>NC_073263.2:12798407-22798407 GCF_029289425.2 Pan paniscus | reverse complement strand
ATGTTTGCAAGAAAATAAGCAAAAAATAAACGGTGTATTCCGTAGTTCGTTTTGTACTGGTCTGCTGGCAAATCTTTCAGTCAGCTGAGTTATATTTTCCCGTATTATTTTTTTCTAAGCCTTCCTTTAAAAAAATTGTGTTTGCTAGTTGTCATGTATTAATTTAGAAAACGCAAAGAAAGAACTCATAACTTCAGTAAGCTGAAGCATTAGCACATGTGTACTTTCACCCCACTTATGTTTATTTTTTCATACATATTTTGAGCAGCATTTTATATTTTCCAGATTTAGGGGAAGAAACATTCTTCCCTTTTCACTCCAGAAATAGTGAAGGAGTCAGGTTGCTATTTTGCTCTTGTTTTGTTTATTTCCAACTTATAAAACCACTGGACTTTTGTTGTCATTCATTTTAGTTTATTTCTTAGTGTCTATAACAAAACTATGAAGCAAATCTAAAGCAAATGTAATTCTACCACTAAAGTTTAAGAGCAGAATTAGAAGTAGGTGATCTTAAAGATAATACTTTGTTTAAATTAACTACAGGATACAATTCAATGTCCAATAATACAGAAATGCTATCTTTGGCATTCTACAAATTAAAAAGTTAGAAATATAGGATTATGCTAAAAATATGTAGCATATTTGTAGTCAGAATAACTTAGTTGAAATGAGAATTTCATTGATACTTGATATGTCATTATGTTATGATATACCAATTTATTCAACATTATTTTAAATTTATTATTATGCCACCAAAGAAGAAAGAATATTAAGAAATCTCTTAAGTGTTTGGTTTCTAGGTAGTACTTTGTATTGATATAAAATCCAAGTTAAAACTGAGCACTTACCTTAGATATTAAGAAAAGCACACTGGCGAATGAACTACAGCCGGCCTGAGCTCTACCGGAGACAGAATGTTTCAAACTTTTCTATGACTTACAGAATGAGAGCAAAGGGTGAAGCTTCAGCAACTGTCCCTGGAGAAAGGGCTCTCACGAGTTTCGCCCTGTCTCATGTTTCATCCCCTCACATTAGCAACAGACGTGTCTAATTTTACTCAGTGACATAAACAGTTCATACCACACTTAAAATTTTTTGGGCACCAATTCCAGGACACAGCTCTCCGCATGCCAAAAACAAACCAAAACAAACAAACAAGAAACCAAACTCTTCTTCTTACAAAACCAACTTTCCAACATTTAAACCCTAAAGCATGATAGTTTAATGTAATTATAACTTTCTTAAAAAACTTTATCTCAAACGAATAGCAAAAAACTTCTAAGACTGGTTTCCATTAGAAATTAATGTTGATAAAATTTTATGAAAAATCTCTTCAAATTAACATGCAAGTTAGAACTTGTGACTATTACCTATATACTAGTCTCATCCAAATGAACGGCATATTACCATGTAACAGTGACTCTTTAAAAATCACTTTCCCTAAGCCTCTTTAAGTGAAAAACTTTAATATCTGAGGAGAAAATCTTAAACAAAGATCACCATAATAGAAGGTAAACAAACTCTGCATGTTAAAATTATGACAGTTCTTTTCTAGTAAACTGACATTTCTATTATGTTTAACAAATTATGTGAATGTAACAAATGTGATCTTAAATTGTCTTTATCTTTATTTAAGAGTAATTAGGTCATTCCATTTTATAAGGTGTAAAGACAACAGAATAAATATCGAACTTCTGAATAATTTTAATATTTTATTTTGCATTATTTTTATGTGACCTGGTTTGCAGCAGGATTAAAACTTACTAAATTATATACTTATTTGCATTTTAGTACTAAACCTTGAATATAAGAAGCAGTGCCTTAGTATACATGCACATGAAGATGGGAACAACAGATACTGGGGCCTACTTGAGGAAGGAGGGAGGGAGAAAGGTGGGGTTCGGAAAACTGTCTATCGGGTACTAGGCTTACCACCTGGGTGATGAAATTATTTGTACATCAAATCCTGGTGATATGCAATTTATCTATGTAACAAACCTGCACATGTACCCCTCGAACCTGAAATAAAAAATGAAGAAAAAAAGGAGCAATGCAATAACAATGCATATGCTTCATTCTCATTTTATTTTCTTCTCAGGAGACTTTTCTCTTCATTCTGCTTATTTATACTCTACCATAATTTCTTTTGAAATTTGATGCTTCTATCACACCAACAGCTGCAGGCCTTAAATTACAAGCTGATACAGCTTCAAATAATCTTACATTTGTAAGACATTTTAAAACCTTTCATGAATTCTCTGCACATTAGTACTTCTACTTTGGGAATTCAGCTAGACATAAAATTATAGGACAACTATCAATTTTAAACAAAAATAATATATTAAACAATAATGATATGAAATGTATTTTTGTATGAGTGTATGTCTGAAAAGTCAAAGTCTGAAACTGCTAACTCAATATTCTGATTGAAATGTCATGCATGTAAAGGTTACAATTGAGATACCTCTTCATCAATCGTAAATTGGTTTTGTTGCAATGAACTTTTCAGTGTTTTGGGAACTGCTTTGTAAAAATGTTAGTCAGGTGATGTGTTTGATCCCCACTCATATTTACAGATTCATTTAATACTATCCACACCTATGTTTAGTAGGGCAGAAGAATGACATAAAGAAGCCTTTGATTTTATCAGTTAGTTGAAATTATTAAAGCAAGACCTTCAGTTTGTAATGTAGGCAGCTTAAGTTTGTAACTCACACACACACATTTTGAAATGTTCTCAAAGGAATCATAATACTTTAAAGCTCCAAGAGACCTTAAAGAAATCTAGTCTAACAGTCATTTAGGTGTAAAATAATTTGTTCCAGATTACAAAGCTAGTAAGCCTATGGGTAGAAGTGACTTTGAAAGTCCTTAGGCCTAATTTGGTGCTTGGGTGCTCCACTGTAAACGTGCTCCAACCATGGTCCTACGAACCTATGGGGACCTTTCTGGCTTCCCCCTCATTCTCCCTCTGCTTCCATTTTTGACTACTGCAGTCATCAGCGCTGACCTTTCTTCCTGACATCCTCTCATCAAGCTCTTCCTTCAGTTTGGGCATGGATAACCCTGTTTCTGGCTTAAGTGGTTGGGTTCGGGGGATCACTTTCAGAACCAGTGAAAACAAGGAATTTCAGTAGTGATGTGGTCAGTTTTGGAGAAATCATTTCTATTTTGAGATGAAGTAAGAGGTGAGGTTATCTGTAGAGAGAGAATGTGGAAATAGGGGAATGAGAAAGTTCAACATTTGAAAATAACGGAGTATTTTAATGATTTGGGTTGTCAATTGACTAGTGAAACATATTAGGCCATGTCCAAGGCCCAAATGAAGTTATAAATATATGGATAGCAGTCTCATTTTAATAGTTCTCATGACTTTATAAGCTAACTGCAGTCATGGATTACTGTGACTAAATCCCTCAAAACTGCTCAGCCTTTCCTCCAATACAACATGCATTGTCTCCCCACAATTCCTCCAATACAACACCCACTGCTCTTTTGTCCATCTTTCCTTCCTCGGTTGACAATGCCATGCCACAGAAGGTCACAGAAGACAGACTTAGGGCTCTCCCTCACTCACCAGTCTACCAGTCACTAACTTCAGTGGATTCCCTCTGCAGGACCTCCTGCTCTGCTTGCCTTCCCTCCTTGCTCCTGCCTGACTTGGAGATTCACCTTCTCTGGCATCACCTATTGCTATAGCCAAGTACCTACTTCCTCTGCTTCCGGGAACTGCCAGCCCCCATCCTACACACCTAGGGACTGCCAGAGGAATGATGAGAACAGGTAATTCTGTCCATATCACTCCTTGGCCTAAAGCCCTTCATCAAGCCTCCAGGTGCAGGACCAAGTTCTTGACCTGACACACATGCCTTCAGTGATGGGCCCTGTTCATCTCTTCTGTGCCTTGTCCTGGGGAGTTTGGAATCACAAAAGTGACAATGCCCTTGGGTGCCTGGCTATCTTTGACTAGGGTTACCTCCCATCTTTTTCTACTGATGAACTATAATTTAACTTTTAAAAGTCTGCTCACAGGCCGGGCGTGGTGGCTCATGCCTGTAATCCTAGCAATTTGGGAGGCCAAGGTGAGCAGATCACTTGAGGTCAGGAGTTCAAAACCAGCCTGGCCAACGTGATGAAACCCCACCTCTACTAAAAATACAGAAAAAAAAAATAGCCGGACATGGTGGCAGACATCTGTAATCCCAGCTACTTGGGAGGCTGAGGCAGGACAATCGCTTGAACCTGGGAGGTGGTAGTTGCAGTGAGCCGAGATCGCACCACTGCACTCCAGCCTGGGTGACAGAGCAAGACTCTGTCTCAAAAAAAAAAAAAAAAGCCTGCTCACATGCCACTATCAGTTTTCTATACTTAAAAAAAAATGGACACATATTAATTGTATATATTTACTGGGTACAATGTGATACTTCAATACATGTATACATTAAGTAATGATCAAATCAGGATAATTTTTTATCCCGATTTATCCTGATTAGCATATCCATCACCTCAAACATTTATAATTTCTTTAAGGTGGGAACACACAAAATCCCCTCTTCTAGTTATTTTGAGATACACAATACCTTTGTGTTGACTATAGTCACCCTACTATGCAACAGGACACCAAACCTTTCTAATTCTAACTTTTTACCCACTGACCAAGCTCATCCCTTTCTTCCCCTTCCCCTCCCCATTCTCTGGTAATCATTGCTGTACTCTCAACTTCTAGGAGATCAAATTCTAAGGTTTTGCATATGAGTGAGAACATGCAGTATTTGTCTTTTCATGCTTGGCTTATTTTACTTAACATGATGTCCTTCAAGTTCATCCATGTTCTCAAAATGACAGGATTTCCTTCTTTTAAAAGGCCGAACAGTATTACACCATGCATATATACCACAGTTTCTTTATTCATTCATCTACTGTTAAAACACATAAGTTGATTCTATATCTTGGCTATTGTGAATAGTTCTAAAATAAACATGGGGATGCAGATGTTTCTTTGACATACAGATTTCATTTCCTTTGGATATATACCCAGTAGTGGCACCACAGAAAACCTCTAAACCACAAAGGTAAACAACAAGAGAGGAAGGAAGAAACAAAGAATCTACAAAACAGCCAGGAAACAATTAATAAAATAGCAGGAATAAGTCCTTACCTATCGACAATAACCTTCCATGTAAATAGGTTAAATTCCCCAACTAAAAGGTATAGTGTGGCTGAATGGATAAAAAGACCCAACCGTATGCTGCCCACAAGAGACTTATTGCACCTATAAGGACACACATAGACTACAAGCAAAGAGATAGAAAAAGATATGCCCTGCAAATGGAAACCATAAGTAAGCAGGGTTAGTTGTATCAGAAAAAATAAACATTAAGTCAAAAACTATAAAAAAAAGATAAAGATGGTCATTATATAATGATAAAGGAACATTTTCAGCAAGAAAATATAGCAATTATAAATATATATGCACCCAACAGTAAAGCACTCAAATATATAAAGCAAATATTAGATCTATATGTACTTTGAAACTTAACTGTAGTTACTTGTATTTTTGTTGTCATTACCTGTCTATGCTGTCCTCTCTACCAGACCATAAACTCTTTGTTCAATGTCTACATATAGTGAGCCTTCAATGAACTAAACTCAAGTTACACCAGCTTTATTAGTTTTTTTAAAAATGATATTAATTCCATTAAAAAACTTGAGCTATCATAGTATATGGCTGACATTATAGGAAGTATCCAGAAGAGGTCAGTATAACAGTAATAAAAGTATGGTTTTGGGGACAAATTAAATGTGAATGCAAATTAAATTATTTTGTAAGTAACAAACTTTAAAAGCTTTCAGAAATACTATGTCAATTATTTGCCTCTTTAATTAAAGTTACAATCTTCAAAATAGATGGCCATAGATCTTTCACATAAACAAAATGAGTAATCAAATGATTTTATGTTCAACTGAAAACTAAGAGTTTTCATCTGGATTGTAATTACTTGGATGATTCTCACTCATATTCTTTGATTATTTATCAATAGGAATCACACAGTGAACACATTTTAACTAATATAATTAATATTCCCTGTAAATTGTTATATCAATTAAATATTTGATCATTAGACTACTAAATGTATTTTTTTCATGGTACCTTTGGGGAATTGGAAGTCAATATTTATAAAAATTGAACTCAGTGTTCTAAAAGAAGATAGAGGGGAGAAATTCATATGTAATAAATAAGAAATCATTGAGATGCTGGAGAAATTAGGTGTAAGAAAGGCTAAAAGAAAAAGAAAACTCAGATTTCAGGAGAGAAAATAGAGTACTACCTAAAATTTCCATATTATGTTATACACTGGCTTCCATGAACTCATGACCTTGAATAATTTGTAAGCAACAGATATTGCAACTCCATCAAGTATAGATTTCTTGGGCAATGATTATTTGGGCAGAGAATGTAAGTGTGATGTGTGCATATCAGAATCACAGGAAATACGTTAAGAGTAATTATCAAAGTAGAATCTATGCATGGTAAAAAGGAAATCAATCAGAAAGGCTTAGAATAAAATCTCCTGCTTAGAATAAAATCTCTTCTTTTCCCCACTACACCTCTACCTCCATGTGTCTGAGGTCACTACTTAGATCTTCCTTTTCATACTTACCTCTTTCCTTTAATTAGCCTCCTATTGCTATGTCTCAGTGTATTAACTCCAGACATGATCTATCCAGTTTGTTCACGCAGGTTTTCATCCTGCAGCACTTTCCTCCTTTCTCCTATGTAGTTCTATCACCTCTTTCAGCTCCTTCTGTGGTCAACTTGGCAATTTCACAGTCTACTTACATATTTATTTCTTGTTTCAAAATTATAGAGAGTATATCCTGACCCTTGTGCTCTTTAACTGAGTGCACTGTTGCTGCGGCTGCTCCATCCTCCACCTGTGACCACGGTGCACGCCGCTCTCATCTCCAGCCCTCTTTCAGTTTACCTGCACTTTTACATGGTCAAAGCTGATTCCATTCCATTCCATTTGAAAACCATAATGGCATCTCCTGTGATTTGACCAGCTTGATTAAAAAAATAAAAATGCAACAAACGGTGTTCACATTTTTATAATTATGTTTCCTTTCATAGACAAATACTGATTTTATAACCCCTGTGCCACTCAGTGTTTCTATTACCAGTTCCAAATGGAATCTACTTTTAAAACTATCCCTCCGAACATTTTAATTGCTTCATATTGACATTACGGCTTTTCCCACACAGCTTTTATTGTTGGAATTTCTGAATTCCTTTGTTTTTCTCTGTTACAAGAAGAAATTATGTGAAATATGTCTCTGACATTCTATCTTAGTTGTCTCCTGACTTTTATTTTTAATCTACTATATGGAATCGATTCCATTTTTTTTCCTTGAAATGTACTTGCCTTCATTTTCCATTATAAACAGTTTCTGTCATGGTTGGATCATGACTTTCTCGTGTGACTAACCTCCACCTCCCTTGTTTTTTAACTATCTTCCTTTTCGTTTCTTGTATTGTTTACCTCTATCACATCCTCAGGCTTCGGCCAAACTTGTAGTAATCATGACCATTGTACACAATCTCCTTTTTCTGCGGTATTGGTGTGATGCAGGCTCTCCCTCTTCCTGTCCCCATCTGCAGGTTGAGGCTCCCACAGCTGTGGCCTTGAGTAGGTGTCAGTGCTCTCTTGAGCTGGGCTAATTGTTCTCTGGACCTTCACTCATGTTCTTTCATTTACTCCCTTGCTTTGATGGAGTGCAACCTCAATAATTATTCAGAAAGGAGGGTTGGGAAGCAGATTGTCTGAGACTTTTGGTGTCTGAAAATTTATCTATTCTGCTCTCAAATTGGTTAATAATTCATTTCATTTAGCATAGAATTCTGGATTGAAATAGTTCCTACTGAACTTTGAAGTCCTTGCTGCACTGACATCTATCATTAAGAGTTCCTGCAGAGACGTAATTCTGTCCTAATTTTCATTTCTAGTTTACACTGAGTAAGATATATTACTGTTTAAAGGTATCTGTGCCTATCTTTTGGTAAAATTAATATTATTCCCAATTTATTTCCTTTTACATTCATCTGACATTTTATATATCTGATGTGATCAAAGAGAAGACAGCATGCAGTTATAAAATTTAAATGTATTTGTTCTTATTGCAAACTAGTTATTATCAAGTAAGAATACTAAAGTTATATTACATGAATGTTCCTAAATTTCTTTATCTTGACCAGAAATTTCTGATGACGGGTTAGAAAGTGGATGATGGTAGGAATTATTAAAATAATAATAGATGACATAAAGTAAATTTGGAGGAAAATAGCAGAACTGAACAGAGAACATCAGAAGTCTGGATATAGAGAAATAGAGTGGTCTGTGCCCAGGAACTTTGAAAGTATGTTGGCCATTGAAAATCTTTGGAAATCTTCATTTGTGTAAGAAACACTCCTTCTCTGAGATGATTTCTTCCATTATAGTAACATTCCTGGACTCTCTTCAATTTTTCTTCCCAAGAAAAATGGATTTATGCACCTCATCTGTGAGCTGGAGTAAGAAAGCAGGCCTGCACGTGTGACTCCTCCTCCTTCTTTAGGGACCTGGCTTCATGTCTGCAGAGAGGACACTTTTTGCATGGATCTTTGATGCTGAGAGTTTAAGATGCAGTCTTCCCTTTGGAGACCCATGATTTCCCAGCGCTACCTGGTGGGTGAGTGGGTAGATCCTTGCCCAGAATGTAACATTAGGAGTCCACCACTGCTGCACATCTAGGATATATTCTCTAACAGCTCCATTTATAAAATAACTGACAGAGCTTCACTGGCCTCATTCTTTTGTCTGTTTTTCAATTGGTTCAGAAAGTGGGCGGTAAATAGAGATATGATTTTTCTCAATCTTCTCAAACTCAAAAAATATTAATATCAGCATTTGACAACCACATATCTTTGTTGAGAATCTACTACGTAGTAGGGGCTATTCTGTATCAACATGTGTCCTTCTTTAACCCTTTTCTCCCACTTCCTCCTTTCTTGCAGGACTGGTGTCCCCCTAAGCACCTTCATCCTACTCCTGGCCTTCAGCATAGGCTAATCTGTGACTGTTCCTTGTCTATAACCTGTTCATCCATCACTTGATACTAAGTTTGATGGCAGAGACTGAGTCTTGATACCTAAATTTCCTTAGTCTCTAGATACTCATTAATTATTTGCTAAATTAATGAAATGATCAGTAAACCATTAACTTTAAACCATAAACTTTCTATGCTTAAGTAGCTTTCTTTCCCACTGAGGAGGTAGATAGCTACATACTCAATAATATGGTTAGCAATACAATTTAGACATGAACTAAGGGCTGTGGAAGCAAATAAAGGAAAACTTTAATGTATTTGGAAGAGACCTAGTGGTAGTTGATTCTCCAACAGCACAAATCATTATTACTAATTATTTTAAATTTTCTAATATTTGTATATATTTTAAATATGCACACTATAGTAATATTTGAATACAATTTATAAATGTATAAAGGTCAACACATATTGAGATATGTCAGTCACTTTCCTAAGTGTTATGTTTTTTATTAATTCATGAACAAACTTGGAGATTGCCAACCTAAACCTTAAAACAAACCAACTTTCTTCTTTGAAAAGAAGAAAAAGAGAAAAGAGAAAACCACATATTCTTAGAGCTTATCGGACATCTCCCTCAAAGGCTCCCTGGAATACAGACATGAAATCACGCAATATTGCAATTGCAACATTGCAAATGCCTCAGGGAATAAAAGTATGGGTAAGGAGAGGTTAATCCAGGAGTAAGAGGTAGTGGAGATGACTTGTGATCAGACATTCAAGTCCAAAGGCAATCTTCCCACTACAGGAAACCTGACTCCTTTCAATTATACGGTATGGGTCTCAACCCTGGCCTCCCTGATTTTGAATCGCATCCTCAGTGTTGATGACTTTGGCTCAGCCTCTTAGATCAGAGGTTCCCAACCCCCAGGCCATGAACCGATACTGGTACATGGCCTGTTAGGAACCGGGCTGCACAGCAGGAGATGAGTGGCTGGTGAGTGAGCATTAATGCCTGAGCTCTGCTTCCTGTCAGATCAGTGGAGGCATGAGATTCTCATAGGAGTGTGAACCCTATTGTGAACTACTCATGAGAGGGATCTAGGTGGCATCCATCTTATGAGATTCTAATGCCTGATGATCTTATCTGGAACAGTTACATCCTGAAACCATCCCCTGTGTCCTCCATCTATGGAAAAACTGTCTTTCACAAAACTGGTCTCTGGTGCCAAAAAGGCTGGGGACTGCTGCCTTAGATCCCAAAAAGTCAGATGCAGATTCCTTATAGCCTCCTTGGTTTGACAGCTTGGCTGATATCCTGTACTGTGATTCTGATTAACATTACATGGCATTAGTTTCAAAATCTTCTGTTCTCTATCTTTCCTTAGAGATAACAAAAATCTCAGGCTTTGAAGTCAGCTGAGCTTTAAATTTACTTTCTTAACAGCAGTGTAATGTTAAGTAAGTTATCTTCTTCAATGGTCAATGTTCTCCTATTAATGTTGGGAATAATACTATCTCCCATTTAAGATTAATTAAATAATTAAATAAGATAATGTACAAAAGGTGTCTGACATGTAGTAAAATACATGTTAAATGGTTAGCTATTATAATTATTCCTTAATGCTGAGTGAATTTATCAAAAAGAAATAAGATACATGACTTACAGATTATGATACATGTAGCCTTTATGATAAAAGTATCTTGGTTTACCTAATGATATGCCTGATATGATAAAGACATTTTGACTTAATGGTGTATCTTACCATTTATGTGCTCAATTAGTAATTAACTGTCATAGGCAGACCATAGCATAGCACTTTTATACAATCAAGCCAAATTATATTATTTTCTTTATAGTTTAGCTTTCAAATCGACATCATGGGTCAACAACTTCCTCTGCTATGATGCATGCAGGTCATTAGGCTTGACCACACACAGGGGCACGGTCATAGGCTGAAAGGCAGAGAAGCTAGACTCCCATGCAGCTGCACTTGTCTTGCTCCTGACACTACCTCTCTCAGGTTACTTCTGAGGGTCACTGCGCTCCTCACCTCTCATCCTCATGCCAGCTACTTAGAAGTCTTTACCATCCTGTTCCCTCAAGAAATCTTTGTCCTCTGAAAATGTGTGCCTGGATACCAGAGGCACCATAACAGACATGCTGTGTCATGAGGTCACAAAGGTGGTGGCAAGACAATTAACGTTGAGGCTGGGGGAAAAGACACCAGAAGAAGCAGGCAACAACAGGAAGAGGAGAAGCAGCAATTCAGGTGGCTTTAGCTCCTTGTGTTTGAAGACTCATAGGCAGGGACATTTCATGGACACATAGACAAGCTCACGTCTTTATCATCCCTCCTTCTACTCAAACTTTCTTTGCATTGATTCTCTGCCATATGTGCCAGTTGGCTCCAGCAAACATCTTACATCATTTAATTTAAATCATTTCAATTAATGTGTGTATACTACCCTTACTAAGCTAATGATCACAAAGTCCATTTGTTTTCATAGGAAAGGAGGATTCCAATTAAAGGAAGAAATGAAGGGTTTGGCCCTAAGTACATTAAATATATCACCCAGCCCAGTTCCTTAACATGAAAGAAATAAAGCTGTTTGATGCCAAGAATTAGATTCTGTGGGATTTCATGTGACTCAGGACAGGCCAGGCCAATCAGATATTCTCTTGTTCACAGAGATTATTTTAGAAGGATTAAATCCAAGCCAATTAGGCTTAATTAGAGCAAATTCCACTACTTTTATTTCTGCCACTTAGAAAGACACACTTTCTTTTTCGCTTGCCCTGAATTGGATAGTGCTTGAAGCCTGGATTTGTCAGCAGCCACACAAGCCAGCCAACGCAGCAGAGAACAGGGCTGAGGACAGAGAAAAACTGATGGCCATGCTTAGGCCATGGATCAAGGCATGACCAAGCCAGCCCCAATCTTGTGCTTCTCTGTTATGCCAGTCAATAAATTGCCTTTGTTGTTCAAAACTGTATAGTTGGTGTTTGATCATTTGCAACACGAAGAATCCAATACAAGTTTGAGGCAAACCAATGCAATAATCTAAAGAAGTTGCGTGTGTGTGTGTGTGTGTGTGTGTGTGTGTGTATGAGAGACAGAGAGAGAGAGAGAGAGATGGAGTCTCTCTCTGTTGCTGGGCTGGAGTGCAGTGGCAAGATCTCGGCTCACTGCAACCTCTGCCTCCCTGGTTCAAGCAATTCTCCTGCCTCAGCCTACTGAGTAGCTGGGACTACAGGCATGCACCACTATGCCCAACTAATTTTTGTATTTTTAGTAGAGACGGGGTTTCACCATGTTGTCCAGAATGGTCTCGATCTCTTGACCTCGTGATCCACCCGCCTCGGCCTCCCAAAGTGCTGGGATTACAGGCGTGAGCCACCGCGCCGGCTACCTTTTTTTTTTTTTCCACAGGGTGATGGTGGTGTTAGTTCCTGACAAATGGAAGAATGAGGGAGAATGCAACCAGAAGTAGAAAGAAGTATTTAAAAATGAGGAGAGAAGGTGGACACAAATTTGAATGACTCCCTGCCATTAGTCATGCAAACCGAACTTACAGGTTATGGAAATCCACATCATCAGTGTTGGCTCACATGAATGAGGAGGATTGTTCAGTGTTCTCCTGTGCTCTGGGTGGGAAGGGGGTCAAAAATGAGGGTAGAGAAAGATTACTAGGTTTTGCAAGAGAGGACTAGTGGGAAAACTTCAGATGACAGTTCTAAGTTTAAAAAATATATTTATATATATATAAATTAGTAAACCTTATGGATGAGTTCTTGACTTTCTGATATACTGTATCTCAACAAATCTAAGAATGATGATTATAAGAATACCATTAATTTTGTGCTATTAAGAAAGGAAATTCCAATGCAAATTAAACCATATTACTGAATGTAATATGCCTCACAATTTCAGAGCTATTAAATGTGAGAAAAATGGGCATCTTAGATTTGGTGAAATATGATAATAACACAATGGAGTGCATATTAATAGCAGATGCCTATCAATCATGCCTTATTTAGATAATTGTTATCAATGATTATCTCTGTCATATATGTGAGCAGGCTTTTGCTAATTTTAAAAAATGTTTGTCTGCTAGAATAGATGACAAATGTAGTTCTTGTTGAAGACAGAAAAGTAATAGATTTTTAAGTAACTGCATGGAAATGTCCATTATTGTATACAGAGGTTACAGTGATGCAATTAATTACCAACTGTCCTCAAGCCTGTACTGAGAAGCTGCGTTATGTACTGAGTTAGCTGTATGGCAAAGGCACGAGCACCCTGCTGGGGCTACTACTGCTGTCTTTGGTCCAACAGGCACCAACTAGGTGCCAAACACTGTTCCAGGGCTGAGGATACCACCATGAACAGGACAAAAGAGGTCTCTTGTTCTGGAGACTTCTTAGAGCTTATATTATAGTTTAGGGAAAACAGCCAGTATGTATGAAAATTTCTCATATTTAAATATGAAAAATAAGACAATTTTCTATAGTGACAAATTAAGGGAATAAATAGGATCACTAGGAGCATATTTTAAATATAATGGTAAAGAAGGTTTTTCTGGCACATCAAGTTAAAAAGCTTCTGCACAGCAAAGGAAACAATCAACGAAGTGAAAAAACCCGTCACGGAATGTGAGAAAATATTTGCAAAGTACCCATCTGACAAGGGATTAATAACCAGAATATCTAGGGAGCTCAAACAACTCTATAGGAAAAAATATAATAATCCAATTTAAAAAATGGGCAAGGGAGCAAGGCGCAGTGACTCATGCCTGTAATCTCAGCACTTTGGGAGATCGAGGCACACGGATCATCTGAGGTCAAGAGTTCAAGACCAGACTGGCCAACAAACATGGTGAAACCTCGTCTCTACTAAAAATACAAAAAGTTAGTATGGTGTGATGGCACGCGCCTGTAATCCCAGCTACTCAGAAGGCTGAAGCAGGAGAATCATTTGAACCCAGGAGGCAGAGATTGCAGTGAGCTGAGATGTTACCACTGTACTCCAGCCTGGGTGCCGGAGCAAGACTCTGTCTCAAAAAGAAAAAAAAAAGGGCAAAAGATTGGAATATATATTTCTCAAAAGAAGACATACAAATAGCAAACAGCATATGAAAAGGTGCTTAACATCATTGATCATCAGAGGAATGCAAATAAAAACTACAACAAGATACTGTCTCACCCCAGCTAAAATGGCTTACATCCAAAAGACAGGCAATAACAAATGCTGGCGAGGACGTGGAGAAAAAAGAACCCTTGTGCACTGTTGGTGGGAATGTAAATTAGTACAACCACTATGGACAACAGTTTGGAGAAAAAGACTAAAAATAGAGCTACTATAAGATTCAGCAATCCCACCGCTGGGTATATACCCCTAAGAAAGGAAATCAGTCTATTGAAGAGGTATCTGCACTCCCATGTTTGTTGTAGCACTGTTAACAATAGCCACGATTTGGAAGCAACCTATATTCATCAACAGATTAATGGAAATGTGCCACAAAGAAAATGTGGCACATGTACACAATGGAGTACTATTCAGCCATAAAAAAGAATGAGATCTTGTCATCTGCAACAACATGGATGGAACAGGAGAATATTATGTTAAGTGAAATAAGCCGGGCACAAAAAGACAAATATTGTATGTTCTCACTTATTTGCGGCATCTAAAAATCAAAACAATTGAACTCATGGAGACAGAGAGTAGAAGGATGGTTACCAAAGGCTGGGAAGGGTAGTGAAAGTAGGGGCAGGGGTTAGGATAACCGGTTAAAAAATAGAAAGAATAAGACCTAGTGTTTGATAGCACAACAGGATGACTATAGTCAATAATAATTTAATTTTACACTTTAAAATAAAAAGAGTATAATTGGATTGTTTGTAACACAAGAGATAAATGCCTGAGGGATGGATACCCCATTCTCTATGATGTGATTCTCTCACATGGCATGCCTGTATCAAAATATCTCATGTACCTCATAAATATATACACCTACTATGTACCTACAAACATTACAAATAAAAAAGGTTTTTCTGTGATGACACATGAGCTAACACTGAATAATGAGATTGAACCAATCATGAAAAGTGCAGAGCAGACCTCCCATTTCCCCTCTGGCACACAAGAAACTCAGGAGTTGCCACTCCATCCTAACCACAAGTAAAAAACTGAACAAACAGAAAAGTCCCCAACTTTTCTTAGACCCAGAAGAGGAATAAGGTCATAGTGCAGACTGCTATGGCAAATTTGAGAGACAGACAGACAAATACAGGGAATTACAACTTACTGGAACAGAGGCTGGGCATGGTGGCTCAGGCCTGTAATCCCAGCATTTTGGGAGGCTGGGGCGGGCAGATCACGAGGTCAAGAGATTGAGACCATCCTGGCCAACATGGTGAAACCTCATCTCCACTAAAAATACAAAATTTAGCTGGGCTTGGTGGCGTGTGCCTGTAGTCCCAGCTACTCGGGAGACTGAGGCAGGAGAACCACTTGAACTCGGGAGGCGGATGTTGCAGTGAGCCGAGACTCTGCCTCAAAAAACAAACAAACAAACAAACAAAACTCTTGGTAAACTAGAAATAGAGGAGAATTGATAAAGAATTTGTACAAAAACCTTCAACTAACATCATATTTAATGTTGAGAAATGAAAAGCTTTTACACCAAGACCAGGGACAAGGCAAGGAAGTTCCCTCTCACCGTTCCTTCTCAACATTGTGCTGGAAGTCCTAGGTAATGCAATAGGACAGGAAAAGGAAATAAAAGGCACATAGATTAGAAAGGAAGAACTAAAACCGTGTTCACAAATGACAAGATTGCCTATTTGGAAAATCAGAAACAACAGAAAACAAAACTGCTAGAACTAATGAGCAATTACAGCAGGGTTGCAAGATACAAAGTTTATATATAAAAATTGACTGCTTTAATAAATGCCAGCAATGAACAAGTAGAATTTGAAACAGGCTGGGCACGGTGGCTCATTCCTGTAAGCCCAGCACTTTGGGAAGCCAAGGCAGGTGGATCACCTGAGGTCAGGAGTTTGAGACCACCCTGACCAATTTGGTGAAACCCCGTCTCTACTAAAAAAATACAAAAATTAGCTGGGCGTGGTGGCAAGCGCCTGTAATCCTACCTACTTAGGAGGCTGAGGCAGCAGAATTGCTTGAACCCGGGAGGTGGAGGTTGCAGTGAACACACACAGTGCCACTGCACTCCAGCCAGGGCAACAGAGTGAGACTCTGTCTCAAAAAAAAAAAAAAAAAAAGTTTGCCTCCTACTGAAATGAATATTTTAGAATGAGGAGTCTCTTAATTTTTGCATTAAAAAATTCACTGTTCATCTCCTCCCCATGGTTTTGTTCTTTTTTATCCATCCCAACATTTGTAGTTCAAAACTTAGTCCAGGAAATCTGAGGCATATATTATTTGCCTTATCTCATATATAACATAATTATGGACTTGAGAATAATGCTGCAATATTCATTTTGTTTATCCTCTTTCATTGTTCAAAAACAGCCTGAAAACACTCTTTACCCAAATGTTTTAACATTATGATGAAATAATTTTATTAACATTTTCTACAAATATGAAATTAAAATAGGCCCCCAAACAAGATGAATTCAAATAGTTCATTGCTAGGCTGATAATAATTTTTCTATTTTCTGTTTCTAATAAACTAGTCATAAGTGTAGCTGCCATCTCTCTCAGAAAGTCCTTCTTTGACATAACCCTCAAATAAGTATCTAATCTTGAGCTTATGCTCAAGGGAAAGTGCAGGAGAAGGTGCAGTGGGAGGGGAGGGCCACAGGAGAGGGAGAGGGCTGAGTAGGTGAAGGAGAAAATGGGAAGGGAAAGGGTGTGGAGCAGGCTGCCCTGAAGAGGGAAGGGTACATGCTGGCCCAGATGGAGGGTGTCACTGGAGAGGGCAGGAGCAAATCAGCTCCCACCTGAGTGCCACCAGAGTAGCAGGGAGGTCATCTGCTGTGAGTGGTAGGGAGCAGGGCTGGCAGGAGGCTGGAGGAGAGCAGTGGAGTTATGGAATTGCTTCTAAAGGGAGTAGGAGACGGACTGTGTCAAGCTTAAGTAATGGGACAGCAGAGTGGCACCTCTCCTGTCTCTTGCATCCTTTCTTGCCGAATGATCTCTGCACAGGCCAGTTCCTATTTCCCTTCTGCCATAATGGAAGCTTCCTGAGCCCTCACCAGAAGCAGATGCTGGTGCCATGCTTCCTGTACAGCCTGCAGAACCATGAGCCAAAGGAAACCTCTTTTCTTTATAAATGACCTGGCCTCAGATATTCCTTTATTCCTCTGCAGTTTAACTACCTTAATGAATTACAGCCTCTCTGGGCCCAGTTTCCTTCCGTGTTAAATGGGGTCCTAATTGCAGAGTGTGTATGAAAGTGACATGAAATGAAACACCTAAAGTGACTCTTAAAGTAGGAGTTCCATCAACACAATAAACAGAGCATCTTTCTTTTCAGAGCAAGTGCTCGAAGACAGAGGTAATGGTACAATGATATTACATGTACCTGTGATAATTAAACTATCTGGAGAATAATCTATTGCATATTTTTGGCAAGTAATTTTGGATTAAGGGGAGTTATAAACAAATAATGCATATTTTTGGCAAGTAATTTTGGATTAAGGGGAGTTATAAACAAACTGAGTCAACAATCTTAAAGAGAAAAGACAGGAAAACAAAAACCTGGTTACCAATTGAGGCGACTGGTCAGGACAGCAGGGCCTACCAGGAGAGAAGAGAAAAAGAATGCAACCAGAACTTAATATGCAGGGGGCATTTGCAACTACAATTTCTGTACATCACCATGCCTTTAAAATGCAAGGCGACCCCAAGTGTAACACAATCCATGGAATTTCATGCAAATAATTCAATGATTTTCATAAACATTCCTTATAAAAGTATAACTTTATTACTTAGTTTTAGCCTTTTTATATCTGGTTGCTAGTTAGTCCTTTGTCTTCAATTCAATATGATTTTAGTTAAATTTTTCATATTTAAAAATTTTCCCTTTTCTTATTCAGGTAACTTACTATATCTTAGTTTTGAAAAAGAGTTTAGCAACAAATATTGAATAAAGTCTACTAGACAAAAAACAGTGTATTTTTACAAATTGATATCTGATTCATGTTACTTGTCCAGTTCAGCTTTCATTATTTAATTACTAATGTAGCTATACTTTGGTATAATGGAATGACTCAAGGTTTTGTACCTGAAGCAACCAAGCCCACATCCATGCTGGGATTTAATTTAGGTGATCCCACTCAGGGGTCCAGAACTGGGTCCCCTCTTCAAACCAAGTCTGAATTAGGTATTAACCTAATTGAAATTGAGTCCAAATTAGGTATTGGGTCCAGACATTTTTCTAGACAGCAGATCTGTAACTATTACCAGATTCTCAAAGGGCCCCAGGACCTTAAATTACCTTGGAAAGCATCATTTTACCCTTTTCTTACTTTTCCTGCTGTTTCCTATTCCAGCATAAATATTTCCCTCATATGTAACAAAATGAAATGTGAAAATGCATGTTGCTAAGGTAGTTAATTTGATTTCCTAATTTTGAAGATGTCATGTTCAGAAATGTATATGCTAATTTACTTTAACCAGGGATCCCCGTATAGAAAACATTGTATTGTTACCACTGTCAACACACAACCAATTTTTTTACTTCACATTTAACTACAGAAAACCTAAGAAAATTGGCATTCAAAAAATACAAGGCACCATCACTTAAGTATGAATTATTGTACCACTATTATCATGTCCATATAAATCATTTTCCTACAATTTTAGAATAAGAAATAAAATTATCTTTATCTTTTTTAGTTAACTATAACCATGTCCCTAGATACTTATGTATTTTACCCACAGTACAATAAGGTCTCTTGTAGGACACAGTCTTATTTTTTAAATTATTTATTTATTTATTATTTATTTATTTATTTTTGAGACGGAGTCTTACTCTATCGCCCAGGCTGGAGTGCACTGGTGCGACCTCAGCTCACTGCAACTTCGCCACCCAGGTTCAAGTGATTCTCCTGCCTCAGCCTCCCGAGAAGCTGGGACTACAGGCGTGTGCCACCACACCCAGATAATTTTTGTATTTTTAGCAGAGATCGGGTTTCACCATGATGCCCAGGCTCGTTTTTAAGAGACGGAGTCGTGCTCTGTTGCCCAGGCTGAAGTGCAGTGGCCTGATCTCGGCTCACTGCAAGCTCCGCCTCCCGGGTTCACGCCATTCTCCTGCCTCAGCCTCCGGAGTAGCTGGGACTACAGGCGCCTGCCACCACGCCCGGCTAATTTTTAAAAAAATATTTTTAGTAGACACGGGGTTTCACCATGTTAGCCAGGAGCCAGGATGGTCCCCATCTCCTGACCTCGTGATCCGCCCACCTCGGCCTCCCAAAGGTCTGGGATTACAGGCGTGAGCCACCGCGCCCGCCCAGGACACAGTCTTAAGCAGTAAACATCAAGTGAGGGTCTGACAAATAAGAAAAAACCATTCCTAAGATAACATAATGATGCTGATTAAAATGTAATAGTGTGTGTATATATGTGTATACATATTTAAATAAAAATGATTTTAAATATTACCAACCCACAATTTATAAAATGTTACTTTTAAAATGGAGTATTATTATCCTGGTTATCTCTGAGAGGTGTTTTAGTAGTTTTAAAATGTAAATAAATTATTTGTACAATGTGAAAGTTTATTGATTTTATAGTCTGTTATGTAGACTAGCTAGGCTATGTAGCTCTGTTCATTTGAATTTATTAAATGAGCTATTTATCACTACCTTTTTTCTGAGATTTAAGAAAGATTGACAGAGTACAGTCGTGGCACATGTGAGGCCACGGTGTTAAGTGTACCATACACGTTAATTATTTACGTGTAACATCCACTAAATATTGTGTCTGTCCGATTCAGCAAAAACATGAAAGGTGAAAAGAACAGAGGACTTAAGTACAATATTTGAAGATATAACTGCTGTATACTTTAAAAGTTTACTGTAAGATATTTTAACACATGTGGATGGATGCCTGCTTGCTAGTCAATTTGGAAGCATATTGTCATGAAAGGAAGTTTTAATACCAGAGACACTGAACCTGTTAGCAAAAGATTACATCAACAAAAACGAAGATTTTAGCTTATGTGTACTTTTGGAATAGAATTGTGCAATCTCTTCTTTACAGCTTCTTTACAGTCTGTTCATATCAAAGGAAGAAAAGCTTGGGAAGACCCATATTACACTGAAAAATGTAAATACGATTCCATTGCTTTATTAGCACCAATTTACCTGTGTTAAGGAACAGCCAGGAGTATTAGTACATGAATAGTATGGATATACATGGAGCGCCAGCATTACAAAATCCGCCTGTACGATATTATCACTGGATGAGTAGATGTTTCACAGATCAACTGGCTGGTGCTGTGCTCACATTCAGAAACATCAGAATACTCAGTAATGATGTAAGAACAAGCAACTTGCTAACGCTGATGTAACCAAGTGACAGCACGCAAATATGTAAATATTAATTAGTGGTACTTAATGGAGGTAATGAGTATAAGGGTGGTGAGGATCATCAAGTTATTATGTAATCCCATCGAAGACGACAGAGCCCCGCTGCTGCGCTTTAGTTCCCCTCTAAAACCCCCAAGTAAACCCTACGCAACTTTGCACTTGGTGCAGACACTCCGCTTACTCAGTATTACAGACTCCCCAGCAAGCAACCCAGGGCAATGTTTTTGGCAAAATCATTTGCAGAGAACCAATTCACTCTGATTCTCTCACACCACACACACGCACACAAGAAGTTATTAAGTCTCATTGCAGAATGAGGATCAGTTAGTGAAGTCTTTGGGCAAAGAAAAGCCAACTGTCTAAATTACATTTTACTCTTGTCCCTGAGCCTCCACAACGGGGCAGGGGAAGGAAAGTGCTGTCTGGGGCAGAGAAGGCGAGGAGAAAGAGGGCACGGGTGGTGATGGAGTCCTAGGAGGAAGGCTGGAACCGGCATAGGGACGTCTAACAACAGAGTGGTTAGTTTAGGAGGTTGGAGGAGAAGGAAGGGACCCAGGAATCGGGGGAACTGAAGGCGAAGTGGCGGGCCGTGGCTATTCTCTTTACCTGCTGTACTTCTTGGAGTCCCGGGGCGCAAACAGCCGCTGCATTTCCCTTCATTCCAGACGGGATGACACCACAGTCTTCTCCCCAGACAGCGCGGGGCCTCTGCTCCGTCCTTCCTCAGCGACCGCAGCGACGACTCTGCTCCAGGGCGGGGGAGCAGCTTCCCGAGCCGCGGGCGCCCACTTCCCCGCCCGGACTCCGGGCGGTGCTGGCCGGGGCGCGCGGGGAGGCGGGGACCAGGGGCCCCCCAGGAACTAGCCTGGGCTGCTGCACCGCTGCCAGGGCCGTCCTGCGCCTAGCCGAGCCCAGGGCGCCGCCGGCTGGACGCCCGTCAACTCCCACTGCGCCCGGCCCCCGAGCGCGCCGGGCTGGATCCGGCGCGCCCCTCCGCCCCAGGCGCCGCCAAGTCCCAGCACTGTGCGCCCCTCCAGATGTCCGAAAGCGCCTCTCCAGGGCAGCCTATGTCCCTCTGTGTCCTTCCCGCGACGGGCCGGGCCCACCACTCCACACCTCCCGGGTCCCTCCATGTCCATCACCGTGTGCCTCTCCAGCATCCCCCCTCCCCTCCAAGTTCCAACATAGCACTCCTTCACATATTCCCCGCGTCGCTTCAGAGGTTCCTCCAGCCACTGCCCCGCCCCTCCACTTTTCCAGTTTCTCCAGTTCTATCGAGGCGCGCCCCTCCAGCACGTCCCCACCCCTCCGCTCCCTCCCCGTGTCCCTGCACTCCCTCCCTGCACCCCTGCACTCCCACTCCGAGCCCCTCTGTGGCCAAACACCGCGCCTTTCCAAGCGCTCCTCCTTCGCGCCGCCCCAAGATTCCCCTCCATACCCTGCACTCCTTCCGCACCCACCCACGCACCCCTGCGCGCCTCCACCCGGCGGCCTCTCCACCCTCAGACTCGCCCCCGCGATCCAGCGCGCGGGGCACTGGGCAGGGACATTTCTCGCTCCCACCCGAGTCCTTCGCTGCAGACGCTGGGTGCCTTCTTTCCAACCCAACTACTCCTGCTGAACGCATCTTGGGCTTGGAGCGCGGGACCACAATCTTTACACTTCTGGCCCTGGTCCTTTACTGTCAGAAAGGGTCAGCACCAGAGGAGATTTAGATAGTCCCTCTGGAGGGAGTGGTTCCATTTGCGAGCCTTTAGAAGTCTTGCCACCCAGCCTGTCGCCCGCAAACCCCTTGGGTTTATCACAGTTTACTCACTCTCGCGCAATGCTAGTTCTCCGTCCGCCGCTAGGAGGCACCCCGAAGGGTGTGCTGTGGTGAAAACAACGCCGCATGCAGTTTATGCTGCACTTTAGTTAGCTCTTGGAGGCGAGCTGGGAAATAGTGACTGCTGATCCATGACAAAGAAGCCGCTTTTTACTATGTTCTATTTTCAAGGCCTGAAGAAGTTCTCTGTAGCACATAGTAGTCTGGAGTTGGTTCCTGCCGGTGGGTTCGTGGTCTCAGGAATAAAGCCGGGACCTTCGCGGTGAGTGTCACAGCGCTTTTAGATGGCACGGACCAAAGAGTTGGCGGTACCAAGGTTTATTGTGAAGACCAAAACAACAAACGTTTCACACTGTGAAAGGAGACTCCAACCAGCGTAGGGGGCAGCTTTTATTCCCTTATGCTGCCGCCGCCATGTTGCCTTTCTGTCCTATCAGAGTGCCCTTTTTTCAATCCTCCGCATGATTGGCTACTTTTAGAATCCTACTGATTGGTGCGTTTTACAGAGCGCCGATTGTTGTGTTTTACAGAGCGCTGCTTGGTGTGTTTTACAGAGGGCTGATTGGTGTGTTTTACAATCCTCTTGTAAGAGAGGAAAGTTCCTCAAGTCCCCACTTCACCCAGGAAGTCCAGCTGGGCTCACCTCTCAATACAGTTTTCTAATTAGTGCTTGTGTATTTCACTCACTTATTTATTCATTGACATTCTCCGTACACATGCATCACGGGGGAGCATCTTGGTTTTACCAGCTTTGTGTGAATGGTATGGGTATCCGAAGATGTTTGGTGAGTGTGCTAAGGAGGTAAACTTTCAAATATATTCCCGAAAGGATCATGCCGGAGTATTTTATGATTTTTTACAATAAAAATCTGGTACCATATTTGGGACCAAGTAGAAACATAAAGATGTTGGACCGTTTTAAAATGTTTTTAAAGTAACAGAATGGATAACTGCAAGGCAGAAATGTTTACAACTTCTAGATTACACTTTTTAAAAGCAAACTTTTGCAAAGGTAGAAATTGAAACGAGAAAAGCCAATTTTCCAGAAGTGTCCAGTGCAATACTTCTCTACTTCTCTCTCTTATAGTTGATAGACAGTGATAATCATTTTCTAAAAATATCCCCCTCAAGGAGCAAAGGATAAACAAGATGGATATAGAGATATATTATTAAGGGTATATTAATAATTTCCTACATATTTCACAGGCAGCAAATGACAGATATTGTGAATTATTACTCTAAAAATGTCCGTACTAATCAGTAAAGGTTGCAGTTTAATTTTTCTGCCAAAGAATTCAAAAGTTATTAATGTGTTTTAATTGCCAAAACTAATCTGATCTCAGAGCCAGAACTTCTCCTTTGTTGGCTTAGAAATAAATTATTGGCAACAGTTTGTGCTGGTGATGACGATCGCAGTGGGGATCTAGAGAACTTATGAGTCCCGTGATAGAAAGCTAAATATATCCGAAGTGGTGTATGAAAACAACCAGGGGTGTGGGCAAGGGATACCATCTCCAGACTGGACTGAACATCTTACCAGTAATAAGAATTTTGAGCAACTCAATACATGTATGTTTATTTATAAGTTATATGCGTTTATGAATTTATTGTATATTTTCTGTGAATGCCAATATATTGTTTATATTGTAAAACAGAAAGATAACTTTTAAAAGGATATATGAAAGTACATATAAATAAGAAAAGCAAGGAGGCTGAGGCAGGAGAATCGCTTGAACCCGGGAGGTGGAAGTTGCAGTGAGGCGAGATGGTGCAACTGCACTTCAGCCTGCGCAATGGAGGGAGACTCCATCTCAGGGAAAAAAAAAAAAAAAAAAAAAAAAATCAAAGAAAAGCACTGGAATGGTGACATGCAGATCTCTGTAGATCCTCTCCCCGATGAAACAACTCTACCTGATCAAACTATTTTTATTTTATTTTGAAATTTATTTTTAGCTGTAATGAACTTTATTTTTTAAAATTCTGATAATGTAATTGGTTTTATTTTTTTATTTTTTATCTTTTTGAGACAGAGTCTCACTCTGTTGCCCAGGCTGGAGTGCAGTGGCGCGATCTTGGCTCACTGCAAGCTCTGCCTCCTGGGTTCACGCCATTCTCCTGCCGCAGCCTCTGATGATGTAATTTTTAAATTTCAATAGTTATGTGGATGAATTGTAGAGTGGTGAAGTCTGAGGTTTTAGTGCACCCATCACAGAGCCGTATACATTGTACACAATATGTAGTTTTTTATCCCTTGCCCATTTTCTGGCTTCTGAGTCTCCAATGTCCATTCTACCAATCTGCATGCCTTTGTGCACCCACAGCTTAGCTCCCACTTATGAGTGAGAACATACGGTATTTGCTTTTTCATTCCTGAGTGATTTCACTTAAAATAATGGCCTACAGCTCCATCCAAGTTGTTGCAAAAGACATTTTATTTTTTTTTTATGGATGAATAGTATTCCATGGCATATATGTACCACATTTTCTTTATCCACTCATCAGTTGATGGGTACTTATGTTAGTTCCATATCTTTGCAATTGTGAATTGTGCTGCAATGAGCATATGCGTGCAAGTGTCTCTTTGATATGGTGACTTCTTTTCCTTTGGAGTAGATACCTAGTAATGGGATTGCTGGATTGAATGGTAGATCTACTTTTAGTTCTTTGAGAAATCACCATACTGTTTTCCAAAGAGGTTATAATAATTTACATTCCCACCAGCAGTGTATAAGCGTTCCCTTTTCACTACATCCACACCAACATCTGTTGCTTTTTGACGCTTTAGAAATACCTACACTGGCTGTGGTAAGGTGGTATTTCATTGTGGTTGTAATTTGCAATTCCCTGATGATTAGTGATGTTGAGCATTTTTTCGTGTTTTTGGCCATTTGTACATTTTTCTTTTGAGAAATGTCTATTCATGTCATTTTCCCACTTTTACATGGGGTTTTTTTTTTTTTTTTTTTTTTAGACGGGAGTCTCGCTCTTTCGCCCAGGCTGGAGTGCAGTGCCGCTATTTCGGCTCACTGCAAGCTCCGCCTCCCGGGTTCACGCCATTCTCCAGCCTCAGCCTCACGAGTAGCTGGGACTGCAGGTGCCCGCCACCGCCCCCGGCTAATTTTTTGTATTTTTAGCAGAGACGGGGTTTCACCGTGTTAGCCAGGATGATCTCGATCTCCTGACCTCATGATCTGCCCGCCTCGGCCTCCCAAAGTGCTGGGATTACAGGCGTGAGCCACCACGCCTGGCCTTTTTTTTTCCCTTTTTGATTAGTTTCGGTTCCTCATAGATTCTGGACTAATATCCTTTGTCAGATGCATAATTTGCAAATATTTTCTCCCACTTTGTGGGTTGTGTGTTTACTCTGATGATTATTTCTTTTGTGGTGCAGAACCTTTTTACTTTAATTAGGCCCATGTATTTATTTTTGGTTTTGCTGCATTTGCTTTTAGGGTATTAGTCATAAATTCTTTCCCTAGACCCATGTCCAGAAGAGTTTTTTCCTAAGTTTTCTTCTAGAATTGTAATGGTTTCAGGTCTTAGATTTAAGTCTTTGATCCACCTTGAGTTGATTTTTGTAGTTGGTGAAAGAGATCCAGTTTCATTCTTCCACATGTGGCTATCCAGTTTTCCCAGCACCATTTATTGAACATGGTATGCCTTCCCCAGTTTATGTTTTTGTATGCTTTGTTGAATAATAGTTTGTTATAAATATTTGGTTTTATTCTGCGATTTCTGTCTTCTTTTTTTGACGGAGCCTCACTCTGTCCAGGCTGGAGTGCAGTGGCGTATTCTCGGCTCACTGCAAGCTCCACCTGCCGGGTTTACACCACTCTCCTGCCTCAGTCGAGTAGCTGGGACTACAGGCACCTGCCACCACACCCGGCTAATTTTTTGTATTTTTTAATAGAGACGGGGTTTCACCAAGTTAGCCAGGATGGTCTCGATCTGACCTCGTGATCCTCCCGCCTTGGCCTCCCAAAGTGCTGGTATTACAGGCATGAGCCACCACACCTGGCCTATTTCTGTGATTTCTGTTCTGGTCCATTGGTATATGTATCTACTTTTATATCAGTACCATCCTGTTTTGGTTACTGAAAATTGTTGTTGTTGTTTTTTAAAACTAACTAAAGCCTCTGGAATCACCCTAAGGGCATACAGCAAATGGAGAAATATTTATTTCTAAAATCGAACAAATATTGGTAAAAACAGTGTGAGTTTGTGGCATTTGAACAACTACCCACTCAGTCACCACCCCCAACTCAGTGTGACGGAAGCTGTACTCTTGGTAGGTGTGGCCAAGAAGATAGACTCCCTCTACCCCAGTTACCAGTCCAGGATTTTGTTTTTTTCCAGAGGTGGTTGGCCTCCATCATTCTCATGCCTAGTCCACCAAAGCTTGTATGTAAACTCCATTGTAGTCAAGTGTGGATGAAAGTACTGGGGCTTTAACCAGCCACCTGCTACCCAGCCACCACTGTAAGGTAGAAGTTCTATTCAAATTGTGTCAGGTGAAGAATACTGGACAACTACTACCCCCGCCTTAGCCCACACATGAGGCCGAGGCTCCATATTGGGAGAGACAAGCTGAAAAGAACAAGGGCTACTAACCCCACTCAGTGTCCTGCTCACGAAGCAGGGATGTCACTCTGAGAGAAGCAGGCTGTTGTCCCCACCACCAGCTCTGGAGCAGTGGAACAAAGTTTCTTCCTAGAGGGAGAGGGAGGCTTTAAGAATAGAGGACTTCATAGCTGATTTTATTTGAAACAGAATGGGGGAGAAGTTCACTACGAAAAACAATGGAGAGCTTGGCAGTAAGCAATTAAGAGAAGACTGCTAGCTTTATGATAGCAAAAAGCTAAATGGTAGACCAGCTGGAAGATTAAGAGACAATCAGGAAAAAAGTCACAAAAAAAGAGTCCTCCTAGAGTTGCAGGAGGTCTCAAAGACTACCCATGAAAAGGGGACTGGGCTGTAATTAAATTAAATTATGGTACAGTTTATGCTCCAGATGTTGTCAAAAATATTAGAGGAATCAGCCAACAATTAGTAAAGGCTAAGAACTGGTGTAATACTAATAAAGGCAGATCAGCCAGATGCTTAACAGGGAGATCAGGGAGAGAAACAATCAATGCAAACCTAGCAAACATCACAGGAATATGGGGAGGGTTGGTCAGGAATACTGTATACATGCCCAAGGTTGCACCATATGAGTGCCTGTTACAAGCTACATGTGAGGGGAAAATCGACTTCTCTGAAATAGTCTAAACAAATCATTAAACAAGTAAACAAGGAAGCAAAGAACAAACCCTGGGGATGGAGGGGAAGGAATTAGAATCCAGAGTTTCTATGATACACTATGAAAAATGTCCAGTTTCCCAAAAATGATGAAATATGCAAATATGCATACATACACACAAACCAGTAAAGTGTAACCCATATCCAGCAGACAAAGCAGGCAATAGGAATGGTTTCTGAGATGTTAAACTCAGCAGAGACTTCAAAGTGTCTATTTTAAATATGTTCGAAGAACTTTGAAAACCATGGTTAAGAATTAAAGACCCTCCAACAGAATCAAAGATGGGTAGGCCTGACTTGCAAGAAACACTAGAAGCTTTTCAGGCTGAAAGAAAGACATTAATTCAAATACACACACACACACACACACACACACACACACACCACTAGTAAATGTATTACATAGGTCATTGTAAAAGACAGTATAATAGTATGCTTCTTCTTCTCTTAATTGATATGCAAATCAATTGCACAAATCAATGTATATATAATTCTATTGTTGGGCCTCTAATATATACATGTGTAATATACTTGATAATAAGGAAAAGAATACTTTAAGATAAATGAAAATAAAACAGAATATATGAAAACCTATGTGATGCAGCTAAAGCAGTGCTTAGAGGAAAATGTTTAGTTATAAATGCCTATACTAGAGACAAGAAAAATCTCAAATCTCTAACTTTACCTTTTACCTGAAGAAACTTGAAAAATAAAAACAAAAAATATAATGCAAGTAGAGGGAAGGAAGTACTAAGATTATATTAGAAATACATGAAATAAAAATAGTGGAAAAATAGAAAAATGATAGAAAAAGGAACTAATATTTATAAAAGATTAAACTGAGAAACTTTTAGATAGACTGATATGAGAGAGACAGACAGACAGACACACACAGAAGGAATACTCAAATTATAAAAATCAGTAATAAAAAGGAAACATCATTATCAACCTTAAAAAGCAAAAGGATTATAAGGGAATACTATGAACATCTCTATGTCTAAAAACAACGTAACTTAGATAAAATGGACAAACTCCTACAAAGATAGAAACTGCTGAAACTGACTCAAGAAGAAATAGAAAGTCTCAATACAAATAGAAGTAGAGAGATCGAATTACTAAATGGAGAAACTTCCTAGAATGGCCCATGCCTGTATAGATTCACTGGTGAATGATACCAAACATTTAAGGGAGAATCAATATAAATTTTTTACAAACTCTTACAAAAGATAAACAAGGAGGAACACTTAGCAATTCATTCTGTGAGGTGAGTATTACCCTGAAATCAAACCACACAAAATCCTCACAATAAAATAAAACTACAGGCCAATGTGTCTTGCAAATATAGAAATAAAAATACTATGAATATTACAAATAAAAATTACTAGCCAACATAATCTAGGCGCATATAAAAGGCATTATACACCATGACCGGCTGCTCCAAATGCAGTGGTGACACAAATAACTGATCACAGCCGGTTACAGATTTCTTTGTTCCTTCTCCACTCCCACTGCTTTACTTGACTAACCTTAAAAAATTTTTTTAAAAGTTTAAAAAGCATTATACACCATGACCCAATGGAATTTATCCCACAAATGTAAAGCATCTAAAAACCATCCATTGTAATTAACCATATTTAGAGAATAAAGGACAAAAAACAAATTATCATCTTAATAGACATGGAAAAACCATTTGTCAAAATGAAACATTCTTTTCTAATAAAAATATCCAACAAACTACAAATAGAAAGAAGTTTCCTCAACTCAATAAAGGGCATTTATAAAAAACCTATAGCTAACATTACATCATACTTAATGGTGAAAAACTGCTTTTTTTTTCCCCAAAGAAACAAATATTAGTAGATCTAAAGGGAGTGATAGAGAGCAATAAAATAATAGTAGGGCACTTCAACACCCTAATTTCAGCAAAGGACAGATCATATAGATAGAAAAATCAATGTACGGCCAAGAAGCATATGAAAAAATGCTCAACCTCGCTAAACATCCAAGAAAGGCAAATTATATTGACATAGTTTGGCTGTATCCCCACCCAAATCTCATCTTGAATTGTAGTTCCCATAATCTCCACGTGTCTTGGGAGGGACCCAACGGGAGGTAATTGAATCTTGGAGGCAGTTACACCCATGCTGCTGTTCTTGTGATAGTGAGTCCTCACTGGATCTGATGGTTTTATAAAGGGCTTTTCCCCCTTTTGCTTGGCACTTCACCTTGCTGCTGCCACATGAAGAAGGACATGTTTGCTTCTTCTTCCACCATGATTGTAAGTTTACTGAGGCCTCCCCAGCCATGCTGAACTGTGAGTCAATTAAACCTCTTTCCTTTATAAATTACCCAGTCTCTGGTATGTCTTTATTAGCAGCATGAGAATGGACTAATACACGTATGATCTAGCAATCCCACTACTGGGCTTATGTCTAAAAGAAATGAAATCAATATGTCGAAGAGGGACATCTGCACTGTCATGTTTGTTGCATTAGTATTCACAATAGCCAGATTATGGAATCAAGCCAAATGCTCATCAACAGATGAATGGATAAAGAGAATATTATATGCAATGAAATAGTATTCACCCACAGAAAAGGATGAAATCTTGTCATTTGTGACAATACGGATGAGCCTGGAGGACATTTTGTTAAGTGAAATTAGCCAAGCACAGAGACACATATATACTACAAGATATCACCCATATGTGGAATCTAAAAAAATTGACTGATGGAAGTTGAGAGTAGAACAGTGGTTACCAGAGACTGAGGAGAATAATGAGAATGGGGAGAAGGGGAGAAGGTGGTCAACAAGTGAACTGTTACAGTTAGACAGGAGAAATAAGTACTGCTGCTCTTTTGCACACTAGAGTGACTATAGCTAACAATAATGCATTGTATATTTCACATATCTAAAAGAGAAGATTTTGTCGTGAATGTTCTCATGACAAAGCAATGATAAATATTTAAGGTGATAAATATGCTAATGAACATGATTTGATTATACAGTGTATACATGTATGCAGACATCACACTGTACCTCATGCATATGTACAATTATTATATGTCAATAAAAAATAAAGTTCATTAGCTTCAAAAGAATGGACAAGCTAGTATCAAAAGTCATATAGGAATGGAAGATTACCAAAACAGAGAAAGTAATATGGAAAAAGAAGAACAATGTTGAGGCCTCATGATTTCTGATTTAGAAACTTACTACAAACCTATATGGTACTAGCATAAGACATATACATCAATGGAACAGAACTGAGTTCATAAATAAACTCTCACATTTGTGGTTAATTGAGCATTCAATGGGAAAAGAATTGTTTTATCAACATATGTTTATAAAACAACCGAATATTCACACACAAAAGAAGAAAGTTGGGCTCCTTCTTCCTACCATACACAAAATTTAACTAAAAATGTATCATGTGCCTCAATGTAAGAGCTAAAACTAAAAACTCTCAGAAGAGAACATAAATTTTTATGAACTTGAGCCCAGCAAAAGCTTGTTATGCACATCAAACTCAGTAGTAACAAATGAAAAAACAAATTAGGCCTCATCAAAATAAAAAATGTTTCTGCAGCAAATTATACCATCAAGAAAGCCAAAGAAAACATGAAAATGGTACAAAAGATTTGCAAATTCTATATCTGATAAGGAGCTCAATAAAAGGACGAGCTAACTGAAAATGAACATTTCTCCAAAAAAGATATACATAGGAAAGGATACTCGAAAGCATTAGCCATTTAGAAAACACAAATCAAAACCACAATATGATACCACTTCCAGCCTCTAGAAATGCTATAGTAAAAAAGACAAATAATCACAAATTTGTGAGGATGTGAAGAAATTGGAACACTCATATATTGCTGGAGGGAATGTAAAATGTTGCAGCCATTTTGGAAAACAATTTGGGAGTGCTTCAAAACATTAAACATAGCCTTGTCAGATGACCCACAAATTTTCTTCTATTTATCTATTCAAGAAAAATAAAAACAAATCCATACAAAAACTTGCATACAAATGTGCACACTGGAAGTATTCATAACAGCAAAAATGGGGAAATAATCCAAATGTACATCAACTGATGAAGGAATAAATAAAACATGATATATCCATACAATGGAATATTATTCAGCAATAAAAGGAATGAATTACTGACACATAATACAATATGGATGAACTTTGAAAACATTATACTAGGTGAAAGAAGTCAATGACAAAAGATCAGATAGTATAATTAATAGACATAATATGAAAAATAGACATTTAGGGGCTAATAAAAATGTTCTAAGTTGAGAGTTTGGTGACTGCTGCATAACTGTGAATACAGTAAAGCCTTTTTCATTCTGTACCTTAAATGGGTAAATTTTGTGTGGCATGCGAATTATATTTCAGTAAAGCTGTGAAAAATGCATATACATGAAAATATTAGCTTTTGTTTTTCTCTCATGCTCCAGTGAGTTGCAGAAGTCAGAAAAGAGAGGATCAGGAAGCCATCAATTCTGCTTTTACCTGTACACTTTTTTCTTATTCTTTCTTATTTAGTTAAAACGAAGTAAGAGTCAGCTCTCAGGTCATTTCCGTAAAATCCATCCCCTTTCTTATTTGTTTATTCCTTTGATGATGTTCAAGGTTCCTTTTTTTTTCCCCCTTCAACACTATATTTTATAAGACTGTCTGCAAGCCAAGGGCTCTTCTTGTGCCTACATTTGTATGTAAATTGGTACAGGTGATGTGTTAAACTATAACTTTAAATTTGTGACTTTAAATTTCAGTTGAACATCACGCTGTGATGAAAGAACATTGAACTTTATGCTAGAGGTCCTGGTTAATCCAAATTCTATTCTTAGATCTAACAATCTTTTCTATGGTAACAGCTACCTCTGTGGGCCTAAGGATTTTCATCAGTGACTGAAATGCTTGTTAAAAAAAATCCCTAACACTAATTTTTTAAAATTGATGTTTAAAAATTTCCTTTCTCTATTTTTTTCTTCTCAGCTTTTTTAGTATTCAGGAATGTGTTACAAGAAAGGCTAAAGGTTTGAATGGTCCTGTGTTTCTTAACTGTACAACATGTGGGCTCACTGCACCTGAAATTACTATAGTTCTAAATGTCAATGATTCTGAATATTAATAACTTTCTGATTATGTAAAGACCACATAGTGTAAGGTTAGGGGGCCCTCTGGGTGTAGAAACTGTGGGTTCTGATCTCCTTCTATTTGGTCATTGTATGATCTTACGACCTATGGCAAGCTGTGTAAATTCTTTTTTTTTTTTTTTTTTTTGAGACGGTTTTTGTTCTTATTGCCCACGCTGGAGTGCAATGGCTCAGCTCACCACAACCTCCGCCTCCCTGGTTCAAGCGATTCTTCTGCCTCAGCCTCCCGAGTAGCTGGGATTACAGGCATGCGCCACCACGCCCGGCTAATTTTGTATTTTCAGTATAGACAGGGTTTCTCCGTGTTGATCAGGCTGGTCTCCAATTCCCGACCTCAGGTGATCCACCCGCCTCAGCCTCCCAAAGTGCTGGGATTACAGGCATGAGTCACCGCGCCCAGACTGTAAATTCTTTATGCTTCTTTTTCCCCATCTAAAACATGAGGGTAAAAATTAAGATGTAAATGATAGGAATGTGTTAAGAAATAAATGAATTAAGGTATGCAAAATATAGAACACAATACCTAGAATTTAGTAAGTTATTATTTTTTTAGAAATGGCAACATCTTTTCTTTTTTTCAAATTACACTTGCTAGTATGGGCCACTTTTCATTGGTTCCTCCAAAGGAAAGTTAATATTAAAGCAAGTTATGTAGGTAATTAATTTCAAAAAAATTCCTTTAATGTTTTATTAGAAAAATTAATGTTTGCCCTTGATTTTTTTTTTCTCATTTAAACATGTACTGCCCATATGGAAGTATGGCACTTCGGGAAGGGAAGAGCATGGCCCCTTTAAATGATACTGAAGGGAGAAAGGAAGTGCTGGGTAGAGGAGGGAGTGACCCCTAGCTAGGACTCCACCCCCACGGACCTAGGTGAGGACAGATGAGACCACCCTGGCCTGCCACGCCCCATCCTGTGCCTAAAAATCCCGAGACCCTGGCAGGCAGACACATAGGCGGCTGAACAGCAGGAGGAGCACATCAGCAGAGGAATACACGGGATGTGGAGAGACAGGTATTGGCATGCCAGCAGGCCACCAACCACCGATGGCAGAAGCAGAATGACGCCTGCAGGTCACACTGATGGACAGAAGCAGAACCATGCGGAGTTTGGCTGGGGCAGCCGAGGAGAGCCCAGGATGCAGAGTGGCCCAACTCCAGCGGAAAACTATCTTCCTTCTGGCTCCCTTATCTGCTGAGAGCTACTTCTACTCAATAAAACGTTACACTCATTCTCCAAGCCCACGTGTGATCCGATTCTGGTACACCAAGGCAAGAACCTGGGATACAGAAATACCTCTGTCCTTGTGATAAGGCAGGGGTCTACTTGAGCTGACCAACACAAGCTGCCTACAGATGGCTAAACTAAAAGAGCACCCTGTAGCATGCCCACTGGGGCTTCAGGAGTTGTAAACATTCACCCCTAGACACTGCCTTAGGATGGGAGCTCCACAGCCTGCCCATCTGTATGCTCCCCTAGCGGTTTGGGCAGCGGGGCACTGAAGAAGCGAGCCACACCCCTATCATCCGCCCTGCGAGGAGGACAAGGGAACTTTTCTGTTTCCATGTCAAAAAGTTCCTCAAGACAAAACCTGATGAAACTATTCAATAGAGACTTTATGAGCCTTTAGACTCAAGGAGAACTGTTTCTGGGCCTGGGTAACTAAGTAACACAAAATCGGGGGGTCAGAAGTTGTGGGAGAATCAGAGGCAGGTCTGTGACATGGTTAACAGCAGGCTGAGACGGATGGGTAGACGCATCACAGTGACTGCAACATACGGTTTTCTTTGGAAGCATGAGTGTGCAGCCCTGAAGGCTGTCCAAGAAATAGCTGCTGATAGTTAATGCATGGGAAAGGGGGATTTAAATCTCCTTACAAGTTGTAGCCAGTTTATTTTTGAGCTATATATATTTGGATCTGAGTATTCATGACTCATATCTCTGACTGAAACCTATGCGTATATATTAAAATCTCAAAAGCAGAAGTTTGAGTTACATAAAAAGCAGACTTTGATTTCACAATAATTGTCAGACGCATGGTTTGAAAAAGTGGCTGGTGAGGATGACAGGACACATCCTGAAAATATTAGCAGTGAGTTTTAATAGCATGATTATGTTTTGTAAGGCAGTGAGTTCAGAAATATTTAGTTTTCTGTCATGTTATATGTCAACCATTGCAGTTTGGCTTCTCTGCTGCTCTGTTTCATATTTTTTCTCATTCCAGGACCCAGGTTAAAGGAGAACCTCTTATTTGAGATGTGCCAAGCATCACAATTTTGGATTTATTTGGGAAAAATCAAGGGAGCTGGTGGAAACACACAATAGATCTTAAAGCTTCTGTTCCACCTGGCATATGTTAACACAAGTATACTCCTACATCAAGGCAAGTCGCCTACCCATACCTGGTATCAACAGAGCCTGGATGTATATGCTTATCCTTCACAAGATGCTGTAATTCACTTGTCTGCAGATGGGCTTGTATAATCCTCTAAATTATTTAGAAACTAAAAGTAAGGGAGAATGATGACCAGTTCAGAACAATAGTGCAGTCTACCACACAGGTCAGTATCCAGCTTGTATTCTTCGATTTTCCTTGCTTTTATTTTCTGTCTTCAAAAATCAGCCAGTTTTACATTATTTCAAAACAAAAAGCTTTATTTGTTTTATCATTGAATTAGCTCAACTCATGTAGCATGACGCTTCTGTTTCCAACAGTTACACATTCTGGTTTTTTCTAGGACACTGGTTTTTAAGCTGAGACAGGCCTCCTTAAGTTTATGGGTCACTTGGTACTGACTCAGAAATAACAGTTCTCTGATTCATGGCCTTTTATGTACAGATTCTGCGTGACTTTCTTGTTAACTCTACCTATGATATTACAAATCATAATTCATGGGCATAGGACAGTGTTTCAAGTTAAATACTATTTCTGTCGTATTTTAATAGTGCAACAAATATATTAGATAATAAATAAGAATGCTTCAAAATATTCCTGTAGCTATCAAATATGATAGATGTTTCAGATAGTCTTCACGTCTTAATTTTTATAGCTAAACTTGAATTATTTCAAAGCATTTCTCTTTGCTATAAATAATGAAACTAATGAGCAATGCAGTGAAAATTTATTTTAGAGTTCCAATAGTCCACCATTAATAATCAATGTCTTTGGCCAGGCACGGTGGCTCATGCCTGTAATCCCAGCACTTCGGGAGGCCGAGGCAGTTGGATCACCTGAGATCAGGAGTTCGCAACCAGCCTGGCCAACATAGTGAAACCCCGTCTCTGCTAAAAATACAAAAAATTAGCTGGACGTGGTGGCAGGCACCTGTAATAATCCCAGCTACTCGGGAGGCTGAGGCAGGAGAATCACTTCAACCCGGGAGGCGGAGGTTACAGTGAGCCAAGATCAAGCCATTGCACTCCAGCCTGGGCAACAAGAGCGAAACTCTGTCTCAAAAAATAAAAATCTAATAATAATAATAATAATAATGTTTTCATGCAATGACTATGTGGCCACTTCCTTTTCTATTTTGTTCAACTTAGTTATTTTGTGTAACGAACTTTGCCCATTTGTCTTTGAAATTTATTCCATGGCCATAGTAACTTTTGGCTTTAACATTTTAATTTTCAAAATTTTCACATCCATTTTTTACTCTAATTTCTTAATACCAATTCCAGGTGATCTGTTAAATGATTTGTTGTAGAGCAACAGATTTTGAAGTTTCATTGAAATATTATAATGTTCTTACCTTTCTATAGACCTAATACATTTTTCTTCATTTTATTTAATTCAACCTGATTATGTGATAATAAAAGCTAATAACCCAGGTTCTTTAAGTACATCAACATATTGGGAGAAGTCAGACATGTTCTGAAACAGAATGAGACATGTTCTGAAACAGAATGGACTTTTTATGGCCTAATACCATTTGTGTTTTACTTTTTCAGTATATTAAGTGTACCTCAGTGTCTAAAAGTAATTATTGCAACTTAAACTGTATTATTTCTAGACAAATATTTATCCAATAAAATAGTATTAATATGTCTTTAGATATTTTCCTGTAAGTTTTTTACATTTATTTCTGTTTACCAAGTAATTTTGTGGGCTTTTTCATAGGAGAAATCCCTATCTTTTTCTCAAATTCCATAATCTTAATTTAGAATAGCTAAAATTACTGCCATGATCTCATGCCAACTACTTAATTTTACTAAATCTTAACTCTATCAATTTTCATACAATTAAAAAATTGTTTTACCAAAGTTAATTTCTAAAGACATGCTACTGCCATACACTGTCACTGCCATTCGTTCTCAACTCTCTTCTCTTTACTGCTTCTCCTTTTTATATCAATAGACAATTTCAACTTTATTTCTTTCCTAGTCTCTTGTGTTTTTGTGTCATTTCCCCCAGTTTTTCTTCACTTTGTTTCTTCCAGCTTTTTTCCCTTTACTTTGGTCCATCATTCATTTTTCATTCCCATTTATTTGTCTAATATCATTCTTGGAATTTTTATCTACTTGATGTTTTCACTCAAAAATTACTTGATATTTTTCTTTGTCTTTTAATAATTTATGATTGCTATCACAGCACACTAAAATCTCTGCTGTCTTCTAATGTGAGGGACGCTTTGAGAGGGAGCAAGTCTTCATTATGCCTGTCTGATGGAAACCAAATCTGGCAGACTAGAAGAGAAACCTAAAGTCACTAAGTGGGAAGTTCAGGTATTAGCACTTTAGGTAAAAAAGAAAAAAAAAATCATTAAGACTGAAGGAGGTAATTTTCTTTATAACATAAAGGTAAAAGAAAGACATGGCAATTGTGTAGAAAAGACAAACTGCTTAGAGGATAGATTTCAAAGACAGTAGTAGTAAATTACAGGAGTTCAGAGACAGAGAAAAAAAGTAGAGCTGCTAGAGAAAATGGAGCAGCAGGAAAAAAAGGAAATTTCTCTTAAAGACGCAAATATTTAGTTTTACCATTTTTAGCAAAGTTAAGGAAAATAATTTCAATTTTTTTTAGCTATTACAAAGATAAATTCTTGACAGCATCCAGAAAGAAAAATAACTGTTACTAATGAAATTGGGGAGGCGGAGGTGGGTGGATCACGAGATCAGGAGATGGAGACCATCCTGGCTAACACAGTGGAACCCCATCGCCACTAAAAAAAAAAAAAAAAAAAATTACCCAGGTGTGGCGGCAGCGACCTGTAGTCCCAGCTACTCGGGAGGCTGAGGCAGGAGAATGGTGTGAATCCAGAACCTGGGAGGTGGAGCTTGCAATGAGCCGAGATCGCATTCCAGCCTGGGCAACAGAGCGAGACTCCATCTCAAAAATAAAAAATAAAATTAAAAAAGTAAAATAAAGATAAATATTAGAAGGTAAACAGATTTGCAGGTTTAGGACAGGATTTTTGACTTCTGCTACTATACCGCTTATGCTTGATAACGAGAAACACCAAACGTGTGAGAACTATAAAACTACACCATCATATATTATCTCTAGAAATATGCTTCAATATTTTTAAAAAGCAGACATCGGGGCCGGGTGCAGTGGCTCACACCTGTAATCCCAGCACTTTGGGAGACCAAGGCAGGTAGATCACATGGTCAGGAAATGGAGACCATCCTAACATGGTGAAATCCTGTCTCTATCAAAAATACAAAAAATTAGCCAGGCTTGGTGGTAGGCACAGGTAGTCTTGTGTCGGGAATTGGTGGGTTCTTGGTCTCAACTGACTTCAAGTACGAAGTCACCAACCCTAGCGATAAACCTTACAGTTCTTAAAGATGGTGTATCCGGACTTTGTTCCTTCTGATGTTCAGATGTGTTCCGAGTTTTTTCCTTCTGGCGGATTTGTGGTCTTGCTGGTTTCAGGAGTGAAGCTGCAAACCTTCTCAGTGAGTGCTACAGCTTTTAAGGTGGCACATCTGGAGTTGTTCGTTCCTCCCAGTGGGTTCTCATTGGTCTCAGGAGTGAAACTGCAGACTTTTGCAGTGAATGTTACAGCTAACAAAGACAATGAAAACCCAAAGATATATTGAAAAGAACAAAACAACACAGCTTCCATCCTATGGAAGTGGACCAAATTGCCATTGCCACCTGGGCAGCCGGCTTTTATTCCCTTATCCGGCCCCACCCACGTCCTGCTGATTGGTCCATTTTACAGAGAGTTGATTGGTCCATTTTACAGAGAGTTGATTGGTCCATTTTCCAGAGAGCTGATTGGTCCATTTTGACAGGGTGCTGATTGGTGCCTTTACAATCCCTGAGCTACACACAGAGTGTTGATTGGTGCATTTACAATCCTCCAGCTAGACATAAAAGTTCTCCAAATCCCCACCGACTCGGGAGCCCAGCTGGCTTCACCTAGTGGGTCCCGCACCAGAGCCACCTGAGGAGCTGCCTGCTGCTGGAACTGCCCACCAGTCCCGCCCTGCATGCCCACACTTCTCTGTCCTTGGGCAGTTGATGGGACCAGGCACTGTGGAGCAGGGGAAGGTGCCCATGGGGAGGCTCTGGCCTTGCAGGAGCCCATGGCTTGGGGCTCAGGCATGGCAGGGGGCTCAGGCATAGTGGGCTGCAGGTTCCGAGCTCTGCCCCTGTGGGGAGGCAGCTGAGACTGGCGAGAATTCAAGGGCAGTGTGGGCAGGTGGCAGTGCTGGGGGACCTGGCACACCCTTCACAGCTGCTGGTCCGGGTGCTAAGCCCCTTAACTGCCCGCTGGTCTGCCGCTCTGCATGTGGGACCTGCTGAGCCTGTGCCCACTCGGAACTTTCGCTGGCCTGCGAGTGCCATGGACAGCCCCAGTTCCTGCCTGCGCCTCTTCCTCCACACGTCCCACAAGCAGGGGGAGCCAGCTCTGGCCTCGCCCAGCCCGGAGAGGGGCTTCCACAGTGCAGTGACGCACTGAAGGGCTCATCAAGCGTGGCGAGAGTGGACGCCGAGGCTGAGGCGGCGCCAAGAGTGAGCGAGGGCTGCTAGTACGTTATCACTTCTCAGTCCAAGCTGCTGGGGAGGCTGAGGCAGGAGAAGGGCATGAACCCAGGAGGCAGAGCTTGCAACGAGCCAAGATCGCACCATTGCACTCCAGCCTGGGCAACAAGAGTGAAACTCCATCTCAAGAAAACAAAACAAAACAAAATACAGTTTTTGTGGGTTCTTCCGTAAGAAACACAGAACTTTATGTTATTTAATATTTTTATAATATTCTCTTCACTGCTGTCTCCCAATGTCTGCTTTTTTTTTTTTTTTTTTTTTTGAGAGGGAGTCTCTCTTTGTTGCCCAGGCTAGAGTGCAGTGGCGTGATCTTGGCTCACTGCAACCTCCGACTCCTGGGCTCAAGCGATTCTCCTGCTCAGTCTCCCAAGCTGGGATTACAGGCATTTGCTATTACGTGGAGCTAATTTTGTGATTTTAGTAGAGACAGGGTTTCACCATGTTGGTCAGGCTGGTCTCAAACTTCTGACCTCAGGTGATCCGCCTCCTTGGCCTCTCAAATTGCTGGAATTACAGGCATGAGCCACCATGTGTAGTCTGTTTCTTTCTTTCTTTTTTTTTTGAGACGGAGTCTCCCTCTGTCACCCAGGCTGGAGTGCAGTGGCGTGATCTCTGCTCACCGCAAGCTCTGCCTCCCAGGTTTATGCCATTCTCTTGCCTCAGCCTGCCGAGTAGCTGGGACTACAGGTGCCTGCCACCATGCTTGGCTAATTTTTTGAATTTTTGGTAGAGACGGGGTTTCACCGTGTTAGGCAGGATGGTCTCGATCTCCTGACCTCCTGATCCACCCACCTCAGCCTCCCAAAGTGCTGGGATTACAGGCTTGAGCCACCGTGCCCGGCCCTATTTGGTTCTTTATGTTGATAGGGAAATGTATTTTTCATAATGATAATTAGATTAAAATTGGCTGTATGACTTCCAAAATCTTAAATTGTGAAAAATAGGACTAGTATAATTGGCTGCCCATCTGAGGGGGGAAATGAAGGGGAAAAAGGGGAAATAATTGTTTAAAAAATAAGTATCATTTAACAAAAGCTCATCAAAAAATTATAAGTACAATGGCAATATGATGGACTCTGGATTCTCTAATTCAAAATTTTTCCTATCCTCTTCTAACAGGAAGAGGCAGGAAAGCTCAAAACTAGATTCTCCAGTCTCTGCTGAAGCTGACTTCTCAATGTGATGAGGTTCCAGGCAACATATGCTCTCAGACACCCAGTAAAGCCTTCGATTTGGGACTGAGTCAGCTCAGCTGTTTGAGACAGAAGTTGGAAGCAGGCCACTCAAGTTTATTGACACGAATCATGACATGGAAACTGAATCATGTATTTGACAGTGGTGATAACCCATCATTAGGAAATATGAATGCTTTTGAATGACCATGGATCATTGAAAAAACAAGGACATTATGTACTGAGCTATAAGGTGAAACTCAATAATTTACCAAAAGTAGAATTTTCACAGTTAAAACATGGTAAGAATGTTACTTAAAATTGTTAATTAAAGTGGAATAAAACTAGAAATTAGATAGCAAAAATATCCAATTAAATGGTTCTTACCCAAAGGGGCAGTGCTCTGACCTTCTTGGGGAGTATTTGGAAGTGAGTGGGGGCATTTTGGTTGTCAGAAGCCCCCACCACAGTTGGCATTGGTAGGCAGGGCGCAGGGGGGGATATATATCCTGAAATCGATGGGAGAATCCTTCTCTCTCAGGGAAGTTGCCCTTTATAAGTGCAAAGGGTGGCTGATAAGGAAGCACTGTCCTAAGCACTGGAATTTTAAAGAATAAAGCATTAAAAAAAGAGATTAAGGCCAGGCGTGGTGGCTCATGCCTGTAATCCTAGCACTTTGGGAGGCTGAGGTGGGCGATCACCTGAGGTCAGGAGTTCGAGATCAGCCTGGCCAACATGGTGAAACCCTGTCTCTCCTAAAAATACAAAAATTAGCCGGGTGTGGTGGCAGGCGCCTGTGATCCCAGCTACTCTGGAGGCTGAGGCAGGAGAATTGCTTGAACCTGGGAGGTGGAGATTGCAGTGAGCCGAGATCGCGCCACTGCACTCCAGCCTGGGCAACAGACCGAGACTCCGTCTCAAAAAAAAAAAAAAAAAAAAAGAGAGAAAGAGAGGTTAAATGATGTGCAATTACAAACTATTAATATGATGGCAAATGACATGAACAGGCAGTGCATACACAAAGAAGCATAAATGGCCAATGGATGTAAGGAAAACTATCCCATCATTTTACTAACTAAAGAATTGCTAACAAAAACAAGATATATTACTTAATTTTTCTTTTAGCAGATATTGAAAAACATGATGATATTCAGTGTTATAAAGATTTTGGACATGACCGGGCGCGGTGGCTCATGCCTGTAATCCCAGCACTTTGGGAGGCCGAGGCGGGCGGATCACGAGGTCAGGAGATCGAGACCATCCTGGCTAACACAGTGAAACCCTGTCTCTACTAAAAATACAAAAAAATTATCCGGGCTTGGTGGTGGGTGCCTGTAGTCCCAGGTACTCGGGAGGCTGAGGCAGGAGAATGGCGTGAACCCAGAAGTCGGAGGTTGCAGTGAGCCGAGATTGTGGCCACTGCACTCCAGCCTGGGCGAGAGAGCAAGACTCCATCTCAAAAAAAAAAAAAAAAAAAAAGGTTTTGGACAAAAGACAGTTTCATAAGCTATTAATATGAGGTTTTGTTTGTTTGTTTGTTTTTGAGACAGAGTCTCGCTCTGTCGCCCAGGCTGGAGTGCAGTGGCGCAGCTCGGCTCACTGCAAGCTCTGCCTCCCGGGTTCACACCATTCTCCTGCCTCAGCCTCCTGAGTAGCTGGGACAGGCGCCCACGACCACGCCCGGATAATTTTTTTGTATTTTTAGTAGAGACAGGGTTTCAACGTGTTAGCCAGGATGGTCTCGATCTCCTGACCTCGTGATCTGCCCGCCTCGGCCTCCCAAAGTGCTGGGATTACAGGAATGAGCCAGGGCACCCGGCCAATATGAGTTTTTAAAATTGAAACAATGCTTCTGGAAGACAAATTAGTTGACAGACAAATCCATCAAAAGCTTTTTAAAATACGTTTTGGAACAGTGATTCCATTAATACTACCAGGGATTTTTCTTAATATAATATTTTGACAATGTTGCAAAGATAAACTTTGAGATTGTCATAGCATTATTAATTGTAGTGTAAATTTGTAAACAACTGAAATGTCCAATCAATAAGGCATTGATTAAATGAATTAATATATAGCTGTACAGTGGAATGTCAGTAAAATGATGAGGTAAGTTTATGTGACTTGAAGAGGTGTTTATGATGTATTGATAAGACAAATATGGACGCCTGTAATCCCAGCATTTTGGGAGGTCAAGGTGGGTGGATCACGAGGCCATGAGATCGAGACCATCCTGGCTAACATGGTGAAACCCCGTCTCTACTAAAAATACAAAAATTAGCCGGGCGCAGTGGCAGGCACCTGTAGTCCCAGCTACTCGGGAGGCTGAGGCAGGAGAATGGCGTGAACCCGGGAGGCAGAGCTTGTAGTGAGCGGAGATAGGGCCACTGCACTCCAGCCTGGGCAACAGAGTGAGACTCTGTCTCAAAAAAAAAAAAAGAAAAAAAGAAAGGATTTGTGAAGCAATTACATACATGTACATAACTGAAACAAAAATTAAAATGACAATATCAATGATAGCATTAAAATTAGGTTATTCTGTTTGCTAATATAGAAAATGTTGCATGCATTTCTACTATTCTAGTAAGAAAATCTTAACATACTAACTAGCTAGCTAAATATGTATGTATATATATGGGTATATACATATGGATAAATATGGAATTTTGATTCCATTACTTTGAGAACATAATTTTCATATGTAATATATAAGCACACTTATTTTATAAATCATATAAATAACTTGATCTTATTATAGAGCATGTTGAAAATAGAGATATGAAAACAAATTGCAACATTGATTAACCTAATTCAAGCACTTCTAGCATTTTTGGAGTATCATTCTAGTTTCCTAGTTTTAGTATTAGTATACATACCTATTAAGAATATCATTTTTCTGGCTGGGCGCAGTGGCTCATGCCTGTAATCCCAGCACTTTGGGAGGCCAAGGCAGGTGGATTATGAGGTCAGGAGTTTGAGACCAGCCTGGTCAAGATGGTGAAACCGGGTCGCTACTAAAAACACAAAAATTAGCTAGGCATGGTGGTGGGCGCCTGTAATCCCAGCTACTGAGGAAGCTGAGGCAGGAGAATTGCTTGAACCCGGGAGGTGGAGGTTGCCTTGAGCCGAGATTGTGCTGCTGCACTCTAGCCTGGGCAATAGAGCAAGACTCCTTCTTAAAAAAAAAAGAATATCATTTTTCCAACTGTTGGGAATAACTTAAAGGAGGAAAATGTGCTTCCCTTCTTTCCACACTGAATAACATTATAGTAATGGCAAAGTGGGCCTTCACCTGCTCCTTTGCTAACTATACTATGCCACCATTCATACCAGAATGCAATCACACTAGCCTTGAAAACAACCAGGGGAAAAAATGGATCGGTAAGGTTTAGGCAATTATCTCATTTTTCGCCTTTTATTGCAAGTGCCATAACTACCAAGATCCCAATTTTAGAAGATCTAGTCCATAGCATTTGTTAACAGGCCAAAGAAGAGAGAAAACTGCTGATGTACACGCTGCTTTCTGAATATGGGCTGGTGTGTGTTTTGTGATCCAGAATTGGAGCTGACAAATCCTTGACCACACTCCCTAAGCCCGGGTTCCCTGGGTAATTTGCACTGTGAGTGGAAGCCATGGCATACCTACCCACACATGCACTGCAAGATTCATGACATTGACACTTAACAAAGTAAAGTGGCCACAGAAGTCAAGCAGATGCAGCATGTCAGCATGTTTACTCTTGACCTCCAATGCCCAGTGTCAGCTGGAGTGTTTAGGATGTTTAGGATGGGGATGGGGACACAGATTCCTGGAAATGAATCTGTGAGCATGGTGGGGTTTGCTGGAATGGAGAAGCTCCATTTTGAGCTGTGTCATGAGCCTTCACTTGAGCTTTCCACACTCTGCAGGACGATCCTGCACCTCTCTCTACTTGATGTTTACCTTTCTGGGTATAGGAACAAACGTCAAGATACCTTGTTTCTTGAACCAAATTTACAGTCAGCAAGATGACCTTTCAGCAAGAAAAAAGAAGAGACCCAGTGCTTCAGCGTTTATGAGCAATATCTTTGCTCCATTTAATGGCAATTTAAAAGTACCTTTCACCACAGCTTTTGCTCAGGATTCTCAGTAATTTATTCATTTATTTTTGTAGGAATGAAAGGTAAAATTGCCAAGATATGTCTATGGCCTTCAGACCCAGAGTAAAATATGCTTTGAAATGAACCAGAGTTTCATCTTACTTTTGAGTCAGTAAACTTGGCCAGAGTTCATTCTTCCTATTTTATTTTAAAGTGTCTCTTTCATTTTCCTATTCCACCTCAGCTATAAGCTATAGCAAAATGTGCACATTATAGTTATCATTAAATTATTAAATTAAATTACCATCCAGGACAAGAAATGTAACAGACTGCACTCTGAAGCTGGGACAATGATTATATAATATATCCTTTCTTAGGTGATGAAATATTTTTAAGTTTCTTCATAGAACTCTCAGAGCTGCATCTGATGAGATTATGTACTGATAATACTGCCCAGATTCTGGTTCTATTTTAAATTCTGAAATAATTCGTGACATTTTGTAAATCTAAAAAGCTCTTTGAAGTAAAAATTTGAACCAAACTTGAACATTTTCAGTATGTTAATCAATTCTGCTGGTTCTTTTTCTTTCCCTTCTTTCTTTTTTTTTTTTTTTCCCAGAAAATGATTTTTTTAAATACAAGTAACTGCAAATAGGAAACCAGAGGGGGAGCTCCAGGCTGGGACAAATCACAGCTACCCCTCCCCAACAGAACGGGGGAGGAGGTGGCCCCTACACCCTTTATGGTAGATTAGGGCCCCCTTGTTTATTCTGCTGCAGCATCCTACAGGCAGGGCCCCACCTTCCTTGGGACTGGGGTAGCCGGTCACCCAGCCTGCCATCCCCCAGCCCCTCCTCCCCAGGAAGAGTATCTTGGGGGAGGGGATCATGGGCAGAACAGGAGGCAATGAGGATGAACATCTGGCGCTGGTAGCAGCGGCAATGATGGATGTCGAAGAATGCGACATTGAACAAAAAACAACACAACTATCAAGAGGTAGTTTGTGAACAGAGGAAAAATGGAACCAGAAATTTGGGGGTCAGGGAGGAGCAGAAGGGAGGCTGGGAGCGGGCAGGGTGAGCTCCTTGTTATTGGTGCCCCATCTAAGGAGGGGGAAATGGCCAGTGGTGGAAGCAAAGTAGGGTTAGGGGAGCAGCCCCAGCCCACCTCAGGTGGCAGCCACAGGGCTCATGGGCCTCACCTGGACAATAAGTGACTGCATCTCCATCACCACAATATTACTCAGATCCCAGGCAGAGGGTGAGGGGGCTGCAGCCACAGTGAAGAGGGAATAGGGGACTCACCCCTCCTGCCTTCCTGTAGCCGAAGCGGGCTGTCCAACCTAGTGCAGGGACTAGGGAAGGTGGGGAAGGATGAAAGGTGTGAGCCCCACGTGGTGACAAAGACAGTTTGGCTGGGGGAATCCTGGGGGCCAGCACCCCCCTCCATTGGCCACACCTGCTGCTGCCAGGGCAGTGGGGTAGGGTATGCCAGATTGATATGGGGCTCTGGCCCCTTTTCAGGCCAGGGGAACCCTCCCAGTCCCCACTATTGGGAAGCCAGAGGGAATAGTGAAGGAGCAGAGAGGGTGCCCCCAAACCAAAAGCCCAGAGAGCAATGTCCCCACCACCAAGAGAGTGGGGATGCAGCAGTCCAGGGTGCGGCTAAGTGGGATGTTAGCCTTGTCCAGGAGGGCATGTGTGTATGTGTGGGTGGACAGGGGGAGCTGGGAACTTAGGCCAGGGGAATGCTCCCCACTCAGCCCAAGGGCGCCATGCAGCAGCTGATGTACTGTGTAGTGTGGTGGTGAGGGCACAGGTGGAAGATGGGGGTGGCAGCCAGAGGTGGTGGTGATGGTGGGCCTGGGGAAGGGGTGGGGGTGGGGGCAGTGGGAGTGGAGCAAAGCTGTCCCATCCCATGCACGGGTCACTGCTCCTCCCCCGAGGACTCCTGCAAGATGCCCTCCTCTTCCTCCTTCTCCAGTTTTGTGGGTCTGCCCCTTGGTTTCCTTCCTGGAGTTGTGATGGTTTTCTGGGACTTGGCAGCGCCCTTGTTTTTGCTTCCCTTTGGTCGCCCAGAGGTCTCTTAGGTGTTGGCACTTCTCTGGGCTCTTTCGGAGGCTGCTTGCGCGGCCTGCCCCAGCCCCGCTTCTCAGTGCCATCCTTTTCCCACTTGGAGGCCAAGGGCTGGCTGGACTTCAAGCTCAACTCGCTCATCTTCCCTTCTCTAAGGAGCAGGTGGAAGAGTGATGGCTGGGATGGCCTTCTTGGAGCTGGGCCAGCGCCAGAAGTAGCCCTGGCTCGGAGTCCCAATTAGAGGACTCAGCTGGTTCTTAAGAGTATATTTTATGCTTTTCTGGTTTTCAACTGGAAACGTTAGTAATGAATATGAAAGCTTTTCCTGTGGTTTTCTCTTGCATTTAGAAGTTCACTCATGATTACATTTATTTACCTCTTTGTTAGAAATGCTTATATTAAATAACATTATAGATCATCATCATGTTGGCATTTTTATAAATTGATATAAATCCATATAAACACATATGGAGAGTTTCTTTCCTAGTTTTTACTTCTGAAAATAAAGATTAAATTTACTTAGATTTTACCTTCCACTTTTAACTACTTATTTTAAGAATTTTATAAAATAGCTAAAATATAAAAATACATTTTAAATACTAATGGGTATTAGCAATTAAAATGTAAATAATACATTTACATAGGCAAAATAAACTTATTTCATCTCTATTATAGCAATATCTTGTTGTAAGATTATTTTCTCTTGATTGAAAAACATGTAGGAAGGTAGATTTGGAAATTGAATAGCATTTTATTTTAAAACAAAATAAAATACAGAAAACAGCACCAAGTATAAATATACAATTTGATGGGTTATCACATTGTGAATGTCCACATATGTAACATCCATCCCCAAAAATAGAAATGTTCCAAGTATTTGGGGAAATCCACCTGTGCTCCCTCCCAGACATGACTCCCCCTTTCTTACTCAAAAGGAACCACTATTTTGATTTCTAATGCTATGTGTATTCCAGTTTTACCTGTGTCGGAACTTTAAATAAATAAAAATCCCATGATAGATAGATGGTAGATAAATAGATGCAAGATAGATAGATTTGTGTCTGACTTCTTTTGCACAATACTGCTTATAAACTTCATTTATACTGTTGCTATGTATTACATTGGATAGTTGGAACACATTTTGTTTTACTGTTGATGGGCATTTGATTTGTTTTCAGTTTCTGGCTAAGTAAACAGAATGTGTGTTTTGATATACCTGCACAAGCTTTTCCGTCGTGTGTATACCTAGGAGTGTAATTGTTGGTTCAGACTGGATAATGTTGGTTTCAGGATTCCAGTACCAATTGTTTCACTAACAGTACGGTTACTGAAAACAGGTTTTCTTAGTCCATTTGGGCTGCTATAACAAAATACCGTAGACCTGGTGGCTGATAAGCAATAGAAATTTATTTTTCACAGTTCTGGAGGGTGAAAGTCAGAGATTGGGGTGTCAGCATGACAAGGCTCTGGTGAGGGCCTCCTTCCTGGTTTGCTGATGGCTGTCTTCTCCCTGAAAGGATTTTCAGGGCAGAGAGCAGCGAGAGGGAAGCCAGCTCTTTCATGTCCTGGTACCAATCCCATTCATGACGGCTCCATTTTGGAAGTACACAAACATTCAGCCTATAGCACATGTTAAAATTCCTTGGCAGTTTATTCATTAAATTTTGTTTATTAATTATGTAAATCAATTTTATGATTCCCATGTCAAATTTATAACTCAAGGCATGAACAGAAAAGTCTAGCTTTTGCCCCTGTCACCTTCACTGGGTTCCTTCCTTCCTCTGAAGCATCACACTCCAAAGTAGCTCCCACAAGTGCTACTCTATGTATTCAGTCAACAAATTAGCATGATGGAGGTCAGAAATTGGTTTCTATTTCTAAAATGGGTTTTAGAAATGGTGTTTACTGCTGAAATTCATGGTGTTCAAGGTATATGGATTGGCTAGATACATTTTAAAGATATTTGCATAATTGTGTGAATACACTAGAAAAATACTGAGAGCCAAGTAGTCTAGGAGTGGAGCTATGAGTTGGATCTGTAAATGGTCCAATGTTCAGCCACTGATTTGGAGCATTATTGGTGTCTGAATCTGAAAGTTTGGTTAACAGAGTTCCACAATTAGGAAATTGTCACATTTAGCCTTAGGTGAATGTTTTGGGGAAGGTACTGTGGACTTCATACAATTTGCAGAACTGAATATAAGACTATTTTGTGCCCATTTTGTAATGAGTCTGTATGTGTGTGTGGGCAGATTTTCATCTAAGACTAGTTTTTGTTTTTTTTTTTTCCTGAGACGGAGTCTTGCTCTTGTTGCCCAGGCTGGAGTGCAATGGCATGATCTTTGGCTCACTGCAACCTTCATCTCCTGGGTTTAAGCAATTCTCCTGCCTCAGCCTTCTGAGTAGCTGGGATTACAGGCGCCCACCACCACACCCGGCTGATTTTTTGCATTTAGCAGTGATGGAGTTTCACTATGTTGGTCAGGGTGGTCTTGAACTCCTGACCTCAGGTGATCCGCCCGCCTTGGCCTCCCAAAGTGCTGGGATTACAGGCGTGAGCCACCGTGCCAGGCCGAGACTAGCTTTTAAGTGAAGCCTGTAACACTCACTTGCCTTGTTGTTGGCTACCAATAGTTACCAAAAAGAAATATTGCTGCTCCCACTGCCTGGAATGCCTTCATGAACCCCTTTATCTGGGAAATTCCTACTCATCATTCAAACCATTCAATAAATATAGTGTAAATGGAGACTTGTAAAAATGACAATAAGAACACTAATCAATTATTTTAATGAAAAGTATGGTGTTAATGTCACTGAAAATTTTTTTTTTTTTTTTTTTTTTTTTTTTTGAGATGGAGTCTCACCCTGTTACCCAGGCTGGAGCACAGAGGCACGATCTCAGCTCACTGCAAACGCCGCCTCCTGGGTTCACACCATTCTCCTGCCTCAGCCTCCCCAGTAGCTGGGACTACAGGCACCGGCCACCACGCCCAGCTAATTTTTTTGTATTTTCAGTAGAGACGGAGTTTCACCGTTTTAGCCAGGATGGTCTGGACCTCCTGACCTCGTGATCCACCAGCCTTGGCCTCCCAAAGTGCTGGGATTACAGGCGTGAGCCACCCTCCGAGCCTGGCCATCATTGAATGTTTTAATAGTAAAATACGCATCTGAAATCCCTAGGCACAGATCTAATCTAATCATCTGATCTAAGGTAATCTAATCTAATCCTAGTCAGCTTTAAGGAAATGTTAGCAAACCATATAATTAATGGATGTTTATAAAATCTTATTCCTGAAAATTCTACTTACTAGGAACCATCTTACGATAGTGGGCTTTTTAAAGATAAAAATATAGAAATATTACATGAGTCACATTTTTATTGGTCCTCAGCAAAATTCATTTCATGAAATTGTATTGTTTTCCAGATCACTCCCCAGAGGTTAAGATCAAACATCATCAGGCTGTGTCTGTGACATTCTGAGATACAGCTGGAGGGAAGAGAGGGGCTATGTGCTGGGTTTTGGTAGAATTATTGCTAGATAAGAAATTAATTGCTGCCCAATCAGTCCTCCTGACAGCTGATTGACAGGAACAAACAAATTACCCACAGAAGCAGGGAAGAGGATATTCTGAACAGGGATGCTACCCGTGTAGAAGAGGTGGAAAAGGCGTGGGGAGAAAGGATGGCCTGGGTTGAGTGATTGAGGGAGCCAACCAGGGACTTCTGATTCTAAATTTGGATTTTAGTTTCAAATTGAGGGCTTTTAGTTTAATAACCAGAGCTCAGTGTCAACAAAGAGAGTCTAAAACTAGAAGAGCATTTAAATCAACCTCAAGCATCCCCTCTACTTCTACTTTCCTATGTTATTCTTTGGTGGTAGGACTTGAATTCAAGTCTTCAAGTTATTTTTCTATAAATTTTTCCACCTCAAACTGAATTTCCCTATTTGAAAATCTAGTTAGAAGATCTCAATTTCCAACTTTTGGACAAACTTTTAACTTACATAAAAGCACTTTTTGTTTTAATATTGCAATCTTTAATTATAAGTGTTAGAGCTAATCATTTACTTATAATCTATAAAATTAGTCCAGGTTTTGAATCAAATTGAATTCTTATTGCAATTGCCATCTTAGTCTTTCACAGCTTAATTAACTAAGCAGATTTTAATATATTTTAGTCTATCGTTTCTAAAAATTAACTTTCATGATGTGTTAAGAATCAAATAATTACTGTCAAGTTGCTGCAAAATGAATCATTACCATTTTAATGTAACTACACTAAACAGCAAAAGTTATTGAGCTTTAAAGTGCTTCTTAAAAATTTTAGTTATGAAATCCATCAATGCTGACATCTTAATTTTGTTCTACTCAACTAATGCTTTTATTTTTATGTAATTATGAGCTGTCAAAGATCCCTTCCGTAACAACAGATTTTATTCGCTTCACTAAACTTAATGAAATCCATGCGCGAGTGAATTTCACAGATATATTTAAATTTGGCACCAGAAATTCTTATTTCTAATGGTGTTTAATATTTCAAAACATGAAGGTTCTTTTAGAAGCAAATCATAGAATCATTTAAAAAACACAGTTTAAAAGACATCATCAGATGATATCTAGCAGATTTTGATAACTGCAGTCTGGACCCTAAAGAAAATATTTAGCTCATTCAATGGTTTCCAAAAGCAGCCACTCGCATCAAACATTCCGTGAGTTTGAGAACCATTTCAAGATTTGGGGGCTCTGAGGAAGGGAGAACTTCAGGAAGCACTACCCCTTTGCCACCTCTCTGGCACCGTATGCTCTATCTTCTTTTTCCCTCTCAGTCCTCCCCTCTCCCAAATCTCTCTCTAGAGTTTCAAATACTTCTTCCTCTCTTGCGTAGAATGGGTTCCTCTTTCTCCAGAAATTTAGCTCCAGTCAGCATCCAGGCTCTGAGCCAGGAAGGAACATAACTTCCACCCTAGAACTTTCCTCTACAAACACATTAAGCTACTCCTCTGAGCAAAAGCCTTCATCTTAGCATGATCCGTCTTACTGATGGTTTTAGAAACTTATTAATACTTGATCCTTTTATAATTATAATAGACTTTTATATCATCTTTACGTTTTCACTTAACTATATAGATTAAGCAGTGAAAACCTTAACCGAAGTATGTATGGCTTTGTAGATTAATACTTATTGGCGGGAGAATACCCGTACTCCTTCCTTTAAACAATCATCTTGTATTGACAACTCAAGTAAGTGTATGGGATTTATTTTTGCCACTTGTGCATAGGCTATCACTTCCTTTTTTTTTGCTATGAGAATACTCTATAAGGCAAAACCACATACTATTGGGTCCGGAATTGGTGGGTTCTTTGTCTCACTGACTTCAAGCATGAAGCCGCGGACCCTCACGCTGAGTGTTAACAGCTCTTAAGGTGGTGCGTCTGGAGTCTGCCCCTTCTGATGTTCAGATGTGTTCGGAGTTTCTTTTTTCTGGTGGGTTCGTGATCTCGCTGGCTCAGGAGTGAAGCTGCAGGCTTTCACGGTGAGTGTTACAACTCTCAAGGTAGTACGTCTGGAGTCGTTCTTTTCTCTTGGTGGGCTCGTGGTCTTACTGGGCTCAGGAGTGAAGCTGCACATCTTCGCGGCGAGTGTTACAGCTCATAAAAGCAGCGTGGACCCAAAGCGTTAGCAGTAGCAAAATTTATTGCAAAGAGCAAAAGAACAAAGCTTCCACACTGCAGAAGTGGACGCGATGGGGTTGCCAATGCTGGCTCGGGCAGCCTGCTTTTATTCTCTTATCTGGCCCCACCCACATCCTGCTGATTGGTAGAGCTGAGTGGCCTGTTTTGTCAGGGCGCTGATTGGTGCGTTTACAATCCCTGAGCTAGATACAAAGGTTCTCCAAGTCCCCATCAGATTAGTTAGATACAGAATTTGGACACACAGGTTCTCCAAGGCCCCACCAGAGCATCTAGATACAGAGTGTCGATTGGTGCATTCACAAACCTTGAGCTAAACACAGGGTGCTGATTGGTGTGTTTACAAACCTTGAGCTAGATACAGAGTGCCGATTGGTGTATTTACAATCCCTGAGCTAGACTTAAATGTTCTCCACGTCCTTACCAGAGCAGCTAGATACAGAGTGTCAATTGGTGCACTCACAAACCTTGAGCTAAACACAGGGTGCTGATTGGTGTGTTTACAAACCTTGAGCTAGATATAGAGTGCCGATTGGTGTATTTACAATGCCCGAGCTAGACATAAAGTTTCTCCACATCCTCACCAGAGCAGCTAGATACAGAGTGTCGATTGGTGCACTCACAAACCTTGAGCTAAACATAGGGTGCTGATTGGTGTATTTACAATCCCTGAGCTATATATAAAGATTCTCCACGTCCCCACCAGACTCAGGAGCCCAGCTGGCTTCACTCAGTGGATCCCGCACTGGGGCTGCAGGTGGAGCTGCCTGCCAGTCCTGCGCCCTGTGCTCGCATTCTTCAGCCCTTGGGTGGTCGATGGGACTGGGTGCCGTGGAGCAGGGGGTGGTGCTCGTCAGGGAGGCTCGGGCGGCACAGGAGCCCATGGAGGGGTGGGAGGCTCAGGCATGGTGGGCTGCAGGTCTCGAGCCCTGCCCCACGGGAAGGCAGCTAAGGCTCGGTGAGAAATCGAGCGCAGCGCCGGTGGGCTGGCACTGCTGGGGGACCCAGTACACCCTCCACAGCCGCTGGCCTGCGTGCTAAGTTCCTCATTGCTCGGGGCCAGCACGTCTGGCCGGCTGCTCCGAGTGCGGGGCCCGCCAAGCCCACGCCCACCCGGAACTCCAGCGGGCCCGCAAGCACCACGCGCAGCCCCAGTTCCCGCTCGCGCTTCTCCCTCCACACCTGCCTGCAAGCTGAAGGAGTGGGCTCCAGCCTTGGCCAGCCCAGAAAGTGGCTCCCACAGTGCAGTGGGGGGCTGAAGGGCTCCTCAAATGCCGCCAAAGTGGGAGCCCAGGCCGGGGAGGTGCCGAGAGCAAGCGAGGGCTCTGAGGACTGCCAGCACGCTGTCACCTCTCACTATGAAAATGCTTTGAAATGCAACAGGAGGAGATGTGAAGACACAAAGAACAAGTGTGTAGTGACACATGGCTATCAGAACACACTAAAGAATCCACACTGCTTCCCCTCTTTATCTAGAAAAGGAAGGCTCTAAGTCACCTCCTCCTCAGCAGGAGGAGGTATTTATTCTTACTAAATATAAGATAGTTATTACCCCTACAGTTTCTATCCTATTTAGAGTTTATTTGAACTTTGAATTGTGACAAATATTTAATGTTTCTGGTCACTTCTTTTGAGTTTGAGCGAAGTACAGGGCAAAGAATGTATTCAACTCAGACAAAAAAGCCTGACATTTTGTCAGCCTAGCTCTGCCACTGTAAATGTTGAGTCCTGCATCTCTCTGAGCTATGGTTCCCAATAAGAGAATTGAACTCGAGTAAGATTCTAAAGACTAGACTTCAGCAGTCTTTGAGATTTTTAAACTTATAAAGAAAATTTTGTGAAAGTGGGCATTATCTGGACAGGGTCTGTAACCTTCATAAAATTCTTCAAAAAATTCCTTTTTTAAAAAGTAACTTCATATCCACTGTGTCAGATTCTCTTTCAGATATCTTTGCATTATAACAGTCACTTTTGAAAAGTGGATTAAAGGCTTTGAAGCCTCTAAACTGGGCTGGAAATTTAGGAGGTCATATGGCTTAGCACACTACAACATATAGACATTCAAAAATATTTTATGAATGCATACAAAATGTTTTTAAATATACTGAGAATCTGGCAGTAAATATGGTAGGAGACAAATAGTTGTAAGTTATTATTTCAGTCTTTGTATATAAGAATCACTTTTACATACATATGAATTCATAACATGAAATAACTTGAATTAGAAGTCACAAAGTTTCTTGGTTATGGGGTTTTAAGCTATGTCTTTCTGCAATATATAACATGTATACTCAGTTAACCTAAAACTTCTTTTTTTTTTTGGAGACAGAGTCTTGCTCTGTCACCCAGGAAGGAGTGCGGTGGTGCTATCTCGGCTCACTGCAACCTCCATTTCCTGGGTTCCGGTGTTTCTCCTGCCTCAGCCTCCCGAGTAGCTGGGATTGCAGGTGCGTGCCACCATGCCTGGATAATTTTTGTATTTTTGGCAGAGACAGGGTTTCACCAGGTTGATCAGGCTGGTCTTGAACTCCTGACTTTGTTATCTGCCTGCCTCGGCCTCCCAAAGTGCTGGGATTACAGGCGTAAGCTAACACATCTGGCCCAATTCAGTGAACCTAAAACTTCTTCACCATGAATTGTCATTAATAGTTTTCAAAACTGACATAATTTCATATTGAAACTATAAAGTTTTATTACCTTTAATGATGAAATAAACTCTGAACTTTTTCAAATTCTTAATTTATGTTATAAAGTTTTACTCAGTGCTCTTTTGTGGTTTTTGAAAAAAAAATTTTAAATGCTTTAAAATAATCCGTAACAGAATAATTATATTTTTTATGTGGAGAAAATAGGTGTAATATGGTTTTACTGTTCACTTTATTGGCTTCAATTTGAGTGATTTAAAGCAAATTGCCCAGACATGTGGCTCACACCTGTAATCCCAGCAATTTAGGAGGCTGAGGCAGGATGATCACTTGAGGCCAGGACTTTCACACCAGCCTGGGCAATAAAGTGAGACCCCTATCTCTATTAAAACAAAAGCAAAACAAATCAAAAAATCTACTTCACATACTTTGAAAGCATTTTAACCTTGGTTTTATATTTGTTGTTAATTAAATACAATTAAGCAGATAGTCAAGCGGTACCTACTGCTACATGTTGTAAAAATGTGCTGGCCAGAAGAGAAAAAACAAAAACATTCCATGTGGGAAATTTCTCAGACTTGAGTTTAACCACTCACTTTGGAGAATAAGCAAATGAAAGGTAGTGTCAGATTTCCAATGAGGAGTTTTTAAAAGAATATAGTTAGGATTTCATACATGGAGAAAAAGTAAAGTGAGAAGCATGTTGAATATAATTAGATTGTGTTACTGAATATGTTAGTGAAACTCCAGGGGTTGGGACTAGGTCCTGCTGCTCAAAGCACAGAAAGCCAATAACAGAGATGAAGAGTACTGCCAAGGAAGAAGCCTTTCTTCGGTTGCTGCAGCCAAGGACATGGGGGCTCAGTCTCTCTAATCATCTCTCTGACTAAAATTCGGGGTTCCTATAGCAGCGAAAAAAATGTAACAATGTGTAAGAAACCGGAACTAGGGAGGAGCAAGAAAGCAATCATGGTGAATGAGGGGCCTAGACTCTCATTGTCTGGATGTGATGATCTGGTGAGTTTCAGTTCTTTGATACTTTTTGTGAGAGGCCTAAATTTCATTTGCTGAGAAAGGAGCTCAGATAAAACAAATACAAGTTTCAAGCTTTAAAACCAGAAGGATCAACTTATATGCTTATCAAAAGAACTATATATGGTACTATTGGGTCGGTTTCAGATATGTTAGGTTTGGAATGGATGGTGAATTAGAGATAATTTTGTGCTGTTCCCTGGGACATGGGCATGAAACATTTATGGTATTACTCAACTTGGTCTTGTTAAGTAAGCTAAAACGATTTGTACAGGTGACTCTTCAGACTTAACTTTTCCTTTAATACAAATAATTAAAGTTGTGGTGCTAGCAGCAGTGAACTCTCACCATCCTGGCAGGTGTCCTCACAATTACATCCAGGGCTGACAACATCCTTCTGAAGGCAGCTCACTCCAACTCTGGGCTATTCTGCTCTTGGGGGGAATCAGGGCTGGCTCTACTGCCTTCTTTTTCACTTTGCCCATTACATTTAATAAACTGGGTTTGCTTTACATTGTAAAGTGCCTGCTGTGGAATTCTCAATGTAATTAGTTCATGAGGTTAGGTTAGGAAGGCTGAAAATAGAAAAATTTTAATTTGTTTACTTACTTTAGAAGTTAGCAGAAACATGGCTACTACTCTTAATTTGCATTTGCTCAGCAGGCTGGAGGTGGGCCCAGTTATAAACAAGTAAATATAATACACTAGTGAGTTTAAGAATCTTGGTAGACTGCAGAAAGAAATGACTAAGAAATAATGTTATTGGCCGGGTACGGTGGCTCACGCCTGTAATCCCAGCATTTTGGGAGGCCGAGGCAGGTTGATCACGAGGTCAGGAGATCGAGACCATCCTGGCTAACATGGCGAAACCCCGACTGTACTAAAAATACAAAAAAATTGGCCGGGCGTGGTGGCTCATGCCTGTAATCCCAGCACTTTGGGAGGCCAAGGCGTGCAGATGACGAGATCAGGAGATGGACACCATCCTGGCTAAAACCGTGAAACCCCGTCTCTACTAAAAATACAAAACATTAGCAGGGCGTGGTGGCAGGCGCCTGTAGTCCCAGCTACTTGGGAGGCTGAGGCAGGAGAATGGTGTGAACCCGGAAGGCGAGATCGCACCACTGAACTCCAGCCTGGGCGGGAGAGCGAGACTGTCTCAAAAAAAAAAAAAAAAAAAAAGAAATAATGTTATAATAGAGATTTGCCTTTTTAAATAGATCTTGGAGAATGAATTGAAAATGAACAGGAAGAGGAGAAAAAAATGATTAAGTCAAAATTGGATCAGAAGGCCGACCTGAAATGAGTAAACTGTTTGTTAAATTCCTTAGCACTTTCTATTCAAATCCCTATCCCATGGACCCAGTGGTGGTCGTAATGTTGCATGCAAGATTAGAAACAGAAGTGTAGGCCAGGTGCTGGTGGCTCACGCCCGTAATCCCAACACTTTGGGAGGCCGAGGCGGGTAGATCACGAGGTCAGGATCCTGGCTAACACGGCGAAACTCTGTCTCTACTAAAAATACAAAAAATAAGCCGGGCGTGGTAGCGGGCGCCTGTAGTCCCAGCTACTGGGGAGGCTGAGGGAGGAGAATGGCGTGAACCCGGGAGGCACAGCTTGCAGTGAGCTGAGATTGTGCCACTGCACCCCAGCCTGGGCGACAGAGCGAGACTCCATCGCAAAAAAAAAAAAAAAATAAAAGAAAAAAAATAAAAGAAAAAGAAACAGAAGTGTAAGAAAGTTTTTGTTTGTTTGTTTGTTTTCATGTGGTGGTGCCTTCTGCACAGGCTAAACAATAAAGTAACATTTGGATTTAGGAGCCATGTTGTTACTGATTCTATTTTCTTTGCCTTTATTTTTCTTTACCTACTTGATTTGAAAACTTAGCTCACGAGTTTTCAATTTTTGCATCTTAAATTTTTTTATTTAAGTTGATTATATTTTACTACCATTGTCTAGGATTTGATATATTGAGTTTATTAATTTTTTTTAATCTTGGGCATTCAGGTCCTAATATTTTTTCCATTCGAATCATAATATTTTCATGAACTTATTGGTTTTTGGAAGTACATTATTAATTGTTTGAACAAGAATTAAAATTTCCTAAATCTATATTTTTATAATTTTTTTGGTTATTGGAACTTTAATTTTATTAGTTTTGGGTTAGGTACTGAGGTTTGCATAATAAGTGCTCAATATTTGTGGGGAATTATTTTGTAGCTAGTTCTTAGTCAATCTGTGACTTTTATGTTTCCTTAGAAATTGTGGTTTCAGGACTCTATATAAGACTATCATGTTAAAAATATAATTGCATCATTCAAATCTATATCCTTAGTAGTATTCATTTTTGCTTGTTAAGTCCATTTTCACTGAAGAATTACATATGTTCAGTTTCTTTTTTCTTTATCCTTTATTGATAGGTTTTAGTAGGGTCAGGATTGCTATATCATTTTGGTAAAATTTTCCTCTGTTATAAATCTCCTTATAGCTAACAATATTTTCATCTCAAATTTTATGTTATTTGAAATTAACATTGATACAATGGTTTTGTTGGTGCTGGTATTCGCTTGTTGAATATTTTCAACTTTTATTGGCCCTTATCTTTCTCTTTCACAATGTTTCAGGTCATCTTTGTAAACATCAACAGATTAAAAATAAATAAATAAACCCCTGCCGGGCACGGTGGCTCATGCCAGTAATCCCAGCACTTTGGGAGGCCGAGGTGGGTGGATCACGAGGTCAGGAGATTGAGACCATCCTGGCTAAAACGGTGAAACCCCGTCTCTACTGAAAATACAAAAAATTAGCCGGGCGCCTGTAGTCCCAGCTACTCGGGAGGCTGAGGCAGGAGAATGGTGTGAACCCAGGAGGCAGAGCTTGCAGTGAGCCGAGATCTCGCCACTGCACTCCAGCCTGGTTGATCTTCAAAAAGAAAACCAAAAACCCGACCTTTACTGGAAAATTGAATCTATTTCTATACACTGATTATTAATACACTTAAATTTATTTTCACTATTTTGCGTTTCCCACTTACATTGATTTATGTTGGAATAATTGTGTTTCCTTTGTGTATAACATGTCTGTTTCCATTATTTTAGCACTTACTTTCCAATTTTCAAAATGTTTACTGAATAGAGTCTAAATCTAATCAAAATATCTACCCTTCTTTCGCAAAAAACAAGAACTCTAAAGTATTTTAGGTCACAATTACTCCTGCCAATACCCTTTTCTCAATTATTCCATATTCACTTTAAAAAATATCCTGTAGTTGTTGTTATTGATAGTCAGTGATTATTTAAACTCATAAACAGATCAATCAGTTGCTTTGCATTCCAAGCCTTTCTTTTGGGTTCCATTCACTTCTTGTTGAAGAACAGCCTTTGGTATTTCTTTCTGGGAAGTTCTATGAATGTTAAATTCTCTTTGTATTTGATTTATCTGAAAATGTCTTCACTTGGTTTCACAACTGGATAATTATTACCTTAGTTTAATGATGCTAAGTTGGCTTTTCTCTTCCCTAAGCATTTTGAAAATTATTTTCCTCCTTTTTGACATCTACTATTAATGAGGAGTATAATTACAAGTTATAATTTATTTGTAGATAATCTCTGTTTCCTTTACTTACTGCATTTTGAACTTTGTTTTTGTCTTTAGTGTTGTGCGTTTTGTGACTTTATATTTAACGGTGGAGATTGTATTTATTTTATTGCTTGGAACTCATCATGTTCATCTTGCACCAAATTGGGAGCTGGACTTGAACCCCTGCAAAAAACTAGATGCCTCAGAGGGTTACACTAGCTGTAAAAAAGGGACTCAAAAACATAATATAAATTTATACTAATTCTCCCAGGAAATGCTCATTTCAGCATTATTATCCTGCATTTTGAATAAGATTAGTTTAAGCAAGGTCAGTGACCTTGCCTTAAGTCACACAGTTAATGCGTGGCTGGGTCCAGCTTTGTTTCATATCAAAGCTTGTGATTTTCCTTTTCTGCATTGATTGCCTGTGCATTATATAGTTCTCTGTGTCCACATTTCCCCCTAGGGGAAATTTCCCCAACAAAAGAAAGACCAATCTCAGGAAGATCATTTTTCCAGTAAAAGTGAAGTCTTGTTATACATCAAGTGCTTTGAAATAGGGAGTGAGTAGGGGATAGCTTGGCCTTCAATGTACAGTTCTATGAGTTTTGACATTTGGATAATATTCAAATCCCTGTTCAGATGCGGACTATTACCACCACCCCCAGAAAACTCCCTTGTGTGCCTACCCCTCATAGGCAACCACTGTTCTGAGTTTTTCTATTAAGGATTAGTTTTCTTATTTTAGCAGTTTATATAAATGGAATCCATACAGTGTCCATTGTTTTGACTAAGCCTTCTGTCACTCAGCAAAAGGCATTTGAGATTCCTTCATGCTGTTTGTATATTAGAAGCTTGTCATTTTTTATTGAATAATATTTCATTGAATTAATATAACACGATTCTAGGAGAATTGCTAAGCCATGGTATGTGTGTTTAATTTTATAAGAAACTACCCAATATTTTTTTCCAGAGAGTTTTACTATTTTACATTCCTGCTTACAATGCATGAGAGTTCCGATTCCTCTCATCCTCACCAATATTTAGTGTTGTCAGTCTTTTTAAATTTTAGGCAGTCTAATGGGTATTTAGCTATATCTCATTATAGTTTCATTTGCATTTCTCTGATGACTAATGATGCCCAGCAATTTTTCATGTGCTTATTGGTCATTTATATATGATGCTTTGTGAAGTATCTATTCAAGTCTTTTCCACATTTTTTAGGCTGTTTGTCTTTTTATTACTGAATTGAAGAAACTCTTTATATAGCTCATCTTTGTCAGATAAACGAATATTTACTCCCAATCTGTAGCTTTCTTATTTAAGTTTTTAAGGTTTCTATATTTGAGCAGATTTTTTTTTCATTTTGAGAAAGTATTTTATGGTTTTTAATTTTGGTCTTCTACTAAAGAATGCTTTGCCTGCCCCTATGTCATGAAGACATCCTATTTTGTTTTAGAAACTATACTGTTTTAGCTTTATTTTGCAGTCGATAGTCCATTTTGAGTTTGTTTGTTTGGCTTGAGGTAGGTGTCATGACTCATTTTTTTCTCCATATGGACATTCGGTTTTCCCAGCTCTGCTTGTTTTCTTCTCCCTATTGCATTGCTTGGGTGACTTTCTTAGAAATCAAAAGTCAGTAGAGACATGGGTTTATTTCTGGGCTCTCTTTTCTGTTCCATTGATCTACTTGTCAATCCTCTGCTAGTATCACATAATATCTTGATTACTACAGATTTATTGTAAGTTTTGGAACCAAATAGTACAAGTCTGCCCACTTTATTTTTCTTTTTAAATATTGCGTTGAATATACTAGATTTCTGCATTCTAGATGGTTTTATATTAATTTTAGAATCAGTTTGTGAATTTCTCTACAAAAATGAAAAATGCCAAGCAAGATTCTTATTTGAATTGCATACAATATAATTAAGACTTAAAATTCATTACAATAGCAATAAAGGCACCAATAAGTGGAATTTGACAAACTGTACTTGTAAAGAGCCATGGAAAACCAAGACAAATTGAAGAAGAAGAAATGAGGTTCATCAAATCAAATATTAACACTTGTTTTAACAATAGTATTGTGTTATAGCTAGGGAGACCATAAATAGATCTAAAAGTATACGAAAATATATGATGGAAGAACATAACACAGCAGTGAAGAAATCTAGACTCTTCAACAGATTGTGCTGAGGCAGTTGACTTGTTACATGAAAACAAGTTAAAATAGATTCTATTCTTACCTCATATTCTGTACTAAAATAAATACCAAACGGTCTGTGATCCAAATGTAGATACAAAAATTTAAAGTATTTTGAGGAAAACAGCCGAATAAGCTTGATGACTTTGTGATAGCAAAGATTTTCTTAAATGAGACATAAAATTACAATTCATAGAAGACAATGGCAATGAATTTGACTACATTTACCATGAACATTTCTATGAGTCAAAAGATACCATAAAATGTAAATAATGCTATGCATTATTATATACGTAAATTTATTATATACGTAAATTTATTATATACGTAAATTACAAATAATTATTATCTGGAAGATGTGGATAATGCCTCTAAAATTAGCCAAAATAACTACAAAAAGGCAAACAGTACAACTGACAAATGGACACAATAGATTGTTGTAGGTTGTCTCCAACGGTGGCCACCATCAATTCCCGCCTTCCCTCTTCATGTGCCTGCTGCTCCACTCACTGAGACATGGGCCCTATTTTTTCCCCTTGAACCTAGGCTGGCTTTATGCATTGCCTTAACCAATAAAATACACCATCAGAAATGATAGTGAATAAGCAATTGGCAGAAAAGGAAATAAAAAGGGCCAACAAAATGAAAATATGCTCAACTTCACAATAATCAGAAAAATGAAGATGGAATACCTAATGATGTCATTTCACACACGTCGGACAGGTACATTTATAAAGTCTGACAATATGAAATGATGGTGAGGGTGTCATACACTGCTGGGGGAAACAGAACTTGGTCCAGACACGTTAGAGAACAAGTTTGGAATATCCAGACAAAATGAAGATGAACATTTGTTCACACTCAGCAATTGCTGTTCTTTGCATATGCCCTGGAGTAATGGAAACATGCATGAGAATGTTTATTAAAGTGAAAAATTGGACATCAACTAAATGTTTATCATCTGGATAAAACACATTTGTGGTGCTTTTATACAAATAAAAAGTAACATGTAGAATAATCACTTCCTTTGATTGAATGCTTTTACAGGTGCTGGGCGCAATTCAAAGTTGTTTTCATGTATTATTTTATTTTATCCTCATCATACCTCTGGGAGTACTAATCATCATCATTATCATCATCATTGTCCTCATTTTACAGAGAAGTGAGTGAGAGAGCTGGGATATGACTTCAGGAATCCATATTCTTACTAACTACATTATGCTGGTTTTGGAGAATTGTAGAGGACCTCTGAGGAATCTTCCTGAGGAATGCTCTTTGCAAAGCTCTGCTCCAGAGGTGACTAGATGAGGGCACACCCCTGTTGTTGCCTTCCTGGCCTCCTGTTAATACGCAGTCTCTCAGACCAAGATTGATTCCTAGGGTACCTATGTGAGAAAAGGCAGATATGTGTACAGACAAGAGAATGGTAGCTTACTTGGGACGATAAACTGCTTGTTATATAAAATTCTTAAGGGTTGTAAATTAACATTGCACACTCTGAAAAAATGTAATTTTATTAAATTAAAGGAATAACATAGACTCTTGAGTGTAAGAAGAGACAATAGACTTAATATAAACAACCCTAATAATATATTGGCTTGTTGTAAAGGTTCAATGAAATTGTTTATCAATTTCCGGGTGCATGGTAGGCATTTGATAAACATTCTCATCTTTAAATTTTCTGTTTACAGTACTTTTGTTTATGTTAACACCTCAATAACCCATGGACTTTCATAGAAAAGCCCTTGAGGTCTGAATTTATGAATTTGTATGTGCTGATTTCAGCATGTTCTAAGTATACAAGCAAAGAAGCAAGAAATAATAATGGTTTTGAGTAGCTGTGCAAAGTCAGCAGCCAGAGAGATGTCTAAGAACAAGTAAAAGTTTATTAATAAGTAGGGGAAAGTGGAGGTCACTTATTGGCCACAAGTAAATTTCAGAGATAGTTAATAATTCCTATCAGCAGTATACCCTTGATAACAGTCATGAATTTCTGTCACCTTGATAGAATATTTGTTCCTGTTTCAGATGATGGCGAACAGCACTGAACAAAACAAAAACCTCAGCCACCATGAAGCTCAGGGACAGACAATAAACACATACACAGGTAAAATATATGTCATGTCAATACTGAGAGAGAGGGTGACAGGTGTCTTGCTGGAAAATAAAACAGGAAAAGGTGTTATGGTGTGAGGATGGTGCCAGGAATTACAACTGAAAATTAGGTAGGAAGGTTCCGTGGAGAAGTGGCATTTGAGTAAAGACCTGAGGGGTGGGTGAGAGTGAGGGAAAGACAATTTCTGAGGAGAGAGAATAACAAATACAGAAGAATTCCTGTTAGTTCCAGGAACAGCAAGAGGTCAGTTTGCTTGACTGCAGTATCCAGGAAGTGAGTGGAGACGTGGACGTCTCAATCACGCAACACTTTGCTAGCCACTGAAAAGACATTGGCTTGTTTCTGAGTGAGATGGAAAACCATGGAATGATACCTCATGGACTGGATTACATTCCTTCCAAATTTGTATGTGGAAGCTCTAGCCCCCAGAGTGAATGCATTTGGAGGTCAAGCCTTTGGAGAGATAATTAAAGTTAAATGAGGTTCTATGATAACAGCCCTATTCCAATGGGACTGGAGCCCTTATTAGAAGAGATTGAGACATGTGAGAGACCACAGGGATTCACGTGCTCAGAGGAGACCATGTGAGGACACAGGGAGAAGGTGGCCACCTGCAAGCCAAGGAGACAGGCCTCGAGAGAAACTGAACCTGCTGGCACCTCGACATTGGACTTTCAGCCTTCAGAACTGTAAGGCAACGTTTTACTTGTTTAAGCCACCTAGGCTGTGGTATTTTGTTATGGCACCTGTAGCTGATGTATACAGATACTGATAAGCTGGTATAATCTAGCTTAATTTTTAAAAATGGCATTCAGACTGCCTTGTAGGGAAAAGAGTGCAACGATAGGAGTAGGGTGACAGAAGTTTATTGCAATGGTCCAGGTGGGAGGGGACAGCGGCTTGGGCAGAAGTGGTAGTCATTGTGGAGGAGCCAGCAGTTAAGGCTACTTTTTACAGTTGGTGCAGTCTGGTGATGGGTTGGATGCAGGGTAAGAGAAAAAGAGCAGAGCTAAGGAGAATTGCATATTTTGGCCCCCAAACAAATGGATGTCTGGAAAAGCAAGTTTAAGGGGACAGATGAGGAGTTTGGTTTTTGGACGTGCTAAATTTGAGTCAATGCAGAAGTGTCAAGTAAGTAGTTAGACAGATGAGTCAGGAATTGAAAGGAGAGGCAGAGATATAAATATGGATGTTTTAAGCCATGACACTGGATTGGATCAATAAGTGATGGACTGAAGTTAGAGAGAGAAGAGGCTGAAAGCCTAAGCCAGAGGTCACTGGTGAACGCCAATATTTAGAGTTTGGGGACATGAGGAGAGAGAGGCAAGTGCTGTGAAAGAAATAGCTAGTGAAATGGAAGGAAAATTAGGAGAGAGTACTCAGGGCCATATCCTAGAGCTACGTGAACGTGGTGTCTTTTGGATCAGGGAGTCGTCAACCAGGGTGAGTTAGGCTAAAAAGTCAGTGGGATTATAGCCCGGAATTGGCCACTGGATTTAGCTTCATGGAAGTCATTGAAGATTAGTGGAGTGGTAAAGGCAAATGTTCAATTAGAATAATTTCAAGAGAAAATAAAATGAGAAGAATGACAGATAATGTATATTAATAATTTTTTCAAAGAAATTTGCTGTAAATGGCACTGGATAAATGAGGTGATAGGAAGAAAAGGAAAAGACTCAAGAATAATTTTAAGATAAGAAAAATAATGGATTATTTTAGCTATAAATCCAGCAAAAAATAATAACAAAAGACTAAGGTACATGTATCAGTTGGTGAGAAGTGTCTTTAGAAGATGGAAGACTAAACTCAAAATTCAGAGAATTTGCAAACACTCGATGGTGAGAGGCTGGAAATTGGTTATTGATCATCAGAATTAGGCAGGCCTAGGCTGAAGTTGAGACTCTGCCTCTTTTAGCCTTGAGTAATTTGTTAATCTCTTTACACCTAAATTTTCCTCCTTTGTAAAATGGCTGTTGTGAGCACTGAATTAGAGAATGCATGTAGATACCTAGTCTCTGGCATACATTAAGTGCTCCATGAATGCTGTTTGCTTTTATGAGTGCCTCTTTCTAAATGAGATAAAAATGGAAACAGCATGTTTTAGGGGGAAGCTTTGGTAATTCACTGGCAGAAAGTAAGATCACTATTAGTTGAAAATCACTAGTAAGAGAGAGGGCTTGAATGAAGCGGTTTCTGGCCCCACAGCACTTTGACAGCAGAGAACTGAGCCACAGAAGGAACCCAGCAGAAGTCGTCTGGAAAGCCATACTAGGAAATGATAGGAAAAAGTGGGTTTTGGCTAAGGAGAGCTTCTAAGAGGATGGTGGAGGCAGCACCTTGGTACTCCTGATGGAAAGGCACCACCCGGAGAACTAAAGAGCCGCCCAGCAACAGACAGGAAGAGGAACCCCAGACCAGGGGCCCAGACTCACCCACAGTGGGAGAAACTGCTTCCTCGAGCTTTCTTGATTGGCTGACTGTGGAATGATTTTAGCCACTGAGAGTGAAATTTATGGATCTGAAGAAAGATGCCATTTTCTCTGAGGGGATTTTCGGGAAGAGCAAGCTTCAAGGGTGAGGAATTTATGTCTTGGAGCATTTGTGTTCATAGATAGAATTTGAGTCCCATTGATATGATACTTACATATATAAACCCCTCAGATATGAGATATATATAATCTTCTGCTATGTATCGTATATATTCCTGTGATATGTATTCATATATATTAATATATATTCATATATGTATTATAGGTCTCTCCAGAATTGCAATTTTTGGTAGAATATGTCTTTCAACTTCAATGCTGATTAGATCAAGCTAGAGCTGGCAAAAAAGCAGCTTCCTAGGGGGTTTCCATCTACTGTACTACATTGACTTTTAAGATTCTCCTGGCTAGAAGGCCTTTCCATGTCTGTGCTCCTAGTAAAACTCTTTCTCTTCTTCAAGCTCTTCCCAGCTCCTCATCCTCTATGAGGTCATTTTGGATTCCTCTAGTTCTTACTGAGGGTATTTTCTCTAAGCTATTGATTAATTATTTGCATCATGTGATTTCAATGTCATATGCCATTATATATTTCACAAATTAGTCACTTTTAGTATCTTGCTTGCTTCTTTCGGTGTGTTCATCTAGCTAGGTTTGAATTCCCTGAAACAGTGATCATGTCTTAACTTTATTCTGTATTCTTAACTGTCTTGAGACAATAAATGGTTAAAGCTTTGGTTAGGTAATTGGCTTATGTGAAACAGAAAATACATTGTACATAATCTCTACAATAAATTGTGCAGCTAAATTTTTGCTTTAAGAAATAATTTGTTTCAACACTTCTAAAATAATCTTTTAAAGAGAAATGATTATCACATTGATATTATAGATGTGTTTTGCTGAAATATTTTTCTTGTTGCTTTATAAAATAAATCACACATAAGAACGGGAAATTTTTTTCTGAACAAATGTCAACAAAACATTGCTAGTAATTAGAGTACTATTCTATTCTGAGAAATAGAACAGATTCAAACATGAGGCATCAAGATAGAGTGGCATCTGGTGGAATGGTATCTGAGTCAGCCTTTCCTGTGATTTTTACAAGAGTGGTAATTTCTTTTTTTTTTTTTTTTTTTTTTTGAGACAGAGTCTCGCACTGTCGCCCAGGCTGGAGTGCAGTGGCGCGATCTCAGCTCACTGCAACCTCTGCCTCCCTGGTTCAAGTGATTCTCCTGCCTCAGCTTCCCAAGTAGCTGGGACTACAGGTGCGCACCACCACGCCCAGCTAATTTTTGTATTTTTAGTAGAGACGGGGTTTCACAATGTTGACCAGGATGGTCTCGATCTCTTGACCTCATGATCTGCCCACCTCGGCCTCCCAAAGTGCTGGGATTACAGGCGTGAGCCATGGCACCTGGCCAAGAGTGGTAATTTCAATAATTGAAATTATTTAATTAAATTTTTCATGAGGCTCAAACTTCCTCAACATTTTAAGGCCATTTCCAAGGCAAATTTCAGACATTTGTTATACTTTCCCTGTTTCTCTCCATATATGTTTTTCCAGACATACGAGAATTCTGTTGTGAATCTCTTCAAGAAAGATGATAAAAAGTAACATTGAGGCTCCAAATAAACACTTCCTTACTGAGCAGTTTGTTCATTCACTCAACAGTCATTTATTGAATGCTACTGTGGGCCAGATGGAATGATGCTCAGGATGGAGAAGGCAAAGTCCCCAACGTTAGCAAATTCATTTAATAAATGAATTAGAGGTTTTCAAAGGTTGAAAAACAATGCTTTGTTAATTGGTAGCGTCAGGGAGAGTTCACAATTTTAGTTATGGTTTCTGCGTTATGGATTATTAACAATTCAGCTGTAGGAAAGTTCTAAAATTACATGTTACTCACTCTCTAAATCTCTCTGTTTTGGGCCTTCTCTAAAATAGTAAGATACTTTCCCTACATAGTTCTATTATGAGCTTTTTTTATGCTTAGCACTTCTGGCACCAACCAATCAACACCAACCAAATCTCTGAATTTTTGAACATCAACTATATGCCCTATATTTTCTTTTCTTTTTTTTTTTTAAGATGGAGTTTCGCTCTTGTTGCCCAGGCTGGAGTGCAATGGCACAATCTCAGCTCACCGCAACCTCTGCCTCCCGGGTTCAAGCGATTCTCCTGCCTCAGCCTCCAGAGTAGCTGGGATTACAGGCATGTGCCACCACACCCAGCTAATTTTTTGCATTTTTAGTAGAGACAGAGTTTCTCCATGTTGGTCAGGCTAGTCTCGAACTCCCAACCTCAGGTGATCCACCCACCTCGGCCTCCCGGAGTGCTGGGATTACAGGCATGAGCTACCGCGCTCAGCCTGTATGTCCTATATTTTCATTTAGTTCCTATGCTAATTACCTGGAGTTAGTGCTGACCCAGCAGGCTGCCTGTACTTCACATGCCAATGCAAGTATTGGGTGCCTGGGCAACCCACATTTTGTCCAACTTGGCTAGAAAGTCAGGGATTCCCACTGCCCTCCTCTTAGGTTAATAATTTCTTAGAATGGCTTACAGAACTCAAAGAAACACTTTACTTAGCAACTACTGGTTTATTACAAAGAATATTATCAAGGATACAAATGAACAGCCAGATGAAGAAGTACACAGGGCGTAGTCTGGAGGAATCTCTGCATAGGAGCTTCTGTCCCTGTGAAGTTGAGGTTCACCACCCTACAGCATGTGAATGTGTTCACCAACCCAGGAACTCCAAGTCATGGAGGGGTTTCATTATGTAGGCATGATAGATTAAATCATTTGCCTTTGGCGATTGAACTCAACCTCTGGCTCCTCTCCTATCCCTGGAGTTTGGGGTTGGGGCTGAAATTTCCCACCCTCTAATCATGTCTTGATCTTTCTGGTGAACTATCTCAATCTTGAAACCCTCTGGGGTCCCCAGCCACCAATCACTCATCAGTATATCAAAGACTGTCTTATTACTCTGGAGATCTCCAAGGCTTTTAAGAGCGGTATGCTGGGAACTAGGGACAAAAACCAAATATTTATTTTATTGTATCACAAGCACACATCACACTTTAGTGTATTATCTGCTCCTCTCCACCTTTGACTGTAAGCTCTGTAATTACCGGGTTCACCACTTCATCACCAATGTGCATCAGTGGCAGGCACATACATACTAGTTCTGTAAAAAGTGTTTGCTTAGTGAATGGTTGCATGTATGACTAAAGATATGCCTCTGTAAGACCTGTCACTTAAAAGCTGTCTGCTCTTAGAATGTAGTTACAACTTTATGATTCTCTCCTTCATTTAAAAATGTCAGTATTCCTGAAGCAAAGTAATTTTTTTTTTTTTTTGAGATGGAGTCTCGCTCTGTCGTCCAGGCTGGAGTGTAGTGGCACGATCTCTGCTCACTACAAGCTCTGCCTCCTGGGTTCACGCCATTCTCCTGCCTCAGCCTCTCGAGTAGCTGGGACTACAGGCGCCTGCCACCACACCTGGCTGATTTTTTGTATTTCTTAGTAGAGATGGGGTTTCACCGTGTTAGCCAGGATGGTCTCGATCTCCTGACCTTGTGATCCACCCACCTCGGCCTCCCAAAGTGCTGGGATTACAGGCCTGAGCCACCGCGCCTGGCCAAAGTAAGTCTTTTAATTGTGCTTGTCAATTTCCACATTTATCCCAGGGTCCAACAAATACCTAATTTAACTTGAATACTAGTAAGGTTTTTCTGTAGGTATTACTGTGTCTCCTTGCATGTGTTTTGCTGTTTGGAAAGTTTTCTGTCATAATTCCCATGGACGTGAGGAGGTCCCCGATTTTACCTGGATTTAAATGATTTAATAGGATATGACCAGATGTGCTCAAATAGTTTAAACAATATGTATTGTGCTACCAGATGTGCCTCTATTAAATCACCAATTCAAGGTAATAAGTATGCTGCTGTTTTATGTTCACTTTCATTAAAATCTATCTCTACGCAATTCATCTTTATTAATTTGTGATTTTTCCCCCCAGAAAATGGCCAAAATTCAGACTTCCTGTCTTCTGTAGAATAAACATCTAATAGCTCTTTTGACAGCAGTCTTCATTCACCTTGCAATGGAATGATGTATTTTTCTTTGTATCTTTATCATTACTTAATATTTATTGTATTCATGCTTATATAATTCACATACATTGTAGAAATTTTAAAAATAAAGTATAAAATAAATTGTAATCCCAGCACCTGTAACATTTTAATGTACTTTTGCATCTTCTTTTTTTCTATGCCTTTAAAATGATCTTTATTAAAATTTCCTGTTCAACTACTCAGCTGTAAGAAGGAATGAAATAGTAGCATTCGCAGCAACCTGGATGGAGTTAGAGATCATTATTCTAAGTGAAGTAACTCAGGGATGGAAACCAAACATCGTATATTCTCACTTGTAAGTGAGAACTACGTTATGAGGATGCAAAGGCATAAGAATGATACATTGGACTTTGAGGACTGGGGGGAAGGGTGGGAGTGGGGTGAAGGATAAAAGACTACACGTTGGGTAAAGTACACTGCTTGGGTGATGGTGCACCAAAATCTCAGAAGTCACCATTAAAGAACTTATTCATGTAACCAAACAACATTTGTTCCCCAAAAGCCTATTGAAATAATAATAAGAAAAAGAAAAAACAATTCCCAGTCAGCATTCCATCTTGCCAAATGACCAGTCTCATTTTGGAGAAAGCAAAAAATCATTTGTTAAAGTTAAATCCAGGTACAGTAAATCTCCTTTGTGTCCCGTGTGCATTGAAACATTTCTATTTCCCTTTGCACTCCATGGTTCTCTATCTCTACTTGCCTTAAATTTTTGAAGGTTAAAATCACTGGAGTCCCACAGGCAATAACTTCGGGGGCTCCGTTGTCCATTTGTGCATGGGAAAATATGCAAAGCCATTTTCCTATTGAAATGTGGCATTATCTTTGGGCAGGTAACTATGTCTCCACAAGCTTCTTGGCTTTCCTAAGGGCAGCCAACCCCAATCCAGCTCCAGTGTCTTCATTCACAAGTCTTCATTCAACTCTCAACACTAAATGTGTACCTTCCAAATACTTACTGGATGTTTTTAGCTTTTGTCTCCAATATTCATCAAATCTTGATTGTAAAGATGACAGAGCCTGTCTTATGTGCACGATATTCTAAAATATGGCCTTGAACCATGTCAGATCATTAGAGAGCTTGTGGTTATCTGTTCCGTGCTGACTCTTGTAGAATTAAATTTAATGAAATCGAAATCAATTTGATGCCATCAGACCACGAGGACTCTTAGAATACCCTATGAAAACCCATCATTTTATCTACTATAATGTCTCTGGGAGCATAGTTTGTTACATAATAACGTTCTTTTTATGAAGGACTCAGAAACAGCTGTATTTCTCTGCAGCTGGTTTGTATTTACCTTGTGAAGTTTATGAGTTGTTTATCTGGGGGACGTTTCCTTTCTAGGTTGGATGCTAAAGCTTTGTGCAGAATAACTTCAGGATCTCTGCTGTCTACTTGTACATTAGAAAAGCTGCAAATAATTGTCTTAATAAAATTTTGCTTTGCCTCTGGGCTTCACTCTGTTCTGTCCCATTTTCCCACTCTTATTTTTCTTTAGTTCATATAATTTTGTGGTATTATAAACCTTTCATTATAAGCATCTTATAAGCTTTCTTTAAAGGCTTTTGAAGGGAGGTTTTTAGATGAATAAATAACTTTGACTTCAAGATTTTTTTTTAATGACATGTAATTGGAAACCTAATAACTCCATGGAATTTGGTTTCAGAGTGTTGCTTTCATTTTTCATATTTTTGTGTACATTTTTGAGAGTAAACGTATAGGATGGACTTCAGTTTTCTAACATCATGAATGTGAGTTGAAATTTATAGTCTTAGCAGATGTTTCACACACGACCCCCTCCACCCACAAATAATATAATCCTAGAGTTTGAAAAGGACTCTTCATGTCACAGCAGTTGAATTACATGCCTTAGGGAGCTTGACTAAGTAAGGTACCTTGGTTTTTGGCAGGGGTAGAATTAGAGCCTTGGTCATTTGACTTCAGCTTACTCCCCTTCCGTTGAGTTCTCTTTTCAGTAACGATCAGTTCCATTCCCGACGTATTTCATGAATACTTGAAATATCATGCTAAGCACCAAAAGTTCTCGATCCCTCAAAGCCTTCTATCTGGGAGGAGGTAAAATGAAAACCAAATACTAAAACCTCGAAATTCTAACACACCAATTCGCTTAAGCATTGTGGTGAGTGCGATGGTCTCAAGGAAATAGATCTCACCTGTTTGAGAGATTGAGAAGGGGCCACATTCTGGGGGGGGAGCGGTGGGAATCTTGGTGCTGCGTTTCATACGTTGTTTTCCGATTGGCAGAAGTTGAGGATACGGAACAGGGTAGGCAGGAAAACTCAGATGGTGAAGTACAAGTGAGAACACACAACACGGCCTCACAGGAAGGGGCCCCCGCACACCTGGAGCACAGGAAACTGTCTAGAGTCGGTTTCTGCTGTGGTCTTGCTGACTTCAAGAATGGAGTCCCGGATCATCACAGTGACTGTTAACAGCTCTTAAAGATGGCAGGTGAGTGTTACTGCTCTTAAAGATGGTAGGGACCCAAACAGTGATGAGTAGCAAGGTTTATTGTGAAGAGCCAACGGACAAAGCTTCCACAGCTTGCAAGGGGACCAGAGTGGGTTGCTGTTGCTGGCTGCTGGTGTCGCGGGGCAGGCAGCTTTTATTTCCTTATTGTCCCCTCCCATGTTCCGTTTCTGTCCTATCAGCATTTCTGTCCTATCAGAGTGCCCTTTTTTTCAATCCTTCCCATGATTGGCTACTTTTAGAATCCTGCTGATTGGTGCATTTTACAGAGTGCTGATTGGTGCGTTTTACAGAGTCCTGATTGGTGTGTTTTACTGAGTGCTGATTGGTGCGTTTTACAATTCTCTTTTAAGACACAGGAAAGTTCCCCAAGTCCCCACTCGACCCAGGAAGTCCAGCTGGCCTCACTTGTCAACATGAAATATAGTAATGTATGCTTCTAGTGGGTGTTGACCTTCGGTGAAGACTGCTGGGGTCAGATGGTGGGAATCATACAATCAATAAGTGAAAGCTGCAGAATGCTAAAGTACCTTAAATCTATGAGGCTCACATCTCAAAATGCATCCAAATTACCCAGGGATCTTTAAAGTGCTGCTTATGACTCCGGCCTCAGTGAAACTGAGGGTCAGCCTTGCTGGCATGCTCCCGACTGACCCCAGCGCTGGCCAGTGGCAAGGCTCTAAATTATAATTCGTAGTATTGGTGCCTATTAATGCTGCTCCAAGGAGTACTTCTTGATCCTTTGTGTTTAAAAACGATGTTTTCCCAATCCCCAAGGCCCACAGGGCTGGAAACAATTCTTCTGCAAATAAATTACATTTTAATGTACTTTAGTCATTGGAGTTCTGTGTCTAAGATTTTACTTACAAAAGTGGAGTGGATTGCAAACATAACTTGCAACCAATTACTTTGGTCCTAAGAAGCCAATAAAAAGTTTTGAGAATAAAAATAACATGGTCAAGTATGCATTCCAAGAAGATAGATCTGGCGGCAGTAAGTAGGGCAGATTAGAAGGGTTGAAGACTGGAAGTTAAACCTTTTTAAGGTAATATTCCATCCTTGTAACATGTTATTAGGGTAGTGGTATTTTTGGATAAGATGGTGAAAATGGGTATTGAAAGGAGAGCTTGCTTTGAGAAATATAAGCAGGAGTAGGTAGTGTATCGGATATAAAAGTGCAAATAAAAGTCGGGTTTGAGCAATCTTGAGGATTTAAGTTTTTAGAAAAAGAAGTTGGGATTTCATCTAATTCCTGATTGTGGTGAACACTTATCTCTGTCTACCCATCTCTTTTGCACAGCTTCCAGGGACAGGTGGGCCCCATGCCCATTTCATCATCCTACCCCACACCCCATCGCAGTAGAAGACTCCTTTCCTTCTCTATTCTTCCACGTTCCTTTTTAAAGCACTTAACGTGTAATTGTGCTTTTTCTTTCTTCTTTTTTTAATTCATGAGATTCTGTCCCTCATTTGGCAAAGCATTTCTCAGGCCAAGAACAGGATTTATTGTTGCAAACATAGGGCCCTGCATCTGGTACTTGAAAAATGTTTTTTGAATGAATAAGTGTAGAAAAAGACGGCATTTCAGCTCCTCATCTGCCTGAGGCCAGGCATCCAGGGGTACCCATGTTGAAGCATCAGTTGCTTCACGCTGATATGAACTGAGGCTCTGGGATGTCAGTGGGAGGCTGAGAAGTTTGGAGTTGGGCAGATATGCCATTTACAAGTTACATGACCTTGGGTAGTTATGTAACCTTTCTGGGCTTTTGAAATGGGTAAAACTCTATAACTTTCCTTTAAATGGAGATAAAAATGCCGTCTTTCTTTAAAGACAGACTTCGTTTTGCTATGTAATATTTTACATTTTTTAAACTGCCACCCAGGGATATAACTGTGAGTACATTTGAGTACTTAAGTGGACCTTGAAAACACAATAGAACAACAGCAACTTCAGAAGGCATATAATCATACAAAATTATTGACATTGGAAAGGAAAAATAGAGACAATTTATTTTTCATCATGACACTAAGGGTCCATCAAAACATGTACAAATCTCCCTGAAGGAAAAGAAAGACATTTAGTGCTGTGACCATCCAAGTCACCAAATTTAAATGTAATAAAGAGAATCAGGAATGAACTCTAAGTAGCTGTCATGAAAATGTATAACAATAAAAGTCTATAGAAACAACTCCATATCCCTACCTACAAACAGCTCTCTACTAAATGTAAGAAATAGTCACATTATTTCTTAAAGTATAATAATAATAAATTTTTTAAAAAAAGAAATAGTCACACTATTCCAAGCAGATTTCTTCCCATAATAAAATGTCACAGTGGATATAGAAAATGTAAAATGCTCACCTTCAAAACCTAACTTTTGGACTGAGAGGCTTTCATTTCTTATCGCATAGGATAGAACATTTTGAAGCCCATAGTATTTGAAATCCCATTTATATTCATAAGAGTCAGTACTTTTAAATTTTTAATAGGTACTTTCATTTCTAAAGAGAAGGATTCATATATAAAGACCATCACACACTTGTCAATATAGAGTTTCCAAAGAGTAGTTAAATAAATACATGAAGAGAATCCTTCATATTTGTAGTTAATTGCCTTGGAGTTAGCTTGATTTTTCTCATGTCTCTGCATGTGCAATTATAAGAGGAAACACTGAAATCCAAGGAAATCAGGATTCATCTTAGTTTTGTGTATAATATATGCAGAAACAGCATTGTTTAACAACCTTGGTCAGGGGCAATGAGCCAGATTCTTCCCAATGCCTTAATTAATCCCTGATACTAAATTAAGTTCTTTAAGTTCACTGGAGTGCAACTGCGGCTGATAACATTGCAGCTGCTCTCAGTGCCTCCCCGGGAAAGACAGCAAAGCTAGAGTCTATCTTCTGAAACATTATCAGACGTCTATATCATTCTCTGCTTTTTCAGTGGCTCAGCTCTCATAAGGTCTCCAAAGTATTGATAAAATGCTATTTTAAAATAAGTTACATTTGCAAAATTTGGGTGGTTTTACATTGTTTACAAGAAAAATTATATATCCATAGGGCCTTTGACAGCTGGAAGTCATCTATCTTCCCAATCTCACCTACTTCTGCTCTCTGTTGTCTATACTTTAATGAAAATGCGTGCCCTGCATGTGACCTGCTTCTGGGTTTTTGAATATTTGTTTTCTTTGCTTGGAGAACTTTTCTTCCTCTGTTGTATGAATCCTCTGGATCCAATTCCAAGGTCACTTTGCTATGAAGCCTTCATGTTCTCTTCTAAACAGGGTGAGTTGCTTACCTTACTGTGTCCCCATAGAGCTTTGAGTACATTTCGCACCACGTGTGCTACATTTTAATTATTTATGGTGGTCTCTCCATGGCATACTGGGGGCAGGAACCATGTCTTATTAATCTCTTGATCTCCAGTACCTTATACAGAATTGGCATATCCTAGGTGATCGGTAAATGTTTTGTTAACTAATTACAATTTCAAATTGATATTTTTAAGGTTTTACAAATTTAAGTGGTAACAACACTTCCTTTACCATCACCATCCAACATACACAGAGCACTAAGGCTTTACACGTGTCATATCACTTAATTCTCAAAACACTACATTGATAAGTTACTAATGCTTTTTCCAATACCATTCTTTCAGTTTTATAATTACAGGTACTTTTGCAAATATCTTTTAAATGGCATCTCAAAATATTTCGCTTCATAACCAAATAATTTTAAGTTTCACCAAATTGTTTCTGAGGGGTGTGTGTGTGTGTGTGTTTCTGTGTGTGTAATATTCATAGCAATTATCAACCAAAGTAAGTCTTTTCTAGCCAATATTATTACACCTTAGATCACTTTTGCCTAATTTATACATTTGGTTGTCAGTTTTCAACTTGTGTGAAAATGCTTTTCAGCTATAGATCATTGAATTATCAAATTGAAAATAATGATGCAGGCTGGGCACGGTGGCTCACACCTGTAATCCCAGCACTATGGGAGGCAGAGGCAGGTGGATACTTGAGGCCAGGAGTTTGAGACCAGCTTGGCCAACATGCTGAAACCCCGTCTCTACTAAAAATACAAAAATTTGCTGACTGTGGTGGCACACGCCTGTAATCCCAGCTACTTGGGAGGCTGAGACACGAGAATCGCTTGAACCTAGGAGGCAGAGGTTGCAGTGAACTAAGATCACACTACTGCAGTCCAGCCTGGGCAACAGAGTGAGACGGTCTCAAAAAGAAAAAAAAAAAAAAGGCTGGGCGGCCGGGTGTGGTGGCTCACGCCTGTAATCCCAGCACTTTGGGCGGCTGAAGCAGGTGGATCACTTGAGGCAGGAGTTCGAGACCAACCTGGCCAACATGCTGAAACCCCGTCTCTACTAAAAATACAAAAATTTGCTGAGTGTGGTGGCACACACCTATAATCCCAGCTACTTGGGAGGCTGAGACATGAGAATCGCTTGAACCCAAGAGGCAGAGGTTGCAGTGAACTAAGATCACACTACTGTAGTCCAGCCTGGACAACAGAGCAAGACTCTGTCTCAAAAAAAAACAAAAACAAAGGCTGAGCGGCCAGGTGTGGTGGCTCACACCTGTAATCCCAGCACTTTGGGAGGCCAAGGTAGGTGGATCACCTGAGGTCAGGAGTTCGAGACCAGCCTGGCCAACATGGTAAAGCCCCATTTCTACTTAAAACACAAAAATTAGCCAGGTGTGGTGGCAGGCGCCTGTAATCCCAGCTACTCTGAAGGCTGAGGCAGGAGAATTGCTTGAACCCAGGAGGCAGAGGTTGCAGCGAGCCAGGATCGCGCCATTGCACTCCAGCCTGGGGGACAAGAGCGAGACTTTGTCTCAAAAAAAAAAAAAAAAAAATGCCAGGCAAGGTGGCTCATGCCTGTAATCCCAGCACTTTGGGAGGCTGAGGCTGGCGGATCACAAGGTCAGGAGATCGAGACCATCCTGGCCAACATGGTGAAACCCTGTCTCTACTAAAAATACAAAAATTAGCTTGGCGTGGTAGCACGCGCCTGTAGTCATCACAGCTACTCAGGAGGCTGAGACAGGAGAATCGCTTGAACTCGGGAGGCAGAGCTTGCAGTGAGCCAAGAACGCGCCACTGCACTCCAGCCTGGTGACAGAGCGAGACTCCATATCAAAAAAAAAGAAAAGAAAAGAATGATGCAGTTAATTTCTTTATTGATTTGCAAACATTTATTAGCCACCTACTGTGTATTAGATACTAGAATACAAAAATGAGTAATTATGGTTCTTATCCTCCTGAATGTTTCAGTTTAGAACAGAGAATAACTTTTAGGTTTAGAATAGTTTCAAGAGAAGGAAAAACATCTTTGCTTGAAGGTTTTGCCCCAGGATGAGAACTATGTTTTTTACTTTTAGCACAGTCAGGTTCAAACATAAAGTTTGCCAGAGACTAGAGAATTTACAGTGTTTCACAGATTCTTCAATGTTCACTGTATGTCTTTATGTGCTCATTTAACATCATTTCACAGACATATAGCTACACTCATTTTTCAAGAGCACAAAAGAAATGTTAGCATAAAACGAAGTGCTGTGGAAATGGGTTATTAACTTGTAAATTTGCTCTTACCAAAGGTTCAGTTCTAGAATTTGTAACCCTGGAAATGGAATATGATCAGCTAAACCCAGGGAGGCCTTGGGAAAGCTGGCTCAAGGTAGCTACTGTATACTTTAAACAACTGAGGCTAGTTTTCAAAGTACAGTGGAATGATAATTCAATACTATATGTCGTAGTTTATAATCTACAATAGTTGGTAAATTATAATTATGGCCTCCAGTATCTAATCTCTGATGTACCAAAGTTATTTGAAATTTAAGGCCATGCCACTTTCATTCTCGCCCTATGGGAACATTTGGCATCTATATAACTTGTTGTCTTTGCCCTGGAAACCCTTCCTACTCTGGACCCTGCCCTGTCCCCTTACCCTTCCTTCTGCTGTCCTTTGGCTGAATACTACCCTAGAATTCCTCTCCTGAAGGTCATTATCCTCTCAGTGCCTAGTAACTTACAAATTGTTTTCCATCAGGATGCAGTTAGCTTGTGGCCTTTCATAAACAAATAGTCAAATATGTCAGAGGTGTGGAGGCCGGCTGTAGGGTAGTGTAGAAAGTGCTCCAGGTGTGGAGGCTGGCAGTAGGGTAGAGTGGAAACTGCTCCAGGTGTGGAGGCTGGCGGTAGGGTAGGGTAGAAACTGCCCCAGGTGTGGAGGCTGGCAATAGGGGAGTGTAGAAACTGCTCCAGGTGTGGAGGCTGGCGGTAGGGTAGAGTGGAAACTGCTCCAGGTGTGGAGGCTGGCGGTAGGGTAGTGTAGAAACTGCTCCAGGTGTGGAGGCTGGCGGTAGGGTAGTGTAGAAACTGCTCCAGGTGTGGAGGCTGGCGGTAGGGTAGAGTAGAAACTGCTCCAGGTGTGGAGGCTGGCGGTAGGGTAGAGTAGAAACTGTTCCAGGTGTGGAGGCTGGCGGTAGGGTAGTGTAGAAACTGCTCCAGGTGTGGAGGCTGGCGGTAGGGTAGTGTAGAAACTGCTCCAGGTGTGGAGGCTGGCGGTAGGGTAGAGTAGAAACTGCTCCAGGTGTGGAGGCTGGCGGTAGGGTAGAGTGGAAACTGCTCCAGGTGTGGAGGCTGGCGGTAGGGTAGTGTAGAAACTGCTCCAGGTGTGGAGGCTGGCGGTAGGGTAGTGTAGAAACTGCTCCAGGTGTGGAGGCTGGCGGTAGGGTAGTGTAGAAACTGCTCCAGGTGTGGAGGCTGGCGGTAGGGTAGTGTGGAAAGTGCTCTAGGAGTGGAGGCTGGCGGTAGGGTAGAGTGGAAACTGCCCCAGCTGTGGAGGCCAGCGGTACGGTCATGTGGAAAACTGTTCCCACATGCTCCTTTCCAGCTGTGAGTTCCTCTCACCTCCCTGGGTTCCCAGACTGCAACACAGCTTCTTACTACTCTATACTAGATTTCAGGAATTCCTGAGCATTTTTTCAAAATGGTAGGAGAGTCTTTCCTGGGAGAAGAGTGTTTGTGGAAGCTCGGAAAAGCCTGTTGGAAAGAACTGAAGCCATGCCTATTGCTGTGGGTGAGTTGAGCTGCCAGTGGGTATGGTTGCGGGGTCTTCCAGGACAGAATGCATCCAAGAATGATGCAGGCTTGGGATATGACTTAGTGCACTACAGGTAAAGGGACAAAAAATCCAAGAATAGTGGCAGTTACTCAGAGTCGTCGCCAGGCCAGCTCCTAAATGCACATCTGGGATTCGGGGACAGAGAGGTATGTTAGGAAATTGGGAAGAGCTGGGGCATTGACCTCTGGAGCCCCGGAGCCACAGCATGTCCAGCCTGAGACTTGGGAGCCATGGCTGGGTGGGGTAGCTAGCCAAGGTCCTGCCACCCTGCGCTCACCATCCCACAGCCTGGGTACCGTGGCAGCTCCAGGAACAGCCTGGGTTTGTTGGGACAGTATGAGCAGCAGCTATACTCCTGTTCCTGTATTTGCTGGCCATGCTGGGGCACAGTGGGGTAACTCCCCATGTTGGCAGGAGCCACAGAGATTTTCCAGGGCCTTTCATCTTTGCTTGCTGGAGAGAAACAGGGGAACTGCTTCCTGGCTTTCCAGAGGGGAATAGTGTTACTGGCAGAATTATGGCAGACCTCTCACAAGCACACACAGTCCACTCAATGCCTTGGTCTGTAACAATTACAATGTTTGCATTAAGGCAGAAATGCAAACCCAGAGGAAAGAGAATCTTTGAGTAAATCTCAACTGGAGACTTACTTGTGACTTATTTCAGTCCCATCAGCAGCAGCAGCAGCATCTCAGCTCAGAGAAAGCCACAAGATCCTGTGGCAAATTATGGGTCAGGCCACCGGGAGACGAACATGCCCTTTGTTGTGCGTCTTTTAGTGGCATAGGCATGTGACAGGCACACAGCTATGGAGCCCTCTAGCAAGGAACATCAGAGTCCACAGGACCAGATAATGGCTATGGCTATGGAGGGCAGGTTTCAGCTGCGGCCCCAGTGGTGACAGCACCCACCATGCTGGGGACTGTTCTCCACAGCCCTGTGGAGCTGAAACAGCCATGCAGCCCTGAAAATGGCAGAAGATAGTTTTGAAACGAGCTTAGTTCTGAGAGAAGGAAGAACAGTTTCCAGTGATTCCAAGAAATACTCACAGTTGGGGGTGAGGGAAGGGGCAGGATCTGGCAGCATCTGAAATCCCTGTGAGAGCAGATGTGCTAGAGCCAGTATAATTCAGCCTCTGCTTAGGTTGGGAGCAATCAGGAAAGACACAGAGTGGGATTCTCTCTTTTTTTTTTTTTTTTTGAGATGGAGTCTTGTTCACCCAGGCTGGAGTGCAGTGGTATAATCTTGGTTCACTGCAACCTCTGCCTCCCGGGTTCAAGTGATTCTCCTGCCTCAGCCTCTGAGTAGCTGGAACTACATGCCTCTGTCACCACACCCGGCTAATTTTTGTATTTTTAGTAGAGACGGCGTTTCGCCATATTGGCCTGGCTGGTCTTGAACTCCTGACCTTGTGATCCACCTGCCTTGACCTCCCAAAGTGCTGGGATTACAGGCATGAGCCACCATGCATGACCAGGATTCTTTACTGTCTCCAGTAAGACCGATGAATTGTAAGTGATTCATGTAAGACCTATGAATTGCTAGTGCTGAGAATCTGAGAAATAACCCTGGTGTCCATTTATCTAAAGCACCATGGTCCACATGGAGGATTTGAGAAGCCAACTTTCTTTCTTTTTTTTTTTTTTTTTGTCGCCCAGGCTGGAGTGCAGTGGCACAGTCTTGGCTCGCTGCAAGCTCTGCCTCCTGGGTTCACGCTATTCTCCTGCCTCAGCCTCCTGAGTAGCTGGGACTTCAGCCACCCGCCACCACCTCTGGCTAATTTTTTTTAATTTTTAGTAGAGACAGGGTTACACTGTGTTAGCCAGGATGGTCTCAATCTCCTGACCTCGTGATCCACCCGCCTCAGCCTCCCAAAGTGCTGGGATTACAGGCGTGAGCCACCGCGCCTGGCCAGAAGCCAACTTTCTGATCTTATACACCTCGCTCAGAAGGAACCTTCCAGATCAAGAGAGGAGACCCCCTCAGTGAGACAAATAAGAAAGCCCATTTTTCCTTCTCTCCCAGTAAAGAGCTCCTGAGATTGTTATGGGATATGAGGTCCTCTAGTGATGCGGTAGGGAAACATGAGAGGGCATTGTGAATGTTATTTCAGTAGGATAGAGGCTTGACCTGTGCTAATTCTGTGAGCAGAGCTTCATATCACCTTACCCAACTCTCATGATGTGGATGTGCCTCATGAATCAATAACATGTCCCAAGTTTCTGCAGGTCAAATAGTCTCTGTCTTGACTACGGTATTCTGGTCTCCACAAGGAAAGAGCTGTCTGGCGGTCTCACACTGTGGAGGATGGCACTAGTGTGTAAATGGTGTGATACCTACCTTGCATTAACTCCCACTCTAGAAGTACTTTGGTGATCAAGATGGTGAAGTCTTTGCTGTCCTGGAGTTACATGCTGGTGAGTGGATACAGACAACTAAATAAGTGATGCAATAATTTTTGATAGTAATAGATGTCAGGAAGAAAAGTAAATGGGAAGAAGGGATCAAGTGAATTTGGATTTTAGCTCCTAGCAATGCCTTTTGGATAGCAAATGGAATTTCAGACTCTCTGGTGAGGCAATGGAGTGAGTGTGAATATGGTGGTCTCCAGATGGGGACATCCTACTGATGACTTGAGTGTAGAATAATGTAGACAGCCACTAATCCGCCTTGTTCATCCTGTATTATTTAGGACATAGGCTTAGTATTCTACCCATATTTGTATGTGCAATAAATATTATCCGGTAGATGAGAGTAATTAGTGAATCACCATCCTCTTCTGTGTCTGGATTTAAAGGACACTTGAATTTGGGGGAATGCAAAGAAGAGAAGGCAGAGGCCTTGACTAACAATAAAATTTCTCTCATTCCTTTGGAATTACCAACCTACGATGGAAATAGTTTAGCCCCAAAGAAACATATCCTGTACTTGAAAACTTTCTTGGCCATAGGTCCTTTATAAACATTAACTCTAATACTTACAGCATTCCACTTAATAATCTATAATCCAAGACTCAGAAAGGTAAAGGAATTTTCCCATTTACTTTGCTAATGGATAATGCAAATAGATTACAATTCATATCAAACTGATGTGCCTGTTTCTCCTGCCTACCATGTGGTACCTTCCATTCAATGGAGCCATTCCAGTCTCCTCTATTGTTTTCTCCTCTCAAACTTTGTTCTGTCAGTGTAGGAAAGAAGGACTTGGTAAATGCTAGTTTGTTCCAATGAGGAAAAATTGCATGAGTTAAAAATCCTTCAATTGGTCAATTCTGTCACTTTCCACCTACTAAACCATTTTGTGAAGAAAGCTTACAAGCTTACTTTGATTTTATCCTCTTTAATGTTTCCGTTGAGATATCACCACATTTTGTAATAACCCAATTTAGCTACAGGAGGAAATAGAAGATGCAAAGTGTTTGAATAACTGGCATGCTAATCATTCAACTCAGATGGATTGTAAGTTGCCTATGTAGCTGAAGCTCAGTCTCTCTATATACTGCAAAGAAAAGTTTATATGCTTCTAAAAACTGGGGGGTAAAACTTAGACTGTCTCTAATATATAACTTTAAAGAATTATACCATAAATAAGTGATTCAAAATAAAACATGCAATCATTTCTCCCTGAGTCCAAAATCTTAACACCTTGAGGAAAGATTTGTGAACCAGCAATGCATCCAGAATGATAATAAGCTATTTGAGTTTTACGGCCAGCACTTTTCCTGCAATGTGCCAAACTGCTGTATTCAGAAGGACATCATGAGTTTATTTTAAATTGATATATTCCTACATCTTCTGTTCTCCTAGGTTCTCGCAGTTGATATTTAAAGATAGGGGAATTTTTGAAAATAGGAAAATAGAGCTATTCTGTCAACCTGTCTCTCTTCATATAAAGTCATACATTTACCTGCTTAGAGCAGGGTATGGGTGGGTGGTCACAGTGACTTAAGTTTAGGGTTTAGCAGTTAGGACCTGCTCAGGATGAGGACATGTTCAACTTTTCACTTAACATTACAGTAAATTGGGGATGGGGAGTGATTTTGTTTAGTCATACACTGTGGGATAATAAATTAACTTCTTTTCCGTGGTAACACATTTCCTCCTTTTGATAGAAAAGTAAATTGTTTGAAACACCATCTTACACATCTATCTCTTCCACTAGATTGTTAATTCCCTGAGAGTAAGAACAGTATTAAATTCCTTTCTATATCTTTGACATCTAAGACAGATCATCACATGAAATCTCCTCTCAAAAAAAAGTTTATCAATTGAATTAATAAGGTGGAATAAGACTATGCCAACATATTCAGTGATTTATTTATCCTTCTGAATACTTTCCCATCTCAATCCATGGTAACTCTTTTTCTTCTTGCCACTCAAACAAAACAAATAAGCAAGCAGACAAACAAAGACACTGCCATTGCCCACATCAGAAGCCTGGAGTTATTTATGAGCCTTCACTTTTTCTCATACCCCACAACCAGTCCATCAGCAAATCCTGTTGTTTCACCCTTCACCATGTACCCCAGCATTCTACCTGTCTTCATCTTTCCTGCTATCACTGGATTCCCTGCTCTCCTTTACTGGGATTATTAAAACTGCTTCCTAACAGTTCTGTTCTGTCCTTGTCTCCCTTTGGTCTAGTCACAACGTGGCAGGGTGTGTGATCCTCAAAAATCTTCATTCAAATCATGCCATTCCTGTAACTCAGATCATGCCAATGGCTTTCCATCATATTCAGAGTTAAAGCTAACATTTTAATTTTTATTTCATGTTTTTTTTTTTTTTTTTTTTTTTTTTTTTTTTTTTTTTTTTAGAGATAGAGTCTCACCCTGTCATTCAGGCTGGAGTGCAGTGGTGGGATCAGAGCTCACAGCAGCCTCCAACTCCTGGGCTCAAGTGATCTTCCCACCTAGCCTCCTAAGTAGCTAGGACTACAGGTGTGCACCACAATGCCCAGCTAATTAATTTAATTAATTAACTAATTAATTAATGAATAGAGACAGGGTCTTACCCTGCTGCCCAGGCTGGTCTTGAACTCCTGGTTTCAAGTGATCATCCTGCCTTGGCCTCCTAAACTGCTGGAATCACAGGCACCAGCCACTGTGCCAGGACTTGCCAGCATTTTTAATAGGACAGAGGGGCCCCACATGAACCTGTGCCATATGACTTCATGCCCCACCTTGATTCCCTGTATTTGCTCAGCTGCAGCCACACTGGCCCACATGCAGTTTCCTGACCATGCCAGGCTTGCTTCCTCCCCAGGGCCTTTGCACTTGCTGCTCTCCTTCTGCCTGCAAAACTCTATCCTCAATATCCATGTAACTCATCTCTCACTTAACCAAAGACTTTCCTTCAATTCACCTCCTCAGTGCAGCTTGCCCAGCAACACTGCCAAATTTCAATACCTCTCCCACCCAACTTTTCTTACCCTTCTTCCTGCTTGTTGTTTCTTATTTATCACTTATTACTATCTAAGATTCTATATTTACCTGTTTTTAGTTTGTGGTTCACTAGAAACTTCCCTAGAAGCTCCAAGATGGCAGAGATTTTATCTGTGTTTCCATGATGTGTTAGGAAACGTATCTTCTGGCAGAATTCAACTTTGTCGTAGTCTCTTTTGTGCTGCTGTAACAGAATAACAAAGACTGGATAATTTTGAAGAAAAGAAATTTATTTCTTATAGTTCTGGGGGCTGGAAAATCCAAGATCAATGTGCTGGCAGGCTTGGTGTCTGGTAAGGGCCTGGTTTCTGCTCCCAAGATGGTACCTTGAACGCTGCATCCTCTGATGAAAGGAACAGCATTCCTCCTATGGCAGGAGAGAAGAAGAGCAGAGTGATATGACCTACTCCTGAAAGCCCTTTCTTAAAGGCATTAAACTCACCCTCATGGGTGGGTTTATAGCCCAATCACCTCTTAGAGGTCCCATCTCTTAATACTGTTACAATGGCAATTAAATTTCAGCATGAGTTTTTGAGAAGACAAACATTAAAAACTAAGTTTGCTCCCTCCAAACATCATCCTAAGTTAGCATCTTCAGGAGACAGAAAAACTGTCCTCTAATTCTTCTGGGAAGAAGTACAGAAGGTCAACTTACAGCAGAAACATGTTCTATGTGACCATCTCAAGGTAAACCTATATTTGCTTTATGTTTTGTTCCTACTTCTCATTGGCTGGAGGGAAAGTCACCTTGTTTGTAGACAGCCTATGTTATCACATTGACGCAGTGAACAAATATGGAGTAACTAGGCATACAGTATGTCCCTTCTAAGAATTTCTATGGAGAGAATCACAAAAGACTCTAAGTGTCAGGGCCAAATATTCCAGAGACCCTAATACAGAAGCACAAACAGGAGTGGCTGGCAGGGTCGGATGCACGGAAAAGCAAAAGCTGATAACGGGGCAATCAGAACAGAAGGCAATCCTAGTGCATTTATGGCTTGGAGATCTTGACCCAAATCGTAAAGTTTCCTTGCTTTTATTTTATTTATTTATTTATTTATTTTGAGATGGAGTCTCGCTCTGTCGCCCAGGCTGGAGGGCAGTGGCGCTATCTCGGCTCGCTGCAAACTCCGCCTCCTGGGTTCGCGCCATTCTCCTGCCTCAGCCTCCCGAGTAGCTGGGACTACAGGCGCCCGCCACTATGCCTGGGTAATTTCTTGTATTTTTTAGTAGAGACGGGATTTCACCGTGTTAGCCAGCATGGTCTCATCTCCTGACCTCATGATCCGCCCGCCTCGACCTCCCAAAGTGCTGGGATTAAAGGCGTGAGCCACAGCGCCCGGCCGTTTCCTTGCTTTTAAATAGGTGAAATAAGGGTGTTCATATCTCCTGGAGAGAAGTATAATTCCTTTTCCCAAAGGAGATGCGGGGTGTATACCCTCCTCTGTCTCCAGATTTAAAAACATGGCCTTTAGGAGAAGAAGATGTCAGAGTTTAACATGATTGTAGTTTTCTGATCAGACTGACTGCGTCCAACATGTTGATTGTCTTAGAGACAGACAGAAGCAAGAATCTCTTTCAGTGCATAGGTTCTTGGAACAGTGGGTTCTGGATTGAGGATTTTAAAAAGGCAGATAAAATAGGGAATTCATGCTTAGAAAGGGACTTTAAATATATCCTAACCTGCAGTAGATAATACATTATTTTCAAAAAATGTCATGACCCAATTGGGAAGGAGACATGTAATAGAAATTACAAATTATGGAATAATACTCGAAGACAATCTTCATGGGTGAAAGACTGGATATGGTTGATACTTACTGTATCAGCATCCTCAGAAGACAAAAGATAGGGAGAGAATTGGCCGGGTGCGGTGGCTGACGCCTGTAATCCCAGCACTTTGGGAGGCCGAGGCGGGCGGATCATGAGGTCAGGAGATCGAGACCATCCTGGCTAGCATGGTGAAACCCGTCTCTACTAAAAATTACAAAAAATTAGCCAGGCATAGTGGCGGGAGCCTGTAGTCCCAGCTATTCAGGAGGCTGAGGCAGGAGAATGGCGTGAACCCGGGAGGCGGAGCTTGCAGTGAGCCGAGATCGCACCACTGCACTCCAGCCTGGGTGACAGAGAGAGACTCCGTCTCAAAAAAAAAAAAAAAAAAAAAAAAAAAAAAAAAAAAAGGATAGGGAGAGAGTTAAGCTCTGAGGGCTAAATGAATCCGTTTTGTGTCAAGAGTAAATAAAAAGATCTTGCTGATATGCAAAAAAGTTAAGTACAGACTAGTTTAAAGGTAAGAGTGGGAGGAGTTACTGATGCCCAGATTATCCTAACAGGGGGATTGCTGTAGAGTTTAGGCGTGAGGTTATTTAAGATTTGGGTCTGGGAAGGAAAAGTGTATGATGAAAAACTCATAAGGGCACTCCTTTCTCTTGAGCCTTTGCTCTCCAGAGAACTGAAGGCTGCTACCACTTCCTAATAATAAAATCCTCACTAACAACCCTTGGTCCTGACTGAAATTTCCCTATGTTCTTCCTCAAGGTCCTGAACTTCCTTTATTTTGTTCCAAGAGTTTTGTATTTATGCTTTATTTTTGTTGTCAAAATTCATGCAGTAATTAACTGGGATACAACTTTAATTAAAGATTGGGGATGCTGACTTATTCCAAAGAGCCACTGCTTCAGAGGCTGCCTCAATAACATCAGGAATGCTGGGATGCCCGTGGAAGACATTTCCACCTTTCCATACCAGCAGCAACAAAATTTCCTCCCTTATTTTGTTAACAGTTCATTTGAGTCCAGACCATCCTATTGTTTCCACAAATGGGGCTCAGGCTTGTCTGAGAGTGGCCCCAGCACTGAGATCATGAGCTCATCGTTCAAACTCCCTCTTGGGTAGAATCTGACCTTGGAATATTCTCTGTATGCATGATTTGGTTTGGATCCTATTTGTCCTTTTGAGATTATGAACATTGTAATAGTCTCTAATTTTCACTTCCTAAGGTTTTCGGCCACTCAAGGAATAGTCAGTTTCTCTGGTGGTGATATTCATGTTCTATATGCCAAGATCTCTTCATGGGCATGCGCATTTAGCGTTTGAGGTTCTGATAGGTGAGTGTAGCCTCACCTTCAGGGGTAACTTATTTTTCTATTTCCTACAATTTTCTATTTTTTTTTTTTTTTACCATATGTTCTCTATTACAAAAATCAGTTTCTTCTGAAATTACAACCCTTACAGCCATACTGCACGTATACATCCAAAGCTGGTACCACTTTGAAAGTGTGGGACTTCTTTAGACACCTGAGTCTCATTTCTCATGTTGTATGAGACTTCCTGCAGGACTATCTTTCACAGTACAGTAACACTGACGTGGAAGATTTCATTGTTATGTTCATGGCACTAGACATGATAAAAAGGTGTATTAGTCCGTTGTCATGCTGTCGTGAAGAAATACCCAAGACTGGGTAATTTATAAAGGAAAGAGGCTTAATTGACTCAGTTCAGCATGGCTTGAGAGGCCTCAGGAAACTTACAATCATGGCAGAAAGCAAATGAGAAGCAGGCACCTTTTTCACAGGGTGGAAGGATGGAATGAGTGCAAGCAGGGGAAATGCCAGATGCTTATAAAACTCTCAGCTCTCGCGAGACTCACCCACTATCATGAGAATAGCATGGAGGAAACTAGTCCCATGATCCAATTACCTCCACCTGGTCCCTCCCTTGACATGTGGGGATTATGGAGACTACAATTCAAGGTGAGATTTGGGTGGGGACACAGCCAAACCATATCTGAAAACCTCTGTTGGGGACATAGGGTCCTCCATAACCCTGCTGTTGGTGTAGTTCTGTCTCAGGTACGGAGCTCAGGGAAAGTGAGGCAGGAGACACCTGCTGCATTTGGCTGCATGGCGATTATAGACCTCAACGAGAGCCCACTCTGAGGAGTGGCAAGGGCAGAAGCCAGGCTGGAGTGTGGCAAAGAGAGAAGGAATGGTGGGGAATTTGAAACATTAACTATAGGCTGGATACAGTTCTCGAGAAAAGGAGAGGGGCTGGGACCCAGGGCTGAAATGAAAAGGTTCAGTTTTGATAGGCTCAGGGAAACATTTTTATCTGTATCAGGAGAGGGGACAGAACATATAAGTATAGATAAAGGGTGGGACAAGGTATAGTTTTCCGGTTGGCTCATATCACTTTTCTCAGTGAGGGAAAAGTGCAGTCCCCAGGTATGGGAGGGGGCATGCCTGCCTGAGTGTCTCTTGGGAAGCACATGACTTCCCTGAGCCTCAGTGACCTAATCTGTAAAGTGGGAATACTAATCCTGTTTGTAACGAGGATTTTTCATCTGTGTAAAAAATTTAGGCTGGGCACGGTGGTGCACGCTTGTAATCTCAGCATGTTGGGAGGCTGAGGCAGGTGGATCACCTGAGGTCAGGAGTTCAAGACCAGCCTGGCCAACATGGTGAAACCCCGTCTCTACTAAAAATACAAAAATTAGCCTGGCATTGTGGTGCATGCCTGTAATCCCAGCTATTCAGGATGCTGAGGCAGGGAGAATCGCTTGAACCCAGGAGATGGAGGTTGGAGTGAGCCGAGATCGCGCCACTGCACTCCAGCCTGGGCGACACAGCGAGACTCCTTCTCAAAAAAAAAAAAAAAGAAAAAAAGGGAAAAAAATTTAGCTCAGTTTCTCGCGTAGAATCATGCAGTAAATTCTGATGATTTTTTTTTTTTGTCTTACCCATAGACACTGTCACTCTCACCATTAACGAGAAGGAAACTTTGTATTTCCATACTTCAATATAGGAGAGGCCGAGAAGCAGGATGAGTGTTGGTGTTTATGGTAGACGGAAAACAAATGGGAAGGTTTGGTGGAAATTGTATTTGTTCAAACAAATCTGGTATTAGGGTTGACAGGGCAGACAAATGTCAGGAACTCTTGGAATAGTGTGTGAATAAAAATGCAAACAACTTGCAGTAAACCATGTAGACAGACTTAGCATTTCTTTATTATTAGTTGACACCTATTAATTAGAGTTGTAAAATATTCGGCCAGGCGGGGTGGCTCATGCCTGTAATCCCAGCGCTTAGGGAGGGTGTGGTGGGTGGATCACCTGAGGTCAGGAGTTCGAGACCAGCCTGGCCAACATGATGAAACCACATCTCTACTAAAAATACAAAAAAAAATTAGCTGGGCATGGTGGTGGGTACCTGTAATTCCAGCTACTCGGGAGGCTGAGGCAGGAGAATCACTTGAACCCAGGAGGCAGAGGTTGCAGTGAGTGGAGATTGCACCATTGCACTCCAGCCTGGGCGACAGAGCGAGACTCCGTCTCAAAAAAAAAAAAAGATTCAGAATTTAGACTGTTGTGGGTGTGTGTTGGATTTTGTTGAATTTGCTTATCAGAAAACAAACTTGTAATTTGGAAAGTTACTCAGTGAAACGAGAGTATGTGACAGACCAGAATTCATCTGTGTCAAGAGAAGATTTATATACTGTTTTTCACTGAAAAGGGCTTCACTGCCAGTAGTAAGAAATGAAAGTGGCAGAACTGTGGTTACAATTTTTCTACATGATTAAGATTTATCTGCCCCCCAGATCCTGAAAAGCTAAGCTTCTTGAAAATATTCTAGTGAAAGCAGCCACTCCTGCTTTGTATATAGGCTTAGCATGAAAGTCGAGAATAGGCACTATCTTATAGCCTCGGCCAGGACACACTTCACCATTAAACTAAGCTGCTTTTGATGTTTGAAGAAAAATATACCTGGCCATTTAAAAAGTTATTTTCATTTTTCAAATAGATGTCAAAAGTCCTAAATACTACAAGGAGGTATTTAAAAAAATACTGATACGCTTCTGTGTTTACTCTGACAAGGAACTACTTTTCTATTTCACTGTTTGGGTACATGTTTTGAGACATGACTTTGAACACAGATCACCAGACTGCAGGACATAGGAAACTGGAGTTGTTTTTTTTTTCATTCAAGTTTATCAAAGAATAAAAGATCTCACATAAATTATAGATGGTGGCAGTGATGTGACAGGCAACGTGAGATCTGCAGGGCATACAAAGCTGTTTACCATTTATGCACTAGGATGTCCAAACTATGCTTCTGTTAATCAAACATTCAATATAAAATATCTGGCAAGGTGTGGTGGCTCATGCCTGTAATCCTAGCACTTTGGGAGTCTGAGACGGGTGGACTGCTTGAGGTCAGGAGTTCAAGACCAGCCTGGCCAATATGGTGAAACTTCATCTCTACTAAAAATACAAAAATTAGCCCAGTGTGGAGGCACACACCTGTAATCCCAGCTACTCAGGAGGCTGAGGCAGGAAGAATCGCTTGAATCTGGGAGGTGGAGGTTGCAGTGAGCCAATATCGTGCCACTGCACTCCAGCCTGGGCAACAGAGTGAGACTCTGTCTCAAAAAAAAAATTATAAAATAAAATATCCAAGACCTTAAATGGCACCATTTTACTGCTCTTGCGGTTCTGCCTTTCTATCCTTCCCTGTACCAGACAAAACCTTGACCAATTTTGTACTATTTACCCTAATATTTATTTCAGAATACTCATTAGAAATTTAAAAGAATTCCAACTACCAATCAATGCCATTGAAATCAATGAATATTGCCCAAGCCCTGTGGACTTCACCAGGAAATAAACAGCTATGGTGGAGATGATCTCAGCCTCTTGCCCTTCTCAACCCCTGCCCTGATCTGTTAAGGGGACTTTCCGTCAGCATCCGCAGGAGGTTTGTCTCTCCCTGTCCTGTCCCTATGTCCTCAGTTCCTTTAGAGCCTGTGGCATTGATTATTTTGTCCTCTCCCTCTTTATCACCTTTGTCACTTTAGTATTTAATTATGCTCAAGAATCTTAAAACATCTGCCAATTTTGCCTCTATTTTCTCTTTAGCTATCAAAGGAAGCCCAAAGTTCTTTCTCCATGTCCAAAAAACAAGAGAGTCTAAAAAGACTGTTCTTCTCATTATAATTCCCATTCAGTTCTAAATCTGATACCTGCTGTGGCCTTCACCAATCCACTAAAATTATCTCCATTAACAACCTCCTAGCTGTGAAATTCAATGGATGTTTTCTGACTTCATCTGACACCAACGGGAATAAACATTCAAGAATACCCTCTTAAAGTTGACCAAAGGTTATGAGATAAAGGAGAAAGTATTTCCAAATAAGGTCCACCATTTTACCCTGAAAAACCACCATCTGACAAAACCCTGTGTAGGTTTGGTGAGTTTCCTGTCCTTCTGCACTGGGCTATGAGCACTGGTTAAGTGTTTATAAACTGTCTGAACGGGATCTACTTTTCCTTCTGGATCTTTTATTCCTTCTCAAAATGAACAACTGGAGGTTAAGATGTATGCAGTACATTCCTCTCTGCTCATGAAAAATCATGTATGGCGCTGTCATCAGCTTGCTGTGGTATGTGTGGTCAAGTTTGGTCAAGTGAACTGTCCTTTTTACAAGAAAAACTGGTTCCATGGCCCCTTTCCATGTGTGGTTGGGGAGGCTCCTATAATTGCCCTTTTTACCTCTTTACTTGGACATGACCTGATACCCAAATGAGTCACTGGGTGGGGTTGTAGAGCTCAGTGGTTCAAACAGACTGCAGGTTCTATCTAGACCCTGATTGCCTGGGTGGATGGCTCATTCTGCCACTTCCTACAGATACAACCTCTCTGTGCCTCAGTTTCTTAATCTGTAAAATGGAGAGAGATAGTAGTAGGTTGCTATTTCTGTTAAATTAGATAGTTCATGTAAAGCATTTAGAATATCAAGTAAGTACGCAATCAACTTTAGCTAGTGCTAGTATTAGTATTAGAATTAAAATCAGAGTTAGAATGAAAAGGGCATCAGAATAGTATCAACATTATTACTGGGGGCTGACTTTAAGCCCAAGAGTGAAATCTCATGTCTAAATGTTGGAAAGAAAACAAGGAAAAAAGAGATTGAAAATGGAGTAGAAACAGGTGGGGCTACGGCAGATGACAACTATTTATGTGGAGAGTACTTTAATCCGGGTAATGAGTCAGCATCTATCTGTCTTTAAATTACAAATATATGTTTTACAAAAATCACTTGTCTTCATCATCAAGAAAATACAATGAGTTTGAAATACAAGAACTCAAGTATAAATCTTCTCCATGTCTTCTGGGTGCTTTTCATGCCCTACTCTGTGGAGTAACTTACCTGCTGACATTTGGAATAGCAAATTAATAGCTATTTTTAAAGGCTGACAAAGCCATTTCTATTCTTCCTGGTTTCTGAAGGACCTGAGGTTATGGGTAGCTCTTTCAAAAATTACATTTCCATAAATCATACTAAGTCGTTAGTTTTCTATTATGTAAGGCATTGCTGTTTGTGTAAATATGAATGCAAATTTTCCACTAAATAACTGTGTGAAAGTCTTAGCAATGACTCATTTTCCTAATCTACAAAACAGGAGGCTTGTACTAATTGGATGATCTCTCAGGTCCTTTGTGCTGCTATTATTATCTATCTGACACTGGGCATGAAGCAATTAAACAGATGTATCCTCAAGTTACTGCTGAGTTATTGCTGCTGGTAGGCTTCTACAATCACACGATGTAGGAAAAAAACATGGCACAGCAACAAGGAGGTTGCTGTTGGTTTCCAGCTTAAATTCTAAGCAGATAGTGTCTTTTTCTTCAGAAGGAATTTAAAATGCTTCTGGTATTGCCATGATCACAGAACACTGCTCTGGAAAGAGCCAAGAGGCAAAAAACAAACAAACAAACAAAAACAATGGTTTACATTACAGAAGAGAGCTGTAGCATCAGGCAGCTAAACTATTACCTGCGACTGGCTGCTGAACAAGACAGTGATCTGAATGCACACCTAATTATTCCAGATTTTCATCCAAATAATGAACGAAATACGAAAGTAGGAAAAAGCTCTAATTAGCTAGCGCTAGAAACTGGGGAAAGGGAGTTGGCATTAGACTTTTGTTGAATTTCTTTAAATGAAGGTCTAAATGAGATTACCGTGGAAGAAAAGTCAACTTAATTCCAACCTTATAGGAGGGAAAAACACCTCTCTTAATCAAGGGACTTCAAAAGAATCCTAAAAAAGTCCTTTCTGTGTACACTGATGACTATTTAAATTAAAAATACAATCACTTGAAAATTTAACATTCTCTAAAATAACTATTTGGTAGAGAGGAAATAACTGCAATTATTGATAATTTAGAAAAATTAATGAGAACACTGCATATAAAAACTTAAAAGACGGCCTGGTGCGGTGGCTCACGCCTGTAATCCCAGCACTTTGGGAGGCCGAAGTGGGCGGATAACGAGGTCGGGAGATCAAGACCATCCTGGATAACACAGTGAAACCCCGTCTCTACTAAAAATACAAAAAAAAATTAGCCAGGCGTGGTGGCGGGTGCCTGTAGTCCCAGCTACTTGGGAGGCTGAGGCGGGGAGAACGGTGTGAACCCGGGAGGCGGAGCTTGCAATGAGCAGAGATCGTGCCACTGCACTCCAGCCTGGGCGACAAAGCGAGACTCTGCCTCAAAAACAAACAAAACAAAACAAAACAAAAAAACAAAAAAAACACAAAAACTTACAAGACATAGCAAAAACAGGACTCTAATGAAAAGGTATGTCTTTAACTGTTTTCACTCTTTAACAGGAAAAATGAAAGAAAGGAGAATTTGGTTTCATTTTTTCTTACCACTGTATTAGTAGCATTCTTATGCAAGGGCCAAGAGAAAACGTTCCCTTCTTCCTCTGAAGGGTCCCTGAAAATCAGCTGGACAAAAGGCAGATCAATAGGTGAAAAGGCATACAGTCTTATTGTATCTTAATTTTATTTCACATGGGAGCCTTCAGAATGAAGACTCAAAGATAAAGGGGAAATTGTCCATTTTTGTATTGAGGTTCAACAAAATATGGACAGCCATGTAGAAATTTGATTGGACAAAAAGGGCATGACCTAATGCTAACAGACTGAGTGGGGAAACCCAGCGAGGCTTGTCCATCTAGATTCTTCCCGGCCTTTCTGAGCACCGTACCTTCCTTCTGGGTGTGGGGCAGAACCCTGTCTGGAATGGGGGTACTTTTTTTTTTTTTTGAGAGGGAGTCTCCCTCTGTCGCCCAGGCTGGAGTGCAGTGGTGCGATCTCGGCTCACTGCAAGCTCCACCTCCTGGGTTCACGCCATTCTCCTGCCTCAGCCTCCCAAGTACCTGCGACTACAGGTGCCCGCCACCGCGCCTGGCTTTTTTTTTTTTTTGTATTTTTAGTAGAGACGGGGTTTCACTGTGTTAGCCAGGACGATCTCAATCTCCTGACCTCGTGATCCACCCGCCTTGGCCTCCCAAAGTGCTGGGATTATAGCCGAGCCACCATGCCCGGCCTGGAACGGGGGTCTTATAACCTACTGTCAAACAAGGTAGGTCTGAGAATTTATTTATGACCAGATTTTACACAGAAACGCAGCGAGAAAGTTAGAGCACTATTTTTAGGTGTTATGGTTGGGTTTGGGGAAGATGGGTTCTGGTTTCTATGATCCTGCCTTGGTGAAGAGGGATTCCAGTTTCTGGGGCTAGGCCCAGGGGAGAATGAGGAGCCAGAGACAGGAGGGCGGGAGAAGGTCAGAGAGAGCTGCTTCTGAAGCCTTCATTGAGGGTATCGTTCTCTGGGCCCTAACACTGACTCCTGACACTCTTGAAGTGTCCTTCCCTTAGCCAGCAGGAGGCTGCACTCACCTGGCTTCCCGCCTGGGTCTCTTGCCATGCCTCCTCCGTGTGTTCCACTTGCTGGGTCCCCTCTGCGGCCCCTGAATGCTGGAGCTCCCCACAGCTTGGTCCTGGGCCCCAACTGCCATGCAGTCCAAGTGGTTCCATCTCTTCTTAGGGATTTAACCATCCTTGCTATGTGACTGTACTCACCATTATGTTCTGAGGACAGTCCCTGCACTGAATAATCAAATGCTCATTTCTGTCAGCTCCACATTCGCCACCTTAACCCAAGTTTTCACCATTTCCTGTTTAAAGTAATCTCAGGACTCTTCTCTGGCATCTTCTCATGTCACCCTCTGATTGATTCTCTACGATTAATAACAGTCAACTTTTTTTTTTTTTTTGAGACGGAGTCTCGCTCTGTCGCCCAGGCTGGAGTGCAGTGGCGCGATCCCGGCTCACTGCAAGCTCCGCCTACCGGGTTCACGCCATTCTCCTGCCTCAACCTCCTGAGTAGCTGGGACTACAGGCGCCCGCCACCACACCCGGCCAATTTTTCTGTATTTTTAGTAGAGACGGGGTTTCACCGTGTTAGCCAAGCTGGGCTGGATCTCCTGACCTCGTGATCCGCCCACCTCAGCCTCCCAAAGTGCTGGGATTACAGGCAGTGGGATTACACGCCCGGCCAGTAACAGCAACTTTTAAAGTATGCACATATAAGATGCTAGTACTCTACTTAATTAAGGCTCTTCAATACGATCACATTGCTTCCATGATAGAGGCCGAAATCCTTTATGCAGCTCAGAAGCTCCTTCATGATCTGGCCCCTGCCCCCCTCCCCAGCCTTATTTGAGACCTTCTTTCCCTCCTCCCTTTTTGTGTCTTCTTTTGGTTTCTGCAATGTGCTGTGTGAAATGTGCTAACAGCTCGACTCAGATTTTTATAGCATATTCCTTTCTCCTTCATTAAATATACAAAATTCTTTATTAAAATTTATCACAAATCTAAAGTGTTTGATAGATTTTTTTCTTATTTTTATTCCCAAAGCCAGTTACTAGAGTTCATGCCCACGTACACTTATATTTGCTGAATATCATGCTTTGAATTACATTTCTAGCTTTGTAAGTAGTTTGCTATTTTTGTACACATTACATTGTATTGCTTAGAATTATGTACCTAAGACAGTATATAGATTTATGTTTTTAACTTTATAACTAATAAAATGCATAGATGAATTAGATTGAAGTAAAATAATGTCATTCCTGACTGCTTTTAGTAGTCCATCTTGCAGTAAGAATTCGACTTTCTCAGTTTGAGATATTCCTCTCACATGTTAAACATGCTTACTTAAATTTTGAAACTTTTTTTATTTAAAAGACTTATTTGTCTAATTGGTTTGACAATGAAGATTGGCTTTGCTAACTAGCTTACATGGCAAACACAGTGAATACTTTCTATTAGTTTAGAAAGCTTATTTCCAGATCCAAGGTTTTGACAAAAGGTATATTTAAAACTATTTGATAAAATAATTTTTATCAAAAATATGTGTAAATATATTTATTGCTGCATTTCATTGTGGTGGCCAAAATGTGGGTTGCCTTCCCGTAAAGGAATGGATGAATCCATTATAGATTATAGTATGTCTACACCAGTGTTTCTCAGCCTGGGTGATTTTATCCTCCAGAGGACATTTAGCAATGTCTGGAGGCATTTTTGGTTGTCACAGTTGGAAAGTGGCAGCGGTGCTCCTGGTGTCTAGAGGATAGAGGTCAGGGATGATGCTGAACACCTCCTAATGCACAGGGCAGCCCCCAACGCAATGGTTTCCATGCCTAAAATCATACTGCTCATGTTACAAAGTCCTGATCTGCAGCATGAATAAAATACTCATTAAAAAATATAGGTCTGGCATGGTGGCTCATGCCTGTATTCCCAGCACTTTGGGAGGCCAAGTTTGGTGGATCACCTGAGGTCAGGAGTTCAAGGCCAGCCCGGCCAACATGGTGAAAATCCATCTCTACTAAAAATACAAAATTAACCAGGCGTGGTGGTGGGCACCTGTAATCCTAGCTACTTGAGAGGCTGAGGCAGGATAATTGCTGGAACCCAGGAGGCAGAGGTTGCAGTGAGCCGAGTTGGCATCACTGCACTCTAACCTGGGCAACAGAGAAAGACTATCTCAAAAAAAAGAAGTATAACTTAAAACTATATCCATTGTCTTGAAAGTGTTTTTCACAAGGTACTGTTGAATTAGAAAACCAACATGCAGAAAAGTATGTACAGTAGGATGCCAATTTTTTAAAACAAAGAGCAACTGTCTCAGTGCGTTTGTTTTTGTCCATGTCTGTAGGGATTCTGCAAGCACAGAGAAAACCTGGGAAGACACTCAGGAGAGCCTTACCTTGTTTATTGTGTGTTGGGAAAACCCGATGTAGGTGAAGGAAGAAAGTCTAAAGAAACAAGAAAAGGAATTTAAAAGACTATTATGTGTTGACATGAAACTTTGTGCGTTCAAGTATAAATACATTTAAAAATTAAAACCCTTTCATATCTGTATACTGGTTTTTATATCATGTGACAATTTAAAGAATAAAGTAAAAACAGTGGTCCTGGCTTTGTGAGGATTACCACATGATTGGAGGAGACGTATGGCTTTTGTAGAGGCAGCTTTACACAACCGCACTGAGAGTGCAGGAAGGCAGGGTGCTCCTCAGACCTCCAGGGAGTTCGTCCCTAAGAGGAAGGCGGTTAGTGGAGGAGTGCTTTCCTGCTTCCCCAGGAGAATGGCGGGGGCTCAGGAGCCGGCTTTAGAGGTGACAACATGGGCACATTTGCCTGAGGAGGAGGAAGAAGGGAGCACCAGAGAGGTGAGAAGCCTGCCTGGGGGAAGAGTGGGCGATGCTGCTGAGAGTGTGAAACTGGCTCTCCTAGGGAAGATTATTTTGAGCCAGCATTGCTGTTGGAGGCACGGTTACACTCTTGATCTGTCGTCCCTCCAGAAAAGCGTGCAACAAACAGCTGCTTTTCAAGACTTTGGGAGGGGGCTGTAGTTTCTCACCTCAGCTCCAGCTAGTGTGGGATGAGGGCCCACAGGCCCCAATGCGCGTGTTTCAGAGAGAGGAAAGGGATCTAGTAGGGACCAGAACACACCCACAGAGCAGAGCACGTGGGGGCTTAGGGGATGGAGAGCTGAGAGGGCTGGGGTTTTAGGACTTTAGGGCTAAGGGACTGGAAATTATATGCCTTAAAATAATGGTGAGATTTAAAAACTAGGGCCAAGAGATATGGGCCTTCTAGGGCCAGAAGTCAAAACAGTCATGGAACCTTCAGAGGAGAGAGAATAACAAAATCCCAGGCTGCTAATTAGCCTCAGCGTCTCCTTTAGTTAGATTTTTTTTCTCTGTCTCTGATTTGCTCAAAAAGAGTACTGAATATGTGTTTAACCATATTTGGTAGGAAAATCAATGCCAAACTATGAAAGAGCACCATGCTCAACATGATTCATCCGAGCTACATGACCTTAGATGATGTGTCTGGGGCTGACATTAGCGAGTCCCAATTCCTCAGACCATGAGTTGGCCATAATTCAGCATGTGACAAGTGTCTGCTGTGTTCCAAGAGCCCTGGCTACAGGGTGAGGAAGATGCTACACTGGTCCTTACACTGCTTCGTGTTGTTGGAAGACAATGCCTGCACTCCACTCCCTGCATAGGAGGAGGTGATGCTGTTAGGAATGATGCAGAATAAAAGGCAGAGTGGACTCACTGTAAAATAAAAAACACAGATGCAAAGGTCCTGTCACTGGAGCTATTGCCCATGCAAGGTCTCTAGCCCTGGAATGAGGAAGGTCAGGGAAAAGGCTGACCATACCGAATTATCAACAATATTTTATGATTATCTGTTTTTTTTTTTGTTTTTTTTTGACATGGAGTTTTGCTCTTATCATCCAGGCTGGAGTGCAATGGCACAATCTCAGTTCACTGCAATCTCTGCCTCCCAGGTTCAAGCGATTCTCTTGTCTCAGCCTCCCAAGTAGCTGGGATTACAGGCGCCCATCACCACACCCAGCTAATTTTTGTATCTTTGGTAGAGACGGGGTTTCACCATGTTGGCTAGGCTGGTCTCAAACTCCTGATCTCAGGTGATCCACCTGCCTCGGCCTCCCAAAGTGCTGGGATTACAGGCATGAGCCACTGCGACTGGCCTATTTTATGATTATCTTCTTGTCCAAGGAGATGGGGTGTGCCTTGCTAGGTAAGCATTCTCCAGTCCAGTGTAATTGTATTCATTTTCAAGTTTTGAAGAAATACAGGAACCACTCCATAATGTGTATTCAAAAGCATCCCTAATGTGTTTTCAATAACATCCCTAATGTGTACACATCCATGATGTGTATTCAAAATCTCCATGTTGGATGGAGGCACTTTCTGTGTTGTGCACAAATGTTTCCTATATACCAAGTGAAAGACAGTTTTTCTTTTCTTTTTTTTTTTTTTTTGAGACGGAGTCTGGCACTTTCGCCCAGGCTGGAGTGCAGTGGCCCGATCTCGACTCACTGCAAGCTCCTCCTCCCGGGTTCACGCCATTCTCCTGCCTCAGCCTCCCGAGTAGCTGGGACCATCACCGGCTAATTTTTTTGTATTTTTAGTAAAGACGGGGTCTCACAGTGTTAGCCAGGATGGTCTCGATCTCCTGACCTCGTGATCCGCCGGCCTCGGCCTCCCGAAGTGCTGGGATTACAGGTGTGAGCCATTGCGCCCAGCCCGAAAGATAGTTTTCTTTGTGTAAATGTATTTTTATTCACTTTTTGGCCTATTATGAGTTTATGTGAAAGCAATACATCTGTAGTTGCAAAAAATTCATGCAGTCTGGTTTGCTGTATATCATTTCCACCCTCCTTTTAGGGACTTAATTGAGTTTTCTCATAATCCAGGAAGGACACAAACCCTTCAAATCCATTCATGTGATCTTGTCTATGCATTTCAATTCATTTCTAAACAGGGCTCATCCATCAGAGTTTTATAGACCATTATTATCAGATACATAATCAAAGCAGAATTGTCACTTTTGGTAAAGGTTCGGTTTATTTTTTGCTATTTGTACATGACATCCTTCCCACTTTGTTTTGTCTTCCCAGTAGTTCTGGTGTTTAACAATATTCATTATGATTATTTATAATACCCTCTAATCATTCATCAAGTAATTATTGGGATGCTCTTTCAACTTATGTAAAGAAAATGTAGAACATAAATCTACTTAAAAACTAAGCCTCAGTTGGGCCAGGCGCGATGGCTCACGCCTGTAATCCCAGCACTTTGGGAGCCCGAGGCAGGTGGATCACGAGGTCAGGCAATCCAGACCATCCTGGCTAACATGGTGAAACCCCGTCTCTGCTGAAAATACAAAAAAATTAGCCGGGCGTGGTGGTGGGCGCCTGTGGTCCCAGCTACTCAGGAGGCTGAGGCAGGAGAATGGTGTGAACCCCGGAGGCGGAGCTTGCAGTGGGCAGAGATCGCACCACTGCACTCCAGCCTGGGCGACAGAGCGAGACTCTGTCTCAAAAAATAAATAAATAAATAAATAAATAAATAAATAAAAATAAATCTCAGTTATCACAACTCGTTTCAGAATGATTCAAAGAGTGGGATAAGAAATAGGAGAAACAAGTTCTTTGTAGGTTTCATAAAGTACAAGAAACAAGTTCTTTGTAGGTTTTATAAAGTACAAGAAACGAAAGCAAAAGGTCTTTAACAGTCTTTCTTTAACAGTCTGTATATTGCGCAAAGTTAATACGTGGGGAAACTGAGTTGAATTTATACATATATAAATTATATATATATATATTTCTGTGTAAGGAGTTTAAAAACTACAGGGCTCTGAAATAAATCTATTTTATAAATAAGTGGATAAGTTAAACTAACAATATTAAGTTATATCATGCTAACGCAAGTCACAAGAAAACTAGGGTGACTATATTAATATGAAAAAAGTCGAATTTGGAAAGGAATATTGTCATGCATAAAGAGGGACACTTGGAAAAGACACAGAGGTCAATTCAGCAAGAATGCATAACTATATTAAATGTGCATACAACCATAATAAAGCTTAAATATACATGAAGAAAAAACATACGTGCCTAAAGGAAAAATAAACACTTCTCTCTCAGAAAGTAATAGAATAAGGACACAGGTAATTAAAAAGATATAAATTAATGGAATAACACTATCAATCAACCTAATCAAATTGACTTTTGTGGATCATGCTATCAAGAGAAGCACAATACACCCTCTTTACAAGTGCACCTTAGATTTTCACCAAATATAGACCATATATGCTGTACTATCAAACAAGACTTGATAATTTAAAAATATTAAAATTACAGAGTATTTTCTCTGCCCATAATAGGATTATATTAGAAATTTAAAAATAAAATATCTTTTAACATCTCCAAGTGTTTGAAAATTAAGCAGCACAATTCTAAATAATCCATGGGTCAAAGAAGATATCAAATAGGAAATGATAAAATATTTTGAACTAAATGATAATGAAGAAACACAATTGAGAGGGAAATGTATATAGCTTTAATCTTAGAGGCAAAGATTTAAATAGATAACCCTAAAGCACAAGCCATAAAAGAAAAAAAATGATACATTGGTCTTTGTCAAAATTAAAAACTTATCTTTCTCGGCTGGGCGCAGTGGCTCACGCCTATAATCCCGGCACTTTGGGAAGCTGAGGTGGGTGGATCACTTGAGGTCAGGAGTTCGAGACCAGCCCGGCCAACATGATGAAACCCATCTCTACTAAAAATACACAAATTATCTGGGTGCAGTGGCGCACGCCTGTAATCCCAGCTACTCGGAAGGCTGAGGCATGAGAATTGCTTGAACCCAGGAGGCGGAGGTTGCAGTGAACCGAGATTGTGCCACTGCACTCCAGCCTGGGTGATAAAGCGAGGCTCAGTCTCAAAAAACCAACAAACAAACAAAAAACTTCTCTTTTTTGCCAACCTTTGTTTTAGCCCAGTGAGACCCAGTTTGGGACTTCTAACTTCTCGAACTGTAACAGAATACATTTGTATTGTCACTAAGTTTGTAGTAATTTATTATAGCAGTAATAGGGAAATATATATAATTACACATAGGACTCATATCCAAAATATAGAACGTCATTCTATAACCCATTTATGAGAAGGCAAGTGAGCTAATCTAAAAATTAACAAAATATGTGAACAAATACTACATAAATATGACATATGAAAGATGCTCAGTGTCATTAGTTGTCACTGAAATGTGTAAAATGCTACTGTATATCTATAAAAATGTCTAAAATTTAAAATTCAGACAATAACAAGTTTTGAATTGGAAGTGGGACAACCGGAACACGTAAATTACTGGGGAATGTGCAATGGTACAGCTACTCTGGAAAATATTCTGGAAGTTTCTTATAAGGTTAAACGTGCATACTTATCATATGACCCAGCAGTTTCACTCCTAGATATTTACTGAAGAAAAATAAAACTATATGACCCATAAAGCCTTGTGTGAATATCCTATAAAAACTCATATAAGCTTTATATTCATAATAGTCAAAATCTGGAAATAACATGAAGCATCATTTAAACAGTAAATGGATAAAGAGACCGTTGTATATACAATGAAATACAACTTAGCAATGAAAAGGAACAAAATGGTGTTACATGCAACAACATAGATGAATCTCAAAAACATTAAAGTGAGTGAAAGAAGCCAAGCATAATAGAGTATACACCATTCATGTGAAATTCTGTAAAAGATAAAACTTGGCAGGGTGCGGTGGCTCACGCCTGTAATCCTAGCACTTTTGGAGGCCGAGGTGGGTAGATCACTTGAGGTCAGGAGTTTGAGACCAGCCTGGACAACATGGTGAAACCCCATCACTACTAAAACTACAAAAATTAGGTGTGGTGGCAGGTGCCTGTAATCCCAGCTACTTGGGAGGCTGAGGCAGGAGAATCGCTTGAACCCAGGAGGCAGAGGTTGCAGTGATTCAAGAGCACGCCATTGCATTCCAGATTGGGGATCAAGAGTGAAACTCCATCTGAAAAAAAAAAAAAAAAAGATAAAACTCGTTCATGTCACAGAAAGCAGGCCAGGGATAATGCAAATGAGTCCATGGGAGTTTTGTGGGTGATAAAAATGGCCATAACTTGATGTCTTGGTATTCACATAGGTGCATGAATTTGTCATATTGCACCAAGCTATTCACTTGCAATGGGTCCATTCATGTTATATAAGTCATAGTCGTAAAGTTTGTTCAACAAAACAAAAGTCTAAATGGCTAGAAGAGAGAAAAGAAACTTCATCCTTTCTTTTATCTAGAACTTTCCCCTCTCTGTACTTTTGTGCTTACACGTAAAGGGAGCATATGTTGGTTTTAAGCTCCCTCTTTCCATCTCACCCAAAGTGTGCAGAATTTGGCAAATGTTCTCCGATTTTGCACTGTGGAGCTGTGACAGACCCTATTTTCAGTATAGATAAACTTTTCTTCCCTACTTTTGACTGCTTTTTGTGCATTTTGGCAGTTTGTTCAGGAAGGGGAGGAATACAAATGAGTACTACTTTCCCTTTTTCCCATATAGCTCCAACAAAAGTGAAAAAAAAAAGTCTTCTTAAAATTTAAATAAAAGGTTTTGGTTAATTGTCCCTAATACTTAGCAAGATAATAATTGATTCATTGCATTACAAACACATTACATATTATGTGTGGAGTCAACAGCACGTGCTGAAGACAAAAATAAAGTTATTATGCAGAACTGTTATGCCAGTGGGAAAAAGATACTGCTTGGATTTAAATTTTGACTCCATGTTCTTCTTTCAATATGGATTTCTCACTGTACGTTTGCCTTCCTGTTCCTTTCCAGATGAGCTAAGCCACTTGGTTGCTGCTGCTGGCCTGGCTATTGGTCTGCTTTCTATCTTTGTGCTGAGGTACAAAGTGCCTTTCTTGAAAAGGTTCTAGGATTATGATCTTTTAGGCAACTGTAAAGCCATATTTCTCGAATTTCAGAAATCCTTTAAAATTATATCAATACATTTTTAAAGGAAGAATAAGAATGTAATGTCTCAATCAGCCCTTGCCCAGAGATGTTCCTTTATGTTTTCACAATCATCTTAAATATTAAGTTGCTGGGCAATTACTTAGTTGAATAGACTTAAGAAGAATTTTTGTGTGTTTCTTGGATTAAAATCTATAGACATAACATACCGAAGGGGTGCATTTGTGTGTTAAAGCTTCTTGGGACCAGCCTGGCCAACATGGTATAACCCTCCACTATTAAAAATACAAAAAAAAAAAAAAAATCAGCCGGGCTTGGTGGTGGGCACCTGTAATCCCAGCTACTCGGGAGGCTGAGACAGAATTGTTTGAACTTGGAAGGTGGAGGTTGCAGTGAGCCGAGATCGCGCCACTGCACTCCAGCCTGGGTGACTGAGTGAAACTCCATCTCAGAAAAAAAAAAAAAAAAAGCTTCTTGAAACAAAATTCTTAGGCAGTGCTAAATAATTTGTCATCTGCTTATTTCCTTTAAATTGGAAATTCTCATATTATTTTTAAAATCATGAGACTAAAATAAATGTGCTTGTACAAAGTACTGATTTATTTTACTTGAAAACTTTCAAATACTCTAAATCTGAAATAAAGTTGAATTATTCCTTGATAAAACTTCTACATTATTCACTGCATTCTCTGTAGGTTCATGAAGCTATAGAATGTCAACGACATTTTTAAGGGGCACTATGATACTGTAACAGCACATTTCTGAAAGTACCAGTGGTCCTTCATCAAGACTTCCAACTCCTCCAGCTGAAAGATACGGTTTTTCATTTGCTCTGGTCTGAATGTTTGTGTTTCCTGCAAAATAAGTATGTTGAAATCAACCTCCAAGGTGATGGCATTAGGAGATAGGACCTTTAGGAGGTGGTCATGGGAGTGGAGCCCTCATGAATGGGATTAGTGCCCTCATAAAAGATGAAGAGAGATCTCTCTCCCCTTTCACCATGTGATGAAACAGTGAGAAGGCACCATCTATGAAAAAGAAAGTGAGCCTTCACCAGACACTGAATCTGCTGGCACCTTGCTCTCACACTTCTCAGCCTCCAGAACTGTGAGAAATAAATTTCTGTTGTTTATAAGCCACACAGTTAAGGGTATTATAGCAGCCCAAATGCACTAAGACACACCTGTTACCAGCTGACAGTCATCCCAGCTGGATCTGGAACATTTCTCCTGTCTGATTTTACTTGAGGCAAGTTTCTGACAGTCTTAATTTACAGCCCATTAGAGAGGACTGCAGCAGGTGTTTCTGCTCCTATCTGCCTAACAATTCCCCACACCAGCCAAATTGGCTTTTGATGTGTTTATGCAAAGACTGCTTGGAGTAATATATTACAACATAATAGAGAAGGGAAAGGAATTTGGGCTGAGAAACTGCAAACTAAACTAAAACAAAGAAGATATTATTTTGTTGATAGTGAAGAGAAAATTTGATAGTAACTTTCATCGTTGTAGTGAATTATTAATATGTGTTCGGTAAAAACAAAATAAAACAAAAACAAACAACTCTTATTAGAAGTTTGTCTCTGAAGATTTGGATCATGCTGTTACACTGTGCTTTGTTTACCAGTTTTCAGGATTTAGAACGAAGAGGACTGTGTTTGAGACTTTGCCCTGACTGTAACTGGCTGCTCATTGTTGGGAAATTTATGTCATTCGTTTCTCCCTCAATTTCCTTATCTTTAGAATATAACTTAGTTAAACAAATAGAACTAATTTTCTAATTGAATTTGTTTGATATTCTTTAAGTGAGGTTAGAAAAAACCCCGTAGTAAAGAGTAGAACACTAATATATAAAAATGCCAAGAATTATAGTAATTGTATTTTCACTTTTCCAGCACAGGAAGTTGATAGGGAACTTTGACATACATAGTATAATTATTTTATTTTTAGCTGTGAAGTTTAGCTAATATTTTTAAGTTATTTTGTTGCCAGGAGATTCTTCTCTTCACACTTCATAAACATTGTGATAGTTTTCACATGCACTGGAATAGGAGATATCCATTATTTGAACTGCTCAGACTGAGGTTATTTGAATATCACTCCCCATACTCCATTTATCTTTTTCTTACAGGTGCTTCCACTTTTTCACATGATCGCAATTCATGGGTCATTTGACCCAAACTGTGTTGGTGAGCCTACTTCCTGGTAGTTCACCCACTAGATACCAGAGGAGTGTTAGGGAAATGTCTCTCTGGTGATTGAGGTCATAATGAGAGGTGAAGCCAGCTGGACTTCTGGGTCCAGTGGGGAGTTGCGGAACTTTTCTGTCTTACAAGAGGATTATAAAACACACCAATCAGCGCTCTGCAGCTAGCTAGAGGTTTGCAAAATGCACCAATCAGTGGTCTGTAAAATGGACCAATCAGTACTCTGTAAAATGGACCAATCAGCACTCTGTAAAAAGGATCAATCAGCAGGACATGGGCAAGGACAAATAAGGGAATAAAAGCTGGCCACCCCCCACATGCTGGAGACCCTTGTATGCTGTGGAAGCTTTGTTCTTTTGCTCTTCACAATAAATGTTGCTGCTGCCCACTCTTTGGGTCCCTACCACCTTTAAGAGCTGTAACACTCACTGCTGGGGCTTCACTAACCTAAGAAAGTTTTTCTGGACATCAGGAATAGAGATGCTTATGAGGCACCCAGAGCAGGATTATCATGAATAAATGTGTAACCCTTGGGCAACTTATTTAACTTCTCAAGGCCTTTCTTTTAAAAATTTTAATAGTAGTACCTATCTTTTGGAATGGTCAGGTCATTTAGGATACTAAATGAAGCTTACAAATAGGAGCACATTGAATTTTAAACCTAAAAAGAAAAAATGAAGCTAAATGAAGAATCCTCAGAAGTTATAAAAGATATAATTTTAAAGTTATACAATGGCACTTTAGGATTTTTCTACTTGAGTTAAAAATATGTTGTTGGAACTCTTGTTCTAATTGGGTAAATTGCATTCTTTACTAGAATGGAATTAAATTCAGATTTTGTAGCATCTAAATTTGTGAAACTTTTTCTAAATTATAAATAGCGGTAACTTTCCTGAGTTTTTTCTTACAAAAAAAGTTATTGAAAAAAGGCATTCTGAATGGAAGCAAGTAGACAGTACCTATAGAAGCGTGTGCTGAAATATGTGAATATTTCAGCACAAAACCTAGAAGTGAGAATGTTCTCTATTTAGTAGAATTTGTTTTCAGCTGATAAGTACTTCAGTACTTGTAGATTTTATTTTTTAAGTTAAAAATATTATGGCCCACATAGAAGAGCCAGTGGATTGGGGTAATAATTTCAAATGTTTTTACCGTAATTTTAAAGAAGAATAAAGAAAATTTTATAAAAACATTTAAAAGAAATTCATATTATAAAACATATTCTTCAGGAAAAACTAGTGACATTATATTAAAGACTGATATTATGAAGAAACAAGTATGTGAATAGCAAGAGTGATTTTTCTGCTTATTTTCTAGGGCTCAGATAATCAACGTAAGCACTTTTTAAAACACTTGCTTTGGAATGAAAATGTTTTCTTTATTTTGAGAAAGCAATTTATTGTTTGGCAATTTCTGAGTGAACTTAAAATGGAATTATTTGACTCTGCAATCCCATTATTGAGTATATGCCCAAAGGAATATAAAACATTCTACCATAAAGACACATATACATTTACGTTCAGAGAAGCATGATTCACAATAGCAAAGACATGGAATCAACCAAAATGCCCATCAATGGTAGACTGGATAAAGAAAATGTGGTATGTATACATCATGGATGGAGTACTATGCAGTCATAAACAGAACAAGATCATGTCCTTTGCAGGAACATGGATGGAGCTGGAGGCCCTCATCCTAAGTGAGCTAACACAGTAAAATAACACAAAATACCACATGTTCTCTCTTACAAGTGGGAGCTAAACATCAAGTACATATACACACAAAGAAGAGAACAACAGTCACCAGGGCCTGCTTGAGGATGGAGGGTGGGAGGAGGGTGAGGATCAAAAAACTACCTATCAGGTACTATGTTTATTACCTGGGTGATCTGCACCACAAAACCCTATGGCACACAATTTACCTGTATAACAAATCTTCACATGTACCCCAGAACTTAAAAGCTGAAAAGAGAAAATAATTTATCTTTCAATATAGTTTTAAAGTATTTGAAAAGCATTATACAAAAGTTTTAAAATAGAACTATATAGGGTCAGCAATATAATAAGCCAATCTATTGGTATTTCAAATTATTTGATTTTTGAAATACTTTCAAAATATGAGTATTTCGAAAATACTTTCAAAATATAAGTATTTCAAAAAGTAAATGACTTGATTTTTTTTTTTTTTTTTGAGATGGAGTCTCGCTCTGTCACCCAGGCTGGAGTGCAGTGGCACAATCTCAGCTCACTGCAACCTCCGCCTCCCGGGTTCACGCCATTCTCCTGCCTCAGCCTCCAGAGTAGCTGGGATTACAGGCACGTGCCACCATGTCCAGCTAATTTTTTGTATTTTTAGTAGAGACAGGGTTTCACCGTGTTAGCCAGGATGGTCTCGATCTCCTGACCTCGGCCTCCCAAAGTGCTGGGATTACAGGCGTGAGCCACTGCACCTGGCCAATAATTTGAATTTTTAAGACAGATTTTCACGCTTGAACATGTTCCAATTTGCACAAAAATTAAGTGACCTTCCTGTCTATAGATTTATCTCATCACCCAAGTCTCCCGGGTTTAATTATCTGTAAGTGGACAGGCAAGTTCCACTCATAGTTCTTATTTTCCAGAAATATATATGATAGTGTGACAGAAACTGGTATTTGGTGACCAAACCCTTCTCCTCTTCTCCCTTGATAAACTAGACTGCCTTTGTGTAGCCTCTCTTGTGGTTTGGTGTGGCCATAAGACTGAATTCTATTGGTTGATTACAAGTATAAGTAACGTACATCACTTCCAGGCATCATCCATAAAATCACCCATATTTGCTCATTCATCCCCTTTTCTTGCCTTGTGAAGAAAAATGAAGACAACTCTAAGCATGATCTTCTGGGCCCCTGTTAAGAGTGGCAGAGCCACTCCCTGAAACGGGTCTGTGTCTATGATTTTGATTGAAGATCCTCCCAACCAGGGAAATACGCATCTGTTACCTGAGCAAGAAAAAGAAAAAATCATAAGGTTAGCCCACTGAGATTTTGGAGTTTATTATGGAAGGCAGTATTTATTGAATAGGTGTAGAAGTGGGTATCCTGAAGTGGGTACTTACTGCTGTAACAAAACCTAAACTATGTGGCACTGTCTTAGTGGTTGGGCCAAAGTTAGTAAGCCTGTGATATGGAAGGCTAGGAAGATAGAAGCCCAAGTTTTACAGAGGTGAACATTTGTAAAATTGTTGTTTGCCATGAAATTGAAGGCAGATCATGCGCCTACTGCATGATTTAGTAATTACTATGGACCAGTGGCTGCTGAGTGTTTCCCACTCTTCTCTTTCCTCAAATAGAAGTACTCATGCCCTTGCTCTTTTGCTGTGTATTGGATGTCTCTGTTGGAGTGAGCAGATAATTGGCCTTTTTAGTTCATAGGTTCCTGTACTGCAAGGAGCCATATTCATACTTGGTGGAGAGGACTCTTTATCATTTGGGAATTCTGTACTTTGTGCCAGATGCAATACCTAGATAGAACTTTTTCTTCCTTCGTAGATCATCTGCCTTTAATTCACTGGGACCAACTTTATTATGTCTTTTATTCTGGTTGTCATAAATATCCTGGGATTTCTTGTCAACTCTGCTCACTGGAATTAATGGTTCATTATCAGCAATATCCTTAGTAACCTCGACCCCTTTTCTAAGCCTTTCTGTTATTTTTTGATCTAACAAGAAGCCACTTCTTCCATAAGAACACCCTGTCAAGGGTACTCTTTTTCTTCCATAGCCCTTGAATCATTGGGCCTACAGATGGGATAAAAGTCCTTGTAGTTCCTGTTGTTAATTAGGAATTAATTTTGTTAATTACAGAGCAGTTTCTTTCACTTCTCCCTAAAACACTGGTTTGAATCTCATATTATCAGATTGTATCATCCATTGTTACTCATTGTTACTAACTCATGGGTCATTCCTCTAGGATTTAACTCCTGACTCACTCTCTCTAATCCTGCCTATTTCCTAATTCCCCTCTTTAGCTTTCAGCTGCTTTTCTTTCTTTTTTGGATCAGGCCCATTGACTTACAAATATGCTGTCATCTCTCCCACTAAAAAAGCAAAAAACCAAAATTAAAAAAGCAAATGCAAAGAAGCAAAAAACCAAAATTAAAAAAGCAAAAATGGGATCTCTTGATCCCATTTTTGTCAACCTAGTTTTTAAAACTCTCATTTACAGCAAAACTTCTGGAAGGAGTTGTCTGTATTTTCTGTCACAATTTCCTCCTCCGCATTCTCACTTGAATCCATGCTGATCAGATTTTAGCCCTTATCAGTCTGAGGATACTGATTGTGATAAAGTCATGAACAACTTATACATCATTAGATCTAATAGTCTGGTATGAATTAGAGATTGTTTCATGTTTTTTTGATATTCATATACAGAATTTACCAGCCCTATTTATTTCAGAGACCATATGCTGTGCTTTACAATGCCATCTTTGTTACAAATTAAGTGTCCATGTATGTGGGTTCATATGAGGGCTCTCCCTTCTGCCTTTTGGTCTGCCAATCTCTGCGCCCAATACCATACTGCTTAATTACTGCGGCTTTAAAATACACCTTGATATTTGTTAGAACAAGTCCCTCCACCTTGTTCTTTTTAAAGAGACTCTTGGCTACTCTTGGTCCTTCACATCTCATATAAATTTTAGAACTAGCTGCCTTTGTGAAATAGATTTCCTCTACCTCTGTGAAATAAATTTCACGGCTGGGCATGGTGGCTTATGCCTGTAATCCCAGCACTTTGGAAGGCCAAGGCGGGCAGATCACAAGGTCAGGAGATTGAGACCATCCTGGTGAACATGGTGAAACCCCATCTCTACTAAAAATACAAAAAAGGAGCCAGGCATGGTGGCGGGCGCCTGTAGTCCCAGCTACTGTGGAGGCTGAGGCAGGAGAATTGCTTGAACCCGGGAGGCGAGGGTGTAGTGAGCCGAAACTGTGCCACTGCACTCCAACCTGGGTGACATCTAGATTGCTTCAACATCAACATACTCTCTTCCTGGGCATGCTTGGAGGATCTAAGATTGTGGTAAAAGGCATTTATTTACAGAAAATAGAAACTTCTCTTGTCCTACCTCTGCTATTAGAAAATGAATCCGGCGGGGCGCAGTGGCTCACGCCTGTAATTCCAGCGCTTTGGGAGGCCGAGACGGGCGGATCACGAGGTCAGGAGATCGAGACCATCCTGGCTAACACGGTGAAACCCCGTCTCTACTAAAAATACAAAAAATTAGCCGGGGATGGTGGCGGACGCCTGTAGTCCCAGCTACTCGGGAGGCTGAGGCTGGAGAATGGTGTGAACCCAGGAGGCGGAGCTTGCAGTGAGCCGAGATCGCACCACTGCACTCCAGCCTCCTGGGCGATAGATCGAGACTTGTCTCAAAAATAAATAAATGAATAAAATAAAACAAAATGAATCCTCGACTAATTGAATTGTATTATTTTCTTCTTCTTAAAATAAGCTTATATTTATTTGATGCTTACTATGTGCCACACACTCTCCTAAGAACCTTACCAGTACTATCTCATTTAATCCATTTAACAAGACAATGAGAGTCCCCAGTTTGCTGATGAGAAAATTGAGGCACTGAGAGGTCAAATAATTTTATTGAGGACCAAGATGTGAAGTGGTGGAGTCAGGTTTCTATCCTAGATAGTCTGGTTCCTGAGCTCACTCTCTTTACCTTGGGCTAACATGCCTTGCTTTGGGTTTAGACTATTCTATTTCTACTCTATTGAATTGACTCTTTTGCTCAGTTATCATCCATCTTTCTCAGTTTCTAATCCATGGCTTTGTAGTCAAATTTTCCTTTTACTGCTTTGTCCAAATTCTGTTTCAACATATATACTTTTATTCTCACTCATTTATGAATAGTTTGTAATGTTGGTTTTGGGGTTTTCTTTATCCACAAGTTATTTAGAAGAGTAATTTGACATTTCTAAGTGGAAAGTTTCTTTTGGGCTAACCTTTGGTTGTTTACTGTCTGGTTTCATGATATTGTAATCAGAACATGGGCTACTGCTTTGGGAACTTCATTTAGATTTTTTTGGTAACCTAACACTTGGCTAACTGTTGTAAAAGATCCATGGTGTATATACACACACACACACACACACACACATATATATACGTGTATATATATACACGTGTATATATATACGTATATATATACACACGTATATATATACGTGTATATATACGTGTATATATATACACGTATATATATGTGTGTGTGTGTGTGTGTCTGTGTGTATCAAATCAAGCTGAATATTTGTGATATTCAAATTCTTTATGTTGTTTTTTTCTATCTGATTTTCCATTTTCTGGGAGCTAGTTGTTTTCCTCCTCCTTGGCTCCGGTTTTGCCACTTTCTCTTTGTATTTTTGAAAATGCTTGCTTTATATATTTCAGTGCTACGTTGTTTAGTCTTTAATTTTGTCAACTTCCTGACAAAGTGCATTGTCATCAATATAAGGCATTGGTCCTCATCAAAGTAAATACTTTGACCTTGCATTCAATTTTGTTCTATGTACATTTTTCCAAGCCAATTTTCATTTTTATAGCAGTTGCCTGACATGCCTCTTTCCACCTCTTCATTTTCCAATCTTCGTGCCATAACCACGTCTGCTAATGAGCACCGCTGTGTTCCCCATCTTGAGTTATACTTCATCCCTTCCAATCTCTGTGGGGCCCCTCACTGATCCACAGTGACTGGAGGTCAATGAAGTTTTGAGATGAAGCATTTGCTCTTTCAAGCTGGCAGAATATAATTTAAGACATGTCCCTGTGTTCTGTTCATCTCAGCTTGTATTTTCAGTGGGGTTCCTCTTTCATAGTGGTCTTCCAGAACCCTTTAGTACAAAAATCACTTTCTGAAATCTTTCTCTGGCTCCTGCAGGGAAGGAGGGGCATAGATCTGTTCTACTTCCAGGCCTTCAGCATGGTGCTTTCTTTCTCTTATTTTCGAGTACTTTTTCCATCATGCCTATGTTGTGTTTTAATAGGTAATAACTTTCAAATATGGACAGATTTATTCAGAGAAAGTCTGCATGGCTGCATTCTTTGTGCACTTGGGAACCTGCTGAAATCTTCACTTTCTTTCTGTACCTGGTTGGCAAGTCAGAGTTCACAGTTCTAGTTTCCTTTTTCTCCTTTACTCAAAGTAGTAGTAATAGAAATTATTAGAATAGAAAAAAATAGTAGAAAGTTATTATTCCTCTGATACTATTTGGTACAACGCTCTATTATAGCACCTATACTGAGTGTTGTCATTGTTATTTTATCAGTGTCTTCCATTACATTGTAAGTCCTTAGACAGCAGGAAGTGTGCCTGGATCTCCTTCATGGCCCTGGTGTGTAACATGATGCCTGCTACAAAGCATTCAGTAAACATAAATGAGCCACGTGTAAACAGAGTAATAATTTCACAGAGACCTAATATCAAAGGCCACAGGTGATGTGAATATAATGAGTCAGGTCTCCTTGCTTCTACCCTTAGTCCCTAATAGTCTCTTTTCCAGACCAACAGCCAGAAAGATTCACCTAAAACTCAAGACCAATGTTGCTTCTCTGCTCTAGCCTTGCTTCCTAGGGACTTCCTATCTCACTCCCAGTAAAATCTAAAGTTCTTAACCTACGCCTATAGCACCCACCATGATGCAGCTATCATCTCCCACCTGCTGCTTGCATCCCTTGCTCTGGGTCATCTTGCCCTCTCTGATATTCTTTAAACAACTAAAGCCGGCTGCAGCCTCCAGAGACATCACTCTTGGTCTCCCTTTTCCCGGCACATATTCCCTGCTCCGTATCAGCAGGGCTTGGTCTCTCTTTATCCATGTCTTTGCTCCAATGCCTTCTTCCCTGACAGTCTTATTCAAACACAGTCTCCCTGCATCTCTGGCTCTTGCACTGTGTTGATTTCCTCACACTCTGATGCCACCTGACATATTAAATATTTATTTATTTACTCCTTGCTGGAACGTAAGCTCCATGGCAACAGACAAGTGTGGTCTTCCATGGCTGTATCCCAAGTGCCTGGTGAGTTACGGGTATCATTTGTTAAATAAATGAATAAAATTATTTTCTTGGTCTTGGCAGCTATTGTCACATTTCCTTCAGTTATGTATACTGAAAACATAGCCACGCACGTGTCAGGAAGGAGCAGGCACACAGGTGACTCCCCCTAGACACCCCTGGAAAGTGTTAGGGCTTGCGGCCATGGCAGGGCAGACTGGCAGCTATGTGCCCCAGCAGACTCCATCGGAGCACACACAAACAGTCATGTTCTTGGTCATCTATGGACAAGCAAGAACTACAGGCTTGAGGCATAGAGCCGGGAAATGACTCTAGAGAGCAGGGGCTCCTCAGGTTTCATGTACATGGCAAAATAGTAATCACTATGGGATGGGTGGTGGGAACAAGCTAACAACGCATGTGTGTATTGAGTGAGACCAAGGCTGGGAGAATCAAAGACAATTTTTAATTTGGTGTCTGCAGAATGTCTTCTTCCTGTGTTCATGTAGCCATGGGCAGTGAAACGTGTGAAAAATTATACTTGAGTTTAGCTCAAATTTAAGTCTGTTTTACTGCTTTTATTTTTATGTATTTATTTATTTATTTTTGTTAATATTATTATTATTTTTTTTTTGAGACGGAGGCTTCGCTCTGTCGCCCAGGCGGGAGTGCAGTGGCGCGATCTCGGCTCACTGCAAGCTCCGCCTCCCGGGTTCACGCCATTCTCCTGCCTCAGCCTCCCGAGTAGCTGGGACTACAGGCGCCCGCCACCAAACCCGGCTAATTTTTTGTATTTTTAGTAGAGACGGGGTTTCACTGTGTTAGCCAGGATGGTCTCGATCTCCTGACCTCGTGATCCACCCACCTCGGCCTCCCAAAGTGCTGGGATTACAGGCGTGAGCCACCGCGCCCGGCCTGTTTTACTGTTTTTATTAGGTCAGGGACTTTTATGACCTAATGCTTGAGCCCCCATACTCTCTTTTCCCCCTCAGTTGGCAGTGCCAGGATAAGTTGGTTATTCACAATATCAATTCTTGGATTGATTTAGGGTCTCTACATTGTGTATCCTTAACAGATGTTTAATTGAGCTGAATGAAAGCTTAGATAGAGGCAGCACAGAATTGTGGGAAGATAATAAAAATGGTCTGTTTCAGTTCTAAAATTCTATAATTTTGTCTTCTACACTTAAAAACTTCAACATTTGTTTTTCGGTGTAGAAGATGAAATTACAGAATTTTAGAAAATATTTATAAAGTGATATTTTGACACAGAGCGTTAACTTTCTGATGTATTGGTAATCTGTATGGAAAACAGGAATTAAAATAGTAAGTGAGGTGATAATGATGGCCTTCCATCCTAAGGAAATGCTGCCAGCTTTACCCTGGCAACTCTGTCTGGCATTTATTAAGAACTTACAACGTGCCAAGTACAACAAGGGCTTTGAATGCACTTCATTAAGGGTATTTTTAAAATGAAGTGTATTAGTTAATTATGATGTAATTAAGTATTAGTTAAGGGAATTTAGTGTTCTTATTAACTAATGCAACTGAGAATTAGGTGGGATTATTAACTCTATTTCACCCTGAAGAAACTGACGCTCAGAGAATAGTTTCTCTAAGGTTATAAGGCTCGTCAATGGACGAGCCGGGATTATGTAGGTAATTTAAATGTGGAATTTGTGCCCTAACTTGGTGCTTCTCTTTTGCAATCAGTATGTTAGATGCCTTGAGAAGACCTGGAATTCTGTCATGCTTAGCAAGTTTCAGAAAAAACTTAAAGAAACCAACTTATTTAGGCCCTGAGAGCTTTCTAAAAATTCTGAAGCAAAAGGCAGATACGCAGAGTTCCACGGAGGTGGTGAGAGACATGAAGGGCGGGCTGGGCACGGTGGCTCATGCCTATAATCCCAGTACTTTGGGAGGCCGAGGTGGGTGGATCACCTAAGGTCAGGAGTTTGAAACCAGCCTGGCCAACATGGTGAAACCCCTGCCTCTACTGAAAAAAACACACACACACAAAAATTAGCTGGGCATGGTGGTGTGTGCCTGTAGTCCCAGCTACTCAGGAGGGTGAGGCAGGGGAATTGCTTGAACCTGAGAGGCGGAGGATGCAGTGAGCTGAGATCATGCCACTGCACTCCAGCCTGGGTGGCAGAGCGGGACTTTGTCTAAAAGAAAAAAAAAAAAAAGAAATGAAGGGCAAAGCAGGCCATCCACAGATTCTCTTTGAAAGAATGACCGCAAGCTATTTTTATCTCTAAGTATTAATGTAATGATTCAAGAGAATAGACCATATAAACAAAAGCATGATAATGTCAAATTTTTACTTCTTTTCTAAAAATAATAGAATTCGTATAAAATGAATTAGTTTTCTTTAGTGTATTCTATAAAAAGTCTGTAATTGATATTTGAAATAAACTTTTCCAAATTATTTTAAAATCATCATACAGAATGAGAGAATCTTAAAATTGAGTTATAGAAAAACTGTTAGCACATAGCATCTATAATTTCTCCTTCAGAAAAGAGTTTTATGAGAATCTGGCAAAAAATAACAAACATATCAAAAGATATATTGAAGCTGAGTTGTTCACTTAGCTAGACTATCAATATATTGAAGAAGAACTTTTAAGTATTGTACACAATGCCTGAGAAAACTTAAAGAAAGTTTTTTATTTTTAATTTTCTAATTGTTAAAAAGCAAAAATCATAGCTTAAAAAAATCTTACAGTTGAAAAAAAGGGTAGACTTCCCTAATTTGTAACTTACTATTTACAGTTTAGCTACCATTTTACCTTTTGAAACTTCTCCAAGATAATTATTGTGACTTTTTAAAATTGCAGATTTACCAGTTGAAATTTGTTTGTGATTATAATTATGTCTACTAATGTATTAGGCTGCCCTTGTAGGCTGAAAATTATTTCCTGAAACTAGCACCAAAGCTAAAAAGAATAGTGATCAAGAGGTATTTGTTAAGTAAATAACAGAATTATAGAAAATAGTTTTATAATCTATTATCTACTTGTTACTATTTGTTTGTTAGTAGTATTTATTAAATCACTTAGCCATTCTTTGCACAGTGTTCAGTGCTAGTAGAAAAGAAGATAATTTAGTGTATTGTTGATTTGTGTAGCTGAGTTCAGACTAAGTGCAGAAAGAAACGCCACAATGCACACTCTATATTGCAGATATGGAAGTGTGTATCTTGGTTTCCTTGTGCCGTTCTTGATACATGTTGGCCTCAGCAATAATGCTGAGTACTCTTATAGTTCTCAAAGGGTATTCACATTTATTCTCATTTATTCTTTACAACAAGACCAAGGCAGGTGAATTGTTTGCACAGGTTAAGCGACTTGCTCAAGGTTGGGCAATGAATTTAAGATAAGTTGGGACATGAACCAAAACCTCTTAACCTTGTGCTTTCAAATAGAAAGCAGAGCTGAAAGTAATTTTTCTGTGGTCTAAAATGGGTATGCTGTGGCTTCTTCTAGGCCCTCGTTGCCTGATATATTTAGAGATATCTCAACAATTATCAGGAGTCAAAGTTGGATGTTCATTTCAGTATTTTTAAATTTACTCTATAATTGAAGTAACTGGTGTCTCTCACAAACATATAAATGTGTAGACTTTTCTGTAAAAATGATGCAAGGCTTTTGAATTATTCAAACTTTTTATACATTTTTAAAACAAAAAATTATTTTTAAAAAATTCATTTTTGGTCGGGCATGGTGGCTCACGTCTGTAATGGCAGCACTTTGGGAGGCTGAGGTGGGCAGATCACTTGAGGTCAGGAGTTTGAGACCATCCTGGCTAACACGGTGAAACCCTGTTTCTACTAACAATACAAAAATACTAGGCATGGTATGCGTGCCTGTGGTCCTAGCAACTCTGGAGGCTGAAGCAGGAGAATCGCTTGAACCCACGAGGCAGAGAGAATAGCTTGAACCAGAGCAAGAGCTGTTGAGAGAAATTGACTAGGATTTTGTAATTCTAGTCCCTTTCAATTAGCAATAGTGAGCCAAGATCACACCACTGCACTCCAGCCGGGGCAACAGAGCGAGAATATGTTTCAAAAAATAAATAAATAATATTTTATTTCTATGGAGATTAGCAATGTTTGCAATAGGTTGATTAAAGAAAATAATCAGTGGAATGTTTTAGAATATTTGCATAGAGTAACATGAACAATGTTTGGCTTTCCAAATGTAAGATCAGTATTTAAGTACATTCACCAATTAGGGTGATCAGCTGGTCAGCACATCCTTCTTTGAACTTCATGGTGTAACAAAACAAATGGGTTGCTGTCTAACGATGAAGAGCTATGTAGCAGACAGTTTGCCCCGCCCCCCCTCCATCTCTTTCTTCCTCCTTCACTTCCATTTCTCTGTCCATCTTTCTATCTTATCTTTTCTTTTTTGGTCTTTGTATCTCTGTCTTGCGTTCTTCCTTTCTGCATTTCATTTTTTAAAACACCTATTGGTAATACTCCAAATCCTAGCCAACTTGTTCAGTTTTACATTAAAGAAATGGTCTTAGCAAATCCCACACAAAAGTGAGCATTCTGGTAACCTTTAGATTAGGTTAAGACTAGACATATATGTGTCTGTTTAGAAGATGCTTGTTATTTTTAAACAGTGTATTCTGAATCTACTGGAGAAAGATAACATAGAGAGTTTTCCATAAGTCACTGACCATGAAACTATTTACATTTCTCAGAACTGTATTCAAAAGAATACCAATATGGAAAATGCACATCTATTAAAGTTTATGAATGACATTATGCAAATGCTTAAAATTCTGACTTTTTAAAAATACTTGATTTGTCATTGTCCCCTAGACACATTCAAGTCTTCCTTAACGATTGTGGCTTTATCTGTGCCTTCAGTGTTTCTAACAAGTTTTGCATTACATAATTTGAGATGATTATATATGCTTCAGAAATGATTGTTTTAGCTTCATCATTGATTTTATCTTCTCTATATTTCAAATATGTTGCTGACTGGGTGCGGTGGCTCACGCCTGTAATGTTAGCACTTTGGGAGGCTGAGGCAGGCAGATCACGAGGTCAGGAGATCGAGACCATCCTGGCTAACACATCCCTACTAAAAATACAAAAAATTAGCTGGGCGTGGTGGCACGCAACTGTAGTCCCAGCTACTCGGGAGGCTGAGGCAGGAGAATTGCTTGAACCTCGGAGGTGGAGGTTGCAGTGAGCCGAGATTTTGCCATTGCACTCCAGCCTGGGCATCAGAGCGAGACTCCATATCACACACACACACACACACAAATATATATATTATATATATTATATATAATATATATACAATATATTATATATAATATATATACTATATATTATATATAATATATTGTATATATATTATATGTATTTATATATATATTATTATATGTATTATATATGATATATTATTATATGTATTCATATATAATAATATATTATATATTTATATAATAATATATTATATTATATATATTTCTATAATAATATATTATATATATTTATATAATAATATATTATATTTTATATTTATATATAATATATTGTATTATATATTTATATATAATAATACATTATATTATATATTTATATATAATAATACATTATATTATCTATTTATATATTTACATATTATATATTTATATATATTTATATATTATATATATTTATATATATTTACATATTATATATTTATATATATTTATATATTTATATATTCTATATATTTGTATATATTTATATATTTATATATTATATATTTATATATATTTTTATATTATATATTTACATATATTTATATATATTTATATATTATATATTTATATATATTTATATATATTTATATATTATATATTTATATATATTTATATATTATATATTTATATATATTTATATATATTTATATATTATATATTTATATATATTTATATATTATATATTTATATGTATTTTTATATATATTTATATATTATATATTTATATATGTTTATATATTATATATTTACATATATTTATATATTATATATTTATATATTATATATTTATATATTTATATATTATATATTTATATATGTATATATTATATATTTATATATATTTATATATGTATATATGTTGATATATATTTTTATATTATATATATTTGTATATTTATATATTTATATATATTTATATATTATATATATTTATATATAATATATATTTATATATTATATATTATATATATTTATATAATATATATTTATATATTATATATATTTATATAATATATATTTATATATTTATATATTTATCTATTTATATATAATTATATAACTATATATAATTATATATTTATATATAATTATATATAATTATATAATTATATATTGATATATAACTTTTATATATAATTATATAATTATATATATTTATATATTATATAATATATATTTATATATTATATAATATATAATATATTATATCATATATTATTTATATATAAATAATATATTATATATTATTTATATATAATATAATATATTATTATATATTTTATATTATAGTATATTATATATAATATATTATAATACATTATATATAGTAATATAAAATATATAATATATTATAATATATTATATATTACAATATAATATAAAATACATAATATATTATAATATATTATAATATTATATATTATAACATAATAAATAATATAATATAATATAATATATATTATATTATATATTATATTATACGTAATATAATATTACATAATATTATATAATATATAATATAATATATTATATATTATATATATTATATTATATTATAATATACAATATATCATAATATATTATATATAATATATTATATATATTATATATAATATATTATATATATTATATATATAATATATATAAATATATATAATATGTATAATATATTATAATCTATTATATATATAATAGATTATAATATATTATATATTATAATATATTATATATAATATAATATTATATATTATATAATATATATTATATTATAATATATACATTATAATATATATAGCTTCACTTGATTATTTTTGTCTGATTTGTATGGTTCTAAACAATTTATTTTTAAATAATTACAAATTCATAGGAAGTCAAAAACAAAAAATGTACAGGGATGTCTCCTGTACCTTTTACCTAGTTTCTTCCATGGTAACCTCTTCCATGACTATAGTATAATTTCAAAATGAAGGAATTGACATTGGCACAACCCACAGAGCTTATTCTGATTTTACTTAAGTGTGCTTATTTGTGTGCATGTACAGTTTTGTGAAATTTTATCACATATATAGATTTGTGCAAGAAAATCACAGTCAAGACACAGAACAGTTCCCATATCACAGGGTTCTCTGTTCTTCCCCATAGAGCCACCTCTCCCCACTCCTTCCTTACCTCCTGGCAACCACTAGTCTATTCCCTATTTTTGTGATTTTCTTATTTCAAGGATGTTATATAAATGGAAGCATAAGTTATGTAAACTTTTGAGAGTGGCTTTTTTCACTCAGTATAATTCCTTATGATCTGTCCAAGTTGTAGATACCAATCTTCTCTCATTTTTATTGCTGAGTAGTATCCCATAGTAGTGATGCATCAGGGCTTGTTTAACCGTTCATTAAAGGGCGTTTGGATTGTTGCTAGTTTTTGGCTATTACGAGTAAAGTCGCTATAGACACTCATGTACAGACTTTTGCATGAACGTAAGTCTTCCTTTATCTGGAATAAATGCCCGGAGTGTAATTGCTGGGTTGTATGATGGTTGCATGTTTAGTTTTATAAGAAACTACCCACTGTTTTCCTGAGTGGCTGTGCCGTTTTACATTCCCACCAGCCCTGGATGAATCTAGTTTCTCTGCATTCTCATCAGTGTTTGGCATTTTTTTATCTTAAACAATCTGATAGGTATGTAGCGAGATCTTATTTTGGTTTGTGCATTTCCTTAATGGCAAATGATGTTAAACATCTTTTCATGTGCTTCTTTGCCATCTTCTTTGGTGAAATGTTTATTTTGCTTATTTTTTAATTGGATTTTTTTTTTTTTTTACTGTTGAGTTTTGAGAGTTCTTTATATGTTCTAGATATAAGTCCTTTGTCAGTATATACATGGTAATATGGAATTTTTTGTTTCTTCCAGCCTTGTAGCATGTCCTTTTACCCTCTTTGCAGGGTCTTTTGCAGAGCAAAGGTTTTTAACTTTGATGACCGGCAGTTAAATTATATCTTAACTGCAACTAATATTATTAACTTTAGAAAATTTCACTTGATTACAATATATCCTTTAAATTTTGTCAAACTAATTCTTTCCTTTTCTTTCTTTCTTTTTTTTTTTGGGGGTTGAAGTCTCATTTTTCTCGCCCAGGCTGGAGTGCAATGGCACGATCTCGGCTCACTGCAACCTCTGGCCTCCTGGGTTCAAGCGATTCTCCTGCCTCAGCCTCCCGAGTAGCTGGGATTACAGGTATGCACCACCACGCCCGGCTAATTTTGTGTTTTCAGTAGCGACGGGGTTTCTCCATGTTGGTCAGGCTGGTCTTGAACTCCCGACCTCAGGTGATCCGCCCTCCTCGGCCTACCAAAGTGCTGGGATTACAGGCGTGAGCCACCAGGCCCGGCCATAGTCAGTATTTTTAAAATGCTCAATCTCTCTCTTATAGAGAAGAAACAAGTAATTTACAAAGATATTACTCCTTAAATTTTAAAAAGTATTTAATTCACTTTTATTCAAATACAAAAGAAAGAAAACCTAAGTCAAAATATGACATATATTGAGTTTCAGGAAATATTTGTTTGCATCAGGAAATTTTGGTTCTTTTTTTAATTATTTTATTTTTTTGAGACGGAGTCTTGTCTGCCACCCAGGGGCTGGAGTGCCCAGGTGCAATCTTGACTCACTGCAAGCCTCTTCTCCCTGGTTCACGCCATTCTCCTGCCTCAGCCTCCCGAGTAGCTGGGACTACAGGTGCCCGCCACCGCGCCCAGATAATTTTTTTTTTATTTTTAGTAGAGTCGGGGTTTCACCATGTTAGCCAGGATGGTCTCGATCTCCTCACCTCGTGATCCGCCCGCCTCGACCTCCCAAAGTACTGGGATTACATGCATGAGCCACTGCACCCGGCCCCGAAATTTTGGTTCTTATGAGATACATTTCAAAGAAAGAAAAAGGTTTTGAAAAACATTAAGTATTAAACTTATAATTTTTTAGTTATAGGTTTCAACTTTATTGATTAGTTCCATCCCGTGAAGATAATCAACCCCTTTATATATACCCCTATTTATCTTTTTCCAAAATTTTAATTTTTATTACTTTAACCAAAGTAAAGTGTGTAAAGTTAATAACACTTTACCTTCAGACCATGGACATTCTGGGCTGGAACCACAATTCCCACAGTTGTTTTGGCTGGGTTTTCTTCTGGCAGCTCTGCCATGCATATTCTGTGTTGTGAAACTGCCTCTCCTATGACCCTCTCATGCACCAAATTTAGTCACTCTAGACAAAAATCAGTGGCACTGCCTGTTTTTATGCATGGTCATTACTTGAAGAGTACCTGTACCCCTCTGGAGTTGGAGGCAGAAGGGCCCTGTCTTATATGTCAGTCTTTTCCAGACCTTAATTCCTCACAGTTATGTCACAGTGTGAAGCCGAGACTGTTTTTTTTTTTTTTAAACAATGGAGATATTTCTTAAGTGTTTTCAATGGTATTTCTTTTTTGCTTTTTCTTTCTTTCTTTGTTGTTTTGTTTTTTTTTTTGATGGAGTCTTGCTCTGTCGCCCAGGCTAGAGAGCCGTGGCGCGATCTCGGCTCACTGCAGCCACTGCCTCCCAAGTTCCAGTGATTCTCCTGCCTCAGCCTCCTGAGTAGACTAGCTGGGATTACAGGTGCGCCCCACCACGCCCGACTAATTTTTGTATTTTTAGTAGAGACGGGATTTCACCATGCTGGCCAGGCTGGTCTGGAACTCCTGACCTCAGGTAATCCGCTCGCCTCGGCCTCCCAAAATGTTGGGATTACAGGCGTGAGCCACCGCGCCCAGCCTCGATGGTATTTCTTAATTTTGGTAACCCAGCTCCCCCTCCCAGCCTTTCCCTACAGCCCTGTTGCCCTTTAGTCTAGGACATGTGGCTTCTTCTTCAGCAATGGGTAGAGAGTATCAAAAAAAAGTAGGATAGGCAGGAAAGACGTAGACACAACAAAGCTCCCTTCAACTGCTGGGGCGAGGATCCAGAGAACAGAAGAAGAAAGGAGAAAAATACCTTGGTATCTACCTTCTCAAGGCTAAAATCTCTGGGATGAGGGAGAGTGGAGTCACAGTGAAACAACAAAGAAGGGTTTGATGAAAACAGTTTGGTGGAGAGGAGATTTGCTTGCTGCCTATTGGGGGCGTTGCCTGGGGAAAGTACCATCCCCTAGTGAATCCTCCTCAGTCAGCACGCTGCCAGTCTGTATAGTGCCAGATAGTGGTTAAAAAGGATAGGCAGCCTGGGCACCGTGTCTTAGGCCTGTAATCCCAGCACTTTGGGAGGCTGAGGCAGGCAGATCACTCGAGGTTAGGAGTTTGAGACCAGCCTGACCAACATGGAGAAACCCGCTCTATACAAAAACACAAAAATGAGCCGGGAGTGGTGGTGAGCGCCTGTGGTCCCAGGTACTCAGGGGAGGCGGCTGAGGTAGGAGGATCACTTGAATCCAGGAGAAGGGGGAGGTTGCAGTGAGCCGAGGTCGCACCACTGCACTCCAGCCTGGGCGACAGAGTGAGACCCTGTCTAAAAATAAATAAATAAATAAATAGGTAGATAGATAGATAGATAGCAGATAAACCAGAAATGACCTCTGCTCCACTAACCACCGCCCTCCTGTGGTGTCTAGTAAAGGCTAAAATTCCCTTGTTTACTTCCAGAGCTCCTAGCCAAATATGGTCCAGATAGCTGAGAGAGCCTGAGGCTGTTGGACTTGATAGGGAGGAAGACAGGGGATCCCCACAGTGAAGGCAAAGTGACCTGCACCACTGGGACAATGAGGATATTGTCCAAAGCGAGGACTTTGCAGCCTGATCAGAAGTTGAGGCGGAGGCCTGCTGGGTAGGGGCAGACGGCTGAGATCTGAAGAACACAGACCTGGAGTGAAGCCGGCTGCAGCCTCTTCACCACACGCAGGGATCCAGCCTGAACTGCTTGCCTTGTTTTTTTGATCTTAGTGTCAACGCCTCCAATGTTTCTCTATCAAGTAAAATGCTGCCTTTACGACGACTAAGACCTGTACGTTGGCCGGGCGCGGTGGCGCATGCCTGTAATCCCAGCACTTTGGGAGGCCGAGGTGGGCGGATCACAAGGTCAGGAGATCGAGACCATCCTGGTTAACACGGTGAAACCCCGTCTCTACTAAAAATACAAAAAATTAGCCGGGCGTGGTGGCGGGCGCCTGTAGTCCCAGCTACTGGGGTGGCTGAGGCAGGAGAATGGCGTGAACCCGGGAGGCGGAGCTTGCAGTGAGCCGAGATCGCGCCACTGCACTCCAGCCTGGGTGACAAAGTGAGACTCCTTCTCAAAAAAAAAAAAAAAAAAAAAAAAGACCTGTATGTTTGTTTATAGTAAGAAAGCATCTATTAACTCCTATTTTCTTGAGAGTTTTCATCAAGAAGGTATGTGGAGCTTTTTCAAAGGCTTTGCCAACACGTTGAAGAAAACTCATGTGTTTCTTCCTAGAACTGTTAATAAGCCATGAACAGTTTTGTTCATAGTGAGCCAATCTTGCATTCTTGTGATTCCCACTGCGCCATGGTGTACTATTCTCTAAATTTTTCTTATTTACATCACTATCCGTTGCACTGCTTTGTAATTTTGTCATTCTTCTTACTTAGTTTAGGTATTAATGCTACACTTGTTTCACAAAAAGTATTAGAAAACTTTTCTTCATTTAAAATGTTCTTGAACAGCCTATAGAGTATTGAAACTCTTTGGGCCTTAAAGATTTGGTAGAATTTTCCTGTGAAAGCATCTGGGCCTCATGGTTTTTTTGTGAAGTAGTTTCATGGTATCGTGATTTCTTCTAGGGAAGTTGGTTCGTTTAAATTTTCTGTTTATCATGGGATTAATGTTGGTAATCTGCTTTCTCCAAGAAAATTACTAATTTCATGTTTTCCATTTTATTTATGTAGAAGTCTGCACATTTTTTGTTATTTAAAATATTTCTTGGTTTAATGGTATTCCTCTACGTCATTTAAAAAACATAAGTATAATTTGTGCCCATTTTTCCCTCTTTATGATTGATTTAACAAGTATTTTGTCTTTTTGTTAGTTTTTTCAAGAATGTAGGATTTACATTTACTTATTGTCTACTATTTTTATACACTCTACCACATTAATTTCTGCTTTTATCTTCATTATTTCTTTTGTTTTCTTTAGGTTTAATTTGTTGGGGTTTGTTTTTCAGCGTTTTAAGATGAGTATTTATTTACTTTGATTCTTTTATTTTTGCTGGTGTTTGGTGTTATGAATTCTCTTCTAATTACATTTTTAAATGTATCTCATAGATTGTTTTATTTAATGCCATTGTGAAAGGAAAATATCTTGGGCCCCCAAAATCACTGAGGAAAACTCAAGCCGGGAACTGCTTAGGGCCAACCTGCCTGCCTCCCATTCTATTCAAAGTCACTCCTCTCCTCACTGAGATAGATGCATATCTGATTTGCCTCCTTTGGAAAGGCTAATCAGAAACTCAAAAGAATGTAACGGTTTTTGTATCTCCTATCTGTGACCTGGAAGCTCCCTCCCTGGCTTCCAGTCTTCCTGCCTTTGCTTCATGTTGTCCCGCCTTTCCAGACCTAACCAATGTACTTCTTACATATATTGATTGATGCCTCATGTCTCTCTAAATGTATAGAAACAAGCTGTGCCCTGACCACCTTGGGCACAGGTCCTCAGGACTTCCTGAGGCTGTGTCACAGACACGTCCTCAGCCTTGGCAAAGTAAACTTTCTAAATTAACTGAGACCTGTCTCAAATTTTTGGGGTTCACACTATATTATGATTTTTAAAAGAAATTTTGTAATTTCAGTTTGTATTTTTCCTGTCACCTATGAGTTATTTAATAGGCTTTTTAGTATCCAGGATAAAAGAGCTTTTTGATTTTTGTTCTTCTTAATAATTTCTAACTTCATTGCATTGTGGACAGAATTATTTCTTGTAGTATTTCTACATCATGAAATTCACTGATGTCTTCCTTATAGCTTAATATGTAATCAATTTTTGTGAATAACCTGTGAATGTATAGCCATGAAGCTACCTCATTGTCATTGTTCTATGTTGTATAAGCACCCTTTTTCCTTATTTATTGTTTGTTCATTTGACCTGTCTTGTGCTGAGAGTGGTGTACGGAATGTCTCCTGTTATGAGTGTGTTCTGTTTCTTTGTCTCCTTGAATCTCCCATATTTTTTGCATTATAAAGGTGATCGCTGATGTCATTTGGTTCATTAATTTTCCCAAAAGTTATCTTCCAAGCGTGAATTATGGCTTTTAGCATTAAAATACGCCTTTCGCTGGGTGTAGTGGCTCAGGTGTGTAATCCCAGCACTTTGGGAGGCCGAGGTGTGTGGATCACTTGAGGTCAGGAGTTCGAGACCAGACTGGCCAACATGGTGAAACCCCGTCTCTACTAAAAATACAAAAATTAGCCAGGCCTGGTGGTGGGTGCCTGTAATCCTGGCTACTCAGGAGGCTGAGGCATGAGAATCGCTTGAACCCAGGAGGTGGAGGTTGCAGTGAGCCGAGATCATACCACTGCACTCCAGCCTGGGCAACAAAGTGAGACGGCATTTAAAAAAAAAATGTGACTTTGTCATCACATGTAGTGTTTTTGTCTCGAATTCTACTTTATCTGATATCTGGATTACTTCCTTTATTTTCTTATTATTTCCATGTTCCTGGCATGCCTCTACCTATTCCTTTATTTTTAAGACTTCTGAATCACTTTGTTTTAGGTTGTCTCTTATATATAGCATAGAGTTGGGTTTTGTTCTATAAAGCAAATTGAAAACTGGCTTTCTTGGCTTTGAACCCATAACTCTGATGGTGTCCCTGCAATCCTGATAGCATCACCCTTGAAGTTACTGCAGAATTCTGAGTCTCCTGAACTTGGCACACAGGCCCTGGGGACAGCAACACTACCTCTTCATTGCTGCTTACCTCTTTCCTCTGGGTGCTACCTCTGAGCCATCTCTTCCTGTAAGGTAGGAAGTAGCCATGTAGGGCTACTTCCAGTGGCATTAAGCCCCTCCCCTGAGTTTGCCAAGGGAAACAGGCCACCAACTCTGATAGTTTAGGCTTTTCCTACAAAGCGTCCCTCTCACCACAGAATTGGATGTCGAGGGTGGTGGGGCTGATATGCCTATGCCTGACTTCTCTGTTTCTTTTCCTCCTCCTCCTCCTGCCTCCCTTAGGACAGAAAGTCATCAGGTTATGAGCTTTTCTTTCCCCAAATGCTGTCTTTTACTTAGCCTTGGGAAACAACTTTATAGTATATATTCATAGGAGAAAGAAATAACTTCTTTAAAGTTTTTGAAGAAACTCTATGGCCTAATTCCTCTAGGCATGAGTTCTTTATATGTAAAATAATTTTAAAACTCCTTTTTTCATAAAACCTGCTTTGCAACTCAATTGCCCTGCTGCCAACTCAAGCAAAAATCTAATTTGACAGTTAAAGCTGAAAAATGAACCTCATTGATGTAGGGCCCAGGATCTGCTCTCTCTCTAAGTTCTGAAATACTTTCCTTCGAAGGACAATGAGATTTGCTATTACTTGAAAATACATGTTAAAAAAACTTAAAATTATCTTCGTACTGGGGTAATTACAGTGAATTGTGCGGTCTGTTGGTTTTGCAGGAACTAGTTAAATTATCTGCACACAAATACGTCCCTTTTTACCTTGCCACAGTGTTTGAAATTCCCACTGTTTTTTTTTCACAGTTTTCAGGTAAAGGAAGTGTTTCTGGGAAAAATTGTTAAAGGCCTCTTCTGGGACAACTTTATGTGAGTCAGCAATGCAATGTTGTGAATAATTGATGACCAGTAAATATCTTTGTACTTGCCACTAATTTGTACAGAAGAAGCAGGAATATGACCATCATTACATTGATTTCTAAGATGAAGAGATGATGTTGGGGCAGAGGCTCTGCTCTAACGATGAAGAGTTGAGATTGATCATGTTAATCACATCGAACACCAAAATCAAAACTAAAATTTGTTATTGGAAGTAAATGTGTCCTTCTTGAATGTTAAATTTGGCCTCTAGGCCATAGTATTTGGTTGAATTCTGATGTCTGATGTATGCATGACACTGGTGTGACAATGCGTTTCATAAGCAACACTGATGGCCTTTAACAAACTCGCACACATTTTTCCAGCCCTTAATGACACTGCATGTAGAGATGCTAAGAGTTTAGCAGGCGAATCAGAAAAATCACCTTATCATCTCTACTTTACTCTTTGTTAACTTGAAAAGCTCCATTTTATTCCTCAAATTATCTATATTTCTTTTAATGTAGGTAAGTTTCAAAATCTATATCAATGAATCAGTTAGATAATTATTCATATAATAAATATTAAAATTACATTTTTTGCACGAGAATCAGAACGACGGAGTTGTGGTTAATATCACTATATTTGTATAGCTTAAAGAAGTTCTCCTAAATGCTTAAGAGCATGTACTACCAGTTAGAAACGCCATTTATTTTTGTGTTTGTGTGAGCTTAATGACCTGGTACTATTGTATTATATGTCACTAAGAAAACTCCTCCAATTATATCCAGTTATAGCCAAGATTGAAACTTCTTCAAGGTGTTTTAATCTAAAAGAAACTTGGAGTATTAAGCACTATATTTGTTTCTCTTCCTGCTTTTTGGAATTGCCACTATAATTGTTCCTGGGCCAAACTGAGGGTCGGGCTGCTATTTCTCGGCCCAATAATGAGATGCAGATGAACTGGGGAGGAAGAGAGTTTTTATTTCTGTAATCAGTTACAGGGAGAAGGCCTGGAAATTATCGCCAGACCAACTCGAAATTACAAAGTTTTCCAGAGTCTGTATACCTTCTAAGCTAAATGTCTATGTGTAAGTGTGCATTCATCTAAACACATGTGATTAACCTCTTTTGATCTATAACTAAGATCTGAGTTCTGAAGACCTTCCTCTAGAGCTTCAGTAAATTTACTTAATCTAAATGGCTCCAGGTGCTTGAGTGATTACCCTTATCTTGTCTCCTGCTAAATCACAGAGGTTTGAGGAGTTCCTTTGGACACGCAATAAACTTGTTTGTGGAGGCCTGGGGAGTTTCTTCAGACCCACAATAAAACTTATTTAATCCTAAATGTGCCCTGTTAAGAATTCCTTGTTATTTTGTCATGCTTTGAGGCCCAGGAAAGGCCTAGGCAAAACTTCTGATGGGCTCTTGTTACATCCCAGCCTTTGTATAAGGGTGCTAGCTTTTAATATTTAACTTAGTCACTCAGTCAGTACTGAAACAGTTGTTAGTAAGTCCTGGCCTGCCACATACTGACTTAAAAGGTTTAATAACTCCTTCAGGTGTGTAAGGTCTGTGAGCATGATTAGAAATTATATAGCCAAGGGGAAGGAAGGAGGCTCCAGGATGGGTTGTATAGGCTCATGATTTGGTGTCATTTTTTTCTCCGAGATGTCTCATTCATGTGTAATGTTTGACTAATACTGACATTTATTGAATCTATTTGTAAATGACTGTAGTTTTATTCATTTATATATTTATTCTTATTAATATTTAATCACTTATTTTAACATAGTTATTAGAAATCAAGTTGATTCTATCAGAATAAAAAAGAAAACATGATCAAAATATAGATATATAACCAGTTTTTGAGTAGCGCCTAAGTTACATTGTTGAGAATCAGTTCAATCAAGAAACAAACACAATATGTTATTTTCCATCTCAATATCAAGAGTGAGGTTTTTTTTTTTGAGACGGAGTCTCGCTCTGCCACCCAGGCTGGAGTGCAGTGGTGTGATCTCGGCTCACTGTAAGCCCCGCCTCCCAGGTTCACGCCATTCTCCTGCCTCAGCCTCCTGAGTAGGTGGGACTACAGGGGCCCGGCACAACGCCCGGCTAATTTTTTTTTGTATTTTTAGTAGAGACGGGTTTCACCGTGTTAGCCAGGATGGTCTCGATCTTGACCTCGTGATCTTCCCACCTCCCAATGTGCTGGGATTACAGGCGTGAGCCACTGCAACCGGCCTGTTTTTAAATACTTGAAGTCGTCTATAGTTCATGGGTTTGTCTAATGAAATATATCTTCCGGAAGGAGTTTAGGAAAATCTGCTGCTTTTATTTACTATGGAATGACTGAGAGGTTAGTTGATCATGTCTGCCTGTTCAGTTTTCAGCCATAACTTTGAAACTAGATCAAGACTATTTAGACATATTTTTTTAAACATCAAAATTTGTGAGTTCAGGCAAAAGCTGTATTTTTTTATATTAAAAATATAACTTAAAATCAGTGTGTTAATTAGCCAATAAATTTTAGAGTTGATTAAATTATTTGTAAGAATTCTGAGGTATGAATTTATTTTTAAATTTTTATTATTGTTTTAAATTTTATTTTATTTTTGCGATGGAGTCTCGCTCTGTCACCTAGGCTGGAGTGGTGCAATCTGGGCTCACTGCCACCTCTGCCTCCCTGGTTCAAGTGATTCTTGTGCCTCAGCCTCCCAAGTAGCTGGGATTACAGGCACGTGCCACTGTGCCCAGCTAATTTTTGCATTTTTAGTAGAATCAGGATTTCACCATGTTGGCCAGGCTGGTCTTGAACTCCTGGCCTCAAGTGTTCTGCCCACCTTGGCCTCCCAAAGTTCTGGGATTATAGGCGTGAGCCACTGCACTCAGCCTTTTATTAAACTTTAGATTCAGGGAGTACATGTGCAGATTTGTTATATGGTATATTGTGTGATGCTGAGGTTTGGGCTTCTAATGATCCTGTCACCCAAGCAGAGAATGTAGTACCCAATAGGTAGTTTTTCAACCCTTCCCTTCCTCCCTCCTTTTCCCCTTTTGAAATTCCCACAGTCTATTGTTTTCATCTTTGTGTCTGTGTATATCCAATGTTTAGCTCCCACTTATAAGTGAGAATAGGTAGTATCTGGTTTTCTGTTTGTGTTGATTTGCTTAGGATAATGGCCTCTAGATGCATCCATGTTGCTGCAAAGGACATGATTTCATTCTTTTTTATGGCTGTGTTGTAGTCCATGTTGTATATGTACTACTACATTTTCTTTACCCATTCCGCCATTGATGGGCACCTAGGTTGATTCCATGTCTTTGCCATTGTAAATAGTGCTGCTATGAACATATAAGTACAGGTGTCTTTTTGGTGAAACAATTTCTTTTCCTTTGGGCAGATACTCCGTAATAGGATTGCTGAGTTGAATGGTAGTTCCATTTTTAATTCTTTGAGAAATCTCCACACAGCTTTGCACAGTGGTTGAACTAATTTGCCTTCCCACTAACAGTGTATAAACATTTCCTTTTTTCTGCAACCTCACCAACATCTGTTGGTTTTTTACTGTTTAATAATGATCATTCTGACTGGTGTGAGATGGTATCTCATTGTGGTTTTGATTCGCATCTCTCTGATAAATTAGTGATGTTGAGCATTTTCTCATACATTTGTTGGCTGCTTGTATGTCTTCTTTTAAAAGTCTGTTCATGTCTCTTGCCCACTTTTTCATTCTTTTGTTTTAATGTGTAGTAGTCCATGTTGTATATGTACTACATTTTCTTTATCCAATCCACCATTGATGGGCACCTGCATTGATTCCGTGTCTTTGCTCTTATAAATGGTGCTGCAATGAACATAAGAGTATGGGTGTCTTTTTGGTAGAACAATTTCTTTGTTATTTGGGTTTTTTTTTAACTTAAGTTCTGTATAGATTCTGGATATTAGTCATTTGTTGGATGCATAGTTTGCAAATATTCCAACCTCTTTCTGTATATTGTTTACTCTGTTGATAGTTTCTTTTGCTGTGTAGAATCTCTTTAATTAGATCCCACTTGTCAATTTTTGTTGGTGTTGCATTTGCTTTTGAGGACTTAGTTGTAAATTATGTGTCTAGGCCAGTGTCTAAAAGTATTTCCTAGGTGTTCTTTTAGGATTTTTATAGTTTGAAGTCTCAAATTTAAGTCTTTAATCCATCTTATTTTTTGTATAGTGTGAGAGGTAAGGGTCCAGTTTCATTCTTTTGCTTATACTTAGCCAGTTTTACAAGCACCATTTTTTGGACAGAGTATTTTAAATTCCATTGCTTATTTTTGTTGACTTTGTCGAATATAATTGGTTGTAGGTGTGTGGCTTTATTTCATGGGTCTCTATTCTGTTCCATTCATCTATGTATCTATTTTTGTACTAGTGCTATGCTATTTTGGTTACAGTAGCCTTGTAGAATAGTTTGAACTTAGATAATATGATGCCTCCTGCTTTGTTCTTTTTGCTTAGAAGTGCCTTGGCTATTTGGGCTCTTTTCTGGTTCCATATTAATTTTAGAAAATATGTTTCTAATTCTGTGAAAAATGATGTTGGCAATTTGATAGAAACAATGTTGAATGTGTAGATTGTTGTGGAAAGTAAAGTCATCTTAACAATATTGATTCTTCCAATCCATGAGCATGGAATGCTTTTCCATTTGATGGTGTCATCTACGATTTCTTTCAACAGCGTTTTATGGATCTTCTTATAGAGATCTTTTACTTCCTTGGTTAGATGTATGCTTAAGTATTTTATTATTTTTTTGGTGGGCATTTTAAAGGGGATTGCATTCTTCATTTGGTACTCAGCTTGGACATTATTGGTGTATAGAAATGTTATTGATTTTTCTATCCTGAGATTTTGCTGAAGTCGTTTATCAGGTAATAGGAGTCTTTTGGCAAAATCTTTAGGGTTTCCTATGTATAGAATCATATCATCAGCAAAGAGAGATAATTTGGCTTCCCATTTTTCTAATTGGATGCCTTTTCTTTGTCTTGCTTGATTACTCTTGCTAGGACTTCCAATACTAACTTGAATGGGAATGTTAAGAGTAGACATCTTTTTCATATTGCAGTTCTTGGGGAAAATGCTTCTTACTTTTGCCTGTTCAATATGATGTTGGCTGTGGGTTTGTCATAGATGGCTCTTATTATTCTGAGGTGTTTCTTCAATGCCTAGTTTCTTGAGGGTTTTTTTTTATCATAAAGGGATGTTAGATTTTATCAAATACTTTTCCTGCATCTATTGAGATCATCCTATGGTTTTTGTTTTTAATTGTGTTTCTGTGGTGAATCACATTTATTGATTTCTACATGTTGAACCATCCTTTTATTGTGTGAATAAAGAACACTTGATCATGATGAATTAAATTTTTGGCCAGGTGCGGTGGCTCACGCCTGTAATCCCAGCACTTTGGGAGGCCGAGGCAGGCGGATCACGATGTCAGGAGATGGAGACCATCATGGCTAACATGGTGAAACCCCGTCTCTACTAAAAATACAAAAAAAAAAAATGAGCTGGACATGGTGGCAGGCACTTGTAGTCCCAGCTACTCAGGAGGCTAAGGCAAGAGAATGGCATGAACCTGGGAGTCAGAGCTTGCAGTGAGCCAAGATTGCATCACTGCACTCCAGCCTGGGTGACAGAGCGAGACTCCGTTTCAAAAAAAGAAAAAAAAAATTTTTGATATGTTGCTGGATTTGGTTCGCTAGTAATTTATTGAGGATTTTTGCATCTATCATCAGGAATGTAGACTTGTACTTTTCTTTTTTGTTATGTCCTTGTCATATTTTGGTATCAGGATGATACTGGTTTCATTCAGAGTTAGGGAGGAGTAGGCCAGGTGCGTTGGCTCATGCCTGTAATCACAGCACTTTGGGAGGCCAAGGCGGGTGGGTCACCTGAGGTCAGGGGTTCAAGACCAGCCTGGCCAATGTGTGAAATCCCGTCTCTACTAAAAAATACAAAAATTAGCCAGGTGTGTTGGGCACCTGTAATCCCAGCTACTTGGGGGGCTGAGGCGGGAGAATTGCTTGAACCCAGGAGGCGGAGGTTGCAGTGAGCTGAGATGACACCATTGCACTCCAGCCTGGGCGACAAGAGTGAAACTCCATCTCAAAATAAAACCAAACAAAACAAAAAAACAGAGTTAGGGAGGAGTCACATCTCAATTTTTTTGAATAGTTTCAGTAGGATTGGTAGTAGCCCTTCTTTGTACATCTGGTAGAATTCAGCTGTATCTAGTCTAGGGCTTTTTGTGGATGGTAGACTTTTTAGTACTGATTCAATTTCATTACTCACTATCAGTCTGTTCAGGATTTCTGTTTTTTCCTTTTTCAGTCTTAGTAGGTTGTGTGTTTCCAGGAATTTAACCTTTTTCTCTAGAATTTCTAGTTTGTATGTAGGTATATACTTACAGCAATCTCTGGGGATTTTTGTATCTCTGTGGGATCAGTTGTGATGTCATCTTTTAAATTTCCCATTGTGCTTATTTGTTCCTTCTCTCTTCTTTCTTTGTTAATCTAGCTAGTGATCTATCAATCTTGTTTATCCTTGCAAATAACCAACTTTTCATGTTGTTGATCCTTTGTATGGTTTTGTAGGTCACAATTTCACTTAATTCTGCTGATTTTAGTTATGTCTTTTCTTTTTAGTTCCTTTAGGTGCAAGTTTAGGTTGTTAATTTGAGATCTATCTGTCTTATTTATGTGGGCATTTAGCATTGTAAATTTTCCTCTTAACACTGCTTTTGCTACATCTCAGAGGTTTTGGTATGTTGTATCTGTTAGTCCATTTGGTATTTCTATAAGGGAATACCTGAGATTGAGTGATTTATAACGAAAAAAGTTTGTTAGGCTCATGGTTCCACAGGCTGTACACGAAGAATAGTGCTGGCATCTGCTTCTGGTGAGGGCCTCAGGAAGCTTTCAGTCCTGATGGTGAAAGGGAGCCAAGGACTCACATAGTGAGAACAGGAGCAAGAGAAGGGAGAGGTTTCTGGCTCCTTTACACAACCAGCTCATGCATGAACTAACTGAATGAGAACTCACTCATCACCAAAGGGATGGTGCCAAGCCAATCATGAGGAACCCACCCCTATGATCAACACCTCCCACTAAGCCCCATCTCCAACACTGGGGATTACATTTCACCATGAGATCTCAAGGGGACACACATTCAAAACCATATCATTTTGTCTCTATTTTCATTTGTTTCAAATAATTTTTTGATTCCTGCCTTAATGTCTTTCTTTTTTTTTTTTTTCCTGAGACAGAGTCTCCCACTGTGGCCCAGGCTGGAGTGCAGTGGTGCAATCTTGGCTCACTGCAAGCTCTGTCTCCCGGGTTCACGCCATTCTCCTGCCTCAGCCTCCTGAGTAGCTGGGACTACAGGCGCCCGCCACCATGCCGGCTAATTTTTTTTGTATTTTTAGTAGAGACAGGGTTTCTCCATGTTAGCGAGGATGGTCTCCATCTCCTGATCTTGTGATCCACCCGCCTCGGCCTCCCAAAGTGCTGGGATTACAGGCGTGAGCCACCATGGCCGGCTGTTAAGTTCTTTGTATGTATTAATTCGTGTGATCTTGGAAATGTCTTCTGAGGTAAACATTACAGTCATCCATAATTTGTAGCTGAGAAAACTGGGACTTAACAGGGTTCAAGTGACCTGGTAAACTTCATGAGAATAACAAATGAAGCAGTCGAGCAACTGGAAGCTAAAGTCGTACCACTTTAAAAATACACATGCTTAAGCACTGGTCTTCTTGACTTTCTTTTCCATTGATCAGCCACAGTGAGCCGAAATGCTCATGAAAATGAAAACCCGATCCTATGATTTCACTGTTGCCTTTCAAAGGCTTTCCATTTCCTTTGAAATCCGTGTTTCTTAACATGCTTCACAAGCCCTTCTTGGGAGCTGCCTCTGCCTCCTCTCCAGCCTTTCTGAATGCACTCTTCTCCTCAACCTATTCTTCTGGCTACGCTGTATGTTTAGTTATTCCAAACTTTTCCCTCCTGGTATGATTTGGATCTGTGTCCCTGCCAAGCCTCATATTGAAATGTAATACTCACTGTTGCACGTGGGGCTTGGTGGGAGCTGTTTGGATCATTGGAGCGGATCTCTCATGAATGGCCTCACATCATCCTCTTGGTGTTGAGTGAGCTCATGTGAGATCTAGGTCTAGTTGCTTAAAAGTGTGTGGCACCTCCCACTCTCTCTTGCTCCGGTTCCCACCTGTTCTCCCTTTATCTTCCTGCATGATTGTAAGCTTCCTGAGGCCTCCCTTAGATGCTAGTGCTATCCTTCTGGTACAGGCTGAAGAACCATGAGCCAATTAAACCTCTTCTTTTCTTTATAAATTACCCAGTCACAGGTATTTCTTTATAGCAATGAAAGAACTGCCTAATATACGCCTCCCTTTTCCTAGAATGCTCCGCAACCTGCCGTCCTTCTTTTTACTCTTCCCTTGGCTAGCTTCTATTCACCTGACCAGTTTCAGCTAAAAATTATTTGCTGTCAGTTCCTTTATGAAATCTAGAATTGATGTGTTACAGGTTCACACAACACTTGTAATACTTTTTCACTATATATATGTGTGTGTGTAGTTTGAGAATTGTGTTCTTCGCTATACTGAAAGTTCATATTAGGTGAGGCCAATGTTTATCTTGTTACCACTGCTTTCTGCATGCCTATTGTGGTACCAGGCTATAGAAATACAGTTGACTCATGCATAGCATGGATTTGAAGTGCCTGGGTCCACATATATGCAAATTTTCTTCCAGTTCTTCCACACCTGAGACAGCAACTTCAACTCCTCCTCTTTCTGCTCCTCCTCAGCCTACTCAGTGCAGACAACAAGCATGATGGCCTTTATGATGATTCACTTTGACTTAATGAATAGTGAATGTATTTTCTCCTCCTTATGATTTTCTTAATTCATTTTCTTTTCTCCAGCTTACTTTATTGTAGCAATATAGTATATAATACATGTAACATAAAAATATGTGTTCATTGACTGTTTACGTTATCAGTAATATTAAGTTTTGGGGGAATCAAAAGTTTTACACGGTTTTTTTATTGTGTGGGGAGTTAATGCCACTAACCTCTGCATTGTTCAAGATTCAAGGGTCAACTGTATCTCTTGGATGGTTTAATCATATAGACTAATTATTGCTAATTAGTGATAACTATACAGGTGAGTATAAGGACTACATATGACAAATAAATTTGAATCTCACCATAAAGCTACAATAAATAAGATTCAGTTCCATTCAATAATAAGAGAGCAATAAAGGATGCCAGATTAAATATTTGTCAGATGAATTTCTAGACATATGAGTAGTTGAACATAATCAACTCATACATAAATGTTTCCTGGGCTAAATGGTGATGATAATAAATATCCTGATTCTTCATAGGGCTGAGAGGAAGATAAAATGAGAGAAAAGATGTAAAAACACAATTAAAATGCTTGAAAAATAAAGATAATATACATGGGAAAAATACAGAGTCATACATAAATATAAGTATTTATCCAATAAATACATGATAAGTATCTGCTATAGGAATTGTCATTTGAAATAAATCTGAAGAATCTTCATTTACTTATTGAAGTCTACATTTTTGTTGGTTCAGCATCTTATCTCATTTATCTCATCATCTATCTTTAGAGTGTTCATTTGGAATATTACATCTTGTATTTTAATTTGAATTACATTACTAGTTTCTTCACAATGATGTTGTCAAATAATCTTTAGAGGCATTAGCATCTCTTAAAACTAGAGGAGGCTGGGAGAGGTGGCTCATGCCTGTAATACTAGCACTATGGGAGGCCAAAGAGGAAGGATCACTTGAGTCCCGGAGTTTCAGACCAGCCTGGGCAAGATGATGAGATACCATTTCTATAAAAAAATTTAAAAACTAGCTGGGAATGGCAGTGCATGCCTATAGTCCCTGCTACTCAGGAGGTTGAGGCAAGAGGATCCCATGAGCCCAGGAATTTAAGGCACCAGTGAGCTACGATCATGCTATTGCACTCCAGCCTAGGCAACAAATTGAGACCCCATCTTTCAATTTTTTTTTTTTTTTTTAGAAAACTAGAAGTTTAGGATTTTTTAAATTCTCACTTTCAGCTTATGCGTGTTATTGTTTCTAAAGTGCATCTCCTGTAGACAGCATATCCTTGAATTTTTAAAAATCCATTTAGCCAAATTATGTCTTTTGATTAGGGAGTTTAATCCATCTATAAAGTAATTACTGCTAGGGAAGGACTTATTACTACCATTTTGTTAATTGTTTTTTTGTATTGTATCTTTATAAACATTTATTTTTGATTTTTTAAAATGTTTTTCAGAGACAGGGTCTCACTATCTTGCCCAGGCTAGACTTCAGTAGTGGCTATTCGCAGGTGTGGCTGAAGCATACTATAGCCTCGAGCCCTTTGGCTCAAGTAATAATCCTGCCTATAAATTTCCTTTACATTTATAGCTTTAAATGCTTACATTAAAAGAGAAGGATGATCTCAAAACAACAGACTAACTTTATATATTAAAGAATTTAAAAAGAAGAAAAAAATGAAACCCAAAGCTAGAATAGGACGGAAATAATAAAAATTAGAGATAAATGAAATTGAGAATAGAAAAACAGTAGAGAAAATTAATACAACCAAGTCAGTTCTTAAAAAGAATCAACAAAATTGACAAACTTTTTGTTAGATTAAGAAATAAGAGAAGATTCGGCCAGGCCTGTAATTCCAGTACTTTGGGAGGCCAAGGCCAGCGGATCATGAGGTCAGGAGATCGAGGCCATCCTGGCTAACATGGTGAAACTCTGTCTCTACTAAAAATACAAAAAATTAGCCGGGCATGGTGGCGGGCACCTGTAGTCCCAGCTTCTCTGGAGGCTGAGGCAGGAGAATGGCGTGAACCCGGGAGACAGAGCTTGCAGTGAGCCAAGATCGCGCCATTGCACTCCAGCCTGGGTGACACAGCGAGACTCTGTCTCAAAAAAAAAGAAATAAGAGAAGATTCAAATAAATAAAATCAAAAATAGAAGAGAGGAGAACACAATAAATTTTACAGAAATAAAAAGGATTATAAGAGAATACTATGAACAATTGTATGCCAACAAATTTGATGACCTAGATAAAACAGACAAGTACCTAAAAACACACCCCATCAAGACAATCATAAAGAAATAAAAAATCTGAACAGACCTATACTTGGTAAGTGGATTGAATCGGTAATCAAAACTTCCAACAAAGAAAAGTTCAGGACCAGATGGCTTTAGTGGTGAATTCTACCAAACATTTAGAAAAGAACACCAATTTTAAATTCTTCCTAAATAATGTAAGAGGAGGGAAAACTTCCAAACTCATTCAGTGAGGCCAGCATTACACTGATATCAAAACCAGACAAAGACACTATAAGAAAAGTATTTTTGATGCAAAATACTTCAACAAAGTATTGGCAAACTAGTTGAATTCAACAGCACATTAAAAAGATGATATGCTGTGATTAGGTGGGATTTATTCTGGGAATTCAAGAATGATTCAACATAAGAAAAAGTCAATTGATCATCTTAATTGATGCAGAAAAAGCATTTGACACAATTCTACACCATTTCATAATAAAACACTTAATAAACTAGGAGTAGGATGAAACCTCCTCAATATAATGAAGATCATGTATGAAAGCTCACAGCTAACATTATATTCAATGATGAAAACCTAAAAGTTTTTCTTCTAAGATCACGAACACAACAAGAATGCTTTTACCACTTCTATTAAACTTGGTACTCTAGCCAGAGTAATTAGGCAAAGAAAAAAAAAGCATCTACATTTGAAAGGAGGAAGTAAAATTATCTCTAAGATAATTCATAGACGACAAGATCTTATATGTAGAAAACCTAGGGATTTCACTAAAAGAATCCCAAATTGTTAGAACTAATAAATGAATTCAGCACATTTGTAGGATACAAAATCAACACTCAAAAAACAGATGCATTTATGTACCCTAACAAGAACCATTGAAAAAAGAAATTAAGGAAACCATTCAATCTACAATAGCATCAAAAATACAAAACATAAAATGTAAAATTAAGTTTATTAGGAATAAACTTAACCAAGGCGGCAGAAAAACTTACGCTGAAAACTAAGAAACATTGCTAAAAAAATGAAGGAACACACAAATAAATGGAAAGACATTCTATAGTCATGGATTGGAAGAGTTAATATTGTTAAAATATCAATACTATCTCAGTGACCTATAGAGTTAATGCAATGCCTATCAAAATCCCACTGGTATAGAATACTGCATCTTAAAATTTGCATGGAATCTCAAGCAACCCCAAGTAGCCAAAGCATTCTTTTTTTTTTTTTTTTTGAGATGGAGTCTCACTCTGTTGCCCAGGCTGGAGTGCAGTGGCACAGTCTTGACTCACTGCAACCTCTGCCTCTTGGGTTCAAGCGATTCTCCTGCCTCAGCCTCCCAAGTAGCTGGGATCACAGGCACATGCCACCGTATCTGGCTAATTTTTGTATTTTTAGTACAGACGGGGTTTCACCATGTTGGCCAGTCTGGTCTCGATCTCCTGACCTTGTGTCCCACCTGCCTTGGCCTCCCAAAGTGCTAGGATTACAAGTGTGAGCCACTGCACCTGGCCAGCCAAAGCATTCTTAAAATAAAGTACCATGTTGTAAATCTTACACTCCTTGATTTCAGAGCTTATTACAATACTACAACAGTCAAAACAATGTGGAACTGGCATAAAGACAGACATATAGATCAATGGCATACTATAAAATCTCCAAAATATACCCTTGCATATACGGTCAAATGTTTTTTGACAAGGGTGTCAAGACCATATAATGGCAATTTTTTTTTCAACAAATGATATTGGGAAAACTGGTTGACAACATGTAAAAGAATGAAGTTAGACCCTTACTTAGATTGTATATAAAAATTAATTCAAAATCAATCAAAAGCCTAAGCATAAGACCTGAAACTACAAAACTGTTAGAAGAAAACATAGGAAAAGTCTTAATGATGTTGGATTTGGCAAGGATGTCGTGGATATGACACCAAAAGCATTACCAACAAAAGTAAAAATAGGCAAATTATATTACTTCAAACTTAAAAAACTTGTGATCGTCAAAGATCACAGTCAACAGAGTGAAAAGGAAACCTATGGAATGGGAGAAAATATTTGGAGTCATATATCTAATAAGGGATTAATATCCAGAATGTATGTATATATGTAAAACCCCTCTACAATGAATAGCAAAACCAAATAACCCTATTTAAAAATGTGCAAAAGACTTGAATAGACATTACTCCAAAGATCATATACAAATAGCCAACAAACATATGGGAAGATGCTCAATGTCACTGATCATTACGGATATGCAAATAAAAACTAAAACCACAATGAGATATTACCTCACACCTGTTAGGATAGCTATTATAAAAAAAGAGTGTTGGTGGGGATGTGGAGAGAATAGAAACTTGGTGCACTGTTAGTGGAAATGAAAAGTGACACAGCTGCTATGGAAAATATTGTGGTGGGTCCTCTGATTTTAGAGAAGCTTTGTCACTTTAAAGAATAATTTTATTTATGTCCAATTGAAAAACGTCAATCGTGATAACTTTTAACAAATCTTATTTTAGGGTCATTAAATAGTAACTATAAGAAGATATTTGCCCCTAGGCAAGTGACAGCTTCTCAACACTTAAAAGAAAAAGAAAGAAGCATAGTGGTTTTTGAGTTTAGGGGAAATAAAAGATTAACTAGGAAGTCATGGATGAGTTTTGAAAAAAGGTTAAGATGTGCTCCTTGATTTTAGATATACGTGTAACGCAGGACTAACAGATGCATAAAACAGAAAAATGTGAAATAAATGCAAAGATCATTTGACAAGAAAATAAAGTTGAATTAATTTGCTGTATTTTGATTGGGAAATGTATCGTAGTTTTTCAATTAAATAAGAAATTAATTGAATATCTTACTGAAAGTTTGTCACAGCACTTTTAAAAAATCTATTTCACTTTTAATTCATGTATCACTATTAAATAGCTTCATTAGCAGCTGGAACAGATGTTTCTAGATTGAAGTGTCAGCAATTTGGATGCTGACCAAAACTTAGACTCATGTTTGGCTTGAGTGAAAATAGAGTTCTTTGACAGCCTCACTGCCTGGAAAGATTTCTTGCAGAATGATTTTTTTTAGTTAATACTACGAGCAAGTTATTTGAAACAAAACTGCTATCTTGGTATGATACATTTAGTTTTTGAGGTAAAAGAGAGATAATCTAAGTAAGTGAATGCATATAATATATCAGGAAATAGTGAGAGAGGACAAAGTAAGAAACTGGCCATGCAGGCAGTTAGGGTGGGTCCTTGGTAAAACTCTTTTATACAAAGAACACCGTGAAAATCAAACTGCAGGCCTCAGATAAGAAACAGCCCATGTCCTTGGAGGGAAATACTTCTCTGTGAACCCATATGAACAAATTCCACTCCTTTTTTGGACACATTTTTCTCTCCTTGGGTTGCCTTAGTCTCTTACTTTTCACCTACTGGTCTCTTACTTTTCACCTATTTTACATATGCCTATCTTTCTGTAATTAGCCATGGGCTAAGTCTTCATTTACATAGGGTGAATCATCACTTTAGCCCTGATGGCATGGGCCAAGGTCCCAAACCAAGCCTTCACCTCTACCTCCAATTGGTTCTTTACACTATCATACCTCTCTCTAAGTGATGCTTTCTCCAAGATGGCCTACAAACCAGTCAGCACATTCCTCCCCTTCTAGCCCATAAAACCCCAGACTCAGCCTCGTAGTTGGCAGCCCTCTCTGCTGTGAAGAGCTTTCTTTTTCTGATTAAACTTTTGCTCCAACCTCAACCTTGTGTCCACGCTCCTTAATTTTCTTGGTGATGAGACCAAGAACTCCAGGTACCACCTCAGACAACAAGACTGAAACATTGTGGTGCATTGGCAAGACTGCAACAGTAACAGAGTTTTGCTTTACAGTGGGAGAGAGGTTAAGATCATGTACTTTGGTAACTAAAATAACTGGTCCAACTTCTAGCTCTGTTACTTTCTGGATTATCTTGAGGCCTCTTAACTTCTTCTCTATTTCAGCTTCCTCTTAAAGTGATCACAAGGTCTGGCTTAATAGGGTTCTGGTAAGGATTAAAAAAAGATAGGTTCACAAACTCTACACTATGAAGCCTGGCATAGGATAAGAATCCAGTACACATGAGCTCTGATGAGCCCTTTTCCAGGGTATGCTTCCGCTTCCGGGGTGTGAACTGCCATGGCGTCAGTGGGAACAGAGGCCCCCAACTCTGTGGTTATCACCTTGCCTACTGCTGGTGCTATCAGCCACTTCCATAAATCTTTGTGAATCTTCACAAAATAATTTGAGCTTACTCCGCCATCTCAGGATATCTTAGAAAGGCATTAAATAGGTTTCTAAATAGCTGTCTGTCATCCTGTAGTGCTTTCTTCTACAACAATGGAATCATCTAAAAATAATTTTTCTTCATTCTGCAGATGTCACTGTTTTACTTTTATTTTATTTTATTTTATTTTATTTTATTTTATTTTATTTAAGTCAGCAACTGCTCAGGGTGGATTTGTGCTTCTGAATCCTCTATTGTGGGCTGTATTTATTATACCAAAAAATAATTGAGCACTGGTGGGAGTGGAATAGTGAGTCATTTAAAACAAGTTAATTCATCTGTAAATCTTGTGCAAATCACAATCTGTGTTTGAATGAAGTGTGGACTGCTTTTAACTTTCCTTCTGGTATTACTTACTTTAAAGTGTCTGATATACAACAATTGGACTCACAAAAAGGAATATAAGAGAAAGAATATTCACTCCTTTAAAGCAGTTTTCACTTCACAGAATTTAGAGTTTTCCCATAATAAACTGCCATTAGCACCTCTGTGCTTTCCAGACAGTTAATTTCCAGGCATCAAATCTACAGGGCAAAGAATGGAGTCTAAGTGTGAAGATCACCAACTGATGATGAATTTGAAATAAAGAAAGTATCCCCTGAAATGCTAATGGAATTCAACAGAAGGAGGATTACACTTGTTACAACTGCAAAATTGTTAAATCTGGAGGGGTGTGGGATCGGGGGGGAAGGATACACAGGGAACCTAAAACTATTATGCTTTTAGCTAAACATCTCCAACATTTTAAGATGTAAACAATGAAACTTACACTTTTATTATTTTGTTTCTTTTTCCAAACCATGTGCCTGAAGGATCAGGTAGGAGCTCTTTTGTTATTAATTTGGAGCTCTCAAATGGGGTCCCAATATAATGTGTCACTTTATAACTCTTCCTTTACAGAAGCCTTCCAATCTAACAAAATTTATGTGTTTATGGTTTTACAACCTCAGCCCAGATTGTTTTTGGTCATCATTTTCTACACTGTGCTCCCTTCATATAGCATGTATTCCTACATGTCTTCCTTCCTTACAGGTCAGTTTACACTTCCTTCCTTTACCCTGAAGCCTTCCCATTTTAACCTATGCCATAGGTAGTTTGCTCAAACTGAAACTTTCAATCATGTCTATAGGGCAAAGAAATGAAGCTTATTTTCTATACCACTGATGCGGCATTATCATATGCTGTCTCACTGGGCTACTAATCTCCTGAAATGTCTTATCTTTTTTTGATTATATTCAAGTTTCTTCCTGGTAAGGTTCTCGAATGAAAAAAGGCAGGTGCAAAATGCTACATATGGTATAATCTCTTTTTGTTTAAAAAATTATATATAATACATATATAACATATATATAAATTATATGTAGTATATATACATTTTATAAATGTATATATATTCATTATATGTATTAATAGAAAAAGATATGGAATAATATACATTAAAGTCTAATTTCTGAGTGTTGGAATATAATTTTTATTTTTCTCAAAGGCATTTCTAAGTTAAAAATAATTTTTTACTAAAATACTTTTTAAATAGTAAAAGTCAATTACTTTTATGTTATAAAATAAAATATGACAGATATTTTAAAAAAGAAATATATGAAATAGACACTAAAAAGTAATATTATGTATGAAGGTCATTAATAATTTGTAAAAGTATAATTCAGAAAAAGTTATAATAATTCTCAACTTGTAACCCAATAACATAGCTTTAAATACAGAAAGTGAAAATTGAGAGACTTAAAAAGAGCTATAAATACACGTAGTGGGAGATGTTAACACATCTATTGAATTAATTATCTCTTTAAGTAATTAATTTATGAAGAGACCAAAAAAATTTGAACAGAAAAACTAATGTGCTTTGATTGACCTAATGAAAGTATATAAAACCTTTCAACTAATAATTAGAAAATATGCACTTTTTCAAATGTGCATTAACGCTTAGGAAAATTAGCCATTTCCTTGTTTTTTTGTTTTGAGACAAGGTCTCGCTCTGTCACTCAGGCTGGAGTGCAGCGGTGTGATGTCGGCTCACTGCAACCTCCGCCTCCTGGAGTTCAAGCGATCCTCATGCCTCAGCCTCCGGAGTAGCTGGGACCACAGGTGCTCACCAGCACACTCAGCTAATTTTTCTGTTTTTAATAGAGACACACAGTTTCTCCATGTTGGCCAGGCTGGTCTAGAACTCCTGGCCTCAAGTGATCCGCACGCCTTGGCCTCCCAAAGTGCTGGGATTACAGATGTCAGCCACCATGACTAGCCACAAGAAAAGAAAGTTTATAAGCATTTCTAAGAAGTAGTGTCAATCTAATCATGTTATCTTACAATAGTGCTATTAAGTTAGAAATGAGAAAATAAGACAGCGAAATCCTATTTGTAATCTTTAAAAAAATAGAAATTAGAAAATCTGTACTAAAGTATCTTTTCAACACATCTTACCCATCTTATTAAACAAATGTTGGAGAAGAGTATTTCAAGGGAAATTTATAGTTTTAAATGCTTATAAAAGAGGAAATGCCAATGAAGAGGCTAAGTGTTCAGTTTAAGAAATTAGGGAAGAATAAAGTAGAAGAAATGAAGTAATACAAGTACAAGCAGAAATTAATGAAATGAACTCAAAGAATTAATTACAGAAAATTAGCAAAACCAGAACTTGGTTCCTTGCCAGATAAGAAGTATGACCTCTTGGCAAGATTGCATAGGAAGAAAATAGAAAAAGCACAAATAAATAATATTGAATATGAAAAAGGAAACATAACTTCAGGTACAGCAGAGATAAAACTCTGAGAGACTACTTATGAATAAGTTAATGACTAATATGTTTACAAGTTAGATAAAATAGACAATTTCCTAGAAAAATATAACAGAAAAAATTGATTTAAAAGGCAATCAAAAACCTACATAAAAGACCTATAGTAATTAAATAAACTGAGTGTTTACTTAAAAATCTATTCACACCAACAACACAATCCCCCATTATTTTACTAGAGAATTCTACTAATCATTCAAAGAACAAGTACTTTTTTTTTTTTTTTTTTTGAGACAGAGTCTCCCTCTGTCCCCCAGGCTGGAGTGCAGTGGCGCTATCTTGGCTTACTGCAATCTCCACCTCCCAGGTTCAAGTTATTCTCCTGCCTCAGTCTCCCAAGTGGCTGGGATTACAGGCTCCCACCACCACACCTGCCTAATTTTTGTAGTAGAGACGGGGTTTCACCATATTTGTCAGGCTTGTCTCGACCTCCTGACCTCAGGTGATCCACCTGCCTTGGTCTCCCAAAGTGCTAGGATTACAGGCATGAGCCACTGTGCCCAGCCCAATACTTACATTCTTATATAGACTTTTTGAGAGAATGGAAAAGGAGGCAGTGCTTTCTCACATTATTTTATAAGACTATTCTAACATTGATGCCAAAAGCTGAAAATGGTAAAACAAGAAAGAAAAATTCTAGTTCAATCTTGCCTCTCATAGATGCGCTAAACTTCACAAAATACTAGCAAATCCAGCCTCAACGTCCATGTATAAAAATTATAGGAAATGTCGTTAGGGTTTGGCTTTTTATTTACATCCAGTTCAGGAATCACTGGGCACTGGCTTCGGGCACTCTGTTCCCCAAGCTAGAAATGGAGTGATAGACAAAGTTGATACTCTTTTTCCCCTCAGGGATATGATTCTTAAATTGTGTCTTATCTTAGTAATTACTTTAGCATGACAACTGGCTGTTCCTCATGAATCTTCTCTCACCTTGTTCTGTACTTTGTTTTTTATGTCTATTTATTCACATACTACATTTCCTTTCTCATTCTTTTCCTTGGTTTTTTGAAAGCTGATCATTCTGGTTTTTATTCCCAGAGTTTCTTTGTTATTTTCAGATATTTATGTGCACACACATACATTTCTCTCTCTGTGTGTCTCTCTTAGCGCCGGGCTAGAAATTCCCTGTGGGGGAAAAAGAATACGAATGTGACAGCATCCACTCTTCTCCCCACTCATGTTATCTTTGTTGATATTATCTAGATTTTAAGTCTGCCTTCATGTTAAGTTATTATTGTTTACATTATTTAGTCTTCCTCGTCAGAGAGTATCTTGGTATTAGCAACATTTAAACCAATTATCTAGCCTAATTCCTTATGCTTCCTTTCTTCTCTTCCCCTGCCGGCCCTCTTGGTCCTGCCCTTTGTCCATAGTCACAGACTATATCCATTTATTGATTTCTATGAAAATATTCCACAAGACCTGAACATTTCGTGGGGCATGGAATGTAAACTTCTGGGTGCTACGAGATGTCACACAGGCTTCCACCTGTGTGCTGACTGCACCTCACTTGCTCCAAAGTCAGTGCTTCTGTCACATCATGTCATCATGTCCCGTGGCCATGAGCAGGCCCTGGGAAGTGCTGCCTAGGTACCAGTTTCCTGCTCCTGAGAAGCAGTCCTGCCTGTCTGATCTCACCTTTCCCAGGAATCTTGTTAAATACAATGTTCTACCTCTGCCCTTGGCAGTGACTCCAGGACAGTGTCACCAGGACTGCCCATTTCATCCCTGTAGTAACACTAGGAAGTGAGTCCTAGTTGCCAGCCTAGAGTGGAGCAGTGGGAACAGTAAAGAAGTGAGTGCATGGCCATGGAGAAATGAAAAACAACAACAGTCATTCTGCTTGTTATTATTGCATACACCAGCATTTCTAAACAACGTCAGTGATAAAAATAAACTAGCCTTCCATTCTGGGCCGATTACTCCACCTTCCTTGTCATTGGTAAGTCGTTGGTAGGTACTTTTATGAACCTAATACACAGAGGGGGAATTAGGCTTAGAGAGGGTGTTGCCTCCCTTTCCTAGGTCTTATAGCTTGTAAGGTGTAGACGCCATAGCAACTCCATCTTGGATGCTAATCTGCCATGATGGCTTCTGACTAACCCATTCCGGGAGGGTCTCTAGGATTTCCAGTTTATCTATTGTTCCTTGTGTTCCTTGTGTAAGAGCAGGGACTTACTATAAATCCTAAATTTATTTACCATAATTCCCAAGGTGTAATCCCTTGATGTTACCGTACTTCAATTGACCTAAGCCTCCCTTGTGAAGCATGTACACACTTTCCCTGCGGTATATAAGCCCTGGGTCTGAAGGGTAATGGTGTGGGGATCCACCATCTTGTCCCATGACTGTCCAAGACACAGACATGATGTCTGTTTGTAAGTCCTTATTAATTGTTTATTTCTAAGAGACTAGATTTGTCAGCCTCCTCCTTCGAACTCTCAGCTTCCTTGGACTTCTGGGAGTAGGCTTGCACAGACCTGACCAGTGTGGAAAATAAGGGAAAGTACTGTATTTGTACCAGGTATAGCTAATTCCAAAGTACTTAACAAATATACTATTGTGCCTTTTTGATGCCAATCAGGATTTTCTAATAAGGGCAGCCCTTGGCTTTTCTCTACCCCTCAATTAAGTGCCATTGAGACATTATTGGTGAAAGCCACTGCAGTCTGATCGCAACTCTAATGGAGTTTCACAGTCAACATAGTGCATTTGTATAATTCACTAGGAAAGTAATGCTAGTTGCAACTCATTATTGCCAAGAACTATTGACCAATTAGTTCCAATTCATTTAAAGGGGTAATAGAAACTTAAGCTTTCCGAATTCATAATAAACTATGGCTCTTGAAAGGAGAAGAGAGAAAATCAGAACATAATTAAACTGGTTCTCTCCAATAAGAAGTTAATTTTGAAATCTGAACAAAAACTTAAAACGGCAGATTTCTGTGTTTTGAAAAAAACAATTTGCCAAATACCAGTTTATACTCTTTATAGTTCTGAAAGCAAACCAAACCATTTATTCAATTTTAAATGGTCCACAAACTTCTACAAGTCAAATAGGAGCATCTTATTAATAGAGGACATGATTTATGTGCTACATGCCCAAAATATAACCACATGAGATTGATTCTGTTTTATGGTGATAGCAGAAAATATGAAATTCGTAAATTTTTGTTGCTTAATTTATTTTTTGAAAATAAAGATTGTCGTAGAATGGATCTAAGCCATCTAAATAAAACATTTATGGATTTCACTAACAGCTTTCATCATTATTATTCATTAGGAATTATTAGGATGACTTTTTAAATTGCTTATCTAATTCTTTGTTATCTTGCATTTATACACATATCATAACACGGTGAACTATTTTGCCTTGGAACCTGCAGGAATCTGGAATTCCTAGAGACCTGGATTCAAATCCTCCCCCTTGTACATGCATGAAGGTAGGGACTATGTTTTTTTCATCTCTAAGCTGAAGGAAAGCAAGATGGAACTAAGCAAAATGTCTGTGAAAATTAAATATGATCTCAGCACATTTGGGGTCTCAGCTGTATCCCTGTATTAGTTTCCTAGGGCTGCTACAACAGAGTACTGCAGAATGCATGGCTTCAAACCACAGAAATATGTTCTCACTGTTCTCGAGGCTAGAAGTCCAAATTCAGAGTGTCAGCTGCTCCCTCTGAAGGCTTTGGGGAAGGGTCCCTCCTTATCCCTTCCCAGCCTCCGGTGGCCCCATGCCTTATAGCTGCATCACTACACCCCCAGCCTCTGTCTTCACGTTTGCTGCTTCCTTGTGCCTGTGTCCTGTGTTTTCTCTTCTTCTTAAAAGGATACCAGTCATTAGATTTAGGACCCAAATTAATCTGGTATGACCTCATCTTAACTGATTACATCTGCATTACCTTTGGAGATCCTATCTCCAAATAAGGTCACATTCTGAGCTTCAGTGTTGAGAGGAATTTTGGGGGAACACTATTGAACCCTCTGTACTTATCCAATTCCTAATTCTGTTATGTTTTTATCTATGCTGTAACATGGTAATCTCCTCTGCCTTGGAAGGTGCATGACTTTTGGGTTCCTGGAGACCTGGATTCAAACCCTCCCCTTGTACATGAACGAAGGGTGGTGTAACTACTTTCTTCATTTGTGAATTGGGGAGAAGCAAGAGGTAAGGCATAGAAATGTTATAAAAATGAAATTATACTTGATATAAGATTATGCATGGCACATGGAAGGAACTTAAATATTATTTTCCTATTAAAATTTAGAACATTCTATATTAAAATATTTATTAGAATGATACATAAGTTTGTAGACAGCCTCATCTTTGATAAACCTAGTAAAATAGCATTGGTCCCGTCTAAATAATGACTGTTTTGGAAATCTCACTTTTAAGAAGTTCTTCCTTAAATAAAATGCCTCCTTAAGTTATTTGAACCATTATTAACTGTTCCGCCTCATAGGCTTTTATTGAGGAAATAAAGCACTGTAGTAATTTTTCTTTATTAAATAATTTAAATTTGTAACTGTATAATATGTAATATTTCAAATGAAAATAACATTGTATATCAGACAAATGTCACATCAACCAGATTTAACAAATCTGGTTTAACATTGATCATATTTTTACAAATGTTTTAATTATTTTGATTCAATTTAAGAAAATAAAGATTTACATATGCAGTTTAACTCCACATTCCCATCAGATCCCTTTCTTTTCCTTTTTCCTTTTTTTTTTTTCTTTGAGATGGAGTCTCACTCTGTCGCCCAGGCTGGAGTGCAGCGGCGCAATCTCAGCTCACTGCAACCTCTGTCTCCCAAGTTCAAGGGATTCTCTACATCAGTCTCCCAAGTAGCTGATCTTATAGGCACACACCACCACACCCAGCTAATTTTTGTATTTTTAGTAGAGACGGGGTTTCGCCACGTTGGCCAGGCTGGTCTCAAACTCCTGACCTCAAGTGATCCACCTGCCTCGGCCTCCCAAAGTGCTGGGATTACAGGCATGAACCACCCCAACCAGCCCCATTGGATCCCTTTCTTTCCATTCCTTAGTAGGCAGTTACTCACAGAGTTGTTTGTCACCAGCTCACACAACTCTAGACATGAAGTAAACTACTATGCATAAAAAAAAATGTCGTCTATGTATGTACTCAAAAGAGAAATTGCTTTTTAAATGTATGTGACTAGTCTTAGTACACTTTCTTCACATTTTTAAAAATGCATGTTCTGGCTGGGTGTGGTGGTTCACGCCTGTTATCCCGGCACTTTGGGAGGCCAAGGCAGGTGGATTACGAGGTCAAGAGATCAATACCATCCTGGCCAACATGGTGAAACCCCATCTCTACTAAAAATACAAAAATTAGCTGGGCGTGGTGGCACATGCCTGTAACCTCAGCTACTTGGGAGGGCTGAGGTAGAGAATCTCTTGAACCCAGGAGGCATAGGTTGCAGTGAGCCGAGATTGCGCCCCTGCACTCCAGCCTGGGTGACACAGAGAGACTCTATCTCAAAAAAAAAAAAAGAAAAAAAAAAGCATGTTCTCTGGACTTTTCGTTTCAGCAACTTCATTGGTCTCCATTGTATGAATGCCATAGTGCCCTTGCCCAGTTCCCAACTGAGGGACAATTATTACAGTCTCCCTTTTCTTCCTGCCTCACAGCAAGTTCTGTAATGAACACCCCAGTATGTTCTCCATATGAATGTGTGGTCATCTCTAGACCTGCAATTGTTAGATTGTTGGATAGCCTCATCTTTAATTTCATGGTTATTACTATATTGTTTTCCAAAGTAGAGGTATGAATTTACATTCTCACCAGAATAATACAATTGCTATTCCCACACATTCTTATCTACATTTGGTACATCAAACTTGTTTTTTTCAATCAGATGACTATAAAATAGTATCTTTTGGATTTGATTATAAGAGAGTTTGAACAATTTTTAAAATCTGTTTGTTGGCAGTATAGTTTTCAAGTTCTGTGGATGCCCACTGTATCCCTTGAAAGTATATTGGCTGATATAACATTGGCTAGTTTGTCTTTTCCTTGCCCCCATTTGTATGAGGTTAATAAAACATATATGTATTCTGTATAATATTCCTGTATTGGTTTTGCCTTGCAGATATCTTTCTCCAATCTGTGGCTCATCTTTTCTGGTCTTCACCACAGTTAATAAGCCATCTCCTGGGGCAAGTGTCTTTTTATGTATTTGGATTTCTCCTTTCAGTACTGATTTTCTCTTGGTTTCTCCTCGTGCACTAGAATCCTGTCTTTGTCAGAAGCTGCTAAGTGCCTGTCTTAGTCCATTCGTGTTGCCATAAAGGAATAACTGAGGTTGGGTAATTTATAAAGAAAAGAGGGTTATTTGGCTCACAGTTCTGCAGGTTGCACAAGAAGCATGGTGCCAGCATCTGCTTCCAGGGAGGGCTGCAGCCTGCTTCCACTCATGGCATGGGGTGAAGGGGAGCCAGCCTGTAGAGATCACTTGGTTAGAGGAAGCCAGACAGAGCATGGAGGTGCCAGGCTCTTTTTAATAACCAGCTGTTGTTGGTACTAATAGAGCAAGAACTCACTCACCATCCCCTGTAATAATCTATTCATTGGGACTCACCCCATGATCCAAACGCCTGCCCTCCCCACCCCCCCGCATTAGGTCCCACCTCCCACAGGCATTAAATTTCAACATGAGATTTGGAGGGGACAAATATTCAAACTATTGCAGTGCCTTTTAGTCCTTCTAGGGCCGGAGCTTTGGCATGGTTGACTAAATGAGAATGAAAGCCTGGTGATCTGGAACCTCGTTAAATTGGACCGAGTATTGCATTCTCTGTGCTCATGTTTTTTGACTGAGATATTTCTCTGGTTCTAATCTGGTTTTCAAATTCTGACTTCTGTCTCACTGCTCACTGACCCTTAATTTTTCCAGAGCTTACCTTAGTAGCCAAAGAGTTTCAGAACCTCTCGAATTTGAACCTAATTTTAGGTCTTTGCACAACTCCAGGCAGGGCTGAACCGAGGAGGTGTCAGTTACATACACAATGTGTGTTTGGTCAAAACAGATAATCTTTAAATGGCTAACAATTTAATGCAAATTATTTCCCTTCATATGATAGAAAGCAAATAAAGTAATAAAGTTTAATTAAACACAGTCCTATAGTTAAATCTATAATAGCAATCTTTGCCTGAAGGCACATTCCAGCACCAAACCCACTTCTTTTTCTCCTGGTGATATTAAATGACTTTATTCTTGAAATAGACCAACTATCCCTGAAAGGATAATAAATTAAAAACAAATGATTCTTTGCTATTTTAATTATCCTGGAGCTTGTATTTGGAGCACTAAACCTTCACACATTGAGTCCTATCCACACTGAATTTTTGGTCAGAAATAATATGTTTAGATAATAGAATATTTTGTTAGAAAAAAAGCTAAAAAGACATTGAGTTTAGTGTTTTGATCAACTTATAATATCTAATATTCGAATGAAAGCTTGTTGCAGTTTTGCAAATATAGAGTTGATGGATTTTTATTAATGTCTATTTTACTGTCCAGTATTCCTGTCCAGTATTTTCAGCTCTTGCTCACATCAAGAGATGAAGAAGCCTGGGCATGGTGGCTCAGGCCTGTAATCCCAGCACTTTGGGAGGCTGAGGCAAGTGGATCACTTCAGGTCAGAAGTTTGAGACCAGCTTGGCCAACATGGTGAAACCCCGTCTCCACAAAAAATACAAAAAAATAAGCCAGGCATGGTGGTGGGCACCTGTAATCCCAGTTACTTGGGAGGCTGAGGCAGGAGAATTGCTTGAACCTGGGAGGCAGAGGTTGCAGTGAGCCAAGATCGTGCCACTGCACTCCAGCCTGGGTGTCAGAGTGAGACTCCATCTCAAAAAAAAAAAAAAAAAAAAAAAAAAAAGATGAAGAAAATGAAGAATTTGGATGTAGCATATCACTGTTTTGTCTAGTATTAGAAAACCTTACAAAAATTAATGAGTTGTGTAGTTTATTGATTTCTTTGAGATCCACAGCATAATTTTAATACGAGTGTTTGTTTTGATCTTTGAAATGAGGTAAGTTCTTCCATGTGTGTCCAGAATTTCCAAAAATACGGACATATTTACCTGTATCTGCCTTCAGCTGTGCCTCATATCTGTTCACCATTTCTCATTTCTTTTAGGTAGTCTCTGTAAGTGGTAACCAAATGGCCTAATTAGAATGAACTTCTGCAAAGCCATCGACATTCAGGAAATGCTATAAATAGATTGATTTGATTGGTTAGCTGTTTAATTAAATAATGTAACTGTTCTCTTATTCATTCCCCAGGCATTCTTTGAACTGTTGTTATTTGATACATGCAGGTCAACTGAAAAGAAAGACAGTGGCTACGCGGATTAGGTACACGTGTATTTCCCATGATCCAAATTTGTTTAGTTACTGAGTTTGGATTGAGAGGGTTTAGATAGCCAAAGGTGCCTGTATTTGACTGTTTAATGATAGTAAATGTGAGACATGCTTGCACAATCACAATTAAATACCAAATTGCTTTTGGCTGACCCAGTGTGCAATTACATATTCTAATTGTGTTGCAACAACCTTTGCTATTCTACATTAGTTTTTGTTAGAGTGAAGAAAAAAAATTATAATTAATAAAGATCAGATTTTCATGTCATGCTTTTAGCTTGTTGGCTTGGATAGATTTACTTTTTCCACAGAAACACCAAGAAACCAGGCAAGAGATGTAGATTTGCAACAACATTGGGAATATAAATTGATTATCTTTCTAATCTCTTTAAAGAATCATGCCTCATTTAGACCCATTTACACCAAACAGAAATGACTGATAGTTGGCTGGCTTGTCTTAGACCAGAAAGACAGCAACACAAATAGCAAGGCAGGGAGTAAGGAGAGGCTTCTATCTACTCACTCTGTATGCCCCCCTTGTTAGTCCATTCTCACATTGCTATAAAGAACTGCCTGAGACTGGGTAACTTATAAAGAAAAGAGGTTTAATTGGCTCATGGTTCCACAGGCTGTACAGGAAGCACAGCTTGGGAGGCCTCAGGAAACTTAAAATCATGGCTGAAGGTGAAGGGGAAGCAGGTATGTCCTGGATGGCAGGAGCAGGAGGGAGAGGGGACAGGGGCGAGGGGGAGGTACTACACGCTCTTGAGCAATCAGATCTCGTGAGAATTCAGTCACTATCACAAGAACAGGAAGAGGGAAACCACCCCCTGATCTAATCGCCTACCACCAGGCCCCTCCTCCAACACTGGGGATTACAATTGGACATGAGATTTGGGTGGGAACACAAATCCAGATCGTATCACGCTCCCCCACCGCCCCAATTAGAGACTTGGGATTTGAATCAACAAAAAATCCTGCAGTTCACTTTTTATGTGGATAGTACATTGGAGGCAGATAATTTTCCCACTTCTGCCTCCTTGTCAGTTCTTTTTTCCTTTGAATCAGAATATAACAGCGTCCAGTAATGCAGCGTGCCCACGTGTGAAATGAAGCAAGAGTGGCATAGTACACTCTGAGCTGTGCAGTGAAAAACAGGCGTGGACAGCCACAGGAAGGGTGGGGCTTCAGGCCACATTAAGGTATGTACTTTCATTTATTACTTATAGCTAAAATTCTACTTTAAGCGCTTTCAAATTACTTGAAAGAAATTTCCTTTTTACCATTCACTTAGGCAATAGAAGGAAGGAGAAAATCTTATCTCGTGGAACTATACTATATAAACACCTGAAAATGTCAAAGATTTGTTTAAAGGGTACAACTTACCCTTTAGCTGAAATAAAGTTGGGAGGACAGACTACTGCTTTCAATGACGGTGCACTAGGTAATTTAGAATCCCATCCCTCACCCTGCTGAGAAAAGGAGAAAAGCTAGGTGGGGAAAACCTCTTTGGGAGCACAGAATGCCTAAAAATATATTGAAAAATTACCTACCAAAATTTGAGACACAGAAATTCAGAAAAGGGATCCCTGTTTCTATGGGGTTGTTTGCTGATTGCGGATTATAGAAATGTACAGATGGAAGGCTGGGTAGCATCTCCGACAAACTCCCAAGGCTGGGTGAGGGACTGAAATTGGAAGCCAGAGGTCATTAATATAATGATAGAGGATCCTGGTAAAACCTCCAGGCTTTTGAGTTGAGATGCTGAGAGCTGAAGCTTACAAATAAGAGTAACAGGGGTAACACAATCCACGCAATGACTGCATCCACACTTTACGTGACCCAGTGTCTGGTGGGGTCCTGTACCTCTAGGACCCCAGTCAGGAATCCTCTCTGGAGGAAAATAGCTCTAACCAGATATAGGACTGCATCAAACAGTATAGGTGACAAGACAGTGTACATTAGAACCCACTCAAATGATAAAGGAGCCATAAAACTTCAAGTTCTAATATAAACCAATACAGACTTCAATATAACTGTGATCATTGCAGTCAAAGATGTGAAATACAATACTGAGAGTCTCAGCAGAGAACTGTCAACTCTAAAAAGTACAATCAAGATCAGTTTTTAAGTCTGAAACATAAAATAACTGAAATTAAGTACTCAGTCTACAGTTTTAATAGCCATTTATTAATACACAGATAAGAATGGGACTATATTTGTGTATAAATATACATATATGTATATGTGTATATTATATAATATATACACACTGTATATATATGTATGTATCTTTCTACATATGAATATAGAGAGGGAGAGATGGATGGAGAGAGAGACACAGAGAGAGAAGTACCAAAGACAGTAATTACATCTAGAATATAGTGAGAAAGTCCAAAAGGTATCCAAAAGAGGTGAAAGATAAAATTGGATGGTAGCAACATTTGAAGTTATTATGGCTGAAAATTGTATAAAACTGGAGAAAGTCAACCAATCATGGACTTAAAAAGGTCTACAGACAATAAATACAATAAATAATGATATAAATCACATGTAGGCATACCATAATAAAACCATAAAAACAAAGACAAAAATAAAATGTTAAACTCAAGAAAATATACATTTTCACTATAACAAGGTTTTAGACATACACCTGGCTTTTTTTTTGGTAACACCTTTACTGAAATATGTTTATATACCATACAGTTTACCTATTTAAAGTGTGTAATTTAATGATTTTTTAGTATATTTACACAGTTTTGCAATCATCAACACAACTTCTGAACATTTTATACCCCATATCCTTCAGCTGTCACCCCTAATCCTTCTGTCCCCAAGTCCTATGCAGCCACTCATCTACTTTCTGTCTATATCATTTCCTGTTTTGGAAATTTCATATAAGTGAAATTATATAATCTGTGGTGTTCTCCGACTGGCTTCTTTCACTTAGCAAAACGTTTTACGTTTCATCTATGTTGTATCAGAACTTCATTCCTTTGTATGGCTGAATAATATTCAATCTTGTTTATCCATTCATCATTTGATGGGCATTTGGATTGTTTCCACATTTTGACTATTATGAATAATGCTGCTGTGAATATTTGTTTATAATTTTGGGGTGAACATATGTTTTCACGTATCTTGGGTAAATAATGAAGAAGTAAACTCACTGAGTCCATGGTAACTCATGGTATGTTTAGCTTTTGGAGAAACTGCTCAAACGTTTTCCAAAGTTGTGGTTCAATTTTACATTGTCATCATCAGTGTATGAGGGTTCTGGCAACACTTACTGTTACCTATTTTTTTTTAATATAGTCATTCTAGTGGGTGTGAAATAAGTTGTGAAATGTCTCTTCTTAACATGATAAATGGAAGTCAGAAGTCAATGGAATAATATATTTAATAAAATAAAATAATGTCAATGTAGAATTCAATGTTTACTTCAACAACATGCTTAAAAATTCACTTGAAAGAGAAAAAGATTTTTAAAATTGATAATCTGCACTAAGAGAAATATTAAGCATATTCTTTTCGGAGAAGGAAAATATTCCCAGATGAGAACTTAAATGTGCATGGGGGCTGGGTGCAGTGGCTCACTCCTGTAATCCCAGCACTTTGGGAGGCTGAGGTGAGCAGATGACCTGAGGTCAGGAGTTCGAGACCAGCCTGGCCAACATAGTGAAACCCCATCTCTACTAAAAATACAAAAATTAGCCAGATGTGGTGGTGCACACCTGTAGTCCCTGCTACTCCAGAGGCTGAGGCATGAGAATCACCCGAACCCAGGAGGCAGAGGTTGCAGGGAGCCCAGATCACACCATTGCACTGCAGCCTGGGTGACAGAGTGAGACTCCACCTCAAACAAACAAAAAAGAAACAGGTGTGCATGGGTGGCTTTCTTTAAATGTCTTTGTCAAGGACATGCCGCTTTGTGTTCACATTCAGTTCGAATGTAGTGACATCTGGCACCTGTGATTCTCAAGTTCATCTCTGGTTGAATTTCAACAGCATAGAATGTGAAAAGAAGAGATCCTAAGAAATATCACCGTTAAGAGAGAAAAGGTGTCCAGAATGGCTACGAGAAAACTTAAGAGGACGTGACGTTTTAGAAGCAGAGGAAAGAGAGCATTTCAGAAAAAAAGATAGATTACATGAATAAGTACAAAATATATATTTTTCGCTTTACATAAAGACACACTGAGTGACATTTTTGAAAACAATTTTAGATGAGTGAGGACTAAAGACAGATTGTGCGTGTGTGCATATGTGTGTGCATGTTTGTGGTGTGTGCGTGTGTGTGGTGTGTGTGCATGTGGTGCATGTGTGCATGTGTGTGGTGTGCGTGTTCATGTGTGTGGTGTGTGCGTGTGTGGTGTGTGCATGTGTGTGGTGTGCGTGTTCATGTGTGTGGTGTGTGCGTGTGTGGTGTGTGCATGTGTGTGGTGTGCGTGTTCATGTGTGTGGTGTGTGCGTGTGTGGTGTGTGCATGTGTGTGGTGTGTGTGTAGATGTGTGTGCGCCTGTTTATGCATGTATGTGTGTGTGCGTGCATATTGGTGTGAATATTGGTGAGGCTGTTAAAGTGAAGATAGTGAGTAGCAGCATCTCCTGCATACACTGTCCCTGGGAGGAAGCTTACATTCCTTTCCCCAGATTAATTTTTTTAAAAAAGAAGGAAGTGGAAAGAGAAAACCAATCAATGGCTTTGCACAATCTATATAAAGGAAGCCCTGTATAAATGTGCTAAGTATGAAAAAAAAATCTCATGTTTTAGAAGATACTGAGAATAGTAATAATATGTGAGGTCACTTTTATAGGTATAAAAAGAAGGTCTGTGGAAGAGTAACGAAATAATAAAAAAGAGAGAGAGGAGAGGCGGACACTGATGAGATGGAATGAAGGCATTGGACCTCAGGTCACCTGACAACGAACCCAAGGAAAACAGGCTGGGAACAAAAGAACCATTTTACAATCAACATCTCCTTGAATAATTTACTTAAACCATGTAAATAATAGAAAAAAACTATTAAAAATGATTCTTGGTGGATTAGGAGGAAAGAAATGGGGCACTGCGTTGTAATTATATCTCTCTGCTCTTGCAACAGATGTTCAACAGGAAGCTCCAAATGCTTGTTGCTAGTTGTTATGCGTGCCTCAGAGCAGAACAGCTTGTCTGAGCTCTGGGCCCAGAATACTGCAATGTGAAAATAGGCCACAGGCATGAAATTCATTGTGATTATTGTGAACAGACACTGCTAACAGTACCCTGGGGCTTGTGGCTTAGGTAACTTTTCTATTTCCAACGTAGGAATAAATTACTCTGTATGTCATTTTGCATAATCAAAATGCAATACCGTACGAATTGTCAATAGACATACAGCACAAAAGCGTTTTAGGATATATGAATATGTCAGGAGCATATGTTTTCCACGGATTCATGTGAAATTGCTAAGGTGAAGACGGCTAATGTTTATTAACTGGTTAGTTTTTGAAGTTTTAGAGGCAATATTGACGAGGATTCATGCAAACAAAATCAAAACCTGTTGTATACTACTATTCTGTGTTGATAACCTTCCTATTATGACATTTGTTTTAACTAAATAAAAGTACTATTTTATTTTATTTATTTTATTTTTTTGAGACGGAGTCTCGCTCTGTCGCCCAGGCTGGAGTGCAGTGGCGCTATCTCTGCTCACTGCAAGCTCCGCCTCCCGGGTTCACGCCATTCTCCTGCCTCAGCCTCCCGAGTAGGTGGGACCACAGGCACCCGCCACCACACCGGGCTAATTTTTTTGTATTTTTAGTAGAGACGGGGTTTCACTGTGTTAGCCAGGATGGTCTCGATCTCCTGACCTCGTGATCCACCCGCCTCGAGCTTCCAAAGTGCTGGGATTGCGGCGTGAGGCACCGCGCGCGGCCCCAAAAGTACTATTTTAGAAAGGGAAAAAGATCGATTTGGAAAACAATGTAGGAGGAAGGTAAATTTTAAAATAATCATTCAAAGAGGAGCCCTTAATGGAAGACTATGAAAAAATTAGAATAGGGAAAATCAACAAAATAAAAAGAATCCCTTTTGTATGTCTAAACACATCCCCAAAACATAATGTGCTTAAAACAAATATGTTCAGCGAGATCATAAATTAATAAACTATGGGAAAGATTGCTATACAACTATTATTATCAGCTTAATAAAGAACTAAATTTTGACCTGTTTAAAGGAATGTACTACCAATATGCTATTAAAATTTGTAAAAATGATCTCTTAAAGAGAATTTCTTTCATTGGATAAACTAAAAACTATAGTATAATTTTCATAGCCAGTGTTACACAGAAAGGATTTACTTCTCATACCACTTCACAGGAAAAAGTCCTAGCACTGTTTGGCTTCAAAGGAATAGTCAGTATGTCTACTAGATCCAGAAAAAAAGATAATTTCCACTGATTTATGAAATTACTCAGGAGATGAAACTTACTTTGTCAGCAAAACCTCGGCTTGCTATGATGATCACATTTGGAGAGTAATTTTTACCTTTGTTAAGCAGACTGTCATTAATTGTCTTATTTTATCATAAAATTATATGATATTAAAATTCTCTATCACCAAACTGCTATGGTTTATCTGTTGCCTCCAAAACTCATCTGGAAATTTATTCCCCCACGTGGCAGAAGTGAAAGGTAGGGCGTTTGAAAGGTGATTGGGTCGTGAGGGCAGAGCCCTCAGAAGGGGATTAATCCATTCATGGATTTATGGGTTAATGGGTTAATGGATTAGTGGGTTGTCACAGGAGTGGGACTGGTGGCTTTGTAAGAGGAAGAGAGTATACAGTGCGGTTTGTCACATTGCCACTAGATGGCAGTGATGATGAACATGGACCGCACATTTACACAAGCTCTACAACCACCTGAGCTTTTAGTTCTTTTTATTTACTATGATGCTGTTGTCACCATGGCACTGACATTAGAAATATATTTTCCTTTCAGTAAGTTAGTAGCTTTACTGAACCCTTATTATGTACTAGACAATGAGATATGCCAGAATCACCACTTGATAGATGAGAAAATGGAAATCCAGGAAAATAAACTGAAAAGTCAAAAGTCAATAAGGCAAAAAATGAATTTAAGTTCAAAACAAAGTCTGTTTGATTCTAAACCAACTCCCTTATCTACCGAATACTTGAAATAGGATAGTGTCTGATACCTCTTAGAATTGTCACAAAGCCTTGGAACTACAGAGAAAAAATGAAAATAGTTTTTTGAATGAATTGTAATTCTATTGCTTGACTTTCTTTGGAACCAAAAATTAATATCTTTTACAGTTCTCCAGATTTTTTTTATCTTTGGGACTTACTTTTAGGGCTTGGTGAGTATATCTTTTGTAATGATTAATAGAGCCATATAAAATTCGTTAATAGACTCAAATACTTACAAGCGTAAACATTACAAATTAGCATATGAGGAGTTATACATTTTTAAGTAGAATTTTTAATGGGTATAATAAGATACCCAAAACGATCACAGGATTTATCTTCTAATATTTTAATACAAAATTTTTAATTTCTTAAAATGAGAATTATAAAAGCAAGATACAGAATCTAATTTCCTTTGGGATTAAATCTTGCAAAATAATTTAATTTTGCTTTAGGCCTCAATTATCCATTGATTAGATTTTCCCATGCTATTATTTTCCTATTGGTATTCAATTTATTAATAAAAATTGGATTGTTCTTAAATATAAAATGAACCTTGATAAGATTATATATTTACATAATGAAATAATAAAGGCACCATAAATGTGATTAATGCAATAAAATGTATTCTTTAGAGGTGTGTCCAGTGGCATCATATGCTCTTTCAGAGGCATATCTGTTGTTTATTATATATTACCCTTTCAGATAACTTTCATGAATTATTAAATCTTTTTTTCAAATTTGTAAATTAATGCTGCAGTTCACCTAAGTCACTAAGACTGCATTTCCCAAATGCAGAAAGATAGAGGAAAAGAGACGGTATCTTGGAAGTATATGTTTTCATTTAATAATTTATTATAAACATAAGTCCTTCTCATTACATAGTTTTAACACATTATTTTCAATGGATTACTTAATTTTAATATCAAAATTTATAAACAAATATCAAAAAATGTTAAACACAAGTTCTGTTTGGACATGAAGTTGTCCTTCCCCACTGTATTATAAACAACGGGAATCATCCTTACTGGCTGGATAGAAATGTAACTCTTTATATGTCTCTCCAGGATATATGCTGTTTCAGGAACCATACCAATACGCATACCCTAAATAGTGTATAAAAGCACTTGTCACTCTAATAGCTTAATTTTGCCCATTATCTAAATACATATGGGCTGTACTTGTGTACACCTACATCTCGCCAATTTGGGAAAAAAAACTCACCAGCTACAATGAAATAACAGAGACCAGATTTCAACTTCTACCTTGAACAAGTGGAAAACTGGGCAAAATACATAAAACAGTAGATTTCAGATGTTGGCCAACATTGCTAAGAGATGGCAAATAAACGCGGCAAGGCTTAGAAGTGCCGTGTGCTTCCTGGAGAGTTTCTGGTCTGCAGCACAGGAGGGATCCAAAGAGAGCCCAGTGAGCTCACTGACTTGGGGAAACTGAGTTCAGAACAAGGGGAGCCACAGTGGCCAGAATTTGCAGGACAAAATGCTGGAAAGGGAAAGAGGTCTGGAGATTTGTAGAGGGATTTCCTCTGGTCTTTGGTTTAGCACTGAATGAGCATGGGTGGGTGGAAACTACTGAGAGTCTGGAAAGAGCCATCAGAAAGGAGCAGCCAAACAATCCCCACAGCTCACACTGTGTGTGATACAGTGTGTGCAATTACACCATGTGTGTTATACAGTGTGTGCAATTGTGATACAGTGTGTGCAATTGTGATACAGTGTGTGTGCAATCACACTGTGTGATACAGTGTGTGCAGTTACAGTGTGTGTGATACAGGGTGTAATTACACTGTGTGATATGGTGTGTGTGCAATTAGAGTGTGTGATACAGTGTGTAATCACACCGTGTGTGATGCAGCGTGTACAATTACACAGTGTGATATGGCATGTGCAATTATACTGTGTGATTTTGTGTAATCACAGTTTGTAATGGAGTGTGTACAATTACACCGTGTGTGTGATACTGTGTGCAATTCACAGTGTGTGGAATTACACAGTGTGTGATACAATGTGTGTAATTATACTGTGTGTAATAGTGTAACAGTCAGAGTTTAAGGTTATCTCTCTTGTTCCCTGAACATTGCTGTTATCCTGTTCTTTTTTCAAGGTGCCTAGATTTCATATTGTTCAAACACATGTGCTCTACAAACAATTTGTGCAGTTGACGCAATCATCACAGGGTCATGTTTCGACAGACATCCTCCTCAGCTTACAAAGATGACAGGATTAAGAGATTAAAGTAAAGACAGGCATAGGAAATCACAAAGGTATTGACTGGGGAAGTGATAAGTGTCCATGAAATCCTCACAATTTATGTTCAGAGATTGCAGTAAAGACAGACATAAGAAATTATAAAAGTATTAATTTGGGGAACTAATATATGTCCATGAAATCCTCACAATTTATGTTCTTCTGCCATGGCTTCAGCTGGTCCCTCCATTCGGGGTCCCTGACTTCCCGCAACAACCAACCTAACATCAGACCTAGAGGAACTAGAAAAACAAGAGATAAACCAACCCCACAACTAGTAGAAGAAAGGAAATAACCAAAATAACAGCTGAACTGAATGTAATTGAAATGCTAAAAACAATACAAAAGATCAACAAAATCAAAAGTTTGTTTTTTTGAAAGAATAAATAAGATTGATAAACCATTAGCTAGACTACTAAAGAAAAAAGAGTGAAGGCCCAAATAAACAAATAAGAAGTGACAAAAGGGACATTACCACTGGCCCGACAAAAATACAAAAAATCCTTAGAGACTATTATGAACACTTCTATGCAGAGAAGCTAGAAAACCTGGAATAAATTGATAAATTCCTGGAATCATGACATTCTCCAAAATTGAATCAGGAAGAGATTAAATCCTTAACAGACCAATAATCAGTTCTAAAATTGAATCAGAACAAACAAACAAAAAACCCTATCACTCAGAAAAAAAAAACCTTGAGTCAAGTGTATTCACAGGTGAATTCTACCAGACTTATAAAGACCTGGTACCAATGCTACTGAATCTATTCAAAAACACAGAGGAGGAAGGACTCCTCCCTAATGCATTCTATGAGGCCAGCATCCCAAAACCTGGCAGAGACACAACAAAAAAAGAAAACTACAGACCAATATCCCTGATCAACATAGATGCAAAAATCCTCAACGAAAAACTAGCAACCTGGATCCAGCAGCTCATCAAAAAGCCAACCCACCATGATCAAGTAGGCTTTATTCCTGGGATGCAAAGTTGGTTCCACATATGCAAATCAACAAATGTTATTAATCACATAAACAGAACAAAAAACAAAAATCACATGGTCTTCTCAAAAGATGCAGAAAAGACTTTTGATAAAATTCAACATCACTTCATGTTAAAAACCTCAACAAACTAGGCGTTGAAAAAACATACCTCAAAATAGTAACAGCCATCTCTGACAAACCTACAGCCAACATAATACTGAATGGGCAAAAGCTGGAAGCATTCTCCTTAAGAACTGGAACAAGACAAGAGGACCACTCTCACCATTCCTATTCATCATAGAAATGGAGGCACCAGCCAGAGCAATCAAGAAAGAGAAAAAATGAAAGGCACACAAATAGGAAGAGAGGAAGTCAAACTACCTCTTTTCGCAAACAATATGATTTTATACCTAGAAAACCTCATAGTCTCTGCCCAAAAGCTCCCAGATCTTATACATAACTTCAGCAAAGTTTCAGTATTCAAAATCAAGGTACGGAAATCAGTAGCATTTATATACAACAATGTCCAACTTGAGAACCAAATCAACAGCACAATCCCATTCACAATAGGCACAATAGCATCAAAATATCTAGGAATACAGCTAATCAGGGAGGTGAAAGATCTGTACAACGAGAATTACAAAACACTGCTGAAAGCAATCAGAAACGACACAAACAAATGGAAAAACATTCTATGTTTGTGGATAGGAAGAATTAATGTTCTGAAAATTTCTATATCGCACAAAGCAGTTTACAGATTCAATGTTACTACTATCAAATTACCAATGACATTTTTTACAGAATTAGAAAAAAGGTATTTTAAAATTTATATGGAACCAAAAAGGACCCTGAATAGCCAAAGCAGTCCTAAGCAAAAAGAACAAAGCCAGAGACATCACACTACCAAAATTTAAACTATACTACAAGTCTACAGTAATCCAAACAGCATGGTACTGGCACAAAAACTTACACATAGACCAATGGAACATGCTAAAGAACACTTATAACCATCTGATTATCAACAAAGTTGATAAAAAGAAGCAATGGGGAAAGGACTTCCTCTTCAATAAATGGTGTTGGGATAACTGGCTAACCATATGCAGAAGATTAAAACTGGACCCTGTCCTTTCACCAGATGCAAAAAATCAACTTAAGATGGATTAAAGACTTAAATATAAAACCTAAAACTATAAAAACCCTAGAAGAAAGCCTAGGAAATACCATTCTGGACATAGACCCTGGCAATAATTTCATGATTGATATGGTTTAGCTCTGTGTCCCCACCCAAATCTCATGTTGAATTGTAATCCTCAGTGTTGGGGGAGGGGCCTAGTGAGAGGTGATTGGATCTTGGGGGCAGATTTCCCCCTTGCTATTCTTGTGATAATGAGCAAGTTCTTATGAGATATGGCTGTTTAAAAGTGTGTAGCACCTCCTCCTTTTCTGTCTCTCCTGCCCCCATGTGAAAATGTGCTTGCTTCCCCTTTGCTTCTGCCATGATTGTAAGTTTCCTGATGCCTCCCCAGCCATGCTTCCTGTAGAGCCTTTGGAACTGTGAGCCAATTAACTTCTTTTCTTTATAAATTACCCAGTCTCAGGTAGTTCTTTATCGCAATGTGAAAATGGACTAATACAATGATGAAGACACCAGAAGCAATTACGACAAAACCAAAAATTGACAAATGGGACTTAATTAAATGAAAAAGCTTTTTCACAGCAAAAGAAACTATCAACAGAGCAAACGACAACCTACAGAATGGGAGTAGATACAAAATAGGCATCCAATGAAGGCCTAGTATCCAGAATCTAGAAGGAACTTAAACAAAGTAGCAAACAAAAACCAACCCCTTTAAAAAATAGGCAAAGGACATGAACAGACACTTCTCAAAAGAAGACATGCACACAGCCAACAAGCATGTGAAGAAATGCTCAACATTATTAATCAGTAAAGCAATAAAAATCAAAACCACAATAAGATACCATCTCACACCTGTCAGAATGGCTATTATTAAAAAGCCAAAAAACAACAGACGTTGGTGAGGTTACAGAGAAAAGAGAATGCTTATATACCACGGGTGAGTATGTAAATTAGTTCAACCACTGTGGAAAACAGTATGGAGATTCCTAAAAGAATTTAAGACAAACTGTCATTCAACCCAGAAATACCATTACTCGGTATATGCCCAAAGGAATATAAATTGTTCTCCCATAGAGACACATGCACATGTATGTTCACTGCAGCACTATTCACAATAACAAACATATGGAATTAACCTAAATGCCCATCAATGGTGGACTGGAAAAAATGTGGTACGTATTCACCACAGAGTATTTCACAGCTATAAAAAAGAAACAGATCATGTCCTTTGCAGCAACATGGATGGAGCTAATTAAGTGAGTCAATGCAGGAACAGAAAACAAATGCCACATGTTATCACTTATAAGTGGGAGCTAAATGTTGAGTACACTTGGGCATGAAGAAGGGAACAATGGACACTGGGGCTTACTTGAGGGTAGAGAGTGGGGGGAGAATGAGGATCAAAAAACTACCTACCAAGTACTATGCTTATTACCTGGGTGATGAAATAATCTGTATACCAATACACAATTTACCTGTGTAACAAGCCTGCACATGTACCCCCTGAATATAAAATAAAAGTTGGAAAAAAATGGCCAAAATCTAGAATACTGATGACATCAAATCCTGTTGAGGATATGGAACAAAAGGAATTCTTGTTCAGGCTGTTGGGAATGAAAAATGGTACAGCCACTTTGGAAGATGTTCTGGCAGTTCTTACAAAGCTACACATAGTCTCATAATCCAGCAGTCACACTCCTAGGCGTTTACTCAACTGATCTGAAAACTATGTCCACACTAAAACTTACATGAGAATGTTTACAGAGGCTTTATTAATAATCATCAAATATGGAAGTAACCAAGATGTCCTTCTACTGGTGAATGGAAAAACAAACTGGTATATACATACAATGGAATATTATTCAGTGATAAAAAGAAATGAACTATTGAGACATGAAAAAAAGATAGAGATACCTTACATGTAAATTGGTAAGTAACAGAAGACAGTCTGAAAAATTAAAATTCAGGCAATTCAGGCAAGAGTCCTGAAAGGAAGATGCTTGGAAAATCAGGACCAGCGGCCTTTGTGGAAAAGACATGCAGTTAGAGCTATGGGAGTAGGTAGAAAGCATGGCAATCATTGTATTTGACATGGATGTGCCCTATAAATTACATATTTCAGGGCAGACATGGAAGAACCAGTAGGACAGAACTTGTCTAGAGTTGTCAGCTAGTCTCTGTGCTCACTTGCCCCAGGGCTTATGCAATGGGCTCACAGACAGAGTGGCCAAATTGCAGAGATGGAAGTTTTGGGCTAACAGCATGGGCTTTCTGTCATCTAGGCTGACCTAGCTACTACTGCTGCCAAAGTTCTGATGTGTCAGAGATAGGGACCCAAACTGAGTCCCCAATAAAGTATTGTGACTTAAAGAAATGAACCTGCCATTTCATGGCAATTTTACTTGAATGGATTTGACCCCGGGAAGAGAGGCGATTCATGCTTATCGGACATAATATATTCTGAATACAGGTTTACCTTTCCTTTCCATCCCAAATGCCTTTGCCAGTACCATTACTCAGTGGTTCAGAGAGAGTCTGATTTACAGACATGAACTCCTTCATAACGCTGTTTGGGACCAAAGAATTCACTTGCTGAATAGGGTATGTGACACTGAGCATATAGCATTGGATCCCTTGGTACTACCACAGATCACACCATCCAGAAGCTTCCAGTCTGGCAGGGCATGGAAATAGATGCTTCAAGATACTACTAAGGTGATGTCTTGGAGAAGAGCCTGTGTAGGCTTGAGATGTTATCCTTCAAGTGTGATATGTAACTTAGTGTGATATGTATCCTTCAAGTGTGATATGTAACAGACAGTATAACTTATATAATACAGTCTGTGTCTTCAGGAGGTAGAATACGTGGGTCCAAAATTCAAGGAATGGAAGTAGGAATGACTCTGTGAACTCATCACTCTCATTGATCCATTTGGGGCTGTTTGTGTTTTGTATCATTTCAACTCTCTGTTGTCAAGAGGTCCTCATTCTCAGAAGGATAATTCCACCAGGAAACCCAAGCAGGCTTAAGTTAAACTTAAAACTATCTGCCACCAGTTCATACTGGCCTCCTCATAATATTGTACAAACAGGTAAAGAATTGAATCACTGTCACACAGGGGTAATTGACCTTTGTTGTCATGATGAGATAGGGTCAAAGCCACTTAAAATCAGTAAAGAGGAATCACTCCTACCTAGAGTAGATCATCAGGTGATCCACTGGGATGTCTCTTGGTGTTGTCATGTTCAGTTTTAACTGGGAATGGGTAATTACCATCTAACAAGAGCATTAACATGGGCTCAGATCCTTTATGGATGAAAGTCAGTCAACCACCACACAAGACATCTGGGCCAGAAGAAATGCTAGATGAGAGTATTGGGTATGGGTGGTAGAGGAGAGATAAAACAAGTATTGATAACTATGACCTTGGAAATAACTTCAATCATGGGTTATAGGTTGTTCCATTAACTATCATCTTATAGAAGTTTTTAACCTAGAAATTATTAACCATTATAATTTTGAAGAAACTGTGACATGATGGCATAAACTTAACATCAGCAATAACTGGGACTGAGCAGTGAAAGGGATGGATGTTGTTAGACACTGTCAGTATCTGTGGGTGGATCCCATGTGTCTCTCCTGTGGATTCTGTGTTCCTAATCTCCAGTTTCTGTGTGTTTGACTCCTGCCAGTCCCCACTTGCAAACTTTTTTTTTTTTTGACAGAGTCTCCCACTGTTGCCCAGACTGGAGTGCGGTGGCACGATTTCAGCTCACTGTAAGCTCCGCCTCCCGGGTTCATGCCATTCTCCTGCCTCAGCCTCCTGAGTAGCTGGGACTACAGACGTCCGCCACCACGGCCGGCTAATTTGCTTTTTGCATTTTTAGTAGAGACGGGGTTTCACCGTGTTAACCAGGATGGTCTCGATCTCCTGACCTCATGATCCGCCTGCCTCAGCCTCCCAAAGTGCTGGTATTACAGGCATGAGCCACCACGCCCCACCCCAAACTTGCAAAGTTATTTAAAGGGCTACCCACTTGCAAACTTCTTTAAAGGGCTACTTTTAGGTTATTGGAGCTGCTTCCTCTGTTGCACCAAGAGTCACAAGTGTCTGGTAGTTCTATTTCCCTCCAGGTAGCCCACTTCCAATGACTGACTGCTGAAAGAGGATGAAAGCCAAGCTTCTTTGCCTCCACAAGCAACAAACTCCACAGTGAAATGTATGTCCTGAGGCTTCTCGTGGGATCAGGCTGAGCCCTGAACTTTACCTTGTTTGGCTTATTTCCCCTCCTTTTCCTGCTTCTTCTACTTCTTACTACTAGGTGTAACTTGTTAATAAATTACTTGCATAGACATTCTTATTTTAGAATCTGCTTCTGAGAAATCTGAACTAAGACTGTAAAAATTTTTTGATAACACATGTTGGTAATGTAGAATATCTATTTAGAAGAAAATAAAATTATATCCTCATTTTTCACCATACAGAAGTATTTTAAAGAGATTAAAGAACTGAGTACCATATTTTAAAAACAAAATATAAGTAAATAATTTCATATAATTTTAGGCTAGTAGTCTTTTCTAGGCATCAAATCAATGCCCAAGAGAAAAATTAGGAAATAGAATCACAAACTAATATAAAGTTTTCTAACAAGCAAAAGATGCTTTATGTTAAAAAAGATGAAAGACAGATTGAAAAAATATATGCAAGACTGCCAAGAACAGCTCGGTCAGGGACCATAACCCAGTGGCATTAGAGGAATTGAAGACACACACACACAGAAATACAGAGGTGTGAAGTGGGAAATGAGGGGTCTCACAGCCTTCAGAGCTGAGAACCCCGAACAGAGATTTACCCACATATTTATTAACAGCAAGCCAGTCATTAGCATTGTTTCTATAGATATTAGATTAACTAAAAGTATCCCTTATGGGAAACAAAGGGTGGGCCAAAATAAAGGAATAGGTTGGGCTAGTTATCTACAGCAGGAGCATGTCCTTAAGGCACAGATCACTCATGCTATTGTTTGTGGTTTAAGAACGCCTTTAAGTGGTTTTCCGCCCTGGGTGGGCCAGGTGTTCCTTGCCCTCATTCCAGTAAACCCACAACCTTCCAGCATGGGTGTTATAGCCATCATGAACATGTCACAGTGCTGCAGAGATTTTGTTTATGGCCAGTTTTGTGGCCAGTTTATGGCCACATTTGGGGAGGCCTGTTCCCAGCATGTCTCCCTTATTTGATTTGCAAAGTGATAAAAGCAAAGGCAGCTTTGTCACAGAGAGCTACTTCTCACGGGAGTCAGGATCTGCATCTGCAGACTATACAAAGACAAACAACACAGATTAAAAGCACAATCATCATTGAAATCACAGAGCTTCCAAGTGTTTTTATCCATTTTAATGGGTTATTAGCTACCAATCTGTCTGCAGCTCCTTCAAGCACTCCAGTTCCTGGCATTAAGGTCAGGTGTGCCTGGGATGCTTTAAATATTTGTTCTTTTAATTTTGCAATATCCAAAAACAAGTTTGTAAAGTGTCCTTCTAGATGCTTTTTTATTCTTTCCCAAATTTTGGTTTTATTAAGAGCTATTAATAGTTTCCACAAATCCTTATGTTTAGCTCCTACAACGGGCCATTATCATTTGAGGTTGAGGTGTCACTATACCGCCATGGTTCCAGATAATAGGAACTTTTGCCATACTTCTTATCATTTCTACCATCTGACCATTTTGTTCAGATCAGCTGAACATAGTGTGGCCATGGCACGCAGACTGAGAGGTGCAATTTAAGCTAAACATCCCCTCAGGGGACCAATCAATAATGTTTCCATAGGAATCATTGCACAGCACCTCTGCCTGTTCTGCAAAGCAATCTTCCTAAACAAGTACGTTCATTATTTCTGGCCAGGTTCTATTTTGTTTACAAATAGGTTTTTGAGGGCGGTATGCCTCAATTATAGGAGCAGATTTGTTACGGTAAATACTGAGATTAGAAAGCATGTGTAACTGTGTCATAGAGTGATTACATCCAGGCATTATTGCCAGCCAAGATTGATAAATATGCCCAATAAATATAATTGTTCTCTCTGTCAGCCCTTGTTGAAGGAATACTCATGGCAATGGTGATCACCGCTATCATAGCTACCATTAAATTACTCATTGTGACTGGTTGTTCCGGTTTCCTCAGGTTTCCTTCCACCATCTGTAACAGCTTCTTGATCTGTCCCCAGGTGGGTGGCTGTGTTTGACAGGTGTTACTCATGACATTTGGGGTCCTCCTCAGCATCAGCCACGACATGGCTGCAACTGGTGGGTCCTCGGGATCCTCCCGGAATCTCTTCCTTGGCATCTGACTCATGATAAGGTTTCAGGTGTCTTGATGGTATCCAAATTGGCTGTTGATTTTGGCCTGGAGGAATACAAGCATAACCTCTATCCCAAGTTATTATTTTACCTATTTCCCAACTTTTTGTTATCGGATCTCTCCACCAAATCAGTTGTTCTGCTTCTGTCTTTGCAGCTGTTTTCTGTAGATGCTGTTCAGCTGCTGATAACATCTGGCCTTTGGGCAGGCTCAAGAAATTTAAAGTTAATAATGCCAGATTCAATTATGTATGGGCTGTCCTATAATCCTTATTTCTCCCCCTTTTTTGTTTTTGCCATCAGTTGTTTATCTGTATGAAATAGTAACTGAGCATTTTCAATTAACTGTGTGGAATGGACCATGTATAAAGAATCAGAAATCACATTAATAGGCATATCAAAAGCAGTCAATACCTCAATTACAGCTACAATCTCTGCTTTTTGAGCTAAAGTGTAGGGTGTCTGGAAAACTTTACTTTTTTTTACCAGAATAAAAAGCTTTACCATTACTAGACCCATCTGTGAAACAATGAAAATGCTTAGAAGGCTGCAGCTTGTTTACTGCAGGAATTGTAAATGCAAACTGTTCATAGGCTTGCTCAGCTAAGGGGATAGTAAAGAAACAGTCTTTTAAATCTATGACTATTAAAGGCCAATTTTTTGGAATTATAGCAGAAGAAGGCAATCCTGGCTGTAATGCTCCCATAGGTTGTATAACTGAATTGATGGCTCTTAAGTCAGTTAACATTCTCCATTTACCTGATTTTTTCTTAATTACAAAAACTGGAGAATTCCAAGGGGAAAATGTTGGAGCTATGTGCCCATTTTCTAATTGTTCAGTAACTAATTCCTCTAAAGCCTCTAGTTCTCTTTACTTAGTGGCCACTGTTTTATCCAAATTGGCTTATCTGTTAACCATTTTAAAGGTATAGGTTCTGGAGGCTTAACAATGGCCACCATCAAAAACGATATCCTAATCTTTGGTGGAAACTTTGTCTTTCCGCTTGAAGTGGTTCTTTCAAACCTTGCAAATTTTTTCCTAGTCCCATACTAGGGACATACCCCATTTCATGCATCATCTGTTGATTCTGAGGGCTATGTAATTGTTCTGGAATTAGAACTTGTGCTCCCCATTGTTGTAATAAATCTCTCCCCCATAAATTTATAGATACAGAAGTTATAATTGGTTGAATAGTCCCAGGTTGTCCATCGGGCCCTTCACAATGCAAAATATAACTGCTTTGATATACTTCAGGGGCTTTACCAACTCCAACTATGTTAAATTGAGTGGGTTGAATTGGCCACGCGGACGGTCAGTGCTGTAGAGAAATGATTGAAATGTCCACTCCGGTATCTACCAAACCTTTAAATTTCTTTCCCTGAATAGTTGTTTCACAGGTAGGATGTTTATCAGTAACTCGATTTACCCAATAAGCTGCTTTGTCTTGTTTATTTGTGCTTCCAAATCCTCCTGTTCATTTAATTTCACTTTTCCCTGTTTCCATATATGGCACAATCAGGAGCTGTGCTATACACTCTCCTGGCTCTGCTTTCCAGGGAACAGAAGTAGATATAATAATTTGAATTTCCCCATTGTAATCTGAATCAATGACTCCTGTATGTATTTTTACCCCTTTTAAACTTAAGCTAGACCTTCCTAAAAGTAATCCTATCATCCCCGCTGGCAAGGGTCCACAGATTCCTCTTGGGACCTTTTGAGGGCGTTCCCCAGGCAGAAGGCTCACAGCTTTTGTGCAGTATAAATCTACTGCAGCACTACCAGCTGTGGCGGGGGACAGACATTGTACAGGGGTGAGGGAATGGCCGAAGCCGTAAATCCCTAGGTTTGGAATGGGGCCCAGGATGGGCCCCTCATGGCATTTCCTGAAATCAGGTTCCCATCTTTATCAAACTTAGAGTGACACTGATTACCCCAATGTTTTCCCTTTTTACATTTTGGACATATTTCAGGCTCAGCAGTTTTCTTTTTTCCCCTATCTGGCGGCCTGACTTGCTAATATTTTCTACATTCTTTTTTTGTATGACCATGCTTCCTACAGTTAAAACAAGCTCCAGGAAATGGAGTATTTCCTTTATCCACTCTCAGTCCTGCCACTGCCTGTGCTAGCAGAGTAGCCTTATGCAGATTACCTCCAATACCATCACAGGCCTTGATATAATCAACTAAATGTGCTTTCCCAAATTTAAAAGGACAAGGCTCAAATGTAGCTATAATATTTCCCTGTTGATCTGGCAGGTGTATTCTAACAGGGAACTGGCAAGCCTCTATATCACCCTCTTGTCTAGCTTGCTGAATTCCTGCCTGAATAGAACTGAGAGTGGTCGCTCAAGGTGCTGCTCGAACAGTCACTGGGGCAACTACTTTTAGCCCAGTGTCCTCTGGAAAAGAGAGATCTGCAGGGTCAGGCCACTCTTTTTCTTCAAAATAACAATGAGGGGGTGCAGAAGGGTAGGGATGAACCTCTCCCTCCTTTGCCACTTTAGCTTTAGCTGGCAAATAAACATGCTCTGTAACCTCTTCTGTTACTTCGTTATACCCTCCTTCCTCCTCATCATCAGTGTGAAAATACTCTCCTTCCTCCTGATCATCAGTTCACATCATCAGTGTGAACGAACCACAGCCCACACTTGTCCCATTGTTACCCTGATGCTTCTGAGCTCCTCTTCTTACTCACCACGGGGATTGCTTTAAGAGTACTTGGGTGTCCTCCAGCTAGTTCCACGTTCTCCAACTGTCGCTCCGGTGAACCTTTGGCCTGGATTCGAGCCCCCACATATGGGTGCCACTTGTCGATACCAGCTCGGTCAGGGAGACCCTAACCCAGTGGCATTAGAGGAATTAAAGACACACACACAGAAATATAGAAGTGTGAAGTGGGAAATCAGGGGTCTCACAGCCTTCAGAGCTGAGAGCCCCAAACAGAGACTTACCCACGTATTTATTAACAGCAAGCCAGTCATTAGCATGGTTTCTATAGATATTAGATTAACTAAAAGTATCCCTTATGGGAAATGAAGAGATGGGCTGAAATAAAGGGATGGGTTGGGCTAGTTATCTGCAGCAGGAGCATGTCCTTAAGGCACAGATTGCTCATCCTATTGTTTGTGGTTTAAGAATGCCTTTAAGCGGTTTTCTGCCCTGGGTGGGCCAGGTGTTCCTTGCCCTCATTCCGGTAAACCCACAACCTTCCAGCATGGGCGTCATGGCTATCATGAACATGTCACAGTGCTGCAGAGATTTTGTTTATGGCCAGTTTTGTGGCCAGTTTATGGCCAGATTTTGGGGGGCCTGTTCCCAACACAAGACATTAAAACAGGTTACGTATATTATATAGCAGAAGACCCTAAAAATAAAAAAATAAACCAAGTAACCCAAAATGAGAAAAGATTTGTATAGTTAATTGACAAATGGAATGTACTATACCACATTAATGAAAAAATGCAAATTAAAACTAAATATTCTGTGAATAGAATATTAGAAAAAATTATGATTGGCAAGAGGATGTAAAAATACATACTTATATCCACCTCTGGGTAGAGAGAATTATATTGGTCAGTATCCATCAACATTTTAAATGTGCAAACCTATACCTCAGGAATGCCTCCTGTAAGAATTTATCTTACAGTATGTACATAAGCAACTGCACATACATACTCGCCCACACAAGTCTTGTCATTGATGGTGTTCACCCATACACTACACACTGCTTTGTAATGTGCCTATTTTTTAACTCACAAATCAAAGACCTTTCAAAATCAGCCTATGTAAATCCTATCGTTCCTTTGATCTCTGTAAAATATATCACTGTATATTTTTTCAGCATTTCCTCAATTAATGAAACTTTAAATTATGTCCAAACAGTTGCTCAATACTGCATTTAATTAATTTCCAATTGGTTTTGGAAATGTTTTCTGTGTAGTTGTATATCTTTTCAATCTTGCAAATACCAGCTTTTATCTTTGGTTGATGTATATCTTCTACTCCTCAATCACTGATCTGTGCTCTATAATTTGTGTTAAAACCACCACACACATTTGTGATATTCAATGTCCCTTGCCTTGCAATTGTAGGAGCTATGAATATAGGTTTTGTGGTCAGCTTTATTAGAATGAGAGCTCCACCACCTGATAGCTATTGATCTTGGGCAAGTTCTTCGACTCCCTAAGCTTCAATTACCTCATTTGCTAAAAGTAGATAAGAAGAATATCTCTACTTCTTTAGTGAGTCAAAATAAGAAATAAAATAAGGTCTACAAATTGCCCCCCGAAAGCAACAGACGTTTATCATCTCTAGAGGAGTTCATTATTCCAGATTCTGTGGTGGAAGGAGGGGGATTTGGAATGAAATCAGGATTCCCAAACATTTATGAGGAAAAATAAAAGTTGAAGCCTTCCATTTCTAAAATATCTTTTCAAGGTATAATACAAAATTTTAGAGTAGTTTAATTCAAAACTCTGAAAAAAATGGCAGTCACAATTGACTCGTTACTGGTCTCTTTTAGTTTCACCAACTCTGTTTAGCAAACCTCTTTAATCCTATCATAGAAATACAAATAATCTTTTCTTCTTAAGAACCGAGAAATTCCAATGCAATACTATAGAAAGAAAAAAAGTAAATGTTGAAATAAGGGATTGTAAGATAGAGTAATAAACTAAAAGCACACAGCAAACATTATAAATAGAAAAACTAAATATCCAGGGAAGACAATGGTGTTGAATTAGATAAATTGTGTAAAACCTTCACTTAACTGTTTAGCATTTAAGGTTAATTATTGAAATTGCATTGCTACTTTTACAAAATTCTATCTTCCTTTTACAAAGTTATGACATTTAAATTATTTTATCAACCATGTAATCTGGTTAATTAGCTCAGAAAGCAAAATGAAGATAAAAAAGCATGACTATGGTTTTAGGAAGACCTGATACTAGCTGTGTGATTCTGGCCAAGTGCTTAACTCCTTTCCATCCCCTTTCTTCATCTCCAAATGAGGGCCATCAGTACCTCAACTTCGAGGGTTTTAATGAAGAGTAGATAAAATAAATGAGGAGTATCCACCATGTGCCTTGAACACAGTAAGTACACAACACATGGTAGCTGATGTTCTTGAGAATCTTGGCATTCATATTTTGAGAACTACTTTTTCCCTCAAAGAGCTGATAATGTTAGGGTAAAAAGAAATGTAAGCATGTAATAATAAAATTCCAGAATTCAGGCTTATGCACTCAAGGTCACCTAAGGAAATTGGTATTGTTGTTTTCAGATGCTTGGGCCATACTCCGCCCAATTTTTTAAGTATCTCAAAGATAAAACCCAGAAACTCCTTTCTTCAAGAGAATCTCAGCAACCCTAGGAATCTACCGCTATTCTGCTACTATCACTGGTCTGGTTCTAGTTTTCCACGTAGCAACCCTCCCCATTTCATATTTTATTTCCTGAATAAACATCCTCCCACTTCTCCCTCCTGTATGTTTTTTCCTCATCTACCATTAGAGCAGACAATTGCCCAACACTTTTCTTTATTCAGGTCTCTCCAGAGGGTAGTCCATATATATTTGTAAACAAATTTTGTCTGGTGTCTTGCCATGGCTGAAATCTTTCTTTTCTTTCTCTACTGCAGCCCCAATAGGCTTGGTACTTGTCTATTAGATCACACCACGTCAATGCTTCCCATGGTGATTCCTGAAGGCCATTGCTATCATAGTCACTGCCAGCTAGCATCGCTGCTATTTCTGATTCCACGGTTTTATCATCCTCCATTCATGCAGCACTTTCTTGAAACCAAATGCGTGTTATTTATTTCTCCTAAAGTCCATCTCTTTACATTTGATTCATTTTTCTAACTTATAAAAAATTCCATCATCCAGCACTCATGATATTTTCAGCTGCAGCATCTGCATAAGACATATAAAGTATCTGCTATATGTTCACTCCCATCATTGGCTAACATGTTGCATGGTTTCCCCTCTGGTTCTCTGTTTTATACCTTCCCAGGCAGGTTAAGACCCATTGTATGTTCATGTTATAATTCAAATATAGGCTTAACACTTTCTAACCAAATCATAACTCTTCTAGAATGAAGAGTGTGTGGGAGTGATAGATAGATAGATAGGTGCAGATAGATAGGTTGGTATCCTTGACACAAATTGAAAATGCTCAATAAATATTGGCTAAATGAATGGAAGAGCTGGCTGGTTGGACAAGATGACCTTGGATCATGTAGGAAATGGTCAAACCGAACAACTGTAATGTGATGTTTTTTCCAGTTAGGATCACCATTAGCTACAAAATGCTCCAATTAATTAGTAAATGCAAATTTAAAATTTAGATGCAAAAAAAGAGATGCTACCATTTAAACATATTTTTTTGCTATGCTTTATTTGTACCTTTCCTTTAAGTAATAATTCTACCTTAAAAGAGTATATCAAATATAATAATTCCTTATTATGAATAATTTTGAGGGTTGCAATTAAGAAGAAATGGATAAATGTTATAGAACAGGCAGAAAAAATTATTCTACAGAAAGGTATAAAGAGAATTCAGAATCTGGGGATATATTTTATGGACTGATATAGTTTGAGTGTCTCCTTCAAATCACATGTTGAAATGGTGGGAGAAGCACCTCCTACCAGGCCCCAGTGTTATAGAGATGGGATCTGGTAGGAGGTGTTGAGATCATGGGGGTGTACCCCTCATGAATGGTTTAGTGCCATCCCCTTGGTGATGAGTGAGTTCATGCAAGATCTGGTTATTTAAAAGTGCGTGGGCCGGGTGCATTGGCTCACGCCTGTAATCTCAGCACTTTGGGAGGCTGAGGCGGGAGGATCACAAGGTCAGGAGTTCAAGACCATTCTGACCAACACAGTGAAACCCCATTTCTACTAAAAATACAAAAAATTAGCTGGGCATGGTGGTGCACACCTGTAGTCCAAGCTACTGGGGAGGCTGAGGCAGGAGAATCACTTGAACCCAGGAGGTGGAGGTTGCAGTGAGCCAAGATCAAGCCACTGCACTCCAGCCTGGGCAACAGAGCAAGACTTCATCTCAAAAAAAAAAAAAAAAAAAGTGTGTGCACCTCCCATCCCCTTTATTGCTTCAGCTGTCGCCATGTGATGTGTAAGCTCAGCCCTCGGCCATGAGTCGAAGCTCCCTGAGGCCTCTTCAGAAGCCAAGTAGATGCTGGCGCCATGCTTCCTATACAGCCTGCAGAGCCATGAGCCAATTAAAACTCTTTTCTTTATGAATTACCCAGCCTCAGATATTTCCTTATAGCAACATTAGAATAGACTGACGCAAGGACAGTATAGGAGTTTTTCTGAAGAAAGAAATTAAACAACATATAACCAGTTGATGATAAATGTCTTTCTGTGGAGAAGAAATGTTTCTAGAGGTTTACATTTTTATGTTTTAATTTTCACTCCACTGCCCTCTCCTGTGAAAGACGCAACCTCTCTAGATTCAAGTTATCTGATATATAAAATAATTTTTCAAGCTGACTTACTGAATATCTTAGAAATTTGAGAGCTCTAAAATCTACCAAAATACATTTAACTACTACTTACTCTATTTTTTAAAAAAGCCTTTGTCTTCACTCGAAGAATTTTGCTGCTAATTTCTCAAAATGTAGTATTATTAGTTTTCAGCCAAAGTTTTGTTATTTATTGGAAAAAAGTACAAAGTTGCAGCTGTAAAGGATGAATAGATCTAGGAATGTAATGTATAACATGAGGGTTATCATTAATAATATTGTATTGTATACTGGAAATTTGCTAAGACAGTAGATTTTGGGTACTTTTACGACACACACAAAAAGGTAAGTATTGGGGAGGATAGATATGTTAATTTGCTTGATGTTTTACTATGTATATGTATATCAAAACATCATGTTGTGCACTTTAAATATATACAATAAAAATATTTTGGAAGATAGTGAACAGTGTAAAAAGAGTTCAAATTCATTTTCAAGGACATTTTATAGTTAAAGCTGGGAGTCAATGAAGGATTTCTCATATTTATAATCAGATACATGTAACACAGTTTCTTTTTCTACCATTTCTACCAAAATCACATAATGATGTTTTTCTCTTTATTGCTCTTACTTGGTTGTTTATACCATGCTGTGACTTTACCCCTTATTTTATGCTTCAGGAAGTGCTAAGAGTCAAATGTAACTTATATTCAGTGGTAGCTAAAGCGCCCATTTTATAATGTGTTGAGCAAGCCTTCTGAGCACAGGATTTGTAACAGAAGGGAGTACAAAAACGTGAGACCAAGTGACCTGTTTGTGCCTAAGAGAAATAAATATGAAATATAGAGGCCATGATGATTACATTGCACAAACCAACCTTTCTTCAATGTGAGGGTTTCTCTGGAACATTGTAATGGGAAATAGATGTGAGTCCTAAAACAAAAGTGTTTACTTCCTGAAGAAAACAGCTGAGAAAGTGCGAAGCCAAAGAGCGTCTACAGAGCTATTTCTATACAATCAATGCAAGCTCAATAAGGGAGGCTTTGATTTGCTACCCAGGCAAGAAGGGAAGCCTAGAGATGCTGACCTTCCCCAGTTGGCAACATCTCAAAGACGAGTCACTGGCGAAGGCATTTGGAGTTCTCATCGTTCTTCTTTAAGTGTCTGTGTTTGAAGTTTACACACAGTCTATTCACCTTGGCCACATTTATAAATGTGCTTAACAGTATCTGTAAATCACTATGTTTCAAAAGTTTTTCACTTTAATTTTTTTCTCATCAGTTCTCTCACACTCTCATTTCTAAACAAGTAATTATGCCTTTTGCAGTAAAAAGCAGACTTATGCGGTACCTGCTGAGTTTCATAAAACTGAATATTGTCTTTGGAAGCAAGCTTCCTCTCCGTAGCTTCAGTGGAAATGGTCATAAATCATATATAATTAGGTAAGTAGATTGTGCCATATTCAGCATTTGAGAAGAATACCATGAAATGGGAGGCAATTTTCTGTCTTTTTCCCTTAGTGAAAAGATAACAAGTTTCAGTCCTCATTTTGAAAGTCTTTAGACACACTAATTGGTTTTTATTTGTTTTTGTTTTTTCCTTCCAAGGAAGAAAAGTAATCAAACATCATTTGGTGTTGTAGCAATGTAATAGAAAAAATGAAAATTAAAAACAACGATGAATTAGAGATTTATCCTACCTCCTAGAGTCTGATACTAACATCACCACTGCTGATAAAATCCAGATCTTCACTGGAACACTGGAAGAGCGGTCAGTACAGCCCTCCCTTTCATTTCCAGGAAAGAGAAGTCTAGCCATGGAGGCAGTGAGTCAGAGCCTAAAACAAATCCAGAGGTGCTCCAGTCCCATTATCAGGGTTCTTCACTGTCCCTCTTGTTTGATGCAGTTCTACTTTTTCTTTCCTAGTGTCTTTGAGGGCTTAAATTTGGTTCAAAAAAGGTCTTGAAACCAAGACCCACCAAATTGGGAAGGACCAGAAGGGCAAGGTAAAGTTACTGCCTATTTTTGTGTAGTAATGTTTGTTTTGCTTTGTTTTCAAGTGTTTCCTGGGGAGAGGAAATAAAGAAGCTTGGACAGTTAAGAGAAAAGCAGTTTGCATTAGTCAATAATGGAGGATATAAAAATTGCAGAATTGGCCTGGTGCAGTGGCTCATACTTGTAATCCTAGTACTTTGGGAGATTGAGGCAGATGGATCGTCTGAGGTTAAGAGTTCGAGACCAGTCTGGCCAACATGGTGAAACCCTGTCTCTACTAAAAATACAAAAATTAGCTGGGCCTGCTGGCTAACCCAAGTTATAGGAGACTGAGGGAGGAGAATCGGTTGAACCCAGGAAGTGGAGGTTGCAGTGAGCCGAGATCATGCCACTGCACTCCAGCCTGGGCAACAGAGAGAGACTCTGTCTCAAAACAAAAACAAAAACAAAAACAAAAACTGCAGAATTTAGAAATGCTATTAAGGAAATACATTGTATGTGGATTTCCAAAGAATGGTGTCAGAAGTGTGACAGTGCGGAAGGACAGCTTTGTGGAGGAGGTACATTCTTATGTTATTTTCCTTTCACCTTTTCATAAATGAGGCAACAAGAGCTTCTTTAAGTGTAATCCCCAGACCAGCAGCATTGGCATTCTGTGAGAACCTGATAGAAATGCAAATTTCTAGGTCTTCACTCACACCTGTTCAGAGGCCTAGCAATGTGTATTACGAGAAGCTATTCAGGTTATTCTGATGTACACTAAAGTTCCAGAACTCCTGATGCAGAGGGTACATGAAGAGATACATAGTTAGATATATCTTCTAAGTCAGATACATCCTCCAAAACCTGGGTGCACTTACTATGTGACCTTGAAGAGGTACTTAACTTCAAAAGATATTGGCATTCTCCTCTATAAATGGAAACAGTAATAAATACATTGTAGGATGGTTGTCAGAGTTAAATGAGATATTGAATAGGTAATAAAATATTAGATGGAACCTTTCCTGTTACCTTGCTAAATGACCAACAAGTACATCCACATTCTAATGAGAATCATTAGATATGTCCAAGCAGAAATTCCCAAAATGCAACAGAAGTGATCCAGCATCCATCAAGCTTCTATAGCCTACAAGAGGAGATCTGAAATTGCAAGGACAATGTTTAATGGAATTTTCAGGAGTGGATTAAGTTGCAGAGAGTGTTAAGATTTTTTTTTTCCTACTTTCTTTTTAGGAGATAAAAGTATGTTTTTCCCTCCCAATAGGCCAAGAGGGAATACTCCAAGAAAACTCTTCTGGAGACAAAAAGTCCATAAAGGAAAGTAAGATATGTAATCATCTGCTAGTTTTATTGTAGGTCCATTTGGACACAGCCATTTAGGTAGAGCAAGGCAAAATAATTCTTGTGAGGACCTCTCATCTGTCCCCAGGATGAGGGAACATAGGTTAATATTGACTCTGATGTGTTCCTTTCCACGTTGAGAATTTTAAAGTCTGCAAATCTGTAGTCCAAAATTGATTCCAGGAAGAGGAGTGAGCAGTTGGGCCTTGAAGAATGCACAAACGTGCCACACAAGAGAGTCAGTATGTGGAGGCTGCCAGAGAAGACATAGCAGCCAGTCATTCTCAGCTGAGTGAGGACCATGGGGAGCACCAGCTCAGGGGTAAGACTCTATCCTTCCAACATCCTTTCCCCCCAACACCCATTTTCTTTGTTCTGATCCTGGAAGAGTCAGAAGGTGGAGGAGAGAGTGAGGAAAGGCTGAGCAAGGTGAAAGTGTAGGTATCTTTCTTTAATTATGGCTGGTCCCTGAATTGGGGGAAGGGCAGATATTTGAGTATGATATGACAATAAAGTCAGGTTTTAGACTAAATTGGACTATTATAGTTTTTTTTTTTTTTTTTTTTTTTTTTTTTTTTTTTTTTAGATGGAGTCTTGCTCTTGTCACCCAGGCTGGAGTGCAATGGCGTGATCTCTGCTCACTGCAACCTCTGCCTCCCAGGTTCAAGTGATTTTCCTGCCTCAGCCTCCCAAGTAGTTGGGATTACAGGCACCCACCACTACGCCCAGCTAATTTTTGTGTCTTTAATAGAAACAGGGTTTCACCATATTGGTCAGGCTGGTCACGAACTCCCGACTTCAGGTGATCCACCTGCCTCGGCCTCCCAAAGTGCTGGGATTACAGGCGTGAGCCACTGCACTCGGCTGGACTATTATAATTTCCAAAAATGACACTGTTCTAGTAGATGGGAAACTACTGAAAAGTGATGGAATCTTATCCAAAGGGCTGATGGCGAACAAAAGAGATGTAATAAAGTTTGAAGGAAGAGATAGGAAAAAAACAGTAAAATAATTTTTGATTTGTACTTCAACAAATCTACTGCTTTCAATACACTTTCACATGTAAATTACCTAAGAGAGTGCCTGTAATTTAGAAGCAGGTCAGTACATGTTTATTTTCTTTTCCTTTTGGTTTTTCTCTCTCTTTTTGTGACTCTCTAGGAAGGCTGTAAGGAACAGGTGATTAAATGTGACCTTTCATGATTTTTCAGTTAAAAGGTTGCTGTGGTTCAAATGACGGTGTCCTCTCTAAAATACATGTTGAATAATCCCTAATGTACTGAGAGCTGCGGCCTTTGGGAGGTGACTAAGTCATGAGGACTCTGCCTTCATGAATGGGATTAGCACCCTAATAAAACGGGACAAGTTTCAAGAGAGCACTCTCTTGCTCTTTCATGCCTTCCACTTGTGAGGACACAGCATTCTTCCCCTTTGGAGGATTCAGCAACAAGGCACCATCTTCGAGACAGAGCAACTCTTACCCAACACAGAACCTGCTGGCACCTTGATCTTGGACTTCCCAGCTTCCAAAACTATGAGACTATTAATATATTTCTATTGCTTGTAGCTTACCCAACCTGTAGAATTTTGTTATAGCAGCACAAAGGGTCAAAACCATATGTAAGAAATTTTAACACCTATCTGTTCTGAAGAACTAAACCAGAATAATAAATACTTTTCAGAAGGATTTTGACTCATAAAAGAGTATTACAGCAATTTTTTTCTTCTCATGTCAGAGAGAAAAAATTATTAATAAGATTAAATTCAATAAGAGTTTAGAAGACTTGAAAATTAATAGGAGTTAATGTTTTATCTTAGTATTTTATTTCTTTGCATTTGTTTATAGTTTAAATTCTGTCAAAATTATTTTAATAAAAAGATGTAATGAATTTTTAAATATCTGTAGAATTGTGTGATACAGTCTGAAATGTTTAGTGTTATCTGAAAAAAAATTCTCATTCCTGGGTTGACAAATCTCAGCTGTCACAATGCACCTGAAGGCAGTCAACCCTTATGTCAACTGAAGTTAGCTGGAAATGTGGAACAGAGAATAGAGGAGCCTGGCTCAAGACTAAGGGTAGAAGATGTTCAAGTTGACTTGATCACTCTTACCTAGAGTCAACTTTAATCAGAAGTTCTAATAATTCATTCCTGAATGAATTCAAGACTTCCTGTGGGAATATTCCCACTGATTTTTTTCTCACTCTTCACCCAATCCCAAGATAAGATGACTTCTAAAAACTACATGAGTGTGGCCGGGCACGGTGGCTCTTGCTTGTAATCCCAGCACTTTGAGAGGCCAAGGCGGAAAAATCACGAAGTCAGGAGTTTGAGACCAGCCTGGCCAACATAGTGAAACCCCGTCTCTACTAAAAATACAAAAAATTAGCTGGGCATGGTGGCGGGCACCTGTAATCCCAGCTACGTGGGAGGCTGAGGCAGGAGAATCACTTGACACCAGGAGGCAGAGGTTGCAGTGAGCCGAGATAACGCCATTGCACTCCAGCCCAGGCGACAGTGTGAGACTCCGTCTCAAAAAAACAAAAAACAAAAACAAACAAAAACACTACATGACAGAAATAATTTATATTTTATTAAAACAATGTAGAAAACAACTTACTATAAGTATATTAAAAATGAGCATTATACATTTATTTGCTTTTACCTAAAATTAGCTAAATGATACTTAAAGAATATTAAAGAATGCATAAATAGTTCCCTATTGCAGCACTTTTGGATAGCTACTTTTGTGACATAATTAGCAAATTTGATGATTTAATCAAAATCTCACCTTGGTCCTGCAGAAAGATGGAAAACTAGAAATGTGAGTTGCTGCAGGTACAAAATTTGTTCTTTGAACAGCAAACAGTTGCTTCGTGCCAACTACTGTCCTAAACACTTTATATATAGCCATAGGCAGCTTTCTGTTTTAACTGTGTTACCTTTATTGTGTAGCTTTTTTTTTCTTATTTGGACTATTCTAAATTACGAAATTACAGACGGTGGTGTGATTATTGTTAATACTTTTTCTTCCTAATAGTCACACCAAAAAGCCCACTTCCTGTAACCTAGAACTCTTTCTTTTCTTTCTCTTTCCCTCCCTTTCCCTTCCCCTCCCTTTCCCTTCCCCTCCCTTCCCCTTCTCCTTCCCTTCCCCTTCCTTTCTCCCTCCCTCCTTTCCTTCACTTTCCTTTCCTTTCTTTCTTTCTTTCTCTTACCTGGAGCTCCTCTTTCTTTTTCTTTCTCCTTTCTTTCTTTTCTTTTTCTTTTTCTTTTTTGAGACGTAGTCTGGTTCTGTCGCCCAGACTGGAGTGCAGTGGCGCTATCTCGGCTCACTGCAAGCTCCGCCTCCCGGGTTCACGCCATTCTCCTGCCTCAGCCTCCCGAGTAGCTGGGACTACAGGCGCCCGCCACCACGCCCGGCTAATTTTTTGTATTTTTAGTAGAGACAGGGTTTCACCATGTTAGCCAGGATGGTCTCGATCTCCTGACCTCGTGATCCGCCCACCTCGGCCTCCCAAAGTGCTGGGATTACAGGTGTGAGCCACTGTTCCTGGACAGTTTGATTATATTTTTAAATGTGTTCTACTAATCTCTGGCTTTAGTTTGGAATGTGTAGTTAATTTACATTTAATATGATTACCGATAAGGTAATATTTACATGTGCCATATACCTATTCATTTGTCTTATGTATTTTTTGATTCTGTGTTCATTCATTATGGCTTCTTTTTATTAAATAAATATTTTCAGGTATACTATTTAAATTCCTTTATTTATTTTTACTATATATTTTTTGAGCAATTCCATTAGTTGTTGCCCTCGGGACTCCAGTTAACATCTTAACTTTAAAATTTTGGTGCATGTCAACAGCAACTTGATTTCAATAGTACACACAATTTTCTTCCAATATAGGTTTATTTTCTTTCTTCTCCTTTGTGTTTTATGTAATAGTAATGACATTATAAGCCTACCAACACAGTTTTATAATTACTGATGTATTCCATTGTCTTTTAAATTGGATAGCAGAAGAAAAGTATCACAAATAAAATTATGCTTTACTTTCTTTTACATTTGCCTACGTAGTCACTGGTAATGGTGCCCTTTATACTTCATGTGGACTCAGGTTACTTTCCAGTGCCCTTTAATTTCAGTCTGACAGATTCTCCTTAGTATTCTTTATTTGACAGTTCAGCCAGCAACAAGTTTTCCAAATATTTGTTTTTCTGAGAATGTCAATTTCACCTTCAGTTTCGAAGGATGTTTTTTGTTAGATATGGATTTCTTGGTTGATAGTCCTTTTTTTTAGAACTTTGAATATGTCATCTGACTAACTTCTGGCCTCCATGGTTACTGCTGAGAGTCAGATGGTTTTCTTAGTGAGGATCCCTTGTATTTAATGTGTGACTTTTTAAATAACTTTTACTCCCATTACGGATAAGCTAGTATGATTGATGGTATCTCACAGGTCTCTGTCTGACTCCCCATTCTTTTTTTTTTTTTTTTTTTTTTTTGAGATGGAGTCTCACTTGTCGCCCAGGCTGGAGTGCAGTGGCGGCATCTCAGTTCACTACAACCTCTGCTTCCTGGGTTCAAGTGATTCTCCTGCCTCAGCCTCCTGAGTAGCTGGGATTACAGGCATTTGCCACCATGCCCAGCAAATTTTTGTAGTAGAGATGGGGTTTTGCCATCTTAGCCAGACTGGTCTCAAACCCCTGACCTCAGGTGATCTGCCTGATTCAGCCTCCCAAAGTGCTAGGATTACATGTATGAGTCACTGCACCCAGCCTCCATTCCTTTTTATTCATTATTTTGTCTTACTGTTCCTAAGACTGGATAATTTCAACTGACCTAGCATCAAGTTCATGAATTCTTTCTTCTGGCACTCCAATTCTACTGGTGACCTCTCCAGTGAATTTGTATTTAAGTTATTGTGCTTTTAAACTGCAGAATTTCTATTTGCTTCTTTTAAAATAATTTTTCTCTTTGTTGTTGTTTTTTATTTGGGTGAGTTGTCATTTACATTTTCCTTTAGCTCTTTAGACATGATTTTGGCTAGTTCTTTGAAACATATTACCAGTTAATCTAAAGTATTTTCCTAGTATATGTAATATCTTGTCTTCCTCGCAGATAATTTCTAGTAACTGGCCTTTTTTTCGGTGTATGGATTATCCTTTCCTGTTTCTTCACATATCTCATTTTTTTCTTAAAGACTAGATAATTTTAAATATGATAATGTGGAAATTTTGGAAATCAGATACTTCTCGGCACTTTTTTGTTTTGTTTCTGTTCTGGTTTTACTTTATTTTTGTTGTTTATTTATTTAGTTGTTTGTGTTGCGATTGTTGTTGCTGCTGTTACTGTTTGTTTAGCGACTTTCTGTATTTGTCATGGGTAGCACTGAAGGCTTGGCTTGGATAGCTTAGTGGTCAGCTAATGTTTTGACAAAGATTTTCCTAAATATTTTAGACCAGTTAGTCTCCCATCCTTTGCCTAGGGGTTCAGTATGTGTGTTGGGACATACCTCCAATGCACCAGCACACCATTTGCAACTATGTATTTGTTTTTACTTCCTATTTGTGCAGATCCTCAAAGCCATAAAGTGGTGAAAGATGAGAACCGTGGCCGGGCAAGGTGGCTCACGCCTGTAATGCCAGCATTTTGGGAGGCAGAGGCGGGCGAATCATGAGGTCAGGAGATCGAGACCATCCTGGCTAACACGGTGAAACCCTGTCTCTACCAAAAATGCAAAAAAAATTAGCCGGGCATGGTGGCAGGCACCCGTAGTCCCAGCTACTCAGGAGGCTGAGGCAGGAGAATGGTGTGAACCTGGGAGGCGGAGCTTGCAGTGAGCTGAGATGGCGCCACTGCACTCCAGCCTGGGCGACAGAGCGAGACTTCGTCTCAAAAAAAAAAAAAAAAAAAAAAAAAGAGTGAGAGCCCTTTCATGTGTTACTTGGCCGTGTACACAGTCCTGCACATGCATGTGGCCTTTTAGATTCCAGGAATGCACCAGAGCTTTTAAAAATCTTCTATGAAAAACTAATTCTTCATTTTTTCATTTTAACTTCCTTTCTCTCTCCCTCCCTCCCTCCCTCATTTCCTTCACTTTCCTTTCCTTTCTTTCTTGCCTAGAGCTTCCTTTTCTTTTTCTTTTAATTTTTTTTTTTTTTTTAGACGGCGTCTCACTCTGTCGCCCAGGCTGGAGTACAGTGGTGCGATCTCAGCTCACTGCAAGCTCCGCCTCCCGGGTTCACGCCATTCTCCTGCCTCAGCCTCCCGAGTAGCTGGGACTACAGGCGCCCGCCACCACGCCTGGCTAATTTTTTTTTGTTTTGTATTTTCAGTAGAGACGGGGTTTCACCATGTTAGACAGGATGGTCTTGATCTGCTGACCTCGTGATCCACCCGCCTCGGCCTCCCAAAGTGCTGGGATTACAGGCGTGAGACACAGCGCCCGGCCTCTTTTCTATTTATTTTATTATTATTATTATTATTATTATTATTGCTGTTATTATTATTATTATTATTATTACTATTTTGAGATGGAGTTTCGCTCTTGTTGCCCAGGCTGGAGTGCAAAGGCACGATCTCAGCCCACTGCAACCTCCTTCTCCCAGGTTCAAGTGATTCTCCTGCCTCAGCCTCCCGAGTAGCTGGGATTACGGGCATGTGCCACCATGCCTGGATAATTTTGTATTTCTAGTAGAGACAGGGTTTCTCCATGTTGGTCAGGGTGGTCTCAAACTCCCGACCTCAGGTGATCCACCCGCCTTGGCCTCCCAAAGTGCTGGGATTACAGGCATGAGCCACCACGCCCGGCCTTCATTTTCTTTTCTATTTATGGGTTGGGGACAGGTAGGGCTGTATGAGTGGCTACTATGTGCTAGTTGTTGGAAATGAAGAGATGCGTAAAATATTATCTGTTCCATCTTGGAATCCTACTCTCAGGTCTTTGTGGTACAAAAAACAATATGGAAAACAATTCAAAATTGTTCATTTTGCTCTATGTAAGGGAAAGTATCAATAGAATTATTTTAATCTGACAACTTGATTTTCAGTTAAGATGAATCCCTGTTACCTGAAAGTTAGTTTTTTTGGTAATATTTCCAATGTATATGGTACTTTTTTTCTCCATAGCATTATCATATTATATTGCAGATTTCTTTTATATGATATAAAATTCAATAAAAATGTAATATCTAATATACCTTATAAATTACAAGGTTTGTGAGACAGAGCTTGATATACAGATTTGAGGTGGGTATAAAAAATTTCATAACAATCCAAAGTGATAATAAAGAAAACTCAAAGTACATGTCAGATAAACATTATTTTACATTTGATTGCCACAGAATGGTCAAGAAAAGAAAAATGGCACCATGGAAACATGAGCAAAGGACACCAAGTTAGTAATAAAAGTAACAAACGAACACTTGCAAGATGTTCACTGCACAGAAATCAAAATAATTACATTAATAGTAAAAAGCAAAGCAAACTTTTACATCAAATGGCCTGAAATATTTCCAGCTCATCCTCTGCTGAGAAAGTACACTAACATACATTTTTGTAGGATCCTTAGCTATATATATATATCAAAAGCTTTTAAAATTATAGCTGGCTCTGTGGTGCCATGGATAACGCATTAGACTTCTAAAATTATATCCTTTGACCTCTATTTCTAATTTTAAGAATTTTTCCTAGGTCAAAAATTCAAAAATACCAAGAAATTAATAAAAGTAAGGAAAATTATTCCAGTAATAATAAAATGGTAAAAATTAAGAACAATCTAAATTTCCAATACAAAGGAGTCTGATTAAATAAATTATAGTTCACAGTATATGGGATATGATGGACTATTAAATTAGGGGAAAATTATACTTTAATATCAAACAACACTGGGTAGGTAGATAGTATGAGGTCAAACTAGACAAACAGATAACTAGTTAACTACATAATTATTCCAATTTTTAATTTAGACACAGTTTCTGTAAATATATGCACTAGCATACACATGTATTCACACAGATGAATGTCTAGAATGTCACACACTCAAGAAGTAACAGTGGTAACAGCAGTTATGTCTGTATGACTCATAATTGGATAGCTTTAAGGAGATTTTTTTCTCTTTATGTCTTTTAATATTTTTAAATTTTCTAAAATCAAAATAAATTCCTTTCATAACCACAGTAAATAAAGTTTCTTAGAAGAGTAGACATTTGTCAGGCAAAAAATAGCATGAACATTCAAAACAGTAGGCAAAACACACTGGGGAGTACAGAGAAGCAAAGGGCATTTATCTGCTCTTCAGGGGTTCCCACAAGGGTGAATTTTAAGCTTTCTATTCCCTTCCAAAATTTAAAGGCTTTTGCTGAGTCTATGATCTATAATCACCCAAGCCCTCTGGTTAACAGAGAGGGTACAAAGCAGTAATGATTGTGTTTTACAGGATTTAAAGAGAATTTCTCTAGTCCCTAAGGAAAACAGCCCCCGAGAAATCAATACCTTGCAGAATTTTCTCCTATCTCAGAGTTTCTAGTTTCCAATGAGAAGTATTCTAAAGCATTTCCTTCTCATCACTATAGCACAAAGGAAAATGTAGAAGCCTCTCAAAGTTTGCAAAGGGCACTGTCACTCATCAAGGCCAAAGCAAGAATGCCTTCCATTTACTTTAGATAAGAAAAGAATAAAAAGTATTGTAATTGCTGCTTGTAGGCAGGCATTCCTGGCACCAGTACATGATGTAACTCACATGAAACCAACTAGGGACCGTTGGAAATGTATGCATTGTGCAATGGTCATGGATGCTTTGATTCTGAGGATTTTGTTTCTTTCAGTATCTTTTTGTATGAATGCAGAAGTTAAAGTACTGAAAATACCAGTGATTTTCACGCGTTGGTTTGACATCACAGAAATTATGAAAATGAAACCCTTTGATTGACCCAAGATGCCGTTAGTCACTGCTCATTAGAAAAGGAAGCTCTAGGTGGCGGGGCACCATGACTCAGGTCTGTAATCCCAGCACTTTGGGAGGCCGAGGCGGGCGGATCACGAGGTCAGGAGATCGAGACCATCCTGGCTAACATGGTGAAACCCCGTCTCTAAAAATTAGCTGGGCGTGGTGGCGGGCACCTGTAGTCCCAGCTACTCGGGAGGCTGAGGCAGGAGAATGGCGTGAACCTGGGAGGCAGAGCTTGCAGTGAGCCGAGATCGCGCCACTGCACTCGAGCCTGGGCAACAGAGTGAGACTCCGTCTCAAAAAAAAAAAAAGAAAAGAAAATTGGATGTGAGAAATGCAGACTTTGCAGAGCTAGTGTTGGCTCTTGGGCATGTGGGGAAGAAACCTTTCCTTCTACCCTTTAAGGTTCAGTGGTTGAGGCCTGTAAGTTAAACCAACAACAAAAAAGAGCAACATTTATTTATGAACATACATGGGAACTCACAGACTATGTGGTTCAAAGAGGAGGTTAGAATTTAGGGCTCATATATTATCTTACTAAGGGAAGGGAAAAGGGAGAAAGGACACATGGGAAAAGAAATGACTTGTAGGAAAGATAAATGGGTCCTTCGGAGCACAGATGGGAGATCCAGTAGCATTGTGACAATGTCTGCTTTGGTGATGTCTTTTATTTATTGGCACCTAGGTTTCTCCAGTAAAATCAAATACATTGGTAATTTAAACTGTTACACAGTGACCGTTTACTGTTTTGTAACATATATATATACACATATATATATGTAAAGATCATTAAAAATGAAGATTCACAAAATTTGCATTTGTTGAATGCACACTTTGGTTCTTTCCCTTTGCTTTCTCTAAATTGTGTACCTGCTTTGGTGATTTCTTATCCTAGTGCCAACTTCTCTGCTGTGATAGGAGTCCATCTTCCTTGGTTGAAACTACTGGGGAGGATATTTATGACAGTTAAATTATTTTTGGAGGCTCTGATTTTAGGCAGATAAGGAAGGTTCAGAAAAAACAAACAAACCAAAAAACCTCATTCTGTACCTGTTGATTCTCCAATGTTTTTAGCTCAAAATATCACTATGTCACAGTGGTGTATTTTGGTTCCCTTCAGGCAGCAGATAATATGAATGAAAGAAAATGTACAAGAGACAAAAACAAACAAACAAACAAACAAACAAAAAACATAAACTGTGATTTTCCATCTGAGGAAAAACAAGTCCAAAATTCTGCTCAAAAATAACATTCTTATCCTATTTACAGTGCATCAAAGAGACACACTACAATGTAAACAAAAATGTGACATCCACGCCATTGTTTCAAATTGTTTTAAATGCATAAATATTCATCATTGCTTCAAAACGCTAATGGATGTAGTGTGATTACATTGTTTACTTTGACAGTGCATATAAATGGCTTGTTGGAAGTATACACCGTTTCATTAAATCTGTTTTTAGAATTTAAAGAGATAAAATGAAAGTGTTTTTAAGACATTTTTATAAGTATCCTTTGCTCAAACTTATCATAGTGTGAGCCTGATTGGGTTCCCTATTGCTGTCATTTGAATGCCCAACCTCAAGTCAGAATTTGAGCCCATCATTTCAACTCCACCTGGCACTCATCACATCAATCACACCCCTGAAAAATAATAGAACTTAAATGACTCTCCCATATCTACAGTGTTGGAAAAAAGATAGGTCCTTTAAAATAATATATTAAATCTTTGTTGAGAAGTGCTTACTTCACAGTTTTTCAAGGAAAATGAATACCAAGGTGTGTCTAAGTTGCAACCTCTGGGTCTGGGTACAGTTTGCAGGCAAAATTCTGGCATGTTGGATGTTAAAGGGACCAAGGAGATAGAGGAAAGAAGGGTAGTCCCAGAGCTCCTACTAACATTTTTAATATTTGATGAATCTGGGATGCGTAACACTCGTTTATGAACATTAACTCCCAGTCATTAAAAGAGATTGCTTATTTCTCATTCCAGTGTATTGCTTTTTTTTCTAGACTCCTACCAGGATTTGCTTGCAAACCACTCTTCTCCCTCACTGCCTGCTTCCTCCCTCCACTGTTACCTTCACCTGGCTCTGAACCTGAACATAGCCCTACATTAATCGTTCCTAGGGTCACTGCTTCTCCCAGAGAGAGGCAGGACTTTTCTTTTCTGATCCTATCCAATTGGGTAGTTTCTTTCCTTTGGATCCTTTTACAAAGTTTCTCATTCGATCACAGTACTTTTCTGTAGGAGGACTGTATTAGGCCATTCTTGCACTGTTATAAAGAAATACCTGAGCCTGGGTAATTTATAAATGAAAGAGGTTCAATTGGCTCACGGTTCTGCAGGCTGTATGGGAAGCATGGTGCTGGCATCTGCTCAGCGTCTAGGGAGGCCTCAAAAAGCTTACAATCATGGCAGAAGGTGGAAGGAGAGCAGGCACATCATATGGTGAAAGAGAGAGAGAGAGAGAGAGTAGGGAGGAGAGAGGTGCCACACACTTAAATGACCAGATCTTATGAAAACTCATTTGCTATCATGAGGACAGCACCAAACCATGAGGGATGTGTCCTTACCACCCAAATACCTCCCACCAGGCCCCACATCCAACACTGAGGATTACAATTCAACATGAGATTTGGGAGGGGACAAATATCCAAACTATATCAAGGATAAAACCAACAATTCTTAAAGTTGGAACCCAAAATTCCTAGGTAGTTGGGGTCTAGTGACAGAATGGTCTGTCATCAGATGAACTTGTGAACATGCTAGAAGACAGCAGCTTGGATAGCATCTTACTTGAACCATTATTATAGCTAAGCAACATACTCTAGGATGGACCACAGCAGGTGGCAATCAAAACTCAGTTCTTCTGACTCTAAGGCTAGTAGAGTCTGCCCTCCAATTCCACATGCATGGGTTCTGCACCAGTGGTCAACCAACCATGGATAGAAAATATCAAAAAGAAAAACACAACAATAAAAAAATATAAATGGAAAACAATACAGTAAAACAACTATGTCCATAGCATCTACATTGTGTTAGGTATCATAAGTAATCTAGAGATTATTTAAATTGTACAAAAGGATGTACATAGGTTATATGCAAATACTACACTATGAGAGACTTGAGCATCCATGGATTTTGGCGTCCATGAGGGTCCTGGAACCAATCCCCCACAAATAGAAGGGATGACTGTATTTTGTTCAAAGCACAAAGCCTGGACTATGTTTTCATTACAATCCATGAGAGGCCATTCCATACTTTCTAATAATTCAGCGGTCTTCATAGTCTTTTTAGCTACTCTTCTAACAATGTAAAAAAATCTTCTGCAGCTCAACCAAATTTATGAACACCTAAAGCAGACAGAGCCATGAAGCAGAGCAAGTACTGAGTATCTATACTTTCATGGTGCAGAGATAACCTACAATCTACAGTTGCTTCTCTATTAAGATTGTATTTATAAACACCCAAGGGAAAACAATTTTGTTTATGTTTTTTGGTGTGTGTGTGTGTGTGTTCCTTGAATGAGTGTTTTAGCTGACTTTCTACCTGCTTAAATACTTTACCTTTTTAGAAACATCAGCAATTTACCAAAGGTCAATCATTCTTCTGATTTACAGTATGTATTTGTCCATCCCAGGTTTTGCTGGACTAAGCACGCACAAAATTAAATTGAGATTTCAACTAGTTTACATGTTCTGAAACCTGCAGAGTTGTGATAAGCATTTGACAAGATTTTGATCTGCAGGGTTCTTCCTTCTCTGTTAATTTATTAGTCAAGGTGGAAAATAGCTGGTCCACATGCTTCAGAGAAAACTCTGTGCAATGGTTGACTAAAATCATAACAACTAAGGTGAGTGATCACTTGCTACCTGCCACACATTTGCCTGTGCTTCCTTCCATTCCCTCCTCCATGGCACTATGAGGAGGTGCTCCCTCTAGCCTCAGGTTACAGATGAGCAAACTGAACTGAGAGAGGAGTGTTTTACCTGAGATCACACAGGAGAATGTAGATGCAGCTCAGAAAATGTTTCCTTACTGATGGTGATTAATGGTTCATAATTACCATAGTTTGACTCAGAATTTTTCTCAAACATTTGACATACTACTACTCAGTAGTCCTGTCTAATGTCAATTTTTTGGATTAAATTTGATTCACTGATGTGGGGTTATCTTCATGTGTGGAACAGTGCCTGAAATTTTCCTTTTTAAAGACTGAATGTTGTCAGTTCTCTTTTACAAAAGTTATTTTTCTGAGGGTGATGATGTACATCCAGCAGTTTTGTTTTTGTCTGCTTGGTAAAAGTTGTGTTTAGAATCAATAAGACTGGTGGTGAAAAAGAATTCTCTCTTCAAATGTTTTATCTTTATACAAAACTCTCATGGAGGCTCTACATTGTTTCCTCTCAATTATTTAAAAAGCTACAGTTAGACTTGACCTTTCCACATAGTATAAATATAAACATGAGAATTCACCAATGCTATCATAGATTAAGTTCAACAAAGATTGTCTACTGGAAAAGTAAAACCAAGTGAATGTCCCTTTAGCTTGTTTCATGTGAGAGTACTTATTTTTTTCCTGTGTACATGCAGTAAGATGTAAATTTTGCCAATGAAACATTTGCTTTTTTGTAAATCTGAAGATAAACAGATAGGCATATCTTTTATGATTAATAATTTCCCTGTTTCTGCCTCCTAATCATAAATAATTAGACTAATGGACTAAAATCACTCTGGGGTTCAAGAGGCCTGGAGAGCCTTTCAAAGCACATGGACAGCTAACAGCTTTCTAAAACTCAATTTTAAGCTTTTTTTGAAAATAAAAATATAGACACCATCAATTTAGTGGCATAATCATATGTGGAGTTTTAACATTTTCTGCTTTTTCACTTGGGACATTTTATTGGCAAATAAAGATTATATATATTTTCATGTATTTTTTGAAATATGCACACATTTTTGAAATATGCACACATTTTTGAAATATGCATACATTGTCAAATTTCTAAACTGAAGTAGTTAAACATTACTTCACATACTTATCATATTTTTGATGAGAACATAAAATTTACTCTCTTATTTTCAAGAATACAATTGTTATGAATTATAATCATCATGTTGTTCAATCTCTTGAACTTATTCCTCCTGTCTGACATTTTGTATCCTTTAATCAACATCTCCCCACTCCCCATTAGCCTCACCCCATTTGTTTTGTTCTCCAGGGCTCAGTATTGTGTGTTTTCTGCAAGGGAAGAAGCTTCCTGGATACGTCCACATTTAGGGGATGCAGTAGCTGACAGTGAGCAATATTAAGGCTGTACACGGGGCATTGTACTAAAGTCTACCTGAGTCCTTAGTGATTTTGTTATAGGGCCACCAGGTTCAATTGTTCATTGCTCAGTAACAGACCAATACTTCGAAACAGCAGGAGTTGCAGCAGATAAAGAGTTTAACAATCATGTGGAAGCCAAATGAGGAGATGAAAGGAAACTTCAAATCTGCCTCCCCAAGAAGACTGGGGATAGGATTTTAAAGGATGAGTAATGAGCTGAAGTGTGGATATTTCTGATTGGTCAAGACATGAGGGATGAAATCATGGGACACGGAGATGAAGAAACCACATTCACATTCATGTGCTGAGTCAGTTCCTTGGAGAGGGTCTTCAGACTGGCTGGTGTCAGTGGACTCATTGAAATGCAGGATCTGAAAACAGCTCAAAATGAAAAACTTGAAATTTCTTAAGATCAAAGGAGTTCCCCATAGAAGTTAGGACATTGTGACAGGGGTGACTTTGAAGCAGTAAGCAGCTATAAGAAAGTGGCCTTGGCTGGGCACGGTGGCTCACGCCTGTAATCCCAGCACTTTGGGAGGTCGAAGCAGGAGGATCATGAGGTCAGGAGATCGAGACCATCCTGGCTAAGATGGTGAAACCCCAACTCTACTAAAAATACAAAAAATTAGCCAGGTGTGATGGCAGGCGCCTGTAGTCCCAGCTACTAGGGGGGCTGAGGCAGGAGAATGGCGTGAACCTGGGAGGCGGAGCTTGCAGTGAGCCGAGATGGCGCCACTGCACTCCAGCCTGGGTGAAAGTGGGAGACTGTCTCAAAACAACAACAACAACAAAAAAGAAAATGGGCTTTAGGGAAAGCTGGTTAACAACTTAGCTATGCTTCTACTTACAGGTTATACTCTTTTAAAAAATCTAGCAATTTAGTTTTATTAATTTTATGAGGATGGTTTCTATTTTTTGCAAACATTTAATCCACATCCTATGTATTGTTCCTTGGATCCAAAGCTCGCTTTCTGTGGCTCAGCAGTGCACACCCCTCCCCAGCTGAACGGCCTGTGCCAATGCCACCCTGACATCTCACCTGGCAATTCTGCCTTCTCAGGGCTCTCTGTCTCCACACCTTTCCCTACAGAGACAACACTTGTGTCTCAACAACACTTGATCAGTGTGTTCATAGGTGCTCCTGCTGATGTGAGAGAGGATTTGTTCCAGTTCTATTCTAGATTAAAAAGCCCTCATCTGCCAGAGACAAAAGTTCTATGTTCCAAAGGTAAGAGGAGGCCAGTATTGCAGAAGGCCCATAAAGGAGTTGCATATTGGAAGTTGAGGCTTGGGGCACTCTCAGAGTTCCTGGGAAGTTGGGAGGAGGTATATTATGGAAACAAGGAAGGCATTATTAAACAGATGACAGTGAATTCTATCAGTCTTCTAGTCATTTTTGACTGTCTGCTGTTCACCAAGAACTGGGGAGGGTAAGACATGACAAAAAGACAGAATCCTTCCCTTCACATAATTTATATACAAGTAAGGAGTTAGGACAGCTTGACAACTTAAATAAAGACAAATTTCGATTAGTGTTTTTGTATTGATAATAACCTGCGTATAGAGAGAGCATGGGCTCATTCTGATTGGAAGGAATTAGAAGATTCATGAAAAGGGTCAGTTAAAAATTTGTCACCTAATATGTGCAAGGCACTGCACTGGGCACTCAATATATAAAATTTTCTCCTTGACCAGGTGTGGTGGCTCACGCCTGTAATCCTAGCACTTTGGGAGGCTGAGTGTGGTGAATTGCCTGAGCTCAGGAGTTCCAGACCAGCCTGGGCAACATGGTCAAACCCCATCGCTAGTTAAAAAAAAAAAGAAAAAAAAGCCAGGCATGGCGGTGTGAGCCTGTAGTCCCAGCTACTCGGGAGGCTGAGGCAGGAGAATTGCTTGAACCCGAGAGGCAGAGGTTGCCATGAACCGAGATCATGCCACTACACTCCAGCCTGGTGACAGAGCAAGACTGTGTCTCAAAAAAAAAAAAAAGTTTTTTCTCCTCACTGGAACATTGTCGTATCAGTCTCACCATTTTTATGTGACAAGGGATGGAGCTTAAGCTCAGAGAAGTCACAGCATTTTCCCAAAGTCACTCAACTGAGAAAATTCATGGGGTTGGGGAAGCACCTGTACTGATATTGAGTACTAGGTGGAATGTTGATGGTGAGATGTTAGAGAAGAATGTTCTAGGAAGAAAAATAAACACAGTGTGCATTAAGGAATGTGTTCAAGAAAGTGTTCAGGGGTCAAAGCAGATGGAAAGGAATTTTGAGAAGATGGCACATGCATTGGAGAGTCAGGTTTCAGCCAGGTGGCAAAAGGCTTTGGACAATTGGATGATTAATTTTATGTGTCAATGTGATTGGATGAAAGGAAGCCCAGATAGCTGGTAACATGGTAGTTCTGGTGTTTCTGTGAGGGTGTTTCCAGAAGGGACTGGCATTTGAGTCCGTGGACTGGGTAAGGACGATCCATCCTTACCTAGTGTTGGTTAGCATCGTCTAATTTGCTTAGGGCCCAGATAGAGCAAAGGTGAATCCTCTTCCTCCCCTGGAGCAGGGCAACCCTCTTTCTGCACTTGGACATCAGAACTCCAGGTTCTCTGGCATTTGAACTCCAAGACTTGCACCAGCAGCTCCCCTGCTTGGACTGAGTAACAACATTGGCTTCCCTGAAGGACCTTGGACTTGGACTGAGCCCCTCACTACTGTGGGGAGACCCCCTGAAACTATTGCTACGGAATAAAAGATGAAATGCTCCTGATTATTGTAAATACAAAGTAGCATGCAGGATTGTGTAAACACAATGCCAGGTTGGGCTGCCTGAATGAGCCAACAGCACGTGATGTGCTTCCCCCTGCAGAGAGCCTGTGAATGGTCGTGCAGTCAGGGAGGTTTCACATCACCAAGATTCCTATCCCAGAAAAGCAGATGTTCATAGCTCTGGGAATGGAATGTGACCCTTGTGGAGAGCCTATAAACGGACGCATGGGGGGTGCTTGTCCATACAGATAAGTTAGGGCTATAAATGCCTTCATCTTGCCATGGCTCTTCTAGGTCTCTTTAGGGTTAAGGCATACTCCCTTCTGAGAATTTCTGGTCTAACCGGTTGTCTAGCCTCACATCCTGTTTCTATGGATTGTGTGTAACCAGCTTTTGCTGCAACTGTTACTGCTGATTAATATCTTGCTAATCATAGTTTATGGATAGACTGTGTTTCTGTTTTAAGGCTGTGTTAGAAATTACTGATGCACACACTATATTGTAAATTCTTATCTCTGTATACTGTACTTCTGCATACCAATGTTATGTTAAAGAATTACTTCATCCCCATGTGACCATTTCACCTCATAATCAAAAGACCCTAAATCCCTCACTAACCTACCCCATGGCGACAACTGGTCCTGGGTTCCCGGCTGCTGGTGGGGGAGGGCAGGATCAGGGGTTGCCACTGATACCGACTACTGTCATTTCCAGGTGGCAGCTGTGGCTGAGCCCATGGCAGTGGCTGGCAGGGCTACTTCCAGAGGGCCGGAGGGTCGCCAAGTGTACCGCTCTCCCATGCTAGGGTCCAATTTCCCTTGGCCCTGGCCCAGAGCACAGGTTTGCAGGGGCAGCCGCAGGGTTGTGACTGCTCGCCTCCTGCCCTCCCGCACCTGCGGGCTGACCGTGGCAGTGTCTGGTCCTGGGTTCCATGCTATAGGGGCCAGTGTCCAGGGTTGCCACCACTGCTGCCCCATGCCATGTGCAGGCCGCTGCGGCAGCTGATCCCAGAGCAGAGGCTGTCAGGGCTGGTCCCAGACAGCCTGAAGGTTGCCTAGTGCACCAGCTAAAGGGTTCATTTTTTCTCGGCCCATGCCCGGAGTGAGGGTTGCAGACTCTGGGCACTGCACCGTGGCGGCATGGAAAGACAGGTAGTGGGGTACTCCCCTATCTGCTCTACACAAAGCCCAGGTTGTCAGGAGTCAGATCTTGATCCCAGCATGCCCCAGTCTCATCCTTGGGCAGCCCAGAGCACAGGGGCCCACTCAATCCTGGCTCCATAACTTGTGCCAGGCAGGCACAGAGCCCCAGAGTCTCAGCACCTTTGTCTGTGGCTGGGCTAAACTGGGCTGTCCTCTGCACCTTGACCATCTGCCCAAGTGGGCACAGCCTCCAGCACAAGTCCCCAGACAGCTCCAGGGTTCTTCCTCCCTGGCCCCTTCTTCTGGCTCCTGGTCCCAACAGCAAACCACCTCCACCCCAGGCAGCCCATCTGCAGCCCATGGGGACGCTTACTTCTACAGGAGGTGGAGAGCCACTGGCCAGTGCCCAAGGCCTTTACCTATGTCACATCACCAGGGCTGTCTCCAGCTATCAAGAACATCTCTCTCTGACACTACAGGTGCAGCCCCCAAGTTACCATCCAGTCATGCCAGATGTCTACCCCAGATCATTCTGGGAATACTGGGAGATGACTGACAACTGGGAGGTTCCCCTCATGTTTACTGACAGATCCTAGTTTATTTTGAGTGGGACCGAACTCAGGTACCTCTTAATCATTAACTCCTCCTGGTTTAAACACAGAGACACAAACACAGGCAGCCATGTGCCCACCATACATACAAATGAGAACGGCTCTTGGCTGGCTTCTGGGGGCCCAAGAACTGCATCTGGAAAGGGGCCATTGCCACCCCAGCCACGTTCTCTGGACCCTCAGCTGGTGCACAGTAGGCTCTGCAGAAAGAAGGCTTGCAGAGCACATGGCACTTGGCTCCCTTGCTGCCATCCCGGCCTCCGTGGATTTCCTGGATGTCCAAGGGGCTGGTGACCATCAGGATGTATTTCCTTAGTTGGGACTGTGGGCCGGGCCCTGTTCTGGTTCTCCCGCCCCAGGCCCCCCTGGGCTGGGAGGTCAGAGTGTTGATCAAAGGAGACTAGGGGCTGGGAGGGCATGGATGGGCCTGGGCAGCTTCCTGGACATGTCTGGAAAGGTGGCAGCTGTTTCCAAGACCAGAGCGCAAGGGAGGTCACATTAGCCAAGTAAGTACTTGCCCTCTCCCAGGAGGGCAATAACAGTAACTCCGGGGAACCCTGGCTTTTTTCCCCAGAGGGACCCCTGTTCCCTTGAAATCCCTAACCCTTTGGTTTGTTGTGGCTCCATGAGAGGGGACTCCAAGTCTGTTAGCTCCCCTCCTGCTGGTAGCCAGCACTGGAGTCTCTGTCCTCCCAACCAAGGGAAGCCCACCACCTCCTGACAGCCCTGAAGAAGCCTTGGAATGGCCCAGCTGCAGACTAGGGGGTTGCCCAGGTTGTGGAGCCTTATAGTTGGTGTGACCCCAGCTTGGCCTCCCTTCTGTAAAGTGAGGGCTGGGCTGGATAAACTGTAGAGAATCTAAATGGTAGATGCCATTCTGAAAAGGGCAAAGCTGCTACTGCCACTTGCAGAATACCCAGTGCTTTTTATTTGCCCCCAGGGACCCTCTGCTCAGACCTGCAGCCCTGGATTCCTGGATGAGGCTCAGTCCTTGTGTCCTTCTGTGTGCTGCTCTGAAAAGGGACAGGGAAAGAGGATGCTGGGAAAAGGGATAGCAGGTGCAAAGGCCCTGGAGCAGTGACAAACAGTGTGGGCGGGCAAGGCCAGTGTGGCTGACCATTGAGGCTAAGAGGCCAGTGGGAGAGGCCACAGGACCCAGGCTGCTCCCATGTCGGGGTTTTGGGAAGAGTTGGATTGCATTCTAATTGCCCTGGGAAGCCTTTTGGGGAGCTGGAAGCAGCTGAGAGAGAGGGATGAATTTAGAAGATCCTTCTGATGTGGGTGGAGAAAGGATGTTCATGGTTGCATGAAGAAATAAGCCACACAGGAGTCTACCAATGTCAGCAAGTCAGGAGGGTCAACCACACCAGATTGGTGTGGTTGGCTACAGAGGCTGTAACTTCTATTAGGACACTATTTAGAAATCTGAGCTATGTTCCTATAGAGAAGAACATTCTGTAAAGCAAAACCCATTTTCTTATTTATTTCCATTAGGAAATGAGGGATGCAGTCCTCTGGAGAAGAAGATTGTGCAAAGCAAGTCTCATTTCCCCTTTGGCATCCACTAACATTTCAGAGAGGTGTTTCGGGGGAGATGACCCCCTAGAATGGATTGGCATGAAATAATGGGGTCCGTTTGGCACTGACCCCCTAGGGGTGCTGGTGAAAGTGGAGCTCAGGGCTGCTTCCTCAGGTGTCCGGCATCCCAGCCTCCTCTAGGAGACACAGTTCTCAGACCTCAGCTTGTGTGTGGCTATGAGTGTACATCAGGGTCCCTGTGAATACACACACTTGTGCACGTGTTAACAAGTGTGTGTGCACGCCCTCCTGGAGACATTGCCCTCTTTCACCTCTCAGACACCACAGTGGGTAGCAGATGTGGGTTCATGAATTATCATGGCTCTGGTGCGAAATTCCTTCAGTCTGAGAGTTTAGGTTTTGTAAAATGAATTTGTTTTTTCTCTTTCGCGAATTCAGTCAAGTGCTCAACTGTCTCTCCGGGAACAATCCCAAATAGCACAACATGGGGGCTAAGGTGTCTAGTGAAGTGTTTCAACTGCTGTACATTTCAGAGAAGGGGATGTCCCTGGGCTACAGTAGTCATGGAGGCTTCCTGGAGGAGGAGGATCATATATGGTTTAACTCAGAGCAGGGCAGGATGGTGTGAGTGACTAACTCGCTCTGAACACAGCCACCAATGGGTGTTCAGAAAAACTGGCTCTGGAACCAGTGATGACCAGCCCAAGGCTCCCACAGGGGAAGGTTCTTGTTCTGTCTGCATAGCACGGAGCTTTCTGGATAGATTTCTGAACCCAAGCTTCTTTCAAATATGTTAGAAACAGCAAGAGAAGTTGGCTGTTTCTTTTAACTAGCTGCATCTATCTGTTTAGAGAGTGAGGCATTTCTATCTTCCTTTCTCCAGGGACCCTTGGGAACTTTGCGAAAAAGCAAAGCACTTTGGAGAATTGAATGCTGAGAGGAAAGTGGTTTCCAGGAGAGAGGTCTGTTCCAAAAACAAGGGCTAGAGGCTGGTGTGTGGGACATCTTAAACTAAGTTCTTGGTTTTGCTTCAATTTTTCATTCCATAGATCAGGGATTGGGACACCCTGCTGCATGCTCTTCACCCCCCATCAGGAATTCCTGAAGTCCATGCTCATGGACCATGGGAAGTTAAGGAGGCGGAGAGATGCTGGCAAGCCTCAGCAAGACTGCCCAGGACCGCCCCTGTAGCCCTCATTCCCCAGGCCCACTCGGCCCAGCCGGCCAGCAAATGTGAGAATGATCTGCATCTGTTTTTGTGTAGGCCAAGGTCAAGGATTTCCACCGCAGCTCGAGGGGCTGAGGGTAAGTCTCTGCAATCTTGCTCCTAGACATCTTTAAAATTAGGTCTGGGATGAGCCTGTCACTAGTGGATTAGGTAGAAAGGTTTTATGAAGTCAAGGGTAAAACGCCTGGAGGGTGAACGGGCTGGTCTGGTTCTAGAACTGGAGGTGGTGCCTAGCAGCGCCTTTGTAAGAAGACACAGCCAGGCCTGATATGTGATGGTGTGTGTGTGTGTGTGTGTGTGTGTGTGCGTGTGTCTGCACACAGATATCCTGGAGCATATGTACATTTCCTCTCATGTCAGATAAACCTTACAGATTACAAAGTACTTTGACGTCCTTTCTCTGGATCCCTCAACAGGAGGCAGGGCAAACACTATTAAGCCCCGTTACAAATGAAGCAATTTTGACTAGCCTTAAAAAAAAAATGAAATAAACAAATGGGGCAGCTGAAGCCCCATTCAGTGACTTGCCCAGGGTCACAGGAAGAATGAGTACAGTGCCCAGCCTGGGTGCGCTCTTCTGTGCCAAGCTGCTGCTTCTCCTGGGCATGGCTGGGCCTTGTGCAGGGGACATTTCTCTTTTTTTGATGAGTCCTGGGTACCTTCAGTCACACAGATATCACTCATGTGTGGTGAGGAGAAAATGTGTTTTCAGGCTGTATCGGTCAAAACAAAATACCACTTATTTCTCATAGTTCTGGAGGTTTGGGAGTCTAAGATGAAGGTGGCAGCTGGGTTGGTTCCTGGTGAGGGCTGTCATCCTGGTTTGCAAAGAGCTGCCTTCTCTCTGTGTCCTCACATGGTCAGAAGAGAAAAGGTGGGGTAGGTGAGAGAGAGAGAGAGAGAGAGAGAGAGCTCTTGTCTAACTAAACCCATCATGAGGGCCCCACTCTGATGACCTCATCTAACCCTAATTACCTACAAAAGGCCCATCTCCAAATACCATCACATTGGGGGTGAGGGCCTCAATAGAGAAATTTGGGGAGGACACAGACATGCCATCTATGATACAGGTGGAAACCCATCTGTTCCTCACCACTGGCGGAGACCACAATCTGCAGCCATGGAGACAGTGGAATGTTCTTCCTACAGCTAGATCCATCTGCCCTAGAAGAGGGGGCAAACAAGGAAAACAAAGCTGCAAGCCCCGAAGAATATTAACAAGAGAATAAGGTTTCCAGATTTAACAAATAAAAATATAAAATGCCGGCCAGGTGAGGTGGCGCACGCCTGTAACCCTAGCACTTTAGGAGATTGAGGTGGGCAGATCACCAGAGGTCAGGAGTTGGAGACAGCCTGGCCAACATGGCGAAACCCCGTCTCTACCAAAAATACAAAAATTAGTTGGGCGTGGTGGCGGGTGCCTGTAGTCCCAGCTACTCGGGAGGCTGAGGCAAGAGAATTGCTTGAACCTGGGAGGCAGAGGTTGCAGTGAGTCGAGATCGTGCTGCTACACTCCATCCTGGGTGACAAGAGAGAGACTCTGTCTGAAATACATATATATGTATATAAAACAGCAAGTTAATTTTGAATCTCAGGTAAACAATGAATAATTTTCTAGCTTAAATATGTTCCATACTTTCTTTGGATATACTTATGATAAAAAAATTATTCACTGTTTATCTGAAATTATTCACTGCAGAGGTTGCAGTGAGTCGAGATCGTGCTGCTACACTCCATCCTGGGTGACAAGAGAGAGACTCTGTCTGAAATACATATATATGTATATAAAACAGCTAGTTAATTTTGAATCTCAGGTAAACAATGAATAATTTTCTAGCTTAAATATGTTCCATACTTTCTTTGGGATATACTTATGATAAAAAAATTATTCACTGTTTATCTGAAATTCAGATTAACTGGGCATCCTGTATTTTATCTGGCAACCCTGAAAGAGAAGGACCAAAAACTCTTGAGGGGAGCCAGTGGATTCCAGGAGGGACTGCTGTTGGACTTCCGGATGGATGCTCCTTTCATATATTTAACTTTTTAAACTTTCTTCCTTCTTTTCCTTCTTCTTTCTCTCTTTCTTTCTTGTTCTTTGTCTTCTTGTTCTGTCTTTCTCTCCTTTCTCTCTTTCTTTCATTCTTTCTTTTCCAGCTTTTCACTGTGCCCACTGGTCACCCCTTGCTGGGCCTCCATTGGCCTCAGTAAGGCTGGCCCAGGTACCCGCTGCCCTGCCTGGAACCCACCTCCCTAAGAATCCTGACTGCCCCACAGGAACCATGGTGAGGACTTGCTTGCCAGCAGCCATCAAGGTGGCCCGGCTCTGGGAGAGGCAGGGAGCCCCTGCGAAGTCTGATGTTTGAAAGTGCCGCTCACAGGCCTGGGCCACCTGCCATTACCAGGAAGACCTTTCCCATTCTGCAGGCCCAGGCGCGTCATGAGTATTCATTCCACCTCCTGCTGGGCCAGCACTTTGGAGGATCTGCTCCCCTCCTGAGGGCACAGAGCAGGGGACCCTGGAGTCCTCTGCTCCAGGAGGGGGTCCAAGCCATGAGACTTACCCTCTTCTGGGTGGTTCCTAGCACTACAGCATGTTCCTGGCCAAGACCCCCACCTCCTGCCCTGCCCTTGTTCCTCCCCTGCACCCTGGGGGCCTCCTCATGTTGGGCATTGCCCTGGCAACCCCTGGTCTCCATCTTCCCTCCGCCTACCCCATACCTGCTGTCAGCATCAAGTTCAAACACATTCCAGAGCATACCCTTCTGCTCAAGGACCCACCATGGCTCCCCATTGCTGTGGGGTCAGAATGCCTCTGTTCAGTCCCCAGCCCTCTGTTCGGTTCCAAATGAGTGCCTGTGCTGGGACGGCTCACCCCCTCCCTGCATAGGCCATGGAACTTATACCTTCCTTTTGGAGCCCTTGGTGGTTGGGGTGTGGGCACCCCTGAGCAGGTGGCCCTGGGGATGGAATAGTGCTGGCCTGAGGCACCACAGCAGCTAACATAGCCAGGGGCTCAAACCCCTTTCTGTTGTGTTGTTTCTGTTGTGTTGTGTTGTGTTGAAGGACAGGGGTTGGTGTCAGTCCCGGGAGAGGAAAGGTGGTGAGACCCTCCTGGCTCCAATCCAACCCCTGCCACTGGCCAGCAGCCCCTCCAAAGCAGGGCCCCCCCACATCAGTCCAGAGGGCCATCCACGCTGGTCCCTACCTGCTCCAAATATGTAAAATGACCTCACTGAAGAAAGGATGGGAGAGCAGGTGCTGCCCTAAGTGACCGTGTAAATGAGTGGAGTGTGTAAGACCAAGGGCAAAAGGGAACTGAGCACAAGCACTGCACTCTAGCTGATTAAGGCGCTTCTCATAGGAGCATAAATTCACAATCTGATCCCACAATTCATGTGTGCTGGGGCTGAATGATTAAGGAAATGGATCATAAGTAGTGGGAGTCAGGCTTCTCACTGTTAGAATTTACAGATAAAACCAGGGGATGAGACTAGAATGATTCATATGTTAGTGAATTAGAATGGAAGATATTGGTATAAACTCATGTTTAGCATAATATAGATACAAATGATTACATCTAGAAATACTTATAGGTATATGTGTGTGCATTAATTAGTATACATATATCTCTCCTCTGTCATGAGACAACCTAGAAGCAATTATGTTTCAGTAGCAATAAACACACCTAGTGCCCAGATCTTGGCTTCTAATACTGTTCTCCAATAAAACGAAACAGGGCTCCTCAGAGAAATGGCTGATTCTAGGACTGGGGCAAGAAATATACAAGATAAATCTACATAAAGGAAGTACTAAAAAAAATCTCCAAATCCTACATTAAAGGGACACAGGAGCCAACTGGAAGAGCTCCCAACGGCCAAAGCCAGAACAACTTGAGAAACAAAATAAAGTAGGGTCGAGTGATGACCCATAATGACATAGGTGTCCATGAGTCAGTGCTGACAGAAATCAGCGACTGAATAAACTAAATGGGAAAGAAGAGACAAATCACCATTGCAAAAGGATTCCAAATAATTTATGCAGATACCCTGCCCTCAAGGAGGGGACCGTGACTCCCCCACTCCTCAGGTGTGGGCTCTGCACCATCACTTCCTTCCCAAGAGTGTGGTATGGAAGGCAGGTGGTAACTGTCAAGGGGGGTGATGACTATCTGGGCTGGTGGCGGTAGCAGGTAGGGGGAGCGTAAAAGAATCTCCCAAGACAGTTGTAGATAATGAAGGGCAGACTTATTAGAGAATATAGGAAAACACGTTGCGAGGAGGAAATGGGCAGACTCAGCAGAAGAGGAGCTGACTGCCAGGATTCAAAGGCTTGCTAGAGGTTTTACAGGGTGGTTCTGGGGCTGCAGAGGGCTGCGTGCAGTACTGATAACGCCAGGGTTGCAGGGAGCTACCTTGCATTTTTCTATCAGCCGAGGGTCTGGTGACAGCTGAGCATAGGAAGACTGTGAGTTATCTGTGCAGGAGGGCTCTGTGTCCTGCACCATGAAGAAGGGCTGACTTGTCTCATCTGCTGCTTCTTTTTACTTCCCCTGCTCCCCGCAGCCTGACTCCTTTTCCCTAGTTAGGACCCCACAGTGATTTCACAGCAGAGATGCCTGACAGCATGACCTCAGCCAGGGGCCAAGGTCAACGTCAGCAAGGACAGCCATGTCGAGAGCGCACGCCCTGTGTAGGATATGTATGCCGGTGGTGCGCTGCCTCTGTGCTTTCTTCCCCCAGCGCATAACACCAGTCACTCATGAGAAAAAGAGCACGTCCCAAGAGCAGGGCATCCTGCAGAATGTCTGACTGGTACTCCTAAAAACTGTCAAGGCCATCAAAAGCAAGGAAAGTCGGAAAAACTGTCACAGTTGAGAGGCGCCTAAGGAGCCAGGCCAACCAAATGCCATGTGGTGTCCTGGACGGGGCCTTCCTGGGACAGGGCAAGGACATTAGGGAGAAATTAGGGAAATCTGAATGCAACATGGAGAACATGGACTTCAGTCAATACTCATGTTTCAATACTGTTTCATCAGTGGTGGCAGATGTATAGCACTAATGTAAAATTTTAATAATAAGGGAAGCTGTGTGAGGGCGATACAGGGACACTGTGACGTCTTGCCAATATTCCTATCAATCAAAACTGTTCTAAAAATAAAGTCGGCTTAAAAAACTATAAGCAACATGCATGCAGCCCGTGGGTGGGTGCTTTGAAGAATGGGGAGCAGCGCTTATGAAGTCGTTTTCGTGAAAGGTGAAGACTTCATAACAATGAAAGCCATTCACAGGTCTGTGTTTGGAATCCCAGTGTTTGGAACAAACACACATCTCATTTCCCCTGGAGGTGAAATGTGAGTTGGTCCTACTGCCCACATGCATTAACTCAGGATGTAGAAAGCCATGCCTGTCTGTTATTCTGCTGATTAGGCAGGGGCAGGGCTGGACTGCTCCACATCGGAGCAAGAACCCCGGTGACCACACGGCAGGGATCCCCTCCATTGTTGTGTGGGAAAGCCCCTGGAGACCGAGGGACGTTCAGCAGTGTCATGGCCCCCAGATCTCAGACAGACGGCATGGGGTGCTAAGCCGCTTCCTCCCCTTTAAAAATAAGAATCATGGTTTTGTTTTGTAAGAAAGGCCTGGCTTCCTATTTCATAACAGTAACACAGGAGACCAAGAGGAAGTCAAAAGCATTCTCCAAGCTCTCCTTCCAGATAATCAACTTTGTTCAATCTCACAAAGGACAACTCTCCCCATGGGTCTAGTAGAACTGGAAAGAGGAACAGAAGTAGAAACGTTAGTCACAGGCACAGTTTATCAGAAAAAGCATTCCCTGTGTTTGGATTTCACAAGAATGAACCAAAGTGAAGCTGAAGGAAACACTTGAGATAAAGGCTTCACCTCCACATGGGGCGCAGACACTAGAAGACATGCTAAAAGCTACCATGAAAGAGCATGAGAACAAAGGGACTTGCGCTTTTGTAAACCAGGTGTTCCAGGTTTAGAAGTTATATTTTTACTCCCAACCCCTCCACGCTTTCTAGTATTATTATTGTTTGTATGTGATCAAAGTTTGTAACATGTAACATCTGTTCTTCACCCAGTGGTTTCTACTGTCAGTGTCACTCGGTTTGACATCAGATGATTTCAGAGCTTGTCCGCAGCCTTGGCTGTGGTTCCTGCCCCCTTGAATTTTGTCTTCAGCAGCGTTTGTCACCTGGATTTTGTCACCTGAGGTTGCTGGAGAGGCTCCTGTGCTGGCTCACCATATAATTTATCGTCCAACCTGGAGCACTTGGCTTCTACTTTTTAGACTTTTTTTCTGGAAATGATATCAGGCTTACATAAAGTCGCAAAAGCAAAAATAGTGCAAGGAATAGCCATATATCTGTTGCTCAGATTCACCTATTATTCTATCCCATTTGCTGTATCATTTGTGTTGTAAGAACAGGGGTATTCTCCTACATAACCTCAACACAGTCGTCAACTTCATACATCTCCACTAGTATTAAGAAGTATTTTTACATGATAGACCATCTGTATTCCAATGTTGTCAGTTGTTCTGATAACATCCTTTAATTAATTAATTGAAAGATGAGGTCTTGCTCTGTTTCCCAGGCTGAAGTCTAGTTGTTCAATCATGGTTTGCCGCAGCCTCAACAAACCAGGCTCAAGTGATCCTCCCACCTCAGCCTCCTGAGTAGCTGGGACCACAAGTGTGCGCCACCACATCCAGCCTCTAATGATGTCCTTTGCAGCACCCTTTCCCTCTCAAACTTGAGCACTTTTTAGAGCAAGAGTGTGCTATGAACAACTATGCTGGTGATGTAGGACAGGCAAGCCCTAAAGTGGGGCTCAGCCCAAGAAGGTTCTTGGCTTTGCCCAGGAAAGATTTCAAGGGCAAGCCAGAGGCAGAAGAAAATGGCTTTATTGAAGCCGCAGTGTCACAGCTCTGGTGGTGTTACAGTTCCATGACTGCGCCTGCTGGGCTGGGCTACCACATAGGCAGAGAAGGGCAGCTCAGGGCTGTTCTGCTCATGTTTATACCCACTTCTTTTTTCTTAAGACAGAGTCTCACTCTGTTGCCCAGGCTGGAATGCGGTAGTGCAATCTCAGCTCACTGCATCCTCCGCCTCCCAGGTTCAGGCAATTCTCCTGCCTCTTACATAACCTCCTGCCTCAGTCTCCCAAGTAGCTGGGATTACAGGCACGTGCCATTGCACCTGGCAAATTTTTGTATTTTTAATAGAGATAGGGTTTTGCTGTGTTAGCCAGGCTGGTCTTGAACCCCTGATCTCAGGTGATCCAGTCGCCTCGGCCTCCCAAAGTGCTGGGATTACAGGTGTGAGCCACCACACCCTGGTTCCCATTTTTAATTGCATTCAGATTAAGGGGTATGCAGGGAAGGGGTAGTAACTTTTGGATCACTGGGTGCCATGGAAAGAGGGGTAACGCCTGGGCATTGCCATGGCAACAGTAAATTGACATAGCACACTGCCAGCCCCTGCCTGCTCCTGCTTTCTTCCTGTGGTGTGCCTGTTCTCCCTTTGCCTTCTACTGTGACTGAAAGCTTCTGAGGCCTCCCCAGGAGCCGAGCAGATGTGGATGCCATGCTTCCTGCAGAACCCTGAGCCAATTATACTATTTTTCTTTATAAATTGCCCAGTCTCAGGTATTTCTTCATAGCAATGGAAGAATGGCTTAATACAGCTGGGGATTTATGTTGGGGTTTGTCGGACAGGTACAGTGGAGGAGCCAGGGTACAAAGGAATTCCTGGTGTTGGTGAGAAAGGTGGCCATGGAATCCGTGTGAGTCTGGGCGGGACGGAGGCCAGGATGCCTCCCGACTCAGGGCAGCCGGCTGAGCGAGCCTGGTTCAGAGCTCATCATGGAGATGAGTGCTGGACTTCAGAGGGCTCTTCGTCTCTTGGCCAGTGGCCGCCTCTCCAGTGACCTTTGTGTCTGTCCCAGCTACATGGCCACAATCCAGATGTTTCTGTTATCCTGGAGGAAGAGCCCCAGGTCCCAGCTGGGTGTGCGGGGAAGGCCGGTGCTGGGGGAGCCAGATGGTGCGGGTCTGCGTGGGAGGAGTCTGGTTGGAAGGCGGCACCACTGAGGGCCGGGGGTCCCTACACCGCCCACAGCCACAGACCCCAGCCTCTAGTGGAGGCTGCTGCCATCCCCACACTGGGCCTCAGGGCTCTGAGGGGGACTGGTCCTTTTGGCTTCCCATGCTTGGGATGAAACCATCCTACCTGACCTGGCAGGCCTCGAATCCAGTGGAAAATGTCCGTGTAAGAGAACATGGTGGAGACACACAGAGGCAGAAGAAGCTCGCATGGAGACAGAAGCACTGTTGGAGGAAGGCAGCCACAAGCCAAGGAACGCTGGAGCCCCCAGAAGCTGGGGGAAGCTGGAGGGGTTCCTGCTTGAGTCCCTGGGGGATCACAGGCCTGTGACGGGAGACCAGCCCACCGCAGGCCTGTGACTTTACCCCAGAGGCCTTGGCAGGATGTTATCACTGAGCAATACTTGTGGCAGCAAGGCTCCTGTCCTAAGAGAAGAAGGAGCCTAGAGGCCACAGGGAAAATGGCCATGGGAGGTCAGGAAACCGGGCCCCAAGCTTGATCTCCAGGACTGGGATGGCTACTGGGAAGGTGCCCTGAGGAGGCCTGCATCCACAGCCAGGGAGAGGATGAGAAAGTCTGGCCTGTGGCCTGGGGCCCTGTGGAGCTGATGGGGAGAGGCCTGAACTGCCCCAAGGAGATGAAGCAGAAGGCCCCTGTCCACCTCTGAGGCTGAGCAGATGCTCAGTTTTGTGTGGCCCCAGCAGCCTGGCGCGGTGTGGTGCTGACCCAGCTCGGGAAACCTTCCCTGAGACGCTCTCACTTCTGACTCTCCGTGCACAGCCTCCTTAGGCAGCTCCCACTGCCCACACTGACCCGAGGTGGATGGGCAGACCTGGGAGTGACAGACAGCGGGTTCCAATTCTATGTGGCTGCTGCAGTGGCCAGGCTGCAGCCCCCAGGGGCTCTACTGACCCAAGTAAGAGCAAGAGTGAACCAACAAAACCCTCTTAAAATGTAGAAACCAGAAGACAGGGAAAAATCTTGAAAGTAGCTGGAAGAGGCAGACGATCTTCTAAATGGCAGCAAACATCTGCACAATTGCCCCTCAATGTGGTCCACGGAACCCAAAAAACCATGACTCTGTGGACGGATGGCAGTAGCACGCTCACGAAGATGGTGTGAAGTGCAGCATCTTGTATTCATCCTGGAGGCAGGAGCTTGACACACTCCACACCTCTGAGCCCGGAGACTTGTGGAGTACCATCCTCGTGAGCATGCTACTGCCATCTGTTATTCCTACCCTGCTCTCATCTCCCTCCTCCACGGCCCTGCCTCACCCACTCTGTGTTGCCCCGAGTTCTAGGGTCTTTGTCTTGCTCACTTTTAGGAGGTCTCTCTCCTCCCACTAGAACATGAGCTCCCCACTGGAGGGACGTCTGTCTGCCTCATTCTTTGTCCCATGGACAGCAAAGGCCCAGCCTTGGGTCATGGACCAGGTGAAGAATGAGCCCAGATAAGGAAGGACCGGCTGTGAGTTCTGGGTCACGTCCCAGCACACTGGCTTTGGGAGGGATAACTTCACCTTTCTTTTCAACAGTAATGAATTTCCCCCCACCCCACACTCTATTTTTCAGTTTTTTAACTGACATCTGTAATCTAGGAAGCCATAAAAATGAATATAGGTGAAATATTAGAGGGTGGCAGTCTGAGAAAATGTGGACAAAGAGGCTCTCACTGCCTTCAATAGGTCTTAAAACCACTTTCGTCTCCATGTAGTCTCAGCCCAGTGAAACTGATTCATTGACCAAATTGGCCATTTAAAATTCAAGAGCCTAAGCTCTCTCTGTTCAGCTCCCTCCTGTCCAGATTTATGGGGCCACAGAGAGGCACCCGGGGTGTCTCTAGTTTCTTTTTTATGGATGATCTACAGTGAGGCAACAGGCCCCTTCTTCCTGGAGAGCACACACTTGCCCACAGCCACAGCCTGAAGCGGGCGGCCATGCCAGGCACTGGCTCTCTGGACCACAGAGGGCACCTTTGCAGGTGCTGTACTGGGAGCCTGTCTGTGGGGATGACCTCCCCTCTGAGCTCCTGTCCTGGTCATTTGGAGGAACAAGGACCGGCGGTGCTTTCCAGGAAGGAAAGAGGTGGAGAGCAGCCTGGGATCCCAGTCCATGGCAGCAGCTGTGTGAGCCAGGGCTGCTCTGACTAGCCTCGGGGAGCCTGAGAGTGCCCGACCTCTTCTTCTGAACTCATCTTGCTGTCCTGAGCAGAGTTACAGCACTGGGAAGGCCTGGAGGCTGATCCCAAAGATAACACAGGGGTAGGCATGAGCCTCCTGTGCGAAAGAGTTTTATGGCAACCAGAGGATGCAAGGGTGGGGCCGCCCAAGAAGGAAGTGGGAGGGAGCCGTTCCTCCCCAGGTGGGCAGGCGATGGTGAATGATCAGTCCCCAGGGGGAGTTTCACTGCAGGGAACTCCTTCCCTGGTCACCTGGGCTCTGGCCACTTCTGCTAGGTAAGCAAGCTGCCCCAGCAGAAGTCTGCAATCTAGAACCACGAGACTTCTTCAGGCTGCAAGAGGACAACTGAGAGAGGACATGAGAAAAGGGGACTAGAAAGTGAATAGGTACTCCAGAGCTCCTGTTCTAGAACATTAGGGCATGTGCCAGCCCAGAGTGAAGCTCCCAGGTGACCTCAGATGGCAATAAAATTGGGGGTTAGAAAGGTCTGGAAACGTAGCTGCAATCAGGGTTCAGTCTGAGACAAGGATTTATGGCTCAGCCTGAGATCAAGATTCAGGCTTAGTTTGAGATCAGGATTCAGGGCTCAGTCTGAAATCAGTATCAGGCTCACTCTGAGATCAGGACTTGGGTTTTGATACGGTTTGGCTCTGGGTCCCCACCCAAATCTCATCTTGAATTGTAATCCCCACGTGTTGAGGGAGGGAGGTGATTGAATCATGGGTCAGTTCCCCCATGCTGTTCTTGTGATACTGAGTGAGTTCTCATGAGATCTGATGCTTTCGTAAGTGTTTGGAAGTTCCTCCTTCACTCTTCTCTCTCCTGCCACCTTGCAAAGAAGGTACTTGCTTCCCCTTCACCCTCCTCCATGATTGTAAGTTTCCTGAGCTCTCCTAGCCCCCAGCCATGAGGAACTGCGAGTCAATTAAACATCTTTCCTTTATACATTACCCAGTCTCTGGGAAGTTCTTCATAGCAGTGTGAAAATAAACTAATACAGGCTTAGTCTGAAGTCAAGATTCAGGCTTAGTCTGAGATCAAGATTTGGGCTTAGTTTGAGATCAGTATTCAGGCTCTGTGAGACCAGGGTCAGAGCTCAACCTGAGTCAGAATTTTTAGGGCTTATTCTGAAATAAGGATTCAGGCTCAGTCTGAGATCAGGATTTGGACTCAATCTGAATGATACCAGGACTTAGATTCAGTCTGGGAACAGGACTCAGGTGCTGTCTGACATCAGGATTCAGGCTCGGGCTCAACCTGAGACCAGGGCCCACCCTTAGTTAATTAGGAGGTCTCAGTTTCAATCTGTGCACAGGATAGCTTTCCTCAGTGTCAAGTGACCTAGTTGTCATTTAATTCAGGAACCCCTGCCTCTGCCCTCCTAGAATGACTTGTCCTTCCTGAGCTTGCTCCTCCGAGCTGTTTCTGTTCCCCCTGCCAGGTCACTCTTCCTGGGCAGGGTGGAGGCAACCCATAGGTCATCACCTCCTTTTCTCAGCACACCCTGCCCCTAGTCTGCCTGAACACTGGTCCCCTGTGAGCCCTGCATCCAGCACGGCTGGCACACAGCAGACTCCCCAGGTGTCCACCGAGCACCCATGGGTCCCTGGGAATCACGGGTCAGGTGAGGGGCTTGCTTGAGACAAGTGAGACAAGGAGGAAGGGCATCCATGAAGGGCTCCCTGCGGGAGGGGGAGCAGCAGCATGATCCGCCCGAGAGCCCGTGAGCCGCAACATCCAGCCACGCATCCCAGGCTCTCTGTTCCATGCCAGCTCCCGAGGAGGCTAACTTCATGGCACTTCTGCCCTGTGACAGAGACAGCAGGAGGTCCCAGGGCATTTGGCAAAGAGCTGTGGGCGATGGCAGCCTGAGGTCGGCCTTGTGTGCTGAGATACAGGGGGGCTGTACAAGTCCCAAGCCCTTGTCCTCCCGAGCCCCTCACCTCCAGGACAGCAGAAGGTCAGCCCATGCCCAGCCACACCCCCAACCCAGGCCCTGCTGCCAGGAGGCTGGCTGCTCCCTCTCCAGTGCCCACTCTGGATAGAATCAGGAGCCTCCCAGCCGCAGCCCCCTGCAAAGCCCCAAGTCTCCGTTTAATTACTCTATCTTATTTTGTAATTATACAATAAGTGACATACTAAAAAACATCATTAAAATTTAAGCCTTCGTAATAACACCATTTTATTACATTTTGATGACTTTCTAACTGTGATACTCTATTATTCATTCAACGTTATTTTATGAAGGCACAGTGAGATTTTTAATATCTAATTACAGTATGGAGTGATCACGAAACCCGTCTCATGCAGAAGCGTGCTAAACCCGGGTCCCAGGAGCACCTGGTGCCCAGGGAGGAGGAGCCCGCCTCATCTAGGGTCAGGAGGGACCCACGAGGCTGCGGGGGCAGCAGTTCTGCTGTGCGCTCTCAAAGGAGCGTGGAGACGGATGGGAATTCTGCAGCCAGACCCACCGCGGCAGTCAGAGATGTTTCCGCAAGGTGAGCTGGACATGCCTAAGGTCCTGGGGCTCCTGGGTGGTGGCCCTGGGTGGCCCAGCCTGTGAGGCCACTGCCTCAGAGAGGCCCCAGCTCCATTGGACAGCTCCCTGCAGGGGTGAGTATCCTCCAGCAGTGATTCCAAACCCCCAGGAAGGCTCCTGGGCTGGCCTGGACTTCAGGACATCCCACACGAGGCGATAGGCAGAGTCTCTCCTCCCAGACTTTAACACCTGGGGGACTCCAGGGACTTCTAGTCTCCTAGAAGCAAAAACTCAGACTAGGGAGGGGTCGCCCACCCCGCCTGAGGCCACCCTTCAAGCCATTTGTGGCCCCAGGAGAACTCAAGTCCCACACCTGGGCCCCCAGCAGACTGACCTGCTGTAGACCTACCTTATGGGTGAGAGGCAGGCAGGTCGGGGAGTCCGGCAGGGAGCCTCGGGGGGCAGCAGGGGAGCAAGAGAGGCGGACTAGAGGGTACACTCCACCGAGCTTCCCACCCTCCGCCTTCTCCAGATGCTGCTCAGACGATTCCCGCGGAGGGTCCCACACCGGGCCCTGCCTGCTCAGCATGCCTCCCTCCAGCCTGTCTTGTCTCAGGGACTGGCCTGAGAATTCCTCGGAGCAGAGGAAGGCCCTGGACCCCTAGGGAGGAGGAATTCTGAAACGCTGTTACTGGAGAGGTCCTCTCCCTTGCGTGGCCTGGGAGGTCCTGCTCCTGTGAGCCTTGGCCGCTGGCTGGTAACCCCACTCCCTCGGCTGCAGCACCCCCATACGGGCCTCCTCTGCCTGTTCTTGGACCTCTGGCTGCAGATCTTAGAAGGCTGAAATGGGTAGATGCCAGGCCTGGGAGCACCGTGGCCCCTCCTGGCTCCTGGGCCTCCTGCCTGGCACTTCACATTTCTCTGAGTCCCTGCTGGGCCTCGGGCCTGCTCTCGGTCCAGGTCACTGAGCAGCACTCCACCCACTGCCACACCTGTCACGTGCCAGTGCCCTAAATGTGGTGTCTGGACATAGTCTCTCTCAGGGCTGAGTTTCTGCCATCCTGAGGGGTGAGAAGTGGCATCTCACGGTGCCCCCTTGCCTCCCATAGCAGACCCATGGGACCCCAGCCCCAGGGGCCAGTGAGGTCGCACCGGCAGACTGGAGGCCCCAGCTGGCAGGGCCCAGGCAGCGTGGGTGGGGGCCTGGGGCAACTCCACAGGTCCAGGCAGCATCTAGTTGAGAATCCAAAGCATCCCAAGGCAGGCAGGCAGGCAGGTCCTTGGCGACCCTCTCCCTCCCCCAGCGCCACAGACATGGAGCACTTGCTGCCTTGTGCGAGGATAGTAGTCCACGCAGCAGCCCCTGGCCCTGTGAGAAGTGCTGCCCATGGCGGCAGAGAGGTTCCGCCCCAGACAGGATGAAGGGATGGGCCTTGGCTGTGGCCCTGTCAGCTCCAGGGCAGAGGCTCACCGGGTGAGCCGGGGGAGAGACAACCGTGAAGCTGAGCGCTGGGCTGACAGCGGGGCATCTGGGGAGTCCGTGTCATCTCAAGGGGAATGGGGTGTGGCCGCATTTATTTCCGTAGCTGGGCCTGGGGCCTCTCTGGAGGGATCTTCTCTGCAGGAATGAAGTGCCAGCCACGTGGGGCTCCCACCTTCCAATCTCATGATTGAGTAGCTTTGCTCAAGCTCTGGCAAAACTTGATCATCCTAGAAATGAGACCGCTCGCTTGTCCGACTCGGAGGAAGCTCAATTAATGGCATCAGGTGCGGTCAGCCCTTCATCAGTGCGGGAAGGCGGCAGCCCTGAGCCGCGCAGCAGTGCCAGGCCTGCAGTCCTGACAAGGAGATGTGAGACCCCAGCCCCGAGGGACCACGGACAGCCCTCTGACAGATGATTCAGTGTGGGACCACCACAAAACCACGCAGGCTGGGCAGGCTGGGCACCTCCAACCTTTTCCCATTTGCCTAAAAGTAAGTGAACATAAAATCGAAAAATCTGAAAGAGGATGTCTGGGGTGATTCTGGCTCCATGCCTTAGGGGTTTCTTTCTAACTGGAGGGGCCCCAATGCCTGAAAAGGCTGCTGCCTCCATGACATGGGGCTTTTTAATCAAGAGCAGAGAGGAGATTCATAGGCAGGGGCCATGGCTGTCCTGGGGTTCATGCAGAGAGGCGGGACCTGCCTTGTTCCAGGGTCCCCATGCCTGTCCCTACCTGCATCTCCCAGCACAATGTGCCTGCTCAGGAGCCCCTGACGGGAGTCAGGGGCCTCAGAGTCTCTCCCGTGTGACACCAGTCCTATGCTAGTGAGACCCCGTGCTTCTGGGCCAGGCGTGCAGGGCCGTTGGTGTGGGGGCTCAGCCCCTCTGCACTCCTGAGAGAGCAGCTGGGCTGCGTCCATCTCCTGCTGCCAGTGGCATCTCCTTAGCACCCTCCTCTCCCCTGCAGCACCACCTCCCTTCCCTTCTCAGGAGAAGGCTGAAGGAGCCATGGCACCTGGTTATGCAGCCACCCACTACTGTCCCCAGACCTGCTCCTGGTAAGGCGCTGCCTGTGAGCGGGGGGGTCAGGGTGGGCTCTGGCAGGGAAGGTTCCCTGGGGAAGGGCTGGAGAGGGGCCAGCCGGGGCCTGTTGAGGAGACAGTTCCCATGAGAAGTCTTAGCCGACTTTTCAAGGCATCGGGCACAGCAGTAAGACGACTTTTATTTAAAATGCCCGAGCCTCAGTTTCCTCTTCTGTAAGTTGTTGATTCTCTGTCTTATACCCCCCAGGCTTTTTGCCAATGCAGAATTCAGTGGTTTTTAGTATATGTACAAAGCTGCACAATCAAACCATTACCATTATCTGATGTTAGAACCTTTTCACCATCCCCAAAAGAAACCCCCAAATCCATCGTGGCCACTTCCCATCTGCCCCAACCCCAGCCCCTGGTGACTATGAAGCTACTTTCTGTCTTCAACAGCTTTGCCTGTTCTAGGCACTTCGTATAGAAGGGGCCATTTGCCATGTGGCCTTTTTGTGACTGGCTGCCTTCACCCAGCGTGGCGTGCTCAGCCCCTGTTAGCATGTGGTTGGTGCCTCACTCTGAGGTTGCCAAATCACATCGAGGGCCTCCCAGGTTCCTGCTGGGTTCCACCCAGTGGCTGCATCGTTCTACATTCCCACCAGTGGCAGGCGAGGCTCCAATTCCTCCATGTCCTTGCCAACACTCGCTATTTTCTACAGAGAGCAGCTGGGGCTGTGACCATCTCCTGCCTCCAGGGTCCCCATGCCTGTTTCCACCTGCATTTCCAGCACAACCTGCCTGCCCAGCAGCCCCTAATGGTAGCCCAGAGCCTTGGAGTTCCTCCTGTGACTATTCCTTCCCTCCCTCCCTCCTTTTAACCCTCCTTCCTTCCCTCCTACCTTCCTTCCCTCTCTCCCTCCTTTTAACCCTCCTTCCTTCCCTCCTACCTTCCTTCCCTCCCTCCCTCCCTCCTTCCTTCCTTCCTTCCCTCCCTCCTTTCCTTCCTTCTTCCCCTCCCTCCCTCCTTTTATCCCTCCTTCCCTCCCTTCTACCTTCCTTCCCTCCCTCCTACCTTCCTTCTCTCCCTCTGTCCTTCCTTCCCACCCTCCCTCCCTTCCTCTCTCCCTTCTTCCTTTTCTCCCTCCCGCCCTCTTTCCCTTCCCACCCTCCTTTTTTCCCTCCTTCCTTCCTTCCTTACCTCCCTCCCTCCTTCCTTCCCTTCTTCCTTCCCTCTTTCTTTCCTTTCTTCTCTCCCTCCCTCTCTCCTTCATTCCCTCCTTCCCCTCCTTCCCCTTCTACTCCTCCTCACCATCCTGAGGAGTGAGAAGTGGCATCTCGCTGTGGTTTTGGTGGATTCTCTAGTGACTAATGGCGTTGAGTCTTTTCATGTGCTTGCTGGCCATTTGCAGGTCTTCTTCAGAGAAATGTCTTTTAAACTCCTGTGCCCAGTTCCTGGTTGGGTTGTTTGTCTTTTTGATGCTGGTGTGTAGCTCCTAGGAGTTTTGTGAGACTTCAATGTGGTACCAAGGGACCATCTTGAGCTAGCGGGAAGCCACGGAGCCAGGAGCCCTGTTCTCCTTCGGATCCCCCAACCCCAGTTCCTCTCTCCTCCCCTCTTCTGTCCCTGGCTCCCTCTCTCTCCAGGCTTTCTGAGTTTTGTCCACACTTTGCAGAAAAGGCAGGGTCGGACCCAACTCCAGGGTGGCCACTGACCAGGTGTGCGACTCTTATCACTGGGAGAGGGGTTGACACCTCTGACAGCGTCATTTGAGAGTCACCGCAGACCCCAGGCTCTCCTAAGGGGCAGAGAACACAAATCAACCTAGAGATAGTTACCTGCAGGGCCACCGAGGGAGAAGTCGAAGGGCTGATGAATGCTGAAACGGCTTCCAGACACGCCTGACATCAGGGAGGAAGGCTGGGCCTCAGCTCGCCCCCAGCCACCCTTGGCACTGCCCCCAGGAACACTGACTGGGTTCTGTGCCTGGGGGCCCAGGCGTGTTTGAGCAAACAGCTTTCCTATTCCCAGGTCCCTGGAGAGGTGGGTGGAGAGGGCGTATCCCCGATCCCCGGGTTGGGGAGGCCTGGGGAAGGCCCCATGGAGGGTGGGGGCTGCTCTTGGCATCCTCTCTGCCCTTGCTGCTCCCACAGCCTCTTCTGACGTCATCTACTGCTGGGAAGCCCCTTCCAGTGCCCTTACCAGGAAACCATGGAGGGCCACTCTGGGGCCCACTTGCAGCCAGGGCCAGGGAGACCCGCCCAGGGTCACACAATCACCAGAGGCAGAGTTGCAGCCCTATGGATCCCGCAGCCAGGGGTGGCCACCCAGCCCTGACTGTTGCTTGGACTGACACCCACAGCCTTTTCCCTGCGCAGGCGCCGCAGGCCTCCCACACCTGTCTTCACAACAACCCTGTTAGGTAGTGATTCCCACCACCACTTTACACCTGAGAAAACCAGGGAACAGAGAGGTCACGTACCTGCCCAAGGTCACACAGCATGTGCCTCCAGAGCCCAGAGCTTGAGCCCTCGCTATGAGCCCTCTCTTAGCCCCTCCAGGCTGCTGTGACTATGTGTCACACACTCGGGGGTTGTGAGCGACAGACATTTATTCCTCACAGCCCTGGAGGCTGCAAGCCCAAGATTGTGGCATGGCGTGTCTGGTGTCTGGGAGAGTCGCCTCCTGACTTCTCCATGGCGTCTCCTCACTGTATCGTCACATGGGGAGCAGCAAGTGTCTCACTAGGCCCCTTCACAAGGGCACGAGTCTTGTTCCTGCAGCTCCCTACTCATTACCTCATCACCTCCCGAAGCCCCCACCTCCTAAGACCATTACGATGGGGGTGAAGATTTCAACACAGAAATTCTGGGGGACTCAAATATTTGGTTCATAACGAACCCTGTGCCCGGCCCGAACACTGACCTCCAACCCAGGGAGGAAGACTTTGCCAGTGGGAGGGAGGAAGTGAGACCAAGAACCACAAGGAGGCCTCCTCCCCTCACCCAGACAAAGCGAGAGGCCCGTCTCCGAGTGCCCACACTTCCCTCTGCCACGGAGCCGCGAGATGAAGCTGTCCTGTTTCGGATTCCTTCACGCGCCCCTCACCTCACTCCTTTCATGCAGGAGGAGGCTGATTCGGGCTCGGATCCGGTTCTCATTGCCCGGGGACCCCCAGGCCTAGGATGTCACCTTTGGCGTAGGATGTCATGTGTGCTGTGGTGGGCAGATTGAGATGCTATTGGAGCCGGCCACTCCAATGTGACAGATGAGGACAAACAGCCTGGATGACCTCTAGCTGCAAGGACTTCCGTGGACAGTGGATATTCCCGGGAAAACAGGGCTGTGAAAAGGGGCTGGGTGGGGGCAAGGGGTGCCAAGCCTGCAGGGCACCACATGAGCAGTGACCAAAGTGCTGGTCAGAGACCCTGTCCATGGCAGAACCTCACCTGGGGCTCTAGCGTCACGTGCTGGGTAGAGGCTCTAGGCCCATCTGCGGACAAAGCCCGGACTCCCCAATGCTGGGAGAGGGGCTTGGAGGGGAGGTGGGCTACGGGGCCTTCCTGGGAGGGGCAGGGGTCTGGAGGGCATCCCGAGCACAGCATTGCATGTTGGGGGTGTCCTTCCAGCAACCCACCTGTCCCCTCATCTGGGACACCCATTTCCAGGACTGAGGGGAGGGTTGGGTGAGCGGTGCCTAAATGCCCTTTCCTTCCTTGGGGCCGTCCTTGTCCCTTTTCCTCTTCCCTTCACCCTCACCTCTCCTCCTCCCAGGATTCTAAGGGGACCCCTGAGGCCCCCTCCAGCATGCCCTGTGCAGCCCTCTCCCCTGGAGGGGACAGGGTACGGAGCAGTTGACTTCGAGTTACTCCAAAGGGAGATTTTTCTGGGTGGGCCTCCCTTGAGCGGGCAGAGCGCTTCCAGCAGGGACCCTGCTAGCCCTGGAGGAGGAGACTGCCCTGGTGGCTAAGCTTCGCAGAGCCGCCACCATCAGGGACACTCAGGAGATGCTGTGTGCTGAGCCAGTGTTAAGAAGGCCTCTGCTGTCCCCAGAGAGCCAAACTGTGACTCTCTGCTTGTTTACAACATGGCCATAGACAGAGGGACAGGGGCAGGGAGCAGAGGCCTCTCTCCTGGGTGCCCAGCCCTTCCCTGCCTGCAAAATCAGGTCCCCGAAGGGTCCCCTTCGCTGGGGCCCTCCAGTGGTCTCCTTTACAGGCCCAGGCCCAGGCTGTCCTTCCCCACCAGCCCTGGGTCAGAGGGTGCCTGCTGCCTCAGACTGAGGGCCGGGACACTCATGAGGGGGCCATCTCCGGGCAGGTCACTCCCACTGTGGTCTTCCTCTTCCTTCCATCAGTGGCTTTCCTCCCTCTGCCCTTCCCCTCCCGCATGGTCCCCTTGACTGGCATCCCCACCAAGGCCACAGCCACTGTCTGCCGGCACGTGGTCTCCCTGCCAGGCAACTGCTCATGTTCCTGCCTTCGTCACCATCACTGGGCCTCGTGGGGCCTGTGGGGACCAGATGCCGTGGTCTTCCCCTCTGGGCTCAACGGCCTCACCTTTTGGGAAACCCCGCCGGCCACCTTAGCACCATGGTCTCATATTCCATGGCTGAGCTGGCCCTCCTGATTCATGGAGGAACTGCATCTCTGGGGATCCCCTTGTTTTCAGTTTTAGGGTTATTATTCCTGACTCTACAAACAACGCTGTGGGTAGAAACATCCTTGTTCTTACATCTTAGCAGACCAGTGCTTTCATTTCTACAGAAACAAGCACAAGGACTCTGCAAGGGGCCGAGCTGGGTCCCCTCCAGTTTCCTGCAGTAAAGCCCCCACCCTGGTATGCAGAGTGTGCTTGAGTTTGGAGATGGGGTCTCTAAAGAGGTAATAAATTAAAATGAGCTCATTAGGGTGGGCCCTGATGACTAGTGTCCCTAAAAGAACAGGTGATTAGGACACAAGTGTGCACACGCGTGCGCGCGCGCACACACACACACACACACATGAACAACCATGTGAGGACCCAGGGAAAAGACCACGTCACATGCCCAGGAGGGAAGCCTCAGGGGAAAGCAGCCCTGCCGACACCTTGACCTCGGACCTTCAGCTGCCAGGAGCGTGAGAGAATCTTCCTGCCGTGTAAGGCGCCATCTGCGCTGCTGTGCTGTGGCTGCCCAAGCAGATACTACAAAATGGGATTTGGAGGTTAAGAAGCATAGACGGTGTTTCTTTGTACTGACATTCCTAGATAACCTTCCAAAAATGCTGCCGAATTCCGCTTCCCAGCAGCAGCAATGCACGCTGTCTCTTCTTCAAATTCTCACCCCAAATCCGTCGCGCTGCCCTTTTCTTTTAATTTGCGAGTCAGGTGGGTTTTAAGTGACAGCCCCTTGTGACTTTAACTTGTATTTCACCAATTATTGGTAATTTTGAACCTTTCTTATATGATGTTAGCCGTTTGGATTTACTCTTGTGTATGTGTATTTTTTTGACCCTTTCTCGACTGGATTTTTTTCTCCTATCAATTCATAAGCACTTTTCATATCTTACAGATAACAGCTTTTTGAACGTTGTTTTAATCATAAATCACTTCTTGTGTTTCTTTTGTTTGTTTTGTTTTGGCTTTTTCCCAAAAAACTTTGAGACAGAGTTTTTCACTCTTGTTGCCCAGGCTGGAGTGCAATGGCGCGATCTTGGATCACCAAAACCTCTGCCTCCTGGGTTCAAGCAATTATCCTACCTCAGCCTTCCAAGTAGCTGGAATTACAGGCATGCACCACCACGCTTAGCTAATTTTGTATTTTTAGTAGAGACCGGGTTTCACCATGCTGGCCAGGCTGGTTTCAAACTCCTGATCTCAGGTGATCCTCCCGCCTTGGCCTCCCAAAGTGCTGGGATTACAGGCGTGAGCCACCACACCTGGCCCACTTTTTGTTTTTCTAAACTTATATTTTGTCTGTTGTAGGTATCTCTGCATAGATGAGTTTTAAATTGTTTTATAGTCCAGCGTATTTATACTTTCTTCTAAGAATTTCTGAGTTTTCAGTCTTGCTTAATGAGGAATCCTTACCCTAGATGGCATGGTCTTCCAGATTTTCTTGCAGTATTTTTATTTTGTTTTACTTTCTTTTACATTTAAGTCTTTAATCCACTTAGAATTTTTATTTCTGATTAAGATGAAGGAGTGGATCCACTTTTATTTTCTTCTAGCTTGCCGCTGGGTGTGCTATTCCGATTAATTAAATGGTGCTTCCTTTTACCCTGAAACAAATGAAGCTTGGTCGTACCTTCTTGCTTATCCTGAGGCCATTCTGTCCCATCCCGTGGTGTGTTGTCAATGTGTGTACAGTGGCAGGGTTGTCTCATCTTGCATGAGTATTTATCCTCCCATAAAAATGTCAACGTTAATTCTACCCACCAAAACCCCACCAAAACCCCTAAAACTCTGTTGGGAATCTAATGAAATGGCATTCGACTTAAAGATAAATTTCAGGAAAATTGACATTTTTAAATTGAAAGTTCTTATCCAGAAAAATGTGTCTGTTTTGTGTCTTTAAATAAGATTTTATCATTTTTTTCCCATAGGGATTGTATCAATCGGGCTTTGACCTGGAAACCAGAAATCTCTCCAGATCTTTCAAGCAGAGGGAATTTAATGCAGGGAACTGGTTGTAGGGGTTACTCTGTATGGTGGTAAGGATACTTCTACCCCAGGACTGGGCCTGGAGGGTCAGTGTGGAGCATGCTCTAATCATATTGAGACTCTCAGCCCCATCTGGGACCATGGAGAAAGGGGCTTTCAGGTGGGAGCCCACAGCCACCAAGGAGACCCAGCTGCAGCTGGAGGTCCCACTGGAACAGAGAGAGGGAGAGGAGGGCTTCATGTGTCCTTTCATCCCACCCTTCAATCTTGGGTCAGCACCACCCATTGATCAAATCTGCTGGAAGACAAAGGGGAAGGGAGACTAGAGTATGGATCAGGGCGGGACAGAAAATGGCTTCGAGTGGCTGTGAGCAGATGCCAGGCACACAGTTCCCGGGTCCTGTTCCATTGCTCCCTAAGTAGCTCACGGTTTTGTCACTGTTGTGAACAGGCTGATTCTTCCCCTTTCCGTTTCTAGATGCCTATCATTTGAAAAGAGATAATGCATTGGTTTCTGCATAATTATATGACATTGTCTCATCCTATCACATTTTCTTTTTAATTCTAATTTTTCATACAATATCTGGGTTGTAAAAACTAATAGCTATATCTTTTCCAATGCTTAAACTATATGTTTTATTTTCTTGGCCATTTGCATCTGCTTGAACCCTCAGTGCAATATCAAATAAGAATAGTGGGCCTCCCTGGCTAAGTTCTTGTTTTAATTGTATTAGTTTGGTGTTTCATGATTTGGATATCATCTGTGTCAGGTGGCCAAGTTATCCCTAAAGGGAGCATGGCTGCGGCTGTGAGGTCAGCAGGCCTCATTCCCATAGACCTGGCTGCCAAGAAGACAGTGCGCCCAAGAGGAATCAAGACAGTTTATGACTCACACAGACAGCAAAGCCACGAGCAGTGCGGTGTCAGGTCCCTGGGCCCCTACTCCACAGGTCGACTGAAACAGAAAGGTCAGGTGATGGCCGGCTTGAGTGGTGGGTCACTCTGCCATTGAGGAGTCCTCTCTAAACTACAGCCAAGCATTTGTACAGACTACACGGAAGCCGGCAGCTCCACAGGACAGGGGAGTGGTGAGGAAGAGCTTTGTGCTCAATGGAAAGTGGGGAGATGGATGAGCAACCCTTGGAGGCATTCTCATGCGGATCGGGGGCTGTCCTCACTGACTCCTCCCCAGGCTAATCTCCCCTTGCTTCAGGAGGAATCATGCCCAGGACTCAGCTTAGACTGTGGCCAAGCCTCCTCTAGGAGGCCTGTAAGGAGAGGTGCAACGTGGTAGAGGCACCATGGGAGAGCCATTCCCCTGCAAATTGCTGCCGGGTTTTAAGATCTCTTTTGTGGTAGTTTCTTTTTAGTATTACTTTTCTCAAGACTTTTTTTGCAGGACCAATTGCTGAGTTTTCCCAAATGCTTTTTCTGTGTCTATTGATGGGATCATATGGTCGATGGATATACTAAATTTTGTAGCTAGTTTCTTGGTATTGAACTACCTTGCATTCCTGAAAAACAATTCATAATACTTGGTCATAGCGGATTTTTAGAAATATATTTCTGGATTCTATTTGCTAATATTTTATTCAGATTCTTTTTGCATGTATATTGTGAGTCAGTTTATGGTTATCTTTTTCTGTTCTCTTTTAATTACACAATTAAAGTTTCACTTATACAATTAAAATTTCCCATCTTTTCCCATGTCCTAGAATGTTCAAAAGAACAGTGAAATTATTTGTACTATTATGTAGAGAAAGCCAGCTTTGACCTTTTTAAACCTGGTGATGTTTTTTAAAAACAGAAACAGTATCATGGAGATATAATTTGCATACCATGTGAGTCACCTAAAGTGTACAAATTGATGTGTTTCAGTATATTCACAGGGTTGTGCAACCATCATCATAATCTAACTTTAGAACATTTTTGTTTCTCATAAAAGAAAACCTTTATCCATTAACAGTCACTCATATTCCTCTCTGCCCACTTCCCAGCTCTAAGCAAATTCTAATCCATTTTCTGTCTCTATGGATTGGCCCGTTTTAAGCACTTCATTACAAATGCAATCCTATAATATGTGGCTCTTTGTTACCAACTTCTTGCACTTAGCGTGTTTTCAAGGTTCATCCCTGTCAACATTTTGTGGAATGTGTCAGTATTTTATTTCCTTTTCATTGCCAAATAATATTTCTTTGTAGTGATATAATGCATTTTATTTATTCATTTATCGGTTGATGAATATTTATTTCAATTTTTGTCTATTATGAATAATGCTGCTATGAAAATTTGCATGTAAAATTGTGGACATGTGTTTTCATTTATTTTGGGTATATACACTTAAGAGTGGAATTACCAGGTCATATTGTAAATCTATGTTTAACATTATAAGAAATCGCCAACCTGTTTCCAAAGCAGCTGCAGCATGTTGCAACCCCATCAGCAAAACAGGCTTCCAGTTCCTTCACATCCTCATCTGCAGCTGTCATTATCTGTCTTCTTGATCCTAGGCATCCTCAGGATGTGGAGTAGAATCTGGTTGTGGTTTTGGTTTGTATCTCCCTGATGAGGAAAGATATTGCGCAGCTTTTCATGCGCTTATTGGCCTTTTGTATATTTACTTTGAAGAAATGTCTATTTAAGTCCTTTGTCCCCTTTTAAATGGTATTTTTTGTCTTTTTGTTATTGAGCTATAAGAATTTTTAAATATATAGTGGATATAAGGCCGCTACTAGATATATGATTTGAAAATATTTTCTCCAATTCTATGGTGGTGTACTTTTGCTTTCTTGGTGGTATTATTTGCAGCATAAAAGTTTAAATTTTGATTGGCCCAGTTTATCTATTTTTGGTTGCTGTTTTTGTGCTCTTGGTGTCCTATTTAAGAAACCATTGCCTAACCCAAGGTCATGAAGATTGACTTTTATGTTTTCTTCTAAGAGTTTTGTAGTTTTAACTCTTTAATCTCATAGACGTTGAGGTCTATGATTCATTTTGAGTTTTAATTTTTGTGTATGGTATCAGTTAGAAGTTATTCATTTCTTTGCATATGGAAATACAGCTGTTCAAAGCCATTTATTGAAAAGACACTTCTTTCCCCCACTTAACTGTCTCAGCAGCTTGTTGAAAACCAATTGACGATGAATGAAAAGGTTAATTTCTGGACTCTCAATTCTATTCTGTTGATTTGCATGTCTGTCTTCATGACAGTATCACATTGTCTCGATTACTGTCACTTTGTAGTAAGTTTTGAAATCAGGAAGTGTGAGTCTTTCAACTTTATCCTTTCTTTTCAATTTGTTTTCCTTGCTATTCTGAGTCTCTTGTGTTTTCATATGAATTTTAGAGTCAGTTTGTCAATTTCTATAAAACAGTCTTTTGGGATTTTGATAGGGATTGAGATGACTCTGCAGGTTGATTTGGGCAGTACTGTCATTTTAACAACATTAAATCTTCTGACCCATGAAGATGGTATGTCTCCATTAATTTTGATTGTTTTCAGTTTCTTTCAACAATGTTTATAGTTTTCAGTGTACAAGGTTTACACTTATTTTGTTTAATTTATGCTTAAGTATTTTATATTTTGAATGCAATTATAAATGTATTTTTCTCCTAATTTTATTTTCAGAGTGTTCATTTCTAGTGTACAGAAATACACTGATTTTTGTATTAATATGTTAATCTTATATCCTTCAAATTGGTTTAAGCCATTTATTAGCTCTAATAATTTTTATGTTGTCGATTCTTTGAGGTGTTTTTTACATACAAAATAATATTATTTGCAAACAGAGATAGTTTTACATCTTCTTTTCTAATCTGAATGCTTTTATTTCATTTCCTTTCCTAATTGTCCTGGCTAGAAACTCCAATACAATGTCAAATAGAAATGGTAACAGGAGACATCCTTGTCTTATTCCTGATTATAGAGGGCAATGTTTTCAGTCTTCCACCACTGAGTATGAAGTTTGCTGTAAGTTTTTTGTACATGCTTTTTTTTTTCCCCCCGAGATGGAGTCTCACTCTGTTGCCCAGGCTGCAGTGCAGTGGCATGATCTCAGCTCACTGCAACCTCCACCTCCCAGCTTCAAGCAGTTCTCCTGCCCTGGCCTCTTGAGTAGCTGGGATTACAGGCGGGTGCTTCCATGCCTGGTTAATTTTTGTATTTTTCATAGAGACAGGGTTTCACCATGATGATCAGGCTGGTCTTAAACTCCTGACCTCGTGATCTGCCCGCCTCAGCCTCCCAAAGTGCTGGGATTACAGGTGTGAACCACCACATCTGGCCATGTACATGCTTTTTATCAGATTGGGGAAGTTCCCTTTTATTTCTAGTTTGTTGAATTTTTTTATCACAAAAATGTTGCTTGTTAAATACTTTTGCTGCATTGAGATGATAATATGACTTTTGTCCCTTATTCTATTAATATGGTGTGTTACATTAATTGATTTTTTAATGATAAATTAACCTTGTGCTCCTGGGATAAATCCTACTTGGTCATGGTACATAATCCTTTTTACATGTTGCTGGATTTAGTTTACTAGTATTTTTTTAAAGAATTTTCCCATCTCTATTCAGAAGATAATTCACCAGAGCTATTTTTTTTTCCTTATGATATCTTTGTCAGGTTTTTGTATCAGGTTAATACTGAATTTATAGATTGATATTAATTCTATGACCATTTCGTAGAATTTGGCGGTTAATCTAGGACCTGGGCTCTTCTTAATGGGAAGTTTTCTTTTGTTTCAATTTGGTTTTTAATTCTAATTAAATCTCTTTACTTGTTATAAGTCTATTAAGGTTTTCTATTTTTATCTTGAACCAGTTGTGGTAGTTTTCTTTTTCCAGGAATTTGTCTATTTCATAAAAATTATATAATTTGGTGGCAGACAGTTGTTTATAGCATTCTCTTATTCTCCTTTTTATTTCTGTAAGGTCAGTAATCTTATAGCTTTTAGTGGTTTGAGTCTTCTCTCTTTTTCATGGACAGTATAGCTAAAGATTTGTCACTTTTATTCATCTTTTCAAAGAACCAAACCTGTGTTCAAAAGAACAAAACTGTGGATTTTGTTGACTTTATTCTTTTATATTCTTTATTTCCTTTATTTCTACTCTAATCTTTATTATTTCCTTCCTTTTGTTTGCTTTGGGTTTAGTTTACTCTTGAGGAATATAAGGGTAAAGCTATATTTACCCTTATATTTCTCCATTCTCTCCCCATTTTGTGATGTCATTTTGAGGCCCAACAATACACCTGTATATTACATATATTGTTTTATGTAATTACTTTTTAAGTAAGGCAAGAAAACAAAGGGAAAGTGTGCAATTATGCAGTCTTTTGTAATTACCTATATAAGTACTTTTACTGACACTTTTGTTTATTTGTGTGGGTTTGAATTACCGTCTTGTGTTGCTTGCTTTCAGTCTGAAGAACTTCCTTTAGTACTTCTTGTAAGTCAGATCTGCTGGCAATAAATTATCTCAGTTTTTATCTGGGAATGTCTTTATTTCACCTTTATATTTCAAGATGGTTTTGCTGGAAATAAGATTTTTGGTTGACAGTGTTTTGTCTTTTAACACTACTTCATTCCACTGCCATCTGGCTTCTATTATTTCTGATGAAGTTAGTTGTTAATCTTATTGGTGTCCCTTTGCATTAATTGTTTTTTTGTTTTTTTCTCTTGCCCAAATTCCTATCTAAGGGGACTGGGGAGTCATGCTCTACAAACCATAAAAATCTCATCAGACAGGTTTTTATTACATGTGGCTTGCTTTCTGCTTGACTTTGGTATAATATCACATGACAGGTAGCAGACTCTAAAGGAAATATTAATAAAAATATTTTACCACAAAATATATTTTTTAAACATACCTTGAAATGGCTGCCATAGTGCCAACAGATTAAAATGACCCTGCAAAGCCACCTTTTATGGGGAAAATTTGCAGCTATAGAGAATCTCCATGAATGTAACCAGGTATTTTCCCTTCCAGGCTTTCTCAGATCTAGGAGAGATTAACTGAGAGCCTGACACCTTTAAAGTCTGAAAAGAGTCATTCACCAACTATTATAGCTCTGAGAGCTGCCACCCATGAGGCTTCATCTACACAATAACCTCGGCCTCCAAAACTTCCTAATCTTAACTCAGGCATTCCTTTCCACTGATTTCAAGTCCTTAGACAATAGCTTAACTGTCTCAACCAACTGGCAACTGAAGAATCCCCTAAACCCACCTATGACTTGTAAGCCCCCGCTTTGAGATGTCCCACCTGTTCTGGCCAAACCAATGTGCACCCTTCTCATATCAATTTATTATTTTACCTGCAATTCCTGTCTCCCTGAAATCTGTAAAATTGCCAAGGCCAGCTCAGTCATGGAGACCCTAACCCAGCAGTACTAGAGGAATTGAAGACACACACACAGAAATATAAAGTGTGAAGTGGGAAATCAGGGGGCTGACAGCCTTCTGAGCTGAGAGCCATGAACAGAGTTTTACCCACATATTTATTGACAGCAAGCCAGTGATAAGCATTGTTTCTATAGATTATAGACTAACTAAAACAGGAAACAAAGGGATGGGCTCTGGCTAGTTATCTGCAGCAGGAACATGCCCTTAAGGCACAGATCGCTCATGCCTTAAGTGGTTTTCCGCCCTGGGTGGGACAGGTGTTCCTTGCCCTCATTCCGGTAAACCCACAACCTTCAGTGTGGGTGTTGTTCCCAACACAAAACCAAATTATAACCCCACCACCTCAGGTACACTTTCTCAGGACCTCTTGAGATTGTGTAACCTGGGCCATAGTCACACATATTAGCCCAGAATAAACCTCTTTAAATATATTTTGGCAAAATTTGGATTTTTCTGTCATCAACTCCTTTCAAAATTTTCTGTTTGTGTTTGTCTTTAATGTTTTGATTATGATGTGTTTGGGTGTTTCTCTTTGTTTTTATCCCACTTGCAGTATTGAGCTTCCTGGATGTGAGGCTAGTATTTTTCATCAGATTTGGAAAGTTTTTAGCCATTATTTCTTCGAGTACTTTTCCTGTCTCCTTCTATTTCTCCTCCCTTCTGGCACTCCCAATACATGTAGGTTGGGGTGCTTAGTGGTGTTCCACATTTCACTGAAGCTCTGTTAGTTTTTTTTCTATCTATCTGTTCTTCAAATTGAATACTCTGTATTTATTTATCATTAAATTAGTTCATTACCTCTTCTGCCAATTCAAATCTACCATCAAACCTCTCTAGTAAATTTTCTACTTTAATCACTATACTTTTAATCTCCAGAATTTCCATTGACACTCCAGTCACAATAAGCACACCCAGTGCCCACATCTTGGTTTCTAATGCTTTTCTCCAATAAAAGGAATCAGAAATCCTTAGATGGGGCTGGGGTAGGAATTATACAAAAGAAGCCTAGAGCATCGTGTAGTGCCAGGAAGTAAAGAAGTGTTTAAAAACCCCACAAAAATGAGATTATGCCGGAGGGACACAGGAACCACTGAAAGAGTTCCCAGTAGCCAAAGCTGGAATAATCTGAGCAACAAAATAAAGCACATGCAATGCAAAATAGGAGATCGAGACCATCCTGGCCAACATGGTGAAACCCCATCTTTACTAAAATACAAAAACAAATTAGCCAGGCGTGGTGGTGCATGCCACCAGCTACTACTAATACACTAGATGGGAGTAGTCCCAGCTACTTGGAAGGCTGAGGCAGGGGAATCACTTGAACCTGGGAGGCGGAGGTTGCCATGAGCTGAGATTGCACCACTGCACTCCAGTATGGCGACAGAGTGAGACTCTGTCTCACAATAAATAAATAAAAATAAATGTTCACGAATCCTTACTGATATATATAATATGTGCATATATGTATATATATGTTATATATAAAGTAGTATATATACATATGCATATGTATGTCTAATGTAGATTGCCTAATGATACTTTTATCACTAGGCAATCTACATTATCACTAGGCAATCTACATATTTAGGAGTAAGCCTTGTAAGTCTTCCGAGTTGCTGCCACTCTCAACCTCTTTCTACTGCCACCTGTCTGAAGCAGGGAGGACTCAGCCCACCCAGTAGCCAGCATCCATTTCAGAAGAGGTGGGTAGGTTGATTTGAGAAGGGAGGGATAAAGCCATGCTTCCAGCATCCCTCTTCCACGATTTAAAGTGGAAAGTCACATCAGACCTCTCTTCAAATGCCCCAAGTCTCTGCCCTTGACTTGAAAGAAAGAGACCAGATGCCACTAGGAGGACCAGGTGGCCAAAGCCACCTACCTCTGGAGCTTTTCTTTTCTTTTTTCTTATCTTTTTTTAATTTTTTTTGAGACAGAGTCTCACTCTGTCACCCAGGCTGGAGTGCAGTGGTGTGATCTTGGCTCACTGCAAGCTCTGCCTCCCGGGTTCACGCCATTCTCCTGCCTCAGCCTCCCAGGTAGCTGGGACTACAGGCGCCCACCACCACGCCTGGCTAATTTTTTTTTATTTTTAGTAGAGACAGGGTTTCACTGTGTTAGCCAGGATGGTCTCAATCTCCTGACCTTGTGATCCGCCCACCTCGGCCTCCCAAAAACCTCTGGAGCTTTTCAAGGGAAGTTGTGCCTCCGATTCTGCCAAGGATGAAGGGTCTCTAAACATCAGTCAGTTAATATTTTGCGAGTCACAAAGTCTGCAACGAAGTGACATAAAGGGATAGCTTTTCTCTCTCACAGCAGTGACTGGTCAGGGACCAGTGGAGCAGAGTAATGAGAATGGCTAAAGGAGACACCGAGGGACGCTCGGAGGGGACGCTCAGAGCTGTCCCCCGGACCATGGTCCAGACACCTCTGCGGCGAGTCCCAGTGTCAGGAGCAGGTGAGAGGAGGCTCAGGGAATAACCACTGAATCACAACATTGTAAGTCATTTTAAAAGCAATTTATTTGTCAGCTCCTCCTTCCTTTCCTCCTTCATCAGCTCACCCTCAGCCCCGTGGCAGGCGTGTGAGTGAGTGAGATATGCTCCTGTGGCCTCAGATGCCATCCTGAGCCTCACGACTCTCAAATCCTTTTTAAGCGCTGCTGACCCGCTGCTGTGTCTGACTGCTGCCCGTCAATGGTACCCCTAACTTCAATGTGAGAATTCACCTGGCATCCTCTGCCCTGGAACATACCTTTTTCTTTCAGGGTGGGAAGCATTGAGCAGAAGATAGAAATTTAACACAAGAGATGCGAGAAGCCCAGTCACGGCCCTGCCCACCCCACTGCTAGGTTGCACCCATCATCTGGGACACCCGAGCGATCAGAGGGCAGCAAGGAACACACTGGGTGCTGTGCTGGGCCGATGGTGCTGTGGGTGCATCGTCCTAGAGACAGAGTGGATGAGAGCCACTCAAGAGGCAGGCCCTGCATCCTGGCATTGGGGGAGGAGTGCACTTGGAGAACCCAGAGAGGCCCTCAGATCCCTGGATGCTTAGCCCAACTGTCACCAGATTGCCTATTTGGTGGAACAGATGTGTATACATCAACCTTTTTGCTCTGGAGAGAAATACATACACCTATTCCCTGGGTTGGTTACTACTTTTGATGGAACTACCCCCCTGTGGGAGGCTCTTTGGTAATAGATACCTGGATAATGGTGGCTGGGCACGGTGGCTCACACCTTTAATCCCAGCACTTTGGGAGGTCGAGGCAGGCGGATCATGAGGTCAGGAGATTGAGACCATCCTGGCTAACACGGTGAAATCCCGTCTCTACTAAAAATACAAATAATAAGCCAGTGTGGTGGCAGGCGCCTGTAGTCCCAGCTACTCGGGAGGCTGAGGCAGGAGAATGGTGTGAACCCGGGAGGCGGAGGTTGCAGTGAGCCGAGATTGCACCACTGCACTCCAGCCTGGGCAACACAGCCAGACTCCGTCTCAAAAAAAAAAAAAAAAAAGAGACCTGGATAACAGCTCCACTCTCTTCCTAGAATTTTTTGTCCATTGAGCTATGTGTATATGTGGGGGTGGGAGTCATCAACAAGAGCCAGTGGTCAGCAGAGGGTGGGCACATGGCCAGCCTGGCTGGTCACACCACGGGTGAGGATGGGGAACCGGCTGCAGAATCAGTTATGACGGACTTTGTCCTGGGAACATAAGTATAAAGTATCATTAGGAAATTCACTCTTATTTTCAGCCTTATCAATAAGTCTCAGGAGAGAAACTTACGGTCATCTCAGAGGATGTAGCCTGGGCTTATTTTACCCTCCTTTCCCAGCAGAGGCTCTTAGATAACAAGAGCTACAAGGATGACCTTAGCCTGATAAAACGCAGCCACAGCCAGCCTGTATCAAAGCTCAAGCTTCCCATGAAATTCCAGATGCAGTCCCATTAAAGTGGAAAGCAGGGAGTTGACTCTCTCATAGCTATCACTCAGCATGGTCTGATGATCCAGCCAACGTTGCAAGACAAGATGGAAAAAGAGGAGTGAGGATTGGAAAGGAGGAGACATAAATTTTCATATTTTTGGGGTAGACAATATAACTTTCTACATACAAAAATTTTTAAGACTTTACAATGAGAGCTAATGAGGTTTAATATAAGAAGATATAAAAATCCACAGCACAGCTATGCACTAGCCAACACTAACTGGAGACTGTAATAGAAAAAACACACCATTCGCAATAGCAATAAAACTCTAAGGTATTTAGAAATAAGTATAATAAAGACGTGGGACATCTTAAATGAGAAACTAAAACAATTTTATTAAGGGCTATAGATGAAGATTTAACTAATTGGAAGGCTACATCATAAATACAAAAACTCAGTTTCAAATGTTCAGCTCTCCTGTAAAATAATCAATAAATTAAATGCAATTTCATTAAAATCCTAGCAGCGTTTTCTCATGGCACCTGATAAGATGGATTATCCCTTCGCATGGAATAGTAAAGGACCCAGGATGGTGAAGACAGGTTTGAAGAAGAAGCAGAGGGTAGATACGTTTTCTCTACCAAATAGCAAGGTATTTCCTCTAGAGTTTTGATAGAGACTATTCAAGAATAAACAGATCAGCAGAACAGAACAGAAAGGCAAAAGCAGACCTGCACAGAGTGGAAACCCGGTACGCACCACAGGAATCCATACATCAACAGGAACAAGGGTTTGTTGGTCAAATGTCACTGACAGAAAGGTAAAATATTCATATTATTATCTAACACTGCACCAGGAATAAAGTTCAGATGGGTTAAAGTCCTACATATGAAATGCAAAACTTTAAAACATTTGGAATAAACTATAGTGAAATAGCTTTATGATGTCAAAGTACAGAAAAGTTCCTTTTTCTTTCTTTCTTTTTTCTTTTTTGAGATGGAGTCTCACTCTGTTGCCCAGACTGGAGTGCAGTGGCTCACTGCAACCTTCACTTCCCAGGTTCCAGTGATTCTCCTGCCTCGGCATCCTGAGTAGCTGGGATTACAGGCACATGCCACCACAGCGGGCTAATTTTTGTATTTTTAGTAGAGATGGGTTTCACCATGTTGGCCAGGCTGGTCTTGAGCTCCTGACTTCAAGTGATCCACATGCCTCGGCATCCCAAAGTGCTGGAATTACAGGCGTGAGCCACTGCACCTGGCCCATAAAAGTTTCTCCAGCAAGACAGACAAACATAAACCACATAAAACTGAAGTTTGATAAAGCTGACTGTTATGATTAATAGCTTCTATACAACAAAAGGTGCCACAAACAAAGCTGAAAGCCAAAAGACCAGCCACACTCAGGAGGAAATATTTGCTATAAACATAACAGAGAGATGACGGTTATCCATCTCATATAAAGAGCTCACATAAGTCAAAAAGACAAATAGGAGTGAAACATTTATGAATAGAGTGGAGCCCTGGTATGTCATTTACCAATCCCACTATCTTCTCTCCTTGACAGCCTTATCAATCATGTTTGATATCTTTACCACAATGTATCCCGTTGTTTTAGTAAAGATATATACGTTTACATACGCATGTTTACTGTATAACGAACTTAGTGAAAACCAGGCAAATGATACAAACTTGCAATTATCAGAAGAGGAAACGAGACACGCAATGACCTGAAAAGATGCAGCTTCTCCCCAGTTACCAGGAAAATTAAAATAAAAGTAACCTTTTGCTTTATAGTCATCAGATTAACAGAGATTAAGGATCTAAGAGTAACAAAGCTGGCAGTGGGCAAGGGAGCGCTAGGCTCATGCTAAAGGGAAGGTTCGTTGGCTCCACCCTTTGGAGAGCCATTTAGCTACTCCTAGTGAAGCTGGAACCAGGCATGTTCCTCCACCTGGCAAGTCCCTCTCTCTAGACTGGAGACCTTGTTGCATGTTTGCATAAGAAGGTCTCCCCAGGAATGTGTCGGCTGCCCCACTTATGACAGTGACCCATCAGAACAATGAGGGCTGGCAAGTGAACACAGGCCATACATCCATGGCATATGTGTACAAAGTACTATCCAGTAGTTGGTCTGCTTACACGTGACAGACCAGTGTTCATCATCCAGCGTGTGTAAAGAACTCACACAAATTAGTAAGACAGAGGCATCTGCAACAGTTGGTCCTGCACAGACACAGATCAATCTGAAAATGCAATGTTGAGTTGAAAAAGAAACAAAAGGCACATATGATATGCACCGTGGGATACCATTTGTGTAAAGTATTACAACATATCTTTACTAAACAACAGGATAGATTGTGGTAAAGATATCAAACATGATTGAGAAGGCTGTCGAGGAGAGAGGAAAATGGGATTGGTGAATGATATACCAGGGGTCTATGATTAACGTTTCACTTCTAAAAATGATTACCTAAAGCGAATATGGCAGAATGCTAATATTTGTCCAGTCCAGGTGGTGGGTTCATATTATCCTATGTAATTTGACCCTAATGTTGGAACTATCCCATAATAAAACATTGGGACAAAGAACACAGACCATGAAGGAAAACAAAACCTAAGAAGAAATACAAGAAAACAAAAGATGCTAAGGTCGCAGAATAGGGTGGGAAAGCGAGCCAGTGGAGTCAGGCAGGGCAGGCGTGAAAGAGAGAAACCATCTCAGAAGCAAGCAGGGGAGGCTGCTGGAGGGGGTGCCAAGGACATTTATTCATTCAACAAATAATCACTGAGCACTGTGAGAGTCAGGCCCTGGGGACTCAGAGGCGCCTCCCCGCGGGGAGAAAGGCCAACAGCCAGGAAGAACAAATCCAGAAGATTTCAGATTGTACTGCTGAGGGCTGTGGAGGGCTGTGCCTGGTGGTGCGGCGGGGACTGGACAGGTGGGCTTGCTCTGCAGGGGTGGACCCAGGACCCAGGGCAGCAGGGCCGGCGCTCAGAGCCTGGCCAGCTTGGTGCCGGCAGCAGGAGTGGCCAATGCAGTGCTGGCTGGAGGGGGCTTGGCGGGCCTGGGAAGAGAAAGACGCCTACTTGGCTGGGGGATGAGAGGAGGCTCCGGTCCTCTCCGGCCAAGGTGTGGACCTGGAGCTCTCGCTAGAGCTGGAACACTTCATCTCCATGGGTGTTTGAGCGGGGACATCAGGGCCACCCAGGACGTGCAGGGGAGCTGTGGGTAGGGAGCGAGCTTCCTGGGGAGCTGGAAGCCCAGCCGGGAAAGGGAGCTTCAAGCTTCGGGAAACATCAGAGTGGCAACCTTATGCAGTGGCGTGGCCCAGGAACCACAGGGAGAGCAGAGGAGCATGGAGATAAAGGTGCTTAGGGAGAAAAGGCATCTTTCTGTTTCTGCCTCCAAAGAAAACAAAAAGAAGAAAGAAGAACAACAAAAAAATAGGAAAATAATTCAAGCATGGATGGGTTTGGGCGGGGCTGGGAAATGGAGGGCTCCAAGCAGTAGAGCAGAGGGTCCAGTGAAGGGAGGTGAGGTGGGAAGGGCTGGAAAGAAAGCCGGGATGTGCCCAGCCTGAATCACTGTGGCAGGGATCCTCAGGGGTTACCCACGAAACTGCCAAAAATCTCGAGCCCATCTGTAGTGGTGAAGGGGGAATGGGGGGGAAACCTGGAGAAGCCACCAGCTGGTGGAAAGGTCCTGGGTCCCCCTCACTTTCCAAATTTCACCTGGCTCCTCCCATTGCCAACCTCACTGGAGTCATCCAGGGGATGGGGCCTGGGGGTCCTTCCTGGTTTCTCCCTCTCAACACAGGAAAGAACTTGAAACCAGGGAAATGTGGAGTGGATGCTGGATCAACCATCCAGCCCAAAAGACGCAGGAGAATGAAGACAGTCCCTGTCACAGAGAAAGCCACCAGCCCGGGTGCCAGCCGAGCATCCTTTGCTCCAGGAACACTTTCTTGACCAACACCGCACCATGAGAGATGGCAGAACAGGGTCCCGTAAGCCTCCTGAACGTGCTGATGGTGCGGTGCTGATTAAGAGAATGTTCTCACACACAGGAGAAGCAGGCCGAGGGATGCTGGGTGAAAGGCCATGGACCTGCTAAAATTCTCATAGACCGTGTTTATTTCCTGTAAAAATAAGACCAGATCCCACTGGTGACAAGTGCCATGACCAGGACTGAGTTCTTTGAGGTTGCGGGACAAAATTCTCTGTGTTCTTGCTGCTGTCGTCTCAGGGCCATTCCCACTTCCAGACGCTGCTCCGTTTCTTGATGAGTGGCCTCGCGGCTCCACGTTCCAGCCGGCGCTGGAGGGCTGAGTCTTCTTGCTCTCTAGGGGGCCCTCCCTTTGCTCTCAGCAGGTGTCTGTTTACCCCCCAGAGCAGTGTTTGATGCCAGGCCCTTGAAGTCTTCAGTGTTCTCGGCACCCTTGGGACCCTGCACAGACGGAGCAACCCCGTGGTGGAAAATCCTTGCTGTTCCATGTCACGTGTGTTCCTCAGGCTGCAGGCCGCCGTGCACCCTCCTCACGGGCAGTGCCTCCTCATTCCTGTCTGCTGGAGGAGGCTTCTGGGGGCCTCTTCTGTGGCTCAGGCGCTGTACATGACCGGACAAGAGGAGCTTGCTTTGTCAAAGGTGGACAGTGCTTTGAATTTCAAGTGCACGACTCAAGTGCTGTTTCTGGGAGCATCTCGGGGCTTGGCCCAGGTGCCTCATGACCTCTACAGGCTCGGTCACTGCTTTTCCAGAAATACTCTGAGATGCGTCTGTGCATATTAAAGAAAATCCATCAGCACCATTTTAATTTTCAGTTCCTATTAGCAGTATTGACCAGAGGGTTCCCCAGGGCAGGGAACAGATGGGGTGAGGGCAGCTCCCCTGGCTCAGCCTGTCCATTGTTTTCCTGCCCTACTGGGGTTTAGATTATAGTTCAATTCCATTTTAATCCACTTCCAATTCAATTCCATTCAGTTCAAATCCAAGTTCCATTCCATTCCAATCCATTTTCATTCAGTCTAACTCAATTTCCTTTCAGTCCAGTTCAAGTCCACATTTAGTTTCTATTTTGCTTAATACAGGTTCACAGACCTTCCACCGTGCTCCAGCCTCACACAGAAATGGCCACTAGAAGAAGCAGGAGTGTGTGGGGGCCACAGGACAGGAAGTCCATCCCTGTTCCTTAATTGAGCCACCCACGTTAGCGTGACCCATGCTCAGGCCAGCACTCTTGTCTGGACCTGTTACGGTGGTTTTCCCAAGCACATGCGTGGCCACTGTCCTGTGGGTCAAAGGCATGGGTGGGCCAGTGGGAAACATGGATTAAACACATTGACTATTTTACTACAGTCCTTCCCAGAGTGTCCTGGACACTCATGGCCATTGGCAGCTTCTAAGAAAGGACAGGTGTAGCTCTGGGGCTGCAGAGGGCAGAACCTGGCAAAAAGCCAGCTGGCCACTGCTGGGCAGGTGGGCAGGGCAGAGCTGCTGTCTCCCAGCGTGGAAGGAGAGTCGGTGTGTCAGGATGGCCAGGCTCTGGGGGCACTTCCTGGGCTAGAACCTCAGCTTTCAGGATCCCCAAATGACCCCTCATTTCAAGGCTGCCAGGGGCACGCTCTTTGCCTCTCAGGACAAAACTGAGAAGGAATTCACCAAGTCCTGCCTGTTCAACCACGTGTAAGTGATGAGGGCTTGTGCAGACACACATCTGCTCCCTGGACTGCCACGAAAGAGGTAGAGGAGCATCTGCATCTGCAGGAGCTCTGCCAGTGCTTCCCAGCACCCTTAGAGCTGGCCTGGAAACAGAATCGGGCTCCATGGCTGCTCTCCTGGGATGCGGTGGGCAGGCCTGCCGGGATCCCACAAATAGGCGAGCAGAGAAGCCAGTTCCCCCTGTGCTCTCTCCCCTTGGGAGATGATGGCCATACTGCCTGCAAAACCACCCAAAGTTGCATCTGGGACTCTTTGGAGCAGGAATGGTTTGCATGAGAAATTTGAGGATGCAAACTCAACTCATCATTATTTCCGAACCAGCACGGAGGAGTTTATTACTCTCATCACTCACTAATCATGCCTTATAAATGCAGGGACCGACAAAATCCCGCAGAATTAATAAAGTGGTAAGTTCCTGGTCTAAATCACGGCACCTAGGATTCTTGAGTAAACCTTTTGGTAATTTACAAAGGCTGTTGAATTTTATAGTAAGTGTTTTTCAAACCAAGCTGGATTCTACACAATAATGACTTTTTAACGTGGCTCTGTGATTACATTGTTGTGGTGAAATATGGGGGTCTTTGACTGCATCTGAAATGAGCCTGGTGTGAATTACTCACAGGTATAGACCAGCATGGCCCCAGGTAAAGCAATCTTCATAAATTACCCTCCAATCCGGGTGGCCTGGCAGGCGAGGCCTGATGCCAATGTTTGCAACTCAATTTTCAATGAACAATTTGTAAACAAGCTCTTCCTTTTGTTTGAGACAGTGGCCACGGCCACTGCCTCTGAGTGGAGGGGCTGAGCTCCCCACAGCCTGCCACACGCCAGCTGAGACTTTGTGTGTGTCCAGGACGGTGGCCGCTCATCCACGGAGGTGCTTAGAGGGAAGTGAATGAAAGGAACTGACATTGGGCGCCAGCCACACGCGCCCATGGCCCACACGGGAGCATATGAGAAGCCAAGAAAGAAGGCGTTTCCTCCTCCTAGAAAGTCCTGCTGGCCCGCAGTGGGCCAGGGCCTGTGCTCCACACAGTGAAAGCGGGTTTCCCTCAGAGACCTTCAGCCCACCCCAGGGGACTATGAGACATGGCTGGGGGACAGGGGGAGCCATGGACACTCTTGAATCCAAAGCCACTGGGCAGATGGGTGAGCTTGGCTCAAATCCATGAATCCGGGTGTGGGCAGCGGGGCCCGTAAGGCTGGGTGAAGGCTTGGGGGATCTGGAGGCTGAGGCAACGGGGCTGGGGCCACAGCCATGGGTGCTGGTGCTTGACCATCCCTGCCCTGCGGCTCTCATTCCACAGGCTGGGGAGCCCGGGACCCTGGCCCAGGGACAGAGTGAGGCTCCTCAGCCCCAGGGGCAGCTTCCGGTCAGGGACTAGGGGGCAACTGGGGCAGTTCCCACACACCAGGGCCCCTCGCCTTGGCCCTCCCTGCTGCCCCAGCCTGGGAGCTCCAAGACAGGTCCTGCCTCGCCCCGTGCCTGGGTCTTGGGGAGAGTTTGCTGAGGGCATCCATGGCCAGGACCCTTGGGGACAAGACCAGGATTTGCACCCCCCACCCCAGGTGCCTCAGTCTGAAGGGCCCTCCTAGCAAACGAGCGCACCCATCCCTGGGGCAGAGGGCCCCACTTCCTGGGGTGCAAAGTCACCTCCTCCTTATTGCTCCGGATGCTTCCATGGTAACAGATTCTTCTGCAGTAGAGTGGTAGGGCACCCCTTTCCCGACCATCTGCCTCCCGGCAGGCTGGTGGAGGGGCTCACTCCTGTCCACGTGTCTCCCGTGGGCTCCCGCCTTCCTCTGGGGACCTTGGGTGCACCAAGATGTTTTAGAAGGAGCTGCACCAGCTTGGAGGCAAGAAGGGCAGGAAGAGGCTGTGGAGGTGCCCAGGAGGAGAGGCTGTGTCTTAAGGTCTTGGGTATTTAGAAATCTGTTTTACACAGGCTCTCTTTTTGATTTTATGCAAAGGGGGGTTTCACAGCTACACACATTTATTCCAATGTTCCACCGGGGAGAGCTTTCCCAGAATCAAGGGGCTCCAAGTCCCCATGGCTCTTGAGGTGACTCCAGTGCACATTGGATGCTTCCAGGGTGCCCCAGGGTCCCTTGGGGGCTCTGTGGAGCTTCTGTTTCTGAGGGTGGCCTGTGTTCATTCTCCCTAAAGGCTTACCTTCTGGTGCCACCCTGCCATTCGTGGCTGTTTCCAGAGGCAAGCTGGAAGTGGGGTGCAGCTGGGGCTGTGGAAAGCACTCCCTGCAGTGCCCTGGGGGGTCTCTATTGGAACACAGTGACTGGAGCTGGAGGGGCTGGGGGTCCAGGGGAGGCCGAGATAAAGGCTGCCTGCATCAGGGCCTTCCCCAGCACCTGTCACCGAGGCTGCTGCAGGAACCAGGCAGGGATGACCTTCAGGCCTGGGGTCCTGATTGAGAAGTGACAAAGTGCTAGCAGCCCTCGCTCACTCTCGGCAACTCCTCAGGTCATGGAGTCCACTCTGGCCACGCTTGAGGAGCCCTTCAGCCTGCTGCTGCACTGTGGGAGCCCCTCTCTGGGCTGGCTGAGGCCAGAGCCAACTCCCTCTGCTTGCTGGGAGGTGTGGAGAAAAAGGCACAGGCGGGAACCGAGGTTGTGCGCAGTGCTCGCAGGCCAGCCTGAGTTCCTGGTGGGTGCAGGCTCAGCGGGCCCCGCACTCCCAGCAGCTGGCTGGTGCCGCCGGCCCCAGGCAGTAAGGGGCTTAGCACCCAGACCAGCAGCTGAGGAGGGTGCGCCGGGTCCCTCAGCACTGCCAGCCCACCCGCGCTGTGGCTGAATTCTCGCTGGGCCTCAGCCGCCTTCCCATGCCGCAGGGCTTGGGACCTGCAGCCCCCCCATGCCCAAGCAACACCGCCCCCCCTGCAACTCCTGGGCTCCCGTGTGGCCCAAGCCTCCCCCACGGGCACCGCCCCTTGTTCTATAGTGCCTGGTCCCATTGACCACCCAAGGACTGAGGAGTGCAGGCACATAGCACTGGACTGGTGGGCAGCTTCGCCTGTGGCCCTGGCACGGGATCCACTAGGAGAAGCCAGCTGGGCTCCTGAGTGGGGTGGGGACTTGGAGAACTTTTATGTCTAGCCAGAGGATTGTATATGCACCAATCAGCACTCTGTGTCTAGCTTGAGGTTTGTGGATACACCAATCAGCACTCTGTATCTAGCTTATCTGGTGGGGGCTTGGAGAACTTTTACCTCTAGCTAGAGGATTGTAAATACACCAGTCAGCACTCTGTGTCTAGCTCAGGGATTGTAAACACACCAATCAGCACCCTGTCAAAACGGACCAATCAGCTCTCTGTAAAATGGACCAATCAGCTCTCTGTAAAATGGGCCAATCAGCAAGATGTGGGTGGGGTCAGATAAAGGAATAAAAGCAGGCTGCCCTAGCCTGTAGTTGCAATCTGCTCAAATAGCTTTCCACAGTGTGAAATCTCTGTTTGTTTGCTCTTTGCAATAAATATTGTTGCAGCTCACTGAGTCCGTGCTGTGTCTATGAGCTGTAACACTCACTGCAATGTCTGCAGCTTCGCTCTTGAAGCCAGCCAGACCAGGAATCCACCAACGGAAAAAGCTCCCAACGCATCCTAATGTCAGAAGGAACAAACTCTGGACACACCATCTTTAAGAACTGTAACACTCACTGGAAGGGTCTGTGGCTTTGTTCTTGAAGTCAGTGAGACCAAGAACCCACCAATTTTGGACACATGATGACTTAGTTTTTGCCCTGATTCTGCTATTTGAGGGCTGAGGTTCTACCTGGACAGCTGCCCCAAGAGGAGACCGCGTAAACCCTGGTTCTGCGGGTGGTCTCCTGCCTCCTGTCAGCAAGATTCCCCTCTGCCTCTGGCTGTGATGCTGGGTGCCCTAGGGAGGCCTCAGCAGCCTGTTTCATAGCTGAGAATGCTGAGGCCTGGAGCACAGGGACGCCTACCCAAGGCCCCAAAGCTGGTGAGAAGCAGGCGTGAGGGTGGGGCCCTATGGGTCAGATGCTGTCTGCCTGGTGGTATGGCTGTTGGAGTAGGAGGAGCTGGTTCGAGGAGGGGTCCGGGAGCCATTCTACTGGGGTAGTTGCAGTGCCCACAGCTCAGCTCTTGGTACTGGCTCTGTTCCATGCCGTGGGCAGGCATCGCCTCCTTCCATCCTAAAACCCTTTCTTAGGTACTCAGTATCTTATCCCTGTTCTGTTGATAGGGAAACTGAGTCAGGGTCGCCATCACTGGGCTGGCCAGATGAGCTTGGGTCCAGGCCCAGGTGGACCTGCTTTGTGGGTGTGGCCTGGTCCCCATTGGCAGGCCAGCACCCAGCTACCGATCGTGACCAGGCCCGCGGCCTCAATGTGTACACACAGGAGCTGGGTTCCTAGCGGCCGCTTGACTTCACAGGATTGCTGAGAAAATCAAACAGGTTAATGAATGACAGTTGGTTAGACCCAAGTAAGGAGTTGTTAGTAAGTTCCTTTCTGATATTTAACCAAAGCATTTGTTTGCAGCCCTGGGACTGTTTTCAAGAGGAAAAAGGCCCCGCAAAGAAGCAAGCAGAGTCTCTTTAATGTCGCTTCTTAAATTAAAAAAAAAAAAAAAAAAGGTAGAAGTCAGGAGTAAAATTGCCTCTCATGAAGACACCACGGAGAACCTATGTAATTTCCATAATGCAGGACAACAATGAGCGCACAGCCTCATGGGAGAATAATTCCAGCCATTTTAAGGGAAGAAGGGAGGCGCTAAGTACATCAGTCAAAAATTAACTTACGAACTTCAAATCTATGCACCAATTCAAAATCTGATTTAACAAACTGCTCTTATTAAAGTCAATTGGTAAGCATACCATTATAAAAACAAATGAAATCTTCCCCGTCTACGAGATAAATAATTTTCTCCCCACACCTAAGCGGGAGGCATTAGCTTAACGGGTAACCATCTAAATTATGTATTAAACTCAATTACTTTGTATTACTGCTTTCCAATTAGGGTTCCCTGATTGACTCACGTGGCATGGAGCCTCCTCCCGGGCAGTCCCCGATCCTCCTGGCCCCTGGATCTGGCTCTGCAGATGCCATTTGCCCCCAGCTTGAGTGTGTCTCTCCCTCGCTCTAAGAGAGTGAGGTGTGGCTTCTGATGGAGAGTGAACACTGACGGCGGCATGATCAGCTAAATCACCATCTCAATCTGCCGGAGCCACTCCTGGCGGCCACTTCTGAGGGTGCAGCATCTCCCGGCCCTCTAGAGAGACCTCCTGAAATCACCAGCATCGCCAGGGCAGCTCTGCTGAGCCTGTGGCCTCTGCAGGTGCAAGCAGTGTGTTGCTGCTATGATGAGTGTCTACCTGTCCTCAGAGGTGCCAATCCCCCAGCTCCTGCCCTGTGCTGGCCATGCCTCAGTCAACATTGCACCACGGTGAACTCCCCTATGTAATCAAGAGCTTTCCTTTTAAGAACCCAAACTGTCTGAGAAGGGCTGTGTTCCTGGGCATATTTCTCGAACAGCAGGGACAAACTCCTTTTAAAATGAAAAAACGTGTAGACTCCCAAGTGCAAAAATGCTACTTGTGAGGGGTCACTGCGCAGTGATCGCAGAGGCCAGCTTGCCCTGCAGAGCCCGCCGTGGCCTTTATGGAAGCCGGGGAGCTGTGCGAACGCCCATTCCCCAGAGTCGCCGTGCACCGTGAGCTGCTCTGAGCAACACGGTGGGAGCTGGAGGATGGGGCCAGAAGGGGCTCGATGGTGAAAGCACACCGGGAGGGAGGAATGACTGGGCAGCCTGCTGCAGGTGGCAGACACCTGGGAACACGTAGCACAGGTGGGTGGGGAAACTAGGACCACCAGGTCAGGGGTCTGGGTGAGAAAGTAGCTCTGAAACGGCGACGTGAGGGAGGCGAGGGGTCGGTCATTCTGAGATTAGAGAAAGGGGTCCCAGCAGGGCAAGCCACCAGGGCAAAGGTTCTAAGCCCCCATCTCAGGGTGGGGGTAGCAGCAGGTGGGGACAGACACCTTCAGGCTGGGCTTCAAGAGAGGTCTCAGAGCTGGCACCAGAGGCTCCCTCTGCCCCCGTCTCTGGCTGCAGGAAGAATAAAAGGCTGGAAAGAGGGCCTGGCCGAGTTACACAGAGGAGCCCCCTCAGCCAAAAAGAGCCAGGGGAGCCAGAAGCTGGAGAGCTGCTCAGGAGTTGGGGACGCTACAGGCAAGGTCCCTGCTTGTTCCTGAGTCTTGGCTTGGATGTGGCTTAGCCTCGAACTTTCATGTCCACCCAGGCTTCTCTGAGCGACCCTGAGAGGGACCAAAGGCCCAGCAGCCCACACATCACCCTTGATTGGCACGAGGTGGTGGTGGGGCCTCTCAGGGTACCAGGAAAGGGGGCTGGGCTTGAGCTGCCAGGTAGGGGACCCCTGTGGGGCTTGGGGTGGGTGGAGCAGGGGTGGACCTGGCTGGGCCTCACAGGCCCGGGAGCCAAGGAGACAGCTTCAGTGCCTTCCGTGGGGATCCCCAGACCAGGAACTCCGAGAAGCCGGCTCTGCACCATGACAGCCATTGCTGCCACCCCACCTAGGTCCCAGAACGAACCCTGCCAGCCCACCCCAGAGGCCGAGGGACAGGTAGGTGAGCCGCAGAAGGGACCCGAGGGCACTGAGACAGAGGCTTAAAAGGCCAAATCTAGCTTTAAGTCGTGGGGTCAAGCAGCCGACCATCCCGGCACCCGGCCACAATGGCATCCAGAGAGCGGCCCCCCAGCAGTGTCATTCGGGCCCCGTCCGGTTCTTGTTCAGAGCCTGGAAGGCCTTTGTGATTTGGCGGCACAAGCCTGGGGCTGTGGCACTGTCAGAGGACCTGCCTGGCCTCTTCATGCCGACAAGGTTCTCATGTAACCCCCGACATAACCCGCAGGGCCAGATTGACCTTCTCACCTAACCGGAGACGGAGAAGAACCAAGGGGCTCTCAGGAATAAGGCATTTCTCCGGGCAATCAGGTGTGCAGGGGCTGAGCTGGGATTCCAATTCTGCGTCACAGTGGGCTCCAGGTTCCACAGCAGTTTCAGGGGCGACATTACCGAGGTCCTCGTGGGCGGGAGAGGGAAGTGCGATGGGACACGTCAAGGACGAGGTGCCAGCTGGTCGTTGAAGGATGGTGGGGCTCCATTCAGCAGAGGTGGGGGCTATGATGGGGGTGGATGGGTGTGTGAGGTGATTGGGTTTGTGTGTGTGTGATAAGTGTGTGTGTGGGGGGTGCATGATGTCTGTGTGATGGCCCAGTGTGTGTGGCTCTGCGTGCAGGTGTATGTGTGATGAGGTGTGTGTGTGTGGTGTGTGCGCATGTGATGGTTGAGTGTATATATGGTGTGGTGTGTGTGGTATCTGGGATGTGTGTGTGATGAGTGTGTGTGGTGTGCGTGTGATGAGTGTGCATAATGAGCATGTGTGTGTTGTGTGATGTGTGTGATGTGTGATGAGTGTGCATGGTGTGTGTGTGATGAGCATGTGTGTGCCGTGTGTGATGAATGTGTGTATGGTGTATGTGATGAATGTGTGTGATGAGTGTGTGGTGTGATGTGTGTGAACATGTGTGTAGTGTCTGATGAATGTGTGTGATGAGCATGAGTGATGAGTATATGTGTGGTGTGTGTGATGAGTTTGTATGACTGTGTGTGTGGTGTGTGTGATGAGCATGTGTCTGTGATCACTGTGTGATGAGCGTGTGTGATGAGCGTGTGTGATGAGCGTGTGTGATGAGTGTGTGTGGTGTGTGTGGTGTGTGTGATGAGCATATGCATGATGAGCATTGTGATGTGTGTGATGAGTGTGATGAGCATGTGTGATGGGTGTGTGATGAGTGTGTGTGGTGTGTGATGAACATGTGTGTGGTGTTCATGATGAGTATGTGATGAGCATGTGTGTGATGTGTGCGGTGTGTGTGTGTGTGATGAGTGTGTGTGATGAGTGCGTATGGTGTGTGTGATGAGCATGTATGTGATGACCATGTGTGTGGTGCGTGTGTGTGATGAGTGTGTGTGATGAGTGTGTGTGGTGTGTGTGATGTGTGTGTGTGATGAGTGTGGTGCGTGTGTGTGATGAGTGTGTGTGGTGTGTGTGATGAGAAAGTGTGTGATGAGCATGTGTGTGGTGCATGTGTGTGATGAGTGTGTGTGTGTGGTGTGTGTGATGAGCATGTGTGGTGTGTGTGTGTGATGAGCATGTGTGGTGCGTGTGAGTGTGTGTGATGAGTGCGTGTGGTGTGTGTGATATGTGTGTGATGAGCATGTGTGTGGTGCGTGTGCATGATGAGCATGTGTGTTATGAGCATGTGGTGCGTGTGTGATTGTGTGATGAGCATGTGTGTGATGAGTGTGTGTGATGAGTGTGTATGGTGTGTGTGAGACTGTGTGATGAGCATGTGTGTGGTGCATGTGTGTAATGAATGTGTGTGATGAGTGTGTGATGAGCATGTGTGTGATGACTGTGGTGTGTGTGTGATAAGCATGTGTGTGATGAATGTGTGGTGTGTGTGTAAAGTGTGTGTGATGTGTGTGGTGTGTGATGAGTGTGTGTGATGAGCATGTGTGTGATGAGCATGTGTGTGATGAGTGTGTGTGGTGTGTGTGTGATGAGCATGTGTGTGATGAGTGTCTGTGGTGTGTGTGGGGAGCAGGGATGGGTGCAGGTGGAGATGGGTGTGCTCACCAGCCAGGTTCTCAGGCTCGTCCTGGTCCCAGACCCCAGTGCTGTACCTGGCACGAGGTGGGAAGGACCATTGCTACCCCCAGTAGCCAGAGCGGTGTCCGGCTTTGTCTCTCCCTTCACCACTGAGTAGCCCCAGCCATGTGATGTCATCTCCCCAGGCCTCACCTGCTTTTCTGCTCCTCTCCGTGGACTGTGGGATTGGCACAGGGACTCCATCTGGCTACCCAGTGGCCCCTCTGACCATGCCTGCCTGCTGGAGAATCCTCCGAGCCAGGCCAGGCATGGCCTCGCTGTGCAGCCCTCCTCTTCCTGTGTCCACCCACCGCGTTTCAGTGGCTCCATCCTTTGTGCCACTACCAACCCCTGGACATTCCTCAGTCCCTCCAGGGACAGCGTGGCTCACAGGGCTGGTGTGCTGAACAAGGGCTGAGCTTGGCCAAGCACTGCAGGAGCTAGGACGGGGGTAGTGGCCCTTGAGCCCTCTAGAGTGCCTGGCCCTATGCTGGACTCTGAGGGGCCACAGGCAGAGAGAGAACCTGGCCTCAGCCTCTGAGACTGAGGAGCCCTAGTTCAAGTGTGTGGGCCAGGTAGGAGAGAGCCCTGAAGTTGGAGCAGTCAAGGAAAGCTGCCTGGAGGAGGAGGCCTTGGAGTCACAGCTCAATGGCACCTGAGAAGGACGGCCAGGGCCCCCACCCGGGGCCTGCATCCCTCTCCATCAGCACAGCTCGGGGGAATGGCCTCGAGCTTCCATGCCAATGACAGACGGCGCGAAAGCGCTGTCCCCACAGTGGACACGGAAAACCACCGACCCTCACCCTGTCTTTCATAATCCCTGAAGTTTGCTTTTTGTTTGATTGATGAATTCCTTTGATGTTCAAGAAAGAAATTAATTTTACTTATTCCTCAAGTGGTCATTAGAAAAACTTTTAATGAATACAGTAAAAACCAGCTAATTATTGCAATGACATTTTACTCTAAGTAAAATTGATAGGAACCAAGAAGATGGTGCCTATAATTCTCCTCAGTTTATTAAAACCCATTTATCACATTTTATCCTAGAGGAAACTGATCATACCAGCCTGTGAATTTTCAACTAATATTTCCTCACTGCATCTAATATGTAAGAAGCGTTTACTGATATTAAAGTCATAATGCATTATATGGAGATGAACTTGCATTCTAATTACTGTTCTTGGTGAGCAATGGGGAAGAGAATGATTCTGTTCTGCACAATCCAGATGAAGCCAATGCATGCTTAATGTGAGGCCTCTAACTAGGGAAAATTCCCTTCTCAGTTTCAGCAGAGTTGATCACCTACCAACACAGGCACGACACGGTCATTTTTCCTTGTGAAATGTGTGCTGGGGGCCTTGGTGTTGGAGCCCTCCCCCTACCCTAAGGGTGATGCCCGTGCTTCAGAAACTCACCATGTCCATCCATTCCCTGGATGACCGCTGTGAACCCACATGGCCCAGGTGCCTCCAGAAGCCTGGCAGACAGTTCCTAAGTATGAAAGAAAGTGTTTGTTTCTGCTTTTTGTTAAAAGTCAGAAGTCACATTCTTCCAAAAACCATACTTGAAAATTTAGCTTTTTATTATACATCTTGCTCTGAGAGTGTTTTATTGTTCCAGATCATGAAATATCACAGGCTCAGAGGATGGGACATCTGATTCACTTCCTAAATATGAGTTGCTTCTGTTGAGTTTTGCCACCAGCAGCTGCCACATGCTTGCACCCGTACCTACATGTTCATGCAGAGACCCACCCAGCTTCTGCTCACAGACATACATCTCACCTCCCACACCATCTTCCCTGCTTATGATGTTTAGTTTTAGGTGTCAACTTGACTGCACTAAGGAAGGGTTGCCTAGATAGCTGATAAAACATCATTTCTGCATGTGTCTATGAGGGTGTCTCTGGAAGAGATTAACATTTGAGTCAGTGGACTGAGTACAGACCTGCCCTCCTCAAAGTGAGCAAGCATCACTTAATCCATGGAGGGCCTGAATAGAACAAAAAGGCTGAGGAAGGGTGAATTCACTTTCTTCTTTAGCTGGGACATCCATCTTTCTCCTGCCCTTGAACATTGGTGCTTCTGGTTCTCTAGTCTTTGCACTCAGATGGAATAACACCATTGACTTTCCTGGGTCTCTAGCTGGCAGATGGCAGACTGTGGGACTTCTTGTCCTCCGTAACTACATAACTCCTATAATAAACCTATCTCTCTCTCTCTATATATATATATTCATATTCTATTGATTCTGTTTCTTTGTAGAACTCTAATATACATTTGGTACCAAGAGTGGATCTAGAGGACCAGAATTTTGAGGATGAGTTTTTTGAATTCTTCCTGGAGTTTCTGGAATTGGATCTTTAATCAGATTATATGTAAAGACACTAATGATTCTACTTCCAGTAGTAAAGAGAGCACTGATCACCCAGGGCATAAACTATAGAGATATGCAAACTATCTGCATTGGATCCTCCTAATAAACCACTTATAAGAAGCAAGGAGCTACATGACTCTGTATATGATACTTTTGAACATTTTAGGAAAACTGAGGAATATAATGACATTGGTTGCTTCTAATGTCATTGCACAAAGTGGTAAAAGAAAAAGATGGGCTCAGGGATTCAAATTCCCAGCTCAAGAGCCACAAAAGTGACCTAAGAGTTTCTATGTGTGCCCCAAGAGCCTTATTTCATACAAACACAGGGCTGAAGTTTCTGAAAATCAAACTCAGGATCTCATCCTGCAATTGGCCAAATTATTAATTCAATGCAAGTTGAGCTCCCAGTCTCCTAGGATGTCTACTCTTAAGTGGGGAAATTGATTGGGAAAGAATGGGATACTGTAAGTTGGAATGGGGATATGTGGGAAGACCCTGATGAAGCTGGGGGTATCAAGCCCCTAAATTCTGATGTGTATTCTTTGCCAGTGGAAGAGGTCCCCCCAACCCTCAACCAAAGTGGCCTTCACATCCCCAGTGGCAGCAGCATCCCTGCCAACACTGGTATAGCCTTTCCACCTGATTTGTGGGAGTCCCCCGCATCCTGAGTCATATCTTCCTCTGAGGTGGTGGCAAAGTGGGACAATGCTGATTCTTTTCAGGACCCAGCCTCACCACCCCGCTTTGCCTCTAGACCTATAACTAGACCCAAACCCCAGAAGGCCCCTGAAGGTGAGGGACAAATTGTGACCCACAAGAAGGTATGCTGCACTCCAAAAGAACAACATGGGTTTCTAATTTATACAAGTGGAAATCCAGGGAACACAGGTGAGAATGAATATTAAGGATGTGAGATGGTAGTGGAAGGAACATAAAGTTGGATCAGGCCAAATTTATTGATATGGGCTCACTAAGCAGAGATTGTGGATTTAAAGTTGCAGCTCAGTGAGTTAGAAAGGGCTAAGTTTGGTTGGATGGCTGAACAGGGGTCAAAAGATAGTCTGCCCTGCTGTGAGCAAACAGGAAAGATCCAATCTCCCCAAGTTTAATGTAGAGGGAGCTTAAAGGGCTAGGGAGGCTGATGTGTTAGAGTGGGTTTGTCATTTCAGACCTACTCACCCACGCTGGGGGGTCTGGAAGACAGCCTTTCACCAACACCTTGAGAAAGAACTGTGTGAGGGGGCCCCAGCTTCCTTGAAGAGCTCTGCCATAACTCTTCTTTGTAGGTCAGACCTTACGGTGGGAACCACAGCCACTCAGCTGGAAACCTAAGTGCAAGGGAAGCAACTGGATCCAGCTGTCAGGGAGGCCACAGCGAGGTGGGTGCGGGTATAGCAATGGGCAGGAGTGGCACAGCAGCAATCAGAACAGCCTGGCTCATGAGACTCATGGCTCTGGCCCGTTATCATGGGGCTCCTGGAAGGGGATTTGATCAGAAGCCGTGATCTGTATAAGCAGGAAAGTTTTAGGTCAAGTGAATAAAAGTCTAAGTCAAATCTGGGCATAGCAGCACATGCCTGTGGTCCCAGTGACTCAGGAGGTTGAGGCAGGGGGATCTGTTGAGCCTGGGAGTTTGAGGCTGCAGTGAGCTATGATCACACCACTGCACTCTAGCCTGGGTGACATAATGAGACCCAGTCTCTAAAACAAAAGTCAAATTCAAATCATAAAGTCATTACTCTCAAAGCAGAGAGTTATAGCCCCTCAATTCTCAGACCTGAGCCAATTTACAGACTCGGAACTTGTGAATGAAGGGACAACAATGTCCCCTTGGAAAACAACCCTGGTACACTACCCGAAATGTATACTCTTAATCTTTTCCCCAGCCTCCTCCAAAGGGACCTACCTTACCTTTTACTAGGGTAACTGTGCACTGGGGAAAAGGGAACACTCAGACCTTTCAGGGACTACTGGACACTGGATCTGCACTGACATTGATTCCAGAAGATTGAAAAGGACACTGTGGCCATCCAGGCAGAGTAGGGGCTTATGGAGCTCAATGATCAATGGAGTTTTAGCTCAGGTTCATTTTACAGTGGGTCAAGTGGGTCCCCAAACCCATCCTGTAGTTATTTCCCCATTCCAGAATGCATAATTGGAAGAGGCATACTGAGGAGCTGGTAGCATCTACACACTGGGTCCCTGACCTGTGGAGTAAGGACTCTAACAGTGAAGAAGACCAAGCAGAAGCCACTAGAACTGCTTTAGCCTGGGAAAATAATGCAGTAGCCCCCCTTTATCTGCAGGGGATGTGTTCTGAGACCCCAGTGGATGCCTGAAACTATGGACATATAAACCACCAAAGCCTAGCTATACTATTTTTTTTCTGATACATACATACTGATGATAAAGTTTAATTTATAAATTTGGCACAGTAGACTATCAACAATAATAAAATCAAACAATTAGAAGAATATACTGCAATAAAAGCTATGCGAATGTGATTTCTCTCTCTCAAAATATCTTGTACTGTGCAACATGTAACTTAAAATGTGGAAAGTGAAACCAGGGATAAGGGGTGACTACTGTAAGTCAAAAACAATGCCACATTCCTGGAAGGACTGTGGAGATTAATGCCACCCTCAGGAACTTGAAAGATGTAGGGCTGGCGATTCCTACCCCATTCCCATTTGACTCTCCTATTTGGCCTGTAGGGAACACAGATGGATCTTGAAGAATGACTGAAATATCATAAGCTTAACCAGGTGGTAACTCCAATTTCAGCTGCTGTACCAGATGTCGTTTCATTGCTTGAGCAAATTAACACATCTTCTGTTACCTGGTACACAGCTATTGATCTAGCAAATACCTTTTGTCCATCCCTGTCCAGAAGGCTGACCAGAAGCAGTTTTCTTTCAGCTGGCAAGGCCAGCAATACGCATTCACCGTCCCACCTCAGGGAGTGTCCCATCAATTCTCCAGCCCTACATTATAATTTAGTCTGCAGGAATCTTGGTTGCTTTTCCCTTCCATGAGATGTCACACTGGTGCATTACATTGATGACATCATGCTGATTGGACTTAGTGAGCAAGAAGTAGCAACTATTCTACATTTATCGGTGAGACGTCTATGTGTCAGAGGGTGTTATCTGACCCAACAAGCCGTACAGTTAGGTGTGCACAGCAACACTCTGTCATCGAATGGAAGTGGTATGTATGTGATTAGGCCCAACCAGCCCCTGAATTCTCAAGTAGGTTACATGAAGAAGTGGCCCAAGTGCCCATGGTCCCCACTCCTGCCCCACCGCCTTTCTCAGCTGAGACCCTCTCTCCCAGCCTGAGCCTGTGACCTCCTGGGGAGGTCCCCATATCTGACAGAGGAAGAGATGGCTCAGGCCTGGTTTACAGACGGCTTTGCTCCATGTGCAGGCACCACCTGAAAGTGGACGCTGCAGAACTACAGCCCCTTCCTGGGACGTCCCCGAAAGACAGTGGGGAAGGGAAGTCCTCCTGGGCAGAGCTGCAGGCAGTGCACCTGGCTGTGCACTTTGCTTAGAAGGAGCAGTGGCCAGTTGTGCAGTGATGGACTATTTCGCCAGCTGTGCTCAATGTTTATGCTGGATGGTCAGAGACATGGAAAGAACGATTGGAAAAATTGGTGGTGAAGATATTTGGGGAAAAGATATGTGAATAGGCCTCGCGAATGGGCAAAAATCATGAAGATATGTCTGTCCTATGTGAATGGTCAGCAATGAATGACCACAGCAGAGGAGGGTTTTAGTAATCAAGTGGACAGGATGACACCAGTCAGGCTCTTGCCTAAGCCATTGCCCACAAGGCTCCCTTATGGACCAAGGCTCCGACACCCACGCACTGTCGGGGTAGGGTAGTTTGTGCAGCTGTAACAAAGTATCTGAGACTCTAACCTGCGGAAACCAAGCGCGGTCTATTTCCCTCTCACGGCAGGGCAGGCGGGGCTGCTGCGCGGGTCTCAGGCCCAGGCCCGCGGGCCGCCGGCTGTGGATGCCGCCCTGGCAGCCTGGGCTCGGGGTGGCCTTGGCGGCAGGAGCTTGGCTATCCGCACACCGCGCTCCGCAGCTCGTCCTCCGTGTGGGTGGCTCAGGAGCCTGGAGGGCCGTGGTAGCCCCGAGCGATGGCTGCTGAGTCTCCGGGCTCCAGGGCGCCCAGGCGTGCGCGGTGACCCCGCCAGGCCGTGCCAAGGAGCCCCCTCGCTGTTGTCCTCGTTGCTCAGCCTGTAGGCCGAAGGCCCTGGACTCACTCGCCCTGGAGATGCGCCGAGTCCCCCGCAACCCCGGTGCACCTGCCGTCGGGGCAGCCGGGCTCAAGGACCCAGGCCGCAGCTCCCACCCACGCTCGCTCACTGCTCCAGCTCGAGGCGCTGCGGGACCCCAGACCCAGCGAGGAGGGCGCCGCCTCCCCCTGCACACCCGCACCCTTTCCGCCTCGAACTCGGCCCATCCTCGACAACGGAGCACCCCAGCGCGGCCTCGCTAACTCCACTCCTTGAGGGAGGGACAGCCCTCCCCGCCCGCCGCCCAGAGCCTTGTCTCTCCCGGCTCCTCCCAAGGCTCCTCTTCACGAGGACGGGACAGCCGCACAGCCCAGCCCTCCCTGTCCCACCGCCTTTCCAACCACGCCCTGCTCCTCCCCTTCCCTCCGCAGCTCCCCGGATCCCCGGGCTCCCCCGCGCGGCTGAGCGGCTTCTCCAGGGCCACGCCGGCCTCCTGTGGCCACCCCCACCCCTACCCCCACTTCTGCCCCCACCCCCGCCCCCACCCCCGCCCGTCCTTCCCACTGCCTCCCACCACCCGCCCCGCCCCGGCCCAGGCCCTTCCTGGAAGCCTGGGCCTTCCTTGACCTTTTCCTCACCCCACACTCTCTTGGGTTTCTCAGTCCCTCTCGCCAATACTTCCTGTTCACTGGCTACAAGCTCTGCGTGGGCCGCTCCCCAGGACCGCCGTGGGCCTCACCCCTCTCCCGTCCCTAAGACATCGCCTGGTCTAGCGCGGTCTCCCTTCTCACCTCACCGCACCGCACCTCCCTGTTGCACTCCAGACCACGTCCAGCTGCCTATTCTAATTTCATTTTGCTGTTCAGGCATTTGTTTAAATTATGGCAGGAGCACATGACCTCGCGCATGGGGGCGCCAAGCATGCCAGAGTATGTAGACACAAAGCAGGGCTGGCTGCATCTCCAACCCCACCCCACCGTCTGGACTGTTTTCTTTACATGGATCTACACACTGTGTGTACATACGAAATAAAATACACAGTTTTTTTCTAGCAATGCTGCTTTTTCACAAATTGAATCATACATATTTCATGCGTCGTCTGCAACTTGCTTTTTACATTTAACACCATGTCCCGGGAGCTTTCCACGTTGGCCCTCTTAGCTCGACCTCATTTTCTTTGATGGCTGCAGAGGCTTCTGTCCTGTGGGGCGATGCTGCTGTGTAACAAGATCTCTGCCGGCGAAGAGTTAAGGTGCTTCTCTTTCCTTCCCCTTCTAATTCTTTTTTTTTTTTTTTTTTCTATTACCAAAATGACTGCAGCTAGCATGGATGCGCATGATTCCCCTGTGTTCAGGCAGGCGTCCCTATCCACAGCAGAGGCCTCAAACAGGCTTTCTCTGCTGGCTTGTGCTGGACGTTTCCATATTGTTTTCTGAGAAGGTTGTAAAAATTATTCACCACCAGCTGCGCAGCCAAATACTTTTTATACCTTTATCATCGCTAGAAAGGTTAATCCTTGTCTTTCACCCCCAATTTTATGAGTGAAAAACAATAGCTCATGATTACCCTCATCAACATCTTTGATTTCCAGTGAAATCAAGGATTCTTTAGATTTGTGTTTGTAGATCTTTAGATATCTTTCTTTAATCCACAGAATTTACCTGTTTTTGTGACTTGGAAATCTGTGTTGATTCTGTCCCCTGGCAGCCTGTTTTCCAGACGGTCCATCGTCCATCCTGCTCTTTCCGTGGGACATGCCCTTCCCAGCGTACCTCATTGCATGGAGATACATCCGTTTCTTTCTGGGATCTCTAACTTGAACCTTGTCTGCAAGACCAACTTTCTTTTTTTTTTCCCCCCAGGAAACCATGTTTACTAAGCATGTTCTTTTCCAGGTGAATTTCAGTCAGTGCGTCAACTTCCGTAAAAGATGGAATTACAGTTTGGGATTCCACTGCACAGGGCGCATCTCGATCACTTTGGGAGACCGTTGACATCTTTACAATGTTAATTTCCTCATTCAAGAAGAAAATGTCTTTCCATTTACTCAGAAAGTTTATTTTGTGTCTGCCAATAAAGGTTTGGTTTTCCTCTCACAAATTTTGTGTGCATTTTTGTTTCTTCCAACCTCTGCCCCCAGATATTTCACAGTTTTTCTAGCTATTGTAAATAGGACAACTTCTTTCAAATGGTTATTTCTTGTGTATATAGAAAGACATGGATTTTTATATGTTGGCCTCATCTCTGACTATATTACTGAATTATCTTATTCATTTTTTACTTTTTTTTTCCTTGGATTTGCTAGATATGATTAGATTGTCAGCAAACCACAGCAGTTTTTGCCTCTTTGCAGTATTTATAGCTTTTATTTATTTATTTATTTATTTGGAGACAGGCTCTTGCTCTGTCACCCAGGCTGTAGTGCGGTGGTGCTATTGTGGCTCACTGCAGCCTCAATCTTGGGGCTCAAGTGAACCTCCCCCTTCAGCTTCTAGCGTAGCTGGAACCACAGGTGTGCACCACCCACCAGGCTAATTTTCTTATTTTTTTGTAGAGAAGGGGTCTTGGTCTTGCTTTGTTGCCTAGGCTGGTCTTGATCTCCTGGACTCAAGTGAGCCTCCCACCTCAGCCTCCCAAAGTGCTGGGATTACAGGTATCAGCTACCATGCCTGGCTCTTATATCTCTTAAAAATCATCTTGCGTTGACTTGGACCTCCCATGTGGAATACAGCGTGAGTATTGATGTTCTCATCTTGTCCCAGATTGTAATGGGTGCCTCAGGTGCTTTACCAAGCATGAAGTTTTCTCTGTTCCCACCTCCGGAGGAATTCTCATCCTGCATGGAGGTAGGATTTTAACAAGTGTTACCTTGGCTGCATGTTAATTGAGCCCATGTTTTTTTTTAATTAAAAAAAATTTTTTTTTATTATACTTTAAGTTCTGGGATACATGTGCAAAATGTACAGGTTTGTTACATAGGTATACATGTGCCATGGTGGTTTTCTGCACCCATCAACCCGTCATCTACATTAGGTATTTCTCCTAATGCTATCCCTCCCCTTCCCCTCCACCCCCTGACAGGCCCCAGTATGTGATGTTCCCCTCCCTGGGTCCATGTATTCTCACTGTTCAGCTCCCACTTACGAGTGAGAACATGTGGTGTTTGGTTTTCTGTTCTTGTGTTAGTTTGCTAAGAATGATGGTTTCCAGCTTCATCCATGTCCCTGCAAAGGACATGAACTCATACTTTTATTTTATTTATTTATTTTTTTTGAGATGGAGTCTCGCTCTGTCACCCAGGCTGGAGTGCAGTGGCGTGATCTCGGTTCACTGCAAGCTCTGCCTCCCGCGTTCATGCTGTTCTCCTGTCTCAGCCTCCCAAGTAGCTGGGACTACAGGCACCCGCCATCATGCCTGGCTAATTTTTTGTATTTTTAGTAGAGATGGGGTTTCACCATGTTAGCCAGGATGGTCTGGATCTCCTGACCTCATGATCCACCCGCCTCGGCCTCCCAAAGTGCTGGGATTACAGGCATGAGCCACCACGCCCGGTCGAACTCATCCTTTTTTATGGCTGCATAGTATTCCATGGTGTATATGTGCCACATTTTCTTTATCCAGTCTATCATTAATGGGCATTTGGGTTGGTTCCAAGGCTTTGCTATTGTGAACATTGCCACAATAAACATACGTGTGCATGTGTCTTTATGGTAGAATGATTTAGAGTCCTTTGGGTATATACCCAGTAATGGGAGTGCTAGGTCAAATTATATTTCTGGTTCTAGATCCTTGGGAAATCGCCACACTGTCTTCCACAATGGTTGAACTAATTTAGACTCCCACTAACAGTGTAAAAGCATTCCTACTTCTCCACATCCTCTCCAGCATCTGCTGTTTCCTGACCTTCTAATGTGTAATGAATCATAACAAATGACATTAGTAGATTTCAAATGTCTTAAGTCCTTGAATTCCTAGAATAACCTTCCTCCAGGTTCCAGCTCCTCAAGGCTGGCTCTTGCTTCCCTTAGCCGGTGTTCCCTCCCTGGAGATGGCCTGGCTCCTGTGGATGGATGGACAGAAGGACCAATGGAGAGCCCCAGCAGCTCCCCAGCTGGCTGTCAGCTCTCTGTGGAGGAGGGCTGGTGTCCATATTTCCCACCTACAAGTTCGTACTTTTCTATCACATGCTTGCATCCTCCAACAATATTTTATGTGCCTTAAAGTTGACATAAATGGCCAAATGGTGTAAAGATTCTTGCAACTTGCTTTTTTTCACTCAACATCAAGTTTTTGAAATTTATCCATATTGACGGACATCAATTCAGTGTGTTTCTGTTAGCTGGAGTAGAATATTCTGTTGTGCCAATGAGGCACAGATTAGTGATCCTTCCCCACTCAGGAACTTACAAACGAGTTCTGCTTTCCCACCACACCATGAGCAGCCTTGCTTGTGTCTGCTGGTGCCATGTGCAGGGGTCCTTGGGCCAGGCCACTGTAGGAAGAGCCCCTGGCTTCTGGGAATGTGTGTCATCAGCTTTCCATGCCAGCTTTTAACAATGCCTGGCACTTTATAAATGTTCAATAAGTATTAAACATTAGTGCTATCATTACCATTATTATTAAGTATTGCTGCATTGCTGTCCAAAGTGGTTATACCAATTTACATGCCTTCCAGCAGCAGAGTTTCCATTTCCACAGATTCATGGCAACACTCTGTAGTATCAAACTTCTTAATTTTTTACACTCTAATGGGTGAAAAATGGCATCTAGTTGTTTTGTGTTTCTCAGTGTTAGCAGTGAAGTTCAGCCTCTTTTCACGTATTTATTGCCCATTGTTTTCTCCTGATATTTATTGTTTCTTATAATTTGCTCATTTTTCCATTGGGTCGCTTGCCTTTTTCTTACTGATTTTCAGAACTATTTATGTATCTGGATAGTGATACTTCATTGGTTATGTGGATTGCAAATATATCCTCTCAGACTGAGGCTTGTACATTTTTTTGCTTTATTGATGGTGCCTTTTTCTGAACAGAATTTTAAATTTTAATGTGTCTGATACCTCAAACTGTTCCTCCTGTTTTGTGATATTGGTATAAACTCATGTTACCTTTTATAGCTTTGCATTCTCACGTGTAGGTGCTGAGCTACCTGTGATTTATCTTTTCTTGATGAATTTGTTTTCTGTTGCTCCAGCAACACGTGCCAAGTAGTGCACCCCTTCCCCATTGAGGGGTAATGCCCCCATCATATACCAAGTTCACATGTATTCATGGTTCTTTTTCTAGCTGTAGCCTCAGTTTCATTATTTTATCTACCCATCCCTGAACCATATCACACTCTCTTAAGACTTGTAGCTCTATAAAATAAGTTGTGATATCTGTTACCTCTCTCGCCTTTATATTTAGGTATGTCTTGGCTATTTTTGGCTCATTGCTCTTTTATGTTAATTTTTTTAAATCAGCATGAAAAACAAATTTTGGAAATACATTTTATTTTAGATCAATATAATGATAGTTTTCATCATTAACGAGTCTCTCTATTCATGAATATGGCATATTTCTCCATTCACTTAGGTCTCCTTTCATGCCTTCCAACAAAGTTTACCCATTTCCTCCTATTAGAAACATCTTGCACATTATTATTACATGTATCTCTAGGAACCTTGTGGGATTTTTCACTGTTAATGGAATCTTATGTACTTATCTAATTTTTGCTATTAATTTTTATGCTGAATTTATATCCTGCAATTCATTGAACTCCCTAGTTAATTCTAACAGCTGTCTCTAGATTATCTTTAATTTCCTCTTAAAAAATGTTCTGCACATAATAATAGCTTAGTTTTTTTCCTTCCTAGACCCTATAACAGATTTCTTTTTATCTCACAATCTGCTTCTAGGGTCTCTAGCACAATGAAACATAAAAATGGAGCTGATTTTAGAGCAGCGCTGAATTTTACAATGAAAGATAATACTTTCTATATGATTTAATCCTCTTTATCAGGATAAGGAAATTCTCTTGTATTCTTAGGTTAAGAGGTTGTTGTTCTCCTTAAATCATAAGTTAGTGTTTATCTTCTATAAGGTTTTAGTTCAGTAGTATTTTTTTACCTGCATTATTAGTTATGATTATTATTATTTTACACACTCAGTGCTCCTTTAGATTTACCTGTATTATCTTGCATTTTCTTTGCTCACCCGAGCTTCATGTATCTTATTCCATCTTCCCAGGTTCAATTTACTTTTGGTCAAAGTGTACCTCTTAGTAGGGTATTGTGTGTAGGTCTTCAGTGGGACACTCTCTCGGGAAGTTTTGGTTCTGAAAGTCTTCATTTCATCCATTCTGTCAGTTCTCTTTTCACTATATTGATTGTTTCCTTTGGTATGCTGAAGCGTTTTAGTTTTATGTAATCCCATTTGTTTATTTTTGCTTTTGTTGCCTGTGCTTTGAAGTCTTATTCATAAAATCTTTTCCAAGACCAATATCGTAAAGCATTTTCCCTGTGTTTTCTTCTAGTAGTTTTTATAGTTTCAGGTTTTACATTTAAGTCTTTGATCCATTTTGAGTTAACTTTTGCATAGGGTGAGAGATACTTGCAAACTATTCATCCAACAAGGGATTTGTATCTAGAATAGACAAGGAATTCAAACATCTCAACAGCAAAAAAAAAAAAAAAAAAAAAAATTAAAAATGGGTAAATGATTTGAACATATAGTTCTTAAAAGGACATGCAAATGACTAACAAATATATGGAAAAAGTTCAATATCACTAATCATCAGATAAATGCAAATCAAAACCACAGTGAGGTATCATCTCACTTCAGTTAGAATGGCTATTGTCAAAAATACAAAAAAAAAAAACAAAAAACAAATGCTGGTGAGGAGGTGGAGAAAAGGGAATTCTTATACACTATTGGTGGGAATGTAAACTAGTACAGCCACTGTAGAGAATAGTATAGAGTTTCCTCAAAAAAACAAAAATAGAACTAGCATATGATCCAGCAGCCCTACTACTGGGTAAAGAACCAAAGCAAAGAAAATCAGTACATCCAAGAGTTGTTCATACTCCCTGTCCATTGCAGCACTATTCACAATAGCCAAGCTATGGAGTCAACCCAAGTCTCCATCAACAGATGAATGGCTAAAGAAAATATGATTTTATACACACACATACACACACCTACACACACACACACACACACACAGTGGAATACTATTCAGCAATAAAAAGAATGAATTCTTGTCCTCCATGGAAACATGGATGAGCCTGGAGGAAATGGTGTTAAATGAAAAGAGCCAGGAACAGGAAGTTAAACATGTTCTCACTCATATATAGAAGCTAAAATAGTTGATCTCATAGAAGTAAAGAGTAGAATCCAGGTTATTAAAGGGTGGAAAGGGAAGGGGGATATAGGGAGAGATTTGTTAAAGGACAAAAAATTACAGTTAGGCAGAATAAGTTCTAATGTTTTATAGCACTGTAGGATGACTGTAGTCAAGAATATATATTTTCAAATCGCTAAAAGAGGACATTGAATTCTCCCAACACAAAAAATGATCAATATTTCAGATGGCAGATATGCTAATATCCCTGATCTGATTACTATACATTGTATGTATAGAAACACCAATACGTACCCCACAAATACATACAGTATTATGTGTGAATTTTTAAAAATAAATAATTTTTTATAGTCAATGAAAATAGTATATTCTTTTATTGGTTTTTGTTCATACAGGTTGTTTCAACTTTCAATAATAAAATTCAATAAATTTGATTCCTTAATCATAAAAACTTGCTTTACACATTATTTACATGTTGTCAAAGTCCATACAAAACATCACAAGGATTTGATTGACTCTACGCATGGTACCATCACACAGAAGGAGGAAGGAGCTAATCCAGTAACAAACATTCAAAGATTAAATTGTAGATATGCACAGTGTATTTGGCACTGTTCATTAATATTATAACACCTTCCTCTCAAAGACAGGCATTCTTAAGCGTTAGTCACAATATACCAGAATTTGCTATTCATATTAAAACCACCTTTTAAACTTTATAACAGTAACCAATTATTATAGTTTTAAGACACAAAACGCAATGAGAACTGGGAATGGAATTCAAATCCTCCAACTTCTTGCTATGCTCCAAGCTGCCATCCATAAAACAGGATTAATTTGGTAATTTTTCCATTGTGGGAAGTGTCAACAAGAAACAATTTAAAGACAATATTTTCCAATACAAATAAAGACATACACTTTTATTTAAAATTAACAATTCTTCCTGGGAGTGCAAAGACAGCCTTGATGACGTACAACTTGTGATGATTTTGGCAGGAATTATAGAACAACCAATGCCATTCAAGTTGTGGAGATTGTACTAACAGGTGAACTCGTAAAGAGAAGATTCTGGAATGCCTATATCTGAAATCAGAATCCTAGTAGTTTGTAGTTTGCCTCTTCCTAGAACTTCAAGAGACTCAAGTCATAGGCTACAGATGTACTTTCAAGTATATAATTATGAATGGAAGGAGAAAATAAAAGCACAAAAATGCAAATATTAAACCTTTAGTGGCTTGGACTATATTCCAGTAGGTAATTTATTTCACTAACTTCACTTTAACAAAGATTAAATCTCTTTATTTTAATCAGGTCCATTAAATTTCATTCATTAAAGCTATACATACTCCAGAATGTTTATAAGACATTTACACCTATCATGTTTACAAAAAGCATAAATTCAGTCTTAAGCTGCACTACAAATGCCTCAATATAACATAATCACAGTATAAGGAAACAAATCAGAAATTCTCTGATTAGATATGCTGTAGCTTCACAGAAAACTCTCAGTAATAAATTAAAACAAAAAGTCTTACAATGTACAATGGGCTATGCAGTGCAAAGTAATGTCACTGGACCAAAATTTAGTTTAATCATTTTTATTTCAAGTGTGTTTTAAAAATCATAAATGGGGTTTCATAATCCAAAGCTGAAACATTTATTCTTCATAGCTTCAGAATTGACAAGCAATTGTAGACCATGCTTTCCAAATCCAGTCTTCTTTGCTATTTTTCAAACTTCTGAGATCTAGTATTAAACTGCTCCATTCTAAATGTGCGGTTTTAGATAACTATTGTACACTTGTTGATAAGAGTTTTCTGAAAACAGTCTATCAAATATAAAGAATGGTTTCTATCCAAGAATCAGCAGTGAGGGAAGAAATACTAAACACCTGTCAAGAAATCAGTTATTCATTTTAAAAAATAACAGAACCAGTGATGCTCTCTGTCATAAAAAAGAACATGTAAAATTTATTTTTATAGGCTTTGGTAACATTATATTCCCCACAGAGGCCTTCAATCCTACTTAAAGATATTTTACACACGGTAACCATCAGGTTTACTGAGTAAAAATCTCAGGTATTAACCATGCCCCTAAAATGTGCTATTCCAAAGAGGAACAGGTTACTTTTGAGGAAAAAAGCTGCCGTGGTAACTTCCCTCAAATGTTTATTTTAAATAAAAATAGTTGATGGAAGTATTTTTTAAACCAACTTTGGATATAATATGGCATACTGCCCATCAAACAAAAAAGGAAATCACAACTTTTTTTCCATTTATAATGAGTTTTCCACCTTTACTTTTAAGATTACAACTTACTGACCTTTTATGCTTGTTTGGTTTTTTTGACTGCCTAATCCAATATTTAAATTTTTAAAAGTCTGCATTTCAATGTAGTAAGAGTTCTTTTTCAAATAATCTTCATAAGCCAGAATACAGACACCAGAGCAACACTCTCAAGTCACACTGTTTGACTATAATGAAGAGATGAAAATGGGCGGATATCTGAAGATAGGTATTCCCTCCGCTCTGAAGGTGAGCAAGCTTTTAACATGTGAGCAACACAGAACTCCTTTCCTCTGGAGCTCCTTTCAACTCAGAATGCTTCAGTTCAGTAAGTCAATATATTATTCTTAAAAATTAAAGTTTGGTCACTAAGAAGGACTGAACAAAATTTATTCCCCTCCCGCCAAACACAACCAGAACAGTTCTAATCAGGCCCTCTTCTCCCCACGAAAACAGGGAAGTAGCTGGGCTGAAGACTTTATTAAGTGTGACGTTTCAGTTCCTAAAACATCACTGCTATATGCTCAAAGTTGTAGGTCTATGTATTTCCTTCTCCAACACGTCCCCATTTATGTTTATTTCCACACATACAAACGTGCACATGTGTGCACGCACACACGCACACACTCTCAAGTAAGACACTTTTTTGTGTTTGTTGATAAATTATGAGGATTATGAACTAGGTGTGTACAGGGTTTCATAGGTGCTTTCTAAACATCAGAGTCACTTGAGTCCTTTCCTCCATAAGCCTCAGATCAAATTATGCAACCAATGACCACGACTTTCCCAGACGCTGTTCACAGGCTGCATAATGACGAAGGGCAGAGAAAAAGTCCCCATAACTGATGTTTAGATAGGAAGGCAAAGAGACAATCTCAGTCAATCTGATGTGCCAGAGAAGAAAGCCTCGTGTGCTGTCCACAGGACCGAACTTCAGTACTAAATCAGGATCAGGACAACCATTTGAACTGAGTAAACTAACATATCTACATCCAAATCTGTGGGTCTCCTTTGCTTCTGGGCTACTCACTGGCAAAAGTCCTGAGCAGCTCTCACAATATCTGCTTTTCCATTTTCCGGCAATAGCACCTTCACTGCCAAATGGCAATTTAAAACTTGATCATCTTTGTCATTACTATTTGCAAACTCTGGTGAGCATTTTGAACAATCTAGGCCCAGAAGTTCTTGCTGCTGTTTTAAAATTTCATCCATCAATCTGGAATTATTTCTTTTGAAAATACCTTGGTGGTCGTAGATGCTAATGTAGGAGATGCCCACGGCCATACACCACACCACGAGGCTCGCGATGTCCGAGAAGCTGGGTTCCTGCTCCACCTCGGTGATCACCAGGCCCATGTGCACAGGCAGCTTCTCCAGGGAAGGGCCGTCCGCGCGCCAGCGCATCTGGTGGTGGGCTGCGGGCAGGCACGACCCCCGGCGCGGGTGCGGGTGGTGATGGCGGTTCTTGCCGACGTCTGGGACTTGCGGAGCGTGAAGCCGAGCGGCGCTAGGACCGCGGCAGAAGCGGCGCGCCGGCAGCGTCGCCAGCGTCGCCAGCGTCGCCAGATCCAGTTCCAAGTGCCGAACCCAACGCGGAGCCAGGAGGTGAGCTTGCGGTGCAGACAGAGCAGGGGGGCAGCACCCGCCACACCAGCTCTTACAACCCCGTCATACTCTTGTGGCCCTCGGGCACCCCCTCTCCCTCCCGCCCACTCCTGTGGCGCTATAGCTTTTTATCCGGCCCTGCTCCGGCGCGGGCATCGCTCCGTGTCTCCCCGCCCCCTAAGCCCGAACCCCTTCCCACTGCCAACACCTCACCTCGCCCCCGCCGCCATCTTCCTCCTCCCTTGGCAGCCCCGCCCTAAAAATAAATAATTTTAAAAAGCATTCATTTTATACTATCTCTTGAACACTGTTCAGCAGGGTAGATTCCATTTTGATGATTATTTTCATCAGCACTTGGAATATACTGTTCCACTGTGTGTGGTCGTGATTGCTGCAGTTGTGAAGTTTGCTGTCAATCTAATCAGTGTCTTTATAGTTATGCCTTTTTAAAAGTGCTTTTAGTGTTTTTTCTTTGATAATTTACAATTTAATTTTAATGTTTCTTTTTTTAACAGTGTTATTGAGGGATGATTGACATACACTAAACCGCGCATATTGAAAGTGCAAAATTTGATGTGTGTTTATGCTTGTGAAACCATCACTACAGCTAAGATAATAAACAGATCGGCCAGGCTCAGTGGCTCACGCCTGTAATCCCAGCACTTTGGGAGGTGAAGGCGGGTGGATCATGAGGTCAGGAGTTGGAGACCAGCCTGGCCAACATGGTGAAACCCCGTCTCTACCAAAAATACAAAAATTAGCCAGGCGTGGTGGCACACGCCTGTAATCCCAGCTACTCAGGAGGCTGAGGCAGGAGAATCGCTTGAACCCGGGAGGCGAAGGTTGCAGTGAGCCGAGATTGCGCCACTGCACTCTAGCCTACGTGACAGAGGAGTCTCAAAAAAAAAAAAATAAATAAATAAATAAATATATCCATCACCCCAGTCTCTCCTTGTGCCCTTTGTAATCCTTCCCTCCACTTCTCCACCCTCAGCCTGTCCCCAAGCAACCACAGACATACTTTCAGTTATCATAGGTTAGTTTGCATTTTCTATAATTTTATATACCTGGAAGCATAGTGTATGTCCTCATACTTTTGTGAGCTCTGGCTTCTTTGCTTCAGCGAAGTTATTTTAAGATTCATGCATGTTTTTGGCAGTATCAACAACCCATTTCTTTCTATGGCTGGAGTCTTCAATTTTATGAGTAAACGCAATTTGTTAATGCATTCAGGAGTTAATGAACATTTGGATTGGTTCCAGCTTTTGGTTATTACAAATAAAGCTGTTATAAACATTTGCATACAAACCTTTATATAGACATATGCTTTTCTCTCTCTAGGAGTGGAATGGCTGGATCATATGGTAGGTGTATTTAGCTATTTAATAAACTGCCAAACTGTTTTCCAAAGTGGTTGTGCCATTTTTACCTTCCCACCAGCAGTGTAGGAGGTTTCTAATTTCTCTACATCCTTGCCATCACTTGGTATATCAGTCTGTTTAATTTTACACCTTCTAGCAGGTGTGTAGTGGTATCAACTTGTGGTTTCAGTTTACATCTCTTTATTGAATAATGATATTAAGCATCTTTTCCTGATCTTGTTTGCCATCAATATTTCTGTTGGTGAAGTGTCTGTTCAAATCTTTTGTTCCTCTTTTTATTGCATGTTTGCATTTTATTATTGAGGTTCGAGGGTTTTATATGTTCTGCTTAGAAGTCCTTTACAGATATGTGATTTAAAAATACGTCCTCTTGATCTATGTCTTTTCATTCTCTTAACAGTGTATTTTGAAGAGTGGAAGTTTTTAATTTTGATGAAATGCATATTATCAATTTGTTCTCTTGTGAATTATGCTTTTAATGTTGTATCCAAGGTCACAAAGATTTCTGCTCTATTTTCTTCTAAAAATGTTATAGTTTAAGGTCTATGAATTCCTTTGAATTAAAGTTTGTATATGCTGTGAGGTATGAATCAAAGTTCACTTTTTTGGGGATTCAGCATCATTTGTTGAAAAGACAATACTTTCTCCATTGAATTGTCTTTGTACTTTGTCAAGAATCTATTGGCCATATATATGTGAGTCTATTTCTGGAATCTCTATTGTGTTTCATTGATCTATTTGTCTATATGTATGGCAATACCATACTGTTTTAATATAGCTTTATATTTAGCCTTGAAATCAGATAAGTAAGTCCTCCAACTTTGTTCTTCTTTTGCAAAGTTATTTTCACTATTCTAGGTTCTTCATTTTTTCCATATAAAACTTAAAGTTCAATTATTGATTTTTGCTTTTAAAAGCCTTCTGGAATTTTGATTGATATTCAATTGATCTATAACTCAACTTGGGAGAATTGACATCTTAACAACTTCAAGTCTTCCTGTCCATGAACATGGTACATGTTCCATTTACTTAGGTCTTCTTTAATTTCTCTCAGCAATGTTTTGCAGTTTTCAATGTACAAGTCTTCCACATGTTTTATTTGGTTTATGGCTAACAATTTTATATTTGTTAATGGTATTGGAAATAACATTTTTAAAATTTCAATTTGATTGTTTTATGTAAAAATACCCTTGATTTGTGTATATTAATCTTGAACTCTGCCACCTTGCTAACTCACTTATTAGTTCTAATAGCTTTTATTTCATGGATTCCATGGACTGGTCTACACAAATGATAAGGAAAGTGTTACTCTTTCCAATCTAGATGATTTATTTCTTTTTCTTGCCTTATTTCATGAGTTAGAACCTCCAGTACAATGTTTAATAAAAGTGGTGAGAGTAGATATCTTTACCTTGTTCTCAATTTTAGGAAGACATAGATTTTTGTGTAGATGGCCTGCATCCTATGAGGACTCTTCATTTTATCCCTGGTTTTCTGAGGGCTTTTAATCATGACTCAATGTTGGGTTTTACTAAGTGCTTTTTCTATTAAGATGATCATATGCATTTTTCTTTTTAGTCCACTAATATGGTAAAGTTCATTTATTGATTTTTGAATATTAAATCAGCTTTATCTTCCTGCAATAAAGTACACTTTGTCATGATACAGATGAACTAGATTTGCTAAAATTTTAGTAAGAATATTTTCATCATTGTTCATGAGGGTTATTGGTCTCTGTTGTTGTTTCTTATGATGTCTGTTTGATTTAGTAAGAAAGTAATGCTGTCTTCATCAAATAAAATAAGGACCTTTTCCTTTTCTATTGTCTGGAAGGATTTGTGTAGAATTGTTATTGTTTCCTTAAATATTGTTAGACTTCACCATGAAAACCACCTGGACCTATAGTTTTCTTTGTCATCAGGATTTTAATTAAAAACTTGATTTTGTCAATAGATACTCATTTTATCTATTTCTTCTTGAGTGAACTTTGATAGTTTATGCCTTCCAAGGAATGTGTTCATTTCATCTAAGTTATCAAATTTATTAGAAAAAAATGGCTCACAGTAGTCCATTGTTTCCTTATAATTACTGTAGAAGATTTGGTGACACCCACCTTTTCATTCCTGGTATTGGTAATTCGTGCCTTTTACTTTTTTCTTGATCAGCTGACTAGAAGTTTAACAATTTAATTGATTGTTTAAAATGATTAGCATTTACTTTCTTGGATTTTTCTTATAATTTTCCCTTTTTTCTTTCATTGATTTCTGTTCTTTTTATTATTTTCTTTATCTGCTTACATTGTGTTTAATTTGCTCTTCTCTTTCCAGTTTCTGAAGGTGAAAACTCAGGTCACTGATTTGAGACCTTTCTTTTTTGTTATAATATAGGATCTTAGTGCTTAAATTTGCCTCCAAGCATACATTAGCTGCAACTCCCTGATTTTGATATATCGTGTTTTCATTTTCAGCTCAATGAACTTTCCAGTTTCTCTTTTGATTTCTTATTTGAATAATATACTTTGGCTGTATGTCTCCACCCAAATCTCACCTTGAATTGCAATCCCCATAATCTCCAGGTGTCAAGGGTGGGACTGGGTGGAGGTAATTTAATTATGGGGGTGGTTCCCCCCATGCTGTTCTTGTGATGATGAGTGAGTCTCATGCAATCTGATGGTCTGGTTGGTTTTTTTTTTTTTTTTTTTTTTTTTTGCAACAATCCCTTTGATGTCCCCATGAGGGCCAGGCCCAGGCAGAACCCATCCCATTTTATCCTTAAACTCAGAAGGAAATTTGTCTAAATATTAAAGGATTAATATGGGACTAAAAAATGAACCTTAAACCCTGCCACTGATACGCAAGCTGTCTCTCTTAGAGTTCAATGAACACTTCAGGAGAGTATTTCCAACAATATTTAGATAACCACCACCCTAGAACATTTAGTGGGGAGACATTCTCTTCTCCTTTTTCTGATAACTTGGTCAGAAGTGATTGACTGTGCAAATGGTATTTCTCAGCTAAAATCTCCCTTACGAACCCTTCCTCGAAATCCCCAAGGTCTCCTCTCTTTCTTAAGTAGGTAACAGCTAATTTGAATATTGATTCATCAGTATCCCTGTGTCTACACCAAGTTCAAACTGAAGATCTCCTTGAGATGCTTGACTCCTTGTGGGCCTAAAAATTGTACTGAGAATTTAGGGGGAGGGACAATTTCATTAAGTTCAGTTTAATCCATACAAACTTCTAAAAACCAAGCTTGCACAATGTTGTCTAACAACAGAAGCTAAAGAAAGTCTAAAACCAGAATTCAAAAGCCTAAAAGCAAAAGGACTCATCATGCCTTGTACCCATCCTTATAATACTCTTACCATCCTAATAATAAAACCCCATGTGAGGACGAGCGTGGTGGCTCACGCCTGTAATCCCAGCACTTTGGGAGGCCGAGGCAGGTGGATCACAAGGTCATGAGATCAAGACCATCCTGGCTAACACGATGAAACCCTGTCTCTACTAAAAATGCAAAAATTACCCAGGTGTGGTGGCGTGTGACTGTAGTCCCAGCTACTCAGGAGGCTGAGGCAGGAGAATTCCTTGAACCCAGGAGGCAGAGGTTGCAGTGAGCCGAGATCGCGCCACTGCACTCCAGCCCAGGCGACCAAGTGAGACTCCATCTCAAAAACAAACAAAAAACAAAACAAAAAAAACAGTGCGAGAATATACATTTGTTCATGACCTCAGCCTCAGTTATTCCTCATACACTTGGAAAACCAAATTTATATATAATCTTATTTTTAGTCCTATTTGAGGCTGTATTTTTTTTTTTTTGAGATGGAGTTGCTGAGGCTGGAGTGCAGTGGCACAATCTTAGCTCGCTGCAGTCTCCACCTCCTGGGTTCAAGCAATTCTCCTGCCTCAGCCTCCCGAGTAGCTGGGATTACAGGCATGTGCCACCACACCCAGCAAATTTTTTGTATTTTTAGTAGAGACAGGGTCTCAAACTCCTCACCTCAGATGATCCACCTGCCTCAGCCTCCCAAAGTGCTGGGATGAGCCACCATGCCTTGTCTGAAGCTATATATTTTCTAGCTGTAAATATATGTTCTGTGTTCCTAAGTGTCCCTAGACACGATTTATATTTTAATTGAGAACCAACATTATACCTGGACTCTTAAGCCTCAGGGATTTACTGAAATACCATTCTATTTTATAATAATCCTTAGCCAAGAATTTTAAGGATCTTAAATTTTTCTGTGGTTCTATTCTTATCTGATATATAGATGATCTGCTGCCATATCCTAAAGAACAGGTGAGGCCAGGTGTAGTGGCTCACGCCTGTAATCCCAGCACTTTGGGAGGCAGACGAAGGTGGATCACCTAAGGTCAGGAGTTCCAGACCAGCCTGGCCAACATGGTGAAACCCCATCTCTACTAAAAATACAAAAATTAGCTGGGTGTGGTGGTGGGCACCTGTAATCCCAGCTACTAGGAAGGATGAGGCAGGAGAATCACTTGAACCCAGGAGGCGGAGGTTGCAGTGAGCTGAGATTGCACCATTGCACTCCATCCTGGGCAACAAGAGCAAAACTTCATCTCAAAAAAAAAAAAAAAAAAAAAAGAACAGATGAGTTCCAGGAATGTTTTAAAAAGATAGAATTTTTAAAGGAAAGTAACAAAACCAATGCACTTGGTTTTGTCAAAACCAAGTGCATTACCAAAGATAGATTTTTCTAAAGAAGGCAAATCCCTTTCTCCCAACAAACTATAGCTCTTTTAAGACTTTCCTAGGCTAGTAATTAGGATACATTTAAAAAGATCCTGAGGCTTCCTAACTACTGCAAAAAGTGGGTCCCTACTGTTTCTGAAATCAGCTCAGCCAAGCCTTCACTAATTGACTCCTTTTGTTTGCAAACTAAACATAAAGAGGTATTTTGTAATTTAAAATCAGTCCTTCAATAACCTGTCCAGGACCTCTCTCCCCTTGCCTACCTAAACATGATTCTCTAGCTTTTCATGTATGAGTAGAAGTCCCTGGTGTGATGTGTGAACTTCATGGGAGGCATCTGAGACTCACTGCTTTCGGGCAGCCTTTCTGTTGATTCAGTAGCAAAAGGCACATACTTTATCTAAGTGTAATAGCAGAATCAGCTGAGCTAGTGCAGGCTTCTGGCCACCTGGTTCTCGGGTTTAGTCTTCCCTATACTTAGTGGTCTCTGCTATGGTTTGAATGTGTCCCCTCCAAAATTAAGGTATTGCCAATGTAATAGTATTAAGAGGTGGTGCTTTTATGAGATGATTAGGCCATAAGACCTGCTTCTTTGTTAATGGGACTAAGTCCCTTTTAAAAGAGGCATTTCCTAGCATTAGTTTCTTCTCTCTTGCCCTTCCACCTTCTTCCATGCGAGGACGCAGCAAGAAAGCTCTCATCATTTGTCAGCATCTTGACCTTGGACTTCCCAGCCTCCAGAACTGTAAGAGAATAAATTTATCTTCTTTATAAATTATCCAGTCTCTGTTATTAAAATAGCTAGATATTCTATTATAGCAGCACAAATGTTCTAAGACAAAAATTGGTACCAGAGAAGTAAGGTGTTGTTATGAAAAATACCTAAAAATGTGGACGTGGATTTGGAACCAGGTAATGGGGAGAGAGGATGGCACAGTATTGAAGTTAATGCTAGAAAAAACCTAAATTGCCATGAACTGAGCATTAAGGGCAGTTTTGGTGAGGGCTCAGAAGACAAAAGCTGTGGGGAAATCCTGAATCTTCTTAGAGATTATTTAAGTGGTCATGACAGTGAAGTTTCTTCTAATGAGGTCTCAGATGGACATGAGGAACAAGGTATTGGAGACTGGAAGAAAGGTCATTCTTGTTACAAAGTGTCAAAGAACTTGGCTGAATTATGTCCATATCCTAGGACTTTATGTAAGGTGGAACTTAAGAGCAATGAACTTACGAATGAAGAAATCTCTAAGCAGTAAGAACTTAGAATGGCTTTTCTTTTTTTTCCTCTCTTTTTTTCTTTTTTCTTTTTTTTTTTTTGAGACAAGTCTCACTCTATCACCCAGGCTGGAGTGCAGTGGCGTGATCTTGGCTCACTGCAACCTCCACCTCCTAGCTTCAAGCAGTTCTCCTGCCTCAGCCTCTCAAGTAGCTGGGATTAAAGGTACACGCCACCACGTCCAGCTAATTTTTGTATTTTTAGTAGAGATGGGGTTTCAGCATGTTGGCCAGGCTGGTCTCGAACTCCTGATCTCAGGTGATCCGCCCACCTCAGCCTCCCAAAGTGCTGGGATTACAGGCATGAGCCACCGTGCCCAGCCTCAGAATGGTTTCTTTTAACTGCTTTTAGTAAAGTGCAAGAAGAGAGAAACTATTTACACAGATGGAATTTATAATTTAAAAATAAGCAGAATATAAAGGTTAGTGATTTATTAAAACTACATGTCTTATCTGTTGCCAGCATCATGTAGGCACAACTAAAAAGTGGGACATGAACAAGAACATAAGCTTCAGAGAGCGTTTGAACAACTACAGATGCTCACTACACACTCAGTAGATTTTAAACGTGTTCTTCTCATTGTTCATTTATTTTGGGGATTGAATTGAAGCATTTCCTTTCTGAATACTTTCAGTTCCAATGGCAGCAAAAATATTACTTGATTTTGTGTTCCCAACCTACAAAATTCTAACCCATTTTTCAAGTGACAGAAAAAAACCATTGTACTGGCACTGTCATTAAAAACCTTTACAAAACCTTAACACTTACTCAGAAACTTCACTGCCCATATCAGCTTCACTATTCAAGAAAGATTAAAAAAAAAAAAAAAGAAGATTCAGAAACTAAAATCAGGAAAGCTCTCAGAAACCTTCAAAATTCCATAGCCCGAGGTATTGCCATGGCTTTAATGTCAATGCCATCAATTTCTTTGAGGTTCATAAACTCTTCCCTTATACATTAGTAACAGACTGGCCTACACAAACATCTACAAACGTCACCTCTGATTGTAGACTGTAACATATTGCAAATGGATACAGCGAAATATTGCAAGGAATTCATGCAACACATTCAACCACATCCACAGGCACAGGCAACCTTTTCTCATAATCTTCCTAAAAACTTGCATGATCGTAAACCTGAAGATCTGGTGTTCTGACTTAAAGAAATAAGAGAAAAAGCTCTAGGACACGAATGAAAAAGTTGATATCAAATACTGCTAATAATGGACACAAGAGGGCAACTCCAATATATTGATCCTTAAAGTCTTTCAATTAAAGAGGCATAAATAATCTTAGAATCCCTGGAAAGATGTCCTAATCAGAAACTTCAAAGATAATTATTTGTGGACCCCTCTAGAAACAGTCTTGAAAGAAACAGAATCCAGCGAAGATTTTTGGATCAAGTTGACAACTGTGTTTAGTAGACAGTCTATGCTTATCTATGGAACAAGATGTAGATGACCAAACCTTCAGATTCTCATGCTTTAATCTGAATGCTTTTGTTCTTTACCTTTTAGGTATTTTCTTCTCCTGTTGGGTGTGTGTGTGTGTATGCACATATCAGCTTTATTGAGATATAATTTACATTCTGTACACTTCAGTAATTTAAAGTGTATATAATACAATGTTTTTAGTCCATTCACAGAGCTGTATGACTATCCCCACAATTAATTTTAGAACATTTTCATCATTCCCCAAAGAAGCCCTGTGCCCATTTACAGTCACTCCCCTGTTCTCTCATCATCTCTAGCCCTAAGTAACCAGTAATCTACTTTATGTCTCTATAGATATTCCTGCTCTGGACATTTCATATGAGTGAAATCATACAATATTGAACTTTTATTATTTGGTTTCTTTCACTTGGCATCATATTTTTAAGGTTCATCCATATTGTAGCATGTATTAGTACTTCATTTTTTTACCCGAATACTACATTTTATGAATATCCCACGTTTTATTTGCCTGTTTATCAGTTGATCAACATTTAGATTGTTTGCACTTTTTGGATGTTATTAAAATAGTGTACAATGAAAACTTGTGTACAAGTTTTTATGTGGACATACGTTTTTATTTCTCTTGGGTAGACACCTAGAAGTAAAACTAATGGACCATATAGTATCCCTTTGTTTTTTTATTATAGCCGTACCAGCAGTTGTGAAGTGAGATATCATTGTAATTTTGATTCAGATTTAATTGACAGCTAATAATGTTGAGCATCTGTTATTATACTTATTTGTCATTTGTATACCTTCTTCAAAGAAATGTCTATTCAGATCATTTTTTGTAGATATTCTTTATCATGTTGAGAAAGTTCTCTTCTATTCCTAGTTTGTTGAGTTGTTTTTTCCCCTATCCTTAAGGGGTGCTGGACTTTGTCAATTCATTTTTCTACATCTATTCAAATGGTCACATGGTTTTGTCCTTTATTCTGTTAATCTGATGTATTATATTAATTGGTTTTCAGATGCCAAACCAATCTTGCATTCTTGGAACAAATTCCACTTGGAATGGAATATAACCTTTTTATTTGTTGCTGGATTTGGTCTACAAGTACTTTTTGAGGATTTTTGCACATATATTCCTAAAATACATTGTTCTGTAGTTTTCTTTTTTTGTGCTATCTTTGTTTGGTTTTAGTATCAGGATAATACTAGCCTCACAGAAAGAGTTGGGAAGTGTCTGCTCCTCCTCTCTACCTTTTGAGAAGAATTGGTACTAATTCTTCTTTAAATTTTTGGTTTTATTAAGCATTAAAGCCACCCAGGGCTGAGCTTTTTTGTGTGTGGAAAATTTGAAAATTACTAATTTAACCTATTTGTTTATTACAGGTCTATTCAGATATTCTATTTTTTTCTTGAGTAATCTTTAGTAGTTTATGTCTTTCTAGGAATTTGTCAATGTTGTCTATGTTGTCTAACTTATTGGCATACAGTTTTTTGTAGTATTCTCTCAGTATTCTTTTTATTTCCATAAGGTCTGTAGTAATGTTCCCCCTTTCACTCCTGATTTTAATAATTTGAGCCTTCTCTCTTTTTTTCTTGCTCATCCTTGTGAAAAGTTTGTTAATTTTGTTGATGTTTTCAAGGTACCAACTTTTAGATTTGTTTATTCTACCTATTGTTTTTGTATTCTCTCCTTTATTTTTCACTTAACATTTTATTAGTTCTTTCCTTCTGCTCACTTTAGGTTTAGTTGCTCTTCTTTTTCCAGAATTGTATGTAGAAGATTGGGTGTATTTATATGAGCCCTTACTTCTTTTTTAGATACAAACATTTAAATAATAAATTTCCCTTTATGAACCATTTCACTTCATTCAATACATTTTCGTGTGTTGGGCCCTCATTCTACATAATCTTCAAGTATTCTCTAATTGACTTTGTAGTTTCTTCCTTGTCCCATTATTTATTTAAGAGTGTGCTGTTTCCTTCTGTTATTTATAGGTTCTGGATTATTAGCAAATAATTGTTACCACTAAAGTACCTATTTTTTGCACTGCTAGTCATTCCTTGGAATGATATTAATAAATACCTACAATTTACTTATAATTTGGCAACAAAAATGCTATAAACTGACTGTTAGATTTGTATACAACTTCCTTTGGATTCTACCCAGTTTACTTTTGGTACTCTTGCAATGAAACCAAATGGTATCATAGACACAACCTCTGTAGCACATTTTAGGTGGCAAACACTGTCACAGAATTTTAACTACCAGATCTGTTTTAGGCCATACTGTTTGCTCTTAGTTTTATCAAGAGAATTTTTAAGGCTTGCTGCGACACTGCTATGTGTCCTTTTCAAAATCTGTTCTTTTCATTACTTACTTAGAATAAGATCTCTCTAAAATTTTAAATTAATAGCACAGAGAGAGAGGCTGGGAAAGCAGCCTTTTTATGTAAATGAAACCTCTTAGGTAGTAAAAAAACCCCAAAAAGCTGAGAAAGTGATCACACGGTTTAAATACAGTCAAGATCTCTGAGCATAAGAAGAGGTCAGAGCCAGCTGATAGTAAACCTTGATCTTCAGCTACCAAATCTCAAAATGAAACTCCAAATGAGTTTGTTATTAGAGATGGGGACCAAGCTGAAGATTGCTCTTCATTATAGAAGCAGTAAACTCTAAGAAAAGGAGCTCTTCAGCAGAGTAAACCTCAGATCTCAACCACAAACTTTTGTGAGATCAGCAATCTCTGGAGGAAGAAGCCTCCAGACCTCAGCCAATTGTCCAATTGGTCAAAGTGATAAAGAGCTTCAGCTAGTACCAGGGCCCTGATAGGAGAGTTGCTGCAGGTTAGGGCCAAACTCCAGTCAAATAATTCCCTTGTTGCCAAAATGTAAACCAGTAAGTGACTGAGGCAGATCTCAATTGACTAGAGGTTTATTTTGCCAAGGTTGAGGACACACTTAGGAAACAGACGCAAGTTACTGTAGGATCTGTGATCCATGCATTTTCCAAGTATGGTTTTGGGAACTTCAATATTTAAATAGGAAAGAGCAAGCGGGGAGGTGGGGGTGGGGTGAAGAAAAAGAGGCAGGATAGGCAATGAGGCAAGTGGTTACATTCTTGTGACGTTTGATTAGCATTCAGTGAGTCTATGTTTTAAATGTGCAAAGAAGGTAGTAGAAAAAAAGTCACTTAAGCACTATTCTCTTTTTTTTTTTTTTTTTTTTTTTTTGAGACGGAGTCTTGCTCTGTCGCCCAGGCTGGAGTGCAGTGGCGCGATCTTGGCTCACTGCAAGCTCCGCCTCCCGGGTTCACGCCATTCTCCTGCCTCAGCCTCCCGAGTAGCTGGGACTACAGGCGCCCGCTACCACGCCCGGCTAATTTTTTGTATTTTTAGTAGAGACGGGGTTTCACCGTGTTAGCCAGGATGGTCTCAATCTCCTGACCTCGTGATCCGCCCGCCTCGGCCTCCCAAAGTGCTGGGATTACAGGCGTGAGCCACCACGCCCGGCCTTAAGCACTATTCTCATGCTCAGTACATCTACATTTTACATAAAACAAAGCATGTGAAATTGCAGCTATCTGTTTGGGAACAGAAAGCTCCCCTTCTTACTCACCACGGGGATTGCTTTAAGAGTACTTGGGTGTCCTCCAGCTAGTTTTCCATTCCAACCGTCGCTCTGGCAACACTTTGACCTGGATTTGAGCCTCCACGAATGGACGCCACTTGCCGAGACCAGCTCGCTCAGGGAGACTCTAACCCAGTGGCACTAGAGGAATTAAGGACACACACAGAAATACAGAGGTGTGAAGTGGGAAATCAGGGGTCTCACAGCCTTCACAGCTGAGAGCCCCGAACAGAGATTTACCCACATATTTATTAACAGCAAACCAGTCATTAGCATTGTTTCTATAGATATTAAATTAACTAAAAGTATCCTTTAAGGGAAAAGAAGGGATGGGCCAAATTAATTGCAGCAGGAACACGCCCTTAAGACACAGATCGCTCAGCTTTTGTTTGTGGCTTAAAAATGCCTTTAAGCAGTTTTCTGCCCTGGGTGGGCCAGATGTTCCTTGCCCTCATTCCCGTAAACCCACAACCCTCCAGCATGGGTGTTATGGCCATTATGGACATGTTACATTGCTGCAGAGATTTTATTTATGGCCAGTTTTGGGGCCAGTTTATGGCCAGACTTTGGGGGGCTTTCTCCCAACAGTTTTAAATGTGCAAAGAAGGTAGTATAAGAAAAAGTCACTTAAGCACTATTCTCATGCTCAGTAAACCTGCACATTACATAAAATAAAGTAAGCATGTGAAATGGCAGCTATCTGTTTGGGAACAAAAGGAAGATAGTTTTTTGCATGACTCAATTCCCAAGCTTAACTTTCCCTTTGGCATAATGAATTTGGGGTCCCAAGGTGTTATTTTTCTTTCACAGGAGAAGGTGTTTTAAATTTTGCTCATAAGAGTATACTTTACTCAGGCTGGCCATGGTGGCTCAAACCTATAAACCCAGCACTATGGGAGGCCAAGCTGGGCGGATCACTTGAGGTCAGATTTTCGAGACCAGCCTGGCCAACATGGTGAAACCAGATCTTTACTAAAACTACAAAAATTAGCTGGGCGTGGTGGCAGGTGCCTGTAACCCCAGCTACTCAGGAAGCTGAGGTGAGAGGATCACTTGAACCTGGGTGGCAGAGGTTGCATTGAGCTGAGATTGTGCCACTGCATTCCAGCCTAGGTGACAGCGCGAGACTCTGCCTCAATTAAAAAAAAAAAAAACATATATATATATATATATATATACTTTACTCAAAATGTTAAAAGCTGTAAATAGCTTAAAAGAAAAAAAAGGTTTCTTGACTCTGAAAAACAAAATCAGCAAATGTTTTAAACAAAGAGTCATAAAAGATTATTTCAATTGTCTGTTAGTTCAGTCCATGCAGTTAACTTCTGGTCAATATTGGATCAGGAATCCTCATGAATACATCAGCTCTCCATGAGAGTCCTGGAAGATTTTCTCTCCATTTCAGTTACACGGTCTCTAAATGTGAATTCCACAAAGTTCTATAGCTGATTATAAACCACACTATGAAAGGATCAAAGTAATCAACAATTGTAGATGACAAAAGTTGTACAGCAGCCATAGTTAAGAGACACAACTGACAAGGAAATTTGGTTACTTTTGTGGCATACAACAATTTTACACATAATAATCGTAATTACTACTGACAACATATATTGAGACATATCAGAATCACAGGAATATTCTATGATTTTAGGACACACACTAATAACACATTTATATAAATATAACCCAAAGTAGGTTAAACACCATTTCATATTTAACAATGCTTCCTGTATAATTTTTTTTTGTAGAAAATAAGCCAAATATGTCTGTTTTGGACTTCAGGGGACCTAATATCAAAACATTAGTGAGGTCAAAAAGACTGAATTTAGTATTTGATTTTAGAAAGTTTGTCAAATATGAAAAGTTTAAAACACAGGATATCACAAAATAGAATCACAGGTCATTGTAAAATAAATAAGTCATTCATTTAGCCAAAATGATAACTCAAAGATGTAAAAATAAATGGCCAAACCCTTTATACTTTGAGACAGGAGACTTAATTTCCCAAACAGTAAGCTCTAATAAAGATAGCATTAGGTCAAGACCAATTAAATGTCTCTCAAATCTTATAAATAAATCTACTAAATTTTAAACATCTTGACTAAAAGATATAATTCAATAAGCCTTTTTATAACCTTTTATATTTTTTTAAAAAGTGGATTAATGCTCCACAAAAGCCATGTTAATCTGACACAGGGGCCCAGTTGCATCAATGTACCTTTGATACTAATGTTTAATTTATAGAGAAACCCTGAACTAATTTTCTTTCTCAAAATTGGCCCTTACAATCTCATGTGCTCACCTCTTCTGCAGTAGTCCCTGGGATTGGGGAGCTGAAGAGTTTTAATTTCTGTCCCTGTGTCTTATTATAAACACACTTTGTTTTGACTGTCATCTTCTCCTGGGTCTGAAGATGAGGCTTTAACTGCTGTCAGTGTTTAAAAGTTAGCAGGGTTTGGTGTCTTTTTCAGACCCAGGAATCAATGGAGTCAAAGCCCTGTAACTTAACAGCACAAGGATTTCAAAAGCAACACAAAGTTAAATAGATGTAATAATGAGAGGTGACAGCGTGCTGGCAGCCCTCACAGCCCTCGCTCACTCTCGGCACCTCCTCGGCCTTGATGCCCACTCTGGCCACGCTTGAGGGGCCGTTCAGCCCGCCACTGCACTGTGGGAGCCCCTTTCTGGGCTGGCCAAGGCCAGAGCCGGCTCCCTCAGCTTGCGGGGAGGTGTGGAGGGAGAGGCGTGGGCGGGAATCGGGGCTGCACGCAGCACTTGCGGGCCAGTGCGAGTTCCGGGTGGGTGTGGGCGCCGGCCCACACTAGGAGCAGCAAGCTGGCCCCGCTGGCTGGGGCAGTGAGGGGCTTAGCACCTGGGCCAGCAGCTGCTGTGCTGGACTTCTCCGCGGGCCTTAGCTGCCTCCCTGCCGGGCAGGGCTCGGGACCCGCAGCCTGCCATGCCTGAGCTTGTCCCTGCCCCCGCCTTGGGCTCCTGCGCAGCCCCAGCCTTCCTGACGAGCCCCGCCCGCTGCTCCAGGGTGCCCAGTCCCATTGACCACCCAAGGGCTGAGGAGTGCAGGTGCATGGCATGGAACTGGCAGGCAGCTCCACCTGTGGCCCTGGTGCGGCATCCACTGGGTGAAGCCAGCTGGGCTCATGAGTCTGGTGGAGACTTGGAGAACCTTTATGTCTAGCTAAGAGATTGTAAATACACCAATTGGCAGTCTGTATCTAGCTCAAGGTTTGTAAACACACCAATCAGCACCCTGTGTCTAGCTCAGGGTTTGTGAATGCACCAATCGACACTCTGTATCTAGCTACTCTGGTGGGGACTTGGAGAACCTTTGTGTCCACACTCTGTATCTAGCTAATCTAGTGGGTAGGTGGAGAACTTTTGTGTCTAGCTCAGGGATTGTAAACGCACCAATCAGCACCCTGTCAAAACGGACCAATCAGCTCTCTGTAAAACAGACCAATCGGCTCTCTGTAAAATGGACCAGTCAGTAGGATGTGGGTGGGGCCAGATAAGAGAATAAAAGCAGGCTGCCTGAGCCAGTAGTGGTAACACGTTTGAGTCTCCTTCCACACTGTGGTAGCTTTGTTCTTTCGCTCTTTGCAATAAATCTTGCTGCTGCTCACTCTTTGGGTCCATACTGCCTTTATGAGCTGTAACACTCACCACGAAGGTCTGCAGCTTCACTTCTGAAGCCAGTGAGACCATGAAGGCACTGGCAGAAACAAACGACTCCAGATGCACCACTTTAAGAGCTGTAACACTCACTGCGAAGGTCTGCAGCTTCACTCCGGATCCAGCAAGACCACTAACCCACCAGGAGGAAGAAACTGTGAACACATCCGAACGTCAGAAGGAACAAACTCCGGGCATGCCACCTTTAAGAACTGTAACACTCACCGCGAGGGGCCGCGGCCTCATTCTTGAAGTCAGTGAGACCAAGAACCCATCAATTCCTGACACAGTAACTTTAACTTAAAAAAAAAATGTAACTCAGTTTTTGTAAGCAAATCAAAACTTAATAACAATTATGTAGGACTTATTTCAATAAAACATAAATCTTTTTTGTTAGTCTAGATACCAAAAGTCAAAGAAAGAAAAAAAAAAACACTCTCTGCAGTGTGACTGCTTTTCCGTATAGGCAGTCTATTTAGAGAACCTGAAAGTCAAAACTAATGAAAATGTATTTGAACTAGTTAGACATAGGAAGAGTGTTTCCTGGGTTACAGGAAACATTAAGTGAACATTTTTGGTTTCATAGAACAATTTAAAGCCAAAGCACAAAATGTTAAACTGGGAGAAAATATTTCCTTTATAACTTTAAGATAAAATGTTTTAGTATCAGGCCACAATAGCAGTTAAAACCTGAAGGAAAAATTTACAGGAGCTGACAAAAAAGTTGAGAGATATCATCACTGTCCTTCTCAAAGGTGAGATAGCTAAAAACAGCAAGATGCAATATAAATTGAACTTCTGGTGTAAAAAAAATGAAAATCTCTTGTAATTTTATTAAAATAATATGTTAAGAAAATTTTGTTCTAACCAATTCCTTAGTGTATTAGTGTATTTTTAATATCATAGATCAATCTCTAGAAAGTCTATTATAAATAATTTCCTTGTAATTGTAGACAACTTGATCACATAAAATTTTTTTCACATAAATCCTCTTTTTATAATCCCTTATTATGACATACACAAACCACTTATGACATGTTTGGACTTCCTGTTTTATTCTAAACATCCTTCTTTCCTAAATAACCAGTCATTTTATTTTAGGACAAAATTTACCATACAAGATTCTTTCTCATATAAAATAATTTTCTTTTTAACCTTCCTTACCAGAATACCTCTTTATATTTGTATCTGTCTTTACATCTCTCCTATTTACTGGTTCCTTTTATCCTGTTTCATGAATAACCTTTAAATTACACAAAAATAATTTTCTTTTAAATAAGAACACTTTTTTTTTTTTTGAGATGGAGTCTCGCTCCGTTGCTCAGGCTGGAGTGCAGTGGTGCAATCTCGGCTCACTGCAAGCTCGGCCTCCCAGGTTCATGCCATTCTCCTGCCTCAGCCTCCCAAGTAGCTGGGACTACTGGCGCCAGCCACCACCCCGGCTAATTTTTTGTATTTTTAGTAGAGACGAGATTTCACCATGTTAGCCAGGATGGTCTTGTTCTCCTGACCTCGTGATCCGCCCGCCTTGGCCTCCCAAAGTGCTGAGATTACAGGCATGAGCCACCAAGCCCGGCCATAGGAACACATTTTTTAAGAAAAATGTTTTCCCGGTGGCAGTAGTGGCAGCTGCGACAAAGGCGGAGTGAGCACTACAACTGGCTCCTCGCTCTGGCCTCTGCTGTGGAGCCAGGAGAGAGCCTCCGCCAGCGGCCAGGCATGAGCTAGACACCGCCAGTGACCCTGGCCTCTTGGGGGCACCGCGCTCACCCAGGAGCTGCACAGGCACCCAGAGCCAGACTCCAAGATGACAGGCAAACTCAGCAAGAAGAAGGGCTACAATGTGGACGACGAGAAAGCCAAGGACAAAGACAAGAAGGATGAGGGCGCGGCAAGGGAAGAGGAGGGTCCCCGAAGGAGAGCGAGCCCCAGGCAGCTGCAGAGCCCGCCGAGGCCATGGAGGGCAAGGAGAAGTCTGACCAGGACGCGGAGGGCAAGGCCGAGGAGACAGAGGGCAAGAAGGATGCCACGGCTGCCAAGGAGGAGGCTCCGAAGGAAGAGCCCGAGAAGACAGAGAGCGCGCAGAGGCCAAGGCTGACCCCCCGAGAAAGAGCAGGCAGCCCCCGTCCCTGCTGCTGGCGGCGAGGCCCCCAAAGCTGCCGAAGTCATCACGGCCCGGGCCAAGAGCGTGGACTCTGCCTCTGGGGAGGAGCCCAGCAAGGAGGAAGGGAAACTTTAAGGCGCCTGCAGCTCCTGCCACCCAGGAGACCATAAGTGACGGGCTCCAGCTTGATACGCAAACCGCAGCAGCTCGGAGGCTGCCCCCTCTTCCAAGGAGACCCCCGCAGTCAGGAAGCCCCTAGTTCCAAACCCAAGGCCCGGGCCCCCACAGCCTCCTCAGAAGAGCCCAAGCCGGCGGAGGCCCTGGCAGCTAATTCCGATCAAACTGTAGCCATGAAAGAGTGACAAGGACAGCCTATGGGAAAAATAATACCACTTAAAACAGTCTCCCCTCTCTCAATCTCTTCTCTCTCTCTCCTCTCCTTTCTCTCTCTCCTCTCTCTCTCTCTCTCCTCTCCTCTCTCTCTGCCTCTCCTCTCCTCTCTCTCTCCCTCTTATACTAACTTGTTTCAAATTGGAAGTAATGATATGTATGCCCAAGGAAAAATAAAGGATGTTGTCCCATCAAGGGAGGGAGGGAGTGGGAGAATGCAAATAGTATTTTTGTGGGGAAATATCTAAATTAGCTTCAGTCAACTTTACCAAGAAGTCCTGGATTAACTCAGGATTTAGCTGTTTTCATTAAATCAACGATATCAAATGCCCTATTTATCAACAAATTACACCAACAAATATAATACTCTTGTGGGCTGCATTTCTAGCTTTATAAACCTCATGCCAAATTTTGACAACTTATAATATCTAGTAGAGGTAAATGTTAAACTGCCTGACCAATGACTCTAAACAACAATGTATATTGACAATTCTGAAGATATTTCTGATTTTATTTTACCAATAACTTTAAAACCAGCTTATTTATTAAGAATTTACTTAAGTTACATAAACTTGAAAAAGCATTTGGGCTTACGGTTATATTTTTCTAATAAAGTATTTGATTTAAGCCCCTTTTTTCCCTTTAAGGCCAAATAATTAGAGCTGTTTTATATATCTTTGATAATGAAACATATACATGACACATAAATACAGACATGTATTAGACACACAGGTAGAAATAGATCTTAGATTTGTAAGGCCTCCTCTTTTTTCCCCTCTTATTTTAGACTTCCAATTTTTTTTTTTTTTTAGATGCAGTCTGACTCTGTGGCCCAGGCTGGAGTGCAGTGGCGTGATCTTGGCTCACTGCAACCTCCATCTCCTGAGTTCAAGCAATTCTCCTGTCTCAGCCTCCTAAATAGTTGGAATTACAGGCAAGCACCACCACGCTCAGGTAATTTTTGTATTTTTAGTAGAGACAGGGTTTTGCCATGTTGGCCAGGGTGGTCTTGAATTCCTGGCCTTAAGTGATCCGCCAGCCTTGGCCTCCAAAAGGGCTGGGATTACAGGCACGAGCCACCTTGCCTGGCTCCAATTTCTTGATAATTTGTTTCATTACCCTAGGCAATTGTCAGGTAGATAGCCCTAAATTTGTATACCGAAGGAACAACTCTCAGGTGAAAATCAGCAAAATTTACTTCTCAAAGGAAAGAGAGAGAGAGAATCTGTTGTGTTAACAGGGTGATTAAAAAATGGATACCAAGTCAAACATAAAATTACAGAAATCTACCACAGGATTGTATAAAGAGACCAATCGCACTTAGATAGTTTTAAACGTAGTCTCTGTTTTAACTGGATCTCTGAGCTCTGAGCACAGCCCACATTCAATCCTGGGTCTCCAAAAAGGAGAGAGAAATCATGGGACTAGGCCACATAATGCTTTTATGGTGTCACTTTGTTACAAAGATGTTGCTCTGAGTGTCTAAGCACCCTTTCTTATTCTAAACTCCCAAGAGTAGCCCCTGTAATAATAACTATTTCAGTTAAAAAAAATCAGAAAACAAAATATAGAGGCAAGGAGTTTAAGATCTGAGAGGAACTTGTTTATACTCTTGGGGTTCCACAAGGAAAAACAGAGGTTTTGCCCCAAAAAGGAGTCTGGCATCTTCTCTGTTTTCTTTAAGGAATCCCAGCTCCAATTTCTTGATAATTTGTCTCATTACCATAGTTAAAATTATCTCCAGTGCCTCATGCAGCAGAGGGTGGGAAGAGAAAGGAGAGACAGGCAAAAGTAAATAGAAAAAGCAGAATTCAGTTGACTGAGAAGAAAAAAACTTTTTTTCAAAAACACGATCCTAGAAGACAAAAAAACATAAAGTCCTTTTACATACACACACACACACACACACACACGCACACACACGGATTGCGGATACTATCTTAATTAAGCTGCCTTTTAACTGTTGAGGTCTTAAAAAATCCTTTTAAATATTATTACCATATTTTAGCTGGGAAAAGCTGCTGATATTTCAAAGGTAAAACAAATCTCAAACCAGAAAGGACTTGATTCATAACCAGCCAACCCAGGCTGTCACGGTAAGAAAAGGGCAGAATCTTTGCTGCTGAACTACTGCATAGGGTAACTACCATTGCTCCTTTAGTTTAGTTTGGCTAGCAGAAGGTGGTCTTGCCATGTAAATAAAGCCTCTCAGGTAATCAAAATGTTTCTTTTTTTACTTTTGCTGGTGTTTTTTTCTCTTCTTTTTTTTTTCAGCTACAGGAATTTAGCCAATTCAGAGGAATTCTTCCCCATAATTATGGAACTTTCTTACAGATTTTACCAAGTCAGGTAGAGCTGGTCAACCCAATAAGAAAAAGACGGAAATAACAACAACAACTTAAACAAATAAAAAAAACAGTTAAGCTAAATAAACAGATGATTGCAGAATTTATGTGATTACTGGGTACTCTAATGGTAAGGAGAAATTAAGACCAGATAGTTGTTAATCTTAACTTTTAGTCATTAAGGAGAATTTCCAAGACAAAACTGCAATCCAGCTGCTTACCTAGGAATACAGCTTAGGCTGAAAACGTCTATTGTCTTAGAAACGGGAATAAACCTCACACTCACCGTCCCTGTTGGAAGCAAGCTGAAACTCCAAAAAAAAAGTTGCCTGTTGTCCATCATCATGGTGAAGCTACGTCGTTGTCTGGGGTAAATGCCTGGGGTTCATCGTCTCACACCAAGAAGATTAAGGACAGAGTTCCCTCCATTGTTCATTGATTTGTAAACCAAAATGTATCTGTGACAGGTATCAATCAATTGAGAAGAGGTTTTTATTTTTATTTATTTATTTATTTATTTATTTATTGCCAAGGTTAAGGACAGATCCAGGTGTCTTTCTCCAAAGATGATTATGATGGCGTTAATATTTAAAGGGGAAAGTGGCCTAGAGGGGAACAAGGGAGGGTATGATCATATTACTGTATCCACATGTTGCAGGAGAAATGGAGCAGGTACAGGAATAGTCAATTATGTGTTCTTCTCATGCTCAGTAAATCAGAACTTTACGTAAGTTCAGGTGAACATAGAGTAGCTACCTGGGGAGATATTTCACGTTTTTATCTGTAGCGCTCTGCTTAAGAACAAAGGAAAAAACAGCTTCTTGCATGATTCAGCTTTCAGCTTAATTTTTTTCCTTTAGGCATAGTGAATTGGGGTCCCAGGTTTTTATTTTTCTTTCACAAATTAAAACTGATATTTAGACTATTTCTCGGTCCACTAAATTTCTCTCATCCTAAACTCCTGCTAACCACATGTACTCTCTCTGTTCATTTCCCTATTTATTTATATCAGCACTTCCTTCTTCTTGCCAACTTCAGTGCCACATAAGGGAAAAACAACAGAAATCTAACACCCTGGGATACCTTCAGAGAAAACAGAAAAGACACTGCAGACTTCTTTTTGGGAGAAACTCCTGTGTTTTTTTTTGTTTGTTTGTTTGTTTGGTTGGTTGGGTTTTTTTGTGTTTTTTTGTGTGTTTTTTTCCATCAGGGAGTCCTAAGAACTGTAAACGAACATGTTAGCACTAGAGAACATATCCTAGTCATGTGGCACCAAAGTATGTTACTGGTGGCAAATGCATACACGTCTGCAGCAACCTCAATTCCTGCCTGCTCAGAAGAAAGAATTCAGCTGAGGGGCATAAGGCACAGTGAGAGACTGAGGCAAGTTTTAGAGCAGGAGTGAAAATGTACTAAACAGTATTAGAGCAGGAGTGAAAATGTACTAAACAGTATTAGAGCAGGAATGAAAAGGAAGTAAAGTACACTTGGAAGAGGGCCAAGTGGGCAACTTGAGAGATTAAACTGCATGGTTTGAGTTTTGATTTGAGGTTTTACGTGTTGGCATGCATTCAGGGGCTTGTGTCCCTTATGCCCTGATTCTTCCCTCCGGGTAGGAGGGAAGAATCCACCTGAGCAGTGGCCTGCCGGCACTTGAGAGGCTCCGCAAGCACAAGTGTGTTTATGGGAGTTGTGCACATGCTCAGTTGAGGCGTTCTTCCCTTACCAGTCGAGTGTTTCTAGAGGAAGGTCATAGACTAATAGTCTAATAGTCTATGACCTTTAGTCATATTAGTGCACATGCCTGAGCCCACTCACCTGTGAACCCCCAAAATTTGAGACAGGTCTCAATTAATTTAGAAAGTTTATTTTGCCAAGGTTGAAGACATGCCCAGTGACATAGCCTCAGGAAGTCCTGATGACATGTGCCCAAGGTGGTCCGGCCACAGCTTGGTTTTATACATTTTAGGGAGACATGAGACATCAATCACTATGTAAGAAGTACATTAGTTCCGTCCGGAAAGGCGGAGACAGCTCAAAGCAAGGCCCCCTATTGGGGGCTTCCAAGTAACAGGTAGGTGAGAGACAGATGGTTGCATTCTTCTGAGTTTCTGATACGTCTTTCCAAAGGAGGCAATCAGAATATGCATCTGTCTCTGTGAGCAAATGGATGACTTGAATAGAATAGAAGGCAGATTTGCCCTGAGCAGTTCCCATCTTGAAGGGACCCAAGATATTTTTCTTTCACATTTAACCCTTTTCTTTTTTAACATCTTTGGAGAAAGCATTTTTACAACAGAATGAGTCTCCAGTCTCAGGAAAGGTCATCTGACCTTTCCTGGCTAGGACGGTTTATTCCTAGATTGGTAGGTCTGGAAAGTTCATTTTTAGCAGGTTGTGAAGTCTCATGTCCTGTGAAGAGAAAATATGGGGGAGGAAGGGAGGAAAAAAACAACAAACAAAAGAACAATCCTGAAAAAATTGATATAGGCCACATTACTCTGCAGTACATAGTAGTAGGCAGGTATGAAAGTGGCTTATGTACGTAAATAGGTTATGTTATATTTTTCTGAAGTTTAAGTTGTCTGGCTTCAGTTCCCAGGGTTTTTAGAAAGCATAGCTTAGTTTTCAGTGAGTCCAAATTGGGAAAAATTGAGAAAAAAAAAAGAAAGAAAAAAATTGAAAACATTATTTTGAAGGCTTGTAGCCAAGAAAAATTAGAATTCAGTCCAAACTCTAGAAAAATAATAAAAATTGAAAAAAAATAGGCAAGACTAGAATCTAACAACAGGTGTACAATTGTTTTAGAAGATAATTTGTTTTTCTCTCTTCAGTTTCGCATGTTACTAAAGACAAATCATGGTAGGATTAGTTTGTTTATTATACTTGGCCTAACTATTTGTATACAATGCAGCAAGAATGATTACTTTTTACTTAGGCTTTTAAATAGGCTCTGATGGAACTTTGTTCCATAGCAGGAATCTCAGATAAGACTTCGTAAAACCCAGCCCAGCCATGGATTTATGCCATGAAATACCCATGAGTTGGGTGAAATTTCCTCTCCTTTTGAGGGTCCAAGATAAACCTGGGGCGTCTGCACTTGTCAAAAAGTGACATTCTTTACTTACACAGTCAGAAACCCTGTTCAGGGACTGTGTATACAGAATATGAGGCCAGTTTTTCCAAGGGCTTTATTGGCTCCATAAGTCAAGTTTGATTCCTTATAAGGAAAGCATGTGATTCCAGTCAAAGCCTTGGTAAAATAACCAAATTCTCCAAATGTGTCGTGTTACAAATGAAAACAGATTCTTACTGCACTTATGCAAATAACTGTATTGCCATAAGTGAAGAATACTCACAAATAGTTTCCAAATTCTGGAGAAATCAGATAGAAACAACTATGCCACAAATTTTGTTCATAGGAGTATACTAAATTGTTAAAATCTGTCAATAGCTCAAAAGAAAAGTCATAAGACTCGGAAAAGCAAAACAAAGGACCAGCAAATATTTTGAAAAAAAAGTCAAAAAGATTGGTTCAGTCCATGCAGTTAATTCCTGTTAATTCCTGCTTGATACTCATGAACATTTAGCTCTCCATGAGTCCTGAAAGTTCTTCCTCTATTCTGTTGTCACAATCTCCAAAGTTATCAGAAACCTGCATTCAAGAGCACCTATTGGAGTTTTATAGCTGATTATAAAACCACCTCCTAAAGAGGACCAAAACAAGACAACAATTGTCCATGGATGAAAAAAAGTTGTTTTTGAGATGGAGGCTCCCTGAGTCACCCAGGCTGGAGTGCAGTGGCGTGATCTCTGCTCACTGCAAGCTCTGCCTCCCAGGTTCACCCCATTCTCCTGCCTCAGCCTCCTGAGTAGCTGGGACTACAGGCACCCACCACCATGCCAAGCTAATTTTTTTCTATTTTTAGTAGAGATGAGGTTTCACCGTGTTAGTCAGTATGGTCTCGATCTCCTGACCTCGTGATCGCCTGTCTCAGCCTCCCAAAGTACTGGGATTACAGGAGTGAGCCACCACGCCCGGCCGAAAAAAAAAGTTTTAAGGCAGCCATAGTTGAAAGGCACAATTGACAAGGAAATTTGTTGCCTCTGTGGGACACAATAATTTTAACATAACAATTATGATGCCGGGTATTTGGTGCACGGCACAAGACGTTTTTTCTTATATAAAATTATTTTTCTTCAAGCTTCTTTTACCTCAGAAAAATACCTCTTTATTTTTACAACTTTCTTTACATATTTTTTATTTCCTGGTTCCATTTACCTTGTTTTATATATAATGTTTAAATAAGCTTTGAATTAGACATACATTTTTCACTTTTCTTTTTAAAAGGACACACTTCTCTGTGTTTTTTTTTTTTAGCAAGAATGTTTTCCTGCAATATATATTTATTGGAAAATACCCAAGTAATGAAACATCTATTATTTAATTTAATATAACTTTATATTCTAAATTATGACCAGTTTGTCTACAAGTATTTTTCCCATTACATTTGCCTAATTATCTATTTTAATTATTTACCTAGATTATTTATGAATACTCTAATAGTCATGAATTTAAAGTTATGAAACTGCCATTGAAAAATTATAACCAGCCAGGCATAGTGCCTCACGCCTGTAATCCCAGCACTTTGGGAGGCTGAGGCAGGTGGATCACGAGATCAGGAGATCGAGACCATCCTGGCTAACGCGGTGAAACCCTGTTTCTACTAAAAATACAGAAAATTAGCCGGGCGTGATGGCGGGGTGTCTGTAAGTCCCAGCTACTTGGGAGGCTGAGGCAGGAGAATGGTGTGAACCCAGGAGGCAGAGCTTGCAGTGAGCCAAGATTGCACCACTGCACTGCAGCCTGGGCGACCGAGCGAGACTCTGTCTCAAAAAAAAAAAAAAAAAAAAAAAAAGAAAAAGAAAGAAAGAAAAATTATAACTAAGACAGTGAAAAAAGATTTGATCTAGGCTGGGCATGGTGGCTCACGCCTGTAATCCCAGCACTTTGGGAGGCTGAGGTGGGTGGATCACCTGAGGTTGGGAGTTTGAGACCAGCCTGACCAATATGGAGAAACCCCGTCTCTATTTTAAAAAAAAAAATGCAAAATTAGCCTGGCATGGTGGTGCATGCCTGTAATCCCAGTTACTTGGGATGTAGCAGGACAAGCTGCAGGCAAAACCTCTCAGACACTGAGTTGTAGAAGGAAGGGCTTTATTCAGCTGGGAGCATCAGCAAGCTACTGCCTGAAAATCTGAGCTCCCCGAGTGCACAATTTCTGTCCCTTTTAAGGGCTCACAACGCTAAAGATTTCACATGAAAAGGTCGTGATTGATTTGAGCAAGCAGGGGGTACGTGACAGGGGCTCCATGCACCGGTGGTCAGAGAAACAGAACAGGGCAGGGAGTATCACAATGTTCTTTTATACAATGTTGGGAATCTATGAGTAACATTGGTTTCTAAGTTATTAGTTGATTTTTAATTACTGGCTTTAGGCCAGGCAGGCCCAGGCCTGGTTTTGGGCCTGGCATCAGGCTGCCTGTCTTTGATTTCACGTCCTTGTTTTTTTTCTTTAAACAGGTACTGAGTATAAAACAATATGAGAGGGTCTCTCTCTTCCCTCATTTCCCCCTTTGAGACTCTCACTTTTTATTAGTGGGAGTTCTTACTCTTATTTTTGCTACTTATGTCTTTTTGTGCAATAAATTGATAGTTATTCATATAGGACACTTGTGCTGAAGCATTTTGGTGAACTAAGGTAGTGATGAAGCTTTTTATCATTTGAAGTACAGGTAGTAAACAAGGGAGCAGTAAGCAGTTTCTTATTACTATTATAACTTTTATTATAAGAGTTTTAAATCCTCCTAGTGCTGGGAACTAATTTTTAAACATGGCTTCAGGGTCAAATTCGTGCCACACTTGTATGGGCACATATGTCAGTTTTGTCATATTTTTAACTATGTCTTTAACTACTTGCCTTTGATTATCTATGTGTAGACAGTAATTAGTAAGGTTAAATGTCTTATAGACCTCTCTTTCAGCTGCTAGCAAGTAGCTGAGAGCCAATCTATTTTGATAGATAGCATTTTTTATCTGAGTTTCTTGCCGGGCCAGAATAGTCAAGGCTTGACCAGTTTTATTAGTGATGATTTCTAAAACAGCTTGTAACCATATGATTTGGTTGAGCATGTAGATGGGGGTCCGATATCCCCATGAGCCATCTTGTGCCCAAGTGGCGGGTCCATAGTATTATATAATTTTTTAGGAGGTCATTCATCATCTTTTTAATTACCTATGGCTATGCTTCATTTTTCGTGAGAAGCATAGACAGAGAAGCCCAGGAGTTCGCCTGTTTTTATGGGCAGTAAAAAGAAAGATGGTTTAATAGTGCCAATTACACAGCTACCTGTCCACTGATCAGGCAGCTTAGCATAAGCTCTGTGTCCACATATCCAGTATAACCCAGTGGGGGCAGTCCAGTCCCGGTGAAATTCTGGGTGAGCCCAGACAGTCTGCAACCTTGGAAATTTACTGAATGGATCTCTTTCTGTGTAATTGGAGCTCCACCATGTAACTGTTTTATGTGTGTGTGGTACTATTATAGTTTTTGTCCTAGGCAACTAAGTCATCCTATAGAATGAGTGAATTCTTTTTTTTTTTTTTTTGTAGCTATGCAATATTGTCCAATAATTGAAACTTTTAGAACCTAGAAATGATCAGGGTGATTCTTTTGGGCTGAGAATTCATCAGGAACTGGGTCTGTAGGCACTAATTCTCAGGCTTCTTATGGCCATTGATCTCTTATTACAGTTGTTTTACAAACATAATATGAAGTGACATTTAGAGACTGGGCTACATGCTCGGCTAATTGCAAAAACAAATTTTTGATTTTTCCTGGAGTCTCTGGTACTGGCACATTTAGTTCATCATAGAAAGTCTGAAATACTGGTTCTGGAGAGTGTCTTTGAACCTCTCCTTTTATTAGGATGTTTACGCTAGGATCTAGTCCCTTTCCATCAATGCCTAAAGATACATATTTTCCTTTATTACATTCTGGTTCTGAGGGGTTTGTGATTATCATTTCTAAAAGGTTGCAGCTCCCACTTGTGCAGGAGGGGCTGACTTTTCCTTTTTGGAGCCAAACAGGATCTTTTTTATCTTCTGTTCAAGTAGCCCAGATGACACGAGACCGGTATTGACACATCTCACATATGATTCTGGACAGATATACCTATTTTTTTTTACTGTGTAACTTTTTTTTTCCAATTTAGAGAACCGCATCCTATTCCATGCTGTTTACTATCAATAGTGGCACAAGCGTCAAATTTTAAGGTTACATTTTTGGGACCCCTTTTTCTTCTGTTCTAGCTATTACTTTACTTGTGTCACTTAGAGAATGACCAGTTCTCAGTCCTACTTCAAAGACTGTGATCATAGGAGGTTCAAAGGGGTCATGGCACACATCGGGCTGGTCACTTCCTGGATTACACACTTTGTACTGGGTGTTATTATACAAACAGGTTCCTTTTGGAGTTCCTAGGCATTCATAATAACTATAAAATAATAGGACTGTAGCAATCTTTTGTCCTACTTCAGTGACTTGATGTATATACTGGAAACAGCCTTCAGTCTGAGGAAGGTCAGTTGAAGTCCTTACTATACAAGTCCAAATTTTAAGGAAAATGAGTCCCGCGATGAGTTTCCTCATGTTTTGGCCGTGCGTGGACCAGTCAGCTTCCGGGTGTGACTGGAGCAGGGCTTGTCGTCTTTTTCAGAGTCACTTTGCAGGGGTTGGCGAAGCTGCTCCCATCCACATACAGCTCGCAGTCTACTGATGTTTAAGGTTGGTCTTGGAGGTTGGGCCTACTAGGGTAGACTGAGTCTAACACTGCTACACAGTTTATGTTCACCTGGGCTCTCTGATACCAGGAGTAAGGTGGCAGGGTTAGGGTGTCGCAAACTTCAGTGGTTATGCGGGAATTTTCACAGAGCAAGCTTTGGTATCTAGTTAGTCTAGCATTCGTTAGCTAATGGTATCCTTTGGTATTTATTAAAATCATCACAGCATGGGGGGACTTTAGGTTTTGCCCAAGAGTTAGCTTATCTGCTTCTTGTGCTAACAGGGCCATTGCTGCCAGGGCCCTTAGACATGGGGGCCAGCCTTTGGAAACCCCATCTAGTTGTTTTGAGAGATAGGTCACTGGCCTTGGCCGGGGCCCTACAGTCTGGGTTAAAACTCCAACTGCCATTTTTTTTCTTTTTGACACATGGAGTGTAAAGAGTTTTGTCAGGTCAGGTAGCCCCAGGGCTGGGGCCGACATGAGTTTTTCTTTTTAACTCATGAAAAGCTCGTTGCTGTTGGTTGTAATAGATGTAGTGTATCTAATTTACATTTTTATTGACTGTCATCTACCAAAATATTGACTTCAGTCCTGTAACTATTTGATTTCAAGCTTTAAATTGATCTGGTATTCCTTGCAGGGCTCCAATTGCATCTAAATATATACGAGAGTTGAAAGGCCCATAAGGGGCTTCTCTCGCTTTATGATGTCTTATTTTTTTTTTCCCTCTGGTTGATGAGATGCCAGGGTGAAAGGGATAGCCAAACGGACTAAAGCACAAGTGCCACTTCTGGTTATTCGGCAGAGTGTCCAGTAAAGGTCCACCGCGATACCACCACACATCCGCTCGGGGATGAGCAAGGGCTGACTCATTGATAAACTCTTGAAAATTCTTAAGCTCACTGCATCCTTCCAGTCTCCAAGGAATGCTAAGTCTCCTCCCTGCCGTGAGAGACACGAAGTGAAGTTAGTGTTGGGAGATGGAAGCTGGATGGCCCTCGGGGGCTGCCCCGCAGGGACTTTGGAATATAGCAGAGAGAGCTTGGCATGACTTATTACTCCAGGCTGTAGAATCCTGGAAAAGAGCTACCATGCAGCCCACACCTGGTCGACTGGAGGACCACCTAGTGGAAAGGGGACATTCTGAGCCTCTGACCTGCCGTGTGCACAAGCATAACAATTGCTTTTGTTTAACGTGCAGATGGAATATTTGAGCCATTTCATCCAGGCATTTGCATCTTGGTATCCTGTCTTAATTGCCAAAGTTTGTTTTAAGTCTTTAACTTCTATGATCCTTTAGTAAAATGAATGCTTCCTTTAGCACCTATTTTTGTTAGTTTTTAGACCAAAGAAAGCTAAACACCATTTTATATTTAATAATGCTTCTTGTATGATTTTTATACCAGAGAAGCTAAATTTTATCTTTATATTAGTGTGTTATTAATGTTAAACTTAATTTTAATAAAACCTTGTAGACATATTTATCCAATTTTTCATGTTTGACTATAAGGTAAGATTTTATAGACTCTTTTTAACCTTTTATAATTTTTGCTAAAGAGCAGGTTGATGCTTTAAGAAAAACCTGTTGCATTTTTACTTTAATGTCTAGTTTACAGAAAAACTGGATGATACCTTTTTAACTTTAGTTAATATGTTTACACACAGAATTTTCTTTACAATTAACGTTTTAAAACTTGCTTAAACTTTTAAAACAATAATTTTTTTAACCTTTTAATGTAGGTAAAAATTCACATTCTTATGCCTCCTTATAATCTTTTTATCAAAGGTATATTTTACTTTTTTTATACACCTTGCACATAAACTGTTTCTTCAGTAGTACTCAGGAGGCCTTATTACTTTTAAATTATACAACATTTTTTGCATAAAATTTTTGATAACATTTTTTCTTTCACAACTTTCACAGACAATTTTTTAACATGTCTTAACTTTCTGACTTATTACAAACATTTTTTTCTTTAAACAATCAGTTAATTTATTTCAGGACAAGAATTTACCATATAACATTCTTTTGATATAAATTCTGCCCCCCCCCTTTTTTCCCCTTTTTTAAAGCGAATTTCCTTTATGTCTTTGGACTAGACTGTCTAAGGCCACAAGATTAGAAGTTACCATAATACATGCTACACTTTTAACTTTTAGCAAACTTCACTTTTGTTGAAAACCTTGTAAGTTTGGGATTTCAATTATCCTTTGCTATTAATAAGGCTTTGTTTAGTCTAAATTAACCTAGAATTGGTACAGATGGTCTTTTTTTTCTCTCTGCTGGTCTTTCCTTGCCTCTGCCAGCTGCTCTTGCTGCTGTTCTCTTAACTACTGTGGGGGGGAAGGGGGTCTAAAACCAGCTGTAACTGTCTATGTACGGAAACTGGTCTAGGTGCCTTGGCTTACAGGTTACCTTGTGCCATACCTTTGAAACAAGGGACCTGTCCAGGCTTCCTTCAGATGGCCAACCCACCTTTAATGCTGGCCAGTCTGTTTCACACAAAGTTCTAAGTTTTCCTGGTGTCACAGTAGCACTGTAATCTCCCTTAAATTCTTTCTTGAAAAAATTTTTTTTTTCTCCAAGACAGAATACCACACTCACACCACACACACTCACCACAAGACAAAGAACGGGCAAAGAGGGCAAACACACACTTTTACCATTTAAGCCAAACCAAAATCACGAAATTCAAAATCCGAGTACCAAAAAATTCAAGCCAAGTCAAAACCAGAACCAAACCAAAGTATCCAGCAATTCAAATCAAGTCAAATCCAGAACAAAAGTGCCAATGCAGGCACACCGTGGGTGATCAAGCCACGCTTCCACTCAGATGGAGTGGGGCAAGTTCCAAAGACTAGTCTTACCAACTTTTAGATGTCCAGACTCCAAGCGCCAGTTCCTTCCCGGTGTTCAGCCACTGTGTGGATCCTCCACGGGGGCCTGCTACGCGCTGCTCTGGCAAGGCGTTCCACTGGGGGCAATTTCCTACCCGGGAGCGCTCTTTGGATCGCGTCACTCAGGCTGGCTGGAGTCCCCTGCAGGGATGCTCCACGGGGCAGGCCTAAGCCGCCTAAGGGGCTGCCTCGGCCATCCATCAGTCACCTCGTTTCCCTGTCAGGGAACCAAGAAATGTAGCAGGACGAGCCACAGACAAAACCTCTCAGACACCGAGTTGTAGAAGGAAGGGCTTTATTCAGCTGGGAGCATCAGCAAGCTACTGCCTCAAATTCTGAGCTCCCTGAGTGCACAATTTCTTTCCCTTTTAAGGGCTCACAACACTAAAGATTTCACATGAAAGGGTCGTGATTGATTTGAGCAAGCAGGGGGTACGTGACAGGGGCTGCATGCACCGGTTGTCAGAGTGAAACAGAACAGGGCAGGGAGTATCACAATGTTCTTTTATACAATGTCGGGAATCTATGAATAACATCGGTTTCTAAGTTATGAGTTGATTTTTAACTACTGGGTTTAGGCCAGGCAGGCCCAGGCCTGGTTTCAGACCCGGGGCCGGGCTGCCTGTCTTTGATTTCACTTCCTTATTTTTTTATTTAAATAGCTACTGAATATAAAACAATATGAGAGGGTCTCTTTCTTCCCTCAGGCAGGCTGAGGCAGGAGAATTGCTTGAACCTGGAGGTGGAGGTTGCGGTGAGCCGAGATGGTGCCATTGCCCTCCTGCCTGGGCAACAAGAGCAAAACTCCATCTCAAAAAAAAGAAAAAAAAAAAAAAAAAGATTTGCCCTAATTGACTCCATCTTGCTCTTAACCTCCAAGCTGTCCTTGTTCATTCCTGGGCATAGGCCGAACTAACTTTGGGAGGAACTTAGTTTACAATTTAGCTATGAAACAAAGATGATAACAGTCCTTTCCCAACAAACCTTCCCATTGTCTGTGAATTAGACTGCCTATAGCCGCAGGATTAGAAGTTCTAGTAATCTTACTAAATTCAAGATGCAGCTATTTTCATTATACCCATGTCAATGTCTTATTTATTAAAAATTACACAAGCAAAGATCATTCTGATTTGGGTTGGGTTTTGTAACCCTTATGCCAAATTTTGACACCTTATAGTATTTGGCAGGGGTAAGTATGAAATTGCTTGATTAACAAATACAAACAAAAATGTATGCTGGCAATTCTTAACACATTTCTAATATTACTTTGCCAATAATTTTATTTTATTTTATTTTATTTTTTTTTTTTTGAGACCGAGTCTCGCTCTGTCGCCCAGGCTGGAGTGCAGTGGCGTGATCTCGGCTCACTGCAAGCTCTGCCTCCCGGGTTCACGCCATTCTCCTGCCTCAGCCTCCCGAGTAGCTGGGACTACAGTCGCCCGCTACCATGCCCGGCTAATTTTTTGTATTTTTAGTAGAGACGGGGTTTCACCGTGTTAGCCAGGATGGTCTCGATCTCCTGACCTCGTGATCCGCCCGCCTCGGCCTCCCAAAGTGCTGGGATTACAGGCGTGAGCCACCGCGCCCGGCCTCTTTGCCAATAATTTTAAAGCTAGCTTATTTATTAAAGATTTTGTTACATAAACTTGAAAAAGCATTTGACTAGTCATTTTTTAGTATTTGATTTAAGCACTTTTATTTTTATGTCAATTAACTAGAGCTCTTTTTAGTAGTGAAACATTTTGTATACAACACATAAATACACAAAAAGACGTATTAGGCATACAGATGGAAGTACATTTTATAGATTTATAAAGACCCAGTCGGGTGTGGTGGCTCATGACTGTAATCCCAGCACTCTGGGAGGCCGAGGCAGGTGGATCACCTGAGGTAGGAGTTCGAGACAAGCCTGACCAGCATGGAGAAACCCTGTCTCTACTAAAAATACAAAAAAAAAAAAAAAGCTGGGCATGGTGGCACATGCTGGTAATCCCAGCTACTCAGGAGGCTGAGGCAGGAGAATCACTTGAACCTAGGAGGTTGTGGTGAGCCGAGATGGTGCCATTGCATTTTAGCCTGGGTAACAAGAGTGAAACTTTGTCACAAAAACAAAAACAAAAAAACGACAAAAGACCCCTGCATTTTGCATTTTTTCTATCTTAGACTTTCAGATTCCAGATAACTGGTTTCACAGTCCTAGGCAGTTGTCAGCTAAATAGCCTTAAATTTGCACATTAAAGGAAACAACTCAGGTGAAAATCAAATAGCAAAATTTACATCATAAGGTACAGAAAAAAATGTCTGGTAGTGCTAGAGGGAGATGCTTTTACAGTGTACTTTTTTTTTTTTAAAGACATTTTTGAGTGTCTAAACTACATTCTTCTTTAAAAATCCAAGAGTAGCTTCTGTTGCAATACTATTTTAGTCAAAAAATCAGGTGAAAACAGAATTCAGTCAACTGAGAAGAATACAAAAGCAAACTTTTGCTCAAAAAAAAAAGCAAGGCCTTAGGAGAGTGGTCTCGGTTAACTTGGAAAGCTTGTTTGCCACAGTTGAGGCCGCGCCCACCACACAGCCTCAGGAAGTCCTGATGACATGTGCCCAAGGTGGTCCGGCCACAGCTTGGTTTTATACATTTTAGGGAGACATGAGACATCAATCAATATATAAGAAGTACATTAGTTCCGACCAGAAAGGCGGAGACAGCTCAAAGCAAGGCCCCCCTACTGGGGGCTTCCAGGTCACAGGTAGGTGAGAGACAGATGGTTGCATTCTTTTGAGTTTCTGATAAGTCTTTCCAAAGGAGGCAATCAGAATATGCATCTGTCTCTGTGAGCAAATGGATGACTTGAACAGAATAGGAGGCAGATTTGCCCTGAGCGGTTCACATCTTGAAGGGACCCAAGATATTTTTCCTTCACACACCTAACTTCTGAGATCTTATTTGGAAGCTGCTGATCACTAGTTACAGGTGTTTCTATTTATTGGGAGACTCTTTCCCTGGCGCCAGCTGCAACCAATTATTATTTTAGAGCGACTGTTTAACAACTGCCTGAGCATCACTTGATGGTTGCCTGACAATCCTGGTGGGGGGCCCTTCTCCTGCCCTGCTCATGTCTGCCTGACTACCTTCTGCAACAGAGTATTCTCGTATTTAAAACTCTACTCTCTTTTGTATTGCATTACCTGATCTTTTTGGTTGAGGTGCGGGGTGGTAACAGAAATTATTTTGTATTTTGAAAAACTTGACTCTGGTGTGTATAATGGCTAGGGAATGGGCAGATCACAGAGTGGGCTGATTGGTGTTGGGTTGCCCAAGGGGAATGTCTTTGTGATGAAATGCACTGTGAAAACATTGTATGGTCCCGTCCCCATGGCATGTCTCTTTTTGCAGACCTAAAATTCAGTGTGGGCTCTGTCCTAAGTTCAGCGGTCCAGTTAAAAGGTAGAGACCTATGTAAAGGAAATTGATCTCCTTATAAAATCTTTTAATACATTTATATAATTTTGTGTTACCCTGGCATTAATTTTCAAATTGTCCTCTAGCACAGCCAAATTTCTTTTTTTTAAAAAAAGCTTAAATTCCCAGGCTCTTTCTATACTTTGAGATGCAAATTTTCTCCTTTAGAAATGCAAATTCAGGGTTGCCTAGCTAACAATTGCCTAGGGCAGTAAAACGGGTCATTGGAGGATGAATTAAAAAAACCGAACTATTTAAAACTGATGGATGAAAAATCTTATACATCTGTAAGAACTGCTTCTATGTTTCTGTTTATCTATTTATTTATATGTTGTATGTGTATGTGATGTTTCACTACCAAAATATATTGTAGCAGGGCGAGCCACAGACAAACCCTCTCAGACACCGAGTTGTAGAAGGAAGGGCTTTATTCAGCTGGGAGCATCGGCAAGCTACTGCCTTAAAATCCGAGCTCCCTGAGTGCACAATTTCTATCCCTTTTAAGGGCTCAAAACACTAAAGATTTCACATGAAAGGGTCGTGATTGATTTGAGCAGGCAGGGGGTACGTGACAGGGGCTGCATGCACCGGTGGTCAGAGAGAAACAGAACAGGGCAGGGCGTTTCACAATGTTCTTCTATACAATGCCTGGAATCTACGAATAACATCGGTTTCTAAGTTATGAGTTGATTTTTAACTACTGGGTTTAGGCCAGGCAGGCCCAGGCCTGGTTTCGGGCCTGGCGCTGGGCTGCCTATCTTTGGTTTTACTTCCTTGTTGTTTTTTCTTAAAACAGGTACTGAGTATAAAAATATAAAATAATATGAGAGGATCTTTCTCTTCCTTCAATATGAAAGCACTCTAATTAATTGGCTTAATGAAAATGTGTTTAAATCAAATATTTTATCATAAAAATAGAAACTTAAATGCCTTTTAGTTCATGTGACTTTAATAATCTTTAGTAAATAAAGACAGTTTTAAAATTATTGGTAAAATAAAATGGAAACATCTTCAGAATTTAGACATTTTGTCTGAGACTATTGGTCTACTGGTTTGATACTATATCTGCTAGATGTTTTAAGGTCAAAACTTGCTTTTATGTAATTTTTGATACATAACTCGTAAATAAACTTATGGTTTTAGATTTGAGCCTCTAAAATATAACGAGCCCTATTTCCAGGCATTGTCCTTTGTTCTGGACTCTGCATCTAGTACACAGTAAAAATTACTTCCTAAGTTTTTCACTAAAAATAAGAGTCACTAACAGTTAACATAATCAATGTATGTAGTGAAAACTACTAGATATAAAAGAAACAATTTAATATGCAAACTTAGAAAAGTAGATAGTTTTGGTAAAAAGCTTATGAGAAGGCATGGAAATATGTTTTCTCTTAAAGGGGAAGTAATTTTGCCTAGTCTAGAGGTTTTCTTAAATTAAAAGAGGAAAAAAGATGAATAAAACTAAAAACTAAATGGATATAGAAAGTTGAAAAGAAAGTAAATTTTTGTGCTAAGACAGAATGATAGGATAAGGCTAAAGGTGTTAGGAAATTGAAGAAGGTTTGTGGAAGACAGATCTTGTAAAAGGAATTCTGTGTGTGATCAAGTTGGCTAAAATTTAAAAGATATTATTTAGTTTTTCTATAAATTCAGCATTAATATCAAAAGCACACTGATGCCACAGTCTGGGCTCCTGTGTGACAACAATGGTTTCCTTGGAGCATTAATCTGTTCTTTAATAGAAAACTATAACAGGCTATGAGAGGTTTATGGAAATCTTACCTTATGATCAAACTTATTAAGATTGGATGAATTTGTTTATAAGGTTTCATTAAAAATTAGTTTTAGCATGGTGACCTCCTGGGAGCAGGGGACTACCAGGTTGCCAACAGAGGGGTGAACTGGCCTAGGTCGGAAATAGGGCAGGGCAAAATTCGTGCTGATCAGTAATGGGATGGGCCTGTGAATAGCCACTGCCCTCCAGCCTAGGCAACATAGCGAGACCCTGTCTCTAAATTAAAAAAAAACATTATCTTTAGTGTTAATGCTACACTAATGTAAAAGTAAAATTTGGTTTTCTCTCTCTCTCTCTCTTTTTTTTTTTTGACACAGAGTTTCGCTCTTGTCACCCAGGCTGGAGTGCAGTGGCCTGATCTGGGCTCACTGAAACCTCCGCCAGGTTCAAGTGATTCTCCTGCCTCAGCCTCCAGAGTAGCTGGGATTACAGGCGCCCGCCACCATGTCTGCCTAATTTTTATATTTTTAGTAGAGACAGGATTTTGCCATGTTGGCCAGGCTGGTCTCGAACTCCTGAACTCAAGTGATCCACCTGCTTCAGCCTCCCAAAGTGCTGGGATTTATAGGCGTGAGCCATCACGCCCGGCTGGTTTTCTATTTTGATAAAGAAAGATTTTTGTTTACCTCTTGAGTAAACTAAAAAATAAAGAGGGAGAGAGGGAGATATTCAGTTCGCCTCATTCGATCTTTATTAGGTCGTATTGTTTGGGAAACTGAGTCTCTGCTCTATCAAAAAGTGAATGTTTTTGATTTTTAAAGTCTTTGAATTATGATTGTGACTAAGTGAATAATTTATTTTATAGTGACCTGTAATTCTATCTTGCGGTATAGAGTGTTTTAAACATTTGACATTTGAGAAACTTTCAAACATTAAAATTTCAATTGTAATTCAGTATTTGTTTTACTTCATTAGCTTTTTTAGATAATAGGTTCCCTGAAGTCTAAAAGAAACACATTTGGCTTATTCGATATGTTAAAATCATACAGGAAACATTCAAATATGAAATGGTTTTTAAGTTTCTTTGGGTTCTACTTACATAAGTGTGTTATTAACATGTGTTCCAAAATTGTATGAGATCTTATAATTTTTTTTTTTTGAGACAGAGTCTCATTCTGTCACCCAGGCAGAATGCAGTGGCACAATGAGATCCTATAGTTCTGATTTGTCTGATAATCATAATTATCAAAATAAGTATTATTAAGTTAAATTTTAGTATGACACAGAAATAACCAAATTTCCTTATCTTTAACCATGGCTGTCCTAAAACTTTTGTCATCCACAGACAATTATTGTTTTATCTGATTCTTCTCAAAAAGCAGTTAATAATCAGCTATAGTCCAAAACTTGCTTCTTTAGGGAAGTTCACAGAAAGGATTCTGATGGGTGTTTCAAATGTAAGTTTCTGACAACCTTGGAGATTTCATCAGTAGAGTAGAGAAACAAACTTCCAGAACTCTCATTGTAGAGCTACTGTGTTCATGAGGATTACTAATCCCGATATCAAATGAAATGAATTAATTTCATAGAACTGAACTAACAGAGGACTGAAATATATTTTATAACCCTTTTTGTTTGAAGCATTGTTGATTTTTTTTTTCAGTCAAGAAAACTTTTAGACATGAAATCAACCTAGGCGTCCATCAATAGTGGATTGGATAAAGAAAACGTGGTACATATACACCATGGAGTACTATGCAGCCATAAAAAATGAAATCATGTTCTTTGCGGCAACATGGACGCAGCCACTATCCTAAGTGAATTAATGCAGGAATAGGAAACTGAATACCACATGTTCTCATTTACAAGTGGGAGCTAAACATTTGGGAGCTCATGGACATAAGGATGCCAATGATATACACTGGGGACTACTAGAGGTAGGAGGGAGGGAGGACGCATAGGTTGAAAACTATTGAGTATTATACTCACTACCTGGGTGATGGGAACATTTGTACCCAAAACCTCAGCACCCATGTAGCAAACCTGTGCATACACCCCCTGAATCTAAAATAAAGATTGAAATTACTTTAAAAAGATAACTTTTTCTTTTGATCTATTTATAATTTTTAACAATTGAGTAAAGTATACTCTTATGACCAAAATCTGAAACAGGTTTCTTTTTCTTTTTCTTTTTTTGTTTTCTTTTTTGAGACGGAGTCTTGCTCTGTTACCCAGGCTGGAGTGCAGTGGTGCGATCTCAGCTCACTGCAAGCTCCACCTCCCGGGTTCATACCATTTTCCTGCCTCAGCCTCCCGAGTAGCTGGGACTACAAGCGCCCGCCACCACACCCAGCTAATTTTTTTGTATTTTTAGTAGAAACAGGGTTTCACCATGTTAGCCAGGATGGTCTCGATCTCCTGACCTTGTGATCCACCCGCCTCAACCTCCCGAAGTGCTGGGATTACAGGTGTGAGCCACAGCGCCCAGCCACATTTCTTTTTCTTTTACCTTATTTCTCCAGAATTTGGAAACTTTTTTTTTTTTTTTTTTGAGATGGACTCTGACTCTGTCACCCAGGCTGAAGTGCAGCGGCATGATCTCTGCTCACTGCAAGCTCTGCCTCCCAGGTTCACGCCATTTTCCTGCCTCAGCCTCCCAAGTAGCTGGGACTACAGGCGCCCGCCACCACACCCAGCTAACTTTTTTTTTGTATTTTTAGTAGAGACCGGGTTTCTCTGTGTTAGCCAGGATGGTCTCGATCTCCTGACCTCATGATCCGCCCTCGGCCTCCCCAAAGTGCTGGGATTACAGGCATGAGCCACTGCGCCCAGCCAAATTTGGAAACTATTTTTGACAATCCTTAATTTATGGCAATATAATTATTTGTATAAGTTCAATAAGAATCTGTTTTCTCTTGTAACAGAACCCAGTTGGAGACGTTGGATATTTTATCAAGTCTTTGACTGGAATGACATTTTTTCAGAAATAACCAGACTGCTTTGAGGAATTAAAATTGACTTTAAGGGCTGAGAAAAACCCCTTGGAAAAACTGGCATGGTACCCTCTGCATGCAATTCCTTTACAAAGCTCCTGACCTGTGGTGAGTAAAAAATTTCACCTTCTGAATGGCCCAGAACCTCAAGTTACTTTGGAACACTGAGAAGAGAGGAATTCCCCCAATTCGTACAGGTGTCTGTTCATACAGCTATCTGCAGGCACAAATAAATCCTTGGCTGGTCCAGGCGCGGTGGCTCAAGCCTGTAATCCCAGCACTTTGGGAGGCCGAGGCGGGTGGATCACGAGGTCAGGAGATCGAGACCATCCTGGCTAACATGGTGAAACCTGCCTCTACTAAAAATACACACAAAAAAATTAGCCGGGCGTGGTAGCGGGCGCCTGTAGTCCCAGCTACTCGGGAGGCTGAGGCAGGAGAATCGCGTGAACCCGGGAGGCGGAGCTTGCAGTGAGCTGAGATCGCGCCACTGCACTCCAGCCTGGGCGACAGAGCCAGACTACGTCTCAAAAATAAATAAATAAATAAAATAAAAATAAATAAATCCTTGGCTGGGGTTGAGAAGCCTTTAAAAGTTTAATCTGAGATTTTCTTATGAAACATTTCCAGCAAAGCCAATTCAAAAAGAGCCTTTGGCCAATAATTACTCTTGCTTCACTTTATGCAAATAATCAGGCCACATGTAATAAGACTAAAATTTATTTTACAAGGTTGCTCCTACTATGATTTGTCTTTGGTAAAAATGGGGACTGCAGAAAGAAAAATTGTTTCAAAAGAAACTACAGTATGGCCGGGCGTCGTGGCTCACGCCTGTAATCCCCGCATTTTGGGAGGCCGAGGCAGGCAGATCACGAGGTCAGAAGATCGAGACCATCCTGGCTAATACGGTGAAACCCCGTCTTTACAAAAAAAGTACAAAAAATTAGCCTGGCGTGGTGGCGGGTGCCTGTAGTCCCAGCTACTCAGGAAGCTGAACCAGGAGAACGGCGTGAACCCGGGAGGTGAAGCTTGCGGTGAGCCGAGATCGCGCCTCTGCTCTCCAGCCTGGGCAACAGAATGAGACTCTGTCTCAAAAAAAAAACAACAAAAAACCCCAAAAAACACTACAGTAGATCTGTTATTAGATTCTAGCCTTGTTCATTGTTTTTCAGTTTTTGTTATTTGTCTACAATGTATTTAGACTGAATCCTGAATATTTTCCTGCTGTAAGTCTCCCAACTAACGGTTATAATTTTTTGCTCCCATTTTTTTGACTTGGAATCACTAGAAATTAAGACTATCCTTTCTTGAAGCTTTGCAAACTGAAGTTAGACAATTTAAACTTCACTATAAATTATACACACCTGTCTACTCACTACTGCCCTCCCACCACATTCATTCCTGCCTGGGGATGTATGGACTTCTTGGTACTATAGTCTGAATCAGTTTTCCAGTATTCCTCTCCCTTTTTGCTATAATTTGAACTTTGTCTCCCTTTTTTTGTTGTTGTTCCTTTTTTCTCTTTCCTTCTTTTTCCACCTGTTTTCCCTGTGAAACATGAGACTTCGTGACCTCCTAGGAATGAGCCTTCCCACCAACATGAGACCTAACCTTCTCACCTTCTAGGAATACACCGTACTAACAATGAATGATTAGGTGAGACATATGAAGAAAGACTCTTAAAAAAAAATTTTTTTTTGGCCGGGTTCGGCGGCTTACGCCTGTAATTCCAGCACTTTGGGAGGCCAAGGTGGGCAGATCGCTTGAGGTCAGAAGTTCGAGACCAACACGGAGAAACCCCGTCTCTACTAAAAATACAAAAATTAGCCGAGCATGGTGGTGGGTGCTTGTAATCTCAGCTACTTGGGAGGCTGAGGCAGGGGAATCTTGAACCTGGGAGGCGGAAGTTGCAATAAGCCAAGATCATGCCACTGCACTCCAGCCTGGGTGATAGAGTGAGACTCTGTCTTAAAAAAAAAAAAAAAAATTTAACAATACTTTCTCAGTCCGGGCACGGTGGCTGATGCCTGTAATCTGAGCACTTTGGGAGGCCGAGGCGGGTGGATCACCTGAGGTCAGGAGTTTGAGACCAGCCTGGCCAACATGGTGAAACCTTGTCTCTACTGAAAAAACAAAAATTAGCCTGTGTGGTGGCAGGTGCCTGTAGTCCCAGCTACTTAGGAGGCTGAGGCAACAGAATCGCTTGAACCTGGGAGGCAGAGGTTGCAGTGAGCAGGGATGGCACCACTGCACTCCATCCTGGGCGACAGAGTGAAACTCCGTCAATAGATAAATAAATAAATAAATAAATAAATAAATAAATAAATAAATAAATAATAACGTCTTAGGACTCCCGTCTCACTATGCCAAAGCGAAAAGTTAAGAGTGGGAACTGAGTCACGCATAAAACTGCCTTCCTTTTGTTCCCAAACAGAAAGAACCGTGATTTCACATGCTTGCTTTATCTTATGGAAAATATAGATTTACTGAGCATGAAATGAATGCATAATTGACTTTTTCCTCTACCCCCTTCTTTGCATGTGTAAAATATAGATTCACTGAGTGCTAATCAATGCCTCACCACTTGCATCATTGCCTACCCTCCCTCCTTTTGTTTCTTCCACTCCTTCTTACTCTTTCCTGTTTAAATATTGAAGTTCACAAAACCTTCTTTGGAAAAAGCACAGGTGACAGGTACTACTTTAACTTGTGCTTCTTTTTCTTGAGTGCATCCTCAAAATCCATCTCTAATCAGTTGAGATCTGCCCTAGTAGTGGTTTACAATCCACAAATAGTCCTTTCCCAAAATTTTTTTCTGGGAAAATTTGGTTAGTGCTAGATCTTGCCAAAGGTCCTTGGGAGTTATTTCAGTAAGAGATAATAATTATTTGGTTATCTAATTGACTTTCTTCTCATGATTTGTTAATCAGAGATGCCTCCATTCTACAAAATAGAATGAGAGGTCGTACTGAGAACAAGGAAGCAGAACAATAGAACAAAAGCTGACTGGTTAACTTCAGGTTCCTGCAGGTTACTTTGTTCATAAGCGTTAAAGCAGAGGGGACTTTTTTATTATACTGACTCAGACTTGTATCCCCTGATTTCAGGAAAAACAAGTCTGATGTGGGATCTACCTGTTTCCTTAGAGTTCCAGTTTAATTATATGGTATTTAGCATGAGTGACTCCATTTTGGTTTGGTCTGGTCTCTTGTGGCCCAATGTAATAGCTCAGTCTAAAACAAGGGCCTCCCATAACTTTTGTTTAATCCTTCTTAGAACAACAGGGGATTTAAATACATTATGACCATTAATCTTAATAAGGTCAGCCAAAGTTGCTAGACACTTTTCAAGTTAGAAAGACTGAACATCTGCCCAGAAATAAAATGACCAACAAATGCAAATCTCCTACTTGAGGACCACTTTTTTTAAAGGTGTGTATGCCTCTATAAATAGATTATAAAGAAACTTGTCTCTTTGTCTCCTAGTGAAGCAAAAGGAACCTGTGACGGGATTTCCTCATTGAGCAGAGGCTGTAACTGGATTTTATCTTGGGCAGAGAATATAATTGAATTTCACCACGTATCCGTGATTTTTGCCCTGGAAAATGTAACTAAATGGGCCAGAACACCTCTTTCTCCACTACTTTTTTTTTCTTTTTCTCTTTTATTTGAGACGGAGTCTCGCTCTGTCGCCCAGGCTGGAGTGCAGCGGCGCAATCTCGGCTCACTGCAAGCTCCGCCTCCCGGGTTCGCTCCATTCTCCTGCCTCAGCCTCCCAAGTAGGTGGGACTACAAGCGCCCGCCACCACGCCCGGCTAATTTTTTGTATTTTTTTTAGAGACCGGGTTACACAGTGTTAGCCAGGATGGTCTCGATTTCCTGACCTCGTGACCCGCTGCCTCAGACTCCCTAAGTATTGGGATTACAGGCGTGAGCCACCGCGCCCAGCACTCTTTCTCCACTTCTATATCAGTAGGGTGGCATAGCTTGAGGAGCCTCTGCTGTAGGTTAGGGCAACTCCTCTGTCATGATTTCTCCACAGTTGCTGAGGGCAAAATTTGGAGTGAGGCATGTTCAAATAACTAGGTGAGCCTATTCAGGCAGAGGGCTGAAAACTTTACATTTAACATTGGATTATTGTTCGTTGTTCATTTAATAAGCAGTAAAAAAACATGAGAAAACTTTTTGTTCCATCTCCTGATTTTTTTGAAATTTCCACTTCATTTTGTTAGGAAGACAGAGATACAGTGATGCCCAGGCTAGGTGGGCCTTCACACAATATGGTGCCTTAACCATATTGCTACACAGAGCTGTAGCTATTCCAGAGAAAATGCAGCAGAGACCACAGAGTGTCTGCCAGCCTTCCTCAATTTTACTGAAACACATGAGCTAATGAGAAATAAAAAGATTTCGTAGTCATTTGGAGATTCAAAATGCTCACCATCAAGAGTGACGACTGTAAACGAAGGAGCCAAGGACAATTGCCAGGGAAAGAGTCAGATGAAAAAAATAAAGGAAGAAAGAAGAAAGGGAGGAAGAAAGGACAAAAGGAATGGAGGGAGGGAGGGAAAGAGGGAGAAAGGGAGAAATGAATGAAGGAGAAAGAAAAGGAAGTGAATGATGTCAAACAGAAAACTTGCAAAAGAAAGTGGATGGTTTGAAGTTTAGGATAAAAGGAATAAAAGAGCCAGATAAATTTTTTAAAAAGCAAATTAAAGTTATGAAACACTAAGTGAAAGAAAACTGAAATCAGCCTAAGGAGCAGAACAATATTGCTCAGCAGGGGTTGGTGGTTTTCAAGGTATCTGTCTTAGTCAATTCAGGCTGCTATAACAAAACACCATAGACTGGGTAGCTTAAACCACAAACATTTATTTTCCACAGTTCTGAAGGCTGGGAAGTCCAAGATTAAGGCATCAACAGGTCTTGTGTCTGCTGAGGGCTGTCTCCCTGATTTGCAGATGTCTGCTTTCTTGCTGTGTCCTCACATAGAAAAAAGAGAGAGAATTTGCTGGTATTCCTTTTTATAAGGACACTAACCCCATTCATGAGGGTCCCATCCTCACGACCTCACCTAAACCTAATAACCTCCAAGGACTCCATTTCCAAATACCAACAACCACATGTGTGAGCTTAGAAGAGGATTCTTCTCCAGGTGAGCCTTGAGATGACCCTGGTCTATGACTTGATGGCAGCTTTTGAGAGACTGTGAGTCAGAGGCCTCCAGGTAAGCCCCTCTCAGATTCCTGAACCACAGAAACTATGAGATAATCAATTTTATTGATATCTTGTGGATATTGATATCCCCAGTTTTATTGTGGAATAGATAACTGCCACACAGCTCCTGACAACTGGCATCTTGACACATGTTCTGTGCTCCAGGTCCCAGTAACTGTGCCCACCCATTGTTACCACAGATCACAGTGGACCTGGCCCTGGGGCATTATACTCTCTCTTGGTGTATTAGTCCATTCTTAGGCTGCTAATAAAGATATATCTGAGACTGGGTAATGTATAAAGAAAAAGAGGTTTAATGGACTCACTGTTACACATGGCTGGGGAGACCTCACAATCATGGAGGAAGGTGAAGGAGGATCAAAGGCACATCTTACATGGTGGCAAGACAGAGAGCATGTGCAGGGGAATTGCCGTTTATAAAACCATCAGATCTCATGAGACTTATTCACTATCATGAGAACAGCATGGGAAAAACCCGCCCGCATGATTCAGTTACTTCCCACTGAATCCCTCCCATGACACATGGGGATTATGGGAGCTGCAATTCAAGATGAGATTTTGGGGGAAGGGCATAGCCAAACCATATCATTCTTCCCTGGGCCCCTCCCAAATGTCATGTCCTCACATTTCAAAATACAATCATGCCTTCCCAACAGTCCTCCAATGTCTTAACTCATTTCAACATTAACCCAAAAGTCCAAGTCCAAAGTCTCATCTGAGACAAGGCAAGTCCCTTCCGCCTATGAGTCTGTAAAATCAAAAGCAAGTTAGTTATTTTCTATATACAATGGGGGTACAGGCATTGAATAAATATTCCCATTCCAAATAAGAGAAATTGGCCAAAACAAAGGGGCTCCAGGCCCCATGCAAGTCTAAAATCCAGCAGGGCAGTCAAATCTTAAAGCTCCAAAATGATCTCTTTTGACTCCATGTCTCACATCCAGGTCACATTGATGCAAGAGGTGGGTTCCCATGGTCTTGGGTAGCTCCATCCTTGTGACTTTGCAGGGCACAGCTCCCCTCCCAGCTGCTTTCACGGGCTGGTATTGAGTGGCTGTGGCTTTTCCAGGTTCATGGTGCAAACTGTCAGTGGATCGACCATTCTGGGGTCTGGAGGACAGTGGCCCTCTTCTCACAGCTCCACTAGGCAGTGCCCAATGGGGACTCTGTATAGGGGCTTCCACCCCACATTTCCCTTCCACACTGCCCTAGCAGAGGTTCTCCATGAAGGCTCTGCCCCTGCAGCACACCTCTGTCTGGACATCCAGGCATTTCCATACATCCTCTGAAATCTAGGCAGAGGTTTCCAAACTTCAATTCTTGTCTGCTATGCACCTACAGGCTCAACACACCATGTGGAAGCTGCCAAAGCTTAGGGCTTGCACCCTCTGAATCCACAGCCTGGGCTGTACCTTGGCCCTTTTAGCCATGGCTGGAGCAGCTGGGATGCAGGGCACCAAGTCTAAAGGCTGCACACAGCAGGCGGGCCCTGGAACCAGCCCAGGAAACCATTTTCCCTCCCAGGCCTCTGGGCCTGTGATGGTAGGGGCTGCTGCAAAGGTCTCTGACTTGCCCTGGAAATATTTTCCCCATTGTCTTGGGGATTAGCATTTGGCTCCTTGTTACTTATGCAAATTTCTGCAGCTGGCTTGAATTTATCCTCAGAAAATGGGTTTTGCTTTTGTGCTGCATTGTCAGGCTGCAAATTTTTCAAACTTTTAAGCTCTGCTTCATCTTGAACACTTTGCCACTTTGAAATTTCTTCTACCAGATACTTTAAATCATCTCTCTCAAGTTCAAAGTTCCACAGATCTCTAGGGCAGGGGCAAAATGTCACCAGTCTCTTTGCATAGCAAGAGTGACCTTTACTCCAGTTCCCAACAAGATCCTCATCTCCATCTGAGACCACCTCAGCCTGGACTTTATTGTCCATATCACTGTCAACATTTTGGTCAAAGCCATTCAACAGTCTCTAGGAAGTTCCAAACTTTCCCACATTTTCCTTTCTTCTTCTGAGCCCTCCAAACTATTCCACCCTCTGCCTGTTACCTAGTTCCAAATTCACTTCCACGTTTTGGGTATCTTTACAGCGGCACCACACTCTACTGGTACCAGTTTACTATATTAGTTCATTCTCACACTGCATTAAGACATACCTCGAGACTGGGTAATTTATAAAGAAAAAGAGGTTTAATGGAATCACAGTTCCACATGGCTGGGGAAGCCTCATAATCATGGAGGAAGGTGAAGGAGGAACAAAGGCATGTCTTACATGGCGGCAGGCAAGAGACCATGTGTAGGGGAACTGCCCTTTATAAAACCATCCAATCTAGTGAGACATTCACTATCATGAGAACGACATGGGAAAAACCTGCCCCCCATGATTCAGATACCTCCCACTGGGTCCCTCCCATGACACACAGGGATTATGAGAGCTACAATGCAAGATAAGATTTGGGTGAGGACACAGCTGAACCATATCACTTGGGAATTCCCTGCATCCTACCCAGACCTTTGTAAACTGGTCTCAGCCTGCCCAATTTGAATGTGCTGGTTCTTCCAGATCCCTGATGCATACCATTGTCTTGGCCAGGCCCATCACATAATGATTTTGAATCTTTTGACAGTATTCACCATATAATATGGCTACTTGAAGTAAATGTTTTCTAACCTGTCATTCAAAGTGATTTATGTATCATCTATATATCTACATTGTAAGTTAAAAAAAATCAACTGGATTAATAGGAAAGTAAATGTCAAAATAAGAAGTGCAAAGGCAGGTTAGGTCCAAGGTTTTTTAAGTCCAGCAGTTCAGTAAGGCTAAGGCCCTCTTTCTTCTCTGCCAAACTCAATGTGTGGGCTTGATCTTCTAGATCACTCTTTAAAGGTGGCATGGTCCTTGCAGTTGATTTAGATATATTTTCATATCCTCCAGGCTAGGAAGCATTGATAGGCAAAAAATAAAATAATGTACCTTCTTAAGAATGAAGATACTGGGGGCCAGGTACAGTGGCTCACGTCTGTAATCCCAGCACTTTGGGAGGCCGAGGCAGGCGGATCATGAGGTCAGGAGATCAAGACCATCCTGGCTAACATGGTAAACCCCATCTCTACTAAAAACACACACAAAAAAATTAGCCGGGCGTGGTGGCAGTCACCTGTAGTCCCAGCTACTTGGGAGGCTGAGGCAGGAGAATGGTGTGAACCCGGGAGGCGGAGCTTGCAGTGAGTGGAGATTGTGCCACTGCACTCCAGCCTGGGCGATGGAGCAAGACTCTGTCTCAAAAAAAAAAAAAAAAAAATGAAGATACATTTTCAGAAGATTCTTAGTAGAGTAACATTCAAATCTGTTTAGCAAGAACCACTTAATTGCTCATGTCTATATCAATTAGCTGTAAAGGGAGTGGGGCCCTTATGAACACATAAAATGAATCCAAACCTGCCTTTTAGAATCTGTGAAGCAAGCATGAGTTAAATAAAGGAGGGTGGATACCTAAAAAAAAAAATCAATATCATGTCAGAAAGAAAGAAGCAGCTTTGAATGTCAGGTAGGCAATAAATAGTAACTGATACACTAAAATCTTTCCATTTTGTCCTCCGTCCATCCATCCATCCATCCATTCATCCATCTCATAATAAACTAATGCCACATAAAACTGAAATCATGTATTTGCTATTTCTCCCCCTTAAAAATTTTTGAATGTGACTCATGTTCACAACACACTGAATTTAGTGTGCTGGTTTACTTAATTTTTTTGTTTTTTTTCAACAGACTGCTTACTTGTTAAGGTAAGAAGCACCTGTGAATCTACTACTCATTGCTTTAACCTGGCCATAATTTACATTTAGCTTCATAGTCCCCCTACATTTCAAAACCTTCTCTTCTTCCCACCAAAAGTAACAGTCATCCAACCACTTTGTTAATTAACCCATTTTTATGTATGTATTTTTGTTGCTTCTATAATTTTGCCAATATATTTTATTTCTAAGTTTATAGAAAACATATACTAAGCAATCTTTTTTCCCCACTTAATAGTATATTTCTAAATATACTATTTAGAAAATATAATGTAATATATAATATTATATTTAGAAATATAATAGTATATTTCTAAAATTCAACCATATGATTGGTTATTCCCTTTGATTCCTGTATACGATTCCTTTCTGTGAATATCTTAGCACTTATTCATTTACTTGTGTCAGTGGACATATTATCTCTAGGGTTTTTGTACTGTGAACAGTTCTGCTTGGAACACTGTTTCATGTGTCCCCTAGCAAATGTAGAATTAGATTCTATTAGATATGTAGCTTCTTGAGGAATTACCTAGGAGTCAAAATCCTTGATCATTATCAAATTAAAACCCTGTAAAGAGAATGAAAAGACAAGCTACAGACAGTAATATAATATTTTCAACTCACATATCTGGCAAAAGACTAGTATTTAGAATATATAAAGCAGCCTCAAAATAAGCAGTAAAACATAAAGAATCCAATTGGGAAATGGGCAAAAGAAATGCACAGATATTTCGCTGATGAAGATATATAGATGATTAATAGCACACAAAAAGTTATCTAACAGCCATTAGAGAAATACAAAAGTAAAATCACAATGAGATGTCACTATATACCTATCAGCATGAAAATAAAAATAAAAAATGTCGATGACACCAAGTACTGGTGAGGATGCAGAAAAACTGGATTACTCAGATGTTGCTGGTGGAAGTTAAAAATGACACAGCCACTCTGGAAAATCATTCAGCAGTTTCTCATAAAACTAAATATGCACTTACTACACAACTCAGCAGTTGCATTCCTGGGTATTCATCCAAGAGAAATAACAACTTATGTCCACACTAAAAATTGTACACAAGCATTCATAGTAACTTTATGTGAAATAGCCAAATATTGGAAACAGTCAAAATATCCTTCAATAGGTGAATGGTTACACAAACTATGATGCACCCATAACATGGAATACTACTCAGTAATACAAAGAAATGAACAATGATGTACACAACAATTTCTATGGAACATCATTCTAGGGAATGATGCCAGGTGAAAAAAGTCAGAAAATTTCAGCTGAACTATTAGCTGTCTCATGAGTGCTGAAAAGGCGAACATTGGAATTTTGGATTCTGAAGTTCACTGGTAATTACCCTCAACTTTAGTTGTGCTGCCGGAAGGACAACACCATAGGAGTCAGGGGAAATAAGAATTATATTAGGACTTAGAAAGACTGAAATCCAATCTCAAACCAGCCCCATGCCTCATTGTGTTAAGATGATGGAAATTTCCGTTAACATATCTGCCCTGCCAGATGCCTCAAAAATTCATTCTAAAAGAAGATAATGCTCTCTAATGAATTGATATTTTTTCATCCACAACATCAGTTATTAAATTAAAGAAAGAACCAGAAAACTATTAGGCATTCTAAGGTATAAGACCAAGAAAAAACAGATAATAGAAACAGATGCAGAGTTGATCCAGAAATTGAAGTTAACAGAGGCAGACTGACATAATAGTGATTAGTATATTCAGGAAGATAGATGCCAAGGTGGAAAACATCATTAAGAGATTGAATCTAAAAAAAAAATCAAATGAATATTCAATAACTGAAATACAGTAACACATTAAGCGTCTGATCATTCCTTTCTGCCTGTTGCCGTCAGTCACGTGACTTTGCAGTGCCTTCCCATTCTCACTCTGGCTTCGCCCATGTGCATTGCTTTGGTAAAGGGATACTAACAGATATGACAAAAACAGAGCCTCAACAAGGCCCTTGCATATTTCCACTTTCTCTCTAGCTCCTCTGTGGCTGCCAAGAGAGCACTGAGCTTGAGTTGTTGTCTGTTATGCAGTTTTGTTGTGGCAATTGATAGCTGATCCAGTAGAAGAGCTGTCACTGGCTATAACTGGAAAGAAATGTGCATAACATATTTTCTTTTTTTTTTTTTTTTGAGATGGAGTCTCGCTCTGTCGCCCAGGCTGGAGTGCAGTGGTGCGATCTCTGCTCACTGCAGGCTCTGCCTCCTGGGTTCACACCATAATCCTGCCTCAGCCTCCCGAGTAGCTGGGACTACAGGCGCCCGCCACCATGCCTGGCTAATATTTTGTATTTTTAGTAGAGAAGGGGTTTCACCATGTTAGTCAGGATGGTCTCGATCTCCTGACCTCGTGATCTGCCCGCCTCGGCCTCCCAAAGTGCTGGGATTACAGGCATGAGCCACCGGGCCCGGCCAACATGTTTTCTTTTGCACTTTGTATTCTTTCCTCCATTCTAAGTATTTAGAATAACTTGTTTTTATTTTCCTGTGATGTGTGGAATTTACATAAGTTGGGACCTTCAAAGTGCAGGGATGAACTTTGTGGTGGTGATGTGGATCACAGACTATAAAGAATGAGCTAGGTCCTGGACACTGTAGCATTGGAATTTGTTTTTCAATCACCTTCGTCATATGGCATGCCACACTGCTGGACACAGTACTAGCACAAGGAAGAGAAACTATAATATTGAGGCCCTCAGTTTTTTTTTTACCTACAAATTTACCTCTTTGAGTCGTTTGAATCTGAACTTTTCCTCTCTTGAGACCACCATTTGTTAAAAAAAAGTGGTGTAATATCTTGATTCTAGTTTTCTTGGGTTATGTAATCTGAGTGTGATTGCAGAGTAGAATTACACATGGTCGTTCTATTTTTAATTTTTTTAAGAAAGGGTTTCATGTTGATTGTAGCATTATTCACAGTAGCCAAGATGTACACATAAACTAAGTGTCCATTGATGGGTGAATGAAGAAAATGTGGTAAATGCATACCATGGAATATTTTATTGACTAAATTTCATATAGCTAATCAAATCTCTAATTTTCCTTGTGCTAAGAATCTCTTTTCCATTTTAGTTACCACCAACTTCCAAAGAATTGGAAAACATGGCCTTGCTACCATACCCCAACAGATTTGGACTGAAATTCTTCCACACAGAGCAAAACTGAGTCAGAAGCCTGTGTGGTGTGTAGGGGGAAATAGGCTAAAACAAAGTTCTATAACTGATCGACTATATGTATAAGCAGGATTGATTCTTGGTGTCCTAGGTCATGAACAAAAGAGAGAGAGTTTTGATTTCTGTAACAGTGTATTGGCTTTCTCAGAGGGCTAAGAGAAGCTGCTGAGACGAGCACATTTAAAAGAGATTTTTTGGCTGGGAGCGGTGGCTCCCGCCTGTAATCCCAACACTTTGGGAGGCCGAGGCGGGCGGATCACGAGGTCAGGAGATCGAGACCATCCTGGCTAACATGGTGAAACCCCGTCTCTACTAAAAATACAAAAAAAAAAAAAAAAAAATTGGTTGGGCGAGGTGGCAGGCACCTGTAGTCCCAGCTACTCGGGAGGCTGAGGCAGGAGAATGGCATGAACCTGGGAGGCGGAGCTTGCCGTGAGCAGAGATCGCACCACTGCACTCCAGCCTGGGTGACAGAGCGAGACTGTCTCAAAAAAAAAAAAAAAGAGATTTTGGCTGAGTGCAGTGGCTCACGCCTGTAATCCCAGTGCTTTGGGAGGCCGAGGTGAGAGGATTGCTTGAGGCCAGGAGTTCAAGGTTACAGTGAACCATGATCATGCTACTGCACTGCAGCCTGAGTGACAGAGCAAGGCCTGTCTCAAAAAGGAGACTTTTTAAAGATGACAGAAATGTTTGTGAAGAAAATGTGCTTTTTAAAATGAGGTTGATTGGTTTTGATAGAACATATATTGATACACTTAAGGTATTTGTAATAATATTAAGAATAAACTTAAAGTTTATAAAATACCTCAACTTTGATTATTTTCCAGTCAAAGAATGGTGCAGGTGATTTCCTTTCTCTGGTTTGAAGAGTGTCAGGCTTAAGAGATTGGCTCTTCCATTCATACTCAGAGCCTGAGTATGAACCAAGTACCCTGGGGCCCACCAATGGAAGGGCCAATGGAGGCCCACGGAGGGCAGTGCTGGCAACAACACTGTAGTCCTTTCAAATTTGGTTGTTACTGCTTGTGAAGTGGCTGGTTCTGGATTCCTTTTTCTCTTGTTCCCCTTTTCTCAATCTCGTTCCCAATCTGGGGTCCATTATCTGAAGCCAGGGAGAGGTGTGAAGTAGGAACTTGAACTTTCTCTTCTTTGTCCAAGAACAAAAAGGAATTTGGGATAAAGGGCTTCCTGGGAAGGCTGTTTCCCAAGGGAGGCACCCTCTGGTAGAGTGGACGTATAGCTTGCAGAAGACATTGCTCATTTCTTTTTTCTTTTTTCTTTTTTTGAGATGGAGTCTTGCTCTGTCGCCCAGGCTGGAGTGCAGTGGCGCAATCTCGGCTCTGCAAGCTCTGCCCCCCGGGTTCACGCCATTCTCCTGCGTCAGCCTCCCGAGTAGCTGGGACTACAGGTGCTCAACACCATGCCCGGCTAATTTTTTTGTATTTTTAGTAGAGACGGGGTTTCACCTTGTTAGCCAGGATGGTCTCGATCTCCTGACCTCGTCATCCGCCCGTCTTGACCTCCCAAAGTGCTGGGATTACAGGCGTGAGCCACCGCGCCCGGCCGACATTGCTCATTTCTTACGAATGCTCACCTTCTAGAGTTGTTCATAATCACAGCGGGGCTGAGGGACCTTACAGACCAGGCTGCCCGGGTATGAGGTGAACTGCCCTGGGATTGGCTTCCTCCTCTGAGTGGATCCCTGTAGTCAACGCTCAACTTTTCAGCTGGGCAGTCATTCTGCTAAAAGTTGTGTGTTTTACAAAGACCTCAGAACACTGATTATTAATTATTAAGAAAAACATGTGCACACGGACTTCTCGGCAGCTCTGCAACCATTAAAATATAGGAGCAGCTCTGTGCATACTGGCCCCTCCCCATTGCTAACTTTGCTCCAGCTACATTGGCCTCCAGCTTGGAACTCATACTGTTACCTCGAGGACTTCATGTGCGCCTCTCTCCTGGGAGAGCTCATTCGCCACTTACCGCAGCAATGGTACACTCCCTCGCCTTGTTCAGATCTCTGTTTAAACGTCCCATTGCAGGACTGCTTCTCGTGTCCATCTCAGTGAAAATCCATCAGTCCTGCTCCAGCATTCTCTGTCCCATTTTCTTTTTGTTCTCTTTAGCACTAATCACCATTTCATATTATTTTTCTTAATTATTGTATTTATCATGTCTCTTCCCCAGTAAAATATAAATTCCACATACAGGTGTTATTGTCTGCTTTGTTCATACCATAACCCTAGTACCTAGAAGAGTGTCTGATACATGGTAAGTACCCAATTCATATTGTCATATAAATGAATTCAAATTCATTTGTAATCACATCCTGCTTCAGCAGGCTCCATTCCATTATTTTAAGATGTTCCCCTGAACTCTTTAGTTTTTTACTTTCTTATTTATTTATTTTTGAGACAGAGTCTTGCTCTGTTGCCCAGGCTGGAGTGCACTGGTGCGATCTTGGCTCACTGCAACCTCCGCCTCTTGGGCTCCAGCAATTCAATTCTCCTGCCTCAGCCTCCTGAGTAGCTGGGACTACAGGCACCCAACACCGCGCCCGGCTAATTTTTGTATTTTTAGTAGAGATGGGGGTTTCACCATATTGGCCAGGCTAGTCTTGAACTCCTGATCTCAAGTGATCAGCCCACCTTGGCCTCCCAAAGTGTTGGGAGTACAGGCTTGAGACATGGCATCAGCCTTACTTTCTTAATTATCACTCTTCATATTTTAAACTTGAAACCATTTAAAATTTAATTTTTTTAATGATATGCAGTAAGTGGTCAGCATTTTCTTCCAGATAGCCAATTCTGCCAGCACAATGGGATTTACATAAGTGTTTCTGTACATTTATATTCCTTTATTCCTTATGCTAAAACAGACACTACAAATTCATTTTCTGACAGGCTCATATGGTCATCAGGTAATCTGCTATCATGCATTCACAGTTTTTAAAAAATGATAAAAAGATATATATTACTTATTTCTGAAACAATTATTAATGTTTTGTTTAAGAATACATACTAGAGTTAGACACATCTGGATCTCATTTCTAACTCCACCATTTCTTAGCTATGTGATCTCTCAAGTTACTACTCTCTTGACTCAAATCACCATTTGTTAAAAAAAAGTGGTTTAAGATCTTGTTTCCAATTTTTTTGGGTTGTGTAATCTGAGTGAGATTGCAGAGTGGAAATGCACATGGTAGTTCTATTTTTACTTTTTTTGAGAAAGGATTTCATGTTCACTGTAGCACTATTCACAGTAGCTAAGATATACAAATAAACTAAATGTCCATTAATGGTTGAATGAAGAAAATGTGGTAAATGCATACCATGGAATATTTTTCAGCCTTAAAAAAACAAGAAAATCCTGTCACATGCTACAACATAGATGAACCTGGAGGATATGATGCTAATTGATATTAGCCGGCAGCATAATGACAAATATTACATAATTTCACTCATATAGGATATCTAACATAGTCAAATTCAGAGAAACAGAAAGTAGAATGGTAGCTGCCCAGGGCTGCAGGGAAGGGGAATTAGGCAGTTGCTGTTCAATGTATATACAGTTTCAGTTATACACAATGAATAACTTTCAGAGATTATCAGCAGTCATAGCATTATATTTTCTGCAGTAGTAAGCAAAATGGTGTTTGACTTATTTCAGCATTATTAATTTATTTGAAATATTCCAGTGCCTAAGCTGCTTGCCATAGTTCCTATGCAAATCATCAATAGGAGGATGATATGGTAGAATTCTTAACCTGATTTTATTAATAGTTACCTCTGAGAGACTTGCGGGACAACAGCTTTATGATACTAGGTGTTGATGCAGTAGGTTAGAGTTTTATAATACCTTGTCAGATAGTTCTTGCAGCTGTTACTTCTATTACAAACCAGCATGGCACATGTATACATATGTAACTAACCTGCACATTGTGCACATGTACCCTAAAACTTAAAGTATAATAATAATAAAAAAACAGGTATTTTTCCTTTATGAAAATAAACGATGTTCATTATTAAAAAAAAAAAGAAAATGCACCACTTAATTGATATGTATATATACATATACAAGAGCAGGTCTGTTTCTCTGAAATTTATGTTGTATTTTGGTGAGAGATTTGAACTTCGAATGTATAGCCATGAGGTGAACTTTGATGAGATTTGACCATGGACAAGATGAATTATTGACAAGCTATTACTCTGAAAAAGCCCCCAGTTTACACAGAGTCCCATGTTATATCGAATATATTTTCTGAGTCATTAAGTCATATATAAATAATTTTGAGGACTCCCTAGTGATATTTGGAGAATATGAAAGCTTTCATGGTGGCAAAGTCAATTAAATAGAGTTTCTAAAAGAGCAGTATTACTGTCATTTAATCCCTTCCTTACCTGTTTTTGACTATTTTATCCTTTTTCCCTATTATCCTTTTCATGACTTATCCCTGACCTGTTAAAATATTCTTTTCTTCTTCTGCCTCTTTAGACGTTAGCATTTCCTACAGTGAAAACACTGATTTAATTAGTCATCCTTTAGTCTGATTTTTCACTGGAAGCCAGAGAACCTAAACAATTTCAGCAAGGTTTTAATTATTTTCTGTATTGTTTAAATTCGTTTTTCGTTGTGTTTCATTCTATTTCGTTTTTGGAGATACTATGGAGATAATAATCACTTTCACCTTCACTATTTTAATTACTTTTTGGCTTCTTCTCTCTTCCTGGAAAATAAAAGAACACCATGTTATAAAAAAGTTCCCTCTAAAGTAGCTTTTCGTATATAACCTTTAAATAATTAAAACTTCAAAATCCTTTTATAGAAGTTATACAAGAAGGTGCGATATTTACATATTCTTAAGCAAATGGAACTGTGCTTTAGAATAATAGATTATTCCATTCTGAGCAGCATTTATTATTTAAAGTTATTGGAAAGTTGGCACTAAACCTGTACTGAACCAATAAGCTGCAAACCCAAACCACATCACTTTGGCCTTGCATTAAGTACAAGTACAATTGCATTTCCCACAAGTACAATTTACTCTACTGCCCATGACTTTCACAGAGGCTCATTTAAGAAACAGCCAAATATAAAACATGTCTTCATTTAAAAATAAAATTTCTGCAAGGGTGTCATTATTAGTTGATTAGAACTTCCAACAAAGAACTTTAGGCAAAACAAACTCCTCTTAGGACCCACATAATCAATATTCATTCAGCAAATGTTTTTGTTTGTTTGTTTTTGACATGGATTCTTGCTGTGTCACCCAGGCTGGAGTGCAGTGGCGCAATCTTGGCTCACTGCAAGCTTTGCCCCCTGGGTTCACACCATTTTCCTGCCTCAGCCTCCCGACTAGCTGGGACTACAGGTGCCCGCCACCATGCCCGGCTAATTTTTTTGTATTTTTAGTAGAGACGGGGTTTCACCATGTTAGCCAGGATGGTCTCGATCTCCTGACCTTGTGATCCACCCTCCTCGGCCTCCCAAAGTGCTGGGATTACAGGTGTGAGCCGCCGCACCCAGCCAGCAAATGTTAATTGAATGTTTACTGTTTGCCTGGCCCTGTTCTAGGCACTTGTTACATGACATTGAAGACTCCATGTGAAGTTCTTTTTCTCATGGAGCTTTCATTCATTTGGGTATGATTCCTTCTAGTAAACAATGATGGCTATGTAATTAGTCATGATTCTGTCTTTGCCTCAGTTTCTATGGAGCTCAGATTTAAGACTGGGTGGAGTATACCTCAATCAGGAAGCTCCCATAAAAATGTACAATTAAAAAATAAATTTTCAAATTAGTATACTCCCTCTCCGTCTCCCTCTCCCTCTCCCTCTCCGTCTCCCTCTCTCTCTCCCTCTCTGTCTCCCTCTCCCTCTCTTTCCGCGGTCTCCCTCTGATGCCTAGCCGAAGCCGGACTGTACTGCTGCCATCTCCGCTCACTGCAACCTCCCTGCCTGATTCTCCTGCCTCAGCCTGCCGAGTGCCTGCGAAAATTGCAGGCGCACGCCACCACGCCTGACTGGTTTTCGTATTTTTTTGGTGGAGACGGGGTTTGGCTGTGTTGGCCGGGCTGGTCTCCAGCTCCTAACCGCGAGTGATCCGCCAGCCTCGGCCTCCCGAGGTGCCGGGATTGCAGACGGAGTCTCGTTCACTCAGTGCTCAATGGTGCCCAGGCTGGAGTGCAGTGGCGTGATCTCGGCTCGCTACAACCACCTCCCAGCCGCCTGCCTTGGCCTCCCAAAGAGCAGAGATTGCAGCCTCTGCCCAGCCGCCACCCCGTCTGGGAAGTGAGGAGCGTCTCTGCCTGGCCGCCCATCGTCTGGGATGTGAGGAGCCCCTCTGCCTGGCTGCCCAGTCTGGAAAGTGAGGAGCATCTCTGCCCGGCCGCCAACCCATCTAGGAAGTGAGGAGCGCCTCTTCCCCGCCGCCATCACATCTGGGAAGTGAGGAGCGTCTCTGCCCGGCCGCCCGTGGTCTGAGATGTGGGGAGCGTCTCTGCCCCGCCACCCTGTCTGGGATGTGAGGAGCGCCTCTGCCCGGCCACCCATGGTCTGAGATGTGGGGAGCGCCTCTGCCCCGCCACCCCGTCTGGGATGTGAGGAGCGCCTCTGCCCGGCCGCGACCCCGTCTGGGAGGTGAGGAGCGTCTCTGCCCGGCCGCCCCCTCTGAGAAGTGAGGAGACCCTCTGCCTGGCAACCGCCCCGTCTGAGAAGTGAGGAGTCCCTCCGTCCGGCAGCCACCCAGTCTGGGAAGTGAGGAGCGTCTCCGCCCGGCCAGCCGCCCCGTCCAGGAGGGAGGTGGGGGGGTCAGCCCCCCGCCTGGCCAGCCGCCCCATCCGGGAGGTGAGGGGCGCCTCTGCCCGGCCGCCCCTACTGGGAAGTGAGGAGCCCCTCTGCCCAGCCAGCCGCCCCGTCCGGGAGGGAGGTGAGGGGGTCAGCCCCCCGCCCGGCCAGCTGCCCCGTCCGGGAGGGAGGTGGGGGGGTCAGCCCCCTGCCCGGCCAGCCGCCCCCTCCGGGAGGTGAGGGGCGCCTCTGCCCGGCTGCCCCTACTGGGAAGTGAGGAGCCCCTCTGCCCGGCCACCGCCCCGTCTGGGAGGTGTACCCAACAGCTCATTGAGAACGGGCCATGATGACAATGGCGGTTTTGTGGAATGGAAAGGGGGGAAAGGTGGGGAAAAGATTGAGAAATCGGATGGTTGCCATGTCTGTGTAGAAAGAGGTAGACATGGCAGACTTTTCATTTTGTTCTGTACTAAGAAAAATTCTTCTGCCTTGGGATCCTGTTGATCTGTGACCTTACCCCCAACCCTGTGCTCTCTGAAACATGTGCTGTGTCCACTCAGGGTTAAATGGATTAAGGGCGGTGCAAGATGTGCTTTGTTAAACAGATGCTTGAAGGCAGCATGCTCGTTAAGAGTCATCACCACTCCCTAATCTCAAGTACCCAGGGACACAAACACTGCGGAAGGCCGCAGGGTCCTTTGCCTAGGAAAACCAGAGACCTTTGTTCACTTGTTTATCTGCTGACCTTCCCTCCACTATTGTCCTATGACCCTGCCAAATCCCCCTCTGCGAGGAACACCCAAGAATGATCAATAAAAAAATAAATAAATAAAAAAAATTAGTATTTACACACATGCATGTGTCTGTGTGTGCACATGTACATGTACCTATACAATGAAAACAACGGTAATATTTCAGAAAACTGTTATACATTAAAAATGAAACATCGCCAAAAAAATAAATTTTCACTATTTTAATAATCATTACTAAAAAAAATCACAAGTATGAAACTAAAAGATGAAATGATAAAAGCTTTTCCCTTGAGATCAGGAATTATACCAAGTTATCGGCTGCTACTGCAATATTTAACATTATGTCTTGTCAGTGCAATAAGGCAAGAAATATGTATAAATGATTAAAAGCAGGAATCTAAATAGATTAGAAAAGAAGAAATAAACTTTCATTATTTGCAGACGTAAGTGGCTATGTAGGAAATCCAAAAATATCTTTGGAAAAGCTGTCAAAAATAATTATAGTTAGCAAGCTTGCTGATTAAGTGAAATAATTATGTTCCTATATACTAGCAAAAAATAGAAAAAAGATTTATAAAAAAGTTAGAATTTAGAATATCATTTGCAATAGCAACACAAACATTACAGACTTCAGGATAAATGTAATCAAGATGTGCAAAACTTCTACACTGAAAGCCATAAAACATAATTGAGAGAAATTACATAAATGGGATATACACCATATTCATGGATTGAAAGACTCATTATTTATAATCTGTAAATTTCTTCCAATTTTTGTATAAATTTTCTGTAATCCCAGTGAAAATCTCAGTAGGGTTTTGTGTGTGTGTGTGCATGTGTGTGTGTGTGTGTAGTGGCAAGCTGATTTGTACTACCAGATATCAAAATGTATTATAAAGCTACAAAGCTACAGTGATTAAGACATTCTGGTGTTGGGATAGATAGATAGGAAAAATAGACTAATGGAATAGAATAGAGTGTCTAGAAACAGATCCAGATATACGTAGTTACCCAAGTTAGAAAAAAAGATTCTTCCTTTTTAGCAAATGAGACTAGATCAATCAGATAACCACATAAGGAAAAAAATTTGTCTTTTTCCTAATGCATATACTAAAGTCAATTCCAATGGAGACTTAAGTGTGAAAGGTAAAGAAATATAGTTTCTATAATATTACATATGAGAATAATTTTTTGACCTTGGGTTAAACCAATTGTTCTTAAACCAGACATAAAAAGACTAATACATTGCCAGGTGTGGTGGTGGGTGCCTATAATCCTAGCTACTTGGGAGGCTGAGGTGGGAGAACCACTTGAGCACAGGAAGCAGAGGTTGCAGTGAGCCAAGATGGCACCACTGCACTCCAGCCTGGGGAACAGAGTGAGATTCTGTCTCCAAAAAAAAGAAAAAGACTAATACAAATTGAATTACATTATAATTATAACTTTTGTTTATTAATATGTACTATTGAGATAAAACAATTCACAAAATGGGGAAAAGAGAATATATACAAACACATACATATCATATATATATAACAGCTACACAGCAACAAGAAAAATAAAAATAGCCTAAGTGAAACAATTTTTTTCTGTCCCAAGGACTTGAACAAGCACCATAATTTAGAGGATGCAAAATGAGAGAGGTTAAACGTATGGTCCCCAGTTTGTTCGTTCACAATCTTCCAATCAGGAAGTAGGGTCTATGGCCTTGAATATATTGTGGCAGTGACTGTTTTGACCCATCGAGTGTGGTGAAATGATGATATGAGATTTCTGAGGCCAGATCATAAGAGGCCATGGAGCGCCATCTCGTTTTCAAGAGGCCCCCTGTTGGTATGCTCCATACTAGAATCAAGTCTTCATGCTGTGAGAGGCCAAACTACATGGCCAGCCCAAGTGTAGGTGCTCCAATCAAGTGCCAGGTGAGCCCAGACTTGCACTGATCCCAGCCCAGGAGCCAGACATACGAGTGAGTAAGGAGTCTCCAGATGATTCCAGCCTTCAGCCCCCAGTGCTGGGTAGCAGAAACACACTCTCATGGCTGAGCCCTAATTTCTTGGGCCACAAAACTGGTATAAGAAACTGACTGTTGCTTAATGCCCCAGGGTGGCCTGTTATGCATCAATAGTAACTAGAACATGGCCAAATATCAATAAGATAATCAACATTTAAAATCACCAGATATATAAACATTAAAACCAGTTAGATGTTTTTGTCTAAGTTATTTTTACTTGGTAGCAAGTCATCCCAAAGTTAACATATTAATATAACAACAATTATTTATTATTCATGACTCTGTGACTTGACTGGGCCATGGTTCTTCTGCTTCCGGTGACACTGACTATTGCTAAGACAGCTGGAATTTCCAAAATGACCTCACTCATGTGTCTAGCAAGTAGTGCTCATGGTTGGCTGGAAGCTTAGCTTGGACTATGACCAGAAGTTTTGGTTCTCCCCCAAAGACCTCTCCACGTGGATTACTGGGCTCCTCTCAGTGTGGAAGCTGATTTCCAACAAGGAGCATTCAAAGATTAGGAGTTCCCAGTGTTCATAAGTGGTTGTAAATCCTTCTCTTGCATCACACTTGCTAAGCACCCACTGGCCAAATCTAATCACATGGCCAAGACCAGAGTCAATGTGGGTAGGGATACACATGGCAAAATACCAGGAGGCATGCTTCATTAAGGATCAATAGTATAGCAAGTTAATACAACTTCATGCACTCACTATTAGAGCTAATCAAAAATAGGAGAAATTACCAGATCTGAACAAGGATATACAACTCTGGAATTCTCATTTACATTGTAAGGAGGGGAAATTTTTGCTGTTCAATCACTGTGAATAACCATTTTACAGTATCTAGTAAAGGTAAATGAATGCATATCCTATGACCCTGCAACAAAACCCCACACATCTGTGCACCAAAATAGATGTATGAAAATGTTCGGCTGGGCGCGGTGGCTCACACCTGTAATCCTGGCACTTTGGGAGGCCGAGGCGGGTGGATCATGAGGTCAGGAGGTGGAGACCATCCTGGCTAACATGGTGAAACCCCGTCTCTACTAAAAATACAAAAAAAATTAGCCGAGCGTGGTGGCGGGCGCCTGTAGTCCCAGCTACTTGGGAGGCTGAGGCAGGAGAATGGCATGAACCCAGAAGGCGGAGCTTGCAGTGAGCTGAGATCCCGCCACTGTGCTTCAGTCTGGGCGACAGAGCGAGACTCCGTCTCAAAAAAAAAAAAAAAAAGAAAAGAAAATGTTCATCACAGACTTAATCAAAATATCAAAACTGGAAACAAACAAAATGCTCACCAAAAGTAGAACAGAGAAATACAACTATGGTGTTTTCATAGGAGAAAAATACTATTCACCAGTAAAAATAAATGAACTGTTTCCACGTACAAAATATGAATAAATCCCACAAATACAATGTTTATAAAAAGAGGCCTTAAACAAAGAGAGTACATTTATCTAACTGCATTTACCTAAATATTTCAAAACAGACAAAAATAATTTATGGTAATTAAAGTAAGGAATAATTGTTACTGTTTAGGAGGAAGATTGTGGATTATGACTAGGGGCAGGCATTAGAGAGAATGCTAAGGTGTTTTTCTGTTGTTTTTTCTTTTTAAAATTCATTGAGATTTACACTTATGATTTATGCACATTTATGTATGTGTAATATACTTCAATTAAATTTACCTTAAAATATTGAGCGACTGGTATCAAATACATAGATGACCAGATCCTTGCTCAAAAGTCACTTGGAAAGATTCCCATTTTTGTTTTTATCAAAATATCAAAAGTTAGTGTTCAACTGCCTTGTACTGTGTCATCTTCTAATAAAAAATTTTGAAATGCAGGTATGTGTGATGAAAATGACTGTTTTTAATATAAAAATGAATTAAGACTAGTACCATAAACACAGTTTAGAAGATGTTGAAACTGCAGGATGAACACACAGACTGACTAGCAATTTGTGATCAGTTACAACTCAAAAATCATCTTTTCCAGATTGGAAGGAAATAATTTTCAACTATGTGAAGTCTGATAAAGAATATAAAGCATGAAGTTCTATCTGTATAAATTGGGAGCTTTCAGAAACAGGGAAACCATTGGTGTCTGTGTGTCCAGAATAGTAAAATCTTTGAGGCTAGTGACAATATCTTATCTTTCGGGTACCCCATATAGTAACTTTGAGGCTTATCAAAGGGTGCAAGAAAAGTGGAAGCATGATTTTCATGCAGCAGAAGAGCCAGGAAATGGAAATAAAAATAACCCAACTCAAGAGGTTTAAAAAATACAGATATAAAAAGAACTAATTTGGAAGCCTGTATATTCATGTCATTATAATATGAATTTTTTTTTACAGTGAGAACAGACCTTTTTATTAATATATTGAGATAAACTACAGAGACTGAAAGACAAAAATTCATATTTCATTCAGAACATTCATTAAAAATCTAAGGCATTTACTTTGAGTTCTCACAGAAAATTTTATTGAAGTCTGATATAACATTAAGTATTTTACAAGTCAGACATTTCATTTTTAAATCTAAGTTATAATCCTGAACGCATTATAGACAAAGTAAGCTCTCCTTTACCAGTTTCATTTAACTTATACAAGGCTCCCATTATAATTCCATCAAACCTTAAAAATCACCTGCAGCTTTTAAAAACACATAAAGTAAATGGAAAGAAAGTCTTATGTAGCAATCCAAAAACCAAAACCAGAAATTGGCAAGAAGCATTTCTTAATACAGATAAACTGCAAAATATCATTTCTGTGTGTTTCTTTCTTCTTATTGGTTTAATCATCCTATTCAAAATAATTCTTTTTGAAACTAATATTTACAGTACTCCAATGTCACTGAAAATCTCTATGATTTTAATGGTGTACTTAAATGGCAAAATAGAATATCAGATTGAAATGTACAGAGTCTTGTACTGAAGTGAATGAGACTTGCCACGGCAGGTGTCATCTGCTAGGCAGTTAGAAGACATCTTGGCAACTAGTCATCCCAGTTGTTACTAACTTACTAAACAAGGACTTTTCAAGAAATACTTCTTACCCCTATATATTTCCAGCTGGCTGGATATAGAAAGATATAATTGTGTTTGAAGCATGGGCCTTGTAAGAGGAATCTCTGCATTAAAATATGAAAAAGAGCAACAGAAAGAATTCACACCAATGAAATTGTGTGGACTGATTTTCAAAGTTAGAAATAAAAATATCCACTGGGCGTGGTGGCTCATGCCTGTAATTCCAGCACTTTGGGAGGCCGAGGCGGGTGGATCACGAGGTCAGGAGATCGAGACCATCCTGGCTAACACGGTGAAACCCTGTCTCTACAAAAAATACAAAAAATTAGCCGGGCGTGGTGGCGGGCGCCTGTAGTCCCAGCTACTCGGGAGGCTGAGGTAGGAGAATGGCGTGAACCCGGGAGGCAGAGCTTGCAGTGAGCCGAGATCACGCCACTGCACTCCAGCCTGGGCAACAGAGAGAGACTCCGTCTCAAAAAAAAAAAAAAAAAAGAAATAAAAATATCCACTGCTAATAGAAGCCCTGCTCTGTGCAAACATAGTGTGGTATATATTAAACAATCACACATTTGAGGTATTAGCTGGAAAAATATAGGTATATATATACCTATATATATAGGTATATCCACATATCCACATATCCACATATCCACAGAATATTCACAAACCTATTGCCCCCAACACCAGCAGATAGTCATATTAAATGAAAAAAATCACATACCAACAGGAAAAAGTTACACATAGGGAATTTACAAAAAATGTGGTGCCATAGCCTTTAATATAAGGAGTATGTTTTGAATTGATGCTTTGAGGAAAAATGTTTCCATTTATATGAAAGTATCTATTTAATAGTAATAAAACCAAAAAGGAAGCTGAATTCTAGGACTGTGTTGCCTGCCAAATTATTGAAGGGATGAGCAAGAATTCCTTGAAAAGCCTCGTTCTATCCTTTTTCTTTGTAACTAAAAATTAGAATTTTTTTTTTTTTTTTTTTTTTTTTTTTTTTTGAGACGGAGTCTGGCTCTGTCGCCCAGACTGGAGTGCAGTGGCACGATCTCGGCTCACTGCAAGCTCCGCTTCCCAGGTTCACGCCATTCTCCTGCCTCAGCCTCCAGAGTTGTTGAGACTACAGGTGCCCGCCACCACACCCGGATAATTTTTTTTTTTTTTTTGTATTTTTAGTAGAGACAGGTTTTCACCATGTTAGCCAGGATGGTCTCTATCTTCTGACCTAGTGATCCACCTGCCTGGGCCTCCCAAAGTGCTGGGATTACAGGCGTGAGGCATTGCACCTGACCTAAAAATTAGGATTTAAAAAGTTGGAAATTATTGCCAGACTACTTTCTTTTCATTGGTTTATAGAGAATTTTATGGATTTTAACTAGGCAATAGTCCAATGTGGTCAACAGACATGGTTTTTCAGCTGTTGAATGAAAATTAAAATTCAGATTTATTGTTGATTTTCATAAGTTTTCCTGTTCAGTTAAGAAAAAAGATTATGAATTCCCTTTCAGTTTGTTTCACTCAGTATGAAGATGGATAGTAATAGGATAGTAGGGAACCCAAGCTTCAGATGGAGAAGCTCAACAAATGTACAAATTCTCCTCTTTTAACCATTTGGTCCTCTGAAATAAGACTTGCTTAACTGGCAAGATGGCTCACTTGGTCCTCAAGCTAACATCAAGAAATATTTAACTGTCTTAACACAGGTGGGAGATTTATTTATTTTTATTTTTATTTATTTATTTTTTTTGAGACGGAGTCTCGCTCTGTTGCCCAGGCTCGAGTGCAGTGGCGCGATCTCGGCTCACTGCAAGCTCCGCCTCCCGGGTTCACACCATTCTCCTGCCTCAGACTCCCGAGTAGCTGGGGCTACAGGTGCCCGCCACCACGCCCGGCTAATTTTTTTGTATTTTTAGTAGAGAAGGGGTCTCACCATGTTAGCCAGGATGGTCTCCATCTGCTGACCTCGTGATCTGCCCGTCTCGGCCTTGCAAAGTGCTGGGATTACAGGCGTAAGCCACCGCGCCTGGCCTATTTTTTTATTTAAAAAATTTTTTAAAAACCTTTATTTGAAAATTTCATATAGGCATTCAAAGTATATTGGCTCATTGAACAGGAGACTTTACATCTCTCATGGCTGGGCAGCAGGTGTGTGTGGCTTCCTTACTCCTCGATCTGCCTTGATCATAGAGAAACTAAGCCAAGGTTTATTTGGTTTTGATGTCTAGCACAGTGGTTAAGTTTCTTATTTTCAAGTTCAGCAGGTAAAATTATCTCATTTTTGGAGGCATTTTTTAAGTATACAAAATCTGCTATGTTATTTGGGAAAGTTGTACAGTTCAGATGTGAACATTTCAATGTATTTAAGCTTTACCTAAAAATGTAAAAATAACAATCAAATAGGAGAGGTAGGGAATCCATAGAGGTATAAATAAAACAAGAATGGAAGAATGCTGATAACTGTTAAAACTGAGTGATGGAAGTTCATTATATAGTCTGTTTACTTTGTATATATTAAAACTTTTCCAGAATTAAGTCTGCTACATCAAACAGGGATTTTTTCCTATTTTAAAAATTAAATTTTTAAAATTAAAAAAATTCTTGCTAAACCTTAATTTTTACCTATTATTTATTTTGTTTACTCCAAATTTATTTTCATCCTTCTTAAATAGAACATCCCAAACCTATAACCTTCAGGTTCTAATTAATCCAGAGGATTTGATAAAATGTATTCTATTGACCCTGATGATAATCCTTATATCATACTAAGTATGTGCGCTCTTAAACCTCTCAAATTTATATGATTTTTAAATAGTTGTGCCTATGTTGAAAAATTTCATCCCTTTTAAAACTGAAGCAGAGTTATTCTAAAAATGTTTTCAAGCATACACAATATTTTTCATTGCTATGTATTTTTTTATCAGGAAGAACTCTTAATTACTTTGAAGTATCCAGTGGCATAAAAATCAGAGTCATTAGTTCATTAGAAAGAGTCACATAAATATTCCCATTGTCTACTGTCACTGTCTGAATCCTTTGCTTTATTCCTTTGGAGTACTACTTGGGTTTTGCTGATGGATCTTTAGAGTTTATAGTCTGGTACAGACCTTCTCCTGTTGCCAAAGTAATTTTGTACTTATGCCAGTGGAAAACTATACACGGTCATCCATCAAAATCCTCTATATCTCCCAAATGTAAAGGTCCTCCTGAGTATCCATAGCATGATATTCTCCCTTGTGATAGAAAATGACCACTTCTCTAGCATGGACAACAGCTGTTATTCTTTCAGATTTTTTAATGTCATCTTCTCTGCCCACCCAGACAGAAGAATATTCCCTCTTTTCAGTATCTTGTGCAGAGCCATCAAGATTCATGTTGGAGAGGAAGTGTAGATAAGGAAGAAGGTCTAAGACATCTCCTGAAGCACTTCAACATTTAGAGGTCAGGTGGAAGAGAGGTTGTAGAGAGGCAAGACCAGTAGAGTGTCCAATCTACTGCTAATCAAATGAAATTCATTCACTGCTTTCTTCTCTATCTTATATTCTCCTTGAATTGCAAATAGGTGGTAACTTGTCACTCCTCTTGAGCCATGATTAAGGTGCTTTTACTAAGTCTGGAAACTTTGCCTACACATTATCAGAATGCTTATCTCAAGCATGACACCCTTGCTTTTAGGTGCAGGGAAGAGAAATGCCTTAGAGTAGTTTTGGTATCTCTCTGAATGGCAGAATAATAATAGATAAAACTAGCTGTCCTTCAGTAAGTGCCTACTGCTTGGACCCTTTGAATATAATAGTTCATTACTCTTCACAAAATCGCCACGGGGTAGGCATTAGTTTTATTCAGGTTGCACCCACGGATTTATAAAAACACGTGGCTTACAAATAAACTATCCTGAAGACACAAAAACCTTTTAGCAAAGCAAAGATGTATATTGGTGATATATATAATATTGATATTTATATGTCACCAAACATGGTCCTGAATTTTTTTAAAAAATAGGAAAGCTAATGTGCAACAGCTATGTTCACAAATGTTTACAATTGAACGCTTGCCCAATAATTTTATATAAAGTCACATAGCTGTTCTGGAAATTGGCATCATCGTCTGATGTTGAACTGTGATCACGAGTGAGCTAGACCTGGGTTTGCATCACAGTTCTGCGTGATTTGGGGCAAGTTGCTTAATTTCGCTGTGCTGCAGTTTCTTTTACTGTAAGAAGGGCCCGCCACATAGGGGTGTGGGCAAAGCACATAAATGCTTTAACACATATCAAATGTTTAGAGCAGGCCTAACCTCAGAAAACGCTCACAGCGCATTAGCTGGCACCTCTAAGGTCCATCCAGCTCTGGCAGTTATCCTGCCTAACTTCAAGCTGTGTTTAACATTTCGGTAAAGACGCCTGCAGTTCTGAGACTGCACGTGGCTGTCCAGGAGCTGTAAATTCTCAACTACGGACTCCAGGGAACGAGTATCTCCAGAACGGCCGGGGCTGCGGAAGCCCTGGAGCAGCTTCTATACTTTAAAGCGCACAAATGCCATGAAAGCTTGTTAGAAACGGCCTGCTTACCACCCTGAGGTGGCAGGTCTCAGGTGTGGCCCAAGTTTCAAGGTGAACAAGCTCACTGGCTCTCCTGTGCCTGGGCAGAAGCCTGCCCTGGAGGGTTAACTGTTAACTAACGCTGAACTGAAACCCAGGAGGGCCTCAGGCCTGGCAGCAGCCCGGAACAAACGCCGCAGGCCAGCGGCCTGGCCACCCAGAACGCTGAGTCCCCGCCCGCGCCCGGCCAGAAGCAGCTGATCCCGCGAGCCCGCCCCCTGCTCGGCGCGAACAGAACCTACTGTCCCTGAATCCTCGCTACGCCTCCGCATGACACTAAGGCAGCCAGCCAGAGCTCCAGCCACGCGCGGCGCCTGGACTGGGCCGAGATTCCTATGAAATACATAGGAATCCATTAAGTAACATTAGCATGTCATATGTGTTAAATAGCTTCATTTAAAAATATTACAGATATTTTTACAAAATACAAAACTATGACAGTATTTTTATAATATTTTACAAAAATATAACAGTATTAAAAATACTCACCTGGAAGTAAAAGTAAAGTGTGTTTTTAAAAAAAGGGAAAAAACGGACGGGCGCGGTGGCTCACGCTGCACTTTGGGAGGCCGAGGCAGGCGGATCACAAGGTCAGGATATCGAGACCATCCTGGCTAACACGGTGAAACCCCGTCACTACTAAAAATACAAAAAATTAGCCAGTCATAGTGGTGGGCGCCAGTAGTTCCAGCTACTCGGGAGGCTGAGGCAGGAGAATGGCGTGAACCAGGGTGGCAGAGCTTGCAGTGAGCCGAGATCCCGCCACTGCACTCCAGCCTGGGTGACAGTGCGAGACTCCGTCTCAAAAACAAAACAAAACAAAAGATGTCCACAGGAAGAATATAAGTGGACAATAAATATTTGAAAGTCAATCCTTTAATATTGAATGGAATGTCAAACAAATTTAACTTATTAAAATAGCTTTTACTGGTGAGTATTTGGAAAATACAGGTTCTTATATTACGCTGTCTTGAGAACATTTAATTACTTGACTTAATTGTAATTCCAGGAATTTATTTCAAGAACTTAATCATAAACATAGAGAAATACTTATACACAACATTGTTAATCAGAATATTACTTTTAAAAGTTAAAAATGAAAAACATAAACCAGTAAGGATTGGCTAAGTGTATAGTAGCGTATTATTATTGTATAGTAGCAATTGAACATCATGTTTCAGAAATATACACAAGGATATGGCAAATTATCCATAAAATGTTCAAAAAAGAATGCTGAAGTTTAATAAATAGACATATTATATGTATGAATGAAGACTGAAAGAAAATATGTAAAAATATTAATAATATTTACCCCTTCTGATGGGATTGTAAGTGACTTACTATCTGCCACTATGCTTTTCTATATTCTCAACTGTTTTGGAAGTACATCGTTTTTATTTTCAAGATAGAAATAAATGGAACTCAAAAAAAGTTTTTCTAGGAGATCTAACTACTGCATAAAAATTTTTCCTAAGATGGGTGTATTTGTCCAAGATGTCACATATGTGGCTCTGAATATGTGTCAATAAAAGGGAGCAAGAGTATTTGGAGTGGATGATCTTTCTCAAAGAAGGTGACAGGAGAAGGTAGCTGAATAATTGCAACACTGTTGCAGAAAGATGAATGGGGGCTCTGCAGAGACCATCTGTGTTTCATCAGAAAGGATTATGACTGCTCCGCCCTTGTATCAGTGAGAAAGCAACATCTTCACTGCATATACAGATTTTCTATAATAAAAATGTTCCTGGCTGGCATAGAGGAATGATCAAAGTCAGAATTTTTTCTTGTAACCAATTTAATTTGACATCTCAAAGAGTGAAACAACAATGTTTTATTTGGGAAATTAACACACACCAGCTCAAATAATGTTTCATTGGGGAAATGAGCTTTGAGCTGGTATGTGTTCTTCATCTACAGGTTAATTAAAACAAGAATTAAAGCACAGTTACATCAGACAAAAGTCAACAGGGTTCAGATTAATTCATTTCATGGATAATCATGAATTGTTAACTTAGAACTTCTTCAGAATTTAGAGAAAAGTCAAAGAATTGGCACACAGAACTTTTCAACACTTCATGCTACTTGCTTTGGAATCCACGTTATTTATTCACTATCTGTTTTCACTTGGAGTATACCCTGGGGCATTTTTGCTTCAGTAGGTCATATGTCAAACTACAGAAACTGCCTTGGTGATAGACACGTCAGCCTGAGGAAATGATCACTTAGACTGGTGAAGGCCAGAGATAAGATGAGATCAATGAAACCATAGATAGGAATGTGTGTTCCTCCCTTTTTGACTTTGATTACCTATCAGTGTTGGTTTATACAAAATAATGTTAGCCTGAAAGATTTTCTAAAGGACTCCTACAAAGGTACCTCTGATGACTCATAAAAATATCTGAATCTTACTAGCCATAGGGAAAATAATGTATTTTCTGTCTTTAAAGTCACACTTTTGGAGTCCAGGAGGCTTCTTGCCAATCTCAGTTATACTGGTTTTGCTCGTATTTATTGGTTATCACCCTATGGACTGAGTGATCAGAAAGGAAATGCCTGCGGTGTGACTCCAGTGTAGTAAGTGCCCATGCAACCTCTGACTCTAAGCACCTCACTGTGTGTCTGTGTGCGTTTGGTTTAGTTTCACAATCTATGGAATGAAGCCATTCAGATTAGGAGCCCCTAGAATTGTGTTGAGGCGATCCAGACAATTAAATGGGAAAATACTGTGTTATTTATTCTGAGTATGAAAGAAACAAAACATGAAAGACAGGGAAGACAAGGAGCTGTGATGGGAAGAGCACAGGACTGATGTGCGGGAAACCTGGACACCAGTGCTCAAATGCTACTTCTGTTACTGAATGTCAGTGACTTTGACAAGTCACATCGACTTTCTAAGGGGTTAAACTAGATATTCTCTGAGATACCTTCTAGATTTAATACCCTATACCAAAAAGAAAAAAAAAAAGAAGAGAAGAAAGGAAAAAAGGAAATGAAGAAATAAAGAAATGTAAAATATTCTGGAAAGACAACTTCCCTGTAGTAAATTGGAAACTAATGATGAAAAGGAGTACGTCTAAGTACAGAAACGTCTGCGCAAAGATAATTATTTGCAAAGACAGTCTCTGTAGACTCCTTTTTTCTGTTTTGTAGGGAGTCGATGTCTTTGAAAAGATCATGAATCTTCATGATCAACTACTGCTGTTGCTTTTCTTTCCCCTTATTTTAAGTAAGACAGGAAAATGGGACACCTAACTACAGAAACCATTCAAGTGGAAAATAATTACATGATCTTATCTAAATCTGGCAGCCTTTTTTATATGACTACCAAACTATAGCTCCTTTATTTTGAGATTATTTGCCCTTACATATTTGTTCACATTTTATTTAATGCTTTGTCAACTTTTAATACCAAAATGAATGATGAAAAAATTAAACTAACACACAGGAAAGCAGTTTACAAATGTCTTTTTAAATGGCAGGAGAACCATTATTGGGTTTATAGCAGGTTATATATCATCCACATGATTGAAAAAAATAGCAAACAACATCATTCAGGAAGAAAATAAAATAGACTAGAAAGGAAACGTAAATTTAGAAATCATAAGAGAAAATGACATAAGCAAGATCAAATTGAAAGAGTCATCCTGAAAAGACACAGATAGAATTAAAACACAAACACCCGTATGCACACAGAATTCAAGTATATGCTCTTTACAACAAACATGAAGCATAATAATAAGAATATAATCAATAGCAATGACCAAGCAAATGTTAACTGAAAGAAATCAAGGGCGATAATATTAACAACAGCTAAAGGAAGCTGGGCAATCCAGCACCTACTAGTAAAAAGGGTCATGTGAGTTCATTTAAAAACACTTAAAGAAAAAAAGTTATTTCCAAGCCGGGCATGGTGGCTCACGCCTGTAATCCCAGCACTTTGAGAGGCTGAGGTGGGCGGGTCACCTGAGGTCAGGAGTTGGAGACCAGCCTGGGCAACATGGTAAAACCCTGTCTCTACTAAAAATACAAAAATTAGCTGGGCGTGGTGGCGGGCGCCTATAATCCCAGCTCCTCGGGAGGCTGAGGCAGGATAATTGCTTGAACCCGGCAGGTGGAGGTTGCAGTGAGCTGAGATTGAGCCATTTCACTCCAGCCTGGGCGACAAGAGTGAAACTCCGTTTCCTGTCCCCACCCGCCCCGCCAAAAAAAAAAAAAAAGTTATTTCCCAGATGTACGACTTGTTCAGAAACGTAGAAAGCATGCAGCTCCTCTGTTCCATTTCATCAAGTTTTCTAACGTCAATGGCACATGAAAGTAGAAAAAACAAGCTACTGAAAAAAGTAGTGCCTGATGTTACTTATAACTAAGTGCCATATAACTAAGATGGCAGGCAAAATATTGAATTTGTTTAAATATATAAAAAAGTACTGCTAATATAAAGAACAAAAATTATACAATTTAACCAAAATGTGAACAAAAATGGCAAATAACTATTTGAAAAAATATTTCATCTCGCCTATTTTATTTTATTTTATTTTTGGCTAAAATAGCAAAGATTTTTAATGATAGTTTACTTGTAGTGGCAATGGTGATATTAGATGGATTCAACTATATCTTGCTGAAAAAGATAAAAATGGCTACTTTCTTTAGGAATGTACTTTGGGTTATATGTAAATACCACTGAAACATCCACAGCTATGATGCTGGGTCAGAAATGTTGAGGGAATTTAGTGAAAGACTTTGTAGGTTTAATGCAGATCCTTTGATTGTTTAGGGAAGTCATATAACTACTCAGATATTTGGTGATTCACTGGAGAAATTACGCGACTCAACATATGAGGCTTGCATGGACCAGCATATGAGGGTTCCAGCTGCAAACAGAAAAGTCATGTCCAAGATGTCTCAACTTTGGGAAGCTCACTTGATCCTTGTGATCCATACTGGTCACATGGTTACATGACCAGCAATAGTGTCCCAAACCAGGCATCAGGATCACATCATGAACCTTCAGGTTTACCTTACATAATGCTGACAGTCTGATGCATCCTGACCACTGCCTTGGGCATGCAGAATAGTATAATTAACCAGTTACCATGTGCACATGCCGGGACTTGGTTCTCAGCACTTAGCCAGGAGGCATTACAATGGCTACAGAAAGAAGCAAAAATGATAAAACAGACCTGCTGAGTTATTTTATTCCTTGCAGTTTACCTCTGACCCTTAGTCAGTTTCACCTTACAAAGAAATTATTTATAATACTATTAAATCTACATGTAGTGTACCATTTATTTATAGGGTAAAACAGGAATGGTAATGCAAATACATGCATCATTTGCAGAAGTTAGTGAGGAAGGGGGGCAGACTTAAAGAAATAATCGGTTAAATTCAATGTTCCACAACATATTTCTTTTTACTGTTATATAAACTTAATTATTGATTTTTACTTATCTATGGCTATCTTACTTTATGAGAAAACTCTGCAGAAACACCTGTTATAGTGATTAATTGATTAATTAAATATCATTCTTCCTCAGGCCAATTAGTGTCTCTATTGATATTACAACCCAAGGAAGTTTTAACTCAATTTCTCAGTATATTCACTCAACATTAGTACTATCATTTGATGCATTTATATAAGATAGCCAAATTTTACCAATAATCCCAATTTTACACCATATTGGAGTATTATTATGTTATTATTATTATTATTTTTTGAGACGGAGTCTTGCTGTGTCACCCTGGCTGGAGTGCAGCGGCATGATCTCAGCTCACTGCTACCTCCGCCTCCTGGGTTCAAGCAATTCTTCTGCCTCAGCCTCCCGAGTAGCTGGGACTACAGGCGAGTGCCACCACGCCCAGCTAATTTTTATATTTTTAGTAGAGATGGGTTTCACCTTGTTGGCCAGGCTGGTTTTGAACTCCTGATGTTGTGATCCACCAACCTCAGCCTCCCAAAGCGCTGGGATTACAGGTGTGAGCCACAGCGCCCAGCCTATTATGCTATTATTTATTTATTTATTTATCTGAGATGGAGTCTCGCTCTGTCGCCCAGGCTGGAGTGCAGTGGTGTGATCTCGGCTCACTGCAAGCTCCGTCTCCTGGGTTTATGCCATTCTCCTGCCTCAGCCTCCAGAGTAGCTGGGACTACAGGCACGTGCCACCAAGCCCGGCTAATTTTTTGTATTTTTTTAGTAGAGACGTGGTTTCACCATGTTAGCCAGGATGGTCTCGAACTCCTGACCTTGTGATCAGCCTGCCTCGGCCTCCCAAAGTGCTGGGATTACAGGCATGAGCCACCTTGCCCAGCCCTATGCTATACTTTCGTACTGTTAGAAAATAATTGGGTGAGCATTATAGCATTATTAAAATCATGTTAGTAGATTTGGACTTTACCCATATACTAGATATTATTATGAGCTGGGATTGTTACCAGTGTCTTATGATTCTGTTACTTCTGGATTTCAGGCTAACTGGTACAAAGCTAATCTCTTAGCCTCTGTCAGTATGTTTGCACAGATACAAGGTTCCCATCTGGTGTTACATATGTAAAAAAGCTCTCCTTGATTCCACAAGGAGTATACATGTGTTGTTTATTATTTTCTTTACACAAGATGTCATGTCTTGGTTTATTCTTGGAATAACAGCATTTAGGGAACATTGATATAAATTGCCTTTGCCTCAAGAAAATTTTCATAAGTTCAGGAGATCACGTGTTTTTCAGAAATGTACTTCTAGAGCTTCTGCTGCAACTAAAATGGTAGGTCACCGCCGATGACTCATTTGACCTCCATTTCAAGAAACATGATTTGAAGGCTTTGTTGGACTAGCTTGAGTGCTCTTTTCCGATAATGAGTTTTTTGTATTTTGTCATTTTCTAATATGGTAGATTGGGTTTCTATGACCTGATTTACTAGGGCATCTGTCTTAGTCTGCTTTATGTTGCTATAACTGAAATCTGAGGCTGGGTAATTTATAAAGCAAATGAATTTATTTCTTACAGTTCTGGAGTCCCAGAAGTTCAAGCTTGAGTGGCTGCATCTGGTGAGAGCTTTCCTGCTGCTGGGAACTCTCTGCAGAGTCCCAAGGCAGGCATCACATAGTGAAGTGGCTGAGTGTGCTAACCTGCTAGCTCAAGTTTCTCTTCCTCTTCTTATCAAGCCACCAGTCCCTCTCCCATGACAGTCCATTAATCCAGTAGCCTATTAACCTATGTTTGTTTGTTTAGAGATGGGGTCTTACTCTTGTCACCCAGCTTGGAGTGCAGTGGTGCAATCATAGCTTACTGCAGCCTTGAACTCCTGGGCTCAAGCAATATTCCTGTTTCAGCCACACCAGTAGCTGGGACTACAGGTACATACCACCAGGCCTGGCTTATTTTTGTATGTTTTTGTAGAGATGGGGTCTAGCTTTGTTGCCCAGGCTGGTCTCGAACTCCTAGCTTCAAGTGATCCTCCTGCCTTGCCTCCCAGAGTGCTGGAAGCCAGCCACCATGTGTCATCACACCTGGCCTAACCTATTAATCTACGAATGAATTAATTCACTCATGAAGGTAGAGCCTTCATGACTCAATCATCTCCTAAACGCCCCTTCTCTCAATATTGTCACATTGGGGATCAAGTTTCAATAGGAGTTTCTGAGGGGACAAGCATTCACATCATAGCAACATCAATAGATTCTGTTCTTTACTATTTGAACATAATTTCTTCCAACTTGTCTATTTTTGCTATAGATCTTTTTCTTTTGAATGTCCTTTATACTGAAGGAAAACTTTGCTTGTCTTACCATGCCTATACCCATACCTATTTCACAAAGAGCTCTTTTTCATCTTGTTGCCCAGTGTCTTTTAATCCACCACACATGCTGTTGTTGTTGAGTGCTAATTGCCTGGGAACAATAAAAATACATACTTTGTACCCCAAATTGTCGGGTCCTCTATACTAAGGTCAAATGTGTAGTGGTCATTCATACACTTTTTAGTGTGCCACAAAGCTTCCCATAACCCCCATTGTCTCGCTGTAGAGTTAACCTCAGTTGGGATGTGAGCCCAATGCTTTAGCAGCATCTGAAGTAATTTTTTTTTTAATCTTGTATGACATCTGTCCATCCATAAAGACAAAGGTTTAAGTTCTTTTATACATTACACTAGGAGATAGCTGCCACTATTTGTTTTCCATTATACTCAGGAACCTAAGCATTTGGCCATCAGATTAATGACACAATGATTAGTCTGCCTGCCTGATATGACTGTACATCATAGCTGCCAGAAGGGAGAAACTCTCCGAGATCCCTCCTTAATTGCAGTCTAATTGATATGTCCTGTAAAACAAGAACCAAAAGACTTAAGGGACATTAAGAGAGTCCTGCTTAGTCTGTCTACTGGGCAGCGCCGGGGCCTGCGGCTGCACAGGAGCCGGAGCCCGGAGCCGCGCTCCGCCAAGAGTTGGGCAGACGCCCCCCTCCCCTGGTCGTCATGGGCCCCCTCCCGGGGCCTCAGCGGGCACCAGCCGCGGGAACCCCCGGGCCTCCTCGTGCCCGAGCCTGAGCGACCCTCGGGTTCTCCGGCGCCCCCTCCCTCGCCCTATTTTTTTCCTGCTCTCGCTACCGCTACCGCTTCTGCTCTCGGTTATGGCAAAAGAGCCACCATCACCCCTCCGGGTCGAGGCGCCAGCCCCCCGGAAATGCGGGCCCCACCGGCGATCGAGGCCATCCCTGAGGGCACCGGGCAGCCGGCGGGCGGCAGACTCCGCCTCCTCAACGGCTAAGTGCCCCTCTCGCATCAGGTGGCCGGACACATGAACGGGAAGGACAAGGTGGGTATACTGCAACACCCAGATGGCACAGTTTTGAAACAGTTACAACCACCTCCAAGGGGCCCAAGAGAGCATACGGTTTATGCTGCTGACTGTTCTGATGGTGTTCTTCTAGAGCTACGAAAGTATTTGCCAAAATATGGCATCTGGTCACCTCCCACTGCACCAAACGATTTATACCTAAAACTGGAAGATGTGACACATAAATTTAATAAGCCCTGTATAATGAATATAAAGATAGGGCAAAAAAGCTATGATCCTTTTGCCTCATCTGAGAAGATTCAGCAAGTACCCATTAATGGAAGAGATTGGGTTTCTTGGTGCTTGGCATGAGGGTTTACCATGTTCATTCCGATAGCTATGATATACAAAACCAGCATTATGGAAGAAGCTTAACAAAAGGAACTATAAAGGATGGAGTCTCTGGATTTTTTCATAATGGGTACTGCTTAAGAAAAGATGCTGTTGCTGCCAGTATTCAGAAGATTGAGAAAATTCTGCAGTGGTTTGAAAACCAGAAGCAGCTTAACTTTTATGCAAGTTCATTACTATTGGTTTATGAAAGTTCATCTCAGCCAACCACTACAAAATTGAATGACAGAACTTTGGCAGAAAAGTTTTTGTCCAAAGGACAACTGTCAGACACAGAGGTACTAGAGTACAATAATAACTTTCATGTATTAAGTTCCACAGTGAATGGAAAAATAGAGGCTTAAGTGGGCAAAAACTTGTCCAAGATGTATGCTCGTCACAGGAAAATGTATACAAAAACCATCACAGTCAGACTTCAATGAAAGTTGAAAATCTGGAGCAAGACAATGGGTGGAAAAGCATGTCACAGAACATTTAAATGGAAATGTACTTTCCCAACTGGAAAAAGTTTTCTACCATCTTCCCACTGGTTGCCAAGAGATTGCTGAAGTAGGAGTGCGAATGATAGATTTTGCTCATGTGTTCCCTAGCAGCACAATAGATGAGGGATATGTTGATGGGCTAAAGCATTTAATTTCTGTACTTCGAAGTATTTTAGACAATTGAATCCTCTGTGGCAGTCTTTTTAAGGGGTGGGCCAATCATAATGAAGAGGAGCGGTCAATATCTCTGCACCTTTAATGCTATGTAAAAAATTTGTATTGTGAGTCAACATTTTATTTGTCTTTATACTTTTGGAAGAAAGGTTAACTTTTTTATACTCTTTCTCAGGAAAACTAATTATTTGTTCATTAGAAAGCTATGAAGAATAAAGAAACTTAGGAATGTTAAGCAGGGAATGTGGTGGTACATGGCTTAAACATCTTTTTTGGCTCAAGCAAAATGCAAATCATTATTCAGTCATTAAGTGTTTAGTTAGCTTTCTGTAGCCAATTCATGTCCAACTCTGTCCACCCAGCCTTGACAGTGAGCCATATCTAAAATATTACATTATTAGAACACCTACCAAGATCTCGAAAGCACAGGTTGTTGTTCTTAGTATTGCTATGTATGAAGTTACTAAAACTGGTGAAAATTCTACTTCAGAAATAAGTGATGTTTAGGTTTTATATTAAAAGTTCGGACCAGCATATCAAAGGGTGCTTCTTAGTGAAATGATTTAGAATTGTTGCATTCCAAAAGCAGGTTTTCTCTTTAATTTTTACATCTCTCTCTCAAAATATTATACTTCATGAAAAAGACAGTTGATGTGGATGACAACAGCAAAGTCTCGAAATTAAGGGCACACTAATTGTCCTTACTGGGGTTAGGGGAAGAGAGAGGTTATTTTCAAGGAACAAAATATTTTTCTTTACAATCTTTCATTTATGAGAAAATTGGAATATAAATTTATAACATTGTGAAAAGTATCATAAACCATATAACTTTTTATCTAAATGCAGCTTTAAAAAGTAAATAATTGAAGTTTTATTTCTCCTGTAAATAACTTGAATTGTTTTCTTTAAAAATTTATGTATTTATATGTCCCCATTTAGTTAAGTGGTAGTGTAAATGTATGTTGTTAAAAGCAGTTTCTCGGAATTATAGTAAACAATGAAAGATAATATCTAATTAGGTTGTTATCAAAAATACTATGTGTAAATTAGTCCATCATATAGGGTTTGGTGCGTATCTAAATTCATGCTTCTATTTCACTCTTGTTCAAAACAGTTTTATATTATTTTGAACAGTGAAATTATAACTTAATTTCATGGGGACAGGGACAGTACTACAGTTCCTGGAAAAATTAGATTTGTATTATCTTTGTTTCCCACCCACCACCTTAAAAAAAAAATCAACCAGTTATTTGTCATTGAAAACATTTAAAACATTTGAGTCTTCAAATACATATGACGTGAATGTTGTCATTACTTGCACTTTGATTCACTAATAACATTTCTAGGGAGTTATACGTTTTGTCATATTTCTGGAAAATTATTTTGGGGATGTAAATTGTTTCTCCTATTTTTCTTCTAGAGTTACAAATTGAATTTTTAAATCTGAGTACCTTTGTTGTGGTGTGGAGAAAATTATCACAATTTTATCTTTATTTTACCTTCTCAACCTTCTCTGGGGGTGCTTTGCAAATGCCTGAGTCCAAACAGAAGAACCAAATAAATGCTCTGTGAACTCTATCCTTAGTAAATCTATTAAACCTGAATAACTTAAAAGATCATGTGCATTTTGGCCGGGTGTGGTGGCTCAGGCCTGTAATCCCAGCACTTTGGGAGTCCGAGGCAGGCAGATCACGAGGTCAGGAGATCGAGACCATCCCAGCTAACACAGTGAAACCCCGTCTCTACTAAAAATACGAAAAATAGGCCGGGCGTGGTGGCAGGTGCCTGTAGTCCCAGCTACTCAGGAGGCTGAGGCAGGAGAATCACGTGAACCCGGGAGGCGGAGCTTGTAGTGAGCTGAAATCGCGACACTGCACTCCAGCCTGGGCGACAGAGCGAGACTCCATCCAAAAAAAAAAACAGATCATGTGCATTTTGTAATAGAAAAATTTGATTTTAATTTTTAATTTAGAATTGGTGTATTTATCATAGGGACTTCCAATTTTTCTTCACTTTTCAAATGAATATTGGCTATAGTTTTATGAATGAATGAATTTCAAGTCATAATTAACAATCAGAAAATTTTTAGTTTCACTTCTTTCTTTTACAATATGGACTTTTGTTGTTATTTGGATAGTGGTTCAATAAATCTTAAGCTCAGATAATTAAATACTATTTTGAGCCTTAACAAGATACTGAGGCTTTTTTTGTATGGGATAATATCAACCTATGCACAATGAATTAAATAAACTTAAGTATTATCAGACTTTTTGCACATTTTAGCTCAACAAAATCTGAATTAACTGTTCAACTTTTTTTATCTGTATTTGGAAATATAATTTTGTAAAATCAATGTCCTACCTTTTTGATACAATAGATCATGTTTTATTTTTAATAAAGCAAGAAGCCCTTTTATCTGTTGTTTTTCAGGGAAGGGATTAATATTTAATTCTGTTTGTTTACATTTGTTATCATTGTTATCCAATGCTCATTTTATGTTGCTTTATAAGTAAGCTTAGGTATAACAGAATAAGTATCTGTTTATGTAATCTACATGTGACTATTTTAGTCTCTCTCAGTCACTTAATATTGTGCTGAAATTTACCACTGTGGGGATGAATGATCACTACTCACCAAGCATATTTGAACATGTAAATGCTTAAGAAATAAGCACAATACGGATATAGTTTGGGTTAATAGGATTCTTACAGTTTTTTCCCCTATGAAACATAAGTAATGATTTTAGTGTATTTCTTATGGAATACATGTATTTAAAAAGGACTTTAAGAAATTGTGGATGTGAATAATACCTTTTTCTAATAAAAATTTAAATTGTATAATAGTTTTATAATAAAGTATTTAATTGATATTTTAATATGGATGGACATTGCATAGATTCAAATAAATTAAAATAAATGATAAATGCTAAATATTTTACCTAAATAGTTTTTCAAGAAACAGTTATGAAAATGTGTATATTAAATGGCTCTAATGTGGAGCTTGTGGTATTTCAACTCAGTATTCATTATTCTTTGTTTTGTGTGTCTGGAAAGATTGTACTTACTTTTCCTCTTTACCCTACAATTTGTTCTTATGGGGCTCTAAACTGTTCAACTGAATAAGAACCTTTGTCTGTATTTCGAGTGAGCATAATTTAGTATTTTATGATTTCCAAGATGATGTTCTTATGTCTATCAAGTCTATGTATCAAATTTATAATATCATTTAAGAGAAAGGAATTTCCATAGATACTTCAGTTGCAATTTTTTGTTTCACACAGCTGAAAATGCATTTGTTTTTAGGGGTTGGAATATTATAGAAGATGTAGGATGAAAGAAAACGATAGAACAACGAAAGAATTCTGTTTGTGAAATTACAGGAATTGTGTCCACTATAGTAAAGCATTGTCATCATTTTAATACATTTTCTCTTAGTAGCTTGGCATTTTATACTTTAAAACTTGATTTGCTTTAAAAGTTGTTTACAATGCTTACCTTCGTTCTCGAGTGCCTTTAGCTTTGATTTGATACGTTTGTACCCTAAGTTACCCTTTCTATTACATGTTTTTGATGTTTTCATAGCCTAGGAAACACCGATTCCTTTTTAATAATTGTCAATCTGGTTATCTAAAGAGGTAACAATTATCTGTTAATGCTTTGGAAAAACAAGTGGGGTTGCCTTTGGAGGCCAGGCTTCTAGTTCATTCAAAGGTATTTCTTGGATTTATGCCATGTGTTAAGCATTTTTAGCCCCCAGTATTACAACTGTGAACCAAACAGATAAGGCCCTAACCATTTTCAGCATTCTCTTTGGATGGGGTGGGATTGGGGACTTAATTGAAATAGAGATATAGAAAAATAGGCATGTAAATAAGATAATAAGGTTGAAATGAAGCAGCCAACAATAGTTGAAGTTAGAAGTAATATTTTGCAGTATTGTAACCTCTATTTAAGTTTGGGTAGTAGTTACAGATAGCATAAAAAAGCCTTAATTTTTCACTTTCCTTGCTGGCAAAGGTATGTTTATTTAGACTGTCCATTTAAAGTAATGTTTAACGTAAACATTACTGTGGAAAACATTCCATTACATATTCCCAAGCAAATGAGCTGCATCTTCTTTACTGTATTTTACAATTTAGCACAACAGTTTGAGGCCTCAGTCTTCACATCACTGGTATTTTAAATTTGGCAATGAATATGAAATTACTTTTGACTTACAGACTGATTATATTGAAAATGCATTAATGTCTTAGAAAAGTTTGGAGCCTCTATCTTTTTTTGAGTTAATATTTAAATTCTCATTACTTATTTTAATAGCCTGTACTAAGTGAAAATATTACTTATGCATGCAAACAAATCACTATAGGCTTTCAAGACTTTTCTTTAATTTTAAATTTTGTCATCATTGAGGTTTAAATTTTTTACCTGCTCTCCACTTAAAATTTATGTTAACAGTTTGTGAAGTGAAATAGTTTTAAGTATGATGTATGATGCACCTGCAGATAAATGAAAATGGTGTGCACAAAGACACTTTACTATGGGAACTGTACTGGAAGATTTATGAAAGCATGTGAAATTGCACCTAAAATTGTGTTATTAGTGACTATAAGCAGCAATGCTAAATTTATTGTACTTGATGAATGAATGTATTTAGTCTAGTCACAGTTACTTTGTTAAATGTATAAATGTCTTTAGGGCTTTTTTTTTTAAATGTGTTTGTAATTTGTTGTATTGTGGGGGTGTATTTGGACTGCAGGGGTTATTGTCAATGTGTGATTTGTGTTTTTATTTCATAGAATCATCTAATGTGTCATATCAATTTTTATACGTGATATTTACATAATTCCAATAACTGTATATTTGACTACCTATTAAAATGTTTTGCATTGGAAGAAAAAAAGAGAGTCCTGCTTACTCATCAGGAATTGTTCCTTTTTCTTTAGCACAACATGGGAGAAATGTGTCCCCTGGAGAGATGGCACTTAGGGATGCTGGTTGCCTTTCTGCTTAGTAAGATTTCAGAATTGGTGCAACGTTAGCAAAAGTATTACGTCCCCCTCTGAACATCTGGAATTTAAGCTGAGAGAAAACATTATTCTCTTGCTCTGAGGAACTCTCAAGGCACTGATATAGTGCTGGATATTCCCTTCAACAGTGTCCATATATTCCACACTTTGCATTCAGGTATTATCTCTTTTTTTTTCATTTATCATTAATTTTGACCCAAATTTTTCCACCTTAGGAGGAATCTGGTGCACCTGTTGTGCTGGCCAAATTGCCAGTAGCCTAGTATGTGAGTCTCCCTCAGTCCATTCAGATGGAGGACAGTTAAACAGGTACAAAATTAGTGGACTACTGCATCCATGAAGACCTCACCATCAAATTCAGCTTTAATCCTAATTTTGCTGAGTGAGGATAAGGAGTTTGGCAAAGACAAGGGCTACCAAATACTCCATGTTCTCCTCTACACTCCCTGGCTTCCCCTGCTTTTAGGACAGGCTGTGGGCTTAGTTATTGTCAATGGACTCTGAAGAGAAAGATATATGTCTCTTCCGGCCTGAAGCAGTTAAGAATATTGCAACTCTGGCAACCCTTCCTCTGTCGTGGAAACCTCAGAAACCACGGCCGGGCGCGGTGGCTCACGCCTGTAATCCCAGCACTTTGGGAGGCCAAGGCAGGCGGATCACCTGAGGTCAGGAGATGGAGACCAGCCTGGCCAACATGGTGAAACCCCTTCTCTACCAAAGATACAAAAATTAGCCGGGCGTGGTGGCAGGTGCCTGTAATCCCAGCTACTCTGGAGGTTGAGGCAAGGGAATTGCTTGAACCCTGGAGGTGGAGGTTGCTGTGAGTGGAGATCGAGCCATTGCACTCCAGCCTGGGGGACAAGAGCGAGACTTCGCCATTCCCTTACCATAAAAAAGAAACCACACATGTTGAAGTGCCGGAATAATAAGATCAGAGAGATCTGAGTCTCTGAGAACCAGATGGAGTTTCAAAAAATGAGAGATTTTCAAGAAAAGTTGGCCGGTGCGGTGGCTCATGCCTGTAATCCCAGCACTTTGGGAGGCTGAGGCAGGCAGATCATCTGAGGTCAGGAGTTTGAGACCAGCCTGGCCAACATGGGGAAAGCCTGTCTCTACTAAACATACAAAAATTAGCCAGGCATGGTGGTGAGAGGTGAAGCCAGCTGGACATCTGGGTCGGGTGGGGACTTGAAGAACTTTTCTGTCTTCCACGTGGTTTGTAAAATGCACCAATCAGTGCTCTGTGGCTAGCTGGACGTTTGTAAAATGGACCAATCAGCACTCTGTAAAAAGGACCAATCAGCACTCTGTAAAATGGACCAATCAGCACTCTGTAAAATGGACCAATCAGCACTCTGTAAAATGGACCAATCAGCAGGACATGGGCAGGGACAAATAAGGCAATAAAAGTTGACCGCCCCAGCCAGCGGCAGCAACCGGTACCGGTTCTCTTTCATGGAGCTTTGTTTTTTTTACTCTTCACAATTAATCTTGCTGCTGCTCATTTTTTGGGCACTTGCCATCTTTAAGAGCTGTAACTCACCTGAAGGTCTGCGGTTTCATTCTTGAAGTCAGCCAGACCATGAACCCACCAGAAGGAACAAATTCTGAACACGGTGCAGGCCTGCAATCCTAGCTAGTTGAGAGGCTGAGGTAGGAGAATTGCTTGAACCTAGGAGGTGGAGGTTGCAGTGAGCTGAGCTCACACCATTGCGCTCCACCCTGGGTGAGAAAGCAAGACTGCATTTCAAAAAAAAAAAAAAGTCTTAACAGACTTTTAATATCACCACATTCGTTCCAAGTATAGTTGAGTTTCTCTATTCACGGATTCTGAATCTGTGGATTCAACCAACCAGGAATTGAAAATATTTTTAAGAAATGGATGGTTGGGTCTGTAGTGAACCTGTACAGTACAACGTTTTTTCTTGTCATGATTCTATGAAAACACAGTATAATGACTATTTACATATCATCTTTACTGTATGAAGTGTTATAAGTAATCTAGAGATGATTTAAAGTGGGAGAGAATGTGCATAGGTTATATGCAAATATACTATTTTATATCAGAGATTTGAGCATCTGTGGATTTTGGTATACTAGAGGGGTCCTCAGACCAATCCTCCATGGATGCTGAGAGACAACTGTATATTCTATAAAGAAGATTTAGTTGGCGATGGATAAACCAAACTAGGTCTCTCCTGGGGACCTGAGGAACCACTGTTGTCTTTCTGAGGACCAGAGGAACAAATAATATAAGGAGGTCTGCAGAGAGTGTGGACCTTAATTTCTAAATTCTTTTATCTTCAACACACTTTAGTTCAACAAACCTGTCAAGGTCATTCTTTGGAGGAAAATAATCTCTTCAAGAAATGGTGCTGGTGTGGCCGAGCGAGGTGGCTCACACCTGTAATCCCAGCTCTTTGGGAGGCTGAGGCAGGTGGATCAGGAGGTCAGAAGATCAAGACCATCCTGGCTAACACAGTGAAACTGCGTCTCTACTAAAAATACAAAAAATTAGCCGGGTGTGGTGGTGGGCACCTGTAGCCACAGCTACTCGGGAGACTGAGGCAGGAGAATGGTGTGAACCCAGGAGGCAGAGGTTGCAAATTGGGCTGCTTTTCTATTTATGTAAAAGGGCCATTAATATCTTTATAACACTTGCATTGAATTTGTAGATTGCTTGGGGAATATTAATATCTTAACAATATTGTATTCCAATCGATGAACATGAGATGTCTTTCTATTATTTAGTTCTTCTTGAATTTCTTTTAGCAATGTTTTGTAGTTTTCAGTATATACTTTCACTTTCTTGGTTTCATTTCTTTTACTTTCCTGGTTAGTATTTCTCGGTATATAGGTATTCTTTTAGGTACTACTGTAAATAATATTGTTTTATTTACCTTTTCACATTGATTCGTTGCTGGTATATTAGTGGATTGTTGAGTGTTGATCTTGTGCCCTGCAACTTTGTTGAATGTGTTTATTAGATCTATTAGTTTTGTGGTGTATACGCTGTGGTACTCTATAGATAGAATCATGTCATTTGCAAATAGAGATATTTTGCTTTTATTTCCAATTTGGATGATTTTTATTTATTTTTCTTGCCTAATTACTATAGATAGGACTTCCAGTACAATGTTCCATAGCAGTGGTGAAAAGTGAGCACACTTGTTTCTGATATCAGGAGGAAAGATTTCAGTCTTTCTTCAAGGAGTGAAATGGCTAGTTGTGGATAAAGGGCATTTTCCATAAACACCCTTTATCATATTATGAAAGTTCTTTTTCTGTTTCTAGTTTGCTGAGTGTTTTTATCACATAAAGGTGTTGAATTTTGTTAAATGCCTTTTCTGCATTAATTAAGATCATTTTTCCTTCATTTTATTAATTTAGTATAATACATCAACTGATTTCTTTTTGTTTAATCACCCTTGCATGACTGGGATAAATCTCACTTGGTCATGATGTATAATCCTTTAATATGCTCCTGAATTGAGTTTTCAAGTTTTTTTTTTTAAGCAGTTTTGTATTAGTATTCTTCAGGAATATTTCTCTATAGTTTAGTGTTCTCTTGGCATTTTTGTCTCGTTTGGTATCAGAGTAATGCTGACTTCATAGAATGTATTAGGAAGCTTTTCCTTTTCTAGTTTTTGTAAGACTTAAGCAGAATTGGTATTACTTTTCTTTATTGGGAGATTTTCAGTTACTAACTAATTTCTGTACTTGTAGGTTTTTAAGATTTTCTATTCCTTCTTGAATCAGTTTTGGTGACTTCTGTGTATCTAGAAATTTCTCTAGGTTACGTAATTTGTTAGTGTACAATTTTTTGTAGTATTCTCTTGAAATCTCTTCTATTTATGTAATGTCAGCAGAAACTAGTCCCCACCGTCATTTCTGATTTTAGTTACTTGTGACTTTTCTTTATTTTTTCTTTGTCAGTCTAGCCTGAGATTTGCCAGTTTTGTTTCTATTTCAAAGCACCAACTTTTTGGTTCTTCTTCTAATTTTCTTATTGTTCATTTTGTTTATCTCTGACATAATTCTTATTTTTTCCTTATGCTAACTATGGGCCTAATTTACTCTTCTTTTTTTTAAGTTCCTTAAAGTGTAAAGTTAGGTTTTTGGTTTGAGATTTTTTTTTTTGAGATGGAGTCTCACTTCGTCACCAGGCTGGAGTGCAGTGGTGTAATAATCTTGGCTCACTGCAACCTCTGCCTCCCGGGTTCAAGCAGTTGTCTGCCTCAGCCTCTTGAGTAGCTGGGATAGTAATTGTTTTCTACAAGTTTTAATCATACAAGAAACAAAAACAGAAAAATATTAGCTTTTATATTTACCTATGTATTATATAGTTACCTTTACCAGTGATCTTTATTTCTTTATATAGCTTTGAGTTACTATCTGATATCTTTTGTTTCATTCTGAATAACTCTCTTCAGCATTTCTTATAGAGTAAGCATATCTTCTAGCAACAAACTCCCTTAGCTCTTGTTTATCTGAGAATGTCTTAATTTCTCCTTCATTTTTAAAGTTACCAAGCATAGAATTCTTGTTAGGCAGTGTTTTTTTGTTTGTTTGAGCACATCATCCCACTACCTTCTTGTCTGTGTGGTTTCTGATGAGAAATCAGCTGTTAATCTTATTGGAAATCTCTTTTGTATAGCAAGTTAATTCTCTCCTTCTGCTTTCAAGATTCTTTTTTTGGTTTTGGCTTGTGACAGTTTGATTATACTGTGTCTTGGTGTGAATATCTGAATTTATCCTGCTTAGATTTCACTGAGCTTCCTGTATGTGTAGATTCATGTCTTTCTTCAAATTTTGGAAGTTTTCAGCCATTATTTTTTACATACATTTGTCTCAATGTTTGTCTTTCTTCTCCTTCTGGAATGTCCATAATCCATAATCCATAATAAGTTGGTGTGCCTGATGGTGTCTCATATGTTTCTTAGACTCTGATTATTTTTATTCTCTGTTCTTTCTTTTCCGCAGACTGAATCATTTCACTTGCCCTGTCTTTGAGTTCACTGATTCTTTCTTCTATCTGCTGAAATAGACCATTAAACTCTACTTGTGCATTTTTTAATTTCAGCTATTATATCGCAAAAGCTTCAGGATTTCTATTTGGTCCTTTTAAACTAATGTCCATTCCTTTGTTGATATTCCCTAGTTGTTAATTCATGGTTCTACTCCCCCCACTTTTAGTTATTTTCTGTGTTTTTTTTTTAAGCTCTTTAAGCATATTTAAGACATTTAATTTAAAGTCTGTCTAATGAGCCCAATGTCTGGGTATCCTCAGGAATAGTTTGTGTCAATTTCTTCTATTTATTTCTCTGTGAATGGGTCATGATTTCCTTTTCCTTTGTATACTTTAGAATTATTTGTTGAAAACTAGACACTGTAATTTATAATGTTCAAATTCTTGATGCCATATTTTTTTTCTCCAGAAGTTGTCATTGTTACTCATTGAGAGCTCCTGTCATCTTTAATAACTTGCAAGGCAATTTTTACAACGATTATATTCATGCTTATGTGTGGTTACTGTAGTCTTTGTCCCATCTTCTCCAAGGCCAGCCGATGACTTGACAGAGATTTCTTAAGTGCTTGATCCAATAAGAAAATTTTAAAAATATGTCTCGTCTCTTTAAATTTGTTCAATAGAGGCCGGGGATTCTGATTCAGCCTAAGGCAGTTAAAATGACAGTCAGCCTCCACGCTGGTTCTTCACTGAACAGGCAGATCAAAACATGCAACTCCAATTTTTAGAGGATAACGTTCTTACTTCCTGTCCTGGCACCTACCAGCTTCAATAGGAATATTGTCTGCCATCCCCACAGTTCCCTGAAATTGGGCTAGAGGTTGTGGAATAGTAGCTTTTATTCAAAATGCCAAAATTCACTGAAATTTACCAATATATTTCTTCTTCGCACGCTTTCTTGGATACTCAAGGGTTCAAATAGACTCTAGAGTTGCAAAATAGTTGATTCTGATAGTTCTTTACCAATTGAATAGCTATTTTGGTAAAGTCTGATGCCTGCAGCTTCCAACTTTGAGCATGACGTCACTCAAATATATGCCAAGTTTTCATGCAAGGATAACCACAGAAATAGAGAAGGCTAAGACACTCCTAAATGGAAGCCCTTCTTACATTTAAGGATATTGGGAAAAAAAAGAATAGCTAAGAGACAGAATCCCACTAGAAATGTGAACCACAGCCTTGACAGTATAAATTCCTATAGCAGAAATTCTTCAAGGTGTGTTTTAATGACTGGGGGAAGGGAGGAGTTCCAAGTGTCTCCTAGCTGGTAAGTCTGGTGCTTGGTAAGGGAACTCTGATATGGATGTAGTCATATAGAAGACTTTTCTCTGGTTCTCGGATGGGTGTGGTGGCTCACACCCATAATTCCAGCACTTAGGGAAGCCAAGGTGGAGGGATCACCTGAGGTCAGGAGTTCAAGACCAGCCTGGCCAACATGGTGAAACCACGTCTCTACTAAAAATACAAAAAAAATTTAGCTGGGCGTGGTGGTGGGGACCTGTAATCCCAGCTACTCAGGAGGCTGAGGCAGGAGAATTGCTTGAACCTGGGAGGCAGAGGTTGCAGTGAGCCAAGATCGTGCCATTGCACTCCAGCCTGGGTGGCAGAGCTAGACTCCATCTCAAAAAAAAAAAAAAAATTTTTTTAAAAGGGACATGGATGAAGCTGGAAGCCATCATTCTTAGCAAACTAACACAGAAACAGAAAACCAAATACCCCGTGTTCTCACTCATAAGTGGGAGTTGAACAGTGAGAACACATGGACACAGAGAGGGGAACATCACACACCAGGGCATGTCAGGGGGTGGGGGCCAAGGGGAGGGGGAGCATTAGGACCTAATGCATGCGAGGCTTAAAACCTAGATGATGGGTTGATAGGTGCAGCAAACCACCATGGCACATGTATACCTATGTAACAGACCTGCACGTTCTGCACATGTATCCCAGAACTTACAGTAGAATGAATAAATAAATAAAAATAAAATGAAAAAATAAAAAAGAAGACTTTACTCTGGTTTTTTAAGTCTTCGAGGGTACAAAACAGGGAACTATGGCAGAGGCTCAGATGATGTAGGAGTAATAATCTGCATCCGTGGCGTATCAGCTATGCTCCCACACTATTTCAGGCACCATATATTCAACATCTTAGATGCTCATGACAGCCAAATGAAATTGGCTTCATTTCCCTTCTGCAGTCAGCAAAATTCCAAGGTAGCCACCCAAATTCCTGCCTTCTGATTTATGTGCTCTGTATAATCTTCTCCTTTTGAATGTAAATGTGATTAGTAAATACGAAATATCACTCTTGTGATTATATTATGTCATATGGTACAAAAGATTTTACAGATGTAATTAAGGTTCTAATGAGTTGACTTCAAGTTAAAATTTCAAATTAAAGGAAGATGATTCTTGGTGGGCCTGACCTAATCAGGCAAACCCATAAAAGAGACAAGATTCAGCAGCAAACAGTATCTTGCTGGCTTTAAAGAAGCAAGTGATCAGGTTGTGAGAGGAGTGGCAAGGCCCTAAGTGTGTGTGGCCTCTAGGAGTCAGAGAGTTTGCCAACCAACAGCTAGCAAGAAGACAGTCATACTGTCACACACACACACTCACACACACACACACTCACACACACACCATAACTCCTTTCAACAACAGTACTCTTGGAAGAGGACCTGAAGCTTCAGATGAAATCCTAGGCCTGGCATGGTGGCTCATTCCTGTAATCCCACCACTTGGGAGGCCGAGGTAGGTGGATCACCTGAGGTCAGGAATGCGAGACCAGCCTGTCCAATGTGGTGAAACCCTGTCTCTACTAAAAGTACAAAAAAAAAAAAGCCGGGCATGGTAGTGCATGCCTGTAGTCCCAGCTACTCGGGAGGCTAAGGCAGGAGAATTGCTTGAACCTGAGAGGTGGAGGTTGCCGTGAGCTGGGATCGTGCCACTGCACTTTAGCCTGGGTGACAGAGCAAGACTCCGTGTCAAAAAAGAAAAAAAGAAATCATAGCCTCAGCCATCTCTTTGATTTCTACCTGATGAGATATTGAGAAGAGATTTCAGCTAACCAGTACCCAAACTCCTGAGACATGGAAAAATGTGAGACAATAAATGTGTAGTTTTAAGCTCCTAAATCTGTAGTAATTCATTACACAAGGATAGGATACTGGTATACTCCTTTTTTTTTTTTTTTGGTAAAAAACCCACTCTATCATGTTAACAGAGCAGGATAAGACAGGCTTATTTGATGAAACTAGAAAGCAAGGAGGTGGCCTAGTTATAGAAACCTGGGTACAAGGTTAAAGCAAGACCAGTAATAAGGAATAACTGGAAGCTGAACTAATAATTTTATTAGGGCTTTTAAAATGTGTCCTTTATGTCTTCCCTTGAGAAATGTCTATGTAAATGTTACATAGGTATGCATGTGCCATGGTGGTTTGCTGCACCTATCAACCCATCATCTAGGTTTTAAGCTCTGCATGCATTAGATATTTGTCCTAATGCTCTCCCTCTCCTTGGCCCCCACCCACTGACATGCCCCAGTATGTGATGTTCCCCTCTCTGTGCCCATGTGTTCTCACTGTTCAACTCCCACTTATGAGTGAGAACATGGGGTATTTGGTTTTCTGTTTCTGTGTTAGTTTGCTGAGAATGATGGCTTCCAGCTTGAGGTCTTTTGCCCATTTTTTTAAAAAAAACTTTTATTTTAGGTTCAGGGGTATATGTGCAGGTCTATTCTATAGGTAAACTTGTGTCATGGGGATTTGTTGTACAGATTATTTTGTCACTCAGATATTAAGCCTAATACCCAATAGTTATTTTTCTAATCTTCTCTCTCCTTCCCTCTCCACCCTCCAATAGGCCCCAGTGTCTGTTGTTCCCCTCCTCCTGTCCATATGTTCTCATCATTTAGCTCCCACCTGTAAATGCAACAGCCAGGATTTAGTTTTCTGTTCTTGTGTTAGTTTGCTAAGAATAATGGGCTCCACCTCCATCCATGTTCCTGCAAAAGACATGATCTTGTGTTTTTTAATGGCTGCATAGTATTCCATGGTGTATATGTACCACAGTTTCTTCATCTAATCAGCCATTGATGTTGCTGATTTTAAAATAAGATTATTTGTGTTTTTTTTCTTTGTTTAGCTTCCTTATATATTCTGAATATTAACCCCTTGTCAGATGTATAGTTTGTAAATATTTTCTCACATTCTGTAGGTTATCTTCACTCTGTTAATAGTTTCCTTTGCTGTGCAAAATCCTTTTAGTTCGATGTAATCCCATTTGTCTATTTTTGCTTTCGTGGCCAGTGCTTTTGAGGTCTTATTTAAAGACCAACAGATATATTAAAAAAGTGCTCAATGCCATTAATAATCAGGGAAATACAAATCAGAACCAAAATGAGATACCTCCTCACTCTAGTTAGAATGACTAGTATTAAAATGATAAACAATGAAAAGTGTTGCTAAGCACGTGGTGAAAAGGGAACACTTGCATATTATTGGTGGGATTATAAACGAATACAGTCATTATGAGAAACAGTATAGAGACTGAGACCATCCTGGCCAACATGCTGAAACCCCATCTCTACTAAAAATACAAAAAATAGGTGGGCGTGGTGGCGGGCGCCTGTAGTCCCACCTACTTGGGAGGCTGAGGCAGGAGAATTGCTTGAACCCAGGAGGCAGAGGTTGCAGTGAGCTGAGATCTTTCCACTGCACTCCAGCCTGGGCGACAGAACAAGACAGAGTGAGACACCATCTCAAAAAAAAAAAAAAAAAAGAAAAAGAAAAACAGTATGGCAGCTCCTCAAAAAATTAAAAATAGAACTACCATATGATCCAGCAATTCCACTACTAGGTATATATCAAAAGGAAATAAAATCAGTATATTAAAGAGATATCTACACTCCCATGTTTATTGCAGCACTATTTACAATAGCCAAGATAGAGAATCAGCCTAAGTGTCCATCCACAGATAAATTGATAATGTGGTATATATATGCAATGGAATACTATTCAGCCATAAGAAAGAATAAAACTTTGCCATCTGTGACAATATGGATGAAGCTGGAGGAGATAATGTTACGTGAAGTAAGGCAGACACAGAAGGACAAATACCATATGGTCTCACTCATATGTAGAATCCTCCCAAAAAGAAAACGTTGATGTCATAGAAGCAGAGAGTATACAGTGGCTACTAGAGATTGGAGAGGGGAAAAGGATGCCAAGGAGAAATGGAGAGGCTGGTGAATAGGAACAAAGTTACAATTTGATAGGATGAGTAAATTCTGGTGTCCTGTTGCACCAGAGGGTAACTATGGTTAACAGTAAAATATTGTATATTACAAAATAGAAGAGAGGCTTTGGATATTCTCATCACAAATAAATGGTACATATTTGAGGTATCTGTGTACTAACTACCCTGATTTCATCATTATACAACATGGATGTATACCAAAACATCAAGTTGTACTCCATAAATATGTAAACTTACAATATGTCAAATAAAAAATATGAAAACAGGCTGGGTGCAGTGGCTGACGCCTGTAATCCCAGCACCTTGGGAGGCCGAGGTAGGTGGATCATGAGGTCAGGAGATTGAGACCATCCTGGCTAACACAGTGAAACCCCGTCTCTACTTAAAATGCAAAAAATTAGTGAGGCATGGTGGCGCACGCCTGTAGTCCCAGCTACTCGGGAGGCTGAGGCAGGAGAATAGCTTGAACCCGGGAGGCAGAGGTTGCAGTGAGCCGAGATCACGCCACTGCACTCCAGCCTGGGCAACAGAGCAAGATTCTGTCTCAAAAAATAAAAAATAAATAAATAAATAAAAAATAAAAAATAAGAAAACAAATGTGCCCTTTTCAATCATCCCCAATTTTTAGATGAGGCCACTACAACCATTTTTTTTCTGAAATTAGATTAACGGTAGTCTTATTGAAGTAAAAGTGGGAACAAAGTCACCAGGAGAAAATGAAAATATTTTCTGTCATTGTTACTGGTATTTTATAGTAAGTGGCAACAATTTCCTGAAGAGCTGTAAATACTGTTCTCACATGGATAGAAGCATCTCTTTCCTAGCAACAGAAAACCTAAATTAGATAGGAAGGTAAAGCACAGAAAGTAGAAAAAGCTTCAGGAATGTGCTTTCAGCAATACACTTTCCACCAGAAGACAATACTATATTATTGCCCATATACTGTTGGTTTTTAGTCTGTCTCTTGTGGTCTGTAAGGGTTATGTTTTATTAAAATTTTTTTTTCTTTCTCTGTGATTAAATAGTTTTAATGGATGGTATGAAATTAGAGTAGAAAGGGAATGTTGTTTGTCTTTGTCATAAGGTTAGTGCTGGCATGTTTGGAGATGGACTGTCATCATAAAGGAAGGCAAGGCATGGCCAGGCGTGGTGGCTCACGCCTGTAATCCCAGCACTTTGGGAGGCCGAGGTGGGCAGATCGTGAGGTCAGGAGATCGAGACCATCCTGGCTAACACGGTGAAACCCCGTCTCTACTAAAAATACAAAAAATTAGCCAGGCGTGGTGGCGGGCGCCTGTAGTCCCAGCTACTCGGGAGGCTGAGGCAGGAGAATGGCGTGAACCTGGGAGGCGGAGCTTGCAGTGAGCGGAGATCGCGCCACTGCACTCCAGCCTGGGCGACAGAGCGAGACTCCGTCTCAAAAAAAAAAAAAAAACAACGGGAAGGCAAGACGTGCAGCCAGTCAGGCGACCTTCATCCAAGAGCTCTTAAGGTGGCATTTCCTAAAGTCATTTCTTTTTTCAGTTTCTAAGAGCTGATCAGACATCACATGAAAGTATGAAGAAGGTATAAATCAGGTACAAATACTTCACTAATTTCTAAAAGAGGTTTTTCTTTCTTATGACTGGAATAATTTTTCACCTATCTGTGCTATGGTATGTCTCTCTGCATCAAAATATGTTGGTCCTATTTTATGATGGGAATTCCTACTTCAAACCTTCACAATTCAAAACTTGGGTAACTCAAGAGTAACTTTTACATAGAAGCAAATGCAAGTTAAGTTTAATACTTTTTACAGAGCCTAAAAATCTACTGAAAACAAAGCATAAGAGGATATTGCTATGATGTTTATTTTGCAGCTATGCCATGAGAAGGTTTTCATTATCTTTGGCTGATGTACAGTGATCTTTGCCAACACGAAGGTGCTGCAGGTGTGCTTCTTTAATGCTGTTTCTTTATTTTCAGAACATTGTCTCTAACATTAACCGACACGTATATGGTCCTTTTTTTTTTTTTTCTTTTGAGACAGAATCTCACTTTGTCTCCCAGGCTGGAGTATAGTGGTGTGATCGCAGCTCACTGCAACCTACATCTCCCAGGTCCAAGGGATTCCACTGCCTCAGCCTCCTGAGTAGCTGATATTACAGGCGCAGACCACCAACCCCAGCTAATTTTTGTATTTTTAGTGGAGAAGGGGTTTTGCCATGTTGGCCAGGCTAGTCTCGAACTTCTGACCTCAGGTGATCCACCTGCCTTGGCCTCCCACAGTTCTGAGATTACAAGCATGAGCCACCGCACCCAGTCATATGTTCCTTTTTAAAAAATTGTTTTATCTTACTAAGAATCATTGATTTGGAAGTCTGGTGTTGTATTCTTATACTGCCACTACCACTTAATGAATATTTGGATAATATTATCATAGTACATAGAATTATTTTAAATTGCATTTGTAATGAATATTAAAATAAAAGCACCATAATCCCTAAATCACTGTAAGAAAGTGCTGATGTCTTTAAAAAGCACCATGGATCTGAAATATTGAAAAGGAGCGGGAAGCCTTTCTGTTTCTACCTAAGGTAGTTCCATCTGCAGCAAAGACACAGGCAAGGCAAGGTTTAAAATCACCTCTTTTTCTTTAAGAATTAAATTTTTGTAAGATTTAATATCTTTCAGCATTTGCACATAAATTTCAATTTTATTTTAAAAATTGCACTACTTGGCTGGGTGTAGTGGCTCACGCCTGTAATCCCAGCACTTTGGGAGGCTGAAGTGGACGGATCACCTGAGGTCAGGAGGTTGAGACCAGCCTGGCCAACATGGCAAAACCCCGTCTCTACTAAAAGTGCAAACATTAGCCAGGCGAGGTGGTGGGCGCCTGTAATCCCAGCTACTCAGGAGGCTGAGGCAGGTGAATAGCTTGAACTTGGAAGGCGGAGGTTGCAGTGAGCCAAGATCGTGCCACTGCACTCCAGCCTGGGTGACCAAGAGTGAAACTCAAAAAAAAAAAAAAAAAAGCACTACTTCTGATTGCATAATTTGTTTTCATAAAATACAATGGTGTACACACTGTACTATTTCTTGGTTACTCAGAATATTGCTCGGTGATTATATAATTAGAGAAAAAACAGTCAATACATTTGAGAGCTATTTCACCAAGCTATGAAATGATGCCAGATGAACTATTTTTGTTCCACAACAGAAGACTCCTCTTCATGTGCTACAAATTTATAATCTCAAGGTCAATCTACATCTTCTTGGAACAGTTTCGAGTGAACACTGCCAACACCCAGTTTTTGGATGCTCTTTTCTATTCAATAGTGTGATAATTCTCTTTTTCATATTGTTTTTCCCCATAGGTAAAATAGTATAGATTGTATTTCTACTGCATACATTGTAGTCACTTGCCAGGGATGCCACCATGATTAAGATCTGAGGTTCTCCCAACACTTTGGTAGCACATTACAGCCAACACAGCCTAGAAGTGAGAGCAAAGACTTTGGTGTTTGCCAGCCTAGGTTTGAATATTGCCTGCTTACCAGCTGTGGAATTTGGCCAAGTTAATTATTTTTTTCTAAACCTCATTTTGCTTTGTGAAATTTAATTAATAAAATTTACCTCATAAGATTACTATGAGGGCCGGGCGCGGTGGCTCATGCCTGTAATCCCAGCACTTTGGGAGGCTGAGGCAGGTGGATCATGAGGTCAGGAGATCAAGACCATCCTGGCCAACATGGTGAAACTCCGTCTCTACTAAAAAAAAAAAAAAAATTAGCTGGGTGTGGTGGCACATGCCTGTAATCCCAGCTACTTGGGAGGCTGAGGCTGGACAATGGCTTGAATCCAGGAGGTGGGGGTTGCAGTGAGCCGAGATCATGCCATTGCACTCCAGCCTGGTGCCTGAGCAAGACTCCGTCTCAAAAAAAAAAAAAAAAAGATCACTATGAGGACTGAATGTGATGAGATAATGTGTAAAATGTCGAGTTTTATGGCCACTACCTAACAGGTGGGTAAGAAATGGTGGCTAGTATTACTGTAGGTATTCAATGGCTTTTTCTCATTGATTCTGTGTAAATTTTAGTAGCTTAACTCCTATTGAAAAACTTTATTTTCCTTACCTGTAAATCTTACTGGGTACTTTTCTATTTCTCACCTTTACTTGAATCCCAAACGAGCTATGTTTTTATTTAGAAGAGGGAAGAGCTCTTTGTTGGCAGAGTTAAAATTGCACTTTATTTTATCCGTGCCAGTGTAGGCCGGGAATTGAAACTAGCAGCACTTCAGGCTGGAATATCCATGGGTAATGACACTCTGCCCGGTGACCTTGGCCACGCTCCCTGCCACGTGTGTGGGGAAAAGAAAGAGAGATCAGACTGTTACTGTGTCTATGTAGAGAGAAGTAGACATAAGAGACTCCATTTTGTTCTGTACTAAGAAAAATTCTGCCTTGAGATGCTGTTAATCTGTAACCCTAGCCCCAACCCTGTGCTCCCTGAAACATGTGCTGTGTCAACTCAGGGTTAAATTGATTAAGGGCCATGCAGGATGTGCTTTGTTAAACAGATGCTTGAAGGTAGCATGCTCCTTAAGAGTCATCACCACTCCCTAATCTCAAGTACCCAGAGACACAAAACACCGCAGAAGGCCGCAGGGACCTCTGCCTAGGAAAGCCAGGTATTGTCTAAGGTTTCTCCCCATGTGATAGTCTGAAATATGGCCTTGCGGGAAGGGAAAGACCTGACCGTCCCCCAGCCCGACACCCATAAATGGTCTGTGCTGAGGAGGATTAATAGAAGAGGAAGGAAAGCCTCTTTGCAGTTGAGATAAGAGGAAGGCATCTGTCTCCTGCTCGTCCCTGGGCAATGGAATGTCTCGGCGTAAAGCCCAATTATATATTCCATCTACTGAGATAGTGGAAAACCGCCTTAGGGCTGGAGGTGAGACATGCTGGCAGCAATACTGCTCTTTAAGGCATTGAGATGTTTCTGTATATGCGCATCAAAAGCACAGCACTTTTTTCTTTACCTTGTTTATGAGGCAGAGACATTTGTTCACGTTTTCCTGCTGACCCTCTCCCCACTATTACCCTATTGTCCCGCCACATTCCCCTTTCCGAGAAACGCCTGACAGTGATCAATAAATACTAAGGGAACTCAGAGACTGGTGCTGGCGCGGGTCCTCTGTATGCTGAGCGCCAGTTCCCCGGGTCCACTTTTCTTTCTCTATACTTTGTCTCTGTGTCTCCTTCTTTTCTCAAGTCTCGTTCCACCTGATGAGAAACGCCCACAAGTGTGGAGGGGCAGGCCACCCCTTCACCCTTCACACGTGAACTTTCCTGGCACCTTCAGGAGAGCCGCTTCCCAATTCGAAGTAATGGCAGCTCGCCTAAGACAAGACCTCAGAGGAAAAGAAGTAAGAAAATTGTGTCAGCTGTTTTTCTTTTTCAACATTTTTTTCGGAGGGAGAGTTAAGACTATCACTGCGTCTCTTAAAGGACGCACTGTGGCATAGGGATTGAACGTAGGCTTTGGCGTGGAACAGCAGAATAGATTTGAATCCCGACTCCATTCCACAATAACTGTGCAGCTTCAGTGATACGCTTAACCTCGTTGAATCTATTGTCACTTTTATAAAAAAAAGTATGATTATTTCTATTTCCCTGGGTTAGTATGAAAAAAAAAAAAAGAAATATGCCACAGTGCTCATGTGAGCTAATTTCTCCATTATTTTCCTACTCTCACTATAATATGTATTAAAACAAAACAAAACAAAACACTAGAATGCTTCTTCACTAACGTTGTGCCTGCTGCTACTTTGATGGTCATGGAATGCTGTTTCCCCAGCTTGTTGGATGTCACTAATACTGACTGAGCTGTAGACTGGCGTCCTTCCACATTTGGCTCAGCCCCAAGAACAAATTCATAACACAGTATTTACCCAACAATGTCCTTCCCAGATTCAGTGTTTTATGGCCTATCATCTCACAGTCTTCAAGCTGCAAAGGGCATCTTACCACTCAGAGCAGAACTCAAGTAAGTGACTTATGCCAGGAATTTTCTATAATAGGGGAAAAGATAGAAGTCAAAAGGTTGCATTCTAACTGTGTTAGTACGAAGTCTTGACACATTTTCTTCCAAGCATTCATAGGCATGGGGTGAAAATAAAGAGTTTTCTTGGATTGAAAATTGAAACAAAATGACAATCTTATTTTTAAATTGTCATTTCCTGTCATTTTATCAAGTGCAGTAAGAAGTAAATTCTTTCATATCTCTGGTAGTCATATAGCAAGCAGCTCTATGGGCCAGAGTGCTCTTTATGAAAATATGTGATGTTAGGACATTTAAAATCCATTTTACCATGCAGGAAGCTTTGCACAATAGATTGCTTGTCATTTTTGAACAGGAAAGTGTTGATCTTTCAGCCACCTTTTTATACTGTTTATTTCAGACACCTTCACTCACTGTCACTATCTTTGGACAATTTGCAATTTTCTCACCTACACAAATTTGAGAAATTATGATAGGGAAGATACAATTTTTGATGCATTTCCCACTTACCATCTGTCAATGAGTATTCTTTTTTATCACTATTTTACATAATTTCAGATATGGGGAAATTTCAAGAATAGTACAAGGAACACACACTCACATATATATATACTTAGTAACATAATTATTTATAGGCCTTTATTTTATATGTATTTCTCTACATATACATAATAGATAATATACATAATATATGGAGTTATATAATATACAGTTAACTATTTATTTTTCCTAAACCACTTCTTAGTCAATTGTAGATACTGTGCTCCTTTTATCATTGAAATATTTAGCACATATTTCCTAAGAACAAAGGTATATCTTATATAATCAAAAAACACTTATAAAAATCAGGACATTTAATTGACAGTCTATTTTCAAATTTCATCAGCTGTTCAATGTCCTTCGTAGCTATTTTGTTCCCGGTCCAGAGTTAAGCATTGCATTAAGTCACCTTTAATTGCATTCAGTCTCCTTTAACTCAGACAGTTCCTCAGACATTTTTTTTTTCTTTCTTGACCTTGACACTTTTCACAAATGCAGGTCTTTTGATTCTTTTCACAGGAATGCCATAGAAATTATTCTCTGCTCTTCTCAGTGTATCGTCAAGAAATGTGTAATGTCACTTTGTACTAATGTGGCTGATGTTAAGTTTGATTTTTTGATTAAGGTATGGTCAATAAAGTCTCTCCATTGGAAAGTTACGTTTTTCCTTTTGTAATTAATAAGTAAGTTATTAGGAGACACTTTAAGACTATGTAAATACCCTGTTCCACATCAAACTTTATCCACTACTGTTAGCACCCGCTGATGATTTTTCTAACGCCATTATTGTGCATTTATTTGTTGGCATTACCTTCTGTTTATTTACTTAGTCATTTTCTCTTTATAATAGACCACGAACATTTTTATTTGAATAATGGTAAAAATGATCACGTTGCAAAGATGAAAGTAGGCCGAAATCTTTTTTAAAAAAAATTTATAAGCAATAGAAATTTATTGCTCACAGTTCTGGAGGCTGGAAAGTTCAATATTAAGGTGCTAGTAAGATCTACTTAGTTATTTTACTACATCAGAATGGGATCATAAATACTTATTTAAAGAGTTATAATCTATTACAATTATTATTTACTTATTTTAGATTTGACCAATGTGAGCCCTTCAAGCTGGTGCCTGTGCCCTTTTGATATATGTCTATCATACTTTTGACTTCTCTATTACTTTATAACACAAGGAGATCTTCCAGACTCATTCAGTACTTTTCCTGTGCTATTCTTTGTATTAACTTCTGGCTCCTCATTGTAGAGAATTTTCTCATGTCGTGGAGAATCTTTTACTAAGGTACTAGTACTAGTGTGACTAGTGTGTTCATTGCTTTCAATGAGCCATTGCTTCTAGGTACTCTCAACATGCAGAGCTCAGAAATACAACTAAATCTATTATTCTATCTATATCTATCTAATCTATCATCTATCTATCTAGTTGATTTGTCTATCATTATCTATCTTTCATTTACCTATTATAAAGTATGCATTCAGGCTTCTGTCCTCAGTTCCAAATCAACACCACAGGTTACATTTTCACCTTTCCCCCTCTCCATCAGTATCCAACCTGACTCCCAATTTCCCCAATATACGCATTCATTTACTCGATCATCAAGTACACAGAAAGAAATTTCAGAATTGCCATATCAAAAAGATAAACTACTGTGTAAAGGTCAATGTTGTGTAGAATTCTTTTATTCTGAACTAAAATTTTCATACAGTGAAACTTAACAGATCTAAAAGTTGCAATTAAGAGTTTTGACAAGTACATATACTTCTGTAACCCACATTCCTATCTTTATTTGTTAACTTTTATTTTAAGTTCAGGGGTACATGTGTAGGTTTGTTATACAGGTGAACTTATGTCACAGGGGTTGTTGAACAGAATATTTCATCACCCTGGTCTTAAGCCTAGCACCCATTAGTTATTTGTCCTGAACCTCTCCCTCCTCCCACCCTCCGCCCTCTGATAGGCCCCAGTGTCTGTTGTTCCCCTCTATGTGTCCATGAGTTCTCATCATTTAGCTCCTGCTTATCAGTGAGAACATGTGGTATTTGGTTTTCTGTTCCTGTGTTAGCTTGCTAAGGATAATGGCCTCCAGCTCCATCCATGTTCCTACAAAGGATATAATCTCGTTCTTTTTTATGGCTGCATAGTATTGATTTATATTTTCCACATTTTGTTTATTCATTCTACCACGGATGGGCATTTGGGTTGATTCTATGTCTTTGCTATTATGAATAGTGCTGCAGTGAACATATGCATGCATGTGTCTTTATGGTAGAACAATTTGTATTCTTTTGAATATACACAATAGTAGGATTGCTCAGTCAAATGGTAGTTCTCTTGTTAGTTACTTGAGGAGTCACCACACTGCTTCCCACAATAGTGGAGCTAATTACACTCCCGCCAGTAGTGTATAAGTCTTCCCCTTTCTCTGCAACCTCACCAGCATCTGTTATTCTTTGACTTTTTAATAATAGCCATTCTGACTGGTGTGAGATGGTATCTTATTGTGGTTTTGATTTGCATTTCTCTAATAGTTAGTGATGATGAGCTTTTTTCATATGCTTTTTGGCCACATGTATGTCATCTTTTGAAAAGTGTTTGTTCATGTCCTTTGTCCACTTTCTAATGGGGTTGTTTGTTTATTATCTTAACCAAGATATAGAAATTTTCTATCATTACAGGATGTTTCTCGAGCCTCTCCCCAGTTAATTCCTTCTCTCAAGAGCAAAACACAATTTCTGGTTTTTTTAACCATAGTTTTTTATAACCTAGAATTTCAGGTAGCTAGCATCATATTTGTGCGTGTAGCTTGTTAAATCTATATTGTTGCATGTAGCAATCGTATTTCTTCTTTGGTAATATTCCGTTCTAGAAATGTACAACAATTTTGGCCAGGCGCGATGGCTCATGCCTGTAATCCCGGCACTTTGGGAGGTCAAGTCAGGCGGATCACCTGAGGTCAGGAGTTCGAGACCAGCCTGGCCAACATGGTGAAACCTCGTCTCTACTAAAAATATAAAAATTAGGAGGCCGGGCACAGTGGCTCACGCCTGTAATCCCAACATTTTGGGAGGCTGAGGCAGGCAGATCACCTGAGGTTGGGAGTTCGAGACCAGCCTGACCAACATGGAGAAACCCCATCTCTACTAAAAATACAAAATTAGTCAGGCGTGGTGGCGCATGCCTGTAGTCCCAGCTACTAGGGACGCTGAGACAGGAGAATCACTTGAACCCAGGAGGTGGAGGTTTGCGGTGAGCCGAGATTGCGGTGAGCCGAGATTGCGCCGTTGCACTCCAGCCTGGGCAACAAGAGCAAAACTCCGTCTAAAAATAAATAAGTAAATAAAAAATACAAAAATTAGCCAAGTGTGGTGGCAGGTGCATGTAATCCCAGCTACTTGGGCGGCTGAGGCAAGAGAATTGCTTGAACCTGGGAGGCGTTGATTGCAGTGAGCCAAGATTGCACCATTGCACTCCAGCCTGGGGGACAAGAGCGAGACTTCGTCTCAAAAAAAAAAAGAAATGTACTACAACTTTAAAATCTGATCTCTGGTTAATGAACATTTTAGTTGTTTGAGACATAATAAATAAAGTTGCTACAAATCTTGTTGTTCAAGCTTTGTTAAGATACTTTTTTTTTGCGAAATATTTCGGTGTGGAGTTGTCGGGCCAGAGTATAGGTAAAGGTTTATTTTATAAGACACTGCCACAAATGTTTTCAAAGTGGCTGTACTATTTTCATATAACAACTATTAATGTATGAGATTGCTGTTTGCTCTACATACAGCCCCTGTTGTTTTTTTTTTTTTCAATTTTCTACATTCTGGTAGCATAGTGGTATATCGTGCTTTTATATGCATTTTTCAAATGATGAATAATGTTGACTATCTTTTCATATGCGTTTTGGCTATTTGTATGTCGTCCATTTTAAAGTGTTTATCGAGTCTTTTGCATATTTTAAAATTGGGTTGTTTATCTTTTTCACTGAGTTGTAGCTATCTTTTGTGTATTTGGGATAACAGTTCTTTGTCAGATAAATGTTTTGCATACATTTTCTCCCATTTTCTCTGTTGCTTGCCTACTCATTTTCTTAGGAGTATGTTTTTTGATTAACAGAAGCTTTTTTATTTGAATGTAATCCAACTTGTAATTATTTTGCCTTTATAATTAGTAATTTCTGTGTTGAGTCCAAGAAATATCTATCTGGCTACAAAGAACTTCTCTCATGTTTTTTTCCCCCTCAAAATGTTAAAGTTTTAGTTATTATGTTGGGTTTGTGATCCATCTTGAATTAACTTTTGTATACTCTGTGAGATAGAGGTTGAATTTTATTTTAGCTTTCCCTTGTAGCTATTCATTTTTTCCAAAGTATTTATTAAAAAGATTTCCCTTTGCTCATTGAATTATTTCAGTGCCTTTGTTGGAAATCAGCCTTTGTTGGAAATTAGTTAACCTCATAAGTGTGAATTTATTTCTGCACTGTATATTCTGCTCCATTGAACTATACTTGTCCATCTTTATTCCAGTGTCACACTGTCCTGACTAGGGTAGCTTTATAGTATGTCTTGAAATCAGATAGTGTACACCCTTTGTTCTTTCTTCCTGTTTTTTGGTACACATTTCTTATTTACTTATTTATTTTTAATTGACAAAATTGTATATAATTATGTACAACATGATGTTTTGAAATATATATATATATATATACACATTTTTGAATGGCTAAATTGAGCTAATTAACATGTGCATTACCTCACATTTTATTTTGTGGCGAGGACACTTAAAATCTAGCAATTCTTAGTAATTTTTAAAAATACAACACAATATTGACTATAGTCACAATCTTGTACAATAGGTCTCTTGACCTTATTCTTCCTAACTGAAATTTTGTATCCTTTGACCAGCATCTCCCCAACCTCTCCCCAAACCCCAACCCTTGCAAATCTCCTTCTATTTTCTACATCTGAGTTCAGCTTTTTTAGATTCCACATAGAAGTGAGATCAAGCAGTATTTTTTTGTGTCTGGCTTATTTCATTTAACATAGTGTCTTTCAGTTTTATCCATGTTGTCACAAATGACAGGATTTTCTTCTTTTTTAAGGCTAACATTATGTTGTGTGTATATTCCACATTTCTTTATTCATGCATTCATTAATGGATACTTATGTTGTTTATGTTGTTTCCATACCTTGGCTACTGTGAATAATGCTGGAATGAACATGCAGTGCACATATATTTTTGGCATACTGATTCTATTTTCTTTGGTTACATAATCAGTGTTGGGATTTCTGCATCACATGGTAGTTCTGTTTTTAATTTTTTTGAGGAAACTCCATATGGTTTTTCATAACAGCTGTATCAACTTACATTCCTACCAACAGTGTGCAAGGATACCCTTTTCTCAACGTCCTCGCCAACACTTGTTATCTCATCTTGTTGGTAATAGCTATTCTAACAGGTGTGAAGCGGTATCCTATCATGGTTTTAATTTACATTTGTTTGATGATTAGTGATGTTGAGCATATTTTCATATAACCACTGGCCATTCGTATGTCTTCTTTCAGGAAATATGCATTCAGGTCCTTTGCCCATTTTTTTAACTGGGGTATTTCTTTCCTTGCTGACTTGAGTTCCTTATGTATTTTAGATAAGAACCACTTATCAGATGTATGATTTGCAATATTTCCCCCATTTTGTAGGTTATCTGTTTACTCTGCAATTGTTTCCCTGACTGTGGAAAATCTTTTCAGTTTGATGTAACCCCATTTGTCTATTTTTGCTTTTGCTGTGCTTTTGAGGTCGTCTTCAAAAAATCGTTGCTCAGACCAATGTTATGGAGCTCTTCCTCTATGTTGTTCTTTATCAAGATTACATTGGCTATTCTACATTATTTCCATTTCCATATAAATTTTAAACCATCTTGGGAAATTCTAAAAAAAACCTAGGCCGGGCACGATGGCTCACATCTGTAATCCCAGCACTTTTGGAGGCTGAGGTGGGCGGATCATGAGGTCAGGAGATCGAGACCATCCTGGCTAACACAGTGAAACCCCATCTCTACTAAAAAAAATACAAAAAGTTAGCCGTGTGTGGTGGCAGGCACCTGTAGTCCCAGCTACTCGGGAGGCTAAGGCAGGAGAATTGCTTGAACCTGGGAGGCAGAAGTTCTTGTCTTGATGTACCTGAAGAATCAGATCACAAATAGACTTGGAGAATGAGTGCAAGGTTTTATTGAGCGGAAGTAGCTCTCAGCAGATGGGGGAAGCCAGAAGGGAGATGATTTTCCCTCAACTCTTCTCCCACTGCTCCCTGCAAACTCTGCCTCGTTCCACCCATCGATGGCCTACTGGCCTTCTGGTGTCTGTCAGTGTAGGCTTCCACCTGCGTGCTCCTTTCTACTCAGGAGACTGAGGCAGGAGGATTGCTTGAGCCCGGGAGTTCAAGGCCACAGTGAGCCAAGATTGTGCCACTGCACTCCAGTCTGGGCAACAGAATGAGGCCCTTTCTCAAAAAGAAAAAAAATGTACAGCACTGGTCATATTTACCTCTTGCCTAACATTCATAAACACAAACCCTCTGACAGAAGGATGAAGCCCACTTCTCTCATGTTGTGGAAAAGGCCTGGCCGGGAGGCGCCCTGGTCTGCCTCTGACGGGTCTCTTGCCCTGTTTCTGATGCTTTGGACTCATTATTTCAACTGTAGTGAACTACATAAAGTTTCTCAAAATATGTTTGTTTCAGAACTCTAATTTTTATTAAGCAGTTGAACAATCACTTGCTAGTAATTTCCTTTTCCTCTTTGTGTTCTTTGAAAATATTTATTTCTGAAAAATGAGCTTAATTGAAATCTCCTTTATGAAACCACTTTCCTGGACATCTCTGTCCCCATCCAGTTAAAACTGTCCACTCCTCATCTGTGTGTGTCCCTCCACAACAACTGGAATGCCACATGATCACAGCATCTTGAATTATCTTATTCTCATTTATTTATATATTTATTTGTTTATTCTCCATTAATATTTTCTTATATTCTTATTCATTTATTCATGTGATGAAATAAAAGTAATTGATAGGAGTCAGCTCTAAGACTTTACTTTGCTTTCAGAATACAAAAAGAAATTTTGAATTTGCCATGTCAATTCTTTTCCCGTCATAGCCTCTGAAAGTCTTGAAGTTAACAGGAGAGGCTATGTAGGTCTACACAATAACATGCTGCGAGACAGTCGAGGGGAGAGAAAGATGAAAGACAGCCATTATTTTCTTTTGCTATATATTCTGTTGCAGTGTCTTCCATTAGCCAAAATCATCCCCAAACAAGAGATCTGGGGAGTGTACATGACGAAATCCACAGAAGATAGTTTTCAACACATAAAGCCTAGAGGGGCAGGGTGGAGAACGGATGTGGATAGGCAGATGGAGAATGCCCCACACAGGACAGCACCCCGTCTACACCCTGGCTAGGAAGGGCACACAGGAGCACTCTCCTGAGTCACATCGATCTCATTTGCATCATTACCTTTTCCTAAATCAACCCCTACAGCCAACCTCCAAGCTTGGGGTGGGCACATTTCCCTGGACATGCAGAGGCTATACTGTAGAAAAGTTAATGCCTGAATAATAAATCAGGGTACTTTTGGAAAGAGAGAGGGATGGATGACAGGTAGTCAAGAACACAAGGTGTCCACCATAGAACTGGGTGCATGAAAGCAAATGATTTTCTTTTTTTTTTTAATCATATTCTTTTGTTTTGTATTTCAGAAGGATTATCCTCCCACCTTTATAAACATTTTGTAGAAAGTATGTTGTTTTTTTTTTTTTCCACTTTTTTTTTTTTTTAATTATACTTTAAGTTTTAGGGTACATGTGCGCATTGTGCAGGTTAGTTACATATGTATACATGTGCCATGCTGGTGCGCTGCACCCACTAACTCGTCATCTAGCATTAGGTATATCTCCCAATGCTATCCCTCCCCCCTCCCCCCTCCCCACCACAGTCCCCAGAGTGTGATATTCCCCTTCCTGTGTCCATGTGATCTCATTGTTCAATTCCCACCTATGAGTGAGAATATGCGGTGTTTGGTTTTTTGTTCTTGCGATAGTTTACTGAGAATGATGGTTTCCAATTTCATCCATGTCCCTACAAAGGATATGAACTCATCATTTTTTATGGCTGCATAGTATTCCATGGTGTATATGTGCCACATTTTCTTAATCCAGTCTATCATTGTTGGACATTTGGGTTGGTTCCAAGTCTTTGCTATTGTGAATAATGCCGCAATAAACATACGTGTGCATGTGTCTTTATAGCAGCATGATTTATAGTCATTTGGGTATATACCCAGTAATGGGATGGCTGGGTCAAATGGTATTTCTAGTTCTAGATCCCTGAGGAATCGCCACACTGACTTCCACAATGGTTGAACTAGTTTACAGTCCCACCAACAGTGTAAAAGTATTCCTATTTCTCCACATCCTCTCCAGCACCTGTTGTTTCCTGACTTTTTAATGATTGCCATTCTAACTGGTGTGAGATGATATCTCATAGTGGTCTTGATTTGCATTTCTCTGATGGCCAGTGATGATGAGCATTTTTTCATGTGTTTTTTGGCTGCATAAATGTCTTCTTTTGAGAAGTGTCTGTTCATGTCCTTCGCCCACTTTTTGATGGGGTTGTTTGTTTTTTTCTTGTAAATTTGTTTGAGTTCACTGTAGATTCTGGATATTAGCCCTTTGTCAGATGAGTAGGTTGCGAAAATTTTCTCCCATGTTGTAGGTTGCCTATTCACTCTGATGGTAGTTTCTTTTGCTGTGCAGAAGCTCTTTAGTTTAATTAGATCCCATTTGTCAATTTTGGCTTTTGTTGCCATTGCTTTTGGTGTTTTGGACATGAAGTCCTTGCCCACGCCTATGTCCTGAATGGTAATGCCTAGGTTTTCTTCTAGGGTTTTTATGGTTTTAGGTCTAACGTTTAAATCTTTAATCCATCTTGAATTGATTTTTGTATAAGGTGTAAGGAAGGGATCCAGTTTCAGCTTTCTACATATGGCTAGCCAGTTTTCCCAGCACCATTTATTAAATAGGGAATCCTTTCCCCATTGCTTGTTTTTCTCAGGTTTGTCAAAGATCAGATAGTTGTAGGTAAGCGGCGTTATTTCTGAGGGCTCTGTTCTGTTCCATTGATCTATATTTCTGTTTTGGTACCAGTACCATGCTGTTTTGGTTACTGTAGCCTTGTAGTATAGTTTGAAGTCAGGTAGTGTGATGCCTCCAGCTTTGTTCTTTTGGCTTAGGATTGACTTGGTGATGCGGGCTCTGTTTTGGTTCCATATGAACTTTAAAGTAGTTTTTTCCAATTCTGTGAAGAAAGTCATTGGTAGCTTGATGGGGATGGCATTGAATCTGTAAATTACCTTGGGCAGTATGGCCATTTTCACGATATTGATTCTTCCTACCCATGAGCATGGAATGTTCTTCCATTTGTTTGTATCCTCTTTTATTTCCTTGAGCAGTGGTTTGTAGTTCTCCTTGAAGAGGTCCTTCACATCCCTTGTAAGTTGGATTCCTAGGTATTTTATTCTCTTTGAAGCAATTGTGAATGGGAGTTCACTCATGATTTGGCTCTCTGTTTGTCTGTTGTTGGTGTATAAGAATGCTTGTGATTTTTGTACATTGATTTTGTATCCTGAGACTTTGCTGAAGTTGCTTATCAGCTTAAGGAGATTTTGGGCTGAGACGATGGGGTTTTCTAGATAAACAATCATGTCGTCTGCAAACAGGGACAATTTGACTTCCTCTTTTCCTAATTGAATACCCTTTATTTCCTTCTCCTGCCTGATTGCCCTGGCCAGAACTTCCAACACTATGTTGAATAGGAGCGGTGAGAGAGGGCATCCCTGTCTTGTGCCAGTTTTCAAAGGGAATGCTTCCAGTTTTTGCCCATTCAGTATGATATTGGCTGTGGGTTTGTCATAGATAGCTCTTATTATTTTGAAATACGTCCCATCAATACCTAATTTATTGAGAGTTTTTAGCATGAAGGGTTGCTGAATTTTGTCAAAGGCTTTTTCTGCATCTATTGAGATAATCATGTGGTTTTTGTCTTTGGCTTTGTTTATATGCTGGATTACATTTATTGATTTGCGTATATTGAACCAGCCTTGCATCCCAGGGATGAAGCCCACTTGATCATGGTGGATAAGCTTTTTGATGTGCTGCTGGATTCGGTTTGCCAGTATTTTATTGAGGATTTTTGCATCAATGTTCATCAAGGATATTGGTCTAAAATTCTCTTTTTTGGTTGTGTCTCTGCCAGGCTTTGGTATCAGAATGATGCTGGCCTCATAAAATGAGTTAGGGAGGATTCCCTCTTTTTCTATTGATTGGAATAGTTTCAGAAGGAATGGTACCAGTTCCTCCTTGTACCTCTGGTAGAATTCGGCTGTGAATCCATCTGGTCCTGGACTCTTTTTGGTTGGTAAACTATTGATTATTGCCACAATTTCAGCTCCTGTTATTGGTCTATTCAGAGATTCAACTTCTTCCTGGTTTAGTCTTGGGAGAGTGTATGTGTCGAGGAATTTATCCATTTCTTCTAGATTTTCTAGTTTATTTGCGTAGAGGTGTTTGTAGTATTCTCTGATGGTAGTTTGTATTTCTGTGGGATCGGTGGTGATATCCCCTTTATCATTTTTTATTGCGTCTATTTGATTCTTCTCTCTTTTTTTCTTTATTAGTCTTGCTAGCGGTCTATCAATTTTGTTGATCCTTTCAAAAAACCAGCTCCTGGATTCATTAATTTTTTGAAGGGTTTTTTGTGTCTCTATTTCCTTCAGTTCTGCTCTGATCTTAGTTATTTCTTGCCTTCTGCTAGCTTTTGAATGTGTTTGCTCTTGCTTTTCTAGTTCTTTTAATTGTGATGTTAGGGTGTCAATTTTGGATCTTTCCTGCTTTCTCTTGTGGGCATTTAGTGCTATAAATTTCCCTCTACACACTGCTTTGAATGCATCCCAGAGATTCTGGTATGTTGTGTCTTTGTTCTCGTTGGTTTCAAAGAACATCTTTATTTCTGCCTTCATTTCGTTATGTACCCAGTAGTCATTCAGGAGCAGGTTGTTCAGTTTCCATGTAGTTGAGCGGCTTTGAGTGAGATTCTTAATCCTGAGTTCTAGTTTGATTGCACTGTGGTCTGAGAGATAGTTTGTTATAATTTCTGTTCTTTTACATTTGCTGAGGAGAGCTTTACTTCCAACTATGTGGTCAATTTTGGAATAGGTGTGGTGTGGTGCTGAAAAAAATGTATATTCTGTTGATTTGGGGTGGAGAGTTCTGTAGATGTCTATTAGGTCCGCTTGGTGCAGAGCTGAGTTCAATTCCTGGGTATCCTTGTTGACTTCTGTCTCGTTGATCTGTCTAATGTTGACAGTGGGGTGTTAAAGTCTCCCATTATTAATGTGTGGGAGTCTAAGTCTCTTTGTAGGTCACTCAGGACTTGCTTTATGAATCTGGGTGCTCCTGTATTGGGTGCATAAATATTTAGGATAGTTAGCTCCTCTTGTTGAATTGATCCCTTTACCATTATGTAATGGCCTTCTTTGTCTCTTTTGATCTTTGTTGGTTTAAAGTCTGTTTTATCAGAGACTAGGATTGCAACCCCTGCCTTTTTTTGTTTTCCATTTGCTTGGTAGATCTTCCTCCATCCTTTTATTTTGAGCCTTTGTGTGTCTCTGCATGTGAGATGGGTTTCCTGAATACAGCACACTGATGGGTCTTGACTCTTTATCCAACTTGCCAGTCTGTGTCTTTTAATTGGAGAATTTAGTCCATTGACATTTAAAGTGAATATTGTTATGTGTGAATTTGATCCTGTCATTATGATGTTAGCTGGTGATTTTGCTCGTTAGTTGATGCAGTTTCTTCCTAGTCTTGATGGTCTTTACATTTTGGCATGATTTTGCAGCGGCTGGTACCGGTTGTTCCTTTCCATGTTTAGCGCTTCCTTCAGGAGCTCTTTTAGGGCGGGCCTGGTGGTGACAAAATCGGTCAGCATTTGCTTGTCTGTAAAGTATTTTATTTCTCCTTCACTTATGAAGCTTAGTTTGGCTGGATATGAAATTCTGGGTTGAAAATTCTTTTCTTTAAGAATGTTGAATATTGGCCCCCACTCTCTTCTGGCTTGTAGGGTTTCTGCCGAGAGATCCGCTGTTAGTCTGATGGGCTTCCCTTTGAGGGTAACCCGACCTTTCTGTCTGGCTGCCCTTAATATTTTTTCCTTCATTTCAACTTTGGTGAATCTGACAATTATGTGTCTTGGAGTTGCTCTTCTCGAGGAGTATCTTTGTGGCGTTCTCTGTATTTCCTGAATCTGAACGTTGGCCTGCCTTGCTAGATTGGGGAAGTTCTCCTGGATAATATCCTGCAGAGTGTTTTCCAACTTGGTTTCATTCTCCGCATCACTTTCAGGTACACCAATCAGACGTAGATTTGGTCTTTTCACATAGTCCCATATTTCTTGGAGGCTTTGCTCATTTCTTTTCATTCTTTTTTCTCTAGACTTCCCTTCTCGCTTCATTTCATTCATTTCATCTTCCATTGCTGATACCCTTTCTTCCAGTTGATCGCATCGGCTCCTGAGGCTACTGCATTCTTCACGTAGTTCTCGAGCCTTGGTTTTCAGCTCCATCAGCTCCTTTAAGCACTTCTCTGTATTGGTTATTCTAGTTATACATTCTTCTAAATTTTTTTCAAAGTTTTCAACTTCTTTGCCTTTGGTTTGAATGTCCTCCCGTAGCTCAGAGTAATTTGATCGTCTGAAGCCTTCTTCTCTCAGCTCATCCAAATCATTCTCCATCCAGCTTTGTTCCGTTGCTGGTGAGGAACTGCGTTCCTTTGGAGGAGGAGAGGCGTTCTGCATTTTAGAGTTTCCTGTTTTTCTGTTCTGTTTTTTCCCCATCTTTGTGGTTTTATCTACTTTTGGTCTTTGATGATGGTGATGTACAGATGGGTTTTCGGTGTGGATGTCCTTTCTGTTTGTTAGTTTTCCTTCTAACAGACCAGACCCTCAGCTGCAGGTCTGTTGGAATACCCTGCCGTGTGAGGTGTCAGTGTGCCCCTGCTGGGGGGTGCCTCCCAGTTAGGCTGCTCGGGGGTCAGGGACCCACTTGAGGAGGCAGTCTGCCCGTTCTCAGATCTCCAGCTGCGTGCTGGGAGAACCACTGCTCTCTTCAAAGCTGTCAGACAGGGACATTTAAGTCTGCAGAGGTTACTGCTGTCTTTTTGTTTGTCTGTGCCCTGCCCCCAGAGGTGGAGCCTACAGAGGCAGGCAGGCCTCCTTGAGCTGTGGTGGGCTCCACCCAGTTCGAGCTTCCTGGCTGCTTTGTTTACCTAATCAAGCCTGGGCAATGGCGGGCGCCCCTCCCCCAGCCTCGCTGCCGCCTTGCAGTTTGATCTCAGACTGCTGTGCTAGCAATCAGCGAGATTCCGTGGGTGTAGGACCCTCCAAGCCAGGTGCGGGATATAATCTCGTGGTGCGCCGTTTTTTAAGCCGGTCTGAAAAGCGCAATATTCGGGTGGGAGTGACCCGATTTTCCAGGTGCGTCCGTCACCCCTTTCTTTGACTCGGAAAGGGGACTGCCTGACCCCTTGCGCTTCCCAGGTGAGGCAATGCCTCGCCCTGCTTCGGCTCACGCACGGTGCGCGCACCCACTGGCCTGCGCCCACTGTCTGGCACTCCCTAGTGAGATGAACCCGGTACCTCAGATGGAAATGCAGAAATCACCGTCTTCTGCGTCGCTCACGCTGGGAGCTGTAGACCGGAGCTGTTCCTATTCGGCCATCTTGGCTCCTCGAAAGCAAATGATTTTCTTGAATAGAAACATAAATTAGCAACTAATTTACTAGAACACATGCTCTATAAAACTATAAGATTTAAAAGCATGTTAAGACAGAAGGTTAAAAACCCCCCTAATATCTATTCCATGTTTCCTATGTACCTTTAGCATTATGTGTTACATAATTTAATGTCAAGAAGAGCCAGAGAATTGAGATATCTTATCCAAGATCACTCAGCTGGTAAGTGGCAAACCTGGATTTCCATTTCTCAGTTTTTTTTTTTTTTTTTTTTTTTTTTGATATGGAGTTTTGCTCTTGTTGCCCAGGCTGGAGTGCAGTGGCATGATCTCAGCTCACTGCAACCTCCGCTTCCCTGGTTCAAGCGATTCTCCTACCTCAGCCTCCCGAATAGGTGGGATTACAGGTGTGTGCCACCAAACCCGGCTAATTTTTTGTATTTTTAGTAGAGATGGGGTTTCACCACGTTGGCTAGGCTGGTCGTGAACTCCTGACCTCAGGTGATCTTGCCTGCCTCAGCCTCCCAAAGTGCTGGGATTACAGACGTGAGCCACAGCGCCCGTCTGTCTTTTTTTCTTTTTTTTTCTTTTGAGACGGAGTCTTCCAGTGTCTGAGACGGAGTCTCCCTCTGTCGCCAGGCTGGAGTGCAGTGGTGCAATCTTGGCTCACTGCAACCTTCGCCTCCTGGGTTCAAGTGATTCTCCTGCCTCAGCCTCCTGAGTAGCTGGGACTACAGGTGCGTGCCACCATGCCCAGCTAATTTTTGTATTTTTAGTCAAGACGGGATTTCACCATGTTGGCCAGAATGGTCTTGATCTTCTGACCTCGTGATCTGCCTGCCTCGGCTTCTCAAAGTGCTGGGATTACAGTCCTGAGCCACCGTGCCCAGCCTTTATGGTCTTACAGATTGGCAACAGTATATTAAAAAATTTCCATCATGTCTCTTTACTCCAGAATTTCTCAAAGCTCTTTTTTTTTGTTTTAGTTGCTTTGTTTTGAAGGAAAATTTGTATTTTAATTATTTTTATGTACAGAAAACTCGACAGTGCACATTTAACCCAGTTTACTGGCAAGTTCTTTAGCCTTTGCCTTTTTGAGCTGGGCGATACGAGCCACAGACTTGGGACCCAGGACATTGCTGCCCCAGTGATGGCGGATCTCACAGTATCTGTCATTGTAATTGGTCCTGATGGCTTCCACCAGCTTAGCCAAAGCGCCTTTGTCTTCCGACTTCACTTGTGTGAAGGCGACAGTGGTGTAGGTCTTCCTGTGGACTAGATATTCCAGTCTTGCCTTCCCCTTGATAATGCAGTTAAGGGACCCCCATTTTACGACACAGGGCAGGCAAGAAGACAACCAGCTGGAAGAAAGCATTAGCTGAAGAGTGTATTTTGACTAAAAGCAGTAAATTTCAGAGTTAGCTTGGTAGCAATTGCTCAGGGTTAAAAAGCTCATGGATTTGCACTTCAAAAAGCTCTTAAATAATAATGTTCACTGTGAATCTTTAGGAAGGAGATATGTTAAGCGGGCTTTTCTATACTTTTCTGATCACCAAATCAGTTTTTTTCTGTGGAAAACGCCCTAATCTTTTCCTGGAGTAGTGCTCTGACGAGCAGTTTTTGAGACAGTAGTTTAAATGTATCTGGAGAGAACTTTATCCCCTACCTTTCTCATTTAATCACCACCAGAAGCCAATAAGGAAGGCTCATATATGTTGATAATATGGCCACAGGTTTAACCCAAATTAAAGTTTCCTGAAGCACAAATATTCCATTTAGCTGAACATCACAGATACATAATTTTAGAGCTATAGTGACAGATGCCCCCTTCCCCGTGATAGCATGTCTTCTGTTATTTTAAATCATAAAATTTGCATTTCTTTCATATAAACTATTGACATTTTCTTGTGTCCCTTTCACAATTTCGCTCCCCCTACCAGAAACAAAACCCAAATACAGAAGCTTTATATTGTTAAAGGAATGTCTATGAGGAAAATAATCAATAGATTATTGGATTATTTCTTTACAGCCAGTACAGGAAGAGCTGTAATAAGGAGTATTTTCTACACATTTTAATTTGAAGTCATAGCTTTCAAAACTAGCAGTGAATTATTTTGTATATCTTGAGGGGTAGCTTGTATTTATCATCTGAGACTGTATTTTTTACATATAATAAAACGTTATTCAGGTAATGCCTTCCGATTAAGCTTGATAAGCACACTGGTAATACCATACTTGACCAAACACAAAGTTTGATCATACAGACACAATTTTGTATTGTCAGGCGCTTCAGAAAATGGAGTATGAAGCATATATCACACAATGGAAACACTGGTGCCTATTTTATCTAATTATGATCATTCAAAGGATGAAGAAACTCTAGTATGTTTACTCCTTTGGGGAGTCTGAGCATACAAGCTTTATTTTAGAAACATCATCAGGGTTATAAAAGAGAACATAATTGCTCAGTCCAATTTCACTCACACAGACATTGTTCATGTTTTGTATCACTGAAGCAGTATTTTCTGGCTGGTGCATTCTGAAGATGTTGGTGTAAAATAATAGACAATTAGATCTGTAGGTACCCTTAGATATTATTTATTGAGTCGCAGATGAGGAAAGGGGAAAGATAGGCATAAATGTGTATTCAATGAAAGAATGGCATAATTCTGAAACAATATTCAAAGACACATCGGCAATTCTCAAGATTCACAAATAGGATGAACCTAGACTTTTACACTAAACCTAACTTAAAGTAACAAAACCCACAAATTATTAGCACAAACATCTCATGAGAATCAGCAAATAGATGGCATATGAACTTACCTAAGTAAAACATAATTAACATTGAATCACCAGAATCAATTTTTAGCAAAACTGTTTAAAAATTTTTATGTTAGGATGTTTAAAAACACAATTTTAAAATGTTTTCATAATTGATTTTTAAACTCAGAAATAGAATGAAAGAATTTTCCAAATTTGGCTTAAATTATCCTCGCTATTATTTGTCACCTCTAAAATGAGGGATTAATGAAAAAGTGACAAAAAAAGATTAAGGCAGTACCATGGTGCTCTCTGGTGGCAACATCTTTGTATCTGCTTGAAAAAACAGAAAAAAGACCAGCTAACTTCCAGAGGTAAGACATGCTGTAAATAATGATTTTAAAAGACTCTTTCATTCAACAGTATTTGCCTGTAATTTGGTTGTATTTCGTTAAGCATAACCTCATTATTAGAGTCCAGCATACATGTATAAACTGGGAATGTATGGGAAATCCAGTTCTATCTTGGAATTAGAGCTAGACTTCTGTCCATACTTCTGTGCCCTATGGCATGTGTAAATATTAGGAGGCAGGGCATCCATGGGCAGAAGCTGAGGAAGTGAAACCATTGGGAACTAAAATGTGGAAGCCGGGGCTACGGCCATTCCTGAATTTGGGCATCATCTGGGAGGGGAATGGCGTGTGTGTGGCTGGTTACTCAATGAGGAACACATCTAGGAAAAGCATGAGAACATTGGACAGATGATTGCAAAGCAATCCTAGCCCCACAGCCCCCATGCCCAACCATACAAATTTTAAGCTCATAAAAGAATTTCAGGAGCTCAAACAACTCAATAGCAAAAAAACAACTTGATCAAAAAATGGGCAAAGGACATGAACAGACATTTCTCAAAAGAAGACACACAAATAGCCAACAGATATATGAAAAAATGCCCATCGTGAATCATCAGGCAGCTGCAGATAAAACCCACTGTGAGATATCAACTCATACCTCATACTTGTTAGATTGGCTATTGTCAAAAAGACAAAACATAGCAAGTGTTGCCAAGTATATGGAGAAAAGAACCAAAGTACACGTCAGTGGGAATTTAAATTAGTACAGTCATTATGGAAAACAGTGTGGCAGTTCCTCAAAAAATTAAAAATAGAACTACCATATGATCCAGCAATCTCACTACTGGGTATATATCCAAAGAAATTGAAATTAGTATGTCAAAGAAATATTTGTACTGCCATGTTCATAGCACAATAGCCAAGATAGGAAAAAAAGTGTCCATTATTGGATGAATGGGTAAAGAAAATGTGGTACACACAATGCAATGGTATTCAGACTTTAAAAAGAAGGTAGTTTTGTCATTTGCAGCAACATGAATGAAACTGGAAACCATTATGGTAAGTGAAATAAGCCAGCCAAAGACAGACAGATACCACATGGTCTCATGTATATGTGGAATCTAAAACCGTTGAACTCATAGAATCAGAGTAGAATGGTGATTACCAGGGGCTGGAGTAGGGGAGGTTGTGGATGGGGAAAAAAGAGATGTCAGCCAAATGATATAAAGTTTAAGTTGAACAGGAAGGTTAAGTTTCAGTGATGTATTGCACATCCTGGTGACTATAGTTAATAATAATGTTTGCATATTTCAAAATTGCTTAAAGAGAAGATGTTTTAATAATTTCAACTTTTATTTTAGATTCAGGGGTACACGTGCAGGTTTGTTATATGGGCATATTGTGTGATATTAAGATTTGGGGTATTATTGATCCTGTCACCCAGGTAGTGAGCATAGTACCCAACAGTTAATTATTCAACTCTTCCCCTCTTTTGCCTCCTCCACCAGCAGCAGCCTCCAGTGTCCATTGCTGAACACTTTACATCTGCCAGTACCAAATGTTTAGCTTCCACCTCTAAGTAAGAACGTGTGGCACTTGCTTTTCTGTTCCTACCTTAATTAGCTTAGGATAGTGCCCTCCAGCTGCATCTATGTTGCTGCAAAAAACATGATTTCATTCTTTTTTGTGGCTGTGTAGTATTCCATGGTGTATTTGTACCACATTTTCTTTATTAAATCCACCCTCGATGGACACCTAGGTTGATTCCATGATTTTGCTATTGTGAATAGTGCTGCAATGAACATGTCTGTGATGAACATATGAGAGCCTGTGTCTTTTGGGTAGAACAATTTATTTTCTTTTGGATATATACCCAGTAGTGGGAATCCTGGATTGAATGGTAGCTCTGTTTTAAGTTCTTTGAGAAATCTAAAAGAATAGATTTTAAATGTTCTTACCACAAAAAAAAAAGTAGATGAAGTGTTAATTAGCTTGACAATCATTTCACAGTCTATATTTGTATCTACTTATCTATCTCTTTATCTATCCCTTAAACATCATGTTCCTCATGTCACCCTACTCCATTCTGCTTGCAATGTGATCATCCCTTTGTGTGGGGGATCCATACTGTATATGCTACCTGCCCGTTGCTGTACAGGAAAAAACATACGGCATGAAGGCTTCAATGCTACCACAGGTAGCATTCAGGTGTTCATGGTGGTATCCATGTCAAATAAAAGGGAACCGAACCATTTTGCATTCCCACCAGCAATGAATGAGAGTTCCTGTTGTTCCACACCTTCACCAGCATTTGGTGTTGTCAGTATTTTGGATTTTAGTTATTGTAGTATGTGTGTTGTGGTATCTCATTGTTGTGTTAATTTACAATTCCCTAATAACACATGATGTTGAGCATCTTTTCATGTGTTTATGCCTGTTTGCCATCAGTCTATCTTCTTTGGAGAGGTGTCTGTTCAGATCTTTTTCCCATTGCACTTACTTTTTTAGTCACCTTTTCTTGGACATTCTTCTCTTTTGATGAAAATTGTGTTTGTTGAGATTGACCTTCCTGTTTCCCAGAATCTTGCTTACTTTCAGTTTTGAAATTTGTGTAATTTTTCTGGGTGTGATTTTGTTCTTTCTGGAATACATCCTTCAGAAGTTTATTTCATGACATGTCCTCATGACATTTTTTGCAGTTTGTCTGAAAACTATTTATTTCTCTGTTGTTCTTCAATGAGAGTTTAACTGAATACAAATCTCTGGATTTATAGCAGTTCCTTTTAGGACTTGGAAGATGTTATTCTGGTATTTTCTAGCTTATCGTTTTTAGTAGCCATTTTTATAGGTAATTTGGAGTTTAATTTTTGAGGGGAGGGATTTTACAGTTCTAAAATTCTTCTGAAATGGGAGATGTTTGAACATTTATTTCTCTTGGTATTTGTTTTGTTTTTGAAGCTGAGGATTCATTTATTCCATTTAATTTGGAAAACTCTTAGTCATTATATCTTGAAATATTGCTGTACTCCTGTTTCTCAGTTCTTTTATATTAAAGGTTCTGTAAACCATATCCTGGACCTTATTTTGTACTTCATGTGTCTTAACCTCTCCTCCATGTTTTCCATCTCTATCTATGCTGTGCATTACGGTTAGTTTCTTCTACATGTTGTTCAGCTCCTTGTTTCGATCTTCAACAGTGTCTAATTAAGATGCCCATTGTTTACCGAGTTTTAAATTTCAATGGTGATATATTTTACATTGAGATGTTAATTTTGTTTCTTTATAAAATTCTTTATAAAATTTTGCTAATTTTTAATAGCATTTTTCCTTTTCATTTTCCAATTCCAGGTTTTAATCCTTAAATATCTCCTTCTTGAAGTTCAAACAAAAATGTAAACCTCTCACACTGCAACTCCATTGCACTTTCTGTGTATTAAACTTCTCGCTGTTCATTATTGTTGAATCAATTTATGCCCAACAAAATAGGGGCTATAATGTGTTTGTCTCAAAAATAATAACTCAAATACTAATAAAAGCAAGATTCTCCCTGATGCTGCTCATTGATTCTTTCCACAAACATTTGTAGAGATCTACTACGTGCCTGGCAGTAAGCTGTGTGAGAATATGAAGTAACCAAGCTCCTTATCCTTAAAGAGCTTAGAGTTAACAAAGGGGAAGTTGTAGAAGTAAAGGCAATAATAAACCAGTTGTGTCAGGAGAATATAGATCTGGCTTTCTTGTTAATTGACTAGCCAAGATAATTATCCCAGATGTATAGTCTTTGCAATATTTTATATATACAAATAAAGGGCTACGAGAACAGAAACCTACATATTTATACTTGCTCAACTGTGGCAGGCATAATGAAAGTGGCTCATCTCACACCCAGTACAAAGCATATTTCAAAATATGTTGAGCCTAGCAAAGATATAGAGCAAAAACTCCATTTATCGTCTGGGGAGGGAGGAAATCCTGTTTAAATGTTTTGTGTTTTTGTTATTGTTTTTGTTTTTTAACTGAGTGCATGTAAAATATCCCTTTACTTCAAGCACATAAAAATTGTCAAAAAGGAATCACGTTTGATTCCATTCCAATAGATATAAAAGTGCATTTTAAAATAGTATTTATTCAAGATAAAACTGTTAGAACATGTGGAAGGGAAGGGAATTTTCTTAACCTGCTAAATGGTACGCATAATAAACAACAGCAAACGTTACACGCCATGATGAAATAGAAACAACACTTTAATGTCAAGAACACGAGAGAAAGCTTTCTGTTTTCACCTCATTGATTCAACCTTGTAGCTGAGGTGTTTTAATGCCTACAAAGGCATTACAAACACAGACAGGAGCATCAGGTTTGGAAAGCAATTTCATGCTAAGGTTTTAACTCCAGAGGAAAGCTATACACTGTGACATGTAAAAGAATGTTCTTTGCAGTGCAATTTATCATATTGAGCAAATGGAATCAACTTCACTGTCCTGTTCAAAGAGATGTATTACTACTATACTGTTGTTAAAAAAGAACTAGAACTACAAATATAAATAGATAAAACTTCAAAATCTACCATTAAGTGAATACCACAAATTGCAAGAGAATATATATACATACACACACATATATCTGCCAATGTGTATCTCAATAGAATGATGCCATATGTGTTGTAGACATTTCAACTGATAAAATAATGGTTCATAGTAATTATGAATTATACATATTTACATAAGAAACAAAACTAATACTCAGAAGTCAGTAGTTACCTCTGAGAATGGAGAGATGGGATAGTATCTGTGTATTTGTGAAGATTATTTCTTTAATTTAGAAAAATATATAAAGTAATATCGTAAACTTGGGTACACAAGTATTTGTTATTATTTCTGTACTTTTTAGTACATTTTAAGTATTTCATAATTTAAAAATATATATATTTTTGAGACGGAGTCTCAGCCTGTTGCCCAGGCTGGAGTGCAATGGCGCGATCTCGGCTCACTGCAACCTCGGCCTCCCCGGTTCAAGCGATTCTCCTGCTTCAGCCTCCCAAGTAGCTGGGATTACAGGTGCGCGCCACCATGCCCAGCTAATTTTTTTATCTTTAGTAGAGACGGGGTTTCACCATGTTGGCCAGGCTAGTCTTGAACTCCTGACCTCATGATCCGCTCTCCTTGGCCTCCCAAAGTGCTGTGATTACAGGCTTGAGCCACTGCACCCAGCCAGTAAAAAATAATTTTTAAAAATGTCATATTACCACATGATGGCGCCATAATCCCATTAATATAGCTATAAGGCCTTAGCCATAAGAAAAAATATTCATTACATCCCATTGATTTATAAAGAAGACAACTAAAAGTCTACAGTTCCCTACTCATGGGTGCTAATGTGGGCCTGCCTGCCTCTGTGTGTGTGTGTGTGTGTGTGCACGTGCATATGTGAGAGGGGCAAGGCAGAGTTTCTCTCTTGCACTTTACTAAAAGCAGTTAAAAGAAACCATTCTGATGCTGGGCACGGTGGCTCACACCTGTAATCCCAGCACTTTGGGAGGCCGAGAGAGGTGGATCACTTGAGATCAGGAGTTCAAGACCAGCCTGGCCAACATGGTGAAACCCCGTCTCTACCAAAAATATAAAAAATTAGCCAGGTGTGGTGGCCTGCGCCTGTATTCCCAGTTACTCAGGAAGCTGAGGCAGGAGAATCGCTTGAATCCAGGAGGCAAAGGTTGCAGTAAGTGGAGATTGTGCCACTGCACTCCAGCCTGGGGCAACAGAGTGAGACTCTGTCTCAAAAAAAAAAAAAAAAAAGAATAACTGTCTCCTTAGAATTGGAAAGAAACCCAGTTTGCAATAAGGTAGAATCTCGGTAACAATAAAGTCAAAAGCTTATTAATTTAAAAATCTACTAAATTTAAATTCAGATTATTTGGATAGAAAGTTGTTCTTTGCATTAATATAGATGGTTTGCTAGAGGCTTCCTTTCTGATCAGCAGAAATGGGACGATGTGGTTAACTTGGCTATAGATGGCTGCAACTAGATTTTGGATATGAAATTCAGCTCCTTTATCTAGAAAATGGGTAAAACAACCCGTACCCACAAACTATTGTTTTGAGATGAATTTCTCTTTACATTCTCATCGATAAAGGACTCTTAACTGATGAAAGGTTAATTAACCTCCCTGTCACCTCTCCCTTTGAAGGAATAGACTATTGTCATATACCATAAGAATCGCATCCCATTCAGTATGATGCTGTCACCAACCATTTATAAAATGGCCAATTCCTATTAACTATGAAACTCTTACATATAAAAATGCTGAATTAAAAACAGGGTTCTACACTATTAACTATGCTTTTGGATAACTAATTAATAATATTTTGTTTTTTATCAGAACCTGCTTTGTGCTTGGTGGATGAAAGAGTGCAATATATTGTTTATTTATTTTAATTAAACAATATATATTGTTTTAAAAATATATTTATAATTTTTATCAAAGCTAAGATTGAGAAGAACAGACCTTTTTCTCTTGAATTACTAATAGGTATGAAAATGACAATATAGTTTTACTTCGTGGCAGAATATTAATATTTTTATGTATTGTGCATTTTGCTGCTATAGTAATGACATTAAATTTAAAAAAAAAAACAGTGAGAAATGTTACTCACACATATATTCCTTGGACCAACTTAGTGGTCTTATCTCAAAAATATGCACAACATTTTTCCCAAGTTGACATGTGATACAGTTTCAATAACATTTAGATAACAGTATTTAAGACATGCTGATAATACCATTAGTCTGGTGCAGGGCTTACCAGGGTGAGCTGCAGATTCTAAGGCTATAATGGAATGTTTGTTTGTTTAATTAGGTGGTTAGTGGTTTTATGAAAAAAAATTGAATTTGAAATTGTAAGTTAGAGCAGTATAGTTAGAAAAGGTGAGAATACAAATGCAATTGACAAATAATCCAATACTGATGGTAGAGAAAGAGGAGTACACTGAAATAAGAATCAGATAGGCTTTATGGATGGGAATTTGGCTACAGTCTAGAAGGATGAAATCTAAAAATGACTTGAGTTGTGGCCTTGTAAATATGGTTGTATAAATCATCATGGTTAACATCAAATCACAGTACTGTTTGCAGCTTAAAGATGAAAGTTTTAGGATAAAGAGGAAAATAGTATCAATGCGGTATATATTCCAGTTGTGGGAATTTCGTATTTAAGAGGTCTATAGGGAAGGCTTAAAGATATGGCCAAAAATCCAAGGATTTACCTGTTAATGTCACACGAAGGCTCCTACCCTTGCCCAGATAAAAGCCCAGGAAGTTTCGTGATAAGAAGGGATGAGGTGAGGGAAGGGATTGGGCCACTCCTCCTCATCCTTCTGAGAAATATTTTCAATTCAACTGCTTTTAGAAACTTTGAGCTGGAAATGATCTTGCAATCTAAGCACCATATGAGGAAATTGAGGACAATGATATTACTTCACTTATTTCAGGCAGGGCTGAAACCTAAAAACTTAAGAGCCATATATGGACAGACAAGGTTCTTTGAAGTGGCTGAGAGTTGCTGGTGTAATTTGAGTCTCGGGGCACTGGGGTGTGGGCCTGGATTGGTGAGTACACACGGAGTGACCTGCCCATCCAGGAACCTCTGAGAATCAGGGAGCAAAGATCAAAGAAAAAGAAAAACGTCAGGACTTGGGAGAGGGTGTGTTACTGAAGGTTAGAATATAACGTTTGCTTTGCACGGCATGGGGATTGTACAGTTTCCTGGAGTCGGCACAACAAAGGACCGCAAACTGAGCCGCTAAAACAACAGAAATGTATTGACTCACTGTTCTGGAAGCCAGAAGTGTAAGATCCAGCAGTCCCCAGGGCTGTGCTTCTTCTGGAGGTGCGGCGGAAGGATCTGTTGCAGGCTCTTTCCTGGCTTCCACCGATTCCTTGGCAGCAGAACTCCAGTCTGCATGCAGCGTTCTCCTGTGTGTCTGCTTCTTCACCTGGCCTTCTTTTTATAAGGACACAGTCGTGTTAGATTAAGGGCCCATGCTACTCCAGTGTGACGTCGTCTTGACTGATTACATCTAAGTAACCTCTTTCCAAACAGGGCCCCATTCTGAGGTGTTGGGGGTTAGGACCTCAACATAGGATGTTTGATGGGGGGAAAGAATTCAACCCAGAAGAGGGGTGGCGGAAGCTTTATTAATAATGACAGATTTTCAGAATGGCCCAGCACCTCTGGTTATGGTAAAGGGTTTCACCCACGCCTGAGGCGGGGCTTTCATTCTTCATTCCTACTGCTTTTCTCATCCTATACTCTTTTCCTGGAAGCAACCATTCTCAAGATGTAAACTGCCACCTCTATGTAGACAGCTCGCTAATGTATGTGACCAGGCCATAGTCCTTTCCTGAAATTGAGGCCTTCTTAACCCACTGCCTGTCGACACATCACCAGGTATCACCCAGATACAGAAACCTCGATGGAAGCCAAGCCTGGCCGCTTCTTCCTCAACCCCCACCTAAGGAAGGTCCCGCCCCAGGTAAAGGCGCCTCCCGTGGTCCCCAGCTAAGCTTAGCTCCTGCACAACAATCTTGGGTGCTTCCCTCCCTTTCTCCCTCCACATCCCGAGTCCCTCAGCTTCACAGATAAATTGCCTTCACATCTGTAGAATGCCACCTCTTCCTCCTTATTCCTCTGGTTTAGGCAAAAAGTGCATTTTCTCTACATAGATGGTCTTACCTTTGTTCTTCTCCAACCCATCTTCAACACTGAGACAAGAGAATTCCTTCTGAAACCCAAACCCGATCACTTTACTCTCCTATTTTAATCCTAGGACTTGCAGAATATGTTCCTGTCTCCAGCTTCAGCTTTCCTCCTCATTTTTGGAGTTCATGAGTTTTAAAGACATGTATTAGAAACTGCTGTGTGCCTGGCACTAGTCTAGGCACGTGTAGGGTACAAGGAAGGAATGACTGACACATTCACAAAAATGCAAGTAATTTTTACCATTGAGAATGTTTTTCAAGTTTTATGTCCCAAGTCCCTAAGATCGTCTTGTAAAACTGTGCTTCACTAAAAACGAAAAGCAGTGGGAACTGACTGATCTGATCAGGAAGAGGTTAAACTGTGGATGAAATGGACCGATGGAATTTACCCATTTCTGCTCTCTGCAGCGGCACCTCCTTACCTTATTTCTGAGTACCCCAGCAAAACAGGTCTGTTTATATTTTTCAGTATACAATTATTCCTCCCTTTTCTTCCTGACCTTGGAACCCCCTGACCCTGAGGTAGACATAAGGAGAAAGCAGAGTCATTGGAATGCAATCTTTAAGAAGCCTGCAGCCTTGCTCAAGCAACACACAAAGGCAGATAGAGCAATGGCTGTGAGAAACGAAGTGAAAATAAGCAAGAAATGAAAAACGTTTAGGCAACTTAGATGTCTTCAGAGCTCGCTGACTTGGTGACCTACTAGGGCACTAAAATCAAGAGGGGAGCTCTCTGAAGATGAAGAATGTAACTCTGGCTAAAATATCAAAGACAAAGTACTCTCTCATCAGAATAATAATAATAGTAACATGCTTCTTTATGTTGTCATATTTAGTGACACCATTCTACTTAATAATGGCTGATGAGGGCTTTTTCAGAAAATAGAAATTCTACTTTAATGATGCTTCCCTGATGAGATTTAAAATCAAAACAAAAACAAGCAAGAGAAAAAGCTGTTTGTTCTTCAAGAAACTGATAATTGACACCAGGCTATGTTATATCACAATATACCTCTCCAAAGCTTCCCTGAAACATATTCGATCACATGGGATATTTGGTAAGTTGCATAGAATTTAGACATATCAAATTTTATATTAGAAATATGTTTGTAAAAAAGGCGTGTAAAATAAATGTTCACTAATATGCACGGTGTTGCTACAAACATTCATGTACATGTCTTTATGTGGACATACGTTTTCGTATCTCTTGAACGTACACTGGGAGTGGAGTTGAGGATGGTATGGTAACTGGGTAGGTAACGTTCTGAAGAACTGCTATACTCTTTTACAAAGAGGTTGTATAATTTTACATTCTTGCCAACAAAGCATGAAGAATCCAGTTTTTCCACATGTTCCCAACACTTGCTATTGCCTGTCTTTTTAAATATAGTCATTTAGTGGATATGTAGTGTTGTCTTGTGGTTTTGTTTGCACTTCTTCAGTGGCTAAAATTTCAACTGATGGCTGGGTACACAAATGTGGTACATCTACACAATGGAATATTATTTGGTAATTTAAAGGAATTAAGTACTGATACATGCTGCAACATGAATGGAACTCAAAGACAGTGTGATCAGGGAAAGAAGCCCTTAGTACTATGTCCTTGAGTTCATATAGCATGTGGTCGTTTTGAAAAAAGCCCATTTACATGAACTACTCAATTCTTTAGAGGCAGAAAGTATATTACTTGTTGCTGAGGGCTGGAGTCAGGGAGAATGAGGAGTGACTGTTAATTGGTACATTTCTTTCTGGGACAATAAAAATGTTCTAAAACAGATTATGGTGATGGTTGGAAAACTTTGTAAATATATTAAAACCCATTAAATTGTACATTTAAATGAGTGAACTTTATGGTATGTAAATTGTATCTCAATAAAGTTGTTAAAAAATAACTATACTTTGTGATTAAAGCTGTGTTTTGTTGTTAAAATAAATAAATCTTTTAAACATGAACAAATATTCTCTAATATGCCATTTTAAAAAGTATATGTTTTGAAATATTTTCTTAATATTAATTTTCTTAAATTAGAGCTTTTATCAGCTTTAGAAATCTACATATTTTGCTTCAGTTAATAACTCATCTGTTTTTGTTTGAAATTGAATCCTTGATTTTAAACTTATTTAAATGCTTATTAACCTGTTCAAATATATACTTTTGGTCACAATTAAAAATTGTTTCAAATTGAGAGCTTCTGAATCAAATGATATTCCAGGACAGAATGTCCTCAGAAACCAGCTTTTCTACCATGTAGTCCAGTGATTTGTTTATTAAAGAGAAGAAAACTGGGAACAGAACGGAGAACAAAATTTTAGATTAAATTTAAACTCTGTATTGGTAAGATATACTCTCAAATTACCCCGAAGATGGATTCATTAAGGTGCAATCTTACTTTGAAGATTAATCTGAAATCTTCTCCAAACCAATTCACATGCATTTGTCTTATTTGGTCCTGGAAAATAAAAAGAACTGTGGCAGGCACAAAAGTATTTACTATTAACTTTAGACCTTAGACGTCCTTAATAGCCAGACTTAGTACATAATGTGGTATTGGATTGTGGAGCTGAGATTGGAAATCACATTCTCTGATAGGCTGCCATTGTCATCGCCCCGCCATCTGCCCTCAGGTGAGACTTGAGATTACACACAGAAAGAAAGCAGATCACTGAAATGGAAACTAATGGTTCACTCAGGGCGGCTTGGGGAAAAGAATTCCTTCCTGGAATCAAAAGGTATTTTAGGAACAAAAAAGCTTTAACCTCATGCTAGTTTGACCAATTAATCATTTTAGGTATTTAAGTCCAACTTTGTTAACACTTAAGATTCCTGTCCTCACCATGCTGGTCTTCCAGAAGTGACTTTCAGAACCTTTCAATTTTTATTCAGAACAGGATCATTTCCCTTTCTCTGATGAAACCTTATCTGACTTCCCGGGATGCTTAGCTCCAAAGCCAGTGACAACTGTCTCAGAGATACGCTTTTAATTCACAATTCCACACTTTTTTCAATAATGAGTGGCTGATTTTAAAGCTTGTAATTTAATAAGTCTAAACTCATAAAATAACTAGAAATACAAGACGAACTTCTCTACTGGGTGCATTGTTCCCTTCTAATCCTTTCTCCTTATAAGGGCCAGTATGTATAGAGGTCTTTGTGAGGCTTCAGAAATTGCTGAAGATCCCTTCAAAGCAAAACTGATTTTACAAAACTCTCATCCTCCCCCGTCTCCTCTCGCCACAGGATCAGGTCAGGTACTGAGTCATACAAACAGGTAATCCACCAAGCTGCACTCCACGCAGTTAAGTGGCTCTAACATAAACTCTCATTGCAAGGGGGGTGGGGGAATGTGAGATAAAAGCACCATTTATCTTTTGCACACTCGCCGAAAATCTACCCATTATACAGTGTAGACCTGGATGAGGGCTGCTGGTGCTCCTTTGATGTGGGAGAATTTGCTTTGTCCCAGAACAGTAGTCAATGGTCCAGCTTTTCTTCTCCCTTGGCAGAATGTGGGTATTTACTTGCTGCACATTCCAGCACTTTGATAGATCGCTGAGCTGAACTTGGCCTGCGCTGAGCTAAGGAGATCAAGACTTGGACAGATTCTTTGTTCTGTCCCCTGGTGTCAGCGACTTGGAGTACTCAGCCTGTCGACTCTGGGGCCTTTCAATGGGAGGACAGATCCTTGAGTTCACAGATAGAGCAACAAAGGTTTGCTTATGGGGTAGTGGCCTCCCCTGAAAAATAGCTTTTTTGTGTCAGGATATTTATCATGCACTCATGTCATCATTTCAGAGTTTACTGTGGCAGTCTTAGCTCAGACAGTGCATGAAGCTTTTTATCTGTTAATGTGAATATCGCTTTGAAGCCCAGGCAGGGAATACGTTATAAGTTTAGTGATAGAGAAGCTCAAATAGTTGAGTAACAAGTGAGAGAGGATGGAGAAAGATATAGGGCTGCTAATGGAGGGAAAAATTAATCTAATCATCCTTTAGTTAGAGAAACAGATCTTTGTTCCCCACCTTACTCAGAAATCTCAGGTATTTAGAGTCATGTAAATGTGGTTTCATCTTATTCTTCATCTGGGTACTGATTTACAATAAAGGAAATATTTCAAAGCATTAAAGTTAATTAGATTATTTTTATGCTTATAGAGTGCTAGAATTAGAGGACCTGGAACAAATGGAGAGATTATCTTGTCAACAGTTTTGTGGAAGACACATCTCCAAAATCACATTTACATTTTATTTCCATTTTCTTCATTCAGAAAGGCCATGAGACAGATTTTCCTGGAGTCCTATTTTATCAAAATTAAATTCCCTTGAGTTTATTTATTTGTTTAGATTTAAAAATAATCTCAGAGAGAAGTGCTTTCACTTCTGATTTACTTTAGTTTGTTATAAAAACAAAACCCCCGAGCAACCACAGATCTTCTATACACATGGGCAAAATGACTATTGATATTGTTAAAAGCCTCAGATAGAATTCTAAGTGAAGGTACTTAAGAAATCTATGCACTAAGTGGTGGTGGATGAAACTTAGAAAAAAGAAAAGATAGGCTATGTGCCCTTTCATGGCACTACATAACCTTTAAGTCAAACATCAAATAAAACCTCTTGGAGAGAAAACCTGCTAAGAGACCATGTGATTTTTGCCACTAAGTATAGTTAAATATCTAGTGATTTTTACCCATAGAAAATTATGACCAAAGTTGCTGATATTATATTTTTCATGATTATTGAAGAAAAGAAAGTTTGGTTTGTGGGCACTACATATATTTACTTAAAGATGACATGAATGAAACATGCTGTTAGCTGTTTGCTAAAGTACAATTTTAGTAGAGACTCATATTTATATCTCTTTATAATTTTATTGTATGTAGCTTATATTGTGAGCATTTAGTGTGAAGCAGGACATGACTTTACTTGAGTTAACTGACACTTACATTTCTTTCTGTTCTGATTATCCCCCTACTTTGAAAATAGATTATGGTCTGTCAGGTGTGAGTGAGCTGCAGTCTCTCAGCTGAAACCCATACCAACTACAAATATTTATTTACATATATATTTATTTTACTTCCTTAAACTGATTATTTCTATATACACAGATTTTGTTGTCTATTTGCCCTTCTTACAAATCTTATTGTATATGTGTAAAAAGCTTAATTACTCTTTTGAATGATCTAGTTACATAGACTAATTAATAAACCTTTTTGAAGAGCACTATAGTTTAAAAGGAAAAATGCTCTGTCAATCTTAAGGCTTCATATTATAGTCGGCTCTTAAAACTATGAGAAAATCTGTACTTTTGTCAATGGGTTTAAATATAAATTCAAAATTGTATTCATAATAGCATAAAGTGTTTGCAGTGAGCTGAGATCGCGCCACTGCACTCCAGCCTGGGCGACAGAGCGAGACTCCATCTCAAAAAAAAAAAAAATAAAAAAAAAAATAAATAATAAAAATAACATAAAGTGTAGTAGAATTAGGGGTATTGGTTTTAACGTGTTCAACTGCAAGTAACAAAGAACCAAGAACAAAACTGCGCGTTATTTATTTAGCACGTGTTCCAGCAGTAAGCTATCTCAAAGTTTTTCAGCTGTTTGTTCCACTATTCAAAGTATCTTGATTTTTGGTATTTATAATTATCACTTATTTTCTTTTTGTAATAAAAAAAGTATAAAGAAAGATCCAGTATAATTCCATCACCCAGATTCAATAATTCCAAGATTTTGTTTATGTATTCTTTTGCCTTTTCTCATTCTCTCTTTAGTTTTTGAAAAATTATCTCAAGACTGCATTGTGGCTCACGCCTGTAATCCCAGCACTTTGGGAGGCCTAGGCCTCCTGATCACAAGGTCAGGAGGTCGAGACCATCCTGGTTAACACAGTGAAACCCTGTCTCTACTAAAAATACGAAAAATTAGCCAGGCGTGGTGGTGGGCACCTGTAGTCCCAGCTACTCGGGAGGCTGAGGCAGGAGAATGGCATAAACCTGGGAGGCAGAGCTTACAGTGAGCCGAGATCGCACCACTGCACTCCAGCCTGGGCGACAGAGCGAGGCTCCATCTCAAAAAAAAAAAAAAAAAAGAAAAATTATCTCAAAAAGCAGACCTTTTGGGTATGGTGGCTCACGCCTGTAATCTCCACACTTTCAGAGGCTGAGGCAGGAGAATCCTTTGTGCCTAGGAGTTCAAGACGACCCTGGGCAACATAGTGAGACTGCATCTTTACCAAAAGAAAGAAAAAAAAAAAAGCCAGGCGTGGTGGTGCACACCTGTAGTCCAAGCTACTCAGGAGGCTGAGATGGGAGATGGGAGGATCACTTAAGCCGGGAAAGTCAAGGCTGTAGTGAACCCTGCTGGTGCCACTGCACCCCAGCCTGAGCAACAGAGTGAGACCCTGTCTAAAAACAAAACAAAAAGCAGATCAACATTACATATGCATCACCAATAATTGTAGACATTTTCTCACACTGAAAAAAATAACAATAATTCCTTTGTCTTTATTCAAATTTTCTGAAAGTAAGTACGTAGCAGAAAGCACAAATATCTGCCTTCTCATTCATGCAGGTTTAGAGGAGTTACACTTTCTGATTTAAGGGATCTTCTTTTACAGGTTCTTCTGAACCAAGCCTGCAAGTAGGAATTTTTTAAAAATCTGCAAAGGAGCTAACAAGTTGCAAGAGGTATTTGTGATAATGGTGGATTATCAGTCCATAACAAGCATTGAATCTGTATTTTCTTTTTTTTTTTTTTTGAGATGGAGTCTTGCTGTGTTGCCCAGGCTGGTGCAGTGGTGCGATCTTGGCTCACTGCAACCTCTGCCGCCCGGGTTAAAGTGATTCTCTTGCCTCAGCCTCCCGAATAGCTGGAATTACAGGTACCTGCCACTGTGCCTGGCTAAGTTTTCTATTTTTAGTAGAGACGCGGTTTCACCGTGTTTGCCAGGCTGGTCTTGAACTCCTGACCTCATGATCCACCCGCCTCGGCCTCCCAAAGTGCTAGGATTACAGGCGTGAGCCACTGTGCCCGGCCTCTATTTTTATTTTAAAGCAAAAAACCATTTGATTATAGATTTTTCCTGGGTTTATTTCAGTTTTACACACACACCCAACTAAAAATTAAAGGTAAGGAAAACTTACCAGCTGGTTTCTATTGAATGGCAGCATCCAAGTTTTGCTTATTCTGACTCAGAAATCTCGGGGTCACATCTGGCTCCTCCCTTTCCCTTGCCCACCTCTAAAATGTTACCAAATCTTTCAATCGAACCGTCAAATGCTTCTCTTATTTGTTCTATACTTTTTATTTCCTCTTCTCCTGTACTCTAGTTAAGGAACTCACTACCTCTGTTCTAAATTACTATAGTCGCCTGATTGGAGGCCCTGTGCTCACTCTAGTTTTAACTCATCCTACTAACAATTTTCAGATAGTCTTTATTTTGCTTTTGTTTTTGTAATAACAATGGGCTGACCTTTATTGATGAAATAATATGTGAAGGCAATCTTTCACATGCTCTACCTCACTAATCTAATAGTCACAATGCTATACAATAGATTTCTTGAGCTTATTCCTCCTATTTAACTAACATTTTTTATCCTTTGACCATCATCTCCCCATCTCACTCTCCAACCATCCCAGGCCCTAAGAACCACCATTTTACTCTCTACTTTTATGAGATCAGGTTTGTATATGACACATGTAAGTGAGATCATGTGGTAATTGTGTTTCTGTGCCTGACTTATTTCACTTATAATTTCCTCTAGATTTATCCATGCTATCACCAATGACAAGTTTTTCCTTTTCTATGGCTGTGTAGCATTTGATTGTGTGTATATATATACCATATTTTCTTTTCTTTTTTCTTTCTTTTTTGAGATGGAGTCTTGCTCTGTTGCCCAGGCTGGAGTGTAACGGCACAATCTCGGCTCACTGCAACCTCAGCCTCCCAGGTTCAAGTGATTCTCCTGCCTCAGCCTCCCCAGCAGCTGGGACTACAGGCACCTGCCACTGCGTCTGGCTAATTTTTGTATTTTTAATAGAGACGGTGTTTCACCATCTTGGCCAGGCTGGTCTCAAACTCCTGACCTCGTGATCCACCCGCCTCGGCCTCCCAAAGTGCTGGGGTTACAGGTGTGAGCCACCTTGCCCGGCCTATACCATATTTTCTTTATCCATTCATCCACTGATGAACATTTAGGTTGATTCTATATCTTTGGTACTACGACTAATGCTGCAATAAATCACGGGAATGCAGATATCTCTGTCAAAACTGATGCTACTTCCTTTGGGTATATACTCCATAGTGAAATTTCTGGATCAATGGTAATGCTATTTTTTTTTTTTTTTTTTAGTTTTTCCAGAAACCTTCACACTGTTTTCCGTAATGGCTGTATTAATTTAGATTTCCACCGACTGTGTGCAAAAGTTCCCTCTCCTGCACAACCTTGCCAACACTTGCTATTTTTTGTCTTTTTGGCAATAGCAATTCTAACAGGTGTAAGGTGACACCTCACTGAGGTTTTGATTTGCATTTTCCTCATTAGTGATGTTGAATATAGTTTCATATGCCTGTTGGCCATTTGTATGTCTTCTTTTATGAAATGTCTGTTTAGGTCCTTTGCCCATATTTTTGCTTTTATTTTTCATTGGCATCTGCTAATTGTACTTTGCCTGTTTTTTAATCAGGTCATTTGTCTTCTTACTGTTGAGCTGATTGAGTTCCTTATATATTTTGCATATCAACCACTTATTAGATACATAGTTTGCAAATACTTTCTCCCACTCTACATTTTCTCTTCACTCTCTTGCTTTTCTTTCTTTCTTTTTTTTTTGCTGTGCAGTTCTTCATTTTGATGTAATGCTATTTGTTTATTTTTGCTTTTGCTGCCTGCACTTTTGGGGTCATATCATAAAGTTATTGCCCAGAGCAACTCCATGGAGCTTTTCCCCTATTTTTTTCTAGTAGCATCATAGTTTGGGGCCTTACATTTCAGTATTTAAGCCATTTTGAATTGATACTTGTATATGGTATGGAATAAGGATTTAATTTCATCCTTCTGCATATGGACATCCAGTTTTTCCAACACCATTTATCAGAGACTGTTTTTTCTGCATTGTGTGTCCTAGGTGTTTTTGTTAAAAGGTAAAATTTTTATCATCCCATTTTTGTTGTAAGAAAATTGTAGGGCCGGGCTCGGTGGCTCACACTTGTAATCCCAGCACTTTGGGAGGCCGAGGCAGGCGGATGACGAGGTCAGGAGATCAGGAGATGGAGATAATCCCGGCTAACATGGTGAAACCCTGTCTCTACTAAAAATACAAAAGATTAGCCAGGCTTGGTGGCGGGCATCTGTAGTCCCAGCTACTCAGGAGGCTGAGGCAGGAGAATGGCGTGAACCTGGGAGGCGGAGCTTGCAGTGAGCGGAGATCACACCACTGCACTCTAGCCTGGGTGACAGAGTGAGACTCTGTCTCAAAAAAAAAAAAAAAAAAAAGAACATTGTACTTTAGAAGCTTTAATTCATACCTAAGATTGCCAAGCTATTAATGACTTATCATTCTGACCTCGATCTCCCTGGCTCCTGAGTCTATACACTTTGTCAAGACTAAAAGTGAAAATTAAAATGATGGCTCAGAAAGGGCAACATTTTGTAATACTCTCAGGATATGCCTCTGTGGTTCCCCAGTGTTTCTTGAAGTATTGAGATCACTGACCTACATGAATACCTTCCTAAGTCCTTGCAAATAAGAGCAAAGTAAGTTATCAACATGTTCCCTCCAAATCCAATAAGCGTCATACTGTGTCAAAACTTATTGCAACATGATTGAACCATCATATAGTCCATACAACTGTAACTAAAGTATTTGGACAAATTGAACAGAATCTCTAAGAATCCCCATGCCACAGTCTGTTTCCGTACTGTGCAGGGACCCCAAGGGGAGAACATGAGAACTCAGAGTAGGGGAAAAGGTTCATATATTTGCACTCTAGCTTGGCCGCCAATTGGAGCCAATGGTTAGGACAAGAATAAGCCACGTGTAGGCCAGGCGCTGTGGCTCATGCCTGTAATCCCAGCACTTTGGGAGGCCGAGGCGGGCAGATCACAAGGTCAAGAAATCGAGACCATCCTGACTAACACGGTGAAACCCCATCTCTACTAAAAAAAAAATTAGCGGGCGTGGTGGCGGGCACCTGTAGTCCCAGCTACTCAGGAGGCTGAGGCAGGAGAATGGCATGAACCCTGGAGGTGGAGCTTGCATTGAGTGGAGATGGTGTTACTGCACCCCAGCCTGGGCAACAGAGGGAGACTCTGTCTCAAAAAAAAAAAAAAAAAAATTAATATCAAATTTTATTGAGAGGCTCAAATGGAAAAACATAAATGAGTGCAAAATCTAATATGTAATGCACTAAATAAATGCAAAAGACTTTTTAAAGTTTTAATTCAGTGTATAATTCAGTGGGTTTTAGTATATTCAGAGTTGTACATCTATCTCTATAGCGCAATTTTAGAATATTTCATGACCCCTCAAAAAGCAACCCTGTGTCTATGTACTCATTAGCAATTACTCCACACCTTATCTCTCAGTCCAGCCCTAGGCAACCACTAATCTACTGTCTATGTCTATGGATCTGCCTATGTTGGACATTTCAAGTAAGTGGAATTATATACTCTATGGTCTTTGTGTCTGGCTTTTCTCACCTAGTCTAATAAAGTTTTCAAGGTTCATCCATGTTGTGCCATATGTTAGTACTACTTCATTGCTCATGGCCGAATATATTCCATTGAATGGATCTGCCACATTTGTGTATCCATTCATCAGTTGATGAATAATTGGATTATTTCCACTTTGGGGCCAATATGAATAATGCAGCTGAGTGTGTATACATTTTCTTTTCTTTTCTTTTCTTTTTTTGAGACAGAGTCTCGCTTTGTCGCTCAGGCTGGAGTGCACACTAGCGTGATCTCTGCTCACTGCAAGCTCCGCCTCCCGGATTCAAGCCATTCTCCTGCCTCAGCCTCCCGAGTAGCTGGGACTACAGGCGCCCATCACCACACCCGGCTAATTTGTTTGTATTTTTTTAGTAGAGACAGAGTTTCGCCATGTTAGCCAGGATGGTCTCGATCTCCTGACCTCGTGATCCACCCGCTTCGGCCTCCCAAAGTGCTGGGATTGCAGGCGTGAGCCACCGCGCCCAGCCGAGTGTGTATACATTTTCATGTGGAAATGTTTTCGTTTGTTTTGGGTATGTGCCTAAGAATTGCTGAGTCATATGGTAATTACATATTTCACAGTTTGATAAACTACCCAACTATTTCCAAAATGACTGCATCATCTTATATTCTCACTGGCAACATATGAGGGTTTCAGTTATTTCTCCACATCCCATCATTACTTGTCATTGTCTTTTTTATTATAGTCATTTTATTGGGTATGAAAGTTGTATCTCATTTGATTTTGATTTACATTTCCCTAATGTCTAAAGATGTTAGATGTTGAGCTTTTCTTCATATCCATATTGGCTGTTTATCTTTCTTTCAGAAATTCAGAAAGGTCTATTCAAATCATTTATTTGAATTTTTTTAAAATAGAGTTTATTTTTTAAAATCAGTTTTAGGTTTACAGAAAATTAAGTAGAAAGTATAGAGAGTTATTATACACCCCCCTTTCCCCACCTCTTTCTCTTTCTCTCTCTCTCTCACATACACACACACACACACACAATTTCCTCATTATTATTTTAATTAGTGTGGTCCTTTTGATACAATTGATAAGATAATGTTGATACATTATTTTATAGTCCAAAGTTTACATCAGGGTTCATACTTTGTGTTGTATATTCTATGAGTTTTTACAAGTGTATAGGACATGAACCCACCCTATAAGTAACATACAGGATAGTTTCACTGCTCAAAATCCTGTATGCCCTACCTATTCCCTGTCCCCTTTCTATTTGAAATCCTTTGGTACTACTAATCTTCTTAATATCTCCATAGTCTTGCCTCTTCCAGAATGACAGATAATTGGATGTAGTATGACATACGGTATGTAGCCTTCACAGAGCCCTTTTTTTTTTTAAAACTTAAGCCTATGAATTTACTATTCCTCTATGTCTTCTCATGGCTTAATAGCCAATTTCTTTTAAGGAAGGAATAGTACTGCATTGTCTGAATGTACTACCATTTGTTTATCTATTCACCTACAGAAGGACACCTTGGTTCCTTGTAAGCTTGGGAATTATGAATAAAGCTGCTGTAAACATGTGTATGCAAATTTTTATGTGGGCATAAATTTTCTACTCATTCAGGTCAATACCAAGGGGGCATAATTTCTGGAGTGAATGGTAAGAGTATGTTTAGTTTTGGAAAAAAATCATACAACTGCTAAGCTGTCTTCTAAGGTGGCAGTATTAGTTTGCATTTCCACCAGCAATGAATGAGAGTTCCTGTTGCTCTACAACCTCACTAGGATTTGGTGTTGTCAATGCTTGGAATTTTAGTCATTCTAATAGGTAAGTAGTAGTACATCAAAGTTATTTTAATTTACTCTGCCCTAAGGGTGTATGATTTGTATCTTATTCTATTAGTCCATTCTCACACTGCTAATAAAGACATACCCGAGACTGGGTAATTTACAAAGCAAAGAGGTTTAATTCACTCCCAGTTCACCATGGCTGGGGAGGCCTCAGGAAACTTACAATCATGGTGGAAGAGGAAGCAAACACGTCCTTCACATGGTGGCAGCAAGGAGAAGTGCAGTGCGAAGAGGGGAGAAGATCCATATAAAACCATCAGATCTAATGAGAACTCACTATCATGAAAACAGCATGAGGGTAACTGCCCCAATGCTTCAATTACCTCCCACCAGGTACCTCCCACAACACGTGGAGATTATGGGAACTACAATTCAAGATGAGGTTTGGGTGGGGACATAGCCAAACCATGTCACTTATCATATGCTTGTTTGTCATCTGTATATCTTCTTTGTCAAACTATCTGTCCAGATCTTTTGCCCAATTTAAAAATTGGGTTATCTGTTCTCTCATTGTTCAGGCTGTATGTTTCAGATACCTGTCTTTTATTAAAGATGTGTTTTGCAAAAATGTTCTACAAATCTGTGACTTGTCATTTTGTTCTACTAAGTGTCTTTGGCACAGCAGGAGTCTTTAAGTTGATTGAAACCTGCTCTTTCATGGATTGTGCTTTTGGTGTGGTATCTAAAAACACTGCCAAAACCAAGGTCAACTAGATTCTCTCCTATGTTATTTTCCACAAGTTTCACAATTATTGCATTTTACATCTAGGTCTATGACTCATTTTGAATTAAATTTTGTGAAAAGCGTAATGTTTATGCCTAGATGCTGTTTTTCTTTTTTGCATGTGGATGTGTAGTTGTTCCAGCACCATCTGTTATAAAGTCTGTCCTTTCTCCATTGCGTTGTCTTTGGTTTTTGTCAAAGGTAAGCTGACTACATCTGTGTGGATCTCTTTCTGTGCTCTTTCTCTTGTTCCATTATCTTATTTGTTTATTCTTTTCTAATATCACATTGTCCCGGTTGCTGTAGCTTTATGGTAAGTTTTCAGTAGGTCAGTCCTTATGCTTTGCTCTTCTCCTTCAGTGTTGTTTTGAATATGCTGGGTCTTTTGTCTTTTCACATAAACTTAAAATCACTTTGTCAGTATTTACAAAATAACTGGCTGAGATTTTGATTGTGATTGTGCTCAGTTTATAAATGTGGAAAGAATGGACATCTTAACAATATTGTCTTCCTATCCATGAACATGGAATCTCTTGATTTATTTGGATCTTTGATTTTTATTACCACAGTTTTGCAGTTTTCCTTATATAGCTTTTATGTGTGTTTTTTAAGATTATACCTAAGCGTTTTTTTGTGTTTTTTTGGTGCTAATGTAAATGGCATACGTGGCAGGAAAATGGTTTTTTGGGGGTATAATCTGGGAAAAGGATCTTTGCAGATGGAATTACAGATCTTGAGATGAGCTTATTCTGGATTATCCTGGTGGGTTTTACATCCTATGGTAAGTGTCATTATAAGAAGACATGAAGCTTCCCAGGGAGAAGGCCAAGTGAAAGTGGAGGCAGAGATTGAAATTATACCAGAGTCTGCAGACAGTATGGCCGTGATACAATTTCTGGAAAATAATTGTGCCCTTTCATTCTACAGCAAATATTCTAATGTGTATATGTGGCTTACATGCAAGGGTTTGCTCAAGGCAAAAGCACATTTATAAAAACATTTTCTCAATATGAAACTACTAGAGGCCCTTTGTTGGTTTAAAGTGAACTCTCCTCTTTCCAATCTAGTTGTGAACATGTCCCCTTTTAGACACATACACACTTGCACGCACACACACACACACACACACACCAGGCTGGAGATCTTGAGGTATTTAGCCAAATGTAAGCTCTTATTTCTTCACTTAAAGCAGTAATCCTTAAAGTAGCAATAGGCATTAACAGTTTAGATGGCTTTCAGTCATCTTAGGGTTTAATTCAGTTAACTCTGAATAGAGAGCTCTGCATCCAGACTCAGAATCATTGATTTCTATAGGAATGCGCATAAGTTCTCTGGACCTTCCCACATCATGGTCCCAGAGGAACTGGGACCAACCAAAGGCGGGGTTTGAGTCCCTTAAATTTACCTTCTCTGCATTCACGGTAGGGCTCAAGGAAAAAATCAGCGGTGAGGCAGACATGCACATCAATGTTAAGATGAGCAGAAAGCCACACGAGCACATCTATTTTCCAGATGAAACCTTTCTGACGGGCTGGGCGTGGTGGCTCATGCCTGTGATCCCAGCACTTTGGGAGGCTGAAGTGGGTGGATCACTTGAGGTCAGGAGTTCAAGACCGGCATGACCAACATGGTGAAACCCTGTGTCTATTAAAAATACAAAATTAGCCAAGCGTGGTGCCAGGTGCCTGTAATCCCAGCTACTCAGGATGCCAAGGCAGGAGAATCGCTTGAACCCGGGAGGCGGAGGTTTCAGTGATCTGAGATCGCACCATTGCACTCCAGCCTGGGTGACAAGAGCAAAACTCCATCTCAAAAAAAAAAAAGAAATAGTAATAATAAGGAAAAAGAAATCTTTCTTTGGATATTTCCCCTCACCATGTTGGCTCCTTGTTAAATACACTTGATATTAAAAAGCACTGTAGTCATTCTGTTTCCAGGTCTATTGTTTATTTAAAATGGAAGGAAACAGGAAAACCTGCTGTGAGATATTCAGCATGGGCTTCCCTTATTAAAATGTTGGAGGAACCAGTTTATTCAGGTTGGGGCCAAAAGGGAGCCTCATTGCTCAATTAAGGGGGCACGGTAGCAATCTGCACCCTCATCAACTTCTTCCAAACGTGGGCTCACCCAGCTGTTGATCTTGATTCAATGCATTAGGGAAATGTGGGTTTCTACATGCAGCATTGTGCTTGCTTTATGGGTTATGCTCCTGGGTGGAATAGAAAGTGAGATTGTGTAGAAGATAGTACAAAAGTCACATGAACTTAGAACTGCTTTTCTATTCAACAGATACCAGAAGACCTTTGCCAGAATTTCTTTAGGATTAAAAAACAACTACAAAATGGTAGCGTCTATGGATTTAAATGAGCATCTGTGAACTTGCATGTATTTTAAGTCTCATTCTTTACAGGCTTCCCCGAAGTGGTGAAGCAGAAGCTCTGTTGGTGATTCTGGTATATTCTAGCTCATGAGCCGAGGCCATCGAATTAGAAAGCCACTTCACAAAAGCAGAACTCATGCAGTGGCTTTGTCACATCTTGCTTTCTTTTGCGTTTTGTTTTCTACGTTTTATGTCACAGGTTCGTTTCTTTTGCCTTTTCTGTTTCTAAGTTTTATGTCACAGATTTGAAAGCACGCCATTAATGCATTCACAATGTGGACAATTAATTACAGAGTTCTCAGTAATTTAAGCGTGTGCAGACCAAGCGATGTGTGTGTTTGTTTTGTTTATTTGGTTGGTTTGGTGTGCTTCATACAAACTGACGCTCTCTATTATTTCCGTTCTTTGGGGTGACAGAACACTAAGTTGTTTTTCTGAAGCGCAATGTCTCAGCGTTGTGACAGACAATGGAGGCAGTCATATGTGGCCTCACCAAGCGACCTTGCCTAATGGGAGCCTTTCCTGTGTGGAGGCTGCTGAGAGGCTCATGGGAAATAAGCCAGAGGCCTTGGTGAGACGCCATGTGTCTCTTCACAGCAAAGAAAATTATCATTTCCAGTGGCTGATGTCACTTGGGATGTGGGAGAATGGCCTAAGGAAGTGACATTTCTTTGCCATGTCTACCTGGAGTCCAGCAGGCAGCTGGATTGGAATACTGGTTTAACTACACTAAGAAGTTCTTTTTCTTTGTTTTTCCTCATGATACATTTTTTTTCCTTTTTCACATACACAGGAAATAGAAATACTCTTCGATGTTTTGTATAATTGAACCACAGGGTCAATCAGTCCCACGGTCCATTCCAAGCCTTTGTTTCACTCTGTTCCTCACTCTTCCTTCAGTGCCTTGTTCAGTCACCTTCTGGGATATCACTGACTCTCGGTTCTTCCTCCTGACTGGCAGCTCCTTGTAGATTCCTTTCTGGTTCCTCTGTGTCTCCCATTGCAGAATCAGGCATACCTTGGGGCTCCAGCCTCGAACTCCTTCTCTTCTTGGCCTGTACCTACTGTCCCGTGATTTCCTTTTATCTTATGGCATTTAATCTACTCTCTAGAAGCTGCTGATTCCTAAATGTGCCTTCTTAGCCCAGGCTTCTCCCTGGACTCCAGCCTGTGCATCTAACTGCCTTCTTAACATCTCTATTTGTATATCCAAGGGGCAGCCACTTGTGTCTTCCACAATCTCTTCTGTTTTTATAAGTGGCCACTGAGACCTGTAGTTTCTCAAGCTACAACTTCCCTGGATACCTTTTCCTCTCACCCTTCAACTTGAGTCCATTAGCAAATCTCATGAATTCTTCCTTCAAAATACATATTTAAAAATCTGCATATTTCTCATCACCTGTGACTTCCACATGGTCCCCCACTTTCATCTGGATGTATGCAGTGACCTTCTAATTGCCAGCGTGATCCTACTAAGATGGAGTAAATTATGCCACATCTCTGCTCAAACGCCCGCAGTCATCTGGCTCAGGACAAGAGGCGAGGCCCTCTGTGTGGCGGCACTTACTCCTCTGTCCTCACCGCACGGACTGTCCACGCTCCCTCTCACATCCTGCCAGGGCTCCTATTCGCTGGCCTCACCTCAGGGCTGCCTCTTCCAGCATCACATAGCTCATCCCCTTTTCAGAGAGACCTCTTCAGTCATTCTAAATAAAACATCCACTGCCGCACCACACACTGTCTTCCCCCTCACTCTAACTTAATTTTTATCACTTGTATCTACTTACATTTTTACATATTTATTTATTTGATATTGTCTGCCTTCCCATCACTAGAAGCTTCATCGGGCAGGGAATTGCTACTTTTTGCTCACTGTAGCCTCCTGGGAGCCTAGAAGTACTCAATAATTGTTGAATGCGTTAGAAGCACGAACAATGGGGAAAACATATAAAATAATAGAAGCTTAAAAACATGCATGTTCACACATGAAATGATGTGCAAAGCATCCACGTGGCCAGGGTTGTTTGTTTCCTCTGTTTCTGTTTGTGGGGAGGAGAGATATTTTAAGTCAGTACAGTTTCGACATTGCTGAGGGACCTCCCATGCAGTCCCACTCATGTGAAGTCTATGTTCAAGAGTGTGTGGGGGCTACTGGCCCGTCCCTACCCTTCCTGGTGGAGGTTCTGGCACGTTCTCCTTCTACAACCAACTAGGGTGGGAATTGCAATTCTCCTGTCCAGGAGATCAACCTGAACTAGTTTGAAATATTTATTTTTGGCTAAATGTAGAGGTAGCTATGACCATGTCATTAAATTCTCAAGTCAAGTCATAACTTGTATTGGGTCCAGCATTAAAAACATAGAATTGATGAAAAGTATTTCCTTTGCATTTTCCCAGGAATTGACTTTTATTTTGGAGATTCTCTGGGCTCATGTTATATCCAAATTAGTCATAATAATTTATATTAATTTGATAAGATGAATTATCCTCACAATTACCTCAAAGAAGAAATAACCTGTGTATATAATCATAAAATTATTTTAGGGGTATGAAGGTCATATATGGAAAATATTTTTTGACCTATGAAACATCCTTTTTCTTTAACTTGCACATGAATAAAATATATGCCATCATGCCATTGCATGTGTGCTCCTATATTTAGTCCTATACAAAGATTGTCTCACCTTCAAAAAAGAACAGATACTCTTTTGTGAAACTTTCAAAACAGATAGTTATCTATACTCATTCAGTCCCAAAAAAGAAATGTATATAGGTCAAGGATTTGACAGGAAAGTGCTGCCACTTCCCACCTTACTTTCTCACTTTTTTCGCCTCACCATTCCTCCCCAGCTCTCTCCTTACCCACACACCTGTGAAAATGTCAGTTTCTCTAATGATCAGCCACAGGTTATTATAACTGCTCATAACTGACCTGGAAGAATGTGAATACAGTCACACTGGAAAGACAAGAGGGCTTCCTGATGCTTTCCTTTCCTGTCTTAGCTAAAGATGATCAAAGTACCCATTTATTGCCCCTTTCAGCTAAATGGAAAATTATTATTCTTCAGAAATTTCAGCCAAGAAGAAACTCCCTAACAAGAGAATGGGGAATGTAAATGTCAGAAAGTCAAAGCGTGAGGATGATAAAAACTGTATGTTGAATTTAATTAACTGTTGACCACGACTAGACTTCATCAATCTAGACTTGTCTGCTGTACCAGCTGCCATTTCATTCAGCTATTCTTGGTTTTATAACATTTGTGTTATGGGAAATTAGAGCAATTTCTACAATGCTTTTGATTTTCCCCCCTCATAAACAAAGTACAGTTTTCTGAAGAGACAAGGCTTTCTTGTTGGCATCTACTGTTGGCTGCCTTTTTCCTGGACCCTTAGCCTGCATCAAGAATCTCTTGGCTTTCTCATCACAACAGCCATTTGTTTCTGTCTCTCCACTTGTTCCATTGTGTATTGTCCAATATCCTATATGTTCCTTTCAGAGTTTGAGGGCGGGGGTTGGCAGAGGGGATGCCAGCACGCCATGGTAAAGACCTTTGCCGAGTTAACCTAGATTAAATGAATACATTACACTAAACCAGATTTAAGTGGTCTTGAATGGGAAATTGTTTCTCTTTGTAATCAACACTTGAGTTGTAATTGATAGGAGACATCTCTAAGGAATGTTGTTTTTTTAATTCGGACAGCAGAACTATGTGTTTCCTTCATGTATAAGGCTCTCTTTGAAGCTTGCAATTGCTCTGAGACTGGAGAGGTCAGCGTGGAGGTACAAAGTACACAGACAAACGTTTGAGGCAGAGAAACTCAACTTTGTGAGAACCAATCTTGATTTAAAAAAAAATCTGAGTTCCTATTCTGGTTATTTTGTTTCTTATTTATTTCTGTCTTTGATTAGGCTGATTTTGACCGTGCAAGGGTATCTGAGAGAAGTTCTGGCTTTGGTAAAGGCATAGAGAGAGATATTGTCCTAGTATTAACCTCTCCAATTAAAGTCCAAAATTCTATCAATTTCAGAACCGGAGATTTTGCAGAACTGGTGGAAATATTTATGTGTCTGTTTCTGTGGATTGGCACGTATTACTTTTATAGCCTTAGCCCTGACTTTCTAGTGTATTTTTTTATGTTACACCACCCAGTTTATTCCCTAGTTCCTTTCCATCAAGAAATATAAGCTCATGATTTTTTTTTTCATTGAAGCCTTTATGCCACTTATCAATGTTCTGAAAAGGGAAATTGTCATTTACTTAATATACATTATGCAAAAACCACAAACTGTGATACATGTAATTTCCTTTAATTTTCACGACAAACCAACAAGTGAACTGGGATAATCACCATTTAAAAATGAGAACATTGTAATGTTAGAGGTTTAAGAATATTCCACAACATCTCACAAATAATATGTAGCAGAGAGGGACTTTAAACAAAGTCTGGCTTCAGAACGTACTCTCTTGCCGTATACCCCATTCATGATATTTTTAATACGGCTTTAATGTTCTGCATTTTAAATCCTTTTTCTTTTTGTGAAAAGAAGGCTCATTTCATATTAACCAGTTTGACATATTAAATTCAATGTATTTATTGAACACCTTCTAGATGGAAGGCACTATGATAGACTTGGCAGATATAAACATGAAAGAAGCATTATTCTTGTCCTTAGGAAGATACCAGAATGTGATTGTAGGTTAAGTCAAACACAGGTGGTAAAGGCTCATGATAATGCATTGTTAATTCTTTTTATTCTATGTAATTTAATGACCTTTAAAGTTTTTATCAAAATAGTATCTGTACATATTAAAAACTAAACTTAAAGCAACAGTGCTGCTCCTGCCTTTCCCATGTCCCATTCCTCACATGCAATCACTTTCAGCTTTATAGCGACTTTATTTTTATGTTTTAAATACTATGCTTGACTGGGCTTGCTGGTTCACACCTGTAATCCCTGCACTTTGGGAGGCCAAGGAGGGAGGATTGCTTGAGGCCAAGAGTACAAGACCAGCCTGGGAAGCATAGTGAGACCCTGCCTCTACAAAAAACAGAGTTAGCAGGGCAGGGTGATGTGTGCCTGTGGTCCCAGCTACTCGGGAGGCTGAAACAGGAGGATTACTTGAGCCCAGGTGGTTGAGGCTGCAGTAAGCCTTGATTGCACCACTGCAATCTAGCCAGGGCAACAGAGCAAGACCCTGTCTGTAAAGCAATAATGATAATAAGAATTAAAAAACAATAGTAGACTTAAATTACTATTTTTTAATTACTTATTTGTAGATGGTAAGTTTCCTTATTTTCTTCATCCTCTTAGCTACCATCCCAAAGACACATATGATATACCTACACGTAGAGTCAATGACCAGAGTAAAAACGTCCTCAATGCTTTTTAGCCAATTGAATGGTGGTTTTACTAGCCCTGCCCATGGACAAATCAGCAAACACTCCCCCATTCTGAGTCCAGAGAAACCCTAGACAGAGCCTCACACATGGCTACCCACTTTCAGGCTCCCTCTCACACGGAGGACTAACAACTTTGGTCCCCTCTTGTTGTCCAGAGCTCTTCTGTCAGTCAATAAAATTCTTCTTTGTCTTGCTTACTCTCTGCTGTCCCCATACCTCATTCCTGTTGGTCATGGGACAAGAACCTGGAACCTGCCAAACGGTGGGTGTGAGACGAGTTGTAACATTTTCCTGCTGGCTGAGCTACGGGAGTGAAAAAACTGCTGGGTGCCACATGCCCCCATTCAGCGAACTGTGGGCAGTGGGACCAAAGGAGCTGTGACACACCCCATTCGCTGAGCTGTGGGTGGCAAGAACGTGAGAGAGCTGTAACACTTCCTGCGGGCTCAGACCTCGAGACTCCCTGAGCAAAAGATGTAACACCCCCTGGGGCTCGCCAGTTGCTAGCATCTCCGTTTTCAGGCGCCGCTGCGTCCTCCTTGTTCGGACCCCGGCACTCAAGGTGGAAGCTGGTGCGGCATGTCCGGGCCAACTGCGGGCTGAGCACAGAGCGGCGGCAGGCGTGGGATCCAGGCCCAGTAGCAGCAGCCAAGCGTTGCCTGCTTGGCCGCGTGGGCAGAGCGAGCCCAGTGGTCCAGAGGCCCAGGCGAAGCCCGGTATAGGCGCCTCTGGCTGTCGAGATTTCTGGCCAGCGAAGCAGCATGGAAGGGATCCTGCGTCTTAATGACATGTGCACCATGTAGAAGAGTTTTACTGCCCCGAAGTCTTCCATGCTTTGCCTCTTCATTACTCTGGCTTCGTTTTTCACTCCTAGATGAAGGTAGGTCTAAACTTCCTCCACCGCTCTGTCTCTTGTCCCTTGTTAGTTGGATGTTAGTGTTCCATGGTTTTGGTGATGTCTCATCTGGTGATATCTCTGCTCCCATTTGCTTTTTCTGCCAGTGGAAACAAATGAGAAGTCAGTGTCTGTCCAGGAAATGGATTTCTTGGTGAGGGTCACAAGAGAACTTTTTGGGGTGATGGAAGTATTCTCTATCTTGTTTGGGGTGGTGGATACACAGGTGTATTCGTTTGTAAAAAAACATCAAACTTTAAATGGGTGCATTTTCTTTTTTTGAGACGGAGTCTCGCTCTGTCGCCCAGGCTGGAGTGCAGTGGCGCGATCTCGGCTCACTGCAAGCTCCGCCTCCCGGGTTCACGCCATTCTCCTGCCTCAGCCTCCCGAGTAGCTGGGACTACAGGCGCCCGCCACCACGCCTGGCTAATTTTTGTGTATTTTTAGTAGAGACGTGGTTTCGCCGTGTTAGCCAGGATAGTCTCAATCTCCTGATCTCGTGATCTGCCCACCTCGGCCTCCCAAAGTGCAGGGATTACAGGGGTGAGCCACGGCGCCCGGCCAAATGGGTGCATTTATAATGTAAATAATACACCGGTAAAGTTGATTTAAAGTTAAAAAATTTGCTTGAAAGATAAAAGCAACACCTTACTCGTTGCATAAAAGAGAACTAAGTTTTGGTTCTACTTTTTCCTACACTGATGATGTCTTAAGGAAGCTCTCTGAGTTAGAATGATCATATCTTTGTTCAGGTTTAAGACTAAGGCCCAGACCGATTAAGTATGGTCAAGGTGAATCAGACCCAGAGTGGTTAAGCGGCTTACTGGCTGGATGTACAAAAGAAAAAAACTAGAACTCAGGCCTCTTGCTTTGGTAAATTCAGAATTCAAGCAGGGGAGGATGCTTTATAGCACGGGAAATTGTGACTAAAACACGCATAACTTTGAATCTTCACAAATAACACAGCCGTTCACATTAGAAAAGTGTTAAGAAGCTGAAAATAAATTCCATGACTCAAAAATTATAAAGTTTTATTTTCTGACCACAATGATAAAAATTCATAAAAATTAATATGAAATTTTACACCAAATTATTTAAAAACTCAAAAGAAACAAAACCAAGTATATGTTGGGTCAAAAAAGGAAAATAAAATTAAAATTATAGACTGTTTTGAAATGATGTGCAAAATGGCTTCTTGCAACAAGATATGAAACTTAGACAAGCCATCCTCAGGAAAATTCATACTTTTAAATGTCTTGGTTTATATATGAAAAATATATGACTGAAACATTCATTCAGTCAGATAAGAAAACTTGAAATAAAACCAAGAATATTAGATGGAAGAATATAATAAATACCACAATGGGAAATAAGTAAGTTAGAAAAAAAAACACTAATAAAATATGTGAGGAAATGCAAGAATGTTTTGCTTCCCTTTTAACAAAGAAAGAACTTCAGAAACAAAGTAGGCAAGCTGCTGGAACATTCAAGGTAGACAAATGCAAATTCAATGGCAACTATATATAATTGTCTGGATACAAATTAATTTCATAAATGTACATATTATTAGTCTATACTAAAACAATGAAGATTTGTTTTTTGAACTGGCCATTTTTAAGAAATCAATAAAAAAACTGAAGAAAGTTTCTGAAGATTTATCTCTACTAAAATTTCCAAGGTCAGGATCCAGAGATGTAGTTCCCCAAATTTAATAAGCACATCATTCCCATGTATATAATTTAGTGTGCAGAATGATTCATTTTAGAAACTTAAGAAATCAAATAAAATTTTCTAAATCATTTATAAGTATGTGCCATAAGAAATCTAAAATCCAAATGAATATGTCGCTTTCTGAAAAAGGTATGGATATATCTAACTTTTCTATTCATCAGTATTATGTAAGAAACTATAATTCCAACCACTGACAGTATTTATTTTTACTTATTTGTGGTTTGTGTCAGACACTGAGTTAAGCAATCTAATGAACTAGATAATATTAGTCCCATTTTACAGATCAAGAGACTGAGGGTCATATGGTTTAAATAACGTTTATCATGGTCATGTCACTATTACATTTCAGAACTGGAATAGAAATCTTTTGAGTACAAAACCATACTCTATTGCCTACCCATAAAATAGTTTATTAAAAACTAATTAAGATATCAGAAATTAAATATAATAATAAATTAGAAAAGTTAGCCACTATGACCAAAGAGGTTATACTAGGAATGGCATGTTAGCATACTATACCCATTGTTAATTTCAAAATAAATATGCACCAGAAAATAGGACAAAGAGGAAACTGTTTTAATGAAATCTATCTCAAAAAACAGCATATGCACACTTAACAGTGAGATATCATCAGAATTTCCATTGATCTATATATTCACAAATGTAACACATGACCTGTCAACACTGTTGTCGACATTTTGGTCAATGCAATAAATAAGACATGAAATAGAGAAAGGAGACAAAAGTTATTGCTCAGGGGACAACTTTGCATTACTGAAATTTGCATAAACAATAAATGTAAGAGAATCAGAAAAGAAATTAGAAATAAATGAGTATTCAATAAAGTAAATGAATGTTAACATACAAATAAAATGTTCTCATATATTATCCATAATGCTTGATGATATAGGGATGAGAAAATATTTGAATTATGATACCAACTAAAAACTAGAAATAAAAAGAAAAATAAATAAAATTCAAAACGCTGCTGCTAGGAATCTTCCTAGGGAAAATTGCATTAGGCATATATGAAGAAAACATACTAGGAAACTTAAAAGTGAATTTTAACAAATAAGGAAATGTGCTGTGATCTTTTGAGGGAGTAATAAACTATGCTACAGGTGCACATTCTTCCCCAATTAATTTTTGGTTTTAATAAAATTATAGGCCATGGAATGAAAGAAATAAGGTTTGGTGAGGGTGCCAAGTGAGGGCTTAATACAAGTTATAAAAGATCTTTTAGAAACAAGTTAGAATGAATGCAGAGAATAAAGAAGAATAAGAATGTGGGTAGTTTGGCCATAGCAGATAGACAATGCTATTTCCTTCTAAACATTGTGGTTCTGTTGCTAGCTTCAGCAGATGGAAGAACTGGAGAAAGCAGCAGCTGCCTATCTTTCTAGGCGTGTTTGTCTATGTGTGCATACATGCATATGTGTGTGTGTATGTGATAAAGATAACATATCAAACCAATGGGGGTAATGGATTTTTTGATTAGTGGTATTGGGAAGATCTTATCATTATCTAGAGTATTTGGAGAAACTCTATATTCCATTTTTGTTCGTATCTCATATCATATACCAAAACAAAAACATGCAGACTAAAACACTAAATCATAATGTGTTGAAAACAATTGAGATTTCAGAGAAAATTATCAATGTTACATTTAATACACTTAAGTCAAAAGATCAAAATTGTTAGAGCTAAGAAAATAATTTACAATGTAAATGCCAGCTAAAGTATTAATTACTGTAATATTATGATAGGTTTTTATAAATGACAAAAAGTCCCTAAGCAAAAGCACCAATAAAAATGAACTAAGACCAATCCACAAATTCCCTACAAATGGCAGATCAACACAAAATCTAATAATATGCAACTGATTTGTAATAAACAGAATGCAAACTACATGCATGAAATGTTTTAATCTAGGAAATAAGAAACAAAATATAACTAAGTTATGGTCAGTGGAGTATGCAGTTACAATTATTGATAATTGGATCAAACCTTTCTAGGGAAACACATTGGCAGTGTGTGTTAAAATATTTTACTGTTTTCAGTTTTCAGCCCAATAATTTCATGTCTCAGAATTCAAGGAAATAATGGCAGATTTTGTCTAGAATCCAAGTTCAAGAATGGCAATGTCAATGAAAGATATAATAGTATTAACATTTGGAAGCATACAAATTTTTTTAAAGGCATGAACAATTAACTGGTAGTACATCCAAAACATGATATATTATACAACATTAAGAACTACTTTGGTGGCTCGTGCCTGTAATCCCAGCACTTTGGGAGGCCGAGGCGGGCAGATCACCTGAGGTTGGGAGTTTGAGACCAGCCTGAGCAACAGGAGAAACCCCGTGTCTACTAAAAATACAAAATTAGATGGATGTGGTGGTGTATGCCTGTAATTCCAGCTACTTGGGAGGCTGAGTCAGGAGAATCACTTGAACCCAGGAGGTGGATGTTGCGGTGAGCCAAGATCGCGCCATTGCACTCCAGCAGGGGCAACAAGAGTGAAACCCTGTCTCAAAAAAAAAAAAAAAAAAAGAACTGCTTGATGAATTAGGAAAACGCTCATGATATAATATGTAAAGCACTCAGATAAAACTTTTGTACATTATACATATATATGCAATTTTCTGTGCACAACAGAAATATACAGACATTTATATAGTTATGACATATGTATAGATAATTGTCATCTTATCAAATACAGTTTCTATCCTTTTCTCTTTATTTTATCATGCATAATTATCTATTCCATTAATTGTGAAAATTATCAATTTTATGGTTAAACAATATATCATAAACTACCTACATGCTTATGTAGGTATGAATAAATAGAGAAAAATCACAAAATTACTATTCCAAATGTAATAGTTGCTATCTCTGGATACTAATATATTGACTATAATTCTTTAATAATTTTAATGATTTTTTATTTTTTCCAAGCTTAACCCAATTTAGTCAGATTTCATTTTAAATTATATCCAAATTAGGGGAGGGTAAGTATACATAGTTAGCTTTGATGACATTCACAAAATGTGAAAAATCACATTTCATCTAGGATAGATTTAGTAAACAAAACAAATCAAGACAAAACAAAGAAACAACAAAACAAAGAAATAATGTTGAGAGGGGAAAGAAATCTGGAGATATCTCAGAAAGAGAATAAATGCAGGCATTGAGACTTCATTTCTGATTGTAACACTGTTTATCTGATTTTGTCGAATTATTGCACAAGACCTTGGTGGATTAAACAGAATCAGTGAATTGCCTGGGCCATGATGGGTCAGGAGTGAGCCAGGAGTGCATCTGGAGGAGCCTGCTATGGAAATTGGACTGGTGAAGGGAAAGTAAAGCTTGCTTCTAAAAGCAGGGTGTGGGGCAGATAAAAAGATGCTGCAGACGTCAGCTGCTTTGCAGTGTATTCTAGACAGGCCTTGACTAGGCTGATTAGGAGGATTCAGAAGAGTTTGAAGAAAACATTTTAGTGCAGATGAACAAATATGTTGTCAGTTTTGCCTAAATGCATGTAAATTGTGATGCAGGCAATATGTTATAAAGTTCTAAGAAGTGTCTGTGTTTCTTGAAAGTAAAATAATAAAATAAGTCTGGTGGGTAATTGTTTGTTCCTTGAATTTTGTGTTTAAGTCAGCTCTTGGAAACCACCTTTATGAGTTTCTGCTATGCTTTGTCCTGAGAGAATATGACAGAAGCCAGTAGCAGCAACAATGATGTGTGAAACCTGGGGAGGGGACAGTGCATGTGTTGTGTGTGAGGCACACAGCATGATCCACAAATAATTAAAATAAAAAGGTATATATTCTGGCTGGGCTCAGTGGCTCATGCCTGTAATCACAGCACTTAGGGAGGCCGAGGCAGGTGGGTCACCTGAGACCAGGAGTTTGAGACCAGCCTGGCCAATATGGAGAAACCCCGTCTCTACTAGAAATACAAAAATTAGCCGGGCCTGGTGGCAGGCACCTGTAATCCCAGCTACTTGGGAGGCTGAGGCGGGAGAATCTCTTGAACCTGGGAGGCGGAGGTTGCAGTGAGCTGAGATGGCGCCACTGCACTCCAGCCTGGGTGACAAAGACAGATTCTGTCTCAAAAGAAAAAATAATAAAAGATAAAAAATTAAAAAATAAAAAGGTATATATTCTATATCTGTATAGATTAGGTGAATTCTGCTCAATTCTCTTCATGAAAAGGGCACGGATTCCCTTTGGTGCAGATTATCTCTGAGGCTCAAATGTTTCAGCAATTAAATATTACAATTTGAAATGCAGTATAATTTGCTTTCTGCAACTTAAAAGTTTTCTTTAACATCGCAACAATCATTTGCAAATGTAAGGGGGAACTTCCCATAAACTTTACTTTCTTTGTTGTGCACAGTGTTAGTGTATTGTTGTAGTCTGCTATTTGAAATGTATAGCTTGTATTGTAGTGAGTTGCAGTCTCATGTTCTTTCTTTATTCCTCTTTTTTTACACTTGTGTGTGTACACACACCTACGTATGCATATTTTCATAGTTCTCTATTAACATTTTTGGCATCCCTCTATGGGAACACACTATCTCCAAATATTAATAACCTGTTATTCTGAAGAATTGGCAAGGAAGGGATGCTAGAATCCTCTTTAAATAAAAATACAATGCTGCTTAACGTATCAGGGCAAATACTTCAAAACATTCTAGGGGAAATGGTGAATTAGTGCCTGAATACCATAACATACTAAGTATAAGCCAATAAACTTTGTTTAAAAAAGGTCATCTCAACCAAATTTAAGTGTAACTCTCAGATAAGATAACAACCCTAGTAGATATCAAGACTCTGGTAGGTTAAGGTCACCTTCCTGGAGAATCACTGAGGTGAATGATTTTATAATAGGTTGGAGGACTCTGGAAGGAATGCATATTAGTAGAGTTAGATGGCTTCAAAACTAGTTTAAAATGAATCTGTCTAGACAGGAGTCGATGTTAGTGTCTGGGAAGAGTATTTATAGACACCTCTTTGATATCTATACAACATTTTCTCCTATGGAATATTTATTATTGTCCAAAAAGAGGAAAATGAGTTAGCACAATGTTCACATTTTTAGTATATCCAAATTAGGTTGGGTACAAGGAGACATTTTCAAATGAGTTTCAAGGAATTATATTTTAATATGTTTTTAAAAGAAATCAAATACTTTGATGAAAAGGAAATATAAGGTAAAGCAAGAGTTAAATTTTAAGCTGGAAAAAATTAAGGTGCTTTTACAATGAAGTGCCTCTCTGAAAGTATAAAACTTAGATGAACTGTAAAGATCAAAAACTTGGTGATAAAATGATGACATTAGAGAAAATGAAAAATTGTATGAAAGTAGTAATGTCTGGAAATTGTTGAGCTCATTCAGGCAGGAGGAAAGATAATGAAAGCGGATAATGGACTGTAATTAAGTGCTCAGACCTCCTGCAAACCCGTGTGAAAGTCAAGTTACTTTTGTTCAAGATAGAAACCCCAAAGCCTTGGCAAGAAGTACCAAGAATTCTTTTCAAAGAATAAACACACTGAAAGATTTCTTTGAAACACACACACACACACACACACACACACACACACAGACACGTACACACATAATTCTCACCCATTTAAGGAGACCATTTATTATTCTACTTACAACCAAAGTGAAATCTGGTACCATTATCCTTGCTTGTGATTTAATGGCGTAGAATGTTGACAGAGAGAAGTCTCTGATGGAAACATCAGAAGAAATTGCTTTGTAATTCCGCAGAGATTATTACTGACTGCTTAGACAAATCTTTAGCAAGATAGCCAAGCATTTTCAGAGCAAGTAACCTCACTGTGCTGTGATTTGGGTGATGTAAAGGTTGTCCACCCCAAAATATTGCAGACGAGTCAGCCATGGTGCCTATGGTACCCAGTGATAATTGCCCTCCCTGTGAGGATGCATTTCATGGGAATGTGACAGTAATCTATAGCTCACTCTGTATTTGGGGAGATGAGACTAAGCAGGTGAAATTTAATTAATTTTCTAGGGATGTCATTTGGTGTCATGAGAAAGGCATAAGTGTTAAAATTAAACCAAAACTGGCCAGGCGCGGTGGCTCACGCCTGTAATCCCAGCACTTTAGGAGGCCGACGTGGGTGGATCACGAGGTCAGGAGCTCGAGACCATCCTGGATAACACCGTGAAACCCCATTTCTACTAAAAATACAAACAAATTAGCCGGGCATGGTGGCGGGCCCCTGTAGTCCCAGCTACTTGGGAGGCTGAGGCAGGAGAAAGGCGTGAACCCGGAAGGCAGAGCTTGTGGTGAGCCGAGATCGTGCCACTGCACTTCAGCCTGGGAGACAGAGCAAGACTCCGTCTCAAACAAACAAACAAACAAAAACAAAAAAAAAAACAAAAACCCAACCAAAAAATGGGTTGGAAAGCCAGCTCCACCACAACCTAATCTGGGACTTGAGACTTGCTAACTAACTGTTGAAGTCCCACTTTCCACACCTGTAAAGCGGGAATGATCATCTCAATCTGACAGTATTGTTGGAAAGATGAGATAACATAGGAAAACGAACTGACTTATAACAGGTGCTCAATGTAGGATTGCTTTTACTATTACAAAATTAATTGTCCAAACAATAAACAGTGTCTCTGTGTAATTCTTTAGTCTAGATTATGTAACAAGTGCTATCAGTTCTATAGTAGATTGACATTCTTGCATGTCAGAAATATTTATCTTCATATATCTAGTACTTGACACAGAACAAGGCATGGAGTATGTATTTAGAACTTACCTCTTCAATTTGAATTATACTGCAATTGATTCTCTACACTGTTTATATTTTTAGGTAAGTTTGGGGAAAGCATAATTTATCTCTCAGGATAAACTTTATATGTGCTTTAATTTTTTTTTCAAATTTTCCAAATTTTTTTCCAACTTTTTAGTGTGTTAAAAATACACGTAAGAGTTACCATCTTAACCATTTTTAAGTGCAGAGTTCAGTGCTATTAAATACATTAATAATATTGCGCAACCAACACCACCATCCATATTGATAGCTCTTTTCATCTTGTAAAACTGAAACTCTATATTAATTAAGTAATAACGCTGCAGTTCCCTTCCCCTCAGGCCCAGGAAACCACCATTCTACTTTGCCTTTATGATTTTGACTACTCTGAGTACCTCATGTAAGTAAAATCCTTACAATATTTGTCTTTTTGTGAATAGCTTATTTCACTTAGCATAATGTCCTCTGGATTCATCCACGTTGTAGCTTATGTCAGAACTTCCGTCCTTTCTGAGTCCGAATAAGACTCGGTTGTCGGTAAAGACCAGGTTTTGCTTATTCTTTCATTTGTCAGTGGGCACTTGGATTGCTTCCACATTTTAGCTATTGTGAATAATACTACTATAAACATGGGTGTATAAGTATCTATTTGAGACCCCATTTTCAATCCTTCTGTGTATATAACTAGAAGTAGAATTGTTGAGTCATTTGATAATTCTGTTTTTAATTATTTGAGGAACACCCATACTGTTTTCCACTATGGTCGTATCATTTTACATTCCTGCCAACTGTGCACAAGAGTTCCAATTTCTCCACATCTTCCCCAACACTTACTATCTTCTGTTTTTTTTTTTTTTTTTTTTTGAGACGGAGTCTCGCTGTGTCTCCCAGGTTGGAGTGCAGTGGCGCGATCTCGGCTCACTGCAAGCTCCGCCTCCCGGGTTCACGCCATTCTCCTGCCTCAGCCTCCCAAGTAGCTGGGACTACAGGCACCCGCCAACACGCCCGGCTAATTTTTTGTATTTTTAGTAGAAACGGGGTTTCACCGTGTTAGCCAAGATGGTCTCGATCTCCTGACCTCGTGATCCGCCCGTCTCGGCCTCCCAAAGTGCTAGGATTACAGGCGTGAGCCACCGCGCCCGGCCTGTTTTTTTTTTTTTATAGTAGTCATCCTAATGTGTGTGAAATGGTATCTCACCATAGTTTTGATTTCATTTTCCTAATGATTAGTGGTGATTGGTGATGTTGAGTATCTTTTCACGTGCATATTGGCCATTTGTATATCTTCTTTGGACAAATGTTTTACTCAAGCCCTTGCCCATTTTTTAATCAAGCTTGTTATTGTTGAGTTTTAGAAGTTCTGTACATATTCTACATAGTAACACCTTCTCAAGTATATGATTTGTAAATATTTTCTCCCATTCTGTAGAGTGCATTTTTACTCTGTTGATAGTGTTTCTTGATGCACACAATTTTTACATTTTTATGCAGTCTTATTTGTCTATTTCTTTTCTTGGCACCTGTGCCTTTGGTGTCATATCAAGAAATCATTGCCAAATCCAATGTCATGCAGCTTTTGCCTTATGCTTTCTACTAAGAGTTTTATAATTTTAGGTCGAGGCTTTTGATCCATTTTGACTTAATTTTTATATATGGTATTAGGTATGGGTTCAACATCATTCTTTTGCACTTGGATGTCCAGTTTTTCTAGTACCATTTGTTGAAAATATTGCCTTTTCCCCATTGAATGGCCTTGTGACCCTTACCAAAATCACTTTACCGTATATGAGGTAGTTTATTTTTGTGCTTTCTATTGTATTCCTTTGGTCTATAAGGTTTGTTTTTATGCCAGTATTACACTATTTTGATTACTGTAGCTTTGAAGTAAATGTTGAGATCAGAAAGTGTGAGTCCTCCAGCCTTGTTCTTTTTCAGGATTGTTTTGAGTAGTCAAGGTCCCTTGAGATTTCATATCAGTTTTAGGACTCTTGATAGAAATTGCATTGAGTCTGTAGATTGCTTTGGGTAGTGTTGACATCTTAACAATACTAAGTAATCTAGTCCATTTCCATGGGAAACACATTTATTTATCTTACTCAATTTCTTATAGCAATGTTTTTTAGTTTTTATTGTACACTTAATCTTTCACCTCCTTGGTTAAATTAATTCCTCAGTATTTTATTATTTTTGAAGCTACTGTAAAAGAAATTGTTCCTGTAATTTAATTTTCAGACTGTTGATTTTTAGGGCACAAAATGCATTTTTTTTTTTTTTTTTGAGACGGAGTCTTGCTCTGTCGCCAGGCTGGAGTGCAGTGGCATGATCTCGGCTCATTGCAACCTCTGCCTCCCCAGTTCAAGCAATTCTCCAGGCTCAGCCTCCCAAGTAGCTAGGACTACAGGCACCCGCCACCACTACCATATTTTTAGTAGACATGGGGTTTCACCATGTTGGCCAGGATGGTCTCGATCTCATGACCTCGTGATCCCCACCTTCGGCCTCCCAAAGTGCTGGGATTACAGGCATGAGCCACCGCATCCGGCCAAAAAATGCAATTTTTATTTATGTAGAATTAGTAATAATGTCCCCACTTCCGTTTCTGAATTTAGTAATTTGTCTTCTTTCTTTTTTTCTTAGTTCATCTAGCTAAAGGCTTGTTAATTTTATCTTTTCAAAGACCTTTTCAGTTTCACTGATTTTTTTTTATTCTCTATTTCATTTATCTTTGCTCTGATATTATTTCCTTCCTTCTGCTAGCTTTGGATTTAGTTTGTTCTTTTGCTAATTTTTTAAGTTGTAAAGTTGGATTGTGATTTGAAATCTTTCCTTTTTTTTTTTCTTTTTTTTGGGACAGAGTTTTGCTCTGTTGCCCAGGCTGGAGTGCAGTGGCCTGATCTTGGCTCACTGCAAGCTCTGCCTCCCGGGTTCATGCCATTCTCCTGCCTCAGCCTCCCGAGTAGCTGGGACTACAGGGGCCCACCACCACGCCTGGCTAATTTTGTTTTAGTAGAGACGAGGTTTCGCCATGTTGGCCAGGTTGGTCTCCATCTCCTGACCTCATGATCGGCCCGCCTCGGCCTCCCAAAGTGCTGGGATGACAGGGGTGAGCCACTGCACCCGGCCGATTAAATCATTCTTAGATGTGTGCTCTTGAGTAGATTACTTAACTCTTCCATGTCTTGGTTTCCTAGTCTGTAAGAAAAAGATACAATAATAATACTTACCTCACAGGGTTGTTGTGAACCTTAAATATGTAACTGCATGTAAAGCAGATACAGGACTGACGTGAAATTAATGCTCAATAAAGGATAGGTCTAATTACTTTGTTACTGAGAAATTGATGTCAGGATATGAAAAAGACTTAAGAAGGGCACACATGCCAATGTATTACCTGTACATCCTTGCAATTTACCACTTCCCACAGATGTATATTGGTCCTCTGTCTGCAAATGATTTTACTCTCATGGCCATAGTGATCCACTGTTACCCACCGACTTACTCATGGCAACAGCTAATACCTTTGATTTCCTGCGTAAAAAAGTCTTTTAATCAGAAATATTCTCAGATTTCTTCTCATCTACTTTAACACCTAGTGGGAGGTGACGTGCTTTATGATCTATGCCTTCATTTAATTTAGCTAGTTACTTCCGCAAGAAAGAAGGCCACATTCATATTGAGAAATTTATAATTGTTCTTACCATACACAATCTGCATCTAAAATCGATAAATATCATGTTTGACCTAAATCTGTGGGGCTAGAAATGTTCAATTATCTGGTTAATAACACAATTTACATTTGGATCACTTTAGTAACGAATCTTTACAGCTAGGATTGAAAGTGATACTCTACCACAACTAGCACCACTACCTTCTAGACCTGTCTTTTGCTTTGTCTAGATCTACACCAACTAGATGTAGTTGACACTTAGTAGTTTGCACATTGTCTTTGATGTTGGTGAACATGTGTGACTAACACTGCCCTGGCCCCTGAGTTTAAGCAAGTCCAACTACAGCTTCTACAGATGACACCTGATTGACCCAGAAGACCCTAGGACTCACATCTGGACTGCAGCACGGAAACCAGGTACCCGAGAACACGGGCCTACCACTCCCCTTCCCAGCTCTGTTATTCAACTCCTCCTCCAGTTGTGCATAAATTCCTCACAAAGCCTCTCCTTATGCTCATGCTGCTTAGCTTTGGGTTTTGCTATTCACAACAATAGCTTTGTGGAATTTTTTTTTTTTTTTAATATAGTTGTATGCTCCAATTTAAGAAACTGACCAAAGTTGTGGGTAGGAAAGAAAAGTAGGAAGTTAAAGTGAGGAAACTGTTTAATTTTATAGAGGCTTTATAGATTTCTAAGTGTTAGCCATAATTTTTCATACATCATTCTATATTTTTGAAATGATTCAATTTGCATGGACATATGAACTATTACATAAAATATAGTAGATATCTAGACTATTGCATAAATATTATTGGATAAAATTTTATTGGATAAAACAAAGAAAACCATGAACTCCAATTCAACATTGGAAAAATAACATTGTAAGGCAAAATAAGATTGCAAAGCATTCTGAATGTGTTTAGGTTTAAAATTAAAGGTTAGCTTACCTTAATATATGCTTTCCCGTAGAAAAAATACCATATTCTTAGAAACTCTGAGACATAAATGAGGTAAAGAAATGCACACTCATTATTCATAAAGTGTTACATGTTTCTTATCACTTTAAATTATTTTTTGCCATGGAACTTTTAGTGTTTTTTTAATATTTGGGAAGATTTTTTTCCCTTGAATATAAAGTGTAAATTCTCATAATGCCATATGGTGGAGCTGGTGGACAAAGATTGACTCCTAAAGGTTTTATTATTTTGATGGTTGCTATGTGTGAGATTTTATTTTTTATAATGCTTATTACCATGTTAAGTCTGATATATTTCCTGTGAAACTTAATTATTTGCTTTAGTATTTCTATTTGAAATTTTTGTACCCAGTCTTATTAGCTTCCTAGTTGTTAAGGAGTTGCAAAACTAAATAATAGCCATAATGATTTTTCAATGAGAGGTAATATTTTCCAAAGAAGGTGAATTATGGGACGTGTTGTCCGTGTTACAACCTCAGTTGCTATACAGATGCAGTCAAGTGTCCCTTGATGATGGGAGTACATTCTGAGAAACGAATTGTTAAGTGATGTTGTTATTGTGGGAACATCATAAAGGGTACTCACACAAACCTGGATGGTATAGCTTCCTACACACCTAGGCTATATGGTATAGCCTATTGCTCCTAGGCTACAAACCTGTACAGCACATTACTGTATACTGTATACAAATTACTGAATACCATAGGAAACTGTAACACAATGGTAAGCATGTGTGTATCTAAACGTATCTGATCATAGTGAAGGTACGTAAAAATATGCATAAAAGATTAAAAATGGTACACCTGTACAGGGCACTTACAGTGAACAGACCTTGCGTGGCTGGGAGTTGCTCTGGGTGAGTCAGTGAGTGAGTAGTAAGTGAATATGAAGGCCTAGGATATTACTGGACACTACTGTAGATTTTAGAAACACCATACACTGAAACGATGCCAAACTTTTAATTTTTTCTTTCTTCAATAATAAATTAACCTTAGCTTACTGTAACTTTTTTACTTTATGAACTTTGAATTTTTTTTTAACTTTTTTACTCTTTTGTGCTGACAGCTTAAAATACAAATACATTGTACAGCTGTAAAGACATTTTCTTTCTTTATATCCTTATTTTATAAGCTTTTTTCTATTTTAAAAATGTTTTATTAATTTTTTACTTTTAAAATTTTTCATTAGAAAGTAAAAATCAGACACATACATTTGCCTAAGCCTACACAGGGTCAGGGTCATCAACATCACCATCTTCCACCTCCATATCTTGACCCACTGGAAGGTCTTCAGGGGCAACAACATACACGGAGCCATCATCTCCTGTAATAACAATGCCTTCTTCTGGAATTCCTCCTGAAGGACCTGAGACTGTTTTACAGTGAACTCTTTTTTAAAATAAGTACGAGGATTACACTCTAAAATAATGATTAAAAGTACAGTGTAGTCAACTGATAAACCAACAACATAACCATTTACTATCGCTATCGTATTCTGTTCTGCACAAAACTGTATGTAGCTTTGTTCACACTACATCATCATGCACACATGAGTGATGCGTGTTGCACTACAACACTATGAATCCTTCATTGTCACTAGGTGATAGGAATGTTTTATCTTCATTATGATCTTATGGGACCTGCACTGTTGACTGAAATATTGTTATGAGGTGCATGACTGGTATTTGTAAAAGTATGGCATTTTTAGGGCATAGAAGCATATCAGGTGCTTTAAGTATATATATATTTATATATATACTTTATATTTTATATTATAAAGTCTATAGCTATATTTCATATTAAATAGATAAATATTATATAAATATAAAATATTTTATATTAAATATAGAAAATATATTTTATAAAGTATATATATTTATATATACTTTAACTATATATTTAATATAAATATATCTACTCAGGGTTTAGACACTTAGAGAATATTATATGTATATTTCACTCATTAACTTTTTTTCAAAGGAAATAAACAGTATTACTCTAAAATCAGCATGTTCATCATTTGAAATCAAGAAATATTTGTTCAGTTGGTGTATGGGACAAAGCACATGTTGATTTGATCAGCTTTTTAAATTGTGATTTATACTACATTGATAGAGTTATAAGAAAATAATGAAACGTCTGGAATGGGCAGAATTATACCATATTTTATTGTATGAAAATGAAAACAATAAAAAAATTTTATTTCATACATAGCACTTATAATCTAGTTTTAAAAACACAAAATAACACAATTAATTAACACTGAAAATTAAAATATTATTGCAGACCAGAACAGAAGAGCTGTCACAGGAAAATATCCATTTAGGATCCAAATAAATTTAAAGAACATGATGTGGAGTATGAAAGTGGGTTTGTGTTGGACATAAAGACAGAAGGCACAGATGCTAGATTATCAGCTGTCTGCAGACTTCTGATTTAAAATGAAAAGTAAAAAAAGTTTGTTTTAAAAAGTTTATTGATAATATCATTGGCTAATATATTGAGAGTCAAAAGCAGTAAAACATGTTTAAATGCATTTAAAATACAGTAGGCAAGAGCATATTGGAGTTTTTCCAAAACATCTAAAAATATAAACCAGATACATATTTCTCTATAGATAAAACATATGGTTTTTAAAAAGGGCCGTATCCAATTAAATATTATCACTTAATTACAAACTAATTTAAGCTATAAAGTGTAGTTCAACATATTGTACTTGTGTATTAAATAGAGACTATATGTCTCCAGTAGGAATTAACTCACATTGAATTTTCCAGGCATGTCATGTGTTGGGGATAAAGGGCATCAGGTAGCTTAATTGCAAATCAATAAAAGTTAGAGAGAAAATTACTCTTTCTAAAAAGTTTGCTGTGACCGTGCTACCAGGAGTGTTAGAATGAGTGCACTAGGAGATAAGAGGAAACATTTGTAAAGTGTCAACTACACATTCAAAACACAAGATTTATTTAAGGTCCACAAAAACCTTGGGCTGCATATATTTTAATCTCCTTCTTGCAGATGAAAAAACTGAGTCTTAAAGAGATTAATAATGTGCCCAAATCCTATATTGAGTCAAGTGGAAGAGCTAGGCTTCAAGTTCTTATCTGTCTGACTCAAATTCTATTCTCTTAGCCACACCACATGCAGGTACATTTAATTTTGAGCCCTGAGTAACTAAGACTGTGAATGCCATTAACAATAGGAGAAACGGATTTGGGAAGAAAGAGGATAGGTTTGGTTTACAACATGTACAATTTAAACAATACAATTTATTTTTGAGCTGAAAAACAATTTAAAGAACGTGTAGGTCATTACATTGCACAAATGTTTACCAGGCAACTAATGAGCATAAATTACCTAGCAGTTACATTGAGGCTTTAAAGGATAAGCTCAAAGTCAAGGGATGAAGAGAGGCATGTAAAAACACAATTATAATACAAAACAAAGAGTGTTTTAATCGACTCATAAAAGCATACTACATGAGAATAAAAGAAGATTTTGATAATTCTGACTAGGAATGGGTTCAAGTACCTGATACTTAAAACATAATCTTGAGGTCAGGCACTGTGGCTCACACCTATAATCCCAGCACTTTGGGAGGCCGAGGTGGGTGGATCATGAGGTCAGGAGTTCAAGACCAGCCTGGCCAAGATGGTGAAACTTCGTCTCTACTAAAAATACAAAAATTAGCCAGGTATGGTGGCAGGTGCCTGTAATCCCAGCTACACGGGAGGCTGAGGCAGAGAATTGCTTGAACCTGGGAGGCAGAGGCTGCGGTGAGCTGAGATTGCACCACTGCACTCCAGCCTGGGTGACAGAGCAAGACTCCATCTAAAAAAAAAACCAAAAAACACAAAACCATAATCTTGAATATATGTGTGTTTGTCTGTTTGCATTGTTTTAAAGAAATACCTGAGACCGGGTAATTTATAAAGAAAAGAGGTTTATTTTGGCTTATGGTTCTGCAGGCTGTACAGGAAGCATGGCACCAGCCTCTGCTGCTGGTGAGGGCTCAGGAAGCTTCTAATCATGCTGGAAGGTGAAGGGGGAAGCAGTGCATCACATGGTGAGAGAGGGAGCAAGAGACAGGGGAGAAGGTCCCAGGCTCGTTTAAACAATCAGCTCATGTGTCACTAAGGGAGCGAGAGCTCTCTCATTACCATAGTAGGGCACCAAGCCACTCATGAGGAGTCTGCCCCATGACCCAAACACCGCCCCACCTTCATTTCTAGGGATCACATTTCAACATGAGATTGGAGGGGACAGATCTCCAAGCCATATCAATATGAATGAAGAGTCACAGAAAAGATGACATTTCAGCTGGGTCTAAAAAAGTAATAGGAGTTCAGCAGGCTCTTAAAGTAGCAGGTGAGAAGAAGAAAATCCTAGTCTAAAGATATCATTCCAGCCAGGTGTGGTGGCTCACGCCTGTAATCTCAGCACTTTGGGAGGCCAAGGTGGGCAGATCACCTGAGGTCAGGAGTTCGAGATCAGCCTGGATAATATGGTGAAACCCTGTTTCTACTGAAAAATACAAAAAATTACCCAGGTGTGGTGGTGCGCCTGTAATCCCAGCTACTAAGTTGGCTGAGGTAGGAGAGTCGCTTGAACCCGGGAGGCAGAGTTTGCAGAGAGCTCCACTGCACTCCAGCTTGGGCAACAAGAGAGAAACTCCATCTCCCCCAAAAACAAAAAAGAAAAAAAAAAGAAATCATTCCTAATGCAGTAGTTTTGTGATAGTGAGGCCCAAAGAAGTTAAATGATTCACCTAAGGTCGAACAACTACTTAGTACAAAATTCAAGGCCGGGCATGGTGGCTCATGCCTGTAATCTCAGAACTTTGGGAGGGCTGAGTTGGGCGGATCACGAGGTCAGGAGATCGAGACCATCCTGGCTAATATGGTGAAACTCCGTCTCTACTAAAAAATACAAAAAAATTAGCCAGGCGTGGTGGCGGCGCCTGTAGTCTCAGCTACTAGGGAGGCTGAGGCAGGAGAATGCCATGAACCTGGGAGGCGGAACTTGCAGTGAGCCGAGATGGCACCACTGCACTCCAACCTGGGTGGCAGAGTGAGATCGCATCTCAAAAAAAAAGGGGGGGGGGGAGGGGGATCTTGGGATCTTAGAGGCAGTCTAAAAAATCTAAAAGTGTCAACAAGTAGAAAAACAGATCACCTGAAGAGTGAATTGCCAGAATGGCTGTGGATTTCTCAATAGCAGTGCAGATACCTAAAAGACAATTGAGTGAAACCTTTGGAAGGCTGAGGATATTTAGAATTTTATACCTAGCCAGCCATAAATCAAGAATAAGTACAGTAGGAGAGGGTGGCAAGCGGGAGTGGGGAGGAGAGGGCGGTGAGCAGGACGGAGGGAGAAGGCAGTGGGGAAAAGAGCTTTTGGGTAGATGGAGGCGGAAGAGGCGGTGGCGTGAGTGGGGAAAAGATGTTGGGGGAAATGACTTGGGGGAAAAGTTTTTCATTTATTGGAGGAGAAAAATAAGGTGGCGAGCCAGAGGGAGGAAAAGAAGGTGGCAAGAGGGGTAGGGGCAAAGAGGGTGGGAAAAAGGTTTTTGGGTAGTTGGAGGGGGGAAAAGAGGGTGGCGAGAGGGAGGGTCGCCAGAGGGAGGGTCAGCAAGAGGGTAGAGAGGGGAAGGAGGGAAATTGGGGAGTGGGGAAGAGAGTGGAGAATGGGAGGAGGGAATAGCCTGTGGGAAAAGACAGTGAAGTAAAGACAGTAGGGAAAAAAGTTTTTGGGTAGATGGAGGCAGAAAAGAGGGCGAGAGGGAGCAGGGAGAAGATGGAGGGGAAAAATGCATTTGGGTAGAAAGAGGGGGAAAAGAGGGTGGGGAAAGGGAGTGAGGCGGGAAGAGGGTGGCAGCTGGAGAGAGGAAAAGAGGGAGCAGGAAGAAGACAGTGGATACGTTTTTGGATAGATAGAGGGAGAAACGGTGGCAAGAAGAAGTGGTCGGGGGGAGGGGGGAATGAGGGTGGCCAGGAGGAATGGGGAGAAAGTCTGGGGCAAAGACGGTGGCAAGAGGGAGGTGGGAGAAGGCAGTGGGGAAAAGAGGGTGGGAAAACGAAGGTGGGGAAAAATGTTTTTGGGTAGATGGATGGTAAAAATAGGGTGGGGAGAGGGAGTGGGGAAAAGAGGGTGGCAGAGTGGAGGGAGTCAAAATAATGAGTATAATAAAGACATTTTCAGATATGTCAATTCTCAGAAAATTGACCTGCCAAGTACCGTCTCTCAGGGAACTCTGGAATATGTCTTACCCTAAAGTGAAAAGTGATCCAAAAGAGAGGGAAAGGCACAGGACCAGGGAAACAGAATCGAAATCAGAACAGAAGTAAAGGAAATTCTCCTGGCAAAGGTCAAAAGAACCTTCGAGTGACTGTTGACAAAACCAGAAAAAATACCAGAGCTTTAGAATTTAAAAAACAAACAAACAAACAAACAAACAAACAAACAAACAAAAAAACCGCAAACAAACAATAGGCTAGGCGCGGTGGCTCACGCCTGTAATCCCAGAACTTTGGGAGGCCGAGGCGGGCGGATCACAAAGTCAGCAGATCGAGACCATCCTGGCTAACATGGTGAAACCCCATCTCTACTAAAAATACAAAAAATTAGCCGGGCGTGGGGGCGGGCACCTGTAGTCCCAGCTACTTGGGAGGCTGAGGCAGGAGAATGGCATGAACTCGGGAAGCAGAGCTTGCAGTGAGCCGAGATTGCTCCACTGACTCCAGCCAGGGCGACAGAGCAATACTCTGCTCAAAAAAAAAAAAAAAAAAGAATAGAAAAAAATAACAATAGTCTTACGAATTTGCAATTCAACAATTACTGAGGACCTAATATCATCAATGGGCTGGATATAAGATGTTTTTACCTAGTAATACGTTTTTACTTATTCAATTATTTAAAGAATTTCTAGGACGATGCTACTACCCTAGTTTTGTTGATTTTTTCTTCTGTGCTCACAGTATTTTAACACTATAGGAATTAGTATTAAAGACTTTGGTTGTATTTTCATATTACATTTCTATCATGGATTTCTTAAAATCATATAATGAGAAAATGAAGTAAGATAATTACTTAGTATAAATTTGGAAATAAGGCCCTATGCTTTTTTGTGTGTAGCTTCAGTAACTACCACTTAGGAGCTTTTTTTGTGTTCTCTTCTATTTTTTAAATGTTCCTGTGATGTAAGTGATTTGGGGAGAGATATTTCTGTTAAAAAAATGAACTCAAGCCTCTTGAGACCATGAAGCTGGAACTCAGTTAGAGGGGACAGTGACAGATGTAAAGAATCCAATCATGTCTAAGGCAACACTGTCTACTCTTCCAGTATTTTGAAGGTTGGAATTATCACACTGATTTTCCTCTCACATTTGTTCATGTTGACTTTTCTATGACAACACCATATTTAAATTGAAAAATAATGCAGCTCATACTACATAAATGGGCATCTTTGATTGGCTTTAATAATCACTTGACTCAGAAGTATGTGTGCTCCGTGTAGTACTCCAGACACTAGAGAGTCACTTAGTACAGTGCTAAAGTTAATTAACATGTCTATATCAAACGTGGATATTTTAAAGTCTAGAGTCCTATGCACTCTATATGAAGGAAATATTTTTCAAGATGTGACAATCTCTAAGCAGAAGTCATCAGATGTGCTGTACTTCCTAAGCAAAACCTGTAAGAAAGCAGGTTCTCAGTCCCAGAATGGAAATTTAAGTGTAAGAGTTACCAGAATTCTCTGCTAGGCTGCCAAGGATGCAGCAGTGATAATGCTTCTTTCCTCAGGCTCAAATTCTTCTCAAACTAATTCAACTCTGCCTTTCTCAGAAACAATTTTTTTTTAAAAAAATTTTTTTTAGCTACAATAAATCAAAGTAAAGTATTGTATTCATCAGTGGTCATGAAAATTCTTTACCACACTGAGAAAGTGGCATGGATTTTTTTCATTTGTGTATTTCATTAATCTGTACCTATACATTCCTTCTCCGACGAGATGATGACCATCTTGCATTTTCAAAATAACTACAGAGAGCTTTTTGGCATTAGGATGAGGTTATTGGCTCATTAAAAATACTCCCTGGGCTCCATCATAGCTTCTGCAGTGAAAGGTAGGAGTAGCTGAATTCTTGAGTCTCTTCCTATGCTGGAATTCAGTTAAGCTTCATATGAGAGATAGGATATGGGAACTAACACTATCTTAATGTCACAAAACAATTCCAAGAAAGTTGAATTTTTTTTTACAAAAGCATTTGACACTAGGTATTTTGGTCAGGCCACAGAATCAGATCAACTGTTTTTTTTTGTTTTTGTTGTTTTCCATTTTCTTATTTTTTTTCCTTTTAAAAAAGGTCTTGATACCAAGGAAACTATCAGCTCTCCTTATGAAAACAGAACACAAAAATTAGATAAATTCACATTAGCTTCCTATTGTTTGAGTCATACTTTGACTATCAGTTCTAAGTCACACCCACTTTGGAAGTCTAGGCAGACATTTTAAAAAGGGGAGATTTTTGCTACATTAAGTAAGACTAAAGATATTCATCTCTGTTCACTAACTGTCTAGATGTGGGAAACATCTGGGAAATACACCAGAATTTTAATATAAATTTCCTTCCGTGCTTCTCTTGGGCCATTCTCAGGAAACTGCTCTACTGCTGGTCTCTGTGATAAAAATCCTTGTACTCACAACTCCTTTCTTATGTGCTCATCAGCTCCTTCCTTCTATCTTCCTGGTAAGTGCAAAAGGGAAAGAATCACCTTTTCTCAAACTAATGATCTGTGCAAATGTTTTCTTTTTTTCAATGAACTTTTGCATATAATCTGAGTAACACAGTGTATTGGTCTGTTCTCACGCTGCTATGAAGAAATACTCGAGACTGGGTGATTTATAAAGGAAAAAGATTTAATTGACTCACAGCTCCACATTGCTGGGAAGGCCTCAGGAAACTTACAATCATGGTGGAAGGGGAAGCAAACATGTCCTTCTTACAAGGCAGCAGGAGAGAGAAATGCCAAGCCAAGGGGTAAAATCCCCTTATAAAACAATCAGCTCTAGTGAGAATTCAATCACTATCAAGAGAACAGCATGAGGGTAACTGCTCCCATGATTCAATTACGTTCCACTGGGCCCTACCTACGACATGTGGGGATTATGGGAACTACAATTCAAGATGAGATTTGGGTGGGAACACAGCCAAACCATATCACACGGGATCATCACTAATTAGTTGTCTCTTTCTAATGTAAATATCTTTAGCTGTCGCTCCTTCAGAATACACTAGTTCAAGCAAGAAAACATGTTTTCTGCCCCTAAAAATTAGTTTGATTTTGCTCTTTGGAAAGAGATTTCCGGTCTGGAATGGTGGCCTCCCTGCCTCAGCCAATCTAAATCACAACCATCCTTCTTGTTGATTTGAGTCAGACTTATCCATGAAGCTTTCCCGAGACTCTTCAGAAGTCATAGCAGTCACTATATAATTAATTGTCCCGGACAATTTGTTATGCTGTATTATTAGGTTTATGAAATGTGGCTATATCTCATTTTATCAAATAGTTTGTAAGAAGACAGATACTGAACTGCATATAACTTTGTATGTTCCTCAGGGTGTGGCCTGAAGGTGTTCCATACATAGGGCTCTTGCTGCGTTGTGCCAGTAGACAGGTACATTCTCCTTCAGTGTAGATTGCTGGCTCCTCATGTGGAAATTCAATACAGCAATACTGCAGTGAACCCATTGGATGGGAGAAGTACCTGAAAATCTGCATAGGATCCTTGCTTGCTACAGCTGATGGTATAGCCTAAATATGTTTCATTTTTAAAGTTGACATGGCAGGATTACACTTTAAAGACATCACGATGCTTTGTCAACTTGCTTGTGAGTGACTGAATGATGCTTTATCAAGTGGTTGTGAGGGAAAGTATCTGAGATCATCTGGTGAAATGGTTCCCAATATAAAATTGAGAAAGGGGATCTAAGCTTTGTTGGTGCTGATGCAGTTCAGACTACTTGAAATATTAAGACTTTTTTCTTTTGGCTAAAGTTACGTCAATTAAGAATGACAACAATGATTGTTTCATTCTCACAGGAAACCCTAAATAGCTAAGTAACTAGACATGCATCTACTATTGATTAACAAAAAGGTAGACATGTATTATCAGTAACAGTTAACAATAATTATTATTTCATTCTCACAAGAAACCCTAAATAGCTAGGTAACTGGACATGCATCTATTATTGATTAATAAAAAGGTAGACATGTATTATTAGTGGCAATAATATTTTCAGCAGAAAATATACTTAAAAATAGAGCTACCAACATGGATAAGAATATGTCAAAAATTGTAGGTGTTGAAAAGTTGTCAATTACACATCAAATCCAGCTCCATTTAGGTGGGGCAGTGTTTGGGATGAGAAATCTGAAACCACCAAAAGTTAATTTTGGTGGGGCATAGGGGTGAACCTGGCAGAACTCACATCTTATAATTACAAGTGCATTGCTTTTTAAATTTATTTTTCTGTAGACTTTCAGAAATTAACCAATGACCTAGTGAAGATGACAGAAAGTGTTTGCAATCCTGTTAGGTGTTTAAATTGCTTAAGAATGGGGTAAAAGTCGTTGTGTTGAAAGAAAATTACCAAGAACAAACTTTCATCCATGGGCTTAAAGTATAATTCATGTTAAACTATTTCTCAACATAGTGAATTATAACATTTGTCTTCATAATAATGTTTCTTTATTCTGTAGAAAAGTTAATAATTCGAAAAATCTCAAGGAAATAATTAGTGGGGAATAAATATATCACTGATGTATTGGGACAGTGGTGTTTGGTCAGGCACAGGCTTGGTGTTGAGAGTAGATTTCTTTATGAAAGTAATGGATTTCAGGAAATAGTTGCAATCCAGCACTTTGGGAGGCTGAGGCAGGCGGATCACTTGAGGTTGGGAGTTCGAGACCAGTCTGACCAACATGGAAAACCCCGTCTCTATTAAAAATACAAAATGAGCCTGGCATGGTGGTGCATGCCTGTAATGCCAGCTACTCAGAAGGCTGAGGGAGGAGAATCGCTTGAACCCAGGAGGCAGAGGTTGCGGTGAGCCAAGATTGAGCCAGTGTACTCCAGCCTGGGCAATAAGAGCAAAATTCTGTCTCAAAAAAAAAAAAAAAAATCCACACTTTTCATTTCATTTAACTTCAAAATTGAGACCATGAGCCAGCATGCAATTCTGTACAGTAAAATTGTTTAATCTCCATTGTCTTTCAGAGAATCCATGCTACAGCTGATAGGGTAGAAATTCATACTGAATTCTAAATATAATGCTCATGAAGTTAGATTCATCACATGAATAACTGCAAACACAAGGAAATTATTTTTTCTATTAGCACATAATGGGTTTTAGCGACTTTTGGAAGGTTTCGTAACGTAATTCTGTCCCACAGTATAGAATATTGGACATAGGTGGCCGGGTGAGGTGGCTCATGACTGTAATCCCAGCACTTTGGGAGGCCAAGACTGGTGGATCACGAGTCAGGAGATTGAGACCATCCTGGCTAACACGGTGAAACCCCATCTCTACTAAAAATACAAAAAATTAGCCCGGTGTGGTGGCAGGCGCCTGTAGTCCCAGCTACTCGGGGAGGGGGCTGAGGCAGGAGAATGGCGTGAACCCAGGAGGCGGAGGTTGCAGTGAGCTGAGATTGTGCCACTGCACTCCAGCCTGGGCAACAGAGCAAGACTCTGTCTCAAAAAAAAAAAAAAAATATATATATATATATATATAGGAGACATATGTTTATAAAAAAGAAAAAATATTTTCTCTCTTTCGAAATTCATACCTCTACATATGCACACAGAAAATATAGATACAAGAGTGGAAACCAAATTAATGCTTCTATTTTACTTGACTTAGGGGAAAATATATTTGCATGACACCATATTAAAGTGAAACAAGAATGAGTAAATAAAAAAGTTGAAATGTCATTTCCTTTTCAAACTACAATCTGTACTTATTTATTCAGGGAGTATTTCTCTGTTGAGTCTAAGATTAAGTTGAAAATGATTATCACAGCAAGGTCTCTGAATCACCACTAAGCATAAATACATGGAAAGGGAGCTGCAGGGTCATTTGATATTTACAGTTATCTTTGTAAAATATCACATTAACTCATAGAAGAAACATATTTTTAAAATAAAATTAAAAGTTGTGTTATTGGCATAATATTTTAAGGAGTACTTTTGCTGGCTGGAGGATATTTTAATATTTCTCTTGAATGAGCCTAGTTTTTATTTTATTGTATTTTTAGCATCTTTCAACCAAAACATCAGATTAGAGTTTTTAAAGGCTCTTTTATTTAGAAGTCATTCTTTGTGATTCAGATTCTCCGATTAACACCTAACTGCCCATGTTGGTGATGGAAGTGATATGGAAGGGAAGTGCTGGGAAGGGAAGAGCTGGTCCCTTTAAATGATATGGAAGTGGGGAACGGAAGTGCTGGGTAGAGAAAGGATGGTCCCCGGCTAGGGCTCCACCCCTGGGTGAGGACAGGCATTTTTGTTGCATTTCCCAAGATCACCCTGGACTGCCACGCCTATAACCACCCCACCACCCCTGCCCCGGCCACAACCCTAGCAGGCAGACACACAAGCTGCTGGGCCTAGAGAGGAGCAGATAGGCAGAGGAGCGCACGGGCGGCTGGATGCCTAGAGGAACACAGCGACAGGCACCGGCATGCTGGCACACCAGGCCACCGACGGGCAGAAGCAGAACAACCTGCAGTTTGGCTGGGGCAGAGGAGAGCCCGGGCCACTAAGCGGCCCGACTCTAGGGGAAAACCTTCCCACTCCATTCCGTTCTGTCTTCTGCCATCTGCTACTTCTACTCAATAAAACCTTGTACTCATTCTCCAAGCCCACGTGTGATCTAATTCTTCTGGGGCAAGAACCTCGGGATACAGAAAGCCCTCTGTAGTTGCAATAAGGCAGGGATCCAGTTGAGGTGACTCACACAAGCTGCCTATAGGCGGCAAAACTGAAAGCACACTGTAACACATGCCCACTGGAGCTTCAGCTGTAAACAATCAGCCCTAGACACTGCCTGGAGTTGGAGCCCCACAGCCTGCCCCTCTGTATGCTCCCCTAAAGGTTTGAGCAGTGGGGCACTGAAGAAGTGAGCCACACCCCCATCGCATGCCCTGCAAGGGGAACAAGGGAACTTTTCCCATTTCAGAAGTAGTAACAGAATTAAATGAAATCTAAAGAGAGGTCCTAAATTTTATTTTAGCCGTAGCTTCAGTATTCTACTACACCTTTTTACTAGAAATGCTTTTTACTAGAAATGCTTTTTACTAGAAATGCTAACAATTGGTAAAAAAAAAAAACAAAAAAAAAACAAAAACTAATTGAATCTTTTTTGTAATTCTCCTCAATTCTCCTCAAACTCTGGTTCAGCTTGATAAGCAGTGGGAATAGTCTACATTTGTGTAAAGATAATATGGGACTTTACTAGTACACGCAATAGATAATCCTCTAAAAAGGGTTGTATACAATAGATGGGGACTAGCAGAAAATAATAAATAGTTTTAAAGATTGATAGGTTGATAGATGAAGGTGGATTGATTAGTAAACAAATAAGATCACTAGTCGGACTGTCTATAAAATGGAGCCTTCCGTTAATAGAAACTTGAGATCATAAATATGAAAGTATTTTTTACTTTGTTTTATTTTATTTTGCTTCCATGAAAAATTTCCTAATACGTTAACAGTTCATATTTATCTTTTTTTTTTTTTTTTTTTTTTTTTTTGAGACAGAGTCTCGCCCTGTTGCCCGGGCTGGAGTGCAGTGGCGCGATCTCGGCACTGCAAGCTCCGCCTCCCGGGTTCACGCATTCTCCTGCCTCAGCCTCTCGAGTAGCTGGGAATACAGGCGCCCGCCACTATGCCCAGGTAATTTTTTGTATATTTAGTAGAGACGGGGTTTCACCGTGTTAGCCAGGATGGTCTCGATCTCCTGACGTCGTGATCCACCCTCCTCGGCCTCCCAAAGTTCTGGGGTTACAGGCGTGAGCCACTGCGCCCGGCGTCATATTTATCTTATAGTTCTGTTAAGTTTAGCAAATAATCTTCTAATTTGTTTGGCCTGTGATGATGCAGCAGCACCAAAGGTTTGTAATTTCAGTGGTCCGTATACAGGGCTAAGGTTGTAAAAAGTGTAGGGCAATAGATAGCAATGACAAAACTGAATGGATGCTACTAATGAAATGAGTTCCAATGAGAAAATAACCGATATCCTCAACTTTACTATGGTTCTACTTAAGATTTTTCTACTTACAATGGGTTTATCAGGGAAGTAACTCCATGTAAACCGGTGAGAATCTTAACATGCCAGGGGTGGGAGGCATTACCAGGGCTGGTTGATAAAGGAAGGAATGAAGTTGAGGCTGAGTTGACCTGATAAATGAGCAGTGTATTTAAGGCCATTCTTGCGTTGCTACAAATACCTGAAACTGGATGATTTATAAAGAAAAGAGGTTTAATTGGCTCCTGGCTCTGCAGGTTGTACAGGAACATGGCACTAGCATCTGCTCGACTTCTGAGGAGGCCTCAGGGAGCTTTTACTCTCAGTAGTAGGTGAAGCAGGAGCAGGCACGTCACATGGCAGAGGCAGGAGCAGGAGCAAGTGGCAGAGGTGCCACACGCTTAAACAACCATATCTCCTGAGAACTCACTCACTATCACAAGGACAGCACCAAGCCTGGAGGGATCCTCTCCTCTGACCCAAACACCTCCCACCAGGACCCACCTTCAACACTGGGGATTATGTTTCAGCATGAGATTTGGGCAGGGACAAATACCCACACTATATCAAGCAACTTGAATGGATTGAAATTACTCTTAAATTCTAGGGTATTCTGTTTTCAAGAGCAGACTGCTAACCTCATTCTGTAAAAATCCCTACCGCAGTAATGAAAACAACAATAGTTATTGAATATTACCATGTGTTGGTCACTGTTCTAAACTTGTTAGGATTGTTTCAACATTTAATCATCACAGCAACTCTATGTGATTGATTCTATTATTATTAGCATTTTGCCAGGAAGAAAAGGAGGAATGGAGAGATTATGTGATTTACGTTACAGCCCTGGGATGTGGTTCAAACTCAGGAGCCCAATTTAGGAATCTGGATTCAACCAGTACAGTCTATTAGTAAAGAAGCTAGTTTTCTAGTGTATGAAAATATGTACTGTTTTTCTAAAAGTTTAATTTTGTTTTTAGTTTATATATAATATACGTATTTATGGAATGCAGTATGATGTTTCAATACATGTATACATTGTAGTGATCAAATCAGAATAATTAGCATAGTCATCACCTTAAACTTGTATCGTTTCTTTGTGGTGACAGCATTCAATATCTTCTCTCCCAGGTATTTTGAAATATACAAAAGTGTATTATTTACTATGGTAACCTTACTGTGCAATAGAACACCAGAACTTATTCTTCCTTTCTAGTTGTAGCTTTGTAATTATTGACCAACCTCTCCCCATCCCCCACCCACCCTACCCTCACAGTCTCTGGTAACCACCTCTATTCTACTTCTATAATATCAACTTTTTTAGATTCCACATATGAGTGAGAGCATGAGGTTATCTGCCTTTTTGTGTCTGACATCTCATATTAATAATGTCCTCCAGGTTCATTCATGTTATTGCAAATGATAGGATTTCATTCTGTTTTATGGATGAATAGTATTCCATTGTGTGTAGATACCACATTTTAAAAATCTATTCATTCCTTGATGGACACTTAGATTGATTGTATATCTCGGCTATTGTGAATAGTGCTTCAATAAACATGAGAGTGAAGATATCTCTTCAATGTACTGATTCCATTTCCTTTGGATATATATCCAGTAGTTGCACTAGATTATATGGTAGTTCTATTTTTATTTTTGTAAACTCCCACCCCAAAATGATGTCTATTTAACACTTTGAAGGAAGTTTTAAATACACACAGAGATACACACACCTACCCACACACAGATATACCACACATCACACATATTTATTAGCAACACAGGGTTTATGATTCTCTTTTCTTGTACTGTCTTTACCTGATTTTGGAATAAGGAGTTAAGCAGCTTTTCTTCTTTTCCTACTTTCTGGAATAATTTCTTTCATTGACACAACAATTAAAAATATTGGTGAGGTATATGTGACATTTTGTTACATGCACAGAATGTGTAATGATCAAATCAGGGTATTTAAGATACTTGTTACCTCAAACATTTATCAATTATTTGTTTGGGGTATATTTAAATTCTTCCCTTCTACTATTTTGAAATATACAATAAATTATTATTAACTATAGTTATCCTACTGTGCTGTCAAACAGTAGAATTTATTCTTTCTAATTGTATATTTGTACCCATTAACCAATCTCTCCTCATTCCTTCCACTCCCATCCTTCCCAGCCCCTAATGACCATCATTCTACTCTGTACCTACATGAGATCAAGATATTTAGCTCCCACAGGAGTGTCTTACTTAACATAATAACCTCCAGCTCCATCCATGTTGGTGCAAATGAAAGAATTTCATTTTTTATGGCTGAATAGTATTCCGTTGTGAATATATGCCACATTTTCTTTATCCAGTCATTCATTGATGGAAACTTAGGTTGATTCCATATCTTGGCTATTGTGACCAATGCTGCAATAAACATGGAGGTACAGGTATCCCTTTGATTAACTGATTTCCCTTCCTTTGGATAAATACACAAGATTGTACTAATTTACATTCCCACTAACAGCTATAAGAGTTTCCTTTTATCCACATCCTCAGCGGCATTTGTTATCTTCTGTCTTTTTGATAATAGCCATCCTAACTGGGTGAGATAATATCTCATGGTGGTTGTGATTTTTATTTCCCTGATGATTATTGATGTCGAGAATTTTTAATACACCTACTGGCATTGGAATGTCTTGTTTTAACAAATGTCTATTCAGATCCTTTGCTCACTTCTTAATTGGATTATTTTTCTTCTTGCTGTTGAGTTGAGTTCCCTGTATATTCTGGATAGTAGGCTTTTTCAGATGAATAATTTTCAAGTATTTTCTTTGATTCTATAGGTTGCATCTTCACTCTATTTATTGTTTCCTTTGCTGTGCAGAAGCTTTTTAGTGTAATGTAGTCTTATTTGTCTATATTTAATTTTGTTGCATGTGCTTTTAAAGTCTTGAACATAAAATCTTTGCCTAGACCAATGTCCTGAAGCATTTGCCCTATTCTTTTTCTTCTAGTAGTATTTTAGTTTGGGGTCCTACACTTAAATTTTTAATTCATTTTGAGTTGATTTCTTATGGTGAGAGATAGGGGTCCAGTTTTATTTTTCTGCATATGGTTATCCAGTCTTCCTAGCATCATTTATTGAAGAGGGCGCCCTTTCCCCATTGCACATTCTTTGCCCTTTGTCAAAAACCAGTTGGCTGTAAATAGGTGGATTTATTCCTGGGTTATCTATTCTGTTCCATTGGTCTATTCCAAAACCATGCTGTTTTTCTTATTATAATTTTGTAGTATATTTTGAAGTCAAGTAGTGTGATGCCTCCAGCTTTTTAATTTTTCAGTCAGGATTGCTTTGGCTATTCAAGGTCTTTTGTGGTCCCATACAAATTTTAGAACTTTTTTTCTACTTTTGTAAAGAACATCGTTGGTATTTTGAAATGGATTGCTTTGAATCTGTACATCGCTTTGGGTAGTATGATCATTTGTACAAGATTAATTCTTCCAATCTATGAGCATGGGACATCTTTCCATTTGTTTGTGTTTTCTTCAATATCTTTAATCAGTGTTTTGTAGTTTTCATTATAAAGGTCTTTCACCTTCTTGAGTCCCAATTTTATAATGATATATAATGGCAATTATTCTCAGTTCAATAGCCCCTCCTTTTTCTTATCTTTCTCCTCTTTTGAAAAAAAAATGAGAATCACTGGCTCTTTTTGCACATCTATTCCAGTTTACCTAAGTGATATAATTTGACTTTAAGTTAGATTATTTTGATAGTGGGGTTATCATTTAAATTTAAAGGATCACAACTGCCAAATATTTATCCTTCAATTATATTTCAGAGCCAAGCATGAAATAAATACTTACTGAGCATCTGCTATGTTCTTAAAGCTATTCTAGAAGTAAACAGTAATAAATTACAATATTTTCTGTCAATTAATATCTAATTTGGTTGAAGGAGCAAAACTGGACCATAATAGAAAGTCTAAATAGTAAATAGTATAAAAATGGAAACACATTTGAAAAATATTTGCAATTGGCAGATGGGCAATATCTAATCTTAGTCTCACTACAAACTGCTAAGGATGGTATTCCATTTTATTGATACATTGATTTTCTAAGATGACGTGATTTGCAAGAGGTCATCTGGTTAGAAGTGCTAGGGTTGAAACCTATGACTTCTAAATCTAAATCCATACAATTTTTCATTTTATCATGGTACCCTTTAAATGACTTGAAAGTCTACAGTTTCCCTTTACATAATCTGAAAGTCCGATAGTGGGATTCTTTAGAAAATCATGAATACATTAACGGGGCTAGAAAATGAAAAGTATATTAATTTAGACTAATTTATTAAAACTGACAGAAAATACATAATAAGTTAGGCAAAAAAATGAGACTATTTTGGAGAATAGTCTGTCTTTAAACACGTTTATCTCTTCATATTATTTCCAGCTTGGTAGGTTCCTACAACACATCGGTAAGAAATATGAAGTGGAGCATTTTTTGCAAAGCATATGTGGGTTTCTTAGAAATCAGGCCAGATGGGAGAAATTGAGGCCAGTAGGGTGGCGAGGATAAGGTCAGTCATGTTCAGGAACTGGCTTAATATTTCAAATTAGGCATTGATCAGAGAGGTGCAAGATTAACAGTGTAAAACGGCATGAGAATTTAGAAACCAGGAAGAAGATCAGGGATCTGGAAAAATGTGAAAATGAAAATTACAGGAGAGTATCAAGGAGAGTCTGGTCATACTATAGCCAAGAACCACCTTGCCCTATCCATGAGAAGTTGTATTCAAGTAAGAATGAGTAAACAACTGGGTCAGCCTAAGGGCTTGACTAGAGTTGACAGGAAGAGAGGTATGGTGGTCTATGCGCCCAATAGTTAGTACACTTTTGTTATAATTATTCTTGTAACTGAACATTTTTTTTGGCAAAATCCAAACAAGCCCATGTTATGTGTTTGATATGCTTGACGTCCTTCCCTTTTAGCCATAGACATGGCCATGTAATCCTAGTTTGGTTTATCAAAATTCTCTGTCACCCTGGTCTCAGCAATTGGTTCAAACATGATCTGACTGGACCAAAAACAACCTGCATAAATATTTTGCTAGAATTTCCTGGAAAAAGATAATATCTTCTCTCTAGATTTGTTAGCTTAAGCGATGTTGTAATCCTAGAACTCCAATGGGCAACTTTGCTCCCTACATTACCTGAGAAGTTTTATTGAAATGAAGGAGGAAGCCCACCTAAAAATGAAGCCAAAATATCTGAAAGCAGAGTCCAGAGATGGAGAAGAGAAAGATTCCTGAGGAAATCATTTGCGTTTCTGAATCTCACCATGCCCAAGGCAGATTTTCTCCCTTCTTAGTTAAGGAAGCCAATATATTCTCTACTTAGTTTAAGCTGGTTTGAGATGAGTTTCTGTCACTTGTAACTTTAGTGTCTACTAATACAGTTAGTAAATGCAGGCAGCCACACCAACCAGGTAGAGTTCGAGGTAGAGTTTAGATTCTACATACTAGGTCATCGTAAGCCACTGAAATTTTGTCAAAGGTGAATTACATTAGAATTAGAAACTAGAATTCAGTAAACTAGATTGTTGTGGAGAGTAGGACATAATCTTTTTTCTTTTTAATTTTTTCCTTTTAGTTATGCATACATATTGGTTGTACGTATTTATGGGGTACATGTTTTGTTACAAGCATACAATGTGTAATGATTAAATCAGGATAATTGGGGTACCCATCACCTGAAGCATTTATCATTTCTTTGTGTTAGTAACATTCCAATACTGCTGTTTTAGTTATTTTGAAATATACAATAAATTATTGTTAACTATATAGTTGCCCTATTGTGCTAATGAACACCAGATCTTATTCCTTCTATCTAACTGTATTTATGTACCCATTAACCAATTCCTTTTATCTGTTTTTTTCACCCTTCCTAGCCTCTAGTATCCATCATTCTACTTTCTATCTTCATGAATTCAATTTTCTAAATAATATTTTATGTGAAAATGAAGAATGGAAAAATAAATTTAAAGCTTAAATAGGAAATAAAATTCTTAAAGAAGTTGCTTGTTATTTCTATCTTATGGCTACTTGGTTGTTATAGTTATTTAATAATGTTTTCCTATTTTCTGCAACATGTATCTGTTGATTTGAAATAAATTGGATTGAATCTATGTAGCTGTTAAAATGAAAAAGAAAGCGGCCTTTATGATCATCTACCGGTGCCAGACAGTGTAAAAAACTGTTTTGTAACTTTGTGTCATTATTTTTCCCATGATCCAATGGGAAAGGCATTTTCATTTTCATTTTCATTTTGTAGGTAAGGAAATTAAAGATGAAGTAGGGGAAGTGATTACGGACGTCACTTTGGGACGTCACAGAGTTGGGATCTGAACCCAGTTCCTTTGATCTTTCTTTCTTGCTGCCTGTGTGTGCTCCTACCACCTTCCTAGGTATGGATTCCAAAAAGAAATAGCTCCACATAGGGTATAAGCCCTCTTGTTTCAGTATTAATTCTAAATTATGAGAATTTGTCTCTGATGGATTAACATTATTGGTGGTCCTTGTTAAAAAGTAAAACATACTACTGGGTGCAATCACAGGTATTTAACCTCTCCTCTCTGCTTGGGAAACCCTGGTTGTGTTTGGCTCCCTGTCTCTTCCTGTAGACTGTGGTATCAGAGCCCAAGGCATGCACAGAGGCAAGTTTCCCAGGTATGTGTTACTTTATAACCACTTCAAATAAGAGGCCATTCCAGCTGACAGCAGCCTAAAAAGAATGTGTTTCTGGTAAATTAAAGGAGGGCCACTGATCAGTGAAGGTAAACAGGTGATGAAATTCCTCATTAGTACCTCATTCGTAATTCTCCTCTCCTGAAGTAGCTGACACAGAGTGAGGCCTGGAGTCGCGGCTGCTCAGAAGTGCGGGCTGTGGGGGTCACAGGGCGGCTTCATCATGGCCAGGGAGAGCGCCGCCTGCCTCGGTGTCAGCCACCGCGCCGATAGCGGACACCAGGCAGGATCTGCTCTTCCTCAAGATGCAGCCACACATTTTGAAGTCATTGGGAGGTGAGCGCGAGCTCCTGGCCTCCGGGGTGCAGTCATTCCCCACGTCGTCCGGCCCAGGAGGGCTTCAAGCTGTGCGCCCAGGGGCTGAAGGAAGAAGGTGCAGGACCCCCACAGTCTAACACCTGGATGCCTGAGTTTCTCTCCCTACTGGGAAGTAAACTGCGATTTGCCCAAGGAGCCACTCAGGACAGGTCCAGCGAAGGGGCTGTGGGGGCGCGGAGCCCAGTCATTACTCCACTGCAGAATGCTTGGCGGAGTCACCAGCCAATCACCCAAACCGGTGTCACCTTGCCTGAGAAGGTTCATTGAAATGAAGCTCTTTCTAATGGAGGCTTTCTCTACCAGGGCCTGGCAAGGCTCTGTTTCTTTTTCCTGTTCTTTCAAAACCCCACGTGGCTTTCCAATACCCTTTTAACATTTTGATCTTTGCAAGAGCACTTTTTGTCACAGACTGGCGTGGATTCGACCCACGGAACGCGCATCTGAAGGAGGCGTCAGCTCTTCAGATATAGATCCTGTTCTGGTTTAGACACGTGTAAGTGCTATAAATAGATGTGGGGATGCCACAATTCCTCGTAAATATGGTAAAATGAAGAAAAATCATTTAAAATATTTTATTAAAAGTGGTTGAGGAAAAAGGGCACTCCCTCCTGAGAGGGCTTCGTGTTCCTGTTTGGACTGCGTTTCAGGCGGTTTTGAAGTCCAGCACCCTGAACCCACACCCCGCTGCGGGAGCCCTGCTGCGCAGCACGCATGCCTTCCCTGTTCAGAACGCCGTTTTGCATCAGCGGGAGCGCCCATATGCAACAGGTCCAGAATATTTAGTCCCTCTTGCCATCTGTACATAGGCCTCTACTGGAAATATCTCACCTTCAGGCGCTCCCCCTTCGCCCCAACGTGCTGACCCGTCTGTGCTCTGGTAATCATAAGGTGTGTTGAAATCTATGTCAGGATTTCCTCCATTCGCAAACAGGCAGTCAAGCAGAGGTGGCGCTGTGAAGCTCGCATTTATCCCGCTGGATTTTTAAAAGTAACCCTTTCCCCAGACGCAGCCTGTTTGTTATAAATCTTTTCAAGGAGCCAGCCACATGACAGAGAATGCCGACATGAACCTACTGTTATCTCAGATTTATCACAAAGGAAAAAGCTCCATTTCAGGATTAATAATAGGTGCTAATGCATTGAATTAAGTACAGATTTTGCTTTCTTAAGGAATCTTCAAAGCTACTTTTCACAAATCTAAGCACAAGGAAGATTTAACACATTCCTACTCCCTCCTGCAAGGTAGAATAAATCCAAACAATCCATACATCATAAATGACTCTGTGGGATAAGGGCATGAGCACCACTGTTTCTGATTTATTCTTCTGCTTGGTAGCTTTCTCAACAGATCTGATGAGCCTCTGTTCCTTGTGGCCTGTGTTTATGCACACACAGTTCCATTTGGTGATATAGAAAACATACTTCTTGAAATAAAGGAAAATTGCAGACTCCTAATTTCTTTGAATTTTATGATGGTAAAATATTAACAACTCATACCATGAATTCCATTTTCCTCTTCACAGCTCTGGTAGATATTTATTAATACATGAGAGAAAGATTTGGAAATGAATCATTTTCCAAATGAATCATAGATAGAAGGCTCAGAACTTCTTTTGTCATTTCTGATTCCTGTAATTATTCAGTTAGCAGGACATTGCGTTCTAAAAAGCAGTCCCTGGACCATCGCTGACTTTGTGAAGCTATGACATTCCCTTTTACCCGTAACATGGTGATTGCCCTCCATTGTCAACTATTGGTTATAATGGAGCCATCTCCAAAATGAGCTATTTCCACAGTACAGGGTCCACTGGAAGAGACTATTTTGTATAATTCTTAAATTTGATCATTAACTACTTTAATAGCTAATAATGTTTTAAAACTTTGGTAAATTTTGTCAACTCATTTTTACCTAGATGCTTCATTAGTCACATGAAAATAAGCTTAGGAAAATACACAATTTTACAAAATTAAATGTAGGACATATTTTTGTCAAAGTTTCAGCTCTATCTCTGATGAGATTGCATACAAATCTTCATATTAATTCTAAGATACTGAAAATATTTCTGAGTAAAAATTATTCAATTAAAAAGAGAAAGCATTTTTAATCCACTCCTTATTTTAGGATAGATTTATATTTACAGAAAAGTTATGAAGGTATCACAGAGAGTTCCCATATACCCCACACTGTTTCCCCTATTATTATTTTTACTGACACAATGTGATTATACCTACTTATGGGGTACAATTTGATGTTTTGATAAACATGTTGTATAATGATTAAATCTGGGTATTTAGTGTGACCATAACCACATGCAATTATCTATCATTTCTTTGTTATAAGAACATTCAAAATCTTCTCTTCTAGCTATTCTGTAACATATAATACCTTATGGTTAATCATAGTCACCCTACCTCTCTACATCCTCTCCTCCCTGTTCCTCTCCCCAGTTGCTGGAGTTTTTGGTAGTTATGGTTCTACTCTCTGCTTCCCTGAGATCAACTATTTATTTATTTATTATTTATTTATTTATTTATTTATTTTTAGACGGAGTCTTGCTCTGTCACCCAGGCTGGAGTGCAGTGCCTCAGTCTTGGCTCATGGCAGCCTCTGCCTCCCAGGCTCAAGCCATTCTGCCTTAGCCTCCTGAGAAGCTGGGATTAAAGATGTGTGCCACCACACCTGGTTAATTTTTGTATTTTTAGTAGAAATGGGTTTCACCAAGTTGGCCAGGTTGGTTTTGAACTGCTGACCTCAAGTGATCCCCCCACCTCGGCTTCCCAAAGTGCTGAGATTACAGGTGTCAGCCATCTCACCTGGCCCAATTCCTTTTTTTAGATTCCACATAAGTATGAGATCATGTGGATTAGGTGATATTTGTCTTTCTGTGTCGGGCTTATTTCACTTAACATGATGTTCTCCAGTTCCATTCCCCAAAAGATAGGATTTTATTCTCTTTTATGACTGAATAGTATTCCATTGTGTATATAGGCCACATTTTCTTTATTCATCCATCAGTTTTCCCCATTATTTACATTTTATATTACTATGGTTCATTTGTCATAGTTAATTAACCAATATAGATGCATTATTAATAACTAAAGTCTATAGTTTATTCAGATTTCCTTTGTTTTTAGCAAATATTCTTTTTTGTGTTCCAGGATCCAACATTATATTTAGTCTTCATGTCTCCTTAGGCTACTCCATAATGTGACAGTTTCTCAGAATTAAGGACACATTCTTAAGTGTTTAGCGTCAGATTTTCCTTTTGGTTGTTGTTAGCTAGCATACATTTAGGTAGTTTTGTTTGTAGAAATAGAGTTGTTTGGGACAGAGATGGGAAGAGGTAATTAATTCAGTTTCACTGTGAAATTAGCCAGATGGATTAGCTAAACACCTTTTGGGAAAAACTTTAAAAAAAAGTCTCTATCAGGAAACAATTAGAAATTTAAGCATACACCTGATGAAAAATTTCCATGTCGGAGAGTGGATCACCTTGCACGTCAATACCAATTTGACTCTCCATTATGGTGATGGAGATAAGAGTGTTTATTCACTGATGCATTGACATATTTTCAAGGCAGTGTCTTACATGTCATTTTTCTGCCTTAAAAGATAAAAAGAAACACTTTGTGACCATTTTCTATTTAAACAGAGTAGTCTTAGATATAAGATAAACAAATATACCAAGGCAATGTATACTGCACACCGCAAATGCATTTATCTAAGTGTTCAAGGCAATTCTGAGCCATCTAAAATAGTATCATTTCTTTTATTTCTCAAGTACAAGAAAGCTCAAGTAGGAGCTGCTAGAGAAATGGGACTAAAGAGGTTTGTTTTATTTTGTCCTTATAATCTTATTTTAAAATTAAGGAAAAGTACCGGCATGTAAGATGTTCAGGACATTTAATGTTTTAATAAGCATTACAACTGAGCACCAAAGATTAAAAAATTCTCACTTTTATTTATAATTTTGCTTTTCATCTTAAGATAGTACCAAGTAAACTTGGCTATTTTCTAAGTTTCATTTCTTTTTTGTAGATGGTTCAGATTTATAAGCACTATTCCCAAATCAAGTACAATAATATAAAAAATTTGGACAGTCCCTTAATTTTACTGTGGGGAAATTCATTCTCAACATTACCTTATCCTATAAAATTATGGCTTTAGCAGTTTGCTATTCCTGAACTGAGGAAACTCATCCAGGCTATCATGGAAGTTTTATGATGAGTGAATACATCAACTGGGGAAGTGGGTGCAGGTCATTCCTATGTATCCATTCATTCATTCAGTGAGTCACGGACTGTTTAACAAGTACTAACTATGTGCAGGATTCTGCACTTGGTGCTGGGAAAATAGTGATGAAATACATAATGTGTGCTCTGTGGTGACACATTCTAGCAGCGGGAGGCGGGGAGCCACGCATGTGTGGATGAACAGAAGGGAAAATGTTAAGACATTAAAACCATGATAGTGCAGACAAGGGAACACATATGATGTAGCCATTGTGTTCTCAGTGAGTACTTTCAACACTGGCTTATTTGGAAACTGGGAACAGAAACTCCCATCAGACTTCAGGAAACAGGTCAGTCTGTGCACCAACACCAGGCCAGTAAATGGCTAAGATTCCTCCCTGGAAAGAAAATTACATCAATATCCTTTGGAGGCAAGTTTACACATATGCTGTAGGTTTATATATTACATCAGATGATAGAACAGAAGGGTGTGGGAATATGTTTGAATCAGTAAAGGAAGAAACTCAAGGAATCATGTTGACGATATTTATCTCAGTCTTTTTACATCATATTGTCTGAAATAATCCAGCTTATACAAAAGCCAATTTAGGGTGACCTTTTTTTTTAAAAAAATGCAAATCCAGTATTTTTTTATTCTAACGAAATCAGCATTTCAAAGAGAATAATTCAAGGAGTTTGTTCAATATGGTAATGGTTTAATTATTATTATATTTTTTGAGACAGTGTCTTACTCTGTCGTCCAGGCTGGAGTGCAGTGGTGCGATCTCGGCTCACTGCAACCTCCACCTACCAGGTTTCAAGGGTTTCTCTTGCCTCAGCCTCCCAAGTAACTGGGACTACAAGCGCCCATCACCATGCCCACCCAGCTAATTTTTTTTGTATTTTCAGCAGACACAGGATTTCACCATGTTGTCCAGGCTGGTGTTGAATTACTGACCTCAAAAGATCTGCCCACCTCGGCCTCCCAAAGTACTGGGATTACAGGCACGAGCCATTGCGCCTGGCTGGTTTAATTATTTTTTATTTTTCTAGCAGTTTGAATATTAATATATATATACACATATATATATTAAGATTTCAAATTTGGTGATAGTGTCTTGGTTTCTTTAAATATATTTCTATTAGAGATTAAAATCAGTATCATAGCCATAACCCTAGATTAGTTGATTTTTTACTCAGATTCCTGATGACAAATATAGTTCATAAATTATGGACACCTAATTCCTGATGCACACCAATATTTACAATGATCAAATTCTGAAAAATTCACTTGTTGGATATGAAAGCTAGCTTACAATGTCTAGATTAAGGCCTAGAATTTCCTACATGATTCAGCTCCAGGGTAGTTGTATCACCAACAGACTTGGTCTTAGGATCTTTTAGGGCTCAACAGCTGGATCAAACTTGAGGAAAATAATTCAGCAGATACTAGAATAACTCAATGAAAGTGACTCACTTTAGGAAGTCGTGTGGATACAGAAAGAGCCACTCATGTAGCACATGCTGACAGGTGGTCTGAGAGACTGGATTTAGCAGCAATGGCTGGATTGTAAAGAGAGTCATGTTAGGCCCTCAGACTGATAAAACTAGGAAATGGGCAATACTTACTATTGGTGAGATTCTGCCTTTCTTGTGAATCTATTTTCCTCTTTCAATGATGTTTTCTAATTATCTGACATGCTCTCTTGCTGATCTTCTCTTTTGCATATCCCATTCCTATTAATCCATTTTAAAGTATTAACTAAATCTAAACTATCAGACCATAATTTCTATTACAACTTCTTAGAGAATAGATCATTTGTCTTAACCTAAAATCCCAGGAAAAATGCATATTTTTTCATACATGTTTCCTCTTATGGTCTATTCTTAAAATATATTTTTTACAGTTACCCTTTTTCTATTAAAAATGTCTTGATGATATGGCTATGTTCTGCTGGTGTTGTGATGTTCTGGCAGTATGAAAATGCTGTTGTGGTTGGTAATGCTGTAATGGTGTGGTGATGTATTGTGACTGGTGGTGCAGTGTTGGTTGGGGTTGCAGGGATGATTGGTGCTGGTAGTGTGAAAATACATTCATTGCTGACGTAGTCATTCAGTGCTGTGAATGACTATAAATGGTTGGCTATAAATGATTGGGTACCATCCCTGTATGTAACATTCAGAGTTGTGAAGATTATAATAAATGGGTTAAATTAACTTTATTTTAAAATTATCTAATCAATTTCATAGATATTTGCCATCGAGGAATATTTTGCACATGTACCTAAATATAAATTAGGAAGAGAAAAGCATAGCAATAGGAAGCTGATAGCATAGAGGAATCTCTTCTAAAGAGCTCTTTAATTCACTTCTTTTGGTTTCTGAAGATTCCAATCCTGATGTCTGAATTTACCATAGCCCACCTGTATATCAAAATATTCACTGCTAACAAACAAATGCCCATTTAAAAATTCTTGTATTTTTTTATAAATATATTTACTGAAATGAGTGTCCAAGGCAACTACTGATTCCACTGCAATAATTGGCAATTAAAATTGATTAAAATATATTGGTTGTGTATAGTCTCTGATTTATTGTATTAACTTATCCTATTAGATAAACCCAGATGTTTTCAAATGACTGAAAATGACATCTACTTAATAAATACATATGATCCTATGATATATTTATATTGAATTAAAGATTTTCTAACCCTTCAACTTTAAAAATTGTTTATTTCTTGTGGATTTTAAATTACATTTTTCTACCATACCTTACCAGGTAATTTTGTTTTAATATTTAAAAAAATTTTTATTTCCATAGGCTTTTGGGGAACAGGTGATATTTGGTTGCATAAGTAAGTTCTTTAGCGGTGATTTGTAAGATTTTAGTGCACCCATCACCCAAGCAGCATACGCTGAACCCAATTTATAGTCTTTTATCCCTCACCCCTCTCCCACCCTTTCCCCCAGTCTCCAAAGACCATTGTATTGAGAGGTGAAGCTGACTGGGCTTCTGGGTCAGGTGGGGACTTGGAGAACTTTTCTTTCTTTCTTTTTTTTTTTGTGACGGAGTTTCTCTCTGTCACCCAGGCTGGAGTGCAGTGGTGCGATCTTGGCTCACTGTAAGCTCCGCCTCCCGGGTTCACGCCATTCTCCTGCCTCAGGTCTGGCTAATTTTTTGTATTTTTAGTAGAGACGGGGTTTCACGGTGTTAGCCAGGATGGTCTCGATCTGCTGACCTCGTGATCCACCTGCCTCGGCCTCCCAAAGTGCTGGGATTACAAGGCATGAGCCACCTGCCCAGCCAGGACTTGGAGAACTTCTCTGTCTGGCTAAAGGATTGTAAACACACCAATTAGTGCTGTGTGTCTAGCTAAAGGTTTGTAAACGCACCAATCAGCACTCTGTAAAACGGACCAATCAGCACTCTGTAAAATGGCCCAATCAGCGCTCTGTAAAATGGACCAATCAGCAGGAAGTGGGTGGGGCCAAATAAGGGAATAAAAGGTGGCCCCCCCCCCACCCCTTTGGGTCCCCTTCCACTGAGTGGAAGCTTTGTTGTTTTGCTCTTCCTGATAAATCTGGCTGCTGCTCACTCTGGGTGCTCACTAAATTTCAGAGCTGTAACACTCACTGTGAAGGTCTGCTGCGGCTTCGCTCCAGAAGTTAGCCAGACTGTGAACCACCAGAGGAACAAACGACTCTGGACGCGCCACCTATAAGAGCTGTAACAGTCACTGCGGAGGTCCGCTGCTTTGCTCCTGAAGTCAGCAAGTCCACGAACCCATGGGAAGGAAGAAACTCCAGACACATCTGAAGGAACAAACTCCAGACACCATATTTAAGAACTGTAACACTCACTGGGGTGGCTTCATTCTTGAAGTCAGAGAGACCAGGAACCCGCCGGAAGGAACCAGTTCCGGACACAGTATCGGTCTTATGCCTTTGCATCCTCATGGCTTAGCTCCCACTTATGAGTGAGAACACACAATGTTTGGTTTTCTATTCCTGAGTTACTTCACTTAGAATAATAGTCTCCAGTTCCGTCCAGGTTGCTGCAAATGCCATTAATTCATTCATTTTTATGGCTGAGTAGTAGTCTTTTTTTTTTTGAGACTGAGTCTTGCTTTGTTGCCCAGGTTGGAGTGCAGTGGCACGATCTTGGCTCACTGCAAGCTCCACCTCCCAGTTCACACCATTCTCCTGCCTCAGCCTCCCAAGTAGCTGGGACTACAGGCGCCCGCCACCTTGCCTGGCTAATTTTTTGTATATTTAGTAGAGTCGGGGCTTCACCCTGTTAGCCAGGCTGGTCTCTATATCCTGACCATGGCTGAGTAGTATTCTTGTGTGTGTGTGTCTGTGTGTATACACACCACAATTTCTTTATCCACTTGTTGATTGGTGGGCATTTGGGCTGGTTCCATATTTTCGAAATTGTGAATTGTGCTGCTATAAACATGCATGTAGAAGTATGTTTTTCGTATAGTCACTTCTTTTCCTCTGGGTAGATACCCACTAGTGCGATTGCTGAATCAATCTACTTTTAGTTCTTTAAGGAATCTCCACACTGTTTTCCGTAGTGGTTGTACTAGTTTACATTCCCACCAGCAGTGTAGATGTGTTCCATAATCACCACGTCTATGCCAACATCTATTTTTTTTTTTATTATGGCCATTCTTGCAGGAGTAAGGCGGTATCACATTAAAGTTTTGATTTGCATTTTTTAAATTTTTACAAACTTTGAGGCTTGATGTATTCCAATTCTAGAAATGTTTTAAATTCAGAAAATATATGGCTTTCAAAACTAACTCCCTCTCTCTCTTTCTCTGTATTTGTAGGGTTAGGTACACACACACACACACACACACACACACACACGTATTTACTGTGTCCATATTCCATCTGAAGCTATCTGCACTTCATATGAGGGCCAAGTGAAAATGTGGCATATAGCTTCTGAATTTCAGTCTCCCCTTGGTATAAATCTTGTGTCCCAGAACTTACATTCTAGGTAACCCCAATTATTGTCATTAAAACAAACAAAAAGCAAACACACACTGCTGAGATATTAATATAGCAATGCACATATTATCGTTCATGTCTCTTCAATTCAATAGGAGATCAGATACGGGAGAAAGAACATTGCCAGATTTCCTTGGACCCAAGCCCTGACAGTAGTTACTGGAGCGAGTCCAACTCATCCCACACGGGCCCTGCCTCTTCCCATGTTCCCTCAGCTCCATTTCTCCTTTCCACCTCACTGACTCCTTGTCTTTTGGCTTTTCCCTTTAGAGTTCGAAATTCAAGCTGTCAGGTCTAATCATGACATCTGCCTACTGTGTATACAAAGGAAAAGGAAATGCCAGTGGGGACTGCCATTTCAGTTTACCACCATGATACTTCCTCTTGAAATCTGCAGATTTATGCACGACAGCAAAAAATGCAAAGCACAGCATTCATTTTATGTTATGATAAGTTCACTCTGTATGTGCACATAATTTTGTCTTAGTTTTTGAAGAGATGAAGAAGTTAATGCAGTCCTTAACTAACATATATTTTTCCTCATCCTAGAAATTTAAGGGATGCTTGATGCATTGAATTATTAAATAGAACTTTAAAGGGCATTAGCTGATCAAAAGGATGAACATATTCAGAATGAGCCACTTTAGCCAAAAATAGGAACTAAGATGATGAGACAGATTTTATAGTGACCTACAAATAAATTTAAGAAGACAGACTATTAATGTAATGAATATAAATCAAGTGATATGATACTGAAATTAAATTTGAGCTATAGAAATGTAGGACGACAATATCTTAGTAGAGTGAACGTGGCTTAAAAGAATTCAAAATGAAACATTACAAGATACCTCTGGAAAGTTTATTAAAACATTTTGAGTGTGATTCTTTGTCTCATGAGTTCAGGGATGGTTTTTTTCACTCAGATCAAACGTTGGGAAGAATAGACCTGTAGTTTGCTAATAGACGTGGCATTTATAGTTTTGCACTGGTAACTTGTGTTTCATGGTATCATCCTTTTTGTGCCACTTTTTTTTTTTTTTTTTGAGACGGAGTCTCGCTCTGTCGCCCAGGCTGGAGTGCAGTGGCGCGATCTCGGCTCACTGAAAGCTCTGCCTCCCAGGTTCAGTCCATTCTCCTGCCTCAGCCTCCCAAGTAGCTGGGACAACAGGTGCCCACCACTATGCCTGGCTAATTATTTGTATTTTTAGTAGAGACGGGATTTCACCGTGTTAGCCAGGATGGTCTTGATCTCCTGACCTCGTGATCCACCCGCCTCGGCCTCCCAAAGTGCTGGGATTACAGGCGTGAGCCACCGTGCCCTGCCTGAAACTATTGTCATTACATTCCAAAACGTATCTGCGATAAAGATTTGATAGTCCCCTGGGGCAGTTTAGTGAAGTTGTAAACTAGCCCCAATGATCTGCAGGTAAAATCTGCAGATGTACTGCAGGCAGGTGAAATCCACGGCTTTGTCATCTTTACAGGATACACACACCAAGCAGGCAGCAGGCAAGCACACACCTGCCGCAGCAGTTTGCTGTTTAAATGCATGGAAAGCAGGGTGCTTCTGAGTGGTCATCTACTCACATGCTCATGTGAAAACTAGCCATTTCCAGGCTCTGCATTTAATCCAGTAGATATTTTATTTAAACTCAAGGTGTTAAATGTAAGTTTTAGATCTGCACTATAATTCCTTAAGCTTACCCTACTGAGCTAATGCTTTTTTTTTTTTTTTTTTTGACAGAGTCTCGCTCTGTCGCCCAGGCTGGAGTGCAGTGGCACGATCTCAGCTCACTGCAAGCTCCGCCTCCCGGGTTCACGCCATTCTCCTGCCTCAGCCTCCCGAGTAGCTGGGACTACAGGTGCCCACCACCACGCCCGGCTAATTTTTTTTGTATTTATTTTTTTTGTTTAGTAGAGACAGGGTTTCACCGTGTTAGCCAGGATGGTCTTGATCTTCTGACATCGTGAACCGCCCGCCTTGGCCTCCCAAAGTGCTGGGATTACAGGCGTGAGCCACCGTGCCTGGCCCTGAGCCAATGTTTGGAAGAGTGAAGAGCTTCTAGTATTGGCTCCTCTGCTAGCTTGGGTATATTCTACTCTGGATTCGTTGTACTACCAGTCACAGAATAAAGGCAGTCTCCAAGGTCCCTCTTAATTCTGATGTCTTAGGTACAGGATTATGTGAAATCAGAGGGAAGCTGAGTGTCAGTGTCCTGTGCCTCTGTTTGTGTCAGCAGCTCCACATAGCGACCCGCACAAGCAGGGGCAAACACATGTGCAAATGCCTGGAAAACATCCTGCAGAAGAGGACTGCTTTTAGGGGCTCAACTGTGACTCTATAGCAGGAATTACCAACTTTTTTTTTTCTATAAAGGGTCAGAATAGTAAATATTTTAGCTTTGAGGGCCATAAGGTCTCTGGCAAAACGACTCAGTTCTGCTGCCGTAGCTCACAAGCAGCCATGGACAATATGCAAAGGAGTGAGCTTGTTGTGTTCCAATTAGACTTTACAGACCTAAGTATCCCTAAGAATATCCCTAAGAGGCAAAATTGTATGAGCTAGAGATAGTGGCTGAAATGCTGTGGTTAAAAGCCTGGTCTTTAGAACAAGAGGGATACATACTAGCTGTAGGACTTCAGAAGGTTACTTCACTTTTTGTGTTTTAGTTTGCTCAACTGCAAAATAAGCACAATATCACATCTGCATCATAGGTTATGTGAAAATTAAATGAGTAAATATTTTAAAGCATGTAGAACAGTGCCCCATACTAAATGTTGTATTATTTTTTTAAAAATAAAAAGCATAAACATTTTGATCTTTTTTGAAGAAGATAAATTCATTATGCATGGATAACAGTAAATTTTAACAGCATTTAAAAAAAAAATAGGACTTGGCTGGGTGCGGTGGCTCACGCCTGTAAACCCAGCACTTTGGGAGGCCGAGGCGGGCAGACAATGAGTTCAGGAAATCGAGACCGTCCTGGCTAACACGGTGAAACCCCGTCTCTACTAAAAATACAAAAAAATTAGCCGGGTGTGATAGTGAGCACCTGTAGTCCCAGCTACTCGGGAGGCTGAGGCAGGAGAATGGACTGAACCTGGGAGGCAGAGCTTACAGTGAGCTGAGATCACACCACTGCACTCCAGCCTGGGCGACAGAGTGAGACTCCCTCTCAAAAAAAAAAAAAGAAAAAATAGGACTTAATTTTTACTTAAATATTAAATCAGGATGACTAGTGAGGGGATTATGCAATGGTTATGATAATAAAGATCAGAAAAAAGTTGTTACATGGGATATAAAAAGCAAAATTCTGGCCAGGCATGGTGGCTCAAGCCTGTAATCACAGGACTTTGGGAGGCCGAGGTGGGTGGATCACTTGAGGTCAGGAGTTCGAGACCAGCCTGGCCAACGTGGTGAAACTCCATCTCTACTAAAAATACAAAAATTAGCCAGGTGTGGTGGCACAAACCCATACCCTCAGCTACTTGGGGGGTTGAGGCAGGAGAATCACTTGAACCCGGGAAGCAAAGGTTGCAGTGAGCCAAGATTGCGCCATTTCACTCCAGCCTGGGCAGCAGAGAAAGATTTCATCTCAAAAAAAAAAAAAAAAAAAAAAAAAAAAAAAAAAAAAAAGGCTGGGCGCGGTGGCTCACGCCTGTAATCCCAGCACTTTGGGAGGCTGAGGTGGGTGGATCACAAAGTCAGGAGATTGAGACCATCCTGGCTAACACTGTGAAATCCTGTCTCTACTAAAAATACAAAAAAAAATTAGCCAGGCGTGGTGGCGGGTGCCTGTAATCCCAGCTGCTCAGGAGGCTGAGGCAAGAGAATGGCGTGAACCTGGGAGTCAGGGCTTGCAGTGTGCCAAGATTGTGCCACTGTACTCTAGCCTGGGCGATAGAGCGAGACTCCAACTCAAAAAATATATATATATATATATATGTATATGAGAGATAATATTAAGTTTATTGAATGACTGATTTAAAAAGTGAGGCAGAGACTGAGTTAGGATGACTCCTTGGTCTCCACGTTTGAGGAACTCGTGTGTGAGAGAAGCAGCAACTTTAATATAGTGCATAGAAGTGAAGTAGTCAATGTTGAATGGCTAATATATTGGGCCATTCCATTAAGCACTCCTCAAACTTACCCCTGAGCTAGGTTCACTGTCTAGTCTTCAGTGCGTACCTCTAACATTGCTTTTTCACGTTTGTTATTTCCATAGTTGTCAATTTATTGTCTTTCTCCCACAATAGAATATGACTTCCTTAAAGTCAAAGGGGGGAAATGGAGTCCTGCTGAGGGGCTTGATAAAGGGCCAACAGAAATGTGGTGGCAAGTGGGGCATGGCCAAGGGCTAGAGGGTCCTTCTGGCACAGTGTGTCCCTAAATAGCTGCAGTTCACGTTGGTTAAATGGATGATAATGAGGGACTGATCAAGGCTTGTTAATTTAGTTTAAGTTATGCTGGCTGGGGTTGTGACTTATACTAACTTATGTGTTATACTAACCCATGTGTCTAAGAAGTCATGGAACCCTGCCTTAGCCTCTCTTCTAGGAAGTAAAACAAAATGGACGGCCACAGTGACTGATCGCTATGCAGTATTTGAACAGCTAACTCAGAGCAGGAGACCCGGACCTTCAGAAGACAGGACTCAGGAGTGGGGCTTCTGGGGCAGATATATACAACTGCAATTTTTAGAAAGGTAAGTATGGAATGTGTGTGTGTATGTGTGTGTATGGTAGAAAGAGACAGACAAACTGAGAAAGATGGAGATTTTCATCTATAGAAAAAGTGTGCATATCAATCCAAATTCTAAACATTCTAATTCCATAGAAAAGTAGAGACCTTAAAGACAATCCCATGGCATTTACTCAGAATGTGCCCCCAAAAGACAAAGAGATGTTTTGAAAATATATAAGAGCACTTTTAAGAAAATCATGTGTAGTCCCAGCTACTTGAGAGGCTGGGGTGGGAGGACTGCTTGAGCCTAGGAGTTCAAGGCTGCTGTGAGCTATGAGCGCAGGAGGCAGAGGCTGCAGTGAGCCCTGAAGGTGACCGCACCACTGCACTCCAGCCTGGGCGACAGAATAAGACTCGTCTGAAAAACAAACAAAAAAACTCCCCCAAGATCCTTGTAGTTTTGGCAGAAGTTTAGAGATATTGAATATTGTCATACTTTGTTAGCAAAATATATAATTAATACATATTTATATAAATTATAAATTATATTTAATTATAAATATTATAAACATAATTATAAATATTATAATTATATAATAAATTATATAATTTATAAGTTATATAATTATAAATTATATAATTATAAAATTTATACAAATTATAAAAACATATAATTAATACATATTTCCCTCAGAGAAAAGCTCAAACTTTTCTCTGAGAGGTTTAATAAATAAACTATCCTATGAACAGAATGAGCAGGAGGAAATCAGTAACAGGAAATGAACAAATGAACAATGGTAAGAATTATAAAGTAGGCATAACTATGAGCAGAGAGATATTTTAAAACAAGAAAACTTTGAAACTACCGATGAAATAAGAGATATGTAGAAAAACATAACTTCCATGCATTATCTTAAGAAAAAGTTTTCTTTTTGTTTTTTAAAAAAAACTTAAACCAACAACTTTTAAAGCAAATAAATTTTTATTCTAGTCTCTGCTTTGATTCCTCCAAATGACAAGACTAGAGATTTTTACAGGTAACTTCTAACAAAACATCAAGGCAAATTATTCAGAGAACATAGCAAAAAAAAATAATGCAATCTATTTTATAAAGTGAATGCAATTCTATTAACAACTTTAGACAAGGAAAATTAAAATGTAGATCAATTTTACTATCAATTTTACTTACGAATATGTTTTTAAAAACTCACCAGAAACACAGGAAATAATAGCAATGTAGTAGTATTTAAAGAAAATACAGCATGGGCAGGTGAAAGTTGTCACAGGAAGGCAAAATTGGTATAGCTGTAGAAAACATATGCTTGAGAGTGTTCACATTAGTAGGGTGAATGACAAACAATATGTTCAGCACAATAAATGCAGAAAAAGCATTCCAAAATTTGGTTTATATTTATGGTAATAATCCTTAGCAAAGTGGATAGAAAGTTTTTTTTTAACTTTAATGTCTATTAAAAGTAGCTATTTTGTGGTAAAAAATTAGATGCATTCTCATTCTATTTAGGAATCATCCCTAGCACTTAGTATTGCGCTAGAGGTTTTAATCAGATCTAAGACATTTGAATTGGAAAGATGCAAAACTTTTGGTATTGGAAAATAGTAGAGAATTTTTGTAAGATGAAGAAAAATAATATAGTAAAACAATAGATATCATTCATATTAACAAAAACCCTATATGATATTGGGAATACATTTAACGTAAGTTGTTCAAGAACTTTTTAGGAAAAAGCTATACAAAGTTTATAAAAAGGACATAGAAAATCAGAATAAATGGAGATATACATCCTTTTGCTAAATGGGAAAAGCAAATACAAAAAAATGTCAATTGTACTCAGATTAAAGATTCAATGTCATTCTACTCAAGTTAGTAATGGGCATTTGAAAATAAAAGGTGACCCTACTTCACATGGAAGAGAAAAATATCCAAGAGAATTCTAAATAAGATAAAAGAGCAGGAAAAGGAGAAAATAGAGAAGATGAAGTCACCTTACCAGATCTAATAGTTTTTATAAAGCTAAAAGCATAAATGGTAATTAAAATAATATTTTCCGGGGATAGAAGATTGATAAGGAGAGGATCAGAAGCCATGTAAATTTGTGAGCACAATGTGTGATACTAGTGAAACTATCAATCATTTGGGGAATAATGGACTGTTCAATAAATAAGAGCTTACATCAGGACCTTATAAAATTAATTCTATATGGTTAAAGTTTAAGTAAGAAAGGCAAATCTTCAAATATTTAGATGATAGTGTAGAAGTCTATTTCTACGACCTTGGATTAAGGAAGGTTATTTTTTCACTTTTGTTTGTTTGTTTTGTTATATTAAGACGCAAAAAGCAAACACCTAAAAGAAAAAAATTAATATAATAAATTTTACAGAATAAGTTCTTAAAATTGTGTACAACCAAAGATACTATAAACAAAGTGCAACAATGTATTTGCAAGACATATGATTGAAAATGCATATATAGAGAGAATTATATAATATACATATAGTTGTAAAAGAATATACAGAACACTTATACATATATTCTAGTCTAGTATATACATATATATAGTCTAGTAGAAAATAATAGAAAAATGGATATATAATAAGAGGAAACCCAACACTCTGATAAATATGTGAAGAGTTGCTCATCCTCATTAATAATCAGAAACATGTAAAACAGAGCAAAATGGTAGACCACGTGCATCCATTACATTGGCCCTGACAATACCAAACCTGGCAAAGAAATGAGCCACACTGTTTTTCATACACTGCTTGGGGGACTATAAATTGGTCCAACTACTGTGAAAGTTATTTGACTCTGAAGCAGAGTTGAAACTATTCAAAGCATTTTATCTAGCACTTCCACTTGCAAAAACTTGTGTACATAGTACACAGGGAGATTATCTATCTATCTATCTATCTGCCTACCTACCTACCTACCTACCTACCTATCTACCTACATTTACTGTAGCATTATCCTCAATGGCAAATATTGGAAAACACCTAAGTGTCTATAATTTAGAGAACATATTTTGGTGTGTCTATAAGATGTGATACTGTATAGCAGTGAAAAAGTGGAAAATAGAGTTATTTATTTTACATTGGTTGCAAGAAAACTCATAACCAAATATCTAGCCTTAAAAAAATTTAAAATATTCTGTGTTTTGCCTTTTATGTACTAATCTTACACATAGCTTTAAATTTTCCTGCACCTATTTTATTTCTTGGGATCACATTGGAAGGAAGTAACAGTAGAAACAGGGGCCCAGGTAAAACACTGCTATAGCCATCTTAGCAATGGATGAAGATGGCCAATCAGAGGGGTAGGAGGAGACTGACGTTGAATACATAGCCTGTAGGCAAGCTTAGGTACATAAGTTGCAGGGCTTAGTGCAAAAATGAAAATGTGAGGCCCCTTGTTCAAGAATTTAAAAGTTTAGGGTACAAAAAAATAGAATGAATAAGGCTTGTGATTTGATAGCATAATAGGGTGACTATAGTCAATAATAATTTAATTGCAAATTTAAAAATAACTAGAAGAGTGTAATTGGATTGTTTGTAATACAAAGGATAAATGCTTGAGGGGATGGGTATCCCATTCTCGTGATGTGATTATTACACATTGCATGCCTCTATCACAAGATCTTACGTACTCAAAAATATACATACCTCCTAGATACCCACAAGGATAAAAAATAAAAAAGTCAATCTCTCTCTGTCTAAAAAAAAAAAATTGAAAGTTCAAAATGGCAATAGCCAAGCACTAAACCAAGCACGAGGGCTTTCTAAGCAAGGGTTGTCCCTGTGTCACTCCATGGGTCACATGCTTGTGAAGCCAGCCGTGGTGCAGAAGACAGAAGGGATATGATAGTACTTGGTTTGTGTCTTGGAAAGTAGGTGAATTGTGGTGCAAATATTCCCCTGGAATAGAAGGGGACGAGCAGAGCGCCTACAGTGGGAAACTTGAGAACACTGACATTTCAGGGATTGGCAGAGGAAGAGAAACTGTAAGGTAACAGGTAATGACACTCACCACGGAAGGAAGACAACCAAGAGAGCATGGTACCATGGATGCCAAGAGAAGAGAATTGTTCTCTGAGGAAGGCCTGGTCACCAGTCTACAGAGATGGCTAAGGCATGCAGTGAATGATTAAGTCATTAGATTAGCATCTAAAAGATATGTGGGAACTTTGGGGAATAACTGTTTTAGTGGAGCACTGGAAACCAAAGCAAAATTGCATCAGATCGAGGAGTCACCTGGAGGTGTGAATGTAATAGATGGAGAGAGCAACTGTCAAATGCATTTAAATTGGCTTGGCTGTGAAGGAAAGGACAGAGATAGGCCAATGGTGGAAGGGGAATGTTGGGCCAAAGAAAAGTTTGTTTTTGTTTCTCAAGATGACAGAGACATACAACATACTAACATGTGCACAGGACATGGTGAGTGGAGGGAGAGGTGAAAATCCAGAGGCGATGGAGGAAGTACTTGGTAGAGGGAGAGTCCTGAAGGAGGTAGGAGAGTCTAATGCAGAGCAGGTAGAGGAGTCTTGCTTAGAAGAAGGCTCATCTCCTGCATGTTTGGAGGAGTAAAGCAAGAAAGCACTGGTGTGGGCCAAGCCTATTTGTTAATTTACAAACAGGAAGCTGCAATGGTTTCCATCTCGCTTCCGTTTTCTCTGTGAAGAGGTAAGGCCATTTGTGGGAATGATAAGGGAAGAGGAAGATTGGAGGCTTATAGGTGTGGAGAGTTCCCCTTGAGCATGGGAGGAAATGATGACTAGGAATTCCAAATGGAATCAAGGGCCCAGAGGAGGAACAGGACTGTGGATCTGAAAAAATATCTTCCTGTGTATTTGTGTGATTTTTCTCCAATCACGCTCCCATACCAAGTGTGTGCAGGGAAGAGGTACAGCTGAACTGATCCCAAAATATGGATTCACCACATGGAGGGAAAGAGATGGACAATGGCTACAGGATTTGGGTATTGGCGTGCGTATGGTTGAAGTAGTAAGACTTGGAGTTTGCACTGAATAGGGAAAGAAGTGAATGCAGTAAGAAACACATGGGAGCAAGGCAGAGGCTTATGGAGTCATTGAGAGATGGAAGATTTCACATAGTCAGAGAATCGGTGTGAAAATGCAGAAGGGAGGAACAAAGAGAAAGAGGTAGTGAAAAGAAACTGTGGCCACAGGGACTTTGGTGGAGTTGGGCAATGAGGGTAATGCCAGAGCCAGGCCAGGCCATGGTTTCCCTGAGTAGGGTGAACACAAGGCCAAGAGGCTCAAGCCACTTACAAAGTCTGGAGCGGAAGGAGGGGAGGCCATGACCCGTGTGGCCATGTCTTTGATGAATGAAAGACGTAGCCAGGAGACTGGTCACTCCCAGAAGCAAGGGGAGGGAGATGATAACACAGTTGAGTAGTAGAAGCATTGAAAAAGAAATGATTTGCTCAAGAGAATGGGAGAATAACAGCTTGGAAACAAACATTAAGGACGTGTTGTCCTGAAGGGTGCAGGGTGGCAGGACACGCAGCCTCTGCAGAAAGAACTGTTAGGGCATCCAGCAGAGCCTCACTGAACAGAGGAAGCCCTGTGCTCGCTGGCATTGTTACAGTACACAGCGGACTGAGGATCAACAGCAGGAGGGGCGAGAGCAGCTTCTCTGATAGTCTGGCTGAATGCAGAACTCAAATGTAAAATAGGTTCAGGAATGTAAATAAGAACTCGTCTTGAGATAAGCCAATATAAATATCCTTTTTCTGAAATGAGAGTCTGATAGCCACAGTGGTTTCGATATTATTCTACACAATCCCTCTCTGGAGTTTTGGTATAGTAGTTACATGTTGAGTTAATTTAAGAAGCTGCCGAATTGTTTGCCAGAGTGCCTGTCCCATTCTACTTTCCCACTAGCAATGTCTGCATGACCCATTTTCTCTGCAACCTCACCAGTATTTGGCAATGTCACAATTTTTTATTTTAGACATTTTCATAGGTGTGTAGTGGAAAGGCAAAGGAGCTAGAAGGGCTAAAGCAATTTTGAAAAAGAAAAATGAAATAAAAGGCATAAGGCTGCCTGGTTTCAAAATTTATTATTCAACGACAGTAATCAAGACTGTGTGGTATTGGCAGAGTTAGATACATAGACTAATGGAACAGAGGAGAGAACTCAGAAAGACCTACACGGATATGCCTGACTGGTCTTCGACAAAGGTGCAAAAGCAGTTCATTGGAGGAAAGATAGCCTTTCATCAAATGGTGCTGGGACAATCAAACATTCACAGACCCAAACTTCACACCTCATACAAAAAATTAGCTCTAACTAATCATTTCATTTGAAACTTTCAGAAAAAAATAGGAGAAAATCTTTGAGACCTAAACTAGGCAAAGAATTCTTGGAGGAAAAACTGACAAATTAGTCTTTGTTAAAATTAAAAAGTTTTGCTTTGCAAAGGATCCTTTAAGAGGGTGAAAAGACAAGCTACAGATTGGGAAAAAAATTTGCAAACTAACAAAATCTGACAAAGGACAGGTGTCTATAACATATAGAAAAATCTCAAAACTGAACAGCAAAAACAGAAACAATTCCATTAGAAAATAGCGAAGGCCGGGCATGGTGGCTCACCCTGTAATTCTAGAGCTTCGGGAAGCTGAGGCCAGAGAATCTCTTGAGACCTGGAGTTTGAGGCCATAGTGAGCCATGATTATATCACTGTACTCCAGCCTGAGCAACAGAGCAAGATCCTGTCCAAAAAAACAAAGAAAGAAAGAGGAAAGGAAAGGAAAGGAAGAAAGAAAAGAAAGAAAGGAAGGAAGGAAGAAAGAAAGGAAGGGAAGGAAGAGAGAGGAAGGAAGGAAGGAGTTAAAATACATTTACAGATGGCATATTAAAAAATGAAAAGATGTTCAACATCATTAGTCATTAGGGAAATGCAAATTAAAGACATAATGAGGTGTCACTGCACACCTATTAAAATGGCTAAAATAAAATAATGACATCACCAAATGCTGGCAAGAATACAGGGAAACTGGGTCACTCAGACGTTGCTGGTGGGGATGTAAAATGGTACGGCCACTCTGGAAAATAGTTTGGCAGTTGCTTAAAAAGCTAAACATACAACTACAACTCAACACAGCAACTGCACTTCTGAGCATTTATTCTAGAGAAATGAAGATATGTATTCACACAAAATCCTATACATAAATATTTATAGCAGATTTATTTATTTATTTATTTGAGATAGGATCTTGGTTTGTTGTCCAGGCTGGAGTGCAGTGGTGTGATCCTAGCTCACTATAGCCTCAAACTCCTGGCCTGAAAAGATCCTCCCACCTCAGCCTCCTGAGTATCTGAGACTACAGGTGTGCACCACTATACCTGGATTAATTTTTTAAATCTACTTTTTGGAGAGATGGGGTCTTCCTGTGTTGCCCAGGCTAGTCTTGAACTCCTGGGCTCAAGTGATCCTCCTGCCTTGGCCTCCCAAAATGCTGGGATTACAGGTGTGAACCACCATGCCCAGTCTACAGCAGTTTTATTCATAAAAGCTCAAATCTGGAAAAAAACCAGATGTCCTTCAGTGGGTGAATGGCTAAACCCACTGGTGCATCCATATCATGGAAGACTACCCAGTGGTAAAAATGATTCATCCATTTATCTGGATGAACTGGCAGAGAATTATGCTCGGTGAAAAAGGACAATCAAAAAGGGTTATGTATTTTATATATATATTTATATTTATAAATAAAATACAAATATATATTAAATACAAGTATATATTAACATCTGTAAAATATAAATATATATTAATATATATCTGAGATTCCATTTATATAAAATTATTGAAATCACAAAACTCTAATATATTAGTGATCCCCAGGCATTAAAAAAGGGAAGGATAAAAGGAAGAGATCCCTGTGGTCCTGGACATGTCCTGTATCTGGACTGTATCAACACCAATTTCCTAGTTGTGTTATTCTACTATAATTTTGCCAGATGTTACTGTTGAAGGAAACTGGGTAAAGGGTATCTGGGATCTCTCTCTATTAATTCTCTTGTTTTTTTTTTTTCTTAGAGGAAGTGTCTTGCTCTGTTGCCCAGGCTCCACTGCAGTGGAGCCTTCGTAGCTCACTTCAGCCTCAACCTCTTAGGCTCAAGCCATCTTCCCACTTCAGCCTCCCAAGTGGCTGGGACTACAAGTACACGCCACAACTTCTGGCTAATTTTTGTATTTTTGTAGAGACAGAGGTCTTGTTGTATTGCCCATTCTGGTCTCGAACTCCTGGGCTTAAGCAATCCACCTGTCTTGGACTCCAAATATGTTGGGATTACAGGTGTGAGCCACTGTGCCTGGCATGTTAGGTTTTAAAGAACTTGGCGCATGAGGCTTATGGAATTATCAAAGATTGGAACAATTCAATTATAAGTCGGTTTTGTCTGCCCCAGAGGGGTTAAACTTTTTCTTTGGAATTTTTAGAACATCCCATATCTAATATCCATTACATGTTAATGCATTTCTCAAAAGGCATAGGGTAGACTCTGTTTTATTGCTAACTAGTGTGTGGGGATAGACAAAAACTCCCAGTTTCCACAACATCCGAAAATTCAGCAGGTGAGGGTTTTATTTACTGGGTGAAGCCTGTGAAAGCAGCCAGCATCCCAGCACCCAGCACTGGAGAACCCAGTTAATTGCTGCCTGCGATGCTGGAGACAGTGAGGCCCTGAAGCTGCCCTGGAGTGTTCCTGGAAACCGCAGAGGCTGTGCAAAAACCACTCGATGCTTCTGTGTCACTTCACCCCAGAATGGAGTCAGAAGTGCCTGAGGAAAGAAGCAACAGACCTGAAGGGAGCTTGCTGGGAGGTGGCCTTGCTGAGGGGACCCAGCCAGCCCTGCTGAGGATAAGGTAGCAGGATCTCCAGGAATAGGGCCAGCCACCTGTGCCCACCAAAGCCCTGGTGTTGAAGATGCCCTGGTGTTGAAGATGCCCTGGTGTTGAAGATGCCCTGGTGTTGAGGATGCCTTGGTGTTGAGGATGCCCTCGGAAGACGGGGGTCACAGGGATGTGATTAACATGAACTTCCTGCCATTTACTGAAATTGGGGCATGCCAGGAGATAAAAATCAAGTTAACGTTATTTCAAAAAAATTTTTTTTATTTCTTCCAAACAAATGTTTATGCCCCAGACCTTGTACGTATTATATATGGGGACTTCTACAGAACAACGACGACAACAACAAAAATCTGAACCATGAACTCATGTAAAAACTGGAGACAGGAGGCCGGGCGCAGTGGCTCACGCCTGTAATCCCAGCACTTTGGGAGGCCAAGGCGGGCAGATCACGAGGTCAGAAGATCGAGACCATCCTGGCTAACACAGTGAAACCTCGTCTCTACTAAAAATATAAAAAAATTAGCCAGGCGTGGTGGCGGGCGCCTGTAGACCCAGCTACTCGGGAGGCTGAGGCAGGAGAATGGCGTGAACCCGGGAGGCGGAGCTTGCAGTGAGCCGAGATCGCGCCACTGCGCTCCAGCCCAGGCGACAGAGCGAGACTCCGGCTAAAAAAAAAAAACAAAAAAACCAAAAAACAAAAAACTGGAGACAGGAATTCTGGAGCTCTGGCCAGGACTTGGTGAGAGTGTTGGTGTAAAGAGAGGAGTAGACTCTCTCCTGAGATTAGATCTTAATGGGGCTGAATTTGATGGTGTGTGGAATGCTCTCCATTTCCTGGTCAAAGCAAGAACGTTTATTTTGTTCTTGTTGCTGCTGTTTTAAGGCCCTTGTTTTGGATTCTGAGTTTCCCAGAGATATTCAGATGCCTCCCCATAGTCAGAAGTGTGGTGCTATCCAGCTTAACTTAGTACACAGAACAAAGGGATTGCTTTTACCCATCCACTGATTTATCACAAACTTTGTAATCTAGAACACCTACAGAGACACTGCTTTGGAGAAAAGGTATGGAAGGATAGATGGAACTCCAGTGTGAGGGAACACAACTGCTAAACTAATTAGAACTTAGAATCTAATTCTAAATTAGAATTAAGAGTTGAGGAAACACCAGAATCTTTTAATTTTGTATTTAGGATCCTCAAGCATTTCTAGATAGTGCAGAAGCTAAAGGTGCCAATGAGAAGCTAGTAGACCACTAAGGGGCCACTATTTGTGCACCAAGGGGCCACTAAGATGTGCCTCTTTTGGACCCCATTTCCCAGGTGCCTGGTGTCCAATGGTGAACTACACATTGTAACTTGCGCATCCGAATTGAGCTTGATTATTATTGCATTATAAAGCAAGATGCAGGAGTATGTCACTTGAGGCTTGGGCTTTCATAAACATGCAGTTAAGAACAATATTGTCCTTGGTCCACTTTCTGTTATTTCTCTTATGTTGATGATTCTATAGAGGTAAAGAGTATTTAGAAACTTTACGGAATAAAATCGTGGCTGTCTAAAACCAAGACTTCCCCAAATTTAACATTATTTGAAAATCTCTTGAGGGAGAATATAGCTATACATTTCTCGAGTATGAGAGTACCCTTTATCTTTCCTTATTTACCAGTGTGGCGCCTTCATAAATGAACTGCTAACATTGACCTTGCTACTCAGCTTAATATTCTGCTTCAATTCTTGAGTCAATTGCTAACAGATAAATACATTTTATTGTCACAGACCAATGAATTTATTGTTAAACTCTTGAGTAAAAACAAGATTTTGTGTTTTGTTTTTATTTTTCAACACGGCTCTTTCATCGGTAGTTGTGATAACACTATTAGATATTTAAAATACCTGTGCTTATGTTTCTCTTGTTTGAAAGCAGAATGAGTATTTGAAAAATAGAAATAAACCCCTAAATTAAAGATAAAACCACTCAATTTAATGAGAGTTTAACTAAGGTGAAAAACCAGAAGATTGGATGCATTAAAAGTAACTTTAAAAGGAATAAAAAATATTCTTTTACATAGCTTTGAAAGAGAAACTATAACTGATGTTGACAAGGTTTCCTACTTCTGAAATACAACTCATTCCATTAATCCTATATATGTCTACATTTTGTCAAACACACCTTACAGTTAGTAAGTCCAGGCAGTCATGGAGTTGAGCTATTGTCAGCTTCCTTGGTCTCCCTTGCAGTAGTCAGTAATTGTGAAACATAGAAAATGCTTCTGTTGGCTGCGATTCTTATGAAGGAAGAGAGTGTGAAGACAGCTGTATATAGCAGATGAATTGGTAACTTAATGAGACCAGAATGTTACAACAAGTTTAGAAGTGAATATTCTTGAGAGGAAAAGCAGCTCAAGTTTGTGATAGGAATCCCCCAATTAGTAATTTAAACGGAGAAGCTCAGTTAATTACAGTATATTAATAAAACTATGAGGTAATCTTTAAATTCTGAACTCACTTTCCTGCAATATTATGGAAGAATGTGTCTTATCCTTTCTTGTGTGTTTTTATAGGAACTAGTTTGAACTAATCCTGTGCAGAAAATCCACCTCCATCAGAAAAGCAAGGTTCTTTCTGTTGCTGAACATATCAGATTTCTGACAATGAATCCATTGTTCAAGATAGAAAATATTTTCATAATAAACCTGCAAGAAGTATTCAAGATGTATAAACTTGTTCACATATACCAGAACAAAGTTATCTTTTATCAGTACTTCTGATGGCACTATTACACATTTAAAATATCTGCATCATGCTTATACCATATTCTCCTGTCTAATTGTGTGTTGTAAACAATTTTTAAAACAGTAATTGTCATTGTAAAAGCTGTGCACTTCATTTTCTAAGAGTGCTGTAGGAATTAAATCAGCCTAAAAACCTATGACCCGTGGATTATCTGGTAAAGTGCAAGAGAGAAGCAGAGAAATTTGGACCTGCCATTCCAATTAAAAAGGAATTTATAGTCCAAACTAACATTCATAATTTCAGAGAAAATATAAAAAAATAGGGCCAGGCAAATAGACTCACTTATTTTGTCCAGTTGTTCAGGGACAGTTCAGTTTAATGATCAGTTCATTTATTTATTCAGCTCTTCTATCATGTAATCATTCATTCATAAGTTACTTACTAATTCCTTGGGGCACAGTAATGAGGACAGTAGCGAGTAAAGAGTAGGCAAAACTGCCATGGAGTATCTTGAGTATTTTGGTAGAGAAGCACAAGGAAGTGCCTTGTGCACTTCCACGGGAACTCATGAATGGAATTAAGCCGATTCAGAAGATCAGGGAGGGAGGTCTCCGAGGAAAACATGTTTAAGTATAAATGGATGAGATTGTTTCGCATTTGAAATGGAATCACTTGTGGATTTCCATGTGAAATATCTTGGTGTAAATCTGAAGATATTTATGTGACCAGAGTAAGTTAACAACCCACTAGTCCAGATCCCTTGAGGGCGGGACCATGTGCTGTGCATCTTTGTGTTTTTGGCACCCAGCAGTCTGCCAAAAGTGTGGTGCACACACAATACATGCTATTGAAATAATTCATAAATAAACAAAAGCAATGCCCAGTTTGTTGCTTTTGCAAAACATGCCAATTAGGTAACACGTATTTTCAATTATCAATAAATTTTTTTTTTTTTTTTTGAGACGGAGTCTCGCTCTGTCGCCCAGGCTGGAGTGCAGTGGCGCGATCTTGGCTCACTGCAAGCCTTGCCTTCTGGGTTCATGCTGTTCTCCTGCCTCGGCCTCCCGAGTAGCTGGGACTACAGGCGCCCGCCACCACGCCCGCTAATTTTTTTTTTTTGTAGTGGAGACGAGGTTTCACCGTGTTAGCCAGGATGGTCTCGATCTCCTGACCTCGTGATCCACCCGCCTCGGCCTGCCAAAGTGCTGGGATTACAGGCGTGAGCCACCGCGCCGGCCTAAGAGCATGATTTTTGAAAAATCTTAATTTTCAATTTTGTTTCACACCGTATTTCTGATTTACTGGATTTGTTGAAACTTAACATGTCTGTAGACTGATTTGTATTTCCTCAAAGCTAAGTTGGATTTTGATGTAAGCAGTTTTGCTACTAATATTGGGTAATACTGGCTTAATCTAGGCAAATACAAACGGACCTGGTTTCCAGAATTGCCTGGGGACTCCATTTTAAATCTGAAAGTTCTTCCATGCCTTTTAATAATCCTTTTCTTGAATGTTATTTATTTTCATCATGATGCTTAATTCTTACTCAGAACTTGCTAAGTAGAAAAAAAAATTAAAATTTCTTTTACTTTATGAAAAAGTCAAATATTTCCACTTTTTATGTTTTCTTCTTATGTTTCCCCTTTTCTCTCCAATATTACCATCTGCTTGTTTTATTCCTGTTCCCAGTGATACCCGCAGTGAAATTTCCATCCACAGTCTCTGTTGATTTATGCTCGGCTGTGTTTATTTCTGGCATTGCTAACTTTCTTGATATGTCTGGGACTTGGGCTTATTACACTAACTCTAGGTTCAGGTTTCCCTCTCACAACATTTACTCCACACCTACTTTGAACTTTTCTTAAGATGAGAGCTTAAATTACTAAATACGTTTCTTTCCCACTACAGATTTCAGGGCAGAAAAGAAGTGGTTACAGGGGAGAAAGAGAGTTCAAAATGTTCAAAAATGCCCAACTGTTTTCAAAACTTGGAAGTGAGGACGAGCATTTTTCCTTAACTGAACTTCAGATAGATCAGTCACCCTAGCAGTGGTTACCCTGGGGCATGTTCCCAGCATCCATTAGGCTGGTTGGCATTTGAATTGGTGATGCACTTCTCTCCAAACCCCGATAGATACCTGATGTTTAAATGGGCTTCTGGATCGCAAACCTTGCAAATGTCCTTAGAAATCACAGAGTGTGCCTGGGTGAAAAGGAGGATCTGCTCATGTGTAGCCAATGTTTGTTTACAACAAAGGCCTGGGCTAGGAGTTTTAGGGTGGCCAACCACTCATTTTGCAACAGATCACTGATGAAATTTGATTGTGGAACTTTCTTTTTCAATCCAGCTGTTAGTTTACATCCTGAAGGATAAGAATTGATCACTCTGCTAATTTTATCCTCCCTGCTATAACTGCAGATGTTATTCAGATTCATAGGCAACTGATTGTCCTAAAATTTTACAGAGTTAATTGTCTCCAGAGATGTCATCTACATATGTGGATATCATGAACAAGGTGCAGGTGATCACTATTGAGACTCCTAGTCCAGGCCTTTGCAGCAAGCAAGCATTTGCTATAGAAGAGCAGGTCGCCTTATGACTCAAGTGAACCCTGTGATTTATAAGGAAGATGACTTCTTTAACCACAGAATTCTTCACTTCAGGAATATTTACAATGCCTCCATGAAGTGGAAAAACTTCAGGTATTATCCCCATATACCTCAGTTAGAGAGAATATGAGTATATGATTAAAGGATGTGGATAAGCTTCATACAATGCAGCAGTGGCCAAAACAGCAGCAGCAGCAGCAGCAGCAGCAGCAGCAGCAGCAGCAGCAGCAGCAGCAGCAGCAGCAGCAGCAGCAGCAGCAGCAAAACTTTGACACTGGAAAAAGCTCCAAGTCTGCGGTTTTATTTTTGTTTAGTTAGAGATGGAATGCCACACAGTAAATCTATCAGTTCCAAGTGCCAAATTAATAGAAGTGTTAGTGTGGCATTGAATTAGCAAAATGAGAAGCAGGGAATTGACAAAGAAAATGAATTATCATGCATCTTCTTGTAAATTCAATAAGGAGATGCAAGATGCAAGAAATAAATCACCTGAATGGAACAAGGGCCAGATGGTGAATATGCATGTGCACGCGCATGTGTATATGTCATCCTCTGACATGGAGACTTAGCATAAGGCAGGGCTGAGGTGCAGTGGGCCAGGAAATAAGCTTGCAGTTCTTCTCAGTGTCCTTGAGCTTGAGGTAGTACTGCTGCAGGTGCGTGCAGCGTGCGCTTGGTCTCGTCATCCACAAACACCTCCATGGGATCCTGCATAGACTTCCTGCACACAGGCCAGATCTCCTTGCTGGAAGTGGAGAGGCTAAGGTGGTGGCTACAGTGATGTTTTGTGAATAAAGAATGACCCAAAATGTGAAATGTTGTAATTAGTAGTCTTCATCTTTAGAGGATTTACTTCTAGCTACAGCTCTCCAAAACTGGAAGGAGGGAAGAGAGAGAGATACTAAGATTTTTTCTTCCCTTGGCATACTTGGGTAAAATGACACATTCCAGATACACCAAGGGCCACCTGTGTTGATAGAATAGCATCTACTCAAAGCCCATCGATTGTAGGATTGAAGCTGCTAGTAACGCAAGTTACTTGTGAAATGGGATAATACTTTAGGCTATCTGTATAGGCTTTGGGGTCTAAATTTTCTTCCTTTATTCCATAAGTGGTGGTTTTACAGTCTACCATTTGCCTGAGTCAATTTCAAGATGTAGCAAGACACAGTCCCTTCCTTTACAGAATGAATGTACTATCCAGTGTAAAATATTGGTGATGTAACTTGATAAATGCTATGGTGGACAAGCACAGACTTCTGTAGAATCACAATCTAACTCAGAATTTGGGAAATGATGAGGTAAGGAAAACCACTCAGAGAAGATCATGTCTGACTCAGTCCCCATGTGGGATTCCTACTCTTCTTCCTGACTTTGAAATGTCAGAGCACTGTGGCACCCAATCTTGGGTTCTCTTCCCTTTTCTATCCTTATAACCTAAGGCTGAATGAAGACCTGTCATTTTAAATTGCATTCATGCACCACACTCACATCTCAGCTCTGCCATCGCCCTTGGTGTGGAGCCTCAGTTTCACCTGCCCGCATCCTCTGTAGGTGTCTGCAGGTAACCCAAATTAAGCCTGTGCCAAGCTGACCTTTGGTTTTGTTTGTTTTTTACTCACATTCTTTTTCCTCTTCTTGTATTCCCAAGTTCACACCATTTACAATGCTGCTCAGGCCAAAATGCCTAGAACACACTCCTAACTCTTTGCCCTGCTTATGTTTTAAACAGATTACTTCTCACTGTGTCCGTCAGCACCACCCCAATTCAGACACCCAGTCTCCAGAGTGAAGTACCTTAATAGTCTTTTAAAGGTCTGCCTGTGTGATGTTGTTGCCACAGGGTTCTATCTTTGTCCTCTAACCCCTGCAGAGCTAGTAGCCAGATTCCATCTGCACCCTCTACTCATTGGTATGGCAATGACCTTGGGAATTGCATCCCCTCAATTCACAGCCAAAGTAGGAGGCTTGCAGGATGGTTCCTGTTGACAGGGGCTGCTTTATGAGAAGTCTCGCCAGCTCCATCCCTGCCTAACTTCTCAGTCTGGTTTTTTTTTTTTTTTTAATTAGCTGGTAATTCTTTTTTTTTTTTTTTTTTTTTTTTTTTTTGAGGCAGAGTCTTGCTCTGTAGCCCAGGCTGGAGTGCAGTGGTGTGATCCTGGCTCACTGCAAGCTCCGCCTCCTGGGTTCACGCCATTCTCCTGCCTCAGCCTCCTGAGTAGCTGGGACTACGGGCACCTGCCACCAGGCCTGGCTAATTTTTTGTATTTTTAGTAGAGACAGGGTTTCACCGCGTTAGCCAGGATGGTCTCCATCTCCTGACCTTGTGATCCACCCGCCTCAGCCTCCCAAAGTGCTGGGATTACAGGCGTGAGTCACAGTGCCTGGCCATTAGCTGCTAATTCTTATAATAGATATAAACAATTAGCAACTGCATCCCCTCGTGGCATGTGGAGGAGAATGAGGAACCAGGGCCCTACCTCTCTCTGCTCTCAGCAACATGGCAGAACAGGATGTGGAAAATGAGCTTTTGGATTATGAAGAAGAGCCCCAGGCGTCTCCAGGGAGCACTCTGGTTCCCCGTAAGAAAGATGTCAAGGGATCCTACGTTTCCGTCCACAGCTCTGGTTTCTGGGACTTTCTGCTGAAACTGGAGCTCCTGAGGTCCAGCATGAGTGCATTCTTCAGGCCACCCTGGGTATGGACATCCAGTGCCAAGCCAAATCTGGGAAGGGCAAGACAGCGGTCTTTGTGCCAGCCACTGTGCAGCAGATCTGGCCTGTCAACTGACAGGTGACAGTCCTGATCTGTGCCACACAGGGGAGCTGGCCTTCCAGATCAGCAAGGAGTGTGAATGAGCACTTCTCCAAGTAGATGCCCAGTGTCAAGGTGTCTGTGTTTTTCGGAGGCCTCTTTATCAAAAAGAATGAAGAATTGTTGATGAACTGTCCTCGTGTCATGGTGGGGACCCCTGGTCGGATTGTGGCACTTGTGCAGAACAGGAGCCTCAACCTGAAGAATGTGAAGCACTTTGTGCTGGATGAGATGCTGCGGTGGCTGGACATGTGGCGGGACATGTGGGAGGCCTCCCACCTGATGTTCCAGCAGAAGCAGTGAATCATGTTCAGTGCCACCCTGAGCAAGGAGATCTGGCCTGTGTGCAGGGAGTCCATGCAGGGTCCCATGGAGGTGTTTGTGGATGACGAGACCAAGCGCACGCTGCACACACCGCAGCAGTACTACCTCAAGCTCAAGGACACTGAGAAGAACTGCAAGCTTTTCGATCTCCTGGACATGCTGGAATTTAAACAGGTGGCAATCTTCATCAAGCCGGTGCAGCCCTGCATGTCCCCGGCCCAGCTCCTCATGGAGCAGAACTTCCTGGCCATGGCCCAGGAAGAATGCCTGTCACGCTATTAGCAGTCCAAGGATTTCCAGCAGTGGATCCTGGTGGACATCAACCTGTTTGCAGTCAGTTGCAACATCCACAGGGATATGGAGGCTTGGGAAGATATTTGGCATAAACCACTGGCTGCAGACATTTTTCTTCATTTATAAAATCTTCGACGACCTCTGTGCAAATCTGTTGATAACTTCTCTTCTACTCTTTTGTCATCATCCACACCATAATCCCATCCACTTCACTGGAGGAATTTACTGAGGCAGCCCCAAGCCTGTATCTCAGCAGGTTTGCTCAGAGTCCCCGTGTTCACTTTCAATCGTTTCCTAACCATTGTAGGAATTGAGTGATTCAACATCGTCTTAACTATGGCATGCCTGAAGACTCGGACACCTACCTCCACCCAGTGGCCTGTGCAGGTTGCTTTGGCACTAAAGACCTGGCCATCACTTTTGTGTCTGAGGAGAATGATGCCAAAGTCCTCAATGACATCCAAGACCGGTTTGAAGTTAATGTGACAGAGCTTCTGGAGGAAAGCAACATCTCCACATATGGTGAGCAGAGTCCCGACCATGGGCCTCGACGGCCTGGAGTGGTCCTGCTGTCCGTGTGTGGCTTCCTGTGTGCCAGGTGGGTCTCTCTTTTGACTGTCCAAAAGCTGCAGATTTGTGTAAGAATATTATTATGGAAAAAAAACCCCAGATAGTTTATAGATATCGCCCCCTTCCCTTTAGGATGTGAGGTTATAAGGGAGGTGAGGAAAGTTTCTTTTGATTGTGCTAAGAAAGAAGCCAATCTTTTGGTTTACTCGAATTTACAAGAATATTATATCATTTTTCCTTTTGAAATGGGTCTTTTTAATACAATGCAGGCACTTAATCCATGTCTACAAAAATGCCAAACATCTGGATGAGAATAAAAATTTAGTCAAAAATAGATATTTCCAAATAACTGGATGTTTGATCTAAAATAAATCAAATAGCCTCATTTTTTTGCTGTATTTTTCACACTGAAATTGGATGCTTTCTACTTACTTGTTGGATCTGACTGTCAAAGCCTTTTTAAAAAAATGAGTAACCGAAAATTAGGACGAAGCTCTCAGAAATGCAACGGGAATGGCTCTAGGTGACACGAGGAAAGCTTCAAGAAACATCTTTCCAGTTTTGGGAAGCTCTCTGCCAGTCCTCCAGGCTGAGAAAACTGAGTCAGCCATGGAGGTTTGAGAGGTTTACTCACCAGTTTCCTAAGCCTCCAACAGGTGCAGGATTACTCTCCCAGTTCTTACTGGAACACACAAAATATCTCCTTTAATCAGCGAGGAGAAAGCACCTACAAAGGGGCCTCAGTGGACGCCTGGAGGCTTCAGGAACAAAAGGGTTTTGTTGTCCTAGGGATAGCGTTATCCTTTGTTATGTGTATTAATTAATATGGAGGGAAAGGCAGGACTACATTTGTTAAAACGGTTTGTGGTAAATAAGTCAGCCGTTGTGCTGAGTGATTTACAGTGGGCAGAAAGCACAGTGGCCTATGACTAACATCCAGAGCACGGTGTGATTAGATCATAAAATTTTATTGTATGGTTATTTATTTATATTTCTATAAATTAAACAGGCATTTGACCTGAGTGGTATACAGATTTGTAAAAGAAAAAAGAAAAAGTACTTATTTTGCAGTGTTTGATCAAGGGCACAAATTTGATGACCATCTCCATGAAATTTGAAGCAGCACAAATTGATTTCTTGCTTGCTCAACTGCCTATCTTATTTTTTGTTTGATTTTAGGAAATGGATCAAAGCACACACAATAGCTAATTGCTAATACACTTCTTAAATAAATATGCTAAATGTTCTTGTTTGTTTAATGCACTGGTGGGACAGCAAAGATGATAAAACTTTTTCTAATCTTGCTTCTTTATTGTTTGACATCTACCAGTACATTGTGAGAAACATCGTAGTGGTAGGTAAAATGGTTTTGTACAAAAGTAAGTTTTTTTCCTTATTGTAGATAAGCATCTCTAAGAAGTATGATTATTTATACATACTATATACCAGAATTAACTGCCTGAATATCTTATCTTTGGGATTTTGTTGGTATCCTGGGAGCCCTAGCCCTTATTTTCTCTGGGTGAGTTAGCTCCAGGAGGCCAGGAGATGCTATTCCCAGCACCAGGGCTTGGTGTGGAGGGATGGCTGTCTGGGAGTTCAGTATAGGGCCCCAAATCATTCCTGTCAGTCGCTTGACAGCAAGAGGGAGACAACTTCACTCCTGGTTGCCTTGAAGGTATCCTAGTCTGCCCTAAAGGCAAAACCTATTCTGACACCAGCCAGGTTGATCTAGGGCAGCCATCCTTACCTCTGAAGTGCTGCCAAAAACCACGGTGCACTCAGGAGAGCTTCACACTGCACCTCCACCTCTTCTTAATAAACATCATCATTTCATAGTTACGAGGTGCCATCTATTTACCCAGAAAGATGAATCTGATGACCATTCAGACCTTGCAACTCTGGCTGCTTTGAGGAAGAGTGCCCTCAGTTTCCCTGAGCTCAAGGTGTTCTATTGTGACTGAAAAGTTAGCACTGAAGGAGAAGGATGCCAGTGTAAATGTTCCCTCATGCCCCTCCACTGCCTCCCTTCTGAGTCTGCAGTCTGCAATGTCCATTATACCACTCTGTATGTATTATACCACTCTGTATGTATTATACCACTCTGTTTGCCTTTGCCTACCCATAGCTTAGCTCTCACTTATGAGAACATATTTGGTTTTTCTCTTACTCAGTTACTTCACTTAGAATAATGGCCTACAGCTCCATCTAAGTTGCTGCAAAATACATTATTTTATTCTTTTTTATGGCTGTGTAGTATTCCATAGTGTATATATATTATATTTTCTTTATTCAAAAATCAATTGATGTACATTTATGTTGGTTCCATGGCTTTGCAGTTGTGTACTGTGCTGTAATGAACATACGCATACAGGTGTTCTTTTGATATAATGATGTCTTTTTCTTTGGGTAGATACTCACTAGTAAGATTGCTAGATTGAATAGCAGATCTACTTTTAGTTCTTGGAGAAGAAAAACAATTTAGCTATAATGATTCAAAATAATAGCCAAAGGAAAATCATGATCCAGGAAAACGGAATGACCCTCAGTTTCCTTTTGTCCTCTGGCCTCCCAAAGGTGTTGCTTCTTGGAGAATAAAAACAATTTAGCTATAATGATTCAAAATAATAGCCAAAGGAAAATCATGGTCCAGGAAAACGGAATGACCCTCAGTTTCCTTTTGTCCTCTGGCCTCCCAAAGGTGTTGCTTCTTGGGAAAATACAATCGCCCCAGAGAATCAAACGTCTAAACTTCCAGGAAGTCAAATAGTAATTTGTTAAATAAAGGACTTTCCTGCTGTAAGTAAATATGGTACGAAAAAGCTAACCACCTTTCTTTGGAAGGGACTTTTGGAATTGACTCTGCTTTTATTAATTTGGGCTTGGGCTTGGGTTGAGGCAGCTAAAAGTAGTTGTTATTCTCAATGCTGTTTCTACATGAAGCTCTAGTGGAAAAAAATTATGCATGAATTAATTAAAACAACTGCAAAGGCAGTTAAGGCAGGTGGTTTAAAACACAGACCAAGTGGCTTTGCAGCAAACAGATTATTCCTGTATGCACGTGCAAAATGTTTGGTCACTCCATTGCTAGAAGTACAACAGCGTAGATGAAAAACATCAGTGTATGTGGGGAATCTGAAGACCACCTTCTTTGTTGGCTGTGGCTGAAGGCAGAAATAACTATAATCACTTTTTACTGCCTAAAGATTTTATGTAAGCAAACTCAAGCCATAAGCTTGAAAGTGGGATTGTTTTCTCAGCCTTTTCTCCAACTGCCCTGGACCACTTCTTATTATGCTTTTTTGCCAAGTTTTCATAGGTTTGGGTAGTTTGGTCTTTGCAGTTCACCAGTTGGCATTAGGGAAATACCCTTTACTTTTTAGTGTGGTCTCTGTTGATTACGATTTTGGTGGCAAGGTAGAGAATGAGCATGTATTAACAAATAATAAAAGCACATCTCTCAAGTTCATTTGCACTCTGAAGATGAGATTGTGAAAGGTTAAGCTGTCAAGTAAATGGGAATGCACTGAGATGGCTGGACCTTGTCCAACGGTACCTGTAGCAGCTGTCAACCTAATTAAGCCAGATGTGTGTTCAATGTAAACGGACCTCCCAAGAGGAATAATAACAGATTTCAGGCTCTGGAAAGAGACAAAAGATGGGGGAGGGGATGCATATAAGAAGGTAAGGCTAAGATCTATAGAATGTTTCTGATGTCAATGTCACTGCTACCTGGAAGACTGTTAGCTCATTAGTGTCACCTTGATTGAACTTGATTGAAACAGTTCTATGGGTGGGTGAGAAAAGTGGTTTAAGTGAAGTCTGGGTACATTTTCATAGTCAATAAACTGATATTTGCTAAACTCTTTCATCTTCAACACATACACACATGCACGCACACACACACACACACACACACACACACACACACACACACACAAAACCTTAGCCTGACTTTAAATCCTTAGTAATTTAAAAAATGACATTTAAGCCATGCCAACTTTGACAGCCCTTCAAGGGAGTATGTGAGCCATGAGCCAAGAAAAGGACACCAACAGGCTTTCAGATGCTCTCAGATTACACGCGATTCACAAATCAGGATGCACGTTAGTTATACTTTCCGCAACCCTACTGACTACTTAAAACAAACATTCTGTAAACCGTAAAATGTGAGGTACAATAGTGAGTGTTATGTTAAAAAAACACTATAACTTCCAGACAATTTTTTCCATTCATGCTATAAAATGTCATATCTCCAAAACAGAAGTGTTTGAGAGGCAGACCTTTAAGCTTAGCCAGGAAAATGCTTCTCAGAGAATTTTCCTTCATGTCGCTGAATTTAGTAACTACCTTGATGAAACCAGTTCTAAGTTGCTATGTCTCTATGAAAATTATAAGAAACAGGCAACCCCTTTTGAGAACTTGGTAGCTGCTTAATACTTTGTTTACAGAGAAACTTCATTGATTTTGATTGATTGACATTAAATACTATTTATTAAACAAACATGGATTTACTCTGTGCCAGACACAGTTTTGAGTACTTTATGAAATTAACTTATTTCATGCTTATAGCAACCCTACAAAGTAGGTAACATTAATAATCCCATTTTACAAAACAACAGAGCCAAAAAAGATTAAGTGGCTTACTGAGGTCACACAGCCACATTCCTAATATACAGAAATGTTGATGAACTAGTAGGATCCTCTCTTGCAGGTGGGACCAGAGTAAAGAATGTGATACAGATCTTTCCAGAATAGCATAGATTCAACTGCAAATGGCAAACTTCTATCTCAGTAGATGGAGGGGATGTTTTTCTCAAGCAAGCTTATTTGGGAACAATCAGACAAGTGAGATTAGACCCCAGTGTGACATGCAATGCTTATGTGGCCCACAAGAGGATTGAAAGTCAAGGCTGACTCTTAAATCTTGCCCAAATAAAGTGAGCATTATTTAATGTATCCACCTCAACTTTGACACTTAACTGTTCTTATTTGACAGAGTTAGTGATGGAGGAAATTCACTAAATCGTTCATTCATTCTAGGTGCCAGGCACTGTGTTGACTTCTAGAACCACACATGGTACAGACCTTAAGGAACACAGAACCTATATGGTGGATTGAACAGTGTCCTTCCCAAATTCACATCTACCTGGAACCTCAGAATGTGACCTTATTTGGAAATAAGGTCTTTGCAGATATAATTAATTCAGATGAGGTCGTACTGGATTAGATGGGCCTCAAATTCAATGATTTGTGTTCTTTTAAGAGGAGACATTCACAGAGACAAAGACACACAGGGAAGAAGGCCGTGAAGGCAGAAATTGGAGCGATAGATTTGCAAACCAAGGAACGCCTTGGAACAGAAGCATTATAACCCAAAAGGCATGGAACAGATTCTCTGTCAGAGTCTCCAGATGGAAAATGACCCTGCCAACACCCTGGCTTCAGACTTTTGGCCTCCAGAACTGTGAAAGAGTAAGTTCCTGTTGCTTTAAGCCACCCTGTTTGTGGTACTTAGCTATGGCAGCCCCAAGAAACGACAGGTTTGGGTACCAGGAAATGAGGTGCTGCTGTAACAAATGCTTAAAAATATGGAAGTGGTTTTGAGACTGATTAATGGGCAGAGGCTGGAAGAATTTTGGGGACCATGATAGAGAAAACCCAGATTGCCTCAAAGAAATGATTTGTGGCAATGTGGAGTGAAAAGCAATTCTGGTGAGAATTCAGATGGCTGTGAGGAACACGGTAGAGAAAGCTTACAGCATCTGAGATAAAACATGACAGCTTGGCAGAAATATGAATGTTAAACATGCCCCTGGTGAGGTCTCAGAAGGAAATGATGAACATATTATTAGGCACAGAAGGAAAAGCCAGCCTTGTGACAGGAAATTTAGCTTGATTTAAGATCTTGAACCATGGGTCCTATCTCCTTTATTATTGCTAGTTATAGAAATGATTGTACAGCAGAAATTTTTTGAGGTAAATACTATGATATAATAAAATTATACATATTATCACTTTCAAATTTCAATCCTTCCCCCAAATCATAAGATACAAATCAGTTCAACGATTGATGTTCCACATAAATGAATTTTAAGATACTAAATGAGAAAGAAAAGCAGAGATCTGACTTTATACAACGTTGTTTAATCTCAGTTTTAGAATTGGAAGAAATCTTAGAAATCACCTAGATTATTCCTGGTAGGATGTTTTTATCCCCTTGATACCATCTCTATGAAATCATCAAATATTTTTAATTGTTTATACATTTTTTACTTCCTATATTAATTTATCTGTGACAGTACAGTTCCAGTTATTAAAATGTTTTTCACTCACATGTTGACCAGTTGGGATTCTTTCCCCTATAATGACCCAGGATGTCTCTTAAGCCTGTGTGTTATAGACTTCTAAATATTAGAAAATGTGTTACTTGACAAATCTTGTCTTCATTTCAGTCCTGTGAATTATTCTTCGCAAACAGTGTTTAAGAGCCTTTCACTATCTAGTGACACTGTGTGCAATGTTATAATTGATGTTTCCTTTAATGTATGATGTTTAAAGCAGAGTACCAAAATTGAAGTAAGTCCTGATCACAACAGAACATAGCAGGATCTGCACATGTCTTGTTCTGGCACTCTACTTCTATTAATTCATATTAAAACTACATTTTAGTAAAGCAGCCACTTCACATAGTTGCATGACATTATAGTTTAAAGCAATTGATTTCACTCAGTGATATTTACACACATTCTCAAGATGACAAAAAATTTGTCACAATGAAAAGTTTTGGATATTATATAAATACACATGCCAGGTAAAATATAATATGGAAAAGATTTTTCTGTAATATATTGTATATGTTAATCACTGATGAAATAGAACTATTTTTATACCCAAAAGTATTTTGGCACATGGACTAAAGGGCAAAAAGTTTTCTCTATAAATCTGTGAAAAAATAAAGTTTTAAATATAGATTGAGGAATATGAGATTTGTAGTTTTTAATTAAAAAGTATATATTTCATATTGATAAATACAGCATAAAATGTTTTGGGGATGTGCAAAGATTACACATCTGACTTTTATAGATGGCCAAATATTAGCTACATTAAAAAAAGCTGAATTTTTTAGATTTTATAGCAATACTGGTGACTGGTGATGAGGTATTCACAGGAAGCTATTGCATTTGAGATATGCTGCATGCCCTACTAAAAGCTAATGCCTACCTCAAATACCTGAACACCTGTAACAAGGGTTTTCAACTTTTGGTTGTCAATTGCCACTTACTCTTGCCTAGTGAAAACAGTGTAGAAGCTTTGGTTCTATGGAATTAAAAAAATAATAATGCATCAACAACAGTAATAATTGCAACAATTATACAACATTTTTATTTATCAGCTATTCTTTGAAACTTCTGCTTCCATTCATTATGGAGTAGCTTACAGAAGACCAATAAGCCAACTTGAAAACAAAGAGAACAATTTGACTAAACCATTTATTTGAATACAGCGGAGAGCTGCCAAAGCAACTAGAAATTGAAAGATGAGGGGTTTGCAGAAAAAAAAAAACCTCAGAAACTTACAAGGTCATTCTAAGAGTCACCCTCCTTTGGGCATTTTTTAATTGGTCCACAAATTAGAAGCCAAGTTTTTAAGTAGAGAAATACAAATAAGAAGCAGAGAGAGACGTTCTTCGCAGAGAGTCGTCGGGGTTTCCTGCTTCAACAGTGCTTGGACGGAACCCGGCGCTCGTCCCGCACCCGGGCCGGCCGTCCATAGCCAGCCCTCCGTCACCTCTTCACCGCACCCTCGGACTGCCCCAAGGCCCCCGCCGCCGCTCCAGCGCCGCGCAGCCGCCGCCGCCGCCGCCTCTGCTTAGTCGCCGCCATGACGACCGCGTCCACCTCGCAGGTGCGCCAGAACTACCACCAGGACTCAGAGGCCGCCATAAACCGCCAGATCAACCTGGAGCTCTACGCCTCCTACGTTTACCTGTCCATGTCTTACTACTTTGACCGCGATGATGTGGCTTTGAAGAACTTTGCCAAATACTTTCTTCACCAATCTCATGAGGAGAGGGAACATGCTGAGAAACTGATGGAGCTGCAGAACCAACTAGGTGGCCGAATCTTCCTTCAGGATATCAAGAAACCAGACTGTGATGACTGGGAGAGCAGGCTGAATGCGATGGAGTGTGCATTACATTTGGAAAAAAATGTGAATCAGTCACTACTGGAACTGCACAAACTGGCCACTGACAAAAATGACCCCCATTTGTGTGACTTCATTGAGACACATTACCTGAATGAGCAGGTGAAAGCCATCAAAGAATTGGGTGACCAAGTGACCAACTTGCGCAAGATGGGAGCACCCGAATCTGGCTTGGCAGAATATCTTTTTGACAAGCACACCCTGGGAGACAGTGATAATGAAAGCTAAGCCTCAGGCTAATTTCCCCATAGCCGTGGGGTGACTTCCCTGGTCACCAAGGCAGTGCATGCATGTTGGGGTTTCCTTTACCTTTTCTATAAGTTTCTATAAGTTCAAAACATCCACTTAAATTCTTTGATTTGTACCATTCCTTCAAATAAAGAAATTTGGTACCCCCACCCAAAAAAAAGCAGAGAAATCAGCACACTATTTGTTAATCTCACAGGACTAAAGAGGAATAAGCTAACGTTTGTGACTTCAAAACAGCTGAGATGTGAAATCAAGTTATTGTTGAGAAAAGAGAGATAAAGAATTAGGACATTTTTTTTCTCCCTTAGAGGCATTTGCTGAATTCTAAAGAAGGATAAGAAGCTCATCAGAAAGCCACTGAAAAACATAATGGAATTTTCCGGAAATATTTAGAGACAGTAATCATACTCAAGAACGGTGACGGAAGAAACCTCAGGATTTCAGGTCGACCAACTGGAGGGCAGTGTCCTAGGAATGAGTGTAAGCTACAAGGAGACAGAGCCTTAAACACATTCTAACCTAGCTTAAGTTAGCCTTGTCCTAAATTAGATTAAGATGATATGCCTTGACTGAATCTCACCATCAGAGGACATGTTGCAACCTTTCTGGAGGAGGAGAACAATCCAGAGTCTCCCTGATTTTTCATATATAATATTTAATACTCAAGAAAAAATTAGCACACTTCTTACCAATGATCCAGTTAATAGAAGTATGAAAAACAGATACAAAAATAACCAAGATTAGTATGCTCCATAATGTAGAATTCAGGAAATCATAATAAAAATCTTAGAATTGAAAAATGTAATAATGGTAATTAAGAAGTTAAAAGATGAGCTCACAGTAGCTAGGATGTAGTAGAAGAGGGAATTGGTGAACTGAAAAATAAATCACTGAAATTTCCAGACTAAAAAATGAGTGGAAAATAAAAAGAAAAAAACTAAAAAAAAAGGGATATGGTTAACAAAAATCAAAATAATTATTCTCATTAAGATTTGTTTTAGACAAAATAAAAAGAGTCATTCACAAAAATGACAAAACATGATGGAAACATGAAAATGTAAGAGGGAATGAAGAGTAAGAGAAGATGTAAACATGAGAAAATATAAACTAATATTTACTATAAAACAATAAAAATATAATCTGATATGATGGTTTAAATATATGAACAACTAACATTAACACCAAAAATGAGGTGTTAAATGCAGTTACAAGGTTTTTTGAGTTCTAAAGAGTTGCGTGGGAAGCAAAATGATTGATATACATTAGTATATTATAAATAATGTAACTAAATATAGATTAGTAAAATAACTGATGCATTGACCTATAATAAATAAAAATTACGTTTTAATCTTTGGGGAAATCACTGAAAATAGTAAAAATAATGCAAGTCAATGTTGAAAAATATTTAATGTCAATATGAATATTGAGCAATTAAACAAGAAATAATAATATATCCACTATGGAGTACTGCTTAGCCTTTAAAACAAAGGAAATCTTGTAATTGCAACAACATGAATGAACCTGGAGGACATTATGTTAACTGAAATAAGCCAGAAAGAAAGACAAATACCACATGATGTCACTTTTATGTGGAATTTTTAAAAGTTGAACTAATAGAAGCAGAGAGTAAAATGGTGGACATCGAGGGCTGGGGGCAGAAGTGTTTGGGCAGATGGTCAAAAGATACAAAATTTTAGTTCAGTTAGTGCAATAAGTTTGAGAGATTGATTTTACAACATGTTGATGATAGTTAACAACAATGTATTGTATTCTTGAAAATTACTAAGAGAGATTTTATGTGTTCTCACCACATACACACACAAAATAAGTATGTATGGTAATGCATATGTTAATTAGCTCAATTTAGCCATTCCATAATGTGTACATATTTCAAAACATGATGTTGTACATGATAAATATATGCAATTTTTATGGGTCACTTTTAAAATAAATTTATTAATTAAAAATAAAAAATACTCTAAGATCAGAAGATTAAACAGAAAAAAGATGAGAAATACATATCAAATAGTAAAATGTGAGCTATAACCTAAATATATCAGTATTACATTAAATATAAATGGCCTAAATTATCCAATTAAAAAAAAGATTAACAGTCTGGATGAAAACAGTAACAACAAACAATAACAACCCCTATATGTGGCTTACATAGCCATAAACCCTTAAATTTTAGGATACAGACCCTATATATAATGATTTGAAAGGAAAATAGAGGAATGGATAAAAATGTAACAAATACTATTTTTTAAAAGAATTAGTATAGTCAGTTAATGTCAGGCAATATCGGTAATACAGTGAGAAAGATTGCAATTTTTATAATACTAAATAAACTCAGAAGAAATAGAAAATCTGAATATTCCATATCTGTCAAATAAATATAATCCTTTATTAAATGAAATTTTACAAGAACAGTTTATAATAACAAGAAAATCAAATTTCTAGAAATAAACTTAATGAGGAATAAATGCTGTGTTCTGCTATGCTTATGGATTAAAAGTTTCAACATGTAAAGCTATCAGTTTGTTCTAAAATTTATCTATAAAACCAATCAAATTCTAATCTAAATTCTAGCAAGTTTTCTGTTATTTCTTTTGTAGATAATAACAAGAAATATCTTTTTTGTTGTTGTTGTTACAGATGACGTTCTTGCTCTATCACTGAGGCTGGAGTGCAGTAGCGCAGTCGTAGCTTATTGCAGACTTGAACCCCCTAGGCTCAATCAATCCTCTCATGTAGGTGAGATTATAGGCACAAGCCACCAGACCTGGCTAAGAACTTTCAAATGTTTATAGAGTACTGATGAAGGGTCCCAAGTAACCAAGACTAATCTTGAAGAAGAAAACAAAATTGAAATCTTACAACACCAAATACTAAGTCTAAGACTTAATATTAAACCACATGACACTTAAAAATGGATTACAGACTAATGGAATAATACATAATTTAGATATAGATGATATACACAAGGTTGTTTTATGATATGCTGTGACATAGGGGAAAAATGCAGTTTGAATAAATGTAATTATTTATTCTCAATTAGGAAATGTTATTATTGATTATTCATAATCAAATACATGAATAAATGGGTAGAACAGCTTTAGAGAACAGAATGGTCTTGACTCCTACCATGTATACACAATCGGTACAGTATATACTGGACTATACTTAAAAGTCAATTTCAGATAGATTTTAAATACACATGAGGAAAGTAAAAAAATAAAAAACTTTGCATGTAGGAAAATATTTTGTAACAATTGTGTAAGCAAAATTTTCTTAAAGAGAAAATAAAAACACTGAAAATGAAGATTGATAAACAGTTTAATAAATATAAAAATTATTTATCGCAAGACATTATTAATTGAGTAAAATTACAAATCGTGGAGCATGAGATTTAGCAATACACATAATGCAATGAAAGGCTTATGTCCAAGAATATATAAATAACTCCTAAAGAGCAATAAGAAAACAACTGACAATCAGAATTCGTAGTATGAATACCAAGACATTTAACAGATATTTAGCATAAAAAGGAAATTTTATCATCCAATGAACACATGAAAACATGATCTCTTCATTAATCATTAGCCTAATGCAAATAAAATCACAATGAGATAACACTTCATGCCTACTAGAATTCAAAGCCAAACAACCAGGACAAAACAAAACGAGACCCAAAATACCAAAAGTAGGCAAGTAAATGGAGCAATCGATATTCTCATTCACTGTTGGTAAGAGGGTAAATTACAATAACCAATGTAAACAAATGGCTGCTGATATCTATTAAAGCTAAACATTTACATACTCTATGACCTAGAATTCTACTACTATGTGTTTATCCAGTGAAATGTTCACCCGTGTGCAAAACGTGAAAAGTAAAAATAGAGGGAAGTTCATCATAGCACTATTTGCAATATCCCCAAATGGAAAATAACCCTAAAAAGGTTTATCAACAATAGAATTAAGAAAAGAATATTGTTATATTGATATAATAGAATACTATATAGTAAGGATAATAAATACACTACAACTAAAAGCAGTAACACGGATAAATGCCAAAAGCATAATAATGACTGAAAGAAGCCAGGCGTGAAAGAAAATATATGCTATATAATTTCTATTTATACAAACTTTAAAAATAAAATTAGTCTTCGGTATTAGAAATCACAACAGTGTTTTTTTTGTTTTTGTTTTTTTTTTTGAGACGGAGTCTCGCTCTGTCCCCCAGGCTGGAGTGCAGTGGCGCGATCTTGGCCCACTGCAAGCTCTGCCTCCTAGGTTCACGCTATGCTCCTGCCTCAGCCTCCAGAGTAGCTGGGACTGCAGGCGCCCGCCACCACGCCCGGCTAATCTTTTGTATTTTCAGTAGAGACGGGGTTTCACCGTGTTAGCCAGGATGGTCTCGATCTCCTGACCTTGTGATCCGCCCGCCTCGGCCTCCCAAAGTGCTGGGGTTACAGGCGTGAGCCACCGCGCCCAGCCAGCTGTTGTATTTTGAAACCCTAACAGATAAAAGTGTCATCTAAAGCCGACTGAAGTACCGAAAATAAAAGCCAGTGCAAGAGAGGAGGAGAGATGAAAATATCCCTGAAACTATCATTGGAGCACTTGGGCTAAGGCTACCAAATCGACCCCAGAATATAAATACAGTTAAGAAAAAAGTCAACTTGTGTAGTTCTACCAATAATAGCTTTTCCATGGCTGCCTTGTTTTAATTTTAAAGTCGTTAAGCTTCCTGGGGATGAGCATTTTAAAAGATCATATATGTTTTTTCTTAAACAAGTATTAGCGCCTGTTATGTAATAGTCCAATTGCCCTGTGGAGATAGGCAATATTGGCCTTGAGAAAACTGAACAAAAGGGGCAGAGGGTGGAGACTGAGAGATGAGAAGTGAGTTGTTTTGCTGCTTCACTGCTTTACTAATCATGGTAGTGGTCATATTTTTTATCATATGTAGAGGAAGGTTTCTCTCCTGAGTATCAGATGGAAAGCTAAGGTTACAATGGCTGTCCAGTTGTTACTTTACTCAATGCAGCTGTTTTCTGTTATGTGATAGCAATGACCAATCATGGAAGTATTTTCAAATATGCACATGTGTGTGTGTGCACTCGCGCGTGTGTGTAAAACCTTCCATCCCAGACCCAGGGTACATGAACTTCGACTTTTAACTCTGGCAATTATTTCCTTATTGAATATTTTTGATGATTTTACCTAATGGTCTCTGAAGTTATTTTTGGAAACAATTTAAAATCAAAATAAAGAATTTCAGTGAATCCCAAATAACGGTGCCAGACAATGTGTTAAGCCTCCCCAGCTCAGCTCCACTCAAGGCAAAACAATTTTAGCTAAAATAAGAATGGCAGATTCAGAAAGAATTATGACAAAATTCAATCCTTGAGTCTCATGGAAAGATCTGATCCAGCAATTCTTTATTCCTCATATAGAAATTCTACTTCACACATTAAAGTGAGGACTCATAGCTAGAGGCAATATATACTTCTACAACGAAAATTATTCACTGATTTTATGGATTGATGAGGCCCCCCTACCATTTCTTAGTAGGAAACATCTATCTCTATTTTTACTTATAGATACAGAGATATAAAGAAAACTAACCCTCATTTGTCTGAGTAACTGTTCAGTTATCTAAACACGTTGAGTTTAACATGAAACAACTTAAAATACTCATTAAATAGTGAAAAAATCAAGGTACACAGAATGCAATAACCAGTTGATATTGTGATATTGGAGAAATGCTTAAATAAATAGCTTAAGCTCAGGAGTTCTTTGGAATAAAAACCCCGTGCAATGTGAAAACAGAGATGTAAGTGTTCCTTTATGTTGGCCTTAGCTCCCTCGGTATGTAATTTAATATCCTTTCTCAAAGCCCAACAATAACTATATATTTATTTAAGCTGTTACCAATGTGTATGAGTTATGATGCTGATCTCTTGAGTTGGCAACAAGATATTTAATAAAATTATGAGATTAGAAGGAATTCTGAGAGAAGATCTTATCTCTCTCCCAGTCTTGAAATAATACTATTCCAAAAAACAAGGCAAAACAAAACAAAAAAAAATCCAAAAAAATGCAAACAATGAGTTATTTGACAGCTGGAATTTCATTTGTTCATCACAGAAAACCAAGTGCGGAGAACAATATCTGTCCTCAATTAATGTTGGTAGAATAAGTGATTGCTTAAAGTCTAGATGTGCTAGAAGGAAGATTTAATTAAAGTTGGTGTGATTAAAGTCTGTATTTTTCTTGTTTTTCACTAGAATATGATTTTTTGCATTAATATTTTAATACTTCTTTTCATTTAATTCAAAACTTCAGAGGCTGGTTTTTGCTTTAATAATTAAATGCTTAGTCCCACCATTTTTAAATGCGGTTTTTAAAGTCTCTGAACCTCAAACTCCCTGTTCCAAGCTCTTTTTAATAGTTCTAGACTTAATGTAAATGAAGTAATGAAAAAAAATTTGTATAACCATCCTGGATCCTCTCCCATCCAAGGACAAATATACAAAGTAAAGGCACCAATGTTTTTTCTTTTTTGCTTCATAGTCAGTGCTAAATCCCAGAGTGGTTAGTTTTTCTGAGAACTCCAATTTCCATGAAGAATAGATTATCGTTTTTGTATTTCAACAGGAAGAAGTTTTGTGATTTACCTGTCTTCAGCAAGCTGGATGATTTTCCTTATATATTCTCAGAGAAGTTTAGTTTGTTAACTATTTTAACTATTTTCTCTGTTTTCTTGTTAGTTTTCCAGAGATTTTCTCAAATTACAGAAGGCAAAATGAGATGCAGCCACCAACTCATTTGATAACTAATGACCGTGAGAATTGTGCCCCGATTTTTTGTGCTATACAATATATTGTTTTATATGTCTTTTTACACATGCTTTAAAAATTATAGTTCCATACTACCTATGAGTGTCCTTGAAAAGCCATAACACTTAAGGGGTCATTTCTTACTAGAGTGCTTCAAGGATTTAGCAAATCTCCAAAGATCACTATAAAAGGATGTAAGATTTTTACATTGCTAGACTGGTGTCTAGAGGTAAGCGTGTTGGCAGACATTAGTCATCTCTTTGCATTTTGTTTCTCCCATTTGGATTGCTGTAACAGTTAGGTGCTCAATAAACTATTTTTAGTTCCTTTATGAGGTCAGCACTGTTACTGTATATTCCTGCAGTTTGATTTTTGTTCTTTGTAGATCATTAGTCCTCTATTTCTGTCTTCTAATTTTCAAGTATAATGTCACTAATTTTCAAGTATAATTAGTGATCTTCAGTAAGTGCTGTTCTTTCACTCACTCCATTTCGTTGTGAAGGTCTTTTAGGCAAATTTAACTAAAAGCTCCCAAAAAACCATCTGCAACAACGCTTGTACTGAAATTGCTTTTAACCAGAATTGTTAATGACTTCTTTGACATTACATGCAGAAGACCTTTTTTGAAAAAAAATTCAATTAAGAAATGATTTACATAAGTGAAAACGAAGACCTTAAGTTTACAGCTAACTGAATGTTGTGAATACATCCTAATCAAGACATAGAACATTTTATCATCCACAGAAATTTCCCTGGTACCCCTTTTTAGTTCAATCATCTGCCCCTTGATGCAAGCATTGTTCTGCTTCTAATTGCCATAGATTATTTTTGTCTGTTTTTGACATGAATAAATCTTACAGTATGTACACGTTTGTACCTGGATTCTTTCACACATCCTAATGTTTGTGAAGTTCAACTATGTTGTTCCTTGTCTCAGTTGTGCTCCTTCCCTTTTCTTTCTGTCCTTTTTACCTTTTTATTGCTGAGTATTCATTAATATAAAAATACTAGAATTTACTTCACCTTCAAGGAGGGGATGTATGACTCCCTGCACCTAAGTGCGAGCTGTACTGAGCGCCTTCCTCCCAAAAAGCACAATGTGGAAAGGGGAAAAAAAAAAAAGGAACTGCAGTAAAGAAACCTGAGAAATGCCACCTCAGCCAAGTGACCAAGGTCAATATCAACAGTGATAGATCAAGTTCATAGAATATATATTCTCGGTATAATGTGATCAACACAGCTCTTTCTTCCCCAAAACCATAACACCAGTCTATGCATGAGAAAATAATCAGATGAACCTCAATTAAGGGATATTCTACAAATTACATGGCTGATACTCCTCAAAACTGTCAAGGTCATCACCAACAAGGAAAGAATGAGAAACTGTTAGAGTCAAGAGAAGCCTAAGGAGACATGATGTCTAAATGTAATGCAGTATCCTGGATGGGAAAAAGGAGATGAAGTAAAAATAAGATCTGAGTAAACCATGAGCTTTGGTTAATAACAGTGTATTAGTTTGTTACTGGATGGAAGTCTTGAGTGCAAGTTGTCCAGGTTCTTGGCATATTTAACAAAGAAATTGAAAAAAACACAGAAACAAAACAACAGAAGATTAAGGCATAGATTTATTGAAGGAAAAGTACACTCCACAGAGTGGGAGCAGGCCCAAGCAAGTGGCTCAAGAGCCCTGGCTGTAATGTTCCTTGGGTTTTTAATCAAAATTTAAAAACATGGTAAAACCCCTCAGTACCCTTTAGAGGCCTCTGATAAGTTACACCCTATACAAATGAAGGATTTTGCCCAGGACCAGTCAGTGGCAGGATTCTGCCCAGGACCAATCAGAGGCATCCTGCCTGTGATGTATATGCAAATGAAGGTTCCAGAATGGATCAGTTACAAACATTCTCATTCACTAGGCAGGGGAGGGGAGGTTTGGAGAGAGAGGGGCATTTGGCTCCTTACATTACGTGGTCATGGAGAGGTGGGGTTTTCCTCTCAGTTCATTTCCAAGAAGGCAGCCATGGGTTGGCCTTAGGTTTCCTGTTTCTAGACCCTATTCTTCTGCCTCAAGTTTGGTTCCTTGATTGTAACACCTGCCATACCAATGTAAGATGATAACAGGGAAAGCTGGATATTGGGTATATGGGAATTGTCTTTACTATCTTTTCAGTTTTTCTATACATCTAAAACTATTTTAAAAATAAAATCAATTTGAAAACAATAAACAAAAAGCATGAAAAAATACAACAATTTGATTACTCATTTTGTTTCTGAAATTGGAGGCTATTTCCAGGTTTTATCTATTATGAATAAAGTTACTATAAATGTTATTATACATGTCTTTCTTGGAAGATTTGCATTTATTTCTCTTGGGAGAATAACTAGGAATAGAACTGTTAAGTCATAGGGTAGATGTACCTCTAACTTTGTAAGAAACTGTCAGTTCTTAAGAAGGTTTTACCATTTTACACAATCATCACCATATATTAGAATTCAGTTATTTCAACATTTGGTATTGTGAGTCTTCAATACTTGTGAAATGGAAATGATTGTGGCTCTGATTTGCATTTCCTAGATGACTAATGTTAATTGCCTTTTCAGTTGTTTACTGTGTAGTCCTCTTTTTTTGGTATCTGGTAAAATCTTTTGCCCATTTTAAAATTAATTTTTAAATAATTATTATTATCACTATTATTGAGTTTGATGGGTTTTAAAATATATTCTGGATACAAGTCCTGTTTCAAATATAGAAATTTCAAGTATTTTGCATTGCCTACTAACTGTCTATCTGTACCTTTTGATGGGCACTTTAAATTCTGAATAAGTCTAATTTATCAATATTTTCTTTATGGCTAGTTAATTTTATTTCTTTTCTAATAAATCTCTTTATAACAATATATTATCTTTTGACTTCTTTCCTAGCTGCCTGATAACTTTAAATTTTATATATAAGTACATGACCTAGATTGAGTTAATTTTTAGATATGATATAAAGTACAGGTTAAGGTAGATTTTCTTTATAGGGATCTGCTACTATTCTAGAACCATTTATTGAAAAGACTATCCTTTTCCCCATTAAATTGCTTTGTTTCCTTCGTTGAAAACAAATGGACCATAAATACGTGTGTGTAGGGGTGGAGAGGAAGTATTTCTAGACTCTCCATTCTTTTCCATTCATCATTTTGCCTAGCCTTATGCCAATATCATTGTTAATTACTGTAGCTTTAGAGCAAGTCTTGAAATCAAATAGTAAAAGCCAATTATTAAATTGCTTTGGCTATTTTTATTTCTTTATAGTTCCTTGTATATTTTAGAGTCAACCTGTTAACTTCTACAAAAAAAAATGACTGCTAAGATTTTGATTGGGACTACATTAAGTCTGTAGATTAATTTAGAAAGAAGTGACATCTTAACAAGTTTATATATTATAAAACATGAACACAGTATAGTCAGCGTTCAGTTATATCTTCTTTGATTTCCCTCAGTATGTCTCCTATAGGTACAGTCTTGCACATTTAAATATGTTATTCTTAAGAATTTAATTTTTAATGCTTTATGTTACTACGTATATGAATGGTATTCTTTTTGAATTTCATTTTTAAATTTTTCTTGCTCATATATAAAAATATAATTGGTCTTTGCATATTGATTGCATCCTGTGAGCCTCGTAAATTTACCTTTATTGTAGTAATTTTATTTTTTCTATTTTTTTTTGAGATTGCTTTGGATTCTCTATGTACTTAATTATGTTATGCCTCCAGCTTTGCTCTTTTTGCTTAGGATTGTCTTATGTGGGATCTTTTTTGGTTCCATATGAAATTTAAAGTAGTTTTTTTCCAATTCTGTGAAGAAAGCAATGGCAACAAAAGCCAAAATAGACAAATGGGATCTAATTAAACGAAAGAGCTTCTGCATGGCAAAAGAAACTCTCATCCGAGTGAACAGGCAAACTTCAGAATGGGAGAAAATTTTTACAATCTATCCATCTGACAAAGGGCTAATATCCAGAATCTACAAAGAACTTAAACAAATTTACAAGAAAAAAACAACCCCATCAAAAAGTGGGGAAAGGATATGAACAAACACTTCTCAAAAGAAGACATTTATGTGGCAAACAAACATGAAAAAAAGCTCATCATCACTGGTCATTAGAGAAATGCAAATCAAAACCACAACAAGATACCATCTCACACCAGTTAGAATAGCGATCTTTAAAAAGTCAGGAAACAACAGATACTGGAGAGGATGTGGAGAAACAGGAACGTTTTTACACTGTTGATGGGAGTGTAAATCAGTTCAACTTGTGTAAGACAGTGTGGTGATTCCTCAAGGATCTAAAACTAGAAATACCATTTGACCCAGCAATCTCATTACTGGGTATATACCCAAAAGATTATAAATCATTCTACTATAAAGACACATGCACACATATGTTTATTGTGGCACTGTTCACAATAGCAAAGACTTGGAACCAACCCAAATTCCCATCAATGATAGACTGGATAAACAAAATGTGGCACATATATACTGTGGAATACTATGCAGCCATAGAAAAGGATGAGTTCATGTCCTTTGCAGGGACACGGATGAAGCTGGAAATCATCATTCTCAGCAAACTAACACAGGAACAGAAAACCAAACACCACATGTTCTCTCTTATAAGTGGGAGTTAAACAATGAGAACACATGGACACGGGTTTGGGAGGCCAAGGCAGGCAGATCATGAGGTCAGGAGGTGGAGACCATCCTGGCTAACACGGTGAAACCCCATCTCTACTAAAAAAAAATACAAAAAAATTAGCCGGGCATGGTGGAGGGGGTCTGTAGTTCCAGCTACCCGGGACGCTGAGGCAGGAGAATGGCATGAACCCGGGAGGCAGAGCTTGCAGTGAGCCGAGATTGCACCACTGCACTCCAGCCTGGGTGACAGAGCAAGACTCCGTCTTAAAAAAAAAAAAAAAAAAAAAAGGAACACATGGACACAGAGGTGGGGGCGGGGCATCACACACCTGGGCCTGTCAGGGGCTGGGGGTGCTGGCGGAGGGATAGCATTAGGAGAAATACCTAATGTAGATGACGGGTTGATGGGTGCAGCCAACCACATGGCATGTGTATACCTATGTAACAAACCTGCACGTTCTGCACATGTACCTCAGAACTGAAAGTATAATAATAAAAAAATTATTTTTTTCTTTTTATTCCTGTTGCTTTATTTCATGTGTTTATTTATATCCCCCTCGTCACTGACCTAGGAAATTGCATGCTTTCTTTTTCACTTAACATTTCTTCTCATTGTCATCAAAATGATTTTCTAAATCCTCTAAAAAATAGATCCTTGATTATTGTAGTTTACTGATTTCTTTTTATAATAAAACTAAATTTGTGGATTTTCTTTTTTTTTTTTGAGACAGAGTCTCCCTCTGTCGCCCAGGCTGGAGTGCAGTGGCGCGATCTCGGCTCACTGCAAGCTCCACCTCCTGGGTTCACGCCATTCTCCTGCCTCAGCCTCCCAAGTAGCTGGGACTACAGGCGCCTGCCACCACCCCTGGCTAATTTTGTTTGTGTATTTTTAGTAGAGACGGGGTTTCACCCTGTTAGCCAGGATGGTCTTGATCTCCTGACCTCATGATGCCGCCTTGGCCTCCCAAAGCGCTGGGATTACAGGTGTGAGCCACCGCGCCTGACCAAATTTTTTGAAATTTTAAAAAACCCAAATTCTCTAATTCTACAAGCTTCTTATTATTGGAGCAGAGTGGAATGTCACTATATCTGAGGTTAAAAAAAAATAAAATAGCTAGTGCAGGTAGTATTCTTTCCAGCAGACACTATATTTTTCTGTTGGGATGAAGTTAACCTTCGATAAAGTCCAGTTGGATTTTTAGATTCCACTGGGGGAAAAAATAACAAAGTATATGATAACCAAAAGAGAAAAAAAGTCAATGAACAACTCAACGAGCAAAGTCAAGGCCAATCTCAACGAATCATCAGTGAGGCTCTATGGAAACACTTGAACTGACTTAGTAACTCTATAATCAGCTGAACTACAGGAAACACCAACAGTCCTTGTCCACAGAAATCCAGTCTGAAAGGTCTGCCTTTAAGAAGGAAATGCAGCCCAAAGTTCATATAATCTAAAAACCAAATTCTTTGGAATAACCCATTTTGTTTTTTCTTTCATGATGAAATTAATGGGAACATAATCATAGTCATTTGCTAAACAGGTTAAACTAGGCTTCAAAAATCTTCACGAAAAAATGTGGCTGTGTTTGAAGATAAATTCTACATCTAACCATCTGTCAGCATATAACAAGCATAACAAGCCAGTATCCTATGAGGAAATTAACAGGAAAAGCATACCAAGTCTGTGAGTAGACATTTTTCCTTCTTTAATGAAATACTGCAAACTTGCACCTCAGTTCTGAGAACCAGGTCAAGCCATGCCTCCAAACAAGGAAATATCAAAAACAAAATGAGAAAAACAGACAAAACATCCAAATTTAACCAAACAAACTTGAACCAATTGTTACACTACCTTATTAAAAGCAATCTGCAAGCCCATGATTGATCAACTAGGACACACCTTGGAAAGATATCTTTCAGAGATTCTCCTTGACTGATCCTCTTTCATTCCCTTGCTTTACTGATGTCACTTTAACCAACACAATTCCGAACCCACATGCCTATATGCTGTCCTCCCTGAAATTTGATATGTGTAAACATATAAATATCTTTAAACGATAAAAATTTTTCTTTTTGACATCATAGACTCCAAATTCCATACCCATAGAGTAAGAATGGAGAGAGTTGTTTCATCTTCATTTTATTGCTTTTATGTAATTAAAATCATCTATTAAACAGTTTATTTTGTTCACTTTACTCCTTATCTGTTTGTGATATGGAGAGATAATATTACTTTAACAAAATTATATACAGGCAGTTGAACATAGCCTAAAATATTCAACTTTAGATTTTTTTAAATTAAGTTTTGAATTAACACATTTGGAGACTCTGTCTCTGAACAGTATGCATAAGCAAAATTATCTCACCCGTTGTAGGTGACAATCCACTGTTTTTTAATAGTTACATAAAATATTATTTTTAATGTGAGTTTTAGGATTTTTTAGTTTTTATGAATTTCTCACATAAAATAAAAATATATATTAAAATAATTTTTAATGAGAGATGCATCACTGCTTTGTTCTGAACTCAAAATGCTGTGAGAATGGACATGTTCAGTACTGTTTTACCCTACACTTTCTTATGAAATTGCTCTGATATTTAACTCGAAGTAGCACTGTGTCCAGAGTTGTTCCTTCTAGTGGGTTCGTGGTCTCACTGACTTCAAGAATGGAGCCGCAGACCTTCCGCATAAGTATCACAGGTTTTTGTTTGTTTTCTGAGACGGAGTCTTGCTCTGTCACCCGGACTGCAGTGCAGTGACATGATCCCGGCTCACTGCAAGCTCCATCGCCGGGTTTCACGCCATTCTCCTGCCTCAGCTTCCTGAGTAGCTGGGACTACAGGTACCTACCACCATGCCTAGCTAATTTTTTTGTATTTTTACTAGAGATGGGGTTTCACCCCGTTGGCCAGGATAGTCTCCATCTCCTGGCCTGGGGATCCGCCTGTCTGGGCCTACCGAAGTGCTGGGATTACAGGTGTGCGCCACCCTGCCCAGCCCAGTGTTACAGCTCTTAAAGATGGCATGGACCCAAAGAGTGAGCAGCAGCAGCAATAGCAAGCGTTATTGTGAAGAGTGAAAGAACAAAGCTTCCACAGACTTCAAGGGAATCTGGCTGGGGTTTGCTGTTGCTGGCTGGAGGTGGCCAGCTTTTATTCCCTTATTTGTCCCAGCCCAAGTCCTGCTGATTGGTCCATTTTACAAAGTGCTAATTGGTCCATTTTACAGAGTGTTGATTGGTCCATTTTACAGAGTGCTGATTGGTCCATTTTACAGAGCACTGATTGGTGCATTTTACAAACCTCTAGCTACAGGGTGCTGATTGGTGCATTTTTACAGAGTGCTGATTGGTGCATTTTACAAACCTCTAGCTAGCTACAGAGCACTGATTGGTGCATTTTACAAACCTTTTGTAGGAAAGTTCTCCAAGTCCCCACTAGACCCAGGAAGTCAGGCTGGCTTCACCTCTCAGTACACTTAAACCCAGGCAAGAAAGACTTGCCCTGGGCTCTGAGTTTTAGAGAGGTCCCTGTTCTGGTCTCCTCTGGCCAAGCACCTCTCTCCAGGCCAAGAAAGCCATGGGGCTAAGGACATGCTAATTGGTGCCTGCATGCTCCTTTTAGACCAAGGTTATCTGGGATCCTGGACCTTCCAGCATCTATGTGGCCTCTTCCTGTGTTCATTGTTCACTCCTCCTGAGGGCAGACTGTGCAGCTGGTATGCGAACCCTTAGGCCTCAGGGATAACTGGAAGGTGGATTTGCAGAGGTCGAATATGGCTGGAATTTAGATGTTTAGACCAGTGTATCCAAAAGCGCAGGAAAGAGATCCCTTGCAGGGTGAGATGATGCAGAGGGAGGTTAGAGAAGGACAGGAGCTGCTCCGTGTTCCAGCTTAGACTTTTTGAGAGCCTGATACTGCTGAATTTAAACCCAGATTCCAAGTTGTTGTTTTAAAGCTATTTATTAGAGTGGAATGATAAACAGTTTGTTAGGTTGTTTTATAATTTTAAAATATTTAGACATCTAGCATGTGGGTCTCCATCTGAACCCTTACCTTGTATTCCACAAATATTAGGGTCCAGTGACTTTGAAAAATATATTTCCTCCACAATACTCTTTCCTCTCACCTCATCTAAATTCAATTTTTTTCATAGCCTATTTTAAGTTCTTATGAGACCTGCTTGGCTTTATATTTTAGATTCTTTTATTTCTTGTGAACCATTGTGTTATCTGCTATCTGCACAAACTGCATGGTACACATCCAATATTAGGATTTTTAAAAATCATTGTATTTGATAGCCCCTGCAGTAGCTTATTGTCAGAGACCATATTGTAACATCCTTTGTCTCTTCCCTCTGGTAACGTCACGAGCAAAGGCATTCAGATTGCGAGCACAACCTGACTCCAGTGGAGGTCTCAATACAAATTATTGCTTACTATTAGCTTTTCAGTTATTGTCTTACTGAAATATTTTAAATGTCTACTGTAACCCAATACAAACACAATGTAAATTGTATTATGTAAGCTAATAGGTTTGTGGATTATTATTTATTCTATCACCTGCTGACAGATTCGATTTTTTCATTCATAGAAACTGAGGGTTGGAAAGACTGTGCATGTATGCATTTGATGGTGCTGGTGATAGTGATGGTGGTGGCAGTGATGGTGCTGATGGTGTTGGTGATAGTGGTGGTAATGGTGATTAACGTTGTGGTGCTGGTGGTGCTGGTGAGGGTGGTGGTGATGGTGATGGTAGTAATGGTGATGGTGGTGGTGGTGAAGGTGATGGGGCAGTGGGAATGGTGGTGAGGGGGGTGGTGGTGATTGTTTCAGTGGTGGTAGTGGTAATGATTGTAGTGGTGGTGGTTTCAGTGTTGGCGTTGGTGGTAATGGTGGTGATGGTGAAGGTAGTGGTCGCAGTGAAAGTGGTGGAGGTGACGGTGGTGGTAATGATAATGATGGTGATGATAATGGTGGTAGTGACAGTGATGGTGGTGATGGTGATGATTTCAGTGATGGTAGTAAAAGTGGTGATGGTGGTAATGGTGATGATGTTGGTGGTGATGAAGTTGGTGGTGCAGATGGCGATTGTGGTGGTGGTGGTGACGATGCCGGTGGTGGTAATAGTTGTCATGGTGGTGGCAGTAATTGTGGTGGTTGTGATGGTGATGGTGAAGGTGGTAGTGGTGTTGGTGTTGGTGGTGGTTGTGGTTGCCAAGGTAGATGGTAGTGGTGATGATAGTAGTTGTGGTTAAGATGGTGGTGATTAGCAGTTGTGGTGGTTGTGAAGGTAGTGGTGATGAAGGTGATTGTGGTGGTGGTGATGGGGATAGTGAAGGTGGTGGTTGTGTTGATGGTGACAATGGTGGTGGTGATGTTAGTGGTGATGGTGGTGGTAGTGGTAATGGTGGTGGTTGTAATGGTGGTGGTGAAGGTGGTGGTGGTGGTGAGGGTAGTGTTTGTGGTGGTGGTGGTGGTAATACTGGTGATGATAGCGGTGATGGTATTGGTGGTGGCAATGGTGGTGGTAGGCAATGATGATGTGCTTGATAGTAATGGTGGTGGTGGTATAATGTGTGTTTTAAACTGGGAGCAGTATTTTATCTTCCCCCCATCCCATACCCACCTCTCCTTCCTTGGCCATGTATATTCTGCTACCGTGCATGGTCTTCTCACTTAGATTATAATATTGTGGCATTTAAGAGATTTATTTTAAACTATTTGAATTCTAATGCCTAGAATGTTATTTTATTTCTAAGAGATACTTACTGAACATGTGTCCTTGATACTGATTCTGGAGTGAGTGTTTCTTCAGTGCCCAAAGCCCAGAGTTTGGGGCAGGGTGGAAAATGCAGATTTAAGGTTGGGCAAGTTGGGAGTGAAGCATGAGATTCACCATCTGAAATAGGAGGTGTCCAGTGGCATTGGAATTTTGGTGGAGTTTATTCAGACTTTATAAAAAGTTATTGTACTTTACTATATGCCACTTGCTGTTATACATGTTTGAGGTAACATCTGTGTATAAACAGACAAGGGATCCAGATCTCCTAAGGCTCACGTGTTATCATGAGAAGGCAGAACATTAACAGTAAACACAGTGGGTATGTAAAATTGTGACATGTTATAGAACAATAAACAAACATATCAAGATAAGGAGAAGGGATGTAAGCATGGGTAGGAGTTGGGGTTGAAATGTTAAGTGGAACTAATGGAATATATATATATATATGTATATATATATACACACACACACACACACATACATATAAAGGGGAGTTTATTATGTATTAACTCACATGATCACAAGGTCCCACAACAGGCCATCTGCAGGCTGAGGTACAAGGAGAGCCAGTCGGAGTTGCAAAACTGAAGAACTTGGAGTCTGATGTTCGAGGGCAGGAAGCATCCCGTACGGGAGAAAGGTGTAGGCTGGGAAGCTAGGCCAGTCTCTGTTTTCACATTTTTCTGTCTGCTTATATTCCAGCTTTGCTGGGAGCTGATTAGATTGTGGCCACCCAGTTTAAGGGTGGGTCTGCCTTCCCCGGCCCACTGACTCAAATGTTAATTTCCTTTGGCAACACCCTTACAGACACACCCAAGATCAATTATTTGTATCCTTCAATCCAATCAAGCTGACACTCAGTATTAACCATCACAACAAGCAAAAACAAAAGTAAAATAAAATAACAAAATGAGCACAATTAATTATAAGTATAAATAAAGGAAATATGCTTAGTAAAATAAAGGTAAGACCCTAAGAAACTAGAACATTTCAGCTGTTAAAATAACCACCATTATATTATTATCCAACATAAAGTTAATAAAAGTACTATCTTTCTCTCCAGATTAAGATTGAGGTGGGGACAGAGATCTGGAGATTGGCGGTAATAAATAGAGACTTTATTCTACAAGAAGGAGGGAAGGTGTTTACTCAATGCAAGACGAAGTTCAGAGTGGGTGGTAGGAATGTAAAGATACTAAGCCTGACAGAAATGTTCTAAGCCAGAGTTTAAGGGTTTGAAATTTGGTACATTTTCTTCCGCCCCCCCCGCCGCTTAAAAAGGCATAGAAAGAGGGCTACGGAAAACAGGGAGAAGAAACGTCAGAAGAGAAAGCTTAGTGTGCACCAAATATCTACTTTGTGCTAATGTTGTATTACTACTCCAAGACATACCAAAGCCTGCATAAATTATCCTGACAGCCAATGCTCCTGCAATTACGTCGGGAAAAAAATGACTTACGTTCAAATTGATACTTAACACATGAGCATCCAATGAGGAGTCCCCCACCACCAGAAATATGTGCTAGAGAGGAGCTGGAGAAGGTGTTGTCATAAGGGGATGAACCAGGGACAACAGTAGGATTTAAATAGCGTCTCCAAGACAGGATAGGGACTTTTAAATATATTTTTATGATTAGAAAAGTAACATGCTTTTAAAGTAACATGCTTTTATTATTTAAAAATACATTGGGAAATAAAGAAAAGGTGAAATAAGGAAAGAATAGTCAATTGTCCTATCAGAAAGATTGGACTTTTTAAAAGTCAAAGTGAAGCTGTTACTATGTACCATTTAATAGTAGGTCAAAATATTTCCTTAATATTATCCACTGCAGCGAATGCGGTATTTTGGCTGAATAAATCATTTGGTGGAATGCAGACACAGCAATGGCAACTACATCCGCTTTTTTTTTTTTTTTTTTTTTTAAGATGGAGTCTCGCACTGTCACCTGGGCTGGAGTGCAGTGGTGTGATCTTGGCTCACTGCAACCTCCACCTCCTGGGTTCACGTGATTCTCCCGCCTCAGCCTCCCGAGTAGCTGGGATTACAGGTGCACACTGCCAGACCTGGCTAATTTTTTGTATTTTTAGTAGAGATGGGGTTTCACTATGTTTGCCAGACTGGTCTCAAACTCCTGATCTCGTGATCTGCTTGCCTTGGCCTCCCAAAGTGCTGAGATTACAGGCATGAGCCACTGCGCCTGGCCCACATCCACTTTTAAGCAATCTGTCGCCCTTTGCTTTCGGCAGTATTGACCTACCCTTTGTTATGCCAGAGAAGAGCCTTATTTGGTTTCCCGGCCCTCTGTTCTTCCGTGGGTTGTCACAAATAGACACTGCATTTGTAAGCACCAATCATTTTGCATCTGGATTTTTGATTTAGCCAAAAGATGTGTAAAAATGTATGGAAACACATCTGAAGAAGCAAAGGAACACTTTTTATTTTTCCAACCATCAATGTGATTTATGATCACTAAACGGTTTCCCGATCCCTTATTTGAAAGTTGGCCACAGCAAAAATGGAAGAGATGCAGATCTAAGGATCTCGAGTACTTGGAAAATGGGTATCAGTGGATCAAATGCTTGGCACAGGCTTTGCTCTCAGCACCTCAGGTGCATAATGCATTTCAAATTTTAAAGTGACTACTTTGATTTTGAGGTAATTCACACTCAACCGTTTCTTTAGATAGGTCTGAGTAATAGCTACACAACAAGAAAGATATTATCTGGAATGGCTTACAACACACTTTTCAAAATTTTCCAACTAAAATTAATAGAAATATAATTTTTCTATGGGCACAATAAATGAAAACTTGAAAAAAGTTTTTAATGATCTTCTCCATCGCAGGTGCCAATATGACAAGTGAAACCATAAATCCCAATAGCACATCATGATGTATTAAAAACAGGCAGGCAAAAACTGAATGCTTCTGGTCAACTTTTTCTGAAATGTAACATGTTTTACATGACGCTTACGAGACATCTAGTGTCTGAGCATTCCACAAGAAATGAAAATGCCTTCAAGATCTACAAGAAGTGAAAATGTCTCTCCAAATTCCAGTGTGAAAAGGTTTCTTCAATAACAAAACGTCAGCTCCGCAAAGCAAGCCCGGCTCTTCATAGAAACCTTCCTTTCCGTCGCGATCCCCGGGAATGGGCCCACTCTTGCAGTTGTGGACCATAGTAGATCGCTTCTTGAGATCCACAGCTTCTTCTTGTGGTTATATCATTCAAAGAAGGATGTCTACAGGTCTCTTAAGATATGCTGAAGTGTTATACTTAGGGAAACTAGGAAATCCACCAAGAGATTTAAAGAAAACAATAAAAAACAAGTAAACTACATAAATTGAGACATCAACTCATATCCCTGGTATATTACCCTAGTAATAAAGCCAATCCTATTATCCCCCCTCTGTATTAACTTCCGTATATTTGCTCTTAAGCTAGCCATTCCATGTCTTATTAACATTTCAGCCTGGTCATCCCAAGTCTGTTTCTTTACTGAATATGTCTATATGTTAAGAAATCTTTCCAGAACCTGTCCTTTTCTCAGATTTCGTAGGTAAGACCAGAATATATGGATGAGAATTAAGTAACTGAATACAGAAAACAACTGACTGAAGGAGAATCGTTAAATAATCTATCAACACACAAAAATGTCCTCACCACTTTCCAGACCTCCTGAAACACACACACACACACACACACTTTTATTGATAGTAGATACATGATTTTATTTTATTTTATTTTATTTTATTTTTTTTTGAGATGGAGTCTCTCCCTGTTGCCCAGACTGGAGTGCAGTGGCCTGATCTCCGCTCACTGCAAGCTCTGCCTCCTGGGTTCACGCCATTCTCCTGCCTCAGCCTCCCGAGTAGCTGGGACTACAGGCGCCCACCACCACACCCAGCTAATTTTGTTTTGTATTTTTAGTAGAGATGGGTTTCACTGTGTTAGCCAGGATGGTCTCGATCTCCTGACCTCGTGATCTGCCCACCTCAGCCTCCCAAAGTGCTGGGATTACAGGTGTGAGCCACAGCACCTGGCCAGTAGGTACATGATTTTAGATGTGTCAATATCTTCAACCTGCTTCAGAAACCAAGAGATGGCCTGACATCTCCAAAAACCTCTCTAAAATAAATGGACAAATAAAAAGCCTTGATATGCATTAAGATTATCTAAGAAGTTGGCTATTCTGAAAATCGAATTTTAGCAAAGATGTTTCACAATATTTTTCACAAGAGCAGAGACTGATGGCCTGACATTGGTGGGCTCACTGCAAGATGCATTGCAGACAATGTTTCCGAGGCACACACTGCCCGCCAACGGTGCGACCCTGGCAAGACTGTGAAGGTGTCAGAGAAAAGCTGTCCTTGAGCCTCAAAGAAAAAGATCTCACCAGGTACTGTGAATGACTGATGTATCAGGAAAATTCAAGGTTTTGATCTTCAGATTCACATAAAAGACATACCTCACTGCTTCCTGACCAAGGATTCCTTGGAGGCTTTCAGAAGCCACTGACTACAGAAGCAGATATTTTCCACCTGAGATGTAAAATAAGATTAATTTCTGATTCACACACTTTTCTATCTCTTCACTCTACCACTAATCTGGCCACCTTTAGAGCACTAATAATAATCATTCTTTTTTATCACACATATATACATATAAATTTTTAAAAATATAAATATATTATATAAATATTTATAATATAATAAAATATAAATATATACAATTTAAATATACATTATATAAATATGATTATATAAATATTAATATATTTATAAATTAATTATACATTTATAAATTATATAACTATATTTATATAATATATAAATATATAAATATATATTTATATAATATATAAATATATAAATATATATTTATATAATATATTATATAATATATAAATATATAAATATATATTATATAATATATAAATATATTAATATATATTTATATAATATATAAATATATTAATATATATTTATATAATATATTATATAATATATAAATATATAAATATATATTATATAATATATAAATATATAATAATATATTAATATATTATATAATATATATTTATATAATAATATATTAATATATATTTATATAATATACATTTATATAATAATATATTAATATATATTTATATAATATACATTTATATAATAATATATTAATATATATTTATATAATATACATTTATATAATAATATATTAATATATATTTATATAATATACATTTATATAATAATATATTAATATATATTTATATAATAATATATAAATATATATTTATATTTTATTTCTATGGTTTTCTTCTTTGACGTGAGGAAACCCAAAGCTCTGAACATTTTTCTAAGCCTATTGGGAAAAATGGGTTCTTAAATACTGTTTGCTGGGTCTGAGACCACACCCCCAAAGGTGTTCTTTCAAATCCTTCACAGAATAGATTCCCTTTTTATATTGCCATCTAATACCTAAATTTCCTTCACATTACTACTACCAACCTTCAGTCTTCTAAGATATGAACCTTAATTCGTGTTATCAAAATGATTCTGCTGAGGTCATTACAGTCCTATCAACAAGGACTGGTCAATCCTGAGAACACTAACATTGGGGCTACCCTGACCACTTTGCTGAATTTGTTTTCTTCCAGACACTTTATTTAAAATTGACTCAAAAAATTTGTCTTCAGCCAGGCATGGTGTCTTAACGCCTGTAATCCCAGCACTTTGGGAGGCCAAGGTGGGTGGATCACGAGGTCAGGAGTTTGAGACCAGCCTGACCAAGATGGTGGAACCCCGTTTCTACTAAAAAAATACAAAAATTAGCTGGGCATGGTGATGGGTGCCGGTAGTCCCTGCTGCTCAGGAGGCTGAGGCAGGAGAATTGCTGGAACCCGGGAGTGGGAGGTAGCAGTAAGCCAAGATAGTGCCACTGCACTCCAGCCTGCGTGACAGAGTGAGACTTTGTCTCAAAAAAAAAATTTTGTTTTCATAAAGGGGCACAAAACAGGCTCCTTCCTATTGCAGTAAACAATACTTTCATTCCTAATGTAGTCCGTGTATCGCCAGATCATTCTTTCCTATATTGACAACAGATTGACACCTGCCCATCACACAGAAGCATTCTGTGGGCTCAGGATAATTGTTAGAGGTCTGCAAATATTTAAAGTTATCACACCTCCCGTTGATAATATTTCCGTTGAAAAATTACCCAGAAACCTTTAAAGTGATGTCTATACAAGTCTATTTATAAAATTTCCAGAAGTGACAACTGTGATAAATCTATATGCATGCTGTGGTCAACAGCAATTGTCGCGTTAGAGATACTGAAATGGAAAGTTAGTCCAAAATCTCTCCTTGACTCTAACAAAAGCCTAAAAATCCAACAAACCACTGTTCTTACAGATAATCACATAGAGCTTGTTTTCCCCTTAACTAGCCAAGAGGAAATCCATGTTATAGGGAACACTTTTCATTACATCTACATACTGCAGGACAAATAAGCTCATGATGAAACTAAGAAAAAAGAAAGTCACCTGGTTCTCTAAAACAGATTCAGCTGGATTCACTGGGTTTTATAATCTCCACCCCTGGCTTCAAAACTTGTTTCAAGGACTAAGAGTTGTTTGTTTTTTGTTTTCCCTGATAACTGCTTTTGTTGCAATCAGTTGAAGTGTCCTGTACAGACTCTAAGGTGCTACTAGGCAGCTACTGTCATGTCCAATGATCCCACAAATCTCCTGAAGCAGGAGAAATTAATCCAAGTCCAACCACAGACTGTGTTCTCTAAACAACTTCCTGCTCAGAAAAATATCAGGCATGGTGAAAATCCGAGGGGACTGATTAAGACCCTGTGGCCTAACTTGTTTGCTTTTGGCCAAATCAAGGGGACTGAGGAAGAGAAAAGCAGCAGCTGGCATCCAGGAGCTGGCCTGGCACGCACAGCTGGGCAATGGTGTCCCTCAGTTGAACATAAACCACTTCAACTTCAGGCCAGGCTACTATGATCACGGCAGATAAGTCAAAAGCAAGACCACTTTGTAATCATGTCTGAATCCAGGTAGACACTAGCATTGTCCAAGCCACAAGAGTGACCCAACATCCCCCTAGTCTGGCCACTAGGAGTGACTACTGCTTTTTACCAATTAAAGATTCAACCTTTGGATGGTTTTCTCTCTCAGTTAAAATTTACTAAGATATCTAATCATGGATCTCCATTTCCTGACAACATCAGATCTAGAGGAAATCCCCAACTCTTCACCATCTCCCCAAATCATCAAACAGTCCGAGTCCCACAGTCAAGCCATTCTGACACCTGCCCATGTTGTGTGTTCCCCCTCATAGCAACTGGTATAAAACCAACTTGTTAACCAGGGGTGTGTCCTTGGTGAGCTCTGGATACAGAGAACACTCCCTCTCTTACTCAAGTTTCGTCAGAAGGAAGAAATTTTGTCTGACATTCCCGGGATTCTGAGTTCAGATGGGACGTGGTCTCTTGGAGGACAGAAACCACCTGTTCCAGGTGGTCACATGGAAACTTAAACTCCCTTCTACAGAGAGAAATGCCCCTCAAGGATGTCTCATTTCTTTTTTTTTCTTTTCTTTTTTTTTTTTTTTTTTTTTGCGACGGAGTCTCACTCTGTCACCCAGGCTGGAGTGCAGTGGCACGATCTTGGCTCACTGCAAGCTCCGCCTCCCACCCCACGCCCAGCTAATTTTTTGTATTTTTAGTAGAGACGGGGTTTCACCGTGTTAGCCAGAATGCTCTCGATCTTCTGACCTCGTGATCCGCCCGCCTCGGCCTCCCGAAGTGCTGGGAATACAGGCGTGAGCCACCGCGCCTGGCCAACGATGTTTCATTTCATACTCTCATTTTTTTCCACTGATCTCTGCCTGCGTAAGAAGAATCCACAGTGTTCCTGGACTAGTTCTGAACTAGTGCTAAGGCAAAGTGTGAAGAAGTTAGGAAAGTAGGTCAGAGAATTGGCTACAGAGTATTGGAAATCCACAAGATGACCAAGGCAAGAGGTCGGAGAAGATGGGATGAACATTTTAAGAAGGATTCTTAGGCCGGTGCGGTGGCTCATGCCTGTAATCCCAGCACTTTGGGAGGCCGAGGCGGGTGGATCACGAGGTCAGCAGATCGAGACCATCCTGGCTAACACGGTGAAACCCCGTCTCTACTAAAAAAAAGAGCAAGACTCCATCTCAAAACAAAACAAAACAAAAGAATTCTTGAAGCTGCTCTGCAGATCTGTGGCTCCTGTGGGAAGGAAGCAGATATGCAGCTTCTCCTACTTTGTCTCCAAGAGAACCTTGGGTTAGATCAACGTTGTTTTGGTGTAATTCTACACTTTTTAGACAAACTCTCAGTAAATCTACAGCCATAATTGTAGTCAAAAGAAGTAACTTCTGCATTGGTTCTTTGGCATATTAGATAGTCAGGGAAAGGCACATCTGAGAAAAATCAAATAACAAATGCTTGTTTTGTAAAAGATACGCATGTGGGGCAAGCATTGGAGCCCATATGGCACTCCTCCTGCAGCTGTCTGTGGCCACACGGACACGCCAGTCATGCTAGTCTTCTGTAATTACATGGCCATGAAGGTTCACATGGGACAAATGTCCCTCATTACATCTGTAATGTCATCTGATTTCAATACATTGTTGTTACTTTTGGTTTCCATAGCATAATGCCACTTTTTAGAATAACAGTATCTAAATGAAAAAAAAAATTGTGATTTTGTTGGGGCATGTGTCCCGCAGACAATATGACAGAGTACCAAGTCCGGGCTGAGGAAGATGTTGCAGGAAATAGGGTAGGCTAGCAGCCTGAAGCCACCTCACTGTAGATCTTTGCTAGTGCTCTGATAGGGAAGCTTGGGTCTAAGCTAAGCTCTGGGAGCACATAACCAGGCAAAATGGAGACATCTTTCTGTGTAGGCAGCATTTAGAAAGTACTAATAGCAGTACCATGAGTACTTGGTGTATCTACCCCGGATGTGCAGAGGGAGAGGAAAGGGGAGAATGTTGAAAAATGGCAAATATTTTTAAGTTTTCCTGCTTTCTCAAGTGAGAGCTATGGATATGCTATCCAACTGGCACCCAGCGTCCCAGAGGAGGGTAGGGCGAAAGTCAAAAAGCGACATCCTTATTTAGAAGCACTGAGCTGGATCGAGTTAGAGGAGCCATTTTCTTTCATTTGTTCATTTGACACTATATATATATATAGTACATATATACGTGTGTGTACATATGTGTGTGTGGGGGGGGGAGAGAGAGAAAGAGAGAGGTGGCGGGTAGAGAGAGTGACTGAGGGAAAAAGCTTGTCAGTCACACATCGGAGAAACAAAAATAATAACAATTTTGAATTTTTTTAATTTTTGTGTAAGTGATTTTAAAATTAAATGTGCCAAAAAAGGATGAATTTTGATGACGTGACCGTGTGTAGCACTTGATTTACGACTCTGAGTATTATATTGTACATTAATGGGATGAATACTTGTTTAAACTCACCCCTTGACAACACTGTGCATCACAAGGTCACTCACAGTGATAAAGGTGAAAGAAAAGATGAACAGGCCGGGCGCGGGGGCTCACGCCTGTAATCCCAGCACTTTGGGAGGCCGAGGCGGGCGGATCACAAGGTCAGGAGATTGAGACCATCCTGGCTAACACGGTGAAACTCCGCCTCTACTAAAAATACAAAAAATTAGCCGGGCGTGGTGGCGGGTGCCTGTCGTCCCAGCTACTCCTGAGGCTGAGGCAGGAGAATGGCGTGAACCCGGGAGGCGGAGCTTGCAGTGAGCAGAGATCGTGCCCTTGCACTCCAGCCTGGGCGACAGAGCGAGACTCCGTCTCCAGAAAAAAGAAAAGAAAAGAAAAGATGAACAATGTTGATGACTCTAACATCTGGAACTTTTAAATTGCCATTATGATTTTCATTAGATTTTAATAAAATTAGACTTCTGTTTTTAAAAGGTCTCAAAGGAAACATCTGTAGTCTTGGCACCCCTAGATATCTAAATTCTAATATTTATTTTGCAAAATAGAAAGTATATGTTGATATATTCAGTGGAGTCTCAAAGCCCAGATATATTTCTTTAAGCTTTTACACTTTTATACCATGTTACTTTTTTTGGAAAATTTTATTTAAAAAAATATAAAATTATGACTTGATGAGAAAGTTTTCCTTCTTTCATGGAATTTGTTATCTGAAGGATCATGGAAGACTCCAAAACAAAGTGATAATAATTTATCTATTTAATTTTTCTCCTGCAGAATCAGTCTATAAAAATTCACTAATTCTTGTTTATTTTTCTTTCCAAATGAGGTAGGAGCGTTGTGATAAACAAGTGCAGTTGGACTTGATTTTCTTTCATGACAACAGTTTGGGGTAGAAGCCCTGGAAAGGGAGCTTGTGGGGAGTTCCTTGTTGGTCCGTCTGTCACAACTAGAGGCTGCTGAGAGTGGGGTTAAGTGACCAGGTGACAGGCTAATCCCAACAGTCCTCCTGTTTCCTGTTTGGAAGCATGAGGATCAGGTCTTAGGAGAAATACTATAGGAACGAAGAGAGAAGCGAATCATATTGTTTTATACCTATTGACTCAGAACCAGGGGAAATGAATCTTGCTACACTTCCTAGAGAAAAGTTTGCCAGTCTGTCAGCAAAGCTCTAGGTAATGTGATCCTTGACCTGGGCTTTTATATGAAAGTGTTGATTGAAAAGCTTACTCCTCGTTAGTTTTGGGGTTTTCTAGGAAGACAGTTAGGGCCTTGAAGTCTCTCTGAAAGATTAACTGAACAAAAAGAAAGAAAGAAAAAATGAGAAAAGGACCTAATAGCCAGAGAGAAGGTAATTACTTGATTTGATAGGAGTCTAACATAACCTGTGTATTGTCCCTAAAAATAAGAATTCTATATTCAAGTGCCATCTACTTCTTTCCTCTGCATTGAAACTCTGTTCAGGAAAAGGTTTACCAAGCAGAATTATGAAAACTGCCTGTTTTACTTTCTCACATTGTTACCTAGAGATCTCCCCTATTTAAGGGGGAAGAATAGGACTCATGTTATATATCAAGTGATAACAAAATAAATTGTAATAAAATGAGTGGAGACAAGAGACGTATCTTAGGTCTCTCTTATCTCCATGAGGCGGGGTCAGTGATCTCAGCTCGAGAAAGTCTTGAAACAAAAGGGGCCTCTGGGGGCAGCTATCTGCGGATCGTGTCTCCACTATGAGTCCGTGAGATGGAAGCAGGGGTAGGAACGCTCAGCTTGTTTTACATGCTCCTTCCTTTTCTCTGTGTCTCCATACAGTCTTCTACAGTGGGATTTCTAAAATTTCTTTTCACCATGCAGTTCGCTGGAGGTAAATCACAAAGCTGGTCTTGTTCTATTTCCTTTCCTGACTGAGAAATTAGAAAACCAGCATTGTCTTGGTCTTAAGAAGGAATTGGGATCACTCAGTATTTAAATAAGTTAATGAGTCAAGTGTAGCATCTCAAACATTCTGTAATCAGGTCTAGAAAATTTCAGGAATCTTCTGGTAAACTTCAATATTAATATCATTAATCTGCTTCAAAATCTAAAAGAACTAGTGTTCATTCCTGTGAAATACGATTGAGCTTATGAGCCTCAAATGTGTGCACATACACATGTGTGCACACACACAAGCACACACAAATTTGTATGGAATTTCTGTGAGTAGGAGAGAAATTTGGGTTATTTCCCTTAGATAATATATTAGCCGAATTTGTAACAGAATGGCTGTGATACTTTTATGATATTTTCCTACTAAAAATATTTCTAAAGTTGCTAAACCAGGCTTCCAATAAAAATATGCACCCTGTTTGGTTACTTTTATTGATGTTTAGAACTGCTGGAAAACTGACAGCAGCATGCCTGTGATTTCTTTGAACATGTATGTTAAAAGTAAACTAAAGATCTCAATAAATATGCATACCATTCTCTATAGACAAATATTTATATCTGTTTTTCAGCATCCTCAGGTGGGAATAAAATCACCTCATACATATAAATCTGATTTAGTAATTTACTTCTTACAAATTCAAAGAAACTCTTGGGAATACAAGCCTTTGAAATATCAACGTTCAAAGTGTTTTTAGGTAGGCTGAATTCTGGACTTCAGTTAGACTTCAGTTATTCAGAGGCACTCACTCAATAGAAATCAGTTAAATAGCCTCAGAATCTTGGCCATTTTTGGGCATATAATGTGCTTTAGAATAAATCATCCTATTTTCCTGATGCATTCATTATCTTTAATTTTTTTTAATTAATCATTTTTTTTTAACAGAGATGAGGTCTTGCTCTGTGGCCCAGGCTGGAGTGCAGCGGTGCAACCATAGCTCATTGTAGCTTTGAATTCCTGGGTTCCCACCTCAGTCTCTCAAGTCGCTGGGACTACAGGTGCACTCCACTGTGCTCTTCATCTTTTATTTACAATAAAAGATATGCATGAGTAAAAGGCACACTGTTGACTCATGAACAGTATGAGGCTTAGGGGCTCTGGCCCTAAGCAGTCAAAAATCCACATATAACTTGTGGCTCCCAAAAATAACTACTAATAGCCTACTGCTGGCCTTACGGATAACATACACAGTTGATTAACGCATATTTTGTATGTTATATGTATTACACACTGTATTCTCACAATGACAATAAGCTGGAGAAAAGAAAATGTTATTAAGAAAATCGTAAGGAAGAGGAACTATATGTACTCTTCATTAAGTGGAAATGGATCATCGTAAAGGTCTTCATCCTTGTCATCTTAACCTGGAGTAGGCTGAGGAGGAGGAGGAAGAGGAGGTTGGTCTTGCTGTCTCAGAGATGGCAGAAACTGAAGAAAATTCACATATAAGTCACCAGTTCAGTTCAAACTTGTGTTGTTCAAGTTTCAACTGCATTTCTAAAAATCAAGAGGATGCTTGCACAGAAGTCATCTGTAAAATCAGGCACATTGTTTCTTAAAGTTCTATTAGTCTTGTTCTCTCATTGATTGAGCCCCAGCAATATACTCCATTCCTCCCCCCTAACCCCACATACCACCTTCACCACCTCTCTACACAACCTCTAGTAGTAGACAAGGTTCTAGAAAATACAAATTTTCCAAAATATATTTTACTCTCCAGTGCAGGTCTTTTCCTCCTATATTTCTGCTGTTATTAACATGACATTTTAAGGGCTCTTAAGGTAATAATTTAAGGTGACAGCTAAAGCCTTTGTAGGAAAGTATTTTTATTTTGGAAATCCTTTCTCTTGAAAGCTGAAACAAACACTTTAAAAGAGAGAGGTGAAAATAAAGGTTGGAACACGTTTCTGTGTAAATATTCTGCCACCTACAAGCATATGGACCAGCTGATTCTCTGCCAAACATTTGTTTACTTTTGGGGAGGGAAAGCTACAGCATTGAGGATGTCTGGAGCAGGCTCTGCACTGTCATTATGCTCTCACTGAGGGATCAAACATGACATAGCAAATCCCAATATTTATTTGTTTCATCTCTAGGATATCCTGAGGTATAGGCTACTATACAGCAATGAAGTAACTGCATTCCTTCAAAGCCTTTTCGAAGAGAACAGGCTTCTAAGCCCATGTAGACATTGTCAACTCAGAGTATGTGATACAAAGGAGGGAAAAGCTGCTGAAGGCTGGACCAACATCAATATTCCAAGTATAACCTTACGTCCATCTGTGAAGTCATTTTGTCTAATAATGAAATAAAGTATATCTATATTGTTTTATTCTTTATGATGAATAATGTATACCAGTTGCCATTTAGTCTTTTTTGGCTTCAGAGACATGTATAAAGGAGAAACTGCTCCCAGGTTATCAATTGTTTTAACCACAAACAAGAAAACATTCTAATGTGGAATACTGAAACACTGTAATGTGGAAATAACACAAGAGTCAACACTCTGTAATTGGAAATATTAATCTGTGTGAAGGAAATAACTAAATTAATGTCAAACAACAATCCCGAAGACAAAGCTGATGCCCCAGACTCAGTTTCAGTTGGGATTAAATAGATATTATTTCAGCGTTTATTAAAAAATGAGACACATTAACTAGGTTATCACTTGTATTTAAGTTTCTTTAACTATACGGGTCTAATGTAGGTACTAAACAAAGTTAAAAATATTTTAAAATAGCTAAAACATAAGCAAATTTGCATACAGAAAATAAATTTATGAGACACTTTTACATTTAATTACTGACCATTTGTATATCTTCTCTTGAGAAATATATTTTCAGTTTTTGTCCATATTATCTAAACTATCTAAAGTGAGTTTTAAATTAATACTCACCTGGAAGTAAAAGTAAAGTATGTTAAAAAAAAAAAAAAAAAAAAAAAAAAGGGAAAAACCGGCGGGGCGCGGTGGCTCACGCAGCACTTTGGGAGGCCGAGGCGGGCGGATCACGAGGTCAGGAGATGGAGACCATCCTGGCTAACACGGTGAAACCCCGTCTCTACTAAAAATACAAAAAATTAGCTGGGCGTGGTGGCGGGCGCCTGTAGTCCCAGCTGCTGGGGAGGCTGAGGCAGGAGAATGGCGTGAACCTGGGAGGCGGAGCTTGCAGTGAGCCACGCCACTGGGTCACTCCAGTCTGGGCGACAGAGCAAGACTCTGTCTCAAAAAAAAAAAAAAAAAAGTGCATTTGAAGCCGGGCGCGGTGGCTCAGCCTGTAATCTCAGCACTTTGGGAGGCCAAGGCGGGCGGATCACGAGGTCAGGAGATCGAGACCTTCCTGGCTAACATGGTGAAACCCCGTCTCTTCTAAAAAATACAAAATATTAGCCGAGCGTTATGGCGGGCACCTGTAGTCCCAGCTACTCGGGAAGCTGAGGCAGGAGAATGGCGTGAACCTGGGAGGCAGAGGTTGCAGTGAGCGGAGATTGCGCCACTGCACTCCAGCCTGGGCGACAGAGCGAGACTCTGTCTCAAAAAAAAAAAAAAAAAAAGAAAAGAAAAGAAAGGGAAAAAACCCCATGGTCTGATATGATATACAGAGTAGATTTGAAATAAGAACATTCCATCTTTGGGTTCGTCTATGTGTAGGTAGTGAACAGCGGTGCCACAGAATTGGAACATTTTGCCTTCTGGGAAATCTCTGTGATTTATTTATTTTTGCCTGGAGTAGAAAGTCCAGTTGCTTGTCACTGGAGGAAACTCTTAGAAATATAGGAATTTGTTCAGCTTGCCTTTTGGAGACAATGCAGGCACAGAAGACAGAAAGGAGCTTTAATGCTAACATATCTAGAAGAGAAATATTAGGGAAATTACAAGTGAATTCTTCCATAAAGAAGGAGATTTTGAAAAAAGTTTTTTAAGTTATCATGATTTAAGTAAAATATTTCCAGTTTTTCTTACTCATATCATAACTGAGAATTAGGACAACTTAGACAAGCGATTTAAAATTCACATAAATACATGCTTCTTTCGCATTTTACTCAACTCAAAGCTTTGGAAATTTTCTGCAAATACTCATATTTTTTTTTTTCCGATAGTACTGTTCTTTTTATTTTTACTTCATGGGTGTGTAATTTCCACAAAATAAGATGCCTAGATTTTAAATGCTCAGTGAGATTTAACAATTGATTGCCCATGTGACCACCACCCAAAACAAGATGCTCAACATTTTCAATGCTTAAGAGCTGACCTCAGGCTCCTTTCAAGTGCACCCCAGCGGCAACCGCTGTTGTGATTTCTAAGATTAGTGATGAGCTTCTGCCTGCTCTTGAAGTTGATATAAACTGAATCATGCAGTCATAGATTCTACTGTGTTTGCCCTCTTTCACTCAGTATGATGTTTTTCAGATTAATCCATGTTATTGCATGTATCAGTAGTAGATTTTCCTTTATTTTGCTATTATTTCACTGTAAGAATGTACCACAATTTGTTTATTCTCCATTCGCCATTCATGAATTTTGGGTATTATGAATAAGGTTGCTATGTACGTGTTGAATAAGTATTTTTATGAATATATGTTTTCATTGCTTTTAGGTAAATGCCAAAGAAAAAAGGAATTTCTGGGTCAAAGGTGAAAGTATGTTTAACTGTACAAGAAACTGCCAAACACGTCTTCAACGTTGATAATTCCTCCCACCATCAACACAGGAGTGCTCAAGTTGCTTCACATCTGCCACCCCTTGGCCATTCTAGTTGGAGTGAAACTGCATCTCTGTGGTTTGATTTCATATTTCCCTGATGACCAAAGATGTTGGGTACTTTTGCCTACTGGGCATTTGTAAGTGTCTTCGCTTTTGAAGTGTCTTTTTAGATTTTTGCCCATATTTTGTGAAATTTATCCCTACGGGTTTTGATTTTTAAAATGCTTTTAAATTTTATTTTAAAATTTCAATTTATATTTTTAAATATACATTTTCAGTTTTTACTACTATGTGGAAATAGAATGAATCTGTATATCGACCGTTTAGTTCTGTGACCCTGATAAATTTATTAATTAGTTTTTTCCCCTTTTTTGGAATATCTCCTAAAGTTTTTCTATGTCTACCAATCACACCTTTAAAGAAGTATAGTTTTACTTCTTCTTTTCCAATTTGAATGCTTTCTTGCTTCACACCTTATGCCCCTGACTGGGGCTTCCAGAACAATGCTGAATGGAAGCGTTGAGAACAAACATACTTATTGCAACCACAGGAGAAAAGCACTAAATGATGTACTATTTCCAAATAGGGTCACATTCATGAGGACTGGGGACTATGACTCGAACGTTTTTCTGAGGAATGCAGTTCAACCCACTATAGTCCCCTCCCCGAATTCACATTCTTTCAATATACAAATTATATTCACCCCATTTCAACATCCCCCAAAACCTTAACCTGTGCTAGCGTCAACTCTAAGTCCAAAATATCATCTAAATATCATTAGCTCAAAAAGTCCCAAATCTTATCATTTAAATTATTTAAATCAAATATGGGTAAGACTTTGGGTCTTTCACTTGTAAGATAATCTCAAGAATTAATCTGAGCTTTCCAATAATTTCACTTTAATGTGGCAGAGAGCAATTCCTTGGACTTAGACAGACCTGTGCCACAAACTATATGGGGACTTTTAAGCTTTGGTTTTAGGCAAATATTAACTTTCAGGAAGACTTTGGGTATGATTCATTTTTGAGTGAAATTTCTCCCTAGCTGTGGACTTATGACACCAGAGAAAAAGTTCTCTGCCTCTAAAATGCAGTGGTGGGACAGGCATAGGATAGATTTTCTCAGGCCTATCCTGGGGCACACATTTCTGTCCTCTGGGACAACTTCACTGCCTCTGGCCTCTGGCCTCTGCCTCGGTATTTTCAGAGTCACTCTTCCCTTTTTCTTGAAAGACAACATGCGTTCATAGACAAGTAATTCTATAGGCCATTTTTCTGCCTATGAAATCCCTGAATATGACAATTGTCCTTTCTTTTATCCCATTTCTATTCCCTTCAGTCAAAGTGGCAGGTTTTTATTTTATTTTATTTTTTTGTATAACATTATTAAAACCCTAGTGTGTTTCACGTATGTCAAGGGAAACCACACCAGCAGACAAGGGAATTGTCCACTGGTTCTTCCCAGATAATGAATCACTATTGCTGACTGCTGCCATGATGGTTGATTGGATCCTTGAGCAGACACGCCTCACCTCCCCCCTAGAAGGTTGTCCTGCTGTATCCTTGATGTTGTCTCCAGAGCATGCTTCAGCATCTTTTGTAATATGGATAGGATGAGAATTTTCCAAATCATTAAGCGCTGCTTCCCTTTTTGTTAATGGTTCCTTCTTTAATTTATCTCTTTCTTTTCACAATTTATTATAAGCAGCAAGGAGAAACAGACCACACCTTATATACTTTGCTTGGAAACCTCCTCCACTAAGTAGCCAAGTTTGTCACTTACAAGTTCTTCCTTCTTCACAATAGTAATGCAGCTATTCAGCCACATTATCTACAACTTTATAATGAGGATTGCATTTCCACTACTATCCAATAATATGTTCATTGTTTCTTTCTGAGACCTTACCAGAAGCATTATTAATGCTGTTATTTCTACCAACATTATGTTTGTAAAGACACAGGTACCACTAAGACTACAGAAGCCTTCTCTACACTTGCAGTCTCTTTTGGACTCCTCATCCAAAGTGTCTTTACTGTCCATATTTCTACCAACGACTTCATCTAGGCAATCTAGGCTTTTTATTTTATATGCCTCAAAATGCTTACAACCTCCATCCATAACCCAATTCCAAAGTCACTCCCATATTTTCAGGTATGTGTTACTTAGCACTCTACATCCTGATATCAAAATCAGTAATAATTTTCTGGGGGCTCCATTACAAAGTGCCACAAACTGACTGGCTTAAAACAGAAATTTATTCTGTTACACTTCTGGAGCCTAGATGTCAGAAATCAGGAAGCAGGACCAAGCTCTGCCTGAAAAGCACAACCCCTCCTTGCCTCTTCTAGCTTCTTGTGGTTGCCAGCAATCTTTGGCCTTTCCTGGCTTATAGCTGCATCCCTCAGACCTCTGCCTCTGTCTCCAATGGTCTTCTGTGTGTGTGTGTTTCTGTGTACAGATTTCCCTCTCCTTTATCCACTGAACACACCACTCATTGGATCTAGGCCTACCCTAATCCAGCATGATCTCAACTTCATTACATTTTCAATGACTTTATTTCCAAATGAAGTCACATTCATAGGCACTGGGGTTTAGAACTTGATATCATTTTTTCTTTGTTGGGGCCAATGTTGGGGAGCAATTCAAACCACTAGAGCAACCATAACTCCTTTTCTATGTAGCCTGATCACTTCAGCTGTTGCTTTTTGGCAGAAGGGTGACTGATCTGTAGTTAATTATATTTCCCATAATGTTCATTACATATAGACATTCTCAATAGTGTTGAGAGGGGTGACAGGAAGACATAGAAGAGCACATGTCTTGAAAACTGCAGCGACATGACTTGTCTCAGGTTCCCCATCTCCTGTAGCCTGTACTGTCTTATGACTATCAAGCTGTGTGCATGAATAGGCCGAACAAGCACCTTTGTTCACAAGCCATGTGCCTGTGCTGAAGAAAGGAAACGGGAGTTGAGAAGTTTGGATAATTTCAATAATTAATCTGAACTGTCCCAATAATTTCACTTTGATGTGGCACAGAGCAATTCCTTGGACTTAGAGAGACCTGTGCCACAAACTATATGGGGGCGTTTAAGCTTTGGTTTTAGGCAAATGTTAACTTTCAGGAAGCCTCAGCCCTATGGTGGTGATTTAGAGGAGATAATTTCCAGGAATAGCCAATCCTAGAGTAAGATCAACAGAAGAAGATAAAACAATCATGGAAAAGAAAAGAGGCAGCCCAACTTCATCAGGATAAATTAAAACTGTGTAAAGGAAAACTCACAAACTTCAAAACGATGGTGGCGATGCTAGTTAAACTGTTTCATGACAAAGAAATTAAAAATGGGAAAAAACAAACATTGATTCAATAAAGGCAGTAGGATACCCCGACACTAAAACCTGTTAACAACAACAACAACAACAAATGCACACATTCACACTTACAATAACAGTAATAATAGGTGGCATTCATTGAGCATTACTCTGTCCAGGTACTATCTAAAGTCCTTTACTTATATTTACTTATTTCATTATCACATCAATCATTGGAATACATGTGATGACTTTCCCAATTTTAAATGTGAAGGAAATAAATCACAGAGATGGTAAATTTCTTCAAGGTTGGAGCCATAAAGAAAGAGAAACCTGATTCAGACTGAAGAAGTCTGGCTTCAGAGTCCCTGTTCTCACGCCATCTTGCCTCTCTCAAGTACAGGCCAGTTCATTAATAAAACCACATGTAAAAACCATAAGTTAAATAGTAGTCAATAAATTTTGCATGGTATGGAAAGATTATTAGACTAGCCTATATTAGTTGATGTGTATATTAGGGTATAGACTTAGCTGTTTTAAGAAAGAAACACTAGACCACAATTGCTTAAATATTTATGTATAAATGTATAATTTGTGTATACCTGTATATATAACATATTTATATTTTACATTAAATTTATTTAAATTATACATACATATATAAGTATTTGTGCGTATATATATATATGTACATATGTATCTCCCTTACCCGAGTCTCTTGTCTCAGGAAGACAGTGGTCCTGACTGATAAACTACTCTGCTTCTTGAGTGAGTCCAGGCTTTCAATCAGATAGGTGGACTCTACTGAATTCAACAACTAGCTTCCATCTCTCGGTCCAAGGTGGCTATTCCAATTGTTGCTATTTCCCAACATGCCAGAAGGAAAAAGTCTAGAGGAAGTCGGTAGAGAGCCTAGAAAAAGGAGTTACCTTTAAGGAAGTAAGCCACGTGTTGCTGATATCACTTGTGCACACATTCCATTGGCCAGAAATTAACTGTATGGCCTAATTTCAACAAAAGTTGGGAAGTAGCCTCTTTTGAGGTAGTTGTGTGTTCAGCTAAAACTTGAGGAACTTTATTATTTTAATATTTAAACTATATTACAAGTTTAAAATAGACAATAAATATCAGAGTAAGACTTTCAGAATCTACCAGTATCCCTACGATGTTTAATAAGGACACTGAAAATTGAGTGTACAATCTGATAAAGACACTTAATAAGCAAGGAAGAGGAGGATATATTTGCTTAACCTTATATAGAGCACCTAAAATGTCAGACTTACATTAAATGATAAGACATGAGAGTTTGGAATTAAAAGAAAAATTTCTTTACTATCATAGATAACGAAAACAGAAAGAAAAGGTAGGGGTAAACTGGTAATTATTTTCATCTATTTGGACTCAAGAAGCAATTAAAATCTGTCAAAACAAATCAGAATGGTTTTGTTTACAAATTAAATACTATAGTATCTAATTATTAGTAACAAACACTTAGAAAATTAAGGAACTAGATCAAGTTTCTCTGGCAATGAGGAATCCATTTAACAGAAAGCTTACGACTAGATTAAAAAATGTATATGCCATCCCTCTAAGGGACACAAAAGAAAATGCGAATAAAGATACATATTATAAATCCTTCCAGAAATAATTTAACAAAATTCCAGTCAAAATTCCAAATCATTTGGAAATACTGGCTGATTTCAAAGTTCACCTGGAATAATAAATGCTGAAAAACTGTATGTAGGGATTTAATATAGGACATAAATTAACAAATCAGGAGGAAAATGTAGCTTGCTTATTAAATGATATTGAGGCAATTGATGAACTATTTAAAACGTTTACAAATTAAGGCTTCTATCTCACTAAATAAAATTTCATATAAATTTTATGTGAGAAAATGTTAAAAAATTATTTCCATGCTTTTGCAATTGGGAAAATCTTTAATGAGCATGCTACAAAGGTAAAACCCCCAGGAAAATATTGTGTATGTTATGTATTTAATGTATATTTTAACCTTCTGTGTCTGTAAGTTTACCATAGCAAAACTCAAAAAGAAAAATATATATGACTAAGGGTTAATCACTAAGTATATAAAAAGCCCTTATTAGTAAGTTGGAAAATGTTCGATACCCAGTAGAAAAGTGAGAAAAGAAAATAAATAAGCAATTTGAAGAATAAGACTAAATAATTTCTTTTTTTTGTTTGTTTGTTTTGTTTTGTTTTGTTTTTTGAGGCGGAGTCTTGCTCTGTCCCCCAGGCTGGAGTGCAGTGGCGCGATCTCGGCTCACTGCAAGCTCCACCTCCCGGGTTCACGCCATTCTCCTGCCTCAGCCTCCCGAGTAGCTGGGACTACAGGCGCCCGCCACCACGCCCGGCTAATTTTTTGTATTTTTAGTAGAGATGGGGTTTCACCGTGTTAGCCAGGATGGTCTCGATCTCCTGACCTCGTGATCCGCCTGCCTCGGCCTCCCAAAGTGCTGGGATTACAGGCGTGAGCCACCGCGCCCAGCCAAGACTAAATAATTTCAATTTTTTTAAAATATGTTTTTCTTACGTAATTTCCAGTGCCAAAATGTGATACTTTAAGGGGCTGGCAAGGTGCAGAAGAAAATGGCACTCATTTATAATAGTTCTTACTGATAACTCCTCACTACAAACTTTGTGGCGGTGCGTTTGCAATGCTCAGCTAATACTTTCAGAGCATTAGACATTTGCATACTTTTGGATGTAGTTTTTTTTCTAGGAATTTATTTTTAAATCGCATCAAGCTTTCAATATACTGCTAATGACTTTGTTTATTCTACATAAATAATTTGTCAGTACAGAAATCTCTATATTTGGTATTAAAAAAAAATAAATCGGCCGGGCGCCGAGTTTAGTAGAAACTCCGTCTCTACTAAAAGTACAAAATTTAGGCGTGGCAGCGGGCACCTGTAGTCCCAGGTACTCGGGAGGCTGAGGCAGGAGAATGGCGTGAACCTGGGAGGTGGAGCTTGCAGTGAGCCGAGATGGTGCCACTGCACTCCAGCCTGGGCGACAGAGAGAGCCTCCGTCTCAAAAAATCAATCAATCAATAAAAATAAAAAAATAAATCATGGAGCCAGGTGCTGTGGCTCATGCCTGTAATCCTAGCATTTTGGGATGCCAAGGCAGGAGGATCGTTTGAGACCAGCCTGGGCAGCATGGTGAAACCTCGTCTCCACAAAAAATAAAAATGAAATTAGCCAGGCATGGTGGCGCACGCCTGTGGTCCCAGCTACTTGGCAGAGGCTGAGATGGGAGAATCGCTTGAGGCCCAGAGGTTGAGGCTGCAGTAAGCCAAGGTCATAACACTGCACTCCAGCCTGGGTGTCAGAGCAAAGTCCCTTCTCTAAAAAAAAAATTAAAATTAAAAATTAATGATGGCATACTCACAAATTAGCATACTGATAGTCCATTAAAATAGTGAATAAAACTATTACAAACTAACAAAAATGCTCCCTATTTTTTTGATTTAAAATTGTGTGCCGTGGATATAAATAATACATGTCTATAAATTAATAATTGATCAATGCTTTGTTTTGGCTTCTTTATCCACAGCAAACATGTTTGGTTTTGAAATGTGGAAAGCATTTTTTTGAAAACTCTATGTAAGAGAAAAACTAAAATAATGCATACTTTGTTCATTTTAAATAGAAAAAATTTCCACGTAGTTTGGAACCTATTGAATCTATTAATAACTGGTCTGTCAGTTGAACTTTTCCATGAAGCTTGTTTAAAATAGCAGAAAAGAATTCATACACACAGCAATTAACCTTTGTTGTGTCTATTAAACTACTCCTCCTCACCTTTCCAGAAATTTCTATCGCCTTGCTTTGCTCTTTCCACAAAATCTCGAATGGAAGCCAGCTATTCCTAGACATTACCTAAAGGTCCCCTTGCCACTTCCACATGCTCCTGTGCTGAGTCCATGTGTTCCTATGGAATGAGAACCACTCCAGGTCCGACAGTCTCCTCCTTGGCTGTCCCTCAGCAGCAAAGACACTGATGTCACTGTAATTTAAGTGCTTACAATTAAACTGCATGTTTAGCACCTCATTAAATTTAAAAAAAAAGTAGAGAAGTTCAAGTCTCCTTTGGTGCTATCCTAAAAGGATCAGCATCAATCAAGATGCAAGAGTAGGTTTATGTGCACATCCAGAAGGGGCAGTGGCTTTGCTTTTATTAATAAAAGTGTAGATTAGATTCAACAGATCCAATTGGGTCAGATAACAAGCCTTGAGGACTATGTCTGGAATGCTGAACCGGACGTGTTTTGCTGACTTCCCTCTGGCTCCGGGCGACACATGCTACCATCAGTAGTCTGTAGGGCTTCCCCTGAGGCTAAAAAGTCAAGGCGACTAAGATGCTACAGGGCTGACACCACTGCTTTCTGCTTCTCTTCATGACATCTCTCTTTCCCCTAGACTCCAGATCTTTCTACCCAGCTTTTTCCTTTCAAGAACTAGGCTGATGAATCATGCACTTTGAAGCATTATAGACTAAAGGTGCTCCCACTTGTAGGTCTATGCACATTTTTGACAAATATCGTAGGAAAAGGTCAATGTTTTCCTTTAAGGAAGGGTTGTTAGTATTGGGATTTCTGGCCTCAGTGCATTTGTATCAAAGTAGTTGGCCAGGCAGTTCAGAGAACCCACAGACAGTCATCTACTACAAACAAGAATATGACTCCAAGACTATAAGCTGATGGCTGCTAACTTTAATATATTTTTTGTCATTAGGTAATTCTCTGTGAGATGGGCTTTGTGAAGCCGTGTCTAGGAGTGCTATTATGTACTGAGGGACACTTGGGGCGATGTCAGGCTCATCTGTGACCCTTTTATGGCCTCAGTTTCCTCAGTTCTTGAATAGAATAAAGATAATACTACCTTGCAAAGCTAGCAGGAGGATAAAGTGAGATCATGCATGTAAAAGCCCTTAGGAAAATCTTAAAGCACACACACAGAAATGTAAAAGCGTGCCCATTGCATTTCTGTGTTCCTGGAAAGTAAAGCTACTTTCTCCATCTTCTCTCTGTAACTATATGAGGTAAGCACCGTTAGGGTCCCTGTTTGACAGACAGGGAAAATCGGGCACAGAGAAGTGAAGTCAGTTAGCTGCCCAGTGTCTCAGAATTCGAAAGTGGTCAGGCCAGGATTTAGGCGTACTTGGCTTTGTTCACAACAGAACTCCAAACGCAGTGGCTGGGGGAGGCCAGAAACTCATGATTTCCTTATGAAATGAACGAATGCATAAACAGGAGATGGGGCACAGACACAAGCTCTCCTTCATACATTCTCTGCAGCAAAAAGAACTCAGAGAGAAATGGGGCTTGGAAATCTTGCTGAAGAGCCAAGGGAATTTCTGGGTGAAGAGTTTATAGCTTCAGTTTAAGAGGGGCAGTCAGTGGTTTTAATTTTGCTGTTTTAACGTAGTACCCTACAAGGCACATCCCCAATTGCCTGACATCAGATAATATACATTTTCAATCTCTCTTTCAGTATTGCACAATGAAAGGCAATTAATTGTAGCCAGCAGTGTAAAATGTGTTCTCCACTGGGATAAAGGATAGTGTAATAGGCTTTTTCTCTGCAGTAAGAGTATCGTACCATTAGAGTATAATCCAGAAAAGCTTTTTAATACTTACAAACACATAAAGGGAACGACCTTTAAATCGCTGAACTAATTAAAACACCCTGGGCTCTGTTCCCTCCCTCAGCAACTATATTTATATGAGAGGAAGAAAACTGATTTGATAGCATTGTATAAAAACAGTCAAACAATTACAGATAAAATTTGAATGGTATAAATATGGCTTTATGAATATTCTTATTAGTGGCATTTGCCTCAGAAATTTGTAGGCATTTATTTTTAAAAGTAAATTTTCCACACACAATGTAATTAGAAAAAATGGTCTCATTTTATCTCACTTAAAGAAAGTTTTACAAAGAGCACATGTACTACCCAGGGCTGGGGTAGTGGAGAGGCCCTTTGAATCTGTAAAGTGTATATGCCTGGGAAAATGAGACATGGTAATAAAAGCAAGTGCTTGACTTGTCAGATAAAATTTATTGTATGAAAGTATCTAACTCAAAGCCTCTCTACTTCAAATTCCTGGTGGATTGCCAAAAGTGGGCCTGAAGTATGGTATTAGGAAATCAAAAATATGTAGGTCAGTAGGAGCCAATAGGCCCTTATGGGCATCTCTTCTTCAAAGGAAGATATTTTTCTAAAATGTAAAGGATTGTTTCAAAGGGATCATGTAGACATCTGCAATAATTCCTTTACATGGCATCATTATTACGTGTTTTGAATTCCAGAATGGATTCAGGGTGACTGAAAAAATTGATGAAAAATTCCAAGGATGGACAGAGAACATAGAGTACAAATACCTTTGCTCTTTAGTCTCCTGTGACCAGCTACACTTGGTTACTCTGCACCGGTCCCAGCTCCTGTTGCATGGTAACCTACAGGCAGCAGAGTTCAGCCCGCCTCTAAGGCAGGGAGACCCAGAGAGCTGACAGAGAGCCCAGGAGCTGTGGGACAGAAGGAGTGAGTGATTATTTACGGAGAAGGCCGCCTTGGGCGACATCTACGATTGCACCGCCTCTCATCTAATCAGGGATGGCTCAAAAATAATGAAATCAAACACTCACAACGCAACAGATGACCTGCTAGAGTCTGCTCAAGTCTGAATGATGCTAAGATTAATGGCACCATTATCAGGAGCTCACACAACACTATTAAAACGTCTCATCAGCCGTTTTCATAGCCATGAGCTGTCATTTTTGTAATGGAAACAAAAATGTCCCACATCACAGGATAGATTTCTCTATGGAAATAGCACTGTGTCTTCCAAAAGGCTTACTCTTAATCTTTGTGATCATTATTTTGAAGGGTATTGAACAGAACCAGCTCAACCTAGGAGTCAAGAGGAAATACGAAATACACCTATGTATAGGAGAGGGCGGGCTCCTTCCTTCGCAGAGCATAGAGAAACAAACAGACAAAATGCAGAGTAAAAAACCATTAATTCTATCCCCACCACTACTTGAGAGTGGTCGGACGAACACATGTCAATAACTCTAATGCTTAATTTCTTCATTTGTAAAAGTCATTAATTCTGTATTCTGAGCAATTTTGGAGCAATATGATTGAGGCACTAATGAGCGTTTCTAAATAATGTTGCAGTTATTGCATTTAAGTATAATATAAACACCCCGAGTGTTATGATTATATAGGTGTGTGTATGTATATGTATGTGTATATATGCGTATTTATGTATTTGTATATGTATGTATATACGTATGTATACATATGCATACACATATATATGTAGTTAAGTGTCTGGGAAAGGTTTTGGGGTTCGAGAGAGACTGAAAGAAGTTCATGGGAAAAGTAGAATTGGTCTATAGCAACCTCCTTCTTGTCATACACTTGCGATCCTGTGTTTATTATTTTCTATAGCCAGTGCTGGAATATACGGTGATTGAAACTATTAGAGAAAATAAAGTGAGCTCCAGGTCTAGATATTTTAATGTGCAAAATTAGACAAATAAGAGAAACAGAGCAAGCCTTACTGCTGTTGTTTTGGGCGTGAGAGCAACTTTCTTGCAGTACGTTATGGGCTCCCTGCATGGTTAAGTGCTGTGTGGCTAAAAAAACATAGGCAGAAGCTGGGAGCTGAGGAGTCCTTCGTTGACTCAGCCACAGCCACCACGACACACAGCGTCTGGTAGTCAGACTAAGACAGCCGTCAAATAAATGCCATTTTAAATTAGGCAAAGGAATGATGTGCAGAGGGTGTTTGGTTTTTTTGTAGGACCTGTTTTTTGTGTGTAATGCTCTATGACCACCACCAGGTCTGGGATTTCTGCATCTGTGCAGCACATGGCCATGTGTCACTTTGGACACGCTGCGCTGGAAATTTCTCTCTCCTCTGTTTGTCTTCTTTGTACTTCCCTTCTTCTGGTAAGTCCATCAACTATGTTAAAACACCTAACACTAAATGAAGAAAAAGGGATTGGCCTAAGTTGTCCCTGATGTCCCTGCCCTTCCTTTTTTTTTTTTCCTTTACTTAAAATAAATTAAAAATGCCTCCTGACCACCCTGGACTGATGGACTGGCTTTGGGACCCCACCCTCACCTGCTTCCCTAACAATCTGTGCAGATTTCCACTTCTGTGCTCCTTATTTCTGTATTTGACTCCGATTTCTACACTGGACTGACAGGTCTAGATTATCAGGGCAATGTCTCACACATCTTTGTATTTCCAGCAAAATCTTTGTTTTCTCTGCTATAGGAAACACAATAAATATTGGTTAAATAGTCTGAAGAAATAAAAGCAAAACTATTAACAATTTAAGAGGTAGTTGTTCATTGCTAGGCAAGTTCTTTATATGGATGGGATGTATAATAAAATACAGGCTGGGCGCAGTGGCTCACACCTGTAATCCCAGCACTTTGGGAGGCCGAGGCGGGTGGATCATCTGACGTCAGGATTTCGAGACCAGCCTGGCCAATATGGAGAAACTCTGTCTCTATTAAAAATACAAAAATTAGCTGGCTGGGGTGGTGGGTTCCTGTAGTCCCAGCTACTTGGGAGGCTGAGGCAGGAGAATCACTTGAACCTGGGAGGTGGAGGTTGCAGTGAGCCGAGATTGCGCCACTGCACTCCAGCCTGGGTGACAGAGTGAGACTCTGTCTCAAACAAAAAACAAACAAACAAACAAAAAAACACAAAACCAGATCTCTTAGTGGGAATTATAAGTAGGAGACTATAATTCACTCAGATTTTCAGAAGTAGATGGACAGTTGAAGTGAAAGGAAGTTGCAGAAGCCTAGGTGGAAGGGCCCAGTTCACAGAGCATCCTCTGAGACTCTGCCTCCTGTGTCTTCTCTAGAACACACTCCCGACTCTCATTCTTTACATTGCTCTGTTTTCTGTCACGTACCTAATTTTTAGTGCCCACAAGGCTCTGTTCATCTTCTTCACTCCATCCCCTGTTTCTCAGCCTTAGCCCAAATCTGACTGCCCAGGAGAAAGTGTGGTGCCCTCATGAGGAATAATGGCCAATCTGCATTCTCTCTTTAGACCTGGGACAGAAGTCTTCCAGGACTGTGCTGAGATGCGTGCACACTGAGCGGTGTGTGTGTCATGACAGTGGATGGAGGAGGGAGGGAACCCACTGAGATGCCTGAGCATGGAATCCAGGCTTCACGCCTCCCAGACAGCCCCTTGACCTGCAGGTCCTGGGCTGCTCTGCAGCACCTTGGGCCTCAGCCAGCCAGGTAGCATATTTCACACCATTCTTACCCTCTCTGACTTTCATCCACCCTCCCTACAGCCACACCAGTCCATGTTCAGAGTTCACACCCTTCTTACACAGTTGCTCCTGCCCATAGCAAAATGAAAGACAATTGAGAAGTTATGCTTCTGACCAAACAATTGCCGTGAACAATGCCTACTGAGATATGTCATTGCTGTGTCTTTTTCCCATGGAAAAGTTCCTTACCCCCAAAAGTAAAGGACTATTTAAAACTAGCACTTACTGGGTGCATACTATATGCCAGACATGCTTGGAGCTTTAAATGCATTATCTCATATAATCTACACAGTCAGCCTTTCAAAAGCAAGAAAATGGAAACTGAAGGAGGTTGTGTAAACCTTCCCAGGGACACATCTATAATGAGAATTCCAAACCCAGCTCTTTCAGGCCCAAAGCTTGTGATTTTTTGCAATAAGTAAAAACATTTTCTCTTTACCACATATTTTAGAGACTTTCTTCCTATGATATATGAAATATTTGTCTGATTGATGAAAATTCCACTTAGTGATGTGTATTTCTTTGACTTACATGTAATCAGTAAAAGTTTAATATTGATAATAATATTGAACAACTTACAAACTTTTTTAAAGTGACTAAAAATCGGACTCTATTTATAAGAATATCTTTTTTGTCCAAATAGCTTTAGTAAATAATTCACTTTGAATTGTTCCCCACATCCTCATAACTTAAAATATTTTAATATTTTATCAGCCCAGAGGTTCACAATTTCAATGTGAACAATGTCAAAATTGGAAAGTTAATACATTTTGGGTGGGGAGAATAAATTATGCCAGAAGACATAGCGAATATTCATTTATCTAGTTCAGTCAGGTTGAGTATCCTGTTTCTTTGCACAAATGCTTACCAAAGTAGCAGCAGTAATTCTTTTTCTTGCAATTTTAGTAATGTTACTATCATAGTAGCAAACAGGCCTTGAGCAGTTACTGTTTTCCAAATACTCTTTTGTGATGGGTTTTGGACATAATGTTTCGGTTTGGTTTGTGGAATCAGACTGATGGTCAAATCCAAGGTCGTCAGCTTGCTGGCTGTGAGACCCTGGAAAAGTCACGTAATTTCTCTGTCCCTCGAGGTCTTCATTTATCCCATCCGGCTACTGTGTGGATAAAGCAAAGCACCTACAACAGTGTTTGGTACATTACAGTCGCTCAATATATATCAATACCTGTCTTTTCAAACACAAAAGCTAGATGTTTTTTGGTAATTAATGATTTATGTGTTCATTCTTGTTATGAATTTGGGCCATATAGATATACAAAATTTAAAATATACTGCCAAAATCCAAAATCAGTTTTATTTACTAATGATTAGTAATAAAGGCATAACGTGTTTCTTATCCATGAGATTATTTGCTTAAAATGTAAAAGGTGACTTGTTAATTATTCTTTCTTGCTGTGTGTGTGTGTGTGTACAAAAGTTATGAAACTATTTGGTTGGTCTCTTAGGTGAAATGTGAGTATGCCACAGAAATTGAGTTCCAACCTAGGAACGTGTTTAATGCGCTGAGATCACAGTTTGGCCTGTTTGTTCCTTGTGACCAGGAGGGAGCTCTCCACCTCTCTCCACCACAGAGAGTGGAGCAGGGAGTGGCTCTTTGTCAGAGGCCAGCTTGTGCAGTGGAGCTGGGGCTGCTGGTGACTTACCCAGGCCACCCACGGCCAGAACAGCACACTGGGAGTGCATGTAACTTAAGAACCTGAAATAAGCCAAGTAGCATTAAAAACACTTAGCTTAAGGGACTTGCTGAATGATTCCATCCTATGGTTTATTCCCAGGGCTTCCTTGAATCTTGAAACTATGCAGCCAAAGCCGGAATATGGGCAAGGGTGGGTGTGGAGGGAGTGTTACTGGGACCCTGGCCGGAGATACAGTTACAGGGATCACACTTCCCCCTGTGGCAGCATGCTGTTATGGGCCCAGGGTCCACGGTTGTGCCTGGGAGAATAGTTGGGCTGTGAAAAGAGTGTGAAGTTCAGACAGTTCAACCACCTGCATATCGAGGGGAAATAGTCACATATATCTTCTGGGCCTGTTGGTCACAGTGACTATTTTTTAAAATAAATCAGTGGGAATGCCAACTAAGGAGGGATGAATCATTATTAAGCGCATTGTGCTCTCTTAAACCAAAATTGAGCTCAGGCCATGAATCTGAAATCTGAAACGTTTAAGTGTATGTTACATGTATTGCCAGATTCTTTTCTTATTTTTATAAAGTGAAGGTGTGCAACATGATGTTTTGACATAGGAAGAAAAATACTGTATGATCTTACTTTTATGAAGAATCTTAAAAAAAAGTCAAATACACAGAAACAGCGTAGAAAGGTGGTTACCAGGGGTGGGAAGGGGGAGGAAACGGAAGATGTATGTAGGTCAAAGAGTACAAGCTTGCAGTTACAGAGAATGAGTTAGCCTAGAGAGCTAATGGACAGCAGGAGGACTAGAGTTAATCCTATTGCTTTCTATACTGAAAATTTGCCAAATTCTTTCAATGTTCTAAGAAAAAATGTTTTCTCTGTGATGATGGGGTAAAAATGAATTTTAGGAAATAATTTTGGCTAATGCTTTTTGAACCGGAAGTTTTTAAATTTACTCTTCTGATTCATTTTCAAGGTATTGCATCACTATTATTTTGGAGAAAATATTTTCATACTATCAAGAGGAGATTTGGATAGGAAATCAGCACTGATATCCAGAGATAGATGCTATTGTGAGCAACTGAATGGATCCAAGCACTCATTCCTGGGCATATTTTATTTTGGACTAAATCAGAAAAAGAGGTTTATTTGTGTACTTCAGTGAACACATACTAGGTTTTAGGGAACTGCTAATCTTTTGTTAAAATTCATGGTCTTCTGGGATTACTTGGTTATTCATTACAGGTATCAAAGCAGAAACTAAATTCTGCTATATTGTGAAGCTTGGCTCATTCAATTGGAAAAATCTTAATGATCAAGAGACCATGTGTTTTTACTCAGATATGTTTTATGACATAGCTGTAAAATCTTGTCTCAAATAGACCTACCACAGCCTTGCATTGTTTCACAGACAGTAATAGGACTCACTTCTAAAATGCCTTTGTATTAAGTCAAAAATACTGATGAAAACTAGAGAGCTTCACACAGGAATTATTTATGACTTTTTTATTACTAACACAAGATCTTAAAAAACACTGTGTGTTAGCTTGAAGTGTTAGCTTCAAGTCTGTAGAAATTGTAGCAATGGGTGTGTGACAGCCGTGGGCTGTTCAGAAGAGGCTGCCTGGGTCATTGTTAACAACTGTGCTTAAAGGTTTCTTCTTGGCACAAGCAAGTTCCAGAAGGATGAAAGTGTGATACGTTGGCTATCAATCTAGAAAAAAAAATTTTCCATAATATTTGAAGGGGGAAATGGACTAAATTGTGTTTTTGACTCAGACTGTCTTCCACAGAGGAAAAAAAAGAAAGGCATACCTTGAAAGTTGGAGAACTCTTGTCTTAAGGGGAAGAAGTTCTGTTAACTATGACCAATTAAACATACTAATCAAATAAAGGATTAACATGTAATCAAGCTGCATATGACATTTAATAAATGTGATACAATCTTGTAACACTTTGCCTCAGCTTCCCAATCAATTCTCCATATTTATTTTTTTTGAGGAATCCTCAAAAATTTTCCTCAAGGGAACAGACTGGAAAGACTGATTCACATGTGGTGGTCTTTAACTGCTGACTTTAATTTTTTACTTTTGATTCATGTCAGACATAGTTCCATCTCTAGTCCTGAACTCTCAGTTGTCACTGGGAAAATGTCACAAAGACATTTTTGGGAATATGGTACCACCTTCACTTTTACCCTCTTCAGATATCAAAGACATACTGTAAAAATAATTCTATGGACACAACATTTACTCAAAGCATGTAATGCACACCAACTCTGTGCCCGGTCACTGCCCTAGGGCTGCTTATATTCTGGCATTTATCATATGCCAACTACACAATCTCATGAGTTATCAATATTTGAAACGATGTTGACAATGAGGGCTGCGTCTTAGACATGTAGGAATCTTTTACTATTCATAGCAAGTTAGCCGCATCTTGTGTACAATGAGTGTTGAATTAAGAGTTGAGTGATGGGAAGCAAAAACGGATAAAAAGTCTTTCCTTAAGAGAGATATCATGCAATGTCAAATCAATTATATTTTTGAAACTCACTATTGAGGTGTGAACATCATACCCTAAATTGACTCCTACAGTTACATCCGGACTGTATCTCACAAAATAAAGTTATTATATGGGATACGACCTGTTATGGCTGAATTGTTCCCCCCACCCCCCACAAATTCATATGCCAAAGTCCTAACCCTCAGTACATCACAATGGGACTGAATTTGGAGACAGGGTCTTCAAAGAGCTAACTAAGGTAAAATGAAGTCATTCCAGTGAGCCCTAATCTCATCTAACTGATAACCTTATACAAAGAGGAAATGAGGACTCAGGCACATAGAAGGGGAAGACCATGTGAAGACACAGGGAGAAGATGACCATCTTGAACATTTTGTATATAAGCTAAGGAGAGAGACTTTAGAAGAAACAAACCCCGCTGACACCTTGACCTCGGACTTCTAGCCTCCAGAACTGTGAGAAAATAAATTACTACTGTGTAATCTGCCTAGTCTGTGGTACTTTGTTATGGCAGCCTTAGCAAACTATCTACTAATACTAAACTCCATTTCTTTTTTTCTTGAAATCTACATAAAAAGATTATAAAACCAACATATGTATTTCTTTGCCTTTATTTTTTTGTTGGCTATCATCTCTGTATATGTATATGCATCCGTGTGCATGGATGATAAGTTAAACTTTATATAATGCTTACCTGTGTCTGTGTTATGAGGAATATCTGAGGCTAATGTGTTGAGCTCTAACCCTCTCTTGTGGAGATGTGGCTGTGAACATCACTGTGACGAGCTACACTCCCAGGAGTGGCAGAGAGCCCAAGCATGCTGGATAACTATGAAGAAAGGCATTATCCAAGTGTAATAGGCATTGAGCATGCTTTGCAGAATGCAGAGTTCTATTTTGTAGTCAGCTAGTCTTCCAAGCATAGACATAGCTTTCTTGAGGATAAGGTAACTTTGGTGGAGCGGTTGAGATGGATAAATTGGACTTGGCAACGTGAAACTCTGAATTCACTAGCAATCATCCAGAAAGCTTTGTTGGCAACATTATGCACCGCCCTGAAATGCACAAACTTGGCTGAGAAAGAAAAACCTTAAAACAAATGCTATGCAGCAAAGATACTGGTTTCAGCCACAGTTAAGCTCTTTTCTCTTCTATATGAGACCATTGCACCATGCTTCCAATATGGAAGGGAAGTGCTGGGAAGGGAAGGGCACGGTGCCTTTAAATGACAGGGAACAAGGGACGTGCTGGGTAGAGGAAGGCCATGGTCCCTGGCTAGGGCTCCACCCTCACGGACCTAGGTGAGGACAGGCATTTTTGTTTCATTTCCCAAGACCGCCCTGGCCTGCCACGCCCCCATCCTGGGCCTATAAAACTGCCTGAGACCCTAGCAGGCAGACACACAAGCTGCTGGACGTCGAGAGGAGCAGATAGGCAGAGGAACACACGGGTGGCTGGATGTCGAGAGGAATACGGTAACAGGCACCTCCATGCCGGCAGGCCACCGATTTGCAGAACAACAACAACGTGGAGTTTGGCTGCGGCAGTCAGAGGACAGCCCGGGCTGCTTAGCTGCCGGGATCCAGGGGAAACCTTCCCACTCCATCCCCTTTTGGCTTCCGCCATCTGCTATCTCCACTTAATACAACCTTGTGCTCATTCTCCAAGCCCATGATGTGATCTGCTTCTGGTACACCAAGGCAAGAACCCTCAGATGTAGACAGCCCTCTGTCCTTGTGATAAGGCAGGGGTATAATTGAGCTAACGCGAGCTGTGTATACCCAGCTAAACTAAAAGAGTACCCTGTAACACATGCCCACTGGGGCTTCAGGAGCTGTAAACATTCACCCCTAGACACTGCCCTGCGGTTGGAACCCCGCAGCCTGCCCGCCTCTATGCTCCCCTAGAGGTCTGAGCAGCGGGGCACTGAAGAAGCGAGCCACTCCACTGCCCCATAGCAAGCCCTGCCATGGGGACAAAGGAATTTTTCCTGTTTCAACCGGGGACCTCGCCTGAGATCCTGGAAGGTGAGTGTGAACGACTGCGAAACTGTCGGGTCTGTCTCTCTTCCAAAACCCTGCCACCTCTCTGTTTCCTGCAGGTACAAGGCTCTGCTTCCCTTCACAGCTTTAAAAACTCCACCCTAAGCTTGCAGTGAGCCTAGATCGCGCGACTGCACTCTAGCCTGGGCGACAGAGCAAGACTCCGTCTCAAAAAAAAAAAAAAAAAAAAAAAAACCAGAAACCAAAACCAAAAAAACAAAACAAAAACCCTCCACCCTAATGAGGCCAGCCGAGACCTCTCAGACTTTGGGGGACAAGGGAACTTCTCCTGTTTGACGTCCATGGATGGGCATAGGGTAGAGATGGACGCTGTGAGACTCCAAGGTGTTCCGACTGGGTGACTTATTTGTGGTGCCAGTAACTGTCTGATTCCTGTTTTTCTTACATGAAAAAAGTCATTGAAAATGCTGCAGCAAGTTTCCTACAGTGTATCAGGGTTTGCCTCTGCTGTGTTCCTCACTCATTATCTCTAAGAGAGTCTTGGAAAACTGTGTACAGCTGTAGATAATCTCCAGATACCAATGTGGAGAAACAGCAGTGAGACCTGCCAGGCAAGAAAGTGCTTCCGTCAGGTCAATATTGGTAGACTTAGTGTAGAGGTTAAATTGGAATGAATACAATTCAGCCATGGCTTAATTTAGATTTTCATGCTTTGAAAAAAGCATGTTATTAAAATCCTTTTACTACCTAGACATTCTTCTCTGAATAAGAGTTGCTGTCTTTGACTCCAAATATAATCCAGGACTTGCCAGTTCCTTCACCACTGTCCATTTTCTTTGCTTCATGACTAGTAGTCTAGAATGTTCCAGGGCCTCTCAAGCCACCTGGATCCTGTGACTTGGGCTATGACTGACATTTGGCTCCTTATTCCCCAGTGGCTCCCTGTGGTTTCTTCTATGAATTCTGAGTTCCTCCTCCTGTTTTTCATGCCCGTGCATGGAAGGCCACTTAGACAACTGCTTACTCTCCTCTCCAGCCTGCTTCCCATTTGCTATTCACTATGGTTCCATGTATCTCACCATAGTCATCCCTGCCCCTTGCTTTTAGGAACCCTAAACGCTTTACCCAAGGGTCTTCCCCCTTCTTTATTTCCTTTGGTCCTTGCTATGACTTGTCCCCAGTGAGATCCTCCCAGTCCCAGCACCCTTCCCTTGCTTAGGTTCAAGTGTTGTGCTTCACTGTTGGATGTGTTCCTGCTGGTCCACGTCTGTCGTCACCGTCTCTCTGCACCTTGTAGTTAAGAGTTGGCTTTGAAACAGTCAGACATGGGTTTGAAGCCCAGCACCACAACTCCGAGTGCTGTGCACTTTGGAGAGTTGCTCCAACACCCTCAGCTTCTTTATGGGTAACGTGGAAGAAATGACCATCCCAAAGAATGCATTCAGGGGCCCAGGGGCACAGGGCCCTGAACTTGGAAGGACTCCTCGCTTGAAATTAAAGGCTCTGTGGTTCCCGTCTTGAAATTTTAATAAATTTAACTTTCGTATTTGCATTCTGTGGACTCCAGTGGGACGACTGAGTGTGGGGAGTGGGCACAACCTGGGGCCTCAGCTCACACAGGTTTTTTCCTTGGCTTCCTTCATCTCCCCAGGACTGGTTTCCAGCTATCTGCCTGCCCACCTCCCCCACACCCTCCATGGTCAACCCAGGGCACGCTGGGACTCCCCTTTCCTGGTCTGCACAGGGCCCCAGGGACCGCTGCTGCAGCTACACCCACGGCAGCTGGCAGTGTCATTGTCCATTCAGCAGGAGATTCAGTGGGGCTGTTCCAGGTGCCCGCCCCAGCGCACACTGGCGTGGATGTTGCCACACTCTTAGGGGCTGGCTGTCCACCATGCTTGGGGCTGCATGTCCCTGGGCAGGGGGCATGCACGTGCATGAATCTGGTGCCAGCGAGGGGTGGGGCACCAGCTGGGGGCCTGCCCCTGGACACCTGTGAGGATCTGCACTTACCCAGTGAGTGCCCTGTGCATAAGAGGGTGCAGTATCAAAATAGCAAGCAGAAAACACCAGGAATGGTTGAGGGGACATGGAAGGGCTAAGGTTTTGTGCTTCAGTACCATTAAATAAGGCAGTTTTTCTTGCATTTTTTTTTTTTTTTTTTTTTTTTTAGCAAGGGATCCCACATTTTGGCCCACAAATTATAGAGCAGGTCTTGTGTAGAATTACTTTGGGAATTAAATCAAGTAACTCATGCTAAGCACGTGGAAAAAACTCTATGAAAGGCCATTTGTGTTTTTATGAATGAATGTGTAAGCTCCCCAACTGTACTGTGATTTCCTTGAAAGCCAGGGTTATGATGCCTACCAATATTCCTGCTTCCTACTTGTCTAGGCCAGAGCTGTTGTGCTACAGTTATAGTAAAAGTAAAAAATGCTTTGTCAGAAGTTGTTAAACTAAAGCCAGTGGGGGGATTTCATGAGAGCTCAGAGCTGCCTGAAATAGCAAAATTGTGTGTGATTTTGCAGACACCTTTCCCCTCCACAATCTATACATTTCATATTCTTAAAGGGGCTTGTCACTTCAAAAAGATTAAGGATCACTGCATTTAAGCATTAAGAAAACACATGCCAGATCACTGGAACCAAAGAGAGAGCGGTCACTTGAGCACGTCATGTCTTTCCATGCTCGGGAAGGGCTGAGGAGTAGAGCTTCCCAAGCAGTGCCTTTAATTATCCAGAAACACATGACTGGGATGAAATTTAGTTCATCATTTCCTAGATACTCAAATAATTCCCATTAAAAAAAAATATATTATTTGGCTCTTAATCTTATTTATCTGAAATTCCTTTGTCCGACATCCTATGTAAAACACATATTCCAGCATTCATTTTCCTGTGGATGGGTCTACAGCAGAAGACGGGGTTATATACCAGGTGTTACCAACCTTCTCTCCAATTAGATGGCACCACTCTTGAGAAGCTAGAAGGAGAGACCTGTGGCCATGATCCACAATTGTAAGTATCATTAACATTAACATTGAAATGAGCATTTCAACAATCATGTCCACATTTTTTAACTTTTGCTAGAAATAACACACATTTTTATGTGGTAAAAAAATCAAGGTAGTATCATTTAAGAAACATGGCTATTGTAATTACACCATCACGGACCATAAATGAATCATAAACTAACCACATTTGATGTGCCTAGTAAAATGTCAAAAGTTTCTTTTTAAAAAGTTTGTATAGTTTGCAATCCAGAAGTTCTGTGACTATTGAGGAAAGATGGTGGAATCATGTAAAAGAAACAAGTTTGGTACATATTTAATTTTGATAAAAAATATTGTTATTATTATTTTCCATCATGTTGCAAGAAGTGGACCTGTAATCTACCAATGACCGTGCCTTATTTCCTGCATTGTTAACAGCTCTGTTACATTTCTGATCACTGCAAGAATTGTGTTAGCCTCTGGGATATTTGGAAGTTATGTGGGAAGTTGACGTTTGCTCTCATTTACTGTACTTTCTATACTATGCCTATTCTGAAGAGAAATCTAGTACTTTTTTGGTCCTCAAATAGCTGAAGACCTAAGGTGAGAGTCTGAAGAGTGGAATGATAAACGAAGCTCAGTGGTTCATTCCAGCCTGTACTTCTTTGCTCACTTAGTAGCCTATGCATAGAAGTTTTGAGAAAATTCCTGGATATCACCTCTAAGTTCAGATTCTAATCCAAGATTTCATATGTGTTTGGTTCTCTCCAAATAACCTTGTGACCCTGAGTCATTTGGAGAGAAGCAAACACATATGAAATGAGAAGCAAGCTACCCAACCAAAAAAATTTAAAAATAGAATTGATGAAGAGCAACAGTGTTTTGCTTTGAAAAAGACATACAACCAATGATAGTCATAGAATTTCTGAAAACTTTGCAGAATTAGAGATAAGTCCTTTTCATTGATATTGCTAGATATTTTATGAAAGAGAATTATATCTTGGTCCTAACATATATTTTTAACTTTATGTTTTGAAATAAATTTAGATTTATGGAAATACTGCATATATGCTCACTCAGCTTCCCCTAACATTAACATCTTATATGAGCACAGTACAATTATCAAAACTAAGATGTTACCAGATTTTATTAGATTTTACTTGTTTTTCCACTGATGTCCTTTTTTCTGTTCCAGAGTCCAATGCAGGAACTCATATCAAATTTAGTTGTCATAACTCCTTCATCTCCTTAGGAGGATAAGGTTATCCCTTATCTTCCATAACCTTGATACTCAAGGTGTACTGGTCAGTTACTTTATAGGATGTCCTCAAATTTGTTTTCGTCTGTATTTTTTCATTACTACATTAAAGTTATGCATTTTAGGGGAACAAGATCACAGAAGTGGTGTGTGTTTCTTGGTGCATCATATCAGGGCCAGATGATGCCTGAAAGTTTTATTAGCAGTGACACTAACTTGATCACTTAGTTGAAGCGAAGTCTGTGGGTTTTTTCCATTATACGAGTTCTCTTTTCCACTTGTAATTAATTAATAAGTATCTTGGGGGAAATATTTTGTGACTATACAGCTATTCTGTTTCTGCTTAAATTGCAACTCGTGTTCTTCTTGATGAATCTTTCCTGCAACAATTATTACTGTGTTGTTCTAATGTTGATTGTGTGTTTTCTGCATTCCCTCTTCTTTTATTAACTGGAATTCTATACAGAAGAGCTCTCTTTTTCTCTATTTATTAGTTTATTCAATCTCTTGCTTATATCAGTATTTCAAACGTATGGATATTCATTTTATTCTATGGGCTGTAATTCAGTATTGCATTTATTTTGTTGCTTAAATTATTCCAGTTTTGGCCTTTGGAAGGTCTTTCAGGTTGGCTTCTGTGCCTTCTTAAGATGCCCCCATTCTCTCTTGAGCACTGTCTCACTTTCTGGCACCGCAAGATGCTCCAGGACTATCTTGCATTCTCCATGCCCACATTTTGAAATCAACCACTTCTTCAAGGAGCCCTGACAGATATTAAAATGGTAACTCACACTTAGTTTGGAAACCCCTTGATGATAGTAGGTAACAGTGATTGATAATCCTCTGTGTGCTGCTTGACATAAATACCAAATTTCTTTTCAGCCTCAAAACATTAGAAACAACCCTCTGTAGTAAATATGATTATTGCCATTTTGCTGACGAGAAAATAGCTAAGTAAAAGGACAAGATCTTACACTCCTGAAGGAAGGAGCCGGTTTGACCTAGAACTGTTTTAAGCTTCAACGCTTGATTCCCCTCACCTCACCTGAATCAAAGCAAAATATTGAACACTCCTTATTGTGGTTTTTTTGGACAGCCAAAATTCACTACGGTGAGAGGCAGTTATAGTAAAATCGTTTTGCAGAAACTGACGTGTCAGCCCTCTCTTTTATGAAAAAAAAATCTGAAATTTTGACCAAAACACATCCTATGTTCATCTGGGATGAAAAGCTGTAACGACTGAGTTTGAGTTTGAAATTATAAAACAATCCAAAGGAAATATACTTAAGTCACAAGAGAAATATTTCTAGTGACAAAATGTACCCAAACACAGATCGCAAATCAGAGAGATATTTTTATACTGAAGTTAGGGAGAAGCAAAGTAGGAGGAAGTGAGACATTTTCTTTTCCCATTCTGTGCTACCATTTTTGAAAACTCCAAGTTTCATCAGTTAGCCTACATCTGATGAAGATTGGTAAATTCATGCAAGAAGGAATGCTCCTTGGACTACCATAAGCTTTTCTTACCCATTTTACTTTGATTGGGTAACAGCTGACAGTTTATAATAGAATAACAGGCTATGGTAACACGGAAAAAAACATAAAATTTAACATTTATGTATTTCCAACTCCTGGTCACATGTCAGAAGGATTTAAAAAGGATTAAGTGAGAAATTTATAGCTTTGTACAACCACATTTACAGCAATAATATTAAAGCTTTCAAAAGGATGAAAAATGGAAAAATTATGTCAGGTTCTTTAAGTATATAGTCTGCCACAGTGAAGAACCACCTTGAACACATGTGTGCATATGCATAATCGATTTCTGGGAAAAGGGAGACTGAAATGACATTAGAAGACAAGTCTGCTTTCCCACTATTTGAGGAAGGAAAGACAACTGCTCATAATGTGTCAAACCAAAAACAGGATTTTCATGTGTATAACTTCACATCTAAGTTTCATTTCTGAGTTAAATGTGATTTTGATAAACTCCACATCTTTCCACCATTTCCTTACATGATTTTGAAACCACCAGCCAAAATAAAAACAGTAGGAAACTGACAGTTGTTGAATAATTATTGGGTACATTCCTGCTTCCTGATAGCATATATGGAATTGTGAACAAATGTATATATGGATAAAGAAGGTGAAGTTCCTCCCTTTAAAGCACCTTATGGGAGAGATAAAATGGAAGAGATAGATGACATATATATCTTACTATGTAGAAGAGCCATGCACATATACATTGTGCACATATATTTGTGCGTATAAAAGTTAATACATAGTGAATATATGTGTGTGCATGTATATATAAATTTATATATGCATACTTATATATTTTATGTACATTAATTAGTTTTGATAGACATTTAATATTTATATATCATTGATATATAACATAATAGTATAAAAATATACTTATATTACTATATAAATACATATATAGACTTATGGGTATAAATATTTTTTATATATATAATTACCTTTATGTGAAAGCTAATTGACAGCCAACATCTAGATGCAGAATTCCTTAATAAGCAATGATGTTTTCATCCAATACTAAAAAACTAATACTCCATCTTTATGTATCTACCAAAAAGAAAAAGAAATAACTGGCAATTTAGGTGTAATTTGATGAAATGTTAATTAATATCTCTGGCTTTCCTGACAGAAATGTCGCATATGTTCCCACTGCTGTGCAGAGCAGAAGCCTGCAGACCTGTTATTGCAAAGAAAGAGGAGGCCATCTACACCCGAAACCAGCTGGGGTACAAGGGCTGGACAACTGTGTGGCAGGAGAAATAAAAGAGTATTTCAGGGACTGAAATTTGAGAAGAACCTTCTTTAGTCTAAAAATACCTTGACAATTTGTAGCCCCGGTGTGACAAGGGAACAGAGTGAGATGTCGAGGCCCGAGGACAGTAACTAGGGGTGGGTGTCACAAGAGGCTTTTTGAAGTGGGAATGAGCCTAGAAAGAGAGGAGGGGAAGCGGGAGAGAAGAGAGTGGCTGAGCTCCCATGGCAGCCGGCAGCTTGTGTTGGTGAGAAATGGTCAAGGGACAATCGAATTTAAGCTGTCAGATATTATAGCAATGTAATCCCTTGCTTCTTTCATTGTAAAGTCTACTTGATATCAGCCTTACAGGGATGTGAGTTTTAGACTAGGGGAACTCAAGCAACAGGGATTCACAGAAATTTCGACGAACATGGAAACAATGAGATAGAGTTTTGAGCCAGTTTTAGCTAAATCTGAAGAGTTTTTAATAAAGCATTTTTCTTCTAGTCCACTAGAAAATTACTATGTGAGAGACTAGGAAAGATGGCGGAATAAGAACAGCTCCGGTGTGCAGCTCCAAAGCGAGATCAACCCAGAAGGCGGGTGATTTCTGCATTTCCAACTGAGCCTCCACTGGTGATACCCAGGCAAACAGGGTCTGAAGCGGACCTCCAGTAAACTCGAGGAGACCTGCAGCAAAGGGGCCTGACTGTTAGAAAGAAAACTAACAAACAGAAATCAACATGAACAAAAAGGACGGGCACACAAAAACCCCATCCGAAAGTCACCAGCATTAAAGAGCAAAGGTAGATAAATCCACAAAGATGAGGAAAAACCAGTGCAAAAAGGCTGAAAATTCCAAAACCCAGAACACCTCTTCTCCTCCAAAGGATCACAACTCCTCGCCAGCAAGGGAACAAAACTGGACACAGAATGAGTTTCATGAATTGACAGAAGTAGGCTTCAGAAGGTGGGTAATAACAAACTGCTACGAGCTAAAAAGGAGCATGTTCTAACCCAATGCGAGGAAGCTAAGAACTTTGAAAAAAGGTTAGAGGAATGCTAACTAGAATAAGTTTAGAGAAGAACATAAAGGGCCTGATGGAGCTGAAAAACACAGCACGAGAACTTCGTGAAGCATACACAAGTATCAACGGCCGAACTGATCAAGCGGAAGTAAGGATATCAGAGTTTGAAGACCAACTTAATGAAATAAAGCAAAAAGACAAGATCAGAGAAAAAAGAACAAAAAAATAAATAAATGAACAAAGTCTCCAAGAAATATGGAACTATGTGAAAAGACCAAACCTACGTTTGATTGGTGTACCTGAAAGTGACGAGGAGAATAAAACCAAGTGGAAAAATACTCTTTAGGATATTATCCAAGAGAACTTCACCAACCTAGCAAGACAAGCCAATATTCAAATTCAGGAAATACAGAGAACACCAAAAAGATACTCTTTGAGAAGAGCAACCCCAAGACACATAATCATCAGATTCAGCAAGGTTGAAATGAAGGAAAAAATGTTAAGGGCGGCCAGAGAGAAAGGTCAGGTTACCCACAAAGGGAAGCCCCTCAGACTAACAGCAGATCTCTCTGCAGAAACCCTACAAGCCAGAAGAGTGGGGGCCAATATTCAACATTCTTAAAGAATTTTCAACCCAGAATTGCATATGCAGCCAAACTAAGCTTCATAAGCGAAGGAGAAATAAAATCCTTTACAGACAAGCAAATGCTGAGAGATTTTGTCACCACCAGGCCTGCCTTACAAGAGCTCCTGAAAGAAGCACTAAATATGGGAAGAAAAAGCCAGTACCAGCCACTGAAAAACATACCAAATGGTAAAGACTATTGACACTACGGAGAAACTGCATCAACTAATGGGCAAAATAACCAGCTAGCATCCTAATGACAGGATCAAATTCACAAATAACAATATTAACCTTAAATGTAAATGGGCTAAATGCCCCCAATTAAAAGACACAGACTGGCAAATTGGATAAAGAGTCAAGACCAATTGGTGTGCTGTATTCAGTAGAACCATCTTACATTTAAAGACACACAGAGGCTCAAAATAAAGGGATGGAGGAATAAGCAAATGGAAAGCAAAAAAAAAAAAAAAAAAAGGGATTGCAATGCTAGTCTCTGATAAAGACTTTAAACCAACAAAGATCAATAAGACAAAGAAGGACATTACATAATGGTAAAGGGATCAATGCAACAAGAAGAGCTAGTTATCCTAAAAATATATGCTCCCAATACAGGAGCACCTGTCTAAGGCAAGCTCTTAGACACCTTAGCTCTTGTCTAAGGCAAGCTCTTAGACACCTACAAAGAGACTTAGACTCCCACACAATAATAATGGAAGACTTTAACACCCCACTGTCAATATTAGACAGATCAATGAGACAGAAAATTAACAAGGATATTCGGGACTTGAACTCAGCTCTGGACCAAACAGACCTAATAGACATCTACAGAACTCTCCACCACAAATCAACAGAATATACATTCTTCTCAGCCCCACACCGCACTTACTCTAAAATTGACCACATAATTGGAAGTAAAACACTCCTCAGCAAATGCAAAAGCAAGGAAATCATAACAAACGGTCCTCAGACCACAGTGGAATCAAATTAGAACTCAGGATTAAGAAACTCACTCAAAATCGCACAACTACATGGAAACTGAACAACCTGCTCCTGAATGACTACTGGGTAAATAATGAAATTAAGGCAGAAATACATAAGTTCTTTGAAAACAATTCAGATACAATGTACCAGAATCTCTGGGATACAGCTAAAGCAGTGCTTAGAGGGAAATTAATAGCACTAAATGCCCACAAAAGAAAGCAGGAAAGATCTAAAATCGACACCCTAACATCACAATTAAAAGAACTAGAGAAGCAAGAGCAAATAAATTCAAAACCTAGCAGAAGACAAGAAATAACTAAGATCAGGGCAGAACTGAAGGAGATAGAGACACCAAAAACCCTTCAAAAAATCAGTGAATCCAGGAGCTGGTTTTTTGAAAATATTAACGAAATAGACCACTAGCCAGACTAATAAAGAAGAAAAGAGAGAAGAATCAAATAGACACAATAAAAAATGATAAAGGGGATATCACCACTGATCCCACAGAAATACAAACTACCATCAGAGACTACTATAAACACCTCTATGCAAATAAACCAGAAAATCTAGAAGAAGTGGATAAACTCCTGGACACATACACCCTCCCAAGACTAAACCAGGAAGAAGTCGAACCCCAGAATAGATCAATAACAAGTTCTGAAATTGAGGCAGTAATTAATAGCCTACCAACCAAAAAAACCCCAGGACCAGACGGATTCACAGCCTGATTCTACCAGAGGTAAAAAGAGGAGCTGGTACCATTCTTTCTGAAACTATTCCAAACAACAGAAAAACAGGGGCTCCTCCCTAAGTCATTTTATGAAGCCAGCATAGCATCACCCTGATATGAAAACCTGGCAGAGACACAACAAAAAAAGATTTCAGGCCAATATTCCTGATGAACATTGATGAGAAAATCCTCAATAAAATACTAGCAAACCGAATCCAGCAGCACTTCAAAAAGCTTATCCACCATGATCAAGTCAGCTTCATCCCTGGGATGCAAGGCTGGTTCAGTATACAAATGTCAATAAACAAAATCCATCACATAAACAGAACCAATGACAAAAACCACATGATTATCTCAATAGATGCAGAAAAGGCCTTCGATAAAATTCAACATTCCTTCATACTAAAAACTCTCAATAAACTAGGTATTGATGGAACGTATCTCAAAATAATAAGACCTATTTATGACAGACCCACAGCCAATATCATACTGAATGGGGAAAAGCTGGAAGCATTCCCTTTGAAAACTGGCACAAGACAAGGATGCCATCTCTCACCACTCCTATTCAACATAGTGTTGGAAGTTCTGGCCAGGGCAATCAGGCAAGAGAAAGAAATAAAGGGTATTTAGATAGGAAGAAAGGAAGTCAAATTGTGTCTGTTTGCAGAAGACATGATTGTATATTTAGAAAACCCCATCGTCTCAGCCCAACATTTTCTCCTTAAGCTGATAAGCACCTTCAGCAAAGTCTCAGGATACAAAATCAATGTGCAAAAATCACAAGCATTCCTATACACCAATAATAGACAACCAAATCATGAGTGAACTCTCATTCACAACTGCTACAAAGATAATAAAATACATAGGAATACAATTTACAAGAGAGGGTGAAGGACCTCTTCAAGAGAAGTACAAACCACTGCTCAAGGAAGTAAGAGAGGATACAACCAAATGGAAAAACATTCCATGCTCATAGATAGGAAGAATCAATATTGTGAAAAGGGCCATATTTCCCAAAGTAATTTATAGATTCCTTGCTATCCCCCTCAAACTACCATTGACTTTCTTCACAGAATTAGTTTTAGAATTAGAAAAAACTACTGTAAATTTCATATGAAACCGAAAAAGAGCCCATATAGCCAAGACAAGCTTAAGCAAAAAAAGCATGGCTGCAGGCATCATGCTACCTGACTTCAAACTCTACTACAAGGTTACAGTAACCAAAACAGTATGGTACGCATAACAAAACAGACATATAGACCAATGGAACAGAACAGAGGCCTCAGAAATAAGACCACACATCCACAACCATATGATCTTTGACAAACCTGACAAAAACAAGCAATGGGGAAAGGATTCCCTATTTAATAAATGATGTTGGGAAAACTGGCTAGCCATATGCAGAAAACTGAAACTGGACCCTTTCCTTACACCATATACAAAAATTAACCCAAGATGGATTGAAGACTTAAACGTAAGAACTAAAACCATAAAAATCCTAGAAGAAAAACTAGGCAATACCATTTAGGACATAGGCATGGGCAAAGACTTCATGTCTAATATACCAAAAGCAATGGCAACAAAAGCCAAAATTGACAAATGGGATCTAACTAAACTAAAGAGCTTCTGCATAGCAAAAGAAACTGTCATCAGAAAGACCAGGCAACCTACAGAATGGGAGAAAATTTTTGCAATCTATCCATCTGACAAAGGGCTAATATCTAGAATCTACAAAGAATGTAAACAAATTTGCAAGAAAAAAACAAACAACCCCATCAAAAAGTGGGTGAAGGATATGAACAGACACTTCCTGGAAGAAGACATCTATGTGGCCAACAAACTTATGAAAAAAAGTTCATCATCACTGATCATTAGAGAAATGCAAATCAAAACCACAAGAGATACCATCTCACGCTAGTTAGAATGGCAATCATTAAAAAATCAGGAAACAACAGGTGCTGGAGAGGATGTGGAGAAATGGGAATGCTTTTACACTGTTGGTGGGAGTGTAAATTAGTTCAATCATTGTGGAAGACGGTGTGGCTATTCCTCAAGGATCTAGACCCAGAAATACCATTTGACCCAGCAATCCCATTACTGGGTATATACCCAAAGGATTATAAATCATTCTACTATAAAGACATATGCACATGTATGTTTATTACAGCACTATTCACAATAGCAAAGACTTGGAACCAACCCAAATGCCCATTAATGATAGACTGGATAAAGAAAATGTGGCATATATACACCATGGAATACTATGCAGCCATTAAAAAGGATGAGTTCATGTTCTTTGCAGGGACGTGGATGAAGCTGGAAACCATCATTCTCAGGAAACTAACACAGGAACAGAAAACCAAACACTGCATGTTCTCACTCATAAGTGGGAGTTGAGCAATGAGAATACATGGACACAGGGAGGGGACCATCACACACAGGGGCCTGTCAGGGGGTTGGGGGCTATGGGAGGGATAGCATTAGGAGAAATACCTAATGTAGATGACAGGTTGATGGGTGCAGCAAACCACTGTGGCACATGTATACCTATGTAACAAACCTGCATGTTCTGCACACGTATCTCAGAACTTAAAGTATAATTTTTAAAAAAAGAACATTACTATGTGAATGTTTCACAATTCATAGTCCTTAAGTCTTCAGATGGCTACTATTCAACTGTGTAGATTTAGGAGAAGGTGGCATATACATCATGGCATGGGAGAGGAATAACTTAATGTTAATTAAGAGTTCACAGTAATTAACATTTGTACATATTACATCTGAATTGCCCGAGTTATTTCTTTTTCATTTTGGTTGACCCCACTCACAATGATCAATGGCATAAATTTTACTTTAGTAAACCTCATTATCACTGAGTGACCTGTTGTGCCCTGTGATAGGTGTTAAGTATGAAACTGAGAATGAGGAATGATATGTGACTTCACAGAGTTATAATGAGGTGTGGAAATAGTAGATACCACTGTAGAAGTAGAGGACGGAGGCTGTGTGGTATATGAGTTGGGGATGTAGACGTCAGAGACAAAAGGACCCATCATTCTTTACTTTGTGAGCTTGGACTAATTACTTGTATATTCAAAAGTTCAGTTTCTACCTCCGTAAAAAGAAAGATAATGCTATTTACTATCTGAGGAAAATAAAACTGAAAATAAGCCAAAGTCAAATAACTTGTTTAATAATGAAGGAAGGCTTTTTCAAAAAAAGTTACTCACAAAAGAAGATTGTAAAAATATTTCTAGCAAGTCACCTTTTAGTAAGAAATTATCAAATCACACCAAAGAAGGAGGCAGGTGAGCATTTAGAAAGAATCATCAATACGCCTTTTTAAAAAAAGAAAAAAATAAGAGCACTCCAAATGTACTGTTTTTCTCTCAAAAGATGAGGCATTAATCATGCTAAATATTTGACAACTAGGGAGCGGGATTAAGAAAAACAACATGAAGTAGAAGTATTATGAACAGACATAAAGTAAACTTCTAGAAAAGTCCTAACTGATCAATTGTTGGTCTTAACTGTTTACTTCCTTCATGAATTTGCTTATACATTCAAGGATATGTTGATTGTTTGAGTAGGGGCTTATGAGAATATGGAGCTATAAAACATGACCAGATAATTTAGACAGAAGTATTCACATTTTGGATGTGTTTATTAAATGTTTATAATCAAAAAGAAGAAAAATCCCTATTCTTAACATATTCATTATAGCACTATGGACAAGTGGAAGAAACTGAAAATTAGAAGTATCCCAACAGCAATGATGCAGGCGGGTAGGTGAGCCCCAAAGTTGGGGCTTAGCTTGGGAGGGTTCTTGGCTTCACCCAGGAAAGAATTCAAAGGCAAGCTGGTGGTAAGAGAAAGCAACTTTTATTGAACCAGTACTGCTCCTTGCAGTACTGGCAGTGTGCCCAGATATAGCAGCATATAGGCTGTTGGCAGCTGTACTTATACCCACTTTTAATTATATGTTAATTAAGAGGCATGGTATTCAGAACTTTCTGGAAAGAGGGTTGGGAGTTCCAGGAACCATATAAGGTAACTTTCTAGCCATTGCCATGGCGTGTTGCCATGGCATCTGTAAACTGTCATGGTGCTGGTGGGTGTGTCTTTATTCTAATGAGCAGTGAGGGCACCTAAAGGTCACTTTCATAGCCATATGCTGGTTTTGGCCCACTTGTTTGCTGTATCCTGTTTTGATCAGAGCCTGCTTTGCTTGGAAAACAAGTCCTGCCAGCCCCCTACCTCAGTAATACAACAGTTAAGGAAGATATAGCTCAGCAACCTAATGGAAAGTTATGCAGTCACAAGAATTATTATTCAATCAACCTATGAGCCAATCATTTAATGAACACCTATTATGAGTCAAACAGTGTGCTTGGAACTAAGTATCTAATAAAGATGGAGATAGAAGTAGACTTTGCTCCAAAGAGTTTAAAGTCTACTGTCAGACACAAATGGATATTAAATAAATAATTACACTCAAAAATATTTATTTTATGTTCTAGGAAGTGCTATTAAGGAAATAAGCAGGATACCATGGAGGATAAAAGTAAAAAAGGGGCAATAGGGCTTACATAGTGCCAATTAGTGAAGGCTTTTCTGAAGAATGGTCAGGAATTAGCACAGGAGAGGTGTAACAGGGGGCTGCATTGTGGGAAAAGGGGAGGTGGCTGAGGAATTGAGTTTATGTGGAGACATACAAATATATATCTATGCTGTGATTTCATTTGTGGATGAAAGAAAAACCAGCATTAATTGAATGTGAATCTATGCTAGGCACCATGGTAAGTGCTTTGCATTTATTATCTTATTTAACTCTCAAACAATGCAGTGATGCATGTTTTTACTAAATAGGTTAGCTAACTTGTTGAAAGTTACACAACCAGGATTCAAACCAAGATAGTCTGAATGAAAGCCTTTGGTCTTATTCACTATGCTATGGCTGTATACAAATTTGAATAAGACCATGAAGATAATTTTGTTTATTGGGGAAGCAGGATTGCAGAGTGTATTCTTTAATGTTGATCGCTCTCAAAGGTGTTGTAATATTTTGGCCAGAAATAATAGTTTTTGTTAATTAACATTTCCACTTTTCTATATTAAAGAGAAATGTTGAAGTAGTCTTCCCCTCCTACACAAAAATGTTTTCTTTTTAAAAATAGGATTTAATTTCTTATAAAACTCTTAAGTGTTTAATTTTATCAAGGTAATAATACATATAGATTCAAAAAGTACCAGCAGGGTGATAATTAGTAACACAACTGTCCAAGAATAAATAATGGTCCTGGCCGGGCGTGGTGGCTCACGCCTGTAATCCCAGCACTTTGGGAGGCCGAGGTGGGTGGATCACTTGAGGTCAAGAGTTCAAGATTAGCCTGGCCAACATGGTGAAACCCCGTCTCTACTAAAAATACAAAGAAAATTAGCTGGGCATTGTGGTGCACACCTGTAATCCCAGCTACTTGGGAGGCTGAGGCAGGAGAATTGCTTGAACCTGGGAGGTGGAGGTTGCAGTGAGCTGAGATCACTCCAGCCTGGATGACAGAGCAAAACTCTGTCTCAAAAAAAAAAAAAAAGAAAGAAAGAATGGTCCTTTGCCCATTCTCCCAGTTTTGTTTCTACTTGCCTATAGTTTAGTTGTTTCTAATGTCATTTACCTCCAGCTTCCAAATGAAATGTTTGGACAGCTGTTTCTTGATTTTTAACCTTTAGATGGTATCTATTACTTTCCTTTTATTGAGGTTGAGAAATAATCTATTTTATAAAATCTTTGCTAGCTATAAACTCACACAGAGCACCCCTCATTCTTCCAATATACTTATATCGCCCTTTGAAATTAAATCAATACTTAGGGTTTACACTTCTATGACTATGCAAATATTCCTTACAGTTAAGCAGCCTATTACATTATGGTTACGCCTCCTTTCTTGAACAACTTTTAATTGTATAACAACAATGACAAAAACAAAACCCATTTTTGTCATCTTATACAGAATACAAAATGATACTTTTTAAAAAATGTTGTATAAGTAATACAATAGCCTCCAGGGTACCTACTATTAATTTTCTAAAAGTTAGTTTTAGATGTTCCTTCACTTATGAAAACATCCAGTTGTTAGAACCTTCATTTGTATATTTCTATTAAAGATATGATTTAAGTAACATTAATGCTCTTCCAGTCTCAATCTATTTTGAATTGAACTTTGTCTCAGATTTGTCTCTATTTGATATTTCTTGTTTTTCTACGAAAATGTGTTGATCAAAGTTCAATCTCATGTTTAATAAAGTTCCCAAGTAATTCATCATTGCCTTATTTTATCACCTAAAACCACTTGAAAGTTTTCTTTGCAAAAAGCACCAGTAAGTTGAGACAAAAAAAAAAACACCAAAATATTAAAAAGTAAGTTTTAAAACTGAATCACAACAGCAGAGCAGCATGTTCAGTATTTATCCCAATTGGTGACTGAGCTGAGTGTGAACAGACGTAGGTGGAGAAGCAAAGACCCTGCAACATCTGCGACCAATCCCATAAAAAGAGAAATGACAGGGACGTTTAGTGATGGGATTGTTTCTTTGCCAACATTTTACTTAGAAAGATCTTTCAAGATTCTACTTAGAAATAAAAACAGCACAATGAGTATACCATTTCTGTGAGATGTAACACCCGGGTACTCTAAGTTATGTGAAGAATGTATTTAAGTATCTGCTTGAAATCTGGGACCATTATCAAACTATCCAGAGCTACCGACGCTGTTGCTTGATCTCTTCTTTCAGCCTTTTCCACCCACGAAAATTCTTTGCATTACTTGTGCATTGAATTTGCTAGTATTGAATGTCCATCAAGATAGTAATTTATGAAGTGAAAAAGCCTCTGCTCTAGACTTGATTTCTCCTTGCATGTATTCATTTTATTCTGGGTCTCAGGCCCTACCTCTTTGTACTTCTCTCCTAGTCTCCTACACTTTGTCTTTAGGTCACTTGTGGAGATTGTGGAGAGTCATAAAAGTAGTGTGCTCAACAAGGACTTTTGACCATAAAGACAATTAAGCAGGAAATTCAATATTTGAAATAAATCTCTTTGTTCCCTGCCCTTTAGATGTGATTGTGATGAGTTTTTAGTACATATTCTATTGTTTATGTGTCTAAATAATATAACGTGCAGGACTAGTTTTCCCTTACATTTTTCTTCATAATGGCAAAATTGGACTCACAGTAAACATTTCTGAGAAGTAGAAAACCAGCATTTTGTTTACAGGACATTAACAAAATAAGATAGAGACAAAATAATGTTTGATATGTGGAATTAAAGCAATAGGTTTCAGTACTGACAGAAACCTGACCTGAATTTTTCTAGTTACAAATGTGACCCTTTCCACCTGATTTCTAAAACCACAATTTAAATTAAATATATAAATATATATAAATATATGTAAATATAAATACATAAATAAATATATAAATAAATACACAAATAAATATATAAATATATATAAATATGTATAAATATATATATAAATATATATGTAAATATATATAAATATATATGTAAATATATGTAAATATATATAAATATATAAATATATATAAATATATAAATATATAAATATATAAAAATATATATTATATATGAATATATCTATAAATATATATATGAATATATAAATATAAATATATGTAAATATATATAATTATAAATATATATATAAATATATATAAAAAATATAAATATATATAAATATAAATATATATAAATATATATAAATATAAATATGTATAAATATATATAAATATATAAATATATAAATATATAAATATATATAAATATATAAATATATAAATATATATAAATATATAAATATATAAATATATAAATATATAAATATATATAAATATATATAAATATATATATAAATATATATAAATATATATAAATATATATATAAATATATATAAATATATATAAATAAATATATAAAAATATATAAGTATATAAATTTATATATAAATATATATATTTATATATATATAAATATATATAAAGATATATATTTAAGGTGATTATATTATCTATGACTCAATGTGTAAGTTTGGAAGTACTCTAGGTACTTTATCTACCTATACAATTCAGATAATTCCAGCCCTTTCTCTTTGTTCCTGTTGAAAATTTTATGAAGATTAAAGTTCTGAAAAATATGAAGTCCCAAATTGTCCTGATTATCATCATCTGGGCACACCTAGAAGAGACTGTTCTTTGTCGTTGTCTTGTTTCTCAACACCTGTGCATCGCCAGGCAGTTTGGTGAGTTCCCTGTGCTCAGATGTGCTCAGTTGCGTCAAGCCCACCAACCATCTTGTCGCTAGAACAGCTGTTCACTTCTCACCACCACAGCTCATTAAGCAGCAACCCTCCTGTTCAAATGTATTTTGATCATGTCTAATGGGAATGTTTTAGTAATAACACATACTCTCTGGTATTTTTAAATTACATATTATATATTTGAATTATTTTACCCTGTGTATCCAACAAAAGGGTATGCATATTTATATGTATGGTACTGAATAGCATGCCTTATATAAATGAAACTGCATTTGAACACAAATTCAAGTCTCTTTAGTTAGGAAGAGAGGAAGTGGCCAAATAAATATCTAAAGTGAGTAGATTTCAGGTGCTGTTACCACAAAACAAACAAAAACTATGTGAGAAGAAGGATGTCTTAATTTGCTTGACTATAGTGGTCATTTACATATATATATATATATAAATATTACATTGTCGACCTTAAAGATTTACAGTAAAAAATAGCAGTTATTTTAAGGTTTGGAAAAGCCTGAGAAGGGAATACCGATGGAGGGATCATGGGGGAAAGGAGGAATCTAAAATCATGGCTAGACCAGAAGCTTCAGTGGGAAGTCAGCCCAAGAGATACTTTTTTATGGAGATGCCTATTTTCAATCTCTTGTAATATTTGTATGTGTGTACATAAATGTGTGTGTGTATATGCATTTGTGTGTGAAGAGACAAATATGTTAACCTTTAATATATTAATATTATTGTCAAATCACAAAGAGCTACTAAATGAAATAATAGCTTTTTACTTAAAAAAGGAATCAGCAATAGTTTTTTTTTCACTTAGTTATATTGAATTTCACATGATAGTGTTTAACTATGTATGGCAGAAAATCATCCTGTATTTGACATACTTCAATGTTTCCTTCTGTAAGATGTAAACTTACATGTATTTTTCCAGTGTCTGATGACTGAACATTCCCCTACTAGGGCTGGAGTAGAAGGAGCCACTTGTGTAGGGTGTGCAATTTAAAGAAATATAAAAAAAGTCAGCAATCAAGATTTTCCCTCTTGCCTTAGTCTCCAGTATGACTGACTGTGCATGGTACTGTTTCTAATTCTATCTTTAAGTAAATTTTGATATTTTCTTCATTGTAAAATTTTTTCATTAATATTTATTTTTAAAAAAGTATTATTTTAAAATATAATTTATCTTGATTACTACGTTTTTGGTCCCTCTTAAAGTTTGAGCTCCTGGAAATGCTTTACTTGTCTAACATTAGTTCCAGCCCCCTTCCTAAAAAGATAAATGTCTTTATAATAAAATGCAGCAACATCTCAGTTAACTCAAATAATAGAAAAATAGTTTGTTCTGATGGCATATTTCTTTTTAACTGCATGTTCATCTGCTGAAATGGTAAAATTGCCTGTAAGAAAGGGGATTTATGATTATCCTCCCATACAATTGCTAAAGGGATTTTTATCCATAGAACACTTGTTCATTTGTGCAAAGTTTTATGAGTTGATCTCTCAGCCTTGTACTTAAAAAAAATATTTTCCTAACCACAAAATTGTAATCTAGTAACCAGATGTTAACTACAATGTCAGTGCTTTTGAAATATGCTACACTTAAAAAAATGGAGAGGACTTCCTGTTCCAGCTCCAACACTTAGAGAGCTTGGAAATTGTCACTCTCATCCTTATGACAAGGAAAAAACTAAACAAATGAAAATCAATGATTTTTTTTTTTTGCACCCAACAGATGATTGAGATTGCGGGGCAAACTGCCACCCTAAAATCTAGAGAGACAGACAAATTTGGAGAAATATAGCTGAGATCATTTTACATGGAACAGAAGTCACTGGAGGTGTAATCTGGTAGACACACTTAAGTGGTGATGCTAAGTTTAGACAGGATTGATAATGAATAACTGCTGGAGGCTACAATCCACTTACATTCATATTTCATGGATTTTTATATGAAAACAATGCCAGCAGGTTTTCATAATAGTATTCAAGAAAAATCACCTTGTGTCTTTAGCATGAGAAGGTAAAAATAATTATTTTGAAATCTGCCCAGTGTGTTCTCCATGACAAAGGCCCACTCTCAAGTGAAAAAGAGTTCACCAGAGCCTAATCTCACGCAGGTAGAAGAGTAATCATCCAACTCCAGCCCACTCCAACCTTTCTGTCTCATCTAGGAAGGGGAGAAAAAAATAGTGAGAAGTATTTGTGAAAATCACAGCAGAGGGACCTAAAGAGACTGAGATAACATTATAAGAATATAGAATGCTTCTCCTTTGCCACTCCTTACCACCACATCAACAGGGCTTTTTATAATAAAAGTGGATAAAGCTGTCAGACTCTACTTAAGAAGGAGTCTCTAGGGAAATGTAAATACAGCAGGGGAGATAACCCATGGACACCAGAGGAATATTAGCTTCAGATACCTACAGCCACAGGAAACAATAAATATAACCTAACCTATAGCCACATAAACATAAAATATCTCACTAAAGGCCTATTTATCTCAGTTTTTTTTTTTTTTTGCTCAATACACTATATAGAGTTTTCTACAAAAAATTACAAAGCATGCTTAAAAAATTACAAGTCTGCAGATGCCAAAGCAAGCATCAGAACTGGACTTGGAAGAGATTTTGGAATTTTCAGACAAGGATTTAAAAATAACTGTAATTAACATGCTAATAGTTCTAATGGAGAGAGTAGATTACATGCAATAACAGATTGGTAATGTAAGCACAGAAATGACAACTCTAAGAAAGAATGAAAATAAAATGCTAGAATTTAAAACCACAGTCATAGAAATAAAGAATGCCTTTGATGGACTCAGTAAGCTGAACTTGGCCGAAAGAATCAGTGAATGTGAAGCAATACCATTAGAAACTTTCCAAACTAAAATGTAAATAGAAAAAAGAATGAAAACACAGAACCTAATATCCAAGATCTGTGAAACATTTTTAAAAGATAAGACATACGTGTAATTGCAATACTAAAAGAAGAAAAAATGAGCAGAAGTAATATTTGAAGCAATAATTGTTGGCTGAGAATTTTCTAAAATTAATGTGTATATATATACACATTAGCGTGTATATATGTACATTATATATGTGTATATGTGTGTGTGTATATATATATTATATATATATATATATATATATATCCAGGCTTACCATATCCAAACAAATGGAAACCAAAGCAAAAGAAAACTTTGAAAGAAGCCAGAGGGAAAACATTACATTTATAGAGAAAAAATACAAATATTATATGTTACATTTTATCAGAAACTTTGCAAATGAGAAGAAAGTGGGTGAAGTATTTAAAGTGTTGAAACAAAAACAATAATTTTATATTCAGAGAAATTAACCTTCAAAAATGAAGAAAATGTAAAAACTTTCTACATAATTAAGAAAAGCTTTGGAGAAGGAATAAGTGAAAATAAAGTAAAATCTTTGTTTATCTTATTCTTAATTGATAAGATAGATATTTTCTCAAAATAATAAGAATGTATTATGTGACTGTAGCATGTGGTAGACTGAAATTAATGACAGTAACTTTATAAGTAATTAGATGGAGAACTTTGAAATACTTTACAGCACCTGCAAAATTCATGAAGCAGTATAAACTTATTTGAAAGTAAACTTAGGTTAGTTATAAAATGTATATGGCAAACTTTAGGGCAAACAGTAAGGTTTTTTAAAAGCAACACTTAACTGAAATGCTAAGAGAAGAGAGAAAATATACATATACTGAATTAAAATCAGACAAGCCAGACAAAAGAAGGTGAATAAAGGCTGGGTGCGGTGCCTCAGGCCTGTAATCCCAGCACTTTGGGAGGCCAAGGTGGGCAGATCACCTGAGGTCCAGAGTTCAAGACCAGCCTGCCCAGCATGGCGAAACCCTGTCTCTATAAAAAATACAAAAAATTAGCCAGGTGTAGTGGTGGGCGCTTGTAATCCCAGCTACTCAGGAGGCTGAGGCAGGAGAATCATTTGAACCCCGGATGCAGAGGTTGCAGTGAGCTGAGATCGTGCCACTGCACTCCAACCTGGGTGACAAGAGCGAAATTCCGTCTCAAAAAAAAGAAAAAAAAAAGGTGAATTAAAAAACAGGGAAAGCAATGAATAAAATACAGTTACAAATATGGTAGATATTAACCCAACTATCAATCATCACTTTGTCAGTGGTCTTAATACTTCATTTAAAGATAGGTTGCTAGAGTGGATTGGAATAAAAAAGAACCTACTATAAATTTTCTACAAGAAACCCTCTTTAAATATAAAGACACAGGTTTAATCTAAAGAGGTGGGGGAAAGATGTATCATACTAACACTAATCAAAAGAAAGTTGGTATAGCTGTATTAATTTCAGACAAAGCAGATATCTGAGCAAGAAAAACTGTAAAAGAGTCATTACATGTTGATGAAGGCGTCAATTCTCTAAGAAGACAAATCCTTAATCTGTATGTGCCTAATAACACAGACTCAAAATACGTGAAGCAAAAACTGATAGAACTGCAAGGAGAAATAGACAAATGTATTATTAAAGCTGAAGAATACAATACCCTTCTTTTATTAATACATATATATCAAGCAGGCAGAGAATCAGTAGGATGCAGTTGATCTCAATAGTGTTATAATTAACATATTCTAATTGATGTTTACAGAATTCTTCATCCAACAACAGCACAATATATATTCTTCTCAAATTCACATGGAACATGCAACAAGATAGACCCCATTCTAGCTCATAAACACACCTTAACTAGTTAAAAAAAAAAACAGGAATTATGCAGAATATGTTCTCTGACCACAGTGAAATCAAACTACAAATCGATAACAGAATGATATTTGGAAAATTTCCAAATATTTGAACATTACATGAAGAACTTCTAAACAAAACATGGGTAAAAGAAGTCCCTGGATAGATTTTTTTAAAAAAATTGAACCAGATGAAATTTAAAACACAACATCAAAATATGTGGAATGCATTGATAGCATTATTTAGAGGGAAAATTACATTATTAAATGCTTATATTAGGAAAAAAAGCTGAGGTGATGGTGATGTTAATTAGCTTTATTGTGGTGATTATTTTACAGTGTATATGTATATCAAATAATTGTATACCTTAAGCATATACAATTTTTACTAGTCAAATATACCTCAATAAAATTTTTAAAAGGAATGATAATAAAAAAGGAAAGAAAGATCTAAAATCAATAACCTAAGCTTCCACCTTAGAGAATTACAGAAAGAAGAAATAATTTATGCTTGAAACAGCTATAAAAAAATCATAAAGATTAGAGTAGAAAGCTCTATTGTAGAACATCTATAAAGGAAATCCCAAAGAATTAACAACAACCAAAAAACCCTCCTGGAACTAATAGGCAATTACAGCAAGGTTGCAGGATGTGGGTTGATAGGCAAATGTCAGTTGCTTTCTTATACACCAGCAATGGACAATTGAAACTTGAAATTAGAAACATAACACCATTTATATTAGCACCAGAAAACCCACCATTTATATTAGCACCAGAAAACCCTTTGATCTAAGTTTAACAAAATATGTACAAGATCTTTATGAGGAAAGCCACAAAATTCTGATGAAAGAAAAAATTCTGATAAAAAAGACCTAAATAGGCCAGTCGCGGTGGCTCACGCCTGTAATCCCAGCATTTTGGGAGGCCGAGGCGGGCGGATCACCAGGTCAGGAGATCGAGACCATCCTGGCTAACAAGGTGCAACCCCATCTCTACTAAAAAAAATACAAAAATTAGCCGGGCGTGGTGGTGGGCGCCTGTAGTCCCAGCTACTCGGGAGGCTGAGGCAGGAGAATGGCGTGAACCTGGGAGGCGGAGCTTGCAGTGAGCTGGGATTGCACCACTGCACTCCAGCCTGGGTGAAAGAGTGAGACTCCGTCTCAAAAAAAAAAAAAAAAAAAAAAAAAGACCGAAATGGAGAGCAATTCTGTGGTTCATAGATACGAAGGCTCAACTTTGTCAAGATGTTAGTTCTTAATTTTATGTATAAATTCAACACAGTCCCAGTCAAAAAACTAGCAAGTAACTTTGTGCAAATCAACGAACTACTATAAAGCTGTAGTAATAAAGACAGTGTATTACGGGTGAAATAACAGACGAATAGACCAGTGCAATGGAATAAAGTGCCCAGAAGTAGACCCATATAGATATGGTCAATTGATCTTCGGTCAAAAAGCAAATCAATTTAACAGAGAAAATATTTTTTCAAAATGGAAACATTTATTCGAATGTTTCTTGGAGGTTTCAGGTATTTTTAAAAATATTTGATTCCAAATCAGAAAAAAGATGGTTCTAAAATGCAGCCCAATAAGATGCAACATAACAACTGTAAAACACTTAAATATTTAACACAAATATAAATTGCAAGGTGCTTGGATCAAGCTGGTATATCTCCTCTTCTTAAGCAGATTAATTTTCGTATGATATTTCTCAATTCAAAACTATAGTTTCCGTGAATTGAAAGCACAAGATATGGTTTAAACCTGGAGGGAACTTATTCAGTTCTTGCCAAATAGCAGATAAACTGGTAAAACTAAATTATAGTGGACCTAATCTCCAAGTTGTCACAGGTGGTATGGTATTCCTTGAGTTGTATTCGTGTTCAAACCTGGCATTAGTCTTTAGATAGCTATAAATTAAACTTTCAAAGTAACTCTTGAACTTTTGTACTTTGACATCATTAAAACTATTCGGAATGTCATTCTTCCAAGATAGAAGGAAGATGTTGAATTAAAAAAATTACTTTATGCTGGGACTTTTTTTTTTTTTTTTTTTTTGAGACAGTCTCACTCTGTCGCCGAGGCTGGAGTGCAGTGGCGCGATCCTGGCTCACTGCAAGCTCTTCCTCCCGGAGACAGAAGCTCATGCCATTCTCCTGCCTCAGCCTCAGCCTCCCGAGTAGCTGGGACTACAGGTGTCTGCCACCACGCCCGGCTAATTTTTTGTATTTTTTAGTAGAGACGGGGTTTCACCCTGTTAGCTAGGAAGGTCTCGATCTCCTGACCTCGTGATCTGCCCGCCTTGGCCTCCCAAAGTGCTGTGATTACAGGCGTGAGCCACCACGCCCGGCCTATGCTGGGACTTTCTTTGAAGGAGGAAAGCAACAATTATCCTACATTTTAGTAAACACAGGCACTTATTTATTTTAAAAATACTCCTAACTAAAACTATGCAACTTGGGATCAGTTGGCCACAGTGAAACCTAAATAACATGCAGGACTTGCCTTGCATATTCAAATAATGCTGTAGGCCTATCGTCATACTGATGACTGGAGGCCAGAAACCAATGGAGCAAGACGCTAGCAAATTAGTTAAAGGCTTCAGAAAAAAAAAAATGCTACAATTTATAATAACCTACAGATAATGCATTTGATACCTTTGCAAACTTGAACACCTTAAAACTTTCAAACACATGTTTGAACAGTGGACTAAAGGAAATGTAATGTTTCATTTTCTGAAAACACCAGACGCTTTGTAATTTATTATTTAGAAGTCTTTGTGATATGTAGTGAACATCAGCAAAACATGATCTGTTCAGCCCCAAATGTAGCAACTGGGAAATGGTAGTTCTCACAGTTCCTTAGCCATTTAAATCAGTAGGGCAAGGGGCGAAAAGAGGATTCTGAGGATGTCCAGTAACACACATGCCCTGGGTTAATGACACGTGTTTCACTGCAAAGCCAAATTATATTTACTGTGGTGAGAGTGTATCTCAGACAGAATTTGAGTTCACCAGGGTTCAGAATGCTCTGAACTCTGCCTTTCCAGATGCTGCCTTTCCTACCCTGCAGCCAAACACCCAGCACACTTCTTTGCTTATTTGATGAATATGTATTGCACACTGTTTAGCAGGAATGTGTGGAATTAGAGATGGTACCCATCTCCCAGGTTCAGTTTCTAGGCACTATGGCAAAGTTCCAAAACATGAGTGCGTAAAATCAAATTTAGAAAAAATGGCTAAGATAGGAAATTTTACGTTAGCTGTACTTTATCACAATGTTTAAAAATCAAAGTTATATGTTCAAAGGCATCATGTTGGGTGGTATAAAGTAGTAGCTAACATTGTTCTTCCCATCTGCATTAGCATACATCCATCACACATAGGGTAAGGTGCATTATGTTGTATCAATTACTGCACCTCTACTGGCTTCATGTGTCTTCATTCTCAAAGCAGGGTTTTGTGTGACAGCTGATTTCTAAAATCTTTGTAGCTGTGTCTATCATTCTTTGAGTCACAGATAAAATGTTTTTCCAAGACAATGTGGGCCATGTTTTTTAGGGAGAAAGCTTATTTTTTGTATGTTCAATTTGTTCACAACCTAGACATTGGTTATTATTCATTGATATTCTTTAAAAATCCTATCCTTAAACAAAATTAGACCTTTTGTAGATTTTGAAGACCAGTCTTGTTCAAAATAGCTTGATGTTACCATCTAGTAGTCAATAGCTTTGTTGAGGCACAATTGCCATATTTGTATATAAAATTTTAATTGCCCAATGAAAAAATTTTTAATGCATTATTCTTTAATATCATTGTATACAAAAACATTAAGAGTGCTAGTATTAGTGGAAACATAGGTCACATGAGCAATATAAGGACATCTTTAGGTGTGTCAAAATCAAAAAACATTTATTCGTAGTTGGATACTCATTGGAATCAAGGCCAATGGCTTAGTGTTAAACACAGTTAAAGACTATACAAGAAAATCTACAAATTTATTGCTGAATATCATATCTAAAATTTAAGATGCTAAAGTAGGGATTTTTCTATATATTTTACTTCTCTCGGAATAGAGCCCCCTTTTTGACTTTGAAGTCTTTAGTTCAAATTTTTCACATCTCATTTGAGATGTGTTTTTAGGAATATATTATTCAACAAAGTCCAGCACTTATTGAATTGGCAACCAGAATAATATCTCTCAGATTAAAAGACATATAAAATATGGTGGTATTTTAGGTCAGGTGCAGTGGCTCACGCCTGTAATCCCAGCATTTTGGGAGGTCGAGGCGGGTGGGTCACCTGAGGTCAGGAGTTCAAGACCAGCCTGACCAACATGATGACACCCCATCTCTACTAAAAATACAAAAAATTAGCCGGGCATGGTGGTGTGTGCCTGTAGTGTCAGCTACTCGGGAGGTTGCAACAGGAGAATTGCTTGAACCTGGGAGGCAGAGGTTGGAGTGAGCCAAGACTGCACTCCAGCCTGGGCTGCAGAGACAGAATCCATCTAAAAAAAAAATTATAGTATTTTATACTTCTATCTGATGTCTTTCCATTATAATTTTCCACTTACCAGTTACAGATGTGTTTATCCCACATAGTAGGTATGCACTTGTGGCTTGTTCAAATATTAGCTATAAAAATAGCCCTATTCTCATATGACTTTTGAAGTAATAGAACACGGAATTTAATCAGCACCAATAAATGTCTGCAAATACAACTACGAACATGTATGAGGATGGGAAGAAGTAGGCTGTAGAATTGGGAGGATCGGGAGTTTTTTTGAGACGACGGATCTACACATTTCAGTGGAGCAGAAGAATGCTGGGAAAGTGAGTGGATTAGGTAAAGACTTGGAGACTTAGATGGGATGATAAAAATCAAGTTTCATCAAAGTAGGATGCTCAGTTGGGAGTATAAAGAGTGGACTTGCAATGAAATGCTGAAGACTGTTGTTAACAAAATTACATATGATGAGGAAGATGAAAGATGACACAGACATGAATAGGGACATTATTAAGTAACAATTGGAAAAGAACTTTAGCAGTGCTAAATTCTGTCAAATCTTCTTTCTGTTTCTCTTTCACAGACTATTTACTTTAGCCTTGCCACATCTGCTCTGATTTGATGTTTTTCAGCTCCTGCACTAGCTGTAGCCTTTCAAATGGCCGCTCTTCAAAATTTTCTCTTGCTTCAATCCATTTTATTGGGCTATGAGATTAATCTTCCAAAAACAGTATTCATAGTGTTAATTTTCTCCTACGAAAGCTTCAGTGGTTCCCTAAGACAATGTATCCCTCAAATCTAAAACCTTTACTCAAAAACTCAAGTGCTCTCCATTTGTATCCTAGTTTCCCATGTTTTACATTCCTCAAAACCTTTACTGAAATTTATTGCTTTACCCTGCTATTCTTTCCACTTGGAATAATAATGCTTAATATTAAATTCTTACACGAAGAATATATTTATTCATTCATTTATGGTATATTTGCTTAACACAGTGCAGTTGATTCTTCTTTGAGATTCTGCAAAAGTTTACCTTTCTCTATGATGTATTCTCTTTCATTCTCCCAGAAACAATTCTTTCAGTAACAGAGTCTGCATGGGTTATATTCCATTTGTCACATGGAATTGCCACCTACTTTTCTAGGTAATATTGGAGGTTGTACAAGAACAGAGACTATGCATTGTTCAAATGTGCATCCCCCACAATGCCTTGCATAATGCTTTGCTGAAATATATGTTAACTGAAGTAATGAAATAAATCGTTTTCCTAACATAAGTTTTCTATAGAGGAACGGCACTGACTAACTGAAAGACTGAGAGAACAAGGGATAAAGAAAAGCCCAGTCAAAATTAGAGAACTGTAACATCAAAAACAAAATTTCCCCATCACAATTTCATCTTTAGCAGCTCTAAGTTGATTTTTATTTTTATTGTTTTAATTGACAAATAATAATTGTGTGCTTGTGGGGTAAATCTGATGTTTTGATCTATTTATATATTGCAGAAAAATTCAATTAAGCTAATTAACATATCCATCACATCACCAAATTATTTTGGTTCTGTGGTGAGAACATTAACAATCTATTACTTTAAAAATTTTGAAATATAGGCCGGGCGTGGTGGCTCACGCCTGTAATCCAAGCACTTTACTAAAAATACAAAAAATTAGCCGGTGTGGTGGCGGGCGCCTGTAGTCCCAGCTACTCGGGAGGCTGAGGCAGGAGAATGGTGTGAACCTGGAGGCAGAGCTTGCAGTGAGCCAAGATCGCACCACTGCACTCCATCCTGGGCAACAGAGCGAGACTCTGTCTCAACATAAATAAATAAATAAATAAATAAATAAATAAATAAATAAATAAATAAAAATTTGAAATATATAATACATTATTATTAACTGTGGTCACCCTGCAGTGAAATAGATCACTAAAAGTTATTCAGTCAATTTAATGGAAACTTTGTACCCTATGACTGACATTTTCCCTTTTGCAATCTTTTCCCCTTCTTCTAGCCTCTGGTAATCACCTTTCTACTCTCTGTTTCTATGAAATTGCTTTTTTAAAATTCCACATATAACTGAGATCTTACAGTATTTGTCTTTCTGTGCATTTCATTTAAGATAATGTTTTCCAGTTCTATGCATGTTGCCATAAATGAGGGAATTTGCCTCTTTTTAAACACTAAATAATATTCCATTGTATATGTATACCACATTATCTTTTCATCTGTTGATGAACACATAGGTTGCTTCCTTATCGTGGCTATTGTGAAAGATACTGAAATGAACATGAGAGTGCAAACATCTCTTTGACATGCCTATTTCGATTCTTTTGGATATATACCTAGAAGTGGGATTACTGGATCATATGATAATTATTTTAGTTTTTTGAAGAACTTACATTTTCTAAAATGGCTATACTAATTTACATGACCATGAACAGTGTATAAGTGTTCCCTTTTCTCCACATCCTTGCTAACGCTTTTTATCACTCATCTTCCTGATAATAGCCATTCACCAGGATCAAGAGGAATTTATCCCAGGAATGCAAGAATGGCTCCACATACATTAAGTCAATAAATGTGATACATCATATTAACAAAATGAAAGACAAAAACCACATGATAATCTCAGTAACTACAAAAAGAGAATTTAACAAAATTCAACATTCATTCATGATGAAAATTTTCACAAAATAGGCATAGAAGGAATATACTTCAACACATAAGGCCATATATGACAAGCCCACAGCTATCACCATAGTGGTGAAAAGTTGAAAGCTTTTCCTACAAAGATCAGGAACAAGACAGAAATGCCCACTCCCACCACTTCTATTCAACATAGAACTGGAAGTTCCATCAAGAGCAATTAGGCAAGAAAAAAAATAATAAAAGGCATCCATATATCAATGGAAGAAGTGAAATTGTCTGTTTGGTGATGACATGATCTTCTATATGGAAATCCCTAAAAACACCACCAAAAAGCTGTTAGAATTAATAAACAAATTCATCAAAGTTTTAGGTTACAAAATAAATGCAAAAAAGTTAGCATATCTATACACTAACAACAAACTATCTGAAAAATAAGAGAAAATACCATTTAAAATAGTATCAAAAAATAAAATACTTAAGAGTAAATTTAACCAAGGAAGTGAAAAATCTGTACACTGAAAACCATAAAATACTGATGAAAGTAATTGAGTAGGACACAAATAAATGGAAAGATATCCTGTGTTCATGGATTAGCATAATTGATGTTGTTAAAATATCCATACTACCCAAAGCAATCTACAGATTCAATGAAATCCATATCAAAATTCCAATGTCATTTTTCACAGAAACAGAAAAAACAATCTTAAAATTGGTATGGAACCAGAAAAGATCCCAACTAGCTAGAGGAATCTTGAGAAAAAGAACAAAGTTGAAGGCATCACACGTCCCAATTGTAAAACATATTATAAAGCTATTGTAATCAAAACTGTGTGGTACCGGCATAAAAACACACATGAACCAATGGAACAGGATAGAAAGCCCAGAAATAAACTCAAGTAATTATGGTCAATTGATCTTTGACAAAGGTGTAACAACTCTACTTTGAAAACATATTTCATTTTTCAATGACTGAGACCAATAATTTAAATACTAACTTGTTAATAATTTTTGTCTGTTTTTATTATTTTCCCTGAATTTATTTTTTAAACATATTAATATGTTGCTACAATTCACCAATAGTACTTGGATTTTTATTTTTTTCTTTAACAAAATTTTCTATCGGAAAAAAAGATTTTTAGAACATTATAAACTATCAATATATATTCCAACTATGAAACATTTCTTGCTCTGTTAGTTTTGTTCTAGGATTTATAATTGGTGAACTTGATTTAAGATCAAAGAGTAAAAGAAAAATCATGTAAACCCCTCCAAGAGCAATATCATATCCAGACTAACCTGTTGTTTTGGTTCCTTCACAAACTTTTAAAAGAATCATATGCACCAAACACCGGATACTCTCACTCATAGGTGGGAATTGAACAATGAGAACACATGGACACAGGAAGGGGAACATCACACTCTGGGGACTGTTGTGGGGTGGGGGGAGTGGGGAGGGATAGCTTTAGGAGATATACTTAATGCTAAATGATGAGTTAATGGGTGCAACACACCAGCATGGCACATGTATACATATGTAACTAACCTGCACATTGTGCACATGTACCCTAAAACTTAAAGTATAATAATAATAAAATTAAATTAAAAAAAAAAGAATCATATGCACGATGTGGTTTGGAATGAAAAATGGTGTAAATGTGCATTCCAGGGGAAATTCTGCTGCAGACTTATTTGTCCCTGCTCAATTATTTTTTATTTATTGTCCTATAAATTTATAAAATTCTCAGAAACCACATGTAATAAAATCTAATTATAGAGTACATATTATTATGGAAAACATAGTAAACCAAAACCGAAATGTTTGCAGATTCCAAGAAGATTATCCTTCATGTTATTCATGCACTTAACAGTCTATGCCTTGTATAATAGTAATTTTTGTCCATGTGTAGCTCATCTGTTTGTCAATTATCTGTTTCAAAAATCTGAATTTCCTTTACGGAAAGGATCTTTACAAAAAAAATTTTTGTATCTCTCACAGATACTGATGGTGTACCTTGCACACAGTAAAAAAGGTCAATACCTGTTACTTAGCATGTAGGCTGAGGTATGATGCAAATAATAACTTTTACAAGTGGGTAGTTACAAAGCTACTACTGTTGGTAAGACTCGCTGGACACAAAAGAAAATTTATAAAATTTCTGTTTACTCCTTTACTCCACCAATGTTTCACAGAATCTACATCGCAAGATTTCTCTCAAGAGACCAGAGAGGTAATGAAGGGAGAGTACTGGTGGAGGTGGAGCCTACCCTAAAAGGTTTACTAAGAGTGGGTCCTGGAGAGCCAGACCTGGAAAGGAGAATTTGAGGGATGTTAATGGCGAAAAGCCCAGAGACAATGGAAAAGAATTCAAAGCAAAAGCAGAAGCAGAGAGATTTACAAGAGTTGCCTGTGGAATTGAAGCATATGCCCTGCAATTGTTTCTATCCATCAGAACATTTGATGTCTTTGTGTTTGTGGGTCAAGTGGTGTAAGCCTCAGGGTCAGGATGGACTCTCCTACTGAACACTAGAATAATGGCCCACATTTACTTATCGGAGTTTTGCAGGGAAGTTGATTCTCTAGTTTAGCTGACAGATGCCAGTGAATAAAATTTGAAGAATACTGCTAATGTAAGAATGGAAATTATCACAGCGTTTCTTGATGTGTTCTAAATAAGTTAAATACAAAGACAGAACATATAATGAGATGTGGGCAGAGCTTTTTATCGTAGGTGCTATATGAGATTTTTTTCCTTTACCACAAGAGCTGGGCCAAAGTTTAAATTATATTAAATCATCAGGGCAAAAAACGATTTAGGGTTTTCCATTTGGACTGTATATTTTTCTATGATGTTTATTGAAGTTTCTTAAGGATGACTCAATGAATTTTTTTTTTTTTTGAGACGGAATCTCGCCCTGTCTCCCAGGCTGGAGTGCAGTGGCAAGATCTGGCTCGCTGCAAGCTCCGCCTCCCGGGTTCACGCCATTGTCCTGCCTCAGCCTCCCGAGTAGCTGGGACTACAGGCGCCTGTCACCATGGCCGGCTATTTTTTGTATTTTTTAGTAGAGATGGGGTTTCACCGTGTTAGCCAGGATGATCTCGATTTCCTGACCTCGGGATCCGCCCGCCTTTTTTTTTTTTTTTTTTTTTTTTGAGACTGAGTCTTGCTCTGTAGCCCAGGCTGGAGTGCAGTGTGGCGCCATCTCGGCTCACTGCAAGCTCTGCCTCCCGGGTTCACGCCATTCTCCTGCCTCAGCCTCCCCAGCAGCTGGGACTACAGGCGCACGCTGCCACGCCCAGGGATTTTGTGTGTGTGTGTGTTTAGTAGAGATGCGGTTTCACTGTGTTAGCCAGGATGGTCTCGATCTCGTGACCTCGTGATCCGTCCGCCTCGGCCTCCCACAGTGCTGGGATTATAGGCGTGAGCCACCGCGCCCAGCCGAATATTTCTTTATACTTACCTGTCTACTTTTAAACTCCTTTCATTCTTAAATGGGTTAGCAGCATAAACTGCTATCTCTTTTGATTCTCACAAGTATACTCAAATTCTCTCTGTGCCTCACTTTCTTGATTTCTAAAATGGGGATGGTGATAATGCTTGATCCACAGTATTGTTTTGAGGATTGTCAAATAAATTAACATCTGCAAAAACACTTAAAATAATGCTTAACATGTAAAACACACTCAATATATTTTAGTTTTTATTATAAATGCAAAACTAAAATTTTAAGTTATTTTTTGTGTCATTATTAATTTTATTACATTTTATTTTTAAGTATATGAGAAAGTCATGGGTAGATGCTCAATGTAAAAAATTCAGACATTACAAATAAAATACATGCTCTCTTGAACACCAGTCCTTTCCGTATAACCATTATCAGTTGACTATGTAATTTTCTATATAGGTTTCACTATATATATATACACACACACACACACACACACACACAAAATATGTAGTACATATACTATACATAATTTTTAGTAGATAGTAGATGTAATTTTCAAAATTAACAGAGAATTGTAGAACAAAAAAGCCTGAACATGTATTGATACAAAAATTTAATAATAAATAATTTGCTAAGGAAATAAAAATACTATAATATATAATATTTAATGTATTTTTACAGGCATATCATATTGTATGTCAGAGTGAGTCTACAATATTCATTTTTTGACTCAAAAAATCAGGTTGAGTTTTTTTGAGGTCAAGAAATAAACAGAGAACATTCTTTTCTATCACATATATTCCATTGTATTATATCCTATATAATAATTACCTCTATTGGACACTTAGATTATTTTCTGTAAATTATTTTCCATTTTTTCCCACTAAAACCAAAGATGAAATAAATTTATCTATGATTGTCAGTAATTTCGTAGGATAGCTATTTTAAAAGTGAAAGAAAATTGTTGGTTTAGATAACATGATTTTCAAAAAAATTAAATACTTTCAAGTAATCTTGGATCAATAACTTAATAAAATTAAATACCCTGAGTAGTCCACTAGTGTGCTAGTTTCTAGTCACCCTTCAATATTGATGTTACTGAATGCAAATTTGTCAATCAGATGAGTAAAAAAGTTTGGCATTGTGGATCTAATTTTAAATTATTCTGGTTACTAGTGAGGACTGGCATCTTTTAAAATGCTTATCAACTATTTCTATTTATCCTTTGCCAGTTGTGTATTCACAGACTGTGCCTCTTTTTATTACGCTGTTTGTCTTTTCCTTACTGAGTTATAAATGCTGTAATGCAATGTTATTAATACTGTATTTCCTGTTTTTTCCTTTTTATGTTAACAGAATCAAACTTTTTCTGTTTAAATTTGTTTGTAGTGCCTTTTTTTTCCCACACAATGTAGTGTTTTTATTGGGCAAGACTTGCTTTTTATATTTGACATGAGAATGCAATATAACCCTTCCTTGAACAAAATGACCAGGTACAAATAAAACCATCTTTGCAGGAGTGTTTAATAAACATATTTTATTTAAATAAATCCTCCAGTAGGAAATGGAGAATTCACTGCCTTTACTTAGAAGGCTATGTAAATAGCTATCTGTCAAATTTATATATGCAGCTCACCAATATTCCTTTACTGGAAACATCAGTATTTCCACATCACATCACAGTTCCCAAAGGGACTTTAAGGTCTCAAAATCTGTAGTGCCTTTTTAAATTTAGAGTTTTAAATTCTGATGTTTCCAAAGTTATCAAATAACTCATTTTAAAAAATCAAGTTTACTTTTTTCTCTTTTAAAATTTGTTTCATTATTAAATCCTTCTATTTTCTTGGATGCATTGCTATTTTTCAGGTTTCTTTGACTAAGATATTGTTCACTCTGTTTTTATTTTTTCATCACAAAATTTTTTAATAATTAAAATTTTCAGACCATATTATCCACTTTGCTGGTATCCCACAGGTTTCGATATTAAATAGTTTCTTGTTCATGAATTTCTGCATTCTTTATAATTTTCATTTTAAAAATTTCCTTAGAACATCGGGTATTATTAAATTTTCTTAACAAATTTTAGGCACTTTTGTTCCATCTTTTTCTGTTACTTTTGAAATTATACAATTATGGTACTTGAAGAGTATTATTTCTGCATTTGAGGATTTATTGAGATTTTTTTGTGATCTAATACATAAAATTTATTTGGTTGTGTTTGCTTTGTTTTGAGAATGTTTTCTGTATGACTGGAAAGAATATATATTATTAATATGCTAAGAGCCACAAATATTCATAAAATTATATGTTTACATTAAACTGGTAAATTTTATTATTAATCACAACTATTTTATATGCTTTATCTGGAAATGGTGTATTAAAGTTTCCTATTATAACTATGTTGTTAATTTCTTCCTTTCTACATATGATTTGCTTCTTTTCTTTGGTCCTTTTCAATAGATTTTATGTTTTTACAGCATTTTTAGGTTCACAGCAAAATTGAGCAGAAGGTAGACAGAGCTCTCTATACCTCAGTCCGCACACACATACAGCCTCCCCCACTATCAGCATCCTGCACTGGAGTGGTGCATTTGTTACAACTGATAAAACATGAACACATCACACCAATTCCATATTTACATTAGTGGTCTCTCTTAGTGGTGTATATCCTATGGGTTTTGACAAATGCATCATGACATATTTTCACTATTACAGCATCATGCAGAATAGCGTCACTGCCCTAAATATCCTCTGTGCTTCCCCTTTTATCCCTCTCTCTCCCTTCATCCTTGGAAACCACTGATTTTTTTACTGTCTCCATAATTTGGCCTTTCCCACAATGTCATATAGTAGAATCGTACAATATGTAGCCTTTTCACATTGGCTTCTTTCACTTAGTAATGTGCATTTAAAGTTCCTCCACGCCTTTCCATGAATTGATAATTCATTTTTTTTTTTTTTTTTTTTTTTTTTTTTTTGAGATGGAGTTTCACTCTGGTTGCCCAGGCTGGAGTGCAACGGCGCAATCTCGGCTGATTGCAACCTCCGCGTCCCGGGTTCTAGCAATTCTCCCGCCTCAGCTTCCCGAGTAGCTGGGATTACAGGCCCTAGCCACCACGCTTGGCTAATTTTTTGTATTTTTAGTAGAGATGGGGTTTCATCATGTTGGCTCCTGACCTCAGGTGATCCACCCGCCTCAGCCTCCCAAAGTGCTGGGATTACAGGCGTGAGCCACGGTGCCTCGCTAATTCATTTCTTATTGGCGCTGAGTAGTATTCCATTGTCTGGATTTACCACACTTTATTCATCCATTCACCCACTGGAAGACATCTTGGTTGCTTCCAAACTTTGACAAAGATGAATAAAGTTGCTGTAAACATCCATGTGCAGGTTTTTCTGTGGACATAAATGTTCAGCTCATTTGAGTAAAGATCAAAAAGCACAAATGCTGGATAGTAGTGTTAAGAATATGTTTAGTTTTATATGAAACTGACAAATTGTCTTCCACACAAAGCGGCTGTACCATTTTGCTCCACATCTTCACCAGCATTTTGGTGTTGTCAATGTTCTGGATTTTGGCCATTCTGATTGGTGCATAGTGGCATCTCATTGTTATTTTAATTTGCCATTTCTTAAAGACATACAATGTTGAGCATGTTTTCATATGTGCATTTGCCCTCTGTATATCTTTGGCCAGTTATGTGTTCATATCTTTTGCCCCGTTTTTAATGGGTTGTTCATTTTCTTAAGTTTTAAGATTTCTTTGTATATTGCAGATAATAGTCCTCTATTACATGTTTTTTATAAGTATTTATGTCAGCCCATGGCTTGTCTTCTCATTCTCTTGACATTGTCTTTTGCAGAATACAAGTTCTTAATTTTAATGAAGTCAAGCTTATCAATTATTTCTTTTGTGGATCATGCTTTTGGTGTTTTACCTAAAAAAGTCATTGCTAAACCCAAGGTCGCCTAGATTTTCTTCTACATTATCTTCTAAGAGTTTTATAATTTTACGTTTTACATTTAGGTCTATGATACATTTTAAATTATTTTTTTTTGAAGAGTGTAAGGACAATGCTTAGACTCTTTTTTATGTGAATGTCCTGTTTTTGTTTTTGTTGTTTTAAATAATTACAACTTTCAAATTCAGGGGGTACATGTGCAGGTTGGTTCAACACCATTTGCTGAAAAGACTATCTTTTCTCCATTATACTGTCTTTGCTCCTTTGTTGAAGATCAGTTTGCTATGTTTATATTAATCTATTTCTGGAGTATCTATTTTGTTTCATTGATCATTTTTCCATTCTTCTGCCAATACCACACCATCCTGATTACCATACCTTTATAATAATTTTAAAGTCAGGTAGTGTCATTCTCTCAATTTTGTTCTTCTCCCTAATATAGTGTTGGCTATTCTGGGTCTTTTGCCTCTCCATATTATGTCATAAATGAGGGAGCAAGTCCCCTTTCTGGGGTCTTTAAGGATCATACCAACACAGCCATGGAAATTACACTTAAGATGCATGTGAAATTAAAGTACTCATCATACTTACAAATCCTGGAGAGGATCTGTGGCATGGCAGACCATGCAGGGGGCCATATGCGAGGAGTGCCAGGGGAGCAAGCTCAGCTAGGCAGGTTCGGAACCAAAAAGGAGAGAGGATCTGTGAGCCAGTGCCTTTCTTAGGAGCTAGAGGGAGCACACAAAGACATGAGGGGAGTTCATTGATGGATTTGAGTGATCTTAGGTCACAGACAGGGAAGGGCAAGAAGGGGAACTTTTGGCAAGAACCACTCTTATTAACTAGTGCACCTGGTCACCTGGGCAGGGTGTTCACAGCCTATTTTAGGGAAAATATAAAGTTTCAAAAATTTTTAATACACCTGTTGTGATGGTTAATACTGAGTGTCAACTTGATTTTATTGAAGGATACAAAGTATTGTTCCCAGGTGTGTTTGTGAGGGTGTTGCTACAAGAGATTAACATTTGACTCAGTGGATTGGGAAAGGCAGACCCACCCTCAATCTGAGTGGGCACCATCTAATCAGCTGCCAGCGTGACCAGAATAAAAGCAGGCAGAAAAAAAAAAAAAAAACCTGAAAAGACTAGACTGGCTTAGCCTCTCAGCCTACATCTTTCTCCCTTGCTGGATGCTTCCTGCCCTTGAACATCGGACTCCAGGTTCTTCAGCTTTAGGACTCGGACTGCCTTGCTTGCTCTTTGGCTTGCAAATGGCCTACTGTGGGACCTTGTGATCATGTGAGCTAACACTCCTTAATAAACTCCCCTTTATATATACCTCTATCCTATTAGTTCTGTCCTTCTGAAGAATCCTGACTAATACACGTGTAAATTTTAGAATAAGTTTGTCAGTGTCCACAAAATCACTTGCTGAGATTTTGATTGGAATTGTAATAAATCTAAAATCAAGTTGGGAAGAACTGACATCTTTACAACATTGATTCTTACCATCCATGAATATGAAATATCCCTCCATTTATTTGGTTATTCCTTGATTTCTCTGACAATTTTTGCAATTTTTCTCATGCAGATCTTGTATCCATTTTGTTAGATTTATACCTAAGTATTTTATTTTTTGGATGCTAATGTAAATGGTGTTGTGTTTGTAATTTCAAATTCCACTTGCTCATTCATGGCATATAGGAAAATGATGGCTTTTTGGATATTAACCTTGTATCCTACAACCTTGCAATAATTGCTTATTGGTTCCAGGAGATTTTTGTCAAGACTTTCAGGATTTCTACATAAATAATCATGTGATTTGTGAATAAATGCAGTTTTAGTTCTTCCTTCTCTATATCTATCTCTATCTATCAGTCTATCTATCTAATCTATCTATCTATCTATCTATCTATCTATCTATCTATCTATCTATCTTCTATCTATCTGTTTCATTTTCTTGCCTTATTGCATTATCTAGGACTTCCAGTATAATTTCAAAAAGAAGTGATGAGAAAGAACAGTCTTATATTATTTCTTACCTTAGAAGGAAAGCTACTTCTAGTTTATCACCATTAAATATAATGCTAGCTCTAGGTTTATTGTAAATATTTGTCTTAGTCCATTTTGTGTTGCTACAACAGAATGCCACAGACTGGGTAATCTATAAAGGACGGAAATTTATTTCTCACAGTCCTAGAGGCCGGAGAGTCCAAGATCAAGGTGCTGGCAGGTTTGGTGTCTGGTGAGAGCCCAGTGTCCATGTCCAAGATAGGGTCTTAAGTGCCGTATCCTCCAGAGGGTAGGGATGCTGTCACACACATGGCAGAAGAACAGAAGGGGAAGGCAAGAAATCCATTCCTGAAAGCCTTTTTAAAAGGCTTTAAACTCAGCCAGGAGGGCAGATCCCTCATGGTCTAATCACCTCTTAAAGGCACCATCTTCCAATACCATTACGTTGGCAATTAAATTTCAGCGTGAGTTTTGGAGGGGGCAGATATTTAAATCATATCAATGTCCTTTATCCAGTTGAAGAAGTTCCCCTTTATTCTTAGTCTGCTGAGAGATTTTATCATGTATGACTGCTGGTTTGTCAAATACTACATGGGTTGATATGATCAAATGATTTTTCTTCTTTAGCTTGTTGATAAAATGAATCACATTAATCAGTCTTCAAATATTGAATACATTTTTCATATCTGGGCATAAATCACACTTGGTCATGGTGTGTAGTTATTTTTATATTTTGTTAAATTTGATTTGTTAATATTTTGTTGAGGATTTTTGCACTATGTTCATGAGAGATACTGGTCTGTAGTTTTATTTTCTTGTAAAGTCCTGATCTGGTTTTGGAATTAGGGCGGTGATGGCTTTATATAGTGAGTTAGAAAGTATGCTCTTTTCTTCTGTATTCTGGAAGAGATTTTAGCTGTTTAGGAGAATTCACCAGTGACTCTATCTGGACTTTCTGCTTCCTGTTTTGGAAAGTTATTACTGATTCAACTTCTTTAATATAGATGGGTCTCTTTAGTAGTTTGTATATTTATTCTTCTGTGAGTTTTGGCAGATTGTGTCTCATAAGGAATTGATTCAATTGATGTAGGTTATCAAATTTGTGGGCATAAAATTGTTTCCAGTATTCCTTGATTATACTTTAATGTCCATGGAATTTGTAATAGTGCTCATCTTTCATATCTGATAGTAGTATTTTGTGTTTTCTCCCCTTTTTTCTAAGTTAGCCTGGCTAGAGCCTTAATGATTTTAATGATCTTTTCCAAGAACCAGCTTTTGGTATTTCTGCCTACATAATAGTGAGTTCTAGAACATGGTAAGGTTGATTAGAAGCAAAAATACTGAGAAATAATTCTGGAAATGTCAGGTGGAGTTGACTTGACCTTCAATGTCTACCCAAAGCACTGGATTGAATTCTGAACAAGCAGGGCAATGTTTTAATCAGACCATGACTTTGGGAAGATTAACCTCACAGCAGCCTATAAAATTAGTAGAGGGCAAGCTTAAAGTCTTTGAAACTGGGCCGGAGGTTACTGCATTGTTCTGGTTAGAGACATATGGGTCTTAACCCAGAGTGCATTTCCTGGCTTTTTCTTGGGCGTGGGATAAAATCCTGATCACGGCCTCCCTCTCCAGCTTCAGCTATGTTATTTCTATGCCACACTCTGTATTGCAGCCCCAAGGGCCTTTCAGTGCCTTGATGCTCCTCAGTCCTCTCCATCTGATGGATTCACACATGTGTGTCCTCTTCTTACACCATTTTTATCTCTATGGCACATCTAGATGGTACCCACAACCTTAGTTCTCAGCCCAATGCCACTTGCTTATTATTAGTCCAATTTACAAGTGAGGAAACCAAGGCCTAGGGAGGTTACATAACTTACTCAAGGACACACGACTAATAAGTGAATAGCTGGGTTTTGTACCCAGGAAGTCTATTTACAGAGGTCACATAGTGTGGCTACTTCCTGGACATATTTGGATTGCCATTTGAACCAGCCATCTGCCAGGAACAAAGGATGCTTTCAGCTCCAGCCACCTCTCCACGTCTACAGTCAATCTTCTTTGTGTATCCCCTCTAGCTTTCTGTCTCTTTTCTGATTGACCAGACCCTGTCGCACTTTTTGAACACAATTTTGGGTGGAGTTAGAGAGAACATGTAGCTAATCACCTATGTCTCCACTGTGTGATACCCTCTAACACTAATGCTCACATGAGCACAGCCCTGTGAGTACTAAAGTTTAAACTAAAAGCTGACATTGAGTATAGTGTGCATTGAGACTGATATATTAAATGCCAATTTTACAGAAGGGGAAACTGAACTAATTTAGGGTCACATATTTGATACTTTGACTTTTTAAATGTTGCCATAATTTTTTTAAATGCTTTATTTTCCCCTTCTAATCTATCATCTTCTTCTGTATGTCTTTATCTTATCTTTCTCTCATTTGATAATTCTATTCCATCATGTAGATCGGGAATCAGAATCTACGTAGAGATCATTTTCCTTTACCATCTTAAAATTAAAACACAAATTCATTAAATAGGTAAATGTTCTAAATGATCACAACCGGCCATTTTTATTTCTAACAATAGACATGCCAGTTTCCTTTTGATTAAGTTTGCTTATTTCTTCTATAGAAGCTTTCTATCACACAAGATAAGTTAAAACCATCCCTTTTAGTTTATTTCGCACATATACTTTTTCCTACTGGTTTTAAAACTAGATGACTGACACAGGTACAGAGATGGAACCTGCATGTCAAGAGATTTTTTATTAACATGTAGTACATGCAGGCAGGATTAAGAGGATCAGACTTGGAGTTGGAGAGACCTGGGTTAAAGCTTGGCGGCTCTTCCTCCCTTAATGTAACCTGGGTAAGTTCACTTAGTGTCATAAAGTTTTTAATCTTATGGGCTGTATATAAAATTCAAATGACCTGGTGAAATTATTATTGATTATATGAAATTATTATTGAGTGGTTGTTTTGAGGATTAAATGAAACAATATATTTAAAGCATTAGCAAACATTCCTAACACAGAATCAACGTCCACTATATGGTAACCATTGTTAGTAACAGTCTTTTTATATGTGGAATACATTAAACTATATAAATAGGGACTATAATATCCTTTGGTAAATAAAATACTCTTAATTCACTTTTATATATTCTAAATGTATTAATTGTGGCCTTAGTAATGGTAGGGTCCACATATGAATAATTGTTTTCAAAGTCTTCACAACATTTTTAAGTGTTATTGGGTCTGGTATGTATATACGCTTTTCATAAAAACTAATTTGAAAAGTTGATAATGAATACATGTAGGTAAAATGGGAATTTATATATGTAAATGCCAATAAAGAGGAAATTAATGGAAGTAATTAAACCTGGGTTTACTCCAGCTTTGGCACTTACTAGCTGACCTACAGCAAGTCGCTAAACTTTCCAGAGATCCAGTTTCCACTTCTGTACAATAGAGATGATAATAATACATTGACAGCTTTTTACTTGAGATGACTGGACAGGAACTTATGATTATGCTTCAGAGAGTCTATTCATCCTGAATTTGTAGGCATCGTTTTGATGTTTGGGCATGTGTGGAGACTGGGAAGAGGGAAAGGTTGAGATCGGCACTGTCCAGTGAATATATCATATGGGCAGCGTATGTAATTTCAGTTGTCTAGCAGCTACAGTAAAAGTAAAAAGGAACTGTAAAGTTTATTTTAATTCCGTACCTTATTTCAGGGGGTCCTCAGACCCCAGGCTGTGGGCCAGTACCAGCCTGTGGCCTGTTAGAATCCAGGCCGCACAGCAGGAGGTGGGTGGTGGGTGAGTGAGCATGATCGCCTGAGCTCCGCCTTCTGTCAGATCAGCGGCCATGTTAGATTCTCACAGAAGCACGAACCCAATTGCGAACTGCGCAAGCAAGGGATCTAGGTTGCGCACTCCTTATGAGAATCTACCTAATACCTGATGATCTGAGGTGGAGCAGTTTCATCCCAAAACCATACCCCTTCCGCCCAGTCTGTGGAAAAATTGTCTTCCATGGAATCGGTCCCTGGTGCCAAAAAGGTTGGGGACCATTGCCTTAAAACTTAACATATTCAAAATATCATTTCATTGTGAAATCAACACATAATTATTAGTCACCGATTTTGCATTGTTTTTCTAAGTCTTTGAAATCAGAGTGTATTCTATACTTACAGTGCATTTCAATTCAAATGCCATATTTTCATTGTAAATATTTGATATGTATTTTTGTTTTATAAAAAGTAGTCACATACTCATGTTGTTCTAAATATACTTAAAGATTTTCCAGTAACTCGTGGAGTATCAGTTTTCAAATTTAAATATAAATAAACTGTAATCAAATCAAATTGAAAAATTCACTCCCGGTGTCACACTAACCACATCTCAAATGCTCATGAGCCACATGTGACTAGTGTCTAACTTTTTGGATAGCCCTGATTTAGAACTTTCGACAGATTTAAACAGGGGTCTGTAACAACAATAACAAAATTGTGTAAGCCTCACCCTATTGAATATGTCTCAGGAAAATTCACTTTTCTGAATTAAAAAATAGTTATTTCTAATTGATTGAAAGAACAGTACATTCTTGATGAGAACACATGCACACATGTGCGGAACAACACACACTGGGTCCTGTCAGACGGTGGGGGTGGGAGGAGGGAGAGCGTCAGGAATAATAGCTAATGGATGCTGGGCTTAACACCTAGGTGATGGTATGATCCGTAGAGCAAACCACCATGGCACATGTTTGCTCATGTAACAAACCTACATATCCTGCACATGAGCCCTTGAACTTAAAATAAAAGTTGAAGGAAAAAAAAGAACAGTACATTCTTTTGGCAAAGTCAGGCTTTTCAAGACACGTTCATGAATTAGAGGTGTGTGAGGGTCCTGCGAGAGCAGCAGTAGGGAGATACTACGGTCATGTTTAGTTGCTTTCAGGCAGCAAGACTTCAAGTACCTAAAAATATCCACAGACATCAACATTTCAATACTAACCAAAACTTCTAACAACAACAAATAAAATTTAGAGACCTTATACAAAATTGGCAACTGTTTAATTATGTCTAAGTAGAAGTGTTAAAAAACAAAAATAATTGTGAGATAGTATCATCATTGTTTCAAAAAAGGAAGGTGGCTGGGGTGAGGAAGCAGTGGGACTCCCATCCAAAATAGTAGTAAGAATTTGTTGTCAAGAGAAAAGAGAGTTTTTCCCTAGAAAATTCTGCTGCCAAACTTATATTGACAGCATCATTCTTATTGCTTTATTTTTCTAAAAACTTCATAGAACAAGACTGCTGCCAAAAGGGCCTGTGAGAGCCTACAATTTAAAGGGGTATTTTTCCATCTGAGTACCTGACATCCTAGAGGGTTGGGAAATCAATTAATGAGTCCAAATAAATATTTTGGTTTTAAATAAAAAGTAACTGAAATAATGCCAAAAAGGAAAAAGAGAATGAGAGGGAACAAACAAACAACAACAACAACCAAAAAAAAAAAAAAAAAAAAAAGAAGAAGAAGAAGAAAAAGAAAAAATAAAGACTAAAATTTGTTTCACGAAATTCTTTTTTGAGTTCTGTGGGTGTGAATCTTTATTAGGTCACTTGTAAAATGTTCTTATTATAGGCCCTAGCCAGATTATTGAGAAAAACACTGGTGTAGAAATAAGCACAATAAAACCCTACTTTCAGGTGACTTCGAATTTTCATCCTGTGTACCATGAACAAACTTAATGAGCGAATGTAGGCCAATCAATTAATCTTTCCTCCCTCCACTTATTTTTCATTCATAAAATGGGTGTGAACCTCCTCTGGCAAATGAAAGAAATGTGAAGCCTTATAGTATGGTCTTTAAAGGGCCACATAAGCATGAGAGCTTATTGTAAGTCTCAAACAGCTTAAATTTCCACCAATTATGACAGTGGATGAGTTGGCATCCACGGGCTACTCAAAGTCCCACCAGCAATTCCCTCTTCAGTTTGGGTTTAGAATAAACAATGGCTGCCTTGATGGTTTATTGGAATATCTGACTTTATTTCTCTATTATGTCTAAAATCAAAATTCACAAACCGTATATTTTCCATGTCTATTATCACTGTAATTAACATCTTCAGACATCCTACTTGATACTCATATCAGGCTGGAAATATAAGAGGTGAAATAGTGACAAAATATATCTTAATATGTAAAGCACACTGTCAGAGAGGAAACTTTTCCAGAGTGTTAAGCAAGAAAAACTCTAAGGAATGATTTTAAATCTGAACCACACTTGAGTGGAAGGCAGCGGAATAGAGAAGCATTTGCTGGGAGCATTGGGAGAGCTCAGACTTTTTCATTCTTGCACCTATGAGCCTTGCTTTTCCTCCAAGTCCTTGCAGGCTGATTCAGAGAAAAATGCTTTAATAAGTGTATGAAGCGTATGCCTTATATTTGTTTATTCTAGATGATGGCATTTTCTTTTTAAAAATTTTGTATTTGTATAAATTTATAGAGTCGAAGTGCAATTTTGTTACGTGGATATACTGTGCAGTGAAGAAGCCAGAGCTTTTAGTGGGCACGTGACTGGACTAACATACTTTGTACTTCTTCAGTAATTCTCATCCCTTACTCTCTGCCATCTCCCTACCCTTCTGAGTGTCTACTGGCTATCATTCCACACTCTTACATCCATGTGTACACATCATTTAGCTCCCACTTCTAAGTGAGAATATTCAATATTTGTCTTTCTGTTTCTCAGTTGTTTCACTTAAGATAACGGCCTCTGATTCCATCCATGTTGCTGCAGAAGACATAATTTTATTCTTTTTCATGGCTGAATAGTATCCTATTTTGTGTGTGTGTATGTAAATATATCTATATCTGTATCTATCTATCTATATAATTTTGCCGATCTAATCATTCACTGATGGACACTTAGGTTTATTCCACATCTTTGTTATTGTGAATTGTGCTGTGATAAACATGCAAGTGCAGGTATGTTTTTGATGTGATTTCTTTTCCTTTGGGTTGATACCCAGTAGTGGGATTACTGGATCGAATGATTGTTCTATCTTTAGTTCTTTGAGAAATCTCCATGCTGTTTTCATAGAAAATTGAACTGATTTGCGTTTCTTCTCACAGTGTATAAGAGTTCCCTTTTACCTGTGTCCTCGCTAACAATCTGTTGTTTTTTGTCTTTTCAATAACAGCCATTCTGACTGGAGTAAGACGATGCCTCATGGTGGTTTTAATGGGCATTTCTGTCATGGTTAGTGATGATGAGCATTTTGTCATATGCTTTTTGGCCATTTTGTCTTATTTTGAAAAATGTTTATTCATGTCCTCTGCCCACTTTTCATGGGATTATTTATTGTTATTTGTTGTTGTTTGAGTTCCTTGTAAATTCTAGATATTAGTCCTCTGTCAGGTGCACAGTTTGCAAATTTTTTTTTTCCATTCTACACATTGTCTGTTAACTCTGTTGATTGTTTCTTTCTCTGTACAGAAGATCTTTCATTTAATTAAATCCCATTTGCGATGTTCTTTCATAAAGGGTTTCCTAAACTGAAGAAAGTAATTTGTCTGTTCTGATCCAGTTCAAGCCCCTTGATTTTACTGTGAGAAAAGTGAGTGTTAGGGAGGCTACGGCCATCCAGTTAATAAATTCCTGAGCCAAAAGTCAACTGGGATCTACTCCCTGTAGCTCACTGATGTCCTGAATCCAAAAGGGGAGAGAATGCCCTACTAGCAAGTTTCCTTCTTATTCTTTTTAAACTCTCCTTGGGGGACTGAATCCATACACTGATGATAAAACCAAAAGAAGTTAGCAAACACAGCAACCTGAAATCAATGTGGAGAGAGCAGGGAAAGGTGAATTCATCCTCTCAGAAGGTTCAAATGTGCTGTTTAGACAGCTTTGCACTCACCATGGCCGTGGCTGTGGTCATGCGACCTTTCAATGGCATCTCTGAAAGTAGTTTGACCCTGAGTTGTCAAGGATTTTGGCTTCTATCTTCTCTTATCTTCAAAGGCATTTTCACTAAGAATTTCCACCCCAAATTTTGGAATCCTTGTAAACATCTCATCTATTTCCGCCCTTTGCTTTGGTAACTTGGAATATATTTGTGCCAGTAACAATCTCACAAAATATCAAGGGGTAAAGCAGGAGATTATTTTCTGTCCAAACTCTGTGTGTTGGAAAGCAGTTTGCTCCCTCTGAAAGTAACCATGACTAATGCAATGCTCTGATAAAAGCTGTCCTCCTGGGAATACTTCAGAAGGATCACAGCCTTTAAAGCCATAAAACCTGTCTGGCCGAGAGATATGCAGACATGGTGTTATTTCTATTTGCTCATGACCAGAATTGGACTGGCCACTCCTTTTGAAATGAAGTTCATCAATGTCTACAACCTAACATTTTCACTTAAATGTCAAAAGTGTAAATTTTCTTTTTGTTCCCAAACTATTAGGGATTGCAGGCAGAAATGTGATAAAGGTTTGAAAGCAGGAAAACATAACAAAGAAACATCAACAACAACAGGGGAAATTATGAAGCATTTGCCTATGGTGCTATCTGGTTTGACCTCAGAGGTAGAAAAAGTCTAATTTTTCTCTACTGATCAGTAGTCATCCTTATTTAATTTATTTTATTGTATTTTACTTTTTGAGACAGAGTCTTGCTCTGTCACCCAGGCTGGAGAGCAGTGGCATAATCTTGGCTCACTGGAACCTCTGCTTCCCAGACTCAAGCAATTCTCCTGCCTCAGCCTCCCGAGTAGCTGGGACTACAGGTGCATCCCACCATACCATAATTTTTATATTTTTAGTAGAGATGGGGTTTCACCATGTTGGCCAGGCTGGTCTTGAACTCTTGACCTCAAGTGATCTGCCTGCCTCTTCCAAAGTGGTGGGGTTACAGGTGTGAGCCACCGCGCCCAGACCATCTTTTTAAATAATAACCTGTTGGTGATATGTTGTCCCTTCAGCTTGTTATATTTGTTTTTAATCTTCCTTTATTTCTTGTGGTATTATAATAAATAAGACGCAAATGTAATTCAAAGGATTTTTAAAAGTCTCTTCTATCTCTTTGCTCTCCAGAGTGCAAAAATCCAAACAAGTAAAAGTTCACATTGTTAATGCATGTGCTTACAAACCATCTATATCTACTATTCAGCAAAAACAGTTTTTATTCAACAACATACCTGATATTTTTCCAGGTGGACTTGTTTAGGTAAAATTAATATAAAGCTTCAACCCGCTCATCTAGAAAATGGGAATCTTATCTCTATACATAATGGTTGGGTGGGTTGTGCCTGGCACACAGTAGGCTCTCAAATTCATAAGTTTGTTTACTGTCATTATGGAGGAAAATAGTGCAGTACAGGTATAATAATTAACTGCCTCGTTTCTGCTATTCCTTGTTAATGTGGTTATATTTTGTAGAAAATACGTACAACTTGTATTCCATGAAAGCTATCTATTCAAATCAGTCCTTAAGTCATTGCTTCTTTGTCTTCTATTTGCCCTACTATACAAAACCATATATACTGAATAAAAGTACATACCAGTTGATGAATACTTACTGCAAACTTGCGCACTAGCTCCCCTTTGCTAAGAGATGTCTAAAAGCTTTCTTTCTGCAACAGGCACTAGAAGATTCAAACCTCAGTCATTGAAGGAATATTTAAGGCATCATGGCTTGAAGGCTCTGCGATTGTCTAATTCATCAATACATCCCTGCCATCTTTCTTAGAGTTGTATTTTTTTGTACGTTTAAGTCTTTTATCCAGGATAACATGGTAATACTATACGAAGAATGACGTATGCTCACTTTAAAAAATATTAGTTGGATTTCAAAACAGAAACAGAAATAGCTGGAGTTCCAAAGTAGAAATCTATTCATACTGATATCTATGTAGACTCTTATTTTCTCTTTCATGTAAGTCTTGTTTTTGCATGTTTGCCCTTTCCTTATGCTTGGGCTGTGGCTAATATACTAATTGTTCATCTAATGTAGTGTACCAGGGGAGAGGCAGGGAGGGAAATTACTGATTTTAAATATCGCCAAAGCATACTGCTTTATAAAAATGTAGGTCCTCCATATCTGGATATAGAAATCTTCTGCATAGATGAAAAAAAAGTGGAAAAATGCAGCCCTCTGCTCTGCTGGCCCCAAGTCCTGGCAAGAACATGTCGGTGTCTCTGGGAACTGCTGAGGCTGAAGGAAGGATCTGTTACCAGCTCGGCTCCCTCTCCCACTGACCCCATGCCGGCGGACAAGTCCCTTGAACAGATTGTGCCAGTCTGATGCCAGGTAATTGCCTTTCAATTCCTGTTTTTGCGGATCCCCTGCTTCCTGTGGGATTGCAGGCTGCACACATTCCTGCTCAAAGCTCAAGAGCATAGCGCCGGGACGTCGGGAAACCTTCCACCCTTCGCAACCTGCCGTGTCAACTCCCAGCAAGCTCAAGCTGCAGTTTACCCTGGTTAAGGATTGCTTAAACAAAGGCTTGAACAGAATGATGTTGACTGTTTCACGATGAAAATTAATATTTTTAGCTTAATCCACATGCCAGTTCTGGATAATTTGCAACACTTCTTACAATTATTGATGTCCTTCCCAACGTCCATTTCATGCTCAACTGGGCTTCTAGATGATTTTAAAATTTTGTGTTATTTTGCTTTGTTTGGTTTTGTTCCCTTGAAAAGAAGACAGTTTGATTTCTGGGACAAACATATTGCTATGCAAATACACCCAGAATAAATGAAAGAGCCACTCAGACAACCCATTTTTGCCTCTTCCCTTAGACTTTCAATTTGACTCCTCTCCAATGAAAAAGGATTTAAAGACTTCTTGTGGGGGTCACAGGAGTTCCAGGGGGGCTGTTAGGGAGCCAGCTCTGCAAGGTTGATGCAGGGAACAAGTTGGCACATGCTGTTTTATGTCACGGAAGAGTGACAACCACCAAGAAGCCTATCGAGCCAGTTATCGACCCGTAAGGAGTGATGAGCACAGGACACCCCTTACCTGAAGCCAGCATCTCAACACCCATGTGAAGAAGTCCAGTTATCTTCATCCAGGAGATGAGAAGACGAGTTGAGGCTACAAGGCATGTTTCAGCGGGCTCATCTATGCAGCACAGCTTGAGCGTAGTGCAGATCTTCAGAGCATACAGCTCAAACGAAGAAGGTACGGGCTGCTCCTGTGTGTACCGAAGATGGGAGAAGGGTGGGAACAGAGCATCAGGAGAGGTGCGATTCCCCTAACTCTGTCCTGGGGTGACGGCAGTGGCTGGCCTAGTGTCTGAGTCTGTGCCATTCTCCTTTTGCTACTGTGTTCCTCCTCTGACACTCCAGCACAAAGAGTAATTCCCTGCTTTTAAGCCATGGCTTCCCATGAGGTTGGATCCAGAGGTGCCCCCTATGGGGACACCAGGTTCTGGGCATCGGGAGTGGGTTCCCAAAGCTCTGCAGACTGGGTGCTTCCAAACCACAGCCAGGCACTGCTGGTGATATGAACACAGACACAAGGCCATCACCTCTAAGAATCATTTTATACCTGTAAAATGACCTTGTGGCTTTGCCTGGCAGTGGCTCATGAGGGAGGGGCCTCTATAGAGGGGCTCTGAGGACCAACTTGTGAGTATCAATTATTTGTGTTCTTCTCATACTTCTTACTCTGCCTTCAGGTGCAAGTAGAGATTAGCCAATGCTTTAGAACCTACAGAGTTTCTAATTTGTTCCCAAATGCTGAAAACATAATCTGAGCTTTGGGATCTTCAGGACAAAAAATAAGACTTTTTTAATGTGATGTTTTTTCTTTCCTCCTACTCAAAAAGTTATGAATCATAGGAATGAGTTAATGTTTCAAAGATGTTTATTGCTTTTTTTGTGGGGGGAGGTGCATGATGAAATATGCTGACCCATAGTGCTTCCAGAGGAGGAACTACAGAAACAGGTTCCTGTAGAGGATGTCAGCCTTGAGCATTTGATTTTCACCAGCAGAATATAGTGAGGTGTAAAGGATTCAATTTATCTCTGTCACTTCCCTCTAGACTTTTGTTTGTCCTTGGTGACCCATGGGTTAATTAAAACACTGTACCAACATTTTTGGTGTTTATATATGCATAGATTATAAACCAAGCTCTTGCATGTGTCATCAAAATACATACACATGTATGCTTTCTACGTATTAAATTTTCTATTTTTGGGAAGTATGTATATAAAATTCAAGAAAGATAGATAAAATCAAGGTTCCTAATGTGTTATAAAAACAGGAACTTCATAGCCCACTTTGGAAAATTGGCCTGACTCTTCCATGTGATTATTATGGCATGAATCAGTATTTTCCTTGACATTTATTCACTTAAGGTTACCAAATCTATCTTTTGAAACTGTGGAGACACTACTTTGATTTTACTTTTCCATTACTTACTACAATTTTTGCATTCCTAAGTATGCATATTTTTGCTATATTTTTATTCTACTTTAAGGAATGTATAAGTCAAGACCCACGATGATGACTTGATAAAAAAAAAGTTTGCATTAAGTATATAGAGATTTATTTACAAAGCTTGTTCAATTTGGTGTTTGCAGTTTGAAGAAAGTGCAATGCATGTGTTGCCCTACTCCGAGGGAAAATGGTAACTATACATTTTGTAGGTTTTGACCAGCAATTAAAAAAAAATTCTCCCCAAATTTTGCATATCAAGATTACTTTCTTATTATTTAGATACAATGAGAAGTGATACCTCCTGGACTCTCATGATTGTCCTATACCCCATTTTGCTCTGTGATAGTGGACATGCAATTTGGTGAAAGGACTCCACATTTTGCTAGAGCAGGGACACAGGCTGCATGCAGATGCCACCACTCCAGCACTCCTTCCTGTACTGAATTATGCCATGGCATGCCACACACACAAAGTGAGGATGCGGTTTCTGACTTGCTGTTTCTCTGCTTCCCGATGACTGCACCTCCCAGGCATTCATTCTCACTGCCTTCCCACAGGACTCCCTCTTCCACTCTTCCATGATAGCCACATTCATGCCTGTATATGGAGACACTGTTTGTTGCTCACTACTGGGAGACATTTCAGCACCCTGCCTTTTCCCCTACGACAAAGTCTACACCTGCTGGAGTAGAGGACAGAGCTGTCCGAGGGCTGCATCTTGCTGTTTCTCCTGTCTCATCTGCTACTACTTTTTGCCTTACTTAAAAAAAAAAAGTACCTAATGAAACTTAGATAAAGATATGGAAAACTATATGAAGTATCTATGTATTCACCATGAAGACAGAAGAGATATTAAGATTTTCATACATTTGCTGTAAATATACCTAATTTACTGAAACGGCCACCTGCCATTTCTTCCTTTCTCACTTTTCCCAAAGACATTAATGTTCTTAAAGATTGTAAGCACATATATGTATACTTTTAATACATAGGTGTCTATGCATGTCTAAAATAGACTGTACAAAATTATATAATACAATGTTTGATTATTTTTATTTATTTTTATTTTACTTTAAGTACTGGGATACATGTGCAGAACGTGCAGGTTTGTTACATAGGTATACATGTGCCATGGTGGTTTGCTGCACCTATCAACCTGTCATCTAGGTTTTAAGCCCAGCATGCATTAGGTGTTTGTCCTAATGCCCTCCCTTCCCTTGCCCCCGACCCCCGACAGGCCCCAGAGTGTGATGTTCCCCTCCACGTGTCTGTGCAGGGACATGGATGAAGCTGAAAGCCATCATTCTCAGGAAACTAACATAGGAACAGAACACCAAACACCACATGTTCTCACTCATAAATGAGAGTTGAAAAATGAGAACACATGATTATTTTATTTTATTTTTAATTTTTAATTATACTTTAAGTTCTAGGGTACATGTGCACAACGTGCAGGCTTGTTACATATGTATACACGTGCCATGTTGGTGTGCTGCACCTGTTAACTTGTCATTTACATTACGTATATTTCCTAATGCGATCCCTCCCCCTACCCCCACCCCACAATAGGCCCCAGTGTGTGATGTTCCTCACTCTGTGTCCAAGAACACATGATTATTTTAGAAATATTTTTTCTTACTTGGACTTCAGATGAAAAGAATTAGGTAAATCATATTTCACAATTTATAGTGTACTATTGATATCAGTTCACACAAAGTCTCTCTCTAATCTCATTTTAATATTTTCCCTCTTCCCCATCCCTACATGAGCCTCCACTTATATGCATGTAATATGAAATAGAGTTTTAAATAGGCTAGTTAGGGAAATGTTTTTGGAAAAGAAATATTCAAGTAAAGACTTAAGGTGAGTATATATGGTACCCTTGAAATAACTAACTTCATCTTAGAAAAGAGTCCATTTTATATCTCACAGTGCTTTGCCAACAAGAATATGATGTTTTGCTTAATAAACAAATTTTAAAAAAGACTGCATCCAACCAGATAAGGACACCAACAAGCAGACTTTTCCACTATCAGTACTCACCAGAGGACTCTGTGACTATAAAAGAGCAGGCCTCCAGCAGCTCGAAATGGCCCCCTTAGCTGATACCATCTTGCAGTCACTCATGATAAGAACTTGGCGTCTGCCACAGAAGGCTCTGCCCCATTAACAATTCTTCCTTGCAAGACCCGAGACCATCCGCCCGGCCTAGACCAGAAGTCCTTTTGTCTTCTTCACTCCCTCTGGACTGATTCATTAACCCTTTCTCCTATCTCTTTTTCCTCTTGATGTTAAATGTTACTTTGTCGTTGAATGTTTAACCTATAACATTTGTATATTAAGTATATTATTATGTATGGTTTGCATTATTGACTGACTTGTGGAGTGGCTTGAGCCTGTGAGCCCAAGGCTGTGTCTACTAAGTAAATGGGAAGGGTTAAAGAGAATTGCCTCCTTGGGAACTCCATTGTAGCTCATGGCTTTTGTGATTGAAATAGCATCAATAAAAGCCTGGCATTGCAAAAAGACACAAACATGCATGGACCTGGTTATCTCTAAACTTGCACGGCTCATGACAGTCAGGAGTTTGCCATATAGCTATTTGAAGGGCATGGTGGTGTGGAAAACACCCTTGCAGAGAATAGATAGTGCAAGGGTCTTAGCTCCTACCATCATGTTTGATGGACTTCTTAGGCCTGTGTCCACTTAGCAAATTGTCACACAGAGAATGGACCACTGCGATGTTCAGTGGCACATCAGGACAATCAGGGCCTTTCAGATAACATTATGACAGAGATGGGGCTACAGGCACACTGCATTCAGAGATAAGTTGACTCAGGCCAAGATTCCATGCTGACTGGGGAGCCACAGTGGTTTTGTGGGTCTCCAGGAGTTTCTGTCCCTTAAAGTTCCATAAGAATAACCCCCAGAAAGACCTGTTATTCCCTTTCCTCAGTGCATCCTGGCAAATGGCAGCAGATTTCTCCAGGAAAGGTGCCAGGAAGCTCCAGAACATATCTACCTATACCTGCACTGAGGGCTCTTCCTCCCAGGGACCTGGATCTGCCTTCCTTCTCATTCCAGGTGCTCTGTGTTTCAACTGTGTCCACTCAGGACCAGGTAAGATGATGTGAATTTTCTATATAGTGCCTCAAATAATGTTTCTGCCCATCACATCTCAAAAACATGTGTGTTAAGCAACAACTTGGTAGGTTGCCCCGCTATTTTACCACTACAGAACGCTGTATATCAAAATGTCAGATTATGAGCCCATCCCTGGGGCTTATTGTGGTAATTGCACCACTTGGGCTCTGACTTCTACACCAGAATGTGTTATTCTCATAGAGATCATAGTGTGTGTCTGGCTTAATCCTCCAGCATCCCCTCCGGCGTGGAGAGGGCACCACCACAGAGCCTTTTCTCCCCCTCCTCCTAACACTTTTCTTAATGGTGAGAAGGGAGTGCTTTCCAAGCCATTTTAGAAACTGATAGGGGAGTTGAGAAGCATGCACATAATCCATCCAATCCAACACCTTCCACTTCCTGAGCCCTCAGACATCTTTCTCCACAGTGTGTCAGGGGAGTTCCAGCATTGCACATCATTGATCATAAGCCACCATTAAGTCCAGGCAATCATGAGCCAACTCAATTTCCCCCAAGGGCTTAGATCAATGCATTATATCCCAAATCTTAGGTAATTTAGCACAAGAGTTTATCCTTCTTGGTGTAATACCCAAGAATCGATTCCCACCTTGCTCTGCCGATTCCTACTGGTACAACTTGGGAAGTCCCAAAATTCTTAGCAGGACTTGGCTTCATACTCTCAAGTCTGGGATCTTCTGGGACATGATTCTATGAACCTGCATTCAGGGAGGAATTGTGGATGACTCCTGGAGACAACTGCCATCACTTGTCAGGCAATCACCCCAGAAACAGCTACTGAGGGAGGTTTGTGTCTGGGAGAAACTTCTTTCCTCCGATTAAGTAGAGGAACTGCCCTAACCAGCAAGATGATCTGAGGGATTAGGGGTTTTGAAGAGCTCAGCTTATTTGCGTGTGCTCAGTGGTCTTCCTCCAACATCTCAAGATCCCTCTTTTGCTCCATCTGTTCCCAAACCATCACCTAAGCAACCTGACAGGGTTGAACAACACATCTCTGCAACCCTGCAACTCCAGTGTGAGGGAGTCCTTCATAGGCATAATAGAGTACACTTCTACCTCCCACCACCACCACGTTACAAGCCAGTCATTGAAGGCAATCAATGTGTCTTCTTCCTTGGGTACAGTCTCTACAGCCAGCAGCATTATCTCTCTGCCCTTTCTACCATAATTACCATTATTGCCAAAACAACTCGAACTCCTGATGCCTTGATGTCCACCAGTACTTCTTCCTATGGAAATGCTTCTATGAATAATCAATGTCACTGCATGCCATGAATTAGCAGCATCTCATCCCACCCAGCAATGAGATTATCCCTATCTTTGTTGATCCTGTAAGAAACTCAATTTAGAATCCCATTTTAAGGGTTATATTTTGAGGACCTTTCTGCTGAAAAGTACTATATCAGTTAGAAACCCTTACAAGACACAGATGGTGCAGTCACATGAGAAAATTGACAGAAGTTTCATAAAGTACCATTTGCAAAGAAGTAAGGGAAACTAAAGGTTAGTGTAGTACCCTGAGGCTAGCAATGGGGGGTCCCCATGCATATCCTGACGGGGCACAGGGAGACGGTGATGCCAGAACAGTGAAAGTGTAGCTAAGAGAGTGCCACCTGATAGGAGCTGTGACTTTCAGCAGACGGACAGGATCAAGTTTTAGCAATCCAGTAAGAAGAGAGCAGGTGGAATAAATACCTCAAACTCACCGTTTCCCTCTGACCCTTGATTTCCTGTTCATACTTCTTATTTGTGGAACCCAACTGAAAGCCAAATTCAAGGAAGCCCCTTGATGCAATCTACAAACTATGAGATGAGTATCCCTTATCCAAAATGCTTGAGACTAGAAAGTGTTTATGACTTTTTTTTTAATTTTGGAAAATATGTGTGTGTGTGTGTGTGTGTGTGTATAGATAGATAGATAGATAGATAGATAGATAGATAGATAGATATCTTGGGGAGATGACCCAAGTCTAAACACAAAATTCATTTATGTTTTATAGGCGCCTTATACACGTAGCCTGAAGGTAACTTTATACAGTATTTTAAATGATTTTCTGCATGAAATGGTTTATGTTAAGTACTAATGTGTGAAATTTAGCACTTGTGGGTGCTTAAAAAGTTTCAGATTTTGGAGCATTTTGAATTGTAAATTTTTGAATTAGAGATACTCAACATGTATCAGGAAATAGAGAAAAATGTAGAAAACTATTATCAGCATAGCACATAGAAATAACCATTTCCACCTTTTAAATGTGTAAGACCAGCCATCACTATACCTCCAGGCCACGCTCTTCCCCTGCTGGAGCCAGAGAGACTGGACAACTTGGCCCCAAGAGGTATTCCCCACAGCCCAGCACACCGGCTGTGGCAGTCCGTAGCCAGATTGCTTCTTCAGGCTGGACACTGACCCATTCCTCCTCACGGGGTGGGGCCTCCCTGAAGGAACTTCAAAAACTCCAGCGAGGGGTTCAGGGACAGAACTCTGATCTCCCTGGGCCTGAGCCCCTAGGGGGAGGAGTGGCCATATTCTCCACAGACCAGCAGACTTAGTCTTTCCTCCTGCTAGCTCTGTGGAATCCTGGCAGCCCAGATGAGTGGGTTTTCCCCCAGTGCAGCACACCCCCTCCACCAAGGGACGGCCAAAGTGCTTAGTTAAATCGGTCCTGCTTCCTGTGCCACCCAATTGGGTGAGACCTTCCCAAGAGGGGTTGCCAGACACCCTATATAGGAGTGTGCCTACTGACATCAGGTCAGTGACCCTCAAGATCAGATATCCAAGAGGAAGGAGCAGGCACTCAACTCTAGTCTCCTTGAGTGGCATCTCCAGGCATGGGATTGAACCAGATGAATAGGACCTGAAGCGAACCCCCAGAAAACAGCAGTAGCCCTACAGAAGAGGGACCTGACTACTGAAAGAAAAACAAGCAAACAGAAAGGGACAATAATAACATCAACAAAAAATGCCCCACAAAAACCTCATCCAAGGGTCAGCAGTCTCAAAGATCAAAACTAGACAAACTATGAAGATGAGAAAGAATCAATGAAAAAATGCTGAAAATCTCTTCTCCAAATGATCATAACACCTTTCCAGCAAGGGTGCAGAACTGGAGGGAGGATGAGATGGATGAATTGACAGAAGTAGGCTTCAGAAGGTGAGTAATAACAAACTTAGCTGAAGAAAAGGGGCATGTTCTAACCCAATGCAAAGAAGCTAAGAACCTTGGTAAAAGAAGGTTACCGGCACTGCTAACTAGAATAACCAGTTTAGAGAGGAACATAAATGACCTGATGGAGCTGAAAAACAGCACTAGAAGTTTGTGAAGCATACAGAAGTATCAATAGCTGAATTGATCAAGAGGAAGAAAGGTTATCAGAGATTGAAGACTATCTTGCTGAAATAATGCAGGCAGACAAGATTAGAGAAAAAAGAATGAAAATGAACAAACAAAACCTCTGAGAAATATTGGACTATGTAAAAGACTGAACTTACGACTGATTAGAGTACCTGAAAGAGAGGGAGAGCATGGAACCAAGTTGGAAAACACACTTCAGGATGTTATCCAGGAGAACTTCCCCAAACTAGTAAGAAAGGCCAAAATTCAAATTCAGAAAATGCAGAGAATCCCACTAAGATACTCCACGAGAAGATCAACCCCAAGACACATAATCATCAGATACTGCAAGGTTGAAATGAAGGAAAAAATGTTAAGGGCAGCCAGAGAAAAAGGCCAGGTCACCTACAATAGGAAGCCCATCACGCTAACAGCAGATACCTCAGCAGAAACCTTACAAGCCAAAAGAGAATGGGGGCCAGTATTCAACATTCTTAAAGAAAAGAATTTCATATATCTGCCCAAACTAAACTTCAGAACCAAAGGAGAAATAAAATCCTTTTCAGCCAAGCAAATGCTGAGGGAATTTGTTGCCACCAGGCCTGCCTTGCAAGAGCTCCTGAAGGAAACTCTAAATATGGAAGGGAAAAACTGGTACCAGCCACTGCAAAAACACAGCAAAATATAAAGACCAATGACACTAAGAAGAAACTGCATCAACTAGTGTGCAAAATAACCAGCTAGCATCATGATGACAGCATCAAATTCACACATAACAATATTAAACTTAAATGTAAATGGGCTAAATGTCCCAATTAAAAGACACAGACTGGCAAATTGGATAAAGAGCCAAGTCCCAACTGTATGCTGTATTCAAGAGACGCATCTGACAGGCAAAGACACACATAAGCTCAAAGTAAAGGGATGGAGGAATATTTATCAAGCAAATGGAAAGCAGAAAAAAGCAGGGGTGGCAATCCTAGTCTCTGACAAAACAGATTTTAAGCCAACAAGATCAAAAAAGACAAAGAAGTGCATGACATAATGGTAAAGGGATCAATACAACAAGAAGGGCTAACTATCCTAAATATATATGCACCCACTACAGGAACACTCAGATTCATAAACAAGTTCTTAAGAGACCCACACAGAGAGTTAGACTCCTGCACAATAATAGTGGGAGATTTTAAAACCCCACTGCCTATATTAGACAGATCAACAAGACAGAAATTTAACAAGGATATTCAAGACTTGAACTCTGCTCTGGATCAAGTGGACCTAGTAGACATCTACAGAACTCTCTACCCCAAATCAACAGAATATACATTCTTCTCAGAGCCACATGGCACTTATTCTAAAAGTGACCACATGATTGGAAGTAAAACACTCCTCAGGAAATGCAAAAGAACTGAAATCATAACAAGCACTCTCTCAGACCACAGTGCATTCAAATTAGAACTCAGGATAAGAAACTCACTGAAAACCACACAGCTACATGGAAATTGAACAACCTGCTCCTGAATGACTCCTGGGTAAATAATGAAATTAAGGCAGACATCAAGAAATTATTTGAAAACAATGGGAACAAGGAGGCAATATACTAGAATCTCTGGGATACAGCTAAAGCAGTGTTAAGAGGGACATTTATAGCACTAAACGTCCATATCAGAAAGCTAGAAAGATTTCAAATCGACACCCTAACCTCACAATTAAAAGAACTAGAGAAGCAAGAGCAAACAAATTCAAAAGCTAGCAGAAGACAAGAAATAACTAAGATCAGAGCAGAACTGAAGGAGACAGAGACATGAAAATCCCTTCAAAGAATCAATGAATCCAGGAGATGGTTTTTTGAAAAACTTAATTAAATAGATAGACCACTAGCTAGACTAATAAAGAAGAAAAGAGAGAAGAATCAAATAGACACAATAAAAAATGATAAAAGGGATATCACCACTGATCCCACAGAAATACAAACTACCATCAGAGAATACCATAAACACCTCTACACAAATAAACTAGAAAATCTAGAAGAAATGAATAAATTCCTGGATACATACACCCTCTCAAGACTAAACTAGGAAGAAGTCAAATCCCTGACTAGACCAATAACCAGTTCTGAAATTGAGGCAGTAATAAATAGCCACCAACCGAAAAAAAGCCAAGGATCAGACAGATTCACAGCTGAATTCTATCAGCAGTACAAAGAGGACCTGGAACCATTCCTTCTGAAACTATTCTAAACAATTGAAAAGGAGGGAATCCTCTCTAACTCATTTTATGAGGCCAGCATCATCCTGATACCAAAGCCTGGCAAAGACACAACAATAAAAGATAACTTGAGGTCAATATCCCTGATGAACATCGATGTGAAAATCCTCAATAAAATACTGGCAAGCTGAATCCAGCAGTACATCAAAAAGCTTATCCATCATGATCAAGTCGGCTTCATCCCTGGGATTGAAGGCTGGTTCAACATACACAAATCAATAAACATAATTCATCACATAAACAGAACCAATGACAAAAATCACATGATTATCTCCATAGATGCAGAAAAGGCCTTCGATAAAATTCAACATCCCTTCATGTTAAAAACTCTCAGTAAACTAGTTATTGATGGAACATATCTCAAAATAGTAACAGCTATTTATGACAAACCCACAGTAAAGATCATACTGAATGGGCAAAAGCTGGAAGCATTCCCTTTGAAAACCAGCACAAGACAAGGATGCCCTCTCTCACCACTCCTATTCAACATAGTATTGGAAGTTCTGGCCAGGGCAATCAGGCAAGAGAAAGAAATAAAGGGTATTCAAATAGGAAGAGAGGAAGTCAAGTTGTCTCTCTTTACAGATGACATGATCTTATATTTAGAAAACTCCATCATCTCAGCCCAAAAGCACCTTAAGCTGATAAGCAACTTCGGCAGTCTCAGGGTACAAAATCAAAGTGCAAAAATCACAAGCATTCCTATACACCAACAACAGACAAGCAGAGAGCCAAATCATGAATGAACTCCCTTTCATAACTGCTATAAAGAGAACAAAACACCTAGGAACACAGCTTACGAGGGACGTGAAGGACCTCTTCAAGGAGAACTACAAACCATTGCTCAAGGAAATAAGAGAGGACACAAACAAATGGAACAATTTTCTATCCTTGTGGATAGGAAAAATCAATATCATGAAAATGGCCATACTGCCTAAAGTAATTTACAGATTCAACACTATTCCCATCAAACTACCATTGACATTCTTCACAGAATTAGAAAAAAAAGTACTTTAAAGTTCATATGAAACCGAAAAAGAGCCCGTAAAGCCAAGACAATCCTAAGCAAAAAGAGCAAAGCTGGAGGCATCATGCTACCTGACTTCAAACTATAAATGAAAACAGCATGGTACTGGTACCAAAACAGACATATAGACCAATGGAACAGAATAGAGACCTCAGAATTAACACCACACATCTACAACCATCTGATCTTTGACAAACCTGACAAAAACAAGCAATGGGGACAGGATTCCCTATTTAATAAATGGTGCTGGGAAAACTGGCTAGCCATATGAAGAAAACAGAAACTGAACCCCTTCCTTACACCTTATATAAAAATTAACTCAAGATGGATTAAAGACCTAACTGTAAAACCCAAAAACCATAAAAACCCTAGAAGAAAACCTAGGCAATACCATTCAGGACACAGGCGAGGGTAAAGATTTTATGATGAAATTTCCAAAAGCAATTGCAACGAAAGCTAAAATTAACAGACTGGATCTAATTAAACTAAACAGCTTCTGCACAGCAAAATAAACTATCATCAGAGTAAACAGGAACCCCACAGAATGGGAGAAAATTTTTTAATCTATCCATCTGTCAAAGGTCTAATCAGAATTTACAAGGAACTTAAACAAATTTACAATTTAAAAAACCATATCAAAAAGTGGGTAAAGGACATGAACAGGTACTTCTCAAAAGAAGACATTTATGTGGCCAACAAAAGCTCAACATCACTGATCATTAGAGAAATGCAAATCAAAACCACAGTGAGATACCATCTCATGCCAGTCAGAATGGCAATTATTAAAAAGTCAAGAAACAACAGATGCTGGTGAGCCTGTGGAGAAATAGGAATGCTTTTACACTGTTGGTGGGAATGTAAATTAGTTCAAACATTGTGGAAGACAGTGTGGTGATTCCTCAAGTATCCAGAACCAGAAATAACATTTGACCCAGCAGTTGCATTACTAGGTATATACCCAAAGGAATATAGATCATTGTATTATAAAGATACATGCACACGTATGTTTATTGCAGCACTATTCACAAGAGCAAAGCCATCGAACTAACCCAAATGGCCATCAATGATAGACTGCATAAAGAAAATGTGGCACATATACACCACGGAATACTATGCAGCCATAAAAAGGAAAGAGATCATGTCCTTTGCAGGGACATGGATGAAGTTGGAAGCCATCATCCTCAACAAACTAACACAGGAACAGAAAACCAAACACTGAATTTTCTCACTCATAAGTGGGAGTTGAAAAATGAGAACACAGGGACACAGCAAGGGGAACAACACACACCCAGGCCTGTTGGCGGAGTAGGGAGAGGGAGAGCATCAGGACAAACACCTAATGTATGTGAGGCTTAAATCCTAGGTGACAGGTGTAAAGGTGCAGCAAACCACCATGGCACACATATACCTATGTAACAAACGAGCACATTCTGCACATGTATCCCAGAACTTAAAGTAAAATAAAAATAATTATAATAAGATGAAAAATACAAATAAATTTGTAAAATGCCTTGGTAATTTGGATAACTTTCTTTTTTAATTTTTATTTTTTATTTTTATTTATTATTATTATACTTTAAGTTTTAGGGTACATGTGCACAATGTGCAGTTAGTTACATATGTATACATGTGACATGCTGCTGCGCTGCACCCACTAACTCGTCATCTAGCATTAGGTATATCTCCCAATGCTATCCGCCCCCCCGTCCCCACAACAGGCCCCAGAGTGTGATGTTCCCCTTCCTGTGTCCATGTGTTCTCATTGTTCAATTACCACATATGAGTGAGAATATGCGGTGTTTGGTTTTTTGTTCTTGCAATAGTTTACTGAGAATGATGATTTCCAATTTCATCCATGTCCCCACAAAGGACATGAACTCATCATTTTTTATGGCTGCATAGTATTCCATGGTGTATATGTGCCACATTTTCTTAATCCAGTCTATCATTGTTGGACATTTGGGTTGGTTCCAAGTCTTTGCTATTGTGAATAATGCCACAATAAACATAGGTGTGCATGTGTCTTTATAGCAGCATGATTTATAGTCCTTTGGGTATATACCCAGTAATGGGATGGCTGGGTCAAATGGTATTTCTAGTTCTAGATCCCTGAGGAATCGCCACACTGACTTCCACAATGGTTGAACTAGTTTACAGTCCCACCAACAGTGTAAAAGTGTTCCTATTTCTCCACATCCTCTCCAGCACCTGTTGTTTCCTGACTTTTTAATGATTGGCATTCTAACTGGTGTGAGATGGTATCTCATTGTGGTTTTGATTTGCATTTCTCTGATGGCCAGTGATGATGAGCATTTTTTCATGTGTTTTTTGGCTACATAAATGTCTTCTTTTGAGAAGTGTCTGTTCATGTCCTTTGCCCACTTTTTGATGGGGTTGTTTGTTTTTTTCTTGTAAATTTGTTTGAGTTCATTGTAGATTCTGGATATTAGCCCTTTGTCAGATGAGTAGGTTGTGAAAATTTTCTCCCATTTTGTAGGTTGCCTGTTCACTCTGATGGTAGTTTCTTTTGCTGTGCAGAAGCTGTTTAGTTTCATTAGATCCCATTTGTCAATTTTGGCATTTGTTGCCATTGCTTTTGGTGTTTTAGACATGAAGTCCTTGCCCATGCCTATGTCCTGAATGGTAAAGCCTAAGTTTTCTTCTAGGGTTTTTATGGTTTTAGGTCTAACGTTTAAGTCTTTAATCCATCTTGAATTGATTTTTGTATAAGGTGTAAGGAAGGGATCCAGTTTCAGCTTTCTACATATGGCTAGCCAGTTTTCCCAGCACCATTTATTAAATAGGGAATACTTTCCCCATTGCTTGTTTTTCTCAGGTTTGTCAAAGATCAGATAGTTGTAGATATGTGGCATTATTTCTGAGGGCTCTGTTCTGTTCCATTGATCTATATCTCTGTTTTGGTACCAGTACCATGCTGTTTTGGTTACTGTAGCCTTGTAGTATAGTTTGAAGTCAGGTAGTGTGATGCCTCCAGCTTTGTTCTTTTGGCTTAGGATTGCCTTGGTGATGCGGGCTCTTTTTTGGTTCCATATGAACGTTAAAGTAGTTTTTTCCAATTCTGTGAAGAAAGTCATTGGTAGCTTGATGGGGATGGCATTGAATCTGTAGATTACCTTGGGCAGTATGGCCATTTTCACAATATTGATTCTTCCTACCCATGAGCATGGAATGTTCTTCCATTTGTTTGTATCCTCTTTTATTTCCTTGAGCAGTGGTTTGTAGTTCTCTTTGAAGAGGTCCTTCACATCCCTTGTAAGTTGGATTCCTACGTATTTTATTCTCTTTGAAGCAATTGTGAATGGGAGTTCACTCATGATTTGGCTCTCTGTCTGTCTGTTGTTGGTGTATAAGAATGCTTGTGATTTTTGTACATTGATTTTGTATCCTGAGACTTTGCTGAAGTTGCTTATCAGCTTAAGGAGATTTTGGGCTGAGATGATGGGGTTTTCTAGATATACAATCATGTCGTCTGCAAACAGGGACAATTTGACTTCCTCTTTCTAATTGAATACCCTTTATTTCCTTCTCCTGCCTAATTGCCCTGGCCAGAACTTCCAACACTATGTTGAATAGGAGTGGTGAGAGAGGGCATCCCTGTCTTGTGCCAGTTTTCAGAGGGAATGCTTCCAGTTTTTGCCCATTCAGTATGATATTGGCTGTGGGTTTGTCATAGATAGCTCTTATTATTTTGAAATACGTCCCATCAATACCTAATTTATTGAGAGTTTTTAGCATGAAGGGTTGTTGAATTTTGTCAAAGGCCTTTTCTGCATCTGTTGAGATAATCATGTGGTTTTTGTCTTTGGTTCTGTTTATATGCTGGATTACATTTATTGATTTCCATATATTGAACCAGGCTTGCATCCCAGGGATGAAGCCCACATGATAATGGTGGATAAGCTTTTTGATGTGCTGCTGGATTTGGTTTGCTGGCATTTTACTGAGGATTTTTGCATCAATGTTCATCAAGGATATTGGTCTAAAATTCTCTTTTTTTCATTGTGTCTCTGCCAGGCTTTGGTATCAGGATGATGCTGGCCTCATAAAATGAGTTAGGGAGGATTCCCTCTTTTTCTATTGATTGGTATAGTTTCAGAAGGAATGGTACCAGTTCCTCCTTGTACCTCTGGTAGAATTCAGCTGTGAATCCATCTGGTCCTGGACTCTTTTTGGTTGGTAAGCTATTGATTATTGCCACAATTTCAGATCCTGTTATTGGTCTATTCAGAGATTCAACTTCTTCCTGTTTTAGTCGTGGGAGAGTGTATGTGTCGAGGAATTTATCCATTTCTTCTAGATTTTCTAGTTTATTTGCGTAGAGGTGTTTATAGTATTCTCTGATGGTAGTTTGTATTTCTGTGGGATCAGTGGTGATATCCCCTTTATCATTTTTTATTGCATCTATCTGATTCTTCTCTCTTTTTTTCTTTATTAGTCTTGCTAGTGGTTTATCAATTTTGTTGATCCTTTCAAAAAACCAGCTCCTGGATTCATTAATTTTTTGAAGGGTTTTTTGTGTCTCTATTTCCTTCAGTTCTGCTCTGATCTTAGTTATTTCTTGCCTTCTGCTAGCTTTTGAATGTGTTTGCTCTTGCTTTTCTAGTTCTTTTAATTGTGATGTTAGGGTGTCAATTTTGGATCTTTCCTGCTTTCTCTTGTGGGCATTTAGTGCTATAAATTTCCCTCTACACACTGCTTTAAATGTGTCCCAGAGATTCTGGTATGTTGTGTCTTTGTTCTCGTTGGTTTCAAAGAACATCTTTATTTCTGCCTTCATTTCGTTATGTACCCAGTAGTCATTCAGGAGCAGGTTGTTCAGTTTCCATGTAGTTGAGTGGTTTTGAGTGAGATACTTAATCCTGAGTTCTAGTTTGATTGCACTGTGGTCTGAGAGATAGTTTGTTAAAATTTCTGTTCTTTTACATTTGCTGAGGAGAGCTTTACTTCCAAGTATGTGGTCAATTTTGGAATAGGTGTGGTGTGGTGCTGAAAAAAATGTATATTCTGTTGAATTGGGGTGGAGAGTTCTGTAGATGTCTATTAGGTCCGCTTGGTGCAGAGCTGAGTTCAATTCCTGGGTATCCTTGTTAACTTTCTGTCTCGTTGATCTGTCTAATGTTGACAGTGGGGTGCAGAGCTGAGTTCAATTCCTGGGTATCCTTGTTGACTTTCTGTCTCGTTGATCTGTCTAATGTTGACAGTGGGGTGTTAAAGTCTCCCATTATTAATGTGTGGGAGTCTAAGTCTCTTTGTAGGTCACTCAGGACTTGCTTTATGAATCTGGGTGCTCCTGTATTGGGTGCATATATATTTAGGATAGTTAGTTCTTCTTGTTGAATTGATCCCTTTACCATTATGTAATGGCCTTCTTTGTCTCTTTTGATCTTTGTTGGTTTAAAGTCTGTTTTATCAGAGACTAGGATTGCAACCCCTGCCTTTTTTTGTTTTCCATTTGCTTGGTAGATCTTCCTCCATCCTTTTATTTTGAGCCTATGTATGTCTCTGCACGTGAGATGGGTTTCCTGAATACAGCACACTGATGGGTCTTGACTCTTTATCCAATTTGCCAGTCTGTGTCTTTTAATTGGAGCATTTAGTCCATTTACATTTAAAGTGAATATTGTTATGTGTGAATTTGATCCTGTCATGATGATGTTAGCTGGTTATTTTGCTCGTTAGTTGATGCAGTTTCTTCCTAGTCTCGATGGTCTTTACATTTTGGCATGATTTTGCAGTGGCTGGTACCAGTTGTTCCTTTCCATGTTTAGCGCTTCCTTCAGGAGCTCTGTTAGGGCAGGCCTGGTGGTGACGAAATCTCTCAGCATTTGCTTGTCTGTAAAGTATTTTATTTCTCCTTCACTTATGAAGCTTAGTTTGGCTGGATATGAAATTCTAGGTTGAAAATTCTTTTCTTTAAGAATGTTGAATATTGGCCCCCACTCTCTTCTGGCTTGTAGAGTTTCTGCCAAGAGATCCGCTGTTAGTCTGATGGGCTTCCCTTTGCGGGTAACCTGACCTTTCTCTCTGGCTGCCCTTAACATTTTCTCCTTCATTTCAACTTTGGTGAATCTGACAATTATGTGTCTTGGAGTTGCTCTTCTCGAGGAGTATCTTTGTGGCATTCTCTGTATTTCCTGAATCTGAATGTTGGCCTGCCTTGCTAGATTGGGGAAGTTCTCCTGGATAATATCCTGCAGAGTGTTTTCCAACTTGGTTCCATTCTCCCCATCACTTACAGGTACACCAATCAGATGTAGATTTGGTCTTTTCACATAGTCCCATATTTCTTGGAGGCTTTGCTCATTTCTTTTTATTCTTTTTTCTCTAAACTTCCCTTCTTGCTTCATTTCATTCATTTCATCTTCCATCGCTGATACCCTTTCTTCCAGTTGATCGCATCGGCTCCTGAGGCTTCTGCATTCTTCTCGTAGTTCTTGAGCCTTGGTTTTCAGCTCCATCAACTCCTTTAAGCACTTCTCTGTATTGGTTATTCTAGTTATACATTCTAAATTTTTTTCAAAGTTTTCAACTTCTTTGCCTTTGGTTTGAATGTCCTCTCGTAGCTCGGGGTAATTTGATCATCTGAAGCCTTCTTCTCTCAGCTCGTCAAAGTCATTCTCCGTCCAGCTCTGTTCCGTTGCTGGTGAGGAACTGTGTTCCTTGGGAGGAGGAGAGGCGCTCTGCTTTTTAGAGTTTCCAGTTTTTCTGCTCTGTTTTTTCCCCATCTTTGTGGTTTTATCTACTTTTGGTCTTTGATGATGGCGATGTACAGATGGGTTTTTGGTGTGGATGTCCTTTCTGTTTGTTAGTTTTCCTTCTAACAGACAGGACCCTCAGCTGCAGGTCTGTTGGAGTACCCGGCCATGTGAGGTGTCAGTGTGCCCCTGCTGGGGGGTGCCTCCCAGTTAGGCTGCTCGGGGGTCAGGGGTCAGGGACCCACTTGAGGAGGCAGTCTGCCCGTTCTCAGATCTCCAGCTGCGTGCTGGGAGAACCACTGCTCTCTTCAAAGCTGTCAGACAGGGACATTTAAGTCTGCAGAGGTTACTGCTGTCTTTTTGTTTGTCTGTGCCCTGCCCCCAGAGGTGGAGCCTACAGAGGCAGGCAGGCCTCCTTGAGCTTCCCGGCTGCTTTGTTTACCTAAGCAAGCCTGGGCAATGGCAGGCGCCCCTCCCCCAGCCTCGCTGCCACCTTGCAGTTTGATCTTAGACTGCTGTGCTAGCAATCAGCGACTCTGTGGGCGTAGGACCCTCTGAGCCAGGTGCCGGATATAATCTCCAGGTGTGCCGTTTTTTAAGCCCGTCAGAAAAGCGCAGTATTCCGGTGGGAGTGACCCGATTTTCCAGGTGCCTTCTGTCACCCCTTTCTTTGACTAGGAAAGGGAACTCCCTGAGCCCTTGTGCTTCCCGAGTGAGGCAATGCCTCGCCCTGCTTCGGCTCGCACACGGTGCACGCACCCACTGACCTGCACCCACTGTCTGGCACTCCCTAGTGAGATGAACCCGGTACCCCAGATGGAAATGCAGAAATCACCCGTCTTCTGCGTGGCTCACGCTGGGAGCTGTAGACCGGAGCTGTTGCTATTCGGCCATCTTGGCTCCTCTTGGTAATTTGGATAACTTTCAAGAACTTTTGCTTCATTGTTTTATTTCTACCAGCATCACTCTGCTTTATATAAGATAGTTTTAGAATGCATTATAATATTGGGTAGAAACCTTCTGGTAGTCTGTTTTATTTTTTAAAAAAATTATGAGCAATTTTTGCAGGTGTAATTTTTCAGATGACAAATAATCATGTTCAAAAACATCATTTAAATTATAGATAGAATTGTGCTAAGTTTACAAATGGTAATTAGGACCATTTAATAACAACATTAAACACTGAACAGCCAATTGAATTCAAATATTACTAAAATGCCATACTGACCTAACATGAAAACAGGACATAAACCAACCTTGAACTTAGATTTTTTTTTTGTCAACTTGGGGCCTCTCCTGACAACCCTTATCTAAGAGCAGTACAGGCCACCAGTACTGCTCTTTTTCTGTGATAATGATCTCCACTAATTGCCTTCATCATTCTTGTCATAAACTCTGGTCACTTTGGTCAGTGGCTGTCTTCACTGCTTCTTTTTGTTCTGCCATTTTATCCCTCATTTGGCATAGACGTGGCATACATAGATTTCAAATAAATGTTATGTGATATTAAGTAAATAAATCAGGGTACCTATTTTTCTAAATACTGAAGGGTTCATACCATGTTTTAAACAGGCAAGATAGATATTGTTTGTATTCCATTGTCATGTGGTTTGCCCAGGAATTTGGGTTTGTGAGGGAACTTAGAGAACATGGATTTTAATTAGATAATTGACATGAGGAGCCTGGGGAGACGCAGCATAGTGGAAGGAGTCCTCATTTGCTCTCTGAGGTTGGTACAAATGTTGAACAGGACTGACACTGACAAACCATCAAGAAACGATGAGTTTCCCTATGTTATTATAATCAGGTCTTTAGAAGTCAAAGCCAGCCAGACATTCATTCAACTACAGATAACATTGATTTGTTTCCCATTTTTGTTTCCAATTTTTACTTTAAATATCTTATATCGGCCACCCTCTTCAGCTTGCTTCTGTTCCCTCCATTGCCTGTTGCTTAAACGCCACTGCTACATAATATATTGCCTGCCTTCCGAGAGCAGGCAATTTGCCATTGCAGCTTGCACTTGGTTTAGAGGCTAATGTTTTGTAGTATTGCTAATTACACGTCTTTCTCTTCCTCTAGGCTCAAAATTTCTCAAGAATATAGTATAATTATAAAAGCACAGAAAAAGGGCTTAAGTCCGTGTCCGAAATACCCCTTTGAACGACTGAATCATTAACTTGCTGGCTTGCTTTTGGGCTACAGATTCCCTCCTTTTTCTGGTACCTGGAGATTACACTTTATTTCTGCTAGATCAGTTATGCATTTTTGCATGTTTTTATAATATACTAAATAAGTATATCTATTTGTTGTGGAATGAAATGTATGTTAGCTAAGTTTTGAATGAGAAGTTGGGTGTTGAATTTTATCAATTGTCTTTTGGGCATCTATATGAATGATTGATTTCTTCTCACTTACTCTATTAACCAAGAAATGTACAAAAATAAAAATCCTGATAATAAAACATGGAAAGAGAACCAGGAGAGTTGAGCAGGAGTGCAACTTTTATTAATCAGACAAGTCTTCACTGAAAAGGTGATATGTAACTCAAGAATTGAAGAAAATATAAATAGGCATGAAATCCTTGAAGCAAGAGCTTGCTTAGTATGTTAAAGGAAGGGCAAAAACCAGCTGGGCTGAAACCGAGTGACCATAAAAGAGTAATAGAAAGTGAGGTCACAGAAGTAGGAGATGGAGAACAAACTGGGTTTTGTCTCTCCAAAAGTGATGTCCATCCAGAACCTCAGAATATGTCTTTATTTGGAATTATACAATATTTGTCCTTTTGTGTCTGGTTTATTTTACTTTGCATAGCATCTTTAAGGTTCATCAGTGTTGCAGCAGATGTCAGAATTTAATTTCTTTTTAATTTTTTCACAGACAATTTTTTAGGTTCATAGCAAAATTGAAAAAAAGGCACAGAGATTTCCCATATACCCCTAGCCTCTACCCATGCACAGCCTCCCCTACTATCAATATTCCATACTAGAGTGGTGCATTTCTTAAAAATGATGGACCTACACTGAACCATCATAATCACCCAAAGTCCATTGTTACATTAGCATTCACTGTTAGTACTGTACATTTTATAGTTTCAGACAATTGTATAATAACATGTATGCATCATTATACTATCATACAGGATAGTTTCACTTCCCTAAAAATCCTCTGTGCTCCAACTGTTGATCTCTCCCTATCCCCATTTCATTATTTTTAAGGATGAATAATATTCCATTGTATGCAATGCATCACATTTTGTTTATCTGTTCATTATTTGATGGGCATTCGGACTATTTCCACTTCTTGGCTATTATGAATAATGCTGCTATGAACATTGGTGTGTAAGTTTTGTGTGGACCTATGTTTTCATTTCTCTTGGGTATATACTGAGGAGTAGAATTGCTGGGTCTAATCTTAATTGGATGAGACTCTTTTCCAAAGTGACTGTCATTTTACATTCTCACAAACAATGTATGAGGTTCCCATTTTTTCACATAGTCATTGATACTTGTGTGTCTTTTAAAAATTTTAGCTGTCCTAGTGGGTGTGAAGTGGTTTTTTTCCTGTGGTTTTGATTGCATTTCCCTGAGGACTAATGATGTTAAACATCTTTTTATGTGCCTATGGCAATTTGCATACCTTCTTTGGAGAAAGTCTATTCAAATCCTTTGTTCAATTTTAAACTGGAAATTTTATCTGTCTGTTGTTGACTTGTAAGAATTCTTTATGCTTGCTCTAATTGTTTTAGATCTTAATGTTATTAATTTTATTTTCTCCAGGGTCAATTCTGCTCATGTTTCATTTTATGTTTTAAAATTTATTTTTCTCCTGTAATTTGTTCTTTTTATATGTCAATTCTCATTTATGTCATCCTGTTGTCTTATATTTATGCCAGGGAATTCATTTTTTCTGTAATTTCTATGAGCAACAATTGTGTGGATTAAAATACACTTTGGGGGAATACAGGTAGCATTTGTCAAAAATGTTTGTCTTTGTTTACTGTTCAGATGTTTTTGATAGGTTCCTAATGTGCTTCCTCAACCTAGTTCAAATTGTACTATTGACAGTTAATATTTTCTGGAGTTTGAGGTATGAACTTAGCTCTTATCCCAATTTTAGTGTGCATGAATTATCTTCTCCTTTTTTGTTTACTTTCTTTCTTTTCACTGGATTTGAAGGTGTGTAGGGGTCGGGGTGGAGACACATTCTGCTTTTTCTCCAAATCTGCTAGTACTTATGAATGAACAGCAGCTACAATAGCATACTATTATCTAGAGAGCATTGTGGATTAGGTCAACAGCAAAATAAATTTGATACCGTCAACCTTTTTAGTGCCTGGGTTGTTTTCTCAACCCTTTTAGTACCTGGGTTGTTTTCTAAAACCAAGAAGGTCTTCCAGATGCCCATCTGCCTTCATGGGCATGCAACAGTAAACCAAGGCCAGCCAGAGAATATGCCTTTTGCTCACTCCAGATCAAAATCTACCATTAATTATAAAACCTCAAAATAAATTGTACCTGTCCAAGACAATTACATAACAGCTCTATTCCGAAAAACGCTAGCTTCATCACCTCTGATGAAATGCTGGTTTTTCCTTTTGAAAACTCTGCATTTATAGGAGGTCAAGGGTTAACCCAATGCCATAGAGTCAGTGCAGGGAGTGGGAGGAAAGAGACTAGGTTCTTTAATTCTCAGCCCAAGTCTCTAACCGCTAAACCACACTACCATTCCCTCTAATTACCCTTTAGGTAATAAGTGTAAAAATATGTTTTTGAGGTGATGAGATAAAATTAGAAGTTAGGTGATTGGGTTAGTCTTCATCTTCATCTTAGTCACTAAAACAAAAATTCACAATGAATACATGGGACCAAATAGTTTCTTAGCAAAATAGAAAGTTAATGGAGATTCTAAACAAATTCACACCACAAAACCAAAGAGGCATTTAGGAATTTCCCTAATACCCTCAAAGTGGGACATTTTCTAGTACTTACTGGAAAATGATACAATTAAGAGGATAGAATTTTTTTTTTTCATATACCGAAAACTTTCCTTCCAGAACTTCTTGGCAATTTTATCTTCAGGAAGTATATCTATGCTATTTGGTTTTGTCATTTTGAAATGAAAACTCATTTAATAAATTATGAAGATTTTGTTTTTATTTCTCTGCAATGATCTTAGTAACTACTATCAGGATTACAGGCTAAAATATCTGGAAAAGTTTTTCCCAAATGAGGAAAATGGACACTCTGCAACATGATAGTCATTAACAATCTAAGAGCAGTCTCAGTCGCTTTGTCTTGTAGAAAGTTCTACCATTGTTATCTTGATACAAAGAACCTCACTGCCAACATCAGACTTTGCATTCTAATATCATCACTTGGCTATTAATACAGGTTATCCAGGTAGATCATGCTACATTCAAACCTCAGCTTCGATATTTTTAAGTAGAATTATGAATTCCTGTTCTATCTATGTTACAAATATTACAGAAGAATAAAACACTAAGACATGGAAATATGTAAAATTTTGAAAATTCTAAGCTAATCTCTTAAATTTGAATTAAAATCTCTTAAAGGAAGATTATTAAAAAACCCCCTGCAGAATGCTTTGTTGCTTTCTTCTGAAGGCAAAGCATACTAAATTTGGTTAATTGACATGCTTCTCTAGCCACTAGAGGGTGGTCTGTTCACCTCCAAATTAGAAATGAAAATATACAGGATGTGGAAAAACATTTTGATCCTAAAGCGAATGTACTCTATTTCATCTTATGTGATTCTATTACTTACTGACCCTATTAACTTTTCTAGTGTTCTTTTCTTTTTCATCCTTTTCTTCCCTAAGTTTTTGTTTTGCAATCATAGTTATCGATTAAATTTATATGTACACTGCACATACAGTTGTAAAAAGTAGGTCTGGCCAGGCGCGGTGGCTCACGCCTGTAATCCCAGCACTTTGGGAGGCTGAGGTGGGCAGATCACCTGAGGTCAGGAGTTTGAGACCAGCCTGGCCAACACAGTGAAACCCCATCTCTACTAATAATATAAAAAGTAGCCAGACGTGGTGGTGTGCACCTGTAATCCCAGCTACTTCAGTGGCTGAGGCAGGAGAATTCCTTGAGCCTGGGAGGTGCAGGTTGCAGTGGATCACGCCACTGCACTCCAGCCTGGGATACAGAGTGAGACTCTGTTTCAAAAAAAAAAAAGTAGGTCTATAGGAATTTAATGATGTATATTTTAATTTTAACTTAGTTCCTGATTCCAAATGAGTATGGTGTGAGACTAGTGTAATTAATGGGAAGCGATATGTTACTTTTCAAAAATACAAATCATACTTTATGAATTTGTGAGTGAATGGAGATTGTTCTGAATTACACAGAAACTAAATTATCAAATTTTAATGGTTTTAGAATTGTAGTTTTATTACTTTAAAAATGAATCAGTTGGGCCAGGCGCGGTGGCTCACGCCTGTAATCCCAGCACTTTGGAAGGTGGAGGCGGACGGATCACGAGGTCAGCAGATCGAGACCATCCTGGCTAACACGGTGAAACCCCGTCTCTACTAAAAATACAAAAGCAAAATTAGCCGGGCGTGGTGGCAGGCGCCTATAGTCACAGCTACTCGGAAGGCTGAGGCAGGAGAATGGTGTGAACCTGGGAGGCGGGGCTTGCAGTGAGCTGAGATCGCGCCACTGCACTCCAGCCTGGGCTACAGAGTGAGACTCCATCCAAAAAAAAAAAAAAAGACATATAGTATCTAGAGATAAAAATACAGCATTAGAAATAAAAAATATACATAAATATACATAATTGGGTTATTATCAGTTTGATGTTTGATAGCAAAAGTAAAGACCAGTAACCTTGATAATGCAGAAATAAAAAACACTAATAGGGAGATGAAAAGAATCAAGACTGCAAAGCAATGAACAGAGCATCAGGAAACTGTGGTACAATATCAGGCAGCCTAAGCGGAGTCCCTGAAAGATGGGATTGTGAACAAAACATATGATAACTTAGGGAAATTTTTCAAAATTTGGAGTGTAAATATAAAATACATTTACCACACTTTAAAATTTATTGTAAGGATAATTTATGGTATAAAGCAAATATAGTAGCAATATATTGTGTAACTTATAGCATACATAAAAGTAAAATGTGGGACTAAATAGTTTAAAAAAGAAGAGAATATAGAAATAAAAGAACACCATTGTAGGACTCCTACAATATATGTGAAGTGTTATAGTATTATTTGAACATAGGCAGTTACAAGTTTAAAAAAATAGGAATTGCAAGTTCAAGAATAACCACTACAAAATAAAACAAAGAGGGACAACTTATATACTATTAGGAGTGATAAGGCAATAATAAGTTTTAAAGTGTTCAGTCTAAAATAAAGTGAGAAAAAAAGAACAAAAAGCAAGATGGTAGATTGAAGCATAATCAGATCAATAATTCCATTTAATCTAAATGGTCTAAACACAAGTAAAAAGCAAATTATCATACTGGATATAAATGGCAAGATCAACCAGGACCATCTATAAGAAACACATTAAAAATAAAAGCACACATAGGTTAAAAGTTTATAAAGTTGAGAAAACCTACGTCATGCAGACATTAACCAAAAGGAAGCTGAACTAGGTATGTTGATCAGAGAGAGAACATTTTAGAACTAGATACATTATGCTGAATAAAGACACTTATTTCTTAATGACAAAGGAGTGAACTCATCAAGAAGACATAATAGTCCTAAATACACATGGATTAAATTATAGGGCTTCAAAATATATGAAGCAAAACTGAAAGTGCTGAAAAGAGAAACAGACAAATCCAGAATTATTTTGCCTTATGCCTAATTAAAATAATTCTACAGAAAATTAGTAAGGATAAAGAAGACTTGAATAATATATCAACCAATGTAAACTGATTAATATTTATAGAATGCTGCTCTCAGCAACAGCAAAATATATGTTATTTAAAAATATACAGGGAACATTCACAAAATAGACCATATCTGGGGCCACAAAATTAGTTTCAATGCATGTAAGAGAATTTATATCATATAAAATATGTTATCAGATTACAACGGAATTAAGGTAGAGACAAATAACAGAAAAATATCTGGAAGTTTTTCAAATGTTTGGAAATTAAGCAACACATTTCTAAATAAATCATGAGTCAAAAGGAAATTGCAAATGAATTAAAAATATTTTAGTTTAATGAAAATTAAAATGTAACATGTACAAATATGTGCTATACAACTGACTGTACTCTGGGGGAAATTCTAGTATGAAATTACAATAACAGATTAAAGTCTCAAAACATGAATTAATATTCAGCCTTAAAAAGTTAGATCAAGAAGAGTAAATTAAATCTGAAGTTGTCAGAACAAAGTAAATAATAAAAAAGGAAAGGCCGGGCTCAGTGGCTCACGCCTGTAATCCCAGCACTTTGGGAGGCCGAGGCTCACCTGAGGTTCGGAGCTCGAGACCAGCCTGACCAACATGGAGAAACCCCGTCTCTACTAAAAATGCAAAACTGGCCATTCGTGGTGTCGCATGCCTGTAGTCCCAGCTACTCCGGAGGCTGAGGCGGGAGAATGGCTTGAATCCGGGAGACGGAGGTTGCTGTGAGCCGAGACCAGGCCATTGCACTCCAGCCTGGGCAACAAGAGTGAAACTCTGTCTCAAAAAAAAAAAAAAAAAAAAAAAAAGGAAAAAAATTAAAATACTGGAAACATAAATAACATCAAATGTTGGTTCTTTGAAAACATTTAAAAAAATGATAATCATATTTTCAGACTAATCAGAAAAAAAGATAAACATCAAGAATAAAATAACAGCATCATGACATCTCCTACAGACATATCCTACGATATGAAAATATGATAAATGACTTCCTGGCAAAAAATGCAATACCTTAGATTAAACAATTTCTTTGAAAAATGCCAAGTGCTGAAGTTCAATAAAGAAGGAAGAGATAACATGAATCAAGCCTTCTTTATTGAATGTGTTGCGTAAAGCATTTAAAAAATTTCGCAAAGAATATTCTAGGCCCAGATGGATTCTTAAGAAATTCTATAAAATATTTAAGAGGAAATTATACCAATTTTACAAACACCTTTTCCAGAAAAATGAAGTAGAGGGAATTGATCACAAGTAATTTTAGAAGACTAGCATTATCCTGATATCAAAACTAGGTTAAAATATTAGTAAAAACTACAAATCAATATTTCCCATAACTGTAGACACATATATTCTCAGCAAAGTTGTAGCTGATCAAACCTGGCAATGATTAAAATGAATACAGCATAATCAAGTGGGATTCATCCCAGAAATAAAAGAGTGATGTAACATTTCAAAATCTGTCAAGTTAATTTACCATATTAACAAGAAATATTTTCCTTTTACTTTTAGTTGACACATAATAATTGTACATATTTATCAGCTACCGAGTGATATTTTGATACATGCACACATGTAATGATCAAATCAGAATAATTAACATATCATCACCCTAAACATTTACTATTTCTTTGCATTGCAAATATTGAAAATCCTCTCTTCTAACATTTTGAAAATATACAATAAATTATAGTTGTTCATATTCAGCCTCCAGTGCTGCAGAACACCAGAACTCATTCCCCGTCTACCTGTGATTTTACAGCCGTTAACAAACAACACCCAATCTTCCCATCCCTTTTACCATTCTTAGCCTTCAATACCCACAATTCTACTCTCTACTTCCATGAGCTCAAAATTATTTTGTAGCCCACACATATGAGTAAGAACATGTGGTATTCATTTTTCTGTGCCTGACTTATTTTGCTTAACATAATGTCCTCCAGGCTCATCGATATTGCTAGGAAAGTTAGGATTTCATTCTTTTTATGGCTGAATAGTGTTCCATTGTGTATATATAATCACATTTTCTTTATTCATTTATCTGTGATAGACATTTAGGTAGATTCCATATATTAGCTATTGTGAATAATGCTGCAGTAGACATGGAGTGCAGGTCTTGTTTTGATATAATTATTTCCTTTCCTTTGGATAAATACCCAGTAGGTGGGTTGCTGGATCATATGGTAGTTCTATTTTTAGTTTTTTGAGAAACTTCCATACTTTTTTCCATAATGGCTGTACTAATTTACATTTCCACCCACAGTGTATAAAGATTGGTTTAACATGCAAACATCTATCAAATTAATTTGCCATATTAGTGAACCAAAATTAAAAGGAATAATAATCTCAATAAATGCATAAAATACATAAAAATTAACACACATCTATGATGATAACCACCAGCAAACTAGGAATAGAAGGAACCTTTCATCTGATAAACAGCACCTATGAAAACTTAAGAGTTAACCCCTATATAATGATGAAAGTCAGAATGCTTCCTCTCCACCACCCCCAAGATCCAGAACAAAGCCAGAATATTCACAGTCATCACTTTAATTCAAAAGGAAGTATGACTCAGTAAATTAAGAAAGCAAATTTTAAATAAATATTTATTAAAAAGGAATAAGTAAAACTTTTTTATTCACCAATGACATGATCATCTATGTGGAAAATCCTAGGAAATCTACAAAATTGCTTCTAGAACAAGCACATGGGTTTAGCAATTTACAATTGCAATGCCACTATGCAAAAATGAATTGTATTTCTGTATAATGATAATATATTATCAGAATTTGGTATTTGAATAGATACTTCACCAAAGAAAACACTCAGATGGAAAATAAGCACATGAAAAGATGCTCACTAATATCATCAGTCATTAGGAAAATGCAAATCAGTACCATAACGGGTACATACTCACAAAAATGTCTAATATATGACTGATGATATCAAGTGTTATTAAGGAGGATGTTGAGTAACTGGCGCTCATACTTTGCTGGTAGTAATGTTGTTTCTTATAGAAATTTTATTTACCAGGTGACCCAACAATTCCAGTAGGTATATACCAAACTTAAACAAATTTACAAGTGAAAAACAACCCCATCAAAAAGTGGGCAAAGCATATGAACAGACACTTCTCAAAAGAAGACATTTATGTGGCCAACAAACATATGAGAAAAAGCTCATCATCACTGGTCATTAGAGAAATGCAAATCAAAACCACAATGAGATACTATCTCACACCAGTTAGAATGGCCATCATTAAACAATCAGGAAATAACAGATGCTGGAGAGGATGTGGAGAAATAGGAATGCTTTTACACTGTTGGTAGGAGTGTAAATTAGTTCAACCATTGTGGAAGACAGTGTGGCAATTCCTCAGGGATCTAGAACTAGAAATACCATTTGACCCAGCAATCTCATTACTGTGTATATACCAAAAGGATTATAAATCATGCTACTATAAAGACACATGCACATGTATGTTTACTGCAGCACTATTCACAATAGCAAAGACTTGGAACCAACCCAAATGCCCATCAATGATAGACTGGATAAAGACAATGTGGCACATATACACCATGGAATACTATTCAGCCATAAAAAAGGATGAGTTCTTGTCCTTTGCAGGGACACAGATGAAGCTGGAAACCATCATTCTCAGCAAAGCAACACAGGAACAGAAAGCCAAACACCACATGTTCTCACTCATAAGTGGCTGTTGAACAATGAGAACATATGGATACAGGGAGGGGAACATCACACATTGGGGCCTGTTGGGGGCTGGGGGGCTGGTGTAGGGATAGCATTAGGAGAAATAACTAATGTAGATGATGGGTTGATGGGTGCAGCAAACCACCATGGCACGTGTATACCTATGTAACAAACCTGCACATTCTGCACATGTATCCCAGAACTTAAAGTATAATAATAATGTAAAAAAAAAACAGAAATGTGTGAAAATTTACATATATTTTGTCTACACATACTCTATGTTCTATTATTTTTGTTTCAAGTGCTTTGAATCTGTTTTTGTCTTCTTTCACATTTATTTTCTTCACAAATAGACACTTTTATACTTACAAAATATCAATTTTAATCCTGATAATATCTGCTTTTCCAAAACTAACTTTTATGACATTTATGTAGCCACCTTAGCTTTTATTTGGTGTTTGTATGATATATCTTGTGACATTATCTGACTCATAATCAATCTAGGGTTGTATATTTAAATTTTTTTTAATTTTTATAGACAGCATATGGTTACAGCCTTTTTTTATTCATTCTGACAATCTCTGCTTTTTAATTATAGTGTTTGGCCATTTACATTTAATGTGTTTTTCAATATGGTTGGGTTTAAATTTATCATCTTGCTATTGGTTTTCTACTAGTTCTATAATACTTTATTCTTTTTTTCTTATTTTCCCTTAGCTTTTTTTCCTTGAATATTTTTGGCATCCATCTTATCTTATTAACTTTTTAGATCTTCATATCATTTTCAGTGGTTTAATTCTTCAAATGTAATTTTAGCTTGCCACATTCCACCTTCATATAATGTTATACCACATCACATATAACTAACTTTTATATATTACATATTGCATACAGACTGTATGATATTGTCCTTGCTCTAAAGAATTCCATTCAAAAATATTTTCCAAATTTAAAATATTTTGTATTATTCCACCTAATTACAATTTCTATTTCTCTTCATTCTTTGAGTAGACACATATTTGTGTTGCTGTTATGTTTTAATCTGAAATCATTGTAAGAGATTTAGCTTACTTGTCCAGAAATATTTATAAGTACATATATAAGGGTATTTGCTTCTGTGTTTATTGTGAGAGTATATATTAAACATGTGAATTTTCCCTCAAAACAGTAATAAGTAACTAGTTACAATTAGTTACAGTTTCAAGTAAACCAGTTATTAATATGTAGAAAAGAGTGTCAGTCCAGACATGTTACATAGTGAATTGGATACCTTAAACGTTTGCTTCAAAAGATAATATCTAGTCTGCTTTATCTGCTTGGCATGGCCCTGACAGCAAAAGTCTTTAACATTAAGGAATCCATTATTATAATAAATGTGCAGAATCAAAAGAATGTCCACTGAAAAATTATAGCTGTAGCTGATAATAAAACTATTATGAATTTCACCATGACTTTAGTATAATTGCAACCAGGATACTAGTTTTTATAATACATTTGAACCCTATAAATTTTTTAAAAGATATTTTTGTTTGTTTCACTGAAAGTGTGTCACCATCTAACATTGATCAAAATAATGAGGCACAGTCACATATGTTACAAAATGTAGACCTTTTTTTTCTCCTGTTACTTAAGGCGAGAACAGAGTGTGAGAGCTGGTAGTGGTCAGCTTTATGCTGTTAGAGTAAACTGGTAGAGCTGTCCTTCACAATTTATTCAAACATCTGGCTACCACAGTTAAATAGGTTAGGGAAGAGCATATGGTTCTCATTTAGAACACTGCAAATATCATCCTGATGGAGACTAAAATGTTAAGAAAGGGCAATACTGTTTTGATTATAATCTCAGACAGGAAGAAAAAAACCTGCATGTTAAGCTAAGAATCCCAGTATCTTATAAAAATTTATATTCTGTGTTGTGTTGTTATTTTGATTTTTACATTAAAGGACAGTCCATTAATATAGGAGGATAACAGTTGACTTTTTTGTGCTTTTCAAATAAAATGATAGCCAAAAAATATAAAAAGGAGAAAATTATAAACTTTAGGAACTTTTGCTTTTAATAACAATGTTTATTTGGAATTTCAAAGTTACATTTTTATATATTAATCCTATTGATTAGGAATACATGTATATGTATTTTCCAATTAGATTGTAGTTAAATAGCAGGCTTCTATCTCTGTAAAACAGATGAAAGGGCTGTTAGGTTAATCCAGCTGCTTAAAATGTGTGTTGTATTTGACCATTTGCCAAAAAAATCTGTGGCTACATGAGCCAGCTGGCATGAGTTGGAGGGTGGGAATCTCTCAGCTGATTATGACCATGGCTGAGGACATTTTTATAAATTCTACTTTCAGAATGACAGTGAAAAACTGTACCTTGGCTGCCCTACAATTTTGCCAAGCAATGATATCTTCAGAAATTATTTACCTTTTAAAATATACCTTCCCACTTATATTACTTGAACCCCTAAACAGGTCATTTACTTATATTCAAAAAGTAAGAGAAAAAAATTTTTTAAGATGTATTAAAATTTAGGAGCCCGGGATTTCACTTTCTACATTTTGTCATATTTCCTACATAAAAAAGGGGGAAAATTAACTTTAAAATAAGTAATTCAATAAGGATATTTATGTCAAAAAATCAATATCTCATTGTGTAATTTTATGATATTATTTTATTATTTGTTATTAGAGACCATAGTTAAGCAGAGTTGCTTAATTTTTAAAAATTGTCCTCATCATTTGAGTTATTATATATATTATAAGAACCCATGTTTTTAACCATCAAGAAAACCTTAAGTTACTTCTATACATTGACTCATCTGCACATGTATTTATGTGTGTGTGTAGGTGTGTGTGTGTGTGTCTCCCAGGTGTGAGGCCCACCACACTAACAAGTCCCAAGGTACACTCTTCCTTTGATTTTTTTTTTTTTTTCCCCAGCTGGTACTTGCTACAGCAACATGTCTGAGTGGCCATTTGAGTTATCTGAGAAGCTGTCAAAAGGCTGAGAAGATTTGGGAAGATTTCAAAAACCTGGCTGAGCCTGCTTTCTCAAGAATAATACTTTATGACACTTTTATTCTCAATCCCAAACCTCAGACGTTTGATTTTTTTTTCACTGTTGAAATAGTGGCAACAAGAAGGATAGGTGGAATTAGGATACTTCAAGAACATAAAAATCACAGAACGTTTCAGCTTTCACTGAATTGCAGACATTTATATTTTCAAATTATAACGTGATAGATGGAGTCTGGTTTCACTATAACAGAATATAAAAGAGAAATCTCCATTAATGACACATGGTTTCTAGTAGTCCACTTATAGGAATATTTAACTTTATTCATATTTATTTTTATGTATTTACATTATTTTAATAGGTAATGCAATTACATCTTCTAAAATTCAGAAAGCATAAAATACATAAGAGAAAAACTCATCATCCAGCCCTATCTCAGGTTGCCCTTGAGGACTCTAGTTTCTGAACCCACACAGCTAAACCTTGTTACAAATTACTTGGGTGTATTACCTGGCATTGCCAGGTTTAACAAATAAAAACATAGGATTCCTGATTAAGTTTAATTTTCAGATAAATAATTAATGCTTTTTAAGTAGAAGTATTTCCCAAATATTACAAGAGACATGCATATATTTAAAAATTATTGTTTGATATCCAAATTTAACTATGTGTCGTATATTTTGTCTGGCAACCCTAATCCTTCCCCAGGTTCTTATGCAAATAGAGAAAATATGCACTCTTTTATTATCCTCCGTCCCTTTCTTTTACAGAAATGATAGAATGCTTTATTTAGTATTCTGCACCTGTTTTTAGCTAACCACACTTTTGGGGATTGTTCTGTATCATAAAAGATATTTCTCTTTTTTACCATAATATATTTCATTAAACCTTCTTGATGTATTCACAGGTTAGGTCCCATATTTTGCTCTTCTAAACAATGTCACAATGAAGAATCTGTCATAAATTCCCAGAAATGGCATTACTATGTCAAAGGGAGAAGTGTATGTATAATTTTAGTAGATGTTGCAAATTGTCCTCCATAATGGTTATAACAATTACCATCCAATCAGCAAAGGGTGACAGTGCTTATTTTGATCACAATTTACTAACACTGTGTTACCAATCTTTGGATTTTGTTGTCAATCTGCGAGATAAAAAATGGTGTTTTAGTTTAATTCTATTTAGTTGTATTTTGCATTTATCTTTCAATGAGTAAAACTGAGAATTATTTTTATATGTTTATAAACTGTTTATATTTTTTCTTTAATTTTCTAGTTATACTCATTGCAATGGTTCTACTGTGGTCAGTGTGTTTCTTCTAAAGTTCTTTGAGCTCTTTGCATATTAAGGATGTTGACTCTTTGTGATGTAAATGGCCAATAGTTTTCCTAGTTTTTCATCTCCCTTTTCACTTCACTTGTGAATTTTTAAATGGATTCATTTTTATCATTCTTTTAGCTTATGACTTCTGCGTGTTGAACCAAAGTCAGAAAAGCCTTTCCCGCTTAAAGACTATAAAGGAATTCACTTTGTTTTTTATTTTTGTACCTTGCTAGTTTGAATTTTTTGTTTTGTATTTAAATCCTTGATCATCTTGGTGTTTGCTATTGTCTGTGAATGCAGCTTTACCTTTTTTGGGTAACTTCACAGTCGTTCCTATTCTATTTATTTGAACATCTGTTATTGTTTGTGCTGATTTGAGATCCTTCCTTCATTGTACATTAAATTCCCTTGTGTATTTGTGTCTATTTTAAAACACTAAACTCTTCCCTTAGCATTTATTTGCCTATAACACAACAGTGTCTTACTGAATTTATTATCTAGGTTTTGTACCCTAAAATAACCAGAAAAAAATCTCACTTTCATAACTTTTCATTTTTAGAGTTTACCTGGTTATTTGTGTTTGGTGATCTCTATGAATTCTACAATTAGCTTGTCAAATTGTAGAAACAATACTAGTGGTATTTTTTCGGAGACGGCATTAAACTTACAAATTTGTTTAAAGAGAACTGACATACTATACAAAACCATGATGTAGCTTTCCATTCCTTCAGAGTGTATTCTGAGTTGTCTTATTGATTATACAAAATTTTTATTCATTCTATTGGGTTATTTAGGTATACCTCTTAGTTCTAATTCTCTCTTTCTTTTCTTTCCGTCCTTTCTTCCTTTCCTTTTTTGAGACAGGATCTCCCTCTGTTGCCCAGGCAGGAGTGCAGTGGAGCCATCACAGTTCATTGCAGCTTTGAACTTCTGGGCTCAAGCCAGAAGTTCCCACCTCCTGCCTCAGCTTCCTGAATAGCCAGAACTACAGGTGTATGCCACCGTGCCCTGCTAATTTTTATTTTTCGTAGAGATGAGGTCTAGCTTTTTGTTGCCTAGATCGATCTTAAACTCCTGGCCTCAAGCAATCCTCCCACCTCAGCCTCCTAAAGCTCTAGGATTACAGGCGTGAGACATAGCACCCCGTCGTCTCTATTTTCTCTAATTGAACTGAGAAATGTGTCTAATGCAATGTTAAATTGTGGTGGGGGAAGGTCAGCTTGCTTGCTTTCTTTTTCTTCCTTTCCTTTCCTTTTTCCCTCCCTTTCCTTTCTCCTTCCCTTTTTCTTTCCCCTTCCCTTTCCTTTCCCTTCCCTTCATTTCCCTTACTTCCCTTTCTGACTTTTGCATACCCATTTAATAAGGTGCTAGCCTTTTTTTGGCTGGAGTTCATATATTTCATCATGTTAAGGAAGTATTCATTGATATCTATTTTGTTAATATATACAAAAAATAAGGAATGGTAATATTTTTCTTAGTTCTATCAATATACTAAATGATATTAATAGATTTCTTAATACTGGACCACACACATTCTTGGAATAAATTCCATTTTGCTCAAAATGATCAGCAATTTATCTCAGGTTTCTATTGTGAGCAAAAGTATTTCAGAAAGATATGTTTTTTTTAAGCTTATAAGAGAAATGCCCTTTTGTTTTCTTATTTTACCCTCTCAGTTTTATGGCATTGTGATCAGATAATTGTTTCAATGCTACTTATATTTTTTGAATTTATTGTTTTATTCTTGCTCATTATATATTCCATTTTGTTAAGTCTCATGTTGTACTCACTCCTTTGAATGTATATATAAATAAACAGCTAGCATGTGAATTTTCTCTTGCTTTGTAAAACATGACTACAAATGTAGTAGCTTAAAACAACTCACATTTATTATCTCATACTTTCTACGGATCAGGCCCAGGTTCACTGGGACCTTTGCTAAGACTGTAATCAAGGTGTAAGCCAAGCGGTGTTCTCCCTGGGAGCCTTTTCTTGGGGGAAGAATCTATTTCCAGGCTCATTTACCTGGTCCGCAGAATTCAATCCCTTGCTTAGCACTGAGGATTTTTGCTGACTGCAGGCTGGAGGGGGCTCCCAGGTCCTAGAAGCTACAAATAGGTCCTAGAGTGCACTCTAGGTCCTTGAGTCCTCCTCCAGAGCCTCGAGTCCTCCTCCAGAGCCTCGAGTCCTCCTCCAGAGCCTAGAGTCCTCCTCCAGAGCCTCGAGTCCTCCTCCAGAGCCTAGAGTCCTCTCCTAGGTCTGAGAGTACACTCCAGGTTCCAGAGGCCCCTCCCAGGTCCTAAAGGCCTCCCTCCGGTTCTAGAGGCCTCCCCTATTTTCTAGAGTAAAACTCCAGGTCCCAGAGGCCTCCCTCAGGTCCCAGGGACCTTCTCAACATCCTAGAGGCCTCCCCCAGGTCCTAAAGGAAGCCCCCAGGTTTCCGAGGTCACAGGTAGGTCCCAGATGGTGCTCACAGGAGCCTCCCTGAGGCCCAAGAGCCTCCTCCAGATATTAGAGGCCTCCCAGAATGTCCCAAAGTCCACCTATAGGTCTCAGAGGCCTCTTTCAGGTTTTAGAGGATACCCCCAAATCCTACAGCCTTCCTTCCTGGACCTAGAGGCCACCCCTAGGCCCTAAAGCCTTTCTCCAGGTCCTAGAGTACACTCTAGATACATACATATATTTATCGCTTATCACTTGGATTTTCTCAACTTGGGCGCTTACTTCAAGCCAAAAAACCAATAAAGAGAATCTCTGGCTCTAGTAGGGCTGGGCGCGGTGGCTCACACCTGTAATCCCAGCACTTTGGGAGGCCGAGGCAGGTGGATCACGAGGTCAGGAGATGGAGACCATCCTGGTTAACACGGTGAAACCCCGTCTCTACTAAAAATACAAAAAAAAATTAGCCAGGCATGGTGGTGGGCACCTGTAGTCCGAGCTACTGGGGAGGCTGAGGCAGGAGAATGGCGTGAATCTGGGAGGCAGAGCTTGCAGTGAGCTGAGATCGCACCACTGCACTCCAGCCTGGGCAACAGAGCAAGATTCTGTCTCACAAAAAAAAAAAAAAAAAAAAAAAGAGAGAGAATCTCTGGCGCTGGTCTCCTAAGATGGCCTAATGTATCATAACATGATTAAGGAAGTGGCAGCCCTCATCTACGTCATATTCTTTTTTTTCTTTCTTTCTTTTTTTTTTTTGAGAGTCTTCTTTTGTTGCCCAGGCTGGAGTGCAGTGGCACAATCTCGGCTCACTACAACCTCTGCCTCCCAGGTTCAAGCGATTCTCATGTCTCAACCTCTTGAGTAGCTGGGATTACAGGTGTGCACCACCAGGTCCAGCTAATTTTTGTGTTTTTAGTAAAGTTGGGGTTTCACCATGCTGGTCTCAAACTCCTGACCTCAAGTGACCCACCCACCTTGGCCTCCCAATGTGCTGGGACTACAGGCATGAGTCACCATGCCTGGCAACCTATTCCATATTCTACTGGTGAGAATTAGGTCACAGATTCTGTGGGCACTCAGCAGCACGGGCTCCAGGAACACACTTGTAGACCAAGACGTGGGAATTGTTGGGGATCATTTTAAAGGGCTCAACACAAATAGATGGATAGGTGGATAATTGCTACTTTTGGAAATTATCTTACACCATCTTCTATAGCCTTACTTTTATTTCCCCATGATTTGCCGCAGGCTGAGAAACCGTATTGAAATCTTGCACGCTAATGTGTTCCATCTGATTCTCCTGGTATCAACTATAGTTTTGTTTTTAAACATCGTTTTTATATTTTGTGATGTATGGCTTATTCTCATATCCTCATTTGAATTTCACCCTTCAGCATTAAAAATTCCTCTCTTTTCTTTTTTTCTTTCTACTGTGTTTGTAACCTGAATTTCACTGGGTCACTTAATAAGATGACACACCTCTGCTTTGTTCTTTTTGTTGTTGTGTTTTTTGTTTTTTGTTTTTTTTTGAGACAGGGTCTCGCTCTGTCGCCTAGGCTGGAGTGCAGTGGCATGATCTCGGCTCACTGCAACCTCCGTCTCCCAGGTTCAAGCGATTCTCCTGCCTCAGTCTACCGAGTAGCTGGGATTACAGGCATGCGCCACCATGCCCAACTAATTTTTATATGTTTAGTAGAGACAGGGTTTCACCATGTTGGACGGGCTGGTCTCGAACTCCTGGCCTCAGGTGATCCACCCACCTGAGCCTCCCAAAGTGCTGGGATTACAGGCGTGAGCCACTGCACCCAGCCTGCTTTGTTTCTATTGCATTTGTCTTGTGTAACTTTGCCCATCTTTTCATTTTCAATCTTTCTAATGACTTTGATTTATAAAATTACTCATTAAAAATCAATTTTCTTTAACATGTGGATGTGTCTTCTTTAGCTTATGTATATTATGGCCATTACTGTTGTGTTTTCGTTATAGATTTCTATTTATAATCTTAAAAATTTGTCAAAATTGATGGGGTACTTGAGAAACTTTTTACGTGTATATAATATGTGGTGGTCAAGACAGGGTACTCAGGGTTTTCATCATCTAAGTCCAATTTTTCTTTTTCTTTTTCTTTTTTTTTTTTGAGACAGTCTTCTCTCTATCGCCTGGGCTGGAGTGCAGTAGCATGATCTCTCACTGCAAGCTCCACCTCCTGAGTTCATGCCATTCTCCTGCCTCAGCCTCCCGAGTAGCTGGGACTACAGGCGCCTGCCACCATACCCGGCTAATTTTTTGTATTTTTTAGTAGAGACGGGGTTTCACCGTGTTAGCCAGGATGGTCTCCATCTTCTGACCTCGTGATCCACCCACCTGGGCCTCCCAAAGTGCCGGGATTACAGGCGTGAGCCACCGCACCCGGCCCAATTTTTTTTTAAGTATTGTTCTACTCTGCTATCAAACATTGAATTTATTTTATACCATTTTATAATGTGATCTCTTTCTTCTCTTTGATTTTTTTCTTTATAGGGTCTTGATATTTTGGAAAGTCTATATTTTTGTCCTAGTGGCAACTGTTATTATATTTATACTATATAAAATATTTTTAATTATTCTTTCTTTGTCTTCTGAACTATAAGCATTTCTAAAAGTACCACATTCCATATTCCTTCTCCTCCTCCTGTCCTCTATCACCTGATTTTACACAAAAATATCTCCCTGCCCACAATGGCTCACACCTGTAGTCCCAGCACTTTGGGAGGCTGAGGCGCGCCGATCACCTGAGGTCAGGAGTTCGAGACCAGCCTGGCCAACATTGCAAAACCCCATCTCTACTAAAAATACAAAAATTAGCTGGGCATGGTAGTGCGCGCCTGTAATCCCAGCTACTCATGACGCTGAGGAAAGAGAATCACTTGAACCCGGGAGGTGGAGGTTGCAGTGAGCCAAGATCGCACCACTGCACTCCAGCCTCGGCAACAGAGTGAGACTCTGTGTCAAAAAAAAAAAAAAAAATGTGCATACACACACACACACACACACACACATAATCTCTTTAATCTCTTGCAGTGTCTACTCTTTTACTTCTATTACGTGACTTCAGCATTATATGATCTATGATCTTTATCACTCAGCTTTAGAGGTGAGATCATCTCTACTTCTCAATATCTTTGTACTTCCTTATTTTTGTTTGTTGTAATTTTTCTGTATTTTCAGTATAACATTGACATCTTTTCCTTCATTACCCCATTTCTTTTAGTTGTATATAGATACATACAACAATTTATTGCTTATCATCAGTCATATTGTTGCAGGGTAGTTTCCCCATTTTTTGTTTGTTTGGTTGAAAACTCTACTAGTTGCAGAAAACACCCTCAGTTCACTAACAAGGGCTCAGAAGAACAATATTTTCTGAATCCTTTCGTGTTCGACCCAGTTAGCTTTTATGCTTAAAAACACTTTTAAAATAACTTGTGTTATCCTGCTTTCCTTTGAGGTTTCAGAAGTCACCTCTATGTGCCTTTGTACAAATTAGAAAAGGGGGCCTCTCTCTGGCACATTCAATCCTGGGTGCATAATGCTCGCTGAGAAGAAGGGAAATCAGAACCCCTCATGCGTGCTAGACAGGCACTGGCCTTCCTGCCACCTCCAGTTCTGTCCTTGCTTCTGAGGTCGTTTTTTTTTCTACTTCTTTCCTGAAGTTTTTTGATTCTGACATTTTTATATAGCATTGGACTATATTTGTTTATGGTTAATTCATGAGTCTCTCTTAATAACTTTTTTGTTATTTATATCTAGTTTAATTCCACTGTAGCAGAGACTACACTGTATGTTTGAATGATGTGAAATTTGGTGATATTTGCCTTATGGTCCAGGCTATGTGCACTTGAAAAGCTAAGTGCAGTGATCTGCATATGCCAATTAGGCCAAATTTGTTAGGCATGATGTTTAAATAGTCCATGCATCATTTTTTTTTCTTTTTAGTGTTCTATTGGTTATTGAGAGTGGGATATTAGTCTTTCACTATGAGTGCGGACTTGTCTGTTTCTCCTTTCAGTTCTTTCAGCTTTTAGTTTTATATATTTTAATGTTATTCTATTAGCTGCCAACAAATTCAGAATTCGGTCTTTCTAGTGGACTAGCCATTTTATCATTAGGAAATATCTTTGTCTCCAATAATGAGCATTGCCTTAAAGTCTGCTCTGTCTGATGTCAGTAGGGCTATCCCAGTTTGTTTTCATTAGTTTTTACATGTTAAATCATTTATGTCTTTTTACTTTTAACCTCTATGTCCTTACATTCAAGGCATATCTCTTTAAAACACTGTATGTTTGAGATTTTTAAAAATCCTGAATCCGTGTTTTTTTAATGGAAACATTTACTGGCGTTATTTGACATTAAATCTGTGCACTACTTACCATACGTCTTCCCAAGTTCATTTTGTACCTTTCTGGAATTATTCAAGTTTAATGAAACATTTATGATTCTATTTTTATTTCTTTTTTATTAGTTTATTAGTAATATAGCCTTTCATCATTATCATTATTATTGCTTTAGGGGTTTCAATATAAATCCTTGACTGATTAGGGCCACTCTAAAAACAGATACTTTCCATCATTTCTTCATCAATGCAAAGATTGAATTTTACTAGCCTCACCTTATTTTTGCTATTACTAGTGTCAGGAACTTTCATTCTACATCTATTTTGAAGCATATGACATTATTAACATTGTTATACAGGAAAAATAGTTATTTAGATTTACCCATATCATCACTTTTAAATTCCTTGTTCCTTCCTGTACTTCCAGGTTTTCATCATTTTCCTATTGCGTGAAGAACTCCCTGACTATTTCTTTCATTGCATATTTGCTGCCAATAAATCCTCTGTTTCTGTTTATAAAGATCTTTATTTTCAAAGGATTGCTTTTGCTAAGTCAAGGATTCAGGATTGGCAATTATTTTCTTTTAGCCTGTTAAAGTTGTTATTGCATTTTCTTTGTGCTTAGATAATTTCTGTTAAGAATTCAGCTCTGGGTATCATTGTTGCTCTTTTTAAGATAATGTGCCTATTTTCCCTTGGCTGCTTTGAAAACTTTCTTTGGCTTTGGCTTTTAGCAGTTTTACTATGCTGCTAAATGTGCAGTTGTTCATTTTGTTGTTCTTAATTTAATTTGCTTGTGGTCCGTAGTTTTTCTTTAATCTTTGACTTGGGTCCTTTGTCTGTTTTGAGAATTCTCAGCCATTATGTCCTCAAATACTGCTTCCACCCCATGCCTCTCTTTTCTGTTTAGAACACCAATTATACACATTTTATATCTTTCAAAATCTCCTTTGTTTTCCATACTGTTTTTCTTTCTCTCTCTTTTTGTAAATATTTCTTTCTGTGTTTCAAATAAGGATATTTTCTACAGATCTGTCCTCCAGCTCACTAACCCACTCTCCTCCGTTTGACCTGCTGTTGAAACTGTTTATTGAGTTGCTGATTTCGGTTACTTTACAGCTTTAGGATTTCCATTTAATTCTGTTTCATAGACTCTTATTTTCTGGTGAAAATGTCCATCTTACCATTTACTTATTTAAACATATGACTCTGATGGCTCTTTATCATCTGTGGAGTTGCTACTACTTTCTATTTTTTCTCTTGGTGTTTGGTCACCTGGTTCTATATTTTTCAAAGCCTGATAGTAAATTACTGAATGACAACTGTTGCTTGTTACAACAATATCTCTGAAAACACAGTTGCTTGTTACGACAATATCTCTGAAAGATATTATCTTCATCTAAGAACTATTTCCCTTTATCTGGAAGATTGTTACACTAGGTACAGATCAACTTGATCCTTTCTGGAATGAAGATGTTTCAAATGAGCTTTCTGTCTTAGTGAAGGATAAACTTTTTCTAGTTTGCTTTTTCTCCTAGGAAATAATACATTGGAAGCCTTACCTGAAAGCTTGTTAGTGTTTGCAGTGCCTTTCTCTGGGTCTTGCCTTAATTTCCAGCGTTTGCATTCCCAGTGGATGCTTGGTGACTGCTTTGCTTGACTTCCTGGCCTCTCACCTGCACCATATTCCCTCACTCTCATCCAACCTACAAATAGGGAATTTCAGGCCCATGGTTACCTTTCTGACAGGCTTGGCTCCTTCTAAATCCAGGCCACCTTGGTAGCTCTACATTTCAACTTTGTCTCCCCTAACCTATAAGCTTGCTGGAGGTCTCTCCACTGCTTTCATTTGATCTTCCGAGGCTCGTGCCCCTTAGAACTTTGTAAGTGTCTGGATAAGAGACGTGGTGGGTGACATTGGGGTCACCTCAGTGCCATTTCCCCCTCTCAGGGCATCTTGGCCACTCAAGTTACAGATATCTTGGCTGTTCTCTATCATCTTCAGAAGGCTGTTGTTGCTGTTTTAATTTCGCAACTTTTTACAGTGTTCCAGTTGAGAGGTGAAGCTGTGTGGGCTTCTGGGTCGGGTGGAGACTTGGAGAACTTTTCTGTCTAGCTAAAGGATTGTAAATGCACCAATCAGCACTCTGTGTCTAGCTAAAGGTTTGTAAACGCACCAATCAGTGCTCTGTGTCTAGCTAAAGGATTGTAAATGCACCAATCAGTCTAGCTATCAGGTAGGGGACTTGGAGAACTTTTCTGTCTAGCTAAAGGATTGTAAATGCACCAATCAGTGCTCTGTGTCTAGCTAAAAGATTGTAAATGTACCAATCAGCACTCTGTCAAAACAGACCAATCAGCACTCTGTAAAATGGACCAATCAGCACTCTGTAAAATGGACCAATCCGCTCTCTGTAAAATGGACCAATTAGCAGGATGTGGGTGGGGCCAAATAAGGGAATAAAAGCAGGCCACCAGCCAGGACCAGCGACTCCCTGGGCTCCCCTTCCAAATTGTGGAAGGTTTGTGCTTTCTCTCTTTGCAATAAATCTTACTGCTGCTCACTCTTTGGGTCCACGCTGCTTTTATGAGCAGAAACACCCACCATGAAGGTCTGCAGCTTCACTCCCAAAGTCAGCAAGACTGCGAACCCACCAGAAGGAAGACACTCGGGACACGTCGGAACATCAGAAGGAACAAACTCCAGACACACCATCTTTAGGAACTGTAACACTCACTGCGAGGGTCCGTGGCTTCATTCTTGAAATCAGCGAGACCAAGAACCCACCAATTCCGGACACAAAAGTATGCTGGTTACTCTTATAAAATCTTCTCCATCAGAGCCATAGGCAAAGATGCTGGCCACTTTGTACCAGTCCCACTGCCACCATGAGATGTGAGTACCCACTGTGTCTTACCTGGAATACTGCAGTGGCTTCGTAACCAGACACTCTGTGTCCACCTTGGCCCTCTTACAATCCATTCTCAACCGAGCACCCAGGAAGATACCTCAAAAGATTAACCAGTTCATACCAGATATTTCAACAGGCTCCCCCGAGCCTCAGAGTAAACATAACATTCACTGTGAAGAAAAAGCGCTCCCCACCCTGCTCTCACAGATCTACAAGGCCCTACACACCCCCCACCATAGTCCTACTCTGCCCTGTCCCACTTTGCTCCAGCCACACTGGCCTCCCGACCATTCCTGGAGCACCAAGTGCCCCTCTACTGTCGGGCCTGTGCCCTGGCTGCCTACTCTTCCTGTAACATCTTTCCCCAGGTACATGATGGTTAATTGCTTCATCTTTCAACTCCTGGTTTAGATGTCATCTTTTCAAAGAAACCTATGCTAATCACTTTATTGAAATACATCCTTCTTCACCCGTGTCTAGCCTGATACTTTGACTCCCTTCACCCAACTCTACTTTCTTCTTCGTCCATGATATTGATCACTTTCTGGAATAACTTATTCTACCATATTCTTTACCATATTTATTGTTTTTATATGCATTTAGTCCCCTTTCACCTCTCCCCAGCTAGACAGTTAACTCTAGGATGTTGGGAGGAAAGCTGAGTGTTGGGAGAGAAGCTGAGGCAGGGTTTGGAACATGTAAGGGGTCCAGGGTCTAAAACCCTTCCTGGCCTCTGGAATGTGTAGAGACTTGCTGGCTCCTTGCTTCTAGCATTTTCATTATCTCAAGTAGCCATATGTTTCAAAGAAAATGCTAAACCGTCACAGCTGTAGCTCATTCTCTTGATACGCTGCTTCCTTTCAACCCCCACATCGTCACCACCTGTTTGTTTGTGTGATCACCAATTAATAGCGTGGGCTCCCAGAGCTTGGGGCCTTCGCAGCCTCCATACTAGCGTTGGCTCCCTGGTCCCACTTTCTCTCTTGTCTTTTCTCATTCCTTTGACTCTGCTGGACTTCGTAGCCCCCACAGCCTGGTGTTGGGTCTGATCACCCCAACATAGGAAGAGTAGAATATTTGCCTGCTTTAGTTTTTGTGTGTGTGTGTGTGTGTGTGTGTGTGTTTTTTTTTTTTCCCTGACATTCTGAGTACTTACAAGCAGAAGTCCTCAAAGGACCTGATGAATGGTAAACACCTAGAAATATTTTGGTAGAGAAAGGCAATCAAAATCATCATATAATCAGGGAATTTATCAAATATTTATTATCTACAATAAAAGGGTACTAAAATAATAATAAAACAGACATTTGGAACTTAAAAACCTTTCTCTAAAGAGTTATTTGCTACTTTCTCGGTGTTCTTGAAGTGATTACAAATGTTCCCTCATGGCTCTAGGAATTCCTGCTTTTTCTGCTGAGGTAAAGATAAAGATGCTAACTATCATATTACTAAGAGTGACAACCATGCGTACATTCTTCCAGATATCTACTCGGATTAACTGTTCACTATAGCCACGAGGAAGCTAAGGCACACATCACCTTGCAAGGAGCATTGCAATATTAACAAACACTACACTGTACACACTGTACACCAAAGGACAGCAACACACTCAAGAAAATGGTGAGGTTGTTGATGTTTCTACTTTAAGGTTATTTACAATACACATATGATACTGCTTCATGCTTCTTAAGCTCAGATCCCACAAACGGTAGAAACAATATATTCTAGTTTTAGATCTTGTAAAGGCTTATTTTTTGTTATTACTGTAATAAAAACGACTATCATTAATGAGCAACCATTGTATTTCTAGGACTAAAGTAATTAATTTAGATTTACTACCCGTGACCTAACAAAATAGTTATTTTTGAATATTTGTCCAAGAGCATATACAGATAGGTATGATATTACATATTAATATCTATTATATAATGTAAACACCCACACATATATAATTATATCTATATATTTATATAGTATATATAATATATATTATAGCACTTTCATTATCTCAAGTAGCCATATGTTTATATAATATATAATATATAATATTTAATGTTATATAATATATAATATATATTACATCTATATATATTGTTAATATATAATACCACCTAAGAACATTCCATCCATATCCCTACAAGATATTCCTACGAGATTCTCTTATCTAAATACTTATACCAGCCTCGGAAATGGCCACTTAACTATAATTATAGGTATAATTATTGATATAGAAGAAACTGAGAAACGAAATAGGATGAAAGAAAATTAATCTGGGCCTAATTAATAACATTTAGAAACGCTTCTCATCAACTAATAGGTTGAATTATGAAAGGCTCTTTGTAAAGTCCATTTGGTTATAATATTATAATTTTTCCATTACTTTCAATTTTTCAAACGTTAAATCTACTTCATTTTTGCTGGATGGGAGAGCTCCAGCATCACAGCTCGCATATATATCCTGTGAAGAAATGTCCAAAACTTGTGATTCCCCAAAGCTAATGTGTTCCTCTTCACACAGTCCCAATTTTGTAACTCTCTGATAGCAATAACCTTTGTATCTCTCCACCAATAAGACATAAGAGAAGGGGAAATGAAGGTTGGGACAACACTTTCTTTTTTACCATAAGAACCTTCTTAAGGAGACAGAGTGCTAAATGACATAGAAGGAAATCTTAAGCAATTATGTAAAAGTTGGCCCTGATACCCACTCCTCTGAACAAACCCCATTAAGTCAGACTTAAATCTGCACATTTCCCTGGTGAACAGTTTCTTAAATGTTTTTTAAAATAACTGATCACCAGATTTGCCTAATTACAAACATTTCTGAGTTATTTTCTATGTAAGGCAGCTATACCAGCAAGAAGGTAACTCCTGAGCATTCCTTGGAAGCAATAACAGGAGGAAGAGGCTGAAATCTACAGATATTCAGGGAAGGTGGGGTTTTCTTACCCAGCTGTGACATTAGGCATCATGGTATGCTTACTCTTACTAACAGTTGCAATCTTCAAAAGTAGGCAGAGAGACAACAAACATGCCCAATGCTAATGACCAATGTGATGGACATTTTATGTGTGACCCATGGACGAAAGTACTTCTCTATTATATTAGGATTATGCTAAAAATGCAATTTCCTGTAACTCATTCCAATCATAAAATCAGATTCTCTGGAGGTGGGTCCCAGGAATTTTCAGTTTAGTAAGCCTACCAGGTGATTCTTACGCACACTAAGGTTTGAAAACAACTGAGAGATTTTAAAAACAACCACAATGACCTCTAACAACATCTGTTGATGGTGAGCAGTGTTGACTCACTCTTCCTCTGTTAGATCTTAAGTTGAGTTTTTGTAAATAAAGTTGCTTTTGTTTATACTACTACTTTTAGTTTTTGCTTGGTGTTCTGGGAATCTGTCTGTAGGAAAACCCTTGGATGTAGTGTAGATGTATTTTGGAAGAAAATACTTGGCTATGTTTATCCGAGTGAAATTAGAAAGAGCTGAAGATTGAGATGCCAGGGAGTAAAAGAGAATTAACATTAACATTTATATTTAAGGCTAAAACATATGCTAGAAAACAAGAAACATTTTGGCAGTGTTTAATACATAGTTGAAGGTAATAGAAGTGGTTCTGAAATGCTGTACACATTGCAATCCCCTGACTGCTAGGTGGTAATCATCATCATCATCAATATTTGTATTGTGCACTACTTTTATTAGGTCTCCTTGCATGCATTATCCCATGCAAGTCTCAAAAGAGCCTAAATGGCTTCTAGATCTTTTTTCTCCCGATACGATTTTTCTTTCCTTTTTCAGTGTTCCAATTCCATTAAGTGTCATATTCATTTCCTCAACTGGTTATGCCCGCAACTTGGAAGGTGTTCACGAACCCCTCTCTCTTATGCCCCTTTCCCTCCCTACTGTCCAACATACACACGTCTGATGGGTTAGATTTATTGGCTCAGAAAACCATTTAGACACTCATAAAAATACTTGGTAGATGAAAATAAGAAGCCCAGGGTAGTACCTTGTGGGTATACAGACTTGTTAGCATCGTGATGATGCCATTCAAATGCCTGACACTTTTTACAGATAAAACAGACAAACAAATGTAATCCCTTATTGACCAGGAGAAAAGGGTTTGAAGTAATTTAATAATGATATCGGTTTGCTGATCTTGCTGCTACTATTAGGGTGGTCAGCTCCTGCTCACCTTTATTAATACAGTCTGGTAGCCCACGTTCCACTGCTTCCTCAAGGTACATCCTACTGGATAGAGACTACCTCAGATAACACCTCTCCCTACTGACCTCCACTACCATCAACACATACATATGGCATTTAGCTATTTCTCCAAAATTTGTCATTTGTAAAATTTTGGTTTGTACAATACCTGTGCCCCTCTGTTCTATCTTGATTCTTGGTTGTTTTTCTGTGTTTAGTATGTGAGGGTAACTCAAAGCTAAATGGTTACATTTCCTTTGTTAACCTCAGTGGATGAGGGAGTATTTAAGCCTGCTCTCACTACTACTTGACAATTTGACAGTGCTCTCCTCAGATAAACAAAAATTGAAATAATTCATTAGATGTATATCACCTTACAGGACATACAGAAGTTCCTTAGGCTAAAAGCGAATGCCCCCATACAATAATTCAAGTCTACATGAAAAAGAGCACTGCTAATAGTAATTATCCCTAAATTACTTAATTTATCTTTGCATACCTCTTCTTTCTTCTAAGTTATTTAAAAGTAGTTATGTAAAGTAATATTTATATAATTGGACCTCTAAAATATAGATATGTAATATCTTTAAGAGGACAAAGGAGATGTGTGGGAGCAAAGTTCTATTAGAAGAAGAAAATAGCACAAAATTGTTTATCAAATCGAGAGGAACAAGTGAAAAGAATCAGAAATTGTAAATACAAATGGCTAATACAACAAACTCTGTAAATATATACTTGTTTCTATTTATTTAAAAGGAATAAACTTACATTAGGAAGTATGTCAATGGATTTTTGGACTTTTAACATATACTGATATTCTGTGTACCTGGAGGAAGCAGTGGAATGTGGGCTACCACACAGTGTTAATGAAATTAAATTAGTATATATCTGCAGGTAATTCTAATTAGGAAGCATATTATAAGCCATAGAGCAGCCAGTCATAACTTTAAAAAACTATATTAAAAATCATTAAAGGAACTTACATGTTACAATAGAAAATACTAATTAATGTAAAAGGAAGCAGGAAATGAAGAACTGAGGAATAAGAGATATAACACATGCAGTAAAAAAAGTTAAATGTCAGATATGCATCCAATATATCAATAACACTAAATATCCATGAATTTAAAAATTGAATCAAAAGGCAACGATTGTCAGACTGAACAAAAATATATTTAACTATATGCTGTCTACAGAAGACACATTTTAGATTCAAAGATACAAATAGGTTGAAAGTAAATATATAAGAAAAGATATATCATTTTAACAACAACCATAAGAATGCTGGAACAGCTCTACTAATATTAGACAAAATATATTTAAAATGAAAGTGTTAGTAGAGATAAAGGGGTACATTTTGTGGTGATAAAAGTTTCAATACACAAGGAAGACATAACAATTGTAATCTTATATGTACCTAACACCAGAGCCCCAAAATATCTAAAGGGAAAACTGATTAAACTAAAGGGAGAAATCGATAATGTGACATAACTATTGAAGACGTGAGTACGCCACTTTTAGTAATAGATGTAAAAAGTAGGCAATAAATCAAGGAAATAGAAGACTTGCACAAGGCTATACATAAACAAACCTAACAGACATTTACATAACACACTAATGCAGAACATGCATTCTCCTTAAGTGCACATGGTACATTCTCTGGGACAGACTATATACTGTGCCATAAAACAAGCTCACTAAATTCACGATGATTGAAATCATACGAAAACATGTTCTCTGACCAAAATGGAATAAAATTACAAATGTATAACAGAAAGAAATTTGGGAAATTCGCAAATAGTTGGAAATTAAACAACATACTTCCAAATAACAAATGGGTCAAAAAATCATAGGGAAATTAGAAAATACTTTGAGCAAAATGAAAATAAAAACACAGTATAGCAAATGTTATAGGATGCAGCTGAAGCAGCTGAGAAGGAAATTAATAGCTTTAATTGGCTAAGTAAGTCTAAAAAGAACTCAGATCACTAAACTAAATGTCCACCTTTATACACTGGAAAAAGAGCAAAATAAACGCAAAGCAAGCAAGAGGAAGGAACAAAATTTAGAGCAGAAGTAAATGAAATAGAAAATGGAAAATTAATAAAGAAAATAAATAAAACCAGAAGTTGATTCTTCAAAAATATCAACAAAATTGACAAACCTGTAGCTAGACTGGCCCAGAAAAAGGGAGAAAACCCAAACTACTAAAATCAGGAATGAAATAAAAGACGTTAGTGTAGCTCTTGCAAAACTTTTATATATATATATGAGAATACTATTACATGAACAACTGTATTTCAACAAATTTGATAAATAGACAGCTTTTACAAAAAACATTAAGAAATACAAATTTTGAATAACAAGTGAAGCATAACAAGTAAACAAGTATAATGAGCAAAGAGATTCAATTAGTAATCAAAAAACTTCCACAAAGAAAAGCCCAGTATCAAATGGTTTCACTAGTAAATTCTACTAAACATTTAAAGAAAAAATTAATATCAATTCTCCCGAAATTCTATCAAAAAGTGTAGGAGTGAGAACATTTACCAACTCATTTTATGAGGCCAATATTAGGCTGATATCTAAAGTAGACAATACTATCATAAAAAAGAAAACTATAGACTAGTATCTCTTATGAATGTAGATGCAAAAAATCTTCAACAAAATACAAGCAAATATTTTTATCAACGTGTCATCTGTCAACATGTAAAATGTTTTATACTTTTTTATGATGAATTGGCATGAATCTCAGGAATGCAAGGTGGGGGGGTTACATCTGAAAATAATGTAATCCACCATATTAGTATAATAACAATAAAAAACACGTGACTATTTCACTGGGCACAGAAAAAGCATTCAACAAATCTAAAACCCTTTTGTGATTAAAAAGAAAAAAACACTCAACAAAATAGGAATTGAAGTGAACTTAAACTGATAAAATGTATTTATGAAAACTCCACAGCTAACATGATATTTAAAGGGGAAAGACTCAATGCTTTCCCCCGTTCTCATCATTTCTGTTCAACACTGTACCGAAGGTTCTATCCAGAGAGATTAGGCAACAAAATAAAATGAAATGCCTTCAGATTGCAAAGGAGGATACAAAACCATCTCTACTCACAGATGTCATAACCTTGTATATAGAAAATACTAAGGAATCTACACAACCATAAAAATAACAAATTCAGCAAGACTGCTGAGTACAAGATCAACCTACAAAAATCAACTATAATTCTCTAAAGTAGAAAAGAACAACCTATAAATTAAGAAAACAATTCCATTTAAAACAGCATCAAAAATAATAGAATACTTAGAAATAAATTTCTTAATAGAAGTGAAAACTTTGTGCTCTGAAAACTACAAAATACTGTTGAAAACTAAAGAAGACCTAAATAAATGGAAAGATATTTCATGTTCATCAATCAGAAGACTTATTATTGTTATGATGACCATACTGCCCAAATCGATCTATATATTGAATGCAATTCTTACGGAAATTCTAGCTGGCATTTTTGCAGAATCCTACAAGGTGAACCTAGAAGTCATAATGAAAAGGAAGAAACCTGGCCGGGTGCGGTGGCTCATGCCTGTAATCCCAACACTTTGGAAGGCCAACGTGGGCGGATCACGAGGTCAGGAGATCTAGACCATCCTGGCTAACACGGTGAAACCCTGTCTCCTAAAAAATACAAAAAATTAGCCGGGTGTGGTGGCGGGCGCCTGTAGTCCCAGCTACTCGAGAGGCTGAGGCAGGAGAATGCTGTGAACCTGGCAGGCAGAGCTTTCAGTGAGCCAAGATTGTGCCACTGTGCTCCAGCCTGGGCGACAGAGCGAGACTCCGTCTCAAAAATAAAATAAAATAAAATAAAATAAAATAAAATAAAATAAAATAAAATAAAATAAAAAGAAATAAAAAAAGGAAGAAACCCCAAATAGCCAAAACAATCTTTAAAAACAAAAATAAATACAGAGGACTCATACTTTTTCATTTCAAAAATTATTACAAAGCAACAGTAATCAAAAGTATGATACTAGTATAAGGCTAGAAATATGGATCAATGGAATAAAAGTGAGAGTCAACAATACATCCTCACTAACCTCATTTAAGATTAGTTGATTTCTGACCAAGCTTGTAAGATAACTAATGAGGAAAAGAGTAGTCTTTCTTTTCCTCAAAGAAAGACTCTTGGAGGAAAAGACACTTTTCCTGAAGAAACTGCTGGAAGAACTGCATATCTACATGCAAAATAATAAAGTTAGGTCCCTACTTCACACCATATACAAAAATTAACTCAGAATGGATTATAGACCTAAATGTAAGAGTTAAAACTATAAAACTCCTACCAAAATAGAGGATTAATCATTGTAACTTTGAGCTAAGCAAAGTTTTCTTAAATATAACACCAAAAACACAAGTGACAAAATAAAAAATAGGTAAATTGGACTTCATTCAAGATTAAAAACGTGTGCTACAAAAAAACACCACCAGGATAGTGAAAAGTGAAGCCACAAAATGAAAGAAAATATTTACAAATCATGTATCTGATAAGAGACTTGTATCTCAATAAAGAACTCTTACGATTCAGAAAAAAAGGACCCTGTGAAAAAATGGGCAAAGGATCTGAATATCTTTTTCTCTAAAGAAGATATGTAAATGGCTAATAATTACATGAAAGAAGCTCAACACCATTAGGAAAATGCAGATTAAAACTGCCTTGTTGTAAGATATGGCCAGCAATATTCTCCATAGGTTTTTTTCAGCAGAGAGGGTCAATGTTCAGTTGTACAACTTTAACACCTCACAGGACCTGGAGTGGAATGACCCAGATCTTTAAGAATAGTTCAGAGAAGGCCTCATTGCACCTCTGAGCAGTGAATAGACATGTGTCTCTGAAACCTCAGGCTCCCTAATTTATAGACTCCTTGATGAGGGGAAAATCATGACCACTGACAAGACCAAACATTCTGGAGGCAATCCTGTACCAGAACTACATAGGAAATATACCATGAATTTAAAAGATTTCTCTGGCAGCTTTGTGGAAGTCTGTAGAGTAGCAAGAGAGAAGTGTAAGAATTCAGTTAGCATGTCATTGATTCAGGAGAGAGATGATGGTGTTTGACCCATGCTTTTGCAAAGGAAGTAGGGAAAATCAGGGTGCCATGGTCAGATGTACTATATATTGTGAATTTGGAACAGTCAGGATTCTCTAATCAATTAGATGTTTGCTGGAGATGAAAGAGTGGTAGGAGAATAAAGTAAAAAGTGATTCTGAGGTGTTTGGCCTGAACAACTGGATAAGCGTTATTTATTTAGACAAGGAAAAATGAGAGAAGCAAGTTTGGGGAGGAGAATCAAAAATTAGTATTGGATGTATTAAATTTGAAACATCTAAGTGGATTTTAAGTAGAAAGCTAGAGATTGGAGAGTGGAGCTCGAGTTCAAGGTTATGCCTAGAGAGAGAAAGCTAAGAGTCATCAGTGAATACATGATATTTAAAGCATACGATTGTATGGGATCACCTGCAGAATAAATATGGGGAGATAAAATGATAAGCCAGAGCTCTGGAGCACTCCCCATCTAGAAGTCAAGGTGACACACAGCAAAGAGAATCGAGGAGTCAGCAGAGAAGTCAGGAAAAATGAAAAATAGTGTTCTACAAACTTAGTCATCACATTTTTAAAGGAAGATGTGATCAGTTTTGACAAGTGTTGCTAAGAATGTAAGGAACAAGGACTCATATTAATCATTGGATTTGCCACAGTAAGATCTTGGGGGCCTTTGGAAGTTTCAGTGAATGGAAAACTTTACTGGGGAATGTTCGAGGAAGCATAGATTCCGACCATATCTGCTGTAACATGATAAGAGAGGTGTTTTCTACTCCAAGCTTCTTCCTCTGGCCTTTCTTCTCCATCAGTTATGCCCATCAGACACACCCACCGGCCTATTCACTACCACTCCTGCAGAGCCGAGCCATGTAAAAGGGATCATGGGCAAAACAAGACACATAGGAAATACACATTATTTATTTCATGTGAAAAGCTATGAAAACAAAAATGTTACTTAACCCGAATAGCAGTTTTGGGAAATATTGCCTTATGTTGATATTTTTAAGAAATGTAACACAAAAAAACAGCAATAAAAAAGCACATTTAAAATATGAGGGCAGAAAAAGTCCTCTCTCAAAAACCTCTTATTAGCAGTAGGTTTTAATTTTTCTTTTTCAACTTTTATTTTAGAAGCAGGGGTAAATGTGCAGGTTTGTTACAAAGGTATATTGCATGATGCTGAGGTTTAGGGTCTGACTGAACCCATCTCCCAGGTAGTAAGCATAGCACCTAATAGGTAATTTTTCAGAAACTCCCTCTCTTCCCCCTATAACAGGCCCCCGTGTCTATTGTTCCTGTCTTTATGTCTATGTGTACCATTTTTAAGTGAGAACATGCAGTATTTGGTTTTCTGTTTCTGCATTAGTGTGCTTAGCAGCAGCAGTAGGTTTTTAAAGATATTTACCCACCCAATGGTGATTGGCAGGACTATGAGTTTAAAAAGTTATAATTATTTACTGCTATTCAGAATTTTTTTGGGAAAAATGCTTATCATTTTTCACAATACAGAAACAAACGAACCATTGGCACAGGATTTACAAATAGTGGAAAAGGTATGTCTCCATCTACAGATGTGGTAAGAGCCAATTTCTAAAAACCAGTCAACATGGAGAATCTGTTACAGAAAGGGCAAACAGAGGTGTATTGATGACAGAGGTGAACAGCCATTGAACAAGAGGTTACTTTCAGTATGACTTAAATTTAAGGTACTTACAGATTTGGGGACACTGTGGTCAGAAGGCAGGAGCATTTCACCCGGATCTTAATATTGGAGTCAAACTCCTAAATCCGGAGTTAAAGAAAGAAGAGCACTGCTGTGGCTGCTTCCCGTGATAACAAAGGCTGCTGCTCTGGAGGTTGATGGCCAGCCTTTGACCGTGTGGCAACTATTGCCTCTATGATGAATCTGAGCTAAGAGGAAGCTTGGCCTGAAGCACTCTGTATTTCCCTAAGACATGGTCCAGACGGACAGGATCTACTTATGTTTCCTGAAATAATGAGACCAGCCACTGCAAACAAAGTTACTCCAAAGAAAGAAGCTGACTGCAGGGTGTGACTGTCAAGAGATTGGGCCAAAGACTTTCAGCAAGGCAGAACAGAGCAGTGGGAGAGCATTCGCTGTTGAAGACCAGGCTCCTGGATTCAGATGCCAGCATCGTCACTTCCCCTGTGAAGCAATGGGTGACTTACTTAGCCTCTCTGTATGACAGTTTCCACATTTATAAATGGAAAGATGATAATGTCTACTTCATGGAGATGGATGAAATAGACTGGAACATGTAACATTCTTAGATCAGTGCAGGGCATATTCCATGTACTAAAAATGCGTTCGATTTTTGTTACTGCAAGAAGTTATTGGGGTTAAGGAACATGCCAGTGTCCTGTAGTTCAGCAATATTTGAAGTGTGGCGCTGCATGAAGTTGGAATTAGAGTAAGTAAAAAAAGATATGAGGAATATAAAAAATGATATAGGATGTGGTACAAAGAAGGGATTCCATGTGATAATGTTTGTGGAAAAAAATGAATTTCAGTTGGCAAAGTGTATCTACATGTCACTGGAATTGTATTTAGTGGGACATCTGTGGCTTAAAGTTGCCCTATATCAGTTTTTGTAGTCTGAAAGAAGCCCATAACTCAGAGCTGGGATATGCAATTGGAAAGATCTAATTATTATTAGTAGGACATTTTTATATCTTTAAAAGAAATAACTACTGTTTGTTCATTCAAACACAAATATTGTATACTCAAAATGATAATAAAATTAAAAAGTGAAAGTACAGGTACTAGACAAACTTTGAAGCTTTCATTTCTGTTATCTGTGGTTAATGTTATAAAAAGTGAAAATAATTTATTGTGCCTAGCTGTTTTCTGGGAGGCTGGAAAGTCTGAAATACTTTTTATTTTCCTTTTTAATTTGAAAATATACCATAAAAACTGGTGTTAGCGAGACTTCACTTTCATTGCCTCAGCTACCTTAGTAGAAAGACCACGGACCTGTGTTGTCCCACATGGTAGACCTAGCAACATGTGCCTGCTGAGCTCCTGAATTGCAGCAGGTAAGACTGAAGAACTGAAATCTAAATTTATTAATTTTAATTATCATTTATATTTAAAAACTGATACTTGATTAAGTTGTTGAAAAACTTTAAGTACATCTGGAACAACTTGGGTATAGAAATGTATATCTCTCAACTGTAAATTTTATGGAATCTAAATACAGATCAAGTACTTCCAATAAAAACATAGCTTTCAAATTGAAATGTTCTATGCAAGTGAAATACACACCAGATTAAAAAAATTTAGTATAGAAAAAACAACTCATTAAAATATTTTTTATATTGGTTTGTGCTGAAAATGTATTTTGAATATACTGAATCAAATAAAACATATTATTAAAATTAACTGCACTTGTTTGTTTTTACTTCCTTTTTCTGTGGGTACTAGAAAATTAAAACTTACATCTGCAGCTTGTGTTATAGTTGTATTGGACATTGCTCTCGTCTCTAAGAAGGTACAAATTCCTCAGAGGATGAGAAATTATAAATGCAAAACGAGACTTACTTTTTAATATTAATCCTTTGAATAAAAATAATTTGATATGCATATTTCAGAAACCAAATGCTCACTTATGATTTGTGCTAGGAATTTAAATGACTCCCCCACTCTTTTGGTGGGAAGCTACACAGGTCTTACCCAGTTAACATGAGTGTGATAAGGTAACCTGGGAGTAAACTTACTTTATCACTGTATCAATGAATAGCTGACTTATGAATATCTAAGATATAATGTAGTCTTAGAGAGGTCAGTGATAGTTATTTTTAAATTTTTTTTAATAATTAACATTATGTAGTCTGTGTTGCTGGGAGTTTTATTTCATTTACTATCTTGTATTTTTATGCAGAGACCTAATTGTAGCACCACACACATATATATATAAATTATGCTATGTATAAATTCATTTAGAACATATTTTGCTTAATATGTTAAAATTATTTTGTAACTAAATCAAATACCAAGATTTACTTCAAGAAAAATTGTCACTTTAGACATTTAATTTTCCTAGTCTCTATCAATATGTGTACCTACTGTGTGGAATAATGTACAGCAAACATGACTTCCTGGTATAAACAGAGGTTTTGTGTTCCTTTTAGGAATAACTACTGAATGCCAAATAGGAATTCAGGAATTCACTTATTATTAAGTGTGTATATTAAGTTTCATTTATGTTTAATATATGGAGAAAAATGAACAAATACCTTATTTTTTGCATTATTTTTGTTCACTTTGTGTTATGGAAATTTTCAATCATTCAACAGAGTTTAGTGCAATAAATCCTCATATCTCCATTAGCAAGATTTATCATTATTTTTCTAATCTTATTTCATCTACATCCCTATTATAAAGCATCATGGTATCCACCTGTAAATGTTCTGATAAGGATATTTGATTTTGTTTACCATAGTTGTCAAAATGCCTAATAAAATATTGCTTAATATGATCTCCATATGCAGGTATCATTTTAGAATTGGTTTGTTTGCATCAGGATACAAACAAAGTTGTACTTTTTTATGGTTTTGGAGTTTATCCTCAGGGCCGGCCACCTCCTTACCACACTCACAGCTGTGCAGTGCATACATCTGCATGCTCCTTGGCTCACAACGTGGCAGCTTTGCATCGGCTGGGCCTCATTTCTCTTTGTAGCTGGAGTTGTATATAAACACTATCATTTGTAAACTTTTGTAGGATAAATATTTAGTTTGGAAGCTGGTTACAATGAAATTTGTATGACATAATAGCAAAGAAAAGAGAGAAGATGAGAAATAGAAGGTGAAAAAGCTAAGACCAGTAAGTTTGGTCTTAAATTTTTATTTTTTTCTATTTGTTTATGTATTTATGTATGCACATATGCATATGTATGTATGTACACCAGAATGGATGGATAGGTAGGTAGGTAGACAGACAGATAGATAGATACATACATACATACATACGTGCATACGTAGACACATAGATGACAGAGATCTTTTAGAGTTATTTTACTGCAAAGAGAAGGACTGGAAAGGAGTTATAGCTGGAAGACAAAGTAAGTTTAATGTAATTTTACAAAGTTGTATGCTGAAGGGAATGAGTTAATAGCAGAAACTGATGACGCAGGAGAGAGGGCCCCATTTGTAAGGTGCTTTATCACATCATTCCTGATCTGTTCTCTTCATCCACCATGATACTTCCCCACCCTCCTCTCCACATCACGCAATGTAGATGCACGTGTTGCTGTATTGCTCTAGTCTAAATTCTAGGAAGAGTTTGTAATGGTGAGAATCTTTGGTGTGATCCACCTACATCTTTGTTGAGAATGCCTATATTGAGACAGGCTTAAGTCACTTTATTATTAGCTCATATGTATCTCTCCAGCCCAAGAAGGAAATGGCATCTTCTCAGAGACTGATTGCTTGCCACCTTGATCCTTGCTGTAGTTTGAGTTGCTCATGAAACCAAGAAGTGTCACAAGGGCACAGGCCCTTCTAGCTTGTGTCAAGTTCCCCTTGGGACTGCCCATTCTCTTTTGCCGAGCCACCTTGGATATGTGCTACTAACACGCTGTCTAAATAGTATCAATGCTAATACTCGGTAGAACCAGATAAACACCAAGATATTAGGAGTTTTGACAACTTCCTTTTTCATCTTAGAGTAACTTAAAAATAGGCTTTTTTTTTGTTGTTGTTGTTGTTAAACGACAAGAACTGTGAAACATTCTGCTCCATTCACAAGATTTAAATTATTGGTGATTTGAAGAAATGATTCGACTTCAACGGGAGCCCACACAGTTCTTCCCTGGGATTTCATGGCAAATCTTGTGGAATGTATTTGGCAAACGTACTCCTTCCAAAATTCCTTCTAGTAAATTATATGTGTTGGGCACAAAACGCCCACTAAAGCAAGGTGTGTAGTGACTTCTTCATGTAAGATACTGTTTCACAGAAAATCCTCCCTCTATCCTCCTCTTCACACCTCGCTGAATATTTCTATTTCCTTCCAAATTCAGGATTCTGGTTTTACATTCTAGGTCTTAAAAAATGTTTTCGGTTTCCTTCCTCACTCCCATTTTCTTTGTTCTCATTTGTTAGGTTTTAAAGAAATCATAAATCAAAGAACTAACCATATTTCACATATCACATCTCCTTAAAATCCATAAAGAAAGGAGCACTGCAGAAAACACAAACCCAGATGGCCGTGCCTCTGAAAGACCGCTAACCCTGCTTAATCCTGCATCTGATGAAAGATGTCTGTCTGCACATCTGAAGGAAATTTGCTAAAGCCTAATCTTAGGATCAAAAGGTCTTAAGAACCAGAGCTCCAATGAAAGACAAGGACAGAATTATTAAACATGACTACGTTCCATCATAAAAGATTAATTATTTACAGTAGAATTAATGGACTATAATGAAATTAAAATCTATCAACTATTTTCACTTAACCAAAGCAAAAAGTAAACCCAAGAGCATCCTAGTGACAGATAACAATTTGGTCCTTCTTCAGCCTTTTTTTTTTTTTACCTTTGGAGTATAATTATTGATGATAATTACATTTTTGCAGCAAAGAGATTAGGCAAATAATAAAAAGTTTGTCACTGGAAGCCATTATTATTGGATGGTTTGCTGGAGTTCAAAAATCATCAAAATATAGATAGAGTAGTATTTTATACTTACATAATAAGACAATATTAATAGGCTTACAACTGTGATAGATTTGAATGACAGAACACAAATATACACTTTTTTACATATAAATTGCTAATAAGAACATATTTCTTTAAGTATCCACAGCTAATGATATATTATGGACTACAGATATTAAAATACATGTCATTAAAAACTGAACAGTCTGGGCATGGTGGCACACACCTGTAATCGCAGCAATTTGGGAGGCTAAGGCAGGAGGATCACTTGAGCCCAGGAGCTTGAGACTAGCCAGGGCAACACAGGGAGTCCTCGTCTCTACTAAAAAATTTAAAAATTAGCCAAGCTTTGGGGTGTGGGCTAGCTATTTTGGAGGCCGAGGTGGGAGGACCACTTGAGCCCAGGAAATGCAGTTTGCAGTGATCCATGATCACACCACTGCACTCCAGAACAGATTCCTCAAGATGTAACATAATTAATCATCCAAAAACACTTAAACTAAAATAAAGTTTAGTTATCCCAGAAAGAATGATGTAGTATTTATGTCTTTCATAATAGGGGTGTTACCGAATACTCCTATGTATATTGTATTTTAAAATAACTTATATTTAGGTATACTGTACCAACAATATTATACAGCCACTCTAAGTGTATAATTAGGTGAGTTTTGAAAAATGCATACGTACATGTAACTACCTCCCCAGTCAAGACATTAGAACATGTCCATCACTGCTAATAGATTCCTCCCTCATATCCTCAACAGTTAATTTTTCCCCCAGTCTGCTTTCCATCACTATAAATTAAATATGTTTTTCCTAGAGTTTCCTATAAATGGAATCTTATAGGCTGTGTGACACTCTTTTCTGCTTGGCTTTGTTTCCTTAGCATAATATCATTGACACCCATGATGCTGAGTGTATCAGTGGTTTACTCCTTTGAAATGCTGAGTAATATTCCATTGCATGAATATAGCACATTGTTCTCTTCTCCAGTTGATGGACATTTGGCTTGTTTGTAGTTGGGGAGCTGTTATTTATAGAGCCTCTGTCAACACTCATATAGAATTATCTGATATTATTTATCTTAGGTAAATACACAGGTGTGGAACGGTGGGGTGGTATGAAAACTGTGTATTTATTTAATTTACAAAAACTGTCAAAGAGCAGTTCAAACTAGTTGTAGTATTTCCATTCCCACTGAAGCATGTAAGAAGAGATCTAGATTTTTCACATCCTTACCCAAAGTTGGTATTGTGTAAGGATAGCCATGTAAATCAGTGTCAGTCTTAAATTTTTGCTGTTCTACTTGAGATGTAGTAATACATCACTGTGGTTTTTGCAAGTCCCCGCTGACCAATAATTTTGAGCATTTTTTTCTAATGTACATTGGACATTCACACATCTTTTTCAGGGAGTTTGTCCAATGCTTCTGTCTCTTAAAAAATTGAGCTACCACTTTGGGAGGCCAAGGCGGGCAGATCACGAGGTCAGGAGATCGAGACCATCCTGGCTAACACGGTGAAACCCCGTCTCTACTAAAAATACAAAAAATTAGTCGGGCATGGTGGCGGGCGCCTGTAGTCCCAGCTACTCGGGAGGCTGAGGTGGGAGAATGGTGTGAACCCAGGAGGTGGAGCTTGCAGTGAGCCAAGATTGCACCACTGCACTCCAGTCTGGGCAACAGAGCGAGACTCTGTCTCAAAAACAAAAAAATTGAGCTGCCTTCCTTATTATTAATGTGTTATTTATTTATTCTAGATAAAAGTACATTGTGAAATATTTGAGTTGAGACTAATCAAATATCTGAATTGAGAATCCCTGCTATTGGTTTGCCTTTTTATTTTCTTACCTGTTTTTTGAGGAGGAAATATTTTTCATTTCGATGAAGTCTACTCTATCAATTTTTTCTTTTATGGTTTGCATTTTTTGTGTGCCATATCTAAGAAGTCTTTGCCTATCCCAATATTATTTTTATTTTCTCCTTTTATAATATTGTATTTTATATGTCAGCCTGTGATCTTTTCTATCTTAATCTACAGTATGACTTAAGGACTAAGGTTCATTTTTTTTCTATGTGCATATCCAGTTGTTTCAGCAGCATTTGTTGAAAAGGCCGACTTTTCCCATACTGAAGTGCTTTAACAAAGTCTGTGGAAAATTAATTGGCGCTACATGCATTGGTCTGTTTTTGGACTGTATTTTCAGTTCTGTTGGTTCATACACTTGTCCTTACACAAATACCATTATATCGCGCATATTGTCATTATCTAATGCATCTTGAAATTAGGTAGGGTCAGTCCTCCAATTTTATTAATTCTTTCAAGATTTTTCTGGCTATCCTACATTTTTTAAATTTTCAAAAATTATTTATAATTAGTCAATTTCTTTTCTAAAAAGTTTGCTGTGCTTTGTCCTGGGATAGCATTGAATCTACAGTTCAGTGATCCTCAAAGAATAGTTCCCAACACCAAAAGCAATGGCAACAAAAGCCAAAATTGACAAATGGGATCTAATTAAACTAAAGAGCTTCTGCACAGCAAAAGAAACTACCATCAGAGTGAACAGGCAACCTACAAAATGGGAGAAAATTTTCACAACCTACTCATCTGACAAAGGGCTAATATCCAGAATCTACAATGAACTCAAACAAATTTACAAGAAAAAAACACACAACCCCATCGAAAAGTGGGCGAAGGACATGAACAGACGCTTCTCAAAAGAAGACATTTATGCAGCCAAAAACCACATGAAAAAATGCTCACCATCACTGGCCATCAGAGAAATGCAAATCAAAACCTCAATGAGATACCATCGCACATCAGAATGGCAATCATTAAAAAATCAGGAAACAACAGGTGCTGGAGAGGATGTGGAGAAATAGGAATGCTTTTACACTGTTGTTGGGACTGTAAACTAGTTCAACCCTTGTGGAAGTCAGTGTGGTGATTCCTCAGGGATCTAGAACTAGAAATACCATTTGACCCAGCCATCCCATTACTGGGTATATACCCAAAGGACTATAAATCATGCTGCTATAAAGACACATGCACACGTATGTTTATTGTGGCACTATTCACAATAGCAAAGACTTGGAACCAACCCAAATGTCCAACAATGATAGACTGGATTAAGAAAACGTGGCACATATACACCATGGAATACTATGCAGCTGTAAAAAATGATGAGTTCATGTCCTTTGTAGGGACGTGGATGAAATTGGAAATCATCATTCTCAGTAAACTATCACAAGAACAAAAAACCAAACACCGCATATTCTTACTCATAGGTGGGAATTGAACAATGAGATCACATGGACACAGGAAGGGGAACATCACACTCTGGGGCCTGTTGTGGGGTGGGGGGAGGGGGGAGGGATAGCACTGGGAGATATACCTAATGCTAGATGACGAGTTAGTGGGTGCAGCGCACCAGCATGGCACATGTATACATATGTAACTAACCTGCACATTGTGCACATGTACCCTAAAACTTAAAGTATAATAATAACAAATAAATAAAAGAAAAAAAAGAATAAATAAATAAATAAAGAAAGAAAGAATAGTTCCCAGGTAAGCAGCATTAGCATCTCTTGAGAACATATTAAATTATAAATTCTCAATCTCCACCCCACATCTACTGCATCAGAGAAAACCTGGAGGTGACACCCCTCCTTTGCACCATTGTCATACATTACTTCCACAGGTAATATGAATCACAGACAGCATTGTTATCTCTCCTTTTAATAGTTGGTTGTCTTTTCAATAGATTTAGAAAACGGAAAAACAAAAATCTTCCATACCTTCCCATGTATATATCATTCTGTTTCTATTCATTCCCTTGTATAGATTGGAAGTCTTCTTAGAATCATTTTCCTTCAGCTTGAAGAGATTCTTTTAACATCTCTTGTGGTATATATCTACTAGTGACAAATTCACTCAGATTTTATCTGAAACTCTTGTTTATTTTAAAATAATTTTGTTATGTTTAAATTTATGGGTTGACCATTCTTTCGTTGCTATTTTTATTTTTAGACTAAAGGAGTCATTTGATTCTTCTGCCTTGCATGGTTTCTGATGTCAGCAGTCCCTCTTATCTTTGTTTGTCTCTATAAAGCTATTCCTTTTTTTGTATGAAGTGGACTGCCTTTATGATATTCTCTTTATTATTAGTTTTTACTATTTTTGTTATGATGTCTTGGTATGGCTTTCCTTGTACGTATTTTTCTTGGCATTTATTGAGCTTCCAGGCCCCGTGGAATGTATTTTCATGCACTTTGGTACATACTTTACCCTTACTTCTTCAAATATTTGGGTATGCACCTTCCTTCTTGGATCTCTATTGCACATGTTTGACCAACTGATATTGTCCCACATGTTGCTGAGTCTCCTCATTTAAAAAAATTTTTTTAATTAAAAAAATTTTTTTTTAAAAATTTAAATTAAAAAAATTAAAAAAAATTTTTTTTTAATTAAAAAAAAATTTTAAATTAAAAAAAATTTTTTTGAGATGGAGTCTTGCTCTGTTGCCCAGGCTGGAGTGCAGTGGCACAATCTCCACTCACTGCAAACTTCACCTCCCAGGTTCAAACAATTCTCCTTCCTCAGCCTCCCAAGTAGCTGGGATTATTTGTGCACACCACCATGCCCAGCTAATTTTTGTATTTTTAGTACAGACTGGGTTTCACCATGTTGTCCAGGCTGGTCTTGAACTCCTGACCTCAAGTGATCTGCCTGCCTCAGCCTCCCAAAGTGTCGGGATTACAGGCGTGAGGCACTACGCCCAGCCTAATCATTTTTTAAGCTTTTTTTTCCTCTCTCTGTTCTTCAGTTCAAAAGATTTTGATTACACTGTCTTGAAATTAGTTATTCTTTTATTCTGCAATGTCTAGTCTACTGTTTAGTGTATCCGGTCAATTTTACCTTTCTTAAAAAATAGTTTCAAATTTTATTTCAGATTCAGTGGGTACGTGTGCAGGTTTGTTATGTCAGTGTACTGCATGATGCTAAGGTTTGGGATATGGATCCTGTCAGCCAAGGAGTGAACATAGTGCCTGATAGCTGTTTTTTTTAGCCATTCTCCTTCTCCATCTTTCCCTGCTCTGCTAGTCCGCAGTGTCTGTTGTTCCCATCTTTATGTTCAGGTGACCCAATTATTAGCTCTGAGTAGAGTCTAATAGCTATTTTGGGTGAGAGATTTTAATTATCAAAATTTATCACATAACATGATATTGCATACCTTAAGTATACACAACAAAAGGTATTTTTAAAGAAAACTAATTTTTTTTTTTACGAATGATGCTAATAATAGTAATAATTCCCACCTTTTACTAGGGCTCCAGAGTTTATAAAATGCTTTCTAGTCCACATATGTTGGACCTCACACTAGTTCTGTGATGTGTATCAAGTGATCTTATTTCTTTATTTTTTTAATATACTTTAAGTTCTAGAGTACATGTGCACAACGTGCACGTTTGGTTTGTTACATATGTATATATGTGCCATGCTGGTTTGCTGCACCCATCAACTCATCATTTACATTAGGTATTTCTCCTAATGCTATCCCTCCCCCAGTCCCCAAAAGGCCCCGGTGTGTGATGTTCCCTGTCCTGTGCCCAAGTGTTCTCATTGTTCGATTCCCACCTATGAGTGAAAACATGCGGTGTTTGGTTTTCTGTCCTTTTGATAGTTTGCTGAGAATGATGGTTTCCAGCTTCATCCATGTCCCTACAAAGGACATGAACTCATCCTCTTTTATGGCTGCATAGTAGTCCATGGTGTATATGTGCCATATTTTCTTAATCCAGTCTATCATTGATGGACATTTGGGTTGGTTCCAAGTCTTTGCTATTGTGAATATGCCGCAATAAACACACGTGTGCATGTGTCTTCATAGTGGCATGATTCGTAATCCTTTGGGTATATACCCAGGAATGGAATCACTGGGTCAAATGGTATTTCTAATTCTAGATCCTTGAGGAATCACCACACTGACTTCCACAATGGTTGAACTAATTTACATTCCCATCAACAGTGTAAAAGCATTCCTATTTCTCCACATCCTCTCCAGCATCTGTTGTTTCCTGACTTTTTAATGATGGTCATTCTAACTGGTGTGAGATGGTATCTCATTGTGGTTTTGATTTGCATTTCTCTGATGACCAGTGATGATGAGCATTTTTCCACGTGTCTGTTGGCTGCATAAATGTCTTCTTTTGAGAAGTGTCTGTTCATATCCTTTGCCCACTTTTTGATGAGGTTGTTTTCTTCTTGTAAATTTGTTTACATTCTTTGTAGATTCTGGATATTAGCCCTTTGTTAGATGGGCAGATTACAAAAATTTTCTCCCACTCTGTAGGCTGCCTGTTCACTCTGATGATAGTTTCTTTTGCCGTGCAGAAGCTCTTTAGTTTAATTAGATCCCATTTCTCTATTTTGGCTTTTGTTGCAATTGCTTTTGCTGTTTTAGTCATAAAGTCCTTGCCCATGCCTATGTCCTGAATGGTATTGCCTAGGTTTTCTTCTAGGGTTTTTATGGTTTTAGGTCTAACATTTAATAATCCATCTTGAATTAATTTTTGTATAAGGTGTAAGGAAGGGATCCAATTTCAGCTTTCTACATATGGGTAGCCAGTTTTTCCAGCACCATTTATTAGATAGGGAATCCTTTCCCCATTTCTTGTTTTTGTCAGGTTTGTCAAAGATCAGATAGTTGTAGATGTGTGGTGTTATTTCTGAGGCCTCTGTTCTGTTCCATTGGTCTATATATCTGTTTTGGTACCAGTACCATGCTGTTTTGGTTACTGTAGCCTTGTAGTATAGTTTGAAGTCAGGTAGCATGATGCCTCCAGCTTTGTTCCTTTTGCTTAGGATTGTCTTGGCAATGTGGGCTCTTTTTTGGTTCCATATGAACTTTAGAGTAGTTTTTTTCCAATTCTGTGAAGAAAGTCATTGGTAGCTTGATGGGGATGGCATTCAATCTATAAATTACCTTGGGCAGTATGGCCATTTTCACGATATTGATTCTTCCTATCCATGAGCATGGAATGTTCTTCCATTTGTTTGTGTCCTGTCTTATTTCATTGAGCAGTGGTTTGTAGTTCTCCTTGAAGAGGTCCTTCACATCTCTTGTAAGTTGGATTCCTAGGTATTTTATTCTCTTTGTAGCAATTGTGAATGGGAGGTCACTCATGATTTGGCTCTCTGTTTGTCTGTTATTGGTGTATAGGAATGTTTGTGATTTTTGCACATTGATTTTGTATCTGGAGACTCTGCTGAAGTTGCTTATCAGCTTAAGGAGATTTTGGGCTGAGACGATGGGGTTTTCTAAATATACAATCAAGTCATCTGCAAACAGGGACAATTTGACTTCCTCTTTTCCTAATTGAATGCCCTTTATTTCCTTCTCCTGCCTGATTGTCCTGGACAGAACTTCCAACACTATGTTGAATAGGAGTGGTGAGAGAGGGCATGCTTGTCTCGTGCCAGTTTTCAAAGGGAATGCTTCCAGTTTTTGCCCATTCAGTATGATATTGGCTGTGGGTTTGTCATAAATAGCTCTTATTATTTTGAGGTACGTCCCATCAATACCTAGTTTATTGAGAGTTTTTAGCATGAAGGGCTGTTGAATTTTGTCAGAGGCCTTTTCTGCATCTATGGAGATAATCATGTGGTTTTTGTCATTGGTTCTGTTTATGTGATGGATTACGTTTATTGATTTGCGTATGCTGAACCAGCCTTACATCCCAAGGATGAAGCCCACTTGATCATGGTGGATAAGCTTCTTGATGTGCTGCTAGATTCGGTTTGCCAGTATTTTATTGAGGATTTTCACATCAATGTTCATAAGGGATATTGGTCTAAAATTCTCTTTTTTTGTTGTGTCTCTGCCAGGCTTTGGTATCAGGATGATGCTGGCCTCCTAAAATGAGTTAGGGAGGATTCCCTCTTTTTCTATTCATTGGAATAGTTTCAGAACCAGTAGTACCATCTCCTCTTTGTACCTCTGGTAGAATTAGGCTGTGAAACTGTCTGGTCCTGGACTTTTTTTGGTTGATAAGCTATTAATTATTGCCTCAATTTCAGAGCCTGTTATTGGTCTATTCAGAGATTCACCTTCTTCCTGGTTTAGTCTTGGGAGGGTGTATGTGTCGAGGAATTCATCCATTTCTTCTAGATTTTCTAGTTTATTTGCGAGGAGGTGTTTGTAGTATTCTCTGATGGTAGTTTTTATTTCTGTGGGATCGGTGGTGATATCCCCTTTATCATTTTTTATTGCATCTACTTGATTCTTCTCTCTTTTCTTCTTTATTGGTCTTGCTAGCGGTCTATCAATTTTGTTGATCTTTTAAAAAAAAACCAGCTCCTGGATTCATTGACTTTTTGAAGGTTTTTTTTTGTGTCTCTATCTCCTTCAGTTCTGCTCTGATTTAGTTATTTCTTGCCTTCTGCTAGCTTTTGAATTTGTTTGCTCTTGCTTCTCTAGTTATTTTAATTGTGATGTTAGGGTGTTGATTTTAGATCTTTCCTGCTTTCTCTTGTGGGTATTTAGTGCTATAAATTTCCCTCTACACACTGCTTTAAATGTGTCCCAGAGGTTCCGGTACATTGTGTCTTTGTTCTCATTGGTTTCAAAGAACATCATTATTTCTGCCTTCATTTCGTTATTTACCCAGTAGTCATTCAGGAGCAGGTTGTTCAGTTTCCATGTAGTTGTGTGGTTTTGAATGAGTTTCTTAATCCTGAGTTTTAATTTGATGGCGCTGTGGTCTGAGAGACAGTTTCTTGTGATTTCTGTTCTTTTACATTTGCTGAGGAGTGCTTTACTTCCAATTATGTGGTCAATTTTAGAATAAGTGTGATGTGGTGCTGAGAAGAATGTATATTCTGTTGATTTGGGGTGGAGAGTTCTGTAGATGTCTATTAGGTCTGCTTGGTGCACAGCTGAGTTCAAGTCCTGAATATCCTTGTTAACCTTCTGTTCATTGATCTGTCTAATATTGACAGTGGGGTGTTAAAGTCTCCCATTATTATTGTGTGGGAGTCTAAGTCTCTTTGTAGGTCTCTAAGGACTTGCTTTATGAATCTGGGTGCTCCTGTATTGGGTGCATATATATTTAGGATAGTTAGCACTTCTTGTTGAATTTATCCCTTTACCATTATGTAATGGCCTTCTTTGTCTTATTGATCTTTGTTGGTTTAAAGTCTGTTTTATCAGAGACTAGGGTTGCAACCCCTGCTTTTCTTTGCTTTCCATGTGCTTGGTAGATATTCCTCCATCCCTTTATTTTGAGCCTATGTGTGTCTCTGCACGTGAGGTGGGTCTCCTGAATACAGCACACTGATGGGTTTTGACTCTTTATCCAATTTGCCAGTCTGTGTCTTTTAATTGGGGCATTTAGCCCATTTATATTTAAGGTTAATATTGCTATGTGTGAATTTAATCCTGTCATTATGATGTTAGCTGATTATTTTCCCCATTAATGGATGCAGTTTCTTCATAGCATTGATGGTCTTTACAATTTGGCATGTTTCTGCAGTGGCTGGTACCGGTTGTTCCTTTGCATGTTTAGTCCTTCCTTCAGGAGCTCTTGTAAGGCAGGCCTGTTGGTGACAAAATCTCTCAGCATTTGCTTGTCTGTAAAGTATTTTATTTCTCCTTCACTGATGAAGCTTAGTTTGGCTGAATATGAAATTTTGGGTTGAAAATTCTTTTCTTTAAGAATGTTGAATATTGGCCCCCACTCTCTTCTGGCTGCAGGGTTTCTGCCGAGAGATCCACTGTTAGTCTGATGGGCTTCCCTTTGTGGGTAACCCGACCTTTCTCTCTGGCTGCTCTTAACATCGTTTCCTTCATTTCAACCTCGGTGAATCTGACAATTATGTGTCTGGGGGTTGCTCTTCTCGAGGAGTATCTTTGTGGTGTTCTCTGTATTTCCTGAATTTGAATGTTGGCCTGCCTTCAAGCAATCTTATTTTTTTACAGGAAAATACAGTGCTTCTTCAAAGTCACATAAGCATTGAGTCAAACTTACGTCTGTGGACACCGGTTGCAAAGCTGCTTTTTGCATGAAATATTTCTAATTATTCTACGTAATTCTAATTTTGGCCTAAACATGAAAGATTGAAGAAATCCTTATCAGGGAAGGCAATGTAACCTACTCTCTCCCTTAAATTCTGATTCTTTATCCCACTGTTTGCAGGCTTGGGTTCGAATTCAATACCCAAACCCTTTTTATAAGACAACTTTATTGAGATATCATTGACATAAAATTGTATATATGTAAGATGTATAATATGATGTTTTGATAAACATACGCATTGTGAAATAATCACTATAATCAAAATAATTTGGCCAGGTGCAGTGAATCAAGCCTGTAATCCCAGCACTTTGGGAGGCCAAGGCAGGCGGATCACCTGAGGTCAGGAGTTCGAGACCAGCCTGACCAACATGATGAAACCCTGTCTCTACTAAAAATACAAAAATTGGCTGGATGTGGTGGCAAGCACCTGTAGTCCCAGCTACTTGGGAGGCTGAGGCAAGAGAATCGCTTGAACTCAGGAGGTGGAGGTTGCAGTGATGTGAGATTGCGCCACTGCACTCCAGCCAGGGCAACAGAGAGAGACTCCTCTTAAACAACAAAAAAATGTACATATCAATTAGCTCTACATGGTTGCCATTGTGTGTGTGTGTGTGTGTGTGTGTGTAGTGGCCAAGTTTTATATAAGAGTTGTCTTCTTAGCAAACTAAAAGTATACAACACAGTATTGTTGAATATATTCACATTATTTGACATTAGATCTCCATAAATTATTCATCCTGTGTGACGGAAACTCTGTACCATTTGACCAACATCACTCATATTTTTCTTCCCCCAGCTCCTGGCAACCACCATCCCACTCTCTGCCTTTGTGATATGGCATCTGCCATATTTGTCTTTTTGTGCCTTGCTTATTTTGCTTAGCATAATGTCCTCCAGCTCCATCCATGCTGTCACAAATGGAAGGATTTTTCTAAGGCTGAGTAATATTCCATTGTGTATATGCATGTACCACATTTTCTTCCACATTTTCTTTATCCATTCATTCATCAAAGGGCATTTAGATTGTTTCCATATCTTGGCTATGGTGAATAATGCTACCATAAACACGGGAGTGCAGAGATTTCTTCATGATCCTGATTTTATTTTACTTTTTTGGATTTATACCCAGAAGTTGATTGGCTGGATCATATGGTAAATTTTATTTTTAGTTTTTTGAGAAACTTTCACACTATTTTTATAATGATTTTACTAGATTACATTCTCAGGAGCAGTATACAAGTGTTTCCTTTTCTTCACATCCTCTCCAACTCTTGTCTTTTGGTAATAGCTATTCTGACAGGTGTGAGTTGATAGCTCATTGTGCCTTTGATTTACATTTTCCCGATGATTAGAGATATTGACCTGCTGGCCACTTGATCATTTTTCTGTTTCGGTTCTTTCCCCATTTTTAAATCTAGTTATAAGTATCTTTGGTATTGATTTGTATGAGTTCTTCACAGATTTTGGGTATTAACCCTTTGTCAGATAAATGGTTTGCAAATATGTTTCCCATATATAGGCAACACAGGTTGCCATTTCATTTTGTTGATTGTTTCCTATGCTGTGCAGAAGCTTTGTAGTTTTATGTAGTTCTACTTATCTATTTTTTGCTTTTGCTGTCTATGATTTTGGTGTCATATCCAAAAAATTGTTGCCAAGATTAATGTCAAGAAAGTTTTTCCTTATTTTTTTTCCAGGAGTTGTACAGTTTCAGGCTTTACTTACATTTAAATATTTAATCCATTTTGAGTTGATTTTTGTGTGGGGTGAGAGATACTGGATACCCAGTTTTGCCAATACCACTTGTTTAAGAGACTGTCCTTTCCCCTTTGAGTGTTCTTGGCGCCCTTGTTAAAGTGTAATTGACTGCAAATGTGTGAGTTTAATTCTGGGTTCTCTCTTCTGGTCCACTGGTCTATATCTGTTTTCATGCCCAAATCATATTATTTTGATTACTATAGCTTTGTAATACAATTCAAAGTCAAGAAGTATGATGCTTTCAACTTTGTTCTTGTTGTTCAAGATTGATTTGGGGCTGGGTGTGGTACGCATGCCTGTAATCTCAGCACTGAGGTGAGAGGATCGCTTAAGTCCAGGGGTTCAAGACCAGCCTGGATAACAAAGTGAAACCCTGTCCCTACAAAAAAAATTAAAAATTAGCTCTGTGGGGTTGCATGTACCTGTAGTCCAGGCTACTTGAAAGGCTGAAATGAGAGGATTGTTTGAGCCCAGGAGTTTGAGGTTGCAGCAAGCTGTTATCATACCACTGCACTCCAGTCTTATCAACAGAGTAAGACCCTGTCTGAAAAAAGAAATTGCTTTGGCTATTTATGGTCTTTTGTGGTTTTGTATGACTTTTGAAACTGTGTTTTCTATTTCTGTAAAAATATGTCATGGGAATTTTGATAGGAATTGCAGTGAATCTGTAGATTGCTTTGTGTAGTATGGCAATAAAGACATTTTAACAATAATAATTCTTTAAGTCTATGAACATGGGATATCTTTCCACTTATTTATAGCTTTTTAAATTTCCTTCCTCAGTGTTTTACAATTTTCTATGTACACTGAAATTTCAGTATTTCACCTCTTTGGTTAATTCCGAAGTATTTTTTCTCTTTTTGTTGCTAACGTCATGGGATTGTTTTGTTAATTCTCCTTTTAGATAGTTTGTTGTTAGTTTACAGAAATGTCATTGATTTTTGTATCTTACAACCTTACTCCAAGCACTCTTTATTCATACTTGTATCCTTCCTTCCACAGTCTGCATATCAGTTTCACTTTGTGATCTCTTAAATATAGAATTCCACTGCCCAGCTAGAGACTGACAGTGATTAGTTGTGCTGGAGTCCAAACGCTTTAAATATACATTTTTATTTTTCAAAAAAAATACAATGTACTATACATACATACAATAAAATAAAGTATAAAGCATCATGACTTTTTACATGTACATAGCAAATTTAACCATCATTCAAATGAGGTTATAGAATATTTTTAGTACTCCTGCAAATTTCCTAGTTCTCCATCTCATTCAGTAACAATTTCCATTGGTGACCAATAGTTTAATGTCTATCACTATGTATTTATTTCACCTGTACTTGAACTTCATATAAATAAATTTATATATGATAGATACTTTTTGTTTCTGAATTCTTTCAATCATCTTTTTTTTTTTTTTTTTTTTTGAGACGGATTCTCACTCTGTTGCCCAGGCTGGAGTGCAGTGGCGTGATCTCAGTTCACGGCAAGGTCCGCTTCCTGGGTTCACGCCATTCTCCTGTCTCAGCCTCCCAAGTCGCTGGGACTACAGGTGCCCACCACCATGCCCAGCTAATTTTTTGTATTTTTTAGTAGAGATGGGGTTTCACTGTGTTAGCCAGGATGGTCTTAATCTCCTGACTTCGTGATCTGCCCACCTCAGCCTCCCAAAGTGCTGGGATTACATGCGTGAGCCGCCATGCCCAGCCTCACTCATCCTTTTTTTTAACATCTGTCTAGGTTGTTTGTATAAAACGTTTGCTATATTGCTGTGTATATTCTATAATATAAATACAGTAAAGTTTATTTATCTTCTCTTATGCTGAAGGAACTTTATGTTGTTTCCAGCTTTTGGCTGTTAAAAATTAGGCTACTCCAAAACACCAAAAGCAATGGCAACAAAAGCCAAAATTGACAAATGGGATCTAATTAAACTAAAGAGCTTCTGCACAGCAAAAGAAACTATCATCAGAGTGAACAGGCAACCTACAAAATGGGAGAAAATTTTCGCAACCTACTCATCTGACAAAGGGCTAATATCCAGAATCTACAATGAACTCAAACAAATTTACAAGAAAAAAACAAACAACCCCATCAAAAGGTGGGCAAAGGACATGAACAGACACTTCTCAAAAGAAGACATTTATGCAGCCAAAAAACACATGAAAAAATGCTCACCATCACTGGCCATCAGAGAAATGCAAATCAAAACCACAATGAGATACCATCTCACACCAGTTAGAATGGCAATCATTAAAAAGTCAGGAAACAACAGGTGCTGGAGAGGATGTGGAGAAATAGGAACACTTTTACACTGTTGGTGGGACTGTAAACTAGTTCAACCACTGCGGAAGTCAGTGTGGTGATTCCTCAGGGATCTAGAACTAGAAATACCATTTGACCCAACCATCCCATTACTGGGTATATACCCAAAGGACTATAAATCATGCTGCAATAAAGACATATGCACACGTATGTTTATTGCGGCACTATTCACAATAGCAAAGACTTGGAACCAACCCAAATGTCCAACAATGATAGACTGGATTAAGAAAATGTGGCACATATACACCATGGAATACTATGCAGCCATAAAAAATGATGAGTTCATGTCCTTTGTAGGGACATGGATGAAATTGGAAATCATCATTCTCAGTAAACTATCACAAGAACAAAACACCAAACACCGCATATTCTCACTCATAGGTGGGAACTGAACAATGAGAACACATGGACACAGGAAGGGGAACATCACACTCTGGTGCCTGTTGTGGTGTGGGGGGAGGGGGGAAGGATAGCTGTAGGAGATATACCTAATGCTAGATGATGAGTTAATGGGTGCAGCACACCAGCATGGCACATGTATACATATGTAACTAACCTGCAAATTGTGCACATGTACCCTAAAACTTAAAGTATAATAAAAAAAATTAGGCTACTAAACACAAAGCTACTATGAGAAATTTTGTCCATGTTTTTTGGTGGACTTATACAGGTATTACTCCTGGGTGTGGACTTAGAAGTCAAATAGCTGGAGTATATAATAGATAGACATTTAGCTTTAGTAGATACTGTCAGTTAGCAACAGTGAACATATTAATTTATAGCCCCAGTAACAACGTATGCACATTCCAGTGGCTCTATATCGTCAGCAAACACGGGATCTTTTTCAGGATGTATGTCTTTGCATTTTAGAGTCTGCAGTAAATAAGAATGTTTACAACTTTTTGAAGATATAGCAGTTGTTGGTGAGGATGTAGAGAAAAGGGAACACTTATACAGTATTGGTGGGAATATAAATGAATACAACCTCTATGGAAAACAGTATGGAGGGTTCTCAAAGGACTAAAAATAGAACTATCATTCGATCTAGCAATCCTATTACTATCTACCCAAAGAAATAGAAATCATCATTACATCACAAAGATACCTGCACTTGTATGTTTATTGCTCCACTATTCACAACAGCAAAATCATGGAAACAATGTTAAGTGTTCATCACTTATGGTATGGTGGTATATATCAAATATCACATATTCTCACAAGTGGGAGCTAAATGTGTGCACATTGTCATAGAGAAGAAAATAATAGACACTGAAGACTCAAAAGGGTGAGAGGGTGTGAGGGTGGAAAAGGGTGTGGGATGAAAAATTACTTGATGTGTACAGTGTACACAATTTGAGTGATGGCTACATTAAATACCCAGACTTCACCACTAAGAATATATTCATGTAACAAAACTGCCCTTCTACCCCCTAAATCTATATTTTAAAAAATAATCTAACATTTTAATTCTAACTATATCCCTCCTGCCTTCTGTTATATTGCTGACATACATTTTTACTTGTATATTTTATAAATCCTACAAGATAGTATCATTATTGTTGCTTCAAACACTAATTCATTTTCATATTCACCTGCATATTTACCTTTTCTGGTACATTTTCTTCTAGCTGTCTTATATTTCCATCCGGTATCATTTTCCTCTAACCTCAAGGACTTGCTTTAGCATCTCTTGTTAATACACAGCTGCTATCAACTTTTATTTTTCTTATATCATTTTTATTCTTTCTTCCACCTTGAAGAGTATTTTTGCTTTGATGTACAACTATAAATTGATAGATTTTTTTCCTTTTTGTACTTTAAAATGTCAATTCATTGTCTTCTGACTTCCATAGTTTCTTTAAGGAAGTAAGAGATTTACTATATGTATAATAATTATTTTATAGACTTTGCCTGATAATTCCAATATTTGAATAGTCTGTGTTTCTTCTATTTTGTTTTCTTGGCCGGGTGTGGTGGCTCATGCTGGTAATCCCAGCACTTTGGGAGGCTGAGGCAGGCAGATCACGAGGTCAGGAGATCGAGACCATCCTGGCAAACACGGTGAAACCCCGTCTCTACTAAAAATACAAAAATTAGCCAGGTGTGGTGGTGGGTGCCTGTAGTCCCAGCTACTCAGGAGGCTGAGGCAGGAGAATGGAGTGAACCCGGGAGGCAGAGCTTGCAGTGAGCTGAAATCGCTCCACTGCACTCCACCCTGCGTGACAGAGCAAGACTCCGTCTAAAAAAAAAAAAAAGAAAAATAATAATTATTTTATAGACTTAGCCTGATAATTCCAATATTTGATAGTCTGTGTTTCTTCTATTTTGTTTTCTCTTTATTTTTGGCCTCATTTTCCTGTGTCTTTGCATATCTCATGAATTCTATTGTGTGCCTGATATTGTGTAAAATAACTGTAGGGCATCAAGTCGATCTACTTTCATCCCAAATGGATATGTTCTGTGATCTGTTAAGCAGATAGTGTAAGGGGATAAGCACCTCAATGTGCTTAGAAATTTAGCTGGATTAGGGCTAGGTTGCAGTTTCATTTAGACTCAGCCCCCTTCATGTTTGTCCTTTTTCATTTGGAGTGGTTATCTTAGCCTGTGATGGAGAGGATGTTATATTTTTCTTTCCTCATTCCTTAAATACTCCAAAAGATTTTGCCTGCCCTTTGAAGAGTCAAGCGTAACATTTCAGTACTATACAACAAACAGCAGAAAATTCCTGCAAATATTTTGTAGGGGGATATAATTTGTGTTCATTGCAGGCTGTTTGCAGTAGTGGGTCACTGTCGCCAAGGCAGTGTGAGACTGAGAGATTTTACTCTGCATTTCCAAGTAGCACCTCCAGAATTTTGTCTCACTGAGCAAACATCATATGTGAAGAATATGAAAAATAGGACATGCACGTGGGAATTCCTCTATATTACAAGTCTTCTGGCTGTCCAGTGGTCTGCATCTTTTTTTCTACAGTAGAGTTCCTCTTCCTCTGCCAAGCCCAATCATCAACCTCTTTCCAGCATCACAACTGCCTCTAGGAAATAGAATGACTCTTAGTTGTCAGCTCACCTTGAAATGGCTTTTCCCTCTCCGGAACTTTTTAGTTCATCCAGACCTTTTTGCTTCTGCAAGTCTCTAGTGCTTTTAACAGTAAGATTTTTGTAATTAGTCAATTTTTCTTTTTTTTGTTGTTTTTTTTTGTTTTTTTTTTAATTATACTTTAAGTTTTAGGGTACATGTGCACAATGTGCAGGTTAGTTACATATGTATACATGTGCCATGCTGGTGCACTGCACCCAGTAACTTGTCATCTAGCATTAGGTATATCTCCCAATGCTATCCCTCCCCCCTCCCCCCACCCCACAACAGTCCCCAGAGTGGATTAAGAAAATGTGGCACATATACACCATGGAATACTATGCAGCCATAAAAAATGATGAGTTCATGTTCTTTGTAGGGACATGGATGAAACTGGAAAACATCATTCTCAGTAAACTATCGCAAGAACAAAAAACCAAACACCGCATATTCTCACTCATAGGTGGGAATTGAACAATGAGATCACATGGACACAGGAAGGGGAATAGTCAATTTTTCTCTAGTCACTCTAGTAGGAGAGAGGAGTGCTTGCTGTCTACCCCATCTTTCTCAGCATCGAAAATCCGTTTACTTTTTGTTTCATTTCTCTGAATTAGAAGAGAGACTTCTTGCATTCTCTTGTGTTATCGAATGGCTTCCTGCTTATCTTGGTTATTGATGTTCTTTATTTTCATTAAAGTTGATGAGACCTGTAAGGACTTGGAGATCATCGTTAGGCACAATGTTTGGTTTACCTTGTCTTGGATTCTGTCCAAGTAGGTGAGAACATGTAACCTTCAGGCCAATTTCTACTTTCTTTCATACATTTTAAATTCTATTTATGTTTTTATGATTATGTTTTCTTCCAACTTGGATCTCCTCACTGTCTGATATATTGATCAATAGCCTAGCTAATTGAGTGACCTGTCTCTGGCTTACGTGTTTTCATTATCACTGTACATTCTAACAACTTCTCTTCACTTCTAGGTCAGCCTAAAACACATTAACTCTGATATGGTAAATTACTTCAAGTCTCTATGTCTTAATTTTTCTTCTGTAAATTAGAGATAATAATAGCCTCTTCCTCATAAGAGATTTTTTAAAGGATTAAGTGATGTAACAAATTTAAGAAACAGAACAATATCTGGCATGTAGTAAATACTCAGTAAATATTAGCTATTATTTAATTTGTAGGAAACCCAAAATTATGTTTCAGCTTCACTCCTACTAATACAATATAGCCAGAAAAATATGTGAAGGTAGAGCTTTGATCTTAGTTAATATGCTTTTCAAGGCTATGTTCTTTACCCTATGCTACAAGAAAATAAAGCTCATCTGTGCAAGTTAAATATGTTTTCTATTTGTTAGCAGATCACACACACACAAATATGGCTGACATTATTTTTGCCAAACTTGATGGTTATGTTGGTAATGATTTTATTTAAAATATGCTATTTTAAAACCTCAAAGAGAAAGCAGCCATCTTTCTGAAACTATTTTTGGTTATGAGGTACAATGATAACCACATACAATATCTAATAAAATAAACATGCCATGTATTTTAAGAGAGGAAGAATAAACATTGGTTTTTCACTGATATGGTCGCAGTCAACATTATAAGAGCAGGCCCTCTTAACTGTGTACATGACTGCATGCATTATCCTGGCAGCCTCTCTTGTGGAGAGCTTTACGTGGCACAATTAGCAGCAAGAATTTGTTTACTTAACAATGGCTGGTATTTCCCCTGAGCAGTGCTAGATGGATCAGTTAGAGAATATTCAAATGAGGGTTTTTATATCCTTGGCCCATTTTTCAGATGACTCGCTGGATTGTTGGCTTGCAAGCTGGGGAAAACACAGGTTATCCAGTCCAACTAGCCAACTTGTCCTTCCAAACCTGGCAATGTGATCCTGAATTTGTTGAGTTTTTGAATATCTCCTTGGTCTGTACTAAAATAATCTTTTCAATTTTATCATAGCAAATATCTGTCTTTCAAAGGATCCTGATGAACACCAGCTACCAATCAGGCAAGATATACACATGAAAGACTTTTTTCATAGAAGGAAGTTAGTAAGCTAATCCAAAAGCCAAGATGCAGCCATTTTGGGTTTAGAACTTTTCTTTGATCCATCACTTTTGTACAAAGATCTTGGTGAAATAATTGAGAGAAAAAATACAATTTGGTCATATGACAACTATTGCTCACACCTGTTTGTGTAACTTGATTTATTGTTAAAGCATGTTTTTGTAATCATATAGACACAACCATTGTATCAGTAATTTGTTTATTTGTCCTTATTAGGGGGTACATTTGTCTACTTGGTTTGGTCACAAATGTCAGAAAACTCAACAATGGTTTAAGGAAATTAGGAATTTACTTCTCTATCATGTAAAATTCCAGGAGAAGGTAGTCCAGCTATGTTATTGTGGACCTGAAGTGTCAGGGACCCTGGCTTCTGAGGTTTCTATTCCTAAGACAATTTATGGACCAAGATGAGTTCCAGACATTATGTCCTCATTCCAGCAAGTGGGAAAAGGAGGTGGGGGAAAGAGCATGACATCTCCCTCCCTTTCCAGGAGTTGCCATGAATTGAATGTTTACAAGTTATTGCCTAGAACTTAGTACCATGGCCACACTCAGGTACAAGGGATGGAGGTAAATGTAGTCTTTCTTGGATAATTGTGTGGCCAGCTAGAAGTTGAAGGTTCTATCGTAGAAGAATAGAAAGACATTGGAGGACACCCAGTGGTTTCTGCACTGATGAACTAACTCATTTATACAATTTTAACAGCTTGACAGGATTAAATTCTCTAAATACAGTATTTACTTCCCTCACTGATTAAACAGAGGATACTGAACATGATTTCATTTTTTTCTCAGTTACTTAGAGTTATTACATTAGCATCAATGAGCATCCAATGCATAGATAGTATAGTCAATAACGTAACTGTTTCTCTAGCTCTTCCAGATCCTGGAATCAGAATTCACTGATGAGATGTTTTTGTTCCAAGACCCTCTCCAGTAAAGGCAGGATGGTCATGAATAGACAATGCCATGACTCCCCTTCCCCATGAGCTCACCTCAGTTTCCCACTTCAACAGACAGGTAAATGGATACATCTGCTGGAATGAGAATCATGCCTTGTTCCTCTATCCTAGATTTTTGACATGGAGGATCACTTCTTGGTGCAGGTTTCACTGTAGGATGTTGCTGGCCAGATCTAGGATCTGGTGCACATTAAAAAAAAAAATGAGTGTGACTCCTTATTCTAGCATATTCTCTCTCACTTCTACTGCCTCTTACCCACCATCCTGGCCTAGGTTCTTTTTGTTGTCTAAGCATTTCAGCGTAACTGCTACTTTTGCAGTCAGCTAGGATACTAATTTACAAGAATTAGAAATGTAGCTAAAATTAGCTTAGATATAAAGAAAAATTATTTCATTCATACCATTGATTTTATCAGGAAGCACTGTGTTTGAATCTGGCACTGTGCTAGATTCTGGGGATAGAGGAGGGGGCCAAGTCTCTGTCCTTTTATGGGTCATTCAGACAGTGAACAGTATAGTCTAATATCAGTAAAAGATAGGTACAGTCTAGAAGAAAGATAAAGCAGGCTAAATAGATGTTAAAATTGCCTTGGGCAGTCAGAGAGGCCTCTGTTGTACATTGAAAAGATGCTAGGCTTCCAAAAACCAGAAGGAAAAAGGCATAGCCAAGTCTCAGAGATGAACTGGACCCTGGATCTCAATCAGAACTGGGGGTTGCCCTCCTGGCTGCTTCTCTCAACACATCTGTTTCATTCTTTCTCCTTCTGTAGACTAACTCTGCTTCTCTAGGCTACAGGACTGAAAACAAGAGTGTAAAATGTCAGTGCCCACACTTTATGTCTTAACGATTTCAGCTACCGGGAAAGATTACCCTGCTGTTATTTCCTGACCTCCTGATTATATATTCTGATATTGATCACTTCTAGATTTAAATCTGAAACCACTGATATCTAAATTGTTTGCTCATCTGCGATCAGACACTGGCCCCCACCACCCTAGGAAGTAACCCTATGACCAGTTTTGACTTGTGTTTCCTGTTATTAGCATTAATATTAGCTCATATTTATTGAATGCTTGCCATATACCAAGCTATTCTAAGTGCTTTTCATGAGTTATCTCACTTAACACTTCTGTACACTCTGTGTGAAACATATGCCAGCTCTTTAGAGTTTTGTCTACTTGCTATGAAGTTTTGTTGTAGATGGCTACAGCTGCTTTAAGTTTGACCTAAAATAATGACATGGTTTTTCAATTCAAACTAAATAATTGATATGAAGTTCACCTGCCATGGATGCGAGGTGACAGGTGTGGTGCAGTTGTCACAGACGCAGATGCTGGAGCTGGGTCTAATTCCCTGCTTCACCTGTTGTTGGCCATGCACCCTTAGTGGGGTTGCTGCACCACCCTGTCGCTCACTCCCCATAGAAGAAAACCATGCAGTAACTGGGCTATGTGACTCAATGCATGGGAACATGTGTGGTGCCTAGCTGGGCACTTGGCTAACAGCAAGTGATACAGAATTGCAAGACTCCTTGTGGAAGAATTCCCATGAGAAGTCTCCTCCCTGCCACACACACACACACACACACACACACACACAATTAACTTTATTGAAAAGTCATTTATATTCAATAAAATGCACCTATTTTGAGTGTACAGTGAAATAAGTTTTGGAAATTGATGCAACCTTATAACTACAACCTCAAACAAGACATCAAACAAGATATAAAAAAGTCACATCACCCCAAAACCCCTGTGACCCTTTGTAATCAACGCCTCTCGCACAGGCAAACACTGTTTGATTTCTCTAACTGTAAGTTAGTTTTGCAGTCTAGAAAATTTCACATAAGCAGAATTACGCAAAATGTTCTCTTGTATCTTGCCTCTTCTTTTTCACTCAGCATAATGTTCTTGAGATTCCTCTATATTGTTATGCATATCGGTAACACATTACTTCTATTACTGTTTTGTCTCAACTTGCTGTGTGTCAAGTTCAAGCTAGTGACTGGGCAGGCCACCACCACCTGCCGGACATTCACTGATATTATATTCAAAATTATGATTTAGGGCTAAGGAAGATTTCTGCTTGCTTACCCAACAGAGAGACTAAAATTAAGACTAAAGCCCAGTACCATCACCCTTGGTGTGGAATGGAGATACAAGGATCCTCACACAGAGCCCTAAGGATTCCAGGCTTTTCAAAATGTGCTTGTGACTGCTATCAGAGAACATTTGCTGACAAATTGTCTCTCTTCTCATGTTTGCCATCTCTTCCCACTTGCATCCATGTTAAGAGAAGCAAGATTTAAAGAGAGTTTCATGGATGACAAAGAAAACACAATAATACCAGGTCTCCAGAGCCAAGTAGAAAATTCCAGCTAGTAGTAAAAAAATAAAAAATATATTCTTCTAAGAGCTGGGCAGACTGATTTCACAGGTGTCAGGAGGTGATGAAAGGAAACAGACTAGGAGAAAAGTCTGCAAAATTATGACATGTTTCATACCACAGACACAAGATAACATAGGTAGGATCAAGACAGTGCTTTGGCTGCACAGCACCACCTCCAAAAGGCGCCCATGTCAGAGAGAGTTAGAGATGGGCACCCCACAAGCTCTGCCACTATGTCTCGGTTCTTGTCATACACTTTCTGTACAGGTTGGGGTTTCCAGTGTGTCCTCTCCAATTTTGCTTTATAAAATAAAGCACATCTCAAAAGAAATCCAAATTATGTTCCCCATGCCTCATGCTTTTCCGTATGCAGCACTCCAACTGGGTAAACCAAAGCACACGTCAGATCGTCTTAGATCAGAAACCAAGACAAACAACACAAAACAAACCAGGAGATGAGTCAACACCAAGGAAACACAAAGATGCTACTGAGCTACTGAGCTGTTTTAAATGTGCAAATTTTTCCCTGGAGAAAAGTGTTATTTTTGAAAAGGGACCCGGGCTTTTGGAAGAAGAAGCATTGCCTTGCTGAGGAAGAAGAAATCATCTTTCTGCCACATATCTTTAATAACCTACACCCAAATAAAAACAGCTACAAAGCTGTGCCCCCTTCACCTGACTCTAGGTGTTTTCTTTGGCCCTTTAAACTTACAGGAAATAAACTATTTGCAAAAAGTTTAGGATTCACAAGATAGATAATTTTAAAAGACAAACATATTTTTCTTCAAATCATAAAAGAAAATACATCAAATCCTAGAAAAAGTGAATCTAACATTTTAGTTATACTTCTAATCATTGTAACTCATAATCATTAACGAGAGAGCCAGGGTATGTCTGAGAATGCCTTCCTGAGGATTTTAATTCTACTTTTCCTCATTGACAAAGGTGCACAATGAATAAAAAGTATCTGCTTTTAATCTGTTTTATATATATACACACATACACAATTAACTTTATTGAGAAGTCATTTATATTCAATAAAATGCACCTATTTTGAGTGTATAGTGAAATAAGTTTTGGAAATCGATGCCACCTTATAACTACAACCTCAAACAAGATATCAGACAAGATATAAAAAAGTCACATCACCCCAAAACCCCTGTGACCTTTTGTAATCAACGCCTCTTGCATAGGCAAACACTATCTGATTTCTCTAACTGTAAGTTAGTTTTGCGGTCTAGAAAATTTCACATAAGCAGAATTACACAGAATGTTCTCTTGTATCTTGCCTCTGCTCTTTACTCAGCATAATGTTCTTGAGATTCCTCTATATTGTTATGCATATCGGTAATACATTGCTTACATTACTGTTTTGTCCCAAATAATTTTCCTTTGTGAATGTAGCATGGGCAAATTGATGTTGATCCATTCATCTTTTAATAAATGGATGCATTGCTCCCCACGTTTGCCTATTATAAACGACGCTGCTATAAACATTCCTGCACAGTTCTTTTGTGGACTACTTTTCCCTTGGGTAAAATATAAGGAGTGAAATTGCAGAGTTATAAGAAACTACCCAACTGGTTTACAAATGGGTTGTACCATTTTACACCCTTCATTTTCACCAATGTGAAATGTAAGAGAATTCTAGTAGCTTCACATCTTCACCAATATGTGATGTTGTTAGTCACTTTAATTTCAGCCATTCTAGTATGCAATTATCTCATTGTGGTTTAATTTACATTTCCCTGAAGGCTGGTAATGTTGAGCATCAGGTCCTTCCTAGCCATTCCTACATTTTCTTTGGTGAGGGTCTATTCAAGTCTTTTTCCATTTGCATTTGGCTGTTTTTCTTCTTTTTATTGAATTTAAGAGTCCCTTATATGTGCTGAATTCAAGTCCTTTCTCAGATATGTGTACCAATAGTATTATCTTCCAGTCTGTGACTTGTGTTTTCCTTTGCTTAGCAGTATCTTTTGAAAAACAGATTTTTTTTTTTTTTTTTTTTTTTTTGAGATGGAGTCTCACTGTCACCCAGGCTGGAGTTCAGTGGTGCAATCTCGGCTCACTGCAAGCTCCACCTCCCAGGTTCATCCCATTCTCCTGCCTCAGCCTCCCGAGTAGCTGGAACTACAGGTGCCCACTACCATGCCCGGCTAATTTTTTGTATTTTTAGTAGAGACGGGGTTTCACGTGTTAGCAAGGATGGTCTCGATCTCCTGACCTCGTGAATCCGCCTGCCTCGGCCTCCCAAAGTGCTGGGATTACAGGCATGAGCCACCGCGCCTGGCCCGAAAAACAGATTTTAACTTTGATGAAGTCTAAGTTAGCATTTTTTTTCTTTTGTGATTAGTAATTTTCTGGTAGTTTTTACTACACTAAGGTTACAAAGCTTTTTCCTATTTTTTTTTCTAGAAGCATTATAGTTTCAAGTGTAAATTTTAGCTCTCTTATTCATTTCAAATTAAGTTTAAAATATGGCTTGAAGTGGAGGTCAAGAGTCTTTTTAAAATTGTGTTGAACCACAGATACCCAGTTGCTGCACACCATTTATTGAAAATTCAATCTTTTCCCAGTAGTATTATGTTGGTGACATTTTAAAAAATCAATTAATCATAGTTTCAACTCTCTGTTTCACCACTGTACAGTAGAATTAACAGATGAGGCAGAATGTTAGTCGCACATGTAATTTTACATTTTCTAGTAGCCACATTAAAAACATAAAAAGATACAGGTAACATTACTTTTAATGAAATGTTTTATTTGCCTAATATATTCAAAATATTATCATTTCATCATGCAGTCAATATAAACACAACTGATAGTTTTGTCAATGAGACAGTTTACATTTTTTATACAATCTTCAAAATCTGATGTGTATTTTTACCAGCTGTTACAGCAAATCTCAATTAAAATCAGCTGCATGGCAAGGGATGAATAGCCACATGGGACTTAGTGGCTACTGTGTCACTATATCCAACAGCATGGCTCCATTTTGTTCCATTGATCTTGTGGTTAACTTTATGCCAGTTCCATAGTCTTCATTTCAGTAGTTTTATATTAAGTTTTCAAATCAGGTAGTTTAGATCATCAAACTTTGTCTTACCTTTCAAAATAATCTTGGCTACTTTAGGTCTTCAGCATTATGAAGTACTTCATGTTTTTAAAATGACATTTAAAAATTGTATTTCTTAAATTTTTGTTGATATTATATAGAAAATTAACTAATTTTTTTAATTGGTCTTGTTTCTTATGTCCATACCTAATTCACTTATTAATTCTGGTACCTTTTTTTTTTTTTTTTTTTTTTTTTTACATATTTCTTACTTAGGCTTTTCTATTTTGATAATTATGTCTTTTGCAGACTGGTCCATCTGTCTTCTTCCTTACCCCATGCATTTCATTTCTTTTCTTATTTTGTTGCCCTGGTAAGGATTGGAAGTGAAATCTTAGCTTTTCTCCTCAACTTGGTCTCCTCAATTTCTTTTTTCATCATTATGTATGATGTTTGCAAGGTTTTCATAGATGCTTTCTAGCAGTTTTAAGATGTTTCCTGTGATTCCTTGTTTGCTGAGAAATTTTTAAGATAAATGAGAGTTTAAGTTCCTCTAACGATGCTTCTGCATCTATTGATTTGATTCTATGATTGATATTCAATATTGAACCAACCTTGAATTTCTAGAACAACTCTACTTGGTCTGGATATGATAAACATTTTATGTAATCCTGGATAAGATTTGCTAATATTCTGTTACAGATTTTTGATTCTACGGTCATAAGGCAAGCTGTTCTTAATATTTTTAATGTCGTATTCTGGTTTTTGTATCATGATAGAGAGTTTGCGTAAGATCAGTATTATTTGTTCCTTAATTTTTCAAAATTCACCAGTGAAATCATATGGATTTGAAGTATTCTTTGCAGGACATTTTTAAGTAGGAATTTAATTTTTTAATAGATAGAAGGCTGTTCAGATCTTCTATTTCTTTTCGAATCAGTTGTGATAAGTTTTGTCTTCCTTAAAAATTGTGTTTTTTCGGCCCAAGTTACTAACTTTATTGACATAAAATTATAATACTATTCTATTTGTATTATTTCAATTGTAGACTCTCCATTTTCTTTTCTGATATGTAGAAGTTGTGCATTTTCTCCCTTTTTAAGAAAATTAACCTTGTTAGGGATTTATACATTTAGTTGATCTTTAACAAGATGCAACTTCTGGATTTTTTCTTCTTTGTATCTTTTCTTCATCAATATCTACTCTGATTGTTATCATTTCTTATTACGCTCCTTATATATATTTATTTCTTTCTTTTATTTAGCTTCTTAAGCTACAAACTTGAATTTCATTGATTTTAAAACGTTTAGTCTTTTCATATATAGGCACTTAAATACATAAATTTTCCTATTGCTTTGGCTGCATCCCACCAATTGTGATATATTGTGATTTCATTATTAATCAGTTTGAAATATATAAAATTTATCTATGGGCTCATTTTTCAACGAGTTACTTAGAAATATGTTACTTAATTTCCAAATATTTGGAGATTTTGTAGTATCTTAGATCTATTGAGTTCCCATCTAATTCTTACCAGACACCAACTCAGCTGGCACCTTGATTTTAGACTTCTAGCCTCCAGAATGTTCTCTATAAAGTTTCAGTCTCTTAAAAGTTATTGAGACCTTATTATATCCCTGCATATGGTCCACCTTGGTAAATAGCTTGTTGGCACTGGAAAAGAGTGTGTGTTTGGCAGTTACTGGGAATTATGTTCTGTACATAGCAATAACATGAAGTTGGCATATAATATTTTTCTGATTCTCTATCATCCTTACTGGTTATTTTTTGCTGTAATTGTTTAACATTGAATCTTTTTTCTAAAAATGAGTAAATTATTTATAATTTTTATGCACAATAAATTATTGCTGATTATTATATGCAATGATTATTTTATGCAATATAACAATTATTATATGCAATAATTATTTCTAATAATTATATGCAATAAGTATTGCTAATAATTATATTACTAATTATTATTACTAATTATTAATATTACTAATAATTACTAATAAATCTAAAATGATGCAAATATTATACATAAATTAAGTAAAACATTTGCATCATTTTAGATTTATTTGGCAGAGAGTAAAAGAAAGGCAGGAAAGGAAAGATAGTCTTTTGGGTTAGCACTATTCCAGTATGTAATCGTTTATTACATATTTGTAATTGCAATAATAATTATTGCTAATATGTAATAAACGATTACATATAAGAATCATCATCATTTTAGATTTATTTGGCAGCAAAGGAAAAGAAAGATAACCTTTCAGGTTAGCATTATTCTATTCTAGTACGTAATCGTTTATGTGCTAACCTGAAAGGTTATCTTTCCTTTCCTTTGCTGCCAAATAAATCTAAAATAATGCAAATGTTTTACTTCATTTATGTTTTTCATGTAAAAGGAATAAACTCTGGATAAATAACTTGCTGTGTGAATGCCTGGTATTTCAACAGAGGGAATTTAATATGAGGAACTCGTGATAAAACTATTGGAAAAGCCACGAGGGCTAAGAAGGGCTACAGGAAGCTACCACTCATTCAAGGACTGGAGGAAAAATGGGAAGAAGGTGCTGTTACCAGAGTCCTGGAGCCGGGGCTTCCTGGCAGGAGGTGGGACTCCGAAGGAATCACAACCACTGCTGGAGAATGGACAACAGAGACAAGGCCAATCCCCTGGAATCTCTCTCTCCTTTGAAACCTACAGTTTCATACCAGGGTTTCTATTTCAGAAACCCAGATGAATATCAGTTGACAAAGTGTTTGTAGAGTGAAACACCCTGAATACAGAGCAGAGCAAAGAGGAAAATGGGGTCGAATCTGAGAGCAGACAGGTGAATGACTAGCACAGATGCATCACTCTTGATTGATTACTATATAATGCCACAGGTCTAAGGCACCATGTCTCACTCTAGGTGTATGCCTGGGGATATGCGGTGATACCTTAGAATTTTGAGGAGCCCATGAGGCAGCATACTCTGTTGAAGTCTGAAGACATATATTTGGATTCTTAAAATACTGTGACAGCAGATTAAAGATGAGAAATTACCCAGAGCTGAGTCTGATATATGCTGTTAGTATACTTCAATTCAGCCTGATTTCTGAAATCAAAGGACTTTAAGACAACAATGTGTGAATCATTAAACATTTTAATGTCAATAAGTTACTTTAATATTCAAATAGTCATATAAGTAAAATGCACATGACTTTTAAAGACAGAAAATGAAACCTAAAGAAATCTTCTCCTTCCCAGGATGAAATCCTCACTGCCAGACCTCAGTCACTGTACCAAGCCCCAGCCAAGAAATATTAAACATGGTGTCTGGCCTCAGTGAACTCACTGACTTTTGGGGGAGAAAAAAAGTAACAAAAACATTTTAAAAACACACACATGAAAAATATTGCAAAACAAATATTGAACTATTTAGGGAACATACATTTATTAGTTACCTACTAAAGAACGCCCTGTGCTAGACAACTGATTCATTTATTCAAAAACATTTCTTGATTATCTACTAATTGCCAGCCTGGTAATAAATGGAATGTGTTAGTTGCATTAAAGATAAAAATCTGGTTTGTAGGCTTGTCTTCTCCATTACACTCTAAGCTCACTGAAGATAGGGGCTCTCTGCTTTATTTATCTTTTGAATTCTCAGAGTTTACTTCAGTATCTAACCAATGCAAAGTACTCAATAAATATTGTTGACCCAAGAAATGACTGTCTACCTTAAACCTGTTTATCTGTACTATCACCAAGTCTCACCCACAGTTTTGCTTTTTATCCATTTGGTTGTCTATTTGCCACCATCCTGCCAACTCGCCCCACCCTGCACCTAGAATAATCATGTTCTTTACCCAAACTCTAAACCAGTTCCTTTCCAAGGAGGTCCACTGATTAAGCTATGTAGTAAATTGAAAAAAAAAAAATGAACTACTGATACCAGCACAAACATGCATACAGACAAAATTAAATTTTAAAAAATTCCCACAAAACATTCTGAAAAATGTGAAGTGTGTTTGAAATCACCTAATTTCCTATTGCAGTTAATGTCACTACCAAACTTCTTAACCAAACTTATGTTGCCCTAGTAGTTCCAGGCATAGCACCCTGTCCATTTGTCTTGCTGGATCTCAGTTTAATCCAGGAAGGGTCTTTGCCGATGTCCAAGTCATTATCCCAGAGCTGCATCATGTAAAATTCATTGCACACAGCAGAAGAATTTGCTTCACCAGGCCTAGTACTTGGGTATAGAGCTATGTTTTTATTTGTCAAGAGTCCACCATTAGTGACTGAATATTTCACGAGACCACTTCCTTGACAGCTCTTTAAGAAAAGAAAACAGATCATAGTTCTCCAGAATAGGGCAAGTGATGTGGGAGGAACGAGGTCAGAGAACACTGGCTGAAGCTCTCTGCAGGGTCAGGCTCAGTTTGGTCTTGCTTTGTTTTTAAAATAATCAGCCGCTTCTGCGTCTTTGAAGCCTTGAAAGAGCAAGATGAAGTAGAGAATACTTCAGGACTCTGTGGGGATTGCGTCTGGATTTTTTCCTCCGTGCTTTGCTGTGTGTCTAACAGAAGGTCACTAGACGCTAAATGAGCTCTGCCCTGGGTGGTCTCTACCTATTGCCTCCCAGCTGATGATTCGTGTTTCTTTCTGTTTCCATAGAAGGGGCAAGTAAGGAAAATTCAAAAGAACTGGCAATCTGTCCTTTGGATACAGCGACCTTTCTAAATAAGCATTCAGCCTTTGGAACTGCAGCGTACAAGCATTTTTTCCTTTGTTGTGGATCTTTTCAAAAGCCACACACAGAAGTAAAACTAGAGACAAATTTGAAAATACATTCATTCTGGTTGTTTTGAGTAAAGTCTAATAGGTAATGCAAAGAAGGCATGCTTACACTAATTAATGGTATGAATAAAAATAGGTTTTTTAAATACTTAAGCAAAGAAATGATGTTTTCACTTACTTAATTTTTTAATTGTCCATAATAAAACTCTTAATTGGAATCAGTGAAAAAGTAATTAATATACATATGTATATAGGCAGTTGTACATATCTATGCAGTCATGGATGGACATGTGCATAAATATTTGTGCTCTCATTTTTTTTTTTTCAGTTAAAACCACCAATTAATTACTTGACAGTGTTTACACCTGCATAGGGCACATCTTGTCAGACCTGGCACACAAACACGCTGTTAGAGTCTACTTGCCATTTAAGAGAGAAAAGCAAACCTTCTATTTGAACTCCAGAGTAGTCCACCCTGGCCGGGCAGTTGTAAACTGACTAGGATAAATCACTCATACATTGCTACATTGTTATTGTGGTATTGGGCAAAAATATTTGGCAGGCATTTCAAAGCAAATGCTTCAATCGGATGACGGCAGCTAAAGAGAAAAATGCCAAGACTAAAGCAAGTGCATACTTTGCTATGAAAGAGTTTTTTTTTTCTAAGTGGAATATTTAATAAAATGAATTTCAGTCATACCTAATTTAATTAAAATGGTGGTAACTTTCTTTAGGAATAAGTGGAAAGGTCAATTTTAACAGAAAATATTTTTCATTAAATTATTAACTTTAAAAATAACAAATGTAAACATGTAGAAAATCTCTAAAATAAAATGAGAAGAGGTTTTCAGTTCATTTCAGTCATGATAAATACCCAATTCTACTTTGGAATTCCTCCCTGGAAATATAAATTGATTTTCCTCACACCAAGAATGTGGTATGAGTTTGAATATAGGAAAACCAGATTTATTATTATTATTATTATTCTTGAATCACATTGCCTTACCAGAGCTTAAGTGGGTCAAAATTTCCATTATAAGTTGGTGTTTTCATAAGGACTTTATAACTTGGACATGACAGTTGGCTTTATCCTTTAACTTGGTAAATAACATCTCAGCCTGGGACAGGCTTTCTTCCTCTTGTTTTAATAATACCAAAGGCAAAAATCAGGCAAAACGGCTTTTTTTTTCCCCCTTTGGCTTTGAAGTAAAAGTTAGGAAGATATGTATCAGTGTCAAAGAAAGATCAGCTTAGAGGATTTTTTGTTTACCTTTAACTAAAAAGAGCTATTAATTGAAATATTAAGTTGCCTTTTTTTTGAATTTCATGAAAAATCTAAGATTAAGTTTCTCAAATGATTAGTTTATATGTGACACAATTTAACTTCATCACAATTTAGATTTTTAGTCCAAACTCTATGATCAGTATTCTACATAAAATAACTTCTCTGTTTGTACCTTGTCTTTTGGGAGTGTAAAATTTATTAAATTAAATAACACAAAAAATTAAAAAAATACCAAAGAATTTCTTAATTTGATTACTCTAATGGGTCATTCAATACTACATAATCTGAAATAGAAAATGTGTTTCAGTTTTGAACCTATTATTATTTTTTCCTCTTCCACAGCTGCATATTTAAAATAAATTGAGGCCAGGCATGGTGGCTCACACCTGTAGTCCTAGCACTTTGGGAGGCTGAGGCAGGCGGATCACAAGGTCGTGTATTTGAGACCAGCCTGGCCAACATGGTGAAACTCCGTCTCTACTAAAAATACAAAAATTAGCTGGGCATGGTGGCACATGCCTGTAATCCCAGCTACTTGGGAGGCTGAGGCAGGAGAATTGCTTGAAGTGGGACCCAGGAGGCAGAGGTTGCAATGAGTCGAGATTGCGCCACTGCACTCCAGCCTGGGCTACAGAGGGAGAGTCCGTCTCAAAAAAATAAACAAATAAAAATTAAAAAATAATAAATAGATTCTATAACTTTGAGGAAATTAAATTGTCCTGAATATCTGTGGTTTGAATATGGTTTCACCATTGCAAATCATTCTCAAAGGCAAGCGGAGGTTAGAGGGCCAGGGATAATGGAGGGATGGGGTTTGGCAGGGAGCAGCAGAGCTAAGCTTGTGGCTTTCAGCTGATCCTTCAGACTTTTCACTTGGACCTAAATTTCTATGGCCCATGTTGGAGTTGTCTCCTCTTGATAGCAACCTAGGGCACTGTCTCCTTCTGACGACTCCCTTTGAATATGATTCCATAGCTGGACCATAGCACTTGGGCTTCAGCCATAATTACTTTTCTTGCTCCACATAAGGAAACCAGCATCCAAGGCAAGGTGATTGTCAGCTTTCCCATCACAACAGCCAGGCATCGAGCAGAAGTATAGAAGTATTTCTGATTCTTGGTTCTGGCTGCAATCTTTCATCAGTAGGTTGATTGTAAATATATATATGTATATATATTTTTTTCTTTTACAAAATTTTGTCTGGGTCATAAACCCATTAGATAATTTGAACAGAGCTATGAACTCCTTTCCAGAGAAATGCATATTTGGAGAATATCCACCTATACATTTTGCAGGGAATCTATGGATAGTCTAAAGGCCATCTACACACTATTAAATCCATGTACCCCACCTAAGAAACTTTGCTGTAAATAATGCCCAACAATCATTAAACAATAATCATATATGATTATTTAGATCTTCTCTTGCCCTCCAACTTCAGACACTCATTATCACTCTCAGCTGCAGCCCTATTTCACTAAGAAAATAGAAAGAGCCAGGAGAGGTCTCCTACAGGCTCCTACCAGTACACACACCCACCTGGCTCTGTTTGTTTCCTCGGCTGCTCTGCTGTTTCTATGGATGATTCTTGGTGCTTCTAGCGAGGCCCAACTCCTTCATCTCCATAGTGGTTTTGAACCATCACGGTCTTGGTCTCCAGTGATTTGCTGGTCCCTCTGTTGCATCATTTATTTTTTTTCTCTGTTGAATCTTTCCCATTGGCATACCAACAAGTTGTTATTTCTCTTATTTTAAAAAAAGTAATTTAAAATAAGCAAAGCTCTCAACACTGACTCATCTGAACCTACCCTTCCATTGCCAGTTATTGGTGCATTTTCATCTTTGCTTAACGGGGAAAATCCTTAAATGTGATGTCTCTACTGCTTTCCAATTGCTTGTTTCTTCTTGTTTTCTCGGGAACAAGTCAGGCTCTATGATACTCCCTCACCCACCACCACCTAAGCTGTGAAGGGGACCAGTGACTTCCGTGTTACTGAATCCTTAAATCCCTGCTCAGGCTGCGTCTTGCTGGACCAAGGAAGAGTTTTGATTTGGTGATATCTCCCTCCTCTTGTCCCCAGGCTTTGTTAACACTTGGCAATCAGATCTTCCTGATCTTCCTCCTTTTCAGTCTTTTTGGGTGTTTCCTCCTGATCTGCCTGACAGCTAAATAATAGTTCAAAATGAAGACCTCTCTCACTTCATGATCTACACTCACTCTCTTGATGATCTCAAAATCTGATAGCTTGACATTCCATGTATGTGTTGATGACTCCAAAGTCTAAAACCACAGACTAAATATTCTCTTTATACTCCTTCCCTGATTATTTTTCCTCGTATTTATGACAATCTGACATGCCATAAATCCTACCTTTTTATTGTATTAACATCTTTCTCCTTCCACTAGAAGGTCAGCATTAGAAAGACAAGAACTTTGTGTGTCATAGTGATTACTGCATCCCCAGCACTTAGAGCAGTACCAGACACTCAGAGACAATGAATATGTATCAAATATCAATTTTTGCAGTTAATAATAAAAGCTATTTATTACAATTAATAAAGCCTTTTATTGCAATTAATAATTGCAATAATAATTTATAACTTTTAAATTAAAAAGAAATTATTGAGTTTCTACTTTGGGGCTAGTACTTGGTGAAATGAAGGAGCTCACTGATTTCACACCATCCACAACTTAATGCCAAGAGACAACTCTTGTAATATGAATTTTACAGATGAGACCACTGAAGACAGTTGAGATTAGGATTCAGCAACCTACTGTCTTAGAGCCAAATCTAGCCTGATGCCTGTATTTTGTAGTACAAGAAATAAAAGTGTTTACATTTAGATGACTAGGAAAAATTTTAATAATACTTTATGATACACTAAATAAAATTCAAATTTCAGTGTCTATAAATAAATTTCTGTTGGAACATAGCAAATTCGTTGTTAAATGTATCTTTCTAATGTATCTGTCTTCATGCTACCACAGCAGGGTTGAGTACCTGTGACAGACACTGTGTAGTCTACAAAGCATAAAGTATTTATTATTAGACCTTTACTGAAAAAGTGTGGCCACCCCTAATTTAGATTTCTTGTCCAAAGATATGTAGCTAGTAAGGAGAAGGGTAGGATTCTAACCTGTAGCAAATTGATTATAAGTCTGTGTTTCTCATTGCTCCACATCAACACTGATTTTGGTATCTTCTTTAAAGTTGCAAAAAATTTGAAACAATTTTCTAAAATAAAAGCTATCTCCTTACAAAATTACTTATACGTCACAGAGCATGTTTGAGGAGGAGATTGTTGCAGTATTAAACAAGTGATGAGAAAATCGCTCGCTTACACAAATGCTGATCATCCAGCGTCATAACCAAGCAGTGCTCCCTGGGAAGAGAGAGGGCAGCACCCATTCTAGACAAGGCTCCACAGCCTTGGCTCAGTGCTTGCACATCCTAGTTGGAATACTTCCTTCTTATTCTAGGAAAAAAGAATTCTTCCATTGAACATGGTACACTGGAAGAATGTACACCGTGTGGTAGCAAAGAGAGAAATGGATAGTGTCAATTTATGGGCTTTGTGAAAAAGAAGGGAAAGTCAGTTGCCAAAGGGCAATTCAATCTACTTATTTACTAGTGGGACAATCCCTCCTTTTTACTTTCAAAGGTGGACAAACAGCAAGAAAACTGCTGGCTCTATTTAACTCCCTTTCTATCAACATGGTGAAAGCATGAACTGTTGGGCCTGTGCTAGAATCCTTACTCTGCCCCAGTCAGCTGCAGGACCTCGGGAAATACTTACCTTTATTATAAATGTCCATTTAACATTTGGTAGCCGCCTTTGGCTTCTCTATAAAATGTAGATAAATAGCATACCTAATCAATACATTTGTTGTGATTAAACGGATAAAATTTTCTGATGTGCTACCTCATACGTACTGATTCAAAGTGATGATTTTTACTTACTATTATCTTTTAACATTAGAGAGAAGAAACTCTTGGGAGTTCTTCCTGAATTTTCTGTGGAGCTACTATGACACTGATAAAGGGAAAAATATAGTTCGACAAATGGAGCTGGAAAAATCAGTTATTCATTTGGAAAAAAATGAAAATGGATTTCCTACTTTTAACCGTACACAAAAATGAAATCCAGATGGATTAAGAACTTAAATGTCAAAAGTAAAACTTTAAAACTTTTAGAATAAAATGTAAGGGAACAGTTTTATGACCTCAGGATAGGGAAATATTTCTTAAACATAACACCGAAAGTGCCAAACATAACAAAAAAGAATTATTCATTTGATTATACTGATTTTTTAAAAAATCTGTTCATCAAAAGACATCTTACATAAGGCGAAAGACAAGCTACAAACTGGGGGAAGATATTTGGAACACATAAAAGTGACAAAGGGTTAGTATCAAGAATATGCAAAAAACAATGACACACACACAACAGAAACACATTTTCGAAGGAATAAGAGAAAAGACAAACTACACAAGAGAAAATTGAACAAAAATCAAGAACAGGTATTTTGCATAAGAGGAAACACTAATGGTAACAAACATGAGAAGACATTCAAAGGCATTAATTAAGGAAGTGCAAATCAAGATCAAATAAAGTGCCATCTTAAACCCCTTTAGCTGTTGAAGACTAAGAAGTCTGACAATACCAAATGTTGGAAAGGATGTGGATCGGTGGACATTTTCATACATCACTAGAGAGAGTACAAATTGTACAACCACATGGAAAACATTTTGGCACTATTTTGTGAAACTGAACATTAGCACACTCTATGAGCCAGGAATTCCATGCCTAGCAGAACACCCAGATATGTGTCTATCAAGAGACATTCCAAAAATGCTCATAGAAACCATTTCCTTAATTACCTTAACTACCAAAACCTGGAAATAACCCAAATGCCTGTTCACAGAAATTAAGACACATACAATGGAATGTCATGAGCAGTGAAAATTAAAGAATGGCAGCTCATGCAACAACACAGATGCATCTCTGTAAAGTCACATTTGGTCAAAAAGAAAATATCAGAAGAGACGTTCAGAGTAATTCCCTGAAACACGTAAATGTAGACAACATATTATTTAGGCCAATTTGTGATGGGTTGGGGAAGAGCATTTACGTGAATGGGCAGGTCTTTGATGAGGTAGTGGTTCACAGGAATTTGATATATTATTAAATGAATGAATAAATGAAAGTAAATGAGTAAAAGAGGGCTATACATGGACCCAGGATTATAGTGTGATTGTGTGTGTCATTAGCCATTGATTATGATTAATTCAATATGGACATTTGAGATCTGAAAAAAAACAGAGAGAAAGAGAAAGAATGGACAGAAATGGTGAAGTTAAGGCTATTAATACCAGACAATGGGGACTATGCTTATGTACCAGTTCCATAAAGAGTCTCAGCTAAGGCTTGAGAATTCAATAAACATGCAAGAACCCATTATGCTTCGGGTACTTATGAAGGTATTAGCACCAGCCCGGCATGGTGGCTCATGCCTGTAATCTTGGCAATTTGGGAGGCTGAGGCAGGTGGATCACTTGAGGTCAAGAGATTGAGAGCAGCCTGGCCAACATGGTGAAACCCCATATCTACTAAAAATACAAAATTAGCCAGGCATGGTAGTGTATGCCTGTAGTCCCAGCTACTTGGGAGGCTGAGGCAGGAGAATTGCTTGAACCCGGCAGGTGGAGGTTGCGGTGAGCTGAGATCACGCCATTGCACTCCATCTCAAAAAAAAAAAAAAAGCAAAATGACACAGAGAAAAGTTATCCACCTTCATGAAACTCTTTCCAGAGGAAGAAGACACTTGTGGAACAAAGAAACAACCAGAGAAGTATAAAAATAAATTTATGAATCAAATTAAAGTCCATATCGAAACAGAAACCAACAGTGAAGCTGATGGCTGATAGTCAGCACATTTCCCTTACTTCTCTCCAAATTTCATTTTTATTAGAATTCGAAACATCTAAATATCACATTTCCTGACACTTTCCTATTCTAGCTATTAATCAGGCAGCCTGTAAGAAAATATTTGCCCCCATGTTTGAACCTCCTACCTCAATTTTCAAGTCATTTCAAGTCAGAACAACTATTTTTTGCACCTGAGTTGCAAACTCCTAGGAACAGGAATTCATAACAAAAACACAATAGCCGTAGGATTTTCTGGTTCATTACCCTTGGGTTGATCCATAAAAAATTTAAAGTGGAGACAAAGTTAAGAGATGAGCTGATGGACTGAACGCACTCGGCAGCATTGAAAAATGACCTCTCCGGTGCAAGCAACCCAATCCATCCATTTCTCAGTGTATACACTTCAACATTATTCATTCCACCTCCCCCTTCCCACCCCGTCTCCTCAAAAGAACTCTTCTGGATTACGGTGGGGCTTTCTTCCCCTAACCCTCATACCCGACCCCCCTGCCCCTGAATAAAGCAAAGTTGACTAAATGGTTCTTTTGCTCTAGGGAGAGACAATTATAAGTGACAGTCTGGGTAAGAGACCACCAACAAAACCCTCTACAGGAGAAAAAGATTTTTCCCTGGATAAGCAGATTCAATACCCAGGTGAACACTTAATTTCCCATGAAAAGTGTGTGGAGGCATTAAAAGCAGCCTGCCTTTTACAGAGGGTGACCATATAATTTATTGTCTCAATTGGGATACCTTTGAGGGTGAGACAGGAGTCTATTAATAATTAAGCTGAGGCAGGTGACGGGAATCCGATCTGTGCGGGCGAAGCGCATTTATGCTGCCATAGCCAATGCAAAGGAGGCTCTTTCCCCAGCTCCCACTTCGGAGCAGCCCACTAAGGCAAGAAGAAGATATGGAAAATGTGACTTAGAGTTCGACAGAATTTTATTGATTTTTTTTAACATTCAGTACTTGACTGTTATTGTGATATTAGTTTGTCTTGCAAACAGCTTTTAAAAAAATGATATTTCTCTGTAATCAAAAATGTACAAATGTGCACAGATTATTTTTAAAGCTGGAAAGGAATACACCCACGTGTCAATAGCGTTAACAATAGTGTTAGCTGTTGGATATGGGATTGTGAGTCATTTTAAAATTCTTTTTACGCTTTTTCTTTCAACTTAGCTACAAAGAAATGTATTATATTAATGATGAGGAAAAATCTCACATTTTGTCTTCTACAGATGTTTTGGAAATCAAATTGTCTGAAATTAGCAGCTAGTGAAGACATACTAAGGATGTCTACATTCTTACAGTGTTTCATTATAAGACAATTACAGGACAATGAGGCATTGATTCATCTCTGATGGAACCTTTCCCTTTCAATGTGTGGAAACTGTGAGTTCCTCTGTTTTGTGAAAACGCTGGTTCAGAACCATATAACACAGCTAGAGGACTAGACACTATTTTTGTGAGCATTTGCCACATAAAATCTGTGCGGGTTCTCATTTCCTCTGGCATAAATATTCATAGCACTATATAGAATTTTCCCTAAGAGTTCAGTAACTGAATGTCCCTTGTTGATCTTCTCAGCACGTCACGTCACATGGCCATGAGAAGTCTCCACCAGAACAGTTTTCTTAGCAGAGCCCCGAAGAGCTGAGCACGGACACTCACACAGGCCCTGCCTGCAAGCAGAGTGGTTAAAATCACCCGTGGCCTTGTACAAGTGAAAGCATGGCCTGGCAGCAGGCTGTCAGATAGGATGGAACATTCTTAAATCTAAAGGAAGATATTTTATCTGACCTTAAAATTGATGCTTTTCGTTGAAATGATTTGAAAATACTACTTTCCCTTGAGCGAAAGCTAAAACGGGACAATGGATGATGTGGTTTTCCTGTGTGTATTTTTAAAATGCCCATCTGGAGGGATGCACCGTTATAGCCCTCTCCCTGCCAGGCCGCGCTGGGTGGGAACCGTGCAGGACAGGCGTCAGGGCCACAGTGCCCCAGGCTCACGCAGCGCTCCTCGGAGTGGGGCCCTATTTTTGTGCTCCAGAAAATGGCTTGAGAAGATCCTGTGGGGCCACTAGAGTAAGTGAAGACCCTCCCCAAAGATTAGATCATCTAAAATAACAGAAGCTACTCTGTGGTAGAAATCAGTTTTTCCAGGGTTAAAATAATTTTAAGTTTTGAATGCATGTCAAAGCGTAAGATACTGGACATTTAAAATCTGATTTTCTCTGAATAGTCTCAATAAACTGTTTGCTTGTGCTGCCTTTGTTCAGTAGGGCTTCCTCTTATCTTAGTTTCTAAAGAATTCAAACTGCTACCACAGAATTTGCTCAAAAATTCAAATATAAGTTATAATAATAAATCATTTTTCACTATAATAATCAAGCATAAGCACAATAGCTAAATCACAGTTTAAACAGAAAAGCAGCTGGAAAAAATGTATTCTGAGGAAATGGAGCACTGGGAGGTGTCAGGCTAAGAGCTCCAAGCACGACCATCTCTTTATAGGCAATAATTCCCTCTCCAAATTCCAAATTCCCCTGAGAGAAATATGGATCTGACTAGTGAAATACGATGGAATCACTGTTTCCATCTTTCTCACTTCACATGCTTTGCCACAGAAGCACATTTGCTTTAATTGATCTGACTTTGAAAAAAATCAAACATGCAAAAACATCAAATTGAAATAAAAATTAAGTATGAGTTTAGTTTTTAAAAATATCTGTCAATCACATCAGAGCATGCAAAGTCCACCTCTTGCTTCTCAGAGGATGAAGATGAGGTGAGGAGTGCCCTTGTTCTGTCTGCCCGACGGTACCTGTTGTAAATGCTAAGGACAGAAGGTGACAAGAACAAGGGTCCTCTGCCTCCTGCCCTGCACACTAGAGCCTCTACCCTGTGGAGTCTCTTAGTCTGAGGCAATATCAGGACTAAAACACCATTGATAGATGACCCTGACTCGCACAGTGACAGCAGGCGCATCACAATTGTCAGAGCTCCATCTGTGGCTGCTGAACCTAGTAATGTTTCCTTTGAAACAGAAAAAGTTGGACATGTCAGAGGCTGGGAGGCTTAAAGTAAAGTGTGGTAGGTGGTCTGTCTGATGAACTAGAACAGATGCCTCTTTTATTTCCACCCTAATTGTATCAGTCCTTCTTGGTGGGAGATTTAACACTTAAAAACAATCTTTTGGAGGGAATAGTGTCACATTCCTCTTTTTTTTCCACCTTAACTCCCAAGTGTCTTAGATTCAAAGTCTGGTTTACAAATGGGAAATTCCTAGATGTGCTTCCCCTCCCCTTTGGAGCCCTGGGTTCAATGCCTTCTTAACTTTTGCACCAGCATTTGTTCTGTACCTATTGTGCTCCCATTATAAGACAAGCAGAGAAAGTAGGTTTGGTCGTTTGCATCTCTTTATTGCACGAATAAGCTTTATCAAAAGCTGAAAGTGAGAGTAGGCAAGTAAGCAATGTCATGATGTTATCTTTGGGGCAATGAGTTACGAAGGGCTAAAATATTTTTCTTTTTGTTTTCTATTAAATCAAATTTGGTTTATTTTAAGTAGGTATCTTTCTAATGTTGGCAGGGCCCCGAAATTGCACACAGTGTGGCCTGACCAGACTTATATCAGATTAGTAGGAGATCTGGACCCATTAAAATAATTTTAAACAATATTTTTTCCAAAGGAATAATTAAAACAACACACAAAACAAGAAAACAACAACTTAGCGTTTACCTCTTCTGCTGTCAAGATGGTTAAACACAAAACAAAATAAAGCAAAGACACGAAAAATATATATTTTTAAAATTTCATTCTGACTTTTTCAGCTTAGTTTTTGAAGCTCTCTTCCTCTGTTGCTTCTTTCAATGATTTCACCCTAAGTTATCTTTTACTCCAATACACAAACCTCTTGTTTTACTCAGGTAAATGTGTGCCTTCTCTGTGTTCTGAGTTTGTTTATGTCTCTATTAGGACTGTTTCCTCTGCTGGTTCTGCCTATCCCCGCAAACTTTGTCCTTTGTTCCACGAGCACATGTATCCTCACTTATTGTCAATGTTAGTTCAAAGCTACCTGCCCCCAAGACCAGGCTTTGATAAGTTGCCCTTTCTCCTCTATGTATTTTCCCTACCTAGTTGATTGGCACTCAAACATTACGGCAATCTTATATGATCTAATTTTCTCATAAGTGCGTATTTTGCTTCCTTGAGTACAACAGATCATCTTCAAGGGCAGTAGATTACACTTTCTGCAAGGGCAGAAACTCTTCTTCTCTTGCCTCTTGTAAGGACCCTTATAAGGTCCACCCAAATCGTCCAGGATAACCTTCCCATTCCAAGATATTTAATTTAATCATATCTGCAAAGTCCCTTTCACCATGTAAGTTAAAATAAATAAAATAAAAAACTTTATTATTTTATTTTATTTTACTTTTTTACTTTAAGTTCCGGTATACATGTGCAGAATGTGCAGGTTTATTACATAGGTATACATGTGCAATGGTGGTTTGCTGCACCTATCAACCCATCATCTAGGTTTTAAGCCCTGCATGCATTAGGTATTTGTCCTATGCAGAAAAGGTCTTCTATAAAATTCAACATCCCTTCATGTTGAAAACTCTCAATAAGCTAGGTATTGATGGAACATATCTCAAAATAATAAGAGCTATTTATGACAAACCAAGAGACAAAATCATACTGAATGGGCAAAAACTGGAAGCATTCCCTTTGAAAACCAGTACAAAACAATGATGCCCTCTATCACCACTCCTATTCAACACAGTATTGGAAGTTCTGGCCAGGGCAATCAGGCAAGAGAAAGAAATAAAGAGTATTCAAATAGGAAGAGAGGAAGTCAAATTGTCTGTTTGCAGATGGCATGATTCGATATTTAGAAAACTCCATCGTCTCAGCCCCAAAACTCCTTAAGCTGATAAGTAACTTCAGAAAAGTCTCAGGATACGAAATCAATGTGAAAAAATCACAAGCATTCTTATACATTAACAGTAGACAAGCAAAGAGCCAAATCATGAATGAACTTCCATTCACAGTTGCTACAAAGAGAATAAAATACCTAGGAATACAGCTTACAAGGGACATGAAGGACCTCTTCAAGGAGAACTACAAACCACTGCTCAAAGAAATAAGAGAGGACACAAACAAATGGAAAAACATTCCATGTTCATGGATAGGAAGATCAATATTGGAAAATGGCCATCCTGCTCAAAGTAATTTATAGATTCAATGCTATCACCATCAAACTACTATTGACTTTCTTCACAGAATTAGAAAAAATTACTTTAAATTTCATATGGAACTAAAAAAGAGCCTGTATAGACAAGATAATCCTAAGCAAAAAGAATAAAGCTGAGGGCATCATGCTACCTGACCTCAAACTATACTACAAGGCTATAGTAACCAAAACAGCATGGTACTGGTACCAAAACAGACATATAGACAAATGGAACAGAACAGAGACCTCAGAAATAACACCACACATCTGCAACCATCTGATCTTCAAAAAACCTGAAAAAAACAAGCAATGGGGAAAGGATTCCCTATTTAATAAATGGTGCTGGGAAACCTAGCTAGCCATACACAGAAAATAGAAACTGGACCTCTTATATCCTTTACACCTTATACAAAAATTAACTCAAAATGGATTAAAGACTTAAATGTAAAACCCAATACCATAAAAACCCTAGAAGAAGACCTAGGCAATACCATTCAAGACACAGGCATGGGCGAAGACTTCATGATGAAAACACCACAAGCAATTGCAACAAAAGCCAAAATTGACAAATGGGATCTAATTAAACGAAAGAGCTTCTGCACAGCAAAAGAATCTATCATCAGAGTGAACAGGCAACCTACCAATGGGAGAAAATTTTTGCAGTCTACCTATCTGACAAAGGTCTAATATCCAGAATCTACAAGGAACGTAAACAAATTTACAAGAAAAAAACAACCCCATCAAAAAGTGGGCAAAGGATATGAACACTCACTTCTCAAAAGAAGACATTTATACAGCCTTTATTTTTTCAAAGCAATAACACAATGTACACCAACAAAAGTACACCCTATTAATAAAGCCCTCCCAAAAGCATTATTAGTTTTTGTTTTCTTCAAAAATATGCATTATACTTAAATAATAGTATTATGTTGCTTCTGTAACAAAAATACAAATCCTCATCGTGGAATATTTGAGAGTATGTGGAAACAAATAAAACAAAAAACATAAACTTCAATATACATTTATACCCATAAACTTCAGTATACATTTTGTCAGGTATGCTTCTAGTTCTTAGAGCTTATACATATATTTACCCACATACTATTTATATCTACCCATCTTTCTATTATCTGTTTTTCTTTCTGAAAATAAGGTGTTTATTTATGTTCCTCTAACAATGTGAATTCATATTGTAGCTGCTGTTCTGTAGCTTGCTTTTGAAATTTAACATCGTGAACAATTTAGGATGTCATTCTTCTACAACTTATCTTTTTACTTACTATTATTATTACAACATATCATTATTATTACTATTATCATTGTTATTACAATGCACATATGGACATAAATTTAAGATTCCTCCATTTGAGCTGGACTTAACTACCTTTTAAAAAATGTGTAGTAGTCTATCATTAGGAAATACTCTATTTTTAAAAATCCCCTATTATTAAAAATTTAGATCTTCTGTGTGATAGATTGCTACATTAATGAGCCTCAGTGAATCACATCTTCTAACTTTTAGATTCTTGGATGGTCTTCTTCCATGTTGCTTCTGGACTTGGATATGTGATGTGTGTATTAGTTTCCAGTTGTTGCTATAACAAATTTCCACAAACTGAGTAGCTCAAAACAACACCAATATATTATTTTATAGTTCTTAATGTCAGAAATAGAAAACTGTTCTAACAGGACTGAAATCAATATGTCAGCAGAGAAGGCTTCCTTCTGAAGGTTTTAGGGGGGGAATTCATTCCTTGTGTTTTCCAACTTCTAGAGGCCACTTATGTATCTTGGCTTGTAACTGCATTACTCCAGCCTCTGCTCTTGTTATCCGGTCTCCTTCTCTCACTTTGACACTGCTGCCACTTGCCTCTTGTAAGGACCCTTATAAGGTCCACCCAAATTGTCCAGGATAACCTTCCCATTCCACGATATTTAACTTAATCATATCTGCAAAGTCCCTTTCACCATGTAAGTTAAAATAGTCACGAGTTTTGGGGAATTGTACGTGAACATCTTTGGGGAGGAGGCATTATCCTGTCCACAATGAATTGTTTTGGCTAATGGTATATCAGCAAATGTAATCCAAGCTAACACTGGATAAGCACTCAAGCATTGAGTCTTGTTTTCTGGGAAACATGCTGCCACCATATACAAAATCTGATGGAGAGACCATTTGGAGAGGAACTGGAGTGTCATGGTCTTAGCAAAGTGCCAGATGTATGAGTGAGGCTATCTTGAATCATCCAGCCCTAGTCAAGTTGTCCAATGACTACAGCCACCTGAGGAATCTCAGGAGAGACCATCAGGAGAACTGCCCAGCCCAGTTAAGTCTGGCTCAAATGGAGGAATCTTAAATAAATCAATCATTATAATTTTGAAACACTATGTTTGGAATTAATTGTTAAGCAGTAACATATAACTTGTGATTTAAACAAAATTGTGATGAGTAATAGTGCAGGTACATCTTTGGGGAACATATGAACTAGATGATAGCACTCTTAAAGATAGGAGGAAACCCAAACAACAAGTCTCCAGTGATAAAATTTCAAGCAGCTCAATGGGTGGAAATAACTTTCTTCTGTTGAGGACTTGAGTCATCCTCAAGTCCAACTGAATTGCTAGCAATACAATCTAGTGGAAAAGAGAACATTAACTTTGGCATAAGCAGACTCTTATTTGAATCCTTGCCCTTTTCTGAATAATTCACTACTGACCCAAGTTTCCTAACATCTTTAAGCCTTCATTTTTTCATCAGGAAAATGGAAATAAAGTAAAATAAAATAGAGAATCGGTTGTTCCTCTTTTTTTGTGGTTGCTGTTAGAAATCAGTAAAATCAGCCACTATTGAAAGCAGTCTGATGATTTCTCAAAGAACTTAAAACAGAGCTACCATTTGACCCAGCAATTCCATTGCTGCATATAGATTCAAAAGAAAATAAATCATTCGACCAAAGATACATGGACTTGTATGTTCACTGCTGCACTATTCACAGTAGTAAAGACAAGGAATCAACCCAGGTGGCCATCAATGTTAGACTGGACAAAGAAAATGTGGTACACATACACCATGAAATACTACGCAACCATGAAAAAGAATGAAACCATATCTTTTGCAGCAACATGGATGGAGCTGGAGGTCAAAAACCTCAGCAAATTAACTCAGGAACAGAAAACCAAATACTGCATGTTCTCACTTATAGGTGGGAGCTAAATATTGAGCACATATGAACATAAATATGGAAACAACAGACACTGTGGACTGCTAGAGGGAGGAGAGGAGGGTTAAAAAACTACCAATTGGGTACTTAACTCACTACTAGGATGACAAGATTCATACCTTAAACCTCAGCATCATGCAATATTCCCATGTAACAAATCTGTGCATGTACCCCCTGTATCTATAATAAAAGTTGAAATTTAAAAAATAAATAAATACAATTAAAAAGTGCCTTTGAAACTGCAGAACACTGATTCGTGGGAGTGCTTCCTTGGGTTGTCACTAGGTGTGTTGATGCGCCAGATAGAGGATGGAATTTGTCAGATAGCACTGAGTACAAATTCTGACATGACCATGGCCACTTGCTTCCTCTCTCTGAACCTTGGTTTTCTCTTCCATAAAATCTTTTGGGTTTTCTACTTTTATGAGTAGTTTTGAGCACTGCATTAGATGCCATATGTAAAACCCCTAAGGACGTGGGACTTGATGAATTTCTCCTCCTCTCTTCTTATTCACTAAGCTCCCCAACAAACCACACTGACCGTTGATACAACTGTGTTAACTGTATGTATTTTTAGCCACATTTACTAAGAGTTAAGAATAGTAGATATACTCACTGCTTAATACTTGCCAGAACGCTCTGCTAAATAATTTGTATTTCTTATACTCTTCTACCCTGATACCAGGGAGGCTGAATAAGGGCCACAGGATTGAAGAGGCAGGGAATGAACAGTAAAATATCTAGAAATGGGAGGTGAGCTCTAAAATAATGAGAAAGCATGCAGGAGTTAGCCAGTCAGGAATTTCTGGTCATTAGTAAAAAGCAAGTGACCTAATAATTCCAACATTGATAATATCAAAGATATCTATGATGATAGATAAAGTAAATAACACGTGCAGGGCTCCTGTTGCCCTGGATAGGAATGGTTAGGAACTCATTCAAAGATTCAAGTCAGGCTGGGCGTGGTGGCTCAGGCCTGTAATCCCAGCACTTTGGGAGGCTGCGGTGGGTGAATCACTTGAGGTCAGGAGGTCAAGACCAGCCTGCCCAACATGGTGAAACCCCATCTCTACTAAAAATACAAAAATTAGCCAGGTGTGGTGGCGGGCGCCTGTAATCCCAGCTACTTGGGAGGCTGAGGCAGGAGAATCGCTTGAACCTGGGAGGCAGAGGTTGCAGTGAGCCGAGATCATGCCACTGCACTCCAGCCTGGGCAACACAGCGAGACTCCGTCTCAAAAAAAAAAAAAAAAAAGATTCAAGTCCATTGAGTGATTTGGGATTTGCATTTATGTACAATGCATGCATTAAATAAGTAGCGAATATAAATCCAATGGCATCTCTAGCCCCACCTCCTTCAGGAATTTTGCCTGAATGACCCAGCTTTTACTCATCTTTCTTGCACTGTGAGCTCCATATATAATGTAGCTTCTGTCTCAATTGATTTAGTAATAACTTTTATTTTAGCACTTAATTACACTTACAAATAATATACTTAATTATACTTGTAAATTATTCACAATTGTTTCACACATGTGACTCTTATCTTTCACTTAAATTATAATATCCTCAAGGAAGAAATCTAGGCCTTACCTGTTTTTATACTTTTTCTTTGGCCTCTCCAAACCCCCCAACTAGTTTGGAAAAATAACAAAATATTCTAGAAGTGAATGAACAGGTGTCACAGTAATGGCAGGGCCATGTTTTACAATCATTCTGAAGGCCTGCTTTGTGATTTTTTTAGTGGTAAGTCAAATGGGGTGGGTCAAGTTTTCTGAATAACTTTTAACCCTACCAAAGAGTTCACTGCATGAAGAAGTTGACGAACTAACGATGACCATTTTAACTTAGATGTACATACTCTTGAAGCTCTCTTTTGAATGGATTTCTCACCATAGATTTTGAAGTTCTTACCTAAGCAATATAAATTACCCACTGGGATTTAGTTCAAAAATTTATGACAGAATCAGAATAAAAACACAATATCTAGTAGAATACTGTTTTTATGGTCCATCTCATAATAATACTCCATATGTGGGCAATATTTTAGTGGATTGTAAGGCATTCCTTGAATGCCCTATATGATTAACCTAAATGAGGAAGAAATCTTTATTGCAGAATTGTATTTTATGTATGGGATATAGATCTCTATATGGGATATAGAGAATACATATGTCCTCTGTGTAGATATACCCTCTGACAATTTGAAAAATAAGAAAATGCTTACATCATGGTTTGTTTTGTTTTTTATTTTGGTAAATATAGTGTCAACTTTATGACACTTACATCAGATTCTACTGGAATGTATATTTTGAAACTCAGATTCCTGACTCCAGACCAGATCTACTGATTCAGAATCTCTGGACATGTGCCAAGGAATCTGTATTTTAAACAAGCTTCTGAGGGATTTTTATGGATCCTAATGTTTGAAGCCATTGTTTTGTTTTTAATCATAGCTTGATTTCCTAGGAATCTATGTGTGTTTACCCTCCCTCCTCCTCCTATTTGGCCCATAGCGTCTTCAATCCACTCACTAAAGCTTGTTTTTTGTTTTGTTTTGGTTTGATTCTTCTAATACATGATGTTCTGCGGGAACTTTATGCCTTAGGGTAGTAGTTCTCAAACTCAGCTTGCATTGTCAGAATCATCACTGTAACTTAATAATGCCCAGGCCCTATCCCAGATCACAGATTCACATTCATGAGGACTGAGCCCAGGGTAGACATTTGCTCCAAAAGCTTAGACGTGACTCAGGAGCCAGAGGAGCAGGAACACCACCTTTAGAACAAGCCCACCTCCACATGAAAGACCACCATTGTCTTTCAGTTGTGTGAAGCCCCTTATGGTGTGCACAAATACCTTTGGTGGCAGTGTCTCTCCGACTCTGCTGGCTGGCAACCCTACTTGGTTGGCAGTCCCATGTGTGCACATGTCTGGGTGTCTGGATGCCTGGCCTCTACCTGCCTCTCCCAACATGGGCTCATGCTACAAGTCTGCAGCAAGTCAGTGTCTTAAAAGACTCTTCCCTCTTGCACACCTAAGCTGACGGCCATTCTTCCTGGAGCCTCTGATGGCCAGTCCAGGTGCAGTGCTTCTGCTAAACCTTCAGAGGGAATTATAAAATTTTCCAGCTCATTCAAAAGATAATTTATTTCTGGGAACACTCTAGATTCACCACAAAGCATTGTATTCCCAGCTCTGTTTCTCTCTGAGCAGGAGGACAGGGCAGAAGCTCATAAGCTTCCCTTGCCAAAAGCAATCATTTATATTCCAAATTGGCCCTTCTGGGTGGAGCAGGGTAAACACCATCACTCCTTCTAAACATTATCCAAATGCAGATATCAAAAGGCACTTGGTATATTCTCTAAATCTCTATCAGATGACCTCCTCAATATGCCAGGAGACATCTGTAAATCCAGCTTTAGGAATAGCCATACAAATCTGATAGCATGCCTTGGTAAATATGCAAATTAAATGTCAGCAGTAAGCCAGATTTCAATGGTGAGGTTCCAGTGAAAACATTTTCATATCCAGACAAGCCAAGGACATGGGCAGGTGGTCAGTGTGTACGTATGAATTACAACCACTTTGGTAAGTTTAACACCACTGCTCTCTATTTTGACTTTAGGAGCTGGCAAATAATATAGCTAAAGGTTTTAGAGAGAACAAAAGGCATGGTCCCTATTCAGAGACCTCCCATATTTTGAATTTTTGCTGGCTTAGGTCAGTCCATGAACTATAGTGCTCTTTTAAAATGTAATCATAACCACAAAGGTACACACTGGAATTCTTACATTGCTTGGCATTTGGTGATTAAAGTTGACATTCGTTGGGCTGAGCTGGAGTTTTAGAATTGATAGACCTCAACTAATCCCAGCAATAAAAATGGTCACAAATGAATGCTGCGACAGGTTTTGAAACAAGAAAAATCATCACTGAGCTCACTAGAAAAGATTAAGAGACTGTCAAGTTAAAAAGTTATTGGCCCCATTTACACTTGCGTTGGGTAGTGAATGCTGTTTTATCCATTTGTACTTGCTCCGTCGCCTCTTTTACATTTCTTGTTATAATAATTTCCAAAGTCATAAACAAAGAAAATAAGACATCATCTCAGATAAAATGGCACAAGATTTAATACAAGTAAAAAACATTAGCTATGGAACAACCTGGCCTCAGAGAACAAAGAGCTTTAAAATTCATCTTACTCTACAGTGTTAGAATGCTTTATATTAAATATTGATTTTTCTCTTGATTATATTGTTACACATTCCACTGTTCCCATGCCATCAGCCTTGAGGACTTTATTATTTATGTAATTGCAAGATCTGATGCAGAGTGAATGCATCTGATCTCAATGAATGGCATAGGATCTAAAAACTTATCAGTAGATTTCAGGGGAGAGGAAAAGACCATTTTAATTCTTTTGCAAGACTATTGATTAGTAACAGATGTTGCTCTTCTGATTGAATTATTTTTGATTCATTTTTTCAAATAAAAATATGTATCTGTCAAAGTATTTTAAATCATCTAGAGATAGAGGTTATTTAAACAAGATTCCTTTATTTCTGTTTTCAGGGAGAGTCTCTACCTTCAAGTGCTCCGGGTTATATGGGTACATAATTTAGAGTGACATATGCTTGAATATATAGTAGTGCCAGCTTTATGGGTGGGGGTGTCCCTAGTGGAAAGAGGAAGCTGTTGGGTCTGTTCTGGTATTAAGGGCCTTTGAAGAGCAGGATGAGCCTTGTGAAGAATGTTGTGTAATGGAGTCTTCGACAAAAAGTCTCCTTCCTAGACTTAATGAAGAATTCAGAAGTTCAATCAGCAGGCCTTCCAGAGTGCAAATGTTCTTCTCACAGCAATAAATCTTTCTGAGAAAAAGTCTCTTTACACTTAGTTTATCTCTAGCTGCCTAATGCTCTACTCTACTTGAATAGGAGACCTAACCTCAAAAGAGGAAGATGGGGAGTCTTATTCTGAAGTAAGAAGCTAGATTTCCAGGAATGTGTCCCATGAATCTTCCAGTGGATTTGGATTTCATCTCCAAAAGAATTAACAAGCAGTTTTCCTCTCGTTTTCAGAATTTAGGTAATCCATTCTCTCTACACTCCCAAATTTCAGCATACAGGGAAGGTGAGTAGAGGAAAAAAACCTAGAAGATGAGCATCAAATTCCAAATAAGGAATTTGAAAATAATAATAATAAATTAAAAATAAAAATACCTTTTCTTTGACTCTATGACAAAGACTAGAAAGTGGTAACTCATTGGAAAGTTGGGACCCTCTTTGAATTTCACAAAGAAACTAAGTAATACAAATATAAAAATGATGACATATTAGATAAAATTGGAATCCCTGGCTCCTCTTAAGGAACAAAATATGACACCTTGACTCTGGGCCAATATTCCCACCTGGCACCATTTCTGAGGGCCCGGTAGATATCCATGCTCAGATAGAGCTGTGTCCTCCTCCTCTTTGCCATTCTCGCTCCACATTTTCTCCTTAAACTCAGCTTCCCTTTTGTAAATTACACCCCTATGCCTTCTAGACAGTGGAATTAAATCCACCTATTTGAAGGCAAAATCCCCATTGAGTTTATTCAAAACTAAGCTACTTGGCCTTTAAACTTTGAATTTCTAATTCAGAACCTAGGTATACTATTTAGATTTACCCCCAAATCTGAATTTTTCTTTTCTTTTCTTTTTTTTTTTTTTGAGAGGGAGTCTTGCTGTTTTGCCCAAGCTAGAGTGCAATGTCGCCATCTCTGTTCACTGCAACCTCCACCTCCCAGACTCAAGGGATTCTCCTGCCTCAGCTTCCTGAGTAGCTGGGATTACAGGCACCCACCACCACACCTGGCTAATTTTTGTATTTTTAGTAGAGACAAGGTTTCACCATGTTGGTCAGGCTGGTCTCGAATTTCTGACCTAAAATGATCTGCCTGCCTCGGCCTCCCAAAGTGCTTGGATTACAGGCATGAGCCACCATGCCTGGCCTTCTGAGTTTTTGAATAGCGGTCTTGGTGGCCTGGAATTGACAGGTGTATGTGTTGTTGGGGGAAGGATGCTGTTGACAATAGGGCAGGGTCCTCTGCAGTCCCTGGATTCAATATTGCAGCAACTCTGCTTAGAAAATGAGTGATATAATCCATGAAAATATAATCACATTTTAATAAAAAGTGAACTTTTACAATTTATTACCCTATGGATTTCTATTATGTCTCACTGTGAGCAAGTGTAGAAAAGGTGATTTGGGGAAAAGAAAATGAATGAATAGACAGGCGGAGATTTCCTGACTTCTAGTCTGCATTTTCCATTAATAAGACAAATTGGCTCCAAAATAGTACCCATAAACTTTTTAAATGAAATTGAGAAAATGCGTCAAGTGAAAATGCAGCATTGAAACTGGAAAAAAGAGGCAACTAAACACCTATGCCCAGGAATGCCCTCGAAGAGCCAACCCTCCTGGGCTTCTGTGGCCCTCTCTGAGGCTGGCTCATGACTCTTTCTTGAGAGGCGTCCGGTAGTTCTCTCTAGGATGATTGGCTGACACTTTTCCTATTTAAAAGTAATAATTTAGTGGAGATGAGATAATGACTCATTTCTTAAGGGCCACATCAGGTAGGAAAACAGAAAATACCATATGTAAGATGTATAAGTCTATATAAATTTCTTGAGCTGGTGAATGAGCTAGGTAAGAAAATAGGAGTTTTCAAGTTGACTCATACAAGCCCAAAGCTGTTGCTGTAATCAAAACATGCAATAGAGGGCAATTGTGTCTGGCATCATGGAGAAACCTAGCAATATAGATGGTACACAAAATCTAACATAGATAAGGACTGTGACTGATTGCATTTCCCATCTACAGGTCAGATCAAACACTCCAGAGAGCCAAAGATTTATCTTGTGCAGAAAAATGTAAGGTGAATTGCCAACTTGGACAGGTTTTTGTGGATCCATGGAGGCTTGGCATCGATTCTCTGTTGACTATAATCAGACTCCTGGTGCATTTCAGGCATTTGTGGTTCTCCCCAGTCATACTGATCCAAGTCTGGCTGAAGATAATTGGACATCGGCCTTCAATACAGTGCACATAGTGCAGACTGACAGGCTGGAAATGGTCCTTATGGTCACTCTTTTTGTAGTTAACAGTGCTGACAAATGTAACATTTCTCCCCTTCTCAAACACATTCATATGATAGCATCTCCAGGTATTCAACTCTTTCTTTGGATTCTGTCCTGAAGCAAGAATAGTGTTGGTTTGAATGTCTGGGATTTTAAGAATGTTAAAATGATCACCACTATAGGTTGAATAGCAACATCCAAGAAATGTCTCCAAGCAGAGCTGAGACAAAGCTAACTCTCAGTGGCCTTGAAATTTAATACAAGGGAAGAAAATCCTTCCCAAGTGTGATGTGAGACAAATACCATAACATTGGGACTGCAGGTAAGTGTTTCAAAAACTCTCAATGAGTTTTCAAGAGGAAAAGGATAGAAAACATAGATAGAGGGCAGCGTGGATTATGAACATAAACAAGCATAAGGGACATAAAATCAAAGCCTTGGCCAGTTCAACCTCAAGTTCACAGAAACTGGGGCCGGATGAGGGCTCCAGGCCATCTGAGATGATGAGGAAACTTTAAGATACATTTGCCTCAAAAACAGAGTTCCTTAAAAATACTCTTTGAGGGGCGTGATTCAGAGATTTGACAGCTGGCTGTAGAGATGAGACATGGGTTTCAGTTCCTGTGTTTTGGAAGAAAGAAATGACAGGAAGAGAAAGAGTGGAGTGGTGATATATTTAAAACCCAAATTTACAGAGTGTGTGCTAGGAAAGACTCTCATATTCTCAGAGTGACAGACTCCTCAGAAGAGTGGAGATCAAAGAAAATCTCTGTTCTCTGCTCTCAGATGGAAGATATCTCATTTAGTTATGGCATGTTCAAGACCAATCAACAATAAAAATTGTTTTAAAACTAATTCAAAACTTAAAATGACTTATAAAAATATGCTACAGTGGCAAGAGACCTCGTTTGGATCACAGGATATGACCACAGCCCTGGCCAAGACTGTACTTGATGTGTGTGTGTGGCTTTGTGCACGCAACTTTGCCTGTTGAGCTTCAGTCTCTTAACTGAACAGTTACATCTGCCTTAAAAGACAGCTAAGGTCAGATAAAGGAACCATGTGTGAATATAAGTTCTGAAGTTCTAAGCAAATGGAAAGTACTATCATAATAATTTGTAATTATTACATCATATATCAGAAAAAATTACCCTTTTCTTTGATGTCACTTCTGCTCAATTAAAGAGACAGGAGACGACACACTCTGGTGTAAGCAGAAAAGGCAGGATGAATGAGCGCCTAAGGTTGCTGTATTAGATCATTCTCACATTGCTATAAAGAAATACCAGAGACTGACTAATTTATAAAGAAAAGAGGTTTAATTGGCTCATGGTTCTGCAGGCTTTATGGGAACCATGATGCTGGCATCTGCTGAGCTTCTGGGGAGGCCTCAGGAAGTTTACAATCATGGCAGAAGGCAAAGGGGGAGAAGGCATGCCACATGGCCAGAGCAGGGGCAAGAGTGAGAGAGAGAGAGAGAGAGAGGATAGGGGGAGGTGCCACGTACTTTTAAATACTGAGATCTCATGAGAACTCACCCACTGTCTCCACTATCGCGAGGACAGCACCAAGAAGATGGTGCTAAACCATTCATGAGAAACTCACTCCATGATTCAATCACCTCCCATGGGGCCCCACCTCCAATACTGGGTATTACAATTCAACATGAGATTTGGAGGGGACATCCAAACCTGATCAGGTGCCCTGCCTCCTCACTAACTCAACCCCCCTTTTCCTTTTACTGTCACTAGTTGGTTTCTTTGGGCCATTCTCTTTAGTATAAGGGAATTGAAGATCACACCAGGAAGAGACTGTAGTAACTGGAACTAAGTGAACACATAATATGTAAAGTAAAGCAAAGGAGATATTTCAGACAGAATTTGTTAGGACCTAATGTGGAAAAGCTGAAGTAGGACAAGAGCCTCTCTAAGATGGCACATATATGCCTTACTTACTAAACTCTATCTTTAATTCCCGAAGTGCTCCATTAGAAGTCCTGGATTAAAAAAAAAAAAGAAATAGCTCACTAGCCCTGAACATTATGCATGGTATTGTGTTAGGTAATTCCTCAAAATTAAAGATTAAATTACAACTTACTTTTCAAAGAATAATTATACCTCTGTCATACTGATTGGTTTACATGATTGTCAAGTGTAATATGTCATTTAAGTTAATTAAATATCCATTTCTACTTCATCATGCATTTTTATCAATTAAAGGCATTGTACTTTAATCTCCACAAATACACAACTGTTGGATTCCATAACAAGGTTCAGTTATGATTTTCATGTATGACTTGCATTTCAGTCTTCCTCACTAAATTGAGAGTACTCCAAAAGAAAAAAAAATTTGTATTTCCAAAATCCAAGACGGTAGCTAAAATAATGTAATACTTAATGAATATTTGATAAATGAATGAGTGACTCACTGAACAAATCCACCTTCTTTAATCAAACTTAATGTCTTACTATGATTGTCCATATAGAAGAAAACACCTTAAGTTTCTAAATGCAAAATTTCATATAGTTTTATGCCTTCACAAGTATTGTTTTCAAATAAGGTTTTAAAAACTTTTATTAATCTTTTACTTGTAATTAGGATTTCTCAACTGGGAAGTCATGATGAGGAGCAGGATAATAATTTTTTTTTCGCGATCACATCCTACTTTTTAGAATCACTGAAAGAGGAAGCCACTCTTATAAATGGCAGTTTGTAGTACCTAAGTACTGAGAACTTGTAGTACTCAAGTGTCTTCAAGGGGAAGAAAGATTGACAACAAATGTTTTAATAGAAATCAAGCTGTAAATGTTGTAGACGTGTTATAGTTATGCTTAACATCTTAACGTTGTAACTGCACACTAAGATCTATCATTACCTAATGGGTTCATAAGGTCTCTTTCTTGGAAGAAAAAAAAAGAGGAAATATGTAGATCTTTTTGTTAATGTGTTTGCTTTTCAATTTTGAAATAATTGTCAATTTGTATGGACTTGACAACAGTAGTATGATATCAAAACCAGGAAATTGGCATTGATACAATCCACAGATATTATTCAGATATTACCATTCATAAATGCACCCAAATGTGTGTGTGTGTGGTTCCATTTACTTTAATGGCACTTGTAGATTTGTGTAAATACTACCACAGTCAAGATAAGGAACTTTTCCATTACTACTAAGTTCCCCAGTGCTACCCTCTTTATTTTCAGCCCCTATCTCTACCTGGAACCACTAATCTGTTTTCTGTAACTGTAGTTTTGTCATTTAAATAATTTTATATAAATGCAATCATGCAATATGTATCCTTTTGCAATTTGCATTTTTTACTCAGTTTAAACTTCTTTGAAATCCATCCAAATTGTTATGTGTACCAAGTTTATTTTTATTGCTAAGTAGTTTGGACCACAGTTGTTTAGCTAGTCATGTTAATTAAAGACATTTGTTTGTTGGTTTGTGTTTTAGATTTTGGCTATTAGAAATATAGCTACTGTAGGCTGGGTGCAGTGGCTCACGCCTGTAATCCCAGCACTTTGGAAGGCCGAGGCGGGTGGACCACAAGGTCAGGAGATGGAGACCATCCTGGCTAACATGGAGAAACCCCGTCTCTACTAAAATACAAAAAAAATTAGCCGGGCGTGGTGGCGGGCGCCTGTAGTTCCAGCTACACGGGAGGCTGAGGCAGGAGACTGGCGTGAACCTGGGAGGCAGAGCTTGCAGTGAGCCGAGATCGCGCCACTGCACTCCAGCCTGGGCGACAGAGCGAGACTCCGTATCAAAAAAAAAAAAAAAAAAAAAAAAAAAAAAAAAAAGAAATACAGCTACTCTAAACAAACAAGAAAATGCTGAACTATTATCTAGAGAAGCTGTACCATTTCACTTTCCCACCAGCGATGTATAAGAGATCAAGTTCTTCATATCTTTCCCGGCATTTGTTGCTATCACTATTTTTAATTTTAGCCATTTTGATAGGTAACTGATAGGTATAGTGGTGTCTGATTGTGGTTTTGGATTGCATTTCCCTAATGGCTAATGATGTTAAATATCTTTTGATTTGCTTACTTGCCATCTGTATATTATCTTTGGTAAAACTTCTCTTCATGTCTTTCATCCATTTCTACTTGGGTTGTTTGTTCAATGTTGAGTTTTGAGAACTCTTTACATATTTTAGGGGTAAGTTCTTTGTCATCTCTATGGTTTACAAATATTTTCTCCTAATCTGTAGTTTATATTTTGTCTTAACGAGGTCTTTCATAGAACAGAAGTTTTTAGTTTGGTAGAACTTCAATTTATCATTTTTTGCCTTTTATGTTCATGCTTGGGATCACTGGGTATTTTTCAATTGGAAACAATCACAGTTTTTCACACTGGCAAAACTACAGATGTTACAGACTTTAATTTTCACTTTGCCCTTCTTCCAGTAAAAATGAAACATGTAGAAATTATGATTGCATGCAGCACTATGGTTTTTGTTATTTGGTTAAATGGGAAATGGGTCTGGTTTCTGGTTTTAGAGAGAAGATCAAAAGCTAAAGAAATGTGACATATGAAGGCTGTACAGGATCTGTGGGAAGAAATCTTCCACAGCTCTGTATTCATTCTGGAAAGATTTTGATTCTAGATTAAAAGGTTTATAGTGAGCTAATCATATTTAAAGCAAAAAATATGAAAACTAGAATTGTACTAAGTAGTGATTAATGATTCATGAGAAGTCTAAATTATTTCATTGTACCAGTACATGCATTTTTCTTTCTTTTTTTTTTTTTTATTATACTTTAAGTTCTAGGGTACATGTGCACAACGTGCAGGTTTGTTACATATGTATACATGTGCCATGTTGGTGTGCTGCACCCATTAACTCGTCATTTACATTAGGTATATCTCTTAATGCTATCCCTCCCCCTCCCCCAACCCCCCAACAGGCCCCGGTGTGTGACGTTCCCCTTCCTGTGGCCAAGTGTTCTCATTGTTCAATTCCCAGCTATGAGTGAGAACATGCAGTGTTTGGTTTTTTGTCCTTGCAATAGTTTGCTGAGAATGATGGTTTCCAGCTTCATCCATGTCCCTACGAAGGACATGAACTCATCCTTTTTTATGGCTGCATAGTATTCCATGGTATATATGTGCCACATTTTCTTAATCCAGTCTATCATTGATGGACATCTGGGTTGGTTCCAAGTCTTTGCTATTGTGAATAGTGCCGCAATAAACATATGTGTGCATGTGTCTTTATAGCAGTATGACTTATAATCCTTTGGGTATATACCCAGTAATGGGATGGCTGGGTCAAATGGTATTTCTAGTTCTAGATCCCTGAGGTATCACCACACTGTCTTCCACAATGGTTGAACTAGTTTACAGTCCCACCAACAGTGTAAAAGTGTTCTTATTTCTCCACATCCTCTCCAGCACCTGTTGTTTCCTGAGTTTATAATGATTGCCATTCTAACTAGTGGGAGATGGTATCTCATTGTGGTTTTGATTTGCATTTCTCTGATGACCAGTGATGATGAGCATTTTTTCATTTGTCTGTTGGCTGCATAAATGTCTTCTTTTTTTGAGAAGTGTCTGTTCATATCCTTCGCCCACTTTTTGATGGGGTTGTTTGTTTTTTTCTTGTAAATTTGTTTGAGTTCTTTGTAGGTTCTGGATATTAGCCCTTTGTCAGATGAGTAGATTGCAAAAATTTTATCCCATTCTGTAGGTTGCCTGTTCACTCTGATGGTAGTTTCTTTTGCTGTGCAGAAGCTCTTCAGTTTCATTAGATCCCATTTGTCAATTTTGGCTTTTGTTGCCATTGCTTTTGGTGTTCTAGACATGAAGTCCTTGCCCATGCCTATGTCCTGAATAGTATTGCCTAGGTTTTCTTCCAGGGTTTTTATGATTTTAGGTCTAACATTTAAGTCTTTGATCCATCTTGAATTAATTTTTGTATAAAGTGTAAGGAAGGGATCCAGTTTCAGCTTTCTACATATGGCTAGCCAGTTTTCCCAGCACCATTTATTAAATATGGAATATTTTCCCCACTTATTGTTTTTGTCAGGTTTGTCAAAGATCAGATGGTTGTAGATGTGTGGTATTATTTCTGAGGGCTCTGTTCTGTTCCATTGGTCTATATCTCTGTTTTGGTATGAGTACCATGCTGTTTTGGGTACTGTAGCCTTGTAGTATAGTTTGAAGTCAGGTAGCATGATGCCTCCAGCTTTGTTCTTTTGGCTTAGGATTGACTTGGCAATGCAGGCTCTTTTTTGGTTCCATATGAACTTTAAAGTAGTTTTTTCCAATTCTGTGAAGAAAGTCATTGGTAGCTTGATGGGGATGGCATTCAATCTATAAATTACCTTGGGCAGTATGGCCATTTTCACGATATTGATTCACATCACAATTAAAAGAACTAGAGAAGCAAGAGCAAACACATTCAAAAGCTAGCAGAAGGCAAGAAATAACTAAGATCAGAGCAGAACTGAAGGAGACAGAGTCACAAAAAAACCCTTCAAAAAATCAATGAATCCAGGTGCTGGTTTTTTGAAAAGATCAACAAAATTGATAGACTGCTAGCAAGACCAATAAAGAAGAAAAGAGAGAAGAATCAAGTAGATGCAATAAAAAATGATAAAGGGGATATCACCACCGATCCCACAGAAATAAAAACTACCATCAGAGAATACTATAAACACCTCTACACAAATAAACTAAAAAATCTAGAAGAAATGGATAAATTCCTTGACACTTGTACACTCCCAAGACTAAACCAGGAAGAAGTTGAATCCCTGAATAGACCAATAACAGGCTCTGAAATTGAGGCAATAATTAATAGCCTAGCAACCAAAAAAGTCCAGGGCAGACGGATTCACAACCGAATTCTACCATAGGTACAAGGAGGAGCTGGTACCATTCCTTCTGAAACTATTCCAATCAATAGAAAAAGAGGGAATCCTCCCTAACTCATTTTATGAGGCCAGCATCATGCTGATACCAAAGGCTGGCAGAGATACAACAAAAAAAGAGAATTTTAGACCAATATCCTTGACGAACATCGATGCAAAAATTCTCAATAAAATACTGGCAAACCGAATCCAGCGGCACATCAAAAAGCATATCTACTATGATCAAGCGGGCTTCATCCCTGGGATGCAAGGCTGGTTCAACATATGCAAATCATTAAACATAATCCAGCATATAAACAGAACCAAAGACAAAAACCACATGATTATCTCAATAGATGCAGAAAAGGCCTTTGACGAAATTCAACAGCCCTTCATGGTAAAAACTCTCAATAAATTAGGTATTGATGGGACGTATCTCAAAATAATAAGAGCTATTTATGACAAACCCACAGCCAATATCACACTGAATGGGCAAAAACTGGAAGCATTCTCTTTGAAAACTGGCACAAGACAGGGATGCCCTCTCTCACCACTCCTATTCAACATAGTGTTGGAAGTTCTGGCCAGGGCAATCAGGCAGGAGAAAGAAATAAAGGGTATTCAATTAGGAAAAGAAGAAGTCAAATTGTCCCTGTTTGCAGATGACATGATTGTATATTTAGAAAACCCCATCGTGTCAGCATTTTTCTTTAATTCTTGCACAAATTTTCACCAGTATTAATATAGTAAGAAAATGTCGTAACATTTGCTTTACTGTTTTCTTTTCATGTAAATTTAATATTGCTTAAATGATGATACAGAGAAAAATAACAGTGCATTATTGGTTAACCACGCATGGCTGTTTAGACTATGCATCCTGGTCATGGGTAGCCCCTGTGAGAAAACAGAAACTCACCTGAAATCCAAAGTAAACATCACTACTTACTTCAGGACTTTTCTCACTATTTTAAAAATATAAACATTAATCTCAACCTGCTGTAACATGTTCACTAAATAAGAAAAATAAAGCAACTTTTACCTTTAGCATCCATCTGTTTCTAACATGAAGACAGTTTCATTTAGCAGGAAGTTTAACTCTGGCATAATTAATATTCTACAATTACTAGAAATTTCCAGGTAATCTAAAGTCATTTGGAGACCCTGGCTAAATTCAATATCATAGAAATATACTTACAAAACGTAACATTAAAATGAAATCTTATGATGAAATAGTAATCTGATTTATCAGTTCTCTATGAAATGATTGTTTTATATCAATTCTATATTCTGTATTTTCTATTCACATAAAAAAGCATTAAACATTTTTATTTTGTCTATCTATGTGATTTCCTATAATTAACCTATGTGCTTATGTATTAGTACCACTTGACAGTACATTCGTACATAGTATTGCAGTATTTAAGTACTGAAAAATATTATATTGTATTTTTCATACATATACTTAAGTATATAATACTAAAAATGAAGTGCTTTCAGTTGTCGTTATTGTTTTTATTGTCGTTGTTTTTTTTTTTTTTTTTGAGATGGAGTCTCGCTCTGCCGCCCAGGTTGGAGTGCAGTGGCAGGATCTCGGCTCACTGCAAGCTCCGCCTCCCGGGTTCACACCATTCTCCTGCCTCAGCCTCCCGAGTAGCTGGGACTACAGGTGCCCACCACCACGCCCGGCTAATTTTTTGTATTTTTAGTAGAGATGGGGTTTCACCATGTTAGCCAGGATGATCTCGATCTCCTGACCTCGTGATCTGCCCGCCTCGGCCTCCCAAAGTGCTGGGATTACAGGCGTGAGCCACTGCCCCCGGCCTATTTTTGTTTGTTATTTGTTATCTCAACTGTGATAATTCTTAATTATCATTATAATTATCTTCTAATAAAGAAAGGTCTTTGAACACTTCATCGAAATTGTATTGGTAACATTTGAACAGTGAGAATAAACTTTCTTGAGGAACTTATCCACTTGTATGGTTTCTACTGTACCTGTTTCTAAAATTATAATTGCACTTACTATTGTTTTCTTGCTAAAAACTAACATATTTGGTTTACTCATTTACTGGCCATATTTTACCGACAGCCTTTTCAAACCTGAAATTTAGAGTGACAAGTCACAGAAGAAACAAAGGCCACTGCAGAGACAAATAAGAAGACATGTGAGTGTTTCAGAGAGAGATTTCACAGTGAATACAGATGCATGGCTAATTCATCAAGGAAGGTATCCTATGTCAGAAGGATACAGAAGCTCCAGCTGGGCTCAGGTAGGTTTTTCAAGATGGCAAATCCTTAGAGTCTACCAATATGAGCTGTGTTGACTGATGGGGGGTGCCTGGGGACTAAAGTAATTTTCTTCTAAACCTTATTATTTGAGATAAATTTATATAATCAATTTTTAAAAGACAACAACCACAAAAACAACCTACAGAGATAAATCAGAAAATATTTTCTTGCTGTCATTGTATTTATTAAACACATTGAATGCCTATCATGTGCAGCCACAGTGCTCTGTCCCTGCTACCCTGTGCATTGCACACGAACACATAAACATTTGGAGCCCAGCTTATCAGCATAGCATCCTGTGATTTTATTAAATTTATTTTATTTTTAAACTTTAATCACCATCCTCCTCATCATTATCATAGCAGGCATTGGGTACTTTGTGCATACCCAGGCACTGTACTAAGGGCATAATATGCATTGTGTCATTGAGTCCTCAAACAATATGAAGTATGTTCAAGTGGTAATCTGAGTTTATAGAGAGGAAACTGACGTCGCCTATAGCCACACACTTGTAAGAACAGATCCAGGACCCAATCTCAGGTTTGTACGCATCCAAACTCAGGTGTCTTAACCACTGTGTCCTTCAGATTTATCATTTGCTATGTATGAAGTGTCATTAACAATGAGACGAAATCATTTAAAAATGTATTCAAATGCTGCTGGTTCTACACTCAGCTTTTCTTGCTTGTTATCTATCTATCTATCTATCTATCTATCTATATCTATCTATCTATCTATCATCTATCTATCTATCTATCTATCTATCTATCATTTTTAGAGATAGGGTCTTGCTGTGTTGCCCAGGCTGGAGTACGGTTGCAAGATCACAGCTCACTGCAGCCTCAAACTCCTGGACTCAAGCAATCCTCCTACATCAGTGCCAAGAGTAGCTGGGTCCATAGGCACAGGTCATCATGCCTGGCTAACATATTTTTAATTTCTTTGTAGAGACAGAATCTTACTATCTTACCCAGGCTGGTCTTGAACTCCTGGGCTCAAGAGATTCACCCTCTTCAGCCTCCCAAAGTGCTGAGATTACAGGTGTGAGCCACTGTGCCCTGCTTTTTCTTGCCTGTATAGACACCTATTCTTTTACCTATAGACTTTCTGTAGGAGCTATTCTGAAATGGAATGTGAATGTCTCCTGCCTCCTCCTACCTTCCTTTCCTTTAAGACCAGTGATTCTAAGGCCAGATGGACTTTCAGCACTGGGCTGAACACTTGTATTTGCTCAGAAGATTTTTGCAATTGAGTGTTTAATGCTAACCCAACATAATCTCCATCAAAACTGAGATGGGGAAAGTATTTGCGCAGAATGTAAAGTGTTGTTAGCTTATTGCTGACTGCAGGCTGTAAAATATTGTTTTATCTCATTTTTTTCCAATATGAAAGTTCGGACAGTGACAACCTAACATAACAGGCCCTGACTTGACTCTGTTCACAAAGCAGGTCTCCTTAAATATAGAGACATTCTATACCACTTTAGCTCTCATTGTGATAATTATTATCATTTTAAAAGTCAAAGGAATTCCAAGCACAGAACCGGAATTTAAAAAAAGCCATCTCCTTTTACCATCAAATTAAAAATTAAAGCACAACTTAAACTCTACACAAAATAAAAATAAAAGGTGGAAGAGATTGTAAATTCAAAAGAATTTCTTTTTTAATAGGACTCAGTGCTAGTTGGAAGACAATTAAAGCAAGATTCTACAACCACATTCAATAGGAGCTCTCTAAGAAGGTGATGGCTGATAGAACTTCCTACATTGACGGCTTGTTCTGTGCTGCCCAATACGACAGTCACTGGCCTCGAGTGGCTATTGAGCACTTGACTGTGGGTAATGCAACTGAGGAGCCGAATGTTTAATTGTATTTAATTTTTATTAACTTTAATTTTAAATGGTCACATGTTTACTGGCTACTGTATTGGACAGCACAACTGTAAAGTATAAACGTTTGGCTAATGAAAGCCACTGGAAGCTTTATTTACCATGCCTGTACTATCCAAAGTTAAATGCATTTCCCCTCCTAGGTGCTCCTTGTATAACTACTCAAGATAGCAGGAGCTGAGGATCGACCGCCCTTTATCTGAATTCTGACAGACACCAGGTCAAAACTGATCAGCAAAGGAACAGGGGCGTTACCTCTAAAATGTAATTAAGCCACTGTGCATGGGGCCCTGTGCCTTCCAGAATCCCGCAGGACAACTGGAATGAGATTTTGTGTTGAAAAGGGCCCATCATGTTTGAGAATAGTCTGAAAGGTAAAGATCTCTGAAATAAAGAAAATAAATTGCCCAGATCTCGGGGGACCAAACTGGGCATTTCACCTCCAGATAGATCAAGGAGAGCCCAGTGAAGCAGGAAATGCCAGTGTGACGTTGCTGTGTTCTTGTCCTCATCAACCCATCACCAGCAATACTCTGAGGCAGAGGCTGAGAATGTGAGGAGCTGGCACTGACAAAAAGTGTAGTAAAAGGCAGTGTTAGGGTGGAAGCGTCTCCCGGTTTTCTTGATTCTAAAGATGAATCCAAAGGGGTGCTATGGGGAACATGGTAGCTCGCAGCGCTCTGCCCGGCCTCCATCCATCCTCGCTACCACAACTCCTAATTTCTCTCCCACATTCTTACACACTCACACAGCATTTGGGCTGGTCATTGGCCCTGGCCAATGACAGCATGCACCCTCCATCACCCCAATTCTGCACTTTCCTATGGCAACAGCAGTCAGTACTGTAAAGGTGAGTGGATTCCTTCCCTCTCCAAACTCTAATGCCTTGGACAGACCGTCGGGCCCTGGAATAAAAGAGCACAGACTCCTTACTGGGGCCCTAGCCTGGCCTCTCAGATGATCCAGGAGATAACTCGGGGCATTTTAAATGTCTTCAGCACCAAATGATTACCTCCTCTTGCTTTTCAGAGTGTATGTCTAATCATTTGCTGAGGGTTTCTGCCCTCTTTTTCCTTTATAAAGGACCATAAACATACTCTCTCAATCATGTGGAGTAGAAGGAGCACAATTGGTTGTCTTTGAGTGAAAAGTGACATGAAACGGAATGGTGCTGAAGGGCTTAGAAGCCTGTTGCAATAGTTCAGGGCAGGTGGTGCAGCCTAAATAGGCACACGGGGCTGGCAGCAGAAAGGAGAGAAGCATTTCTGGGCTGCTGTGGTCTGAATGTTTGTGTCCCCCCAAAATTCATACGTTGAAATCCTCACCCCCAGGGTGATGGGATTAGGAAGAGTGGGCTTTGGGGAGTCCTTAGGTCAGGAGGGAGGATCCTTCATGAATGGGATTAGCACCTTTTAAAACAGGCCTCAGGGAGTTTATTTACCCCTTCCACCAAGTGAGGACACAGACAGCAGGCACCATCTTTGAAACAGAAAGCGGCCCTGGCCAGGTACCGAACCTGACAGCACTTGGATCTCGAACTTCTCGGTCCCCAGAACTGTGAGAAATAAATCTCTGTTGTTCACTCTATGATATTTTGTTATAGCAACCCAAAAGGACTAAGACCTGTGCGTAAAAAGCACTTCTTCCAGAAAGGCTTCCCTGAAGATCCCTGCTCCCTGAGACGGCCCTCATCTCCACGCTCTGCCACAGGAGCCTGAGAGGACCTGATTACAACACACCATGATGTGTTCCTGGGTCTGTTTCTGCATTCTGCCCAACAGCCTCACAGCAGCAGCCATACTTTACATGTCTCTGTTTCTCTTGTGCTTAGCATGGTGACAGACACATTTGGCTGGGAAATAATGAACCAGAGCTTGTAAGTTTATTCAAATTATCGTATACCACATTATTTTCTTTTTTCTGCTCTAATTCCTCTACTTTAACACCAGTTTCTTACTGATAAACTAAATGAACACTAGCAGTAAAGATTGGCTGAACGTTTGGAGGATTAAATGCCATACTTAGACTGTTCTGGGAATTGTTCTGAGCTATCAGCGGAGTGAGTTCAGTATATGTCCAAACAAGAAAGGAGAAAAGGAAGAACCAAATGACATCTTAAAATAAAACTAGGAAGGTACCAAACTTTTTGGATCCTGTCTTCAGTTTTATTCACCTCCTAGGCCTCTTCAAGGAATTTATTTAAAGTATATATAAGCAAACATAAAGCTAACTTAATTTTAGTTCTTTGAATAAGCAATGAAATTAAAATCCCTGCCAGAGATAAAGAATCAAGATGAGCTGAGTCGCTGTTTTGGCTTTGAAGCAGGGGAAGGCAGTTGTCTCCCCATGGACATCAGTGGATTTAAGAACTAAAGCTTGCACACCACTACCATGATCTCCAAAAGACCTTGCTTCCCACATGACCCAGAGCTGTGTCAGCCAGCAAAGGGCGGCAACCACAAATACAAAAATTAAAAACACAATGAAAAGAAGAAGAAAAAGGAAAATCATTAAACACAGAAACCATCTGTGTCTCTGCTCCGTGAGGGCTTATTTTTCCAATACCTCACATACTTCAAATACTTCAGTACGACTCCTACGTTTGAGTAGAAGAAAAGAAAAATAACAAAATTCAATATTTTATTAAGCAGATTATCTATATTGACATGAAAAATTGGATACTCTTTTTGAAAGACAAATATATCTTATGTTTGTTTTTGGAAGCTTCTTGTGTCTGCCTCTTTGGCCAGAGGAGTGTCTTTCTCACATTATTCTTCTGAGCTGAGAGGGAACATGCATCCGCCCTCAGGTAGCCTAGTGGGGGTTCTTCCACGCTGTCTATGTCACGGGCTGTCCTAGTACATTTCAGCTGTGTTGACAAAATACCATAAAGCGAGGAGCTTATAAATAACGCAATGTACTTCTCACAGTTCTAAAGGCTGGAAAGTCCAAGATCAAGGGAGATTCAGTGTCTGGTGAGGGCCTGGTTTTTGGCTCCCAGACCACATCTTCTTGCTGTGCTTTCACATAGCAGAAGGGGTGAGAGAGAGAGCTCCCCAAGCCTCCTTGCTGAGGTTCCTAAAGCCATTTATAGGGGCTCCACCCTCATGACCTAATCACCTCCCAAAGACCCCACCTTGTAATCCTATTGCCTTGGGGGTTAGGATGTCAACATAGGAATTTTGAGGACACACAAACACTCAGATCTTAGCACAGGGTAAGACTGAAAAAAGGAAAAGAAATGAAACAAAATTGCTAGTAGGCCTTTAAAAAAAATTCTTTTACAGCACATATAAATCATAGTGCTGACAAGGAATTTTAAATAGATGCCAGGTATCTATTTTCCTCCTTAAAAGTAATCCTTGTCTCTGTAAATGCCTCATTTGTTGAGTATACTTTTTAGATTTAAATAATCTTTAGTACAATTTTTCTCTTGATTGCAGGGTTTGAAGATGAGAAATTGAGCAGGTCGATGCAGGTGTAACTTAGCAGACAGACCATTATTTCCTTGTATAAACTCATACCATCAACTCTTCAATCAGAATGTGGTTGCAGAGGCATTGAACAGATTTTATAATTATGAGTTTATTTCATGGGGTGTAAGGTTTTGTAAAACTTTCAAGAAACTCTTTTACACCCTTACTCTTCATTAAAATGAGTTTTTCTAGGAAATTTTATTTGAAAACATGTGTTTCTAAGTAGATGCTTGTACTGTGCAAACAATTACGACCTTCATTCAAAAGCAATCCTTGACCTTCTTGTACAATTACCAGACAAATAAAATAAGATAAACATTGCCAATGCAGTACAAACTTTCTGTTTATCTGGAAGCAAATGGAACTAAGAGACTGTGTGTTTAAAGTTTAGTTCTACACTTTTGGAAGCCCTGATCTTTGAAGTTGTTCTGTATTGCTTCCTTGGAAACCTTTAGTCCCTTGAGTGAACACAATATAGCTTCCTCTACACAGGAACCTTCCCAAAGAGCAGTGGTAGAAAAGTCTTACTGGATCTCCCAAAATAGATTTCTTCCTCCTTACTCAAAAGAATTCAATATGCAATTCGACTCTGTATCATATAATATTTTACATGGGGATATAATGTTGATAACTAGAGATACTCGTATGCTTAAGCTGTGTGCTCTTATGATCTTCCTTCTTGGGATTAAAGGCAGTAGCTATTGCCATCACGTACCTACCACTGTTGGCTTTTCCGTGCATTTCTCTCAGGAGCTCTTCAAAACCTTGTATATAAGTGGGCCATTGTGTCTGTAGCTTCTAAGGACCCTGCTGGTTGCTCCTGTTCTTGAAGTTCCATTGCCATACCCATGGCTTTAGAGAGTGGCTTCCAAGTGTCCTAATGATTTTTCTTTTCTTTTTAGGAATAGTTTTCATGATTCAACTTATTGAAATAAACAAACAGAAAGCTAGTCGACAAAAACTTCCCATTCTGAAGGTACAGAGAGCATTTCTCCACTGCTGTTTGAGCAATTTTGCACCCTGTCATCCATCTGATGATGACTTCGAAGTCACCACTACTGATTCTGGTACAAAAAAAAAAAAAAAGGGAAAAACCTAAATGTGAAGAAAATCTATAGCTATTGAATTTGCACTTATATCATGTTAATGGAACATATTATTCAGCAAGCCTGTGTCCTCTGCATAAACATAGTTCTTTTTAGTTCACGTTCTGAGTACTTCTGCAAATACTGTATTTGAATGCTTAGTGTTTCTTAAACTACAAAATGTTTTACTCCCTTTGTTCTTTTTGTTCAACTCTTATATGCTAGCTGCTCAGAGTTAACCTAAACTATCCATGTATTCTGACCTGTAACTGTAAGAGACAAAGAAAAGAGTAGTGATTTCGGCTTCCCGGAATGTTAGATTTGTATTTAATTAGCTTTCTATAAAGAGTGCTGGTAACTAGGATTTGTTCTTCACTTGTAGATGTTACCCTTCTTTAGTAGCAATAGCTATTTAGCATTGTCATATGTAAAAGACATATCTTTTACATATGATGATCTAACATCATCAAGCATGTGGAAGGAGATAGCAAGTGGCAGATAGTTTGCAAGTACGAGTGTCATTGGTTGTGACAGGATGGTGGATTTTTTGCTAAGTTTAGAATCCCCTTAGGCGTATTGAGGTTCAAGTACCATTAACTCTTGGCAAAATTCTGCTTCCTAATTCAAAGAAGAAAGGATTACTAAAGCTCATAAAAAGGATTCTCAAATTTCAAATAGCTTTTAAAAAACATTTAATGAGTTAATACTAATTGAATCAGAAACATATGGATGAAATTTTTCTTGAAATTCATAAGGGTTTAATATTAAGAGAGAGGTAATTCAGCAAAACCACCAAAGACTAGTCAATCTCAATGTTTTAAGACCAACTTGTAACACCTGTGAATCTTCATCACCACTCACTTTTCTTTGTCCAAAGAGTTTTGTGGTTTGGGTAGTATTGTGTTGTCTATAATTCTACCAATGGATAATATATCAGTCAATGGAAGAATTCATTACAGCTGCTGCATATATCACAAGATTGATCTATTTATCTATATGCAATTTAACTATGTATTACCTTCTCTGGTTTTTCAACCTGTTCAACCAATATGGACATTTTAAAACAAATCTAATCACATGCAGTTTCACAATATAGTCAGATGGGGAGCAGGAAAAATAGGGTCTTCAGTCCTATCTACAGTAGCTCTTAAGCTACTCCTTAAGCACCCATGTAGAATTATGGAATACAATTTATACATCTTTGATCTAGAATCTAGTCAAGAATAAGGAAACATACAAAATAAAGGGGAGGGGCTGATTTCTAAGAAGCTAAAATGAACATTACAGAGTCTGTGAAATTATTTAAAAATTCCTTCATAGAACCTTTATGTCCTTACTTTATGAATAATTCTCACAAGCTTTGATATTTAGTCTCTATATCCACAGAAGATTGGCAGTAACAAATTGGGAGAAATACAATATTGGGAGAAATACAATATAGGAATGATTGATGGAAGGAAACAGGAAAAGAAAGATCTAGACAATTTTTTAAATGTTTAGCAAGTCTCTCTTTTTAGCTTTGGGAGAAATAGCCGATTACCTTGTATATTTTCAGAATATCAGTGCCTCAAATGCAATATATTAAGTGGCATGCATAATTAAGACCTTAATATTTATGTTCATTAATACCCTAGAGCCATAGCAACTAGCGTTGCACCATTAGCTTTTATTCAAATGTACAAAGCCTTTGTTGTAGGCTCCCAAGAAACAGTAAGTATGCAATGGTACAACCTGTGCTATTCCTTTCGGCCCCCTCTACCTCTTTTGTGCACATTTCTTCTAAAGCTTAGTTAATATAAAGTGGCTGGGAGGCCTAGTCAGTAGGGGCAGAAATACCTGGCTCTCTGTGGTTCTGTGAGGCTGTTGTAAGAGCCAGTACAGTTTTGGGACAGTATTCATTCCAATAACTAGGTAATCCACAATCCATAGAACTCAATTACATCTCTGTTTTCAGACACAGTGAATTCTTTTTGGAAATGTGGTGGCAATGTGTTAGGCTTATTCCTGGCTGGAGTCAGATGCAAGAGTCAGAGTGACAGGAAATGTGAATACAGAAAGAAATACCAAATTCCCTTGGGAAATAGAAAAAAAAGCAGGTATATTATCTCAGCACAGAATCCAGTCTAGGTGGAACCTTCAAAGATGTGTGGAAGTGACTAACAGTAACAATTTGGACTTGTACAGATTAAACCTCAGAATACCACAATACAGTCCATGCCTTGCTTCCTAACACCACAAAATAGGATTCTTGTTAGTGAAAAAAATTATAAAATGATATTTAGGATTCTTTTATTTAGATGTGTGGAAAAGAGATTCCCAGAGCCTAGATAATTAAAATAAAATTATTTTTTAGAGGCCAGACATGGTGGCTCACACCTGTAATCCCAGCACTTTGGGAGGCTGAGGTGGCAGATCACGAGGTCAAGAGATCTAGACCATCCTGGCCAACATGGTGAAACCCCGTCTCTACTAATATTTTTACAAATACAAAATACAAAATATTAAAAAATACAAAAATTAGCCGGGCATGGTGGTATGCACCTGTAGTCCCTGCTACTCGGGAGGCTGAGGCAGGAGAATTGCTTGAACCCGGGAGGCGGAAGTTGCAGTAAGCTGAGATCATGCCACTGCACTCCAGCCAGGTGACAGAGTGAGACTCCGTATCAAAAAAAAAAAAAAAAATTATTTTTAGAATATTTGAATTCTGATGATGAATGTTACCGAGAAAGGCTCTGTATGTTAGAAAGAAGTTCCAAGCAATTAAAGGGCTCTGAAAATATTCACCCAGGGCTTGACCTTTTACAATCATTTAAAATTGAACCCTAAAAACCGGAAACCAAAATGAGAAAAAAAAGGAAAAACCAAATACAAGGGCACAAATGCAAAAGTGATGCCGAGGTAATTCATTCCTCATCCAAAACTCATTTTGTAGCAGAAATAGAGCTATTTCTATGGATTTGAAGATTTTGCAGAATAACTGTTGCAAATTTAATGTTACTATTTCATTCCCTTAAAACCCTCACACCTATCAAAGAGCCCTGCCAGTTTCCATCCAAGCACAACAAAGACCTAACTCTCCTTGAGGCTAAGCCAAGATCTGGTCTTCTGAGTTGAACGTCCACGTCAGCAGTGCTGCCAAATGTCTTGAGCCCTGGAACCTCCCACAGATGCGTCTTGACTGCTCCTGGATGGGGTTCTGCAGTCCCGTTCCATGGGAGGAAGCATGTTCTTCTGAGGCTTGAAGCACCATTCCCCTCCACCCTTTAGAGAGCTGGGTGTACAAAACATGTTATTTTGCTCCACTGTACCTTCAGCTTGGCAATAATAGGAGAAAAGCTGTGATTCTGATGTTGAAAAGCAAAAGGTTGATTTGTGACTCATGCAATACAAAAGAAATAATGCTGAAGGAAAATGGCTTTGAAGACATGATGTACTGACATATTTAACTACCACGGGGAGGGTGAGCAAGAGGTTTTGTGCAGTAAAAAAAGAAATATATTTATTTTTCTGCAGTTTTCAATTTCAACAAGGTCTTGAGAAAAATACCAGATACTCATAGTGGAGATTTTCACATGAGCAACCAGCAGTTTACTCTCTCATGGTTGAGTGCTGTACTCTGTATATTGACAAAGGTTTTTAAACATTCAACACGTTGCTTTGGTGGGAGTAAAACGGCAGACTGCAAGACAATTTTCAAATAAAAAATACGTATCTTTTTTTAAAAATTGTGTTAAGCTGAATCTTTATGTAACAGAAAAACTCATGTTCTAATATTCTGAAAGCCCCAATAACTTTTTATGAGGAAACCCGAGAATAGTATGCTGAAGTAAAGCACTTGGGTACAAGTCACAAGCACTCTCTGTGTGCTGGGCTAAAGAGGAGAATGTTTGCCTCCCGTGACAGTCGGAGATGGAACAGACCAAAGGCAGCATAATTTTCTGTATGTTTAAACACACTCTAGCCTCCAGGTAGCAGCCCATCCATTCCGTATTGATGTCCCATCTACAGACTGTGTGCAGACCCCACCCACATTTGAAAAATCATTCAGCATCCCTCAGAACCAGAGCTAGAGCCATGTGTGTGTGTGCATGCATTTTTCCTAAAGTAATATGTGCTCATATTTAAAAATAAAATAGTACTTAGCACTTAAAATTGAAAACAAGAATGTCCTGCTTCATGCACACCCCACCCAGCTCCACTTCCAAATAGGCAACCACTATTCACTAGCTTGGCAGTTTCCCCTGGCAGTGACTCCATTTCTCTGAAAACATGAATTTTTATCCCTCATTCTTCATTAATGCATTATACCCATTACCTATTGACTTACTTTAATGGCCCAAGATAATTTAACTTAACTAAGCTCCTAACAAACTTCTACTTCTATTTTAATTCCCCTGTCTTTGTAACTTCAGATAACCCATGTGTGCCTCTTTTCCTTGTTTTTTTTTTCTAAGTCTCTCTGTGGTACACTTTCAGCAATTACTTGAACCCCTAACAACTGAATGGTAAAGGCTGCCGTCTCTCTAGGTGTCAAGCAGTTCAAAAGTGAGGCCCAGGCAGGACATCCCAGGCTGTGTGGATCTGTTTTCTGAACCATATAAGCCCTGCAATGTATAGCAAATAAACTCATTATGTGGCTGCCAACCTTTAATTTGTAAAGAGAATAAATTATTTTGTGACAGGCCACACCTTACTGCCAAGTGGCGGGGCAATGTGCTCTCCACCGGGGCAGCCAGGTGCCTACCTAAAAGCTATGGCGTCTATTCATGGAAGAACGGAGCAATGACAAGTCTTTGCCACCTTCCCTTTCCACTCTCGATCACCTTAGACCATCTATAGACACTTCTTCATGTCAGAAAATCCTTACTTCTATTATTAAAGAAAAAAAAGAAAGCTCTTCATCAATTCTGTGTTTCTTTTTATTTCAGCTAATCACAACAAGTGGCATTCTTCTTCCTATGACAGCTTTATTTGATAACAACATTATGCTCTCTCGCCCTCACAAGGTTCTCTGGTTCTTTAAACATGAGTCATTTGGAAATGATCTGTGCGGCCCAAGTCATCCCTGTTGCTGTCCTCTGGACAGATCTCATCTGTCTACTCCTCTTCAATAAGCGTGTGGGTTATGAAGTGGCTTCTGGACAAAACTCTGGCATTAACCAATTGTAGGGCCTTGGCATGTCACTTGAGCTCTCTGATCTGTGGTTTCTCTGTTTATAATATGATTGCTTTTTTAATGTCCAAGAGCAACATGAAAATCAGAGAACTATAGAATCTTAAATGGGAAAAAAATTTCAAAAGTCTTAAAATTCCATCTCTTTCCAAATGCATAAATCCTTTCCCAGTATCCCTGGAACGTGTCAGCTAGTTCCTGAACTCTTGTAGTAACGAAATTGAAACTGATACTTCAAGTGTGGTCTGACTTGAGCAAAGAACAGTGGCATTATTAACACCCTTGACCTTGACACTGTCTTGTTAAAAAAAAGTTCGTACTATATTCATATGTATTTTTTGGCTAATGTATCATACTTTGGCTCATGTGGTACTCATGGTCACAGATAATGAGAATTATGCACACGCACGCGCACACACACACACACACACACACATCCTTTCTACCACATTCTGAACTTAGTCTGTTTTCCTCCAAATGCAACTGCCTGATTTTTGTTTTCTAAATGGTTTGTTGCTTTTGTTGATGTTTTTCTCTGATCAAACAAGTAATTCAGGCCTATTGCAAAAAAAAAATTTGAAAGGTCAAATATGATTTGAAAAGTTGACTATCATTGTAACCCAGAACATTGTTACATTCTGTTGGATGTCACTTCAGACTTTTTTTCTCTCTGTCTGTATGTCTCTCTTTATCTGCCAATGCTCATATACTTACACACACACGCACATCAAATCATGGTACATTTGATTTGGATAAGAGAAAAGCCCACTTAAATCAATCGATTGGAATGACTAAGGGTACTGGGGGTCTGTGTGGATCTGAGGCCACAGGCAGGGTAGCTTAAAGGTTTACTGATGCAGCGGCTTAGCGATGCCAAGTTTCCCCGCTCTATTCTATTTCCTATGGTATCAGCTTCATCCAAGCCTGTCTCTTTTTTTTTTAATCGTATCAGGATTGGTCCCGAGCACTGGTGGGGACAGATGTAGGCATACTCATACTCAAGGAGAGGAACTGAGAGCCATTTATGAAAGTTATCTTAGGAGAGCAAGAATTGTCATTATCACAAGTTCTTAGCAAGCATATTTCCTCATCTCACTCCTTGAGAGGACTTACTTATTCGCCTCTGAATCCACAGTTGTAGCCACGTGATGGGGTTACACTGATATCAGTTTAGGCCTTAATCAGCCGCTCCACCCCTGAGACCAGAGGAAGAGTTAGCTTCTTCTAAAACTCACAGGCTTGAGTGGACAATCTATAAATTGCTAGACAAAATTTACTATATATATATATGACATTGTGGTTGCTACACCAGGATCTATTTTCCTTCCCTTAGTAAATTTAAAGGGTGATGTATGTGTGTGTGTGTATATATATATATACACACACACATACATCACCCTTTAAAATACATAGGGGGATGGATGGGTGAGAGGAAGGGTGAATTGATGGATGAACAAATAGGCAGATGAACAGACATGTGGACAGATTGGCACAGAAGATCAAATTAAACCACATTGCTCTACAACCTGCTTTTTAGTAACCATATTCCATAAATACTTTGTATGTCAATCTTCATTCTTATATCATTTTAAATGATAAACAATATCCTGGTATAACGACTAATGATTTGAATCATTTCCTATTATTGAACAATAAATGTTTAAAGTGATGGATATGGTGATTACCCTGATCTGATCATTATATATCATGTACATGCATTGAAACATCACACTGTACCCCATAAATAGGTACGACTATAATATGTCAATTATAAATATTCAAATTAATTAATTTAAAAAATTTCAGACAAGCAGGCTCTATGCAGATCATGAATAAACAATATAGAGCAAAATAAACATGGGCCCCCCTCTACATAGAGCACATAGCTTAGTAGAGGGAGACAGATCACAAACAGATTAACAAATAGGTAATTACAGACTTAGAAATATGCCATAAAGGCCATGCTTAGGTAAAAAATTAATGAAGGGTTGTGCATGGATCCTATTTAGGTGAAACATCAGGGGAAGCACATGTGAAGGACAAGGGACAAGGTATCCCAGGTACAAAGAACACCATATACAAGCTGTAAGTCAGGAAACGTTGGTCAAGACTCTGCAAAGATCAGTGTAGTGAGGATAGAGGATAGAGTATGGGAATGAAAGGGTAAGCTGAGGCAAGTTTAGGAGAATAAGCAAGACATCATAAGCCACAGTCTGAGATGAGATTTAACTCCAGGAAAACGCAAAGTTAGTGCAGCCTTTTAAGTCAGAGAATGGTAGGATGATATTTAATCAAGAAAAATTTGACTCCATGTGGTGTATTGACCTTGAATGGAGTAAGGGGTCAGGCCAAGAGAAAAGAAGAGATCTGATAATAATGGCTCAGATTTAGGTAGAAGCATTGAATACAGAAAATGTAGGGTGGGTTCAAAGTATGTTCAGAAGACTCACCATGCAGAATTTACTGCAAACTGAATGTGAAATTGAAGAGTGTGACATCACTTAAAGAGATAAGAAAGACTTAGAGAGCAACAGGATTGGAAGGGTGGGATGGGGAGCTCAGTTTTGAGGGTGTCAAGGTAGATGAGATATGATTCCTCATACAAGAAAGGCGTGGACTTAACACACCAGTATGGAGCTCTGAGTAGGCAGAGGGTATTAGAGCCGAGAGGGGGAGTGCAGACGTCCAGCTGAAGTCTGAGAAAGAAAGTAACGGGGACACAGGCAATCCTGGGGAATCAGATTTTTATTAGAAACCCAAAGGAAAAACTCCGGAGAAGCACTCAGTGGAGCTCAGAGGTAAGGCTAACAAAGGTGGGGAAAGCTATGGTGCCATGAAAGCCAGCATTCTGAGGAAGAGCATAACCACCTGTGTGGGACGCTGAGAGTGAGGCAGTGGGAGGAGGACCAGGGTGCCCACTGGATGGGCCACTGGAAGGTAATAGGCAACCTTGATAATGGCAAGTCGGTGGGTTGGTAATGTGAAGGATGACTTGGGAGAAGTTCCTAAAACCATCAGAGCTCTGCCTATCATGCTTTTGGGTAGAGACAATTTAGGGAACGGACGATCCAGGGCAAGTATTACTGAGCCATACAAGTATACTGAGTATGACTATCTCAGGCCAAACAAACAAGAATCACAGATTTGTGTATTTGTATTTAGACAGATTTGTGTGTCACCTCCTTTGTGGATGTGTAAAGCAGTAGGTGATGGTGGAAAGAACATTGGCTTTGGGGTCAAAGGATGAACCATGCCAGAGCCACACAAGAGCCCATGATTTGTGTTAAACTTTGATTTGGGAGCAAAGAATGAGTCTGAAGCCCACAACTATTTTCATGAGAGATTTTGTGAGATCCTGAACACAGGCTGACCCACCTTGGGACACAGGTAACCACATAAGCAGGAGGGTACCATGGGCATGCCACCTCTGCTCAGAAACTCCCATCCCATTCTCACATCCTGATGAACATGGCTTTGTGGCTCTTAGGAGATGCCAACATGGCGTGAGGGCACCATCACTAGTGGGAGCAGTGATGCTTCTGTTAGAACCAAAGCAGGAGAGAATAATCAGGGCATATATTGCATGGTGCTACAGTCGGCAGAATGGCTCCTGAGCTTCACGCTGATGCTCTCTTTGGAGAGTCCAGAAATTGTTAAAAGTGGGAGGAATGGAACTAGATTGGAGGATTGGAAGGCCTGTTTGAGAACATTTTAAGTTGTTACACAGGCTGATGAGGCATGCCTACCTTTTATTTGTTTTAACTATTGAAATGCCAAAGTAAGGGGCAGAGCAAAATTTTGACATTCACACATGTCTTAGTTCATTCTGGCTACTGTAATGAAATATCATAAAGTGGATGGCTTATAACAAAAGAAATTTATTTCTCATGGTTCTGTAGGCTGGCATGTCGAAGATCAAGGTGCCAGCCTGAGTAAATGAAAAGGTAAAGATAGGCTACCCAGGGCAAAAGGAGCTTGCTAGGCAATGACACAAAGACATGGCCAAATGTAGAATGTTCTGGGAATGGTTAGTTGTTCAGTGTTGCTGAAACTGAAGGTGCACAGAAGGGAAGAAAGAGAAGAAGGAGATGACTCTGGAGCAGCAGGTTTGAGCTCCACGGCAAAAGGCATTGTGAAGCATTTGTTCAAGGTAGTGAGAGTCATAGGAAGTTTGTTTTGTTTCTCCTAAGCCAGAGGGGTGATAACATCTTACGTGAACTTTAGGAAGATCTCGCTGCAGCTGTGTGGGGGATGGGTCGGCTTTTCCCCAGTCTACAATGAGACAGTGAGGTTATGTGTTCCAGGAGGGACATGGGCTATGGAGTCACTAAAGAGGGATATTTGTCAGTTGCACCAGCATTATTTCCTAAGTATATTTCCAAATATTTAACAGGAAACTTTTATCTCTAAAGAATGTTTGCCCACCATACATCACAGAGGGATGATAAAGATATAGGTCGTGGACCTGGTGGCAGCTGGCGGGAGCTGACTGAATCATGGGGGGCAGATTCCCCCATGCTGTTCTCATGATAGTAAGTTCTCACTAGATCTGATGGTTTTATAAGTGGTGGTTTCCCCTGCTTTTCTCTCTCCTGCCGCCTTGTGAAGAAGGTGTTTGCTTTCCCTTCTACCATGATTGTAAGTTTCTTGAGGCCTCACCAGCCATGTGGAACCGTGAGTCAATTAAACCTCTTTCCTTTATAAATTACACAGTCTCAGGTAGTTCTTTATAGCAATGTGAAAACAGACTAATACAGTAAATTGGTGCTACAGAGAGTCGGGTACTGCTATAAAGATAACCTGAAAATGTGGAAGTCACTGTGGCACTGGGTAATGGGCAGAGGTTGGAACAGTTTGGAGGGCTCAGAAGAAGACAGGAAGATGTGGGAAAGTATGGAACTTCCTGGAAAATTGTTGAATGGTTTTGACCAAAATGCTGGTAATGATGTGAACAATGACATCCAGAATGAGGTGGTCTCAGATGGAGATGAGGAACTTCTTGGGAACTGGAGCAAAGGTCACTCTTGCTATGCTTTAGCAAAGAGACTGGTGGCATTTTGGCCCTGACCTAGAGATCTGTGGAACTTTGAACTTGGGAGAGGTCATCTGAAATAGAAACTTATGTTTAACAGGGAAGCAGAATATAAAAGTTTGGAAAATTTGCAGGCTGACAATGTGATAGAAAAGAAAAACTCATTTTCTGAGATGAAATTCAAGCCACTGCAGAAATCTGCATAAGTAACGAGGAACCAAATGCTAATCACCAAGACGATGGGGAAAAAAATGTCTTCATGGCATGTCAGAGATCTTGGCAGCAGCCCCTCTCATCACAGACCCAGAGGACTAGGAGGAAAAAATAGTTTTGTGGGCCGGGCCCAAGGTCCCGCTGCTCTGTTCAGCCTCAGGACTTGGTGCTCCATGTCCCAGACACTCCAGCTACAGCCATGACTGAAAGGGGCCAAGGTACAGCTTGGGCCATTGTTTCAAAGGGTGCAGGCCCCAAGCCTTGGCAACTTCCACATGGTGTTGGGCCTGTTCCACCAGCCAGTTCCTTCTGTTCTTGCCATTCATTTGTGTATTCAATGATCACCAGCTGATTACCTGCAGTGTGCTGTACAGAGGGCCTGGAGTTCCCTTAAGGTGTAAAACACCTGGGTGGTGACCGCATGGCTGAGTTGTACATACAACGTTTGGCCTGTAAAGACAAAAAGGCCGTGCTTTTTTCAAGAGCAGGCCTTCACCAGAAGTGACCAAGGGTTCAGGCTGGAGCTAAGTGGTCAACCCCATCAGCACAGTGGAAGTTACTGGGGAGAAGGGTGGGCAGCAGGAAGGAAAAGAAAGGCCAAAGAGGCTTCCCAGGGAGGGGGAGTGGCCTGTGCAGACAGAGGCCCCCCAATCTGACCATGGTTTGCTCAGACAACTTCAAATATTTGATACATCTGAAAGGAGGCAGAGCGAAGGCAGTGCTAAGAGATAAGAACAGACACATCACATCATCAACACCTTCTGGTCATGCTGAGAGACTAATGCATTACACTTACGTGACAGAGAGTGCCTGCAGAATCTAAGTGGTCGATGGCTTGATCAGCTTTGGGTCTCGTAAGCATCACTTTGATGGCTGTGGAGGAGGTTGGCCTGGGGGAGGGAGACATTGGATATAGAGATGCAAAGAGAAATGTATTGAAGCCACTCTTGCTTCAAAAATCAATGACAAAGGGAATGAAGAAGAGGGGGCAAGTTTGCAAACATACTTAGGAAGGCAAATAATTGAATGAATGGATCAAAGATGTTTACTGTGTCTTTTTAACTAATGACAAATTTTAAAAGGCAGGGAGAAGCTCAATGATGGCATAAAATGTGCTTCGGGTAAATTGCCATCTTTCTTGATGTCTGCATATTATGTTTTTTGCAACTGCCTTACCTCCTCCTACTTTAACACACCCCATAAAAATCTGCAATTAAACACACACACACACACACACACACACACACACACGATGACTTAGCCCTTTACCAACAAATATTCAGAAAACAGGAATAGTGAAGTCTTGGTTAGTGGTTCCCAATTGGACAAGTCATCAAAAAGTACAGAAGCTCCAGCCCCCCGTCAAAGGTTTTCTGGCTCAGTCCATCTGTAGCAGCTCTCTATCTTCAGCACAGACAGCAGCGATGCCCAAAATGCTGAACAGCTGGCTCTGGCATATCCCAGTGACAGCAGCGGCTGAGGCACTGAAGCACAGACCCTCAGCACCCTTGCACCTGCATCCTGTGTCAGGCATCTGTTGCCACTGAATTTTGGTGAGGGCTGGGTGATGCAGGGCCTGGGAGAGAAGGGGGAGCATCCAGTCACATCGAGGATAAGAAGAGCGGCTGGTTACCACCCACTATGGAGGGACTGTGATATTTAACCACCACTCTGCACCAAGCAATGTGGCCCGATTACCTGTGTTCAGCACTTCTGTGGAGTAAGAAGCTGTCACGAGTAACAGTGACTCACATCAACAGTATTCCCTATGTGGGGGGTTTGAATACGCCCTGTTTGGGAGAGGGTATAGCATTATTTCCAAGAGCATGTGCAGGGAGTCTAAAAGGCACTCTAGATGATCCTGATCTCTCTCCACCAAACCTCACCTGCTGCCAACCCTCCAGAGTTCAGTAAGGACATCCAGCTCTGCAAATAACTGTCCCCTTGAGTATGGACACCTGCTGTCTAATCTCTGCAGATCTGTCCAACATCCTGAAAAGTGCCTGAATCCATGCATTTTCAGGCCATATACTTCCTAATAAAAGAGGGTCCAGCAATCAAACCTGAAAAGGTTAATTTGCCGGGACAGAATCACACTTCATATCAGAGGACAAACTTGGACAGGGGCCAGCAAAGAGACACACTCATGTCAAGAGAGTTCAAGGTGTCACTGCAAGCAGAGGTAGCCTGAGACCAGAAAGCAGGTATACAGGCATAGAATCAGATGGCAAGCAGGCTGGAGCCCCTGCTGGTGAGGAGGAAGCCGGTGATTCATTCTCTGCAGCTGCTTCTTGACCTTGCTTAACCTTCAGGCTGGTTCAGTGGGCAGAGACCCTGACTCAGAGAGATTCCATTTTAGGGTTTAACCTCGGGTTGCCATGCCTTATGCAGATGGTGGCTTTAGTACTTGACAGCAACAACCTGAAATTTTCTAAATGTTTGTTGTTTGTCTAACTGTGGACAAAAGATGATATGTCTCTCCTACTTTCGCTATATTTTTATGACTAGCACCATGATGTCACTGCATACTCATAAAGAGCAAGTGATGATTTTAAAAACAAGTCTCGCGTTAAAAAAAAAAAAAAAACCCTTTCTTTGGTGAGAGTATATATGTATTCCATTCTGGATGGAAGTAATTTCAGTGTAATCATTACAGGAACAGGCATCCCAGCTCTGGCAGCTGATTCAGGGTTCCTCCTTCGCCATTTTGGCCCCTTTGAAATTCCCACTTCCCTGCTTGCTGTGTACAAGCCAAATGCCCTCTCTGAGCCACAGTGCCTTTCAGACTCAGGCACCCGGGATGGCAAGAGGCCCTGCTCTCACAAAAAGACGAACGAGGAATGGAGCTCTCACTCCCTTCACCCTTGCCACCCAAAGGACCTCCCTTTCCTTCCTCCCTTCTCACCTCTGTCATAAAGGGGACAGCAGAGAGGCTACCAGAGGGAATTCTAAGTTTCTCTATTTTTTAAATGAATATTTTATTTAGAATAGTTATACACTTACAAAAAAGTTGCAAAAATAATACCAAGAGTTCCTACATGCCCTGTGCCCAGTTTTCCCTATTGTTAACAACTTATATATTACTATGGTATTTTGGTCACAACCAATTAATCAATACAGATCATTATTATTAACTGAAGTCCATACCTTATTCAGATGTCCTTGGTTTTCACCCAAGGTCCTTTTTCTGCTCATGGATGGTATTCAGGAGACTATATGACATTTATTCATCTCGTCTTAGGCTCCTCTGGGCTGTGGCAGTTGCTGGGTCTGTCCATGTTTTTGGTGACCTTGACAGTTCTGAGGAGTACTGGCCAGGCACTTTGCACTCTGTGCCTCAATTTGGGGTTTGCTGATAGTTTTCTCATTATTAGAATGGGGTTATGGGCTTTGAGGAGGAAATGCTCATCACCACATCACATGACCACATCATGTGAGTATATACCACCAACATAATGTGTCGCCGTTGATGCTGACCTTGGCCACGGGGCTGAGGTAGTGTTTCTCAACTTTATCCGCTGTGTGGTTGCTTTCCTCACCTTTCCATTCGCATTCCTCAGCAGAACAGCACTCTGCATAGCTCACACTTTCAGGGTGAGATGTGATGCTCCACTTCCTGGAGGGAGAACAGAATGTAAATTACACATTAAATGGAATGATTCTGCACAGGGCTTGCATCTCTTCTTCTTCATTTATTTATTTATTCAACCATTAATTGATAACAATATGGACACATGGATATTGGTCCTAAGCACTGGGTTATGATCCAATCCTGTGATAGTTTTTGGTTGCTCAAATTGCTGTGTATTTGGCAATTTGGGCTCCTTCAATTGGCTCTTGTGTCCCTTGGACATAACCCCCATCATCGTCAGGTGGCTTTTTGGGGTGCTTTGTTTGTTTTAAATGCTGCCTTACTCACTGACACTACAAGATGCCCCAGGCTCAGCCTCCTTTTTCTGCCTCAGCCCTAGAATCACTTATTTCTGCAAGGGGCTTGGGCTTCCTTTGCTGGAGAATAGTATTAGAAGCCATGATCTGGGCGGGAGGTGTGCTAATTGCTACTGGGGTGTTATTGCTTCTGGGCTCTCTAAGCTGACAGAGAAAGGAAACATATTCCCACCTATATACACTTTATTACACTGTATGTCCTTAATGACTACCAAATTTTCTCCAGGCTGAGGAGAATGGCCTGGGATGAGGTACAAAGTACATGAGTCAATAAACTAGTAACTGAGAAATATTTCTACTAAACAGAACCCACATATAGCTTTGTAAAGCAAATGTAGAGGTCCTCAGAAGTTTCATGACTTGAAATATTTAAGATTGAACCTTTGCATAAGTGACGTGTCCTAAGAATGATTCATCTTATGAATTTTGTCCCAAAGCTAACTGTTAGCTGCTGACTTCCATAGCTCTCTGTGCAAATGGGAGCTAGGTTATAATCCAGCTATCTTTTAATGGTTTCTTTTTTTATGCTTTCTTCATCCATGTGGTTGTTAATGAATGAAAGTCAGACTTCAGGAGTATATCTTGTATTCTGGACAGCTGGATCAAGTGCCTGGTGCATTCTAAATAATCAATAGACATTAGGTGAATAAATGAGTGCATAAGTAAATGAATTGCTGACTGAGTTATCATAACTAAACCAAGTAGGATATGTCATGAATAGAGTACTCTAGTTAATGGTACTTGGAAGTATGTCCGTCACTTATAAATACCCTCAGAAATTTATGCACCATGGTTTTAGAAGGCCTGGAGAAGATCCCAAATTATGGTTTTCCAGCCTTGGAGCTCACTTAGGGGCATATGAAAAACAGATGACATTGCCATGCCAGTGCCACCTTTCTCCAGATTGCTCCCAGGACCACTCTTTCAGAGCCTGAGGGCTCTGATGATGGGAAAGCACTGGCTTCTCATCCTCCCCATGCTGTCTTCCAAAGCTGTTCCTATTCTCTCATGACTGATGATGCATGCAGTCACGTTAACTTTTCCCATCACAATTCCTTGGTTCATATTGCAAATGCCAACATCCAATTTATATTTTATTTAAGAACCAAAGTAGTTTTGCAAGATTATTTTATTTTCAAAGGCAATGGAATCACTTGTTTTCCCATGTTTTCAAAGTTATCTTAAGTAGTGTAATGGATCGACTCACACAGTGCCTTTCATCCTATTCCAGGTAACAGTGGATGGCAAATTATTTACCAGGGCTTTTAAACTGGGCTCCACAGTGAAGCAGCTTAACATGCGGTTCATTCATCTTCCTCAAATTCTATCACTAGCCCCCTCCTAGCCAGTGTGGCTCTTTCTGCTTCTTAGCACTAGGCATTGAAAGTTTTCTTAGGCAGATGAAGGAGTGATGGGCTCTTTGTGGATGCTTGCAGTTCCAGCAGGCAGCTTTATGGCTTGTGCTCTGAGACGCTTGGATGGATTCTTTCTCTTTCCTCTGGGCCCACTGGTTAACCGTATAATACATTGCTTTATTCCCTGTCCCAGCAGTCAAAATGTGGGGCTTTGGAGAAAAGCCAATCGTGCATGCTCTTATGACACTAATCCAAATATGTGTTTATTCAAGGGTGTAGTTGTGCAACCTTTGTGCCCTGAGGCTCCCTGGACAATTGTGGCAGGCTAAAAATGGTCTGATTGGCCTGCATTTCTCACTGGAGAGCTAGGCTACAGAGTTCGTTTTGCTCATTACCGGCCTCTCTCCCAACCCAGTCTGCAGCCCTCCTTAGGGCTGGGTTGCAGCTGCAAACAGTGTTTTTGTCTACAGTGCCCTCTCTGAAAATAGTTGTCTTTGTTGTGACTGAGATATTTAGGTCTTTTTTCAGCAGCACCCTTATTTGATTGACTGATGGGCCTGTAAGTTATTTTTGAATCTGGGTTATTTCTATTTCTGATATAAGTTGCTAGAGGCCGCATAATTGCTCAACTCATCCTTTTTATTTGATAATCTATACTAAAAAAGTAAACTGTTTTGTTGTAAAGTCTACATTTTTTTTTCAGAAATATTGATGGTCGGAACCCAACACTGGGCGTTTCCCCCAAACATAAATTATGTTGCTTAGAGGTATAACATGTCAACATCTTTGTGTCTAGTGCTTTCACAAGAATCTTTTTTAGGATTCTTTTTCTGGAGGAAAAAATAAATAAAAACATATCAAATTCTCTTGTGTAAATCATCTGTGAGGCCCACAAAAATGAAGGGATGCTGTCTGTCAATGAAGATATTATCTGGAGGAATTTAAATTAATAACTACATTGAATGTGGTGAATTGCTTGTCTCAATGACGAGAGTTTGATAAATTGAATTATTCACACTACACGGAAATTTAATTAGAGATGGTATCTTAGGCATAATCTATAAAAAGAAGGTCATGAGAGTTTAGAGACAAGTGACTATAGAGCCAGGAAAGAAAATATTGCATTTCTGCAAACTTAGCCATGCAGTTTGCACATGTAGTAAAAATTATAAATATTTTCTGTGTTTTTAAATGTCAAATGTGTATTGTAAATTCAAGTAGTTTTATAATCTTTCTTGAAATAGTATTTTTAAATTATAAAAATGAACAAAAATCTAATTGGACAAGGAGGTCATCTAATGATCTACTAATTATTAAAGTAAGTGATTAGACTAAGAACAATGGTGCTGAAATTCTTAAGTCACAAAATGGTCATCCCAACTCTCATTATAGTTGAGTGATTAATTCAAAACAATGCTGTTTTAATAAACAATAAATAAATAAATAAGCAATAAACTTAGATTCTGCTCTTGGAATATAATATACATTTATAAAAGACAAACGGAATTTTTACCAAAAAACTTATTCATTCTACATAAAAGATTATACTATGAAGCGAGGTTATGTGGTGAGATAAATAATTGCCAAGCTAGAAGAAGCACCTAGGTAGGACTTTATTAAAAATGTTTGCAGACTTAACATATTTCAATAAATTTTTCCTCAACCCATGTATCACTTTTATCTAATTGCCTACATACTCAGGGTATGAAGGATAGTTCATGAAATTATAGGTTAAATTTAGAGTAAAAATATAATCAATTTTGTTTGGCTTTGGTCTTGTATAGTTTATATTTATATAATTTATTCAGATTTAATGACAATTAGTAAATGACTACATCAACCTGTAATGAGAAACTCACTTTAGTCTTGCAACTAGCTGTTCAGCAATTTATGTCAGATTATGTGTATTGGGAATAGGGAAAACAGGCATAATATGTCATTATCTTAGTGAAACCAAACTTTTTTAAAAATAAACTTTTAAAAAACTCTAGAATATTCTTAGTTGACAAAAAGTTGCAAAGACAGTATGGAGAGCTCCTATATGAAAAACCAAGGCTACATGAATAAAGCATAACTTTGCTTAGTAATAACATATGAATATTGTTTCATTAGCTGTGACAAGCCATAGTAATGAATGATGTTAATTATAGGGAAAACTGGATGCAAGTTTTCCCTATAATTAACATCATTCATTACTATGGCTTGTCACAGCTAATGAAACAATATTCATATGTTATTACTAACCGAAGTTATGCTTTATTCATATACCCTTGGTTTTTCACCGAATGTCCTCTTTCTGCCCCAGGACCCCATCCAGGATACTGCATTACATTTAGTTGTTATGTCTCTGTAGGCCCCAGTACAATGTGACGCTTTCTCAGATATCTCTTGTTTTTGATGACCCTGACATTTTTTAGGAGTCCTGGTGTTTTGTACTATGCTCATTTTTGGGGGTTTGTCTGATGTCTTTCTTATGCTAAGACTGGGGCCATGTATTTTGGGAAGAAGACTGCAGAAGTAAAGTGCCCTTCTCATCATAACAGATCAAGAGTACACGCTGTCAATATGTATTATCACTGTCAAGGTTGACTTTGATCATCCGGCTCAGGTAGTATTTGTCAGGTTTTTTCCACTGAAGGTTTAGTCTTTCACTATTTCCATACTGTACTCATTGAAAAAATGTTTTCACTCAGCACAGCCCACATTTCAGGGATAGGGAGATATAGTCTGCTTCCTTAAGAGTATCTGTATAAAGTATTTGAGATTCTTCTGCACAGGATACTTGTCCACTTTCTCCTATTTATTTATTTTATCATTTATTGAGTATGGACTCATGGATATTTATGTTTTGAGTAATAATGCAATACTATGTTATTTATTTTATCAATCAAATTGGAACCAAAGTATTTTATTTCATAGTTATTGGCTTATTTTTTGTCAGTCAAAATCTTGTTTCCTAATCAATATTCACAAATTATTATTATTATTATTATTATTATTATTATTTTGAGACGGAGTCTCACTCTGTCACCCAGGCTGGAGTGCAGTGGGGCGATCTCGGCTCACTGCAAGCTCCACCTCCTGAGTTCACGCCATTCTCCTGCCTCAGCCTCCTGAGTAGCTGGGACTACAGGCACCTGCCACCACACCCGGCTAATTTTTTGTATTTTTTAGTAGAGATGGGGTTTCACCATGCTAGCCAGGATGGTCTTGATCTCCTGATCTCATGATCTCGGCTCACACACCTCCACCTCCCGGGTTCAAGCGATTCTCCTGCCTCGGCCTCCCGAGTAGCATGCCACCACGCCTGGCTAATTTTTATTTATTTATTTATTTTTTGTATTTTTAGTAGAGACGGGGTTTCACCATGTTGGTCAGGCTGGTCTTGAACTCCTTACCTTGTGATCCACCCACCTCGGCCTCCCAAAGTGCTGGGATTACAGGCGTGAGCCACCGCGCTCAGCCCACAAAAAAATTTTAATGACATTTAAAAAAACTAATCAGAATTCACTATTTATTCATTTTGTTATAGTTTTCTTCTAGAACCTATGCACAGTACTATGTAAACATTACAAGATCAATTAAATTTCTTTAGTGTTAAAATGTCTACCAAAAACATTTAAACATTAATTATGCTAAATATTTTTAATTTATGACTACCTTTCATGTACCTCACAGTTTATTCTTGGTTGTTCAAGAAGAAGCGTGTTTATCTGCAGCTTATTTATATGGGTAAAATTCTTAGGGGAAATCTCATGTATCTCATATCCATGTATCTCTAAACAAACAAGGTTAACTCCATAAAGAACAAAAAAGTAAGGTTTATAACAGATCTGTGTATTAGATAATAAATCATAATGACGTGACTTAGGAGAAATTCCATTTTCAAGTATAACAGAATAGCTTAGGATAAGACCTACACTCCTTACAAGAAAAACAAAATTTTAAACATTGGATAAAATACACACAGATAAATCTATTTAAAGCCTTGGAAGAGCTACTAAATCAGACATCACTGGAGGATTAAGATCCCAGGGACGTGACACTGCTGGGGTGCTGGATGACTGACATTCTGCAACATTTTTACTCTGGAGGCATTAGCTTTATCTAGAGGAAGGTAAGGAGGTGAAAATGCAGGATTTTCCGTGTCAGAGGACTGCCACGGAGTACACGGGAACCTGCAGAGTCGCTGGTAGTCCGATGGAGCTCAGCTGGAGAGACAAATTTAGAAACTTGAAAGGCCAGCATGTCAGTGGGAAGGAGAGTAAAAAACTGAGCTTGCCACTGTTTTGGGGTTTTTAAAAAAATATGCTTTATTTTTAAGAGCAGTTTTAGGTTCACAGCAAAATCGAGCAGAAGATACATACATTTTCCATATATCCCCTGTGTATTTTTTTTTCCCTAAAGACATCTGAGGAATTCTGAAGCAGCAAGTTTAAGCAGAAGAGAACCTCTGAAAGGCAGAACAGAATTGTCAACAGTGCAGGTCTAGGAATTGCAGTAGAGACTTCACCAGGAGAAGAGGCCCCAGGAAATTCTCCAGACTCTGAGTTGGAAGCCTTCAGCAGGTTCTGCCAAGAGTATGATCACATCAAAAGCAGAAGAAACCTTATGAGTCTGCAGTCCAGTTGAGAGTCAGTTTAATCTCAAATTGAGTTAAATTAAAATGATCTTTCCTTCCTTCAATTACCCTGCCGAGGAAACAGTGGCTGTTCTCTGCAGGATGTAAAATAATTAGGAGACTATAAATATTTGTAAAGACACTGTTTGATATTTAACCAAAAATTTCTAGAAAATTTAAGAAAGGGAACCATAGAACAAAATCTAAGGGGAAAATTACACAAAAGAAATAGAACTACAGGTGCTCTAAATACTGGAGTTGGAAACAACGTTTTGAAAATATTTCTGGTTTTTAAGATAAAGGAAATAAAGAGAAAGATAAAGAGAAATAGATAAAGAATATAATAAAGGTTGCAATTTTAACAGAATATTACTATCTGTAATAAGAATTGAGTAGAAATCCTAGAAATGAAAAGAAACAAAATAACTGAAATCAATAAATTGACAGTTTGGTTTATAAGAGAAAAGAGGATTAATTCTGTAAGAGAGATCAATAGAAAGTTGATCTGAATCACAGAGAGGAGCTGAATCAGAGCAAAATTGAATCAAAGAGAGGACTAAAAAAATTTAAAATGAACAAAATAAAAGAGACACATGAAATTTAATGAAATGTTCTAATATGCATAATTGCAGTTTCAGAAACAGCAAAAGGAGAAAAATGAGACAAAAACAATATAAAAACAGATAAACTGAGAATGTTCCCAAAGTGATTTATGACATCAACTTTCAGATTCAAGAAGTGTAGCCAACCTAAATAGAATAAATACTAAGAAACACACCGTAAGGCAGATCTTAGTGAACGCACTAGAAATCTAAGACAAAGTGGAAAAGGTTTTAAAGCAGTCAGAAAAAAAGACACAACTTTTTTACAGAAGCAACTAAAACTCCAAAAAAGACTTCCATTTCATCGTGTAAACACAGTTATCTTTAAGTACTGAAATGAAATAGCTTCTAATCCAGAATTCTATATCCATCAAAAATCCTTCAGAAATAGACACAAAATAAAGACATTTTAAGACAAGCCATAATGAAGAAACTACACCTGCACTCAAATACTAAAATGAGTTTTTCAGGGAACAGAAAAATGGCCTCAGATGGGAACATGGAAATGCAAGACAGAATAAGGAATAATGAGAGAGTAACTATGTGGGGAAATATAAATACCTATGACCTATACAACAGTAATAAATGACAAGGTCTTCTGGGGTTTAAAAAATAATAGAGTTAAAACACAAGATAACAATAACGCAAAAGGGTCAGATAAAGGGAAAAGTTCTTAAACCCTATTACGTGGTAAAATGTCAGGGACAGCATGTCTCAGGGAATAATAAGCTTGGAGAATTGTAAGTAACCACTTAATAAAGGGGAAAAGGAAAATTAATAAGTAGTTGATTCACACACTTGAAAAAGAGAAAAAGGAACAGCAACATGCAGATAGGTCAAACAGAAAAAATGAAAAGTAAGATGATGCCTATAAACCCAAATATATCAGCAATTGGATTAATCGTGAGTAGACCAAATATTACAATTAAAAGTCCAAGATTCTTACAGTGGATAAAATAAACAAAATCTAGCTATATTTGCTTATAGGAGAATCATTGTAATAGATGCATGCAAAAGTTGCAAGTAAAGGAATAGAAAAAGGGTATACTACATAATCACTAACTAAAGGAAAGCTCGTGTCCCAATATAATATCAGGCAAAGTAGAATAATCACGGCTTTGTTAAGGCAAAAAGCAGTAATAATACATAAACAGAGACAGAGAAGGATAGTTTATTATGATAAACAGGAAAATATAACAATTATGAGTGTCTATGCACCAGTTAATATTTTCAATATATAGAATATAAATAATATAAATAGGCTATAAGTTGTGTAAATAAAATAAATCTTACAATAAATAAATATGAGGTAAGGATAGACAGATAGAGACAGAATTTAACATCTCTCTCTCAATAACTAATAAAAGAAGGCAACCAAAAGACTGGCCAATATTAACAGACTCATTCTAATTGTAATGTACACAATACTATCAGAATACTACAACTAACAATAATGGAATAAAACTTCATTTCAATAGCATGTGTAAATTTACCAAAACTGATATTAATACATTTTTAAATATTCAAATAAATCAGAGTATATGCTCTTCCCACATTGTAATTAAAATAGAAGTAAATAATGAAATGCTAAATATAATATATCCAACTATTCAGAAAGTAAGGAGGAAGCTTCCAAATAGCTCCTCTGTCAAGGTAGAATTAAAAATGAAAATTAAAAAATATTTTAACTGATGAAATACCTATCAAAATATGGAGTATACAGATAAAGCAAGTACTACTTAGAAGGAATTATATAGAAGGAATATAGAAGAAAAAGAATAAAGATAGAAAATCAATAACCTAAGTTCCCATTTGAAGATTAGGAAAGAGAATGCTGGCCAGGTGCAGTGGCTCACACCTGTAATCCCAGCACTTTGAGAGGCTGAGGCGGGTGGATCACCTGAGGTCAGGAGTTCGAGACCAGCCTGGCCAACATGGTGAAACCTGGTCTCTACTAAAAATATAAAAATTTGCTGGGCATGGTGGCAGGCACCTGTAATCCCAGCTACTCGGGAGGCTGAGGCAGGAGAATCGCTTGAACCCCGGAGGCGGAGGTTGCAGTGAGCCGAGATCGCACCACTGCACTCCAGCCCGGGCAACAGTGCCAGACTCCATCTCAAAAAACAAAAGAGAATGCTAAATCAATTCCAAAGAAAACAAAAGGAAAGGAACCATAGATGTAAGTGAAGAAATCAATCAGTAGAAAACAAACATAATGCAGAAAATCCTCAGAACCAATTGTTTTTTAAAATAAATTATAAAAATAGATAAACCCTAGTGAAAGAAACTTAATTTAAAAAGAGAGAAAGCGTAAATAACATGAGGAATTAAAAACAAGACATCACTACAGATTCCAAAGATATTGTAATGATAAGAGCATTTGAGGGAAAATGGACAAATATCTTAACAAAACACAACGAATCAAAATGACTGGAAGAATTAAGAAATCTGAAGACTCCTAAATAAATCAAATTAGTTACTGAAAACCTTCTCCTAAAGAAAACTCCTAAGACATTACGTTAAGTGAAAAAAGCCAGACACAGAAAGATGAATAATACACGATCTCACCTATATATGGAATCTAAAAAAGTTGAATTCATAGAAAGAGAATAGAATGGTGGTTAGTAGGGGCTGGGAGTGGGAGAAATGGGGAGAAGTTGGTCAACAGGTACAAATATTCAGTTATAAGATGATAAGTTCTGAAATTTAATGTACAGCCTTGTGACTATAGTTAACGATAATGTATTGTATACCTGAAATTTGCTTAGAGAATAGATCTCAAGTATTCTCACCACAAAAATAAACAAAAAAAGGTAACTACATGAGGTGATTGATACGTTAATTAGCTTGATAGTGGTAATCATTTTACAGTGTATCTGTAAATAAAAACATCATGAGGGCAGGGCGTGGTGGCTCACACCTGTAATCCCAGCACTTTAAGGAGGCCGAGACGGGCGGATCACGAGGTCAGGAGATCGAGACCATCCTGGCTAACACGGTGAAACCGTGTCTCTACTAAAAATACAAAAACAAAATTAGCCAGGCGTGGTGGCGGGCGCCTGTAATCCCAACTACTCGGGAAGCTGAGGCAGGAGAATAGTGTGAATTCGGGAGGCGGAGCTTGCAGTGAACCGAGACCGCGCCACTGTACTCCAGCCTGAGCGAAAGAGCGAGACTCCGTCTCAAAAACAAAAAAACAAAAAAACAAAAAAAATCATGTTGTACAACTTAAATAAATACAGTATTTGTCAATCATGCCTCAAGAAAGCTGAAAAAAAAAAAACAACTTCCTGAGACCAAGTTTCACTAGTGATTCCTCCAAGTATTAAAAAGTAACAATGCCAATCTTATGAAACTCTTCCAGAAAAGAGAAAAAAAGGAAATACTTATAAATGTGTTTTAGAAGCCTAGTTTAGCTGTGATGTAAAACCTAAAAAGGATATATAAGACAAATAAATTATAAACCAACTTCTCTCACGAAACAGAAGTAAAATATCATAAGTGAAATATTAGCAATATATAAAAGTATAATTCATTGCAACCACAATGAGGTTTACACCAGAAGGTCGAAAGTGTTTATATGTTCTGGTCACTCAGTGTAATTCACCATATTGTTGGAAAACGAAAAGAAAAATTTTAAGATAATCTCAGCAGTTGAAGAATAATACATTTGATGAAATTCAATAGACAAATATCATGAAAGCTTTTTAACAAACTAGGATTAGAAAGAAATTTCCTTGATTTAATGATGAGTATCTAACATTTTTTTTTGCACCAAATACTGAAATATGGAAAGCTTTCTTCAGAACAATGGGAACAAGACAGATTCTCCTGCTAGCACTTCTATTCACCATGTTATAGGAGAGACAGTACAATAAGAATACATTTTTAAAGATTTCTTATAAAAGGAAGAATAAAAAGACATCATTATTCAGAGTTAAGATGATGATGTATACAGAAAATCCTCCCAAAATCTATAGCCAAATATTTAAGTTAATAAGTAAATTTGGCAAAATTACTGGATAAATTGCCAGCATATTTTAATAAAAATATTTTTTTACATCTCAAGAACAAATAGAAAGTGAAATTTAAAAATATTATTTACGACAGTATAAAAATAAATACTTAAGAATAAATCAAGCAAGAATAAAGCAAAAGATGTGGAGGACCTCTATAATGAAATGAGAAAACATTATTAAGAGCATTTCTAAATGACCTCAATGTATCTGGAAGGGTACATTGTTTGTGAATAGGAACGCTCACTATTGTAAATATGTGCATTCTCTCTATATTAATACATAGATTCAGTGCAATTCCAATCTATATCACAGCAGATTTTGTGAAAATTTGCAAACTTAATCATAAAATTTACACGGAAATGCAAAGGCTAAGGATAACCAAGGCAGTTTTGAGGGAGGAAAACAAAACTGAAGGACTTGCATGGTTAAAATAAAAAAAGACAAAGTGACAAGTGCTGGCAAGAATTTAAATAATAGGAACTCACTCTGTTAGTGGGAGTGTAAATTGTAATAGCTTCTTTGCAAAATTGGCGGTATCTATTAAGTCTGAGTGTATGTATATATATATATTCAGGAATTCAAGTTCTAGGATATGTTTTAGACTACGAATAACTGAAAGGCATACACGTGTTCATCAAAAGATATTTAAAAATTCATAGTGGCACTATCCATAATAGCCTAGACTTGAAATCCCAACGCCCATCAATAGACTATCAGATAGATACATTGCGATATATTGATGGAATAAATACTATACAGTTAATGAGTATGAATAAAGTATTGCTACATGCCAAAACATGTCTGGATATAAAAATATAATGTTGAAACAAAAGAGCCTAAATATACTATTCTATTCTACCAAGTTATAAGACAGGTAAATTAATACATGGTGTTATCAACCATGATAGTGGTTATTTTCAGGAGTAGATAGAGGAATGGAGCATGAGGAGGGCTTCTTGTGTGCAACTAATGTCTATTTTATGTATTGATCTGACTGACCACTGGTAGATAATCATTTATTTTATAAAGCTTAATCTAGCTCTACACATCCTCAATAAAAGTGTTATTTAAAAAATTATACATGGTAAGTGGGATAGAAAAATCTGTCCTGCAGTAAAATGGACTATGTTGAATTAAAACACTGTGAACAACATAAGTATCAAGAATGAATGCAATTAAAAGCATCGCTCTCGTTGACCAAGTCCAACTCCATCCAGCCCTAATAAATGTTTCAGTAGCAGAGGTTGACCATAATAAGTACTTTTGCAGGCCCAAAGCCAACCCCAGATAAGCCTCGGTAGGACTTTGTCCAAATTCTTAATTCAAAAATGCAGTATTCATTTTAAAAGCTAATTTTAGTCATCCTGTTAAATCTTTGTTACACTGGGCTGCTCTATTCACTTTTCTCAGTGTTTACTAATCCTTGAAGATAATTGAAAGCAATTTTATAGAAGCATGAAATGAGTTTTCATGGATTTTAATCTACATGAAGTGGCCTTCAAAATTATATTTGATCCTGAGTAGATTATCTGTTTATGTTTTTTTTCACTCTCTCCTATTACCTTACCTTTGCCGAGTCTCATGTTGTTCACAAGAAGAATTTTATTAAGTAATTGTTAAACAACATAAGTGAGAACATACAATTTTTTGTCACCAACTTATTAACTAAAAAGTATGTTATAATGCTTATCCTGAAAAACTACTTCTATTTCTTGATAGACTAACATATGCCACTAATTTGTATAGCACCTGTTATTTTGATTATATAAAAAAAGGATGAATATATTCTTCATGCCAATATTCATATAATACAGAAACATATATATATATATACACACATGACCATATATACATGTGATACACATACACATGTAATAATGCCCCCCCCCCCAAATCTAATTTCACTTTCCTCTCCTTGTGTCTTTCTTTGGGCTGAATGACTACACTGTATCATTGCTGAAATGACTGTCTTTAAAAACTTGCAGAATCCTTAAAGCCAGAGTGGTATTTGACATACCAATTTCTATTTCTTATATGAAAAATAAATCTTCTATTTAAAAAAGTCCTATTTTCCACAGGCCTCAAAGTGGCGGTAGTAATAAGGAACATTTATTGTTTCTCCATAAGGACAATTTACAAAAGCCATCTCGCTTTATCCTCCTAACATCCTGTGTTTTAGGTATGTACTATGTCCAATATGGAAATACCTCCCTGGAGTAGGGAGTAAATACCTAGAATCACAATTATTACATTGCACATCTGATGCCCGGTATGATGGTTCACACTTGTAATCCCAGAACTTTGGGAGGCCAAGGCGGGTGGATTGCTTGAGCTCAGGAGTTTGAGACCAGCCTGGGCAACACAAGAAAACCCCATCTCTACTAAAAATACAAAAACTTAGCTGGGTGTGGTGGCATGTGCCTGTAGTCCCAGCTACTTGGGAGGCTGAGATGAGAGGATCACTGGAGCTTAGGAGGTCGAGGCTGCAGTGAGACGAGATGACACCACTGCACTCCAGTCTGGGGTCTCAAAAAAAAAAATCTGAATTTTGAGTTCATGAAATCTGACTCCAAAATCTCAATTAATCCATGGAACCATTAACTAGTTCTTACCTGAGCCTTAACAAATCTCTCATTAGAACATAATACTGAGAGGGTATTAGGTGATCGTATGGTACCTGTGAAGCACTGGGGACCATCAGCTATCTCAAAGTCACAAAGGTACCAGCACATTTCCCAATATGTTTACCAAGCAGTTGATTGCAGTTTAGAAAAAGTTGTCTAAAGAAGCGATGACTTACATTTTGTTATGATTAAGTTAACAAAATAAACTGTGAGAGCCTGAGTATATCTGGCTTTAGCCTCTGTGGTAATTATGGATAGCATTCCCAGTTATCACACATTATCTTCATTTTCCTCGCACTACTCCAACTATCCATACTTAGAACACTGTTTAAAATGAGGGATAACAACATGACTTGCTTTGGCTAATGAGATGTGAGCAATGCAATGTGTACAGCTGCTGAGCATCTCTTGGGGCTCTGTTTACCACGATAAAATCCGGAGTTTCCTGCAATGACTCCAGCATCGCGGGGTGACAGGACCTCCTCCACCTGAGGGACCACGTGTGCAGCTGAGTTGGTCCCAGCCCCTGCCAGGCCAGCTTGGCTACAAGTGGTGAACTAGAAATAAAACATGAGCAGCCAAATATTTTACCCCCAAAATCTATTTCTTTGATATATTTTGAAATGCCCCTGCAAAGTTGTCTCTTATGGGGAAAATCTGCATTCTGTAGGGAATCTCCTTCCCTTACCAGGTCTTTTCCTGAGAGTCTGACACCTTTTAAGGTCCAATAAGTGACATTTATCATCTATTCTCTCTGAACTTTGGCTTCCACAACCCCCTTAACCACAGCATTTCTGTCTTCGCCTGTAACTTCTGCTCCCTTAAAATGTATAAAACAAAGCTACAGCCCAACTACCTTGGGTTCTCAGAACCTCCTAAGCCTCCTGAGGCCTGTGTCACAGATCACGGTCCTCAGATTTGGCTCAAAACAAAACTCTTCAAGTATTTTAATTAAAAAATAATAAATAAAATGAATGAATCTTGCTTTCATAGAGTTGGTATATGTTATATCTTATTTACTCACAATTTTATGTTAGGTGTATACCCATAATCTTCTTTAATAGTGATGGCTGAGGCCGAGTGTGGTGGCTCACACCTGTAATCCCAGCACTTTGAGAGACCAAGGCGGTCAGATCACCTGAGGTTGGGAGTTCGAGACCAGCCTGACCAACATGGAGAAACCCAGTCTCTACTAAAAATACAAATAATTCGCTGGGCGTGGTGGCACATGCCTGTAATCCCAGCTACTAGGGAGGCTGAGCCAGGAGAATCACTTGAACCCAGGAGGCAGAGGTTGCACAGTGAGCCGAGATCACGCCATTGCACTCCAGCCTGGGGAACAAGAGTGAAACTCCATCTCAAAAAAAAAAAGAAAAGTAGTGATGGCTGGAAACATAGACAGCACTTACTATACACCAGGCCCGAGTCTAGTCCTCTTAACAACTCTAAGGAAGTAGGTGGTATTATTTTTTTTCCATTTTGCCAATGAGAAAACATGTTCTAGATCATACAGCTAACAAACAGTACAGGTAGGTAGGACTTGAACACAGGCTCTCTGCTCACACAGACATGTGAGAATGTCTTCAGGAAAAATGTGCCTCAGATAAATTAAAAGAATACACAGCTATACAGGGACTGTAGAAAGGCTTGACTGGAGGATCTGACTTCAGGTTCTCTGAGGTTTTGTGAAACTCCCCTATAAAAGGTATTTCCTTAGGTGTTCGTAAACACCTAAGGAAATAAATTTAGAGGAAGTTAATTATTGCAGAAATATTATTATTGCAAGTAATATTATTGCAGAAATAAATGTAGAGGAAGTTAATTATTTCTCCCCTTGCCTTCTCTCTCACTCTCTTTCTCCCTTTCCCTCTCTACTCTCTCTCTCTCTATTTTTGTTTTTTGGTCAGGAATTAATCTTCAAACCCGAGATTTTAATTTTCCTTTTGTTTGAACTTCCTAATAAATACTAACAATAAAAAATGTTACTAGCAAAATGACATACCTAATGATATGATGATGCAATGGGTAACTTTTGGAAGACATACTTAACCCTCTCTAATTTGTTACCTGGTTCTAGAAACAACTAAAACTCTGCAAAAGTCTCAGTTAATATCACTTCTTCCTATGCAGCAAAAAATCAGAAGAGTTAAAATTATTAGTTGTAGTTTGTTTGTTTGTTTTTACTTTTCTCTCAGTATATATAGAATTATATAGCTGAAAAAAAACCCAGTCTTTTCTTGATAGATAGTATAACATCTAAATCAATCTAGATTGTTTTCCAGCCTTTTAAAAATACATAACCCACATAAAAACCAACTCAACAATTTATTTATTTTCTTTCTCTACTATTTCCAACATGAATTTCTTCACATAGAAGACTTCTAGGTTTCTACTTCCTGCATTTGCTCAGAAGTTATTTTTGCCCACTATGTTACCTTTGTCATTTCCTTTCTGTCTGCAAAAATTCTCCTGTTCTTAGTGTCCAGTGTGACTTCTGGTTCTCCTTAAACTATTTTGTCTCCATTAGTTTAGTTCATATGATCAGTTCTGTCTTGTTATTCCCAGAAACAGTAGGGGCTGCTTTATATATTTAACAGCTTTTATGTTTGCTTTCCATGCTCAGATTATCTTCTGATGTGTTTTCCATCATAAGATGTAAGCTCCTTAAAGAAATGACTTGTTCATGCCTGTAATCCCAGAACTTTGGGAGGCCGAGACGGGCGGATCACGAGGTCAGGAGATCGAGACCATCCTGCCTAACACAGTGAAACCCCGTCTCTACTAAAAATACAAAAAAAAAAAATAGCCGGGCGTGGTGGCAGGCGCCTGTAGTCCCAGCTACTCGGGAGGCTGAGGCAGGAGAATGGCATGAACCCGGGAGGTGGAGGTTGCAGTGAGCCGAGATCGCGCCACTGCACTCCAGCCTGGGCGAAGAGTGAGACTCCGTCTCAAAAAAAAGAAAAAAATGACTTGTGCTTTCACATATACGAAAGAATCTACTGCAGGACTGTGAACGCAATGTGTAAATGAATGCTTTTTGAGTCAACTGTACACAGTGATATCTTATAATCAAAAGTTGCTTCTAAGTGATTGTTGTATACCATAAAATATTACAGCGTTGATTCAAGCAAACAACTGACCCTTTGTTAACCATTGATGATATCACCAATGCTTCTTTTATGGCTTTTTAAATAGGAAAATCCTGAGATGCAGGACATGCTTTATCTTTTCTCCTACCAGTACATCAAAAGTTCCCCTGTTCCTTTCTCAACATGGATCCCATCTACCCTCTGAAGGGGCCACCATCCCTACTTTTTTAATGATTAGTTTTTTCTCTTGCCATTTTGTAACCTATATTTCCATTTTGAAACATGTTCGGTATGATTTCAATCTTTTTTTTAAATTATACTTTAAGTTTTAGGGTACATGTGCACAACGTGCAGGTTTGCTACATATGTATACATGTGCCATGTTGGTGTGCTGCACCCAATAAATGACAATTTCAGCCTTATAAAATTTGTGGAAGCTCGATTTATACATTCAGTTTTGAAAAAATGTTCCATGTTCATTTAAAAGAATATTTATTTTCTGTAGTAGTTGCGCACCATATCATTTACATGCCATTTATACATACTCAACCAAGTTTGTGAATCACAATTTTTGTCTGAAGTTTCTGTCAATTACTCAGGGGGACAGGTTAAAAATCTTTTGCCATCATTATGATCATGGGTTTATCTTTGTCTCTTCTTTCAGTGGTCTCTCTCTCTCTCTCCTTCTCTCTCTCTCTCTCTCTCTCTTCCCTTTCCCTCCTCTGTCTCTCTCTTCTTTCTCTCTTGGCCAAACTCGTTAATGGTAATTTTTCTTTGAAGACTCTATCAATTACCCAAATAGATTAGTTAAAAATCTGCCACCATAATCATGGTTGTGAATAAAAGGGAAAAAACAATTTTGAAATACAGAGCATGTACCACAAATTATGTAACTTGTGGAGCAGGGTCAGAGCAGCATCCTGTGTTGAAACACATTAATATTCTACAGCAAAGCCACCACTATTCATATGAAATGAAATAAATAAAGACTATAAATGACATTACATAATTTCAGCTCGGGTTTTGGCAGCAAATTTGCAAGTCTTTCAATTTTCAGAGCTTTGTGAATTTCATCATTGTGGAAGAGAGATTTTATATGTGTATTCTGAGGGAATGCGACATGCAGTATGAATGATGTTATCTTTCAGCAAGTGGGCATACAGTTCTGTTCTTCATCTCAAGGAATGTCTTTCCCTCTGAAGTCTAATTTTCTAATATCAATGTAGCTTATATCAATGTATATTGTCATTGCAGCAGCAAATCAATGTATATGTGATAGTCTACTCATATAAGGACTATTGATAGTCTATAAAACTGTAGTTGGTATTTATGTGGTGTATCTTTTATACATATTTTAGATATGTCTTCTATAACAGTATATAACTAAATTTTTAAAAGTCTAGTCTGGAAATATTTGCATTATAGTACTCTGTTCCTTTATATTTAATGTAATTGCCATATTGCATTTAATAAAATGTTTAAATATATTATTATGTCTTGTATTTTTGTATCAACTTCCTATTTTTTATGCTTTCTCTCTATTCTTAACTTTTTTGATTAATTTGTATCCTTTTGTGCTTTCTCTTTCTTAATTTGGAAGTTATTTCCTTTCCTATTACTTGTTACCTTAGCAATATACTGACTTGTCAAAATCTAAAATTAATTAATACTTTTAATCTCCAACTAGATAACAACAAGAACCTTAAAACAATATACCTCCATGCATCCCCCCGGTTTATATGTTATTTTGGCTGTCATAGTTTCTATCTCTTCTAAAACAATTTGGGATATGATGATTTTTGCAGTTTTATAGTCAGTTATTGTTCAGATTCCCCCACGTGCTCACTACTCTTTCTGTTTATTCTCTTCGGCATTTTGCATCTTTAGTCTTTTTATTTCTAAAAGTTCCATTTGGCTCCTTTTCAAATCTGTTACATTGCTTTATACAGCTTTCTGTTTCCTTGAAGTTTCTTTAAACCCTTAAAGGCTAGCGCTCTTTAAAATATAGAAGTATAGTTGATTTACAATCTGCCTAATAATTTTAACATATAAAGTCTTTGTTCTATTTTTTTCAAAAAAAATTTCTCTTATATTGCCTTGTATTCTTGCGTGTTTATCGAATATGTATTCATTTATTAACAAATTTGTATAAGCACTTACTGGTATGGGACAGATATGCTTAAACTTACTAATAAGAGAAAAAAAACAATGTTTGTGAAAATACTGGGGGTGTCATTTTGCTATTCCATAAAGGTATTTTTTGGTAGGTCAATCTGTTATGGGGAAATCTAATGCCAAGGAAATGGTTTGTTCCATATCTTTCCAGAGCACGATCGTGTGTCTTCAAGACTTCACATGTTCCATGATCAATCTATTACCACATTAAAAATACTCCAACACTTTCATCCTGGCGAATTAGTCAATAAGGGTTCCTTTCTTTTAGTATTCAGAACTCCCCTCCTCTTTGCAAGAGATCTACAAAGCTTGCCCAGGAGCCATGCTGACCTTTGCTGTTGGTCAAGGTCCTCCAGGGCGTCCTGCATTCTCAGGGCTTTGTCTCTCTTGAGTCAATGAGGTCCCTAAAACGTGGGTTTAAGAAGGCACAGAGCCACTGTCACAAAAAAATGAGGCCAGACTGCAACAGTTCTCCAAAGATCTTCTGAAAACCTGGGAATACTATGTGAAAAGCACAATTCAGAGAAGAAAAAAAAATTCTTTTTCAGGTGTCACTTTTTCCAAAATCCAATAAAAGACCAATTCCCAGATAATTCCCCCATAGGCTACTCCCTCATTAGGTTAGAAGTGTTGGGACTATTCTTCTTCTAACCTGAGTCCTCTCTCTCATTTGTCCCCAGAGTCTCATAGCCTCAACTTCCTTCTACTGGCCCCATTATATAAGTACATAAAATAAATTATATAACATTATCATAATTTATCTGGAGCCACTGCTTTACCGACCTTCAAAATAGCCTTTTATAATATTATTTTTTTAAAAAAAGTATAGCCATTGTTGAAAGAAAAACTTTAGACAAATTAAATTTAACAAAGTTTACTTGAGCAAAGAATAATTCATGAACCAGGTAGCACTCAGAGTCAGAAGAGGTTCAGAGAACTCCCATCTGCAACGGTGATCTATTTACATTCAGAGTATTTACAGACAGAACAAGGAAGTAAAGTACAAAAATAACTTGATTGGTTACAGCCATGCATTTGCCTTATTTGGAAATGGTCTGATTAGTTGGCTGCCTGTGATTGGCTGAAGCTTGACTGCTCATGATTGGCCAAGACTTGGCTGTTTGTTATACTCCTGAGTTAGGTTTTTAGTTTGTGTATCTACTAAGTTAGGTTGTAGTTTGTAATGTAGGCACTCAAAAGTGCAAAGACAGCCTCAGGCCAATGGCCTCCTGCTTGTGTAATTTACCATTATTTTGTCTCAGCCTCTCCCTTCATGAGTAGACTTAGTGCCTTAATTTTACACAAAGAAAGGCCCTCCAAACTGCCCCCACTGCACAAATAAAAAGACAAGTCTTCACAAAAAGGTCAGTTATTGCCATCCCACAAAGCACAAACTATACAATCTATTGGTAATACTGCCCATCCAGTGTGGCCCTGACTTTGGTTACTTACATTTCTGTACATTAGAGAAATATCTAACCCACTGCCAAAGCGTTATGCACCAGTTCACTTCCTTTGCCCTGGCCCTCACTATTCCTCTGCTTTTATGTTTTGTTATGTCACTTATTGTTATCTGATGCCCTTATTTATCAAAGGCCTCTCCCCACTAGCTTGTAAATGCTTCTATGATGGGGTGTTATGGAGAGAATTGTGTTCCCTGCAGAAATTCATATGTTGAAGTCCTAATCCTCAGTATCTCAGAATGGAACTGCTCAGTATAGACACACACGGAGGGAAGATGATGTGAAGACTCAGGGAGAAGATGGCCATCTACTAGCCAAGGAAACAGGCCTGGAACAGTCCTTCCTTTCAATCTTCAGAAAGAACCAAGAGGCTGACATCCTGATCTCAGACTTGAGAACTGGGAGGTAATACATTTCTCTCTTTTAAGCCACCCAGTCATTGGCACTTTTTTATGGCAGCCTTAGCAATTTTTGTTTTATTTGTTTCAGCATCCTCATGGTTTGGAAAAAAAGAAATAAAGGGAAAAAAATAAAATAAGTAAAAAGAAAATAATAAAGATATGGTAAAGTCAATGAAATTTAATAAGATTAAATACCAATAAATGTTTATTATAACAGCTAAAACAAGTCAAGTTTATGGCAAGATTGATGAAGAATAAAAAAGAGAATAAAAAATCAGACAGGCTATGAATTATTGGATGATAACAGAGTTCTACTAACTAAACACAATGAATATAAAACACCCTGTAAACTATCCCCTTTGGAGTCTTCATTGCTGACTACTATTTAAATTCGTATAGACTTAATGACACAGGAAAATTTACAAGACTTTAAAATTTCAAACCCTAAATGCAAACATTTATGCAAAAGATTAAAGAATACATCCCCTAAATTTTTTTCTTGCAGAGTAACATTTTGAATAATTTCTTCAAGTTTTCTGCAATAAGCATGAATTTATCTTATGATGAGGAAAAACTCATAAAATGTACTTTTAAAAATAAACACATAAAATGCATAGAAAGAGATTCTGCAAAATCAGAGTGCAGAAGTAGATTAGAACATCCTTCCTACAAAATATTTATGAGGTCATGTGGTAGGTAAATAACTTTTTTGAATTAAAAAAATTTGGACATTGACGAATCATTATCACAAAAGCAAATGCAAGACTTAGAATGTCTATGAAGTACTGAACACAGAGGTAGCAGTGTACTGTATTTTTTGACTTATCTGGAAATTATTTTTCAGAAATTCAGTATTGAAGAGTAGTTAATAACATTTAACATGTGAGAACATTTACTATTTCTAACCAAAATTATTCTATTTCTGTAAAAAAAAGTTACCTGTTTTAGTCAACTCCTTGGAAATTAGCTTTTCTATAATATCATCTATTGAGTTAATAAGAAAAGAGAGAAATATTCCACTGAAATTACCCCCAAAAAAGTCTGGTGACTATATACTCAGTGAGAGAGAAGGGTATCACAAAAAACTATATTTTATTTCCAAGTATCTGAAAAAATGCCTGGCAGTCTTCAACATCATTTAAATACAAAATGGCTTGATTGTCGTATATTGTGAATAAATATAAGTACTGAAAGAAAAATTTATGATGGGAAACTGCAATGGTAAATGCATCAAATAGATCTGAAAGACGCAATGAGTAAATGAAACTTAGAAGGGAAGAAGTATTTGCTCAATTGACATTAAAACACCTTCCATATGAGAATAACAATTTTCTCCAAATGCTTTCCAAATGAGATTTTGTCACCACTCTCAAGTTTGGCTGAAGAAATCAAAGTCATGAGGTCACATGAGATCAAACAAAATGAAAAGTTTAATTAATCATTTTATGAATTAAATCAATGAAGAAAACCAAACTGGAAGATAAATTGTCTTTTGTTTTTGCCAGTAGCAGGTTCTTAAGAGCCTGAATAATTCAGGTGATAGCCTGACATGTTTTATTAATTAATTTTTTACCTTTTTATTATATGATATATTGATCATCGTTAGATATCATCACAAGTTTCCCTCTTCTCTCATATTCTCCTGTCCTTTCTATTTTTTGAAAGCACTAAACACTGACATGTTATGTATCTGAGTATTTTACTATCTTCCCCCACTACAATATGAGTTCTATGTGAGAATAAAAGCTAGAATATAGAAGTATGTGTAATTATTGGAAAAACGTTCTCAATTAAAGATGTGTTTTAGGACTTCATGTGTTTAAAGTTAGTGCCTAAATCCAACAGAGTAGAGGAATTTTATAACTGATTAGAAGTACGATGGAATCCCCACATTTGATAAGTGCCATTAAAAAGGCAAAGATATTAGTTTTAAAAAAACAACCTCATTAAAAAGCGGGTGAAGGACATGAAGAGACACTTCTCAAAAGAAGACATTTATGCGGCCAACAAACATATGAACAAAAGCTCAACATCACCGATCATTAGAGAAATGCAAATCAAAACCACAACGAGATACCACCTCATGCCAGTCAGAACAGCTATTATTAAAAAGTCAAGAAACAATAGATGCTGGCAAGGCTGTGGAGAAACAGGAATGCTTTAACACTGCTGGTGGGAATGTAAATTTGTTCAACCATTGTGGAAGACAGTGTGGTGATTCCTCAAAGACCTAGAGCCAGAAATGCCATTTGACCCAGCAATCCCATTACTGGGCATATACCCAAGGGAATAGAAATCATTCTATTATAAAGACATGTGTGTTTGTTACAGCACTATTCACAATAGCAAAGACATGGAATCAACCCAAATGCCCATCAATGATAGACTGAATAAAGAAAATGTGGTACATATACACCATGGAATACTATGCAGCCATAAAAAGGAAGAAGATTATGTCCTTTGCAGGGATACGGATGGAGCTGGAAGCCATTATCCTCAGCAAACTAATATGGGAACAGAAAACCAAATACCGTATGCTCTCGCTTATAAGTGGGAGCTGAACAATGAGAACGTATGGATACAGGGAGGGGAACAACACACACTGGGGGCTGGTGGGGGTATTGGGGGTGGGGGGAGGAACAGCATCAGGATAAATAGCCAATGCATGCTGGGCTTAATACCTAGGTGACTTGTTGACAGGTGCAGCAAAAAACTCTGGCACACGTTTACCTATGTAACAAACCTGCACATCCTGAACATGTATCCGAGAACTTAAAATAAAATACCATATATTTCAATATTTAAAATTTCATGTTGTCCTAACAGCGACAACAAAAATCTCTAGATGATACTGTTAACTGTGTTGCTTATTTAACCTAACCAAAAATTAAGTTTTGAAATGGGAATAATATAAATTGACATTTTTACTTGCAATAGCAAGACTTTTTTGAGGGCTCATCTCCTAAGTCTGTAATGCAGGTACCTGCAGATCCCAGGATAGGAGCCCACTGAGAACCTAGAACGAATTTTTTAAAGCACATAACAATAATATCCTTTGGAAAATATTTAGACTGACACCTCTGGTCTCAGCATTGCAAAAGACTTTTCTTTCCCTGGAAGCAACATCCTTTTATTTGCATGATTCTTTTGAGAGACTTTCTTGCTTTAATTGACTAATTAAGTTAAAGGCCACAGTATAGTGCTGGAAGTATTTTCCTTCTAAAAGGAGCACTTTGGCCTTTAAGTGTTTCAAAGAATGGCCTCCTTCACCACAAGTGCCATAGGGCTTGGCACCTCTGTCCACATGCATACGGTTTCTTTGAGTCGAAAAGGGAAGAGGGAGATAGAAAGAAAAAATCTGCCAGTCTTTCCTGCCTCCCAACTTACTCATTGCCAACGAATGCCTTAGTGACTGGCTGCTAAGTGGGCGAATCCCAGCAAACCACATTCCGCTATGTGTGGAAACAGTTCAAAAGTTTCAGTCGTTCGGTCCAACCAGTGGATGGTCTTTTCCTGTAAACGTGGCCCAAAGACGTTTATATGAAGTTGTAGGTGGACTTGACCTTAGTCAGGCTTAGAGGAAAAGGCAGTCTTCCAAGAATTCTAGAACTCAGTGCTTCACATCCAGTTAGAAAGAAACCATAAACAGCTGTACAGAGGCCATGTGGTCCTCTCCCAGCTGAAAACCCTTAAAAACAGCAAACTAAGTAAATGGCTGTGGTATTTATTTATGCTGTTTATCACTCTGGTAGAATGTGGACTAGGATAGTAGCCTGGGAGATTATCTTGTGGCGATGATGCAATTATAGCCCAGTGCTGCACAGCTGATAAGGTGACCTACAACATCCTCCCCGAGATGAGGGGTTTTGAGATTGCAGAAGCCAGTCTGTTCTGAACGCTGGTGCCTACTGTAACGGGAAAGACCCCTCACCCACTATCGCCAATGCACGGCAATTCTCTGATCGTGCCTTTTCTTGCTTAAAACTACTGTTTTAATGTTTTGATGGGTGTGACCTTTGTAGACAGTAAGTAAAGTCTTTCTCGTGCTGTGACTGGTACTTGTTCAGGAAAGTTGCAGAGGCCACAGGACAGAAGCTGAAGCCAGGAGTTCGTGGCCAAAGCATCCATGAGCTCTCTGACTATGGTTGGCATATCGCTGAACACCAATTTTTGCTCTACTTGACCCTTTTGGAAAATCAAACTCACAATCACTTTCTTCCAAGAAGGATTGAACAGAAACTTACTTTTAAATCTTTGATGGTAAAACTAAGTAATAAAAGATTTCTCCAAGCAATTATTGCAAATGCTTGACTCTATATTTCTCATTGTTTCCTGATTCTTTCCCTACCATCAATGACAAATTATGACAGCTCCACTCATACCTCTCTCCTCTTTTCCATTTTCATTGCCATCATCCTTACTCAGAGCCTCACTATCTATTGCCTAAAATCACTGCAGTAGTTTAGTCAATTTTCCTTCCAATTTATGCTAAACACCACAGCAAGATTAATTTTTCTAAAGTATACTATTGATCTAAAAAAAAAAAACAAACCACCAACTGATAGATGTCTGCTGCCTATCAAATTGAGTGAGATGCCTTAGTTGTGTACTAAACACTTCAATGTGTCAACCCTTTGAGCCCCAACTTTTTAAATATCCATTATCCTTTCTCCCATATTTCAGTCTTAACTCCAGTTTTGGGGAGATGCCTGTGCTTTGGGTTCAGCTTAGATTAGATCATCAGGTTTTAGAAAACAGCTGAAGACTTTGAGCAAGAGAATGATGTGGTCATAGAAATGTTTCGGGTGGGTCTGGGTTATGGCTTTGGAGGGTGACTGAGCAGGGTGAAAGCCACTGCCTGTGTCTGGGCAGGCAAGGATGAGGGCTTACACCAGACAGCTGAAGGAGGCATGCAGAAGGCGGCGATGAGCTCAGGCACCAAAAGAAAGGATTTCTAGAAAGGACAATATTTGATAAGGTGGAATGAATTAAAAATAAGAGAAAAAAGACAACTTCCAGATTCCACATTCAGTTTGAGCTATCTTTTAAGACTGTTTCTGTAACAGGCCTTATAAGTGAAGCATGACGTGGTAAGTCAATGACCTTCAGTTTAAAATGGCATATGTATTATTTCATTTCAAACACCACTCAGATGAACATGACTCGTTTTTCCACTAATTCCCTACTCCCAGCATTTATCATCTTTTTAACCACAGGCCTATCAAATAATCGGATTGTCTTCCTCAGAATATTTTTAGTACCTCTGTCAGTATATGGCAAATCATCAACATGGTGAGTTTGCAGTTAACCATTATTTTAATTGATATGTACTTTCTGACTGTGGAGCACAGACAAAAATATATTCACTGTGAGGTCATTTAAAGCAACATTTTAACACACAATTCCTTTAAACAGACACAGAATGATCTGCGATATCTGCAGGAACACTAAACATGGTATAGCTATGCTATGTTACATGATTAGTAGCACTGGCTGTACCCGTGCTCAACAAATGTTTGTTGACGTTTTCTTCAAATTCTAAGATATTCTTCAATGTTGCCAAGTTGAAAATACAATGGTACTATTAGAGAAAAACAGGTGCAATAGTTACCGCTACCACCCCAGAAAGGGAAATTGATAAAGCACTTTCTAACTTGTTTGGACCATTGCTTTATTTATAAAAATATGTGTGGGTAGTTTGTTGTTAAATTCTTTGAAACCTTTATTTAGAAAAAAAAATGACATAAAAGCTTTTTTGCTTGTTGGGAAACAGAAGGGTTAGGAAAATGTTAGGCTGTGACTTGCTCCTTGAGTGAACGTGGTTCTCATTAACTCACAGGAATCAGAAAGTAAAGAACACCAGAGGCTAGGAACTCTACAGTGAAAATGCTGAATATCTGATGAAATGTGTCTTACAAATAAAATCTCAGACTCTTTTCAGAGCTCTTAATACACTCTCAAGGGTGAAATGTGTTTGCTTTTAGCAAAGTAGATTAGCTTACATCTTGTGATGGGAAAAGTCTGTGTAATGCTCGTGTCCTTTAGCTCTCATTTCGGAGCAGTTCGTTCGGGTTGTATCTTTTGGCCATAGTTGTGGATCTCAATTTTCTACCCTGTCTGAGTGTTAAATCGTTTTCTGTCTGCTGTCAAGCTGTCTCTTTTGGTTCCCATACCCCCCTCCTCTTTTTGTAAGGTACTTACTTATTTCTAAGGTCAGGTGGAATTCAACTTTAGTTTTCTTTCTTTATCATGCACTTCAAAATCTAGCATTGCTTCATATATCTGACTGCCAAATATGGCCAGTTTTAACCAGAATATAAATTACTGGACTCTAAACATTTGTACAAATTTTGTACAAACCACATGTTCAGTGGGACTGGCTCTTTTAGAGCCCAAAGAAGGTGGAATAGGCATTTGAGCAACAGACAGGTTTTGAACAATAACTATTCCCAGTACTTGAATGATGTGGAGAACAAGCCAACATGAACCACCACCATTGTCTGTACCATCTTTTACGATACTTCTATGCTTTCAAAAACCCGGAGTGAGGTACCATTCCCAAGCCAGCAGGCCACCTCCATCAACCCTCCTAGATTGATTCCCCCACTAAGCCGGGGCGACCAGGCCTTCTTTTATTCTTTCTCATGGCAAATAGTCCAACAGATGTTTCCTAGAGGGCTGTAGTGGCAGGGAGATTGATTTCTTGGCTTTCTGGGGTGTTAATATAGTATCTTGAAAATTATGTCATGTGGATTACAGTCCTTACTCTTGTCTAAAAGAAACTTTACACGTGTTTGGAAGAGGATACATGTCTATATGGAATTACTTTGGCAATGGCCTTTATTTCAGCTTCCAAATCAAGGAGGGCAACTTCAAATACCAAAAGACAGCTTCAGCATGATTCAGAACCCAAGTGCAAGATCTCCATCACAAAGCAATGTTATGCAGCTCATCACAGATATGTACTATGATGAATTCTGGCAGGCACACTATTATTGTCTCCTGATGAAAAGTATGACAGTTTATCAAGACTATTTTGAATTCTAATCCTGTTCTCCAACCAGCTTGCCTAGCTTCCACATGTTGGTAATAATAGCTAACACTGATATAGCAATTTATTCTATACCAGGCACACTTAAAAACAGTTTACATATATCAATTAATTTAATTTATTTCTCACAACCACCCTATGATGTAAATATTATTATGACTTCGCGTTAAAGATGGGGAACTGATACACAGAGGAGTTAAGTAACTTGCCCCATATCCAATAGCTAGTGAGTGCTAGAATCAGGATTTGAACCCATTAGTCTCAGTATGAGATGTAACTACTTCATTCCCTTCTTCAGCCCCATTCAAAATTGGTAAGTCATTAATGTAAAATCTTTAAAAAACAAACAGTTTCAGAATGAATTCCAACAAAACAGTCTTGATTTTTACTTCATTCACTCATGGTTATTAAGCAGTGAAGTCAAATTAAGATTTTTTTGCTAAGGCAATCTATGGGGGAAATGTTACAGAGTGGGACTCTGAGGAGCACAAGCCCAGAGCCAGAGAGGCCATTTGGGGGGCTATTGCAATGGAGATAAGAGTTGTAAGGGCCTGGAGCTGGGCAACAGGACTGTAGTGGGAAAATTCGTATTACGGTCAGGAGTTACAACCAGCATTTGGTGCTTCATCTCTGCTTCACCACTTATCAGCATGGTGTTCCTGGGAAAGCTTCTCAGCTTCTTTGTGCCTCAATGTCTTTATCTGCAAAATGGTAATAAAAGTCATATCTGGCTCATAGAATAATTTTGAGAATTAAATGAATTAACATATATAGAACACTTAGAACAGTGGCTGGCATGTTGTAGTCACTCTGTGACTGAATATAATTACTACTACTATTATTAAGTACATATGGGCATGAAAGATAAAAACAGGCAAAATTGCTCCCAATTTCTAACTTGAGTGACTCTGGAAATAATGGCATCATTGACTGAAAATAAGAATAGATTAAAAAAAAGAGGCAGGAGAAAACATTAACCATATAGTAGAAAAGATGCCTAATTGATGGAACAAGATCCTAAAAGAAACCAGGGAGAAAAGGGTCAAGAGGAGGAGAGCTTGGTCTTGAGATGACAAGGGCTAAATGAGATAATAATGGATGCAGCTGTAACTACCTTCGCTTCAGAGAAAGGGGAGCTTGGGAATTGTTGTTGTCGTCAGGCCTCAGTTCCCTGGATGGATGTTCCTGAATGGGATACAATGAAATGGCAAGAATGCAAGAGAGTTCAATGAGAAAGCATCCAACCACCAGCTGTACTCAGTCAAGAAGGAAGAAAGTGAATGAGGCTCGGTGTATACTCATAGACTAACAGAGCAGGGATAATTGAGGAATCAAGGAACTGAAGGACTCCAAGTAACAGGGAGCAGGTATGGTGAACCTTAAAATATGAGAAAGATGGGAGGATGAGCAGTAGTGATGGGAGAGTTTAAATTTTTTGTGGTATTGAGTCAGAGTAGGAAGTTGAAGTATGCTGAAGGTCAATAGAACTGACAGTGTCAAAAAACCTTGAGGCAGAAATGTTGGCTAGATTGGCCCCATGTGTGTTGAAATTGTTCAGTTTGAAGGCACAACATGGGCTGTAGAGGATGACTGTGAGCTGGGTGCTAATGTCATCAGTACTTGCAGGAGAATCATCACAATGTGGGTTGTTCCATTACAACAATAAGAACGGCTAAAGGTGAGAACATTTGGTGGCATGAACTAAGAAGGAAAGCAGCTTGGCATAAAGACACAAGAAAAATTCTTTATAAGTGGCATCAAATAGTCCAAGGAAGACCAATCCCTCTTGCAGGCTTTGAGTAGACCAGAAAAACCTTCCTTTCTGAGAGTAACAGAAAAGGAAAAAATTCAGCACAGAGCCAGGATTTCTTTAAGAGTTGGAGGGAACATCTGTGAAAGGTTGGTGGTGCAGGAGAGGAATTTATACCACCTCTGAAAGGGAGCTCTCAGAGGACACAGGTGATGGATAAAAAATTAGGAAAAGTGGGGAGGGGAGACGAAAAGAATCAAAGCAGTGTGAGGAAAAAATGTAGTTGAACATTGAGTGGGGCGTGGGGGAGCAGAGGGAGTACCATGGCCAAGAGTCAGAGTGTGCACGTCATGTTCAAAAGCTTCCAGAGCTGCACTCTGGCCTCAGCACGGAGAACAAGGCCAGAGCAGCAGGAGAAGATGCTATGGCTACAGAGCTCATTAATTAATCTGAATATCTAGATTGCTTGCAGCTGAGTAGATAGACAAAGAGAGAGCATGAGACAGGTTACAGGTTAGTCTCACCTATAATCAAAGTACAGCAGCTCTTCATTAAACAAAAAAGGGAATCAGAGACCCAGTTATCAAGTGTGTTCAAATATACCATGGCATCATTAAGAACCAATTAGATTAATTTTGCAGCTCATTGCCAACATCTGGTATCCACATTCTAATGTGGTGTCAACAAGCCGTGGAACACTGGAGTAGAAGTAATGGTAAAGCAATTTAAGTCATCGGACTTGGAGTCAGAAACTGAACAAGTCAGCTAGAGATAATGGAAACTGATAATAAAATCTTGGTGGAAAAGAAACAAGAAACGCATTACTTTGCCTTTTCAAACAGTTTGCATGGACACTGTTTATTTTTCTCCCTAATTTTCCATTTGGCATGGTCTAATGCATAAATTAGAAATTAGTCTGTTATTAGTTACTGTTTTAATTGGAAAAAATACTTTGGCTTTGCAATTTCTTAGAATGAAAAAACTTAAATACTCATGGTTTTTGATGATGTTTAAATGTTAAACTTCCAGTCTCATCTTTTTATCAGCAAAAAATACCTAAACTGCCACTTTTCTTCAGGAAAACATTTTTTTCACAGCTCAAAAACACTTGCTGCATGTATGTAAAAAGCTTTTTGAATTAGTCATAAAGTTAAAACTTCATACCTCAAATTCCACTCTAGCCATATTGAAATATATTTATAATCATTTTTACACAATTCAATAGTAGAGCTACCATTTTTTCCATGAAGGTCTTCTCAATAGTGTAATAGTCATCATATCATGAGAATTGAGAATGAGAAATAACTATGCCTAGAATTGGGGCTTAAATGAAACAACTTTTTACAGGATTAAAATGCAATACGTTAAGGGAAATGAACAAACAAGAAAGAGACTAGGGAATTTATAGTTGGCTGCCATGATCAGAAAAGGGATCTGGTAACATTTTTTCTTTGCTTTTACCACTAAATCCCTGAACGAAGTATTTGATGCTTTGGATTTGTAGACATGATCTCAATTTTAAACTATTCTAGAACCCATTCGGCTGATCATAAACTACAGGGGTAAGCAGTATTCATGTTTACCTAGGAATAGGAGAATTTATCTTCGAATTATTGTGGGAATGAGAAATGGAGATTTTTTCCACTCTATGACCCTGTGTGGTATTTTGTGGGCCACCAGGGATGAAACAAAATAAACTGTATCTTTTCCCCAATATCTTAAGACTATTACTACCTTTCTTTAATCTTTAAAGGGAGAGAAGACAGAGATAACCAGCTATATACAACACACACTTTGACCAAATAAAATCATTTTTTAAAAATGTTATCATTTAAATGTCATAAAGTTAACTGGGAACCTTGATGTAAAAATAGCAAAACAACACCTTTTATTATCTTTACTATTTTGTCTGATAGGCAACAGGATCATTGTCTAAAATGAAACATTTCCACTGGAATTTGGTATGGGGGTGAGGGGAGGTGGCAGATTTTTGAATTTGAAAGTAGGGTACACTGGAAAGTTTTAGGTCAAAGACTGACCCAAATTGTTTCATTATATGTGAAGGATAAATATGGTTTTAGAAATTGTTGCGCTGGATTCCAAGTGACATTTTGAAATACGGATATAATGAGGAAAAAGTGTATCTCTCTCACCAAAAGATGATTTTGATACATAAATGAAAGAGAGTTTGTCTGCTGTTACCAACTTTCTCCACAAAACTTGAGTCCAATTGCCCCGTTTACTGAATGTTCCCCTCTCTGATTTGCTCTCAGTTGAGCTCACCATTTCTTTGCTTTCCCAGGCACCATACTCTTGTCTTCCTGGATGCTTCTCTCCCAGGCCTTCCCTCCTAGCTTAGCAAACTCATCTATAACCAGTCATTTATTTTGAATACTTCATTCTGTTTTTGGTAGTCCCCCATTTCCCCATACTGGTATTCTCAAAAGTGAATTTCCATTCATCTCACCATGCCCATGTTTTTAAGAGTACCAGTATCCTAGTAATAGGAAAAATAAATTTCTAAAAATGCTGTGCATTATATAGGAATATTCTAGATTTTTTTGAGACAGAGCTCACTCTGTCACCCAGGCTGGAGTGCAGTGGCATGATCTCGGTCACTGCAACCTCCACCTACCAGGTTCAAATGATTCTCCTGCCTCAGTCTCCCAAGTAGCTGGGATTACAGGCGTGCACCACCATGCCAAGCTAATTTTTGTATTTTTAGTAGAGACGAGGTTGCACCATGTTGACCAGGCTCATCTTGAAATCCTGACCTCAGATGATTCTCCTGCCTTAGCCTCCCAGAGTGCTGGGATTACAGGCATAAGCCACCGTGCCAGGCCTATTATAGATTTAAATACACTCAAAGTGTTTGAGGCATTGTAGTCCCTCCAATTATCTTCCCTTCTCAAAATGTGTGGGCATTGTGCCCACTGAGTCACCATCACTCCAGGACAAGCAATCTCAGACTGAAGATGCTAAGGCTTTCTTCAACCTCAAGGTAAATGAGCCAAGACCTCTGTCAACTATTGTGCATCCAGCAGTCTCCAGTAGACCATTAGGACAAAATCCATGAGGGTCTGCATCCCTCTTCATGAGTCCATTCTGTAATGTTCTGCACTTCCTGACTTGTGACCTAGACCTCCAGTCCTCACTGCCCAAATACTTCGAATACAGCTTTGGGAACTGCCTTTGGATAACCAATGACCTACCATCTATATGCACACTCTTCTTAGAGATTTCCTTGATCTCCTTGACTTAACTTCAGCCTTTCACTGAGGAAAGTATTTCTCTGTACCTCTCCTCTAGTACATCAGTTTATTCTCTCACAACTCAATATTCCAAGAAAAGAAGGTCAAGTAGGTGTTCTTTTTGCCTCTCACTGATGCTTCCAGCTGTTTTCCCACTAAGCACAATCTTTGGGCATTTGTACCACTTTACCACTCTCCTTCCCCTCCTCACGAATGCTACCTACCAAACTCTGGGCCTTTCCTTTCCTTCATCTGAGACATTGGAAAATGTCTCATAGCCTTACTCTCCATCCTAAATCCTGCTACTATGCTGTGTGAGATTACAGTATCCCCTTCATAGCTCATCAAACATTTCTTTCATGGATGATGAACCTTTCTCCTCTTTGCTAGATTCGTTAGCTACTCTATTATGAGCCTTCTTTAAATACCGTATATAGTCATCTCGAATTGAATGAGGCAATCTAACAGTTTAGTTGAAAGTATAGATTGTATAGGAAGAGAGATTTGGTTTGGAATCCTGACATAACCATGATTACTTGTTATCATTTGGAAAAATTACCTAACCATCCTCATTTTTTCCACTTCTAAATTGGAGAGGGTCTTACCTACCTAAAATGAGTGACAGATGATTGAATGAGGTAATGCATAAAACTTCTTGACATGTCATTCATTCATCCATTCACTTCTTCAATACCCCCCAATTTGTTGAATACTGAGTATATATTGCACTGGGCAGAAGAAAACCCTCAGGCAGCAAATATGAGGCAGGCCCTTCACTAAAAAGCGTATTGAATAATATATGATTATTTTCATATATATATGATTATTTAATCATATATGTGATTATATATGTATATACATATGAATATATATGTATATACATATATACATATGAATATATATGTATATACATATATACATATGAATATATATGTATATACATATGAATATATGTATATACGTATATATTATATATGATTATTTTCATATATTATTCAATATTATTCAATAATAATATTCAATTATTATTGAATATTATTATTGAATATTGAATATTATTGAATTATTGAATATTATTGAATTATTATTGAATATTATTATTTAATAATAATATTGAATAATAATGAATAGACATATTCATTATGAATAATAAATATTATGAATTAATATTATTCATTATGAATAATAATATTATGAATTAATATTATTCATTATGAATAATATATATGAATAATATATATAATAATGAATATATATATTCATTAATCACATATTCAATTTAAGAAGTGTGCAATTAAAAACTACTTAAGGACTCTAAAGAAAAGGAAAGATGGGCTTAATAGGCAGGTGGCAAGAAAGCTGACCTAAACTGGCTATTCACAAGGGCTTTACCAAACAGGAATCTGAGCCAAGATCTGAAGACATAATAGGCACTAGCTTGATAAAGAGCTTTACTTTTTTGTTTGTTTGTTTGTTTTAAAATGATTTTACTTTTTAGAGCAGATTTAGGTTAACAGCAACATTGAGAGAAGGTACAGAGATTTCCCATATACTCCCTGCCCCTACACATGTACAGCCCTCCCCATTATCAACCTCCTCCATCAGAGTGGTACATTTGTTACAACTGATGAAACAAGCGTCGCTGACACATCATAATCACCCAAAGTCCACAGTTTACATTGGTTCACTCTTGGTGGTGTACATTGTATATATGAGTTTGGACAAATGTGTAATGACATGTACCCACCATTATAGTATCCCACAGAGTAGTTTCACTGCCCTAGAAATTCTCTGTGTTTTGCCTCTTCATCCTTCTCCTCCAACCCCCAAACGCTGACAGCCACTAATCTTTTTACTGTCTCCATAGTTTCAGCTTTTCCAGAATGTCATTACAGTTGGAATCATATAGTATATAGCCTCTACAAACTGGATTCTTTCACTTAGTAATATGCATTCAAAGTTCCTTCATGTCTTTTCATGGTTTGATAGCTCATTTCTTTTCACAGTGCTGAATGATATGCCATTGTTTGGATGTAGACACCTAACTAAAGGGCATCTAGTGGCTTCCAAGTTTTTGGCAATTGTGAATAAGGCTGCTATAAATACCCTTGTATGAGTTTTTGTGTGAACAAAAGTTTTCAACTCTTTGGGTAAATATCAGGAGCACAACTGCTGAATCCTTTGGTAAAGAATATGTTTAGTTTTGTAAAAAACTGACAAACTGTCTTCTAAAGTTACTTTATCATTTTGCATTTCTATCAGCAATGAAGAGGGTTCCTGTTGCTTTACATCACCACCAGTACTTGACATTGTCAATGTTCTGAATTTTGACCATTCTAATAGGTATCTTATTGTCGTTGTAATTTGCCTTTCCCTGATGACATATGACGTGGAACATCTTTTCATATGCTTATTTGCCATCTGTATATCTTCTTTCATAATGGGTCTTTTAAGGTCTCTGATCCAAGTTTTAATTAGGTTGTTTTCTTATTTATGAGTTTTAAGAGTTCTTCGTACATTTTGGGTAATATTCCCTTATCAAACATACAAGGGTATCTGGGTTTTCTCCTATGTCACCTTCCAGAAGTTTTATAGTTTTGTGTTTTACATTTAGGTCTATGATTCATTTTGAGTTAATAGTTGTGAACAGTGTAAGATCCATGTCTAGATTTTTGTGCATGGATGTCCAGCTGTTTCAGCACCATTTGTTGAAAAGACTATCTTTGTTCCATTGTATTTTTTGCCTTTACTCTTTTATCAAAAATCAGTTAACTATATATTTATGTAGGTATACTTATGGGATCTCTATTTTGTTCCATTCATCTATTGGTCTGTCCTTTTGATATTACCACACTGTCTTGATTACTGTGGCTTTATAGTAAGTCTTGAGGTTGAGTAATGTCAGTATTCCAACTTTGTTTTTCTATTTTAACACTGTATTGGCTATTCTGGGTCTTTGCCTATTGCTACAGACTGTAGAATCAGGTTTTCAATATCCACAAACTATTTTGTTAGAATATTTATTGGGATTGCATTGAATCTATTGATGAGGTTGGGAAGAACTGTTATCTTGACAATATTGAGTCTTCCTATTCATGACCATGGAATATCTCTTCATTTTTTAACTTCTTTGATTTCCTTTATCAGAGTTTTGTAGTTTTCCTCATATATATCTATTTTTTGCACTTTTGTGTGTGATCTTATTTTTGAATGTATTTTGTTAACAATTGACTTTTGTATATTAACATTGTATTCTGAAGCCTTACTCTAATAGTTTATTAGTTCCAAAAGGGTTTTGGTTTATTCTTTTATATTTTCTACATACATGATCACGTTATATGTGAACAAACACAATTTTAGTTATTTTTCCCAATCTGTATACCTTTTATTTCTATTTCTTCTCATACTGAATTACCTAGAATTTTCAGTATGATGTCAAAAAGGAGTCATGAGAGAGGACATCTTTGCATTTTTCCTGATCTTAGTGGGAAAGTTTTTAGTTTTTCACCATTACAAATGGTGTTAGCTATAAGTTTTTTTGTAGATATTCGTTATCCAGTTGAGAAAGTTGTCATTGATTCCCAGTTTTCTGAGAGTTTTTATCATGAATAGGTACTTGATTTTGTCATCTTTAAATTTATTGATATTATCATGATTTTTCTTTTTTATCCTATAGATGTGATTGATTACATTAACTAATTTTTGAGTGCTGAGCCAGCCTTGCACACCTGGAATAAACCCCACTTGGTCACGGTGGATAAATCTTTTTATACATTTTTGGATCAAATTTGCTAATATTTTGTAGAAGATTTTTGTATCAATATTCATGAGAGATCTTGTTCTGTAGTTTTTGCTTCTTGTAATGTCTTTTGCTGGTTTTGGTATTAGGTTAAGGCTGGCTTCATAGAATGAGGTAGGAAGTATTCCCTCTGCTTTTATTTCTAGAAGAGATTGTAGAAAAATGGCATAATTTATTTCTTAAATATTTAGTAGAATTCATCAGGGAACACATCTAAGCCTGCTGCTTCCTATTTTGAAATGTAATTAATTATTGATTCAATTTATTTAATAGATATAGACTTATTCAGATTGACTATTTCTTCTTGTGTAAGATTTGGCAGATTGTGTCCTCAAGGAATTGGTCTATTTTACCTGTTATTTAACTTGCAGACATAGAGTTGTTCATAGTGTCCTTTTTTATTCTTTTAATGTCCATGAGATCTGTGATGATGCTCCCTCTTTCACTTATGATATTAGTAATTTGTATCCTTTCTCTCATTTTTTTCAAATTAGCCTGGCTAGAGGATGTCAATTTTATTATTCTTTTCAAAGAATCAGCCATTAGTTTTGTTGGTTTTCTCTATTGATTTTTCTCTCTACTTTATTGATTGCTCCTCTAATTCATCTACTTATTATTTATTTTTCTGCTTATTTTGAAATAAGTTTTTACTTCTTTTTTAAGTTTCCTAAGGTGGAAACTTAAATTATTGATTTCAGACATTTCTTGTCATCTAATATATGCATTCACATGCTGTAAAATTCCTTCCAAGCCCTATCTCTGCAGCATTCCACAAATTTTAGCATGTGTTCTTATCTTCATTTAGTTCAAAATATTTTTAAATTTTTCTTGATATTTCTTCTTTAACCATGTGTTATTTAGAAGTAGATTGTATTTTTCCTCCCTGTTTTAGGTAGAATGGAATGGGTGGGGTTGGACAGATTGGGTATTTTCCTTCTCCTACATGGAAGGCTAGAGTTGGCTAGGGTTGGGTATTTTTCTCCCATCATCTAAGCTCAGACAGTACTCCAGCAAGTCAGGCTCTTGTTAACAAGTTTCTCCTGAGACCAGGTATTGTTACGAAGAACAGGGTGCACTAACATATTTCAAGATGGTTGTTTTTTTCCTTCCCCTGCTGGAAGCATGAGGGGATTTTTTCTCAGATACTTACCATGAGAACCTGGTTGAGCTCCTGGAGGTAAAATTCACAAAAGTGTGAATGGCCTCTATGACTGAGTCCCGCTGCACTTTTTAACTCTCAGATTTGCCCACATCTAGTCTCCAGTAATTCATCAATTATGCCTCAGTTATTTTTGACCCCAGCACTGGTTTCCACTCATGACTGACTATTCTGGTATGCCAGAATGTCATACATTTCCCTATCTCACCAATGTTAGGGTCAGAGGTTTGCTGTGTGTCCTCATGTTTTTTGGATCCACAAAAAGTTATTGACTTTTTTCAGTGTGTTTAGCTTTTTATTTATTGTTAGGATGCAGTGGTGAGTTCCAAGCTCCTTACCTGCAAAACTGAAAATCAGAAGTCTTCTTTTGTTTTGTTTTGTGGCAGGAGAGGGAGAAAAATTTTCAGGTAGAGGAAATAGTATGTGCAAAGACCTTATTATGGAAATAATTATGTTGGATTTTGAGGATGGAGAGCATGACAGTGTAGCTCAGATAGTGAGGAAAAGATCAGGGACAGATGTGATAAGAGAAGTTAATAGAAACCAGAACACTGAGGCACTTTTACACTGTATTAAATATTTTTTTATTATTGTGAGAACAATTGGAAGATATTGAAATGTTTTAGGGAGACAGGTGTCACCATGTTTTTATTTTTAAAAATTTACTTTATGGAGAAATCAACTACACTTATCTACCTTTGCAATAAATAATCTAAAAGTGAAACTAACATAGTTCTGTTTACAATAATATAAAAAATACTTAAGAACAAATTTAGCAAATACAGTGGAACACTTATACTCTGCAAACTTCAAAACATAGTTGTAAGTAATTAAAGAAGACCTAAATAAATGGAAAGACATCCCATGTTCATGGATCAAAAGATGTAATACTGTTATTATAGCAATAGTTCCCAAATGACATAAAGATTCAACACAATTTCTATCAAACTCCCAGCTGGTTTCCTTGTGGAAATTGAAAAGCTAGTACTAAAATTCATATGGAAATTCATGGTAATAGTCAAAATAATCTTGAAAAAAGAAAAACAAAGTTGTAGGACTGACACCAGTTTCAAAAACTATTACAATTCTACAGTAATCAAGATAGTAGTGAAGACTGGCATAAAGACAGTCATATACAGATTAATGGAATAGAAATAAGAGTCCAGAAATAAAAACTCTTGAGTGACATCAGTGAAAATGGTGAAGGAGTGAATTCCAATTCTGCTCCTCCACAAAACTAATAAATAAACCAGAATAAACTGTCAGAATCAAATTTTTCAAAATTTTAGAAAATAATCAAAGCTTACAGCATCCATAATTTGGCTTCATTAAGAAAATCCAGTGGACCTTGTGAGGGAGTTTTGTGGTGTTTTAAATTACTCTGGTTTCATCCTACACTCCCCAGCTCAGCAGCAGTTTTGAAGAAAACATCTGCATCATTCATACAGTTACCTAGTATCACAGAGAACAGAACAAGTCTTATTTTCAGAGAATTATAGTTTCTTGTTTCACTCATAACTGTCCAGTGACTGAAGTGATTACCATAGGTGCACTTCAATATTTAAAATCAAATGTATTAGTTACTTCCACCTGAGACAAAGGAAAACAGTTTAACAATAAACTAACTAAAATGCTTTGTAGGAAAAATAGGAGAGAATCTGATTTTCATAGTTGCCATATTATACAATTGAAATGTACAGTCTCCAAAAAAAATTACAAAGCATGCAAACAAACAATAAGCCATGGCCTATATGCAAGAAAGAAAAGAAATGAATAGAAACTGTTTTTGAGGAATTAGACAATAACTTTACATTAACCATTTAAAATATTCTAAAAGAGCTGAAAGACATCATTTAAAGATAAAGGAACACTGAGAATCATATCTTACCAAACAAAGAATATCAGTAAAGGAATAGAAATGACAAACAGGAACCAAATAGAAATACTAGAGTTGAAAAGTACCGTAATTGAAATGAAAAATTTACAGAGAACGCAATGGCTAGTTCAGCAGGCAGAAGAAAGAATCAGCAAACTTGAGTTAGATAAATTGAGATGATCAGTCTGAAGAAAAGAAAAACAATGTATGAAGATAAATTAACAGTCTCAGAGGCTTGCGAATCACCTTCAAACATACCAACATATACACAATGAGAGTCTCAGAAGAAGAAAAGCAAAGAAAACAAAGAATGTTTGATAAAAGCATGGCTGAAAAGTTCCAAAATTGGGTAAAACACATTAATGTACACATCCAAGAACCTCACTGAACTCAAAGTAGTATAAATAAAAGATATTAACATCAACACATATAACCAAACTGTAGAATTCCAAAGACAAATAGAGAATCTCAAAAGTAGCAAAAGAGAAGTGACCTATCATGTATGTATACAAGACTCTCAATAAGACTGACAGCTAATTTCTCATCAGAAACCATAAAGGTCAGAAGGTGGTGTAATTAGGTATTTAAAGTGCTGAATCAGTAAAAAAATTGTCAATCAAGAATTCTATATCCAGCAAAACTATGTTTCAAAAATTAAAGATAAATTATGTCGATCCAGAATTCTATATCCAGCAAAACTATCCTTCAAAAATCAAGGAGAAATTAATGCATTCCCAGGTAAACAAAAACTGCGTGAGAGATTATTGTAGAGTTTTCTTCAAGGGCTACTAGACCTTCCCTAGAAGAAATTTCAATGAGAGTTTTTCTGGTGTAAACAGAAGGAAAGTAGTAACTCTAATCCACATGAAGAAATTAAAAATACCAGTAAAGGTAACTATATAGGTAAATGTAAAAGTCAATATTAATGCATTCTTTTGTTTATCCCTTATCATTTTGCTATATTATTTAAGACACAATTGTGTTAAACAATAATTACAAATCTATGTTGATGGACATACAATTCATAAAGATGTAATCTGTAACAATAACAGCATAAGAAGGGAGTGGTATCAGAGCTATATAAAACCAAAGTTTCAGGATAATATGGAACCTAATTTGGTGTTAATTTGAACTAGATTAGTATATGTTAAGATGTTATTATTAAGAAAATAACTAAAAACAGATAATAAATAAAACAAGAAGGGAATCTATATCTATTTAACATAAAAGAAATCAATCATGGAAGAACTGAGGAATAAAAAAGGCAAGAGACATATAGAAAACAAATAGCAAAATGACAGAAGTAAACTGCTGATTTTCACCATTTACATTAAATGTGAATGTACTGAACTGTCCAATAAAAAGGCAGAGATTGGAAGAATGAATTAAAAAGTGATCAAACTGTATGCTGTCTACAAGAGACTTCAGATCCAAAGATACAAGTAGATTGCCATTAAAGGATGAAAAGACATATCAATCTTAAATATTTATGGTCATTTTATTTTTGACAATGTTTCTAGGATAATTTATTGGGAAAAATAAGAGTCTTTGCAATAAATGGTGCTGAGATAACTGAATATCCACTTGCAAAAAAATAAAGTTTAATCCCTATCTTACACCATAAATAAAAATTCTCTACAAATTTATCAAATTTGCTTGAGCCCAGCAGATAAAGGCTGCAAGTAAGCCATGATTCTGTCAATGCATTCCAGTCTCGGTAACAGAGTGAGAATTTGTCTCAAAGGAAAAAAAAGAGTAATTCCACAGGTAAAATCACAAACATTTAGGATGATGGATTGGATATAATTGTGTAGGAAGCAAAATGTCCATAGAGTATAAGCTCTATGAAGGAAACACTTTGATGTATGTTGTTCATTACTGTAACCCTCTAAACAGAACAATTCATGGTTGACAGAAGGTATTCAATAAATATTTGTTAAATAAATGCATAAATGGCTTCTATATTTCTTCAGTGCTCAACCACATAGATAGTGGTGCAATTCCAAAACTTTCCAGCTGAATTTATAAGAAAAGATACATATCAAATACCAAAAACTTTTGAATTGGCAATGTACCATGTATAGTGTATGTAGGGTAGTGTCTTCCTACTGATAACAGTGAACAGCACTGGTTTCAAGTGTGGGGTTGAACACAGTTTTCTTTGACATATTGAATTTGAGATGCCTTTGAGATATCCAAGAAGAAATCTTCAGTACACAGTTGGAGATATTGGTCTCAAACAAATGAATGTCCAAGGCTGGCTATTCAAATTTGATAATCAAGATTGTGCATGCTTAAGTCCAAAAGATATGTACATATAAAGAAATAAACAATACCCAGGACTGGACCTAGATAAATTCCAAACATTTAGCTTCCAGAAGAACAGAATGAGATGGTGAAGAAAAAACTAGAAATGATCAGAGAGGCGGAAGATTAGCAAATTATAATGTCACAGAGGACAAGAGACAAACATTTCTGAAGATTTGAGAGTTGGTCAAGTGTTATGTTGCTAAGAGATTAAGCAAAAAGATTTTTAAAAATATACCATTAGATTTAGTAGTGTGCAGGTTATTAATGTTTGTAGAACTGTATAGATAGGATGATGAGGAAATAAGCTAGCCCTAAGTAGATTATAGAATAAGCATGAGGAAAAAACTAGAGAATACAATAGACAGCTTTCTTAAGAACATCTGTTGCATTAAAGTTAGTGCTTATTACATGATCCATGTAACACATTACAAAATATCGAAATAATCAGCGGATTTATTTCAGATGCATAGTCTCTGCCCTGATGCAGCTTACATATAAATGTGGATGTTTATGTGCATATGCATGTGGAATCTTAAATTGCAGGGCAATACTTTCTTTTATTTTCTAAAATGTATTAAGTGATGCAACAATATTAATAATTACTAATAATTAATAACTTAACAGTTATTAAGTTATTCCATCACTTAATACATTTTAGAAAATAAAATAAATATAATTTATTTAAAATTTTACTTATGTTTTATCATTTAAAAAGCATATACATTTATATTATAGTAAATCTTTGGAACAAGGAAGATAAATTGATGAAGGGAGGATAATAGACAAGAACGGCATTGTTGAAGAGTCCAAGGAGAACAAAAGGAAATGTAGTTTGTGTATGGGAGACCTCTTGTCAAAGGGTTACAACCTTGAAGGTAAACTTAACCATGTATTTGTTAATTCTTTTCATTGACATCCAGGTGCTTAGAATTGAATCTTGGACATCAATATAACTTTTCTTAGATATATTTTTTTCCATTTTTATTTTACTTTATTTTTAAATGTTTAAAAAATTTTAATAGCGTTTGGGGCACAAGTGGTTTTTGGTTATACGGACAAATTATATAGTGGTGAAATCTGAGATTTTAGTGCACCCTTCACCAGGGTACTGTACATTGTACCCAATATGTCATTTTTTAATCCTTTATCCACTTCCCATCCTCCCCACTCTGAGTCTCCAAGGTCTATTATACCACTCTGTATGCCTCTGCATACCCATAGCTTAGCTCCCTCTTATAAGTGAGAATATGCAGTATTTGGTTTTCCATTCCTGAGTTACTTCACTTAGAACATTGGCCTCCAGCACCATCCAAGTTGCAGGAAAGGATGTTATCTCATTTTTTTTAATGGCTGAGCAGTATTCCATGGTGTATATATAATATTTTCTTTATCCACTCTTTGGTCAACAGACACTTACGCTGGGTCCATATCTTTGCAATTGTCAATTGGACTGTAATAAACAATATGCATGCAGATGTCTTTTTCAGATAGTGATATCTTTTTCTTTGGGTTAGATACCCAGTAGTGAGATTGCTGGATTGAATGGTAAATTCTTTAAGAAATCTCCATGCCGTTTTCATTGTGGTTTCAATTTGCATTTCCCTAATGAAGTGGTGTTGGACTTTTCCTTCATGTTTGTCGGCCAATTTGTATAACTTCTTTTGAAAAATGTTTATTTATGTCATTTTCCCACTTTTCAATGGTTATTATTTTTTTCTTGCTGATTTATTTCAGTTTCTTATAGATTCTGAGTATTAGTCCATTGTTGGGTGCAGAGTTTGCAAATATTTTCTTCCACTCTGTGGGTTGTCTGTTTACCCTGATAATTATTTCTTTTGCGGATCTGAAGCTTTTTAGTTTAATTAAGTCTCACTTATTCATTTTTCTTTCTGTTGCACTTCGTTTTGGGGCCTTCCTCATACATTCTTTGCTTAGGCCAATGTCCAGAAGAGTTTTTCCTAGGTTTTCTTCCCAGCCTATGCTGGGACTTTCTTTTAAGGAGGAAAGCAACAATTATCCTACATTTTAGTAAACACAGGCATTTGTTTTCTGAAAACTACTTTATTTCTCTTTCATTTATGAAACATAGTTTTCCTGGATACAAAATTGTTGGCAGACAGTTATTCTGTTTAAGATAGGACCCCAATCCCTTCTGGCTAATAAGGTTTCTGCTAAAGATAGGACCCAAATTGCTTCTGGCTTGTAAGTTTTCTGCTGAGCTTAGATTATATTTTTACATAGAATTCACATACTGTCTAAAACTCCAACAGCACTTTGCATGATAGTGCTCTACAGATCAAGCATGGTAAATTTGAGTTCCTAAACTCCAAAGCCTTCAGGGCCTTGGACTATAAAACACTAGGGTTTCTGGTACCAGAGACAGCATATTCACCTAAAAGCATTCAAACTCAAAGCTTTTTAAAGTACTTTATTAGCTCAAGAAAACATGGCTGCCAGTTTTCAAACACTAGTTTAGAGCCTCCTGTCTTCTGAAGAAATATTAATAGAATCTGAACCAAAGAATTGACCCTCTCTTTGTATTCTTTCAATACCATAATACTACTACCTGCTCATTCCACCTTTCCCCACTGCTTTGCTCCTCATAGATAATGCACTATATTCCTAAATGACTTTACCCTCTCTTTTCTTCCCCAGGAAACTCTCAGTCCCTCAGTGCAATAATGTAAATTAACTATTAAAGATAAATGTGAGCTAATGAAATAAAAATCTATGATATTGGTAATTATCTATAACTATAATCTATAATTTTCCGAGGAGGTTTTTCATTAAAATGCATAGAAGTTACATCAAAATGCAACTTCTACGACTCTTTATGGGGACTTTCCTTAAGGAATTAGTTCTATCGAAGGTGCATAAGCATCTGTTACTTTGGCTTTGATAAGTTCATTCCTGCATGTAATGATAAAACTGGGTATCTTTATGGTTCTCATTCTATGAACAAAATTATACATAAAATACTCTACTACCAAAGAAACCATTATAATAGGTTGCACTTACACAAAAATGCCTCAGGACAAACTTTTGAATGCTGATCTGTTGGATATTTTATCACGAAACTGAAGTGCTTTGGTCGTCAATATAGTAAGAGCAAAATCAAGAACTGAAACAGAGTTAAATGTACTAGAGATACAGCAATTCTCCCTGAGCCTTCCAAGACAGCCCTCACTAACCTGGGGTTATATAATGAGTTCAGATAAGTCCAAACATGTCCGCTTTACATGATAACTTATTCATGGAAAAGTGAGCAAGTACAGAATGACATGAGACATTCAGACCACTGCTGCCATTGAAATAAATATCTGTCAGTCATTGGCAATGGCTTTTAAAAACAAGCTGCATTTTACATGTCTTGGTGTATTAAAGATCACATCACAGCCAACATATTATCAAAGCTCAAAAACAAAGAAATGTACAGCACACTTGCCAAGACCTTTTCTCAGATTTTATTATTGCTGACAATACAGCTAGTGTTGTGTGAAGCATGTTAGTTGGCCAATTCACACATACCATGCTTTGTTCTCTGTCTAAACCTGCTCCTGCATGACTTCAGGACTAATGCTATTTATTTTTGTTGTTGTTATTCAACACAATTTGGCAGAAATGCACAAATTCTGTAATCATTTAGTCAGTCTCTGAAATGCTTGTGAAATTCTTCCAGAATGGCAAGAAAAAATAACATTTCTGTGCAAAGATTAAAACACCTAAGTGACACGTAGTTGACCTTGACAGTTTCTATTGTGAAGAAAGTTGTTGCGGATGAATCAGAGACATAAGGTCTTACCTAGACACAGGTACATGAGTAAACAAAGGAGTATGAGATGCTGGAGGTCAGGAAATGCTCATGATAGAATTAAATTCCTTCACAAATTATGGTTTGAGCAATCATTGTGTCTGATGTTCTGTGTTTGATTCTGAGTACACTTACAAAGATCTATGAAACAAAAGGCCTTTCCTGAGAGGGTTACACTAGGAATGGATGACTCAAATTGAGACCTTGCTCAAAAGGAGGACAGATAGAGTGGAATCCAGTTCACTTAGGGTCTAGTTCAGTCTCTGACTCTAATTTGTGATCTTTCACAAGCCTCTTTAATTTATGCCTCTATTCCTCACCTTTAGTACCTTTAAAACCAAATTAGCCAGTAATCTTTAAATTAAGCTGAACGGTGAACTGAGGTTCCCTTATGTGAAAGAACCTGGCTCAGTTAGGTCCAAGATTCCATTACCAGTCTTCCAAGTGACCCATTTCCTTTTAATCTGCCATGGGTGTCCAATATTTATGTAGAGTTTCCAGCTGTCTAATTATAAAACTCAGGTTACGGTAGCTTTTATTCAAGCATATGGCATTCGATGGATAAAGCTGCTTTCCAAATACATCTAGTTTTTAAAATTTCTTCAAATAGTGTGATAAATGATCTCTCTGCAGCAAGACCTTAAAGCCTCAAAGCTAATTTTTTATCAAAAAATATATTGTAATTATTCCATTTAAGGTTGCAGAAAAATTACTATATCGTGGCACTCAAGATCTAGAAAAAGTACTCAGTAAACTCTACAGGTAATGACCCACAGTATCTGACATTCGTGTGGGTGCAACACCAAAGCTTCTACTCCATTTGCATGACTGGGCCATCTAGTACAGAGAGGCATGACATTAGCTGGAAACGTGATCTAGGAATACATGTTAGGTGTGATTAGCAGCTGTGCTCTCAACTTCCCAGCAAAGCAGCTTGAAAGACACACTGCAAATATACATTTCATTTCCAACATCTCTCACTGTAAATGAGGGCCAACAACCAAATGGTGTGCCAGAAGCTAAGAGAAATTCTCAACTACTAAAATATAGAGGGTGCTAACATGCCTTCCTGCCAGAAACCAGAGGAATCATGCTGCCAGAATGTAGGCTGTCAGCCCCATAGTTCACAAATGTGAGAGAGGCACTGTGATTGTTGCTTTGCTGTGGGTTGCAAATCTGGGCTAGGGGAGGCAGGGGAGGCCTCCAGAGTACCAAAATTCTTCTATTTGCACCAGTACTTTTCCTCCTATATTCATTCAAGTCTGTGGCTCTGCAACTGAGGGCAGAGGAAATGGATTCATAATGAGGCATTGCATTTTGGAAGGTGTTGTCTCTAACAATAAAATACTGCAAACAAAAATGAAGACAGAAAAATCCCTAATAGCAGTGCATTCCATGTTGGCCTTTACAGAAAAGGTTTCCCAACTCCAAGTGTACCTTACTATTGACAGAGATTTGAGAAGGGCTCTCTACAGAATGAGATAGTAAGGCAGGGAGAGTGAACGAAAAGCAGGGCAGGAGCAAACTGGGAGATTTAGGACCCGAATGACAACAAAAGCAAACATCATCTGCTCTGTAATTTCGCCAAAACCCACTTCGCAAATATACATCACCTGATCTTTTGTTTATCGTCCTTCTAATGCTTTTTCCTGATTCACCTTCATTTTAAGATATAAAATAATGCAGCGTTGTTGTAGCCTCCAAATGCAGCAATCTTTATTTTTTCTTTTTTGAGTCGGTTGCCTAGGCAAGAGTCCTCATGCAAATGACAGATGGGAGGAATACTCAGATCGCCATAGTTCCCTTTCAATTTCAGGTAACAATCCAGAGAAAGTACGTCTGACCAACCAACGCAAATCCTACAGGGGAACAGTGCTGTTTGTATATTTGTTTTTCTCCTTAGTTGAAAGAAAGATCACTAACAATTCTTTTCCACATGAGTGAGATTGTTTCTAATAATTGGGCCATGCTAAAAAAAATGATTTTGAGACAAATAAAATAGTTAAGCCATAAGGTTGGATTGTAAAACAATATCACCAAGATAAAAGAAAAGGGCTGTTTATATAGAAAACAGGCTGGGTATTTTCAATGAGAAAAAGACAACAGCATTCAAGAGGATTTTAATATGCCTCCAAAGGCAATGTACCAAAAAATGTATTATTTTTTTTTAATCCTTTCATGTACTCTTCTCAACATCGAAGCCTTAGGCTCCCAAAGGTCGCATGCAATCTGATTAAGTGGAAACAAAGAAAGGGAAAAGGTCACCTACAGAGTTCACAGAAAGTTTCTATGCTAAACGGGCCACTGAACAGCGAAGACTTGTTAAAAGGGCTGCCCAGTTTGGGTCCTTTTCTAGGTGCTTAATTTGAAATCTTAAAATCTATTAGCCCCGTTAAAATCACCACGTGTTCAAGGATCTTTGTAGCAGGACTCGCTGATGCAAAATGAACACAAGAGTCAAGGAATCAACCCTTTCAGTGGGGTAGTAATGAGGCTGCTTGGGGCGTTGGTGCCTCACATTCAGAAATCTTGATGGGGAGTTAGGTGAGTTCACAGCCAGCCGAAATGCTTTTAGCAATCATGTAAAGGCATCACAGAAGTGAAAGATGAAAATATGATAGTGATTTTCAAACTTTATTTTTTAAAATAAAATATACAGAACAGCATTTATTCACCATTCATTCCAACAAATGTTTACTGAGCATCTACTCTGCACAAAGAACAGGGTGGTACATCAGTAAGGTTCCTGTCTTCTGGAAATTAATATCCAAACAAGCAAGTTATTGTGAAATAAAGAGAAGTGGGAGATCTCCTTACCTGCTCTGATTCCAAGATAGACTTTAAAATATATTTGAGCAACCCTTGGGTTTCATGTCACACTTCAAAAAATACGTCTAGAGCATAAATGCTAGACCACTGCTAAAATAAAAGTAGAAAAAAAAAGTGATTACTAATGGTAAGAGAGTACTATCAGGAGCACAGAAAAAGGAGAACATGCTCTTAATATTTGTAATTATGTATATGCACTTCTTCTACGGATACAAACTTTGAGGTTAATTGAAGACCCAGCAACAATAATGAGCTGAGAGAAGCCAGTGACGTAGCAAATGGTGCAGGGCATTTTTGATGTTTTACCACATGGATGGTATTTCCTTTACAATTCACTCTGGCTTAAGCTTAAAAGCCTACTGTGTTTTAAAAAATGTTCAAGACAGTCAGTGAAGGTGTTGGACTGAATTTCAGTTCTTACATACCACTAACTTTTGTGATCTGTATTCCTAGTTTCCATGATCCAAGTAGGCAAGACAGGTTTTTATTTGCGTTCATCTGGACAATGTGTGTGTTTTAAAATTTCCATACCTCGACCACTGCTTGTGAACTGTGAAGTGTCTGGAAGCTCAAACAGTACCTGTATCTACAGAAGATCTGTGCTTCTAGTTGGAAATGAAGAAAAGCTTCCAATAAAGACCAGAGGGTAAATTGGGTGATTTTGAAACTTAACAGGTCTTATTGCAAACTCCTTGGGAAAGGAAGGAGCTGAGAAAGTGGAGAAATGGGGGAAGGGCAAAATTAGGGAAAGAGAAGGAGGTAGAAGGTAAACTTACTCGAATTCTGCAAGATCAGAATATATAAAGTGAACCTAGTCACTACAGGCGTTGCTCAAATTCCATTCTGAGACTTAGTCACTAATATTCGGCATTTTTTGTGATTATTTTATAGACATGATGTCATTGTTTCAGTGTTTTACTAATCACCAATGACACAACTGCCAGAGAGCACAGTTATAATGTCATGATGTTATGAGTGGAAAATGTTGAATTGTGGTGGGCGGGGAAGGGAGAGGTTCAGATGACGGTCAAAGTATCTGGCGTGGACTTTCTTGGTGAACCAAATCTAGACTTTTGGGGGTTCTATGTCCTAGAAGCATATTTAAGAACTCACTGTTTTATAGCTTTAAAAATACCCATAAAATTTAAAGATTCTGAAATGGGAATCTTGGGGAACATGAATAAAACCCAGACATTCCAACAAAAACAACCTTCTTCTTTTGGACAAGTCCAGGTTTAGACATTCCTGGAGTTTATTACCACAAAGCAGATCAAGCTGGCAAATGTACCAACAGGCCCCTCGGTCCTTCTGCGCAGTGTCCTCTCACAGCTGCTCCCACAAACATACTTCCCCAGGGATGATGAATGTGCCCTCTGCCAAGGGAAGACCCAGGCAAATGCAGATGTTTCTCCATGAAGAGGCGACCTGCATTATGCATTTGTGATCTGGGCTCAAACTGCAGCTGCCAGTGTGGCATGATGCATGGAGTCAGACTCCAAGAGTGTTCTTGGCTGGGCCATCGGGAAGGGGACCAAGGGACCAGGGATATATAAACCTCAAGCCCTTATTGTGGATTTTTGCTTAGTCCTTACTCTTTTCTCTTCCTTTGCTCCACACCCCAGTTCTGTTTCCAACTTATCGCCCTCACCTTATTTCATCTTCTCCCTTAGCTGAGCTAATTATGAGCTTGATCAAGGACAGATGTTTACTCCTCCCTGGGAGAAAGGCAATTCGGACTCACTTCTCTGCGAATTTCCAAATGGGACTTACTTAAATTAATTTACATTTGGAACAGTAGGGAAACTAACAACAAATCATAGACCCTAAAGAAAAATAATACCTTGGGCCGGGCGCAGCGGCTCACGCCTGTAATCCCAGCACTTTGGGAGGCCGAGGCGGGCGGATCACAAGGTCAGGAGACTGAGACCATCCTGGCTAACATGGTGAAACCCTGTCTCCACTAAAAATACAAAAAATTAGCTGGGCGTGGTGGTGGGCGCCTGTAGTCCCAGCTACTCAGGAGGCTGAGGCAGGAGAATGGCGTGAACCCGGGAGGTGGAGGTTGCAGTGAGCCAAGATTGCGCCACTGCACTCCAGCCTGGGCGACAGAGCAAGACTCCGTCTCAAAAAAAAAAAAAAAAAAGTATACCTTGAACTGTTACATGAAAAGAAACACAAAGAGCCATCTAGCAGTTTTCTTTGTTTCTTCCAGTTTTTCTCAGTCCTAGCACTGGAAATCATGAGGATATTTATTTATACTGCACATCCTGTGAGTTCTTCAGCAGTAAGGGGCAGAATAAATGAAAGAGTACTATAGACTGAAGGGGTTCCGTGACTGAGAAATAAGCTGTTCCAATAAACTGAGTATTGTCTTCACTGGAGAAATGTAAGCAGTAATTACTCAAAGATATTCTCTGAAATAAGAAGAACTACTAATATAGAGAGATTTATGCCTCGGGAAACTCCTTCTTTCAGATGTGTGGAATTGGGATAGCAGGTACATGGTGTTATATTTGGTGTGATGTGTACTTGGAAATAAAAGTACTTAAAACTCTCTCAGCCTGGGAATCATACCACCAATCAAACCTACTGTGAAGTATTATACAAATACAGTGAAAAGTCTCTGATAAATAAGCAGAATATATAGGAATAATACAATTCACTCCTTAAACTTCACACAGCTATCAAGAAAAAGGCTTTAGATACATCACAGGTATTTTTAAACAAATGTGATTTTTAAAAGTCGAGATGTGATTCTGAAAATTATTTGAGCCACTGGAAAATTGTAGTTAAGGGGACAGGGTATACATAATAGTCATTTTTGATAAAAATATCAACCCCACATTTCAAAATAATCTCTTAAGGAAACATAATTTGAATATGCTACTTCAGAATAAAAATTATTTTATCACTTAAAAGTACAGAAGTAGTATGGGCATAGAACCTGTTCAAAAGTAACAGATGAATGCAAATGTAACCGTGGCTAAAGCGTTAGCTAGAGACTTGGATGGCACCACTATTCTCCCAGGATCCAAGGTGATTTTGGGAGAATTGCGTTTTCTTTTCTTTTTCTCTAGTACCTTCTAGCAGATGAGTTTAATTTCTGTATAGAGATTGTCCTAACTTTTATCTACTGTACTCCTGTTTCTACAGGGGTTTATCATACTCCTTAATAGAGACATGGTAGGGCAAGACAAGAGAGGCATTTGCTGCTAGCACAGAATTTAAGAGGTGTCAGTAAATTTGGTAATCAAAATGCATAGTATTTAATGCAATATTTACAAGAATCAAATGCAAAAAAAAGTTCATGATGAAGAAAATGCTCCACTTTTAAATAAAGATTGGATCTGCCCCTGTACTGATGGACTCAGCCTCACAGTTCTTTGCTCACTCAGGCCCTGCTTGTTAAGAACATTGTTGCCTGCTGTCAGTTGGCCAGGTCATTACCAATACTATCATCAGGTTTTTGCATCCTGTAAGAATGTCTGTGATATGTGGAATTAGAAGGAAGAAGTGAAGGAGGAAAGCAAAGAAAGATGGAAGAGATTAAAAGACATTAAAAATGTGTTTTAAAAGAAAGAAGACAACTAACAAATTTCCCTTTATTGGCATTTCCCAGGCTCCCTTTTGTACTCAATAAAGATGTCCAAAAAACAACAAACCAATAAAAATGCGTCATCCAAGACATGAGTTCCCATCCAATATAGACTCTGAGATAGCGCCAGGAGGGAGAGTACCAAACAAGAATGAAAGCTGAGGACAAAGTGGCTCTTTTGAAACTTAATGCCCTTCTCTGTGAGTTTCATGTATTAAATAGCCTCATTCTAATGGAACTTGGGCATCATCTACACTGCTCTGATAGCAATGAACTTGGAAATCAATGTCTTTCATAATAATTTCCATTTCAAAATCAGGATATCCAGAAAATGTGAATGCAAACAGCTCATCATATTCATAAGTAGCTGTGGAAAATTTCTCATCTGATAATAATGCTATGAACACCAGAGGCCTTCAATTGGCCAATAGTTAACTTTCAAATATTACAATTTCACAAATGTTTACAACTCAGACCCATGAACTTATAAGCAGGGCAAATTGTTTGATTAATGATAGGTTGCTGAGGGAAGGCCCAAGTGATGTAAACCAAAAACAAAAGTCATCTCAGCATTTGAAAACACACATTGGCTGGCTGGCTTTTATCAGATACTCAAAAACCATCTGCTCTTTTCCTGTGCCTCCCAGGCCTACGTTATATCCCTAGCTTTGTGCACAGCCTGTGGAATGAGTTCTCCAAAGCTGGTTCAGATGAAGGATCATTTTTCAAATACCATGTGCATTTGAAACATGTGTAGCAAATGCCAGCTCCATAAGCAGAGCTCAGCAAGAGATGGCATTCTGCACTTAGGACACAGATAAAGGGATTGAAGAAGAGTGGAACCTTATACATGAGCTTCTCTTCTAAGAATCCCATTAAGTTCAGACGGTACAGGTAATTGGAAAATGTCTGCTGGTTAGTCCAAGGTGCCCCTTAACAGGTGAAAGCTAATGCCACCTGTGGCTATATTTTTTGCTCTGGCGCATACCTCTGGATGATTGATTTTATGAAAATGCATATGTTGGTAGGTAGAAAAACTGCGATGATTATTATGAAAGCTCACCATCCTCCCCAGATTCTCTCTCTTAGAGGTTTGTATGTCATCAGTGAGAACCTCAGATGCGGTGGGAAATTTTGATATTACAGTTAAAAAAACTCTAAGTGTAGTATTTACTAGATGGCTGACCGTGGACAAATTATTGCAACTCTCTGGACCCTTTCTCCCTCTTTAAAAAAAAATACTCTTGCAATATATTGCCTAAGCACAACTGAGATGATAATGTAAAATTGCATAGTTCATTTCTGTCTTTGCTGTGAGGTGCTCTTATCTATTTTAATGAGTTAAAGTTCTGGAAAGGGCCTTTATTTTAATTAGTTAAAGTTCTGGAAAGGGCCTTTAGTTGTTTCATCCTCATAGTAAAAATAGAATTATTACTATAGAAATGGCAGTGCTGATATTTATAAAAAGCAAGTAACAATTAACAAAGAAGGAAAGGTCCACTATGTATATTGAAAATATTTTACCTCATTATGTAAACAAGAAAATGTTAAAATAAATTCATGAAGAAATCTATTTTTTCACTGGCAAAATTAGAGTTCTATTTCTAACATGTTATCTAATGCTGATGGGTGTATGTGAAATAGAAATCTTATGTATGCGTTGCTGAGGCAATATATGTCCCAAACTTCTGAAAACAGTCTGGAAATAGTTATTTAAGCAACTTAAAATTTTCTCACCCTTTCTCACTGTTCAATAAGGCAATCATCTGCAATAAAAATCTGAATTTACAACATATACTCAGATTAAAAATAATCTAAAATATAAAACAGCTTTATATGAAAAAAAGGGAAGATATAAACCTATTCTATATTCAGTGTTGACAAACTAGTTAAGTAAATTGTTATCTCCTCTTATTGGGAACATTTGGCATTAGTTATAAACTGAAAATTTATGAACCAGTTTATCTGATTTCAGTACCTAAAATTCAATATTTGCAGTGATTTTACATATGTAAAACAAATATAAAAAGAAATACACCAAAATAGTTGTTCTCTTTGGGTGGCAAATATGCGAAAGGCATTTGTTTTTCATGATTATAAAAGTTATAATCAAGAAAAACTTATAATTTTAAAAGAATGGTAAGAAAACATAGAACTCTGAAGACCCAACAACTATATCCAAATAGAACAGAAGCAACATACTTTTATATAAGACTAGTAAAAAATAGAAAAATAAAAATATTATTCTTATTTTACATTTCTTCCTGAAATGCAGATAAATAAGGTATAGGATAGTATATGATGATGGATGACAACCAATTTCACCCCAGTCTTTGGATTCATGTTAAGATTATGAAAATACAATTTTAGTACTCTCAAAAAACACAATTTCAACAAGTTTAGTTTAAAATCTGTCTTTTATTCACAATTCATGAATTGAGCAGCATTCCGGCTGTGGATCCACAGGCAGTCTGATGAGCTGAGCAGAGGGGATGGGCTCTGTAGGCCGTAAAGTACTGAAGAAAGCAGAAATAGGCAACCAAAGCGGATTGGTTTTTTTCCAAGTGACTTTCCTTACAGAGATACAACAAAGGGACCTCCTTATCATGCCAGCTCAGGAAGACTGGGCCTTCTGATCAGTTGCTGTGAATCTACTGTTTTGGGGGAAAGAGGCCTGTTTCAAAGTTCAGTTTGATATGACACCTGGCATGAATGACTTTATTCTGGTTTGGTCTGGTCTGTTGGGGCTGAGTGCAGCAGCTCGGTCCAAACAATGGCCTCCCACAAATTCGATTTAACCATTCCACCAACTCACGCTACGGAAAGCAAAACCCTAATGGGGCTCTTCAGATCTGTCCCATAATAAGCTCCAACTGACCCTGGAGAGTTCCAGGCCTTAATATGCCTAATATACATTACGTTTGGAATTGATGCTGTTTATATCATTTATACAGGAAACTACTTAGGAGGTAAGAACTATGTCATATCCTTTGGATTTGAAATTCCATAGGCTCTCAATCACTCAATAGATGTGTATTTTGTCTTCTGTGGGTAATGATAAGGTGAGAACCAGAGGTACAATCACAAGGAATGAGACGACTCAGAAATATCCGTATAATCTCTACTTTCAAGGAGACCACAGTCTAGCACCTGAGATCTCTGGCCTCTGTTCTCTTGGTCTCTATTTCTTACTCTTTATCACAAACTCCTTTAAGTCTTCTCCCGGACATCTTGCTATATCATGTTTTTCCATATCAAGAAAGGCTTCAAAATGTGGGCACATTATTCTTCCATACTTACTTTGCAGTAAGTCCTTGGTATGTGGTATTTTTAAAGACACACATTATCATAAGTTTAGGTTATCAATATAAAATTAGTTTAAATATCTGGGATAAATTTGCTCCCCTCAAAATTTACATATGGATACTTATTTTTAGCATCTGATAAATCTACACCATAGTCTTAATGTAATTGTATAGGACTTTTTCTGCTTAAAGACACACCAGGTGCTGGGTTACAAATCCTGAGGGCAAGAGCCAGGGTTTAAACTTTTCTCACGTGCCAACCCTCCCCTTGGTCTCAGCAAGTTACAGACAGTCACCAATCACCCGTCCAACCTCTACTGGGTACCATCTAGGTGATGTTCTAGGGGCTGAGGGAAACAGAAACAAGAGAATGTTTGTGCTTTGTAGAGCTTGTATTTTTATAAAAGGAGATTTATTTTTAAATATAGGCAGGAAATGTAGTAGTAGATATTTCTTAGGGCTATGCTGAGGGTTAAAGTACATTGGTATGAGAAAGGCACTGTGTGGCTGACTGCACTAGATTAGAAAGAATTATTGGAGGAGGTGATATTTACAGTGAAATCAAAATGAAAGGAAGGGGCCACCAATATGCTGATCATCATGAAAAGATTATCGGGCAGAGGGGAGAGTTAATGCAAAGTTCTTAGGATGAGAAAGAGCTTGGAGTATTTGATAAAGAGAAATAAAGCCATTATGCCTACAGCTTAGTGGGGAAAGAGAGAAGTAGTATGAGATGAGGTCAGAGGGATAAGTAAGACACAGCCCATTCAGAACCACCTAAATGTCCTTCTCCAACATGAACTTGCTATTGGACTTGGAGACATAGTTCCTCTTTATGAGACTCAATTTTCCCATCTTGAAACTAGTAATACATATCTCACATAATTTTGCAGGTTTAATGATACAAAATATGAGTCTCACACAGTCTCTTACACTTGCCAGAAGTTAGATGAATTTAACCTGAATATACATTTTTCTTTGCATTACAGTAAGAAATAGGACGAACATAATATAAGAAGAAAAATGGAAAACATGCATTCAAAGATGAACTACATAACTTTGAAATATGTGACATAATGATAAAAGTAGAGCAAGGGGTAGACCTATTGAGCTTGGAACACTAGGAAATGGGGTGAGGAAATTTCCTTCCTCCACTTAAGTAAGAGCTGCAAATGGCAATAAACCAAAGATCATTTGTGTGCACAATGAAGTTTTTTTTTTCAAATTGTCCGTCAGCAGAATGACCCAGAAAGTTGAAATCCTTGTGATTTTAAACTATATTCTTATGTAAATATATTCATCTCTGACAACTATTTTTATGAACAAATAACCTCTTTCATGAATAAAGAGTATAAATATAAATTACTACCTTCCAAATTTCAGTTCTCTTTTGCATGGGGGAGGGAATATTCTTAAAGCATGTAGCAGTGACTAGTTGGGCTTCAGCCTATGTTTTTCTTGCTTCTCAGGAGTTCGTGTGTTAGTGAAGAAAAACAAGTACTCAGCAAGCCAGATGGCCATTGAATGTCCAGGCCTGGCCCAGCCCAGTGAGCCCCTCAAAGCTGCGCACCCCAGGCTTCCACAGAGACCTTGCATTCTGTTGCCATCACGCATCTTTATGGAGCCTTTTGATTTGGGCATAAAAGTTCTTTACTCCTCTGGAACTGCATTCCTAGGAGTAAGGGTATAGTATTTTAACAGTGAGGTCTACAGCAACTTAGATATTAAGAGGACACAGAAGGGCAGCCTCTCCAGCCCTACCACAGGCTTAGTAACAGCCCTCACTGTGTGATGTAACTGCCAGGAAAATTCTAGAAAAGATGAGGAGACTAGCCCATCCAGATAGTAAACTATATTGTAAAGCTACAGAAGTTAAAACATCTTCACCCTCAGTGATTATTTATTGTCTCTAGACCTCAGCTTTCTCATTTGCAAAATGAAGAGTTAGGTTATGCCTTCACTGAAAATCCTTCCACCTCTGTATCCTTCACTGATATGGAATGAGGCAGAGACACATGGACAGGTTCTGCCATGTGTAGCCTGTGAAGTTCATTTCTATGCTTATTTAGAACTTAAGGGGAACAAAAGAGCATCCACAACATGTATATAAAGCTTTTTAAGAAGGTTGTGCTACAAATATAATTACTGTTGTTAACATCAAAATGAAAAGTACTCGCTAAGTAATTTCTAAAAAAATTTCAGTGTGTTTCTTCTGATTTCAGAAGATATTTTTTAAAATGTCTCATACTACACCATTTTAGTTATTTTATAATGAATAGGTCCTATATAAATGATATGTAATATTATGGCAATAGGAAACTCTTATTTATTTTGATGGTTGTTGACTTAATGTTTAATATATTTATAATGCACTATGTATCATGCCAAAGACCTTTATAAGCTACCCTGATATTAGAAATATCAGTGAGATTCTTTATCTATTATAATTATAAAAAGCAATTTTTAAAACCTCATAGTTTCACAGCTTATAAGTATTCACATTTTACACATTTGAAGTGAATATATTATATATATATATGAGAAATATAGGAAAAACATCAAAATATTTCTTATTTTACATACAGTTAGACAGGGAGAGAAAGATAAGTATTTTATATCCAATTCATCCAATTGAAGTTACCAGAATTGGAAGTTTGGCAGATATCATTTCAGACTTTGTCTATTTTGTATGCACATTTGCATGCACTCACAATTTATTTTATAAACATGTTATCATATTGCCATGTAACTTGCTTTTTGAACTTAAAAATATATCTTGAAAATTTTGCCTTGATCCATGGTTCTTTTTAATGCTGCACAGAACTACATTGTATAGATTTACCACATTAACTTGTAACTTCCTCTATTAAGTATTTTTAGATGGTCTCCATTTGACCTCATGAATAGTATTGATTGGACACCCTTGTGTACGTATCATTATACACATGAGTAGATATTTCTGCATGATAATTGTCAAGAACTAAAAGTGCTGAATAATAGGATTGTTCATTTTTTATTTTGTGAAAAACCTCCAAATGATCCTTCAAAGAAGTCATGCCAAAATATAGTGCCACCAACACTATCTTATACTCTGTTTCTCCATACCCTTGACAAACTGGCATGTTACAGTCACTCTGTTTGTTAGTTTTGGAAATGTAGTGAATCAAAATGGTATCCCGTTATTTTAATTTGCCTTTGTCCGCAATTGGCATTTTATAGCTTATTACATTTTGTATTTTTTTCTTTTATGAATTAGTTTCATGTTCTTATCTTGTCCCTTTTTTCTATTGAGCAATTCATCCTTCTCATTGATTTGTGGTCACCATCTGAGTATTAGGAATATTAATCATACTTATATCCTGTGTTGCAAATACTTTTTTCACAGTGCCTCTTAAGTTTTTTTTTTTCTTTTTCTTTTTTCTTTTCTTTTTTTTTGAGATGGAGTTTCGCTCTTGTTGCCCAGGCTGGGGTGAAATGGCATGATCTCGGCTCACCACAACCTCCACCTCCTGGTTCAAACCATTCTCCTGCCTCAGCCTCTTGAGTAGCTGGGATTACAGGCATGCACCACCATGCCTGGCTAATTTTGTATTTTTAGTAGAGACGGGGTTTCTCCATGTTGGTCACGCTGGTCTCAAACTCCCAACCTTAGGTGATCCACCTGCCTCAGCCTCCCAAAGTGCTAGGATTATAGGCGTGAGCCACTGCGCCCGGCCAGTGCCTCTTAAGTTTTAATGCTATTAATGGTATTTCCTCTCAACCACAGGTTTTTGCATTTGATGTAGATAACTCTTTTTCTTGAAGTCTTCTGAATTTGAAGCCTTTCTTCACAAGGCTTTCCATAGCCCAGAACCATAAACACATTCTCCTATATTTTCTTCTGTCATATTTTGAAAATCAAATGAATCCAGTTCCCTCTGTAGTACTCCTAAAACCTGGAAGCCTCATTTCTGGATTCTGTTTGAACAACAATGCCTCTGCACATAACCTCAATGTCCCCAAACTGAAACTGCCAAAATAAGGGAAGGTGGAGATGCTTTCCAGTGGGGATCTGCTCCAGGATTGTAGGCCCCACTCCCAGGGTGGCATCTAACCAACACCCATTTGGCCTGGGTGCAGAGCAAAGGAATTGGCTGGGAAACCTGGCAGTGAGGATTGATAAATGCTGGCATACATTACCAAGGTCAAGGATGGAATCTCTTTCCATATTAGATGCAGAGATTGTTATCGCTCTGTCATCAATAACCATCTCCCTCACCCTGCCTAACAACACATAAGAGACAAGATGTCAGAGCCAAATTATACAGTAAAGATGGAATAACTGAGCTCATGTAGATGGGGCATGAGTATCTTTATCCAAATGAGTTTACAAAGAGAAATAGTAGTTCCATTCTCAAAATTTATCTGCAGTTGCACCTACTTTCAGTAATAATAGAAGCACAATTGTGATTGTAACTAGAAAGGAGTTGACATGTACAACATTGTTTTCTGGTGGATTTTCTCCCTAATAGTTCATAAATGCCATTAAATTATGTGAATAATGTGCTTTATGATTTTTTTCATCTATTATGTATTTTCTCCCCTTGGTAGTTGCTCAGCACATACACTATTGTTAGTAAGCTAGTCAAGTTTCAGAGTCTCAAATCAGTTTTGAGACTAATTTAAAGTTCCACTAGATCTGCTGCAGCTGTCAAAGGAAATGCCCTAGTTGCTATTCTGGGGCCGTCTTTGGTGTTTCTCTTCAATCCTTATTATCTGGAAAATCTCTAAATAAGTTCTATAAATGTAACTTTCAGCTGCTTTTACCAAAAGTGACTTGGATTATAAGGTCTAAAGGTCACAAATTTTTATTTGGAGCTAACTCACGCTACAACTCATATGACTTAAGCATCATATATCACCTATTTAAAAAGCAAAGGAGAGAGCTCAACGGTCTATCTTCTGAATATTACAATGTATCATAATGTGCAGAAGGTAGAATGTTGAGGTTTCTTCCTATTTCTTCCTTTCTTCCATATATATATATATATATAATATATAAATTTATAGATGAATATATACACACATACACAAATGTGTGGGTTTATATGCAGGTATATATAGCTATGTATATATGTATATATGTGTGTGTACATATATTCTTTTTGTGCATTTATCTCTCCCAGTCTTATAGATTCATATTCATTTCTGTTGAGTAGGTATTTAGAGCAGACTAAAAAAAGACTAATAATCTCCTCGCTCCTCTTATTTTTTGTTCCCCTTAGAACATTATTGTTTTTAATCTATTAATTTGGAAGAAACACAGAGTTGTTAGAGAAGTTTTATTTTAGTTGATGATAACAACAACAACAACAAATAATGTCACTGAGTGCTTAATATATGCCAGGTGTTGTACGAATTATTAGCCCATTTATTTTCATTTAATGATAACTCTAATATTTTCTAGCTACCATTACCCTATTTTCCCATGAGGAAAGTAAGGTATAGAAAGCTAGTTACATAACCAAGAGTGCACAGCTCTAAGTGGAGGAGCTGTCTGACTCCAGAGCCCAGGTCTATAACCTCTGTGAAAGCCATCCTTCATGGTAGAGACACTAGAGGTCTGAATAATGTGGATGGCCAGTGTCCACCACTGGGCTTTGTGACCAGCAGGAAATCTAAGAGTTCAAGGAAGAACAAGACAAGCAAGAGTCCTATGACACAGAGATCCTAGACACAGCTACCAATGCATGGCAAGTAACTAAGGAGGTTCTCAATAAGAGAAAACAGGAGTATGTTTAGGACGATATAGAAAGCACAAAGCTAGGAAATACGGGGCAATTAGCTATAGGCAAAAAGCTAAAGGAAAGACGGTTAATCACGGAAACTCTCTGGGAAGAGCCCAACAGTTGGTCTGTGGACAGGAACAGATAATTTATGCTAGATGAAATCTAGCACTGACATTAGTTTGTGGTGTTGGAAGTCATGGCCATGGGCCCAATCCATGTTTGGAGACAAGAAAAACGTTGTGGTATGCCAGGTAAATAATCAGAACAGGGGCCGAGCTGGGGGAGCAGGTGGGCGTAGGAGGAAGACAAGCTGGGAACCTAGTTCCCAGAGTAATAATAAAAACACAAGAGTTTATTTAGCTCTAGAGTTTATAAAACTTTTTGCATCAGTATTACAGTTGATCCTCATATTATCTCTGTGAGGCAGGGGTTATGACTTGCTTTCTACAAATGAGGAAATTAAATCTCAGAGAGATTAAGCCAACTTTCCCCAAAGCACACAGCTAGTAAATGGTAAGGTTGAGACTCAAAACCAAGGTGTCTGAATCATCTATCCTAAATTATTTTTGTGTTCATTCTTTCATCTTACCTATTAAAAATATTTTAAGGTCAAATTTTGTTATGTTTATTCTGAATAGTACCTGATGTAAGGCAAGGAGTATCCAATTAAAAAAACCACTGCTTCCCTGCCTATGTTGTAGGGAACCAACTGAGTCAGTCAAATGGAGACTAAAAATATCATTTTCACTGCTGACACAGTCTAAGTTAAAGAGTGTGTCTTTGGAGCTGTTAACTGAGTAAGCTGGCCATGTTGTTCCTCTGAACTGAATTTGCCCACCTAGTTACAACCCTGAATAATCACAGTCTTTCTCCATAGGATAAACAGGGTGCAGAGAAGAAGAGAACAAAATTGAGTCAGGCAATCTGGTAAGTCACTTATTGAAACTAGGAGAAAGAGGAGAGGTCATACATTACTCAAATGGGATCTTCATGACAGCACAAAGAGAATGAAAAGGGAATTCTCTCTCCAGAAAAGCACCTGGTCTTTAATCAGCACTTAGTTTCTTGACCACATCATGAATGATGAATAGATGAATGTTGCTCACCTACTATTTATGATCAGTTTACATTACAGTATATCAGCCTCAAATTTCTTGATTTTATCCTATTTTTGATGCTTTCATCCCAAATCCTCTTTATTGCATACCCCTTTGCTTTGAAACTTTATTACTTTGAAGCTCTGTTCTCATAATTAGGAATAAGAAAACAAGTGGGAGGTCATAGATAACAGGTGCCATTGGGTATTAGAAGGGAAATGTGGAATGGTCAATGACTTGAGACAATTAAGAAGACAATCACCATTTGTGTTTTACTGTTTACAAGGAATATTCAACCTTTGATAACCTAATTCAACTTGCACAATCATTTTAGGAATTTGTTTTTCTTTGCAGATAAAGAGAGAACTTGCCCCTGAGTGATTAGGAGACCTGGACAACCACTAGTTAACGGAAAATCTGAGACATTAAACTTATGTCCTGTGGCCTGTAACCTGGTGTGCAATCACACCAGGCAGCATATACAAAGGTTTCCATAAAACCATCTGTAAATGCACCAACCTCAGCTGTTCCATTTCTTCTCTGGCAAAACGAGAATTATTCAGCATGAGCATCTATGGATTCCCCACCACCACCATCAATGGAGCTGCCTGGATAGGCTCTACCTGTCCTTCCCGACTAGCAGAAGAAAATGGCAGGATTTTGCATAAACCAAATCTTATGAGAAACAGATCAAAGCAAAAGGCAGAAGAAGTGGGTAACCCCAAGTCTAGTATGGGAAGGAGACAGTGTAGAAGTGCTGTGCGTGCTGTAGCAGAGTGTGAAGTAGCACACAGAAGAAGCTGAGTTTGGAAGGAGAGGTGAGATGAGGAATAGGGTGGGATGAAAGGAAAGCGACTGCGTCAGTGAGAATTTTATTTTTTTCTTCCCTGCCTTAGGAGAATGATGTTGGGTGCTAAATAATAATAAGATCAAGGAAAAGTTAATAATGAGTTTTGAGCTTTCAAGGACTGCTTAATTTGACCCCACAAAAGACTTGAAGACAACACGAGAAAAAACTGGAATTTGAGCTTGGGGTGCGCTTCTTTAACTATAACACTGCTCCAGGACTGGCTTGCATGGGTCACTGCTCTATGAGCCCTTCACCATCTCTTCCCCCAACCTCCACAGTCATTTTAGTGAATTCCCAGGTCAAAACTCACACTGCCCAATATATTGTTTTTTCCTTAGGCTGTACCATCATCTTCACATACTTTATTGACTCTTTTCATCAAGTGGTATCAGCTCTACTATCTTAAGCATGCCTTTATTTCTACATGTTTAGCTGAGTGTATTTTCAGGAACAGCCATTTGTTATATCCTCCAGGTTCAAGCCAGCTCTCTCTGTGACACCAGGGATGTTTCTTCCAATAACTCCACAGGGAGCCCTCTTTCTGATGAATACTCAGACAAGTGAACTGGACACAGAAACCACATGATGCCTAGTGCCTCACCACCATATTAAAATATTTTTATATACTTCCTTTAAAAAAATTTCCAATCTTTCAAATTCATTGCATTTCTTTAATCATTTCTTCAGATACCCAACTGCATGGCAAAAAGTGTGAATACTCCCATTGGCAATTGGCTTGACTCCTACTTACTTGGGCAAATAAAGTTGTGGTGACACTTTTCATAAACTCATGGATCAACTTTTTATACTTTAAAAAACACTTCAAAGAAATGCCAACATGCTTATTGAGAATGGTGAAGTTTAATAAAATGCCTCATACAAGTTTATTTTATTAAGTTTTTAGGTAGTCGCTTTTAAAAGAAAGTATTAGGAAACTCCAACAAAGGTTCATATGCCCATCCCATCACATATGGAAGCAGATTTTATTATCAGCAACCAAACTGAGTTGAACCCATTTGAAGAAGCAAGCAGTAATTAGTTTTAATTTGCAGCTATAATCATTAATTATTTACCAACAAATGCACTACAAAATATGACTTATTGCACTAGTAAGAAGAGATGCCTTCAAACCACTGACTCTGGGTAAGAAGAAAACTCCATAGCTCCAACCTCCTACCTGGACAGGAAAACATTCTATTTTATTCTAGAGAAATAGCCACTCAGGTCTATTTGATGGAGAAGCACTAAAACTTGGAAATGTCCATTTTGTGTTAAGCCAGTTTGCTCTTTTGTGCCTTTTGACAATTGTTCATAGTTCTACCTTCCAAGAGGAGTGCAAAACAAGTCTATGACATCTTCAGCATGACGGGACTTCAGCTACGTAAAAGGCAGTGAGCTTGTTCCCCCAGGGCCTTCTCCTATCCTGTCTAAATATCCCCAGCTCCATGACGTGTCCCCTAGGTGGTGTTTGTAATTTTCAGATCCCTCACACTCATTTTGTAAACAGCTCTTTGAAATGGTGCTGGCCAGATTGAACACTGTGTCCCAGATCTGACCAGGGCTGAAAACAGTGCCATGACATCTTCCTTGATGCAGCATTCACAGCCTATTAGCACAGTTAGAGACTGTTACTACAGTTAAAAGAAATGTCACTGTTTTCATTGTTTTTAAGTTCATGGGTAACTAAAAATAGAAGCCAATGATTTGCTATCCTCCTCGTTCAACACACACACACACACACACACACACACACACACACACAGAGGCAGAGAAAGAGAGAGAGAGAGACAGGCTGGCAGAGAAAGAGACAGAGAGAGAGAACTGCTGGGCAACATGACCCTCACATTCCATGAATAAATGAGATTTGAAAGCTCAATTCAAGACTTTAATCCTGCTTATTATCTCATTCCAGCATTCTACTCTTTGGTATATACTTGATTCTATCCCTATGGAATAGCTACTATGGTTAATAGCTGCTTCCCTCAGCTTATATAAACTACATAAGTAAAGATATTCCTTATATATATTCACAGGGATCACAGATGAACATGGATATGACTAGAAATGGAGCCACCATAAAGGACACGCCAATTAACATGTTCTGGGGATATGGTTTCAACAGATGCAGCTCTGTAAGGAGGCTCTGTCAAATACCTGTTCCTAAGATTTCAAAAATATAGAAACTATAGCAACGTCTCTAAAACTTTAGACCAGTAAGACAAGTACGTTTTTAAGTGAGATCCACAGTTTTATTAGGTTCCTATCATATCAGCATAGATGACACTATTTCATACTTTCCACTGTTGCAAAAAATGGGTTGCCTTTTTTCACCGATATTTCTCCCCTGTCCTTTCAGCCTTTGTTCAGTTTCCTTGAGAGACAGTTTCCTTGAGAGACTTCTAGCTTCCACTGGCCCCGTGGTTTCTAAAACAACACCACGCACTTTAGATTTCTGGTATGGCAGCACTCCACTTTGCGGTACCAATTTCTGTTTCTATTATCTAATGCTGTAGATCAAACTACCCAAAACCTAATGGTTAAAACAACAATCATTTTATTCTGTCTCATGATTATATGTGTTGGCTGGGGACTAGCTGATGGGTTCTTCTGCCGGTCTCCTTGGCATCTGTTACATGATTACATTTAAGTGAATGGACACTGTAATATTCAATATGGAGCTCTCACCTACATGCATGGGCCCTCAGTATTCCCCCAAGCAGCCTGTCTCTTCATGTGGTGTCTCATTCCCCAAGGCCTCTCCACATGGCTTCTTTCTCTAGCAGGCTCATCTGAACTATTTATGTGCTAGTCCAGAACTCCAAGAAGGTCACAGAGGATGCCTTCAAACCTGTTTAAGAATTAGGCCTGAAACTGACACAGCATAGCATCACATCCATCACATTCTGTTGGCGAAATCAAGTCACAGGGCAAGTCCAGGGTAAAAGTGGAGGGAATTGTGCAAGGGCATGGGAACCAGTAGACATACATTTATTTATTGTATTATGCAGAAACGCCTTTATAGTTTGCAGTAAGCTCATTTAGCAGCAATGAGAGAGAGCAAGAGAATAATAAATACCTAATAATTGTTTTTAAGGTACTGCATTTTTATTTCTCAGAAAGAGGGTGATCATTGTTTAACTTGCACAAAATATTCACTGGCATTTATCATTTACTCTGGGAGCAGTACAGTTTCAATGACCACATAAATAGCAGAAGACACAAAACATCAGCTTCTGCTTCAAAATTCGTAGTCATTTTTAGAAACACTTTGTCACAAATGACCATTTTCCACATGCAACTGTGTTCGCATATGATTTTATAGAACAAATCTTGCCATTTAGACCAAATAGTTGCTCTCCTTAATAGCTTTTGAATGTAATTTTTTGTGAATGTGAAGAAAGTGAGCTGATAGTTATTCAGGTGTTGACTCTATCAGCAGAAGAATCTTATAAATAGTTCGATAATGCAAGGATTCTATTAATGTCATCTAGTGATTCAAACAGAATATCAAATAGAATATTCAAATAGAATATCAACTATATTTCAACACTAATTTTTCTCCAATTTTGTTGTCCTGGCATTTGTACTTTTCATTTTTTTCACTACTGCAAAACATCTCACTAGATTTAGATAAAGATTTCCATTCTGTATTTCTACCAAAGCGCTCTGCTGTGTCGATATTTGCGGCCAAATTCCGGGTTGTGTATTTTTTTGGTCCAGCCTCCAAACTCTTCCTCTAGTCATTCCCTCTGCCAAGTGTGCCTTCCTGGCTATTGCCATTGCAGGCTCCTTCCTCATATCCAGACCGCAGTTCTCCTAAGAGCAGCCTTCGCTCACCACTCTAAGGCTATCCACCATCCTAAGAACTTAAACCTATAATCATTTCTTATTTCTTCTTGACACATACTGCCAGCTAATATTTTTCCTTTCTTTGTAACTTATTGTCTGTCTCCAACCACCATAAAACTAGAATGTACTAGTGTGGACACCTTCTTTGACCTCTTCATCACCTATCTCCAGAGCATAAAAATATGGTTGGCACAAAACAGATATTCAAAAAGTATTAGTTTTAAAAATAAGCTGTATGCTGCAATGAACAATCTTAAGCCATTAATTCATATTATTAAAGTTGGGGCAAAATATATCATAACCACAACAATGGAAAACAGCAGATGTAATAACTATAAATAGCAGGAAACACCATCAAGATATTGGTGACCACCTATATCTTGGGTCACCAAGATATCAACCTAACCAAGGAATCAACCTAATTCCCTGTTAGCTGAATAACATGCTGGGTATGTGTGTGTATATATGTGTGTGTATGTGTGTGTATTTAAATAATATATACAATTACATAATATATATATTTATACACATACATATGTATATGTATATGCATATGTAAAACTTTTAGTGGCATAATGTTTTTAGAAATAAATGAGATTTAGGCCGGGCGCAGTGGCTCACGCCTATAATCCCAGCACTTTGGGAGGCCAAGGTGGGCGGATCACGAGGTCAGGAGATCAAGACCATCCTGGCTAACACGGTGAAACCCCGTCTCTACTAAAAATACAAAAAATTAGCAGGGCGTGGTGGCGGGCGCCTGTAGTCCCAGCTACTCGGGAGGCTGAGGCAGGAGAATGGCGTGAACCTGGGAGGCGGAGCTTGCAGTGAGCCAAGATCGCGCCACTGCACTCCAACTTGGGCGACAGAGCAAGACTCTGTCTCAAAAAAAAAAAGAAAGAAAGAAATGAGATTTATGTGAAAATCATAATTGATCTGACCTTTTAAATTTGTAAAATGTATAAAGCAAAAATTAAAACTCATTTACTTGCTTCCATGAGCAAACTGTCTAAGGACTACTTTACAGAAAATCAAGCACCACCAGTGAACTACAGAAACATGAACCTAGAGGGTCTGATATAAAGATGTATTTATTCCTTTTTTGTTTATAAGAAAATTTTTGCTTCGTGCATGTTTCTCTCTGTCGTCCTTGTTCAATGCGTGACTTCACTTTGCTCCTCCATGCCAATTTACCTTTCTCTCTCCTATGTTTAATGTCACAACTATTCTTTTTTTTTTTTTTTGACATGGAGTTTCACTCTTGTTGCCCAGGCTGGGGTGCAATGGCGTGATCACAGCTCATCGCAACCTCTGCCTCCCGGGTTCAAACAATTCTCCTGCCTCAGCCTCCAGAGTAGCTGGGATTACAGGCATGCACCACCACGCCTCGCTAATTTTGTATTTTTAGTAGAGACGGGGTTTCTCCATGTTGGTCAGGCTGGTCTCGAACTCCTGACCTCAGGTGATCGCCTGCCTCGGCCTCCCAAAGTGCTGGAATTACAGGCGTGAGCCTTCTATTCTAATTGAAATTCTAATCTGAACAGATAACCCCAAACACCCAATACTTCTGTTCCTTAGAAACGAGACCAACAATGATACCAAGCACACATACGGTGCTTAGGGCTACATGTCTGACCTGCCACATCAAAATAGAACACAAATTCTTACAAGTGCCTTTACCTGTCTCTCCTTCCACATTATTTCCCAGAAACCCACCTTAGTATTCTTGAGTATATATTGTTATACCTTTGACTTTGCTTTCCCAAATGCAATTCTAATTCATCCCCTTAACACGTGTTATCACAGTTTACAATAAACTCAATTTGCATTTCTTCGTGACCTAGTATTTCTGCAAGTGTCCATGGTGGCTAGAAGGCCCGATTTAACTGGATGGCCATAGGATTTTTTTTCCTGCAAACATTCAGATGAAGTCCCAGATGGCCATTACAAAGAGTGCTTTGAATGACATTTTCTCTTGCTTTCTTCTTCCATCAGCAGAACATGATGCCAGCTACAAAATGGGAAAAATAGTCTCCCAGAGAGCCTCCTGCCCTGCTTAGATGTTGGCTTAAGAAGAAGTTTGAAAGAAATTACATGTTTCATTGTGCTAGAAACTTTCCTCTTTTGTCAACTGTAGCATGGAAAGAAGAACTTCTCAACCTCCTCTTCAATGTTTTAAGGTTGGCATCTTTTTTTGAGAGAGTAGAAAAGGTAGCTATAGGAATTCTAACCCATAATTTTGTGTAACATAATGGGAATGGAACATGTAGCCACAGAATAACTGCAAGTTTCAGCAGATTACTTCATAATATTTTTTTAATTATCAAGTTACTTGAAACATAATTACCACATTACCTGACATTCTCAGATCTCCTTACAGCTCTCCAGAAAACAAAATGATACAATCTTTTTGTCTTTACAATTCATTTGTTATTGTGTAGGTATCTGGCAGAGAGCTCGAGTGTATTAGTATGCCAACTGTGTTATCTACAAAACTATCAGGAAATAGCATGCGTTTACACTATAATTAATGGGTAAATTCCTGTGTGGTAACTAAATTTTTGAGAATGAAAAACATGTTCATCATGACACAATCCCATGAAACCTTCACAGTATTAGACTTTACCCCTGCAGGGTAGGGTTTCACCTAGAAAATACCACTCCTCCATATGCTGTTGTGTCTGTCACTTGTCTGTTAAAACTCTCTCACGTTCAAAAAGAGCCTCACAAGAATATTATATGATGAATAAGACTCCCAAATGGAGAACTGGTTTGTCAAAATCATCTTGTTTTTCTACATGTGATTACAAAGCAGAATTTAGCATAAAGGATTTAGAGGTTCTACTCAAATTACTGAAGTCAGCAATGACTACTGTAATCCTATTTCATCTATATTGTGGGCCCACAATACATCTCTTAGTATAGAATTATTTTAAGACGAAGAGTACATTTTCTTTCTGTGAAAGCCTACATAAAATTTGACAGCTCAAACTTTATTTTATTTTTGTTTGTATCAAAGAGTAGCCATTGTTCCCTCTTGAGGAAAGTGTATTATCACAATGGACAGTTTCTAGATGTTTGGGTCCAACTGCTTATTTCTTGTTGGCTGGCTCAGTTGATGGGAGGATGGAATTAATGAGACCAGAGCCTTTTACACAAACCATATCTGAATATGCAAGATCCTTGCTGCTACATGGCCACAGATGGCACTGGCTGCAGCCAGCAATCTCATGCTGATGTACATGGTCATCAGGAACGGAGAAAATGAGACAGATCAATACAAACTTATCACCTGTACCAGAGAAAAAACTCTGCTCTGCTTAATTATGTCAGGACATAGGTATCACCTATCTATGCAAATGGCATTATCAAGATGTTGAATAATGTAAAGATGAGGTACCCTTACCCAACAGCAGCAATAACTCTGCCAGACTTCATACAGTTGTATATCTAAAGAAAAGAAGCCAAAATTATAATAAATAGTGGTTGCTAAGATGTGCATAAAAACTGAAAAATTCTCTTAGGAGGCCAGCATCATCCTGATACCAAAGCCTGGCAGAGACACAACCAAAAAAGAGAATTTTAGACCAATATCCTTGATGAACATTGATGCAAAAATCCTCAATAAAATACTGGCAAACCGAATCCAGCAACACATCGAAAAGCTTATCTACCATGATCAAGTGGGCTTCATCCCTGGGATGCAAGCCTGGTTCAACATATGAAAATCAATAAACGTAATCCAGCATATAAACAGAACCAAAGACAAAAACCACATGATTATCTCAATAGATGCAGAAAAGGCATTTGACAAAATTCAACAACCCTTCATGCTAAAAACTTTCAATAGATTGATGGGACATATCTCAAAATAATAAGAGCTATCTGTGACAAACCCACAGCCAATATCATACTGAATGGACAAAAACTGGAAGCATTCCCTTTGAAAACTGGCACAAGACAGGGATGCCCTCTCTCACCACTCCTATTCAACATAGTGTTGGAAGTTCTGGCCAGGGCAATCAGGCAGGAGAAGGAAATAAAGGGCATTCAATTAGGAAAAGAAGAAGTCAAATTGTCCCGGTTTGCAGATGACATGATTGTATATCAAGAAAACCCCATCATCTCAGCCCAAAATCTCCTTAAGCTGATAGGCAACTTCAGCAAAGTCTCAGGATACAAAATCAATGTGCAAAAATCACAAGCATTCTTATACACCAATAACAGACAAACAGAGAGCCAAATCATGAGTGAACTCCCATTCACAATTGCTTCAAAGAGAATAAAATACCTAGGAATCCAACTTATAAGGGATGTGAAGGACCTCTTCAAGGAGAACTACAAACTATTGCTCAATGAAATAAAAGACGATACAAACAAACGGAAGAATATTCCATGCTCATGGGTAGGAAGAATCAATATCGTGAAAATGGCCACACTACCCAAGTTAATTTATAGATTCAATGCCATCCCCATCAAGCTACCAATGACTTTCTTCACAGAATTGGAAAAAACTACTTTAAAGTTCATATGGAACCAAAAAAGAGCCTGCATTGCCAAGTCAATCCTAAGCCAAAAGAACAAAGCTGGAGACATCACAGTACCTGACTTCAAACTATACTTCAAGGCTACAGTAACCAAAACAGCAAGGTACTGGTACCAAAACAGAGATATAGACCAATGGAACAGAACAGAGCCCTCAGAAATAATGCCACATATCTACAACTATTTGATCTTTGACAAACCTGAGGAAAACAAGCAATGGGGAAAGGATTCCCTATTTAATAAATGATGCTGGGAAAACTGGCTAGTCATATGTAGGAAGCTGAAACTGGATCCCTTCCTTACACCTTATACAGAAATTAATTCAAGATGGATTAAAGATTTACATGTTAGACCTAAAACCATAAAAACCCTAGAAGAAAACCTAGGCAATACCATTCAGGACACAGGCATGGGCAAGGACTTCATGTCTAAAACACCAAAAGCAATGGCAACAAAAGCCAAAATTGACAAATGGGATCTAATTAAACTAAAGAGCTTCTGCACAGCAAAAGAAACTACCATCAGAGTGAACAGGCAACCTACAGAATGGGAGAAAATTTTTGCAACTTACTCATCTGACAAAGGGCTAATATCCAGAATCTACAAAGAACTCAAACAAATTTACAAGAAAAAAACAAACAACCCCATCCAAAAAGTCGGCGAAAGATATGAACAGACACTGCTCAAAAGAAGACATTTATGCAGCCAAAAAACACATGAAAAATGCTCGTCATCACTGGCCATCAGAGAAATGCAAATCAAAACCACAATGAGATACCATCTCACACCAGTTAGAATGGCAATCATTAAAAAGTCAGGGAACAACAGGTGCTGGAGAGGATGTGGAGAAATAGGAACACTTTTACACTGTTGGTGGGACTGTAAACTAGTTCAACCATTGTGGACGTCGGTGTGGTGATTCCTCAGGGATCTAGAACTAGAAATACCATTTGACCCAGCCATCCCATTACTGGGTATATACCCAGAGGATTATAAATCATGCTGCTATAAAGACACATGCACACGTATGTTTATTGTGGCACTATTCACAATAGCAAAGACTTGGAACCAACCCAAATGTCCAACAATGATAGACTGGATTAAGAAAATGTGGCACATATACACCATGGAATACTATGCAGCCATAAAAAATGATGAGTTCATGTCCTGTGTAGGGACATGGATGAAGCTGGAAACCATCATTCTCAGCAAACTATCGCAAGGACAAAAAACCAAATACCACATGTTCTCACTCATAGGTGGAAACTGAACAATGAGAACACATGGACACAGGAAGGGAAACATCACACACCGGGGACTGTTGTAAGGTCGCGGGGGGGAGGGATAGCATTAGGAGATATACCTAATGCTAAATGACGAGTTAATGGGTGCAGCACACCAACATGGCACATGTATACATATGTAACAAACCTGCACGTTGTGCACATGCACCCTAAAACTTAAAGTATAATAATAATAATAATAATAATAATAATAAAAAGGAAACCACTGTCACAGTTTTTGATTAGTATCAGTAATTATTACCACTGAAGGGTAGGCAAACACCCCTCTTGAGAGAAAAAGGTTGATTGAAAGCAAGGTAGACGCATTTCTAGAAACTCTTGAAAGCAGGTATGCACGGGGATTTCATCTCTCTCTATATTGCCATTGTAATGACTTCTGGATGAAGATTATACTATTCTCCAGGGCCAGCAAAACTGTGCAGTAGGCATCTGTCTTAGTCCATTTTGTGCTGGTATAACTGGATACCACAGACAAGGTAATTTATAAAGAAAAGAAATGTATGTCTCGTAGTCCTCGAGCCTGGGAAGTCCAAGATTATGAAGCTGCATCTGGTGAGGGCCTTCTTGCTGCCTCATAACATAGGAGGAGCTATCATACGGTGAGAGAGTGTGCCTGAGAGAGAAAACCAAACTCATCTGGTTATCAGGAAACCACTCCTGTGATAATGGCATTAATCCATTCACGAAGACAGAGCCTTCATGACTTACCAACTCTTACAGATTCCAAAACCCACCTCTCAACACTTGCATAGGGGATTCAGCTTCAACACATGAACTCTGCAGGACACATTCAAACCACAGCAGAGACCAACTGGATTCTTTCAGTGACACCTACGTGTTCAGTCTCTGGTGTTCCTCAGGGAACTTAGCTTTGTTTAGCCCATGGGCCCCTTGTAGTGGTTTTGGTAGGGCTCCCTTCCTCTATATTCTTGGCCACACCAAGCTATTACACTTTACTCATTGCCAGCCAATTGCTCTGTTTTTTTCAACAATGTTCTCGGATACGAATTGCTCCATAAACTAATTTAATCAAATTCTGGCTCCCTTGAAGAAACAGTTTCGGATGTCAGTGCTTGTTCTTTCTTTTGGTTCCAGGAGAACTCCTCCCAGTTGTTTCAGCCCCTAGTTCTCTCCTGCAAACTCACAGACCTTCAGTTTAACCAGTATCTTGAGCCTCCCCTCAATTACCTTTTGGCCAAAATCTCAACTGTTCCTGAGAGTACCTTTAGGTTTGAGTACCTATTTTAATCTCTGATGCAATTGAAGTCAGTCCCTTTCAGAAGAAATTAGGAGGTGTTTTATGGCCTCTTTCTACCACCAGGCAAACATCTCTGTTCTATTAGCTGACCATTTTTTAGGGGAAAAACAGAAGACTAGGATCCTCTCTATTTCCCTCTCCTGGCATAGAACCCACGCCTCACAAGTCTGGACATGAGTGATCAGGGCTCCATTATTCTCAACACACTGCATACAAGACAAAAAATCTCTATTTTATTAGTGGGTTATGAGAGGTGGGTGGAAGCAGGGGATCCCCACCTCTCAGCTACACTAGCCCAGAACTTAGCCCCCACAATAGGTAGCTGGGAGCTTTTGTATTTTTCATCTTTTTTTATTCTTTATTCTGGAATTTTTTTCCTACATTCTACATGTGATTACATATCTTCAGCAATGGACTTTTTAATTTTAAATATTGGATGTTCAATTCTACCATATTCTATTTAATTCATTTTTTTGGATCTCAATTCCTCATTAAAATTCTGTCTTCCATTTTCTTAAATTTTTCTTTGTTTTCTTTCACATATTTATGAAGTTCTTATTTGCTTATTCCCTCATTTATAGTCTTTATTATCAATCACATTTATCTGCCTCATTTCATATCTGCTTTTAATGTCTGTATTTTCTCTTGATTATCAGTCACATGTCCTTTTCCCTTTGTATGTGTCAATTTTTATTATATCTTGGACAACATTGTGTATAAAATAACTGTAGAGGCTGAAAATGATGTTGTTCTTTTCCTAGAGAGGGAAATGATGTTGTTTTTTTTCCTCCCTCTGTTAGGCAGGTAATGTGAAGGGATGATCACAAGTCATAGGTCCCTCAGAATTTAAGTTGGGACAGGGCTGGGTTTCACCTTTAATTAAAACCTTTACCACTTTTTTCAAATGTTTTAAGTTCAAGATCCATCACTTTCTCTTTTCCATTTGGGACTGGCCCTCCTGTATCTTCGTTTAAGAGTCTGATGGTTCTGCTTCTCTCTTCCACCATGAAATTACTGCCCTTTGGAACTTGAGAGTTTCATTGTTTGGCATTCTGCTCCACACAGATTTGAAATATGGCAGCTATTATAAGGGGGAAACTTAACTGTATACTTGTTACTTATCACTTCCTGTAGTGTGACTTTGTCCCCTAAGCACTGACAGGCTTCAGTTGATTTCAGTCCTGAGTCTTTCTGAATCAGCTGCTACACTCTTAGCCTATCTCAAAACCCAGCAAATGCCCATACGAGAAACTAGCCACGTGTTTGGAGTTTATCTAGTTTTGATTGGTCAGTGTCAGCATATGTGGCTGTCAAGGTCTCCACTGGTTTCTCTTTGTCCTAATGGAGTCCTACTTTCTATGGTGAGCCTAATCCTCCGCCCATGCATAGAATCAGCACATGTCCCTAGAAGAAAAGTGGTATCCAACCGCAGCTCACATAGGAAGAACTCGACCTTCTCTGATATTTGTATCTACTTACTTAGTCCTTTTTATTTTATTTTCATGTCTCTCCACTGTGTTTTGAAATATGATCTTGATCATTTACATTTGTCCATTTGTTGGAGTGTGAATGATAGCTTTTCACTATCTACTCTGTCCTCCTTAAAAGAGAAGTCACAAAAAGTTGAATATTAATAAGTTAGAAAGTCATATCAAGAAATCACTTGAATAAGAAGCCATTTGAAAATAGAGAAAACTGTCTTGTTGCTTCTTACATCATCCTAAATACTTTTTTTGGAAAAAATGCTAGTCTTCAGATTACCTTAGAATATACCTATACACACACACACACACACACACACACACACACACACACACACTCTCTCTCTCTCTCTCTCTCTCTCTCTCTAAAGGAATTCTGGTAAAGTTGATGCTGAAGATTCACTGGGATGCTTCAGAATAAGTAAAAAATTACTTCCTTAATTTAGTTAAGATATTTAAGTACCCACTTTACTTAAACGCTCAGATTCATGTTTGTTCTTTAAACATTGATGGATCATACTTCTGTTACTCTTATATGCAGAGGATTTGCCAGAACTGGAAACTGTCTTCCTACAGAGAGGAATGGCAAAGACATGCGGTGTCCAGTTAGGTTTCACTCAGAGAAAAATGTGCTTTAAATGGTTAAGTGGGAGTCCTTGAGCTAGTTGAAGTTTTGAGTGTGCTTTCAACATTTTTGGTAGAAAAAACCTCTCTCCTATTTATTAATAATTTTTAAACACCTTATGGCAATTAATACTGTAATTAATTTAGAAAATCCTAATTTTAGAAGAGAATATTTTGATAGTATATAACAGCAAAGAATGTGTAATGATAGGAAAACTAGTGAAAAAGGATAGAATACTTTATAGCAGAGTAAATGAATGGTTATAGAAGGTCTTCTCTGATTTCATTTGGAAAACTATTATAAGATATGTTTCATTCAAACTGAAAATTTTAAAGCATTAACACACATTTGTCAGTACTCCTTTTAGAAATATAGTCCTCACCTAAAAAGAAATTCTATTTATAGCATATATCTTACATTAGAAATAGGCTTCAAAATTGTACACAAATGTTTCTCAAAGTCATTCTCTCATTCTTAGTTATTATGCTTAGATGCAGATATAATTTTTAGATTCTACTGACCCCATCAACTGGCTAAAAGGAAGCAAACATTTTCTTTCAAATATAGAAACCTGTATCAGACAGAAGAGAAGAAATCAAAGAAAACCAAACATAAACAATACGTAATTTGCTGTCAATCTATCAAATATCCCATATTCTCTTTAAGCTCTATCTAAACATATTTAGTCTCTTTTTTATTAAATTCACATATAATAGATTACATTTTGAAAGGCTATGTTGTGATATTACATAACTTTAATTTTTAATTTTTCTTCAAATTTTTTAATTTTTTCCTAATTTGTACCTTATTTTTGCTATGTTGATTCCAAAACTAGAATCTATACTAATCACTAAATTTCTGCAAGACCCTAGAGCATAAGTCATATATACAATAGTTCCTAATCTAAAGGAATTATAATCTAGCCAACAAGACAAAGATCTAGTAAGGTAACGATATAAAGTAATGCATTGTCATTGTGAAATGGGAGGTGTCTTGTATATACACAAGCATATTTTTAAGAAAACAGTTTAGTAATTAAGAGTTAGAAAAAAATAGGAGACACAACTCTTAACTTCCAATTGGATTATAACCACTTTCACTTAAAGACCTCTGGAGAAGCCCCCTATCTCCAGTACGTAAGGAGTATAAGGCTAGCAGTGGTCAGACTGACAGGTTTTATGCTCCTAGCCATCCAATGAGGAGGCCCAACCACCAAGACTAAGACCACAGCAGCTGCAGGCATTATTCTTCAAAAAGCTATTCATCTCATCCAGAATCTTCACCCTACTCGAGGCTGCCCTGATGGATTCACGGAGCATATGTCATCAAAACACTTTTCCAAGCAGTCCTGGTTTTGCTATAAGAAACCCAAGCTTGCATTTAAATAGCCTTATTCTATGCTTCTTAAGAGGAACTGTACTCATCACATAAATACAGGCCCAGATTTGTGAGCTAACTCCTAGTATCCAATTCAGGAGGATTTCCCCAGACATATTTACCACCACAAAATACTGTAGGAATTAAGTAGTTAAAATTGAAACATACAACAGATCTCACTGTATTATGGGAGACATGATACAATTTGGGCAGCTTATTAATCTTTCTGTTCTGCCACTATTGTTAGAAGTATGGGTGGCAGATGCTGGAATGTTTGAGAACTTTATTAGAATGTTTTCTTTAATTAAATCGAGTGGTCACCATATCACTTTCTGGATAGTCCAAGATTGTGACCAGACATAGAATTCAAGGGAGAAGAAAAATAATTCCTTTGTGCAGTAAGTTTGGCAATTGGGTATAATCTTGTGCCAGTGCACAGACTGCTTCTTTGAAAATAATTGATTAGATAATCCAACTGGGGCCCTTCTTTTTGCACCTTATGCCACTCTGATTTAGGAGTGCATAGACATAGTTATCAAAAATCTGGGTCTCATTTTATAAGCTAAGCCTTTTAAAAGTTGATGAGCAATAGCAAAATAAGAAAAACTATAAGACTGGGAGCCTTGTATTAAATAATAATACACATACATGTGCATGTCTCCCCATGTAATTCATTCCATTTGAGATACATATCTCTAGTTTCTTTTCAAAGCTGAGTCATTCTTGTAAATATATCAAGACAGCAAAAAGAAATTGCCAGTTTTATATTGGCTAATCCCTCTAACAAACAAACCCAATATCACAGTGGCTTATCATAGTAATTGTTTAATTTTTTATTCATACAACTTCTACTGCAGGTGTTCCAGTGTGAGTGGCATCCTTTGACAACATCCACCATGAAATGATGCAGGGATTCAGGATACTTTTATGTATGGTTTTGCCACCTCCTAAAACCTGGGAGTCCTGCAGGGATGTGGATTCTTCCTCTAGATGTTTCCAGGAGAGGCCAGCCCTGGAAATGCATAACGTGGATTCTTCCTCTAGATGTTTCCAGGAGAGGCCAGCCCTGGAAATGCATACATTATAATTGCCCACATTTCACTGGTCAGAACTCAGTTACATTGTCCCACTTAACCACAATGAGACTAGAAATGTAGTTTGGCTATGTGTCCAGGAAGAAAAGAAAGGATCTGGTGAGCACATAGTTTTGATTTTAGCACTAGTAATTTAATACTGTTCTATAACAAATGAAAATATTTTCAGTGCTATTTTTCTAAATAGGTGCTGTTTCTATCAGCTTCTTATGTGTTTATCTACTTGGTGTTCTTTCTAAAACTTAATTAAGCTTAAGAGAAGAATGGAGTTAGTTTATTAGTGCTATACCCATGAGCTTTAAAAGCAAAGAGACACTACTTTGGAATGTAAAAGTGAGTCATAAAATATTATCTATTGGCCCCCAAAAAGTTGTTTGATATGAAAAAAATAATTTGTGTGAGGACTAGTTCTATGCATGTCTCCCCATGTCATTTCAGTATCAACATATTCCTGATATTGGAATGCTCCCCTGTAGGGTTAAATTTGCAACTCCTTTCTGGCCACTTTGTGTGTTAATTCAGATTTCTCCTATTTTTTAAATATGCTCACTTACTTTTGTTGCCTAATATAAACAAGTAAAAGCAATATAAAATATTATTTAATAATTTAAAAATACTTAGATTAAACATTTTCATAATAAACTGGCAACTCTGGTTACATATTATTTTAGACACTACATTTGACATAGTTTGGCTGTGTCCCACCCAAATCTCATCTTGAACTGTAGATCCCATAATTCCCACATGTTGTGGGAGGGACCCTGTGGGAGATAATTGAATCATGGGGGTGGTTTCCCCCATACTGTTCTTATGGTAGTGAATAAGTCTCATGAGATCTGATGGTTTTATAAGGGAAAACCCCTTTCACTTGGTTCTCATTCACTCTTGTCTGCCAACATGTAAGATGTGCCTTTCACCTTCTGCCATGATTGTGAGACTTCCCCAGCCACATGGAACTGTGAGTTCATTAAACCTCTTCTTCTTTATAAATTACCTAGTCTCAGGTATGTCTTTATCAGCAGCATGAAAACAGACTAGTACAGTAAATTGGTACCAGTAGAGAGGGATGCTGCTGTAAAGATACCCAAAAATGTGGAAATGACTTTGGAACTGGGTAACAGGCAGAGGTTGGAACAGTTTGGAGGGCTCAGAAGTCAGGAAAATGTAGGAAAGTTTGGAACTTCCTAGAGACCTGTTGAATGGCTTTGACCAAAATGCTGATAATGATATAGACAATGAAATCCAGGCTAAGGTGGTCTCAGATGGAGATGAGGAACTTGTTGAGAACTGGAGTAAAAGTGATACTTGCTGTGTCTTAGCAAAGAGACTGGTGGCATTTTGCCCCCGCCCTAAAGATTTGTGGGACTACAAACTTGAGGGAGATGATTTAGGGTATCTGGTGGAAGAAATTTCTAAGCAGCAAAGCACTCAAGAGGTGACTTGGGCACTGTTAAAAGCACTCAGTTTTAAAAGGGAAACACAGCATAAAAATGCAGAAAATTTTCAGCCTGACAATGCAATAGAAAAGAAAAACTCATTTTCTGGTAAGAAATTCAAGCTGGCTGCTGAAATCGGCATAAGTAATGAGGAGCCAAATGTTCATTGCCAAGACAATGGAGAACATGTCTCCAGGGCATGTCAGAGACCTTTGCGGTAGCCCCTCCCATAACAGGCCTGGAGGCCTAGGAGGAAAAAATGGTTTCATGGTCCAGGCCCAGGGACCCAGCACTGTGTGCTGCCTAGAAACATGGTGCCCTGTGTCCCAGACACTCTAGCCATGGCTAAAAGAGGCCAAGGTACAGCTTGGGCCATGGCTACAGAGGATGCAAGCCCCAGGCCTTGGCAGCTTCCATGTGGTCTTGAGCCTGCTGGTGTACAGAAGTCAAGAATTGAGGTTTGGGAACCCCCACCTAGATTTCAGAGGATGTGTGGAAACACCTGGATGTCCAGGCAGAAGGTTGCTGCAGGGGTGGGACCCTCATAGAGAACCTCTGCTAGGGCAGTGAAGATGGGAAATGTGGGGTAGAAGCCCTCAAACAGAGTCCCATTAGGGCACTACCTAGTGAAGCTGTGAGAAGAGGGTTATCATGCTCCAGACCTCAGAATGGTAGATCCACTGAAAGCTTGCACCATGTGCCTGAGAAAGCTGCAGACTCAATGCCACCCCATGAAAGCAGCTTGGAGAGAGGCTGTACCCTGCAAAGCCATAGGGGCGGAGCTGCCCAAAACCATGGGAACCCACCTCTTGCATCAGCATGACCTAGATGCAAGACATGGAGTCAAAGGAGATCATTTTGAAACTTTAAGATACAGCTGCCCAGCTGGATTTTGGACTTGTATGGGCCTGTAGTCACTTCATTTTGGCCAATTTCTCCCATTTGGAATGGTTGTATTCATCCAATGCCTGTACCCCCATTGTATCTAGGAAGTAACTAACTTGCTTTTGATTTTGTAGGCTTATAGGTGGAAGGGACTTGCTTCTCTCGACTGTAGACTTTTGAGTTAACGCTGAAATGAGTTAAGAATCTGAGGTACTGTTGGGAAGGCATGATTGGTTTTGAAATGTGAGGACATGAGAATTGGGAGCAGCCAGTGGCAGAATGATATGGTTTGGCTGTGTCCCCAACCAAGTCTCATTTTGAATTGTAGCTCGCATAATTCCCACATGTTGTGGAAAAGACCTGGTGGGACATAATTGAATCATGGGGGCAGTTTGCCCCATACTGTTCTTGTGGTAGTGAATAAGTCCACCACAGATCTGATGGCTTTATAAGAGGAAATCCCTTTAGCTTAGTTCTCATTATCTTTTATCTGCCACCATGTAAGACGTGCTTTCACCTTCTACCATGATTGTGAGGCCTCCCCAGCCACATGGAGCTGTGAGCCCATTAAACCTTTTTTTCTCATAAATTACCCAGTCTTGGGAATGTATTTATCAGCAGCATGAAAATGGACTAATACAGCACTTATCTCACTTGGATTCCAGAGGGAGATCATTTTTCTGATGACTGCTTTTGAGATGAGAATGTTTGTGTGTATGTGAAAGCCAGACCAAAGACATTCCCTGGAGAAATTACGTTTTTTTTACCCTGTTTCTCTTCTTTTTAATTTCTTTTTGAGAACTCCTAAATGGTAGAACTTATGTAAGCATAAGTGAAAATGTGACTATTATTTTCTGTATTATTAATTTTCCTTCCTAATTTTCCTACCAAGTGCCAGCATCTTTTGTTTACAAGGTGCTTTGTGTGGCATCAATTTTGATAGTCATCTTCAACAGCTACATATGCTCATACCCAAAAACCTGCTTCCATGTCACATATTTAAAGAGAAGTACAAAAATATTTTCTGGAATTAAAACTGTCTTGTATCCAGTGAATCCTGGTCAAAACAAACAAACAAAAAATGCAAAGATCACAAACAGATCGTATCAAAGAATGAACAGAAGAGACGTTATATACCTGTCTATTTAATATAATAGCTATCTTAGGCTATATATTGTCAGCCACTGGCTATTAAATCATCAAAAAAAAGTGCTCTTATTTACAGTACAGGTGTTAAAAAAAAAATCTGGATTTAAACCCAAAAGGTGTCAAAAAGCTTTGCCAAGCAAGAAAGTATTCAGCTGGTTAAAATGAGAAGTTCTAGGCTGCTCTGATGAAATGCCCCAGGAAGCTTTGTGTAGAGTATTTAAAAAGCAAACAGTTTTCCTAATTTTCAGAGCAATGCTATTTGGACTTAAAAGGCACTCTTCCTTGTGGAAAACACACATAAGATATACAAACCTGTTCTGACCACCAATCTGGCAGGACACAACTATGCATTCTGGGAAAGCTTTCATGGATACGTAGGGGGAAAGGGAATTTCCTTCCACCCATTTGAATGTTTAATAAATTGACTCCATAAAATCAACCAACAATAGACAGAGTAACAGGAGAAAAGGTATACAAGTTTATTATATATGCATGTGTAGAGTAACTACACAAAATATGAGACTCAAAGAAGGGCCAGATGACTAAGTTGTACATCATACAGAGTAGAATAAGGACTTAGGGCTCCTGGGGAGCCTGGGGATGGGTTGTGGGAGGGTGGGGGGAGGAAACACATGGAGAGCAAAGGCTGTCTTGTTATGCAGATGAAATCTCACAGGTAGCAGTCCTCAGAGTGAATAGAAGGCAGCTTGTGGTTAACAGTTTCTCTGTCAGAACTTCAAAATGTCAGACTTAAGTCTCCTTTTTCTGTGAGTTCATCTTTCCTAGATCTGGATAAGGTGACCTCAGAGAAAGCCTCTGTTTGTATCTCCTGTTTGCTTTACTAATGTAGATAAACATACATTTTTTCTTTTAACAAAGCAATAGCTTTTCAAATCTATTCAGCTTCTCTGAATAAACAACTTGAAATATACCAAAAAAGTATATTTTGGAGAGGCATATTTTGGATTCCAACAAATACAATAGCAAGGACGTATTTTCTGACCTAGAACTTGTTTTTGTCCTTCTTAGGTCTACCATTCAGAGTGTTGGGGCTCAGAAAACAATATCCCAAAATGAAGGCCTCTGCAATACCTTCAGAAGCAAAAGGTTTTTCTCTGACCTCTTCCTGCCCTCCTTTCTCTCCATCCCATTCTTCCCCAAGGCTAGCCATAGAAATGAGAAACACTCTTCTCCAAGGCAGGTCATAGAAACCTGAACTCCTTTTCTCCAAAGACAGCTATAAAACTAACAATATTAATCTAACCTTCCCTTAGCCCTATCCATGTAAAAATGGCCAGAAAGAAATTCTCTGACCTACCTTGTTTGATGATAGGTTATAAGACTCCCATTCCGGAAAGGTTCCTGCCCCATACCCAGAGGGAAGGAATGCTGCTCAGAGAAGCCAAGAGGAATCTAGATGGACACGCCTTGCTGGGTTCCCCCACGCAGACTATTAGCATTAGATCACACACTTTTTGTCCAATCATATTTCTATATGGCTGTCCATACTTGGTTGAACCAAAGCAAAAAATAGACAATTTCCCCTGTGTCTTTGGGTCTTCATTCTGAGGGCTCCTGGGTACACATGTTAAATAAATTTGTATGCCTTTTCTTCTATTAATCTGCCTTTTGTGAATTTATTTTTCAGCAAACCTTCAGAGGGCCAGGAGGAAAGCTCTCCTGTGGCCCTTGCAAAGGGAAAAATGGTGATAAGGAGTAAATTTTACTGAATACTCCTGTTTTATTTTGTTTGGCACCTATCAGATGATTTGCAGGGGGCAAGTAGAGTTTTCATGATAATAGTATGATTTCTCTCCAGAGTTCTTGAAAGTCACTCTTTCCAGCCTAATATGCTGCCTTCACCATCTCAAAATGAATAAAAGAAATGAAACAAAACAAATCAAAACAAAACAAAACGCAAACATCATGCACAAAGCTCTGAGCTCCAGCTCCTTTAAAGACCCTACAGGTTTGTACACACAGCAGCAGACCTTTGGAAATCACTTCACGGACTTACTCCAATTAGCTTAAATATGGGAATCAGGACCGTCTTTTTCTCTTTCCTTGAATGTCGCCTTCACTAATAATATCTACATTATCAGTCAAAGGGAGTTATTCATTACATATTTTTTAGACATGTCTTTCATCTCTCATCACTATTCATGGTCTCTTTTTGACATGCTGATTCTACGCCCTTTTTTCTGGTTCTTTGGTCTTTCTAAAAACATTTTTTTCTCCATTATTTCTTATAAAGAGATCTGGATTTCACCTGATGTTAGAGCAGCTTCTGCTGCTCAAACATTTGAATGAACCTAACTCTAACATGAAAAGCTGTATTGAGAATAAGATGGGATTTGTGAAGAAATCTATGGAGATAGGGGAGGCAGCATATTTTTATATTTTCATCTACTTTATAGATGTTTTCTTGACATTTTTGTGAATAAAAATGAGAAGGATGAAATATAATACCTTCAAGATAAAACTGCACTGAGGTTAACAAGAGCTCATTCTTCTTTTGGCTTTGGCTATAATATTTGAAGTAAGCTGGAATTTTAACAGTGGTTTATCTCATACTGTTTCTATTGCAAGACCTCACCAGTGATTTTTCATTTACTAACTAGAAGAAGAATGTGGTCTTTTAAGTATTTATCAGACAGTAACTAGATAAGAAGTTGATATTATTTTCTCAATAGGATTCATTCTACATTAGTTATTTTCTGCTTTAAATAATGCATTACATGAAAAGATAATTTGTTTTATTTAGACACTTGCAATTTTGATTACACACACACACACACACACAGACAATATAATATGCAATGACATAGTTACTTGACGTTTCTGAGAAACTAAGGTACAAATATATAAAATTCCAGACCAGTTCACAAACTTGCCGAAGTACAAGTCTTATAAATCCAAGAGGAAGATTTTTTGAGAGGATTTATTAGAAAAGAGGTATTTTCCTCCTGCAACTTAAATCGAGAGAAAACAGCTTCAGTGGGACCTTGCAGGAAGATTTTCTGTGATCCTTACAGCTATGAGACAGGGTGATCCCCACCTGGCCCTGAATGGAAACTCCAGATACAAAGAACTAGGCGAACCCAGGTGTAGGCAACAGAGCAGAGCCTGGACTCGGCTGCACTTGGTTAGGCTGGGACAAAGAACACATTTCCTTGTGGACTGTCTTAAGTCCCTTCCAAAACACATCTGGAAAAGAGATGTAATCTCAACAGAAGCTGGAGGTGGACTTCAAGATTCCCAGGATCTTCACGTAAATGAGCCCAGCCAGAAGAACCACTCGCTGAAATCAGGAGATTGCATACCAGAGATCAGAGGTCCTCAAAGAACACATGAGGGAGTCCATGACCTCCTTCAAACTCTGCTGGCTCTGAGGGCACAAAACCAGACACAACAGTTCTAGATAAAGCCAAGACAAGGCAGAGATGCTCCCTATGGACTTCTGCCCCCCATCCCCTGGAAGAGCTGCAAACAGCAGCCAGGCAGGAGAGAAGGAAATGAGAAAGAAAGACGGGCAAAACCAATACTCCTACCTCAAGGCAGTTTCCCCTAAAGAATGAGAGAGAGTAATCTTACCCTTAAATGGAGTTGTAAGCTTAATTATTATATAAAATACATAATAATATATGCCCTACATATATATAGATCTTACATGTGATGTATGATTATGTAAGACAACGAAGTAGATATTGCGACAATGTGACAATATTATTAACAATATTACCTTAGGAAGGAAAAGAAAAGTCACAGACTAGGGATTGAAGGAGAAGTTCTCTTACCTGATTTTTTTTTATCTAACATATTACATAAATGTAATATTTATGGGATAGTGTGTAATATTTCAATATAATATGAAATGATGAAATCGGGGTAATTACCACATCCATCACCTCAAACATTTATCATTTCTTTGTGTTAAAAACCATTCAAAATCTTCTCTTCCAGCTATTTGAACATATACAATAAATTATTGTAACTGTAGTTACCCTACAGTGCTACACAACCAATCTATTTCCATCTTTTCCTCCCCCTACCCTCTCCTACCTCTGGTATCTAGTATTCTACTTTCTACTTCTGTGATCAAATTTTATTAGGTTCCACATGTGACTGAGAACATGTGGTATTTATCTTTCTGTGTCTGATTTATTTCACTTAACATAACATCCTGTAGGCTTACTCATGTTGCCACAAATGACAGGATTTCATTTTTTAATAGCTGAAAAGTATTCCATTGTGTATATATACCACATTTTCTTTATTCATCTATTGACAGAATAGGCTGATTACATATCTTAGTTATTGTGAATAGTGCTGCAATAAACATAGGACTACAAATATTTCTTTGACATACTGATTTCCTTTTCTGTGGATTTGTATCCAGTAGTGGGATTGCTGAATCATATGATAGTTCTACTTTTGATTTTTTGAGGAAACACCATACTGTTTTCCACAATGGTTGTACTAATTTATGTCTCCACCAACACTGTATAAGAGTTCCTTTTTCTTTGCATCATTGCCAGCATTTGTTATTTTTTATCATTTTGATAATAGCCCTTCTTACTAGGGTGACATGATATCTCACTGTGGTTTTGATTTGCATTTTCTTGGTGGTCAGTGATGTTCAGCATTTTTTAATATATTTGTCAGCCATTGTGTCTTCCTTTGAAAAATGTCTATTCAGAGCATCTGCACATCTTTTAACTAGATTATTTCTTTTTTTTTCACTTTTGTTGAGTTGCTTGAGGTCCTTGTGTATTCTCAGTATTAATCGCTTGTCAGATAAATAGTTTGAAAATATTTTCTCCCTTTTGTGAGGTGTCTCTTTACTCTGTTGATTTTTTTTTCTTTCTTTTGCATTGCTATACAGAAGCTTTTTAGTTTGGTGTAATCCCATTTGTGTATTTTTGCTTTGGTTGCCTAAGCTTCTGAGGTCTTATTCATAAAATCTTTGCCCAGAATAATGTCCTGAAGTGTTTCTCATATGTATTCTTCTAGTTGTTTAATAGTTTTAGACTTACATTTAAGTCTTTAACCCATTTTGAGTTGATTTTTGTACATGGCTAGAGATATGAATTTAGTTTCATTCTTCTGCATAGGAATATCAATTTTCCTAGTGCTATTTATTGAAGAGGCTTGTCTTCTTCCCAGTTTATGTTCTGGGCATCTTTATCAAAAATCAGCTAGCTGTAAATACAGTAAGTCCTCACAATGTTGTCAATGGGGTCTCAAAAACTGTGACTTTAAGTGAAACAACATACTGCAGGTCCTTGGATAATGCTGTTTGATTCAATGTCATTTTGTTATAACATTGATGAGAAAAAAATGATTTTCTTACACATCATTTTTCTTACAGTCACAGTTTCCAAGAATGAATTATCGATGTTAAGTGAGGACTTATTGTACACAGATTTATTTATGGGTTCTCTATTCTGTTCCATTGGTTTATCTGTCAGTCTTTATGAAAGTATCATACTGTTTTAGTTACTATAGCTTTGTAGTATAATTTAAAGTTAAGTAACGTGATTCCTCCAGTTTTTTTTTTTTTTTTTTTTGGAGGTGGGTTGTTTTTGGCTATTTGGGGCCTTCTGTGTTTCCACAGAAATTTTAGGATTTTTTTCTATACCTGTAAAGAATGTCATTGGTATTTTGGCAGGATTGTATTGAATCTACAGATTGTGGGGGGTAGTACGGTAATTTTAACAATATTTATTCTTCTAATTCATGAACACAGGATGTCTTTCCATATTTGTGTGGGTCTACACAATTTCTTTAATCAATATTTTAATAGTTTTCATTATAAGGATTTTTTACCTCCTTTGTTGAATTTATTCCTAGGTGTCTTTTGTAGCTATTGTAAATTGGATTGTTTTCTTTATTTCTTTTTCAAATAGTACAGTATTAGCATATAGAAACACTTCTTTTTTTTAACTTTTAAATTCAGAGGTACATGTGTAGGTTTGTGATACAGGTAAATTTGTGTCATGGAGATTTTTGTACAGATTATTTCATCACCCAGGTATTAGGCCTAGTACCTGTTAGTTATTTTTTCTGATCCTCTTCCTCCTCCCACCCCTCCACAGTCCAGTAGGCTCCAGTGTCTGTTGTTCCCTTCTGTGTATCCATGTGTTCTCATCTTTTAGCTCCTGCTTATAAATGAGAGCATGTGGTATTTGGTTTTCTGTTCTTGCATTAGTTTACTAGGGAAAATGGCCTCCAGCTCCACTCATGTTCCTGCAAAGGACATGATCTTGTTCTTTTTTATGGCTGCATAGTATTCCATGGTGTATATGTACCACATTTTCTTTATCCAGTCTACCACTGATGGGCATTTAGCTTGATTCCATGTCTTTGCTATTGTGAACAGTACTGCAGTGAACATACATGTGCATGTGTCTTTGTGACAAAACAATTTATATTCCTTTGGGTACATACTCAGTAATGAGATGACTGGTTCAAATGGTATTTCTGTCTTTAGGTCTTTGAGGAATTGCCACACTGTTTCCCACAATGGTTGAACTAATTTACATGCCCAAGTGTGGGAGTATAAATTTCTCCAAAACCTCACCAGCTTCTGTTATTTTTTTGACTTTTTAGTAATAGCCATTCTGACTGGTGTGAGATGGTATCTCATTGTAATTTTGATTTGCATTTCTCTAATGATAAGTAATGTTGAGCTTTTGTTCAGCTGCCTGTTGGCCACATATACGTCTTCTTTTGAAAAGTGTCCATTCATGTCTTTTCCCAACTTTTTAATGGGGTTATTTGTATTTTCTTTTAAAATTGTTCAAGTTCCTTACAGATGCTGAATATTAGAACTTTGTCATATGCATAGTTTTCAAAAATTCTCTCCTGTTCTGTAGGATGTCTGTTTACTCTGTTGATAGTTTCTTTTGCTGTGCAGAAGTGCTTTAGTTTAGTTAGATCCCATGTGTCAATTTTTGCTTTTGTTGCAATTGCTTTTGGCATTTTTGTCAGGAAATCTCTGCTCAGTCCTATGTTCAGAATTTTATTGGCTAGGTTGTCCTCTAGAGTTTTCATAGTTTTGGGTTTTACATTTAAGTTTGTAATCCATCTTGAGTTATTTTTTGTATATGGTGTAAGGAAGGTTCAGTTTTAATCTTCCGCATATGGCTAGCTAGTTGTGCCAGCACCATTTATTCTACAGAAACTTATTTCTCTATTGCTTGGTTTTGTCAGCTTTGTGGAAGATCAGATAGTTGTAGATTTGTGGTCTTATTTCTGGGCTCTTTATTCCGTTCCATTGGTTTATGTGTCTGTTTTTGTACCAGTACCATGCTGTTTTGATTACTATAGTTTTGTAGTATAGATTGAAGTTGGGTAGCATGATATCTCCAGCTTTGTTCTTTTTGATTAGGATTATCATGGCTATTCAGGCTCTTCTTTGGCTCCATATGAATTTTAAAATAGTTTTTTCTAGTTTTGTGAAGAATGTCATTGGTAATTTTACAGGAATAACATCGAACCTATTAATTGCTTTGGGCAGTATGACCATTTTAATGACATTGATTTTTCCTATCTAGGAGCATGGAATGCTTTTCCATTTGTTTGTGTCCTCTCTGATTTCTTTGAGCAGTATTTTGTAGTTCTCTTTGTAGAGAACTTTTAAACCCCTATTTAGCTGTATTCCTAGGTAATTTATTCTTTTTTGTGGCAATTGTGAATGGGACTGCATTTCTGATTTGGCCCTCAGCTTGACTGTTGTTAGTGTATGGTAATGCTAGTGATTTTCTTATGTTGATTTTTTTTTTATCCTGAGACTTTGCTGAAGTTGTTTATCAGCTTAAGGAGCTTTTGGGCTGAGACTATAGGGTTTTCCAGATAGGATTATGTAATCTGCAAACAGGGATAATTTGACTTCCTCTCTTCCAATTCAAACACCTTTTGTTTCTTTCTCTTGCCTGATTGCTCTGGCCAGGACTTCCAATACTATGTTGAATAGTAGTGAGAGAGTGCATCCTTGTCTTGTGATAGTTTTCAAGGGGAATGCTTCCAGCTTTTGCCCAGTCAGTATGATGGTTTGCTGTGGGTTTGTCATAGATGGCTCTTATTATTTTAACGTACATTCTTTCAATAACTAGTTTATTGAGAGTTTTTAACATGAAAGGGTATGAAATTTTATCAAAGCCTTTTCTGCATCTATTGAGATAATCATACGGTTTTTGTCTTTAGTTTGGTTAATGTGATGAATCACATTTATTGATTTGCATATGTTGAATCAGCACTGCATCCCAGGAATAAAGTCTACTTGATCATGGTGAATAAGATTTTGATGTGCTGCTAATTTCAATTTGCCAGTATTTTGTTGATAATTTTTGAATCAATGTTCATCAAGGGTATTAACCTAAAGTTTTCTTTTTTTATTGTGTCTCTGCCAGGTTTTGATATCAGGAGGATGCTGGCCTCACAGAATGAGTTAAGAAGGAGTCCCTCCTCCTCAATTTTTTGGAGTAGTTTCAGTGGGAATGCTACCAGCTCTTCTTTGTATATCTGGTAGAATTCAACTGTGAATCCATCTGTTCCTCAGCTTTTTTTGATTGGTAGGCTATTTATTACGGATTGAATTTCAGAGCTCTTTAATGGTCCATTCAGGGATTCAATTTCTTCCTGGATCAATCCAGGAATTTATCTACCTATATTTAAGGAACACTAATTCTATTCAATTATTCCAAAAAATCAAGGATAAAGAAATACTTCCAAACTTATTCTACAAGGCTAATGCTACCTTGCTATCAAAACCAGGCAAAGGCACACCAAAAAAAAAAAAGAAGAAGAAGAAAGAAAACTACAGGCCAATGTATCTGATGAATACAGATGCAAAAATCCTCAACAACAACAAAAAAATAGCAAACCAGATTCAACTATACACCAAAAAGATCGTTCATCATGGTCAAGATGCAATCATTAAAAAGTCAGGAAACAACAGGTGCTGGAGAGGATGTGGAGAAATAGGAACACTTTTACACTGTTGGTGGGACTGTAAACTAGTTCAACCATTGTGGAAGTCAGTGTGGCGATTCCTCAGGGATCTAGAACTAGAAATACCATTTGATCCAGCCATCCCATTACTGGGTATATACCCAAAGGACTATAAATCATGCTGCCATAAAGACACATGCACACGTATGTTTATTGCGGCATTATTCACAATAGCAAAGACTTGGAACCAACCCAAATGTCCAACAATGATAGACTGGATTAAGAAAATGTGGCACATATACACCATGGAATACTATGCAGCCATAAAAAATGATGAGGTCATGTCCTTTGTAGGGACATGGATGAAATTGGAAATCATCATTCTCAGTAAACTATCGCAAGAAGAAAAAACCAAACACTGCATATTCTCACTCATAGGTGGGAATTGAACAATGAGATCATATGGACACAGGAAGGGGAACATCACACTCTGGGGACTGTTGTGGGGTTGGGGGAGGGGGGAGGGATAGCATTGGGAGATATACCTAATGCTAGATGATGAGTTAGTGGGTGCAGCACACCAGCATGGCACATGTATATGTATGTAACTAACCTGCACAATGTGCACATGTACCCTAAAACTTAAAGTATAATAAAAAAAAAATTAAAAATAAAATAAAATAAAATAAAAACAACAACAAAAAAGATGCAAGTATGGTTCAACATATGCAAATCCATAAATGTAATACATCATATCAACAAAATGAAGGACAAAAATCATATCATAACTTCAACTGATGCTGAAAAAATATTCCATAAAATTTAACATATCTTTATGATAAAAACTCTCTAAAAAACTGTATAGAAGGAATACTCCTCAACACAATAAAAACCATGTACAATAAACCCACAGCTAGTATCATACCAAACAGGGAAAACCTGAAGCCTTTTCTCTATGATCTGGAAGAATAAAAGGATGCTCACTTTCACCACTTTTCTTCAACTGGCCAGAGCAACTAGACAAGAGAAAGAAATAAAGAGCATCCAGATTAGAAAGGAAGACGCCAAATTATCCTTGTTTGGAGATGATATGGTCTTATATTTTAAAAAACCTAAAGACTCCACTAAGAGACTTTTAAAACTTATAAACAAATTCAGTAAAGTTGCAGGATACAGAATCAATATACAAAAATCAGTAGCATTTTATACATCAACAGCAAACAATTTGAAGAAAAGAAACTAATTCCATTTACAATAGCTACAAATAAAATAAAATATATAGGAATAGACTTAACTACAGAAATGAAAGATTTCTAAAATGATCTCTAAAATAAAACATTACAGAAAGCAATTGAAGCAATGACAGAAGAATGGAAAGATAGTCCGTGTTTATGAATGGAAAGAATCAGTATTGTTAAAATGACCATACTGCCCAAAACAATCTACAGATTCAGTGCAATCCCTATCAAAATACCCATGACATTCCTCACAAAAACAGAAAAAATAATTGTAAAATTTATATAAAACCAGAAGGAAAAACCAGAATAACCAATGCCATGCTGAACATTTTGAAGAAAACTGGAGAAATCACATTATTTGACTCGAAATTATACTACAGAGCTATCATAACCAAAACAGCATGATACTGGCATAAAAACAGACAAATAGACCAACTGGACAGAATAGAGAACCCAGAAATAAATCCACACATTTATAGTCAACATATTTTGATGAAGGTGCCAACAACATACAGTAAGAAAAGGACAGTCTCTTCAATAAATGGTACTGGCTGTGGAAACTAGATATCCATATCCAGAAGAATGAAACTAGCTTCCTTTCTCTTATCATATACAAAAATCAAACCAAAATGGATTAAAGACTTAAATCTATGACCTCAATCTATGAAACTACTAGAAAAAAACTTAAACACTCTAGTTACATTGGTCTTGGCAATGATTTTTTGAGTAAGATCTCAAAAACACATGCAACCAAAGCAAAAATGGACAAATGGGATAATATCAAACTAAAAAGTTTCTGCGCAACAAAGAAAAAAAAATCAACAGAGTGAAGAGGCAACCCACAGAATGGAAGAAAATATTTGCAAACTACTCATCTCACAGGATATTAATAACCAGAATATATAAGGAGCTCAAACAACTCAATACAAAATTTTAAAAGCAAATACACAAATAATCCAATTAAAAAGGGACAAGTGAGCTGAATAGACCTTTTTCAAAAGAAGACATACAAATGGCCAACAGGTATAAGTAAAACAGATGAACATCACTAATCTTCAGAGAAATGCAAATTAAAACTATGATGAGATACCTTCTCACCTCAGTTAAAATAGTTTTTATCCAAAAGACAGACAATAATGAGTACTAGCTAGGATGTGAAGAAAGGAAACTTGTTCTTTGTTTGTAGGAATATAAATTAGTGAAGCCACTACGGAGAACAGTATAAAGGTTCCTCAAAAAACAAAAAATATACTCTACTACTATATGACCCAGCAATCCCCTTGCTGAGTATATATTCAAATGAAAGGAAATAAGTTTATTGAAGAGATATCTGCATTCCCACATTTATTGCAGCACTATTCTTAATAGCAAAGACATGGGATCAATCTATGTGTTTATCAATGAATAAATTGATTTAAAAATGTGACACACACACACATATACAGCTGAATATCATTCAGCTATAAAAAGAATAAAATCCTGTCATTTGCAACATCATGGATGGAACTAGAGGCCATTATGTTGACTGAAATAAGCCAGAGACAGAAAGGCAAATATCTTTGCCTTTCTCACTCACATGTGGGAGCTTTCATTTAAAAAGAACTCTCGGAGATAGAGAGTGGAATGATGGTTGCCAGAGTGTGGAAATGGCAACAGGGTGGGGAGTGGGGGAGGTGGGATAAAGTGGGGATGGTTAATGGGTAAAAAGTACAGTTAGATAGAAGGAATTGGTAGCACAATAATGTGACTATAGTTAACAATAATTTATTACATATTTTAAAATAAGTAGAACAGTGAAATTGGGATGTTCCAAACACAAAGAAATAATAAAGGCTTGAGGTGATAATGGATGCTCCAATTACCCTGACTGGATGCTCCAATTACCTTGATTATTACACATTGTATGCTTGTATCAAAACATCACATGCTCCTCTTAAATATATGCAACCATTATGTACCATAATAAATAATTTTTTTTTGAGACGCAGTTTCACTCTTGTTGCCCAGGCTGGAGTACAATGGCATGATCTCAGTTCACCGCAACCTCTACCTCCCGGGTTCAAGCGATTCTCCTGCCTCAGCCTCCTGAGTAGCTGGGATTACAGGCATGTGCCACCATGCCCCGCTAATTTTATATTTTTAGTAGAGACGGGGTTTCTCCATGTTGGTCAGGCTGGTCTGGAACTCACGACCTCAGGTGATTCACCTGCCTCGGCCTCCCAAAGTTCTGGGATTACAGGCGTGAGCCACCGCCCCCAGCCAATAAATAAAAATTATTTAAGAAAAAAAGTAAAACTTTTAAAGACAAAAAGTGACGTAAAAATGACATTCTTATAGTCATAAATTGGTAAACACCCTGCTCTCCGCACAATATATATAGTCTTTAGCCTTAGAAAATGTGTTTCAAAAATGACTCTGATATCTTAAGAAGGCTTAGGGTTTACCATTATTTTACATTTATTTACAATTTGTTATTCTTTATATGAAAGAATATAGGCCACTAATGATATCTCTTGTTTTCTCTATCTGAATTGAAATGGTAAACTCTAGATGATCCCAGGTATGTTCAGGAAATGCTTTACCACCAGGGCCTCATGAAATTTAATAACATATTTAGTCATCATTCAAATATTGAATGAACTATTCAAATTTATCAAAAGTTTACCTTAAAGCTACAGCTCTGATAACAGCCCTAGTGAGGAAAAAATTTACCAAGCTTTTATATCATGTTTTATAATTATTTTCTACATTTGAAATAAATTATATAACACTTCTATTAAAAGTTAATTTAGGGTGTTTAAAGCAGCTATTCTTAACCTTGGCTGCAGTGCTCCCACTCCCAGAGATTCTGATGAGTGGATCTGGTGGTAGTTATTTTACACAGCCAAGGTCAAGAACCATTTATGTAAAAAAGGAACTTAGCAATAATTTTACCTCTTCTTCAGGCAAATGGAATGCCTTAGGAATTAAAGCCAAGCTCTGTCTTCTCTCTAGAATTTTGAAAGTTCTCTTTTCAATAAATCTATTCTAAAAGTTACATGCAGTGCATATTTAAAAAATTTTTCCCAAAAGTGGTCATGTGATTATACTTAATAAGACTTCAAACATTATTATATCTACTTTATCTCATTCATCTTAGCTATGTGATACCTACGATTTCTAGAGTCAACCCATACTTTAGGTAAACATTGTTTTTCTCTGACCTACTCCAGAAAACATTTCTTAATTAAATTCTTCTTTAAAATTTATTCTATCAGGAAACAAATTATCACTTTAATTTTTCCACCAACTTTTAGCTTTGGGTTGAGCTACAGCTACCCAAATATTTCGTGGAGTTAGGGGGATATGCCACTAGCCCATTTCAACAGAATAAACTGAAAACTTACATAATTTTTAAAAATATTATTATTCCAGAAGCAGTACTACAAAACAGTATTTTCCCATAGAGCATTTAAAAAATAAAAAAGGATAAAATCTCCCTACCCACATCCTACAGTTTAAAGACTCTTCCTAGTTAATCGAGTTGAGTCACTGTCACACTGGTTCTGTGGTTCAAAGTTTCTGGAACACTCCTGACTCATAGGCCCAATATAGCCACACTTCATCAACAGATACCATTTTCTGTGCTCTTGTTGCCTGCATCTGAAACAAACCACAGTAGTTTCCCCAGCCACCTCCTTCATGCAGAAGAAGAGAAAGAACTGACGACGCCCCTTGAGTGCCTTCTCCTGCAGGCCCTTGACTGTTGAGAATACCCAGTTGTTTCAGCTTCAGCAGACACCCTCCTTTACTCCTTCCTGATGGTTATTCTGCCCCAGATATTTCAGAAGAAGAACAAAATTATTAAGCCTGACAATTAGTTAAAAAGGTAATGCTAAAATAACTAATTCCCTAGAATGAAAACTGTATAGGCAGGGAAATAAAGAGATGTTGGTCAAAGGGTGCAAAATGCAGGTAAATGATGAATATATTCTGGGGATCTAATACACAGCATGACTGTAGTTAACAATACTGTATTGTATACTTGAAATTTGCTAAGACAGTAGATCTGGAATGTTCACACCACACACACAAATAACTACATGAGATGATTGATGTGTTAACTAACCTGATTGCACTAATCATTCCTATATATATAATATATATATTATATGCATATCAAATACTCATGTTGCACACCTTAAATATACACAATTTTGTCAACTATACCTCGATAAAGCTAGGGGACAGGGAAAAAGCAAAGTTCCTTCACTTAAGAAACAAAAAGAAATCTGTATCACCCTCTTGATAAAAAAATTTTCCCTTTTCAGTAGACTGAGAAAACACTTTTCAAATTTTTGACCAACTACTCTTATAATAAAATATATTTTATTTCATAACTATAGGTGTGGCCTAATTCCTAAAACATGTTGACATATATGTAGAGAAAAAAAAGTTTCACAGTACAATCGTAAAGCTTGGTTATTAGTCGGTTTTGCTGTAATAATCCTGCATAACAAGCAGCCTCAAATCTTAATGCTTACAGTAACAATGAATTCTTTATCAAATATGATTGTGTTATCAACTGTGACTCTGCTGGGATTGGATAGAATCTACTGAGTCAGGCTCCAGACTGAGAGTTGCAATCAGGTTTATTTAACTGATTTTCTCATTCTCAGACCAGGGTCTTCTCTTGTGGAAGTACATGGGTATCCAAGAGCATATGTGGTGACAAACGATGCTCTTAAATCTTCTGCTAAAAACTACATACTAGTACTTCTTTCTATATATTGTTAGTCACAACAAAGTATATAGCCAAGCTCAAAGTCAAAAGACAAGTCAACAGGAGAGTGGGAAAAGAAAGAATTATGAAAAAATACCCTCCACCACAACTTACCATCTGTGATTTGTATTTTTCTCTATATTTTCTCTCATTTAAAAAATTGATATTCACAACCACCCAAACTAATTCTACAACCTATAAATAAGTCATGGTCATACCTTACAAAACACTGGACTAGAGCATCTTTGAAATATGAAACCAAATTATAAACAATTAATGGAAATTGTGTGAGTAAAGTCCCAGTCTGGGAAGTTCCAAGACCTGAATCCACCTTTAACTAATTACGAAGCTATAAGTAAAGTATTTTTCGTCTAAGACTTCAGATTGCTTTAAAATAAATTGTATCAATAGTGCTTTAATGAAATGCTATTATTTTTTCATTATTTATGGAAATAAATGTTTATCACTCTATTATTATTATTATTATTATTTTTATTTTTTTTTTTTTGACACAGACTCTTGCTCTGTCACCCAGGCTGGAGTGCAGTGGCGCGATCTCGGCTCACTGCAAGCTCTGCCTCCCGGGTTCATGCCATTCTCCTGCCTCAGCCTCCCTAGTAGCTGGGACTACAGGCACCCGCCACCACGCCCGGCTAATTTTTTTGTATTTTTAGTAGAGATGGAGTTTCACCGCGTTAGCCAGAATGGTCTTGATCTGACCTCGTAATCTGCCCGCCTCGGCCTCCTCAAGTGCTGGGATTACAGGTGTGAGCCACAACGCCAGGCCCATCACTCTATTATTATTTAACAAATATACAGAAGCTTGCACTGAAGTAAGTAGGACAATATCTACTGCAAAAATCAGGACTCCTTTAAATGGTGGAAGAAATTAGGACTTGTAAATTCATTGTGTTGTAAATTACTTTTCCAGTTTTCCATACGAATGAAGAGAGTATGTGATGGGGCCATGAGAATGAGATTCAATAAGGAAAACTAATGGTATTATTGGATTTCAATTAGTTACATAATCTGAATCTTGTGGTTAATGTATGCCTTTTTTGACAATCCATTTCTTTGTTAAATAGTATTTGCAATTATTAAGTTCCTTCATTTTAATTTCCTAAAAAAGTTAATCTGTAACAATTTATTAGTTTTATTGTTAGTAGGTGCATTGAGAATTTTAACATTTTTTCAACTTTGTTAAATTTTTTAAGTGGCAGGATAAAAAAATTAACAACTTTATTTAAACAGAAAGCATTCACCCTTTTTAACTGTACAACTTAATAATTTTTAATAAATCTATACAGTCATACCACTATAACAATCCAATTTTGGAACTTTTTCATCATCATAAAAAGTTGTCTTGTGTCTACTGTTTTTAATATCAGCCCCAAAAAACTTTAGATCTGTTCTCTGTCTATATAAATTTGCCTTTCCTAATCTTTCTTATGACTATTACCATATACAATGTTGCCGTTTTCTCTGGTTTCTTTCCCTTAGCACAAAATTTTTGATAATAATCTGTATTGTTTTATGTATGAACAGTTTATTTCTTTTTATCACCAAGTAATTTTCCATTATACAGAAATATCAGTATGTTTCCAGGAACAAATTGATGGACATCTGAATTGTTATTGATCTTTGACTTTTATAAAAAATGTTATTATAAACTTTTGCTTACATGTCATTGGGTAGATACATGTTTTCATTTCTCTTGGGTATACCCTTGACATGAAATTCCTGAATCATATGGTAAATAATGTTTAACTGTCAAAGTTTTTTCCAAAATTATATTATTATTATACTTGCCCTTCAGCAATATTATAGGAGGGTACCAGTTCCTCCACATCGTCAACATTTGTTATTGTCGGATTTTTAAATTGTAGATATGATGGTGGGTATGTAATGATATAGAATTTTGGTTTTCACTAATGTTTATAGATGTTGAGCATATTTTCACATTTTATTATCTATTCAAACATAATTATATTAGCTATTTTTTTTTTTGGTAAAATGTGCAGCTAATTTTTAATTTATTTGTCTTCTTGATAATGAGTTGCAGGAGCTTTTTTATATGTCTGTATAACAAGTCTTTTATGAGATAATTTTTGGAACCATTTTCCTGTAAGCCTCCTCACTTCTCATTTTGTTAATCATGTCTTTTGGAGAAAAAATGTTTTAAATATTCAGAAGTCTAACTTATTATTTTTAATTGGCTATGCTTTTAATGTCTTATGTGAAAAAGTATTTTCCTAACATAAGGTTACAAATACATTTCCAATGTTTAATTTTCAAAGTTTTATAGCTTTAGCACTTAAATATATAATAATGATACATTTTAATAAGTTTGTTATGGTTTGAAGGGTATAAGTTCATATTTCTACAGATTTCCATTTTTTTCAGTAGCATTTGTTGAAAATAGCATGTTTTCTTCATTAAACTAGTCTTGATGCCTTTTAGCAGCCTATTGACCAGAAAATTAAGAGTTTATTTCTGGACTCCCTAAATTGTTCCATGATATAAATGTGTAAATATTCACAACTCATGCCACAATGTCTCATTACTGTAGCCATATAGTACTTTTAGGAATCAGGTAGTATAAGTCACTCAACTTTATTCATTTTCAAAAATATTTTGACTCTTCTAGGTCTTTTGCATTTCTATATAAATGTTACAATTGACTTGTGAATTTTTACAAAATTTCTTGAGATTTTGTGTTGAATCTATGTATCAATTTAGGGAGAAGTTTTATCTAAGTAATATCGTCTCTTTTAACACATGAACTTGCTATATCTCTCCACTTACATATTTTTTCTTTAATTTCTTTTACTAATATTTTTAGACTTGTTAATGTATAGCTTTTATATTACTTAAGTTAAAATATATTTATAAGTATTAAAGCTATTGTAAATGGAATTGTATCGTTACTATTTTCTGACTCTTTGATGTTAACATATAGAAATAGCATAGATGTTGTGTCTTGCAAATTGCTAAACTTATTTACTAGCTGTAGTAGTTTTTCTGTAGAATCCTCAGGGTTTTCTGGGCACAGAATCATGCAATCTGCAAGCACAGACAGTTGAACTTCTTCCTTTCAAATCTGTATTTTTAGGCATTTAGTCTTTCAGCATTAAATGTGATGTTAGCTGTAGCTTTTTCATTGCTGCACTTAGCTAGTTTAAGGATGTTACCTCTGTTCCAAGTTTGTTAGGGATTGCTATCATAAACGTTTAATTTCTTCAGTTTTTTAATGTGTCAGTTGAGATAATCATGTGTGGTTTTTTTTTTTACCTTTTATTCTACTATATGGTGCAGTAAATTAATTGATTTTCAGATGTTAAACTAACCTTATTTTCTAGGGATTACTATCATTTAGTCATAAGATATCATCTTGTTTGAGGTACTGATAGGCACCTTTTTTTTTTTTTTTTGAGATGGAATGTCGCTCTGTCGCCCAGGCTGGAGTGCAGTGGCACGATCTTGGCTCACTGCAAGCTCCACTTCCCAGGTTCAAGCCATAATCCTGCCTCAGCCTCCCAAATAGCTGGGACTACCGGCACCCGCCATCATGCCAGGTAATTTTTTGTATTTTTAGTAGAGGCGGGGTTTCACCGTGTTAACCAGGATGGTCTCTATCTCCTGACCTCGTGATCCACCCGCCTCGGCCTCCCAAAGTGCTGGGATTACAGGCATTGATAGGCAATTTACTAAAAATTTGTTAAGGATTTTGCAATTAGTTAATGAGGAATATAGAACAGTTATTTTCTTTTCTTATGACGTCTTTGATGTGTTTTTGTTTCAGCATTATACTTATTTTATCAGGGTTCAAAGTTAAGTTTAAAAAGTTTTTTCCTCCTCTACTGTCTGCAAGAATTTATGTAGTACTTTATAAATGTGAGAGTACACAACTGAAGCCTCTGAGGCCTGGGCTTGTCTTTGTGGGAAGATTTTAATTATGTTTTTTTATTTTTATTTTTTATTGTACTTTAATTTTTAGGGTACATGTGCACAAAATGCAGGTTTGTTACATATGTATACATGTGCCATGTTGGTGTGCTGCACCCATTAACTCGTCATTTAGCATTAAGTATATCTCCTAATACTATCCCTCCCCCCTCCCCCCACCCCACAATAGGCCCCACTGTGTGATGTTCCCCTTCCTGTGTCCATGTGTTCTCATTGTTCAATTCCCACGTATGAGTGAGAACATGCAGTGTTTTGTTTTTTTTCTTGCGATAGTTTGCTGAGAATGATGGTTTCCAGTGGCATCCATGTCCCTACAAAGGATATGAACCCATCATTTTTCATGGCTGCATAGTATTCCATGGTGTATATGTGCCACATTTTCTTAATCCACTCTATCATTGTTGGACATTTGGGTTGGTTCCAAGTCTTTGCTATTATGAATAGTGCCGAAAAGACATACGTGTGCATGTGTCTTTATAAGCAGCATGATTTATAATCCTCTCGGTATATACCCAGTAATGGGATGGCTGGGTCAAATGGCATTTCTAGTTCTAGATCCCTGAGGAATCGCCACACTGACTTCCACAATGCTTGAACTAGTTTACAGTCCCACCAACAGTGTAAAAGTTCCTATTTCTCCACATCCTCTCCAGCACCTGTTGTTTCCTGACTTTTTAATGGTCGCCATTCTAACTGGTGTGAGATGGTATCTCATTGTGGTTTTGATTTGCATTTCTCTGATGGTCAGTGATGATGAGCATTTTTTCATGTGTTATTTGGCTGCATAAACATCTTCTTTTGAGAAGCGTCCATTCATATCATTTGTCCACTTGTTGATGGAGTTGTTTTTTTCTTGTATATTTGTTTGAGTTCATTGTGGATTCGGATGTTAGCCCTTTGTCAGATGAGTAGATTGCAAAAATTTTCTCCCATTCTGTAGGTTGCCTGTTCACTCTGATGGTAGTTTCTTTTGCTGTGCAGAAGCTCTTTAGTTTCATTAGATCCCATTTGTCAATTTTGGCTTTTGTTGCCATTGCTTTTGGTGTTTTAGACATGAAGTCCTTGCTCATGCCTGTGTCCTGAATGGTATTGCCTAGGTTTTCTTCTAGGGCTTTTAAGGTTTTAGGTCTAACGTTTAAGTCTTCAATCCATCTTGAATTAATCTTCATATAAGGTGTAAGGAAGGGATGCAGTTTCAGCTTTCTACATATGGCTAGCCAGTTTTCCCAGCACCATTTATTAAATAGGGAATCCTTTCCCCATTTCTTATTTTTGTCAGGTTTGTCAAAGATCAGATAGTTGTAGATATGCGGCATTATTTCTGAGGGCTCTGTTCTGTTCCATTGGTCTATATCTCTGTTTTGGTACCAGTATCATGCTGTTTTGGTTACTATAGCCTTGTAGTAGAGTTTGAAGTCAGGTAGCGTGATGCCTCCAGCTTTGTTCTTTTGGCTTAGGATTGACTTGGCAATGTGGGCTCTTTTTTGGTTCCATATGAAGTTTAAAGTAGTCTTTTCCAATTCTGTGAAGAAAGTCATCGGTAGCTTGATGAGGATGGCATTGAATCTATAAATTACCTTGGGTAGTATGGCCATTTTCACAATATTGATTCTTCCTACCCATGAGCATGGAATGTTCTTCCATTTGTTTGTATCCTCTTTTATTTAATTGAGCAGTGGTTTGTAGTTCTCCTTGAAGAGATCCTTCACATCCCTTGTAAGTTGGATTCCTAGGTATTTTATTTTCTTTGAAGCAATTGTGAATGGGAGTTCACTCATGATTTCGTTCTCTGTTATTGGTGTATAAGAATGCTTGTGATTTTTGCACATTGATTTTGTATCCTGAGACTTTGCTGAAGTTGCCTATCAGCTTAAGGAGATTTTGGGCTGAGACGATGGGGTTTTCTAGATATACAATCATGTCATCTGCAAACAGGGACAATTTGACTTCCTCTTTTCCTAATTGAATGCCCTTTATTTCCTTCTCCTGCCTGATTGCCCTGGCCAGAACTTCCAACACTATGTTGAATAGGAGTGGTGAGAGAGGGCATCCCTGTCTTGTGCCAGTTTTCAAAGGGAATGCTTCCAGTTTTTGTCCATTCAGTATGATATTGGCTGTGGGTTTGTCATAGGTAGCTTTTATTATTTTGAGATACGTCCCATCAATACCTAATTTATTGAGTTTTTAGCATGAAGTGTTGTTGAATTTTTTCAAAGGCCTTTTCTGCATCTATTGAGATAATCATGTGGTTTTTGTCATTGGTTCTGTTTGTATGCTGGATTACATTTATTGATTTGCATATGTTGAACCAGCCTTGCATCCCAGGGATGAAGCCCACTTGATCATGGTGGATAAGCTTTTTGATGTGCTGCTGGATTCAGTTTGCCAGTATTTTATTGAGGAATTTTGCATCCATGTTCATCAGGGTTATTGGTCTAAAATTCTCTTTTTTGGTTGTGTCTCTGCCCGGCTTTGGTATCAGGATGATGCTGGCCTCATAAAATGAGTTAGGGAGGATTCCCTCTTTTTCTATTCATTGGAATAGTTTCAGAAGGAATGGTACCAGCTCCTCCTTGTACCTCTGGTAGAATTCGGCTGTGAATCCATCTGGTCCTGGACTTTTTTGGTTGGTAAGCTATTAATTGTTGCCTCAATTTCAAATCCTGTTATTGGTCTATTCAGAGATTCAACTTCTTCCTGTTTTAGTCTTGGGAGGGTGCAAGTGTCGAGGAATTTATCCATTTCTTCTAGATTTTCTAGTTTATTTGCATAGAGGTGTTTATAGTATTCTCTGATGGTAGTTTGTATTTCTGTGGGATCGGTGGTGATATCCCCTTTATCATTTTTAATTGTGTCTATTTGATTCTTCTCTCTTTTCTTCTTTATTAGTCTTGCTAGTGGTCTATCAATTTTGTTGATCTTTTCAAAAAACCAGCTCCTGGATTCATTGATTTTCTGAAGGGTTTTTTGTGTCTCTATTTCCTTCACTTCTGCTCTGATCTTAGTTATTTCTTGCCTTCTGCTAGCTTTTGAATATGTTTGCTCTTGCTTCTCTAGTTCTTTTAATTGTGATGTTAGGGTGTCAATTTTAGATCTTTCCTGCTTTCTCTTGTGGGCATTTAGTGCTATAAATTTCCCTCTACATACTGCTTTGAATGTGTCCCAGAGATTCTGGTATGTTGTGTCTTTGTTCTTGTTGGTTTCAAAGAACATCTTTATTTCTGCCTTCATTTCGTTATGTACCCAGTAGTCATTCAGGAGCAGGTTGTTCAGTTTCCATGTAGTTGTGTGGTTTTAAGTGAGTTTCTTAATCCTGAGTTCTAGTTTGATTGCACTGTGGTCTGAGAGACAGTTTGTTATAATTTCTGTTCTTTTACATTTGCTGAGGAGTGCTTTACTTCCAACTATGTGGTCAATTTTGGAATAGGTGTGGTGTAGTACTGAAAAGAATGTATATTCTGTTGATTTGGGGTGGAAAGTTCCATAGATGTCTATTAGGTCCGCTTGGTGCAGAGCTGAGTTCAATTCCTGGATATCCTTGTTAATTTCTGTGTCGTTGATCTGTCTAATGTTGACAGTGGCATGTTAAAGTCTCCCATTATTATTGTGTGGGAGTCTAAGTCTCTTGGTAAGTCTCTGAGGACTTGCTTTATGAATCTGGGTGCTCCTGTATTGGGTGCATATATATTTAGGACAGTTAGCTCTTCTTGTTGAATTGATCCCTTTACCATTATGTAATCGCCTTGTCTCTTTTGATCTTTGTTGGTTTAAAGTCTGTTTTATCAGAGACTAGGATTGCAACCCCTGTCTTTTTTTGTTTTCCATTTGCTTGGTAGATCTTCCTCCATCCCTTTATTTTGAGTCTGTGTGTGTCTCTGCATGTGAGATGGGTTTCCTGAATACAGCACACTGATGGGTCTTGACTCTTTATCCAATTTGCCAGTCTGTGTCTTTTAATTGGAGCATTTAGCCCATTTACATTTAAGGTTAATATTGTTATGTGTGAATTTGATCCTGTCATTATGATGTTAGCTGGTGATTTTGCTCGTTAGTTGATGCAGTTTCTTCCTAGCCTCAATGGTCTTTACAATTTGGCATGTTTTTGCAGTGGCTGGTACTGGTTGTTCCTTTCCATGTTTTGTGCTTCCTTCAGGAGCTCTTTTAGGGCAGGCCTGGTGGTGACAAAATCTCTCAGCATTTGCTTGTCTGTAAAGTATTTTATTTCTCCTTCACTTATGAAGCTTAGTTTGGCTGGATATGAAATTCTGGGTTGAAAACTTTTTTTCTTTAAGAATGTTGAATATTGGCCCTGACTCTCTTCTGGCTTGTAGAGTTTCTGCCTAGAGATCAGCTGTTAGTCTGATGGGCTTCCCCTTGTGGGTAACCCAACCTTTCTCTCTGGCTGCCCTTAACATTCTTTCCTTCATTTCAACTTTGGTGAATCTGACAATTATGTGTCTTGGAGTTGCTCTTCTCAATGAGTATCTTTCTGGCATTCTCTGTATTTCCTGAATTTGAATGTTGGCCTGCCTTGGTAGATTGGGGAAGTTCTCCTGGATAACATCCTGCAGACTGTTTTCCAACTGGTTCCATTCTCCCCATCACTTTCAGGTACACCAATCAGACGTAGATTTGGTCTTTTCACATAGTCCCATATTTCTTGGAGGCTTTGTTCTTTTTATTCTTTTTTCTCTAAACTTCTCTTCTCGCTTCATTTCATTTATTTTATCTTCCATCACTGATACCCATTCCTCCAGTTGACTGAATCGGCTACTGAGGCTTGTGCATTTGTCATGTAGTTCTCGTGCCATGGTTTTCAGCTCCATCAGATCTTTTAAGGACTTTTCTGCATTGGTTATTCTAGTTAGCCATTCATCTAATTTTGTTTTCAAGGTTTTTAACTTCTTTGTCATGGGTTCGAACTTCCTCCTTTAGCTCGGCGTAGTTTGATCATCTGAAGTCTTCTTCTCTCAATTCGTCGAAGTCATTCTCTGTCCAACTTTGTTCCATTGCTTGTGAGGAGCCGCATTCCTTTGGAGGAGAAGAGGTGCTCTGATTTTTAGAGTTTCCAGTTTTTCTGCTCTGTTTTTTCCCCATCTTTGTGGTTTTATCTACCTTTGGTCTTTGATGATGGTGACGTACAGATGGGGTTTTGGTGTGGATGTCCTTTCTGTTTGTTAGTTTTCCTTCTAACAGTCAGGACCCTCAGCTGCAGGTCTGTTGGAGTTTGCTGGAGGTCCACCCAGACCCTGTTTGCCTGGGTATCAGCAGCGGAGGCTGCAGAACAGTGAATATTGGTAAACAGCAAACGTTGCTGCCTGATTGTTCCTCTGGAAGTTTTGTCTCAGAGGAGTACCCGGCCGTGTGAAGTGTCAGTCTGCCCCTACTGGGGGGTGCCTCCCAGTTAGGCTACTCGGGGGTCAGGGACCCACTTGAGGAGGCAGTCTGTCCGTTCTCAGATCTCAAGCTGCATGCTGGCAGAACCACTACTCTCCTCAAAGCTGTCAGAAAGGGACATTGAAGTCTGCAGAGGTTTCCACTGCCTTTTATTTGGCTATGCCCTGCCCCCATAGGTGGAGTCTACAGAGGCAGGCAGGCCTCCTTGAGCTGCGGTGGGCTCCACCCAGTTCGAGCTTCCCAGCCGCTTTGTTTACCTACTCAAGCCTCGGCAATGGCAGGCACCCCTCCCCCAGCCTAGCTGCTGCCTTGCAGTTTGATCTCAGACTGCTGTGCTAGCAATGAGCGAGGCTCTGTGGGCGTAGGACCCTCCGAGCCAGGGGTGGGATATAATCTCCTGGTGTGCCATTTGCTAAGACCGTTGGAAAAGTGCAGTATTAGGGTGGGAGTCACCCGATTTTCCAGGTGCCGTCTGTCACCCCTTTCTTTGACTAGGAAAGGTAATTCCCTGACCCCTTGTGCTTCCCGGGTGAGGTGATGCCTTGCCCTGCTTCGGCTCACACTCGGTGTGCTGCACCCATTGCCCTGCACCCACTGTCTGACACTACCCAGTGAGATGAACCCGGTACCTCAGTTGGAAATGCAGAAATCAGCTGTCTTCTGCGTTGCTCACGCTGGGAGCTGTAGACTGGAGCTGTTCCTGTTCGGCCATCTTGGCTCCACCGGCAGATTTTAATTATTAATTTAGTTTACTGAATACAGATTTACTGAGATTTTCCTTTCCTTCTTGAATTATTTTAGGTAACTTATGTCTTCCTATAGATTTTTTCCAATGTTGTCTAATATATTGGCATCAGTCATTCATAGTGTTTCTTTATAATCATTTTCATTCTTGTAAAGTTGTTACAGATGTACCCTCTTCTATTTCTGATTTTGGTAATATATGTTTTTTCACTTTTTTTGGTAAGTCTAGATAAAGCTATATTTTTTTTAAATTTTGTAAAGGATTAACTATGATTTTATTGTTTTTCTCCATTTTTTTCCTTCTTTATTTACTTTAATTATTTCATTTCTGATTACTTCCTTCTTGCTATTTACTATGCATATAATTTGCTCTTCTCTTCTATTATTGAAGTTATAGCTTAGATAATTATTATTAAATCTTTCTTTTTTTCTAAGTGTTTAATGCTCTAAATTTTCTTTTGAACACTTCTCTAAAAGCCATTCATAGATTTTGATATGCTATTTTCATTTTTATTAAATTCAAAATATTTTCTTATTTACCTTGTAAATTCTTCTAATTAGTTTTTTAGAGGCATATTGGTTAGTTTGCAAATATTTGAGGAGTCTCAAATTTAATTCAGTTGTTTCATTTTATTCAGAGAACATATTTTTGGCATGATTTTAATGTATTTTAACTTACTAAAATTTGTCATGGAGTTTAGCATATGTTCTACCCAGGAGAATGTTCCAGGCATATTGAAAAGTATGTGTATTCTGCTATTATTTAGTGGAGCATTCTATAAATGACAATTAGATCGAGGTAACTGAAAGTGTTCAAGTCTTCTATACCCTTAATTTGTTCTGCCTAATTCTCCTGTCAACTATGAGAAAGCTGGATTCAAATCTCCATATTGAAGGTTGAGTTGTGAATTTCTCTTTTAATTCTAAAAATTTCTACTTCATGTAATTTGAAGCTCTATTGTTAGGTGCATATGCATAGGTACTTGTTATTAGATCCCTGATATATTAACTCTTTCATCATTGTCAATGTCTCTCTTTTTCTCTAGTAACACTGAAGTTGGCCCAATTTTAAACTTGCACCTTTTCTCAGAAAACTGAACATCAGACCTCCCAGATGATTTCAGGGAGGTAAGGATTTCCAGATCACTGCACCTGGACAATAAGAAGAATCAATTGCCTGTTGATCAATTCCTTTCTCCTCCCTCCCTACTTCTGTCTTTCTGCATGTGGTTACAGTGCTATGCTGGACCACTGCTGCCTGTTGATCAACTCCTCTTCCTTGTCCCTCCTGTTTTCCTTCTTTGCTATACAAAAACCTAACTTTGGTCGGAGAAGGAAGGCAGATTTGAGGTTTTGCTCCCTTCTCTCTGGCTGACATCACCCATAAAATAGTAAAGCCTTCTTCCCTGGTAATACTTGTCCTCTCAGTGATTGGCTTTCTGTGCCGCAAGCAATGGGACCTGGCCCAAACCTCTGGTAACAACACTTCTCATATTAAAGTCTATTTTGTCTGATAATGATATAGCTGGTCCAGCTCCCATATAGTTATGGTTAGCCTGTTATAACTTTCCATGCTTTTACATTCAAAGTTCTGTTACTTTAAACCTAAAGTTTTCTCTTATTGAAAGCAGATAATTAAACCTTGATTTATCATCAAGTCTGACACTGCCTCTTAAAATATATACATATTATATAAGATTATATATGTATACACAGTCCAGCCCTTGTGGACACTACGCCTGCTATAAAAATGTACCTTAGACTGGGTAATTTACAAAAAATAGAAGTTTACTGCAAACAGTTCTGAAACCTGAAAATTTCAAGATCAAGGTGAAGTGCAAGCAAATTCAGTGTCTGGTGTGGGCTCACCCCCTGCATCAAGAGGGTACCTTTTTAGCTATGTCCTCACATGACAGAAGGGGGAAAGTGTCTCACTTAGCCTCTTTTGTAAGGACATTGATTCCATTTACAATGTTGAAGACCTCTTGACTTAATCAGGCTTCACTTCTTAATACTATCACATTGTGTACTGGGTCACAGCATAAGAATTTGGAAGACACATCAACATTCAGACCATAGAAATAGTTTTTGATATTTAGTAAGAAGTGATACAGAATAAACCATACATATGTAACATGTACAACTTGATAAGTTTGACACACACACATGAACCTTTGAATCCACCAACACAATCAAGCTAACAAATATAATCCCCACAATATTCTTTATGACTACTCTATAATCTCTATTTCCTTCCCCTCCCACAACCACGTCCCTGGGCAACTACTAGTCTGTAATTTACTATGCATTGTTTTCTGCTTTCTAGACTTTTATAAAAATAGAGTCATACAATGTATCTTCTTCTCAGTGTATTTTCTGAAGATAACTTTTGAGACTCATATTGTTCTGTGCACAAATAGTTCATTCATTTTGTCTGGCTAAGTAATATTCAATTGTACTTTTATAGCAGAGTTTGTGTACTTGTTGATGGGTATGAGGTTTGTTTTAACATTTTAGCTGTTACAAATAAAGCTGCTTGAATATTCATGTCTTTGCTACTGCGAATAGTGCTGCAATGAACATACACATGTATGTGTCTTTCTGACAGAACTTTGGGTATATACCCAGTAATAGGATTGCTAGGTCAAATGATAGTTCTGTTTTTAGGTGTTTGAGAAATTGCCACACTGTTTTCCACAATGGTTGAACTAATTTACACTCCCATCAACAATGTATAAGCATTCCTTTTTCTCCTACAAAAAAATATAAAAATTGTCTGGGCATGGTGGTGCATGCCTGTAGTCCCACCTATTTGGGAGGTTGGGGTGGGAGGATAGCTTGAGCCTGGGAGGCAGAGGTTTCAATGAGCCAAAATGGAGCCACTGCACTCCAGCCTGAGAAATAAAATGAGACTCTGTGTTAAAAATATTTAAAAAACCCCACAACCTGGCCAGCATTTCTTATTTTTTGAGTTTTTAATAATAGCTATTCTGACTGGTGTGAGATGGTATCTCATTGTGGTTTTGATTTGCATTTCCCTAATTATCAGTGATGTTGAACTTTTTTTCATATGCTTGTTGACCGTGTGTGTCTTCTTTTGACAAGTGTCTGTTCATGTCCTTTGCCCACTTTTTAATGGGGTTGTTTTTTCTTGTAAATTTGTTTAAGTTCTTTATAGATGCTGGACATAAGACCTTGTCAGGTGCATAGTTTGCAAAAATTCTTTCCTGTTCAATAAGATGTCTGTTTACCCTGTTAGTTTATTTTGTTGTTCCGAAGCTCTCAACTACATCCCATTTGTCAATTTTTGCTTTTGTTGCAATCGCTCTTGGCATTTTTGCAATGAAATATTTGCCCAGGCCTGTGCCCTGAATGGTATTAACTAGGTCGTCTTCCAGGGTTTTCATAGTTTTGGGTTTTACATTTAAGTCTTTAATCCATTTTGAGTTAATTTTTGCATATGATGTAGGGAAAGGGTCAAGTTTCAATTTTACACATATGGTTAGCCACTTATCCCAGCACCATTTATAAACAGTGAATCCTTTCCCCGTTGCTTGTTTTTGTCAGGTTTGTCAAAGACCAGAGAGTTATAGGTGTGTGGTCTTATTTCTGATTTCTCTATTCGGTTCCATTGGTCTATGTGTCTGTTCTTGTATCAGTACCATGCTGTCTTGGTTACTGTACCCCTGTAGTATAGTTCAAATTTGGCTAGCATGATTCCTCCAGCTTTGTTTTTTTTTCCCCCTTAGGATTGCCTTGACTATTCAGGCTCCTTTTTGGTTCCACATGAATTTTTAAATACTTTTCTCTACTTCTGTGAAGAATGTGAATGATAGTTTAATGGGAATAGCACTGAATCTATAAATTGCTTTAGGTAGTATGACCATTTTAACAAAATTTATCCTTTCTATCCATGAGCATGGAATGCTTTTCCATTTCTTTGTGTCATCCTTGATTTATTTGAGCAGTGGTTTGTAGTTCTCCTTTTAGAGACATTTCACCTCCCATGTTAGCCTTATTCCAAGGTATTTTATTCCTTTTGTGGAAATTGTAAATGGGAGTTTGTGATTTGGCTCTCAGCTTGACTGTTGTTGGTGTGCAGGAATGCTATTGATTTTTGCACATTTATTTTGTATGCTGATAATTTGATGAAGTTGCTTATTAGCTTAAGAAGCTTTGGGGCTGAGACTATGGGGTTTTCTAGATATAAAATCATGTCATCTGCAAACAGGGATAGTTTGACTTCCTCTCTTCCTATTTGAATACGTTTTATTTCTTTATCTTGCTTGATTCTCATGGGCAGAACTTCCAATACTATGTTAAACGGGAGTGGTGAGAGAGGACATCCTCATCTTGTGCCAGTTTTCAAGGGGAATGCTTCCAGCTTTTGCCCATTCCATAGGACGTTGACTGTGGGTTTGTCATAGATGGCTCTTACTATTTTGAGGTATGTTCCTTCAATAACTAGTTTATCAAGAGTTTTTAACATGAAGGAATGTTGAATTTTATCAAAAGCCTTTTCTGCATCTACTGAGATAATCATGTGGTTTTTGTATTTAGTTCCGTTTATGTGATGAATCACATTTGTTCATTTGCATATGTTGAAACAAACTTGCATCCTGGGGATGAAACTGACTTGATCTTGATGGATAAGCTTCTTTACGTGCTGCTGGATTCTGTTTGCCAGTATTTTGTTGAGGATTTTTGCATCGATGATCATCAGGGATATTGGCCTGAAGTTTTCTGTTTTTCTTGTATCTCTGCCAGTCTTTGGTATCAGGATGATGCTGGCCTTGCGGAATGAGTTAGCAAGAGTCTCTCCTTTTCCATGTTTTAGAACAGTTTCAGTAGGAATGGTACCAGCTCTTCCTTGTACATCTGGTAGAATTCAGCTGTGAATTCCTCTGTAGACCTGGTGTTTTCTTTACGGAAAAGTTTTTAAGTGAAGTTCCCCTCTTTTACACACACATACACACACACACACACACCCCAGAGCTGACTTCATGAAGCTACCTTAAGGGTGAAAGACTTGATGCTTTCTACCTAAAATCAGGAACATCATAAGGATTCCTGTTCTTACCACATTTATTAATAGTTGAAGAGGAAGCTCTGGACAGGGCAACTAGCAAGAAAGATTTTTAAAAAGGCATTCAAATGGGAAAGAAAGAAGTAAAATAAATTATCATGATTTGTCTATATCATGATGATGTATATAGAAAATCAAAAGGAATCCACAAGAAGTCTACTAATAAACAATTTCACCAATGTTGCAGGTTACAAGATGAATATATAAATATGAACTGTAGTTCTATACTCCAGTAATGAACAATTCAAAAATGAAATTAAGAATACAGTTATATTTATAATAGCATTAAAAAGAATAAAATAATTAGGGAAAATTTAACAGAATTACTACAAAATTTTCACACTGAAAGCTACAAAACACTCTTGAAAGAACTTAAAGAAAACCTAAATAAATGAAAATACATGTCATGGTCATTAATCAGAATACTTAATATTGTTAAGATGGTAATACTCCTGTGTTAGTCTGTTCTCACATTGCTATAATGTGAGAACATTACCAGAGACTTGGTAATTTATAAAGAAAAGACATTTAATTTGCTCACAGTTCTGTGGGCTATACAGGAACCATGGCTGGGGAGGCCTGAAGAAACTTATAATCATGCGAGAAGGCAAAGGGGAAGCTGGCACATCCTACATGGCTGGATCAGGAGGAAGAGAGAGTGAAGGGGGTGGTTACTACAGTTTTAAACAACCAGATCTTGTGAGAACTCTATCTTTAGACAGCACTAGGGAGACAGTACTAAACCATTAGAAACCATCCCCATGATCCAATCACCTCCCACCAGACCCCACCTCAAACACTCGGGATCACAATTCAACATGAGATTTGAGTGGAAACACAAAGCCAAACCATATTATTCTACCCCTGGCCCCTCTCAAATCTCACATCCTTCTCCCATTTAAAAACACAATCATGCCTTCTCAACAGTCCTCTAAGTCTTAACTCATTTGCATTAACTCAAAAGTCCAAGTCCAAAATCTCATCTGAGACAAGGCAAGTCCCTTCCACCTATGAGCCTGTAAAATCAGAAAGAAGTTAGTTACTTCCAAGATACAATGGGGATACAAGGATTGAGTAAATGCTCCAGTTCCAAAAGAAAAAAAAATGCCCAAAACAAAGGGGCTACAGGCCTCATGCATGTCCAAAACCCAGCAGGGCAGTCAATAACTCTTAAAGCTCTAAAATAATTTCCTTTGATGCCATGTCTTATATCCAGGCCACACTGATGCAAGGGGTGGGATCCCAAGTCTTTGGGCAGCTCTGCCCCATGACTGTTTTCACAGACTGGCATTGAGTGTCTATGGCTTTTCCAGGCACACAGTGCAAGCTGTTTGTGGATCTACCATTCTGGGGTCTGAAGGACTGTGACTCTCTTCTCACAATTTCACTAGGCAGTGCCCCAGTGGGGACTCTGTGTGGGGGCTCCAACCATATATTTCCCCTCTACACTGCCCTATTAGAGGTTCTCCATGAGGGCTCTGCCCCGGCTGCACACTTCTGCCTGAATGTCTAGGCATTTACACACATCTTCTGAAATCTAGGTGGAGGCTCCCAAACCTCAGCTTTTGCTCTCTGTGTACCTGCAGGATTAATACCAGGTGGAGGCTGCCAAGGCTCCCATCCTCTGGGGCAGTGACCTGAGATATATCTGGGGACCTTTTAGCCATGGCTTCAGTTGGAGTGACTAGAACAAATGGTGCCATGTCCCAAAGATGCACAGAACAGCTGGGCCCTGGGCGTGGCACACAAAACCACTCTTTCATTCTAGACGCTCAGGCCTGTGATGGGAGGGGCTGCGCTGAAGGTCTCTGAAACACCTTGGAGGCATTTTCCCGTTGTCTTGGCTGTTACCATTTGGCTCCTCTTTAGTTATGCAAAATTTCTGCAGCTGGCTTGAATTTCTCCAGACAAAATGGATTTTTCTTTTCTTCTACATGGCCAGGCTACAAATTTTCCAAACTTTCATGTTCTGATTCTCTTTTAAATATAAGTTTCAGTTTCAAGTCATTTCTTTATTTATGCAAATGAGTGTAGGCTTTTAGAAGCAGCCAGGCCACATCTTGAATGCTTTGCTGCTTAGACATTTTCTTCTGCCAGATAACTGAAATCTTCTCTCTCAAGTTCAAAGTTCCTCAGATCTCTACAGAATGCCTCCAGTCTCTTTGCTAAGCCATAGTAAGAGTGACCTTTAGTCCAGTTCCCAATAAATTCTTCACCTCCATCTGAGACCTCATCAGCCTGGACTTCACTATCCATATCACTACCAGGATTTTGGTCAAAACCCATTCAACAAGTCTCTAAGGAGTTCCAAACTTTCCCTCATCGTCCTATCTTCTTCTAAACCCTCCCTCACATTTCTGTCTTCTTTTGAACCCCCCAAACTGTTCCAACCTCTTCCTGTTACCCAGTTCCAAAGTCACTTCCACATTTTCAGGTATCTTTATCGCAATGCCCCACTCCCAGTACCAAATTTCTGTATTAGTCCATTCTTAGATTGCTATTAATAACTACCTGAGACTGGGTAATTTATAAAGAAGTTTAATTGGCTCACAGTTCCACAGGCCATACAGGAAGCATGGCTAGGGAGGCCTCAGAAAATTTACAATCATGATAGAAGCCTAAGAGGAAGCCAGCACATCCTACATGGCCAGAGCAGGAGAAAGAGTGTGGTGGGTGGGGGTGAGAGGTGCTACATACTTTTAAACAAGTAGATATCATCAGAATTCTACCGCAAGAGAGCACTAGGGGGATAATGCTAAACCATTAGAACCACCCCCATAATCCAATCACCTCCCACCAGGCCCCACCTCCAAAATCTGGGATCACAATTCAACACGAGATTTGGGTGGGGACACAGAGTCAGAACTCCCTAAATTGATCTTCAAATTCAATGCATTCCCTAACAAAATTTGTGGTTTTTTTTGTTTTGTTTTTTTAATTTGACAAGTTGAATCTAGAACTTGTATGGAAAAGCAAGTGTCATATTGTTTTTTCTTTCTAATTTGGTTTTGAAGTGGGCTCCAGGGGTTTCTAATTTGGTTTTGATGGGGCTCCAGGGGATCTGGTCATGGATACTTACAGTGTGCCTTTTATGTGATGCTTCTTCATCCTGGCAGATGGCCTGTGCCTAAGTGGCTGACCCATGACCAGGTGTCCCTCTCACAGGAAACTTGCTCACATTGGCAGGCACACTGTGTCTCTTGTCCGACCTGTGTTCAGTTTATTCCTACTCTTTAGGAGAACCCTTACCAGAGAAAAATCTATGTTTCAGTATGCCTGTCAGGTGAAACAAAGAGGAGGCAAAGCAACAAAACACATGAAATAACAGAAACAGATTATTACCTACCGATCATAGAGAGAAGAGAGCAGCATGCCTCACGGGGCCAATGGGAAGGGGAGAGCTATCTGGGATACACACTCAACCAGAGGATGAGGAGCAAGAAAGAGAGAGGCAGGTACCTCTGGACCATTGCCTTAATTGCAGTGCAAGGTGTTACATAGGCAGATTTCCCACAAGGATTTCTAACTGGTGGGTTTACAGCAAGCAGGCACAAGTTATGTGGAATCATACTGTGACTGAGAGGTGATCACTGCAGCATATCTATGCAGTTCATACAGGGGTGGGGGCCAGTGCAGTGAGTAAGTAAGTAGTACCTAGCTGTTTCCTCCCCTGTAAGACAGATATTTAGATTGGCCACATTGAGGAAGTGAGAGGAGGTGGAGAAGGAAAACTGTGTCAGAGATGACTATGGTCTGCTTCTGGTATGGGAGTCTAATTTATATTCAAAATGAATGCTGAGGCAAGATAAAATTATAGAAATTCAGCAAAGGACCAAGAATTGTCAAAATAATCTTTAAAAAAAAGCAAATTTAGATGACTCACACTTTCCAGTTTTAAAACTTATAAAGCTACAATAGTCAGTACAGTGTACAGTGTGGTATAGGGATAGAGGTGAACACAAAGATCAATGGAATATGATAAAGCGTCCACTAAAAAACCCTCATATTTATGGTCAATTAATTTTTTTTTTTTTGCAGGGGATGCAGAATCTAGCTCTATTCCCCAGGCTGGAGTGCAGTGGTGCCATCTCAGCTCACTGCAACCTCCACCCCCCTCCCAGGTTCAAGCAATTCTACTGCCTCAGCCTCCTGAGTAGCTGGGATTACAGGCATCTGCCACCACACCCAGAAAATTTTTGTATTTTTAGTAGAGACTGGGTTTTGCCATGTTGGCCAAGCTGGTCTCAAACTCCTGACCTCAGGTGATCCGTCTGCCTCAGCCTCCCAAAGTGCTGGGATTACAGGTGTGAAGTTGTGAGCCACCACGCCCAGCCTGGTCAATTAATTGTGGACAAGTGTGCCAAAAATGATTTAATGATCAGGAATGGTCTCAACAAATGATGCTGGGACAACTGGGTATTCATACGCAAAATAAAAACGAAGTTGGACCCCCACCTCACAACATATGTAAAACAACTCAAAATTCATAATAGACCTAAATGTAAAAGCTAAAACTATAAAATTCTTAGGAAAAAATACAGAAGTAAATCTTTGTGGCCTGGGACTAGGTAATGGCTTCTTTGATGGGAATACAAAAGAAAAATTGTCAACATGATAAAAAATAGATACATTGGACTGCATTAAAATTTAAAAAATTTATGATTCAAAGAACACCATCAAGAAAGTGAAGAGACAATCATAAAATGGGATAAAATATTTTCAAATCATATATCTGATAATAGACTTTTATTCAAGATATATAAAGAACTCTCAGGACTCAATAATTAAAAGATAATTTATTTTAAAATGAGGAAAGAATCTGAATAAACATTGTTTTCAAATAAGATATAAAAATGGCCAATAAGCATAAGTAAAGTTGTTCGATGTTTTATCCATTAGGGAATTGCAATCAAAATTGCAATATGATACCACTTCACACTTAGGGTGGCCAAAATAAAAAAAGGCAGAAAAGAACAAGTTTTGACAAGGATGTGAAGAAACTAGAACCATCATGAATTGCTAGTGGGAATTTAAAATAGTAGCTACTTTGGAAAACAGCATGAAATGTCCTCAAACTGTTAAACATAGAGTTACCATATGACCTAGCAATTCTATTCCTAAGAATATACTCCAGAAAAATAAAAAATATGTAAAAATAAGTGTCCATATCAAACCTTGTACATGAATATTTATAGCTGTATTATTCATAATAGCCAAAAAGTAGAAACAAACCAAATTTCCATCAACAAGAGCCACCTAAGACCATATTTTATAATTCCTTATAGAAAAAAGTCCAGAATAAGAAAATCTGTAGAAAAAAGAAGAGTAGATTTGCAGTTGCTTCAGTCTAGGAGTTGGGAGGGAAATGGAAAATGACTGCTAATGAGGTTGGGGTTTATTTCTGAAGTGACAAAAATGTTTTAAAATTAATTATGATTATGCAACTCTATGAATATTCTGGAAAACCTTGATTTTTATACTTAAGCAAATTACATCGAATATAAATTATATCTCAAGCTATTTAAAAATGACTTTTAAAATACAGGGCAATTCAGTTTATCTATTTTCACTTTAGTGAGCTTTGGTAGTTTGTCTCTTGCAAAAAAAAAATTGTCCATCCATTTAATCTAAACATTTAAATTAACTGGCAAAATATTGTTTCTTATATTCTTTTATTTTCCTGTAAGTACCTGTAGAATCTGTAGTGAGATAAGCACTCTTTTTCCTGATACTGACAATTTGTACCTTCTCTCTCTTTTTTCTCTTTTTATTGTGATAAATCTGACTGTTAGTTTTTTCATTGCATTGGTCTTCACAAAAGATGAGTTTTTAAGTTTCATTGATTTATTGTTGCTTGTTTACTATTTAGTTAATTTCACTCATTTTTTAATTTCCTTTGTTCTTCATTGTTTGGGATTCCTATCATCTACTTTTTCTAGTATCTTAAGGTGATAACTTTAGCCATTTAGCAGACCTATCATAAGGTCTTCTTTTCCAACATAGTATTTCAGTACTATGAAAAGTACTGTATGCCCTTTTTGAACCATTTCACAAAATTTTATACTCTATGTTTTCACTTTCATTTGGTTCAAAACAGATTTTTAAGTATCCTTTTGATTTCTTTTCTGATCCATTGATTATTTATGTTAATGATTTACTTTCAAAATATTTAGGAATTTTCTAGAGGTCTTTGTTGTTGATTTCTAATTTAATTCTATTACATGGTCAGAGAATATATTCTGTTTAAAAATAATTATTTAAAAGTTGTCCAAACTTATTTTGTGACCCAGAATATAGTTCATCTGGTAAATATTTCCTGTTCCTTTGTATATACTGTATATTCTGCTGTTATTATATAACATAGTCTATAAATGCTAATAGGTCAAATTTGTTTATAGTGTTTTTATGTTTCCGCTAATTTCTCTTCAATTCTCATATCCATTTTTAGAGAGGGCTATTAAAATACTCAATTATAGTTGTGGATTTTTCTATTTCTGTTGGCAGTTCTATCAATTTTTAGCCTTATGGGTTTGCACTGTATGCATACAAAGATTCATATTCAGTCAAAGACTAATAGGGACCCTACACAGATTTCTCAGATGCCTTTCTTCTTCTCTCAGCTGGTCTCCTCATATGTTCTACCTGTCTTAGCCTCTTCCAACTCCTCATTCTGTCTCCTGTACTCCAGACATCACTGGGCACTCTGGGATGCCCTTCTCAGGGCTGCAGTCTGAAAATTGCTTCCAGGCAGAAAGCTTGGCAAATTTTAAATTCCTCCCTTATTTGATGTTCTCCTCAGGGGTCATAGTTCTACACTGGCTGTAGACTGATGCCTGAAAATAGTTTTTTTATTCCTATACTTCATGCAGTTTTCTCATTTTCTTGCTTGTCATAGCAGGAGTTTAGCTACAAGTGGTTGTTACTCTCAATGATCTGAAAATATTGGTCTTTACTGTTCTGTGTAATGCCCATCTCTCTCTCTCTCTCTCTGTCTCTCTCTCTCTCTCTTTATTTGAGATTGAGTCTGGCTGTGTCACCCAGGCTGAAGTGCAGTGGCACAATCTAAGCTCACTGCAACCTCCACCTCCCAAGTTCAAGTGATTCTCCTGTCTCAGTCTCCTGAGTAGCTGGGATTACAGGCATGTGCCACCACGCTTCGCTAATTTTTTATAATTTTAGTAGAGACAGGATTTCACCATGTTGGCCAGGCTGGTCTCGCACTCTTGACCTCAGGTGATGCGCCCACCTCAGCCTCCCAAAATGTATCTCTCTCTTTCAACAATGGTGGCTACTTTGAGGTCACCTTAAGGTTGGGACAACCTTCTTAGTATGATCTATGCTAGTGCACTGGTTCCCATTGTTTGGCAAGGAGGCCTCAATATGATGCCCTTGAGAAGAGCCCAGAGCTCAGGGCCAAAATCTTACCTATTGTAAGGAGGCCTTATTACAAAAAGTCAACACCCTGAGCTAATTTCTCGCAGGGACCTTTGCTAAAAATTTTAAGTAGCCACTTATATCTACCAACATACTTTGATTTTCCAACCAGTTACATGAAATTGAAAGGTATTCTCAACACATTTCGTCTCCCCTTCAAGGCGCAATTCTCACCAAATATTTTGCCACAGTAACGTGTTTTCTCTGCCTGTACCCAACCATTGAGTTAATCGGTTAGCTGTTAAGGCAATATTCCTCTTCCGTTACCAAATGTTGATCAAGTTACTATGACAAAGTCCAAGGTAATAAAAGCTTCAAAAACACAGACACTCCTCCCTCATATAAAGACCAGGATTGATATTGCAGTTCCACACTATTGGCATTATAGGCTCTACCTTGTTGCTCTGGTTTCTGCGATTTAGGATTTCGTCTTGTAGTATAAAATTGCTGCTCCACTTGTGACAACTGTGTCCGCATCCTCGCAATTGAGTACAAGATATGGAAGAAAAGAAGAGCACATTCCCTTACATTTAAAAACACATGCTAAAAGTTCTACATATTATAGTAACTCACATCCCATTCACCAGAATCTATTACATAGTACACCTAGCTGAAATAATATCTGGGAATTTTCATTTTTAGTTGAGCAACTCTGTAACCAGATAAAATTTCTACAAATGAAGACATCAGAAATAACAGATTCTTGGTGTGGGAGAAAGAGTAGTCAGCTAGCTGTCTCGGCCATCATATCTTACTTTCTTGTTTTGTTCTCTCTAATCGTTGAAGGTATGATAAAAACACCTCAAAGATGGTGTCTAGGGCATGGTGTCTTTTGGAGTGGAGACTTTGATAATTGATTCAATGTTTTAATCGTTATTGATTTTGTAAGGCTTTGTATTTCTTAAGTTAATGTTAGTAAAAATGGTTTTCTGGGAAAATTTTCCACTTTCATTCTTTAATTATTATTGCTAAAAGAGTGCTTATATTTTTTTCTTCAAAGCACAGATTTTTGCTGCTTTTCTTTATTGCTTTTAACTATGGTTTGTAAAATTTTTATTACCTGTGTCTTTTAATCTCTCCTTCACCTTGATCATCATTATTGTTTTGCCTTCTCCAGATTTACTCTATTCTCTTTATATTCTTGAGTTCAAAATTTAACTCATTATGTTCATCCTGATATGTAAAATCAATTAACTTCAAGTTACAACTTTTCTTCTAAAGAGCACTTGATACCTTTCCTTCCTTTGGCTTACAGCCTGCAGATTGATCTGAACAAACGACTTCAAACAACCCTTTGCTTTAAGGATTCCAGTTGAGCTGGCCAATGTCAGGCTTTGGAAGAGACCAGAGGCAGGGCAGGAAGGAGAGTAAGTTCAGGGGATTTACACCACTGGTTTCTTTCTTGCAAGATCCCGTTAGGCTAGTGTGTCTCCCCGCTGAACGTATGGACTTCCCAAGGCAGGCTTTTCAATGATTTCTTCTCAACAGAATCTGGAAATTGCTCTCTCTCCTGCTCCCTTCTGTTCTAGGCATGGTGACAAGTTTACTGATCTTAGCTTGGGGTATGTCCAAGGATTCCTGAAGATTTCACCTAAACCCACCCCTTTCTAAATAGTGCCTTTGTAAATTACCATCCTCAAATCATCCAATTGTATTGACATTTGTTTTCTGTGAGAACTCGAAGCTGTATCCCACAATTTTTAAAATTTTTTGTTCAAACTAAACATATAGAAATAGTCATTGTGATTTCTCCATTAAGCATTAGTTACACATATTAGTTTTCTGATAGACATGCAATGTGTAGATCTGTCAGTTTCTCCTTGTAATACTGCCAACTTTGTGTACTAGATGCTTTCTACCAGAATGTAAGATCCACAAGGGCAGGGAGTTGTCTCTCTTTTGATTATTTCTATATTCCCAGCCCGGCACATAGCAGCATATAAATATTTGTTAAACAAGTAATTTTTATAACTTATCAGTGATTTGGGCTTTTCTATAATTAGATATTTTACCTTCCCTTTATTTTCAATCTTCCTGGGTAGTTTTTTTTTCTTTATTGTAAGACTGTCTCTTGTAAACAGCATATACCTGTATTTTATTTTCTCCAATCGCATAATCTAAATCATTTTACTCATATTGGTGTTTTTGATATAATTTATACTTTCTTTGTCAGTTTATAGTCGTCTTCTTCTATTTTTCTCCTTTACTGCTTTTATATTCCATTATAATTTCTTATCAGATTATGAATTTTGCCCTTTAAAAAATCACAGTAAATAACATATCTTATAGAAAATAGTCAACTATAATCTCTTGTTTACCACAGGTTTCATTTGGACCTTCTTCCTCCTGAACTAATCCTTCATATCTTAAAATAGAAAAGTTTTTCTCACTGTCAAATGAGTTGTTTTATTCCTTCTAATTTGCAGTTTAGCCTCTGTACTTTTCAATTTGATTTTTACTGAATCATCTGTTATTTACCTGATTATTTTTTCTTTATAAATAACGTTTATTTTCTGATAACTATTAAGATTTTTCCAAGAACGTCAATATTCTAGGAGTTCACTGTGATGTAACTATGTATTGTGGTATCTTCATCCATTCTACTTGTGAATTGGGATGGGCTTTTGATCTGAGCATTCTTTCTTTCCTCATTTCTGCAAAATACTGAGTTGTTAATCCATTGAATTTTAAATATTTTTCAGTCTTCATTCACACTTTTTCATCACGTTGCTTATAGGGATTTTTCTGCGACGTTAACAATGTCTTCTTCATCATCACTATTATCATGATCACCTTGGATTCAGAATCATTTCAGCTATTTCACCATTAGTTCATGAGTCAACATACAGAATTTCTATTTGGTTATAAAATAATGTTTTAATCCATTCCCTTTGTCTACTATTGTTTCTTAAATAAAATATGCTTGTGTTGTTTTACTGTGCTGATTTCGAGTGCAATACTTCACAATCCCTTTCAGTTCATTAACTCTGTTTCCTAAGTATAGATTGAGTATCCCTATCCAAAAAGCTTGGGACCAGAAATGTCTCAGATTTTACATTTGTTTGGATTTTGGAATATTTGCATATACATAGTGAGATATCTTGACGATAGGACTCAAGTCTAAACATACAATTATTTATGTGCTGTATACATCTTTTCCATATAGCCTGAAGGAAATGTTGTCTGACATTTTTAATAATTTGGTTTATGAAATAAAGTTGGTACATACTGAACCATCAGAAAGCAAAGATGCCACTATCATACCCAACCATGTGGACAATCTGTGGTTGTTTGGCATCACCATCATTCCTGACTCTGAATGTATATACTACTGATAAGCAGTCATTTTCTTACATTTATTCATATGTAAGTACTCAACAGTAAAAAATACAACATACTATTAACTGAGTGAAAATATAAGGTGTTCAGAATAACTCAACAGCACAGTGGCATCATCAGAATGCCTGTATCAGCTGTTTAACGGCAGCAACAACACACAACAGCAGACTTTTAGTCTCCACCTGCCATGCTGTGTTTTGACAAAAAGATTACTATACACTACATTTTATTTTTTTTAGGTGAAAAGAAACATCAGAAGCAGTTTAGAGGCTAGGAAGTAGATCTTCTAGGGATGAAGAGACATTCTGCTGGATGACTTTTTTTTTTCTTTTATTATTATACTTTAACTTTTAGGGTACATGTGCACATTGTGCAGGTTAGTTACATATGTATACATGTGCCATGCTGGTGCGCTGCACCCACTAACTCGTCATCTAGCATTAGGTATATCTCCCAGTGCTATCCCTCCCCCCTCCCCCCACCCCACAACAGTCCCCAGAGTGTGATGTTCCCCTTCCTGTGTCCATGTGATCTCATTGTTCAACTCCCACCTATGAGTGAGAATATGCGTTTGGTTTTTTGTTCTTGGCGATAGTTTACTGAGAATGATTTCCAATTTCATCCATGCCCATCATCACTGGCCATCAGAGAAATGAAAATCAAAACCACAATGAGATACCATCTCACACCAGTTAGAATGGCAATCACTAAAAAGTCAGGAAACAACAGGTGCTGGAGAGGATGTGGAGAAATAGGAACAGTTTTACACTGTTGGTGGGACTGTAAACTAGTTCAACCATTGTGGAAGTCAGTGTGGCGATTCCTCAGGGATCTAGAACTAGAAATACCATTTGACCCAGCCATCCCATTACTGGGTATATACCCAAAGGACTATAAATCATGCTGGATGACTTTTTAAAAATGTTTTCTCCAGAGTCATCTGTCTTATTAACAATGGTTTTTTGCATTCAACTCCCTTTGGTTTTTAAACTGACATGATTTCTTATTCTGTTATGAATAAATGCTGCTCTAGTCTTCCAATAAGCCCATCACACTTTTTCATCACATGGCTTATAGGGATTTTTCTGCGGCGTTAACCATGTCTTCTTCATCATCACTATTATCATGATCACCTTGGATTCAGAATCATTTCAGCTATTTCACCATTAATTCATGAGTGAACAACTGGAGCCTCATTATTGATGTTAAAAACTGCTTTGATATCCACTTATTCCAGCTTACTCATGAACTCTGAAAGTATATTTTTTGCATATGTAAGGTTGGGCATCATGTTTTTCTCATTTGACATATGAATTCCTTGAAGATCACTGCTTTATTCATTATCACCACTGAACATAGTCACAGGCCAGAGGTTGTGCCAGATGTGCACAGCTGTATCTTTAGTCACTATATTCCAGACATTGGCAACAGCACATATCATGCTAAACTCCTTTCGTAAACTTTGAACACCCATGCTTCTGTTCACTGCTGACAGCATGCTGTTCAAGAAAGTGTTTTTATATTCAGTCTGCATTGACTAATTATAGGTCAAATGACTGAATTAATACACTGACATTTGAGAGAAAGTTCATGGCATAAAGATGATTTTTGATGAACACTTCAGGATGAGCAGAATTGTTGTCAAAAAATAACAAAATCTTGCAGTCTTCATCCAGTCCAGTTTCTCTGCAGAAAGTGTGAGCCACTGGTACAAAATGTTTGCAAAAACAATCAGAAAACATGTCCCTGGTGATCCATGCCTTTTTGTTAGCATAATAATGAACTGGTCATAAATTCACTCCTTGAAAGTAGCAAGAACAAAAGCTTTTGCCTATCATAGCAGAAATAGTCATTGTTAATTTGCCTGGTGCATTAGCACAAACCAACACAGTTATCATATCCTGGCATTCTTAATTTTTGTACAGGCAGTCTCATCAGCTATAGCCAGTGTCTTTCTAGTACAACAATGTCAAAATGGTCATGTGCCATCAGTATTATAGACTTCTTCTGGCCTCAGATTTTTATCAGTGATGACCCTGGCAAAATCGACAATGAATTTCTCCACTGCTTCATGATCAGCAGATGCTTTATCACTACAAATCTTTAAAAATTTAATGTTGAACCTCTTCTTAAATTTCTGCAACCAGCCTGTTAAATATTCATGGTTCTCTTCAATTTTCAACTCACACTGACATATCTTTACTTGTTTCATGATTAGCATACCATTAATTGGCATGTGTTCACTGCCACTCTGATGGATGCACTCTTTAAATACATAATTAATATCTTCATTTTTAGCTTTTGGGAGTATTTTTCATAAATTTCTATTCATAACTTTTATCATAGAGTTTCAACAGTTTACTTTTATATTTCTTCAGGTCATATATGGTGGTCATTCCAACATCATACTTTTCTGTTAGACATTGCACACGTAATACCACTGTCTAATTTCTCCTACAGTTTAAGTTTCTGTGCTATAGATAAACATAAATACTTTATATTTTTATTATCACCATTGACAATATCGGCATCTGCAGGCCTTTTGATATTTTTAATAATATCTTTATACTCCAGAGTAGAGAATAAGCTAAAAAAAAAAAAGAAAGAATAAGTCATGCATGCAGGTCTTGACCCCACGTGGGGCATCCTGGGGAACCTGCCATTGCTGTTACCAGCCTACAAATGTGCCATCATATTACCTTTGTGAAGTGGTTGTGTCGGGAAACCTGGGAATGCATTAAAATGCTGCAGCTGACCCACTGAGAGGGTCTTTTTTCTCATAGGGATGCTGAATAAGCTTGTGTTGTGTGCCTGCATTTTGACTGTGACACATCACATCAGGTCATGTGTGGAATTTTCTACTTGTGGCACTCAAAATAATATGTTGGCACCAAAAAGTTTCATATTTTGGAGCACTTTGAATTTTGGATTTTCAAATTAGGGGTGCTCAGCCTGTACATAAAAATATTTTTATTTAAATCTTAAATTTTCCATTTCTAAGGTTTATGATCAGCTTTTTCTCTTAACCAGTTTTTCATGTTTGCCTATATATTTTTGGTCTATTGTTCATCTTGCTGGCATGTCTTCATGTCTTCATTTTTAACATTCCTAAATGTGTCGAATGTAAAGTCTTTATCAGACTCTTCTATAAAATTAATTTCATCTGACATAAATTCCCATTGCAGTTGTTGAGTTTGTTGTATGACTGGTTTTGCATTACATCTATTGATGTATTCTGGAATTTGAATTTATAGGCTCATTTAGGTAGAAAGTTATTTTTATTTAGTTGCTTTGCTTCATCCTCCTGCCCCCACTCCCGTAGACCCCTACTACCATTTTATCAGTTCTGCTGTTTTATTTTGGCTTTAACCTGGCCCTCCAGAAGGAGTTCTGACCATGTTTATCTTGATCTATAATGACACGAGGTATTATTACCAGTTCAGCCTTGGAAGTAGCTGATGGTTTGTCTCAGTTCCTGGCTTAAGGCTAAATCATTATTCGTCTCCACAGCGATAGCTCCATATAAAGTGATAGCCCCAGAGGGCAAACTGATCCCAACCCCTGGCCTAAAGGAGTAAGCCTGGCTTCCCTCCTCTGCCTCTCATTGAGCACTACTGACTCCAGCAGCCCAGCCGTCACAGCCTACCTGACTGCTTCAGGCTTTGGAAGGAGGCAGGCCATGGCTGAGTTCTCACTCATCACTTTGCATTTCAATTGTTCCCTCCCCCTACACCACACAGCCCATGAAGATCATTTTCATGGAATGTGGCTCTATCTTAATAATCATTTTACTTTCATATGTTATATTTTGGCTCTATCTTATTTATACATGTTTTGAAATGGAAAAGACGTTTTGAAAGTCTATACATTTATTATACATTTAAAAAATCAATTGCTTTAGGTGAACCTTTATTTGATTTTCAGAAATCAATGTAAAATGGAGTAACTACAGACTGCCTCTTTGGTAGGACCCTGCATGACTCTGTCTACTTAATATCTCATATCCACACTTCTTGACTTTTGCCAATACGCTTTTGGGTTATAGACACAGATGATCATTTCTATTTTTTGCATTATATATTCCTTCAGAGATGTTGATATATAGATATAGATAAAGATATAGATATACACAAACACATTTATTTTTCTTGTTGGTTTGTACTTCTCCTGTTCTTTCAAGGTCCAACTCAAACCTCACCTTCTCCAGATGTTTTCTTTGACCCTCTAGACTGATAAAAATATTCTTGTCATACTTCCTTAAACATAATAACCACACTATGTACTATAAATTTTAATCTATGTAGACCCAAACTAGACAAAATTTCTTAAAGTCAAGACTTACTCATCTTCATGTTTTTTAGTGCCATACATAGTCTTGAGAATATAATCAAAATAAAATAACATATTTAAATAAATTAATATTATAAATAAAGCTAATTATTTGAGAAAGTGCAACCTCAGATATAGAGGTAAGATTCTCGATTTGCTTATTATTTACTTTATGACCTCATGCAAATAAATCTCCTGGAGACTGCGTTTGGTTTTGTTTGCTTTTAAATCTGTAAAAATGAGAAAGGCATACTCCATACTGCAGTAATGTCTCTGCCAGATCTAAAACCACATAGAAGTTGGACAGACTACTTTTAGTATCATTTCATTATATACAAATCTAAAAATATTTCAAATCACCACTGATAGCATATGAATACCTATCATTGGTTGTAAATGATATTGCCACAATATAGCTTTTAAAAGTTAAAAACATGATTCTTATGTAAATATAAAGTAAGTACTTGTCAAAAAAATATTTAACTCTCTAATAAAGGAATCGTCACAATGCTAAATCTGGTTCAATGGAGAATTAGAAACAATCTGTGTATCTGGAATAATATTGCAAAATTAGATATAAAACTGGTGAGTGTACTATAGGGCAACAGGATTATAGCATTTAACTTTATATTTCTTTTGACTAGATGGAAATTACTTACATCTTTATTTTTGAAATTTACAAGGTAACAACATGTAACTTCACAGAGTCTAGGGTCTAACCAGTAGCTAATAGTAATTCAAAGATGCATTCTCCTAGAGACTTAATTATTGGGTAGGCATGTTAAACAACGCTCCAGGACATGCTCTCAATCTTTTATCTTAAATTCAAGTTTTTTGTATTTTTAACTGTATTTTCCTTAGTTCTTTAAAAGGAAAACTCCATCTGAATCCCAGAATGTGTGCATGTATCAATTTCCTAGGAATTGAATCAAAAATCATAGATAAAACAATTGCCTTGATCCTTAGAAGTAATATATTTCCAAGATTTTTAAATGACATCAAAATATTGCTGTGTAACAAACTTGTAAGTTGTTTCACATATCTAGGTTTTATTTTAACTGCTATGATGTTTCAACATGGATCACTGGTGTGTTTGGCACTGTATATTTCATATTAAACCTTGAGTTAAAACTGGACAGCTCTGAACCCTCATTTAGATATTTTGTTTAAGTGGTTAAAGTTCCATAATATTTAAATGGCTGTTCAATTAACTACAATTTAAGCACTTATTGTTGAATATTTCTCATAACCACTTTGGCTCTTATAATGAACCATATAGTGAACCAAATTCATGTAGGTCAGTATTTGAAAAATGCATTTTAAAACAAATATACTGAAATCTGTGTTATCAGTATGTCTTGGAAAGATTCTCACAGAAATAGGTTTTCAGAGGTGACATCTGATTCCCTCCGAGATTCTATATTTAGGAAGGTCAATACAGGTAATGTCTTATGCTGGAATGTCATCATATCTCTCAAAATTTGTGACACTTGTTCTGGCCAACATACTAAAAGTTGACATGTTCACAAACTGAATGTTTTTTTTTTTGAGACGGAGTCTGGCTCTGTAAACTGATTTTTTAAAAAGGGAACAATTGGCTTTATACCAATCTAGTTAAAACTTGAAGTGAATCAATAGAATCAAAAAATATAGAGGAAACTAGATAGTCACACATCTATTTTTCTGAATGTGCATCTACTTACATTGCTGCAACAAATAGAGACATTCACTGTATTTGTATATTCAGGCATAAAGATTAAGAATGAGCAGTCCATATTAATTCAAAGGCATAACAGGAAATGCAATTGTTCATGGTGCATGCAAAAATAACAATTGTCCCAGGAGAGAATGTTGGGGACACTTTAACTTAAGAGAGAATCAGAAGAAACAAATCTGAGGATGGAAATCACAAAGGAGCTAGAGGAATGGGGAGAGAATTAAGTTGAGGCTTCAGTGTCAGAAACCATGTTAGAATTTTAGAGGAATGGCTTCTCAATGTGGTTATACTTATAGCATGATATCACATCTGATAGTAGGAGAGCTAATAGAAGACCACTGGAGACCTCTGATAAGCAGTGAAAGAAACCAGGGTTGTGGTTCAGTGATAAGCAAATGTGGAGAGCGGCACCGTGAAAATATGATTTCAAGAAATATGGCAGCCAGTGGGAAGGGGGCAATGGAGGAATGGCTTAAAGAGAAACATAAACAAGAAGACCCCACTTTAAATTTTTAATTGTTTTTCAGAAATAGGAAATATAAATATGTTTATTTACCAATGAAGCAATGAAGAAGCTGATGGAGAGAGAGAAGACATTTATCCAAAAAAATCAAGAGACATTTGAGAGAAGGCCATGGAAGATAGGGAAGGAAGAATCACTCTGTTTTGTGTCTATTATTAAATAATCATGTTTAATCTCTATTTCTATCCCAGGTGGACAAACGAAGGCTCAAAGAGACCAAGGAGCCAATCGAAGAGAAAGCAACAAGTAGTGGCTCCAGAGTCCACATGCAAGACTCTTCCACTACCAATTTCATAGTGGAAGGATTTCCAACGGAAAGGAATAGCACCACAGCTTCAATTTGAGAATTAGAAAGTAAATAGTTAACTATAAATAGAGATACGCATAAAATGCAAAATGAAAGGATGAGAATTTAGAGGGTTTTCACCTTTTGTTGAAGTCTGAAAATGAAGCATTATTGGAGAGTGTGTTGAGGAAAGTGTGGGTATGACAGACAGGAACTTCAGGGGAATAATGCAATCTTGGAATGGCCTTGAGAACCACTCAAATTTATCAGCAGTTCTGGAGGAAACCTATAACAACAGTTTACCATTTCATTGATTTTAATTGTACCACAGGCAAAATAAAGTCCCCTAAATATGGGCAACTTCTAGGAAAAACTTGTCCAATCTGCACCCTAGGATGGCTTTGAATGCGGCCCAACATAAATTCATAAACTTTCTGAAAACATTGTGAGTTTCTTTGTGATCTTTTTTTTAGCCCTTTGGCTATCATTACTGTTAGTGTATTTTATGTGTGGCCCAAGACAATTTTTTTTCTTCCAGTTTGGCCCAGGGAAGCCAAAGGATTTTACACCTCTGTCCTAAAACTCATGTTCAGTGATGAATTTTAAGAGTTTCACACGTTTTAAAAATTTTATTTTTGACAGAGTTTCGCTCTTGTTGCCTAGGTTGGAGTGCAATGGCACGATCTTGGCTCACTGCAACCTCCGCCTCCCGGTTTCAAGCAATTCTCCTGCCTCAGCCTCCCAAGTAGCTGGGATTACAAGTGCTCGCCACCACACCCAGCTAATTGTTTGTATTTTTAGTAGAGATGGGGTTTCACCATGTTGGCCAGGCTGGTCTTGAACTCCTGACCTCAGGTGATCCTCCTGCCTTGGCCTCCCAAAGTGCTGGGATTACAGGCGTGAGCCACCGTGCCTGGCCGAGTTTCACATTTCTTAATGAAACAATTATGAAATAAACATGGCAGGTCTCTCAAGCCTTATATTAAGGAATCATAATAACTTGCACTATAAAATGTTCATGTACAGGAAAGAAACAATTATTTTTGAAAGTTTTAATGACATTATGAGGAACATAATTCATATCAAATTACATTTTTCTGTAACACTCACCTTTCTAGAAAAAGACATGTTGGAAGGATATTTTAAGTATTATTGATTTAATCATTCTTAAAGCAGTTGAAGGTAGAGAATTTGTCACCAATTGGCTTCCAATTTTGGTTATAAAACGCCTCAGTGAATAGCTTCAATCTGAGGAGATCATCTACTAAACACTGGATAACATAGAGGAAAAGCAAAGCTGGTCTGATCTTCAATGAAGGCATCAAAAAAAGCCATCTTTGCTCTGCATCAAGGAGTCTGAGTGAGCAGACCTGCAGATGTTACTGATTTAGAGTCCACTGGTCTAGACCTCTGCTCCTCCGTTCTCACATGCTGGAGAAGGCCTGCCTTCCGGAGAGTCAGAGCCAGTCTTGCGTTTCTGACAAGGGCCACTCACATGTGAGAATGAGGAAGCAGAAGCCCTGCTTTACACAGCCTGGTGTGAAGCCATCTGGAACACTTTTGGCAGTTCTAATCCCCACTGGATAAAAAGGATATGGGAAAATCTAAAAAATATTCAAGTAGAATTTAAAAAAATGACATACAGCTTAGAATATTAGAGCTATAAGATGGTTAATATGGAAATTAATAGCATATTGGTAGGGGAACAAATTCTAAAAAATGTTTTCAGGCTCCTGTGCCCTCAAATGGAAAGCAAATGGTGCAAGAAAAGGCAAAGTACCTCCACAACAGCTGACCTTGAAAATGTCCCCCTTTTAGCCCTGAAGCAATAGCAGATGGTAGTATCTGCTTGTTGTTGCTGGTATTGTTTTTATTGTTATCATGCGTTAATAAATTAAATGCTGACAGCACACTTGGAGCTGCTCGAACTTCAAATGCAAAGCAGCTTCAAATCCCTTGGGCTTATCACCTAAATGAAACAAAACTTTAAAATAATCAAGGAAAAGGAAAGAAATCATGTAAATCAAAGATTATTGCCTATTCTGATTGCATATTTCCTTCAAGTTTTCTTCTCATCCTCATGACCAGGTGCCCTCAGACTGGGAAGTAAGCTGTCATAGCTAGTCTACTTGCTGAAGAAAGCTGCTAGAATAAAGCAATTAGAAAGACAGAAGAAGGCTAGTTTGGAGGCTTTCAAGGAGAAAAGTAACGTCAGAGCAAAATGGAAAAATAGTCACAAAGGAAGAGTTGAAGATTGGGGCAGATAAAGACCCTGAGGCTAGACCCATCACATCAAAGCATGGTTGTAGCTGCCTAGTAAGGGGAAGTAAAGGAAGAGCCAACCAGGTGAGGAGAAGACCTCTGTGAGTGTGAGTCAAATATAAGCAGAAGAATGTTTGTATTACTGTGACTAAAATAGCCATTGGATTGAGGCATAGTATTTGCAATTCTCTGGAAAGGCAGTATGACACACAGGTTATCAGGGTAAGGCGGGGATTATGCTACCAGGGTTCTAGATCTGGAACTCATGCAAAAATTGGATCTTTGACTAGGGACAGGTGAACCATGATATAATTGTTCCCTAATCTGGCTATCAAAGTATCACTGGGGTATGAATCATCCTTATTCCATAATTCTTCATGGAGTAGCAGAACAATTAAGGCTGGTTACTTCAGTCCGACCCAAGTCTGGCTCACTCAAAAGCTGACTGACTCAGATTGAGTAATTAGACTTATTGAACTACTTACCTCTTAAGAACTTCATTTTCCTCATCAACAAATATGGTGATACTACTTTGTAAGAGTAAATATTTAATGAAGACATGTGTTAGGCAACTGTGCTATGACTATATTCTCTCATTTATTCTTTCCAAATACACAATAAGGTAGGGAACTACTAAGGTAGATTGAGGCCAAGAAAATAGAAAGTTTTGCAAGCTAGTAGACTTTAGACTTTTTTTCAAGGAACAATAAAGAGCCATTGAAAGTTACTGGTGAGTAAGTTTTTCAAGGTAAGAAAATATAGCATTATTGTGCTAGATACATTAAGAAAGAAATATTAAAGCAGAAATAAGTAGTTAGGAGATTATAATAGCCCAGGCATCAGATAATAAAAGAGATACCACTTGACACTAGGATGGCTATAATTGAGAAAACAGAATAATAAATATTTGCAAGGATGTGAAGTTGGAACCCTGTACATTGCTGGTGGGAATGTAAAATGTTGCAGATGCTATGTTGCTTTTTTGCTTGTCAAAAATACTAAGTGAAGAATGTTACATTACCCAGCAATTCCACTCCTAGGTATATATCCGAAGGAACTGAAAGTAGGGACTTGAACAGATACTGGACACCATGTTCATTGGAGCATTATTCACAATCGCCAAGAGGTGGAAACAATCCAAGTTGTCCATCAACAGATAAAGGAATAGACAAAATGTGGTATATGCACACAATGGAATACTCAGCCAAAAAAAGGAATAACATTCTGATACATTCTACAATATGACTGAACCTTGAAAACATTATGCTACATGAAATAAAGCAGACAGCAAGGACAAACATTATATGATTCCATTTATATGGGGCACCTAGAATACGTAAGATCATAGAAAGTAGATTATAGGTCACCAGTGTCTGGTGAGACTGGGGAATGGGGGAGTTACTGCTTAATAGCCACAGAGTGTCTGTTTGGGATGGTAAAAAACCTGAAAATACATGGATATGATGGTTGCATGACATAATCAATGTAGCTAATGCCACTGAATTGTACACTTAAAGTGATCAAAATGGCACACTTTATGTTATATGTATTTTGCCACAATTTTGAAAATTAATGATGTGATATACCAAAAACCATTACACTGTAACACTTTAAATGGGTGAATTGTTAGGTATGTGAAGTATATCTCAATAAAGCTGTTTAGAAAATGAGATGGAAAGATGCAGGGTATGGGCAGTGGGAAAAGAAATACTAAATACTTTCCCAGACTATGAGTTGATGACTAATAAAATTTGGAATAAAATGAATTTATAGATGTTTCCACTCCATACTTCCAGAAACAGAACAGTTAGGAGAAGACACTGGCAGGTCTGGGGAAATAAAGGTGACAGTTTAGGACCCACTGCATTAAGCAGGATGCAGACTCTAGGGAGAGAGGAATGCATGTTTATATGAGAAGACGGGGAAGACAGGTGATAGAGAGCTGAGGTCATTTAGAGAGGTCCTTGCTAAAGAGAGGAGGATGCAAGTGTGGACACAAAGGGCCCAAATGCAAACCTGTAGTGAACTCATCTTAATTGGAAAGTGGGAGAGGAAAGAGGACTCAGAGATGAAGACAAATAATTGATGTCAGAGTCAGAGAGAGGAAAAGTGAGAGAGAGCTAGGAGTACGTCAAGAAGCGAATGCTTAATCATGTGGGTGCTGTGGTGACAGCACAGAAGAACTGAAAGGACCTGCCCAACAGTTCAAGAAGGAGGCCTTTTGTGACTTTTGTGGGGATGATTTCAATTGTTCCGTAGAGCAGAAGCTAAAATCAAAGAAAAAAAAAACAGAACAGTAAACTAATCGGAGTCAATAAGAGCCAATTGCTTTGAAAATGTTGGCTGTGCATTGAAAAGGTAAAATGTGACAATACTAGGGGGAAATGTTGCACAAAAAATGACCTTTCCTAACAGCCATTTTTTGTTTGATTTTGGAATTTATTTGCAAGTTTTGTTTCACAACTTGGAAAACCTTGACAAGCTTATAGTAAAAATCATTTGAAAGGAAGAATGGAAGATTTAATAGTGGTGATGGGGAAAAGATATTTTTTTCTGAAAAAAATTAGAAAAACCAAGATCGGTTTTCAAAATGGAAGTTAGGTATGGCAAAGACAACTGGTATTTCTCCAGAGCACGGCAAAAGGAGAGGTAGGAGGTGCTGTTTTCATGGAGTAGGCTAATGAAGGAGTTCCTTCCTAGGTGTGTGCTGAAATTCGAGAAGGAACTTGAGAGCAAAATATGTTTCTTGCCATGGAAAAGCCCACAAGAACTCAGGAGAAATAGATAAAAGTATTACTGAGCAATCCAGCTGTGACTAGATATTGCAATAGGATTCCAATCACGACAGAGTGCATATCTACATTGCAGAGAGCTATGGTGGTCACAAGCAATCCCAGAGCTCTAGCCACGTTTGCTCAAAGAACAGGACTCTTAGTCCACCCAGGATAGAGCCAGGGACAAAAAAGTGACAAAACTTCACCACCCTTTAAAAACTGACTTTTCCAAACTATTTCCTGCCATTGTCCACCATGAAGGCTGTGCCATGACCAAGCCAGAGTCCTCATTTTCCTCCAAATATGATATCCCTTGCATGCTGTATTCCCCAGGGCTGGTGTGTTCTTCATTCTCTTTTATAACTAACCATATTATACTCATATGCAAGATTCAGTTTCAGGAGCTCTTTGTGACACAAACAGACCTTTACTCAAGCTATTTGCTCCTCTCCCCTAAATTCTTTCCACATGCATTGTTTTATCATTTTTCCTCTGACAAATCTCCTTGTCTCCCCAACAGTACTGTAAGTATTTTGAAAGCCACCTTCTCTTTATTGCAGATCACGTGTCAGGAGGAATAATTCTGCATGCTCAGAAGAGGACACAGATGTTCACCCCTGGAGTGGCTGTCATGGTGCTGTCCACCGTACAGATCCCCAGGACACATCCTCATATTTGAACTGAACTGCCTTATTCCACACATAACAGTTTCCATTGCCTGCAGGAGAGGTAGAATCTCTTTTAATATTTTTTAAAAGAATATTAATCAGACAGCCGAATAGGAACAGCTCCAGTCTGCAGCTCCCAGCGAGAACAATGCAGAATGCGAGTGATTTCTGCATTTCCAACTGAGGCACATGGCTCATCTCACTGGGACTGGTTAGACAGTGGATGCAGCCCACGGAGAGCAAACTGAAGCAGGGTGGGGTGTTGCCTCACCCAGGAAGTGCAAGGGGTCAGGGAACTCCCTCCTCTAGCCAAAGGAAGCTGTGAGGGACTGTGGTGTGAGGAACGGTGCATTCTGGCTGAGACACTATGCTTTCCCCACAGTCTTCACAACCCTCAGACTAGGAGATTCCCTCAGGTGCCTACACCACTGCTGCCCTGGGTTTTAAGCACAAAACTGGGCGGTCATTTGGGCAGACACTGAGCTAGCTGCAGGAGTTTTTTTTAATACCCCAGTGGCGCCTGGAATGCCAGCGAAACAGAACCGTTGACTCCCCTAGAAAGCGGGCTGAAACGAGGGAGCCAAGTGGCCTAGCTCAGCAGATCCCACCCGCACACAGTCCAGCAAGCTAAGATCCACTGGCTTGAAATTCTCGCTGCCAGCACAGCAGGCTGAAGTCGACCTGGGACACTAGAGCTTAGTGGGGGGAGGGGCATCTGCCATTACTGAGGTTTGAGTAGGTGGTTTTCCCCTCACAGTGTAAACAAAGCCGCTGGAAAGTTCTAACTGAATGGAGCCACCTCAACTCTGACAAAGCTGCTGTAGCCAGACTGCCTCTCTAGATTCCTGCTCTCTTGGCAGGGCATCTCTGAAACAAAGGCAGCAGCCCCAGTTAGGGGTTTATAGATAGAATTCCCATCTCCCTGGGACACAGCACCGGGGGAAAGGGCGGCTGTGGGTGCAGCTACAGCAGGCTTAAACATTCCTGACTGCCAGCTCTGAAGACAGCAGCAGATCTCTCAACACAGTGCTCAAGCTCTGCTAAGAAACAGACTGCCTTGTTTGGGTTCCTGACACCTGTGCCTCTTGACTGTGAGACACCTCCCAGCAGGGCTCAACAGACACGTCATACCAGAGAGCTCTGGCTGGCATCTGGTGGGTGCCCCTCTGGGACGAGGCTTCCAGAGGAAGGAACAGGCAGCAATCTTTGCTGTTCTGCAGGCTCTGCTGGTGATACCCAGGTAAACAGGGTCTGGGGTGGACCTCCAGCAAACGCCAGCAGATCTGCAGCAGAGGGGCCTGACTGTTAGAAGGAAAACTAACAAACAGAAAGGAATAGCATCAATATTAACAAAAAGGACATCCACACAAAAACCCCATCTGAAGGTCACCAACATGAAAGACCAAAGGTAGATAAATCCACGAAGATGAGGAAAAATCAGAGCAAAAAGGTTGAAAATTCCAAAAACCAGAATGCTTCTTCTCCTCCAAAGGATCACAACTCCTCACCAGCAAGGAAACAAAACTGGATGGAGAATGAATTTGACAAATTGACAGAAGTAGGCTTCAGAAGGTGGGTAAAAACAAACACTTCTGAGCTAAAGTAGCATGTTCTAACCCAAAGCAAGGAAGCTAAGAACCTTGAAAAAAGGTTACACAAATTGCTAACTAAAATAACCAGTTTAGAGGAGACATAAATGACCTGATGGAGCTGAAAAACACAGTATGAAAACTTGGTGAAGCATACACAAGTATCAGTGGGGGAATTGATCAAGCGGAAAAGGAGGATTTCAGAGATTGAAGATCAACTTAATGAAATAAAGCATGAAGACAAGATTAGAGAAAAAAGAGTGAAAAGGAATGAATAAAACCTCCAAGAAATATGGGACTATGTGAAAAGACCAAACCTACATTTGATTGGTGTACCTGAAAGTGACGGGGACAATGGAACCAAGTTGGAAAACACTCTTCAGGAAATTATGCAGGAGAAGTTCACCAACCTAACAAGACAGGCCAATATTCAAATTCAGGAAATACAGAGACCACCACAAAGATACTTCTCGAGAAGAGCAACCTCAAGTCACACAATTGTCAGATTCACCAAGGTTGAAATGAAGAAAAAAAAAATGTTAACAGCAGCCAGAGAGAAAGGTCGGGTTACCCACAAAGGGAAGCCCATCAGACTAACAGTGGATCTCTCTGCATAAAACCTACAAGCCAGAAGAGAGCAGGGGACAATATTAACATTCTTAAAGGAAAGAATTTTCAACCCAGAATTACATATCCAGCCAAACTAAGCTTCATAAGCAAAGGAGATATAAAATCCTTTATGGACAAACAAACGGTGAGAGATTTTGTGACCACCAGGCCTGCCTTAGAAGAGCTCCTGAAGGAAGCACTAAATATGGAAAGAAAAATCCAGTACCAGCCACTGCAAAAACATAACAAATTGTAAAGACCATCAACACTATGAAGAAACTGCATCAACTAACAGGCACAATACCAGCTGGCATCATAATGACAGGATCAAATTCACACATAACATATTAATGTTAAATGCAGATGGGCTAAATGCCCCAATTAAAAGACATAGACTGGCAAATTCGATAAAGAGTCAAGACCCATCGGTGTGCTGTATTCAGGAGACCCATCTCATGTGCAAAGACGCACATAAGCTCAAAATAAAGGGATGGAGGAATTTTTACCAAACAAATGGAAAGCAAAAAAAAAAAAAAAAAAAAAAAGCAGTGGTTGCATCCTAGTCTCTGATAAAACAGACTTTAAACCAACAAAGATAAAAAAAAGACAAAGAAGGGTATTACAAAATGGTAAAGGGATGAACGCAACAAGAGCTAACAATCCTAAATATATATGTCCCCAATACAGAAGCATCCAGATTCATAAAGCAAGTTCTTAAGACACCTACGAAGAGATTTAGACTCCCACATGATAATAGCGGGAGACTTTAACATCCCACTGTCAATATTAGACAGATCAACGAGACTGAAAATTAACAAGGATATTCAGGACTTGAACTCAGCTCTGGACCAAGCAGACCTAATAGACATCTACAGAACTCTCCACCACAAATCAACAGAATATACATTCTTCTCAGCACCACATCACACTTATTCTAAAATTGACCACATAATTAGAAGTAAAACACTCCTCTGGGAGAAAATTTTTGCAATCTATCCATCTGACAAATGTCTAATGTCCAGAACCTATAAGGAACTTGAACAAATTTACAAGAAAAAAACAACCCCATCAAAAACCGGGGGAAGGATATGAACAGACACTTCTCAAAAGAAGACATTTATGTGGCCAACAAACATATGAAAAAAAGCTCATCATCACTGGTCATTAGAGAAATGCAAATCAAAACCACAATGAGATACCATCTCATGCCAATTAGAGTGGCGATCATTAAAAAGTCAGGAAACAACAGATGCTGGAGAGGATGTGGAGAAATAGGAACACTTTTACAATGTTAGTGGGAGTGTAAGTTAGTTCAACCATTGTGGAAGACAGTATGGCAATTCCTCAAGGATCTAGAACCAGAAATACTATTTGACCCAGCAATCTCATTATTGGGTATATACCCAAAGGATTATAAATCATTTTACTATAAAGACACATGCACATGTATGTTTATTGCAGCTCTATTCACAGTAGCAAAGACCTAGAAACAACCCAAATGCCCATCAATGATAGGCTGGACAAAGAAAATGCGGCACATATACACCATGGAATACTATGCAGCCATAAAAAGGATGAGTTCATGTCCTTTGCAGGGACATGGATGAAGCTGGAAACCATCAATCTCAAAAAACTAACACAGGAAGAGAAAACCAAACACCGCGTGTTCTCACTCGTAAGTGGGAGTTGAACAATGAGAACACCTAGACACAGGGAGGGGACCATCACATACCAGGGCCTGTCTGCCAGTGGGGGCCTAGGGGAGGGATAGCATTAGGAGAAATACCTAACATAGATGGCGGGCTGATGAGTGCAGCAAACCACCATGGCACGTGTATACCTATGTAACAAACCTGAACATTCTGCACATGTATCCCAGAACTTAAAGTATAATTTAAAAAAGCAAATGAACTCTTTAAAAAAGAATATTGATCTATGATGGTTTAAGAACCTCTTAACTCTATGTCCTCCCAATCTCTCTCCCCAAGCGCACTTCAGAGCCATCACTAACTGACTCATGGAAAAAGGAGGAGAAACAGAACATGGAGAAAACAGAAATAATGAGGAAGACAGGAAAGGAGGGAGGGAAGAAGAGAGGGAGGAAAGCAAGGAAACAGGAGAGGAAAGAAAAAGGGAAGGAAGAGAACAGAGGAAGAGGAGGAGAGAGGGAAAGAGAGAGGGAAGGAGAGGAAGAGAAAGGAAGAGAGAGAAAAGGGAGCAAGAGAAAGAAAGAGAAAGGGAGAGAGAAAAAAAGGAGAGAGAAAAAAGAGAAAGAAGAATCACGAAAGAAAGGAAAGAGAAAAACAGAGAGAGAAAGAAAAGAAAAGAAAGAGAGAGAGAAAAAAAGAAGTAAAAATATTGACTCACTTGGATAAAACACCAGAGGTTTGATGAGCAGCATGAGGCATCCCCAGAAACATCAATTACTCATGGAACCAAGACCAAAGAGCAAGGGTGGATTGGTTACACCCACCAACCTGTAACACACATGCAGGCCTCACAAACAGATGGAAAAATGATTTGTTCACACCGCAGTGAGCTGCACTATGCCAGTGCACGGCTTGTTCCAAAGCTGATGTTTTTCTCTGGTCTTCCTGCCAAGAAAGTGGAGCAGCATAAGACAGGCCTCTCCCAGTGCCAGCTGAGGCTCAGCCCCAGCCAGAAGCAGCTGGGGACACACATGGTTCCTGTCCTGCCATGCTCTGCAGGCTGCGAGGTGTGGAGGGGGATGTGCTGAGTCTCAGGCTGCCAACTCCAGTACTGTCTCCACCAGGTGAGGGCTCAACAAAGCCAAGAGACCTACAGATTTTCCTGCCTTATCTCCAGCTGTTTCTCATGTTTCTCATACTGGCTGGAGCTGAAGCACTGGCCTCATACTAACTTTAGTGTTCAGTCTGATAATGGGTCCATAACAAACCTCCTGGGTCCCATATTTCATCTTCTCCACCCGCGACAGAATTCACTTGAGCATAGGATTCCCCTGGCAACTTCAGTTCAATTTCAGTATCAGTCCAACGAATGACAGAGGAAAGTAACTGAGAAGTCTGGACATTTTTTGAAATTTTTAAATGAAAAAGAACTTTCTTTTTCTCACCATCTTCCAGGAGACTGTCTCTCCATATTGCTGTTGGGAAAGGCATTGTTTCCTGTAGCTGTAGCTGACCTGCGATGTGACAGACTGGCAAGGCCTGAATCCTTGCTCCTTTGGCTTTCTGGGATCTCCCTAGAATTTAACATGGGATGGACTAGAGTCTTGAAATAAAGCTGGGGTCTTAGATTTCCAAGTGTTTGTTTTCTAGGGTTTTTGTAACAAACTAGAACTAATTTGGCAGCCTAAAACAACAGAATTTTATTATCTCACAGTTCTAGAGGCCAAGTCCTAAATCCAGGTGCCAGCAGGGCCACGCTCCTTCTGCAGGCTAGGGAAGAATCCTGCCTTGTCTCTTCCAGCTTCTGGTGGCCCCAGGCCTTGCTTGGCTTGTAGACACATCACTCCAATCTCTGCCTCCATCGTCACATGGCTTTCTCCTCTGTGTCTTCTCCTTTTCTGTCTCTTAGAAGGACATTCACCATTGATTTTAGGGACCACCCTAATCCAGAATGATCTCATCTTAGGATATTTACCTTAATAAAATTTGCAAAGCATCTATTCCAAATAAGGCCATATTCCGAGGCTCTTGGTAGACTTTTTTTTTTTCAGGGGAGGGGGACACCACTCAAACTATTAAAACCTTTACAGCAACGTGACCGTGGATAAATTATACAACTATAAGTGCTGAGGAGTCTTAATAAAAAATATAAGGATTTGAAATTAAATATTTCAAACATCAAGAAAATAGACACATATGTAACAATAATCCAGACTAAAGAAATGTCCGCATTTGTCATACTTATTACATTTTTTTAACTTTTTTAAAAAATAAGATATTATAGATAAAACATCTCTCCATCTCATTCTCCTCCTACCCTCTCCAAATATAGTCACTATTCCTGAAGTATGTTTGCATTCATAGCAATTTGCTTTTATTAATTATTTTAGTATTGCATACTTGATGATGCAAGTAAAACTAACTTATTTTAATTGCTACATCAGAGACTTTAGAATTGAAATTGACTTCTCTGAGCCTCAGAATCTTTCATAATATTCTTGCCCTAGCCACCCCATAACATTATGATAACCAAAGGAAATGATCGTGTGACTGATCCACATACACTACATAGTTTACATGATTATAAGGTAGGATATTTCTTCTTTCTCCTAAAATGGTCACCCTCTTTGCTGATGTGCTGCAATTCAGTATGCCTATTGCTATTGTTTCTAAATCATGAAGATTTTGTTTTAATAAATTGTCATCATACTTTCTTTACTAGCAAAGTAGATATAAATAGCCTTTATTAAAAGCTCTTACATTAATATTGGCGTCGTCTTATTTTAACTTAACATGCTACAGAAACTTAGGTAACCCATTCTATCATCATATCCAACTGGTGAAACCAAAGATGTTTCTAATCTCTGACTTTCTTTTACTGGACCGTAGATGGTGGCACAAGCAATTGGCCTTTGTCATGCTATTTCCAAACACAGGTGGCATTTTAGCAAAGCTTCTTCATCTGGTCCCATGATACAACAAAACCAACGAAAGGCAGCTAACCCCTTTAAAAATAGCGTCATTGTTCAGGATTTCAAAGGTTGCATATTCCATGGATTCTAGTTTACATACAACATTAATTTCATTTAAACCTTGGTGTATTTTATCGTAATTGTTAAGACTTCTAATACTATCTTGGACTCCTGTTGATAAAGAATAAATGTACTACGTGGCAGCACCACCGTTTATTATGTATAACCTTGCCTATGTTTAGGTCACTAAATATAAATGTGTAAAAGTAAATAAGATTATATTAATTAGGATAAAATAGAGCCAAGGAAGAGAGTGGAGGTTGACGTGGGGTATGAAAAGAGTGGAGTTGAGAGAATTTCACCAGAAACATTAAGTTTAAAAATACCACTTCCACTGAGCCCCCAAAATAATTCTAAGCTTCCTGGTAGCAAAAGCAAAGAGGGAGTACCCTATATAATTAGAGTCATCTATTAAATGATAGCCTAATAGTTCTTGACAAGAAAAACTTTTCCTTTCTTGGCACATAAATGCCCAATAAACATGTCTTGAATAAATAAGAAGCAACTTGTTATGTAGACTTAGAATCACCTGTGCTTTCAATAACACCAACAAAAAATTGTTCATCATTATTTTTTATATCGACCTTTAAGAAAAGGCAAGAATTGAATTGTAGTTCTGTAAAGGTTTCCCCATGGAAGTCTAAGGGAATAAACTCCAAGTGACTTTCTAATACTCTAATTGATATAATGATAGAGATTTTGGAATTTAAAAGAATGATGAGTTAACATGTCACATGATTTTCTCTTTGAATGTTCATTTTCTTAGCTGGATTTTTAGCAAAGAATAAGAAGCAGAAAGGTGACTGGAGTATAAGTATTTTGTGCTACTGATCAAAATAAAAGCCAAAGCTTGAAATGTCAGGGGTATAGATGTTTGTCTTGAAGTGTTTGGTTCATACTAAAGGAAGAGCACTCACCAAGTGGTACTGTGATCCTTTGATTTACAATAGCTGCTCTTCCAAGCATATTACAGTTGAATATGCTTTAGGACAGGGCTGTTGCTTCTTTATCTTTGTATCTCCACTGCCTAGCAAAGTGCCTGGAATTTATAGTATTCCATAAATATGTATTGACTCACAGGATGAAGATTTTTTGTTTAAAAAAGAAGTGGAAAATGCTAAAAGCTGATAATACAATGTCTAGACTTCTAACTAGGTTTTTCTGAGAATTTTATGTTAAACAAATCCCAATCCATGTACAAAACTGTCATGTCGATAGGCACTTGCAGAAACTATACGTGGCGTTTTAGAGAAGGAGGAGGTCTAGACTTCAGTCTAGACAAGGTTAAGTCTAGACAAGACACTAGTCGTGAGTCTAAAGTACTCTTAGCTGCCTTTCAGGACATTGTCCAGCTCACAACCAGAGTCATCTTTTAGTCAACATTTTAGGTCCATTCCTCAATGTTTAACTCTGGCCAAGTGTTTTAGCCTCTTTAAATCTCATTATTTCATTAAAAAAAAAAGAATGTGTTGAATCAGATGTTGTCTATAATTCCTTCTAACTCTAAACTTGTGTAATTCTAACTTTCGTTCTTCAATGACTCCTCTCTTTTTATAACTCTTTCAAACTGAACTTATTTATTCATATCTTCTGTAAATTGCTTGAGTAATTTATTTATTGTTTAATCCCATTAGAACAACACTACCTTTAAAATTTAGTCTACTAATAAAATGACAAAATTATGTTTTCATTTATTATTTTCACACTATTTTCATTATCTTTTATCACCATGCCATTTTGGAAAAAAAATATCTACTTCTGGTGTTTCTTACTTTTATTTCACCATGAAGATCATTGTCATATTTATGAATTATTCACTTACTCCATTTATACTATTCTCCAAAAACAGTTTTTACCACAATTGATATATAAATGAATTCCACAAGATTACATTACTAAGTGTGATTATATTGATCACAAGGGATAAGACCACTAATTATATATCTTTCAAAATAAGAGAATATACTCGGTATATGTTAAAAAAATGTAAATCTAAATTGAAATGTTAAACTAATAAATATTACATTTAAGATAAATCTGTGAAAGGCCATTTAAAAATCAAATTATAAAGTGATATTGACAGAAATGGCAAAAAATAATTTTGAAAATTCTCTCTTTCATGACATCAAGAGAACACTAGCAAAAATTATCAGAATCTACTTTTTAAAAACTCTGGAAATAATAGGCTTACAGCAATCCCTGATGTGTATTCAAGAAACATGGGTGCATCTTAGTAGGAACAGCAAAGAACTTAAACAAATATACAAGAAAAAACCAAACCCCATCAAAAAGTGGGCAAAGGATGTGAACCCCATCAAAAAGTGGGCGAAGTATAATGAACTTCTCAAAAGAAGCCAACAAACATATGAAAAAGAGCTCATCATAACTAGTCATTAGAGAAATGCAAATCAAAACCACAATGAGATACCACTTCATGCCAATTAGAATGGCGTTCATTAAAAAGTCAGGAAACAACAGATGCTGGAGAGGATGTGGAGAAATAGGAATGCTTTTACAATTTTGGTGGGCGTGTAAATGAGTTCAACCATTGTAGATTACGGTGTGGTGATTCCTCAAGGTTCTAGAGCTAGAAATACCATTTGACCCAGCAATCCCATTATGGGGTATATACCCCAAAGGATTATAAATCATTCTACTATAAAGACACATGCACACATATGTTTATTGTGGCACTGTTCACAATAGCGAAGACTTGGTACCAACCCAAATGCCCATCACTGATAGACTGGGTAAAGAAAATGTGGTACATATATACCATGGAATACTATGCAGCCATAAAGAAGGATGAGTTCATGTCCTTTGCACGGACATGGATGAATCTGGAAACCATTATTCTCAGCAAACTAACACAAGAACAGAAAACCAAACACCACATGTTCTCACTCATAAGTGGGAGTTGAACAATGAGAACACATGGACATGGGGGTGGGGGGCATCACGCACTGGGGCCTGTCAGGGGGTGGGGGGCTGGGAGAGGGATAGCACTGGGAGAAATACCTAATGTAGATGATGGGTTGATGTGTGCAGCAAACCACCATGGCATGTGTATACCTATGTAACAAACCTGCACATTCTGCACACGTACCCCAGAACTTAAAGTATAATAAAAAATAAACACCATTAACAACTGTATGCCAACAAGTTAGATAAAACAGATGATATGAAAAAATTCTTAGACACAAACTACTGAAATTGATTCAAGATAAAATAGATAATTTGAATACACAGATAGTAACTAAGATATCCAATTAGTAATTTGAAAACATCCCACAAAGAAAAGCTCAGTATGAGATTTCTTCACTGGTGAATTTTTACCAAATATTTAAGGAAAAATACACTAGGTGCATTCATTCCTCCCCTCAATAATTTTTCTTTTTAGAACCTCACAATGTGATCTTATTTGGGAAAAGAGGTGGTTCGGCTGTAATTAGTTAAGATGAGGTCATACTGGAGTAGGGTATCCCTTAATCCAATATGACTGGTGTCCTCATAAGAACAGGAGGAGAGACAACAGACATAGAGGGAAGATGGCCACAGGTAGAGATTGGCGTTATGCTGCCACAAGTCAAGGAATGCCTGGGACTATCAGAAGCTTAAACAGGCAAGGAAAGAACCTCTTCTAGAGGCTTTGGTGGAAGAATGAATCTGCCATCATGTTTATTTCAGATATCTAAACTCCAGAACTGTGAGAGTATAAATTTATGTTATTAAAGCCACCAATTTTGTGGGCTCAGCTCTTGTGGGCTCACCTTATTAGGGCAGCACTAGGAAACCAATACAAACAACTAACACCAATTCCTTATAAATTCTTATCAAAAAACAGAAGAAGAAACACTTCCCAATTTGTTCTAGAAGAACAGTGTTTCTCTGATACCCAAACCAGACCAAGACATCTCCCCCACCTCACACATACATAAAACCATAGATCAATATCCCTTATGAAAATAGGCATTAAAAAATCTTTTAGGAAAGACTAGCAAAGTGACTACAGCAACATACAAAGTGAGTGTATGCCTTAACAAAGTGATATTTATTCCAAGAACGCGAGGATGGCTCAACATTTAAAATCAATCAATATAGTAGATGGAATTAATGAAATGAAGTAGGAAAACTGCATGATCATCTCAATAGATGCACAAAAAGAATTTGACAAAATCCAATAACTTTTCATCCCAACAAACTATGGATAGAAAGGACATTTCTCAACCAGATAATGGATATCAATAAAAATCTCATGACTAACATCATGCTTAATGAGGAAAGACTGACTGCTTTACCCCAATAACAGGAACAAGATTAGCATTTCAAACTCACAGCCTCTCTTCAGAATTATACTGGAAATTCTAGTCAAAGCAATCAGGAAAGAAACAGAAATAAACGGTATCCAGATTTGAAAGGAAGAAGTAAAATTATTTTCTGATTACAAGTTCTTATATGTAGAAACTCCTAAGGAATACACATACATACACACACACACACGCTCAACCTGTAAAAGTTAATACACAATTTCAGTAAGTTTGCAGACTACAAGGTTAATATACAAAATTAAGTTGTATCCTACTGTAACAAAATTTGTTTCCTATTAGATCAGATTATAAACAATGACAAGATTTCTATCCCGGTTTTCATTTCTTATTTTAAAATTTGGGTTAAAACTAAATAACACAAAGCCAAATTACAGTCTCCTTTAAATGCACAAAAATTACAGTTGCTTTTGTGTAATCTCTTAATGTTGGAGTGATGTAGAGCTCCATCCTAAGCATTCTTCTCTTTTCTATGTAGAATTCAAGCCAAAGTGATGTCATTCAGTGTCATAGTTTATTACTCTATCTGTATCTTAACTCTTAAATGTACACCACCATCTCCAGTCTTTTGCCCAAGAATCACACTTGGATAAACAAATACATGTTTTCATCTCCAGCTGTTTTTTAATAGGAGTCTCAAATTTAACATGACTAATATACTCCCCTCACTCAAAATCTAACCTTTTTCTTTTTATCTCTGTTTATGTCAAGATCACATTGTAGCTTAACCAAAAACTGAGGAGTGTTCCCAGATCTTGGTTTTTAATATCTCTCACCTCTAATGGGAACAACACAGCAGCTGCTCTGCTGTAGCTCTGTGTAGCTCTGCCTACAAAGGACCTGTATCAGGCAATCTAACTTAAATGTAATTTCAGTCTTAGACAGAGAAAAGAAAGCTATTAGGATGGGGAAAAAAAAAGGTTTTTTTGTGACAGGGTCACACTCTGTCACCCAGGCTGGAGAGTAGTGGTACAATTATGGCTCAATGCAGCCTCTGTCTCTTGGGGTTAAGAAATCCTCCCACCTAGCCTCCCAAGGAGCAGAGACTACAGGTGCAAGCCACGACAATCAGCTAGATTTTTCCAAAAATATTTTGTAGAAAAGAGGATTCACTGTGTTGCCCAGGCCAGTCTCAAATTCCTGGACTCAAGGGATTCACCTGCCTTGGCTTCCCAAAATGCAGGGATTACACGCATGAGCCACTGCACTCAGCTGAAGAAAAAGTTTGAAGAAACAATTGCCAAAACACTTCCAAATGTGATTAAAAATATATAAACTGAGAATGATGGTTTCCAATTTCATCCATGTCCCATCATTCTCAGTAAACTATCGCAAGAACAAAAAACCAAACACTGCATATTCTCACTCGTAGGTGGGAATTGAACAATGAGATCACATGGACACAGGAAGGGGAATATCACACTCTGGGGACTGTGGTGGGGAGGGGGGAGGGGGGAGGGACAGCATTGGGAGATATACCTAATGCTAGATGACAAGTTAGTGGGTGCAGCGCACCAGCATGGCACATGTATACATATGTAACTAACCTGCACAATGTGCACATGTACCCTAAAACTTAAAGTATAATTAAAAACAAAAAAAAAAAACAAAAAAAAGAAAATGTAAAATTAATGTATTTAAATCAGGACATATCCCTATTGTTCAAGCTTAATACAAATCTTTGGAAAGCATTTTTTTCTGTCACGCACTATTCTCTTCCTATGACCATGTATTTCAACTGATAAATGGAAAACTAGTTTCAGCTAATAAAAATCTATTATTATACTTAAAAATATATATATATAAACTGATATGGTATGGCTGTGTTCCCACCCAAATCTCAACTTGAACTGTAGTTCCCATAATACCCACATGACATGGGAGGGACCCGGTGGGAGGTAACTGAATCATGGGGGCAGTTACCTCCATGCTGTTCTTGTGGGAATGAGTGAGTTCTCATGAGATCTGATGGTTTTATAAAGGGCTTTCCCCACCACCGTTTGCTCTGCCCTTCTCCCTACTGCTGCCATGTGAAAAAGGATGTGTTTGCTTCCCCTTCTGCCATGATTGTAAGTTTCCTGAGGCCTCCACAACCCTATGGAACTGTGAGTCAATTAAACCTCTTTCCTTTATAAATTACTCAGTCTTGGGTATGTCCCTATAGCAGCATGAGAATGGACTGATACTGTAAGCTGGTACCAGTAGAGTGGGCTGCTGCTGTGAAGATACCCAAAAATGTGGAAGCGACTTTGGAGCTGGGTAACAGGCAAGGGTTGGAATAGTTTGGAGGACTCAGAAGAAGATAGAAAAATGTGGGAAAGTTTGGAACTTCCTAGAGACTTGTTGAAAGGCTTTGACTAAAATGCTGATAGTAATATGGACAATAAAGTCTAGGGTAAGGTGGTCTCAGATGGAGATGAGGAACTTGGGAACTGGAGTAAAGGTCACTCTTGCTATGCAAAGACACTGGTGGCATTTTGCCCCTGACCTAGATATATGTGGAACTTTGAACTTGAGAGAGATAATTTAGGGTATCTGGCAGAAGAAATTTTAAGTGGCAGAGTGTTCGAAGGAAGTAGAGCATAAAAGTTTGAAAAATTTGCAGCTTGATGATGCAGTAGAAAAGAAAAACCCATTTTCTGGGGAGAAATTAAAGCCAGCAGCAGCAATTTGCATAAGTAACAAGGAGTCAAAAGCTAATCACCAAGACAAAGGGGGAAAATGTCTCCAGGGCATGTCAGAGACCTTCACAGCAGCCCTTCCCATCACAGGCCCAGAGGCTGAGGAGGGAAAAATGGTTTCTTGGGCTGGGTCCAGGGACCCCCTACTGTGTGCAGCCTCAGGATCTCGTGCCCTGCATCCCAGCTCCTCCAGCCATGGCTAAAAGGGGCCAAGGTACAGCTCAGGCCATGGTTTCAGAGGATTCAAGCCCCAAGCCTAGGCACTTTCCACATGGTGCACAGAAGTAAAGAATTGAGGTTTGGGAACCTCCACCTAGATTTCATAGGATGTATGGAAACCCCTGGATATCCAGGCAGAACTCTGCTGCAGGGGCAGAGCCCTCATGAGAACCTGTGCTAGGGCACTGCAGAAGGAAAATGTCAGGTTGGAACCTCCACACAGAGTCCCCACTGAGGCACTGCCTAGTGGACCTATGAGAAGAGGGCCACTGTCCTCCAGATCCCAGAATGGTAGGTCCATCAACAGCTTGCACTGTGCACATGGAAAAGCTGCGGGCACCTGACACCAGCCTATGAAAGCAGCTCAGAAGGGGGCTGTACCCTGCAAAGCCACACGGGCAGAGCTGCCCAGGGCTGTGGGAGCCTATCTCTTGCATCAGCATGATCTGGATGTAAGACACGGAATCAAAGGAGATCATTTTGGAACTTTAAGGTTTAATGACTGCCCTATCAGATTTGGACTTGGATGGGGCCTATAGCCCCTTTGTTTTGGCCAGTGTCTCCCATTTGGATTGGGTGTATTTACCCAATGTCTGTACCCCCACTGTATCTAGGAAGTAACTAACTTGCTTTTGATTTGACAGGCTTATAGGTGGAAGGGACTTGCCTTGTCTCAGATGAGACTTTGAACTTGAACTTTTGAGTTAATGCTGAAATGAATTAAGGCTTTGGGGGAGTGTTGGGAGGGCATGATTGGCTTTGAAATGTGAGGACATGAGATTTGGGAGGGGCCAAGGGTGAAATGATATGATTTGGCTGTGTCTCCACCCAAATCTCACCTTGAACGGTAGTCCCCATAATCCCCACGTGTCATGGTGGGTACCCAATGGGAGGTAATTGAATCATGACGGCGGTTACCTCCATGCTCTTCTTGTGATAGTGAGTGAGTTGTCGTAAGATCTGATGGTTTTAGAATGATTTTTTCCCCCTTCACTCTGCATTTCTCCTTGCTGCTGCCATGTGAAAAAGGACGTGTTTACCTCCCCTTCCATCATGATTGTAAGTTTCCTGAGGCCTTCCCAGCCCTGAAGAACTGTGAGTCAATTAAACCTCTTTCTTTTATAAATTACCCAGTCTTGATTGTGTCCTTATAGAAACATGAGAATTGACTAATACACTAACAGATCCAAAAATCTCAACAAGCCCCCAAAATGTATAAAAACAACTACATCAAGAAGCACCATAATAAAATCACTTAGAGAAAATTTTAAAAGCTTTTTTCTAAAATATAGACACAGTATATACAGGGGATCAAGAATAACTACTTACTTCTAATCAGAAACAATGCAAACAAGAAGACAATAGTACATATTCAATACATTAAAATAAAAAAAAACTTGTCCTAGAAGCCTATATCCAGTAAAAATATTTTCAAAACCATAAGTGATATAAAGACATTTTAGACAAACAAATCTGAGATAATTTAGGTGCAACAAATCAGCATTATATTAAATATTATAGAAAATGCAGATCTAAATAAAGGAATGCAAGAAATGATAAATGTGTATTAATAAAAAAGCTTTTTTCCTCACTTAAAAAATACTTCTTAAAATATAATTAACTGCTCAAAGCAAATATAATAATATTGTAGCAAGGGATATATACCATATGTAAGAGTAAAAAGTAGGATAACAATAGGAACACAAAGGAAGGAAGGAAAAAAGGGTATTGGGCTGGGTGCAGTAGCTCATGCCTGTAATCCCAGCACTTTGGGAGGCCAAGGTGTGTGGATCACCTGAGGGCAGGAGTTCAAGACCAGCCTGGACAACATGATTAAATCCTGTCTCTACTAAAACTACAAAAATTAGCTGGGCATGGTGGTGGGTGCCTGTAATCCCAGCTACTCAGGAGGCTGAGGTTGCAGTGAGCCGAGATCATGCCACTGCACTCCAACCTGGGTGACAGAGCAAGACTCCATCTCAAAAAAAAAAAAAAAGTAAGTGTATTGTTGTAAAATTCTCATATAACAAGTGGTTAATAGTATTTGAAGGTAGACTGTTATAACTCAAAGATGAATATTCCTAGGGAAATGACCAAAATAATTGAGGACGCTACTATAGCTAAGAAGCCAGTGAGCATAATAAAAATAGAATACTAAAAATACTCAATTCAAAAGAGAAAAAGAACAGGGAAATACATAAAACACACATGGGACAAACAGAAAACAAATAGTAGGATGATATCCTTAAAATATATAAATAATTACATTAAATGTCAATCAAGTAAATGATCCAATCAAAAGGCAAAGATTATGAGTCTGGATTAAAAAATAAATAAGACCTCACTGTATGCTGTCTGCAAAAATCACACTTTAAATATAAATACATAGGTTAAAAGTGAAGGAAAATTATATACATTAATTTTATAAAACATGGAATTGATATATTAACTTAAAACAAAGATTTCAACACTCTGTGTAATACCTGAGATAGTACAGTACATTTCTTAATGAAAAAAGGTTCAGTTCATCAATTAAAAACACAACAAAATGGCACACACCCATCCTTATTATTCTTCATTCTCTTATGTTACTTTATTCTTCTTCTTATGGGTTTATCACCATCAGAGCTATATAAACTCTGTTTATTGACAGTCTCTATTAGAATGTAAGCTATCCAAAAGTAGAAACTTGTACTACTTTGCCTATCATTGTGTCCTCACCACCTAAACAGTGCCTGGATTATAGAATAACTCAATAATTATTTGTTGAATAATTGAAAAAATATCCCATTTAACCTGAAATAGGTTAAGGTTATTAGGTGCTTGGAATCAAGCCATGGTTACATAATAGATTTTTCTAATACCAAAATAACAGATTTCAATACTTAGAAAGTCTGTAAATATAGATTGTTAGGCATGAGATAATAATTGTTTTTACTCCCGTTTGAATCAAGTTGCTTTTATTGTTTTAAATAGTGTAGATATTTACTGGAAACACAGGATTAAACAAAAGTACTAAACACTTGGCTATTGACTTCGTACAACTTGGGATGGATGGGTAAAAAGAAGACATAAGATAATGGAACTCAGCTACTGGATTTGACTCCTATATAATCTAGAGCCATTTAATTGAACTTTCTAGCATTATGGAAAATTCTATATCTGTGTTTTTCAATATGATAGCCATTATCCATATGTGTCTACTAAGCACATGAAAGTGGCTAGGGAAACTGAGGAAGTGAATGTTTAATTTCATTCCATTTGAATTAATTTAGATATAAACTTAAATAGCCACGTGTGGCTAGCAGCTCCCATTTTGGCATGGCCAGCCCAGATATTCGCATGTGCTGGATTCTCCTCACTGGACCCTTGCTTTCTTTTATGTAGACTTAGACATCCTTTTTTTGTAGCATTTGTCATGACAGAAATAATTTAACATCTCTATTTCCTACCATTGAATGGGGCCAGTGTCTGTCTCTTTCACAGCTTTTATCCATAGCATGGTTCTATGATCTGTGCCTGGTTTACAGAAATTGCCCCAAAAATATTTGTTGAATGAATGAATCAACAAAAACACATTTCACTGCCATCTCTATGGAAGGAAAGATGATCCCATAATTATGTATGTTTATCTCAATGTCATAGGTGGCTGAGTAAAAACTAAACATGGCCCAAATTTTCCCCATCTGTGCAATAAAAATGATGAGTTCAGATATAAGAGTTTCCAAATGTTGAGGAGCCTTTGGAGAACCTAATAAGAGAGGTCCTCCAAAAACAACCTTCTTCTTCAGACTTCATTTGAAAATAAGGAGAGTCAAATGGAAGCAAAGTTAGGCCACGTGTTTCTATGTATGAGACCCAAGTGGTGTGACGTTAACTAAATTCCAGATTAGACAGAATTACTCACTAATCCATTGGCAATTCTACACTGAACTAGTTCTTTCACACAGGTGGGAGGTGGGAGGCTATACCTAAGTAAGACTTAGGAGATAGACATAGAGTGGCTTGTATTCTCTGAAGATAAGTTCCTTTTCAAGTAGAACAAGATGAAAGCTAAGCAGAAAATGCCCAGCTTTTATTTCCAATTAAAGTAGCCAGTTTGTGTATAATATAATTGAGCTAAATAAGTGTTCTCTTATTCATGTGCATTTATCTGACCATAAACAATTGCTAAAATAAATTGCAAATGAGATTACCCAATAACTAGAGATCTCTCTCAGTGAGTGAGCCATCTTCCCCAGAGGTTTAACATGTCTCCATTAATATCTCCGTAATACACAAAATAAAATGCTCTGGTAATTTCATGATATCTAGAGTTGGCCATTTTGTTGAATAAAATATTTTATATTTATGGTGCTTTTGAAAACAGGAAAAAATTTAGAATCAAATAAAAATTATGGCAAAGGGGAGGGGTACGTGTCACTAGGGCCTTGAAGTGAAAGTTGAATAAGATGAGGGAGATGAAGTTGGCATTTGATAACAGGAAGTCAGAGGTTAGTCAGAGAGGGAAAAATTGAAAGAAAAGATTTGTTAAAAAAGAGAGTCTCCGCAGAACTCAGCAGTTCTCTGGAAAATGGAATGACATATAAAGCTCCCATCTACCCTCTGATGCCAGCAAGAGAACTCCTCTTTGCTTCTGCCAGCTCTCATAATGAAGACAGGGAGTGCTAGAGGATTCTTTTTAACTGCTTCTTGATTGGAGTAAACCTGTCCAGAGAAGATAGGTATAAAAACCACGAATGACGAGGGAGGAAATATATCAAGTTTACCCAGAATTCAAAGACACAAATGAATTATTCATTAGACTAGGGAACAATTGAAGTGCTTCCTCTAGGCAAGGAGTAGCTCCAGAATACAAGTGGGATCTGGCCAAGAGACAGGATGAAAAAGAGAGAAAAGAAGAATCAAAATGAAAAGAGTAAGTAGTAGTATGCCAGAGTGAGCCAACTGGGAAAATGATAGGAATGGCAGCCAATGTCTACATCAAAGAGATAGTGCCTTGAACTTGTGCAAGAAAACTACTTGAGTGTTTTTTAAATAACAATTTTAAAAAACCAAATTAGAATTTCATGTTTCCTTGACAAAATTCACTTACCATTAAAAAACAGTTGCACATTTCAGGCCGGGCGCGGTGGCTCACGCCTGTAATCCCAACACTCTAGGAGGCCAAGGCGGGCAGATCACGAGGTCAGGAGATGGAGACCATCCTGGCTAACACAGTGAAACCCCGTCTCTACTAAAAATACAAAGAAAAAAAAAAAAGTTAGCCGGGTGTGGTGGCGGGTGCCTGTAGTCCCAGCTACTTGGGAGGCTGAGGCAGGAGAATGGCGTGAACCCAGGAGGCGGAGCTTGCAGTGAGCCGAGATCGCACCACTGCACTCCAGCCTGGGCGACAGAGCGAGACTCTGCCTCAAAAAAAAAAAAAAAAAATTGCACATTTCAAAATGCATCTAAAAATAATTTTCTGTTCCTGAATTTATGTGTTTCAAATTAAAAACTGTCTAACATAAAACAGTAACAGTCCCTTCAGCCCGACTTAAAGAAACTTAGTTTTCAGATCCATTTTTCTCTCCCTTATTCTTGCCCATCTTATTTTTCTTTTCATTCCTTGTTTCAAAGCATTCTATATACAATCTCTACCAATAAATGTGTGTTGTTCAATAAATGGTAGTCGTGCATGTAAATATAACTAATGTCATGCATGTAAGTATAACTAATGTTGGGGTGTATGGTACTTACCAACTTTTTAGGATAAGCAGTTTTAAAATAAATCACATATCCTCCTCTCTACCACGGTAGTGAAAGTAACAGAAAATCTGGAGTCAAAAGGATATATTTAAAGAGGACTTTTATTTTACTAAGTTTTGTTTTCTGGTGGACAATTTATCATTGATTACATGGCCTCAAAAAAGAGAAAGATGATAAAAGTAAAAATAAATGTGAGAATCAAAGACCTCAGGGTCTGAAAGAAATTTTGATGTTGCTACTCCTTTGCCTTTGCTTAGGACTTTACTAGAATGAGCTCAGATGCATGAATATGTCTCTCCCGTGCTAGCATGGTCCTGCGAGAGGGAACTCGTGCACTTCTCATGGGCTGATCATGCCTTGTCAAGCTCTCTCAGGACACAGCAGGCTTCCCTTTGTCAGATGTACTCAAGCACATGCTGGACCACCTTCTTCCAAAAAGAGAAGATGGGAAAGAGAGAACTCATAGGTAAATTTTCAGAGCTTTGGAATCAAAGCACTATCACCATTGAATGTATTACAATTTTGAAAGCACATTCACATGAGGTGAAAGTTAGTCTAAAAATTCCTCAGGAGCAGAGGATGTTACTTTTCCATTTCAGTATCTTTAATGTCTGGCAGGAAAAATAGTTTCTCAATAAATGTTTTTTGAACTAAACAACTGAGTTGCTCTAATTTGTGGGTGCCCTAATCTTAAAACTCGTTGACTTTAATATGAATCTATGAGGTCAAAAAAAAGATGAAAAACACCTGTCTTTTCATGCACACTAAGAAAAAGGCTACACAAAATTTCCTTACAGTTAATTTGGACATTCAAAGTGGTCGAAAATTACAAATGATATGGAAGTATGGCACATAATGTTCCCGTTGCCATGGATGAGGAGAATTACTGTCCTAAAACTCTGCTTCCCTCATCTGATTCAGTGTGTCTGAGCCAACTATGAGTGCTGTGTTACCTCCAGGATGGCTCACTATGATCTATTACTACGATCTGTTACTTCTTAAGTTCACAGTGCTATCTGGCCATCTGAGAAGAGGGATTTCCAACACGCAGTGACTACCAGAAGCTCATAGCCCTTTGAGGCACCTTCTGTCTTTGAACAGTCTAGGTCACACCGATCCTCATTACAACTATCCCTTTGCTATAATCATCACTTCCACAGAATCACTGTCCTTTCATTTAATCTATGTGCAAAACCCAAATCATAGAAAAACTAGGTCTGATTTAGCTTTTCCTATACAAGGACTACTAAATCCTGCTGTTTTAACAACTACAAAGCTTGGGGGATTTGTGCTACTGATAATTCAGTCTTCAGTACTGCCCAACAGTCTCTAAGGATCAATACTCAGTTATCTCTACTAATCATTTTCAACTTACACCTTTAACTTACTGTGTCGCCATCACTTTTTCTTCTTATTCTTGGTAGATGATTTTTTTTCTGGTTCACTAATAGATCAAGATTCCTCTAGGTAAGGCTTCACTAAGTTTCCTCCTTCAGTACCTACACGCCTACATGGTTATCCTCCCATCCACCTACACACACCATTTGGATCCTATCTCTGCTGTTTCCTTGTAAACTTTGTTCCAAAAACCATCCCTTTCTTACCATGGAAGTAAATTTCCATCACTGTTTCAAAAACCAAATTTCCATCACTGTTTCAGAAATGAAGAACTCTGGAGTCAGATAGATCTGGGTTTGAATTAAGACTTTCCACATCCTAGCTATGTGTCTTCCAACAAACTACATTTATATACCCATTCAACAAATATTTTCTGCTCTTCTACTTTGTCAGCTACCAAGTCAGACATTATGACACAGTCCTTGCCCAGTAGGAGATAGAGAAAATAATCCCATCATTATGTGTGACAAGAAAAATACATTAATTTATAAACACTTATTATCCTTCTCCTCATTGTCACATCCACCCTTTTATAGTGCTGGCCTAGAATGGGAAAACTGATGGGGATTTTCATGCAAGCTGTGATATCAATGCTTGTCCAGAAAACCATAAGGGAAACATGTAGCAGGAAGCACAGAACAAATGCAGTGTGGCCAAGAGGGCTAGAGGTTAGAAAGGAAAGACGTCACACCACTGTGACTGAGAGAAGAAAGAGACTTTCTGAAAAGGGGGTTGAAGAGAGAGAAATGAAGGAGTGAACTTAAAGCTGAGGGAATTTGGGATAAAAGGAATGTGTGTAAAGATGCTATTTAGTGAGTTTGCTGAGCAACAAGCAGGTTATCCGCCTTCTCAATCTCTATGGATAACAATCTGTTAGGTCTCACTTCTTTTATAGTCAGAAATCTGCTTTGAATATTATAACCTTTAAGTCTAAGAGAGGCCAGCATCAGCCCATATGGGTTGTGAAAGTATTTAATTATAACTGTGATCAATGGTTTATAGAAAAAGTCAGAGGCACTTAAAATACAAATAACAGGAGACCAAAGTCAAAGATGTGATCCCTGCGTTTTGGGCATTTAACCTGGAAAAGAAGAGAGTTTGACTTCAGAAGCAAACTCTCTAAGCCTAACCTGTAAAATATGTGTCCTAGTCTGTTTTTTGCTGCTTTAACAGAATACCACAAACTGGGTAATTAATGAAGAAAGGAGCCTTATTTGGCTCATGGTTCTGGAGCCTTGGAAGTCCAAGATCGAGGGGCTGAATCTGGTGAGGGCTTCTTGCTGCAAAACATGGCAGAAGGCATCACATGGCGATGAAGTGCACCCTGAGAGCAAGAAAAGAAATGGGGGCCAAAGTCCTAAAATAACTAACCGATTCCAGAGATTACGGTAATCCATTCATGATGCCACTATACATCTATTAGAATGGCCAAAATCCCGAACACTGACAATACCACATGCTGGTGAGGATGAGGAGCAACAGAAACTCTATTCATCACTGGTAGGAATGTGAAATGGTACCACCTCTTTTGAAGACAATTTGGCAGTTTCTTACAAAAGTAAATATACTCTTACCATATAACTCGGCATTTCTGCTCCTTGTTACCTACCCATAATTGAAAATGTATGTCCACATAAAACCCTGCATATGGATGTTTATGGCAGCTGTATTCATAATTGTCACATTGGTTTGGAAGCAATCAAAATAGCCGATGAATGAATAAACTTAGTACAAATGAGCTTATCAAGTCATGAAGAGAAATAGAAGAAACTTCAGTACATATTACTAAGTAAAAGAAGCCAATGTGAAAAGGCTACACTATGATTCCAACTTTATGATATTCTGGAAAAGGTACATCTATGGAGAAAATAAAATTATTAGTGGCTGCCAGAGGTCGAGGAGAGGGAGAGATGGGTAGGCAGGGCACAGTGGATGTTCAGGGCAGCGAAACTATTCTGTATGATGCTGCAATGGTATAAACATGCCATTAGACATTTGTCAAAACACATAGACTCCAGCACCAAGAGTGAATGCTAATGTACACAATACACTTTGGGTGTCATTGTAGGTTCATCAGTAATGACAAATGTACCACTCTAATGGTGGATATTAAGAGAATTTGATAGTGGGGAAAGCTGTTGAGGGGAGGGAGAGAATATATGGGAACTCTGTACTTTTCACTCAATTTTTCTGTAAACCTAAAACTGATCTAAAAACTGGAAAGTTTATTAACAAAAAATTCTGTGAACAAAAATGAAGAAATGCACTTAAGTTGACAGAGAATCAGATTTTAGAGTACTATAGTATCAACACTTTAATATTCATGCTGTAGCTGAGCATTTGAAATCAGAATACCATTGCATTAAATAAAATGTAATAAATGTTGGTACAAAACATATACCATTAATTATTTGTAAGGAAGATAACAAATAAAATAATTCCATTAAAGTATGTTTTACTTAAAATCATAGATTTTAACTGATGTTGAAAATATTGAAGAAAATAGAGCATAGAAAAATCCATAGAGAGGAACAACACACGCTGGAGCCGGTCGAAGGGTGAAGGATGGGAGGAGGGAGAGGATAAGGAAGAATAACTAATGGGTACTAGGCTTAATACCTGGGTGACAAAATAATCTGTACCACAAATCCCTGTGACATAAGTTTACCTATGTAGGAAACCTGCACTTCTACCTCCAAACTTAAAAGGTAAGTTTAAAAGAAGGGGGTAATACATGAAAAGTAAAAGAAAGAAAGAAAGCAAAAAAGCAAACATTCACTTAATGCAAAAAATATAAAGGAAGAATGGAGGAACAAAGGAACAAAAGACATGGTATCTACAGAAAACAAAAAGCAAAAGGCAAGCATGAATACAATCGTGTTAACATTAAAATAAATGTGAATGGATTAAACAATCCAATCAAAAAAAAGAGAAAGGGTGTTCATTTAGTTTTCTTTTACAGAAGGAACTAAAAATCTAAAAATGTTCTGATTTATTGACTTTGACGATACAACAGTCATCAATTAAGAGTATTTTGAAATGCGGAAAGATAACTATTACTATAAATAGTACATTATGGACTTTGTACATAACTACAGAAGATACTAGCAAACAAAATATATTTTATATATATAGAAAGACAGAAATTAAAAGTAAGAAAGTTAATAAAACAGGAACTAATGGCATGCAAAAACAGTCACAATATATTTTAAATTAAAAGTGAGATACCAACTATACATACAGCATGAATGTAATTTTGTAACATATATTATATGAAATGCATAATTATATACGTAGAAAAAGGCTGGAATGGAAATTTTAAAGTTAATGCTGTTATCTCTGAGTAATGGTTGATTCTAATTTTTCACTCATTATTTATTTATGTGTTTTCTACACCTCCTTTAATGTTTTTATGTAATATACATAAACACAAAAATGTAAACATAAAAACTCCAATTCAAATATAAATTGAGTATGGGTCATAATAATTCAATATTATTTGGCCATCAATCTTAAGCCATGAGAGCAAATAAGGGGATTAATAACAACCTAAAATCACTACCTCAGCCAAACCTGTACAAAGCAGGAGACAATGAACTAATGGGAGCCAGGAATTGATAATGCCAAGATAAAATATTAAAAAGTTATTAAAAGCATTTCTGCCAAGTTGAAAGCCACAAACATAATACAATAACTGGAGCATGATTCATAGAAAGCATCAATTCTCCCTTACATAGAATGAGCCCAGGGAATTGCTTTCAAATCATCATGGCTTCACAGAATGCAGTCTCTCATGTGTACAGATCCAGGAATTTGGTGATGCACACAGCACTGTGGTATACTGCAACTAGTTTGGTAATTACATCTTTCTCCTTGGTTCCTCTAGTAGGTTTCAGCCAAGGAGATCAAATTCCTTTACTTTCACAGCAAACATGCATTGTACAGTCACCTTTTGATGAATAAGTGAAGTTGGCAGCTTCCTCATGAATAGGGTGACTTTGTTAAGCATCACTTTTTCCGGGAGGGCTTGGAGAGGACATCTGTCCCCCTCTTTTGTCCGCTAGTCACAACATAGACTAAGTTGGATAGGCAAGCCTGCTTACAACTGAATTCGCTTAAACACCCTACTCCCAACTAAACTCTCTAATGTTAAAACAGGTGAGGTGCAAGTAAATGTGCTTGAATGAAGTGTAGTACTGGTTAGTAAAACCCTAATGGTTGCTTAAATAACATTTAAATGACATACTCAGAAAAACCATTCATTTTTTTTAACCTCCTTTTAGCTTCAGAAAACATCATTTGCCCCAAATTAGGCCAAAGGACTATGGCAGCCCAGCCTTCTGATTTTCCAGTCAAAGACGGACTCAAAGGCTCATTTCTAAGACCATACTTTACCCTGCAAAATACTCAGCCTCAACCATTAATTGGAGAAAAAAATTGTCAGAACACCTCTCCAAACGTCATACAGGGGAAAAAAATTATTCTAAAATGTGACTAAGTACTTTGCCATAAGAACTAATCTAGAATATATTTTTTCTTTTTCTTTAGTCTGGACTCCATATGGCATTCCTGGCTAGTTAAGCCATCCAATACACACATTTATTTTGTTCTTAAAATAATAGTAACCAAAATAGATGCAAAAATTATGTGTAAAAAATAATGGCTAACTCAAATTTTCCCAGAACTTCAGCTACATTTAAGACGTTAGTTTCCAATGACAGTAACCCATATAAAAATGCATAATATATGAGATGTCAGTGACGATTCTATGGCTTTTAGTACATTAACAATACAATGTTGTTTAATCATATCTTTATCTAGTTTCAAAATGTTTTCTTTGCTCCAAAATAAAATGCTGTACCCATTAAGCAATTACTTCCCATTCCCCTAACTCCAAGCTCCCGGCAATGGCCAATCTGTTTTCTGTGTTTATATATTTACCTATTTTTGATATTTAATTAAAAATTGTACAATATGTAATCTTTTCGTCTGGCTTCTTTTACTTACATTAACCTTCTTCAGCTTCATCCATGCTATAGCATGCATCAGTACTTCTTTTTTTTTTTTTTTTTTTTTGAGACGTAGTCTCGCTCTGTCGCCCAGGCTGGAGTGCAGTGGCGCGATCTCCACTCACTGCAAGCTCCGCCTCCCGGGTTCATGCCATTTTCCCACCTCAGCCTCCGGAGTAGCTGGGACTACAGGCGCCCGCCACCACACCAGGCTAATTTTGTTTTTGTATTTTTGGTAGAGATGGAGTTTCACCGTGTTAACCAGGATGGTCTCGATCTCCTGACCTCGTGATCCACCCGCCTCGACCTCCCAAAGTCCTGGGATTATAGGCGTGAGCCACCCTGCCCGGCCAGTACTTCATTTTTTTATGACTGAAGAATATTCCATTGTATGGATATTCCACAATTTGCTTATTCATTCATCTGTTGATGGATGTTTGAGCTGTTTCTATCTTTCGGCTATTCTCAATAGTGCTGCTATTAATATTCATGCACGAGTATTTGTCTGAATGTCTGTTTTCAGTTCTCCGGGGATTATACCTTGGAGTGGAATTAGTGGGTCATATGGTAAATTTGTTTACCTTTTGAAGGAACCACCAAACTCTTCTTCACAGTGGCTTACCCATTTTACCTTTCCACCAGCAATGCACAAGGGTCCAGTTTCTCCACATATTAACCAACATTTGCTGTTTTCTATTTTCTTCTTTACTTCTTTTTAAACTTGTAGCCATATTCATGGGTGTAAAGCATTCTCCTTGTGGTTTTTAATGTGTATCTCTCTAATAAGAGATAATGCTGAGCATCTTTTCATTGTGCTTATTTTGAAGCCATTTGTGTATCTTCTGTGGAGAAATATCTGTTGCAGTCCTTTTCCCATTTCTTAATTAGTTTTTTTGGTTTTTTTGTTGTTGTTGTTGAGTTGTAAGACATCTTTATTTACTCTGGACATGATACTTTTCATATTAATGATTTTCAAGTTTCTCCCATTCTGAAAATTACCTTTTAACTTTCCTGAGAACGTTCTTTGATGTACAGAAATTTGGAATGTAGGGGTGTTTCAACATAAGAAAATCAATCAATGTAATAAATTATATTAAAAGCATGAAGGGGAGAAATTGCATGATTATCTCATTCGGAGAAACACACACAAAAAGTATTTCACAAAATCAAGCATTCTTTCATGATAAAGACACACAATAATAGAAGGGAACTTCCTCAACATGGTAAGAAGCACTTGTGACAAATGCACAGCTCATATCATACTCAATGTTGAAGACTGACAGCTTCCCCTCTAAAATCAGAAATAAGAAAAAGATCCCTGCTTTCAGCATTGCTATTCCGTTTTACTGGAAGTTCTAGCCAGAGCCATTTGGCAAGAAAAAAGGTATTCAAATTAAAAGGAAAGATGTAAAATTATCTTTATTCATGGATGGCATGATCCTATATATAGAAAATCTCAAAAATTCCACACAAAAACTGAAGCTAATAAACAATTTAGGAAACTTCAGGGTATGAGATCACCACATAAAACACCACTGTCTTTATAAACTGGTAATTAACAACCCAGAAAGGAAATTATGAAAACAATTCTACTTATATTTTCATTAAAAAATAGAATGCCTAGGAATACATTTAACCAAGTAGGTGAAAGATTTGTACATTGAAAACTATAAAACATTACTGAAAAAAAATTAAAGGAGCTCTAAATAAATGGTAAAAAAAATCTCATGTTTATGGATTAGAAGAGTTAATATCATTAGGACAGCAATCCCTATACTGCCCAAAACAAACTCTAGTAAAAATTTAATGCAATCCCTATCAAAATCCCAGCAGGTTTTTTTTTTTTTTTTTTTTGCAGAAATGGTAAATCAGTTTTTCAAATTCACATGGAATTATAAGGAGTCTCAAATAGCCAAAACAATCTTGAGAAAGAACAACATTGGAAGACTCATGCTTTCCAATTTAAAAACTTGCTACAAAGCTACAGTGTTACAAGAGTATAGTATTGGCTAAAGGATAGACAAACAGACCAAAGGGATGAGTTTCAAAGTCCAGAAATCAACCCATACCTCTATGACTAATTGATTTTTGATGAGGGTGCCAAGACCAGTCAATGGGGGAAAAATAGTCTCTTTAACTAGTGGTGCTGGGACAACTAAACAGCCATTTTTTATTACTCAAATGACTGTGAAAAAAATGTCATTGGTACACTTAAAGCAATATGCAGAGGAATTAGAATAATTGGCAACTACTTTCACTTCAAAATTACCTTGAGCAGACACAGTCAGTGCTCTGCCCACATTCCTGGCACAGCATTTGACTGCCATTGCGGCTGGCTGCTGGGCATCTTTCTGCCTGGCTCTGCATCTCTGTGCCAGAGGGCACTCAGTTCCTGAGCCAAGAAAGGCCACTCTGGTCACAGAAAGGCAGGCTGGAAATGATAGAATGAACACCCCTGGGAGCAGCCTTTAATTCATTTTCAGAAGTCGTTGTTTAAATAGAGCAGCGCCATTGTTTCTTGGGTGGGAAAATTCTGAGACATGTGTTCTGCAATATGCCCCAGAGTTTCTCTGTGTGATTACGCTCCCACATTACACTACCGCGGAAGTAGACTGAATAGTGCACATTCTATTGGCTTCCTTCTCTTCTTTTATATCACTTCCTCACTCCTCTTATAATGACCCTGAACCCTCCAAAAAAGCATTTAAATCTTTGTCTTAGGATCTAATTCTGTGGGAACCTAAGTCCCAGACTAAACAGCAGCAACAACTTTTCATTGAGTCTCATCTAATACAAGGTTTCATTCTAAATATTAGGAATTCAGTAATGAACGAGATACTGATATCATTTGGCTGTGTCCCCACCCAAATCTCACCTTGAATTGAAATAATCCCCATGTACCAAGGGCAGGGCCAGGTGGAGATAACTGAATCACGGGGGCAGTTTCCCCCATACTGTTCTCATGATAGTGAATAAGTCTCATGAGATCTGACGGTTTTATACACGAGAGCTCCCCTGCACAACCTCTCTTGCCTGCCGCTATGTAAGACATGCCTTTGCTCTTCCTTCACTTTTCACCATGATTGTGAGGCCTCCCCAGCCATGTGGAACTGTGAGTCCATTAAGCCTCTTTCCTTCATAAATTACCCAGTCTCAGGTATGTCTTTATTAGCCACATGAGAACAGACTAATACAGATACTCATTGATCTTGAGCTCACAGTGTAATTTAGTATTATTGTAGTCCTTGATGTTATTAAAACAGTAAAATTTTAGACATGAATGGATCATATAACATTCCTGTAAGAGTGTTACATGCTGACCTCAAGCATCTAAACTTATAGATGTTAGGTAACCAATAGTGTCACATAAAAACCTAGTGTTCAGAAAATGATGTGAATCTAGCAACTGCTTTCTTGTTCTAGATTTGCTGGAGAAACACCAGCCTGAAACAAACCAATTTAAGATGCATGAATGAGAAACAAGGTTTTATGTAATGGAAGAGTGAGCGCAACAGCTGTGTGGCTTAGAGAAAAGTGAGTGTGCACTTTATGTTTTCTTTGTCATGGCACATTGAATTCTATCACATGCCCAGAAACACAGCAGCAAGATGACAGCATAGGCCAATAACCGGAGTTGTAGGCGTGTAAGGAGAGGTAGTCATTTGACAGAGTTAAGTCCTCAACACAGTGCCTGAGCTTGTAGATCCAGCACTCTAGCTGCATTTTCAAGGGTCCGAGGTCAAACATAGGTGCATGGTTCCACACCACAGCCTGTCATGCCTGCTCAAAAACAATTCTCAAAACCTCCAACTGCTTCCCTTTTTTCAACAGGCCAAAGATGCAGAAGAAGGGGAGTGGGGGAATCATAAAACACTATGGAAAATTCCAGGAGCCTCCATTCCTGACCAGTCTGGAAAACCAGGTTCCTGCCCCGGCCCCTTGCCTTCACCATTTGACAATCCCTTTCTCCTGTGAAGAATTCAGGAAGCAAAGACACTTGTGCTTGTTTAAGGCAAGAATTGAGCAACAAAGAAAACTATGAAATATGAACAGAAGTCTAACCAAAATCTCAATTACTCCGATTTAATCAGTACACATTGTATGCACGTATCAAAGTATCACCTGCGCCCCATGAATATGTACAGTTTTAGGTATCAATTTTTAAAAACAAGAAGAAAAGTTAAATTTTAGCAAAAAAAAAAAAAAAAAGAGGTGAAAAACTCTCCAAGGCTGGGGAGGAATTCAGACGATTCTTTCAAAACTGTCATCCTTATTTCCTTTATTCACAGAACCAGTTTCACAAGAAACAAGCTCTTTACCATCTCCCTTTACTCAACAAAACCTGTATTTTTCTTTCCCTTATAAAAGTTTGATCAGTTACACAGACAGAATCACCATAAAAAGACAATAAAGTGTTTAAATATTTCTTTGGTTTCAAACTCTGACAAAAAGAAGTAGTCCCAGAAAGTGTATATAATCGTCTTCATATGAATTCTCAGGGTATAAGAAAGCTCTGGGCCGGGGCCAAAATAAGAAGTGTTGAGCTACCCAAAAATGACTTGGCTAGTCAGGAGGGTAAGAAAGTCTGGGATTAAAGCAGTTTTCATAAAGTGTTCATTGGCTCGGTTAGAATAGTTGCCTTCCTGTTGGCAAAGAAATCATAAGGGAAACAACATGCGAAGACCCTGCTGTTTCTCCCACCCATGACTGTTTTTCTTTTGATTCGTTTATTATGTAAGAACAGCAGAACTCTCCAGATGGGAATGAGGGACAGAGTCTAGACATCATTTATTGGCCACTGAATAGTGGAAACAAGTCTGCAACATCGACTATTTTTCTCTTTTGGACTCCTCCCCCCACCCCAATTTACCACTTTACACTGCACACTCTGAAAAGTTAAATGATCCTGACACTTAGAATTACTCAAAAGCTAGAAAGATATTCCCAACGGTGTCAGAAACGGCTGCTCCCTTTTCCTGAGACAGCTACTCGGGCCAGTTGCTCCATCAGAAAGGCCTGTGATTGCTATCATGTCTGTGGTGTGTTTTCCTGCTACTCCTAGAAGGTTGCTTGCGAATTGAGTAGTAAATGAAGCAGCAGTTGATCACAGTATACCCAAGAGCAGCTTTTTCCCCCACTGGCAATGTTACTGAAAGACTCCTCCAGTCTTCAACTTGTTTTACTTCCTCTATTTCATAAAACTTTACCAAATGTTCACTCGGCACCAGGTGACAAGGTAAGCCAGAGAAATACAGTCAACAATACAAAGCCACTTAAATGAATCTACATTCAGGTTAGTAGGACAGATAAATAAGTTAGCAGTTTCAGGTCGCTTCTGTGTGACCTGGCCACTGCTTACTGCTCTGTCCTCGTAGCTCAGCACCTGTTTCTCGCAGTCTGCCCCACCACACTGGGCTCCCCCAGTCCCTCCAATGCCCATGCTGCTTCACGCTGCCAGTTTGGGATGCAGGCTGCTCTCCATGTCTGTGGTGGTCTTCCTTGGCTCTTCGTTTGGCAAATGTCTATGAATCCTTCAGGTCTTGGCTTAGAGGACACCTCACCAGGAAGCCTTCCCAGAGCCCGAGACTGGGCTCAGTGCTGCTCCAACATGCTCTCCCATAGAGTGTGGTGTTTCTCACACCATATCATAGATGCTGAGGCTCAGAGATACAGGGATTGTACCAATCACTATATCTCTGAGACATGATGTCATGTCTGGTACAGGGCAGATGTCCAAGACATGCTTATTGAATGAGTGAATGAATGAATGACCAGACTAGAGCTATGAAGGCATTATTTTTCAATGTCTGTTTACCCTAAATCCTTACCTAAGTAGTTTTATGGAATTGTGTAGAGTTCCTCTGGTGTTAGAAATTATTTTAAGGCTTTGTGTGACTATTTCCAAAATGGTAGTTGGTAATAGGGTAATAAAACAAGAAGCTTCTGTGGTTAAATACATTTGTCAAACTCTGGCGTAAACAAAATGAAACAGATTTATCGCAGAAAAGTCTCAGAAGCTTCAAAATACTCAGATGAAATGTAAGTCTACAAAAGGGGGCTGTGTGAAGCATTGCCTAAGCTTTCTTGGGCCAAAGAACCCTTTCATAACATACACACCGTGCCAACACTTCTCACGGGCTGCATGTCCTGCCGTGGGCACTGCTCATGGCCCTAAGGAGAAACAGTAAGTGAATGGAATCCCTGTCATCAAAAAAATGGCTGTCCAGTCAGGACAAACAGACAATAAACAGCCCAACAAACACATAATCAAATGATCAAATACAAAGAGGAGTTTAAAAATCCTTTCATCAGTGCTGCTAAGAGTTTATGATAAAATAATTAGTGAAATCACGATTGGAAGGGGTGGAAGAGTGATTAGGGAAGAGTGATTAGGGAAGTTTCATACAACAGGTACATAAAGGTGAGAAGAAGCTGGTCTCAGCACCTCACACCTGTAATCCCAACACTCTGAGAGGCTGAGGTGGAAGGATCACTTGAGGCCAGGAGTGCCAGACCAGCTTGTGTGGCATATAGCTAAATTCCATCTCTATACAATTTTTTTAAATTATCTGGGCACGGTGGCATACACCTGTAGTCCCAGTTACTTGGGAGGCTGAGACAGGAAGACTGCTTGAGCCTAGGAGTTCAATGTTGTGGGGAACCATGATCACATCACTGCACTTCAGCCTGGTTGACAGGCTGATACATTACGTGGAATGAGAGAGACCCTGTCTCTAAACAAGGAAAGAAAAAAAAATGATGAGACAGAGTCCTCAATGCAAACATCTTAACAAAAAGTATCCCAGGAATAGGGAGCAGCAGGTGTGAGGGCCTTGAGGTAGAGCAAGCTCAGTGTATCCCAGAACAGAAAGGAAGTTCAGAGGGGGTGAAGCCTGAGGAACAAAAGGAAGTTATGGTGCGAGGTAAGGGCTGAGAGTCAACGTAGGCCAGGTAGTACAGGGCCATGTGGTTCCAATTCAATATTGATTAAAACAGGAAGCCATTAAAGAATCTTGAGCCAGGGCCGGGGAGCGGTGGGGAACGTGGGTGATCTTTTTTAAAGATCATTCTGTTACCTCTTTTTGTCATCTTAAAATTTATAGTTAAAGGATGAAGAGAAATTTCAATTAATGAAATACAAACAAAAGTGGCAATGAAATCAACACATATTATTCTGACATCAAGAAGCAAATTGTAGCAGTGGCAATACTAAAAATTCAGATCATACAAAAGTTGTAACTCATTTAGAGGAAGAAACAAACTGCAAAAAGAAATAATAAATAACTTTTTGGACTGTACCAATGACTAAAGAGAGTAAATTGCATGAACACATTGGGAAAAGATGTAAGTTTCTCCCTGACTTTCACAAATATAGTGAAAACTCAAAATACGCCACTTCCATGAGTGAATGGATGTTGTCAGTTCAAAGACTATGTAAGTTTAGTCATGGACCAAGAATGCTTGAAATGACTTGAACTCTTACAGCTCATCTATGAAAGAGACTCAGTAGAGGATTATCCGCATTTGACAACAATCCTAATAATCTACATGTAACCAGAGATGCGTTGTGAAGCTAAAAGTAACTTTTCCAAATTATTTTAACCAACAATGCTGGAAAAAAGGCTGAATTATTTTTTTTCGATTTTCCCTACAGAACATAGTTTTACAAAATTTTTGTTATATGTCAAGGCAAAATACAAGTAGCTCCCCGAACCCCTAAAAAAACAGGAGAAAAAATGTTATAAAGTTGTGTTAGGACATAAAGAAATCTTATTTTTCTGGATTTTATGTTTATAGCCTTTGTAAGCTTTTTAAAATGTATAACTTGTTATGTTGTTTCTGTCTCTCTAAACAAATATTTGCTTTGGTATTAATTATATATTTCTAAGTTTATACTATGTTTCTTAAAGAGGACATTGCCAACCTGGGTCTATGCTTGCATGGAGGTGTGAGACAGTCAAGGAACATGAGGAATTGGATGTGCATGGAAGATGAGTGACTAGAGATGAATAATGGACACAGGGAAACAGAAAGGGGAAACAGAAAGGATGACACAGGAAGTCCAAACTACTAAAACTGCTGGGCAGGGTGGTGCAAGCCTCTAATCCTGGCTACTTAGGAGGCTGAGGCGGGAGGATCCCAGACCAGCCTGGGCAACACAGTGAGGCTCTGTCTCAAAAAAAAATAATAAAATAAAAATAAATTGAAATATCCTTTTGCAGATTTAAAAGTTACATATAAATTAAGAAACAGGTCAGAGAAGACAACATAGCTTTGGAGGGCTGAGCAGGCTATTTGAAAATAGTCTGGAATAAAGACCAGCCATATTTCCCCATGAGGCAGAAACTTTAACTTTTCTAGGCACTGTGATATTAACTTTCCTTTATAGACTCCACATAATGTATCATGAGAATAGTACCATCTTATCAATTAAAAGAACACATACTCTAAAAGCATTTACTAAAATTTAATAGCATTTAGTAAATTTAATTTAGCGTAATAAAACCTGATAATGTAGAAAGTTATTGCCTGGGTTTTTTAAATTTTTATGTCATTTTCCCTGAAAAAATATTAAAGAGCAAAGTAATGCCTATATATGCGTAATAGAATTAAAAGTTTCTAACAGAAAAACTTAAAAGGCATCTCTGAGGATTAAAATGTAGAGACTATGATCATATTTTAAAATTTATATTTACTTATTTTTGAGTAAACAATAATATATTTACATGTTTCATAAATCAATGAGAACAAAACTTTTTACAATGACACTCTCTGTCCTCTCCTTATCTCCCAGTTGCCAGTTCTCCTCTCCAGAGGAAATAAATGTTATGATTTTTTTTTTTTACAAACCATCTCAAAGATAGTCTATTCATTCTAAAAATGTATATACATTTTATACCTGCTTTTGCACAACTGCTCAAAGTGTCCTGCACCTTGCTTGTTTTCACTGAACAACACAGAATAATTTTAGATGAGTATCTGAAAATCCAATATTTGTAATGGATGCAGACTTGTACATGACATTAATAAAACAAGCTTCCTATTCAGAGACATTTACACAGAACTAGATTTACTAAATATTAAAACATATTATAAAGCTATAATGATTAAAAGTGGTACAAGAATTGTTAAAGAGATCAATGGAACAGAATAAGAAAGTCCAGAAATAGGCCAGGAACGGTGGCTCACGCCTGTAATCCCAGCAGTTTGGGAGGCTGAGGCAGGTGGATCATGAGGTCAGGAGATCAAGACCATCCTGGCTAATACAGTGAAACCCCGTCTCTACTAAAAATACAAAAAATTAGCCGGGCGTGGTGGTGGGCACCTGTAGTCCCAGCTACTCGGGAGGCTGAGGCAGGAGAATGGCATGAACCTGGGAGGTGGAGCTTGCAGTGAGCCGAGATCGCGCCACTGCACTCTAGCCTAGGCAACACAGCGAGACTCTGTCTCAAAGAAAAAAAAAAGAAAGCCCATAAATATAACCTTGTTGTTTTTAGCACATTTTTCATTAAATTTATTTCAAGGTACTTTATCATTTGTATAGGATTGTAAATTGGGTCTTCTCTTGCTGTATAGACTCTGTATATATTCTGCATATTCATTTTGAGTGCCTCTAATTTATGGAAGAGTTTTTCAGTTAATTGTCTAGACTATTTGAAGATATGCTACTATACAATTTGCCAATAAATAAAATTGTACCCTTCCTTTTTTCAATTTTCAGTTTTTAAACTTTATTCTCCTGTCACATTGCATTGGCTTATAGCTCCAGAAAACTGCTAAAGACCAGAGACAGCAAACACCCTGGTCCTATCTCTTATTTTAATGGGAATGTTTCTAACATTTTTTTCTTGCTAGTCATAATACTATCTTTAGCATTATTATAAATATATTTTATCGTGTCAAGGAAGAATTCATCTACACTTGTTTTATAACAAATTTTCTTTTTATTAAGATTGGCTATTACTTATTCCTTTGTAATATCTGGGGAGATTAGCATATAATTTTTATGCTTAAATTCATTAATGTGGATGAGAATAGATTTATAAATATTAAATAGGCTTGCATTCCTGAAATAAACACATTAATCATGGTGTATTTTTGTAAATGTTATGGAATCCTATATGTTAACATTGTATTTGTTTTCATATTATTATTTATAAATCATATTGGACTCGCCCATTTTTAATGGATATTGGTTTTGTGGTCAGTGTGAAAAGGACTCCCTGGCAGGGCGCTTGGCCTCCCCACTGCACCCAGGTGTCCCCAGATGGAAGAAGAGAGTCCCTTCACACCTGCAGAAACAGGATCACTGCCCTGGCCCTGGCCCTAGGTGTCGGCCCTTGGCATAACTCTTGTTCAATCCTTGACAGCTGGTGCTCCAGCCCACCCAGTGTTTTCAGTAGGATTCCCATTGGATCCAAGGAGAAATGGGCCTATCTGGGCTGCCTTCTGCCAGGCCTGGGGTTCTCTTTCTTGTTAGGTTAGATGCCTGGATAAGACACAGGACACTGGCTCTGTGTTGTCCCTCACCTGTATGGATCCCTCATCAGTCCCCACCTTCCTCTTCCTTTTTTTGGTACCCTCCTTTGGTTGTCTCTTAGGTTATTTCCAGAGTTTAAAGTTGTATTTAGCAGGGAGGAGCAGGAAGAGAGGAGTTGTTCAGACCTCAAGTTCGCAGTTAACTGAGTAGATATTAGATGAAATCGCAGCATTCATAATAGCGATGTCATTAATACCAATCTCAGTGACTGCAGATTTCAGGAAAAAAAACCAAAACATGTCCTTTGCCTAACCCTTCAGTACACTTATTTTTAAAGTGGGCCTCCATTTTGTAAAGCTGGCGTCAACAGAATGATCAGAGATGTGCGCAGCTTCCACTTGTTTCTAAACATTTGTGAATTTGGCTTCTTGTCTTATTTTTTTCCCCCCTAACACCTCTGTGTCATCACAGTGAACACATATGGCTTTTTTCTTTTCTAGTAAACAACTAAAGATTTTCTACCCCCATTTCTTTCTCCCCTCTTTTCTGCTAACATGATATCCCACAATAATTTTGATAATGTGATGTCACAATGGCCTCCTCATCTCATTGAGGCTCTATAAACTCCATTAACCTTCTATTCCTACAAACACCAGATCCTTCGTAACAAGCTCTAAGATGTAGGCTTCAGCATCACACAGGTGTTTTGATACTTGACAGTACTTAGAAGAATTGCGCCACCAATTATTCTGGAAATCTGGGCATATTTTGGTACAATTTTTGAGCCACGTAGAAGGTTCACAACTGTATACTTTAGGGTGAGATGTGTGAAGACAAGTGGAGCTTCCTTGTTTCTTGGGGCTGATCCAGTTTCTCAGTTTGTCAAACTTAGTCTGATCCAATAATTCAGATATTTCCTTAAGGAAATTCTGGGTGTTCTATATCTTTTGCTCTTCTCCAAGGTAACTTCCAGGCCTTTTAGGTGAGCCTGTTGCAGTCTGGCTGTGGCATGAGTGCCAGAGAGCAGGGCCCTACAAATGCATAGCATTCTGCAATCTCCCCTGTGCTCTAGGTGAGCTGCCCCTCCCCCTGAGCCCACAGCACTGCAGTGTGCCTAACTCCACAGCCATCCAGGCATCGTGATGGCACTTCTTTCCAAAATCCTTGGTCTCAGCCACCTGCCTCATCCCTGAAGAATTTGCAAACTGCAGCCTTGGTCTCAAGCCTAGGAGTTTTGACTCCTTCATCATTTTCTGCAGGGACTTTAAAAATCTCCTGCACACCACACACAGGCTGTGGGACCAGGAGCCTGCCTCAGTCCTGTTTGTTTTGCCTCCTCTTTCGGCCAACCACACATCATGCTGGATGCCAACTGACCCCAGCTTCTCCTGGGAGAAACAGCTTTCCAGCTACAGTACTTCTCCTGGAATGCCCTTGGGGTTTTGCCCTACCTCTAGCTAAAACTCTCCCACTCCCAACCCCACACTGGGGTTCTATCCATGAAAGGAGAGATAGGATGCACACTGACTTTTCTACCTTAGCACTTTCTTTTTTATTTCTTCCATCACCTTCCCGGCCAGGAAAATGGGGCACTCTTATTTCTCTTTGCATTTCCTCAATCTCATACTCCCTCCCTTCTTCATATGGAATTCAATCTCTGGGACCCTTATTCTCTGGGACTCACTCTTGTGTCAGGAGAAGTCCCCCTATCAATAAAGGAGTACAAATCAGTGATTTTCAAAGCATTATACCTGTAATACACAAAGACACTTACTGACCTATTTTGTCCTCTCTGTTTGAAGCACATTCTTCATCACATCTTGCTCACTAGAGAATGCTATCAGCAAAAATCTTCAGCTCATGTAATATTGATTGGGGTGGATGAAGGTGTATGTGTGCATTTCAACTTTAAGACAAGTGAGAATTAATAACCAGATAAAATTAGCAACATCGAGTCTAGTAATAATACATACCACATTGTCATTTCCTGCCAGAGGAACACTGGAGGCATGTTCAAACATTTATCACTATTTAGTATCCAGTTTTCATGAAGTATTTTACTGTCATCCCTAATTAATTCTACCTTTCAACAAGAAGCTTGGGATTGGCTGCTATTGTTATTCTACTCTTATATGTCAGGGAACCGAAGCAGAGGTTAATTAAATGACTTACTCTTATACCCACAGGCTACGTTGGCAAGGCTGTGTCTTAACAGGGTTGCTGGCACAGATGGCCCAAAAGATGGAAATTTAAGTAACCCTGTTCCAGCAGGGGGCACCAGCTACATTACAAATTTGGGTACACCCTAGTATTCTGCTGGTTCAAAATCTTACAAGATGGTATACCCAAGAAAAGTATAGACTCCAGGTGTTGTGAAGAGGACACCGTTCCCTAGTATCCCTCACACCGAATACAGTTCTTGGGATATAGACAGACTAACAAATCAATAGTCACCTTCCTAGCATGTTTTAAACAGTTCAAGACAGGAGTTCTTACTCCCAAAGTTCAACCCATGATGATTTCTATAATCTTATAATCACAGTTATACTTTCATTCCTTTCGCTCTTAAGAATTTGAAGGCCTCATTTTTAAAACCCTGTAATAAAAATCTCTTGGAAAGGCAACTCCATTAATGGAAATGCTCCGGTCAGTGCTTACGGAATTGGAGAAGCGCAAAGCATAAGAAGGAAGAGTGTGTGGTTACAGGATGGGCAAGATGGTCTCCAAGAAAGTGATGCAGGGACACCACCAACCAACTGACTTCCTGCGTCACACTCTTATTTAGAGTTATGTCTTCTAGATTTAGTGAGTTCTAAACTCTTGCCTCTTTATATATCCCTTAGGTGATACAGTTTAAAGAAAAGCACTTAGGCAGAATTTAGTTCTAATTTTGGGTCCATTGTGAGCCACAGGAAGCAGTTTAAATTTTTCATTGAAAAGAAAGTGTTTTCAAACAGCCAGAAAAGTTCCCTTTATTTTTTCATATCTATTTGCCTAAATAGATACAATGAACTCATCCAGTGTCAAATCAGTAATATGAGTACAAATTATTTGAAGATCTTATTAAAATGCTGATTCTGGTTTTGTAGGCCTAGGGAGGGGTCTGAGACTCCTCATTTCTCACCAGCTCCCACTGTTGTTGGTCCCTATGGAACATATACTGAGTAGCAAGAAGCTAGATGACAAAACAGGATCCATCTTCCTCAGCTTTCAGAGATGGATTGTGCAGAAAGCAGTCTAGAATTCATTAAGATACCCTCTGCCTCTCCACATCAAAAAGGCCATTTCAAAAAAGGGTGTCACATAAGCAAAATGCTTTAAACTCCAAGTGAAAGACGATCTCCAATGAAGGAGTTACTCCTGGTTCTTCTAGATGAGGGAAGCACAAAAGTTCCTAGAGACATAGAAAGACCCTGTCTTTTAAACCTTCTATATTCTTTGCAGTAAAATCAAGATGTAAAAGTTGAGACCTCTACTTCTTTGGGGGGATTGTTTTTAACCTAGAAAACAACACAGCAGTTGTTCAGCATTTTGTTTTAAAGGTGTACTAACAGAAATAGCCTCCAAGTGCATTGCACCAAATTGATGCAAGATCTACATTGAAATTTTTATGTTGACTAATTCCTTATAAAAACAGAATTGATATATTATTGGTCTAGAGGCAGGTGAGGGGGAAGAGGGTAGAAAGTGCTCTGGATGGGGAAGAGGAAGAAAACACTTATTAAGTGATACATACAGCGTGTTAGACAATGTATTATAAACTTGGTGTTCCTAATAGTCCAATGAGTAAATAATACTAGCTTCATTTTACAAGTAAAGAAACTGAGATTTAAGAAAGTTAATCATCTAGTTCAAGTTTGCACAACTATTGGAAGCAGTAAAGCCTGCACCAGCATCGGCCTCACCCTGTTAAAACACAGATGGCTAGGCCCGCCCCTGGAGTTTCTGATTGAGTGGGTCTTGGGTGAAGCCCAAGAACCTGCCTTTCAAAGGAGCTCCCAGTGATGCAGAGGCTGCCCGTCTGGGGACCACAGTAAGAGCCGCAGCTGGTTCTAGGCCAGGTGGTTCCACAGATGAGATCAAGCTTTGTGGATCTCAGGAAACATGGATGCACTTAGAAGAACAATGTTAAAAACCTGGATCCTAAACAGAGTGGCCCAGGAAGAACCCAATTTAAGCCACCATGCATGCTATTGTGTTTGAAGACATTATTTGTAATACACTTTAATGGAAAACAAGGAAAGAAAAATCAGAAATTCTCTTTGGCATCATTTTCTGTATTTTTACTGTTGATAACAAAGAAATCAAAAAATAAATGTTATATGATACACACAAACACACACACGTCTATCTTCAGAAAAGAAACATACATATATTTGGAAGGAGTTGTAGTTTTTCATTTTCCATGTGAAAAATTGAGGATATTCTTCTCCAGCTTGATTGTTAACCATCAACTAATTTCTCGCTACCCTCATACAGTACAAAAACAACGTGGAGAATTTTTATGAGGCAAAATTTATACCAAAAACTCCCCTCCATCTCTCCTCCATATTGTGAATGAGACCCTACAGTGACGAAGACTCCTTTTCTATCTTTCTAGATTCCTGAGGCATATTTCCGAATCTGGAATCAGTCTATTTGACAAGTAGAGGCACATCTCTACCACGGGGCCCCCATCTGTGGGTGTGCATGCGTTTCAGCCATGAGAGTGACAGAGGCCAGAACACGTGGCTAGACTCTCGCCAAGTCCATCAGACCGTTGTTAAGAGGGCTGGAAGAGCCAAACCACAGCACCATCAATGCTGTGATTTATGCTTTGAAAACACTCCAAGTGGAGCAGCCACACATTTATCAATACTAATGCAGGAACTGCATCTGTGAGAAAAATAAGAAAAACAGACAAACAAAAGGGGTAGTAGTGCTTACACTCTGTAAAGGAAGGGTGTCCCGTGGTTTAATAACCTTTTCTATCTCAACTAAACCCTATCTCAGCATATCTTTTTAAAAAGTGGTGATTTCTCCTGAGCAATAAGCAATCTAGACCAAAATCTCCTTGATGATAAGAGGTCATTTCTGATATACTTTGGTTTTCCTACTTTCTGAACTGGCTCAGATGTGCTTACAGGTTGCAGAGACAGTGCAGAAGTCAAACACAACCTTGGATGCGTCATCGCTTCTGGCTCTGCAGGCCCTCTCTGGACCAGTGTTTTCTGCTGTCCTTCCTTCTGTGCCTACTTGTGTCCCTTTGCTGGGAACTGACTCATCCAGAGCCTTTGGATTTGCACTTGATGCCTGGGTCTGGACTCTGCTTTTGTTCCTAGGCATTGTCTCCAGTTCTCTCTCTTCCCTTCCAAATGCTACAGCCAGCTCTGCCCACTGGGGAGCCCTGCATGGCTCCTAGAACCCTGGTACTGATGCAATCACTGGCCAAGTGGCCCAAATGGAAAAGTGGGTGAGGGGAGACTTCACACGCTCACACAGCACCTAATAAGTAACTGCACAACGAGGGTTTCATAAGGGATGGAGGAAGAAAGGAAGGAAGGAAGGAAGGAAAGGAGGATGTGAACACAGGGTGCAATGAGAAAGGGTACTCTAGCCTGCCTGGGCAGGTCACCAGCAAATGTCTATAGAAAGCCCAGAAGCAAGTCGGGCCACAGGCCTCAGAGCTGATGTCCACACGATTCCTTTATTCTCTTTCCACCACTGATCTCGAATTACAGTTCCTGTGCAGATATTTAATAAACTTCTAGAAGTATGTTAATAAAATCTTCATACTTTCATACTCCCTAATATGCCTTTCATTCCATCCTATTTCAAGAAAGCCATTATGTTTTAGTAATTTTACTCAGATAGGTCTTCATGAAGATACATATTTTTCTTAATGGAAGATGTTTTTGAAAGCTTTTCTTCTCTTCTACCTCCATTCGCAGTCACTTTAGAACCAAAAAAAGAAAAGCTAAGCTGAGGAATCTCCCAGTTCTTCTATTTGCTTTTGAATGGCAAAAGTTCCCCAGTTCTTATCAGAATAGCTCATCCGTTCACTTATTAATCACAGGAGGACCACTGAATGTCAGATTGCTGCAGGCCACCTCCTACGACACAGAAGATCCTTCTGTGAAGAAGCATAAACGAACAATTTTGACTCATCGTCCATTCTAAAGGAAACAGCACAAACAAAAAGTGCGTGTGTCCATTGTGGAGAAATCCAAAATTTTATTCTCAGCAATCCAACTCTGTTGAATCCTGTGGAGTACATGGAAAAAAGATAGGATCATTGGAAATGCTACAAAGAGTTTTCGAAATGAAATTTTAGCTCAGGCTTTGACACTTACCACACATGTACTTTTTTAAAAAGCTGCATGACATGATGTTACAATTAAAAAGAAAACATCAAAACATGTTGTCACATGCAAATATAAAACAATGGGCCGTGTCTTAGAGCATCTGCTTCAAGTTAACTGCAGATGTGAAATGTTGATAGAAATTATTATCATTGGTGGGTGTTTTGTACTTTACATTATATCACAATTTACTTAATTGGTTCAGACATATTTTAATAAATTTGATCTTAATCCAACCAGGCAGAAGTGTTCTGAAAATTTTACGTAATTGTTATTATAATACCTGAATGCGCTCAAGTAAAGTGCTTTCAACAGTGTCTAGGTATTTAGGAATTTGGAGTTTGGTTTTCAGAGTCTATGAAAATCCCATAGACATTACAATATGAGGCTCTTTTTCCATCTGAAGAAATTTTTACTCCTTTAATGGAAAATCTCAGAGAGAATTTTGGAAAAAGACAAAAAAGGGAGACAGAAGGCCTTTGATTAACATATTTTACATCAAATCACATGTATCGTTCTCTTGGCTCTGCACCTAGGACCTGTCCCCACTGGATGGTGACAGAGGCAGATCACAGCAAGACAGCCTAGCTACTGAAGGCATGTGGCTGAGAGAATCCTGGTGTTCCAGGTGAAAGTTCCAAGATGCTGCATCTTCAGGTCACTCTGGGGTCAAAGATAGTTTCCTATGAGGCTTAGTGGCCAATTGCAGTTCAGAAATAAATAAAAACAATAGGAATAGATAAGCATCCATGTTGATGAATATTGCACTGTACCTGGCACATAATAAACACTCAATAAAATGAAATAAAGCAAAATAAGATTAAACACCAAGAGAACATCGTGAAATCTAACTGAAAAGAACAATACATTTAAACTAAAGCATGCATTATCACTTTGTTATCTAGACTGAACTGTTCAATATAGTAGCCACATGTGACTAATTCAAATTTTAACTAATTAAAATGTGACGAGATTTAAAAATTAGTTCCTCCATTGCACTAGACACATTTCAAGTGACTAACAGGCACTTAGGACTGTATGTACACTGCAGTAGACACAAAGATATAGAATATTTTCATCATCAAACAAGGTTCTGTTTAAAAGTAGCACTGCTCTAAACAATTGCCTGGAAGACACTTGAAGGAATAAAACACGGCTCTGAAATTTTTGATGGAGGAAATACACAGAAAGGACAGAGCAAACGGTACTTTACAGAAAAGCTAATTCATGTGATACCCAAATTGAGGAGAAAAAAGGCTGGGCGTGGTGGCTCACGCCTGTAATCCTAGCACTTTGGGAGGCCAAGGTGGGCTGATAACCCGAGGTCAGGAGTTCGAGACTAGCCTGGCCAACATGGTGAAACCACGTCTCTACGAACAATACAAAAATTAGCCAGGCATGGTGGCACATGCCTGTAATCCCAGCTACTTGGGCGGCTGAGGCAAGAGAATAGCTTGAATCCTGGAGGCAGAAGTTGCAGTGAGTGAGATCGTGACACTGCACACTGCACTCCAGCCTGGGCAGCAGCGTGAGACTCTATCTCAAAAAAACAAAACAAAAAAAAAGGAGAAAAATATACATTTTTATGGGGACATACAGAATATCTGGAGATTCGTTTTGAGGGTGAAATCCAAGGGGAAAAACCACTCAATCATCTAAATCCATCTGCTTATTTTTTGTGTTGTAAAATACAGAGGGAAAAATCGTTGTTTTAAATCAGGTTAATAAGACACTATTTGATGTTATTTTTAGTGTTCAATGTAGACTTACAGTCAACACATCAAAGAATGAAATGATCTGTGATACTTGGTGACAGGCAAAAGTACATGGAAATAAAACTTTATGGTATAAGGCATTATTTTCAATTTGGTTTTTCATATTTTTCTTTCAGTGGGAAGATAGCAAGTCTCATCACTTACAGCTTTTTTGTATGACTTATGATGACAATCCACCTTAGTGGTTGAATGCACCATTAAATTTTATCTTCAGTATATTCCCAACATGAAACCTAAATCTCTATTAAGCCTCAGCAATATAATGCAGTAAATTTCTCCAGAGTGGGGATAACCATTACATCTCTGTAAAAAACATCATTTTTTCCACATATGAAAATGGTTAAACTAAAAATTTAATGACTGAATCTAGAAAAGCTCCTTTAGGCCACAGAAAATGAGTTTAATCTGTGAATGTGATTTATGGCTGTCGGGGCAGCAAACTTCATCATGGAGCCATAGCACACAATAAAATATGTTGCAATACTTGCCCTTCCTAATGATGCCTGTCTTTGTCCTATGCATGTATTTAGTACCTTGGTGATTCTCTCTGAGCTATAAGAACATCTATATCCACCCTGCTAGATGAGGCAGATGTAACACCAGCTATCAAGATTACTGACCTGTGACTGAAATATTGCTCAGAAGTAATGTTTTTCTATCCTTAGAACTACAGCATTCTATTTCATCCTGGAGGTAATTTGAAATATAGAGGGGGAGGGTGAAAGTATTAAGATAATGAATTAAACAAGACAGCTACTTAAATTAAGTCACATCCACCCAATTAAGCCAATGTACTGGGAACTACAGCCACTTACCATGTAGTTGTGTATGCAAAATTATAACACAAATTTTCACTGAATGAACCAACACTGTGCGTATTCTCAAGGAATCTGGGGCATTTTTGTTACACAGGAAATGCTAATCAAGGTAAGTTCAAGGGACACTGCTTTGATCAGTTATAGCTTCCTGCCAAATAACTGAGGTTTAATTTAGCCACATATTCTCATTACTTTATAATTAATCAAAATTTATGTAATTTCTTAGCCATTTAAGTATGCATTTATAATTTTCATATAGTTCATCATACCAAGAATGAATGAACATATTGAAGAAAAATATTGTTGGTACATCGAATGCTGATAAAAGTTAAAATATGCTATTTTGATATATTTTATATGAAGAGGTATTCAAATATTATCACTAAGAATTTCCTTCATTAATATTCACACATTTCGAAGGTAAAAATTCATAAATTTTCGCATAATATTTTGCCATTGTCTTATTCCCTGTATTGTTTATTTGCTGTGTAACAAATCAGTACTCCAAAACTTATGCCCTAAAATAACACATATTTATTGTTTAATACTCCCGTGGGTCAGAAATCTGGGCATAGCTTAGCTGGGTCTTCTGCTTCAGGGTTTCTGACAAGGCTGTGATCCAGGTGACATTTAAGACCATAGTCATCTTGGGGCTCAAGTGAGCTGGAATCAGCTTCGCAGCTCTCTCGGTGGTTGCAGGCAGAATCCTGGCCCTCAAAGACTGTTGGACTGAGGGCTTCAGCTCCTTGCTGGCTTAGCGCCATACCATCTGGCCCTGTCCATTACAGCAAGCTCGGGGTAGAGTGAAGAAGAGTATACCAGCAAGATGGAAGTCACAGTCTTCTATACCCTAATCCCAGAGGTGACATCCCGCCACTTTTATTTACTCTATTTGTTAGAAGCAAGTCACCTGGTCCAGTGCACATTCAAGAGAACCTGAATATGAACACTCAAAAAGACCGATTGACTCCAACAGCCTAGGGGAGTGAGTAAAGAGTTAAAGAGCGGAGTTACCAACCTATGTAGGAAGTAAAGATGAAAGGATAGGTTTGAGGGAGGAGACGATAATGAATTCAGTTCTGTTTAGTTTGAAGTCTCTATGGGATGGTCAGGTGGAGGATGTCCCGTAGGCACTTGACACAGGGTCTGTGAGAGGCCAAGCTAACCACATAGATAAGAAAGCCATTAGCACACGAGAGGTAGGTTTGGGAGCAGGGACAGAGATAGAAAATATGAGGACAAGGACAGAACACTAAGGAGCTCCAACATGTAGGACCAGGCAAAGAAAGAGGATCCAGAAAGGGAACTTAGAAGGAATGGTCACAAAGACAGAGTTGTCATCATAATAATATCAAAGAAAAGACAAAAGCAGAAGTGAAGAAATAAGAAAATAAGAAAGAAAAGACTTCTGTTCCATTGTTAAACTGATACAAAGAGATAAAATAAGACAAGGAATTAAATACGTCCATGTGATCTGATAATTCAGAAGTCATTAGAGACCATTAACAAGTGCATTTTCATTTGCTTAATGGTGTGGAAGATAAATTGTAATAGGTTTAGAAGTGACTAAAAGGTGATGAAATGATGGCAACCCGTACAGGCTACACTTCAAGCTTAGTCAAGATATGATTTTTATTTCTCCTGTCAATTTGGTAAATTTTTGCAAAGTATGTTGGCAATGGTGTAAAAACACGGTACTACCATCCAATTCTGGTAGAAATAATTACAAACTGAAATATTCTTTCTGAAAGGCAATGAATATTGACAGCCTCTCATAACCCCCACATTTCACACTAGGAATGTATTCCAAAGAAATAAGCAGGGATGAGGTCGGGCACAGTGGCTTGGCTCATGCCTGTAATCCCAGCACTTTGGGAGGCCGAGGTGGGCGGATCACAAGGTCAGGCGATCGAGACCACCCTGGCTAACACGGTGACACCCCGTCTCTACTAAAAATACAAAAAATTAGCTGGGCGTGGTGGCGGGCGCCTGTAGTCCCAGCTACTCGGGAGGCTGAGGCAGGAGAATGGCATGAACCTGAGAAGTGGAGCTTGCAGTGAGCCGAGATCGCGCCACTGCACTCCAGCCTAGGCCAAAGAGCAAGACTCCATCTCAAAAAAAAAAAAAAAGAGTTCGAGACCAGCCTGACCAACATGGCGAAATCCCGTCTCTACTAACAATACAAAAAATTAGCCAGACGTGGTGGCACAATCTTGTAATCCAAACTACTCGGGAGTCTGAGGCAGGAGAATTGCTTGAACCCAGGAGATGGAGGTTGCAGTGAGCCAAGATCGCACCACTGCACTCCAGTCTGGGTGACAGAGTGAGACTCCATCTCAAAAAAAAAAAAAAAAAAAAAGAAGAAGAAAGAAAAGAAATAAGCAGGGATGAATCCAAAACTTCATAGGTTAATATTGTTGTAACAGTAGAAACCTAAAAACATCTAAAATGCCTAACCATAGAAGACATTTCAAATAAATTAAGGAACACTTTATATGTTGGTAAAGGTAAAACTTTATATTACCGTAGCAGATAAGCCCTAAATTCTCAGTGGCTTAACAAAATATACCTTTATTTCTCCATCCAGCTGTTAAGGGATCCAGTCTGACACAAGTCCCACCCTATTAAACATGCAGAGCCCAAAGTCATCTTGAATATATCTAGTCAAAAGATGGAGGAAGAGAGAAAGGAGAAGGCATATGCACTTCTTAACCAGGTGGAAGTAAAATACATTCCTTCTATCCCGCCCAGATGCAAGGGGAAGTAAAAAATGCAGTCCTTAAATAGGCAGTTACTCCCAGCAATCATTTTCTAGTACGGAAGGGGAACAGGATCTCTGTGCATAGCTAGCCTTCTCTGCCACAGTCGCCTTCTCTGCCACAGTCCTCTTCTCTGGTCAAAATGTATCCATGTGCATCCTCATTCCTACATACAGGATCTACTCCCCACACCCTAGTAGACTTGGAAGCCCCAAGTTCAATGTGTTAAGATTCCCTGGTCAGTCTGGCTCCCCACGAGACCGAATGCAGCAGCATTCTGCTTTTCCAACAAACTCCAAACATGTATTATTTCTATTCCTTCTCAATTTTTGCCTACAAACAGAAAAATTTTGCCTGAGGCCATGTAATTTTCCAATGTCCATTTTGTGGGCTGAATTGTGGAATTCAACTTGAATTCCACAATTGAATTGAATTTGGAAAAGCTGTATTGAAGACCTAATCCTTGATACCTGTGAGTGTGACCTTACTTGGAATTAGGATCTTTGCAGATATAATCAAGTTAAGATAAGGTCATACTGGATCAGGGTGGGCCCTACCTCCAAGGATTGGTATCTTTGTAAGGAGAGAGAGATTTCAACACACACACACACACACACACACACTGCGATAGACATGTGAAGATAGGTGAAGATACAGGCAGAAATTAAAATGATGCAGCTACAAGCCAAGGAGTGTGAAGACGTGTCAACCGCCACCACCAGCAGCTAAGAGGCACAGAGGGATTATTTCCCAGAGGTTTTAAGGAGAATGGCCCTGCCAACCACTTGATTTTGGACTTCTAGGCTTCAGAACCATGAGGGAATGAATTTCTGTTGTTTCAAGGGCCCAGTTTGTGGCAGCCCTAAGAAACTAATATAGCCTGCATTCAACCAACACATCCTACGAATATTCTATTTTCACTTTCTGCATTTACGGCTACAGGCAAATTGATTACCTTTAAACTTATTTTTGGAGACAGTTTAACCAAATGTTTCGTTACCCCATACCCTGGACCTCTGTCTTCCCATGCTTCAGCGCAAGGTTTTTTACTGTTCCCTGCCTGGCATCTAGAAGCAATGTCACATGTTTTAGGATATTTACTATACTAGCACTCACTTTAAGATACTAGTTTCTATATTTAAGTAACACTAATCAATATAACAGAGAAACTCCATATTTCAGTAGCTTAATCCCATGAAATTTTGTTTCTCACCCTGTAAATCTAGCGGGCAGTCAGGGGTGGGGGTGTGGAACCGTGTTCTACTCTGTGGGGTCATTCATGACCCTACATTGATAGGGGCTCTGCCCATCCTCAACACATGGCTTCCAAGGTGACCTTGGCCATTGTGACCCAGTGAACAGATGAAAGAAGTCATAGAGCTTGGAGAATACCTACTTCTTCACTATTTTGGCCCATAAGCTACACACACCACTCTTAATGAGCACTAGTCGCACGGCCCCTACTGTGATGAAGGTGTCCTGGAAGGACAGCCACACCCCAGAAACAACTTTACAGAAGGGAAAAAGAGCATTGCAATGGGCTGAATGTTTGTGTTCCCATAAAATTCATATGTGAAATCCTGATGCCCAATGTGATAGCATTAGGAGGTGGGGGCCTTTGGGAGATAATTAGAATGTAAGCATGGAGCCCTCAGGAATAGGCTGAGTGTCCTTACAGAAGGGACGGGCCTCTCTGTCATGTAAGGCAACGAGAAGTTGGGTCTGCAACCCAGGACCATTAATTAGCACAAACTTTGCATTCCAAGACTATTCAAGAGGGTGAGAAACATCTCATTAAAATACTTAAAATAATTACAATTACAAACTTAAAATAATTTATATTGTAAGGCACATTTTGTATTTTTACTCTACCTGTATCTAGAATACATCATTACCAATAGGCAGCAGTACATATGTGGTTGGTTATATATTGATATTACCAGTGTTGGGCATATGAGTAGGATTATTTATAATTTTTATTTATTTTTATACATTTCTATATTTTCCCAATTTATATTTCTAATTTAATACATATATGCTTTTTGAGACTGAAGAATAATAACTGTTGTTCTGATTATAGAATTAAAGAAGTTTAGCATTGTACCTGGCACATAATAGCTGCTCAACAAACTTTTATTGCATTAATGAATGACATTGGATGAGAAAGAAAAGAGAATGGATAGTAATTAGGAGAGCATTTCAGGGTCACAAGAGAGTTTCTGTAAGGAGAGGCTATTTGAGCATGTGCATAGGTTGAGGAAAAGAACTTAGTAAAGAAGGAATAAATCTAAGATACACTGTTGGAACATAAGAAGCTGAGATCAAGGGCCTGAGGGGAGACTGGTCTTGGGCAGAAACAGAGACTAAAGAGCAGAGGTTTGCTGAGCAGACAGGCAAATAATAAGGCAGGCAAGGAATTGTTTTATAGTTTATGTATATAACTTTATCTCTGTTCAAATTTTATGTATATAACTTTGTATACTGTTACCAGTATGGCAGAGTTGGTGTTACTCAACCTGAAAAGTCTGTACTCTGACTCCTGTAGCCTCTACACCTCTAAAATTTTCATGTAAAATAGAAAAGGTTTTCTAGGGAGACTGAAAGACTAGGAGCTACGTAGAAGGCTCCAATGGAATTTTGGGGAGGACAGCACAGTAATGAATAGTCATTGTGTTTAAACTAGGGAGCAATGGAAGATTTAATTACTAAGTGTTCTGTAATGCAGTATTTTAGAAACTTTGTCTCAAGTTATATGCTACTTTCTGTAATTATAGAAATCTAATGTTACTTTATCTAATTTTGATCTGGGTGCAGACAGTGTCAACATCTTGGCTCTAGAATCAATAACATGTGTTCAGGTTTTATGAGTGGTGATACTCCCCCTCGGAAACCCCCTTTCTCCTGCATCATTCAGGCCACTACAACAGCAGGTGAATCTTCATGATGTTTTTTGTTAGTCTCTGATGGAGGAGAGACTAGTACAGTTTTGGCACATGGACTGAAAATACGTAAGATATAGTTTGCAAAGCCGGCATGTAGAAAAGTTCTGCCTTTGTTAAAAACAAAATCTTATCTCAATAACTTCAAATAATTTCACACAATTTCTTATGCCCTGAATGAGTCTTGGTCTTAGGTATGCATATATGACTTACCTACTTTTTTCCTGCTATTATCCAAGATCTGCACCACCCCCCCACCCCCACCCCATGTCAGATACACTCAAATTTGCTAGTTTCCATACTAAGAGTTCCACCTACTCCTTTTACACTCAGGGGAAGGAACAAGTACTCGTTGTACTTTCCACTTTAAATAGAGAGCACCTGCCAATGCACTTGGCACATAAAGCTTGTGCTCAATAAATGTTAGATACTAATATATGGAACATAGTGGTCTTCGTACACTGCTAAGAATTACCAGTAGTCCAACAATACACTTCCTAGCTCGCTAATGACGTGTGAGTTTAAGAAAGGGCTCAAACCAATCAAGGGAGAAATTTCTTACATTAAAGCATTATACAAGTATACAAGGAGTGAATTCATTATTCAACAATAAATGTTCTGCTGGTTATTAATCCAGGTCCTGGGGATGGTATTTAGAGCTACCAAACCAGCTAACTTCCCTCAGTCATCTATTGCTATAACAGAGTTTGTGCAAGCACAGTTATAAAGACCGTAAGAAGGAAGAAAACCAAGTTGTGCCAAGGCTACTTGGAAGAGAATTATGATGGAAATGTTTATTAAGATTCCCAATAAATAAAATGCCATGCATGGGATGGCTTATTGGTGAATTTGAGCCGTTTCAGGCCGATTTTCTTATAATCCCACATGTGCTCACCAGCTGACCCATATCTTGATATCATCTGCTGGACGTTACTGAGATAATAAGAACATTCTCCTGGGATGGGAGTAGGGATACAAATCAGTTTTCTCAAAGTAATGTCAGTATGTGTGAAATTTACCATAACCACGGGATTGTCAAATATATATATATATAAAAGAGATAATCATTGGCTAATCTTATTTTTACAGTAAGCATGGGATGAAAGAGGTTAGTGCATTCATAACTACTATAAAAAACATTACAATTACCTAAAAATATCATTACTAATGCTTAAATGTAAAGTTAGCACAGCAGTGAACACGAACATTTTAGAGTTGTAGAGGCTCAAGAAGTCAGAGTCCAGAACTTTCAGGCTGAGCAACACCAACTCTGCCTAATTGGAAACAGTAGCGATTAAAGTAGAGGACTATTAAATCCTATCAATATCTCTTTCAACCAATCATGATGCAATTTTCACTGTCAACTTTGTAATCTGTATTAAAGAATAATATCTTTTTCTTTATTGTGTTACAAGTGATGTCCTGTAGGTCATGTCAAAATTTAAAAAAAAAAATGAGAATTAAATCAATTTTGTAGACAATTTAGTTCTTATTTATATCTACTAAGATTTTTCTCTTGTAATATTCAGATAAAGATAAGTTAGGGGACTTGAATCACACAGATAAAGCTTCGGTGTTTCACTTCATTGTGTTTGGATGAACATACACATATTAAAAGAAAAGACAGACATAATTTCCTGTCATTCATCTAAAGACAATTCAGACTTTATACATGGAAGCAACATTTTTTTAAACAATCATTTAAAAAGCTAAGTGCTCCTTGAAAAACATTATTGACCTTTTTTAATCACCAGGGCTTATATTCTCATCCTTATTTGCACTATTTGTACTGTGTACATCATCAGTCTTAGCGCATCTCCATCCTTGATGCCTGTTTATGAACAAAAACAGAGTTAAGCAATACCTAGTAAGTCCTTCACGTGTGTGGCCCTAAGCGTTCTGTCTATTAAAGGCAGCTGGATTTGAAACCCCGCAGGACCCAACTTGCAAAGATAAGGAAACTAATACAGGGTATGGCCGTAAGCATTGATCCACCTTTCTGGGTCAACAGCTGCTCATCTGTTGATATCTCTGATGAAAGCAGGGGAGCATGACGAAATAGCCATGAACGTATCATGCATCACTCCTTCCGCCATCCCCACCCACAACACCAGAGGTTGATTTTTTTTTTTTTTTGGAGATGGAGTCTTGCACTCTTGCTCAGGCTGGAGTGTGGTGGCGCCATCTCGGCTCACTGCAAGCTCTGCCTCCCAGGTTCACGCCATTCTCCTGTCTCAGCCTCCCAAGTAGCTGGGACTACAGGCGCCCACCACCACGCCCGGCTAATTTTTTTTGTATTTTTTTAGTAGAGATGGGGTTTCACCGTGTTAGCCAGGATGGTCTCGATCTCCTGACCTTGTGATCCGCCCGCCTCAGCCTCCCAGAGTGCTGGGATTATAGGCATGAGCCACCGCATCTGGCCCACAGCTTGATTTTTAAAGGAATAAACTGCTGCACCCAGAGGATTGTTTAATTTTACTGAGAAAGTCCAAAGTTATAACAGCAATAAAAGTCAGAGTTTTATGGTAAAGAATCCATTTGGATTGTTCACGAAACATCTTTTTTCAGATTCCTCCAACCTGCTAAAATAAAGGATAGGAATCCATATATTTTGTAATAATCAAGAAAAGTACCATAGTCCATAGTGTTTCCTAAGGGAAGGCTCTGATGGAATCACAATATGCCATCATCAATGAAGTAACATTTCATCACATTTATTTGACGATGTTAACCCAGCTCAGTGGGATACCCCTTCATTTGGCCAGTTGACAGCTTCTGGTGGCTTCTTAAATGTGAAAGATGTATTAAGTTCATACCTACTGAAGACATTGGCAAATCATTCCTGACACTGTGCAATTTCACTTGGTAAATCCAGAGAATGTGTCAGCAAGCTGAGTGTAGTCATCTGTGAAAAATACTCTGCTTTCAAATAGAAAAATAAAACTTGTTACACTTCTCTTTGCATCTTTAAAACTTACAGGCTTACACGTGAATATGCAATTCTGCATTTCCATACCTATAAAATACATATCCCACTAGAAAATTTATTCTTGTTAGATCCTAGAATCACTAGATTCTGGTTGCTTGGGGGAGATTTCTTAAAAAGCATTCTGGCTCAGCTTGGTATTCTCTATGGTTGTCTTTTACTGACAAGACAAGGAACTTTGTGTTATTTTAACATCTTATATCCTATATCCCATTCACTCCACTAAATATCTGCTTTCTTCACAGCCCATAGACATATCTGTAAGAAAGTCTAGCCACAGAAGGAAATTTTAATTTTTAAGCAGCTGTTGAGATGGCAATCTGTCTTGGTTGCTGCCATAATCTTCCATTTACAGCTGACATGTTTATTCTTGGGCATTTAAACTGTGGCCCAGAAAGCCATGAAGGGAGGCCAGTTATAAATGTTAGATTTGATTGGAAATGACATTCCAAAATAAACATGCCAAAGTGCAGCAGAGCATTCGCCTATGCATCTACGCTGCATCACACTCAGCACACAAACCCACAGACACACAAACACACACAGAGCATTTGCCTTTGCAACTCCACTACACTCAGGCATACAAACACACAGAGACAAGTGCATGATTTCTATCTGATTCAATAAGAGGAAAGAAAATGAAGCGAGCACTGGTCAAAACAAATGTCATTCTACTCAGCAGCAAAGCATGTAAGGAAGGCATTAAGCCTCATCTTCCAACATCATAGAAGAATATTTTTAAAGACACAGAAGGAAGTATTTCTCCTGAAAGATCAGCTGGGAGGTCACCTTTCCACATCACTCAATTCTCTAATGAGAAAATAAATGAATGAGAATAATAATTATAAAGGAAGGAATCACTTTGAGAAGATATAGATGCACAATAAGTATAAATCAGACTGGGCCTTCTGCCCAGAAAATGAAGCAAACGAAGGCAAAATCTGGAGGGAAAAAAAAAAAAGTTTTTTTTTTAAGAGAATACTTGAAAGGCATATTTAGCAAACTATGGGGGAAAAAAAGGAAGCAAGAAACACAGCATGAACAAGTGTGTTTACACAATGGGAAGGCCTGGGAAACGAAAGAACAGAAGGGAGAGGCAAGTAAAACACTGAAACACGAAGCCCACCTTTCTCCATAAGGCTCTGCCTTCAGGAGCCAGCCTATTATGTCAAATGTCCTGCAACAGGAGGAAACTGAGGTGGAAACCCTTAATTAGAAATCTTTAAACCCCTGGCCTGGTTTTTTTTTTTTTTATTACTGTGTCTGGGTGCCAGAAGGACACATAGTAATTTTCATCCCATTTCTCCAATTTGTCTTTACTTTTTGACTGGGCCAAAAAAAACAAAAAACAAAAACAAAAACAAAAAACACACCATTAGCCTGTATCTGCTAGAATTATCCCCAGTATGGTTAGAAGGAGATAATATTAGAAGATAACAAATTGCCAAATGGTCAATTTAGTCGATGTGGCTGTGGGCATGGAATGATGAACTGGTGAAATTTTGAGCTGCTAAAATTTCCAGTAATGTTACACAGGCAAAATCATAAAGTTCACGCTTCTGAAGGGTAAAGAAATTTGTTTCTGCCTGGACTCAAATGTTAACTTACTCTTCCTGCCTAAAGAAACAATGTATAAATCCCATTTATCTAAGTGTGGGCTGAGCTCCTGGAGTCCTCAGAAAGCAAGAGTGGACCTTGTACCACTGTGAAAACTGTGAAGGATCAGATATTTTACCCTACCTGCAAGCTAAAAAGTTAGCCTGCCACCATTTCATGGTTACCCCTGAAGGTACGAGACTCCTGGCTTACAGACAAAAAATTTTATTACTTCCAGCAAAAGTAGTAGTCAGTGACTGTGTAATTGCACCAATTTTCCAAGCCCCGAGTCCCACACGAGCTTAAACAGACAAAAGACATCTACACTGACCACGGGTGGCTTTACAAAAGATAAACCCTGAGTTTGGGGTATTCACTGCTTTTAGAGTTAGCAAAAGACAGACTTCTTTTTTCTGCAGGGAGATAGTATCTCGTGCCTCAAAGTTGCTCTCGCTGCAAACACAATCCTGAGCCCAGGTAAAGATCAGTCAGGGACTTGCATTTTGGGGACATCATAAGACACAAATGAGCACAAGACTCCCAGTGAGGAATGTCTCCCAACAGGCACCATGAGCCTCATGAAACCACTGTTTGGATAATCATCATTGGTGGCAGGCATTTTGAAGAAATCAAAGCCCTTTTAGAAATATAGCTAGTGGTAAAGATTACGCTTCAAGTTTGAACTTGAAGAAATTGCAAATTAAAACAGTAAGTAAGAGTTCTCTGAAATGTTCACTAAATTCTCTGAAACTCAGGAGAGCGACCACATCTGCCTTAGCTCAAAGCTCAGCTGAAAGACCTTGGTGAAATTATTTAGTCTCCCTGTGCATTAGTTCCTCATCTGCATTAAGGAAATAATGATAACTAATTATTAGATCATCATGAATATTAAATGACATTTCTATACATAACACCATATAGGTGTTAGCCACTACTATCACTGTTACTATCATCATAATAGTATACTGGATGGAATATGGAATGTACATTTAATAGGACCAGGATAATGATAAAAGATATAATACATATTAGAATTAGAACAAAGTTTTCTTAAGCATTTCACTAGGTCTTGGCAAGGTTGAATAAGACGTTAATATTAGACTTCCACTTCCAAAGAGATGAAATAGAAGTACTTTTTCTCATTCCTTCTGCTAAGTACCATTTAAAATCCTGCACATTGTGTATAAAACAAACATAAAAAGCCTCTAAAAGACAAATGAGAAAGCTCACTGCCTAGAGATGGTACGATACAAGGAACAACATCATGGTGAGTTCCTGGGGGTTTTAGTTTGGGTTTTAGCTAGAGAAGCTGACAAGACCAAATGTCAACAGGAGCAGATAAAAGTAACCCCCCAATAAAAATGCCTGCTATCCTTAACCAAAGAACCAGAAAGGAGCAGTTTAGCAAGACAGTAAACTTTCAGAGCATAACTTCTCTGCTCCAGCCAAAGAAAAGACAGTGGCCCCATCATGATGCCAGCAAAGACAGAGTGAGAAGCCTAGACTTCCACGTACTCCAGGGTGAAAGGAGACACCTCAACGCCCCTATTGGGGTGGTGTTAGAGAAGGCAGAGAAGGGAGCTGGGATGTTCATCCTTGCCACATGGTAATGAGGCTGCCTCACTACAGGGTCAGTGGAGACTTTGTGGGAAACCTGGACTTCCACCCCAACCCAATAGTAATGAGATGCCCCTCCCTCTCCTTGATATGTTGGTGTCACAGGTGGCCTAGTGCTAGATAAGTGCACTAGGTCTTTCGCCATCACTCAGTGATCATAAGATCATTCTCCATGCTGTCAGTGGGACCATGTAGGGAGCACTCATGATGTATTCCTTCCTCTCCTTTCCAGGGGAATAAACAGGGGCCCAGGGGCTGGAGGACCCAGAACTCCCATCACTTTCCAGCAGTAACAGGAAACTCTCCACTTCAGGTATCAGTGAATGCCAAGGGACTGGATTGGATTTCTTCCCCTAACTGGAGATAATGAGGCAACTCACTCCCCATTTTTCTGTCAGAGGATGTCAGAGGAAGCCAACTGATACAGGTTTAAATAAGACCCTGAGTCTCATAACATAATACCTAAAATGTCCTCATTTCAATATAAAAAATCACTCATCACAACAAGAATGAGAAAAATCTAAACGAAGGAAAAGACAATCAATGGAGGCTAACACAAGGATGACAAAGATGTTGCAATTATCTGATAAATACTTTAAAGCAGCCACAATAAAAATACTTCAGTGAGCTATTCTGAACATACATGGAACAATTGAAAAATAGAATCTCTCAGCAAATAAATAGATAGAAGACATAAAAAACCAAATGGAAATTGTAGAACTGAAACAACACAAAAACAAATTTTTTAAAAAAACTTAAGTGTATGAGTTCAACAGTAGAATTAAAGGGGCAAAAGGAAGAATTAGTGAGCTAAAACAGAACAACATAAATAACCCAATATTAAGAATGGAGGGTAAACAAACTGGAAAAAAATAATAAACAAGGCCTCTGGGAACTATGGGACTATAACAAGAGACCTAAAATTCTTACCATTGAGACCTTGGAAGGACAGGGGAAATAGAGTGAAGCTCACAAGTACTCAAAGAAATAATGGCTGAAATGTCCCAAATTTGGCAAAAGACCTAAACCTACATGTTTAAGAATTTAAGAGAAATCCAAACAGAAAAAATCTGAAGAAGTCCACCCCAAGACATAGCACAGTCAAATTTCTGAACACTGAAGACAAAGTCTTGAAAAAAGCAAGATAGAAATAAGCAATTATCTATATCGAAAAAAATAATTTAAATGACGGCATATTTTTCATTAGAAATCATGGAGGCCATAAGGAAGTAACCTACTTCTCAAGTGCTGAAAGAGAACTGTTAAGTGAAGAATCTATATCCAGTGAAAAATATCCTTCAGTAATGAACAAGAAACCAAGACATCTTCTGAGGAAGAAAAAGTAATAGAATTTGCTGCCAACAGATCTATCTTAAAAAAAAATTGTTGCTAATAAAAATTCTCTAAAAAGAAATCATAACAGAAAGAATCTTGGAACTTTGAAAAAGAGAAGAGAACAAAGGAAAGTTAAGTATAAGCAAATATGTTTTCCTTTTCCTCTTAAGTTTCTAAATTATGTTTGAGGGTTTAAAAAATATAATATTCTCTAATGTAGTTCTAAATATGTGGAGACAAAATATTTACAACAATTTTATTATGAATGGGAGAAGGTAAAGAAATGTAAAGAGAAGCAAGGATTCTATACTTCACTTTAACTGGTAAAATATCAAGACCAGTAGGCTGTAATAAATTATGTACATATAATGTAATATCTAGGAAAACTACTAAAATAGCTATACGAGATACTTAAAAACACTACAGACAAATCAAAATGTTACTCTAAAACGTGTTCAAGTGACCCACAGGAATGTATGAAAACAGAGAAGTCAAAACAAGACAGAACAAACAGAAAACAAAAATAAAATATCAGACTTAAGCCTTAACATGTCATTAATCATATTAAATGTAAATGGTCCAAACACATCAATTCAGTAACAGAGACTGGCATAGTGAATTTGAAAACATGACCAAACTATACGTTGTGTATAAGAAACTAAGGTCAAATATAATGATAGGAGTAGCCTAAAAGTAAAAAGATGGGGAAAATATATTATGCAACCATTAATCTAAAGAAATTAAGAGTAGCTATATTAACATCAAGTAAAGTAGACTGTGGAGAAAAGAAAATTACCAGAGACATACAAGAATATTACATAATGATAAAAGGATAAATCCACCAAAACATACGAATTCTAAATGTGTATAAATGAAACAACACAGCTGCAAAATATGTGAGGCAAAAACAGAACTAAAAGGAGAAATAGACAAACTCACAATTAAAGTTGAAAACTTCAACATCCCTCTCTCAACAATGATAAAACAACTGGAGAGAAAAGGAGCCAGGATCTATAAGAACTCAAAACACATCACCCAACAGAGTCTAACCAACATTTATAGAATACTCCAATCAGAAACATTTTTTACACTTACAGAACCTTAACCCATGAGAGACCATCTTCTGGGCCATTAAACAAACCTCAACAAATTTAAAAGAATTGAAATCATACAGATTGTGTTCTATGGCCCCTGTGGAATCAAACTAGAAATCAATAATGGAAAGATAACAGAAAAACCTCCAGACATTTGGAAATATATATATCTAATAATCATGGGTCACAAAGGAAGCCTCAAGCAAAATTAAATATATATATATATTTATTTACATACTTGAATAAAAATAAAAACACAACATGTCAAAATTTATAAGACACACCTAAAACAGTGCTGAGAGAAAACCTTAGGAAATTAAATGTTTATAACAGTAAAGAGGAAAAATTCAAATACATAATCTAACCTCCTACTTCAAGGACCTAGAAAAAGAAGAACAAGAGAAACCTGAGGCAAGCAGAAGGAGAAAAATAATAAAGTTAAGAGCAGAAATCAAAGAAATTTAAAACAGAAAACAAATCAGGACGAAATGTTAGGTGACCTAGCTCCTAAAAATAATGTGGATTCAGTGGCCATAAATAGCAGTATCCAATTATCATCTTTCTTCTACTTTGTAATATGAAAGATAAACAGAAGCAAAAGGAGGCCATGGTGTGCATTTCTAAATAACATTTTGATGTGAGCTAGGATCTTTAGCTCTCCATATAGACAGAAGTTTCCATCTACTACCACATGGAAAAATGACACACAGAAATGTATTTATTACTTTAGTGTATCTTTGAATTACATGCATCCTCTCTCAGAGTATCCATGCATGAGCTATCGGATGAAAATAAAAAAGAATGTCTGAAAATTAAAATACGAAGAAAAAAATTGAAAAAGGAAGTCTGAAAACATCTTCCATCATGGAAGAATATTGTGGTGGCATGCGATGAAATAGACACGTGATTGCCTTCTCCAAAGTATGTCAGAAATTGCTAGTGTTTTGATGCTTTGGGTTGGTACCATGAGATTGCATGTTCAAGTAAAAGAACAGAATTCCAAGAAAAATGAGGCATATGTAGTTGGAAAAAAAAATTTGTAAACTTTGCAGCAGGAGGAACACCCCCTTGTGGCTGCCAACCTGCCTGCTGCCCCGGCTGCCAAGTTCTCCCTTATTAATGTACTGATTTTAATGATGACAGCAAAGAGAATAACATAGAGACTTGTTTTGTTTTGATTTTGCTGTGTCAGCATTACTTAAATATTAGTTTCACTATTCAGCTATAATATCACATTCTCCAAATTGTTCCACAACTAGTAAAATTAAAGATAGCATCACTCATGCAGCTGGTAATAAAGAGAACTGTTTTATGTCTGAGTGGATCAATGTTTATACATCTAAATTGTAGCATAAAGTTTTCAAATTCTAATCTGATATCAATTAAACGGAATAATTTAGACATGCCAACTTTTAATACTACATAAAATTATGTCATTTAATTAATGCTAAACTTAGTCATATTAGAAGCACGGACAAATAAAGTTGTAATCTAAAAAGAGGAAGTCACCTTTTATTTCTAAATATCATGGTAGTTGAGGTTGGAAGTTTTTAAGATGTATATATGATATACATCATAAATATATAGATACTATTTCATATATATAAATATATATAAATATATTTTATACATATAAAATAGTACATACACAGACACACACACACAGTACAGGGTTAAAAGAACACAGGCTTTGGAGAACGCAAATGTGTGCTGAACCTGTTTTGGGCTAACCATGCCTGTGGTATTTGGAAAGTTACATGAACTCTAAATCAGAGATGTTTCAAGTGTCAAAAAAAATAATAGGCCAGTGGGCGACAGAGCGAGACTCGGTCTCAACAACAACAACAAAAAATAAAAATAAAAAATAGGCCAGGCGCTGTGGCTCACGCCTGTAATCCTAGCACTTTGAGAGGCTGAAGCGGGTGGATTACTTGAGGTCAGGAGTTCAAGACCAGCCTGGCCAACATGGTGAAACCTTGTCTCTACTAAAAATAAAAAAATTAGCCAGGCGTGGTGGCAGGCACCTATAATCCCAGCTACTCGGGAGGCTGAGGCAGGAGAATCGCTTGAACCCGAAGGCAGAGGTTGCAGTGAGCTGAGATCACAGCACTGCACTCCAGCCTGGGTGACAGATCAAGATTCTGTCTCAAGTAATAATAATGATGATGATGATGATGATGATGATGATGATAATAATAATAACACACCTTGTTAATGTTAATTCACTGTGTTAAATCAATTAACTCATTTTCTCATAATTACCCTTGAATAAGTAAGTTATTGACATTCTCTCCATGGAAAAAAAAACCCTTGGAGAAAGGTAACTTGAATATGGCCAAATGGGCAATTTGGATAGAACTGGGATTTGAACCTAGGACATCTGATTCCACATCCTTTTCATGAGCCACAATGCTCTACATGTGGTTTTATTTCTTGGATCACATGTAACACATCCATAAAAGTGCCTGGCCCATAATAGCTTCCCACAATTAATAATTTTATTCTTATTACTATTGGTATTAATGTATCAGTATATCATATCCCAAAGGCTTTCTGAAATGAGCCAACATCCACATTTATTATCAAATGATAATAGTGTCTATAGCCCTTATCTAATATAATTTACGCTGTCATCACATGCACATAACTTATAACTTGATATAATTTGTTCTCATCATTTTAATTTTAGTCCTAACCGTTGTTCCCACTTTCCCTTTTTTCTACCTCTTCTGTAGTACTCACTATGCTCCAGTTAAGCAATGTTTTTCTCTCCCAGTAGACATCAAAATACTTAAAGGCAGAAGTGACACTTTTTTATCCTTATTTCCCCAAAGCTGAGAACATCACTGTCCAGAGTTAACACACAATGAAGATGTGAGCAATGAATGAATGGCTGTTTCCTTTCTCTTAAGTATCATTTTTCAATTTTGATGTGGTAAAAAGTCTAATAAAATTGTCAGTGTTTGGAGAAATCAGGAATTTCCACCACATTTGATTTTTTTTTTTTTTTGCAATATGAAGAAGATAGATTTTGAAAAATATTTAAAGTTAAGAAAGCAGCTTTGTGCATAGGACTCTATATACCTATTCATGTCCTTGGCACAGTGGAGAAGGCTGAACATCTACCCTAAGAAAGAAAAGACAGTGGTCTGCAAGCACTTAGCTGTTTCTACACACGGAGTGGTAAAAAGATCAAAAAACCTTCCCATGTATTATATCATGTTTAGATAAAAGTGATGAGAACTAAACCATCTCCACGATTTTATGATTAGAGAAGTTCAAGTGTCTGAAACCTTAGCCACAATACATTATGTCAAAAGACCAAGGTCAACAAGCTTGATGGAAAATGAAGAGTAGAACAGCCCATGGATTCATTCTGTGGCTGCCTGTGTCTCTAAGTGCTTTCAAGAACCTGAAGCCCATTCTAATTGTCCTATATTATACAGCTATGTATGCATATTATTAAACAAGCCTAAGGCTATTGATACAATTCAAAAGCTAGAAACAAATATAAGAAATAAAATCTTAAGTGCCATTCATGAGAATGTTTGCTCTATGTGAGTGGAACTTATATTTTAACTTTTTACTAAGTTCTTAATTCAGAAGTTAGTGATATAAAAGATATTTTGTAATTATAGGTTCTCATACGACATAATAAAAAAAATGAAATTCCTAGACCATAAAGGCCTCTGGTTACATTTCTTGGCATATACTATAGAGGGTATTGTAAAGATTAGGGATAGAGATTAAGAATCCTGCACATAGGACATATGCCACAAAGAATAAAGTTTGACCTCCATTTCAACATCCTAAGATTAAAAAATTACCCAAATAATGTAAGCAGCTACACAGACAGAAACCAATGTACTATAGCTGCAAAACTCAAATAGGTTCAGCTCCAACTCAGGCTATCAGTGAATCAAAACGAAATACACATGGTGTCACAAAATCAGTTGTGCATGAATGATTTCATAATTCTAATTATCCCACTGATCCGTTTTGCCACATTTATTGTGAACTGACTACACAGTCATGTCTCTCAATCTTTAAAACACCACTCTGCTGTTTTCTTTATTCCTCACACTTCCATTCCTGTTGTCTCAGACTTGGAGTATTATGATGGATTCCCCACCCACACCCTACTTCAAGTGCTGCCTCACCTCCACCATGATATTCTGATTGCTTACATTTCCTAAATTGCAACCTCATCATTTTACCCTCTACCTGAAATACTCCAGTTGTTCCTCACCCTTTTCAGGATAGACTCCATAATCCTTATATAACATATTAGGCCAGGTGCAGTGGCTCATGGCTGTAATTGTAACACTTTGGGAGGCTCAGGTGGGTGATCACTCAAGGTCAGGAGTTCGAGACCAGCCTGGCCAACAAGGTGAAACCCCGTCTCTACTAAAAATACAAAAAATAGCTGGGCATGGTGGTGCATGCCCATAATCCCAGCTACTGGCTATTCAGGGAGGCTGAGGCAGGAGAACCACTTGAACCCAGGAGGCAGAGTTTGCATTGAGCCAAAATGGCGCCACTGCACTCCAGCCTGGGCAACAGTGTGGGACAAACAAACAAAAAACCCATATCAATTCCCATATAATCTGACCTCTGCCTTTCCATGTTTCTTTCCTCATCCCACTCCCCACCCTTGCCTACGCACCAATGGTGCAGCGACCTTGAGCTACCTAGTTATGACATTCTTGCTTTTTCACAAACTATTCCTCTGCTTCCTGGGCCTGGGAGGATGATTAAAGCTGCACTAGGGAAGGGCCAGCCCCACCAACTCTGAAGGGGCGGGGCTCCCACTTGTACCCTGGCAGTCGCTGGCTCTCTACAGAGCATGCAGCCCTGGGGGCGCCTTTGAGACTGGAGCAGGCACCAACAGCAACAGCAGGGAAAAGCCAGGCAACGGCAGCAGGCACTTCTGAGCCTGCGGGGGTTTGTGGTGGGGAGGAGTCTTCCTGGCCCCTCAAGAGCACAGAGATGACGGTGTCTGGAGCCATGGCAGGGCGGCTGCTGTGTCACCCGGGGCGGGAGGCGCAGCCCAGAGGGGCAGGGCCACTGCTTGCACCATGGAGCATTATAGCCCCAGGCATGCATCCCCCCTGCAGCCCGTGTCTTGGCAGCCATGGCTCTAGATGGGCAGCTGCTGCCATCATTAGGATTTAAAAAGCAAAAAGCAGCAAAATAATAGTAATAAAACGAAGAAAACAGGCTGGGTGTGGTGGCTAACGCCTGTAATCCCAGCACTTTGGGAGGCCGAGGCGGGCAGATGATGAGGTCAGGAGATTGAGACCATCCTGGCTAACACGGTGAAACCCCGTCTCTACTGAAAATACAAAAAATTAGCCGGGCGTGGTGGCGGGTGCCTGTAGTCCCAGCTACTGGAGAGGCTGAAGCAGGAGAATGGCATGAACCCAGGAGGTGGAGCTTGCGGTGAGCCACGATTGTGCCACTACACTCCAGCCTGGGAGACAGAGCGAGACTGTCTCAAAAAAAACAAAAACAGAAACAAAAAAACATGTTCATATATCAAAGTAAGTTAGTAAGTTACTATGGTTAGTAAAGATAATAATAATAATAATGACTATTAAGTGGGGTTGGAGGATGCTCAGTAAATTATATGCACCTCTTGCACCTAACTATTGAACTTGTTAACAAATAAGACAAAAGCATTAGCAATTGAATATCAAATATTGCCTTCCTTGCTTAACAAGCTGATATTTGAGAAAGTAAGATAGTGGCAACAGTGGGCTTCTTCATACCGAACCGCAGAATTGTACTCATTCACGGCGGCAAGCACTGCTTCCCATGTAAATAAACGTGGAGGAGCAGCCAGCTCCCAATGAGAAAGAAGAAGGGAAGAAACTGCTTTCTGTGCTCACTTCCTCTCCAGAGCTCATCCGTGAGGAAAGTGTTGCCTCCGCACCTGGGATGGACGGATAAAGGGGTGAAGACAGGCCAAAGCTGTGACACGTCTATGTTCCTGCCCTCAAAGAAAACATTAGGAATGCACATTATGTATTTTACCCTGCAAATGACTAAGTTAAAGGCATTTCTTAAAAGAATAAGAATACTAGACAGCAATATTAAGATGTGAAGTCTTTAAGTTGCATTACATTTAAAATTCAAAGGTAACTACTGAAAGAATACAAAGGGAAAGTCTATACCAATACAGATAAAAAGAGGAATGATGTAAATCCAATTATCCAATAAAGAATGTTAAATAATAAAACAAAAATCAAAGAAAAGGTTTGGTATATAAAAATAGATACACAGAAGTCTTGATCTATTAGTAATCATAACAAATGGTATTGCAGACAAAAAGCTGAATATAATCATAAGGAAATTCAAGAGAATTCCAATTTAGAGACTTCTGATGAAATGAGTGACCTACGTGCTTAAAAAAAATGCAAACATAATAAAAGACAACAAATAACCGAGGAATATTCCAGATAAAGAGATATGATTATTAAATTTGGTGCATAATCTTGGGCTACACTGAGTCTTAGCAAAAGCTGTTATAAGAGACATTGTTGGGACAAATGTTGGTATAGAAACAGTAGATTAGAAAAAATATATCAATACTAAATTTTCTAAATTTGATAAGACACTTATTCTTGTACATTACAAAATAAACAGTAAGGTCAAGGGACATAATGTATATACTCTCAAAAGCTTCAAAAAATTGCATATGGGGGGATGAATATGTGTGTATGAGAGTATATGAAAGGAAATGATAAATTCATGTGGCAAAATATTAAAAATCAGTGAGTCTAGATTAAGTATATAAGAGAATTATACTATTCATGTAACTTTTCTTTAAATTTTAAAGTATTAACAAATAAAATGTTTAAAACTGTTAAAAGAGAGTTGACAATAGAGTTTGTGATCATTTTAAAAACAAAAATAGCACTGTTGTACTGTGTGTGGACACATTGGTACATAGGATGAGTATAAGTTCATGAGTGAGAAGGATTCCACTAACTTCAGAATGCAGTTGTCCCCCCTTCCTTATCAGTGGGGGATATGTTCCAAGACCCCCAGTGGATGCCTAAAATCGTGGATAGTACTGAAGTAGGAAATTTCCCTGACCCCTTCACAGGCAGGATCTGGAGTGCACAGGCACCGGCAGGGGCAAACTCCACTAACTCGCTGCTTCACCTCTCACAGGAGGGGGAGCGCAGGTGAGCAAGTGCAAGAGCTGGGGCGAGCACTTTCGGATGCCAGCAAGAATGAACTCCATGCCAGCCCTGCAACAGCATCTAGGGGAGGGTGCCCACAACCCTTGAAGCCCCAGAAAAAGTGTTACACTGCCCTTGTAGCTTTGCCATCTGCAGATGGTTTATGTATTAACAGCTCAGTGGAGGGTCAGTGTGACAGCCTTTTGCATTTGGCACCAGCACCTGAGTTCTTGTCGTGCATCCAGGAGGAATGAAGTTGCACCAACAACTTGAAGACAGTAAATGTGGGGGTTTCTATTGTGATGAAAGTGGCTCTCAGTGGGAAGGGGAGCTGAAAAGGGGATGGAGCGAGAAAGTAATCTTCCCTGAAGTCGGGCCATCTGCAGCCAGACTTCCCTTTAAACATATGCTGTCAAGCCATCCCTCTGAAGTTAAGCCACTTTTCTCCAATGTCTAACCATAGTCTCCGACATCCAGCTGCATCTCCTCTCTCTGCCAGTACAGCCTGGGGTTTTTATGGGCACAGGAAAGGGGGTGGGGCGGGCCATGGGTGGTTCTTGAAAAGGCAACATTTGAACAGGAAAACAAGGATGTATGTTCTCACTTTGGGCCACAGTTCCAGGCTTGAGGGTGGGGCTCTCGCTGGGGACCTACCCTCTTCTGCCCAGAATTCTGTCCCTATCGCTACCGAACCCTATACACACTATGTGTTTTTCTGTGCATACATACCTGTGTTAAACTTTGATTTATAAATTAGGCACAGTAAGAGATCAACAATAACTTATAATAAAATAGAACAATCATGATGATATGCCAGCATCACTACTCTTGAGCTTGGGGCCATTGAACATAAGCCCTGGGATACTGAAACAGTTGATATGATGACCAAGACAGCTACTAAGTGAGTCTACTGGGCAAAGGAATGATTTACGTCTGGGTGGCACAAGATTACACCACACTACTCAGAAATGTGAGTGAATTAATACTTATGAATTATTTATTTCTAGAATTTTTATTTAATATTTTCAGGCTGAGGCTTACTGCAGGAAACTGAAACTGCAGAAAGCAAAACTATGGATAAGGGGAACTACTGCAGTGAATATTTCTGGAGAGGGAGGAAGAAGGGAGAAAAGGAAGCAAGGAGTGGGATGGGGAAGGGTACAAAGAGCATGGCAAATGTCTTTTCCTTTATTCAAAAAGAAAGAGACGTGAATCAAAAGGGTCAAAATGTTTCTACTTATAATCTGGATGAAAGTTTCTTATCTTATTCTCAGCCCTTTCTGTATGCTGAAATTCTTTATTATTAAAGATAGATTTTCAAAAACTATATATAAAATATCACATTTCAAACAAAGAGATTAATAAATAAAAAGACTAATAATTCCATAATGATATGGACAGCTTTCAGATACATACGTATATTGTTAAATGAAAATGGGTGCAGATAAGCAAGTGTATGTAGTATAATTCCATTTGAATCAATATTTTTTAAAGATGCATATCATAACGTCTAATGTCGGATGCACCATATTTGTCAGTACTGTGCCCAAATGCCACTTACACCAGTGAAAATCTAGTGAGCAATCTTAACATAAAAAGCTTTCTTCTAAGTACTATGGAGAACACGAAGATGCGTTTACAATCTCTCCATTCATGGAGTTTACACTCTAGTAAAAGACTTTGATGAAGTACTAACAAGAATTGATCTAAATCTTTGGAGACCTTGGTAGCAAGCAAATGTGCAGAAATCATAGCAGTGGAGAATGTTCTAAAACCCCCACTTCAAACGTTTTAAAGGTTTTAAAGTGTGAGTAACTGTGGAGTAAGGAGGACTAATTTGGTCATAAAGCTGGCTCAGGGGGCAATAGACAATGGCCAGGATACCCAAAGGGAAATTATGATAGGAGATCTGATTTTGGTGAGATCAACATCCAGGATGTCAGGGGTAAGAAGAAGCAAAAGGAAACAGCAGATTGTATCAGTCGTGACTCCAGAACGAAACAGACAGCCCCACTCTCAAAGGGGAGACTGAGGAGCTTTAGAAATGTCCTATTTGTAGTTGTAAAAGAAGCAGCAAGGGATGGTGAGGGATCTAGGGACAATGTCAGTAGAAAACCACTGCCACCTGGGACTGTCAGGGAAGGGGAGAAGGCAATGTTTCAAGTCGTGCAAGGGCTGTAGCCCTGGAAAGGGGCTGCCCTGTAGGAACTGTGATGACAGCTTGAGAAGGCACATCACTACCAAAACGACAGCCTGGTGAAAGTGCAGCAGAAGTGAATACCCCAAACTCTCTCATCTGTTCCCCATTCACCTGCCAGTGTTTCTGTTTGACTAAACCCAGCCAGAAGCCAAACACCAGAGGAGCACAGGGGATGCAGTCTGACAGGCCAGCCTCCTGGTCATGAAAGACAAGGCCTAAGAATAAATCAGGAGGGACAAAGGGAAGGTGACTCTGAAAGTATGACTCAACACAGAGGTTACAGGTGATCAGTTAATTGGCCATTCTTGGACATTAGCGTGGGGCAGGGAGATAAGGGTGAACTGTGAGTGCTGTCATGGGCTAGGTGCCTTTGTTAGAAAATAGATGTTCCAAAATCTATGGTCTCTACTCCATAAGGGTGACAGATGCCAAAAAACAGTGCTATTATTGATGTCAGTACAGACTGTGCAACGAACAACCACCAGAGGTACTGTTTGCAATTGATGTCTACATGATGGTGCTCCCTGGATTAGTGCAACCATGACCTGTGTGGACGTACATGGGAGCCTTGCTAACTCATTTAAACTGCGAGAGCTTATAAGGCATAAAGAAAAGGTGACGAGTATTTCATTATTTGGAGAGGTTTGCTGATTTGTAATCCTCACCTGTAATTTTAAGAAACAAGTAGTCTTAAAGATTGCCCTCTCCATCACTAATGATCCTAGAAGGAAGTATCACAGAATAGTCTCAGAATCTCAGTGTAAGAATTCTAGTAAAACTAGAATCCTGCTGTAATATACCACATAAGAGATTATTATTCCATGAAAAAAGGACTTCAGAAATATTCTCTTTATGCAGAAATCTCTCTAATTCACTGTGCTTGCCATCTAAGTGGATCAAGACTCAGCTTTTTCTCCTAAACCAAGACTGTCTAGAAGGCAAGAATGATTTCCTACCCACACCACACACACCAGCAGTAAAGCATGCCTCCTTCTTTTATGAAAGTATAACATGACATTGTGAACCCTAGGGATTGAAGAGTAAACTAAGAAAAGACTTCTGGAGTACTTTGTTCATCTACCTAGACAAGAACAGGAAGCCATTTCGAATGGCCTTAGTCCCTACAAAATAAGTTATGTACCATCCAGGACTTGGACTCTAGATCTCATTGATTCAGCTTAATATGGCTTTCACTGGTGAAATCTCCCACTCATCTTGGCTCGAGGGCTGATTGAGGAATACCTCAGAGTTATCTATGCCTTCTACTTAACCAACAATTCCATGAATAATACTCGTGAGTTGAGTTTTCATTATACGGCATTTTAGATGAAACAGGGATCCCTGGTATTATGGATTGAATATTTGTTTTCCCCCCAAATTCATGTGTTGAAATCCTAACCCCCAATACATGATATTAAGAGGTGGATCCCATTCATGATGGAAGCAGGCTTGGGAGAGCTCTCGCACTCTCTTTTGGCCACGTGGGGACAGAATGTGAAGATGGCAGCCTGCAATCTGGAAGAGAGTCCTCACGGGAGATCAGCCATGTTGGCACCCAGATCTCAGATTTCTCGCCTCCAGGACTAGGACAAATAAATGTTTGCTGTGTAAGCCACTTGGTCTATTGTCCTTTCTGATGGCAGCCTGAGCTGACTCAGACACCTAGGAGTTGAGGTCTGTAAGCAGAGAAGGGGTACATTCTGGTACATTTCGACTCCCTCATATAAATCCTGGTACATTTAGACTCCCTTCAATAAACACATTCTTTCACTAATTCTCATTGAACATGTACTAATTGCTAGGCCCCCTACTAGGAGCTGGGGATATAACCTACCTTTAAGGACTCTGCTGGAGAATTGACAGGTAGGGATAGCAGAGACTCCAGTCAACACTGCCTGTGCTCTGCCAGGGTGTGCAGAGCAGGGTGGCAGCAGGGAGCTGGTGGGAGGAGAGGGAAGGCTGCTCTGCCTGAACTGGGGCAGGGATCCTGCATCTCTCACAATGATAGGGACCACTAAAAGAGTCCAGTGACAAAGTGAGAATGCCTCACTCACATGCTGTCCCCACATCAATCATTGTTCCCTCTCATCCAATAAATAGGTCTTGCCAAAGTTACTACTACACCGCGAAATATAATGTACTAGCAGCAACAGAGCCTACAGATCTGCCTCATACACTCACAGATTCTAAGAGGGCATCCTGAGGCCCTGAGGCTGACTTTTTAACAATGCTGTTATTATTTGCTCAACAGCTATTTGTAAAGAGGGAGATAGATAGATAGATACATACATACATACGTAGATACATATGTAGATACATGCATACACAGATACCTATGTAGATACGTACATACACGGATACACAGATACCTACATAGATAGATAGATATATAGATAGATACATAGATAGATAGATATATAGATAGATACATAGATAGAGGTTCATGATAGATGATAGACAGACAGACAGACAGACAGTGTATGTGTACACTGTTCCCTGAGTCTATGTTTATATTTCAAAAGGCAGAATTCGAAATACCAAGTAACAAAAATCATAAATGAATTCTCATCTTAAGTGTGTCCAAACTTTTACAGGGTGAAGCGATTTTCTCTTTTAGTTTCCCAAAGCAATGTGGTCTCGGAATTTAGTGCTGGCTTCTAAGAGATTTTGGGGCCTCACTCCGTATGTCTTGAATTGATGTCTATGGAATGTGGTCCCTACATTCATATTTTAATGTAAGAATACTAAACTTTGAGAATCTGCTCTTAAGCCTGAAAAGCCTTTGACAAGGGCTGGGAGATGGGCTCAAGTCCCCTGAGGCCTGAAATACAGAGGCAACCACTGACCACACCCCGTGCTCCCACTCCTCCAAGGACACCAGAGAACTGCAGCCACAGGCCTGGCTTTGACTGTGAACTGGCAGAAAGGTCTACAGATAGCCTTTCTGATTTCCTCAGACTCTAAGGCACTCGATTTTTTCGGTTTGTTTTAAAATATTTTAAAACCCTCACTCACAGTTGCAATTGGAGGTAATCGAGAACCATGTAAGTATTAATATAAGGAAACTGAACTGATAGATGTATCAAACCAGAAGCAATAACACACACACACACCTTTAAGAAAAGCAGTGAAAAGGGTATTGGGAGATATTTTAAGGCCTTAGAGTGAAGAGCAACACCAAGGTAAGTGTCAAAAGACAAAATGACAACAGATTTAGTTTAATGAGCTCATTGGCTTTGATTTGTGATTGTGGAATCCAGCAACACCTCATTCTATAAAACAGAATGGGTGTTCCAATGAACGAAGCAGAGGCGTTCAGCTTCATAAGCAGAAAAGAGCGGAGGAGAGCAGACATAGAGAACAAAAAGCAACTGGTCATTTATTTCAAAGTTAACCTCCTTAGGGCTAAAGGTTGACTGGAATCTTCTGGTTTGGGGGAAAACTGGCCCATTTCAAAGTTCCCTTTGATGAGCGCCACTTAGCACCAGCAACTCCATTCTGGTTTGGTTTGATCTGCTGGATCCCAGGTCCAGCAGCTCAGTCCCATAAACTTTGTTCAACACAAGTAAAATGAAAAGCGGAGTATTCTACTGCTCAAAACCACCTCAACCCAGAAAAAGGAGCTTCTGTGAGAATCACAAGGCTTGGAAATTCAGGTTGGAGGGTGGGATTTGCGGGTGAGGGATGAAGTGGAACAGAAACAAGAAGCCGGAGACAAGAATGAAAACGGTGAGATGGCCTCCCCTGTGTGGCTTCTCACAGCTGGGTCTGGCTAGGCCCGCGGTCCCCCAGCTGAATCCCTTCCACCCTACGAAGGGCTGACAAGGGAGAGGAAATGGGCGAAAAAGACGGGAGGAAGGGTAAATGGAGCAGCACTGAGTTCAGAGGGGACCAACTACTGGGGACCCTGAGAGTTGGAAGCCCACCCAGCCATTCTCAGATCCCCTCTTTAAACCTGTTCACAACCTCAGCAGCCACATCCCCTCAGGGGAAAGCTGTGTTAAAACTGGAGGTGTAAGATGAAGACAGCAGCCTAATTAAGCAGATCACAATCTGTTCCTGCCTGGGGTCACCAGTAGGCCACTTCTAACCTTTCTGTTCAATGAGTCTGGGGCTCTGGGGAGGAGGGGCAGGAAGGCAGGAACTAAAAACTTCAGATAACCCATGGCCACTCTAGTTCTCCACTCACATGTTAATTAGGAAACCACTGGAATTATAGCTTTGCCGGCTCTTAAATCAGTTTCCACGCTTAAAAGTTCCTGAAATTCTGACACCAGCGCCCTAAGATGGAAGGCCTCTTAGCCAGGCTGGCCCAGGGGTGTTCAAATGGGCACCCGTCAAGCAGCTGAGATTTATATAAATGAGGGCATTGTGTGTTCAAAAGGAGATTGGTATGTTTGATCTTGGCTGTTACTGATTTACCTTTTCCACATGATAACATTCATTAAGTCAGATAAGTAAATGTTGATGTGTTCCCTTTCAATTGTCCACAGCTAAAACATAGAGCAACCATCACACCGGGTGTAACTTCCATCCATTATCAGTGGGCTGAGACCAAAACTGTTTTCCTACCTCACCATTACCTGAGATGACTTATGACTCCCGAAACAAGAAACTGCTCTTATTTTTCTTGACTTTCTGTGTGCATGGGTTTGCACTGCAGTTCAAAGGAACAAAAGCAATAGAGAAAGGAAGCTACACCACGACAGTTTCTCAAGGTGTTTAACGCTGGACTCTACCAGCTAATTAAAATCTACACTGACCTACAGGGAGGTTTCTTTTCAGTGAGCCCTTATTTATTTAAAACCCTAAAACTGCGAACCCTCAATAATTTGGAAAACCAGTAACTTTTTATAACAACCCCATGCCTAAAGTAACTTCATTGTAACTGAATAGTGTTGATGATTCAGTCAGTTGAATTTCTATCTAGTAATTTTTTAAAAATCAGGCTGAGATGTTTTAATGATGTTTAATGTCACTGCTGTTTTTTTCCATTAAGTACACAAGTACTAATGGCTGATTAAATTAGGGCATCCATTTTTTGACACAACTACAAGGTAGCATCAGGTGGGACCTGGCATGCAGGGCTATCTGGTCTACCATCTGACTGCAGGCTCTGGCAGGAGGCTGGAGATGACTTGGCTCGCCCATGAACTCTATTGCTTTTGTAGAACCTTATACAAATGGGTAGACGCTTTCATTATTCACAAACACTATTTATTTTAGAAATGAGAAAACTGTTAATCAGATAAATTAGAGATTACCCAAATCAGTCTCTTTTAAAGAACCCTCCCTCAATATCTGTGCTGTGTTCTCTATTGGACTCCTACAGCTTTGGAATTTTCCTCTGCATTACACTTACCACCATTACATTGATAATATCTTTTCTTCATCAGTCCCCCCAGAGAATGTCCATTCCTGGAGATAAGCTGCCTTGTATTATTCATGTTTGTATCTCCAGCGCCTAAATTAGTACCTGTTACCAATATATGCTGAAGTGAACTGGGGGCTAGAACAAAAACAACAAAAAGAAAACAGGTCTTCTGATGATATGGGACCTAAAAAGAAGGGTTCCTCTAGTGGAAAACAATAAAATTTTCCCCGATTCCATCTCCAGTGAGATACATGCAGATCACAAATTAGTATGACAATGTAAAGCAAGCCCGTGATGCCCATCTTTCCAGCAGAGACCAAAATTAGCAGAGGGGAAAAGGGCTTCAGGCAAAGGGTCTCAGAGTAAGTGGAGAAGAGCAGGTAGCTTGCTCAACTAACTCTCTTTATTCTACTTCATCTCCACAAATTGCAACTTGCAATCTAGAAATATACATGTACTTCTTCGTAGGCCCTGTCTTTTGTGAGGTAAGCTAAAGAATAAAGAGAATAAAACTGAATTGCAAGATTTAGGTTCTATATTAGGTTCTGCCACAAATATGCTCTGTGACTTCTGGAAAGTCACTTCATTCCTTAAGGCCTCAATGTCCTTAAGTGTACAAGGAAGACTTTTGATCATGCCCTTCGATGCACACCTACTGGGCTCCTCCATCCTCCAGGCCCCGTTGAGATCCTAGATACAGAAGTGACCAAAACAAACAAAGCCCCTGCCTTCAGGGAGCTCACCTTCTAGGGAAAACACAATATGAAGTAAATAACTAAGATTTTGAAATGTGATAAGTACCATAAGGATAAATAAAGGAAAGCATTTGCAAAATCAAAAATAAACTTCCTCGGCTAATCCATGAATCAAGTGATTCTGTGAAAAGAAATATTATATGTAGAATCACAAAAAGTTAAAAATGGAAAGTACCTTATTATCTGTTCCACACAATTTTATAATTGAGGACTATGAGGTAGGTAGGTAAGTAGATGAGTGGATGGGTGGGTGGATGGATGGATGGATGGATGGGGGATGAATGAATAAATGATGGATGGAATGGATGGATGGGGGATGAATGAATAAATGATGGATGGAATGGATGGATGATGGATGGAATGGATGGATGATGGATGGATGGAGGATACATGCATAAATAATGGATGGATGATGGATAGATGGTGAGTAGATAATTAGATAGATAGATAGAATGGGTTGAAGTCATGCTACGTATACAGGCTTATATCCAAATTTTCCCTCTCCACAATGGCACATGACCATTTCCTATCACTCTCACATGGTCAGCAGTGGAGTCCTGAGCTTGTACCTGTGCATTGCAGCTGATCTTTAGTCCTTCTTCCCAGCTTCACAATCAGTGGACTAGTGACTTCATGCTGGTTACTTAAAATCAGCCATCGTAGGGTATTTACACCATAAAAATTTCCAAATGCTACACACCAGGCCTTTTTCCTTTCTTTCATTTTTTTTGGAGATTCAGTTGTTTAATATTTAACAGCATTCCACTGATGGTAAGGTCACTTCTAACTCTATACCGCTGGGATTGGGCAGCATTTGATCTATAAAGAGAGTTAGTATCTCTTCCAAGAACTATCATAATTGTAGTGACTGAGGGGCAACTAAGAAAAAAAAAAAAAAGGAAAGAAAGAAAAACTCTCATCCCTAAACGGATGCTGAAAAAGGCTGCTTGTTTTAGTCTTGAGCTAAAGTGAGCATTTGTCCACTTCAACAAAAGCTTCCTTCAGTCTCTAGAACTTGTCTAGTAGTTAGTGTGAGAATCCTTTTTTTAGTTTCATTTAATTGCCTCCAGCTGTAGGAATCCCTTTTGCCTCTGATCTATTGAAACCAGCCTTTTGGTTAACCTCCCTGTTTATTTAAACTCCAAACCCACAGACTGTTTTCCTTCTTTTGTTTTATCTTCTGTTTCAGAAACCAGGAAGGTGGGATGGAGGAGGTAGCCCAGGGGCTGTGGGGGCAGCCCTGGGAGCTCAGAGGGCCCACTGGGCAAGTGCCAGGGCTCATTTTGCTGCGGGGGGTGGGGTGTGAAAAATTTTTAGGTTCAACTGTTAGGTGAGATGACTGCTCCAGCCCCTCCAGCGAGACAGGGAAGCCCAGAAACGGAAGGCCATGGTGCTATTGGCATTTTGATGCTACATGACTTTGAATAACTCACCTGCCCCATTATTAAGCTGGGATTTCTCTTATTGATACAGAAGTGCTGGGAAGGGAAGAGTGGTCCCTTCAAATGATTCAGAAGTGAGGAAGGGGAGTGCTGGGTAGAGGAGGGCATGGTCCCTGGCTAGGGCTCCAACCCCATGGACCTAGGTGAGGACAGGCATTTCCTGCTCAAATGTTGCATTTCCCAAGACCACCCTGGGCTGCCACACCCCCATCCAGCCTATAAAACCCCCCAAGACCCTGGCAGGCAGACACACAGGTGGCTGGATGTCTAGAAGAGCACATCAGCAGAGGAACACACAGGCGGCTGGACGTCAAGAGGAACACACTGACTGACAGGCAGCAGCACCCTGGCAGCCCACTGACCGAAGCAGAACTAGCAGCGTTTGGCTGGGGCAGTCAGAAGAGAGGCCAGGCAGCTGAGTGGCCCGACTCCAGGGGAAAACCTTCCCACTCTACCCACTTCTGACTTCCCCCGAGCTACCTCCACTCAATAAAGCCTTGCACTCATCCTCCAAGCCCAGGTGGAATCTGATTCTTCTGGTTCACCAAGGCAAGAACCCAGGATACAGAAAGCCCTCTATCCTTGTGACAAGGTAGAGGGTCTAACTGAGCTGGTTAACACAAGCTGCCTACGGACAGCTAAACTACAAGAGCACCCTGTAACACACACCCACTGGGGTTCAGGAGCTGTAAACGTTCACCCCTAGTTCACCTCTAGACACTGCCATGGGGTCGGAGCCCCACAGCCTGCCCTTCTGTATGCTCCCCTAGAGGTTTGAGCAGCAGGGTGCTGAAGAAGTGAGCCACTCCCCTGTCGCACACACTGCTAGGGGGAAAAGGGAACTTTTCCTGTTACAACTGGGGACCTTGCCTGTGATCCTGGGAGGTGAATGTGAACGAATGCAAAACTGTCGGGCCTGCTTCTCTTCCAAAACCCTGCCACTTCTCTTTCCTGCAGGTAAGAGGCTCTATTTCCCTTCACGGAGTTTTAAAAACTCCACCCTAACTGGGCTGGTCAAGACCCCCCGATTTTGGGGGACAAGGGAACTTTTCCCATTTCATTATGAGAATAATGGGGATGGAATTAGATAAAATTGGCTCATTTGGCTCTAAAGTTCTATGCTTCTCAAGAGGGCAACACAACTTTCCTAATTCAAGGCTCCGCTTATGCAGTGTGGGATGGCCACCAATCCCACCACAGTCCTGTGAGCCCCAGGAAGCACTGCATTCACACAATCATGTTACCATTACAGGAAAGTCACTGCTGTAGATAGACCAGAACCTAAAAGAGAACCCAAATATAAGTGGATGGTGTTTCTTAATAAAAGAAACAGAGACAGCAGAACCAAGTCCGTAATGATGTGCAGTCTCTCCAGCCCTCTTTCCAAGCGCATATCCTTCATATTACCTCCAAATGCCAATGCAGTTACATGTGTTCTCATATCTCACAGATGGAAACAGAACATTAGAAGGACTCTAGGTTGCTACAGTCAGGCATAATAAGACATGCAGATATAAAAAGAGACAGAGTTTGACCATGTGAACAGAGGGAAAAAGATGAAAGTAAAAAACTGGCGCATAAAGCCAAATCCTGGGGCCATTTAGTTTAGGGAACAAGAGTCCTCTGAAGCTGACTGCGTCATAGTGCAATCGATTTTAATAATGAGTAGTTCAGAAATAGCTTAAAATGACCCACATACATTTAATAAATAGGAAATTTTGTTTTTTAAAAATTATAGCTATATTTCAATATGATAAAAATTTTAATATTTAAATGTACAGTTTTATCTAAACGGTTAAAAAATGAAAACTCTTACGTGGAAAATCTTCTCCAATAGGGCTCTTTTCCAACCCAGCCCCTGCGTCCTCACTCTTTGACCACCTGCCACCCCTTCCCTCCACCATCATGAGACTTTAGGTCTCCTTAGCTAACTTGTCTCTGGCACTCACTGTGTTAGACCAAGGACTTTACATATTAACTCATTTAATTCAGAAAATGACTCTATGAATCAGTTACTGTCGTTATCCCCATTTTGTAGATGAGGAAACTGAGGCACAAAGACATTAAGGAACTTACTCAAGATCACACAGCAAGTAAGTGGCAGCATTCAGATGAATGCCATACTATGCCACCAGGTGAAGGGAGGCAGGTTTACTCCAGAAAGCAGTCTCCACAGTAGCACTATGACCGACCCCCAACCACACACTCACACACACTCACACACTCTCACACTCACAGTCTCTCTCACACACACACACATGCACTGACACACAGAAACTCATTTTCACACACACACTCACACACTCACACAGTCATACACATGCTCACACACTAACACTCATATACACAGTCTCACACACACTGACACACACATGCATACTCATACACACATACACACATTAAATACACACAGTTGTCCTTTTTCCCAGCACCATAATGGCTCGACATTGTTTACTCCTTCAGTTGCTTGTTAGTTGCCTTTCTTTCCTCCTGGAATGTAAACTCCATGAAGACAGCGCCCAGGAAGGCTTGTTCAGGATCCTGTCCTGTGCATTGATCAGGTACAGCTGAGGGGCATGCCCTGTCCCTGAGCAGCTGCCATGAAGCCTAGGTCAACTACCTCATTTCCCTGCCTGTAGAGAGCACCTACTTGTGGAAGATAAACTTTTCTACTTTTTAAAGGGATCTAATTTTTCTGAGAAAAAACAAAAGCCAGACTAAAAGATAAGACCAAAAGATAATCTATCTCCACAGGTGTATGAAGACTGACAAATACACTTCATGAGGGAAGGTTCCATAGATGTGGTTTGCATCTGAGAGGAGTAAGTGAGATGCTGCAAGTCTGACTTAGCTTCCTGAATTGTAGACGTAGCTCCGTTTATCGACGTAACCAGGCAATAAACAGGGTGACTTGCTACCCAGTTAGGTTGCCATGATTCCATATGGTGCTAAATTGATCTCAACTCTGAGTTTGTGGATTGAGGAAAAGAGAGTGGAACAATGTACTTACTGCTCTTCCAGATATTACCTAGAAAAGCCCATGCTTTTCTAAAGGGTAGCCAACAGGTAGATGAAAAATATACACATAATATTTTAGGCATTAATTCTCAGCCTGGTGGCACAGTATGGCAAGAGGCACACCAGCCTGGGAAACCTGCAAGCCTGTATTTGAATCCTGGCTTCAGCACTTGCCAGCTCTGAAATTCATTCCCATCATCTGTATCATGGGACTGAGGATACTGACTTGACAGTGTTGTTGGGATGATTAAATTAAGTAAAATACTGCTTGTGACATTCTTGGGACACCCAAGAATAGGGTTTTGGTAAATGTGGGTCTACCTTCTTCCAGCCACAGTAAATTTTGTAGCTAAGGATAAATCTTTCCAAAAAAACCCCACTTGCTAGTAGATACACTTTTTGATCCATAAATAAGTTTTAAAGTTTAGAATATTTTACAAGTTACTTTAAATCTAAATGCCCATGAATCTTACTCCTGGAGAAGACAGGAGTCCTGCATTTGTACACATGGGTGACTTCTGTTTGGAGAGCTGCCGGGTGCCCTCAAGGCCTGGGGCATGCTGGCTATCTGAGAGACCCTTCCAGGGACAGGGTCCTGTGTGCAAGCCAGGGGTACACTACTGGAGGGAGCCCCAGCTGCTTCAGCAACTCTGGAGAGAATGCATCAGTTCCATTACACTTGGCTCAGGGTATTTGAGGGCCCCAGGGAAAGCACACTTCCCCACCTGAGTGGTGGACAGGGACCTCACACACCAGCCATCAGCCCGGAAATTCTTCCTGGGCTCTGCTCCCTAATATCCAAGGCCAGCCCTTGATGAAGCCAGTAAGTAAGTGGCATATTTCTTCCAGATCTCTCTATTTATTTAACTCTTACATCATTTACTGCAGCTTGTAGCCCCTTTTGTGCTCAGAATCTTACACCAGGCTCGCACCTCTCTGCTTTCAAAATTATACTTATTTTTTTCTCCATTAAGCTGACATTTTTAGCTTGATGTTATAAAGTTTTTCATTAGGCTAATTGATTCTAAGATACCTGTGGCTTCTAGCCATTTAAAAGCAAAGTCTGCCTGTTAAAAGAGAATCTTGTTATCTGTAAAATTATATCATTAACGATAGAAATTCTGGCAGCAAAAAGTGAAATTAAGAATTTTCGCACAATCTGGAATGGATTGTTTTGCAAGGAGACGTGTTGGAACCTCTTAACACTCTCCACATGGGGGACCACCTACTCCTCTGCTGTCCATGGTTTTGGCACTGCATTTCCTCTGGGCTCCCCACTTTCGCCCCCCACCCCTCACTAACAGCATACACAGAGAATCACCTGCACACATGCATACACACACACACACACACACACACACACACACGCCATCTGTGGTGTCATATGGTCAGCAGGTAACCCCAGCAAATGGGTTTACCTATTACCTATTATGTGGTGAGAGACGATGCACAGTATCACTCTGCTCTTCTTTGGATTTTGCTTCTGAAGCAAAATATTTCATCTCCTTACACAAACTGACCTTCAAAAGAAAGCATGAGTTCAGTTTCCTGGCTCTGTGTAGGAGAGGCTCTACTCCTGCAGACAGAGAGGCTTAGCTGAATCCCCCTCCCCAGGGGTGCTGGAATTTTTGCCTGGCCTCCTACCACATATCTTCTTTGTATTCTCTCAAGATCAAAACAAGAGAATCCTTACTGAAAACACTTTGGTGTTTTAGCTATTTTGGCCCATTTTCCCTCTTCTGCACCTCTCTCAGCCAGGCCTGTGGTTTGAGACGAGGGAAGGGGGTGAGAGCTGTTCATCCCTGTGTCACTGGCAGGGTCCTGTCTACCCATGAGGAGCTCGATGGCATCAGTGATGAGGAACCCCATGTCCTCTGCATAACCTGGCCTGGTGTGAATCACACTGCAGTGACATCCTGCCTACAGAACTCCCTGCAAACTGCTTCCCAGCCACCCACTCTCAGCCCCACAGAGTCAGCCCTTACAAGGGCCTAGAGTGTCAGGGCCTCTCTGGGGAAAGGAAGCCCCCAGCCTTTGGAGAAGCTTGGGTTTAGGAAGCTATCACCCAATTCAGTAAAAAAAATGAAAGCATCTGTTGTTGGTGGTTTTCTTTCTTTCTTTCTTTCTTTTTTTTAAAGTAAGGGGAAGAGGAGAAAGAGCTCAGTAATGTGATCCTTTCCTAAACCCCACCCTGCTCTGGTGCAATCAGGTAATATCCATTACACAAAGAATTTCAAAGGTTCCTTTTCTGAGACTCTCAGCCACAATGCTGCCCATTGTTTACACTTTAATTAACTTCTGTTTTACTGATTTATTTTTTAAAAAAAGATGAATTAGCCTTATGCTTGGAGTTGAATTATTGCAATTTGAAACTCCTCATACCTTTCCTAAGAACTTCAAAGAACAGCAAAGGTTGTTTATGTGCAGGAAATCAAATTAGCAAAACTATTACAGTGGCTTAATGGCTTAGGGTGGTCAGGTTGATGAGAAACAGTAATTGGAAAGCCCTCTTCCACACCCCCTAGTCTCAATCCGTCTGTTTTAAAGCATCATCAACTGTAAGTAGGTCTGTTGGCTTCTGACTGATTGCTCTTCTGTTTGCCCATGTAAAATTTCATCTATTTCACATGGAAATATTCAAACAAGAGAGAAGAAATGAATTTGGGAGAATGAAAAAAAAAGTGTCATGAATGAAGACAGTCAGCTGAAAACAAGAAACATATTTAAATGTGTAACGAAAAATAAATTGCATAATTCAACAAAAACAAACGCTGGTCCATTCAGAAATAAAACACCACAGCCTGTGGAATAGGCACTGGAAATCTAAAGAAGGCTGGCTGACCACATTTTAGGCAGCCCGGGAGAGGAATAATTATATTCTAGTGTCAGCACATCCTCTTTCCACAATGGCCATACACATAGAAAATAAATAGTTATTTTGGGCTGTTTTACAGCTGTGGGAAAACTTAAGCACTGAAGACTTAGAAATGTCCCAGTGGAAATCATATCACTGATGAACAGCCTTTTTCAAGTCTGTGTGAATAAGAATTTAACAAGAGGATATATTTATCTGAGCCATAATGATACCTGGTAAGGATTCTAAAGTTATCTAATAGAATAATTAGATATTCAAAAGCCTTTTGCTCTTTATGACCAGAAAATAACTGCATGAACTCTGATGTGAATGATGTACTCGCTCCAGTCAATGGCAATGTCTGTACAGTAGTAGGTGCCAAACCAAACCTTCAAAAGCATCCACACAGCTCTCCCAATCACTCAGGTGGCTAGCTGTAAAAGGGAGTACACCAGAACAGAAAATAAACCTTCTAAGCACCAAAGCATAAATTACCACGCTCTAATCCTTAGTTGTTAAAATGAACAGATCCTCCGGAACAAACCTTTTCCTGTAACACTAAAATACGTAATTCAGTGTCTTAGACTTCTATAAAGAGTGGCCAAAATTCAAGCCTTAATAGAGGCGGTCAGACAGCAGTATTCCAGAATCTGATACAGACCTTAAAAAGATTAAGCTATAATAATATTATAGGTTGGTCTCTGTATAATTTAGACTAACATGTGCCTAGAAATCAGACCGAACCTGAAGAAGTCTATGTAACGGGCTATAGAAAAATTTCATAAGCTGTTTCTCTTTGTGGCTATAGTAAAAGGACTGTTAGAATTGAATGTAGGTATTTGAGTTCTAGTCCTGGCTTCCCTCCACTTAGCTGTGTGACCTTGAAAAATTTTATACAAACCTCACTATCTTCATCTATAAAGTAGGTACAAAAAACACATCTGCCTTCTTCTTAGGGCAGTTGTGAAGACCAAGTGAAAGGACATTGTAAATTAAGCATTGTACACATGTCAGGGTTTTGTGTTTATAAGGAATCTGGGTTGGTAAAGATATTTTTAAATTGTTCTGCTATTCAAGTTGCATTTTGAAGATTAATTGTATAGGGGATTAAGAAAAATATATTTTTTTGGAACAGAAAATCTTTTGGCAGGCCAAATATTTGGGGGCTTATCTTACAGTTATTTTAAAGACTAAATTTTTTAATATTGATATTTACATAATGTGCAGGCATCAGAAGTGTATGGAAGAAAGTGGCAGCTGGTATCAAGGAGGTTTAATGATTCACTGTTGCTTTTTCTGTATGTTTGAACCTGAATAAGGTCAGACTTTTTCAGAAAATTTTAGGAAGAGCAAATTTAGAGACTCGGATAGTGTTTTATAATTGACCTTTTAGTTGCGAAAAAAATTTAAACTCATGCAAAATAAAATAGCAAGTATAGGTTTTAAAATAAAGTATTAACCTAGAAAACACACTTAGTAAAATAGACAACTACTTTTAAAAGTTAGCATGCAGTTTATGGCTAATTCTAGACAAAAATTTAATTACGTGCTTTAACAAATAATAAAATTAAGAGTGGATTCACATTGTTAAAGAGGATCGAAGTGTTTTCCAGTCCAAGAGCACCTTATTAAAAAGTAGAAAGTGGTGTCATCTTCATTTACCAAATGAATAACACAGGTCTGGCAGATTTCAGAAATTTGCCCTGAGTTACATGGTTAGCATAACTTTGAGTCCAAAGTTGTTTCTTGTTTTGTTTTTAACTTCTGCTGCCTTTTCAGCTATCAATTTTCAAATGGAAGGAAATGAGGCCATTTGATGCACTCAAGTATTATTATATATTTTTTACTTCCTCATATAGTTCAGTGAGAGAGCATTTTGAAAACTATCTCAAACCAAAATGAAACTACCATATGTAGAACACCTGGAATTAGGGTCCAGGTCTCATTATAGGGAGCTAAGGTGAACACGTACCCCTCCGTTAAAGACTACATGAGAGTTTAATTCATATCATGAGAGAGGGAGAGAAAGACAGAGAGAGGAGTCTCACTCTGTCACCCAGGCTGAGTCGAAGTGCAGTGGCGTGATCTTGGCTCACTGCAACCTCTGCTTCCTGGGCTCAAGCAATCCCCACACCTCAGCCTCCCGAGTAGCTAGGACCACAGGTCTGCACCACCACACACCGCTAATTTTTGTATTTTTCATAGAGATGGAGTTTCATTATGTTGTCCAGGCTGGTCTCAAATTCCTGGTCTCAAGTGATCCACCCACCTCTGCCTCCCAAAGTGCTGGGATTACAGGCGTGAGCTACTGCCACATCTCTTTTAAAACTGAGAAGATTTGGGTCCACAGGGGAAAATGTCTAGACAATAGAGAGACAACTGAAAATAATTTTCAGCTGGGAGGCAAGTAGTGTGGACCAGTAACTATGGAAGGATGGCAATAGGCACAGGCTGGCCTGAGCCCAGAAACCAGCTGAGCTAGATGAAGCACACTTCCTGCAGCAAAGTGAAGGACCTAGGCCAAAAACAGGTCGCTAGTACTTAGGAGGTTGCACGTTTAGCAGGACTAAGAGAGCTTTGCAAGATAGCTCTTAAGTGAACTAATTTGCTGTTACACTGAGTAAGAGAATAGAGTCAGAAACAATGACCATTCCAACTCCCATTATCGTTAAGGCTATTTGACAATGTTGCACAGGAGGTGCCCTAGTATCAATGTTTGCATCCAACAGAGGGTCCTTCTTCAATTTAGACCTTATTCAGGAACGGACCCATCTGATCAGAAAGCAGATGGGAAAAGGGAAAAATACAATCCTTCTCATGCTTCTCAGAATGGCAAAGACATCAGAAGCAAAATGCTGTTGGGCCAAGCTTGCATACACCAGACACAAAACACTGAAAGGGCAGCCGGCTGAGACCCCACTACAGGGAGGAACATAAACAGCCTCAGGTGTTGACCAGCACATGCTACAGGGAAAAGCCATTTCCAAATGTGCATATCATCAAGATTTGAAATTCAAGTGAACTCAGAGAAATAAAAGACCATCCACAAAGCATGATGAGGGCTTTGAAACTAGAAAGTAACATCCCAGTGGGAGAAAAACAATTTGAGCAGAAATTAGGTCACCCACAAAGCATAGCCTTGACCAAATCAAAAGGAAATCTCTCTCTTAACCAAACGTGGCTAAAGGTTTTCACAATTTGTTTGGTGAGACTAAACAAATCAGTATTTGTTTATCCCTAACTACACCTAGGTTACCAGTATAGTTATTGCTATGGTGTTTTCTTGGCTTATCCTTCGTTTATCTGGACAGATCATACAGTACCTAGTTAAAAGACCCATCCGGCTTTTGTTGTAGATAGATATTGATACTATGTCACTCAAGGTCTGGCAAAACCAGATCAGCAATACCTGAGGCTACACAAAACCCAACTCTTTTCTATTCTATGAACTTCTTCATACAGATGGATGGATGGACGGACGGACAGATGGACGGATGGATGGATGAATAGATGAATGGGTAAGTGGATGAATGGGTAAGTGGATGAATGGGTGGGTGGGTGGGTGGGTGGATGGATGGATGGATGGATGGGTTGATGGGTGGGTGACTGGATGGGTGAGTGAGTGGATGGATGGATGACTGAGTGGGTGGATGGATGGATGAATGAGCATATAGATGGATGTATGGCTGGGTGAAGGGATAGAGAGAAGGGCAGTTAGATGAATAGTAGAATTAGGAACTCGTACAAAACCACATGTAGGGAACAGATTTGTTTTAAATTTGGGGATTGATGGGATGATACATCTAATACCAATTAAGTCACTGAGAGACAATTTGACACTAGGTTTTATCACAAAGGGCAGAGATGTAGTAGAATTAGATGACAGAATGGGAGAGAAGATGGACAGGGAAGATAACCATCATTTTTGTCTGCACTTCAACTGTTGACTTATTTTCCAGTTTTTATTTAGCCCATGTTCACATATTTAATGTGTCTGTGATTGATTCTGTTTCCTTCACATCACTTTCAAACTATAAACTCACAGGTGGCAGGGCCAGGTCTCTATGCATTGTCTCCATAAAGGAACTAGTACAAAACCACATGTAGGGAACATATTTGTTTTAAATTTGGGGATTGATGGGATGATACATCTAATACCAATGAAGTCACTGAGAGACAATTTGACACTAGGTTTTATCACAAAGGGCAGAGATGTAGATTCTAAAGTAAAATTGCAATGTAAAATTACTACCAGAAGGCAAGTTTATGGAAGCAAGAAATATCAATAAGAACTAGAGACATAAATAATCCTAAAAAACTCAACCAGAATATGGTGACAAGAGCTTACCTCCATATTCCCTCAAATAGCCCCTCTTGAAATGAAACCATATAAAATAAGAAATTCAGCACAACCAAAATAATAACAGATGTACTTTAAGTGTTCCCAGACCTAAGCACCTTGGAAAGCTGAGGTCACATTGTTTAAAAACGATTCCTCTCTTAAACAACTTTGACACACCATCTTGGCTTTAGTAGTGAGCAAAGGAGGTCTTTGAAGAAATCTATAACAGGCCAGCTCAGCTCTATCATACATGGTTTTTCTGACCTTTTATTTTTATATCACTGTTCCAATTTTGTCAAGATCATGGAGGTTTTCAAGTGATGGTTCATTGTAATGACATTTTAAAGCAAAGCAGGTCTGTGTGGGAGCCTGTACTTTAGAAAGGCAACATTGTGGGTTTCAGTCAGCCCCACTGCTTACCGGGAATTCCTCTTGGGGTGGTGCGTGGTTTAGAATGCTAGCACGTGGATTCTCAGTAGAAACCCTCTGTCCAACCCCAATAGCAGTTTACTTCATTAACATCAGAAATTGCAGTTTACTTCATTAACATCAGAAGGTCAATTCTACCTGTTATCACGTCCAGAGATGGTGAGTGCTCCATACACATTATTTACTGATTTTTATGCACCTGACGGCTTAGGAAATGTCTTGAAATCCACTTTAGAATGTTGCTGAAATGATTTCAGTGCTGGGGGAGGAGCAATGGGGAGACGTGTGGGTAATCAAAGGCCTGGGATCGAAAGCCTCACCTGGGCAGTGTGGTCCCAAGGTGACAAGGGATTCTAGCCAAGGAGGAACGGGTTTGTGCAGAGGGCTGCCTTTGTCTAGGAATTCTGTCTTAGGCTTCTTATTAACACTCTTGCTGTCCATCATCATGTGACCTGACAGAGATGGAATCTCCCACATCTGGGGACAGCATCCCCCAACATCAGTTCACGGGAAGCCTGTCCCGCAAAGCACACAGTGCACACCTGCCTGAAAATACTGACTGCCAATATTTTGGCAAGGAATGGAATTCTTGTGTTTTTGTTTGTTTGCTTGGTTGGCTTTTTTTCTCCTAGAAGTCCGTGTAGGAATAATTAAACCAAAAGTTATTTAATCAATCAAGCATTTAACTAATCAAACGTATCATATGTATTTTTTTCTAATAGACTGGATAGTCATGTGTTGTATTGCAAGTGCTCAACAGCCTTTTAAGTTGCTAGGCTCTTCAGGCACAGACACTATTCTTCCAGAAGCCGGCCCTGTCCTAGGACTGTGGGTCGCACCTGCACATGTGCGTATTGTGTGCATAATCACTGAGCTCAACCAACAGCCATGGAGCTTTGTAACAGTTGACCTGGGGCACATATGTGTGTGTGTGTTTGTGTGTCCACACTCCCAAAAGAGTAATGGCAGCACATCCAGGAGACAATCAGAAGGTACATCATCCATTAGTTTAAGTTCCACTGAGAAATCAGCACCCTCAAAAGGCCACACTGCAGGCAGTTACCATGAGTGTCAGTACCAAAGTCCTTAGCTTGCATCACCAAGTTGCTCAATAAATCCTTACAAGTGTTGAGGTTTTGCTCTGATATAGGAGCTCAAACGAGAGGATGAGCACAGTGGTTCATGCCTGTAATCCCAACACTTTCAGAGGCCGAGGCTGGGGGATTAATTGAGGCCAGGGGATTAATTGAGGCCAGGAGTTTAAGACCAGCCTGCACAACATAGCGAAAACATTTTTTTAAAAAATTAGCCAGGCACGGTGGCATGCACCTGTAGTCCTCACTACTCGGGAGGCAGAGGCAGGAGGATTGCTTGAGTTCAGGAGTTCAAGGCTGCAATGAGCTATGATTGCACCACTGCACTTCAGCCTGGGCAACAGAGGGATACCTCATCTCTATTAAAACCAAAAAAAAAAAAAAAAAAGAAAAAGAACTCAGACAGAGGCTGTGTCTTCTTCATGCTTCAATCTGCTTCAGTGTCAGGCTGGCCGGAGGTCCAGCAGCATCAGTGTCACCTGCAGAATTGCTAGAAACGCAAAGTCAGGGCTCCACCTCAGGACTCCTGGAACAGGGTCCATATTCTCACAAGATACTCAGGGGTATGTGGGGATGTTGAAATTTGAGCCTCACTGCTCTAAAGTAGACAAATAGGACTCAGGATTTGGGAGCCACCTGGCAAATCCCAGAGACACGACTCCACCTGTCATCCCTGGAGCCGAGAACCAGCAGAAGTGTTATGGAGTGCTTACGGCAGCTTCCTCACCCACTCCTTTGCTAGTCCCAGTTTTCACAGGGCAGAGAGATGCTCCCTGGGTTGCCAGCATACTCCAGGGCTCAGACTGGAGAGAAAGTAGAATGAGAGGTGGCTCTCAAAGGTTTGCGAAGTCTTCTCAGGCTGAGCAATGAAGTGTGCCTTCTTCCTGTATCTTCCACAAACCCACATACAGTTAAGAAGTTGAAGAAAAAAAGAGGAACAAGGGACAGTTGAAGCAAGCCTACTGAAGTGTCCAATGAGATATATTTTTAGGTTTCTGGACAAAGGCTCAGGTCAAAAGGAGTCTGATGAACCTGAACATCATTGATTAAATCATTCACTCATTCACTTGATATTAATCAAGTAGCTACCCTATGGGACGCCATGTTTCAGGTGCTGTTGTGCCAGCACCATCCCTGATACAAGGCTGGACATCCCCAACATGAAAACAGGGTCCCCAGAGCCACCTCCTGCTACACAGAGTTTCCCTCCAAGTTGGAATCCTCTCAGGAAAGACTGGGCCAGGTACAATAGGCTATTTCTCCCAGCAAGGTCAAGGAGTCATCGGGGTGACTGGTTTTCAAAGCAGAGCCTGATCCACCCCTGGGGAAATGCCCTTGCTGTCTACTGCTATCTGTTTAAAAGGTGGCTCCTTAAAGGGTTAACATCATCCTCAGTGCTACTCTCAGATCCTACGCACAAAGAATATTTAAAGCACATCTCCTCCACTGCTATTTATCCACACGCATTCCCCACCCCAGCCTAATCACATCCCTACTTCAGTCTATTCATAAAAATGTTGGCGTAACAAATGGCTATTTAAAGTCCTCCTTCGGGAGCAGATGCCTCTTTGCCCTACGGACTCCTTGAAAGTAGGCACCTGTCTGAGCCCCCCGGTCGGCCTGCCAGTTTGTCTTGTTCATTATTTCTTAGTTCAGGGAATTACCTTATTTCATGAGGCAAGAAAAATTCCTGGCACTCTCTCTCATTATTAAGAATGATTTCTTTTTATCCTTAATCCCAATGCCCACTCAGTTGCCCATGGCAGGAGCTAATGTGTGTGCATACCTGAGATAAGGGCCAGTCCTCTTGGCCTTTTTATTAGGACATTATGTTAGATGGCTCTTCTCCCTTCAGTGCTTCGATGTAATTTCATTCCATGTGAATGGGGGTGGTTCTCCAGAAACCCCAGCCCTAGTGAGACACACGTTCAGATTTTATGAGGTAGGTGCTGAATTCGGCTCATTCCCACTGGGACAAGGATTCAAGGGCAGCCTTTCAGAGCACATGGCTTTCTCTTTATGTCACATAGGTTACAATGCAGACTGCATGGACCACAGTCTTCAGAGTAGGATTTTCCTCCTATCTGAATAGGCATATTTGCAATCATTTCCAAATGACACTGTAGAAATTACATATTTATCAAATAATCCCGCTTGGTTGGTTGTACCAATTTGTACATCCTGAAATAATTTCTATAACAACATGGAAAAGGGAAGGCTCCTCTTTGGACTATGAGAACTAGGAATTCATTTCTAGTCTATTAAGACTTTCCAAACCACATTTTTTTTCTTTCCCATATCAAATAAAGTGATTTTTGTGATCATTTTCATGTAAACAATTTGCATAACAAGAGCCAACATTTAAACACTGTGTCTGTGCAGTTGTCTCCTGGCATAGACCGAGAATGTATGAACTCAAGATGTTTGCCCCTCTGTCATTCTATGATGTGAGTGGACAAGGTTGGGATGGAGACTGGAAGTAGAATTTTCCAGAAGGTGTTGCATATAAATGTGGAAGTATATATATATCCTCATTATAATGGGTGAATTTTATAGCTATGTCTACATGTGCAAATTAGTCTATTTTAAAGTGCTATACTATTACCAACATAAGGCAGCCGGAGTGGAGATGAGTCCCAAGATTAATTAAAAGGAACTGGCTATTTAAGAAAGTAAAATAACTGTATCTAAGTTGGAGAAAGATGAGTTTGGAAGCAGACAAACGAGTGAACCAAGGGAGAAATGGCTGCTGGCTCTCTGCCTGCAAGTCTTTAGAGGATGTGAGTGCCACTGAGGAAAAAGGGGACTGTTGTTTCTCATGGCACCAGGAGGCTGTGACTCGGAGAAAAGAATGAGATTAAAACTTTAAAAGCAAAGACAAACCTTCAGCTCCAGAAGAACGTTTCCTAGAGATTGCTCTAAGCTAAAGAAAATTATCCCAAGGAAGTATACTCATAGGATTGTAAAGGGAAAGTCTTAGAAAACCTGAACTCATATGTCTCAAGCAAAGGACTTGATGTCCCAGTAGGATGTGTGTTGCCCTGAATTTCCACTTTCTGCCTAATGTGAGGCTCCTGGACATGGGAGAGAATCACGTGCTGCCATGCCTCTACCCCAGTGTGCTGTAACATGGCCCAAATGCTGCTCAGCTTCCCGCATCTATGCAGCTCAGAGCTGCAGTGGGTCTGTGTGTGAGCGCTGGCACTAACCCAGCAGGCTCCAGCCTTGAGGGATGTTTCCCAGGATGTGCAGCCACCAAAGAGGCCCCATGAGAGGATGATCCCCTATACCTCTGAGTACCTTCACCCTAGAGAGCCCTGTTGTCCCATCCGTCTGTGGGGAAATGAGTGTTCCCTACCTCAGTACCTTGCCTGGGGAGCTACCTGTGATAGGCTCTGTGACAGACAGCAGAAACACGGTTCTGATCATCAGACAGCCTCCTTGGTGGTTCTTGAGCTGAGAACACAGCCACTGCTTGGTAAGGACTGAAGGTACCACAAGCAATGCAGACTTCACTGCCGCATTAGCTGCCTCTGACCAGTTTTCTCAAGGTAACTGTACCAAGAACACAGGAGGACCCTATTCACCCTAAATCCATGCATTTTTGCAACTGCTTCTCCTACCTGGAACTGCAAAAGAAGCAAAGGTCCAGCGAGAAGCACCCAATGCATAATCCTTCTCTAGTGACCCATAAGGAAGTGGAAGCCATGGGGCTTACGGACTCACCATACCAGGCCAAGAATTGGCGCGGCTTGCAGAGCTCAAATCAGATCCACATCCATTCCTGGCCCGTCACACCTACATGCATGCTACCTGAATCCTGCACTACATCCCTCAGAAGCTTTAAAGCTCATGGTGAGCTTTAAAACCAACTCCCAGACCCCATTCCTAGAGACACTGGATTGAATCAGTACCCCAAACTAGACTGTGCAGACACTCAGAGCCACTAGGGCAGCTTATGGCCATCAGATGCTTATATGCCAGAAGGTCTAGAGATGACAGCCAAATCTTGACTAGTCCGTATGTCAAGGGATCCCAGGTACTAATTTTCATAGAGAAACTGCCACAGAGGATGCCACATACTCTGCCTACTTGATTTCTATTTGGAGGGCAGCACTTTGTAATGAAAATCATGTTGGGCCTGAATCCCCAGGTGTCGCTTTAGTCACCGGAAGTTCCTAAGCCTGCTTCTTTACCTGTGAAATGGACTAATACTTATGCAAAAGGTTCACTCCAAGAGTTAAATAATAGCATATACAAATGCTTGGTAGCCAATAGGTTAGCTGGATGTTGGTCAATTGAAAGCATATTAAGTAAAAGAGAGGTGTCAGATACTTAGAAGGTTCAGTTTTTACACTTTGGTTTTGTTTGGTTCATTTATTGCCCATGTGTGAGGTCAAGGTCAAGCTGATAGGTTCCTGATTCCATTGCCCCTGGCTGGAATGTCAGCATCACCAGGGCAACAGTTGTGTCTGTTTTTTTCATGTGCCTAGAACAATGCCTAGAACATTACAGACACTCGATAAATATTTTCTGAATAAATTAATATGAAGGTAGACAAGTGACTTTGCCTCCCTGCATCTGGTCACTGTCCAGAGGAATCTGAGCAGTGTCTTGGCATCGTGCCTTGAGGACACTGACCATGGGGATGCCTGTGATGCTCAGACACAGCCCCGCATGCAGAAGATCCTACAGAGGCGGCCCAGAAGCACCTCTCAAGTGCCAGGCAGTGCTTTAAGGCTTCTGGAAACATCCGATGTCATTATTTAGGGGGAGATTATGAAACAAAGCAATCTTAGTTTTCTTCTATTGCTCTTTTTTGGGGCTTAGAGCAAAGTTAGTTCAAATATTTTTAAGCGGCTCTCATCACATAGGACTAAATGCCTTCAGATCCTTCTATGATTCTGCAGGGAAGTTGTTTCCGGCTCTGTCATTTTCTGAGAAAAATTACTTGCCAAGGTGTCTCTTGCAGTGTGTGGCCTGGTATTCCAGGTGGGATCTGGTCTGAGCAGAGCAGTAACATCTACCCTTAGACGGTGCCAGGCCCACTTGAAAACGCCTTATACAAAATCCCTCAATGAATCATCTGAGCAACCTACGGGGGGGGGTACTGCCATTATCTACTCGTGCTCTCACTTTAGAGAAGTAAGAACTGAGGCACAGCGGGTTGTTTGTTGTTTTTCATTCTTTTGGTCGAGGCCACACAGCTCCTAGGTGGCAGAGCTGCAATAGGACTGTTAAAAGAAAAACCTTAGCCAAATTAAATTTAACAGAGTTTAATTGAGCAAAGAACGATTCACGAATTGGGCAGCCTCTTGAACCAGAACAGGCTCAGAGAGACTCCAGCACAGCTGCATGGTGGAAGGAGATTTACAGACAGAAAAAGGGGAGTGATGTGCAGAAAAAAGAACGGAAGCACACAAACAGCTGGATTGGTTACAGCTCAGCGTTTGCCTTATTGGAAAACGGTTTGAACAACTGGATGCCTCTGATTGGCCAGAATTCAGTGATTGGCACAAGCGTAGGTTACAGTTTGTTTAAACCTCCATTTAGGTTATAATTCACTATATACAGAGAAATCTTTAGACTGAACTTTAAATATGTAAGGAGGTAGCTTTAGGCTAAACTTGCTTTAAGAGAACCCAGGCCATCTGGTGCCATGATCATGCACTTATTACTGAAATCCGCCTTCTCCCCACAGAACAGGACTGCTACCTCCCCTACTCTGGGTACTGCATGCCTATCCGTGAGGCTACATCACATCTTGGAAAGACAGAATGGCTTGGTTTAAAACACAAGACAGAGACTTTAAGAAACATCACATTGCCTCTCATTTGCTGTCTGTAGTACCTTGGCCAAGGGACTGGACTTCTCTGAGCCTCAGTTACCTCATCTGTAAAATGAAGATGGCACCCACCCTGCAAGGTGGGCCTACACAGTGAACAGGAGAAAATGCTCATGCTGTGCATGGTGCTCAGCGATGGGACAGTGTTGCTGTGGGCAGAAACAAGGAAACACGAGTAGAGCGCCCAGCTCAGCTGCTGGGCCCTGACAGTAGCTGCTTAATTCAGGTTCAACCTCTCCCCTTCTCCTCTTTCACTCTTGACTCATTTACCCAACAGGTTTTGTTTTGTTTTGTTTTTGAGACGGAGTCTTGCTCTGTTGCTCAGGCTGGAGTGCAATGGCACGATCTCAGTTTACTGCAACCTCTGCCTCCCGGGTTCGAGCAATTCTCCTGCCTCATCCTCCTAAGTAGCTGGGATTAAAGGCACCTGCCACCACACCTGGCTAATTTTTGTATTTCTAGTAGAGATGGGGTTTCACCCATGTTGGCCAGACTGGTCTCAAACTCCTAACCACAGGTGATCCACCCACCTTGGCCTCCCAAAGTGCTGGGATTACAGGCGTGAGCCACCGCATCCAGCCCCAACAGGCTTTGCTAAGTAGTCTGCTGAAAAATATTCGCCCCATTAGGCAATTAAGCATTTATATTTTAAGACCTAAGTCTGGTTCTTTATTTTTGTTTTCATTAAATTTTGCTCTGTGAGAATCAGCATTCCAACTTGTCATACTCTTCTTAGGTTCTTATTCATGGATCCAGCATAAAACTATACCTGAAACTTCATGCCATCTGCAGATTTGAGAATTCTACTGCTCATAGCTTTATTTATTCTACAAATTGTTTTAAAACCTTGAAAAATACATTGCTCACTGCTATATCAAACAGTATACAGCATTTTCTCCATTTCCAATGAATATATAGTTGGCCATTATAAATTATTGGTTATGTTTTAGGGGTCAAGTGTCTGGTTCCCCAATCAGATTATACACTTGCTGGAGCCACAGAAAAGTCTGTATGCATTCTCTGGTTTCACAGAGTACGTAATCAATACAATTTTACAGAACCAAGTATACACTGCTAACCGATTTGCCATTGAGATATCATCATTTGCTAACGACACTGGCCCTTACTTTAATCCGATGACTTTGCCTCTCATGCCTGCATTTCTGTAAGAATACTGTTTTCAACTTTACCCTGAACTCCCAGATCCCACAAAACATGGAAACAGTGCTTGGTACCAGCCAGGAATGTCAGTCTTATCTGCCAGGATATTTGTCTTATGTACCTATCAGCTAATATGCAATCACTCTACCTAGTCTTTCCAGGAACAATCTACCATAGACATCCTTGGAAAAGCAAGCTGTTATTTTCACAAAATGTTGACCAAATCTAAACTTTGCAACACTTGCTTTCCAGGATAGTTTCAAAATCTAGTTCTTTTTCGTAGGAAGACGTCAGAAGATTGGGAATTCATAAGCAAACAATTATTTCAATAATTGTCACTTCTGCCACGACCGTTGGTGGTAAAACTATTTTGGATAAGCTTGCAATATTAATCACTCAGTTCCTCACCTATAAAACAAATGTGTTCCATGGTTCTTGCATCATGGCTTAGAGAAAAAATAGATGATGTGAAAAGTACTTGGTTCCTGAGATGCTGAGGAAAATGCAGGTAGGTTCCGTTAGTACCTACACCTTGCTAATAGACAGTATGTTCTGTTCCACTTCCTAGAATTTAAAAATCCTTTGTATTTTCTGTTCTGATAGGGCCCAGTTTCAACGTAATTTGGATGTTTTTCAGTGAGTCATTACCTGTTGAAACTCGAGGGTGAAAAATGGAAACCTTCACACAATCTCAATTTTGTCAACTCAGATGACATTGCTCTAATTTTTGACATAAAACTTCTTTGGATGCAGTGGTGACAAGAGTGTTTCTTCACAAGCTGGGTCCCAACAATTACTGTTGATGCCAGATGAACCCAGAGAGGGAGCGCAAGAGGTTCTGAAGGCACACCTTTTCATACATCTTTTTATTTGAAGTGGCTGCACGATCTCCCAGCTCACTTAGTAGTCCCCTACCAGTTCTCCTTTTAATTAATAGACTTGTGAATAACCACAACTGCCTTGTGGGACATGCCAAACACTAAACAGATGACTAAGTTGCAGTGGGCAATCTGCTGAACACAGGGTGCCTTAATTTAAACCATACGTGGTGAAAAACGAAGGCACGGCAAACATGCAGCTCAGTGTATATAGCTTTTGGTCTGTTTCAAGTTAAGTAAGTCCCTAGTGTCCAGAAAGTAACATCCATAAAAGCGAAAGCAATGGCTCTGATTTATTACCACCTGTTAGCATGACTCTGACCTGCTTGAATGGGGCAGGCATTACAGTCCAGAAGGAGAACAGGGCTCAGGTCTGGGCAGGAGCCAAGGCCGGTGAGGGTGCAGTAAAGTCCGCTGGGCAGGAGCCCCAGCGAAGACTTCCTGCTGCGTGCCAATGAGCAGGTAACTGCAGATGCCTGTCGCAGAGTGGGCAGCACTCAATGTGCCTCCACTGTCATCTGGCCCAGTTTATGGACAAAATCCATCTCTTGGGGGCTGCAGGGAGGGGCTGGGGTGGCGGGTCGTTCATTAGAACCTGGCCGGAGGGCAGCTCCGATCTGTAAAGGACAGCTGTCTAATTGGATTTGCTTGTGTGTACTGTCTTAGCTTTTACAATGGGAATAGGCTACCCGGCCTTTCTAATTAGATTGTTAAACATAATAGCTGAATGGCACAGCAGTGAAGAATTTGCCCTTCTCTTTGTAAGCACAAAATAGGGCTCAGAAAAGATTCAGGGTTTTTCCAGCCCATTTCCCCCATCATTGTATCTGATGGTAATGAGATGAAGTTTATTTCTTTTTAAAAGCTCCCAAAGGAGCACAGGCCAGGTTGAAGTTCAAACTAAATGTCAAAACACACACAGGCAATACAGTAGCAAACTTCTGTTTTCCTTGGGCCTCTTGTTTCCCCTAATTGGTGCCTTGTTGGTAGTCTCTACCGAGAGACGGAGAATGAAATGGGATTGGAAATTGAATTACCCTGTCATCCCTCAAGGTGGTCTTCAGACCTGGGTTGAGAAAAATGAGTAGAAGAGGGTGGGAAAGACTCACTTGCTGAGGCTCTGGATCCAGTCTCCTGAGTCTCCTAGGAAGCAGCCGGAAGTGGAAAGAAAACCAGGGAACAAAAGAGAGGAGCGAGGAGAAAGACAAGAAGGCAAGGGGAAAGACAGTGGCGCTGGAATGATGTCATCACCCAACCCTGTGGGTCCTGTGGCTTGAAAGCCATTTTCATCCTCATCTTCCCATTGGAAATGACATTTTCTCTTTAAGGTCTGTGGTTCTCCAAGATTCCATCCTGCACCTCGTTTCCCAGTTGTCATCCTACAATTGTCATCCTTCCCTGACGCTCATCATCTAGGGAACACTGATCAGACACACAATTCAGGTTTGATATCAAGAGGACCTGCACATAAGTTTTTATTTTTTTTTACTGTAAAAGGAAATGTATTTCTCTGTGTCTGCTATGCTCTTTAGAATGTAAAGTGCCAGCATGATGCAACATTATCTTCTGTAGGGTTCATAGAAGTCAACCATCTGATGTCTGAAAAGCCCTCACAGCTTCAGCCACTCACTGAAGTTGTCCTTCTCTTTAGAAAGTGCAGAATAAGAAGGTTTTCCTTCTTCTGAGGCAGCCACATCAACACTGTGTCCCCAGAGTCCCACCACCCAACAGACACAAAGTCTCTGCAGCAAGAAAATAATTTTCTTCTTAAATGCATTCAGGAAAGCAAGGAATGACCCCAGCAGGGCAAAGGACAGATTACAACGCAGAGATCACGTTTGCCATTTTTATTCTGTTTTGACATCATCCCAGAGAGATGACTACCTGGTTTTTAGGAATATGAATAATGAAAGCAGGCAATATATTACTCAAAACCAGCAACAATTTAAAAAAGAAAGAATAAATGAGTGGATAAATGAGCAATTGTCCACCTTCCTGAAGCATTTGAGCTGTTATTTTCCTTCTCCTCCTCTTGCTCGTTGGATGCCTTCCCTCTCTGATTGTGATCTTGAGATCTCTTTGCCAAGATTCAGCAGTGACTCCAGAACTCGGCTCTATTTATAGCCCTTTGTTCGCTACACAGAGTTCAAACATTCTGTCTGTGCATTTGGGTGGTTCGACTGTGGGGACACACCCTGCACCCAACGAACACTTGGTTCATGGGTTACAAATCATAGCCTACAGGTGCATTTTTGTCTGGCCTGCACATTTATTATTTAAAAATTGGATCCAAATCCCTGGAGCCATGACAAATGTTCTCTGGATTGCCAAGCCTCACCGCCACCTCTGTATTAAGTCTGGCTACTTCCCATGGTCAGTTTATCTGCCCAGGTCCTGAAAACCTTGAAGGTTAGGACTCCTTTTTGTCTCAGTCACTTTGTCCCACTGTCTGCCCAAACCTTACGACAAATGTATCTGCAGATTCACATGAGTATACCCTCAAAACTTGGTAAATCCTCCTGTGTAGTGATTCCCAGAAAACGTTTATTCTGTCAATCTTTGTAGTTGTTTTATAACTTTCCTTAAAACTCACTTCTTTGAGACGTTGCTAGGCTTTTATTTCCCATACACTCTATATTGAGAAGGATGATCAATGGAGAAATGTGAATGAAAATTCACTAAAACAGAGACAAACACAACTCCATCCCAGCAGGGTGAGCCATACTATGTCTCTCTATATGTTGCTGTGTTTTATTCAGATGATGGGTGCATGGATTGGGTGGGACTGGACCCACTTACCCAGTTCTATGTGACACCCACCTAGAACAAATGATTACTATGAAGCACATTTTTCTAAAGTGATGAGAATAAATAGCATTGTATGGAAATTGTTTAAAGAAATTAGAATCATCTCTTCCTTATATCATACAAGTTTTAAAAAATTGATCCATAAAATCAGCACAGACCCTGACCCCTGCTCTAAACCTTTAAATAAAAGAACGATGTGCCTGCAACGAAGACACTTGTGCAGAAGTACAGTTGTGCAGTCATGGCAAACCCAAATACTGGTTTTGTTTTGAAATGAGAGATCCCTCTGCATTCTGCTGCTGTGTGATGTTTCTCATTCCATTCTTCATTGTGCACACATGGGTGACTTTAAATCAGTATTCATGGAAACAGTTCTAAAAGGTCCTGAAACTGAGAAGTGGATTATGTCAAGGACTAAAATTACTTGAGAACTGTTTGATCATGCAGATTTTGGAGTATGATCAATTTGACACATGTGTCCATGACATGAGTGTGTGTGCATTCTGTATTCCTGCAGCAAACATGAGATGTGAGCAGAAGTTGCTCCACACGCTCTATATAATGTTTTATTTAGTTTGGAACAGGTGTTGCAAATAGTGTCTCAAATATTACTAGAAATGTTCCATCACACTCACATTCCTAGCAATCCTTTCCTTTCCTTCTAAAAGCTTATTGACAGCTGATTTTGCTCCTTGAATTTCTAAGAAAATAACTTTCCATCTATATGTGAATGCATCGTTCTCATTTTTCAGGCGTAAGTATCAGATAATGTGGCTGTGTGTGACAAATGGGAGTTGGAACAGAGGACTTAGCAAAAAATTGGAAAAAAAAAATGCAGGTAAATCTTTCCTTAGACTTACTCTATTTTTTTGTCCAATTCTGGAATGAGTTCTGGAAAAATATTCCTGAAATTAAAACATCATGGGATGAAGTTGGTCTCAGATGACTCAATGTTGTATTTTCCCTATATCTCCTTTCATTTCGAAAGTAATTTTATAAAAAGAAAAAAAAGAATTAGAGGCTAAAATCCCAAGGATTGGTTTCTTATCAATTCTTGCAGGCATGAAGTCCAGACTTTTACCTAAGTAATGATAAAGGCATTGGAATATGTGATGGCTTCATTAACTCATTTAGAGCGAAAAAAAATGCTATTATGAGACGGGCAAAAAGAACCTCTTTTACCCTTTCCCTTTATGTTATTAGTACAAATAGGACAGCTGAGACCCCACACAAAGACTAGAGAAGACCTGTAACCCCCGTAAGTGTGCAGGCGAACACTGTGACATTAAAGTCCAAGGAAGCTCTTGGCTGGCACTGCCTGATCCTTTTCCTCTCAGTCACTCCCATGGAGCTGCCCAGTGGCGTAGATGCCAAAGCATACTTTTTTCCAATCCCAAAGCATCTCTTCTCTGTAGCCAAACTGACAGGGACAACAGTCATGATATAATCTTATACAGAAAACAGGATGCTGGCAGAAATATGCCTTCTGCGGAGACGACTCTGGGACTTTGAAGTTCCAGCTCCCAGCCTGTTAAAGGTCACACGGTCTCAGAGGGCAACACAACCAAAGGTAGAATACTAAAGTTAAGAACGGCCTTAAGAACCACCAACAGGGCTAGGCACGGTGGCTCACGCCTATAATCCCAGCACTTTGGGAGGCCGAGGCGGGCAGATCACAAGGTCAGGAGTTCGAGACCAGCCTGGCCAATATAGTGAAAACTCATCTCTACTAAAAATACAAAAATTAGCCGTGGTGTGCCCCTGTAGTCCCAGATACTCTGGAGGCTGAGGCAGGAGAATAGCTTGAACCCGAGAGGTGGAGGTTGCAGTGAGCCAAGATTGCACCACTGCACTCCAGCCTGGACGACAGAGAGAGAGACTCTGTCTCAAAAAACAAAAACAAACAAGAACCACCGACAGGGCCAGGTGCAGTGGCTCATGCCTGTAATCCCAGCACTTTGGGAGGCCGAGGCGGGCGGATCACGATGTCAGGAGTTCGAGACCAGCCTGGCCAGCATGGTGAAACCCCTTCTCTACTAAAAATACAAAAATCAGCAGGGCATGGTGGCATATGCCTGTAATCCCAACTACACAGGTGGCTGAGGGAGGAGAATCGCTTGAACCTGGGAGCTGAAGGTTGCAGTGAGCCAAGATCGCACCACTGCACTCCAGCCTGGGCAACAGAGTGAGACTCTGTCTCAAAAAAACCCCAAAAAAACAAACAAAAAAACCCACCAACAACTTGTTGGAAGCCAATGGAAAGGAAGTTTATGGTGAACAACAGTACTGTCCTTCACAACAATGCTGTCCTTTCATGCAAAAGGCTTCCTCAGTAGGGGTGCTGTCTTCATCCTGCTCCATCTCACTGCAGTCTTCTCATGGGTCCCCCAAAGTACAATAAGTAGGTGTTGTCCCCGCCTTGCAGGGGCAGCCAACTACAGTCCATGAGGTAAGAATGGTTTTTACATTTTTAAATGATCAGCGGAGGGAAACAAAAGTTGAATAATATTTCATGACATGGAAAATTACAAGAAATTCGAATTTCAGATTTACTAGAACACACCATGGCCATTTTGCATCGTCTAGGTCTGTTTTTCCGCTACAACCGCAAAGTTGAGCCACTGTGACAGAGACCCACAAGGCCGCAAGCCTGACATGTTATTACCTTGACCCTTGCAGAAAAGTTTGCAACCTGCGATGTATTCCATTTCCAAGCCACTGGTGAGAATTCCAGCACAGCCTCGATTCCCTAACTCTAACCCTCACCCCCACCCTCACCCTAACCCTCTACCCAACAAATATTAAACAAAATACATAGGCAGCCTGTTACCCTGGCAAACAATTCTGCGAGGAAATAGCAATAGGTCAGGAGCTGAGATAAATCCTTCTAGCATATGTGGTGGATATTGGTGCCCCAGGCAAAAAAGTTTGGTGTGCCTCTGTCAGTTACAGAACACTGGGCTGTACTGTTCAGACCCAGGAGAAAAATCTTTATGTGGTATATTCTTTTTGCCATAATTAAGAAGAGATGCAGAGAGCGAGCAGAGCAAGATGCCCCAATAAAGAACAACGCAGATTTTCCTGAGATTTTCACAGAGATGCCTCAGTAGGTATACATATGGCATTAGCGAAGTCCCCAAAGACAAACGTCATTTACTATTCACTCATTGATTCATGAAACTAATGTACCCATTTGCTCATTCATTCATTCACACAGCAATTTTATTTTATTTTATTTTATTTTTATTTATTTTTTTTGAGATGGAGTCTCACTCTCTCGCCCAGGCTCTGGAGTGCAGTGGCGCAATCTCGGCTCACTACAAGCTTCCCCTCCCGGGTTCACGCCATTCTCCTGCCTCAGCCTCCTGAGCAGCTAGGACTACAGGCACCCGCCACCACACCTGGCTAATTTTTTGTATTTTTTTTTTAGTAGAGACGGGGTTTCACCATGTTAGCCAGGATAATCTTGATCTTCTGACCTCGTGATCAGCCCGCCGCAGCCTCCCAAAGTGCTGGGATTACAGGGGTGAGCCACCGCGCCCGGCCACACACAGCAATTATTTTTTAAGCACAGATGATTCATAGATGACATAGTAAGGCCCCTACCAACAAGCAGCTTAGAATCCATTGAAAAAAACAGACACATGAACTAAATAAAATGAAACATAAATATTCCTAAATAGAAGAGCACAAGTGTAACACACCAGAATCAATTCCCTGTTTCTTTGTCTAACAATGAGTTCCTGCTCCCTGCCTTCCCCAGGCTAGAAAAAAATTGTCAGACAATACCAGCCTAAAAACAGTGCATTTGAGAATTCAACAACTCAGGGGTAATTCAGAACAAACAAGAAATGTATCAGCAGAAGTCTAGAGTGGGAGAGGCTGGAGGGATGTTCATACACACACACCACCCCCATCCCCTAGTTCCCCTTCAACAGATGACAGGAAATAAACTTTTTTTTTTCCTTAGCTGCTATGCACATAAAGAATATGCACGCAGAACTAGGCCTCAGGAGAAAAGTCGTGCTGGATCTTTATTCATGGTATGTGGTTAAACATGTTTTCATGTTGTCAAAGATTAAATAATTAGGAGAACATGGTCAAGATCAAAAGGCAGCACCATGTCACAAGCAATTAGGAGGCTCCTACAGCTGTGACAACTAGGGATCCCCGCTGGTATGGTACCTGCTTTAGCAAACCATGTGGGCGCAATATGAAGTCTAGATTGGGCACTTCAGGACTTTTCATTTAAATCTCATTAAGAGGGTTGCAATCCAATAAATACAAAAATAACAGCTAAAATGGGTTTTAAGTTCAGCGCAATAGAAGAGGGGAGAAAAAGAAAACGCAAGTCAATTGACTGTAAATTAAACATCTTTTCTGGAAAAATTCTAAATAGAAATGTATCACATGTCTTATAACGGATCTCCAACCCAAGATACATGCAAAATCCTTTTTTCAGTGTACGTTCTCATGAAGAAAGACACATGTTGATGATTCAAGTGAGTTTACAAAGGGGCGTGTAAGTCATCATAGCAACATTAAGTGGGTTTTTTGTAGTGATCCTATCTGTTGCTTAATTTTATGGATTAGAATGTCAAAGCGTGAACCAGAGAATCTCACCTGAGAATCCCTCTACAGTAAAATCCTTATGAAAGTGAAATTTGGCAATAGGGAAACAGCACGAGTAAGTCTAAAATGAAACATTAAAATGGTCTGATTTTCAAACCTTAAAGTTAAAATCAAGGTTTAAACATCTCTGTGGTCTGACCTGGGCACCAAACAGTTTTTATCCCCAAGTCTTCCAGAGTGTGTGGGGAAGTCTTCCATTGTCTAGGCTGGGGCTCCCATGCAGGAGAGCCACACACGCTGAGAGGAACTGAAGAGAACTGCTAATAGCCCCAGATGTGGCCTAGTGCACACAATCCAAACACGCGGGTCTGCCCTGGACCCAGCTCGGTTCAGGAAGTCACAGAATTAAATGGCGATTTTACTCTGTGAATTCTCACCATAAAGCTTCTATTAAAACAATGTTCACACGGTTAGTTTAAAACATTTCTGTGGATAAGAAAAGCCTTGTAGCCCCCAGGCCAGATTATTTGTGGATACCACTAAGGTCCCATCAACAGCCCAAATGGCTCTTATCTGCCCTTGGCCGGACCTCATTTGGCCCCATTCTGAGGTCCTCTCATTCCTCCAGCATCCTCCCGGAAGTCACAGAGAAGCTTCTCATCTGCCTTGATATCCTGCACTTGGGTGGGGCTTTGTTCGAGGCATGAACTGCTCTCCTTTTAGACTATCATCTCTAAGAAAATAGCCAGGCAAGGAAGGACTGCCCTCATCCCAGGCCACATGGACTGTGGCCCTCGAATCACAACACAGCTGCTGCTGCCCACTTACATGTGACTGAGTGGCCACTCAGTCCCTGCACTAAACTCAAGGCTGTCGCCTGCTCTGTGTCTCTTCACTGCTCCAGAATTCTCTCCAAGTCCACTGTGCCTCTTTAGACAGCGGCCATGTCCCCAACGCTACCCACTCCCTGACACCTGCCTCTGTCCTCCCCTCCACTTGGCTTGCCTGGCACACCACTGCCTGGGGCCCCCGGTCGCTGTGCTCTGCGTAACCTGCCTTTCCACAACGAGGATACTTCAGCCCCTCATGGCATAGCTTTTAGAGTTTTGTTGTTTTTTGTGAGACAGAGTCTTGCTCTATCGCCCAGGCTGGAGTGAAGTGGTGTGATCTCGTGTCACTGCAGCCTCCACCTCCTGGGTTCAAGTGATTCTCCCGCCTCAGCCTGAGTAGCTGGGACTACAGGCGTGTGCCAGCATGCCTCACTAATTTTTGTATTTTTAGTAGAGACAGGGTTTTGCCATGTCGCCCAGGCTGGTCTCCAACTCCTGACCTCAGGTGATCTACCCGCCTCGGTCTCCCAAAGTGCTGGGATTATAGGCATGAGGCACTGCACCCAGCCGAAGCTTTTAGTTTTTGCACAACTCTGTCATCCCTACAGTGTGCACTCACCTAAAGGGGCACTGGCTCTGAAACGACTCTCACAGCAGGTGCGGCTCCGTCATCCCGCAGGCCCCGCTGTCAGAGAGCCGCTCCTCCCTGCTGGCTCCTCTCCTAGGGTCCCACATGGTGACTGCATTAATGTCCCCTGACACCTCCACACAGACACAATGGAAACGTCTCCCCTGACCCTGATTCTGACTCACTCAATGAGTCTGAGATATTGGAGCAGAGATGACCACAAAGTTAATGTAAGCTGACAGTGTGATATAACCACTGAAAACGCGAATGCTGCCCTAAGCTGAAAACCCTCGTGTATGGCACCCGGATGGAGAGAAGGAAAAGTCCCATGCAGTGCACCGCCCGTGCCCATGCCCACTGCAGGGCGCCACGCTGGGCTCCGGGAAATACACTTTTCAAGGACAATTTGACTATGATTAGTTTAGAAGGAGGTAACTCGAGTGGTGAGGAGCTAAAAGCAAGCCTGTTTAATGAGGGATTGAAGGAACTTGGGGTGTTGACAATGTGGAAATGAAGAGGAAGCATGATTCGGCTCTCAAAGAGGAGAGGGTGCCAAGTCTGTGAAAGATCGCCTGGTTCTGAGTGGCTCAAATGGGAAACCCAGCCAAACATCTATCAAATTCAACGTATTAGCAATGTTTTCTATTCCTTCTCCATCCTTCTCATCTTTACCTAACCCCACTGTTTTTCATTCTTTTTGTTTCTAACAATAAAGCTGCCCATGAAGGGACTCTGTGGGCTGGAAGGTGGTGACCTCCCTCTAACTGGGACTGTTCAGGCACGGGTGGACAGCATCGTGGAAGGGCATTCAGGAAAATACCAGCTTAAATGAGGCAGGAGCCTGGACTGGAAAACTTCTAACATTTGCTCAAGAGCCCAGATCCCAGGACCTGAAGTGTGACTCAGAGCAGCGTCCCCAGGCTGGTGTGCAATGACACATTTCAGCATGTGTCCTTTCCATGGTCTATAAGTGTGTTCCTCACAGAAAAATTGGAGACATAGAAAAGAAAATGAACCACTATTAAATGTATTAGGAATGAACACAGTTAGCGGGAGACATGAAGTGTATATGTATTTTTTTCTCTTCATTTTTCATTTACTGTAAATTTTATTAATACAGTCTTCTGACCACCCCACCACCCAGGAGTTTCCTTTTGAATTTGTATCTACGGAAATGCATTGTGTTGAGTATTTTCTTCCAATGCAAGTATTCCTAGGACATTTCAAAGCAGAGTACTCCACGGGCAGGAAGGCAGCAAGCGGAAATTCCAAATAAAAATTAGTGAGAAAGGCTTCCTCCCACCAGAAGGTCGTGCATAGGAGACCAAGCAGGGGAGGGAGCCGCAGACACCAGCAGTATGATTTTGCCCATGACCTGGTACTTGTGACACACCTTTAGTAGGTGACAGTGAATGAAATAGCTATTTTTCCATAAATCCAAAATCTTAATCTGAAGATGGTGCAGGTTGGGGGTGCGGATCCACACAGACAGGAAAGAAAGGCGAGTTAGCTCTGAAGAGGTCACACGGCCTCACAGGCTGGGCAGGCTGGATGTTGAGGTGCCCTTCCAGGCACATGGGTACTCCTTGGGGATAGAATAGGAAGCCCTGCTGGTGTCTGCTCCCATCTGCAGGGCATGGGGGTGTGAGCAGAGAGAAAGAAAGGTGCACAAAGCTCTATGTTGGGGGATGCCAAAGAGAGACAGAGCCCCACACTTCAACCCTCCCCCATGCCTGCTCCCTCCACAGGAACTCAGAAGGCCAGCATCCTAAGGCCACATTACCAGGGGCCCCGTCAACCACCGGGGTTCCACAGGAAAAAGGATATGCAGAAACTCACCCTGAGGCCTTTGCTAAATCTTCAGACACAAAGAAAGCTAAATGAGAGACAAAGTTTGGCGGGAGGATCAGAGAAGCCCGGGCTCCGTGGCAGGTTTTCTCTTTCAGGCCATAGGCAGGCCCTGGGCCGGCCCGCCCAGCCCCTGTGGAATGTTCTGGGGGCTCTCTCTGGCCCTGGCTTTCAACTCTGCTTCTGAAGTTAGTCTGAACAATGGAAACAATTCCTTTCCATGATTAAAATCTTCCACCCTCTAAAATTAGTCCCAGGAAATTAGAACACCAGTAATTGTAGGAGGCTACACAATCCCAGCAATTTAAAGTGGAGTCATTTACGGAAATCACCCAAGTCCTTAGAAGATACTTCCTCAGTAGTTTTTGTCCTATAACTTGAGGCCACTAAAGGGTCATCAAAGCTCAATGGCTCTCAGTCTCCCAGTTATTAAATCCATTCCAGTTAAGAGATAACATGGAATTGTTAGCAAAGGGAAATTGTGACATAGTGGTCTTTCCTCATACAAAAGGAGATGTATTAATGTGTACCTTGTGTCTATGTGTGTGTGATTAGAGACTTAAGAATTCAAGATTTTGCCGTTTAAGTTTTCTTTGTCATTATTTTTTATTACAAATAGAAAAATTGGGATCAGATTTTCTCCTTTTCACACTGTCCTTGTTTAAAACCTAATCACAGGAGCGCTTCATATAGCAACACACAAGCATAGGATCAATTCTCCTAGAAGACTCACAATGCAGCCTTGCAAAGGAGCCATGGGTTCACCAGCTCAGTAAACAATGGATCTGCATTTAGCTTGTATGTGTTTTTCCTGAATGTGCTGCATTTTCTTATGTGTATCTTTTCTGACTTACAAAAAAAAAAAAAGAGGGCCTGTGAAAAATTGCTGACAAGCGGCAGATGAATGAACCCTGAAACTACATTTCCCATCACTAGAACCGGGAGTGCTTTCACACTGTTTGTGGAGTTGAGGCCAGAAAATGGTGACAGATATTTGTAAGGGGTTCAACCTCGACTCCTTCCATAGAGTTGCAGAAACACACTTCAGAACACCCTTCCCTCTCTCCAATGCCCTGCCATCTCTTCCTCATTCCCCTATTTCCACCCTCACCAATGGTCTCACCTTCTCTTTATAAGATGGTTGTTTCCAAAATGGCGGCTGCAGGACTGAAACCTGAGCACGGTTACCTCACCCAGCCCCAGCCTACCTTTCCAGGGCATTTCCTTGCATGCCCCGGTGGGGACCATATTGTTCAGTGACTCTAAAACACCCTCTGTGTCCTAAATGTATGCGTTCATCTATCCAACAAATATTACTGAATTTTTTCTTTTTTTTTTTTTCTTTTGAGACAGAGTCTCGCCCTGTTGCCCAGGCTGGAGTGCAATGGCATGATCTCAGCTCACTGCAACCACCACCTCCCGGATTCAAGCGATTCTCCTGCCTCAGCCTCCAGAGTAGCTGAGATTACAGGCATGCGCCACCATGCCCAGCTAATTGTGTGTGTGTGTGTGTGTGTGTGTGTGTGTGTGTATCTTTAGTAGAGAGAGGGTTTCACCATGTTGGCCAGGCTGGTCTCAAACTCCTGACCTCGTGATCTGCCCACACCGGCCTCCCAAAGTGCTGGGATTACAGGCGCGAGCCAAGTCTTTGCCCTCCGAGAGCTAATGACCTAGAGGAAGGGACATGACCAGCCATCATATTACACAAGCAAGTATAAAATTACAAATTGTTCCTGGTACCAAAAGCAGAGTGACAAAGTGCTGTGAAAATCCACATAATTGAGTGCTTTTACTCAGTTTGACTGGGCAGGGACCTTCTTGGGAACACAACAAGCAGCTAAGGTATCAGAGAGGTGTGGACAGCTAAGAAAGGCAGGCAAGCCAACAGTATCCCAGGCAGAGACGATGGCTGCGCAGCCTCCTAGGACGTCCTTCCCAGGCATCCCCGCATGGAGAGCCCTGCTTCACCTTCATGCACCATTTGAATGACACCCTTTAGGAAGCCTTCCTGGATCCTTTCAACCCCCACCCTTCTTTCCTCCAGCCAATCACTGAATAAGTGCATACTAAGCACCTACTGTGTGCCAAGCACTGTGAGGACACCCGGTGCCATGGGAAGAAGACAAAGCCCTTGCCTGTTTGACAATGGGGGTTGCATTCTTATTCAGGTATGATGAGGCCAACTGCTCAGGAGACAACACCATTGGAGAGGGTGTTACTCAGTTCCCAAGAGGAGGGGGCACTCCAAACCACACAGGGCCACATGGGAACCACCGGCGTCAGGAGCAAGAGGACATGGTGGGGAGGAGGCATTACTGTGGTTTCCACGGGAAGGAACAGGCAGAGCAGGGTGGGCAGGCTTAGGACTGGCTGGTTTGAATAATTTCAGCAGGCCCTGGTATAGGGCTGTTCCTAGTTGTCTGGTCCCTAACCTTGGGGTGATCAGGGGAATAGTGGCCCAGAGGATGGGAGCCTGACGGAGGAGATGTGGGGTGTGGGCTCTGGATTGGTTGGTTTGCAAAAGAGGGTGTGTTTGCAGGCAAGTGTTTTAACACTACAGACACTGGCTCACCCTGGGAGGGGCAGCCTCTCAGGGTCCACAGGACCCAGATGTCAAAGCATCAGAATAAAAAGACACAGTTAATGCATTGCCGTTGAGGTTTAGCTGTTTACCTGGGGAGATGAGCAAGAGATGACCATGCAACACAGCTAAACACACAGCCGGGGCCCCTGGCCAGCCTCCGGAGGGATGGGCTTCTCTGTGGAAGCTTCTCTCCAGCCCTGAGGGGTGGACAGGAGTCAGTCAGGCAAACAGGACATCTAGACAGAGGAAGCACAAAAAACAGAGACAGAGGAGGAGGGAAACAATTCAGAAAATGAAAGAAGCTCAAAACTGCTGGAAAGCCCAAGCTTGTGGGAAAAAGCACCAGTAAGAGAGAAGGCTGTCAGGACCAGATCGTGGAGGGTGGGGTTTAACCCAGAAGCTGGCTTTATCCTGAAGGCAAGAAGAGCCACAGAAGGGTTTGATGGAGGTAAGGGATGTGCCTGGCTTTACATTTTGGATCATTTGGAAGGGAATGAGAATGCCATAAACACGTGTAACTCGCAAGGCCACTGCAACCATCCAGGGGAGAGATAGTAGTGGTGGTAGAGATAGGGAATGAACAGATGTAAGGGATATGAGCAAAGAAAAATAATGGGATTTGCGAGCTCAGGTGAAGGGGCAGGGATGACCCCACCTCTCTGCAGTACCAGCTGGCAGAGCGTTCACTACCACAAGGGATGCCAAGGCAGCCTGGCCCAGCAGACAGCAGGCAGACTTTTTACTCAGATCCCAGAATGAGGGACTCATCCCTTATGGATTGAATTATTTTAGAAAATTTACATTATACCATGAGTGTCCATGGCACTGGGATACTGTTTACCTCAAAACATCATTATAAGGACTGATTGAGATAATGGCTCTGAAATTGCCGGCTCTGGAAAACACTGCTCATGTGTTTTCTTAATTTCTTGCTACCATTATTATTCTTGTGCAGCCCAGGCCTCTCTATGCCCAGAGCCAGAGTGACCAGCCACAGTATGCATATGGTACACAAAGGAACCAGCGGTCCTCGTGGCCACACACATCTCTTCTCCCTCTCTTCCTTAGGAGCATTGCACAGCATTCAACAGAATTTATTCTGGACAGTATTTCACCCCACTAAAAGATCATACTCTTCAGGATCCCAGGAATCTAGGTGTAAATTCTGGCCAGTGAGATTTAAGTGCAAATGGATGCAACTTGCGGAAATGTTCCTTGAAAGGAGAAGGTATGACATTTTTCACTACTTTATTCACACTTTTGATCAGAACTCAAATGAGATGGCTGGACTTCTTGCAGCCACTTTGGACTATGAGGAGGAGGTTTTTTACCAAGGCATCAGTCTGCATTCCACATGGCTACAGAGCCACTTCCAAGTCCTGGACTCCTCTGCTCTGAGCAGACTTACCTGAGGAATAAACGTTTTCCTATCCTGTTTAACCTACTGTTTTTCAGGCCTTTGTAACTCACAGATAAATCTAATGTGAAGTGATACATCTGATATCCTAATAAGCCATCAGTATTTTTACCCTAATACAAAGAGTGTGAAGGAGTAAAATAGGTTATGTATTCATGAAGAATGTGATCATAATATCTATACGTTTAAATGAGGGGAAAAATACCTGTTAAACCTTTAAACAATGCATTTCATTTACTTAGACTCTTCTAAGATGAAATTGAACATTTTCTCAGAAAAATAATACAAAAACGATCTCACTTTTGGTGTAAAAAAAATCAATATCCACTTTTTTAAAACTATCTTTACTACAAGACTAGTTGTAAAAAAAAAAAAAAACTTTAATTCAGCTCCTATTAAAAGCATTTTAGAGCAAAGCTGCTCCAGAGAATTCTCAAAGAAACAGGAAAAACAATATCATTTCTCTGGATCTACTTGAAAGAGAATTGGGTGACTTTTACTTGCCCTTTCTTCTCAAAACAAATTTTTGGACTAAGACAAAGTACGGAAAATTTCTATGAAGTATTTGATACTTCAGTGAATGAGAAAGCAAGCAAGCTGTAAATGCAGTGCAAAGTGTACATTCAGACTTCAGGGATACAAGAAGTAATAAAAGTTTTGTGTTGTTTTTTGTTTTTAAAGGCAAGCACTCACTTGGAACATTTAAATAAAACTTTAAAGATAGCGAGTAAGACACTGCCATTTTCTAACAGGAAACATTCATCTTCTTGTTAGATGAGGGAACTAAATTGTGTCCCTCAAAATTCAAATGTTTCTGAAGCCTTAACACCCAGTATATCAGAATAGACCTGTGTCAGGAGACAGGGCCTTTAAAGAGGCGATTAAGGTTAAATGTGGTCATTAGGACGGGCCCTAATCTAATATGACTGCTGTCCTTATAAGATATTAGGGCACAGACACATATAGGATGACCATGCGAGGACACGGGGAGAAGACGGCCATCTATAAGCCAAGGAGAGAGGATACAGAAGAAACCAGCCCTACAGACACCTTGATCTCAGACTTCCAGCCTCCAGAACCTAGAGAAATACATATTTTTTTGCTTCAGCCTTCCAATCGGTGGTACTTTGTTAGACAGCTCCAGCAAACTAAGACACTACCTCATGCTGTTTCCCATCCTAGCTACAGTTGCAAAGCAACAATTTTTAACCATGCAGACAAGATTCTGGAGCAGAGATGAGAACAGCCGCTGTCTTCAGCAGATGTTCTGCCACGACACCTGCCTAGTCAGTAAGCCCACTGACCACTCTGATTGGATGGTTCAGTTCTTCTCGCCTCTCCTCCAGCGATAGTCACCTGAGTCCTAATTTACATAAAAAACTTGGAGTCATCAAATGGGAATTCCCACTGTCTCCAGACACCATGCTGACAATTCCATTTAATCTGTCCCCCTTTCCAAGGCCTGTGCCTTGGAGTTTGGAACTTTTTCTATTCATTGACTCTTCTGTGTCTTCAGTGCTCACCCCATGGCTATCAAATGGCTCCTGGTTCCTCCCTGCTCTTTCATAACCAAGCTTCTTTAAAGATCTTGGGAGCTGCCATTTTTGTTTCTTAGCTCCCTCTCACTTCTCAGCCTGCTCCAGCTTGGTCCCTGCCTTCATTGCATAAGTTCACAACTCTTGCAGAGCTTACAAATAAGCTCCCCGTCGCTGAACCCAGGAGACTTGTCAGTCCATTCCCAGCAGCATCCAATGTGCTTCACGTCCAATGCTTTCTCTCCTTATTTTCCAGTTTCCCCATTCTCCCTGGCCTTTCCTTCTCTGAGTCATTTGCAAAGTCATCATCTTCCACTTGGACATTTAATTCTGAAGTTCCTCAAAGGTTAACTCTATATCTGGGCCCAAAATTCTATCTATGCTAAGTATCAAATTGAGACCTGCAGTTCAGCCCTTCCTCCGTCATTCATCAGGGAACCACACAGTAACCTCACAGACCGAACCCCTGATTCCTCCTCCAGTCTCCGGCAACAACCCGGGTCCCCTCCCAAGCTTATCCGTTGTCTGAGGTGGTGCCATCTGCAGTGTTTTTGTTATTCGGACAGAAAGCCAGGAGTCAGCCTTAGAACCTTCTTCTCCCTCAGTCTCACCTCCGAACTATGACTAAGTCAGTTTTTCCTCCTACCATTCAGTTTCTTTCAATGCCACGGGGGTCCTTCTCCTGGAACTCCCGGCTTCTCTAGCACAGGCTATTATTCCAGCCCCCTCATCCTGCTCTCTCCCCAAGAAAGAAATGTTTGAACTGCAGCTGCAATGTCACCTTCTCTTCCATCCATCCCCAACACCCTCCCTTCACAATCTGCTCTCTACACCAGGAGTGAAGTCAAAATGCCTGGACTCACCCCTACAGGGTGCCACACCAATAGCCCCAGCTCACCCCCTGACTCTTCCCATGGATGCTGGCAATTTGGGCCCAAAACATGGGAACTTTATTTTACTCTCACAACTCTAGTTATATTGTATCGATTTTAAAGAGCTCTTTATGTAGCAACAGTATTAATTTTCTGTTACAGATTTTGCAAATATTTCCCCGGATTTGGGCTTTTAGGACTGAAATCGCCATATTCTCTATGCTCTTGCAGAAGATGGCAAATAATACGTCAGCAGTTACTTCTGATGTTGCGGCCTCCTCAGCAAATGGAAGCACCTGGCCTGCCTCACCTGGTGAATCCACCCGGGATGGACCGTGCCTTGGAGAAAAGGAGAGAAGCTGCAGAACAACCCTCAAAGCCAGCAGCCTGATAAACTACATTTCAGAAACAACCACCTTTTAGAGACAGGGAATAGCAGACATTCTTTGTGATGAACGCACTGAAATTTCAGGCAAGCAGCACTACAGGGTTTCTTAATTGAACTTTTGTGAATTTTATTCAAAGCAGACTATAACAATATGGTTCTTGATTGCCGTTATTTCTCTACCTCGTGAAGAATGTGGGCCTGGTGGAACTGGCTATTGTTCTGCATATCACATGCTTCCCCATTATTTCTCTTTCCATGTCCACACTGAAATTTGGTCGCAGCAAGTGGGCAGGTAAAGGGACCCAATTTTCAAAGAAAATTAATGAAGAGAGAATGGATGGGCGAGCAGCTGCCCTTTCATCCCTGATGGCAGAGTAGGCTCAGGTACAGGTGGGTGGGCTGCTAGGCGTTGCATTGAAATTCCTTTATCATCTCAGCCTTTTCTCCGAAGGCCTTCAAAGAGCTGAGCCCAGCTGCTCCCATCCCCTCGCCTCTGACTCCTCTGCTGATGACAGGACACAGAAAGCATCCCAAAACCTGAAGCCACACAGGCAGACTGCGGTGGGTGCTGATGTCCTTGTAGAAAGTGAAATATTGTCCTTATATTCAAAGACAGCCATCTTCACACCGGGTGCCTGGGAGGACAGTCACACCAGACATTGCAGCTATCTTACGTCATTCCATCTTTTCTGCTCAGCCAATGTACTCATCGCTCATTGTTCAAGACACTCCCAAGTCAAACCAGCAAGCCGAATTTCACTGCTCTGAGTTTAAAATGTATTAACTGCTGTCATGATCTAATAATAAGTATTATATCTGCTTTAAGATCTCCCAGCAGGGGACAAGGGAAGCATACATGGAGCTGGAAATTCACTGATTCTGCTCTTCAAGAAACATCAGGCCTGAAGAAGGGCAGTGGAGCTCTTGGGGTGGCTCCTGCAGTTAATGAGCCTGACACTCTTTGCCTTCCATGACAGGACACAGGTTCCCTTCACAGTAAGGCCAGGCAGTGTTGTCTCATAGCCAAGCAGCAGCCTGAAAATCAACCAGAACTTAGAAGTGAACACACACTCTGCCTCTTAATACAGCAGTGACACTTTGCTACTCTGAGCCTCCTTTTCCTCTCTGTAAAATGAGAATAATTCTCACTTTTCCTGAGATTGTATAGAAACTAGAAGAAGCAAAGCATGAAAAAGCAACGGGCAACCTGCAGACCAAACAGTAAGTTAAATTATGCTGTCAGGGAAATTGAAGATAAAATTCTGAACTTACATAACTTAAAGATATTATTTCACCAGAGTGAAATTTACTTCAGGGTTCCTAGAAACATTCATTCTTTCATTTCCAAGTATTTTTGGGGCACTAACTATATGCCAAGCACTGTTCTGGTACCTGGGGTATCCTAAGTGGAGTGCTAGTACATGTGCAACAACCAAATGACACTCTGAGAGGAGGCAATGAGGAAGCCCTGATTTGCAGCATTTGCCAGTTACTGTGGTGTAAATTCTTCCACCACAGGCAATTTCCAGCGACCTGTGAGATGCAGAATTAGGAAGAGAATGTGCACCATCAGCTCTGGCTCCAGCCCAGCTCCCAGATGGCTTATTTATGAATCAATAAATAAACCACCCTCAATCCCATCCACCCTCACAGACCTCCCTTTCTGACATTACCCCCTGAAGGTGAAATATGATCCAATACCTCTCCTTCTCCAATTTCTTATAAGTAGGTTTTCAGAGATGTAGTGAACATAAAAGAACTGATATAGACTTTAAACTATTCCTATTATCATCATGACATTGTTTTTTTTTTCTTCCCAAAGCAAAATAAAACATGGGCTCCTGCCCAAACTTTACTTACATACAAGGGACTAAAGCTTATTTAAAAACAAAAACCCAGCCAAAAAAAAAATTGCACTTCTCCAAAACTATAAATGACTTACTCTCTTTGCTTTGGTCTTACCCAAAGCAAAGGGGATCCCGCACAGAATGAGGGAGAATCCACCATGGTTTCCTCCTCTTGGGGACCACTGAACTGTGGAATAAGCTGTCCCCACTCAGTGGAGGCAGAGGCCAAGAGAGAATGTGAGCTTTGCAGGTGCTTTGCTTTTCTTGAGCCTTTGCAGATACATAACACAATGCATAGGCCTTCCGGCATAATCTTCCCATTGTTACGGTGTGTGGGGATGACAGAGAGTAAAAGGCCAAGGATAGTAAATTTGAGAATTCCCAGGGTATAGCTCTACAACTGTACTAAATATTTCCTGGACTTTCTTTTTTAATACAAAGCAGTAAAACTGGGGGAGAAAATGAATAGGACGAACTTTTTGCCAATTTGGGAATTTGCAGCTTTCTGTATTTGCCACTCTCCGCTTTACAAAACTAGGCCTGGTCCCCTGTGGCTAAAGATTGAAGGCAGTACCTGGGCCATGCCAGGCCTCCTGCGTGTAGGAACAAGCAGGCCTACAACCTCTTGTAAGACCTTTCTGGGCAAACACAGGGTGGGTCCCAAAGCAACCATTTTTGACTCGTATTTTGCCATAATCCTCCTGTTTTACTTGGGCTTATATATATATATATATTTTAATCTAACTTGATTATTCCATTATACTCAACCTGCAAAGAACTCCTTTCGTCACACGGTGGCTTGTGGCGTCAGTCTGTGAATGTGCCAATCACAGTGAGATGAAACACGCTATGCCAGGTGCAGATTTGATGAGTAAACAAAGGAAAACCAGAAAACACAATGCACCTATGTCTACTGCCAAAGACCTGGGATAATCTAGTAGAGCCTCAATCACCCCTTTTCCTCCCATGATATCTTATGCTAATTGAAGACCAGCATAGATAGCAGTAGCCTCTCAGCTGCGCTAGCAGGCACCCATTGACCACATCCATTCTCAGGGAGTTTTGCATGGTCAGCAAGAGCCTGAGGTGGTGGAGTTGGACAGGCTGGATTCAAATTCTGACCCCTTATTGACTTGCTTTGTAAACTTGGGCCAGTTGCTGGGGAAGATTCAATAAATTATTGTGTAAAGCATATCATCCAGAACAGTGTCTGGCACTGAATATGTACTATGGATATGTTAACTACTCTGGGGAAGATTGTGGAAGATTTTGAAATAGGCCTAAAGGATTTTTGGATAGCCCTCCATGGAATGCTACTATTACAAGGATTATTCGATTCTATAGGGTGTGCACATTTGCTTGGTTGCTTTTCTTTGACTAGGCTACTTTACAACTCTGTTAAACGCAAGTTGATTTGTAGGAAACTCTTAGTTATACAAACAATTCCTGCCTGTAGACATACATACTGTGTCTCATCTCCTGGTAGTCAATTCTGTGTCACCCTGTGGACATGGACCAATTTTGCCAGGTTACATCCATTTGTAAATTCATTTCAGCAATCCCTGTCTGACTATAAGGAATATAGTTCTTTGAGTTGTCTTATGAACCAATTGTAATATTATCATATTGGTTTCTTCATTAATTTACACATTAAATGCAGTTTTTGACTTGTGCTGATTGTATATTTGCCTGAGAATCATGATCTTATCCTCTTTTAAAGTTTCTCCTTTAACACCATCATCACCGTCACCATTTTTATTTATTCATCATTCACTCAACAGGTATTGTTGAGTCACCACCAAGTACTGGACACCATAAGCTCCTTCAATTCCTACAACACTTCAGAAGCTGTGCAGAAGTTGGAATTTGACATTTAAAAGCCTCTATTTATCTCATAATATTTTAGGCATAAATGTTTCTTTAAAGGTTTGGTACTAACCACATTGTTCAGATACAGGCATAGCCGCTGAGTATTCCTCTAACAATCAGAGAGGGCTGTCCCTTTTTTTTCAAAAATGTACACAGAGTACAGAAATACACAATCTGTTTCACCATCACTTCACTTTTTCTACCCTCAGCATTTTTTTAACCAAGTGCCCATTTTTACAGCCCACACTGACCAGTAGGGAAGATAACTCTCTACTGTGCAGAAATCTTCTAAAAGGACCTAGCACCTAAAAGAGCATATTGAGAATATTAAATTGCTTTTACATAACAGAGTCCTACCAGGGGGTCACTAGGCCATTTGATCTCACAGATTTCAAGCATGTGAGTTAAAAGAAAACGCACACCCCAGGAGACGCAGTGCCAGTGGACTCCGTGATAGCTTTGATTCCCTTGTCAACTCGGATTTCACAGGTGAGCTAAAGTTAATCCAAACTTGCCTTTGCCACCCAAGTTCATCATAATGGGAAAACTGGGGCGGTGGAGGGGGGCTGGGGAGAGGAACTGGCCTGAGGGCGGGCCTTCCACCACCAAGAATATGGCCTTACTCTGAGGGGATCTTTGTGGTTTGCCATCATCTGAAAGAAATCAGCTGATCCAGCAGTTCCCAGAGTTACAGACCATGTCCCACAGGGAAGATGCAGAGGGCCCGGATACAGGCACTGCAGCCTGAGAAAGGTTCAGGTGGGACATTGCTTTCAGACATCCTCCTCAACACATCTCAACCTTCAGGACTGTAAACGCTCATCCTGGTGGGGTTATTTTAAATCAAAGGCCAGCATGCCCACAGCTGCACAAGTAAGGAATGCCTAAGAAAATAAATACTAGTTAGAGGGTGATTTAATGCAGTTAGCTGCAGTGGGTGGAGGCTGGAGGCAGTAGCTTTTAACAAGTTTTATTTGAAAGACTAACTCGGTGTGGTTGTCACGACAGTTGTGTTTGTGGCCGGGCTTGCCTTGCTGACAGATGGAAACCTGGCAGCCTTTCCTAATTCATGCAGACGCTCTACAGGAGTGACCCGGCTAAGTAATGCCAACGTTAACCTTACACAAACCGTTCTCCTCTTGTTAATAAACAGAACATTTTAGGGCTGTTCTGGTCAAAACACTAGCAGAAATATTCAGCTTTTCCTCCCTTTTCATCTCTGTTTGCCCTCTGAGAATTCATTTAAAAAGAAAAATGCTTCTGCAGAGAATCACTGCCTGAAAAAAAAAGAAAAAGAAAAGGGAATGTTTTGCAGACATCCTCATCTTTGCAAATGCCCTCTCTAGTCATCAAGTCCCCTACAACATTAGGATCTCCAGAAAAGGAAGATAAACCAGCAGGACACCTAAGTGGCAGTTTAGTATTTAGGAAAGCCAGCGTTACAAGAAAATACACTCCCATCATTCACTCTGGAAGATCAGTTTCAGAAAAGTGCTTTGCAGTTCAAAAACAAACAAAAATGCCCTGTGGAAAAAAAGCGCAGTATTTCATATTTGAGCACCAAGTGTGCTTTTAAGGAAGCAAAACTTCTTGAACTTTGCTGTATTTTAAAAGAGAACATCATGACACATGGAGACATACACCCAAACAGAATCAGCCAGCCAGCAGTGGAAATAGAGGAGGGAACACCCAGGAACGAGTTCTGGGAACTCCTGGTACAACCGTATGCAAATCATTTCACAGGCGTGCTGGCAGGCTGAGTTCCCAGAGTAAATGATTTTCATTTCTGTATCGGCACTATCTTCGCACCAAGGTAACTGACCACATGCCTCTCGTCTGGGGAACACAGACAGGTGGGGTCAGATCTTTGTTAACCCTCTATTATTATAAGAGGTAAAACCATCACAGAACATTGTGTATACATTGTCAATGAATCTCCGCGGGTAGATTATAATCGTTTTTTTTTTTTTTTCATTTTTAAAATAGTTTTGGGTAATTTGCAGAATGACAATACAACCCATTGGAACAAATGACTTTCCAAATAGTTTTCAAGTACTCCACCTATATTTTCAAAGACCAAATAGCTGCGCCCAAAGAATCTGGTGATTTTAACCATTTCTCAAGATGAAACTTGTGAAGGATTTCTCCTTCAGCACAGTTGACATCTCAGGCCAGCTAACCTGCAAATAAAAAGATTTCCTGGGAAATCTATCAGTGGGTGTTGCTTTTTAAATAAATCACAAAAGAAAAATTACTCTAGCAAAAGGGAGGGGGGTCAATTACTCTTAATTCCACATATGGTTTAAAGTATTTCTAAATATTTGCCAACAAAAATAAAGACCGAGTTATAGCGAAGGCACTTTTTACTAATATCATCTGCACTTGGTGATTCGTCTCCTTCCCTGCTCCACCTTTTCATAATGCTGTATATCCACTGGCAGGAGGTCGGCCCGTATGGGGATTGATGGGCTTGGGCTGGCTCTGGCTCTGGGTCATGAGAATTCTTGCAACCTAATTTGATATACATTTTTTAAAAGTCTGCTTAATGTATGGCACCTCTGGGGATCCCAGCAGATCAGGCGAGGGGTAAGGAGAGAGTATATATGCTCCTGACTCCCTCTCTGTAAGGGTCACCTGTGGTTGGCCCAATCTCAAGATGAGTAACTTCTCTTCTGAAATTACCCTCCTTCCAGTAAATGCTGCCCCTCTTTCCTTTGGATCTGGGGTTGATCATAGGCCTGCCTTTTCTGGAAACATGCACTGCATTGCACTTCATGGTTTCCCCATACCTGCCCATGCTTTGTAAATATCTTTTTATGAAATCATCCTCAAATTATCCTAGCCTGAGTATGCCACCTGTTTCCTGCAGGGACCTTGCTTGGTGCTCAGCTCTGTGTAACAATGATTCCTAACCTGGGCTCCCTGAATTCCCTCCCCTGAGCCATCTACTGGTAGAAGTCTATCTCAGCATAAGTCTCTTTTATAAGTCTCTGTCATTTATATTATGTATTTAAAAACATTTTCCCATGAAGGGGGTCCACGGGCATCATCAGATTGGCAAAGGAGTCCACAGTATTAAAAAAATGGTGGAACAAAGTGAGCAGACACCTATTTTGCTCTCTTTTCATCTGCTCTGTATTGAAGGTAGTATATAATGGAATTCACTGATCTTTATGGGGAAAATGTCAGAGACTCCTGTCTCCTTCACATATGCTTCCTCTTAGTAAGCCTCTAGCATAAGCCCCTCATTTTACCCCAAGGTAAAGCTTTCAAACTGGTTGAAAGGGTGAAGGTTTGAGAATTATTTTCTTAGATATCAAGAGAAGTAAGTAGATTCTACTTCCCTTGAAAGAAGGTCTAGCCATCTCTTTTTACTTGGTTCCCTTTTTCTGTCCCTGTCTCAGTCTCTCTTTTTTGTTTCTCTTGGTGTGTATGCGCACGTGCACATATGTTTGGATGAAGAAGTTCAAAGTCTGGCCTGGGCAATTCCTCCAATCCAAGGAAGCAAGACTGATGAGTCCTCATATTTTTTTCTCTTTTGCTTGAATCTGTTCCATCCAAGAAACCTGGAGACTTTAGGCCTGGTGGTGGATCTCCTCTTTGGAGAGACCTGGCCACCTCTTTTGCCTTTTACAGTGTTCTCTTCTCTGATATGGCTAAGTCAGGTGGACCTAGGAAGCAACATCCTGTTTTCCCAAATCCTTCCCCCTACCGAGAAGAGTCTTTGTATGTACATATGCATGTATTTATTTATTTATTTTAGTGACAGGGTCTCACTTTGTAACCCAGGCTGGAGTGCAATGGCGTGATTGACCTGAGTGGCCATGAGCTACCGTGTCCAGCCACCAACCAAGAAGAGTCTTGATAAATTGCAGCCATTTCCTTTTTCTGATTTGGATCAAAGTGTCTTGCTCACTGATCTCCTCTGGCTTTCTCATGGGCAGACCTACTCTCATTTTTCTGGGCAGTGGACTGGAAAGATGGGGACAAGGCCAGCTCATGGGTGACTGTAGGCAGACTAGCACCTGTGCACTGTTAGTGTTCATCTGGAAGGACTGCTGAATATCATTCTCCATGGAATTTCACCTAGCCTACTAGAGTTTGTAACCTAGGGGCTAAAGGCACTGTTAGTATGAAAAGTTAAATTATTTTGCTTTTTTCTCTGTACAGGGACCTGGTTTGATGAGGTAAATTATCAAGGGGAATGTTCAGTATTTCAGGATTCTCTTGCCAAATACAACCAAAATATTACACTTATATTTTCATCTTTATAAGCATTTGATTCAGGATGTTTACACTCTATATTGTTAAGAATCCATCATTCTTGATCAAGTAATTAACACTAAAGAAGATGAACTAAAAGTGGTAGTATATAAAGTAAGTTAAAATTGCAAATCAGGACAAGAAAGTTTTCACAGACAAGATGATGTGGAAACAAAAAAGCAATACCTCAAGTGTCAGAACCTGATTGTGTAGAATTAGGGCTGAGTCTTTTAATTGGCAGCCAACGAATAAGAGTAGGTAATATACAAGATGAGGAACTGTCAATGACAAACCAGTCTGTGACTGAAAACTGAATTTGTGGCTAGCAAGAGTTTTAAACAAAAATGCAAAAAGCATAAAAGAGTTATATAAAATAGATAACTATCCCAGAGACAATGGAAAAACTAAGCATATAATATACTGGATAGCGTAAAGATAATTTGACAGTTGACGGCCAACTAGAAGGAGAAACAGAAGACATCTAAATGCATCAAAATATGCAACATACCTGACATCGCAGAGCAAATCCCACAAGCCTGTATTGACAGGCTTGATTTGCACAAACCAAGCATGGCCAAAGTTTATTTTAATTTTCTTTGTCAAAAAATTGCCCTTCCTCCTTATCTTTGGCTTACATAGTGTGAAAATATTTGTTAAAGGTTGAGGATTTTAAAAAGACTAACCTACTGCCAATTGTAAGAACTTGTGTGGAAAATGCCTCTTAATAGGTGGGGGGAAAACGGTCATGGGACCAATATTTTAATACGGTTATTATTAAAAGAAACAACTTATTATAAACAAATGCTCACAGCTGTGTGCCTCATAGAATTTCTTTTGAAAACATGGGTTTGCAATTGGAGAGACCAGGAGAGGGACCCTGTGGAAGGAAGGCTGCTTATCCTCCTGGGATCTGGTCCTCCCCCAGGCTCTGTTGTCCCCGCGCTACATGATTGGGAAGAAAATATGACCCTGTAGAGCAGCCACTTGACTTGTGCTCTGTCATCCACTCCTCCTCCAAATGCCAACAAGGCCACGTGCCAACTGTCTTAGCTCAGGCAAACGATTTTGACTCTCCAAGCCTCCAGATGGCTCCTTCTTTTGACAGCTGCCTTTGATTTTTATTTGCACATTTTCCTCTTGTTCATGCTTATTTCTACCTGTAGCTGCAGTTCCCCAAGTCGAAGTCAATCCATTCACTGTGGTCCCTTGCTCAAAGCAATAGGCTCAGGAGTGAGCAAATGACCAAGTTGAATCTCATGCATTCTGTTGCTGCTGACAACAAAGATGTTTTCTCTTCCTCACTGGACACGAAGCTTGGGGTGAGTCAGGTTTTGCCCTGGAAAAGCTGCCTCAAGGGAACAGAGCCACTGCAGGAGAAGCAAGGCCGAGAGCAGGAGAGAAGCCAGGTCACAGCAATTTCATCTGCGCTGCAGCTGAAGCTGGAACTGCCACTGGACCTAGATTCTGTTATAGGAGCCAGCACATTTTCTGTTTTTGTTTAAGCCAGTATGGATTGGTTTTCTGTCACTTGCAACACAGAATCCTGGTTCAAGTCTATTGGGAAAATTACGTAACATAAGCCTGGATAACACTTAGTATAGTACCTGTGCCTAAGCAAATTCACACTAAATGCTTGCCATCTTACCATCATTCCTAATGCTGATCAAAGCCTAGAGGAAACAAATCTTCTACCAATGCCCTGGTTTAGTAGTGACAATATTGGACTATCTCAAATCAAATATTCTGTCAGACTCAAAAGCATGGGAGTATCAAAGACAAAACTACTACCTATTACAAAGTTTGTAATCTTGGATAAATTTTGACTCACCTAACTTGGTTTATGGGACGCCTAAACTTTGGTAATGTTCTCACCTAAACTTGTTTGGGTTAGAAGCGAAACAAACACAGACAGATAAGTTTCTTATCTGTCTGAGGTGTTCTTGGGCAGTCATTATGTCTTTGGGTGGTGCGGCCTCGGTTCCTTTAAGCCTGGATACAGTTCCATGGGGCTTGGGTGGCCATTTCCTCCTCTGAACAACACACCATTAGAAAACATACACCTCCCTGGTCCTCTCTGTGTCCTTCCTGATGCCTGGGTGTCAGGATGATGATGCCATTCTAGAATCTTCTGTACCTCATGCCTTCAAGTGCTGAGCTTAGAGCCCCTTTCTTCACCTCCTCCTGAGGTCACACTAGTTAGGACCATTGAGAAAATTTCCTGTCCTCATATTTTGTTGAGTTAAGGCTGATTCTACTTGTCAGCAGCTCAGCTTAATTTCTGGACTGTCTTGTTAGAAGCGGTGTTGCTTAGAGGGCAGTGTAGTCATCTTAGAAGACAACACAGTAGCTCGTTTAGGCAACACTTCCTGAGGCTTGTGGTGGGCCACACTCTATACTAGGTACTGTCCCCAGTTGAGTGCTGAATTGTAGACAAAAGCTTTGCTTTTTTTCTTGTTTTAATAAAAATGTAAAAAGCCAACAAATGCAGTAGAGTAGTGGTTTTCAACCCAAGGCTGTGTATTAGCCTCTCCTGGGGAGCTTTTTTTTTTTTTTTGAGGCAGAGTCTCACTCTGTTGCCCAGGCTGGAGTGCCGTGGCGCGATCTCGGCTCACTGCAAGCTCTGCCTCCCAGGTTCACACCATTCTCCTGCCTCAGCCTCCCGAGTAGCTGGGACTACAGGCGCCCACCAACCACACCTGGCTAACTTTCTGTATTTTTAGTAGAGACAGGGTTTCACCGTGTTAGCCAGGATGGTCTCGATCTCCTGACCTCGTGATCCGCCTGCCTTGGCCTCCCAAAGTGCTGGGATTACAGGCGTGAGCCACTGCGCCCGGCCTCTCCTGGGGAGCTTTAAGGAAAATCCACTGACCAAGTACTCCCTCGGAGCAGGGAAGTCAGGATCTCCAGTCATGCATACTCCCCCAGCCATTACAATGTGCAGCCGCATAAAGAAGCTGCAAAGGACCGTGATCAATGCAAGAGGTAGGCAATTAGATCAACAAAATACGATTCTGTACCTAATGAGCACCACTCAAAATACAGTTGCAAATCTGGGCACAATGTCTGAATTATTCACCATGAGCCCTATGTAAATTCCATTATTTAATGATTCAAACATTTTCTTTTGTTTGTATTTGCTTGAACAATCATCCAAGCGATCAATTTAATTCAATAGTTCAATTTACGTAATTGATTTTGTATCTGTTTTTGAAAAACTTGCCCAGTAACACAGATTAGAAATCTCATTAATCTAGCATCCATCTAAAAACTCATTCATTAGGACTTCTGTATAGAACCATGATTTAATATCTGCAATGCGACCTTCCCATAATACTGCAGAAATCAGTAAATCTAACATGATTTATTGAAAATAAGCAAATGTTACACCATTACATTTACGCAGACTTCATAGACCCAGTATGTTGCAAGTCTAATTTTTTCCTCTATTTATATGTGTATATGGCATATTTTCCCCCAACAAGAACTCATTTTATGGCCAATTTTATAAAGCTATTTAAAATATTATTTTAGCACATTTAATGAAAACAATTAAATCTAACTGCATAGAAGGGATTTAAAAAAACCAACTGAGTGAAATATCATAGTAATAAAAAGCCTGAACTGATATATGAAATCAGCTTGAAATAAAAAAATGCTAGTGTCCTATATTTTAAAACCTGTTATAGTAGCAGAAAATTTTCAAATCTAATTTAACACAGATGCCTAACCATGTTATATGTACCCCCAGAGAAAGGTCAATGTGACTACATTCATGAATTTAAGAACTCTTGTAGAAAAATGAATTTTCATGGAAGGCAGTCCTTTTTCTCCTGCACATGGAAACCTGTCTATATACATTAAAGTGACTAAACAAAATCACGATCCACAAGATGATGCTTGTCTACTGGTTTGATTTAAAAATATATTTTCCTCACACCTTGGGTTAGAAGTCTGCATGAGCTGGGCCCCTTTTATATGATTCCTATCATTTAAAAAGCCGAAGTTATTAAAGGTTTGAAGATATAAAAAAAATTTACATCAGGACAATGGACAATGTAAACTACTCACATATTTGCATATTAGATCCATTATTCCTGGAAATGTGCTTACTTCTTCAAACTCGCTTCAGCTCTCTAGGAGGCTGCCACGTCCTCTCTCTGTCTTTGGGGACAGCCCTGGAGCCTGACTTGTCTCCCAAATGACCAATCAAGGCATTTGTCGTAACAAAAGACCATCTTTTTTGGATTCATACAGATATGAATATGAATATCTAAATGGTTTTAGCATTATACATATGACTTTAGCTTGGTATATGTAAAACTTTTAGGTTCATATAATTTTTAAATATGCTTGTAAATTCTGAATGCTGAATAAATAAAACACTATCAGCCTAATTCTCCCCACCAACTATGGGCAGAGAAATGTTTTTACTGTTAGGAATACATCCAGGACATTATGCAGATGTGCGGATTATTCTTTTTTCCATCTTCAAAGATATGGATTTTTATGTGTATTCTCAGCAAAGAAAAATTTGAAATATAAAGTCAGGCAACCTTCTATATATCAGGCTCCTGTAACATGCAAAAGTAACTTAAACCAACAAAGATGTTATCCTCATAAGGAAAGTGCCCAGAGGACCTGAATGCATGGGCTTGTGAATGTTCTCCCATGGACGTCAGCTGCCATCAGGTCTTCAGCTGAAATAGGCTGGAGGGAAATTCTGCAGAAGTAGAAGATTCTGGCAAACCAAAAACAGCTTTTAAAAAAGAAAACCTGCACTGTAACACCTTTCTAGAACTTTCTCTCCATCTCAAGGGATGTGCAAAATATTTATCTTTTATAAAAATATGTAAAAAGCCAACCAGGTTGATGGAGAATACGTTAGTCCTCAGTAAAATCTATTCCTGTTTCATACCTCTTATAGATCAAAGGTGTTTCAAAAATGGGGTCTGTTTTATGTGTACTTTTATTTAAAGTAAGTGTTTAAACCATATCCATCAAACTAACAATCAGTAACTCAATATCTACTGCTCTTGGGAGAACAGAGATATTTTGATGCTTAGAGCAGCTTTTACCCGTATTTTAAGAGGCTACAGAGTCCAATAAGTGTGTGCTGTCTGTAATGCATTACTGACACACACTGCAAACGATAAGGGTTAACAATGCAGTCTGTCCAGCAATAAAAAATAATTTCACATGATTTTATCCAGAGAGAAATACAAAGGTACCACATTGCTTTTTAGAAACATTTTAAAAATAAAATAAAATAAACATTATGATATTTTCTCAATATTCCCAAATGCCTGAAAAAAAAAACTGTTGGAAAACAAATCTGAGACACACAGTATTAGGACTCAGGGGTTGCTGGTCCTCTCAACTTCATTCAGATAACCAGTTGGCTTGAAAACACAACCCTACAGAAAGAAGTATCTCCTCAGCTTGCTGCTTATGAGCTGCACTGCTGAAATGCACCATCTCAGGCTGATTTTTATAAAGGTCAGTAACAGGCTGCTGGCTGTGAATGCAGACCGAGGAGGTGTTGAGTACTGAGGAGCAAGGCCAGAAGCACAGATGCACACTCACACCCAATCTACTTACCAAATAGAGCTCACAAACATCAAAGTTCTGCCCCTACTTTTTCTATACCTTTAAATTTCTGTTGGACTTTTGAAAACAAGAAAAGGCAGACAGTGATGTTCTTGCGTTTTCTGAAACTCTTTGTGACTCCACACTTGTAAAGTAATGAGTAAGCATCTTCTTTTTCTCTGGTTTTCAGGCATCCCCAATTCCCCACCCCAAGCACAAACATGGAGTCTGCTCTTCTCTGCTCCACCACAAGCAGCCACTCAGTCCGCAGAGCCTTGAGTCGCTCTGTTTCCCTGCTCAGGCGCAGTGCTCTCCTGCGCCACAACTCCTGGCTCCTTTGCTTAACTCTTCCATCCTCTGCAATATCTGGGCAGACGGCCAAGATCTTTGCCATTTTAGTGGCTCAAGGAGTCTACCAGATAGTGTTCAGACTGGAGGGATGACCTCACAAGGAATTTATTTTTCCTTCTGGGTCTAAATTTTGTGAGTTGGACCCAGACTGATATTTTCTAAGTCGGGCCAATGGAACTGGAGCTATTGAACCAGAGTTGAAGTCTCACAGTTTTCTGTAACTTTCTGTTAAGGGGGAAAGAATGTGTTAAGTTAGATTGACCTTCATCTGAAAGTGAGACATATATTCTACCCTGCACACCTTCCTCAAACATGCTGACACAACACTAAAACTTTAAACACAACGAAGTCAATAAATGCAAAGCTATGGTTTTCACAGCAATCGTAACTCATGTGTCCATAGCATTTTCCACTCCTGCAATAGGTGATATGTTTAGCAGTGTGATGCAGATACAGCGTAGCCCAGTGAGCTGCCCAGTTCCCTGACTTTCCTTGACCTGCAAACCAGTTGGGCCCATCATTGTATTCACTGTGTAAATAACACTTGTTAAATCCCTTCCTATCCTAAGGAGCACTCTAGTTCCTATTACCTGGACCTGAACAAAGGACACTCTCACAAGGCTAACAACCTCTCCTGTGTAATCCGGAACTCAATCACTCTACATCTCTTTTAGAAGCTCAGAATTCCCCAACTAATAGACCCACTTTGCTTCAAACCCCTGTGTGTGGTTTGAGTTTTCTTTCTCAGTAAACATGTGGGAAAGCTGAAGTACAAATGGCACACTGGGATATTTGGGGTAGTTAAGTTGACTCGTTTATAGATCTTTGAAGTTTTACAGACTTTCCAGGTATCATCTCAGGCACTGAATTGAGTTTCACCAGAAACATCAAATATCAGCAATAGGAAAGCTTACAGTTTGTAGCCTGATACTTTACCTGCTTAGTAAATATTATAGTCTTTTTTTTTATCAGTAGCAAGTAGGTAGCTGATAACATTTTCAATGAACTCTGAAGTTTCTTTATAAAAGTACATAATCTCAAGCCTAGATATTGAGTTCTACCTGAATGGGACAGAGGCAATTTCCAATGAAAATCGCATTTTTCCCTCATGACTTAGCTGAAAAGTTATAAACTAACTTTGGGATTTCTAAACTCCTCCCTCTTAAGCCCTGATCATACCCCAGGCTGATTTTATAGGAGAGCTGGATAAGACAGCAAGGACTATGATCCCAAGGTAGGAATACATGTGAAAAACCCAGCCAGGCTCACAGCCAGCACATATGGCATCTTTGCATGTGCTGAAAAGGCACCCCTCCAAAAAGCCTAGGACAGTGTCCCCACTGGACATTCCAGTTTAAGTTATTCCTCCCTGATGACTCTGACACGCCCAAGGCCTGATGAATCCAGCCAGTAAACCTTGGGCTGATTTCAGCCTTGCCAATATCCAAAGCTAGGCACCTTTATGTAGGGCATTTCCTAAGCAACCAAATGAAGTGACCTTGGTCTTGGAAAAATAGCTCTGGCCAAGCCACAGAGGTGTTAGAGCATGGCTCAAAGGTTGGACTCAATCACATCCAAATATTAACCAGCTTTGGGATTTATTACTGTATCATTTGGAGAGCATGGCTTTATCTCTCTAAGCCTCAGTCCCCTCATATGTAAAACTGGCATTAAATAACATTTCAAAATTATGAGTTAATATATGCAAAGTCCATAGCAAGTGCTCAATACCGTGTAGTCCAGTGGAGTGATCCTGGTTTAGGAGACAGAAGCCTAGGTTCCACCTCTACAAATGTGTGACCTTAGCTATCATCTTGTGATGCTTAAATTTTTTGAGCTTTATCTCATGGGAATGTCGAAGTAATCAAAAGTAAAAGTACTTGCAAAAAAATTCGATACTATTGTCTTTGAAAGTAATTATGCACATCTGAAGTTTTAAAGAGAGAATACCAATAAATAAGGTTAGAATGTAGGTTTACCCAAAGAGGGCAGGAGAGAACCAGGGTAAGAAGACAACAGTAAACTTTTCAGGAAGAAACAGCCTGGTTCATTCCAGCAAGGGTAGTGATTTCTTAAGAAAGAAATAGCCTGTTCAAGCAATTCAATGCAATTAGCAGACCAGGTTCTCAGGACTGTTCTACTACACTGGAGAGAAAGTTCCCACCAAAAAAGCTGATAAATGTTCATGATAGCCCAGGAGTGCTCAAGCTTGACTTCGAGAGGCTTTTTCCATGATTCATTCATGGCTGTAAAACATTCTCAATAACAAGATTTCAAAGGATCACAAAGACAATCAGGAATGCCCTAGAAACATGGTTGTGATCCTTGATTGGGTTAAGTGTTTTACAACAGGCGTCTTCATTTTTTAAGAGTAGGAACATTCGGAAGTCCTCCTAAATTTCTGACTCATAATATAAAGAAGACTGAAGGAAGCCTAAATGGTCACTTCTTTCTTGTTATGATTTCATTGAAACTTTGTTGAAAAGATTTTTTTGCTCATTATTCCTGCTCTGATTGATTTTACAGACTCAAGATGGTGCTACTCATTTTAGACCTCTTAAACCTCCAACAATTACACAAAACACATTTTCCTGTTTTACTCCTCCTCCCTGAGATAGGAAAGGACAGGCTGGAAATGGGATAGGAGAATCTGAGCTCAGAGCCAAGACAGGGTTGTTGAAGCAACCCAAAAGTCTTGCACTATGTCAGCATGTTTATGGAGCAATACACACATCTAATCCATATTTCTGGTGGCCCAGACAAGTGATAAAGTTCCAAATCTACCTTCTCTGCCCTTCCTCGTCCTGAGGGGTCCAGAGGTCAGAAATCTGTAGCTGCATTACTAATAAAGCCTACCAGCTTATTAATTTAAAATAACACCACAAATAAATGGGGATTCCTTTCTATGTGTCACCATCAGCACTAGCTTTATATCACTAAAATATTTCAGCATTCTGCTGGTTGGCTTCAAAACATGCTGTGCCTGGAATTAATTTTTGTTGCTTTCATCAAACAATTATGAATACATACATGTGTCAAGCAGAGAACTAAGCATTAGCTATGGAAAGAATAATGAGAATAACTAACTATCATTAAATAGCAACACCTTGGGGACTACAATTATAAAGAGAGAGAAATAATTCAAAAAAACAAATGATTCTGCTCTCGAATGCTTACAGTGGTGAAACTTAAAATACATCAAAACAATGTATCATAATAAGTACCATAATAACAGACAAACAGAAAGCCAAATCATGAGTGAACTCCCATTCATAATTGCTTCAAAGAGAACAAAATACCTAGGAATCCAACTTACAAGGGATGTGAAGGACCTCTTCAAGGAGAACTACAAACCACTGCTCAATTAAATAAAAGAGGATACAAACAAATGGAAGAACATTCCATGCTCATGGGTAGGAAGAATCAATATCATGAAAATGGCCATACTGCCCAAGGTAATTTATAGATTCAATGCCATCCCCATCAAGCTACCAATGACTTTCTTCACAGAATTGGAAAAAACTACTTTAAAGTTCATATGGAACCAAAAAAGAGCCCGCATTGCCAAGTCAATCCTAAGCCAAAAGAACAAAGCTGGAGGCATCACACTACCTGACTTCAAACTATACTACAAGGCTACAGTAACCAAAACAGCAATGGTACTCGTACCAAAACAGAGATACAGATCAATGGAACAGAACAGAGCCCTCAGAAATAACGCCGCATACCTGCAACTATCTGATCTTTGACAAACCTGACAAAAACAAGCAATGGAGAAAGGATTCCCTATTTAATAAATGGTGCTGGGAAAACTGGCTAGCCATATGTAGAAAGCTGAAACTGGATCCCTTCCTTACACCTTATACAAAAATTAATTCAAGATGGATTAAGGACTTAAACGTTAGACGTAAAACCATAAAAACCCTAGAAGAAAACCTAGGACATAGGCATGGGCAAGGACTTCATGTCTAAAACACCAAAAGCAATGGCAACAAAAGACAAAATTGACAAATGGGATCTAATTAAACTAAAGAGCTTCTGCACAGCAAAAGAAACTACCATCAGAGTGATCAGGCAACCTACAAAATGGGAGAAAATTTTCACAACCTACTCATCTGACAAAGGGTTAATATCCAGAATCTACAATGAACTCAAACAAATTTACAAGAAAAAAACAAACAACCCCATCAAAAAGTGGGCGAAGGACATGAACAGACACTTCTCAAGACATTTATGCAGCCAAAAAACACATGAAAAAATGCTCACCATCACTGGCCATCAGAGAAATGCAAATCAAAACCTCAATGAGATACCATCTCCCAACAGTTAGAATGGCAATCATTAAAAAGTCAGGAAACAACAGGTGCTGGAGAGGATGTGGAGAAATAGGAACACTTTTACACTGTTGGTGGGACTGCAAACTAGTTCAACCATTGTGGAAGTCAGTGTGGCGATTCCTCAGGGATCTAGAACTAGAAATACCATTTGACCCAGCCATCCCATTACTGGGTATATACCCAAAGGACTATAAATCATGCTGCTATAAAGACACATGCACACGTATGTTCATTGCGGCACCATTCACAATAGCAAAGACTTGGAACCAACCCAAATGTCCAACAATGATAGACTGGATTAAGAAAATGTGGCACATATACACCATGGAATACTATGCAGCCATAAAAAATGATGAGTTCATGTCCTTTGTAGGGACATGGATGAAATTGGAAATCATCATTCTCAGTAAACTATTGCAAGAACAATAAACCAAACACCACATATTCTCACTCATAGGTGGGAATTGAACAATGAGAACACATGGACACGGAAGGGGAACATCACACTCTGGGGACTGTTGTGGGGTGGGGGGAGGGGGCAGGGATAGCATTGGGAGATATACCTAATGCTAGATGACGAGTTAGTGGGTGCAGCGCAGCAGCATGTCACATGTATACATATGTAACTAACTGCACATTGTGCACATGTACCCTAAAACTTAAAGTATAATAATTTAAAAAAAAGAACAAAGGAAAAAACAAACAAACAAAAGAAACAGATAATATACCTGTATCCAAAATACACAGAGATCTCTTAAAACTGGACAATAAGAAAATAAACAATCCAGTTAAAAACGGGCAAAAGATTTAAACAATGACCTCACTAGAAAAGATACACAAATGTCAAATAAGCATATTAAAAGATGATCAACATCATTCGTCATTGTGAAATTGCAAATTAAATTATTAATAAGATATCACCACACACCTATTAGAATGGTTAAATCCAAAAAAAAAAAAAGGGAAAAAAATGATGATTCCAAATGCTGAAGAGGATGCAAGGCAATAGGAACTCTCATTCACGGCTGGTAGGAATGCAAAATAGTGCAGTTCGAATTTCTTACAATGCTAAAATAGTCTTACCACACAACAAAGCAATCATGTACTTAGGTATTTACCCAACTGAGTGGAAAACTTAGGTACTCCCCTCACACACAAATCCTATACAGAAATATTTATGGCAGGTTTATTCATAATTACCCAAAACTGGAAACAACCAAGATGTCCTTCAGTGAGTGAGTGGGTAAACAAACGAGTATATTTATACAATAGAATATTATTCAATGATAAGAAGAAATGAGCTGTGAAGCCATAAAAAGACACGGAAGAAACTTAACTGCATATTGGTAGGTGAAAGAAGCCACTCCAAAAAGGCTACATTCTGCATGATTCCAATTATCCAATTCTGGAAGACAAGACCATAGAAAGAGTAAAACCATCAGTGGTCGTCAGGGAGCGTGGAGAGAAAGCATAGGTGAAATACAAGGTATTTTTAGGGCAGTGAAACTATTCTCTATGATACTACAGTTGTGTATATATGACATTAGGCATTTGTTAAAATCCATAGAACTTTACAACACAAGAGCCAACAATCCCACTACTAGATATCCACCCATAGGAAAAGAAGTCATTATTTGAAAAAGATGCTTGCACATGCATGTTTATAGCAGTACAATTCACAATTGCAAAATCGTGGTACCAACCCAATGCTCATCAATCAATGAGCGGATAAAGAAACTGTGATATATACATGATATACTCAGCCATAAAAAGGAATGAGTTAACAATATTTGCAGTGTTGGATGAGATTGGAGACTATTATTCTAAGTGAAGTAACTCAGGAATGGAAAACCAAACATCATATGTTCTCATTGATATGAGGCAGCAAAGGCCTAAGAATGATACAATGAACTTTGGAGACTTGCGGGGAAGAGTTGGAACGGGGCAAGAGATAAAAGACTACAAATATGGTGCAGTGTGTACCGCTTGGGTGATGGGTACATCAAAATCTCACAAATCACGACTAAAGAACTTACTCATGTAACCAAATACCACCTGTACCCCAATAACTTATGGAAAAATAAAATAAAATAATAAAAGTTTTAAAAGAGTGCACCTTAATGTAAGCGAATTAAAAAAATAATTTAGGGAGTTAGGGCATCCAAGGAAAGAACGCAGACTGACTAGAGAGTCTAACTGTATTACAAATGTGTGAGACAATCTAAATGAAGGGAGTGGGGGCAAGGGGCTGAACCAATACCTCTGGAAATGAATGGAATCTGTAGTACTAAAGGCAAAAGGTGCTGCATATAAGCAATTGTATTGTAGTTGACAGAGTTGCTCCCCATGGGGCGAGGGGTTAATGATTCTGATAATGCTACTCATGTATACTGTAATTGATAAATTAAGTAAATAGATGGTGGATAGTAGGAGTCAGGTATCTCTCAGTTGTAGTGAGAATTTACAGATGAGCATGGGGAGAAGGGTGTGGTAATGGATTAGATTTGGGGATATCAGTATGAACTCATGTCTAGCTTGATGTTGATACAGTTATATGTAGGAATATTTGCAGACATGTCTATACATGGATTAGCATATATACACATATTTCTTTGCTCTGTCAGTTGAGATGGCCTAAAAGAAATGAAATCCAGTAGCAACAAATGTATCTTGTGCCAAAATCTTGGTTTCTAATTCCAAGGGACCAGGACCCCTTGGAGAAAATGGATGAATCTAGGACTGCAGCAGAAAATACACTGGGTGAGCCGGAGGCATCTTATAATATCAGAAAGTAAGAAAGTACTAAAAAAAATGCATGCACCACACGTTGATTGATAGGGGTATGTCAAAGGAGGCATAGAAGCCAACTTTGGTTCCATAAGGGTTCCTGATGATGAAAGTTGGAATAATTTGACCAATGAAATAAATTAATTAGTATTGGATTGTAATCCAAAGACTAAAATTAATACCCTTGAGCCTTTACTGGTATAAATAAATAAATGAACACATCCATAAATGGAGAAGAGACAAATCTCCCCTGCAGAAGAATTTTAAATAAATCATATGTATTCTTCACCCTAAAAGAGAAGGAACATGTGATGGTTAATACTGAGGGTCAACGTGATTGGATTGAAGGATGCAAAGTATTGTTCCTGGGTGTGTCTGTGAGGGTGTTGCCAAAAGATATTTCATATTTGAATCAGTGGACTGGGAAAGGCAGACCCACCCTCAATCTGGGTGGGCACAACCTAATTAGCTGCCAACATAGCCAGAATAAAAGCAGGCAGAAGAACGTGGAGAGACTAGACTGGCCTAGCCTCCCAGTCTACATCTTTCTCCTGAGCTGGATGCTTCCTGCCCTCGAACATCAGACTCCAAGTTCTTTAGCTTTGGGACTCGGACTGGCTTCCTTGTTCCTCAGCCTGCAGACAGCCTATTGTGGGACCTTGTGATCGTGTAAGGCTCCTTAATAAACTCCCATTTACATACATACATACATATATATGATGTATATATGAGATGTATATATAGGGTGTATATATAGGGTGTATGTGTGTGTGTGTCTATATACAGGGTGTATATGCATGTACACACACACACACACACACACACACACACACACACACATATCCTATTAGTTCTGTCCCTCTAACACGGAACATAACTTTCCCACTCTGTAATGGTATGCTGTGCATAGTGACTTTTTACCAAAGAGTACAATATGAAAAGGGGGAATAAAACACTAACTTTACAGTGGAGAAACCTGACAAACACTACTTCAACCAGGTATCAAGATCAACATCATCATTCATAAATCATGTTGATAGCATGTACTCTTAATACAATGAAAATGGCTCTTTGTTCCTGTGACCTTCTTCCTCAAACACATAGCCCTAGTCTAAACATGAGAAAAACATAATGCAAATTCCAATAGAGGGCATCCCACAATATACCTGATCATTACGACTCAAAACCGTCAAGTTCCTCAAAGTAAGAAAAGTCTGAGCAATGTTATAGCCAAGCAGAGTTTAAGGAAACATGATAACTAAATGTATTGTGGTATTCTGGAAGGGACCTAAAACAGAAAAAAGGACATCAGGAAAAACCTGAAGAACTCTAAATAAACTGTAGACTTCAGTTAATAATTACGGAGCAATACTGGTTCTTCAATGCACCACATTAATGTAAGATGTTAGTAACAGGATAAAGTGTGTATGAAAGGTGATTATTTGATATCTGAACTATCTGCTCAAATTTCTGCAAAACTAAAAGTGTTCTAAAATAAAATGTTATTAAAAATAATTGATTATAGGGCCAAAAATACAGTGTTCAGTAATAAATTTGACAAAAGATGTGCAAGATATGCTCATTAAAAACTGCAAAACATTGATGAGAGAAATTCAAGACCTAAATAAATAGAGAAATACACATTTCAAGGTTAAGACCCAATTCTTAAGACCCAATCACCCCCAAATGGAGCCACAGATTCAAGGCTTTTCCAATTGAAATTCCAGCAGGATTTTACAGAAATTGGTAAGCTGATTCTAAAATTTATATAAAAATGTGAGTGACCTAGAATAGTCAAAACTACTTTGAAAAAGAACAAAGTTACAGCACTTACGTGGTTTGAAGGCTTATTATAAAACTACAATAATCATGACAACGTGGTTCTGGCATAAAGGTGGACAAATACATCAATGGCAATGTATAGAGGGTCCAGAAATAGACTCCTACACATATGATCAACTAACTTACAACAAAGGCCTTAAAGCATTTCAATGAGGGAAGGATAATATTTTCAACAAAATTGTGCTGTAAGGTGAATAGCCATATGCAAAGAAAAAAATGTAACCTTACAAAATATACAAATGAATCTTAAGAGAAAAATGTTAATGTCCTTGGGTTTGGCAAATATGTTCTAAATAGGACCAAAAATCACAAGGTATAAAATAAAAATCCATAAATTGAACTTCATCCAAATTAAATACTTTTATTCTTCCAAAAACATTAACTGCATAAGAATATGAAAAAAAATGCCACAGAATGGGTGAAAATATTTGCAAATCATATATCTGGCAAAGGACTTTGTACAAAAGATTTATGAAGAACTGATACTTAATAAAAAAGGAGATAAGTCAACAATAACAAAAAAAGTTTAGATACTTTACCAAAAAAATACAGATATCAAAAACCATATTAAAGCATGCTGCTGAACAGCACTAGTCACTAGGGAAATGCTAACTAAATTACAATGAGATGTTATTACACACTAACTATAATTAATAAAATTAAAAAGATTGGCTGTATCATGTTTCAGAGAGGATATAGAGCAACTAGAACTCTTATACAATTCTGTTGGGAAGGTAAAATGATACAATACACTTTGACCTTGGAAGTCAATCTGGTCATTTCTTACTAAGTGAAGTGTATAGCTACCATGTGACTTAGCCAATCAACTCCTAGGTATTTATCCAAGAGAAATGAAGGCATTTGTTTACACAAGGACTCATATGTAAATATTCATAGAAGCTCTATTTGTAAAAACCCAAAACTGGAAACAACTCTCAGGTTTATTAACAGATGAATAGATTACAAAATTGTGGCATAACCAAACAATGGATATTACTCAGTAGTAAAAATGAATTAACTATTGATACTTGCAACAATGTGAATAACTCAAAATAATTATGGCAAGTGAAAAAAATCAATGACAACCAAAAAAAAAAAAAATGTGGTATGATTTAACTTTTGTAAAATTCTAGAAAATGCAAATTAACCTATAGTGACAGAAAGCAGATCAGTGCTATGGTCTGAAAGTGTGTTTCCCTTCAAAAAGCTCATGTGTTGAAATCTGTACTCCCAAGATGATGGTGTGGGGAGGTAAAGTCTTTAAGAAGTAATTAGAGTTAGCAAAGGTCATGAGGATTGAGCCCTCAGGAATGGGATTAGTGTCCTTAATAAGATTCCTGAGAGAGCTTGCCTCCTCTCTCCACCCTGTGAGGCTACAAAGAGAAGACTGCCATCTATGAGCCAGGAAGCAGATCCTCACCAAACACTTAATCTGCCTGCCCCTTGGTCTTGGACTTCCCAGCCCCCAGAACTGTGAGAAATAAATTTCTGTTGTTTATAAACAAACTTCTTTATGGTAGTTTGTTACAGCAACCAGAATGAACTAAAACAGTGTTTCCTTGGGCATGGGGTGGGCAGAGTGAAATGGGAAAGAGTGAGGGGGGATTGCAAAGAGGTGTGAGGAAACTTTTGAGGGTGATGGTTAGGTTCATTATCCTGATTGTAGTGATTGTGTCATGAAATATACTATGTTGAAAGCTATCACATTTTACACTTTAATACATGCTGTTTATTGTACACCAATTATATCTCAGTAAAGCTAAAATATAAGTGGTCAATCCAGCCAACACCTTAACCTTAGAGTAGTTTCACTTGTCTGACTCCACTTCCCTTCAGCAACCCCTCCAGGGTTTGTTTGTTTCTGATCTGGTTCATTACTCTTAAGTCTTGCCACAGCCATATTCCAGGTCACAGATACTCTCTGAAGATGCCCATCCCAGACTCCTTCACATCGTGCAGGAATATCTGAAGCCACTGTTACCTTTTTGAGTTTTAATTTTCTTTCCTTTAAAGATTGGACTTCATGGTCTATTATTTCAATCAGTTGTAGTACTTCCGAATTTGGTGCTCCACAGATGTATAAATGCATAAAAGAATGGGTCATGGAGGCAAAACTTTGGGTTCCAGCTCTCCTCTGTCAAGACAGTTAATATCTGTGCCTCAGTTTCCTCATCTGTAAAATGGGGGTGCTAATTTTACCTGACTTATAGGGTGATTTTGAGGATTAAAAAAGTCAATACCTTTCAAGTAAATTCCAATCGGAACACAGTAAGCACACAATGCATGTTAGCTCTTTCCTCTACTTTAAATGTTATTTCCATCCTCAAGCCTCCTTGCTACATATTCTCAACAAATCAACTTGCTCCTGCCTAACAGAAACAAATATAATGTATCAAGAAAGAACTCTTTTCTCCCATCATTAAAACAAAACATATTTATGCCTGCACTGGTCTTTCCTCACTCTCTTTTGTCTCAAGGAGGTGACCTTTCTAGCTGGGCCGTGCCATCACTCATGCTCTGTGACCCTCCCCTTCTCACATCCTCAAGGGCTGCATCCCATCGCTTATTTCAATATTTCTACTTCTACTGGATTTTCCCTACAACACACACACACACACACACACACACGCACACACACAGTGTTCTCCCACATTTCTACTCCAAAAATAAATAAATTGAAAGTAAAAAGAAAGCAAATTTGAATTTCTTCAAATTCAAATTCCTTTCTAAATTCCATTCTCTACGCCTCTCCCTTTTTCACTGCAAAGCTTCTTGAAGCAGTAGAATATATTGGATACCTACCCTTTCTCACTTCCCACATTCTTTCAACACACTACGTTCGGGCATTCCTCCCACAGTGCCCATAAAATTGCTCTCGCCAAGGTCACTAATGGCCTCCATGTTTCCAACCCAGTGGTCAGTTTTCTCTTCTCTAACTTGATGTGGTCTGTGTCTTTGACTACATGACTCAGCCTCTCCTTTGCCTTCTGTGACACTGAACGATCTTTCCTGATTCTCTCTGGGGTTCCATGGCTTGCTGGTGTAGGCTATGTCACCAACTAGTTCAACATCCTCCTTCTTTTGAGTGCCCATGTTTCCCAGATCTTGGCCTTGGCTCTTCTCACTCAACACACAACTCTTCATCTGAACACACTACTCCATTTACCATCTCCTGGATGTTGGTTCCCTACCTCTGAAAGAAAAGAAATGACCAGACCTTATTAGCCATCTCTCCTCAATTAATCTAACAGAAAATTCCTTGGGTCCCAAACTGGGCCCATTGTCAAGATGTTTTCATCTTTCAGTATTCCATATCTCACTGAGTGATGCTACCGTGGACTCATCCATCCACTTGCCCAGAGCAGAAATTTGGCAGGCATCCCAGATTCTCTTTCCTCATTTAGCCCTCGTCTAAAGTTACCAAGTCCTACAGATTCTACCTCTTTAATATCCACTCATATCCACACCATTCTCTCTATCTGCGAAGTCACTGCCTTAATCCAGGCCCTCAACAAGTCTTGCCCGGATTACTGCAACTGCCTCCTAACTAGTCTCACCGCCTCCAGCCTGGCATGACTCCAATGCCTACTCCACACAGTTGCCAATGTGTTATTTCTAAAATATAAATCTGATCATGCCATTCCCATGCTTAAAGCCCTGTAGTTGCTCCCCATAGCTTCCAGGATAGAATTGAAACTATTTAGCTTAACACAAAGTTACATGGTGACGTGATGCCTGTGTACATTCTACCTCCCTATCTCCTCACTTATCCGCACAAAGTCTCACTCTCAGTATTACACTACTTAATGTTTACCAAATGCCTGTGCTATTTCATGCTGCCTCCTCATACCTTCACAAATAGAAGAATAGAAAACCCTTCCTTCTTTCCTACCTGGCTGGCTGCCTCTTGTCTCTGAGGGAGGACCTCAACAGCTCTGTCTCTATGACGCTGTCCCTGATGCACTAACACATACTTAGGTGTTCCCATATTTATTTTACACATCTCTTTCACAACAACTAATATTATTGATCTCAATTATATAGCATGCATTGTTTATATACTTTACAACATCATCCCATTTTATTCTTGCAATGACACTTCAAGACAACAGTGTTATTATCCAACCTTTGTGGTGGAAAAATGAGGTTTTGAGAAGTTCTGTAACTCGCCTAAGTTCATACAGCTTAAATGTGCCCCAGCCTTCCCTTCTCCAAAGTCCGTGCTCCTAAAATGATGCTAAAGCTGCTTTATCACTGAGTGTGTTAAGTGGTTGGATCTGGTACACAGCATGTTGTTGATAAGCAAATGCATGAATAATCCTGATTTTGGAAATACTGACTTTGAGGTACCTTCAAGACCTTCAGGCTGGCAGGCTGGCTCTGGAGTCAATGCAAGCTACAGGTGAAGGCAAGCAACACCTCAGCCTGGGAAGCATCACCACTGGGTGGAGGGTTGAGGGAAATGCAACAAGATCCAAGATATGGACTTGGAGAAAGGCAGCACTGCAGGAATTCCAAAAAGGTAGGCAGATATGCGGATGGGGAGCTGAAAAGAGACAACCCTAATAGTATCTCTCTTAATAGTATGGAACTATCAACAGAAAGACAAAAAGGAAAGGGCTCATTCCCATTCTGGTCCTGTCCCCTAACCACGTGGCCTAGGTCCCTAAGTCTGAAAGCCCTCAGTAGACAACAAGATACTTCAGCCCTCCTCCCGGTGTGGAGCACTCCCTGGAGGCTGCCCCCAGAGAAAACGCATTCACCCTCCAGAGTGGAGAAAGGAGGGCAGAACTGTGACTTGACGTTCTTAACCGTCACAGAGCCCACAGACCATATATGATGCGATTTACATTTAAACAGTGAGAATATAAAATACAAAGGATTTAGGTTCTCTACACTGGATCATATGAAAAATTGGGATTTCAGTTTCCTGCCCAATTTTTTTTCACTTTTTTTCGATTTCTTTCTTGGAAGGTGAAGGTCATATTTGGCTTAACATAATAAGGAGGTCTAAATCTGCTTTTATATTTTTGCCTCAGGTAGGATTACCACCAAGAACTTTTGCCACATTCTGAAAAATACATTGGCTTCTTCAGCCTTCTCCTCCAGTTCTCTCTGCCTCGCTGCAGCTCTTTCAAATATGAGAGTGGTTTCTGCTCAAATGCTCAGGCCTCATGTGTGCTCTCTGGCAGCGAGCTGTGCTTTTGTGGAAAATTCTCCCCTTCTCGCACATCCCTTCTTTGACATACCAAATGTTGCTCCTTCTGAAGTGCTTGAAATCACCAAAGTCGGGAGGGGTACTCTTCGGGTGTGAGTCGCCCTCCAGGGGGAGCATCTCTTACAGGGCTTGGAAGTGCAACTTGCTCAAGAGTGGAGGAGCTTTTTTCTTACACACTAGTTTCCTCACATACTGTTCTCATTTTAATTAGGTAATGGAAGGCCAATAGCAAAATTTTCCAGCATTAAAAAAATAAAATAAAAAGTGCATGAGCTTTAGAAAATAAGAACAAGAGATTTAAAAGCCTTTTCTAAGACCACATGGCATTCTGCCACTGGTCCATCAGTTGTCCTTGAGGGCCATAGAAAGGCTCCACGTGGATGTATCCTACACAGTAATGGACTCAGCTGGCCCACAGGATTGCAGGATTTCTTGCTAAATTTGGTGCCAAATATCCCTTCACTGCTTCAATTTGTCCTGCGCGACCTCCTCTCCCTTTGCCAGGCTCAGCAGTGCAGTAGGGCCACGAACATCCAAGGGCTTAAGGAGCAGGCGCTGGGGAGAAAGCAGTCTTGTTCCAGCTTTGAATTCGTAAGAATTTGCCAGGTTTTGCTGACTGAGAGAAGAGAAGGAGGAGGAGAAGGAGGGCAGAGAGAGAGAAGGCCAGTGGGGTGGACCATTTTTCTTCTCAGCTCTGGCCGTTGCATATTGGTTTGATGTAAATGTTTTGTTTCTTTTTTTCCTTTTCAAATCTAGGATTTATCAAATGTGACAGCCTGACAATCCCAGAGACAAGAATTCCACAGGCACGTGCGGCACAGGACAGGAATCCCTGCCACTGTGGGTTTCTGCAAGAATGCATGAGTGCACAGGCAGGAGTTTGGAAAGAGCCACCCCAAGATTAGAGCATCCACAGGCAGCACCTCTAGGTAACCGAAGTCATACCAGGGAAGTGTCTCAGTGGAGACATTTGACTCTGTGGAGAGAGCTTGCTCCTCCAGAAGATAGACTTCTTTGTCTCTCAAGGGCAATTATTTTAACAATCTTCTCGCGGGTCAATTTCATTTATTTCCCTTAACTGACTTTACTGCAATGTTCTCAAACTATAGGATCTAAAGCATTGTTTACCAAAGTGCTTAAACTGCTGCAGTTGACCTCAGTTGCCACCTTCATCACAGTTGTTATCAATTCCCAACTGACTGACCTGTTCTCACCATGACTATCTGGAGGCACTCTTTGGATGCTCTAATTGCTGCTTTATTTTATTTTATTTTACTTTTTTGAGAGAGAGTCTTGTTCTGTTGCCCAGGCTGAAGTACAGTGGAGTGATCACAGCTCACTACAGCCTCGACCTCCTGAGCTCAAGCAATCCTCCCACCTCAGCCTTCAGAGTAGCTAGGACCACCAGCATACATGGGCACACCTGGCTTTTGTTAGATAAAAGGTCTCACTATGTTTAAAATAAAAGACAACCAAAAGAATTTATTGTTCTATTATGTGACTTAGACACACACACACTTCTTGACTCTGTTGACCTGAGTATCTTGCTAATATGACTAACATCACAAATCCAATCCATATGTTCCCAAACAATGCAATGAGATCCACGGGCCCAGAAAGCTCGTACCTTCATTCCCAAAGAAATCCTTGGTGTAAAATCCATACTTGTCTCATTGCTCCTCTGTATTTCTCAGGAAATATTTGTTGACTTGACTGTAACCAGCTGAGAGTAAGGATGACTCATCAAAGACTCATCATCAGTCGTGGAAAAATAACTGAAGTCCCATTCCCTACTGAAAATGGATCAACCTTATTCTCTGCGCTACACACATTACAACTACTTGTATGCCTTACTCTTCTTTTCATTAGAAAATCAATAATTCTGTGCTGATATTTCTAGGACAGTGGTAACTGCTACAAAATGGTCCCTAACTATTATTGCTATCTCTTCTCTGGATAATAATAACTTTTAAAGATCTCTGTAAGCAGTTAACCCCAAAAATATTATCCATGAATCTGGGCCATGGGTTTAGTTTGTTTTGCCTAACAAAAGGCCAATAATTTTTATCAGGAGAGTTAGTAGCACAAGACTGGAGTTATTTTCTTACAGCAAAAAGGGGATGGATGGGCAGGAGGAGACAAACTGTTTCATGTGGTTACACAAACACAAAGAAACGAAAATCTCTTCCTCTCAATCTGGTCTCAAAACTACCCAAGAAGTTCAGGGAAATCACCTCTAATTAACTGTAAATGATAAACATGGATCCAAACTCCACCAGGAAAGCTGTTCCGTGATCTTTCATGCCAACTGGTGTGAATGCCTGTCAACAGATGGCAAGTCTCTTGGAGAAAGAAAACTAACTTTTCCTAGGCAAAAACAGCAGGAATAATAAAGAATAGTTTTTCAGACAATAAAACAAGTAAATATTACTGGGTTGCAATAAAGTATTATAAATTTCTCTCCTAGAGGTTACAGTCAAACATTTTCCTGTTTGGTCAGCTGACTAGGTCATTAGAGTTTAGAGTGGAGAAGAATGGGTATTACTCTCAAGGTGGTAACTGAGATCAACTGCAGCTGAGAAGAAGTAAACCAAGTATAATTATGTGCAAAGTCATTTATTGACTTGTCACCTTTTCATCTGGTCTCACTATTAGCATTTTATTCCCTGCTAGGCTCACTCTGTGCAAAAATCAGGTAATTCTGACCATGCATTTTTGTTCCTCTTAGGTGAAGAATTACGGTGCTACGTGTGGACAGCTATTCTAAGAACTCCAAAGGCGTTATCATGAGAAAGAAATCCTTCAACCTTGTAAGATACTAAAAGCTTTAAATTTTTTAAAGCTTCCCAGTTTCTAAATCTTCACAGCTCATCATCCCTCATAGCAACACACTGCTACCACACACAATATATGAGTTTGTGAAAATTGAAAAGTAAATTCAATGTCAATACATGAGTATACAGTACATGTCTAAAACTGGTGATGCAGCCAAGAACAAGGGACATGTTCCTGCCCTCAAACAGGCTCCAGTCCTACAGGAAAAACAGACAGGGAACAAATAATTCTCAAACAGAGTAAAGAGTATTATAAAAAGGCAATGTGCCACGCCATGCAGGGTCTTCAGAGAGGAAGTTAACCACTGAATCAAGCATGGCTTCCCATGACCTGAATAGACAGCTCTCAAAAGAAGACATCCAACTTGCCAATAGGCATATATAAAAAAAAGGCTCAATATGACTAATCATCAGGGAGATGCAAATCCAAATCATAATGAGATATCACCATATTCCAGTTAGAATGTCTATTATCAAAAGATCAAACAATAACAAATATTGCTGGGAATGTAAATTAGGACAGCCATTATGGAACACAGTATAGCAATTTCTCAAAAAATAAAAAAACACAACTACCATATGATCCAGCAACCCCATTGCTAGGTATATATCTAAAAGAAATAAAACCAGCATGTCAGAGAGATCTCTGCACCTCCATGCTCACTGCAGCACTATTCACAATAGCCAAGATATGAAATCAACCAAAGTGCCTATCAACTGATAAGTGGATAAAGAAAACGTGGTACAAATACACAATGGAATATTATTTAGCCGTCAGAAAGAATGAAATCCTGCCATTTGCAACAACACAAATGAAGCTGGAGGACATGATGTTAAATGAAATAAGCCAGGCAGAGAAAGACAGATACTATGATCTCACTCATACGTGGAATTTTTAAAAGGCAAGCTCATAGAAGTACAGAGTAGAATGGAAGTTATCAGAGGCTGGGAAGGGTAAAGGGGAGGGGAAATGGAGTGAGTTTGGACAATGGGTCCAAGATTACAGTTAGACACGAGGAATAAGTTGTGGTGTTCTAATGCACAAGAGAGTCATTATAGTTAACAGTAATGTACTGTACATTTCAAAGAAGCTAAAAGACAGGAATTTGAATATTCTCACCACAACTAATTGATAAATATTTGAGGTGATGAATATGCTAATCACCTTGATTTGATCATTATGTAGTGTATACATGCAACAAAGCATCGCGCAGATCCTGTAAACATTAAAAAGGAAAAAGAAAAAGAATGTCTTCTTTGGAAAGAGAGACATTTACGTTGAGAGGCATAGAGTCAGCTAAGGAAAAAGTGAAAAGAAGAAATTCTAGGCAGAGGAATTGGCCTATATGATGGCTCTCACCAAAAAAGAAAAATCTAGAACCACCAAGAAGGCTGAAAGTTGGACACTGGGGAAGAGAGGATTCTTGGATGAAAATGGAGACGCGTGCAGGGGTTGGGCTCAGAGGTCCGCATAAGCAGTGTTTGAGTTTGCTTCTCAGGACATCTGTAAGTTGGCTGTTGTGACTGGTTATGGCAAACCGAACTACCTCTTTGTGTAAAGTGTGATTTTCATCCCCAAGAAACACAGAGCCTTAGAGCTGAAAGTTCCCTTAGAGGATATCTAATCCAAACGTCCACGGATTAATTGGTGCAGAAATTCCTTTCTTGAACACACCCTACGGTGTTTTAGAACACATCATTTGTTTTATCTATAGCTCAAATTGTTAGAAATTTCTTTCAACCCAAACCCGCTTCCTTGAAACTTCCACCCATATTTATGCCCTCTGGAGTTTCACAGAATCTGTCTAATCCTTTTCCCACCTGACAGCTTTTCAAACATTTAAAGACAGCTATCTTGTTCCCATTATGTTTTCTCTTCCCCAGGCTAAAATCCCTAATTCCCTCACCTGCTCTTCATATTACAAGATTCTAGATCCTCTCACCAACCTGGTTATGCTTCTCAGGACAGGCCCTAGTTTGCCAAGAAAAAATAAGTCACATTTGCTTTTGAAAATAAATCTCAACAAAGAAGCTGAGCTACTAACCTATCTTGCTTATATATATTTTCTTTGCCTTAGAATACGAAATCTGGCACACCTGGCATCCATGCATCACAAATTGTCCATAGTTATAATGAACCTTGAAAGGCTTGGTATGGTGTCCCAAAAAATAAGCATTTGATAAATATCATTAGTTAACTTATAGATCTTTCTATATTTACTCCTAATAAATGAAATGGTTTTACCGAGTTTACAAAATCTAAAAGAGTTTGTGCAATGGCATGCAGATTTCAAGAAAACTCGTGTGAATATACCTGTTGACCTCTGAGACCAGCAGAAGCCAGCTAAGTCTTCCACAGCTTGCCTGCAACAACGAGAAACAGCAACCTCAGGCAAAATGCATCCTTTCAGGAATGAGCAATGTGGTCCACTCACCTCTATCACAAAATTGTATTCTTACTATTAAATCCTGCCAGTCCAGCTGCCAGGAGTCAGCCCAAGTGCCAAGGTTCTCTGGTCATCTCTATTACTATGATCACAGTGCTTCATTGTGGGGTGGGGGAGGGGGTGAATGCAGTAGGGGAGGTTGAGTTAGTTTTTGTTTTGACATTACATTATCCATTTCACTTTAAAATGTGGCTGAAATTGCCACCAGGCAACATGTTTATCATGATACAAAATTAAATGCTATCAATTGTTCACAGTCTTGAGGGAAAAGCACATGTAAGTAATTAACTGTGATGCACCATAATGAGATGTACACACGACAAGTTGATGCAGGCTGAAAAATGAATCCAAAATACTTTCCTGTCCCTGTGATAAATGACACTGAGAAGCCGCAAAAATAACTAAGCTACTTACTCCACGAAGATAAGACAGGAACCAAGTAAAATAGCTTATTTATCAAGACTAACAGCTTGCTCATGAAGATTTGCTTCAAGCCCCTCACCTCACAGTAGCATCATTCCAAAGCTGTTATGTCATCATCTCTGCCCAATTCTAACCAGCCCTCTACCTTTCATGACCTGCTGTGAAATCACCCTCTTCTGAACCCCTCAGTTGTCACAGTGGTGTGCTTCCTTACTGGAGGACAGAGGGGAGAAGACAGCATTCATTCCTCAAACACCTACTCTGTTCCTTAGTTTAGATCCTGGCTCTGGGCTTGACTTACCTTTGTGAAATTACTTCATAAATATTTTGTGTTACACTAACATAGTTTGTAAACACTACCAGATTCTCTTAGAAAGCATCTCTTTTCTTTAAGTACAACTTTGGCTTCTTCCTCAGTCATATTCAATATACGATGTCAGAAACTTCTGTTGGTTTCTAAAAGCAATAAGGACATGAACAAATGCTTTAAAGAAAAGGGTCATGAGGCCCATAGATAAGAAAAAGATGAAGAACAAACAGGCTACGCTCTCCAAAATTGTAAGAGGAGGAAAGAGAGACAAAAAGGAAAAAGATGAACCAAGAGAAAGAGAGTGAAACAAAGGAAAGACAGAGCCAAGGCACGAAGAGAAAAACGAACAGCAGAGAGAGGGGCAGATTTGACCTCATACCCTGGAACTTTCCCGGAGTTTGCACTGTGGTTTGAACCTACTTCAATCCATTTGTCATTTTATAAATGTGATATAAAGAGACCTCTAGAGCTCATTTAAGATCTCCATTTCTCCTCAAGCAAAATTGCTCTATATTGAGCCCTGGAGCTCTAAGGAAAACATATTCCACAAACTCCCTTAGTGATCTTTTGGCACCTCACAGTGCATTTAAATTGAAAATACACCCTTATGTCACATTAGAACAAGGCAAACAATCACACCACGGTATGTTTGGAAGCAAACTATTTAAAGATAAGAAGGAAAGATCCCATGGTTTTAATTGGATTAGATCATCTGGTCTCACCTGTTTTTCCTCCCCCCATAAGTTTTCCTTAAAGCAGTATTAGTTTCCGAGTGAAATATTTTGTGTTCACTGGATCACACAGCTGAGCAACTGCACAATCCCCTCCGCGCAGCAGCCCAGGTTCCTGCAGCTGTGCACATTCCTGAGTGGAGTCGCCACTAAGGGGGCCGGGGCCTCCCACGGCTACCATCTTGGATGTCGACATGCCATAGGGGAAATTCACAGAGACATTTTACAAAATTTCCAGCCAACAAGAAAAAAAGGCTTCAAAGATGGTGGCATCCCAAACAAAAGTTTGAAAGCTCCTGGAGTAGTTCTTAGAATCATATTCATCTCTGAAGAGAAAAATCAAAGGTGGAATTGCTAAGAACTGCAATGAATTTCCATGAGCTCTCCAAGTCTGTGAATGCAGAGTCTGCCTTTTACCCTGTGTGTCTAAAGTGAGAATGAAATGTGTTTTGCAATAGCTAGAAAATTAGTGTCTAAACTGAGAAGCATAGTATTCCAGTTAAGTACTTCCTCTCTCTCAGCTAACATCATCAACATCAATATGACACATGAGCAAATGTTCATGCCACATAATGTTTGAACTGAATCAGTCACAGTAACCCGCAAAATATTTAAAGAGCTGTCAAGAGTCATGGTTTTCCTTAAGGAAAGCTAATATTGCCTCCATTCTGTGAAAAACAAATGTAAATCATGCATGTACATGTGTATACATACATATACAGACACATATCTATAAATTATAAAATTTTGTAAGGATTTCACGTGACACAGAATTCAGTGGAAAACGACTTACACATACCTAAAATGAAATTTTATATTATGATATTTTTAATTCTCTGTAGTCAATTTGATTTTTATCAAGTTGCATTAAATATTTTAAGACCTAAAATTAATCAATACACACATATCGTACACTAGCTTCCTGAGAAACATTCCTCCTTAGGTGAAACATTTGCTTCCCAACAGAGTTAATGAATACAGGAGCTAATTTTTACACAGCATGGCTTTCATCAAAATTTCTTCCCTCTGAAATGCTGACTTGGTTATGAAACTTCAAAAAAATTATCAGGTTGTTTATATACAGTGAGACTCTATGTTATTTCAAATATCTCAAAAACTGACCTCTCATGTGCCAGTAAAACCTAAATCTGCCATTATTTTTGTTTTCTTTTATGCTTATTACTATCACTCCTTTCAAATTATAATCTACTGCATTTATTGTGAATGTGCCCATGTTTTTAAGATCTAATCATAAAATTCACTGGGAAGAAACAACTCAATTGGGGTGTCATTTCAGATTCATAGAAATTGTATGCAAAATACTTACAATTTTTATACATTAAAATATACAATATACTTTATCATTAAATTCAAAAGGACCTAAGACACTAATTGTCCTTACTTAACAAAACATCAAACTGGATTCTTGTTCAATAAGCATTCTGCGGTCTCCCTACAAAATAGAGAGTTTTATTATCTCTAAAATTTCCCTCTTGTATATGATTTTTAAATTCATTTTCTATTAGAATTTAGAGATAAATTTAGATCAGGAATTGACTCCCTAAACCCTGTTAGTAACCAGAAAATAAAAACAGTAGTTTACCTCATGGAGATTTAAGAGTATTATATAGTAAAAGTATATATGTTAACTTTTTTTTTTTACTAAAAACTGAAGAAAAAATTATAAATATCACAAATGAATGCATTTTGTTATTTTCAGAATGTAAGTAGCAAAAAGTGCATGTATTTTAATACAGACCCTTATAATTTCATTTGTGTGATATTACCGCCTTCTGTCAAGAAACCTGCTGACTTGAAGATGTGCGCAGGAGAGAACAGTATTTCTTTGGAATGGAAAAGCCCCATGATAAGTCATCACCTACACTTTCCCAAGTTTTCATGATGCCTTGTTTGAGCTGTTCTAAGAGACGTTTTATATCATATTGTTCATATTGTAAATTTTTCTTAAACATTCTAGATATGAAATTGTTTTAACTTTGTTCTCTTTTATTGACATTAGTTAATGCTCTTAAATAATGGAGTTTCCATCTATAATTTAATTAACTAACTAAAACACACCCTCCACATTCTCACAATAGTCTTCAAAATCACCTTATTTCTCTACTGTCCCCAGGAGGTTCTGGAGTGCAAAGGAGTAGTTTATCCACCTTGGATGATCTAAAATTCTGATACATTTTCTAGATTCCCACTTGTTAGTCTATAGGCCATAGCAGCAAAATTGGAAAATTAGTGAATGTACCATTTCTACCAGAGCTAAGAGTCTAAACATTGTTTTGGATTCTTCTTAATAAATAGAAGAACAAACATAATATAGGAGAAGTTACATCACAAAAGATAGTGGAATTGGAAGCTCCAGGAATCTGTCCTTACACACACACACACACACACACAATTCTATTAAGCTGGCTGGCAAGAACTGTAAGGCAACAATTTTGGAGCTCTGGAATCTAGGGGAACACTCTCAACATCCTGGGAGGCGCTTGATGAAGAAACAGACTGGTAAATTTCATCGAATTTTGGTGTTTTGCTTAGCCACTATCAACCCATCCCCAAACCCTGTGACAGGCAGATATGGAGATGGCACCCATGATGCTGCTGTGGCTAGCTATAACCAGATTGGGAAATAGAGACTGTGTTCCCTCAAAATAGAAATGATTCAGTTTGATCACTGCTTTTCATCATTGAGAGGCCAGCACAGAGGTTAGATATTATATCAACCCCCACTCGCTGGAGTCACTACTCCCACCACATAAATCATTAGAAGTTTTCAAAGACAGGTACCTTTCTTTTCTTATTGGATCCAGGCATTTAAGAAAATACCTGTCAAGTCATTGGCTGACTGTAGAGATAACACAATGGGCACTTTAGAGAACACACATGACAAGAAATACATGCCTTCCATAAAAGAGACAACTGCAGCCTTCATCAAACAACAAAAGCAATTTCTGGAGAAAAGGTAGAATCTTATTTTCAGAATTACCACATTACAATATTCAAAATGTTCACTTTTCAACAAAAATTACAATACATACAAATAAACAGGAAATTATAGATTTATAGGAAAAAAGAGAAATTAAGTAAGACCAACTGAGATATTTGACTTACTAGACAAAGACTTTAAATTAACGGTCTTATTCAAAAATTGAAAGAAACCATGGATAAAGAACTAAAAGAAATCAAGAAAACAATATATGAAAAAATAGAGAATATCAATAAAGAAAAAGAAATTATTTTTTAAAAGAACCAAATAGAAATTCTGGAGCTTAAAGTAAAACAACTGAAATAAAATATTTACTAAAGGAGTTAAATTGCACATTCAAGCAGATAGAAGAAAGAATCAGTGAACTTAAAGAGAATGTAATTAAAATTAGTCTGACAAGCAGAAAGAAAAATATGAAGAAAAATTAAGAGCCTAAGGGTCCTATGGCACACTATGAACTATACTAACACACATATTATAAAAGTCATAAAGAGAAAAGAGAGAAAAGAGCAGAAACATTTGTAAAGAAATAATGGCCAAAAACTTTCTAAGTTTGATGACAGATGTGAAGCTACACACAAAATACTCAACTTTAAGCAGAGTAAACTCAGAGATCCACAGAGACATATTATAATCAAGCTGTAGAAAGTCCTAGTTAACAGAAAAATTTGAAAACAGTAAAAGAGAAGCAATTTGTCACACACAAAGGATCCTCAATAAGGTTAATAACTGATTTTTCATCAGAAACTATGGAGGCCAAAAGGCAGTGAGATATATTTAAAGTACTGAATTTTTAAAAGCTGTTAAGCCAAGATTTCCATGGCTTCAAAAATGAAGGCTAAATTAAGATCTTCCCCAATAGACAAAAGCTAAAGGGATCTGTCACTAGTAAACCTGCACTACAATAAATGCTAAAGGGAGTTTTTTAAACTGAAACTAAAGGACACTAGATGGTAACTCAAAGCCCTATGAAGAAATAAAGATCACTCACAAAGTTAACTCCATACGTAAATATAAAACTCAATATTATTGTACTTTTGGTTTATAAACACTCTTTTTGTTTTCTATATGATTTAAAAGACAATTACATAAAACAGTAATTATAAATCTATGTTAATGGGCATACAACATATAAAGATGTAATAGGTAACAACAGCAAGATAAAGAAAGATGGAGTTGCATAAGAGTAGAGTTAAAGTATATTATTGAAGCTAAGTTGATATCACTTCAAACTAGTTATACATTTAATATACCCCTGGTGACCACTAAAAAAAAACTTTAAAATATACAGAAAATAAAATAAAAAAGGAATCAAAATGGTATATTAGACAAAAGTCAATCAAACACAAAGAAAGCCTGTACTGGAGGAATTTAAGAACAACAACAACAAAAAGATATAAGACATATAGAAAACATATAGCACAATGGCAGAAGTAAATTCCTCATTATCAGTAATCCATTTAAATGGTTAATAATCAGTAAATGGTTAAACTCACCAATTCAGAGACAGAAAATGGAAGAATGGATAACATAAACATGATCTGACAATGTTCTGCTTACAAGAGACTTATTTTAGAACCAAAGACAAAAATAAGTTGAAAGTGAAAAGATAAAAAAATTCCATGCAAATAGTAACCAACAAAGAACTGGGTGGCTATACTAATATCAGAAAAAATAAATTTTAAGTCAAAAATTGTGACAGGAGACAGATGGGCATTTTATATTGATAAAACGGTTAGCGCATTATGAAGTTATAACAATTATAAACACAGATGTAACAAACAGAGACCTAAGATACATGAAGCAAATATTGACAGAATTGAAGGGAGAAATAAGCACTTCTACAATAATAGTTGGAGACTTACCAAATCACTTTCCATAATAATAGAATGTCTTGGCAGAAGATTAATAAAGAAACAAAAGACTTGGACAATACTACCAACCAATTAGACTAAATGTATATACAGAATGCTTCACCAAACAAAAGAATATACACTTTCTCAATTTCACATGAAACATTTCGTAGATAGAACATATGTAAGGCCATAAAACAGCTCTTAGTAAATTTTAAAAGATTGAAATCATGCAAAATATCTTCTTCGACCACAATAGAGTGAAGCTGGAAATCAGTAACAGAAGAAAAACTGAAAATATTGCAAATACATAAAAATTAAACAACACCCACTTAAACAGCCCAATAAAGGAAATCAATAGGGAAATTAGAAAATACTTTGAGACAAAAGAAAACAAAAACTCAACATACCAAAACTTACAAGAAACAATGAAAGCAGTACTCAGAGGGAAATTTATAGTTGTAAATGTCTACTTTAGAAAAGAAGAAAGATCTCAAATCAACGACCTTACTTTAAACTTTAAGGAACTACATAAAGAAGAGCAAACTAAACCCAAAGCCGGTAGGAAAAAGGAAATAATAAGGATTAGGGCAGAGATAAGAAAAGCAGAGGATATAAAAACAGTAAAATTAACAAAACCGTAAGTTTGTTCTTTGAAAGGATAGAATATAATGGATAAATCATTAGTTAGACTGTGAGAAAAAACAGATAAAACACAAGTAATTAAAATCAAAAATGAAAGTAAGGACATTACTGTCAACCTTACAGAAACTATAGAGATTAGATGCCCTAACAATTATGCAATCTAGATGACATGGACAGATTCCTAGAACACAAAAACTGAAAATGCTGACTCAAGAAGAAGTAGAAAATCTCAAAGGACCTACAAGAGGATAAATCCATAATCAAAACCTCTCAACAAGACAATTCCAGGACAAGATGCCTTTATTGGTGAATTCTACTAAACATGTAAAGAAGAATTAACACCAATTATACTCAAATATTTTTCCAAAAATCAGAAGAGGAGGGAACACTTCCTAACACATCTATAAAGCCAGGATTATTCTAGTACCAAAGTCAGACAAAGATACTACAAGCAAACTACAGACAAACATCTCTTAGGAATGCAGACATACACACACATACACATACACACATACACACACACACCACAGTTCAACAAAATACTAGCAAATTAATATTAACAGCACTTTTTTTTGAGACAGGGTCTAATTCTGTTGCCCAGGTTAAATAGCAGTGGTGCAATGACAGTTTACTGCTGCCTTGAACTTGAACTCCTGGGCTCAAGCAGTCCTCCTGCCTCAGCATCTGAGTGGCTGGGATTACAGGTGCATACCACCATGCCTGGCTACTTAAAAAAAATTTTTTTAGAGACAGGATCTCACTATATTTTCCAAGCTGGTCTCAAACTCCTAGCCTCTAGAGATCCTCCTGCCTCGGCTTCACAAAATGCTGTGATTATAGGTGTGAGCCACCATGCCTAGCCTTAACAGCATATTAACAGGATTACACACCAAGATCAAATGGTATTTATCACAGGACAGCAAGGGCAGTTCGACATAAGAAAATTAATGTAATTTACCTCATTAATAGAATTCAATACATGCAGAAAATCCACTAACAGCATTCAACATCCTTTCATACCAAAAACACTCTGAAAACTGGGACTAGCAGAGAACTTTTGCAACGAAATAAAGGTCTTTTATGAGAAAACCACAACTAACATCATACTCAATTGTGAAAGCCTAAAATTTTGCCTTCAAAATCAGAACAAGAAAAGGATTGCTGCTTTCACTTCTGCTATGCATAATTATACTGCAGGTTCTAAACCAGAGCAAAGGTGCTGAATATCCTTGGTCACTAAAGAAATGCAAATCGAAACCACAATGAGAGATACCTTTTCACGCCGACTAGGATATCTCAAACTAAGAAAATGAAAAATAAGTTTGGCAAGGATATGGAGAAACAGGAACTCTCACACATTGCTACTGGGAATATAAAATTGTGCAACTACTGTGGAAAAAAGTTTGATGATTCCTCAAACAATTACACATAGAATCAACATACGATCTATGATCCGGCAATTCTACTCCTAGGTGTATATTCAAGAGAAAGTGAAAATGTATGTCCATACAAAAAATTATACACAAAATACTTACAGTAGTATTATTCATAATATTTGAAAGTTTAAAACAACTCAAATGATCGTCACTGGATGAATGGATAAAGAAATTGTGGCATGTACATGTCATGGAATATTATTCAACCATAAAAAGAAACAAAGTACTGATATACTTGGATGAATCTAAGAAAAATGATGTTAAGTTAAAGAAGTCAGGCACAAAAGGTCACATATTCTATTATTTGCATTATATGATGTACTAGTTAGGGTTCTTCATAGAAACAAAACCAAGAACCAACAGGAGATAGAGTGTGTGTGTGTGTGTGTACAAACAAAAAGAACAGGTAATATCTACAATAGAGGTTTCTTCTTCCTAAAATGACATTGCCCTTCCTCAAAAACGCTGGGAAAAAGCTGTTCTCTCATCCTCAAAACACATGAGCAGAAAGCACAAGTTAAGAGAGTGCTCTGAGGAACAGAGAAGTCAGCAACACCTATTTAATTGATCTCGTCAATTAAATCTAGTCCACAGTGCTACATACCAACTTCCTACCCATGTAGAAAAATAATGTAACACCTAACAGGTGTGTGTGTATGTGTGTTTAAACTAAAGATATTGTATTCACTGTAATGTCAAAGTAAAAATCAGAAAAATAAGTTTGTTAGTCCAGGCTCTTGCCAATGCAAGATTATTCCCTAAGCTGGGACTGCAAGTGTTTTGTCTAGGACAGTTTCGAATGACTCAGATGAGAAGGGCTCCACGTCATTCTGTGGAAAATGAGGCTACAGCCCAGAAAACTATGGAAACATATCCCATGTCCTTACTTTCAACTTTCACTTTGCTTGGGTTGGATTTCTCTGAGGTATGCTATTTAAAAAGACCCCTAAACACACACACACACAGACCCCTCTCTCTCTCTTTTCTCCATCTCTCTCTCTGCCCCCATCTCTAATCATCACTCTTAACGTGGTTCTACCTGCTCCTAAGACGGCTAAGATTTACTTATCCATAAAATGCTAAAAAAGAGCATAAAATGCTAATAAATTAATAGACTAATGAATGAAATGAAACAAAATCAGCCTTCACTTTATTCCCTTGAATAGGCACAATAGCGTAGTAGAATGAAACTGCTGGTCTAGGAGTCTTCAATGCCCATTCACTGGACATGCGATCTCATCAAGTCATTGTTCTTGAATCTTAGATCTTTCACGTATACAATAAGGAAATTTATACCCTCTATGCTTTTAAAGTATTTTGGAAAATCAAATGAAATGAGAGACACTAAAATGCTATGTGGGTGAACTACTACTGTTTACATCTCTGTTTCTTTTCATTTTTTGCATTGTTTTTCAAATTTATTTCTGTATTTTTGGTCACAAGATAAAATTGAATGTATTTATCATGTACAATATAGTGTTTTCACATTGGTGTTTGTTTTGTTTCCTTTTAAAGGGCAACTTTATGAAGTGTCACAAAAGAGATATAAAGTACAAAAGTATAAAGTAAAAAGTATAAAGGCCTGGAACAAAACTGAATCACAACTTTTAAGCTCCTTTCTTAAATTCCATCTTACAGTTACAAAAAGTCATTCTTATTTTTCATATGAACCTCTTCAAAGGTCAAGTTTTATTTTAGATGAAGAAGTATCACATATAGAATAAAGATTATAAATATTAACAGCAACCACTGCTGCTTTAATCTGTGACATAATGCATATGTTTATCCAGTTCCAAGTTAATGTTGTTATTACTACTGTTCAAAATTAGAGAAATTCCATGTGTGAATACTTTAGCATATTGCTAAATACTTTGCAGGTTTCTGCTTTATATAGCTATCTTGACGGATATCAGTCTTCTCTCCCAAATGTGTAATATTTTCAAATATAAACACACACTAAAAGAAACTAAATGTGGATTGTGGGTAACATTAATAATCTTGCATTACAGATTTCCAAGGCTACATTCAAGAGACTAAAGTGTGTAGCGCACCAATAACTATTATACTGAGTGTCACTATTATAAACACATTGATTGACTCCTCCATTTTTCAAATTTAAACATACTTTAAAGTTTAGCATTAGTCAATTAATCATCCCAAGATATTAAAAGCTAGAAAAGGCTTTGAGAGATATGTTCATCAGTAGCAAAATTCCTGACCCCCTTATTTTAAATAATCTCCCTTTGTCAGTGTCTACTGACACTGTCAGGTCAGGAGGTATACTCCATTTTCCTTCACTCTTAATAATTTCTTTTTAAAAACCGACTATAATAAATAGTATCTCAAAGTGTGTAAGTGTGTCCATTTTTGCTTTTTATTTCTCCTTTTTCATGAACCAGGAACATTTAAAGTTTTATTTTTCTGATCTATTAAAAAACTAAATGTTGGATTAAAGTATCCTTTTTGAAATTTTTACTTGTTGCATTTTTTTATTTCATTAAGATTGGCTGTGGCCTTTATTAATTCTCTCTTCCCAGTTTCTTCAGTTTTTGTTTTTCCTTTTCTAATTCCTTATGATAGATTTCTGTCTTCATTTTTCCTTAGTTCCTTTATTTTTAGTATTTATTCCTTAGTGACAAAGTAATTTAAAATAAAAAGTGTCCCTCTGAGTTCAGCTCTACCCCATCACACTTAGTGTGAAGTTTTCTCCTTATTGCTTTCTAGATAGGTTGTGATTTCCCTCTTATTTTGTCTTCGATCCAAAAATTTTATCCAAGTGTGTTTCTTAGTATTCAAGTAGGAAAATGATTTTTGTGACCACTCAGTAGTCTTTGTGGCCTAAAAATCTCTATTTATTTTTTCTTCATAGGTAATTTAATGAGCACTTTTTTTGTGTGAAAATCATACCAAATATGTATGGCCTCCTTTGAAAAACGCAAGCTTACGTTTATGGTTATTGTTTGTTGATTGTGTATACATTACTGCAAGACTAATTTATTTTGCCTGCTAGATCTGTCCATTTTCCAAAACAGTATATTAAAATTTCCTATTACAAACATGTTCCTATTACATACTGCATTTTGCATAGTTATTGCCTTGTATATTTTTCTGATATATTTTTTATGCATAGAAATTTAGGAATGTTATAATTTCTTTTTATCATTACTCAATACCCCTGCTTAACCTTAAATGCAAGAGTATTTTAATATATTATCATATTAATGGTATTGTGATATTAGTATATTGCCTTTCCCACTTTCTACTTTTTAGGGTTTTTAAATAAGTGTTTTGTTAGTTTTATTTTGTTTAATATTGCCTTGTGTTTAATTATCTTCACAACCTTATGTTCTAGCTTTCTGTATTTATTTGTTTTAAGTGTTATCATATAGCATATAACTGGGTTTTGTGTTATAACGCAAAAATAACAATCATCTTTAATGAAAGCATTCAGCCCACTTGCATACACCATAATGGCTAAGATGCCTTGATTATATATTTTTTATCTTACCTTATGATTGCTAAATATTTCAAATTGCTTCTTAGTTTTGTTACTTTGATCCATTCTCTAATAATTCTATTTTTTCCTCTTAATAATTTACAAATTCTACCATACTTTTCCATTTCATTAATAGTTACCTCTCATAATTAGATATACATTTCCTACTATCTTTTAAAAGCAACTGACCAAGTATTTCCCCACCTAGATGTATTGTTTCACTATTAAAGATGGGTTTTCCCCACCAAAATGATTTTTTCCTCATTATATCCATCTCTTTATAATTATGTTCTGTTTGAAATATTTTGTCCACTTGAACTTCTAGTTCTCAAACTTTAGTCTCAACTATAACTATCTCATCTTTAATTCATCAGTCAATTATTTGTTTGGAAAATCATGTGACATAGCTTGGCAGTTTTGTCCCTTGTGAATCTCATGTTAAAATTTGAACCCCACTGTTGGAAGTGGGCCTGGTGGGCGGTATTAGGGTCATAGGATCAGATCCCACATGAATGGCTTGGTGCTGTCCTTTCAGTAATGAATGAGTTCTCACTCTACTAGCTCACAGAAGAGCTGATTGTTTCAAGGGGCCTAGCACCTCCTCCCCTCCCTCTTGCTCCTGGCTCTTTCCATGTGACAAGCTTTCCACCATGATTAGAAGCTTCCTGAGGCCTCACCAGAAGCATATACTGGTGGCATGCTTCCTGTACAGCCTACAGAACCATGAACCAAATAAATCTCTTTTCTTTATAAATGACCCAGTCTCATGTATTTCTTTATAGCAACGTAAAATGTACTAATATATCATATTTTCAACTTTAGAAAGTTAAGTACTTTTTAAAATGTAGTATTTTGTTTCTGCCTTTTGTTCTTTCTGTTTAGGTTTATGTTGTGTTTCTTCTGACCACTCTTCCTTCTCTGGATATTAAAAGGAACTTGTATTTGGACAGGAATGTGGTTCTACAGAGTCCAGGGAACAGCACAGCACCCTTGCATGTGATGGAAGGGAAAGTGGTGTCTCCCTTTTAGAATTGTGTGTGGAAGCAGAAAGCCTGCCAGTCCCTGTTGAGGTCCTTGTCAGCCTCAGGATGGTGAAAGACCCCTACCTGTTTAGCTCTTCGTTGGTCTCTTGGAGGCCAAGGGGACGTGCCACAAGCTCATGGAGCTGGGGTTGGCACAAAGATCCTCCTATTTCTATGAGCCTAACTCTGCTCAGGTTCTGCTGTTTTCTGGCCTCACCCCAGGCTCCCTGTTGCTCTTTTCCACACATTTGACCACCCCACTGGGAAAAACCCTGCAATCATTCTCTACCAAGACTCCCAGGAGTCCCACACTTTACCTGTGCCCTGATCCCCATAAGGGCCTGCAACCACCAGGAGAGGCACCTACATGATGTCTGGGTATACAGTGGAAGGATCTGCATGCAAGGCTACCATCAGTTTCTTGCTCTACCCATGACTGTATCCTGAGCCAGACTTTTGAATATTCGTTTAAAAACCCTCGTGCCTTCAAACTGGCTTTGCAGATTCTAATCTCCTTCCTCTAATCCAGCAGTCCCCAAACCTGGCTGCACACTGGATTTCTCTGGAGATTTCCTGAACATCCTGATTCCTGAGGCCCAACCTCAACTACTAAATCAGAACATCCGGGAGCCATGTAGTACTGCGTCATTTATCACACTATATGTACTAGTTGTCATTAAAATGTAAAGTTCCTTGAGGCCTACAACAATGTAGTATAACATTTTAGGGAGTCTCCTTAACACCTTAGCAAGCCTAGAACAATGCCAAGAACAAAATATAAATTTTGGTAGGTAACAGGGATTGAAATAGGAGTAAATCTTTAAGAAAATTCTGGGTAATGTGAAGGATTGTTACATAGGACAGAAAGCAAATCCATAGAAGCAAGCTAAAGATGAATGATGACCTAGGGGAAGAGGTGGCTCTACCTGGTACAGGTGTGTCAGGGATGGCTTCCAGAGAAGGTGATAGGCCAGGGCCAGGAGGTGACAGGCCAGGACCAGGAGAAGGAAGGGAGCATGCAGCATTTTCTAGATAGACAGGATTTCAGTTTCTGCATCTGTAAAAAGTGTTACTATGAGTATTTTGATGTTAAAGGGGGGCTTTTTGTGCACAGAGACCATAATCCGAAGTCACCAGATGTTTTTAACTAATTCAAATTATTAAATTGCATATGCAAAAACCCAATTTTCCATAAATTTGAAGTTCTAATTATAAATGTTATATGCTAATTACAACCATGACTTTAAAACGTCGTGAAATTCTTCTACACATTTCTATATCTGAAGTCTAAAATCAATTGCTGAATCATCTTTTTTAAATTTTAAACATAAGATAATTGATTGAATTATCTTACATAAATATTACATATATATATATATATATATATATATATTTTTTTTTTTTTTGAGACAGAGTCTCACTCTGTCTCCCAGTCTGGAGCACAGTCTCAGCTCACTGCACCCTCCACCTTCCAGGTTCAAGCGATTCTTCTGCTTCAGCCTCCCAAGTAGCTGGGATTACAGGCACTTGCCACAATGCCTGGCTAATTTTTGTGTTTTTAATAGAGATGGGGTTTTACCACGTTGGCTAGGCTGGTCATGAACTCCTGACCTCAGGTGATCCGCCCATCTCAGCCTCCCAAAGTGCTGGGATTACAGGTGTGAGCCACCGTGCCCGGCCAATATTACATATACTTTAAGTACCAAAAGTATGCAGATTATCTCAATGATAAAAAATTGTCCCTATGCTTAAAAGTGTGAATTTCCATAGGTTGATTTATTTACTTTTTTCTTTCTAATTAAAACCTCCAAGAACAGGACATCTACTCACCTTTCAGGGGAAGAGATTTGCCTTTGCAAGCAACATGGGTACCTTCTACAGGTGAGTTCCAAAACTCGGGACCAGAAGCCACAGAGCCACCCAAAATGATTTTACCAGGACCCCGGATGCACAGACTGAGCTTCCTTCACAATAAGAAAAGTAGATTATTCCTATACACTTGCAAACAAATCATTTGATTTTAGTTTCTAGCCCCTTGTTGGTTACAGGGAATTTCCTTCAACCAATCTTTCACTGCTAGAAGAAAGTTTTATTCTTTTCATATATTTGCTGTCTGGCAAGGCCATACCTTGATTTGATTGATTCTGCACAACACCAGTGTTTCGCCCAGCTCTGGGGTTGCAATACTAAGTCATGCTCATCACAAAAATAACAAGTGCAGCTTCTGTTTCAATGAGTTTTGCCTGAGGAGCATGGGGAAGAGTCATATGCCATCCTTTGGGACTCTAAACCCCAGCCTCTCTGGGATTGCTTAAAAGCAGGTGACTTCAAATGACAAGTCATATGACAGGGTGCCAAATCTTATTCTTCCATTTAAAGTGGTGAAGTTAGTGCCACCTCCACTCCAAGAAGCCAAATTACATGGGAAATTATATTATTGTAATGAAGAAAGTATTTTGAATGCTGCCAAATGTTGATCTCAGATATGAGTTTCTCCAGTTCCAAGGAATGTCTGAGTTAGGAAAGTTCAAAAGCCCCAACCCCTATAAAATCAGCTTTCTTACTTAAATATAATACCAAATGAACATACTACCTTGAGAAACATTTCGAACTTCAGCAGGTTTTTCTAACACTAGTGAGATGTTAACTTTGCCTATGACGGATTTATTTCTGCAGGAGATCTAAATGAATTCAACATTCACATCTCAAAAGGCAATTGAATTTCTCTCTTTTAAAGGGCCTCATGGAAAACACTAGTTAGAAACGTTTTCAGATACTGGATTAATTATTATTAATAGATAAAACTATACAAAGTCTCAAATGTTTATTCCCATGCCATAAATAAACAAGGACCAGAGAAATGTGTGTTTAGAAAATAAATAATCACTCAAGTATTGCCATGTTAGAGTAGTTACCTAACATTACGAACCTTCTCACTGAGGCAAACTCCTCCTCCAACCTCATAGACACAGGAGGTATTGACCAGCCCTGGAGGTGAAACTAGATTTTAGCAACTAGAATTTATCTTACACTACATTGAAATATCAATGCAAGACACTGATGTTTTTCTATCGTTATGGGTCTTTTTTTGTTTTGTTTTGTTTTAATTTCCCCAATAGTCACTAAAATCTCCAGGTAGACTTCTCCTCCTTTGATTCAACTGACCTAACATTTATTAGGGAAACAGATCCAAAGTCACAAGTTTAATAATTAAGGGAGTATCTATTGTAATGTTCAAAGTGTATGAACAGGAATATCCTTAAATTGGTATTAAAATTTTTATGATAATTGTAATTTGAAAAATTACTGCACTTGCCAGACTTAAGGAATTCCTTATATAGTGACTACCACCCTGTGGGAAAAAGAGAAAAAGGATCCATGGAAACTAGAAATAAGTATCAGTGGAAAGAGGCAGAAAATAAACAGAATGCCCCAATGATCTGAGGAGAGTGACAAGAATGTACTTTTTCAATCCTCTGAAAAGCGATTTTAATCAACTCTATCTCCTGCTATCACACACCAGATAAAAATGGTGCTAATGAGAATCTGGGCTCTCTAGCTATTTTCATTGCTCAAATTCTTATCCTTTAAAACAGGATAGTCTCCCCTGATTTTCTCACGTCATATAACCTGAAGCCAATGAATTTCTTTTTCGTCTATTTGAAAAGAAATCATTTTCACTTGAAAAGAAAGAAGAGTTTTGTGGCCTTGTGAAATGACTTGGGCATTTAGAAAAGGAAAAAGTTACATTGACATCTACATTGCCACATGAAATTATATCATAAAATACACACCCCAATTCTTTCCTTTTTCTTAGCACTTAATTTTCAATGTGATAAAATTACTTCAGTTGGTTATATGTTGATTGCCACAAAACAGACATTGGAAAGTTATAATCTTCTATGAGCATTTATTGAGGTACTATTAACTCCATCACACCACAATAAGTGCTAAGAGATTGTTTATAATTTGAGATAGAAACTGTCTTTACACACATAGAGTCTCAGCAATCTGGAGTGAGTCAAGATGGATGAATAAATATTATCGCTAGCAGAGGTATCCAATCTATACAAGTTCATATCAATTTCTTGCCAACCTTTCATTTTTATACATATATATATATATAAACACACATTCATGTGAGAAACACATTTGTCACATGAGCGATAAGAGCACTGAGACCAAATCTACTTGGCCAGGGAGAGTTGCAGGGATGTGAAGTGAGTTCTGTGTTGTGCTCCACAGATAAAAATGTTTGGCAGAAGGGAGGATACTCATGGCACCAGAGATGGTCTCCATCCATCCAGCTGCTGTTATCTAGCAGATATTTACTGCCGAAAGTTTAAATTCTTTCTACATCATTAGCGCCACAGAGTTTGCAGTACACAGCAAGTGCCCTGGATAAATGATGTGAGGCTGATGGAGGAACAATGGGAAACTAGTGTAATGGAATGATTTCAATCCTGTGGATCTGTTGGCATCTTTTAAAAACCAGTTACTTATCAAATACATACCAACAGAAAAATACTGCTCAGGACTGGTGACCAGTGGTCCAAGCTACATGGCAAAAAATCATAGTTGTTTTCAAGATAAGGTCACAGGTTCTACCATCTCCATTAATATCTGTGACTTTTCTCTAGGCTTAGGACATTGTCCCTCTAGGAGAGGGAGGGGTCCTAAGAGACGGAGCCTCTATCATTTTTGTTCCCTACCATATACCCAATGCCTTGCACATGGTACAAAGTTGAGCCATTTGAAATTGCCATTTTGCAAGTTAAAATATCTAAATTTTGGCAATGCCATGTTTCTTGCAATAAGTGAATGAAAAATACCTCTCTTGATTGGGACAGGAAGAACAGTGATGACGTAGAGGTAGATAATCATGTGTGCATAATAAGAACATTTTCTTATACAAAAATGGACTTTTTTTCTGCTTAAACATGTTAAATATTTTCATTTTCAACATCTTCCCCAATCTTGCCTATTGGCTTTCCTGACCATTGAGTGTACAGCAGCAAAAAAAAAAAAAAAAAAAAAAATTGGTTCCTAGATTTCTGTCTTGATTATAACTAATCATTCAAAGGCATCATCCTAGGGTCTAATGCAATTGATTTTCAGTGAACTTTTAAATAATTATGGAACTAATAAGTAAAAGGAGGACTGAAGATGAATAAATGTTGTAATGTTCAGAAAGGAAAAGAACGTTCATAATACAAACTGTACAGGCTGGCAGGTTTGGTGTTCAGCCAAGAAAATGTTTTGAACAAATTGGTAAGCAAATAATGTGTGAAGAATTTAATTTTGAAGTAAAGAGACAATCATTAGGAGTCAGGAAAGATTCACAATAATCGTATCATGAACGTTCTTCTTGCCTGGAAGACTTAAAAAAAATGCACCATTAAATACACATCTGTATTGAATGGTCAATAGACAAAAATATTCGTGACACCTTTCTGGTGGTATAACAAATTATTGCTTGAGTTTTAATGTATTTAGACAGAATCATGATTGACTGAATATCCACTTCACCATTGTGATGGATCAATTTAACAGAGGAAAGTCTTTGAAGTCACAGGACTCTCAGCTGTATGCACAGTCCACTTCAACAGCATTACCAACGACTCCAATGAAAACATGCCTGCAAGCTCATCAAATGTTTTTATTCTTTCTTTTGTTCTGCAAAATAATACATTTAAGGCTATACATTTTCCTCACAGAACTGCTTTAGCTGTGTCTCAGACGTGTCAGTTGTCTTCTTTTAACATTTATTTTATGATTTCTTCGTCAAGTATTCAGATTTTTCTTTCAGTTTCCAAACATGTGATTTCTTTAGGTTTTCAATGTTTTTTTTTTAATTTCACTACATGTATGGTCAAAGTATATACCATGTATGACCCTGGTTATCTAAAAGTTGTTAAGGTTTACTTTCTTGGTAATGTAGTATGTGGTCAATTTTTGTGTTCTATGTGTGTTCAAACAGAAAGTATGTTCTCTATTTGTTGAAAGTAAAGTAATTTATATCTACTAGATATTCAACCCGTTTATTTTTTCTGATCGATATATCAAAGCCTAATCATTGATTTATCTATTTCTTCCCAGTTTTTTCAATTGTTTACTTTTTGAAGGAAATCTTAAAAAGTATACATATTCATGTTTATTAGACTTTCTTGAAAACTATCATTTTTTACTAATACATAACATTCTTTTAGTTAATATTTCTCTAGTAAATCATTTTATACCCCTTTAATTTTATTGAAATTGTTTCTATTACATTTTGGTTTTCATCCCACCTGAATATCTTCATCAGATAGTTAAATCCCTAGTCATTCTAGATTATTTAGTTAAATCCCTTGTCATTCTAGGTTTTGTTTCATGTATGTTGTACTTTGTTCATTTTCCCCTATCAATTTCTTAGGCTTCTCAGTGCCTAAAATCTGCCCCCTTTCCCTGATCCAGTTCCTCCACAGGACAGTTATTAATAATTAATAGCTCCATTTTTCCTCAGCTCTTCAGTAATTTTCACCACACAACCCACAATACACTCAATTCAGTCTTTCCACTCACCCCCAGCTCTGCTGATATCATCTAAAAAATTATTATGAGCATTGAGCATATTTTTTTTTAAGTATTATTTTGACAACAGTAATCTTGACTTCATTTCCAAGTTAACAGTGCCCTCCTGGACTTAACAGTTTTTTTGGAGTATTACCTCAATGGAGATTTTCAAAGAAGGTAGTTGGTGAAATTTCTGATGCTTTGCTTGCCTAAGATTGTCTTATTTATCCTCGCATTTAAATTGGCAGTTTAGGCCAGGTGCGGTGGCTCACGCCTGTAATCACGACACTCTGGGAAGCCGAGGCGGGTGGATCACCTGAGGTCAGGAGTTTGAGACCAGCCTGGCCAACATTGTGAAACCCCATCTCCACTAAAAATACAAAAATATTAGCCAGGCGTGGTGGCATGTGCCTGTAATCCCAGCTACTTGGGAGGCTGAGGCAGGAGAATCACTTGAACCCGTGAGGCAGAGGTTGCAGTGAGCCAAGATCACGCCACGGCACTCCAGCCTGGGTGACAGAGCAAGACTCAGTCTCTAAATAAATAAATAAATAAATAAATAAATAGTTTAGTTAATATAAAATTGTAATTAGGCATTCAGGGGTTTTGTTTCTTTTAATACTTGAAAATGCTACTTTGTTGTGTTTCTTACAAAATGGCTGATACCAGTCTGATGCCTGTTTCTTTGTATAAGAATTTTTATCTCCAAGTTTTTAGAATTTTTTTGTTGTCTTTCATTTTCCCACATTTAATTACAGTGTATCTGTATGTGGGTTTTTCATTAGTATATGGCACTATGGCAGTCTTTATAATCTGAGGTCCTCTATCATCTTATGGTAGAAATAATGTTGCTGTAATTTCAATTTTTCTCAGTTTCTTTGACTACTATTATATTTTAACATTTCTATATCCAGACATCATATTTTTTAACAAGTCCTTTACATTTTCCCTCTTTATCCCTTCCTGATGCTTACCAGAAGAATTCCTTGGCAAAATATTCCAGCTGATTAATTCATTCTTAAGACTTATTAATTGTTCTTTTTGGTTCATCTGCCGTGTTCTTTGTTGTAGCTATTATGTCTTCATATTAGATAGCTCTTAATGATTCTTATTTATGATTTTTAAAAATTCTTGCTCCGTGTTCCACATAGCTTCTCTTATCTCTTTTAAAGTATTTCTTATACTTACTTTTTATGCTTGTTTTTTGTCTGATTTCTTAAGTTCTGCTTAATTACCATTGTTTGTTCTATGTGTCACTTGTGTCTTATAGGGGTTTTAATTCTAAGATATTTCCCTATCATCCCCTGTGAGCATGTATTTCCTGAGGGCCTTCTGTGCCTCTGAAGGTAACGTGTACCTAGAGGAAGGCGATCTGGGCTGCTGTTTGTGCACTTCTGATGACTTTGAGGCAGAAGGAATTCCTCAGAAAGGAAAGCCTCTGAGGCTTCAGCCTAAATCCCAACACTGATTCGTGTTGGGTGCTGGGAGGAGTGCATGCGTGAAGTCAGCACCCACCTGGGCAGGATGGTGCCCCTTCCCCACCAGGGCATCATCCCTCCCTTACCATTGTGCCTCCAGCTCCTGGTTTTCTACTTTGCAATGTTGACAGGTGGGCAATGCCTACCTAGATATATTTAAAATGTGCCTCCTAACCTATCTTGCATCCATGGGCCCTGTCCTTCTTCTGCTTTGGGCTGATTTTTATCCCCCACACACCAGGGCTCAGTTGTCAAGTTCCCAACATTACCTGCCAGAGCCATCACGCCTCCCCTCACCACACTGGATTCAGGGTTGGGTTCCAGATGTGAGTCAACAGCCTGTGATTACTGGCTCTCATGTAAGACACACACGGATCCAACTAGCAAATTACAGATAGGAATGTCAAGTGGGATATCAGAGACAAAGTCCTGAATAATCTTAGCAGTGTGGTAAGATGGGTCAAATCTAGCTCAATAAACTATAATAGGCATAAACACTGTCCATTTCAAGCTTCAACAAAAAAGAAAAAGAGAAAGGAGAGAAAAGGAAAGGAGAGGGGAAGGGGAGGGGATGGGAGAGAAAAAGGGAGGGGAGGTGAGAGGAGGGGAGGGATAGAAATGCAGTACTGTGGAGACATAACTAATTGTAAAAAAAAAAAGACTCAAGAGATTATGATTACCATTGGCCTCAACAAGAGTCAACAGTTCAGTAAGTGGCCAGGAAGGCTTACACAACCGTAAGCAGCCTATTCTGGAGGGATCAGAACATGCAGCACTCTGGCCTCATCAGTGGAGACCACACTGGAGAACTGTCCTCAGTTCTGAAAAATAGTCTTTAAAAGAAGTGTCAACAAGCTGGCAAGTGTCTACTGACCATTTCTTTTAAGGGTCTCAAAAGGAGAAGGCTTTAAGCGGATAAGGATCGTCAACCTGAAGAAAAGTTTCCAAGAACATATTATATGAAAATGATATTAGAAATTAAATGTGGCTTCAGAGGGTTGAAATCAGAGAAATGGATGGAAGTTACTGAAAAAGGATTTTGCTCTAAGAACACATTTTTCTAGCCATTAGGCCATGTGCAGTAATAAGTTTTATATCACTACAGATGGTCAAGATGAGATTGGAAAAAAAACAAAAAAACTAGGTATAAGCATAGGTGGAGTTGGACCACAGAACATTTGAGATCTCTTCTAATCCCAAGTGTCTATCATTTCTTTGTCACTACAGTTTATCCTAAATGACTGAATATTTCAGTACCTGATTGATTTTCCATCAAGCTTAGATTCACACTATACAAAATCTCTTCTGGATCACTTTATGAAAACGAAATTTAGAGACGGAAAGCAAGCAGCCCAAATTATATCGCCCCATTTGTTTCCTACTCAGATTTACAATAACTCCATGCTGACCTGGTGTTTGCTGAGAACTCCTACTTCCAATTATGCTCTTAAACCATACTGTCCACTCCAAACTGAAGCAACTTTTTAATTTAATATATCCAACCAACGACTTCAGGTAATCAAGAACTATGAGATTGTGACTCTGCCCTAAGTGTATTATCCACCAAACTGACTCATGTCATCCTAAAAACAAAGCCTACTAAAAATAAGAATGAGGAGGTGGGGGTTCCTGGAAACAAGAGAGACCATTTTGTTTTAATTAGCACCTGTAATGTATCGCTGTCACTTTATAGATATAGTTTTGTCATTCTCACCTCATTTCTCAGCACACACACTCAGAGAACTTCTCTGCCACTGACTCACACACCTGAATTTTATGAGACCAAGCACTGTGCTAATTCATAATAATTTCAGTTTCTATTTCAGCAGTCTTTGGGTGAATCCTTGACTTAATCATTTCTTTTGAGATATTTAGGAAAACTCACTCCTTAATCCATCACTTAGTCAAATAAAAATAATTTTTTATTTAGAAAATTGAGATTGTATTTATAAGTGTCAAATCATTGTTTTTACAAACTTTATTTAAATAAACATATGAGCTTTGGCATCAGATAAATCTCTGCTCAAATCTCCAAACTATCAATTGATAGCTTGTGTATGGCCCTGGAGAAATTATTTTGTGTTTCTGCATTTTGAGTTCTTCTTCTATAAATTCTGTGTAAAATACCTACATAACAATGTTTGAGGAAGGATTAAATGATGTTATGGTCATAAATAATAGCTAACATTTATCAGATATTCACTATGTGCCACGAACTCCTTTTAAAGCCTTACATTTATTGACTGATTTGATCCTGGAAGTCTGATTAATAAGTACTATGATTATCCCCTGGTACAGATGAGAAAATTCTGATGCAGTGAGGCTGAGACACACACACACAGTCATGGCCTACTCAGGTTGCAGCTGAATCGGACCCAGGCTGCCCAGCCTCTCCCACTTCACCAGGGCCCTGGACTTCATCTTGATAAAGTACATTACAGTAAGACTTCAGGAATCACCAATTTTCACAACCTCAAACTCCATTCCTTCTTTGGGATAATTTTTAATTAATTTCAGAAAACTACATTCTTGTATAAATAAAAATAGCAATAAAACTTTCCTAATGCACAGTGCTTTATGCTTCACAGTGTCCACTTGGGGAGATTAGAACTTTGCCAGATCCTTCTCTCCCTTTTACTTTTCTAAGCCTCTGTTTGCAAAGCATCCTAGGGTGAAAATTCAGGACACTAATGCTATTGGGTGTTTTGGTTAATCAATAATCAATTTTCTTAATATTCACTTACTCCAATTATGGAGAGTTGAAATTTTCCCTATATTCTTTCTCTTCTATCAACTCCTATAATACTAACTGACCTTCCTGAAAATATGGTATTCTTTGAACTTTCTCCCATCTCACTGAATGGGGCACATTTAGGAGCATTTATATGACTGGATTAGAAATATGCGTCAACACAAGGACACATATCTGAACAAAACTGGTCATCTCATGTACAATTCAGTGACTTGCTGTGCAGTAAGAAAGCTCAGCAAAAGTTGTCAACCAACTTCAGATTGACACAGCTCAGACCTGATCCTTGTACAGTTTTTGCATATACTTTTCTGAGCATTAATAAAATTGTTTAAAATGTATATTTAATATCATTAGGTTTTCCAAAACATACCAAAGAAATGTTAATTTCAATTAAGCAAAAAGATTTCAATTAAGAAAAAGTCAGATGGGTTTTTAAATGAAAAATAAACCACCCAAGTATAAACAATAAAACCCACAAGGTCCAAAATGCCAAATTCAAACTAGAAATTAGGTATGTCAGAGAAAGTTTCAAGGAATACCTTACAAGGGACTCTGAAGCCAATAATTCAGGTTTTTAAGATAACAAAGCTAGATGTTCAACAGGAGAATCGATGCAACTACTTTTGATCCTAAGTGCAAAGGATTTGCTTAAGAATTAAAGGAAAAAGAGATAATTAATTTCCAATTTTGGTTTACTTTGAGGAATATATTAACATAATTCTCAAATCTAAAAACGAATGTGTGGTTTCAAGGGAAGAGAAAGTGGATTCAGACCACCTGAGGTCCAATCCTTGCTCAATCACTGTGATATTAAGGACTAACTATTTTGGCTTTTTTTTTTTTTTTTTTTTTTTTTTTTTCTGAGAAAGAGTTTCACTCTTGTTGCCCAGGCTGGAGTGCAATGGCACAATCTCGGCTCACTGCAACCTCTGCCTCCCAGGTACAAGCAATTCTCCTACCTCAATCCGCAAAGTAGCTCAGATTACAGGCATGCGCCACCATGCACCGCTAATTTTTTGGTATTTAGTAGTGACAGGGTTTCACCATGTTAGCCAGACTGGTCGCGAACTCCTGACCTCAGGTGATCCACCCGCCTTGGCCTCCCAAAGTGCTGGGATTACAGGCATGCACCACTGCGCCCGGCCTAGGACTTGAGCTTTTCTATGCCTCACTGTCTTTATTTGCAAAGTGGAGATAGTAATGCCTATGTCATAGCTTGTTGTATTTTATAAGGTATAAGGAATGCCTGGTACATAGTAATTACTAATACTTCTCACCCTCACTCCCTATTATGAAGTAGAAAGGCTGATATTATTTAAAAAAAGAGAATGTTTCCAAACACCTTAAAATTTTTCAAACTTAATTCCAGAAATATTTTCCTAGTATGCCTACTCTAGGCAATCAGGTGGCGGAGGGCCAAATGGGTGTTAGAGAACAGACCAGCATGGACTGATACGATCACTGGAGCCTTGGAGGTGAGTTTGAAAGATGTGGATGAGATTTGTTGGGGAGAAGGGGTGGTATGCAAGGAAAATTTACATGGTGATATAAAATAGTCAAAGGCCTAATTAGGCAACAATGAGAGAGCATATTTAGAAAAAAGGAGAAAATCAGCCTGCTCTGAGTATATTGGAGAAAAATAAACCAATTTTTGGATATTTAAGATTGGCCCACATCACAGAGAACTTTGAAAAACGTTGAGATACACAAAATTCTGAGGCCAAAACAAATGTTAGTAGGATGTTAGATGATTAGCTTGTACTGAAAAGAAATGTTTTATTTAGTATTACAAAGATCACAAGACTGAGATATGGCCAGGGTAATTTCTGCCCATGAGAAATATTCCTGATAACTCAGAGACTTGCAAATAAATAAATCATAATCTGGACATGGAGAGTTGGTTGGTATTAGACATAGAGAATACACCCATGAAACATTTACACGAGTGTCCCTATTAGGTAACAACAAAATTTCCATAAAAATTTATATGATGCTCATTAATCTAGTATTCCTTGAAGAGATAAATAACTTTGAGAGCAGGGAGAATTAGTACACTTAATTTACTTAAACTTGCGAGAAACCTTTAATAAGTTTCTCATCAAGAAGTTTTTTGTTGTTGAATATTATCACACATAGATGTAAAAGACATGGTTAATTCATTGACCCAATGTATCACTTATCTATTGCTGTGTAACAGATTAGCCCAAAATTAGCAACTTAAAACAAAAACTTATTATCTCACAGTTCCTGTGGACCAGGAATTGGATGCAGTTTACTTGGGTGTGTCCAGCTCAAGTTCTGTCATGAGGTTGCACTCAAGCTGTTGGCCAGGGATACACTCATCTGAAATCTCAACTGTGGCTGAAGGATCCTCTCCCAGGCTCACACACACGGTTGTGAACAGACCTCAGAAGATCTATTCCTAAGCTCACTTACATGGGCCTCTTCTTAGGACTGCCACACAGTGTGGCAGCTGGTCACCCCAAGCCAAGCAATCAAGGGGGAGCAGGAGAGGGCATGCCCAAGACAGAAGATATGACACAGTCTCTTTGAAACCTAATCTCTAAAGTGACATGTCATCACTTGCCATAGTGCATGCACAGAAGTGAGTCACTAGGTCAAGTGCGCATGAAAAGGAAAGATGTAGGCATAAATACCAGGATGTAGGATAATGGGGGCCATCTCAGAGAGGCTGCCTGTCATGCCCAGCCTCCATTTATAACCTCCTTCCTCCAAAGCCACATTCCAGCTGGGATTGGCCCTGTTAAAAAGTTCTGGCTGATGAGAACTAAGCCGTGTCTTCTCTGTATCCCTGAGGAAGGTTTTGCTTTGTTGATTCAGTCCTTTGCTCTTCCCCTCACTCAATTTTAGCCCATCTGATGGAATGTGGACATGATGGCTGAGTATGCAACAGCCATCTTGTAACCATGAGGAAAAGGCCAGAAAAATTAAATCATTATTGTCTCTGACACTGCTAAACTGCTGAACAAATGCCAGCAGCAAGTTACCTCTGGGTTGCTTGTTTTGTGGGAAAAGCTCCTATTTATTTAAGTCACTCTATTTAGGTTTTTTCTTACTTGAAGTAGGAAAGTATTCCTGGTTTACATGTTAGGACACTGTCTTATATTAGGAAACAAGCCCTGCGTATAGAAGAGACTTTGAAGAGGGGACACGAACAACCTGGATTAGAACTTACATACAACCCAAAATTTTAATTTGATTATTCATTGTGATAGTCATTCTTATATATAATTTTTTTCTTCCTTCTGAGTAGACCAGTAGGGTTATAAAGCTTCCTTCCCCTCTAAATTGACATTCAGCCCATCTCTCTGACAAATATTGATCTCACCAAACCTCCAAATATTAATTAACAGAAAATAAATGAATAAGTGACATAAAACTGACCCAGCTGTTGTGGTGGATGGATGACCCATGGAGAGGTGCAATCTATGTCCTCACTTCCTTCAGGTCTTTCCTTGAATGCCAACTTCTCAGTGGGACTTTCTCTGGCTATGCTACCTAAAATTACAGTTTCCGTGCAAACTTTCTACCCACCTTCCCTGCTTGACATTCCTCCCGGTGTTCACCACCACCTCATATATCATAGCCTTGACTCATTCATTGTGTTGATTGTCTGTCTTCCCCCAGGCTTTATGACAACAAGAATGCTTCTATGTTTGGCTCAGTGTTATGTCCCCAGCACCAAGAGCTGTCCTCGACACATAGGAGGCATTTGATGCCTATTTGCTTACTGAATTCATCACTTCATGCATTGAATATTGTTTAAGAAGATACAATGTGTGAAACCAATAGAGCACCTGCCTTCTCAACTCACAGCCTACTGATGAACCCTCCAAACCAGAAATACGATTGTGTGTAAGTGTGTGTTTAGAAAAGGTAGTTCACATCAATTTCTATAAAAGAGCCACCACCCCAGAAACAGTGAGGAACTCCCAGAGAGCCCATGCCACACAGCCTCTGTGCTGCTCTCAAAGCAAACATAGTGAGGGCCCCTGAATTTGAAGGCTCACCCACTGCAAATCCAAATTTCCCCGGTGCACCAGTTCATTAAAGCCTATTTCCTCTGGCTGTCCACCCCCCAGGCTTTTTAGAAGACACCAATTATTTTAACCTTACCTTACCTAAACATAAAACTCCTGCAATTTAACGTACTCTAAAAATCTTCTGAACTTACCCTTGACCTGAGAACAATTTAAATATATAATCTATGCACACTATTAATTTGGTGTTTACTACACAACTGTGTGTGTTTCTCTCACTTAACCACATCTTGTGCAACAAGTTTTGGTTCCAAACCTCTACAGAGAAGGAAAGTGTCAAATTTATTTTTACTGACTTAATAAATATTGCTCAATATTGTTAAAGATGATGACAGCCATATGAACACAGATTGAGCTTTGTAAACAATCTTTCTCCAAAAAAAAAAAGGGGGGGGTGGGGGCAGAGGAGAACTGAGGAAACTATCTGGTTAATTGAGGCTTATAATTCTGCACTGTGAAGCATCCAAATACATTTCAACACATCATTTGTGAGTCAACTCTCCATTTGACTATTCACAGAGAGTGTTGGATCTGAAAAGTACCAGTAAGAAAATTTAAATATTTTATTTTTGACCTTTTCTTCTGGCACTGTGGCTTTTCTTCCTGGTTGAAAGAGTGGCTCTCAGCATCCCCTTGTCCCTCAGGACTCCATTTCCAGCTCTTCCTTCTTCTCCTTTCTGCAGTGAAGCCCGCTCCATGCTACACACACTTCAGAGATGAAGAAAGAGTCTGGGGCTCCAGGGGCTTCTCCCAACAGCCCTGTTGAACAGCAGCAGGTTCAAGATTTCCATCTGCATGACTTTCACTCTCATCTGAGTCCGTCAATGTGGACAACAACAAAAAAATCTTTTGTTTCTGACAATGGAGATGGGACATGGGGGATTTGAATTGCAGGAAAATAATATCTCACAAATTCTTCCTCAAAAACATTTTATAAAAGACTCTTTCTTTACAAAAGTTAAAGTCCCAACCAGTGCACTTCGCAGGTGCTATTCATATATCTTCATTGTGCCATTTTAATTTGTGTTCACACTTAGAAAATACTCTATCTCCCTGCTTTTAAAATCCAGCAGGAGTACAAGATCCTTGACAAGATCCTTTGTACTCAAACTCTAAGATTCATTGTAAAAAATTAGCACCTATGCAAACCTTCTCGGCATTCCTGCATCAAGGTGTGGGCTTGAGGTGGTGGCAGTTGAGGTTTTTGTCTTGCTTCCTCTCCTCTTCAGGTCCCACCCTGAGAGGGTTGTGCTCGGAGTTGTACCACTCCAGGAGCTGTGCAGGAGCAGTCATCTGAATCTGAGAAAAGCCATGTCTCTGGACAGAGGAAAAAGGAAAAATAGCCTTCGTAGTTCAAAGGAGCTTAGGGGAAATTTTCTCTCTCTCTTTTTTTTCCTCTCTCTTTTCTCTCTCCACATTGCCCTGAGGACAGCCTGAGACAACCAAAACTGGGCCAGGGGGAAAATCTCTGAAAGGAACCTAACTTTTTGGCAGTAAGATCTGGGAAAATGGTCCTCTGGGAGCTCAAGCATATAGAAAATCCCCAGATAGCAGAGAGCTGGAGAGGAGTATCTCCAAACTCTGTGTATCCAAAAGATGTCCCAGGCTCCACCAAGCTTCAGGTGCATGGACCAGACACCCAGATGCATAGCAGGAGTTCGAAAAACCAAATACAGCACTAACCACCACCCAGATCCCAAACCCACACTGAGGGGAGCCTGTGGCAACCCTAATATCACAGAAGTCTTTGCAGACTGTACTGACGTTTGCACCAACACCCACAGCAGGTGAGATAGAACTGTGGTCTGCACTGAAACAGGCCGAAGGTCTACTAAGACAAAGAAATCAATACTCTTCAGAGGATTTTAAAGTCTCCCAACACAACATTCAAATGCTCAGGAAACAATTCAAAATTATTCAACATCCAAAGAACCAGGAAAATCTGAAAAATTCTCAGGGAAAAAGACAAGCCACAGATGCCCAGATGTTGGAATCATCTAAGATGTTAGAGCAGTTTTTTTTTTTTTTAAATCATCTCCATGAGGTAAAAGTGAGCAATCTTCAAATGAACAAAAAAAAAAAAAAAAGAAGATCTCAGAGGGAAATAGAAACGATGCAAAAAATGGACAATTCTAAACTAAAAAATGAAATACTTTAAATTTAAAAAAATCATTGGATGAGCTCAATTGCAGAATGGAGATAAGGGAAAAAACTTGAAGATAGACTAACAGAAATCAAACACAGAGAAAAAAGCTAGAAAACAAATAATGAACACAGCATGAGGGATCCAGAAGAACACCTCCTAAATATTTTCTCCAAGTGAAATGAAAATCTACATTTGCACAAAATCCTGTATGCTAATGTTTATAGTAGCCATATTCATAATCATCAAAAGCCAGGAACAATCCTTGTGTGCCCTAATGAGGGAGTGGCTAGGCAGGTTGTGTTACATCCACACAAAAGAGTACACCCAGCAACAAAAAAGAACAAATGGCCACCAAAGGCACCCGCACTGATCAATTTCAAATGCATTCATCTAAGGCAAAGAAGCCAGACTCAAAGCCTGCATCCTGTATAACTCCATTCATCTGACATCCTAGAAAATATAAAATTAGAGGAATGGGGAATAGATCTGTGACTGATAGGGGTTTGGGATGGGAGGAATGTCTGACTGAAAGGGGAACAATGGAAATTTAGGGAAGGGGGTGAGGAAACTATTTTATATCTTGACTGGTGGTTATTTATACAACTCAATGCTTTTGTCAAAATTAATAGAACTGTACACTAAAAAGAGTGGATTTTGCTATATATCAACTTTAAAAGAAATTATGAGTAAACAGCAGTGAGCTCATAGTCATGGAGTGGTTTCTGTTACTGGGGGATGAAATTATATGACAATTTCTTTTGTCCAAGACACCCATGATAAGCTAGCCATTGCCTATACCACGGCCAACACTGCTTGAAAAATCTATAACATATGAACCTCATTGTAACATAAAAATAAATAGCTCAAGTGCTATCGGAAACCATCACGAGCCTCAAAGAAGCGATCCCGTAAACCCTGAACACCTGAATGAGATTTCAAGAGCAAGTGACTTATCTTCTCTGACTCAGTTTCTTTTTTATAAAAGGAGGATATGAATCACAAGGTTATCGTGAAGATTAAATGCCTGCGGTATTTAACCCAGTACAGTATTTAGCAAGTAGATCGATTCAGTAGGTCTCAGTTGTTTTGCTGAGATAGCTCTGAACTCATTCCTCCTACAGTTCTCTGAGGCTTTTCTCCTCCCAAAATGCCAGAGCATGAGCTTATGCGTCTCTACTTATTATTTTGTAGCTCAGAATGGTCCCAGGAGCAGCAGAGCCACCTCAGGGCATTCTAGATTGGAGATCCCCGACCCGCAAGAGGTTAAAACAATTCTAAAGACCTGAATTCCTCTAAATCAGGTCAGCAAGACTAGGTCTGATTAGATCCATCTGAATGTACGGCTCTAGAAGACAAGGACAGCTCCTAGCATTTTCCAGCTTTACTTAGGTAGAACTAATATACAATAAATTGTACATAAAGTGTACCAGCTGATGAATTTTACATACAAAAAACCATCACCACAATCAAGCTAATCTTCCCTTCAGCTTCACTAGTTCCCTCATGCCCCTCTGTAACCCACCCTGTCTCCACTTCTGTCCTCAGGAAATTACTCATCTCCAGTCTATCCTCCTATATCCAGATTGGTCCACATTTTCTAGAATTTTAGATGAATGGACTGTTATGTACTTTTTGTTTGCATGGCTTTTAAAGCCCTACTCGTGTTGTAGCAAAGACCAATAGCTTTTATTGCTGAGTGATAGGCTACGTGGGTTGTTTGCAGATTTGACTGCTACAAACAGGGCTATGAACATTCATTCATGTGCAAGTCTTTGTGTGAGTATTTCCTTTCATTTCTCTTGGAGAATTACCCAGAGTGGGATGGCTGGGTCATATGGTAGGTATATGTTTAACTGTTTGAGAAACTGTCAAATTGTTTTCCAAAGAAATTTTATATTCCTAACAGCAGTTTATGAGCATCTGGTTGCTCCACATTCTTGCCAACAATTGCTATGATTAGTCTTTTAAATTTTAGCCATTCTAGTGGGTGTGTAATTGTGTCTCATTGTGCATTTCATTTGCAGTTTTTTAATGACTAGGGATGCAAACTATCACTTCTTGGTAAAGTGTTTGTTCACATCTCTTGCCCAATTTTTCCTAGGTTGTTCACATTCTTACTGACTTGTAACAGTCCCTTACGTGTTTCAAAACAAGCCCTTTGTCAGACTTGTGATTTGCAATATTTTCTCCCAGTGTCTGGCTTGACTTTTTATTTGCTTAACAGTGCCTTTGAAAAGCAAAAGTTTTGTTGTTGTTTATGAAGTGCCATTTATAGGTGCTTTATCTTGTGCTGTTGCTGCCCAGTTCAAGGAACCTCTGCCTCACTGATAGTCACAACCATTTTCTTCTGTATTTTGAGAAATTTTATAGTTTTAGTTCCTACATCTAGGTCGATTATATTTATTGAACCCCCACATCTTTACAAAGCTAAACATATGTTTAATATTCAACAAAACTGTATTCATTTAAAAGGCTTATAAGGGTTATTTGGGTTCAGGACATAAAGAGAAATGAAAGGTAGAATGAAGTAGTTAGGGGAGCTTAAGGAGGGAGGATAAGACAAATGTTTGCTGTTTTCAAGACTAGAGTGATAATCTTGTATTGTATACAGGAAATGTGCTAAGAGAGCAGATGTTAGATGCTCTTACCACAAAAAAAGCGTAACCATGTGATCTAATAGATATGTTAATTTGCTTTACTATAGTAACCATTTCAGTATGTGTATTAAAACATCATGTTTTAATTAAACATCTAGATACAAAATAAATTATTTTTTTTAAAAAACTCACTCCAGAACTAAACTGACCTCTTGGGAATCTTCCAGCCCAGGAGCCCAAGTCCGCTGTCACCAAGAGGAAGACCCAGAGCAGGGGAGTCTTGGACCCAGGAAAGACCCAGCAGCATCAGCTGTTTACTTATTCACCCAAATTTCAGGAGCCAGAACTGCACTTGTGGGTAGGGGATTTGAGTGCTGAATGTGTGGTATGATTTAAGGCCTTAAGACAATGAACTTCCCGGCCCACACCCCTCCTCTGTCTGTGAAGGGTCCTGAAAGGGGTGCTGTACCCCCTTCCCTCATTAGGGTTCTGCCAGCAGCAGGGTGTTTTCCAGGAAGAACACACAGCCAGGCATTCCTTTATCTAGTAAGCCGAGGCCCCAAAGCTGAGGGCTAGGAAGAGTCTGCGACATACCTCTTTTTACTCTTAGGATGAGGTTCAAAATCCTCACTGCTGCCCCAGGGCTCTGAGCCTCCCAGCTTCTCCCTTGCCTCTGCAAGCTCAATCCACACAGCCTGTCCTTCGGGTCCTGGAATAGGCCATGTTCCCTTCTGCCCCCAGTCCTTGCCTCCACTCTTCCCTGAGCTAAAACATGCTCCCCTCATCTGTGAATCTCAGATGCCCTTCAGATCTCAGCTCCATGGTCACTTTTTCATGGGAAACCCTCTGGAGGCCCACTTAGACTCTGCCAGGCCTCTAAAGGGGCCCACATGCTCCAAGGGCACCTTGCTGTGACTGCTGTGTGAGCAGCTATTTGGTTGTCATCTGCCTCCTCCTCAGACTATAAGCTCCATGCAGGAAAAAATGACAATGTCCACTGTGCCCCCAGCACACTCCTGGGGCCAAGTTCATAATGAAACAATCGTTGCAGAATTTGTTGAATACAGAACCTAAAATTGCCTGACATGGCTAACAGGAAATATCCAAATTGTTGCCCCTGGCAATTTGCATTGTTTTGAAGATATTTATTATCATATTTGCCATTGGTCTTAAAATTCAAGTAATTGAAAATTGCTAGCTGCAAATATGGATCTCACAGAATCCTTGGATTTTTATGTGTGCTGTAAAGCCCAATCATTATGAATTATCATTGTGGCCATCAATTCAAATCAGCCATACAAGACAGCTTGAAAGGCCCCAGGGAAACCAGAGGACAGTGGATGAGAATAGCTGGAAGTCAAAAGAAGGTAGAAATGTTGACAGAGATAGGAGAAGGAAGCTGAGGTGCCCAGAACTAAAATCAGAGTAATGTCAGGGCTCAGAAAAGCAGTGAATTTAATTCTTAAATCATTTCTAGGGTGTGTGAGCACTGAATTATGTTATCTGAATTATACTTTGTGTAATTTGAAACTGAACTAAAAAAACAAAAACACATCTTAGAACATTCTGAAACTAAACAGTCATATCTGTTTAGATTTTAGGTAAGTAATTTCTTCACCACTCAATCCAGGACAAAGGAATTTCACCTGAGTTTATCTTTACTACTAATCTAAGCCTTGAGTTGTAAACACCAGAGAGAGAGAAATGCTTTCTTTGCAGTATCCCAGAGTTATTTAGTCGGGAAGAGGTGGTTCCTCTTGGTCCTTTTATCATTGAAAAGCAAAATGTGTGATAACATTTAACGTTTAGCATTTTCTCAGCAAAAGCTGAGCACTGCTGCCTCTGAACTGAGAATAAAGCCAGCTCTCATAACAGCAGCAGAGAAGGCGCAGTCCAAAATCGACAAGGTTATCATGAGAGACAGGAGTAGCCAGTGGCCACAGTCCACACCACAGAGAGAAGATATCCTCTGGAGGATCAAAGAGAAACAGCAGAGCTTTTGTACAGAAGTGAGTGAAAGGAATTTAACTGGAGTGTAATCACCTCCCATGTGTGGTCCCGGTATGTCTTGGGGAGATTGTCCTCAAAGCTATGTCAGCGTGCATTACTCCTTTTCCAGTGTAACTTCCTGCTGTCATTCCATGTCATGAAAAAATTATAAGCCTTTCTCATAATTTGTCTTTTACGAATTGCACAGCAATGTGTCGAAAGTGATCTTCTTCTCTCCAGTAAAAATAAAGTGTTTTCTTAGGACTGCACAGCTTCACGGCTTTCAAGAGGTGGATTCAATATTGGGTGCCCAGAGCAGCCTCCACAGAGGCCATTCCCGAAAGGCACCCCTCAGCAGCTGCACCGCAGATCCTGCGCAGAGTAGCAGAGAGCACGGTGATGGGGCTTAAGTACATCCGGAAAAAGTAATGTAATTATACACAGTGTCAGTGAGAAAAGAGCTTGCAGGTAGACTTTCCAGATAAATGAAGAGGTCTCTTCTTTCAGACACCAACACACTTTCACTACATGCATGTTGAGGTAAATGTATTTTTGAGGGAAGGCATTGCATGCTTCCTGGAAGTGAGTATTAAAAAAAGAAAGGTGGAGGCACCGTGAGAAACTTGTAGGATTGAAGGAAGGGGAACCTGGATTCCACATACGCTCCACCACTCCCTGGTGGGTGGATGTGGGTGAATCATTGCCATTATTTAGAGAATAAAAGTAATATCCGATGCACGACCTTGTTCCATAATGAAAAATAACTGGCTGGCCTTGAGCACTGTCCTGCGCGTTAGGCATTCTTCTGCATGCTGTGTGCAGCTTACCCCATTACTACTCGGAATGGCGACAGCGGGGGCAGTAACGAACTGAGGCTAGAGGAGTGAAGTGAGGCCACACACACCATGAGGTCGGCAGCCAACCAGAGCCCGGCTCTAACCAGGAAGGCAGCCTCAGGCACGTAGGTGCCTTCACGCATCCCAGGCCTGAACTGTTTCATCTGTAAAATGGAGTTGATAGCAGACTCTAAGTTATTTGGGGAATTAAATGAATGGTTATGTCCTAGAAGGCACTCAGTACTGCTAGCTGTGTTCTCTTTCCTTGTGAAGTGAGACAATCCTGGTTTTGAGTTCAGCTAACAGGTGTAGCTCAGCGTCAGTTACGTCAGACATGATGTGGGTTATTGTAAGGATAAATAAATAATGCATATAAAGCATGCGTCATGAGCATTTGAGAACAAAAAGTCTTTCCTGTTACTCACTGAACATCTGCAAATTGCATGTGCATTTCACATCCATAGTGTCCCAAATCCAACTAAGTATCTTTCTTCCCAGCTTCATCTATCTTCCGTATTTATTGTCTTAATGGCACCATTCTCCATCCCCAAATTTAGGAGGATTGCTTTGCGACTTTCCCGTGGTGATCATTCTTCATATTCAGTTTGCTGTCATGCCTGTCCATCCTGCCACGGTTTATTTAACTTCTTCATCCTTCATAACCACATTATTGCATGTTCTAATGTGCCTTCCTGCTTCGAATATTTCTCCACCTCAACTCACCCTTCAGATGGCTTCTGGGAAATTCAGAAACTCTGCCCAGAATCTCAGGACCTCTAATAATCTGGCCCAAACCTGGTCCTTGAGTCTAAATTCCTGTCCATCTCTCACCAGTGCAGCCTTCCACCAAAAGTGTCCTGCTCTTTTCTAACTCCTTGCTATTGATCATCTGTCACCAGATAATGAATTATTTGTTCCCCAACAGTTAAACGGTGAAAGTTTCCTTTTGTACCCTCCCTTCTTTACACCAATACATATGGAATTTTCATCTCTAATACATGTCATTATGAAATGTTTCAAATAAAGATGAGGAAATAGCATAACACATGCTCTCGTATTCCCTATCCAGATTTAACAGAGAACAGCTTATCATGTTACTTTAGTTTTCAATCCCTTTAAAGAAATAAAATATTATGGATCCAGTCCAAAGTTTCCCACCTTCTCCCTCCTGCCTTCCTCATAGATAAGAACTGTTCTGAAGTGTGTGTCAGCCTGACTTCATGCATCCTCAGTACTTTTTCATTTGCATGAGCCCATTTAAATGAATTAACCAATTATTTATCACTTTGGAGTGCAATTAGGCCATATCTCCTAAAATCGGAGATGCCGATCACCTGAAACCCTACAATTCTATCACCCAACACTCACCCAGAATTAGCTCTCCTGTGCATATGAAAATACACAAAGTGTATATTGAATTATTCTAATAGTGAAAAAAATAGAAAAAACATAACTGGCTTTGAATGAGGATAGTAAGTGAATGAAATGCGATTTATTCATACAAGGTATACCTTAGAGCAATTAATATTGCTAACCTGGCCAGGCGCGGTGGCTCATGCCCATAATCCCAGCACTTTGGGAGGCTGAGGCAGGCGGATCACGAGGTCAGGAGATCGAAACCATCCTGGCTAACATGTGAAACCCCATCTCCACTAAAAATACAAAAAATTAGCCGGGCGTGGTGGCAGGTGCCTGTAGTCCCAGCTACTCTGGAGGCTGAGGCAGGAGAATGGCATGAACTCAGGAGGCGGAGCTTGCAGTGAGCTGAGATCGCGCCACTGCACTCCAGCCTGGGTAACAGAGCGAGACTCCATCTCAAAAAAAATAAAAAATAAAATAAAATAAAATAAAAATACATATATAGAGAGAGAGAGAGACAGCGCACTAACCTAAATTGTATTGTATCAAAAAACAAAGATATACACAAAAAACATGATATTAAATGGAAGAAACGAGTTGAAAAGGATACATGGTACAGGATACCCTGTTCTTTTTGACAAACATGTTCACATTTAGATAATTACTAACAGGCTATCCATATTTTCCTGCCATATTTAGGAGGAGTGAAAGAGGTGGCTATTGTTTTCTGTTTTCCATCATCTGGTTTCTGATCATTATTTTTGAGAGTCTTTTTTGTTAAATTGATCAATTTCCCACCCAAATTTTCTTATTCAGTTAGGATATGCATTTTAATCATATTTGGAAGGGTTGTCATTAAAATGTTAGCATGTATTTATATGTGGATTTTTTTGTTGCTATCTAGAATTACTCTATACACCGCCTTGCCGCAAACAGACTAAGGACCTTGGCAATGTTTCACAAGCTTTCTTTTCTTATTTTTCACTGTTTCCCATGTTGAAATTATATGGAGTTTACATTTCTGAATTTTTACCAAGGGAGGAGGGGCTTGTGTTCTTTCAAATCATACATCAACAATTACAGAAATTCAGCTAGGCACTACACTGATTTCCTTGTGTGCCACCCTTTCTTATAGCTCATATCATCATCTTTTTTATATTTTTCCTTAATCATGTTTGGATACCTCCTTGAGTGATTATTTTATAAAATGCCTATTGTGGGTAATTTTTATAAGGCTTTCATTACTTACAAGTATTTTTATTTCACCTTCACACTTGAATGAAAAAATAACTCAGTATGAAACAATTCTATATTCCAAGTTGTTTTTTATCAAATGACTTTAAAGACACTCTCCATTGTTATCTACATTGTTTTCTATCAGTGAAGAGAAGTCTGATGTTGAGCTGATCCTCTTTAATTTGTAGTTAACTGATTTTTCTTTGTGTAAAGTTTTATGATTCTTTTTTTGTTTGGTGCTTATAACCTCGCTAGCCCATGTGCAGGCATGTATCTTGCTTGGCAAACCTTATCAGTTCTAAGTCTCCCTTAGTCTCAGGAGTCATGAGCTTCTTCAGCTTTTGGGAATTCCTGACTCTTCATTCTGTTTGTTCTCTCCTTCTGGGACCCACAGCTGGATATTTAATCTCTAGATCCATCTTCCATATCCGTTAGCTTTTCTTCCCCCATACTTGGCCTGTTTCTTACCTTTTGTATTGCATAACTCAGACTCAACTGCCCAGTTGGATAATTCAATCTTTAGCTGTATTTATTCTGCGTTCAACATATCTAATTTTTTTCATTTTGATGGACATATTTTGAATTTCCGAGACATATTTTTGATACAGCCTTTTCATCAAAGCTCCTCAAATCTCCCTAAGGTTATATTTCAAGTTTTCGTCTATTGGCACTACCAATTCTGTCCCCATGGTGATTCTCTTTTATGTGTATACGTGTGGCGGTGTTTTGTTATTTTTTATTTTACCACCAATCAAATACTGGTGGTTTGGGTGTCTGCTTTTACTTGTAGCTGAGGGTTTCAGCTGACTCTAGCCCAAATGAGAATCTCCATCCACACATTGACACATGCCCTGGGTGATGGAGAGAACAGACCTAAACAGCTGACCTGTTCCTCCTGCATCTTATCTGCTTCTCTGGGCCTGGTCCACTGCAGTAACTTCTCATATCTCAATTCCCATTTTGGAGAACATTCTCAATTTTAGCTGTGGACAAATATTTGAGTCAGTGATTACATTTTCTTCCTCCTTGTTTGCATTTTTTCATGTAGGTACTGGTGAGCCCAAAGTTCCCACAAACTGGGATCTCGTTCTCTTTTCCATTTGTGGGGTTATTTAATTTTTAGGTTTTACCCTGGGTGTGAACACTGCTGCTGCTAGATGCTCAGCACCGGAAGGAAAGCCAAGTAGAGCTCGTCTGGCACATCTGCTACGGACACAGAAAATTAATCCATTGTCTGACAATCGCCCCATAAAAATCCTTCAGGGTTCATGATTTACTCACTACGGGCTTAAATTACCTCTGGAACTGATCTTAAAAAAAAAAGATTGCTTCTGGTTACATTTGGGGGTATATCTTCCCTGTTTCTACTTTTTCTATCCATTTCCAGCTGCTATCCTTCTTTCTGAAATTCCTCAAAATTTCTAGATTACTCATAATCATGGTACCTATTAAGTTCTCCAGTGCTCTAATTATATCATTTCAAAGGTTTTTTTCTAGTGTTCATGGAAATTTTGATGTGGAGTGGGAGCATAATACAATACCATTTCATTGTTATCATTTTAAAAAGGACATACACCATTGACTTTTATATGTCTGTTTCTCCCAGTGAGCTTAATAGAGCCTTGAAATCAGTAATCTTGCCATTTATACTTATACCACCATCATTTTGGGCATGCAGTAGGCTCCTAATAAAGTTTTTTTTTTTTAATAAATGAGCATTAAGGTTTTAAATATATCATTACTCAGCAAAAAAAAAAAACACATTAGACAGCAAAAAATACCCTCTGAATATTTTTAACTTTGTCAATCTCACTTTAATCTCTTGCCCCTTCTTACTGTAATCTCAGAATATAACCCATTTGATTATGTATTTGCTTTAGTCTTTTCTTCTTCAGGTTCAACGTGGTTAGAACAAAAGACACACCAGATTTGAAATCTGAAGATGTGAATTTGAGTCCCAATATTGACATTTATGCAATCTATGGCATTCGAAAAGTCATTTAAACTTTTTCAGTTCTCAGCTTCCTCCTCCTCAAAATGGAGAGGCTTATGCCTGCCTTTCCCACTTCACAAGGCAGTTGTTGGGTCACTTAAGTTAGACAATGCTATGAAAGTTTATTATCAGATTCACAGTAATTCAAAATGTGTCTCTGAATTTCATTTCTATTCGAAGGCATAGAAATGATATCACCACATCAGGACTTCTGCTCCAGGGGCACCAGGGTATGGGCAAAGTAAGAGCTGTGTGTGTTTCCATCTTCCTACAGACCTACTAGATGCTCCTTTCATGGACCCTCTGGAGGATTTTCCCAAAACTGGGGTGCAGCAATATTTCTAGTTCCATCTCCTCCTCCAGAAACTTACCAGTCCCCATCAAGATGTGAAATCAATTTTTGCTCCCCTTAAACCCAGGCCAGATTTTGCAAGCACTTCAGAACAGAACCCACAGGAAGCACTGTAATGCTTCCTGGCTTCCAAAGCTTGGGTCAGAAAGGTGATATGCTTCCCCTAGTCATCTTTCTCTCTCTCGCAGGGTTGTTGCCCTCACAACCCAGCTGCCATGTTGTGAGGAAGCCCAAGGTATATGAAGAGCCATGTGTAAGTGTTCTGGCCAACATCAGTCAGTCAGCATCAACAGTCACATGAGTGAATGACGCTTCAGACGATTTTAGCTCCAGCCTTTGAACCTCCCAAGCTGAGGCCAAGCAAGGCGGAAATAGGCTGTTGCTCCTGAGCCCTGCCCAAATTATAAATCCATTAGCAAAATAAAATGCTGCCATTGTTTTAAGCCACTTCATCTTGGAGTAATTTTTTATACAGATGTAATAAATGGAACAGGCTTCATGGGTCCTCTCTCCCTAATTTTCAGATACTCAACGCACTCACAGCCTTTAAACATTCTCCAAATGTCTGTCACACTAGCTATGCCTGCCTCATGCGCACCAAGAGTAAATATTATCCTCGCGTTAAAATAAAATGCACACTTGTGAAATCATCAGTGAAACGTGAGGGAAACAGCTCAGTGGGCAGAGAGACGTCTTGTTAACTGCAGGCCACCTTCCAGCCCTTCCTGCAGTCCTACCTCATCTCACTATAGACCAGGAAAAGAGGCGAAGCTTCCCCTGCCAGCATCTCCAAGGTTGATGGCCTTCGATCTCAGCAGTCTCCAGCCAGTAACAAGCTACAGCCACAGAACCCTTCCTAAGCCAGGGGAGGTTACTACATTTTCTTCTTAAATCGTAAACTGTTTATGATACTTCATGAAACGCCCATTCCAGTGTTAAGGAAACAGAATGCCTTCTTTAGGAGATAAGCCCTCATGAGAATGTTTAATTCAAGTGTTTAGTAATTCATCCATGTTAAAAATTAAGCTCCCTTTCATGACAAACACATTTTGTCGGGAGAGGAGACTGGAACACAGAGAGGTCCACTTCCATTGTTTAATCATTGTCCTTCAGGACTTGGGATGACCGTCTAAAAGAGGGAGACGCAATCAAACTGGTTATCTGTGATCGTCTCAGTAAAAACAAATGTTTGCTGGAATGCAACTGTCCTGTTTATCCTTTTGGGTTTACTTTACTGTATTTTTACTGAATTCAGTCAAATGGTTTGTGTATGTCATCACAATCTGAGAATGTGTCTTCATAAGACCAAAATAAATCATGAATCACTAATTCAGAGGGGAAAAAAGAGAAAACCAGCTGTTCATCGGCAAAACACAGTCGTTCCACTGAATCCATTTTATGCTGAGGCAAAAACCTAGCAGGGTGGAAAAGCATAAAAATCTTCCAATATAGAAATCCACAAATCACTTTAATTCCTTCCCCTTTCAAATATTTCTTCTCAATTTTTGGGAGATCTCAATGATGAGACTCTAAGGAATTACACCCAAGCCTCAAATTGATCATGTACTAACTTTGAAACAGTTAAATTTCATGAGAAAAGCTTACAACTGGATAGGTCATTTGTTTGTTTGGTTTATATAGGTCATTATTATTTTATAAATTTTCTATACAACAAATTGCCTGGTAAGGTTTCTGGCCTAGATTTAAAAAAATTTGTAGAACTGGGCACTTGAAAGTCTCCCCAAATCCTGGGTATAAGTTAACTCTAAGAGAGCAGCAGATGCTCATGGATTCTATTCCACCAGAATAGAAATACACGTCTTGAGTTCGTGGCCAGACACAAAATGAGGAGAAGCCACCACCTATCTTGGCAAGTTTCCCCAACTGTGAAACAAAAATAACATTTGCTCTGCTGACCTAACAGTGATATGAGAAAAAATGAATCATTCAGAGTTTGTTGCAAGACAGGTATTTTTAAGATTAAAAAGGAAAACAAACTTTTGTTCACTGTGTGCAAAGAACTACGAATTGTGGTCATCTGTGTTTTAAAATAAGCCCATGACCTGCAATCTCTCTTTGCTTGTGAGCCCTGGGATTTTTGATATATCAGGTTATGTGTGTGGTGCATGTACATGTGTGTGCACATGTGTATGTGTGTGATGTGTGGTGCATGTGCATGTTTAGTGTGTGCGGTGTGTGTGACATATGTGGGGGGTGTGGTGTGTGTGAGTGGCATGTGTACCATGTGCAGTATGTGTGTGGTGGGTATGATGTGTATGTGTTTGGTGTATATGTGTAGTCTGTGTGTACACGTGTGTTGTATATGCATTTGTGTGTGGCATGTGTGGGGTGTTAGGGGTGTGGTGTGTGTATGAGTAGTGTGTGGCATGTATGGTGTGTATGGGATGTGTATGCTCTGTGTGTGTGTGTGTGTGTGTGTGTGTGTGCATGCATAGGTGTGTAGTGTATGTGTGGTCTGTGGTGCATGTGTGTGTGTGGTGCTTGTAAGGGTTTTTATTTTCTTGGCTTGCAGAAGCAGCAGCAGCTGAAGACTGTCCACATTGTTTAGGTATGTGGACCATCACCAGAATTCTCAGGCTCTCATTACCTCCTCTCATTAGAAAAACACCTAAGAAATAGGAAACATTCTTTGATTTGGCTTCCAGAATAAAATCTTAAGTGGCTGCAGGCACCGTAGGAACCATTACTCACAAGAATCACACATCCTCAGGGATTGAAGGGACCCCTGGATACCTGCCACTTTCGAGCAGGTTCCTCGAAGGCTTTCTGGGATGGAGAAAGAAATGTGCTGGCCCTTTCTGAAAGCCAGATTCTGCTGCCTGCCTGAGGAGTTACTGACTTGAGCAATGAGGGCCTCCATTTCTCCCATCTGGGAAGACCCATGGTTTTCCTGCAATTGAGCCCATCCTGGTTCCCAGAATTTTAGGGTCCTGGACCTGGAGCAGCTGTGATCATTAAAAATACTGACAAATTATTCAGAGGAAGGAAGATGGTGAAGTTGGGGGAGTGCTTACCAGAATTAGAGTAATAAGGGGAAGTTGAGAGAGAGACAGAGAGAGAAAATGTGGTCTATCAGGCTAGCCATACCACGGAAGTGGGTGTTAACTTAGAATCTGTCTCTGACTTGAAATTACTCCTCTCCTTCCTAGAAATTACAGACAATATTACATACCTCGTTGGAATGCTGAAACTGCACTGAAGATGAAAACTACTTTGTGAGATTTTAATACTGATCACCACAATCAATTTCACTATATATAAATGAAGGTATGGTAAGCTATATGCTTCAAATTGACAGTTTCCATTTGTGTGAACTTTCAACCTCATCAGATACCCACATTTTACCTGCTTTTCATTATGAGTTAAAGTGTGAGATCTGACTAAAAAGGCAAAAAATTCCAGGAGCATATATAATGTTGAAGTGTTAACAAGGCAGTCCAGAAATATCTTAAATCATTTGAGTTTATCAGAAAATCTTCTTCCCCGACCACCTTAGATTCCCCTTTCCTCATCCTCAAAGGTATGCCCTACTGTTTTCCTTCATTGCCGTGTATCTGTAATACCTCAGACTTCAGTGTTTTACTCTGTTATTTACCAATAATTCTCTGTATCCCGCTAATTCTCTGTCTCCCGCTCTAAACATTAAACTCCATGGAGGCAGGTTACATGCCCGCTTTGTATCACTGGGCATACTACACAGTAGGTACTATCTGAGGGATATATTAGTTGTGTTTGAATGGTGAGTTTGATCACTGGTGTCCAGGGAAGAATTGAAGGGTCTCACCTTGAAGAGCCACTCTGGCCTGGGCAGTTATCAGAGCCAGGTTGGCTTCAGGGAATGGGACAGAAGTCTCAGCCCCCTTGCATTTTTCCAGGCATGGCTGATGAGAATCCACCCCGCAGTGAAGAGCAGCAAAGTGACCTGCAGGAGATGTGACATCATCTGCCTCAAAAACAGAGCATCTGGCCCATTATGCCAAGGATTTCTAGACGTATCGAGGAAAGTATGTTCCTTTTACCAGCAACTATAAAGTGAAAATGCCAATTATATTAGCGCTGTCATATGGAATATTTAAAACATGGAGATAAAATCACTATTTGTTTTAAGTCAGCCTTCTTCCCTCAATTTTGGTAAAAGATTTTTTATTCTAGGTTTTTCCTTTCACCTGCCTATGAGGCCATTTGTAAGACCCAAATGATGGTGTTCCAGATCCCATTTGAGTAGGTCCTGTTTTCTTCTGTTTTTCCATGCCTTTGCCTCCTATGTTTGGATACCCTATTGTCCCTCTGGCCACATAGAAGTTTTTAACCACAGCAATGGACTGAATGTTTTTATCCTCCCAAAGTTCATATGCTGAAGTCTAAATCCCAATGTGATGGTATTCGGAGATGGAGCTTCTGGGAGGAAATTAGCTCACGAGGATAGAACCCTCATGAATGGGATTAGTGGCCTTATAAGAGACATGGCTGAATGTGGTGGCTCACACCCCTGTAATCCCAGAACCTTGGGAGGCTGAAGTGGAAGGATTGCTTGAGCCCAGGAGTTTGAGACTGCAGTGAGCTATGATCATGCCACTGCATGCCAGCCTGGGCAACAGAGTGAGACCCTGTCTCAAAAAATAAAAGGTAAAAAAAAAAGAAGAGACATGACTGCTCTCTGCCACATGAGGACACAGTGAGAAGATGACCACCAGGAAGCAGCCCTGCGTGCAGGCTCTCAGCAAACAACGGATCTGCTGGCAAGTTGATCTTGGACCACTCAACCCCCAGAACTGTGACAAACAAGTGTGTTGTTCAAGCCACCCAGCCTACGGTAATTTGTTGCAACAACCCAGGTGACCAAAGTCACCATGATTGTCTTACCAGACTACAGCAGCTACCCAAATAAGCCCATTTAAGAAACCAGGCTATTTTTTTTTTCAGAGACCTATTTGTTATTTGAACTAATGTGTTAAACTTTAGCTAAGTGACAGTGATTTTTGTACCCACACATAAACAGCAACCACTACTTGAATCATCACCCCCTTGGGGAAAATCTCATTGTTACAAATGTCTTTCAACAAAAACTTTTAGTAAACATTTCTTGCACATTTTTGGTATTACAACAATGTCTCCCTGGCTTCCCATTGTTACCTGGAAGTAGGAAAAAACCTAGAAGGTTTTTTTAAAGTCACAAGCAATTTTTACACAGCCACTAGGAAAAAACCTAAAAGGTTTTTTTAAAGTCACAAGCACTTTTTACACAGCCACATAATCAGATACATCACTAGACTTGTAAGTTCTCCATTTACCAAGTAGCATCTCATGAACTGGCCTCATGTTCCACATCTCATGTGGCTGCTGAATTTTAGGTTTCTGAGATGTCTACCCCTGGATATTTTAAGCAAGAATTCCGGAATAAAAATGGCCGAATTTTAACTCTAACTCAGTCACTTGCCCTAGTTTCATTAAAGAGGCTGTTTGTTTCATCTTGACTTCACAGAGGCCAGACATTTATGGCCTCCTGCAAGGTTCTAGATTGTTAAGGTACAAATTAAACAAGATTGCTTGAAGCAAAACAGCACAGAGAGTCTCTAGAGCAGAGAATTGTAAACTGCTGGGATTCAGCTTGCAGGCCAGTAGTCACGCATGCCCCCTTCACTGGTTTACCCAGGCTTTGAGGGCCAAATCTTCTACATATTGAGGGACGTGCCTTCCTAAGATACATGATGGTCACTCCACAACTAGCCATTGCTTCTTCTAATCTGGCTAGGGTTGCCAGGCTTAACAAATGAAAATGCCATCAAATGATTCGACATGTTAGATTGTTTATGATACATTCAATACTCAAAACAAGCTTGGTGTGAGGACAGGGTGTTGGTTAGAGGGTACAAAGTTTCAGTGATGGAGGTGATGAATATGTTTATGGCCTTGATGGCCATGATAGTTCCACAGGTGCACACTTATCCCTGAACTCATCGAGTTGTACACATTTAATATGTACAGCTTTTAGTATATTAATCATATTTCAATAAAGTGGTTTAAAACAAACAAAGCTAGGTGCATCTCAAACAGAGATCTTGTCAACATCAACATATAAAAACTAATAAAAAATAAAAATTTCCAGTGATCCCATTACTGGGCATATACCCAAAGGACTATAAATCATGCTACTATAAAGACACACGCACACGTACGTTCATTGGGGCACCATTCACAATAGCAAAGACTTGGAACCAACCCAAATGTCCATCAATGATAGACTGGATTAAGAAAATGTGGCACATATACACCATGGAATACTATGCAGCCATAAAAAAGGATGAGTTCATGTCCTTTGTAGGGACATGGATGAAGCTGGAAACCATCATTCTGAGCAAACTATCACAAGGACAGAAAACCAAATACCGCGTGTTCTCACTCATAGGAGGGAACTGAACAATGAGAACACTTGGACACAGGGTGGGGAATGTCATATACTGGGGCTTGTCGTGGGGTTGGTGGCGGGGGGAGGGAAAGCATTAGGAGAAATACCTAATGTAAATGACGAGTTAATGGATGCAGCACACCAACAGCACACCAACAAGTGACAAGTTAACTGGTGCAGCACATGTATACATATGTAACAAACCTGCACATTGTGAACATGTACCCTGGAACTTAAAGTATAATAAAAAAAATTTTTTACTATGTTCTAGTCTGAAGAATGCTGAATAATAATAGCAAGTGCTACTTAATAAGCACTTCGCATCAGGCATTATTTTTACAACAAATTTACAAGGCAAATTTTTATTCCTATTTTATTGAGAGTGAGTATTCAATAAATTTTGGCTCTAAAGATACCATCGAAACCACTGAGCTTCAGATAGAGTACTTAGGCAGTCTGCAGCCTTGTGGGCACATTGAAGCAAGGCTGATACTCCCACAGGTGTCCCTGGTGTCATTGGACCAGTTGTGCAAAACCAGCATCATTTGTTTGCTGGCATGATTGTTAAATACGTTTATTGTCATAGCTTCTGGAAGCATCTAGATGTATAACATCTCACATATTTAAAATCTCAGAAAAATGCATGAGTTTTACTCCTTTATGGGACTCTTTCAGAGCTCCTACATTTCAGCCCCTGTGAATTAAGCAAACTACACCCACATCTACAATTTGAGCTCCTTTGGGATTCACATGTGCTTTTTGATTTAAGAAGGGTAATTCGGACTCTTGGGAAAAATACCAGAAAGGTTGCACCTCCAAACCTCCCCACCCCTGACCACTTGACTAAGAACTCCCTATACCTATAAACTTTTCCTCTATGAATACAGGAAAGTGAACCCAGAGAGATGATGTTAGATAAATGCATATCATCCTCCTCCTCCTGGGAAAGCCTGGTGTTGGATTCCATGCAGCTAGCAGCTGGGACAATGGACAGAAAAGATCGACACAACCCCCAACTCCCCTTCCAGTTCTCCCTTGCAGTCTGACATCATAAAGCAAGCACCAAGCCAGACACAGTGGCTCCTGTACTCCTAGCTACTCAGGAGGTCAAGATGGGAAGATCACTTGTGGCCAGGAGTTTGAGACCAGCTTGGGCAACATAGTGAGACTCTGCTTCTATAAAAAATAAACATTAGCCAGGTGTGGTAGTGCTCACCCGTAGTCCCAGCTACTTCGGAGGGCAAGGCAGGAGGATTGCTTGAGCACAAGAGGTTGAGGCTGCAGTAAGCTCTATGATGGTACCACTGCACTTGGCCTGGGTAACAGCATAAGACCGTGTCTCTTAAAACACACACACACACACACACACACACACACACGCACGCACAAAGCAAGCACCAAAGTGAAGAGCCAGCCCCTTCATCAGAGAGAATCTTCCCTTTGGGCTGTTCAGGTCACTTACACAGACTCAAGTAAATTTAGAACCTATTTATCTCCTGCAACTTGCAGAGTTCTATGCCATTTAAGAAATAGCAGGTGGTGGACTACCCACTGCTAGTAAACACCACGCTGAGTGCCAGGCCCTTCTTGCGCGGAGGATAGCTGTGTCACACAGTTTGGCCTCTTTCACAGAAGGAGACATTTGTGGGATGAAGTGACATCTTTTCAAAACACCAGAAGGCTTCAGACTGGCCAGAGCACCAGCCGGCCTGCCTGGCCAGCACAGCTTTCCGTGGGTGCACAGCTGTCTAAATGGAGATGGGGAAATTACAGGGGACAGACAAGCAACCGGCTAAAAAAGAAAAAGAAAGAGGCTGAACCATGTCTCCCTGTTTACAAGGCCGCCACCTTGGAGTCCCAGGCAGGAGAAAGTGCAGCTTGAAGACCTGCCATTTGCAAATGAGCGGGCAGCCTCGGAGGAAGTACTTTTTAACCCCAGCCACAGAAACTGTCCGTGGCAAAATGCGTTGGAAATTCACAAGGAGGGAGATCACCAGGCAACTTGTCAGTTTAACTCTTTATCGGAACGCACTTAATGGGATTTTACGTTCAGCAATATGAACTTTGAAATACTCAAGTTCATGTTTCACCTGCAGAGCTCCCATCTGTTTTCACTTCACCCTCAGAATTTCCATCTGCTCTTTTTCAGGCCTGTCTAATGGGATGCCCCGTTAGGCTCTACAGCTTTTCCAGGTGCTGAAGTCATGGAAATTTTAGAGCATTTTTTTTAAAATAAAACTTTTGGTCCTACAAGTTACCTGTGAAAATTAATTCCATTGTACAACAGCGTTCCTTGAAAGACATTTCCCAGAATGTGCATTAAGAGGTACCATGGCACGTATGGTGATGGTTTATTGCTACACTTTGTGATGCCGGGAGCTCACAGGGGACCTTAAGTAATACAGCTAGGCAGAGGGCTGTGCCCAGGCCATGTTTCCCAGCTGATCACTCAGAGCTTCCCAAGTTCAAGGCCAAACCTGCAGCTCTTCCCTCAACTACTCTGGGCTGCGTGAGGGCAAGATGAACCTCACAATTTCATTTGCGCATCCTGGCCTGACCTCGACCTCCAAGCAGCTGACCTGTGTGTGAGGTCAGGGGAACAGCCGCACAGCTTTCTGGAGGCATAGGGCTGGCAGCTTGCAGGAAGGTGGTTAAAGCCATAATACTAGCGTTTGAGATGTGTTCGTGTCAGTGACTCATTCTCCTTGTTTCAGATCCTCCAAAAAGAATTTCACACTGGAAAAGCAGGGGCATTCCATATAAAGTCTGAGATGATTACTAGTGGGGACCAAGTGAGAGCGAAACAAAGGAAGGAGCTAAATACGGCCGTGGCAAAGGACTGGAAGATTTGCAGAAAAACATTTAGTGTACCAAAAGGTATTTACTGTTTACTCAGAAAGGTCTCCAAGTTAGACCTCTGGTTTATCCAATATATACTAGAGATACTGATTCATTTAGCATATGATGCTTAAAGGTCAATCAAAGATTAAACAGGTCACAGGGTCATAGGTTACATGAGTACAGTGGGCAAAGAAGCCGGTCCTGCTGTGTAATTTACACAGATCAAAAACGGACTCAGATTGTCTCCTCTCTGCGGATCCATCAGCTGGAGATTCACTGTTTGGGTTTAGCAGCTACGATGAAGCTGCAACATTTACCCACTTAAAGCATTTAATTCAAATGTGCTGAAAAGTGATATGCATTGTTAGTAGCCCGGCCTTTCCATCAGATCATCGGAACCTTCTCTTTTATGCAGTCCTCAGTCTCTCCCAGATAGAAACGCCTTGTCTCTACCAGTGGGTCTCTCCTACTCAGCTCCCTAAGACGGCATCCAGGTGTAAAGGGTAGAAGACAACCCACATATCCTCCCATTGGGAACGGGGACCCTCTGACCTTGCATGGGTCACTGGGTATGCACTGGTGACATCTGCTGGTTTCAAAGGTTCTGTCCCTTGTCCCAAATGGGACCTACATGCCCGGGTAAACTCATGGCGAGTCATGGGTTCCAGCCCTGCTCTGACGGCCTTGAGTCCATTCTCTTTGACTGTCCTCCCTTCAGCCCTCACTGCCTGGAGACCGGGGCCATCCTCAGCAGGACCAGAGCTGACCCACTGACCACCCCTTCCCTCTCACCTTCAAGCACAGATAAGGGTGTGCTCTCCTTGGCTCTCCTCTACTAACACATCCTTTTACCACTGAAGATCCTGCCTCCCCATTCCTCCACCATCTGCAAAGGGATGTGGAGAACGCTGAGATGGAACATCTAGGCTGACCCTTGATATGCCAGAGGGAGAGGGGAAGAAAGAACTTAAGACAATTCCGTGTCAGGTCTCAATAGGATTTGGAGTTTGGAAAGCTACTTAAGCAGTCAGTGAAAGTAACCAAAGAAAAGTCCATTTTTATGACTAAGAGAATGAAGCGTATCACTTTCTTAGTTTTACTACCTTTGTCAATTATTAAAAAAAATGCTTATACATAATATTGTCTGTCTAAAGCTGTAGCCATGTCAGATTCCATCTTTTTTCTCCTTCTGTGATAACAGATATACTGGAGAACATGTTCTTTCTGTGGGTCAGGAGCCTGCCTGAGATCGGGGCTAGAATACAGTCTGTTTCAAGAGGTCCATGTTCATTTTTGAACTTGTGGGTTCTTTTCTGCCAGAGAAGCTGAAACACCTCTATGAAACATACTCTTGAAGATTTCTCTGTCTCAAGCTCAGTGTTTGCCTGAAAAATAGCATCAGCAGCAGCAACAAGAAAAGGAAAGCAAACATTTGATGTGATTTCAGCTACATAAGCAAAGTGTTTTCTCAAAGTTTGAAGATGCCTTCATTTAGTAAAGAAAGCCATAGCCCTACAGCACACATATGCGTGGATCTAAGATTTTCATCTGGTTGTAGCTTTCAAGACGAGAACAAAGAAAATGCGAACTTCTGGGGTCAGTGCTCAGTGACCCGCAGGGCTTCTGTGGGACTTGGCTGGAAATGGACAAGAGAGTTGTGTGATATCCTAAAGGTAAAGTGTAAATATTCCCTCCAGAAGAACACTCCAGGTATGTCATCAGATTTCTGAGATCCACATAAAGAGAAATCTTGAATTCTTTGTTATGGTGGTGAAGAATGACTAGAATTGTTAATGTTTTCATTACTCATTACTACTTCATTACTCCAGAAAAAATTTCAGTATAGTTCTAGGAAGCTAAAATACAGATTTGCCAAAAGATGCTCTGGATTTTAAGTAAAATAATTTGGGATTTAGATTTCTACTCCTATCTTCACAACATGGCATACTATCTTTACGACCTGAGATTTACCAACCTCAATCAGTAACTGCCTCATAGGGTTACTCTAAAGATTAAATGAGACGGTGTTTGGAAACATACATTGTAAGTATCACATGCCTGGCACGTGGAATGTGCTCAAAACACAGAGCCTATCATTCTATTATTATTACAAATCGTATTTTAAACCTTAACCAGGTCCTTTTTCATCCAACGAGTTTTATGCAAAAGAAAGCAAGACATGGGTGGCTTCAGCACTAAATGAGGTAATGTTTTTGAAAGAGTTGGCACAGTGCCGGGGCCATCCCAAAGTCTAGCAGGGCCAAGTGACTTGCTTTGAGTCCCAGAGGTATGTCACTGCTTCACAAAACTGAGGTTCAGATCGAGGGCTGTCTCAGATCCTTTTCCAATTCACTATTCTGATAGTTAGGAGTAGGGATCAGGGAGTGGCCTTCTTTTTCCTCTTGTTCTTGTATAAGGAAAATAAATCCTTTAAGAAGGTTATAGTCACATATATTACAAAACTTAGATGTTCACGGCCTATCAGGCACACAAGAGTTTCTATCCTCTTACATCAATTAGTGCCCTGGAGTCCGCCTGAGCTACAGTAATCATCTGGGATGCTGGGGGTGGGGCAGGGGTAGGGCTGGGGGAGGAAGGGCTAATTCAATCACTATATGCACATGATCTTGGTTTTGAGGCTGTCAATTAGGATGGAAACAAGTCACCAATTACTTCCAAATACCGGGAAATTTCGGTGAGATGTTCATCTGTCCATTAAGAGCCCAACTCAGCAGCACACTCCCACCCCATACCCTCAAATGCATTTCAGACCTGCCACAGAGAAGCCATCCCATCTGGCAACACTGAGGTCCCATGGTTCAGCAGGGATAAGATTTTCAGGATGGCATCCAAAGCCTTTATCCCCCACAACTCATTGGCCATAGAGACCTTTATACCTGGGACCCATACGCCCTTGAAAAGCATCCAGGGAGGCATCAGTTTGTTTGGCTCTCTGTTCTTTTATACAGTACTTATTGAAGCTCTGTCTGACCTGCATGATCTCTTCTCAATGCTGCTTCATGGCTTATATTCCACAGAGAAGGGACATGTTGATCCCTATGATACCAGTGGATGTTAAATAATTAAATATTCTTCTCTCTAATGTCTGCCCTCAAGTCTTCCCCATCCTACTGGACAATGGTAAGATAGTTTTTAATTCCACACCCCTACCCAGCCACGCTTTTCTGTCAAAGAGCCCAGTTGTGTTCAATTTCTAAAATAAGCTGCACTGCCCTCCAATCAGTTGGGGATTCACTTTCAGGAACTGCCTGCCCCGTTTCTTTTGGAGTGAGCTCATTACAATCTTTGCTCCCACCCCCATCCCTGTCTTTCTGGAGCCCTCCAAGCCTGGTGGGCATCTGCATCTGCTCCCATTGGGTCCTGTGCCCACTCAAATCCTCGTCCATTTCCCACTATTAGATAGAGGCCAAATGTCGCCTATTCCAAACAAATGACTCCCAGCTGAGGCGCCTAAAGACAAGTGCCAATTCCCACAAGTGTGTTAATTTATCTGCTCAAGCCCAGCCTTAGATCCCCTGATTTAAGCCATTTTTATTACTATACTATGAAAATCAAAACAAAGAAACTGACTTTGAAAGTTTTTTCGATGGGATCAATTTGTACTGAGCTCAATATTAACATCTACCCCAGAAAGCTTATTCTACAAGGCACAGATAATAGATACTACTGATACAAAGATCACCAGGGCAAGCCACCAAAAAGAAAATGTCAGACACAAAAAATGATAAGGGTGTTGCAAGCCTGTCATCATTAAAATTCTATGGTGACCTTCATTGTTTACCAAATCCTAAGAAATATAACCTGATTTTTTTTTCAGGAATAATGCAATATTCCTTTGGAGACAATATAAGTGCAGTTTCCAAATGATTTACCTCTATCACAGGAGAAATGGCTTTTAAATTCATTGGTATAAGGATATTTCAACACCCAGTCTTATAGTCAAGCAATAGACCATGACCCAAATTGTAAAAGAATCTTCACATTAAGTACTCTATATATCAAACACCTCAACTATGTTAAAAATCACAAGGCTCTGAGTTTACACATCAAAAGCAGAGGGGCTCCGTATCTCCCTTTTGTTCCTTGATAAAAATAGCCAAATGAATTTTGGCAAAGGACAAGCAAATTAGTAACCATACCACCAGCAGCATTACAACTGTGGTAAGAAACTCAATGGAACACTGTGTACAGTCAGAATGGCCGGGTGCCGTGGCTCACCCCTGTAACCCCAGCACTTTGGGAGGCTGAGGCAGGTGGATCACCAGAGGTCAGGAGTTCGAGACAAGCCTTGGCCAACATGGTGAAACACCACCTCTGCTAAAATACAAAAATTAGCTAGGCATGGCAGCGTGCACCTGTAATCCCAGCTACTTGGGAGAGGCTGAGGCAGGAGAATTGTTTGAACCTGGGAGGCGGAAGTTGCAGTAAGCTGAGATAGCATCACTTTACTCCAGCCTGGGAGACAGAGCGAGACTCAGTCTCCAAAAAAATAAAAAGAGTCAGAACATGGCTAGAAAACCTCCACTGGCTGAATGAATGTCCGGAACATGCCAGGCAGTGTCCTTAGCTGCACTGCCTTTAAACCCAGTAAGGACCTTGAACAGTAGACATTGTTCTTCCTACTTTATGAATGTTGGAATCTGATGATCAGAAAGATTAGCCAATCTGCCCAGTTAATACACAGAGGAATGGATCTGATTCTAAAGTCCTTGGACTTTACGCTAACATTTTCCAAATGAATAAACGTCTTAGTACAAAACACCTCCGGGAAAATGTTTAACATAGACTGAAAACATCATACCTTTCCATGATGTAGAAACAGAAGGAATAGGATGTTAGTTATAACAACACTTTCTTAGGCGTTTCTCCAGTGAAATATGTTTTTCACTGACAGATCAATTTCATGAACTAGAGCCAAAAAATCACATGCAATGGATACAAGTGAAAATAGGTATTTACCTCTATGTGTTTCAGTAATGACAGCACATCTTTTATGTACAACCATGGAAACCATACTCAGATAAAGGAAGAGCAATTTCAGGTTATCTCCATAACCCCAAAGAAAATAGTCCAAAATATTACTATTCACCTGAGGAAACGAAACCACTTCAGAACCATCTGAAAAATATCCTCTGACATCTACAAGAAAAACATAGCCCTTGTTGAGCTGAACTTTTCACTTTTACATTCACCAGGTTACCATCTTGCTAAAATCAGATGACTCTTTACCTAAAAAACAAATCAAACTTGGCATCCTTCTCCTAAAGCTGCAGTTGTTGCTGGTGTTTTGATGGGGCGGTGGTTTGGGTAATGAAACAGGGAGAGGTCAAACACTCACACACCAAGAGTGATGACCTATTGGAATAACAGGAAGTGAAAACAAACTCAATTGCACTGGGGAGAGCACATCAGCAAAGGGGAACCAGAGGCCTCGAGGAGCATGCAGGCCGAGGCTCCGCTTCTTAGTCCATCCCTCCTTTGACTCTGATTTCATCACCTTGCCATCTGATCCTCCTGGTTGATTTCAATTAATTTCCAAGGATGAGAAAACTCACACTTCATTCCAATGCCTGAGAACACCCAAGTGACTGATTTATGGAGACTGTTGTTAGAAAGACAAACAATGACTTGAAATGGCCAAAGAGTTAGTGACTTGCACAATGGTTTATGGTGACCTCAGATGTGGGAGAAGGTTTCAGTTCTTACATTCAGGGTTGAATTACCACCACTACCAAAATAGCTGGGGAAATTTCTTTCCATGATGTCAGGCCAATAAGCAGTGTTTCTAAAGGAAACGAGTCACTGTGGTCTTCACTTCCCCTTCACTTAACCAAGGAGGGGGTTAAAATACAAAACATAGAGGTGTTAGGACTGGCGGCATGTTTTGTTATTTTTCCAGAATGCATCTCTTAGTTTTTGTACTCTGCGATTTTCTTTTTTTTTTTTTGATACAGGGCCTCACTGTGTCACCCAGTCTGGAGTACAGTAGCATGATCATGGCTCACTGTAGCCTCAACTACCCAGGTTTAAACAATCCCACCTCAGCCCCACAGGGAGCTGGGACTATAAATGTTTGCCACCATGCCCAGCCAATTTTTTTTATTTTTATTTTTTATTTTTATTTTTTGTAGACACAGAATCTCGCTATGTTGCCCAGGCTGGTTTTGAACTCCTGGCCTCAAGCAGTCTTCCTGCCTCAGCCACCCAAAGTGCTGGGATTACAAGCATGAGCTATATGCCATTTTCTAAAGGTTTTCTGTTTCTTTTTCTGTAACAAGTCTGACTTTGTTAAACGTGGCTCATTCAGTCCTTTCTCAAACTTAAAGTGTCATGTAACTTCTGTGACTTCTACTCTTGAGTTCACCACCTTTCTTACCTCCAAATACCCACCCACAAACGGAAAAACAAACAAACAAACAAAAAAAACAGTGACCTCAGCAACACAAAAACACAAATTGAAAGGCTCCTGTCCTGAATGTAAAGATGTATAATCACTTACCAAAATAATTCAACATTTAGTAAAGCATCTCTATCTATGAAAACCCATTGAGGAAGAATGTTTAAAATGATGTCTCTAATAATTCCTTTTTTTCTAGTTCTTCAGTTTTAAGCTCAAAACAGAGAAAATGCTAAGAGCTCGCATTTCAATTACAATCTCCTAGGGACACAGAGGTATTGGAGTCAGTCTCTCATATAATCAGAACCTGAGAGAATCGTGGGGAGTTAAGTGAAGATGTGCACCAAACCAATCATACAGGAACACAAGGAGAAAAATATTTCTAAGACCCAGAAAAAAATTCAAATGATAACAATTATTTTTCTAAGAGAGAAAACATCCACAAAATGCATTTCAATCTGCCCAATGAATGATTTTAGCATTGTCAGTAGTCTCTACACATGACTAACTTAGAATAACAGAAGTAATTCTGAGTAAAGAGGAATCAGAATAAGTTTTGTATTTCAACAACCCACTGCTCTACGTGAATTCCTGTTGATGGAACCACTTCACTGACAACATTTACTGCCAGTCAGAGAGGGGGCAAATTCTTACATAGCACGCTCAAAAGGTAAGATGCATCGGGGACTGGGAGTAGATGAGTCAGGCTTTGGGAGAAAAGTCACAGAAGCTAAGCTTGGACATGCACTTGGAGGTTAGATCTTAGTACTTGCTCCTTCGCTGCTTGTGCAGGGGTGACCTATGTCCAATGTTAGGAAGGTGCCGAAGACCAGAGGTTTTATATAATCCATGAGGTAAGTCAACACCCTACTGGCCCTATCACTAATAATTATTACATTCTGACTTCCACAACTCAATACTTATATAGAAAAGTCTAACCCTTACGAATGCGGGTTTGACCCACTATCCTTTGCCCGCATTCCTTTAAGTCAGGACATTGAGTTCTTTTAGTTTCCTCTCTGTCGATAATTAACTGTTATTGCTGTCATCCCAGTCATGTCTAAGAATGCCTGTTCTTGGAAAACCAACAGCTTTTATCCCCTCCTGTGAGAGGACACAGAGAGGGAAGCTTTCCATTTTGTTACTCACTCCATCAGCTGCGGCTCATTCAGGCAGCAGGTCAAATCAGGAGTGTCAGGACAGGTGAGGCCAGGTGACAGGGAAGCACACAGAGGGTCTCCAACTCAGCCTCAGCCAGGAAAGATTTCCTTGTGGCCACATATACAACCTTATCCACGCGGGGTCCTTGTCAGCAATTCCTGGCTGATCCACTATAGAGAGATGCTAAGGTGCATGCACGGCGATTGTCAATGCTGCCTGCAGAATAAGACGTAGGAAATCCTACAAAATTCACAAACACAGGTCAAGTGCTCCTATCTAAGCAACAAGCCCAGCCATTTTTTTACAACATGAATAAATCCTAGAGAATAAGATGCCTAACATTTCGCTGGGTTTTGTTTTCTTTTGCTTTGCTTACTAATGAATAAGTATAATTTTTAATATTTAAAATACAATATGACTAATATATTCATAGAATTTTTAAAAAGGTTAAAGAATAAAAATACTAAATGTGTTTACTGTGCTTGCACTAAGTGTGGAAATAATTTCTAGAAGAGACAATTAAGGTAGATTAATTGAACAGAAGATAGTACGAGGACTAACTAGTGTGACTTTTTTCCTCCTAGACAAAGTTTGGTATATTATAAATGGCTCAAAGAAAAAAGTTTTAAAAGATGCTTGTCTGGGTCACTAAACATTAATACTTACAGGATACAAGAAAATGTCTTGCCTCAATTTTAAGTTAATTATCCTGCGTTTTGTGTCTACTATTTCATTAAGCCTGTGTGAAACGCATAATTACGATGCAGGTGAGCTTGCTATACCAGCGTTAGCATGAAAGTCTTCGTCAAGTTTCTGAGAGGTCCCCGAGGGCAGAACCAGGACACACTCCTTCTTGTGCATACCACTCCTAGCCCAGTGCCTACACCGCCACATGCATTCCACAAAGGATCCTGGAATTCGTTATGGAGAAATGCCCTCATCCTGTCAATGTCAGTTTCATTTTTGGAGGGAAGAGTGGTAGCTCCCGGTAACAGTTTCCTCTGGCCAACGCTTTTGATAAGACCCCAACGTCTCTCTATAGGATCATCTTATTAGGCTCCTGGACGGATCCCAAACTCCAGTCTCATCACCTCCAACTCCCAATCCATTCCAATACATCTGTTGATGTCTCTCCCTCCTATTCAGAAAAAACACCAAATTCCCTTACATGCCCTGGAGAATCACTGCTTTTTATGAGTAGAGGATGGCTTTCAAGAACAATGCTCTCCTGGGTGAGATAACACACTGACCTGACATCAAGTGAAGGGGCAGGGAAGGTGACTGGAGAACATCCTAACAATCATCAAACGGAACTAACTTGGTTCCACCAGTTGTGCTGGAGACATAAGTTGCTGGTACTTGCTAAATATGACTTATGGGAGGCCATTGATTTGGAGTGAGCTCCGAAACTACGCCTCAACAGATCACACCAAAATGGAGTCACTCAGGCTAAAGTTTCATGCCACCAAACAGAAATGAAAGTGTTTATCTGGCCTTCTGAGAAATCAGGAGAGATAACAGCCAAATTTCTAAGGAAGCCACTTTCAGCCAGCATGATAAGGAAGTCCCCTCTGCTTTAACCCTTTGGAGAAAAGCAACCTGAAATTGCCAGATGTTAGCCCACCTGCTTTTTGTATTATGCCATTTCCTTGCTCCTGCTCAAGCAGCCTTATAGAAACCAACTTTTCTGTCATGCCCAGTGGAGCACCTGTCTAAATCTTTAGATGGGCTATGACTAATAACAGTCAACTCAATCTGTCAACTCCATTTGTTGAAATTTTGCTTTTGGACACACCGTAGAGATGAAGTGAAATGTGGATTAGGTAAGAAAGACACCCAGAGAAGGGGGACCCTTGGTAGTCCCTAAGGCTAGCCCAGGCGTGAAACACTGTGTATCCACAGCCAGGCAGAAGAAGAGCCTACAAATCACCAGGACTCAGAGGACGCTGAGATGTCCTGCAGGGCAGAGGGGACAGCTTCCGCAAGACATGCACGGTGAACACCCCACAGGAGCCCAGCAGCTGTGCCCCGTGCCTGGTCAGGGGCAGTGTTTCAGGGTTCCAGGCTCTTGCTGCCCCTCCCAGGCCAGGTTGCTTGCTGCAGGCACATCTCTGCTGCTCCCCACAACTGTACCTCCATGAAGCCTTGTCTAGCAGAAGTGCCTTAGCAATCACTCAAAATATTTCTTCAGAATGTCCTTATAAAAGTACATGTCTCTGGGTGAAACAATTTAAAATTAGTAAAGTCAATATTTAATTTGGACCTAGTTGGGAAATACGGAATTTTCCATGGAGAATCAGAACTGTCACCAGGATACGGTGAATTGGAACCACAGCCCTGGTTCCTGCATGTTGAGAAGACAGAGCTGCTGGGCTCCAGGGTGATTCAGGGTAGGGACCGCAGTGGCCCTACCAGCCAATGGCTCTAGCCAAGACCTTGGCTAGACAATCACTCTGCAAACATCATCCCCACCACCGCATGTTCCTCCTAATCTGACTCAGTCCGGGCTCTGCCTGCCAGCCCCCGCCCCAGCTCCAGGCTGCTCTTTTCCACTGTAGGATGGCCTTGGATGTTTGTGTTTCCTTTTTTGTTCATATAAGAATATTTAGGGTGTGGAGGACACACAGTTTTCTTTGACCTGTGACACACAGCCTCCCAGGAAGGGTCTTGGACGCTCCACTACACTCCGTCATCCAAGACAACACTGAAAAGACTCCCAAATCTTTCTGTGAGTGAGAAAAGAGACCAGCCCAGCCCCATCAAGCCCCCAGAATGAAAGAAAAAGACCCTGCCACGATGGACTCTCCTCCTCTTAGTCTAGCTAAAGGCTTGTCAACCCTTTGATCTTTCCAAAAAATCAACTCGTGGTTTTGATTTTCTCTATAATTTTTTATTCTCTATTTTACTTCTCTACACTCTAATCTTTATTTTTTTCCCTGTGCTGGTTTTAGGTTTAATTTGCTCCTCTTTTCCTAGTTCCTTAAGGTGTATGACTAGGTTATTAAATTGAGGTTTTCATTTTTCTTTAATGTATGCATGCACAGTGATCAATTTCCCTGTGAGCACTTCTTCTAATGCATCCCGTAAGTTTTAGTATGCTGTGTTGACTTCCCTCTTTATCCATAAAAATAATCACACTACCCTGGGGACCACAGAAGGTGTAAAGCAATACAAGTGGTCATGGAGCTTTGATTTTCCTATTCAGAACAGGTTAATCTACTTGTAAATTGAGTTATTCTTTTGCCTAAAGGATAAGCTATTTTTGCTAATCAAATTTTGGTCCAAAAAGAGACATTTTTTCTGGCTCTTTTTCAAGATCTGTGGCCCATCAGAGTAGATCAGTATGAAGGATGGCATAGACCAGAGGTTAATGAATTTGTGGGAAAGATTTCCAAAGTTGGAGAACACACTTTACAGTAACCAGAAAGAATTGGATGAATCTCTGCTTTCTATCACCCAGGACCATTCCCAGTTCCAAATCTTGTTGCAGGGGTCTGCCCACCCTGTCTCTCATGAAAGGCCACCTCTCCATACTGCCCAGCCCCTCTGTCAGCTGGTATCAAAAACTGGCCCCATTTCAGAGGACCGTCCATCAAGTTACATACAGTCTGGGACATGGATGATTTAACAGGTGAGCGTGATCCAGGGGTGCTGAGCAGAATGGAGCCGACTTTCCTAAACAGACGTCAAACTAATGTCCTGGCCTCCTGCAGTTACAAAAGCTCCCTTACAGCACAACTAACTCAGCCCAGAAAACTTCCCAGGTGATTTGAGTTGGATGCAAGTTTGCCCCTTACTTCCAGGCCTCCATTGTTTTGGAATGTTGCTATGCATTATTAAACAGCGGCCACATTTTGTCCAAGAGGTGGCTGCATTTCAATGGCGGTGAAGTAATGCCTGTTTATATGTGCGCTTGCAAAGGGTTTTGGAACACTTTGGCATGAAAAGCATCTTACAATACATCATTAGTGATTTCTAACAATCACTAATTGAGAAGGATGAAGGCTCTCTCCCAATACATATTCTTTGAAAGGTGATAGTCAACCAGAAACAGCTTCTGATGGGTTCTCTGCTTTTATCCAGTTGATTGGAGTGCAGTTGAGAATGTCAGTTTAATGGTGAAACAAATCTTAATTTCTTGGAATGCGTATCTGATGAGACAAGACCAAAAAAATAACAGTGAAGCTGAACAACCATCTACATATTTAGCTGCCTGGAACAGCGGGAGCCAGCATGCTAGAAAATAACTTGTATTTTACTCAGACACATAGCTTTTGTGATCATTATTTGCTGGTAAGCCCAACTGATTGTGAAAATCAAACTATTTCCTTCAGAACACTGGCCAAAAAAATACTGCTAAACTTGGACCCTTAGTACACAATCAAAAGCTACAGATTGCCTAATCACATATTGTATTTTGATAGCTCATTTCTTCTGAGGGGATAAAGTTATTTCACAGGCAGCAATCCCGAGTATTATTAAAATTGTTTTACAAATGGAGAAACTAAAGTAAAGAGAAATTGAGTCATTCACTCAGGATCTCGGCTGAGTCACAGCAAATCTAAGAAAAGAAGCCCTTTCTCCTCACTCTGTTCACTTGTCCCCTCTTCAAGCTCTGTGTCCTCAGGCAAAATAGCTCCTTGGCTTTATTTTGAATAAATTATCAGATTTAGGTCAATTCAAAATTTTATTATGAAGTAAAAAGAAAAAGGAAAGAAAAAAACATACAAACTCACCAAAAATCAGCAGATTAAGCCTTTGATAAAATGTGACTGAAATGCTCTCCCAGAAACAGACAGGAAACAGTATCACATAGAGACATTCCTTTTGATGTTAAGGTCACTCAGCCTCTCCATCAGTCCTAACTGAGCAAATTCCCTGACTTCCCATTTTCACAAATTCCTTAATCTTTAATCCGCGTTCATTTTCTTCAAAGCATAAATGTGCATAGTCTTCCTAATAAAGTTAAGAAGCACAGTTCTGAAGTTCTTCAAAACCAAAAACAGACTATCTTTAAAGACTGCCACAATACTGGGGGCTTAAGTTTGCACCCCATTTACAAATGCAATGAAAGGCATTAGGGAAAACACATCAGTGCAAAAACACAATTTTCCATGCAATTTACAAATGGTTAGTTTTGCATAGATCTGCTATGCTCCTTCCTTATCACATCTCTGTATCTCTTACCCTCACCCACAACTCTGCAAGCTGCAATTTGAGAGTTCTCAAACCAACACTGGGTTCACGCCAACTTACAAACTTTATATTTGCTTAGCAAACATCAAAGGATGAATCATGTGTTGTCATTCCCTGACCTTACAAGAAGGTTGAATATAAAATAACAACCTTGGTCACCGTGTAGAATGACAGCACTGAAGCAGCTTACCCCTTGGCCTGGATTCTTGCCTTCTTCGTCTAAAGGGAACAGGCTGTTGCTTTGCACAGGGTGGGCACTCCACGCATATTGATTCTTTCATTCTCCTGACAAGGCGGTCAGCAAAAGCAAGATAGGCAAAGGGACTAGGAATGCATGAAACTGAGCTGAAGTACTGGCCTGCTCCTCAGAACCAGCTGTGTGGACCTGGGCTCAGCACCTCACCTTTCCAACTTTCAAGCTGTTAAAGGGAAAGCTGGTGACTATCAAGGACTTCTCCTAAAACTCCAGGATTCAAAGGCAGTGGATCAAAGCATCACTGTTCCCAAAGCAACAGATGCCTGAACCCTGCAGGCCAGGGCCACTTCCCGCTGTCTCCTTTGGGGCTCCATCCACTGGCTGACCCACTCATCATCTCTTGCCAGATGCATTCCAACCTGTGTTCTCCTTCTTAAATTGCCTTTCCCCACTCAGCTGACTTAGCTCTCTTTTCCGGATGTGTCATGAGTGGCGCAAGGTCAAACATAACCAGGTCCACACACGTTTGTGTCTTTCCACAAGGTCAGACTTTTATGGATGCTATTTCAATCATAAAAGCCAGGAGATACATGGCATTCCCAAGGAGGCGATTCTCCTTAGCGCCATTCACAAAGCATTCACAAGGCAGTCAGACCTGATGGCACACAGGCTCCAGCCACTCCACAAGTCAGTTAATACTGCAAGCCATACGTAGTAGTATACTTAATATAGAAATGTTATAGGTTAAAGCTTTCACATCAAAAAGAGTAAAATTTAACATTAAGAGGAAAACGGTAGGGAAAGGAGTTAATGAACTAGTCCAAGGAAAGCGATGTGACACTCTCCTAGGCTGAGTGTACTAGCTGATCCAGATGGTCACCAACATTTTGCAAGGAAGAGTTTTTGATTTGGGCAGAGACTTCAGGGGCAAATGCAGGTGCTGACCACGAGTGACTGCAAAACAGAATTAGCAGGATGGCCGCGTCAAACTCATGATGCTCCTGCTCTTCTGATAGCCCTGGAGTCCTCTGGTGAGAGCTGACAGGAAAGAGAGGTTCTGGTTACACCCTCCTTTGGTTGGGTGTCGCCTCTACTGATTAGGTGAGTATCAGTCCTGTTGGCATGACTGCCTTTTGAGCTGTAAGGAGTCTTTTCCTAAAATGGAGTTACTTCTGTCAAGGGTGCTCTATATAAAAGGCGGTCCAGCCACTCCCCAAACCCTGAACAGGGTGTCATAATGGGGGCCCACCTTTCCTTTCCCTGAGCTCCCCAGGCACCCTGCGCTCCCCTACCAGGGCTAGCCCCAGTCCTCCTCCTGGCCATATCGGAAGCTGGTCCCGCTTTGCCAAGGCAGAGTAATGATCATGACACTCATTTCCTTACAACACTTCACACTCATTTCCTTACAACACTTCACACTCATTTCCTTACAACACTTCACTTTTTCACTCACAACTCACAAATTGTAGGAGGTAGATACAACTATGAGCATCTTAGATGAAGGAGGTAAGGTAGAAAGAAGTTAACTCATCCCAGATTTCCAGGAGCAATAAGCCACAGAGCTGGAATGTGAATTCAGTGCACCCTGGAAGGCAAGATCATGCTACCCGCTGCTTCTCTGATGCACCCTTGGTGTGCATCCTCGATCCCCTGAACACACCCGCTTGCTGCCAGGGGCACATGCTGAGCACTGATGGAGGCTCCACCATTCCCACATGGCCCTGCCTGCAGCCGCCTATGCCCTGAGCAGCCTCTATGCTCTTCAGATGACCATGGCTCACAGGCATCTTTCCCTCCACCAGTATCTTGCACTTAATAGACATTAAGTGGCCACTTATTGAATGAATACAGGCATGAATGAGACTTTAGTGTTCATTTAATTAATTATGGATGTGCTGTCTTGGGGAAAAAAAAAAGACACATCCTGAAGATACAGTAAAATTGCCCAAGAGAATGCAGCAGGCTATGTTAAGATATATAGATATAGATAGATGATTTTCTGAGAATATTAACATCACTCAAACTAAATTGAAAGACAATTACATGCCAACAAAATCTGAAACAGAAGATTCAAGTAGAATACCTGATAGGATGTTACATAGAAAAGAGACCAGTAGCTGGGGGAAACAGTTAATCCCTGTTCACACAGGGAATGGCCTCCAGGAAACACAAACGCACGCTTGGCCTTTACAGATTTTAGCCCCTGGGACTTACATTCATTGCTCTCAGAAAATGTACTTCTACCTGCTGGTTTGCAGTGGGCTGTCCGGATTTACATTTAGACAGGTGCACACTTTTGTGACTGTGTGTGCCTTTGTAATTCTGTCCTCTTCCGGTTCGTGCTATTCTCCACGTTTTCTCTTTTTCTGTCCCAGGTAGTATTTTATTTTCCCCAGAGCCAGCTGCATTTCCTCCATCTTTTTTCCCTCAAGTTCTTACTCAACTCAATGACACTATTTGGAAGTTCTTGTTCTAAAACAGTTCCCATTGCTTGCAGTGAGCTGAGATCGCGCCACAGCACTCCAGCCTGGGTGACAGCGCGAGACTCAGTCTCAAAAAAAAAAAACCAAAAAACAGCTCCCATCTAGATGTATCTGTCATTCATCCTTTCTGTGCTTCTCTGACACACACCTTCTCTGCCTCCCTTGTACAACAACTACGCTCAATGGCAGAAGCACCTTGATATTAGCACTACCATGGATTCACTCTACCAAATCACTGGTAAACACAGTCGGCTCTTCCAAAAAAAAGTCAGTATTAGAGGTATTTGTCTGAGTAGGGATTATGTGCAAGGAGATGGGCCATGTGTACATTATTGATAAAGCTGGGTGTCGGTACACAGGAGGTCCATTAGCCCATTCTCTCTCATTTTGTAACACTTGGAAATTCTTCATCATGAGAAGTTAAAAGTGAAATTATTCAGCAAAGAAATAAGAACCTGTTTTAAAAAACCAAAGGTGGCTGGCCGTGGTGGCTCATGCATGTAATCCTCACACTTTGGGAGGCCGGGGCAGACGGATCACCTGAGGTCAGGAAGTTCAAGACCAACCTGGCCAACATGGTGAAACCCCATCTCTACTAAAAATACAAAAAAGAAATTAGCCAGGCGTGGTGGCAGACACCTGTAATCCCAGCTACTTGGGAGGCTGAGGCAGGAGAATTGCTTGAACCCAGGAGGCAGAAGTTGCAGTGAGCCAAGATCAAGCCACTGCACTCCAGCCTGGGTGACGGAGCAAGACTCCATCTCAAACAAACAAACAAACAAACAAAAAAACAACAAAGGTATAGACAACCACCAAGATCGTGCCACTGCACTTCAGCCTGGGTGACAGAGCGACACTCGGTCAAAAAAAAAAAAAAAAAACACAGAAAAACAAAACAACAACAAAACAACCAAAGGCATAGGCATCCTCTAAGTATCTCTCACATTAGACTCAAAATGCTCCTATCTTGATATTGGAGATCCAATTCAGTTGCTAGCACTAAAGGCTCTATCTGGGGATTTTCTTCAGACGTTTAGCTGCGCAAACTTGTAGTGCATGTTGTAAGTAAACGCAGAATCCATGATGGCTATTCTCCAAGCCAAGCGGCCAGGAGACAGAAGTCAGGCCAGAAAGTCTCCACAACTGCTGCCGGAGAGCCCTGTTGGTGCTGTAGCTACAGGAAGGCTAACGAGGAAAAGTTAGCAGAGCTAGCAGGGCTATTCTCACCCATGGTTGAGCTTGCACCAGGCCTGCACTACCAGGCCACTCCCTACAGCCTCCACAACTAAGAACCGAGTCATACACCGGGCTCACTCAAAAGAATCATCTCTATCTTTTGGTACTTCTCCTTCAAAAGGAATTAGTCATTTTGGTAAAATAAGATGGCAGTTCACCAAAAACATTCTGGACAGAAGGATCAGTCATAACCTCATTGCAATAATGAGATAACCAAGACTTTAAAAAATAGAGGATAACTTGGATTTGTTGTTACCTAGAATCAATATTACATTAGTGAGACAATTGTCAGATGGTATTTCAGAGATTCAGATGTTTTCTTTGGTTGTCCATTCTTCCCACTTAAGTCTGGGTGAACCTCAGAAAAATAAAAGCCATATCAGTCCACGTCATTTGGGAGGAAACCTAAAAACTAATCCCCAAATCAGCATACCTCGCAGCAGTGGTGTTTAGCATTTAGCATTCCTAGGGATGAAAAATAACCCTGCCTGAATTGACGTCAGAAGTGAAGCAGTGATTGCAATGCGCTCATCCAGTATCATCCATTCAGCCAGTAGGCACTGGGATGGCTGTACCAGGTGTTAAGATATTGCAGCACTTCCGTGCTGGCTGGGAAGTAGCCACTGACCCTAAATCACAGAGTGCCCGCCTATCACCTTTGCTGCCAAGCCACTCTTCTGGGAATCCCAGGGCCCCAGCAGGGGGCCCTCATGAGGCTTGCCCCAGCACTTTGACTTGTGTGTCTTTTTACCTACTGGTTGGAGATTGATGGTGTCCTGGTTGACAAATATTTCACCTTTTACCCTGGGCTAGATCTGAGCTACTATCTTTGCTACATGTGTAGGCAGCATCAGCAGCTGTGCTCCTGGGCAAACATTATGTTAGCAAAGTTTTCCAGAAGAGAAGGCTGCCCAAAGGGAGCAGAAGCAGAATGAGGCAGTGCTCCTAGGCACCTTGCTGATCACCCCATTGACCGTAAGGGGATCCTGGTGCACTACGAATATACATCAGGGAAGAAAATGCCACAGGTCTGACATAAAACCAACATGTGAATTATTTTTTTAATTAATAAAAAAAATTGTGCTTGAGTTTGGCATTTGCAAGGAAAGGAAAGGAAAGGAAGAGACAGAAAGAAGAAAGAGAAAGAAAGAGAAAGGAAGGAAGGAAGGAAAGAAGGAAGGAAGGAAGGAAGGAAGGAAGGGAGAGAGAGAGAGAAACTGGTGATGAGTTGGATATCTTGAAAACTTAAAATGAGCCAGTGTAAATTTGTGAGTTTTATTTATGGACAGACTTCTTGGCAACAATCACAAGCATTCAAAATCATCATCTTAGAATGGGCCAAATTTCTATAACAGAGAGATGATCAATATAAGTTCTTGAAGATGATGATGTCTTAGTCCTTTTTCTGCTGCTATAAAAAAATAGCACAGACTGACTAATTTATAAGTTTGCTTGGCTCACATTTCTGGAAGCTGAAAAATTCTACAGCATGTTGCTGACATCTGGCGAGGGTCACTCCACAGTGGAAGACAGAAGAGGGAAATATCCTCAAGACAGAGAGAAAAAGACAGCCAAACTCATCCTTTTATTAGATGCCCACTCTCAAAAAATTGGCATTAATCCATTCGTGAGAACAGAGCCCTCATGACCTAATCAGCCCTTAAAGGCCCCACCTCCCAACACTGTTGCATTGACAATTCTGTTTTAACATCAGTTTTCAAGAAGACATTCGAACCAGAGCATTCCTCCCCAGCTCCCCCAAAACTTACGTTCTTCTCATATACAAAATACCTTCATTCCATCCCAATAACCTCAAAGTTCTTATCTTTTTCCAGTATTATTTTAAAAGTCTAAAGTCTAGAGCCTCATCTAAATCAGGAATGGGTGAGACTCAAGGCATGGTTCATCCCAAGGCAAACTCCTCTCTAGGTGTGAGCCTATAAAATCAAAACGAGTTATCTATTTCCAAAATATAAAGGTGAGATGGGTATAGAATAGACATTCTCATTCCAAATGGGAGAAAAGGGCAAAAAGAAAGGGGTAACTCGTTCCAATTAAGTGTAAAACCCAACAGGGAAAACAACCCCAAGACTTAAAGCTCCAAAATAAGCTCTTTTGACCTTATTTCCCACATCCTTGGCACGCTGGGGTGGGAGTTGGGCCCAAGACCTTAGGCAGTCCCTCTCCTAAGGCTTTGCTGGACTCAGTCCACCCAGTAGCTCTCACGGTTAGTTTTACGCCAGGCAGCTCTTCCAGGCTGAAGCTGCATGCTAGTAGCTCTGTAGTTCTGGGGGTTCGAGGGCAGCCCCACTTCCACAGCCCCACTAGTAACTCTGTGGTAGCCCTAATAGTAACTCTGTGGTAGTTCCAACCCCAACGACTACTCAGGATTGCCAAAGTACGGGCAAGAGCTCGCTGCTGTGGCTCCAACCCTGTGGTGTCTCTGACTGGGTCTCCAAGCTGTTGACCACATCTTCTGAAATTTAGCTGGAGGCTGCCTTGGTCCCATAGTCCTTGCATTCTGCCCATCTCCAGAAGCAACATAGATACTGCCAAGGTTTATGGCTTACACCTTACAGGTTGGTGGGTCAAGCAGCACCTGGACTCACTTGAGCCATAACTGGGATGATCAAGGAGAACTGTGACAGAATGCAGGGAGCAGAGACCCTAGGGGGCTCTGGGAAACAAGCTCATGCCAAAACCAGCTTGTTCCCCAAAACCATTCTGCCCCTATAGAGCTCTGGGCCCGTGATGGGGGTGCAGTCCCAAAGCTCTCTGAAATGTGTCTGGGAACACTCTCCCATTGTCTTGAGATCCTTTCTATCTATACTAATCTCCTTAGCAAAGGGTCACTTGGCCATATCCTTGGTTTGCTCTTCTGAACATGCTTTTTCATTCTTTACATGACAGGATGAACATTTTCAAAATATTCCTGTTCTGCTTCTTTTTAAGTTATAAATTGCTTCTTTAAGTCATTTCTTGCCTTTTGCATCTTACTGTATGGGTTGAATATAGCCACTCAGCTTCTTTAATATTTTGCTTAGAAATGTCTTCCACCAGATAGCCTACTTTATTGCTCCTACATTCTGCCTTCCATAAAACCCACAGGCATGGACAGAATTCATCCAAGTTATTTGTCACCTTATAACAAGGATGGCCTTTATTCCAGTTTCTAATACTTTGTTCCTCATTTCCATGAGACCTCATCAGAATGGCCTTTACTGTTTATATTTCTACCAACATTCTAGTCACAACCACTTAAGTCTCTAAGATTTATACTTTCCCTACAAGTCTCCTCTTCTCCTGAGCCCTCACCAGAATTACCCTTAATGCTCCATTTACAGCAATTTAGGCTTGTCTAGCCTGCACCTCCAAATTCTTCTAGCCTCTATTCATTAACCATTGCCAAGGCCACTTTCACATTTTTAGGTATTTGCTACAGCAATAAGCCCACCTCTCAGCACCAATGTTTTGTCTTAGTCCATGTTCTGCTGCTATAAGAGAATATCACAGACTGGATAATTTTATAGAAAATAGAACTTTATTTGGACCATGGTTCTGGAGGCTGGAAAGTCCAAGAGCATGGTGCCAGCATCTGGCAAGAGTCATCCTACGGTGGAAAGCAAAAGGGGGAAGCACAAGCATGAGGCTGAGAGAGAAAACTGGGCCAAACTCATCCTTTTTGCAGGGACCCACTTTTCCAATAACCCACTTCCACAATAACATTATTAACCCACTCATGAGGGCTCTGATCACCTCTTGAAAGCCTCACCTCCCAATACCATAACATGGGCAACTAAATTTCAACATTGAGTTTTGGAGGGCACATTCAAAGCATAGCAGATGATATTTGTGATGATGACAATAATGATGATGGTCTTTGTTCTAAATTAAGTGTGTTAACCCAATATTTTCCCCTTTATTGTTCATTGCCTCCTAATTACATTCAAAGCTATGCATATTCCTCTGTACAGCAATTTAAACAATGTTCCCTAAGAACAAGTACACTGCCTTGCCATTGTTGACAGCTATCAGAGCACCTCACACTTCATGAGAAACATATAAAAACATACTTGGCTATGAGAAAACACTTTTTTAAATGAAGCTAGAAACAGCTCTTACAGAAATCCTAAGATAGGCCTATAAAGTATTACTGATTGCTCATGGTTATCTTCTTGGCAGAAATATAGGACAAATGAGTATTGACTGTATGATTTCCCAATGTTGGTGGCAATGCCTGCTCATTCTTTGGGAGCTGTGAGTGGGGATCACCATGGATGCTAGATGGCCACTGCCTGAAAGCATGTAGGGCCAGGGGCATTTTCAGTGCTGGTAGTGGCAGTCAAAGGTAATGCCAAAGCAGCTAGTGGGACCACGGCCAACAGTCAGCACAACTTCATTGCCTTCAAGCTCAGCAGGGTCCAGTGAGGCCTTATTGGGGAGATCATTGAGTGTTTCAAGCAAACGGGATTTGTCTTGTTGGTTTCAAATTCAAATAGGCTTCTGATGACCTCCTCATGCATTCTGTGCAATACTGGCACTCAGGGCCAGTGGCTGCTATAATCTGGGAGGCACTGAATGTGAATACAGGCCACAGAGGAAACCACGGAGACCAACCCTATGGACAGCAAGCCTGGGACCATCCACAAAAGCTTTTGCATTGAAGATGGCAGGAACATTATGTATGGTAGCATGTCTGTTGGGAGTGCAGAGAAGAGGACTGGCCTGTATTTTCACCCCCAAGGAACTGGTGGATTGCAATGCATGACAGAGGGCAGGCCAGCATGCTTCCCCACTCTACTCTCCTCCCTTCCATGGGCAGGAGACCATGCTCTAACAAATCTAGTTATTTCCATCAACTTCCTTGTAATCTAGAGAGGAACTCTTGGAGCTGGAAGTGCTCCCTGTACAATGTCATGTGCTACTATCAGGTGAAAATATTTCATCCCAATATGGGACAAAAAGGTGTAAGAAATCAATGTTGGCACAATGACAAAAATTCAATGATGTTGGCAGACAAGGTCTGCCCCCGATACTATCCTCACACTAATGTGCAGCCTCAGACAGGCCCTGCTCTCCACCCTGTGCGGCTACCTTCATCTGAAAACCCAAAGTGTGGTTCAATTTCCAGCAGTTTCCTTTGCTCTCTACCCCTTATCCTGTGCCTTAGGCAGCTGGATTGGCCTCTGAAACATGTCTGGATTTCCCTTGTAATCTAGAGGGTAACTCTTGGAGTTGGAGGTGCTCCCAGCTCCAAGTGCAGCTCAAAGGGCAGCATGTCCCTGCACTCTCCACAGACATGCTGCCATGAATAATGTTCCTGCCATCTTCAATGCAAAAGCTCCTGTGGATGGTCCCAGGCTTGCTGTCCACAGGGTCGGTCTATCTGGTTTCCTCCGTGGCCCGTATTCACGCTCAGTGCCTCCCAGATCATAGCAGAAAGCAATGCCCGCTCATCCTTCAGGACAAGCATGCACATGAAGAAGCATGACACTCCCTGCGGTCAGGTGCTGGTAACCAGAGCAAGAACCAGAGGGCCACTGTTTCAGTGGTGAATCCAGCTAGCTAAGGCATGGGGTAAGGGGTAGAGAGCAAAGGAAACTGCAGGCAAATGAACCAAAATTTGGATTTTCAGAGGAAGGTGGCAGCACAGTGTGGAGCACAGTGTGTCTGAGGCTCCACATTAGTGTGAAGACAGTGCCTGGGGCAGGAACGGGTCTGCTACCATGGAAGAGACTAGGTAAGTGGTCATGACTGTCGAAGGTAGGCAGATTATGTTTCCCATTCAGGGATGCAGCAAAATCAAGGCAAGTGTATCTCAGGTGCACATGGTGTGTGTTGCCTTAACCAGAGGGCAGCTATCCCTTGTCCATTTTCAAAGGTTGCACAGAGACACTTTCGCAACTGTAAAGGGGCAGCAAAATCCTTCCTGGCTTTTCCTTCCTGTCACAGTGCACAACTGGGAACCCACAGAGAAGTAGTCAAAACAGCCGGTGTGCATGCATCTCTGCCGGTCACGGCCCCCCAGAGTTTCTAGAGCTGACTGCTTCAACCCAGAGTTTCCCCTACACCATCGATAAGCAGTATATAGTCACAGAGAGAACAGTTTCCAGGGGATTGGAATTGTACACCGTAGCCTATTAACAGGTTATGAAATCAAGTTAGTGCCTCATAGATAACATTTCTTCAATGAAGTAGAGTAGAATAGAATGAAACAGAAAATAGAATAATACTCAGTAGTGCACGTGTCACATAGGCATGGGTATTGGATTACGATGTTAAATGTAATTCTAACTTTTAATCAAAATCAAGCATGTTTGAAAACTGCTGCTTTAGAGTTTCTTTCACAAAGCATGAACGTGTTAGGTGATGTGCCCAAATTCAGAAGCAGAGTTGTTTAGTCAAAGATGAAAAGATGTTATTTGCATTACACATTTAAATATGCAAATAAAGAACATTTACTTTTCCTATACTGAAAGCACAGTTTGGCCGAGGATAGAGAGCTGGTCTCCTATATGAGAATGATGATGAAAAGCAAGTAGACACAAACTGCATATGAGCCACCAATGTAGAAACTCCGCTGTGTGCGGTCTTTACACGGTCCCACCTCCCAAATCACGAGTGATGGTCCCACATTTCCTCATTCTATGCAGAAGGAAAATTAAAATGGTTGTAATGTTTTAAACTCATAGCCCAAAGGCATTGCTTTTGCTAAGTTTTTAGGAAACTGGAATACATAATTTTGCACATGTAATTTTAAAATGTGTCCTAAATGTGTCTAGCAGCTAAACTCAGGTTGTTCCCCTCCTAGTGTCTGTAGGTTAGTTCCCTGTTATAGTGTCCAGAGCAGCAGTTCACATTAATCTTGAGCATAAAGGGCCTTCATGAAGCCTGAAGCCAGAGATGACAACTGAGACCAGGTGGGGCATGCCATAAAAAAACATGGCAGGATGGGAAAGGACACTGGGGTTGGGCCACCAATCAGAAGAGAAGGCATGGAGGAAGCTCCCCTTTTCCTGTCCGAAGCACTCTCCACCAAGCAATACACTCCACAGACTTGCCCAGGAGTGGGCTCTGAGTGCTCTGTGTGGATGGCTCATACTGCCTCATAATTTGATGTAGGGAGAAGCCTCAAGAACCCATAGCTATGGATTTGACGGAATAAATTATCTATGGATATCTGAAGTTTCTGCTGCCCAGAAGGAATCACACTACAATTAAATGTATGTTGGGAAAAAAATGTCCAAGTGACCCATGAAGAAAATATGAAGAGCTGGGTTTAGTGCAGGAAATCAGAGTAAGTTCCATCTGTAATATCTCCAGTTCATTTGCCGAAATGGGCCACTCTAGAGCCAGATTCCACCACACACACTGAGGGGCGCTGATATGGTTTGGATCTGTGTCCCCAACCACATCTCATGTTCAATTGTAATCTCCATTGTTGGAGGTGGGGCCTGCTGGGAGGTGATTGGATCATGGGGGTGGATCCTTCATAAATAGTTTCACACCATCCTCTTGGTGCTGTTCTCGTGATAGTGAGTTCTTGTGAGATCTGCTTGTTTAAAAGTGCGTAGCACCTCCTACCACCCCTTGCAGCTGCTCCCATCTTGCAAGATGTACCTGCTTCCCCTTCACTTTCTGCGACCATTGTAAGTTTCCTGTGGCCTCTCCAGAAGCCAAGTAGATTCCAGCATTACGCCTCCTGTACAGCCTGCAGAACTGTGAGCCAATTAACCTCTTTCCTTTATAAATTACCCAGTCTCAGGTATTTCTTTATACCAATGCAAGCACGGACTAATGCAGGTGCTGACAACAAAGTCAAGCAAGCATCACCTGGGAACTGCAAGCCAGAAGTGTCCTACACCTACCACCTGAAAGCTAAGGAGGCAGAGATTAACATCTGCCATTTGTTTGCATTTAAACTTATCTTCACTGCCAATCAGATTGTAACTTGCATAACGTAGGTCATTAAAACTGATTATGCATTTACCCTCCTTCAAATTTTACAACAGAGTGTAAGTCAACACAAGTACAAAAGATTGAACAATAATCTCAGTCTTGAAAACAAAAAAGGTGCTCTCTGTAAATCTGTTAAGTGCAATAATGTATGAAGAACTGTCTATAATAAAAAATGCTATTGGGTAGACCTGCTCATCCTGGCTAGGGTGAATGGACACCAAAAAGTACCACAAGAATAAAAAGGGGAAAAAGCCTTTGATCACGAGCGGTAAAATAGTAGGTGGCTCCGAAGACAGAGGACACAGAATTTGCTGCAATATCTTATACTTGGCATCCAAAATACTACCTTTTGTGTAACAGTGTATATCAATATAACTTTCTTCCATCTCCTGATGACGCTAGAACCTTGCTCTTGAAAGAAGCCACAACATTGGACAGTCCTGGGCAGATCTGCACTTACACATCTGCAAAGACAGAAATCCACAGACTGGAGGGGCCAGACATATTCCTTACCCCCACCTCTACTGTTTCAAATCACCTCCATTATTCTAATGTAATGAATGCTCAGAGACACTGTTTTAGACTTGCCTCTTAACTGAATGTTTTAAATGTTTTTAAACAAACAGTTTGAGCAACACATAATTTCAAAAGTATGATTGAGATTGCCCTAGGAGCAAATATTGATGGGAGATGGGGAGAGCAGACCCATGGCTGCACCAGGTACCTCTGGAAAGTGAGGATGAGTCATTGCAGAGAAAAGATAAACACTTTGTCTGCAAGCCAGGATTCTGCATGAATTTGACTTTAATCTGTGTGACCACTGGCCACATAGTAGGACTTACCAAAAACTTGTTGGTAGCATGTTGAATGAAATGGGCATATTTATGGAATGGATAAATCTTAATCAAATAGTCACTTGGTTATAGAAATAGCCCAAAAATAAGACAAATGTAAACACGATGAAAAGCCACTAAAACAAATGTGGAAACAGCAAGATGTCCAACTAGAACTAGTCCTAATATGAACACTGCATGTCCAGTGAACATGGGAAGCGCCACTCTGTTAGTGCTTTTGATACTGGGCACAGGTCCGGTGTCTGTCCTCTGCACTCTGTCTCTCGGTCAGGAGTGTCCCCACTGCTCGTGTTGTGTGTTTGATTATCTGTGGTATCACAAGAGCAGTCTTCAGAGCCCTGTGGTGGTGTTGGTGGGTCAATGACATTCAAAGGGTAGAAGAGGTGGAAGGGGATGCTCAGCTGGCGATTTTTTAAGTGCTGAAAAGTCTGTGCCTAAGAGTTGACCTATAAACCAGCACTCTCACTAGCACATGCAGAATGGGTACCCCTTCTTTATTCCAAACAAGCAATTTAGTAATTACAAATAGCCTTGTTATTACTTTTCACTTTTAGAGTTGCCTTTGATGTTCATCTTAAGGGCATTTTTATCCCATGAAAATATTGTGCAGGGGGAGGTAGCATGATTTGTTTCAGTCCTTTAATCCCACTGTCTGGCCTGGATCCTGGACTCCCAGGAATGGGCAAGGGCTCAAGTCAAAAAACATGTATGGGGCACTTCTTACAAGGACTATATTGAGGAATTATGGGAGACCCTAGGAGAAAACTGACATGGGCCCCACCAACAAGCTGAGGCTGTAGCTCAAAGACTATGTGCATTACTATAAAACTAGCTACAGTATGGTAGGTATAGCAAGAAAACTTCAAAAAAGTTTCAAAGGCCAAAAGTATACTGTTGCTGCGATCAATCATGGAGGCTTTTGTGGGGGAAGTAGTCTATAAATACTCTAATTGAAAGCAGATTAATCTAGTCAACGAAAATACATTCCAAAGACAGTGTGCCCCTGCTCCGGGCTTTCGGGATGTGTGGCACCTTTTCTCTTAAGTGCCAAGGGGCTCCTTGCATGTCTTAAATGACTCTATCCACCTGCCCACCTTCCCTCCAGCACCATCCTCTCTCCACCCCCATGCCTCCTTCCCTTAGTCACCCTCCCATGTATGAAAGGCAAGTCACAAATCTACTGTGCTTGGCCAGGCCTGTAATCTGAACATTTTGGGAGGCCAAGATGGGCAGATCACCTGAGGTCAGGAGTTCAAGGTCAGCCTGGCCAACATGGCAAAACCCTGTCTCTACTAAAAAATACAAAAATTAGCCAGGCATTGTGGTGGGCGGGCCTGTAATCCCAGCTACTCAGGAGGCTGAGGCAAGGAGAACTGCTTGAACCTGGGAGGTGAAGGTGGCAGTGAGCCCAGATCACACCAAGGCAACAGAGCAAGACTCCATCTCAAAGAAAAAAAAAAAAAAAAAACCTACTGTTCTTTCACAGCCTAGATCTCAAGTTAATACCCAGCCATAATCATTTTTCTGACATGCCTTCATAACATGGGGCCTCTCTCGCACACTCAAACACCAACTTTTGAATTGCCCTGGGTTAAGGAATCTCTCAGGAAGACCAGCCTCTTTGAATTAACAGCACTCTCTTTGAGCAAACTATCTAGGTATGGTTTTTCTCATGAGACCCTGATCACCTCTCTTCCTTCTTCTCTGTTGTAACCACCAGAGAATTTGTCATGCAAAGGAATTCAAAACCTCAACATGCAAAGAGTCATAGGTTCCAGAGAGGCTAAAGAAAAAAAAATGGTTTAAATCGTTGCGAATTTTCCAGAGCTACTGAGAAATTTGCCTAAGTAACCAGACCAGAATCTTGAAGATGCAGAGGATAAGGATTTGAAGTCACAGGCACCCAAAAGCAAGCTTCAACAAAATTCATTTTCAGGAACTATTTTGACCCTGAGGAGTTTTAAATGAATAGGGATTGAATTTCCAAGGAGCCAATGGGCACGAAGCAGTTGTAAATTCAGCAACAGAAAAGGGCCTCCTCTGCTAGGAGGCTGACCAGATGGAGTCAGGTGATGCCCACATCTTGACGACTTGGGGTAGAGTCACTGGGGTAGAGTCACGGGGATTCTCTTTTATCTACTTGCATACTATCCAGGACTCAAGTGTCTGCAAGGACCATGTGCCTCAGCAGGGCTCAATCCTTGTCAGTTTACCACAGGAATGACCAATGTAGTCAAAATACATGCCTTCAAATGTCACAATTATCTAGAGCACCTTGCGTAACTCTAGCTTAACATTTGCATCATGTATTGATATACTTTTGCAAATGTCTGTCCCTTACTGGACTGTGCACAGTTAAATTGGCTTTTATGCCTCTACATGACCTAAGTCCAGCACTGTACTCAAAAAGGAACTTTGAATTGACCTGATAGATGCACCTGGCTTTTCCTGCACCTTGCAAAGCATCTGCTATGTTTCCACTCCATGTTACAAATAAGGGAAACCACATATATCCACAGGTGGACAGTGTTAGCTCTGGGTTCCAGTTCCACACCAGGTTGAACAAATTTCTACCAAAATAACAGGATAAAATCCAGTCTTGGGAAATGTTTATTAAAAAGTAAAAATGGTTGGTATATTTTAATCAAGGTAATTAGTTAATTAGAACCTGTTTTACTAAGCTGACTTGTATGTGGACAGACCTCTCAATTAGGGTGGGCCTGCTGCTTCCTGGGATAACTTAAAGTAAATAATAACAAATATAATCATAGGATGTGAGGAGGGTTCCCTTGGTTCTGCTAGAGAAGCTGAGAGGCAGACTGTAATGCGCGTTAGACCAAGACTGAGGCATGGGAACCCACTCTGGGAAATCAACAGCAAATCTAGCCCGCTACCCCCAACAAGAAAAATTTAGAGCCTTTCCTCTAACCCTGCCCTCACTCATTCTACAAGTTTCTCCCAGTTGACAATGGCTCTGCCCTGAGGACATCTCTGGAAGGGGTGTGACTTTCCAAGGTCTTTATTGAAAGCGCCACCTGGAAGAAGTGATTACCTAACAATTTGCCAAAAGGGAGGGCTGCAGAAACCTCGGCATTTTTGAATTGCAACTGTTTTCTGTCATCGTAAAGAAAAAGTTAATCATTTTTTCCAGCAAACCACCGCCCCCTCTGTCTCCTGCACAGACTATTACGAAATTGCTGAAGACCACACACTTGGCTTTCGCTGTTTTCACAGTTTTTAAAGCCATCATCAAAAGGCAAAAGGAGCCCAGGATGAGGATTTCTTTCCAGCACAGCATCTGAAGTGGAATTCCATCGGTAGAATGCTATTTTCTTCTGGCTACTTTCCATAAGTTCCATCTTCTTATTAAGTGTTTATCATCTCGCATAAAGAAAAAGGAGACAAAAAAATCTCAAACCGTGTCCAGTTGGGAAAGAGCCATCCAGCCTTAGAGTCATGCTATCGAATATTCTGGAAATAAATTTTAAAGACCAAAAAATTCAGCTCATAATATAAAAGTTCAAATTTATGATAGCATTTATCTCCACGTTAATAAGGAATTTGCAAACAAAGATGATTATCCAGGTCTTTGAAGATGTACATCATGAATCAATCCAGCTACATATTAGTGATACAAGGCAGTTGGTTTCAGCAGAGTTGGCCCAACGTAAGATGTTTCTTTTTTATGTGAAATTATGTTGAGAGACTTTTGAAATGCACACCATCTGAGTCACAGGCACTGGCTTCGAGGCAGGAATTTTACACAAACATTTTTTAGCGGCAGATCAATGATGTAAAGTTTGTTTTTGAAGGAGAATAAAATAAATGTCTCACTTCTAAAACCAACCTGACCCATGGGGCAGGAAAGAAAATGTCACTGGGCCCAAAATTTAGAAAAGTAATTAGAGCTGCCCATCAGTTCATAGCACATGGCCCTAGTTCTGGGTCGTGTCCCCTGTGCTGTGCTATGCTGCTGAACAGAGACCTTCCCTCTACCTACCTGCCCAACGCCACACCCTCTCTCCAAACAGGCATCCCAGTTCTCCCAGGTCTCCAGTGCTGCTTCCATCCTCTCTGTCATCCTACCACAGGACTGCTCTCCACCCTAGGCTCACCTTCTCTCTGGCCACCCACATGGCAGCATACAATTCAGGCCTCCGTCACAGACACACACTGGTAGATCAACGCAGATAAGATATTCTTGGAGTTTCTGTTTATCTTCCCAGTTATATTTTTAACAGATCAGAAAAATTGCACCTATTGTAGAGAACAGTATCCTTAGTACCTTGGGTTGCTTATGACAGAGTGTACCTTTGCTTAGCCCATGCCTACTATATGAATTTCCATCCTGCGTCTGACTTTCCTAACCTAAATCATGCTTCCAGATTTAATTTAAGCATTTTCTTTTTTATGAAGCCACCTGTTCTTCTCCTGCTCACTTGGTGTAATTCTTCACTTCTGTTTCTACTCCACCTAGTACCTGTTGCCACAACTCAATATGTATTTTCTACTTGGATATTTGTTTTTGTTTTGTTTTTTGAGACAGGGTCTCACTGTCCCCGAGGCTGGAGTGCAGTGGTGAGGTCATGGCTCACTGCAACTCCTGCCTCCTGGGCTCAAGCAATCTTCCCACCTCAGCCTCTCAAATAGCTGGGACTACAGGTGTGGTCCACCATGCCTAGCTGGTTTTTGTAGAGATGGGGTTTTGCCAGATTGCTCAGGCTGGTCTCAAACTCCTGGGCTCAAGCAATCTTCCTGCCTCAGCCTCCCAGAGTGCTGGGATTGTAGGCATAAACCACGGCACCCCACCCACGTTTTTTTATTACTTTTGAATTTTTTCATGGGTGTACTTTGGTCTCCCTTGTAGACAGCTCGGGCAATCTGAAGAGAGGCTTATTCATCTATGACATTCCCCATCAGGCTTGGCTGCAAAGCTTCACTCAATAAGTAGTAACGGATGGGTGGAAATACACCCATCAAACTTTGGGGGAGATTATAGCTGTAATAGTAATATATTCATACAAATAACCGCCAAAGCATTGTCTCAACTAATATTGAATTGTTCCATTTTGAGACATATTGCTCTCATCTTGAATCATTTGTTTTACATGGGGGAAACAGGATGAGTTGGCAAAAGGAAAAAGATTGAAAAAATGTCTGAGGCTAACATGCCCTGTTTGGTAAAAAGGAACTGTCTCTAAATATTGCAGTGTATTGGAATCGCCATAGTAGTTTATTAATAAAAAGCCTTAAAAACTCATCCCAAAACCACTTAAAAGATATTTTCAAAGGTAGGATCAGGAACCGATCACTATTTTAACAAGCTCCCTCAAGGGTCTGGGCAGCCAGCTTGGTGCAAGCCACTGGGTGGGCATTTGAAAAGCCCTCCCATACACACTGGGTTCAAATCCTGACCCTGAAGCTTAGAAGCCATGTAACATAGGATAAGTTGTTTTAACTTTCTGATCCTCTTTTACTCATCTGTGAAAGTGGGAGAATTAAATCCACTAGCAGTGGGAAGACCCTGCTCTGATGACCCCATATGGTGTTGCTCTGTCTTCTGGGCCTGTAAACACAGGGCTGTTCCTCTGTGACAGCGAAGGCCAGTCATCTCCTGGGAAGAGAAGAAGCTGAAAGCAGAAGCTGACTCTTCCAGGGTGGTTTTAGGCTGGAAATTGATCTCAAACTCCCTCTTGGGCCTCAACTTCTCCCAATCTAGATGTGTTCTGGAGTACTTCTGGGTAGGGGGTAGGAGAGATGAGATGGCCTCTGCCATAAGGAGCTCAGAGCTCATCATAAGATTCCTTGCAGGGAACCCTATGAGATGGGTTTTTGCTTGAGGGTTTGAGAAGAATCATACCTAATGGCAAGTTGTATATTATTCATTATACAAATTACTCTTTCAATTATCCTGAATATTTAGCAAAACCTTGTTAACTGTTAAAACCTGGTTTGAGCTGCATATTAGAAAATTGTCTATGCCTAGATTAACATAGTAAAGGGGAGGCCAGAATAATGGCTAATGTTAGTGGCCCCCTGTGGGGAAGGTAGGTCACAGGAGAAAATGATTGAAATTATGAGTTTTAGACTACACAGTGAGTCTTTTCTTATGCCAATAAAGTAAGTTGGTATCTTTTTATACAGCAACCTGTACTTGTTAAAAATGCCTACTGACTAACCTTAATAATACCTGAGCCCATTGGTACTGATTAAGAATATATGGTGAGCTGCTGTAACAAAGATACCCCAAAACATTACAGAGTGGTTCAAACAAGACAGTAAAAACCCAGATGTCAGCACTGCAAGGGAGAGAGTGCCCTGGTTGTCAGGAAACAGTAGGAAGAGTCTAGGTCCTTAACATCATCACTCTTGCCTGAGTCCAAGTCTTTACCCACCATCTGTCAATGGATTATTGCAGTAGGCCACACAGGAACACTCAGCCTACTTCAGTCGTATCTCTCTGCATATTCCCAGGCTTCTATTCTGGCCAAACATGGGCTCTACCTACCCCACTGAAGCCCACAGAAAGAGGAAGATGAGGAGGAGAAACCATGCTCCTTTTATTGGGAATTTGCCCATGTCACATCTACTCACACTCCATGGGCCAGAACAGTGGCCACAGCTCAGTATAAAAAAGGCTAGAAAACATCCTTTTTAACTGGGGTCTAGAATTTCTAGTACTAGAGTTGAAAAGGAGGCCAGATACTGGAAGTCAATTAACTGTTTTTGCTACACCACCACATAGAAACTGATGCATAAAATATCTTCCATTCTCCTTTCCAGGGCCTCTGTGCTGTCTACTGTGGAACCAGGTATACAATGGGTGTCCCATTCAGAAGTGGCTGAGTTCTTAGGGTGAGCTTAAGAGTGAGCCTTTAAGGTCCTACCTCAATCACTGATTTCTTCTTTAAATGTAAAGTAACTTGATTAACTAGGGACATGCCTCCTTTCAAGTGTTTATATGTTTATCACCAAAAGTGCTATATATCGGATTAGGCTAGGAAGTAAGAACATGGATCATATTCATTCCCTGCCCTTGGGGAGTTTGCTTTAGTGAAAGGGACAGCCCCAGGAAGAAGACAGCAAGGGCTAAACTCACAGCATGAATGGAGTGAGGTGAGAGGGAAGAAAGAGCAGGCTTCATGAAGAAGGAGAGAGGAGCTTTCCTATTAGTGGAAGAAAGGGTGGGCCTGGGTCAGGAGGCCAAGAGTGGAGGAACGGTGAGATGAGGTGTGCCTGAGGTAGAGGCTGGGGGAGGAGTGGCAAGAGAAGGGAGTGAGATCCCAGCCACTAGGTGTGGGCCCAAGGAGGCCTTCTATGCCCACTCAGGAGCTGAAACATTTTCTTCTGGGCAGTACAGGCTCAGCGTGGGGCATCAGCAAAGCGAAGTCCACGTTTCAGAAGGATCACTATGGCAACAGTGTGAGGCTGGTGGATTCGGGGAGAAGCTACGGTGAGATTAGGTTGGAGGTTCTTGCAGTTGTTGCAATAATCCAGTGAAGAGATGATGGATAAAGCCTTGAACCAAGGTGGAGGTGCTAATCACACAGAAGGAGGAGGCTGGAGACCCCACATATACAGGACCGGTGGGATGTGTGAGGAGCAAAAGCGGGAGGTGCACAGGACGGAGGGGAGTTCACCAGCTTGAGGCACTGAGCAGGGAGGGAGGCTGTCAGCGGAAGAGGAGAGGTGGATCCTGCTACCTTCTTCCATTAGCGGCAGCAGGGGGTCCCACCCTGCTCCAAGTTCACAGGATTCACAGGAAGTGAAAGATGCCTCTAGTCTTTGTAACCAGTTTCAGAAAATTATTCCTCAACCTTTTTTAGCCTCACATAAAAACCCTTCCTTTGAGACACTTTGTCCAGCTGTTCCCCCTTCTCGGCCTTCTTCCTGCTGCCCCATCTCCATCCCCGCAGTTGTTCCATTGAAGATATTCCACTTGGGTCATGACCTCCCTCTCCGAATCCACTTGGACAATCCAGACAGCATTCCAGATTCTTGCACTTTTTTATACCTTTGCAATTTCACTGACCGCCTCGGCTTCACTCAAGGGGAAAGGACTTTCTGTCTATAGCCTCACATCGGCCCACTCACATAGGGAGCCAATCAGCTGCACAGTTGTGAGAGATTGTAACATTAAAACAGTTTCTAAGTTAAAACAACTATTTCCAGCACTGAGGAAGGGCGAAATCCTCCTATCAACCCCATAAAGGAGACATGAATTGAGAAATGAACCAGATTCTTAGTATTTGTGCAACAAACACCAAAAAGTTTCATCAGTCTTTCTCCTAAGCTGCTCTGAGCATGTGCCAAGGGCTCCACTCCAAAGCAGAATTCCATACAATCAACTTGGCAGGAGACAAAGTAATGCAGCTCTCCTACCACCACCCCCCCCCCCAAAAAAAAGAGTTCTTTGGTCAAATATTTGGAAAATAGTGGGCTCCACTTTTTATAAATATCCCATAATGCAATTTGGGAAAAAGTGGTTTAGAAGATCCAGCCTAGTGTAAATATCCTCAGGAGAATGAAAGGATATTCTATGCCCTCCTCCAGGCTCATCATTTGTCTCAACCAAACTCTAGATATGTATGTCTTGATCAGGACATTTGGGTTTTGTTCACTGATACGCTTCTGGATCACATGGATCTCATGTTGTTGGTCATAACAGGATGAAACTGCTCTCAAGTGAAAGCAACATCTTAAGGTGGCAGCTGTGACTGCCGCCTTTCTGTCCATTGAGGAGCCTGGCAAAGACACCCATCTGAGCTGTATGCCAGCCTCTTCTGCTGTGGAGCTGAATCTCTAGTAGAGAGTTCAGGAAGTGGGACCACAATTCTTCTCCATGTGCAGTTAGAGCACATTTCAGTGCCTGGTAAAAGGAGCACTCAACCTCCCCTGCCCACCCACCTACCCAGGCTCTCCTCCACAGAAGGTGGCTGCAATAGTTTTAGTCTGAAAAACTAAATAAGGTGTTCTCCTTAGCTTACAAAGAAAATCTCAGTCAAGTGACAACAGCATATTTAATGCTGTTCTCTACTACAAAAGAAACTGATCATAAATAAAATGATAATGAATAAACTGATTGCCTATGAAACTGACTTAATTTGCTATATGGAGTCACTGACCCTAACTCAGTGGAATATTGAGGGCTTCTGACAAAAATAATGACTTTCCTTGTTTAATGGTTGATTTGTAGCCCTTTTTGAGAGTTAGTAATTAATTAGTTAACAGTATTGTTCATTATGGTTATTAACATTTAATAACAATGCACTTCAGCTACTCTCTAGAGACTTTCAAAGCCATTTCCTGATGTTCACATGGACACAAACAAGTTGATCTGGCTGGAAGGGAGAAGCACACAGACACAGAGCAAAGGCAGTATTCCGACTGCAGCAGTAAATGAATAAAACTAGTAAAGCTTTCACTAAACACAGCTAAGGACACCGCCAATCTATAACAGGTGAAACGCACTCGCACACACACCCCCAGAAGTCTCCAGTGGTAAGTCAGACACCCAGTTGCTCTGTTTGGGGCTGGGATTGTATCTACTCAAGACAATAATTCACTGTTTCCTCTTTCTCTCCTTCCTTGCTGTATTTCTTTGTCCTTTTTTTCTTTCTGTCCTTCCTTCTTTTCTTCCTTTTCTTTTTTGCCTTCCTTCCCTTCCTTTCCTTCTTTTTTTCCTTCCTCTGTCCTTACCCCCCTCCCTCCATGATGCTCAGAGAGCATCTATATAATGTGTTAGCTGCTGTGCTCAGCACTAAGGATAAAAATAAGACATTATTTCTGCCCTCAAGGAGCCAGCAGTCTAATAGTGAGCCGAAATGCTCAATAACTGATACTAGCTGTTTATGCCTTTGATGTTAAAAAGGGAAAACTAAACAAGAAAATTAACTGTTACTTAATACACTCCATTTGGGAGGCAAAAATCCTTCTGATCTAGAATAAATAGAGCAAAAACTAACAAAAGTGAACTTTATTGGTGAAAATGCTGGAAATTCGTGATTCTTACGAAATCAAATACATACACACTAAGCATCCATTCAGTTGTTTTTTATTTAAATTTCTGTACAAGTCAAAATAGCCTATTAATGAGAAAAATAGAATTCAAGTTATTTGTGCTGTTAAAAATGTGTGCAGATAATACACATTTTTCTAAATAGGCTCTACTATTAGTGAGATATATTTTAACTTATAAATAATAAAATGTGCCCTTAAATATTCAAAAAACAAGAAAATGTTTACTATTTGGTGAGCATCCAAAATTGTTTCTCCGTAAGCTTTAGTTTCACCAATCTTTCCAGGAGAGATTGTAGGAAATCTCTCTGATCAGCTGGAGAGGAGACCCCCCCGGGTAGGCTGCTCAGAGCCTCTGTGCTCGTCATTCAGAGGCAGGATCAGAAAGTGCCTTCTCCCGGTCATCTTCTGTGAGCTGAGCTCACCCAGGGAAAATGCATCCAAGTGAATCATAGAAAAGAAGGTGAACACCTGTGTTTGGTAGCATTTAGGGTCTCCATTAGGGGAGAAACCACATCTAGGTTCATGACAGAGTTCAGCACATCACTGCAGCTCAGAAGCTGTTATAAATGCTTTTAAATCATCCTCATTTCATTTGCAATGGAAGAGGCACATCTCTCTAACAAGCGAGCCACTTAGTGAAACCACATGGGACAGAGAGCAAGAAGAACATCCTGTTTGACCAAAATTGCAGGAGTAATTTAAAAAGTCACAAAGTCATTACCCTACTTGGAATCTGACCAGGAAACCAGGATTAACACCCTGAAGCCTGTAGGTAAAGTGCCAAGAGCTCTTTAATGACCTAATGGCTTAGGGTGTTAGGGAACTGATTAACAGAGGAGCTAAGCAACCTTAGAACATCCTTTGGGATAAAAGCTACACATAAATTACTGTCACTACTTGCGAATAACTGTGTGAATAATTTTGATAGTTAATTTCTTAACTGTTCATATAGAGTCCACTTTGAAGAAAATATGAACACATCATCATAAATTTAATAGTTAAGTAAAATTTAAACTCAAAAGAAAATAAATGTAGGAAAACACATTTCCTTCAGTTCAGTTTAGCTCTTAGTTGAATTTCACCTGACAGTTAAAAAAAAATAAAAGTAGCCGGGCGTGGTGGCTCACACCTGTAATTCCAGCACTTTGGGAGGCTGAGGTGGGTGGATCACGAGGCCAGGAGATTGAGACCATCCTGACTAACACGGTGAAACCCCATCTCTACTAAAAATACAAAAAATTAGCCGGGCGTGGTGGCGGGCGCCTGTAGTCCCAGCTACTCGGGAGGCTGAGGCAGGAGAATGGCATGAACCGGGGAGGCAGAGCTTGCAGTGAGCCGAGATCACACCACTGCACCCCAGCCTGGGTGACAGAGTGAGACTTGGTCTCAAAAATAAGAAAAAATAAAAATAAAAGTACCAATGACAAATAGCACCCTGGGAAATGTTAACTGGGACTCAGTGTGTAGACTAGAAAGAGGTATGGATACATATTCAAGAACTGTATGAGGCTGTGTGGCTTTCCATGCACTAATACTCTGAACATCTCTAAAGCTGAATTTACTTGGGATTTCTTTAAAGTTGGGCAAGAAACCACATGAGAACAGACATGCTATGACAACCTGAGTTATTGATCCCTCTATTCATTTCCCTCCCATAAGATGTCGCACATCCTGCCTTCTGGTGTGTAGCTGGCAGTGCCTCCCTGTCGACAAAATACAACTCCCCATGCCATTGTACAGCCTGGCCGTTTGGCTTTATCGGACTGAGGGAGTGGGAGTAAAGGGAGATTGTATGCCGAGGTACTGCATGTTTCTCCCAGATTTCTTACATTTGTCTTTTTCTACCAGCATGGCTTTTCCCCAGTAAATATTGTGTCTTTAGCCTAGGCAAGGATGAGAAGATGCTTAGTGCAGAGCCAACAGACCCAAGCGGAACTGTGGCTCCTACCATCAACTGTAGTCACCAACATGAAATGGCAAGAAATGAACACTCTTGGAAACCACAGAGACTTGGGGATTGTTTGTTACCACGGAGAAGCTGCCCAGTACATTTTGTTCCCTGATATGAGATCAATGAAAATAATTTCATAGAAAAGCACTGTTCAATTAAAAATTGATGACGGCCGGGCGCGGTGGCTCACGCCTGTAATCCCAGCACTTTGGGAGGCCGAGGCGGGCGGATCACGAGGTCAGGAGATCGAGACCATCCTGGCTAACACGGTGAAACCCCGTCTCTACTAAAAATACAAAAAATTAGCCGGGCGTGGTAGCGGGCGCCTGTAGTCCCAGCTACTCGGGAGGCTGAGGCAGGAGAATGGCGTGAACCCGGGAGGCAGAGCTTGCAGTGAGCCGAGATCGCGCCACTGCACTCCAGCCTGGGCGACAGAGCGAGACTCCGTCTCAAAAAAAAAAAAAAAAAAAAAAAAAAATTGATGACAAAGACCTGGTGAGAAGATGCATGCTGCTTCCTCTACATACATGTCTCCATATTATCTGACGTATTCATTGCTGCACAATAAAACAGTTTCCCCAGTAGCTTGTGGTCATAGCACACAGAAGAGTGATAAAAATCAAGTTTCTATTCTGTGCTCTCACATTTCTCCTATAGTTGTTTTCCAACCTCCTCCCAGGACAATCTTCCGCCAAATAATCCAGGCCCTTCAAAGTGTCCTGGAACCCTTGTTACACAATCCTATATAGACTACAATCAACATCCTCACTTCCTGTGTTCTACATCCTGCACCCATGCGACAAGGCACAGGAAATGCAGGATTCTAAGACAGTCCTCAACTACCATGGCAATACTACAAAACAAAGGCAGAGTTAAGAGGGAGTTACTTTTATTGGAGTGGCAAAGATCTCTGGCTCCCCTACAATCAGACTCAAGACCACAGAGATTATTGGCCTGTCTTAAACATAAATAAGCCTGTCTGAAAGATTCAAGATGCTGGGGCAATTCCATAGATATGAGAACGATAAAATGAACCCAAAAGTCAGAGGCACCCAATAGCCAGGTGGAAAGCTCCTCTGGTCCTTTGAAGAAGGTGGTAGGGGAAGAACAGGAATGAGGACATTCTTCCCTTCCTCTATTCATATAAACATTAGCAATGGTTTTCCGAACAAAGAAGAGCAGCTGCTTTCCAGCCAGTGGATCAAAGTGTGAGCAGGTGACGATGCCTGCTCTCTAAGAGAAGCCTATCAGGCACCAAAGTGCAAAGGTGACAATTAGAATGGACAAGGTGAGTAGGTGTTGAAATATCCACACAATATTTCCAAAAGTTCAGAGATTACTGTAGATTATGTCCTGGAGCTGGGAAAATGTTTGAGTTGGGAGGGTTTTCATTTTTGCCTGAAGTGATTCTCCAAGTTTAAATGTATACCTTTATAACTATGACATTTCTGTAAAACAAAAGATCTCATTGTTCCTCCTTTCATTGGTGAACTCTTATTCAATTCACATAACACACTAGAGTTCTTTCATTTTTCTTTGGTTTTCAGCACAAAACTCTGTGACATCTTCCTAACTGACAGCCAAATGTTTATAAGCCTACCTATCCAAGACAGGTACTTTTTATTTGAAATGCCATTGATAGATTTAATTATGTTCAACTTTCTCAAAAAAAACAATCCCACTGGCGCAGTGAAATATATTGAGTTTGATGTGTTTGGCTGCAAAAACTTTCATTTGGCCAAGGCTACATAGTCTGAAGGCTCCAAGTGTAAATTATAATGTTATTTGAGATGAAGTATAGAGTCATTTGTGGTGCTCAGGCACGACACATGACGTAATCTTACACTCTATCTGCAGGTGTGATATTGGATTCTGCTAGGACAGGCACCTGGTATCAATGTTCAGTCTGGCATTGTTTCAACACAGTCTACCGTGGATGAAGATGACTAAAATAAAATAGCACCCAGCTACAGCAGGGTCGTTTTTTTTTTCTTTTTTTTTTTTTAAAGGAGGACTGATAAGCAACAATTACCAATGAGTTAAATGGTATCTGATTACTCTCTTTCCCCGAGCAGCACAAAATTCTTGCTCTTTACAGTAATAGTCTCAGGGCTATAAGAAGACAGAAGTAAAATCATGTATTATGAATAACCAATATAATAATGCATATGCATGGATTATTAATATGTAAACATATTATAACTAATAATAAATACACATGAAAAGAATGCAGATATTGATGGCTTCTTTTTCAAACACAGTTGATGGACATATACTGAGCCATGCATTTTCTCCTTATGACATTCATCACACTAGTAGTTACTTATGGAATGCCTGTCTCTACCTCTAGTCTCTAAGCCAAGCGAGGGGAGGGACCTAACAGACTGCCTGGCACCTAAGAGTGGCTCAATACATCTGCTCAGTGAATGACTGTGTTCTCATGTTCTTTCTCATGGCCTGATCTTTGCAGAGGCATTCACTTACAAATTAGGCAGCTGGCTTGTTGGGGGTTTAAAGGTATGGCCTCTAATCATGGAGTAGAGAAAACCAGCTACCCTACTTGAAAACAGTACCTATGATCTTAACATCATTGAGATGTCTGTGAGATGCTCTAGCATCCTCAAAATGCACTGCCATGGCCAGATGTATCAGCAGCTGAAAAGATAATCTTTTGGGTATTTTGGGAGGAGATAGGGAAATATGATTTTCCAAAGTGATCTCTAGTAACCTAAGCACCTTGAAATTTTTAGATATTACAAACATTTATAGAATTTATCTTTTTAAAGTTAATGGGAATTCAAATTAAAGGGTTTGATGGACCTTAATCCAAGCATAGGATGGATGGATCAGCATGATACATTTGATGGGCAGTTATGTGAGAGATCAGTTAAGGTGTGAGAACTGAAAGAACATGGTAGAATCTCAAGCCGAATTTTGAACCATTCTAGGAAAATGAAAACTATTCATTTATTGATTTTATCCCCTCCCTAAATGGAAGAATATGATTTCATTAGTTTAAAATTCAAAGAAAGATCCCAAAATGATTCTGTAGTCATAATCTCATTTGATCCCCATAACACCCCCCAAAAGGCAGGCAGGGGTCTCGAGTCACCTTCCCTCAGCCTGGGTGGGTAATTGGCTTGGCCTTGGTGTCCCGTTTCTCCCTCCACATCAGGCTGTCTCTCCTAAATGTTCAGACTCATTCAACTTGCCGCCTTGTCCTACTCAACCAGAGCGTTCACATTTAGAAGCGACGTGGCTGGCAATTGGAGCTTTTGCACTCCCACGTGGCTCTTCTTGTTTCCCTCGTATGCTGGATGGCTCAATCTTGCAAAACGTGAACTCCAAGGAAGTTAATCCTTTCCACAGGCCCCACCACATTTGACAATCGAAGCTGGCATCTCACCCTCTCTCCTGTTTATGTGCCAGTGGCAAACAGAGGTCTTCCGTTAGAACAGACTATTTTGGTGCATAGCAGTCTACTAGGGCCAGTTCTCAATCAGGCAACCCGACAAGCAGAGAGCGGCCTAACACCACTGCAGTCAATCAGGGCTTCCTTGGCAGGATTTTTCTGAAGTGCTGGTGCATATCACATAACATCTCAAAGCATTTTTTTTAAAGAAGTCAGGGAAATATTCCTGCCTGTGTTTGAATTCACACCCTGTTGTTTAGCAAATCCAAACCTAAAAAAGATTTCAACAACTTTTAAGAAATAATCTCGAAGTCTTTTTACACATGTACATTGAGGGGTTTTTCTCCTCTTTTTAATTTGTCTGGAGGAATAAAAATGGTATCACCCATTGAAAAAAAATACTTATTCATCCATGCATTCATTCATCACAGTCAAAACTATGTAATTCAATAGTATACTTCCATATAATGCAAAACTATTGAAAGTTAGAGGGAAGACAAGACAGAAAGGGAGAGAGGAATTTCCATTCTCTCTTCTAAAGTTCTTAAAGAGATACATGAAAGTCCCAAGATGAAGATATGCTTTTGTGGACGTCCATAGGGCCAAGCTAGGACTGTTGATTCTAAAACCATTAGAAGAGAGAGAAAGGGTAAGGAAGTTTGTGAAGAAATGGCAAGAGGCCACTTAACAGGGTTTAGTCAACTCTCCTGATGAGGCCAGTCATTTCCCAAAAGGTTCAAGAGACACAGTCAAAGTAAGAGGCAGGTGAGAGCCACAAATGAAGACCAGAAAGGTTTTAGAAAATATAAATTTTCAAAAAATGCAAAATGACACACACAAGACTGGAATATCGAGTACGGTTGTGCTTGGCATCTGCAGGGCACTGGTTTCAGGAGCTCTGAGGCCAAGCTTGCTAAGTTTTCTGTCCCTGGAAGCAATTGAGCCAACTCAATGCTACCTTTCATGATGGATCAGGAGATTCTGAAAGTGAGTACAAGGTTGGATCTGATGACTTTTGTGGACCTTGCCAACTCTACAGAATGTGTGACTCTAAACTACAGAATAAATGAATCTCGACTACTACTTTCTTCCAAATCCATGAGAACAGAGTGTTTCAGAACAGAATAAATGTCACTGGGAATAATTCTTCCTGATGCTGGATTCAAAGGTCTTCCTGTCCTTCCATACCACCACCACAAATTCATCCTGCCATAGACTCACAGAATCTTAGAGTCAGAGAAACCATTTTAAATTATTCATCCACATTTCCACCCAAAGGGAAAATCTCGCTGGCATCAGTGTGAGCCAAATGTCAATCAGCTTCTGCTGGGAATCATTTAGACCAGGAACACAGGCTTCATGAGGCAGCCACATTCTTTCTAGAATGTTCCCATTCATTAGAAAAGCCATCCATACATGCAACTAAATGTATCTTCCTGTGCATCTCACCTACTGCTCCCAGATTTTGCTTGCTTTTATTTTAGTAGCTTTCCAACTCCAATTCTTGTTTAATTTGAAGTCCAGCTGGGCCTCAGGGCAATACTTTGCTACCGTGCTCTTATTAGTTCACTCTCTGAAGGTGAGAGCTCTGAGGAGGAGGAGATTTGGCCATGCATGATGTATGTTATCATTACTATTAAGGACAAGAATAACTGCCATTTATTAGGTGCCTTGTCATGTATATGCATATTGCCAGTCCTCTCAACAATCTTTATAGTATGTATTATATCCATTTATAGTTGAAAAAAAAAACAACACTCAGCACAGGTTAATGACTCACTTCAGGGCAAAAAGATAATAAGGAGTAAGCCAGGATCTGGAGCCCCACAGCATGCGTGCTTTCCATTAACCCTCCAGGTTGTTTGTTTTACCTGTCCAAGTGAATTGTATTTTTAGCCTATTTGGTTTGTCATCACCTTTTTTTTCCAATTTGTGGCAACAGCATTATCTTATAGCCTAGACTGCCTGAGAATCAATGACTTCTGACCAGTAAATACTCAGCAAAGGTAAATATAATGAATGAAACTATCAATTCCCAAACTATGTAAAGGGTACTTATTCTGGGTTGAGTCAAAGAATGAAATGAGTCAAACAAATGAAAGCACAAACTTCACAAGAGAATGCATATGTATTTACTTTGGAGAGTTGCAGCTTAGGAGACAGAGCATTACACTCTATAGACATTTAAGCATTGCAAATCTCACTAATATGTGTGGTTCAGAAAAATTAAGAGAGATACCTGTGAGCAACGTCACCCCCCAAATACGTTCAGTAGTGCTTAAAATGTTTTATTAAAACTCAAAAAAAATGACGTGCAAAAAAAGTTGAATCAAATGACTGATGATGTTCAAAGTGTTGAAAGAAACATTTTTTCCTGAACTGTTACACAGTGCCACCCACATGGGAAACTCAACAGACATATTAATTATACCTAGCATGTAATCCAAAAGATCCAGAGAATGTGCTTTATTTATTTTTTCTTTGGGGAATGGGAGGAGAGTAAAATAAGATGATAGCTGCAGATGATGTGGATATATGGGTGTGCTGTTTTCATCTGAAAAATCTTAAGTCACACTGATTCTTCCCAAAATTGTTATCTCCCTCTGTAAATAAACCCAAACCTAATTACTACACTGAGCTCTGATACAGATTCTATTGCTCAACCTGGGAAAGACTTCCAAAATGACCTACGTCTCTGAGGGTTTGGTTTTTGAGGTTCCCCCCACACACACACACACACAAATTCACTCTTACACACTGATAATCACTTTTGTTTATCACTTTTTCCACCTCCTGCAAGGAGATGTGCGTCATTTCTGGACTTTTTCCAACCCCTGTCTATAAAAGCTTGAGCAATCTCAAAACACCTGGTTTGCTGAAAGAACTAAAGAGGGGCCAAAATGTGACTAAAGTGTAGACCACCTAAAAAAATCTGAAAACAGCGGAACCCTGAGCCAGATATCAGAGGCTGGTATTTCATTAGCACTGGCTTTATTTTGGTACATGCTTGTAAAATGAACTAAAAAGCTTTGAGGTATAATACCAAATCCCTTGAGGTGATGAACTTAGACTGAGCTATCCTGAGCCTTGATGTTGTGGTCTGTTGGTTTGTTTGCTTAGGTAGCGAATGCAGCAGCTGACTGCAATGCTCATTTGCAATCTGCAGACACAGGTCCCTCCAGGAGGGAACTCAGCTCTAAAGAGGCCCCCATCTCTCTCTCTCACTCACTCTTACTCCTTTGGGCACACCCAACTTTCCATGCTTCCTAGATAAACCCACTCTTTCCCACCTCACTTCCCTGGTGCAAGCCATTCCCTCTGCCTGAAATACTCACCACCCCCTAACTCCTGATCTTAGCCCTGACTATAACTCTTACTTCAGAAATCAGAGTCAATAATTCTTCCTTAGTAATCCCTTCTCTGGCTCCCCCAACAAAATGTCCCTATATCCAACCTACAGGGCCATGTTCCTGTCCTGCTTGGGACTCAGCATGCCTGTTTCTGTGTTTAATGGTGGCTCCTCTGTCCCAAGCTTCATGACAGCAGAGACCATGCCCAGCTGGCTCGCTGCTATGTCCCCCAAACTTAGTCAAGTGGGCAGCACAGACCATGCTCAATGAGTATTGGCTGACTGATTACCAAGCTCGCTTATCTTTCAATCTCTTTATTTCAGGGTACGGACTAAGTCTCAGTCATCCTCACTGTTCCTGAACATCACACAATTTCCAACAAGTAGTATTTCATATACATTTCTTGAAATAAATGAATAAAAGGGGTACATACTTCCAATTTATAACATGATATAAAAATAGATAATTATGTAAGGAGCTATGCACCTTTGTCCCTTAAAAAACAGTTGTGTTTTCAAACAAAATGCCCCAATAATAAATAACTCCATCCAGGAGTAAACTCACACTGTGCCCCTATCCTCTGCTTTTTTCTTGAAGATTATCTGCCAAAAACAAAACAGTCAGCTCTAGCATGACAAGTTCTATCAGCCAAAGTTATCTGGGATTCTTTTAAGCCTGTGTGGTTTGTTTCGTTTTGTTTTAACTAAACCCAAACTTAAAAAAAAAAATCAAATTTGATTCTGGGAAGCTTTAAAAGATAAGGGCATTGTTGGATATTTTTATTCCCAAAACAAAATTTATTATAGGATTGTGTTCTGCTGATATATCCAGAGGCATTCAAACTAATATAGAATGTTGAAGAAAATAAATCTGGATGTAAAGATGAGAAATAGTCTAGATAGAATATTGTCTTTCAGCATCTAAATGTGAGCTTATGCCTGAGGAGTCTCCCTCTATAGGGAGAATAATCCAATCCAGTGAGGATGGGCAGCGGGGAATGGGGAGGAGGGAAACGTCTCCCGGCTGTATTGGGGTTTTCAAATGAATGAAATGCTGACAGCTTGATCATAACCAGGTTGCTTTCTCACCATTACCACAATGAGTAAAATTTACTTAGTCAATACTCACAAGTGAGAGTTTTAAAAAATGTATTCAATTTAAGCTGTTTGTTAAAACATATGACCTATATTGAAATGCTCAGATGTTAATGATAATAAAAATCAGAAATATTCTGGAAAGGATAAAGAACATTTTCCCAATCTGTTTGCAATTGTTTCTATCCATTTTTTTTTTCATTTAATCACCCTGTAAATCAGAAAATTAATGGCAACCTTATTTCACCTTGGATAAATGTACACACTTTCCCTAGTTAAGAAGCCCACCAGGTTTTAACTTGTTGAATACACACTGTAGCTGGTCTGCAAGGAAGACAAGCAAGCCAATAGTTTCTGTCTACATGTGGAAATTTTACAATATCTGGAGAAACCAGTGACACAACTAAGAATGCTAATATTTTTCTGTATTCAGTAAAAGCTCTGGAAGTCATGATGTAAAATCCTTCCCTATGCTTAAACTACGTACCTGCCCAGAGTTCATCAGCTATAAGAAAATAAGGCCATTCAAACATTTTACCAATTCATTACATGCTATCACTGCCACCTCACGAGCCAATAAAAATGCAGAATTCTCAGTGTTTGTGGGGATGGCAATGCATCCCTGCTATGTGGGGAATCTCAGCCTGGTCTGGGATCTGCCAGGTAAAACTTTCCCTTTGGGCTGTGTTGACTTTTCTTCAAGAAATGAAACAAAAAAGTAGAGAAAAAATACAAAAAATAAGAAGAAAAAAGAGAAAATACTAGTGCACAATAACGTGCATGAGACTGACATGATTGTGCACCTTTGCTCAGGTCATCCCACCTCTGTGGGACTCAGTTTCTCCACCTGCAGAATCCTGCAAAGGCAATTCTTCATAATTCATTAACAAGATCACATAATTCTAAACTGTTGAGACACAGCCTCATTCCCAGAAGATGGGCTCCTAAAGCCACCACCCTCAGATGGGTTTCTCTTTCAATTTGACCCATTGGTGGACTCAGTGGGATGAGTGGTACTTTAAGACTCACTTCTGACATTTTAGTGACAGTTATTTTCCAACTAATTTTACACCACTGCCTTCCTGTACATTCTTGAACTTCACTTTGGTGTCTCTTTGATGACCACATTTAAACTATAGTAAGGATAGGAATGAGAGAAAATGAATACAAAAAATTCCTTCTTTTTTCTCAATTACAGTATCTTTTTAATCATCCCAGGATATTGGCTAATATGGTGCTCAAATGGTATCCACTTAGTAAAACCAACTCTAGAAGAAAAAGTCAAAATATAATGAGGAATGGAAAGTAAACGGGCCATCCCATCTTCCCTACCTCATTTTCATAAATCTCAGTCTCAGAAGGATAGAAAGTTTCCACACTCACCTCTACTAGAGGACATGCCAGCCCCCCATGGGAGGGGCAAGACCAGTCTTTGGACTTTGCTGTAAAATTAAGGTGGAAATTTCTGAAACTTCTATTATCCACTCAATATATACTATTGAAAGCTTATTATGTGTCACTACCTTGTACCTCTTAAAATTACTGAAATAAGGGAAGTGCATTTCATAAGACGTGTGCTTCTCTATAAACCAAATTGGAGACAGAGCAACGTGACCTCACATCTATCACTTTCTAGTTGTGTAAACTTTAATACTGAGGCTTAGTTTTCTTATATAGTAAAATGGCCACTAAATACCTGTTTCGCAGGATTGCTAGAAAATCAAACTGACATAAATGCTTCAGTAGTTCCCCTACCCACCTTTATCTGAGGTTTCACTTCCTGAGGTCTCAGTTACCCAGAGTCACCCGTGGTCTGAAAATATTAAATGGAAAATTCTGTAAATAAACAAGTCATACGTTTTAACTTGTGCCCCATTCTGAGTAGCAGGATGAAATCTTGCCCTGTCCCACTGCTCCCCATCCAGGGCGTGAATAATCCCTTTGTCCCAGGGATCCACACTGCATGCACCACCCACCCACCCATCAGTCACTTGTGCCCAGTTGGTCATCAGATCTACTTTCGCAGTATCACCAGGCTGAGGTTTAAGCTTTATTTGACTTACTCATGATTCCAAAGTGCAAGAGTAGTGATGCTGGCATATTGTTATGATTTTCTATTATTAGTTATTATTAATCTCTTACTGAGTTTAATTTATAAAATAAATTTTATAGATATGTATGTGTAGGAAAAAACATAGTGTATATATGGTTTATTACTATCTGAGGTTTTAAGCATCACTAGGGGGTCTTAAGACTGTATCCCCACAGATAAGTGGGGAATACTGATACGATTCCTGGTATAGTATGCATATTAAGTATGCATACTTTAGTATAGTATAGTGTGCATACAGATGCATATTAAGTGTTAAACAATATCAAGAAGTACTATCATCATTGCCATAAGCAATGCTGTTATCCAGAATGGTTGTTTTTATAATGAAAGATCAACAGAAGGGCAGCTAGGTTGCATCTGGTTCCAGACAAAGAATGGAGCTGTGACCCTGCATGAAGTCAAGATATTGTCGGCCAATAGAAACACTCTGAGGACTTCTGTAAGTTTCTATGAAGAAGACAGTTGCTCACTCTTCGATCAAGTAGACTTAGTACTTTCCAAAGAAAAAGATGAAAAACTATGGGGAAACCCACTGGAAACCTTCATGCTGAGAGTGAGATAAGCAGAATGCAGACCTGTCCTCTCTAGCCACTGTCCCTGGGGCTGCCCTTGCTGCACGCCGGTGGGCTTGACAGAACAGCGCAGACAAGACCAACAGCTGCTCAGCAGCAATATCTGATTCAAAGCTTTCTGAAGCGGTGAGGACTGTGGACTCCTGGGGTCAAGAGGCAGCAACATGTCAGTGTGAGCCAGTGGAAGGAGGCCTGGGGGTCTGGGATGGTGTGTGGGCCCTAGAGCTTCTGCCAAGCCCAAGTCCCCTACGATAACTAAGCCACGGAAGGAAGTAGAACCAAAGGGGATGTGATGGTGCAGGAAGTCCCAGGAGGGTGCAGAAGAGACGACATTTCTTTAAAAATGCCCCCACATAAATGGGAGATTTCACCGCTTTAACTCTAAAATAACGTTCAAAAGAGCCAATTTCTGTAAGCAATCATGAAACAGAAGCTGAGAAAGTTTCAACGCTCAGAGAATAAAGAAAGGAGTAGTCACTGCTGCAATCTCCAGCTTGAATTTTTTTTTCCTTTGCAAATGCAGGTTTTAACAAATGGAAATATTACATCTGTATACTGTGAACATCTTTCCTTGTCAGTATGCTTTCTGTTATGGCCCCTTTTTTCTTCACAAACGTATTTTTTAATAAAAATGGGAATATTGTATAAGCTTATTGTGAACATTTTTCCTTGCCAATATTCGTCTTCAACCTGATTTTACTGACCTAGCTGAAGTCTGAACAAACCACTGTATCTCTTTCTACTTTTGACGGAAGTTCTTTCACTAAGGTGTCCTGTGCTGGGACCAAGGTAATTTTTCTCACCAAAATTACTGACCATGTTAATCTCATGATAGCACTCCTTCAGCTAAGCCCTTAACTTCTGCTTAAATCTTCCTAGCGCTCCCCAGCCCCTCCAGGGCCCCTACATGGCTTTTCCCTCCACAGCATGTTCCAGGTGAGTCCCACGGGTAGCAATCCACCTTGCTACAGAGAGCTTCCTGCACCTGCGACATCCGCCTACTCTGTTACATGAAACTTCTCTCTCTGTGGACTTCTGGAGTCCCACAGCCCTTGAATCCCTTCTTAACTAAAAGACATGTGATCCCTGCCTGTACCCTTCCCCAATGTCTTCTTGGAGCTCTATGCCACTTATTTAACTCTACGTATAATGAATATGCCCCACTTTTCTTGTAACCCCTGTACACAGTTTTCTAGTCTATGTATTTTGCTGAATGTTTTTATTTGCTGACTGCTCTTAGTTTAGACTGTCAATTATTCTACCCTGTAAGTTTCTTCAAAGTTCAGAAACATTGTATTAGTACACTCACAATAGAGGACCTGGCCCCAGGAAATGCAGATGAGAAAATAAAAAGAAGCAACTGATTAATCAAAAGTTTGTTTTTATCCCCAAGGAGGCATCTCTTTTTTCCAAAGTAGAGTGACTTATCAAATAAATCACGTTTTGCAATGATTAGTCTACAGTACCCCTAAAACTCAAAATAAATTAGGAGAATTTTTTTTCCCAGTTTTGACTCAAGGTAAAACAAAACAGGGCTGTGAAGGTAACAACATCCATGACTCTACAGAGCAACACAAGCTTACAGGAATTTGAGAGGTGTGGTAAAAAATCACAAAAATCCCACCTCAGATACGTTTCTTTTGCTCTGAGGCAAAATTGTAAAAACTTTTCTTTTGATTTTTGTTATCCAAATAATTCTAGCTTAAATTGGAACTCAAATATTAATCTGATAATGACACCGTTGAGACACATTCTCTGACGATTGATCTCAAATGACTTACAAGGCTTTACTTTACCCCATTTTCTGCATTCCTTTCCAGCCAGAGGTTTTGCCTGTCTTTAACACCCCTGCCCCCACCACCACCACTACCATCATCAGGGAGAAAAAGAGACCCTGAAATGTACGTATTAAGATGATTACTATGTGCTTGGGAATATCCTTTAATTTAAATTTTGTTTTATTTTATTTTTAGCTTCAAAGCTTTTGCAGGAATGAACACCTGTCTTTCAGGGCATTATAAGAAATTGTCAGGTACCTGACATTCTTTGTTTTGTCAAGTCCTCCCACAGTGACACTGGATAGAAGTCACATTTTAATTAATGATCAAAGCAAAGGACACCTGTAAGGCTGGGTTAGACTTCTGAATTCTTTGATATTAGGTTTACAAATCTGAAAGAGCCCTTTGATTCTCCCGTGTGTTTGTCCTTTCTTGGAGATCAACTTAATTCTTTTTTTCAAAGGCAACATATTTTGCTAATCTGAGCACTGAAGTTATGGGTGACAATGTCCATTCACACAGCAACTCTTAACACCTTATAAAAGTCATACTCCATTACACAGGACGCCAGGGCCCTCCCTGTCCAAAGGCCCCACTGCAGTGGAGATTTGTGGTGGCACATGCTGTTTGAAGTATGAGAGCCCTCAAGTGGGGCTCGGAAATCCGTGAGTTTGACATTAGTTTAAGGACTTGTACTTGCTGTGGTGTGTCACTATGAATGGAGGAGAATGCAGCAGCCATTAAGACCACCCTGAATTAAGTTCAAATATAATTAATCCTTTTTTGTAGGCAGAAACAAATTTTATATAACTGAAATACATATTGATGTATGCTGAAATTATGTAATATGTATTTGCTGATATTATGCAGCTTATATCAACTTATGCATATACTAACAAAATGCAAGTTAACAAGTACAAATATATTAACACATTAAAATAAAATGTTTATATTACATAGTATAGGTGCATTATAGTTTATAAACTATATGTAGTAATAATATATAGACTAATTTTATATACCACACACTAATTCCCATGATGAAAATGAGACAATTGAGACTGACATGTAAAAATAGCTCGGGAACGCTAATGGAAACTACTAGAAATAGTACTTTAAGTACTTCACAATAGTGGAATTGTAAGAAGTATAAAGAATAAAATCCAGAAACAATCACCATATTTTGGTATATCTCTATGCAATTTTGTAATAAAATAGAATTTTACACATCTAGGCATACTGGATATATAATTTTGTATTCTTTTTAAAATTAACATGAGTATTTTCTTTTATTGCTAAAATTGTCAGTGAGTATCCTTTGATAACTACATGATTATAAATTTTCTTGATCAATTGATTATTTCTAGTTTTCTGCAGGCAAAAAAAAAACATTGCAATGAATGACTTAATGCTTGAAACTGTTTGGTAAGGTTCTAATGCATAATGCTAAATTATTTGTTTTTTGTTTTTTTTTTCAAGACAGAGTCTCTGTCTCCAGCCTGGAGTGCAGTGGCACAATCTGGGCGCACTACAGTCTCCGCCTCCTGGGTTCAAGTGATTCTCCTGCCTCAGCCTCCTGAGTAGCTGGGACTACAGGCATGTGCCACCACACCCAGCTAATTTTTGCATTTTTAGTAGAGATGGGGTTTCACCATGTTGGCCAAGATGGCCCGGATCTCTTGACCTCATGATCCACCCACGCTGGCCTCCCAAAGTGCTGGGATTACAGGTGTGAGCCACCGCACCTGGCCTGCTAAATTATTTTTCTAATAGGGCATATCAGTTTATTCTACTAGCAATATATAGAAATGCCCAATTACTAAATTCTTGCCAGTAATTAGCATTTCATACAATTCTTTGATATTAGGTGAGTTTTTTAAAGTTTTAAACTTTTGGGATTACTAACAACACAGCTGAAATTTTTTTTGTTGTTTATCAGACATTTCAGTTTCCTCTCATTATTTGTATAGTCTTACTGACTGTGCACTCAATTACTGATATGCACGAATTCTTCATCTTTCATTGAGAGTAACCCCACACCATTAGGTTTGGTGAAAATCCTTTTCCTTTTTTTATTGTTTTGACTTTATCAATGTAGTTTTAAATGCATAAAGATATATAAAGATTTTTTAAGTCTTATTATGCAAGCAAATCTGCTAGTTTTCTCTTTTGTGGCTCCTTTCTTTGCTTATTATTTTAGAAAGTCTTTTCCCATAAAGGGATTACATAAATATTTGCCTATGTTTTCTTATTATTTATTTTATCTTAAATTAGTTCTACCTAAACTCGTATTTCTTTAAGCAATTATTTACAGCAAAGCCAAGCTTTTGTTGTTTATCACAACATATTTTGCAAATATTCCCATTATTTATCACAAAATCACCAAGAAAAAGCCAGGTTATTCCAGAGCTAAAAAAAAAAGGATATGGAAGACCTGAGCTACTCCTGATGGGGTTTCTAAGGGGTTCCAATTCCTTTCTGCCCAGACTTCATAAAGAACCAATGTAATGGCTTAAGTCACAATCTGTTGCACAGGAATTGTAATTTCTCATGGAGAAATAGTCTGAGCATAATTTTTCATTTTATAAAGGAGATGGTAATTGCGATGGGCTCTGTTTTTGTAATGGGGTGATCTTCTGGTTTGGTGTGACAATTTGAATAAGGAAAAGTTTTGAAGAGTTGCATATGCTCCTTGAAGAGGAAATTTGGTAAGAAATAGCAGCTTAGTCTTTGCTATGAAGTCACTCAACTTAAGGCAGCTTTCAACATCTTTTGAAGAAATCACCCTTTAAAGTTTAGCTGATCAAAGTGGCAGAATGTACAGAAGTCAGAATCCCTGGCTGGCCTATCCATTACAGAGGGTAAGATGCAAAGGGTTTTGAGCTGGAGGTTAGGATAGAAGCCAGGAGTGAAGTGTCTGCCTCGAACTTACCCATCAGAAAGAGAAAGACACTCACTAAGGCTTCACACTGAATCTGAGCACCCATGCAAACAGGCTCAGGCCTACCTGATCCTCAGTCAAATTAAAAGAAAGCTGTTTCCTTTCAACAGCAATCAGACCAGAAAAGGTTCCTCCTCTTTGTTTATAACTTTTTATTTGTTTTTTTTGTTTTTGTTTTCGTTTTTTTTTAAAGACAGGGTCTCACTCTGTTGCCCAGGCTGGCACTGTTGTACAGTGGCACAATCACAGTTCACTGCAACCTCTGCCTCTTGGGCTCAACAATCCTCCAGTCTCAGCCTCACAAGTAGCTGGGACTACAGGCACATGCCACCATGCCTGGTTAATTTTTTCATTGTTGTAGAGATGCAGTTTTGTTTTGTTGCCCAGGCTGGTATTGAATTCCTGGGCTCAAGTGATCTGCCTGCCTTGGCCTTCCAAAGAGGTGGGACTACAGACATGAGCCACCTCACCCAGCCTGTTCACAACTTTTGATTTTAAGGACAGAAAGACACATGGAAATATTCTTCATTCAAACCTTTCATTTACTTTGAGACCAAACATTAAGGTCCAATCTGTTGTTGTTTTAAATCAAAACAATTGATTTAAACCTACTGAGAGAAAGGAACTCAAGCAAGACCTCATCTCTACAAAAATAAAAATAAAAATTAGTTGGGCTTGGTGGCACGCTCCTGTAATTCTAGCTACTTGGGAAGCTGAGTCAGGAAGATCACTTGAGTCCAGTAGTTTGAGGTTACTATGAGTGAGCTATGATTGTGACACTGCACTCCAGTCTGGGCAACAGAGCGAGACTCTGTCTCTGAAAAAAAAAAAAGAAGAAGAAGAAGAAAATACTCGCTCTCATATGTTTATCACAGCGCTATTCACAATAGCAAAGATACGGAATCAACCTAAGTATCCATCAATGGAAGACTGAATAAAGAAAATGTTACACATATACACAATCGAATACTATTTGGTCATGAAAAGGAATGAAATCATGTCTTTTACTACAACATGGATCGAACTGGACGCCATTATCTTCAGTGAAACAACTCAGAAACAGAAAGTCAAATACCACATGTTCGCACCTATACGTGGGAGCTAAACGATGTGTACCCATGAAAGTAGAGGGTGGAATGACAGACACTGGAGACTTGGAAGAGTGGGAGGGGGTGAGGAAAGGAAAATTACTTAATGGGTACAATGTACATTATTAGGGTGATGGCTACACTAAAAACCCAGACTTCACAACTACGCGATATATCCGTGTAACGAAACTGTGCACTTGTTCCTCTTTCAGTGATATAAATTAAGAAAAATTAAGTCACTGAAAATGAATGAGCTTTGTTTGGAAAAAAATGTATGGCACGTGGAGGCAGAGAAGGAGAAAGAAAAAATGGAGGTGAGGAGTGAGGAGGACTTTCTCAAGCATCCCACTCACCCCATCAATACAGTAACTCAAGTTAATTTTCTGTGAATGTGGAAACAAATACGGTTTTAATTGATTATTATCATTTTGTTGCATAGTGTTTGCCTAAACTAATGCTGGTGCAAATTATAACAGACCAGACCTTGTTCAAGGCATATGTAATACTAAAAAAAGGTTCAATCGCCATAGATTATTCAAAATATTCTTAAATGGGATCACAAAGTCTGAGTATATCAATAGTAGGAATACTTCACATTCTAGTCTACACAGACTACAGCTACTGTTTTTTTTTAGCCTCAATATATTGCCACTTAACTACTGCTTTTTATTATCTAGCTTGATTAAAGATCAAGATTATTGCATACAATTGTCTACTATCTTAAAAATAGAATTAGCATGAGTAAGGCAACTGAGAACTGGTAAGAACCTTTATTCTCAGGGGAAGAGAGGACAAGAATTATAAATTATTAGGAGGATACTTTTCCTGGGTCTACAACCAGATTAAATTGGCCATTCTCTTCCCTCTTGTTTCCACTCCCAACCTGTAACCCCTTAGGTGCACAACTAATTTTGCTGTAATTTAAGCAGAGTTGGTTGTTTTTTTTAAGGAAAGTTAAGTGAAAGCACATCTGTAGGCAAGATCATCTTGCTCAGCTTCTGAGCCAAAACCCAGCAGAAGTATTTCACCTACACAAAAGGGGATTGTGGATGTAGATGAGGCTGACAAGGGCAATGCCAGGAAGCCAGGTCTTTTAAAGCACTGTCACCTCGCATGAGCCGCTCAGGAGCGCTCACACCTCAGGACCCAGCCCTATTCTTCACAAGTCTTCAAAGGAGGATCACATCTGACACTGTCCAAAGATTCATGCTTATTTTTCTCTTGATCTTCCTCCTCGAAATCTCCCTTTGAACAGGATTTGCACATGCAGAATGAATAGAGATTAGGAGCAATTATGGTTTTTGTTTTGCTTTTAATGGCGCATGCAACCCTGAAATTTGCTCGTGAAATCTACAGCTAATACTGTAGTATTGCCTGTCTCATCTGTCGAGTGCCATATTTCATGGCTTCCAAATGCCATTTCTGGTATTTTCTTTCAACTTCAATCTAAAGCTTTACTTTTCATGTGCTTTAAGTGCTGGGCACCAAGGCTAAGAATTAAAATATCCCAGGGCTTTGAGAAAGGGAGTGCTAAGCGATCCCCCAGTCAGTTCCCTTGCCCACCCAAGATCCTGCTCATTTGAAAAAACAAAGGCAAGCAGCAGAGAGAGGAGGAGTTGGAAGCACATTCCTGGGATTTAATAGTGACGCCTTGCACAGGGGATGGAGTCCTGGCAGGCTGTTATCTTTGTCTGCCTTGTCAGACTCAGGAGGGGAAGGGCCTCCAAAGAATCTATTTCACTGACATAGAAATGGCAGCTGGTGCTATTTCACTTTAAATAAATGTTTGGTACTAGCGCTGTCTATATAATCTCCCCTACAGCTAAAGCCTCGCCAGAACAAAAGGCACAACAAAAAAAATTAGGTGCATGCCCAAGTGTCCTGAAGTGGGAAGGTGTCAGACATTTCCTGGTCCAGGCCTTCCACCCCCACCCTCACCCTGGCTCCTTCCCCAGGGGGCACATGGTCAGGTCAATTGCCCACGTTGTTTCTCCATGAACAAACGAGGATTGTTCCGTCTGCTCGCGGTCAGCATGTGAGCCTCCCTGCACAGGCAGATTCTGTGACATAGGAACAAATAAGTGGCTGGGGAGTGAGTCATAAATAACCGATGTCGAGGTACATTGGTGTGAGTGGAGGCATGCTTACACTTGGGCTACAACGCTGGCACCACGGGAGTGTGCCAGACTCCAACCACAGCCCTGGTTTTCTCTTAATTTACATAAAGATCATCTGCCACCACCAACAAAACCACAAAACCTAAAGTAATATTAGTCCTCAAATAATTAACTGGTGGGAGATTAGGAAATGATAAAAAGAGCAGGTGAAATTTAAATTCCACAGAGCAATGTATCAAATATATACACACGCATATGTATTTGGTTCTAGCACTAGTGCATATTTTATATATAGACACACATATATATATACAGACATATACACACATTTTTAAATTTACACATATGCATATTTGTATGTATATACACATATACGAACTTTTAAAAATATATGTATACACACATATGTATACCCATATAGATGTATTCATTTTTTAATTTTAGAGACATTTTTCAAGTGCCTAAAATATGTAGGACTGATGAAGATAACATAATGCTAGATAAGTGGTCTCTACTCTCAAGTATGCAACCTGTCAAGTAAATCTAATTGATATGCCTAAATATACTCATTAATAAGTACAATAATACTAGCTACCACTTGTGGAATCCTCCTCCATGTTGGACGTCACACTATGGCCTAATCTACTTTATAGTTAATTCTTCATACCAACCTTCCAAGGAATATTTCACTTCCATTATCTATGAAATGAAAATAACAAAATAGTAAGTTAGCTCCAGGAGATACACTAACCTCCTCAAGGCCCAGATGCATGTTGAGCCCAATCTGTCTGTCTGTGAGGTCTGTGCTCCTTTTTCTCTGCTGCGCAGATAACTGTGACACAAGATGAGGCACGCGATGAGGGCCACGGGGAAGTTTCAAGGAAAAGCCACGGGGCCTCGGTGGGCACAAGAGAGAACGGGAAGCATCATGGGAGAAGTGGCACTGGCGTTGGACTTTAGTCGTGTCATGGAAAATCTGCCCATCGTTACAGAACTGAAAACTAGAATTCTGTTGAGAAATAAGCCCTGAGACTGGTCATTATTTAAATGATAATGCAACCAGTGAAACACGTCATCAAAACAAGTGCTTCAACCCAGAGTATTCCCCGCTTAGCAGACCAGGCATTTCCAGCCAGGGCGTTTCACCGAGGCCCAACTTCCCATCCTCGTGCCTGTCGATGGCTCAAATGGTAAGTGGGCAAACCCTGAGTGCCACGTGCCCTCATCTGGGAGCCTTCCACAGCCTCCACACGCGGTGCCCAAAAACATGTGTGCTTCACACGAACAAGAAGTGAAGACATTCAGTTAATCATCGGAGTGTTCCCCAACAAGAAATCACCAGCGCTGGGCAGCCCAAGCATCTGCACGGTACCTTGAAAGCCCCGGCATCTCAGTGACGGAATCAAAACAGAGATAAGCACAGGCAGCACGGGTTGCCAGAATCTCAGGGTTAAAATCCTGGTTGCACTACCAGTCATGTGGCCTTGGGCGAATGTTAGCCTCCTTTGAACTTTTTAAAAATACAAAATAGTGACAATAACAGCACTTACCTCAAAGATTCCTTGTGAGGTCTAAATGAGATACTGTATGGTTAACCACATTACCTAAAATCCTAGCACATAGTAAATGCTCAGCAAACATTATCATGACCAGTACAGTTAGTCAGGAACAAGACAGGGCCCCCAGTGCCTGGTCAGGAACACTTCCCTACATCTTCTCTGGCTATTAGCTTTCCTTTACTTAGCAACATCTCAGAAAGTGTGGAAAGAAGAATATTCTAAGTTGTATGATTAAAACCCTTTCTCCTAAGTAAGTTTAAATTTTGAATTTCCATTAAGCTTTAAAACTTTTTATGCATCTTCATTTGCAAACATCTCCTCTAGGAGCCTCTGCCAAGTCCAGGCCAGTCCACATTTGCCCGGAAAATAGGCCAGGTTGCAAACGTGAGTCATGATAGCAAAGCTGATAGCCACAGATGACAGAAGCCTTGAGAAATGATGCCTCTGCTTGGTCTGCAGCAGAGAGCCTAACCAGCTCCATGCAGCTCCCTGGGCCTGGGATGCCCCCTGTGTAAAATGACGCAGAACTGGAAGGTGTCTATGGATTCTTCAAGGTCAAAATTTGTACGTTCATGTGACAAGGCTGCAGCCAAAAAAATTTTCTCAGTTCTTCTTCCAACATGGAATGAATGAGTGACTGCATAAAACATCAGTCTTCTAGACTATGATTGCCACTTTAGAAATAATGAGAGAGAAACTGAGGCACCGCAGATGATGTCAACCGTTTGTGGTCACTTGTGGATTGCTAAGCAGTCAAGAAATTGAAGTAGCTACTGTTTAGTGTCCCAGTCCTGTTTTCTCTCCACTCCTTCCCAATGAGAAAGGTCTTATTTCAAAGCACAATTTGGTTTCATGCTGGCCAGTCCTTCACAAACCATCGAGGTAATGTTTATTCAACCTCACACTTTAGCGACTATTTATGAGCAGTGTTTACAAGTTCCAGAGATTGCCCCAGCAGTTATTAATGCTATGCAAATCAAAAGCCGTCTAAATTTGTTAATCTAGACAAAACACAGGGGCAACTCCAAACCAACGTGTGATATTCTGTCTCCGGGTTTATTCAAGTGTAATGCACCTTTAATGTCAACTTAGATTTTTCAACTCTTCACCAGACTCGCAGTAATTATAGTCAACAGGAAAGTCGAACTCAGCCAAAGAGGCAAGGCAACAGGAAATTGTGGGGAAATTTTAAAAACAAAACCAAAACAGAGACAAAAACCCCTGTCAATTTTAAGAACAGTTTATAAAAAAATAAAACTTGCCCTTATGTAATGAAGTAAGAAGAACGTGAGGTGGTGTGTTAGGTGCAATTGTCAATGCCCCTTTGGCTGTGAGAGTCAGTGCCATCCTGGGCTAGAACCAGCACCTGCCACAGTTGGGTCCACAGTCTCCTCAGAGCAGAGCGTGAGATCCAATCATCAGCCTATTTTTGGCTGCACAGTTAATGATCTGTTGGTACCCACACTTTTCACTTTGTCACAACAACTGGGGCCTGCAGCTGAAGCACAGCTGGCCTCTCATTCTCCCAGCCCTATAATTTAGTTTAACAGCTTTAGGGACAAGAGGAAATGGCGGAGTGCCCTGGAGCCCCCACACTGGCTTCAAAAATTAGTTCCTTACCATGCTGTATATATACTCACAAGTATTTTAGGCTAACAATGTAGGCAGGTCAGGCCCAGATGGGTGCACGGCGCTGTTCACTCTGTGCTGCCGGCAGGGTAGCTCGGTGTGGGGAGGGGAGAGAGGCATGATGAGTGATATGTGTGAGTCCCTGCGTGCATGTGCGTGTGTGAGAGAAGAGAGCATGCCTCCATGGGGGAGTGTGAGTAGGTGTATGTGTGATGCCTCAAAAACTGTGGGAGGCCTTTTTGACAAACACGCATGAGTTCTGCCCTCACACCTACGTTGAAAAGCAGCATTTCTCCCACACTCAGCAGATGCCTTGCAGGCTATTGTGGCTGCCTGGTGGGGGAGACCCAGCCCTGCAGGTGAGTTAGTTCAGCTTCTCAATCTCACTCTGGAATTTTATAAATGCCCCTGGGGGGTTGGCAGAAGGAAAAGGGCTTCTGTGAAATGGTGAGGCATTTCCCAGAGCCTCTGATCCCTCACTCCTGAAAGCATCTCTGCTGACCACCATTCATCCCTCTGAGACGGAGAAGTTCTGGGCCTTAGGGAGTCTTCCCATGAAATGGATGGAGGTCTGTCCCTGACCCAAGGCTGGGAAACAAAGGGCAGTGAGAATAGAGCCAAGCAGCCTGTGAAGCAGTGGCATAGAGGTGGAGCCCAGGCAGCTGGCTGTCCGGGGAGACTTCCAAGGGCTCTGGGGCAGTTTCACGGCATCCTGTGCCATGTGACTTCTCCCTCCCACTTACTCCTCAGCAATGCCTGGTGGGTTTGGAGTTGGCCTTCATGGGAGGATACAGGCAGAAGGCGTGCCCAGGCTGCGAGCAGAAAGCTGGGTCTGCAGGCGGCGGTGGGGCAGGAAGGTATGGAGGTTCAGGGCACCAGGAGCCCTGCTTTGACCTTCCTCAGTGGCATGATTCCTTCCCCCATTCACCAGGCAAGGACGTGGGGCACATGGAGCCACAGCAGCACCTGGAAATCTAAAATCCCCCAACCCTAGCAGTTTATACTTTGGCAGAGATCACTGACATTAAGCAGCTCAGCAAATAATTTTTCAGTTACAAATGCAGGGTTCACATTCTCTCTTCTCTAGATCACAGTTACAAATGCAAGGTTCACCTTCTCTCCTCCTAGGTCATTATTCTTTTCCTTTTTACCCTTTCAGTCCCACCCATCTACAAACATACCATAATTTCTAACATTCTTCCTAAAATTCCTCTTTGATTGCACATCTCCCTGTAGTCTTCCTAACGTTTCTCACTCCCCTTCACAGCCAAGCTATTCATGAGAGTTGTCTCTGGCTGCTATCTTCACCATCTCTCCTCCCGTGCCTCATCGACTGCCCCTAATCATTCTATCTCCTCCAGGACTCACTCCAAGCTTCTCTTTTAAGCTCACCGAAGATATCCACAGTGCTTCGTCTCAGCGCTGAGCTTTTCCACCTGCACCTGCAGTGTTTGGGCACACATGATGTGGTGCTGAAGACCAATAACCCTGAGACTAGATGGTCTAGATTCAAACCCCAGCTCCAGTGCTTGTGAGCTATGTGACTGGACACGTTTATTTACCTCTGGGCCTGACTTCCCATTTGCAAAGCAGAGATAATAAAACAAAATACCTCATAGGGATTATGAGGATGTAAATAGTTAATATACATACAAGATTCAGAACAGTGATGGGCACATTGTAAATACTATGTACATGATGGTACTAATTAATAGTAGTGGGTCACTTCCTCATTCTTCCTGTGGTTTCCAGGACACCAGACCTACCTGGTTTTCCTCCGAGCTATTCTTCAGTGCCTTTGCTGGTCCACTATCATCTTCCGAGTCTAAAGAACTCAGGTGTCCCAGAGCTCAGCCACTGAACATTTAGCCTCCTGAGACTTCCTCTAGTCTCCTGTCTTCAGATGCCATCTGTAGGTGACAACTCCCAATTTCCAGCCTGAAGTTTCCAACCCTAAACTCAAGGTCATGCATAAATTGTCTACTGGATATCTAGACCTCTGTGTTTCACAGGCATATCAAACTCAAATTTCTTGGCTGTTCTGGAGCTCATCAGGCATGACCTCTCCCTCAGGCCTCTGCCTGGAATGCTCTTCCCCTCCTACCTGCATGGGTTCTTCCTTCCCCTCCTTCAAGTCTTTGCTTATGCATCGACCTTCTGAATGAAGCTTTCTCTGATCAACCCACGTAAATGTAAGACTCCCCCAACTCCATGCACACCTGTTGGCCTCCCCTGCCTTTTTCCTCCACAGTATTTATCAGCTCCAGATATACTAAATATCATATTTATGTATTTGCTACATGTTGCGTATCCCTTATCCAAACTGCCTCGGACCAGAAGCGCTTGCGATTTCAGATTTAGGAATATTTGCATACACATAAATGAGACATTTTGGGAAAGGAACTTAAGTCTAAACACAAAGTTCATTTGTTTCATATATATCTTCATATTAAAATATGTTTAATATTTTGTGTCTAAAACAAAGTTTGTGTTAAGTAATTCCGTGTGGAGTTTTCCACCTGCAACACTGGCACTCAAAAAGCTTGATTTTGGAGCCTTTGAGATTTTGGATTTTCAGATGAATGCTCAACCCGTTTTCTGCCTTCCTCATCGGACTATAAGCTCCAAGAGGAGGGGATTCTTACTCTGTCATTTCACTGCTCTATGCCTAGCGCCTTGAACACCCTCTTAGTATACAGATAAATGCTGAGCAAGTATTTACTGAATAAATTTTAAATAGAATCAACAAATTGAAAATATGGGCCCATTTTCTCCTAGTATGGTGTGAGAATCTGTATTGAGGATCATACTTGACCATGGAGCAAACAAGTCTTCCCAAGGCAGTGACAGCAAAACAAAAATGGAAAGAAGTTAGTCATACCAGGTAGCCAGGCCAGATAAGGCAAAAGCATCTGGACAAAGGCCACATCCTCCAAAGGTCCCACTGCAATGCTTGATTGAGGAATGATGGAAGATCTTGCTGTGGGATCTCAGGTTACAAAGACAGAGAGTCAGGCAGACAGGTTGGTGAGGAAAAGATCACACCCAGCCCATCGGCCTCAGAAGGCTTCACCTTAAACTCAATGGGAAGCCCAATGGCCTTGATCATGGTAGAGAATACCACCAGATGTGGCAAGGCTGCTGCAGGGAGGAGACGCTGCCAGGGATGTTGGAACTGGTTTACCCACCACTGAAGGTACCTGGCCAGGAGATGTGGCTCTGGACAGTGGAAGACAGGTTTAAAAATTATTGGGAGGCAGAATCAAGAAATATTTTTCACTGATTGCATATGAGTGGAAAGGGAGAGTGAAGTAAAGAATAGCTCCCAGGACTTTTGCATTAGCTAATGGGTAAAAGGTGAAGTTATTGTGAAGAAAGGTGATGAATAAATAGGTTGGGGGATGGGATAATATTACACTTCAGTCTGGACCTAAAGCCTGAAAGATTTATTTCACCAGTGTAAATGCTTCCATCTAGTTATATGCTCTTCCCCACATAGAATTCATTTTCTTCATTCTCAGGATACTTGCTTATGCCAAGCTTTCTACTCCAAATGCCATTCCTGTTCCTTTCTATTGTCCACTGTCCTTTAAAACCCAGCTTACACATTCAATGCCCAGATCTTGGTTCCTCACACCATTCTCTAATAAAAGAAACTGCAGCTCCTTGGAAATATGGCTGATTCTAAGGCTGGAACAGGAAATATGCAAGAAGGGCCTGGAGCATCTCTTAGTACCTGTAAGTAAGGAAGTGCCCAGAAACACACACAGTGATGACTGCGTATGTCACAGGGAGCAGGAGTCCATTGAGTGGGCTCCCAGGTCCAAAGCTGGAAAAATTTGAGCAACCAAATAAATAATGTAGCATTGAAACATAACTACAAGTATAGCATATATATCCATGAGCCCATACTGATATAAATAAATGATTGAATTAACAAATAAATAAATGAGAGAAAAGCAGAATCTTCCGTGCAGAAAAATTCCAAATAATTTATGTAAATAGTCTGTCCTCGGGGAGGTGGAGCATCACACCCGATCCCTTAAGTATGAGCTGGGCAGAGTGACTTCCTTCTAAAGAATACAGAAAAGAAAACGGGGAAATTAGAGTTACTTAACAGTGGAGAAACCTGACAAACTACCTCAACCAGGTGATCAAGGTCAGTATCAACAATGATAAAACATGTTGATAGTATGGACCCTTGATATGTGCTGAGAAGGGCATTTCAACTCTGTGGCCTTCCAAAACCCCATCATACCAGTTCTATCACGAGAAAAACCTCAGACAAATCCAAACTGAGAGACATTCTGCAATGCACATAACCAGCACTCTTCGAAACTGTCAAGGCCATCAAAAGCAGGGGGAGTGCCTGTAATCCTAGCACTTTGGGAGGCTGAGGCGGGCGAATCACAAGGTCAGGAGATCGAGACCATCCTGGCTAACACGGGGAAACACCGTCTCTACTAAAAAATACAAAAAATTAGCCAGGTGTGGTGGCAGGCACCTGTAGTCCCAGCTACTTGGGAGGCTGAGACAGGAGAATGGTGTGAATCCAGGAGGCGGAGCTTGCAGTGAGCCAAGATCATGCCACTGCACTCCAGCCTGGGCGACAGAGCAAGACTATGCCGGAAAAAAAAAAAAAAAAGCAGGGAGAGTTTGAGAAACTATCACAGCCCAGAGGAGCCTAAAGCGACGTGATGACTAAATGTTAACATGGTCTCCTGGATGGGATTCTGGAATGGAAAAAGGACATTATGGCAAAACTAATGCAGTCCAATAAAGAAGGGACTTGAGTTGATAAAAATGACTTGGTGAAAAATGTACCCCAGTAATGCAAATGGTTAAGTGTAAGGGACTTCTGTGGCATATGGGAACTCTCTGCACTATCTTTACAACCTTTCTGTAAGCCTAAAACTATTGTGAAATTAAAAGTTTATCTGATGGGGGACAAGCTTACATCCCACCCCTCCAGAAAGTCTTTCTCACTCTTCACTTCTCACAGGGAAGCCTATGCCTCCTCCTTGCACGTAGGCACTAAGTCTGCAAAGCTTATTCTCACTGGCATTGTGTTGCATTTAAGTGGTCCCTCACTGTGTGCAGGTCTGTGGGTTCTATCTTTCCTACTGAAGGACAGACTTCCTAAAAGCAATAGTGCAGCCCTATCTGTCCTGGGTTTGTATCCATGGCAGCAGTCCAGGGCTTCTATGCAGTGGACACTTACACATCGGCCTTGAAAAAGTCACTTCTTCCTCTTCTTTAGAAGTAGAACAGACATAAATGACACTGACCTAGATTAGGAGGAAGTTTTCTTAGAAGTAATGAACTACAGAATGGTTTTATAAGTTATTGCACATAAACAACTAAACACTATACGGAAGACATAGAAAATAATAGATGTCCATTGTGGCTACTACTACGACACGGTTGGCCTTTCATCTCCCTTTTGTCTCCCCAAAGACACATACTTCTGCCATCCAACAAAAGCTCTCATCCCTGCATCCAATCAATGGCCAAGTCCTATCAATTCTGCTTCTTAAATATCCCTTGCATGCGCCCATTTCTCTCCACCCCCATGGTCAACACAGTCATCTAAGGCAATGGCATCTCTGGCTAAAACATGACCATTTGGGGCTCTGGTTTGTCTTCTTGCAAACACTCTCATCCTGTCCACAATAATTTTTCCATGATCTTTTTAATATGACCATCTTATTATGGAATTCCCACGCTCAAACCCTTCTGTGTCCAATCCAGCTTCAAAATCCTTTCCAGGGCCACAAGGGTCTGTGCCTCTCTGGCCCCAGCCCTACCCCTCATCTTCTCTTCAATCACTGTGATCCAACCTATTGGCCTCTTGCCACCTCTGCCATGTTTATTTTTTTTTTTTGTCCAATCTCAGGGCCATTGTAGATGCATAGATGTTGTTTCCTTTGCCTAGAAATCCTTCCACCCTCTTGTCCACCACCCTGTTTTTGCCTGAGTAATTTCAATCTTTCTCCAGATCATGAATACAAATAACCTCCTCAGGGAGCTATTTCCTGAGGAAGTAATATGTATTCAACCCAACTTGGTCCACGTGCAGGAGCATACTGTGAACGCACTTTGGCAAACCAAAGGAAGACCCATTCGCCATATGTTTAAGGTGACCCCATGCAGGACAGAAAGCTCCACATCACTATTATCTGCCCCTCTGTCCCTAGGACCAGCCTAGCGACTGGCTAGAGCAGGGACTCTGTGAACATGAGCAGACTGTTGGATGAAGGGATCGATCCACTGATTCCTCCCTCTCCCTTCCAAGCACAGTGCAGCATTCCTGACATTCTTCCTGGTTCTCCTCTTTCATAATGCTTCTATTCCCCCTTTGACATGAATGACCAATGGCACAAATGTCAAAAGTCTCTTTCCAGGCACCTGGGGGAGTCTTTGAGGATGTTTGATTCACCTCATCTGTCTCTACTGAATTTTTACCAGGTGGGAGTATTTTCCATCTTTATCACAGTGATTTGTTCATCATCATACAAATTATGATAGGGAACCACATCAAGCATGACTCAAAACAAGGAAACAAAATATATTTTGCATAGCTAGTTCATCAAGATTGAAGCCAAACAATATTCACTGTGCATAAAAGGCACATCAAGCCTTAACTTGGTCCCTTTTAAGAGGATGACACAATTTCTGGGGTAGTAAGACATTAGGAAAGATCATATGATGCTTTAGTGAAAATGTCCCTTTGGTTTTTCCTCAGCCTGTCCAAGCTCCCATGATTCACCGAGGAAACGGCCTTATTAAGGGATAATAGGTTATGTGGTCCCCTCAGTTGAGAAAAAGTTTCTGCAAGTTAATTACTCTTTCTGGGCCTCTGACCTATTTGAATCTGGCCAAAATGCCTGAAGAGGGTTTTCTTCACACGTCTGACTTAGCATCAGTGAGAAAGAACTGGAACTTTCTCAAATAAGATGTCCTCATAAGAATTTCTACAACCCTGCCTTTGTGGTCTGTCGCTTCCAATAAAAAGAAGGTTATGCTGGGCTGGGCATCTCATGATCAGTGAGAACCACTCTAAGAATCAGCCAGTCCAATAAATGTGGGTCTGGAGTGTGCACGGTGCTCATACATGTGTGTGCATGTGTATGTCTGTGTATGTGTTTTTATGCCTGTGTGCACGCATGTGCATGTGTGTATGCATATGTGTGTGTGTGTGTGTGAATTATGTCAGTCACACAACTGTTTTCAAAGAAAGAGGTGACTCTGTTCTCACAGCACCTCACCTTCTCTTCCAAAAAGCTGTTGGAGGGGTTTTAAGTTAATTCCACCCTTCAGCTCTTAAGTCAGAACACAACTCTATCTACATCTTGTCTTTAAAAGATCAGTGAACTCTTTGACACTGTCTGCAATTTGTGTGTGTTTGTCCATTTACACATTGTTCAGGAGAGGGGGTCAAAAGTTTACCTCAGTTTCCTTTTTAAAAATTTTATGGGTACATAGCAGGGTCTTTATTTACGGGGTACACGGAATATTTTGATACAGGCATGCAATGCATAATAACCACATCAGGGTAAATGAGGTATCATCACCTCAAGCATTTATCCTTTCTTTGTGTTACAAACGATCCAATTATACTCTTTTAGTTATTTATAAATGTATGATAAATTATTGCTGACTGCTGGTACCCTGCTGTGCTATCAAACACTAGATCTTCTTTATTCTACCTAACTGTATTTTTATACCCATTAACCACCTCCCTCCCCGTCCCACTACCCTTCCCAGTTCCTGGGATCTGTCATTCTACTCTCTCAGACTCTTAAAAAGGTCAGTCTGATTTAAATAAAAGGAAGAAAAAGTAGAAGAAGCCCAACCTCTGGTCGTAGACTGACCTAGATATCCAGTTTCTCTAGACCTCGTACAGGGGAGTAGTTCCTCACCCAGAGGACATGGTGGGCATCCGTATCTGATGCATGCAGAGGCACAAACAGAACACTTGTCAAATGACAGATACTCTATAGATACTGTGATGTTTATACACTTTAGTCCACCCCCAAAGGCACCCATCCTCCTCTTTCCAGACTGGAGATGAAGCCAGCGAGGCAATTCTCCCAACCACGGCTCTGGCACCAGCTTCTGCGGCCTGTTGCGTGTGGATGTGCCATAGACCCATCAATTGGAAGACAAGGATGTGTTCCCAGCACCTTTCATTTCAGAGGTATGGGTATGAGGAGAATGTCCTCCAGCGACCAAAGTGCAGAGAGAAACTTCAGTAAGAAAATCCGTTTGCTACAAGGCAAAGTATTATCCGACCTCTCCTGGGGGTGTTATCATAAAGTCAACACAGAGAGCCCCTGGAAATTACAGTGCATTCAGGATTTCCCAATTTACCACAGGCCTTCAGAGCCACATTTGGCAACAGCCTATTTCCAATGTATTGAAAGAGAGGTAGAGACCTCAGCTCTGACCTAATTACAGCCCTTCTGTTTGTCTCCTCATCAGAGTGTGAGCACCCTGGAGGGAGGGGCCGTCCTCCTCAGCATCTTAGTCTATCTCCAGGTGGGCCAGGTGGCCTGTGGTTACAAACTTGTTGGGTATTTTGCTGTGGCTGAATTGCCTATGATTTGGGTTTTCACTTAGAATATCATATGAAAATCACCCGAACCTATCTAGCTAGCTAGCTAGCTAGCTATCTTTAGAGACACCTCATTCTGTCGCCCAAGCTGGAGGGCAGTGATGCAATCATAGCTCGCTGCAGCCTTGAACTGCTGGGCTCAAGCGATCCTCCTGCCTCAGTCTTCCAAGTAGCTAGGACTACAGGCACGTGCCACCATACCCAGATAATTTTTCAAATTTTGTAGAAATGGCGTCTTGCTATGTTGCCCAGGCTGGTCTCAAATTCCTGGCCTCAAGTGAGCATCCAGCCTCAGCCTCCTAAAGAGCTGAGATTACAAGTGTGAGCCACCATGCCTGACTACTGCATGCCCATCGTGTGCAGAATAACGCTGTGATTCTTTCCTTCAAGGCATCTACTGAATGTTAATGTGCACGTTTGAAAGCAATCTGTGGTAGGATGTACACTATTTCCTCACAATTTTCCCTTCTCTCTCACCTCTGCCATGCTTCACTTTCACCCCAGAATAGGCATCCCTGCTCTGCTGATGTTGAACTTGGCCATGTGGCCGTTTTTGGACAATGGAAAGGGATGGCTGGGCCAGTTCCAAGCCAGAGCCATGGGAGGATCCCCTGTTGCCAATGATCCTACCCCACACCCACCCCTACCATGAGAACTCACCTCGTCTAAGGGCTGCTTCCTCAGCCCGAGTTTCAAGACAAGACCCACGCAGAGAAGCCCTGAACCAACAGCAGGAGCCTGCAGCGAGTGCAGCCTTGCCCAGCTGAGTTGTCACTGACCCACAGGCCCAACTGTGAGCAATCAATGCTTGTTGTTTTCAGCCAGTGAGACATTGGGTTGTATGTTACATACCATTATTTGACAGAAACCTGGGTGTTTAACTCAAGGCCTGCTTTGGTGATCTCCTCTCTCAACTGACTGCCAGACCACTCATGAAGCATTCTATCACGCACTGTTTGCAATTATAAGTTATCATCTTATGCATCATGTTTTCCCAGCAGGACTGGGAACCCCAAAACCCAGGAAGTGTGTCCTCTGCTTGTTTGCATCTCCTACTCTTCCCACCTTATTACCTCTAATATATGATAATTTAAAAGTTTTCATTAATAACTCATATTTCTTCAATGTTCTGTAATGATTATTCACGACTAGCCACTGTAGCATATTACATTATAATCAAACACAAATGGAGTTGGAAGATGTCCTTTATAACTACTAACATTTGAGCCGGGTGTGGTGGCTCACGCCTGTAATCCCAGCACTTTGGGAGGTCCAGGCGGGTGGGCCACGAGATCAAGAGATCGAGACCATCCTGGCCAACATGGTGAAACCCCGTCTCTACTAAACATACAAAAACTAGCTGGGCGTGGTGGCACTTGCCTATAGTCCCAACTACTCGGGAGGCTGAGGCAGGAGTATTGCTTGAACCCGGGAGATGGAGGTTGCAGTGAGCCGAGATCGTGCCACTGCACTCCAGCCCAGCTGCAGGTGAGACTACATCTCAAAAACAAAACAAAACAAAAACACAAAAACAAAACAAAAATAACTACTAACATTTATTGTTGACTTACTAAAAAGTGTTCTAAGCACTTCACCTTAACCCACCTAGTCCTTTCAGCAGCCAAATGAGGGAGAGACTGTGAGTTCCCAAGTTCACACTACAAGCCAGTGGTGCAGCCAAGATGAGAATTCAGGTCATCTGGCCCCAGATCACATGATCCTAGCTAAATGAAAGGACAGTGAATCCTGCTGGTATCCTCTCCCCGGTCACACTGGTTACTCAGCCTAGCCAGCTTCTTAGCTGGGGAGCTGCCAGTGTCATATGCAGCCCGTTCTGTTGCTGGACACAACAGTTGTTAAGAAAGATCTTCTCAATGGTGCAAAATCTGGTGCTTCTACTCCTTTGAGCCAATGCAGAGTACATCTTCCTCAAGCAGCCCATCAAATGACCGCAGGCTCTGAGGACACCCCTGACAAAGCCTCCAAGCCAGAAGAGGTAACCAGCCCTTTCCTGTTGTGGCCCTTTCATGCCACATCCTCTCATCCCTGATCTTCACAACACACAGCCTTGCCTATACTGTTTACAAAAGTGCTTTAAAATGAGGAAAGCTTGAACAAAAATACAGGCACTGTGATTATTGATAGAATGGACACTCGACAAATGCTAGTTGAACTGAATTAGTCACACCCACTGAGAAATGGTTGAGATATCTAAAAACATTGTTTCTTGAAATCTTTATTTCTTTATTGAATTTCAGGGAAGGAAAGCACCAGACACATCGTCCTGAGATCTGTGATTCTGGAGTGTGCGACAGAAGCTTTTGACAAAGAGGTGAAAGCAGTTAGTTAAAACCTGGACCAACAAGTGGAAGAACAAGTGATACACTCTAGGAACGGTCACCACAAGGGATAACCTACACGAGGAACCTCCCTCGAGAGAACCCAGAAGAAGCTCTCACCAGAACATCAGCAGGAGAGCCACAGTTCAGAGGGCAACCGCTTCAGACACATGCCCTCGCTGTAAGTAGGCCTCGGTCTATATCTCAGTGGCTGATGGTGATATCAAGTTCATGCTCAGTTTTTAAAAGCTAACAAAAATATATATAAAAGCTCTCCTCAAATAAATGCATATTGTCCTCTAAATACACAAAGATCATTTCATTTTTATTTTAAGCTTTTATTTTAGGTTCAAGGGTACATGTGCACATTTGTTATATAGGTCAACTGTGCCACGGGGGTTTGTTGTACAGATTTTGTCACCTAGGTACTAACTAAGCCTACTACCCAATACTTATTTTTTCTGCTCCTCTCCCTCCTCCCAGCCTCCACCCCCAGGTAGACCCCAGTGTCTACTGTTCACCTCTAATACATCTATGTGTTCTCATCATTTAGCTCCCACTTTAAGTGAGCATATACGGTATTCGGTTTTCTGTTCCTGCATTAGTTTGCTAAGCATAATGACCTCCAGCTCCGAAGATCATTTTCATGACTTTTTTCCTGTCTCTAGGGAAATCCACGTGTTCTTGTTTGAAATACTTCCTCCTTACAAAGAAATAGGGTATGTGGCTCGGTGGTCAGACATGTTCTTCGGAGCCAGACCACCAAGGATACTAGTTCTGGATCTTCCCCCATGAGGTAAGGTCCTGGGCAAGTTAGGAAAGTGCTCTCGGTCTCAAGACTCCTCATGACTAAAAAGGAGATGACAACACCACCTATATTGCAGGACTCTCCCAATGATTCAATGAAGTAAAGCAATTAACATGATACCCATCCATGGATATAGCTATCATTATAGCCAATGCTTCTAGATTAGATCAATAGATGAGGAGGGTGGATCCTTGTAGTCAAGGTACTTTTTACTACTAAGCAAGCAAAGGTTGATAATGTCATATAGCTTGTTTTCATATTATGCATATGGAAATAGCAGAGCTTTCCCTCTCCCACACTGTGAATAGACTCATGGGCCTCAGTGCTCTCAGGGCCTCAGCTTTTATTTAGAAAGCTAAGTTGTCTGCTGGCAAACTTTCAAGCTCCATTTCTTCATGCTTGATAGGCCACAAACCAGCTCCATGAGCCGGAGAGAAGCTGCAATTAATAAGCAAGTCGAGGCACTCTCTCTCCTAAACATGCCATGCTCATGTCTTACTGGAAAGAGAAGTGACCCTTCAGGAAGAATATGACTTAGTGATTGAGTGTCTCCATTTGATGGGCACAACAGGGTTGAAGAAAATGTAGTAAAATTCAATTAGCGTTAATGCTTAGGAACCAGGTAAGTGGGTTGGTTTGCTTCCATTTTCTGCCCCCTGTGGCAGTCTTTTTTCCTTATGCCCTCCTTCCTGGCCTTGCTTTTACCTTATATTCTTTCAATATTTTTTGAGTGTCTACCACCTGCCTAAGTATGGAAATTTCAAAGGTGAAAGGGTCCCAGCCTTTGCCTTCAGGAAGGTCACACTGCAGTGAGGAAAACAAGACACTTCCAGAGAAAAATCGCAAAACCACAGAGAAGTGCAACACTAAAGACAAACAGACAACGTGGGACTCCACTCTCTGGATATGAGAAGTTTACAGTGTAGGAGACATGAGAGTAAAGCTCAGTTTTCCAGGAAAGGCATTCTTTCTATCTTTATTGGATTCGAGTTTTAAAACTATATACTGGATTTCTCTCCTGACTTAATTTTTCCTAAAGTAAAACAAACATACTACAAGCGAGTCTTCATGGGCTGCTTGAGACTCATACACTACAAATAATATTGTATTTCATAGTAAAACAAAGGCATATGTTTGGGAAGCCTGTCTACCTCGATTGTTAATAAAAGAAACTTATGTTATCCATCATGTTTTGTGTGATTTGTCTGTTTCTTCTAAGCATTAAGGGAGGGGCAATTTGAGTGAGGTGAGAAGTTTGGTGAGCTAGATTTTAAGTGGCCCCCAACCCAGGGAAACATACACCATGTGCTCCAGGCTTGGTGGGGATGATGCGTGGATGAGAGCAGACAGGTGCATCCACACCTCAGGTGCACCCTACTCAGCTTCTCCAGCACTTGGGAGTACCCCCAGTTTGGTGCAGTGAAAAGGATGTCTGGCTTTGGTTTCAGAACACTTTCACCTCAAATTCCAGCTCTGGCGTTTGCAATCTCTATTACTACTGGCAAACTCTAACCTTTCAATTCCTCATCTGCCAAATGGACATGGTGAGGCCATGCTGTAATGCAGGTGCGATGGCTAAGTAAGGTGACCCGGCCGCCATTCTCAAGGGAGAACATGCCGTGAGCCAAGCTTCTAGAGCTCACGAATGTGTATGCCTCCCCCCATTTCAAGTCTGTGAGATGCACAGGTACTGCTCTTTTTCTCATCCTACCTATAAGAAAACTCAGTCTTTTTTTTGAGACAGGATCTCACTCTGTCACCCAGGCTGGAGTGCAATGGCACAATCACAGCTCACTGTAGCCTTGAACTCCTGGGTTTAAGTAATCCTCTCACCTCAGCTTCCTGAATAGCTGTAACTACATGCAGGCACCACCATACCCAACTAATTTTTGTATTTTTTGTAGAGACGGGGTTTTGCGTGTTGTCCAGGATGGTCTCGAACTCCTGGGCTCAAGTGATCCACCCGCCTTGGCCTCCCAAAGTACTGGGATTACAGGCACGAACCACCATGCGTGGCAGAAAACTAAATCTTGACAAGATCAGACAAGTCACCTAAGATCAAATAGATAGTGATGGCGGAACTGAGACTCAATCCCCAGGCTTAGCTGACTTCAAAGACAGGGAGTAGAAGAACTCAACAATATCTCTGGAATTTGCGGTTGATACCATTAAAAGCAAGTCTGAACACAGAATGTGATGGCTAATTTTGTGTGTCAACCTGGCTAGGCTACACTGCCCAACTATTTGGTCAAGCACTAGTTTAGATATTGCTGTGAAGGTATTTCTTAGATGTGATTAACATTTACAAAATACTATTGCCAGGAGCAGTGACTCACTCCTGTAATCCCAGCTACTGAGGAGAAAGAGGTGGGAGGATCACTTGAGCTCAGGAGGTCAAGGCTGCAGTGAGCTGTCATCAGGCCACTGAACTCCAGCCTGGGTGACAGAGCAAGACCCTCTTAAAAACAAACAAAAATACCATAAATGTACTTAAAGTCAACTTTGAGAAAAGCAGATGACCCTTCATAATGTGAGTGGGCTTCATCTAATCAATTGAAGATCTTAAGAGTAAAGACTGAGGTTTCCAGGGCAAGAAAGAGTTCTTCCACAAAATTACAACCTAGAAATCATGCCTGAGTGGAGAGCCTGCCTGTAACCCCGCAGATTTCAGGTTCAAGATTGCATCATCAGCTCTTATTGGAGCTTCCAGCCTGCTGAACTGCCCTATGGATTTCAGACTTGCAGCCCCCCGTGATCACATGAGCCAGTTCTTTAAAATAAATATCCTCTCCCCTTCTCTCTGTCCCTGTCTCTCTCTCTCTCTCTCTCATAGATAGATACGTTGATAGTATTGGTTCTGTTTCTCTGGAAGGCATAGACTGAAAATACGATGTGCCGAGTATGAATCTAAAACAGCTAAGACGGCCAAACTGGAACACCTTCTAGTTGTAATGAGGTGGCGCTGGAACTTCACTAAGAGGTCAAGAATACACATACACCCAAATTTGAGATTAGCCTTCATGGGCATGACATCTGAAGCCAAGGGGAGAAGGAAAACTCTAAAGAAGAAAGTTCAGGGACGGGCATGAGATGTATGAGGCAGGTCTTTGGTAGCCCTTTATTTTGGGTGTGGGAGAAGAAAATAGAGACAGAAGAGCTGTGCAGAGGAATCAGTAACAACGAATACAGTGGGAGGGAGGAGGGTGCAGAAGCAGACTGAAGCTGAGTAGGCCTGGGGCTTGGAGAGGCTGGTCAGATGACTGGGGCTTGGCTTGGAGATCAGAGACAGTGCGAGGAAAGCACACATAGAAGCGGCAGCAACACCAGTGCAGGTGTGAGTGAGGAGAGAAGGGAGAGCTGTTTTATCTTAATGTTTTAGTATACCGTCAGTCCTTCAACATCCTGGGAGACAGAGGCACCAACCCCACAACACAGCTGAATATCCACGTATAACTTTTGATTCCAAAAATGTAATTACTCATAGCCTACTGTTGAACGGAAGCCTTACTAGTAACATAAACCGTGGATGGAGACATATTTTCCATGTTTTATGTATTATATGTTGTATTCTTACAATAAAGTAAGCTAGAGCAAAGAAAATGTTAAGAAAATCATGAGGAAGAGAAAATATATTTTCTATTCATTGAGTGGAAATGGATCATCCTGAAGATCTTCATCCTTGTGATCTTGGTGTTGAGTGGGCTGACAGGGAGGAGGAGGGGTAGGCCTTGTTCTCTCAGGGGTGGCAGAGGTAGATGAAAATACATGTGTAAGTAAGTGACCCACAAAGTTTAAACACACATTGCTCAAGGGTCATTTGTACTATTAAAAGACTTACAGTAACATGAAACGCAATTCCTTTATCACAAGCTGGTTACCAAAGCTGAGTTTCACCTTTTTGTAACAAAATTACTAGGACACAAACCTCTGCCAGCTCCTACCAGGACCCCTGGCTGCTTCCAAGCTCCCCAGCATGACACCTGCCTTGGGCTCCTCTGCCACATCCTGGCCTCCCTGGCTTCTCTGCCTCTGCCTACTGATTTTTTTTAAATAATCAGGAGGGCTTTCTGCTTAGCTCTTGACTGACCTCCACAAAGCAAGAACCAGGGTGACTCCCCAAGTATCATCATGCCTTGAACAAGAGCAAGCTAATTTGAGAATTTGTTTTTGAACATCTAAGGCCTGCGGTGTTTTTTTTTCTTTTCCCAAGGGTTAATCCCCTTACATCCAATTCCAAATTGTGAGTAATTGTGCTCGTTCTTTTTCTTAACCATACTGTTAGTATTTTTATTCTCCCTTAAAAATGCAAATACCTGTTTTTTTCTCCTTTTTACTGATGTCCCCTCGTTCATTCTAAATCACCCCACACATTTATCTCCCTATCAAGCTTCCCAGAATCAGGATCTCTTACCTATGTCATGTAAACCTCTAATTTCAGCCCATCTTCCTCCACTCATTGGTCCCCATTGGTTCCTGAATAAAGTTTACATTCACCTGCCTGGTATTCAAGGGCTCCATGATCTCACCTTATTCTACATATTCTAATCTTCCACTGGAGTCCTACTGGTCTGTGTCCTCCCTCCAAAGTCTCTATTGCAGCCATTTCACTCAAGCTCCTGCTTTTGATGGAATGATCATTCTTGATCTTCACTGATTCCTCCAATAATCAGTCATTCAGTAAGTAAGTCTAGTACTTGAAGTTAAGCTGATGATATATATATATATAAGACACACACGCCTATTTAGAAACACACCAGATAACTGACTCTCTTCTTTCCCCTTGTTCCCAGTAACGCTGTCATTTCTTTTTCTGTTTCCTTCTCCTAACTTATCTGTACAATGTAGCATGATATCCTCCAAAGTGTCTCAAGAGAATCTTGATGCTTTATCATACTGTCCACACCAAAGGTCACATGGCCATTGCAATGTCAAGGATTTGGTAAGAAAGCAGAGCTTCAGGATAGCGTCAGTCAGGAGAGTCAGTGACATAAGACAAGAATTCACTCCACAAGCACCCACCAACCCCATCCTGTCCCCCCAAAAGAAAAAAAAAGCAAAACAGAAAAACAAAAAACATTCACAGTAATTTTTGGTACTTTCATAAGTGTTGAAGCAAAGAACATTATATTACATTACATGGGTAGAAAAAGCCTGTTTCCTAGAACCTGTATTATCTCTATAGTGGGCAAACTCATTCTGAGTAATGAATGAATGGGTTTTGACCATATCTGAAAAATAGGATTTAAAACCAGAAAATATTGAATGATATAAAATCAAATTCAGAAATATCCCTGTGCATCATATCCTTACAACCAAGGCATGTTTTCTTAAGAATCACCAAACATGGAAATATACATGTTTCAAATCAACACAATATTATACAGAAGTTCCATTTGGCCATTATTATACTCCTGAAGTTCCTCATTCTGTCTCTGAAAAATTCCAACTACAATACAAAGCAACACCAGCCAGTCGTGAGCAAAGGACTTTCAGAGACTGTTACTCAGTTGTTTTCCATAACAGAAAGGCATTTCTATGAAATATTCAAGATTTCACAAGGACAATCCAGTTCCTAGCATTAACACAAAAACTGAAAGGATAAAGATTAGTATGGTCCCCACCAAATGATGGCACAAAAATCAGAAAGCACTCTATACTAAAATAGTAAGCAAAGCCTTTCCATAGCTTGTAACATGGATAGCTAACCCAAAACGTCTTCATTATAAAACACCCAGAAATGCTAGATAAAATCAACATTCTTTTAAAATATATAGTGAGATCACAAAACATGATAAATGTTTAGGCAACAAATAATAAGTAGACACTAGAAACAGATAGACACGTGAGCTGATAGACACAGCAGCAGATATGGTTGGGCTATCATTCTTGCTAATAAAGGAGGTTGGGGCTGAAGATTTAATGCCCACATGGGTACAGAAGAGTTCTTGAACCTAAGGGAGTCAAGACATTGAAACTGAAAATGCTTCATAAAGGAGAATTCTCAGGGAGGGAACAAAAAGACAGACTAGAAAAATGCATGCATGATCAGAAAAAGAAAACAAGAATGCTCATCTCTTGGTACAGGAAAAAAACAGTGTCCTTTGAGAATTTGTATGATGGGCTCACACTTCATTTGACTTTGAGGTTGGAATTTATAACAGTTGCATGGTAAGAAATTCCAGACCAAGAAATTAACATAAATTGTGATTCAGTGATATTCTTGAATGATTTGGCAGAAGCAAATGGAAAAAAAAAATCTTTCAGAAGGCATCCAGGCACATTCCCTCTGTACATAAGTTCGAAATCAGAAATAGCAAAGGTGTATAAAAATAATTTGCTGTAATCAGCAGACATCTAAGAATGTGATTAGACTCCCAAAACTTCAGATACCAGAAGATTCAGATAGAGGCTGAAAGAAGAGTATATTTTTAAATATTAAAGAAAAAATTTAAACATAAAGATTAAAATACAATAAAATAAATCTCAGAGGTTTGAAAATTAATCAAAAGTAACTTCTAAAAATTAAATATATAATCATTAAAATTAAAAATTCAAAGAAAGTCTGATACAGTAGATTAGACACAGCAGAAATGACTTAGTTAACTGAAAAAATAAGATTAAATGACATTCCAAAACACATATTGGAAAAGTAAATATAGAAAAATGAGAAATTTCCATTTTTGATAGGATCTCCCACTGAACATAAAGAAAAATGCTGCATAAAATAATTTTAAAGTATGTAACGTTTAATTGATTTGGAGATGGAAAAATGTAAGCCTGCTTAAGAAAGCCCAAAAAATTTGAAGCGATAGAAGAGATACAGAGAAGTATGAGTCCTGGCGGCTGAATTAAACTTAATGCAACTACAAAACACAATTTCATTATGGGTTTAGGGGCCAGAAGAAAAATTAGAAGGGCACAACAGAGGTGGAATCTAATCCAAGACCACCTATATAAAAACAGAACTCTAATCAGTTAAATTCCCAGATTATAAATCAACCATAAATGTTGCACACACCCCCAGCACCCTTCTTAAGAAATACTAAAAAATATCTGTAGCAAAATGGCACTGAATGGAGAGAAAAAAGTATTTTCCCTGACAATTTGTAATCACAAGCTAAGTATAATGCAAGTTTGTTGCCCTAACTGAATGAGTTAAAAGACCTCAAATTTAAAAATGTAGATGGTAATTCTAGGTCAGTAGTGTCCACAAACCTAGCAAAAGTAAATGCAAATTTTCTTTGGAAAAATATACGGTCATCTCATTTTCAAATAATTTCCAGTTAAATTTCAAGTAATATGAACTCACAGTGAAACATCACAAAATACTTAAGAAAAACAAGGGAAGTATGTATGAGCAAGTGCCAACAGAAATAACAGATAGCAGAATCAGATCCACAGTGGCTTTAATCATTAGAATTACCACACACAAACAAATATAAGTCATATTTAAGATTCCCAATAAAATAAGAAATGGAAAAATGAGCAAAAAGCAAAAAATTTTCATTAGACAAAAAGAACTTGTGGAAATAATCTAATTAAAATTAGAAACTCAATAAATGGATTTAATAGAGGCTTTGATTCCACTGAAGACAAAATTAGTGAACTAGAAAATAGAGATGAAACAATTTCTAGAAGACAGCACAGTATTTCGTTTTTTTTATTTTATGATGTTTTGACATCTTAGAGTGGGAGCCTGCCAGCTTCGGAGAGACTGCAGCTTCCAGGGCTAATTACTAGAGATAATAAACAAGTCACCTGTGAACATATCTTTTATCTACAAACCAACCAATCCCAACTTCATACCCCCAACTTTCTCCTTTAACTCTCACAATCCAAGCCAATATTTTCCCTGCCCCAAATCAATGTGGCCAATGACCAGACAATTACAGACAGCCGCTATGCCCTAAATCCTGCCAGAATTACTCAAACTAGCCAAGTTTACTCTGCCCTGCCTTGACTTTCCCACAGAAACTCCAAAAACGGCTATGGCCTGTGCTTCTCTTTCACTCCTATCCTGCCTCCTGACCAGCTCTGGGGCTGCCCCATGTGTTTCTGCATGGCAAGCAATGCCTCTCACTTCTAGGAAACTGAGTAATAAACTTTTCTTCCCAGTGGCACTGACTGCTCCATGTCCTCACTCTGTCACCTCTACACATTAAAATCCTGTGGATACATTTTAACATAAGCACAGATACCAAAAGATAAATATGGTAAAAAGAGTTTAAGACACATGAAAGACGGTATGAGAGGTTCCAACATCTATCTACTTGGAATTCATAAGGCGAAAATAAGAGAAAGCAAATATGAAAAAACAATAGCTGAGAATTTTCCAACCAAAACTATTAAAGGACCCTAATTCTTATGATCAAGCAGCCCAAGAATCCTAGAAAATAAATGGCTAAACACATAGGAAAACCACCAAATATCAATGATTAAATGAACATTTCTAAAAGCAGTCAGAGAAAAGAGAGAGATCATTTACAATAGAACAACCCTATCTTGACTTTTCAGCAGTAACTATAGAACGAAAAGGAAAAAGGGGTGTGAATCGTATTGTCAAAGTGAAACAGGAAAAGTTACCTTGTCCTACTCCCATGGCGTGCAATGGGGGTGTGACTTGCTTCTCCAGTGCCCCGCTGCTCAAACCTCTACGGGAGCATACAGACGGGCAGGCTGTGGAGCTCCGACGCCCTCCGCAGTGTGGGTGAATCTTACCCACGTGGGCTTGGAGAATGAGTGCAAGGTTTTGAGTACAAGTAGCTCTCAGCCGATAAAGGCGCCAGAAGAGAGATGGCTTTCCCCCGAAGTCTGGCCGCTTGGCGGCCCAGGAGCTCCTCCGACTGCCCCAACCAAACTCCTCCACGTTGCTCTGGGGTCAGCTCTCAGCTGACCTGCCGGCATGCCTAGTGCCGAGCTAGCGTTCTTCTGCAGGTCAGGCCACTTGGGCGTTCCTTCGCGGATACACTCCTCTCCACATCCAGTCACTTCCGTCTGTGCCTAGCGACGGTCTTGGGCTTTTAAAGGCACATTATAGGGGCGTGGCAGGCCAGGGCGGTCTTGGGAAATGCGGGAAATGCAGGAAATGCCTGAATTGCCTGTCCTCACCTAGGTCCGTGGGGGTAGAGCCCTAGCTAGGGACCACGCCCTACTCTACCCAGCACTTCCCTTCCCCCCCTCCCATATCATTTAAAGGGACCAGGCTCTTTCCCTCACAGCACTTTCCTTACGTATCAAAAGTGCTCAAAGAATTTGTCGGCCAGGCACAGTGGCTCATGCCTGTAATCCTAGCACTTTGGGAGGCCGAGGTGGGTGGATGACTTCAGCTCAGGAGTTCGACACCAGCCTGGCCAACATGGCAAAACTCTGTCTCTAGTAAAAATACAAAAATTAGCCAGGCGTGGTGGCGGGCGCCTGTAATCCCAACTACTTGGGAGGCTGAAGCAGGAGAATCGCTTGAACCTGGGGGACAGAGGTTGCAGTGAGCCGGAAAGGTTGCAGTGAGCCGAGATCGCACCACTCACTCCAGCCTGGGCATAACAGTGAAACTCCATCTCTGAAAGAAAAAAAAAAAAAAAAAGAATATGATTGTCAACTTAGAATTGCATACTCAGTAAAAATATCTTTTAAGAATGGGGCAAAGTATTTTCAGAAAAACAAAATCTGAGAGTTTGCTATCAATGGGTACTCACTGAAGGAAATTTTAAGGGCAGAATAAAAGTAATCCCAGATGGAAAAAAAAAAAGTGTTGAGCAAAGAAAGTGGTAAGTAAAGCTTAAAAGCTTTGTACTTTAAAAAAAGATTATTTTTCTTTCTTTCCTCTTTCCTTCTTTCTTTCCTCTTTCCTTCTTTCTTTCCTCTTTCTTTCTTCTTTCCTTCCTTTCTTCCCTTCTTTCCTTTGGCCTTTCTTAGCCTCAAAGCATATAATCTCAGAGGGTGTTTGAGGTTATTTTCTATGATTCTTTTACTATTCATGAGGAGGACAAAACTATTGAGTAACATTAACTCTTTAAGATATTATGCAATACAAATTGAAGATATGGTTTCTTGTTGAGTAAAGGGAGAAATGAAATGGAACAAAATGCCCAATCCATCCAAAGAAGACAACGATAAAAGGAAAATTAAGTGCAAAAGTCAAGACTAATAAAAAACATAAGATGGTAATTTAAACCCCAACATATCGGTAGTTACAAAATACAAATAGAAAAGCTACTCAGTTAAAAGATAAAGATGGCCGGGCGCAGTGGCTCACGCCTGTAATCCCAGCACTTTGGGAGGCTAAGGGGTGTGGATCACGAACTCAGGGATTCGAGACCAGCCTAACTAACATGGTGAAACCCAGTCTCTACTAAAAATACAAAAATTAGCTGGGTGTGGTGGCAGGCGCCTGTAATCCCAGCTACTCAGGAGGCTGAGACAAGAGAATTGCTTGAACCTGGGAGGCAGGGGTTGCAGTGAGCCGAGATCACACCACTGCACTCCAGCCTGGGCGACACAGCGAGACTCCATCTCAAAAAAAAAAAAAAAAAAAAAAAGATAAAGAGTACCAGATGGGATTTTTTTTTTTCAAACTTCAGCTCTATCAGACTTTAAGGTAAAAGCATTACTAGAGATAAAGAGTCGCATACAATGAAAAATAAGTCATCAGAAATATATAATAGCATCAACCTTGCATGAATCTTAAAACTTAACATCAAAATATACTAAGCATAAAATTAACCAATGTAAAAAGAATAAAACAAATCTACCATCATATACAGAAATTTTAACACATTTCTCTCCAGAAAGTAATAGATCAAGCAATCAAAAAACAAAAACAAAACCACCAGTAAGTGTATATAGACTTGGGCATCACAATTAACAAGCATGATCCAACAAGAAGGGAATACATTCTCCTCTCAGGCACTCATGGGTTCTTTCCAATTCTGACCACACACTGGGCCAAAAAGCAAATCTCAATAACTTTCAGAGGGTTGGTATTATCCAGACCATTTTCTCTGACCACAATGAAATTAGGGTAAAAATCAATAACAGAAAAGATAACTAGGTATAGTGCATTTGTTTGGAAATTAAGAAACGTGCCTTAAAATAATATATGTCAAAATAATTCATGGCTAAATTTAGTTATTCCAGGAGGCAAATGTTGTTTTTAACATCAGAAAATCAATTCAGATAATTTACCAATTATTAACAGATTAAAGAAATTTCATAGAATCAATTGATAGATTTTTTAAATAGCATTTGATAAAATACAACATCTTTATACACAATTTTTAAAGCCACACAGCAAACTAGAAGTAGAAAGGATACACTGACAAAGTCTACATGCTTTTTATAAACCTACGGAATACATCACAGATAATGGAGAAACATTGCACATGTACCATTTAAAATGAGGGACAAGGCAGAAAAATTGGTTATTGCTCCTTCTATTTTACTGGATTTCCCAGTCAGTGGAAAAAGAAAAAGAAACAAAAAGTAGGAGGATTGGAGACAAAGAAACAACACAAATTTATCTATGAAATGATTACCATTTAGAAAATACACCAAAAAAAGTACAGTTAAATAATTAACATTATGGATAACAGTTAATGTCAAGCATTAAAAGCAAGCCATAAAATACCTAGAGTATGATTCCATCTACAAGACATTGAAAACCTTGAAAAACTAAGCAATACTCTGTTTAGGGTTACAAACATTTGCGGTAATACTAAAAAGAAAAGTATGAGGATGCTTTCCACACATTGCAGGGAAGCAGTTACCTGGCAGGGGGGCAGGATGGAGACAGGCTCAGGAGGACTTGCGAGGACACTGCTGGTGCCTGGGTGTGCATTGCATCTATTCTTGATATCTTACTATGTTTATCTTTTTGCATCTGTCAATATTTAATAAGAACGACCTGAAAGAGACACAAGGTTGGTTGGAAGCATGAAGTCTAACGTTTGCTTATAAGACTTCCCAAAGTAGAGATCAGAACAAGAATGGCAAAATTCAAAGAGAATACATATGACTAAAGTGTTTCCAGAATTGAAGAAAATCATAAATCCTCGGTTTGAGGAATCAAGGAAGATCCAAAGTAGGATGATAAATAAAGGCACCCCTAGACCTGTCATAATGCACATATAGGGCATCAAAGACAATGATCTTAAAAGTAATAAAAGAGAAAGCAGACTATTCACAAATAAATACAAGCATGCTGACAGCCAACCTTAAAACAGAAGAAGGAAAAGACAGAAAAAGTGTCTTTGACATCTCGGAAAAGTAACTAAAACCTAGAATTCTATACCCAGTTAAGCAAGTATTCAAGAATGAAGGCTAAATGAGACAGTCTTTGACAAAAACCAAAACCAGTTCACTAGCTGACCTCCACAGAAAGACCTACTTGAGAAGGTATTTATGACAAAGGTGAAACCAGAAGGATGCACCAATTTTTTTTTTTTTTTTTTTTTGAGATGGAATCTCACTCTGTTGCCCAGGCTGGAGTACAATGTCGTGATCTCAGCTCACCACAACCTCCACTCCCCAGGTTCAAGCAATTCTCCTGCCTCAGCCTCCCAAGTAGCTGGGATTGCAGGTGTGCACCACCACCCCCAGCTAATTTTTTTTTTTGTATCTTTAGTAGAAATGGGGTTTCACCATGTTGGCCAGGCTGTTCTCAAACTCCTGGCCCTGTGATCCACCTGCCTTGGCCTCCCAAAGTGCTCATATTACAGGCATGAGCCACCACGCCTGGCCAGGAAGCACTAATATTTAAGAAGAATTGGTGAGAAAAAAGTTGTCAAACTTGTGATTAAATCTAGTTTATCAACATTTGGTATAGAGTCAAAAAAATCAAGCAGAGAATTAAAGTATTGAGGGGAAAATGATATGAAAGCCAGAAATGGTTCATAAGAGTTAATGTGTTGTACCATCCTTCATTATTTAGTAAGATAACAAAGCAATTGGCTAAGCTTAAACTTTACTATTTCAAGGGCACTTCTTAAATTTATAAAGTTTAACTACTAGAAGAATAGAATATAGTGTTTATATAATCTCCAAACAAATAGAAAGAAGGCAGAGGTGATGATAAAAATGACAGAAGCAGAAAAAAAAAAGGATGGGGAAACAGAAAAAGCAGGCTAAATAGAAAGTGCAATATAAGATAGCAGAGATGAAACCAAATACAGGAGGAATTTAATAAATACAAATGGACTTGCCACTCAAAAGACAAACATTATCAGATTTGATTTTTTTAAAAACAACACTTTTGCAATAAGTAATAGAATTGAAGATGCGTATACTCTTTTGACCGAGTAATTGCACTTTATATGTGCGCATGGGGCATGTACAAGAATGTTAATTGCCACATTGTTTGTAAGCACAGACGTAGTGGAGACCATCTAAATGCTGATCACCAGAAGCCCTGATTAATACATGGCAGGTTTGTTCACACAATGGAATGCCATTCTGCAATTAAAATAAATGACCTAGCTAGAGCAACATCTATCAACATGGACTAATTTCAAAAAACATCACATCAGTTGAGAAAATCAAGTTGCAGAAGTATACAGAATAACACATCGTTTACAAAAAGATAAAACAATACTAGGTATCATTTAAAAACACAGAGACAAGAAGCCTAAAAACCCACTTGAAAATACTAAGAACAAGTTCAGATGGTTATTTCTTTGGGAGGGTGAGGAGGAGACATGGGATTAGGGAAGAATACACAAGGCCTTCAACTATATAAGATTTTCTCTTACTGAAATGATAGGAATTATAAAATATAAGAAAAATTCTATAGGAAAAATAGCAAAACACTTCAGACTAATTTTTAGTTATTTTTTCAATAACTAAGAGTATTCAGACTAAACAAAGTTTGTCGGAAGATGCCTTGTGTTTATTAATACTGAAGTGTTATATTATTTATCTGTACTTTTCTGCATGGTTAAAATTTTTTATACTGGAAAAAAGTAACCAACTAAATAAATAATGTCAGAAGAACGTAAATTTACAAAAAAGGTTTAGTGTGACTACTAAGTTCAGAGAAAGGAAAAAAAATGTATTGAGTACATAGTAAGTGTCATGAATTTGCAAAGTACCATAATACAACGGTACACCCAGCGTTGCTTTGCCCTCGGGGCCTAAAGTAGTGGGAAAGACATAATTTAATGTGATAGATGCAGCAAAAGAGGTAAGCACAGGGCACTACAAAAGAAAACAAATATCTAATATAGTGGGTACTTAATAAATAATTGATGAATCACTGAAAAATACTGGGTGGGAAGGAAGCTGGTGGAAGTCAAATACAAACTGAAGCTTACACATTCCAGACACTGAACAATTAGAAAAATCCTCCACCAATGCTGGGAAATCAGAGTGAAGAAGACTGGTGGATCCTGATCATTTTCTGATGTGGAAATAAAGCAGGCAGGTGGAGTGGCACGTGCATGCGAGAAAGGAAGAGTAAAAAATCATCAAGAATAAAGACCTTAAATTGTGGCCCATCAACTGAGACCTAAACAGTAAATGAATCAAAGAAAATGCATTGCTTCGGAAAAGTAGGACAGAGGAAAGACACAGTGCTACTCATAAATTATACAGTAGATCTCCTCAAGTACAGGTTTAGCATTTTAGCTCATCAAAAATGATCACATTCAATCATATTTCTGCCAAGTCACCAGCCAAGTGTCTGGTCCTATTTGACCAGGTGGCAGGGACCCACTGCTACACTTCTGATTTCCTCCCACCCGTAGGGCCCACCAGTCCCAGCACAAGGATCCTAAAGCCTGGAATTAATGGCTTGTTGGCAGTGATACACACTGAGTACATGAGGGCTCAGACCTAGAGTCTGTCAACCACACATCTAAGGCATACATTTATGTCACTTAAAAATGCAACAATGATCTACATTTTAAATGTACATATAATTAGAAAATCAGTTTAGTAGTTTGATGACTACTAATTACATCACTAGTATGAATTTTTAAATGCTAATTAAAAAAAAACAGTCTTTTCTTCTGCCATTTTATTCTAGTATGCACCTCTGCTTTTACTTAGTCTTCCAAGTATCTGGGAGATGCACAATGGCCCATCAGTTGGCTCCACTTGTCACCACTGGCACATTCACTCACCTGTATCACACTCCCCACTGTGATTGACACCTCAGCAGAAGTGCATACTAGAGTCAAGATGTCCATTCACCCCAAAATGACACATAAAATCAAGTCATCACAGACAGGATCCTAGCAGGATCTTGGAAGTACAAAAATCCAAGATGAGCCAAAACAATTGTGAAGAAGAACAAAGAGGAATTACGCATATACACACATCACACATATATATGGATTTTGTATATATGGAAAGAGTGGTAGTGATCTAAAAATAGACACATTCAACAATGAGCAAGATAGAGAGTCAAGAAACAACCCACATATATATAGGAATTTGATTTTCAGTGTCAGTGAAATTCAGTTGATAAAGGAGAGTCTGTTCAACAAATGATGCAAACTCAAAAGCTTGTTTCCAAAATATAAGGGAAAGAATTTTTAACTTAATAAGACAAAGACAATTCAGTTTTCAGAATGAGCAGAGGTCCTACCACATGCTCACAAAAGAAGACTTACACAGTGAGCAATAAGCTTATCAAAAACTTTTCAACTTCATTAATCATCAGGGATATGTAAACTAAATCATGAAATACTGCAACACATCCACTAGAATGTCCAAACTTTAAAAAATACTAATTCCAAGTATTGGTGAGGATATGAACCAACTGGAAATACCATACCTTGCTGGTGGGAAGGTGAGTGGTATAGCAACTTCGGAAAATAGTTTTCCAATCTCTTAAAGTGAAATAATTCTACTCCTGAGTATTTTCTCCAAAAAAGTACAACATTTTCCTATACAAAGACTTGTGCACAAATGTTCCTAACAGCTTTATTCACATTAGCCCCAAACAGGAAACAATCCATATGTCCAAAACAGGTGAATGGACCAACTCTAGTGTATCCACACAATGGACTACTTGGCGGTATCAAGAAAAGAACTTCTGATGCACACTGCGAGATGGACGAGCCCCAGAAACACAGTGCTCAGCAAAATAAGCCAGAAACAAAGGAGTAGGCATGATGCAATTCCATTTACATGGAATTCTTTAACTGTCAAAATGGATCTGCAGTCACAGAAAGCAGGATAGTCACTTTCCAGGAGCAGGGGCGGCGGGGTGGGAGGGACATGAAGGCAAAGGGGCACAAGGAAAATGAAGGAAAAGCTCCAAATCTTGATTATGATGATGGTTACATGGGTGTACACACGGGTCAAAATTCATCTAATTGTCCAATAAAATGGGTACATTATGGTGTATGTAAATTGTAGAGCTGATGTTTAAGTGTCAACCATGGCAGGTGCGATGAAATAAAGGTTGTGTTGAGCTCTTGGGTTTATGGGAACCGCTACAGCAGCTATAGAAAAGGAAGGCAGGAAATGAGTATTTGAGGTATGAAATAAAGAAATTCAACATATATTAGAAGAAAGAGAAGGAAGAAAAAGAGGAGAAGGATGAGTATAAAGAGAGAAAGGAGGAAGGGAAGAAAAGATGCAAGGCTTTTTGACAATGGGGAGAGTATTACTGAATATTCACAATGCTGTCTCTACCGGGAGGCCCTGAATTCTGAACCCCTGGATTTTCTGCTTTCAGGGAATAGCTGATGAGCTGCGTAGCCTCGTCTAGCGTCTGTTTCCATAGCTGATACCACCAGGAAGTATTTCCAAACCTGACATTCCCAACCAATGCTAGATCACCCCACACCAACACCAAGTTCACTTGCTAGATGAAGCTGAGATTATGTGGCATTTTTCTTGGCATTGAGACTGGTTATTCCAAACACACTCTTATCAGCCTCGCAACTGAGCCAAGCCGTTTATACATGTCCTCAACCATTATTTGAATCAGAGAACTACATCCATTTTCATAACCGACTCTCATTTTCATTTGAAGAACAAGGAGATGCTCTTGCATTTGGATGCTACACACAAGCACCTCAGACACCTTTCCTCATTCCACAAATTGTAAATAGCAGTGAACTAGAAATATACACCATAAAGTGGTAAAATAACAATTGAAAATAAAAAATCAGGACTAGGGAATTCAATTAGAATAGATTGGCAATACCAGGTGGAACAGTAAACTGCTTATATGCAGACCGTAATCTCCTACACTGGTGGTGACTTGGGCTGTGAGCAAATGTAGAGAACATAATTGTGAAAGAATTTTTCAATAGAGCAAAACTGAATCAGTATCTCAAAAAGAACAAAGCAGTTCCCAGCATTTACTTTAAAGTAAATGGGCCTTCACATAGAAGATACTGAGAAATAGTAAACCATGCCTTAAATAGAGTTGCAACCCCAAATGCCATGGGCTTTGCAAAGCTGTTTCTTAAAGTATTGTTCATTTACAAGTCACGCACATGATACCAAAGCCCAATTTAATGAATTTCACTGTGAGAAGGGCAAGGCACTGTTGTCCAATAAAAAGTCCCTGAAAGTCACTGCAATAAGCTCATATTTACCTTATCCTTTGTCAATTGTTTAGTAAAGAATTTTTTTCATACGCCATTGTGATAGCAAAAGCAACTCATTCTCTATGTTTCTTCCACATATTGTTTCCTTTGAGTCTCCCTTAAGGTAGCCCCTCATTCCTGCATGAACAGCCACCCCCGAATACAGTCAAAAAATGCAGACAGACTGAGTTGGTAGCAAAGATAAATCTCAAACCAGATGCAAGATTTTTATGCACGTTTCACTAGATTTTACAATAGGCCATGGTGCTACGAGTCAGTATTTCCATTGGAAATAATGGCTTTCATCCAGGGCTCCGTGTGATGTTTTTCCCAGTAGTTACTAAGAACCAGCTATGTCTCTTTTCCAAGAATCTTTTTCTTCTACAAGAAGAAAGAAAATGTTAGATATGTAGGAATTGGCCAGGCTCAATCCTCGTGGTAGCTCTAATTGTGCCCTTTATTCACAGTTCCTCACACCTGCTGCAGCAAGCTAGCCTGTGGGAATCCAAATCCCACCAATCAGCTGAATGCACCTGTGTTGTCTTATTCTTTTGAAACTTGTGACAAGCTAGACTCATTGGCAACATTTATTTAATTATAGCCTGATAGTTCCAGAATAAACAAACACAAAATTAAACTGTCTAGAGGTGCTCTTACTGCAATGCAAATCTACGGATTCATTACTCTAGCAAAAATGTATTTAGTACTTAGTATATGCAGGCCTCATGTTAGAGGATTGCTTATTAGACACAAACTCAATAAGATCTGGTCCCTATCCTGAAGTTTCTTACAGAGTGTACAGATGATGAGACACATGGTTCCAATGAGAGGTATCGGATCCTTATCCATCATCTTCTTGGATCTTGGTATAGTCTTATTGGTGGAATGGAAGCCAAGTCAGTTTTCATCCTCTTCAGTAGCAGATGTCAGGGACAGCATAGTCTACTTTATCTAGAGCATTGTTTTAGAAACTTCAGTCCTTTAAGTGTGTCACAATTTTGGCAAACCCACATGCCATATATCGTGTACTGTTACTTAACAATTTATTCTAAATTGATGAAATTTTGGTTTCAATTAATATTTCAAAAGGAAACTTTCTATCATTACAAAAAATGGAAAACAGAACCTCCTGCCATAAATGAAGCCTTATTATAAAAATAAATATAATGGAAGCCAAAAAAATATTTTATTTAAAAATTAAAATTTTAAAATGAGTACACATAGTAATAAATCTGGTCATTTTATAAGAATACATAGCATAAAATAAATTGCTCAATGTGAAGGATAAAATCATTTATAATCAGCAAGCTTGTTTCTTTTTCCCAATTGCCACTAGTACTCACATTTCTATCACATTATTCACCCTGGTAAACTTTTAAATGTCTTTTTAACTTCTGGTTTATAGTGAGTTCAAAAGAAGAAAAAGATGTTGGAGCTCCAGAAATTACTGACCAGCACAGCCTCTAGACCTCCCAGGCCTGAAAAGAGAAAACTCAGATCCCAGCCGGCTGCTGAGGAGCCCACAGGGAAGTTAATATCCGGGGCAGGGAGAGGTTAGAAGGGAGTTGTAGGGGAAAGAGCAGAAACTGGGAGGAAGGAGCTCAGACCTGAAAATCCCAAATGTTTACCAGGAATGGCTTGAGAGACTCTGTGATCATCAAGTTCCCAGTGACCAGTCAGGCTGTGACACTGTGGCTGATATTGAAATTATAGCCCTACAGGTCTTTTAGCAGCTCTCCTAGACAGCAACCTCCTGGCATCCTGACTCCAAATTGTCCGGACCGCACCGTGCTCAAATCACTCACCTGCCCGAGATCCTTCACGGGCTCCCCAGGGCTCACAGACTCCAGGACAAACAGCCCAGCTCGCAACTGCAGCCCTGCAGATTCCCCAACATGGTTTGGTCTTAGAAGGAGCCATGGATTCCCAGGGTCTCAAGAACCATTCCCTCCTTCCTCATGGCACTTGACTTTTTATCTGAGACCCACACAGTGGGCCACATTTCCATCCCAGCCCTGACAGGGAGCATCTCCCTCTCCCTTCTCTACTTGTTCCAGTAGAGCCTGTTCTTTAAAACCAGGTCCCGTCCTGTCTCTTCCATGTGTCTTTCTCTAAGCGTTTCAGCCACAATGCCTGCTCTCTCCTCTGAAACACTAAATAGCTGCTTTGATTGGTCCCACTCGTGGGGTATACAGCATAACTGCTTGGTCTGGCTGCCCTTCTCAGTATCAATGGCCTGCCTTTCCAAAGAGGTCGTAAAGAAATCAAGGACAGGGAGCATGTTGTATACATCTTTGCATCCTACGCACCGACCTACACCTAGCAGGAATTGACTTAATGACTGCATGTGACTGCGGCCACAGGGTATCAAGCAGACTCCAGTTTTCAGTGTGACCTCCCCTACCTGCTCAGACACCAGCTGGCCCGCAGCAACACAGACCTGCAGGGGAGCCCCTGTGGATGTGAATTTCCAGAAGGAGCTGGGAAGCAGGCTTCCCTGGCTGGTTCTGATGGAAAAACTGAGTACATCTTGGGTGGCAGAATCAAAGGAGAAATTTTCAAATTGTCTTAGGAAGGTGAACGACTCAGGTACACAGATCTCAAAAGGTCTGCCAAAAAGTTCCTTAAACCAAAAATATCAAATTGTGAGCTACTCCAGTGCCAAGTTCTTATTTCTTCTGTGAGTTCTTATCAGAGGCACAAGAACCTATGCCATTTTTACAGCAGACAGCCGCAGTCCCCTGACCAATGACAGCTATCCCGTGACCACAGTTGCCCACATGTGCCCTGCTGGGGATGAACGGAGGAAAGTCCAGTGCAGCAAGGGTTTAATAAACTCACCTGAGATAGGTTGGCAACTTACACAGCTAAAACCCATCTTAAGAAGTCATTTAATCATGCCCTGGCGCAAAACAGAGAAGCTGCTATAATATTTGGTCAGACCAACTCTGAATAAGCTGCCAAAAAGAAAATCAAATGGCTCTGGAGATTGACATATTCTTTAATTTAAAACTTTCCTTGTTTCAAAATCACTATAAAATCAAGTGGCTTTCATCATTTTGAAAATGCCACCCCTTCCTTGACGTATTGTAGTTGGCTTTCCATTACACCGTAGACCTACGTCTAGATTTTCTTCTCCTCCTTTTAGCTCCTTTGCCACACAGTCCAAAGTACATTGGTCTCCTTGCCTCCTCTGTTCCTTGCAGAACATTTGACTCACTTGCCCTTTCATCTGACCAATCTGCTCCCATACCCAAGCTTTGGCTTCAGCCTGATCCAAAGCTCCAAGTACCACTTGCTTCCCTGACAGTGTTCCCTCCTCACATTGACAGGACTCCTCTGAAGCCCGTTCCTCCCAGGAAACCCACCTGGGTGGAGAACTCAGATGGTTCCCCCTGGAAAACAGATATATCAGGGTTCTCTCTAGTACTGAGCATCCTTTCTCGGCTGCAGCACAGGAGTCTTAGGGGCTCCCGCACCACACCCTCCTTCCCGCAAAGCAATGGTCCTGGGGTCCCAGAGCCTGTCTACTCACATTCCTCCCAAATGTTCAAAATGAGAACTAATTAACATGGAAGGAAGTCGGAACAGAATTCTCTTCTAGCTAGTACTTCTTATCACTCCTTTCTGGATCTTCTGAAGTTTTCTTGATTCCCAAAGACTTTCACTCCAACTCTCTTGTGGCTGTTAAACAACAGGAATAAGGCTGAGATAGAAAACAGGCTGAGGGACGAGGAAAGACGGAATGGGGAGAGGGGACTTAAGTGCTTGGCAAACACGAAGAGGCCACCAGCCCCACTCAGGGTTCACGGTCATTGCTCCATCCAGGACTGGTCTGCCGTCACTTAAGAGGCGACTAATAAGGATTTTGGGGGCAACAGAGCTGCCACCATTTCTTTAATCACCCTCAAGCATCCTAAACAACATAACTACATAAGATGTTTCACCAATTAAGATTAACAATTATGCGTGCAGTGAGAGGTTCTAGGGCAATCACCCTAATGTGAAAGGTGGCTGCCTCACAGCTGAGGAGGAAAGCTCTCTCCCAGTTTTGGACTGGGAATAAAAACTCTCTTGGCATCTAATTGGAACAGCAGAGCAATCAGGGTGGGCAACACGTGGTTCCCCAGGCTGGATGCAGGCAGGCACACCTTCCTACTCGGGAGGGAAGTGGCTCCCTCATTTTGGAAATGATGTTTTCTTGGTAAACTCAAACCAAGGAGGCTAATGGAATTAATCAGAAAATGTAAACTTTATATTAAAGGCTACTTACTCTGACTTCCTCTTTTTTTTTTCTAAGAACTCATCACTCTCTAACTTTAGTTATGTGCTTTCTCTATGTTCAGAGGAGTAATATTTTTCTTCTTCTGGAAACCAAGTGAAGGTGTGGAATAAATGCCCTGTGTAGAGGAAATCCATATGGCATAGTGACTTTGGCACAGAATCAGAAATTCTCTGTGGCTTGATCCCCTGGGCCCTCTGTGCCTATAAAATAACAGTTAAATTTTCATCCTCTTCTGTTAAATTCTCACATGAGGTCACAATCACTATTTCTAAAGACTCTCAGCTGCCTCTCATGGTGACCCTGACATGCCAATCTTCACATAACCCAACCCACACGGTGACCAATAAAATAAGAAAATGCCGGTCATCTGATGTCAACAGTAAGGAATTCCCAGAGCACTGCAGCCGGGAACCGTGGAGACCATGTCATCTCAATCTACGCCATTCCCAGCAAAAGGGAAATTTCATCACCTCAGAGAAAAAGTGAGGGGTCAGAAGAATTTTAGGAGTCCCTCTTTGAAATAGTGCTCCTGAAACGGTGGGGCCACCTCAGGATTTTCGTCACGTCAGTGTCAACCACCTCATTCCCCATCTTGATTGACTTTCTTATTCGGAGCACGTTGGGCAAGCCATGAGTGTGAATCTGGAGAGACGATATGGGCTTTACATGGAGGTTAATAATGTACACTTTTGGAGGTTTTTTGTTTGTTTGTTTGTTTTGGAGTTTTTTTTGTTTTGTTTTCAAATGGAGTCTCGCTCTGTCACCCAAGATGGAGTGTGGTGGCGCAATCCCAGCTCACTGAAACCTCCACCTCCTGGGTTCAAGCGATTCTCCTGTCTCAGCCTCCCGAGTAGCTAGGATTACAGGCACCCACAATCTCTTGAAGAAAACATTAGGTCTTGTAGAACTTGTGGTTTTATAGTATAAATGTAGCATGTATCAAAAATTACCTGAATCTTTCCCTCTCCTGCAACATATATTAAAAGATATTCTTGATATGCATTTGACTATTTCTCACTGAGAAAAAAAATAGAGTATGACTAAGGAAATAATGTAAAATAAATAACATATTATAAAAATACAAATGCTTAGAGAAGACAATTGTCTCTGTTAACTAAGCAGGACCTTCATTCTCATACATATGAGGAGTTATAGTTAAAGAGGGACCAGAACTTAAAATATTAGGCAGCTGAGACAACATTAGACAACCCCAGACTGCCATTAGTGGCTCAGCTGATCCCAGGAAGCATATGTAACAGTTCTTCATTCAATGCAATTTCACGAATGTGTATTGTGTTTCTACAAAAATGAGCAGGGCACTGGTACAGCGAGATGTCACAATATCTGAACTGCAGATGTGCACATCTAATGGAAAAACACAGCTGAAACAGATAATCATGGACAAAGTGATCCAGGTTCTTTAAAAAATTGCAAAATCTGGCCGGGCGCGGTGGCTCACGCCTGTAATCCCAGCACTTTGGGAGGCCGAGGCGGGTGGATCAAGAGGTCAGGAGATCAAGACAATGCTGGCTAACACAGTGAAACCCTGTCTCTACTAAAAATACAAAAAAAAATTAGCCAGATGTGGTGGTGGGCACCTGTAGTCCCAGCTACTCAGGAAGCTGAGGCAGGAGAATGATGTGAACCCGGGAGGCGGAGCTTGCAGTGAGCTGAGATCGCGCCACTGGACTCCAGCCTGGGCGACAGAGCAAGACTCCGTCTCAAAAAAAAAAAAAAAAAAAAAATTGCAAAGTCTGGGAATGCAGGTGAGGTGAACCCAGGCCAGCCTTTAGCTGGGAATAAGAAGAAGGCAGATTAGAGAAAAGAATATTTGAGTTACAACTCAATCAGTACAAATTCACCAGGAAATTAAGAAGGGATGAGGATAGGGATATTCCAGGCAGAGGAAATACATGTGCAGGGGCAACTCCTAAAACCCCACTGTCAGCACCACTTCTACCGCAACCACATTGCTTGAACATCTGCTATGTACCTCTCACTGTTCTAACATGCATTTTCTTGCTTTCTCCTCATAGCAACTCTGGAAAGTAAAAACGAATACTCCCATTTACAGGTGAGAAAGCTGTATTGAAAGGGTGATGTAATCTGCAGAAGGAAACAGCTAACAAGGAGTTAGAGTGAAATTTATGCTGAAGTCTGCTTCCTGCCAAAATACTCACCACTGTTCACCATGTGGTACTATGGAGAACAAACCAGCAGTACTCAAGTTTATCTCTCAAAATACACTGGTGGCATTTATTCCTTTTTTTTAAAATCAGAACTGGTTTACATAATACAACATATAGATGAATGGGTTACATAATGAGAGATGGAAAAAGAGATATTTATCATGTTCACAGTGAGGTAGAGTTTACAAGAAATAAAATGCACATATCCTCAGTGTCCACTTCAATGAACCTTGAGAGTTGCATACACCCATGTAACTACAAGCCAAACCAAGACATGGAATGCTTCCGTCACCCCAGGAAGGCCCCTTGTGCCCCTTCTGTCAGCCCCTCTGCACCCAGGAACAATTTTCTGCTGTTTGTCGCCACAGCTACTTTGCCTGCTCTTGCATGACATATAAATGGAATCACACAGTATGTTCTCTTTTGTTTCCAACACCTTTTACTTAATGTAACATTTTTGAAATTCATTCGCTTTGTTGAACATTATCAGTAGTCTTCCATTTTCTCGCAGAGTCGCATCTCATGGTGTGGGTACACCACAATTTGATTACCCGTTCCTATTGGGATGGACATTTGTGGTGTGTCCAGTTTGAGGGCATTATGAATAAGGCTTTTGTAAACATTTTGATAAGGACTTTTTATGGGCATATTTCTATTTTTCTTGGGTAAGTATCCAAGAATGGGACTGCTGGGTCATGGGATGGATGTTTAGCTTTGTAAGAATGTATTCGTTTTCTAGTGTGTTTGTACTGTTTCACAATCCCTCAAGCAATGTCTGACAGTCCTGGCTGACCCATATTTTTGTCAACTTTGGTGTTAACAGTCTCTTGATTTTAGCCCTTCCAGTTGTGTGTGAAGTGGTATCTCACTGCAATTTAATTTACATTTTCTTGATGACTATGATTATTGAGCACATTTTCATGTACCTAATGATTATTCAGACATCCTTTTTTATATACTGTCTTCAAATTTCTTGCTTGTTTTTATTGGCTTTTCTTTTTTATCATTGATTTGTAAGAATTCATTACATCTTCTGGATACAGGCCCTTTTAGACGTATGTATTGCAAACATTTTCTCCTAGCCTGTGACTCTTAACAGGGCCTTTATGAGCAAACATGTATACTTTTGATGAAGCCCAGTGGGTTTCTTTTTCTAGTCAGTGCTTTCTGTGACCTGTATAAGACATTTTTGTCTACCACAAAGTCATGAAGATATTCTCCTACGTTTTCATTTAGTTTTGTTTTGTTTTATTTTGTTTGTTTGTTTTTGAGTCACGGTTTCGCTCTGTACCCCGGGCTGGAGTGCAGTGGCATGATCTCAGCTCACTGAAACCTCTGGCTCCTGGGCTCAAGGAATCTTAACACCTCAGACTCACTAGCAGGTGGCACTACAGGTACACACCACCATGCTTGCCACCATGCTCAGCTAATTTTTGTATTTATAGTAGAGATGGGGTTTCACCATGCCGCCAGGCTGGTCTCAAAATCCTGGGCTCGAGCTCGGCCCACCTTGGGGTCCCAACTATGTTTTCATTTAGAAGATTGATGATTCTAGCTTTTATGATTAGTTCTATGATCCATTTGACTTAAGTTTTGTGTATGAAGTAGAGGTTAATGTTTTTCCCACGCAACTATTCACTTGTTTCAGCACCATTTGCTGAAGACTTTCTTTTCTGCATTAAAATGCTTTGAAAATGTTGTCAAAAATTAATTTACTGTATCTATTTCATTCTAATTCTGGTCTTTCTATTCTGTTTCATACATGTCTTTATCTATTTATATGGTAATACAATACTAATTTTCTAATTGTGGCTTTATAGTACGTCTTAAAACTAGGAAGTATAATTCTTCCAACTGAGCTCTTCTTTTTCAAGAGTGTTCTGGTTAGTCTAAATCCTTTGTATTGCCATTTAAATTTTAGAATCCCACTTATCAATTTTTACCAAAAAATTGAAAGCCTGTAGGAATTTTAGGAGAATTATAAGAATTTTATAAAATATTTACTAGAAATATTTATAGAAAAATATTAAAATTTTCTATAACATAGAATTTTTTTATTTTGTGGAAATTTCCAGGAGAATTATGGCAATTTTATACATATTGCATTGAATCTACAAATAATTTGAAGGATCTGTACATCTTAATGATATTAAGTCTTCCAATTCATAAACATAATATACGTTTTCATTTACTTCTGTCTTTCTGAACTTCTCTCAGCAATACAGATTGAGTATCCCTTATCCAAAATCCTTGGGACTAGAAGTGTTTTTCATTTCAGATTTTTTTGGATTTTGGAATATATACACATATGTTATACATATATAATATATAAATATACATTATACATATATTATTATATATAATACATGTATTATATATACATTATACATATATAATAAATAAATATACATGTATAATATATATTATAAATGTATTATATATATTCTACATGTATAATATATAAATATATATTATACATGTATAACATATAAATATATATTCTACATGTATAACATACAAATATATATTCTACATGTGTAACATATAAATACATATTATACATGTATAACATATAAATATACATTATACATGTATAATATATAATACATACATAATATATATTATGTAAATTATATATAATGTAAATTATATAAATTATACACATTTATATTATATATAATATAAATTATATATAATATATAATATATATGCTATACATGTATATAAATACAGTATGTTATATATAATCTACATATTGTTATATATAATGTAATATATAATATAATACATATAATATATAATATAATTAATATATATTATATTATAATAAATGTATTATATATTGTATATATAATATATACTATAAAATATAATATATTATATATAATACTATATATTATATATTAAATATTATATATTATAAAATTATAATATATAATCTAGATATACATAATATATTATTATATATTATACATAATTATATAATCTACATTATAATATATGATATTCTATTATAATATATATTATAATAGAATATCTACAATCCTACAAGAAATTTGAAGTATTTCTACATCTTAATGATATTGTCTTCCAATTCATAAACATAGAATATGTTTTCAATTACTTCTGTCTTTCTGAACTTCTCTCAGCAATACAGATTGAGTATCCCTTATCCAAAATGCTTGGGAACGTAAGTGCTTTGGATTTCAGATTCTTTTGGATTTTGGAATATATACAAATATATATTATACGTATAATATATGCTATATGTTATACATGTAATATATATTATACGTATAATATATGCTATATATTATACGTATAATATATATTATACATCATATATAATATATATTATACACCATATATAACATATATATTATACATATTATATAATACTATAATATTATATAATATATATTGTACATATTATACAATATTACAATATTATATAATAAATATTGCACAATATTATATTATATAATAAATATTATACATATTATATAATAATATGATATGTATAATATTATACATATTATATAATGATGTAATATGATATAATATTATATATCTCATACAATAAAATGTGATATAATATTATACATATTGTATAATAATATAATATTATATAATATTATCATATTATATAATAATATAATACTATATAATATCATATTATATAAGAACATAATACTATATAATATTATATTATATAATAACAAAATATAATATATTATGCATATTATATAATAACATAAAATATAATATTATATCATACATATTATAATATATTATATTATACAGGTTATATATAATATCATTATATTATATATAATTATATTATCGTATATTATATACATATATTATATACATATATGTATATAATATATTATATAATAAATGTATATACATATATGTATATACATATATTATATAATAAATTATATACATATATGTATATAATATATGTATATACATATATTATATAATATGTATATACATATATTATATACATATATGTATATACATATTATATACTATATGTATATACATATTATTATATACATATATGTATATACATATTATTATATAATATATGTATATACATATTATATAATATATAATATATCATATTATAATATATTATATATCATATTATATAATGTATGTTATATATATAAAATAATATAATATATAAAACAATATAATATTATATATAAAAAATATAATGTTATGTATGATATATAATATATATAAAGAATCTGAAATATATAATATATTTTATATATATAATAGAAAATATATGATACATAATATATAATATATACACAGAATATATATTATACATTATGCATATATTTTATGTGATATATTATATATGTATATATTATGTATATGTGATGTATTATATCTGTATATATTATATATGTAATTATACATATATAATTACATATATAATTATGTATAATTGCATATATAATTATATATATAATTATTGTAAATATTAATGTATAATTACATATATAATTATATATGTATAATTATATAATGTATAATATATTACACTTATATATTATATATGTACTATATATTATGTATTACATATATATAATATATTATATATTATACATAGAAAATATATAATATATATTACATACAATATATGTAATATATATTATACACATATATTATACAGGTATAGTATATAATATATATTATATATAATATGTTTATGATATATATTATATGTATAAGACATATTATACATATAATATATTATACATGTATTATACATGTATAATATGTTATACATTATATATAAAATATATATAATATATATTATATATAATAATAATATATAGATATTTAGATTTGGGTCCCATGCCAAAGATATTTATATATAATATATTATATAGCAAATATATATAATATATAATGCACTCTATTTTCTGTAGTGCAGAATATACATAATATATAATATATTTTAATATATATAAGATATAATATATTATATGGAATATATATAAGATATAATATACTGTATTATATATAATACAATATATTACATATTATAAATATTTTATATAGATATAACATATATATAATTACATAATATTATGTAGAATATATTATATTATATAATATGTAAATATAATACATATGACATTATTATATGTATTATATATAATAATATAATATATTATATATTCTATTATTATATATAATAACATAATATATTATATATTATATTATTATATATAACAATAGAATATATAATATATTATATTATTATATATAATAATATCAAATATAATATATTATATTATATCATATATTATAATATAACATAATACAATATGTTATAATATAATATATGTATATATAATATATAAATACAATATGTAATATATAATATAAATATATAGAAATATTATATTTATAATACATAATATAGCATATACATTGCATATGTAATATATTACATGTTATATATTACATATGTTATATATGTTATATTATATATAATATAATATAATATATGTTATATTGATATATAATATATTGTATATAATTTATGTTATATTAAGATATATAACATATTATATATAATATATTTTACATTAACATATAATATATTAGATATAAATATTATGTTTATATATTTATACTATACATTATATATTATATATGATATTTGTATTATAGATTATATATGACATTTATATTATATATACTTATATTTATATATGATATATTATATTTACATTATATGTTACATTTACATCATATATTATATTTATAATTATATTATTTATATTATATAATATATATAATATAATTATATAATATATATAATATAATTATATATTATATATTACATAATAATATAATATATAATTATATATAATTTTTATATATAATTATAGATAATTATATGCATTATATATAATATATAATATATAATATATTTATATATTATATGTAATAGATTTATAATTTATATATTATAGATAATATATCATATATGTATAATTATATGTTAGAATATATTTGTAATTATATATAACATATAATACATAATTATTTATTTTATATATAATATATAATATATATTATATATAGTCATATTATACATAATATATAATATATATTATATATTATATATAATCATATTATACATAATATATAATATATATTATATATTATATATTTATAATATATAAATATTATATATTATATATAATATATAATATATATAATATATATAATATATATATTATAGATATATTCTATATATATAATATCTATAAGATATATATTATATATATTATATATAATATATGTAATATATTATATTATATATAAGAGTATATATTATATATTATATAATATATAATATATAATATATATCATATATAATACATATTATATAATATATAATATATAATATATATTACATGTTATATATAATATAATATATTATATATTATATATTATAGATTATATATTATATATAATTATATATTATATAATATATTATATATTACATATAATATATTATATTTATATATTTATAGTTATAATTATATATAATTTATAATTCATAGTTATAATTATATATAATTTTATAAATATATATATTTATATATAATTAGAATTATAATATATAATTATAAATATATAATTATATATATACTCATAAAAATACATGATAATTATAGTTATAATTAGTATCAGTAAATATTACAGATAATATATAATTATTTTTATTTTGATTTTTATGATATTAACAATAATAATTATAATATATATATAAATACCTTTGGCATGGGACCCGAGTCTAAACACAAAATTTATTTATGTACATTCACCTTATACACATAGCCTGAAAATAATTTTATAAAATATTTTTAATAATATTGTGCATGAAACAAAGTTTGTGCACTTTGAACCATTAGAAAACAAAGATGCCACTCCCTCCACCACCTATTTGAATGATTGGTGGTTTTTTGGCATCACCATCATTCCTTACTCTGAATTTAGATGCTACCAATAAGCCGTCAGTTTCTTACACTTCTTCACTCATAAGTACTTAACAGTAAAATATATGACAAATCATTAATACAGTGGAAAAATAATATGTTCAGGGCAATGAAGTAGCACAGTGGCATCATCAGAATGCCTGTATCAGCTTTTAAACAACAGCAACCACAAATAATGGCAGGCCCCAAGTGTCCACGTACAGTGCTGTGTTTTGATTAAGCAGTTATTATGCACTGTGTTTTATTTTTATAGTTGAGAAGAAACATGAGAAGCAGTTGAGGGACCAAGAAGCGGGTCCTCTAGGGATGAGTGTGCGCTCTGCTGGGTGCCTTTTTAAAAATGTTTTCTCCAGAGTCATCTGCCTCATTAACAACGTTTTATGTCTTAGAAATCTCTCTTTGATTTTATAAACTGACTGGATTTTTTTGTTCTGCTATGGACACACACTGCTCTAGGCCTTCAATGAGCTCATCACACGTTTTCATCATGTCATCTGTAAGCACGTCTTCTGCACTTTCAACATCATCTTCATCGTCACTGTTGTTATGATCACCTTGATTCACAATAATGTCAGCTATTTTGCCATGGGTCAATGAGTGAACAACTGGAGCCTGGTATCAAAGTTCTTTGACATCCGCTTCTTCCAGTTCGCTGACGGACTCGGAAGGCATTTTTTTTTTTGCCTATATGATAAGGTCAGACATCATTTTTTCTCACTTGATATACGGAATCCAAAACCACTGTTTCGTTACTCATCAACACTGAGCCTAGTCACAGGCTGGGGGTTGTGCTACGCATGCATGGCTGTGTCTTTAGTGACTGTGTTCCAAGCACTGGCAATGGCATATACAGACTCCTCATGCCGAACTCCTTTCACACCCACACTCTTCACTGCTGCTAGGATGCTGTTCCAGAAAGTGTGTTTATATTTACTCTTCATTGATCTAAGCATATCCTGGTCATATGGTTGAATTAATTAAGTCACATTTGGGGAAAGGCACATGCTATAAACATTTTTTGACGACAGTTTCAGCTGGAGGATCAACAGAACAGCTGTCAGGGAATAACAAAGCTTGCAGTCATCATCGAGCCCAGTTTTCTTGCAGTGAGCAGGAACCATGGGTAGAAAGCGTTTGTGAAACCAATCAAAAAAGATGTCCCTTGTGATCCATGCCTTTTTATAGCAGAATAAGAGATTGGTTAGAAAGTTACTCCTTGAACATAGAGAGAACACAAGCTTTTGTCTGTCTTAACAAGTTTACAGTTATGTGTGCTTGCTGCATTAGCACTTCTCAGCACAGTTGTTCTGTCCTTGGGATCCTTAATTTCTTTAGGTTCTGTCTCATCAGTTGTAGTCAGTGTCTTCCTGGGGCAATAACACCAAAGCAGGGATTTTTCATCAGCATCATAGACTTGTTCTGGGGTCAGATTTTCATCAGCAACTACTTTGGCAAACTCATCAATGAATTTCTCCACTGCTTTATGATCAGCAGATGTTTTACCACCAAAAACCTTTAAATATTTAATGCTGTGTTTTTTCTCAAATTTCTGCCATCAGCCTATTGAATAGTCTCTGTTCTCTTCAATTTCCAGTTCATCGCAATAGATTTTTGCTTGTTTCATGATCAGCATACCATTAAGCAGCATGTGTTCACTGCAAATACTGACAAATCCACTCTTCTAATACATAATCAAGTTCTTCTATTTTCGTTTTATGTAGTGCTTTTCTATTTTTCATTAACTTCTGTTCATCTTTTTCAACATAGAACTTCAACGATTCAGGTCCTGTGTGGTGGTCATTCCAACACCTCACTCTTCTGTAAGATGTTTCACAATGACACTGCCACCCAGTTTCTCTGACAGCTTCACTTCCTGCACTACAGAGAAATAAAAATGTTTCCTCTTTTTCTTACCACGGTTGCCAGCAGGGGTATCTGCCGTCCTTTTTGACATTTTTAACAATACCTTTACACCACAGAGCAGAGAATAAGAAAAAAAAAAAAAAAAAAAAACAGTGAGTGATGCACAAAGGTCTTGGGCCAATATAGGGCCTTGTGAGGAACCTGCCGCTGGCACGTCCAGCCCTCACACGCGCAGTCTTGTCACCCTTTGTGGGCATGCTCGTCTGGGGGAATATGAGCTTGTGCAGAAGAGATACATTGCAGCTTAACAGGCCTGGGGGTGTCTTTGTTTCCCTTGGAGATGCTGAATAAACTGCATCTGCTTTTTGATTGCGACCCATCACATAAGGTCAAATGTGGAATTTTCCAATTGTCATGCCAGCATTCAAAAAGTCTTGGATTTTGGAGCATTTTGGATTTTAAATTTTCAGATTAGGGATCCTCAGCCTGTATTTTATAGTTTTTAGTGTAGAGGTCTTAACTTTTTATTACTTTGATTCCAAATAATTTAATTATTTTGATGCTATCATAAAAGGCATATTTAAATTTCATTATCTAAATGTTCATTGCTGGTATATAGAAATATAACTGATTTTTATATGTTGACCTTGTATAACGCAACAATTTAAAATTTATTAAATTCATTAGATTTGTTTTTTGTAAATTCCTCAGAGTTTTCTAACCCATAATCATGTCATCTGCAAATAACAAACTTTATACTTTTTATCTGCTTTTATCACTTTTTTGTGCTGGCTAGAACTTCTAGTACGATGTTAAGCAGGGGTGATAAAATCAATCATCCTTGTCTTGTTCCAAATCCTAGGGAGAAAGCATTCCACATTTCACCATCAAGTACATGTTTGCTGTGGGATTTTTGTAGATACTTTTTATAAAATTAAGAAAGTTGTCTTTTCCCTAGTTTGCTAAAAAGTGTGTTTTTTACTCACAAAAAATCTTGTCATGTTCTTTTTCTTTATCTATTGAGCTGATCATATTTTTCTGTGGCAAATTATATTGATTAATTTTCAGAAGTTACACCAATCTTACAGTGCTGAGATAAATGCCACTTGTTCATTATGTATCATTCTCTTGTTAAAATATTACTATCTTCAGTTTGGTAATACATAATGAAGGATCTACCTACATTCATGACAAATATTGATCTACAGTTTCTTTATCTTGCAGTATCTATCAGGGTTTGATATTGGGGTTGCCCTAACCTTACTAAATAACCTGGGTGGTGCTCCCTAATAATTTGCTTTCTGAAGTTGTGTAAGACAGGGATTATTTCATATTTTATAAGTTCTAAAATGTACATTTTAACATCTCTGCAATTAGAATGATTCTTAATGCCATAGAGTGTCATAAAGGGTTTTTCTTAATCATACCCCAAATGCTGTTATGCCATAAAAACTGATGGCACCTTAATGGCAGGGAAATATAGTAGTAAGTTAGGACATCTATCCATTGAAGTAAAACTTCTTCTCTTAGCAGATATTTTTATCCTTCAAGTTTTGCAGTAGATGGCCAAAAAATAAGATTGACACAAGTACCTGGGGGGATGTGTGTGCATACATACAGGTCTTGTTTAGTAATTTATAAATTTGAACCTCCTAAGAAACATTTTAATAGTATCTTTCTGATAATAAATTGGTTTATGTTTATTATAGAATTTTAAAAATGAGAAAACATAAAAAATGAAAATTACCAGCCGGGCGCGGTGGCTCACACCTGTAATCCCAGCACTTTGGGAGGCCGAGGCGGGCGGATCATGAGGTCAGGAGATCGAGACCATCCTGGCTAACACAATGAAACCCTGTCTCTACTAAAAAATACAAAAAATTAGCTGGGCGTGGCGGTGGGCGCCTGTAGTCCCAGCTATTCGAGAGGCTGAGGCAGGAGAATGGCATGAACCCGTGAAGCGCAGCTTGCAGTGAGCCGAGATGGTGCCACTGCACTCCAGCCTGGGTGACAGAGTAAGACTATGTCTCAAAAAGAAAAAAGAAAGAAAGTAAATTACCATATCCTTATCACACAATATGCTATTCTTAACATTTTGATTAATTTCCCTTCAATCTTTTTGATATGTATGATTTGTGTGTGTCTGTTTGTGTGTGTGTGAGAGAGAGGTATTCATGTATGTGTGCATAGTAATTGGAATTACAGATCCATGCCCAAAATTAGGGCAATGGACTTAGAAGAAAGATACCTGGGAAACTGTAGCACTCTCATAAGAGTTATTCTGGAGATCTGGGCATCAACTTGAAAGAGTGAAGATGAAATGGGACATAGATACGTAACAGTCCCTTAAATAAAAGCAAATGAAATTATTCTGCATGCCTTCATAAAGTGTGTGGTAATGAAGGGTGGCTAGCAATTCTAGTCTTTTTTTTTTTAATTTAGTCAGCCTTTGAAGTAGATGAGCAGTACCACCTTGCCAAGGAACAAACAAGGTCTCTGGATTATATAGGACTCATAAACATTAAATACACCTCCAGCATTAAAGCACTCTGTAGGCCTGCTGGTGCTAAATTTTTCCCGTCACAAGTCTGAGTCTAAGTTATGGGGAATTGGAATTGAACAAGGCGTTCCAGAATCTAGGTTTGCCAGATCTGTTTCTTAGTCTACGAAGTTCTTGCCTCTGGCTAAGTGGTGGCTGTTCTGACATCCTTTCCAGTGACTCATCCATCACGTACCCCGGGCACCAAGGAGGAGCATGGTTTGTGTGCTGACCGCCTAAACTATAATGATAAATGGGCAGCATTTGCTTTGATGTTCCACTGTTGTGCATTTGTGAGGTTATTCAACACTGCAAGACATAGACTTAAAAGGTAGACCTTTTGAAATAGTTTTAAAACATTCCACAATTTTTGACATCTTAAGAGAATGTCAGTGCAGATATCTGGCTGGTATGAAAGTATTTGGTTTGAATCCTAAGGGAAATTCTTTTTACTTACTTTTCAGTTCTCAAATTAGCAAATAATCATCTTGTAAGAGTGGCCAAGGGAACTTGCTTAACAGTGTGAATTTGGGCAGGATTCTGCAGGCTGAAGATATGTTAGTCAACTGCAGTGCAAATGGATGGGGTATAAAACATCCAATCAACATGACCTACCTGGGCTGAGGGAAGACTTGAAGGGGATCCTGTCTTACATGACACATCAGTAATAGCCCACAATGTCAAAACTACAGACATCATAAAAATTGCATACAGCAAGAGACGTCTAGGTGAACACCCACCCAGCTCCACGGCAGCAATAGCAAGGAAATGGCAGAAGGTTCTAAGGATTAACAAGACCATCCGGGGTTAGAACAGTGAGTGCTAGAGTAACGTCAACTATTTCTGGACCCAACTTTGATTTCTAATTTACTCTGGGAATCATTTACAGAGATGGGCAATGCACTGTATTATGTGCAATTGGTCTCAGGGGAAAATTAGTTAGTAAATGCAAATAATGTCTTTGAAATTATTTGTCTGATTCAGGAAAACCAGAGTTACCGCAACCTCGCAGTTGTAAAGGCAACACAGATTTAAAGACAGAAAGTCCAAATGCAAAAGGAGACATATTTGATGGGTGGTTCCAGGAGCCCTTTCTCCATCATCCTCAGTATAACAAGCATCACAGGTGAGAGAAACTGCCCTGGGAAGCCCCACAGGAGAAATGGGTTTGCAAGGGGAAATGACACTGGGTGACTATACTTGAGCATCCTTTTGACCCTTAGAGGACTTTTCCTGTGTAGCAGAAAATGATTTGAACAAGAAGACCCATTGAATTCCAATGCATCCATTCGAAGAACACTTACTGTCTCTCCCATGGCTCTGACAGTCTGGAAGGAGATGGGGAGGTGGAAATAAAGAAGAAAAAACCTCCACCCTTGAACAGTTTCTCAGTCTCCAGCAACAGTCAGCACAATGGCCAAAAGCCCCAGTTATTTCCATTTCTTTTTTTCATTTCTAATAAATGCATGAATTTATGACTGGCATTAAACATTAATGAGGTAACTTTAGCTGCAGATAATTAGATCTTCCCACTATATTAACTAGACTATTTTGCAGATATGTCTCTGCAATTCTGTTTGATTGAATGTAGAACTTTTACAAATTAATGATATCTTTTCATTTCATTTTAGTCACTTTAGTGTTCATTGCATAGTATCACAGGCCTTTATCTTACTTAATATGCTTTTGTGAGAGAATAAAACTATAAGATGAAGAGAGAGAAAAAGTCTCATCAGTGCTTCCCCCCCCGCACACAAAAAAACTACAAAACATCACTAAATTGTGTACATTTGTGGCTCCTCGAAGTACTCGAATCATTACTTCCAAATGAAAGAGAAAAAGCTCTTGACTGTTTCAAAGGTAGAATTTTTTTTTCTTTCCAGTAATTCTGTCTGTTTACATTGTCAACAGCTGAAAACCTTTTATGGGGTCATTGCTCCTGTTAGCAGCAGCCTGAAATTACCAACAGCAAAGACCATTTCTCTTCCATGTCACCAAGAAGTGGGACACACTGGAGCATTCTCACCATTTGGCACAGGAAGAGGGGATTTAGTCACTCAGGCTCTTTTCAGCACCTCTGGAGCATGCTCTGGGTGCCTCTGGCTCAACCAGGGATAAAGATGCATAATTGTCTCAGGATGCTATAATGGAGCACGGCAAGTTATGTTCCAAATAGCTAAAAACAAAAATAAAACGTGCAATAAAATGTGGCATCATTCAAAGAGTTTAATGCTTTTTACAAATTTAAATATCATGAGCAAACAAATTTTAATCCTAAGGAGTCTAATATTATATTAACGTATACTTCAAACTACTAGGTTCAGAGAAATGTGATATGCCTTTTTAAAACTCCTGAACATCTGTCCAACACAAAAGGTGTGGAATCCTTAACAGAGAAATAAGTCCTTTCAGAAATGGACAAAATTGAACACAACCTGGAAGCTATTCCCCACCCCCAGAGTCCGTTAAATGAAGATTAAAAGAAAGATACTATAAAAATGTTTTTGACATTTCCCATTTTTAAATATAAACACATTGATGTATTTTTAATCCTCTAAAACAGATAAAAGAGAGAGTAATATTTTTAAAGGGTGGAATACTTTCTGCTAAAGTAAACAAAACAAAAGAGCTGTCCAGGAAGTCAAAAGTTATTATCCATGAGAAGCAGCATGTTTTTTTCATTACAGAAACAAGCAGGTCCAAATACATTAGACGTGAGATGTCCAAAGTCTGAGCGAGCACTCATCGCTGAGCTGAGCTGCACATGGCGCGCTCCGTCCGAGGCTGTCCCCACCGCATGACAGCTGACAGTCGACTGCCCTTGAAGCCAAGGAAGGATGTTTGCCACAGGCTTCAGGTGAAAAGAAGAACATTGTCCTTCAGGTCCTTATTCCTGCACTACCCCTAAGCACACATGTGTCTGTGCACATACACACAGAGGCACACACAGATACAGATACACACAGAGACATACACAGACACGTGAAAGACAACAGGGACATACACACAGACAGACACACACAAAGACAAATACAGAGACACACACAGACAAACATACACAGACATGGACACCCACACAGAGACACCCACACACACATATACACAGACAGACACATACTCCTTTCCTGACGCCTCCACGATGCATAATAACTAGGTGTTTCACTGTGGGCCTCAGTTTTCTCGCCTGGGAAGTGGGGATGAAGGGTCGCACCTGGCTCTGGCAGTGGCTGTGGCTGCAAATGCTGTGCACTTCTGGACCAGAGTCCGGCAGAGAATGGGGGACAGCAAGGTTCACTTCTTCCGTCCCAGTGTTCCCTGGTCCAGTGCACCGTGACTGCATCATGCTGAAGCAGCAAGGACACGTTCCATCATGAGACAGGTTCATGAAACAGGTCACCCCACACACAGAAATGTGGCAGGGGTAGCCTGGACGTGGCACAGGGGTAGCCAGGCTTACGAGCCAGGTAACACAGGACGTGGCAGGGGTAGCCAGGCTCACAAGAGGGAACGTCTCGGCACTTTGGGTTTAGCCCAAGGAGAGAACTCTGCTCATTCAGGTAAAACTTATTTGACACTATCTTGTCCAAGTGAAACTCTTTTCTACAGAGCCAGTACCTGCTATGCCACAGACAACTTCCCGGGGGAAGAACCACGCATGTGTAGCACATTACGTGGTCTTTCATGGTGCAAACCCACCACGAGGTACTCATTTCTCCATTTCTGTAGCAGGCCAAGACCTAGGTTGGCATGGACTTACCATTTAGGGCTTAACATTGACATTGTGAGTTGTATCCTTCATAAATAGCCTGCCCTGCGAAGCCTCAAAGTGAGTAAACAGGACAGAATGTGCACACACAAACACATGTGCACATATGCACACATACAAACACACAGCACACACAATCAGCACTGTGGAGATTTGAAATTGACAGAGAACATCTGACATCATGTCTCATTGTTCAGAGAGTTCATCATTCCTTTCCACCACTAACTGCAGGCCACAAAGTCCCATTACTAAATGTCATCATTTTCTTCATGCTAAACACTACACTGAGCTCTGTATGAAGTCGGGCACAGTGGGTGAGCATAAGAAGCTGAAACGCACAGAGAACCGGCAGATTGGCCATCTGGGCTTGGGCAGTCAGTGCCTCTTGCAGCCCTCACCAGAGCTCACTCAGGAAGTTAGATGTTGTAATTAGGCACTAAATAAAATGCAGCCCAGAATTAATCATTTATTTCAGGTATCTGATAATCCACAAATATACAAAGGGGACTGCACTGTTGATCAAAACTCTGTAGCCGAAACCTTGATTAAGCATTTTCATTCCAGAGAGTGAAGCAGCGGGCTTATCCAGCTGCAGCTGAACGAGGCTCAGTACGTGCGCCATCTGACAAAGCTTGGGAAAACCACACCTCAACATCAGCAGTGGATTCATCTTTCCAAGGCCTCCTCTTTCCTCAGAGTCAAGCCATCTGTGAGCTGGCCAGCCTCATCTTTCATTCTCTCCTACTAGTGATCTGCTACTGGTTTTATCTGTTCTCCTCTCTCCTGGACCTCAACATGTTTTCACACACGATTTTCTCCATGGCTAAAGGTCCTTTAGCCACATTCTACCAGTCAAAAACAATATGCATGGTGGCACGTACCTGTAGTCCCAGCTGCTTGGGAGGCTGAGGAGAAAGGATAGCTTGTGCCCAGGAGGTCAAGGCTGCAGTGGGCTGTGATTGCACCATTGCACTTCAGCCTGGGCGACAGAGAGAGAACTCTGCCTCTAAAAACAAAGATATCTTTGTTCAATTACCATCTCAAATGCCACTTTGTCTAACCTATGTCATCTTGCTTCCTTTCTGACAGGACCAAACAGGGAAATACCTGAGGCACAAGTCACCTGGTGTGGGAAGCTAAAAGGCGGGAGGCAGGACCTCTCTTGCTCACAGGAATAATGCAGAACTCAGCGGCCCAAAATGGAAAGAGAGTAGAGCAGAGAAAAGTCCTAACCAAACCACAGAGCATGGAGTTCACAGAGGGCACGTGCCCAGAGCTTCCAGTTTGCTGTAAACTGAACGTGTGTGTCCCCCAAACATGCATATGCTGACATCCTAATCCGCAGTGTGATGGCATTTGGAGGTGGGGCCCTTGGAAGGTAATTGGGGTTAGATTAGGTCATGAGGGTGGAGCCTCCCTGATGGGACTGGTGTCCTTATAAAAAGAGGAAGAGACATGAGAACCCTCTCCCTGCACGTAGGCACCAAGGAAAGGTCATCTGAGGACATCATCCGGAAGAGCGCTGTCAGCAGAACCCGATGTGCAGCCTCTCCGACCTCAGACCTGCAGCCTCCAGAACCACAAGAAATAAATGTTCAAGCCACCAAATCTATGGTAATTTGTCACGGCAGCCTGAGCTGAACACATTTGCTCCTCTGTCCCCGGTGCGATGAGGTGAGTGACGTGCTACCAATGTCTTTAGGTGCAGAGACCTGATTACCAAATATATTCAATGAATAAAGTTTCTATTTCTAACTGATAACTATGCTATAGACATAAGTATGATTAAGCACAGTCCTTCCTCTAGGAGAACTAAGTCTAGCAAAGGGATGAAGCATAACCAGGTAATTATGTTACAAGAAGCCCCTGCTACTGCAGGTGTGTAAAGTAAGAGCTTTGAGACCCAGAGAAAATCGAATGGGGAACAGGTACAACAGTCCTTGGGCCAGATGTCTTAAGTATGAGTAGACTGGTACTGGGCAGATGTTCGCAGAAATGGCATTGCACATGGTGAAAGACAGGGAGACAGGAGACAAGGAGGTGCTCTCAAAGAGAAAAGAAAGATGACTGTGCTGGGCCCGAGGGATCCTGCAGAAACCCGGGTGAGCTGGTTACAAGGGGCCTCAAACATATTGCTGAAGAGATGTGAACAACAGCTTCAAGATGCAAAGGAGTCTTACACAGAAAATTAGACGACTCATTCTGCATGCAAAGAATCACTGCGAATAAGAAGACGCAGATTCAAAAGAGATAGGGATTCCAGCTCAGGTTATTGGGCACTTGGTAACATCACTGAGCAAAATCTGGAGCTCAGTGGGTAGGGGCTGATGAGCAGACAATGAGGGATCTGTGCTGATGTGGGTGGCAGTGTCTGGTGGAGGGATAACACAAGACAAGTGCTTGGGACAGAGGTGAGCACAAAAGCTCAGATTTGGGGATCATTAAAAAATAGATAGTGGTCAAAAGTGCAATAGCACCCCCCACCACGAAAGACAGGTGTGGAAAGAGAGCAAGAACACATGGAGGTCTAGGCCAGAAGAGTGGGGACTGCCAACATTCAAAGAGAAATCAAGAATGCTGGAAAGCAAAAAAATTAAAAATAAAATAAAAAAATCATTACTCTCACCCTTAAAGTCATAAGACAACTAACCATGGCCTTACAAACACTTGTGATTATTTAAAAACAACTAAACTTTATTAAGTACCTACTGTGTACAAAGTGATGTCTTAAGTGTGATGACAGGGATGTGAAGATAATCATTATCATGAGAAAGGCTCTCAGTGTCGAAGGAGCCTCCTGAGCAGAGAGACACACATATGTACACAAAAATTTAAGGGTGTGAGCTCACTGAGGACCCTGAAGTGAGGAGGGAGGGGCGGACCCTGTGTGTGACAACACTATAGTGGTTGTGAACTGGGCCTGGAACATGAATGTTTCTGTGTAGAGTGGGGCTTTACAAAGCAGCAGGGTGGATGATGAGGAAATACAAGGTTAGGGAGAGGAAGGAGTGTGGAAGTCTCTAGTCAGAGTGCCCAGTGGTACCCTCTGTTTGTTTTGTGTTGCTGTGAAGAATCACTGGGTCCTGGGTAATTTATAAAGAAAAGAGGTTTACTTGGCTCATGGTTCTGCAGACTGTACAAGAAGCACGGCGCCAGCATCTGCTTCTGGTGAGGCCTCAGGGAGCTTCCAATCATAATAGAAGCTGAAGGAGGAGCTGATATGCCACATGACAAGAAAGGGAAGGTGCCAGGCTCTTTTTAACAACCAGCTCTCTGAGAGGACTCATCAAGTGAGAACTCATTTATTACTGTGAGGAGGACACCAAGCCATTTATGAGGCAGCCACCCCCATGATCTGAACACCTCCCACCAGGACCCACCTCCAACATTGGAGGTCACAGTTCAACAAAAGATTTGGAGGGACAAACATCCACACCATATCATACCCATACACAATCCTTCACCCAGTGCTAATCTGTGGGTCCTGTGAGACCTCACCACATAAACAATGGATATGAAACAATTCACAGACTTGTTAGGAGGTCTGAATTATCCTCTTCCCGCCGCCTCTTCTTCCACCGACACAGTGCCGATGTCCCTTGGACTACCAAGTACTGTGAAGCCAGGAGGACCATGGGACATGACCATTGAATAGTATCTGTCTAGTGCTCTGGTAGATTCTGCCAGTACCAGTAATATTTCCCATTCTCATGTCCCACTATTTTCTGTTTATATATTTACAGAATAAATTCATAGTCTACCTAAAATTTAGCTGTAAAACTTATGAACTACCTTAAAGTTACTTATTTTCAAAACTTATTTTCTTAGTGAAGAAAAATTACATTCCTGTAAGAGACACATAAACTAAGAGCCATTACCCATTCAAGAGTCATAATCTACAGTCAGCTTGCTGGCGTGTGGCACCTCACACACACACCTCACACACACGCACACACACACACACACACACACACACACGCTCAGCAAAGGCCTCTGAGTGCTACAGCAGACCAGGTCAAGACCAGGAAGTCCTATTCTACAAACAATAAGAATTCTATTTTCTTATATATATATATCTACACACACAATCTGTGTTAATTAGGTCTTTGATGTTCATATAATAAAGATTTTGTTAAATGAGTTCCATCCTAAAATGAACAGGGAAGATCTGTCTCTTAGGATAAGAGTAGAGAAGAAGGAAGCAAGGGTTATCTACTGTTCTATCCCATGCTGTGTTGGGTTTCTTTGTTTCTCTCTATGGATGTGTGTCTATGTGACAGAGGGGGAGAAAGACATTGTTATAGAGAATAGACTCTCCTATCATGTTTTTAATCATTTAATATTTGATTGACAGAGTTAATATCACCCTTGTTTGTCCAAATATCTAGAATGTCCTTTACTATCTACTAAATAGTAAAAATCTACTGGATGCATTCTGAAGGTCTCTTTGGGGACTCAGAAGACATTCTGGAATCTTGCAGCATTTCAAAGATATCATCATAAACAACCATTACTGGTGTATTAGCAAAAAGCAAAGATCCAGGACACTAAAGATTTGGGGTCAACAGAATGGCAGCAATAAGGGTTTCTGCAGATTTTAAAATCACATTCATCCTAAGAGCTCAAAATTCTTCCAAAAACATAATTTATCTCTACACCCCACTTACGATGAGGGTGGAGACAATGTCTTCTCACTTTGTCCATGGAGAAATGGAAGCCTAGATACATTCAGAAATATCCCATCATGTACAACAGACACTCTATCATGGAACTCAGATTAGGCCCCAAGGCTGCTGGTTCCTGTGATAGCATCTCAGCCAGAAAATTGCTGCTTTCAATAGAGACGAGTGGTAAAAAACAGGGGAATTTATGTTCCAGTTAGCTGGAGCAGAGATAAACCAACTGAGTTAAGGATTTGACATGCCACACTGGAACATCTAAAGGGCAAGGCTGTCTAACTTTCGGATAAGAAATACTTCACTTTTCAAATATTTGTAATTTATTTTTTTAAGACCCATTGGGAAAATTCAGGAATTAGAACAAATGAGAATCTCCCAGGTTATGAATGCGGTAGGAAGTCTAAGGACAGCCATAGTGTCAAGCTTCCCCCGAAACTAAATGAGAGTATAGAGAAGGCCACAGGTAGGAAGGGGCCCGCTGTTGAAGCACTGCCAGCTCTTGGGACTTCCCGCAGGGAGGGGCTTCCTAAAGAAAGAAGCTGGTGACAATTTGATTGGGGTGACAAGAACATGGCAGGAATTATTTTAAATCATTTGCACAGCAAGTACACTGCATTTACTTAGAATTAGTGTTTATTTGGGGTGGTTTGAAGGTAAAATACATGGGGATTATGGGGAAGAAGCACTAAAACACCCAACCCCTCCATCCATCCCGTGGCCAGCACTGTACGATAGGTGTCTTTGCTCTAATCATTTGACTGGGGGCAAAATCTATTTGTCTAAGAATTAGGCAAAGGTAGCATTTATGCTGAATGTCAGAAACAGCCTGGGAACAGAAATCATTAAAAACACCGTTGATAGAGGAGAGAGGGAATTCTCATGAATTTACAGGTTCCCAAAAGAAAACATTGGCAATGGATTAGTACCCAGGCCTGCTGTGGATTGAGAAGGCTCTCCACGGCCTGTGGCTTTCACTCTAGTTATAAAGCTCCATAGGCTTTCTGTTCAAAATCCCACCACCAGACACAGTGGTTTGGCCAGAGGCCTATCCAACAGAGAGATGTGCAAACCTATCTCCACCCAGAACACTGCCTCCCCTCCTGACACCAGAGTACACAGGTGAGGCAGTCACTCACAGTCAATGAAAATTTTGGAAAATCTGAGAACGTGACCCTTTGGAGGACTAGCTACTGCCTTTAATTCATTTTAACTAACTATTCCATCTTCATTGCTAGTTGTTGGTGCGGTGGTTTACTGACTGATATGCTGTAGGATTAAACTTTCTGAAAGTTTTTTTTTTTTTGAGACAGAGTCTTGCTCTATCACCCAGGCTGGAGAGCAGCGTTGTGATCAGGACTCATTGCAACATCCACCTCCCAGGTTCAAGTGATTCTTGTGCCTCAGCCTCCCAAGTAGCTGGGATTACAGGTATGTGCCATCATTCCCAGCTAATTTTTGTATTTTTAGTAGAGACAGGGTTTCACCATGTTGCCCAGGCTGGTCTTGAACTCCTGGCCTCAAGTGATCTGCCAGCCTCGGCCTCCCAAAGTGCTGGGATTACAGGCATGAGCCACAGCGCCCCGCTGAAAGTTTTCTAATAAAAGATAATTTGATTTAAATGCATACGTTGCAATGTACATTGCCTGCTGCTATCCAACTGCAACTAAAATAGGAAAGGGATGGGCTCTGGCAGTGGGAACAGTGTTACCTTATACAGAATTAAATGCTGGGACAAGAATGGGATTCCCCTCTGGCCCATTGTTCCCTAAATATAACAATTATGCAAATTATTTTTGTGCAGGCTTAAGAATGCACTGTAAGTGTTTTTGGTGGGCCTGGAAAGGCAGCCTTCCTAAAAACGGTAGAAATACTGCAATTAAATCATTTCAAGTGATTTGAACATAACATGGTGTTACCGTGCCCTCTTTGTAGTCTGCAACTACTGTCTTAAAGAAAGTATTAGGCTTGTATCCTTCTCAAGATCTCTGGTTAGGGCTTCTTATTTAAGAACAAAGAGAAGGTTGAACCTCTCATTAGAAACAAAGTTATAATTCAATGCTCCTGCATTTCCTCCAATGCATTTGGTGTTAGCGACATATCTATCAGGTGTAGGCTGTCATCCCGGGGATTCGATAAAACCATCATTTTGGCGAAGCAAAACAAAACAAAACAAAAATTTGGCCTTAGGAACTTGCGAGTCATCTCTGTGATCCTTCCAGCTGTGCTTTGCACTGGGGGTAATAAATCACGCATAAATAATAATCACCAAAATTAAATGTGTGGATGTTGGATAATTCTTTGTCATTGTTACTCACTAATAACAGTAATTTGGTTGAGTAAATTGTATTGATATCAAATGTTCCTAGTATGCAGCTTTCAATTAGTAGGTCATGCATTCCATCTTCAAATGCCACATTTCACTGGATATTCCTTCCCTGATCATATTTTAGAGAGTCGTTCTTCCTCTAGTTTCCCAATGCCTTCTTCTCGCTTTTCTTTTTTGTTTTGTTTTGCTTTGCTTTGCTTTGTTTTTCTGGTCTAGTTTCCCTTTTATGGCCAACACTGTACTGAGCTGTGCCACCACAAACAGCCCTAATGCACAATCAAAATGTGTTGGTTGATGCTGCCAACAAGAGAAAGCTGTGTGCTTTCCTCATTGCCATGCCAGGGACCTCCATGCCCTCTCTTTCCACTATCTCCAAGCCCTCACCAACCGTGACCAGACGGGGCTTTGAACTGTCACTCACAGTTACGGAGTCCAACAAACAGTCATAGAGACTGAGTGTAGAATGGAGGACTGTCTCCATTGAGCATTTGTGGTTCTAGAAGCTCTCATAGTGTAGAGTCCCACTTATCTTTGCACAGCTGCTCACATCAGCTACGTTTTTCAACCAAATACGGAAAGTCCACTCAAAGCAGAGCCGACGTGAATCATCCAAGATTCTGGTCGTGCGGAACCTGTCTCCTATTCGATCCCCAGTTCACACGGTGGCATTCATGGCACTCATTTTCCTTTACCCTTCTAGAAAAACAAAATGATAGAACTGGAGGTGAGCAGATGCCACTGCTATAGTCACTTGCTCCAAGACACACAGCAGCTCACTGGTTGGAGAGAAACCAGAACTGAAGGCAGCAGATTCCCAGCACAGAGCTTGGCCCCTCATGTTGAAATAACTTGTCACTATTCCTTTAGAGCTGGACGATGCACAGAAACCAGTTCTAGGCTAAACCTCTCATAGGACAGAGGCAGAAGCTGATGTCAAGGCAGCTGATAAATAAGCCATGCTCTTCAGAGGGCAAGCCTGGTTAGACAGAGAACCCTGGTGCCCAGCCTGGCTGTCTCCGGGCTGACTCTGACCCCAACACACACTGGGCTTCTGGATATGACTCAAGGCCATCTTCTGGGCTGTGGATCAGGACTGCAGGTTAGAAGTAAAGTAGTCCACGTTTTAAAAAGTAATTTTTAAAATTTTTGAGGAACCACATTTTAAAAAGTAAAAAGAAACAGATAAAATGAATGTTAGTAATCTATTTTATCTAATTCCAAATATCCCAAATATTATTATTTCAAGGTGTAAGCAACATACAACATTGATGGGATATTCTACATTCTTTTTTCAAGCCAATGCTTTGATATCCAGTGTGTATTTGTCATTTTATAGCCCATCCTGATTTGGACCAGCCGCATTTTAGTGCACGTGGGCTTAGTGGCTGCCCTGTTAGCCGGATTAGACCCAACTTCAGCTCCACCTTCAGCAGGCTCAGCAGCCTCCCGAAGGCAGGTTTTGTGGCGGGGACCACAGCAGATGTGCGAACTTCTGGCCAGGCAGCAGGCCCTGGCCACACTGCTGCCTCTAGTGTGACTCCTGTCTGTCCATGCCTCACCGTTAATACCAGCTTCAGTGTCCCTCCATTGCACCGCAAAGACTAAAAAGAATAATGTCAAATTTGTTGGGATAGAACCAGTCTCACAGTGGTCCCCAAGGTCTCTTCCAGCCCTCAGATTATGTAATAATGATGGCGATTCTGAAACCGATAATGTCTAATAGAATGCAGGGATACCTTCTAACCTGCACCTATTCTGTGCTAGAATTGCTCACGAAATAAACCATGGTCCTCCCTAGTGATGGGGGGCAAAGTGGACACAACCATAAATTGTGTGGGCTAAAGGCAGGAAGTAAGGCAAATCAATAGCAGAGGTACAGCCGATCAATACAATCAAAGGCATCTACCCGCAGATGGGAGCAACTTTCTGTAGACCTGGTGAGATGAGCAGATAGGACATCTTGAATATTGCTGTTGCTTTTTAATATTATATATGTGATTATAATAGAAAAGTGCTTTTCATTCTCAAACTACATGATGAGATCCCACAGGCTGGCACATCGCAGATACGACCTGGTAGTGTTGCTATGTAACTATTAAACTAATCCCATATTAATTTAGTGAAACTATCACCCACATAGTCAATATTATATTTCCTGCTTCAGGAAGGAAGCCACGTGACTTGAAATGAGCCAGATATAGTTATTCCAGACCAGGTCTCTGGACACAAAACCTATAATTCATTATGTCAACAGGAAGGGCACACAGCACTAGCCACTCCACAGTGACCAGACGGTGCACGGTGGGATCACCTGAGGCAGCCCCACGGGGTGTCTCTTCCACAGAGAGGCAACCCCAGTCAGGGTCTGCAAATGACATCTCTGGACGCTACGTCATGAGAAACGTATGCAGTGGGCACTCAGTCTCTGTGCCTCCAAATAGCTGTGGCTGTGCACTAGCATGGTGTGAAAAGAAAGGACCTGGGGAGGGGTTGGTGCAAGAGAGAGAGGAACGCATCCCTGTGGGCAGTTATTCTACCAGAGCTTTGAGGCACTGTGGGCCACAGCAGGCAGGCTCCCACTGCCGGGCAGTAACTCGGAGCACTCTTAGCTCATCCATCTTGCCCTTAAACAGCTGGCAGTGGTTGAGGCTAGAGTTCGATTGCTGGCATGTTTTGTGTTATTTGCTTTGAGTTCCTTAGCTCTCAATGTCACCCACTGCAGCTGTGAGGCTCGGCCTCGTCAGAACAAATGGCAGAAGACTGCTGCCAGCCATGCGGGGACTCGGTCCTCCAACAGATCAGTCCCTCCAACTCATCTGGGCAGAATGGCAGGTCCAGGGGTGTCAGGTCTTTAAAAATGCCCACATCCTATCATGGGCACAGTGATGAAGCCAGAATTAGACCATCGCTCGCTTTCTCATTCACAAAATCCATTTCCTGTCTCAGGTCCAGAAGTTCCAGCGTTTGGTTCTGTTCATTTCCCCCTGGATCAACACAAGAGCTTAGAAGTGAGGCAGCCTGGTGTGGCCCTGGTTAGGTGTGCGATCCTGAGCAGGCTCCCCTGCCATCTCACAGCAGTGTGTTTATGAGGATTAAGCAAGTCCATAAGCACTCCAGCCCTCCACATTGGTGCCTAGAAGCTGCCAGCACATGTAACCTATGCCTATTCTGTTCTTATTACTGTTACTACTACCATCACCACAATTACTGAAACAGGAAAGGTTCTCTTGTCCCCCTCGCAGGGTGTGTGATGGGATGTGGCTCGCTTCCTCAGTGCCCCACTGCTCAAACATCTAGGGGAGCATACAGACGGGCAGGCTGTGGGGCTCCCACCCCACTGCAGTGTCTAGGGGTTAATGTTTACAGCTCTTGAAGCCCCAGTGGGTGTGTGTTACAGGATGCTCTTTTAGTTTTGCTGTCTATAGGCGGCTTGCGTTAACCAGCTCAATTAGACCCTCTAACTTGTGGCAGGGACAGAGGGCTTTCTTTATCCCTGCCTTGGTGTACAGGATGAATCGGATCACACCTGGGCTTGGAGAATGAGTGCAAGGTTTTATTGAGTGGATGTAGCTTTCAGCAGATGGGCAAAGCCAGAGGGGATGGAGTGGGAAGATTTTCCCCTGGAGTCAGGCTACTCGGTGGCCCGAGTTCTCCTCCAACTGCCCCAGTCAAACTTCATGTCGCTCTGCCGGTCAGTGGCCTGCCAGCATGCCGGTTCCATCCAGCGGCCCGTGTGTTCCTCTGCTGATGTGCTCCTCTCCACATCCAGCCACCCGTGTGTCTGCTTGCTAGGGTCTCTTGGGTTTTTATGGGCACAGGATGGGGGCATGGCAGGCCAGGGTGGTCTTGCGAAATGCAATATTTGGTCAGGAAATGCCTGTCCTCACCTAGGTCCAAGGGGGTAGAGCCCTAGCCAGGGACCATGCCTTCCTCTAACCAACACTTTCCCCTTCTGTATTATTTAAAGGGACCACGCCCTTCCCTTCCCAGCACTTCCCTTCCATATCATTAGTAGGAGAGGGGGTGCAAAAAGAAGCACAAGTCAGAATAACCCTGGAGAAGGTCCTATCCATTTCAGAGAAGACATGTGAGACCACAGTGAGCATTCAGTGTGGCAGTACCCAGAAATGGGGCCAGCGCAGAAGCACAGAGACATCACTCTGCCTTCTCCTGGGGCAGAGGAGCAAGTTGAGAAGGGCTGGGAGCAGGCCTGAAATCCCAGCTGGGCGTGAAGTGTGCTTGTGAGGGCCAGAGCAGGCTTGGCCTCAGCGAGGTGAGAGCTGAGGAAGCCCTCTTGCCTTCCTGCACCCAGATTCTGGAGTGGCCCACGTTCCAGCCACGGCTTCTGTCTCCAGCCCGCCCTTGGATTCTCCCTCCTCCACCTCTCTTCTTTCCCTGAAATCTCTCCTCCACAAACTACTTCAGAACAAGACACACTCCTCCAACTTCTCACCTGCTGGCCCTGACTGAAGGGCTCAAGCATTATGACCATTTTAAAGAGATGTTTTTTCAACTACTAACAACAAGAAAATGTACGAATATTTTCAACAGAAAATTCAAGGAACAGGCATCATAAAAGACACTGTGTAGCCAAGAACGCTTTGGACGGCCAGGGAGGAGCTGGGTTGTTGCTCAGGCTTTGGGACCGACTGGTCAGGTGAATGCAGGTGTCTCAGATCACATGGGAAGCAGGAGAGGCAGGAGAATGGTGGTCCAAGCTGCGTGCTCCCAAATAGCAAACCGTTCTCTTGATCAGAAATCCCTGAGGCCTCACAGCACATATTGGGCTCTCTCTTGACATGTCTTGATGTCCAGGCTCCAGACACAGCACAGAGCATATCCTCCCAGCCGCCAGCCCCTCCTGTGTGCTGGTGAGCACAGAAATGTGCTTGAGGCTCAGCTGAGCGCTCAAACCGGCTGTCAGGCAGATGAGGGGAGCATTAAGTCTCTGATATGCCCTGGCATTCTCTCCAAGAGTGGCGTGAGAAGGACTGGTCTGCTGCAAGGGACTGGCACTGCACAGGGAGAGCCCAATTCACATCAAACAGGAGAACACTGCAACCCAACGGTGTATTTTCCCTTGCGCACTTTTTCCTTTCAAAAGCATTCATTTCAGGAATGATGCTTAGCTATCAGAGCAGTGAACACAAAATCCAAGATAATGTGGGCCCTCCTAGTGCTAGAAACACAGCCCTCTCAATGCTCAGGCTTATGGAACTGCCTTAATAACATGCCTTTTTTTTCCCCTCATTAACTATTTCAAAGTTAGTGACTTTGTGGGATCCTGGGGGAAGCTGTAAAAGGCAGATCAAACGAAACAGTCTCTGCCCATCCCGGCCCCTCCACCCTCTGAGCTCCCTGCCCGTCCATTACTGTAGAATGCTGTTTACAGCCCTTTTCATCTCTCACTACCTGCTTCTGAAAAGGAATGGGGTCGGCAAGAAAAGGGCAGGAGGAAGGAAGTCTGAAGCCATCGAAGGCTGGGCATAAAGACAGCAAATGAGGCAGAAGCGAGCAAAGGGAAGATCCCTCCTGCCTGGGGCTGAATTCCCCATTCTCTCCAGCTCGCTGCAGGCCCTTCACACAAGTCTCTGCTCTGGAAGGCTCGAGTTGCACTTCATGGACTGGGTGTCTGGACCCCTACTGGACAGCTCCCAGTAGGCACAGACGCCGTCTCTCACTTGTCAGGGCTCCTGTAGCCTAGCTCAGGCCTGCAGAGGTGCTCCCGGAAGGGTTGAATGGGCAGAGAACACGCCAGTCAGGGGCCCTTGGGAAAGACACCACGGGAAACCCACCTTCATTTTTCTTTTTGAAAAATGAAAATGCTGCATAAGACGACTTCCAAGGTCCCACCAAGTCTGCTGAGGTTTTACTAATAGTGCATGCTCGTTACAGAAAACATGGAGGACACTGAGAAGAGGGGCCGACTGCCCACCTCCCTATCAACCAGTGCTGTTAGTGTGAGTTGGGACATTTACTTCTAGAATCTCAAAACTGCACTGAGCTTCGAAACTTCATCCAAAAGGAAATCAGGTTGTCTAAGAGATATCGACACTCCCGTGTTTATTGCAGCACTATTCATGGCAGTCAAGATTTGGAAGCAATCCAAGTGTCCATCAACAGATGGATGAATGAATAAGGAAAATGTGCTGCATACACACCATGGGGCACTATCCAGCTGTGACAAAGAGATCCTGCCTTGTGCAACAACATGGATGGAATTGGAGGACATGGTATTACGTGAAATAAGACAGGTACAGAAAGAAAAGCTTTGCATGTTCTCACTTATTTGTGGGAGCTAAAAAATTAAAACAATTGAACTCATGAAGATAGAGAGTAGAATGATGGTTACCAGAGACTGAGAAGGACAGTGGGGAAGTGGGGATGGATAATGGTACAAAAATATGGTTAGATACAGTGAATAAGATTTAGTATTTGATAGCATGACAGGGGGACCACAGTCAGCAATAATTTATTGTCCAGTCTAGAATACTGAGGGAGTACAAGTGGAATGTTTGTAACACAAATAAATGTTGAATGCTTGAGGTGATTGATACCCCACTTACACATTGCATGCCTGTATCAAAATATTTCATGTACTCCACAAATATATACACCTACTATGTACCTACAAAAATCAAAAATTAAAAAAAAAATTAAAAATTAAAAAAAGACCGGGCGCAGTGGCTCACGCCTGTAATCCCAGCACTTTGGGAGGCCAAGGCAGGTGGAGGCCAAGGCAGACGGATCACCTGAGGTCAGGAGTTCGAGACCAGCTTGGCCAACATGGTGAAACCCTGTCTTTACTAAAATTATTTTAAAAAATTAGCCGGACATGGTGGCAGGCACCTGTAATCCCAGCTACTCAGGAGGCTGAGGCAGGAGAATCCCTTGAACCCAGGAGGCAGAGGTTGCAGTGAGCCGAGATCGCGCCACTGCACTCCAGCCTGGGCAACAGAGCAAGACTCCATCTCAAAAAAAAAAAAAAAAAAATCAGTTCATAGGAAGTCGTCCCTAGTAGGCGAGACTTGAGCAGGTCACTGTCCTACAGGGCACTGCCATGGAAACAATGGGCCATGCCTCCTCTACAGAGCTGAGGATTAAGGCGCCTGAGGCCTCGACACTATGGCTCACTGTATTCAGGCTACCGGGAGAAAGCGAAGGTAGGAGGAACTGCCCACCACTCAAAATCACACCCATGAGGCAACCTCGAGCCACATCCTTCTCTGACTGAACTTTCTCCTTTTTTTCTCTAGCTGCAGAATCACAGGAGTGAAAAAGAAAAAGGAAGTTGCTGGCCGGGCGCGGTAGCTCACGCCTGTAATCCCAGCACTTTGGGAGGCCGAGGCAGGCGGATCTCGAGGTCAGGAGATAGAGACCATCCTGGCTAACATGGTGAAACCCCGTCTCTCCTAAATATACAAAAAAATTAGGCATGGTGGTGGGCACCTGTAGTCCCAGCTACTTGGGAGACTGAGGCAGGAGAATGGCGTGAACCCGGGAGGCGGAGCTTGCAGGGAGCCAAGATAGCGCCACTGCACTCCAGCCTGGGTGACAAAGTGAGATTCTGTCTCAAAAAAAAAAAAAAAAAAAAAGAGAAAAAAAGAAAAAGGAAGTGTGTGCTTTACCGTGTCAAAACTGAACAAAAATGTATATGTCTATTATATATCAAGAAAAAATAAATTTTTTTGTAAAACTGAACTTACTATGTCCTTGAAGGAAAAGTCTTCTTGATTTATCGAAGGAGAAACGGAAACCCGTTGCTACCAGATTTCCTCCCAGTTAGGCCTGCACCCTCCCTCTTTTGGGTCCCACGGGGCTCTCTGGTCCACCAGCCAGGGAACCCTTCCCAATTTGACTTCAGCTATGGGGACGCATGCCTTCTCCCAGGAGGTGCAAGCTGCCTTCTGATGATATCGGTCTTGGTGGCCTCACAGCCCTTAGCACAATGGGTGGTTCATAGGAGATGATTAGCAATTTTGTTGAAATGATGAATTAATTATATAAAATTTGGTAAGTAGATGTGATAAATTTTGTATTTGCTTAAGTCTACTTTGGGCATTTTGGAGGAATCTCCTTACCCTGTCTTTAAAATCGTTCTCCTTTCTGAAAAGTAAGATTTGGATCAAATTAATAATCAAGTTTTGTTTGAAATCCATACATGTTAGGCATGTTTCCTAACTCACAATTCCTACTGCACTTAAAACACCTCCTGTACTTTCCTTTCCCTGAAAGTATCTTGGTATAAGAGATGGCAACATATATAAATCCAACTCTCTAGTAACAAGGTGGAAATGGCACTTAGAAAAAACAAGCTCATTCTGCTAAAAAATAGCCATTTCTAGGGATTGAGTAATGTGGACATGGGTATATTTCTGGACTGTCTCCATTCCAAGGCTTCTGTGGGTTCCTGAGAAGAAGCTGATGTTGTAATCTGTCTAAATTACCTAACGCTGGTGTGAGGATGGTCGAGTCAAAAGAGCTGCTAAAAACAACAACAACAACAACAGCCATTTCTTCCAGAAAACTCAAAGAAACCTTATGGATATATACTCACTAGGCATCAGGACATTTGTAAGAAAGGAGCCAATGTAGGCAAAACTGAATAAAATAAGATGTCAATCCCTGCGACTCCCACGTACCTATTATCTAGTCATTCATTTGTTTAATTCTTCCTATTCAGCCTATAAGTGTTTCTAAGCACTTATTTCACTGGCGATCAACAGTAACCAATAAAATTCACTCATGAATCAACAGTTGACCACCAATTGTGTGTCAGATGATATACTGGGCACTAGGCTTACCAGGGTGAGCAAAAGAGCCATGTCGCTGCTTACAAAGGAAGTATAAATAAGTAAGAGAGGGGCCTAACATACGTTTGGTAATGAGCAAAGACATCTTTGAAGTAACACCATTTGGGTTGAGAATGGAAGGCTATGTAAGAATTATCCAGGTAAAGAACAGGAGGAGTCTTCCAGGTTGAGGGAAGAGTATGTGGAAAGGTTGCAGGATAGGTGAAGTTCTTCTCACATCACATCCCTCTCACCCATTCTTCTGCCTCCCTTTTCCACTTTTAAGGACTTTTGTGATTACATAGAACCACTCAGATAATTCAGGATAATATCCCTATCCTAAGGTCAGCTGATTAGGATTCTAAATTCCAATGACAATCTTAATTCCCTTTTGCCAAGTAAACCAACACATTCAGACTCCAGGAATTAGGACATGGACATCTCCAAGGAGCTCATTATTCTGCCTACCACAGGGCATCTTCCTCTGGTTCCCGACAATACATGTCTGTCCCAATGTAAAATATATCTATCCCACTTAGAGTTCCCCAAAAGACTCAACCAATTACAGCATCAAATCAAAATCCAAAATCTCATTCAAACCTCATCGGTTCAAAAGTCCTAAATCTCATGATCTAAATAAGGTATGGGCAAGGCATTATGTATAATCCATCTGAGGCATGATTCTTCTCCATCTGTGAACCTGTAAAATTTAATAAGCCAGTTATCTTCTTCCAAAGTGTGATAATGAAAAGGGCATAGGATAAGGGTCATATAAATTCTGGTTCAAGAAGGGAGAAAACAGAAGATAAAAGAGGATTCACTGATTTACTTGTTGGTAAATTCTACCAAATAATTAAAAAATAAATCATGTCAATAATTCACAAACTCTTTCAGAAAATTGGGGAGAAGAGAACACATTCTGGTTTGGTTTATGAAATTGACATCATCCTGATACCAAAGTCAAACAAAAAGATGACCCATCCCTGACCAAAGACACCAGTATAGTTAAAAAGCATAGGTTCAAAAATCCCTAACAAATCATTAGTAAACCAAATCAACCCAAAATGTATATATAAATGATAATATATCATGACTTGATATGAATATATCAGTTAAACTCAGGCCAGGAACATGGCATTTGTTTGACACTCAACACACTGAAAACAAAAAGCCATCAGATGATCTGAGTGTGCAGGAGAAGCATTTGACAAAATTCAACATATTTTCAACACAAAACAACAAACAACTCTCAAAAAAGTAGGAATATAAGGAATTCCCCTCAATCTGATAAAGAACATCTACAAAAAACCAACTGCTAATATCATACTTCACAGTAAAACACTGAACTCTGTCTGTAAGACTAACAACAGGGCAAGAATGTCCTCTCTCATCTCTTCTTTTCATGATTGTACTGGAGGCTTAGTCACTGTATACAGCAAGACAGGAGTAAAACACATAAAGATTAAATAATAATAATGGAAATGGCTTTATTCAAAAATAACATGAATATCTATGTAGAAAATTCATAAAACCTTATTTTAAGAAAACTACTAGAGTGAATAAGTGCAATATCACAAGATACAAGGTCACTATAAAAAATAGTAATGGTAATTCTATATACTAACAATGAAAATTTGAAACTATGGTTAAAATACAATAGCAGTTAAAATAACATTCATAACCAAAAATTCCAGGGATACATTTAACAAAATAAGCACAAGACCTGCACATGGAAAACTGTAAAATGCATCTTAGAGAAATATAAAAAGAAAGACCTAAGTGATTTAAATAGAGACATATACCATATTTCTAGATTGCACACCCACCCAAAATTGCTAAGATACCAATTCTGTTTATCTGCAGATTTGACACAATCTCCTTTAAAACCCCAGCAAGCTTTTTTTTTCTTGTAGAAGTTGACAGTTTCTTTAAAAAAATTGTATATATATATATATATATATATATATATATAATGCCAAAAAACAATTAGAATAACTAGAACATACTTGGGGAAAGAAACAAGTTGGAAGAATTACATTTTCTGATTGTAAGATTTATTATAAAGCAATGGTAACAAGTCAATACGGCCTTGAGGAAAAAACTGGATCTTTACCTTACACCATACACAAAAATAAACTCAAAAGGGATTAAAGATCTAAATATAAACCTGAAACCATAAAATTCCTAAAAGAAAACATAAGGGGAAAGCCCCTTGATATCGGCCTTACCAATAACTTTTTCGATGCCACCAAAGAGTTCAGGCAACAAAAGCAAAAGTGAGCACGTTGGCCTACATCAAACTAAAAAGCTTCTGCACAGCAAAAGGTACAATCAACAAAATGAACAGGCACCAATGGAGTGGAAGAATATATTAGCAAACCATGTATCTCATAAGATGTTAATATCCAAAATATATAAGAAACTCACATAACTCAACAGCAAAAAAAAAAATGTTTTTAAATGGGCAAAAGACCTGAATAATCCTTTTTCTAAGGAAGATATAAAAATAGCCAACAAAATATGGATGAGTCTGGAGGACATTATGTTAAATGAAGTAAGTCAGACACAGAAAGATAAATGCCACACGTTCTCATTCATATCTGGGAGCTTAAAAGAAATGAGTTCATAGAAAGAGAATAGAATTGGCCGGGTGCCGCGGCTCACACCTGTAATCCCAGCACTTAGAGAGGAAAAGGCGGGCGGATCACCTGAGGTCAGGAGTTCGAGACCAGCCTGGCCAACGTGGCGAAATCCTGTCTCCACTAACAATACAAAAATTAGACAGGTCTAGTGGCAGGTGCCTGTAATCCCAGTTACTAGGGAGGCTGAGGCACGAGAATCACTTGAACCCAGGAGGCGGAGGTTGCAGTGAGCCAAGATTGTGCCACTGCCCTCCAGCCTGGGCGACAGAGCAAGACCCTGTCTCACAAAAAGAAAGAAAAAAAAAGAAAGAGAGTAGAACTGTGGTTATTAGAGGCTGAGGAGTGTTGTGGGGAGGGAAGGTAGGGAAAAATTAGTAGAAGGATACAAAATTACAGTTACAGAGGAGCAATGGGTCTGGTGCTTTATAGCACTGTAGGGTGAATATGGTTAATAATAACATTGCATATTTTCAAAAAGCTAGAAGAGAGGATTTTGAGTGTTCACAACACCAAAAAATGATAACCGTTTGAGGGGATGGATATGCTAATTGCCCCAATTGGATTGTTATATATTGTAGGCATGTACTGAAATATCACTCTGTATCCCATTAATATGAACAACTATTACATGCCAACTATAAACAAAAGGAAAAAATAGACACCAGACACATGGAAAAAGTGCTAATCATTAGGGAAATGCAGAGCAAAACCCCAACGAGATATCACCTCACACCAGTTAGGGGGGCTACTAAAAAATTACAAGTGTTGGTGAGGATGTGGAACAAAGGGAAATCATGTACAATGTTGGTGGAAATGTAAATTGATACAGCCATTTCAGAAAACAGTATGAAGTTTGCTCAAAATACTGAAAATAGAATACTAAATGGTTCTGGCCAGGCACGGTGGTTCATGCCTGTAATCCCAGCACTTTGGGAGGCTGAAGTGGGTGCATCACCTGAGGCCAGGAGTTCAAGACCAGCCTGACCAACATGGTGAAACCCCATCTCTACTAAAAAAAAAAAAGAATACAAAATTAGCTGGTCATGATGGCACGCACCTGTAATCCCAGCTACTTGGGTGGCTGAGGCAGAAGAATAACTTGAACCCAGGAGGTGGAGGTTACAGTGAGCCGAGATCACACCACTGCACGCCAGCCTTGGCAACAAGAGTGAAACTCCATCTCAAAAGAAAAAAATAAAATGCTAGTTGGTCCAGCAATCCCTTTGCTGAGTAGGTACCCAAAGGAAATGACAGCAGCACCTCGTAAAGACACCTGCACTCGCACGTGCATGGCATCATTCCAGCCACACTATGCAAACAACCTAAAGTATCCATCAATGGATGAATGAATAAAGCAAGTGTAGTATATATACACAATGGAATATAATTCAGCCTTTAAAAAGAGAGAAATCCTGCCATTTGTGACAATATAGATGGGCCTGGAGAATATCATGCTAAGTGAAATAAGCCAGACATAGATAAACCAGAAATAAGACTGACAAATTGTATGGTCTTACTTCTATGAAGAATCTTAAAAACAAAAGTTGAATAAATAGATGGCCAGATGTGGTAACTCACGCCTGTAATGCCAGTACTTTGGGAGGCCGAGGTGGGTGGATCACTTGAGGCCAGGAGTTCAAGACCACCAGCCTGGACAACATGGTAAAACCTCGTCTCTATTAAAAATACAAAAATTAGCTGGGCATGGTGGCGCATGCCTGTATTCCCAGCTACTCGGAAGGCTGAGGCACAAGAATCATTTGAACCCGGGAGGCGGAGGTTGCAGTGAGCTCAGACAGAGATTCTGTTTAAAAAAAAAAAAAAAAAGTTGAAAAAACAGAAGGCTGTTTACCAGGGGCCTGGAGGGCAAACGAGGAGATGTAGTTCAAAGGATATGAAGTTGCAGTCACGCGGGATGAATAAGTCTAGAGATCTAACATATAGCATGAGGACTATAGTTAATATTGTATACTGAAAATGTGCTAAAAGAGTAGATTTTAGGTTCCCTTAACACATGAAAAAGGTATCTATGGAAGGTGATGAATATGTAAATTTGTCTGTAGTAGTCACTTTAAGATATATATGTATACGCATATCAAAACATCCTATTACATACCTCAAATATAACAAAATTAATTTTTTTGAAAGAAAAGACAACTGCCCAATTTAAAATGGGCTAAGAACTTGAGCAGCCATTTTACAAAAGACGATATATGAATAGCCAATATGCATGTGAAAAAGTGTTCAGCATGGTTGTCAGAGAAATGCAGACAGAACACAATGAAGGGTCACATTGTCTTCTAAAATGGCTAAAATTTTAAAAGCTGACAATACCAATGTTTTAATAAATTGGAAAAAAACAGCACTCTCATACACTGATGGTGGGAAAACAAAGTAAAATGGTACAACCATTTTTGAAAACTGTCTGGAAGTTTCTCATGAAGCTAAACATACGTTCACCCTATGACCCAGCATTTCTAATCCTAGGTATTTACCCACTAAAACATGTTTGAAAAAATAAAACAAAACAAAAATAAGCAAGCAAACACAAGCCTATATAAGGACGTTTATAGTGTCTTTATATCCAAAAATTGGAAACAACTGCAATGTCCATCAACAAGGAAATGAATGAACAAATTATGGTGTATTTACATATATATAATAGAAAACTGTTCTACAATAAAAAAAGAATAAACTACTGAGACCTGAAGCGATATGGATGAATCTCAAAAACATGATGTTGAAAGAAAAAAACCAAGACACAAAAAAGTGTATATTGTATGGTTCAATCTATAAGAAGCTCTAGAAAAGGCAAAACTAAGCTATGTTGATAGAATCAGACCTGTAGTCGCAAGTGTAGAGAGTTTGAGCTTTGACTTAGAAAGGCACGTGAGAACTTCCTGTGGCAGTAGAAATGATCTCTGACTTGATCGGAGAAAACACGTTTGTCAAACTCATCACACTGCACGCTTAAGATATGTGCGCTTCACCCTTTGTAAAGTACACCTCAATTTAAACATCCATCAAATTATATCGAACAACTTTAGAAGAAATTTGTGTTTAAAAGTAGAAGAAGCATGCCTTTCCCCCAAGTCAACTTTCCATAGAAATATCCATCTATAAATCATATTCAAGAAAGCAACCAAACTGCCCAAGAATATGGGATCATTGAAACCAAATATAGCATCCATTAAAAAAATACACACCTATTACAAAAGATGTTATGAAAATATTTGATCACATTTAAAAAATCCACACTAATTTTAAGTGAAGATTTTAGCTTATTGAGTAGGATGTATACTGGATGCCCAATTTGGAAAAAGTTTGTTTCTCTGTGTGTGTACATACAGAGAAAAGGCAAGAAAATTTGTACCAAAATGTTGTCTATTTCTGGGTAATGCAATTACATATCATTTTAATTTTGTTTCTTGATGCAAGATTGTCAACAATGAATTATGCCACTATTACACTAAAAGGGAAAATTATTTTCAAAACCTAAAATTAAAGGTGATAGTGCTCATGACAAAACCATGTCAAGTTACCACTTACCTCTTTGAAATTTTTCATTTTCATTTAGATTCGTCACCACCACCACCAGCACTACCACCATCACACCACTCACCCCCGGAGCCTCCTACATACTCCTCCCAAGTCCCAGGACTACAGAGCTGTCTACAAACTGAGAAGAGCCAGGAATGGCACACATCCCTGGGTGCTGATGCTGATTTGATGTGATGTTTTGGGTACTGATGAATGGAAGAGATCTTGCCATGGACCACTTGGTTCTGGCTACTTATCCAGGATTATGTCCTCTGCCCACAAGGCAGGGCCCCTCGAAGTACATGCAGACCCTCCCGGCACTCTTAGTGCACACAGTCTTCTGGTCTTCTGTATTGGCTCCTGTCCGGGCCCCGTAGTCCAATGCCCAGCTCATCACAATGTCCACATCAGCACGGGGCTTTTCTTGCTGCCTGATTATGGAAACTCTTTACCATCTTGTGTAGCCTGTGGGGTTTTTTTTCATAGTTTCTTTTCCCGTAAAACTATGTGAGTGAGCCAAGATCGCACCACTGCACTCCAGCCTGGGCAACAGAGAGAATTGTAATTAGCTTTCTACCTTAATTTCTACCTGTAATTAGCTTTCTACCTTAGCTCCAAGATGCTCCCACCTTCCCTGTCTCCCACTATGCAGACGCACTCCCCTAAGCACCTTCAAGTTGCCTATGCTTAAGTCTCATATGTCACCCTGGGGTCCATGTTTTTGCTTGAAATCCACTTAAAAAAAAAGCCATACATTATAATCCCTCAGGCCCTCATTAACAGCTGAGTCCAAACATCTAGCAAATTACCACAGACGTGAAGCAAAATCTCATTGGTAAGTCTGAGTTGCCCAATGAGGGTTTACAAGGATAAATTCACGTTTTCTAACTTCATTACCTTTTCTTACTTGAATTTCAGGAGAGCACATGGTAAGATCTGGAGCAGGAAAGTGAAGTCTCTTTTTTATTTCAAGGTCGCAGTATTTATAAAACGTTCTCTCTTGCTCTCCTTCTGGGAAATCTGCAGTCTCAGAAATGTCAAAGTGACTCAAATCAATTGCCAAGCAGCATGACAGAGATTAGACTGAATTTAAAGCCCTTTCTGGAGGATCTGGGATTGACTGCAGGCACCCGTCACAAAAACGAAATTCTGAGTGTGCCTGACAATCATAGATAAAATTTCCCCTGACCACATGCATCCTGACATGATATCGACTAAAGAGTTTAATAGGTGTGCTTTGAAAAGCTACAAGGATTTGTCCTTCCTCAGAGAAACTTGCTTCTAGGTGAGTCACAGGACAGCAATAAAGACCTCACAACAGGATTAGCTGCCAGAGGACAATGCCTGGAAAAAAGATTTGGGCCAATACTCTAACAAAAGTTAGTTTTAGAAAGTTTTTTTATATACGCCTAACTTTATCTGCAAAAGGTCATGTTACCAGGAGCGCAGCCTAGACATTTCTGAGGCCTATAGGCATAGAAGTAGCTACATCATATGACGTAAAAATTCCTACAGCATTTTTAAAATTTCAAACAACCTACTTCCTAAAATCTTTCAACAGCTTCTCTGTAAGACTTACTCGTGTGTCTATTGAGTGTGTGTGTTTGTGTGTGTTATGGCGTGTGGGCAGGGGTCTGTACAAGTGTAGGATAAAGCAGGATCTATTTATTTCTATTTTACTTTGATTTGTTGTCCTTGTGCAAATACAGTGAGAAGTCAGCACATCCCATTACTTAAAAGGTGATGGCTTTAGATTTTTTGGGGCATGCAACAGCTGATCAATACATATTTGTTACACAGAACTGAAGTGATTTGATCTCTTTAGGTCTTACTTAACCCTCCTGTGAAGTGCAGATATCTACCCTGCCGAAAGGTAGCTCTGCCATCTCCATGAAGATCCGCACTGGGGGTCATTTTGATGAGCTGTATCAGACTGTACATTTTTTCACTGAAAATAGTAACAAAGTGTAATTGGTATGTCTGACAAAAGTGTTAAGAAAGTTATGGGATGTAAAAGAACATGCAGATGAGCTACAAGGATCTTAGGTATCCTTACACCTACCCCCAATGGCTTGGTGGTCTAATAGCTGCCTGTGAGTTTCCCAATTAAATCAGATACTGAAGTATCCCAGGCGCTCAAAAGCTGTCTCTCACATCAGGGAGGTGCTCAAGTTAGGCACAAAATGTTCAGCCTGCCTTCCTTTGTGGAGCAATTGCTCATCTCCTATCCATCACGGGGGCTCTGGAAATGCCTCAGAAATTCACAGTGTCCTTCTGAGACCGGCCAGCACCGGGGCTGGATGCTAGCGCTGAGGCCCTGGGATCTGATCCACGTGCAAAATGTGGTTTCTCTCTGACAGCATGCAGCTGTAGCTGCCTTCAAACCATGCCTCCAGGGAGCTTTTCTGGGTGTTCTCTGATGCCTGTCAGATATTTGAGCCTCGATAAACAGCTTTCTTATGGCTGAAGTTAAGTTGGAGGCTCTTGTTCACACTCTCAGAAAACAGCTTTTCCTCTCCTCGCCTTGGCCGCCTCTGTCTGGGCCCAGACGTCTCTGTTGGAGGATGCTGGAGGTCAGAGTTGTCTTCCTTGGACTCGGCCCCCAAGCATTCTTCATTCAAGGACCTCCCGTTCTCGGCCCTGGGGGCATTAACCTGCCTAAAGGCAGCCCTGGCCTCAAGGAGCTTACCACAAACTCAGGAAAGCCAAACACAAATGATAATGCTACCAGAAAGTTGAATTTTACTTTTAATCTTCCAGTGTTTTCTTATTTATTAAAGAGATGCCATCATTGGGAAAGAGGGTTATTCTCATGACACTTGACCACAAAACCTTGACTACCCAGAACCAGAATTAGAAATGAAAGTGAGGTCCAGGACGTACTCTGGAATGCAGACTCCTCCCTCCCTGCTCCCCAGGCTCAGTATAGAAAGGCGGGATTCTGCTGATATCCAGGAAGGAAAACCATCATCACAGTTCATGTGCCAGACAGTCTGGAGTGGGAAGCGCTGGGGCAGGATGGCCAGTGTGGGAAGCCACAGCCACAACCACGATAGGAAAGAGAGGCTGGCCGCTATCTGTGCTCATCATAAGAAAGGGAAGTGGTGGTGGGGGGCAGTGACTCACGCCTGTAATCCCAGCACTTTGGGAGGCCGAGGCGGGTGGATTGCCTGAGATCAGGAGTTCAAGACCAGCCTGGTCAACATGGTGAAACTCTGTCTCTACTAAAAATGCAAAAATTAGCCGGGTGTGGTGGCACACACCTGTAATCCCAGCTACTTGGGAGGCTGAGGCAGGAGAATCGCTTGAACCCAGGAGGCAGAGGTTGTGGTGAGCCGAGATTGCACCGTTGCACTCCAACCTGGGTGACAGAGCCAGACTCTGTCTCACAAAAAAAAAAAAAAAAAAAAAAAAAAATTGTACAGGCCAGGCCAGGCCAGGCAAGGTGGCTTACGCCTGTAATCCCAGCACTTCAGGAGGCTGAGGCGGGTGGATTTCTTGAGGCCAGGAGTTCGAGACCAGCCTGGCCAACATGGCAAAACCCCTTCTCTACTAAAAAATACAAAAATTAGCTGGGTATGGTGGCACACACCTGTAATCTCAGCTACTCAGGAGGCTGAGGCAGGAGAATCATTTGGACCTGGGAGGCAGAGGTTTTGGTGAGCCGAGATTGCGCCACTGCACTCCAGCCTGGGCAACAGAGCAAGACTCTATCAAAGAAAAGAAAAGAGAAGAGGAAGAGAAGAGAAAAGAAGAGAGAAAAGAAAAGAAAAGAGTAAACAAAATGGACTTGGTCACCATTAGTAGGTATTGTTCATTGCTACTGTAAGTAGCACAAACCTTAGTAAATCCTAGGCCTCCCTGAGCAATGTACACACACTTTCTCATTAAAATTTCACTCCCACGCCTATTCCCCCCACAAAAAAGTCTACATGGTAGATATCCCCACTTTAAAACAAAGGAACCAGTTCATGTTGGTTAGGTAACAAAACCTGCATCGCACGTTTTATACATGCCAGTATGGGGATTTGATTCCAGGCAGCTGAGTTCCAGAGGCTTGGTATTTTGTAAAAACTGTGACCAAGCAGAAGGAATAGGTAGCTGCAGGACAGATGGCTATGTGGCCTTTTCATCACCATATCCTTTAATAAGCCATTTCAATACCATTGGTAACCATTTTCTCATTTAATAAGAATTTATTGCTGTAAATACATTTTTTTAAAGTCTCAGGGTGTTTGAAATAAAGGATGTGGCTTATTATTTTTGTTTTTCCTAAATGCAGTTGATGAAAGGAGCTAGTTTTTAAGGTGAAGCCTCAGGCCTTGGGAAGAAAAAGGAGTTGAGAATCAATTTTGTTTTTAATACACTCAGACTCCGGAAACATCTTTTATCTCTACTTGTGTGTAAGGTTCAAGTAGACTTAAGATAGTGCACTATACTTGCACATTAAATAAAAGCATTATGCTCTATAAAAATAAGAAGCCTATTGGCCTTAGATGGAAATAATAATTCGAAACACATCACAGACAGAAAAGAGCTAAGCATTTTCCAGAATTTTCATCTATTCCAAGATAAGCGTATGCATGTTTTTAAACAGGGAGTAAGTACACACTAATGCTCAGGGTTCTGTGCAGCAGTGGTGGCCCCAAATGCTGGGGCAGGCACTGGCCTCCTTCCCTCCCTCTCCAGAAGTAAGAGCAACTTGAGTCTCCACAGAGGGTGGGCAGGCCTCAGGCTGCACGCTGAGGTCAGCAAAACTTAATTCACGAAGGTCTTAAGTGGTTCTTAATAGACATAAGGATTCTTTGTCATTTGGGAGGCCAAGGTGGGTGGATCACTTGAGGTCAGGAGTTCGAGACCAGCCTAGCCAACATGGTGAAACCCCATCGCTACTAAAAATGCAAACAGTAGCCAGCACCTATAATCCCAGCTACTCGGGAAGCTGAGGCAAGAGAATCACTTGAACCTGGGAGGCAGAGGTTGCAGTGAGCCGAGATCACGCCATTGCACTCCAGCCTGGGCAACAGAGCAAGACTCTCTCTCAAAAATAAATAAATAAATAATCAAATAAAATAAAGAAAAAAGTCATTTAAGAAAACAAATTTGGAGGATTTCATTATGCACCATATACATATATACATATATACATACACATATATATATATGGTGCATAATGTGTATATATATGTATATATCACAAATTTATTTAAATTCTACTCAGAATCCCAAAATACCTTTTGTGATAAGACTCTTCTGTCACATCAAAGCATCTTCCCTGACTTGTCCCTGGAAGCAGAAAAAGGCCCCATTTTTAGTGCTGCCAGAAGTCATGGACAAGGTAGACACACAGTGCCAGCTCTCACCTCCCAACAGGGTTGGCAGCCTTTGCGACACATCCGGAGATGTGCTGTGCACGCTTTGTTCCATCCAGTATACACAAGTTCTAGGGCATTGTGTCCTGGACAAGAAATCTGAGCATGACAATCCAGGGCTGTGGCATGAGAAGCCAGCAAAACAAAACAAAACAAAAAACAATAAAAAGCAGTCGCTTCTTCCATTGGGCCCCATCACTGTGACCAGAGCATTCGGGCATCACAGTGGTAAGCCCTCTAGACAGTGTCAAACACGCAGTGCTCACTCTCAGTAACAAGCCCACTGCCTGTTTTCACACCTGACTATTGCCAGCTGCCTGCCAAGACTCTAAAACTCATGCCAAGAACCCTGAAGAGCGTCGATGCTTCTGAAGAACCCAAGTGTTTGCTTCTGAAAGTCTTGAGAGATGCAGAGGAAAAGAACGTGGGATAAATGCAAAGGGCTGGGGGTCATGAGGCTTGGAGACCTCGCTCACTCAAGTTGTGCTATTCCAAGCTGCTCCTTGGAGAGCCAGCCAGGGGTTCCAGCAATGCCCACAGGACAACAAAGCCCATGGGGAAAATGCCCAGGGTTCCTTTTGAAACCAAACACGAGACATTTTGTCTGTGTGGTTTGGGGCAAGTTTTAGTTTACCCCTGAATATGAATCGACAAAATTTCTCAAGAAAGACCAAATGCCCCAGACAATTAAGGGATGATTTTATTCAGGTTTTAGAAGAGGAAGAATTTCCACTGATGAGAAACTTGGGGTTCATAAAGGGAGTCAATAAAAGATCCGTTTCAAGTTTTATGGGAGTCACTTACGTGGGTGGAGGCTGGTCTTATTCTGAGGACATGAGGGTAGTCTTTTGTGATTAGCCACTGCTAGGAACACATGAGGGTGGGGAACTTCTCATGGCAGATTTTCCCAGAGCTCAGGGCTCAGGCTAGTTCACATCGTCACCTCCCTCCAAGCCTTTTTATTTTTTAAGTGACAAATTAAAATCATATATAATTACAGTACACAAAATGATGTTTTGAAATATGTATACATTGTGGAATGGCTAAATCAAGCCAATTAACATTCTATGCATTACCTCACATACTTTTGTGTGTGTGTGCCTGTGTGTGTGTGTGTGTGTGGTGAGAAGACCTAAAATCTATTCTCTTAGTGATTTTCAATAATACAATACATTGTCATTAACTGTAGTCACCATGCTGTGCAATGAATCTCTTTAACTTACGCAGATCTTTTTAACTCGAGAGAAATGCCCAGTACGGAGAGTATGCCCCAAGTCGCCCCTTACTGGCCCAGGGTCGGCTCCAGCCCCGATGGCAGCTGGCCACCGATCATCCTCCAGGGGACCCTGGTCACATAGGGCCTCACCACAGCAGGCCCAAGCAAAGCCTTCCTTTCTCAGGAGTGAGAACAGAAAATGGAACTGGAGAATGCAGGCCAGTGAGCAGGAGGCACAGAAGCTAAAATCCACATAGACAAAGGCCGAGAGATGATAGGGCCAGGAGGTATCAAGAGGAAGCCATCGGGTAGCAGAGGGCAAGACTGGAGGAGGCAGTGGGGTGGGGGCTGGTGGAGGCAAGAGAGGGACAACAGAGGCGGAGACAGTCACAGGGTGGCAGGGGACCCACCCCCACCTGCTGTAAGCACAAAAAGAGACTCAAGGCGCACGATGTCTGACCCTTGTATTAATATTCCAAAACATACCCCTTATAGCTATGAAAGTCTGACTTGAAGATCTAACATAGTTTATGTAACTCCATTATTATTCCTAATATTAAATATTTTTTATAAATTTCAGAATACACACATAAGCAAAAAGGAAAACACGTTTAATGATCCCTTTGGTTCCAGTAGCCAAAGAGAGAAATGGCATCATTTTGGCAGACATTGTCTCTATACTTACGGAGGTATATTTAATCTCTCTTGTATTTTAGCCCCTTCTTTGTCAGAGGTTTCAAAAATAAGATGAGCTTATGATATCATAAAAAAATGTAGTAAGTGGTTTGTAATGCAAAATTTAGTATATTTGAAAGACCTATTTGTTTACAATTTAGGGACCTAAGCTTTTTACATATTTTAGTGTTGAAATGTCATTTGTTTTGTGAAAGATGCAATGATTATAGGTTAGGGGGCGGTTTTTAAATCTGATTTTGGTTTAGGTTTGGTTTTTTTTCTTGTGCGTTTGTTTTAATATTTCTGATGTTCCATTTTGTTAGCAAAATTAAAAATTGACAAACCTACCAGTACCTCTAATATTCTTAGAAATTTTACTGCTACATGAAATTACAAGGTGTGAGAACTACTAACCTCGCCTGTGTGGAAATTGAGTCTACCCTGGGGAGCTTTCCAAAACGGTGTGACAATTAGGAATAAAGCTCTGAATTTCCGCTCATTAACGGATGCACACCCCCATCCAAACTGTCTCTCCTTCAGATGCTCTATCTTTGGCTACAGCTGCAAGGATTTGGGGAAGTGGAGACACTGCAACACGTAAAATATAATTACGTTACTTATGAGGTGTTGATAATATCCCCATCTATGTGTACGCCATGACACGTTATTGTTTAAAAGGGTCTCTCTTACCACTTCAGGGAAAGAAGGCATATTTCCCAAGATGTGGGATACGTTACAGCCACAGTTCCACCTAGGGGAGGGAGGAAAGCTCAAAATATCCCAGGCCTTCTTATCTCCAAAGTTTACTAGTGAAAAGAGAAGGGAAAATTACCAAACACATACTCACATACCAACAGGCAATGACTTCCAGCCATTTAAGAGTGAATGAGAGAGAGAAAGAGAACAAGAAAGACACACACATACACACACAGAGAGAAACAGAGAGAGACAGAGAGACAGAGAGACAGGGAGATGGCCAGCTGGGATGATGGGTCAACTTAGATCCTCAGGAAACAAACAAGAGTCCCACACAGCTGCAGAAGGTACACTCCACATCCATGGGCCATCATCAATCTTTCTGAAAGCCTTTCTGAGCTTTAAAAGCCCATGGCTTTTCAATTAGCCATTAAAATCACTGTGCCATCTACTCGAAGTCTTCCCTGGAGACATTTGTAATAGATGAGAAAGGAGCAGGAAGATGAAAGGGGGCTTGCTGCTGTAGTCAGGAACTGCATCTGTTAAAGGGTTAACAGCAGTTCTAACTAATTACCCACCAGGAAGTGTGATGGCCTCAGGGTGCCCTGTGTGGATGCTCCAGCCCCAGTTCCAGGGAGTCTTACAACTCCCCAACCAAGCCACTCAATAGCGGACTGCTTTCCTGTCAGTCACAACTTTCCGAATAAGCAGCAGAGGTGAATTGAAGAATTATTTGACAACAGTTCTATTTTGTTTTCTCTATCCAAATACAAGCTCTAATTCAAGTCCTCTCTTCTCTGCATCTCAGTTTTCCACACCCATAAAATACATAAAATGCTGCTCCTACGTACAGGTTCAAATGCAGTCCTGCACCTGAAAGAAGCTTATGTCAATAAACAGATGTCAGTTATTGCATTACAAACCCAGATAAGAGGTGGTCAATCAAATACCGATCAGTACAACTGAGTACCAGCCATGAAAGCAGCATCAGACATTTATAATCTAGCTGGATGACACAGCCAAGCAGAAGGAATAGTGTAGTGTAATACAAGACAATACAGTCAACTCTTGAACAAGAAGGGTTTGAAGTGTACAAGTCCACCTATACAGAGTTTTTTCAATAAATATATCGAAAAATTTTTTGGAGATTTGCAACAATTTGAAAAAAAATCACAGATAAACCGTGTAGCCTAGAAATAGCAAAAAAAAAAATCAGAAAAAATTATGCTATGAATGCATAACATATATGTAGATACTAGCCTATTTTATTATTTACTACCATAAAATAGACATGAATCTGTTATAAAATGTTAAAATTTATCAGAACTTACCTACACACAGACCGGATGTACATGGTGTCATTGGCAGTCAAGAGAAATGTAAACAAATGTAAAGACGCAGCATCAAATCGTAACTGCATGCAATTCATTGTAGGAATTACTGTAGTGCCGGAATCATTTCGCAGCCACCTCCTGTTGCTATTGCAGTGAGCTCAAGTGTTGTGGGTATCCGCTTAAAACACCGCGCGATGCTCATCATCTCCACGTGAGCCGTTCGTCTCACCAGTAAATTGCATTTCGCAGTAAAAAGTGATCTCTTGAGGTTCTCATGTATTTTTCATCATGCTGAGTGCAATACTGTAAACCTTGAATAACACCGTAGGGCCCATGTGAAGTGCCACTAGTGGTGCTGGAAATGCTCCCAAGAAGCAGAGGAAAGTTGTGACAGTCCAAGAAAAAGCTGAATTGCTTGATGTGTACTGTAGTAGACCAAGGGCTGCAGCTCCGGGTGCTGCTATGTCAGGCAGGCGACTCATCTCGTAAACAGACACCACAAATGTTCAGTTCAGATCACAGCAGCATAGCACTGTAAATGTATAAAATGTATTTTCTCTTCCTTATGATCTTCCTAATAACATTTTCTTTTCTCTAGCTTGCTGTATTGTAAGAATACAGCATATGATACATACAACATACACAATATATGTGAATGGACTGTTTATGTTATCTGTAAGGCTTCCAGTCAACAGTGGCTGTTAGTAGTTAAGTTTGCTTGGAGGAGTCAAAACTTTTTTGTAGATTTTTGACTGCACAGAGGTCAGCACCCCTAATACCCATGTTATTCAAGAGTCAACTCTACAACTGAATGTTAAGCTGATGGTTCAAATGCAAAGAGCAATGACGTTAATTTTTTAAATATCCATTTATTCCCATTAATTGAGTCCCAACAGCTATGCTGGCCCAGGGTGCTCAGGCTGGAGAAAGTGCAGGTGAGTGGGAAAGCCTGGCCGTGGTGTGGATAAAGACAAGCACTTACAGGAGAAAACCGAGCTCCAGGGCTGCAGACATCGCCCAGTCATGAGTTTTAAAGAAGGAGTAAAAAGCAGCCGAGTGTGGAGGCAGCGGGAGATAAATTCTAACAGAGACCTTAAATGATGACTCTATTTGTGTAGGTCAAGTGCAGCCACCAAACTTTACTAAACTGTTACAGAGATCAGCTTGGGAGAAGCAGAAAAATGGCCTGCGCAGGACTCACATTTGTCCTGGTGTGGAGCCTGGTGTGAGTGGGTCACTTAAAACTTCAGATATCTTGTAAGTCATTTACATTTGACTTCTCAACATGAGTATAATCTCGATATAGATTTGCCAGGTGTCCTTTGCAGGCTGATATTAATGCTGCTGAACATAGAGGCAGATAACCTCTCTTTATATCTGTCCAAAACCCACTGCATGTCAGGCACAAAGGGGTCATGCATGTTACTGGATGCTGGCCACTCTCTCCCTCTTTTTCTCACCATCTGCTCCCAATGCCACCACCTACTCCCTACACCCCTTGCAGAATGTGATAAAAAGGAAACTAGAACGTTTCTGCTAATTCTCAGCCCTTTATGCTAGCCAAAGTCATCAGGCTGGAAAAACCTAGCTCAGTAATGGGGTCAGGGGGCTGTGGGGACGACCAGCATCACCACACAGGCCGGGCTCAGGCCCCTGGGATGGGGCTCACCCACTAGCCTCAGAGTGGATGACAGGAAGGCTTTTCTGATCCAAATGTGAGAAGGAGACCTTGCCTGCCTTGCCCTGCCCTAACCTCATGAGCGATGAACTACACAGAGAAGCAAAAATGCTCATCCAGTTGTCACTTATCGGCACTCACCGGGCACCAGGCACCATGCTTTACATGCCGTGCTTTTGGGGCTTACTCCCCCCATCCTCACCACACCCCTCCGGCTGGGCCTTCTGATGCTTCCTCAGCCTCCCAGGAGAAAAGCAAGGCTCAGACAGGCTAAATAGACAGTCCAAGTTCCCACAGCCTGGTGGCGGAGCGGGAGGTACAGCCCAGGTGTGGCCGGCTTTAAAGGGCATGCCAGCAACTGTCTTGTCAAGCATTGCTAAGGCTGACACTGACAGAGTATCAATTCTGGGGAGTCCCCAACCCTGCGAGCAGTGCTGGCTGTCCCCGACACAGAGCCCCACCTGTCCTGGACTGGGGTCTCCCTCCCTCTTTCCGCTATGCCCTCAATTCTGCTTCTGGTTTTCATGACCTTTCCATGACTACAGTCACTTGGCGTTCTCCAGATCCCTCCACAGTATTGAACTGTCAAGATTCACCTAAAATTAAGTCACACAGTCCTGAGAACATTAGGAAGCCACAGAGCCAAAACCAAAGCCCCTCTAGTGAGTCGCTGATCATCACTAAAATAGTACCTGTTAGGGGAGAGATTATATTATTCAGGACATGTTACCCCAACATATGGCACCATAGCATTTGAGAAAACAGCTGAAGCAGGAAGGTCTCTCTGACCTTCTCAACCCTTCCCCTTGAAACAAGCCATGAAAGAATCCTCTGACCTTCTCCCCTGATGCAGGGAGACCCTTGCGTGACAGGTGCACCCCCCTATACTCAGAGGAAAGGAACATGCTTATTTATATAGGTGGTTTTTTTTGAGACAAGGTCTCACTCTGTTGCCCAGGCTGGAGTGTAGTGATGTGATGGTGGCTCATTGTAGCCTCAAATCCTGGACTCAAGCGATCGATCCTCTTGCCTCAGCCTCCCAAGTAGCTATGACTACAGGTATGTACCACCACACCTGGCTTATTTACTTATTCATTCATTCATTTAATTTTTTTGGAGCCGGGTGTCACTATGTTGCCCAGACTGATCTCAAACTCCTGGCCTCAGGCAATCCTCCCACCTCAGCCTTGCAGGAATGTCCGTACCTCCGAAGACCCAGGGACACAGGGAAGAATCAGAACAAACAGGCTTTGCCGAGTTTCCCCCCATTTAATTACTATTAGATCATACCCCCTTTGTGCAATCATACCTCTGAACAACTCTACTCACCATCAAACCTAAGCATAAAAATACACAGGATTCCCTGTGTCTTTGGGTCTTTATTTCTTTATGAAGGTTCTCATGCCACATAAAACCGCTTTTCTCTTATTCATCTGTCTTTCGTTACAGGGGCTTCAGCCATGAGCCTGAGATGAGAATGAAATACACGACTTTTTCTACCCTGCAACCCCTCACCCCCTGCACATTCTTTGTGGTTTGGGTCCTGGTTATAGCTCCTCTCTTAAGGCAGGGACTGTGTTCCTTCACATTCTGTAATCACTGACTTTTATACTCCAGTTTACCTGGTATTGTTGAAACAGCACTGGACGCAAAGTTAGAAAAGCTCGTTTCAAGTCTCACTAATGTCAGTCTTCAGCTAAACCCCTGGGTAAATTCCCGAGCAGTCAGAATCATTGGCATTGCTGAGGATTCACTGTGGCCCAGCGTATTCGTCTTGATAACCCCCTACAGGGTAAGTACAAACATCATCTTCACTTCCACCAGCACAGGAGCAGAGGCTTAGTGAAGTTCCCTACCTTACCCAAGGTCACACAGTTAATCACTGGCAGTGCAGGGACTTGAACCTCTGCCACCCACTTCTACCACAGTGCCTGGTACGTATTAGCGCTCAGTTGATTCGTTTTGACGGCTTGTTAACTTAATACCAAGCTGTGTGCGTTGGCCTTTCCATCTAAAATGAGAGAAGTTATACTAATACTTATCATCAGGGGTTCTGTGGAGAATCAGTGCAATCCTGCACGTAAATTGCCTTTGAAACCGGGAAAGCTCCGTAGAAAAGCCAACCATTGTCATAATTTTTCCTGACCCCTGCCTCCCTTTGCCTGAGGCTGATCAAGGGACTGCAAGAGAGGGCGGACAAGGAGTGTGAGGTGATACAGTTCTGAGTTCTAGTCTGATGTGAGCTCCTTAACACTGTGTCCTTGCCTGCACGAGGAGGGTATGGAGTGAAACGCGTGCAGCGTCTTGCATTCCCGCGATTGTACAAGTGAGGAACCATGACTCCTCTCAGGGCACTGACAACAGGAGCCGGTCTCCAGCCCTCAGTTCTGACAGATGGGTCAAGTTGGCCTCCTTCCCAAGCACTGGTTTGGATTCTTTCAGCTTCTACTTTTTCAGTTGGATCTCATTTAATTGTTGTCATTTCTTGCGTTCACCTCGAGGCCCTGGGCACCTTACACACCTTAAACACTTCAGGCATAAAGCATACAAAAATAAATTCTGCTTCAATCTTTCCACATGGTGGAAAACCGGCCACTTATATTAATAATAGAACCCTGATGTGTCCATCTAAAACCCTCTGAAGACCACCTCATGGGGAAAACAAAACAAAACCGCCACAGTTCCACCGGTTCAAGAGTGAGGAGAGCAGGAAGGAGAGAAAGAAAAAGAAAGGGAAGCGTGGAGGGGAAACAAGAAAGAAAAAGAAAAGAGAAAATGCACAACATTCTTTTTCTTCCTCATTCATTATCCTGCTGTGTTAACTTCAAATAATTTTGAGGACATTTTACCATAAATATTGAGCCAAGTTCCATGTATCTTATAGAACAATCAGGGAAAAACAGAACATTTATTTCTGAGCACCTGGAAGGCCATTGAGCACCAGACATTGTTCATGATGGGGTGCTCAATGCAGTTTGCTTTATTTTCCTTTGTTCCCACATGTTCTAAAGTTTAGATTCAATTGAATTCAAGGGGACAATGGTCAGATAACAGAAAACCAAAAAAAAAAAAAATCGGTTTCCATTTTCCTTCAGTGAAATGGGAATGTAAACAAACCAAGGTCCATGCATTCTTGAGATCACTCAGGACTCCTGGCCTCAATCTGTCTGCAGGACCTGCATGTGCCTCATCTCCGCTGGAACCACCAACAGGAAACGCAGCTCAGCTGACCCCCAATGCCAACCCACACCGTTACCCTGAGACAGCTCCATTCACAGATCCAGCCCCCAGCCCCGGCTGGATTCCTGGAAAAAACAATGGAACCAGTGCCTGTCGCTGACATGGAGGACGAACGGGTGGGGAGGTGGGGGAAAAGAAAGCAGTGGACACTGTCACACCCAGTGCCAGAGGGAGATCCTGGTGTGGGCGCAGCCCCCTGCGGGACTAGGTGGGCAGAAGTGGCAGGTGGCACCTATACCTCCTCTTCCAATAACCCAGGTGGAGATGGAACTCCAGGTTTTAACGTGGCCCCTCCCAAGGGGCCCACATTTAAACCACTGCACAAGCCAACACTGTGTGGGCAATGGACACGTCCGCAGAGGGTGAGCCCAAGGGGCTCTTGCTTTCTTCCTCTGAATGAGCTTGCAGTCTGCAGGGTGCCTTCCTCTACCCCCACTGCCTCCCCACTGCCAAGCCAAGCGTCGGTGGCCACGTAGGACCTTATGAGTGGCTCGCTTTATTACTTCATGGTGTCTGCCTGGTACCTATAGATATATGAGTTTATAATCGCAGGCTTAGATCCATCTCACACCTCCCTTTAAAAATAGGGGGTCTTAGCTCAGGGAGACGGACGTCCACAGAGCGAGGCTGCCACTCACTGCTCTGTCTCCAGGCTCACGTCCACACCTGGTGTCTGCACTGTGCTGACAGATAAATATATTCACTATAAACCCTGGAAACAAATTAGGATGCCACATTTTAAGGTCCCTGTATTTATTATCTCTTTCTATGAAACAAATTACCCCCAAATTTAAGGGCTTAGAAAACAAACATTTATTATCTCAGTTTCTGCAGATCGGCCAGTGAGCACAACTTACCTGCGTTCTCTCACTCAAGGCCTTTCGTGAGGTGTCATTCAGAGTGTCGGCTGGGGCTGGGGCTGGGGCCCTCTCCAGGCCCGACTCGGGAGGATGGCGTCCAGGCTTACACGGGGGGCGCTGGCAGGTCTTAGGTTCTGGGTTCCATGCCTCATGGGCTTCTCCATGGGGCAGCTCACGGGGGAGCCTGTTGCCCCAGAGTGAGAGATTTGCAGAGAGTGAGGGACGGAGAGCCCCGCGAAGTCACAGTTGTTTTATAACAACCTCAGAGGCCACATCTTTTCCATATTCTATTTGGTAAAAGTGAGTCTTCAGGTCTCACCCACACTCTAGAGGAGGGGGTGTCACCAGGAGGCGGGGTTCTTGGGAGCCAATGGCAGGCCTGGACCACAGTCCCTTTAGCTTCCCAGGCAACAGGAGACACGCACAGCAGGGGCAGTGCAGGGCGCCTGTGAGAGTCCCCAAGAGCAGTTCCTAGGCACACGCTGTCCTGGCACGACTGTTGAGGACCCCCTCTACTCTCAGAGCTGCCTGATGAGATCCCATTGCAGTGTTTTCCAAAGGAAGGAGCTCAACTCCCCTTTCTCACAGCGTCTGCCGCTTACTCTCCCAGGCAGCACAGTCACTGCCCTGGGTCCGGCAATACCCCATTCCAGCACCAGCCGCCTTTCCTTCCTGGTCTTAGTAGTACCCTTATTTTCTACTATTTAAACATTTTCTTACTTTAAAAAAATCTTCATGTGGCCGGGCGCTGTGGCTCACGCCTGTAATCCCAGCACTTTGGGAGGCAAAGGCGGGCAGATCACGAGGTCAGGAGATCGAGACCATCCTGGCTAACACGGTGAAACCCCGTCTCTACTAAAAATACAAAAAATTAGCCGGGCGTGGTGGCGGGCGCCTGTAGTCCCAGCTACTCGGGAGGCTGAGGCAGGAGAATGGTGTGAACCTGGGAGGCGGAGCTTGCAGTGAGCCGAGATCGTGCCACTGCACTCCAGCCTGGGTGACAGAGCGAGACTCCGTCTAAAAAAAAAAAAAAAGAAAAATCATGTAATTAGCACCACAGTTTTCTATGTCCCAGTGTAAATGGATGGGATTATACAGAGGGCAAATACTAGCTATATAATTGCTTATAAATATTTGTGTAGATATTTTGTATATTACGAGACAATAGCATTATCTTTTATCATGTTTATTTACCATAATCAGTATATAGATGGCACTGTGAAAAGCTTTCTAAAAACCCTTCAACCTTCTCAAATTTTTGCATGTAAACATGAACATGCCGTGAATGGAACCTTTTGCATTTGCTCTCTGAATGGTCTCTCAAACACAAGGGTGGAACAATTAGCAAAAAAAAAACCAAAAAACAAAAAAACACGGAAAGTCATCTTAATGGAAAAAAATGCTTCTGTTATCTGAATCATATTACTATTATTTGAGTCTGTTTTTGGAGGAACTGCCTATTTGGTTTTTTTCATAAACATTTCCTAAGGACAAAAGTATTTCTGAACATATGGGCCATGTCTCTGTTTTGGATGTAAAAACTTCTGGCATTTCGCTGACTTCATTTCATTCTGAGTCACTCTCTCATTTGCTATAAACATCAGGATATTTTGATCAATTAGGAATAGCTGAGATACTTTGAGCCTAACACTACTATCACTCTCTTTCCTAAATGGGTGACTGCCCAATGTGCTGTTTTCCTAATTATTTTTAAATTTGTATTTTCTGTTTATTTAGTGACTGAAACAGATGGTCTGAGTGGAGTTTTTGTTAAACTCCAAATAAATGCTGCCCAGCCCAGTGTTCAACGTCGGCGAAAGACCAGCTGGCCAGGCCCTAAGAAGTCCTGCACTGGGTTGCCTTGGTGGCCTTGTCAGGTCGTGTCTACGAGAGGCCCATGAGTTTGAGTGATAAATAATCTTTGAAGATTTTGCTCACCTTACTCAGATCTGCTGTGCCTGGAATTGTGCAACTCAGTGGTCCTACGAGAGTGTGCTTGGTCAAAGACACCCCCAACAAGCAAACAACACAACACACACACACACACATTGCATACACACATCCCTCACGACACACCCACACACATCCCTCACAGAAACACACATCACACACCCCACAAACACATCCCTTACAGACACACACCACACACCCACACACCTCATATGCACCCCACACATACCACACACCCCACACACCACACATACCCCCAATACACCACATACCCCACACACAACACACCACACAACACACACACATCCCTCACAGACACACAGACATCACACACCCCACAAACACATCCCTTACACACACCACACACCCAGACACCTCATATGCACCCCCACACACCACACACCCCACACATACCACACACCCGCCACACACAGCCCCACATACACATCCCTTACAGACACACACCACACGCACATACCCCCACACAACATACACACATCCCACACACACAACACACACACATGCCTCACAGAAACACACATCACACACCCCACATACACATCCCTTACAGACACACATCACACACCCCACACACCTCATATGCACCCCACACACACCCCACACCCACACAAAACACACATCACACCCCACACACACAACACACCACACAACACACACACATCCCTCACAGAAACACACATCACATACCCCTCATACACATGTCTTACAGACACACAACCCACACTTCATATATACCACACACACACCACACGCCCCCACACACTACACCACACAACATACACACATCCCTAACAGACACACAGACATCACACATCCCACATATACACCCCTTACAGACACACACACCACATAGCGTGTACCACGCATACACCCCACACATAACACACACACCACACACACCCCCACACTACACCACACACACCCCCACACTACACCACACACACCTCACATGCACCCCACACACCACACACCCACACACACATCCCTCACAGAAACACACACATCACACACCCCACATACACATCCCTTACAGATACCACACACACCTCATATGCATTCCAGACACCCCACACACCCCACAAACCCCACACACCACACACGATATACACACACATCCCTCAGAGAAATACACACATCACACACCCCACATACACATCCCTTACACACACCACACACTATACAAATACACTACACACACATACATACACTGCACACATACCACAAACATCCACACATACCACAAACATCACACACAACACACACACACACCATGCACATACACACCATACACACTTTTTTCATGTGAAATTGAAAATGATCCAATACTGATAAGAACACGGTGATGCAGTGACCAAGACCAGCAATGTCACTCCTCTCATGAAACTGAAATTCCGGTGAGAGAGGTGGGTGGAGACTACCTTAAGAGCAGGATGGTTTTCCTGAAAAGGTGATTTTAGGCAGAAACTTGTGCATTGTGAGGGAACAAGCCAACAACCCCCGGAGGAAACGGGATTCCAGGCAGAGCACGTGCTAAGCCTGTGGTGGTAGCCGGCCTGGTCCACTGTATGAGCAGCAGAACCCTCCTCGGGTCGCTGCATCATTTCTGCAGACCAAGAAAACAAGAGATGGTGTGGAATGCATCTCCCGCCTGGTCCCTGAGGACCTCAGACCCACTGCAGTCCAACCCTCAAGACCTCAAGGCTGAGGCTTCCAAAATGGAGGGTGGCCAGATGGATCTTTTTTTTTTTTTGAGACAGAGTCTCACTCTGTTGCCAGGCTGGAGTGTAGTGGTGCAAACTCAGCTCACTGCAACTTTGCCTCCGGGGTTCAAGCAATTCTCTGCCTCAACTTCCTCAGTAGCTGGAATTACAGGCGCCGGCCACCACACCCGGCTAATTTTTTGTATTTTTAATAGAGACGGGGTTTCACCATCTTGGCTAGGCTGGTCTTGAACTCCTGACCTCGTGATCCACTCGCCTCAGCCTTACAAAGAGCTGGGATTACAGGCGTGAGCCATCGTGCCTGGCTGCCAGTTGAAATCTTATGCTCTAAATCAGTAGGCTTGCCATTCTCTCCAGCTTCACTTCAGTGGTCGGGTTCTGACTAAGCAGTCTCCGGCACCAAAGCCTGCTGCCCTCCCCTCCAAACTCCACCCCTCCCCAAGCCCAGTGCACCTTCCTGCAGCAGCAGCCCGGCGGGAGCCTGGGAGCTGAGCTTGTGAAGGGCGTTGTCCCCAGGGGAGAACAGCCGGCATCTCCAGAGACCCAAACCACCAGGTCAAGCCTCACTTTCTCGGATTCCTTGAATCATCCACCAACTGAATTCCATAATTTAGAAGGGTGCACTAGGGTTCCCCAGCCTTGGCAAGATGGACATTTTAGACCAGAGGATTCTTTGATATGGGAGCAGTCTGGGCATTGTGGGGGTGTCCCAGCACTCCTGGCCTCCAGCCCCTAGATAGCATTAGGTTCTGTCCCACTCGTGACATTCAAATATGTCTCCATACACTGTCAAATATCCCCTGGGGCCACAACCCTCCATGGGGCCTCATGCCCTATCCAGATTCCAAGCCATTCTTGTCCCATAGAGACCTCCTTGGGTGACCCAAGATCTGGAGCCACAGCTCCCTATGGAGGGGTGTGGCCCCTGGACCCCTTGCCTGGGGCGTGTTCGAATTCAGTCTGTTTTCATCCTGAAATCCAAACTGATTTCCGAGTTTTCTGTTTTATTTGCATACTACTGATGTTAACTTGGAATAGTTCACAGACTCTGAATCATAGTTTGTTTATCTGCAAAGTAAGTAGAAAATTACCTTTCTTAGGAGTACCTTGTGAGGATTAAATAAGAAAATGCATGTAAAGTGCCTGACACATGGTAATTTGTCAATATAGTCGAGTTTCTTTCTTATTTTTTTTAACCACAGGTTGCATAGCTACTTAGAGTATCAGAACTAGAATCTGGTCTCTTAGCTCTACGGCTTCTCTCTGAGTGTCCTCTGGGACTATGTTTTTCTACAGTATTTTCAGAATACCCATAACCAGTAGGTTGCTTCCCGCTTGCAACGTTTGAAAGGGGGTCGTGTCTGAATGGGAGGGAGGGCATGGAAACGGCAGGGAGAAATTCACGTGGGTCCTTCTACTTCATCTCCCTCCTGACACAGCTATGAATGGATCATGAAGAGGCAAACTGGGGGGAACATTTTACACAGGGAAGAGAAAAACTCCTAAAGAAAATTGTTAACTTTCCAAAAGATTCATCAGCTTTTTATTTTTTGTGATCATCTTCTTGACTTTATTGACATCTGAATCAAGAGTATTCAGAGTTTGACAAAGACACATCAAAAGAGGTGAAGTGAGGCTCAGAGGTTCAAGCTCCCTCTAGAAACACGGCTTCATTTCCTGAGGGCAGAAATTTCGTAGGAACCTTTGCCTAGGCTCTGACAGCAAGGAAAGCGTTAAAATCCACTGGTGCAGTCTGTAATGACAGAAAATTATCTGTATAAGTCAGTGGCCAGCAGTTGAAGAAGTATCTTGGGAATAAAAGTATGGTTAAGCTTTTCCAAATGGCGGTCCCCCAAGAGGCTCATCCACCTAAATCCAAAAGGCCTTTCTGAGGTCCCTTGTTGACTGTGGCTTAGGACATTGCCCCTAAAAGTGTCAGCTGGTTGAGAATACCACTCCTTCTTATGTGATCTCAGTTCACTTTCTTTGAATCAGGCAACCTCCCACCATTACCGAAGTAGCCATTAGAGGTAATAAAAACCAATGGAAGGATTTCAGAAGGATTCAGAATTAAGTATCAGCCTTTGATATTTTTGGCACTTACCTGATGTCACCAAGTAACCAGCCCAAAGGTGGGATGCCAGCTCACCCCACTGGGTCTCCTTGTCAAAGTGCAGATCAGTCTGCTGCCTTGCTTGTTAGGCCATATGCTCCCCCTTTGTCTGGGGAAGATGACTCACTACAAACTGTAAGAAGGCACACTCCATGCTTTCATCCTCACCTTGAGCCAAATGGCATGCTTTGTAAATGCGTGGCATTACTTAACAAGCACTTTTTAATGATGCTACTATTAGCTCTTTTTCCTTTTTGGAACAATTTCACAGGACCAAAATATAGATTAATTAAAATAGGTTCTAACACAAAACACCTCTGTTTTGTCCAGTTGAGTATGGAGACCGTTATCAACAGTAATACTGAGATTTATATACAATTTTCCATACACATAGAATACGTTGGAATGGCATGCAAATGGGAAAACTCAATGGGATCTCATCTCACATTTTTGTTACTGTTATTAGCATTTGCAGAGAAGAAAAAGACTTTCCTTCTAACCTCCTAGGTAGAAGACTGACAACAGGTAGATTAACAGGAGAGAGTCATATAAACTTGTTAGTTTTTAGTATTATTTGCACAGGGTCATCATAGGAAAAAAGGTGAATACCCAAAAAAGCCATGAGATTTGAGAGTTTATATATACAGAACTGAGGTATAGAGAGATGGTCACCAACTAGAAAGTATCAGAATGGGAATTTAAATCTCATGTGAAGGACACAAAGTCCCTTCCCAAACACCAGCTCTCCTGAGGCTCACTCCACTCCTAACTCCACCCATGTGCTGAAATTCCATGCTGAACTTTTTAAAAAATTAAAATTTGTGGAAAATTCTATGGGAAATTGAAATTAAATTCTATGGGAAATTGAAATTTCTTTTTTTTTTTCAAGACACAGTCTTACTCTGTCACCCAGGCTGGAGTGCAATGGTGTGATCTCAGCTCACTGCAACCTCTACCTCCCAGGCTCAAGTGATCCTCCTGCCTCAGCCTCCCGAGTAGATGGGACTGCAGGTGCACACCACCACACCTGGCTAATTTTTTGTATTTTTGGTAGAGATGGGGTTTCACCATGTCACCCAGGCTAGTCTTGAACTCCTGAGTTCAAGTGATCGCCCACCTAAGCCTCCCAAACTGCCAGGATGACAGACGTGAGCCACTGCACCCAGCCAGGAAATTAAAATTTCTTAACTGTCAAATCTGAAATATGCAGACATAATACTTTCTAATTCTTTAACTTTCCTATGTTTGAAAATGGAATCTAAGAAGACACCCTCTCCCCATACACACACACACACACATACACACACACACATTCACTTGCTCTATGGCAGTGAAAAAAAATTGTGGTAAGGGAAAGCAGAAAGTTCATTCCATTATTTTTCTCAGTCCTGAAGTTGTATTCACACAAGTGTGCACGACTGTGTAGGATTATTGCTGGATGCATTAATACAAATGTATTCAGTCGCCAGGTTTGGATAGCCAGAGATCGATGTCATCTAAAGTATCTGATTCCAGAGTTTCAGACAGCATGTAGTGAGAGTTTTGGACAGCAGAGAATTGATCCAAAATGGTATCTAAATCTATTTGTCCTCTGAGTTAGGACAGTAAGAACTGGGCTGGTGAGAGAGCCGTAGTGAAGAATGCATATATGCATGGCCTGTTGTCTGTGCGTAAGTTTCACCAAGACCATGTGTTTTCACCCTTTCTCGTTTGTCTGTTTAAGCAGGGAGACTGATCTCCAAATTAAATCATACAGACAGGCTCCCAAAGATGAAAGCAATCAAGGTGAAGCAGCTCCAGCTCAATAGGTATTTTGGATACCAGCGCTTCTCCTGGAAGCCCTTTGTGAAATCTTTGGAGGTCCAAGTGATAAAGTTTGGAAGCCACATGCCATCTTTGGCTGTGCAAATGCAAGGCTCTGCACTGACACCAGAACTAAGGAAACAATAATGATATTATTAGCTCTGCGCTAAAGCCTCAGAGGAAGGAGGCATCCTGTAAAGAGCAACTGATGAATAAAAGCAAGAGAGAGGGAGAGAGTGCCAGATGTGTGAGCTGATCTAAATTGTCTTCTTTCATGCCTTGAATAAACGTTGATCTTATATTTTAAATTTTGCTTTTAACGGATAATGTCTACAGCACAAATTATAGGAAGGCAAAAACATGAAGGATTATAGGGATACAATATGTTAAATGTAATTTTCAAAGGTCTTTTTTTGTGAGGAATTACAGTAAATTTCTCTGAAGACAAAGTGACTTTGAAGTCAAGGGTGCTGTGTGGCCGTCTGTTCTGTAATGCCAGGGGCAGAGCTATTATTATGCTGTCAGCAAGAATGCCTTAGGAGCACTCTTTTCTATATGTGTCTTCTACCTATTCATAGAAAATTCTGCCTCCAAAATACTCTAATAAGTTGCTAAAACTAATAAAGACGGTCATTATGCACTTTGAAAAGTCATGCTGTTATACAGCCCAGAAGTCTTTTACTACATAAATGAAACACATTCTAGACCTTTTCTTTTCTGTTTTTTATAAATTATTTTTCCTACTTTTTCAGGCAAGAGCTCAGAATGAAATATCTCCATCTCTGAAAAGTAGTAAAGAGAAATGTTCCTCTGACTCTTCAAACAGAGACACCACACAGCCCAGATTTTCAGAGACAACCCACCTTGTCCAATATTTTACACAGTTATCAGATCATACATTCCTATCTAGGATTCAGAAAAGATGCTTGCTGTAACATTTTAGATGTAGTAGAGGAGAAGGTTGAGGAGGTCAGGAGAGAAGATGTTTCAAGTCCCAGTATAGAAAACGCCAGTCCTACTGCTCACCCTAAGCATTCAGCGAATGCTACGCAGGTTTGCACAGAGCCTCTAGCACTGCGCCAAGCATCACGGGTACCAAGGTGGATCCAGCACAATCTCCATCCTTGGCTTGCTCCAGCGGCATCCTCACCGGCCCTACTACCGCTCACTTTGCCCTTATGACCACCTCTCCACCGCAATAGGAGTGATGGTTCTAGATGCACACTGACCACGTCCCGCCCCTTCTCCTAAAGGCGGTCTCTTCCCTCCTGAGCATCACAGAGATCCCCTTTATGACTTGGCCCCACCCATCTTCCTCCCTTGCACCCTGCACCGCAGCAGAACTGGAACCCCCGGAGACCCCCACTTGGACACCATAGGCATTCATAAATGTGACTTCATTCGCCTGCAATGCCCTTGTGCCCCTTGCCACCTGCCAAATCTACTCTCGCTCTTCAGGGCTCTGCTAACCTCCTCAGAGACTCTCCTATGCAGTTTATCCCTCTGCTCCCCAGCGTCCGGGTCAGCAGCCTGCTAAGATGTGACTCATTACACTGGATGCCTACCTCTACCAAATGATTCATCTCACCATATTTTAATCATCTGGGATTTGGGGAGGGTTAATTATAAATTTTATTTTTGAAAGATTTCTACTTTACAAAAAAATTCAGTGGAAAGTAGAAAGAGTTCCCATATACTCATCACCCCCCAACCACCACCAGCACCAATTCTTCCCATGATTAATATCTTGCATTAGTGTGATATATTCGCTATAATTGAGGAGCCAATATTGATACATTATTATTAACTAAAGTCCATAGTTTACATTAGAGTTCACTCTTGGTGTAGTACCTTCTATGGGTTTCAACTAGTGTAAGGATGTAATGTGTCTATCATGATAGTGTCATGTAGAATAGTTTCACTGCCCTGAAGATCCTCTGTGCTCCACCTACTCATCTCTCTCTCTTCCAAACCCCTGGACACCACTGATCTTTTTACTAGCTCCATAGTTTTAGCTTTTCCAGAATGTTACGTACTTAGAATTATACAGTATTTATCTCTGGCCTTTTAAGATTGGCTTCTTTCACTTAGTAATATGCATTTACATTTCCTTCATGTAGCTCAGTTCTGTTTATCACCGAGTAGAACTCCATTGCCTGATATACCGCAGTTTATTTATCTATTCACCTACTGAAAGACTTATTGGGTTGCTTCCAAGCTTTAGCAATTGTGAATACAGCTGCCTTAAATATCCATCTGCAGGTTTTTGTGTAGATATAAGTTTTCAACTGATTTGGATAAACACCAATGAGTATGACTGCCCACCTTAGTCAGTTTGGGCTGCTATAAACAGAATACCATAGACCTGGTGGCTTCTAAACAACACAAATGTATTTCTTACAGTTCTGGAAGCTAAAAGTCCAAGGTGTGGCAGATTCGGTGTTTGGTGAGGGCCTGCTCATATCAAAAGGATGAGCCTTTTTTATGTTTACTTTGAAATGTTTATTAGTTTACATTGAAATCATTTTAAAATATAAATAATTGTTTATTTTTGAGATCATCTATTTTATCAGCTTTTTTTCTTTTTCATATATTTTATTTTATTTTAAGTTCCAAGATACATGTGCAGGATGTGCAGATTTGTTACATAGGTAAAAGTGTGCCATGGTGGTTTGCTGCACCTATCAACCCATCACCTAGGTTTTAAGCTCCACATGCATTAGCTATTTATCCTGATGCTCTCCCTCCTCCAGCCCCCAAACAGGCCCCGGTTTGTGATGTTCCCCTCCCTGTGTCCACGTGTTCTCATTGTTCAGCTTCCACTTATGAGTGAGAACATGCAGTGTTTGGTTTTCTGTTCCTTGTTAGTTTGCTGAGGATAAACGCTTCCAGCTTCATCCATGTATCTGCAAAGGACATGATCTCGTTCCTTTTTATGACTGTATAGTATTCCATGGTGGATATGTACCACATTTTCTTTATCCAGTCAATCACTGATGGGTATTTGGGTTGATTCCATGTCTTTGCTATTGTGAATAGTGCTGCAGTGAACATATGCATGCATGTATCTTTATAACAGAATGATTTATATTCCTTTGGGTATATACCCAGTAATGGGATCGCTGGGTCAGATGGTATTTCTGCCTCTAGGTCTTTGAGGAATCGCCACACTGTTTTCCACAGTGGTTGAACTAATTTACATTCCCACCAACAGTGTAAAAGTGTTCCTATTTCTCCCCAACCTCACAAGCACCTGTTGTTTCTTGACTTTAATAATCACCATTCTGACAGGTGTGAGATGGTATATCATTGTGATTTTGATTTGCATTTCTCTAATGATCAGTGATGTTGAGCTTTTTATCAGATGTTTGTTGGCCACATAAATGTCTTCTTTTGAGAAGTGTCTGTTCATGTCCTTTGCCCACTTTTTGATGGGGTTGTTTGTTTTTTCTTGTAAATTTATTTAAGTTCCTTGTAGATTCTGGATATTAGACCTATGCCAGATGGATATATTGCAAAAATTTTCTCCCATTCCGTAGGTTATCTGTTCACTCTGATAACAGTTTCTTTTGCTGTGCAGAAGCTCTTTAATTTAATTAGGTCCCATTTGTCAATTTTGCTTGTGTTGCCATTGCCTTTGATATATTTGTCATGAAATATTTTCCCAGGCCTATGTCTTAAATTGCATTGCCCAGATTTTCTTCTAGGGTTTTTATAGTTTTTGGTTTTACATTTAAGTCTTTAATCCAGCTTGAGTTAATTTTTGTATAAGGTATAAGGAAGGGATTCAGTTTCAATTTTTTTTTTTTTGAGATGGAGTCTCACTCTGTTGCCCAGGCTGGAGTGCAGTGGCACGATCTCAGCTCACTGCAAGCTCCACCTCCCAGGTTCACGCCATTCTCCTGCCTCAGCCTCCTGAGTAGCTGGGACTACAGCCACCCACCACCACACTGGTCTAATTTTTTTTTTGTATGTTTACTACAGACGGGGTTTCACTGTGTTAGCCAGGATGGTCTGGATCTCCTGACCTCATGATCCACCCACCTCAGCCTCCCAAAGTGCTGGGATTACAGGCCTGAGCCATCGTGCCTGGCTGGGATTCAGTTTCAATTTTTTGCACATGGCTAGCCAGTATTCCCAGCACCATTTATTAAATAGGGTATCCTTTCTGCATTTCTTGTTTTTGTGAGGTTTGCCAAAGATCAAATGTTTGTAGATGTGTGGTCTGATTTCTGAGATCTCTATTCTCTTCCATTGGTCTGTGTGTCTATTTGGGTACCAGTACCATGCTGTTTTGGTTACTGTAGCCTTGTAATATAGTTTGAAGTTGGATAGCATGATGCCTCCAGCTTTGTTCTTTTTGCTTAGGATTTAGACCCCCTTTTATAATGAAGACTTCATCAGTGAGTCTCACCCTCATGACCTAATCACATCCCAACACCATCACCTTGGGAGTTAGGTTTCCATATATCAATTCTGGGGGGACACATTCAATCTATAGCAGTAAGAGTGTGTTTAGTTTTGAAAGAAACTGCCAAACTGTCTGTCAGAGTGGCTACACAATTTTTGCATTCCCCCCAACAAAGAATGAGAGTTTCTGTTGTTGCCAGCATTTGGTGCTCTCAGTGTTTTAGATGTTGGTCATTCTAATAGGTGTGTAGTGGCATCTCCTTATTTTAATTTGCAGTTCCCTAATGATCTATGGTGTGGAGCACATTTTCCTATGCTTATTTGCCATCTGTGTATTTTCTTTGGTGAGGTATTTGTTCAGATCTTTTGCCCACTTTTTAATTGAGTTGTTTGCTTTCTACTTGTTGAGTTTTGAGAATTGCTTGTATATTTTGATACCAGTCTTTTATCAGGCATGAATTTTACAAATATTTTCTCCCAGTGTGTGGCTTGTCTTTTCATCCTCTTGATTTTGTTATGTTTTTAGTCTGTCTCAAGCACCAGGATGAAGGCTCCCAGGCTCTGTCCCATTTGTCTTGGTATATTCCGCCTCCCCCAAATTCTGGCATGTCAGTACCATCCCCAGATAGCATCAGTACAATCTAGTGATACAACAGGGCCTAGTTCATTGCTTACCACTGCAGGGGAGGACACCACCCCATCGGGGCTTCAGAACTGTCTCAGAAAGAGAAAAGCAAGGTCAGATTTCATTGGCATTTTGAAGGTGTTTTAAGGTTGCTCTTTCAGTACAGGTGGTTGATTAGGAATGGATAAGGATTATAACCAAATAGTTTATGATTGGTGGAAGCAGGAAGACAAAGGTTTGGAGTTGAGGGGAACGTTTTCTAGGGAAGAGTTGATGGTTGTTCTGGAAGTTCCTGTAATAAACAATAAAGCTATTCGCCTAGGTGAGGCTTCCAGTAACAGCAACGTCATGTTAATGAAGACAATGCAATGGTAGTCTTGTTAATGCAGATTGTGCACTGTGCTTTGTACATAGCCATGGTTCTAGTCAGTGTTTGGTGTATGTGGTGAGGGATGTAGGCAGGCAGACAAACCACCATTGAGTCTCAGTGGACCACTTCTTATGGACCCAGTTCATTGGCTCTGATAACCTCGTCTTCCAAAGTTCTGCTTTCTTAGAAAGAAAATGCTGTTCAGCAAGAACATTCCAGAAAGATTCATGGGACATTTATTAATCGGCCCCAGGTCCTTCTTACCCCTAGATGACTGTGTCTGCCTTCTTCTCTATTAACTGCTAACTATAAAAGGAATCGATAAAAACCACTCAGGCCTAGATTAAAACCACAGAATTCAGCGTTTAACATCTTGCTGCACCCCCATTACATTCCCAGGATTACTCTCCTGTGTGAAGTCCCTGAGGATTGGGAGGTGTTAAACTACGCCTGAAGGTGCTTCACATGGATTGCAATCATGGGGTGCAATCACAAAGCCTCTGATAGAGAGGAGAAGATGATCTGTGGGGGAAGGTCTTCCATGTAATTTTCCTGTAGAGAATTTCTCACTAGTTTGAATTCTCTTATGATTACAGAAGTATGAGTTATGTCTGAGGCTTTTCCACATTCCTTAAATATAGAGTTTGTTTTTTTAATAATGAATCTTCTTATATTCAGTGTGAGATGTGCCTCCATTGGCAATTTCCCCATAGCCATTTTTGGCATGGCCATCCCTGCTATGAGATGGCTGGCATGTCTTCGGATGCTGCCCCATCTACCTCCCTAGCCTCACTGTCTCCCCTCCCGCCTGGATCACCCAGCTCTAGCAAACACTGGAATCCTTTCTATTGCTCAGACATCCCAGGCCCATTCCCTTCTCAGGAACTCTAGACATGAGCATCATTTAGTTCTCATTCAATGTCACCACCCTTGACCACCCAAGTGACAGCAGACACCATTCATCTCTTAAGTCACTCCCCAGCTCATGGCCCTATATTAGGTTGTCCATAGCACTTCTCAATATCTGAAATTATACTGCATCATACATTTTTGTATAGATGTACTGTCTGTTCCTGCCCAGTTAAAAATGAAAGTTCTTTTAAGGCAGGGACATCGTCTTGTTCACGCCTGTATCCCTAGTCTTAGAGGAGTGACTGGCATATGGATGCACTCGTTATTTATTTAATGATTGAATACAGAAGTCTGGACTAAAACATTCTTCGCATTCATTATTTCTCTCCTGCTTGATTCCTTTAATGTTCAGGAAGGATTGTGCCACAGCATAAACTTTTAGGCACTGCTTTTATATGGCGCATCTTTCCATTATGAATGTTATGATGGAAAACAAGAGCTAATGTATGCCTGAAGGCTTTCTCATTGACATTAGACTTCCAGCATGTGCTCTCAGTATCAATATGTGATGTTGAATAAGGCATGAGAAAGACTTCCCAGACCTCAGTCCCTCTCGCCTTGAGTCTCTCCTATGTATTTCCATTACAGCTTATGTATTTCTCTATTGGGGTCTTTATCAAATTAACATAATTGTGTCTCTCCAGATGACTGCTGACTATTCAAGAGCAGAGACTCCTCTGCCTATTTTTTCTTTTTATCTTTAGCACTTGCAGATATTTTCTTTTTTTTTTTCTTTTCTTTTCTTTTTTTTTTTTTGATGGAGTTTCGCTCAGGCTGGAGTGCAGTGGCGCAATCTCGGCTCACTGCAAGCTCCGCCTCCTGGGTTCACGCCATTCTCCTGCCTCAGCCTCCCGAGTAGCTGGGACTACAGGCGCCCACCACCACGCCTGGCTAATTTTTGTGTTTTTAGTAGAGACGGGGTTTCACCATATTGGCCAGGCTGGTCTCGAGCTCCTGACCTCCGGTAATCCACCTGCTTCAGCCTCCCAAAGTGCTGGGATTACAAGCATGAGCCACTGTGCCCAGCCAGCACTTGCAGGTATTTTCTACATAATAGAAGCTCAACAAATGTTTGTTAAATTAATAAATAAAGGCTTTCTCCACTATTTTTTCTGATGACTTTAAAGATAAGATTTTTTTAAGACAAAAAAATAACAAATGCTGGTGAGCCTGCAGAGAAAAAGGAATGCTTATAAACTGCTAGTAGGAATGTAAATTAGTTCAGTCACTTTGGAAAGCAATTTGGAGATTTATCAAAGAACTAAGAAAAGAACTACCATTTGACTGAGCAATTTCACTATTGGGTATATACCCAAAGGAAAACAAATCACTCTACAAAAAAGACACCTGCACCAGTATGTTTATTGCAGCACTATTCACAATAGCAAAGACATGGGATCAACCTAGCTGTCCATCAACAGTGGGTTGAATAAAGAAAATGTGGTCCATATACACCATGGAATACTACACAGCCAGAAAAAAGAATGAAATCATGTCCTCTGCAGCAACATTATGGAACTGGAGGTCATTATCCTAAGGGAATTAATGCAGGAACAGAAAACCAAATACCACATATTCTTACTTATAAATGAGAGCTAAACATTGAGTACATATGGACACAAAGATGGAAATAATAGATACTGGGGACTACCAGAGTGGAAAGAAGGGGAAGAGGGAAAGGGCAAAAAAACTACCTATCGAGTTCCATGCTCACTACCTGAGTGACGGGATCATTCATACCCCAAACCTCAGTGTCATGCAATACACCGTTGTAACAAACCTGCACATGTGCCCCCTGAATCTAAAATAAAAGTTGAAATTATTTAAGAAAAAGAAAAAAAATAAAGATAAGATTGTTAAGTGAAGGTTTTCCCACATATACATAAATTTGTAGATTTTTCTCTCTATTGTAAAGTCTAAGATATTCAGTATAGCATGCACTGGTGTCAAGATAATTTGCCAAGTAAGTAGTTTGGTGCCAGATCCTTTCTTTTGCCTATAGCCTCTGTGGTCATTCTTAAGTCAGCAAATGGAATGCAAATGGAATAATTCACCAAGCAGTTTCAGTTATGTTAAAAGCTAGACCAGAGAATTTTGCAACCCTAGCCCTCTGCCCTACCTCCATCAGCACTCCAATCCCAGTCAACATGAACAAGTACAATGTTTGAAGCCATCAGCCACTTAGAACACATTAGTTGTGGAGGGTCATTATTTTGGTTGCAATCTACAACTTCTTCTGCTGGAAAAGCTTCTGAGGCATATCACCTCTCAAGCACAATTCATGCCGACCGGGAAAATTCATAGCTGGCAGGGGATGGTCAGGGAGAAAGCCCCTTTTCTTAGAAATTTCATCTATTTTTATAGTTTGTCAAAGCTAACATGGTGCTAACACTTAGCACTTTATATTGGCAATTCAGGATTTAAATTGTTTAAATTACGTATGCTATATTTCTCCTGTTTTGGAATCAAGGTTAAGACTAAGAGACTCCTTTACCTGCTGACCCACGTGGTGGTAACTTGAAATTACAGAGGAAAATAGAGCAGAACATTAACTGAGAGTTTGATTCCCTGTCCGTGAGACACCACAAAGTGGGCTTTTAAAAATAGGAAGTACCAGCTGGGTGTGGTGGCTTATGCCTGTAATCCCAGCACTTTGGGAGGCCAAGGCAGGTGGATGGCTTGAGGTCAGGAGTTCAAGACCAGCCTGGCCAACATGGAAAAACCTCCTCTCTACTAAAACTACAAAAATTAGCTGGGTGTGGTGATGGGCACCTGTAATCCCAGCTACTCGGGAGGCTGAGGCAGGAGAATTGCGTGAACCCAGGAGGCAGAGGCTGCAGTAAGCCAAGATCATGCCACTGCACTCCAGCCTGGGCGACAGAGCAAGACTTTGTCAAAAAAAAAAAAAAGTGTGACTTGGCAACCCATTCAATCATCTAAAGAAAGTTGTCAAATGCTTACCATGTCACCCATACATCCGTTTTTAAATGTTTTCAATAAATGTACCAGGTGCTGACTACCTTTAAATCATTTTATTTCTTAAATCTCTGTAAAGTGAAGGTGATTATTCACATTTTGCAAAGAATAAAACTGAAGTTCAATTAGGTAACATTTTCTAAATTACACAGCTAATAAGTAACAGGTAATTTATACAGTGCCTCTACCATACAACCTACCTTCAAGAAAATAAAAGATAAGAAGGGAAAAGTAGCAAAGGGCAAAGGGAGCTAGTCCTGAAAGGGACTGAAAGGTGAATACTCAAGGAAGTGATTGCAGAGAATTAAGAAGCCAAACTGGACTGGCGTGGTGGCACACAGCTGTAATCCCAGCACTTTGGGAGTCTGAGATGGGCGGACAACTTGAGCCCAGGAGTGGGAGACCAGTCTGGGAAACATGGTGAATCTCCATCTCTATTAAAAATAGAAAAATTAGCTGGGCGTGGTGGCATGCTCCTGTAGTCCCAGCTACTCAGGAGGCTGAGATAGGAGGATCACCTGAACCTGGAGAGGTCAAGGCTGCAATGAGCCAGGAGCACACCACTGCACTCCAGCCTGGGCAACAGAGCAAGACCTTGTCTTAAAAAAAAAAAAAAAAAAAAGAAGCCAAACTGTCTCTGAAGGGTGAAGTGTGCCCCAATGCTAAAAGATGCTATCAATGGACAAAAATGGACACTCATAAGGTGAATGTTATGAGGAATATATATAGGTGATATGGTTTGGCTCTGTGTCCCCACCAAATCTTATCTTGTAGCTCCCATAATTTTCATGTGTTGTGAGAGGGACCCGGTGGCAGATGATTGAATCATGGGTGGGTCTTTCTCATGCTGTTCTGGTGATAGTGAATGGGTCTCACAAGATCTGATGGTTTTTTAAAATGGAAATTTCCATGCACAAGCTCTCTTTGCCTGCTGCCATCCACGTAAGATGTGACTTGCTTCTTCTTGCAAGTCACCGTAATTGTGAGGCCTCCCCAGCCATGTAAAACTGTGAGTCCAGTTAAACTTTTTTCTTTTGTAAATGTCCCAGTCTTGGGCATGTCTTTATTAGCAGCATGAAAACAGACAAATACAGTAAATTGGTACCAGTAGAATGGGGCACTGTTGAAAAGATACCCGAAAATGTGGAAGTGACTTTGGAATTGGGTAGCAGGCAGAGGTTGGAACAGTTTGGAGGGCTCAGAAGAAGACAGGAAAATGTGGAAAAGTTAGGAAAGTCCTAGATACTTATTGAATGGCTTTGACAAAATGCTGATAACGATATGGACAATGAAATCCAGGCTGAGGTGGTCTCAAATGGAGATGAGGCATTTGCTGGGAACTGGAGCAAAGGCAACTCTTGTAATGTTTTAGCAAAGAGACTGGCAGCATTTTGCCCCCACCCTAGATATTTGTGGAACTTCGAACTTGAGAGAAATGATTTAGGGTATCTGGCAGAAGAAAGTTCTAAGCAGCTAAGCATTCAAGAGGTGACTTGGGTGCTGTTAAAGGCATTCGGTTTTAAAATGGAAACAGCATAAAAGTTTGAAAAATTTACAGCCTGACAATGTGACAGAAAAAAAAATCCCTTTTTCTGAGGAGAAATTCAAGCTGGCTGCATAAATTTGCATAAGGAACAAGGAGCCGAAGTGATTCACCAAGATAATGGGGAAAATGTCTCCAGGGCATGTCAGAGACCTTTGCAGCAGCCCGCCCCATCACGAGCCTGGAGGTTTAGGAGGAAAAAATGGTTTCATGGGCCGGGCCCAGGGTCCCTCTGCTGTATGCAGTTTAGGGACTTGATGCCCTGCGTCCCAGCCACTTCAGCCATGTCTAAAAGGGGCCAACACAGAGCTCAGCCCATGGCTTTAGAGAGTGTGAGCCTCAAGCCTTCACAGTTTCCACATGGTATTGAGCCTGCTAGTGAACAGAAGTCAAGTATTGGTTTGGGAACCTGCACCTAGATTTCAGAAGATGTATGGAAACGCCTGGATGCCCAGCAGAAGTTTGCTGTAGGGGCGGGGTCCTCATGGAGAACCTCTGCTAGGGCAGTGCAGAAAGGAAATGCGGGATGGGAAACCCCACATAGAGTTCCTATGGGGGCACCACCTAGTGGAGCTGTGAGAAGATGGCCACCATCCTCCAGATCCCAGAATGGTAGCTCCACTGACAGCTTGCACTATGAACCTGGAAAAGCTGCAGACACTCAATGCCAGCCTGTGAAGGCAGCCAGGAGGGAGACCGTACCCAGCAAAGCCACAGGGCAAAGCTGCCCAAGACTATGGGAACCTACCTCTTGCATCAGTGTGACCTGGATATGCAACATGGAGTCAAAGGAGATCATTTTGGAGCTTTAAGATTTGACTGCCCACTGGATTTTGGACTTCTATGGGGCCAATAGCCCCTTTGTTTTGGCCAATTTCTCCCATTTGGAATGGCTATATTTACCCAATGTCTGTACCCCCATTGCATCCAGGAGGTAACTAACATTGCTTTTGGTTTTACAGGCTCATAGGTGGAAGGGAATTGCCTTGTCTCTGACTAGACTTTGGACTGTGAACTTTTGAGTTAATGCTGAAATGAATTGAGACTTTAGGGGACTGTTGGAAAGGCATGACTGGTTTTGAAATGTGAAGATATGAGATTTGGGAGGGGCCTGGGGTGGAATGATACGGCTTGGCTTTGTGTCCCCACCCTAATCTCATCTTGTAGCTCCCATAATTCCCATGTGTTGTGGGAGGGACCTGGGGGGAGATGACTGAATTATGGGAGGGTCTTTCCCTTGCTGTTCTTGTGATAGTGAATGTGTCTCACCGGGATCTGATGGTTTTTAAAAACTGGAGTTTCCATGCACAAGCTCTTTTTGCCTGCCACCATCCATGTTAAGATGTCGCTTGCTCCTCCTTGCCTTCTGCCATGATTGTGAGACCTCCCCAGCCACATAAAACTGTGAGTCCAATTAAACCTCTTTCTTTTATAAATTGCCCAGTCTCAAGTATGTCTTTATCAGAGGCATGAAAATGGACTAATACAATAGGTATATTTAAAATGAAAAGACCCCAACCACAGCCTGAAAAGAAGGAGCAGGAAGGAGGAAAAGAGACAAATCATCATCCCAATAAATGCAACAAATAGAGTTTCTTCTATTTTCTTGAACATTCTAATATTTAAGTATCGAAAGGTTCTTGAGAATCATCTAGTTCCTATCCCTCCTTCGGGTAAATCCATATTTCCATGGTCTCTGACAAATAAGAACCTCGTTATGTATCTTCATGGCCACAACACTAGTGGCGTCAACAACCTTCCTCAAGGAGTTTCCTAAATTTCAAACTTCCAGACTTAAAATGAATCATCGAGTTGTCTCCCCATGATCTAGTTAAAAAAATATTTCTAAGCGAATGCTGTGTACGACCTCTACTATTTCATTACTAAATAACAGGACCCGTTAAAATGTTTTTATGGCTAAGATCAGTCCAACACCAAAAGATCTCTGAGACCCAGCAGAACAAATGTTTAAAAATCAGAATCTCCTGTTAAATAGAAGATAACAGAGCTAAAAGCATCCTTGATTCCAAAATAGACATTCTAAACCCTGTTTTTTCCACTTTCAGATAAAAACTCTGGCAAGAAAATAGGTATTTTCTGTGCTTTCCAAAGCAATTGTTTCCAATTTTTTTTCTTTGTTCAATAGGTAATCAGACTTCACACTAAATACAGATTGTCTGCATCTTCCAAAGCTAACAAGAGTACTGGTAGGATTGTATAAGGCCTCCTGCCTTCATGACAAAACACACAGGCTTTTCACAGGAGCCCAGGTTGCAACATTCTGACACTAGAGGCAAGGTGCACTCTCTGAACCCATCCTTCTGTAATGCAGAGGCTTCTTTTTCTGGGACAGATCATCAAGCAGCTCAAAGTTTAAAAAATTCAGAATAAAATCATTTTCTTAAACTATGCCTTCTTAGCCCTTCTTTATTAAAATTGTTTATCTCTTGTTAAACTTTTTTCTCTTTACTGTTAAGAGAAATTCCTAAATATTATATTGTAACCCACTGGGAAAGCCACTCACTTTCTCTTTTTTTATTTATTTTAAGTTCTGGGATACTTGTGCAGAACGTGCAGCTTTGTTACATAGGTATACATGTGCCGTGGTGGTTTGCTGCACCTATCAACCCATCATCTAGGTTTTAAGCCCTGCATGCATTAGGTATTTGTCCTAATGCTCTCTCTCCCCTTGCCCCTGACCCCTAGCCAGCCCGGGTGTGTGATGTTCCCCTCCTGGTGTCCATGTGTTCTCATTGTTCAACTCCCGCTTGTGAGTGAGAACATTCGGTGTTTGATTTTCTGTTCCTGTGTTAGTTTGCTGAGAATGTTGCTTCCAGCTTCATCCATGTCCCTGCAAAGGACATGAACTCATTCTTTTTATGGCTACAGAGTATTCCATGGTGTATATGTGCCACATTTTCTTTATCCAGTCTATCACTGATGGGCATTTGGGTTGGTTCCCAGTCTTCGCTATTGTAAATGGTGCTGCAATAAACATACATGTGCATGTGTCTTTATAGTAGTATAATTTATAATCCTTTGGGTATATCCTCCATCCCTTTATTTTGAGCCTTTGTGTGTCTTTGCACATGAGATGGGTCTCCTGAATACAGCACACTGATGGGTCTTGACTCGTTATCAAATTTCACAGTCTGTGTCTTTTAATTGAGGCTATTTAGCTTATTTACATTTAAGGTTAATATTGTTATGTGTGAATTTGATTCTGTCATCATGATGCTAGCTGGTTATTTTATACATTAGTTGATGTAGTTTCTTCATAGTGTCATTGGTCTTTATATTTTGGTGTGTTTTTGCAGTGAAAGCTACTCACTTTCATATCACTGGGGTCACCTTTAGGGGATACATTTTATGGAACACTTTGGACCCAAATGTGGACAGAAGACAAAAGCCCATCAACCTTTTGTGCACCGGATGGATCCTCATTCTCGAAAGTTACTTTGATACCTTTTTCCCTGGGGCTCTGGCTTACAATGTATTATCATACTAATTTTACTGATTCCCACAACTATCTCTGATGTAGGTAGAATATAACTAAGATTCCAATCTTACAATTGAAGGATGTAAGACTCAGATATTAGCTACCGTGTGACCTCTCTGAGGTTCAGGGTGAGCCCAGAGTCTCCACTCCCATACAGCAAATGACGGATGTCTACCTCCTCCATCGAAACAAATCAGTCAAGACCTACCAGGTTACCCACATTGTATTTCTACTGGACAAGGCTACTCTAGAGCCAATATAAGCAACTTTTCCAGAACAGGACCAGATAGTAAATAGTTTAGTCTTTGGAAGCTATACCATCCCCATCACTCCACTGTTACAGGAAAAGAAGCCACACAACATGTAAACAAACGAGCAGGGTTGTACTCCAGTACAGCTTTATGTGAAAAGCAGGTGTCAGGCTGCATTCAGCCATGGTCCACAATTTGCTAATACCCCACTTGAGAACACAGCAAGCATTTTAAAATTAACATGTTATTTTTCAACAACCTGTGTTTACTCAACAGTTTTCATGAGCCAGTAATAATACAGAATGAGATCTTACTGATTCCTTTGGATAAGGAAGAAGCCAAATACCAGGGCCTCACAAGCAGAGATAAAGGCCCCTTAGCCCTGTGTGTCACGGAGGAACCTGGTTTGCCTTCTCACCTTGTTCATTTCAAGCTCCCCATGGAAGCAACGAACTGACCATTGTCCCCTACCACAACAGAACACAGGCACTCTTTAACCTCTTTACCACTGAGTTCCCCTTTCCAGCCAGTGCCTGCTGGTGTGGTTCATGAGCTAGTACCATTTTGACACAATCCACTCTGCCTCTCTTTACATCTTGATTACTAATTCCTTTGCAGCCCAAATCTGCCACTCAAAGTTGCATTTGTAACATTGTAGCACCATTTAATCGGCAGTATCTAGCCTGCTTTTGTGGGGCAGCTGGAGTTCCTGGGGCAAATTACAACATGTCCCACAAGTGTCCAAGTCATCCATCCGGAGAAGCTCCAAAAAGGGCAAATGATGCCTGAAATCACTTTGGTCTCAAACACAATGCGAGAAGAAAAGAAATAACGTGGAGGATAGCATGCTGAGATCTTAGAAGAACCTGCCAGTGCTAAATATTAACCAAAAAAGCGCCCATCTAAAAGCAAGGGCTTGTCTCATGACCAATTCTCAAAGGCCCTGTTGGTCTCCAAATCTGTTATCATTCTTGATTTGCCCAAACAAGAGGAAGCAAAATTTGCCAACATTAAACATGTTTTAATGACTTCTTTCACAGGGAATAGAGTGAGCTATTGAAGGACTTTCCAGCTTATGTCTCTAGATGCTAGAAAATCCAGATTTCACCACCCACTGCATTGTTAGTGTGGTTAGTTTAGATAAAGAATCTTCATTAAGCCAGGTGGGGTGGCTCGCACCTGTAATTGCAGCACTTTGGGAGGCTGAGGTGGGTGGATCACTTGAGGTCAGGAGTTCAAAAACAGCCTGGCCAATATGGTGAATCCCCATCTCTACTAAAAATACAAAAAGTAGCCGGGTATGGTGGCACATGCCTGTAATCCCAGCTATTCAGGAAGCTGAGGCAGGAGAACCCCTTGAACATGGGAGGCAGAGGTCGCAGTGAGCTGAGATCATGCCACTGCACTCCAGCCTGGGCAACACAGTGAGAGAGACTCTGTCTCAAAAAACAAACAAACAAAAAAAGAATCATTATTAAATTAGACATGTTCATCTCTTACTGACATATTCACAACCTCATTTACATTTTTCTTATTTAGTGAAAATTAGTATTTGCACATTTAATTCCACAGAAAATAAAGAAATTCCCAACTATGGCAGAAGAACAAGTAAGGACAGAAGCTAAATTGCTTTCATGCTTCCTGGTATCATGTCTCTGCCTATTTTAAACAGAAGGGATCAAGTTTCTACTTTAGAAAATAAGCAAAACAAATCATTAGTGATATTAATCATTGTCAGTTTATTTTTCCTCCTCTTTTTTATTTGGTTAGGTGCTGACATGTATAAGCTTTAAGTAAATTGAACGTCCACTTGTATTTTATTGCTTGTTACAAACCCTCAAACCACAGCAATAGTCACAGTTTATGTTAGAAACAGCAAAATCGATGTGAATTCTGGACTTGACAGTGACAGATGGAAGCCCTTATGCAGATGCGCTCGCTGCTTCGCAGGACTTGAGGTCCTTGGGAATTTTGTGTGTTATTTGCGAGACAGGTGACTCGGAAGGCAGTGTGCCCAGGCAGCAGCTCCCCTCCAGCTCCCACCCACAGGACTGCAGCACTCGGCTCATTTGCAATGGGCATCAAGATTGACTTTCTTTAAGAAGTAAACCCAGAAACATAGAAGCCTGTGGCTATGTATCAACTGCCTTCAGGGTTTCCGCAGTCTGTCCTCAACCACAGAACCTCCCAGGGGAGGTAAAAGCTGAGCTCATGGCTGGGAACCAGAACAGGAGCCTCACGCGGTCCCAGAACTGCTGGGTGACACCTGGTAAGTCTCATCTCCCTTTGGGACCTGGTCTCCTCCTCCAAAAATAGTCAGTAGTTCCTACAATGCACATTTTAAGGTTTTCGTGCTCAAAAAACATCTGTGAGCACTTACTATTTACTGGGAGCTGAGTGACGGTAGGGCCATGTGTTCTCACTGGGGAAGCCATCCAACACACTCCCTTCCAGGTACCATCCTCTCACACCTGAAACCCTCCACATATCTGAGGAGGAAGGTGATGCTGCTCCCCGCTGTCTGTGCAGTGTGACTCGCGGGAGCTCCTCCTCTCATTCAGCAGGAAGACTTTGCAAAGTGCCTGCGTGCTTTAGAGGCTTTGCAGGGCCCTAGGAGCACAAAGACCCATGAGACAAATGTCTGGTTGCTAGATTCTCCAGCGCAGTAAACAACAAAATGAATTACCATGCAATGCAATCCTCCCTTACAGCAGAGGCATGAGAAACGTGCTGCAGGTGGAAACTACTGAGATCTGTGCACCTGATTTTGACAGAGGGAGAAGGTGAAGGTGTCCCCTAGCAAGTGTCATGAGAGTCAGCCTGGAGGATGTGCCAGAAATGGTCAGATGGGGATGGTGGAGGCCAAGGCTGTCTTCTCAGGCTCGGGGCAGGCATGCAGCCTCATGGGGCGAAGGTGAGCCGCAGCAGGGAAAGGGGAAGAATCCATGAGAGAGGTTTATAAAATCAACTGCATATTTTTTAGACATCTATTTTGACACAGCAATGATGTTTTCACAGTAATCCATTTACTGAATAAAATCAGAGCAACCATAGTTTACTATTCTCCCTAGAGCTGAACTTTTTGTCTTAAAGTAGCATACTTTTTAAACATTGTTTAAAAAAAAAAAACTCTTCTGTTTTTCCTGTGAACATTTATGATGTGGTCAGGGAAAGGTTGTTGTTTTTTACAATATAGAAAGGGCTCCAAAAGACTTGACTTTTCAGCCAACCTCTGTCCTCCCTGTCCTCTGAGTACCCATCTGCCCCTCTGTCTGCTGACTTGGGACCACTTATGTGATCATATTCCTCTGAGTAATAGGAAGTTGCTGTCCTACTCATTGATTGCAACCCATAAAACTGCTTTCAGTTCAAAACCATGTTCTGGAATAGCAGAGTGCATGCCGCGGGCTCAGTGGGCCCAGGATTCCTTTTCCACCAGAAGTATCGACTTGCAAGTCTAAGACCGTGGCTGTCCCCGTCAGTAGTCACCTTCCTTGTCATCGAAGGAGTGACCGTTGGCTGCGATGCTTGCTAGCAGAGGAGGGTGGACAGCCGAGGATCCCTACACTCCCGTTCTCTTCTGCCCTCCACCGGGCAGAGCCAAGTTGGATTAGAATGTCCTTCCAAGTCTGCTGTTACACACAGGTATACTCAGTGTGTGTGTGCAAATAATTTAAGGTGCAGAATTTTGCTTTCAAGAAGGAAATTACAACGCACACAAGTCTTTCTTTCCTCCCTCTGTTTTCCATTCATTCTGGGATCTCTGCAAGGCCAAATCCACCCAGTGCCCAGCACCACCCCTGGGGGTGGAGGAGAGCGGTCTACAGGCATCAGTAACATCAGTAATGGTGGTTCACCTCTACTGGGCAGGCTTTCCCCTACCTACACCACATGCGATGTCACTTCTCAGAGCTCAGCACTTGCACTATGCTGGCTGGATGCCTCCGGCATGCCTCAGGAAGACCATCAAGCACTGGAAGGCCTGTGAGTCCTCCAAATGACCCTGGTCATCACTGGCCCAGTCTGAGGGGTAGGGGATACCACAGTTTACTTGGAATGCTCAAATTTTAAAATCCTGTAGGTCAGATGTTCCAAACCCAGCTGCCCAGAATCATCCAAGGAGTTTAAATATAATACATACCAGGGCCAGGCTCCACTGGCCCCACTGGCCCCACTAGCCCCAATGAATGTGAAGTGGCGCATGTGAGAAAATGCTACCATCTCCTGTCATGTCTGGCATTTAGCTAAGAGTAAATGAGTACACGGCCAGAGTAGGATGTATCCGTACATCCTACAGTGCATAAATCTGAAGCGAGCTGCAAGCTGCAGATTGAAATAAACGTTCCTCACACTGTCATCACTGCAGAGCTCATGAGTCCCCTCTCCCCTGGCTGACTGGAGTCTATAGAACTGAAGCCAAGAAATATGTCTTTGCAGAAAGTCTTGTACAGATTCTGACCACAGCCACTGGGTCAACGCCCTGAGGATTCCACTCAGAATTTGCATGGCTGCACCAGTGTGGGTTGGAATAATCCCGGTTCTGGGTCACTCTGAACCTGATCAGGAAGTGCCTGAGTGGCCACCAAGGCATTCCTCAAAGGTCATTGTGGGCTGACAGCCACAGATGTTGACAACCAAGATAGGAGGCTGACTCCAGTACAGCCACCAGGAGCTCGACAGGTTTTTGAGTATCAGGAGGAAGCACTCCAAAGCTATAGACCAGCAAAGTGGGTTTACATCCCCTGTAATGTTTCAATGTCTTTAGATTCCAACAAATAGTATAATTATATGAGGTAGGGAGCAGAGTCATGTGAGAAAACAGTAATTAAAACCTTAAAAAAATCCTCAAAAAAAAAAAAGTCCCGCCCATTGGGAATGAGAGTACAGGGAGTTAAAAACAAAAATTCACACCCAAACAAAGTTCTGAGGAAGTACCAAGCCCTCATTTTTCCTTTGTTTCCCAAGAAAATACAATTTTCATCAGATATTTAAGCCCTTTTGGAAAAAGACTCCATCCCAGTTGGCGCAGCCATGTACAAGGCACTTTTAACATAAATATATAAATGCAATAAAAGTCTGATACAGAATTTGAAAGGAGATTTCTGAAGATAACTTCTCAGGAAAGCTTTCAAGAAGCATAAAATTATAGGTGACTCATACTCTCAATCCTTATAGCTAAAAAGAAGCATGTGGCCAACAGTAGGCAAGCAACACCGCACAGAATCCCTGCCACGCTCATAGGTTTCTTTGAATTGGAAGGAATCCTTGCTCATTTAGTTAACATAAGTTTAAACGCTTGAGCACTTTGTGGTTGTCAGAAGCTATATGACAAACCTAAAATACAGAATTAGTTTGTGTTCCAGAGGGTTTTTTTGGTCTTTCTATGAAAATAAAACCAAACTGCAAAATCTCTTCAGATTCTTGAGGCCAGAAGGCCTCATCGAAACCAAAGTGAGGGTTTTCTTACAAATCTCTATCCAAAAATTGTTCTGGTGAATGATAAATTGCAGCCAGTCTCTATCCAATGCCAAAACAGCAAGAAGAAAATGCATTACTTGTCTAGTCTTCTGAATCAACAAGGCCCATCCTGGTCTCCCAGCCTGCAGTGAACACTTGATCCTCATGAGGTCCTGGGTCTCTTCAAACCCTGGCTCACTGTGGCCCCTCACACAGTTGGTACCTCCTTGATATGGTTTGACTCTGTGTCCCCACCCAAATCTCAACTTGAATTGTAATCCCCATAATCCTCACATGTCAAGGGCAGGACCAGGTGGAGGTAATTGGATGATGGGGGTGGTTTCCCCATGCTGTTCTCATGATACTGAGTAAGTCTCATGAGATCTGATGGGTTTTATAAGCATCTGACATTTCCCCTGCTTGCACTCATTCTCTCTCCTGCCACCCTGTGAAGAGGTTACTTCAGCCATGATTGTAAGTTTCCTGAGGCGTCCCCAACATGTGGGACTGGGAGTCAATTAAACCTCTTTTCTTTATAAATTGAAACTGAAATACTCAGTCTTGGGTATTCATAGCAGCGTGAAAATAGACTAATACAGTAAATTGGTACCAAGAGTGGGGTTCTGCTGTAAAGATAACCGAAAGTGTGGAAATGACTTTTGAACTGGGTAACACGCAGAAGTGGGAACATTTTGGAGGGCTCAGAAGAAAATAGGAAAATGTGGGAAAGTTTGGAACTTCCTAGAGACTTGAATAGCTTTGATAGTGATCCAGAAAATGAAGATCAGGCTGAGGTCATCTCAGATGAAGATGAGGAACTTGTTGGTAACTGGAGTAAAGGTCACTCTTGCTATGTTTTAGCAAAGAGACTGGTGACATTTTGCCCCTGCCTTAGAGATCTGTGGAACTTTGAACTTGACAGAGATGATTGAGGGTATCCGGCAGAAGAAATTTCTAAGTGGCAAAGAGTTCAACAGGAAGCAGAGCTTCAAAGTTTGGAAAATTTGCAGCTTGACAATGCAATGAAAAAGAAAAACCCATTTTCTAGGGAAAAATTCAAGCCTGCTACAGAAATTTGGATAAGTAATGAGGAGCTGAATGTTAATCACCAATACAATGAGGAAAATGTCTCCAGAGTATGTCAGACACTTCCAAGGCAGCCCCTACCATCACAGGCCTGGAGGCCTAGGAGGAAAAAATGGTTTTGAGGGGCCCAGGGCCCAGGGCCCTCCTGATCTATGCAGCTTCAGGACATAGTGCGCTGCATCCCAGCTACTTCAGCTCCAGTGTGGCTAAAAGCGGCCAAGGTATAGCTCAGGCCATTGCTTCAGAGTGCAAGCCCCAAACCTTGGTGGCTTCCATGTGGTGTTGTGCCTGTGGGTGCACAGAAGTCAAAAACTGAGGTTTGGGAGCTTCCACCTAGATTTCAGAGGATGTATGGAAATGCCTGGATGTCCAGGTAGAAGTTTTCTCCCTCATGGAGAACTTCTGCTAGGGCAGTGCTTTTGGAGCCCCCACATAGAGTACCCATGGGGGAACTGCCTAGTGGAGCTAGGAGAAGAAGGCCACCATTTTCCAGACCCAAGAATGGTAGATTCACTGACAGTTTGCACTGTGTACCTGGAAAAGCAGCAGACACTCAAAGCCAGCCCATGAAAGCAGCTTGGGAGGGGAGCTGTACCCTGCAAAGCCACAGAGGTGGAACTGCCCAAGGCCGTGGAAGCCCACTTCTTGCATCAGCATGAGCTGGATGTGAGACATGAAGTCAAAGGAGATCATTTTGGAACTTCAAGGTTTAATGACTGCCCTATTGGATTTCAAACTTGCCTGGGGCCTTTATTTTGGCAAATTTCTCCCATTTGGAATGGCTGTATTTACCCAATGCCTGTACCCCCATTGTATCTAGGAAGTAACTAACTTGCTTTTGATTTTACAGGCTCCTAGACAGAAGAGACTTACCTTGTCTCAGATGAGACTTTGGACTTGGACTTTTCGGTTAATGCTGGAATGAGTTAAGACTAACACTTTGAGGACAGTTGGTTGGAAAGGCATGATTGTGTTTTGAAATGTGAGGACATGAGATTTGGGAGGGGTCAGGGGCAGAATGATATAGTTTGGCTCTGTGTCCCCACCCAAATCTCACCTTGAACTATAATCCACATAATCCCCACATGTCAATGATGGGACCAGGTGGAGGCAATGGAGTCATGGGGGCAGTTCCCCCATGCTGTTCTCATGATAGTGAGTGAGTCTCACAAGATCTGATGGTTTTATAAGCATCCAGCATTTCCCCTTCTTGCACCCATTCTCTCTCCTGCTGTCCTGTGAAGAGAGATGCCTACACCATGACTGTAAGTTTGCTGAGGCCTTCCCAGCCATGCAGAACTGTGAGTCAATTAAACCTTTTTCTTTATAAATTACCCAGTTTTGGGTATTTCTTCACTGAGGCATGAGAACAGACTGATACACTACTTCCCATTGAACCTAGAACAATGTCACCTGATGGCGGCCTCGCTCCAAAGGCTTTCACATAGACAGTGTGGCCTAAGGAATCTGTGCTGACTTCATTAATGATATATGACATCTAACATCACCGTGTTCTCAAGTATCTAGTTTACTCATGCTCCCCAACTTACATAATGCCATGTGAATTATATGTGAGTAAAAATTTGAGTCCAGATTCATACCTACTGCTTGTATCACCAGTATGGACTCCACTCACTTTGACATGGGGAGAATTAGTGTAAACTTCAGCTCTCTTAAATCTCCTGGGACTTCCTGCACACCTTACTTTCCCTCTCTTCTCTACACAGGACTAGCCTTAACTGGAATTTCCCTGAAAGTTCTTATTTCAAGTATGACACAGGCAGGGAGGGTTGGTTGCCTTAATGGCAGGAGATTCCAGTAAAATAAACTCCAGGAGGCCTTCTCCTTATATTAGATATTTCACCTAGCTGCCCATCGTGTAGTATTCAGTGGCACATCCCACTATTTGCCCTTCTGTAATCGTGTTGCATGTAATTAATTGGCACTCAGCATTCATTCTCAACCCTTTCCAGGGTGCTTTCCTGCACTGTAGACCCTGAGAGGCTAAAAACTACATTTCCTAGACTTCTTTTCTGCTAAAGATCCTGCAGATATTAAAAGTCACTGACATTTTAAAGGGGAAAGCCAGGTAGAGGAGAGATTGGTGCCCTTCGGCTTCTTATCTGCTGATAACAAGGTCTTAGGAATATGAGGTTTCTTCCTGTGGCTGTGCTCCACCGCCCCATCTCCAGCTTCCAGGGTAATAAGAGGCAGTTACAGGTGAGACAGGGACCTCATTCTGCTTCTGAAAGTCCATCTCCAGCTTTGTGGGTGTAGGGAGGCCACTGTAGCCCCAGCAATAGGGCCTTCCCAATCTATCTATGGATCTCAGACTTAAGGGTGTGTTCCTGAATCTTACAGGCCCAGGGGTCAGTGCCAGACTCTCTGGCACCTGGGCATTATTTTCAGAGTTCTAGACTGGAACTTGCTTCTCCAGCCTTTCCAACAATTGTGTGAGCACTTGACTTAATTCATTAAAATACAGTCATTTCTGCTTAAGATACCTCAAGTAGATTCTGCGTTCTACCCTGAAACTTGACTGGCACAGGAAATAAAACAAATTCCACATCTGTAATGTTTTACTGGCTGTCTTGTTGGTCAGTTTGTGCAGCACCAAGCTTGAATATGCAAAGCATCACTGTGGAGCCTAAAGCCCCCTCTTGGATCTGATCCACCATGTTGGCTTCTGATTAATCCCTGTTCCAGGAACGCCTCCAAGATTTCTACTTTATCTACTGTCACCATCAATCCTGCTCTTAGGTCAAAAAAGGAACGTTGACCGGCCAGGCATGGTGGCTCACGCCTGTAATCCCAGGAGTTTGGGAGGCCAAGGCAAGCGGATCACCTGAGGTCAGGAGCTCAAGACCAGTCTGGCCAACATGGTGAAACCCCATCTCTACTAAAAATACAAAATTAGCTGGGCGTGATGGTGGGCATGTGATGGCCCAGCTATTCAGGCGGCTGAGGCAGGAGAATCACTTGAACCTGGGAGGCGGAGGGTGCAGTGAGCCCATATCACACCACTGCACTCCAGCCTGGGTGACAAGAGCGAGACTCCATCTAAAACAAAACAAAAAACAAACAAACAAAAAAACCTTGACCATAAATCCTGCCGTCAGGCAGATTCATACAGCACTCTCGCCTTTCCCTGAGGGGTCGCTCTGGTGTATAAGCCCTGGGTCTTGTGGGGGTGATGGCACAGGGATCCATCATCCTGTCTGGCCACCACTCGAGACCCTGGCTTCTGTTCCTAAGTCCCAATTAAATGTTTCTTTCTGAGAAAATGGATGTGTCAATCTCTTCCTTCAGCCTCTCAGCTTCCTCGGACTTTGGAGGTAGGTTTGCATAGACCTGCTCACTGTGGAACAATTGTAGACTGTTCAAATAGGCAAGTTTTTAATGACCATGCCATGGTTTGCCAAACACCGAAGTCCCAGGATCCATCTTGGAAAATGCACACCAGGTAGTAGCCATATTGTGAGGACTCTTTTTATCTTTTTCCTTTTTTTTTTTCCGAGAAGAAAAAAGAAGTAGGGAATAAGCTAGTAAATTTTAAGAAGGCAAGTTTTAGGTTTTCAAAAATCAGAATAACACAGTCAAGTGCTATCAATACCAGACTTAAAAGCTAGTTAGTAAAAAGAAAAGAAAAGAAAGTTAAGCCAAAGCCTTGTATGTCTTTGTGAGAAAATAAAAAGCTAATATCACTTCCTACAGCTGGGCTGATCCTAAGAAATGGTAGGCGCATCATGCATTTCTATGGCGTAAGAAACTAAATTCACTGAAGTAAAATATTGCCTAACAGAATAAGAGACTGCAGATAAGCTCCATTACTTAGTGTCCATATATTTATAGGACAAAGATTTTGTTTCTTCTTTCTATTCCCAGAGCCTATCATTATGCAAGGCACAGAACGGACCTTCAATAAATATTTAATTAGAGAAGGATGCTGGAGATCAATAAGGGAAGAGGAGAAATCAGTACATTTATTTGGAATTTACATTCATCCAAACTCCAAAGTATAATGGAAGTTTTGTAAGAACTAAACATATGTAAAAAGAACAATTTAAATAAAAACATAATGAAAGTAAGTTTAGAAGAGAGGTGTGGGATCAGGCCAATTCACTGAAAATCATTGAAATGACCAACTTATGGAATGCTGAAGATGAGTAAACTAAGGAATGACCTAGAAAGAAACAATAACAGCAACAATAAACACCACATCCAAATGAATTTTGCTATCAAGTCTTGGAAATAAAGGAAACTTGATGTGCTACTTGAGAAACTGAAAAAAAATCCTAAAAATTCCAAAACTTTGGCAAGCTAAGAAATGACATCAACATAAAGTCAAAGGAAATTGTTATATACTGAAAAAGGTCAGATGAAATGTTGAAGCTGTGGTTGCTGATAATAAAAATAGACTTTTCTGAACACTGAATATATTCGTAAGAAGTCTAAGTTACCTTATGACTCTTAGCAATCAATAAATTAAGTATTCCTTAAAATGGTACCCAGAAGATGAAACAAAAAGAGTCAAGTGCAACTGCTGAGATATTTTCAGAACGTGGCCAAGAGCCGTGGAGTCCATCCTCTTCCCCAGCCACACTGGTTTCCTTCTGGATTCTTGCAGGCAGGCTCCTCACTTCCCAGAGACGCCTCCCCATTAGGTGGTTCCCTCCCCCTCCTCCTACCTCCCTCACCTGACCTAAGGCAGCATCATTAATTCATTGCTTCTGTAACTTGCACACACATTGTAAGATCCCTGAGAGCAGCCACTGCATGCCCCCTCTGTATCCCCAGGGCTGATTGGAAAGCCTGGTTCTCAGCAGCCTCTCAACATTTGTTCAATGAAAGGATGAGTGAATGAACAGACAAGATCCCTACTGAAGGATAGGAAGCAGATGGGAACTACAGGGTCTAGGACAATGTCTGGCCCACTGGGGAGGGTGGTGGGGTCCCAAGTACATCTAAACAAGATCTGAGCACCTGGAGAAAAGTCTCCAAGGAGACTCTTTGCCAATGTTATAATTTTGACTGGAGCCTACCTTAGGTGTAACCAACACTAAAATTGCAACAGGCTCTGAAGTTGTAAATACATCTAACTACATCCCTAGAAATAGGAAATAGGGAAAAGATCTCAGAGAAATTCTTTTCATAAGATTTTATGCTCAGAGCACCTTCCATGGGCTTCATTATGTAACGTATATCAAAACTCAGCTTCAACTGCTGGATCCCCAAGTGAGGTAGGGCTGCTCCAGGAGCTGCAATGCTTCCTAATAAACAGAGAACCATGACAGGCAAATGATCTGGACCCCCAGCTGTCCCCTCAACATTGTGTGGCTGGTTTCAATATGGTGTTTTTAAAAGCATATTTTACATTTTAGATAAAAGACAGACCAGATGCCCACTTTCATCTGGTCCCCCTTGCCCAGAATAAAAAAAGGAAAATGAATTCTCTCAGTGCCCAGGATAAATATAGGAATGCTGTTTGACCATTAGACCTGCAAGGACTTCCCAAAAGAGGTCAGCTTTAAGGATAATTTAGAAAAACAGCAGTGTGACTTAGACAGACTCCAAAGTCAAATGCCTAGAGAAACATGAAAGAAAGTAAAAAGCAAAGATAAAGACACATGTATTTAAAGAGCTGTTTGAAGGCTTAAATAGGAGCATTAAATAAGGGCGATCCCTTAGGATTATGGTATTATTTCTGGCTTGGACAGTGCAAGATATTAAATGAACTCATGCTAATTTCGCTTTTTTAAAAATAAAGTAGCAAGATCAAGCAGGGAATATTTAATTTAGGATGGGCTGTCCGTGGCTGTGCCCATCACTCATTTGTGTCTAAAGCCCTCTCCTCCAAAAACAACTCAGAGGCCTTGCAGATCAAAACGCGCCGATATTCCATAAATAAAAAGCCATCAAAATAGACATTAAAGATAACCGATACAGGCTTCAATGCTTCTCTCCTCACACAGACAACAGACAAGTTATTATTTTAACAGAATTGTGCAGTGGATGCTTTCACCTGTCCAAACAGCAAAAGCAAGTCTCTACAAAGTACAAACCAGAGTTAACGTGAACAGACGCTCTGAAGATTAACTGTACGGAAATGGAGCTATTTGGTGGCCGACAAGCACAGCTTTCTGTATTCAGGCATCAAAGTGACAGTCCTTTTGTTTGTAAACGTGCATTGCCTCAGATTAAATACTTTAACAACACCCGGGGACAAAGCTAAACTTTCACATTTTCTAACCTATCTCAGGAGTGTGCATTGTGTGTGTGTGTGTGTGTGGTGTGCCCACATGTGCACCCACACACTTAGCTGTGCTCCAATATCAAGAGGCATAACCTGGACTAACTACACGTTCAAAAGAGGAACGTGACACCTTACAGTGCCAGCCCGTGTGTTTGCTGTACGCTGGCTCATAACAGTGCCTCTGCAAGGAGTTTAATGCTTCCCAGAAAGTGCCACAAGAGAGACAAAATCTGGTTGGTGGCCTGGCCAGGTTAGTGGAGTTGTGCATGATATCATAAAAAGGACAGTGTGCAGATCACCCTCCAGGGACTTTTCATGTGAGTCACACATCTTCTGAAAACACTTCTCCTGTTTAGGGCCCTGGATTTTTCTCTTCCTCTGCAGCTGTCTTAACTATGAAAAGCCTGGGAGAGACATCAAAATGCAGTTATTTTTTACATGGAGCACATTCCACAAAACCCAAGGCTTCTCTTCTGGAGTTGACACTTCTTTCCTGCTAATCCTCTACCTCTCATCTTTCTCCCTTTTTCATCTCCCTAATCCATCTGGTTCAATTGCTATCTCCACGCTCACCTTCTGTGGCTCCAGGCTTTTTGTTCCACCCTCAGACCCCCTTGTACCTAAAAATGGCACCACCGCGTTCACCCAGAATGGCAGGGCCACATTCTCTCCCTTCCTCCCCATCTTAGACTCTCAGGCTGTGTCAGCCACAGCTCCCACAGAGGGTTCACGACACTAGTTTTTGTCTGGTTTTGGAATGCAAAGATGTCCATCTATTTATGAAAATGTGAGGATCACATAGCTATGTATGAAACCAGACACTTGACCGTTACAGAATAATGTAGACCAATGGCTATAAACCAAGCAAAGTGCTCAGAAAGCTCTGTGGCTGGGGTTCCGATTGTGGTTCTAGCCAATGACGTAACTTGCCTCATTTGTCACCCTACGTCATCATAAAGACATATCGGGATGCAGAACTTATCGGTATCTTTTGGGATTTTATTATCATTTTTTTCCCAAGCAACGTTAAATTAAATAGACCTAGGTTGAAGAAATAATTACCACAAGCGACTGTTGCATGATGTTCAAAATGTAAAATGACCATAGGAAAGAAGCTGCTGATACTCGTCTGTCTGCAGACAGGAGACCTAGTTCTGTCTTATGCCTTGGCAGGGTACATATGTGCAGTGGAAAACTAAAAGGTCCAGTATTGCCATTGCTTGATCCCATGTGTGACACTCACTCATACCGAGCACTGCCATTTATTTCATGAGTAGATTGTGAAGATTAATTAGGAAATGTTTCTGACATGCTTGGAATTCACTAGGAAAATGCAGGCATGGGCTTTTGAATAGCCTCAGATATAGTCACATGGGGGCCTCGGGGAAGAGCAGCTTTGCACTACTTTTATTTCACATAGCAACCTTGGCATGAAGTTAGGGGAAGCGTTTTAGTTTCTTTGGAGAGGGGGCACTAAATTAGGAAACAAAATATTAAATAGGTGTTACATTCTAAAAATGTCTAAGCTACAGCTGCCTCTTTCAATCCATGCTATTGACTGTGTTCACAATAATACACCAAATGTGTCAATGAATCAAATCACCATTGCCGTCAGATGACTGTGGATCCATCCTCCCCTCATCGTTTCATCTGTAGGCTTGATATATGCTGGTCCATGGACTTCTGACTTGAATATCTTCTTAGGTAGCACACACTCTCCCATACCTGCATGCACACCCACACACACCACCCACCTTCTCTAAACACACACACACTCTTCACTATACACACAAACACCCACTCTTCCCTACACACACTCTTCCCTACACACTCTTTCCTACACACACTCTTCCCTACACACACACCACCCATTCTTCGCTACATACACACCCACTACCTACATCCCCTACACACACACACACACTCTTCCCTACACACACACTCTTCCCTACACACAAACACACTCTTCCTCCTCACACACACACTCTCTTCCTGACACACACACACTCTCTTCCCGACACACACACACTCTTCCTGACACTCTTCCCTGCACACACACACTCTCCCCTACACACTCACACTCTTCCCTACACACACACTCTTCCCTACACACTCACACACTGTTCCCTACACACTCACACTCTTCCCTACACACACACACACTCTTCCCTACACACACACACTCTTCCACCCCCCACACACACTTTGTTCCCGACACACACACTCTTCCCTACACACACACTCTTCCCTACACACACACACACTCTTCCCTACACACACACACTCTTCCCTACATACACACACAAACACACTTTTCCCTACACATACACTCTTCCCCATACCTACTCACACACCACCCACTCTTCCCCACATACACACACCTCCACCTACACTTTCCTGCACACACACACACACACTCTTCCCTGTCTTGACCCCTTCTACTCTGATCACTTCCTCCAGCCCCTATGCTTCTGACAATGGAACACTTTTTTGGCGAAAAGAAAGTCTGCGCTTTTCTCAATACATGGTTTATAATGCTTGTTCTCTCTGAAGCTCATGAAGAAGACAAACTGTAAGTTAGACAAGATTCAAGTTCTACCTCAACTCTGACTTGGGTTGCTCTGTGGCCTTCCATGACTGATTGACATTAGACTCAGCTTCTTCATCTGCTAATACAGATGGTGACCCTTATCTCAATCCTCCTTCTAGGACACATGGAAAGAAAGAATGGTGTAACAAACATAAACAATTTTTCAAAAGCATATAACACAATTTAAACACACTATGTATCTTAGTTCATGGGTGCTGCAGTAACAGAATACCTAAGGCTGGGCAATTTCTACAGAACAGGAATTTATTGACTTACAGTTCAGGAGGCTGAGAAGTTCAAGAGCATGGCACCAGCATCTGCTGGCAAGGAGCTTTCTACTATGTCATCCTATAGTGGGAGGTGGTTGGGCAAGAGAAGGCAAGAGCAAGAGAGTGCAAAGGGGGCTGAAACTCACTTTTATAACAAACCCACTCCTGCAATAACGAACACACTCCCTCAATCACAACATTAATCTATTCATGAGGGCACAGCCCTCCTAACCTAAACACCTCCCATTAGGTTCCACCTCCCAACCCTGTTGCATTGGGAGTTAAGTTTCAAACACATGAACTTTGGGGAACACATTCAAACCACAGCACTGGGCATGGTGTATTTATTTAATTAAAGACACCTCTCATATGTAATTATGTCTTTAAGGCAGATATCACTGAGGGTAAGTGCTTTACTTCCTCCTAAAGCATTCCTTGGTGTAACTATGAAAGAGAGAATAATGGGCTAGAAGGACAATGGATCTCATCCACTAAAGAATCCCGGGGTCCTCAGTAAGACCTCTGAATTAACTGCTCTCGAACTGTCCAGCCCATGCCTTCAGCTCTGAAGAGTGACTCGTGTGTTCCCGTGCCTCTGCCGAGGAAGATCCAAAAGGCATCCCGAGGCCAGGTGCAGATGCCAGTGTACAGGTCTGAAGGTCTACATTTTATAAGCTTTCTTTTAAGGAAAAGAAAACAAAATTGCAAGTCCAAAATTTAGTATAAGATGTTAGAAGGGATCTGGGCAAGTGAGTTCCTAAAGTGTAAGTTCCATTAGCGTCAGAATAAATTCACCTCTACACTCAGGTTTTCCCAATAGATGAAAAGTTTTACTAAGGATGGGGCCTGGGCCTTCTAGAAGTTTAGAAAACTTCTTGGCCAGGCACGGTGGCTCACGCCTTTAATCCCAGCACTTTGGGAGGCCAAGGCGGGCGGATCATGAGGTCAGGAGTTGGTGACCAACCTGACCAACATGGTGAAACCCAGTCCCTACTAAAAATACAAAAATTAGTTGGGCGTGGTGGCGCACGCCTGTAAACCCAGCAACTCAGGAGGTTGAGGCAGGAGAATTGCTTGAACTCGGGAGGTGGAGGTTGTAGTGAGCTGAGATTGCACCACGGCACTCCAGCCTGAGTGACACAGCGAGACTCTGTCTCAAAAAACAAAAATTAAAAAAAAGAAAACTTCTCACGCTCCTCAAGGTTCTATGGTCTGCAGACAGTGAGTGCTTAGAGCATGCTATGGCGCAGTTAGGAATTCTTAGCCAACCCCTCTGTGCATTGTCTTTCTGCTGCCTCATCTGACAATGCATGCCAAGTCAGTCATTCCCTTCAACAAATATTCTGAAGCACTTCAGTTCAGAGCTCCGTGCCAGGCCCTGAGGCAAGGCAGGTGCAAAGACACAGCAGACAGGTCCTGGCTCTCTAGGGGCACCCAGGCTTGGTGGAGAGGGAGATTTGCAAACAAATAACCCGAACACAAGCAGGCAAGCTCTAGACCCAGGAGATGCACAACGCTGTAGGGCAGAGAGGAAACGATGCTATTTACCTACATAGGCAGTGACACTGAGCCATCTGGTAAAGGACAAGTATGAAGGGAAGAGCTCTTCAGACAGAATGAACAGAGCAAGGAAGCAAGAAGCCAGTCAAGAGGACCTGGAGCACTTGATTATGGAAAGCGGTGGAGAAAGGGATGGCAGCTGAATGTGGAGAGTAATCCAGAGGAGACAGATTGGGATTGCCAACAAGCAGATCACAGAATATACCACATCCACCAGGCTCAACAGAACACACCATTATCCCTCTGGAGTTAAACTGGGAGTGGCAGCCAAGACAGGTGGTCATACATCAACAATCAATCAATCCACATTTACTAGATGTGTATATAGCTTTACTCTGCTGTTCCCTGAACACAGAAGAAGTGAACGATGTAATCCCTATAGACCTTACAGATTCATTGGGAGGAGAAAACCAGTGTCCTCAAACAACACAACAACTCCTCAGTGTTCATTTGTATGGCCTGAACTTTAAGTGCAAAAACAGTTCAAAATGGGGAAAGATTCCAGTAGGCTAGAGTCATGGAGGAGAGAAACTGGAGTTTGACCTCAAAGGAAGGAGGGCCTGAGGCCATATCTGGAGGGCATAAGTGGTCCTGAACTCTAGGTCACATTGGGATTGCCCTCTCAGCTCCAGCATTCACTGGTTTGGGGGTTTCAGGCATGTGACTTAACCTCTCTGTACCTCAGTTTGCTCAATTACAAAATGAAATATATTAGTCCCTTCTAGCTACAAATCCTGATTCAGCAAAGAGTGTCAATTATGCACTGTATACATATTAAAAATCCCTAAGGGGAAAAAAAACTGGGACAAATAGCTATTTTTAAAATGTGGGGGTAGGGGATACCGTGATTTGGATGATATTTTATTTGCTCAGCTACCAAGCAGCTGCAGCCTGCACCAGGTGCTTGGGAGCAGGAAGAAGTGGTTCAAGGAGGCCCTAAAGGAGGGATGAGCCTCCTTCCTGGGCTGCACAGAGCCCATCGTCAGCTGAGAAGCTGGGTTAGCAAATGGATGCCCAGCTCAGAATGGCTGACTCAGGAAAGAAGAGCCCGCAGCTCTGGAGGTTAGTAAGCCCTCTGCCAGCCAAGTTCCCAGGGAACTCCAAGCGAATCCTTAAGGAAGTTAGTCTAAGAAATTGTTTACTTATGGGTGGTTAGATTCTTCAGGGCAGCCAGCCTCGAGCCATCTGGGTTTCACTGAGCACCTGAAATTGGACCTTAATGGAATAAACCGTGCAATGTAAACAAACCAGAAGGTAAGTATTTGTGACTAAGATGAGCCCCTTACATTTTAAGAGGGGCTGGTTCTGTGTGTGTTCTGGTCTGGACTGAATTTTCTTTCAAAGAATTCAATTTGCTTTCCCCAGCAGGTGAGGAGAAAGAATGTGAAGCAGAATGATCAAATTTCATCCAAAAAGTACAGAAGAAATGGAATCGGCCATTACATTAATCCTCATCTTCAGGCAAATTTTTCTTGAAGTCAGCAGGTGGCAAGAGAGTGGGCCAAAGGTGACAAGTGATGAAACCTGCAATGTCCTTCTCCAAAGCCTATTGCAAAATCCACTATCCTTGCCTCAACCATGCAGGGAAAATAGCCCTTCTGTGTTATGAATAATAGGTTCCAGTAATTAATTCTTGTTAAAATCCTCCATCCAGTTACCTTTGGTTAAATTTTCCTTAATTTGCAGGGAACTTCTGCAGCTGCCCTAAGGGTGGGCAGGAGGCTGTGGACAGCCAGGACTGTGGCAATATTCCTGGGCAGGGAGGTGGCCTCTGGGCAGCAAGATTTTGGGGCCAGAGCAACTACCTTCGAGGGCTGGTTTTGTTGCTTACAAGTCATGTGGCTCGGACAAGATGCTCCTGTTGTCCAAGTCTCCGTTTCTTCATCTGTAATTTAAGCATACCCTGAATTACCTAAAGAGCCGGCTCTTCCTACCTTGAGGGGTCATTGGAAGGACCAAAATGAAAGCAATGAGGATCCTTGATATTCTTATATCCCTAAGATTAGCGGATTCCTGATATTCCTTTCAGGTCTAAAATTCTGATTCTAATATATATTAAAGTACCTTGTAAGCTGTTCACTGTTACATAAACACAGAGTATTAGCAATATTATTCAACAGCCCAAGGGCCTGAATTCAGGGGATAAAATGGAACCAGACACCCCCCAGTCCTCACTCCACCCCCACCACTGGGTCCCCGGGGGGGTTCTGCCAAAGAGATTCCAGGAGGGCCGGGAATTGGAATAACAGGGAACAAAACACACATCCTCAGCAAAGATGTTGGTTTCCTTGGACTGGGTAAAAAGGGCTTCCCAGGAAAATGACTTACCCTTCAGTAATTCCTCATTTGCACTGTCCAGACCTCAAACCCTTTCCTCCTCAAAGCTACTCATAGAAAACTGCTTCTGAAAATAGACTTCCTATGGCTTAAATCAGTCCACATACAAACAGCAGCTTTATGCCCAAGAAATTGACCTTTTCCGCAGACCTTGTAATACATTTGACCAATTACAATGATCATTTTGCGACATCTGTGACAAAGACCATTTATTTTTAAACATTCAGTAGGCATGTGAAGAGCTCTTAAAAAGCAACCTATAGAATTTGTAAAATATCACCTTTCTCCTCTTAAAGTTCTACATAGTACAGAGACAAATACTGGCCCTGATAAAAATCTGAGTGGGGATATCGGAGACCCTCTTAAGATTCCGAGCTTCTCAAATACTCCTAGCACCGTACTGCTAACAACAAAGAACAACAGAGGGGCAGCCCCAGGACTCTGGGGCCAGCACTGGAAGTGGGCTGATGGCAGGCAAACCGTGCCACCGGAGTCAGTGCTTAACTGTAACACTCTAAAGACAGCACTATTCAGATAGCTTGTTTTCTATCTTGTACACCAACTCAAAATTGGGACTGCTTAAATTAAGATTTGCCCTAATCCATTCTCGTAGTATGACCCTCAACAGCCAACTTTCTGTAGATCCACAAGTATAAATAGGATAAAGGTGACATTAGAACACACATACATGTAATTTTTATCTAAGTATGAAATAATATGTGGGTAATGAAGTGACTATACTCACTGTGGGATTGATTACTTGATCCAAAAACCATCCTTTCAGACTGCATCATTTTCTTACCATTTTACAAATGTACTATTTTGCAAATGATTGACTTTCTCCAATTCTGACATTTGTTTTACAGTAGAGAAGAGTTTTGCAGGGTGCAATAGTGAGCCCGCTTACTTCCCTCCCTCCTACTCCGTCCCTTCCCGCTTCCTTCCTCCTCCATCCCTCCATCCTGTCCTCACATCCTCTCTCACATCTCTCCTTCCTTCAATTGTTTTTCACTCCTTTCTCTCCCCTCCTCCTTTTTCCATCTTTCCCCCTTTTTCCTCTGCTCCCCTCCATCACCCTCATGAATATTTGCTGAGTGTCCACTCTGTGCCAGAGCTGGGTTACTTTTTGGTAATGAGACCCAGGAGGCACAGGGGAAGCCCCAGCAGACTGTCACAGTGACCACCCACAATGACTTCGAGAAGGACACGTGTGTGGAGCCGCAAGAGGAGACAGCCCAGTCACCAGCAGCTGGGGCTTCCTGAGGAAATGACAAGCTGGAGGCCCTGGAGGTCAGCCCACCCTCTCTATTTTACCCAGGCTACTCCTAACTCCGCAGTCCTTAGACCGGGACCAGGCCTCCTGCCCCCAGCCCAAAGGGATTTCCTACTGCAAGTCAATTTTTCTGCTCCCCACTGTACCCACAGCCAGCTCTGCCTGCCCATGTAGGGATGAGGCCTGAACACCTCCAGATTTGTCCTTCTATCTGGTTGAGGTTTTTTGAAAGATCCTTCCTGTGAAATTCTGTCCTTCCACGTGTCTCTCTTCACTTCCCTGTGAGCCACATGATGAGATTTGGTCTGTGTCCCTTGTTAAATAAATGGATCCTTCTCCTGTATAAAAGGTAAAAGGCCGGGCATGGTAGCTCATCATGCCTGTAATCCCAACAGTTTGGGAAGCCGAGGTGGGTGGATCACCTGAGATCAGGTGTTCCAGACCAGCCTGGCCAACATGGTGAAACCCCGTCTCTATTAAAAATACAAAAATTAGCCAGTCGTGGTGTTGGGCGCCTGTAATCCTAGCTACTCACTACTCAGGAGGCTGAGGCAGGAGAATCGCTTGAACCTGAGAGGCAGAAGTTGCAGTGAGCCAAGATCAAGCCACTGCACTCCAGCCTGGGCAACATAGCAAGACTGTCTCAAAAAAAAAAAAGATAAAAAACATCCCTACTCCTACAGAATTTTTTTAAAGGCCATATTTACATATTTAATTAATGAGTTTCTATGCTAAAGAAAAAGGCAAGCAGCATCTTTGACTCCATGACAGGGCTTACCTAGGCTAGCTGATTGGAAAACGACACTTTTCAGCAACTGAGTTTCTCAGGAGCCCTGCGTCCACTGCAGCCGGGATGGACTTACCTTCAGGAGGCCCATCTGCCCTCAGTCACGGCCATCTGTGGTAGAAAATGCATCCCATGCGGCCACCCAGCAGGCCCTAACGTGGTGCAGCCGCGGGAGAAGTCCCAGCAGACGAAAGCAGAGGAGAGGAGCGAGCAGGGAGAGGCCGCCCAGTGTGGCTAGACCATGGTGTGGGTGGGATTACAGCGAGGGCACATCAGAAGCCAGGCACAAGGCCACGCCCTTTCCGTTAACTGGATCAGTTAGCTGCCAGAGCCACAGGGAGCTGCTTTGAGGACTTTGTAAATCAGATGGAATTTACTCTTACAATGCAGCCACCTCTAACATGCTTGCTTCCTTTCCCGTGAGCCCTGTGAGCTGCCCTCCCCACCAAAACAGCACAGGGAGGGCACGTGCACGCGGGGCTACACTCTTGCCAGGGATCCCGCGCTTCATCTGGGCCTCAGCCTTGAGCTACAATTGTTTATTTTTCCCAGTAAATGCATTATCCTAAAGTGAAAACTATATAAGTGAAACAACATCCAGAAGTCTTGAATCCTGAGGCCTCACTCCTGTAAAAAAAAAAAAAAAAAAAAAAAAAAAAATTCAGTGGACAACTTAGCTAATGCTGGCAAGAAGACGGGGGTAAAGGGGCATGTAAAACCTTCAAACCTGGGTCCTACAACCAGATAAGATGGAAATATTCTCCGAGCTGTTAAAGAGAGTGAAACGGAACATCTGAATTGCAAAATGCTTGAAGATCAGCATGTTGTTACCCACGGGAAGTGTTTATTTTTATCCCTCTGTAGAAAAGGTGATACTGTAGTCACCAAACACTTGGGAAAGCATTATAGACTTCTGTCATCATTAACATTACTTTTACAGGCATTGCCCTGAAGGTGACTAACAGATAAAACAAGACAAAAGACAAAAAAGTATACCATTGTATTTCTTTGACTCTTTTTTATAATAATGACAATAATAGCTAACATTTATGAAACACTAGATTATAGGCCTAGCATTTGGCCTAGCACTTTATTATATGATTATCTCCTTTCGTTTCTAGAAATAATGAGCATTAAAGGGAATTTCTTTAGTGACTATGAATAAGATCTACTAAATTGTAGGTTTCCTTAAGGGCAAGCACCAAGCTTCATTCATCCTAGCTCAGTGCTAGGGGCAGAGTGAGCTTTCAAAAATGTTTTTAAAATCATTTTTATAAAACCTCATGCAGGATTTGATAGCTATGATCTGGCTGGAAATATTCACCTACGTCGTTTGAGACAATGCCTTTAAATAATGTTTGTGGAACTTGTTTAACACACTTTTAAAGAATGCATAGTTAGCGCATCATTCTCTTTTATAAGGTACTGAGGACTGCTGCAAAAGAAACAAATATTTCATGGCAATTCATTAAGCAGAACAATGTCCACACCTAGCATTTCAATGCCTCAAAGTGAGTATTTTCTACAAATAGGAGACAGCATCTCAAATACCAAATGCTAAAATTTTCTGTCATTTTTGTTTGTTAGACAATTACAGTACCATAAAAAGGACCTCTTCAGCCTACACACACACACACACATATATATATATATTTTTTTTTTTTTTTTTGAGACAGAGTCTCGCTCTGTCGCCCAGCCTGGAGTGCAGTGGCACTATCTAGGCTCACTGCAAGCTCCGCCTCCCGGGTTCACACCATTCTCCCGCAGCCTCCCGAGCCACTGGGACTACAGGCACCCGCCACCACACCCGGCTAATTTTCTTTTGCACTTTTAGTACAGATGAGGTTTCACTGTGTTAGCCAGGATGGTCTCGATCTCCTGACCTCGTGATCCGCCCGCCTTGGCCTCCCAAAGTGCTGGGATTACAGGCGTGAGCCACCGCACCTGGCCCAGCCTATATCTTATCTATGAAAAATCCTCTGAAGCCATTTACTCAACCTGACAAGTACAGCAATTAGAACTAATTACGGAAAGATTGGCCTACATTAGGGCAAAGATTGAACTAAACGACATGTTGGTTAAAAAAAAAAGTGTACACAATTTGAATGTTGATAAGACATCTACAAATATTGCTAGTCCCATTGCAATCCAAAAATAACATGTATAAATTCTTGTTGGTAGTTTAGAACATATTTTCCCATGACAGTGAAGTTATAAGTGTCAATTAGTGTTAACTGTGTGACGAGATGGAAAGCTATTTGGCCAAATCCTGGTCCTTGAGCAGACACTCACCCGGATCACATGGAAAGATATTTAGCCAAATCCTGGTCCTGGACCAGATACCCACCCGGATCAGCCGCAGGTTCTCCCTCTCTGGGGTAGAAGGCAAGGAAGACAGCAAGGAGAGATGCACCCTGTCTGTTACTCACAGGTCCAGCCCCGAAGCCGGCTGATTTAGATGGGGACAATACGTGGGCCACAGGGGCTCTACCTAATGAGCCAGAGCCTGGACTGGGAGCTGATTTACTTCTGTCCGTTTCCTCTCACCCCATGTGCTGATCCTCATCTTTGGTGGAGTGGGGAGGGTGGACGGTACTTGTATTTGTCTGTTCAGGCCCATCATGACAATGTCCCATGGCCTGGGGTGCTTAAACAGACATGTATAGTCCCACAGTTCTGTAGTCAAGAAATCTAGGATCAAGGTGTCAGGAGGTGTCGGTGCTCCTGGGGCCTCCCTCATCCTTCTTGCTGGGTCTCCACACGGCCTTTCCTCTGTGTGAGCATCCCTGGTATCTCTGTGTGTGTCCAAATTTCCTTTTCTTATGAAGACGCCAGTCAGATTGGAATAGGACCCAACATACTGCCCCAATTTTAACCTAATTGCCTCTTTAAAGGTCCTATCTCCAAATAAGGCCACACTTTGAGGTACTGGGGATTGGGACTGTAGGATACGAATTTGGATGGGAGACGTGAGGCAATACAATTCAGCCCCTAACAGAGCTCATTTCTCTTCAGAATAGAGGAGCAAAGGGAAGATACACATTTATTTGTTCCCAAGATCTACAGCAGAGCTGGAGGGAGCTCCCTCACATCGAAGGTGGCCCAGGCCCACTCACTCACACTAACCCATCCTTTCACACTATGTGGGAAAAAATATATCTACATAATATAGTTTGGATGCTTGTCCCCTCCAAATCTCATGTTGTAATATGATCCCAACGTTGGAGGTGGGCCCTGCTGGAAAGTGTTTGGGTCACAGGGGCGGGTACCTCATGAGTGGCTTGGTGCCCTCCCCACGGGAATGAGTGAGTTCTCACTCTATTCACTCCCACAAGCGTTGGTTGTTTAAAAGAGCCTGAGCGCTCTCTTGCTCCCTCTCTCACCGTGTGACACACCTGCTCCTCCTTTACCTTCTACCATGAGTGAAAGCTTCCTGAGGCCTCCCCAGAAGCAGATGCTGGTGCAGACCGTGAGACAAATAAACCTCTTTTCTTTATAAATAACCCAGCCTCAGGTGTTCCTTTATAGCAATGCAGAATGGACTAATGCACAATAAAAGGGCCAAGAGCTAAAAAAAAGCACAAACCCTTCTCCCACCCCCAGCTCCCTGAAAGAAGGTGATATCAACTAGCATAGCCGTGAGGACCCAAGAGCCCCTAACCACTTGCGTCTTCTCACCAGCACCCCCAGCCAGGAGACTCCTTGGTCTTGACACAGGACATTTTGGAGAGAGATAGGGCAGGGAGCTACCAGGTAGGGGAAGGACACTGGGGGCTGGAGCTCCCTCAAGACGCTGGAGTGAATGACTGAGAGTCATATTCTTAGGCTACACAGCAAAAAGTTATTGAATCCATAAAGTAGGTAGATTGTTTTATTAAGAGTTCTGGGTCCCAAGAACATGGATTCACCATTAGAAAGTGAGACCAAGAGGAGAAAGAGTGTCTTCTCCTTCCATGCACTGCTCAGGGTGGACCCTTTGCGAGCTTTGGAAAAGAGGTGATTTGACTTTGCCAGTCTTCTGTGCCCTTTTCTAAAGCCCTTTCTCCTGGTGTTGCTCATTTTTGTTGAGACCCTCAAATGTCCCCACTTTCAAAACGAGTATGTCTGCTGTCTTCCCAGTCAAAATCCCCTATACCTCCATCCCACCCTGTTATAATTCCCACAGCCCCATGCCACCCTGTTATAATCCCCACACCTCCATGCCACCCTGTTATAATCCCCACGCCTCCATGCTGCCCTGTTATAATCCCCACGCCTCCATGCCACCGTTATAATCTCCACGCCTCCATGCCACCATTATAATCCCCACGCCTCCATGCAGCCCTGTTATAATCCCCACGCCTCCATGCCACCGTTATAATCTCCACGCCTCCATGCCACCATTATAATCCCCACGCCTCCATGCTGCCCTGTTATAATCCCCATGCCTCCATGCCACCGTTATAATCTCCACGCCTCCATGCCACCCTGTTATAATCCCCACGCCTCCATGCCACCGTTATAATCTCCACGCCTCCATGCCACCCTGTTATAATCCCCACGCCTCCATGCCACCATTATAATCCCCACGCCTCCATGCAGCCCTGTTATAATCCCCACGCCTCCATGCCACCGTTATAATCTCCATGCTTCCATGCCACCCTGTTATAATCCCCACGCCTCCATGCCGCCCTGTTATAATCCCCACGCCTCCATGCAGCCCTGTTATAATCCCCACGCCTCCATGCCGCCCTGTTATAATCTCCACGCCTCCATGCCACCGTTATAATCCCCACACCTCCATGCCACCCTGTTATAATCTCCACGCCTCCATGCCACCGTTATAATCCCCACACCTCCATGCCACCGTTATAATCCCCACACCTCCATGCCACCCTGTTATAATCCCCACGCCTCCATGCCACCATTATAATCCCCACGCCTCCATGCCGCCCTGTTATAATCCCCACGCCTCCATGCCACCATTATAATCCCCACGCCTCCATGCAGCCCTGTTATAATCCCCACGCCTCCATGCCACCGTTATAATCTCCACGCCTCCATGCCACCCTGTTATAATCCCCACGCCTCCATGCCACCGTTATAATCTCCATGCCTCCATGCCACCATTATAATCCCCACGCCTCCATGCCGCCCTGTTATAATCCCCACGCCTCCATGCAGCCCTGTTATAATCCCCACGCCTCCATGCAGCCCTGTTATAATCCCCACGCCTCCATGCAGCCCTGTTATAATCCCCACGCCTCCATGCAGCCCTGTTATAATCCCCACGCCTCCATGCTGTCCTGTTATAAGGAAAGGAGTCTGATTGAACCGAGCCCACCTCGTGATATGCCTGCAAACTACTCAGAAGTATTTCCATTGTCAAAGATATCTGAAAATGCGCATGAATCTACATAGGAGGAAATGAAGAAAGGACCACGAAATACTCACCTGTGCATTCCTGGAAGCAAACAGGCCTGGAATGCAATGAACACCTGTTGGTCTGAACTGAGCAAGGTCCACAGAGCGCATTCCTACAGGATGCTCCCCCAAGCACTCCCTGCCTTGGGCAGCCTTCTCCTTTCTCCCTGGCTGAAAGTAAAGATTATCGCAAAGCTCCAAGCAACCCTTCCAGTGGCAGCAGGTGGAAACAGGAGGATAGGCAGGAATGGAGGTATTCCATGTAAACCACGAATTGGCACATCTGACTTCTGTTCAGGCACCAAGCAGGTCTTAGGAGTTTTATGAATGCCAGCCCATTTAATCCTCAGGAGAATCCTGCAAAGTAAGAAGCAGAGGCACAGAGAGGTTCAATCCATTTTCCAAAGACAGAGGTATGATTCCAACCCAGGCCATGTGTTCCTGCCTCTTAGCCCCACACCTCTATGCCTTCGGTTTACAATCAAGGTTGAAAGTTTACAACCAATTATACAGGTAGAAATACAACTGTATCTCTATCAGTTTCGTAAGACCAAAGTAAGCAATAGCAATGAATCGATCAATCAATGATTACTGAAAAGTTGCCACAAGGAAGACAATTGTCCCTGCACAGCATGTAGTTGAAGTCTCCTCGGGGGCTTCTCAGGCTCCAGGTACAGACAGAATCAAAATCACTGCTCCTGTGGAGGCCACTGCTAGTCCATGTGGCACCCACGTGCACTTAGAATAAGCCAACCTCTTCAGTGACTGCAGCCGTGCCCAGCTGAAGCTTCACAAGCAGATAGCAGGGTGGATTTTGAACCCATCGCCCCACAGCCAGATACCTTGTGCTCTTCACAGCTAAACAATCATGTCCTACAGCCTACTTCCACCCACCCTGGACAAAGCCTCACCTGGTTCTTCCTGCGAGGCTGGGGGGTGTTTCCGTGAAATTACAGTCTTCACTACCTGGTATTCTTCACATTCTTCTTACACCGCTTTGCTCATGAATGCTGTCACGGGACTTCTCAAGGGCCTTCATGGCCTGGATCTGCATGATAGTTGAGGAGGATGTGACTTGGATAGAGTGTCTTGGGACTCTCAAAGCTGCATGTCCTTGAGGTGATGCTCAGACCTCTATATTCCTCGAGTGTCCTTCCTTCTTTCCTTTCCTCCCTCCCTTCTTCCCAATGAGTGCTTAGTCATTGAGTATCTACTGTGCACATTGCATCCACTAAAGCCATGCTGTGCCCCATGCAGAAACAAGAATGGTCCTTTCCCTCACTTTGGGTCATGTTTGGCTACCCCAGAGGACTTCTCGTGCCTTCAAGACTCTCAGACTCTTGCTCCTTCACTTGTGCCTGAAGGCTCACTCTCCAGTGAGAGGCTCAGACTCACATTCCTGGTGCAGGGCCAGGGGACCTGTCTCCAGGACAAACATCACTGGCTGAGCTCACCACTTCATGTTCCTGTAGTCCTCTTTTCCTAAATAAAGACCATGCAAATCTACACTGACTCTGAGCTTGCCTCAGTGAGTTCGTCAGACGCCCAGACACGTCTGTAACCCCAGCTTCTGCTCAGTCTGGAGCCTCCACTACATATGAAATGTTACACAATGAGATAAACAATAAATACTAGGTCTTCACACCAGTGGAGAAGACGTCCCAGGCAGTACAGAGTGGAGAATAATTTCAAGGTTGAATGGTATCTTTGTGCCCAGGTTTCTGGGCTGTTCATTTCCTCCATGAGGTGCAAGAGACAACAGAAACAAAAAGACCAGCCCACAACCCTAGAGACTGGCTTTGGATAACAGAAGAATCTTCCCACTGTTGCATTTCTGGTTATAAAGGCTGGTTAGGGAAGAAAATATCTGAGAATGTGATTCCACCAGGAGGAATTGCGATTCCAAAACTTCCACGTATACTTTATCTTGCAAAGGAGTGGAAAACCAACGCTGACGGTCTGAAGGAGGTTCAAACAGAGGATTCAGTTGGGACCATGGTCCTCCATCACCTCAGACCTTCAGAACATGCTGTGCAGGGTGGTACTGCGGGTGGCCCTTCAGGGGACAAGGAAGTAGAGAGGTGACCAGCAGGGAATAAAGCAGAGCTCAAAAGAGGACGGAATCCCCAGGACCCAGGAGGTGGGTAGGAAAGAGACCAGAAGGACAGAGCCCCAGGGACTATTGAGGGGACTGGGGAGTAGTGATTGCTTTGTTGTACTCAGATAAAGGGCCTCTCTCATCAGAGCAAACAGGGAAAGGAACCTAACCCACCAACCCAGAGGCAGCGCAGGAGGGGAGTCACAAGGTGCTGGGCTTCAGGGCTGGCTGTGTGATGTATTAACCGCGGGGTCATGGGCAAAATGCCCTCTTGAAGCCTCTGTCTTCTCAGCTATAAAATGGACATTTTCGCTTGAGCCTGGGAGGCAGAGGTTGCGGTGAGCTGAGATTGCGTCACTGCACTCCAGTCTAGGTGAGAGAGTGAGACCCTTGTCTCAAAAAAATAAAATAAAATGGGGATTCTCCTCATTGTGATGAAGATTAATGAAAGTAACGTAGGCAAAGCTCTTAGTACAACTTGTGGTCCATGCTAGCTTTTGTCACCACAAGCTATTATTTACACTTACCTTCTTACCAGATGGAAGGTGTTTTTTAAGTTTTTTTTACCAATTTGGTTCAGTGTTCCAATAGTTCATCATTTCTTTGTTTAAAAATGAGTTATAATAAATAGTCACCAAAAGAGTACAAAGGCATCCTGCCCAGTGTTACAGCTTTATTCTAGACCTGTAGTCTTTACTGTAGAGGTTCTCAAAGCTGAGGGTTTAGACACCTTCCCAGAAGGAGACCTCACAGCTTCCTGTTCTCGGGGAGTTAAGGCTGCTGGATTAGGAAAACCATCCTTCCACACTTGCTCTGAGAGCAGCGTCTCCTCCCATTGCTGAGCCCACAAGTCCCCGACACTTGTCCATCTCCACTGCAGCTGGGCAAGGGCCTGTCACCAGCCTGGTTTGGGAAAAAAACCTTCCAAGGAAAACTTCTGGGAGAGATTTTTGTCTCTGATTAAAACATGAGAGACACACGAGGAGGGTGCTTGTAGCCAGCCTTCCTTCCTGCCTTTCAACATTGTCCTGTGAGGGAACGATGTTCGAAACTACCCCTAGGATCATAAGGACAGCCACCTAGACATTGTCGAACAACAGAACAAACCCTGGACAACGCTCCTCTGTGGACTTCTCCTTAAGGGAGCAAAATCATCCCCAGGTGTGTCAGTCACCTCAGTTGGATATGCTCTTACCCGCGGTGTCAGACATGCTCTCACTGTTTACGTGTCAGATACCTGTTTCTTGAGACTCTGTCTTCGCTGTTAAAAACATGGTGTGGCTTTGCTGTTTTCTGGCTATGTGACCTTAGAAGATCTACTCAATCACTCTGACCCCTAGTTTCTTCTTCTGTTAAATGAGGATCATAATAGGACCTACCTGGAAGGATTGCAAAAATAGAAATGCAAGCACGTAGACATCTGTAAGCACACACTCCCCAGCTAAGACATCTGTAGTTTGTAAGCCATTTGCACTTGACTCATGAGTGCTTCCAAGTGTTTGCACTGGAAACATCCTCTCTGAAGCCTTGTTTACATTGGTATTTTGCTTAACAAACCCTTTCATCACAGACTATGCAAATGGATATTATCTATTCCAGGCCAACGGAAAGACCCTACAGCAGAGCAGGGGAGACACCATATGCTTTGATTTTAAATACAATAGCAAAATTTCACAGAACAGTCGCAGAGATAGAGCTGGAAGACAATGCTGATCAGCCACCTAACAGGCAGTGGGAGCTAGACGTCCCAGACTGAGGACCGTGTCCTTATGACCTAGGCCGCAGAGGACGGATGAAGTCAGCTTCCTTTGCAGTTCCTGGGTTCTGAGCAGCGACTTTTCCCTCTTCTCAGATAACCGCAGAATGTCCGCATAGATGGACTAGTCACTAACTAAACTATAAACTGGGTGGCTTTGATCTTCACTTTTGTATTATCCCATTAATATTCACTAAACTCTAACAAGTAGCCTTGGGTTACACAATCTTATTGTCCTCTAAAACACAACAAAAAGCATACTTTAAAAGAACTCAAAATACTTTGAAATCATCTTTAAACAAATCCATAAGATTTCCCTAGAAATTAATAAGCACTTAAGGTAAGGAATGCACTAAAAGGAACAATGAATACATTTTAACCTAAATAAACAACCCAGCATTGGAGTCAAGAGCAGGGCCTGGGAATCTCCACCCAATAGTAAAAGCTCAGTTTTCCCCTTCCACAGAAAACTTCTGGGAGAGATTTTTCTCTCCCACGGGAGGCTCCAGAAACAGGCCTTTCAAACAGAGAGAAAGAAATTCTGGTTTTCCTCCTCCTTCATTTTCACTGCCTAAGGCTTCCTCTCCAGGGCCGCAAAGATGAGGTAAGGACAACTTACCTGAGTCAGTCCCAGCTGGAGAACCAAGGTAACCCCCTAGAGAGGACACCCCTTGAGTACTGGACCTTACTCCCCACCATCAGGCTGCCTTTAGTTTCCTTCCTTCCTTCACGAGTCACATCTGGATAGACAAGATGGTCAGTAGTTGTTATTTTCCGTAAGTTCACCCACAACAGCTATTGCACATATTCTCCGTGTCGGGCACTGCTCTGAGTCCCTGCCCAAGTTATCCCCTTCGGTCCTTATGAGAGGTGACAGAATGCTGGCAGCCCTCGCTTGCTCTCGATGCCTCCTCGGCATCGGCACCCATTCTGGCCACGCTTGAGGAGCCCTTCAGCCCGCCCCTGCCCTGTGGGAGCCCCTTCCTGGGATGGCCGAGGCTGGAGCCGGCTCCCTCAGCCTGCACGGAGGTGTGGCGGGAGAGGCACAGGCAGGAACTGCGGCTGCGCGCCGCGCTTGTGGGCCAGCTAGAGTTCCGGGTGGGAGTGGGCTTGGCAGCCCCGGGCGGCCGGCTGGCCCGCCAGCCCCAGGCAGTGAGGGGCTTAGCACCTGGACCAGCAGCTGCAGAGGGTGCGCCGGGTCCCCCAGCAGTGCCGGCCCAGCGGCGCTGCGCTCGATTTCTCGCCGGGCCTTAGCTGCCTCCCCGCAGGGCAGGGCTCCGGACCTGCAGCCCGCCATGCCTGAGCCTCCCGGACGAGTGCAGCCCCCTGCTTCACAGCCCCCGGTCCCACGGATCGCCCAAGGGCTGAGAAGTGCGGGCACACAGTGCAGGACTGGCAGGCAGTTCCACCTGCTGCCCCAGTGCGGTATCCACTGGGTGAAGCCAGCTGGGTTCCTGAGTCTGGTGGGGACTTGGAGAACATTTATGTCTAGCTAAGGGATTGTAAATACACCAATTGGCACTCTATATCTAGCTCAAGGTTTGTAAACACACCAATCAGCACCCTCTGTCTAGCTCAGGGTTTGTGAATGCACCAATCGACACTCTGTATCTAGCTACTCTGGTGGGGACTTCGGGAAACTTTATGTCTAGCTAAGGGATTGTAAATACACCAGTCGGCACTCTGTATCTAGCTGCTCTGATGGGGACTTGCAGAACCTTTGTGTCTACACTCTGTATCTAGCTAATCTAGTGGGGAGGTGGATAACTTTTGTGTCTAGCTTACGGATTGTAAACGCACCAATCAGCACCCTGTCAAAACGGACCAGTCAGCTCTCTGTAAAACAGACCAATCGGCTCTCTGTAAAATGGACCAATCAGCAGGATGTGGGTGGGGCCAGATAAGAGAATACAAGCACACTGCGGGAGCCAGCAGTGGCAACCCGCTGGGTCCCCTTCAACATTGTGGAAGCTTTGTTTTTTTGCTCTTTGCTATAAATCTTGCTACTGCTCACTCTTTGGGTCCACACTGCCTTTATGAGCTGTAACATTCACTGCAAAGGTCTGCAGTTTGACTCCTGAAGCCAGCGAGACTACGAACCCACCGGGAGGAAGGAACAACCCCAGACGTGCTGCCTTAAGAGTTGTCACACTCACCGGGAATGTCTGTAGAGTCACTCCTGAAGTTAGTGAGACCACAAACCCACCAGGAGGAGGAAACTCCAAACACAGCTGAACATTAGAAGGAACAAAGTCCAGACATGCCACCTTTAAGAATTGTAACACTCACCGTGAGGGTCAGTGGCTTCATTAAGTCAGTGAGACCAAGAACACACCAATTCCGAACACACTTACAGAATTTCTGTGTGACTGGGTGGGGATGGTCATTGCTATTTTACACATGAAAAACGAAGACTTGTGGAGGATAAACAACCTGCTAGAGTCGCACAATTCAGTCCAGTGCTGCTACCGTCCCGGTTTCGTTACAAGGAGTCCCCGCATGGAAAGCAAGGCTCTCCTTCTCTCCTAAGAACCCCCATCTACCTTCAGGGCCAGTCCTGCCCTCCCTTGGGAAGAAGCTGCTTCGGCATCTTTCTGAGCTCCTCATCGTGTGAAAAGCATCCACTAGCGCTGGCTGGATGGAGGCTGAGGCTCGTTTTCACCTGCATGAGAGGATAGCTGCCTCCAAGGACCGGGAGGATGCGTGCTGCACGTGGTGCCTGGGCCACAGGCACGCTGAGGCAGCTCCCAGTTTCTACTTCACTCCCAGCAAACACGGGCAAAAGCCCTATCACAGTGTATTTTCTTCTTCCCCTGCCTCCCATATGCTCAACATACCTACCTTTTGTCGTGTTTTAGAGGAAAATAAGATTGTATAACCCAAGGCTACTTGTTAGAGTCTGCCTACCAGAGCTCTTCCAAGCCAACATTGGTGAATGGGAGTGACAAGATACCAAGTGAATAATGTTACCAAAGTCCTAAAGGGAAGAGGGGACTCTCCACAGTCTTCCCTTAGTGAGTTATCAAGTTCATCACCAGCTCACTGCTCTTCTGGAAAATCAGCAAAATTGCTGTAAATGTACTTTAAAATACTTAAAACGTCTTTCTAAGCAATAAAATATCACTACTTAGAAAGTAAGTGTCTTTGTGCTGTTATTGAGAAGTAAATAAACAGGCAGTTTGATAGAAGTAAGATTTACACATAGGTAGTAACTAGACCTCACATTTGGGTATTGCTTTTTTCCTACTTCCTTTTCATCATAGATACTAGGATTATAGATTTAATTTATTATACCTAAAATAAGCCTTGCAACAGGAAATATTCATTAAGGATTTAAATGCCTTCATATGCTTTCCTACTGTTCACCTGCTTGATCTGAGGCCACACCTTTCCATTTCAGAAAGAAGGAATAAAAAAAACCACTTACCCTCTAAGATACTTAATTTAAGATCATTTGAATTGTATTAGTTTTAGAAAGGGGACTTTTACTCTGTTTCCAAAAACCGAGTGAGTGCAGAGAATGTGTCCACTGAGTGAGATCACACAGAAGGGAGAGACTGGGATCCTATTACAATCTTGGGTTGGCCTAGATTCATCAGTTCAATGCATATAATAGCTTTGGGACTTGGGACAAGTCAAGTATCTCAGGGGCTCATTTTTCCTTATTTTACACATTCGACAAATATTTATGGAGTGCTTACTAAACAAAACAAAGAGGTCTTACCAGATGACCCTCAAAGTCTCTTTCAAACCTAAAGCTCTGTGAACCTCTTCTGTGAGTTGGGATAGTCTAGAGTCTATACCAATGCCACACAAGTATCACTTTAATAAATTGTTGTTCAGTTCTTTGGTACATGGTGAGCTGTGAGTGCTGACTACTGTGCTAAGTCGAGCAGGAGAATTTTTAAGATAAGAGCCTCAGTGTCTCTTACTATCCTGTTGGGAAAATAATATGTTCTCAAAACAAAAAACAAAAAACAAAAAAAAACAGTAATTTCCAGTGTTGTAGGAGGTCAGTAAAGGGAGAGGGCAGCCGGAAAGGGAGTAATAAGGAAAAATTCCCCAAAGGAAATGGCACAGAAATCAAACCTTGATGGGTGAAAAGAATTGTGGAAGAGGAAAGGAAAGGCATCCCCATCAGGGGCTGAAGGAGCACAGCACTCGAGCTGAGCAGAGAGCAAGTCAGCCCTGTGAAACAGAAGCCCTGCGGGAAGGAGGGAATGTATCGAAGGCCGTTTGCAGTTGCAATGCAATTCTCCTGCTAACTGCCTGGAGTTAGGCCAAACTTCATAGCCCTGCACAAGGCTGCCCTCACTTCACATGCCAGCTGCAGGCTCTGGGGTGCCCAGGCCACCTGCACGTCTGACCAACTAGCTACAAATTCAGGGCTTCCCTTGACCCCCTCAGGTTTGATAATTGACCAGAATGACTCAAATAATTCAAGAAAGTGCTGTTCTTATGACAACAGTCATTAGAAAGGATGCAACTCAGGAGCAGCCCAATGAAGAGACACACAGGGAGGTCTGCGAGTGTCACAAATCTCAGGATGCATTGCTCTCCTGGCATGTCAATATGAATCATCAACCAGGAAAGCTCACTTGAGCTTCAGATGTCCAGAGTTTTTACTGGGGCCTCATTGAATGAAGGATTGATTGAAGCACTGGCCATGTGATTGAACTCAATCTCCAGCCTCTCTCCCTCCCCAGAGGTCAAGGGGTCACTGATACCACATGGCTCAAAACCCCAGCCCTCTAATCACATTGTTGGTCTTTAGAGCATGCCAGTCCCCGTCTTGAAACTGTCCAGTGATGCTCCATGAGTCAGCTTGTTGGCATAAACTCAAGCATGGTCTAAGGGCCCCACCACGAATAACAAGGACACTCCCATCACTGAGGAAATTACAAAGGTTTAGAGGCTTCCTCCAAGAAACCGGAGAAAACGACCAGCCAAATCCTTTCTTATACAACAATAGTCGACTGGAAGTTAGTAGTAGTTGGGGGGCTCAAGAAACTAAGGACATAGTAGAAACATTAAGAACTTCTTTAATCTAGAAAAAAAATGTATTTAAATACATAGAGTACTCTTTAGCCAAACATAAGAGAAGAAAATTAAAATTCTCTAGGAATATTATATTGTAATCCATAAAAAATAATTACAATTAAAATTATGAGATTTTTAAGGACTGCATGAAAGAAGCAAAAAGGCAAGACCTTAAAACATTGATTTTTTTTAAAGATAGGGATTTAGAAAAAAATGGGAACTGGAAATATAAAGGTATACTAAATGAAAGGAACCCAAAATATGTGATAGCAACTAGATAATCTATTTTAAGCCATAGTTTCATAACTTCAAAGGGGCAGGTGAGGCCCAGGGTCTGAGGGCAGGAAGCAGGAAGGATATGTGACCAGGATTTACACTCTCCACAGGAAGACCCACTCCTGTGTTCAGAGCTCCCTTCCAAGCCTTTAATGATCAATTTTACTTTGGAAATTTTTATAAAAAATTGTCTCGGCTGGGCGCGGTGGCTCACGCCTGTAATCCCAGCATTTGGGGAGGCCAAGGTGGGCGGATCACGAGGTCAGGAGATCGAGACCATCTTGGCTAACACGGTGAAACTCCGTCTCTACTAAAATTACAAAAAATTAGCCGGGCGCGGTGGCGGCGCCTGTGGTCCCAGCTACTCAGGAGGCTGAGGCAAGAGAATGACGTGAACCCAGGAGGTGGAGCTTGCAGTGAGCCGAGATCATGCCACTGCAGTCTGGCCTGGGTGACAGAGCGAGACTCCATCTCAAAAAAAAAAAATTTTTTTCTCAAGAAATGGAGAATCCACTTTGTCTTCCAAGGGATGATCATCTTCCCTTCCACTTCTGCAGACCCTAGCCACAGTGATGTGGCTATGACAGGGGAGAGGGCAAGAAGGGGACAGGACCCAGAATGTTTAGGAAGCACGGATCAGGGGACACTACATGAGGAAGAAGAAAATTAAACAAGGGATAGCTTTAGTTTCTGGCTTAGCTGACTGTGTGGACAAATAATGATTCCATTAACCAAGATGAAAAATGTTAAGAAGAGGAGCGAATATCAAGGTCAATCTTAGAACAGGATTTTGAGACATCCACATGGAGATGGAGAGGAAGCAATTAGAAAGACAAATCTGGGTGCCAGGGGTCCACATCGTCGTCTGTTTTTAACTACTTACATGGAAACTCTTTAAATTTAAAACAGGCCCTTTCAGCTGGATGAAAGGTTGCTATCCCAAGTTTAATTATTTGTATTTATATTTACATGTATTTGTGTCTGTGTGAGGGCGGAATGGATGGATGGATGGATGGATGGCTGGATGGATGGATGATGGGTGGATGGATGGATGTTGGATAGATAGGTAGACAGGTTAGTGTAGTAGCTACCACCTTTGTCATCAGAATTTTTATCAGCCAACTTAACACAAATTCTTTCTGGGTTTCTGTCTGTAGTAAAACATTTGCATTACTTCCAAATTTATCAAATAGCAAAGAAAACTGACAACTAGAAGGAAATTAATCTTTATGAAATTCTACTTCTGTCAGGCATTTATTCTTGAGCCATCTCATTTAATCTTCATGATGACCCTGAAAATCAGCCTATAAATCCTATTTTCTCATGTAAGGAAAACCGGCGTCTGGAGGGTTCTGCTCCAAGTCCCAGGACCAATGAGTGTCACAGCCAGACCTGAAATCCAGCAGGGGAGGGATGGCCAGGAAGGGGAGCGTCAGACAGGCAGGTAGTCCTTGCAGCCCTTCTAGTCCAGCGGGAGTTTTGAGACTGAGGTGAGTGATATGATATTTGAATGAGATTAAAATAACAGAGAACAGAAGGAAGGGATGCCAAAGTGGACTTAGGAAGGCTGTCGAAAGAGCACTGAGGTGAGCCCAAACGGAGACAAGGCTGCTTGCATGGGCAGCCATGGAGGAGGAAAGAGCAGACAGAGATCATTAGAATATGAAACGGAGGCCCTGTGTCTCCCCACCTGCCTGTCCCCTTCACCACATGCTACTGTCTCCCAATGGCTCCCACCTCCAATGCATTGATTTCCAGTCCTCCCACGGCCATCCTACCATAGTTAGGCCTTGTTTGCAATTCTTCAGAAGGTCATCGTCACCTTCATAGAAAGTCTGAGGCTTTAGCATAGCACCGAGGCCCATGGGACCTCCGATTCCCCTGGCCGCTCCATTTCCTGCTGCCACTGCCAAGCACACTGTGCTCTCATGGCTGGTCCTGACATGCCTGGCTTTCTTAGTTCTCCGTGTCTCTGCACATGTTCCCTTAGCCTCAAATGTCACCACCTGCTTTTCATGTCAGTGCCCTCTTCTCATTTAAATTTCAGCTCAAGAAACTAAAATGTGGCTTTCTATGAAAAGATCTCACTGACAAGCCCAGCCCTCACAGACACACACAGGCACATGCACACACACGTGCATCTGTGCACATATGGACATGCCTCTGAGCCCACTTCTCTTGATAAACTCATTGCACCAAGTTTTTGTCATGCTGAGTTTTTACAGTTGGACAGGAACTATAGTTTTTCCTGCTTGTGCCTAAAGTGTGTAACATGCTATGTTTTCAATACATATTTGAGAAAGACGGCAGGGACAGAGGATGGAAACGGGGGAAGGAAAGAGAAAATGACTTAGCAGAGAGAACAGCAGTCCTCTCCTGAATCCAAGTTGAGGCCTCACCTGGACCCCATCCCCACTAACGGCAAACCTTACGTCCTCAATCACTAGAAGCCAATTTTAAAATTTTTTAACTATTTTTCATGCGTTGCTTTTTATAATGTAATTGCAAGCACTATAAAATTGTATCATTATTTTCCATTGCAATGTGAGTCAAAATATGAGTTAAAGGGTTTTTGTAGCCTCATCTAGGCATCTCACCTTCATGGTGACAATTACTAAATCATGGTAAAAATCATAAATATATAATAATTATAAAGAATTATAAAACAAATGAGTCCTGAGTTCCCATTAGCAGACTTACAAATTTACTCCAAGCAGGTGAATTAGGAGCAGCACAGTCGCTGGCCTTGGAGAAGTCCCTCCATTTCCTGTGACTTCACTCACCCATCCACAGAGCAAAAGGAGTGAAGACTCACCATTGGAAGGGCTTTGGGAAGCTGATTTGCTCACTGATGTTTCTGCTTCCATTTTTTATTTTTATTTTATTTCATTTTGTTTATTTATTTATTTATTGCAACAAGGTCTCTCTCTGTTGCCCAGGCTGGAGTGTAGAGCCATGATTACAGCTCATTCCACCTCCTAGGCTCAAGTGATCTTCCCACCTCAGCCTCCTGAGTAGCTGGAACCACAGGCACACATCACCACGCCCGGCTAATTTTTGTATTTTTTGTAGAGACGGGATTTTGCATGTTGCTCAAGGTGATCTTGAGCTCCTGGACTTAAGTAATCTGCTCACCTCAGCCTCCCAAAGCACTGGGATTACAGACGTATAAGCCACCGCACCCAGCCCGCTCCCATTTTTATAACCCCTCATCATGAAGCCACCTGACTCCTGTAGATCTTACTGTCCCCTGACAAGAGTGAGACCCTCAGAGTTCCTGGGTGCTAGCACATCACAGCCCACAGAAGGGCTGGCGAGGGTGGGCTCAGGGCAGGGGCCCTGGGAGCTGCAGCCCAGCTGGCTCAAGATTATTCTGGGGCAGGAGGAATGGCTCCCCGCAAGACTGGAGTGGGAGGTGGGGCTGATGGAAGGGCTCATAGGTGCCTGGTCCTGGGAAGCCCCAGGCACACAGCAGGAGCCAGCAGAGCCTCTCCCTCCTGGCTGGGGCCTGGCTGGGCAGCAGCTGTCCTGAGCTCTTCTTCCCACTTACCTTGCCTCACTCTACTCTCTCTCACCCTGACCCGTGGAAGCAAACAACAGCACCTCCCAGAGGAAGTGAAATAAAAGGACTTTGTTGGAGACTGAGGACAGAGGAAGCCACTCCAGGAATAAACAGGTCACGGAGAAAGGGATGGTAAAGAAGCGAGATCGTGTGAGTGCGAAGACTTTATTCTCACACCTCTGCTACCATGATCTGGGCTCTAGGGAGGAACACATGAACGTTCCTAAGCCATTTCCACCAAACACACTCACATGTGAAATGGTTCAAGTACAATGAAGTGTCATTCACGTTCAGTGATAGCTAATGTATAACAACATTTCCAGCATTTGCCATTTGCCTGCTCTGACAAAAACTCTCATGATATTTGCCCATAGATAAAAAATAAAGAAGGCTCCAAATTATTTATTTTCCTACCCCTTTGTTTGCCAAACATTGGGCTAAATATTACTTCACATATATTATGTTGTTCTGGTGCAACATTATTCCCTTTCTTTTGATGAGGAAATGGAAATTCAAAGGCATTAAGTAACTTTTTCCAAACAACACAACTTGTCAATAGCAGGGTGTGGATGCACACAAGGGCCTCTGTCTCCCCAGGAACTCCCAGATGGACATGCACCGTGGCTCACAGTGGTGCCGGGGACACGCGGACCAGCACAACTTGGAGTGTCATATGAGTAAACATTTATTATATGTTTATGCTTTAACTCATTATGGCAAATGAGATTACTTTTCCATTTGCAGTATGATATAAGTTTTTCTTTAAAAAGAAGCCTTTATTTAATTTTTCTTTACATTTAAGAAAAACATCAAGAAGTTATATAAATGACTGACACTGGCCAGCCCTACACTACCTCACCTGCCCTGGCCCCAATATCAAGCATAGGCTTTGATGTTTCAGCAGTAGTTTCCCATGGCTTCTGAGCATTTACAGCACTGTGCAGCGTGGTGCTTGTCAGTAATCCCCATCACCCTGAATGACAACCAGTAGTTCCTACACACAAGGCAGATATCTAAGCTACCTTAGAAACAGCTCCACATATCCACTATGAATTATGCTTATTCGGGCCACCCAAGGCTGGGAAATCTCAGAGTTATCCAGAACCAATGCTTTACAATGTGAATAGAAAACAAAGGAGGCTGAGCCAGAAGCATCCACACAGCCAGCACCTTCTCCCCATGCAGGCAGCACTCAGAACCACACGGTGGGGCGGGGTGGGGGGGGAAGGGGGCACAGAGGGGTGGGTGGACTGGGCCCTAGAGGGACACCCAATGGCTAATTGGGCAACTGGGTCCCTGAGTCCTGACCCTCTCAGTAAGTAACAGCTGAGTTAATAGATCAGTGAGAATTCGCTGATGAGTCACCCAACAATTTCCATTTGTCGCTTACCGTAAGGCCAGCATTAAGCTTAGTGCTTAGGAAATACATAAAGAATAATTCTGGTTCCTGATTTCAAGGGGCTTTCACCCAAGTGGAAGAATAAAAGTTAACTAACAAACTAAGTAAGAGAAATGTGCTAGAAAAATAAGAAGGAATAAGAGAAAGAACAAGAGAAGGAGGAGGAAAGGCCTGTGGAAGAACTGGCTGGGGGAGGGGAGAGGTCACTTCCAGCTAGAGCACTCCAGGATGGTCTAAGGGAGAGATGAATCTGAGTTGAGTCTTAAAAGATGGCACAGTTTACACAGGTGGAGGCGGAGTGGAGGGTGCACTGCATCTGGGCTTGCTACAGGCTTGCAGTTGGAGTCTGGACCTACCTTAAAAGCCCCCAAACCAGGGGCATGAGTCCAAGAGAGCAGATACCTTAATAAGTCATGCATTTTAAGTATCTTAAGCAACCGAGCTTTCCTCCTACCCTTGGGGAAAATAACCCTTAAACCCTACTCATATATTTATATTTTCAGTCAGTGAAAATAACCACCTTTAGCTAAAAGTGACCCTGAGATTCAAGAACAGAAAAACATCTCTTGGTTTGCTGTACGGTTTTTGTTTTGTCTTGTTTGTTGGTTTGTTGAGACGAAGTCTCACTCTGTCACCCAGGTTGGAGTACAGAGGCGTGATTTTGGCTCACTGCAACCTCCACTTCCCTGGTTCAAGCAATTCTCCTGCGTCAACCTCCTGAGTAGCTGGGATTACAGGCGTGCACCACCACACCTGGCTAATTTTTTGTATTTTTAGTAGAGAGGGGTTTCACCATGTTGGCCAGGGTGGTCTCGAACTCCTGACCTCAAGTGATCCGCCCGCCTCGGCCTCCCAAAGTGCTGGGATTATAGGTGTGAGCCACTGCACCTGGCTGTGCTGTACGTATTTGTTAGCTAAAACCACCCCACAGACTCACACACAAGAACCTCATAACTAAACTACTGAGAGCAAATCCCGCTCAGCAGTCAGTCGCACCTTCTATCGAGACATGTTAGCACTCAACAGTCACCAAGTGGGATCCTCCTGAGTCTGCCGGGGCAGGCGGAGGAGTCCCAGAGCCAGGGAAGGCACTGCTTCGAAAAGTTCTGTTGGCAGCAATTCATGCAGAGGTGCCAGCAAGAGAGCATGGGGACTGTGCATGCCATTATCATATTTTGAATCAAAATAAAATGTGCCCATCAAATGTCTCCCTCAGAAGCAAACACACTGATGCTAATGCACAATCTGATATTTCCTCAGAATCAATAACATCTCTGCTTCTAGGTCTTTGTTACTGTAAATCTTGACAAGATTTTATCAAGTGATCTTCAAAAGGCCAGAGCCAAGACTGACCACGGCCCAATGATTTGGAGGGACATGCCTCGGGCTGACCACTAGGTCTCATGGACTGGCATGCCTGTATGGTAAGTTAGTGACGAGAAACTGACTTGAGTTGATGAGATGGATGCCTCCAGGGACTTAGGAGAGCAGGAACGTAGGTACACGGAGGGGAATTCTGCTGGGAAGCCAAAAACACTGTATTCTCTGAGGACAGGGAAGATGGGAAGTGGAGGCCTTTGCTCTCCCTCAGGAGGAGGCACCCCATGATGCCACAGGCCCCAGAGCAGCCCTGGAGTGAGGTGGAAACACACCATGGCTCACGTGCCACATGAACATGACCTGGGGCAGCCACAGCAAAGCAGGTGACACGGCGACCTGCCTTCTAAAAGCTCAGGTGAGGAAGCTTAGGTGGTGCATGTGGTGGCAATGGAAACCTCCAGGGGTAGCGGGAAGGGCAGGGCTGGCTCTCCATACTGCCCCACAGCTCCCCTGTGTCCTTACCTTCCTGCACTCATTTCTCTCTGGCCCACCAGCCACCAGGGAGCTCCTGGGCTCCTGCCCTTCTTCACCCACATCAGGCAGGCATGTCTGAGCTTCCCTTTTCCATATCCCGCAACCCTCCATCCCACTCTTCTTACCACTGCCCTGCTTCAGACTCCCCCTGTGTCCCCTAGAATCCCACAGGCACTTCCTACCCTCTCCCTGACTCTGGTCTCTAACATCTCTCAAAATCCTGCCACCCACACTGCAGCCAGCATGGTCCCTGCACAGGACAAATCTGCCTGGTCTCTCCTTCCTCCACAGCTCTCTGGGGGCACCGCATTGCCTGCCCTGAAAAGTCGATGCTTCACTGTGGTGAGAAATGGGACTTGTCAGGCTGTGCATTGCACCAGGCAGTGCACTTGGCTCAGATGCCCTGCAGGTGTGTGAGTCATTCACCATTCCTGTTCATTAAGACAGCCGCCGTCTCACACAGGCTGAGCCGTCCTATTGGGTCTGCTAGGAGGAGAAACCACCCAATAACATGTACCAATCACCTCGACCACCCTGGGTGGTTCTTCCATTCCTTAATCAGAAGCAAGTTTGCCAAACAAATAGTGACTCCACTGAGTGTTTGTCCCATGAAAATTTGCCTTGTACTGTAATAAATAATTTGCTCCTTTTTGCACCCAAAATATCAACCATTAATCCTCAAAGCATAATCCTGGGTCTGTCTTCACTGGAATCACGTGAGGGCTTGCAGAGATGTAGATTCCTGGGTTGCCTTCAGCCTTTTTGACCCAGCATCACTAGGCACCAGGCCCAGGAATCTCCATATTTACTGAGTCCTATTTTTTAGCACATACTAAAGTTTGGTATCATGGATATGTCTCCCGAAAGTATAATGCGAGCTTACCCATTTGTATTTCTGCCTACATGCTTTGAAGTGGAAAGTGTTCAAGAGCTTTGAACTGCACTGGCCGGCCGCAGATCAGAGCACCACCATGCTCAGGCACTGCCCACAGGCCCTGGACTCCTTTCTCCTTTACTACAGGATGTGGGGTCCCTCGGAGGAGGAGAGCGTGAGGCAGGACCCAGCCGGCTACCTGCGTGTGCCATTTCAAGAGACCCGAGCTACATTTTGTGAAAGGGCATCAGGAATTGTGTCAGGCATATAGAATGATCTATTGTAGCATTTTAACATTAACAATCCCAGGACACACCTGGGGCTCTTTGAAGGCACTGTAATGAGAAGCCTTCACATTCAAAGACTATGAGACCACCAATTAGATTCCAAACAGTAGACAAAGGCACAGTATCAAACATGGATAGGCTGTTCTGCCAGAATCTGGCTTTTCATACTTTTCAGCTCATCGACGTAGCTTTGCCCAGCTCCACTCTATTTGCTGTGGAAATTCCTGCTTTTGGGATCAAACTCCTACTGTTTTGTTTTGTTTGTTTTTAGAGACAGGGTCTTCATCTGTCACACAGGCTGGAGTCCAGTGGCACGATCTCGGCTCACTGTTGCCTCAACTGCCTGGGCTTAAGTGATCCTCCCGCCTGAGCCTCCCAAGTAGCTGGGACTACAGGCATGAGCCACAGTGCCCAGCTAATTTATTTTTTATTTATTTTATAGAGACAGGGTCTCCCTATATTATCAAGGCTGGTCTCAAACTCCTGACCTCAAGTGATCTTCTGGCCTCAGCCTCCCAAAGTGCTGGGATTACAGGCATGAGCCACCTTGCCTAGCCAAGTGTTTTTAATAATTTCCCCAAAACTGAAATTCCAGACTCTCTGTTGCCTTCTTTGGAAAGGGTTAGGGAATAGAGTAGGAAGGTGTGTTGAGTGATTGTGGAGGATGCAAACAGGGACACTGGCCCCAGGGTCGAGGCAGTAAGAGAAAGATACGTGTTCGTGCCAGCACAAGGCTGAACACGCTTACAGCGTGATTTCACGTGCACCACTCCATTCGGGTATCACCACAACCATGTTGTGATGTAGGACGGACGGCATCTAACATAAAGGACGTGTCTTTATGTCCTGGGAGAAGACAGCTGGTTTCCAGGCAAGGGCTTGGCCTGGGGTCTCACAGTGGTGGGACCGAGGTTCTGGGGCCTCAATTTCACCAGGGTGATCAGCCATGGGAGAGGGGGCGATTCACTGGCCGCAGGTTTGCGGACACTTGGGATATATCGGCTGCCGTTCCAGGGAGTCTTGGACATCTGTTTTCCTGAGTCTTTGTTTTTTTCTGTGTCTCCCCAGACATTCTCCATACTCCTCTGCAAGAAACAGAGCAGAAAGGTCCTCGAAGTGCAAGCACATGCCCTGGGTTCCTGAGAATGCAGCAAGAAGCAGGGAATTGTTTTCTTCCATTAAGCCCTGCCCTGAGCAGAAAGAAATCATCTCTAAGCTCCTGTCTTGGGTGACATGTTCCCTGACACAGGGTTGCTTTTCCTCACCTGTCTAAACTAAGTAAAGAGGATCCAATATCCACTCAACGCTGATCTTTTCAGCAGATACTCAAAGGATAAAGCAAGGATAATTTATTCTTCTGTTTAATCCCATAGAGTGGATTGTGAACTTCCAAACACAGAGACATTCTTCTGAGGAGAGAGCCCCCTTATCAGTTTGGCCCTGTCCAAAATGATGATAACTCCACGTTGCCTTTGCCTGCAGGAAGTATTTGTCCTCTGTCAATAACTAATTGACAGGATTGCATTTGCCTCTGTAGAAGGGAAATCTGAAAAACATTTACATAAACATAAACAAAAACATTTAGAGCCCAGGCTTCTAAATGCATGTGGGTTATAACCAACTTCCCACTTTAATTATGCTCCCAGTATAACCCTAAGAGCAGAGGGGAAGGTGGCCGTCCTTCCCTTCATTTGGCTCTTCTTGGGTGAGAAGCTCTTGAGAAAAAAACACAGACATCCCCAGTTTATTTCTTGAAGCTATTTCTTTTGTAAGGCGTAATATCCAGGTGGGTTTTGCACACTTCATGAACAGAACATTTAAGTTGCTCTTAAATTGAATTTTAAGCACAATTTTTATATATAACCACAGATGATTTGTTTGTTTGTTCAAGCTAAAATTAAAGCTGGCCATCTACATAAACCGTCCATGGAGCGGCAAGGATTTGCGTTCTGCCGCCTGCCCAAGAGTTCCACCGGAGACCAGATACCAAGGCAAACCAGCAATTTGGTGTGGCTGTGCGTGCACTCATTTCCCTGCCTGAGTACTCTGAGGTCATTAAGGGGTGCTGGGTTCTTTAGAAAGACATTCTCATTAAGTGAATGGTGTTGAACTGCAGTTTCATAGCAGCCTAGGCATAGGCGTCCATGACACACACACACACACACACACACTGACACACAAAAACACACACACAAAAAACACACAAACACCACAAAAACACACTCACAAACACACACACACAAACACACATAACACACACACACACAAACACAAAATGATTATTATATTTACTTATACAAGTTATATTTAAACTATGCCTACATACAGTATATATGTTGCAAAACTATTCCCCCCTAGAGGCCAAGGAGGTTGTCTTTCTCATCTTTAAATTCCTAGAAGTGAGTATTTAGTTAAAAGTTATCAGCATATTTGGCTCCAGTTATATTATCCTTGATTTCTGAATTTATTCATTCCGACATATCTACGGGCACCTCTTGTGTTCCAGACAATCTACAAAGCATATGGGTACCAAGACAGCCTTCTCAAGGAATATTCCATCTACCAAACTGAATATTTTGATCTTACAAATGAATTCATAAGGGATTATGGATATTAAAGAAGGGTTAAAGATCAGTAGAAAAGTCCAAGTGTTTTTTACTTTGAACATAACCCCCTAAGTTTCTACTGTTTGCTCAGAAAAAAAAAGTAATAACAATGGCCTCTAAATCCTTCCCTTCTTGTCCATTTGTTTTTTAACTCTTCACTGGAGTGTGAAACCCTTGAGGGCAGAAACTCAGGCCCAGTGGCTTCTGCATCTCCAGCTCCTGGCACCTGGCAGGCACTCGCTGCTGACAACCTGACCGACTTACTAAATAAACCAATATCGAGATTTTCATGAGATACCAGGACACAAGCTTCTAAAAATGTTCAGCATTCAAAATATCAGAATAAGAGGTAGGATGCTCCAAAGAAATAAATCAGCCTCCCCTATCCGCAGCCCCACCCCTGAGAGAGATGTGCCATGGGAAAGAAGAGCTTCCAACGCTGGGAAAACTGCTCACCCTGGCACTGAAACACAGGAATTCTAGGAATCCCTGCATTTCATGAACACTCTGAATTTTTGAAATAAATAACGTGAATGATGACAACACAAGCCATACATACTGGAACTCACATGCAAGCCCCAGGCGGGGGCTGCATGGCAGAGCTGCAGGCCAGTTGGAAATATGAATGACTGCACTTCTGATGTGTTTTTTAGGCTGCTAATTTTTACAGCCAAGAGATTTGCTATTATAAGTTCACTTCAACATGGCTGAAAGGAATGGAAATGAATTGGCAGATGTTACAGGTTGTCTTTACCTTTAATCTGTATTCATAACTACACCCTGGACTGAGACCCCTTTAAGATACTACATTGATCCAAGGTAAAAAGTAATATACTGCAGGTCCTCAAATAACATCGTGTCATTCAATGTCGTTTCATTATAATATTGGTGAGAAAAAAAAAAACTGATTCCAGCTGGGGTCACTGTCAGTGTGGTGTGTGCAGTTCTCCCCATGTCTGTGTGGGTTTTCTCTGAGTACTCCCGTTTCCTCCCACATCCCAAAGCTGTGCACATTAGGTTCATTGGTCCCAGTCTGAGTGAGTGTGGGTGTGTGAGAGTGTGTGTACCCTGCAATGGGATGGCATCCTGGCCAGGACTCATTCCCCCCTTGCACCTTGACTCTGAGCTGGAATAAGTGTGTTAGAAAATGAATAAGTGAATGAATGAATGAAAAAAAGTTCACAAATTCTTGTAAAATAAAAATGCATCAAGTCTACAATAACCACACAGATGCACAACAATAAACAATGAGGTCTGAAAGAGCTCAACAAGCCCCTCGTATTCATGATGGCTTGTTTTTGTGCTGCAAAGAGGTGCTCCTTACAAGTTTTGCTTTGCAAATATTTCTTCCTTAGTTTAACCAACTACCACTATGACCACCGTCACTCACTGTTGCAGCAAAACTTGGGTATATTCTCTTATTTGTCTTCATTAATTTTTCTTAAATGTATAGCTCACATTTATTTCAACGTTTAATATTTGCAGTGTTTTGGGTCTTTATTTAGAAGTTTGGTGATGTTTTTGTGAACAGAAATGTGTCCTAGGAATTTCACTCTTGTTTATATCAGTTGGCCTGTGGTAAGGTTAGATTTATTGTATGTTATTTTGCTTAAAGTCACGGTTTCCAAGAACCTATTGGTGACCTTAAGTGAGGACTTACTGTACGTGAAGCTATTCATTTGTAAACCTTCAGCGATGATGGAGAAACAGAGTCCTGAAGGAAGGACAGCTGGATTCCTGCACCACCCGGAACCATCCTTTGTATCCGTATCTGCGAGTATATAGTACCCAATGGAACAGTAATTAATGGTAGCTAGCTCATGCCTAACTATTGTCTTCTCATTTTGAAGACAGGGAGGATTAAATTGTTTAGCCCTTCTTTTATAGGTAGGACCGAGAGACTCCATATAGCCAACGAGTTGTGATGAATAGTGACTGAAGTGCTTCATCGATGATGGAAGATGCTCCATTGCTCAGTTTCCTTTTCATGGGACCTCAACATTTGACTTGGCAGCGGTGTCATCATCCAGGGTCCCTGAGAAACGACAGTGAGCAGAGCATCACACATATGTGAGACAAGTACACAGTGTGGATGAGAAATACAGAGATTTTGTAAAGCTGCTGAAATTGGAGGCTCTTTGGTGTTTGTTATTGCAGCGTAATCCAGCTGACCCTGCCTGATATGCTAGGTTGCTAGCAGAGCGAAAGAAGTGGATAGGGCCAAAGGAAGGCTAAGTCCCAGTGCCACCAAGCCGCTCCCTCCCTGCTTCCTGGGAGAGGGGCTCCATCATCAGCATGGTGCAGTGTGCAAATCAGAAACTTGGGCACTTAGATTGCAGCGCTGTTGTCAGAATAATGTATGGATGGTTCCTATGGATTCTTCTGTGGTCTCCTGAACATAGTGAATGCTCAGGAAATGGTAGCAGTTATTACATTAATTTTTACTTACAAGATGTTTGGGACATAATATGAGTCTAGATAGGAATGGACGATAGCCCTAGACCTGCATTCAACATCAGCAAATATTTATCTGAAAGTCTAACAATCACTACCTAGGAGTCCTTTCCTGAGCAAAGCTGAACAAGCTAGAAGAGGAGTCAGAGGCATAAAGTAGAGCCTAGTGGAGGTGGCCTCTAGTAGAGAGAAGCCCAGGTTGTTATGTGAGTCCTTGGGCATCTGTGAAGGCTCTCTGGAGGAGGTGATGTGGCAGCTGAGATCTGTCGGATGACTTGAGACAGTCTGGTATGGAGAGGGGAGGACAAGCTCAAAGAGGGGGAACAGTATGTGCAGAGGCCGGCGGGGAAGGAGGGACGGTGCATGTAGAGAACTGCAGTGGCCATTTGGAGGCTACAGTGACTCCATCTGGAGGATGATCCATCATACTGGCTTCTGATTAACCTCTGTTCCAGGCACACCTCTAAGATTTCCAGTCTGTCTATTGTTCCTTGTATAAGAGCAAGTACTTACTGTAAATCCTGCCCTTAGGTCAGCCAACCTTGATATTATCATATTTCAATCGTCCTGCACCTCCCTTCTGAACCAACCCTCCCTGTGATCTATAAGCCCTGGGTCTGGGGGTCATGGAGCAGGGGACCCACCATCCTGTCTCACCGCCACCTGAGATGCTGACGGGGCTCCTGTTCGTAAGTCCCTATTAAATGTTTCTTTCTGAGAAACTGGATACATCAGCCTCTTTCTTCAGCCTCTTGGCTTCCTCGGACTTCGTGAGTAGGTTTGCATAGACCTGCCCACTGTGGAACAGGCCAGAGAAAAGAATGTGAGGGGCAGGTGATGAAAAACGGGGCTGCAGCCGTAAAAGGAAATCTAGCCACACCCAAAGCACACCTAGATCGTCTTCCTATCACAGCAAGTGAAACTTCTCAAGCTCAATTTCTTCTCTTTGTCCACAAGGAGTCATTTGAAATGAAGTCCTGCTGGGCACAGAAGACAAAAAGATCTGTTAGCTCTCCCAACATCTGTGCCTAATCATTCAGTAACTTGCCTCAAAGCTAGCTTACATGGAGCAGGGGCTGGGTCCTGCAGCATCATGGTGTTCTCCCATTCCAGAGAGACAGTCTTATCTCCCTCCCCTCCTCCCATCTGCCATCAGCTTTATGGAACCCAAATTCTCCGGCTGCAAAGCTTCCAAAAGATGTCTGAGAGGAAACTCTTGACTTGGCAGTCGATGCCTCTGAATTGCTGAGCAGTGAATGGAATTTCTGCCTCTCACTCCACCCACTTTGTAGGACTCTGGAACCCAGGAAACACATGATACTGCTTGCATGGGTAATGTGAGGAGGAGAGAAAGAAACCCATCCTTTCCTCACCCCACCCCGTGCACGAGGACATCCAAGGATATACAAGGTTCCCCTCTATGCCTTTAGATTGGCCCTCTCTCCATGCCCAGGAGGAGAATTCGGCTCGTCTTCTCCTGCCAGCTCCAAATTATTTCTGGCTGGCTCATCCATCCCCCTGAAAGACCCAGAGGATTAAGAGACATGGCAAGGCCTTCTGATGGACATTGAACTCACTGACTCGGCACGCACCGTAGCAAAGGTTTGCACAGAAACTTTACACCCAGAGCCAATAAAGTCTGTGCCATCAAAAGCAAGTCAAAACACAATGGCATCCAGCAAAGCAGCCAGCAGATTGTCAGCCTGTCCTCTTAAGCAAAAGTTCTGCAGGAGAGCCAGCGGAGAAGCTTGAGAAGGAGCCAGGAAGGGAGTGAGTTCCACATGCCCCATGCTGCTCCTGCCACCGCTGCCACGGCTGCTGCTGGAAAAACACATTCCAGCATCTGGCATCGGAGCCCCGCAGCTGGGGTGCGCCCTGCCTGTGTGGCCAGGAGTGCCCTCTGAAAGGCACAGCCAAGAGGGGAGAGGACAGGGCAGGTACAACTAGGGGTGCCAGTCCCACGAGGCCGTGCCAACTCTGCCTTGCCATCCGATGCCAGCTGATTTCCTTGTGCCATAATGGCCAGGTTTAAGAAATGTCAACCTTGTGTTTTGAAAATGATCAATGCTCTGGAATAAAGAGGTGTCTTTTCCAGCCATGCCCCAATCTACTCATGAGAAGCAGGGGCTGGGGAACAAATCTCCAATAGGAAGAATAACCTCAGAGCAGGGATGAAGCGAGGCTGGCAGCAGGCGGGACCTCCTCCAGCAAACACGTGGAAAGAGCCTGAAAGCAGCATGTGGCTTCCAACCAACACCCCAGCACTCTCTCCAACTCAGGCCACAGTGGGGAGATTTGCTTCCCTGCTGTTTTCTTACCAGCAGAGCATTTTAAAAAAATTATTATTATACTTTAAGTTTTAGGGTACATGTGCACAACGTGCAGGTTTGTTACATATGTATACATGTGCCATGCTGGTGCGCTGCACCCATTAACTCGTCATTTAGCATTAGGTATATCTCCTAATGCTATCCCTCCCCCCTCCCCCCACCCCACAACAGGCCCCGGTGTGTGATGTTCCCCTTCCTGTGTCCATGTGTTCTCATTGTTCAATTCCCACCTGTGAGTGAGAACATGCGGTGTTTGGTTTTTTGTCCTTGTGAGAGTTTACTGAGAATGATGATTTCCAATTTCATCCATGTCCCCACAAAGGACATGAACTCATCATTTTTTATGGCTGCATAGTATTCCATGGTGTATATGTGCCACATTTTCTTAATCCAGTCTATCATTGCTGGACATTTGGGTTGGTTCCAAGTCTTTGCTATTGTGAATAGTGCCGCAGTAAACATACGTGTGCATGTGTCTTTATAGCAGCATGATTTATAGTCCTTTGGGTATATATCCAGTAATGGGATGGCTGGGTCAAATGGTATTTCTAGTTCTAGATCCCTGAGGAATCGCCACACTGACTTCCACAATGGTTGAACTAGTTTACAGTCCCACCAACAGTGTAAAAGTATTCCTATTTCTCCACATCCTCTCCAGCACCTGTTGTTTCCTGACTTTTTAATGATCGCCATTCTAACTGGTGTGAGATGGTATCTCATTGTGGTTTTGATTTGCATTTCTCTGATGGCCAGTGATGATGAGCATTTTTTCATGTGTCTTTTGGCTGCATAAATGTCTTCTTTTGAGAAGTGTCTGTTCATATCCTTTGCCCACTTTTTGATGGGGTTGTTTGTTATGACATTCACAAGACCCTGCTTCCTTAAGAGAAAGCCAGGCTGGTGCTTCTGCTGCTGTGGCCTGTCACCTAATCTCTGTTTGGAGCCGAGCAGTCCTCTCGCCCATGAACAACCACACACCGCACCCCCAGAGGAGCCAAGGGAGGGAGCCCTGGGCAGAGGCAGCAGATGAACTCTGGGCGACTATTTCCAGGGAACACCTCCCCAAGCACTGTTTATTAACTGGAGGAAAGGGAATCACTGTGGCAAGAAGAGCGGCATGAAAGATTTTTCAGTTGTGATAGATGTTTCTTAGCCACTTACTTAAGCTCAGTTTAAGCCAAAACATGACCAAAGAATTGTCATCATGCATGAGCAAATGTAGAAATGCCGTGTCCCTTAAGATTCTTTATAGAAAAAATAAAACTAGGTGATCACTGCAAATGAAGGCATCTTCAGAAAATATGAAAGGCACTAACTTCATGTGACCCTGTGCAAACTGCTCTAAACCTGAAGGAGCAGCCAGCTTCCTGTCTCAAAGTTCTGCTGCATTAAAAAGATGGCAGAGTGGTCCCAGACATCCCAGCAACTAGGCCGGTACACACATTTCAGAAATGAGAGGTGGAACAATAACAGGTCCACAGGGAATGGTTTGGGCACAGGGCAAAGGGGACAGACAACCTCAAAAGTCCTTTGGGTGGACACAGAGGCCAGTTGGGGCACTTGCCACAGCTTCGGGGTGCATCTTGTGTCAAGACCTTGGCACGCTGAAGAAGCCAGCTAAAATAGAGCCACTCACGAGTTATGATTATCCTCGTTCAGCTAGGATGGAGAATCCCATGCAGAGAACATGGTCACTTTCCTTTCTGGACGTCCTATATTTAATTGATGAAGTCACTCGAGCATCCTCTGTTTGAGCTAAGGTCCCTGAGTTTGGCAGGAGAGGGATGATGGGAGTTCCTGGGGACGTGGGGAAGGAGGCTGATCTCAACTCCATTACACGTTCTGAGAGGGTGTAAAATTTGTCTGGCCTGTTTGCTTTTTTTCAAACTCCAGGCTAGTGGGTGGGATACAGTTCAGAGCAGAAAAACAGAAGCGGGCCTTGGAGGAAGGTCCAGCATTGGTAGGAAGGATGGCAGTGGTTGGGACCATCCAACAGAAAGCACTGAGCCCTACCTGAGCCTTGGGTGCTTCTTGGGTGAGCTCCCGGCAGTCCCAACAGACCCCTGGCCAAAGGTGCTTTGAGACTGGGAATCAGAGCAGCTTCCGCAGCAACCACCACGCTCAGTCACCGGGTGTGTCGCGGGCCTGTCCTTGAAGCTCCCTCCTACAAGCAGATTGAAATGCTTCTTTCCCAGGGCCGTGTTCTGCACTGTCAGTCTGCACTGCAGAGGATGCTTCAGCCAGAGGATCAATTCTGTACTCTCTGCAAAGAGCTCTGGAGCTGGGGGTGTGCCTGGAGACGCCAGCACTTTTCTGAGTCTGAAGTTCACTTTGTAAAAAATTAGAATGACTCAGGGCAAAAGGAGAAAAAAACGTGTATATTCATGCAAGATAAAGATTTAGAATCCATGCAGGGAAGTTATGATCCACAAAGCAACCATAATTTAGCCACATTACATGCCAGAATTAAGCCGTAAATTTAATAGCATGTATTTACAAAGTAATGAAAGTCTACATATCATGTTTTCAGAAATAATCCCACAAATCTGAAAGTAGGTTGATTTGACTGCTGGACATTCCTCCGAATGTTTTTCTACTTGTGAAATCAAATTCTTATCCTCACTGGAGCATTGATGTGGAGGCATTTTATGGATGCATTATAGAAAATATGTGGAACAGGTGAGGAAGTGTGGGAGGGACCTGATGCCATTGTCTTTGAAGAGGTCACATTTTCTGTGAGTTGAATGGGCTGACGAATCGTGCCTGCTGCATTCTGTCACAGTGGAGAGCACTACTAATATTACACGGTGGAAGGAGGCCTGCAACTCCACACCAGACTAAAATGCACTCAAGGCAGGACACTCAGGGTTCACTCTAGAAGGCCTGATTCTAGTCTGCTGAGCTCAAAAAATGCAATGCCAGCTTCACTTTTTTGTGGCAGGGGAAGGAACAAAATCTATCTTCTTAATGTCTTCCCATAGATATTATTTACTTATCCCTTTGTGGAATCAAATGTTTTGTTGCCCTAAAGAGTAGAAGGATGAACACTTTTCAAGCTCCTTTTATATTTTTTGTAAGGTATTAGTAGATGCTTACAGTACAGGGCTATATATATACGGGAAAACAAACTGCTTTGACAAAAGTTCTGGAAGCTTGTAATGCCATTTCATTAGGCTGTTTGCACAGCCTGAATCAGCACAAAGACAGGAGGTCATTGCAAGGAGGGTGGACAGAAGCTCCAGCAGCTTCTTCTGGCAATCAACTCTGCAAAGGCTAGGCCCGACCAGGGGAGGGTTCTAGATGCTCCCTGGGGGATCCAGATGAGCCAAAGAACTAGGACTTAATTTGAATCACAGCTGATTTTTGCAAGCCTCTCAGAATCCTTACAAAGGGAATGGTGGCACTTGTAAACCTCCTGTATGGTGGACTCCCCCACAAACAGCAGACAGTCCCAGACATTCCAGCAACTAGGCTGGCACACACATTTCCTTCTTTCCTGAGATTTGCAAAAGGTCGAGAACCAACAGCCTGGATCTTCTCAACCAAAAGGGAGTCCTACTAGAAAGAACCACTAGGCTGTAAGCCTCCCATGCACAAGGATTCACATCCACTACTTACCAACAAGGGCATGTTGAAGGTGCAGAAGAATGAAGGAAGGTGCAAGTGGGTTGGCAGGGAGACCTTTTGCAGAGAAAACAATCAATTTGTCTAAAATAAAGGATGAAACCCTAGAAATGCAAAGAGACCAGGATGAAAGGTGGAATGGGGGAAGGACGCCATCAACGGGCAGGGACAAGGAGAGCGTGTCCTTGGATTCCCCCCTGCAAACAAAGGCTGCCAGCAGCTAACCCCTGTGGGTTCCTGCTAAGCCCTCATCCAAGTATTTCTGCCTCAGTTGCAGTTAAATAAAGTGCTGGAGGAAGAGATGGGATTTAGCAAAAATGACTAGTGCTGAGTGCACAGAGGCACTGAATAAATGAAATTTGATTAAAAGGGTGAATCTGAGCCAGGGAAAAAAACCGAGCCAAGTGTTGACAGCGGAAAAGCATCCTCAGAGGCTCAAGTGCTGAGGCCTCTCTGGCTCTTCCCTTGGAGCCCTGGGGTCATCTGGCTGTGCGTGTGCCTCTCTCCTGCTTCACTCCCTTATCCTGGCAGATTAAAAAAAAAAGAGTCAACAGAACGATGCTGCCCACTGCTCAGGCAAAGGCCCCTTGGAGTACCTTGGGGTCCCCATTAATTCTTTCCATAAGCGTTTATGAAGTGCCTACTAGATGTCAAAGAGAAACGAAACCACAGCCACAGTTAGAGCCTCAGGCATTTCTGTTCAGGAACTCACAATGTTATCAGGTTCACTCAAGGAGATGATTTATTTTAGATCTTGACTCTCACTCCAGCTGCCCCACAGGAGAATGACATTTAAATCAGAATGCCACCTTATCCATTTACAATAGAAAATATATATTTGCAGTGACCATAATATTTCAGAACCTGGCTACTCTAAGGGTGGTCCACGAATCCACAGTGTTGGCAGCACCTGGAAACTTGTTAGCAAAGCAGAAATTCAAGCCCTAGCCCAGACCTACAGAATGAAAACTGCATTTTAACAAGATCCCCAGGTGATCCTTATATGCATAGAATTGGACAAACAATGGTCTAGAATCATGGTTCTCAAACAGGAGCGTGCATCAGAGGGAGGGATGGTTAAAACCAGGGTGTGGGGGTCCCACTCTAGCATTTCTGCTTTGGGGGGGTCTGGAATAAGGCCCAAGAGCTTGCAACATCTCGCAAGTTTCCAGGGCCCACACTTTGGGAACTACTGATCCAAACATCTAGACAACCCCCTAGGACACCACAATGCCTGACTTCATGCGGTGGCTCAAGTTGCAAAATTAATCCGAAGCCCTCATCATCCTCACATCTGAGCTGTATCAGCCTCACAAGGAGGGTGTGTGTATAAAACAGATCCCTGGTCCCCATCCCCAGATTCCGTGTGTGCCGCATTGAATAAAAACAGACTTACACCTTTTCACATCATCATAAAATTTAAGACTATCAAAGACAAAAAGAAAATTTTGTTCTCTTAAAAAAAAGAACTGATTGAATTTCTTGAAGTTTCTTAAAACTTAGAAGGCAAGAAGTTAGTTGTTTCGTAACAATTTTAAAGTTTGAAGTAAGTTGTGTTGAAATGTGCAGGTGTGATTTTGGACAGTGCTAGAGTTCTTTGGGTAGAAAAGTAAGCACATTTATTTCTTTCCACTTTTCCTCAGCAGCCTTGATAGGATGAAAGCTATCACATATGCCACTATCATTCCTGCACATCTGTGTGGCAATAATAATTCTTGATGGTAGATATAGCAAAATCCTTGATTTTTCGTCTTGGTGTCCTGGACCTTTGGCCTTGCCTGCTGCCTCCACAAATGTTCTTGACTCACGCGCCCCACCCCTCATCAAAGTGCAGACAGACTCTGGACTCACCAGGCCCATCCACTCCAGGCTTTGGATAAAGATGTGGGGAGAAAAGTGGCATGGTGGTTTTTAAAAATAACATTTTAAATGTTTTTAAAAATAACATGAATAGGGGGTGGAGACCTTCAGAATCAAGAAAATAAAATGTCAGTGAAAGTAAAGGAAGGGCTAGTCCCCTCTTTGAAACAATATTCTGCAGCTTAAAGAATAGCTTGTGAACAGAGTGTGCTAGGGAGAATTTAATCCAGAGAAGGCAGAAGCAAGACAGGAAATGTCTTTTCCCTCCTACAGATTGGAGTAGAGGGGCCGGCGTGGCTGTAGATTGGTGACAGGGGAGGCCCTGGCTTCGAGAACACTGTTCTAGTGTGCGCTGAAAAGATGTCCCTATTTAGACCATGCCTTTCACGTGGCTATTCTTCTCTAAAGTTATTTTTATCTACAGTGCCTCACCTGTACATAATGTTATAGGTACATGTGCCATCAGTGCTTAAAATAGCACCTCATTTCTATCATGATAGCTAAAAATAATCCCGGGGTTCATTTGGAGCTCGCCTGGTGGCTGCCCTCGGCACACAGGCATAGATCCTTGTCAGGTTGCCTTCCCACGAGATCGTCAAAAGACTTTCTCCACTCCCCTACCCCGCCCCTCCCCCCGCACCCCCCGTCACCCCCATTGCTTCCTGGAACTCATTTCTTCTTATTGCTTTGTGACGCAAGCTTCTCGAAAAACTTGCACAATCACAAACTCTGATTGGCATTTCTACCCTCCTTCTGCTCATCAGCAAACGTGATAATGAAGCAGTTGCTTTCTCTTTCTCCCCATTTCCCTCCTTCACTTTACAGCTCTATTGGGACAGGTGTTTATTGAATCTTCCCTTCCACCTGGGAAGAATTTGTTAACAGGAAAACACAAAACAGACTTCATTCGGAACACCCAACAAATTACTGACTCCTCTCTTTGCCCAGTAAGTCGCGGGGACTAGCTATGTTTTCCCATGTCTTCAGTTATAGAGGGTGAGCGGCAGTGTTCTGCCTGTCCTTCCAAGCTTTGCCACTCCCTCTTATTATCAGGCCTCTCTGAGACAGAACTGCTGATCCTTACATATTACCAGATTCCAATCTGAGCACATAAACCCAAGCTTCAATGAGTTCCATAAATTCTTCAGATTTTCATTCTAGAAACTTCAAAGGATAGAAACTTGCTACCTGAAAAAATCATCATTTGTTCAACATCAGGCCCCGCTAATCTGCAGCCCCAGAAATGACCAGATGATTTCATGAGAAAACCCAATTTGGGGTTTTGATTCTCCTTCAAGTTTCAACTTCTCAGAAAGCCCCTGGACTTTGTGGCCAGCATCACCTGGGGCTTCAGTGTGGCCCCCAGCACAGCCACCCTGTGGCCACCCAAAGGATACACAGTGGATACTGGAGAGAAATTCCTAATGGCCCCCTTGCCGATTCCAGCTTACTTTCATTCTGTCTGCACTCTCTGTCCCGTGAAAACAGATAAGTGGCATCTGTGACCATGATTCCAAGCTGCTTTTAACAGCAAAGTATCCAATTATAGACACCATTTTACGTTGCGGGCACTCCATTATGTCTGCTCAGAGTGCAGCTCCATGCATCCCCCTCCTGGAGCGCCACAGCCCGTCACCTCCACACTGCACGTAGTTCTGAAACTTCCTCATAATCGCATGCACTGGCACAAAGCCTCAGCAATTAGTCTCAAACAGCCCCATAAACGAGCACCTGGCTAGGTGTCATAGACCTAATGAAAGTCAAGTGCGTCAACGAGATGCTTATTATATGGCGCCTCTCCCTTCTTTGTTAATGTTTGGACTTCATGGAAACCCGCATGCATAGGAAAATACAGGCAGCTGTTCAGGTCCCCTCAGCTTAAACCAACGTTTCTCTCAAGCTAGATGAAACAGTGAGCAAACTGCCTTCATTTCTGGAGCCCTCCAGAAACATTCCCAGAATTCCAGAATTAATGTCGACTGCAATGCTGGGGGAGAAATAGACCCCTCAGGACAAAGGACCTCCAAGCACTGCCACCAGCAATACAGGATATTTCTCTTGTTCTGATTTGGTGGAATATGTTGGGCCACAGTGACCCTGGAGGGTTTGATGATTACAAAGAAAAAATAAAATTTAGAAAAAAAGAAGAGAAAGGAAAAAGAGTGCTCTGGGGGTATGAGAAGCGCAGAGGATGAGAGCAGAAACAGTTTTGTAATGAGGAAGGTCTGGGCATTTGAGCTCCAGCCATGGATAAGGAGCACTTTCTGTTTTGTACTTAACGCCCGGGGCTCCCCACACACTGAGTTTGCTGCTGGGTATACATCAGGCCCTAAATCCCCTGCATCCCCACAGCCCACCCTGTTAAGTCCAAGGGGAGAGACCAGGGCATAAGGAAAGAATCTGGGCCGTAGTGGTTCATGCCTGTAATCCCAGGCAGGTGGATCGCCTGAGGTCAGAAATTCAAGACCAGCCTGGCCAACAAGGCGAAACCCTGTCTCTACTCAAAATACAAAATTAGCCGAGAGTGGTGGCGTGCACCTGTAATCTCAGCTACTTGAGAGGTTGAGGCAGGAGAATCGCTTCAACCCGGGAGGTGGAGGTTGCAGTGAGCCAAGATTGCGCCACTGCACTCCAGCCTGAGTGACAGAGCCAGACTCCATCTCAAAAAAAAGAAGCAGCTGAATGCCCACCATCACTTGATTTTCCCTTTTGTCAAGGTCATTGTCCAATTCTTTTTTTTTGGGGGGGGCGGGGGGACGGAGTCTCGCTCTGTCACCCAGGCTGGAGTACAGTGGCACGATCTCGGCTCACTGCAAGCTCCGCCTCCCAGGTTCACGCCATTCTCCTGCCTCAGCCTCCTGAGTAGCTCGGACTATAGGCACCCACCACCATGCCCAGCTAATTTTTTTTCTATTTTTTAGTAGAGACGGGGTTTCACCGTGTTAGCCAGGATGGTCTCGATCTCCTGACCTCATGACCAGCCCGCCTCGGCCTCCCGAAGTGCTGGGATTACAGGCGTGAGCCACCGTGCCCAGCCCCCAATTCTTGTTGCAACACAGTGCAGTGGAGCTGAGGGCCCCACACAGATGCGGCGGCAGCAGTGCTGAGTTCCAGGCCTGCCACAGCTGAGTCACAGGTCACTCTCCAGTCCCCAGTCCTCTTGGCAGTGAAACAGTCCCAACTCCACAACTCCTGAGCCCTAACAGCATCCATATCCGGGAATCTGCATCTCAATTGCTTCCTTCCGATGGGCGTTTCCCCAGAAGCCCCCATCTCTCCTGTCACCTGCCACACCCCGCAAGGCCCCACCACCACCGGCCCAACCAAGATCTCTCCATTAGCCTTCTGCCTGCACAAGTCCAGATGCTCCGCATCCCCTCGTCACAAAACATTTGGGAATTCCTGGCCTTTTGCATTTTAAAATCCACTATTTTAAGATGCTCTGCAATCAATGAATCCTCTAGAGAGAGGGATGTTTTTCCTGGACTCCTGTGAAAGGCAGCCACCTCCTCCCCTCATTTAATATTCTGTTCCCTTGCTCGTTCCATGTTACCTTTACTTTGCCCAGTCACATGGCCAATGGCTGTCGAAGAAGAGAGGACACTCAGCACCAGGGAGCCTGATGAGGAAGGAGTGAGGGGGAGCAGGGCACCTCTGGCTCTAGCCCAGCCACACCGGAGCCCAGCTGCTTCCAGAAGCCTGAAGGTGGCTGCTTCTGCTGATTTCCTGATTCTCCTGTTTTTAGATGGTCCTGGACCTAAAGCCCGAGGAGGTTAGAACACAAGAAGGCAGACAGCCTGCACAACACCACCAATTGGGAAGTAAGGCTTCACATGGATGCAAATATCCAAAACCTGCTTGGGCTGAATCACACAGCAAGGGACAAATGTTAGTGAGGATGAAATGTTGTCACCGTCAGCCCAAGGGCGGGAACGTAGCCAGTGGCTAAAAGACAGAAACATGAGCTTTGTCTGGGCTCTCCTGCCCATAGTCCCTCCTTCTGCTCGTCCTTCCCTTGCTCTCTCACCCTCTCTCTAACCCAGCTCCCTCTTCCCTTCAGGCCTATGCAAGAGCAGTTGCCCTGTGGTTCCCGATCTCCTCTGGATCTCCTCTGGAGCCAGTCGCCTGTAGAGGATCTGGACTCCCCGGCTCCCGGAGCCTGCGGCAAGAGGCAGGTCAAGTCAGCGCCTGCTCCTCATCCTACTGGCAGGCCCCGAGGATGGAAGGGTGATGGAGGCACCCACTGTGAGACTAGGGGGAGACAGAAAAGTCAGGAAAAGGTTTCCATGACAAGCCGTTTTCTAGGAACTCTTAACAATGGGGAAATAATATCATCCAAACCTAGAAAAGAGAAGACAGGACTTCAAGAAGAAAGAAACTATGATAAACGATACTAGCTAGAGCTAGTATCACGCCGGGCTTAAAAAGCAAATGAAACAGAAAAGGGGAGAGGGCAGCAGCTGCTAGCCGAGGACGCGGCCTGATTCTAGGAGGTCATGCCTTTAATTGGACACAGGAGTGTGTACAGGGGTTGCCCCCCTTCCTGCACCTTCCATGATGGCAAACATTTGGGTTTTACCACCACCAGAAGTTTCTCTATCAAAAATCACAAGACAGTCTATAGCACCCTACAGGCTCCCCACCCTGCCCTGGGCCAGGATAGGCCTGAAGTTGTTATCATGAACAGGAACCAGAATGTTCCACGACATTTTGCAAACAATATCGCTAAAAAAGAGGCTAGTGCTACAGACAGTAGGTTATATGACAATAAGGCAAGGGCGTGGGCATGTGTATCTGTATGTGTGTGTCTATGTGTATGTGCCTGTGGTTATATCTGTGTATTGTGAATGTGTGTTATGTGTATATGTGTGCATACATGTGCATGTGTTGATGTGAGTGTATGTATATGCATGTGTGTGTGGGCGTCCATATGTATGCATATGTGTACTGTTTGCACTTGTGTATGTGTGTGCAGCTGTGTGCACGTGAGTTTTGTACATATGTGTGCATGTGTGTGTGTATGTAGGGGGTTGTGCATGTGTGTATGTGTATTGGGGTGTGGGTATATGCATACGTGTGTGCTCTGTATGTGCAGCTGTGTATGTGTGTATGTGTGCATGTGTTGAGGTGTCTATATGTGTAGATGTGCAAGTGTGTATGTGTGGGGGGTTGTGTATATGTGCATGTGTAGGTGTGCATGTGTTATGCATGCATTTATGTTCTGTATGCATGTGTGTATCTGTGTGTGTGCATGTGTGTATGTGGGTGGGTGTGTGCATATGTGTATGTGTATGTATGCATATGTGTTCTGTATGCCTGTGTGTTCTGTGTGCACGTGTGTATGTATGCATGTATTCTGTATGCATATCTGTGTGTGTTCTGTGTGCATGTGTGTATGTGTATGTATGCATGTGTATTCTGTATGCATGTGTGTTCTGTATGCCTGTGTTCTGTGTACACGTGTGTATTATGCATGTGTGTTCTGTATGCATGTGTGTTCTGTATGCCTGTGTTCTGTGTACATGTGTGTATGTATGCATGTGTGTTCTGTATGCATGTGTGTTCTGTATGCATGTGTGTGCATGTGTGTATGTATGCATGTGTGTTCTGTGTTCAATGTATATGTGGATGTGCATGGATGTGTGTTCTGTATGCATGTGTATATGTGAATGTGTGTCTGTGTTTGCATGTTTGCCATGTATGCATATGTGTATATGTGTGGGTGCAAATGTGTGTATGTATGAGTGGAAGGATTGTGTTTAAGTGTGTGTAGCTGTGTAGGTATGTATTATGCATGTGTGTTCTGTATGCAGTGTGTATGTGTATGTTGGTGTGTGCATGTGTAGATGTGGGTGTGTATGTGTGCCTTCTGTATACATAGAGTAAATGTTCCTTCCTACACACGCGCGCACACACACACACACACTTACATGTTCCAGTATGGTCCTTACCAAAGCCCACAGGCACCTGCAAGGGACGCAGCACTTGCCAAGCCACTAGCCAAGCCATACGGCTCAGAGACAAGTATTTATGGTAAAGTCATCTGTTCCAGACAGCCTGTGTCTTTAATAGAAATGCCAAAAGTGCTTTGAGTTGGGCAGCCTGAGGTGTGTCCTAGTCAGGAAATCTCATCAGATTGCTTCAAGATTTCCTCAGCCTTCACTCCAAAATACTAACTGCATCGCAACCATATGAAAATCAAATCCACAAAGTAGATGCGTCTGTTTTGAATTTTTATGTAATTGGAAAAATGAAATAAATTCTTTAAAATTTGATTCTAATTTGCCCTCACCTTTTATGGATTTTGGAGCTAATCGACCAAGATACCACTTATTTCATTCTTCCCTTAAATCTGGGCGATATACATACACACACACACACACACACACACACACACACACACATATATATCTATATCTCCTTTATTTGTGAATAAAGATGATTGATAGATATTAGTATTTTCAGGGATTGCTGCTACTTAAATTTATTTATGTACTTTTTATCAAATAGGAAGGAGAAGAAATAGAAGCTATTTAACTGGCTGTCTAAAACATACTGGAAAATGATCTGGAAATTTATGAAGTGATTAAAAAAGTAATTACAATTTTTTGCTTTCATTTGTCTAGAACATGAGGGATTTTTTGGTCCATTTCGAGAGCTGTAAAAGCCAAAAATTAAGAAGAGGGAAAATGCTTTTCTGAAGGCAAACCCACTTAACATGACAGCTACTGCTATGGATTCATATATATGAGCAAAAGAAAAGAATGGGTCTTTAACACAGGAAAGAAAAGAATGAAATAACTCTTTAATCCTTGCTAAAACATAGAAGAAAGTAAATCTGACTTTAAGACATCACTACCATGGTTAGATCTTCCAGCCATTTTTGAGCCACAAAGTGTGGTTATACATTCATGAATAATATTTGAGCACAAAAGCTGAATCGAATAAAATAAATGATGTAGGTTCCAAATTTACTGAAGCAGAACTAAATCGCACTCATTGTTTTTTCATTTTTAACGTGAGGCACGACGCTTGGTTTAAAACCAGAGGCTGTGGTGGACAATTCCCACAATTTAACGCCCCTTTCATCCAAAGCTGTGTCACGCTCTAGGTGGTCCACTATTTTCCTTGATCCAACTCCTTCTACAGCATGCTCCTAGCTCCTGGGACTTTTTTGAGCCTTTTGGACAAAACTAGAAATTTTAGTAAGAAAACCTAAGGCCATCGGTGTGCAAACCCAAGCCTGAAATTTCACGAGCACAACAATACACAGCAACAGATTTATTTTTGCCTGTTTCAGACAACTCATTTTCCATTTGCAACAAATAATTTATAGTTAGAAGTTAATGCCTGCTAGACCATGGTCATTGAAAACATATGTCGATCCTGTTGAGGCTTCAGAAACAATCAGAAGTCTTTTTATTTCCCATTTCAAAGACCAAAACAGTAGCTTACATTTTTTAATACATGACCAATTGTTTCAAAACATCTGGAGAGCTATACCTTTCTGCATTTATAGACAGATTCTTCCTTTAAAGGCAAATAGGAAAATCTTATGAGGTCTCTTTCCTCCAAATCCAATACTCTCCACTTCACTGGTAGAATTCTTTTGCCTTTGTTACTCACTGTTTCCATATTATTCAGACTCAGAGATACATCAGGAGTTTAATGTTATTGCAAATAAAAATAATTCTGCCTCGGATTGCCTATGAAATATGAAAGCTCTTCTTTTCTTCACCATGAAGCCTCATCAAAACAGACATGCACACACACACACACACACACACACACAGACTCAGATGGCAAAGAGCATCAAGAAAGTGGATGGCAGCCCCAGGGGACCCTCCATCAACCCACACCATTCGCCCATAAACAACCAGTAACACGCTGGAAACACTGGCTGTGTTGGAGAAAGTGCTTCCCAGAGAGGTGAGAAGTCTACAGGGCTTTGAATGCCATACATCATCAGATGTAAGGGTGTGTGTGTGTGTGTGTGTGTGTGTGTGTGTGTGTGAAAAAGGAAATTCTCCCATATATTTGTAACTGTCCTCCCAAGTCTCAACTTTGTACAATGAAGTCTTTCTTTAGACAACAAAAAAAAAAAGTGTACTGATTCCAAGCTAACTCTTAGTGACTTTATTCTTTCATATTACACTAAGGCTTTTCCAACTTTAAGTGCAAAAAGCAATCTATCATCAGTGTAGTGGAATCACAGTTGGGGTTTTAATGATAGAGAAAATTATCTGGATTCCTGTTTCGAAAAGTTAGTTTCCCAATGTGCTTTGTACAGCCTTGATTCAGGAAGCCAGCACTACAGGCAGACTTTGTACATTTCTGCTAATGTCTCTCAACATTTTAATCTTACTCTCCAATTGAGTCATTTTAATTACTCCATTTTAACCTTGCTCTCCAATTTAATCTTACTCTCCATCATCCACAGGTGTAATGTAATATTCCTAGGTTTTCCTCTTTTGCAGACTAAACCACCACCACCACCACCCATCACCGGAAGAAGATTCTAAGCTTTTGTGTATATAAATGTGTTCGTTTTCAAAATACTCCTGTTAAGCCAGTGCAATACTTACTGTTAAGATTTCAGCATTCATCTCCAAAAAATGGTGTTACTGATAGCTTCATAGGAAGATGCAACTGAGAAGACCAACAAGCAAAGACTCTTGCCCACATGTCCTGCCAGCTAGCACAATCCCTTGGGTTGAGACTGGAAATGCCATCTTGAAAACTACATGCTGTTTGCAAATTGACCTTTCCGAGTTGAGCTCTTTCCAGTACTGTGTTCAACGTTCTATGCAGCAGCAATCCTGCTTTGGTGAATCAACCTTCCACCTGTTATCACTTTGTTCATCATTTTTCTTTTTACTAATGGCCAGCTAAAAATCAATTAGGAGAAAAGTTTAGAAACATCCCCAATTCCAGAATAACACACCATCCTTGAAATAAACATTATGAGAAGATATTCTGGCTCTCACTTTATGGCACTAAAACGATTGGCTCCTTTCTTCTCTTCTTTCTAACGCTTGAAGCTGCTGAGAATGACAGAGAACAGTGCTCTTTTTCCTCATGGTCGCTTTAACAGTGACTTCCCCTCATGACAACCTGTGCACCCAAACGCATTGCGAACAGTTCCCAGGGGCCCTAGGTCTTTCTCTACACTCACTTCACCTACCCTCCAGGTTACCTCTGAGTGGCCCAAATGGTGGATGCCCACGGAGGAAACTTTCTAGAATCTAGAGAGATATCCGGGTGACAAAGTCTATGACAATTAGGGAATGTTGGCAAAATTTATTCAGCTCCTTATTTCTACTCTAAGCCCCAATTCCTTCCTCAAATTCACAGTAAGATGTAAGTATACTTGCCAGCGTCTCTCAACACTCAGACAGCTAACTGCCGCCTGGACAGGCCACTTCGGTAACAGGCGTCTCAATCCTAGTGTGTCCCAAACTGAACATACACACCATCGCTCGCTTCCTGTCACCGTCTCTACCTCAGAAACGTCCACACATGTATTTCAGTGCCCAGGCCAGAAGCCCTGGAGTCACCCGTATCCATTCTCTTTTCCTCACAATCAGGACCAACCCACCCACAGTTTCTGTCTTCACATTACATCCTAGATATGTCCTGAATGGGATCACTTCTCACCATCTCCACTTCTGCCACCCAACCCGGCCATCATCCTCTCTCCCCAGACAATCGCGGCAGCTTCCTTGCAGAGATCTCAGTTTCACCTTCTTCGGACCCTCCGATGGCTTCCCCTCCCACCCAGAGAAATAAGCCAGGATGCGCACGGTGGTCTGCCCACCTCCTGCCGCCTCTGAACTCACTTCTCACCAGCTCTCCCTGCTTCCCAGGTATCACAGTCCTTGAAGCTTTTCAAAAGGACCAAGTCAGCTCCCACCTCAGGGTCCTCGGACTTGCTACATCCCTGCTTGGAATGTCCTCCTCAGAGCCCGGCCCAGCTGCCTGCCTCCGTGCCTAACCAGAAATGCCTGCCCCGACTACCCCATGGACAGAAGCACTGCACACCCCTTTTGCAATACTCCTTACCCTCTACCCTTCTTAATCTCTCCCTCCAGTGAGGACTGCCCTCTGCCATATTGCATATTTATCTGTTTATTCTCTCTCTCCCTGCTAGAAGGTAAATCCGCAACGGCAAGGACTTTGCTTGGCTCACAGAACAATGCCTGCCACCTGCCAGGTGCTCAGTCAGTATTTGTTGAGTGAACTCACTCATGAATGGTGCAGTCACAAGGAGCTGAGTTCCAGCAAAACTGTCCAAATAAAGCACTGGTGCTGACAAATCCACAATTTACTTCCATGCTGCTATCCTTCTTGCTGCCTGTCCACTCCATGGACTATCCAGCGTGTGAACGAATAATGAGGGTGGTAGCAGGTGCCGAAACTCCTCGCGTGCCATGGAGTCAAACCATCCAGCAATGAGCTCTTCTAGAAAGCCAGTTACCAGGCAAATTCAGAACAAAAGCTGGAAGGACTCTAAAGCCACTGACTTCCTCTTGTAAGGGCCTTGCAGTGTCGCTACCACTCTGATTCCTATTTTACAGATGAAGAAACCAAAGCTACTAAACATTAATCTCCTTGACCAAGGTCACAGAACTAGGATTCAAAGCCAGGGCTTACTCTGGTGTCCAAGCTTTGGCCCATGCCCCATCTTTCAGGTGAGGTGTACTGGCCGCCCAGGCTGTCAGCTCCCTGAGGCTTCCTTCTTTGTGTTCTCAACAGCTTCTGCTAACCCCGGTCGACATCGGTCACCACACAGAGACTTAGGAGCAGCCACTGAGTGTGTAGACAGATTCAAGGCATCCTCCAGTGTAACTTGGGAGGAAGGAGTGCTCTCTTAAAGTGTCAACAGCTTGGAATTGTTGTAAAGGCCCTGCTTACTGAAACAGCCAATCATGTGTCAATATGTTTGCCCATGTGCATTTAATGCCTGTCGACTCCAGTTTGAGACCAAAGAGAGTTAAATAGTTTTCAATAGTGTCCTAAACCTCCCCCCTCCTGTTTGTCCTGTAGAAATTCCATTGTGAATTAATGTGCAAGCTGGAGGTGACCCAGCCCATGAAGGGCCAAGAACATCCTCCTGATGGGAAAATTAAAACAAGGAACGATGATTTAGAATTCCAAGTATGCAATCCACTCTCAGATCCTCTCCCCTGCCTGAGCTTACTTTCCAAGTCAGATCTGGATATAAACCGTATTCGGTGATTATAAACAATAATTAACATGGCCCGACGAAGAATGCATTTTGGGCTCCCCAGGAAGTTTCTTTCAATAGCATCAATAAGGAACATGAACTCGGGCTGGGAGGGGGCAGGAGTGAAGGGCTGTGCCCAGGAGCAGCTTGTTTACCATAAAGGCCCAGTGCAAACACAACATCTGCTCCTCAGTCTCAGGTCCTCACATCTGATTTTACAGCTGCCCTGACTGAGAACCAAGGACTGAAACCAGTTTGTTTGATGTCAGAGCTTCAGTGTTGTGCCCCTCTACAAGGCTCAAAACCCCTGGCACTAATCAGCAAATAAAAGAATGATTTAGAGTCCATCTGGATTCATCAAGTCCCACATAACTAGGTGAATTCACACATCATTTTCTTCTGTTCCTATCAAAAATGTACCATTTTTTCATTCGCTTTCTGGTCTCTCCAAAAGACTTCTAGAAATTCCATCTGCACAGACTGGGCTAGGTAAATCTTTCTGATTCCAAGCCACCAAAAGTAGCCCCTATGGATGAATTCTTCATCTTTTCTCAGTCCCAGAAAATGACAAATTGTCCTACAAATCTGTGCTGTTCTGATTCTGAGCCTAACAGAGCTAAATAAATAAGTCAACACACACCACACACACACACACACACACACACACACACACACAATGGCAGACACAGCATCAGAAACTGACTCTTCACTGAGGAATAAGAAAAGTGTAATCACAATCTCCAACAGGACTTTGAGTCAGGCTGGAGGAAATGGGTGATGGGGAGTCGCCCACAGAATATGATCAGTTTTCTTACCAAGCTGTAAATGGATTATCTCACTGGGATGTGTTGATTAGTTACATATGTCCTCTGTTTTCCATGAGGATAGAAGAGGCAGGTTTTATTTCTTAATAGTACAATACATAAGGCATTATAGCTCTATACAGGCTGTGAGCATTTAGCATATTTTACTTTATACAATAGCAATGAGTATTTTTCTGAAATACTAAAATCTGAAAGTGGCTGCGATTGTACAGAATGTTTCAAGGATTTCATTGGCTCGACTGATCGTTTTCAGCTCACAAATCTCAACTGCACCTCTTCACTTTTTCCCTTGCCGAGAAACACGTCTGCTCTTTTTATTCCTGATTTACAAGGCAAATTTGGCATGCAGTTCTCTTATATATGCTGATCTAGGCTTATTGAAGGCAGGTGCACTCTTTAATATATGTGGGCATAGGGACCCCCTTCCATCCCATAAAAGAATACTGGGCATGTTCTCAGGTGGAATATCTGCTCTCTTTTATTCATAAACCTGAAAATCTGAAGCATTTGTATTGCTTTTACATATTACTATGAACAAATTAGAATAGGAGAAATAATGTTCCAACCCTGCAATGGTACCATATTAAAAGTGTCTGAACCAAGCTCTGTCCTCTATTCACTGACTGAAAGGGATCCCAGAACTGAGCCTACTTCCCGCTTAGTGCTTTTGTATTAACATTGCATAAACACAGTCACACTACACCATAAGGACAGGTAAATGCAATACCATATTTCCATCAAAGCAGGACGTGCGTATGGCCCTTCAGTTGTCCAAGGAAATGAAGCAGCTCCGACAGATGCATTGTTGTGTGTATTAGACTGAGCTATGAACAATCGGTTAATGTGAGAAGACCTCACTGAGTGACCTCAGCAGTGCCTGCGTCATCCTGATGATTGATCCTAGATGTCGGTAGATGTGGCTCGCAGGTGTAAGATGAGCACAGTTGCAGGTGACGGTATCTGATATTCACAGGTCAATGTAGTAAACACCTCCTAAGTAGGTCTGCTCTGTCCCAGGTGAGACAGAGAGCCCATTGAAAGGCGAGAAGACAAGGGCAGAGTTGAGTGCCCTTTTTTGTGTTCCTCTAACAATTTGCTTAGACTTCTAATATAGAGTAGTACATGGCAGGAAAGTTGTTTATTCACTTTCTAATATCCCAGTTAAGCAAAAATAGGCTTACCCATTCCTGTATATAGAGTAGCTAGCCTATATAGTGCACATAGTAGGCACTCAAAAATGTGTCTTGAGTGAATGAATGAATTGAAGAAAGAACGCATGCTCAAATGAACCACTGCGAAATATAGAATGAAATGGTAAGTCCTGAGAGGATTTTAAGAAACTAAAGAGAGTCAAAGCCTTCATCTTGTAAAGGAACAGGCCAAGGTCCACAGATGTTAAATGAGGCACCCCAAGAAGCACAGATCAGTGGTGTGGAACAGAACCTCGATTATTTTTCTCACACCTTTGCTTGAAGTCAACACATTTATAACAGCAGAATTCATTAGTTAACACATCTTTAATACTCTCCATCTGTATCATACCTGGACAGAGTCATGCAAAATGAGGGTCGGGACTGCAGTCTTGAAATCATGTGAGCAGGCCAGGCACGGTGGCTCACGCCTGTAATTCCAGCACTTTGGGAGGCCGAGGCAGGCGGATCACAAGGTCAGGAGATAGAGACCATCCTGGCTAACAAGGTGAAACCCCGTCTCTACTAAAAATACAAAAATTAGCCGGGCGTGGTGGCAGGCGCCTGTAGTCCCAGCTACTCAGGAGGCTGAGGCAGGAGAATGGCGTGAACCTGGGAGGCAGAGCTTGCAGTGAGCTGAGATTGCACCACTGCACTCCAGTCTGGGAGACAGAGCAAGACTCCGTGAAAGAAAGAAAGAAAGAGAGAGAGAGAGAGAGAGAAGGAAGGAAGGAAGGAAGGAAGGAAGGAAGGAAGGAAATAAATCATGTGAGCAAGGCTGCAGCATGACTGAGGGAGAGGAGGCAGGCGTGTGTGAGCTGTAGCTCTCAGGCAGCATTACACTGGCATACATGGGAGTCTTTTATTTACAGAAACTACAAGTCCCATTTCAAATACCTTGTTCTTTGTCTTAACCTTTGATTTCTATGCCCCAAGAAGCATCTACCTGGATGTCCCAAATTCAACGTGAACAGAATTGAACCCATTACTCCTTCCAAAGCCACAACTCCATGGTGTTCCCCAGTGGGAGAGCCACCACCTTCCAATCCCTAAGATGACCTGCAATTTACCTTTGCTCCCTTTCATGCTCCTCCTACATAGAATCACCCAACCCTACTGGGAATTGATATACCAGCTACTTTTATGGAAGCATGGCTAATAAATGTTGAGCACTCCACCTGGGTTATCTCATTTAACCCTAATGCCGACCCTACAGGTGGGTACTATTGCCATCCTCCTCTTATAGAAGGGGAAACTGACTTGAAAATTGATCCACAATTAAACCTTACTAAGCCAGGCCTCAACCTCAAGTCTGTCTGTGTAGGAAGTTTAGTCCAGTGTTTAAAGTCCAGGGGAAGACAGAGCAGTACCACATCAACTAAACCATAGATCAGATGTTTCCCAAATTCCTTCTTAAAATGCCCTGGTTGGCATTTAGCAAGTTCTCATCATTCATGTATGCAGAAGTATACTTACTCCTTCCATATTCTTCTCCTGACCAATGTCTGAGCAGCCTGGGGCTCCACTCACCCACCCTTTACCTCTATTCCATTTGCTTTATCTGTCTCCCTGGCATTCCATTTTCCCCAATAGAGATAAAAGTCCTACTACATCTAGGGAAGTTGTTTAAATCCTTCTGCCAGCTTCTTCATAAATCTTCCTCATTTTACAACTACAACATGACACCACTACTTTGGCAAAAGTGGCCCACACACTACATCTCAAGGTAAAACGAACACATCATAAAACAAATTGAGAGCTCCCTATCATGGAGCATGCAACCGTGTACAGTACAGCACAGAAATTTACCTGGGTCTGTAGTCCTCGTATATCCAGTGATCTTTTTTGCACAGACACAAACTTGAGTGCCCTTTCACAGTGCTCCTGAGACAATGGTGCTCTCACACTCCCCAGGCATGTGCACTGAAGTGGCTCAGATTCAGACAGGTTGTGTCCCTTCCAGAACTACAATCCATCCTTTCATGCATAATCACTTAACTGTAGGATCTAAAATTCAGCTTTGTTCATCAATAGGTGGTGAGTGTGGTATCATCAGCATCCTTTTGTTAAGACGTATCACTTCACATTACTTCATTGTCATGAGACAGAAAGATTGGATATTAAATTCCCTTGCAAAGGACTGACCATCCCCCTGGAATCAGCCCAGCACAGAGCTGCTGCTCAGACTTGCCTTTGTTTCCTTCACACAAGGGTTTTGATGGAAAACAAAAAGACTGGCTAGAAAATCTAGCAGGCAATAGAACTGCCTAGAACACCTCTTGGCAGATCCTTCACATGCTCAGCCTCTCATGCGTCACATGGGGTACAACATTCATACGGTTTCAAGTCATGTAGCCTAACAAAGTTTAGTTAAAGGGACACCAACATGTGCATCAAAGTAGGGAAAGTTATCTTCAGAAACCTAAGATTTCCATAATTAGGATATGTTTCCAAGGCTGCCTATGCATCAGTGATAAGGGATTTTCAGATGAGGATTTTCCCTCATTAGGTTTCCTTTAAATTGATGAGACTTGGGAGTTGGTTCCTAAAATCCATTCGAATTCATGGCAATAAGCAATATTCAGAATAAGTCAGCTCAATTGTGGTGCACTGTGATTAACTGAGACATAGCTGGGGGCCTGGGATAGGGAAAACTGCTCCAAAAAATAAACAGAACATATTTATGAAGGGCTCTTCAGAGAGCACACCTGAGAAATGAAATTCCCTTTTAGACCACATGAAGATATTGGCCTTTACCTGATGGGCAGAGTTCATTTCAGACACCCTGGGAGCAGGAAAAAGATGAAATAAACAAGAGGGTGGTGGATGGACCCAGGTAGGTGGATGCTTTGATCTCTGATCTCCAGTCCTCTCTGGGTATTTGGTCACTTCTTCTTGCCTGGTGCTGGTGTGGTACTCAATATACTTGCAGGGAGAAGGAGCAATATGTGACAAGCAGAGGAGCAATATCGGTTTCCTTTAAAACACAGAGCATTACAAACAAATCGTGAGAACTGTAAAGCAGTAAAGATCAAGGTTGCTCAAAGGATCTAGGTTACCAGAGCCAGTAATAAAGATTCCCACACACTTGCACATCCTCAGCATCAGGAGCCACGCCCGTTCACACGTCATTGGCTGCACCTCCTAAGCTTGGAGGAAGAGGCACATGGTCACAAGCACAGCCTCCCTGAAGTCACACCAGCCAATCACTGCAGCTCAGCTACCATCTTGAAAACCACAAGACGCTGCTGCAGCTCCTTCCAAAGAGATAAGAATCTCCAGGAACCCCAGACACTGGGGGAGAAGGGAGTTCAAGTGGGGAGCATTTTGCCTTACAAGTGCCAGGACCAGGAATGTGAATGAGGCTGGCAGCCCCATCCAGGATTTGCGGGTTCCAAGCAGGAAGCAAATTCCCTAACTGAACAAGCTTGATTCTGTGTGGGCTATGTTTTCTGATAACAATCTTCTGTGTATGAAGTTTGTATGATACCAGTCATTATACATGTATGATAATATGGTTTATCATTCACACGCAGACAAATGAAAGAAAGTGTTTTGGTGGCCATGACAAACAGTAGGGCCACTGTGGTGACTGCAAGGAAAAGAAACAAGATGCCTTGACCTGTTTCTAATGCCATGGCCACCAGAAGGAGCTCAGCTCTCAGCACTGGGGCAAATATCACAAATGTTCAGGACCAACACCAGATGTTCCAGTGCCTGGCCCCTGTGCAGATGGGACAGGCAGGCACAACATGAGCACACGAACACAGGGATCGCTCTGTGTTGAACCACAGTATTCACCAGAGCACATCTGAAGCTGGGGCACAAACAGCAGGCACCTCCTAGCGGCAGGTCAGTGTCAGAGGACCTGCCACTGGATGCTGACCCCAGCACAGGGCTGCAGATGGCCAGCTGACCTTGTCCATATGCTTTTCCAGGAGGGAAAGAGCACTCGACTTTCTGGAACTTTTGCCCCTAATTGCATCATTTTTCATTTATATAAGAGATCATGTATCAAATTCCAAATTTATTTTTTTCTCCCCTTCAGGGTCCCACTTCACCCCTTGTGAGCCAGGTGGGTTCAGGAGTAAAGGAGGGTCCATTGCGCAGTGTGACTGAGGGGCATAGGGAGAGGAGGGTGTGGCCACCTGTGCAGGTAACAAGTGCATGGGGACTTAGACATTGTCATACGCACCAGCCGCCACGCCAGACAGCTCAGGAAGACACCCACTGCACTACTAGCGGCTCAAAGGGTAAGAAACAGTGCTAACACCGTGGGGTTAGCTTCTTGCAAACCTTATCCTCCCCCAAAGAAAAGTGCTTTATAAAAGATTCCAAGCACCTGAAACATTGTGATGAGGCCGTGTCTGTTGCCTTTAGACAGCAGGAGGGGCTTGCCAGTGCACCTCACAAGAGCTCGCTGCTCTCCGTCAGTGCTGCCAAGGAGCTCCTTCAGGGTTGAGAGATGAGAGAGCCAAGTCGGTGATTACTAGATCTGAGGTGGTTTGCACAATTTTAAGAGCATCTCATTCTTTTCTTTACATAGTAGTTTCTCTCTCTAAGCCCAGTGAGGATCCTGTGTGTCAGGAAGAAATCGTTTTCATCCTAAGGAACAGCCGCATGAAGTGCACACACTCCCTGCACATGACAGGTTCTCTTTCTGGACTGGGAAATGACTGCTTTGAGAATTTCATTTTAAAGGGACTTGCTGAGCTTTTAAGCGTTGAAGAGGCAATGAGGTCTAGGGGATAATAATAGTTGTCATTTATTGAGCACTTAATATTTGCCAGACAGTCGGCTACGTACTTAACATTTATTATCTCATTTAATTCCCACATCAACACACAAGGAAGATAATATTATTATCCTCACTTCTATGGATGATAAAATCGAGGCACAGAGAATTTCAGTAAGTTGGTCAAGCTCACACAAGCCGTAAGGGGTGAAGGTGGGGATTCGGATCTCAGCCCGTCTGAATTCAAAACATTAACCTGGGGTCACAGAACCTGGATTCCATCCTCCACTCTGCCCCTGGCTCCTGTTTATCCTTAAACAAATAACTTCCCTGTTTCTGTATCACATTGCTACTTAATTCCAACTAAGACTCACATTTGCTATTACTACAAGATGCCCCTACTTGTCCAGTTAAAGCATTTGTGTGTGCGGAGAATGTTCATCACTGCTCCCCTAACTGAAATATTTAACCAACAAGCAAGGTTCTCCTCTTTGCTCTCGTAGCATCACTACTGAATGCTATCACAAATCAGAGCTACCATTTTGGCTTATTAGTTAAGATCCCTGATTTTATTGAGGACATTGAAACATGAATATGTTAAAAATTGTACCCAGTGCTGCTCAGCTTGTAAGTGGTGGACATGGAATGAAACCCAAGTCTGAGACTCAAAAGTTGACTTTGCTGGGCACAGTGGCTTATTTGGGAGGACAAGGTGTGAGGATCCCTTGAGGCCAGGAATTCGAGACCAGCTAGGGCAACATAGCAAGACTCCATAGCATCTCTACCAAAAGTAAAAAAAAAAAAAAAAAAAAGAAAAAAAAAAAAAGCTAAGAGTGGTGGTGCAAGCTTGTAGTCCCAGCTACTCAGGAGGGAGGATCACCTGACCAGGAGTTCCAGGCTGCAGTGAGCTATGATTGTGCCATTGCACTCCAGCCTGGGCAATAGAGTGACACCCTGTCTCAAAAAATAATAGTAGGCCAGGCACAGTGGTTCATGCCTGTAATCCCAGTGAGAGGTGAAGCCAGGGGGACTTTCTGGGTCAAGTGGGGACTTGGAGAACCTTTCTGTCTTACAAGAGGATTGTAAAACACACCAATCAGCACTCTGTAGCCAGGATTGTAAAACGCACCAATCAGTGCTCTGTAAAATGCACCAATCAGCAGGATCCTAAAAGTAGCCAATCACAGGGAGAATTGGAAAAAGGGCATTCTGATAGGACAGAAAGGGAACATGGGCAGGGGCAAATAAGGGAATAAAAGCTGGCCACCCCAGCCAGCAGTGGTAACCGGTTTAGGTCCTTTTTCACAATGTGGAGTCTTTGTCCTTTTGCTCTTCCCAGAAAACCTTGCTGCCTCTCACTTTTTGGGTCTGTGCCATGTTTAAGAGCTGTAACACTCACCATGAAGGTCCGTGGCATCATTGATGAAGTCAGTGAGAATCATGAAGTCAGCGAGACTACTGGCAGGAACCAACCCCAGACACACCAGCACTTTGGTAGGCTGAGGCAGGCGGATCACCTGAGGTCAGGAGTTTGAGACTGGCCTAAGATAGTGAAACCCCGTCTGCACTAAAAATGTAAAAATTAGCCAGGCATAGGGACGGGGACCTGTAATCTCAGCTACTGGGGAGGCTGAGGCAGGAGAATCACTTGAACCTGAGAGGCGGAGGTTGCAGTGAGCTGAGATCGCATCGTTGCACTCCAGCCTGGGCGACAGAGTGAGAATCCGTCTCTGAATAAATAAATAAAGTGGACTGGAGCGCTGTGCTTTGCTGCTGTCCATGATCTCAATGGCTACTTTCTAGGAAGGTTACTACACATTTTTCATTGAATTATTATACCACTATTTCAAAAAAAGACATGCAGAGGGGAAATATTTCTATTTCTGGCCCATTTTTCTCTATCCCCGGAGTCCGGAGCTGGCTCTCCTTTACCAGAGTCAGATCATGGTCATCAGACACGTCCCATTCTCACTCAATTCAGGGGCAACAGAGTGCTGACCACAAAGCACGTGCTTAATGAGTGATGAGTGACCCAAAAAACAAATCAGAAGATGGGCAAAAATTCATAATCTAAGGGACTAGAAGAAATGGGATATCCTGTGAGGTTCAGAAAAGCCCAGCAAGGGTCAGGGGACACCACTGCAGAAGAATCATTGTCAAATCATCGCATAGGAAAACCCAGCAGCCTCGGAGGGGCTCCTGCAGGCCAAGATCATGTACAATGGGCCTGTGCTCTTCCTTAGCAGGAGGGCGTGGCCAGCCCTCGCCCACTGTCCTTACGGCGGGCTTCAACCTGGGCTCAACCTGCACTCTCTTCCCATCTGCAGCCCTGGAGGGAATCGACTGCCAGTTTAAGGAGTCATTGTCCAGTTCAGACTCCAGAATACGAAACGTAGAAACTGACAGGAAATGACCAAGTATAAATTGCAACTTGTAGAGAAAAATCATCTTAAATCCTGGCACTGCGTTCAAGGGGGAGTTTGAGCAAGGAATGTTGCTAAAACGGCTAAAACCAGGAACTCAGAATATCGGTAGGTGTCAGGGGAAGAAAAAGGAGACATTTTACTACTCTATTAGAAGCAAAATTTCATCTAGCAAAACAACAAAGTGAGCACAAATGAACCAAATAAGCTTGGACTTTGGAAGTGCGAGGAATCACTCATTTTAGATCAAAGCTGTTAAAGATAAACACACTATAGGGAAAGATTCGGTCACGGGATGAAGGGGAGGCTGAAACTTTCTTTGTTCTATTTGTTTCTTCCAGCCGTCCTTCCTGAGGAGAATTCTTGTGTTTCATACCACAGTAATCAGTAAAAGTCCTTCTTGGGAGGGAGGAATGGGGGAGGCCGGCTGCATAAAAGTGGTCTCTGTTCTGTTTCTTCTTCTATTATAGCTATCATTTGCTGAATACCTATCACAGGCCAGGTGCAACGCTAGTTGTGTGCATATCCTTCAATAACCCTACAAGCCCCAATTTGACTTAGAAAACCAAGCAGTGAGTGCCTGAGAGGCTTGCCCAAAACCTTACAGCTAGCAAGCAGTAGAATGGGGGATCAAATCGAGTTTGGCTGATCCTACAGCCCACACTCAAAACTATGTTTGCAGACAACTCATCATCAATTACTTGAGTTTCTGCAAGGTATTGGTAAATGTTCAATAATGACATCAAATAATTTAAACTAGCAGTTCTCAAAGTGTGATCTAGGAGCCCTTCAAGTCCTTGAAACCCTGTCAGGGCATCTAGGCGGTCAAAACTATCCTCGCGTGCCTCTCCCGCTCTTATTCTGTCACGAACGTACAGTGGCATTTCCCAGAGGCCACGCGGCATGTGCTGCCATCTTCCTTCCGATGGTCATGACATATGTGCTCGTAGATATTCTTGTGGTTTAAATTTTTCTCAACTTCAATTTCTAAAATGGTCAGTGGTGACAGATATAACTCAGATAAACAAAGACTCATTTGGATCCTCAGTGATTTTTTTCTTCAGTAATATTTAAAAGCATAAAGAAATCCTGAGACCAGAAAGTGTGAGAACAGCCCATTTAAATCAACTGGATCAGACCCTAATCGAGAGATTGGTTAGCAGTTTCTCAGTGCCCACCTTTTATTGTTCACTGACCACATTAAAATGTGGAGATCCTATTTAATCTGAAGTAGGTGTGGTACGATTTATAAAATGGGTAAGACTTGCAGTTTTCATAAGGAGGTTTATATTGCATACTTGAAATCTGGAGGTTTTTCAGGAATGTATCATAAAACCACCTTCCATAAACTGTCTCTCAGGAAACAGTAATGATAACACAGCCAGTCAACTCTCATTTTTAAGCAGGTTATTGCAAACTTACAAACTTTCTGGAATCATCATTTTTATTATTATTCTTAAGTGAGGCAGAAAAGGCTTCCAATACTTTTGAAGTCTTATCAGCTGAGTTTTCAGAGGTATTTACTTTCTTCAATTTTCCCATCACTAATAATTTGCTACAATTTTCACCAGTTATGATTTTGTACTGCTAATGTTATAACACAGGCCCAGGCAGAGAGTGGTGTTTGATTGGAATAGAGCTTTATCTAGGAGGGTTTTAGCTGCTTGTCTTAGCTCATGTTAAAATTCTACTTCAATAAGTTATCTAGTTAACAAAATAAATAGAAAAGTAAAAACTTGCTCTTTAATTCATAATCAGGAGACATGTAGATCCAAATGAATATGAAACTTAAGCAAAATTAAGAGTTATCTTGAATTCGACAATATTAAAATTATAAAAATAACATTGTGTATATTACACAACTGAGGAAGATGGACCTGGACAATAGTGACTTTTAAAATAAATTAATACGCTTGGAAGAACACATGCAAATCTCTGTTGTCAGCAGCATGTGTCAAAGCCTGGAGAATTCCAGAAACACTTGGAAAAGTACAAAATGAACATTTTTTTTAAATTCTCCTAAAGTGCAAGTTTCTCCAAGCAGAGACTTTTCAAGAGAGGAGACTCTAACTTTGATAAATCTAAACTAGAACATAGAGTACTTACAAACAAAATATACAAAAGACATTGTATCAACTAGGAAATATTTTAATAATCACTATGACATCATTGCAAAGTTAAATTATTTTCTCTGTGTTGTATTTTCTCTGGAGAGATTTGCCCTCAACTCCTTCTTATGCCCTGGTTTCAGTTCTACAGTAGAACCTAAAAACTGTTTCCAACCCATCACGACATCACCCTAAAAAATGAGTGAGCAGTCACTGAGGCTTCCCAAGTTTGAAAATTCCACAAGACTGAGAGCAAGTGTTTTGTTGAAACTGAAGTCAAGATGAAGTCAGCTGACTCTCAAACCTCAGGTGAAGTGACTCAGGGCCCACACCCCGGTTCTGAGGCAGGGACACATTTTACTTGCAGCACCCTGCAGCTTTGGATGAGGCTGCAACCCGGGTGAATCCTGGCCCTGCTATCACGTGGGCAGCCACTGCATCCTCCGGAGGCTGTGGATGGGAGTCACCATGCTGGGAGGTCTGGAGTAAGATCTGTGCCATCTGCCTTGCCCAATCCTGTACCAGGGCCTGTGTTTCAAAATCTGAAAATAAAAGTGATTATTCTTGCAACACATCTAGGTGTACTAAACGAATACAAAAAAGCCATCGATTATTGCTGCACACATCATTACAAGATGAAATAGGAGGGGAAAATAAGCTTTAAAAATACATTTAAGGCACTGAATATTTGTTCTGAATTGAATAGAACATTTTATTATAAAACGGGCCTCTGTGCATTTTCTAAAGCTACAGTCTTACTCATCTATGGGAGAGGTAAGAACACTGGGCATGAATGTATACTGTCTTTATAAAATTTATTTTCAAATTCCTTCAACAACGGGAGGATAGGAAAAACCTGGAAGCAGACAGCAGGTAGACTGTTTCTGTGTTGTAACAGTGGTCTTCATGATCATTTTACCAGGGGCAGATGTGTATCTGTCCTCTCCGTTTCACTAGTGCAGGCTGGCTTTACTTCGGTCCATCAACATACTTTTGTCATTCTACTACACGCAGGACACTGAGGAAAACAGGAATTGCACAGGGCCTCATTCAGAGAGTAGAAGAGACAGACAAGCAAATGTTGAAACTCAAAATTCGAAGAGCAATATGAGGAGTATCAATTGCTAGCAGAAACATCTGCTCCAACACACATACACGTGCCTTTCTGCAGTCTCCACGGGGAGGAACTTCCATTAGACTAACACTCCCTCCTTTTCTCCACCCCTCTTCCTCCCCTGGAGAGAAGGAGTCACACTTGTCCCACAGGAGCAAGCACCTGGCCTGTTTCTGCCCTCTCCCGCCTGGACTCACCTCTTGCACAGAGCTCATGCCCTGCCTGGTCCCCAAGCTGGAACAAGGCTCTGCTCTGGTTTTGGCTACACTGGGAAGGAGCGGGGTATGTGTAATTTGGGGTAAAATATTAACAAACCTACTTATCCACAGAGCTATATTACATCTTCTACTCTGACATTTTTTGTTTTTTCTTTTTTGTTTTTTTTCTCTCTCAATTGATCCAAACACAGGCGAGGAAGAGAAGTATATTTATTGACTCCCTAAATTTTCAATACCTGGTGCACAGACCGGGAACCTTAAGAAATAGACGGGACTGGCACTTGGAGAATGAAATAACATATAGAGGAAGGAGACAGCAACCACGAAGGCAGGCAGCTCTCTGGCTTAAGCCATGGTGACTATCGATCACGTGGGATTCTGACTTTTGCAGGTCTCTGTAGCTCCTGGTATTTCATAACAGGCTGGAATTCAGCAAATGCTGGCCATTTGGGGTATTAACAAGCAGGAGGACAAATCGGAGTCTTAGAAAGCAGGCTGGCTGCTCGGGAGTGTTGGCACAGGCCTTAGCAAGACAGGTCAGCTGAAGTAAGGGTATGGTTCACTGCCTGTGCTGTTTCTCGACCACGCTGAAAGGGTGGGAGACTGGGACACAGGGACTTTACACTGCACACATTTGAGCCCTTGTGTGCTACAGAGCTCTAGGTGATGTTTGCCTTTAACTTATTTTCGACAAATGTGCTTCCCAAATCCCATTACCTGAATTCAAGACCAAACAAGGACTCTGAGAGGGACTGGGCCCTTATTACTGTGCTGCTCAACCAATGAATATTAAAAGTCACGTTCATGAACCATGAGATCTCAATTGCACAGCTTTGATGAGTTCTATTATATTCTGACTTTACGCTTCAGACATGTGAACTGTGATTTCATAGGATTAGTATATTTTATTAATAACGACAGACAAAAAGAATTGCCTTGTTCACTGGGATATTCCAAGTGTGTAGAAAAGTGTCTTATCTTCAGTAGGTACTCTCATTTAATAAATGCCTGATCAGGGCATTTATTTAAAAAAAAAAAAAAAGGCCACAATCTTCAGTTAAAATAAAGAAACAACTCAGTAAAATGACTGCAAGTCCAAAAGCTAAGAATGCATTTTTTTGTTGTTGTTGTTTTGATTCTTTTTGGAGATGGAGTTTAGCACTTGTTGCCCAGGGTGGAGTACAATGGCAGGATCTCGGCTCACCACAACCTCTGCCTCCCAGATTCAAGTGATTCTTCTGCCTCAGCCTCCTGAGTACCTGGGATTACAGGCATGCACCACCACGCCCAGCTATTTTTTTTTAAGTAGAGACAGGGTTTCACCATGTTGGTCAGGCTGGTCTTGAACTCCTGATCTCAGGTGATCTGCCCGCCTTGGCCTCCCAAAGTGCTGGGATTACAGTCGTGAGCCACCCCACCTGGCCAAGAATGCATTTTTAAAGGTCTGTGCCTAGAATACTCTGTATCTAGGAATTCAATTTGCTTGGACAATCAAAGAGAAACTAGTTTGGCTTGAAAAGCAGGCTTCAATCTTATTATCAGATTGGGAGTGTTTCTTTTTGTAATGAAATCAAAATAAAGGAAGACAAGAGAGGTACCTTTAAAAGAGATGAGAGATTTTAGAAGCTGATTAGAGACTAAAGAAATATGAAGTGGAAATGACATCTTAATGGCAGCTCACAAACGGAAAAAAAGACATACTTGGGGTTCATTGTTTGAAAAGAGGTTATTGGAAGAGAGGGCAGGATTTTAGTTGTTACAGTTCAAAAGGATAAATGGGGCCCAAAAACATTCAATGAACAAGATGAGACAAGCTCTCAGTAAGCATCCTGGATGGTTTCCCCAGTAGAGCCAGGGTCCCAGAAACTCCTGGGAATGCCATCTTAAAACCATAGATGAGCTAGGAGTCTGCAGGGGGATCCACCCCCTGAAAACAGTGTAAAAGGGCTTCACACTTCATGTTCCAGAAGGACCCAGATAACCTGTAACCTGAAAATTATTTCACTATAAGTACCTACAGATGGTAAGTTTAAAAGTAACTAAAAAAGCCATTATATGACAGGTGAGCTTGCAAGAAAGAAAGAGAAAATTCAAAAAACAAACATAAGAGACAAATGAAATTGCATGTGCCGATTCATGTGTGCCCTGAGAGGTTGCCAGAAGGGGATGTCAGGTTGGTGGCCCCTCGGCTGGGGTTTTCATACTCACACATAGCAATAGGCAATAAGGCCATGGTCCTATTCTCGGTGGGGAGTCCAAACCAAAATGGCTCCAGAGAGCCAGATCCCTCAAAGGACAGCAGCTTCAGGATTCTCTCACTGAGACTGGGGTTCTCGCCTGCCTAGGCCGGGGCTCTAGGAGGAAAAATAAAACAAAAACCCAAGATTATAAAACCCCAGACTACAGATAACTTGTGCTTGGAGTTGGAATTAATCTACCAACATGGGCTAAGAATCCCACAAGCTGATAAGCATACAGATTAGTCCCAGGCCAGCCCCAGGACACCACACAAAAGCAGTCATAGAACAATGTTGTGGGGAGGAACCTTCAACCTCACTCCCAACAGGATTCCAACGGCCAAAGCTCTGCTGATGAGTTCACAAGCCCAAACTATGAAACCCAAGAAGAAATAATCCGACAATAGCAAGAGGCAGCACAATCAGCAAATCGGAGCATAGAAGCTCAGGAACTACAGAGAACACAACAATTTCTATTGATAACAAAATGGGCAATAAAAATTGATAATACGGGCATTTTAAATAGATTTAAAACGTAGCAGAATGTCTTATAACCATTATAAAAGAATGGGCAATACTTACAGAAACCAACTAGGCCTTCCAGAAGCACCTTGAGAGGCCAAGGTGGAAGGATGGCTTGAGGCCAGGAGTTCAAGGCTACAGTGAGCTATGATCACATCACTGCATTCCAGCCTGGGCAACAGAGTGAGACCCTGTTTCTAAAAAAATAAAAATAATAAATAAATAATATATTTTATTTAATATGTAAATATATAAAAATAATATATAATTTAATATTTATTTATTTGTTATATATAAATACATAATCTGTAATTATATATACATACTATATATACATATATATAATTCAATAGGTCCAACTACAGATTATGCACAGGTTAATTAAAAAATTATTAAATGGGAAGATCTGAGGAAATTACCAATGTGATTTGTAGACACAGATATAAAAGATGGAAAACGTGAAAGAAGGATTAATCAACACAGAGAATAAAATGGATACATCCAATTTACATTAGAAGTTTCAAACGCTTTAATGTCAATCATTTCCCCTGTTTTATTACTGCCTGGCATTTAAATTTCACTTTGTTTTTATTCCCCAAATTAGTCATAATGATTAATAGTCTTCTAGTGAACACTCATTTAGATTTATTCACTTTTGCCAGTTTTTTGTTCAAAATAACTTCTTATATTTCTCTTCTTTTCTCTGGATTCACTATCCTTCATTCCAAAGTATTTCTTGCATCTGTCCTTTGAGCAAGGATCTAAGTTCCAAGAAGAACCTGAAATGGATTAAAGTCCTAAATGTGAAAAGCAAACTTATAAAAATGCATAGGAGATACTCTTTATGTTACTGCAGCATGGAAGAATATATTTAATAAAACACACAAAAAAGGAAAAGATGTATAAATTCCATAGCATTAAAATTAAAACTCCAATATGACACAAGATACTATAATCAAAGTGAAAAGCCAGTCCACAGTAAAGAGGAGATATTACAACCCAACCATGTAACTAACAAAATATTTTTATCCAGAATCTGTAAAAAAGTGACTAATGAATATGAAGATAACTCAGCAATAAGCAAATGATATAAATAATTTGTCCTCAGGCCAGCCCCAGGACATCACACAAAAGCAGTCATAGAACAACTGCTTTTCAGAGAGGGGAATCCCAAATGCCCAACAAACATTTTTAAATTATTTTCAAGCTCTCTCTAGTAATAAAGGAAATGTGCATTAAAATAAGAGAAACATCAAACATCTGTCTGATTGATAAATATTAGTAAGTCTGATAACATGCAGTGTGGAGGAAAACAGGAATGCATTTGTCACTCAGAGTATAAAATTGTTTCCATTTCTTAGAGAGCAGTTCAGCCAGGTTAAAGTTAAAGATAGCCATATATCCGGGCACAGTGGCTCATGCCTGTAATCCCAGCACTTTGGGAGGCCCAGACGGGCGGATCACGAGGTCAGGAGATCAAGACTATCCTGGCTAACACCGTGAAACCCTGTCTCCACTAAAAATACAAAAAAATTAGCCAGGTGTAGTGACAGGCACCTGTAGTCCCAGCTACTCGGGAGGCTGAGGCAGGAGAATAGCATGAACCCGGGAGGCGGAGCTTGCAGTGAGCCAAGACAGTGCCACTGCACTCCAGCCTGGGCAACAGAGCAAGACTCCAACTCAAAAATTAAAAAAAGATAGCCATATATTGCAAGATGCAATTTCACTCTAGTTAATGTACCCTAAATGCCCTCACACATGCATTTTATCAGAAAGGCACAAGAATGTTTGTTGCAGTGCTATTAGTAATACTGAAACAATCTAACTGTTGCTCAGAATGGAAATGGCTAAATAAAATGCTATTTAAGCTGGGCAGTGACTCATGCTTGTAATCTCAAATTTTTGAGAGGCCAGGAGTTTGTGACCAGCCTGGGCAATATAGTAAGACCCCATCTCTATTTAAAAAAAAATTATTAGCCAGGCCTGGTGGTGCCTGCCTGTAGTCCCAGCTACTCAGGAGCCTGAGGCTGGAAGATTGCTTGAGCCCAGGAGTTTGAGGTTACAGTGAGTTATGATTGCATCACTGCACTCCAGCCTGGGTGACAGAGTGAGACCTTGTCTCTAAAAAATAATACTTTTTTAAAAAAGTTATTTATTTATCACCACAGCTGATGCTCTCTTGAAAGTACCACCTCCTGGCTGGAGGCCAACCAACTCAAACCATTACAGCAACTCATAAAAGAGCAGCCCCACTCCAAGAGAGGAGAAAACAACAGCTAATTCCACCGCTTGTAACATCCTGGCTAACCAGAGGTTCTGAGTCCGTCCACATGACAACTTCACTGCTAGCACAATCAGCATTCAAGAAAACCAATGCACTAAACAAAACTACAACCAAGGGCTCTCACAGAGTTCACCTCACTCCCCTGCTACCTCCACTAGAGCAGGTCCTGGTATCCACGGCTGACAGACCTGAAGACGGATCACATGACAGGACCCTTTGCAGATACTCCCCGGTAACAGCCCAGAGCCCGTTAGCTCCACTGGGTGGCTAGACCCAGAAGGGCAATAACAATCACCACAGTGCAGGTCTCAGGAAGCTCCATCCCTAGGGGACGGAGGAGAGCACCACGTGGGACAAAAAAATCTGAACAGCAGCCCTCGAGTCCCAGAGTCCAGATCTTTCCTCTGACATAGTCTATCCAGATGAGAAGAAACTAGAAAAACAATTGTGGTAATATGACAAACCAAGGTTCTTTAACACCCCCCAAAAGACCACACTAGCTCACCAGCAACGGATACAAAACAAAATCTCTGATTTGCCAGAAGAAGAATTCAGAAGGTCAATTACTAAGCTACTCAAGGAGGCACCAGAGAAATGTAAACTCCAAATAAATAAAAAACATGACACGGGATATGAAAGGAAAATTCTTCAGTGAAACAGATAGCATAAATAGCAAACAACCATAACTTCTGGAAATCAAGGACACACTTAGAGAAATGCAAGATGTGCTGGAAAATCTCAGCAATAGAATCAAACAAGCAGAAGAAAGAATTTCAGAGCTTGAAGACAGGGGTTTTGAATTAACCCAATCTGTCAAACACAAAGAAAAAAGAATTTTGAAAAATGAACAAAGCCTCCAAGAAGTCTGGGACCATGTTAAGTGTCCAAACCTAAGAATAATTGGTGTTCTTGAGGAAGAAATCTAAATGTCTGGAAAACATATTCGAGGGAATAATCGAGAAAAACTTCCCCAGCCTTACTAGAGATCTAGACATCCAAATACAAGAAGCTTAAATAACACCTGGGAAATTCATTGCACCAAGGTCATTGCCTAGGCACGTAGTCACTAAACTCGAGATGAAGGAAAGAATCTTAAGAGCTATGAGGCAAAAGCATCAGGTAACCTATAATGAAAATCTTATCAGAGTAACAGCAGATTTCTTAGCAGAAACCCTACAGTCTAGAAGGGATTGGGATCCTATTTTTAGCCTCCTTAAACAAGACAATTATCAGCTAAGAATTCTGTACACATGAAACTAAGCTTCACAAATGAAAGAAAGATACAGTCTTTTCCAGACAAACAGATGCTGAGAGAACTCGTCACTCAAGCCAGCACTACAAGAATGGCTAAAAGGAGCTCTAAATCTTGAAACAAATCCTCAAAGTACACCAAAATAGAACCTCCTTAAAGCATAAATCTCACAGGATCTATATAACAGTAACACAATGAAAAAAAAAAAAAAAAAAACAAGATATTCAGGCAACAAATAGCACAATGAATAGAATAGTACCTCATACCTCAATACTAACATTGTAATGAATGTAAATGGCCTAAATGCTCCACTTAAAAGATACAGAATGACAGACTGGATAAGAATTCATCAACCAAGTATCTTCTGTCTTCAAAAGACTCACCTAACACATAAGGATGCACATAAACTTAAGGTAAAGTGGAGGAAAAAGCTATTCCATACAAATGGACACCAAACAAGCAGGAAGAGCTATTCTTACATCAGACAAAACAAACCTTAAAGCAACAGTAGTTGAAAAAGACAAAGAGGGACATGATATAATGATAAAAGGACTAGTCCAACAGGGAAATATCACAATTCTAAATATATATGCACCTAACTCTGGAGCTCCCAAATTTATAAAACAATTACCACTAGACCTAAGAAATGAGATAGACATCAACGCAAAAATAGTGGAGGACTTTAATACTCCACTGACAGCCCTAGACAGGTCATCAAGACAGAAAGTCAACAAAGAAACAATGGACTTAAACTATAACCTAGAACAAATGGACCTAACAGATATTTACAGAACATTCTGCCCAACAACTACAGAATATAATTCTATTCGTCAGTACATGGAACATTCTCTAAGATAGACCATATGATAGGCCACAAAACAAGTCTTGGTAAATTTAAGAAAATCAAAATTATATCAAGTACTCTCTCAGACCACAGTGGAATAAAATTGGAAATTAACTCCAAAAGGAACCCTCAAAACCATGCAAATATATGGAAATTAAATAACCTGTTCCTGAATGATCATTGGGTCAACAATGAAATCAAGACAGAAATTTAAAAATTCTTTGAACTGAATAATAATAGTGACACAACCTATCAAAACTTCTGGGATACAGCAAAAGTAGTGCTAAGAGGAAAGCTCATAGCATTATACGCCTACATCAAAAAGTCTGGAAGAACACAGATAGGCAATCTAAGGTCACATCTCAAGGAACTGGAGAAACAAGAACAAAAAAAAACCCAACCTCAGCAGAAGAAAAGACATAACAAATATCAGAGCAGAACTAAATGAAATTGAAACAACAAAAAAATTACAAAAGATAAATGAACCAAAAAAGCTGGTTCTTTGAAAAGATAAACAAAATTGATAAACCATTAGCAAGATTAACCAAGAAAAGAGAGAAGATCCAAATAAGCTCAACTGGAAATGAAACAGGAGATATTATAATCAATACCACAGAAATACAAAAGATCGTTCAAGGCTACTATGAAAACATTTATGTGCATGAACTAGAAAACCTACAGGAGATGGATAAATTCCTGGAAATATACAATCCTCCTAGGTTAAACCAGAAAGAAATAGAAACTCTTAACCGACCAATAACAAGCAACAATACTAATTTAAAAATTGCCAACAACAAAAAAAGTCCAGGACCAGATAAATTCACAACTGAATTCTATCAGACATTCAAAGAATTGGTACCAATCCTATTGAAACTATTCCAAAAAAATAGAGAAAGAGGGAATCCTCCCTAAATCATTCTATGAAGCCAGTATCACTCTAATACCCAAACCAGAAAGGACACAGCAAAAAAAGAAAACTACAGACCAATATCCCTGATGAACATAGATGCAAAAATCCTCCACAAAATACTAGCTAACCAAATCCAACAGCATATCAAAAAGATAATCCACCATGATCAAGTGGGTTTCATACCAGGGATGCAGGGATGGTTTAACATTTGCAAGTCAATAAATGTGATACACCACATATACAGAATTAAAAACAAAAATCACATGATCTCAATAGATGCAGAAAAAGTATTTGACAAAATCCAGCATCCTTTTACAATTAAAACCTTAAGTAAAACAGCATACAAGGAACATAACTAAGATAATAACATCTATGACAAACCCATAGCCAACATTATACTGAATGCAGAAAAGTTGAAAGCATTCCCCCTGAGAACTGGAGCAAGACGAGGTTGCCCACTTTTATGACTTCTATTCAACATAGTACTGGAAGTACTAGCCAGAGCAATCAGACAAGAGAAAGAAATAAAGGGCATCCAAATTGGTAAAGAGGAAGTCAAACTGTCGCTGTTTGCCAATGATATGATTGTATGCCTAGAAAACCCTAAAGACTCATTCAAAAAGTTCCTAAATCTGATAAATGAATTCAGTACAGTTTCAGGACACAAAATGTACACAAATCAGTAGCACTACTGTACACCAACAGCCACCAAGCTGAGAATCAAATCAAGAACTCAACCCCTTTTACAATAGCTGCAAAAAAAAAAAAAAAAAAAAAAAAACTTAGGAATATACCTAACCAAGAAGGTGAAAGACCTCTACAAGGAAAACTACAAAACACTGCTGAAAGAAATCATAGACTACACAAATGGGAACACAACCCATGCTCACGGATGGGTAGAATCAATATTGTGAAAATGACCATACTGCCAAAAGTGATCTACAAATTCAACACAATTCACATCAAAATACCATCATCATTCTTCACAGAACTAGGAAAAATAATCCTAAAATACACATGAAACCAAAAAAGAGCCCACATAGCCAAAGCAAGACTAAGCAAAAAGAACAAATCTGGAGGCATCTCATTACCTGACTTCAAACTATACTATAAGACTATAGTCACCAAAGCAGCATGGTACTGGCATAAAAATAGGCACATAGACCAATGGAACAGAATAGAGAACCCAGAAATAAAACCAAATACTTGCAGCCAACTGATCTTTGACAAAGCAAACCAAAACATAAAGTGGGGAAAGGACACCCCAATCAACAAATGGTCCTGGGATAATTGGCAAGTCACATGTAGAAGAATGAAACTGGATCCTCATCTCTTACCTTATACAAAAATCAACTCAAGATGGATAAAAGACTTAAATCTAAGACCTGAAACCATAAAAATTCTAGAAGATAAAATTGGAAACATCCTTCTAGACATTGGCTTAGGCAAAGACTTCATGACGAAGAACCCAAAAGCAAATGTAATAAAAACAAAGATAAGTAGATAGGACTTATACTACAAAGCTTCTGCACAGCAAAACAAATAATTAGCAAACAGACTATCTACAGACTGGGAGAAAATCTTCACAAACTATGCTTCCAACAAAGGACTAATATCCAAAATCTACAAGGAACTCAAACAAATCAGCAAGAAAGAAACAAATAATCCCATCAAAAAGTGGGCTAAGGACATGAATAGACAATTCTCAAAAGAAGGTATACAAATGACCAACAAACATGAAAAAATGCTCAACATCACTGATTATTGGGGAAATGCAAATCAAAACCACAATGCAATACCCTCTTACTCCTGCAAAAATGGCCATAACTAAAAAAATAAAAAAAAAATAGATGTTGGCATGGATGTGGTGAAAAAAGAACACTTTCACACTGCTAGTATAAACTAGTACAACCACTATGGAAAACAGTATGGAGCTCCTTAAAGACCTAAAATTAGATCTACCATATAATCCAGCAATCCCACTACTGGGTATCTATTCAGAGGAAAAGAAGTCATTATATGAAAAAGATACTTGCACACACATGTTTACAGTGGGACAATTCACAATTGCAAAAATACAGAACCAGGAGGAAGCAGCCAAGATGGCCGAATAGGAACAGCTCTGGTCTACAGCTCCCAGCGTGAGCGACGCAGAAGACGGGTGATCTCTGCATTTCCATCTGAGGTACTGGGTTCATCTCACTAGGGAGTGCCAGACAGTGGGCGCAGGACAGTGGGTGCAGTGCACCGTGTGCGAGCCGAAGGAGGGCGAGGCATTGCCTCACTTGGGAAGTGCAAGGGGTCAGGGAGTTCCCTTTCCTAGTCAAAGAAAGGGGTGACAGATGGTACCTGGAAAATTGGGTCACTCCTGCCCTAATACTGCGCTTTTCTGACGGGCTTAAAAAACAGCGCACCAGGAGATTATATCCCACGCATGGCTCGAAGGGTCCTACACCCACAGAGTCTCGCTGATTGTTAGCACGGCAGTCTGAGATCAAACTGCAAGGCGGCAGCAAGGCTGGGGGAGGGGCGCCCGCCATTGCCCAGGCTTGCTTAGGTAAACAAAGCAGCCGGGAAGCTCGAACTGGGTGGAGCCCACCACAGCTCAAGGAGGCCTGCCTGCCTCTGTAGGCTCCACCTCTGGGGGCAGGGCACAGACGAACAAAAAGACAGCAGTAACCTCTGCAGACTTAAATGTCCCTGTCTGACAGCTTTGAAGAGAGCAGTGGTTCTCCCAGCACACAGCTAGAGATCTGAGAATGGACAGACTGCCTCCTCAAGTGGGTCCCTGACCCCTGACCCCTGAGCAGCCTAACTGGGAGGCACCCCCCAGTAGCGGCAGACTGACACCTCACACGGCCGGGTACTCCTGTGAGACAAAACTTCCAGAGGAACCATCAGACTGCAGCATTTGTGGTTCACGAAAATCCGCTGTTCTGCAGCCACCGCTGCTGCTACCCAGGCAAACAGGATCTGGAGTGGACCTCTAGCAAACTCCAACAGACCTGCAGCTGAGGGTCCTGTCTGTTAGAAGGAAAACTAACAAACAGAAAGGACATCCACACCAAAAACCCATCTGTACATCACCATCATCAAAGACCAAAGGAGATAAAAGCACAAAGATGGGGAAAAAACAGAGCAGAAAAATGGGAAACTCTAAAAAGAAGAGCACCTCTCCTCCTCCAAAGGAACACAGTTCCTCACCAGCAACAGAACAAAGCTGGATGGAGAATGACTTTGATGAGTTGAGAGAAAAAGCCTCCAGATGATCAAACTATTCCGAGCTACAGGAGGAAATTCAAACCAAAGGCAAAGAAGTTGAGAACTTTGAAAAAAATTTAGACGAATGTATAACTAGAATAACCAAACAAAGAAGTGCTTAAAGGAGCTCATGGAGCTGAAAGCCAAGGCTCTAGAACTACGTGAAGAATTCAGAAGCCTCAGGAGCTGATTTGATCAACTGGAAGAAAGGGTATCAGTGATGGAAGATGAAATGAATGAAATGAAGCAAGAAGGGAAGTTTAGAGAAAAAAGAATAAAAAGAAACGAACAAAGCCTTCAAGAAATATGGGACTATGTGAAAAGACCAAATCTACATCTGATTGGTGTACTGAAAGTGACGGGGAGAATGGAACCAAGTTGGAAAACACTCTGCAGGTTATTATCCAGGAGAACTTCCCCAATCTAGCAAGGCAGGCCAACATTCACATTCAGGAAATACAGAGAATGCCACAAAGATACTCCTCGAGAAGAGCAACTCCAAGACACATAATTGTCAGATTCACCAAAGTTGAAATGAAGGAAAAAATGTTAAGGGCAGCCAGAGAGAAAGGTCGGGTTACCCACAAAGGGAAACCCATCAGACTAACAGTGGATCTCTCGGCAAGAAACTCTACAAGCCAGAAGAGAGTGGGGGCCAATATTCAACATTCTTAAAGAAAAGAATTTTCAACCTAGAATTTCATATTCAGCCAAACTAAGCTTCATAAGTGAAGGAGAAATAAAATCCTTTACAGACAAGCAAATGCTGAGAGATTTTGTCACCACCAGGCCTGCCCTAAAAGAGCTCCTGAAGGAAGCACTAAACATGGAAAGGAACAACCGGTACCAGCCGCTGCAAAATCATGCCAAAATGTAAAGACCATCGAGACTAGGAAGAAACTGCATCAACTAACGAGCAAAATAACCAGCTAACATCATCATGACAGGATCAAATTCACACATAACAATATTCACTTTAAATGTAAATGGACTAAATGCTCCAATTAAAAGACACAGACTGGCAAATTGGATAAAGAGTCAAGACCCATCAGTGTGCTGTATTCAGGAAACCCATCTCACGTGCAGAGACACACATAGGCTCAAAATAAAAGGATAGAGGAAGATCTACCAAGCAAATGGAAAACAAAAAAAGGCAGGGGTTGCAATCCTAGTCTCTGATAAAACAGACTTTAAACCAACAAAGATCAAAAGAGACAAAGAAGGCCATTACATAATGGTAAAGGGATCAATTCAACAAGAAGAGCTAACTGTCCTAAAAATATATGCAACCAATACAGGAGCACCCAGTTTCATAAAGCAAGTCCTGAGTGACCCACAAAGAGACTTAGACTCCCACACAATAATAATGGGAGACTTTAACACCCCACTGTCAACATTAGACAGATCAATGAGACAGAAAGTTAACAAGGATATCCAGGAATTGAACTCGGCTCTGCACCAAGCGGCCCTGATAGACATCTACAGGACTCTCCACCCCAAATCAACAGAATATACATTTTTTTCAGCACCGCACCACACCTATTCCAAAATTGACCACATAGTTGGAAGTAAAGCTCTCCTCAGCAAATGTAAAAGAACAGAAATTATAACAAACTATCTCTCAGACCACAGTGCAATCAAACTAGAACTCAGGATTAAGAAACTCACTCAAAACCGCTCAACTACATGGAAACTGAACAACCTGCTCCTGAATGACTACTGGGTACATAATGAAATGAAGGCAGAAATAAAGATGTTCTTTGAAACCAAGGAGAACAAAGATACAACATACCAGAATCTCTGGGACACCTTCAAAGCAGTGTGTAGAGGGAAATTTATAGCACTAAATGCCCACAAGAGAAAGCAGGAAAGATCTAAAATTGAAACCCTAACATCACAATTAAAAGAACTAGAAAAGCAAGAGCAAACACATTCAAAAGCTAGCAGAAGGCAAGAAATAACTAAGATCAGAGCAGAACTGAAGGAAATAGAGACACAAAAAACCCTTCAAAAAAATTAATGAATCCAGGAGCTGGCTTTTTGAAAGGATCAACAAAATTGATAGACCACTAGCAAGACTAATAAAGAAGAAAAGAGAGAAGAATTAAATAGACGCAATAAAAAATGATAAAGGGGATATCACCACCAATCCCACAGAAATACAAACTACCATCAGAGAATACTACAAACACCTCTATGCAAATAAACTAGAAAATCTAGAAGAAATGGATAAATTCCTCGACACATACACTCTCCCAAGACTAAAGCAGGAAGAAGTTGAATCCCTGAATAGACCAAAAACAGGCGCTGAAATTGTGGCAATAATCAATAGCTTACCAACCAAAAAAAGTCCAGGACCAGATGGATTCACAGCCGAATTCTACCAGAGGTACAAGGAGGAACTGGTACCATTCCTTCTGAAACTATTCCAATCAATAGAAAAAGAGGGAATCCTCCCTAACTCATTTTATGAGGCCAGGATCATCCTGATACCAAAGCTGGGCAGAGACACAACCAAAAAAGAGAATTTTAGACCAATATCCTTGATGAACATTGATGCAAAAATCCTCAATAAAATACTGGCAAACTGAATCCAGCAGCACATCAAAAAGCTTATCCACCACGATCAAGTGGGCTTCATCCCTGGGATGCAAGGCTGGTTCAATATATGCAAATCAATAAATGTAATCCAGCATATAAACAGAACCAAAGACAAAAACCACATGATTATCTCAATAGATGCAGAAAAGGCCTTTGACAAAATTCAATAACCTTCATGCTAAAAACTCTCAATAAATTAGGTATTGATGGGACATATCTCAAAATAATAAGAGCTATCTATGACAAACCCACAGCCAATATCATACTGAATGGGCAAAAACTGGAAGCATTCCCTTTGAAAACTGGCACAAGACTGGGATGACCTCTCTCACCACTCCTATTCAACATAGTGTTGGAAGTTCTGGCCAGGGCAATTAGGCAGGAGAAGGAAATAAAGGGTATTCAATTAGGAAAAGAGGAAGTCAAATTGTCCCTGTTTGCAGATGACATGATTATATTTCTAGAAAACCCCATTGTCTCAGCCCAAAATCTCCTTAAGATGATAAGCAATTTCAGCAAAGTCTCAGGATACAAAATCAATGTACAAAAATCACAAGCATTCTTATACACCAATAACAGACAAACAGAGAGCCAAATCGTGAGTGAACTCCCATTTACAATTGCTTCAAAGAGAATAAAATACCTAGGAATCCAACTTACAAGGGACGTGAAGGACCTCTTCAAGGAGAACTACAAACCACTGCTCAATGAAATAAAAGAGGATACAAACAAATGGAAGAACATTCCATGCTCACGGGTAGGAAGAATCAATATCGTGAAAATGGCCATACTGCCCAAGGTAATTTATAGATTCAATGCCATCCCCATCAAGCTACCAATGACTTTCTTCACAGAATTGGAAAAAACTACTTTAACGTTCATATGGAACCAAAAAAGAGCCTGCATCGCCAAGTCAATCCTAAGCCAAAAGAACAAAGCTGGACACATCACGCTACCTGACTTCAAACTATACTACAAGGCTACAGTAACCAAAACAGCATGGTACTGGTACCAAAACAGAGATATAGATCAATGGAACAGAACAGAGCCCTCAGAAATAATGCTACATATCTACAATCATCTGATCTTTGACAAACCTGAGAAAAATAAGCAATGGGGAAAGGATTCCCTATTTAATAAATGGTGCTAGGAAAACTGGCTAGCCATATGTAGAAAGCTGAAACTGGATCCCTTCCTTACACCCTATACAAAAATTAATTCAAGATGGATTAAAGACTTAAACATTAGACCTAAAACCATAAAAACCCTAGAAGAAAACCTAGCCATTACTATTCAGGACATAGGCATGTGCAAGGACTTCGTGTCTAAAACACCAAAAGCAATGGCAACAAAAGCCAAAATTGACAAATGGGATCTAATTAAACTAAAGAGCTTCTGCACAGCAAAAGAAACTATCATCAGAGTGAACAGGCAACCTACAAAATGGGAGAAAATTTTCGCAACCTACTCATCTGACAAAGGGCTAATATCCAGAATCTACAAAGAACTCAAACAAATTTACAAGAAAAAAACAAACAATCCCATCAAAAAGTGGGCGAAGGACATGAGCGGACACTTCTCAAAAGAAGACATTTATGCAGCCAAAAAACATATGAAAAAATGCTCACCATCACCGGCTATCAGAGAAATGCAAATCAAAACCACAATGAGACACCATCTCACACCAGTTAGAATGGCAATCATTAAAAAGTCAGGAAACAACAGGTGCTGGAGAGGATGTGGAGAAATAGGAACACTTTTACACTGTTGGTGGGACTGTAAACTAGTTCAACCCTTGTGGAAGTCAGTGTGGCGATTCCTCAGGGATCTAGAACTAGAAATACCATTTGACCCAGCCATCCCATTACTGGGTATATACCCAAAGGACTATAAATCATGCTATAAAGACACATGCACACGTATGTTTATTGCGGCACTATTCACAATAGCAAAGACTTGGAACCAACCCAAATGTCCAACAATGATAGACTGGATTAAGAAAACGTGGCACATACACACCATGGAATACTATGCAGCCATAAAAAGTGATGTGTTCATGTCCTTTGTAGGGACATGGATGAAATTGGAAATCATCATTCTCAGTAAACTATTGCAAGAACAAAAAACCAAACACCACATATTCTCACTCATAGGTGGGAATTGAACAATGAGAACACATGGACACAGGAAGGGGAACATCACACTCTGGGGACTGTTGTGGGTTGGGGGGAGGGGGGAGGGATAGCATTAGGAGATATACCTAATGCTAAATGACGAGTTAATGGGTGCAGCACACCAGCATGGCACATGTATACATATGTAACTAACCTGCACATTGTGCACATGTACCCTAAAACGTAAAGTATAATATTAATAAAATAAAATAAAAATATGGAACCAGCCCAAATACCCATCAATCTAGGGGATAAATAAATTGTTTTATATATATATACACATATATATCACATATATATTTACACATATATGTGATATATATGTGATATATATGTGATATATATGTGATATATATGTGAATTGATATATATGTAAATATATACAACACAGAATACTACTCAGCCAAAGAAAAGAATAAAATAATGGCATCACAGCAACCCGGATGGAGTTGGAGACCATTATTCTAAGTCAAGTAAGTCAAGAATGCAAAACCAAACATCGTATATTTTCACTTACAAGTGAGAACTATGCTATGTGGATGCAAAGGCAAAAGAATGTTACAATGGACTTTGGGGACTCAGGGGGAAGCGTGGGAGGGGGGATGAGGGGTAAAAGGCTACACATTGGGAACAGTGGACACTGTGGGGGTGATGGGTGCACCAAAATCTCAGAAATCACCATGAAAGAACTTTATGCATGTCACCAAACACTACCTGTCCCCCAAAACCCTACTGAAATTTTTAAAAATAACCTTTAAAAAATGTTACTTATTTGTATGATGAAATATTATATAGCAGGTTAAATAAATGAATTAGATTTACATAGATATATCTCAAAAATATATTAAGTGAAAAAATAAGTTGCAGAATAATATGGCATCATGTATGTACATTTTTAAACATGCAAATAGTATGTATTGCTTGTGGATATATCCTTCTGTGGAGAAAACACACACAAAAATGCATCGGTGGGATGCACTCCCACTTCAGGATGGTGATTTCCTCTGCAAAAGGTTGAAGGAAGGAGGAAGAGAAGGAAGAGGGAAGCTTTAAATATACTTTAAAGCTTATTTTTAATGAGATTGTTCAAAATAATTATTTAGGCTGGGCACAGTGTCTCATGCCTGTAATCCCAGGACTTTGGGAGGCCAAGGCGGGTGGATCACCTGAGGTCAGGAGCTCAAGACCAGCCTGGCCAACATGGTGAAACCCCATCTGTATTAAAAATACAAAAATTTAGCCGGGCGCGGTAGCAGGCGCCTGTAATCCCAGCTACTCAGGAGACTGACGCAGGAGAATTGTTTGAACCTGAACATGGGAGGCAGAGGTTGCAGTGAGCAAAGATTGCTCCACTGCACTGCAGCCTGGGCAACACGAGCGAAACTTTGTCTCAAAAGATAAAAAATAATAATAACAATAATAATTTTGTAAAAACTAAATAATTATAGAGAAGTAGGAAGGAGGTGCTTCACGTAAAATTCATACCAAGGAGAGGAGTTAGTCCTTGAAAGATTACAGAGGAGGGGGGAAATACCAGTCAGGTGAAACACTCACTGAATTTATGTAGTAACAAGAGTTCTTCCATTTCTCTTTTTTACATTACATCTGATTTTAAAACAAGTTGGAAGCACTTTAAAACAGATGGCCCTTTTACAATTGACCTATTAAATAAGAATAAAAGATCAGCACTACAGAGTTAAGACATCTGTAACAGAAGATCCAGGCTGGAAGAGGCACGGAGTGGCAGCTCCAAGTCATGTTAAAAGCACAGGATCTAAGAGAGACTACCTGGATTTGAACCCAGGCTCCACTGCTAACCAGCTGCCACCTGCACAAGCTAAGTGCCTCCATAAACGCCAGCTTTCTCATCTGGAAAATAAGGATCACATTGGCTGCTACTTAGTGGGGCAGCTTTAAGGATTAAATAATGGAAGTATGTAAAGTGCTTACTTAGCACATTGAAAGAGGCCTAGTAATTACTCAATAAATGTTAGCTGTTATAATTACTATTTTTATTAAAGAAGTTGAGTATAAACCTTAACTCTAAGCTTTCTACAAGCTAGACTAAGCAAAAAGGTAACTCAAGTAGTTACACAGATCCCACTACTTAGGATGCATGGATGAACAAAGGGATGGATGGACAGGAAGGAGAGAGATGGGAAGGAGAAAATGAGAGAGGGAAAGAAATTCTTTACTAGTTTGAAGGTAGCTACATATTTTTCCAAGTTCTGAATTCTAAAACAGTTTTTACTTGGTTCTATAAATAGTGGACCTGAATCCATAAAATAGATATCTGGCACAATGTAATCAGAAACTCCAGTTTTCTTTATTTTTTTATTTTACTTTATTTTATTTTTTTGAGACGGGGTCTTGCTCTGTCGCCCAGGCTGGAGTGCAGTGGCGCCATCTTGGCTCACTGCAAACTCCGCCTCCCGGGTTCATGCCATTCTCCTGCCTCAGCCTCCTGAGTAGCTGGGACTAAAGGCACCCGCCACCGCGCCTGGCTAATTTTTTGTATTTTTTAGTAGAGACGGGATTTCACCGTGTTAGCCAGGATGGTCTCGATCTCCTGACCTCGTGATCCGCCTGCCTTGGCCTCCCAAAGTGCTGGGATTACAGGCGTGAGCAGAAACTCCAATTTTCTATCCCACTGAACTTCACTCCAAAGAAACCCGAGGCCCTGATCAATGTTGTATGCTCATTGAGACACATACACACCATCGGCCATGGCAGATATTTCATTAGAGGTTCTGTGAGGGCTGCATAGCTTGGTACCAAATATCAGCAAGAAGACTAAACATCACGGCTTTTTCCTAATGTATTCTTCATTAGTAGAAAAGGATTTTCAGTAAGTGGCAAAATCACAAGGGATTAAAATTTGAAAGGCCACTGACTTTCCAACCTCCTCCCCAGAAAGTATCGAATCTTGGAATTTTATTCTTCCTTGGTTTTTCCATTGGCTTAATCACTCTAGCACTGCATACAAGAAAAAAGAATTCCTTTGAACAGGTGCCCTATTTATGAAGACATTTATAGCCACCATAAAAATATAGGAAAATGATTATTCTTCTTCCCCTTTTCACTTTTTCTACTAAAGAGGTAGAACAATAAATTGCATCTGAATTGCACGCCCTGGTGTATTTACCTTGCCCAGATCTTCCCAGATGTACAAAAAACAAAGTTGTATTTTTTACCTATATTTCTGCTGCAATTCTAATATGTTTCCCCAAGGCTGACTCTGACTTTGAATTTATAGAGAGTCTTTCAAAGGACCAATAATAATAATGAATTGTTGTATTCGGAGAGGCTCTGTGCTTAATTTCATGCTCATAAATTAATACTGCTGATTTTAAAAGACTGCAAGCAGGTATTATCTTTATAGTATATTGAAGATCTTAAATGCTTTCTATTATTATGAGGAAAGCCTGATGAACTTACTTCTTTCATTAGCAGTTATTTTCTTCACAATTATTTCTATCTTATAAAATCTAAGGACTTCCTAGTATTTTTATATTGAAGATTCTATAGGTGTTAAGGAGAGGTGCTTTAAAAATCCCAAGACATTCTACGTGCTACAAAAAAATGAAAGGAAACAGAAAACTTACTTGAATTATCTTGACATGAAAGCAAAATTCTTAAAATTCTATCTACCCTCTTGGCATCCCCACACAAAGATCCTGCAGAAACTGGAAACTTGTAGGAGCCATGACTAATCCTGGCAAAGCAAGTTATGAACTGCCTCTGCAAAATGACCCCTGTTCTGCCAGCAACATTTGCATTGCATCTAGAATGTGAAATCTGGGTACTCTGTATCATCACATTCCCAGCCCTTGCTTCTTGTGTCTGTACTTAGTGAAGTCTCTCAATGCAGAGAACAAGGAAATTTACATTCTTTTTGGAAGAAGGTTCAGATGGAGCCAGAGTCTTGGGCCCAAGACACTCGTCAAAGAGCTTAATGAATGACGGGAAGAAGAAAGAGGTGTGTTGTGTATAATAGGGGCAAAATCTTCTGAGGCCTCTAGGCTAAGAATTCCACAGAAAATGTAGGCAATCACTTTCTCCACTCTGTCCTGACCTCCCAACTCCTCTCCTGTGTCCTCCTCCCAGGAAGTCTAGCGTGTCAAAAAGGAGCCTGTATCGTGTCTAGAAAAACTCAAAGGCAGCCATCCCAAACACAAATAATATGAAATAAATCTTATAAAAGAGATGGTGAGAAATGACACCTTGGTTTAGCCTAGGCTGAGAAACCTAGAAAGACTGTTTGGAGTGAAGCAAACACCAGCTGGGAAGCACAGTTCAGGCCGAGGGCCTGACCCTGAGTTCAGAGATGGAGGAGCAGGGCAAAGTATGTGTTCTGTTTTGTAACCTTAATTTTTATGGCTATCTGCTGGTGGGCTGTTTCGCCTGGTTCTGGTCTATTTCAACATCCATTTATGTTCCACCGCTCGTTCTTTAATAAACACATTTTTTACTCTACCTTGCCAAGCAGGAGTCCTCAATGCTGGAAGCACCCCAATAGTCGTAGGAGGTCTCTTCTATCTGATTTGGGGAGCAAAGGTGTCTGCCGGTAGCCCTTTCATTTGCTCCTCTGCAGCACCCTGTAACTCCTGGTGTGCTTCGATCCCTGGTACAGACCAAAGCCTGCCGCACCTGAAAGAACCCTGGCCCCGTCTCACCCCTGAATGCACTGGATATGATCTCATGATGAAAGAATCCACCTTGTTTTCCAAAGCCAAAAATGAAACAAACCAATTTTACTAGCAATTCATACTCAATATTTTCCATCTCTGAGTCTGTAAACTAGAACAGAGGGATTTAAGACCTACAAGAAAAGAAAAGAAAGTTGCTCAGAGAGAAATGTAAGAAAAGGTGAGTGATGCCATCCAAACAGCCATGAAGAGATGGCAGTCATTACCCAAGGACTCCGATGATGGAGTTCGGGAGGCAGCCTGGGGTGGAGAAGAAAGTGAATGGCTCAGGTTTCAGGCCAAGGTGGGTGTGCATCTTGGCTTTGTCACTTACTAGCAGCATAAGGAGAGCAAAGTGACCCAGCCTCTCCCAGCCTCAGTTTTCTCATTTGTACAACAGTGGTAGCAGTGCCTACCCCAACATTCTTGTCAGAATCCCATGCCAGCATGTAGCACATGGAGTGTGCTAGAACACACATGGCACTTCTAGCAGGGTGCTGGCACGGCTAGAAGCAGCCCTACAGGAGTGGCTTTCATTACCCTCAAGTTGTTTAAGCCACAATAACCCAGTGTGCTCAAACTTCCTCATATTTTGCAGACAGCCTTCCCATACCACGACCTTAAATGTGGTACAAGAACATGTCCTGATATTTTAAACAACATTTGCCATAAAACCAAACCTCCATGCATTTCCACACGAGTGGCTAGATAATATGATAAATCATCTACAGAAATGCAGGATTCTTGGTGACTCATTTAAAAATAGAAAATGTTTTATGCTGTTATCTACCAATGGAATGAAATCTGCATGCCTATGGTCTCAACAAACTAGCGTGATGGAGGGAGGTGCTAGATCACGCCAAATGAATTTTTATCAAATATTAATCCAAATTCATAAGCAGGATTGTTAATTAGAGATGCAATCCAGTGCCAACTTTTACTGGGGACTATATTTCTCAAATTCTCCTACATCTGACTTGGGGAAAATCTGACTTTGAGCAAACGCTCAGCCTGGTGAGTGCTTCTTGAACATTACAATGGTCTAATAATAGAAAAAGGTTTCCCGTAGATAGAGTTAAAATCAGCACATTCATTCAAGCACACACAGTAACGAAAAGTAGAGGCAAAGTCAGAGCATGAAAAATAAGATATAGGGAATTTTCTCCCTCACATGTTGAACTTTAAAATTAAGACAGTGATGCCTATATGGGTAATAGATAAAACCTCCAAACTTGAGGCGGCCTGGTCTTCAAAGTCCAGAAAATTGTTTGCAGACTTGTCTTAGCCATAAATACAAGTTTTGGCTTACACATCTAGGGTGAATAAGGGATCCAATAAATGAGAATGTTCCAGTATTTTCCCTCTGTGAACAGAAACTTTATGAAAAATTAGTGTTCTAGAAAAACAAGAGGTGCCTAAGGGGTTTCTAGCTTTGGTGGGCACAGAGAGAGCACACTAGACACTCTAAGAATGTACCAGGAGATGCCCAGAAAGGAGGTCAAGAAGGCAGTGACAGAAACACAGAAATAGACACAGAAATCAGAGACAGCCATAAAAAAAAAAGAAAGTTATAGGAACACAGTTCAAAAGATGAAGGTCAACTCATCACACATCACTGGCCCTGAACTCCCTTGACAGCATCTATTTGCAAAGTTGTACTAACAGGACACTGGAGCATAGGAGGAGATTTGGGGGAAGCCTTGCACGTGGTAATGAGCCATTCCCTCTACTGGCTGAGCTAATGAACTGCACCACTCATTTCCATGTATCACATTAAAGAACAGGTTTGGGACCTAGAGAGAGAGAGAAAGGGAGAGAGGAAAAGAGAGAGGGCACGCAATAATACTCAAAATGTGGTTCATTTCTGGGGATTTAAGATTAGTTCCCATTACCAGTCTCTCTTAATTTATTTTCTTGGTTTGAAAATGAAAACAAAACATGAGTTCAAGTAGACACACAATGTACCCACCAACCATATGACTTTCCCCTCCCCCCACCCACACCCCAATTCCTTCTCATTTATTATTTTTAGAAGTTGTTCTCACCTTCTTAGTGGATACACTTAAATTCAGTTAAGCCTCAATATAATTTTTAATGTTTTATTCCACATCAGACATGCAGCAAACATAGCCCCCTTGCAACTTACCCAGGAATCAGATGGATTCAGACTAAAGGTTTTCAAGGAAGATGTTTCAAGGACCTGTATTTAAAATACAGTGTCTTCTCCCAAAAGGTAGGAGTGCCAGCTATAGCACTGCGGGGGGCTTGTCACAGCCAAAATCACTCCAGTATTGAAATAATCGGGGCCAGGTCTGGTCGCTCACACCTATAATCCCAGCACCTTGGGAGGCCAAGACCGGTGGATCATTTGAAGTCAGGAGTTCGAGACCAGCGTGGCCGAGATGGTGAAACCTTGTCTCCACTAAAAATACAAAAATTAGCTTGGTGTGATGGTGGGTGCCTGTAATCCCAGCTACTTGGGAGGCTGAGGCACGAGAATTGTTTAAGCCCAAGAGACGGAGTTTGCAGTGAGCAGAGATCGTGCCACTGCACTCCAGCCTGGGTGACAGAGTGAGACGCTGACGCAAAAAAAAAAAAAAAAAAAAAAAAAAAAAAAGAAAGAAAAGAAAAAGAAAAAGAAAGAAAGAGTGAATTGGCATCTGAGACAGCATTCCAGGATGGCCCTGACCCGGTCTCCTCCACCACAGGCCAGATGCTCGCTGTCACGGTTTGGCAAAGGTGGGATCTGACCAAAACGGGTAAGATGCTCATCTTTCCTTCCCTCAAAGGAGTTGCAGTGAATTCATTTCTTTCTGAGTTCAGAAATACCTTCTCTGCATCACTTGAGACATGCTATTTACACTCTTACTAATATAAAAAAAATTCTTTATCTTTATTTTACATAGTAACTTGTAGCTCTTAACATAAGCTCAGGGAAATAATGAGAAGATGGACTTGATGATTGTAACCATATACAAGGTGATTGTGAATGGGAAGGCTGCGATGCTGCACCGTGGCACACACCTCCAAGACAACTTTGAGCTGCATGGAGAAAACTATCTGGGATGATATCATAGCAGCTACTTCCATTAAAGAAAATGCGATCTGGTTGACATTTAAGTAAGACTTGAATTTACTTCAATCTGAGTTTCTCCTTTGGGTTGATAAAAGGCACTGTAAGAAACTACATGTAATTAACATTTCAGTCAATAAAATATAAATGTCAGTATTGGAGGAAAAGCTGTGGTTGGAAATACTAAGATAAAGATGTGGTCGCCCGGGCGCAGTGGCTCACGCCTTGTAATCCCAGCACTTTGGGAGGCAGAGGCGGGCATGTCACAAGGTCAGGAGATTGAGACCATCCTGGCTAACACGGTGAAACCCCGTCTCTACTAAAAATACAAAAAATTAGCCGGGCGCGGTGGTGGGCGCCTGTAGTCCCAGCTACTCGGGAGGCTGAGGCAGGAGAATGGCATGAATCTGGGAGGCGGAGCTTGCAGTGAGCCAAGATCGCGCCACTGCACTCCAGCCTGGGAAAAAGAGCGAGACTCCATCTCAAAAACAAACAAACAAACAAAAATGTGGTCAATTGACAGATATTTAAATATGTAATGTGTCCCAGGGACCATGAGCCATCAAAATGACTACACTCGCTCCTACGTGAGCCGCAGCTCTATTCATATAGTCAAGAGGTAGACACCACACAAATGCCCATGGATGGATAAACGGATGCAGAAAACATCGTACCGAATAGAAAACAGTTTCCTCCTACTGTCCTCACACCACTCTCAATACTTCCAGAACACCTCCCTTCTGACACCACACTCAACACGGATCACGCCTGTGACCAGATGTGTGGGGTGTTTTTCCTCACCAAGCAATTCTCTGACACCAGCAGCTCCTACAATTTAACTCGCGTCTGACGCCGTCTACGTACACTATCTACATGGAGACAGTGCAGCACCCACAGGTTGAGAGCTGGGTTCCGCAACACTATCCCCACTTCAGAATCCAGTCAGGTCACTTGAGCTTCTGACCCGCCAGCTGTAAAGCACGTGTTCTCATGACCCCCTTCTCAGATTCCGTCATTTACTAGAGTGACTCACAGAACTCAGGAAAACTCTTGATTACATTTACCCATTAATTATAAAGGATACAACTCAGAAACGGCCAAATGGGAGGGCGCGAGGTGCGGGGGAAGGGGCGGGGAATTTCCACGCCCCTCCCAGGGCCTCCGTGTATTCAGCAACCCTGAAGCTCTCCAAACCTGTCCTTTGGGGGGTTTATGGAAGCTTCATTGCATACAACAATTGATTACATCATTGGCCATTAGTGCTCAGCCCAAACTTCAGCCCCCTCCCCTCCCCAGAGCAGCAGGCAGGCACTGGGCTAAAAGTCCCACCCCTCTAATCTCGTGGTGGGTTCCCCTGCCTACCAGCACCCCCAACACAAGGCTATTCAGCCACCCAGTCATCTCATTAGCATAGGAAAAGACACCACCTCAGAGATTTCAAAGGTTTTAGGAGCTGTGCTCCAGGAAACAGGGACAGAGACCAAATGTCTATTTCTTATTATTTCACAGGTATTTACAATGGAATATTATCCAGCCTTAAAAAAGAAAGTAATCCTACCATTTGCAACAACATGAATGAACCTGGAGGACATTAAGCTAAGTGAAATAAGCCAGTATCAGAAAGACAAATCTTGCATGATTCCACTTATATGAGGTGTCTAAAATAGTCAAACTGACAGAAGCAGAGAATAGAATGGTGGATGCCAGGGGCTAGAGGGAGGAGGAAATAGGAAGCTGTTGTTCAATGGCTGTAAAGTTGTAGTTATGCAAGATGAGTAAGTTCTAGAGATCTGCTGTACATCCTAGTGCCTATAGTTAACAATACTGCACTGTGCACTTAAAAATGTGCTAAAATGGTAGATTTCATGTTATGCATTCTACTGTCAAAAGCAAGGGGGGGGCAACGCGGAAGCTTTTGGAAGTGGTTGATAATGTTTATTACCTTGAGTCCATAATAACACAAAATAATAATAAGAGGATTATAGGTGTGTGCATATTTAAAAACTCATCAAATTATGTACATTAAACATATGCACCGGTTTTTATGTGCATCAATTATACTTCTATAAAACTATTAAATAAAATATTAGGAAGCTATCAAGCAAGATCAAATAACCTTCCCAAATCCTGTGTATATCTCTCTGATTTCTCCCACATTCAGGGAAAATATGGCCCTGAGGATTGACATGCCCAGGGCCCTTCATTTACTGCATTTTTAATGAGCTTGCCAATAAATGACTTAATATCTGAAAAAGAAGAAGAATTTTCTAGAATTGAGTGTAATGGCTGCACGAGTCTTTAAAAATACTAAAAACCATTGAATTGTACATTTTAAATGGGTAAATGGTATGGGTATGTGAATTATATCTCAGTAAATTTGTTACTTAAAAAAATAAAGGGCCGGGCGCGGTGGCTCACGGCTGTAATCCCAGCACTTTGGGAGGCCGAGGCGGGCGGATCACGAGGTCAGGAGATCGAGACCATCCTGGCTAACATGGTGAAACCCCGTCTCTACTAAAAATACAAAAAATTAGCCGGGCGTGGTGGTGAGTGCCTGTAGTACCAGCTACTCGGGAGGCTGAGGTAGGAGAATGGCATGAACCCCGGGGAGTCGGAGCTTGTAGTGAGCCGAAATCGTGCCACTGCACTCCAGCCTGGGCGGCAGAGGGAGACTTCCATCTCAAAAATTAAAAAAAATTTAAAAAATAAAGAAAGTCAGGTGTGGGGGCTCATGCTTGTAATCCCAGCACTTTGGGAGGCCAAGGTGAGAGGATCACTGGAGCCCATGAGCTCAAGACTAGCCTTGGTAACATAGTGAGACCCAGTCTCTACAATTCTTTTAATTATGCAGGTCTGGTGGTGCGAGCCTGTAGTCCCAGGTATTCCGGAGGTTCAGGATGGAAGAGTGCTAGAGCCAAGGAGTTCAAGGCTGCAGTGAACTATGATAGCTCCACAGCACTCCAGCCTGGACTACAGAGCAAGATCCCATCTCAAAAAAACAAACAAAATAGGTGCACATGTTCTTCCTAAGTGTAGCCTACAAATTCATAATGTCTACATGGACCTCCTTTTAGGTGAAAGCCCGGCAAAATATAGTTCTTTAAACCTCTGGACAAGGCCACATGTGGATACCCTGCCAGTAGCCTAGCTTAGGAATTTCAATGAGAAGAAACAAAATTTTAAAGCAGTTCAATATATAACAATTATTCTCATGAAAAAGAAATGGACCTCCTTTATCCATCACTAGTGGATAAACATATACTTTTCTGAATCTGTTTTTATGAAGACTCAAGGTTGGCAGGCCGCGGTAGCTCACGCCTATAATCCCAGCACTTTGGGAGGCTGAGATGGGCGGATCACGAGGTCAGCAGATCGAGACCATCCTGGCTAACACGGTGAAACCCCGTCTCTACTAAAAATACAAAAAATTAGCCGGGCGTGGTGGCGGGCGCCTGTAGTCCCAGCTACTCGCGAGGCTGAGGCAGGAGAATGGCGTGAACCTGGGAGGCGGAGCTTGCAGTGAGCCGAGATCGCGCCACTGCACTCCAGCTTGGGCGACTGAGCCAGACTCCATCTCCAAAAAAAAATAAAAATAAATAAAAAATAAAAAAAAAGACTCAAGGTTGAGGGATCCATTCCACAGAAGTTAGGAATTTATCATTTGGGACACAACGCTTATTGATTATTTCAACATTTGCCCAGATTCTAATTTGAGACAATGTAAAACTTACATCTGCGACCACCCAAGGCTGTTCCAAGTATATTCATGATGTTCAGATTCTATGTTCAGTTTATACATCTGTGTCAGCCAGTACCAGACACCACATCCTAAAAAGTCCCTACCAAACATAGTAAAAATATTTAAACAGCGCTTATCTGTAATCAACCCTTCATATATTCATTCAACAAATATTCCTAGAATATTTAATCTACTAGGAGATGTAGATGGCAGAAAAATGAATCTGACACAGGCCCTGTCTTCAAAAAGCTGACACAGAGACTGGGCGCGGTGGCTCACGCCTATAATCCCAGCACTTTGGGAGGCCGAGGAGGGCGGATCACGAGGTCAGGAGATCGAAACCATCCCGGCTAACACGGTGAAACCACGTCTTTACTGGAAAAAAAAAAAAAATAGCAGGGCGTGGTGGCGGGCGCCTGTATTCCCAGCTACTTCGGAGGCTGAGGCAGGAGAATGGCGTGAATCCCCGGGAGGCGGAGCTTGCAGTGAGCCAAGATCGCTCCACTGCACTCCAGCCTGGGCGACAGAGCGAGACTTCGTCTCAAAAATAAAAAAAAAAAAAAATTTAAAAAAAAGCTGACATAGAACATGAAATAGTTAAACCGTAAGGTAGGAAGCAGTAAGTACCCAAAAGAGAGGAACAATTTAGGCTCATAGGATTTTTGTGGAGGAGATTCCATTGGCCAGGCTTTCTGCTCAGCATTGTACGAACACCTCCTCATCCAGTCCTCACACTGGGGACTGTTTTTCTAATTTGATAGCTAAGGACACTGATGGTGATGTAGCCAGGTCACTGAGGCAGTGAACAAGGAGGGCCGAGTCCGACGCCGCCCAGCAGTTCCTTGGCTGCAACACCATCCCTGCCAGCAGCGCCCAGGTCAGGCTCATTCCCCGAATCTCACCACATCACTCTAGACTTGTGTATCCAACCGGATATTCGAATAAAATCTGTTTGCTTCTAGGCATCCGGTCAGTTTCATTTGCTTCTGTTTTCCTTTTGGAATTTTTTTTTTCTTTTGTGACGGAGTCTCTCTTTCGCCCAGGCTGGATGGAGTGCAGTGGCGCCACCTCCGCTCACTGCAAGCTCTGCCTCCCAGGTTCACGCCATTCTCCTGCCTCAGCCTCCGGAGTAGCTGGGACTACAGGCGCCCGCCACCACGCCCGGCTAATTTTCTGTATTTTTTTTAGTAGAGACGGGGCTTCACCATGTTAGCCAGGATGGTCTCGATCTCTTGACCTCGTGATCCGCCCGCCTCGGCCTCCCAAGTGCTGGGATTACAGGCGTGAGCCACCGCGCCCAGCCTAGAATTTTTTAAATGACCAAACTTTGGGTTTGCCTCCTGCAGAGTTGGCAACAATCCGACCAAATAAACATTATCTTTTTATTGAAGTCAGTGCTTTCAAAAAATTAATTCGTATCTCATATATGTTTCACCATTAGTTATTAAAGATGGGCAAAGGTAAAAAATAACTTTGGCTTTCTTAAGCTTATGTATTGCAACCTTCATGGGAAAAAAAAATTAATTCTGAAGATAAATACTGTAGAATTTAATTAATTTTAAAAATAAAATTAAATAAATAAAGTGTACGATCCAGTGGTTTTTAGTATGTTCACAGTTATGCAACCATCACCACAATCAATTTTAGAACATTTTCATTACTCAAAAAAAAAACCCCATACCCATGCCTAGTCAGTCCCCATTTCTCTACCCCAAACACTTATCCTCTTCCTTTCCCCAAGCCCCCACCCCAGGCAGTCACTTGTCTACTTTCTGTCTCCATATATTTGCCTATTCTGGACATTTTTTATTTTCCTAACTGTAATTATATATTATTTGATTAACATCTCCCCATCCCCCTTCCCCCTAACCACCCCAGTCTCTGGTAAGCATCATTTTACTCTATGTCTATGAGATCAACTTTTTTAGTTTCCACATACCTGTGAGAACATGTGATATTTATTTTTCTGTGACTGGCTTTTTCTACCTAAGAGAATGTCCTCCAGGCTCCTCCATGTGGCCGCAAATGACAGGATTTCATTCTTTTTTAAGGCAGAACACTATTCCATTGTGTACATATACTACATTTTCTTTATCCATTTATCCACTGACTGGCAGACACTTATGTTGATTCCGTCTCTTGGCTATTGTGAACAGTGCTGCAAGGAACCTGGGAGTGGAGATATGTCTTTGACATGCTGATTTCACTTCCTTCAGGCTTTCTTTGAGCAATTGCTGAGTGACCTGAGCAGAAACCAATTTCCTTATTTTTAATTTCATCCTTGGGGTATAAATACTTTAATTAAAAAAAAAAAACTTCCTTTTAGAAACAAGCAGCCGTGAAATAGCCTTCTTAAGGTACCACAGAAGCAATATTTTCACAAAGCCAGAATGCGACCTTCAAGACAAAATGCCCTAAACAGGTGATAATTGTTTTCCTATCGCCCATGTATTGTTGTATTCTGCAACAATACAATGCAAAGTTGACAGCTAGCATTATATTGTCTCTGGTTAAGAGGTCAGTTTGACTGTTGCAATCATCCCTCTGACACCCCAGCTTCTTCAGTTGGCCCTCCTTAGTGCTCTCACAGTTCCTGCAGGGTGTCACTGCTGTGCAGTCAGAGGGTCCCCTGGGTATCTCCTCCCACCCTCTGTAAGCTTTGGAGAATAGGAACCATGTTTCGTCTGCTACTTCCAGCCTCACGTGGCACCCAAACCAACCAGGCACTTTGTACGTGTTTATGAATGCAGAAGTGCCCCCATACAGGGAGCTGACCATTCCAATGCAAACAGCATAGGCTAGAAAGGGTAGGGGATGGAGATGAGTTTAACATATGTGGAAAGAAGAAGGCCTCCAGAAAAGCTCAGGACAGGAACAGTTTCTTGACTAATGGTTCCCAAATTCCTTAAAAGGAATAGACTGAATGTTGGCCATTGTGGCCACTACTTGCTGCTGTCATTGTTATGCTTGTCCGTAGGCTGGAGATAAATGTTTGTAAACAGTGCATGCTTCTAGGTCAGAGTGTGGTTCTGTCATCATTAGAAAGTCCTGAGTTAAAGAATGCGTTCAGGCCTTATTAAGACAGATCCTTGAAAGACAACATTGAACATTGCCATCAAGAACCAGGAGCCCGAAGGGGCAGAGAAAGTCACAGCACCCCAGATAAGCATCCCTGGAAAGGTTTGCTACTGTCATTTCATACACTGAACATTACATCGCAATGGCAACAGCCATCTCACCTTCCTCGGAAGTCATGAAAAAACAAATAGAAAAGAAGAGCAGGAGAGTATCTTTACTCCACAAAGGATGCAGGGACAAACTCTAAAATCAACACAACAAATACATCATCTAAACAAATACAACACAGCTAAAAAGAGAAAAAAGTAACATTAGAAACAAAAAGATTTTGCTTTCTCCAAAGTTAAGACATCAACTCAAAAAGTTATTTTATATAACACAGTATCATGGGGAATTCAAAAATCTCAGCTGGAGAAAGAAAAATCTCTAAAGTAGTTTTCCTCACCAAACTACCTCACAGTTTGGAGCATAAATTCACACACATAAATGGTTCATGTGCCATTTTCTTCCTTGATGAATGTCATAATTTTGGCAAAAATGAAATTCATAGCACTGGCTATTTTTGTTATGCAAACACACTAAAAAGAATTCTGGCAATTTTTCATATTGAATTAAAGTATGTTTTCCATCTTGGTATAACTTTGTAACTGAATTAGCTTTTTCTTCTCAAACTCTACTGAGCCGCTGAAACCTATTTTTGAATAACGTGAAATTTCTTTTTAAAATTCAAGACAAACTTAAACATTGGGTCTCTGAAAATGCTGACTTTACTATGTAGCATGTAATTCCATAAATATGTTTAAAAGCTCTATTGTGATTTAACACACTAAAATCTGTTCTAATATGTTTCATGTTATTTTGGAAGATACTTTTCCATTAGCCTCACTCAGATAGTACTAAATTTAGAGTTTGGAAACACTCACCTTGCCATATACGGTGGAATTCATACTAACTTCCATTCTGAAATTAGATTATTGTTCAATTAACAAGCAAGGCATTCATTTAAGGTCACTCCTCATAATAATTTTATAACAGGCTTTTAATGTAACTCCTTTCAGAAAACATGATTTGACCCATAGTAGATTTACATTTGTGTGGTATAGCTGCACTGCACAACATTAAGCAATAATTTTTAAAACTAGAAATTTAATACAATGTTTTTCCAGATTTTCCACCAGTTTAGTCATCCATGATAAGGTGTTTCAACATGTTTCAAGCTATAACCCTATTTTGGTAATTACAGTTTTATAACTTTATGATTTTATGCAAAAAAATGATAAGAGAACCTATTCTGAAAGAGTGAAAAGGCATGAAAATTTTAACAAACAGAACTTGGGAAAAACCTACTTGCCTCACAAGGGGAAAAGCAGAACAAACCATCTGCTATTCCACGGTGAAAAGAGATTCTCAGGCAAAAGACCTGTTTTTCCACATTTGTGTAATCCCTATTTGAAGATTTATTAACATTCATGGATATTTCTGTATATAAATACTATTGTATGTGCATTTCATAAGTATTGGCATTGTTCCTTGACTTATCAACATTCTTAGGTAGAAAAATGTTATATAAACGTGAAACTCAGTATGTGCCAGGAACTATGCTGGGCTCTGCATCTGCCTGAGAGTTTACAAGACCTGCATACATACAGAAGTAATCTGATGGGTAGTCCCTAATTCGGCAAATCTCATCTGATGTCAGCCCTTGCCATAGGTTTTGTCATGCTCTCCTCTTCGTGTCAATTGCACTCTGAGCACATATGAAAAAGCAAGGCAGTGGCACCAAGACATCAGTTTGAAATAACTTGATATTGGACTTTAAAAAATAAAATAAAAGCACTGGAGAAATAATGGAGGAAAATCAGAACTTTGTCATTTTAGAATTTAGAAGCATTTTATTTTGATTCACACATTTCTGCCAATGGAGAATGCATGGAAGTCTGGACACGGCTATGGTCTCTTCACTTCTTGGGGCCTTTAACTCACAAGGCCCATTTCTCACCATAACAGGAAGAGCTCAAGATGCTAGTGTCATCCTTGTCCCTCAACACGGAGACTCCATCAGCCTTCATGCAGGGAGCTACAATATACATTGAATCCACAAAAGACTGCTCAAAAGATGTGGAGAGCAATTCCCATTTATCTTGTCTGATAGTCACACATTTACATTTTACTTATTGGACAAAATAGGACTAAAATGATAAAATTCATTTGTTTTCAAAATACCATTAACTCTGAGATATTTTGTAAAAAGTGTTTCCTATTAAACTGTCATTTAAACAGTAAATAAGAGACATTTAAGCCATTAGGTGTGTTGAAGGTGTCTGTTTTCCATGAGGCGGAGGATTCACACATGCAATCACACACACACATACACTTACATGCACACAGGGCAAAGAGACAGCAACAAAGGTCTGAATATGCTGCCATAAGCTCTCCGCAAAGCATCAGAGATGAAAATACTGATAGCATACAAAATTTCAAAGTTTGGGGGCCAGTACTACTAATTTTATTTCCTTCAGTTATTATTTTTAAGCCAATTTTACAGTAACTGAGATATTGAACAAATAGTCAAAATAAAGAAACATGAGTACTCAAGATGAGGAAAAAGCCCACAGAACTGAAGCGACTGGCTTAAAGTTTTACATAAATTGGAAACAAGAATTTGGGGGAACTGTTAAATTTTCATTGTAATTGCTATTTTTGATTTTTTAAAAAATTCTTCTGATAATGGAATACAGTTCTTTTGTAAAAATTTTTTTAAGTTAGAGAACTAAAGTAACTGTGAACTCCTCAAATTCCATTCCTTGTCATAGAATTGGAATGGACCTTTTACAATGTATTACAAATTCCAAAGGCAGAAAGGAGGGATGAGCTCCGTCTCTCAGATGGAAGAGGAAAACACAGGCTCCCAAGAACGAGGGATAGTCAACATGCCATCTAGATAAATTAACATCTTCACTCCCCAAAACTCAGCCAGATATTTTTATTTTGGGGGGGAGGTGATTTTTGATTTATGGAGAGTCTCAAGAATTTGTTGCTTAATTCTACTTGGGTCATAAAATCTTTGGATATCGCTATTTTGAAATATTTTGAACAGTCTATCATCAAAAGCCCTCGTCTCCTACAGGGCATCCAGCCACTTCCTGTTTCATGCATCTTGCCCTTAATCATCTCTCCGGAAGACTTTTGAACTGTAAACAATCAGGATTTAAGACCTTTAACATCAGGGGAAACATCAGTAGGCAACACACCCTAGCAGATATTTAAACTCTCCTGTGCTTTCTATAATTTTTATAGCTACTGCCCCAAGTGGTTATCTAGAAAAACTGTAGTGTTTAAACAGGGTGGGCAACGTGGGGTCAAGGGGAGTCGCATGGGTTAATGTTTGCACAGCACTTTGGACTAGACAAACTCGACACTGGGCCTATTGTATTAAATATAAAAGGTGCTTTATTTGACACAGGAGACCAAACAATAGTAAAGTAAAATGTTAAGTGTAGGAGTTGTGGGAGAGGAAGAAGGAGGCTACACCAGCTATAAAATTGATGTACAAATCTCTCCGAATTTAAACGATCCACATCGACTCAGTCTCTTTTGCTAATGTCTGTGCTGTGGAAATAGACAGGCTCCAACACTGCTTTCTGAACAAGGTGTTTGCAACTGCAGCTCTTGGTGCGGTTGAAAATCTCTTGTCTTTGCAGTCTTGTTGAAATCCCGGAATTCCACCTCACAGGGATGTGTTAAGAAAGGAAGCCAAATATAAAATGATTAACTTGGATGCTATCATCCCTCAGATCTCTGCTATCCCTAAAAGTCTATGACTTACCTGGCATAATAGAATATGACTGAGTCCATTTCTCAACTTCCCTAGAAATCATTCAGTCACACGTTCAACAAATGCCTACTAGCAGCCAGTGAGAGACAGGGGCAGGGGGAAGGGCTAGAAAGCATACGAAATTAATACAGCCAGTGTCTGCCCTGGAGCAGAGTGGGGTTTGGCAGAAGGGATGGGGCCTACCCCAGATCAGTCTGTGATTGGTCAGAGGAGAGGTACTATAACCACAGGTGTGACAGAAATTCGGAAGAGGATGGTATTATGATTTCGGAGAACCAGAGAGGCCAGGGAGCAGAGAGAGACATTTTAACCAGACTTCTAAAGAGGTTGGAGATTTCAACAAAGAATGATAAGGTCTCCATTCGGGCCACCATTAAAACCTTAAGGGAGACTTAGTTTTTTAAAGAAAACTCAACCTATTCTAAAATGAGGAGAGAACAACAGAGAAAGGCCTTCTTCTTGCAAGGGAATGTCAGAGAGCATGAACCCCCCTGGCAAAGAATGGTGAGTGAGAGAAAGGCCATCCCCATTAAAGAGAAACAGCTGGGCCTGAGTTGTCCAGAGCCTATAAAACTCACACTTTGTTACTTTCAGATTAATATCCTCTTTGGATCTAAATCTTTGGCCAGTAAAAGTCCATCTTTAAAAGAACAAGCAAGAACATTTTCTAGCCAGAAAAAAAAGCAGCACACCCTCATTGTCATGTGAGGCTCTTCCCGCCAGTGCTTCTGCCCTCAGTTCCCAGCCGGCCATTCATTCATTCATTCATTCAATGACTGCTGATTGACTTTGTCATAAATTTTCAAAATCTGGGACAGAGGATTTTGAATGTTCACAACACAAAGAAATAATAAGTGTTTGAGGCGATGGATGTGCCAATTACCCTGATTTGATCATTCCACATTGTATACCCGTATGGAAACACCACTCTGTATCCCATAAATATGTAGAATTATTGCATATCAACTAAAAAGAAAAGAAGAAAAGCCAGTTGCTGATTGAGGCCCTGTGTGTGATAACCTGTGTGTTTGTCGTTGTCCCTGCCCTCCAGTGGTTTACAGTTTAGTGAAGGAAAAAGACATCAAACAGACATTTTTCCCTCCACAGCTCTGCTAATCTGGAAGAGAGAAGTCTGTGGGCAGCAACATCTCATAAACCCTGATTAAGCCAAGAATTCATAGACTCATGAAATTAAGAGCCTGAGGATACCTTAGGGCTCTCATCCAGATGTGGAAAATTAGACCTAAAAAGACAAAGTGGGCCGGGCGCAGTGGCTCACTCCTGTAATCCCAGCACTTTGAGAGGCCAAGGAGGGTGGATCACGAGGTTAAGAGATCGAGACCATCCTGGCTAACACGGTGAAACCCCGTCTCTACTAAAAATACAAACATTAGCGGGGTGTGGTGGCGGGCGCCTGTAGTCCCAGCTACTAGGGAGGCTGAGGCAGGAGAATGGTGTGAGCCCGGGAGGCGGAGCTTGCAGTGAGCCGAGATTGCACCACTGCACTCCAGTCTGGGCGACAGAGCAAGACTCTGTGTCAAAAAAAAAAAAAAAAAAAAAGGCAAAAGGATTTGGGTCTGAGTCTCAAATCCACTTCTGACTTGGAGTCCAGAGTCGGGTCCAGAAGTCTTCCTGTCACAGGGCTGAGTCTTCACACTAGAGAGCATTTTGGTGTCTTCTCGATATTTTACCACTATTCCACATATAAAGATTTTGTCAATTACATTTGACATGCACATAGGTTGGATAATAGGACTTAAATATCTCTGAGTCCATTCAAACTATTCAGACCAAATGGTACACTTCTCTAGGATCCCCTGACACGGGCATTAAGGAAATTCTGGTGGGATATTGTGAGTGGTGTCTGAATGAATATCAGTTTTTTGCCTGCTACAGCCCCAAGATCCATTTGTTCTGCTATTGATCACAGTATAAATCTGTATGCTGTATAAAATGTGACAACATAAAATGCTCTTTATTGTAGTAGAGATTTGCTATGTTAGTAGTATTGTCAGTCATCTTAAAAATTTAAGCTGATGATTTCTACAATTATGCTCCATACACAAAAGATGCTATTTTGATGAATCAGTTAATTGGGCTCACTACATAGTATGAATGATACCAAAGTGATTTCCTTTTCTTGATATGTATTTCTAATTAATCAAGTCATTTGAGCTGAATAGAAAAACAAACAGCACGTGATTGTTTTTAGAAGTGGATGAGTCTGCAGGAGAGAAAATAATGTAAGAGCTTCTTCTTGTTAAATAAGCAAGCTGAATTGCTCATACAGTAATTGAAATCTCTTTGTTTTCCTGAATTACCTGAAATTGCATGCAAGGAAACTCCATTTTATGTTATTGCAATTTATATGTTTTTAGGATGTGTAACTTTTCTTGGGCTTATTAAATCGACAATTTGTAACTTCCTTTGCCCTCTCCAGATTTTCACATGTGCCACAACTTCTTCCACTTTAGTTTTATTTGTTCCAATTCAATTGCTCCTTCTCAGGGGTTTCACACTACTCCTGAAAGTCTGCCCTGTGGGGAGCTGGGAAAAGCAAAAAGCAGGCTGGGAAATGGTTAGAGATAAAGGCTGGGAAGGGACCGCCTGGGCAGGATTGTCAACCTTCTAGGCCTACTGTGCTTTGATTTCCACCAAAGCAGAGAGGAGACCAGTAGGCTAACCACAACTCTGCTGCATTTTCTGCCCCCGGCTTCTGGAATTTCCTGCGACCAAAACCAGATTTTTCACCTTGTGTGCCATTCTGTCTCCAGCACTAACACTGTTGACAATTCAGAAAAGGAAGAAATGATTAACAAATCAATCACTCAGACCCTCGGAACAGTCCTCACCCTAAGCCTTTGCTCAAGATGTTATCTCCACCAGAGCCAGGAGACAACCAAGCGTGTTTAACAGGCAGAGCAGGTCATTTTTTAATATTTCTATCCTCCATGTGCCAAAACAGGAAACACACAATAACACTGTCCCCAATAATATGCAGACAGTGGACACAGTCTTCTGATCAAAGCAGTAAAAAGTAATAATTGATAAAAATTACATTAATATTACAATACAAAAAAAGGAATAAATAGTAGATTAATATCTTTTTAATTGCATTTATGTTTTTTTTGCTTCCTGTACCGGAAGGAATGCTTCTAAAAGAGCCAGTTCTTCAAGGTTCAGAAATGGATTTGAACCTAAAAGGACTGAATTGTAAACAGACTAGTGGCAGTTTTAGATTCCGGATTCCTAGCCCACGCCAGCTCCAGGCGAGTGGGAGGTGGGCCCACGGCCTCCTGCCATTGTAGAAGGTCGAGGTGCTGAAGTAGAAACAATGCTACCGCCAGGCCAGGCCCTCTGGGAAAAGCAAGACCTCAGAAACCACACGTGCTGGGGAGCGGAGGATTCGGTGCAGCTGTGTCATGTCAATCCCAACCAAGCCCTTTACCCCTGCCATTTAGAAGCCAGTTTATCTACGGGTCCTGTCCGGCTTGGGCTAAAGGAAGCCGTCCTCTCCAACACCCCCTTAGTTTAGCTTCTGCCCAGCTAAACCTCCACGTCAACTAGGAACACTGGCTGCTTTCCCTGACCCTTCGAGTTACTCCCTGGCCTCCCCACTTCTGACGTGTCATAAATGAAAGTTGATCTCTGGGAGTGGCTGCAAGACAAGGTGACATGTCTTCTACGCAAATGGTCAACCACTGACTTATTCAGCCACTAGTGCCTAGAGCCGCCTTTAACGTGGGCCATTCCTCCTAATTTGTTTTCTTTCTTCTTCCTGACTTCCTTTCCCTGCCACTCTCTTATTTTGATGTAAAATTCAGACTATCTGCCGTGTATTCTCCCTTTATTCTTTCCATCCCCGCAACCTGACTCTCTCCAGTCCCGTTTCAATATGGCGCCAGCATCATCACTCACTTTGTCTGTTGCACAGCTCTTCACCCATTCGCCAGGGCAGTAGAGTCAATACTTTGTAAGCAAAGGGATTATTTTTTCTTGTGTTTGTTTATTTGCAACACTCTTTTTTTATATAGATTTTTGGGGTACAGGTGCAGTTTACTTATATGGATATATTACATAGTGGTGAAGTCTGGGCCTTTAGCATACCCGTCACCCGAATAGTGAACATCGTACCCCATAGATAATTTTTCAACCCTTTCCCTCCTCTCAACCTCCCCACTTCTGGGGTCTCTCATGTCTATTTTTCCACTGTGTATGTGTGCTCATCATTTAGTTCTCACTTATAAGTGAGAACATGTAGTATTTGACTTTCTGTTTCTGGGTTATCTCACTTAGGATAATGTCTCCAGTTCTGTAGCAGCAACATGATTTCATTCTTTTTTATAGCTGAGTAGTAGTCCATGAGTATAAGTACCCCATTTTCTTTATCCAATCATCCACTGATGGACACTTACACTGACTCAACATCTTTTCAATTGTGAATTTTACTGCAATAAACATACATGTACAGGTATCTTTTTGATATAATGATTTATTTTCCTTTGGGTAGATACCCAGTTGTGAGACTGCTGGACTGAATGGTAGTTCTGAGAGGTGAAGCCAGCTAGGCTTCTGAATCAGGTGGGGACTTGGAGAACTTTTCTGTCTAGCTAAAGGATTGTAAACACACCAATGAGCACTCTGTGTCTAGCTAATCAGGTGGGGACCTGCAGAACTTTTCTGTCTAGCTAAAGGATTATAAATGCACCAATCAGTGCTCTCTGTCTAGCTAAAGGTTTGTAAATGCACCAATCAGCACTCTGTAAAAATGGACCAATCAGCAGTCTATAAAATGGACCAATCAGTGCTCTGTAAAATGGACCAATCAGCAGGATGTGGGTGGGGCCAAATAAGGGAATAAAAGCTGGCCACCCGAACCAACAGTCAGCAACCTGCTGGGGTCCCTTTGCAGGGTGTGGAACCATTGTTCTTTTTTCACAATAAATCTTGCCGCTGCTCACTCTTTGGGTCGGCAGTGCCTACTTTTATGAGCTGGAACACTCACGGTGAAGGTCTGTGGCTTTCCCCTTGAAATCAGCAAAACCACAAACCCACCAGAAGGAAGAAACTCCAGACACACCATCTATAAGAATTGTAAAATTTCTAACCCATGTAATCCCAGCATTTTGGGAGGCCGAGACGGGTGGATCACGAGGTCAGAAGATTGAGACCATCATGGCTAACAGGGTGAAATCCCGTCTCTACTAAAAATACAGAAAATTAGCCTGGTGGTCGGCGCTTGTAGTCCCCGCTACTGGGGAGGCTGAGGTAGGAGAATGGCGTGAACCTAGGACGTGCAGCTTGCAGTGAAATGAGATAGCGCCGCTGCACTCCAGCCTGGGTGAAAGAGTGAGACTCTGTCTCAAAACAAAAACAAAACAAAACTGTAACACCACGGGTGTCTGCGGCTTCATGCTTGAAGTCAGCTAATCCAAGAATCCACTAGAAGGAACCAATTCGGGACACAGTTCTATTTTTAGTTCTTTGAAAAATCTCTATGTTTTTCACGAGGGCTGTACTACTTTACATTCCCACAGTGTATAAGCATTCCCTTTTCTCTGCATCTTCACCAATATCTGTTTTTTTTTTGTTTTTTTAATAATAGGCATCCTGACCGGTGTAAGTTGGTATCTCATTGTGGTTTTGATTTGCATTTCTCTGTTGATTAGTGATACTGAGCATTTTTTCATGTTTGTTGGCAGCTTGCATGTCGTCTTTTGAAAAGTGTTCATGTTGAAAGCAAAGTAATTATTTTTAAGGTACTAAGGGAAGAAAAGACAGTAAACATATTCCCGTATCAATATTTTATAGGACACATCATGGGTGAGTCCTCACCTCACCCCACCAAAAGACATCCTCAACAGGTGTAACTTTAATATGACAATAAACATCTATAGTTCCCTTTTATTTCATCTGATTATTCCAGTCATTTTCTTCCAGATGCAAATCTTTAGGTCGTCTAAGTATAGGTTCTCCTGAATGTCAACCTATAATGCCTGTGTTTTCCATTTTGCCGGTGGTTCGAGAATGCAGGTACTAATTTTTTTAAATTATCATTATAAATTACTTTGAATTGAAGTGACATTCTTGATCTATGAAAACCAATCCTTTTACCATTCATTTAAGGGAGGGATGAGACTGTTAATTTGAGCATCTGATTTTATGATGATATGAAACACTTTTCTCTTGACTGACAGTGGCTCAGAGGCATATCACGAGAAGCATATTATAATCCATTTGGTAAATTTTTCATCACAGGTCAAGACTCCATAAGGGAAAACATGATTTAAACCTTGAAAGTATAGTTAATGAGGATGTTGTTACTCGAAATAAGCATTTGATATTATTGTTAATGAAAATAAACTGGGTTTAGAAGTAAAATATGCATTCTAAGATATTTTTGAGATTTTTTTTATGTGGATGCTGGTGAGGCTGTGGAGAAAAGGGAACACTTACACACTGTTAGTGGGAATGTAAATTAGGCCAGGCACTGCAAAAAGCAGTTTGCAGATTTCTCAAAGAACTTAGAACTACTGTTTGACTCAGGAATCTCATTACTGGGTATATTTCCAAAAGAAAATAAATTAATTATTCTACCAAAAAGACACATGCACTTATATGTTCATTGCAGCACTATTCACAACAGCAAAAACATGGACTCAACTAGGTGCCCATCAACAGTGGATTGGAAAAAGAAAATGTGGTAAATTTACATCATGGAATACCACACAGCCATAAAAAATAATGAAATAATGTCCTTTGCAGCAACATGGATGGAGCTAGACAGAAACCAAATGCCCGATGTTCTCACTTACAGGTGAGAGCTAACATTGGTACTCATGGACATAAGGATGGCAACAACAGAAACTGGGGACTACTAGAGAGGAGGGGGAGGGAGAAGGGGAAAGGTTGAAAAACTTACTGTTGGGTACAGTCCTCAGTACCTAGGTGACAGAATCATTCGTACCTCAAACCTCAGTATCACACAATATACCCAGGTAACAGACATGCACATGCACCCCCTGAATCTAAAATAAAAGTTGAAAAAAAAAGATTTTTATGTGAACCAATTTACTTGAAAACAAGTAAAAATTAAAAAATATAGAATAAAATAAAACAGAGCATGTTTAAGGCAATGGGAATATCTACAAACTTAGAAGGTGACCCACAGCTGAAACAGTCTTCACTGGGTTACAAATCTGGTAGGCAGAGTCCACATTTGATTGAAGTTTCATTCATCTCATTGCTGTCTGCAGTTTTGCCCTTTTTCGTGAAAACAAACTGCTCATGCAGCCGGAGCAAGCCTCAACAATGCGAATCCAATCTTGTCACTGTACACCGAAGGTTATAGCATCCAGCAATGAAGCGCCTTTGCTACCTGCATTTTATTTTGAAAAAAATGATACTCATTCTTCAAAATCCAACCCAAATAGTTCCCTCCATCAAGACTTCTCCAGTCAGCTCCTCCTGTACCATCAACTGTGCCAGGTAGACAGCTCTACTTTTCGCTCCTATCACAGTGTACTGCAATTACTTGTTTACGTGTCTATTTCACTTACTGGACTAAGTGAAATAATAATTACATGAACAAATAAATGTTTGTTAAGAGCTCATTATGTGTCAGGTACTATAGAAATGATGAGTAAGACAGATATGTTTCTGAACATTTGCGGTGGGTCGTAAAATTGAAAAGACAAAATGCTTCAATGGATTGAAAGTCAAAATAAATAACAATAGTAAGAAATATTACCTGCTGATCTTAAAAAGTCAAGTCTCCAGGGCCCACTGAACAGCATTCAAAGTACTAAAAGGATTCGCAAATATGATCACAATCATTGTATCTCAATTTTGGAGAGAACAGGAGAGGTAATGAAAGATTGAAAACAGGGAAAAGAGTAATATTAAAGAGTTTATGTCAATCTCTAGAAAAAATTCTCTAATAAATTATTCAATGTAGGGTGGTAAACACCTTCAAAAGGAAGCAGCAAGGCCTGGGAGCCAGCATGGGGTCACCACCAGCAGGCTGGAGAAATTAACCCACTGTGACCTTTGGTTGGAGGAATAAGGTGTGGAGTAGCAGAATGCTACGAATACTGACACCTTAATTTCAATCAGCTTTTCAACAAAGTCTCCTCAAGTATTTTACTTGTGGGTGTGAATTAAAAAATTAAAAAGTTAATAATTCAGCTTTGTAGATTTCTTACTGATTGAACTGCCAAAGAGTTTTAATTACAAAAGTAAGATCAACTGGAGTTTCCAATGATATGCTAGAGTTTTAATTCATGGGCCTGACATTTCTCTTTAAAATGAAAACACACAAGTCAATGGATAATCCCATATAATATGTTTTATAACAAGATCAAGATTTAGAAGATCTCAATAGACTGGAGCAAACAAACCAAAAACAGTATCAAACACACTAAGGGATCATCATAAAGTGCTTCCATCAGGTTCAAAAAACAAACTCTACCAGGAGGAGGAAGCCCTCATAACAGCAACTGCAGCTCATGTAAAGGCAACATAGTGTGGTTTCTCCTGTGTATGTTTTTGTTTTACTGAAAGAGCAACATGACATGTCAGGCTAAAAAGGGAATGCACTCTCCACCCCATGGATTGAAGCACTGTATGTGGACTGCGTTCTGCACTGGTCAGATATAGACAAGATGGAAATAATTACATAAATAGCATGACCCATGTCCTCCAGGAATTCAGTCCATTAAGGCAAATAGACATGTAAACATGTAGTTACAGTACATTGTTATAAGAGCAAAAGGTAGAGCTATCTACCTGGCAATTGATGGTGAAACAGCAAAGTTCCTTTGTCCTCCTCACAGGACATGTGATGGGGGTGTGGCTGTCTTCTTCAGTGCCCCACTGCTCAAACCTCTAGGGGAGATGGGCAAGCTGTGGGGCTTTGGCCCCACAGCAGTGTCTAGGGGTGAATGTTTACAGCTTCTGACCCCCAGTGGGCGTGTGTTACGGGGTGCTCTTTAGGTTTAGCCATCCATAGGCAGCTTGTGTTTACCAGCTCAATTAGCCCCTGCCTTATCCCAAGAACAGAGGGCTTTCTGTATCCCAGGGTTCTTGCCTTGGTATACCAGAAGAATTGGATCACACGTGGGCTTGGAGAATGAGCCCAAGGTTTTATTGAGAGGAAGTAGCTCTCAGCAGATTAGGGAGCCAAAAGGGAGATGGTTTTCCCCTGGAGTCAGGCTGCTCGACGGCCTGGGCTCTTCTCAGACTAAAACCAAACCGTCACTCTGCCAGTTGGTGGCCTGCTGGCGTGCAGGTGCTTGTCAGTGTCAACATCCAGCCACCCATGTGTTCCTCTGCTGATGTGCTTCTCTCCACATCCAGCTGCCTGTGTGTCTGCCTGCGAGAGTCTTGGGGATTTTTATAGGCACGGGATGGGAGTGTGACAGGCCATGGTGGTCTTGGGAAATGCAACATTTGAGCAGGAAATGCCTGTCCTCTCCTAGGTCCGAGGAGGTGGAGCCCTAACCAGGGACCATGCCCTCCTCTACCCAGCACTTCCCTTCCCCCCTTCCGTATCATTTAAAGGGACCATGCCTTTCTCTACTCAGCACTTCCGTTATCAATAGTATAGAAGGAGTTGACTGGAGAACACCTAATCGGGGGAACTATTTGGGTTGGTCTTGAAGAATGAGTATGATTTTTTTCAGATAAAATACAGAGGCAAAGGCATTCTAGCCTAGAGGAACATAAAAAGGGCAAAACTGCAGATAACAAAATCGTTTAGGAGTCCATAGCAAAAGGCTAGGACAAGACAACAAGGATTGAATAAAGGTAATCCCAAGGAGGTGTGGGAAGGGAATCTGTACAAGAATCATTAAACCCCCAGGAAGAGCATCCACCAGGAGTCAGCTGATTTCTTCAGCAATATCACTCATTAGGCATTTGTTGGGCTCCTACTGTATGCCAAGCACTAGGTACCAGATGCTAGGGACTAGAGATATAGGGTTAAACAAAGCCAGACAATAGTTTCTGCCCTTTTAAAGTTCACAGTCTAATAGGGGATGCATAGATAATTAAATAATCCCATAAATAAAGTTGTGGACTGTGGCTACAAAGGATAGTACCAAGGATTATAATTGCCTATAAGAGGGTAGTTGATTTTTACCTTTCCAGAGACACCAGGGAAGGTGTCCCTAAGGAAGCAGTGTTTGCGCTGAGATCCGAAGGACGGGAAGGAATGACCTAGTAAACAGGAACAGGTTCTCCAGGCTAGGGACAGAGCACAGGAAAGCTCCCTGTGGCAGATGAGTTCATGGCAAATGTAAGACTTAAAGAAGACCTGACCCCACCCCCCAAGTTTGAAGGGGTATGGGATCAGGCCTTTGTCAAGACCTGGATATCCCTCTTTACTCCTGACTAAACTATTTGTTCTGTGAGTACAGGATCTCTACATCATACACCATTTGGGGCTCTTCAAACACAGAAATGAAACAAGTAATGATTCTTTCAAACAGAGGCTGATCAACGCATTGAATTCTCGTCATGTCATCACTTGGTCTTCTTCCAAATTCTATCCATTTCTCATGCACCTGTTCAGGTCTCACCTCCTCCCCCCAGCATTCCAGGACTACTCCAGCTTGTGCACAGGAAAGCAGAGTATTCAGTTGGCAGTCCAGGCTCAGAAGAAGGCTGCCTTATTTTGTCATGTCATGCACCAGCTTTGTTGACAAGACAGCAGGAGAAGGGTGAGAATGATGTCACAGCTGTTCTTAATCCCCCACACAGGAGATCCGTGGTAAATAAGTAGATTGCCAGTTGATTTATTTACTTCATAGACTTGAGTCTTACAGAATTCTAATTAAATTATAGAAAACATAGAAAGGCACACACATGGTAGATGTGGAAGGCAAAAATATATTCACTGGGTTAAAAAAAATAGTTTCTCATTCCAACATTATCTCTGTGTACTTTCTGCAGTATAGCACAGTTGTCCTTGAAACTTAGGGCTCTATCTTATACATGAAAAATGAATTTTCAGGCTAAGGATATAAAAACCTCAGGTAGGCTTTTCCAAATTGGTGTGGGAGTTTAAGGGTTTGGAGGCATTCCAATCTAAGCACAGAGAGACATTCATCATGCACTGCCCAAGTTCATCTTCACTGCTATGTTAATATGAAATGGTCAGCAGTTATTTTGGTTGAGTTAGATTTATTACTACATTTAATTTAAAAGAAAACAATCAAGTAGAAGAGAGTCCTTTCTTCTGTCTCATCAAAACATTAGTATCTCAGAGACAGAGCGGCTAATGATAGAGAAATCAGAGCTACATTCCATTAGGCAGAAAGGGCTCATCCTTGCGGCATGTGGAATTACAGAAAGATATTTCTTTTCACACATGCACAAAACGCAGTGAAATATTCAAAACCGAGGAAAGGTGGCTTGCTAAGAGCATTTAAAAATGCTTTATCTTCAGCCTGTGGATCTTTGGCTCTGCTGTGTCTCCAAGGGCCCAGATGCTGCTGTTAGTCAAAAGCAGCCTGAAGATGACTCTTGGTGAAAGCGCCATGTGGGTTTCATTCTGCTGACCACTCATCAAGTATTCATAGGGCAATAAAAGGCTTGTTTGCATAGCCAAAAAAATGAAAGACTTTTGAAGGCCCAACAAAATTGTTGTGCATGTTTCCAAATACAACCAAAGATAAAATTAGATGCTACCCAAAAAAGCATGTTTGCCCAAATTTTTACCAACATTAGGGTAATCATAACTGTAACTTCACTGCAGATAGATGGCCCAGGGAATGTGTCATGTGAAAATCTATACTATTCAGTACTGCGTGTTCTTAATGACATTTTCTGCTTCGAGCATCTTCTGACCCTAACAATCTAGAAACCCATCGATCATTCCTTACACGATGTTACAAACAAGACCCTATTTTCTGGCAGGATGTCAAAGGGCCTGGCCAAATGTCTACTTTTTTCAAGTACAATTGATAGCGGATGACAAGGTCCAGCTCTTCTCTAAATTCTGACAACTATGCAACAACAAATAAAAAACATTCCAATGATTTACTGTTTTAATTCTACGTTTTGTGTTCTGTGTTTCTTTAAGAAAGGTGCAAGTGTATGCATGACAGTCATGAAACACTGCGGTTACCATGGTAATTATCTGTGTTTAGAGAGCGTGTGGAGTAAAGGTCCATGTAGTGGTGGAAGAAGAGTGCACGTTAACGATGGCTTTTCATGAGCCTAAATCATGTTGAGTTCCCAGTTTCAAAGAAATGTTTTTAAAAAATGTAAGCTTTCATCTGGAAGAGCCATAAGTGCCAAAGTATGTTTTGTTCCAGGGGTGCTACTTTCCTACTAGTAATGAGATTCTATCTAAAGACAGAAGTTAGGACCTAGTGGGCCGTGGCTCCCGGGGAGGAGGGGGTTTTCTGATCAGTCTTCCCTGCTGATTAGCCTGGGGACACATTCACTCTTTTGCTTCCCACAGTCTGGTTTTCAGACCCTTTAAAATCCCTTGGGTAATCCCAGAGAGTTACTCTACAAGAAAATATCAAGTCCCGTTACCTGGAGGCTGCCATCTGAGCAGAATTTGGCACAAGCTTAGCACAATGCCTCACACCTAAAAGTCTGAAAGTGTTGCTTGACTGACTGATGGAATTGCTTCACTCACGTTTACAAAAGCAAAGGGCCTAACAACTAACAAAAAAATCTAACATCTCAATTACGAAATGAGCAAAGGACATTTTTCCAAAGAAGATATACAACTGGCTGATAACACATAAAAGGATGTTCAATGTCACTGGTCATTAGGGAGATGCAAGTCAAAATCACAATGAGATGCCACTTCACACTCATTAGGACAGTTATTCTTTTTTTTAAAAAAAAAAAAGCAGAAAATAACAAGTGTTGGTGAGGCCATGGAGAAACTGGAACCCTTGTGGATTGCTGGTGAGAATATAAAATGGTGAGGCCTCTGTGGAAAAAGTATAATGATTCCTCAGAAAACTAAACACAGAATTACCATATGATCCAACAATTGCACCTCTGGGTATATACCCCAAACAAGTGAAAGCAGGAACTTGAACAGATATTTCTATACCCATGTATGTGCATAACAGCATTATTCACATAAACCTAAAAGTAACTCAAGTGCCCATTGGCTGATGAGTGGATAAATAAAATGTGGCATATCCATGCAGTGGAACATTATTCAGCCTTAAAAAGGAAGGAAATTCTGACATATGGTATTACATGCATGAACCTTGAGAACATACTAAGTCAAATCAGCCAGACACAAAAAAGACAGATACTGCATGATTCCACTCCTATGAAGTACTCAGGGTAGTCAAAAATTGTAGAAACAGAAAGTAAAATGGTGGTCAGCAGGGGCTGGAGAAGAGGAAAAAAGGGCACTGTGTTTAATGGGAACAGATTTCAGTTTTGCAACGTTAAAAAGAGTTCTGTGAGTAGATGGTGGTGATGGTTGCACCACAATGTGAATATACCTAATGCCACTGAACTGCATACTTAAAATAGTTAAAATGATAAATTTGATGTTACATATTTTTACCACAATGAAAGAAAAAAGCAAGAGGCCTGCCGTGCTAGAGAAACTCTGGGAGAATTATATTCGCACAGCATTATTACTGAGATGGCAACTGAACCGTCAGAGTAACCGATGTTGTTCTGTTTTGTAACTAGGTAGTCTAAAAATAAAATAGCCACTTTCCCCAAGTCATGGCCTTCATTATAAATCCCCAAAGCCAAAATTTTTGCAGGTGAGTGATAGTCACAAAACATCCATTCTTCCAGGTTCTTCAGACCAAGTTGCCAGTTAGACAACAATCAGGACCTTCCAGCAGGGCAAACGTCCTGAAGAAACGCAGGAGCCATCAGCACCGTTCCGTGTTGGGCTTGGCTGTGAGAAAAGACAGCCTGCGTGCTGCAGGCTTCCCTCGCTTGTTTTCATGAAGCTTGAGCAAATGTTTTAGAAAGTTATTTCTAAATATTTCTAAGCTTGTGACAATGAAGATCACAAACTGATTTTGAAAATAGTCACTCCAAGGGAAGAGGGATGAAGGAATAGCAGATGCCTTCCTCAGGAATTAAACATTGGCTCATGGGTCTGCAAGTTAGGAGAAATTTGTACAACACTAATGAAAATGTAGCTATGGGTTTAGAAGAAATTGGATGTAAGCCATCTTTTGGGGGGGTGGGGGCGGTGCAAGTGATTCATAGGATTTGAAGGAACTGGAATGTTGCTCTATGCAGGTGAGTTTGAATTATTAGCCTGGAAGCATAGGAAACTAAAAAGATTAGAAATAATCAGGAAGTAATGATCACAGTAAATTAATAAAGGGAAAGTACCCATTCATGAATTTGTGTAGGCCTACTAACAAGTTAAAAGTTACAAATAAAAGTACAAATAATTAGGAGCTGAGTATAATTAGTTATGTTATTAATTAGCTTGATAATAAGCTTTCTAACTGCAACAAATTCTGCAACAGATGTTATGCACATAAACTACACCTAAGTGTTTCTAGAAGTGTGTGCATTTATCAATTCTGCCAGTCACACGTTCCAAACAGGTGAATTACAGGACCAGGCTCATTAACCTGGAATACAGTTTCTGAATCACATCTACACAGTAACAGACCTGCCCTCGTTCACTCACTGACCCCAGGAAAGCTGTAGACTGGACAGCATCGAACGTCAGGGGAGTCTACTCATCATACCATACTTAGCAGGTCTACTCGGTAGTGTCCTGGGATTCGCTTCACAATGAAAATGTCAGATTCTCATGACCACTTGAAGCAGGAAAATATCTAAGAAGGAGAATGGCCACCGGCGTGATGAGGATTCTCATGCTTTCTGAGGTTAAGATAATTTAGGATGATTCTTCACCTGCTTTAGAGAAGTCAAAGATTTTAGAGGTTATTCATACAAGGTAAACATAATATTTTTATGAATGGCAACGGAGTTGTTTCCTTTCACTGGTGTTAAGTAATGCCCCAAGAGAATGTATTTCCTTGCATGAAGAGTATTTAACGACCAAAGGTGTTTTACTCATTCTGGCTCAGTCCTAGAATAAGAATTTGACCTCTAATTGTCAGGAGATCCATCTTTAAGAAACGTGTTATCACGGATTAATCCTCTATCACCCATGGTCTTCATGCCACCAAGGCTTGCTTTACAAATATTTATTCAAGGAGTTGAAAAAGGTCCACGCTATGTTTGGTAGTAGTTTTATTTCATTTCCTTCAAATAGTACAGTAAAGTGCATAACTCTTTGTTGTGTTGCTGTCTGTAGAACGCTGTAAAACTGAACTGGACAAATCATTTTAAAGGTGAAAGCTCTTTGTTTATATAGTCTCTTTGCAAACAAAGCATATTGAAGCCTCAGCCTGTATTAAAGAGAAATATTTTTTTTAAAAGAGCAGTAGGAAGTTTGGGGCTGTTGGGCTTTTGGTTACTTCTTTTTCTTCATTTGGGTAAAAGAGTAAGATAGCAATGTGCGGTGCATGGTGTGTGGTTGCTCTAAGAATAATATAGAAGTGGTCAACCTAAAATGTCTTATCACTTTCTGTACTTGGAACCAGCAGCTGAAATTGGTTACTTATTTTGTAGCTGAAGTTAGGAGGAAAAAGTTCTATATGACTTTTAATATTAGTTTTAAATGTTAAGTATTAGTATTAAAAGTATTAGCTGTCCCAAATTAACCCTTGCTCCCAACGCTGCTTCATAAAACTTAGCATTTTTTGATAGTTAATAACAATCGCTGACATTCACTGAGCAGTTACGACATGCTGGGCACTGCTCAGTGCTTTATAAACATGAGATTATTTAAACCTCAGATCATCCCTATGAAATAAGGAATATGGTCTCCATTATACCGAGGAGAAAGGGCAGACTAAACCATTTATAACTTACCTGAGATCACACAGCTATGAAGATGCACCCTGCGCCCCAGGCTCCCAGCCACTGCCAGGCTTATGTCTGAGCTGCGTTGCTGGCTTTTCCCTCCATCCTTGGAAAGCAAGCATGCCCAGTTGGCCTGCAGGGAAGATCTGTTCCATGGCTGAATTTAGCATGTTTGTTCCACATGCATCACAAGATAAGCCAGCCTTTCCAGGCATTCATTAAGTACAAGTATCTTAGAACTGTGTCTCACACTTCACTCCTGGGGATCTGTTTAAAATGCAGGTTCGGATGCAGAGGGCCTCAGGAGGGGCCTGGGATTCTGCATTTCTAAGAAGCTCCCCAGACAACACTGATGCTGCTGATCCCCGAATACTTGAGGCACAAGGATTTGGGGAGCTCATGAAACCAGTTAGTAGACTATGGAGTGGGATCTCGAGCACCGGAGCAAGGTAGATTATTCAGTAAGACACAGAAAACATATTTCAACACTTCAGGAAAACATTCAAACATCACCAATCTACCACCCTCTCCCCTACCCCTTCCTCTCTGGGAGAAGAAGAGCCGCCATCCCAGGACACAGAGGGACATGCGGTTGTCATTTGCTGTCAGAGTGGTTTGGGGCCAAATCAAATAAGCATTTTGGTCAATGAGTTTGCAATTTTCATGACTCATAGAAAAGTTGTCAATCAAATAAATTCTTACAGAGCCATACAACGACTACTAGATAGCCAATGACATTGGAAAAGAATATTTAAAGGCATCAAAAAATATTTCCTGTCCATTGCAAGTGGAAAGAGGCCATTATAAAATAATTATGAAGAAATACTAGAAGGATCTACACCAAAATTTTAATAGCAGTTATCTAGGGATAATATTTAAGATGGCTTTATGCTTATCTATATGTTGTAAATTTTCTACAATAAATATGTGCGACTTTGAGAATCAGAAGAAAAATCATGTTCAATACTTTAAGATTACTCTGTGCCAAATCCATGATGACTCTTAGCATCCCTGAAGGTGGGATGACCAGCAGTTGTGGCCGTCCCGGCTCAGGAAAAAGGAAGCAAAAAGAACCATCTGTGGAATATTCTTGCAAAACAATGTGGCTGAACCTGATACATCCTCTGGAACTAACTTCCATTTCCAGGAAACACGGTGGGTACAGGAGTAAGTTAAATGATAGCACAAGAGAGCCAATAAACAGATCCAGAATGTGGGGCATTCTCCAGGACAACCGACCCAGTTTCTGCAACAAGGACATGAAGCGGGAACAGGGGCCTGCTCTGTATTAAAAGACAATCAAGACACATTACAAACCAATGCAACGTGTGGTGTGTTTAAGGAGTGAATGTTGTGTCCTCCCAAAATTTCTATGTTGAAGCTCTAACCTAATCCCCAGTGTGATGGCATTTGTATGTAGGACCTTGAGAGGTAGTTAAGTTTGGATGAGGTCATGAGAGTGGGGTCTCCATGATGGGATCAGTGCCCTTATGAGAAAAGGAACAGACCAGAGCTTGCTCTTGCTCTGCAAGTGACCACACAGCAGTGAGGCAGCCTGACACCGAGTCTCCTGGCATCTTGACCCTGGACATCCCAGGCTCCAGAGCTGTGAGAAATCAATGCTTGTTATGTAAGCCACCCAGTCTATGGTACTTTATCATCACCGCGTGAAGTGGCCAAGACACGGCATCTCAATTGAACAAGCCAAGTATCAGAAAACATTTTTAAACAACACAGAAATTTCTATTATGCAAGTAATATTAATTTTTAGGTGTGCAAACGGCATCGAGATTATAAAAGAAAATGTTCAGTTTTTAAAGATGCAGGAATATGTAGGAATAAAATAATTATGTATTCCTGAAGGATGTAGGAATAAAACAAAACGGTAGTACGACATTTTTTAATGCTTTCAACAAAAATTGTATAAATGGGTAGCTTAAGGGGAGCAGCAACATATCAACTACCACCAAACATGGGTGATGAATATGTAAGTGTCCACCATACTCTTTATTCCCCCTAATTTTGTGCATTAGAAATTTTTCATAATAAAATACGTAATCAGGTTTCCTAATCTCTGCAAAGTAAAATACTAAGGTAAACTAGGACACAGAGCCATCGGAGACACACAGATATTTTAAGCTGCAGAAAGCAGCATCATCTATGCAAATTGAACCTTAGAGATTTAATATGATCCCACTTGAGTAATTGAGATAGCTGAATAATCTGCATTGCGTTGAGTTGCAAAGACAGAACAACATTGTGATGAAGCTGTGTACAGGCTGGATTCTGAATTCAGAAATAATTCGTCCAGATTAAGAAGATCATGAGGATAATAACTTTCCTGTGTACAGTGCTTTACGGCTTATATATATTTTCAGGTACAGCATTTTATTTCTTCATTTAATCTCCTTTACTTCCATTCTAAGTTGTAAAGATTACTTTCCACTTTGTGATAGAGATTTCTGCAAATTCAATCAATGAGCACTTATTTAACAGTACAGGCCCCCTGCTTGGAACTGGAAATGCAGGACAGACATGGCCTTCGGCTCTGCCAAACAAGAACCTTCCAGTTCGGATTCATGATGGTTTCGTCTTGGAGGAAGCAGCGTCTCAGCAATCAGACCAGATTTAGAGCCTTACGTCGAGCAACGAACTCCACATTTTGAGATGACGCTGTGAGTCCAGGCGGGCTCAGAAAATTACCTCCTATTGTGTCCGGAATTGGTGGTTGCTTGGGCTCACTGACTTAAAAGAATGAAGCCGCGGACCCTCACGGTGAGTGTTACAATACTTAGAAATCGTGTGTCCAGAGTTTGTTTGTTCCTCCCGCCCTTTTGTTACTCCCAGTGGGTTCGTGGTCTCGCCGGCTTCAGGAGCGGAGCCGCAGACCTTCGCAGTAAGTGTTACAATTCACAACGCAGTGAACCCAAAGTCAGCAACAACTAGATTTATAGCAAACAGCCAAAGAACAAACGCTCCACATCTTTGGATACAACCCCCGAGCAGGTGCTTGGCGCAAGGGCCGGCACCCTGCTTTTATTCCCTTATCTGACCCCACCCACATCCTGCTGATTGGTCCATTTTACAGAGAGCTGATTGGTCCATTTTGACAGAGTGCTGATTGGTGCATTTACAAACCTTGAGCTAGACACAGATTGCTGATTGGTGCATTTACAATCCTTTAGCTAGACACAAAAGTTTTCCAAGTCCCCATCCAACATAAGAGCGCAGCTGGTTCTGCTAGTGGATGCCGTTGAGAGCGGAGCTGCCTGTCAGTCCTGCGCCAGCACGCTCGCACTACGCAGGCCTTGGATGGTCGATGGGACCTGGTGCTGCGGAGCTGCTGGGAGCGCCCCTCAGGGAGGCTCCGGCTAATCAGGAGCCCACAAGGCAGGGGGCAGTGCTCGAGCATGGTGGGCTGCAGGTCCCCAGCCCCCGCCCCGTGGGGAGGCGGCTTGAGGTCCGGCCAGAATTCAAGTGCGGGGTGGGCGGGCCGGCCGGCAGGCAGTGCTGGGGGACCCGGCACATCCTCCGCAGCTGCTGGCCTGGGTGTTAAGCTTTTCACTGCCTGGGGCCAGTGGCGCCGGCCGTTCGGAGTGCAGGGCCTGCCGAGTCCGTGCTCACCCAGAACTCACGCTGGCCCATGAGTGCCCTGCACAACCCCGGTTCCCACCCGTGTCTCTCCCTCCACACTTTCCCGCAAGCAGAGGGAGCCGGCTACGGTCTCCGGCAGTCCAGAGAGGGGCTTCCACACTGCAGCGGTGGGCTAAAGGGTCCTCAAGCGCGGCCAGAGCAAGTGAGGGCTGCTAGCACGGTGTCTCCTCTCACTATAGAGCTGATGAAAGAAAATGGGAACAGTTAGCTTAAAAAAGGAAGGACGTGAGACAAGAGAAAATCTGTTTTGACTCTAAATAACAGAGTCCTTTCCAACAGCAAGTGCATCCCAGCCTGCAGGGAGGCGCATGTGGCGAGCAAGCCCTTGGGGTGTGGTTTGTCGCTCACACGTGTCCCTCTACTGTTCCGTTGGTTAATTCCAGTGAGCATTCGCTTGCACTCCTGAAGTGATGACCTTAACATTACACCACTGTCTTTCCACCGCTTCTGAAGCCACCGGCTCACTCAACAGGGTCAGCACATTTGGTCTCCTCCTCCACAAAGACATGCAAAAGAACATTCGATGAGAACCTCCTCAGCTTACCTGCACCAGCAACACCCTGCACAGGCAAAGCATGACTTTTTTTTTTTTTTTTTTTTTTTTTGAGATGGAGTCTTGCTCTGTCGCCCAGGCTGGAGTGCAGTGGCACGATCTGGGCTCGCTGCCAGCTCAGCCTCCTGGGTTCATGCCATTCTCCTGCCTCAGCCTCCCGAGTAGCTGGGACTACAGGTGCCCGCCAGCATGCCCAGCTAATTTTTTTGTATCTTTTAGTGGAGACGGGGTTAGCAAGGATGGTCTTGATGATCTGACCTCGTGATCTGCCCGCCTCGGCTTCCCAAAGTGCTGGGATTACAGGTGTGAGCCACCGCACCCGGCCCGAATCACTAGTACTTTGTTTTTTGAGACGGAATTTTGCTCTTGTTGCCCAGGCTGGAGTGCAATGGCGTGGTCTCCGCTGACTGCAATCTGTGAGGCCTCCAGGGTTCAAGAGATTCTCTTGCCTCAGCCTCCCAAGTAGCTGGGGTTACCGGCGCCTGCAACCACACCTGGCTAATTTTTGTAATTTTAGTAGAGACGTGGTTTCCCCATGTTGGCCAGGCTGGTCTCGAACTCCTGACCTCAAGTGACCCATCCACCTCAGCCTCCCAAAATGCTGGGATTACAGCAGTGAGCCACAGCACCAATCCTGGAGATAGATTTTATAACAATCCAAGGAAAGCTGTAGACCCTCTTACCAGGAAAAGACATGGAACATACATAGTTGCATGAAATTTCAGGAGGTAAGTGAAAGCCCCTGCAGCACGGACCTCCTGAGATTCTCTGTTCCACCTGGTAGGTACCATTTTGCCACCATCTACCTAGTTACAAGGTCAAACAGCAAAGTCCTAGGTAACTCTTCCACATTTACCCCAACCCCTTCCAAGTGGTAACCAAATCGTGTGCCTCTTCCTCCTACGTGTCTGTAATCTGTTTCTCCTCTAATCTATCCACAACACTACCTTAGTGCATACTCTCATCTGTCACCTAGATTACTATAACAGGCTAAAACTTGTCTCTATTCTCCCCTCCAACCTGCACACTGGCAACCAGTGTTCTGGTTTTTTTTCTCTGCATCTGTAAGATATAAATCTAACTGTACCATTCCCCAGGTTAGAATCCCTCAATTCACAATAACCTAAAGGCAGGAGCAATCCAAATACTCATCGATAGATGAATAAACAGAATGTGGCCCATCTATACAATAGAATATTATTCAGCCTTAAAAAAGTATTGAAATTCTGACAGATGCTACAGCGTGGATGAACCTTGAGGACATTGTGCTAAGTGAAAAGCCAATTACAAAGGGGTAAATAATGTAAGCTTTGACTCATATGAGGTGCCCAGAGTAGTCAAATTCATGAGACAAAAAGTACTGGTTACCAGGGGCTAGGGAAATGGTGGTTGCTAGGAGCTTTGGAGATGAGGGAATGGAGAGTTATTGCCTAACGGGCGAAGAGATTCATTCGGGAAGATGAAAAAGTTCTAGAGCTGGCTGGTGATGCTGGTTGCAAAGCAACGTGATGTGCTTAATGCCACTGACCTGTATGCTTAAAATGGTTAAAATGATAAATTTTATGTTACATTGTTTTACCACAATTAAGAAAAATCCTCCCATAACTATCACCTAGAGATAAATTCCTTAAAATGACATCTAAAATCAGGATCCAGCCCGACCTACTCCTCCAAGCTCCGTGAACAAGTCACCCTTAATTCCTGATTCCCTGACTCTCTCGTAGCTGTTCACAGACCTTGCCTCTCCGCCAAGTATCTTTCTTCCTGTGCAGGAGACAGTCTAACCTAGTGCTGAAGAGCCAGGACTCAGAATCACACTGCCTAGCTTTCACTCCCTGCTCAGCCACTTACTGGTTGCATGAGTTATTACCCAACCTTGCAATTCTTAGTTTCCTAATCTGTAAAATGGGAATAATAAACTAGTAGTTATTGTAGTGATTAAGTGAACTAGCACATGTAAAACACTTCAGATTGTGCTTGGAACTCACTAAATGCCTAATAAGTTGTCATTTGTCAGTCATGTGAGAATGTCTCCTGATTCTTTTTTTTTTTTTTTAGACGGAGTGTCCTCTGTCGCCCAGGCTGGAGTGCAGTGGCACGATCTCGGCTGACTGCAAGCTCTGCCTCCTGGGTTCACGCCATTCTCCTGCCTCAGCCTCTTGAGTAGCTGGGACTACAGGCGCCCGCCACCACGCCTGGCTAATTTTTTGTATTTTTAGTAGAGACGGGGTTTCACCATGTTAGCCAGGATGGTCTCGATCTCCTGACCTCGTGATCTGCCTGCCTCGGCCTCCCAAAATGCTGGGATTACAGGCGTGAGCCACAGCGCCCGGCCATCTCCTGATTCTTATGAAGCAATGTCTGTGATGGGATCATATGTTGGGAGCCATCCCTGTTCTCCCACCCTCATCTCAGGAAGCGCTGGGTACTCCTTCTCTGCATTCCTATGTAGTACCTTTTATATACTTGTATTTCTTTTAAAGAAGCAGTGTCGTTATCTGTTTAAATGTGTGACTCCTCCAGTGAACTGTGAGCTCGTAGAGATCAGAAATTGTAATTTATCGCCTCCCTACAGAGCCTCAGACAGTCTGGCAGGTGCTACATTTTATAAGCCATCAGCCGAACTCTGTAGAATAAATGAGTCCATGTTGTAGAGGGAATTCCTGCTGGAGTGCAAGACTGGATTAGGTGCCCCTGAAACCTAGGAAACTCCAAGCCCTGGAGTCCAAGATCTCTGCATGTTCCCACTAAATACTGGCACATCGTCTTTGCATATTTGCTTTAAAAAAGCAAAGAAAGCACACCGTTTGCAGGGCCTGTGCTTACCTCTGCCATACATGTTTGATAGCAAAATACAGCATGCCTGATCCATGGCAAATGAACATTCATGTCTTTAACAGATTCTGGAATTTTTACCCCCAGATACAAGTTGAAATTACTGCTGTAATTGAGAAAATAGTAATAGAGCATCTGTTTTGTACCAGGTATTGAGGATACAGTGACAAGCAAATTCTTGTGGGCACTGCCCTCGCTGGGCACCCATGGAGTACACACAGACGTGTGCCCAAATGCAGTCCAGGTTCCTTTCATCCAAGTGACCTCACTGTCTTGACTGAAGGCTACTCTGCACAGGTCCACTCTATGCAGAAGCCAGCGATGGAAAGAAATTAAGCTACTAAGCACGCCCTCTAATCACTGAAAGGGAGTCAGTTCAATGACAAGGTCATCACTGGCCAACTGCGCATGTAAAAAGATCTCCATGTCCGACTCCTAAGGAAGAGGTGCTTTCCCTGTACTTCAACCTCTGGTTCTGACATTACCTTGAACTCCAGGTAGAGCTAAGATTTCCTACACCCACCCCACCCTCTTCACAGGATATATTAAGCCTCAGGAAGAATGCCTTAGTAAACATCGTTTTCTGTTTCAACTTGTTAATAATTGCCGAATTTGGTTTGGGGGAATGTTTTATTATAATGGCTGTTAACAGGAAGGTCTCCAACTGTCAAATCACCTAACAGGCTTCATGTGGAGAAAATCTAGGTGTCCCAAGGGTGATCCAGGGCATCTCTGTGGATTAGCAGGCTAAATAGAAAGAAAATTTTCCAGCAAAGACATTGAGGCTGGGATAGAGAGAGAGAGAGAGAGTGAGAGAGAGACCACAGTTCATAAGAGAACAAAGAAAAGAGAATTTCAGATTCAGGACATAGTAGTACCTGTTTCTTCCCATGCTCTATTTTTTACAAATCCCCTGGGGATCTTGATAAGATGCAGATTTTGATTCCGCGGGCCCAGGTCGGATCTGGCTCTCTGCATCTCTAGCAGCCTCCCAGGTGATGCTGTGCTGTGGATGGAAGGATGACACTTTGAACAAGCAAAACCTTCCGAGTTCATTAAGAACATGGATTCATGCGTCCTCTTAAAAGATAACAGTCAACTTCATTTCTTCTTTCGAAGAACTTTGGGGGAAGTATTTTAAACATCTTTCCTCAACTATGGCCTTATTGAGTTTGTCTAAAGTAGGGTCTGAGTCTCAAATCTTGAGGGAGCCCCTTTATGAGAGAGGGTGAAAAAACTGCGTAGGGAACAGGTGGGAGAGCGCCACCTAGGAAGAGGTCAGGTTCTGGGTTCAGGAGCAACTAAGAAACTCCCTTCTATTTGCACCTTCTCAGGCTTTCCCAATCTGAGAAAAGTTTTTGAAGATGAGAATAAGGATGCCCCTCATTTTTCAAACTATGTGAATACCCCAGAAGACATCAGTTAAACCTCTCGTTATGTTTCACAGCCACGGGGAAAGCCCTCTCATTTAAAGATTTTGTAACTGTTTTCGTAACTTAACTTTGTAGAAATCTGAATTGTCCTGAGCTGAATTAGATGATCCTGAATGAAAAACCCCCTTTTTTTCCTGTCAAATATTTAAGACTTTTTTTGACTCTCCCAAAGGTAAGATTCCACAAAGTCCAGACATGACATTCTCCCAAAAATTCGGCTGATGTTCCATGAACCTTGAAGCCTTCCCCACCCTGGCCCTCAGTTCAGCTTACCTGCCTGCCACTGAAATATTTAGGCCCACGGAAGGCACCTGGTGTAGGAAGAGCATTCCCCCGTGTGGCAAAATGAAACATGCTCACTGCAGCCTCTGCGCCCGCAGCCATTCGCAAGCCACCACTGTGTCCCAAGAAACACCAGCTCTCTACACAGGGCAGCCCCTGATCTAATGTCACCAGGGGGCCACCCGTGGGATGTAATCACAAGCCCGATCCCTGCTGGCAGACTTCAGTCCCCTGATGCCTCATCTTCCCTGCAGGGCTCCCCCAGCCAGCAAGTGTTCAAGCCGGACCCCAGAGGCAGTGACAGCAGGACTGGAGGCCCAGCCAAGGGCACAGCCGGGAGAAGAGCCACACAGCTAATTAGTCCAGGAACCACATGCCTATTGTTCTCCTGTATTCACCAGCCGGAACCTGATCCGCCAAACCGCTAGCCCACCGGGCAGAGCAACACATTCCAGAAATCTGGGCTGCCTGCCAACACCACCCCGCCTGAAAGCTTCCTCCCCCTGAAATCCAAACCTGGGGACCATTAGCCCAGGAGCCCTGCCTGATCATGCACTGCACTGCGGGGCATGGGGAGACACCCTCCCTCGGGACATGGACTGACCCACAGTGACAGAGGACAGCAAGGGACACTGCATCCGGCATTGCACCCCAGTGGCCCCCAGGTGCGGGTCCCAGGGACCTGCCCAGGGGCCTATGCTGGGTGGCTCTGCCACCTTCGCCTTTTGACCTGCTTTGGTGGTGTCCCCAATCTTGAGGACTGACTGAAAAGAAACGAAAACACTGCTGGAACACTGTGATCATTTGCATTTGGGCTTGTTCGGTTTGAGGCTTTTTCTCTCCCATTGACAATTGTCTCGAGCCCTGACCCCCAACTCTAGGTAATGCTGGCTGTTGGCAGGGAAGTAAGTTTCTGTTACTTTGAAATCTCCTCTAGTCTGGTATTGGTGTAATATATCATAAGAGAGACCCTCTTCACTCCTGGGGATACCTGGAGAGCCCATGAGCTTTACATCAAGAAAAAAAAGAAGAAGGGGAAGATGTTAAGAAAACTATAAAATGAGAACAAGTAATTCTCATGGAAGGCTTCCAAAAGGTACCTTTTCCTATGGCTCACAACACTGATCTCCCCTCTCTATCACTTGGCTCTCCTTGAATTTCATTGAACCAGGTCTAAAAGGAAGAGACCCAGCTGGTACCCCCATCCCCCTTTAAAAGTAACTTTTCTGCAACTCCCCCAGACCACCAGGCTCCCCTCATCTTCAAGGTGAGGACACTGTCGAATACCCTCCTCCTCCTCCTGCCCTGACTTTTCCTCCTTCTCCCAACAGTCTTATCTCCCCAGATTCTTCCTGCTCCCATCCTAGGTTCTAGCATTTTCCTTTCTGCCTCATCCTTCTATGCCCTCACAGCACCACTATCCCCAAATTCACCTCCAGTCTGTACATCCTCTCAAAGCACCTTGTTTCAACTTGTGGGACGTATCCACCTGGATTTGAAGAAAATGCCTTAAACTCATCGTGTCTAAGACCAAGTTCATCCTCTCCACAAAACTAGCCCCTTCCTCTACTTTCCTTCTGTCTCTTAATGACATTAACACTGGTCCAGAAAACTGGGTTTGGAATCCAGTAATCTGCTCATCCTCATCTCTCTCAATTCCAACCTCCAGTAGTTTCCAAGGAATAGCCACTCTCCCTCTCATACTCTCCCCTTTCTTTCTCTCCACTCTGTGCCATCCCAACACACCCTATGTCACCTGCCTAGATGCTGGGCAAACACCTAACTGATGCCTGTCTTTATGAATCATCAAACTCTAGAGCAGAACTGGGCCTTAGAAAAGATTTTGTAAGCCCCCTTATGCTTCCAGATGAGGATAAGAACTGAAGCCTGGGAAGTGGGGTTGCCAAGGCTCCTCGGGTTTTGAAGGAGGGCTCTCCTCTGTCCCAGACATCACTGCTGATGATGTCACTCAAATATTGCAATCAAGACTCTCTCCACTTGATATCAGTCCAGTCACTGAACATAGTCATTTTTTCCTGTCTCCATACTTTGCTCATTTTGCCTCTTTTCCCTGGAAAAATTCCTCCCCAACATCCCTCTCCCCTTTCTCAGCCACAGCTGAAACTCACCTCAGGTACCACTTCTCCATGTAGTCCACTTTGATCCCCCTCTACTCCTGGCTGTCTCTCCTTCTTCTGAGCTCCTCCAGCCCTTTTCTAGACTTCTCTTGAGACACAAGCATAACTCTCCCTTTGTTACAGTTATTTGTCCTACTTAATATTGCAGACTGCCCTACTTGTTATTTTTTACCCTTTATGGACTCCATCAGTATGTTCTGAACAAGAAATAGTTAAACTGAACTGCTTTCTATAGCCCTACTGTTTATTTAATAATCCAGAAGCTGATGATAAGGTCCCCAGTGTCATTTTGGCCCACATTCCACCCCTGGAATGATCCTGGGATCTGGAAGAAAGAAGCAGGTTAGGACAACTGTCAAATGAAAACAAGTAACTCTCTTGATGGCAGGAATGATGGACAAGCTAAGTACCTTAAGAGAGCTTAAACTGGGTAAACCTGGCCGGGAACGGTGGCTCACGGCTGTAATTTCAGCACTTTGGGAGGCCAAGGCAGGTGGATCACCTCACGTCAGGAATTCGAGACCAGCCTGGCCAACATGGTGAAACCCCGTCTCTACTAAAAATTCAAAAAAAAAAATTAGCCAGGCGTTGTGGTGGGCGCCTGTAATCCCAGCTACTCAGGAGGCTGAGGCAGGAGAATCTCTTGAATCCAGGAGGCGGAGGTTGCAGTGAGCCGAGATCACGCCATTGCACTCCAGCCTGGGCAACCAGAGTGAAGCTCCATCTCAAAAAAAAGAAAAAAAAGGGTAAACCCCCGTAACCCCCTCTCCTGGAACACAGGCTGATGTGGACCCAGATCTGCAGTCCCATTGCTCATGCAAGAAGAACCAAATGGAAATCATCCTTTGGAGCGCATGTCATGAACACAATCAAAGCAGCTCCACGTCATGGAGGCTGTCATAGGCGCAATTTTAATATCCTACAAAATACAAGTTGGGAAATATCATAGACCCAAATAGTCACCAAAATGGAGATCATCCTGAAAAACAATCGGGCCTTTGCCCACTGAACGTGGCATAATTAATACTTTCTATTCTAGGGACAAGGAGGTGTTGAGGAAATATGGGAAGAGCAGAAATCAGCCACTCCTTGGGAACAATCTCACAGTCAGAATTGTAGGAATTCTTTCAGGCTAATTGATAACAATCATCGAAGCCTGGTTCACATGGAAGTTAAACCCATAAATGGAATTAAAGGAAAAAACTTTTTTAAGGGAATTTTGATATTTATTTAAAAGGCTGAAAGTGATTTTTTGTTTTTTTGAGACAGGGTCTCACTCTGTTACCCAGGCTAGAGTGCAGTGGCATGATTACAGCTCACTGCAGCCTCAGCCTCCCAGGCTCAAACAATCCTCCTGCCTCAGCCTCCTGAGGAGCTGGGACTACAAGTGTGTGCCACCACACCTGGCTATTTTTTTCTATTTTTTGTAGAGATGAGGTCTCGCTATGTTGCCCAGTCTGGCCTTGAACTCCTGGCCTCAAGCAATCCTCTCACCTTGGCCTCCCAAAGGGCTAGGATTACAGGCATGAGCCACCGCACCTGGCCTGATTATTCTTTAATATTTTCAAAATAATACTTTCAAATAGTTTGAGTGGAAAAAGAAGTTTAATGTGTAAAAATATCTTTTTTATTTTTAAATAACAGCTTTACTAAAATATAATTGGAAGTTTGATATACATATACATTGTGAAATGATTAATTACTATAGTCAAGCTAATTAAAATATACATCACCTCACACAGGGACCTTTGTGTGTGTGTTTGTGTGTGTGTGTGTGTGTGTGGTGAGAACACAAGACCCACTCTCTTTACAAATTTCAAGAGTTCAGTAGTATTAACTATAGTCATCATGCTGTACATTAGGTCTCTAAAACATATTCATCCTATGAAACTGAAACCTGTATCCTTTGACCAGTATCTACCACAATTTCTCCCAACCCCAATTCCACCCCTGCCAATGGTAGCCACCATTCTATTTTCTGCTTCTATGAATTTTACTTTTTTAGATTCTACATATAACTGAGATCATGTAGTATTCTTTTTTCTGTGTCTGGCTTATTTCACTTGGCATGCTTTTCAAGTTCATCCATGTTGTTATGAATAGTAGGATTTCCTTCTTTTTTAAGGCTGAATAGTATTCCAATATGTGTGTGCGTGTATATATACCACATTTTCTTTATTCATTCATTTGTCAATAGATGCTTAGGTTGATTTCATATCTTGACTACTGTGAATACTGCTGGAATGACCATGGGAATGCGTACATCTCTTTGAGATATTGATTTCAATTCCTTTGGGTATATATTCAAAAGTAGAATTATCAGATCATAAGGTAGTTCTGTTTTTGATTATTTGAGAAACCTCCATGCTGTTTACCATAATAGCTATACAAATTTACAATCCTACCATCAGTGTACAAGGGTTCCCTTTTCTCCACAGCCTTGCCAACACTTGTCAATTTTTATTTTTTGATAATGGCCACCCTAACAGGTGTGAAGTGATGTCTCGTGGTTTTCATTTGCATTTCCCTGATGATAGGTCAGCACCTTTTCATATACTTGTTGGCCTTCTTTGGAGAAATGTCTATTTAGGTCCTTTCTCCATTTTTTAATCAGATTATTTGGGGTTTTTTTTGGCATTGAGTTGTATGAATTCTTTCTACATTTTGGATATTAACCCTTATCAGAGATATGGTTGCAAATATTTCCTCTCAATCTGTAGGCTGCCTTTCCATTTTTTAAATTATTTTTCTTTGCTGTGCATAAGCTTTTTATTTCGAAGTTGTCTCACACATTTATTTTTGCTTTTTTTGCCTCCGCTTTCAATGTCATATCCAAAAAATCATTGCCAAGACCAATATCAAAGAGGTTTTTCCCTGTGTTTTTTCCTAGTACTTTCACAGTTTCAGGTCTATGTCTTTCTTTTGAGTTGGTTTTTGTGTATAGTGTAAGATACAGGTCCAATCTCATTTCTTTGCATGTAGATATTCAGTTTTCTCCACACTGTGAACTGGAGAGACTATCCTTCCCCTCTTGTATATTCTTGGCACCCTTGTTGAACATTAGTTGACTGAATACACATGAGTTTATTTCTGGGCTCTCTATTTCGTTCCATTGGTCTATATGTCTATTTTTATGCCAGTACCATACTATTTAAATTATTATAGCTTTGAAGTATAATTTGAAGTCAGAAAGTGTGATACCTCCAACTTGTTCTTCTTTCTCGAGATTGCTTTGGCTATTTGGGGTCTTTCGTTGTTCCATATGAATTTTAGAATTGTTTTTTCTATTTCTGTGAAAAATGCCACTGGAATTTTCACAGGGATTGTGTTGAATCTATAGATTGCTTTGTGTTATATGTACATAATATTAATTCTTCCAACTTGTGATAGGAAATACTTTTCCATTTATTTGTGTCTTCTTCAATTTTTTCATTAATATTTTGTAGCTTTCAGGGTACAGATCTTTCACACCCATGTTTTTCTTTTTGATGCTATTGTGAGTTGGATTGTGTTTGATTTTCTTTTCAGATAGTTCATTGTAGGTATAAAGAACATGACTGATTTTTGTATGTTGATTTTGTGTCCTACAACTCTTCTGAATTCATTTATTAGTTTTAACATGTTTGTGGTGTTTTTAGAGTTGTATACATATAAGCTCATGTCATCTGCAAACAGAGGTAATTTTATTTCTTTCTTTCCAATTCAGATGCCTTTTATTTATCTTTTTTGCCTAGTTGCTCAGCTAGGACTTCCAGTACCGTGTTGAATAGGAGTGGCAAGAATGGCAATCCTTATCTTGTTCCTGGTCTTAGAGGAAAAGCTTTCAGGTTTTCCCCATTGATTACAATGTTAATCATAAGTGGCCTTCATTATGTTGAAGTAAGTTCTTTCCACACCTATTTTGTTAAAAAAATTTTGTCATGGATAAATCCCTAGAAACATACAATCTGCCAAGACCTAATCAAGAAGAAACAAAGTTTGAACACACCAACAAATAAGGAGATTGAATTCGTAATCAAAATCCTCCCAACACGGAAATGTCCAGGACCAAATGGCTTAATGGATGAACTCTACCAAACATTCAAAGAATAATTAATACCAATCCTTCTTAAATGCTTCCAAAAAATAAAAGAGAATACACTTCCAAACTCATTTTATGAGGCAACATCACCCCAATACCAAAGCCAGACAAAGACACCACAGAAAACTACAGACCAATACCTGTAATGAACATAGATGTGAAAATCCTCAATTAAATATCAGCAAACCAAATTCAACAGCACATCAGAAAGATTACACACCCTAACCAGGTGGGATATATCCCTGGGATGCAAGGTTGGTTCAACATAACACAAATCAGTCAATGTGTTATACCACATTTAACAAAATGAAAGATAAAAACCACATGACTGGATGATTATCTCAATAGATGCACAAAAAGCACTTGACAACGAACTCTTGCAAATAAACTTGTAAAGTTCAATTACAGCTAAAAATACAAAATATTCTTTGTTCAAACGCTAGGCACACGTTTTTTTTGGTAAGATGCTAGAACAGAGAGCAATTAAGTTAGTTGAATGAAAAAAAGATAGCAAAAAGAGAGCATCATGCTGTAGTCTCTCTTTGAAAATGTTTTCCAGTAGAAAAATGCACATGTTTATTCCAAATCCATTTCAAGTACAAGCAGACATTTCAGTCTCTTGCCTGCCAACTCTCTGTCTTCTCTAACCCACTATGGAGAATACTTGACATCTGCGAGGAAGGAACAGCATGACTTGCATTTACTTCAAGGTTAAAGGTGAAATGTATTTGTCATTAAAGTCCTCAGCAAACACATAGAACGGGCCTTTTTTTAAAAAGGGACATCAAATATTTTGATGTGGTTAGAGGCACAAACAAGACAACAGATGTTAACGTCGGGTGATGATGTCAGGACCACAATGATTTTTTTTCCTAAACTTTGTTCTTTTTTTATGTAATCGGTTTCAAAACATATTCAAATGATATTTAGGACAACCTAGAAACTAATAATTCATCTTGAACCTATGTCAAAAAGCAGATCCAAAGGAAGCACAAAATAAATTTTGTGTGGTTTTTCCCTCCCTTTCTCTCTCTTTGGTCCCAAATATTACCCTTACTTCTTTTTAGAAAGTAGTACTGTTAAAAAAAATAAAAATGAAAACCTTCTAGTATCACACAACTGAAGTTCTAAGTGCTTCCTTTGTCCATAGAATGAACCACTGTGACTTATGTAAGCTTCCTCCTTCCCCCTGACCAAAGGAGACCAACTGCCTGGTCTAGATCATCCTCCGGCTTTCATGGGCTTTATGAAAATGCTTTAGTCTACCAGGAAGTCTACAAATGTACTCTACAAGTCTGAGTTGTTGCATTATGGTGAGTGCTTTGGGGAATCAAAGCATCCTTTGCTCTGATGGACCAACAAGGATACAGCCATTTTAAAAATAGGTCAAATAAACTCACCAAAACTCTGCTTTTATTAAAAAAAAAAAACTAAATGCCAGTGGGACTATTTTTAACATAATTCCCTATTATCAGTTTGGGTCACAAGTCTTCATATAAAAATGAAAGCACAAACCAGACAATGAGGAACACAAACTGACACTTACTGTGTTTACAAGCTGTTGATCCATCCCTGGAGTCACTCCGGGATGCATTTAGTTACCTTTTTTTATACAAAGGTAACAAAAGTAATTTGAAAAACTGGAATATTTATTAGAACTCTTTTGCTTTTAAAGAAGACACAGTTTTGTTGAGATATAATTTACACACCATGAAACTCACCATCTTAAAGAGTATAATTTAGGGGTTTTTAACATATTCTTGAGATTGTATTAATTCAACCAACATCACTATTTTATTTCAAACCACTTTCTTCAGCCCGAAAAGAAATGCTATACTTCTTAGTAGTCATTCCCCCTTTCTTCCTCTCTGCAGCCTCTGGCAACCACTGCTCTACTTTCTGTGTCTATGGATTTGTTTATTGTGGATATCTCATGTAAATGGAATCACACAATATACAAGTTGAGCATCCCTAATCTGAAATCCAAAATACTCCAAAATCCAAAACTTATAAATGTCAACATGATGCCACAAGGGAAAATTTTACACTTGACCTCATGTACACAAACATTGTTTCATGCACAGAATTATTAAGAATATGACTAAGACCCCAAAAGCAAATGCAACAAGAACAAAAATAAATAAATGGAACTTAATTAAACTGAGAAGCTTCTGCATAGCAAAAGAAATAACAGAGTAAATAGACAATTTATAGATGAGAGAAAATATTCACAAACTATACACCCAATAAAAACCTAACATCAAGAATCTACAAGGGACTCAAACAAATCATCAAGAAAAAACAAATAATCCCATTAAAAAGTGGGCAAATTACATGAAAAGATATTTTCCAAAAGAAGACACACACACAGAAATGGCCAACAAACATATGAAAAAATGCTCAACATCACTAATCATCAGGGAAATACAAATTAAAACCACAATGAGATACAAAATTACCCCCGTCAGAATGGCCATTATTAAAAAGTCAAAAATAATAGATATTGGCATGGATGTGGTGAAAAGGAAATGCTTGTACACTGCTGGTGGAAATGTAAATTACTACAACCTCTATGGAAAATAGTATGGAGATTTATCAAAGAACTAAAAATAGAACTACTCTTCAATCTGGCAATTCCACCATTGGGTATATACCCAAAGAAAAAGGAGTCATTATATCAAAAAGACACCTGCACTTGTATGTTTATTGCAGCACAGTTCACAATTGCAAAGATAAGGAATCAACCTAAGTATCCATCAACTGATGAATGAAGAAAATGTAGTATATACATATATAGATATAGATATATAGATAGATATTGTGAAATATTACTCAGCCATAAAAAAGACTGAAGTAATGTCTTTTGCAGCAACTTAGATGGAACTGGAGACCATTATCCTAAGTGAAGTAACTCAGGAATGGAAAATCAAATACTGCACATTCATATAAGTAAGAGCTAAGCTATGGGTACGCAGAGGCATACAGAGTGATATAATGGACACTGGAGACTCAGAAGTGGGGAGGGTGGAAGAGAAGTGAAGGATGAAAAATTACCAGTTGGGTGCATTGTACACTATTCAGGTGACAAGTACACTAAAAGCCCAGGCTTCACCACTATACAATTCATCCATGTAACCAGAAACCACTTGTACCCACTAAAGCTATTGAAATAAAAATAATAAAATCAGAACTATGAAATCAAATCAAATCAAAGGAAACAAATGAACATATGTATCCAGTTGGTGGCATAACTACCAAAAAGGAACCATTCCAAGTGACTTAAAAACACAGGAATTTGTCAGGCATTCCCAATGGGATATACCCTAACTATAAAAAGAACTGCAAAACAATTAGTAAAGAATTATTTAAGTTTAAAAATATATATATTGTTTAAAATTACCTTCAGGCTCTCTGTATAAAGTGCATATGAAACTTGAATGAATTTCATGTTTAGACTTGGGTCCCATCTCCAATATATCTCATTATATATTTGTAAATGTACCAAAATCCAAAAGATTTGAAATCCGAAACATTTCTTATCCCAAGAATTTCAGATAAGGGACACTAAACCTGTATAAACCTTGTGTCTGGCTTCTTTCACTCAGTATGATGTTTCAAAAGTTCATCTATGTTGTAGCATGTGTCAGAATTTCATTCTTTTTTATGGATAAGTGATATTCCATTGTATGAATATACCATATTTTGTGTATTCATGCCTCAGCTGACAGACATTTGGGTTTTTTTCACATTGGGAATATTATGAATAATCATACTGCTGTGAACATTCATAGCAAGTTTTGGTATAAATAAATATTTTCAAATCTCTTGAGAGTGGGTACTTTTTTAACCAATTAATTGTCCTGGGTTGCTCAATTTGCAATTACAAGCAGGTATTAGAGGGGTCCTCTCCACGGCCTACAAGTCCTCTCATGAACTATTGGATCTGCCTATATCTCTGACCACAACTCTCACTATCATTCTCTTTCTCACTACATTCCAGCAGCTCCTAAATCTCTTCTAAATCTTCCCTTCCTCTATATCTAACCACTAACCACCACGGTGTCCCCCACCCCAAAAATTTTTTAAATGAAGAATTAAAGAGGTTCTGTCTCAGTGCAACAACCTGGTCTTATTCATTCTTCCCCAAGTTATCCACCACCTTAACTGCAGGTGTTAATACAATCTCATAGCTCTAAACATCTGCACTTAATGCCAAGTCTTCACTCAAATCAAGTTCCAACTCTGGGTGCTGGAACTCTCATCTCCCATGGGGAAAACGTTTTCACTGAGTTTATCTCTCACTCTCTCTTTACCCACAAGGCCTAGTCTCACCTGCAAAATAACCTACTGCCATCCATCTACACTCCACTCATTCGCTTGGAAATCCTGCAGGTTCTATCACCAGCTATAGACCAAGTTTCCTGGCCCTGTTGTGGCTCAAATACGAGAAGAGTGAGTTAATATGCAAGAGCACCATGGATGGTCTCACACTGAAGATGTAACAGCAGCTGCGCACACATTCTCAATGACCTAGGTTGGATCCATTGGAGGGTAAGGGAGGTCTTGTATATCTTAGTCACCACTGCATGTCCAGGACCTAGAATGGTGCCTGCGGCTAGAAACGTTTCAATAACATTTGTTGAATAACTTAATGAATATAGGAGGGACTTCTCTCCTCTTCCCATAGGCGTTGATTTATTTTATTTCTACTCCTTTCTGTGCAATGTGTGAACCTTCATGCTAATGTCACTATTAATTTTGTTCCCATAAACCCTTCAACTAAAGTAGTGCAGCTCCTTTCTCTTTCCTTTTTGGAATGTCATGTGTTTTATGGCACTGGCAAATAGCTGAGATGCTAAAACCAAGTCTTAGTTGAAGCTGCATACATAATTATAAGCCTACTGTTTGTATTCTACTGAAAACAGCAACTCCATGCTTAAAACACCTTTATTCTGTTTTTGATTCCTTCTAGACTCTCTGATACCAAGTAGCATGTGTTTTGCTCTTCATAAGTGCTCTCAGCCCCACGAGTTAGACAAGTCTCCCATTATGTGGTGCAATTGCAGCCTTTGGCAGTACCATCAGTCAGACTTGAAATATTCACCCACTGTCTCTTACCCCAAGCATGAGCCCTCACAGCCACACTTCATCTTACATTATCTCCTGCTCCAGGGAGACTCAGTTTTACCTCTTTCAAATATAAACTCTCTGACTCTAAATGATTCATTTCCCATCTCTGGACCTTGGTTTCTATTGTGTAAGAACAGGCCTTTAGTCTAGATCAGGAGTCTATTTCAGTCCATTACCTGTTTTTGCAAATAAGGCATTAAAAGAAAAACTTTAGTCACATTGAATTTAACGAGTTTATTTGAGCAAAGAATGCTTTATGAATCAGGAAGCATCCTAAACCAGTGGGGGTCCTGAGATCTGCGGCCATCCATATGAGCCAGGGGCTTTTGTAGGCTGGACACAGAGGCAAAGTAGAGAAATCACCTGATTGGCTACAGTCAGGCATCTGCCTTATATGGGCATGGTGTGATAAGGTGGCTGTTTGTGATTGGTTGAAACTCAGCTGTTTGTTATGCTCCTAAATTAGGCTTGTTTATACACGAAGGTCAAAGTTCACTACCTAAGGACTCAAGGTGCCCAGGGAGCCTCAGGCCACATTTAAGTTAATTTAACAAAAGTTTTATTGGAACAGAGCCATGCCCACTTTTCTAGATAATGTATATGGCTGCTTTCATGCAACAGTAACAGAGTTTCGCAGTTGCAGAATAGTCACTCTCTGGCCTTTCACAGGAGAAGTTTACTGACACTAGTTCATCTCTCTTGGCACTCTTCCAGCCCAACATTCCAAAAGCCAGGCCCTCTGACAGGTTATTTTCTACTTCCCAGTCCATGGCAGAAGTTACCCCATGGGCTCACAGCAAAGTGACTGGTAAACCTCCCAGTCTCCAAACCGCTGAAATATTTTTGATATTCAGTCCTTGTCAATCTTTCTACCAGAGGGTAAATTTTAGTAATTCTTAAAAGAATAAGCAATATTTGCAAGTGTTGTTGTGAAAATCCAGGCGTCATAAGGCAGTGATAAAGTTACATGGGGACGCCCTTGTGCACATAGATGCAAAGCAGGGGGAAAATGCAGAATCCCCAAAAAGAAAGAAAACTGAGGCTGGAAGAGAATGAGCTCCTTCCTGGGCAGGTTGGAAACTGTGTGAGTACTGCAAGCATCAAAAGGGGAAACTAAGAAAAATAAATGGATTTTTTAAATAGAAAATAAGACAATGAGAGACAAGAGTGTGGTGGTATGAGAGGGAACTTAACATGCTAGGATTCGAGGGGCAGAGAAAGGGAGCCTTTGCCACTGGCCAGAGAGAAGCCAGGGTTGGGGGAACAGCATCTGCACCCTGGGCAGGCCAATGCCCCTTGCTGGACTCAGCCAGAGCCGTCTGCTGCTGTGATGGGGAAAATGGCCCTGCATACTTTCATTAAACCAGGTATTGAAAGGAGCCTGGTTACTCACAAAATCTGAAACTGAGATACTGGGTTGGACCATTTCTAGCCAGTAAGTGGCCTCTTACTAGGACCCCAGTAGGAGGGGGTATCTGTTCATTCGTCAAAGCCGCATCAACAAAGACAGGTGCATCTCTGCCTGCTGGCTTGCTGGCAAAGATGAAGTAGAGGTGCATGTGAGCTCTGGCAAGCCTCTGCTGGCCTTCAGGCACCTTTTAGGGAAATGAGAGGATGCTTGCTCTCACTGGGGCAGCCTGAACCCCCAACCCCCTCCCCAGAGGTCCTGGGCTCAGATATTTGCACACACCTGCGTGGGAGCTCCTTGCAGTGGATAGTGGAAGGATGGGACAAAAGAGAAACAGAAAAATGAAGAGGGCAGGCAGGAGCATGTGAGCTCAGGAGGCAGCCTCTGATGGAGGTCACAACCCCCTTTTAGGTTGGACAATAAGGGCGGGATTCCGCAAGCAAGAGGTGCTGCAGAGATAGGTAAGGTCTGTCTCCTTGCTCTCCCCTCCCTTGCCACGGCCATCCCATTATGTCACAGACACGGGAGCAAGGCAGTGAAACAGACGCTGTGGGAGTTCAACACAGGGAGATAGCTACCTACCGAGTTTGTCTTAACAATGATTGAACCAATTGTCATTCAGCAAAAAAAAGGAAATGTTGAATGTTGTTCATTACATTCAAGTTTCTTTTTTGTTTCTTTTTTCTTTTCTTTTTTTTTTTTGAGACAAGGTCTTGCTCTGTTGCCCAGGCTGGAGTGCAGTGGTGCGATCTTGGCTCGCTGCAACCTCCACCTCCTGGGTTCAAGCGATTCTCCCGAGTAGCTGGGATTACAGGCACATGCCACCACGCCCAGCTAATTTTTGTATTTTTAGTAGAGAAGGGGTTTCACCATGTTGGCCAGGATGGTCTCCATCTCCTGACCTCATGATCCGCCTGCCTCGGCCTCCCAAAGTGCTGGGATCACAGGCGTGAGCCACCGCGCCTGGCCTTTTCAGAATTTTTTTTTCTGAGTATTTTTAATCAATAAAAAAGTATAATCTAAAATATAAGCTGGGCACGGTGGCTGTAATCCCAGCACTTTGTGGGGCTGAGGTGGGCAGATCACGAGGTCAGGAGATCGAGACCTTCCTGGCCAACATGGTGAAGCCCTGTCTCTACCAAAAATACAAAAATTAGCTGAGTGTGGTGGCACATACCTGTAGTCCCAGCTACTCGGGAGGCTGACGCAGGGAGAATCACTTGAACCTGGGAGGCGGAGGTTGCAGTGAGCCGAGATTGCGCCACTGCACTCCATCCTGGTGACATAGTGAGACATCATCTCAAAAAATATATATATATAATCTAAATTATAAACACTTTGGATACGAATTGCGAAATCTTTGATATGTCATCTCCTTTAAGCATGTTGTTTCTTTGCTTAATTGAGACAATCATTTCAGCAAATGACAGTATACACTGAAAATAGAGAATAATTGTAAAATTATGAAGATAAAGCAATCAACTGGCATAAAATTGGTAATAAAAGAATAAGTGAGGTAAACAAAGGTATAGAAAAACTTCTAAAACTTACATTCTTTTTTTTTTTTTGAGACAAGGTCTTGCTCTGTTGCCCAGGCTGGAGTGCAGTAGAACGATCACAGCTCACTGCACTCTTGACTCCCCTGGGCTCAAGCAACCCTCTGGCCTCAGCCTTGTGAGCATCTGAGAACACAGACGTGCACAACTTCACCCAGCTAATTATTTTTAAACTTTTTTTTGTAGAGATGAGATCTCCCTTTGTTCCCCAAGCTGGTCTCAAACTCCTGGCCTTAAGTGATCCTCCCCCCTCAGCCTCCCAAAGCACTCAGATTATAGGCATGAGCCACCATGGCCTGGCCTAATGCTTACCTTCTTATATGGAACTGTGAGTCATGCTGAACACTTGCAGAATCTCTCTGCACTCCAGGAGAAAACAATGACATGATCACTGGTGTCAGAGATGAACGGCCACAGGAACAGTGGGAGGATCATGGACCTTGGGGTCCCTTGAGTACGGGTTGAAATTCCAATTTTCTAATTTACTACCTATGGGACTTTGGTCAAGTTGCTTAATCTTGCTGAGCCTCTGTGTCCTCCACTATAAGACACTATGGGAATGACAGTTTTACCTCTTGTGGTTATTTCAAACATCAAGTAAGATCTTCCAAAGCACTCACTACACCTACTCCATGTTGGCTTTCACGCCTATCTCTTAGGACTGGGATGGGAAGTAAGTGAGAAATGCCACGTCCATGGCACATGGTAGGCATTGAATAGCCATGGGAGGCAGCTCTCATATGGAATATGTGGTGGTAAATATAAAGGCGTGATTGAATGAGAAGGAACTTAAGATGCCCCAGCCCCTTGTAGGATACCATCTCTACAAAAGGAGGTGTTGGGAGGGAAAGTCCCAAGATGGTAGCTGTACCAACCAAAGAACTACAACCACGAGCAAGAGACTGCACCTGACTGTCTTCGTCTCTCCTGCTCTGATGTATAACAGAGAAAAGACCCTGTAATTCAACCACCCTGTGTTCTCCACTGTGCCCTAAAGAGGACAGAGATCCATGGAAACTAACATGGACACAAAACACTAATTGTCATGGAAGGAGTGGCCAAGTGGAGTTTCTGTCTGCACAGCTTGCCTTTTATGACTCCCTCAAAGTGAGGTCCAAACAATAACAGATGGGTCTCGTATCCTTGATCCCCTCCTCCAGCCAGCATAGCCTCTCTCCACCATTTTAATTAGAAATGTGTTTATTCAATAGGGTGACTTGATATTTTATATTTTGCTGTCTCAAATCATGATCATTGAATAAGCAGGAAAAAAAAAAAACTCTTTTTCATGAGAAAGCAGAGCGATGATCCTTTAAACCCCTGTCAAGCGCACACAGCGAATGGTAGGCGGTGCTGTTAGGAGGGGAGGGCGCCACCTTTGTCGTGCAGACTTGGGGTTACAGGGGAATGTCATTTATCAAAGCTGCATCAACAGAGATGTGTGCGTCTTTGCCTGCTGACTTGCTGGGCTTCCCAGGCAAATTATCTGTCAGAGGCCTAAGCCCTCTCATTTTTCTGAGAAAACTACCAGGGAGAGGAGAAGAAGGCAGGATGGCAGGGCCAGGTCTGGGATTTGATGCAGGGGCCGAGCACCTGCTTCCAGACGAGGCCCCGTGAGGGTGCAGGTCCTTCTTACATGCTCAGCGAGCTGATGTTGGAATGTACAGAAAGACAGCAATAACCACAAAAAAAGAGTTGAATTTCCACAAAAAAGGGCTCTTTTAGCTTCCCAAGCTATTTCTTTAGAAACATAATGCACTGTTGAGCATAAATAGCATTAATGGCTGCGAGGAATTTACTTTTATTTGTCCTTCTATAGAAGCTAAAGATACTCCCAACATAAGAAGAAAAAATGAGTGAAGCACAATTTAAGATGGCTTTGAAATGTCTGCTTGAGCTATTTTTACTTTTTCTCATTCCATTGAAACAAAAGTTTCTAAAAATGGACTTGGAAAAGCCAAGTTTTGATGTGGCTATTTGGTAAGTTCCTTGAGAGCAGGAGTTATATATTATATTTCCTTATGTCCACCCCTGGGCAATGTGAGCAGAAAAAGGTATTAGGAAACTGTCGAATGGAGGAAGGAGCCAGCAGGCAATAGCCGGCTGGCTGAGAAGCAAAAACCGACCCGGGCAGCAGGGAATGAATTGCTCACAAGAGGGATGTTGCTATGCAATTTCTGTCTGCGCAACTTGCATTCATTATTGGGGATGAGATTGATAGGGCTGAACTGTAAAGCTAGCAAATGGAAGAGAAGATGGAGGTTTACCTTATAATACAGATTTTATGCAGATGCTGGGAAATATCCTTTAGGTCAAGGTCTCCCTTCTATCTTGAATAAAGCTCAAACTCTCCTGCACTCTGCAGTTTTCACACTTGCCCCGCCTAACCCACCCTTTCCAGAATGACAAGACTGACATTTACTGAGAGTTTTGTACTACGTCAGGCACTGTTCTGATGCTTGGAATATATTATGTTATTTAGGCCTCCGAACAAGCCTTGGGATGAGTGCAATGCTTACCACCCATTTTACAAAGAAGTGGACTGAGGCCCAAAGGGGTGAATCGATTTCACCAGTGTCCCAGAGCAGCAAGTGGGAAAACCAGAGTGAGAATTCAAACCCATGCATCTTAACTCCAGTGCCTTTCCTCCCAAGACCGCAGCTTCTCTAGAAAATCTGCTCTTTCTGTCCCCCACCTCCTCCTCTGTCTCTCCCCCTCCCTCTCCACTGGCCCCTCCTCCTCAGTGAGGACCCCCATCCTCCCTTCCACATTTGCTCAGGCTATTCTTCTGCCTGGACCGCCCATCTCTCCTCCTGACTCCTCTCCCAAAACATTGTCTGAAAAGTAAAGTTGTCACAGGAGGCCTTTCATTGCTCTTAAATTATTTCAAGTCCCTTGCTTTTGCAGAAAGCTCTCAACACTTAGAGGATGAGGACTCTATTTTATGTATCATCCCCTCTCCACCCTCACCAACTGCCTAGGCTAAGAAAAGTGCTAAACATAAAGTATTGGCTCAGTGAGTACCCATTTAACTGAAAGATGTAAGTGACTCCTTGTGCCTGTCTCTCACGAGTGGTGGAAGTCATCAGTACTCACCAACATTCCCTTGTCTTCTTCTTCTTGGCTCCTACACACTCCATGGCCAGCCCTGTGGTGTTGGTGGGGCATTGGTGGGGCCTCAGGCCTTCTCTCTGCTGATATGGGGACAGTAGAGGCTGCTGTTGAAGGTCGAGATGATGGAGCCACAGGATCAGGCCAGGCTGGGCCACTGTCCCCTTCAAGGGCAGCTGTTCTGGAGAGCAGCCTTGACCTCCACAGACACTGGGGAAGCGAGGAATAAACTTTGCTGTGGCTTGTTTATGCCTGCAGCGTAACCTGGCCTCTGCCCACACGCGTGTGTTCATTCCTCAAAGAGTTCCATGAAACACAAATGCAGGAATCCTGTTTCTGTTGGCCCTTTCGTTTCAGGATCATCCTTGCTGGTAGGTAGAGAATCAAACCCACCAGATGCTAACTTGTGAGGCCAGAGGCACTCCCCCCAGACACTGAGCATCTCTTCCAACGGTGCTGCTGTCCCATTTCCCCCTCGGGTTCGCCTTCGCAACCTGCAGCACAGAATTCTACAGCCTCAATAGAAGCAAATCTTATTTGAGAAACATCCAAAAGTCATTTAAGGCCGGGCGCGGTGGCTCACGCCTGTAATCCCAACACTTTGGGAGGCCGAGGTAGGCAGATCACTTGAGCTCAGGAGTTGGAAACCAGCCTGGGTAACATAGGGAGACCCAGTCTCTACCAAAAATCCAAAAATTAGCCAGGCATGGTGGTGTGCATCTGTGGTCCCAGCTACTCGGGAGGCTGAGGCAGGAGGATCACTTGAGCTTGGGAGGCTGAGGCTACAGTGAGCCGAGATCATACCACTGCACTCCAGCCTGAGTGACAGAATAAGACCCCATCTCAAAATAAATAAATAAATAAAAGGCATTCCGATGCAATTCTCAGTGACAAGACGTGTAATCAAGATAAGGGACACCTTTTTTATTATAAAATGGAATTGAGTTAAAAAGTAATTAAACTTTCTTGTATGGTTCATAATGTGGCTGTGATGGTTAATACTGAGCACCATCTTGATTGGATTGAAGGATTCAAAGTATTGATCCTGGGTGTGTTTGTGAGGGTGTTGCCAAAAGAGATTAACATTTGAGTCAGTGGGCTGGGGAAGGCAGACCCACCCTTAACCCGGTGGGCACCATCTAATCAGCTGCAAGCGAATATAAAGCAGGCAGAAAAAGGTGAAAAGGTGAGACTGGCATAGCCTCCCAGCCTACATCTTTCTCTGTGCTGGACGCTTCCTGCCCTCGAACATCACACTCCAAGTTCTTCAGTTTTGGGACTCGGACAGGCTCTCCTTGCTCCTCAGCTTGCAGACGGCCTATTGTGGGACCTTGTGATCATGTGAGTTAATACTTAATAAGCTCCCCTTTATATATATATATATATATACATATATATATACACATACACACACACATATATAATATATATAATATATATGTAAATATATATTAAATATGTTTTTATAAATATATTTATTATAAATATATAATGCACATATTGTATATTTATAATATAAATGTAACATATATTACAAATATACATATCTATATATCCTATTCTGTCCCTCTAGAGAACCCTGACTAATACAGTAGCTCTGGAGGCATTTATAAAAAGGTTTTGGAAAATAGCAGCCTTATGATCCAATATGCCCAGTGTTTCCTAGGTGTAGCTAGTATTAAGTGCAAAAAATTATTTTCTGTTTTTTTCTTTATCAGTGAAACTATTTAAATGTCTGAACACAAACATTAACTAGTACTGATATAATTATTGTATTTAAATATGTCTATGTTCTAATGTTTAGAAAAATTACTCTTTAAGGGGGACATTCATTCATTCATTCATTCACTCAGGCCTTCAATCCCTTAAAAGCACGCTTGATGGCCCAGTGCAGTAGAAACGACATTGAGAAAATAATGGTGCGTACCCTCAGGAAATTAAAATCTCGTGGTAAATAAGGCATAATCCCACATAAATATAATCCTACACCGGTGTAATAAAGTTTGTAAGAAGATACAAAGTTTTGTAGAAATCAGAAGGTGTGGAGTCATTTTCAGAGTTTCAGGGGGGTGAATGCAGCTTCTATGAATTGCTCCTTTATCTAAGCCCTAGAAGATGGGATTGCAACAGATGAACCGGGTCAAGGAGAAAGGGCTGTTCAGCAGGGACCGCACGATGTTCAGGTGCCTGGGACAGTACAGTTGGCTGGAGTCTGGGGCTGGAAAGATAATTTGGGCCAAGTCATGAAGTCTATGAGTAGATCTCATAGGGAGAGGTGGCTTCACTCAGTGGGCAACCAAGAGAAGCCAATGAAGATTTTTGACCAGAGGACTCCCATGGTCAAAGCCAAGCTCAGGATGACGAGGCAGGGAGTTGTGTGCAGGAAAAAGAGAAGGGCAAGGCCAGAAGACAGACAGATGAGTAAAGAAAACATTGCTGTGAGCCAGAGGAGTATTGCTAAAGGAGCTGAGAGAGGTGTGGAGAGAGACGGAGGGAAGGAGGAGCTGGGTGTCAACATCAGTGAAGCCGCTACAGCACCAATGAAGGCAGCATCAACGAATCAGCTTCCAGGATTTAGCAACTGAGCAACAGGGAGAGGCACAGCAGAGGAAGGAGACGGACGAACCTGGAGTCACAAGTGACAGATGGTGTCATGAGAAGGAGCTGACTCAGCGCGGAGATTGTGAATTCTGCTATTGATGCTGTGTCGAGTTGAATGAAGGAGCTGCCGCAGGCTGCACAGCATGGAATGGAGTGGAGACAAAACAGAGGTGGATGGGGCCGGGCGCGGTGGCTCATGCCTGTAATCCCAGCACTTTGGGAGGCCGAGGAGGGCAGATCACGAGGTCAGAAGATCGAGACCATCCTGGCTAACACGGTGAAACCCTGTCTCTACTAAAAATACAAAAATTAGCTGGGCATGGCGGCGGGCGCCTGTAGTCCCAGCTACTCGGGAGGCTGAGGCAGGAGAATGGAGTGAACCCGGGAGGTGGAGCTTGCAGTGAGTCAAGATTGCCGCCACTGCACTCCAGCCTGGGCGACAGAGCGACACTCTGTCTCAAAAAAAAAAAAAAAAAAAAAAAATAGAGGTGGATGGGGAGCCCGGGGCACTTGGAGAGTTCTCACGTGGACGTGAAGTCACGGGATCTCAGACAGGGCCAAGGTAGGGAGGGAAATGGAATCCATGGAAAGGTTGTGAGTCACCGTTCATGCAGCCCTCACCCTCTGCCCAGCCTTGGATGGGACCAACTCGGCCAGAACCGTTGTCTTTTATTGTCACAGTCCCCTAGCTTGTCATGGCTCTGGACACGTGGACAGCTTTGTGTAAGGACACTTGCAAGTGTGTCATTCTAGTCCTTGCTCCTCTCTCTAGCAGAAGCAGCTAGCTAGCTACTTACAGTTCACAGAAAACAGAGCTGTTTATTCCTCCAAGTTCCCTGATTTCAACCAGTGTATTATATTACTAGCACAAATATAAAACAGGAGAAAAGTTATGAAAATCCTCCAGGCCAATGATCTGCATAGAACCTCATGGTCATTGTCCCCATTCAGTTTACCTTTTTATAAATCTTAGAAATGGCCCTTTCAGGGTAAAGCTCTAGGGATTTCTAACCAATATCGAAGATTACCTTAGCAATTATATGTTTATAGGAGAATATTTTCTATACAGATGGCTTTCTGAAATATACTTAAAATTATAAGAAAGTGGCCGTGTTAGAACACGACTTCTTTTTTTTTTTCTTTCTTTTTTTTTTTTTTTTTTTTTGAGATGGAGTCTCACTCTGTCACCCAGGCTGGTGTACAGTGGCGCGATCTTGGCTCACTGCAAGCTCCGCCTCCCAGGTTCATGCCATTCTCCTGCCTCAGCCTCCCGAGTAGCTGGGACTACAGGCGCCCGCCACCACGCCCGAATAATTTTTTGTATTTTTAGTAGAGACGGGGTTTCACCATGTTAGCCAGTATGGTCTTGATCTCCTGACCTCGTGATCCACCCGCCTCGACCTCCCAGAGTGCTGGGAATACAGGCGTGAGCCACCGCGCCCGGCCAAATACGACTTCTTAAGTGCACTTATACCCAAAGCCACATGTTTTCTTTTCCTATCTATAAACTGATAAATCTACTGGCCTCCCTTTCATGACTGGATGTCCAAAGATGGGGCATGGAAAGGAAAAGAAAGAAACAGATTTGTATGTAGAAGAATTGGCCATTGCTAAGAAATCCTGAGTCAGAACTCCCTAAAGAACCAAAGAGGTAGGAAAGTCCTCTGTGAGCCACATCAGGTACAGTCAGAGACTCAGATGGTCTCCCCTCCAGCCCTACCCCATCCTGGCCTAAGAGACCAAATGGAGGACTTCCTCTACCACCCCCCTTTGGTCTTTTATTTATTTTTTATTATAGAGACAGAGTCTTCCTATTTTGCCCAGGCTGGAGGAGGGCAGTGGCTATACACAGATCCCTCTACTGATCTGCTGACCAGTGTGGGAGTTCTGACCTGTTCCCTTCCTGACCTGGGCTGGCTCACCCCTCCTTAGGCAATCTAGTGGTCTCCTGATTCCAGAAGGTCACTATCTTGATGTGGAACTTATCACAGACACCCCATCCATTGGCATAGCACCCTACAGCCCAGAACCACTGAGCCCAAGAAATCCTCCTGCCTCAGCCCCCTGAGTAGCTGGGACTACAGGCACACGCCACCACACCTGGCTGATTTTTTATTTTTATTGTTTGTAGAGACAGGGTCTCATTGTGTTACCTAGGCTTGTCTTGAACTCCTGGGCTCAAGCAATCCTCCTGCCTCAGCCTCCCAAAGCGTTGGGATTACAGACATGAGCCACCCTGCCCAGCCTGATTCTGTTTCTTGTTATAAAGATTGACCTCAGAATAAAATCTCCATCTCTGTCTTCTAAGTGAGTGTCTTGATTCATATCCCAATCGCCCCTTCAGTTTGTTAGTGTCTCTTGGCATTCTTAACCAGGACTTGACCCTGACTCCAATTAACCCAGTAATGGCAGTTCCAGCTCCTAATGCCAGCAGCATATCTCCTTGACACTACTGGAACAGTCTTCTCTCATGAAAAAAAGCACAGTGGAAAAAGAATCTAGAAGTAGTTGGGGGAAAGTATCTCTCCCTCCCCTCTGGGGAAACATGAGTTCTCCCACACAGCAGCGGAGAAGTCCATCTAGTGAGTAATGAGCGCCACCCTGTAAGGGGAATTGCGGGAGGCACCTGGGAGGGAAACTGCTCTGCATCCCAGGCAGGACTTCTCATGGACAAGGCAGATCTAAGCAAGATGGGCAAAACACAGCCACGTGAACAACAGGTCATTTAGCAACAAGATGGGAAGCTCTCTGTCAGCCACTTGACTCAAATATTTTGTAAAGAAACAATAGAACTTATTAGCAGTGGGACTGATATGGTTTGGCTTTGTCCCCACCCAAATCTCAACTTCAATTGTATCTTGCAGAATTCCCACGTGTTTTGGGAGGCACCTGGGGGGAGGTAATCGAATCATAAGGGCCGGTCTTTCCCACGCTATTCCAGTGATAGTGAATAAGTCTCACAAGATCTGATAAGTTTACCAGGGGTTTCTGCTTTTGCTTCTTCCTCACTTATGTCTTGCAGCTGCCATTAAGAAGTGCTTTTCACCCCACGCCATGATTCTCAGGCCTCCCCAGCCATGTGGAACTGTAAGTCCAATTAAATATCTTTTTCTTGGCCGGGCTTGGTAGCTCACACCTGTAATCCCAGCACTTTGGGAGGCCAAGGCGGGTGGATCACTAGGTCAAGAGATCGAGACCATCCTGGCTAACACGGTGAAACCCCGTCTCTACTAAAAAATAGAAAAAAATTAGCCGGGCATGGTGGTGGGTGCCTGTATTCCCAACTACTCAGGAGGCTGAGGCAGGAGAATGGCATGAACCCAGGAGGCGGAGCTTGCAGTGAGCAGAGATGCGCCACTGCACTCCAGCCTGGGCCACAGAGCAAGCCTCCTTCTCAAAAAAAAAAAAAAAAATCTCTTTTTCTTCCCAGTCTCGGGTATGTCTTTATCAGCAGCGTGAAAATAGACTAATATAGGAACCCACCAAGGGAAGATTCTAGGTTCTACTAAAGAGAAATGGAAAGTAGAGCACCATTTAACCAATCCTAGTCTTAGGGGATACTAAATAGTTTTGCAAATGCAGCTACACAATGAGAAAGTTGATGATCAACTCATACTTCAATTCAGAAACCAGAGTCACCATGAAGAGATAAAACAAACCCAAATTCATTTTCCTGAAACCAATCAGCCATGAGACAGATTGGATATTCTCATTTAAAATTTAGGGTGCGTCTCTAGTTGCTTTTTTGGGCCAATGGGAAGAAAGTAATAGGTGGTTTTGTTAATTATTATGATCATTTTTATTCTTTCTAGAAAATATAGAAGTACCGGCCGGGCACAGTGGCTCACGCCTGTAATCCTAGAACTTTGGGAGGCCAAGGCAGGCGGATCACGAGGTCAGGAGATCAAGACCATCCTGGCCAACATGGTGAAACCCCAACTCTACTAAAAATAGAAAAATTAGCTGGGTGTGGTGGCATGAGCCTGTAGTCCCAGCTACTCGGGAGGCTGAAGCAGGAGAATCACTTGAACCCCGGTGGTGGAGGTTTCAGTGAGCTGAGATTGCACCACTGCAATCCAGCCTGGCAACAGAGCAAGACTCTGTCAAAAAAAAAAAAAAAACCAGGAAAAGAAAATATAGAAGGACCAACAAGTTAAAATAACTCTCATTTTGAATCACAATAAAAATTCATTAAGTCAGACTCCACTGGTACAAAGTTATAATCATTAAAAAAAAAGTTATTCTTCTACTAATAAAGTAAGATTGCAGCGGAATGTTAACGCACCTCAGAGGGAGAAGGTAAAACATTCTTAAGTACTACCCCGATAGGTAAGTACCAAGTTATTGATTATATACCTAATAAGCTGATCACTGATTTTTTGTCATTCAACAAACCATTCATCTTGAGATGGATTGGGCCAGGATTGTGGTGAGCATTCAACTGTCCCCCTATTTTTATTTCCTTTTAAAAAAGATCATGCAGCCATTATTTAAGGCACAGGATATCCCCCAGCAGGCAAGCACACATGGTGCCTGCCCTCAGGGGACTTGATTAATTGATAGATGATAGATAGATAGATAGGATATGCTAGATTGATTGATAGATGATGATAGATATGATTGATGATAGATAGGATAGATATGATAGACATATTTGACTATGAAAACAGTGTTTTTTAAATTCTATGATTTATAAAGATTAGGTATTATCAGTCTGGTTTTCAATACTCTAGCATCCAGGATTTTCCCTAATTTGGGCATAACCCTGTATTCAATTAATCTTATCTAACTCTGATAGTATTGTATATCTGATAGAAGAGACTTGAGACTCTGGGATGAAATTCTATGACTTTAAAGCTATGGTAGCTACATTCCAGGAAAATGAAACAACTTGTCCAAGGTCAAATAGCAAGTTGGTAGCAAAACTGGAACAGAAACTCAGATCTCCTAATGAGGTGAAAAGTCTTCTTTCTGCATACTCTGCTTTGTCTGTCCTCTATTAGAAAATTACACTGTGAGAAAATACATAAGAATACAAATTGCAAAGAAAAATTGAGTATCCAGAATATATAAATATCTCCCATGAGCAAATAAGAAAAAGTCAAAAGAGAAAATGAACACAGGAAAAGGACATCAGCAGGAAATGCACAGAAGAGAAAATCTAAAATTCCCAAAAAATATATATAAAAAGAGGATCCACCCAACTGGTAATCAGGAAAGTAAAAAATAAGTTGAAATGCAATTTCTTAAGTCTAGAAATACCAAATGAGGGCCAGAACATGGAGTGGTAAGAACTCCACACTCTGTTTATAGGTTCATGGGAGAATTGATTGGTACCATCACATCCGGGAGCCATTTGGCAAGATAGATCTAATAAAGCTAAAGACACCATTGCCCAAGACCCAATAACTCTACCTCTAGTTATATACCTTAAAGAAGTTCCAAACACAGGTGCACATGGAGATATGGGTAAGAAAGTTCTTTGTAACACTTTAATAGGGAAAATGTTGGAAACAAATATACCTTGATATATTTGAAAATCAATTGGGAATAGATACATTCTGGCATATTTATACAGTGGCATAATAAAGAGCATTTAAAATGGATTGACGACATCTATGTATATTTACATGGCTAGGTCTCCAAAACATGATGAGAGAAAGTGATAGTGTGAAAACATAGAAACTGTACAGTAGCATACTGTGTTTGCAATTTTTTAAATACTCAAACCAATACTATATGTTATTTTAATTTTATACATAACTCTATAGTAGAGATGAAAGAAGAATGTGGTATTAGTTTTGTAGTGAAGGTATTAAAACACTGATGTAAATACTATATACCTACTTCAATATAAGGATTGCCTCTCGGTGGGAAGGATGAGAAACTAAATGGCTCAGTGTGGGATGGAGGACTGTGGCAAGACTTCAACTGTCCCTCTAATTTTATTTTCTTTAAAAGATATATGGCAAAACATTATATTTCTGCCTGTATGCTTCTACGTGCTTTAAAGATTTTATAATCAAATTTAATTGAAAAAACTATTCTTATTGTTTTGATTAATATAATTTATCTTATATTCATTAAAAACCTAGTATGCCACCCAGAATGTGAATCTAAGCAATATGAGGATGATTGTGGAGGAAAAAAATATTAGTTTTTTTTAAAGTTTGTAAGCATTTTTACAGAGTAACTTGTAAGATTCGAACTGCTTTGCTTCTTAGTGATTTTCAAGAGAGGATTTTTCTAGATTCATATTAGGTGTACCTAAAATCTCCCAAATTGTTATTTGATTCCTGTTAGATAGATAGATTAGATAAATAGATATTATAGATAGATAGATGGTAGATAGATAGAATAGATATGATAGATAGATGATAGATAGATATAGATAGATGATAGGATAGATTGATAGATTGTGATAGATATGATTGATAGATGATAGATGATTGATTGATAGATAGATAGATAGATAGATAGACAGAATAAACTATTCCATAAAGTTCTCTCTGACGTGGGGCTTTCTCTCCTAAAAACTTATAAGATTTTGGATTTCAGGGGTAAAGCGTGGGATATGAAAGAGATTGGAGGGAAAAGGAGAAAGCCAGGAATTTTCCCTAAGACTTTCTGTCTGATCAAGTTTTCCCTAAGTCTGCCTTTGTTCACAATTTCCTTTCAACGTCACCCTCAACATGCTGAATTATAATACCATAATCAAGTGGAGAGGGGGCCAGAATGACTTTTGAGGTTTTCTTTTCAAACCCTGAGACTTCAAATCTACACACTCAGCCATCCTTCTCAAACTCGGGATAGTCTGATTCAAAGGGGCTGCCAATGCAGGGATAATCACCATTACACAGAATACAGATGGAATCTTCTGCGGCTTGACTGGAATTGTCTTTGGCGGCTATTCATCAACAACTGATTAAACCTCCTGAATAAAGCTCATTTGTTCACAGGCATATACTGGACACTGCTGCTCCCAGGAGCTGACCCTCTAACAGGAGAGAGAACCAATGAGTGAACAGACCCAGGCCAAGCCCCGTGTCCCAGCTTGTATGCCTTGTTCTGGGCTCTCTCCCTTGTCCTCTCTCTGCCCCAGAAGTCTGACCTCTCTCACTTAGACAGCCACATTCGGCTCTCTCCAGCCCCAGAGTGCCCAAACCGCCACTGCTCTCTGACCTGCTCTCACCTGAAGGCTGCTTTGGTCACAGACAATCAACCATCTCACCTTCAGAAAGCTGGCCCTGGATCCCCCGTGACCGTCTCTTTCCGTACCCTGCCTCTGTCCCCATATTCCTGCATTCAGCGTCCACCTTTCCTAACAGTCATGCCTCTGTTTTGCTCAGCTCTCCAACCCCAGGGCCCAACCTGCCAAGTCCTGTGCCCAGCACACGGCAAATGTTCCATTCACATCTCCTGAATGAAGTCTCTTACACTATCTCAAGGCAGGCTGTCCCAACTACAAACAAGTTGTCCAAATCAGCAAAGGAGATGGAAAGGCAAGATGGGTTCAGCTGAGAGGCCGTGGAAAAGGATTCATTAAGCTGCTTGTGATTGGACAGAGTTAAAACAGCTCTGAAGGTGGCTTGCTTGGAGAGAGAGACTCAGAGTCTTCTTCACTGGGAGAATACGTACAGCGACAAGAGCTCTGACATTTAGGACATGATGGCAGGACTCCTTCTTGGAAAATTCGATAGGCAAACAAGGTCAAGTCCTCTCCACCATTTTTCTCCCCTTCAGGGCGTAAAGGTCCTCTAAACTACGAGGTCAAAAAAGTTAGTCACAGTCTAATAGACCATGAGAGAAAGGCTGCCAAATAAACAAAAGATGTGATCACTTTCCAGGAACCACTCTTTTGGCTGCCTCCTGCTGTTGCTTATTGGAACCCGTATAAAGGCCCAGGTTTGAGTTAGGCTTTGAAAAGTAGTCTGAGTAGTGAAAAGAGCGCCTTCCGAATGATTTTCTTTTTTCATACAATTCAACAACACTGTCTACTCTGGAAAAAAAAATAGACAAGGTTAACCTTCAGAACCCAACTTACCCATCTACAAACATATTAAAACTCAAACTTTTTGAGGTTAATAAAAGATGATCATCCTGAAGCATCCTTTTCAGCACAGGGTGTAGGACGTATCATCATGGAACATGAAAGCAGCTGTTGGTGCCCCTCTAACCTCATCTTTTCCCCTGTTGCCAGACCAGTCCCAAGTGATTCTTAACATAGATGGAGATAATAATTTTGACTAGAAATTTTTCCTGAGTTTTTAAACCCCATCTATCAAATCCTATTTTGGTTAAAAAGGGGCTGTAATATTAACCAACGAATGTTCTAGCTTTCATCGTAGTGAGGAAGGACATTACTTGTTGCTTAAACAGCCACATACCAAGTGGGTGAATTCACCTCGACTCTTAGAGGCAACACTTGGAGAAATTTCCATCACTGAACACAGATCACACGTGGAATATTATTCCTGCCAGGCTCTAACAACACAGCATGGTCACCACTCGGGCACCAGAAGGACAACTGGATTAGCTTCCTCTGACAATTAGGGTGCTTGAAAAGTTCTGTGAACTTAGGATATCATCTGTGCACTAACAGAAATTGACTACAAAGTAACAAACTATCCTCGTAAGTACTTACCGCTAAGTGTCAAAATTTGCACAAAGTTGGGTCCTTTACTTAAATTCTTATTTTATTTACTTGTGTTATTTTACTTATTTTATTGTTACTTATTTTGTTACTATTTGTTCTTGTGCTACTTATTTTGTTGTTACTGCAAGGGACCTCATGTGGACTCATCTCCAATCATCTGGACTCAGCTCTATCACAAACAAGCTCTGATGAGTTTTGTGCTGCCACGTGGTACCTCGGGATTCAAAGCCAGGCATCCTGATGCTCTTCACGCTTTGACCAATGTCAGTGCTCATGTAATAAAGGACTTTGTTTTAATTAAAAAGAGGATTGGTCTTTTTAGTCGTTTAATTTATGCGTCCTCAGTTCCCATTCCAGTCATCAGCCTTGGAGAAGAGAGCAAGGCCATCTTTAGGAGATTTTGCAAATCTGATAAACTGTAAGTTGATCCAACTCAAGCACTTTCCAATCCTGGACAATGTTGCTCGACATCAGGTGGAGAAATGATGGTCACTGTGGATCTTGTTTAAATGATCGTTATCTCTCCAGCTTTAGTTTCCTTGCCTGTAAAATCAAGACAATAAGCCTTCTTAAAGAACTTCTTTAAGTGTTCTACAAAAGGACATCTTGAAAAGCACAATATCCTGACACACAGAAGATACTCAATACTTTACCCCTCACTCCCTTACCCCCTAGCTTCTCAAAAGAACTCTTGCCTAGGAGTCATGAAGAGTCCAGGAAATTCCCAACAAACCTCACAACCTAAATGCAAGTCAAATGAGTGTTTTTATACATAAAGCCACATTTGTCCTGCCTCAACTATTGCCAAGTGCTGTGATCATTTCATCAAAGACCTTCCTTCGAGAAGAATTGCTTCATGAACAAGGCAAATTACAATGCCAAGAATATCAAATGCAGAATATTTTAAAATCCTGGCAATGTTTCCCACTCAAGACCTTTACACAGTTCAAAAGTTCTGCTCACATGTGCTGATTGTAAATCTCTCTTATCAATCCATTAGTACAGGTGATGATGAGTGAGCAATGTTAACAGGGAAGTCATATTATTTGAAGACTAGTAAAAGTTCATTTCCTCAATAAATTCTGTATTTGAGATTTGTAATAACTTGGTCTTATTTTCTCTAAATTATTCCAAATAAAAGTTTATATTAGATAGCTCAGGCTTCAAGTGAACCAAGAGACCAAAAGTCACTCTCTCACCTTAGAACAACAGCACTCCTGGTATCCTGTCTCTCACCAGATGTGGGCTAATGCTAACACGTCCCTCCATGCTCCACCTGAATGCAAATTTGTGTGTCACCTTCCCCAATCCTTGACCTACTTGTGCAACCTGATTATTGCCTTAAATTGTTTATTCGTGATGTGTTTTGCCATGCATTTTTCTCTTAGGCAAAACCCTCTGTGATTTATGGGAAGCTGAAATCATGTGTTTTTGGTTAGTTTATACTTTAAAGCACCAAAATGTTACTTTGTAGAGCTAATTCTATGTCCAAAGAGTTTTTCAAAGACTTTTTTCTTAGGACTAGAGTTCAACATTTTGCCCAGGGAAATCAATCCCCAGACCCAAAGGACTAAGTCTGGCTTAAGATCGTAAATATCTGAGTTTGCAGGAGGCATTCAATTCACAAACTCAATGTCACTTCCACCAGAAGAATCCCAGCAATCTGGTCAGTGTGCCTTGTGGGGAAGTCTGCCATGACCTTTGGGGTGGGCCACAAAAAACTTAAGTTCATTCCTTTGGGAAGTCTGGGTTTTAGAAGTCATTTTGCTCACAAGACCAATAATCCCAAGTTCATTTTTCCATTAAAATGCAGCATCTTTTGAGCATTTCCAGGCAATGTATGAAAAGACGTACTTGAAGAGATGCCTGCTCTGCTTTGAAATTTTAAACTGACTACAAAATGTTCTCACTTAAGAGTGTTCTTGGGAGATGTTGGTAAAAGGGTACAAAGTTTCAGTTGTGTAGGATGGATAAATTATTTTTTAAAAAAGAATGTTCTGAGATCCCTAACTCAAAATTGGAGTATCCTGAATCCAGGGACAATTTTTAGGCAAGATTTCCTCCTCAGAGCTGTCCAACAGTGTCTGCATGCCTGCATGGCCCTTGCTCTCTATGGCCTCCCTGTCTTGTTGAACTCTGGTTGTCACTCACTCCCCACCCTGACCCCACCTCCATCAACACAACCAACTCTCACTGAGTCTGACAGAGGTCATCACCAGGCACAGGGGACCACCCTGCACCAGGGAACCTAATTGTTGGCGAACGTGGGCACTTCCTCCTTAATCCACACTGTGAATATTGTTTATACCTCCCACATAAACTAATAGCCTGTCACACATTTGGACGTGACTGATTTCTAAACACAGAGAGATTCATTTCACATACAGGCATACCTCAGAGATATTGTAAGTTCAGTTCCAGAGCACTGCAATACAGTGAATATCTCAACGAAGTCAGTCACATGCAGTTTTTGGTTTCCCAGTGCATATAAAAGTTACATTTACACTATACTATAGTAAACTAAGTATGTATACAATAGCATTACGTCTTTAAAAAACCAATGTACATACCTTAATTTAAAAATACTTTATTACTAAAAAAATGCTAACAGTTCTCTGAGCCTTCAGTGAGTCATAATCTTTTTGCTGGTAGAGGGCCTTGACTCAATGTTGACGGCTGCTGGCTGATCAGTGTGGTAGTAGCTAAAGGTTTGGGTGACTGTGGCGATTTGTTAAAATAAGACAGTGACATTTGATGCTTCATTTGACTCTTCCTTTCATCAAAGATTTCTCTGTAGCATGTGATGCTGTTTGACAGCATTTCACCCACAGTCGAACTTCTTTCAAAATTGGAGTCAATCCTCTCAAACCTTGTCACTGCTTTGTCACCTAAGTCCATGGAATATTCTAAATACTTTGTTGTCATTTCAACAATGTTCATTCAAAGTCTCTTCACCAGGAGTAGTTTCCATCTCAAGAAACCACTTTCTTTGCTCATCCATAGGAAGCATCTCCTCATTCAGTCAAGTTTGATCATGAGATTGCAGCAATCCAGTCACATCTTCAGGCTCCACGTCTAATTCTACTTCTCTTGCTTTCATCACCTCTGCAGTTATTCTTTCCACTAAAGTCTTGAACCCTTCAAAGTCATCCATGAGAGAATCAACTTCTTGCAAAGGCCTGTTAATGCTAGAATTTTGACCTCCTCTCATGAATCACAAGAGTTCTTAATGACATCTAGAATGGTAAATCCTTTCCAGAAAGTTTTTGATGTACTTTTTCCAGATCCATCAGAAGAATCACTATCTGTAGCAGCCATAGCCTTATGAAATATATTTCTTAAATAATAAGATGTGAAAGTCAAAATTACTCCTTAATTCATAGGTTTCCAGATGAATATTGTGTCAGCAGGCATAAACACAACATTAACCTCCTTGTACATCTTCATCAGAGCCCTTCGGAGACCAGGTGCATTGTCAATGAACCATAATATTTTTAAAGGAATATTCTTTTTTTCTGAGACATAGGTCTCAACACTGGGCTTAAAACCTTCAGTAAACCATGTTGTAAACAGATGTGCTGTCATCCAGGCTTTGTTGTTCCATTTCTAGAACACACAAAGTTGATTTAGCATAATTCTTCAGGGCCCTAGGATTTTCAAGGTCAGTGAACACTGGCTTCAACTTCATGTCACCAGTTTCATTAGCACTTAACAAGATAGTCAGCCTGTCCTTTGAAGTGAGCATTGACTTCTCCTCTCTAGCTATGAAAATCCTAGATGCATCTTCCTCCAAGAGAAGGCTGTTTCATCTACACTGAACATCCACTGTTTAGTGAAGCCACCTTCATCCATGATCTTAGCTAGATCTTCTAGAGAACTTGCTGTAGCTTCTCTATCAGCACTCGCTACTTCACTTTGCACTTAGTTTATGGAGACAGCTTCTTTCCTTAAACCTCATAAATTCACCTCTGCTAGCTTCAGACTTTTCTTCTGCAGCTTCCTCACTGCTCTCAGCCTTCAAAGAATCGAAGAGAGAGAGCCTTGCTCTGGATTGGGTTTTGGCTTAAGGCTATGTTATTGGCTGGTTCAATCTTCTATCCAGGCCACTGAAACATTTTACATGTCAGCAATAAGCCTGTTTCACTTTCTTATCATTCACATGTTCACTGGAGTAGCACTTTTAATTTTCTTCAAGAACTCTTCATTTGCATCTGCAACTTGGCTGCCTGTTTGGCACAAGAGACCAAGCTTTGGACCTCTCTTGGCTTTCAACATGCCTTTGTCACTAAGCTTAATCATTCCTAGCTTTTCATTTATTTAAACGGAGAGATGTGCGACCCTTTCACTTGAACACTTAGGCCCATCGTAGGGTAATTAATTGGCCTCATTTCAATATTGTTGTGTCTCAGGTAATACGGAGGCCTGAGAAGAAAGAGAGAGATTGGGTAACAGCCTGCCAGTGGAGCAGTCAGAACACACATGTTGGTCAGTTAAATTCACTGTTGTATATGGGGTACAGTTTGTGGCACCCCAAAACAATTACAATAGTAACATCAAAGATCACTGATCACAGATCACCGTAACAGATGTAATAATGAAAAATTTCCAATATTGTAAGAATTACCAAAATGTGACACAGAGACACAAAATGAGCCCATGATGTTAGAAAAATGGCCCCGATATACCTGGGAGGCTGAGGCAGGAGAATGGCGTAAACTGGGGAGGCAGAGCTTGCAGTGAGCCGAGATAGCGCCACTGCACTCCAGCCTGGGTGACAGAGCAAGACTCCGTCTCAAAAAAAAAAAGAAAGAAAACGAAAAATGGCCCCAATAGGCCAGGTGCGGTGGCTCACGCCTGTAATCCCAGCACTTTGGGAGGCCAAGGGGGGCGGATCATGAGGTCAGGAGATCAAGACCATCCTGGCTAACATGGTGAAACCCCATCTCTACTAAACACAGACAAAAAAATTAGCCGGGTGTGGTGGCGGGCACCTGCAGTCCCAGTTACTCGGGAGGCTGAGGCAGGAGAATGGTGTTAAAAAAAAAAAAAAAAAAAGAAGAGAAATGGCCCCGATAGACTTGCTCAACACAGAACTGCCACAAACCTTCCATTTGTAAAAAACAAAACAAAACAAAACAAAACAAAACAAAAAAAACTCAGTACCTATTAGGCGCAATATAAAGTGCAATGAAACAAGGTGTTCATGTACATAATTTGTGGCATATTATGAGATGCATCTTAGCATATTACATAAGAACTGAGTTGATTATCTCTTTTTCTTTCTTTTCTTTTCTTTTTTTATTTTTCTTTTTGAGACAGAGTCTCACTATGTCACCCAGGCTGGAGTGCAGTGGTGTGATCTTGGCTCACTGCAACCTCTGCCTCCCAGGTTCAAGCAATTCTCCTGCCTCAGCCTCCCAAGTAGCTGGGATTACAGGTGCGCACCATCACACCTGGCCAATTTTTTGTGTTTTTAGCAGAGACAGGGTTTCACCATGTTGGCCAGGATGGTCTCGAGCTTTTGACCTCAAGTGATCCACCTGCCTCGGCCTCCCAAAGTGCTGGGATTACAGATGTGACCCACTGCACCCCACCTGATTATCTCTTTTTCAAAAACAATTATCCAAAACAAAACTACTACTATTACTACATTACCTATTGATGGCAATTTTTATAAAGTCATTTGGGTTTTTTTTTTACAAACATATCAGAATTCATGGAGTAACCTTCAGAGAAGCAATAGGTAACACCAAAGGCAGCCCTAAAAAAGCAAAGACACAGGAAAGTTGCCTTGAATGAGGCAGGAGACTAAAGAGGAAACAAGGAACAGCCCCATCCAAGTATGTTCCACCAGCCCAGCAGTTAAAGGGCAGAGCCAGAGTTGGTTATGTGAAGAATCTAACAGGGTGTCAGCTTACCATTCAATAACACTTTTAGAACTGCACCAGGATACCGAGTTCAGCCAGCATTATCATCCAGATAGTTCAACTTATTTATACTCTGTCTTTTCATAACAGCAGCCATATCTAATTTTATATGGTAATAATTTCAGTGGAGAGAGTTGATGAAGGTCACCACGGTGACCACGCATTTTGGTCTCCATGGTGACACAGCTGATAAAGACCCTTAAATTTCATTTTCTTGGAAGTTCCAAAAGGTTTCTTCTCCTCAGACTAATTCATATTATGGGACTAAAACAATTTTAACTTGCTATTACTTTTTATTCTTATGAAAGCAAAAGAAAAAGATAGGAAAGATAAAAAGAAATAGGTAAAAAATCTTCAGAGCGGATACAATGTGGATTAGTTTTTTCTTGAGTGACAAACAAATAGTCCTTGATCATTAATAATAATGGTGTCCAATAATTATAAATATGAAACACCCACTCTTTTATATTTGTTGTCTTATGTAATCTGCATAATAGACATTATTTTTCATGTTTTATGATAAGAAAACTGAGACACTGAGTGATTAATTAGTTTGAGGCCACATAGCTAGTAAAGGGTGGAGCTGGGCTTCAGAGACAAGCCTATCTAACGCCACAACTCCTACCAGGCTTAGGAAGATATTTCGCTTATTAAATGGTATCAGCCAAGTCAATGCTCATCCAGCTTCATAAAAATTGGAAGGGTTTCAGGACGAAGTGAAGTAAGACCTGAATTTGTATTAGTCTTTTCTCCTCCCATTCCCTGGACAGGAACTCACAAAGGCCCCATCAGCCACACAATTACCAGGGAAATGTAAGCAAATGAGAGAAGGTTTAGAGAAAAAAAAAAGTGATTAAGAAAGTTGAAACCTCAAAAGTATGCACAGAAGGCCAAAAAGATAACTAGAAGGTGACATGACAGTAAAGTGTAAGCAGTAAAAGCCGAAAATTCTTAGCCTGTGCAGAAAGTCTCTCTCACCTTATAGACTAGTATATACCAGAGAAGCTGAAGACAAGTTTCTTAAAGTAAAATCCTATTTTTTCATTAACTTTTTTCAAACTTACGACTATTTTACAGCAAATTCCCTTCAATGTTCAGTGGAAAGGCTGATGACACTCAGTGTTCCCACATGGAAAGGGGATTGACTCACCTGCGGGAGGAAACCCATGCAGGTTCTGCCTTCACCTGTCACAGAGCAGAGGGCCAGAGCCTAGGAGCAGGCTCCCTCCAGGAAATCCCTTTTCAATCCACAAAGCTCCGTGGGGCCCTCACTTGCATCATCACCTCTTAACCCAAGGCGACCCTTACAGTTCCAGTTGTTTTGTTCCCCTCTAATCCTCTCTCTGGTTGTGCAAGGAAGTCCCTTGGCCGGGCAGGGTGGCTCACAGCTGTAATCCCAGCTCTTTGGGAGGCCGAGGCAGGCGGATCACGAGGTCAAGAGATTGAGACCATCCTGGCCAACATGGTGAAACCCCGTCTCTACTAAAAATACAAAAATTAGCTGGGCGTGGTGGCGCACGCCTGTAGTCCCAGCTACTCGGGAGGCTGAGGCAGGAGAATCGCTTGAACCTGGGAGGCAGAGGTTGTAGCCAGCCGAGGTTGTGCCGCTGCACTCCGGCCTGGCGACAGAATGAGATTCCATCCAAAAAAAAAAAAAAAAAAAGGGAAGTCCCTCATGGCGGTGAGCTACACCACAGCCCTTACTAATGGGAATAGTCACCTGTCATGACATATTCCACTCAAGAATTCCACTCTGGTAAACTAGAATATGTGTATTTGTGGAATTCTTATAAATTCCGCAAGGTCCATGTTTTACTACAATATATCCATTGCAAGGGAAGGACACCTGGAGAACATCTTCAAACCGTCACTCTGAAAAACCATTGAGTTATAAACAACCTTCAGACGAAAAGTAGATGCAACAAGAAAACAGCAATGGTTCTCACAATTCCCCTTGCTCCTCCCCTGAATTGTAAGCTCATTTCTGGTCTCCAAAACAGGGCCAAGAAAAAGTGAGCAATGGGTAAAAAGACAGTGCCATGGGTGTGCGGGCCCTCAAAGCATAACTGCCGAGGCAGGAGTGCGCAAGGCGTGGCTGGGTATACAGAGAAGCCGCCTGCAGAAGGAGTTCCCTGGTCAGCTTGGCCAGTGAACACACTGGTGATTAAGAGTCTTTAAAATTATCCTTCAATTATCTGTATAACCAAAACAAACGAAGAGCACGTTCCTGCTACATGATCGGTGTGGCTGTGTGTGTAGGCATTTGAAATATGATGTATCAGTTAGAGTTTGCGAGAGCAACAGAACAAATGGCAGATAGATTGATTGATTGATAGGTAAATAGATACATAGAGATTCAGTTTAAGGAATCGGTTCATGTGGTTATGCAATTGTGGGAGCTGGCAAGTCTGAAAACCATGGGGGAAACCAGCAGGCTGGAAACTCAGGCTGGAGTTGATGTTCCAGTCTTGAGGCAGAATTCATTCTCCTTCAGGAAACCTCAGTTTTTGCCCTCAAGACCTTCAACTGGGCTGGGCATAGTGGTTTACACCTGTAATCCCAACACTTTGGGAGGTTGAAGTGGGAGGATCACTTGAGACCAGGAGGATCACTGTCGAGACCAGCCTGGACAACACAGTAAGACCCCCATCTCTACTAAATAAACAAATAAAATTTTAAAACATTAGCCAGGTGTGGTGGTGCATGCCTGTAGTCCTAGCTACTCAGGAGGCTAAGGCCGGAGGACCACTTGACCCCAGCAGCTCAAGGTTGCCTCAAGCCATGATTACACTGCTATACTCCAGGCAACAGAGCAAGACCCTGTCTCTATAAAATAAAATAAATTAAAGACCAACTGACTGGATGAAGCCCACCTCCATTATTGAGGATAATCTTTACTTACCGTCAATGGTTGTAGATGTGAATCACATCTATGAAATACCTTCACAGCAACTTCTAGACTAGTCTCTGACCAAACAACTGGGTGCCATAGCCTAGCCAAGTGGGCACACAAAATTTAACCATCACATAAGGGAAGAACCATTTTGTTTAAAAAGGATGTGGCCTGAGGAAGTGGGATAGGGAGATCCCAAGGTGGGAGTGTGCCTGAGGTCAGCTTTTGCTGGAGAAGAGAGGAAAGGAAAAGAGACTTTCCAGCAAGTGCATGTGCTTCTTTAATAAAGAACACAAAGGTAGGAAGTCAATGGTGTAGAGCTATTCCTCAGTATCTAGATCAACAGCCATGTTTGGGGCATTTAATGGATATTTCTTTCCAATGGCCATGCAAAGCATTGTCAGCCTGAAGCATTGATTCATCTGCCATACCCCATTGCCTGTTTCACTTTAAGTCAAAAAGAAGATGACCTTCAAACCAAGCAACTATATCATAACCTTTGTACTTCCCATGGCAATGTTTGTTAAGAGGGACCTCTAGTTTCTCAGTCCCTTTAGTTTGTAATACGGGGAACACAACAGAGCACACTTGAGGAGCTGTTTTGTGTGACAGACGCCCAGGCTGAGATGCTTGGAAAGTGAGTGGGTGGTGGGCAGAATGGTGGGGAGATATGCAAATACATATATGCTTTAAAAAATATTGTGCTAGAAATTTCATTCAGTTTTGGCAAACTTAAATAGAAGCTACTGAAATATATATATATTCCTAAAAAGAATAGCTGCATTATAGCAAGAATGCCTTTATTATCCCAAATTAGTTGCAAAAATCCCTTTCAAGACTTGACAGGAGGTACAAAAGAGATTTCTCACAGCATCACAGAGAAGAAAACCCCAGGATAAGAATATTCACACAATACAATTTTGTTTCATAACCATTCATACAGGCTTTTAATCTAGCAATTACAGCAAAGAATAAGAAGAAAAAATGCTGCAGGAAACAAGAATGGAAGACTGGAGAGAATTCATACAAACATTGCAAAAAAAAAAAAAAAAAAAAGAAGAATTCTAGTTAAAGTCCCTTAGGAATCCTAGGCAATCATGAGGTGGTGTCAATAGGGTGAAATTAACTTTAAGGGATACCCCATCCTACATGGTTCACTCATATTTTAGAGCACATTTTTGTCCTTGGCTTTCCAGGCAACACTAAAATAACCCAAACTGGATGTGTGAAGCAAGGTGTAGCTGCGGAGTGGGCCACTAAGATGAACAACGGAGACTCCTGGCCTTCAAATATCTTAGAATCTAGTAAACATTCATTTATATTTTTAATCTGAGCAGTCTTGTAGCTTTTATGGAATCTTCTTTCTTGCCCAGAAAACTAAGTGCTTAAGAAAAGAAAAAAGAAAAAAAAATAGGAAGAAATGTCTTTACTAGACCATTACTAATCCTGTTGCATTATAAAGACCAACCCCAAGACCAGGTGCGGTGGCTCATGCCTGTAATCTCAGCACTTTGGAAGGCCAAGGTGGGCAGATAACTTGAGGCCAAAAGTTTGAGACCAGCCAACAGGGTGAAACCCTGTCTCTACTAAAAATGCAAAAATTAACCAGGCGTGGTGACACGTGCCGGTAGTCCCAGCTACTTTGGAGGCTGAGGCAGGAGAATCGCTTGAACACAGGAGGTGGAGTTTGCAGTGAGCTGAGATCGTGCCACTGCACTTCAGCCTGGGCAACAGAGTGACACTCCACCTCAAAATAAAAAAAAAAGAGAGAAACCAAACCCATCACTAAAGATTGTCCATTCCTACCTTAATGTGAGCCTATTCAATCCACCTCAAAGTCACAGTGTCAGACGTGTAGAAGACACTGTATCAGCCCATGAGGGTTAAATAAAAAGAAAGTTGAACACATGTTGACCTCAGAGAGCTTACATTCTAGTGGAGGAAACAGACATGCACATAAACAATGTAAATAGCAAAGCAAAAGAAAGTGGGAAAGAAACTCAAAAGAGAGCAATTCACGCAAAGTTGGGAGCTAGAGAAGCTCTTCTGGAAAATAAAAAATTTTAAAAATACCAGCAAACTAACCCTGACTGAGATCCTACTAGGTATGCAGACATCATGCTGCCTGGCATTGATGTCAGGACTTAAAAGATAAATTGAATTTCTTTCTTTTTTTTTTTTTTTGAGACGGAGTCTGGCTCTGTTGCCCAGGCTGGAGTGCAGTGGTGTGATCTCGGCTTACTGCAAGCTCCGCCTCCCGGGTTCACGCCATTCTCCTGCCTCAGCCTCCTGAGTAGCTGGGACTACAGGCGCCTGCCACCACGCCCAGCTAATTTTTTGTGCTTTTGGTAGAGACAGGGTTTCACCTTGTTAGCCAGGATGGTCTCGATCTCCTGACCTCGTGATCCGCCCGCCTCAGCCTCCCAAAGTGCTGGGATTACAGGCGTGAGCTACCGCGCCCAGCCAAGAAATTGAATTTCAAAACAGAAGGTGTTCCAGGCAAAAAACCGAATCCATCAAAGATTGCACAGAGACAGAGAGCGAGGCAGGCAAGATGGTGTGAGGCGATTCCAGGCTCTCAAGTCAAACAGACTCCAATGCAGCCCATGCTGTGAGGGGTTCTTCTATACCCTCTCAGAACCTTTGTTTCCTCAATTGTAAAATGCAGATTATACCTGACAAATGGTGATGATTCAATGAGGTGTTTGCAGATTGCTTTACACTTAGTGTTATATAAATGTTTGCTTATAAAGTTAATAAAAATGAATAAGCCATGCTACTATCTAACGAAATTTTTCTAACTAGGCAAATTAAACTCCTCTAACTTCATTTCATTTCTCCTGTTCATTATTCAATGGACCTATTTATTCTCCATTTGCAGTATTCAGACAACATGCTCATCGAAATGATTACAGTTCACAATTTTCCAAATTTCACAGCAATTTCCCTCAGCCTCACTGTAAGTCTAGTGTACTAATGTGCCAACGTATGCACTAAATGCTCAAAAATATTTGCTAAATATCCCTAGTTTGTGCTGGGCAATTAGAAAAAGAACATAATCAGAAGCTGCTAGCCACTTTGCTTTTTGTGGAAGTAAAAATCTCTCCACAAAAATTACTGAAATGCCATAGACAGAAATCTATGTGGGTGTTAATAAAGTCTCTAAAATATTAGAGATGTCTCCTAGGCTAATGCCCAAACTTACACTAGAAAGACTGTCCTGTAAGAAGAAGGCACTATGGTTAAGCAGGTATACATCACCAACTTCATGGCTGCAGGAAGAAGTAACAAGTGCTGTTAGCAGGTGTGGCCAGTGCAACTCATTCCCTCATTGACACCTGGCTTCTGCAGGATTTGCACCAAACCTGCATGAAAAGATATGCACTTTACTGAACTGTCTATTTACATGCTTGAAGACATTTCTATCTCAATTAGCCCATAAATATGTTTTAAGATAATAAAAAGACATGGGACCTGATAACATGGAGGATATCCACTAGCCCAAAGCTCTTTTGTACATTTTTAAATTGTTTAAAAATTGTTTAAGTGCTAATTAAAAATAACAGCAACAACAACTACCCTTCCAACAATGGATGTTGATACCACAGGTGGCTACATTTATCTTCTCTCTGAAACTCCATTAACAGGCTCTGCCCATTTGACCCATTTCCCTGCTTATATCTAGCAGAAATGGGAAGCTTAATACTATGGTTTTCCTACATAAATTTACACCGGTTTGTCTCCAACTATAGAGTGAGAGGTGTGATGGGAATGAAATTATATTTTCATGAAAGCAGTTGATACCTATTGTGCAATACCATGTTTGCCATTTTCAGATGCCATAGGCAGCTTAAAGAATGATGAACTTCTTCATAAACATAGTAGATGGCATCCACCTTCGAGACCTCATTTAAATGACAGCAAAGAAATGAAGGCATTATAAAGCAGCACTGATATAGAAAAGGAGATGGAGGAGAGATTTCAGTGAATGATAGGACAGAAGATGAAATGGATGGGGCAGGAGAGAGATAGTCAATTGCACATACTTCAATATCCAAAGAGGAAAATTCCACAGGGGAAAGAAAAAAAACCAGAACTTTATCCTAAGACATCTCACCACTGTAGAAGGAAGAACTACACATTCCAGTAGGAAGAAGTCCCCCAGTAAAAATGCTCTATCACCACCTATAATCCTGAAGTAAATCCCATGACTTCACAAACTCCATTCACATTCACAGAGCTTACTGTCAAGTTTTAGTGCTTTGCCTTCAAATTAAAGGGAAGGCTAAAGATCACCAGCATTTAAGTTTCCATCCTGAAGGCAAAGACCAAAGTAAATAAATGAATGAATAAATAAATAAAGCTAAAGCATATTCATAAACAACTCTATGGCTCCTATTTATAGACTCATTAGGAAGATTATTGTATCCATAATGCCAGAACAGAATGTTATAAATGTTAAATTAGAGAAGGTAAAAAAATTAAACTTTATGAGATCAAAAAACGTAATAAATTAATAGAAGATTGGAAAATAAATTGGAAAAACTACCTAAAACCTCAAAATGAGAACTATAAAAGAGACAGTTTCAATAAAACATAGGGACACCACTGCACTCCAGCCTAAACTACAAAGCAAGACTTTGTCAAAAAGAAAACAAAAGAATCATAGCAAATCAGTCCAAGAGGTCAAGATCCAATTGATAGGAGTTTATAAAAGAGATAGGAGGAAACAGAGAGAAGGAAATTATCAAACAATGCATTCAAAAGAATTTTTCAGAAATAAAAGAAATCTCCAGATTTAAAGTGCTTCTAGATGACTACAATGAAAAAGGACCCATACCTGTGCCTTACCTGTGTACAACATTGTGAAATTTTGAATACCAAGAATGAAGAGGAAACTCTAAAAATCAAGGGCAGTATAAAATAAAAAAACATCAGGGTGACCTTCTCATCAATAATAGTGGATGCCAGAGACAGTGAGTAATACCTTCAAAACTCTGACCAAAATTTACTTTCAACCTAAAATTCTATTTCTACCTATCAATCAAGGGTGAAAGTGAAATACAAACATCTTCAGAAATTGAAAGACTTTGAAAGTTTCTTCCCACACTCACTGTATTAAGAAGTTATTTGGGGAGGTGCTAGAGCATACAAAGAATCAACCAAGAGGAAGAAAGACTCAGAATCAAGGAAGCGGTGAGACCAGACCAGGAAAGTAATAAAGAAAAGCTCCAGGAAAACAGGCATGCAGCACATCTACAGAGAAATAGATCCAGATCGAAAAAGGAGAGGGAAGGACTCTTCATTTGTATTGGGAAGTATCTCTGGAGAAAATTAGATTAAAAAGATGATTTGATAGATTGGGAAAAGTTGGTAAAAACTGAAAATGTGATAAATACAAAAAGTCAAAACAAAAAGAAAAGCAATTATAAACTCCAGGAAAAACAAAAAGATGTACCAGGAAAGAAATACAGAATTTTATTTGTTTCTACAATTAATATTTACATAGCAACAATAACAAAATGATACATTAATATTCATCTTGGATACCCAACCTATAGAGGATGTATGGATGCAATATTTAGGGTTATAGAACAAAATAAAAATGTTATTCATCTTATTATAAATAAAAGTGATGATAGAAATTAGGAGGTAGAAGGGAAGAAAGAGAGCTGAAGGGTAAGATAGGGTACAAACAGGTCCAGTTTTGGGGTGTGCAATGAGTGTATTCACACAGGGCCCCATGCTTACTTAGAAGGTCCCCATGCTTAGCTTAATTGTTTTTGTCTCCATCTTGAAATTCATAATAATTTTTGAACAAGGGATCCTACATTTTCATTTTCCACTGAGCACTAAAAATTCTGTAGCTGGTCCTGGGGCTGGGTGCAAAGTTAGAAGCTGACATACTCTCAGTAGTTAATGTAACAAGAAATAAAATCTGCTTATACTTCTTAAAGTTACAAAGCAATCCAACAATAAAGGTACGTGGAATGTGGTATGACAATATTGAAATATTGAAAGAAACAGTGATGAGGATGTGTAGACTAATTAAATCCTCATTTATCCAATCAGAATAAAGAAATAACAGTATAAGCACAATATTTAGAGGTTGACAATAACTAACAGAAGAAACGGTTAAAAGAGATCAAAGTAGTTGTCCCTGAGGAACGAGACTTGAAATGGGGAAGGATGAACCCAGGGACCACTGCTTCTTATCATACATCCTAATACACTTTGTTTTATTATTTTAACCTTGTACATATATTACCTTCATTTTAAAAATTAACTTTAAAAGGATAACAAAAAAATCATAACATAGCAAAGATATACCATAAACATATTCTATAAAATAATTCTACAAAGCGACAAATCATATACATAAATGTTCAAATTTACTTAATACAAATGTTATATGATTGATATCTTAAAACAGAAAGTGACAAGCACAGAACATGTATGACATAATTTCTGCCCTCTAGACATTTACTCATTTTATAAATCATGTTGTCTCTGCCAAGGTCAAGGCTAAATGGAGAAAGAAGAAATTATCAAAGCTGAGACGCTTAACAGTGGTCATGTTTGCTTGAAAGGGTTGTTTGTCTCATTTTTGAACAAAACATTGTTTTCAAATGCTAGACATTTGCAGATACCAGTACACTTTTCAGCAACTGGTCCTTAGTCTGGTAAAGGACAAAAGAAGTAGAGCTCTTATCTCCTGAAAAATGAGGACTACTTACATACCAGTCATTCTAAGTAACAAGGGATCAGTAGGAGGTTTAAGGAAATCAACTGGGACTCTGACCAATCCGCTGCCTTCCATGGATTTTTTCCACTGCCTAATGCAGACACAAGAGTAACTCATTTTCGGCAAGACTGAGGAATGATCGTCAGCAAGTAGGTTACAACTGTCAGCTTGCTGATGTAGACACGGTGCATGAAAGCAACGTGTTTGGAAGATGAGCTCTGGTAATGCTACCAATATCTCATGTCATGAACAGAAGTGGTAGTGAGTACTGCACAATCATTTAGTCTTAGACACTTTTGCCTTACAGGAAAGAGTAACTGAGGCAATACCTATACCCCTGCTAAATAAAATAATTACACAATTTAACCAAGTCTTAAAAAGCTGTACAGTTTCCATCAAATCCTCCTCCCCAGCTAAAGTTTTAAGAAAGAACAAAGAAATCATAGCATGACAACCATAGCCCTTTAGGTGCATAAATCGAAACTTCTCTTTTTCCAGATCTGACTTAGTGGCAATATTTTAATAAACTGTCTTAATGCCAACACACTCAAATTCCCTTGATGTGAAAGAATTATCATTACCAATCACATGATAATCTTTCAGTGTTATTTTAATCTACCTGATCTCATATCCAAATAATGATAGAGTGATAGAACATTGTGAAGGTCTACAATTGAGACATTCTTCATGAACAGGGGATATAAAAAAGTGAAAATTCTAAAGCAAATGCTTGGCCAGACTTTTATGGCCTTTGAAATTTTGAAGTCCTGCCACGTTCTTCAGTGTAAAGGGTATTTTTTTTTTTTTGAGGACATAGGTTTGAGGAAAGCCCATGGTGAGAGATTGTCTATTGATCCCTGAAGAAGTCCATCCCATCCCACCTAAATGACAGTGTTTCCTGGGGAAAAATAAAGGGCCTGTCTTCTCAGGCAGCATCTCAAGAGGAGATGGACCCTAACCTAAGAGATCGACCACCTAAGTGGCACCACACAGCCTGACAACAGATGCCCACAGCACTGGGAGGAAGAAAACAAGCCGTGTAGTAGGAAACAATATGGCGCAAAGCAAGTTGGAAGAGATGCAGGCACTGATTCTCTCCCCTGGAGCTGAAAGAAGGGGGAGTTGTTGGCCAGGCAGTAGGAAGGCGCCACCAAAATAAAGGAAGAACCAAAATACAGGAAGTCGTGGCAGGACGTAGCAGGAGAGTACATGGCTGGTCAGCAAAGGTAGCAGTGCATGATGACTGCCTGGAGAAGGGAGTCTGGGAGCCCTGCCTCAGGAGCATTGAGGCAAACACGATCATTATAGACACGTAAATAGTTTCAGCCAGCCGACTCTAGAAGGAAAGCATGGGACATGGGAGAATAGAAGAAATGAATTCGATGGAAATATGACTTCCTTGCTTACCTCAACCCCCATCTTTGCAACTTCTTTTACCAACTGTGACAATATTAATAACTTCTTTTTCTTATAACTTTTCGTTATTGAATACAGCCATCACCGCATAACAATGTTTTGGTCAACCCCAGACCACGTATGTAACTGATCCCGTAAGATTATAGTGCCGTATTTTTACTGTACCTTTCCTATATTTAAATACACCAATACTGACCATCATGTTACAATTGCCTACAGGATTCAGTACAGCAATGTGCTATATCAGCTTATAGCCTAGGAGCAGTAGGCTAGACCACACAGCAGAAGGGTACAGCAGGCTGTACCATCTAGGTTTGTGTAAGTATACTCTGTGATGTTTGCACAACTACAATATTGTCGAATGATGAATTTCTCAGAACAGATCTCTGTCATTAAGTGACATATGGCTATAATTTCTTAGGAGTTGCAATAATAGTACAAAGAACTCATATATTCTTTATTCAGATTCTCAATTTTAACACTTTGCCACATTTGTTTTCATATTCCTCGTCTATATATAACACATTTTATATATTCTACATATTTTATGTTACATTTTATGTAATATATAATTCTATTTTTTCTAAACTCTTTGAGAATTAGCTGATCATCTCCTGCCTCTTCACCAGAAAATCCTTCAGCATGCATTTTCCAAAGACAAGAACATTCTCTTCCATTATCATAACATTAAAAATTCAGAAAAGTTAACTTCGATTAAATAGGATTATCTAATGTACAGCCTCTATTCAGATTCCACAATTTGTTCCAATAATGTCTTGTATTCCTGTTTTCCCTGTGAGTCAGAATTCCATCTAGGATATGCATTGTAGTTAGTTGTCATGTCTCTTTAGTTTTCTTTATTCTGGAACGATTGCTCCAATTTTCCTCATTTTTCATGACACTGATACTTTTGAATATTTCAGGCCAGTTATCTCTCAATTTGAATTAGATTCAGGCTATGCATTTCAGGCAGACATGCTGCAAAAGAGATGCTTTAAGTTCATCACAAACGGGTTACATGATGTTAGTTTGTAGCATCCTAACTGGTGATGCAAACCTTGATTGCTTGGCTAATATGTGTTCCCACAGGTTCTTCATCATAAAGTTACCATTTTTACCTTTGTAATTACTAAGGAATCTGTGGGGAAGACTTTGAGACACTGTAAATATTCTGTTTCTCTCCAAACTTTGATCCAATAGTTTAAGCACTCACTGATGCTCGCCTGAATCCTTCTTGACTCTGATGGTTGCAAAATGGGGCATTTTTTACTGTACTATTCTTTTAGAGATTCTATTAGCTGCTTCTTTTATCATATGGTATTTAACTTTAGAGCTCTTTCCCTTCCTCTCTGTGTATTTGTTTATCATCACTGTGGACTCAGGTGTTCCTATACAGTCCCGCGAGTTGCAATCCGTTACGGAATTTCTTCATTTGAATCCTCAGATTGTCCCTCATGGCCTGTGGGAGCTCCCTCAAGCCTTTCCTTTTGTCCTTGGTGGTGTCCCCACCATTCTGTGAGCACTTTCTTACTTTCTGACATAACAAGATGTCCCAGACTCATCTTGCACTTTCTGAATCAGCCACTTCTCCAAGAAGTGTTGGTTCGTTTTAATGGAGCATAATATCTGGATATTAAGATCTAAGCACAGAGTGTGCTACAGGCAATTTCCTACCAGGAAGCATTCAAGGTCAGTCTAGAACTTTTTTATTTTATTTTTATTTTTTGGAGCCTTGCAGAAAGAGTTTCTATTCAGTCATATGGTATTTAGAAAATCCAGAGAAAATGTTATCCATGTTGTCCCTATTTTTATTTTCAAATAAACCTTGTTGTGATCGTTGTGGTTGAGGTTACAGTGGTTGCTGTCCTAACATCCTGGCGTTGTCTGCAGAATAATGCTGCAACTCTCTAGCTGCAGTTGGCCACTTCTCTGACCAGTCATTTAGTGTCTACGTTTGTCAATAGGTAGAAACTAAGCCAAATTAGCTCCTCCTGTACTTCTACCTTTTAGCAAGAATATCATCAGTAAACAAAGGCAGCTACACCTGTCCTCTAGCAAGTATTCATGTAATCATAGAATCCACCAGCAGCCGGGTAACTCAGGAGGCCAAAAAGCACTTCCTCAGCACATCAACAAGCCTGCTATTTGAACCAATGGTCTAATTCATGTCCTCTAAAAACTGATTTCAAACTATTCACAGATGCTTTTCAATCTTTTTGATGTCAACCTTCAAATACAGCTGAATTCCACTTCATGCTTTCACTGGCTGGACTGCGCCACACAAACCTAAATGTTCAGTGAGATGTTATTTTAACATACTACAGCAAAAATAATTCGGGGAAAATAAAATAAGCAAAACCTCCTGAGAGGAGCTACCACTGTTTCAGGCCAGGTTCAAAGTTGGAAGTGTTAGGATTAATCTACATTTCAACAGCTAGGGAGCATGGATTTAAAAAAATATTTATTCTAACAATAATTTTGCCAAGCATTGTAAAAATTATGCTTATTTATCTCCTTTCACTTTAATTTTTAATCTCCTAATTTAAGGCAGTAAATGGAGCTTCAGAGAGGATTCAATGGGAAATGGTTTCAATAAGATCCCTTCTCAGATATCCTAATTAAGTAGAAATTAATTAAATAGAAACTAAAACAAATATTTTCAACTTCATATAAGACATTATCTTTATTATATACATAAAAATATTTTCTGGCCGGGCGCAGTGGCTCATGCCTGTAATCCCAGCACTTTGGGAGGCCGAGGCGGGCGGATCACGAGGTCAGGAGGTGAAACCCCGTCTCTACTAAAAATACAAAAAAATTAGCCGGGGCCGGGCGCAGTGGCTCACGCCTGTAATCCTAGCACTTTGGGAGGCCGAGGCAGGTGGATCACAAGGTCAGGAGATCGAGACCATCCCGGCTAACATAGCGAAACCCCGTCTCTATTAAAATACAAAAAATTAGCCAGGCGTGGTGGCGGGCGCCTGTAGTCCCAGCTACTGGGGAGGCTGAGGCAGGAGAATGGCGTGAACCCGGGAGACGGAGCTTGCAGTGAGCAAGATCGCGCCACTGCACTCCAGCCTGGGTGACAGAGCAAGACTCCGTCTCAAAAAAAAAATAAAAATAAAAATTAGCAGGGTGTAGTGGTGGGCGCCTGTAGTCCCAGCTACTTGGGAGGCTGAGGCGGGAGAATGGCGTGAACCCGGGAGTCGGAGCTTGCAGTGAGCCGAGATAGTGCCACTGCACTCCAGCCTGGGCGAAAGAACAAGACTCTGTCTCAAAAAAAAAAAAAAAAAAAAAAAAAAAAAAAAAATTCTACCAGTATGTTTGTAGTTTTTATTCACTGAAGGATGAGATTATTTTCATGATCTCATAATCATGACCTTGTAATAAAGATACACTAAGCATTTGAGAAGTGAGGCAATTAATAGGAGTTGACTTTAATCATAATTGTACTAAACTAATCAGATACCCTCTACTAGATTCAGTAATAAACACAATTCCTCCACTCAGATGGAATGGTTGCATGCTGTACATGCACGTCAGCAAATATTTATGGAGTGCCTGCTATCTGTAGCCTTATAAACCCTGTATAAGGTGGTAGGTTCATTGGCATGTTAATGTTGAACAACACTTTTATACAGCATTCATTGCTAGTGGCCAGGGGACATGCCACCTTCTCCAATTACCACAGCAAGTAATGACTTCCCCCTTGGGACACCCCGCACTTTCACCCAACACGTATGTGGCACTGACCTTTCCCTGCTTTGCATGACAATGAAGAGTGGTCTTCCTCTTCTCTCCTTGCTAGATTATGAGCATCTGGTACCTTTCTTTTTTTTTCATACAGAGTCTAGAACTTCACCTTAATAAAAATTTGGTTAACTAATGAACTAATTAATTGATTTTTGAGGTAATCATTTGGAAAGCTAGGCCAAGTAATTCAAAATAGCAAGTGCTAATATCTCCATTAATCATCCCACTATCTCTTGAGGTCAAACTACCTCACTTTCTCTACCCTCCTAAACACACAATATACACACACTCCCAACCTTACCACTGACACCAATAACATTTTAAAAATGCGTATCAGAGCAAAGTGACTGCGACTGGGTGATCGTTTTGGCAGCGACTGTCATAGTGGTGGATGCGCTCCATGCATTTAGCAAAGGCCCAGGCAACGCTGAGAACACAAAGCCTATTCTTAGTATCAATTGGCTTCTGCCTTCACCGCTCCCCTCCACACCTGCCAAGTGACCTGGCCTAAGTTACTCATCATTTCATTTTAGATTGACAGATGAAGAAATTATGCCCCAGTTTAACCTGAGATATTCGGGATAACCTGAGCTGCTACAGATAAAGCACCTGGCCATGGTGAACACATCATTAAGTGATGACTCTTGTTACATTTTCAGTCTCAACTTTTGTGACCTACTCCCACATATCCCATAATCAGAACCCAGATGAAGCTTCCATCTACTTAAAGTCCTTAAACGTAACTCTGACCAAGCCCTTTTGCCAGAGTGCCTGTCAACTCGATGTATTAAAATATATTCATCAGATCAACAAACACTTACTGAGCACTTACTGTGTGGTAGGCATTGTGCTAGGCGCTGAGCAAACAATGCTAATGAGATCCACACAGTGCCTGCTGTGGCTCTGCCCAAGCCTCAGAGCCCAGGAACCTAAGAGCCTCTGGAGCTCCTAGGCTAGAAAAGGTTACAGACTGTCAACCTTAAAAAAGACACTAGAGAAAATTATCTGTAGGTATGTTGAATTTACTCAGGAATGGAAGTAAGGATTATAATCCGGAATGCATGGAATGGCAAGCTACCAGTGCATTCAGTGAGGAAAGGGTGAGGGGGGCTTTTATTAGCAAACCGAGATTGACATGAACTTCTTAGAAACAGAGTTTGTTGATTCCAGAGGTTCAAAGTCAGAGTTGCTTTCAGTTCATTGGTGGAGATGCCATCAGTGGGCAAGTGTTCTTCCAAGAACATCTTATCTGAATTACTGTAGTCCTAAACAATATCTTGTGATAAACCTTATCAGAACAGGGGATGCATAAAGGACATGAAAGGATTTTAGAAAGTCCTCGGAAGCAGTTCTCATCTCAGACATGTCAGCCCGAGCCTCCTCTCCTATGGGCTTTTCTGGCCCTCTTCTGTCCGGGTATGGCAAAAGCGATTTCATTTTGGTATCTGCAACTTTCACAGGACAAAAGACCCTGCAGTGTGAAGAGTGCAGTAAGAGGCTGTTGTTGGAGGGCCCAGGAAAGGACCTGGAGGAAGAGCCATAGGTGCCAAAGGATGGGTGGGAATCAGACAGTTACAAAGTGGAAAGTCTACTCCCAGAAGATGGAATAGCATATGCAAAGGCCCAAAGCGTAGGCAGATGACTGTGTGTGGGAATTCATAGACATGTGGAATACATGATGGAAAGTGGCTAGAGAGGGAAGGGAGCAGAAAGCACAGCCATATGGTAAGCAGTCTTGTAAATTTCATGAAGGTGTTTGAGCCTGGGGATACCTACCATTCAGGGTGGTAAAACAGGGGCATGAGGAACACGATCAGATCGGAACCATCCCTCGGGCCACAAGCGGAGAATGGGTGTTTGAGATGAGCAGAGCAGGGCAGGAGGATTAGATGGCTACCGCAATGAGCCAGGCAGGAGCAAAGGGCGGCTCCAAGGCATAGTGGCAGTGGGAGGGAGAGTGGCCATAGATGGAAATGACAGATACTAAGGAGGAAAAATCGTGGGTTTTTGCATATAAGAAGATGTTAAGGATAACTCCCAGATTTCTGACTTGAGAAACTGGATGAATTTTTTTAGATGGAGATAACAAGAAAAAGAGCGAATTTGGTGGAAAAGTTCACAAGTTCTGTTTTGGACCTGGTGATGCAGAGGTGCCGGTAGGGCGCTCGAGTGTACATAAGTGCTAGATCTCTGAGAGGGTCAGTCTAGCACGTGGAAGCCAGGCCTGGGTGAAGGATTACGTCTGGTGTGCTAGCGCATCGCTAGTACCAGGCTCGTGGCATGAAGAAGGGCACAGGGAAGGCACAAGAAGTGAGGAGAGGGCCCCAGCCAGGGTCTGTGGTGTGTTAATGAAAAGATGGTTGGGTTCCATCTTAAGTGTGCACCTGGGACATTATCAAAACAGGAACAAAAAGAAAAGCTTGGGAAAGAATTTCATGTTTGCTATCTCAAAAAATACAAGAAATGATTTTCCCTTGTGGGGAAAGCCTGCACATGGTTAAGCCATCATTATGTTCATTTTAGAACTAAGTTGAATTTTATTTTCTTATGGCCGAGGAAGAAGAAGAGCAGCTAATGCTGTCCACAGTTAAGGCTCCTGGAGGTCCCAGTCCAATCCTGATGTAAATATCACCATGGGCTCAAACCTTCAGATGAGGTGAGCTTGTGGGGGTGCGGTGCTGGGATCTCAGGTCAGAGACAGGCTGTGGTGCAGGGAGGGTTAAGAAGGGCCCCTCACCCAGGCCTTCAGGATCCTGCAGGTGACGTCTATTTGGTGAACTCATTAATTCATGGTATGTGGCCTGTGTGCTAATATGTTAATACATTCCTCTTTTAAGTTGACTTTTTGCATTTTAAAGGAGAGGCCTTGGAGTCCAAACCCAAACTGAAGTGTAGAAATCTCTCCATCTAAAATTCAGATTCAGAGGTAAATCTTTGAGGAGAGAGGCCTATTTCTCTGTCAGGGGGCTGCCTTTCTGGCAACTTCCGAATCACACTACTTAGGTGGCCCAGCTCCTCCGCCTGCTCGTGTGGAAACAGCCCTGGGGTGCTCATCGCTTCTCAGCTCTCTCTACAGCCAAGGCCCGGATGGTGTTCAAACCTCACCCCACCACTGAGTCCCAAAACAACGTCTGGCTCTTGAGATTCCAGCCATTTATAAAACTTCCGAAACCTCAAAGTTGGCCAATTTCCATGTAAATTTAAGATTTGTACTCAAGGAACAGCCCCCTGTTGCTGAAGTCCTGGTGTTGGCAGGAGAATGCCCCCAGGCCTGCCAGCCACCCTCCCATAACCGTGTTCTCACGGGGACCCTTGTAAACACTCTGTCCTCCACACGTGTAAATATTCTCAAGGTGTCTTAAAGAAACTGAACCACTTCCAGTTCAGCACATTATTAATAGCTGTTGATGATTTTCTCCCAAGTTCTCATGTACAAAGAGGGAGGTGCGGTGGAGAATTCTGTTTACTTGCATAGCGAGAGTTACTGCTTAACCAAGCCGTGCTCAGCATGTTTGATAAGAGACCAGAAAGTAAGAAATGGTATTTTTTTTCTTTGGGAGTTAGCAATTAACTTATGAAAAGCATGGAGATGGGCCAGACTGATTCGACAAAGGTTCTAGAAGGTAGTATTCACCTGATACTCACCCCATGTCAGCAGCTTGCTGTGTTTTAAACACAAAGACAGAGGAAAACTTACTGAAATAATTTCAGGATGGGCTGCAGATCGACTCAAGTAAAACCAGTTCAGTTGTTGGAATGAAAGAGCATGTGAAAACCCAGAGTAAACCGGCAATAATTCCCTCACTGTGCTCAGCACACCGAAAGGCAGCCTTCTTTTTCTGCATTAACAACTACTGCTTGACCAAACTTAAGCCAGGCTCCTGAACCCAGACCAGCAAAGTCCATCTGTGCACTTCCTTGCAGAAGGCAGTTTTAGCAAGAACCCTACTAAGGCAGTTTAGCCAAAACCTCTTGCCCTCAATATCTAATCAGGTTCCTCAACCCTCACCATCTCCCAGGTGATGTCTGGTCACCTGGCCTGTCTTCAGCAATAATCCTGTGAGGTCAGTTTAGCCAGAATATCCCTCACTCCTGAAGGTTCCTCTTCGTGATTTTCCATCCACCAAACCCACCCTGCTCCTTAGCTATGAATCCCCACTTGCCCATGCGGTATTCAGAGTGGAGCCCAGTTTTACACAGAGGTCTCTTTTTCTGTATTGCAGCAACGCTGAATAAACTGTGTTTACCCCGTTAACTGCTGTCCGGCTCTGCTCTTGCCTTGGCACTCCCCACTGTTGCACGTGGAGGTCTACAGAGGAATTCACAATAAACCGAGGCACGACCTGCTACCAAAGGAAGATGGGGGGAGGAAGGCCCACTCTGGCTGTTCCAACCTTTATTTGTTCTTCCTTTGAGAAACCGGGGAACTCAGTGCAAGGACATTCTCTTTAAAGTTTCCCTCTGGGGATGTACAAGGAAACAGTTTCCTGGCATTTTTCTTCTAAGCTACTTTGGAGGTTTGAACTTTAGGTACTATGATGTCAGGTGACATAATACCCGAAAGAGCAATAGACAGCGAGATAGATGGTTATAACCACACCTCTCAAAGGTCTACACATCCACTCACTACCAAGTACATCCTGTGGAAAATGCCAAGAATACATTTTAAGAAATGTATTGGCCAATGGCCAATTGTGCAAAATGTGTTCCCTGGCGCTTGCTGGCACTAAGTTGGCATGCTTTGGTGGGGGGTCTGTCTTCAGGGGGCTATGAACTGTTCTTGGCCTGCAGCATTGCAAGCTGGACTCTGTTTCAAATACTCCTTGTATATTTTTCTTTCCTCCTAGGTTTAAAATTGCTTTTTAAAATCTGTATGTTATCAGAGGGGGTTGTGAACTCTTAAAATGTCACCATCATCTCTCGATCTATTTTCTCTACATTAAGTGCTAGACCTTAATACATAACATATTCATTGAGAAAACCACTCCATCAACCTGCTTATGGGCCTCTGTTACAGCATTTGTATTCCTCTGTTTATCTAGGTGTGTTTCTTTGTTTCCACGTTTGTAAAAAGAAGGAAGTTTTTAAAGGGAGTTTTAGCAACTTGGTGTGAAGTCTGGGAAAGTCCCCCACTCCAACCTAGAATATTATCAATGTGCTATGGATAAGAATTCATAAATCCATAAAAAGCCAGATGAAGAAAGAATTGTGATGTCAATGTACAACCCAGCACTGCTGATCTGATTGCTAAGACTGCTAAGCACCTATTACCTAGGTCACTTCCCTATATGTGTCATCATCCTCTCTCTCCTCCTTCTCCCACTTCTCCTCCTTCTCTCCAGTGTGATCTGAGTAGAAACTACGATATTTGAGAATATGAAGAAGACATATTTGTGGAATTTATTTTGAAAATTCAACCAGCCAGTCTTCTATATGAAGGACACACACACACTTCAACTTCCAGGCTCAGCAGCCCCCAAGTTTCCCTAAGCTTCTCTGTCCAGGGATATTCACCAGCACACTCAGGCTGGCACTGATTCCTATGGTTTCCAAGGTCCCAATCCACTGTGTCATTCCCAGCTGCACTCACCCTGGCTCAAGACAGTGCCTTCTGCCTTGGGCCACAGGTCTAAGTTGATTTCCAGTGCTAAAGCCTGGCTTGCATTTTTCTATCAAATATATCATTCTTGTCTCTTTTTTTCTGAGTTTTTGGGTTACATAGCCACATCTACAATTTTCGTCAACTTCTTGTCCATCAGTGTCCCTCTGTGGCTTCCTCGATATAAATGGGTACATAAATGCACAATGCACTCATAAATACAACCTGGGCTTCCCAGGCCAGCCTAGCCCAGCCCACAGGCAAGTCTTGGGTCTCTGGATGGTCAGACACAGACATTCTCAACCTTTGCCCACACTCACCATCCCAGGACCCCCAATTTCTCTTCCAATCTGTCCCCTTTCAAAAAGTGTCAATTCCTCCTCATGACCCCACGGTATCTGTCCTTTCCATGAGAGCTGCTGAGGGCTGTGGAGCCCACAGAGCAGCCAGTGCCATGGGAGCTAGGAAGACACTGCCCTGCTGGGGCACTGCAAGCATAATAGATTAGCTGCCTGATGCACACAGCAAGTCAGTGTGCCAAGACACCAGGTCGCAGCAAAAAACAGGTTTAATCGTAGGGTCAATGAACAAGGTGATGAGAGGGAACTTCAAATCCATCTCCCTGAGGAATTTGGGGTTAGGGTTTTTATGGGTTTTGAATGGGGCCAAAGTGTGGAGATTCTTGACTGGTGGAAGACTGCAGGGTGAAGTCAGGGGGCAGGGAGAGAGGAAGGCGTTTTATCCTCATGCTGATCCTATTCCTCCGTGGAGGTCCTCAAATTGGTTTCTGGAATTTGAGGTCTGAAAAACCTCTTAAGCGATCCTTAAACAAAAGCCTTATGATTCCAACGTCAGAGCTGCTGTCTGAAGGAACAATGGGAACACAAACGCTCAGACTTGTGGACACAAGGAAGTGGGCCACGGTGCGCCTGGCTCATGCTGAATTTTAACTCTATTTCCACCCAGACAGAACCCAGCATGCAGTTCCTGTCAACCCTGTAGAGGTGGTTTCAGCACCACAGACCTCACCATGGGGGAGATGGGCCTGCTGTGTGTACAAAAGCTGTCCCTTGTGAGGGCAGTGAAGTCCCCGTCAAGGGGTCACCCTCCAAGGCTACCGAGCTGCTGGGATCCATCATCTCTTATGTCAGGAGAAGCCACCGGACCTGCTGGCAGGGAATAAAGGCACACTCTGCTCCCTGCCCCCCCACCCCAGCCACCTGGTGCACACTAGGAATAACACACCCCTGCATGGATGTGAAGTCAGCTTCCCTTTCACAGCAGCACACATGCTTTCCACATGTCCTCTGGAAAACAGCTCCCAACAGACCCACCACAGCCCCCGCAGGCCAGCCCAGCCACACCTGAGTCCCTGAGTGAACGACGTGCTCCAACTGTGATCCTTGACACACATGAAATACAGTGCCCTGCATGCCGTGGCTCGGAGGTGGGAGGAAGCTCTGGATCTTCCCATGTTTTTATGTCTGTCTATTGTTGGTGAAGGAAAGTAAACTCTGTAAAATATCTAAAGAGGTTTATTCAGAGCCAATATGAGTGACCATGGCCCAGGGAACAGTCTCAAGAAGTCCTGAGAAAGTGTGCCTGAGGTAGTTGGGTTAGAGTATGGTTTTATACATTTTAGGGAGATAGAGGTTATAAGCAAAGATGTAAATCAATACATGTAAGATATACATTGGTTCAGCCTGAAGAGACAGGACATCTCAAAGTGGGGGCTTGCAGGTGGAGGTGGATTCAAAGATTTTCTGTTTGGCAATTGGTTGAAAGAGTTAAGCTTTGTATAAAGACTTGAAGTCAGTAGAAAGAAATGGTCTAATTAAGATAAGGGAGAGTGGAAGCCAAGATTCTTGTTATGTAGATGAAGCCTCCAGGTAGCAGCCTTCAGAGAGAATAAATGGAAAAGGTTTCTTTTCAGGCTTTAAAAGGCGTCAGACTCAGTTAATCTCTCCTAGATCTGGGAAAGGCCTGGTTTCATTAATAGAGATTCTCTACAGATGCAAATTTCCTCCTCAAAAGACAACTTTGCAGGACCATTTTAAAATACATCAAAGAAATATATTTTGGGAAAAATATTTTTATATCCTTCAGGGTCTGCCATCTGTCATATGACACTACACCAGAGTCAGGTATGAATTTGGTATCTTATTGCCAAAAAGACTCTGTTTTTTCTGTCTTATGATTTCCATTTTAGTGTTAATGCTGGTCAGTTGTGCCTAAACTCCAAAAAGGAGGAGGTATGAGGAGGCACATCCAACCTGCCTTCCCTTATGGCCTGGAATTCAGTTTTTTGGGTTTCTCTGGGATCCCCTTGGTCAAGAGAGGGTCCATTCCATTGGGGTGCTTAGGATTTTATTTTTGGTTTGCACAATGACTACATTTTAAAATATGTTTTTCATCTTTAATGCAACTATTTTTTAAAGGAAAGGGGGCTGGGTTAAAAGGTCAGTGAACTAATGAGGGGAAAGAGGCAGCATTTGGGAAGGAAAGGAATGCTCTCATGCCATTCCTGGACTGTGGTCACTGGGCACCTCTCCTCAGCCACTCTTTTTCTCTGTGGCTGAGAAAAAGGCCTCAAAGGAAGGAGATCAGCTTCTCCTCCCTGGCCTGCCCCTGGAGGTCTGTGCCAGAGCTCTCAGGTCACAAGAGAGCACTGGGGCCGCTGCCGGGCAAGTGGCGGAGAAGCCTGCGTGCTTATTAAACACCACTGAGCACGGGCACCACGCACACCCCAGCTACTTCATCCTCTAAACTACCCTGGGTGTCCACCTTCTCAGTGCATTTTACAGATGAAGACACTGATGCCCAAGAAGGACCATTTGCCCCAAATCACAGAGCAGATGGTGATGGTGACAAGGTCACCCTGATTCCAAACCCCATGCTTTTTTATTTAACTGAAGCTTTCCTCAAGACCAAAATGTATAGACTGGCCCAGGAGAATGGACAAGACCCAGAAAAACCTCAGAGATCATGAAGAATATTAGGTAAATGGTGAATGTAACATTACTGCATCATAGCTTTCCTAAATGAAGACTGTGTGCCTCTTGCTGGAGCTGTAAGGAGCATCCATCACTATTGGGTGCTGGAAAATTCCTCTCCCAAGGGAATTCATCAGTTCTCTACTTCACCCTGGTCACATTGCTACGTCTCCGGACCACCTGGGATCGAGTGACATATGGACGAGCTCTAAAGTCCTCTACAAATTCATACAACGTGAAGAGTGAGCCTCTGACAGTCACAGCAGTGGCATTTCCCAAGCACCCAACCTAAAGGGAAGTCCAAGCTAATTTTTAAAACCCTGCTCTTAAATGGGATCTAAATGAAAATCTCACTGCTCCTGGCCCTTCTTGCTTTGGCGGGTACACATGGGCCAGATGCTTGGGCCAAGTCCTAACCCAGGTGATTAGAATCTGACTCTTTCGCTTCTGGTCCCACATTCAAAAGCCCTAACGAAAGTACACCTAGATTTTGTACTAAAGGGTTGATTTGATTAGTTCCACCCTAAAATTGTGTGCTAGTTCTCCAGTTCTAATGCCCTAACCAAATGGAATAATAATCAGTGGCTTGCACAACTGTAATAAAGAGGAATATCCAAAGTTTAACAATGTGCATAGTTTTTTCTCTATTTTAAGTATTTAATCCACATCATTAACTGACATGTTAATAATTAGTAATTTTAAACAATGTCCCCCTCTGTTTAATATTTTATCACATGTACTGTGTATCTCCACAACTAAATTTCCAGACATTTGCAGGGAAAATTGCATATACTTTTCAGGTTCACTTTACTAAAAAAAAAATCAGAGTTGTTTCACTTAAGTTTTGATACTATGATTCTAGTTCTTAGATGTTAGATGAAAAATATTACAGTTCTCCATGAATATTTCTCAATTTAAAATGAACTCTATGCTCCACATACAAACTTAATTTAGCATTTGTTGTAATCCTCCTTTTCCGATCCTGAACCCTATCTCTGTGAGTTATGCAATCTGTGTAACCTCATTCAGAGCAGGATGCTGCCAGTATCAGATACGACACTTCACAGACTCCTGGTTTTCTCATATTAGTCCAATTTCTAATCCCCACTCAACCAGAGAGAGATGGAAAGAGAGATAGAAGGCACTGAAGAAAGACTCTATTAATTTTATAGCCGTTCAACTAAACGATTATTTCTGCAACTTCTACGTTCTCGTTTAGCCATCTGGGAAAGTATGCCAAGACATAAGACTAAGACAAACAAGTACAAAGCTTGTTTGCATTTTGCAAAGAGCTGGAAATCAAATACATGTTTACTGTAAGCTGAACTCCATGAGTGTTCTAATTAAACATTATATAAGTCTACACATATATTCCAGCCCTGATTTGAGAGTAGGAAAGAGCAGAAAATGTTCTTCCTTCGCCTCCCTCCATGACATTAAAATTTTGTTCAATTTAAAGCATTAAAACAGAAATTGTTGAAATCTAACAGCATTTTTGGTTAAGAGCACAGATTCTGAGCCAGATCTCCTAGGTCAGAATCCTGGCCATATAACAAATTGTGTGACCTTATGCAAATTACTTAATGTCTCCACACCTCACTTTCCTCATCTGCAAAATGGAAATATTACAGGATACCTAACCTATAAGAAGCTATGAGGATTCAATGATTTAACATTCATAAAATGTTAATATTTTAAAATATTTGATAAATAAAAAAGAAAACACTAAATCCCACCACTGGGCAAGAGCCAGCTCCAGCCTTTAAGGAAATCAACAACTAGTTAGGAACATGAAACAAAGGTAAACAGCAGTACAAAGAGACATAAAACAACTATTAAACCATTACTGGCTTTTGATAGTGGCTCTGGGTGTTCAGTGACCAGAATATTTGCCTAAAAACAGACAACAGTTCTGAAGTCCTTTGAATAGATAAGGTAATCCAATATTTACACTGAAAGTCATAAAGCCAAAAGTCACTTTATTTATCACAATGGCTAGGTTTAACGCTATGGTCAAGAAGGAAAATTATCCATCATCTTGGAGCTTGTCATCCTGGGGTCCAAATCTGGGCTATTAGTTTTGCTGCTCCATTTTTTTCACAAGATGGAGTTAAGTGTAAATAAGATGCACTCAGTGTTTCTGGCCTGAAAGAAACAAATTCCAATGTATGTTACAACATCATTAAAAATGCTAAACAGTGATGAGGATAATACATAAAAATTTTCTCACCTTGAACATTTAAGTGTCAAATTTGGAGATTCAACATAAAAAAAGTCATTAGCTTCTTTATTTTTCTAACTTAAAAAAAATTTATTTTTGCTTTTTGTGGGCATATAGTAGGTGTATATATTTATGGGGTACATGAGATATTTTGGTACAGGATACAATAATAATCACATCAGGATGAGTGGGGTATCCACCACCTCAAGCATTTATCCTTTCTGTTACAACAATCTAATTACACTCTTAGTTACTTTTAAATGTATAACTAAATTGTAATTGATCATCCTATTGTGCTATCAAATAGTAGATCTGATTCATCTCTATTTGTTGTACCCATCAACCACCCTCCCTTCAATATTTTAATAAAAATGGAAGTCAATTTTAAAGTATCCATTCTTCCTGTGTGGCTAAAACATGACCTTATCCCACAATGAATAAAAAAGAGATTGGGGGAAAAAATGCCTGTTCTAGAGGACTTTACCATCTCATTGGAGAGACAAAGCACACTGATGCTTCTGAGACAACCATAAAATCCTGTCAGGATCACGCATATGGAAGTGCCCAGGAGGGTGAGCCTTCACTATGGAGACAAGCCTTAAACTGAGTCTTAAAAAGGTGAATTTTCTGGTAGAGGTATGCATAACATGGAGCTACAGACAGCCTTTGAAGAAAATTTAGTGGTAAGTAAGGAATTATAATCCATGCCACAGGGCTGTAGGGCAGGGGTAGCCCTCCGCTGGATGGACCAAGCTGCACTAGAGCATTCCATACTGGCGCACTGCTAGGATAAGCATTAGTGACAGGGAGGCACTCTCACCTTTCTCATGACTTACTTCATGCAGACACTAGTGGATGTTCTGATTTTGGAAAGTGGGAGCATATATTTTTTGATAGACCATGAAAAATAACAGAAAAATAGGAAATCGTGTGCATTTGCTTTGGGCTACATTGGCAGTGGAATAAAATGAACAGGCTGGGAAGCTAGCACCAGTGACACAGAGGAGTCAACATTGGACAAATCTGCAGTGGCTCTTGCAGAAGGATTTGGAATTGGTATCACCTGCTCAAAGGCCTTTGGGGACCAGAAAAGTAAGTAACTGTGTGAAGCTGAGCAGGATAAGGGAGAGGAGAGACAGGGGCAGTTGTGGAGAAGTTGGGGAGCCTGGCCCAAGGCACTAAAACACACTCTCCTGGCCCCAAGAAACCTCTGCAGGCAAGATTTGACGCTCTGGCTGTGTGATGCCGGGCAAGTTACTGAGCCTCTCTGAAGCCCTTTTTTATTTATAAACTGGAGATAACCATGCTTGCCTTGAAGAACTGTGGTGATATGTAGGTTAATAAATAACTTCCATTTTCAGCAAAATTATGGATTTAATAACTGGAAACTTTCCCACTACAGTACAATTAGATATGCCAAATTAAATATGGGATTTATTTCAAATGCATAGCTAGGTGACTGGAAGGAACTCCCCAAAGCCCATAAATAAAGAGGAAACCAAAAACCACAGTGAGGATGGTGGTCGAGTGCAGTGGCTCGCACCTGTAATCCCAACACTTCGGGATTAGATCTCAGAAATTAGAGACCAGCCTGGGCAACACGGTGAGACCCCCCCGACCCCCCGCCCGCCCACCCCAGTCTCTACAAAAAATACAAAAAAACAAAAAATTAGCTGGCACAGCTACTTGGGAGGCTGAGGTGAGAGGATCACTTGAGCCCAGGAGGTCAAGGCTGCAGTAAGCCATGATCGCACCACTGCACACCAGCCTGGGCAACAAGGCAAGATTCTGACTCAAAAAAAAAAAAAAAAAGTGAAGATGATGTGAGCCCACATTGTGGCAGCATGGAGTTGGTTGAGAGGGTGTGGCAGGGATTTATCTCAGTTACCCAGAGGAGCTCGGAGATGCAACTGAAACTCCAATATACAGACAAGACTCTTGAAGATAACTCAGGAGAACAGTGAACCCACCAGCACAGGCAGAGAAAGAGAAAGCCTTTCTGTCTCTGACTGGGTGGGCATTTTTAAAGTTCCCTCTGGAAATTCAAAACTTTAGGTTAGATCTCACACACATTTAGATATCAAACTTGCTACCCAAGATGATGCAAAAGTAATACAAAAATGTATCCATGGACTGTGGTAACCTTGAATAGAAAATCAATGCATGACTCTCAAACATGAGTTCACACACAGCACACAAAGAAAGAAACTACCATGAGTGAGAGCCAGCAGACAAAACAAGCAGTAGGACTCAGTAAGAACTTCTGAGAATAGAACTCTTGTATAAGACTAAAATAATACAATTATTAATGATTTAAGAAAAGGATAATCAAATATGTAAGAAACAAGATGAATGATGATAAAAATATAATAATAAGATGAAAAATGAATAGGCAGACTTAAAAATATAGATCTTATAAAAATAACATTAGGGTTAATGTCTTAAAAGCATCTCAGTGCATGCGTTGGACAGATAATTAGACAAAACTGAAGAAAGAATTAGCAAACTGAAGATAAACCTGAGAGTACTACACAGAATCTAGCAAAGAAAGAGAAAGAGATTGAAATAGGTGGAGGATAAAATGGAAGTATCCAGCAAATATCTAACTGGAATTCCAGAAGGAATAAGCAGACTGGTATTAAAAGAGACATTGTCTAGAAATGAGTCATATAAGATGCCTAATAAGTTTGTTTCTATTGGTTATATTCATGTAACTCTGAAGTTCAAACACCATTAACCATGAGAGCTCTGTTATTACCGTAGGCCTTCTACATTGTGGTATAGTCATGGCATTTTATGCATGGAAAGAATTTTTAAGGTAACCTAATGATGTAACCTGATGAACAAAGCTGAGTTTTCATCCTAGCTCTATCACTTATTAGGCAAAAACATTGCTTAAACTCTCTAAGCTCTAGTTTCTTCAACCATAAAATGGGAATAAAAACAATTAATCTCTAATAAAGGTTTCTGTGAAAATCAAAAGAAAAATACAGGTAGAACGCTTAATATAGAGTCTGGCACAGAATGAGAGTCAACAAATGGGAACTATCATTACTTCTTTTCATTAACTTTCACTTAGGATGAGAAAATAGAAGCCCAGAGAAGCTAAGTAACTGCTCTGGTGTACTAGCAATAGAACCAGGATTAGATTCCAGCTCTCCCAACTCGTATTCCTGTGTTTTTTCTGCCATGCTTCACTGCCTCCCAAACAGAAATTAGGAGCTTCAGGCTGCCTTTGAACAGCCACATGAAACGTAGTAGCCATGGCCTAAGATGCTTCCCTCTTGGTTTAAGATGACTTAATATATTGTGTGAAGATACAACAAGCCATTATCCACACAAACAAACAGGCCAGGTGTGGTGGCTCATGCCTGTAATCCCAGCACTTTGGGAGGCCCAGGCAGGAGGCTTGCTAGAGGCCAGTAATTTGATATCAGCCTGGGCAGTGAGATCTTGTCTCTACAAAAGAAAAAAAAAAATTTAATTAGCCAGGCATGGTGGCATGTGCTTATAGTCCTAGCTATTCAGGAGGCTGAGGCAGAAGGATAGCTTGAGCCCAGGAGTTCAAGACTGCAGTGAGCTATGATTGTGCCACTGCATTCCAGCCTGGGTGACAGAGCAAGGTCCTGCCTCTAAAAAAATATATATATATAAAGACATGAAAAAATGAATATTCTGATTAAATTATAGGCCTGTGGAGAAGGAATTTCAAGCAGAGAAATTAGGAAGCAAATCCAGTACCTCAAGGCATTTCAAGGAAGGGTCAATGGCAACTCTGCCTCTCAGATGTGTAGGTGTGCAGAGGCATCAGTCCCTTGCTGTGACCATCCCAGTGAACAAGGGCGCTCAGGTATTCCAGGGAGATGCCTCCTCCATGGTATTTGGCAAATAGCCTCTGGAGCTCAGCTGGAAAAAATCAGTCAGTATCAACCTCACAGAGATTTATGTGCTTCAGTAGCACACAAAGAAAATTTGTAATCATCTATTTTCAGAGATGGAGTTCATTGCTGCCCCTGAGGGAATCTGCAAATGTGGCATCCTATGTGCTGTCAGGAATCTAGTCACTCCCTTCCCCTACAGCTTTGGAACTAGTCCCTTGTTTATTCAGTAAGTATTCACCAGGAAACTGTGATGTCTTTATGAGCCTAATATTTTAAACATCATAAGAGAGAGATTATACTCTGTTTTCATGTGTTTCCTGGATGGCAGAATTCTAAGTACTTAATGAGGTACTTAAAACCCTCACTGTGAACCTTATGGATTGAGGAAAGTCTTCCTCACTGTCTTAAACAGGATCAAGCACTTTGCTGATAGAATGCCATATTACTATGTGTGAGGAGAGTAATTATTAATAATTAATGCTAATGAGACTCCCACTACTGGCTAACATAGACTAAAAGGGACCAGATTAACCCTCCCACAAGAACACTAAAAACCAGAAGAAGAAGTAAAAATAAAAAAGAGCTTTCACAAATCAGATTTCAGGCAACACAGGACAGCGATTTCTAAGAGAGATGAACTATGTGAGGTGGGCTTTACAATTGTCCTAGCTTACTGCCGAGAGAGAGTTTCCAGGCCTGGGTGCAACAAAGGGGAATGTAGGTGATGCAGTCCACTCTCTCTCAGCTGAAGAAATGGAGCTGTAAGTCTGCAGAAGCCAAGACAGTTACAGTTTGCAGCACAAAGTACTTGTCGTTAGCTAAGTACTGATAAAGACATGCATGTGAGAACACTACCCAAAGCTTGGGAAAGACCACATAGAAGGAGCAGAGGAAATAATCCCTGCAGTTTACACAGACTCATAAGTAGTTCATATTCCCATCAGCCAGAGTGGAAAGCCACATAATTCATGGAGTATAAGGAACGGTACTTAACAAGGTACCTTAGCATAGTAACCCAGCAGCAAGGAAAAATTAGACTAAAGGTTGTACTGGTAACACCAAAAAAAAAAAAAAAAAAAAAAAAAACTTAAAAGCAAACCTTAAAATCATCAAAGCATTTCTACATATTCTGCATCTCAGAACAAGCCTCAAGACTATTTATAAGAATACAAATATAGCAATCATCCAAATAAATAAAATATATAATGTCTGATATCTAATCAAAAATTACCAGGTGTGTTGCATACCCACTTCATAGCAGCAGTATTCACAATAGCCAAAAGGCAGAAGCAATATAAGTGTCCATTAATGGACAAATGGAAAAGCAAAATGTGGTACATACATACAATGGAATAGCATTTAGCCTTAAAAGGAAGTAAATCTTGTCATGCTACAATGTGGATGAGCCTTGAGGATATTATGCTAAGTGAAATAAGACAGTCACAAAAAGGCAAATACTATATTAGTTCACTTATCTGAAGTATCTAAAGTAGTCAAATTCATAACAACGGAAAGTAGAATGATAGCTGCCCAGGGTTGCAAGTAAAAAGATATAATGGAGAGATGTTATTAATGGATATAGAGTTTCAATTTTGCAAGATGAAAAGGCTGTGGAGATCTGTTGCACAACAATGTAAATATACTTAACACTACTGAACTGTTTTATATATATATATATATATATAAAATCAGGCATGCAAAGAATTCATACTGAGGAGAAGAAACAATCAATAGAAACAAACTTGAAAGTGATAGAATTACCAGACAAAGACATCTAAACAGTAACTTAATTGTATTCTATATGTTTAGGAAGCTAGAAGAAAATAAGCATGTTAAATAGCAACATGAGAGCTATTAAAAATAAAAGATCCAAATCAAACTTCTACAGTTGAAAATATAATGTGTGAGATGAAAAACACACTGGACTGGATTAGCAGCAAATTGTACACTGTAAAATAAAAAGATTAATGAACTGGAAGACATGGCAATATAAATTACCTAATATGAAAGAAACACAAAAGGAAAAAAGCCAAAAAATAATTACAGAAAAATATCATGAGTGAGCTGTAGGGCAATTTCACAGGCTTAATATGTGTTTATTTGACTTTCCAAAGAAATAGAGAGAGGAAAGGAGACAGAAAAAAGGATTTGAAGAAATGACAGCCAAAGCCATAGTTCAATGAAAACTATAAACTCACACATTCAAGATGCTCAACAAGTCCCACCCACAAAAAAAAAATGAGGAAAACTACACCAAGGCAATCAATTTGAGCAACAAATTTCTCAGAACAAGTGACAAAGAAAAAAATATTTAAAACAGCTTCACACACACACACACACACACAAAATATATATATGCAGAGGCACAAAGATAAGAATGTCAGTAGCTTTCTCATTGGAAACAATGCAAACCAGAAGACAGTGGAGCAAAATCTTTAGAGAAAAGAAGACTGCCAACTCAGAATTTGTATATCCAACAAAAATGAGAGAAAATAAAGACATTTTCAGACATACAAAATGCTAAATAATTCATCACCAGCGTACTCAAACTAAAAGAAATATTAAAGGAAATTCTTCAAGCAGGAAGAAAATGATACAAGATAGAAATATAAATGTACACAAAGAAAAGAAGAACATTTAAATATAAAAGAAAGTAATAAAGTAAGAATTTTAAAATGTGTATAAATAAATGTAATGTGAGCACAATATGATAAATGCTAAAAGTAATGAGTAAACAAGTGTTCTAGGACACACACACAAGAGAATGACTGATTTTAACCAATAAGAATATTGAGTGAAAATCAGTGAAGATTTAGCCAGGAAATGATATTTGAATGGAGTTTTGAAAGACAGGTAGGGTTTCAACATAGGGAAATGAAGGGAAGGACATACTAGACAGATGGAAGAGCATGAGATAAAAGTACAGAGTGTGTATTGGCAAAGATAAGTGATCTTAGATGAATAGGTCATAAAATGCCAGACTGCACTGGAGCCAGGAGGCTCCAGTGTGTGTGAATAGACAGAGCTGGAAACATAGATAAGACCTTGGTCATCAGAGCCATGATGCTTTGTGCAAGAGCTTGGTCTTTCTATGGGAAGTGGGGAACTGCTGAAGTCTTTTGAGCTGAGATATTTTATGTTTCAATCTGCTTTAGGAAAATAACTTTTATCAAATGTGAAGGATAGATCAAAGAAGAGAAGGAGGGAAGGCCAAAAAATAGATTCAGAAGTTAATAAAGCAATCACAAGGAGTGGTTGAGGAAGCCCAACATAAAAAATAGAAAGGTAGGAATGTATATGAGAATATCTCAGAGGTAGACTCTAAGGACATCTTAATTAATAGAATGTAGGATATGAGAATTAGGGAAGAATCAGGTTTATCATAAAGACACTAACCTGGGTGATTGAAGAAGAAATGGAGGCAACAAAAGAGAAAGAGTAGATTTGAAGAGGAGAAGAACACTGATTTGTTTTTGGAAATACCGAGTTTAAGATAATGTCCAAGTGGAAGGAATTCACAAGTTGTTGAGATACTGAACTAATTATCTGAGGGAAATGTCAGGGTTAAAGATTGAGATTTGGAATTACTTGCATAGGGTAATGACTGAATCCCAAGTGTCTGCAATAGCCCTAGACAGAAGTATGTGGCCATCTCATAGCAAAGGACATCATGAATGTCTGTATTCAAAGTGAGGGCTAGGACCTAGAAAGGGATCAGAAGTTATCAGAAGTCGGAGGGGAGCTGGAAAGTCACCATTTTCCATGAGTCAAGGAAGAAAGTAGGATCCAGGCTCTGAGCATTGTTACCATTCCCTGCCATGTCTGCTAGGTAAGCACCTTTCTCCATTAAGGACCAACTAAAGCATCACCTTCTGTGATGCTCTCCTTGACTGCCTCACATAGACTGAATCCCTGACTCCCTTGGGCTCCTATTACACATTGTACACACCTTTATTGCGGCACTTATAACATTATTATAATGTTTATGTTTATATTATAATGTAATGTGTATGTGTGTCTTTCCCTACTAGACTGTGAGCTCCTCGACTTGCCCAACACATAGGAGGATTCCAATAATATTTGTTGAATCCATGCATGCATTCCAGCTCTGTCAACGTGCACACACAGGAGCCTCCTGGCCCCAGTGCAGTCTGACGTTTTATGACCTATCCATCTAAGATCACTTATCTCTGCCAATACACACTCTGTACTTTTATCTCATGCTCTCCCATCTGTCTAGAATGTCCTTCCCTTCATGCATGCATTGAACAAATATTTAGCATGTGCTACTATATGTGCTAGACACTTTACAGGTCCTAGGGATGCAATGATGAAGAAGACAGACAAGGACACCACTCTTGGAAAGCTTATATTCTAGCATTGAGGATAGGGATAGGAAACAGATAAAAAGCAAACAAATTAGTGACAAAGAAAATTTTATTTTATTTTGTAATAAGTGCTGTGAAGGAAAGAGCACTGGCTGGTGTTATGGAGTGTGCTGGGACAGAGGCTAGGTGCAAATTTAGGTTGTGCGGTCAAGGGAGGACTCAATGAGTAAGTGGTGTTTGAACAAAGGCAAGAATGAGAAGAAGGCAGCCATGCAGAGTGCAGAAGCAGTTGTCCAGGCAAAGGAACAGATAGTGTACATTTTTCTAAAGAGAAGATGCTCAAGAAACAGAAAGAAGGCCAGTGTGGCTGAAGCATATGGACAAGGGCACATATGGAGGAGATGAAGTCAGGGAAGTGAGCAAGAGCCAGATCATGGGATGCTGACATGATCTTGAAGGTAATAGTGAAGAAGGAGTTTAGATTTTCTCTTAAGTGCCTTGCAAAGCTCCTGGATAATTTTAAGCAATGAAATGAACAATTTTAATTTGTATTTTTAAAATACCATATTGAATGCTATGTGGAGAGTTGAAAGAATGAATGGGTGGATGGATGGATGGATGGATGGATGGATGGGATGGATGGATGGGATGAATGGGTGGGTGGATGGGTGGATGGATGGGATGGATGGATGGATTTTTGTGGGAATTTGAGGAGAAAGCATTATGTGGAAATAGAAGTTTTAAGAAGGGTCAGAGAGAAGCATAGTACCAGTTAGGAGAAGGAGACTTTGAAGAGAAAAAGCTCAAAGTTAAAAGAAATTATAGCTAAAACAAAGTGACAGAGGGGACCACAGAAGATGCAATCAAAGGAATGGAAGAGAGGTTGTACTTAGAGAGACGACAAGGAAGAACTAGGAGGGGCAGTGGAAGCCTTCTCAGATGTCCAGCGTCTGTATGAGAAGTGGTTGAGATGGAATGTCAGCACTGCTGCAGTGAGGAGCACATTGGTACCATGAAGCATGAATGAGAGCAATTTGGGAAGCGCAGAGGTTAGGATGGTGAGGCTGGGATGAGTTCAGTCATCACGGTTGTATGATATTTCTTTTTCCTAGTATTGCTCAGAAACCTAAGCACAAGAGCTGAGAGAAAAGAAGTTAACCTCTGAGGCTTACCCAGGGGCCACAACTGAAGACTAAGTGGTGGAGCTGAGAACACTTCTTTCAGAACGATCAACTCAAAACATATCTACTGAGCATCTTTTGTGTGTCCTACAATGTGTCAGGTACTAAGGATACAACACCAAGTAAAACATTTTCCTCGTCCTTGGAGAACACACAGACTGGGGAGAGGTGACAGAGGTAATCATCCCTCCAGTGTGACACAGGCTGCAATGAGGGTAAACAGGGGTTCTGCGGTGCACATAGTTAAGAAACTTTCCCCAACGAAGTGACCTCTAAACTAAGAGACCAAGCAAGAGAGTCGGCCAGTAAACTGGCTGGAGGTGGAGGGCACATGGGGAACAGCTAGTGAGCGGCTGGGGACATAAGGCTGGAGAGGTGAATAGGGCCCATTACAAAGAGCCTCTTGCCATGCAGCAATTTTGGACTTTATGGAAGAGGGTTAAGCAGAGTGGAGTCAGACTCGTGCATAGAGACATCCTTCTGGCTACAGAGTGGACTGCAGCGGAGGAAACGCAGGAGACAAGATGTAAGTTGATAAAAACATTCCTAACTCCATTGAGTTATAGCCTTAAGTTCAAAACAATGTCCCCCTTCCCCCACTGGGTCAACATTAGAATGTTAAAGATAAAGAAGGTAATAAAGATAAGACGGGGTGTGAACCTGAATGCTGGCCTCAGAGCCCAGACAGGTGTGCAAGATACAAGAACGCTTATCTAAGACACTGGCTTAACCCGCTTTCCTTGTACACCCTCTCTTATAAATCAGTAGCATGGATTTCTTTCTTATTTTTTAATTTATCATTTACAGGGACAATTAAGCATATTTTGATATATGAAATCAGTTTACAAAACATTCCATAGTCTTGATGCTGAGGGCAATGGATGTGATGACCTTGGATTTATTCCACTCCCTGAGTCCCATATAAGCATCGGCTGGCTTTTTGTAAGCCCTGCCCAAGAGTCAGAATCTATGAGTGTGGGGTCCAGAAATCTGCATTTTAAACAACCTTCTTCTAGTCATTTCCCAGGACTGCTGTAACAATCACCACTAGCTGAGTGACAACATGACAGAAATTTATTGTCTCTCCGTTCTAGAGTCCAAAGGTCTGAAATCAAGGTGTCAACAGGACCCTGCTCCTCTGGAGGCTCTAGGGGAGCATGTCTTCTTGCCTCTCTCCTACCTTCTGGTGGTGGCCACAGATCCTTGGCATTGCTTGGCTTGTAGACAACTCACTTCAGTCTCTGCCTCTGCCTTCACGGGGTGCTCTCCCTGCAAGTCTCTGTGTCCATATCTCCCTCTTCTTGTAAGGACACCAGGCATTGGATTAGGGCCCGCTATAATCCACTTTGACCTCATCTTGGTTAGATCTGTGAAGACCCTATCTCCAAATAAGGTCACATTCATAGGTGGTGGAGTTAGGAGTTCAACATGTCTTTGGGAAGACACAATTCAACCCACAGCAGTTCCCAAGTGAGTTTCATGGCACTTGAAGTTTACAACATTGTCACTGCTCTGGGAACTTGGATGAGATCCCATTTATGGCCCACGAAGGCAGGAGTTCACACAGTCACATAGCATCCCAGTAGGCTGGGGTCCCGCCTCCTGTTCTGATCTGGGGGAGAACGGGGTGTGGGCAGGAGGAACACTCTAGGACGCACTCTGCGGGACACAGGCAAGAGCCCTGGACCCCACATCTCAGCTCAGGCCACCCAGCTTTTCAGCGGGATGCACAGCTCGCTTTTCCGGAGGCAGCATCACAATCCACATAACAAACAACCAACATAACATTTTTACCTGAAGCTTGAAACCAGAGGTGGAGATCTTTTTCATCATGATGCAGGCTGCTTGTACTATCAACCTTCCTCTACAGTTCTGCCTGATTTAAGTGGACCCCAGCATAAGCGGTCACGATGACATTTTCAGGGAGTAGCTGTTCTTGCACCTTCTGGGGTCAGGCAGCCTGATTCAAACCCTGGCTCTGCCACGTACTGAGCAATCTTAGACAATGTACATAAGCCTCAGTTTCTTTATCTCTAAAATGGGCCTAATAATTGCAACTACCGGGGAGAGTTAAATGAGATGACACAAGGAGGGCTCTTGCCACATAATCAGCGTTTAATACATGTGAGCCATTCTGTATATAACCCTCACCACTGGCATTGTTGCTGACACACTTACAGCTGATGGAACTTGACTTTTGGGGCTCCTACGTGAAGCCTCATTCCCCCATAGGACTATGTAACTTGCAATCTGATGAACTCATAAACCAAAAGTTTCCTCTGATATTGATGAATCAAGTAAAAACAAACGAGGCGATGCAGTGTGTTTTTTTAGAAAAGACTTCTTCCTAAACCAAAGCACCAGATGTTCCCTTGGGAACTACAGAGAAATGGCCCGGCCTTGGCAGAAATGTCCGTTTTACTCTCAGTAGCCTACTTAACATTGTTATTTATTGAGAAGTTTTATTAAATACCCCATGAAATGTAATAAGTAACATGATTTACTCACACATATTTTTTAAATAACTGTGTTGCTTTTTAAAAAGAGATGACTCCTAGGGAATTCTCTCTTCTCCCCAAACCCAAAATAATCCAATCAGCACATTCCCAGGTCAAAAAAATAGAAGCCGGGTTGAAAGAGAAAATTGCCATTATGATCAAATTGCAACATCAGGTTGCAAAGGCTTGGGGTTTGTTTGTTTGCTTATTTAAAATCACATGGGTCAGACATTTGTGAAATTTATATAGAATGAAAGCAGAAGGGCCCCTCAGCACCATTTCCACATGGGCTGCTGTGGGTGTTATTATTCTGTTGACTCGCTGCATCATCAATCATAAAAATCAAAACTGACACGTCAGACAAAGGGCCAAGGTCTCCCAGAAGGCCTGCATCTCGGTCCTTTTAACATTGCCGTCCACGTCACAGCAACGTGGCCTCTGCTATCAGAACAACACGAGAGGACCTAAATCATCTTTTTGCAAACAGAGGAATCACCTACTCTGTTTTCTACCCACATTTCAATGACCCACTTTCTGTTGGGGGCGAGATGAAAGCCAGGTTACACAACGCCACAGATGTTTATTTCCCTTGTTGATGTAAGCTCAAAATAATGCACCCTTATGGAAACGAGGCTGCCTATAGATGCCAATGCTCTACAACCAGAGATCTCAGCTCTCATCCAGCACACATGTGAGCCCCTGGAATTGTCAGGGTGTTTGTGAAGTTCTTCTTGTCCATGGCACTGTGCTGGGCACCAGGCAAAGCAAACGGGGTCTATGTGTCCTCTGCACTTTAGGGGCTTATAATAGAATGCTGCATATACTCACGTACACAGTCAGCTGCCAGGCATGTGGCCCTCGGGATAAAATGGGGACATGGGTGTTACGTGCATTCTTTGTCTTTTCATTCTACTATTGTCACGTGTATGCATCCACTGCTCCTTGTGTACGCCCCTGCCCGCCACCCTTGCTTCAATTCAATGATCCCTAAGGAGAGCTGTTGAAGCCAGGTAGCAGTTTGCCATGATTCACGCAAACATGCAAAAGGTGAATAATTCGTTAGAGCAAATCCACTGAAGAGATTTTACTCAAGGCAATAATCAAGTTTTCACTAAAGAAAATTCCCTGGAGGGTGAATGGCAAACCAGAGGAGAGCAAGAACAGAAGTAAAAGGACCCCAGGACGAGCTGTCAGCCTGATCCCAAGGAGACATCACAAAACCCTGGACTGAGGGGCGGCAAGGGTGGGGAGGCGGGCTAAATCCTGGAGACGCGCAGATGGGCTTTTGGGGATAGTTTGGATGTGGAGTGTTTTGCTGGTTGAAAGATTACTAGGCAGTATGTAAGCAAGAGATGACCGCATCCACATCACTGCCTGTTCTAAGAAGCTCCTGAGCATGGTGTGTGAGAGGGAGGGAGAAATGGCTTTAAAATTTGAGTGTACAACTCACAGCGCTTCCCACATGGTGCACATATAAATATTGTTCCCTGATGTGCAGCTGCAGCTGCTCCTTCCAGCACCTGGCTCTGTTTGTCACCCTGCCCCAAACTCGCTCTTGCAGGCTGGCTCCCAGGGCCACCCTCCACCTCTGCTTGCTTCAGGCCTCTCTAGGGCCACATCACCAACTGGGCTCCAGGTGGTCTGAGGGCTTGTCCTCTCCCTGCCTGGCTTTTCATCCCTCGTTCCAGTCCCAGCCCTGCCCTGCATGGAAGGACTTGTGCCCCAGTCCATAGGATTTCAGATGATGATTCCCTGTGCAGACAGGCTCATGGGGTCCCTGTGCTTTGCTGCGGGGCAGAGCCTCAGCCAGTAGAGCAGTGGGAATGAGTCCTGATGGTCTGCTCTGATTGGTCACCATTTACTGAATGCCCACCACGCTCAACTCCTCACACTGGCACAATACATACAGGACACACTGAAGCACGAGCGTACAAAACAAGGCAGGAGAGAGGAAACGACTAGACAGGGGCGAGAAATGCGAGACCAGCGTGTGGCATAGACACTGGCTCACAACGTGAAGCACACTTCTCATTGCTCACATGCAATTTTCAGTGTTCAAATTTTCAGGAAATTTTGAAGCCCATGGTTAAGCCAGGGGTAGTTTGACATCAGTCATGATGACAGCATTTACACTATGGAAATGAGCAAATCTTACACATCAGCCCTCTCCCATCCCATCATTTCCACCTCCTGGACAGCTGCAGTTGAGACTCAACTGTCCTCACCCCTTCTCCTCCTATTTCTGGGACCCCTTGTGGAGAATATAGGACACCAGCCCACATTATAATGGACTTGGGTAAATGCTGTGCTAAATCTTGGGTTAGATTTGGAGCTTGATGCTGTGAACAGCAGAGGGATTGGAATATGGGGGTCCTAGCTTCCTGCTCGCCTACTCTCAGCCATACAGGTATGGGGGAAGGTCAGCTCTATAGCTACAGATGGTGAATAAGACATGGCTGGGGCTGGGTGCGGTGGCTCATGCCTATAATCCCAACACTGTAGGCTGAGGTGGGTGGATCACCTGAGGTCAATAGTCTGAGACCAGCCTGGCCAACATGGTGAAACCCCGTCTCTACTAAAAATACAAACATTAGCTGGGCGCGGTGGCAGGTGCCTGTAATCCCAGCTACTCAGGAGGCTGAGGCAGGAGAATCACTTGAACCCAGGAGGTGGAGGTTGCAGTGAACCAAGATCGCACCACTGCACTCCAGCCTGGGTGACAAAAGCAAAACTCCGTCTCAAAAAAAAAAAATAAAAGACATGGCTGGGACATGACAGCCCAAGAGGAAACTGAGGCAAGGCAGGAAGGAGTGCCTGGAGCCCAGGTGTCCACTGGCTTCCAGCACACAGCTACACATCTTGGACATGGAATGGGATAGCTCCATGCTTTGGTTTCCTAGTTTATAAAATGAGGATCCTAATAGCGGCTCACAGATTGTCAGGACTAAGGCTGTAATGCGAGGAACATTATGACAGAGTGGGTTCCTGCCGCAGTCACTGCCCATCCATTTTGTCACTTGACATTCCCAACATCCTCACAAAAGAAGCAGGAGAAAGGAGCAGGGACTCATCTGAGTCATCTCCTCCTTTTCCTCTTCTCTGAAAATCCCAGTCATTTTTATCCCATGACTAGATTGGGCTTCCAAAACTCTCAGCCAGGAGTTCCCAAACCTGATCAGTCATTGGAATCCTCTGGAAACTCCTCAGAACACAGATTCAGGCTCACCAGATAAGAATACCTTGGCAGGGCCCAGGAATGTGCATTTTTAAAGCTCCCTGGGAAATTGCTGCTGACCTAGAGTGGGGAAGCCCCCGCCCCACAGCGTGCAGGCTCCAGGTGCAAGTCACCAGGACACTCAAGGTGGTCGGTGTCTGGAGATCTCAGATAGGGATAATCCCTTTATTTAGAGGGGGTTTTTAAAATCTTGAAATCAGGAGATCTTTGCAATAAACAATGTGCGTGCCTCCTTGCAAAGTAACGTAAACCAATAACAGGCTCCAATAACGCTATTTTTAAAAGGCTTTAAATAACTTTTCCGATGCAAAACAACCCACTTAACCAGACTTAGTTCATTTTATGGCCAGTTCTAAAGCTGAACCACTAGTGTTCCGAGATCATCACTGAACCAAACGGAGCCATTTCATGTCACCACCACACAGGCAACTTGCTCTGTGACATTAAACCGATAGATTCCACATAGGTGCAGGCCAGAAAGAGTACTATTTGCGGGGCTCCCTTCACTCCCTCAGTGGCGGGCACTGCCCTAATAGAATTCCCAGTGTTCTTGACTGTGCCTGTTTCATGCACCAAAAGGGAAAAAAAAAAGTTCTTCATCTGAGCCTCTGGCTCCTGGCAAACCTGGAGATAAGTTCAGCTGATGTGTTTTTCCCGATAAGTTAGTGTTACAGGCTTCACAATGGTGACCTCAAATCCACATTGCGATGGACAGCAGTTCAGCCAACGCACCGAGCTCGATAGCCCACTGCCTGCCTTTTAATTAAAATTCCAAGTTGGTGTTTTTGTTTTCAAAGGAAGGATGGAGCCCATCAAGGTCACTCAGTGCAGCCAGGCGCTGCTGGGAAGAATGCCTCGCTGCATATTTACACTTCAGCAGCTCCTGGGAGGGCAGCACGCTGCCGCAGGAAGGATTTCTAACAACTTTCAGAATGGTTTCCAGATATAAATAGCCGCTATGGCATGATATATTCTAGCAAGAAAGACTGGAACAAAAGTAGGTTATTGACTGGCAGAAGCCTGCCTGCCAGTGGGCACTGGAGCCTCCGGGACTGGGCTCTTTCCAGCTATATTTAGCATCCACATTAATGTACTGCCTGCCGAACAATGCCCTCTAGAAGAGCCACATAAATCAGAGGAGGAAAGATTACTCAAATTTATGAAGCAATCACGGGAGAAACCCCTGGGCACAATCACTGTGATAAATACCTTGTTAAGCCCCCTGCCCATCCCCACCTTATGCTTCCTGTTAACACGAGGGGTCCATTACTGAGCGCTGCTACTTCCCAAAGGAGAAGCCATCTGCATTGAGGAGCTGTGCAGCAATCTGGGCCCAATCCAACCTGGCAAAGCCATTCTTAGAATTAAAGAGATGGAAGAGCCCGCTAAACAAGCACGCTCCCTCCCTGGATTTTTCAGGGTGATCATTTGTTCTTTTCAATGGCAAAATCTTTTTTTTTTTTTTTTTTTGGTAATTTTGTTCTTTTCAGTCGCAAAATCATTAAATACAGAAGCAAAGAGGTTTTCATGTTTGTTCCTTGACACGATTTTTTATGTAAAGAATTGTCAGGGAGCAATCCTGGCTGGGCGCGGTGGCTCACACCTATAACCCCAGCACTTTGGGAGGCCGAGGCGGGTGGATCACCTGAGGTCAGGAGTTCAAGACCAGCCTGACCAACATGGCAAAACCCCGTCTGTACTAAAAAATAGAAAAATTAGCTGGGTGTGGTGGTGTGCGCCTGTAGTCCCAGCTACTAGGGAGGCTGAGACAGGAGAATTGCTTGAACCCGGGAGACAGAGGTTGCAGTGAGCTGAGATCGTGCCACTGGAATCCAGCCTGGGCGACAGAACGAGACTCTGTCTCAAAAAAAAAAAAAAAAGAGTTGTCAGGGAGCAATCATTTGTTGGACTGTGTTCCCTGGTTCTGGGGTCAAAGATGAGGAGCCCTCGTGGCTTTGAACTCCCCATTTTGAAAATGCAAGTGAAAGGACACCTCCCCCACAGAAGAGCAAGCTGGGCCACATGAGAGGCAGTGTTGGGTCTTGCATCAAGACATGGCACCAAGGGCAGCATGCCGCCTGGACAGGAAATTGGATCATTGCCTCATTGATTCTGGCTCCTGGTGGGACAGCTGATTTCACGGTGGGCACACAGTGTCATGACTAAGAATAAATCTAGTATCAGCTCCATCACTTACTGACTCCATGATCTTGGGCAAAATCCTCCAATTCTCCCAGCCTCTGCTTCCTCATCTGCAAAATAGGCGTAAGAAGAGACCCCACCAGGAGGAGCTACTGCAAAAATAAAATGAGAAAATGCAAGTTGTAAAGCCCTTATTGCAGTACCTGGCACATAGTGAGTGCTCAAGGAATATTAGCCATTATTTTGACAGATGTTGACGATTCCTCAAACTCTGCCTGCATCTCCCCCAAGCCAGACAGGATGCAGGGTAGACAGGTGAGGTCAGGGCTATCCTGCCAGTTTGCCACTGGGAGTGCCATTCATTCATTCAAATATGAATTGAGTCCCTACTGTGCAGTAAGTACTCTATGAGTGGGCATCATGTCTGTGCCTTTGTCTTCCCTTGTATGAAGTAGAATTAGGTATCTATGTTCAAAGATCATAATTCCATAAATCCAGTCCACTAATTGGCTGATTACATTCACACAGATCATTTTCCTTTTTCATGGTGATAATGTGAATATCATTCACGGCACACAATTTTCAGAAATAAACTGAGCCTGAGAAACGTTAACGTAATTGGACAAAGCAAAGACCTTTCATGTATTAAGCAATATAGACAGACTGGAAATAAGTTATTTTTCCCTTAAAACTCCAGTGTCTTTTAACCACTTGGAGCAAGATGTCACTATTGAATGGAACAGTGCTAAAAAGTGGTGAGAAAGGATCTTTTGCTGACGTAAGTATTACTGTAACCTAATGTGCTAAGATCTAAATAATAGAGAACAAAGGGGTGCCTCCACACTCCCCGAAGACAATGGAACTGGCTCCCAACTCTTCAGCTTCATCAGGGTGTGAGTCACTCCGAACAAATCACTTCACCTCTGCAGGCTTTCGTTTCTTCATCTGTAAAAAATGCAAATAATGACACCTAACTCCAAGGGTTTTGCGAAGCTTAACTGAGGGAACCTGGTGCTTAATGATGTGGGACACAGGAAGGAGAGACCCTCCTATCCCTGGGGAATACCCCTCCCCCATCCAGTCACTACCTAGGGCTCTCAACAGGAGAGTGAGAAGTTTCGAGCAAGGCCAGTCACAGGTGGCCCCTACCCTCCTGTATACCCCAATGTCTCTACATAGATGGACTTAGATTGCTAGGAACATTAAAGCAGGGTTTGAATTTTCCTTCTGCCCTCACCACTCTACTGAAACTCGGCAAGACCTTCTAATCTCTGAAGCTAATGACCTTTGGCCAGGATTCATTTTCCTCCCTCTTTTTGCAGCATTTGACACTGGCTGATTTTCATCTTGAAATCCTTTTCTCTTTTGGTTTCTATGATATGACGCTGTTCGAAGTTTCCTTCTATCTCTCTAATATTTTCCTTCAAACTCCTCATTATAGGCTCCACTTGTCGCTCTGATTCATAAATATGCACAACCCCAACATTTCTAGACCTCTTCTTCTCCTTCTAGATTCTTTCCTTCCATCTTTTTTATTCATTTCCATGGCTTCAACTCTCTCTTCAAATCTCTTTTTCTAAAACCAAATCTTTATCTGTGGTCCTGACATCTTTTCCTAATCCTACAACAGGTGGTTGAGCACTCAAATACCTACAGGGGCCAGGCAGGTAATATGGTAATATAAGTAACAAGAACAGCCTGGACCAGAGAGGATTATAGGGAGCAGTGGGGACTGCAGCAAAGTGGAGAGCCTGTAGTTCACTCACAATTCCACCCTTGTAGTTTTGTAGGAATGAGGGCCTAGTAATTCCAAAGCTTAACATTTTTCAAGAGAAATCATAAATGCAGCTATAATAAGCAATTAACTTTCAACAAATTCAGTTTTTAGATGTTGTGCAGATCAACCCCATGCAGGGCAAATTGCACCTAAAAGCCAAATGTGGCCCATGAGCACCTAATTTACCTTATCTTTCTAGTCTCACAAGTTTAACTGCCCATTTTATGCCTTACTGCAAAGTCTTGCTGGAACTTAAAATTTCACATTATTCAAACCCACCATAATCTTCCCTAGGCCAGCTCTTCTTACTCATGCCTATAATTCAGATATTGCCAAACCCATTCCCCCCAGCACACAGGTTTGAAACTTCCACATCACCTTTGACTTATTCACTTCTACTCTCCACTGACCAGCTCTGCTACATCAACTTTGCAATGAGTCTTGAGTCTAAAAGCTCCATTATATGCTCACTGACACCATTAATTCTCCACTGCGATGTTACAGTAGGCTTCCTGGTCTCCCCATTTTCTCTTTCTCCCCTTCTTAATCCATCTACGTACTACTGACCACCTTCCTAAAATACTCCCTTTCATGTAACTCCTCTGCTCAGGAGCTTTACAGCTTCCTATCAACCCATCATCATGAAGTTTAGTGTAGATCCTTGTCAACCTGGCATTCAAGATCCTGCAAACTCAGATACTACCAGTTGTTCTTTAATGTACATTCTCTCCTTCTGTGGTAATAGAACTCCCAGTGATCTGCCGGGAACATAGACACGTAAAACACAGTCTGTTTCCCAGCCTCTCTTGCAGCTAGGCATGGCTGTGTGACCATATTCTAGTCAATGGAATGGACATAAAGTTTTATATGGCTGTTTCTGTAAACCTTCTGTAATAGATAAGACATACATGCCACTTCCTCTCCTTCTTCTTTGTCCCTTTCTCCATTCTGATGTCTAAAATATGATTATATTAGTCAGGGTCCTTCAGAGAAGCAGAACCAGTTAAATATAGATATACATAAAAGGGTATTTATTATAGGAATTGGCTCACGCCATTCTGGAGGCTAAGAAGTCCCAAAATCTGCTGTCTGCAAGCTGTAGAGACCGAGGAAAGCTGGTTGTGTAATTCAGCCCAAGTCCAAAGGCCTGAGAACGAAGGAGCCAATGGTGTGAGTCCCAATCCAAGGCAGAGGGGCTGAGAAGGAGGGTACAGGCCTTGGTGTAAGTGTTAGGGTCCAATGGCCCAAGAACCAGGAGCTCGATTGCCCAATGGTGGGAAAAGAGGGATGTCTCAACTCCATCTTTCTGTTCTATTTGGGCCTTAACAGAACAGACCATGCCCAACCACATTGGTGAAGCAGATCTTCTCTCTTCAGTCCATGATTCAAATGCTAGTGTCTTCCAGAGACACACCCAGAGATGATGCTTTACCAGCTATCTGGGCATTCCTTAGCTCAGTCAAGTTGATGCCTAAAATTAACCATCACAATCTTGGACTGTCAATTAAAGACCCACACTGTAGAGCAACAAGGTAGAAGAAACCTAGGTCCCTGACACAAGGAGCACCATTCCGGCCTGGACCTGCTGGGCTTCACATATTTATATCTTAAGTCATGGGTGCTTTTGGTTTTCTGCCACTCTTAGCCAAACCTTATTCTCACTAATATAGATTCCCCCTAACCTACCTCTTCCCACTCCCCTAACCTTATCGTATCCAGTATTCAAACTGTTCCCCAATATGCACCTCTTTTTCTGCCTCTCTGTCTTTTCTCATACTACATCTGGATTGCTTGTCTCTCATTGAAATTCTATCCCTCTCTCAATATCCATCTCAAATCTCATTTTTCACTTTCATAAAAACTTTTTTTTTCCCTCTAATAGCACATGATCTCTCTCATTAACTCCCTCTCTCTTTCTCTTTCTCAATCCCTCTCCCTCTCCCTGAGAGGCATTTTGTCTGTTTCCCTTTCTTCTCCTTGCACATATGTATCCTAACACATGCTCGTACACACACAGCCAGCATGATGCCCCAACATTGCCGGCCTGTGTATGTTGAACAGAATGGGTCCATGATACAATCTGTAGAACTGAATAGAGAAAAATCACCCACAAGGGAACAGCAAGCAGCTGAGGAATGGGTACCGAGGAAGTCCCTGCAGGTCTTAGAATGTCTGGGGACAAGGGCAGGTTGTGAATAGGCTTTCTGTACATCTGTGAGCTGGAGCTGTTGGATGCACCCGCTGACAAAGCCATGTCTACATCCCTTCTTAGAGCAACAGCATGGAATCCCACCTTGCCGCTGCTCTGCCTCGGCCTTGCTCCTTCCCAATAAACCCGGGGCAAGGATAGCCTTGGCATTAACCACTTGATCATCAGACCATTTTGATTTTGTATTTGATCAGGCACACATTTTACAACTATTCACTTGGGCAAATCTCCGCTGCGCCCTAAGATCCACACACCCTTCCAGATTTTTCTTTTGGAAACTGCTCTGAATGACAATAAGAATAGCTTGGCTTGGCAGAGGGTCCAGGTTAGGATTACATGACATATGGCCCTGTTGGATGCAAGCCACACTTCTTAGATTATCCAGGGGACTGGTCTTGGTGCCCATGAGCTACTTACCTAAGAACCCCTTTTACCTCTTCTCACCAGAGAACTTTGACAAAAGATGACATTTGAATATAAATACCAAAGAATGGAGTGGGAAAGAAGACAGAAATATCCTTTCCAGGCTCCAGGTTACTCTGGGGCTGAGCCTGCCAGGCAGTCAGATGATCGCCCCAATATCTCTCCTGGGTGACATATGTTCTCTCAGGAACTGTGGGCTCTTCAGCAGTCTGGGCAGGAGGCTCGCACCATCTCTGAAAACATAGCTGCTTGCTCCTGCCTCTGTCCTCCCAAATGCACGTCTTTAGATTTCTAAACCTAGGTTAGTGCTGAGGGTGACCACAGATAGGAAGAAAGGAGACAGCATCCGTGTCACAGGCTGGGTGCATGGTGAGGACAGGAAGAACACGGCAGAAGAGGAAGGAGATGGGAAGGGGAGAATGGGGAGGAGCTGGCCTCCCCGTAAGACACTGAGTGTGGCCTGCCGAAGGCTTCTTCTCACTTCTTGAAGCCTTTGTTCCGAGCCATCGATCCCACCATCATCACAGACGCAGACGGCATTTACCCAGGCACATTCAAAGGGATTAATTTAGACAAAGACCTTGGGTTGGACCTTAAGTTTATTGTTGTTTTTTTTGTTTATCGTTTGCTTTTACTATTTTTTCTATCCTTCTTTTCATGCACTACTTTTAACTTATTCTCTGTTTTCATTAACTTAACATTTCATCATTTACCTATATATTTTTAAAGTGTCCAGCACCATCGTATGGTGCCTCTAAGATGTCTTAGATCTGGGGTCAGCAAATTTTTTCTGGAGAGAGCCACATAGTAAATATGTTTAGGCTTTGCAGGGTTTATGGTGTCTGTCGCAGTTACTCTACTGTTGCTGTACGAAAGCAGCTATAGACAAGACGTAAACAAATAAGCGTGCCTGTGTTCCCATAAAACTTTATTTACAAAAACAGGCAGCAAGCAGGTTTGGCCTGGAGGCTGTAATTCGTCAACCCCTGCCTTAGATCCAGAACCAGAGAAGATACGAAGAACCCAAGAAAAACAGCTTCAGAAAGAGCCAAGTGAGTGAACAAATCTCACTGTCCTTTCAACCAGGCACCCACTCCTATTCCCAAGCTTCCAGTTCCTGGTGCTAGGATCATGGGGCCTCTTTGCTCACGTCTGAGTCTCTTAGTAACCGTATTTTTTGGTCTTCAGTAATCACCCAGAAGCCCTGCTAGTCAGACTGTGGACTGAACCTTTCTCATTCTCACTCATTACTGGCACTGATCCTATATATAGTCTAGTTTTCATCTCCACCTAACATCAGATTATGAGACTTCTTTCCAGACAAAATGCTAAAGAGAGCATAAGGCATCCAAAATGTATCCATGAGTCAGGTGAGGTGGCTCATGCCTGTAATCCCAGCATTTCGGGAGGATCACTTGAGCCCCGGAGTTCAACACCATCCCGGGTGATACAGCAAGGCCCCGTCTCTGCAAAAAAAATTTAAAATTAGCCAGGCATATTGGTGCACACCTGAGTCCCAGCTACTCGGGAGGCTTAGGCAGGAGGATCCCTTGAGCACAGGAGTTTGAGGTTATAATAAGCTAATTGCACCACTGCACTCCAGCCTGAGTGACACAGAGAGACTGCAAAAGAGGGGGAAAAAATGTATCCATGGTCTTATGAAAGGCACCACAGAGAAGGCAGCATATGAGCTGAGTCTTTGCTGGGCAGAGAAGAAAAAAGTACATTTCAAGTAGAGGCGAAAAAATGACTAAATAGAAAACTGACATGATCAGATTTTAATTTTAGGAAGGTAAATGGCTTCAGTATGCAAGGAAAGAGTTGGGCAGGACCAGAGGCAAGGAGACAAAACAATAGGCTGTTACGAGAGCCCAGGCAAGCGAGGATAAAGATCCAATGAAGGCAGTGGTAACGCAGCTGGGATGTCATCTCACACATGAACAGTTTCTACTATAATACTGAGAGAATTAAGTGATCTGCTGAATACAGGCAGTAGGAGAGAGGAGAGCGGGGTTAGGTAGTATTTGGGTTAGGATTAGAGAAGGGTTTGGGCTAGAATTAAGGTTAACACTGGTTTACTCCCCATTTGAAAACATGATTCAAAAGATTCTCATAACCCATCATAATCGCCCCTTCTAAAACACATTCTTTTTCCCATTTTAATATCTCTAATTATAAGAGGTATGTTCGAACATTCTTTGTGTCTTAGTTTAATTGACAGTATATTTTATCTCCTAGTGATAGCAGCACAATTAACCATTGTGGATCTTCAAATCGATGGCATCTTGGATTTTATGAAATGTAGTGAATGTGTTCAAAACACAATAGAAAAATCAAATGATTCACATTAGGCCAGAGGGAGCAGAGCCATCACTGATGTGTATTGTTTGCTAATCATATTTTAAATCTTGTGTTTTAAACAGCAGATATTTAAAATCTTGTATTTTAAAGCTTGCAGAGACTATGAAGTGCTTCCTTGAAGAAAAGATAATCAAACTCACTTATGGGTTCAGGAGAGACTACAGAGGGTCAGGTAGTTACCTTGGTGGTGTTCAGGCAACGACATGTAAGAACACATAAAAATTAAACAATAAAAACTGACGTGGATTCTAAAAAAATAAATAATAATAAATTAAAAAACGAAAATGGAGTTCTTAAAAAGAGAAGGTAAGAAATGCAACAGAAAGTATAGGAGTAAATTACGACACAAGAGTTATTATGGGAATTTAGTTCAGGAATATATCAAGCAAGTGAATTTGGTAAACAAATAGCTATTTTTAAAATAACTTGTGACTCATTATCAACCTAATGTATGATTTGAGTTCATTCAAATGAGTCTTTTGTTGTTATTCAAACTGGACCGCATGAGTATCTAATAAACAAAGTGTCATGTGAGCATGTTAATTGCCTAAATCCGGAATAGGGCTAGAAATCCTAAAAGGTGCCTAAGGATAAGAAACTAAAGTCTCCCTGAAAAAGAATTCTGTTTTCCTGCTTCTTGGCCGCACATGTAGATGAATATAACCACCTCCCGTTTGGAATCCCTGACTCTGGTCTTATCTGATCCAATCTATGCCTCATGCCTCTACCACCCTAATTCTTCTTAGATACCATTTTCACATCGCTGTTGTACTCCGAAACCCTTAACAGCTTTCTAGTGCCTCACAATTACCATCTAAACATTTCTGCCTGACTTGTAAGGCCCCTGATCTGGTCTACGTAGCTGACCCAAATTCCCACTCTTTCTTTCCTTGTGGCCTCCACTACCAACAGCTAATCTCAGTCTATCATCTGTACCTTTTCTAAGATGTTTTTCTCCCAAACTGATATACCCCCTTTAAAACTCCTGCCCATCAAGGTCCACTCTTTCAGAATCTTCCCCCAACGCAGTCAACAGGTCAGTCAGGATGGTCGCAGTACCCAGAGCTCCCTGTGACACACACTTTTATAACCCAGCCCTGGAGCCACAGCAGTTCCAAGGGGCTCCTTCTGCATAGGTGATCATGCTCCATATGACCGAGATCCTTTGGCCAGAGCTGATTGAATAAGGGTAGGCTCCTAACCTAGGTCGATAGTCAAGAGGCTGGCCAGGGTCCCATGAGTTTGCCAGATGTGAAAGTTCTGCTTAGAAAAGAATGATGAAGTTGCCCAGACCGATGGGATCCCCTCTCTTGGAAACCTCTGCAGAAGACACAGAGAGCAGGAGTCCTTCCAGGAGCAGGAGTGGAAACACCAGCGAGCAGTCAACACTCACAGTAGAGCCTGAGAGGTGAGTCGGGACCTGCTGCGCCAGGCCACAAGACTGCCTTGTTACTAGAATGCTTTTGCATCTGGTACAGCCCCCCAAGTCCAGTTTCCATGGGGCCAGGTATAACACTGTTTTCATTTTCCCTAAGAACCCTGTCTGAAGGACCTTTTCTGGGATCTTGTGAAGCCTGATGACTGAGGTTCCTGTTTCCCATGCATATCCATACAATACCTAAGGGAAACAGAATGTATTAATTCCATAAAACAAACAAACCTGATGCACACACTGACCTTCACTGGTCCCTGTTCTCTGAATGTCTACAGCATTTCCAGCCTGAGCCCATGCAATCTGGCACTTGTTTGTAACATCTTCTAAAAGTCTCTGACATTGCATATGCTTTAATTTCGCTTCCCAACAGATTATATACTTCCTTAGGGTAGGGTTCACAGTTTGTGTTTCTTTATTTCTCATTGCATAATGACCTTAAATAAGGTATTTAACCTCTCCAAGCATCAGTTTTCTCATTTTCAAAATCAGAATAACAATAGTACCTAGTACTTAACAGGCTAATCTTGAAGAACAAATGAGAACACATCTATAAAGCAATTGACTTACTGCATGGCATACAGTAGGTGCTCAATAAGTGCTGCTGGTGATAGTGATGGTAGTGGTAGTACTGGTAGTGGTAGTGGTTGTGATGATGGTGGTGGTGGTAGTGATGGTGCTAGTGATGGTGGTGGTGGTGATGGTGGTGATGGTGGTGGTGATGGTGGTGGTGGTGGTGGTGATAGTGGTGCTGATGGTGGTGATGGTGGTGGTGATGGTGATGGTGCTGATGGTGGTGATGGTGGTGGTGGTGGTTATGGTGATGGTGGTGGTGATGGTGGTGGTGAGGATGGTGATGGTGGTGGTGGTGGTGGTGATGGTGGTGGTGGTGGTGGTGACGGTGGTGGTGGTGGTGGTGGTAGTGGTGAGGTGGTGGTGGTGGTGGTGATGGTGGTGGTGATGGTGGTGGTGGTGGTGGTGGTGATGGTGGTGGTGGTGATGGTGGTGGTGATGATGGTGATGGTGGTGGTGATGGTGGTGGTGGTGGTGGTGATGATGGTGCTGGTGCTGGTGGTGGTGATGGTGGTGGTGGTGGTGATGGTGGTGGTGGTGGTGGTGATGGTGGTGGTGATGGTGATGGTGGTGGTGGTTATGGTGATGGTGGTGATGGTGGTTCTGGTGATGGTGGTGATGGTGGTGGTGGTGATAGTGGTAGTGGTGGTGGTGGTGGTTACGGTGATGGTGATGACAGTGATGGTGGTGGTGGTGATGGTGATGGTGATGGTGGTGGTGGTTCTGGTGATGGTGGTGATGGTGGTTATGGTGATGGTGGTGGTGGTGATGGTGGTTATGGTGATGTTGGTGGTGGTGGTGATGGTGATGATGGTGGTGGTGGTGGTGATGGTGGTGGTTATGGTGATAGTGGTGGTGGTGATGGTTATAGTGATGGTGGTGGTGGTGCTGGTGGTGGTGGTGGTGATGGTGGTGGTGATGCTGGTGGTGATGGTGGTGGTGATGGTGGTGATGGTGGTGGTGGTGGTGGTGGTGATGGTGGTGATGGTGGTGATGGTGGTGATGGTGATAGTGGTGATGGTGGTGGTGTTGGTGATGGTGGTGGTGATGATGGTGATGGTGATGGTGGTGGTGGTAGTGGTTGTGGTGGTGATGTTGTTAGTATATGCATCATATACTTCTGAATCCATAGTAGATAATTTGGGAATATTTCTTGATATGTGGGTTGTCTGGCAAACTATACGCTACATGAGTTATAAAGGAGATAAGAAGTAGAGATAACTAGAAATGAAAACCAAATTTGTGAACCAACTGCTTGAATATCAAGCTCTGTGCAGGATATATTATCTCATCTATACCTCACGAAAACTGATTGGCAGAAATTCAAATTTAAAGATGAGAGAAGTTAGAATAAAATAAATGTAATTACGGGCCAAATTTTACAATACTAAGAAATAACAATGGCTGTGTTTGAGATCTGATGACTCTGGTAACAGCACGTTTCCCACTACCCCATGCTATTGCACAAATAAGCCTCTGGGTAATTAATGGCCAGGAAGAAGAGAAGTCCAGCAATGTTTTTTCAGGACCATGATGGTTTCAAAGTATAAACTTCATAGTTTTTCTCTGAAGGGGCCACCTTTATGCATACTAACTGTATCATTTGTATCCTGATCTCCCCGTCAAACTGCATTTTCCATCGACAACTGATCAAGGTTTATATAAGTGTTAGCGGTAATAAAATTGAATACTCAATTTCAACTTTGATGTAAAAAGAAGAGGAAACACGACAGTGAGGTGTCAAGAAGCGCTGAGGCTGCGGGCTGGGAAGCCGCCATCAGGACGCACGTCGAGTGAAGCTCCATTGAGAAACCTCCTCAGATACATCATCCGCGAATTCTGTTCCTCAGAATTCAAATGATGGAAAGAGCTGCTCTGTCGGGGTCTGTCTCACTGAGCAAGTGAGAGAAGTCAGAATAAAATTAATGTAATGACTCGCCCAATTTTACAATACTGAGAATTTGGGTGACTCTTGAAGCTACTTTCTGGACAATTGGCGTTGAGGGAGGCAGGAGAGTGCTAATATTTACGGAGCATCTAGGAAAAATTGAACCTCCACTCGCTTATTTAAGGAGCTCAGTGGTCCTCTGAGGATCTACATTTTCTCAGGATGAAGGAATGAGGCCCAGACAGTGCTTGCTGGGGTTCCTCGGTGAGCAGAGGCCGAAGCTGAACCTCACTGCCGCGTCCGTCATGGCCGCCTGCCTCTCACGTCCCCTCTGGAGAAGGGGGGAGGCTGTGGAGTCCAGCCGGCTTAGATTCCAACCCAGCCGAGCCACCTTCAGCTGAGTGACATCTGGACACTTACCTAAATGTCCCTGAGCCTCAGTTTCCTCAGTCGGCTAGATAGAATCCTTAGGAGTGTTAAATAGGGGAATCCATAAATAAGCCTCAGCACATAGCCTAGCAAGTAGGCAGCACTGGACGCAAGCGGTGACTATTACCGTAATTAATTGTACAGCTAGACCTGCTCCCTGGGTCTCTGTTCTCGATTTTTTCTTCCTCAGATTCTCGCTGCTGATCCCTAACAGCTAAAAGCTAGCAAAACCACTGTAGAAGCACCAAAGCCAGCACTAGGCATCAAGCAGCCGCTCTGGCTGTGTGGAAGAGCTGCCAGGGTGATGGAGAAAAGAAAATGAGATATGAGTTAGTCAAGCCGATACAGCAGCAGAAGGGCTAATGCAGTTGTGGGCTTTGTTCCCAACGGTTTCATCAGCGGAGAACAGGGGTGAGAGGCCTTTCTAATAGCCTTTCTCCAACCCCACCTGGAAAATTACATTAAATTCCGGGCACTTCAATACCATAAAGATGTAGAAAAGCTGAAGGGAGTTCAGAGAAGAGTAATAAAAATGATGGGGAGGTTGGGAGACTTGATTTACTAGGAAAGATTAAAATAACTAACTATGTACAGCACGTCTGGGTGGTGATGCTTGGGAGCAGCGGGGGGAAAGCTCGCAGCCTATAAATAATGGGGCCATGTAAACACCGGGGCAGAACTATCTACACGGTGCAAGGAGGCACAGCCCCCGGGGAGGAGGAGACGATGGGAAAGGACAACGTATGAAGAACGCTGGGAAAGTTGTGTCACTGGGTTTTGGGTTTTGATGTTTTGTTTGGTTTTGTTTTGTTTTAAGACAGCAAGAAAGGCAGAGAAATTAAAGACACCAAGGAGTAATGTTCCAACTCAGCAGAAGAAAAAAAACCCTTTTTTTTTTTGTAGATGGAGTTTCCCTCTTGTCGCCCAGGCTGGAGTGCAATGATGCGGTCTCGGCTCACTGCAACCTCCGCCTCCTGGGTTCAAGCGATTCTCCTGCCTCAGCTTCCCGAGTAGCTGGGATTACAGGCACCTGCCACCACACATGGCTAATTTTTTTGGTATTTTTAATAGACAGGGGATTCCACCATGTTTGTCAGGCTGGTCTCGAACTCCTGACCTCAGGTGATCCACCTGCCTTGGCCTCCCAAAGTGCTGGGATTACAGGCATGAGCCACCATGCCCGGCCGAAAATCCTATTTTTCTATATCATACTGGTTTCCGGTCTCTGCAAATCTACTACCCCAACTTATATAACACTCTATTGCCATTCCTTCCCAATAGATTGTCAACCCGGCAACAGGGGAAATGCATCCGTTTTGCTCACCGTTGACTCCATAGCCCCTAATGCAGTACTCAGCTCATAGCCATTATTTCATAAATATTGGCTGAAAGGAAAACTGAATGAACAGTTTTCAAAGAAACAGAATGAAATGATTACCAAAAATGATATGTAGTATTGATCATTTTAAAGCACCAAAGATCTCGCAAGATCGTTGCTATGGATTGTAAGATATAAAATTTGGGAGTGAGAGGGGCCATTAAAAGTCATATTTCAGTGATTCTCAACTTTTTTTCCAAAACCATTACATGTACATATCTATATTAATGCACAGTTTTCAGGACATTAACACATTTCTGTTTCTTTCTTTCCACCTCTGGAAATGTGTATCAGTCAATGGATGAATGGATAAAGAAAATGTGGTATATACATACAATGGAGTACTATTCAGCCTTTAAAAAAAGAAGGGGATCCTGTCCTTCATGACAACTTGGATGAAGCTAGACGACATGATGCTAAGTGAAATAAGCCAGACACAGAAAGACAAACACCGCATGATCCACGTATGTGTGGAATCTAAAATAGTCAAACTCATAGAAGCAGAGAGTAGAATCTGTGGTTAACAGAGGTTGTGGGGAGAGGAAAATGAGGAGACGTTGGTCAAAGGGTGCAAAGTTTGAGCTTGCGAGGAGCCTCAGTTCTGCAGCTCTGCTGTTGTACGGTGCCTGTAGCTAACAACATTGGATCGTTTGCTTGAAATTTGCTGAGAGTGTAGATCTTAAGTGTTCTCACCACAAAAAAGAAGAAGAAAATGGTAACTATGTGAGGTTATGGATATGTTAATTACCTTGATTGAGGGGATCATTTCACAGGGTATCATATATCAAAACAGCAAGTTGTAAGCCTTAAATAGATACAAGTTTTATTTGTCAATGATAGCCCAATAAAGTTGTTAAAACAATTTTTCTACAATGTGAAATAAAAGGAAAATGAAAAAAAAAACACTTATCAGAACACAGCCAAATGAGAGTGGCATTATTACATGAATAACCTTGACGGCACTCTTATCTGTTAAAAACAAATAAGTAAATAATTCATGGGCTGTTCGTATTAGTCCTCCTTGACTGCCCCTGAGCATTGCTTACTTATAATCTGTGTCCCCTCCTGGGCTTTAACATCCCTGCAGACAAGGGCTGCCTGGTTCTCTGCATGTCCTCAGCCCTGAAGCAGGGTCCAGCACATTCCTAGGTCCCTGAGAATATTTTTTAGTTTTGTTTTGAGTTTTGAATAACAACAGTATTTGTTCCATTAGTCGTGTGACTGTGACTTGTGTTTTGGGGTAAACAGAGGGCTGGAGACCACCATTCTAGCTCAACATCTTCCTTTTCAGATTAGGTGGCATGGCTCCCCAGACAACCCAATTCACAGCACATTCAAAACTATAGTGATCCCTCAGACAGACTGAGTTTACCAGCATGGTTCTTAGTATGCTGTTGTTATTTACAAATGAGGAGACTGAGGTTTAACAAGTTCAAGAGTTGCCTAGAGCGAGTGGTGAAGGCTGGCTTGAGCACCTGCGGAGCCCACCTGCCCAATGCCCTGCCGTGCTTCCTTACAGAGCCTCACCCACTCCGCAGATTCCTCTGTACCAGGTCATCAAACAAAGCTACCAAGCGCAGGCTCATTGAGATTGCTGGTGAACAATTTTCTTTGTCAGTCTGTCCAAACAGTTACAAAATTTGGAGGCAAAGCCCAGGCATCCCTTGATGCAAACATTTGTTTCTGCAAAAGCTCACCTTAAAGCCTAAAGTCCATCTATGGAACTCCAGCTCCCCCATTAACACCCACAAGAAAATGGCAAATATATCCCAGGCAGAAAGCTAGGAGAGAGAGCCCTTTCTTCAGTTTGCTCAGTACCCCTGCCTAGCGCCCCTCCAGCCTTTGGCCCTTTGAAGGCACTGGGAAGACAAAGGTAAAGGAGACTGAGCCTTTGCCTCCACCAACCTGGGGACAAAAACAAACCGCGCTGTACCACTGTGCTGCCAGGCGAGTGAGGGGAAAGCTGTGATCTTGTGGGAGCCCAGCAAGGGAGCAGGAGAGGTCCTAGGGAAAGGGGCTGCATGAGCAAAGGTGAGCAAAAGCATAAAGTCAAGAATCGCTGGGGTGTGCAGGGGGGATGCAAGCATTTCAGGGACGCTGGGACAGACAGAAAGAGGAGCCAATGGTGACCCTAAAGGAGTCCAGGGAGCCCAGGTGATGGCAGATGGGATGCTCTATTAGAATTTGTCCTGCAGGCTAACGGGAAGTTCCTAATGCAAATAGGGTGGCACAGGCACAGTGAAATTTAACTGAGGGTAGACAACTTGGAATCCGAAAAGTTCAGAACATGAAGAATCAATTCCTAACATATTGGATGAAAAAATCAGACCCAATCTAAGCTTAGGACATAGGCAAAACCTGACGTGCCTTGGTCTGAAGCTATGTATAGACTTTATTTTATCCACTTAATGTGGTCAATTTTTCCATGCAGAAACATTAATGTGTTGGAACATAAGGTGCTACCACAGACCCTGCTGGGTGTTACATAATATATGGTGTGTATGCTACATCACCTTTCTGAAATCTGGACCATTCCAAAACACAGCAGGCCCCAGAGGTATGAAGTTGCAGCTCTGTACTGTCCTGGCATCTCTGTGAAGGATGGATGGGGGCCATGAGCCTAGGCGGGGAGTCCAGCTCAGATGACTTGGGGGAGCCTAACTGTGACATGGCAAGAGAGATAGAGGAAAGGAAATGATTTTGAAAAATAATTTGATGATAAATCTGCAGGATTTGATTATTGTGACATGTAAGGTTGGAGGGTTGGGGACAAGGACTCTCAAGTTTCTCCCTGACTGCCAGGGTAGATGGTGGTACATTGTTGAGATGCTTCCCCCAGAAGTAGGTTAGGGAGTAACATCATATGTTCCGTTTGGGATACACTGAGTTGGAGGCACCAAGGAGACATCCAGATAGAGCTATCCAACAAGGAGCTGGATATACAAGTCATAAGCTAGCTCAGGGGGGATGTTTGGCAATGCGTGGTGGTAAATTAAAATTTCATAAATTGATACTGAGCAAGAAAAGAGAGAAGAGAGAAGAGGCAATTCAGAGAATTCTTTTCCACCTACCAAGAAGAGAAGGCAGAGAAACTCCAGCCAGGCTCTCCAGCAACTTCCTAAAGATGATCAGCCATCTATGCTGAGGCAGGTGCTGGAAGTCAGAGAAGAAGCTCTTGAATTGCCCCAACTTTCTGTTCCTCCTGCCTGCCCCGTGCTGGCTTGGTCGCATACAAAGCTGCTGACTCCCGTCAGCCCAGGTCGGCACCCAAACACCTCTCCTTGGACTAGACAGCCTCCACTGCCTCCCAAGGATTGTCACCCCGAAGGGCCTCTTTCATTAATTCCAGAGACAAGTTGTCAGGTGAGCAACATGGTACCAATTCAAGCTCCATTATATAACTAAATAAAAACACATTGTTGGTATTTGTTTTTCTTAGTTTCGCTTATTTGTTTTGAGTTATAGAGGTGGAAGAATGTGGATTTGGGTATGTTTTAAAATTGGTGGAATAAGGAGTTACGCGACCTCCTGTGCCGGCTTTTTATTAAGTGTAGGTAGAGTGAATGACTCAACATTCCTGTCTCCTCCCACCTGCACTTCTCCTAGTGCTCGGTTCCATGTATACAGATTTGTGTACTCTTCTCTAGATATCTCTGAAGTGTTTTTAAAAGTCATTTATAAAATGCAGGCATGATCCTTAGAACAAACACCCAAATTCCAAACAGGAGGCAATGCGTTAACAGTATACCCAGCAAAGGGTCACTAACAAGGTGGTTTTATTCAAATGTGCAGTTCTAGAGAGAAAAACAATGATTTACCCAAGCCTGCAAAGTCATTTTCTATGAAACAAATTATTCTCACTCAGTGAATGTAGATGAGCAGCACCGTTTATGAGCCGTTTTTTGATTTTGTCTTTGGGGTTTGTTACTCACTTAAAGTGGGTAAAACTTCATTGTGAAAGACCCAGCGTAAACTCAAGGTTAAGGCTAAGATAAAACAAAGAGAACCAATATTATAGTCTCAAATAATATGTCCTTGTGGGTTTTTTCCTTTATTTATTTTTTAATTGATGAATAAAATTGCATATATGTTGTAAAACATGATGTTTTGAAAAATGTATACATAGGCTGGGCGCAGTGGCTCATGCCTGTAATCCCAGCACTTTGGGAGACTGAGGCAGGTGGATCATTTGAGGTCAGGAGCTCAAGACTACCCTGGCCAACATGGTGAAACCCCGCCTCTACTAAAAATACAAAAATTAGCCTGGTGCAGTGGCACGTGTCTCTAATCCCAGCTACTTGGGAGGCTCAGGCAGGAGAATCACTTGAACCCGGGAGGCGGAGGTAGCGGTGAGCTGAGATCGCGCCACTGCACTCCAGCCTGGGTAACAAAGCAAGACTCTGTCTCAAAAAAAGAAAAAAGAAAAATGTGTATATTATAAATGTATATACTAATATTGCAAATAACTAAATCAAGCTAATGAACATAGGTATTACCTCACATTTATTTTGTGGTGAGAACACTTACTATCTACTCTCTTAGCAATATTTAAGTGTACAATACATTATTTTTAACTATTGTCATAATGATGTATAATAGATATCTTGAACTTGTTTCTCCTATCGACCCAAACTGTTGTGTCCTTTAATCAATATCTTCCCAAGCCTCCCACCCCAGCCCCTTTCTACTCTGCTTCTATGATTTCAAATATGTCCTTGTGAATTTCTCTCTTCCATGAGGACATTTAGGGAACTAAGGTCTTTTCTCTCTTGTACCTCCATCATGCCACCAGCCACGAGGCTGCAAGGTCAAAGCTGAGTCTCAAGGTCAGATGTGTTTCATGGGCCTAGCTACCCACCAGTTGGAAAAAAAAGACCCCACCTTATTGTACAGTCTGAGGTCTTCTGCCCTCGTGCCCAGTGATAAGTTTGGCCCAAGCCAGTGCTGCCTCTGGATCCCCTGACTACCTATGTAGCCCAATCTTCTCAGCATGGAGGAGGGAATAGAGGGATTTAGAAGATGCAACAGAAGGGAGACGGCATGTTATTGGGAGACATATGTGAGAACTGGACAATCAGGCTTCAAAGGTGGACTGCATCTCACTCCCAGTGGCAACCAAACCAAATCAAGTCACATCATTTCTTGAATTTCCATTTGTTTTCAATTTGGAAATAAAGGAGGCTCGCGCAGGGCCATTGCATCACCTCTCTGGAATGTGGTGAAGGTAAGTGAGATTGTGCCTGCCCAGTGCTTTGCATTCCAAGAGGCACCACGGCTTGCAAAGAACCTCATGGACTCCACATTTGAACTGCCAGAGCAGAGGCAGGAGGGGCACCCCGAAGGCCATTACAGTGCAAGAAAAATGCTAGGTGGAACTTTCTGGAAAGTAGAAATCTTAGTGGGCAGCACCCCTCAGGTGCTATAATATAGTATAGAGAAGAAAGCTAAGACCAAGTCAGAAAGCCTAGGTCCAATCACAGACATGATATGAACTACCTAGTTTGTTATTCATAAAACAGGGATAATCACAGCTCCTTCTTATGTTACCTCAAGGATTCCAGTGTGAGAGATGTAAGGACAGCCAATATCTGATGAGTGCTTACTATGTTCCAGACGCTATTCAAAATGCTTCACAGACCTTCACTGAATCCTGACAGTCCCTGCAGAGGCAGGGATAGAGGACTAAGCTAAGGCACAAAGAGGTAAGTAATTTTGTTCCAGGTCACAAAGTTAGAAGAAATGGCGAAGATGAGATTCAAATCTAAGTGACCTGATTACAGTGTCCATGCTTTTAAACACTGCTCAGCCGCCTGGTGGAGGGTGTTTAACAGATGTGGAAGAATGACACTATAATGTTACCTCCACTGTCCTTAAAATATTGATGTCTCACTGATCTCCCTCAGTCAGCATCCCACGAAAATTCAAATAAATATTATTTATAAACTATTATTACCCAAGTGTGAATTCGTACCAGCACAAATGATTAATATTTTAATGGGCTCCAGTCTCCTTTTTAACTATTAATAGTTCAGCATCACAGTCAGAATGTGTAATTTTTAAGTCCAGAAGATTCCCCTTTAGTGTTGGGCACAATGCTACATAATGAAAAGCAAAAAAATAAAAAATTTAAAAAAATTTTTAAAAGTCCTCATTTCCAATGAGACAAACCACAGCTGACTTATTTACTGCCCTCCTAATAAAAAGGTTTCATGTCCAGTTGTAGAAAGCAAAACTAAGGCTTTGATTGGATCTCCTCTCTTTTACACATAACTTGTTTTCAGACCATTCATCATCCTACAGTCTTGACCTTTCTTTGTGTCATATTTTAAATATAAAGTCCTACAGCCCTAAAGATGGGTAATTCAGTCATCGTCGTATTAATTTTTCCCTCATCTCTCGTGAACTTCACAGCATATGTCTGAACTCTGGCATTTGCTTCAAATGCTCAGCCTCTAATAGAGAGCAGTAACTGATCAAGTGAATTTGTAATGTGTTCATACATTTGTCACATGGCCCTTAATATAGTTTCTTGATTGTGCTCAGAACCATCGGGCGTGGTTCCTAATTTAGCCTCCTGACAGTCACGTGTTTCTGTGATAAAAACAGCTAAACAGGAATTTTGCAACTTAACTGCTGTTCTGAACTAAAAATATAGAGCTAATCATTCCAAGGCGCATCAAAAAGATATTCCGTATGACATTACATATATGACTTGATGTTCTTTTTTGATTTGCTTCCACATCTCCTTTACTGTATATTGCAAGTCAAGTCACTTTGTAACAGAAGGCTAGAGTTTCCCGTACGCAGGTTTGGTAGAACCCAGGTGGAGGTCTATTTGAACCTTCACCCTCTGTAATGCTCTCCCTTGTCCCCAGATTCATCCACCTGTCTCTGGCAGATCACTCCACCTCTTAGAGCTGAATTTTAGAAAATGGCAGTCAGGAGCAAATATCCCGATATTGTTTCTCTTCCTCTGAATTTTTTCTATCTTTGCTATTTAGCAATTTGAGGAGCATGTCCTTGATGGGAAAACGTCAGTCTATAGTTGCAAGGAAAGGGGGCTGACTTAGATTTGGACTCCCTGACATGCCAGGATCACGCCAGCATCCCTCATTTTAACTGCATGACAGCTCTGGAAGGTCATTATGGTTTGTGAGCATTTCATATTATATGTTTAAAATGTGTTATCATGGTACAATTGGCATACAATAATCTGCACACAAGTATATATTTTGACAAGTTTGACATATTCATACACCTTGTAAATCAAGATTGTTTACATATCCATCATCCCCAAAAGTTTTCCCATGCCTCTTGGTGATCGCTTCTCCCACCCCTGCCTGTCCTTGTCATCCCCAGGCAATCAATGATCTTTCTAGAAATCTATATTAGCTTTAACTTTCTAGAATTTTATGCGCATAGAAATGTACAATATGTACCATTTTTTTCTCTAGCATTTCTCCTTCAGTACAACTATTTTGAGAATCACCAATGCTGTGGTGTGATGCAGTAATTAATTCTCTATTACTGCTGAGCAGTATTGCACAGTATAGATATACTGTAGTTTATTTATTCATTCACCTGTAGTGTTTTGCCCAGTTTTTGGCTATTACAAATAAAGCTACAAGTTTTTGTACAAACATATGCTTTTAGTTCTATTGGGTACAAACATAGGAGCTGAATGGCTGGATCGTATGGTAGGCATATGTTCAACTTTTTAAGAAACTGGCAAAATGTTTTCCAAAAAGATTGTACAATTTTACATTCCTACCAGATGTGTATGAGAGTTCCAGTTCCTCCAAATCCTTACTGACACATAGTAAATTCCATTTTTTTAAAATTGTAGGCCTTTTAATATGTGTTGTATGACTGTGGTTTTATTTTGCATTTCCCTAATGAGCAATGATGTTAAGCATCTTTCCATGTGCTTGTTTGCCATTCATATATTTTTTGGTGAACTGTTCAAATATTTGGCCATTTTTTTTCACCTTAGTTGTTTATTTTCTTGAGTTTCGAGAGTTCTTTCTACATTCTGGATATAAGTTCTTATCAGATTCATAATTTACAAATATCGTACTGTCTTAATTACTGCAGCTTTATATACAATGTTGAATTTATGTAGTGTCAGTCCTCCAACTTTGTTCCTTTTCAGAGCTGTTTCATCTATTCTAGATCCTCCACACTTCTATATGAATTTTAGAATCAGCTTGTTCATTTCTTAAACTAAAAAAGTATAAATGCCTGTGAAATTTTGATTGGAATTGCCTTAAAGATATAGATCAATTTTCAGGAAATTGACATGATAACAACATATAAACATGATATGTCGCTCCACTTAGACTTTTTTAAATTTATCTGAGCCATGTTTTGTAGTTTGCAGTATATTGGTCTTGAACATCTCCTGTCATTTCTCATCTCTATTGAATGGTACTTTTATTTCAATATCCAATTGTTTATTGATAATATGTAGAAATGCAGTTGTTTTTTGTACAATCGATTGTTCTTGCATCCAGAAGCCTTGCTAAACTCACTTTTTAATTCCAGTAGCAACTCTGTAGATTCTATCAAATTTTCTACATACATGATCATGCCATCTGCAAAAAAAACAAGACAGTTTTTCTTCTTAGTTTCTCATCTGGATGTCTTTTATTTCTTTCTCTTGCCTTATCACACTGTCTAGATCTTCAGTACAATGCTGAGTAGGAGTGATAAAAGTACACATGTCTGTCATCTCCCTGAGTTTTGCAGTAAAGCACTCATTCTTTCATAAGTATGATGTTCACCATAGGTTTCTCATAGACCCCTTTTATCAGGTTGAGAAAGTTTCTTTTTTTTTTTTTTTTTTTTTTCTTTTTTTTTGAGACAGGGTCTCACTCTGTCACCCAGACTGGAGCACAGTGGTACAATCTCAGCTCACGGCAACCTCTGTCTCTTGGGTTCAAACGATTCTCTGCTTCAGCCTCCCAAGTAGCTGGGATTACAGGCACCTGCCATCACGCCCAGCTAATTTTTATATTTTTAGTAGAGATGGGGTTTCACCATGTTGGCCAGGCTGATCTCAATCTCCTGACCTCAAGTGATCCTCTCGCCTCGGTCTCCCAAAGTGCTGGGATTACAGGAGTGAGCCACCATGCCCGTAATAAATTAGTAATAGAAAGCAACTTTCTTTTACTGGAAAGTTTGTATCCATATTCATGAGGGATATTGGTCTGTACTTTAATAGTGGTCTAGAATTTTTGATATATTGTATTTCAGTTTTTATTCAATTCAAATGACTTTATAATTTCACTGTTGATTTCTTCTTTGAGCCTTGGGTAAAAGGATATCATTTAGTTTCCAGTATTTGGGGATTATCCACAGATCTCTCCAGTAATTGAATTCCATTGCCAGAGAACATACTTCTGTGAATGCTTCTAAATGTATTGAGATATGTTTTTTGTTGTTGTTGTTGTTGTTGTTTAATTATACTTTAAGTTCTAGGGTACATGTGCACAACGTGCAGGTTTGTTACATATGTATACATGTGCCACGTTGGTGTGCTGCACCCGTTAACTTGTCATTTACATTAGGTATATCTCCTAATGCTATCCCTCCCCCCTCCCCCGACCCCATGACAGGCCCCGGTGTGTGATGTTCCCCACCCTGTGTCCAAGTGTTCTCATTGTTCAATTCCCACCTATGAGTGAGAACATGTGGTGTTTGGTTTTCTGTCCTTGCGATAGTTTGATCAGAATGATGGTTTCCAGCTTCATCCATGTCCCTACAAAGGACATGAACTCATCCATTCAGGACATAGGCATGGGCAAGGACTTCATGACTAAAACACCAAAAGCAGTGGCAACAAAAGCCAAAATTGACAAATGGGATCTAATTAAACTAAAGAGCTTCTGCACAGCAAAAGAAACTACCATCAGAGTGAACAGGCAACCTACTGAATGGGAGAAAATTTTTACAATCTACCCATCTGACAAAGGGCTAATATCCTGAATCTACAAATAACTTAAACAAATTTACAAGAGATATGTTTTATGGCTCAGAATACCTTGGTAAATATTCCTTGTGTGCTTGAAAAGACTATGTAATACACTATTGTTGGATGGAGTCTTCTATAAATATCAATTAGATCATATTGTTTGATAGTACTGTATAAACATTCTGTACTGGTAATAATGTGTTGTTTACTTGTTCTATCAATTATTGGAAGAAGGTTATTGAAATCTGAAATTATAATTGTGAATTTGTGTATTTCTCCTTGAGGTTTTATCACATGTTGCCTCATGCACATTAAAGCTCTGTTTATTAGGTACGCAAACATTTTGGATTTTTATGTTTTATTGATGAATCGACCCCTTTATTATTTTGACATGATCTTCTTTATCCCTGATAATATTCTCTTCTGTGAGATCATCTTGTCTGGCATTAACATAGCCATTCCTGCTTTCTTTTAATTATTGTTAGCATGGTGTACATTTTTTCATTCTTTTACTTTTATCCTATCTGTGTCTTTATATTTAACATGTCTGTCTTGTAGGCAGCATATAGTTGGGTCTTGCTTTTGAAAATCTGACAATCTCTGCCTCTGGGTGTTTAGGCTATTTACATTTAATGTGATTATTAGTATGGGTAGGTTTAACTGTATCATCTTGTTATAGCTCTTTATTATTTTAGTGATTGATTTAGGATTGATACCACACATCTTTTAACTTGTTGTAATATACCACTTCAGGTGTAATATGAGAACCTTACAATAATAAGTTTTCATTAACAACCTCCCAGGTTCGTACTATTGCTGTCATCTATTTTACTTTTACATAGGCAATAAATTTCACACCACATTGTTATTATTTTTAAACAGTCAATTATCTTTTTAAATGATTTGAATAAAAAGAAAAAATATTATACATTTATTCACATAGTTATCATTTCTGGTGTTCTTCAGTCCTTTGTATAGATCCATATTTTCATGTGGTATCTTTGTCCTTCTTCCTGAAGGATTTTAACATTTTTAACATCAACAATTAACATTTAAAAAAAATTTTTTTTTTTGAGACAGAGTCTCACTCTGTCACCCAGGCTGGAGTGCAGTGGCACGATCTCGGCTCATTGCAAGCTCCGCCTTCTGGGTTCATACCATTCTCCTGCCTCAGCCTCCTGAGTAGCTGGGACCACAGGTGCCCACCACCACGCCCGGCTAATTTTTTGTATTTTTAGTAGAGACGGGGTTTCACCGTGTTAGCCAGGATGGTCTCGATCTCCTGACCTCGTGATTCGCCCACCTCGGCCTCCCAAATTGCTGGGATTACAGGTGTGAGCCACCACGCCCGGCCAACATTTACAATTTTAACATTTCTTACAGCATGTCAGGGTCAGCTGATGAATTCTTTCAGTTTTTGTAGGTCAGAAAAAATCTTCACCTTTGTTTTTTGAAATATATTGTTGCTAGGTATATAATTCTAGTTTCACAGCTTTGTTCTTTCAGTACTTTTAAGATATTACTCCTGGCTAACACAGTGAAACCCCATCTCTACTAAAAATACAAAAAAATTAGACAGATGTGGTGGTGGGCGCTTGTAGTCCCAGCTACTCGGGAGGCTGAGGCAGGAGACTGGCGTGAACCCGGGAGGCAGAGCTTGCAGTGAGCCAAGATCACGCCACTGCACTCCAGCCTGGGTGACAGAGTGAGAGTCCACCTCAAAAAAAAAAAAAAAAAAAAGATATTAATCCTTTAATAAAGATATTAAAGATATTACTCTGTTTTCTTTCTTATATTGTCTCTGATAATAAATCATCTCTAATCCTTAACTTTGTTCCTCTGTAAGCAGTGTGTTTTTTAAGGGGCTGCTTTTCAGATATTCTCTTATCAATGGTTGTCAGCAATTTGATTATCATGTGCATTGGTATAGTTGGATTTTTAAATTTTCCTTATACATGAGGTTTATTGAGCATCCCAGATCTGTATGTCTACAGTTTTTATCAAATTTAGAAATTTTCTGACCATTATTTATCCAAATTTTTTTTCCTCCTCTTCTCCCTCTCATCTCTTTTGGAGACTCCAATTACATACATATTGAGCTACTTGAAGTTGTCCCACAGTTCAATATTTTTAAATTCTCTTTTCTCTGCTTTTCATTTTAGTCTCTATTGCTGTAATTTCAAGAGAATTTATCTTTTCTTTTGCTTTAAATTGCCATTTTTAAAATACATTCATTCTAGTGTATTTTTCATCTCACACATTGTAGTTTTCGTCTCTAGAAGTCAAATTTTAATCTGTTCTTGTATCTTCCATGTCTCTTTTTGAAAATGTAGAACACAGTTATAAAAACTGTTTCCATGTATTTTTCTACTCATTCTAACATCTTTCTATTTCTAGGTCAGTGATATAATTTGGTTTGTCCCCGCAAATCTGATGTGGAAATGTAATCCCCAGTGTTGGAGATGGGGCCTGGTGGGAGGTGTTTGGGTCATGGGGGTGGATCCCTCATGACTTGGTGCTGTCCTCGTGATAGTGAGTTCTCATGAGATCTGGTTGTTTAAAAGTGTGTAGCACCTCCCCTCCCCACTTTCTCTCTCTTGCTCCCGCTCTCACCATGTGAGACGCCCACTCCCGCTTCACCTTCTGCCATGACTGTCAGCTTCCTGAGGCCCTCACCGGAAGCCAAGCAGATGCCAGCACCATGCTTCCTGTACAGCCTGCAGAACTGCGAGCCAAATAAGCCTCTTTTCTTCATAAGTTACCCAGTCTTAGGTATTTCTTTATAGCCATACAAGAATGACCTAACACAGTCAGGTTGAATTGATTGATCTTTTTCTCTTTAGTATGAGTTACATTTTCCTGCCTCTTTGCATGTCTAGTGGCTTTTGGTTGGATGCCAGGCGTTGTTTATCTTCTTGGGTGCTGGATTTTTTTAATTCTATACATATTATTGAGCTTTGCTCTGGGATGAGCCTCTTGAATATAGTTTTATCCTTTTTGGTTGCTTTTAAAATATGTTAGGTGGGGCTGGAAAAGTGTTTAGGACTAATTGTTCTCCATAACCGAGGCAAAACCCTTCTCTGTACTCTACCCAGGACTCTGTGAATTTTGATGTTTTCTAGTCTGGCTGTAGGAACAAGCACTCTTCCTGGCCCTTTGTAAGTGCCAAGCACTGTTACCTCTCATGTTTTAGGGTGGTTCTTTCCCTGTCCTTAAGAAGGTTCCTGAAACTCATGCACTAATCAGTTCACAACCCCTTTCTAGAGAGTAGTAGCTAATCAAATATATTTATAAATTGTTCATACATTTGCCACATGCTCCTTAATATAGTTCCTTGAGCGTGCTCAGAACTACTGGGTGTGGTTCCCAAATAAGATAGCCTCATGACAAGCTGTCACATGTTTCTGAGATAAAAACAGTCACATAGGAATTTTGAATCTTAACTACTGTCCTGAACTAAAAATATAGAACTAATCATTATAAAACATGCCAAAAAGGTATGCTAAATTACCACATATTGACTTTATGTATGTTTTATTTTTCAGAAGCACAATTCAAAATCAAACCAAGAGGAATTCTTTTGGGAACAATTTTAAGCACCCAGCTGAATGAGAAACAAAATATTTCCAAATGGCCTAGGTCTGTTATTTAAAGTACTTACTTTAAAGAGATAGTCTCTATTTTAAGTCATATCCCAGTCCCTTTCCCCACCAAGAAGTGGTATTTTCCATAAGGAAGACAAGAAAAAAAAGCTCATGAAAATTAGTTCACCTCACTTCTACAAGAGGCATGCAAAAACCATACGGATCAATATATATTCATATTGTACATGAAAACAGATTTTAATAATTGTTTTTGCTTTAATCTTAGAACATAGTATTTATCAATAATTGCTTGCTGAATATATTAATAAGTTTCAATGAAAAGTTCCCTTCACTTGAATTTTGGTCAGGTTCTAAGCTATATGGGAATTATAGACATGGTGAAAAATCGTGGGTTTACCTAAGACTAAACTTCAACTGTTGGCCAGTTTTTAAAGGTTTGTTGTTGTTGTTGTTGTTTTAAAAGGCACCAAATATGATTCATGACTACAAAAATAACCTTTATTATTCATACTATAATATTTGCTATTTGTATTTTAATTCTCCTATAAGCTGACATTTTGATATTTGAAAAAATATATACAACCCACGTGTCTATTAAAATCAGTTCATTAGGACATAAAACAACTCATCTGAGATGTAATTTGGCCATTTCAAGGTACTGATACTTTTGAAACACATTTAGGACCACATGGAATACAGAATGGGGCCAAAACACAGAAATCTGCTTTTGGGCTCATGGAAATGGATTAGAGGTGACTAGACTATATTTTCAGTCAGGTGAATTTATCCACTTCAACAAAAAGCATTGTTAATTCAATACAACTCTTCCACCCAATAATCTATATTTTAAAAGAAATAAGCATTTTGCATCTGGAACAAAATGAATGCTCTGAGATGAAAATAGTAGAATTCAGCCTGCTTGCACAGGAAATATGCCAAGAGGAAGAAAGAGGAAGCATACATTAGGCACATTAGAGTCACTACAAATTGTAAGTCCCTTCTTTGAAGCAAATAATCAGAAGAAATGGCCTGATTTCTAATTTTGTGCCCACTTACCAAGAGTCATTCATAACCCTCATCTATCTCCAGATGGCACTTCAGATGCTAGGTGAATGGCAGCATCGTGGAAATGTTTAGGCTTTACTCAACCAGTGTCAGTCATGAAGTATCTCCTGAAGAATGGAGAGTTTCTTTGTTTGCCAAGATGCCCTGCTTTGAATACTGCTCTGATTCAATTCGCTCTTATTTCCTAAGCCAAATTTAAGATCATAAGACTCTTCTGAGAAAATTCTAAAGACCATCCATCACACTCTGTCTGTTCTACTTATTCTGTAATATGAACCTAAACATTTCTACTCTTTAAACATGGGATAGGGAAAGGGAGACCCAAGAGAGTAGGAATCCATGGTCCACCCTCTCAACTAGGAAAGGAAATCAAAGCAAGCCACAAGGAATCCAGAGACAGATTAATTACGGATTTGTCATTTGGTGAAGATGAGCAAAATGAAAGGTTTCATCTCTCTAACCAAGATGTACAATTTCATCTCTCTGGCATTAAACCTATGACTATATATTAGATGCCCATTGATATTCCAATGAGAAGGGTTTAATGGGAGAAGAGGAGGCATTTTCCAAGCTCCATCAGTCCTTTTAGCCCATTAAGTGATGTCTTCACTGAGCTCTCATACCCTTAAAAGACATCACAAATCTACAACTGAAAAACTTGGAATGCCATTGCCTTTTCCTTTGAATTTTCCCAAGGAGAGGAGGTCAGGGAACAGGCTGGACTACATTCTGTTTATTTCAAAAGAAACTCATTTTCTGCCAAGCAGTTGCTCATCTACCGAAACAATCTGTATCATCAAATTTGAGGACATTCTTTCCATGCCATCCTACTTAAACCAACAGAACTTGAATAGCGCTGCTTTGAACTGAGTTCTTACATATTAAGGTAAATTAAATACATAGTTGAAGAAGAGCAAAGTTCATGAAGAATTGCCGAGGTGTCCTAATTTCTTTGGATGTGGGCATCCCAGTCCTACAGTTTCTTGAGCAGGTACCATGTGTCTATAGATTCATTGACATAGAACTCAGCTTGGTGTTTAAGTAACAAGATCAGAATGTTGTCTTATTTTTTACTACTATATCCCCAGCCCTGTTTCATATCATATAGCAGTTGCTCAATACAAATTCATTGAAAGAATGAACTGGATATTTTAAAGATTATGTTTTTGCCTCTTTTATTTTCCTGTATTTTAATTATTTTTACACTGCAGATATTGCCTGTGACATGAGGTAAATGTGAGAGATAATTAAAATAAGTAACGTTAATAAAAACATGTAGGGGCGCAGTGGCACATGTCTGCGATCCCAGCACTTTGGAAGGCTAAGGCAGCCAGATTGCTTGAGCCCAGGAGTTCGAGACCAGCCTAGCCAACATGGTGAAACCCCATCTCTACTAAAAACACAAAAAATTAGTGGGATGTTGTGGTACGTGCCTGTAATCCTAGCTATTCATGATGCTGAGGCGGGAGAATCGCTTAAGCCTGGGAGATGGAAACTGCAGCGAGTGGAGATCGTGCCACTGCACTCCAGCCTGGGTAACAGAGTGAGACCCTGCCTTAAAAAATTAAATTAAATTAAAACACAAATGAGTAGGATAACCTCTCTCTGGAAAGAAACCAAGAACAACAGAAGAGCATTCTGAAAGAGGCCACAGGTGAGCCCAGGGCAACAAAGCTGATCTGACGCAAAGACTGTGTTCTGATTTTCTCCACAAACCAACACCCCCACACAAGGCTTAGGAAACCCTGCAAGACCAAAGCTGGCCCATCAGCCAGCACTTTTTACCTCAGGCTTTTTACGTCACTTTTATGTCAGGCTCAGCCACGGTTATCTGGGAAACATCAGAGATAGAATAAGCCCAAGTTCACAAGGGAGAAAGCACTTTCTTGACACATATAGAACGCCAGAGAATCTATAGCTGTCTTTTCCGTAACCCTTCTCATTCTTTGCGTTTCACCATAAACATCACATCCCTGGGCCCTTGTAAGTCCGGATTGCGTGCAACTTACTTTCCACAGCCCCCAGTACCTTCCTTATCCCAGTATTCATCACGATGCACCATGATGTCTATTTGTCTAAACTGTGTGTGTGCCACCAGTGACATCTGTCTTCTTCATCCTGACTCCAGCTCCACATAATGAAATTAAGGAAGGAGGGAGGGGACTGAGAAGAAAAATAGGCAGGAAAGAGGGAGGACGAGTGTGGTCAACCACAGAGTAAGGGGACATCTGGAGTACTGCCTCCCTCTGAAACAGAAGTTGTAATTCTAACATCTTCACAGACTAGGAAGAGCCCTCTTATTAGTAAGTGGTAAGAAACAGAAATCTCACCAGGCTGCAACCCTGTGCCTGTGCATACACCAGGAGCTAGAGGCAACAGCCAGGAGGAACTTAGAGAATGTTTTGCAACATCCCACAAAATGGTAAGGAAAAAGCCTGCATGAGTGTTTCCAAAAATAAGTTTCTCCAAGCTGGACCATGAACATTGTCAATAATGCTTGCCCTTCCCCAGTGTGAGGAGGGCAGCACTGGTTGTTCAGCTCTGAATGCTCTCAAACACAACTTTTTCTTTTAACTACTTTTAATTCCAGATTTTCCTGAGTCTACTAATAGGATCATTACAATAATAATAATACAATGGGAATCATAACCAAAACAGCATAGCTAGAAGGACCTTCAGAAAGGGACAGAAAAAAAAATAGCAAGAGCACAGCTTGCCAAAGGCTATTCAGATATCCAATTATGCCTTTTTTTTTTTTTTTTTTGAAACGGAGTCTTGCTCAGTCACCCAAGCTGGAGTGCAGTGGCGTAATCTTGGCTTACTGCAAGATCCGCCTCCCAGGTTAATGCCATTCTCCTGCCTCGGCCTCCCAAATAGCTGGGACTACAGGCACCTGCCACCATGCCCGGCTAATTTTTTTTTGTATTTTTAGTAGAGACGGGGTTTCACCATGTTAGCCAGGATGGTCTTGATCTCCTGACCTCATGATCCACCTGCCTCGGCCTCCCAAAGTGCTGGGATTACAGGCATGAGCCACCGCACCTGGCCCAAATTTTTAAATTAAAATTAAATTTAAAAAAAATTTCCAATATATAAGCTGGAATATGGTTGGAGAATAATGAGAATTTTAAGTAAGAATTTTCTTTTCCTATGAACCCAAACAGCAAAGAGGCCTCATAACTGGCTGACCTAAGAGCCAGATGTCTGTCTAGCAACCAGGTGACTAAGCTGGTGGAGAATACACATTAAGAATATTCATTTTCAATTTCTTCCAAAAGAAAATTACAGAACTGTCTATTTCTTATTTCTGCATGTTCCTCTCTAATGAAGGGTACTTCAAAAAGTTTTTTCTAAAGACCTCAGGGCAATGATAGAAGCGTGCTGCAAGTAAAAGGTACAAATCACACTTTGAGCCGTTTATTCACACATTTGTGACCAAACGTTCTGTGGCCAGGGTCCATCCTACAAACCTGAAGTCCTGAATTTTGGACTGTGTCCTAAAGAAGTAAACACAATTTATTGTTATAATTCCTCCCCATTCCACTTTTAAGAATAAAATATAAGTTTTAAAATGTGAAATGTCTATGGATACATGTGGGTATCATAGAGCACGTAGGCCACATGTATACACACGTACACTTGAGAGGGCCTTGGTGGCTAATATTTCTTTTTATTCATCTGGCATACTCCCCGACCCCCACCATTTCATTGCTTTTTCGTGCAAGTGACCACAAACAGTGGATCTAAATTTGGCACATTTCAAGGTCAAGTGATGCAGCAAACAGAGTCTGATCTCAAACAATATGCCTTTGTCCATTCACCCGTCCACGTAAATGTGCACACACACTTAGCCTCGCTTGCTCCAAGTTCATAAATCTTCATCCCAGAACATGACTTGCTTCTTCATCGAACACTTACAGAGAGAACACATCTGGATATGTTTGTTCCTTCCCCTCCATCCCCCATAACCCTCAACCCCTCAACACATAGCACAGCTGTCTAAGAGCAAGGAGAATATGCTTTTTAAATTCCATTGGCTCATGTAGGCACAGAATGTGAAGCAGCTCCAAAATGGACATCAAGTAAAAAATACCAGTTTTCAAAACTCTGTAATTATGTATTTACACAAATTACATAATCCTGTATGTATTTACATACAATTACAGATTATCAGTAAATAACACAAGGTTGTAGTGTTAATGAGATGAAATGGAATAAAAACACCAGAAGGCAGCCATTTGTTTATCTACAAAACAGGACCTGGCAGGGCAGGTTCCCCAACACTGACCTAGCATGTCCTTCACCACTGCTTGGGGACATTCGCATGACAGATGGGAAGGTTGTTCAGCCCATGCTCGGTAAGTCTTTGACCACAGTGCAAGTGTTGGCACCAACAAGACAGTGGTTTGGCTATCTAAGCATCTGTTTGTGAAACCAGAACCCCCATTCCACAGTGGCTCAGGGCTGCCATTCACTGGGCTTTGGGTCTCTTAAGACAAGAACTGGATGCAAACCCATGAGCTGGGGATGACTCACTCTACTGCCCAATAGACAATGCCCACACCGAAACCCTGAGCCATCCACTCTCCCAGTTCAACTATTTACATAAATCGCATGAGTCAATATTTATTTATTTACAGACCATTACAGTTTATTGTATCAATTGCCAAAAGCATATAACAATTTGCTCGTCTTAAAAAAAAAAAAAAGTACCAAACAAAATTAACTCCAAAAGTAGACCTTAAAGTAGCATTTTATAGGAATGCATGAAGATTTTTGTCTTTTTCACAATTTTCCTTCTTTTAGGTCGATTATCTAAGGTCTCATGCTACTTTAAGACTACTTTTGGCTGTCACCTAAAATCAATTTTTTCAGTGCTACATAGTATACCTATGACATCCTAGAAACTTGATTCTTCCCTGTGGTCAAATGTTTAATATTTTTCAGCCAAAAAAAAAAATGCCTTTTGGAAAAACTAAAGCCTGAATATGTGCACATTTTAGCAGCAGCAAAGGGTTAAATAATAAATAAGAATACTACTTTTTGGAATTAAATGCAGTTTCTGTTTAGAAAGGAAAATAAAACAAGAAAATAAATGAAGAGGACATTCTGAGCTTTATCATAAATCAACTATTTTACATTGCTTCTGTCCCCTCCCCCTAAAATATCTCTTAATTCCAAATATTAGACTTAGATTTTCCTTAATGCACATCAGCAGGAGGGCATTGCCATGTACTCCAACTTGGACCACAGAAAGGCAAGACATCGTCACAATAAGTCATGCGCTTCTAGCTCATAACAGCTGTCACTCACCAGTGACACACTTTTATTTTTCATAGAGAATGTGCATCAGAGCAAAATAAAGTTTGAATAGTAAATTTTAAAATTAGTTCAATAAATCCCAACACATGTTTAAACCATCACTTTGCACTTCTCAACACAACTGGCTAGAAAGTGTCATATGTAGATGAGAATTTGTTATAAATTCCTTTTTTCTTAAATATTGCTTTAAGAATTTGGCTCTTTTCTCCTTAGTATATAGTAAGAAATAGTCTCGCTTGCCCAAGGGCAAGTTCCAAAATTATTGCTACTAAAGAAATACGTATTCTTATGCTTTTCAGCATAAAATGTTATAAAAGCCTTGTAAAAGATATTCTATATAGTAATATCCCCTCTAAAAAAATTGAGCGCTTGTGGAGACCATTTTAAAAAACAAAACACAGTCAACAAGTATAATACTTTCCCCCTCATTGTCATTATTGATAACGATTTATTAGTTTCATTTTGCAAGTTTTACTAAGGGTGCTATTACCACGTAATTATGACAGTTCACACTGATAGCCATTTTCTCTAAAAGATGTTACAATGACCCCTATGATACTTCTATAATTTCATATTTGATAGCCAAGTGAACCAAAAAAAGTTTACAAGTATGATCCTGTTAATCTGATTCTTACGTCTTTAAAAAAAATAGTCTGTGCTATGTACTTTTTTTTCCTTTTTTGAGAATTCTAAATCAATACAATGTTTGATGTTAATACTGTCATTCTGGAGATCGGCTAAAATAAAAGCATAGTTATTATTTAGCTTTGGTATATTCTGCGACAGATTTAAACAAGTAAGACATATATCAACCCTCATATTTTCCAACCATGAAGTTACAATAGTGGAGTCACTTATGAGAGAGGAAATATTGCAGACACAGAATCAAAGTTTGAGACCCAGTTTATCTTTAATCCTCTGGGATAAGCTATGAAACAAGCAGTCTGAAGAGTGAATACTCAGTGTCATGAGCGATGTGCATAAGTTTACAATAATATGGGCACAAAAGAGATTGTCGCCTTTAGTACATTAGGGTCATTAGAATTTCTTATATCCATGCACCATTATATCTACTTGCATGAATTTACCACAGGTTCATAGCGGACTTTGCCATTTAATGCTTACAGAGCCTAAAGCTTCCAAAATGCCTATCTGGCCTGTACATGTTTCATTAAAAATAAACTCTATATAATAAATAAATATATAAAATAAATAAAATGTTGCCTTTGGAATTTCTATAAATAAATTTAACTTTTTTTTATTTTTATTTTTATTTTTTTTTTTATTTTTTACTGAGAGGTCTTTGCTTTAAGTTCACTGGGATGATACCAGTGAGAATTAACTGAAAGTCTTTTAAGTAAGACTGCACCCTCGCGCAGGCCACCAGCCAGAATCCTGATAAGTCGAAGTATGGCAGCTGTGCTGATATAGGATGAAGTACAACTGATCAGAAATGAAAAGCGTGTCTATTTCCAGCATGCATCAGGCCGCAGTCCTTTTGCTCTCGCTCCGCCCACATCTCCCGCTACACACACACACACACACACACTCCTAGCGCTCAGTCTCTCTCTCTCTCCTCTTCTCTCATGATAAATCAAGCAAGTGGCCCTAGGCAGCCCTCCAGGAGGAGAAGCCTTTAAGTGCAGAACAAAATCAGCATATTCCCATCCAAGCCTCCATCATACATTATGCATGCGACAAAGTTTGGCAACAGTGGAGCTGATGTGATGACACAGCTAATCAATAAGAACCCACCGCGTGAAACCTTTATAGTGGTTACTTTTTTAAGGGCTCAAGTGAAGAAATTGTCTTTGTCAACTTTGGCTTAGAATATCCTTATACAGTTCAGGTACTTTGTCGGGGTCCACTGGTCTAGGTAAAAAATGTGTGAATTTCTGGTGCCGTTTAGTCCTAGTCCCTTCTCTCGGGGTCCCATCTTTATTTAATGCAACATAGTATCGCCTTCCAGTGTCCACGTGCTTATATAGGTTTGATGAGTACGTATTATACCAGTTTTCTTCGAACTGTTCTCTGAATACACACTCTTGGGTTAGTTTTTCCTGTAAAAAGAAAAAGACGGAGAGCATTAGGAAAAATAGCTAATGCATGCTGGGCTTAATACCTAGGGGATGGATTGATAGGTGCAGCAAACCACCTTGGCACACGTTTATCTATTTAACAAACCTGCGCATCCTGCACGTGTACCCCAGAACTAAAAATTAAAATTAAAATTTTTTAAAAAGGTAAATAAATATGTTGCAAAATTAGCTACATTCAATATTAAAAGTAACATTCCGTTGCTACACAATATAACCCCCATGAGAAAACACTGATGTTCTAGCCCATTTTCACCATTTTAATGCATTTTGCAAAAACTGCCTAACCCTACAAATTTAACTACATTCTAATCTCTAACTCATAATGACTAAAACACTAAAGAGTCTAAACGTTTTCTAGTTAAACTCTTGCACATACCAATCATGTGAATGAGTCAAATGCAAGGAACACCTAATGTCATACGTTGTTCCCATTTTTCCTAGAGCAGCTATGTGGTGACCACACTGGGAGGGAGAGCCTGTGCCTGTGGCAAGGCTCAGATATAACAGCTTTAACACCAGTATATATTTTATAAAGTACCTGCTGCAGAGATCAACATTAGCAACATGATCAGTGATGTCAGATATGTTCTGCCCTTTTTAGCAGCAGCATTTACTTACTACTCTCTATGAGTGGTTTTTAAACTTCATTCCGTGTGTAGCAGAATCACCTGAGATGCCTTTTCAAGATGCAGACTTCTGAGCCCCAAACCTTTAAAACTCTGATTCAGCAATTCTCAAAATATGCATTTTTAACAGGCCCCTGGGAGAATTCTAATGCAGAATCCTAACTCTCAGTCTACATTTTAAAACATAATGCTTCTATCATGACTGAGTTTTCCTGAATCCAACGTAAAAGCAAATATTCTGGCCTTCCTTTTCCTTGAATTTACATAGAAGAAGAGATCCCTAACTAAAAAAGCTACATTCTCAGGTTCACAGATACCAAGAAGAAACGTGCATTGATCCAGATCACAAAGGTTCTGCATCTTCCCAGATGGACTACACTTCCTCTCTACTCGAGCTTTATGAAAGCTGGGGTTCAGTTGAACCCCACAACCTAGGGCTCCTGGGGTTGCAAAACTCATGGGCAGTAACAACAAAAATAACACACACACACACACACACACACACCACATCCCAAAGCTGTGAACACGCCCCAGGCAAAAATGTGTGCATTGAAGCTAGCCCCTAGAGAAATAAGGTGACAGGACTTACTGGCCTTTTTGCTCTTCTCACTGTTCAACTGAAACTTTTAAAATCGATATCTTTAGTGTTTAAAACAGTAAACACGAAAATAACTTGTTAGAAATAGTTTCTTTTCTCTTACCTACCTGGCGCCTTATATAAATAAGAAAACAAGCAAATACAGATAAGGACATCCGTTTCTGTCATTCAGACCCAGGGGACAGAAAGTAAACTTTATACATCACCAAAATACAGACAGTTCTCTTTCCAAGTATGTAGTTAAGGACACAATTTAATAAAATGAATTCACAGATATCAGTTGGGTAGAATCCATCATCCCCAACTCCTTGCAGAGTAAGTCAGGAGAGCAAAGGAGAGGAGAAAGGGACAGAATTTGACAAAATCAATCAATAGCCCATCATGAGGCCACCTTCTCTAGGTCCCTTCCCTAATCCAAAGGCTTAAACCACACTCAAGAGGTCATGAGTGTTTGGAAGCACTGAGTAGGTTTTTAGCAAAATACTATCTCACTGGACAAGTTTTGCTAAGTGAGCTGAAATGGGGGGAGAAAGGAAAAACAATGCATCAGGCAAGGACAAAAAGGATGGGAAAACTTTAGACCTCTGGTGCTGTGTTCATGGGGACAGAATGAATCGCAGAAACCAAGCCCTACCCCAAACTGGAATACTCTCATCTGAGGGTGGCCGGGAGAAGCAGCTCTACCCCGCAGGAGGGGTGCACAGGAGAGAGGCACTCCTGCACCCTCCTCTGCATGTGGGCCTAGAGGGGTGCTCTTCTGGGGCAACCCAACCTCCTCCTAAGCTGGGGAGATTGGGCTGAATGTGACTTCCCTCTCGTCTCTATTGAAACGGATAGAAGTTTAAGTGTGTTAAAGACATTAATGGCTATTTTAGTCCTTACTTCCATTTGCATAATAGTCTCCTCACAGGCAAGATTATTCCTGGCTAAAAATAGCTGGTTTCGGTTTGCTGTAATTAAGTGAAATTTCTAAACAAATATGTGCATTTTTTTATCATTAATAAAACAGACCAAAAGATGGGATTGGATGAGCTTTTAGTTCTACAAGGGACAAGAAAAACTAATTAAAAGTCAGCTTTCTTTTTTCCAGCAGGAAATCACATCACCTACCAACACTACGGAATTAAACTGTATTTTAAATGTAAAACACTTCCTCCTCCTTTTTGAGCCATGAGTGAGGTGCTAGCTTATATTTCCTCTGCATACATAGCACACCCATAGCACAATGGTTTTTCTTGGATCAGAAACAGATACACAAAAATCCCAGCAGAAGATAATGAGTTTATGTGATGGGAAAGCCTGACGTTGGAGTGAGAAGCCTGCTCCTATCCCAGCTTCACCTGGCACTAGCTGCAGGGCTTTACAACTGGTTCTCTCACCTCTCCAAGTCTCAGTAACCTCATCTTTAAAACAGGTTAGTAATAAGTGTCTTGAGGCCGGGTTGTGACAGAGATCCAATCAGAGAGCAGTGCTGAACACCGGAGGAAGCTCCCAGTCAACAACAGTGTTGTTAATATCACATTAACATCTTAGAACCTGAATAAACCTTAGAAAACAGCAAATGCAACTTTTCCAGTTAAAATACATGGGACAGCAAGGCCCAGATGTGAAGCAATTTGCGCCTGGTCTGTGCCACAGGATCTTGTTATTATGTAATGAAGCCACCAGAGCAAGAAGTTTCCAGGAGCCCTAGCACAGCCACCACCCTCTTGGGACCAGGCCCTTCCACTTTTCACTTTTCAGTAAGCATAGTAAAAAGAGTCTTACGTGGGGGCCGGGCGCAGTGGCTCACGCCTGTAATCCCAGCACTTTGGGAGGCCGAGGCGGGCGGATCACGAGGTCAGGAGATCGAGACCATCCTGGCTAACACGGTGAAACCCCATCTCTACTAAAAATACAAAAATATTAGCCAGGCGAGGTGGTGGGCGCCTGTAGTCCCAGCTACTCGGGAGGCTGAGGCAGGAGAATGGCGTGAACCAGGGAGGGCGGAGCTTGCAGTGAGCCAAGACCGTGCCACTGCACTCCAGCCTGGGCGACAGAGAGAGACTCCGTCTCAAAAAAAAAAAAAAAAAAAGAGTCCTATGTGTCTATTTCAAAATGCAATTTTTGAATAATTCTATTTATCTGCAGGAGGAATGAGTGGAGAGGGCAGGAAAATAGCAATCATGAACAAAATTCCGCAGTGGTAGAGGTATCACTATCTAAGAATAAAACATGAAATTGTTTTCAGTGCTTAAGAAAAGATTCTCATTTTATACTTTTTTAAAGAATATGAAAACCCCCCTTTTAAAAAAGTAAATATGCTAAGAAATTGAACTGACCTTTTCACTGCCAGTTAACACTGCCCTATTTCCCTAGCAGGCTATTAGAGCATCATTCACGCACACACATAACTCAGAAAATACAGCCAATTATTCAATTTCAAACAGTATAATTGGCCAGGCACAGCAGCTTATGCCTGTAACCCCAGCACTTTGGAAGGCCCAAGCAGAAATATCACTTGAGGCCAGGGGTTCAAGACCAGCCTGGAAAACATAGTGAGACCCCCATCTCTACAAAACAAAAAATTAGCTGGGCATGGTGGTGCACACCTGTAGTCCAAGCTACACAGGAGGCTGAGGCAGGAAGGTCACTTGAGTCGAGGCTGCAGTGAGCCGTGATTGTGACACTGCACTATAGCTTGGGCAACAGAGTGAGACCCTGTCTCTAAAAATCAAAAACAAACAAAAGAAAAACAGTATAATCTACAGCCAGCATTTTTTGTGATGGCTGAGTCCAATTCCAATTGTCTCATACACAGGAGGGTTATATAACTTCAGTCAACAAGTTAAATGAGATTGTGCAAACATGACATTGCAAAATCACCGGTACATTTTAGCTCCTGCAATTACACCAATTATGCCACACAGATCAGTTTAGATCCCTTAAAAATTAAAATTATCATGAAAAGTTATAAAGACTGTGTTACTCATCTAAATCATACATATGCTTTTAAATAATTTCTTCCTCTTATTGGGGATTATGCCAATGTGTGATTTTTGTTTTAGACGGAGTAGCAAGATCTACAGAAATAATCTCTTTAGGATCACACTTCAGTACTTAGTGATACAATATTTAGTTGAGGTGAAAATATTTATGTTATGTATTTCTACTCCAAAATCATTTCTCTAAATAAAAAATAAGTAAATGAATGCAAATTTGGATAGCAAAAAATATTAACCTGTATTCTTATATAGATGTGCGGATGAAGGGAAGGGGTAGGGGAAGGAGTGTCTGCCTTCAAATAAACTATACACTCTAGAATTATAGAACTCAGATGTTTTAAAACTCACCACATGTTTCTAATGCAGACGGTTTATAGAGTATTCCACTATAAAGTGATCAATTCTTGTTTTATTGTATTTCCATGTTTTAATTTTTTTTTAGATCATTTAACTATAGCTGTTTATGGCATACCTATCTTTGAACTGTTGGATTATATCACTAGGCTTGGGTGGAGAATGTGGATTTAATTCAAAAGTCTACTAAAGTCCATGCTTTGGAACAAAATCTGGTGAATGTTAGCAACGATGGAAACCTCTTTTCATTTTACATCATCAAATTCCAAGCGGTGGGAAAAACTGAAATTAAAACTTCAAAACTTTTACCAAATCCTATTAAAACCAAAGTATGAGATAATAATGTGAAAATTATAGTACAGCCCAGGGAATGCTTAGGAATGTTATAACACATAAACTTATACTGACACTATTTAAAAATATTAGACAATTTGAAAAAGTGTAATCCACATGGGCAACATTATGCTCAATTCGTATCTATGCCCACTTAAAAAATGAAGCCAGAGTTGTTTCAAAAGTCAAGACTTAGTAATAGTTATTGAAAACGTATAGACTTACGCCATGCTGTTATTTTAAAACATAATTTCCATATTAATAAATATGTGGTGTCGTTTTGTCCACATGTTTGCATTTATTCTACTCAATGGGCCGCTTAGACTACTTGCTGCTATGTTATAAACTACTACAACACATCAGCTTATGATCAGTGACTGTACAGACATTGACTTCACTGTAGAGGTCCCAAACATTTCATAAGTTAATGACTTCAATGTAATCATTCATTCTCATATCTACTGTTTATTACAGTCATGATATTGTAAACCTCCCTTAACCACAATTACTCGTACAGATGTACCCTTCCTCATTAATAATCTAGCAGTAAAGCCTTAATGGGAGTTGTTGCAAGGATCAGGGTGGTTAAATATAATGACTAAAGGACCATTAATAAGAAGCCAGGTCTTTTCACTCTCCTCTCATGGGAGAAGTCCCCAACTACACAGAAAGCAACAAACACAGAGAGACGAGGCAAGAACTACACAGAAAGCAACAAACACAGAGAGACGAGGCAAGAGGGCACTGTTTATTTCATGAGAAGCTCCCACCCAGACCCAACCCAATATGGCTCACCTCAAGCCCTGTTTTCCAAAACCTCTAAATTCCCCAGTATTCCAGATGGGCCCTGCTTTTATATCCACATTCCTGGCCATCAAAATTGCCACCAGAATTGTGGGAACAATTGAATCAGTTGTGTCTGGTCCATATAAACAAAATAAACCAAGTAGGTAGGCCATTTTTCATTTTGTCTCATCAAAGTACATAGGAAACTAAGAATTCCTAAATTCTCTCCACTCCTCCTCCACCTAAAACAAAAAACGAAAAGGAAAACAGAAAAGACCCTTTCCCAGAAGCTGCTTACGTCAATATTTGGGAACTCAATGATATGGGTCCCAGGCTGAATCTAGTCACACACACACACACACACACACGCACGCACACACACATCTTCAGTGCTGCATGCTCACCAACCATGTGGTACCCAGTCTGCTGCCAAGGACAGAACCTGCCAAATATACCACAGGACAAACTAGACAATTGAGAGGTCTTCCTTGGAAGCTGCCTATAAGAATGAATGTTTGTTTAGCAAATCATATTAGCTCATAAACTTTTAACACATGTTCAGAGGGGTACTCCCACAGAGGAAAGAAAGTCTTGCTCAGGGAATAATAGAATTCAAGTTTTCAAAGTTTAATATTTACTTTGAGAAGTATTTTTGCTTGTGTTAATGTTTAGTCAATGTACATTTAATCATTCCACAAACAAACCTACAGGAAAAATTCATCAAATTTAACATCTTACAACATCAAGTTGAAAAAAAAATCACATATAACATTTTCCCCCATAGACTAGTGTCTGGTAAGAGTAGTAAAATAATTCAATGATCACTTAAAATGCACATCAAAGATATGCAAAAGCTGAAAATACTTCAAATTAAACATTACTCAGTAAAAGCTGAGAGTAGAATGCCCTTGAAGGATCAGATTGGCAGACCACAGAGGAGAAATGGAAAGCTAAAAGGCTGAGAAGTAAAATTAAGGAAATAAGGATTCAAGAAAGACATGCTACAAAGACAATTGACTACATCTACTTTGTTCCCATGATAATCATGGCAGATACTGGAAGGGGCAGAATTTTTTTTAATGTACCAGACTTTCTATGATAGAGAAAGCAGACTAAATTCAGCACATGATTTGTAGAAATAAAAGGACAGAAAACGAAAGATTAACAAATAGAATGACAGTATAAGCTCAAAGACAGATTTTGAGAACTAAAAGATGCACAGAGTGTCCCTAGTAGAGGCATGCTGACCTTCCAGCAACACGCACACATACTCCGGTAACTGTGGGCGAGTCGATTAACATTCCCGGGGCTCCATTTTCTCCTCTGTAAAAATGAAAAAATTGCACTAAGATGTCTAAGGTCCCTGTCAGCCTAAGATTCTAGTGATTCAGTCTTGGAAACATCAAAATGTGGAAAGCAAAGTTATCCACAGTAACTCTGGAAGGACATATTGAACAGGAAATGAAAAAAGGGACTCAGTGCAGTTGGAAAACAGGGAAAGAAACCAAATGAAACGGGCTGCATCACTTGCCCACTGCAGCAGGGAGGGGCAGAGGATGGAAAACACAGACTGCGTTCACGCTTCCAGAAGGCGGCAGAGAATGAGATTGCTGTTTCAAGGAGGAAAGGACAGGGAAGAAGACAGCCACTTTGGCCCCAGGGGCTCTCCTTCTCTTCCCCGGGAGACCACTGGGAGGATACAGTCCTCGAAGGCATCGCTACTTCCTTGCACTTTGGGGCCTGCCGCATCCTCTTCCCAATGTTGGCCTCGATAGACAGGGCTCATTCATGAACTGTCTGCTTGACCAATAAACCCTACATCATGAACTGCCCAAAGAGAACTTACTGGGAAGAAAAGCCAAATCCCATAAGAAAACAAAAAGTTAGCAATGTCATAGCACACTCAAATCTGGGGGAGCAGCTGGACATGAGCACAAGGCAGAGAAAACGCACCCTGAAGATCAATGATGCCAGGGATCCCTGGGCACTATATGATATTTCCACGTGGCTCTTGAATTTCTCAGATACCCACAGCGGATGCCCATGTCCCCTCAGCACCCCCATGTCCACCCAATACCCACAGAGAAGTCCTAAGCAAGAATGCAAGGGAGATGAGGCTGTCCCTGGCACCCTCTCCACTCCTTGGGCCCCAACTCCTAGCCCCCACTATACTCACGTCAGCCCCGATTTCTCGGGAACTCATCCCTTATGCTGACACCACCTTTTGATAGATTAATAGAAATGGCCCTTCCCCTCCTCAACACTGTGGTGGGCTATGTCTAATTCTCTCAAGGATAAGGTGACCTGACCATCTGGTCATTCCATTCCTCCAAGACACCAAATGAATATGCTGGCATGGACCTTTTTAAAAATTGTGCCTTAACCCTGAGAGACCGTCTCTGATGACAGAATTTTGGGTGCTATGGCAGCCTGTAAGTTCACCATTTAAAAAATAATAAGTATAATCACAAAGTAAATTAAACCCCTCAGAAAAGAAATTTGTTTAATTGAGCAGATAAAGTAATCATGAGCAGCACATGAGAATAAAGTATGTAAAATTAATCTTGGTAAATAAGGCTTTATTGTTGGCATTTTAATATATAATTTGAGGAATGTCATGTTGGGATCTGGAGGAAATTTTTTATTTATCTTCGGAGGCTGTGTCATGGGTCTTAATTTCAGAATTCAAACTCGCATGAAACACAGTGTCAGTGCGTCTCTCGTGTGAGTACAGCATTTCTGTCACCCCCACACACTTGGGAGCACGACCATGTGCTGAGCAGACACAAAAGTCAAGCACTACATGGGCCACTTTGTAGGCGTCATCTTCTCTAATCCTCACAGCCCAGCTATGAAGTGTCTATCGTTAGCCCGTTCTATAGCCTCAGCTCAGAAAGAGTGAGAAGACGGCCCATGGCTGCAGGGCCAGTGAGTGACAAAGTGGCGATCCGGGGGCCTGTGCTTCCACTAACCGTGCTTCATCTCCAAGTTGCAACTGGTCAACATGCAAGTATAGACTAGAGTCTCCCATCAAAACGCAGCAAAATGAAAATCAGCTTGAAAAAGAGAGAAAAGTTAAAAGAATACAAGCCAAGTCAACACAACCAGAAGAAAAATATCTGAAACACAGAAATTCACATGGAAAACGAAAGAAGGGGGAAAAAGGAAGGGAGGAAGCAAAGTGGGGAGGGAGAAAGAAAGGAATAGAGCAGGAGAACCTAAAGCTGAGAGCGGACAGCTGATTATGTGTGAACACACAATGCAACATGGCAGCTAAATAGGCAAAAATAATTCAGGGCTACAGCAAAACAATCACGCTATGTACCATGGGGACAAGGATGTCTTTGGTACGACCTTGGCAAGTCTGTTCTTAGAATACTGCATTAAGCTTTGGGCACTTCATTACAAAGAAGCAGCAAACTTCAACAGAGATGTCAATGAAGAATTACAAAAAAAAAAAAAAAAAGATTAAAAGGGAATCAACTAATGTCAGATCGTAAGCATTTACAGACAGCATGAAGAAAGACAGCTCTGAGTGTGGCTCTCACACTTAGCACCATAACTTTTTAGTCCTCGGGGGAAGCCCTCTGCAACGGGGGTGTCAGGGATGCAGACATTTTTCTCAGCCGGTTGTCACAGTGCCACTGAGGCACACCAGGCCAGCCGGCTGACAAATGATGTTTCTGACCAAGTTCAAGTCAGTCCCTGGTGAGGGGGAGTCAGGAGGGATGAGGCGACCAGGCCACTGCCAAAGCTGGCCCAGGACAGTGGTTCCCACTCCACTTTATAAGGATGGAGGGCATCTCTCGGGCCAGGACGCTGAACAACAGCCCCAGAGGGGCTGCTGATGCTGACAGGGGAGGACTCTCCACATGTCAGCAAAGATGCCTCCGGCAGCAACTAGGATAAACAGAAGCAGGGACAAGATGAGGCAGATGAGGCAGGGACAGAGGAAAGACCACAGAATCCGGAGACATCCAGAAGCCTCCATGTTTCTAAACCCTGCAGCAAAGTTGCCTTCTTGGCTGAAAAGCTTTCTCTACTGAGAACACCTGCCTGTTTTTCTCCATCTCCTCTGTGAATAATCCTGACATTCTCTCCTACTCCTAGAATTAAGCTCCCTCCTGCAAGCTCTCCAAGCCCCTTTTGTTTATAATTCTAACATTCATCACACCAAATTATAATTCTTGGTTTACATGTCTGACTCCCTCAATGAAGTTGCAAGTTCTTCCTGAATCAGCTCTAAGATCACCCACATGAGGAAGTACATTTGCATTTGTAGGTACAGCTGATTCTCCTTATTTGAGGTAGTTAAGTTCTATAAAGTCTCCTAGAATACTGAACCATTGCTCCCGGCGGAAATACAGGGTTGGGTTCCTGTGAGCCTCTGGTCATAAGATTTTTGTCAGCCAACAGATACGTAACCTTGTTTTATGTGTGTTTCTGTTGAACGACACCTCATTTAATATCTGTTGCTGATTAACATCAAACTCACTACCAGCGGCTTCTCTAACACACATATTTGCTCCTTAAGCCGCATTACAGCCTTCTTGCGCTTAGCAGCACTTGACCGCACTTCAGTATTACACTGAGGATGTTTTCTACAGCAAAATCACCAATAAAAAGCACAAAACGTGACACATGGCACAAAACAGATCCCAAAAAGGACCCTTGCTTCCAGCAGAGCTGAGACAAGAACAGCATCTTCTTCAACCTCAGCTGGGAGCGTGTGCATGGATGCTACTCACATTTTTTGCCCATGACCACAAATAACCATGAAAGTCAGACAAATATTGATTTGGGGGTTACAAGCAAGTTTTAGTAAGTAGGCGAATTCACAAAAACCAGAATCTGTGAACAATGAGGATCAACATATTTCCAGCACCTACAAAGCACCCAGCATGCATTATTAGTAGGTAATCAATAAGACTTGTTGACTTTGGGAAAGAAAACAAGAAAGAAGGGGTTGTGAGGTAGTGCATGAGTATGAGGGTGTGTGTTTTGTAGGTGAATGCTAGTGAGTGGGTGTGAGCAAGTGAGTGTGTGTATAAGCACGTGGGTATGTCTGAATGGAAGAGTGAGCAAGTCAGTGTGTGTGAGTGAACTGTGAAAAGAAGAATGTGTGTGAGCAAATGAGTGTGTAAGCATGGAAGTACTTGTGTGAATGGGAGTGTGTGAACAGAAGAGTTAATGTGTACATGAGCATGTAAGCGTGTTATGTGTGGATGGAAGAGTGTGTGAGTGTGTGAGCAAGTGTGCGAATGTGTGACTGATTACAGAGAGCTTCCAATTTGAGCCCTATTCTGAATCAGGCTGTGCAGCAGTATTAACTCAGGGAACCCAGAGAGACTACGCTACCCTGGAGAGAAGCAGGAAGCTCTGCAATTCAGGAACTGTCCATGACACTGAGGCTCTGGTTGAGGGTTCTCCAGGGTTCCATGCGATGAACAATCCATTCTGAAAACAGGGGTGATGTGGGAGAGGTGAGAGGAAGGAATGCCAGGATTTAGGAGGCCAGGAGGTGGAAGAAGCAGGAAGAGCTTGGAGACGCTGGGCTTGGGCCTCTGTTGTCCCTGAAGCCACTGTCACCTGGTTATCCTTGCAGACCCTAACTTACAAGCTGATCAGACTTCTCCAGTGTGCCTCAAGGCTCAGGATGAGGGGAAGCAGGAGTCAGCACTGTCAGGGAGCCACAGACAAGAAAGACCCTCACACAGACTGCTCAGTGAGGAATTCATTTGAAAGTGTTAATGAATTCAGAGGAATTGCTGTCATAATGCATTCTTTCAATCATAAGACACTTAAAAGTGCAATTACTAGCATGTGGGGCTCCCTAACACTTTTTATCAAAAAAGGAACCTTATACTCAAAATCAGGAACCACAGGTCTACATGTCAACTCCTCCAGCTCTCAAATACCTATTCATGAATCAAGTACTTATCAACTAGGGTCTGCCTAGTCCATTTTTTGTAAGAAAAAAAAAAGATGATCTGGGATCCCACTGACAATACATTCATTCGTTCAACATTCACTAGGTGCCAAGTGCATGCAAGACTCGGTTTTAAGCACTGGCAGGACCATGGGAACCACAGTCACCAAGTCCCTGCCTTCACAGAGCTCTGCTTTACAAAATGGGGCAGCTTTAATAGGCGTCTGACTCAGGGCTTCCCAAAACTACTCTCTCAGGCTCTCTTATCAGGCTTCTCAGGCAGGGACCCAGGCAGGGGGACTTCAGAAAATGCAGCAGTGTGAAGCAGGGAAGAGAGTAAAATCCAGCGTGGGAAAGAGGGGCGTTGGGCTCATGTGCGAAAGCTGCACCTGTCCTCAGGAAAACTCTGCTCCGGGATTCCTGAGCATGTTCCTGGGAACCCACGACAATATTCCTCCAAATTCGCATCCCAGATGGGAAATGTCTCTGCTGAGCAACTAATAATTTAAAATAATCCTTTCCCAAACCTGGAAAATCTCCAGACCTGTGTTCTATACTAGCTTGGGATGTTTAAAGTATGCCTTAGACAATTAGTAAATGTAGCTACCATGCTCAACACTGTAACTAAAATCAAATAGATACATTATTTTAAAAGATGATTGTCCACTAACTAATGGCCAGCAGTATAGATGCTAAGGAAACAAATGAACCACTAAGTTAAAACTAGGCTACTGGAAAAAAAAAAAAAAAAACAATCCTCCAAAATCACATCTGTGTAAGAAATACTAAAACCTTGCCCCACTATATGGTTAATTCCAGTTAAAAATATTCATGTGATTAATTCTAGTAAATATATTTTTATTTACAAAAATGGATGGCCACTCTTAACATGCATATGTATCAGACAAGATTTACTAATTTACCTACATTCAAATCCTGACTTGTCATCATCTATGTGACCTTCAACAAGTCACTAAGCCACTAAAATCTCACCTCCTCGTCTCTAAAACCAGGACGATGTATGGACTCAGTCATACAGCAGAAGCTGCCCTCCATATCATCTAAGAATTATTATTCAATTCTTTGAAAATTGGTCATGCACATATGAAACACAGCATAAGGCAATGCTCAATTACTCAAAATATCCGTTGAAAACCACCCATCTCCAGGGCATGCCTGTTATCAGGTAGGTTACTAAGGAAATGAACCTATTCATCTCCTTTGTGTGAACTGCATTCTTTGTACAGGACGTGTCTGAACGTCTCCCATCAAAGCAATCGGAACTGAACCACTACAGTGACAAATCAGAAGCTGAGTGGTCCTTGCCATGTGGTGTGGTATCCTGTTCCACGAACACATAAGGTCATTCTCCTTGTTCAAAAGTGGCTCCAAATTGCTCCTGCAGAGCACCTGACGGAGACAAGGGGTTCTCTGATGAATTGCATGGGTTGGCCTCCGTCCCCAACTCTGACCCTGCCCAGAGCTTCATGCCTATGCAGTGTTCTCCAACACTGGCACCACAGATACCTAGAAGGCAAAGGGCATAATCTGCGGGGCCACAAGTTCCCTCCAAGAATGTTTTTACTTTGCCTTTCCATGTCAATGAAAAAGTACTAGAATTGTTTTAAGGGTATCCAAGAGCCCACAGATGACCATCCCACAACCACATAACTGTCCCCCAAGAATGGACTGGGGTTTAAAATTATTGTCAGTGGTACACAGTGCTACAATACTTTCACCATCAGGACCAACAGGAAAAAGAAAAGGCACACTGAGTACATCGGTGGTGTGTCTGAGATAAGTGAAGATCAGATGAGATCATTTGTTGTCCCAGGAACTCACATAGGAAGAAGTGGGGCAGGGGAACAAGTCATCCTGAGGTGCTCTGCAGAACAGGCACCCTGAGCTCACAGGAAGCTGCACCAAGCGCCAAGGCTGGATTTACAGTGAGGCAGCATCTTCGTCTCAGTCAGGGAGCATCTTCCTTCATATGAAATCCACTGTGTCAGTGTGCATTTTACTGATCTTGCCGTTTAACTTGAATTTTGGCATATAAATGTTTTGAATTATAGTTGTCAAAGAGGTATAAGGAATTTATATGTAGTTATCTAGTTTAATGTGTGCACATATTCAAATAACAATAAAAATAATCTAAGTAGATATAGGATTATAAGGATCTGAGATACTTCATTGTCTGCTTTTAAAGAGGTGGATATGTCCCTCAATTCTGGGACAGAGGGACCTACAGGGCTCCTGCCACCTGCCCCACAATATGGAACACCATGCAAGAAACTTCTTTGACTCATGTGTGTCTGCCCAGCAGAAAAAACTGCCCCAAATGAGGTATTTACTAAAGGAAACTTTCTGTGCTTTGGAAACAGAGTTGAAACCCATCATACCTTGGTTACTGATTACATGGAGCCATATAAACCAGGGCCCTGTTGTGTCCTTGGAAACATAACCAAACCTACTAGTAAACACCTGTTTTAAGAAGCACCTGTCAGGATGAGGCTAGGAACGGCTACAAAGTACTGGTCTGAGGCAGTCAGCACGAGGCTGGTCCTCACTCTGCATCTACAAGTTTTGGGCCTTTGAGCAAGTCACTTAACCTCTCTCATTTTCAGTTTCAGTAGCTGACTAATTCCTGTGGAAACACCCTGACTCTACAAGTTCACAACCCTGTATCAGTGCTATCACTATTTGATGCTCATGTACAGTAGACACTGCATGTGCGTGTTCATGACGGAGTGAATAATTGGGTCAACAAACATTTACCACGTGCCAACTGCACATAAATTGCCCTGCCTGGCCTTCAAGAAATAGAAAAATTATAAAGCCAAAGTCTCTGACTCCAAAAAATTTCATCTAACAAAGAGACCAGCAGGAATTACAATTCTGGGCAAAATAATGTAAGTGCTACAAAGGGATACAAACGAGAAATGTTAGCACCTCCCCCATCTCTGCGCCATCCTCCAGTGTCACTTTTGCAGACTCCATGCTGTATGTTCCAACATCCTTACAATGTTAGTACCTGTGCCAGCTACGTTTTTTAATGAAAGGGTCAATTCCTTTTGTTAAATGCACGCTTCTTGAAGGAGATTAATTTTTTCATGGCATTCTTTTTTAAGGAGGCATTTATTATGGTCAATTATTCTTGATGTTTTAAAGTATCTTGAAAGCCGAGCATGGTGGCTCACGCCTGTAATCCCAACACTTTGGAAGGGTGAGGCTGGCAGATCACTTGATGTCAGGAATTCAAGATCAGCCCGGTCAACATGGTGAAACCCAATCTCTACTAAAAACACAAAAATTAGCCAGGCTTGGTGGCGCGCACTGTAATCCCCGCTACTCGGGAGGCTGAGGCAGGAGGATGCAGTGAGCTGAGATCATGCCACTACACTCCAGCCTGGGTGACAGAGTAAGACTCCATCAAAAAACTTCTTTAAGTATTTTTATAATACTCAAACATTTTAGATTAAGACTCTAAAAGTAATTATCAGAGCCATGCCTCTAAACTTTCTGATAAGAACAAAAGTGACCAATGTTAATGAATACTCTAATCCCCTGGCCAAGTGTGTAATCTAACATCCTCTTGAAATTTCAACCTGGCAGCGTATTTTAATTGTGATATTTGAAGGGTCATGTGACCTAACTTGCCTGCCCTTCCTTTTCTGAGGCTCCTATTTATCCCTCAAGACCCATTTTAAATGCTACCGCTCAACCTCCCCAAGCAGTTATTTAAACACTCCTCTGGGATGCCAAAACATTTGTCCATTCCTCTACTATGGGAAATTTCACACTGCCCTGAATTATTTACAAGTATAGCTATCTGTTTCATTGTTTTGCACTCATCACAGTGCTGGATGAGTCAAAGCTATAAATATGAAATAAATAAGCAAATGAATGAATGGATACATGGACAAATTATCACGTGAATACAATAATCAAACACCATCCCCAAGTTAAAATTATTCATATTCTCCTAATCAAATCATTATACCCATTAGCAATATAGTTTTTCTTATTTCCACATTCTAATAGGATATCAGAATCCTGTATATTTTTCTGAAGAAGTATTAACCCATTTACCTCTGACCTTTTAGATCTACTCTCAAGGTAAACCTGAAGACAAAAACAAGCAAACAAAAACTACATAGATGAAAAGAGAAAATTAATCCCAAAATAGGAAAATACGCTTTAAATGAATTTCACATTTACACATTTACTTTATAAAAGTGATTTCCCCAAATCTCCTATTTACCTTCTTTCATAATGAGATCAGTTTCTAACCGTTTAGAAAAAAAAAAAATCTCCAATTTAGTTTACTGAGCTTCATGCAACTTCACACAGATAAAGACTCCTGGAGGCTCCAAATGTTAGTGTATTTAGTAACACAACCATTGCCCGTTTCTTTCCTTCTCTCAATCTCATCACAATGAAAATGAGATATTTTAGTCACTCCTCATTCTCACTGCCACACGAGGCATGATAACCGCAAACCCAGTGGGAAATATGAGATTCCAGCCCCTGAGGAACAAGACTTTCACTCTCACCTTCCCCCTCACCTGCAGGAGGAACAGACCAAAGGGAAATAACCTGCTGACCAGGAGCCTCCCTCCCAGCTCCTTACAAAAGAGACAAAAAGGTCTCACTGCACAAACATTTTGTGTGCACAGAGAACATCATGGGTCACACAGAGAAGACTTGAGAAAGAAGGCTGAGAAATTCAAACTACAGAATTCTTGGGATCCATCCAGACTGGGAAGAAACATTCCAGATGTCTAACTCAAGATCTTCATCTCACAGAAGAGGAGAAAGAGGGCCTGGTGCCTACTTCGTAGCAGATACAGAATGAGAGTTAACCATGCTCTTGACACTACATTATCTTTCCTCCAGCTTCAGCCTCATTCCCCCTCGGGCCACACACACCAGAGACAACACAGGCACACACAGGCCAATTATGCATAGAAATGGAAGATAGTGATTCCTCCTTCAACTGGAGACCTAAATACACAGCAGCCATACAAGCAAGATACTGTGAGGCCACATCTATGCATCCAATGCGGGACAAAAATAATCATAATTTTTAATTCAGTTCAACCCAATGAGTGTTCATCGAGCACCTACTATGTACAAGAGCCATAGCTGTGTGTTAGGAAACCAAAAAAAAAAAAAAAAAAAAAAAAAAGAATGTAGTCCATGTCCTTTAGATACATTAGGGAACAGAGAAATACAATTGACCACACTGTAAACTGTACTGTGACTTATGTAATAATGGGAACAAAGTATTCCTAGGGCCCAAAGGAAAACATAAGAAATGCTAACTAGAATAAATAGGATTAGAACTGGGGGTGTAATGAAGGTTTTGCAGAAGAAGTAATATTTCCATTGAATTTAAATAAAGAGTCCTGCTTCTTCAGGTGGAGAAGGCAAGAGAAAGGCATCTGAGAGAGAAATTCACTTGGCCACAAGTATAAATCAGACTGCATGATGTGTTTGGAAAACAGCAAATAGACAGACTCGAGTTGCATAGGCAAAGAGGCACACGGGGTGCTCCTGGCAAAGCAGATCCAGGCAGCGGTTCATCCTAAGCATTGGATGCCACATTAAAGAACGTGGGCTGTATCCTTCAAAAGCAAGAATTTGAAGGGATCTCTGTGCACAAGTGACACTCCTGTCTGGGTTTTGAAGGTACTTCTGCCATCAGTGTGGAGAATGGATTGGAGACAGAAGACTAGGAAGGCAGGGAAGCAGCTGAAGACGTTTCCGCAAGGAAAGCATAATACGGAAAAGTGTCTCTCACAGCCACCCTTCCATGGAGCAGTTTCCAAGCCTGGGCACTCTTCACGAGAGAAGATGTGTGCTTCTCAAGCACACACGGAAGAAGAGCCATTTTACCCTTTCTTTCATTGCCCTTTGCCTGGCTGGGACTCCATGACTGGACTGTCGGCAAGATGTGCAGCTGTATGGCAGTGGTGACAAGTCTATTCCTGCCCACGCACTGTGTGTGTGCTCAAAAAGCCCAAGGTGAGGCAGCCAGGAGTCACAGAAAACCTAAGAAGACAGCTGGGCTTCCCAGAAAAGGGGAAAGATGGTGCTCTCCAGCTGTCTACCTGGCTGCCGTGTCCCACAGTATTGTCACTGGCACTCCGTGGGTCTACACTCAATGTCCCTCTCATGCTGCCCCAGGCACTGTGCTAGGAACTAGGGTGTGCCAGGCAGGAAGGCATGAGTAAGAAACCATTTAAATCATCCAGAAGGAGAGATGAGACAGCCTGGGCAACAATCCTACCAGCAGCTTTGCTGAACACAAAATTAGACATGCTCTCCTTGTCAACCAATAAACCACAGGAGTCTGAATCATGCTGGTGATTTCATCTGAAAGACTGGTCAGCTCTCAACTGGGAAAAATTCAGAGGGGTGTGCAAGGTGATCCTTGGAGTGGGGAACAAATAGTAGGGCCCTATTTAGGTTTCCTCATTCATTCTATTCTTTAAAATTGTTTACTTTGTTGTATCTCTTATAAAATAACATATATAAACTATACTTTGAGATAAACAATTTTAAAATAATTTAATATTTGAGATGCATACTCAAATTAAGTATATTTATTTGAAATGCATATGTTGAGATGCATATTCAAAAATAATTTTTTTGGTGGGGATACGTGATCAAAAAATTTGGAGGCCACTGTGATAAAGTTCCATCTACACACTAAAAGTCAGAACTTCTCTTCTACACACACACAAAAAAGCATTTTATTGAGTTCAACTGTGACCCACTCAAACCCACATTACATACCTAAAAGCAAAAAAAAAAAAAACAAAACTGAAGTTGTGACAAAAAAGAACATCATTTTCTATTTTTTTAATGTAAGTTTCCTTTATCTTGTATCTTATCTTTCTTCACACTTAAAGGTATTCACAAAAATTGTGTAGGGAGTTAATAATTTTGCCTAAACCATCCACTGTGTTTAAAAAGCTAAAGTCAATCCTATACTTACAAATACATTTTAGCATTTTATACATATGTATGTGTGTATCTATATATACATATTTTTACAAGCCTAATGGTAGAAAATTATATCTAGAAAAAGTTTTGCCCTTCATTTCTGTGTATTGAGAATTCCAAATCTTTCCTCATTCTAAGCTTCTTTTCATTTTCAACTTTTTGTAAACTAAAGTTCTCATATTTCAGAAAACATGGATTAAATTCTCATTTGACCACCAGTAATTGCAACGATAAGTTACTTTGGGAGACCAAGGCAAGAGGATCACTTGAGGCCAGGAGTTCAAGACCAGCCTGAGCAACATAGCGCGACCTTGTCTCTACAAAAAAAAAAATTTTTCGTTAACTACGTGTGGTGAGGCACACCCATAGTCCCAGCTACACAGGAGGCTGAGGCAGGAGGATCTTCTGAGCCCATGAGTTCCAGGCTGCAGTGAGAAATGATTACACCACTGCACTCTAGCCTGGGCAACAGCAATACCCTATCTCAAAAAAAAAAAAAAAAAGAAAGAAAAGAAAAGAAAGAGAGAAAGAAACAGTACAGATTAATTTCATTACAAGTTTGAAAGTTGAAAACCCAAGTTAGTATATATTATTCATACTTATACATTCAGCAAAAATGTATTAAGTCCCTGCTGCGTACCACACACTGTGTTTTAGGTACTGCATTAATAGGAGTAAAGTGATACCATGATGGAAAGTTAGTCCCCGCCACAGAGTGGAAGAGTAGACTTTGTCTCATTCACACCTCAGCACCTAGAACAGTGCCTGTCTGGCACCTGGCAGAGCACAATAAATACTTCTTCACTGTCTCCCATGAGGACCTTACAACCTAGTGGGGATGTGGAGTGGGAAAAAAAGAAATTCATAACATTTGCAAATAATTACAATATCGTAATATTCTTATTCACGTACAAAAATATCTGACAACAATTTCCATCTCCCTTCTTCTCTGCATAATGAAAATCTTGGATGTAGCTCAGAGAGAGTTTAGATTCACTGCATGGTCTATTTCTAGTTTTAATTACAATGCTTGGCAAAGCTTAGGAGGAGATCATTTCAATTCATTTCAAAAATAACTCTCATTCAATACAAAGAGATGGGATTTTTCACACTTGTAAATTTTTTTATTTACTTGATAATTAAGATGGTTTGGCATATAAATAAAGCATTTTCTTAGCAACTTTGGTCTAGTGAAGGTGCAGAGCTGTTTATCTATTAATAAAAATAAAATGGCTTTCCTCAAAAAGTAAAAACTTACACTCGCCTTCCAAACAGACTCAGTTGCATTTCTGGCCCTTTTTAATCCAGAGAAAAGACAGCTGTTCAAATCAAACATGGAGATAAAGCTGGATGAAGTCCCTCCAGTACTTACTGATCCATATAGCTCCCCCTTCTCATTCATCCCGAGGTAGAGTCCACTGTCCACGCCTCGAATGCTGACCAGGCCCACTGCTATACTGATAAATTCCAGAATGCCTGTAGACAAAGGGTAGAAGGCAGAGGACAGGTCAGATCACAGAGCATGTCCTTAGAGTCCCAGCATCCCTGGGGTTTTGGAGAGGACACTAAGCCCAGCTCCCCACTTGGATAACCCCACGCTAGTTAAAGAAGTGTCTTCTCTTTGAAAATCACTGTGTAAAATAATTGATTTTCAACTAAATTCTCTTATCATAATGACACAAAAATACTTACCAACATGACTTACACAAAAAACAAAACATTTTAAAAATTAAAAAGTTAATATCTACATAGATACGCTAAGAAGTAATAGGACAGAAAAACCGGTGTGTACATAATCTAATTAACTTAAAAGAGTAGAATTTAAGACAAAGACAATCTACATCCACTTTGTAAACATGAAGTTAAGCATCTGTCTGTGATTCTCTTATTTTGAGAGACATAAGACCATTTGCTAAACAGAATACTTTTTTAGAAAAGACAACCTATTTCCACTTTATAAACATGAAGTTAAGTATCTGTGTGTGAGTATCTTGTTTTTGGACTTCCCAGCCTTTAGAACTGGGAGAAATAAATACCTGTTTAAGCAGCAAAAAAAAAAAAGTATTCTGTTTAGAGAATAGTCTCTCAAAATAAGAGAATGAAGTGCTAACTAAAGGCTTGATTGGTTTATACAGAAAATTATCCAGCTCTCTATTGTGTTAACTTTTTTTAACTCTATCTAGAAAACTAAAACTGCCCACATACATCCCAATTATTTTTGCTTAAACAAAGTATTGGTTTTTGCTATACTTATCTAAACCTCAAAGAGATAGTTAAGCAATTAAAATAATAATATTCTGAAGAGATAAATACTGCTGTTGATTTAAAGTAGGCATGGAATGTTGTATTCCAAAATCAAATCAACACAATGATCTTATTTTACTTCCTTCTTTCCCCTTGCTTACCTCACTAAGAATAACACCTAAGCTGGGCATAAATCCAGAATTTTATGGCCACACAACAGCAGTTTCAATTTCTGTAACTACAGTGTGGTTATAAGATGATTAGCCCACAGTATATTTAGGACACTGCTAATTTTTTTTTTTTTTTTTTGAGATGGAGTCTTGCTCTGTTGCCCAGGCTGGAGGGCAGTGGTGCGATCTTGGCTCACTGCAAGCTCCACCTCCCGGGTTCACACCATTCTCCTGCCTCAGCCTCCTGAGTAGCTGGGACTTCAGGCTGGGACAGCCACCACGCTGGGCTAAATTTTTTTTTTTTTTTTTTTTGTATTTTTAGTAGAGACGGGGTTTCACTGTGTTAGCCAGGATGGTCTCAATCTCCTGACCTCGTGATCGACCCGCCTCGGCTTCCCAAAGTGCTGGGATTACAGTCATGAGCCACCGCGCCTGTCTGGACACTGCTAATATTATTTGTACTCAGCCATTTTTTCCTTTTTATTGTAAATTAAAGTGCTACATTTTATGTAGACCTTACATTAATGCATATCAAATATTGAGTTCTTGTTTTAAAAATACTTTCAAATATTAAAAATTTTACTTACATTTAAGAGTTCAGAAAAAAACTTAGGGTAACAATGTGCTATAGTCAGTCTCATGTGACTAATAAAAAAGCACTTACATGAATTTTTCAACAATTAATTTTGCAACTCTCACAAAATACACTGGTACTGCAATCAAAAGAAGACATGAACAGCATAAATCTAATAAAGGATTAACTCAAGAGGAAACTATTTCAAGGTGATGTAAAAAAGAAGAGCTATTTCTTCTAAAGGGATATTCCTAATTCTTTTATAAGGACAAAATGTAACAAATTTATCTTGTGCTTAATTTAATTATTTTAATAGGATGTTAAACAGTATATCAAAAAAAGTGAAATTACAAATTGTGTTTTGAATCTGATAATCTATGACTCTATGATGGAGAATACATGCAAAAGAAGCCAGTTTATTACTAGCCTTCCCTACTTCAAAAGCAAATGGGAATATAAATAAGGCAATATTTCCATGAGATTCATTTTTCATGAGATGCACTCCCTTTTTAATGCATTTTATTTCATTGTACTATTCTTCTGAGTCAAAATAACTAAAATTGTGGCATTTTATTATTATTAGCAGTCACATGTATGTGAATATCTTCTTAGTAACCTGAAAGCACACCAAAATGTGGGTCATACATACCCTGAAATTAATGTAATGAGTTAATTAATGTTCAATTTTCGTCGTAAGATGAAATGCAGGAAACATTTGGCCCCTTTTGAGGTCTGAATGATTTAATTTACCAGGTCAATAAGGAAAGGCTTAATCATAAAACTAAAAAATATTTGCAGCTTCTAAGGGAGCATGTGATGATCTTTCTGCTTTCCCTGCACACGGAGTAGCTGAGGACTAATAATGAATATTAGCCAGTGTTGCCCATCAGGTCCAACAAAGAATAAGGTGCATGTGATTTCACAAAACCTTTTCACTGGCTGGTCTGCAGAACATCAAGAAAAAAAAATAACAGCAGCAGCAATGATAATTGTAATAGTGAAAATTCTTGAGCATTTAGTCTATGCCAAATGAGAGGCCGTCTCTCATTTAATCCCCAGAACAACTCTAGGCATTACAATATTCTAATCCCCAGTGTACAAATGGGGAAATTGAGGTTTAAGGAGGTTAATAATTAGCCCCCAAGCAACTGGACTCCAAAACCTATTTCCTTAACTATTACGCACATCTTACATTTGGTTTTACCTTTTTTAATGTTTCTGTGATTTCTGTACCATTTTCATATAGCTGAGTTCTGAAAGTATTACTATATAATTTAGAAATGAAGATATCAAGATATCTATCTCGTTTCTTTTTCTGGCATTGACAAGACAGCTGTAATTCATATTCGTTCACTTTTTCATTCAAGAAGCTATTATTGAGGGTTTATTATAAGCCAAGCACCATACCATTTATTGAGTATATAAAGATGAACCGGATATAGCCTAGGTCCTATTACCCTCAAATTTTTGCTCACCATCTGTTGGGAAGAAGGACACGTAAACAGATAAATATAACAACAGTGTGGCAAATGCAGTTGAGAGGGAGCTGTTCAGGGTATGGGCAGTCCAAAGATGGGCAGCTCATCTGGGTTTCTGAAGGCAAGTCAGAGGCTTCCCAAGAAAATAAATACCTGAGATAAGTCTCCAAAAAGCTATCCAAGCGAGAAGGAACTACCTACAGACCCCAGGTGGAAAAGATCTCATCACCTCAAACCACCACCCATTTCTCTGCAGTTCCTTAAAAATAGAGACGTCAAAATAACAGCCCAGCTTTTTATGTGGTCACCTCAGTGATGCAAGGACAAGCAGACCAACTGAACGTAGGAGTCACAGTCATTCTCCCCCATGCAAAGAATTCCACTGTTGTAAGGTCAGGAAGATCTAGCAACCCCGCAACAGGATCCCACCCCAACCAGACCAGAAACCTCATCATTCCTGGTACCCTCTTGTCCATAATAAATTCTATAACCTCAACCAGGTCCATTCAGCTCTCTCTGGGGTGGAGCTGGTGCCAGGCAAGTGCTTCCAACTACACTCCCTGAGTACAACCCACTCCACATGTTATCTGCTCACATGACTGGGCAGCAGAGGGGGCTGGATCAATAACAGCCAGGAGAAGCCTTCTGTGCAGAGACATCTGAATGTTTAATGATCAAGCAGAGAGAAAGGGAAAGAAGGAAAGAGCAAAGAAAAGAAGGAAGGAAGAGGGGAGGAGGAAGGGAGGGAATGATGAGTTTGTGCCTAAAATTAGAACTGTGGCACACACATGTGTACCATGGCAGCCTGTCGCTCATTTTGGGCAGACACAGCCTTGACATCCTTAGCTCAGACGGCCCACAGTAATGGGTAGTGATAGGGTGACATGGGAAGCACAGGGTCGATGACTGCTGTCATTTCTTTGTTCTCTTCCACAGCAGTCAACAGTTCCAAATGAGGATATGCTCATTGGGACCCCATTGGATTTGATGAGGTGTGAGATCATCCATGGTCCATGAGAGACCAGGTCAATGCCTGGACTATTTCAGGAAAATCACCACACCGGACCTTCCTCATTGCCCCAGACTCACTATTAGTGACTATCCCCAGAGCTGATGGGCTGCCCCAGTTCTGTTCACATGGACCATTATCCCAAAGCTGGCACCGCCCCCTAGAGCCCATCTGTGCTGGGCCTCACCTCCAAGGCCAGGCAAGGCAGCGGGAGAGCAAGGCAGTCAGAGCTGCTCCACTCTGGCCCTCATGACATGGTTCTCTGACTTAAGAGCCCCCAACGCATTACAGAACCGCACTCTTCAGACCACACAAATGTAGGCAGACTGTCGAGAGGGGCAGGGCATGAGGCTGCAGAAAATTAATGATTAAGCCTCTTCCCTGCAGAGCTTCCTGTTCACCCAGAGAAGCTCGAACCAGGGCTGCCAGATCAACCATCTCAGATCCTGCACCGGGGTAAGTTCGGATCTGTAGCAACTTGAGCACATCTCATAGAGTTTATACAGGAAATGACTAACTGAATGGGAGTTATAACTCCACTAATTTTTCCAGAACCTGAAGCAATCCTAAAACCATCTCCTTAAACACCCAGTGTTTTCCTGAGACATTGAAGAGTCAGATACATAGAACAGAATTAAAGTTCAAAACCCTGGAAATAAGTTTTAAACACCTGTTTAAAAAAATCATACTATCATATTTCTCCCCTCTAGTAAAACCTTCACCTGACCCAATTTGAATGGAAGCCCCAGTTTGGGTGCTCATCTGAGGTCCTGATGAAGACCGGCCTTTCAGAGCTACCTAACCCCAGCCAAAAAGGGAACAGACTTAGGTTTCCTAAACAAGTTAAATAGCAGATCAGGCCCAGCGTTCATGTTTTTATTATTTTACATTACTATTTCCCCAAATGATTTTCTGCTCACATTTCTATCCATCTAGCAAGGCTGGAGTGCTTTAAAAGTGAGCTCTATATATAGGCATATAGATATACAGATGAAACAAGACATCTCGCTCCCCCAGCCTACTGCACAGAGATACAATTGCGAGTTCCTTTTCTCCTTGTTCAATCTTATCTCCACACCACCAACCCGAGGGGGAAAAAAAAAAGGCTCCTTCAAGGTCCCACCTAAGTTGTCACCTCTGCAGCTCCTGCTGGAACAGTAAGACTCCCCCACCCCCACGTCCTCTGCACTGCCGCTGCTGTGTCACTGCCAAGCTTGCCAGCAGCTGCAGTCACCTGCGGCTGCATGGGGGCGGCAAAAATCCTTTTTCCAGCGCGTTTCCTTCTGCTGTTTGATTTCAGGTAGAAAATGCACCTTCTATTTTAATCAAGGTGTAAACCCACCGCACCCCCCACCTACAGTTACTCTTTTCTAGAGAAACTGAGTGTGAGGACGAAGTCCCCAGAGGGGAGCCGGGCTGCGGAGGAGACGCTGCTGCCGGAGGAGGAGGAGGGCCGAAGGTGAGGCCGCGGCGGCGCGCGGGAGCGCCAGGTGTGCCAGAGCCGGGGCACCGCAGCCCCCTCGCCCCCTCCCGGCGCCTGTGCCCTCCCTCCGCCCTCCCCGCGCGCGCCGCGGTGTCCTAGCGCCGCCGCGGCCTCGTTCCGGGCGGGGCTGGGAAGGCGAGGGTAGGAGGCTCCCGGCACACGCACCACCGCTCTGCGGAGGTTGCTAATATTGGGACCTGCCGCAGCGGCAGCAGCGGGAGACCGCGGCACTGCTGTCACCTCGGGGGCCCGCTTCTCACTGCAACCGGATGAAAGACTTAAATAACCCTCCTGCCTCACCCTGCTTCCCCACCCCCACTGCGCACAGCCACCCACTCAACTCCATCCCAGCCAGAGTGAGTGGCACAGCGGAGCGCCAGAGCGCCCTTCCCCCTCGGCCGACGCCAGGCCGACGGGCTAGCTAGCGGCTCGGCGCCCCCAGTCCCCAACCTGGGCCGGGGCTTCCGCTCCCCTCCCATCCAACACTACCCCTAGCCCCTCCCCCCAGCCCCCACATCCCCCCCAGCCCCCACATCCCCCCCAACACTGTACCGAGAGCGTCTAAGGAGTGGAGATGCCACTTCCCTGACAACACCTTTCTCTGACCTCTAGGGGTGAGGGGTCTAGCTTTTTGTTTAACGGTTTCTATTGAGCCACTGTAGCCCGCCGCAGTCCTCATCCGCTCACCCTAGAATGCGCCTCTCCTGCCCTCCCCTCCCGCGTGGCCCCCGCCCTTGCATCCGCGCTCTCTCCAGTGGCAGAGTTACGGGATTTCTAATGACTCGACTGCGTGTGGCAAACGTCCTATCCTAAAGGTGACTGCATCAAAAAAAAAAAAAAATGCTCATGGAGGGAAGGGGTGCGTGAAGAAGCACCAACTAGAATATCCCATAATCTCTGCACACCAGGGCCCAGTCGTGCTGCACCGGAGTTCTAACAGGGTCTCTCAAAGACAGGCTCGGCTGATCCACACAATAAAACCGGCTCGGGCCCGCCGCGGCGCCCCTGCAGCCGTGCGCCCCCGCCGCGCTCCCGCGCACACCCCGGGCTCCCCCGGTTGTGAAGCCGGAGCGGAGGCGGGGGCGCGGGAAAGCCAGATCGCGATCGGCGAGCTCGCGAGCTCTGCTCTCGGAAAGCGGTTAACAATAGCACGCCGCCCCCTCCGCGGCCCTTTGTCCCCCCCACCCCCACTCCTTCCCCTGCGGCTCCGGCCAGGGGCCCCCGACCCACCTCCCGGGCACCACGGAGCCCTTCGAGTCTCCAAAACCCGGCTGCGTGCTTCAGAAGAAGGACACGGAATGGGACAGGGGAGCTCAGGGGTCCGACCTCCAGCCCGTCCTCTGTCCCCGCCACCAACTCTCCTGCCGCTGCGCGCGCCTCCAGCCGTTCCCACACCGCAAACCACCGTGCAGCCCGGGGCGGCGGCTGTCAGCCCCGCCAGACCCACTCTCACACACAAAGAGAAAGAGAAGGGGCTCAACTTGGGCCAAAATGAAAAACCGGATTCCCTAAACGCGGCCAGAAGTGTGTCAGCCCCTGCCTGCCGCCCCCCGGCCCCCGTGGTCCCCGCAGCACTGAAGGGCGCACCCGAGCCAGGCGGAAAGGGAGCCGGAACGCGAGCGCGTTTAGGACCGCGCGGAGCCGGCCGGGCAGCCGCTAAGTGCGCCGCGGGGCCCGGGCGGCCGAGCGGGCACCTGCCGACCGCGAGCGCGGGAGGGCTGGAGCTCCGGCCGCCTGGCACACCTAGGGCGGCCGCCCACGCCGCTCGCTTCGGTCGGCGCGGCCCCGACACCCTGCGGGTGGCCGCCGCGGCCCCGGACACACTCGCTCGCCCACCCAGGGCCGCCCACTGCCTGTTGTTCTGGTATCGAACGCTAGGCAGGGTGGCAGCCCTTAAAGAGGCCAGATGGAAACGGCACTTTTAGTAAAGTTTAGTCTTCTCTTTGCAACAACCAGAATCTACCTTTACTTCTGGGGTGGGGAGGGGATAGTTATATTTCAACTGAATAATTGCAAAGCAAAGAGCTATAACTTTTTTTTAAGCAGCGAGTGGAGACGGCCAGAGCAATTTCACACTACTAGGCTCAGCTGTGGGCTTAGGCTCAGGGGTGAGCATGAGGAGCAAATCCTGGGCCTCGTGGATCTGGGACCATCCCCAGCCCAGGCCTAAGTCCTCCTCACCTTCTGGCATCATCCGCAGCCGCACGAAGCTAAACATACAGTTTAGATTGTGTTCAACATCTGGCACTAAAGCATGAGGAAGAAAAATCACCAGAGGACTTTGTTTTTTACGACCTAGTTTAAGTGTTGTCAGGTGGGTTCACTCAGAAGTTAACTCCTTCCAACAGTCTAGTTGCCCAAACTGGCGCTTAATTTTTTTTTTTTTTAAGTAAGGAAAAAACTCAAGAGTCCACCCAATTGGGACTGTGTTAGTTGACTTCGTGCCGTTGGGCTCAGGGTGCCCCGGCAAGCACGTGTGTGCGGGCATAAAGTGGGCAGAGCCACCAGCCCTCGAGTCTGCAGCCCTCAGTGCTGAGTCACAAATACCCTCCGCTGAAAAATGAAATCCTCGGAATGCCCTTTAAAATTCGCTCGCAGCGTTTGCACGCGCGCACACACTCACACCAGAGAGCCACGCAAGAGACCTACACAGGGCTGCACACTATGGAAATTTAAAAGCAGAGGTTATCACTTGATAGCTGGAAGGACAAAAACCCCTGAGCGTCCTGCCTCTTCCCAAGTCATTTTCCCCCAAGCCTCTGCCCCTGCTTTTCACGGAGCCTAAAATATGACTTTAGTCCTCCCAACAGGACAATCCGTCAGCAACCTTCGCCTATGGGGCTTTCAGACCCTCACAGGGGGGAATAAACAATGCACTTAATATACAATTCAAGTAGTATACTTACTAGAGGAAAGGGGGAAAGGAAAAAAACCTTAATTTGGGCACAAGATACCCACTGCCTTCAAGAAACTGCATTAAGTTCTTAGTAGTTAATGATTAAAGCTTTAAACTCGTGCAATCAGTCCATTCAAAAGAAACTTCCTAAACCCGTGTATCTGATGCAAAAGAACTGGAAACTTGTATTATATTTATAAATTATGCCCCCCTTTAAATTAAAAGTAGGGGGCCTTTCAGTGTATACTTGCATCAGTGCCAGCAGCAGATCTGCAATTCCGGAGGCATTTTTTTTTTCGGAGCTGGCAAGACAGAGAGAGAGAGAGAGACAGAGATACAGAGAAAGAGGGGAGGAGGGGAGAACCCTTCCCACGTCCCCCACCCGGCCACCACCTTCTTGGTAGTTATAATTTCAACATGTCATCTCATGGACACTAAAGGGTTAATGGTATACCTACCAAATCGGCTGTGGTCTTTCCTGGTTCCCTGGATAGTACCATTGGGGAAGATTTCTAAGTGAAATCCAGTCCTGCAGTATAGCTGCCTCCGCCTGAGAATCCCCTTTAAATGATCCAAGTCCGTGACTGCGGGTCCCCTGGGGAGCCCCCCTGCTTCGGACTGACCCAGGTGGTCACTTAACAAAACCGGGCTGTCCACCGGCAACACGGGCACATTCCCAAATGGTACCGCATCCTGCACACCGAAATAGTTCCCAACTTCACCTAAGGGAGCCATCAGAGGACTCGGCTTTTGGAGCACAAGAATAAACAATAATGATGGTGCCAACCCAGGAGATATTAGGCGAGGTATATCCAACTCCCCTCCCTTACTGCAGTTGCAGAGAGAGAGAGAGAAAAAAAAAGGTTCTTTTCTTCAATCCATTAAATGCATAAATAAAAGTAATCTGCTGTTTCACTGGCACAGGTTCAAGGTCAAACCACTGATAGTCTAAGAAACCACCACTTTATACTCACACACTGACATATTGATAAACATATCTATGTATCTCTATAGATAGATCCCCAGCTCTTAGCAGGCAGGAAGGTCTTCATCCCATCCGACCGTAATAAGGAAAAAAAATCCGTAGTTTCTCCATTTGGTTTGAGATCAGAATGACCATAGCAACTTAAATGCCTAGGCGTTATTATAGGGATTTTTAAGATGCACGGGCTACGTCAGAATTTACGGATCCTGACTCCAGGAAGGCATGCGCTGTTTTTACTCTCTAACCGACTCTGCAGACATCAGCATGAATCCTTCAAGGGGAAAAAAAAAATCTCACGTTGGTGGCGGCGACAAATCTCCCCTCCCGGTCCCCCCTCCAAAAAATGATAATAATAATAAAACAAAAAGAAGAAGAAACTTTAGGCGTCCAAAGCTAGTATCCAGGATTCTCCAGAGGCTCGGCAGATGTCCATTGGCTTAGAACGGGTGGCGAGCGGCGAGCGAGGAGAGCCGCGTCCGGGAGCTCGCGTGCCGCCCAGGCTGCCGCGAACAGGTGTTGCCGCGCCGGCTCGCGGAGCGTTGTAGCCGGGCGGAGCGCTCCTCCTGCGCAGCCCCCGCCGGCGCGCAGAGTGGCGCAGGCAGCGGCATTGGGCTGGGTTTAAGGTAGCGCCGCCGCAGCCCGGGCTCCCCGCGGTCCTAGCGCCCGGCTTACTGCCCGCGCCGCTCTGCGGCAGGCGAGGTGCGGCGCGCCAGAGCGCAGGACTTCCTAGGAGGCAGCCGAGGAGCCCTGGCTTTACAAAGAAAAGCAAATGAAAGATGCACTGCGAGAGGCGGGAGGAAGAAACCCTGAGTCTCCCGAGACTCAAAGTTCTCCTGCAGAATAGAAGCCGGTAACCTACAATCTAGCTGGCTGGCTACATTGATGGAGGGTCAGAGTGAAACGGGGAAACTAGTTTTCACTGGGGCTCTGTAACCTTGCATTGTATTATAGAATATGACTGAGTTGAGAGAGTCGGAGGGAAGGGGAGTTGATTTAATGGACTCGGATGGCCATGGCAGTTTCTCTTCCATTCTTCGGCCACACACACAGAAGCGCAAACTATGTTTCAGGTAAGATCAACTCCTCTCCCCCGTCACACACACACACACACACGCACACACACACACACAGATGCGGCCACCGTTTCTGTTTTGTTTGGAGCGTTCTGCTGGGCATCTTTGGGTTGGGGCTATGTTTAGGTCCCGCCCCGCTGCTTGGGTCCCGGCGGCCGCAAAGCAGTCGGCAGGGGGGCGCCAGAGAACCTTCTCTGTCCCTGACTTCGACTCGGGCGCGCGTCTTCGGGAGTCTGGGTGGAGGGGAGCGCTCCAGTAGGCGTCTTCTCGCCCCCAAACCACGCTGCTTAGGACGAGCGGCGCCATCCCAAGCCGTGCATCGGCTCGGGGAAGCGAAAGGCGAGTTCTGGTGTCTCACTCCACCGTCCGAAGCCCGCCGCGGAGCTGGGAGGGCCGGGCACTGGATGCTTGCGGGGCGCCCCGGGGCTGCAGCCGCTCCTTCCTGCTCTGCCCTGCGGGGCCGCACGTGGAAGCCTGAGCTCCGTTGCGCGGGCTCGGGTTTCTGTTAGCCGCCGGCGGCCTTCGCGCCCAGCGGGAGTCAGGGACAAAGAAACCCGCCTCCGGGGGCCGCCAGGGGCCCTGCCGGGCCGGGCCCGCCCGAGAGACTGGAGGCGGCGCGCTCTGCGCCCGGGACAGCCTGCCTGCGCCCGGATCCCCAGTGGCGGCGGACGCGGAGCGCGGCGCCCCCCAACACACACACACACACACACACACACACACACACACACACACTCGCCCACAGCCCTCCCGCGGGGCCCCCCTTCCCTCCCCCTGCTCCTCTTTGTTCACATTGTCTTAGAAACGGCCCGACTCTCGGGTCAAGATGGTGAAAGTTGCCGAGACTTGAGCGCAGCTCCACACTGCGGGGCGTGCAACTGAGAAGCAAAGTCGAAAGCAGAGACTGAACCCCTGCGGTGGGGAAGCGAATCAAAACCTGGTTATGGGGGAGAAGTCGGATCCGCCTTAGTAGTCAGCTAAAGGCTGGAGATGCATAACTGGGGCTGGCCCTACTCCGGACGGGAGGGCTTCGCCTGAAGACGAAAGGGAGCGATGAATTTGCAGATTTCGGGGGCGCTGGAGGTGCCAGCGACCTGGAGCGACCTTCCCCTGCCCTCCGGGGAGGAAGGCGTGCTCCGGCCCGGGCGAGGAGGAAGGAGAGAAGAGCGAGGTGGTCCTCCCCTCTTCCTTTCCCACCCCCCCTTTGCCGCAGTCCAGGGTCATTGGGTGTCCGGGGCTGGCTCGGTGCGTCTTGCTTACGTGTTTCTGAAGCATGAGAGCCCTGCCCCGTGGTATTTACAGCAGTCACATCCGCAGTGGTACAGAGCGGGCTTTAACGTTAACTGCTCGGCGGCAGATACAAGAAGCTGGGTAGTAAGTGTCGCTTCTCATAAACCACCCGAGTCGCTCTCATTAATCTCCGAGGCAGCCAGCAGCGATGGGTACAGCAGGGGCGTTCCTCGACCAGTTGGGTACAATGCGCCGGGATGGTTACTTAGTGGGGAAAAAAGCGATGGAAGAAACAGAGACAGGCCCAGAGAGACAGGGAGACGCTTCATAAGAAGAGAAACGAGCAGCACGTGGACATTGGACATTTCCAGCGAAGACAAGACTGGGACCATTTCCACCAGCTGTCTCCAACCACATTCTTTCGATCTGAATTTAGATTGTCATCCAATGAGCAAAGACCATTTCCGCTTCCGAATCCTGCAGCGTGTGACTGTCGCTTTAAAACGCGTTGCAGCAGTGGAAGAGAGGGCGAAGTAGCTGATGGAGCACTTTCCCAGGTTGAGCAGCCTCCCCCACTGCAGTTGGCTTGATCCACATTTCATCCTCATCCCTAACTCCAGCTGCAAGAAGCTTTTGCTGCTTCCTCGCCCCTTCCCCATCAGATTTCTCTTGCTTGGTTTTGTTGGTTGATTTGGTCTGGTTGTTTTCTTATTGTAGTAAGAGAAACAGTGTCCTTCCTTGCACTGGCCACATCACATTTTTCCTGTACTCACCCCACTCGTTAGGGCTGACATCCTCAAGGTTCCTTCACAGCTCTGGCAAAACCATGAACTCCTATGTCCAGGACTATGAGTATGTTTTACAAGTCTTCTTCAGTGAGTACATAGATGTTAGTACACAAAGAAGACTGAGGCCTTGCCTTCTAGAGACACGTGGTGTAATTGGGTTAATAACTCCTGCCTCGAAAGACTGTTGTTAGGAGTAAAAGGAAAAAAAAAAATGCACACGAAACAAGCAGCACACAATAGACCCTCAAGACATAGTCGCTATCATTACACTATTCCTTATATAGTTCCCCCATGGATTTCTCCCATGGGGCTATTCAGCAAATACTGTTATTGATTTTACTCCCAAAGCTCCCTGAGGCTCTGTCTTCTCAAAACGTTTTAACTCCTCGTACTTTCCTTTCTTCCCCTTTCCTGTGTTTTCTATCATGTTTGTCATCTGTCTTTTCTGTTGTCAGTTTAGTACTTAGGCCCAAATGGGAATAAATGACAAGAGAAGTAAAAGAGGGCTATGAAGAGGAATGAGCACTGGAATGGGAGTCTGCAGATCTGAAACACATCATCTGACCCTCTGCCTACTCCATGTGTGGCTACGGGCCCTCTCCTCATGGGTCCCAGCTCTTTGCTGTGAAGACTGGTTCATGTAGGTTAAAGTGGCCTGTCAGCTATAAAGTCCTCTGCAAATTTGAAGTGGCCCTTTGGAAAAAGTCCACCTTCCCCTCTTTGTTCATTAGCTTGTCTTCCTTCAGTTTCCCTGGACCCCCAGATGCAAATCAGTACAGAGTCATTTCATTCCTTCTCTGCAGTAAAGGTGTCACTGGGCCTCTGCCCTTCCATCTGTTTCCTTCGTTCTCCTCCTCCCCACCCCACAACCCTTCAATCTACTTATGGGCTTTTGTTTAGGAACTGTAAGGAGCATGGGATGGAGGGGAATGGTTTGGGAAGGTTGAAGTCTATTCCCAGTGTGACCCCAGGAACTAGGTTTGAGTTTCATGGTAAGAGGATAGAACCTTTGTAGCCACCATTTATTGACTGCTTACTGTGTTTCCAACACCCTGCTAAGTGCTTTTGTGCTTTATCTTCTTAATATTGAAAACTGTCCTATGAGGTATTATTTTATCCCATATTATAGATGAGGAAACTGTGGCTTATAGAAATTAAGTAGCCTGCCTATTGCCACAGTGCTAATAAATGGTGGAGCCAAGTTCATAGACATCAGACCCTCCTTGTGTAACACTGCCCTCGATTATAACAGGCATATAGTTTTAAATTTTTTAATAGCATGTCTTCTCAAAATACACAGAAATAAATGATGGGCATATATACTTGTATATATCAACAACCAGTTACACTGAGTGTATATGAACAACAACCAGTTAGAAGACAAAATGAAGGAAGGAAAAGACCCCAGTTACAATAGGTTTTTTAAAAAGGAAAGGAAAGTGAAGGAAGGAAGGAAAGGAGACATAAAATCCCCAGGAGCAGAATTAACAACAAAAAAATGTACAAGATCTATATGAAGAAAAAAAAAATTTTTTTTTTTTTGAGACAATGTCTCACTATCTTGCTTAGGCGGTCTCGAACTCCTGGGCTCAAGAGTTCCTCCCACCTTGGCCTCCCAAAGTGCTTGGATTACAGGCATGAGCCACTGCTCCTGACCAAGAAATACATATATATATGTGGTTTTTTGGGGGTTTTGTTTGTTTGTTTGTTTGTTTGTTTGTGACAGAGTCTCACTTTGTCACCCAGGCTGGAGTGCAGTAGCCTGATTTTGGCTCACTGCAACCTCCGCCTCCCGGGTTCAAGTGATTCTCCTGTCTCAGCCTCTCGAGTAGCTAGGATTATAGGCATGTGCCACCAAGCCTGGCTAATTTTTGTATTTTTAGTAGAGATGGGGTTTGCCGTGTTGGCCAGGCTGGTCTTGAACTCCTAACCTCAGGTGATCCGCCCGCCTCGGCCTTCTAAAGTTCTGGGATTACAGTCATGAGCCACCATGCCCGGCCTGACCAAGAAATATTTTAAGATATTTCTTGGAATACAAAAGATGCCCTGAACAAATTGAAAGGCATATCATGTTCTTAGATAGAAAAATTCAATTGCATAAATATATAATCCTTCCTAAATTAATCTAAACACAGTAACAATAAAAATGCCAAGATGTTTAAAATTAGATACACTGATGCTACAGGTAATATGGAAAAATAAATTAAAATTGACAAGAAATTTTTTTAACAAGAAAAATTAAGGGGTAACAAGCCATACAATATTTTAAAATATTTTTTAAAGCTATAATAATTAGAACAGTGTCATATGAATTATTTATATTAGCCTATGAATAAACAGATAAAGCAATAACAGAATAGAAATTATATAGATCCAAATACATATTAGAATTTTATATATGATAATCAACTAATGGGGAAAAAGTGAACTATGAGTAAATGGTTTTGAAACAACAGAATAAACAAGTAAAAAACACAAATAGTGTTTATTCTTCATACTTACATGAGGATAAAACCCAAATGCAAATATTTTAAATGTAAAAAATAAAACTATAACAAGTCCTAAAGGAAACAATGGAAGATTTTCCTTATGATCTGAATTGTGAAGGCCTTTTTAAATGTGTCATGGAATCCAAATGCCTAAAAGAGAATATTGATAAATGCAACCACACACACACAAAAAAAATTTTTAACTGCATGGGAGAAAAACATGAATTCAAAAGATAAATGATGAAATGGAAAAAATGCATCTCATATAAAGGACTCATTTTTCTAATATATAAAAAGCTGGCTGGCGGCCAGGTGCGGTGTCTCATGCCTGTAATCCCAGCACTTTGGGAGGCCGAGGCGGGCGGATCAGGAGATTGAAACCATCCTGGCTAACACGGTGAAACCCCGTCTCTACTAAAAATACAAAAAATTAGCCAGGCATGGTGGCGGGCGCCTGTAGTCCCAGCCACTCAAGAGGCTGAGGCAGAAGAATGGCATGAACCTGGGAGGCGGAGCTTGCAGTGAGCTGAGATTGCGCCACTGGACTCCAGCCTGGGCAACACAGCAAGACTCTGTCTCGAAAAAAAAAAAAAAAGCTGGCTGGCACGATGGCTCATGCCTGTAATCCCAACACTTTGGGAGGCAGAGGCATGAGGATTACTTGAGGCCAGGAGTTTGAGACCAGCCTGGGCAACATAGCAAGACCATGTCTCTACAAAAAAATTTAAAAATTAGCTGGGTGTGGTGGCACACACCTGTAGTCCCAGCTACTTGGGAGGCTGAAGTGGGAGGATTTCTTCAGTCCAGGAGGTCAAGGCTGCAATGAGCTGTGATCATGCCACTGCAGTCCAGTTTGAGTGATGGTGATATATGTGTGTGTGTATCTGTGTCTGTGTATGTGAGCATATATATATTTTTATATGTGCACTCATCTGACCCTGTTTATGTAAAGCTCCTACAAATCAATAAGAAAAGTTGGTGTCTGATCCAACATGTTAAGTGCTTGGAAGTCATCATTCCCATGCACACAAGGAAAAAGATGAATGAACTGAAAATCAAGAACTCTTCTTAGATCCATCAAGAATTAAGGTCATAGGAGAAACTGCTGCCCTGAAAATTGGAGAGGCAGACAGGCAGATACAGAGAATCACAGCTTACCAGAGCAGAAGCAGAAGAGTAGGAGCCCACAGCGGGAGCTGGTATCGGTAGGAACACTTCAAACTGTAATTGCTGGAGGCTCATTGTGACAAGCTTGAGAGTTAAGAATTCATCGAAAAACTCTCCTATGAATTTTCTTACAGGAGTCCCCACACTTTCCTGAGTTTTACCTTCAGGAACCCTACCAGGTTCTCCCTGTGAAGATCTGAGAAAAATCCTCTTCTACATCCCTCAAGAAGAAAGGAAAAGTGACCATTTTGAAATATGCCCAGGGTCCTCTCTTCTTAGCAAGGCCTGCCCTCAAGGAAAACTATTTGAGCAGAGCCTAACCAACCTGGAGAAGGGGAAATATACAACTCCAGCCCCTTCTAGCCTTCAGCGTGGAGATAGGGAAATACCCAGCCCAGGCTGACTAACAGACTGTGCCCTAATCATAGTAATCTATAACACGTCTCCTCACACCTTACCACTACATCACTAGAACTAAACTAAACTACACTAGAACTAAAAGAACTGCAAGACTCAGACAGCAGGAATCTCTAGGGAATCCCAAAGACAACAGAGCAGACTGAAACAAGGACATCAGAGGACATTTTAGCCTCTGACACCTACAGCTACAGCAAAGAGTAAACACAGCCTAACCCCTAGCCAGATAAATATAAAACCTCACACTAAAGACCTATCTACCTCAGTCACTTTTATTCAATATATCATGTTTAGCTTTCAACAAAAAATTACAAGACATGCTAAACGGCAAAAAAGTACAGTCTGAAAGACAAAACAAACAAGAACTAGACTCAAAAACAGCAGAGATTTTGGGATTATCACACTGAAAACTTAAAATAACAATGATTAATTTGCTCAAGTCTCTAATGGAAAAAGTGGACAATATGCAAGAATAGATAGGTAAGGTCAACAGAGAGATGGAAACTAAAGGGAAGAATCTAAAAGAAGTGGTAGAAATCAAAATGACTATAACAGAAATGAAGAATGCCTTTGATGAGATTGTCAGTAAACTGGACACAGCTGAAAAAGTGATTAGGTGATTAGGGAGCTTGAAGATATGTCAACAGAAACTTCTCAAGCTAAAATCCAAAGATTTTTTTAAAGATTGAAAAAATAGATGAGAATATGAAAGAACTGTGAGACAATTATAAAAAGTATAAATATTCTAATGGGTATGCCAGAAAGAAAAGAAAAATAAATGGAAGAAAATTGGAAGTAATAATAGTTGAGAATTTTTCAAAAGTAATTATAGACTCCAATCCATCAACTAGGAAGCTCAGAGACCTCTAAGCAGGATAAATACCAAAAAAATTACACCCGGGCATATATTCAAACTGCAGACAGTCAAAAATAAAGAGAATATCTTGAAAGAAGCTAAGGTGGAGGAGGGGAGCAGGGGACACCTTTACTATTGCTATGGTTTGGATGTAGTTTGTCTCTACCAAAACTCATGTTGAAATTTAATTGCCAATGTCAACAGTATGGAGAGGTAATAGGACCTTTAAGAGGTGAGTCATAGGGACTTCGCCCTCACAAAGGGATTAATGCAGTTCTCCTGGGACTGGGTTAGTTCTCTAAAGAGTAGGTTGTTATAAGGTGGGTTGGCCCACTTCGTCTTTCTCTTTGCACGCACCTGCCTCCCCCTTCACTTCTCCACCATGCATGATGCAGCGGGTGGCCCACACCAGAAGCTGACCAAATTTAGCTGCCCAACCTCCAAAATTATAAACTAAAGAAAACTTTTTCCTTTGTAAAGTACTCAGTCTGTGGTATTCTGTTACAGCAACAGAAAACGAACTAAGACAGAAAATTGGTAACAACATTGGGGTTGATGCTATAACAAATGCCTGGAAATGTAAAAGCAGCTTTGGAACCAGGTAATGGGTAGTGTCTAGAATTTGAAGGAGTCGGCTAGAAAAACCCTATACTGTGAGCAGAGCATTGAGGGATATTCTAGTGAGGGATCAGAAGAAGACAAAGACTAGGGAAAGTCTGGAACTTCTTAGAGATTACTTAAGTGGTTGTGACCAGAATTCTGATAGAAATATGGACAGGAAGAACCATTCTGATGAGGTCTCAGATGGAAATGAGGAACAAGGTATTGGAACCTGGAATAAAGGCATCCTTGTTATTCAGTTGCAAAGAACTTGGCTGCATTGTTTTTATGCCCTAGGGCTTTATGGAAGGCGGAATTTAAGAGAGACAACTAGAATATCTGGTGGAAGAAATAGCTAAGCAGGAAAGTGCTCAAGATACTGCATGGTTACTTCTGGCCACTTACAGTGAGTTACAGGAGCAGCGGGAAGCAGAGTGTAAAGATTTGGAAAATTCAGTGTGGCCATGTAGGGAGCAAAAAGTCAATACAAAGATGCAGCCAGACTATTGTTTGCTAAAAAGATTAGCAGACAGAAAGAAGCTAGGTTTTGCTCATCAGGACAATGGGAGAATGGTCCTGAAGGCATTATAAAGATCTTTGAGGCTGCTCCTCTCATCATGGACTCAGAACCTTAGGGCCTTGAGGGCAGAACAGGCTTGCTGCCTAGGGCCACCTCCATACTGTTCCCCACATCCCAGGGAAGCAGTCCTTGCCCTGGCAAGGCTCACATGACCCCAGGTGTAATTCGGGCCACTGCTCAAGAGGGCACACACCATAAGCCTTGGTGGTGTCCATGTGGTGCTAACTCTGCAGGTGTGCAGAATACAAGAGCTTTGGAGGCATGGTTTTCTCCACCTAGATCTCAAAGGATGTCACAGAAAGCCCACGGGACCAGCAGAAACTTGCCACAGAGGTAGAGCTGCCACAGAGTCCCCACCATGTCAATGCCTAGTAGAACCATGGGAGTGGGGCTGCCACTGGGACCCCAGAACTGTTGAGCCACCAGCAGCATGCAACACCTGCCTGAGACAGTTACAGGCACTGGGAGAGTGGCCACATAGTCTGTACCCAGCAAAGCCACAGCGGTGGGGCTGCCTGAAGACTCAGGAGTTTACCCCAACCCCAGTGTGTCCAAGAGGTGACATATGGTGTGAAAGACTATTCTGGAGCTTTAAAATTTTAATGTCTTCCCTGCTGGATTTGGGGCTTGCTTGGGGCCTGTTACTCCCTTCTTCCTGCCTACCTCTTCCTTTTAGAAGGGGAATGTCTACCCCATGCCTATCTCACCACTGTAGTTTGGAAGTAGATAATTTGTTTTGATTTTACAGGCTCACAGCTGGAAGCAGTCTGCTTTAGTCTCAGATGAGACTTTGGACTTTTGAGTTAATGCTGGAACACATTAAGATTTATGGTACTATTGAGATGGAATGATTGTATTTTGCATGTGAGAAGTATGTGAGTTTTGGGGGTCCAGGGGCAGAATACTATGGAAGTGGTTTGTCCCCTCTAAAATTAATGCTGAAATTAAATTCCCAACATAACAGTACTGAGAGGTAATGGAGCCGTTAAGAGGTGTTTGAGTCATGGGGGCTCTGCCCTCATGAAGGGATTAATGCGGTTCTCAAGAGACTGGATTAGTTCTTTCAAGAGCAGGTTGTTACAAAACAGGTCAGCTGGCTTCATCTTTCTCTTTGCATGCACCCATGGTCCACCATGTTATTACACAGCATGAAGCCCTCATCAGAAACTGAGCAGATGTAGATGCCCAATCTTGGACCTCCCAGCCTCCAGAATCATGAGCTAAATAAACCTCTTTTCTTTATAAATTACTCAGTCTCAGGTATTCTGTTATAGCAACAGAAAGTGGACACCTATAGAAGAACAAGGTTAAGAATTACATCAGACTTATCTTCAGAAACCATGCAAGCAAGAAAAGAGTGGAATGAAATATTTAAAGTGCTGAAAGAAAAATATATCAACAATAGAATAGAATAATCAGTTTACAGAAAAGGAAATACAAACATTTCTTAAACATTAATAACTATGCTTAACTCTGTTCATAATAAAAGAAATGCAAAATAAAATTACATCAATATACCATTTTTAGCCTATAAATTTGACAAATATTAAAAAGTTATATAAAACAATATGTGTTAGAGTTTGGGAAATCAGGCACTCTAATATACTACTAATGGAGATTAAATTGACACAGTCTTTATGAAGAGCACTTTGGTAAAATCTATTAAAATTCCAAGTACATGGACCCTTGGACTCAGCAATTTCTCTTCTAGAATTTACGTTATATATGTCTATGCATGCATATGCAGACTTTTATGTGCCAGAGATTCCACACTGTGGCACTCTATACAGTAGCGAAAGATTGCAAACAGCTGTGTGTCCATCCAGAATGACTGATTAAGTGAATTACAGTAAACCTATAAAATAGAATCTTATGTAGCTTGTTAAAAGAAAAAATAGGGAAGCTTTTTGGATAGTGGTAGGGATTAATTGTCAAAGAATATTAAGGAAAAAATACATTCCAGAAGAGTGTATATGGCATGCCTTATTTGTATCCTAAGGAGAAACCTTTTATATTTATACATATCAGTAATATCTCCAGAAATATATATAAGAAACAATTACAACAGCATTGGCTACCTTTGGAAAAGAAAATTGCATAGCTGGGGGACAAGGCGTGGGAGGGAGAATTTTCACTAATACACTTTATTGAATGTGTTATTTATTTACAAAAATAATAAAGTTTAACTTTTCACTATTATTACATATTCCTGTCTGAAAGGCATGGAAGTACCGTGCCTGATGCAAAGATCTCGTGAGCAACTGCAGAAAATGACATAATTAGGGAGCACTTTCCCCCACATACCCCAGGTGTGTGCATGGATACATCTCCGAAAATGTGAAGACAAACTCATCAGGCCTTTGGGGAGCGTGGCAAGGTCTGCTGCTTTCCAGCTTTCCACTGTAACTCTTGTCTTTCCTCAGTCATTTTTTTTTTTTTTTCCTGGTCATTTTACTTTCTAGCCTCTCTCTATTTCTCCTGTCAAAAAAGATGGCTGACAAAGCCCTGGGATTTTCTTCACTTATCACTGTCCCCATATTACATCACATTGCTGGTTCAAACTGTCCTATCTCCCTCTCTGAGTCCAGCCTGATGGCCAGTAAAGCTGCCCAGCTTCCTGATGTGACCTCCTCCTCTTCATTTGCCTCTTCATTTCCATTGCACTTCACTCTTCTTTTGGTCTCACTCCAGCATAACCCATTTTAACTTTTCCTACTTTCATAATATAGATGGGGCATAAATAATAATATTAACAACAATTATATTTATCAAATACACACTATGTAAAAGAACTTCACATATTTCATTTAACTTCATTACACTACAAGTTCAACATTGTTATCTCTATTAGTTAAAGCTGAGGAAACTGGGGCTTTGAGAGGTTAAGATGCTTGACCAAAGTCACACAGCTAGGAAGTAATGGGCAGGATTCTAACACAGATCTTTCAACACCATAGCCTGTGTTCTCTGCTACTTAGTCCACTGGAATGTAAGAATGAGTTAAAGCAGTTTTTTTTTATCTATTACATAGCTAGCTTCCATTGAACATGTGAGCGGAGAAGACTTTCTTACTTTTTTGCAAAGACATCTTTAATATTTGCTTCTCTTTTGAAGTTAGTGGGATGCTCCCAGTATTCTCCAAGGATGAGTAGGAACAAACTGCTTTTCACTGGTACTGCCATCATCTCCTGAAATTAATGTCCAACTACGTACATCCAGGGTCAGTTCTCAACCTACTCAATTGACCTCTCAGCAGAATTTGGCAGACTTAATCCCTCTCTTGGCTTTCATATGCTTATTTTTTCATCTGTCATCTATGACAGATGAACACATTCTAGGTTTTACTCCTACATCACAGATCGTTTTTTCTGTTTCCTTGGCTGCATCTTCTTCTCAATATCCAGCATTTGGAGTATCCAACAGCTCTGTTTTCAGGGTTCTTCTTTTCCCTATACTCACCTCCCAGATTTCATCTACTCCCAAGGCTTTACATGCCATCCACTCACTGAGGCTTCCCAAACTACATCTCTAGCCCTTCCCTACTCCAGTGTTTACCCAGCTGCTTCCCTGACACCTCCGCTCCACATTCTAGGAGACCTGCAAAACCCAACAATACATACCTGGAGCTCTTGCATCTCCACAGCCTCTCTCCCCAGAAACCTGGGCTGCAGGTGTTCCCTGTCTCAGCAAACAGCACCGCATCCACTCAGCCACCCATGCAAACCCCAACAGTTCTGCTTTCAAAGAAGATCCAAAGTCCAACCATGTTCTGCCATCTTCTCTGATCCCATGGTGGCTCTAGCCACCAGCATCTCCCCCTGTGGATTACTGCAGTGACTTCCTCACAGTCTCCCTGGATAGGCGTCAAACCCACATGCCACACAACATAAGCCCAGTCTGTCGCTCTGTTACCCTCATACCGGATTACCTACAAGAGCATTCACTAGCTGACTCCACCTCCCGCTATCATTCCATCTCCTACCACCATCTCACGTGTTCACACTACTCCTGCAAAATGGGTCTCCCTGTTTTTTCTCAAGATCTGGAACGTTCCCATCTGCTAGCAGACCTACTGGGGGATTGCTTTTCCCTCAACTGTCCATGCCTTGTTCCCTGGCTTCAGTAAGCTCTCTATGGAATTGTGACTGCTCAGAGAGGTTTGCTTTGATCACTCTAAAATAATCCTTCACCTATCACCTACTATCACTATTTTCCTTCATAATATTATAATTATTATATATTAAATTAATTGTAATATATTTATTATATATCTAACTAGTTATAATAATTTTTACTGGCTGACATATTTACAATGATAAGACAGGCAAGGACCTCGCTGTTGTGGAGCTTACATTTTGTGGAGAGAAACAATAAGCAAGTCAACAGGATAATTCTAGATAGTACTGAGTGCTATTAGGAAAATAAAACAGTGCTGTGGAAGGGGCTGAAGCTCTGCTTTCTAGGGCTTTCTGAGAAGATGACACTTAAATTGAGACTTGAATGACAAAAAGGAGCTGGCCTTGCTAAGATTTCAGTATAGTCGTCCACCCTTATCCCAGGTTTCACTTTCTGCAGTTTCCACCACCCACTGACATCTGAAGTCTGAAAATATTAAATGGAAAAATCCAGAAATAAACAATTCATGAGTTTTAAATTGCATGCACCATTCTGAGTGGCATGATGAACTCTTGTGCTGTCCTGCTCCATTCCGCCGGAGGCATGAGTCATCCCCTTGCCCGGCAGATGCATGCTGTATACACTCCCCACCCATTAGTCACTCGTAGCCATCTTGGTTATCAGAAAACATGAGTATATGTAGGGTTTGGTACTATCCACGGGGTCAGGCATCCACTGGGGGTTTTGAAACGTATGGCCCATGGATAACAGGGGAACCTTTGTAAAGGGAATTCCAGTGGAGGGATTACTGAGCACAAAGACCATGAGGCAGGAATGAGCTTGAAATGATCAAAGAATAGAAAGAAATAGCAGTGGCAGAATAAGTGAGGAGCCCAGTCGTGTGAAATGAGTCGGAGATAGACCTGGACCATATCTCGTAGTACCATATAAGCCTTGCTCAGGAGTTGAGTGTTACTCTAAGCATGGTGAGCAACCCTTGTGATGGATGACGATTCCCTTAAAAGAATCCACAGGCTGCACAATGCAGTTTCTTCACTTTTCAAACAGAACAAATGCTAAGCAGTGTTGAATAACAATCATGAAATCCTCTGCCTGGAACTTGAGTAACTCTCATTAGAATCACAGTCTTTACCTTTCCCAATCCTTTCTATCACTAATTATCCTTTTCCAAAACCCTATCTCCCTCCCAACACCCCCCACACACACCTGGTTCCTCTGCTTCTACTTCTCTCCAACTTAAACCTAATTTATAATCCGACTCTCACTGAGTTATCTGCCTATAGTCTCTTCTTTTCCATTTGTTTCCAACTCTTGCCTTTGTTTTCCTCATTAATGAGGATACTATGAATAATGGAGCATTGGTCTGCTTTACTTCTTATAGTTTTATGCTTTTTTGTGATTCAATGAATAATTACCAAGTTACCATTTTTGTAGTAAGTATGACCTTAAAACATAAGACATAGGAAGAATAGAAAAACTATAAAAGTATAAATTATATTGATATGGTTTGGCTGTGCCCCACCCAAGTCTCATCTTGAATTGTAGCTCACATAATCCCCATATATTATGAGAGGGACCCAGCAGGAGGTAATTGAATCATGGGGGCAGGTTTTTCCCATGCTATTCTCATAATAGTGAATAAGTCTCATGAGATCTGATGGTATTATAAAGGGCGGTTCCCCGGCACATGCTCTCTTGCCTGCTGCCATGTAAGATGTGCCTTTGCTTCTCCTTCACCCTCCACCGTGATTGTGAGGCCTCTCTAGCCATGTGGAACTGTGACTCCATTAAGCCTCCTTTTCTTTATAAATTATCCAATCTCAGGTATTTCTTCATAGCAGTATGAAAATGGACTAATACAATGGATATTAAGAATAAAATAATATCAGATGTGACTTAAATGTGTACAAGTCATATATCAAATATGATGAAGGATGAGTGAAAAAGAAAGATCGTAAAAAGAAAATTATTAAAGAAGAGCATCTAACTCCTATTATCTCTCTGCCAACAAAAATTTCATATCATTAAATAATTGCCTTTATAATTAGATCAGAATTTCTTTAGGGGAAAATATCCAGAAAAAATTTTCTGAGCAAATACTTTGTATAAGACATTGTGCTAGAGTTTGTTTGGGACATGCATACTACATATAAAACATGGTTCTGAATCTCAACTTTTATTTGTTATGGCCTGTATTTACTTACATTTGTGCTTTCTTTTATTCCATCCTGAATTTCCCTATTTTCATCTGGAATCATTTTTTTTCTTCTATTTAAAAAACTCTTTGTGGTTTTTCTTTTAGTGAGGCCTACCAGCCACAAATTCCCTCCATTTTTGCTAGTCTGAAATGTGTTCATTTCACCTTTTAAGGACATTTTCACCAGGAATAGAATTCTTGGTTGACAGTTATTTTACTTTACTATTTTAAAGTTGTCATCTTATTGTCTTTAACTTCTGTATCTGTGGATGAGATGTCAGCTGCAAGTCTTATTGTTGTACTTTGCAGGTGATGTGTCTTTTATCTCTGGATGCTTTTAAGATTTTTCCTTTTTAGTATTTAACTTTCAGCAGGTTTAATGTGTTGTCCCTAGATAAAATTTGTGTTTACTCTCCTAGGAGTTTTCTGAGCTTCTTAAATCTATAATTAATGTCCTCTGAATTTGGAAAATTTTAATCATGTTTTTAAATATTGCTTCATCCCTTTTCTCTCTCTTCTCTTTTTCTGGGACTATAATTATGTGTATGTTGGACCTTTTTTTCTATTAGTTTTTCTCACTGTGCTTCAGTTGGGACTTCAGTTTGTGTATTTTCTATTGACCTGTCTTCCAGTTCACTAACCTTAGTCCCTACTTTGTCCCTTCTGCTGTTAAACCAATTCACTTAGCTCTTAATTTCAGATATTGGCTTTTTTCAATTCTAGACTGTCTATTTGAATTTTTAATAGATTCTCATTCTCTGGTGAAATTTTCCATATTTTCATCTGTTGTTTCCATCTCTCTCTTTCTTTTCTTGAACATTATTTTTAAAGTTCCTATCTACTAATTCTAATAGTTTTATCATGTGGTCTGGTTCTGCTGTCTTTTTTGTCTCTTTATTATCATGCACATTTTCTTGTACTTTTGTATGTCCATATATTGTTAATTGTTACACCAGACATTGTGCATAAAAGTGGAGCCACCAAACCATGTTATATTCCACCAGAGAATATGTCTTTTTTTTTTCCTTCTTTTAGACAGACTGGGTGAGAGGCTGTGCACCTTAATCCAATCAGGAATTGAATTGAGGTAGGGCTTGGTTACAGTTTTAGTAAGACTTCATAGATCTTTGGTTCATCCCTGTCCCTTGGGTATACCCCTCTCAGACCTTTGATGGAGAGTCTGGTGGGTATCAATTTCCTCAATCATGAAAGATTGTGAGAAATGTATGTCTACCCTTCAGAGGTTTTCAAACAAGCTCACCAGTCTCCTGGCCCCAGAAAATTTCAACATCTGGCAAAGGTCTTAATGGGGAAAACAGTCATGTGCTTATAGCAGGCTCTACCCTCTAGACGCTTCTTGTTTCTGAAGAGCATAAGCCTGTGGGAGGTTTCATTTTACTTTAGACATTTTCAGACTCACTCCTCGGTATCTTGTAAAGTCCAAGAACTCAGAAAATATCTTGTGAAGAAAATCAGTTCTGAGTTTGAACCACTCCAAGTTTCCAATTCATCACACTAGCCTCACGTTGGTTAAAGCTTTGCTGGTTTGTCTTTCCTTCACAAGGACCCTCTGCCTGAACCAAGTCCAATCCTCATCCTGTGTCCAGAATCAACAAATGCCCCTAGGGCCAAAGAAAACTGTCAATCATCAGCTTACCTTGGAACAGTTTACCCCTCTCTGTAATTTTAGCTCATCTAGTACTCGTTTCTTCCACAACTCTCAGGTTTTAAAAAATATGATTTTTGTAATTTCTCCAGTTTTTTCTAGTTGCTGCAGTAGAACTAGCTATAGTCTATCCAAAAGTAGTAGTCTCATATTTTATTTTTGAAAATGAGAAAATTATTATATCAAGTATTCTACCCTATATTTCATAGTGTTTTATAGTTTTCAAAGGCCTTGCACATTCACTTTCTCAATAAAACCTTTTCCTAAGTCTGTGATGTAGGTAAACCAGGGTATCTGAGTCAGCAGAGAGTCTCTGAAGTCACACCACCTGAGCACAACTGTCCATGTGAAAGGCAGGGAGGGCTTTTCCAGGTTCTTCTGAGGCCTAGCTTGTCTACACTCTCTCTAATTTAAGGACATATACATAAATAGAAGAAATGCACTAGGCCAAAATCTTCAACAGAGTTGCTTTTTTTTTTTTGAGACAGAGTCTCGCTCTGTCGCCCAGGCTGGAGTGCAGTGGCGCGATCTCGGCTCACTGCAAGCTCTGCCTCCCGGGTTCACGCCATTCTCCTGCCTCAGCCTCCCGAGTAGCTGGGACTACAGGCGCCCGCCACCACACCCGGCTAATTTTTTTTGTATTTTTAGTAGAGACGGGGTTTCACCGTGTTATCCAGGATGGTCTCTGTCTCCTGACCTCGTGATCCGTCCGCCTCAGCCTCCCAAAGTTCTGGGATTACAGGCGGGAGCCACCGAGCCCGGCCCAGAGTTGCACTTATTAGTCTTTGTTTATAAGACTGCATGAATGCAGATTCGAGCTGAGATTTAAACTTACTCCTGAATCATTTTCCTAGATCTTGGTAAAGGCAAGTTCATAATATTTATAAAACCATCACCTCAGGCAGCATTTTCCACTGGGTTGCTGACTGGAGAGAACAGGAAATCAAAAATAGCATTCCAAATTTTTCTAAGGCTAAAATTGTACCCTGTATGAACCTTCTGGCAGGTTAACTCCGTGACTTATGCTGGTGTGTAGGCTCACCTCCTAACATCTATCCTGGCTTCTCAATATTACATAGGACTGAGAGGCTATGTTTGTGCTTACCACTTCTCTAGAGAGCCTTACCAAGCTGAAGTTTCAAAGAAGTGGAATGGAAAACATCCTTACGTATCTTCTAGATAGCTTTTGTAATCCAGCAAAGCTCCTTTCATTGTGCAGGGTAGTTGCTACTCAGCTGAGCTAGTCTTTGGCATAGCGATCAGCAGCCCTTATGTATTGTCCTCTGAAGGAGGACCAGAACGTCTCAATGCTCAAAACCTCCACCAGCACTAGCACAATTTTTTTAAAAATCAGAGGGGAGAGGAGAGCAAATCTTGTTCATGAACTAGCCAGACCAAGAAGACACACAGTTAATTTCAAGTTGTATATAAGCCTTTACTCAAGAATAATTGAATAGCATGGGTACCAAGAAAAGTAGGAAAATATGCCACTCTTGCAATACACAGGAGCTACTTGAGGACAAAGGAAGTGAAACTGTGTTTTAAAATGCCAGTAATGGTAATCCTTCCTTCTCTGCAGTGCTATAATCTGATCATGTACATATTTTAATTATCACCCATATTTGGGATTGTTGTGTTTAGTGTTTGTTTGTTTCAATGTGTTGAACACACAGTGAAAAGACAATGAAAATTTCTTGGTATTTCTAAGCAGAACCAAACAGGGAGGGAAATCTGTATTTTGAATCACTTCTTGCACCTGAAACATAAGAACTCCCCTGATGGTGCCCAATATTAATCTTTGAACATTTCCTTAACAATAACCAAAATGTATGTATTCATTCATTTATTTTATTTTGCATCCTTCCACTTGGATTACATGACCCTGTAGTACTTTTTCTGTTGGCTTCAAATATGTACCTGATTATGTGGAGTTCAAATGGTATAATTACCAGTGACTGACTCCAAGCCTACAGACTTCAAGGCTTTATCCTCAGTAAAAAATTATTGAAATGTGAACTAAATTTGAAAACATGAACAGAAGTGAAACATCAATAGTCACGCACCTAAAAGAAAAAAGGTATGGTTCACTTTGCTAAGTTTAAGAAACTCTCATAAACTAGATGGTAAAAGATGAAGCCACATGTTGAGTCTTGGCACATGTTCTTTTTCACAGAGCAAGATGAAAAGGAATGCTCTCCCATAGTTCATATATCCCTTCATCCACAAAAGAAAACAACATAAGGCCGGGTGCGGTGGCTCAAGCCTGTAATCCCAGCACTTTGGGAGGCCGAAGCAGGCGGATCACGAAGTCAGGAAATCAAGACCATCCTGGCTAGCACGGTGAAACCCCGTCTCTACTAAAAATATGAAAAAATTAGCCGGGCGTGGTGGCGGGCGCCTGTAGTCCCAGCTACTCGGGAGGCTGAGGCAGGAAAATGGCGTGAACCTGAGAGGCAGATCTTGCAGTGAGCTGAGATCGCGCCACTGCACTCCAGCCTGGGCGGCAGAGCGAGACTCCGCCTCAAAAAAAAGAAAAAGAAAAAGAAAATATAACGTAAAATTAGCAAAAAGAGGCAGTACAGCAAGGTAGAAGGAGCGTATTCTTCAGAGGTTCTCCCATCCGGCAGATTGAGGGAGCTCTTTATTTGTTCCAAGACCAATTTCCTCATCGGCACACTGGGAACGGTAATAACGCTCACCACATACTTGTTTTGAGGATAAAAAGAGATAGACCATGTGAAATGCATAGTTCACTGTATGGCATCCAAACACAGCTCAATAAGCCTACATCTTTTTTCTTGTTTTGTTTTTTTTAGGCGGAGTTTCGATCTTGTCGCCCAGGCTGCAATGCAATGCTGCGATCTCGGCTCACTGCAACCTCCGCCTCTCGGGTTCAAGCAATTATCCTGCCTCAGCCTCCTGAGTAGCTGGGACTACAGGCGCCCACCACCATGCCCGGCTAATTTTTGTATTTTTAGTAGAGACAGGGTTTCACCATATTAGCCAGGCTGGTCTCGAACTCCTGACCTCAGATGATCTGCTCCCCTCGGCCTAGCTACATCTTATTAATAAGCATAAACTAATTTTATCTTAACAGTAAAGATATTTTCAACAGGAAAAAAAGAAAAAAATGATGTATATGAAGACTAATAACGAGGGGGAAAGCAGGGAAAAAACGTAAGTATAGTATGATTACCACTATACAAAGATAAATGCATAATAAGGTAGGGGTTCAGGAGGGAAACCTGAAGGAAATACCCCAAAATACTGGCACTAGTGATATCAGGATCATGAATTTACTGGTGTTTTTGCTTTGTTTTCCAGAGTTTCAGCTGTGTGATTCTATTACTCAAATAATGAAATACACATATATATTTACACACGTATTCTATACATATATACATATATTCAATACATATATATGAAATACAAATGTATGTGTATATATGTGTGTATTTCATTATTTAAGTAATAGAATCATTTAAGTAATAGAATCACACTACTGAAACTCTGGAAAACAGGGCAAAATAGAACAGAATCACAGGACTTTATATATATATATATGTTTATATATATATGTCTATATATATATGTCTATACATATATATAAAGCTAAATAATGCCTTTTTAAAACAAATTACCTACTTCCTAGCAGATAGTGTTTTATATGCTCCAGAGCTGTTTGCAATTATTGCTAACAATGATTTCATTCAATCCATCATTTATTGAGAGCCATATGCCAGCCTCCAGGAGGAAACAAAATAAATGAGATAAAGTCCCGTCCTCATTATGTCCCTTGATAATAACAATGGTGGTGGTTCTCCCATTGTAAATCAGTGTGAGCATTAAGGGTCACTGTATCAGTCAGGATGCCACCAGGGAAACAGAGAAAGAGGAAGAAGGAGGGGGCTGGGGAGGAGGAGGGAGAGAGAGAGGGGAAAAGGAAAAGAAAGGAGAGGGAGAAGGAGGTTTATTACAAGAAATTAACTGGCTTACCGAAATCTGTAGGGCAGGCTGCAGGCTGCAGGCTGCAGGCTGGCAGTTCTGGGACAGAAGCTAACCCTGCAGTCCACAGGCGGAATTTTTCCTTCCTCAGGGAAACCTTGGTTCTGATTTTAAGGTCTTTCAACTGATCTGATGAAGCTCACCCAGATTATCTAGGATCGTCTGCCTTACTAAAGTCAAACGAACACTCATCTCTATCTCGGCAGATGTGATCAACATCTACAATCAGTTGACTTTGCATCATTAGTTCTGAGGTTGAGACACCCTAGTCTACACCATCCTCGTAGGAGTTCGGCCACAAATTACAGTCTCGTTCCTCAAAAAACAGGTCTGTAAAGAAAATAAACTTGTTGGCCGGGCGCAGTGGCTCACACCTGTGATCCCAGCATTTTGGGAGGCTGAGGCGGGCAGATCACGAGGTCGGGAAATCGAGACCATCCTGACTAGCTGCAGAATGGCGTGAACCCGGGAGGCGGAGCTTGCAGTGAGCCGAGATCGCGCCACTGGACTCCCGCCTGGGTGACAGAGCAAGACTCTGTCTCAATAAAAGAAAAAGAAAATAAACTTGTTAAATTTTCTTAACCTTTAGTTTGCTGGCTTTGCTGAAAGTGCCTTTTGTGTCAAAGTTTTGAGTGATTTTGGAAGGGTAAGAGGAAAAAAATCGTGTCCTTTTTTAAAACAGGTGAAAATACTAATTTCCTGAATTAGTGAAAGTTACTGTTACTGTCTATAGTAAAAGCATTAAAACTTTAAATACAATCACATGTATAACATGTCTACCAACCTGCCGTTAATTAGTTTATCAGGAAACATAGTTTATGTTATTAATTTTTTTTTTTTTTTTTTGAGATGGAGTCCCGTTCTGTCGCCCAGGCTGGAGTGCAGTGGCGCGATCTCGGCTCACTGCAAGCTCCGCCTCCCGGGTTCACGACATTCTCCTGCCTCAGCCTCCTGAGTAGCTGGGACTACAGGCACCTACCACCACGCCTGGCTAATTTTTTGTATTTTTAATAGAGACGGGGTTTCACCGTGTTAGCCAGGATGGCCTCGATCTCCTGACCTCGTGATCCACTGGCTTCGGCCTCCCAAAGAGCTGGGATTACAGGCGTGAGCCACTGCGCCCAGCCTATGTTATTAATTTTTAAAGTTACATATCTCTGGAGATTTATTCAATTTTCACTTGACATTTTTGAATTGAACTTACACATTAAACACCATTTGCTCATTTCAAAATCTCTTTTGTCTCAAAAGAGGAATAAGAGGAAGTTTTTTTAGATTGTAACAGTAGCATCCTCATGCCCCATGTGTCCAATGTATAATGAACACAGCACATATTTTCTGCTAACAATCCAATATGTTTGTTGTTTGAGAGGAAAAAATGGCTGAAAATACACTGAAAAGCATGTATTTTTCATTGCCCATGATATTAGTCAGAATTCTCCACAGAAACAGAATCAACAGGAGATATATAAAGATATATATATAATAAGCTAGAGAGATTTTCCTATAAAGAATTGGTTCACATGATTATGCAGACTGGCAAGTCCAAGATCTGCAGAGCAGATTTCCCACTTCAAGGCCAAAGGCCAGAAGCTGCTGTAGAACCAGGAAGGGGCCATGTCTCCATCCAAAGGCCATCAGGCCCGCAATTCGGCCACACAGATATATTATAAATGATTGCTTTTTAGTGTGGTAGAAGATTGTTTAGTGCCATGGAAAGGTTTCTTAAATACTATTGACCAGGTCTCTGCAATCATAGACATGAATGTTTATAGTACCTTGAGATATAACTCATCCCAGCCTATAAATTTGAACCCAGTTAGAGTGCTCAGGTCCTCGCTTACTAAACCCATGAAATAGAATCATATGGCCAGAAGGAAACTTTGTGATCATCTCATCCAAATCCCCCCTAAGAGTGACTTAAGGAACAGTAAGGCGGTGCTTTCAATTTATCTGAAATTATTGATGGAAACTTGATTCCAGACACTTTTAAAGTAATAAGCATTTAAATATGAAATCAGGATCTGATGCTGACCACAAAATGAATAGGGAAAGTACAGACCTGTGTTGGTAAATAATGTTCCACTATTGCTATTTTTTCTGAAAGTCAAGATGGCATAGGGAGACCAGTCGACACTCTGTAGAGACTGTTGCTAGCATCCAAAGGAAATTCCAGGAGTAGGTCTTACTCCTGGCTGTACCTCAGGACTATGTGTGGAGTGACATAAAATTACAGTTGCATGGGACCCATCTCAGACTTACTGCTGAGATTTCCCTCCCCTTCAGTAGAGAATGCTAATTGAGAATTCACTCAAACTTTTGGCTTGCTTTATTTAGACGTGCCAAAGCAAAAAGCAGAAAAAAAACACTGGACATGCAAATTACAATTTTTTTAAAGGCCTACAAGTTCAAAAGCAGTGTTTTGAGAACTACTTTTCTCCACCTGTAAAATAATGTTTTGATCAGAGAAAGTCTTATAAAGTCACTTCTGAAGATAATCACCAAAAAGTAAAAATACAGAGTATTGATTTTAAGTTTATCTATGTCTGGGACCAACCTTTCAGAATTCAGTTATAAACTTAGAATACATCTATCTGTTCACAATACTTATATGTCTAAATGCCACCCCATTGGAGTTTAAAGCTCTGATATTGACAAAAATATTCTTCCCGTACCATGTGGTATGCATGAACTGCAACAAACTCCAAAGAAACACTGGTTCTTATTGCCAGGATATGACTTTTAATTATGAATCTGAAGAAAATGTGGCACATATACACCATGGAATACTATGCAGCCGTAAAAAAGGATGAGTTCATGTCCTTTGTAGGGACATGGATGAAGCTAGAAACCATCATTCTGAGCAAACTATCCCAAGGACAGAAAACCAAACACCGCATATTCTCACTCATAGGTGGGAATTGAACAATGAGAACACTTGGACACAGGTGTTCACACCAGGGCCTGTTGTGGGGTGGGGGGAGGGGGGGAGGGATAAGAACTTCTCCTACTGGTGTAAATGTAAATGACGAGTTAATGGGCGCAGCAGCACACCAACATGGCACATGTATACGTATGTAACAAACCTGCACATTGTGCACATGTACCCTAGAACTTATACTAAAAAATAAATAAATACATACATAATAAAAAAATTATGAATCTGTTACTTTTGTACTGAGAAGTGAGGACAGTACAAACTCCAACAGAACCATTATAAGAAGAATGACTATAAAACGCATTAAGATCATTGGATAAAAGGTGCCACATAAAGACAATCTCTGAAGCCACAGCATTATTACAACTGCAGTAACCAACATAATCAGAAAATTTTTCTTTCGTTTTGCAAAATCAGTTACTGAAATAAGTTTCCTCTATTGAAAAAGTTGATGAACTAATTATTCTTAAGCTTAATTCAATAATTTATCAAACATCCTCTTTCTCACAGTCAACAGCCTCCTATAACTAACTGGCTGCCAAATGAGGATGCTGCTACTGAACCACTCTCTGGGGACAGAGCGTTCTAGAGCGTTACCTGGAAATCACATGGGATCCTTGTTTAAATGCATGTTCCTAAGATCAACCTCATAGAGATTCCAATTCAGCATCTCTGGGCGGGGTCGGAGGTAGGGGGAGTGAAACAGCTGCATTTTTAATGCATACCCTAAGTGATTCGGAATGGTGATCAGGAAACACATACTTGGAGAGACTCTGCTATACAGTGTAGCCTTTGACTGGTTTCACCTGTTGTGATTTTTGCTGATTGACTTGCATTCTCTTACCTGGCTTCCTTCTTAACCTAATGGTTCAAAAACTTGGCTGAGTGTTGGAATCATGTGGGAGCCAGACCTCACCCTCAAAGATTCTGAGTAAATTAGTCTAGGGGGACCCTACCTCCATGAAGTTTTGTAAAGCTCCCCAGGTGTCAGTCCAGTTTGAGAACGTCATCAGTAGTCTGCAAACCAGCTGTAACTGGCCCCCTGGCACACTCTGCCAGCCTTATCACCAAGTTGTAAGTACCTGAGCCAACTGCATGTTAGGGTGCCCAGGGCCAAGACCCTAACTTCAGGGCACAACAAAATCACAGAGATTACAGACCTTCATGCTAAACAGAGAGTGGCCCTTCTGAACTGAAGCCTCCCCATCCTGGACACAATCCCAGAGAGGCCCTTTGGGGACACTGCTCTTTACTCTCCACCAAAAGAAATCCAAGCCCAGTCAAATAAGAGGGCTTTCAGTCAGAGAAAATAGGACTTTTCCACTAGTAAAGGAGGGTGCCACTCCCTCATGAGAACTCTTCTGCTTTAGCTAGCCAAAAGCAAAGAAAGAAATAATAAATACTTAAGTATTTATTAAATTATATATATTACTAAATATTTATTAAATATTTAATAAATGCTTAAGATATTTATTTATATATTTATTTTTGGCTACTAAAACAAGTTTTCATAAGGCTGAGGGACCCTCCTTAACTAGGAATATATACATATTTGTGTGTGTGTATATATATAATACACACACACACACAAAATATATAGGGTATTGCAAAAGTAATGCAAGCTTGTTTTAAAACACTCAAACAACTCAGAAGTGTGGGAAGTAAAATTAAACAACCCCTCCTGTCCTCTCAAAGGCACTCACTAGTACTTGGTGCAGATCCTCCCAGAACTTTTTTGAAGTACTGACATATATGCATAGGGTTGTTCCTTTAATAGGAACAAAGTGTACATATTGATATTCAGCATGATTTTTAAAAATTAATACTATACCCTGGCTATCCTCCTCAGTCAGAACCTTCAGGCTTGTCTCATTCTTTGTTAATGGCCACTTCATTCTCCATAGTATCCATGTACCATGATTTAAGAACTTCTACTGGTGGATTTCTGGATTGTCAACAGTTTTTCAGTCTTCCAGACAATGCCATGATGAACATACTTAAAAACTGAGCACAGTTCCCTCCTGAAGTGAACACCTCTCTTTGCACAACTGCAGGGAGTGGGGCTTGGAGAAGACAAAAGATATGCCCTGGAGTTGAGGTGAAAGGCCTGCCCCAAATGACGGCTCCTTTAGCATAGTTCTTGGTCTTACAGTTCTCCTTGAGGAGGCTTTCCTTGCCACTTTGTAGAATTCAGCTCAGACCCATAAACCTGGACTGAGCGCCCACTAAGTGCTCAGCCCCGTGCTAGATGCTAGGGATCCAACACTATGTGGGACGTGGTCTCTGCCCTCAAGAAGCTCTGCCATAATGCCAGGTGTCAAGTCCCAATCTAGTAATAGAAACAGCTGCAAAGGGAGAGCCAAGGGGGACAGAATGGCCTCACCAGCCCCTGATCTAAACCTCTGCTCAAACGTTTACTAATTATGCTGCCAGAATAATCCAGCTGCTATCTCAATACCTGCCTAACTTTCAAGAGATGACATCACTCTAAGAACATCTCAAACATTTCTCCTGTGGGAGATATGTTGACTGTACATCTTGCAAAAACCAATAAATTATATATCACACACACATATATACATTATGTGTGTGCATACAACACACTAGAAGTGATAAACCAGCCTCGTGCATGGATGTTACAGTACTCATTACCTCAGATGGAAATAACTTTTCCCTCTGTATAATCCCACTCATCTACCTACAGGTTAGACACAAAATGTATTTGTTCTCTAGATGCACAGAACTATGTATGGTTTACTATTTTGTATGTATCTCTCTGAAACAATGATTCAGTATTAATTTATGTTCAATAAGTTTACAGCTGTTTCAAGTGTTTAAGATAGAATAAATAAAGCTTAAATATTCTTCATGGGCTGGGTGTGGTGGCTCACGCCTGTAATCCTAACACTTTGGGAGGCCGAGGCAGGCAGATTACCTGAGGTTGGGAGTTTAAGACCAGCCTGGCCAACATGGTGAAACCCAATCTCTACTAAAAATACAAAAAATTAGCCGAGTGCAGTGGCACGCACCTGTAATACCAGCTACTTGGGAGGCTGAGGCAGGAGAATCACTTGAACCCAGGAGGCAGAGGTTGTGGTGAGCAGAGATCACACCACTGCACTCCAGCCTGGGCTACAGAGCGAGACTTTGTTTCAAAAAAAAAAAGATTCTGTGATGATTAATCTAATGTGTCAACTTGACTGCCCAGATATTCAATCAAATATTATGTGTGAGTATGTCTGTGGGGATGTTTCTGGATGAGCTTAGCATTTGAATGAGTGAACTGAGTAAAGCAGATGGCCCTCCCTAATGCGGCCTCATCCAATTCATTGAAGGCCTGAATAGAATACAAAGGTTGAGGAAGAAAGAATTCTCTGTCTGCCTGACTGCCTACAAGTTGGGACATTGGCCTTCTCCTCAGGACTCAGACATGGACACCATCACTTTTCTTGGTTCTCAGGCCTTCAGACTCAGACTGGAACTATACCTCAGTCTCTCCTGGGTCTCCAGCTTGCCAGCTGCAGATCTTGGGGCTTATGGGCCTCCATGATCAAATGAGCCAATTCACTACAGCAAATGTCTTTATATATATTTCTGTTTCTCTGGAGAACCCAGACCTCTTCCAGTTTCAGGAAGACTACACATAATTTAGCTCTTGTGTTTCAGGAAGACTACACATAATTTAGCTCTTGTTTTTCCCTGCATCAACATTGCATGCTAGTTCTCATTGCTGCTCTTCCACATCTTCGAGTTTAGATTTCTTTCCTAGCATTTGGCCTGGTTCATTCTGTACTATCCTCCAATGGAGGTGGTCACCAAGATAACAATTCTTCATATATGTGAATACCATCAATAAGTCTCATTCTAACTGTGTCTTCCCAAACTGAGTAACACTGATCTCCTTATTTCATTTTCATTTTCCTCACCTTCCAACCTTACACTATATATTAGATTTCCTCGAACTCTCTATTCAGTAGAATATGTTTCCCCATGCCCACCCAATTGTAACTCTTTGTCCTGTTTGCTGATGTATCCAAGTCTTAAGAAAAGGGGCTGGTCCATATTAAGCACTCAATGACAATTTGTTGTCTGGCTAAATGAATCTCCCTGTCTCTCCCTTCTACGTCTCAGGTCTGATTATATCTGACAAGTGTACCAATTAAGGTTATGTGCCAAAAAATTAAGTTCTCCCCTCCTGATCATGATTGTACTGGTTATCAGGATGTTGGATTAGACCTTAAAGCCATCTGCTTGAATATAAGGGGAGAAGTTTTTAAGTTCTATAAAATTATTTTTGTGACCTATAATGCCAAATAGTATGTCTATCTTCCAGATAGACATACTATTGGAAAGTGACTACTTTCCCAACTTCTATCACTCACTCAAGGCATTTTATATTCTTCAGCCTTGATGTTACAGCATTAACTTTGCCTTCACCCATGTTTCATTTCTGGTTTCTAAAAAGCAATGCAGTGTTTCTGTGCCAAGTTCCAGCTGTGCAATTATTGATAAGAATGCATAGTTTGGCATTATAGGTCAATGAATATTGAGACTTGGAGTAGAAACCAATTTTGGAACAAAAGGCTAATGCTAACATTTTTCTTTTCCTTTGTGGGTGATTATTTTCTGTTCAACTTTTGTTATAGAGCACTGTGATTTCTCTAAGAAGCTCCTTGGCTTGGAAAAGCTGGGGTGGATTGACTCTCAGATAAACTAAAAACTACCTTCTTCACTTCTTTATGCTAAGGAGTTTTGCTGTTTTTCCTTAAACTATGCAAAAAGGAGAGAAAAACTTAAAAAGAGGAATCTGAGAAACTATGAAGGCTCCATTAGACCTTGGCAGAGGCCCAAAGAGACCACCAAGCTTGCTCATAAATGCACAGTGTCTAATAAAAATGCAATGATTATTATTATTATACATTTATTGAGCAGCAAAAATGCACTAAATTAAAAAATATATGCACTGTGTTTTTCATATCTCCTGATGGGTATGTAGAGACTGCGGCTGTTTGTTTTCCTCAGTAATTGGCACGTCGTCCTCACAGTCCTGTGGCTGCCAGGGGTCACCATTCTGCTCACGTGCTTGAGGTTTTCTGGGGACCAAAAACTGCACCTAATGCCATCACTTCACCTTGGTCCCCCTAAATTACGGATCAGTTTCATTCTATGGATTGAGTCAGTGTGGGACAAGAAGGTTTATGAAGCCCATTGGATTTTTTTCTATTTCTCCAAAGGAAAGGATTCAGTCAAGCTTTTGAAGTTGAGGAATTTGCTTCTTAACCCAAAGATCACATGCAAACGTGACTTCCTGTGCTACCCTACTTCTGATTTAGGAATCAACGCAGGTAACCACTGCTGTCTTAAGCAAATTCCCATTCTATTTGGAGAATAACAACAAAAAATTGGCTCCTTGGGGAATTTAAAAACTCCCTCAATAACCATTACTTTACAAGCACATTATGAACTCTTAGGCAAAGTGTTTAAAAAATACATCAAATGTTTAACCAATGGGAAACCATACTTGTATTTCAAACCAGAAATAGCTGCTTCGTGAATTGCTTGCCATCTCTCAATTCTGCAATAAAAAGAGTAAAATTCAGTCCATAGAAAGCTCTTCTTTTAAACACCATTAGGTCTGCTGTTTCTCTTTGCACCTCTTCCTCTTTAAAGCTACAAGTCACTGAAATGACTCAAACCAAAGTTGAGAATGACTGTTGCAGGACCCAGCTTGCCTGGACATTATTACCACAGCACACCTAAGGCCAGTCGCTTGGAAGCTCCCCTCCCTTTTTGCACCTACAATTATTTTCATGCACAAATAATAGAAGTGAAGTTGGTCATTTGGGAGCTGAATTCAGCACTGGCTCCTCATTCTGACTGAATAAGGGATGATCTGGAGAAATCATATTCCATGAGCAATTTTTGTGTCTGCATGCTACAGTTGAGACAAATGCTTAACCCTAAAAATGCCAATCACAACTCTTTTAAAACTTAGTACACGACATATTTGTGATTTTATCTTGTCCTTCATGCTGTCTTTTCTAAGATGATAAAGCAACAGCTATCATACGTACACAAATCCAAAAAAATCTAAACCACATCCAAACTGTCTCATTTTTCTTTTTTTGAACAAAAGTAACCAGACGTGTCAGTCAATTATGCTCAAGGAAAGAAAATTATTATGGTGGGAAAGACCTAGCTTATCTTTGAGACCACTTAGTTGCTGTCTTAAGTTTTGTTTTCTTATATTAAAAATATTTTGCAACTTGGCCAGGAGCGGTGGCTCATGCCTATAATCCCAGCACTTTGCAAAGCCTAGGCAGGCAGATTATTTGAGGTCAGGAGTTCGAGAGCAGCCTGGCCAACATGGTAAAACCCCGTCTCCACCAATAAAATACAAAAATTGGCCAAACATAGTGGTGCACACCTGTAGTTCCAGCTACTCGGGAGGCTGAGGCAGGAGAATACCTTGAACCCGGGAGGTGGAAGTTCCAGTGAGCCGAGATTGCGCCACTGTACTCCAGCCTGGGTGACAGAGAGAGACCTTGCCTCAAAAAAATAAAATAAAATAAAAAATAAATATATATATATATACACACACACACACACACACACATATTTTGCAACTCATTCAATGCCTATATCTTTCTACACAGAAGATATAGTCTCTATATATGTCCATATTATGTCAAATTTAGCAATGTATTAAATTTAGTAAAAATAAATTAATCACATCATTTAGAGAAAGGATTCCCATGACTGAAAATTCAGTGGTTCTTCTCAGGGCTAAGACTGGGATGAAGCGAGCAAGGTGCTTCTGCTGCAAAATTTGATAGGCCCTCCGTCCCTCCCTCCCTCTCGGGAGCTAGACCTGTACTGGCATGACCCCGAGAGGGAGCACATGAGGTACTTACATTTTGCATGTGGGATGCCTCACTCTAGTCAGACAAGTTCATTTCCTTCTGGGGTCTAGTCAATGCTGCCATGATCGGGCAAGGCTGGTTATTCTCACAGATGAGGCAAAGCCAACCATATGAGCCACCGGGAGCCGTCCTGTGGCCTGAAGTTACAGGGCTCTCCTGGGCAAGGACAGGCAGCACTCGTTTTTGTCACACTTGTGTTATTAAAACCTGTGATAGTAGCCTGGTTCAGTTATCCTAAATAGCACTGAACAGCTCTTGCCGCTGGAGTGAATCCAGCCTTCCTTATGGACTAGCGTCAGGTGAACGCCCTTCTGTCTTTTGCCCCTCCATTTTCCCTTCCGAAGTGCTGCAGTTTGTAAACGTGAAATCAGAGGTTGGGGGTTGGCAAATGGATCTGTCTGTGACTTACTGCTCCATACTTGTTGAATGGAATGCCTGAAATCAGCAAGAGGCTAGCTCTGCAGAAGATGGGTTTTGAGAGAAAGCATGGTTCTTTATTCACTCGCTATTCCAACTTTGTTTTTGCCAATGGGAACAGGTTCGTGTCGCATGAAACGTGTTTGGCTTTCTCAGGAGCTCCTCAACCTCCAGAAGACGTGAAAACCACTTCTAGCCAACAACGCAGAAGTGCTAGTCACTGAATGCACATTGTTGCAGGCCTGTTGTTGCTCAATGAGATTAGTCTCTAACTGATGCACACGGGTCTTATTGAAAAGGCTATTCTGTAATTGTTGCCATTAGTGAGGCTACCATTAGGCAGTTGCCTAAAACTTCCTGGAGGGACTCACTGGAGGCTCCAGCAGCCGCGGTTCACTCATGTAGAACAGCAGGAGCTGCGCTAATTTCCACTCTCCCATCCATTAGGGGAGAGAAGCAGCTCATTAGAGGTCCTCCCCTCTCAACTCCAATTACCCTGGGATAATGACAAAACATGGAGCACAGTAGAAACTCTGAGAGCTCCACAGCCATTCCTCTCATTCATGATCTCTGTTGATTACATCCACAGAAATAAACTCCAGACCCCCAAATCTTCGCACAGCCAAGCTTGTCGACATAATCAGCCATGTGAACGCCTGGTCACATTAATTTAAAGGCTGAGCCTTTTAATCTACATATGAGACTTTTAGGGGAAATGCTTAACATAATAGCATAGCCCAGAAAGTTGTTTTGTTTTGTTTTTTCCACGTCTTCTTCCTCTCACAAGGAAAGAAACTCTCACAGCAAGGTGAAGCAAAATCATTAGTCTCAAAAGTTTTAATATTATATTTCCTAACCTTTGCAGAAAACTGTAGAGAACTTAAATGCTAACCCAGATATCCCCTCCCAAAGTCATATTAGTTCAGCAGCAAAAAGATTGTGGGGGTGGGGGTACGGGGGAAAGGCTGGGTGAGAGAAAGAGAATTATTTCCCAGAAAAGCATAAAATTGCAAGAATCTCAAAAAATTGCATCTCCCTTTGCCACTGTATCATACCACCAGGCATAATGGGGCCCTGGGCCGCAGGGCCTGTGACTTTCACACACTTTTGTTCAATGCCATTAAAATTTCAGTTCTGCTTTTATGCTCTCTTATCTGCTTAGTTGATTATTTATGTTGCAATTCACACTAAGTTCAAAAGCCACCACTTTTTGATTTTCAGATGTCTTCATCCTCACTGGTGTCCACCTCATCCCCAGGCCTATCTCTGGGACAGGCAGCCCTTTTCTTATTTCCGGATGGGACCTGAGAAACTGTCATGATACTTGTCTGAACTTGTTAGTGGTAATGTCTCCATAGTGCTGCAATAAGCAAATGTATCATTCAGTTGTCTCACTATTTTAAGTGAAGCAACCAGTTGCTTTCTGTGTTATGTAAATATTCTTTCAAATATGCAGAAGCATATTTTGGAGGGGGCTATTTTACTGACATCTTTTTCATGGGCACTAATGAACGAGATATTTTTACAGATAATCTAAATAGCATAGAGCTCATGTATTATAAGGATACTGTTAAAAGAAACAGTGCTAACCACATATCCCAAAGTCCTGACGGAAAAAAACTGTAACTGTTTGGAATGTAATAAAACTGTCCAAATTTTATATGCAGTCAGCTCTGCAAACAGCAAAACATAAGTCACTCTTCTGTTTATTCTGTGCCAGTAATAAACATAAATTGTTGCTTCCAGATAGAAAATAAAAACAAAGAATAGAGGCGCCCTCTTGTGGAGAGAACCAACACTACCACTTCAAAATTGCTAGCTTTCTCCAATTCAGACCACGTCCCAAATCATATGTTCATTTTTAAAGGAACTCGCCTTCCTAATTATTGCTCAAGTGAATAGTTGTGCTACTAAGCAAGGGATTCGTAGTTTCATTTGCTCTGCAATCAGAGGCCTTGCCTCCCAAATTCTAGTTCTTGGGTTAACTCAGCTGACGCACCTGTGAGTTACCATAACCCCATGACCTCGCCAAGGGCCTATATACATAGTGCCTCCTTTGCTGGAACTTCCCTCAATGCCTGGGGCCAGCCTGGCCAGGGCTGTGACTCTTAAGGGTCTCACTTCAGGTTCTGCCCCTCTGGGGACATACTGACCCTTGTTACTACATGTCTGATGAACTGGTCTTTCTCTGTATTGTACGTTAATTTTATCTTCATTATTTGAAAAAGAAAACCTGTTATCAATAAATCTTGCAGTCATTGTCCTAAGAGCAATAATTGTGCTGTTCTTACGTTTCGAGAACAAGCTAGAGCAAGCAGTGTTTCATAGCATTTATTATGGTTTTCCAAAATTGCTGAGCTTTTTCTGTCTCTCCTCAGATGACAAGCACTGGAAAGGCAGAGACCCTTACCTCCTTTGACCACACCGTCAGGGCCTTTCATGGTTTCTGGTATACAGTGGGTGCTTAATAACTAGGTGTTGCACAAATAAATCCCATTTCCACATCCAAATTTGGTTTGCTGAAAGCAGCAGCCAAGACAGCCACATAGGTAGTAACGCGCACAAGGGAGCGGCAATGCAAAGAGGAACTGTGGCTGAGGTGCCCGGAAGCTCCGCTTTGCAAACCGGGGACTGCAGGGGAGAGAGGACGGAAAGGCCATGGCGGCCGAACTTCCGAGGCTGAAGTATGACACATCCACCTCACTCTGCCGCACCCACACTTCAGTGGGATCAGGCTCCCTTGGAGGGCTTGTTAAATGCAGGCTGCTGGGCTCCACCCCAGAGGCTGTGAGTCAGTGGCTCTGGCGTGAAGCCCAGAATGTGCATCTCTACCAAGTTTCCAGGTGATGCTGTTGGTCTGCAGAGCACACTTTGAAAGCCACTGAGGTAAAGCAGTGCTTGATTCACACTCCGACTGCAAATAAGGAACACCTGGAGACTTCTGAAAATGTGGGTCGGCCACACCACGTCCAAGACAACTGAAATCCCTATGGGGGAGACTCAGGTGGCAGTCATCTTCAACTCCACCCCCACCCCACCTGGCAGAAGACTATAGACAGAAAGTCTTGGCCAAAGTCCAGGGCTTTGTGTCTATGTTATTAGTTTCATGGAAAGAAACATACAATAACATGTCACTTTACTGCGAAGATTTCCCCTACATTATCTCATTTGCACCTCAGACAATCCTGGGGGGAAAGGAAAGCAAAAAATGTAGCTCAATTTTAAAGAAAAAGAATTGAAGTAATAAATGGCAGCCCTTGGACTTAAGCCAGATGATTTCTTTTAAAATACCACCTTTAGAGTTAAGTAAACTTGAAATAGAGGTCAGGGTCCAGCTAGGGAACCAGAAGCCTCTTGGAGAATTTAATAAACAGCTTGGCTACAGAGGGGATGGAAGAGCTGAGCAAAGCAATTCAGGGATTAGCAACACCAGGAAACTGCCACCAACCTGAAGAAAGCGCGAGAGGGGTGAGTGGCCTTCACGGTCACCTGGTGCAGCAGGACCCCGATGGGCCTAGCAAAGCCATGGAAGAGAGAGAATGAAAGGGAGAGATTCACTGGCTTCTCCCTTCCTGCCAAGCTCCAACCAGTGTCTCCTATTAACCCAGCCAATGCAGAAGCCACCTGGCCTGGAGCTTGGGAAATGCAGCCGGGCAGGCTCAGCAGAACTGTGAGGGTCCTAGCACAATCAGGCCCAAAGCTGGCCACATGGACTTGAATCTCAGGTCTGCCCAAGTAAACTGGGTAACCTCGGACAAGTTACCTGACCTCTCAGAAATGGAATTCTTCAATCCATAAAATGGAGATTATATCTAGATTCAATAATTGACCCTAGCATGTCGCTGGCCCTGAGCAGGTGCCCTATAAACATTAGTTTCCCTCTCTTCTCCCTGCTCCTCTGCTATCAAAGCTGTTGGTCTTCTCTCTATCCCACAATTAAGAAACCACTGGAAATGATGAGTCCACACTTCAGCGATCTCTATGCTACTTCCACAATAAGAGTTGAGACTTTCCCATGGGGCATGGCGGATATTGCTGCCTAACCGTGGATGTCATCAAACCCCAGAGCTGCTGTTGCTGTCACAGGAGAGCTAGAACAGGACTACAGAAAGGTAGCTACCGTAAGCTATAATAAGACAGCATCTGCTAGGGTGCTTATGATGGGGCAATGGTCAATTGAAAAACCTTCTTACAACACAGCCCAGAGAAGCGATGCCTCTGGTGAATACATTGACACAGAAGTGTGAGATACAGACTGGCCCCCAAAATATTGTTACCAGGCCATCAGGTTGGTGACCACAAGCTACGGAGCCAATCTCCCAAAGTCTTCCAACAGAATACCCAGGAGGTAAAACGTTTCCCAAAGACATTTTCAGGCACATGTAGGGCATTTATTTTTATATCACTGTTTATCATCAATAAAAGCAGTAGACTCACCTTCTTGTCACTTTCCCATTTAAAGAAACTGGATGCACATTTTACAAGAATTAATTAGTAAAGACAGATAAGAAAAAAGAAAGTGTTGGAGGTAGGAAATGTAGCTTCATGATTATCTGGTAAGAAATAAACAAGACTTTCATCATTAACAATCTAACATGCTAGGCTTTGTTTTTATTAGTCTATCTTAGAGTATGCTAAATTATTAAAGCCTAACAACAATTGGTGTTTTTTTTTTTTTAAAAAAAAAAAGGTAAAATCTTCACTTAGAAGAAAGTGTGTAACTAGGAGTCAGTAGATCTGGGTTCTATTGCTAGATCCAATGCAAAAACTTCAAGTCTCTGGGTTTGTTTTATCTTCTCTTTAAAAGTAAAGTTAATAAATACTCTCAAAGATTTCTCCCAGATCTAAAAGTACACAATTCTTTTCCAATTTCAGATGTTACCTATTATCTCACTGAAAATTCATTAGTTGGGGTGGGAGTTTAGTTTTAAAAAGAGCGATGATATATCAATAGTGTAGTTCAATGACTTTCTCCCTGAGAAGTAGCACAACACTGAGTTGAAAAGGAAGACTGAGCATGGCGTGGTGGCTCACGCCTGTAATCCTAGCACTTTGGGAGGCTGAGGCAGGCGGATCACCTGAGGTCGGGAGTTCGAGACCAGCCAGCCTGGCCAACATAGTGAAACCCCGTCTCTACTAAAAATACAAAAATTAGCCAGGCAAGGTGGCACACTCCTGTAATCCCAGCTACTCGGGAGGCTGAGGCAGGAGAATTGCCTGAACATGGGAGGTGGAGTTTGCAGTAAGCCAAGATCTCACCACTGCACTTCAGCCTGGGTGACAGAACTCACCTAACCTCTCCGAGCCTCCGTCCTCAGCAGTCAAACACGGTGACTTCCTCCTAGGGCTTTTGGATCAGTAAGTGAGCCCAAACATGTTGGACACTGCATCAGTGCAAGGCATGAGGTTTCGCTCATGTTACCTTTTATTATACCACAGTTAAGTGCCAACAAAAACCTTTTCCTTTTAGTTGGTCATTATTTAAGAAATCTGCAGAATCCTATACCACAATTTACTTTGGGAAACAATATCTTTAAAATTTGAGGTCAATTTTACTAAAAAATAAAATTAACTTCTAGAAAACTCAAACCTTCATATAAATGCATATAATGAAAAAAACAAGTCTTTCTCTCTTGCAGTTAGTACAGATGTTGGAATAATCATAACTTTTCCTCTATTCAGATAGCATCTCTTTTCCCAAAGAATTTGATGTATTTTTCATAAGTATTTTCTTTAAGTATCTTGACTAGAGGATATAATCCCAGTTAAAATATGATGTGCTGGCTGGGCGTGGTGGCTCACACCTGTAATCCCAGCACTTTGGAAGGCTGAGCCGGGTGGATCACCTGAGGTCAGGAGTTCGAGACCAGCCTGGCCAAGGTGGTGAAACCCTGTTTCTACTAAAAATACAAAAATTAGCCGGGCATGGTGGCAGGCACCTGTAATCCCAGCTACTTGGGAGGCTGAGGCAGGAGAATCTCTTGAACCTGGGAGGCAGAAGTTGCAGTGAGCTGAGATCGCGCCACTGCACTCTAGCCTGGGAAACAAGAGCGAAACTCTGTCTCAAAAAAAAAAAAACGATATGCTTTGTTGGAAACAATAATTATGATGTAGTTTTACAACCTTAAACTTTATTGAGGGAGAAATATATACTTTGTCATCTTCAATATTATTTTTTAAAGCATCACATTTTAAGATAGACTTTATTAATTATTATTATTATTAACAATAATAATACTAATTATAATCATTAGCCCTTGGCAGCTGCTCAGACAAAGAGAGACTCAATAAGCTGCTTTGAGTTTAGTATTTTTATGCAACATATAATTTTAAAATACTGAAAATAGATTTAAACACTAGTAACTATATTTGCTTCCTTAATAGTGTTGTGACATAATACATTTCTTTCCTGTTTAAGTTGTTTCTTCCAGCTGCATACAGGGCAATTATTCAAAACTCTGTAACTCACATTAGACTTAGAGACAGAGATCCTAATAAGCCTTACTAGAGTTTGGAGTAAAATATATCAATTAACTTTGTTACTCTTGACCTGTTTCATTGTGCTTCTTAATTTAGCTTATTTCAGAGCCTAGGGAAAAACATATATAAACTTCTATCACAACATGTTTTTTTAATCAATAAAAGAAGTAAAAAGATTAATCATCTTAATAAAAATTAAAAAGAACTAATTCCACTAATGTTACACATCCTTAATGCTCTGGAATTAATTATTTCACCTGAGTATCACTATTGATACTTACCTGAGAGGAATCTGAAAATGCTCAAAGGATAGTGTTGAATTATAGCATGTGTGCCTTATACATTTTTCCAAAAATTATTTACGTTTTTCCCAAAAATTATTTACCTTTCCCAGTCCTGTTTAATCCACGTTTGTTTGCTTTTTTTTTTTTTTTTTGAGATGGAGTCTCGCTCTGTTGCCCAGGCTGGAGTGCAGTGGTGCGATCTCAGCTCACTGCAAGCTCTGCCTCCCGGGTTCATGCCATTCTCCTGCCTCAGCCTCCCCAGTAGATGGGACTACAGGCGCCCGCCACCACGCCCGCTAATTTTTTTTTTTTTTTTGTATTTTTAGTAGAGATGGAGTTTCACCATGTTATCCAGGATGGTCTCAATGTCCTGACCTCATGATCCACCCGCCTCGGCCTCCCAAAGTGCTGGGATTACAGGCATGAGCCACGGCACCCAGCCTGTTTAATCCACATTTTTAAAAAACCTTCCTTTATATTTATATGACCTACTCTATTCTGTCTCTGTCCAAACTCATATCTACTAAATTCCATTTATTAAATTTAAAGAGTACAAGTTTTTGCCCTTAGGTAAATCAAATTATATAGTATCTCCTAATTCCACACATCTCAGAAGAACTAGTCAATTAAATTTTTTAAAAGTCAAAATAGGATTTGTGACACCTATTGCTTCTCAATCTTAGTGCCACATCAGAATAACCTAGGAATTTCCAATCCAGCAGAATGGTAGGCTAGATAGTCTGGTAGGCCCTCTCACTGTGAAACAAATAAATTCTGCATAATATAAAATTTTTGCTGCATCACTAGGCTTATGGTAATTAAGATATGGCAGGCATTACTAGGGTTCCCTGACACCTGGTTCTTTATTCTTTCTTGGGCACATGAAAAACTGTACTTCTCAGGTCCCCTGCAGAGGGAAGTCACATAACTAGTTCTGTATGGTTAAAAATGAACAGATGGCAAACATTACTTTTGAGTTAACAGAGTAAAGGTTGCATGTATAATTCTCTACACTCTCTCTTCCTTATATGCCATGAAGTTGAGGCCTCACCTTGAGATAGTGGAGCCAAAAGAACAAAGTAACCTGGGCAGGTAGATCATGGCATGGAGGACAGGTGTGCTGTAGATGCAGGTATTCTGACCTGGAGCAGACCTTGAATGGCTAAGAATTCAACTTGTATTATTGTAAATCACTGAGATTTTTTTGAATTATTTATTAAAATCATGCAAACTATCCTACTCTAATTGATTCATAATAAAAACCCACAAGAATAAAAAATAAACGGTGAGCTACAAGAATAGGTAAAGAGCAGCATTGCCCCAGGGATAACTGTTAACATTAACCTAGCCCGCACAAAGGGAGGGGAGTCGACTTAAGATACAATGGTTTGGCCAGAGAGTCTACAAGGGCCTAATGAAAACCCTGGCCTCCAGCAGAAACAAACAACTTCAACTTAGGTCCCCAGGTTTTCCATACATTAAGATCAACCAAATTATGAGCCCCCAATCAAAAAATCATGAAGCCAAAAAAGAAAAGATAAATCACCAAGAGTGGGAGTCAGCAGAAATAACAAACAACAGAATTGGATACTCAAGAACTTCAGATATTTACATTACCACCCATAGACTATAAAATATTATGCATATTATGTTTAGATGGAATCAAAAAAATCAAACTATAGGAAATTATCAAAAATGAAACATTTATAGTTTATAAATAAAAAATAGCAATTGTCAAAATAAAAAACAATCAACATATTAAACAGCAGAAAACATGGTGGAAGAAAAAATCAGTGAACTGGAAGGCCGATCTGAAGAAATTATTCAGAATACAGCATAGAGGGCAAGAATATAGGGAAGAGAGAGTGTAGAGAATTATACATGCAACCTTGACTCTGTTAACTCAAAAGTGATGTTTGCCAACTGTTCAATTTGAAGAAGGCATTAATAGATACAGGAGAATGGAAAATAAAAGTCTAATAGAAGGAGGAAACAAAACGGAGAAGAGACAGTAGTTAAAAAGATAATGACAAAATTTTCCAGTACTAAAGAAAGATATGAATTCATAGACATTGGAAGCACCACATTATGTAAGAAGACAAGAAAAAATTTACATCTAGATACATCTTAGTAAACTACTGATCACTACAGAAAGACTTTTTAACAGCAGAAAGACAAATCACTAAGAATTAACACTTGGATAGTAAGTAGATATCTCAGAAGCAATAATGGAAGCAAGAATGCAGTCAAATATCTTCAAAATGCTGAGAATAAGTAATTATCAATCTAGAATTACACGTCCAGAAACATTATCTTTCAAGAGTTCAAAATAAAGAAATATTCTGATAAATTAAAAACTGGGAGTGTTTACCACCAATAGACTATACTAGAGGAACTTCTAAAAGATGTATTCAGAAAAAAGAAAAAATCTCAGAAGGAGTAACTGAAATACAGGAAGAAACAGTGGGCAAATAACTTGTTTAAATTGTGGGAAAATCCAAGGAAGTATTTGTCTTTTGAATCAACAGCAGTGTCTGATTTGTAATGATAAGCAAAAGGATAGAATGAAATAATGGATGAAAATCACATGTAAGCTGGGAGAAAGTGATCAGTGCTAAAGCATTCTAAGGACCTGAATTGTTCAAAAGGAGACTAAAATATTAATTGGAAGTGTTGATAAAGTCAGTACAGTCAGCCTTCTGTATCCACAGGTTTCACATTCATAGATTCAATCAATGACAGATGGAAAATAGACTTCAGCCTACAATGGTTCCATCTATATGGAACATATACAGACTTTTTTTTCTTGTCTTTACCCCTAAGCAATATAGTGTAACAACTATTTCCATAGCATTAACATTGTAATAGGGATTATTAAAAGCATATGAGAGGATATGCATAAGTTATATGCAAATACTATACTATTTTATATATAAGGGACTTGAGCATCCATGAATTTTGGCATCCTTAGGGGTCCTAGAACCAATCACCCATGGATAACAGGGGATAATTGCATGCCTAGCGAGATTTCAAGCATGAAAATAGATGTAATGATTTTCTTTTCTTTTTTTTTTTTTGAATGTAATAATTTTCAGCCAGTAGACAGGGAAATAATGAATTAAATGAATAAAATTTTTCAAATCAGTATTTGAAAGGCAAGAGGGAAGGGGTAAAAGCATAGGAAAATCTAGACAAATAGAAAGTACCAAGTGAGATGATTGAAACAAAATGAATATATCTATAATCCCAATAAAAGTGGGTCAAATTTTCCAATAAAAAACAGGCAAAAACCAGCCATATGCAGCTCACAAAAATCAGACCTAAAACATCTGGACTATGGAAAATTTTAAAGTAAAGATATAGAAAAAGAAATTCCAAATCACTGTAATTCTAAAATTTATGTATCTCAAAGTGTATCAAGCAAATGTTGCTAGAACTGCAGGAAGAAATTGAGAAATTACCATCATAAGGTGGGGGGCAGGAGAGTTCAACACATCTTTCTCAAACAAAGAGAAAAGCCAAGTCAAGGAAACAAACAATAAAAACCAGCAGCTATAGCTATAGAGAATTCAAACACCACAACGGCAAGCTTGACTTACTGAACATATTCAGAACACAGTCAATAATTAGAAAATATACGTTCTTCTCAAGCACAAATGAGATATTTACAGAAAGTAAAATAAAGCAAGTCTCTATATTTTAAAGAAATATCACACTGGCCACATTCTCTAAACTTGAGAAACACAGTAACAAAAAGGTAAACCAAAGTCTGTATTTGGAATTTTTAAACCTCGAAAAAGGGGTACAAGAAGATATTGTAATGGAAAATTTTGAGTATGTGTAAATGAATGCTAGAAATACTATATTTGAATACTTGCGAGGATATAGCAAAATTGGTACTTCAAAAAAATTTTAAGACATATGCTTATATTAGAAAAGAATAAAGACTAGAATTTACACGTGCCCTTAGGAAGTTAATAATAAATAAATAAACAAAAAGAAAGTCAAAAGAAGGAAACAATAAAGAGAAGTACAAACATTCACTCAATATAAAAACAAAGAGGTTAACAAAGAATCGACGCCCTAAGAATGTCCAATTAAATTAGTGGCTCTCAAACTTTACCTTGCAATAGAATCACCCAGAGTGCTTCTTAAAGCAAGGACTACTTGGCCGTATCCCTGAAATTCTGATTCAGCAGGTCCAGGACAGGTCCAAGATTCTGCATTGCTAACAAACACCCAGGTGATGCTGATGCTGCTGTCCGAGGACCACACTTTAAGAACCACCAATATAAGTTAATGTTTTAAATTCTCACCCAAATAACCATAAAACTACTTTCAGTTCTAGTTAAAGAAGACCTCTTCCTAAGCCGGCGCTCGGCGAGTTCTCCCAGGAGAAGGCCATGTTCAGTTCGAGCGCCAAGATCGTGAAGCCCAATGGCGAGAAGCCGGACGAGTTCGAGTCCGGCATCTCCCAGGCTCTTCTGGAGCTGGAGATGAACTCGGACCTCAAAGCTCAGCTCAGGGAGCTGAATATTACGGCAGCCAGGGAAATCGAACTTGGTGGTGGTCGGAAAGCTATCATAATCTTTGTTCCCGTTCCTCAACTGAAATCTTTCCAGAAAATTCAAGTCCGGCTAGTACGCGAATTGGAGAAAAAGTTCAGTGGGAAGCATGTTGTCTTTATCGCTCAGAGAAGAATTCTGCCTAAGCCAACTCGAAAAAGCCGTACAAAAAATAAGCAAAAGCGTCCCAGGAGCCGTACTCTGACAGCTGTGCACGATGCCATCCTTGAGGACTTGGTCTTCCCAAGCGAAATTGTGGGCAAGAGAATCCGCGTGAAACTAGATGGCAGCCGGCTCATAAAGGTTCATTTGGACAAAGCACAGCAGAACAATGTGGAACACAAGGTTGAAACTTTTTCTGGTGTCTATAAGAAGCTCACGGGCAAGGATGTTAATTTTGAATTCCCAGAGTTTCAATTACAAACAAAAATGACTACATAAAAATATATATTCACACACAAAAAAAGAAGACAGATCGCACATACACATTTATCTTCTCTCTTTTCTGATACTCTGTTAAAATACAAACGTAAGTAATAATGAGATCAGGAGAGACACATCAGCAGGTGAGAAATTACAAAGTTCTGGAAGAAAGCAGTTGGAATAGTGGTAGCAGAAGTGCACAGCGAAGAAAAACGCAGGTTTCTTACAAAATAATAAGGATACTGGATTACTTCTGACGGAAACCCAGACAGGATCAGAATCCATCTAAGATGTGTGACATCAGACTAAGAAGGATTCAAGGATTGGGGAAGGCAGAGAAAGTAGCACAAAAAATTATCAGTGAAATACTCAAGAAAGTAATTTGGCTTCAAGTACCTTAGCATCTACTTGGAGAGAGATATATACAAGTAAAGACAATTATCAAATTCAGGCAATCTGGGTAATTCGGAATGTTGGGAGTGATTTTATGAAAAAAAAATAATTTGACCTAATATTTAAAAAACATATGTTATATGGGTAGTGTATGTTTCTTAAAGTTGTTTTTTAATGCTTCACCTTCCAAAGTATTTTGTATCATTGATGAGTATTAAGGTTAGGTTACGAAACTTATTGAATTGCTAAGGAGAATTACTAATTTTAAGTATTTGATTTAAAAATTAGGATTTGAGGCTGGGCACAGTGGCTCACGCCTGTAATCCCACCACTCTGGGAGGCCGAGGCGGGCGGATCACAAGGTCAGGAGATCGAGACCATCCTGGCTAACACGGTGAAACCCCATCTCTACTAAAAATACAAAAAAAATTAGCTGGGTGTGGTGGCAGGCACCTGTAGTCCCAGCTACTGGGGAGGCAGGAGAATGGCGTGAACCTGGAAGGCAGAGCTTGCAGTGAGCCGAGATCGCGCCACTGCCCTCCAGCCGGGGCAACAGAGCGAGACTCCGTCTCAAAAAAAAAAAAAAAATTAGGATTTGAGATGTAATCATAGCTTTCATAGGCAAGCAAGAAAAGTAGATAATAGAGGAAATATTTTATTAGCAAAAGATATTCAAGTAATGTGTATATATTCAAAGCAATGTATTTTTACTCCAAAGACCATAAAGTCCAAAAACCACCTGAGCCGTACTATACCCCTGTAGATGTTTGGTATTAGGAAAGATTCAAAATAGGCCAGGCGTGGTGGCTTACACCTGTAATCCCAGCACTTTGGGAGGCCGAGGCAGGTGGATCACGAGGTCAGGAGATCAAGACCATCCTGGCTAACATGGTGAAACCCTGTCTCTACTAAAAACACAAAAAATTAGCTGGGCGTGGTGGCGGGCGCCTGTAGTCCCAGCTACTCGGGAGGCTGAGGCAGGAGAATGGTGTGAACCCAGGAGGCGGAGTTTGCAGTGAGCCGAGACCGTGCCACTGGCCTCCAGCGTGGGAGACAGAGTGAGACTCCGTCTCAAAAAAAAAAAAAAAGATTCAAAATAAATTTGTCAACCTATAACTAGAAGGAAAAAAATTAAAGAATTAACTTTAAAGTATTCATAAGATATTTAGTTGTACTGCTGTACTTGGGTGTTTATATTTCCTTAATTCTTGCTCTAAATCATATATCATTCTTATACAACAGTGGAGGAACATTTAAAATATTCCTCCCTTACATTTCACAAATAAATGAAGGAGACTCAGAGGTATTAAATTAATCCATTGATTGTTGTGCTCTTATTTCAATAAAGATTTTAGTTTAAAGAGAAAATTTAACAGCAATTAGGTTTTTACAAGGTGATATACAATTAAATTTAGCTTATTTTAAAAGAAACCTTTGTGTAGTGAAGGTTGGCACCACTCTGGTGATAAACACCCAAATTGCACTGCTTCTTAAGAAAAAATTAATAAAAGGGTGGGGCATGGTGGCCCACGCCTGTAATCCCAGCACTTTGGGAGGCCAAGGCAGGCGGATCTCTTGAGGTCAGGAGTTTGAGACCAGCCTGGCCAACATGATGAAACCCTGTCTCCACTAAAAATACAATAAATTTAGCTGGGTATGGTGGCGGCTGCCTGTAACCCCAGCTACTCGGGAGGCTGAGGCAGGAGAATTGCTTGAACCCAGGAGTCGGAGATTGCAGTAAGCCAAGATTGCGCCACTGCACTCCAGCCTAGGCGACAGAGGAAGACTCTGTCTCAAAAAAAAAAAAGAAAAGAAAAGAAAAAGAAAGAGGAAGAAAAAGAATAAGAAAAAATTAATAAAAGTAAATTTTCATGTGTGCTAGTTTTACAAATGCAAAACCTAAGTGACGAGAAACGTATGATAATTGTAATCAATTCTCCATCTTCATGGGTTTTTCTCTCCCCTGAGGACATTTTCTTAGTCATCTACATGATCAGCACGCTTTTTACACATTTTAGGAAAAAATAAGCAGAAAGTACATAACACCTTTTTTTTGAAGTTTCAAAGTCCTGGGGCATTTGATTATCATCCTATTTCTACCCTTCTTGCTTTTTCTTCCCCACTCTCTCATGCAGCTTCTACTTCTGCCAGTGTTGTAGTGCAACACACAGGTACAATCGTTGGTGTCCTCTATTCTTCAGAATTTATTTTGAGAAATCAGATAGATTTTCTGGTTAGACATTTCCCAAGACAGCTTGTTTTTCTTTCATTTTTCTCAATAAAAGACCAAACTACCTCACATATTTGGGCATTTATGTCCATAGTTTGAAGCGCCTACCCACTGGAGCACAACTCTTATTTCACGTGGCTCCCCAACATATCTGTTCATCAGAATTGAATTCGTTGCCTTCGAGCATTTTGAATATTTTCTATTTCCCTCCTATCTCTTGGTATTTCTGTTGGGTTGAATACAGATGAGACGCTTGTGTGCTGGTGCCACCTATTGTTAGCAAAGTAGATGTGACTATGATGCTTGCTAACGAGACTACACATTGAACTAATACTGACTCTGACTACAAAACGGCAAAACGATAGAACAAAAATCTTATTTTTAATCTATTATAAAAGCACTACTGGAGTAGACGAAGATACTAAGTAGTTATATTTTATCTTTATTTTTATTTAATATGTACAAAGACTGGCTGTCTTTACATGGTGGCTCACACCTGTAATTCCAGCACTTTGGGAGGCCAAGGCAGCAGGATCATTTGAGCCCAGGAGTTTGAGACCTGCCTGGGCAACACAGCAAGACCTCATCTCTATTAAAACAAAAAAAAAAATTTATTTAAAAAATGTTTTAAAAAAGATTTATGAAGACTATTTTCAGTTTTTCCATTTTCAGTTGGACTAATTATATGACAATAGTGAGCATAAACACATATTCCAAGCACAGAAAAGCAATTAAAATTCAAATAGGCTGGGTGCGGTGGCTCAGGCCTGTAATCCCAGCACTTTGGGAGGCCCAGGCAGGCGGATCACGAGGTCAGGAGATCGAGACCATCCTGGCTAACACGGTGAAACCCCGTCTCTACTAAAAGTACAAAAAAAATTAGCCAGGCGTGGTGGCAGGCGCCTGTAGTCCCAGCTACTCGGGAGGCTGAGGCAGGAGAATGGCGTGAACCCAGGAGGCGGAGCTTGCAATGAGCTGAGATCGCGCCACTGCACTCCAGCCTAGGCTGCAGAATGAGACTCTGTCTCAAAAAAAAAAGAAAAAAAAAGCTAAGTAATTAAGTGTATCACGTATGTATAGACAAAATTTTCAATGTTGTAGTCAATTCAAAAACATATAAGGCATTTTGTACTGGTATCAAGTTGTCAACTATGATAACATACTTTGATAATTTTTTCATTTAAACCCGAAAAGTTGGCTCAACATTTTTTTTTTTTAATTTATAAAGAAAAGAGGTTTATTTAGCTCATGGTTTTTCAGGCTGCCAAGTTCAAGGGGCATTGGCTCAGCTCTAGTGCTACTCACAGCAGGGTGGAAAGTTGAAGGCAAAGCAGACACATGCAAAGGGGGATATGCACTTTCAAAGATATTGTTTAAAAATAAATCTTCTCTTTATGGCCCCTTTCAAAATTTAAACAAAATAAAACATCCATTAAAACATGTTTTCATTCTTATTCTTCACACCCAGGAACTGAAAACGTTAAAAGGTTAGAAAATAAGAATTGGCGGGGCACAGGGGCTTACGCCTGTAATCCCAGCACTTTGGGAGGCCAAGGCAGGCAGATCACGAGGTCAAGAGATCAAGACCATCCTGGCCAACGTGGTGAAATCCCCATCTCTACTAAAAATACAAAAATTAGCTGAGCATGCTGGTGTGTGCCTGTAGTCCCAGCTATTTGGGAGGCTGAGGCAGGAGAATGGCTTGAACCCAGGAGGTGGAGGTTGCAGTGAGCCGAGATCATGCCACTACACTCCAGCTGGGCGACGGAGCAAGACTCCGTCTCAAATTTAAAAAAAAAAGGTTAGAAAAATAAGAATCATGAGGAAAGATGAAAGGCACTAATTATTTACAATTTTCTGTGGTCCTTTCCACTTTGGGTTCCATGAGAATTAACAACAGGATTGTCAGAGGACAGTAACCAGCTTCTTATAGACAGTGCCTGACACAGTCCTGAGCAACCAATCCTGGAAACAACATGGAAACCTCTCACATTCGGGGTGTCACTGAGGCCAGCTTCCCACTCAAAGTAGGGATGCCTTTTGAAATATCCTCAACAAATGGCCGATCAGATTTTTCTTGAACATTTCCTGAGTGGAAAATGTAAGGCCTCCCAGTGAAGCCCATTCCATTTTGGGCAACCATTGGGGAAATCATAGTCAAATTACATATAACTAGAAATGTCTTTTACTTGATTAGAAGGACTTAAGTATAGCAGGTAAAAGTATTTTTCCAGTTCAATGGCTGCCTGGAAAGCCCTGTAATCTGTCCTATCCAAATTTTTGTGTAAATATATTATACAACATTTCAATGACCCATTAGAAAATTTTAAATCCCCCAATAATGAGACATCCTTCAATCAAATACTTCTTTCAATTAGGCCCTGAGGGTGATACATACTTCTTTCCCTAGAATCCTTAAGTCTTTTCTTACCCTATTAATGTTTTTCCTTTCTGTATACCTTTTCCTCTTTAGGCAGTTATGCTTAGTAAATGCTAATGCTTTTGTTTCTGTGTCTCCCAATACAATAAATTTACTTCAAATGTGGATAATATAGCATTTATTTATTTATTTTTATTTATTTATTTTTTTTTTGAGGCAGAGTCTTGCTCTGTCGCCCAGGCTGGAGTGCAGTGGCACGATCTCGGCTCACTGCAAGCTCTGCCTCCCGAGTTCAAGCCATTCTCCTGCCTCAGCCTCCCGAGTAGCTGGGACTACAGGCATCCACCACCACGCCTGGCTAATATTTTGTATTTTTTAGTAGAGACGGGGTTTCAGCATGTTAGCCAGGATGGTCTCGATCTCCTGACCTTGTGATCCACCCACCTCAGCCTCCCAAAGTGCAGGGATTACAGGCGTGAGCTACCGCACCCGGCCAATAATATAGTATTTCTATAGTATAAAAAGAGCTCGTCATCCCCTTTCTTTGTAAACTTCATTCTTTAGTTAATACTCTTCGTCTCTGAGCCTAAGAACCTAGCCCTGACTGCTCTTCAAAATTCCAAAAATGCATTTTCACTACCTGCTGGACTTCCCTACATCATTATTACAAAAATACTTCAGAGGCCAGGTGCCATTGCTCATGCCTGTAATCTCAACACTCTGGGAGGCCGAGGCAGGCAGATCACCTGTGGTCAGGAGTTTGAGACCAGCCTGGCCAACATGGTGAAACCCCATCTCTACTACAAATACAAAAATTAGCCGGGTATGGAGGCGGGCACCTGTAGTACTAGCTACTCAGGTGGCTGAGGCAGGAGAATCACTTAAACCCGGGAGGCAGAGGTGGCAGTGAGCCAAGATCACACCACTGCACTCCAGCCTGGGCCACAGAGCAAGACTCTGATTAAAAAAAATAATAATAATAAGCTTCAGATACCACTAGACCAAAATGAAGTTGTCACTCTCCCTTCTTCACCCCATCTCTTCTCCCTTCATAAAGCTGCTCCTCCCTGGGCCCTTCCTCGTTCATGGCAAAGCAATGCCAAGATTCTAATTGCTCCGTGGTTTCCCTCATCTTCAACATCCCATCACCTGCCAGGACCTTTTGATTCCACCTCTACCTTATGCCTCTGGGCTCCCCATTCACCACATCCTCTGCTCCTGTCCTCAGTCAACCCTTCATTTTTGGACTTTTAGACCATTTCAACAGCCTTCTAACTGATCTCCTAATCCTCCAATTAGAAACTTTGGTGATTCGCCTCTAAACATAGAATTCAAAGCACAATGCTTCACTCTTGGATCTTTAAACTTCTTTTCAGCCTTATCTTGCATGACACTTCTCTTGAACCACCCTCAACAGTTGTTGGTGTTCTCCCAGAATATAGTCTATTCTGTCTTGCCTCAGCAGCTTTGCTCAAGTAGCTCTAGTGGTAACGTCTTTTGAGGAATGTCTACTATTGGTGTACTTGCCACTTTTGAATTCCCAACACAAACTCTATTACCTCTTCTAAGAACACTCCCAGTCATAATTAATCCCTTCTTTCTCAAATATACCCCAAACACTTTGAACCTTTCTTGCAGCATTTATCCCATTTTACCTTATGTAAGAGTTGTTTATATATTTCTCCCAAAACTGCAAACTTCTTGAAAGCAGGGACTGTCTTATTTATTTCTGTATCATCCACTCATGGTAGCAAAATCCTTTGTTCATAGTGGGCATATTATAAATATTTGTAATAGGAATGACCAAAAGTCTCATTGAAATCAGGGTAGATTAACCAGTAACATGAGCCAACCCTTTAAGAAATGTTAAGAGATGTCCTTCCTGTTTTCTTAATTTGTTTCTATGTCTATATATTGGTTGATAAGATACTGTACATTGCTACCATGTACTCTGGAAATGAGTAAGACAGGATGGAAGATTTAAGAAAACTGGCTCAAGCAAACCTTGGTTGACATCAGGCACAAAGAACTTTACAAACCTGCTCTACAGTTTGTCCTCAAAATGCTGCATTCGAGTTGTTTTGTTCATAAATGATGAAATTTCATAAAGTACTGATAATCAAATGGGGAAACGTAAATGTCCTTTGGAAGTTCTTTCATCACATAATGTATTTCTTCCTTGCTTTGGGGCTCAAAGAATGAGGATGACAGAGAGACTGAATGGAAAATGGAATGGTGAGGGCAGAGAGAGAAGCAGCAAGTGGTAGGAAAGAGTGGAGGGAGAAAATAAAAGGCACAAAAAGCAACTTAAAAGGACCAGAAGTGATTTATGACCCGTTTGGTGTCTAGTGTGCTCATCACTCTGCCCTCTGGTCCCAGACTGTCTTTGATCTTCCTCACGGCTCATCCCATCTGCTGCCTGGAGGAGCTGGAAGGACCAAGGGTCAGAGTAATGTTATTTCTTCTCTTGTTAAACCTCACGCTCTCCTCTCTCTGCTGTCCTGCTTCCTTACTACTTGTCTCAGGGCTGGAATCAATGACCTGCATGTATAGTCTGTGTATATATATTTGAGGGAACTGTTGTGGGTTGAACGGTGTCCTCCAAAAACATATGCTCAAGTTATAACCCCTGGTACCAGTGAATGTGACCTTCTTTGGAAATGAGTCAGATGTGACCCACTTTGCTGACACAGTCAAGCCAAGATGAGGTCCTACTAGATTAAAATGGACCTTAATCCAGCGACTGGCATTTTTTTTTCTTTTCAATCTTTTTTTGGATCTTTTTTTTTTAATTTCAACTTGTATGTTAGATACAGGGGGTCCATGTGCAGGTTTATTACATGTGTATTTTGCACTCAGGTAGTGATGATAGTACCCGATGGGTAGTTTTTCAACCCACACCTCCCTCCCTCCCCTGTCTGGTGGTCCACAGTGTCTGTTGTTCCCATGTTTATGTCCCTGTGTCCTAAATGTTTAGCTCCCACTTATAAGTGAGAATATGTGGTATTTGGTTTTCTGTTCCTGTGTTAGTTCGCTTACAATTATAGCCTCCAGCTCCATCCAGTGACGGGTATCTTTTTAAGAGAAAGGAGAAGGAGATTGGGCACAGACACACAGAGAAGGCAGCCCTCTGGTGAGGGAGGCAGGGACTGGAGCGATGCAGCTCAGGCCAGGCAAGAGCCAACGAGGGCCAGTAACCTGCAGAGCCGGGAAGAGGCAGGGAGGTACGCGTCCCTCGAGCCCTCAGAGAGCCCTGCTGACACTTTGACTTCAGACTTCTGGCCTCCAGCACTGTGAGAAAATACATACCTGTCGCTTTAAGCCGCCCAGTGTGTGGTGATTTGTGTGGCAACTCTAAGAAACTGATACAGGGACTTAAGGATGTTGAGTATTCAGAGGAGCTCTTAGACCACAGCATAAAGCCATACAAGTTTCTCAGCTCCTGAGATAGATGTTAATCCATTTGGCCCAGATTTCTAAACAATGTGGTTTGCTCTACTTAGAACATATTTTGTAATATTAAGTTCTGGCTTTGCAATTTCATTTTATTAATGTTTAAATCTCAACCAGAACAATGAAGCTGTCACTGAGGAAGAGAAGAAAATAGAAGAGTCAGCAAATGTCTGGTATCTAGTAGGTGTTTAATAAAAATACTTGTTGAATGAACGAATGGAAACAATTATCAGAAAATGTCATAAGACATAAAAGCAGAACCTCTGATCCTGATCCCTGAGCACAAAAGTAAGATTTCACAGGCTGAGCTGAGTAACTCAAGAGCAGATGTCTACCACAGGCAGAGCCACAAAATCTAAGAGTAGAGCACCCACCATAAAAGGTATATAAAGAAGTAGACTAGACTACAGCACTGCAGAAAGCACTATATGCTCAGGTGGATAGAATGTTTTCCTGAGCGGCTGGGTTCTAGGAAGGATTGGCGGGGTAAGGTGGTGTGTACCCACTGCTCATAGAAAATGTGAGTCAAAAATATGGGTTATAATGTGAACAAGTAATGTTTCATCTTTCTTTGTTTTTCCCCGTACTTTACCTTTTCATCATTTGTGTGTTGCCTTTCTTTCTTTCTTTTGAGACAGTGTCTCTCTGTTGCCCAGATTGGAGTAGAGTGGCATGATCTCCAGCCTCAGCCTCCCAAGTAGCTGGGATTACAGGTGTGCACCACCAAGCCCAGCTAATTTTTTTGTTATTTTTAGTAGATACAGGGTTTCACCATGTTGCCCAGGCTGGTCTTGAACTCCAGAGCTGAAAGTAACCCACCCACTTTGGCCTCCCAAAGTGCTGGGATTACAGGTGTGAGCCACCACGCCCAGCCGTAAGTTGCCTTTCAATAGACAGAAGATGTATTAATTGTCAGAGGCTCTGAGGTACTGAGCCATTCATTATCCCTGGCCAACCATGAGAATCTCTCCCTCCCCTGTACACAAAGACCCTTACTGCCCAGTCTAAACCTGCCCATTCCATTAGCTTCCTACTCCAGTTTACATGCTGTCATGAGAGCAACCACTGCCTAGTTAAACATCCTTCAGAACTTCCAGCCACCACTCGAATCAAGCTTTCATCCTTTCTATCTCCCTGAGTAGCGGCGCTGTCCAGTAGAACTTTCTGTGGTGATGGAAATGTTCTGTATCTGTGCCATTCAATGCAGTAGGCACTGGCCACATGTGGTCATTGATCACTTAAAATGTAGCTAGTGAGACTACTGAACTTGATTTAAGCTTTCCATTTAATTTTAATGAATTAGAATTTAAAAAGCCACAAGTGGCTAGTGCCTACTCTACTGGACAGCACAGCTTTTAACTATTTTTGAGGAAACTCCAGTCTTTTTCATTGCTTCCTTACCCTGACTCTGGTCTAACCAGAGACAGTTCACAGCCATTTATCTACAGACACTCTGTCCATTGGCCTTGAAATCTGCAGAATCTCCCAGGCATCAAAGAGATTGCCTGCCTCTATGCTGCCTCTGAAGTGGCAAATACTTGGGGAATTAATGAAGTTGCAAAGAAACCCACAACCCAGTCGTTTGGATAATCCATTGCTGAAAGGAATTTTATCACAAGAATGAAATAACCAGGCTCCACCTGGAATTTTCATCTGGTATTTCCAGTGATCTATGATCATGTCAGTCAGGTGGCATTTCTTAACTGTGGTTTTCTAGACACCCTGTAAAAAATGAAAAAGGTATTGACCGGGAGGGGCCTTCCATCTAATTGGGAAAAAAATCCATCATTCACAAAGAAATAATTTACATGTAAAAATCAGATGTTTAGGATATATTTATGTGTCATCTTACTTCTGCTTATTTGTTTCATCTCCTACTGTATATGTCACCTGCCTAAGGTGAAAACTACTCGCACCTCCTCCATTCTCCTCCATTCTCAGTCTAAACTCTTGCTACTTGAAGTGGTCCTCAGACTAGCAGCATCAGAAACTCTTGAGAACTTCTTAGAAATGCCAGCTCTACTTTATTCCTACAGAACCTGAAATTACATTTGAACATGGTGCCCAAGTTATTTTGTTTGCACATTACAGTATTGAAAAGCACTGATCTAAACTAGTCAGAATTTTCCACACTGATTCCAGTAAATATCTGTGCTTATTAGAAAGATAGGCTGGTCTTCAGCTGTACTGTATTTAATGGAACGTTTTAGTTATTTGTAAAAAGCTCATCAACTAGCTAATTCGTTGTAACTTGAATTTGAAAAGTAGTATGTTGTTATGGGAAGGGTGCTAAATTGATACGAGGAAACCTGAATTTTCTGTTTTTGACTCTGTCATTGTCTGTTGGGCAAGCCATTATTTTTGTTCAGTTTCAGTTATTTTGGTTTTGTTTTTAATTATTATTCATTTAAATATATAACATGAGGTTTTTCTACTAATTGCTCCCAAACTGGGCTTCGCAGCTCTTTAGAATTTTACAAAACAGGAATGATAAGACCTCAAACAACTTTTTGTATATAAAAAAAGCCTGACATTGGAATTCTGCCTTTAAGCATGATAAGGTTACCCAGAATTTGCACTTTAGCTACCACATCTTCCTTGCTGCCCCAGATTAAAGTCAAGATTTAAGCTGTCTCAGACATGTGAGAAGTTCTCTCATTTTTAAAGACTTCCAGAATTCACATGGAACTGATATTTAACAGTCTTGACTGTAAATGAACCTAAACCCCTCGATCTTTAAGCTGTCTTTTCAGCCTGTGTCCTTGCAGTCAGTGGAGGGACGCAAGTCACCCTTTTCTGAAAAGAGCCTTTTATATAGGCCTTACCAGGGATTAGTTGTCAGCTCTGGGCCAGACCCTCCAGGAATGGTACACAGGCTACTTGTCGGGGGTGTCATGAAAGGAGGAAGGAAAATATGACAAAGGACAAAAGTATTCACTGCACAGTATTGCCTAGGGTCAAAGGCCTTTCCAGTCAAAGACAAACAAAAAAGATGGACACTTTTTTCCTTTGCTCACACTTTTGTGTGGCTTATTTCTTTCTTGGCCTTTACTTTCAATGTGAAGCCTTTTTTTCCTCTTTTTTTTTTTTTTTTTTTTTTTCCTGTTTGGTTTCAGTGACTCCATACAGTCACTCTTTTGTAAAATCGAAAGCAGATCTATCCCCGATAGGGATTCCTGAAAATTTTCCCATCCCTCAATATTCTAGGGACATAGTAAAGGTTATATTTACATGCCACACTGCATTTCAGGGAAAGTGTGATTTTCCTTTAAGGGTTTGCTTCCACATCTCCCACTTGCACCAAATACACTTTCAAGTTAATAAAAGCTCTACCTGCTGAGGCAGCAAATCAGGCTATAATTAAAAGGGAGGAAACATTTTACACAAGAAAATGTGTGGTTTGGTTTAAGCGTAAATATGAAAAAAAGGCATGAAAGCTGATAACAAGATATAATTTGTATTCGTGGCTTTTATTTATTGAACAAACTGTTAGAAGAAAACTTGCTTTAACTATTAACTTACTATATTCTAATAAGTCTTTAATGTTTCACATAGCTACTGCATTGGAGCTTGTAAAAATAACTTTAAATTCCAATGTCAAGTGGAGCATGAAGATTTGGTTTCATTTTCAAAACTGCTTTGCTGAGAAATATACCCTAAAAAGCAATTCTCATTTTACTTCCTTACAGCTCCAACAGCTGCAGGATGAATTATAAAATGTATTTAACCCAATCTGAAAGTTAGAATTTTGATCTCTGAAGAAAGTATTTTTGAAGACCCTCGCACATGCCAAAAAAAGGATTTAGAACTTTGATAAGGCTTCAGAAAGAAGCACTGTGAAATTTTGACAAAGAGCTACCTTCTTTTTTTTTCTTTTTTTTTCCAAGAATGCTTCAGATCTATACTATATGATATAATACTGTATTATATATGGATGAATAGTACTTTACTTTATTCTTGAATTTTTCATCCTTCTGGGCACACTGTATTACCATAGACAAAAAGGTATTTTATACCAACAAATTCAAATAAGCATTTATTTGTTCCTCAAATAAGCGAATGTTAGACACATACATATACATCAGCATATATATTTATGTTTTCTGAATATTCATTCAGAATGATTATGCTTTCAAACACTGTGTATCTTTCTGAAGCTGCAGACAGTTCTTTGAGGAGTGGCTGGTTAATAAGGACCCACAGCCATGGTGATTTTTCAAAGCCTGTCCCAGGGGAACATCACAAATCTCTAGGGAAGGATGGAAATGGTTTACAGCACCTTCTGTATGGACTGGTGGCCTTTAGGATGCAGAGCTGCCTTCCCATCCAATACTGGCAGCCTTAAGATAGGGCTAATGTCATGTCCTTATTTGCACTTACAGTGCTGTGTCATTCATCATTGCCATCATCTGTGGAAAAAAGTCACAATACCGTGTGTCAGTATGTGTTTCTCCGCAGCTATGATAATTTCGGTATTTGCACTAGGGGAAAATATACTTAGACAATTCTTATAATAAAAAATTTTGCATGTGCACATGTGCTATCTCACTGCTTTTCTCCTTTCACTTTATTAAAAGATTTTTAATGAAATTCGTGAGCACTATGTTCTGCTTAAATAATATCTTAGGTTATTGTGCTTCTCAATCTATACATTTGAATGAGAAATTAAATGTTTCTCACAAAATGATTGCAATACATTCTGAGATCCTTTGAACTGAAATATAGAAAATATGTAACAAAAGATGTGTGCACCATCTAAATACACCTACAGATTTGTTTCTGCTCTCTAATTGTTTAGTATTATAATGTCCCCTTTCCTAAGTTCTCCTGTTCCATTAGTCTCATCTAATTCCATTTTAAATTTAACACTTTAAATCAACATATACTAATATCTTTATTAATCAATCAACCAATAAATAATTCTTAAAAATTATGAAGAGAGCTACCAAAAATCTAGAAAACATGTTGCAAACTCTCAAGAAGATAATATCCTAACTGAAAAATATGACAATCCAAAAATTATTGGCCGGGCGCCATGGCTCATGCCTATAATCCCAGAACTTTGGGAGGCCGAGGAGGGTGGATCACCTGAGGTCAGGAGTTCAAGACCAGCCTGGCCAACATGGTGAAACCCTGTCTCTACTAAAAATACAAAAAAGTATCCCAGCGTGGTGGCAGGCACCTGTAATCCCAGCTACTCAGGAGGCCGAGGCAGGAGAATTGCTTGAACCGAGGAGAGAGAGGTTGCAGTGAGCCGAGATCCCCCCATTGCACTCCAGCCTGGGCAAGAAGCACAGGACTCCGTCTCAAAAAAATAAATAAATAAAATAAAATGATAAAAGTCTACATATTTTAAAATATCTTTATATCAGCTTCTTTACCAAAAAATATTTGAGACATTTGAATAAACGCCTAAAAAGGAATTGTTTTTATTTTTTAGCAAGAAATTGTGGTGTTGCAGGAAAACAAAGGTAGAAAACTAGAATAATGCAGATCAGAAAGCCCAATTACTAGACATGAGCCACAGAGTCAGAACTGAGGAAAACATGATCACAACCAAGACGCAGAGTGTCCAAAAGAGCAGGCTGGGTACAAGGTGAGGGGTCTTTTATTATCACTAGAACTAAGAGAAACTTCCCCTGTTGATTCTTATCAGGGCATACAATATGGCTTACTGAGCTAAAGCCTCGACAACAGTCTTTTAATAATATAATATTGGGTTTCATTTTGCTGTACAACGTTCTTCAAAGTGATGGCAATGATAGACAGTAAATAATTGAGAGCTGCATTGGAGAATTTACATAGGGAATATTAATAGATAGCCAGTGTATTAGTCAAGGTAATCCATGCCAGCTGCTGTGACAACCAACCACAAAAATCTCAGTCTCTTAACACAAGAAAGTCAGCGAAATGTAGATTGTGTGTTTCTCCTCAGCAGCTCTCCGTCAACAAGAGACCTACCCTAGCTATCCCTGCTGGCATGCATGGCCTCTAAGAGCCCTGCAGAAGATGAAGAGGCGGGGCATGGAGGAAGGTACATTGGCTCTTAGCTACTTCGGCTGAGAATGGACACAGTCCGCTCTCCTCACATGCCATTGGCCAGAGTGTGAGAACATGGCCACACCTCACTGCAGGGGAAGCTGGGAAATATATCTTCCGTGTGCCCCAGAAAAAGAAAATAAAATGAGATTTGGTGAATGTATAACACTGTCTCTGCCACAACTGAGAATGCCAGGCTGTGGAGATTGGATGTGATGTAAAATGCACTAGCCTGGGGTTCTTAAAGGGGAGTGTCATACCACATGGGATAAACTAATGGTATGAGAACAAAATATTAAAACTTCTACGCATTGTTAATTTTAATCAAACAAATATGTACATTCGAGGATATATATATATTTTAAGAACTATAGGCTGGGCACGGTGGCTCATACCTGTAATCCCAGCACTTTGGGAGGCTGAGGTGAGTGGATCGCCTGAGGTCAGGAGTTTGAGACCAGCCTGGTCAACATGATGAAACCCTGTCTCTACTAAAAATACAAAAATTACCTGGGCGTGGTGGTGGGTGCCTGTAATCCCAGCTACTCACGAAGCTGAGGCAGGAGAATCGCTTGAACCTGGGAGGCAGAGATTGCAGGTAGCCAAGATCGAGGCATTGCACTCCAGCCTGGGTGACAAGAAGGAAACTCCACCTCAAAAAAAAAAAAGAACTATATCTATATATATTTATAGGCCCTAAGTAAGATGACCTCATGTCATGATATGCAAGACAAAAGATCATAAGTTCTGTGACTTGAAGGATTCATGAGAGGTGTCCTTACTTGACCGTGAGCTTTCAATAAATTGTTAAGGGTTGAAGTTTCTGTGCACCCAGTTAGGTGGTTTTACCAGTTATATTCTCTAGTGTTGACGAAAATAAGCCTGATGAGAACGGATACCTGGATTTTTTTTTTCTTTTGCGACAGAGTTTCACTCTTGTTACCCAGGCTGGAGTGCAATGGCATGATCTTGGCCCACTGCAACCTCTGCCACCCAGGTTCAAGCGATTCTCCTGCCTCAGCCTTCCGAGTACCTGGGATTACAGGCACCTGCCACCATGCCCGGCTAATTTTTTGTGTTTCTAGTAGAGCCAGGGTTTCACCATGTTGGCCAGGCTGGTCTTGAACTCTTGACCTCAGGTGATCCACCCACCTCGGCCTCCCAAAGCACCGGGATTACAGACTGAGTCACCGTCCCTGGCCAATATCTGGCTTTAAAAGAGTCCTGCGAAAACTCTACAGACTGATGATGCTAAAACATTAAAATGCCAGTGAACAAGAACAAACTAGCAGGGCTCATGCTTCTGCTCTCCAGCTTTATTATAAGATAGAAACAACTATCTAATCAGACAAAATCAGTCCCCAAAAAAGGTAATTTGAAAAAAATGATTTATATCCACTACCATTAATAATGAGCCTAATCCTAAATGTACATTAAGCCCTAAGATATTAACTATTAATGGTATGAAGCCAGAATAAGAACTCAATACTACTATCCAAAGCATGAAGACCAGCCTCTACAAATACATTTTTTTCAGGAATATTCAATCCAGTACTTGACAAAATTTTACTCAGCTTGCATATTCATAAGTCCCAAGTGAGAAACTCACAAACCCCATTGAAAAAACAGGAGTTTTATCACAACAGGTTTTTCCCATTGTAATAAAAATCACTAAGATAATATTCATTCACTCAAGAAGTAATTACTAAGTGCCTACTGAGGGCTAGGCATTGTTGTAGGCATCACAGATTTAGGGATGCACAGAACATGCAAAACTGACTGCCCTCCTGGAGCTGACATTCTAGGGCAGTGGTTCTCAGCTGAGGGTGATTTTGTTCCCTGGGGGATATTTGGCAACATCTGGAGACATGATATTTGCTTTTCACAGTTGAGGCAGGGAGGAGTGGGGGTGCTACTGGCAGGTGGTATGTGGTGGGTAGAAGCCAGGAATTCCACTAAACACCCTGCAATTCACAGCACAGCCCCCCACCCCACAACAACAACAAAAAATTCTCTGTCCCTGCGTGTCCATAGTGATGAGATTGAGAAACCACCACCGTTTAATTTTGTAAGAATAAAATGGCTAATGTATCTAGTCTTTACAGTACTCCGGAATAAGTCAGAATGTGGCTATGAAACACTTTTTCATTTCATTCGATGGCGTCAAAGAGTCTGAAGACTTCAGAAGACAAACGTCCCCCAAGTGGAGGACGGAAATGTCATAGGAATACCAAGAGGATATTTCAGGCCTGCAGTCAGAAGTGTGGGGCACCCCAGCAGCACCCTCCCCGCCATGCCCAGCACCCGCCAGGCCCCTGCGTGAGAGCAGGTCAGACCGCCCACGCGCAGCACCGCAGCGACTGCCTCCTTACCCAGCGTGCAACTGTGTCCGGAATTGGTGGGTTGTCTCTCTGACTTCAAGAATGAAGCCACGGACCCTCGCGGTGAGTGTTAGTTCTTAAAGATCAGGAGTGAAGCTTCAGACCTTGGCGGTGAGTGCTACAGCTCTTAAGGCGGCGCATCTGGAGTTGTTCGTTCCTCCTGGTGGGTTCGTGTTCTCGCTGATTTCAGGAGTGAAGCTGCAGACCTTCTCAGTGAGTGTCACAGCTCATAAAGTTGGTGCCTACCCAGAGTGAGAAGCAATCAGACTTATTGCGAACAGCAAAAGAACAAAGCTTACACAGCGTGGAAGGTGACCTGAGCTGGTTGCCGTGATGGTCGCCAGGGGGGGCCTGCTTTTATTCCCTTATTTGGCCCCACCCACGTCCTGCTGATTGGTCCATTTTACAGAGTGCTGATTGGTTCATTTTACAGAGAGCTGATTGGTGCATTTACAAACCTTTAGATAGACACAGAGCGCTGATTGGTGCATTTACAATTCTTTACCTAGACGTAAAAGTTCTCCAAGTCCTCACCCGACCCAGAAGCCTGGAAGACTTCACCTCTCACGACCCTGGCACCTGGGGCTGCCCCTGCTCGACCCACTGGCCGGCCTGCTCCAGGGCCCAGTGCACACTCTTGGGGTCCGGGTGCTTCCTCATTGCGAACCCCGCCCGGGTTCTGGCACAGGTCCACAGGTTGGGAAGTGGCCCAGCCCTGCCAGCCACCAGCCCGCAGGCCTCAGGCACCCCAGGAAGCCAGGGGACCTCTTGGGCCTGGCGCCTACCCTCAGAGGCCCTGGGTGGAAACAGATCACACCTCCCGCGCATCCTGTGGCCGTCTCCTGGAAGACGGACCTCCGTGGTCACCACTTCCCCAAGCAGCCCAGAAGACCCTTTCACTCTACCCGGCTGGTGCTTCTGCCTAGGGAAGCCCCCAGGCTGAGGTGCCCCCAAACTAGGTACAGCTCTGCAGCGGACCCCACAGTCCCGGTGTCTGGGCTCCACGTGTGAAGCGCCCACCGATGGCAGGAGCTCCTGTGAGACAGCTCTTTGTCTCTGCCAAACACGTCCTGGCCCCTAGGTCTTTGCCCCCATCTGAAGCACACCCAGGAAACTCTCAACACCCAAAGGTTGCCATGAAGTCCTCACAACTGGAAGAGGTCACTGTGGCTGTGGCCAGAGGAAGTGATGAGGCGAATGAATCAAAGCTGTGGTATCACCCGCCTGTAGGCCAAGCAGGTGGCAGCAGTCGCCAACACTCCCAGCCACCAGTCTGCTTGTGTGCAAGGCGCAGGCCTGCCCACCTGGGAGTTACCTGTCATACCTGGCTCCACCCTCCTTACCAGGTCTCCACTGTCTCTAGCTGGAGACAAGACCATAAGGTCATTGTCTGTGAGAGCCACTGAATGGTGACCATCTCAGTGTATCCAAGTCTCGGAAGCGCAAAAGAAACTCAGGGCAACCCAGTCAATTGGAGAAAGAAGCTCTGGAGAAAAGCCAGATCCTGCTGCCAGATGCCCAGCCTCCTGCCCTGCTGATGGCCTCTGGGTGGTGGTGCCAACACCACGTGTTCACACCATGCTGTAGACTAAAGACAGCTAACCAGCAGACTGGCTTTGGGGAAAAGGAATGAATGATGAAATTGAAATTTTCATTTGGGTTTTTAAGAAACAATAAAAATGTCAAAGCATTTGCATTTACTTAGTGGCTTGGTCTTCTGCACAGTTAAGAACAGGCTATTAAATTCTGGATGTCTCAATGCACAAGAATACATATCACAGACTTGAACATTTCTGCAGAAATCTTGGGATCAAGGAACATTTCATGAAATTATTTAGATCTTGTCCCTTGCTCCTCTGGATGTGCTGTCTTTCTTAACTCTTCTCTGTCACCATCTTTGATGTGCTTGAGATGTACATTTTACAGCTGAAAAGGAGCAAAGGAAAGAAAGTGTGAATTGTCTCCTTTGGTGGGCTACACCGAACTTTGGAGATATTATAACACATTTTAAAATACCAATCAAATTCTTCTGACATACACAATCTGTTCCATAAATGTGTTTCCAGAAAAAATATTTTTTTGCAACCTCAAATGTTGTGCTGTCACTAATTTTCGTAAGTGTACTTTATGACAACACAGATCCCTCTCCCTGAGATGTGGAAGTGTTACACAACACTCATACAACAGACTTTTTAATCTTCTTTCTGTTAGTGTCCCCCAGCCTCCTAGCATTTTTAGCAATTTACACAACTTTTTTTCTTCAGTAAATGTTTGTGTCCATTGGATTATAAGCATTATTAAGAAATACAAAAACAAAATATTGGTGTGTGGGTTTTCTTTTTATGAGCACTCATCTTTTAAAAATCCATAATGAGCTGGGCACAGTTACTCATGTCTGTAATCCCAGCACTTTGGGAGGCCAAAGAGGGAGGATCACTTGAGGCCAGGAGTTTGAGACCAGCCTGATCAACATGGTGAAACCTCATCTCTACAAAAAATACAAAATTTAACCAGGCAAGGTGGCACACGCCTGTAATCACAGCTACTCGGGAGGCTGATGAACGAGAATTGCTTGAACCTCGGAAGCAGAGGTTGCAGTGAGCTGAGATCGCGCCACTACACTCCAGCCTGGATGACACAGTGAGACTCTGTCTCAAACACACACACGCACACATACACACAAAATAAAAAATAAAAATAAAAATACATAATAAAATATGTAGAATAAAATTATATGAGCCTGGGGGCTATGCCAACATAATCTAATTGAGGGAAAAGGAGAAGGTGGAGATGAAATAAGACTGGCCATGAGTTTGTAATTGTGGAAGTCCAGCTCTACTCATCATTCTACTCTCTCTAATTTTATATATATTTGAATTTTTCATAAGAAAAAGCTAAAAAAAGACAAGTATAATGGTTTCATTACCTCAACTAATAGTATAGTCACTCCTTCCATTCAGATTAATATATTTTTGTGAGGTACCTTTTTGAGCTATGACAGTCATCAAAAACTAATGTATAAATTAACTCAACATAATACCAGAACTTGTATCTCATAAAACCTAAATCAGCATTTTCCAAGTTAATGAAGCCAATTTAATCACATATATCTCACTAAAATACTAACAGTTTTAGAATAAAACATTCATTGCATCTTTAATAATAAAAATACAATTTTATTTTGTAAATACTAGTTCATCTTTACATCACCATTTACATTCTTACTATGTGGCTTTTAACATTTAGTTGTAAATGTGTAGATTTAAGAAATAAGCATACATAAATGGCAGGTTACATACTTTTAAAAGTTTTCAGCATAGAGGGCATAAGCCAATGTGCGAGAGCACAGCCCGTGCCCAGGAAGCTCTATCCTATTTGTGCTTGTTGTCTCCAATGTGTGGTCCCATGCCTGGCACATATTTCACATTCGATACAGTTTGTCAACTGAGCAGGAAAAAAAGACACTTCGGAGTGGCATACAAAAAGAATTTTAGAAGTATAAAAATAAACCAAAACCCATCTCCTCATTTTCCAACTGGGAGACAGAGGCTTAGGAAGGGTAAATCACAGAGCTAATGGATGTATGGTGAAAGAAATGTTTTAGGAAGATTGATCTAACATAGATCTGTGGGATGCTTCAGAGAAGAGAAAGACGAAGCAAAGGCACATGTTAAGAGATGGTCACAATAATCACAGGGCAAGGTAATGGGAGCTGCACTGGGAGGAAGGGAAGGTAATAAGATGCAGACGAGGATCTGAAAGACATACAAAACGCTCCTCTGGGCACTGCTTTCTCACTGTCAGTAAGATTTCATTTTAACCTATTTCTACACATGCTGGTATCAATCATGATACCCAGATATTTTTACTCATGGCCCCAAACTGCACAAAAAGACATAATTAGCAGTTCTTTTGACTCATTTAGGGCCTCTGAGAGTGATTCATACCCTCCGCTACACAATTATCCACCATAAATATAGTTCAACCTCTGACTATTCCAAGCAACGGTTCTTTATAATGTCCACGCATATGCTTTTTACTTCATTCCTATAGGAGTCCAACCTCTTTAACTAATCTTTTGAGATCTCCCATATTTTTTCTCCTCCGCCTAAGATAGTCTGTCTCAGTGCACATTATTCTGGAATAGAGCAGTAAACAATCTTTCAGAATCCAATAGCAATTTTTGTTTTTCTCCCCACACATGCTAAGATCAAAGATGTGTTTGAGTTAATAATCTCTTCTAAAATGGAAATACAAAGGAGTAGATATCTTCAGTAAGAAAAACTAGTTGACCTCTTTTGTTCAAGACCAGTAACCCAGAGGGAATCGAAGTTTTGATTGTCAGTAAAAAGGACAATAATTTGAAGAAGCGTGTGGATAGTGGCTAAGAAAGGCCAGGATAAAGTCTGGGCAAGCAGAAGAAATACACTGGTGGAGCATCTGAGATTCACAAGAGGAGCTCAGCCTCAAGGTGGGTGGGGACGCTGAAAGGGAAGCATGAATACGCCAGTGACAAATGTGCAGAGGGTCAAGGGGGCTGACAACTGTTCCACAGACTGGAGATCATTGTGTGGCCCCTGCCTGGCCCTCAGGACACTCCAAGCCAGTCCCCAGCTAGCCCTTCTGCACCAAGCCTGTCAGCACACACTGTATGCACCCTCCCCCAGGCTCTCACCCTGCCTCAGACCCCAGCAAGTTCCAGATCAAGTCTTCTGTCTTCCCTAGATGCTTTTCTGCCTGTGCCAGCCCACCTCACCCTTGCCTCTCTGTACAGTATAAAAGTCAGAGACAATTGTTTTGAAATTCAAGCCTAGCCTCTCCAGTGAAAATAAAGCTCCTTAAGAGCAGTTTTTCTGACATATCACTTTCGTTCTTCTTCAGAAAAAAGAGCAGGAGTAAGTGAATTAAGAATACTTTGAAACAATAAGTATTTCCATCCTGTTTTCGTCCAGTTATTTAAAACAGCATACAATGTACAGCTTTAGAAGCAGCTTCTTATTTGGGGGTTGGTTTATAAACTGCATGGTTGAAAATACATCCCAGCCCAGGACTTTACAGCTGATGATGAAGAAATGAACAAAGCTGGAGCCCAAAAAGACCAATATAGTCAATGTGCTTAGACAAATGTCAGCAGCTGCCAAGGAAGATTTCATACTTAGAATGGTTATTCGACTAGAGATTGGTTCTATTATAAGAATTTGTTTCCTCTGCATAAGAAAAGTTTGAATACATTAAATTATAAGTGAGAGTTCTAGATGCCTGGGCACATAATGAAAATTTTAAAAATAACTAATTACATTGTTTTCCAAGTGGGTTCAAAGATTTTTTGGCAAAATAAAAAGAAGCTTTTGTTTTGAAAATAAAGTACCCCAAAGGAATAATATACTTCTGTATTTCGGATGGCCAAAGCATAGAAATATGAACCCCTGAGTTTCATTTGTGCCATTTATTTATTCACTTATTTACTCACTCATTGAATGTCTATTATGTGCTGGGCATTGTGCTAGGTGCTAGAGAAACAGAGAAAAGGAAGACATCTCACCCACAAGGATGTCAAATTGTGGGAGAAAGACAATGTTCTTAAATATGCTACATGTTTTAATAGGAATCTAAACTTATCTTGGGCTTAAGGCAATACTGAGTAATAGATGCCAGGTTTCATTAAATACCTAGAGGAACTGTGTGAATTAGGCAGTTAGAAGTATACACGTAAAGACTATGGTTTCTGGAAATCAAGAATAAACTACAAGGTAAGACATCCAGGGTGTCCAAAATATCCTAGAAGTCCTATTATCACCAGGAAACAAGCTAGATGTCAATAGTCCAGAAAAGCAGGACATGTGCCAAAGCTACCAGAGTTAGCAGAGGTGAAAAACCGTCCAGAGGTTGACAAAGTCAGGCTAGATACGAAAAAGCAGGAAAATCTCAGGTTAAGATGGGCTAGTGATCTGGAATCATGGACATTCAGTCAAGCTCATTTGTGTTCACAGGGCAGAAGTAAACCAAACCTTGACCACAGTAAACGCACATCTGTCATGAGCCTACCATGTGCCAGGCATTTGGCTAGTCACTTTATATAAAATATCTCATTTAGCTTCCCCACCCCAAACTGTAAGAGGGTTGTTCACAGATGAAAAAATTGAGACTCAAAGAGATTAAATACCTTACCCCAAATAGCAGTGATCATCTACCAAATCGTGAGTTATTTACAAATGAGAAAATGGAGACTCAGAGAGATTAAATAATTTGCCCCAAACCACAGTGATCATCCTGATAGAGCTAAGATTCAAACCTTGAGGTCTGGCTCACAAGTCTGTGAAGTGAGGCTCATCTCTCTACTTCCTACCTGGGAAGGCACACTGAAAAGTAAGTCCAGAAGCTGAGGGAAAAGTGAGGAACATCTGATTGCAGATTAATTTAGACAAGCGGGCTAAGAGAAAGGGAGCAAGGATTAAGGGCAGATAATAACAAAGGGATCCACGGAACTTCCACTGAATGATCAAATTAGATTTCGTGTGACAGGTTTTTGTTTTTGTTTCTTGAAGTTTTGTTTTGTGCAAAACTTCAAGACAGCAGTGATTATGTGATTAGGAGTCTTGGCCCCTTTGATGTTGGCTCCGTTACTGCATGCCCAACTAAAGCTTCTAATAGCTGGGGACATTTCAGAGGCTGAACAAAGAGTTTATTAAAAAGAGTTACTCAGGAAAAGTGAAGACCAAAGAATGGAGGATTGGAGACTGTTAAATAAAACCAAGTAGTCTGCCTCAGCTACATCACTTATCACCAATGGAACAGCCAGGACTGAGGTATCGTTCTAAATCTGCACTGGGGAAAACCTCTGGGTCCCTGATGATAGAGACATGGGGCTGGTGTGCTGCTGTCTCTGACTTTTAGTTCTAGGTAGGATAAGAGCTACTATCAAACCTTTTGTTGAAACTGAATTTAAATTCATTATAAGCAAATAGTGAGTGACTGAAATAAACAGAATGCCTTGTCTGAGAGTTGTTTTAGCAGAAATGAAAGAACAGTCAAGACTATAAGCATAGGAAGACATGAACAACACAGATGCAGAAGAGACTATTTCAAAAAACGTTTCACAGTTTTACAAGATGAAAAAATGAAAAGGAGAAACCTGCCCACACAACCGAGGGCACTATCTTGTTTTGGACTAGGAAGTCATATTATACTGTCTTCATACTCTTCCTGTCATCCCATCCCCACAGCCTTAGAAGGCAGCCCCGGAACCGAAGGCCACCTCTTGCGGCTGCGAGCGTCGCCTCAGCAACCGCACCCACGGCGCACGCCCGGTAGGCGGGGCGGAAGCCTGTCGGATGTCGCGAGAGTTCCCAGGCGGTAGGCGGCGGCGCCGGGAGAGAAGCGCCGTGTAGCTGCGCTTCCGCAAAGATGGCGGCGGCTGCGGGTAGCTGCGCGCGGTTGGCGGCCTGGGGCGGAAAACTGCGACGGGGGCTCGCTGTCAGCCGACAGGCTGTGCGGAGTCCCGGCCCCTTGGCAGCGGCAGTGGCCGGCGCGGCCCTGGCAGGAGCAGGAGCGGCCTGGCACCACAGCCGCGTCAATGTCGCGGCGCGGGATGGCAGTCTCACAGTCTCCGCACAGGTACGGGACGAACTCCTTCTGCTAGCCCCAGTCAAGCTCCTCCCTCCCCTGACGCCCTTTGGCGGGGAGTGGTTTGGCGCTGGGCGGCTCTCCCGGAGCCGTGGGTGGAGGTGCCGCTGCGATCGGAGCGCCCTGCGGCTGGTGGGACTCGCTCCTTCCTGGACCGGCCCCCGGCCTGAGCCCCCGAGGGCCTTCGAGGCTGGTGACCGGAGATTCTGCCTCCCTTGGGAGAACCCCGCGGACGCTGAACACCACGGCCCGCAAAACTGGCCGCACTAATTTAGTGGTGATGAGTGTGGGCGTGTCTTAATTCGAGGCTCCTAATTCAGAATCTCACTGCGCCTCGCCTCTTGCTACCTCTCTGGTCAGTGAAGTGGCATTCACATCCGCAGGTGGTTTGCGTCCAGTTACCCCTGTGGGATATACCTTTGTTAACCTTTGCAACTAAGTTTTACGATCTTTTCTTTATATAGCATGATGAAGTTCTGTCGATTGCTTTTTTAAGTCACGAATGTGTCAGCCACAAAAATTAACCAGTTGATTTCCAGATTTTATTATCAACTTTAAGGAACATTATTGCATGATTATAAACCTTAATATCTTAGTGGACCATAAGTTCTAAGCAAAAATTGCTCCTAAAACCTCCATCTATTAAAGACAAGAGTCTGCCGGGCGCGGTGGCACACGCCTTTAATCCCAGGGCTTTGGGAGGCCGAGGCGGGTGGATCTCCTGAGGTCAGGAGTTCGAGACCAGCCTGGCCAACATGGTGAAGCCGCTCCCCACCCCAGCCCCGTCCCCCCGGTCTCTACTAAAAAATATAAACAATTAGCTGGGTGTGGTGGCGGGAGGCTGAAGTAGGAGAACCGCTTGAATCCGGGAGGCGGAGGTTGCAGTGAGCCAAGATCGAGCCATTGCACTCCAGCCTGAGCTAAAAGAGCGAAACTCCGTCTCAAAAAAAAAAAAAGATTCAAGTTCCCTATTTCAGGATAGATGATGTTGTAACGCATTTGAAAATTTGAATGAGTAGTGCTTTAAAATTTTTGTAGACTTAGTAAGTTTTTACATATGAGCTTTTTTGAAAATTGAAAGTAGTAGTTTATTATTTTCTTTTTTAGATTTACATTATGCCTTTCTAGCGAAAAACTCAAGGAACATTCAGATACAACAAAAAAGAGAGGAAAGAAGGCCTTCTGAGTTAAAATTAAGTATTGGCAACTGATATTCCTTGTTTGTATTAACATACATTATAATTATATTGTAAACATATATAATGGAAAGATCTATTATCTAGTGTTTTTATAGCATTTTTGTGAATCTTGTGCCAAGGAGTTCAGTGTATTCATCATTAGTTTCTGTCCCCTAGATTCATCCTGGTTTTTTTGTTTGTTTTTTGTTTTTGTTTTTGTTTTTTTGACAGGAGTCTCGCTCTGTCGCCCAGGCCGGACTGCAGTGGCGCTATCTCGGCTCACTGCAAGCTCCGCCTCCCGGGTTCACGCCATTCTCCTGCCTCAGCCTCCCGAGTAGCTGGGACTACAGGCGCCCGCCATCGCGCCCGGCTAATTTTTTGTGTTTTTAGTAGAGACGGGGTTTCACCGTGTTAGCCAGGATGGTCTCGATCTCCTGACCTCGTGATCCGCCCGCCTTGGCCTCCCTAAGTGCTGGAATTACAGGCGTGAGCCACTGCGCCCGGCCGATTCATCCTCTTTTTAAGACCCTTAGGTTAATCTTCTCCGGAGTATCACTTTAACCACACAGTGTACCCTTCTTCAGAAACCCTTCTTCAGTGTCTCATTTTGCCAAGAGTAAAATGCACTTTTTTTTTTTTTTGACATGGAGTCTCTTTCTGTCACCCAGGCTGGAGTGCAGTGGCGTGATCCCGGCTCACTACAACCTCTTAACTCCCCGGTTCAAGTAATTCTCCTACCTCAGCCTCCCAAGTAGCTAGGATTGCAGGCATACGCCACCACGTCCAGCTAATTTTTTTTTTGTATTTTTAGTAGAGCCGGGATTTCACCATGTTGGCCAGGATGGTCTCGATCTCCTGACCTCGTGATCCGCCTGCCTTGGCCTCCCAGAGTGTTGGGATTACTGGCGTGAGCCACAGCGCCCGGCCAAAATGCACATTTTAAAACTTTGTCTTTCAGAGCCTTTTATAGTCACACTCTGACCTGACGCTACTCAGGCACCTTCCCACTAAAGTGATTCACTCACTATCCCTAGAACAAGACTTAAATACCGCTCACCCGCCAGCTGCAATTTGTAGACTCTTGATTTCACTTATCCATCTAATTGGTTTTTTTTTCTGGCCCACTTCTAATCTTTCTCCTTTTAAATCCCTGACTTGATTCTAAAAGCTTCACACTAGTGTAGTTATTTTGGATTCTCTTCCCAACTCTCAGCTCTCCTTCCCTGCAGCTTTGTAAGTTTAATCTTAGCTAAAGTAATACAGAAACCATTTTATTATCAATCGTTTTATAAGGTCTGTTGGCATAGCATTTGCCTGATCTGCTATTGGACCGAGACAGTGGTTCTCATCCTTTTGCCACCACGGTGGACATTCCTTTCAGCATCAGTGGCTGAATACAGGAAGGATTGAGAGGACCTATAGGTTGAAAACTTTGCCTTCACCTCAGTGATTTTGATAGATTCCCTAAGAAGTGGGCCTACTACCACTACTTTAGGGACAGGTGTGCATAGTTGAGCTAGATAGATACCAGAATTTTGGCTTGTGATGAATCTTTCATTGCAATAGAATTTTATGCATTAATATAGTTACATTGGTATTCCACGTTGGTAAACTCTTCCTGACGCGGCCCTATAATAATAGTGAAGATGTCCGGCCGGGCCTGGTGGCTCACGCCTGTAATCCCAGCACTTTGGGAGGCCGAGATGGGCGGATCACGAGGTCAGGAGATCGAGACCATCCTGGCTAACACAGTGAAACCCCGTCTCTACTAAAAATACAAAAAATTAGCTGGGCGTGGTGGCGGGCGCCTGTAGTCCCAGCCACTCGGGGGCCTGAGGCAGGAGAATGGCGTGAATCTGGGAGGCGGAGCTTGCAGGGAGCCGAGACCCTGCCACTGCAGTCCAGCCTGGGCGACAGAGCAAGACTCCGTCTCAAAATAATAATAATAATAATGATAATAATAATAATAATAATAGTGAATATGTCCTTCATTTTCAGTCATTACACTAAGTGCTTTTTTCCAATAAAAATATAAATTTATATTAATGGAGTCCTACACTTTTCTAGTTCCCATTGTGACCAACAGCTTGCATTTGTGAGGGTCAGTCGGGAATTAAGGGTAGAGTTTCATGTCATGAAACAGTAGATAAATTGGAACCTTCCTTTTTTCTTTACTTTCTTCCTTTCACAAGTATTGAAATCTTACTCTGTGCTAGACAATATGCCAGGAGCAGGGATTAGAGACACAGTTTATGTGCTTACAGTTTAATGGGGAACGGCAGTTTTAATACAATGTGATAAATGCTGTGGTAGGGTTAAATACTGGGTGCTGTGGAAGCATAGTGGAAGAGTATTTCACAAAGTCTTGGTTTCCTGAAGGAATTATGTGTAGGTTGACACCTGGAGGGTGACTGCAAGTTTGCTAGGCAAAGAGAAGGGGAAGAGTTTTCTAGGCAAAGGAGATAGCTTTACAGAGATCTGGAAGTAAGAGTTGGACTCAGCAGAGTAAGAGCTGCAAAAGATGGGGTTCAAAATTGGGTGTGAGCAATGGCTGGGAATCAGATCATTAAGTGTCCCATAAGCCATGTGACAGGAATTTTTATCTTGAGGACAGCAGGAAGCCATTGCAGGATTTCTTAACCCTCATGGACCCCCATATGTCCATGCATAGAATTTAGGGGATCCATGAACTTAGAAAAAAGATTACATTTTTGTTTTCATTGACAAAATTTCATCGACAAAAATTTTGTTTCATTGTTTTCATAAATTGTTTAATGTTTTCTTCATTTAATGAATGTAGGCAACAAGCTATAGTGGTATTACAGTAACTGCCTTTGTCATGAACAGAAATCTCAGATATTTTCCTACTATATTAGAGTTGTTGTAAGTATCTCAGAGTATCACTTCTTCAAAATGAAAACACTTTTTAAACCTGCCACCATATCATATTATTTAATGCATAAATAAGTCCATGTAATACTATGTCACAAATTTGTTTCTGACCTTTGGAAAGAGTATTGGGACTTTAGTAAAGGGAGTGAATTGAAAACTAGATTTAGGGAGCTGTTGCAATAATTCAGGAGAGAGTTGATGATAGCTAAATTAGTGGATGAATTCAAAAGACATTTAAAAGATAAATTCGTAAAGACTCTGAATTGCAAGTCTATGTATGGTGTTGTTACACCTGGCCAACAAAATAGTGCCTCCTACAAAGAAATTCTTAGTGGAACTTGTTTTAGATCATGTTAGCACATCAGTTATTTCTATGTAAACTGCTGCTTTTAAAACAATATTTGAAAACTTTTCTAAGCTTTTAGTATTACTCCCATTACAATGTTATATTTGATTCAGACATGTAAAATCAGAAATCATAGAAGGGAGGAGACAGACTTATTCTGTTGTTCCAGTCCATTCTGCTATAAAAGGATAGCTTCATTCTTAAGCCTTGATACATTTTTTGAAATTATAAAAAGTTATTTCAATGGAGAAGGGAGGTTTAGGAACCTAGAGAGTTTTAGAGTTGGAAAGGTATAAGTGTACTTCTTTCCTGCAGGAATTTAAATAATAAAAGTGTTAAGGCAGTGGTCCCCAGCCTTTTTGGCACCAGGGACTAGTTTCATGGAAGACAATTTCTCCACTGATGGAGGTGGGGGTGGTTTTGGGATGCAGCTGTTGCACCTCAGATCATCAGGCATTAGTTAGATTCTCATAGGAGTACAGTTCACAATAGGTTTTGCGCTCCTATCAGAATCTAATGCTACTGATCTGACAGGAGGTGGAGCTCAGGTGGTAATGCTCTTTTCACCTACCACTCACCTCCTGTTGTGTGGTCCGGTTCCTAACAGACCATGGACCCTTACTGGTCCATGGCCCGTGGGTTAGGGACCCCTGTGTTGTGGTTACTATTGTATTTCCTTATTATAAGCTAGAATCATATATTGGCAAATCCAAACTGATTAAAACAAACCTCCATTTCACTAAGTAGATACTCAACAGTAGATGATGAGACTAAAAGTAAAGCTTTCTGAACCATTACTTTTATTTTCTTTTTTTGGAGATGGAGTCTTGCTCAGTCACTCAGGCTGGAGTGCAGTGGTGCAATCTCGACTCACTGCAACCTCCGCCTCCCGGGTTCAAGCAATTCTCTGGTCTCAGCCTCCCAAGTAGCTGGGACTACAGGTGAATGCCACCACGCCCAGCTAATTTTTGTATTTTTAGTAGAGACGGGGTTTCACCATATTGGTCAGGCTGGTCTCGAACTCTTGACCTCAGGTGATCCGTCCGCCTCAGCCTCCTAAAGTGCTGGGATTACAGGTGTGAGCCACCGCACCTGGCACCATTACTATTTTAAGTCATTGTAATCATGCCCAAAACTGGGGAAGAAAAGTAAAAACAGCAAAGCCAAAGTAAAATACAATATAGTTCACAGTTGACAACAGTGATATCAGTGATATTTTATTTGTTATTGTTCACTCGTTAATTGCATGAATATTTCATTTACTCCCTAAATTTTCTTTCCAAATTATACGTAATATTGGATACTTTAGTTTTTTTTAATTCATAACAGGTTTTTGTTGTTGTTGTTTGCTTTTCAATAGAAAATTTTTCTACTACTGTTTGAAAAATAAAATTATTTTGCATAGCATTCTCTATAATGCTGTATTTTTTAATCTAAATAAATACAAATTCCTTATTATACAAATTCATTGATATTTTCTTTGATATGTTTATTTACATTTGTATTTATAAATACGTAAAAGTCTTCTCTGTTATCAGTTGTTGTTTTTTTTTTCTTTCATAGTACTTATCGCTCTTTGAAATTCTTTTTTTTTTTTTTTTTGAGACAGAGTCTCACTCTGTTGCCCAGGCTGGAGTGCAGTGGCGTGATCTCCACTCACTTCAAGCTCCACCTCCTGGGTTCACGCCATTCTCCTGCCTCAGCCTCCCAAGTAGCTGGGACTACAGGTGCCCTCCATGACGCCCGGCTAATTTTTTGTATTTTTAGTAGAGACGGGGTTTCACCGTGTTAGCCAGGATGGTCTCGATCTCCTGACCTCGTGATCCACCCGCCTCGGCCTCCCAAAATCCCTGCTGGGATTACAGGCATGAGCCACCGCGCCCGGCCCTGAAATTATTTTATATACTTGTTTATTTCGTCTCCCCTTACTAGAATGGCCTCTTGTCTTTTTCATCTCTGTATTCTTAGTACCTAGAATAATCGCAGTCACATAATGTCACATCATAAATGTTTATCTAGGGTGAATGAAAGAACTGAAATGCATTAAATAACAAAGTGACCTTCTCTAACTTCGGTTTGATTGGCATTTATAGAAATATTAGACAACCAATATCTAGAAATGGTTAGAATCAGCTAAGTTACTAACTGTCCCAGATATATTAAATTACACACTTAGAGCCATAGAGACATGTCATCCCATATTCCCATTAGAAAACATAAGTAAATAAGAGACTTCGCTCTTATCTGCTATGTCCCAAGGGCCTAGAAAAAAGTCTGGCACATAGTAGGTGCAGTAAATATTTATTGAATGGGTGAATTAATTGATGACATCTATAATGTTTTAATAATAGATATACCTTTGTCTCTGAAGTTTAAAGATGGGTCAATTTAACCTGTGACTACATATAAGATCGCATTTTTAATATATATTATTAACATTTATATTTGTCTTTATATAGCAAGATTTTGTCCTTTGCTATCACATTAAAATATCAAATATTCATTTTAGAATTTAAGATTATATTTTCATTTCAATTATTGAGATGCTTCAACTGGTAAACCTCAAGCCAATTAAATTATTTTTAAATTTGGAAAATAATCCTGACATGGCAAAAACCAACTATATTAATAAACTATTTTTGCATTTTAGTCAAATGCATGTTACGCATTTTACACCAACTGAAGATATAAATATAACAAGCTCTGTATCTTAACAATTGGCTGAAAATCCTCTTAGCAAGAGAATGGCTTTGGTTTACATACTATGTGTTTGAGGTAGAGAGTAAGCCCTATAAGAACCTGAATGTGAGGCCGGGCATAGTGGCTCATGCCTGTCATCCCAGCACTTTGGGAGGCCGAGGCGGGTGTATCGCTTGAGATCAGGGGCTTGAGACCAGCCTGGCCAACGTGTCGAAACCCCATCTTTACCAAAAATACAAAAATTAGCCAGGCACGGTGGTGCATGCCTGTAGTCCCAGTTACTTGGAAGGCTGAGGCAGGAGAATCACTTGAACCCCGGAGGCGGAGGTTGCAGTGAGCCAGGATCACACCACTGCACTCCAGCCTGGGTGACAGAGCCAGACTCTGTCTCAAAAAAAAAAAGAACCTGAATGTGGCTGACTTAGGCTTCAGGGGTGAGAGAAAGCTGCTTTGCATAATGCAAGCAGAAGAATTTGGAGCATATAAGGAAATGTGGGGGGAAGTGAGTCCTGGGAGTGGAGATGGAGGGAGAAGGAAGGACAGGATTGGAAAAGCAACTCTGTAGTCTTAAGATCTCCCCTTCTTTCAGCCCATCTTAAGTAAAGCCTAGCAAATGCACAAGTGCTTTGATAGAGTTGCACAAGGCTCCCGTGGTTTTAAGCAGAAGTAGCACTGAATGGAAGTGATAATCAAAAGAGGAGACATGGAGAATGTAAGTACCTCCATTGCAACCTCCATTGCAAGTACCTCCATTGCAGTTCTTAGCAACACTCCTGGAAGGATTTTGAATATTACTAGATTGTGAAATTAAAGGTAGGATTTATCTCTATCAGAGTCCAATAAGGAGAAAGAAATCAAACCAGTAATTTGAAGAAGGAAATTTAATGTAAAAAAGTAGTAGAAGGTGATTGACTACTAAGGGAGCAATACTCACAGGGGTCCAGAAGTAGCAGGTGTCAAAAAGTAGCTACTGCCTATAGGCTGAAGGAGAGTGGACTGTGAAGGAACTAAAGACTTAGGAGAGGTATCCTCCTCCACCCCAAAGCAGGGATTGAGCCTTTTCCAAGAGGCTGTGCCTATCACAAGAATATAAAGCCTGCTGCAGCTGAAGAAACTTGTCAGATGGCACAGGCCACAACTAGTCTGTAGAAGGAGCCTGCCATTGGTGGAAGGGGTGAGTGGGCTGGAACTAGTGTACAGTATTGACCTGCTGGGTGGAAGAATGTGGCCTGAGGGCCTGGCTTAGAGCTACCACAGAGGTGGTGCCCTGGAGCAGCTCATAGCTGCAGCCTGGTGGGTTGTGTGTGGCCTAAGGGCCCCTGGAGCTGCCGTGGAAGCTGTTCATTAAAGCTGTTTGGAAGCCACCCACCAGTGTGTCCTGAAGGTGCAGCTGAAGTCACTATGCCTGCCTACCAGTACTAATTGGAAGTGGTTCTGGCTGGTCTGTGAGGGCCTTTGGGCTCCAGTTCTGAATAACAAAAGGTGGACTGAGACCTGAGAGGAAAGTGCCTTTTTGGCTCTGCTGTCTTGCAGTGTCACTCCCATGCCTTCTGTGGACAGAGTTATCCCAGCTGGCAAAGGAGAAGAGTTTACAGAGTCCAGCTCTAGTATCACCAAGCAAAGAAGTGTGGATTTTAGCTGGGAGACAATAAATTGATAACCGGTATACAGTTCTAGAGAGTTTCACCCAGGTTTCAAGAAGCAAGGAAACCCCCAGTTGACTACTTGTAATGGTACAGGGTAAAGATTTTCTTTTCTTTTTTCTTTTTAAGTTTCTGGTTTTTATTCTTAAAATAAAGTTTCTAATTTTGTCTTTAGTTGGTTTTTCTTTATTCTAAAAAACAAAACAAAAACAGGATACATGTGCAGAACATGCAAGTTTGTTACATCGGTATATGTGTGCCATGGTGGTTTGCTGCACCTGTTGACCCATCCTCTAAGTTCCCTCCCCTCAATCCCCACCCCCTAACAGGCCCGGGTGTGTGTTGTTCCCTTCTCTGCATCCATGGATTCTCAATGTTCAGCTTCCATTTATGAGTGAGAACATGTGGTGTTTGATTTTCTGTTCCTGTGTTAGTTTGCTGAGGATGATGGCTTCCAGCTTCATCCATGTCCCTGCAAGGGACATGATCTCATTCCCTTTTATGGCTGCATAGTATTGTATGGTATATATGTACCACATTTTCTTTATTCAATCTGTCATTGATGGGCATTTGGGTTTGTTCCATGTCTTTGCTATTGTAAATACTGCTGCAGTAAACATACGTGTGCATGTGTCTGCATAGTAGAATGATTTATATTCCTTTGGTTATATACCCAGTAATGGGATTGCTGGGTCAAATGGTATTTCTGGTTCTAGATCCTTGAGGTCGCCACACTGTCTTCCACAATAGTTGAACTAATTTACACTCCCACCAATAGTGTAAAAGTGTTCCTATTTCTCCATAGCCTTGCCAGTATCTATTGTTTCCTGACTTTTTAATAATCACCATTCTGACTGGCATGAGATGGTATCTGGTTGTGGTTTTGATTTGCATTTCTCTAATGACCAGTGATGATGAGCTCTTTTTCATGTTTGTTGGCCGTGTAAATGTCTTCTTTTGAGAAATGTCTGTTCATATCCTTTGCCCACTTTTTGGTGGGGTTGTTTCTTTTTTTCTTATAAATATGTTTAAGTTTCTTGTAAATTCTGTATATTAGACCTTTGTCAGGTGGGTAGATTGCAAAAATTTTCTCCCATTCTGTAAGTTGCCTGTTCACCCTGATGATAGTTTCCTTTGCTGTGCAGAAGCTCTTTACTTTAATTAGATCCCATTTGTCAATTTTGGCTTTTGTTGCAATTACTTTTGGCATTTTTGTCATGAAGTCTTTGCCCATGCCTGTGTCCTGAATGGTATTGCCTAGGTTTTCTATTAGGGTTTTTATGGTTTTGGATTTTACATTTAAGTCTTAATCCATCTTGAGTTAATTTTTGTATAAGGTGTAAGGAAGGCGTCCAGTTTCTGTTTTCTGCATATGGCTAGCCAGTTTTCCCAGCACCACTTATTAAATAGGTAATCCTTTCCCCATTGCTTGTTTTTGTCAGGTTTGTTGAAGATCAGATGGATGTAGATGTGTGGCGTTATTTCTGAGGTCTCTGTTCTGCTCCATTGGTCTATATGTCTGTTTTGGTACCAGTACCATGCTGTTTTGGTTACTGTAGCCTTGTAGCATAGTTTGAAGTCAGTTAGCATGATGCCTCCAGCTTTGTTTTGTTTTTTTTTTTTTTTTGCTTAGGATTGTCTTTGCTATATGGGGTCTTCTGTGATTGCATGTGAAATAGTTTTTGTGTTTTCTTTTAATTCTGGGAAGAGTGTCAATGATAGTTTGATGGGAATAGCATTGAATCTATAAATTACTTTTGACAGTCTGGTCATTTTTACAATATTGATTCTTCCTATCCATGAGCAAGGAATGTTTTTCCATTTGTTTATGTCCTCTTTTATTTCATTGAGCAGTGGTTTGTAGTTCTTCTTGAAGAGGTCCTTCACATCCCTTGTTAGCTGTATTCCTAGGTATTTTTATTCTCTTTGTAGCAGTTGTGAATGGGAGTTCATTCATGATTTGGCTCTCTGCTTGCCTATTGTTGTAAAGGAGTGCTTGTGATTTTTGCACATTGATTTTGGATCCTGAGACTGCTGAAGTTGCTTATCAGCTCAAGAAGTTTTTGGGCTGAGATGATGCGATTTTCTAAATATAAAATCATGTCATCTGCAAACAGAGACAACTTGACTTCCTGTCTTCCTATTCGAATACCCTCTATTTCTTTCTCTTGCCTGATTGCCCTGGCCAGAACTTCCAGTACTCTGTTGAATACGAGTGGTGAGAGAGGGCATCCTCGTCTTGTACTGGTTTTCAAAGGGAATGCTTCCAGCATTTGCCTATTGAATATGATATTGGCTGTGGGTTTGTCTTAAATAGCTCTTATTATTTTGAGATATGTTCCATCAATACCTAGTTTATTGAGAGTTTTTAAACATGAAGGGATGTTGAATTTTATCAAAGGCCTTTTCTGTATCTATTGAGATAATCGTGTGGTTTTTGTCTTTGGCTCTGTTTATGTGATGGATTATGTTTATTGATTTGCGTATGTTGAACCACCCTTGCATCCCAGGGATGAAGCCGACTTGATCGTGGTGGATAAACTTTTTGATGTGCTGCTGGATTGATTGGGTTTGCCAGTGTTTTATTGAGGATTTTTGCATCGATGTTCATCAGGGATATTGGCCTTATGTTTTCTTTTTTTGTTGTGTCTTTTCCTGATCTTGGTATCAGGATGATGCTGTCTTCATAAAATGAGTTTGAGAGGAGTCCCTCCTTTTCAGTTACTTGGAATAGGTTCAGAAGGAATGGTACCAACTCCTCTTTGTATTTCTGGTAGAATTCAGCTGTGAATCCATCTGGTCCTGGGCTTTTTTGGTTGGTAGGCTATTAATTACTGCCTCAGTTTCCCAGCTTGTTATTGGTCTATTCAAGGATTCGACTTCTTCTTGATTTAGTCTTGGTAAGGTGTATGTGTCCAGGAATTTATCCATTTCTTCTAGATTTTCTAGTTTATTTGCGTAGAGGTGTTTATAGTATTTTCTGATAGTAGTTTGTATTTCTGTGGGGTCAGTGGTGATATCCCCTTTATCATTTTTCATTGTGTCTATTTGATTCTGCTCTCCCTTCTTTATTCTAGCTAGTAGTTTATCTATTTTGTTAATTTTTTTTCAAAAAACCAGGTCCTGGATTTGTTGATTTTTTTTTTTTTTGGAGGATTTTCTTGTCTCTATCTCCTTCAACTCTTCTCTGATATTAGTTATTTCTTGTCATCTGCTAACTTTTGAATTAATTTGCCCTTGCCTCTCTAGGTCTTTTAATTCTGATGTTAGGGTGTTGATTTGAGATTTTTCTAGCTTTCTGATGTGGGCATTTAGTGCTATAATTTTCCCCTTTATCATTGCCTTAGCTGTGTCCCAGAGATACCTCTTTGTTCTCATTGGTTTCAAAGAACTTGTTGATTTCTCCCTTAATTTCTTTATTTACCCAGGAGTCATTCAGGAGCAGGTTGTTCAATTTCCATGAAATTGTGTGGTTTTGAGTGAGTTTCTTAATCCTGAGTTCTAATTTGATTGCACTGTGGTCTGAGAGAGTGCTGTGATTTCAGTTCTTTTGCATTTCCTGAGGAGTGTTTTACTTCCAATTATGTGATCAGTTTTAGAATAAGTGCCATGTGGCTCTGAGAAGAATGTATATTCTGTTGATTTGGGGTAGAGAGTTCTGTAGATGTCTACTAGGTCCACTGGATCCAGAGCAGAGTTCAAGTCTTGAATATCCATGTTAATTTTCTGTCTCATTGATCTGTCCAATACTGACAGTGGGGTGTTAAAAGTCCCCCACTAATATTGTGTGGGAGTCCGAGTCTCTTCTCTTTGTAGGTCTCTAAGAACTTGTTTTATGAATCTGGGTGCTCCTGTATTGGTGCCTATATATTTAGAATAGCTCTTGTTGAATTGTTCCCTTGACCATTATGTAATGCCCTTCTTTGTCTTTTTTTGTCTTTGTTGATTTAAGGTCTGTTTTGTCAGAGACTAGGATTGCAACCCCTGCTTTTTTTTTTTTTTTTTGCTTTCCATTTGGTTGGTGAATTTTCCTCCATCCCTTTATTTTGAGCCTGTATGTGTTTTTTGCACGTCTCCTAAATACAGCACACCGATGAGTCTTGACTCTTTATTCAGTTTGCCAGTCTGTGTCTTTTTATTGGGGCATTTAGCCCATTTACATTTAAGGTTACTATTGTTATGTGTGAATTTGATCCTGTCATCATGATGCTATTTAGTTATTTTGCACACTAGTTGATGCAGTTTCTTCGTAATGTCATTGCCCTTTATATTTTTGTGTGTTTTTGCACTGGCTGGTATCAGTTCTTCTTTTCCATATTTAGTGCTTCTTTTTGTTTGTTTGTTTTGTGTTTTTTGAGACAGAGTCTCGCTTTGTCGCCAGGCTAGAGTGCAGTGGCGCGATCTTGGCTCACTGCCACCTCTACCTCTTAGGTTCAAGCGATCCTCCTGCCTCAGCCTCCTGAGTAGCTGGGACTACGGGCGAATGCCACCACACCTAGCTAATTTTTTGTATTTTTAGTAGAAACGGGGGTTTCACCATGTTGGTCACGATGGTCTCGATCTCTTGACCTCCCAAAGTGCTGGGATTACAGGCGTGAGCCACCACGCCCGACCAATTCTTATTTTCTAACCTTTTAACATTTTCAGTTCCTGGGTGTGAAGAATAAGAATAGGAACATGTTTTAATGGATGTTTTATTTTGTTTGAATTTTGAAAGTGACCACAAAGAGAAGATTTATTTTTAAACAAGATATTTGATATCATGCTTCTTTTAGGAGCTCTTGCAGGGCAGGCCTGGTGGTAATGAAATCACTCAGCATTTGCTTGTCTGGAAAGGATTTTATTTCTCCTTCGCTTATGGAGCTTACTTTGGCTGAATATGGAATTCTGGGTTGAAAATTATTTTCTTTAAGAATGTTGAATATTGGCCCTCAGTCTCTTCTGGCTTGTAGAGTTTCTGCTAAGAGTTCCACTGTTAGTCTGATGGGCTTCCCTTTGTAGGTGACTTGGCCTTTCTCTCTGGCTGCCCTTAGCAGTTTTTCCTTCATTTTGACCTTGTAGAATCTGATTATGTGTCTTGGGGTTGGTTGATCTTCTCATGGAGTATCTTAATGGTGTTCTCTGTATTTCCTGAATCTGCATGTTGGCCTGTCTTGCTAGTGTTATATATAAAGTTTTGGTGCTGCAAAAGAAATAGCACTCGAATATAAAATTTTCTTTTCTCAGCAAGGCAAGGTACTTCTATAGAAGGGTGCGCCCTTACAGACGGAACAATGGTGAGCGCACACTTGGACAAGGGAGGGGAAGAGGTTCTTATCCCTGATGCACGTGACCCTTGCTGCTGTATTTTTCCCCTATTGGCTAGGGTTAGACTGCACAGGCTAAACTAATTTCAATTGGGTAATTTAAAGAGAGTGACGGGGTGAGTGGTTTAGTGGGAAAAATGGTTATGACAGAACAGGTGATCAGAATCATGAAGTCAGGGTGGAGTAGGTAATCAGAAGGAGTCAGGGTGGAGCAGGTAATCCGAATGAGTCAGGGTGGAACAGGTGATTGAAATGAGTCAGGGTGGAGCAGGTAATTGAAAAAGGTTGCTTTATGAGGAAGTTAAGTTTAAAAGTAGAAGGCAAAGAATTGAACATACTGACATATTGATTCTTTGAAGAGAAATTTAGAACTCATATCTAACAACCCCTACCCTTGTGTTTCCTTAACAGCTTTCTTTTCAAAGTTTTTTTAACATGTCTTGGCTTAGTTGTTTTGCTTGATTTTCCAAAAGAAGAAGCTTCTCTGGATAAGGTGGAGGATAGTTAAGGGAGGTTTTAGTAAGTGCCGTTTTTATGAGCCTCTGCACCAACCTACGGATGTATGGTATGACACAGCACCTGACAAGAATAAGTACACCCATTACGGCTGTGAGGGAAGTAAGAATTGAGGCTATTATTCCTTTCCATTTACCAAACCACTTTTCTAGCCATCCTGTAAAGGGGTCATTTACCCCTGAGTTGCAGGCTAACTCATTGGGTAGAGAAGTCAGACCTTGCAGTGCCTTTGTTATACTTCCATTAGGGGCAGTGTTGTTTAGGATGAAGGTGCAACATTGAGTTTTAATCATGATGCAGACTCCTCCTCTTTCTGCTAATATCATGTCTAAGGCTATCTTATTTTCCCAAGCCATCTGGCTAGTAGCCCTTAATTGTTCAGCTTTCCTTTAATAGCATTTTTAGTGTAGTTAATAAATCGCTGTTGGTTGTAGTAGATGTGGTTTATCTAATCTACATTTTTATTGTTACCTATCAAAATATTGACTTAAATCCTGCAGCTATTTGATTTTGGGCTTTAAACTGATCTGGTATTCCCCACGAGATTCTAATTGTGTCTAAACAGACCTGAGAGTCGAAAGATCCAAGGGGCTTCTCTTGCTTTACGATGTCTTATTTTTCCTTCCTCTGGTTGATGAGATACCAGGGTGAAAGGGATAGCCAACTGGACTAAAGCACAAGTGCCACTTCTGGTTATTCGGCAGAGTGTCCAGTAAAGGTCCACCGCGATACCACCGCACATCCGCTCGGGGATGAGCAAGGGCTGACTCATTGATAAACTCTTGAAAATTCTTAAGCTCACTGCATCCTTCCAGTCTCCAAGGAATGCTAAATTTCCTCCCTGTCATGAGAGACACGAAGTGAACTTAGTGTTAGGAGATGGAAGCTAGATGGCCCTTGGGGGCTGACCTGCAGGGTGCTGGACTTTGGGATATAGCAGAGAGAGCTTGGGATGACTTATTACTTGAGGCTGTAGAGTCCTGGAAAAGAACTACCATGCAGCCCACGCCTGGTCAACTGGAGGACCACCTTAGTGGAAAGGGGACAGTTTGGGCCTCTGGCCTGCCATGCACACAAGCATAACAATTGTTTTGTTTAACGTGTGGATGGAATATTTGATCCATTCCAACCAGGCATTTGCATCTTGGTATCCTGTCTTAATTGCCAAAGTTTGTTTTAAGTCTTTAACTTCTATGATCCTCTAGTAAAATGAATGTATGATTTTAGGAAATTACAAAAACCGGTTGGGGCAGTCCATCCTTGCTCTTTAGTGGTCCGCAGAACGTTGGACCAACTATGGCATAAAAGCTCTACATTGGGGGGGCAAGACTCCTGGTTGACACTGGGGTCTGTATTGAAATGCTGAATTTGATATTATTTACTTAATAAAATTTAAGTCGGATGTCTTCATGTTCAGAGAAAGCAGAATGCCTCCACCTATGCAGTTCAAAGTCTGACTTCTTTGAATCTATCAAAAAAGAAAAATCAAGATTCAGTATTCACTGAAATGTCATCTACTTAAAGTGCACATTTAGTTTTTAGTATCTTATAACTACCATTCTGAAGTACTTATACCTAACTATTCAGCTTTTATTCATCATTTTACTAATACTTAGTATAGTCCCTAATTCATGATAGGTACTAATTAATGACTGTTAAGTGAGTGAGTGGTTGAATGAATGGTAAGAGTGTCCAGCTAAAGCTGTGCTTAAAATGGCTAAATTCACTTCGAAATCAGCATGCTTTTCCTCCGATCTATAATCCATTCATATTGTTCCTATGCCTACTTGCATTTGCAGTTTTAAAGCATTTTCACCTATCACTGAGTAGTGGCTATCTCCAGAATCTTCCTTAATTTAGGTTTGGTTAATGTTTCCTCATGATTCATGCACTTTTTTCACAAATACCACTAAAGCCATGCTGTGTCCTTTTCAGTGCATCATATTAGGAGGTAAACAAATTAGATTTCTACTGCTGATAATTACAATTACTTTTATCATTTGGTAAGAAGACATCTGTCAGGTTTCTTCATTAAAAATTTAATAAGTACTTTATACTCATTAATAAGTATTTTGTGGGGAGATAATTTTGTGGCTTCATAGGGCTTTGTCCTCTCCACTGTTTACTCATTTATTCATTTATATCTACGGACTCATGGATTCCCATTTTACTCAAAGAGTCCATTTATTTTGATACTCAATTGCCCCATATGTAACCAGTCTCCTGAAAGCTGGTGCCTTGAATACTCGGTTCTCTCCTCCCCTCGTCCCTGGCAAAGGGGAGGAAGGAAGAGAGGGTGCAGCCAAGTCTTGATTAACCCATCTGAGAGAGGAGAGCTTTTAGCTTTGATGTACAAAATGACAGATAATTTTCCTAGGATATAGATTATACTCTCTGGAATGTCAGACAAATAATGTTAATAATGGGAAAGAGGGAAGAAGATGCCTGGGAGAGCAGCTTCTAGGAAAACAAAATTAAGCATCTTCTCTCACCAACTTTAATGCATCATTTTTACATAATATATTTAAATGTTTGTATATTTATGCTGACCTTGATACTAGAAAGATTTAAAGTGACTTAGAAAAATGCTGCGCAAGTTAGAATTTTTAAATGGAGAGAAAAATGAGAGTAATAAACATAAGCTTAAGCTATAAGGAAGACTAAAATATATGCTGTAACACGCCAGGTGTGTTGGCTCCCTCCTATAATCCCAGTGCTTTGAAGGCCGAGGCAGGAGGATTACTTGAGGCCAGGAGTTTGAGGCCAGCCTGGGCAATACAGCAAGATCTCATCTTTACAAAAAAATAGAAAAAAAAAATGGCCAGGATTGGTGGTGTGCATCTGTAGTCCCAGCTCTTTGACAGGCTGACGTGGAAGGATCTCTTGAGCCTGGGAGGCTGAGGCTGCAATGAACCATGATCACGCCATTACATTCTAGCCTAGACGGCAGACCAAGACCCTATCTTTAAAAAAACAAACAAAAAACACAAGTAGAAAAGTTGGATTTTCATAGCAGCAGGGATATTTTTTCTGTTGCAACAGGAATGAAAGCAGAGGGTATGGTAAATTCTAGAAGCTGATTATAGACTAATTCTACATTTTCCTTCTATTAAAAAAGGCTTACAGAAGAAAACGGATAGTGAACTGCTCTGAAAAAGAAGTAGATTCAGGGATCTGTAATCGTCAGAGGGATCTTAATCTGCTACTGGAGCGGGTAACCCAGATAGTTAGGGGGAGAGGGGATAATTTACAAAACTGTGAAACTGAACCATGAGAGCTGAGATGCAACAATTATGATAAATATAGGACCAATTGCCACAAACTTCTAATGGCTTTCTTCTAGTGAGTCAGCTAATTGGGGTTTTTTAATGTTGCTGTAAAGTATTATCTAAAAAATGTTTTTTCATAAACGTTGGTATTTGAGTTTAATACAAGTAATATATTGGGCATTAAATTTAAACATTGTCAGAATTCTAAAATAGAGAATACTAGATGGTTTGCTTTTCTTTGATATTATTTAAATTCATATTTTGAACTCATTTTTTATTTTGTGAGTACAATCTGACTAAAAGATGACTACAAATGTTAAATAAAAGCAAGAAATGTGGACCGTTATGTTTAAACAAGCAGAACTATATTATTAATAACTTAGGAAGTGAATTTGCAGTTTTATTAGTTGTAGAATCTTTGTCTATTGCATGTCAGTGAATATTTTAAACACTCAATGTAGTTAATAAGATGGATCTATTTGAATTTGCTATAAGAGCCCTAATCATAAAATTAAATTGGCATTGTTTTCTTTTATTTCAAGCTGTCTGACCATAGATTTGTAGTGATTATTTTTGTGAAAAAGAAAAAATATATATGCTAATAGGACATTAACAGTAGGTAAAACTGGAACTTATTGGAGTGTACTGCTAGTATATTTGTGTGCAGTGCATTGGTTTAATGACAGTACATGTAAAATTGGTAGGCCAAGAGCAGTAAACTTTATAGCAACATACAGAAGTTTAATAACCATGAAACATTGTAATCCCAGTGAAGACTAAAGCTTTCTTGCAACAGTAAAGGAAGAATGCAAAGAAGTTTTTATACTTTACTGCCTCAGGTAAAAATATCTGTAGAAACAGGTGATGACAAAGCTATGATGTTAATAAACCCAAATGGAAGTCAAAAATCAAAGTTGTAAATGGCTAGATTATGAAAAGAGAGATGACAAAGTTATACCCTGTAATTAGATGTAATTTGTGCTTTTGGCATAGCTGTTTGTCCTGCATGAATGAGAGGTTGTCTTACATTCCTTCATTGTGTAATAGGACAGTAGTTAACGATCCTACTGTAAATCTATACAGTGACTCTTCTGGGGGAAAGAACAACAAATTGTAACAGCAAAGTATATTTAACCTTTTCTTTTGCATTTATATTGTTTAGTGGAATCCAAGTAAATATTACTGTTTGTTCTTGTTCTATAAACCATGTGTTTTAGTAGCTAATATATACAAATTATGCTTCTGTTACTGTGAATTTTGGAGTTTTATGAATTACAACAGTGCATAAACATACCATAAGCCACTAATAGTAGCAGTATATGAATTTAAATGTTTTATTTATAGTTTAAAAAGCAGTAAATATTTGGTAGAGTAAATTAGTAGTAAATATATTGTCTCAATAACTTCATAAATAACATTATTAAATGTTTTCAGAGTATAAGTAATTTCAATTTAAAAATAATAATGAATCATATTTTTTAAGTATAGCCTGGACTTAAAATTTTCATAGACATCTATGAAAGTTCCATAGATATGTGGTTCCATAGATAGTTCATAGATATTTCTAAGGAAATAAGGTGTTATAAAATCTGAAATTTATCCACATGGATATCATTAGCTTTGTGTGTTGTGTACTAGAAACTTGTATACCTTAAGATCACAGGCATCTTTGTCCTCAGTCCCTCATCACTTAGCTGTATGTACCCTGGAAATGCAAACCTTTTTTTTTTTTTGAGATGGAGTCTCGCTCTGTCACCCAGGCTGGAGTGCAGTGGTGTGATCTCGGCTCACTGCAAGCTCCACCTCCCAGCTTCACACCATTCTCCTGCCCCAGCCTCCCGAGTAGCTGGGACTACAGGCGCCCGCCACCACGCCCAGCTAATTTTTTGTATTTTTAGTAGAGACGGGGTTTCACCCTGTTAGCCATGATGGTCTCGATCTCCTGACCTCATGATCCACCCGCCCCAGCCTCCCAAAATGCTGGGATTACAGGCGTGAGCCACCATGCCTGGCCAGTGCAAACCATTTTTAAAATTAGGCAAAATGAACCTTAAATATGAAAGCACAATGTGTTTCCACAAACTGTTCCAGATATTTCAAAGGAAAATATGAATAATGCAGCACATCTACTGTTTGAAATTATGTCATTTTTCTTATTCACTAGTATATGCAATTAGAAGATTATATACAGTGAGAAGCTGTAAATGGGTTGATTTCTATGTTTCTTAAATGTCAGGAGATTAAATCACACTGTTGTTTTAAGGACAAAAACTTTTTCAGTTTAACTTGGTCATAATTGCCCAATTAAGAAACCAGCTCAAATCAGCACATTTTCAATATTGCTCTGCCTCCATTCAGGCCCAGTCCTGGGAAGTTCTGGAATGCTTGGAATGCTCCAGGATTGAATTTCAGGTCAGGGAACTGCTCTTTCGGTGATGGTAGTAGTACTGCTTTGACTGTTGCTTTAGCGGGAGCCCCATGCATGGAGCTGTGACTGCCCTACTGCAAAGGAAAAACAGGAAACAGCTGAGCACTTCCCAAAGGCTCATTTAATTATCAGATGATAACTGATCCAGCTGCCGACATATGTTGAAGTATATATGAAAGACTTGTCTGTCCTAGTATTTCCTATTTTCAGACATACCAAGTGTAAGATACTTTAATGGCAAGCCAGAAAATAATGATTATGAGGAAGCATTGGGGTTTAACCAGGAAACCGTTGCAATACAAAGAAGGCAATCAGTAGTGTATGTTACAGAGACACACTTTTATTTTTTTAAAAACTTAATACTGACTGATCACTTTTTATCAGTGATTGAAGCATGTTTATTTATTTAATACTGCAACTTTTTTGTTTTTGTTTTTGTTTTCTACTTATATAGACAAGGTCTCTGTCGCCCAGGCCAGAGCATAGTGGTGCAATCATAGCTCAAGGCAAACTCCTAGACCCAAGCAGGCCTCCCTCCTCAATCTCTCGAGTAGCTAGGACTACAGGCACGAGCTAGCCCAGCCTTTTTGTTTTTAAACTAGTACTTTGTATTTCATTAGTAGACTTGACCATTAGGCAGTGCTTAAATCCATCTTAAATTATAGTTGTAAAAAGATTGCTTCCTGAAACACTGAAGAAATGGTTATAAATGAAGTTTCCATGCTGCAAAAGAAATAGCACTCGAATATAAATTTTTCTTTTTAATTCTCAGCAAGGCAATGTACTTCTACAGAAGAGTGCACCCTTACAGATGGAACAATGGTGAGCGCACACTTGGACAAGGGAGGGGAAGGGGTTCTTACCCTGACGCACGTGGCCCCTGCTGCTGTGTCTTTCCCCTATTGGCTAGGGTTAGACCGCACAGGCTAAACTAATTCCAATTGGCTAAAGAGAGTGACGAGGTGAGTGGTTTGGTGGGAAAAACGCTTATGGCAGAGCAGGAAATTGGAATGAGTCAGTGTGGAGAATGAGCAGGTAATTAGAATGAGTCAGGGTGGAGTAGGTAATCGAAAAAGTTGTTTTAGAAGGAAGTTAAGTTTAAAAGTAGAAAGCAAATAATTGAACGTACATATTCTTTGAAGAGAAATTTAGAACTCATATCTAACAAAATAATATTTTATGTTTACTGAAATTCTTTGATATATATCAGGAAGGGGGCTAGAGCTGTTGCTTGTTTCTCAATTCTTTTTTAAAAATTACTTATGTTGGCTTTTTTTCTTATTGAAATACATGTATATTATAGAAAAATTAGGGGAAAAGTCAAAAGGAAACTTGTAAAAAACCATCCTCTTCTTATGATGACTTGAGAAGACTAGTTACTGTTAAAAGTTTTGGCTATTGTATCTTCAGTAGATAGAGTTTTTTATAGAAATAAAGCTATTAGTGCTGAAGCTAAGACATGATTATTGTAGTTCCACATTGTGTCATTAGAGGGAAAGTAAGCTGTCCAGGCCCTTTTGGAGACTAGCCCTTGCCTCTGTCTCCTTGCTCTCCAGTCTCTTGTCACCCGTATTTCTCTTTAGTTGTTTCTCTACTAAAAGCTATAAGTATTTATCATAGTTAATGTGATGGCCACTTTCTTATATAGAGCAGGGGAAGGCACCCCGCAGTGGCTTTGTTGCCACATCCAGGAAAAGGTATAGTGAAAACAAAAATCAGAATTATGCAGATATGCATGTAAGGTTTTGTTAAAGACCAAGCTTTTATTAAAAAATTTTGTATAGCAATGATTTCCTGTAGTTCTTTGCTTTATTTGTGCTAGATAGCAGTTGTGTGTATTCTTTATTTTAATTAATCTGCTTTAGCTGGTGACATTTTTAGACGACCTGGAATTAATAGATTTTACATTTCATACTTAGTCATGTTGGGGAAGCTCTTTTCACTTAAATTTTAAAAGAGACCTTTACTACTAGATATCAAAAAGGGACTGAGTCAAATACTCATCTCAGCTGTTTAAACTTCATTAACTATATACATTATTCTAACATGTGCAGTACTTAAAATTGAGACATTTTATTTTACTAATTATTGTATTTTACCATTTTATCATTCATCTTTGTCATTTTTCCTGATCTTTGAATAGGGTGTGAATCTGATTATGTGGTAAAAGTTACATACTCTTTCCCAAAAAAAATGCACAAACATGGTTCACACAGATTTCAGGGAGTTATGAACCCCAGAAGTATGATTATGTCATGTAAGGTTAACAACCTCTGCTGTAGGCAGAGTAGTGGCTCACACCTGTAATCCCAGCACTTTGGGAGGCCAAAGTGGGTGGATCACTTGAGGCCAGGAGTTTGAGACCAGCCTGGTCAACATGGTGAAACCCCATCTCTACTAAAAATACAAAAATTAGCCTGGCGTGGTGGTGCATGCCTGTAATCCCAGCTACTCAAGAGGCTGAGGCACGAGAATTGCTTGAACCCAGGAGGTGGAGGTTGCAGAACCTCTGCTCTAAATTTTCAGGTTACATCCTTGTCTCTTCCTAGTTCTTAGTATTTATCCTTCACATAAAATGTTTCAAAGGCTAGATCTAAACTTATTTTCCACTTCACTGCTTTGATTACGTCACTATATTACTGCTAATTTTTACCTGCTGTTACCTTCAGATCAGGTCATTGTTGATGTTTGCCTCTTGCTCTTCACTAGTTCATCTCTTTTGTTCTGACTCTGTACATTCTCTATTCTAACCCAGTTAGCCCTGTTTTACTAGCTTATCCTGTTTACACCTTCATAAATGGAACAGACACCTTTGTCTGTTGCCGCTAACCTTCATTGTTCAAGGGAGCTTCTTCAAGTTTATTCATCCTCCAGCCTGTAAGTGAGTTGGGGTATTCAAGTTTTCACAGCCTAAGGAGTATACCCATAATTTCAGGAATATTATTAATACTGGTAATAATATTTGTTACTTACATGAAGTTTTATAAAGTTATAAGTTAAGAGACTATCTAAACAATAGCCCATAAATATTTAGAAACTAATTTTAGACTAAAAGTGACAAAATTCATTTGAGTTTTCAAATATTTATGAGTTACTCTTAAATATTTAAGAGTACTTCACAAGCAATTCAAGTTTGGAGATTTAGGTTGCCTGGATCATTGTAGAATATCAGGCTCTGTCTATTCTAGTCTACAAATGTCTGCTCCCCTCTCTTCCCAAGGTCTAACTAGGATTATTCTTGATTATAAAGACACAGGAGTAGATTCGCCAATAAGTTTTAAAAGGGAAAGATTACCCAAATGCTAGCTCTGTCCATGCCTACCCTTAAAAGTATGTATGTAACAACTTATAAACTACAAGTTTTCACTGGTTTTGTTTCTCATATAAGATTCCAAAATTCTTGGGGATCAAGGTAAAGATTTTTCTTTAACCTGCACCAGAGAACTTTGTATTTGGTGTAGACCTCACTGCTGCCTGGGCAAATGCTAACAATTTTACTTAGTATATGATTCACTGGCATAATTTTATACTGCTTCCTGTGCTTGAGGTTAAGATGTAGCACTCACATTTCCCCATTTGACACCAACTGTTGTAAAAGAAAAATGGGTAGAGGCAGTTGAAGGAGAAAAGTGACCCTGGTTCTAGTAGTGGTGGCAATTGAAGTAGTAAAGTGAGAAATTGTTTTCTACATATTTAGTAGTAGTTTTACTTTAGTTATGCTTGGTGCTACTGTAAAGCAAAACAGAAAAATAACCAAAAAAACCACAAAACTTGTTTGGTTTCCGTCGTTATACTGCAAATTCTGCAATGAAATTTTTTAGAATCTTCACTGTTAAAAGTATCCTCAGAAATTACTGAGAGCATAGATTTTTTTTTCAGTTAATGATGTATTTTATTGGATCATATATTTAATATATTTTTTTGAGACCATGGGTATCTTACAAAATATTTCAGAAAGAATAAGGTAAAAGCAGAAAGGGAGACTTTGGCAAATTTGTGCTAGATCTTCAATGATTTACTCTATATGTGTTCATAACTGATATAAAGCAGAGCTTTGAGTCGGGCGTGGTGGCTCACGCCTATAATCCCAGCACTTGGGGAGGCTGAGGTGGGTGGATCGCCTGAGGTCAGGAGTTCAAGACCAGCCTGGCCAACATAGTGAAACCACTTCTCTACTAAAAATACAAAAAATTAGCTTGGCGTGGTGGCGGGAGCCTGTAATCCCAGCTACTCAGGAGGCTGAGGCAGGAGAATCTCTTGAACCCACGAGGCAGAGGTCGCAGTGAGCCAAGATTGCATCATTGCACTCCAATCTGGGCAACAAGAATGAAACTCCATCTCAAAAAAAAAAAAAAAAAGGCAGAGCTTTGCTTAAATAATACATTAATTTGCCAGAATATTATATAATCATATCTGTATTACTTTATTTTTGTATTGTGCAATTTATATGTTTATTTACTGGTGATTTAATTAATAAACAAGAACAGAAATATGAATTGCATGTATCTTAGTACCTTTGCTGGTAAACTACCTGTTTTGGTATAATATCTGGCTCATTCTCTGCTCATTTCCTGTAAGTACATTTTATTAGCAGAATTTTATCTTAGAAATATCTCATTACAGTCTGTTAATGTACTCCAAGATGAAGCTGAAAAACTCCACTAAAACCTTAATCAACCATGGTATAAGGCCTGAAATCCATCAAGTCATTCATTCAGATTTACAGGAGAATGTGAAGCAGCTGGTGTAATCCAGTTTCAGAGCATTCTGTTTCTAAGATTCCATGATTTCTATGCTTAGCAAAAAATAAGGCAGTATCCTTTGGTACAATTAACACTGCCACCACCTGTCAATGGCTTTACCTCTTTCCTCTTGTTACAAAGGCATTTTTAAAATCTAAAGTAATTAGCAATATGCAGTAATTCACAGTTAAAGGGAAACTAAAGGGCCCCTATTTGTGTATATCTTTAGTGAGGTTGCACATAGCAGAGTATATACCTGGTTATCTAAAGATATTTCAGTAAATTATTAATAAGGCTTTAAAATACATCAGCATAACCCACTTTTGCATATTGGTTCACAGACTAAAATATTTTTTTTTTTTGAGATGTGGTCTCACTCTGTGACCTAGACTGGAGTCCAGTGGCGCAATCATGGCTCACTGGCTTACTGCAGTCTCAACCTCGCAGGCTCAAGTGATCCTCCCACTTCAGCCTCCTGAGTAGCTGGGACCACGGACATGTGCTACCATGCCTGAGTTAATTTTTTAAGTATTTTTTAGAGATGGGGTCTCCCTGTGTTCCCTAGACTAGTCTCAAACTCCTGGGCTAGAGTAGTCTTCCTGCCTCAGCCTCCCAAAGTGCTGGGATTAAAGGCGTGGGCCACTAAGCCCAGCTCTAAAATTATTTTTTAAGGACACACTTTGAGTTTGGAATTGATTCCCATTCATAAAAACCCATGAATGTTACCATGTTAGCCATGCACTAGGCACTGGGGATACAGAATAAAAAAGATACTTTCTATTCTTGAGGACTTCAATGTAGTAAACAGTCAATTCCAGTGCAGGGTTACTACGGCTTTGATAAAAACTTACTCAGGGTTCTATATGCCCACAAGGGAGGACACCTAACCCAAAATAGCTGCTTCTAGAAGGACTCCTAGAGCAGATAACTACTGGAATTTTTTTCTTTTAATTTATTATTATTATTATTATTTTAATTTTTTTTGGAGACAAAATCTGTCACCCAGGCCGGAGTGCAGTGGCACAATTATAGCTCCTGGTTACCTTGAACTCATGAGCTCAAGTGATCCTCCTGCCTCAGCCTCCTCAGTGGCTAGGACTACAGGTGTGCGCCACCACATGTGGGTAACTTTTTTTTTTTTTTTTTCCCGAGACGGAGTCTCGCTCTGTCACCCAGGCTGGAGTGCAGTGGCATGATCCTGGCTCACTGCAACCTCTGTCTCCCGGGTTCAAGCAATTCTTCCACCTCAGCCTCCCAAGTAGCTGGGATTACAGGTGCACGCCACCACACCTAGCTAATTTTTTTGTATTTTTGTAGAGACAGGGTTTCACCATGTTGGCCACTGGTCTTGAACTCCTCACCTTGTGATCCACCCACATCGGCCTCCCAAAGTGCTGGGATTACAGGTGTGAGCCACCACGCCCAGCCTCATCTGGGTAATTTTTTTATTTGTTAAATTTTTGTAGAAACAGGGTCTTGCTGTGTTGCCCAGGCTGGTCTACAACTCCTGGCCTGAAGTGATCCTTTTCCCTCAGCCTCCCAAAGTCCTGGGATTACAGACATGAGCCACCAAGCTCAGCCCAGAATTAATTCTTAACAAGTAAGTTAGCCAAAGTAAAAAGGGAGGCTATATTACATGCTTAGCTTTGTAAGGTGTTTTAATTAGAGGCAAGTAAGTGGTTATTTAATCTGTCTTTTGGAAAGGTTTACTCAAGTTAATGTAAGTCAGTCAAGGGAATGCTGAAGCTCTAAGGACACCCCAGCAAGTCAAATCTGTTTTAGGAAAATCTTGTTAACAGTGATCAAAACTGAGATTGACATTGAAGAGAGCTAGTACTATATTTGTTTTACACACGTTTTGTTTTCTGAATTGTACAAAGACCAATTCAGAAAAAATGTCAATGGAATTTTTTAAAAGAAGTATAATTTTTTAAGTAAGAAATTGCAAATCTGCTCCTGAATTCAAACCTTCGTTATTCCATTTACCTGAAAGTTTTAAAAATTTTTGTTCTATTTTTGTTTTGGATAAAATTTCTATTTGTAGAGCAAAACTGTCTCAAAAAAATCTATTTGTATGCAATCAACATACTTTGCAGGGCTTTTTAAAAAATAATTCCAGTATTTAAGCAAATTTTGTATAGGGTTAGGGGTGGGGCATGAGAGATTTGATGATAGAGAGGCAAACTGCTATCAGTCAGTATTCAGCCATGAGCTTTAAGAATCCTCACTGTCAGTTTCCTGTAAGCTGGGGAAGCACATGGAGGTGACAGCCATTTGCTGAGGACTGGGGTATGGAAGTCTGAGTGGGTCACAGAAAATGGGGGAGCAGGGCAAAATACTATATGAATGAATCACTTTCCTACTGCAGTCACAAACTGTAAAATACAGCTACAGACTGCAGCTGTTCCCCAAGAAGGGATAGAAGAAGAGAGGGATCCTTTAATCCATTTCCTCTTTGCTTCATACTGTGTCATATATTATAGGATATAATATCCTAAATGTTGTTATCCCTAGTGGTAGCCTCTGTTTATGACTCAGCCCCCCAATAGCACCACTTACTTGAAGTTCTCAGTTTCCAGGAAGTCTTTTTGCATGGGTACATAAGATTCCTGAAATTAGAGCTTATATCACAGAAGTTCCTTGTTACTGCTCTGCATCTACTTCTCAGCTGCCCAAAAAAAAGAGATCACAGTCAAGATAAATCAAGATACCAGACCTGTTGCTAGTTTTCTATTCAAATTTAATTATATAACACTGAAAAATATTAGTCTGTTGCATATCTCATTGTGAAAAGTAAGAAATCAAAATGTCATGGTTGAGAAATAATGTGTGAAAAATACTTAAATTTATCCTCGTGGAACATACACATTTGCTAAATGTTTGTTGTTCCTTTCATACTTCAGCTCTAACATCACCTTCTATTATGCCTTCCCCACTAGGGAGTGAGTTCCTCTTCACCCACCATTTTATCTCTGTAAGATGGTTGGTCATGGGAGACAGGTTTATTAAATAAATTGATAATGTTGAATAGTTGTAGAAAGAGTTCACAAGTAGTATTTTACCTTCTCCTGTGGAGGAAAATAAACTAAAGTAGCTCATTCAATTCTTAAGAAAAATGTTATTTAGTTATAGTTGCAATAAATGATATTGATGATACCTTGGTGGGAGTATTCAGATTTTAAATTAAGGCTCTAGCCTTTTTTTTTTTTTTTTTTTTTTTTTGAGACAGAGTCTCACTCTGTCGCTCAGGCTGGAGTGCAGTGGTACGATCTCGGCTCACTGGAGCCTTGACCTCCAAGGCTCAAGCGATCCTCCCACCTCCACCTCAGCCTCCCAAGTAGCTGGGACCACAGGTGTGAGCCAGCATGCCTAGCTAATTTGTGTGTTTTTTTGTAGATATGATGTCTCGCCGTGTTGCCCAGGCTGGTCCCGAACTCTTGGGCTCAAGGGATCCTCCCGCTTTGGCCTCCCAACATGCTGGGATTACAGGCATGAGCCACCCTACTCGGCCTAGTCTTTTTTTTTTTTTTTTAATCATTCGAAACCTAGTTTAAACTTTTTGTTTCAAACAGAGACAGAAATATATGTAGTTATGGTGTACCTCTTGGAAGGTAATTATGGAAGAAGCAAAAATGAGTATTCCGTTCAGTTATTTAATCAGGAAAGAGAAAGCACTGAAAGAGAAGATGCTTGTTTATTTACTCATCAGCATCCCCTGACAGTGGCCACTGTTCTCCAGATAGAAATCTATGGGGTTGAAAAAAAAATTATGTGTGTATGTGTGTCTGTGTGTGTAAGCATATGCCATTTCATTTTACCATCCTCATCTAAAAAAAGCCATGCTAGCTTTCTTCCAGTCTCTGGGACAAAGTCTAGACTAGACCATCATAGATCAGACGATATTTCAGAAGCCAGAGAGAGTAGTTCCCAGAGCTTCCAGGTTTCCCAGGAATGACAGTTGTCTCATTGGCTGTCATTTTGTAGAATGTATTGTGAGGCATAGCTTATGCAGTGAATATTTTTAATTTAGTCTGGCAGTATTTTGTTTCATATGCAATAAAATCTCCCTAATTCAGAACAAAATGGAAAAGTTGTGTCTAATGAAATGAAAATTTCTGATTGTAAAGGTTTCTTTAAGAAGGAAAGATAGTCATCCAGTTACACCACAGAAAGTTCAAAGACAACAGAGTAATTTTATATTTTATCCAGATTATTACAAATTCAAAAATAAAGGCCCCAAATGAATAGGTCTCACTATATTTTGTCTAATGCCATGTATATATATATTGAAAGCTATAGGGAAGGCCCTTTCTTTTCCCACTTTCTTCCTGAGAAATGTGGAGACCAAAGAATGTTAAACAAAGAACAGAGAACTTTTTCCAATATGTCACTTCATGGATAAAAAGTAGAGACAGAGTGGTGAAGCACCTGTTGCTTTAGAGGCAATAAACTAGTGAAATGTTTTAACAGAAGTCATCAGCTTTCAAAGATCTCTTTTATCCAGTTCACATCACTCATTGCTCTTAATTCCTTTGTCACATTTTTTACTGCATTACAAGTAATCCTTGAAATCCGTGGAGCATTTTATATATAACTAGAACCATGTGGATGGTTCTCATGTGTTCAGTATAGCCCCAAATCCCAGCATTTCTTCTGCTCCTCTTTTTCCATATATTTAGTAGTAGATGCAGGTTTGAGAAGCAAATCATGGCAATAGAAGGAATCCATCCCTCCACTCCCACCACTTTCCACCTCAGAAGACTGTAAGTTGCATCTCGGGTAGGGATAGGATAACAGCCACCAACAGGCCCTCAGCAGCTCTTTGATCTCCACCACTGCATTCCATACCCTTCCTCTCTTCCTGACCAGCTAGTTCCTCAGGCAGCTGCTTCTCCTGCCAGTCCATTGGTTATTTATATGTAACTGTATACACTGCCAACCGAGTAGGTTTGTAGAAGCAACTTAGGAAATCTCAAATGAAGGTTAAGATTAATATTTTTTGTTCCACTCCTTCTGAAATGTTGTGTTTAACTACAATAAGCAGTTTGAGGTGAGGAGGGACAAAAAATTCTCTCCAATTTTGCAGGTTGAATAGTAGCAGCGCTGTTACCCGCCTTGTACTGCTTTTATTTCTCCACATAATATATGAAGGCAATGTGTGCCTTTTCAGAATAATCTTAATTATGTCTAATCCTCTACTGTGTCTTTTTTTTTTTTTTTTAATTATTAACTCCTTGGACAACAGTTTTTAAAAGGTTGAATGCAGCAGTCAAGGCATTATGGTTCTAACCTTATTTACATTTTCTGAGAAACTAAAACGGATCAGTTTCCCTTGAGGTCCTCTAGGATTGTTCATACTTAGTATGCTTAAACATAAGATGGCAGCAAGCTGGGCGCAGTGGCTCACACCTGAAATCCCAGCACTTTTATAGGCCGAGGTGGGCGGATCACTAGCTCAGGAGATCAAGACCATCCTGGCTAAGACGGTGAAACCCCGTCCCTACTAAAAATACAAAAAATTAGCCGGGTATGGTGGCGGGCGCCTGTAGTCCCAGCTACTCAGGAGGCTGAGGCAGGAGAATGGCATGAACCCAGGAGGCGGAGCTTGCAGTGAGCCGAGATGGTGCCACTGCACTCCAGCCTGGATGACAGAGCGAGACTCCGTCTCAAAAAAAAAAAAAAAAAAAGTGTATGTTAACATTGTTAGAAAGGTGAAAGCATTTGCATCATGTGGTATAATTTTATTTGACATGTAACAGTATTTGACAACCCCAAACTGTCTACCTTTATTTTTCTGAAAGACTACGTCTCCACTCACAGCTCTATTTTCAGTTTATGTAGATATAGCCCTGGTATTTTTATATAACATACATTCTACGAAGTACTTTGAATATATAGTAAAATCAGACAATAATGTTGAATTTATATGGCATTAGTCGAGTATGAGACGTGTGGTGTATGTGAATCTTCCCAGGTAACTAAAATTAGCTGTGTAAGCAGGAAAACAATTTTTTTGTATTATTTACATTAAAAACAGCTAAAATGTATTTCATATTTTTCTACATTCTGATATTCCCTAATAATAAATTACTCTGGACAGAAAATCATCACCATGTATAGACCTGGGCCTGTTGATTGGTTGTAATAACATTGATTGGTCCAGGCAGTTGCAGCTGTGTCTACTCTAAAGAAAAATTTAAAGTCCCAGGACCCCCAAACTTAAGCCTGGAGGCTGAATCATGCAACAGTATACTTTAGCGAGGTCCTCCTGGAAAGGAAAAAAGCCTTAGGCATGTGGGAAGGGCTACCCCACAGGCTATTCATAAGTAAATTCTTTGCTAGCCTCCCATAAACAAGGACATGCCAATTATAACTTTAGGTGTGCAGTCTAAGTCTAGCTCCTAAAACTAAAGTGTGTTAAATTCTACACTGATAATGTGAATTACAAATGTATCTCCCCAGGGGAAGTACAAAGAGAAAAGGACTACTCCCTTTCTCTCCACTCACCTTATCTTCTGTAAAATGTAGATTCACTTGGCACTAACGGAAGTCTCACAGGAATGTAACCATTCGCCTTACCCCTACCTGCCCCTCTTCCTACATGCCCTCCCTCATTTTAAGGAAATGTATAAATACTAAAACTCCTGAAAACCTCCAGAAAAACAGCCACAGATACGTTTGTAGCTTATGTTTTTCCCGGACACAGCGTACAGCTGGCTTAATAAACCTCAATGATTAAAACTTATGCCACAGTCACTCATTTCACTTGTCACTGTTTTGTATTATTTTTCTCTCCTGCCTTACTGTCAGGCTGTTAGATCTCCCTTCTACCATTAGTGTATTTTAATCTAGCACTTATAATTTAATGCTTTTAATATGGCAGGGTTTTGAAACTAACTAAGTTTATTAGATTGATAGGTAGATTAAGAGTGCTGAATCATGGTATCAGATATCCAATTCCAAATTTCCATATAGGCTCCAGTGTCTTATATATTTGGTGGCTATTTTATAGATTAACAAAAGAAAATGTGAAAATTCATGATGATCTTTGCAGTACTGTATGGCTGCTGTTACTTTGCTCTGTCCATTTTTGTCACGTAGCTCAAAGACCCTCTACATCATGAATCTGGCTCCCCAGCTGTCAGAGCCACCTTTAGTGGAGCTTGCTCTACTGCTGTTCCCTGTCTTGGCAAACTCCTGCTCATCCTTTAAGATCCAGTTTAAATATCTCCTACTCTGTTTTGCCTTTCTTTTTTTTCCCCTTTTGAGACGCAGTCTTGCTCTGTTGCCCAAGCTGGAGTGCAGTGGCACGATCTTGGCTCACTGCAAGATCCACCTCCTGGGTTCACGCCATTCTCCTGCCTCAGCCTCCCGAGTAGCTGCGACTACAGGCTCCTGCCACCACGCCTGGCTAATTTTTTTGTATTTTTTGTAGGGACGGGGTTTCACTGTGTTAGCCAGGATGGTCTCAATCTCCTGAGCTAGTGATCCACCCATCTCGGCCTCCCAAAGTGCTGGGATTACAGGCGTGAGCCCCCGTGCCCAGCCTAATATTGATTTTTTAAAAATTTTTAATTTCTATTATTTTTATAGAGACAGGGTCTCACTACATTGCTCAGGCTGGTCTCAAATAACTTTGATATCTTGACGTTTATTATATCTCCTTATCCTCCCCATCCAAACTGATATTCTAACTGTGCTTACTTAAGTCTACAAGCCGTTTTCTTTGCCTTAGCTCAGTTTACCAAGCCTAACCTACCACGAATATGCCACAGTGAAAAAGAGATAACAGAGATTAAAGTAAATGAGTACCCGAAGCAACATGGTTAGTTCAGGGAACGTGAAAATAGCAGCAACAAAAAAAAAGCAACCTGAAACCTAAGAGGGAAGAGAAAACTGGGAAAAGAGAGAGCACGCACATGTTACCAGGAAAAGCACACGGAAGGAAGGAAGAAGTGAAGAAAGAAAGGAAAAGAACAGATTAAGAAATAGTTTACATTTTCTGCCAAAGGCTTATTGTAAACTATGTTTTTAGTTGTTCAAGTTATTAATAAGGAATAATTTGGCATGCATTTCCCTAGGCTATAAATTAGCAGCATTTGGACCTTAGCCACTTGTTCCCAACATTTATCTGAAGTAGTTAATAAGCAAACTAGTCAACCAAACAGGGTATGGAACTCAGAAGACATGACTTCTGGTCCTTTACACAGAAGTGTTGGACTAGATGATCTCTAAGTCCCTTTTAACTCTTAAAATTCTATGTCGTATGTCAGTTATAGTCCCAATATGTGTAAGGCACCAGGCCAAATGCTTTGCACAGTACAGTGAAACAAAGATGAAATTTATGCTTCAAGAGTTTAGTTGACAAAATAGACAAAAAACAGACTTGTCTTTTATTACAGTGCATTCGTGGAAATGATATAATAAGGCACCTTTTTTCTTCTTGGGAACAATATTGTGGTTATTACATTCTTGACCATTAAATCTATCAAGTCTGGGATTTGATCAGAATTATTATAAAAATGAAGTAAAGCAAGCTAAGCCTGACAGATGAATAAAAGGTTAAAAATGGCATTGGCAAATTAATCTTCCAAATTCTATGAAATAAGCATAAATATAGACTGCACATTGATTATATTAGTGATCCTTTAAAATGTACTTTTAAAATTCTACTACCGTATAATAAAGATGACCTAAAAAAACTGTGTTGGTTCATCAACTTGGAATTAGAAAGGCTCTGGTAATTTCAGAACAATACATGTTTTTTCCTTTACATAAATTTTGTTGTAGCAAAGAAACACATTCAGTGCATCCTACTTACTTTAAATTTGATTGAACTAGAGAAGTAATACATACCATTTAGGAAATGGACAACAGTTAGCCCAGGGACTAAAGGATGACTAATTCTAGTTCTGTTCTTTGTTATTTATTCTCTGAAGTTTAGCTTAAATCCTATTCTTTTCATAAAAACTTTCCCAACTACCATTACCCACACTGCTTTTTCTATTTTCCTAATTTATATTATTCTAACAGGAGCTAGTATAGGATCGTGGTTGAGACAGTGGGGTCGATGTCATACTGCCTGTGCTATCACTTACAATCTAGGCAAGCTGGTTAACTTTCACAAGCCGTGTTTTGTTTTGTTTTTTTGTAAAACGAAGATGACAAAAATGGTGTCTACTATTAAGGGCATTGTGGAGACTGAGTAAGAACATGTATGTAAAGATATTAGCACCCTGCTCTGCATATACTACATACTTAATAAACATTAGATACTATAATACAGAGTATTATATATTAATATATAATACTACAGTATATTATAATACTACAGAGTTGCCCCCTTGATTCTTATGTGTTCTGTCTCTTCATAGAGTCTCCTCAAATTAGTAAATGCTCAATTCAGTGTTTTCTTCAGAGAAGGTGGGGCTTAGGATGAACAGAAAGACTCTAATAGTAGGAGATGGTGACTTGGGGGCTTCCTCTGCATATTTCCTAAGGAAAATGGTAGGATTACAATCTGCCGTGGTGATGACCTCCAGATGATAGTTTTGTACTCTATAAGCAGAGCATGAGAGGTAGTGGAAAGGATTAGGAAAAGGAGAGACATTATTAGTGCTGCCAGTGGGAGTTGAAAGGTTTGGGGGTAGTAGAATAGGTATATTTAGACTATAAAGTAGCAGGAAGGAAAAGCTACCATACCAAAATTAATTGGGGGGATGTTGATAGCGTTGTTGGAAGGTTTTATACCTCACCATGTACTGGTAGAGTCATGGCAGTCGGACAAATTCAGAGGTCATTTTTATATAAGTGACCTTCTAAATCCATGGTCTGCAATTCAATGACAGCCTCAAGCTCGGAAATCAACCTCTGAAAGAAAGCGAGCTTTAGTTTCAATTCCTCTACCTTTTCTTGTTCACTACAGCGGATATTTACCCAAAATTCAGAGGAGTGACAGTTCACTCAACCTTTCAACTCAGTAAGGTGGCACTTCCCTGAATAACTGACTCAAGCCTCTTCAAAAATGTTATCCTGTATGAGTTATAGGCATGTATAAGCATATAAAAATGGTAACCATAAGATAGAGGAGTTTGTGGGGTCTAAACCTCCTAGAAGAAAAAAAAAAACAGAATTTCTTTGAAAATAGTTTTCATGTCTTGCTGTAAAAGAGTGGGAGGTTAGTGTTTTTACTTCTTGATGAGATTTGATATTAGTTAGGACCAGGAAAGAATAAGATTGCTACAAGTTAAAGGACAATCAGAAGAAACATAGAGTTAATGGCCTATCTTGTTATGGCACCAGTAGAGGACAGGGATAAATGAGTAGCTGACCTTTTTTAGTTGGTTGAGGTTTGGAAAGAAGAGTTTGTTTATTTTTACAAAAAGGATCAAGTTGTTGGTTGAAAACATGTATATTTGCCCCACGTTTAAAATGTTCAGAAAGTATCAATAAAATTTAGTTTTCTGATTACGGGGATGGTAAGTGTGGACTTACGTAATTAAAACATTCCCCTTCAGCTATTTTTGTAGTAGTCATTTAAGGGAAAAGAAAAGGAAAGGCATAGGGAAGGTGAGGGTACAGATCATTACAATATTATTGATATTCTGTACACGTGCAATATTCTGGTAGACACTGACAACTCAAAAGAGGTGTAAAACTAGCTGCTCAAGGAAGCCTGTTGTCTAATTAAGAGAGAGAATTAATACTGGTCAGAGAACTGAAATCAGCCAAAAGAAGGGGTTGACAGCTTTGAATTAAGAGAGATTTAAGCAACTGGAATTCATGTTTTTCCCATTTCAATTCAAGTCAGCAGTCACTGAACATTGCCTGTGTGTCAGAGAGTATTATAGAATCAGTATTCAGTGTGAAAAGAAGGTGATATGTCCAGGAAGGATACTGTGGTCCAGGTTAGAGCAGTGTCTCAGGAAAGCAATCCAGAATGAAAGCCTGCTATTGGATTTCACAGATAATATGTTCTTGTATCAAGATTCGTGCATTGACATAGGTGTCTTTTAACTGCTGTGTCATCTTCCTCCAGTCTCCCTAGTTCACAATGCCCAGTCATGTGTAGGAGGATAGTGTGGTAGTTAAGAGATTAAAACCCTTTGAGTCAGACCTAGCTTTTTAGCCTGCCTCTGCCATTTACTTTTCAGTTTCTGTATCTACTGCTCAAAGTTATTATGAGGATTAACTAAATAATCTCTGTGAATACTTGATTAGTACAGTGCCTAATACATAGAAATGCTCAACAAAAAGTTCTTTATAAAGATTTCAGTACTCTCTTCATTAGCACTTAGTCAAGGTCTAAGTCCTACTGCCTGAGGTGCAGACTCTTCCACCATATTCCTATATATTCCGCAATATTTTACCCATCCTTCTGCTAGCTCTTTCTACCCATGGTTCTCTCACATTTCTGAAAGCAAAGCTATTTATCTAATATGATATATTTTATCTTTATGAAAGCACAACTTCACATGTTCTGTTGCCCTCCTGACTCTCTTCTGCCACTCTCTTCTTTCCTCAGTCACTCTGGTAACGTGGCCTTTCTGCTGTTCCTTGACCACACCAAGCTTGTTCCCACCTCATGGACTTTGTGCTTGCTTAGAATGCTTTTCTTCCAGAGACCCCCCAACCCCAGGACACACTAACTCCACCTCGTTTAATCTCTCTAAATGTTACCTCTTTAGAAAGACCTTCTCTGACTATCTTAAGGTATTACCACCTTATCCCTTTCTTATCCTGCTTTATATTTCTATGTAGTACTTCTTACCATTTTACATTATTTTATACATTTATTCATTAATTGCCAGTCTCCCTTTTTGGAATGTCACTTCCCTCAAGTTAGTCTTATTCATTATTGTATCTTCAGTGCGAAGTAGGCACTCAGTTAATATTTGTTAAATGAATGATTTTAAAAGTTTGGGGATTGTCAGATCCAAGCGTGAAAGTTACTTTTTAAAGATTGTCCTAGAAGTGACTGGGAATAACACTGAAAAAATCTTAAATTGCAATTTATTTTTCTTTTAGAAAAATGTTGAACATGGAATAATATATATTGGGAAACTGTCTCTTCGTAAGCAGCGCTTCATGCAGTTTTCTTCACTCGAACATGAAGGAGAATATTATATGACACCACGAGACTTCCTCTTCTCAGTGATGTTTGAGCAAATGGAACGTGAGTTGGGTCTTTTTTTTTTTTTAATTAAAAAAATCAAACTTCAGGGCTGAAAAACCTGTTTTTCAGGATTGATAACAGCTTTTCTTCATTTTAATTATCATCTTTGTACCATGCATTTGCTTATTTAGACTTTTCTTGTGACACTACTTATACTTTTATATTTATCTTAGAAATAGTTGTTTTGTATATATGTTTCTCTAAAGAGACAGGAAAAATAGTTTACGTTTTAATTGCTACTAAATATGTCATTAGTAATTACTTTGTCCATGTTATAAATTGGGCCAAAAAAAAAAATGAAACTAGATTTGAGAAGTTAGGAGAGCTGTTTAATGCAGTCATGATGTCACAGGTAGAAAATCCTGAAAAAAATGAGAAACAAGAAGTTGAAAAACTATAATTACATGATTTTATTTAATAAGCAGCCAACGTGCATTTGTTTCAGATTTCAGAAATTCTTAGTTTTATTATCTAAATTAGTCCTCACTTTGCATAGAGTGGATTTGACCCCATCCTCTGTGCTCGTATTGAAGAAGTAGTCTGTGAAAACTTGTTGGCTTTCTGACGCCTTCCTAAGTGTACTGGAATACTCTCTATAAATATGCAGCAGCTGAAATGGGTGAGAGCAAGGTGAGCAGTCAGAGTAGTATAGATTGAATTCAAAAAGGCTGAGAGAACATGGGACAGCATTATAAACATTGAGGGATGACAAACAAAAACGAAATGAGTGATCATGGTGTATTCTAGGGACAATAAATTCAGTGATCACTGGAACGAAAGGATTACTTTAAGCAGTAGTGAGGGATGAAATTGAAAAACAGATAAGGTCTGGATTATCCAGAAGACTTCAGTGGCCCTCTCCAACCACCAGATGAATGGTATTTGGCAGGGATGAATGGCATTGAAGGTTTGTGAGCAGAAAAATAAGGTGGTAAAAATATGTTTAGGGTTTTGTTTGTTTGTTTGAGACAGAGTCTTGCTCTGTCTCCCAGGCTGGAGTGCAATGGCACGATCTCAGCTCACTGCAACCTCCGCCTCCCGGGTTCAAGCAATTCTCCTGCCTCAGCCTCCTGAGTAGCTGGGATTACAGGAGCCCACCACCATGCCTGGCTAATTTTTGGTTTTGTTTGTTTGTTTTTTGAGACAGAGTCTCGCTCTGTCGCCCAGGCTGGAGTGCAGTGGCGCGATCTTGGCTCACTGCAACCTCTACCTCTGGGGTTCAAGCGATTCTCCTGCCTCAGCCTCCCAAGTGTCTGGGATTACAGGCACGTGCCACCACGCCCAGCTAATTTTTTGTACTTTTTAATAGAGACGGTGTTTCACTGTGTTTGCCAGGATGGTCTCAATCTCCTGATCTCGTGATCCACCCTCCCCGGCCTCCCAAAGTGCTGGGATTACAAGCATGAGCCACCGCACCCGGCCTTGTGTTTTTAGTAGAGACAGAGTTTCACCATGTTGGCCAGGCTGGTCTCAACCTCCTGACCTCAGGTAATCCACCCCCCTTGGCCTCCCAAAGTGCTGAGATTGCAGGCATGAGCCACCTCGCCCAGCCTAGGTTATTTTATTACAGCTTTTTTGCAGGGAAGTTTGTGTATACTAGAAACCTTAAAGATATTTACCCACATTAGTACAGTAAGTTCATAATATAAGTAATCAAAGATATGCAAAAAGATTTCTCTTGAAAAGTAGTTTAGCCTCTGACAGGTAAAGCACTTGGACGTTGTGAATTCCTGTTAGATTCATCAGAGAATTGAGGTCACACTTGAGCTGGAAACTGAAGGCAAGCAGATCCATAGAGTCAGCTTACTACCAACAGAAACCTCTAAGAACCCACCACTGGAGCCAGCTTCAGGTAGGAATATTTAAAGGGTAATTAATTGCTGGAATCTGAGTGTGAACTAGCTTGAGAGATAACAACTCCTGAAGAGCCAGCCACGGAGAAGCCCATACGCTTTTGTGAGTTTTACCTTGAGGAACTCTGCCAGGTTCTCACAGTGAAGATCTAAGAAAAATGCTCTCCCCTCTCCCTCCCTGGGAGGGAAAAGTAGCCATTTTTAGATACTCCCAGAGCATTTCATTCTCCTTAACAAAGGCCTGCACAGAAAGGAAACTTTTTTACTGGAGCCCAGCCACCCTAGGGGGATGGAAATTCCCAAATCTAGCCCCCTCTGGCCTTCTTGTCTCACCAAGTGGAGTGGAAAAACAAAAAAACTGAGAACCGCTTTTGAAGGGTACATCCCTTCACAGTCACACAGTCCGACTGAAAGACTGACAGCTGATCATAGGACTGTACAATACGTACCTCCCTTTTCACCTCACCACCACATCCATAGAGCAGGCCCTTGTGCAATAATAAGGCAGTACTGAAAGAACTTACCTCTTAGATTTTATTTAAGGAGAGAAAAGATAATGGGGGAGAAGAAAAAAAGGCACCAGAGGAAATTTTAGCCTCTGTCACCTACAACTACAGCAAACAGTAAACACAACTGATTCCTACCCAGATAAACATAAAAGGCCAATCTACCTCAGTAACTTTTACCAAATACATCATGCCTAACTTAGAACAAAAAAAGTCACAAGGCATGCTAAAAAGAAGAAGCACAATCTGAAAAGACAAAGCAAATATCAGTATCAGATTTATATATAGCAGATATTTGGAATTATCAGACCAGGAATTTAAAATAACATTAATATGCTAAGGGCTCCAATGGAAAAAGTGCACAGCATTTAAAGTAACGTAAGCAGAGGCAGAGAAATTCTTAGAACAAACCAAAAGCAAATGCTCAAAATCAAAAATAGTATAACAGAAATGAAGAATGCCTTTGAAATTAGCCAGGTGTGGTGGCACACACCTGTAGTCCTAGCTACTTCAGAGGCTGAGGATCACTTGAGCCCAGGAGTTTGAGACTACAGTGAACTATGATTGCACCACTGCACTCCAGACTAGGTGACAGAGTAAGACCCTGACTCAAAAAAAAAAAAAAAAAAATGTATTTGTTGGGCCCATCAGTGTAACGGACCTGGCTGAGAAAAGAATCAGTGAGCTTGAAGATATGTCAATAGAAACTTCCCAACTTGAAAAGCAAAGAGGAACAAAAAGACTGAGAAAAACAGAATATTCAAAAACTGTGAGTCAGTTATAGAAGGTGTAACATATAAGGAACAGGAACACCAGGAAAAAAAGAAAGAGGAAAAGAAATATTTGAAATAATAATGACTGAGTTTTCCAAAATTATTAACAAATGTCAAGCCATAGATTCAAGAAGTTCACAAAAACACCAAGCAGAATAAATACCAATAAATGCCTAGGTGTATCATATTCAAACTGCAGAAATTTTTTTTTTTTTTTTGAGACAAAGTCTCACTCTATAGCCCAGGCTGGAGTGCAGTGGTGCAATCTTGGCTCACTGTAAGCTCCACCTCCCGGGTTCATGCCATTCTCCTGCCTCAGCCTCCCGAGTAGCTGGGACTACAGGTGCCCGCCACCAAGCCCGACTAATTTTTTGTATTTTTAGTAGAGACAGGGTTTCACCATGTTAGCCAGGATGGTCTTGATCTCGTGACCTCATGATCCGCCCACCTTGGCCTCCCAAAGTGCTGGGATTACAGGCATGAGCCACCACGCCCGGCCAGAAAAATTTTAGAGAACAGAAGAAAGAGAAAAAAATCTTGAAAGAAGCCAAAGAAGAAAAAACACCTTATCTGTAGAAAAACAATGGTAAGAATTATATATTTCTTTTTAAGCAAGAAGAGGGTGGATAAAATTTTGAAAGAAAAATTTACCAATGTAGAATTCTATATCCAGTGAAAATTATCCTTCAAAAGTGAAAAAGAAATACATTCTCAGACAAACCAAATTTGAGAGAATTTGTCACCAGTAGATCTGATTTACAAGAAATGTTCAAAGACGTTCTTCAGAAAAAGAAGGAAAACGATATATCAGGAACTTGGCATGAAGAAAGGAAGACAGTTAAGGTAGAAAAGGAATACATGAATATAAAATCACGTTTTTAAAAATTGATATAACAGATAACAGTTTAATCAAAATAATAGCAACACAATATTGGATGATCAGATTGTATGGATAAGTGAAATATATAACAGCAATGGTATAAGGGACAGGAGGGAGGAATTGGGAATACTTTTGTTATAAGATACTTGTACCACCCACGAAGTGGTATAGTGTTATTTGAAAGTGGACTTAGATTAGTTGCAAATATATATTGCAAACTTTAGGACAACTACTAAAAAAATATTTTTAATAAATAGAATTGACATTCTAAGAGAGGAGAGAAAATTATGTAAAATACTCAGCTAAAATCAGAGAAGGCAAAAAAAGAGTGGAAGACAAAAAAATGAAACAAAACTCAAGTGCAATAGTTAGATACGGTAGATATCAATCCAGATATATCAACAGTCACTGTCACTGTAGATATGTATTTTATGCATGTGGTTTATAAGAAACTTTTCCACTGTTGGTGGGACTGTAAACTAGTTCAACCATTGTGGAAGTCAGTGTGGCGATTCCTCAGAGATCTAGAACTAGAAATACCATTTGACCCAGCCATCCCATCACTGGGTATATACCCAAAGGACTATAAATCATGCTGCTATAAAGACACATGCACAGGTATGTTCATTGCGGCACTATTCACAATAGCAAAGACTTGGAACCAACCCAAATGTCCAACAATGATAGACTGGATTAAGAAAATGTGGCACATATACACCATGGAATACTATGCAGCCGTAAAAAAGATGAGTTCATGTCCTTTGTAGGGACATGGATGAAATTGGAAATCATCATTCTCAGTAAACTATCGCAAGGACAAAAAACCAAACACTGCATGTTCTCACTCATAGATAGGAATTGAACAATGAGAACACATGGACACAGGAAGGGGAACATCACACTCTGGGGACTGTTGTGGGGTGGGGGGAGGGGGGAGGGATAGCATTAGGAGATATACCTAATGCTAAATGACAAGTTAATGGGTGCAGCACACCAGCATGGCACATGTATACATATGTAACTAACCTGCACACTGTGCACATGTACCCTAAAACTTAAAAGTATAATAATAATAATAAAAAAAGAGACTAAAAAAAAAAAAGAAACCCACTTTAAATGTAAAGTTACAGATAGAGTAATTGCTAACACTAATCAAAAGAAGGCTGGAGTAGCTAGCCTTCAGATAAACCAAATTTCAGAATGAGGGAAATTATCAGGAATAAAAAGAGGCATTGCGTAGTGATTTTTTTTTTTAATGGGTGAGTACTCCAGAAGACATAACTATCTGTAATGTATGTATACCTAACAACAGGGCATCAAAGCACATGAGGCAAAAACTGATAGAACTGCAAGGAGAAACAGATGTGTTCTTAGAAACTATTATACTTGGAGATTTCAAGAGCCTTCTGTCATTGATTGACAGATTCAGCAGACAGAAAACCAGTAAGGATATACCTGAATAAAACAGCACCACCAAGTAACTGGATCTAATTGCCACTTATAGGATGTTTCACCTAACGATAGCAGAATATACATTCTGAAGCTAACCTGGAACCACTCACCAAGATAGACCAAATTTGGGATCATAAAACACAGTTTAAAAAAATTTACAAGAATAGAAAGCATACAAAGTATGGTCTTAGACCACAGTAGACTTAAACTAGAAATCAGTAACAAAAAGATAGCTGAAACATCTCAAAGTATTTGGAAATTAAATGACATACTTTTAAATAACACATGGGTCAAATAAGGAATCTCAAAAGAAATTTTAAAATATTTTCAACCAATGAAAGTGAAGCTGGCATCTTCAGAAGAGTATTTGGTCCCTAGAAGAGAACTCTAGGCAAGAATAGTTTAGATGACCAAGTGGAAAATTTAAAACCTTACAGGACCAGTCAGAAAAAGAATAGTTTTGAATCAAATCAATATAATATAGTCGGTGGGACAAGCTATATAGCTAACTAGAGTCTAGATGTTGTTACAGGCACTCAAATTGAAAATTTTTACAGAAATTCTGCTACCTAGACATTTCTACAAGCATAATTGGGCCTGTTGGCCTAGTTTGTAACCCCTAATCTATAAATTCAGTGTAATTGCAATAATCCCAATGGGGTAGGTAAATGTGTGCTCACACATGTATGCACGTGTGTGTGTGTGTGTGTGTGTGTGTGTTTTGACAAGCTGATTTGAAAATTTATACGGAAAAACAAGGGGCCTGAACTGGCAAAGACACTCTGAAAGAAGGAAAAAAATGGAGAAGTTAATTCTATCAAATAATGAGCTTTATTATAAAACCTCAGTAATTAAGATCAAATGGCATTGGCATAGGGATAGACAAACTGACCAGTGGAACAGAATAAAGAGCCCAGAAACACAAGGGAACTTTTATATATGAGAGAGGTGGCATTATAAATCAGTGGAAAAAGAGGGACTGTTCAACGAATGGTACTAGTGCAGTTGGATATGCATATGGAAAACAAGCAAACATTTTTCAAAGAAAATTTTAAAATCTGTCTCCTTAGGTTAAAGAAATCTTCCTTAAATAAGCCACAAAAAGCACTAACATAAAAGATTGATAAAATTCAACCATATTAAAATTAGAACTTCTATTGATCAAAAGTTGCCTTAGAGAAATTGAAAAGGTAAGCCAAAAACTTCCAAAATTTAAGACAATACTTAGTATATGTAGAAAACTACAATAAGAAAAAGACAATTTTTTTAAAAAAGGGACAGAAGTAGTAAATAGGCATTCACAGAAGAGGAAATGTATGCAAAAAAAGAACATAAATATGTTTACCCTTATTAGTGACTACAATAAGATATAATTTTATATAAGATTAGCAACAATTAATTTTGTTAAAGACAAAAGTTGAAGAGAATGTAGATCAGCAAAGATTTTTATACACTGTTAGTTGGACATGCCAATTGAAACTACTACTTTGGGCTGGGCATGGTGGCTCACCCCTGTAATCCCAGCACCTTGGGAGGCCAAGGCAGGTGGATCACCTGAGGTCAGGAGTTCAAGACCAGCCTGGCCAACATGGAGAAACCCTGTCTCTACTAAAAATACAAAAATTAGCCAGGCATGGTGGCGTGCATCTGTAGTCCCAGCTACTCAGGAGGATGAAGCAGGAGAATCGCTTGAACCCAAGAGGTGGAGGTTGCCAGGAGCCCAGATCACACCACTTCACTTCAGCCTGGGCAACAGAGCAAGCCTCTGTCTCAAAAAGAAAAAAAAAAGAAAAGAAAGAAACTCCTACTTTGGAAAACAACTTAGAACTGTTATATAAAATTAAACATTAGCATAACTTTTGACATACAAATCCCATTCCTATATATACACTCTATATGCAACAGGAATATTTGCCCCTGTGCAGTGGGATATATGTGTAAGAATGCTTATAGTAGCAGTGTTATATTAGCAAAAGCTGGAAACAACTCAACTGTCCCTTAATAACAGACTGGATAAATAAACTGTGCTACAGTGTATTCACACAATGAAATTTTACTGAGTAAAAGTGAACAAACTTAGATGGTCGACTTTCATCATGGCAGCATGAGTAACTCCATTGGCCCACTTCCCACTGAAACTGGTAAAAAAATTTTAAGACCTTCCTTTAAAGTCTCTGGAAGTGGTCTTGGAGTCATATAGCACATTAAAGAACATCTGTTTAAGAAAATCTACTAAAATTGGATAAGAAAACTAAGAGTCTGGGATGCTTGAACTAAGAACTCCCTCCCTACCCTGTCCCAGTTTGTTGAATGGAAATTTATTCCAAACTGGTGCAGCCAAGAACAGAGGTTTCCTCTCCCCTCAGTACCCATTCAGAGGGCTTTCTTCCCAGAGAAACCAGATATCAGCATTTCTCATCTTGCCCCCAGCTACTTGTTGCTGAGGCTAGTTCTGGGGAGTGCAGCTGAGAAGTGGGAGCTCCCTTCTCCCTGCCATCCCTCACCTGTGAAATGGAGGCTCTACCTTGGGCCTTGTACCCCTAAGAATACTGGGACCCTGATTGCTCTTGTCTCAACTTGTAAGACAGGTTCCACACTGAGAGAGGCAAGTCAAGAAGACCTGAAGTTACACCACTGGTCCCACTCCCACCCCCAGAACCCCAGCCCACAAATTTTGTGGGGTGAGAAGTGGAGGGTGTGGGCAACAGGTAAAACAAATAGCTCCTTATCTCTTCCCAAAGAAACCGACTTCACCATCAACAGAAAATGGAGAAGTTCAAGCCTAAGATCCACACTCAAAAACAGGTGGAGGTTGTGGTGAAAGGTAATTGGGAGGACATTAACAAATTCAATTAAAATAACAGGCTAAACTGTAGGCTGGCTGCTTTGCAGAAGAGAACTAGGGAAAGAGACAGCTGTAAGGAGCCCTCCTGGGGTCATTACAAATATTAAACACTGACAATGGAAATTATTCCTTCAAAGGACCCCAAATTAGTGGAGCTTAACATCTTGGTATGGTCAAGAAAACGGAAACTAGAGTGCTGCCCAAATTACTCTCATCCCAGGGTGACTGAAGGCATACCCAAAACTGCCTCCCTGAGGAGCAACATCAGAGGCTTAACACTGGGGGGCGATAGTCTTCATTAAAATAATCCAGCTTGGCACTAAACTAATAGCAAATAAGCAGATAGCAGTAACAACCCTGGGGGAGCAGGGAATTGTTAATAGTACTCAGAGTTGCTACAGTATATTATCTGAAATGTGAGTTTTTATAACAAAATATTATGAAATATGCAAAGAAACAGGAATATATGACCCTACTGGACAAAAGCAGGTAACAGAAACTGCTTGTGATTGCAACCAGATATCAGATATACCAGAAAAAGACTTTAGAATAGCCATTGTAAATATATTCAAAGAACTAAAATAAACCATGATTAAAGATTATAATGTTTCCACTTTTATTATTCATTGGAATGCAATTAAACTATCAGAAGGCATTTAGCTAAATCAAGAATTCAGTAATTTTGCAGGCCAAATAATACATCCTTTATGCATATGATGTACTTCATCTTCATTTTTCATCATGGATAAGAAGGATAATAATCTTGGTTGCATTCCTACAGATCATTATGAACAGCAAAATAAGGAAAAACAGGGCCAACCCACTGACCCATGATCTCCATGAATAAACAGAAAGATACAAAACAGTCTAAGATTTATTAGATCCTAAACTCATTTTTACGTAGTATGTATCTTTTTGGATTTTTTGCAAATAATACACTTTATTAATAGTAGTTAATGAGGCTTCTGTAAACCATCTCCCCATGCTCCTTTCAAGTAGATACTCATTCTTCCTGTTTCCTTGGTAGGCTTGAGGGAAATCAGTGTCATCCTCAGTCCTCCATTGTGCACTCTAAAAACCATCAAATGTGCTGCTTTGAGACCTAGCTTATCTAGCCAGAATACCATTTCCCTTCTTTACGTTCTTTTCTACTGAATTTCTTTAGCCTTATAGTTCTTTAGTTTTCATTTCCAGTGACCTTCATTCGTATTCACTTCCCACGTCCATTACCTGGAATTGCTCCAGTTTTAAAATCTCAAATTGCAGAATCCCATTCTCTGGCAACAAGTTACTGTTGTCCCCACCCTGCCTACTTTCTAATACCCAATGCACCTATTCTCAGATTTAATAAAAGCTTCTAGTCTCAACTAACCCATTATTCCCAAGCTCTCTGTTCCTCTTGGGTATTTTTCCTCCCCTGTAGCTACAGGTTTGTCATTTTGTCACTGTTTAATAACTACTTGCAAATATCTTTCCCCTTTGTTGTTCTTGTCGGACTTAGCCTGCTGTCAACTTTAGGAGAAAATCATGTGATTGTGCAGATCGGAGCCACTAATTTTGATAGTCCTCACCTTCACCTAGAGTTTTCCAATCATTTTACACATGAATTAGCTTTCTCCTATTTCCTTTGTCAGCTCTTCTCAACTCTTGCTGCTTTTTTCAGACTTTTTATCACATCCTTTTTTCACATTTATAATATTATTTCACCTATTTTTAACTGAGCAAATTAAGGCCATAAGCTAGGGAGTTCTTCAGATCCCTCCCTTGCTGCCCGAGAACTTGCCTACATGCTTCCTGGCCTTTTAAACTGGAAGTAGTGCTCTTGCCCTGCTAAGGCTGATTCCTTCGCCCCCTTCTCTAGTTCCATCACTTTTTCTCTCCACTGTCTCATTCTTTAAAACTTCCAAATAGTCTCATGTCTTCGCTCTCCTGAAAACTCCGTAGACATTAGAGATGTAAATTTAAGAATCTTCAATATATACGTGCTATTTAAGGCTAAAATACTTGATGAGATCTCAAAAATGAGTTTGGGTAGAAAAGATAAGTCAAAGGACTGAGTGGTGAGTTATTCCAACATTTGGAGGTGAAGAGATAAGGAAAACCCAGAGAAGGAGCAGCTAAAAGGTAGGAAGAAAACCAGGAAAGCAGAGTGTTGTGAAATTTAAGTAAAGAAAGCATTTCAAGGAAGGAGTAATCAACTATGAAAAATGCTGTTGAGAAATCAGGTCAGATGAGGACTAAGAATTGACCATTAGATTTGGCAATATGAGGGTTATTGGTGACCTTTATAAGAACAGTTTTGATGCATTGGTGTCAACATGAAAGCCTGACTAGAGTGGGTTTAGGAAAAAATGGGGGAAAAAAAAAAGACTCCAGAGTGGCTTGCCATAAAGAGAAAGAGAGAGATGAAGCAGTAGATGGAGGTGGAAATGCGATCAAGAGGATCTTTTAATATGTGTTGGTAGGTGAGACAGGAAAACTTGGCAGTGCAGGAAGAATGAAAAATTTCTAAAACACAGTCCTTGTGAAGACAAGAGGGAAAAGAGTTTGAGAGCACAGTGGAAGCTTGGATTAGGTAGGAGCACAGAGTTCCTTCATAATACCAGGAGAAAAGGCATGCACACCACATGACATCTAATGGAAGCTGGTCAAGTTGTTTATTACCTTTCTTTCTTTTTTTTCTCAGTGAATTGGGAAGCCAGGTTATCAGCTGAGAGTGAAGAGGGGGGGAAGGTATTGAGGTTTACAGAAATAGCCTTATAAAACAGTGAGAGAGTTGATGGATTGAGAAATACAATATGATTGCCAGTAACCTTATTAAAGTCCCCACTTGAAGTTATTAATTCTGAAGTTAAAATAAGTCTATTTATTTTCAAAGGGAATGCTTCCAGTTTTTGTCCATTCAGTATGATATTGGCTGTGGGTTTGTCATAGATAGCTATTATTATTTTGAGATACATCCCATCAATACCTAATTTATTGAGAGTTTTTAGCATGAAGCATTGTTGAATTTTGTCAAAGGCCTTTTCTGCATCGATTGAGATAATCATGTGGTTTTTGTCTTTGGTTCTGTTTATATGCTGGATTACATTTATTGATTTTCGTATGTTGAACCAGCCTTGCATCCCAGGGATGAAGCCCACTTGATCATGGTGGATAAGCTTTTTGATGTGTTGCTGTATTCGGTTTGCCAGTATTTTATTGAGGATTTTTGCATCAGTATTCATCAAGGATATTGGTCTAAAATTCTCTTTTTTTGTTGTGTCTCTGCCAGGCTTTGGTATCAGGATGATGCTGGCCTCATAAAATGAGTTAGGGAGGATTCCCTCTTTTTCTATTGATTGGAGTAGTTTCAGAAGGAATGGTATCAGCTCCTCCTTGTACCTCTGGTAGAATTCAGCTGTGTATCCATCTGGTCCTGGACTTTTTTTGGTTGGTAAGATATTAATTATTGCCTCAATTTCAGAGCCTGTTATTGGTCTACTCAGAGATTCAACTTCTTCCTGGTTTAGTCTTGGGAGAGTATATGTGTCGAGGAATTTATCCTTTTCTTCTAGATTTTCTAGTTTATTTGCGTAGAGGTGTTTATAGTATTCTCTGATGGTAGTTTGTATTTCTGTGGGGTCAGTGGTGATATCCCCTTTATCATTTTTTATTGCATCTATTTGATTCTTCTCTCTTCTTTATTAGTCTTGCTAGCAGTCTATCAATTTTCTTGATCTTTTCAAAAAACCAGCTCCTGGATTCATTGATTTTTTTGAAGGATTTTTTGTGTCTCTATTTCCTTCAGTTCTGCTCTGATCTCTTGCCTTCTGCTAGCTTTTGAATGTGTTTGCCCTTGCTTCTCTAGTTCTTTTAATTGTGATGTTAGGGTGTCAATTTTAGATCTTTCCTGCTTTCTCTTGTGGGCATTTTGTGCTATAAATTTCCCTCTACACACTGCTTTGAATGTGTCCCAGAGATTCTGGTATGTTGTATCTTTGTTCTCGTTGGTTTCAAAGAACATCTTTATTTCTGCCTTCATTTCGTTATGTACCCAGTAGTCATTCAGGAGCAGGTTGTTCAGTTTCCATGTAGTTGAGCAGTTTTGAGTGAGTTTCTTAATCCAGAGTTCTAGTTTGATTGCACTGTGATCTGAGAGACAGTTTGTTATAATTTCTGTCCTTTTACATTTGCTGAGGAGTGCTTTACTTCCAACTGTGTGGCCAATTTTGGAATAGATGTGGTGTGGTGCTGAAAAGAATGTATATTCTGTTGATTTGGGGTGGAGAGTTCTGTAGATGTCTATTAGGTCCGCTTGGTGCAGAGCTGAGTTCAATTCCCGGATATCCTTATTAACTTTCTGTCTCGTTGATCTGTCTAATGTTGACAGTGGGGTGTTAAAGTCTCCCATTATTATTGTGTGGGAGTCTAAGTCTCTCTGTAGGTCACTAAGGACTTGCTTTATGAATCTGGGTGCTCCTGTATTGGGTGCATATATATTTAGGATAGTTAGTTCTTCTTGTTGAATTGATCCCTTTACCATTATGTAATGGCCTTCTGTGTCTCTTTTGATCTTTGTTGGTTTAAAGTCTGTTTTATCAGAGACTAGGATTGCAACCCCTGCCTTTTTTTGTTTTCCATTTGCTTGATAGATCTTCCTCCATCCCTTTATTTTGAGCCTATGTGTGTCTCTGCATGTGAGACGAGTTTCCTGAGTACAGCACACTGATGGGTCTTGACTCTATCCAATTTGTCAGTCTGTGCCTTTTAATTGGAGCATTTAGCCCATTTACATTTAAGGTTAGTATTGTTATGTGTGAATTTGATCCTGTCATTATGATGTTAGCTGGTTATTTTGCTCGTTAGTTGATGCAGTTTCTTCCTAGCCTTGATGGTCTTTACAATTTGGCATGTTTTTGCAGTGGCTGGTACTGGTTGTTCCTTTCCATGTTTAGTGCTTCCTTCAGGAGCTCTTTTAGGGCAGGTCTGGTGGGGATGCCCTCTCTCACCACTCCTATTCAACATAGTGTTGCAAGTTCTGGCCAGGGCAGTCAGGCAGGAGAAGGAAATAAAGGGCATTCAGTTAGGAAAAGAGGAAGTCAAATTGTCCCTGTTTGCAGATGACATGATTGTATATCTGGAAAACCCCATCGTCTCAGCCCAAAATCTCCTTAAGCTGATAAGCAACTTCAGCAAAGTCTCAGGATACAAAATCAATGTGCAAAAATCACAAGCATTCTTATACACCAGTAACAGACAGAGAGCCAAATCATGAGTGAACTCCCATTCACAATTGCTTCAAAGAGAATAAAATACCTAGGAATCCAACTTACAAGGGATGTGAAGGACCTCTTCAAGGAGAACTACAAACCACTGCTCAATGAAATAAAAGAGGATGCAAACAAATGGAAGAACATTCCATGCTCATGGGTAGGAAGAATCAATATCATGAAAATGGCCATACTGCCCCAGGTAATTTACAGATTCAACGCCATCCCCATCAAGCTACCAATGATTTTCTTCACAGAATTGGAAAAAACTACTTTAAAGTTCATATGGAACCAAAAAAGAGCCCGCATTGCCAAGTCAATCCTAAGCCAAAAGAACAAAGCTGGAGGCATCACGCTACCTGACTTCAAACTATACTACAAGGCTACAGTAACCAAAACAGCATGGTACTCGTACCAAAACAGAGATATAGATCAATGGAACAGAACAGAGCCTTCGGAAATAATGCCGCATATCTACAACTATGTGATCTTTGACAAACCTTACAAAAACAAGCAATGGGGAAAAGATTCCCTATTTAATAAATGGTGCTGGGAAAACTGGCTAGCCATATGTAGAAAGCTGAAACTGGATCCCTTCCTTACACCTCATACAAAAATTAATTCAAGATGAATTAAAGATTTACATGTTAGACCTAAAACCATAAAAACCCTAGAAGAAAACCTAGGCAATACCATTCAGGACATAGGCATGGGCAAGGACTTCATGTCTAAAACACCAAAAGCAATGACAACAAAAGCCAAAATTGACAAATGGGATCTAATTAAACTCAAGAGCTTCTGCACAGCAAAAGAAACTACCATCAGAGTGAACAGGCAACCTACAGAATGGGAGAAAATTTTTGCAACCTACTCTGACAAAGGGCTAATATCCAGAATCTACAATGAACTCAAACAAATTTACAAGAAAAAAACAACCCCATCAAAAAGTGGGTGAAGGATATGAACAGACACTTCTCAAAAGAAGACATTTATGCAGCCAAAAAACACATGAAAAAATGCTAATCAAAACTGGCCATCAGAGAAATGCAAATCAAAACCACAATGAGATACCATCTCACACCAGTTAGAATGGCGATCATTAAAAAGTCAGGAAACAACAGGTGCTGGAGAGGATGTGGAGAAATAGGAACACTTTTACACTGTTGGTGGGACTGTAAACTAGTTCAAGCATTGTGGAAGTCAGTGTGGCGATTCCTCAGGGATCTAGAACTAGAAATACCATTTGACCCAGCCATCCCATTACTGGGTATATACCCAAAGGATTATAAATCATGCTGCTATAAAGACACATGCACACGTATGTTTACTGCGGCACTATTCGCAATAGCAAAGACTTGGAACCAAGCCAAATGTCCAACAAAGACTGGATTAAGAAAATGTGGCACATATACACCATGGAATACTATGCAGCCATAAAAAATGATGAGTTCATGTCCTTTGTAGAAACATGGATGAAGCTGGAAACCATCATTCTCAGCAAACTATCGCAAGGACAAAAAACCAAACACCGCATGTTCTCACTCATAGGTGGGAATTGAACAGTGAGAACACGTGGACACAGGAAGGGGAACATCACACACCCGGGCCTGTTGTGGGGTGGGGGGAGGGGGGAGGGATAGCATTAGGAGATATACCTAATGCTAAATGACGAGTTAATGGGTGCAGTGCACCAACATGGCACATGTATACATATGTAACTAACCTGCACATTGTGCACATGTACCCTAAAACTTAAAGTATAATAATAATTAAAAAATAAAATAATTTTAAAAAGAAGTCTATATGCTTGCTTTGGCAGCACGTATACTAAAATTGGAAAAATACAGAGAAGATTAGCATGGCCCCTATGCAAGGATAACACGTAAATTCGTGAAGCATTCCATTTATTTTTTTAAATGTATAAAAAATATATAAGTCTGTTTAGCATGATTGTGGTTCTTTTTCTCCACTGTGTTCAGCTGCAAAAGTGCTGGTATGGAATAGGCAGAGAGTTGGATCTAGGCAGTGTTGGAATTAGCCAAGAGCATATGACAAAGGGAAAGAGAAGCAAGGGAGTCAGTGTGTACACAAGGGAACAGGTCTGGTGGTTGACCATGGAAGCTGAGCCAGGTGGCATGTTAGGACATGAGCAGGTGAGAAATAGCGAAAAGGTCGTAGATTCAAAAGATTGTAGGGCCCATTGAGATCAAAGGATAGTTGGAGTCCCCACACATAAGTGAATAACGAAAGAATGGGCATTATTGTATAGTTGATAGTACAGGTCCTGGAATAGGACAGAAAGTGAGTTTGAATACTGGCTCCACCACTTAGTAGTATTGTGTCTGTGGGCAAAGTTATATAAGCTATTAGTCTAGGTTTCCTCATCAGTAAAACGGGAGTGCTAATAGTACCTACGTCAAAGCGTTGTTGTAAAGATTCAATAATACAAGTAAAGAGCAGAGTACCTGGCACATAGGAGGCTCTGAAACTGTCACTCTTACTAAGGAAAATGCAAAAATATTGGCAGTTATTATAATTGAATTCTTCAACTATGGGTGATTTTAGATTTTTAAATATTTTCTATATCTAGCTTTTAAACGTTTTATAATGAGCGTTATTCCCATAATTGGTAGACCCCTGCAAAAGTTTTTGTTTATTTTGCTTTGTTTTGTTTAAGAGATAGCGTCTTACTCTGTGGTCCAAGCTGGGGCGCAGTGGTGCGATCATAGCTCCCTGCAGCCTCAACCTCCTGGGTTCCAGCAATCCCCCATCTCAGTCTCCGAAGTAGCTGGGACTACAGGCACATGCCGCTGTACTCAGCTAATTTTTTAATTTTTTGTAGAGAGAGAGGTTTTGCTTGGTTGCCCAGGCTGGTCTTGAACTCCTGGCTTCAAGTGATCCTCCCGTCTTGGCCTCCCAAAGCACTGGATTATAGGTGTGAGCCACCATACCTGGCAGTAAGTATTTTTAAGTGTAGCTCAGCATAAGTTGAAACTGCAAACCAAAAGTTAATAAATTTATGTAGCTTTGGAAAACAAAATGTCTGGAATGAGATGATAGAGTGGATTATGCCTTAAGTCTTTATTAAGTTAAAGCAAGCAGATATTTGTGGCTCCTGTGTGTGCAGCTAGACCTTACAATCATTGTTGGTAGTAATATTTAAGGGAAAACTAAAACAGTGCTAGCCCTACCCTTTAAAAGTATCTATTCTACCACCTGTTAGACCATGATTTTAGCTTAAGTTCCCTGAAGGTTTTTTTCATACTTCCACGAGCCTGAGGTCACAGCTTAAACCTCTGTTAACTTCTTAATAATTAGCCAAGTGTAAGCAAAAATGGGTCACAGAACAGATGCCACTATTAAAGTCCCACTTGAGGTTATTAATTATTATAAGGTTAAAGTAAGTCTGTTCAGCATACTTGTGGTTATATTTCTCCACCATGTTCAGTTGCACAGTTGCTGAACTGGGAAGAGAGAAATAAGGCCTTTAGAAAGACACCACAGGAATTTTGCCCTATGCTGGTTTTGACTGTTCCTTATACCAGTATATGGTATGCCCTTATTTAAACTTACAACATGAGATTTTTTTGCAAATAAATATGTAAATAATAAACAAATGAACAGCCAACCCAGACAGCCAAATTCAGATTAACCAGTTGATTACTCTGAAAGGGTTGTAATTAGGGTGACCACAGAATTTATTATGGTGCACGTGCCAGAGTTGCTCAGGTGACCCCATATCTTTGCGAATTTATCTTGGACTTTGAAATTCCACAAATGAATCTTAAATTTGAAAATTAATTGCAGTTGAACTGTGTAGTTCTTGTCTTTGCCACCATATACTGTAGCTTAATCTGATTTGGGGCTCATCTTCCTGCTCTGTAAAACTGAGTATCAATTATCTAAAGTGATAATAGAATTTCACAAACTTGCCTGACAGTAAATTTGCTTGGGGCCCTTGTTTAAAAACTCTCAAGCTTGTCAGCTGGGCACGCTAGCTCACGCCTGTAATCCCAGCACGTTGGGAGGCCAAGGCGGGCGGATCACAAGGTCAGGAGATCAAGACCATCCTGGCTAACACGGTGAAACCCCGTCTCTACTAAAAATGCAAAAAAAAAATGAGCCGGGTGTGGTGGCGGGCGCCTGTAGTCCCAGCTACTTGGGAGGCTGAGGCAGGAGAATGGTGTAACCCGGGAGGCAGAGCTTGCGGTGAACCAAGATTGTGCCACTGCACTCCAGCCTGGGTGACAGAAGGAGACTCCGTCCCAAAAAAAAAAAAAAAAAAAAACTCTCAAACTTGTCTTCTCTCCTCCCCCACCCTGGGAAGTTTTTATTCAGAAGATCTGAGATACGGCGATAGAATCCTTGTATAACCCTCCCACCTTCTATCTACTTCCCTCTCTTAGATTCCTGTATGCTTAGCAAGCACCCTCCGGGTGATTGTTTTGATCAAACAAGTTTGAGAAATATTTATAACCTATGTGAAGGTGTCTTGGGATGCCAGGTGTCAATTGTGGTAAAGGGTGGCTTATTGGAGTCAAACAGGACCTGGAGACAGTCCTCTTTCCACAGCTTCACTAGCCCCGTTGTAACCTTGGGTAAACTACCTGACCTGGCCTGTTTCCAGATCTATAAAATAATAGTGTCTACCATATAGTGTTGTTGGGATGATTAAATTAGAGAATGTGAGAAGACCTGTAGCTGCTATAGGTTAAAATTAATATTCTCAATTAAAGGTCTAAAATTTTAAAAGATTAAAGCCTTCTGTCCACAAAATCTGTGTTAAGATCTTAACCACACTCATCAGGTAAACATTAGCAGCTACATATTTTAGATTAAGAAATAACACTTTTTTGTAATAAAACCTATGTTCATGTTAGAAACTAAGACATTACAAAGTATAGAGCAGAAAATAAAGTCAACCAGATTGTCACCACCATTCAGAAACAACCAACATTAACACATTTCTTTTTACAAAGTTGAGACCATGCATTATGTGCTGTTTTTATACCCTAACTTTTTCTGTATAATGGATCATGAGTTATTTTCCTTGTCAACAAATATTTTTTCTAAAATACTGTTTGTGTGACTGCACAATACTATTTTATTAATATGCCATAATTTATTTAATTGGTTCCCTAGTGGTAGAACATTTGTCTATAATTTTTTCACTGTTATAAATAATGCTATAGTGAATATACTTTTTCTTGTATCTTTGACTCTTCTTCCTTGATGATCTTATCCACATCAGTGATTGACTTGTTCCCTGAACACTGATTTTCATACCTGTATCTCCAGATCAGACCTCTCACCTGACCACGAGACCCATAATATTCCTTGTTTCTTGAACATCTCTAAGAAGTACCAGAGGCATCTCAGGTAAACAACTCTATATGCACTGCAGATGCTCTACCCCCACCCCCACCCCCAAGTACACATGGACACCTGTGCCTACCCCATCCACAGTTCCTCTGTTAACCGCATCAGGGTCTGTCTTACTTGACATCATATTCCCAACCTAGCACAGTGCCTGGCACAGATGTTAGTCAAATAGATTCGTAAATACATCAATCAGTACAAACTCTTACATAATGAAATAATGAGTTATAATCCATACATTTCTTTACATTTTTATTTGATTTACCCTATGTTAACAGGTACTGTGTTAGGCCTTGGGGATATAATGGTGAATAAAACATACTATTATTACATTAATAGAATTCATGATATAGTGTAAGAGTTTCAGTAATAGACTAAAGTCTGAGAACATTTCAGCAGAGAGATCTATGAGGGCTGGAATAATCAGAGATTTCACAGAGGATATGTGAAGAATGGATAGAATTTCCCTAGGTAAAGCAGGAAAAGGGAGAATATGCCATATGAGGAGATAAATCATTAAGATGCTGTAGCATTTGCATTTTCAAAATTGAAAAGACTGTTTCTGGTCCCACATGCTCATCCAGAACCTTATCACTCCCCATCAAAAGTGGAGCCTTTGTCCCTCCCCTTGAACCTTTGTGGCTGCCTCAACTCATAGAGCATGTGCAGTAGAGACTTCTGAGACTAGGCAATAAAAGGCAGTAAGTACGTAAAGCCACTTGCTAATATTCTTAATGATGAAAGATTGAATGCTTTGCCCCTAAGATCAGAAACTAGGCAAGGCTGTCCATTTTCACTGCTTGTCTTCAACATTGTACTGGATGGAAGGTCTAGCCAATGCAAAAAGGGAAGAAAAAGAAATGAGACCTACACATTTAAAAGAGAGAAATAAAGCTGTCTTTGTTTATGTACAGGATGATGACCTATGTAGAACATGCCGAAGAATCAATATTAAAGCTATTAGAACTAATAGTAAGTTTATCAGGGTCACAGGATTGAGCAGCACTATATAAAAATCAGTTGTATTTTTTTAAATTAGCAATCTCAGATGTATCATGCTGAGTTTCTGCAAGCCTCTAGCTATCCTTAACACCTTCCCCTACGCACTCTATCAAATTACCCAACCACCTAGCTACAGAGAAAATGGAAATCATTAGATAGGAGCCACCTCAGCCTCTGCTAAAACTACTAGCCTTGGCACTTAGCTTCTCCTGCCTTCTCATCACAATAGAGGAGACTGGCAGGACCTGCCATCTGGTCCTAGAACATTGCAACACATACCCATCTCAGAACTTACACATAGCATGTGTGTAATACTTTTAACCTCACTTTTCTAAGCTAATTCGTACACTTAAGATCTTAGCTTAAGCAGCTCATATTTGGAGAAGCTTTCCCTTACCTCTCCCTCCCCCACGTTATATAATCTCTTAGCTGCTGTATTTCCCCTTTAGGTCATGTTTAAACTAATTAAATAATTTGTTGTGTATAATGCTCTTATTATTTCACAATGCTTGAGGTTGCAAAAAAAAAAAAAAGTCTTTTTATCCCTTCCAAAACAAATGTATTTGAAGACCATACTTTGGAAATTGGCAAGGAAGCCAGTTTTAGGCATTTTAGGGAATAACCATTTGTTTCCCTTTAGAAAAAATACAACCAGAGACTATCTTTGCATCCACTATTTAAATATTCCAGCAAACATAAACAAGCCATATACTTTGTTGAAGGAAAATAGCACCACTGAATTTGTCCTCTTTTTTTCTTCAGTTACCACTTAAAATGTTTTATTTATTGATTTTTTTTAACTGACCCATAATAATTGTACATACTTATGGGGTACATAGTGATGTTGCAATACATGTAGTATGTAGTGATCATATCAGGGTAATTAGTATGTGCATCTCAAACATTTATCATTTCTTTGTGTTGAGAACATTCAGTTTCCTCCTTCTAGATCTTTGAAACTAGGTGATGTATTATTGCTAATCGTAGTTATCTTACAGTGGTATATAGAACACTAGAACTTTGCCCTCCAGTCTTGCAGTAATTTTGTATCCTTTAACAAATCTCTTCCTATCCCTCTCTTCCTCCCACCCTTCCCAGCCTCTAGTATACTCTGTCCTACTTTCTACTTCTATGATATCAACCCTTTTTTTTTTTTAGATGGAGTTTTCGCTCTTGCTGGAGTGCAGTGGTGTGGTCTCGGCTCACAGCAACCTCTGCCTTCCAGGCTCAAGTGATTCTCCTGCCTCAGCCTCCAGAGTAGCTGGGATTACAGGCACCCGCCACCACACCCATCAATTTTTGTATTTTTTAGTAGAGATGGAGTTTCACCACGTTGGTCAGGCTGGTCTCGAACTCCTAACCTCAGGTGATCTGTCCGCCTCGGCCTCCCAAAGTGCTGGGATTACAGGCGTGAGCCACTGCACCCGGCTGAGATAAACTTTTTTTAGCTTCCACATATCAGTGAGAATATTGGGTGTTTAACTTTTGGTTCTTGGCTTGATTTCACTTAGCATAATGTCCTCCAGTTCCATCCATGTTGCTGTTAATGACTGGATTTCATTTTTTTAATGACTGAATAGTATTCCATTGTATGCATATACCACATTTTCATTATCTGTTCTTCATCTGTTGTTGGACACTTAGGTTGATTCCATGTCTTGGCTGTTGTGAATAGTGCTGCAGTAAACATGCTGGGGAGATGCAGATGCCTCTTTGATGTATTGCTTGTTTTTTCCTTTGGATGAATGCCCTGTAGTGGGGTTGCTGGATCATATGGTAATTCTATTTTTAGTTTTGTGAGGAACTTCATACTGTTGTCCATAGTAGTATATGTTCTAGTTTACATTCTCACCAACAGTGTATAAGAGTTCCTTTCCTGGCCGGTGCAGTGGCTCACAAGTGTAATCCTAGCACTTTGGGAGGCTGAGGTGGGAGGATTGCTTGAGTTCAGGAATTTGAAACCAGCCTGGACAACATAGCAAGACCTCATCTCTACTAAAAATCAAAAAATTAGCCAAGCCTGGTGGTGCATATCCATAGTCCCAGCTAGTTGGGAAGTTGAGCAAGAGGATTACTTGAGCCCAGGAAGTTGAGGACTCAGTGAGCTATGACCATGCCACTGCACTCTAGCCTGGGCAGCAGAGCAAGACCCTGTCTCAAAAAAGAATTCCTTTTCTCTGCATCCTTGCAAGAGTTTATTTTTTGTCTTTTTGCTAATAGCCATCATAACTGGGATGAGATGATACCTCATTATAGTTTTGATTTGCATTTCCCTGATGATCAGTGGTGTTGAGTTGTTTTTTTTTTTTTTTTTTTTTTTTTCATGTGTTTATTGGTCATTTTGTATGTGTTCTTTTTTGAAGTGTCTATTCAGGCTCTTTGCCCATTTTTAATTGAATTTTTATTTTTTGCTGTTGATATTTTCTCCCATTCTGTAGGTGTCTTTTTACCCTTGTTTGTTTCCTTTGCTGTACAGAAGCGTTTTACATCATCTCACTAATTTATTTTTTAAGTTTGGTGTCATCTCACTAATTTATTTTTTGCTTTTGTTTTCTGTGCTTTTGAGGTCTTATTCATAAAATCATTTCCCAAACCAATGTCCTGAAGTATTTCACCTGTTTTCTTAAAGTGGTTTTGTAGTTTGAGGTCTTACATTTAGGTCTTTGATCCATTTTGAGTTGATTTTTATATAAGGTGAGGGGGTTAGATCTGGTTTCATTCTTCTGCATGTGGACATCTAGTTTTCCCAGCACCATTTATTGAAGAGAGTGTTCTCTCCTCAACTTAGGTTCTTGGTACTTCTAACTAAAATCAATTGGCTGTAGATATATGGATGTATTTCTAGGTTCTCTGTTCTGTTGGTCTGTGTTTCTGTTTTTATGCCATACCATGCTGTTTTTTGGTTACTACAGCTTTGTAGTATATTTGGAAGTGTGGTAGTTTGATGCCTCCAGCTTTGTTCCTTTTGCTGAGGATTGTTGTGGCTGTTTAGGGTCTTTTGTGGTTCCATAGAAGTTTTAGGATTTTTTTTTCTACTTGCATGAAGAGTGTCATTGTTCTTTTGATAAGGATTACATTGGATCTATAGATCACTTTGGATAGTGTGGTCCTTTTAACAATATTAATTCTTCTGATCCACGAGCCGGGGATGTTTTTCCATTCGTCTGTATCCTCCTCGGTTTCTTTCGTCAGTGTTTTATAGTTATTTTTGTGAAGGTTTTCACCTCCTCAGTTAAATTTATTCCCATTTGTTTTGTGTGTATGTGTTTTTGTACCCATTGCAAATGGATTGCTTCTTGATTTCTTAGTTCATTGCTTGCATATAGAAAATGCTACTGATTTTTCTATGTTGATTTTATATCTGCAACTTTACTGAATTCATTTATTCTAAGAGTTTTTTGGTAGAGTCTTTAGGTTTTTCTATGTATAAGATCATGTTGTCTGCAAATAGGAACAGTTTGACTTCTTCCTTTCCAATTTGGATGCCCTTTATTTTTCTTTCTCTTGCCTAATTGCTCTGACTAGGACTTCCAGTTCTATGTTGAATAAAAGGGGTGAGCATCCTTGTCTCATTTCAGTTCTTAGAAGAAAAGCTGAGAGCTTGTAGTATGATGTTAGCTGTAGCACTTACCACTTTTATTAGTGATATGAGGAAGGTTAGTTTTGCTAATGCATCATTTTCTGCCTTGGTTTCCATAATAGCTGTGACTGAATAAAAGCATGTATTAGAGTATAATCAGCTCTGTCTTAGGCTGATTCTAATATTGATGCCAAGTTGTCACATATATTTATGAAAAAGTTATGAAATAAAGGAAATGTGTCTATTGTCTAATTTTTATGTATTAGACTAGTAACCTCTACAAAATGAAATTAAGTTATGTAGTGCTGGTATTGTTTTTGTAATTATGATTATCAAATAACTTTATTTTGGCCAGGGGCAGATTTATTTGATCTATAAGAACACTTAATGTGTATCAATGCAGCTTTACTATTTTAAGTATTAAAAGGCCCACTTACCTATAACAGGATATGCTGTATCTGGATTTTACTTCATAAATCCTCTGTAAATAGTGAAAACCACATGGTGGAATCTCTAATATAGGTGGAATCCTTTTAAAACATTTTACTTCCTGAACCAAAATTCTGTCCTAGTGCTTCAAGATCTATGCCGTCTCCTGCAAAAACAAAAACCCCTAATGTGTTTTTCTTGTTTTCATATTCATACAATGAAACATTACAACCTCAATTCTAGATCTTTTTTCCTGTTTTTTGCCCCATTCTGTTATTTTCATACATAAGTGTGTGAATACATATCAAATAGCTGTGAAAATAATGAGACTGAATTTTTTATTTGTGTGAATGTGGAAATAGCCAAAGAAAGAGAGACAGGAGTGTCCCCCTACCCCACATTGAAAAAAACAAACTCAAACAAAAACAGAAGGAAAAATTAGATTATTTGCCAGATGGGTTTTATCCTTAAATAGAAAAATATTGCCCAGAAATACTTAGGTGTATTTAATATGCTCTTGCCTTGTTACTGCTGTAGGGAGAAAAAAGGTCATGGCTCCTGCTGTGCAGGTCAGACCATGGACCTCTTATTTTGCTGCTCAGCCATGAATAAGTAGTATAGAGTAAGCAACCTGGGTGAGACAACTGTCTACCAAGAAAACCCTGCCAGAGTGTTCTGGATTAGAAACACCACAACCTCTCATAATACTCAGGGAGAGGTGCATTAACTGAAGAGAAAGAGGAAGCAGGAGAGAACGGGTGTTCATTCCTAGTATCTTTGCCTTGTCTTTTTTTTTTAATCTAAAAATGAATTTTATGTAAGAGACTAGCTTCTAAACTTTTAATCAAAAAGTTAATTTCTTCATTATTTTCTAATTATTCCATTTGAATTAAAAAAATTTAAAAAGATGTTTTTACAACTTAAACTGCATTAAGTATCTGGTTTTCTTTTTGATGATCAAATTTTTATATACATATCAAATAGAACTTGTAATCTACATTAAATACTGAAAAGCAGCAAAACTGCCTCTATAACCGTACCATGCATAATTATTCAGTTTTGTTAAGTGTCGAAAGTAGGCCGCAGGCTCTTTTTACTACTATCATGGAATTCAAAGAGTCTAACACCTGTTTTTGAAAAATCTATATGAGATATGAAAATAAATCCTTCAAGGCCCATATTGTTACCTAATTCCTCTTGCCAATTTGTTTTACATGTAAAGTGGGGATATAATAATTTATCCAAAAGACAGGGACCTGGATAAGAAGACATTGTGAAATCTTTTCTGATTTGTTTATTCAGTTACTCATTCAACAAATATTTAAATGTTTAGCACTGACCTACATAAAAGTAAGACAGGTATGAAATCTGCCTCCATAGATTTTATAATTTACTTTTTACCTGTAATTCTGGTGTTATATTATTCAATCAATTCATGACTTTATTGTGGTATTTCATTCACATAGTATTGAATTTTATTGGCTTAGCTGTTTGGCAGCCAGACTTCTAGCTGGAGGGAAGCAAACATTACCTTCTTTACTCACTCAGTTTCAAGTAGAAGGATTTTTTTTTTTAACAGATTTTTGAAAGACCAAAAAGGAATCTAGCCTTCAAACAGATAACACCCCTTAGAAATAATCTGATTTCTAAGAAACTCTTAGACACCATCCATTTTGCTACCTTAAATTCTTGATCCTCTTCTGCCTTCAAAATGTCAGTCATTGCTTTCTAGAATACTTTAAGTTGGATGTAAGGATTAATCCGCTTTTTAAAAACAGATAAGACTAATTTTAGTTGTCTAAAAATAAAAGGGTACATGGTAATGACTATTTGTGGCGTAACTTTAGGACAAGCATAGAAATAATGATCAGTTTCTTTTTTAAGTTAATTGACTATGTAAAGATAAGTAAATACATGTATTACACAGTTTTTTGGAGTTCATTATCAGCATTATATGACTACGTATTATATACACATTCACTCACTTAGATTTGTCCAATAAATGGTAATTTTTATCTATTTGATTATCTGATACTATAACAACACCTAACAGTAGAATCTGGGGCTCTTTGTCTTTGGCTGGCACATAATAGTTTCTCCAGTGAATAAAAATTATCCCAAAATAACAACACCTAAGCTTACAAACATAGTCATAGATGTTTCTAAAAAGTATGTAGTCATATTCACAAGTAATGTTTTGACTAATAATGTAAAAATAAAATCCTGACAGTTTACTAATACCAAATAATAGAATTTGCTCTTGTAGATTTATCGTCCAAATTAAACAACCCAAACTACAGAAAAGCCACATCTAAAAGCACTCTTTTTTAATGTGCCACCTGAATTTCTACAGACTGCGTAATTGTGCTGAAGGAACTTCATAGACAAGATAATTTTGAGAGCAATAAGTAAAGTTAGTGCTGTATATTGCTTATGTAAGAAACAAAACATTTTTCAGTTTTGTTCTGGATGTTTAAAATGATTTGAGGCTATCATCAGAATAAGTCCTAAAAAAAAGAAACAATGTAATAGCTTTAGAATTATGGTGGATATTAGGAAAATGATGTAGGCAGTAAAGAGGGTGGCTGAAAACCTGAAAGAACTTTAAATCTCTGTTATCCAGTAGGAAATTATTAAAAGTAACTACTTTAGAATGGATGGTTATGTTGGCTAGACTTTTACATTTGAATGGAGAGTTATAAGCCTAAGAGGACTTTCCAGAGTTCAAAAAAAGGAAGCTTTATAAATCATGAGTGTTTTTTTCTAAATCAATGAAAGTAAAAAGAGAGTGATTTTAATAATCATGTGAAGAAATTATGTTTGACAAGAATTAATAATATGATTCAGACAACTAGGATAAATCATAGATGGTTATATACAATTTCATATGTATGAAATAGGGTGAGTGAAATTGAAAATGGATCTTGTGAAAAACTGTAGTGTCTTTGTGTTTAGTCTTAGAATTCTCTGACTCATGATTATGGCTTAAGGATATTAGCTAAAATTACAAGGCTTTGCTTTTTAAATAAATATTTAGTTGTTTGGTCTTTTTAAATAATTTTCTTTCTTAGTGCAAGTTGAGTTTTACCAAAGAATATGGATACTAAATAATGTTTCTTATTTGTTGTAGGTAAAACTTCAGTCAAGAAGCTGACAAAAAAGGTAAGCAACATGTTGTGGGGGGCAGGGTTTGTTTTTGGTAAGATAGAAAATGAACTTTTGGCCGGGCACGGTGGCTCACGCCTGTAATCCCAGCATTTTGGGAGGCCAAGGTGGGCGGATCACGAGGTCAGGAGATCACCATCCTGGCTAACACAGTGAAACCCTGTCTCTACTAAAAATACAAAAAGAAATTAGCCGGCTATGGAGGTGGGCGTCTGTAGTCCCAGCTACAAAGAAAATGAACTTTTAGAAGTTTAATTTTAATATGTGTATTCAAAGGACATCGAGGATACACTGTCAGGGATCCAAACAGCTGGCTGTGGATCAACTTTTTTCAGAGACCTTGGCGATAAAGGTAATTTTGGTTTGTTGTTAAATTTCTAGTTATGTGTTTTATTTAACTGAAGTATTATTAAGGAATTAAGGTATGAGATTTGTACCATGTTATTTAATAGGTGTTTTTAAAACATAAAGTAAGTAGGAGGTAACTTTTTCAAAGTCTTTGAGCAATTACAGATAAATTATTAAAACATCAATGTTAATTAAAGCCTGGAGAGGGTATGAGGCAGAGTATCTAAAATAAAAGATGAGAAGCCTTCAAGGGCATCCAGAGGAGCCACCACCACTTAGGGGAGTGGACGGAAAGAGGTCATGGCAGAGTAATCAGAGAGGTAGAGGAATGCCAGGAGAGTGTTATCACAGAAGCCAAGCAGAGAAAGTGTTAAAGAAAAAGGGAACTTATCAAATGTCAAAACCAAGTAAATGTAGGGAGTTGAGTGAGCTAAGGACTGAGAAGTATCCACTATATTTAGCAGCTGGAAGTGTTTGACATTTTAACAAGTACAGTGGTGCCTTGTTATCTATGGGGTATTGGTTCCAGGACCCCCCTTGGATACCAAAATCCAAGAATGCTCAAGATCCTGATATAAAATGGCATCATATTTGCGTATAACCTACAAACATCCTCCCATTTAGTTCAGATCATCTCTAGATTACTTTAATACCTAATACAATGTAAATGCTATGTATATAGTTGTTATATTCTGTAACTCTATTTATTTGTATTGGTGTGGGTTGTTTGGGGTTGTTTTTTTTTTTTTGAGACAGGGTCTTGCTCTGTTGCTGGGTTGGAGTGCAGTGGCGCAGTCATAGCTCCGGGCAGCGTCAAACTCTGGGACTCAAGCAGTCCTCCTGCTGCAGCCTGCTGGGACTACAGGTGTGCATGGCTAATTTTTTTAAATTTTAGTATAGACGGGAGTCTCACTACATTGCTCAGGCTGGCCTCAAACTCCTGGGCTCAAGCAGTCCTCCTGACTTGGCCATTGAAAGTAATGGGATTACAGGCATGAGCCACCACACCAGACCTTTTTGTTTTTTAATATTTTTGATACATGGTTGGTTGAATGCATGGATGCGGAGGGCTGACTGTACAGGTCAGTGATAGGATGAGATCTAAAGCCAAGTTGCAGAGCACTGAGAAGTGAGGGCGGATATGAGAAAAGTAAACGCAGACCTCTTGAGAGACATGGTCATGAACAGAGGAGTTAGAGGGTAGTAGCTAAGGGTAGAGAAAAAAGGCCAAGAGAATATTGGTTTATTTTAGGTGGTGAGCATGTTTCTTGTTGATGAGAAGGAGAGGTAGACAATACAAAGGAAGTATGAGTAGGACAAAATCCTGGAAAATAGGAAAGAAGGGATTGTCTTCAGAACAGGAGTGGAAGGATCAGCATTCCACAGGGAGGATGTCTTTCCCACTGTATCAGGAGAAAAGGGTGAACAAATGAGCATTTTATGCAGATATTTGCAAATTACTGGCAAGCAAATGAGGGAGGTGTTTTGGAGTAGCCTTGATTTTCTTTATAAAATAGGATTTAGGGTGAGGTGCGGTGGCTTACGCCTGTAATCCCAGCACTTTGGGAGGCCAGTGAGGCCGAGGCAGCCCGATCACCTGAGGTACAGAGTTTGAGACCAGCCTGGCCAACATGGGGAAACCCTGTCTCTACTAAAAACACAAAAAATTAGCCAGGCATGGTGGCGGGTGCCTGTAATCCCAGCTACTCAGGAGGCTGAGGCAGTAGAATCGCTTGAACCTGGGAGGCAGAGGTTGCAGTGAGCCGAGATCATGCCATTACACTCCAGCCTGGGCAACAAGAGTGAAACTCCGTCTCAAGAAAAGAAAGAAAGAAAGAAAATGTTGGATATAGTAGGTCTGAGCTTTATGGAGAAAGAAGGTTTGAAGTAGCTTCTGGGATATGGAAAAAGAACTGATGAGAGAAACAGACTTCTGGGAATCTTTCAAGGACTAGAAGAGAACATAGATTATGAAAGAATGAGTCATTGATCAGTGTAGTTGTAGAATAGAATAGTTGGACAGTTAGGATTTGCTAGGCAGAAGAATGGAGGAAGTCACGGCCTAGGGAGTTAACAATGTTAGGAGCAAGAGAGGTTTTAACTAATGAGCCATGGAGTTTAAGCAGAGACAATAGAGAATAAAGTAAAATACGAAGAAAAATTTAAAAAGAAAGTAGGAAAGTCAAGAGGGAAACAAATCCCCTTTTCATGATAAACTCCAGGAATAGAAAAAAGCCTAGAGAGAAAGCTGCCAGTGAGGTTGAAAACAGATGTAGTGGATGTCCAAGAGCAGAAAACAACCATGGTCATAGAGTAGGTGTCTGAATTTACAGTTTCTAAGCTGAAGCACTTGCAGGTGATTTCAGGGTTCAGGGAGTGACCGTAGAAATAGACAGCTAAAATAGAAGTTGGCATAGTTAATTTAGTGAACCTTATCAAGGATCTGAGAGATGGACCACTCTTATAAGTGTAGAAAAAGTGTTCACCTGAGATTGGTGATAAATTAATTATTGTTTCCTGTTGTCTAAAGAAGGAATTGGAGAATTAAGAAACAAATGTAATTTCTAAATCAGTGGTTTATAACCTTTCATTGAATGCAGCAGAGCTTTTACAGTTATCTCAAGAGATTTACAACATTCTCAAATCAACATTAATTTTATGGCTGAGTGCATTAGCTCACGCCTGTAATCCCAGCACTTTGGGAGGCTGAAGCAAGAGGATAGCTTGAGCCCAGGAGTTCAAGACCAGTCTGGGCAGTATAGCAAGTCTCTATCTCTACAAATAATGTATAAGAAAAATTAGCCAGGCGTGGTGATGCACACCTGTAGTCCCAGCTACTTGGGAGGGTGAGGTGAGAGGATCGCTTGAGCTCGAGAGGTTGAGGTTGCAATTGCAGTGAGCTGTGTGTGGTCACCTGGGCAACAGAGCAAGACCGTGTCTCAAAAAAAAAAAAAATTTAGTTTTAAATTGAGAATAAGTTTATCATATAACACTCCATGGAGAAGAAAAATATGACAAAGGTATAATAACTCCATAAAATCAATATTAATCATTTATTTATTGATAAATATCTATTTCTGTACATTCTGTATCAATATTTAGTGGACTTTCATTATATTCTGTGAGTATTAGTTCCTTATACTAAACTGTCTACTTATCTTTATACCCACTTCACCCCACCCTTTACCAATTCCTTCCAGTCATAGCACCAGAACATCCCTATAGACTTTGAGGTTAACAAGCTCCTAAATTTTTTATAGTGGGAATTTACTGGAATGTAGTATATGGTTAGTGAACAAAAGTGTGTGTTTTGAAGTTGACAGACTTAAATTCAAATTTTTCCTAGTTTTATGACCCGGGGAAATTACTTAATCTCTTTCATCCTCACTTTCATCACCTTTTAAAATAAGATAGTAATGCCTTCCTTATGGGATTGTTGAAAGAATTTAATAAAATAAGATGTTTTAAACATTTATAGTATCTGGTATGTAGCCTTAAAAAATATTAAGAACATGGGTTTTAAGCCTGGTTTAGATTCCTAGCTCTATTAGCTGTGTAACCTTGGGCAAGTTGGTTTTAGTTTTCTTGCTGTGTGTCTGGTACATTTTAAGTTTATAATTGGTAATATTGCTATATGTTTTTTTGTAAGATTTAATATTAACTGAGCCTTAGCCTCTTAATGAGTTTGTAAATAAATGGTATTTTTAAAATCATAGTTAATAAATATTTTGTAAGGTTTTACTTTAGGAAATTACTAATTTGTCATTTTAAAGTAGATTTTAAGCAAGATGTTTAAATTTCAAGTACCAATATTTAGATCAGAGCTATGGCTTTGAGGTACCTTTCCATGATATAGACTTTTCTGGAAGCATTTTGAGACTCTTAAGAAAGGTATTTACCAGTTGTGAAAACTCAGATAATCTCTGTGGATATAAACTGAGTTATCTTATGATTATTTGATGTTTTTTTTCCTGAAGTAAGGAAGGCTGGGGAGGGTTCTATAATAATTTTGATCTAAAGGCAGAATATGAGAGCCAGAGTAGATTAATTCAGCTTTTGTGTAAAACTCTACATAAATATAATGTGATTTTAGAAATTCTATTAAAAAGTGTTTTCAAGAAAAATGAGTAAAATAAAAACTGAAGAGAGAAAATTTAAATCATCTTAAGGAAAAAAAATTGAGAGATAAGAGATTAATCTTTAAAAACTGAAAAGACAACCCCATTTCAAAACCTTAAAAGCATACCGTGCTTCTGAAAAGAAGTACCTGTACAGCTTCATTGCTGCATTCACAGTGCAGACTCCTGGTAGTGCCTCAAGTGCTGCCTATGACCTTTATATGGAATACCATACTCCTGCTCCCTGCTCAACAGCTTCCACTTCTCAGCTACCCTACTCTATGAAGTCATCTGTGAAACCAATAAACAGTCTTATGCTTTCTCATTTTTTGTATTTTGTTACACTGTACTCTCTGATTTCTAATCTTTCTTAATTAAGCCATAATCTCAAAGTGGAAAAATATATGTGGTTATTTTTATATCCCCAGTTGCTTGGTATGTTGCCTAAAAACATTCTCTGACACATAATAGATGCTCATCTAAAATTAACTACATGCTAATTACAAATTATCCTGATCTATTTCAGTGAATCCCTTGAGTATTTTTGCTATGCACTTTTAGCCTTTCTGTGTATTGAAAGTATGAAGACTACGTGTTTTTTTAAATATTTCCCAGTTAAAACTTTCAATAATTTATGTTGGTCTTCTTCCCAGTTAGTATTAATTGGGGCCAGGCATAGTGGCTGATGCCTGTAACCCCAGCACTTTGGGAGGCCAAGGCAGGAGGATCACTTGAGCCCAGGAGTTCAAGACCAACCTAGGCAACGTAGGGAGACCCCGTCTCCACAAAAAATAAAAAAATTAGCTGCACATGGTGGCTCACGCCTGTAATACCCTCTATTTGGGAGGCTGAGGTGGGAGAGAATCACTTGATCCTAAGAAGCTGGCTTCAGTGAGCCATGATTGTACCGCTGTACTCCAGCCTGGGCAATAGAGTGAGACCTTGTCTCAAAAAAAAAGGAGAGGAAAAGGAAATATTTAAAAATTTAAAAAGGATTACTTGGTATTATTTTGTCAGCAAAATTAGATCCATTTTGTAGTAATGCTTTCATACATTTTAGAAATAATGCATCAACTCTTTTTTTTTTTTTTTTTAGACAGAGTCTCACGCCCAGACTAGAGCGCAGTGGCGTGATCTTGGCTCACTGCAACCTCCATCTCCCGGGTTCGAGTGATTTTCGTGCCTCAGCCTCCTCTTTATCAAATATCTGAATAAAAACATGAAATTATCCTCTAATTTTTATCTCTTCTTTATCAAAATATTTGACTTTGATGTGAATTATTTCTAAGATATACTAGAAGAAAATTCTGCCTCCTAATGAGCAATGTTTTATCAGCTTAATAGTTAATGACCTGCAACTGTAGTAGGATATTTTTTCTTTTCCCTAGCTATTTTTTTAAATTAGGGCTATTCGATGTATTACCATATTTAATGTGGTATACAGTTATTTCAAAGTGTATTAGTCACAAAATGCAGTCACTTAATTGAAGAAGAAAAATCTGATTCTGGCAGTATTAAACACAAATAGAATTTTTAAAAATTGCACTGCCTTGTCTGGGCGCAGTGGCTCACGCTTGTAATCCCAGCACTTTGGGAGGCCGAGGCGGGCGGATCACGAGGTCAGGGGATCGAGACCATCCTGGCTAACACGGTGAAACCCTGTCTCTACTAAAAATACAAAAAATCAGCTGGGCGCGGTGGCCGGCGCCTGTATTCCCAGCTACTCGGGAGGCTGAGGCAGGGGAATGGCGTGAACCTGGGGGGAAGAGCTTGCGGTGAGCCAAGATTGCGCCACTGCACTCCAGCCTGGGAGACAGAGCAAGACTCTGCCTCAAAAAAAAAAAAAAAAAAATTGCGCTGCCTTACTATTGATTACAAATATATATATATATATATATATAAAATCATTCTATACTCAGAATCATAAAGATAATTATTAAAATTAGTTGGATTCATTATGAAGTATATCCTGTACACCGTGGAATTTAATAAACTTTTTAAGGCATTTTTTCTTTACCTAAAGAAAGAAAGAACTCACCTCCAAATCTGCTGTTGCATCTGCATCTTACAGCTGCATCCATCTTGTCTGTCTTTGCTATCTTTATAGATCTATTCTGTACAACATAAGCCCATGTCTCTGTATTTGCTCTAGGCCTCTTTTCTTTCCTTTTCAAGACTTTTCTACTTTGATATTTTTCCCTATTTTACCCCATCACCAGTTTGTTTCTCTCTACCTTATTCCTACCTGATGTAAACTTAAAAGTATGTCCCATTTTTTAGGGTAAAAAATTTTTCCTTTACCCCCATATTCCCTGGTGTGTTGTGTTCACTTCCTCACCTCTCATTCATTCATTCAGCTCATTTCAGCCTGGTACCCACTCCACCGTGGACACTGTTTTGTCATGATCACCAGTGACCTCCTTGTTACCAGTTCAATGAGGACATTTTGTAGTCTCAGCTTATGTGACCTCGGCAGTATTTGATATATTATCTACATCAGAACAGCACCTTGTTTTGGCTTCTATGACCCCATACTTTGTTGTATTGCTTTTCTCACCATCCTAGTTGTTTCTTCTCTGTCTCTTTTGATGAAATTCAACAAGAACCACCTAAGCTGGGGAAGCAAACAATTAGATCATTCTAGTGGGGTGAGTTTGAAGGAAGGGGCTCACTAGTCAGTCCTGAAAGAGCACTGAGAAATTCTCTATCTCGTGAGAGATAATGAAGATATGAATGAGATTTAACAAACTTTGGAGAAAATTGGGAGAGTACTTGGCAAATGACAAGTAAAATTTTTTTCTTTTTATTGACAAGTAATATTTTTGAGGCATAAGTATGAAAAGAGTTGGAATTTCAAAGAGCAGTAAGCAAACATTTTATTTTCTTGGTGTGAAGATAGCAAATGGTAGTGGAGATTGTATGAAATGGGTTAATGGAAGTTTTGAAAGTGACAATGAGATTTGAAGACAAGGTCGAAAGTTATTGCAGTTTAATTACAGTTTTGACTCTTCAGATAGAAGAAAAATCTGTAGATGTTCTTTAGTTTCTTCTTGAAATTGAGATCAGTGTTCTCTTCATTCAGCCTCTACGTATAGGGGCAAGATTTGTGGAGCAGCTTTTCATATTGGCAGAGGAAGACTTGGGAGGGGTGTTCATACCTCCTGCTAGTCTGCATCAGAGAATCCTGTTAGATTGTAGTCACATCCGGAAGTCAGGATTCTGGTCTCCAGAAGGATTGTAGTATTTCTTTACCAGCTTTGCTGCCTCTGTGCCATAAGGGAGAAAAAATAGGTACTTGTTTTTAGAGGATACTGAGAAAGAATATCGGTAACTTCTTTTTTTGTTCGTTTATTTTTGTTTTTAGATACAGCTATGCTTTTATTACAAAACCGTTTTTTTGGCATTAGTTGGCTACAGTGATAGCAAGATAACATGAGTGTGCAGACCAGCTCTGATGGAACCACTGTATTCCCTGCTTACTGAACCAAACTTCAGCTACCTCATATCCATTACATACAAATGACCTGCAGTTATTACTTCTACAAATCTTGACGCGTGTACTACTGAGGGAAGAGTTGATGCTAAGGGATTTGATTACATGTTGATAAGACTACAAAAGTTCCTTTATGGGACTTTTTCTTCCTCCTCCCATCCAGTGACTTTGCTTTAGAAGAATCCCATTACTTAGAGCTAGTCTGAGTAGCAGCAGCACCCAAGGAGCATCAGTTCTTGTTAAAAAGCAATACCTGTGTGATGCACTTTGACATCACAGGCAAAGGGAAGGACCACTCTCGTTTTAAACTCCTGCAGGGTCCCTTAATAAAAAATAAAAGCATTCCATCAAGTTTTTCTGGATGGTGTCATTGCTCTACATTTGTTGGTGAGTCATTTTCTGTGCTGTGTTTGCTTTGAAGGGATCTTCCAATCTATCTCCAATATTCCTTTCTTATAGTGTCCTTTTCTTGAGCTAGGATCTCACATAACTCTAATGCTTTATTAAGAATGTCTTCCTTTTTGTCACAGTGGTTTTCTAGCATGTCTTCATAGATAACCACAAGAAAGGCAATTAGGTAGGGGGAACTATGACTTGGTTGTAAATCAAGTAATTGACTTAACAGATTAGGATATTTGGAAAGACCACGATCCTGAAAAATCCCTTTCAAATAGTTGCAGGCACTTTCATTATGTGGTACTAGTTTAATCATTTCCAGAGTGTATATTTGTCACTGTAAATGATCTGGACCACAGGATTGGGGCCATCATTCTGCAGCACTAGATCTATATCAGCCCATTCTGCTCTGTTGCTGTACAGGACGTAGGAGGGTGAGTCCAGGCTCAGAAACCCGTCGTCCATGGGGGCACCACGGCTTGCCTGGCCTCGGCCGCCATCTCTTCCTCGTGCTGCTGCTGGGGCGGTGGTGGGTACGGCTGGGGTGGGGGCTGCTCTGGCTGTCCAGGCTCGCCACCTTGTGCAGCCTCCCTGACCCCCTCAGTGGCCACCCCAGTAACTTATTTTTATTTTTATTTTTTTAACTTTCAGAGAGAGAGACATAGTAGATAATCTTTCTAACTATCAAGGAGATAAATTCATCAGCCTGCACACACATTTTCCTCATTAGATAGTTTTCTTTCTTTGTTATTTACATAGCTGGAGGACTGTTTATGTTCTCAGAATGAACAACAGCATTAATCATATATTTCCAGGATTTTTTTTTTTTGAAGGAGAATTAAGACCCAGTATTTCGGATGATTGGGAGAAAGACCTTAGTGATAAACTATTAGAAAAATAGGATTTTCCCCCCTTAGGCAAAGTCTATGAGGATATTCATACGAGAAATAGAGGAATGAGCATGATGAGAGGGGAAGGGGTGAGGGAAGGAGGCTTTAAAAGGAACCAGAAACAGTAAATGGCTGTAAGGATAGAGAATATACATAGCATTCATTACAAAGTCAAAGATAAATTTTTAAAATGTACATGCAGTGGCTGTGGGAGGAAAATCAACTTACATTCCTACATTCATAAAGGACTGGCAGGGAAATCAGGACTGTAAGATGTAACTTAAGGATGACAAGAAAATTAAGCAATTGGCAGGTAAAAGATGAGGCAGAACTGGAGAGTTACAGAATTGGGAAGCGTTAGAAGTATCATGAAAGGGCAAGGTGTAAGATCTGCTCTCTCACCATTCATCCAAATGCTGACCACCCTTAACTTAGACTTTTCTATACTTAGACTTCTCTGTACTTTTATCCCACGCTGATTGGGGTCTCAACCCTGATCCTTCCCCTTCTCCATCCCTCCAACACATCTACTGTACCACATTCTAGCTGGAACAAGAGTGTCCCTAATTGTGAGAAGCCTTCACAGGCTGAATATATAGAGTCTCCCAGCTCCTGTGTAGCTTGTGGTTTATGAGCTGCTTTAAAGCCTACTTCATCTGTAAAATAGAGATGATAATATCTACTTCAAGGTTACAGTGACTTACGTGAAACTTCTGACACAGTACCTGAGATCATGTCAACGAAAGATCTGTTAATTAGGCAAATCTTTGTGTCACAAGTCCTCTTGATTTCTCTGAAACCACACTGTCCTAGTCTCTCTCTGTCATTGGCCCTCTTCCACCTCCTGCCTATTAAACATTGGCACTTCATAGAATTTTGTCCTTCACTTACTACTCTTCTTCAGCCTCCTTGGTTTTAGCGTTCATGAGATGACTCCCAAATCTCTTTCAGTGCTTCCAGCCCAGGCTACACTCCTGAGCCTCAGCCATCTGTGTATTTACAAACTAGCTGCCAGACACCTGGTTTTGGATCTCTCTCAGTTACCTTGGATTCAGAATATGCCAAACTGCACTCATCATCTTCCCCCTAAACCAACACTTCCTGTATTCTTGATCTCATTTGGTAGTAAAAGCTTTCATCTAACTCACCCAAACCCAAGAAATATCTTAGAACCCTTTCTCTCTCTCTTTGCCCCTCCCACCCTTCATATTCAATCAAACACAAAGTCTTTCCAATTTTACCTAAGTATTTATCGAATTCATCTTCTCTTCTCCCTACCTCTAGAGAATAGGAAACAGATCAAGTAACTTTGTCACTTAATAAATAAAATCTGACTTCCTTAGTTTGGTGTATATAAGCCCTTTGTGTCCTGTGCCCTGCATAAGCTTCCCTGCTGTCCTCTCTTGCCATTCTGCACAGTGTGCCACGTCTTTTTATGCTTTCATACTTTTGCACACGCTCTTCCCTTTGCCTGTGCCATTCTCTCTCTCCCTCTACTCTCTGACTCACCACCCTCTCCCAGCCTTCTGCTCATTGGAGAATTAACGCAAGCTTCACTTCTTCTGGGAATCGTTTTTAACTTCTTCAGTAGAAAGAATTGTTCCCTCCCCTGCATTCTCATCATTCTTTATATATTCTTTCTCGCCACGTTTTATTATAATTGCTGGTTTATGTGTCATCTGCTAACTTCTTAGAATATAAATTCCTTGAGGGAAAAGGCCCTTTTCTTTGTAAACTTGTGAGGTCTAAGCGCACTGGCTAGCATGTGGTATATGCTTAATAAATTGTTTTTGACTGAACAAACAGAGAACAGTAGAATTGTTTATTAAATTGTGAGGAAGCCCAATACAGTGGAAGGGCTGAGACTCTTGTATATCTTGTCTGTAATGTTGATTGTGATCTGATAGTATAGGAAAAAAGTGCTTACAAGTGCAATAGGGAAACATCTTGAGGAAAAACAACAGTTACTTTTTAGTTCCCTGAAATACATGAGTTGACATGTACATTTCCAACTTAAAGAAAAAAACACTAAATGTTTATTTTATAAAAGATTCAGAAGATACACGTTTTAAAGATATACTTCACTGTTGCTGTTAATAGTGATTTGAAGAAAAACAATGTAAAACTTAGTTATACTTGGGACCCTTTGAAATATTCCATTTTACCACGTATAAGAACTATCAAAATTTATACTCTATTGTAACTAGCAAAAGGTAGTACATTCCTAAAATAAGAAAATAATTTACCAACACATATTATTATAAGGAAGAAGAAGTTGTAGGTTACTATATATATATTTTTTAAACTGAGCATAATTTTAATACCATCCTCAAAAATATACTGAATATAAATTATGAGATATGTTGTAAGATATAAATATATTCTTGCAATAGGTGGGATAATCCAATCTCTTTGGAAAACAGGATTCACAAAATTGTACTTAACAGCGGTCATATTTTAGAATGGTTCCATCTTAATATTTCTAGATAAGCGTTGTAACTGACAGAATTTATTCATCTTAAGTGTGATGACTGGGTTTTCACATTGATGAGTGAGATGCGCCTCCCTCAAACCTTGTTTACAAGGACAACATATTGGTTGTCTGACGTGAAGAGAGGAAAAAGTCAGAACTTACTCGTTTCTCCTAGTGTCCCTCTTAAGAGATTCTTTAACAAACTTTTAAACATAAATTATTTAAAATACTGTCCTAATGCAGTTTTGAATCATTGCCATTTAACAGCATTTACTTTACAATTAGATATAACAAATATATATTAAGCTGTTTCTCCTGTCAATATTCTCGTGTGTCAGTTTTCTTTAAAAACATTTTCAGAGGGCAAATGCCTAGAATGCTGTTGTAGAACTACCGTGTTTATTTATAACCCACCTTGAGAGTGAAAGGTACTGTTTTTATACTGTCTCAACTCTGTGATTATTCAAGCTTTTTATTTAAGTCAGTATTTCAAAGAAAGACCCTGGAATTTTCTTTTTCAAAAAGTTCTGCTTGCATAAAGGACCTGTACCTGTGTCTAAAGAGAAGAAAAGCAAGGTCTCCTTTTGGCATCAAGCCCAGTGGAGTCTAGAGGTTTGGCCATTTTTTTCACATTGCCATATTCCTTTGAAAATGAGAAAAATTCTTAAGGCTGCCAAAGAATGAAATACTTTGATCTTTCAGCTAACATTAGAGCACTTCTCTCAGGTACAAGATATGACAAAACACATTTAATTTATTCTCCCTTTATAGAAGGACTAAATAGTTTAAAGCAAAAGAAAATCTGAAAACATACTATAGTCTTTTTGTTAAAGAAAAGTACACCTGCTCCAAAATAGAAACAACAAAAAGTTGGTAATTCAAAAAAAGGAAGCCATTGAAAACATTTAAAATATTTACTTATAGTTAAAACATGGAATCATCTAATAATACCATGTTTGCTTTCCTTGCTCTGAACTACCTTTGGCCCTGACTCCCTCCTTTATTTGCTTGGGAGCCATTAGGGTATGTTGTCCTGCACAGAAGGGTAAATACATTCCCACCGTCATCACCCTCTGCAACTCTTTATTCTTCCTGTCCGAACTACCATAGTAGTTTTTTTTTTCCCATTGCTGCTTCCACATGAGCATTATTTCAGACAATCACTTTGCAGTTTTCATATTCAGCTTCATCTGTCTTAAATAGCTTTCCCATTTATACCACATCTGCTTAATTAAAATTTTTACCAATCATTCAAAGTTTACTGTTAGAATTACTTCCTCTGTGACATCTTTGATCATCTAAACTCCGGAAATGCCTGCACATTTTTCTAAACTCTTGTAACTCTTACTATTCGTATCTCTCTATGGTATCTAGTATTTTCTGTAAACATCTGCATTTTGGCCTCCTAATGGAAGTATACAATGCCATCTGTGAAGAATTCTTGTCAAAATCAAACCTGAATCTTAGCACACATCTGGATTTAAGTACCATTTGTAGAAAATACAGAAGGTAGAGGAACATGTGAAATGATACCAAGGACATACAGTCATCAGAATTTTACAGACTATTAGAAATTTTATGGGACCAATGACCACCTTTTTCAACAATTAAATTGAAAGGTAGGGGCAAAAAAGACAAGGGAGAAAACCTATATATTAAGAGAGACATAAGAGACAGGAAAGCTGGGCACAGTGGCTCACACCTGCAGTCCTAGCACTTTGGGAGGCTGAGGCAGGAGGATCACTTGAGCCCAGGAATTCAAGACCAGCCAGGGCAACATAGGAAGACCCTGTCTCTACAAAAAAAAAAAAAAAAAGTATTTTAATTAGCTAGACATGGTGGCACATGCCTGTGGTCCCAGCTACTCAGGAGGCTGGGAGGTGGGGAGGATCGCTTGAACCTGGGAGGTCAAGGCTGCAGTGAACCACTACTGTGCCACTGTACTCCAGCCCGGGAAACAGAGTGAGACCTTGTTAAATAAATAAATAAGACTACATCACAATTAAGAACATTTGTGAATCAAAGAACACTGTCAAGAGAGTGAAGAAAAGATCCACAAATGGGAGAAAATATTTTCAAATCGTATATATTCATATATATAATAAGGGATAATAACCAGAATATGTAAAGAACTATACAAAACTTTTCTTAATGGGAAAAGGACTGAAGTAGAAATTTCTCAGAATAAGATATACACATGAAAAGCACATGAAAAGGTATTCAACGTCACTAATCATCAGGGAAATGCAAATCAAAACCACAATGAGATACCACGTGACATTCATTAGGTTGGCAGTTAAAAAAAAAAAAAGAAAATACAAGCGTTGAGGATGTGGAGAAATTTGGTGGGAATTTGTATTTCCACAGCTGCTGTGGAAAAGGTAGGGCGATTCCTCAAAAATTAAAACAGCATTGGCCAGGCGCGGTGGCTCACGCCTGTAGTCCCAGCACTTTGGGAGGCCGAGGCAGGCAGATCACGAGGTCAGGAGATCGAGATCATCCTGGCTAACATGGTGAAACCTGTCTCTACTAAAAATACAAAAAATTAACCGGGCGTGGTGGCGGGCGCCTGTAGTCCCAGCTACTCAGGAGGCTGAGGCAGGAGAATGGCGTGAACCTGGGAGGCGGAGCTTGCAGTGAGCCGAGATCGCACCACTGCACTCCAGCCTGGGCGACAGAGCAAGACTCCATCTCAAAAAAAAAAAAAAAAATTGAATTACACAGCATTACTGTATGATGCAGCAGTTCTGCTTCTGGGTATATACCCAAAAGAAATGAAAGCAGGGGCTCAGATAAATATTTGTACACCAATATTTGTAGCTGCATTATTCACAGTAACCACATGGTAGAAACACCCCAAATGTCCATCAGCAGGTGAGTGGATAAACAAAATGTGGTACATAGGTGCAATGAAATATTATTCAGCCTTAAAAAGGAAGGATATGCTGACATATGCTGCAGTATGAATGAACCTTTAAAACATTATGCCAAGTGAAATAAGCAAGTCACAAAAGGACAAATGTCGTATGATTCATGTTAGGTACCTAGATAGAATAGGCAACTTCACAGAGACAGAAAGTGGAATAGAGGTTGCAGGGGCTAGAGGCAGGAATGGGTGGTGGGATTCAGGACTAATGTGTACAGTGTTTCTGTTTAGCATGATGAAAAATTTCTAATGACGGTTGTACAACAGCGTGAATGTACTTAATGCTACCAAACTTAAAAATGGTTTAAATGGTAAATTGTATGTTATGTTTATTTTACCACAATATTTAAAAACAGGTGATTTAAGAGACCTACTCACCAAGTGCAATGTAAGGACTTTTCTTTGGATGCTCATTTGAACACACTTGAAAACTTGTCTAAAACAGGAAAATTGATAATGCTGATTTGAATTTGAAGATGTTAAGGAATTATTGATACTTTTTTAGGTGTGGTAACTATCTGGCAGGGAGGTTTTTTTTAGATATACAGGCTGAATTTTTTACTATGAAATGATATGTATATGTGGGTTTTGTTTCAAAATAATCCAGTGGGAGGTAGGGAGTGAAAAGGAATATAGATAAAGCAAGACCTGCCATGAATTGATAATTATTGGTGCTGAGTTTCATTGTGTTATTTAATATAATTATATATAATTATTCATCATATTATTCTCTCTGTTGTTGCATATGATTGAAGTTTTCCATGATTAAAAAAGTGTTTTTAATTGTTAATTGTGCATTTTGCTATTATACCAATCTTTTGATCCGGAGGGAACAATTGTTTTTTAGCGTATCAGGAAGCCATGGTTTTTGAGATATCGTTTCTATGTAAGCAGCCTAAAACCTGACACAATGTACTTGAGCCAGCAAGAAAGTTTAGTGACTAGACAGAGTTAGCTTCAAACCCAGCTTCATCCAGGGCTCAAACATCACCATATTCATTTTCCAGATCTGGCAATTAAAGATTGGCTACATTCTCGTGCTCTAAATACTGGCTTCTGGCAGTTCCAGGCACTCTCTCCATTGCCTGACATTCCTGAGAATAACATTCTCACATCACCAAAGCCCAGCACAAAATAAAAATGTGAAAGTCAGTGATCCAGCATTTGCATCAGAAATCCTGCTGTACTACTCTGAGTGGCCCAACTTAGGTGTTAGCCCATCCCTGAACCAGTCCCTGGAGCCAGACTAGTGCAACCTCCTTATTAGCTTGGGCCTGAGCTATTTGCCCATCCCTGCATCAATTCCACAGAAATGCAGTGATTGGCTTCAGCCAATTAGCATTTACTTGCAGAGGCAAAGGTAGGGTCATCCTACCCAAACTGCATATTTGAGACTGACAAAGAATGATTTCCCAAAGGAAAAATCAAGTTACTGCTACAAAGAACTAATTACTACGTTTTAAATAATGTAATTTGACTCTCAGTATATCCCAAGTCTCTGTTATTCTACTGAATTTATAAATTTGCTTCACTTGAGATGTTATGCATAGTAAAACTTTAAGTAGAAGTAACTAAAGTGCCATGTAAATAAAACTTGTAGTGGATGCCTGTTATTTGCGAGCCAGCTTCGATTCTTCTGTATTAGTCAGTGTTCTCCAGAGAAACAGAACCAATAGGAGATTTAGATAGAGGTTGGCTGTGAAGAATTGGCTCATGCAATTATGGAGGTACAGAAGTCCCATGATCTGCCATCTGCAAGCTGTAGACCCAGAAAAGCTGATGGTGTAGTTCAGTCCACATTTGGAGGCCTGAGAACCAGGGGAGTCAATGGTGTAAACCCATCTGAGGGTAGAAGATAAGATGTTCCAGCTCAAGAAGTGAGGCAGAAAAAAAGGGTGAATTTCTCCTTCCTCTGCTTTTTGTTCAACAGAGTGGATAATGCCCACCCACACTGCGAAGAACAGCCTGCTTTACCGAGTCTACCAATGTAAATGCTAATCTCACAGACACACCCAGAAATGATGTTTAATCTGGACACTCAAGATGTTCAGTCTGTGACACAGTCAAACTGACACTTAAAACCAACCATCACAACTTCCTTACTAGTAATAGTACCTGATGAAACATAGTTTCTTTTTTTAAGTATTAGGCCTCTACTTCAACTATTATAAAAATTTTCCACTGTATCAAAGAGAGGTAATTTAAAGTAAAATTGTTTTTTAATTAGGTGAAATTTCAATGTTAATGTCTCTGTATATTCTAAACCATCTAAAGCTTATTTTCTGGTATGTTTTTATCTCTTTCAGGGCTAATTTCATATACCGAGTATCTTTTCTTGCTTACAATCCTCACTAGTAAGTATCCCACAGTTTTTCTCAGAGATCATGTGGAATTCTCTGTTCTTACCAAACAGGATTTTAAAAGTTTGGCATTTATGTCTTTATCATTAAAAACATTATTGATGCCTTAGTTTCTATATCTGCAAAATGATAATGTTGGATTAGGTTATCTCTTTGGGTCTCTTCTGCCTCCTGTGCACTATAGCAGCCCATAGCTTTGTCTCTTTAATAGAAAGTTTGTTGAACTAGAGAATCATAGTGGTAGTCTAGGCTTTAAAAATGCTTATCTGACATTATACAAAATTCCTGACCAGTACTCTTCAAAGTGTGAAGGTCATGGAAAACAAGAAAAGACTGAGACACTGATACAGATTAGAGAAGACTCAGGAGACATGACAGCTAAATACAACATGGTATCTTATATTTAATCCTAGAATAGGAAAACAGCATTAGTGAAAAAACATAAAACCCAGATAAAGTCGATAGTGTAGTTCATAATGCTGTGCCATGTTAATTTCTTAGTCTTTATAAATGTACTGTGGTTATGTAAGATGTTAACATTAGAGGAAGACCAGGTGTGGGGGCTCACCCCAGCACTTTAGCTTGAGCCCAGGAGTTTGAGACCAGCTTGGGCAACATGGTAAAACCCCATCTCTACAAAAAAAATTAAAAATTTGCGAGGTGTGGTGGTGCACACCTGTAGTCGCAACTACTTGTCGAGGCTGAGGTAGGAGGATTGCTTGAGCCCAGGAGGTTGAGGCTGCAGTGAGCTGTGATCACGCTACTGCACTCCAGCCTGGGTGACAGGTGAGACCCTGTCTCAGAAGAAAAGAAAAATTAGAGGACTCTGTGGACTCTTTGTACTATCTTTACAAAATTTCCAAAAGTCTAAAATGATTGCAAAATACGTTGTTGTTGTTGTTTAAGTACTCTGAGAAAGGGAAATAAAAAGTAATCATTAATTTGAAAATAACCAAGGTACTGTAAGAATATAGAAAAGCCCCTAGTGCAGCTAAAGAAATAAATTAAGCCTACAAACTAATTTTGCATTGAAAGGGAGAACACTTACTAGCAGAGCAGCAGCACCTATGGAAAGAGTGTTGAAGAAGGCAGGGAACAAAGCCATAACACCAAATATCAGCCTTTGGAATTGTTATAAGAAATCATTATTTTTCTGTGTAGGCTCTTACTCATACAGTTTCTGCTAGTGTATGTCAAATTTGAAGACCTATCTATCTACAAATAACTTGCTTTTCATCAACATTTAAATATTCATTTTTCACTTCACTGCAGAACCCCATTCTGGATTTCATGTTGCTTTTAAAATGCTGGATACAGATGGTAATGAGATGATTGAAAAAAGGGAATTTTTTAAGGTAAGTAGATGCTAATTATTTTAGGTTTATCATAAAATACCTGGATGTTTGTGTGATAATTTTACATTTCCATTAAAATCAAAATTGTATTCATTGTTTACATATGAACTATCAGGAAATTATTTGGACATTCAAAAATATTAAATTTTCTATAATACAACCATAAGGACACCAGTAAGTGAACAGAGCATAAGATTCCAAAAAGAGAAGTAAGCATAAGCATCTGTTTTTTAGGGTTACATTTTTATGATTTCAGCAAATAATATGGTAAGAAGAGTTTCATAGGATATATATTTTTTAAAGAATATGTGTTGATATGCTAAAATTATACCAAAAATTATTAAAGATATACAAAAAGAATAGACATAATAAAAACTTAAGCCTTCATAAAGAATTGGAAAAAAGTGAAAATGCTGCAATAGTTACAAATTGGTGCAAATTTTCCAGGAATTTGCTCTAAGGCTAATATTTGAAGAGCTGAAAACGTGTTTAAATGGTATTTTCTAAGATGTAACTCTAGAACACCCAACAAGTAAATTTTACTCCGTTCCCAAAAATTTGGTGCTAATATTAAAAAAAAAAAACAAAAAAACCTCAATGCACATCAACAGTTTGGTATGTGCCAGTTAGGGTTAAGTGTTTTTAATCGATTGCAGTGCCTTATGGAGAAAAGAAAATATAGATATATATATGGCATAGTGCTTAGCACATACTAGCTATCCCTCTTGATGAATTAATGAGTACTTATGTAAATGACAAATTAGGCGTGTACATAAATGACTTACAACATTTTTTTTTAAAGCCTTTGTGATATGAAGCAAATGAACCTCTTACATTGCTGGTGGGAATAAAATGGTACACAAATGTTAGAAAACAAAATTGGCAGATTCTTTTAAAGTAACATATATCCTTGGCATATGACCTAGCAATTCCACTCTTACTTAGTCAAGGAAAACATATTCACCCAAGACCTGTATATTAATATGCATAGTTGTTTTATTCATGATAGCCAAAACTAGAAACAACCGAAATGTTCATCAAGTGAGTGGATAAACAAATAGGATCCATACAATAGAATACTACTTAACAGTAAAAAGGAACAAACCACTGATAAATGCAGCAACATGGACGAGTACATACTGTACGATTACATTTATTTGAAATTTTAGAAAAGGGGACTTACCTACTAAAAGCAGATCACTGGTTGCCTGAGGCCAGGAGAGAGTCAGGAATTGACTGCAAAGAAAAATGAGAGAACTTTCTGGAGTACTGGAAATATTTTAGATCTTCTTTGGAGTGGTGGCTACACTGGTATATAAATTTGTCAAAACTCATCCGGTGCATGATCCTGAAAGCAAAAACTGCATTTTAAAGGGGTACATTTTACTGTATACAAATTGATTCCAAATCCATCTTGTTCTAGAGCCCCTGCTCTTTCCTCAGTGTCAGCCCTCCTCATTTGAAGAATTCTTAGGAGGCCTGAGTTGAGAAAGATCCTGACTCTGAGCTTGGAAATGTTGGGCTTGAGCAACTGAATGGCCATCCCTACAGATGGACAAGAATAGCAAGCAACTGGAGATCAGTAATGTAGCCAGGATTGGGGAACATCCTCATAGGGGTGATAATTAAGTCCTGAAAGTATATGACCCCAAAGGGGAAGAAATAGAGTGAAAAGGGATAAGACCAGAGACTTGGGGAGCAGTGTTTCATTTATGAGGTCAAACTGAGGTTGAGAAGCCAACGAATGAACCTGAGAAGGAGCAGAACAGTGAGCAGAGTACCAAAGAGCCCAGAGAGTGCAGGATAATGGAGTCTGAGTGCAGGATAATGGAGTCTGAGGAAGACAAGAGCAATGGGAGAGGGAGTGTTTAAAAGCAGTGAACTCTCGGGGGTGGGCACGATAGCTCACGCCTGTAATCCCAGCCCTTTGGGAGGCTGAGGCAGGCGGATCACGTGAGGTCAGCAGTTTGAGACCAGCGTGACCAACATGGAGAAACCCCGTCTCTTCTAAAAATACAAAAAATTAGCCGGGCGTGGTGGCGCATGCCTGTAATCTCAGCTACTCAGGAGGCTGAGACAGGAGAATCGTTTGAACCCAGGAAGCAGAGGTTGTAGTGAGCCGAGATCGTGCCATCGCAAGCGAAACTCTGTCTCAAAAAAAATAATAAAAATAATAAAAAAGACACCGAACTCTTAAGAATAAAAAGTGGGCAGCTAGGTAGGGACTGAGCAGAGAGCCTCTGAAATTGTGTAGGTCAGTTGGAACCATTACAGAGCAGTTTCAAAAGAGTCGTGGGGACCGACACCACAGAGCAAAAGGCTAAAGAGGAGTGAATAGAACTTCAAAACTGGTAGCAGTAGATAAAAATATTAATTTGAGATATTTGAGGACTTAATCAAATATCTCAAATAAATATTTGAAGGAAATGTGTTTGCACAAGTGGGACCTGAAATACCAGTGCCATAAGTCACAAAATACCATCCAGCTACTTCACTTTACCTCAGGGACAAGAAATGGATAGATTTAAAACTATTATTATTCATATGGGGGTAATTTGTATGAAAAGGCCATATACCTAAATAAGTGAAATTCTGTTAGGTTAGTTAAGCTGTGAGAATTTGCATTTACCATAATCCTTTCAGACTTGGGCGGATTTTATTTCTGTTTTTATTCTTGGGAGTTACAAGGTACACAGCCAAATCTTGGAAGTACTGGACCCACTGTACACACATCCAAGAATAGTAAAGCTGGAGGCGATTTTATAAAGTGGGCATAGCGGAGCCCCTGATAATAATAGTGGGTGTCATACTCATCAGCACCAAAGTTTTGATGCACTGTGGTAATGTTTAGTGATATGTGGCCAAATCACAAAGTCCGTAGACAAAGGAGATCCTGAGCATGAAACTGAACATGAAAAAAGGCAATAGAAGGCATACCGTTGTTGTTGTTTTCACAGAGCTACACTGATGCGCCTTTTACCATACAGTCCTTATTGTACCTACAGCCTCTACTCCTGAATTTGTTATGCATACCTACTTTAAAATTTTTTCAAATACATTTTTTCACACAATAGCTTAACATGCTGAATTTATGGAACAATTTCTGAATACCACAGATATCTCCATAAATGTTGGAAAATTGTTGGGTGATTACCTCATGAATTAAGAAAATATCCAAAAGAATATGTAAGGATACATCATTGATTTTGTTTTTAAGTATATAAAGGTCACTTTTGTAAACATGAAAGAAGGTTCTTTGTGCTGATCATAGAAATGAACCACTAAAGTTGATTACCCATAGAGCGTGATACAGCATGTCATTTAAAAAAAAACAGCATTGAAGAGGAAAAACTACATTTACATTAATTATTTGAATAGTTTTTTCACTTCCATGATCTTTGTATTAGTAAACCTAAGTATGTAGCGCGCACGCGCGCGCGCGTGTGTGTGTGTGTGTGTGTGTGTGTGTGTGTGTGTGTGTGTGTCCTCGCTCTGTCACCCAGGCTGGAGTGGTACAGTGGCGCAATCTCTGCTCATTGCAACCTCTGCCTCCCGGGCTCCAGCGATTCTCCTGCCTCAGCCTCTCGAGTAGCTGGGATTACAGGCATGTCCCACTGTGCCCAGCTAATTTTTTGTATTTTTAGTAGAGACAGGGTTTCACCATGTTGGCCAGGCTGGTCTCAAGCTCCTGACCTCAGGTGATCCACCCGCATCAGCCTCCCAAAGTGCTGGGATTACAGGCTTGAGCCACCATGCCTGGCCGTATGTAGCATCTTATATTTGAGATTTTCTTCAAAGAACCAAATAGTTCTTTTCACATCAAAAAAGCATATTTAAAAGGCAGGGATTTATCTTAGCTTATCTAAATGTTTTCCTAGTAGATTTTATTTATTGCTCTCCCCACCATATATGTACTACAAAAGTAATGAGAATCACTTTAATACCTAAAACATAAATGTAACAAAGTGATTTGAGTAGCAAATGTAAAAGTAATAATGAAGTATGGTAATAAAAGCCTTGTGAAGATGTCCTAAAATACAGATTGCCTCAGTTTGTTACTTTTGTGTTTTGTAAATATTCATGTTTTATTAACATTCAGATCTGAAAACTGTGTTAGTAAGTGTATTGCTTACTTCTTTATCCCAAGAACTCGTAAAATAGCAACTGTCTGTGTGAGCTGTTCTCTGTCAGCTAATAATAAAAAATAGCAACTGTGATCAAAGCCAGGAATGGTTAATCCATTTAATCTTTACCTTGATCAATGGTACATGTGCTTATGTGGGATACATGCCAGGGTTTTAGTGCAATCTCTCTAAACAGTAGATTAATGACAGGTCTGTTTCCTAGTATCGGTTGCTCCTTAGGTGGTCCTTTTATTTCACATTGCTTTCATATTGGTGGGAAGGACTACACACTTAATATAGTAGCATTATAGTTTTATCATACTAAATACACCTGCTAGAGTTATTTTTAAATAAATATAGATGCCTTTTACGTGAGTTGTCAGGGAAATGCAAGTTAAAACCACAATGACATACTACTACACTCAAGAGAATGACCAAAATTAAAAAGACTGGTCACATCAAATGTTGGTGAGAATATGAAAAAACCAGAATTCACTTTGGAAAATAGTTTGGCAGTTTCTTATAAAGTTAAACAGATTTATTATCTCCTACGTGTTTATCCAAGAGAAATTAAAACCCACATCCACAAAATTGAGTTGTAAAAGATGTTTGTGGCATTTTGATTCACAGTAGCCAAAAACTGGAGCCATGAAAACACCTATCAACAGGTGATTGAATAAATAGTGGTATATTCATAAAATGTAATAAAACACAACAATAAATGGCAACAGACTACTGGCAGGCAAACAACATGGGTGACTCTCAAGACCATTATGCTGAGTGAAAGAAGGCGGACACAAAAGAATACATACTATTTAATTTCATTTATTTGAATTCCTAAACTAGGGGAAACTAATTTAGGTGGGGGAAAAAATCAGAACTGTCTCTGTGGGAACAAGAATAAAAGAGAAACCAGGATTGACTGGGAAGAGACACAAAGAAACTTTGTCAAAATTGTATGGCTGATATTTGTACATTTTAATATATGTATTTTTTCCTGAAGAGCTGTAAATAATAATTGGGAGGGGAACAGGGAGCAGGTAGAGGTATAGAAGAGCCAGGAATGGCAGAATACTGGTAATTATTGAAGATTAATAATGTTTATATGGTGACTTGTTGTAGAATTCTGTTCATTTTACTTAAGTTTGAAATTTTCTGTAATAAAAATTTGTAAGAGGTTCCAGGGAAATAAGCACAGGGAGAAATGTTTGGATATTGAACTTGGCATTATATCATTTGATTGTCAACTTTAAAAATAAAAGGTAAAATAAATATAAAGCTTTTTAACTTTTTTCCCAAAAATAATTAAGTAGGGGAAAGGGGGGCATTGAAAACTGGGTGAGAGATTTAGAGAACTAGAAATAAACCACTTGCCTAAAACAAACATAGTAGAAATAGCTAAATTCAAAATAATTAATACGGAATTAATTGCAGCAGTTTTCAAACTGTTAAATAGCCCAGAAAAAAAATGGATAGAGGTTTGTCTCCTAATTGATTTGAATCCATAGTTTGGGATTTTGTCTACATCTGATTCTTTTAAAATGCTTTCTTTTTTAAATTTGCTTTCCATATGAGGATTGATACAATTGATTCTGAAAGGCAGGTAGGTTTTTTAATGTACTCAATTTCAAAGTACTATTTACAGTGTCCTAATTAGTAGAAATGTAAGTCTTTAAATTATTTTAATGCTTTATAAATGCATAAAGGGAAAAGGAAGACTATGTGTATGATATAAATAGCTTTTTAAAAACTATAGGCCGGGCACAGTGGCTCAAGCCTATAATCCCAGCACTTTGGGAGGCCGAGGCGGGTGGATCACAAGGTCAGGAGATCAAGACCATCCTGGCTAACACGGTGAAACCCCATCTCTACTAAAAATACAAAAACATTAGCCAGGCATGGTGGCGGGTGCCTGTAGTCCCAGCTACTCGGGAGGCTGAGGCAGGAGAATGGTGTGAACCCGGGAGGCGGAGCTTGCAGTCAGCCGGGATCATGCCACTGCACTCCAGCCTGGGTGACAGAGTGAGACTCCGTCTCAAAAAAAAAAACAAAAAAACAAAAAAAACCTATATACTTGAAAATGTCACCATAAACTAGTGATACAACTAATTATGAATAAAAATTATCTTGAAAGGACAGCATAATCTTGAAGTTCTTATAGAGTGCTGCCTAAGAACATGTATCTATTAAGTAAACTAGCTTTCTTAGTAGAAGATTGTAGTAATAATAATGTTAATACTTTGTTATCTCTTTTGTCCTTTGATTCTTGCATTGTCTAAGAGAAAAAGATAATAGGAGTTATGATTAGAAAAAATTTAAGGTGGTGGCTCACACCTGTAATCCCAGCACTTTGGGAGGCCGAGGCGGGTGGATCACAAAGTCAGGAGATCGAGACCATCCTGGCTAACACGGTGAAACCCCGTCTCTACTAAAAATACAGAAAAAAAAAAAAATTAACGGGAGTGGTGGTGGGCGCCTGTAGTCCCAGCTACTTGGGAGGCTGAGGCAGGAGAATGGCATGAACCTGGGGGCGAAACTTGCAGTAAGCCGAGATTGCGCCACTGCACTCCAGCCTGGGCAACAGAGCAAGACTCTGTCTCAAAAAAAAAAAAAAAGAAGTTAATATTTAGCAAATAACTAGTATATATTTTATAACAATAAGTTGGCATCTATTTTTTAGGTTGTTTTGAAAAATCTGGTAGGCACACATGTAAACTCATGTTTGCAATCTTTTTAGCTGCAGAAGATCATAAGTAAACAAGATGACTTGATGACAGTGAAAACTAATGAAACTGGATATCAGGTATGTACAGATGATTTCCAAACAATTGATATTTATAATAGCTACTCTATTTTGTTTGTTCAGATATTCCCGATAGTTACCAATAGATTTGGTATCAGCAATTTAATTTTTTTAATACAGTCATGCACCACATAACTTTTCAGTCAACAACAGACTGCATATACGTGGTGGTCTGAACAATAGGCTATACTTTATGGCAGAGGTGTGTGGTGGGGTATACCATCTAGGTTTGTGTAAGTACACTCTGATGTTTGCACAGTGACAATCACTTAACAATGCATTTCTCAGCAATACATGACTGTATTTTAAATATATGTGCTATATTTACATGTTCCTAACTTCAGGTGGTGCACAGGAGTATGTAGGTAGAGCAAAATTTCCCTCTCATTCACACAGTTCTCCTCCCTGGGCAATTAGTACTTTTAGTTTCTTGTGTATTCTTCCAGAGAGATTTTATGTATATATAAGTATACATGTAAAGAAGTAAATAGATATATCTATATTATTTTTTCTGTTTTAATATAAGCAGTAACATACTCTACATTGTTCCACACTCTTCTTTTTTAACTTAATATATGTAAAGTTGTCTTTTTTTTTTTTTTTTTTTTTTTGAGACAGAGTCTCACTCAGTCTCCCTGGCTAGAGTGCAGTGGCGTGATCTCAGCTCACTGCAACCTCCACCTCCCCAGTTCAAGCAATTCTCCTGCCCCTGCCTCCCAAGTAGCTGGGATTACAGGCACATGCCACTCACACCCAGCTAATTTTTTGTATTTAGTAGAGACAGGGTTTCACCATGTTGGTCAGGCTGGTCTCAAACTCCTGACCTCAGGTGATCCGCCCGCTTCGGCCTCCCAAATTACTGGGATTACAGGTGTGAGCTACTGTGCCCAGCCCGTAGTTTTTTTAAAAGCACTCATTAAAACAAATAGGGCAGGGAGGTGGACATTGAACTTGGTAAAGAGCATCTACAAAAAACCTACAGCTAACATACTTATTGATGAAAGAGTGAATTCTTTTCCCCTGACATCAGGAGTAAGGCAAGGATGTCCATTCTTGCTACTCTTGTTCAATACAGTGCTGAAAGTTCTAGCCACTCCAGTAAGGCAAGACAAGGAAATAAAAGGCCTATTGATTGGAAAGTAAGAAATGAAACAGTCTCTTTTCGTAGATGGCATTGTCTCTGTAGAAACTCCCAGGAAATCTGCAAAAAAAAAAATCACAAAACAAAACAAAGCTTCTAGAACTAATAATTGATTTTAGGAAGGTGACTAGGTACAAGAAAAATGTACAAAAATCAGTCACGTGTATATATCAGTGAACACCAGGGACACAAAAATTTTAAATATAATACCATTCACAATTTTCAGAAACTAAGGAAATCTCTTCAGCAAATGTTGCTGGTACAACTGGATATCTATGTGTAAAAGAATAAAGTGGGACTCCTGTCTCACACCACATATAAAAATTAATTCAAATGAATGTAAGAGCTAAACTTATAGAGCTCTTAGAAGAAAACATAAGAGCAAAGCTTCATGGCATTGGATTTGGCAACAGTTTCTTAGATAATGATACTAAAATCACAAGCAACAGAAGAAAAAGTAGATATATTGGATTTCATCAAAATTAAAAATTCGTCATTTTGGGAGGCAGAGGTGGGCAGATAACGAGGTCAGGAGATCGAGACCATCCTGGCTAACATGGTGAAACCCTGTCTCTACTAAAAATACAAAAAAATTAGCTGGGCCTGGTGGCAGGCGCCCATAGTCCCAGCTACTCAGGAGGCTGAGGCAGGAGAATGGTGTGAACCTGGGAGGTGGAGCTCGCAGGGAGCCGAGATCGAGCCACTGCACTCCAGCCTGGGCAACAGAGCGAGACTCCGTCTCAAAAAAAAAAAAAATTAAAAATTTGTGTTCATCAGAGGACACTGTCAAGAGTGTGAAAAGATAACCAACATAATGGAAGAAGATACTTGCAAATCACATATCTAATAAGGGTCTATCAGTATATATAAAGAACTCTTCTTACAATTCAACCACAAAGTGATTAACAACCCAATTAAAAACTGGACAAAGGACTTTTAATATTTCTCCAAAGAAAATAGGCAAAAACAAGCACATAAAAGGATATTCACCACCTTTAGTCATTAGCGCAATGCAAATTAAAACCATAGAGAGATATACAGCCACCCAAATGACTAAAAACAAACCACTGACATACCAGATGGTTGCAAGGATGCAGAGAAACTGAATCACTCATTGCTAGTGGGAATGTAAAACCACCACTCTGGAAAATAGTGATTGTGCTCCTGGGATTGTTCGTACAAAACCTGTACACACATGTTCTTAGCAGCTCAGCTGGGCAGCATCCAGCCCAAACTGGAAACAATCTAGATATCTTTTGTTGAATAAACTGTGGGACTCCATTACCATGAAATACTGCTCTGCAATAAAAAGAAACACAATTGATATGGCAAAAGATACGACAACCTGAATGAATCTCCAGAGAATTATGCTGGGAAAAAAAAAAAATGCCAGTTCCTAAAAGTTACAAACTGTATGATTCTATTTATATAACATGTTTGAAATGACAACATAATGGAAATGGAGAATTCATTAATTGTTGTCAGAGGCTAAAAAGAGGGTGGGAGCAGGAGGAAAGCTGGTGTGGCTGTAAAAGCAACATGAGGAATCCTTGTGGTGAAGGAATGTTCTATATGTTGACTGTGTCAAGTTGTGATATTTCACCATAGTTTTGCAAGATGCTACCATTGGAGGATACTGAGTAAAGGGCAGAGAGGATCTTTTTGTATTGTTTCTTACTGTTGTGTGTGAAATCTATAGTTATCCCAAAATAAAAAGTTATTTTCTTTAAAGGTCTCATGAGAAACACTTATTTGTTCCTTGGGTTATCAGTTCTTCTTGACTGGGTTTTTGTGCCTTTTACCTGATTTGTTCTTTTTCTATTTCTTGCTACAGTGTCTTTGTATAGTTGTCATGCCTTATCTTTTCCTCATGCCCATGGTCTATCCAGACCCTCTCTGCTCTGGTAGAGCACAAATGATATTCTCCTTAATACTCTTCCCACCATATCTGGAACTAATTTATCTTTTCCCCTGAGCTGCAGGTGCTGCATTTTGCTCCACCATTTTGTTGACTAAAGGAGAGAAGGGAGTTCCCTGGTCTAAATGTAATCCTTACTGGAGCACCTAGACTCTGCTTTCTCTCTGTGATTCTATTAAAATGTTCCAGATCACAGCCCACTCCACCCTCCAAGGTATATCCCACCCTGTGGGCTTCTGATTATTCCCTCAATTTAACATAGTGCCCTGAAAGAAGCCGTTGAAGCCCTTCTTCACTCTGCTCAAGTCCCACCAAGCTCCAGAGAGGAGCTTGCTGAATAGTTTGCCATGACTTGTCTCAGGGTTGTCTTCTCACCCTGTTAATCTACTTATTGCAGAATTGAAGATTTTAATGAATTCCTCCTAAGGAATTCATTAAATGAATTAATGAATGAATTAAATGAATTCATTTAATGAATTCCTCCTAAGGCAGTAATCTGACATTCTGAGAAGCAGGGTCGGGGTGGTGGTAGGATTAGGAGACATGCTAGACTATCCCACACCTGAGTCTAGTGTTTCTCTGACTGCTGTTTTTCAAAATTGTGGCTTAAACTTATACCCCCTTTTGTTGTTTGGTTGCTGATGGTTTTTTTTTTTTTTTAGCAGTTTTGTTATTTTTGTTATTTTATTAAAGAATTGAAGAATGTGTGAATCTGCCTCACTCATTACGTTTAATGGAATTCTCACCTGTTGATTTTATAATTAGGAAAAGCAAGTGTTTTCCAAGTATTTCCAACATTCAACAAAAGCTCAAAGACTTTCTTGCTTTAACTCTCTCAGTGCTGCTTCATTAGTAAAGGCCTAGAGATCATATTTTGAAGTAACATTTATTTCACTATTCTAAACTTCCTTTTTGGCCTGATCTAAGATCTTGTTTCATGCTGAAGTCCACCTTGAGTATTTTATCCCTTATTGTTTATTGCCTACTTGAACAACGATGGTTATGGAGTGTTATGCAAAATAACAGAAGGAATGGCTCTATCCCTCTTTTACAACTTTTGTTGTTGTTGTTGTTGCTGTAAGAAGAATCCTTTCTGGATATTATTCTAAGATTTCTACTCTACAGATTCTATTTTTATTCTTATTTATAATTATTTTAAATTATTGTGATTTTTTAATAGGAAGCAATAGTGAAAGAACCTGAAATTAACACAACTCTTGAGATGCGTTTCTTTGGAAAAAGAGGACAAAGAAAACTTCATTATAAAGAATTTCGAAGGTAAATGCAAATATTTACATTCATTTAGGGAAATTTTATGGGTAAGAAATAAAGAGAAACAGAATATATTCATTTTCTAGAACTGCAGATCATAAAACTAAAATACTGTTTGTGGATTTTGTGGATCTGTGTAGTATTTATCTCTGAGAACTAAACCTGTGAAATAGAAACTAAAATTAGTATGCTCAAAATATTGTACCTTACTATAGAAAGTAATATCTGTTTCATAGAATACAATAATTCTTTTTAGTAACTTAATGTTTGCAACAAAGAACCTTGCGCCTAGCGTCAGTTGTTCTTTAGGCGAAACAAACCAACCCAACTTAAAACAACAACCATTTGTTATTTTTGTGAGTCTTTGAGTCAGTTGGGCAGTTCTCCTGATTGGAACAGGATTGGCTGATCTTGACAGTACTCTTGCATTTGCAGTCTGCTGATGGGTTTGCTGGCTGCTGGCTTTTCTAAGATGGTCTCAACTGGGACACCTCAGCTCTGCTTCATGTAGTCTCTCATTCTCTAGCACAAGGGTTGGCAAACATTTTCTGCAAAGGCCTAAAGAGTAAATATGGTCTCTGTCACAACTACACAACTCCATGGTTGTAGTGTGAAAGCAGCCATAAACAGTACATTAACAAATAGACATGGACATGTTCCAGTAAAGCTTTATACTAACATTAATTTTAAGTACTTATTTAACCTCCCTAAGCTCATTTCTTTATCTAAAAAGTAGACATAATAATGCTTACCTTATATGATTATTATAAACATTAAAATACAGTGTCCTGTCTACCATCTTCCCAATGATAATAATGCCATGCATAGTGAGACAGTGCACCTCCCTGTGCTACTCCACTAACCAAAGTCTTAAAACAGATATCAAAAAGCAGTACAGAATAGTGGGGAAAAACACTGACTTGGGAGGCAGGAGACCTGCATCTGAATCTAGTTTAATAAAGATTTATTGAATGTGATATATGCTATTATGTGTCAAATTACCCCTCAAACACTAGGGATAGTACCTTCTGGAAACTATCTAGTAAACATGCAGAAAAACATTTAAATACATTGTAGTCAGTGCTTTCTTAGATAAATAGGGTATTTGGGTAGCACAGAAGATCACTTAGTGTACCCTGTGTTGAAGGTTGGGACTAGGTGATCAGGGAAGGCTTTCCAGAAGAAATATTAAGTTGAATCTTGACAAACTAGCCGGGATTAACAGGCAAAAGTGGTTTGGGCAGGGAGGCATTTGAGGGAATGATAACACAGCAAGAGCAAAGACGTAGAGGCATGAAAATGTATGGTTTGTAAAGGGAATTAGAAGCAGTAGAGTTGATAAAGTAGGAAGCATAAGGTGAGGAGAATGGAGGCTGGGAAGTATGAACTTACCTGTGTGAAGGTTTTATACACCATAAGATAGAGGTAGCTTGTTGATTAACTCAGTGATGAGAGGCCCTGAAGAAGGCCACGTGAAGGGTATTTGGTCAGATGTGCCCATCACTCTGGCAGCAGAGTAAAGGATAGGTTTTATGAGAGAGAAGACCATTCAGATATTCCAGAAAAGAAATAAGAGCCTTGGGCCGGGTGTGGTGGCTCATGCCTGTAATCCTGGCACTTTGGAAGGCCGAGGTGGTGGATCACGAGGTCAGGAGACCGAGACCATCCTGGCTAACATGGTGAAACCCCGTCTCTACTAAAAATACAAAAAATTAGCCAGGCATGGTGGCGGGTACCTGTAGACCCTGCTACTTGGGAGGCTGAGGCAGGAGAATGGCGTGAACCCGGGAGGCAGATCTTGTAGTAAGCCAGGATCGTGCCACTGCACTCCAGCCTGGGTGACAGAGCGAGACTCCGTCTCAAAAAAAAAAAAAAAAGAAAGAAAGAAGAGCCTTGAACTAGTGTAGTGGCAATAAGGATTTTGAAGTAGAAAAGATTTCCAGACACAGGAGATAAAATTGTAGGGCTCAGTGATTGATTAGATTTAAGGAACGAAGAAGAATGCATGAAAATCCAAGTGCCTCCTGCCCTTCAGCCTGGGTGACAGAGTGAGACTCTGTCAAAAAAAAAAAAAAGAGAGAAAAAGAAAAGAAAATCTGGCCAGGCGCGGTGGCTCATGTCTGTATCCCAGCACTTTAGAAGGCCAAGGCGGGCGGATCACGAGGTCAGGAGTTTTTAGACCAGCCTGGCCAACGTGGTGAAACCCCGTCTCTACTAAAAATACAAAAATTAGCCGGGCGAGGTGGCAGGCACCTGTAATCCCAGCTACTTGGGAGGCTGAGTTAGGAGAAGTGCTTGAACCCGGGCAGCAGAGGTTGCAATGAGCCAAGACTGTGCCACTGCACTCCAGCCTGGGCAACGGAGTGAGACTCGTCTCAAAAAAAAAAAAAAATCTAAGTTTCTGAATTAGATTTTTTCTAACCCCACTAATCCCAGTTTACCTGATGGCTACACTGAGTCATTTAAGCTCTCTAGAACAATTTTTTCAACAAAATTTTAAACCATACCTCTTCTTGTATATTTAAAATATCAGTCTCTCAATGTTTTTTAACGTTCCAAAAATATCATAATTTAAAACAAGGAAAGCTATTATCATAATACTGATATTGTCATATTACTGGGATAATTTTTCAAACCGTATTCACAGAGATACTAATATGTCACTCCACTTCACTTTACGATTCCCTAACTTGTTAACTTTTAAGGTTGCTTCTCACCTTACTTTTCTTCAATGGGAATGATTTTATTTAGAATTCTTACTTTAAATTTTTTTAAATTAGTTCTTCTATAAATTATGGGCGCTGTGAAATTTGTCATACCGTCATGCAATTTTTTTAATCCAATTAAATTAACAAAAACTTTAAAAATGAAATTTTTCAAGAGCTTTCTTAGATATTGCAAAGTGTCCCTAAAGGTAAAATTGTAATTATACTAGGCTGGAATTTATGGCAATCATAAGATAATCTCTTAAATTTTGCTAAGTCATAAAATAACAGAAAATGGCTTCTAATAATATTTTCAAAAGCTTGCACTAACGTACTAGCCAAATTAATCATTGATATTCCACAAAAATAGTTTCATATGTAATATTTTGAGCTTATACTTTTGTGTTTCTGGGAGTATAATGTTATAACATGTTTAACTGACGATGTAAGGAGGCAAAGGCTGAAAATACAGGAGTGACAGGGTATCGCTAGAAGAGCAAGGTCCCTGAAGGGAAGGAAGTACAGGAATATAGGTGAGATTCAGAGTGCAGCCATCGACAGGAAAAGGGACTCCCCATCCATTGTGACAGGAAGAAGAGGGTGGGGAAAAGGATGAATGTGGATGCTGTTACAATTTTTAGTGACAATAAGAAAATGAATGAATTTATTAAACAATGATTTCTAGTTTCTGTAGGAAGCAGGGGCAAAGTCATAGGCTGAGGATAAACAGCAAAGAGAGTGAAAATGAAATAGCCTCTATGTAAAATCAAAAAGACACATTTCCAGGCTAGCAGAAGAGTGTCTGTAAGGGTCAAGGACCCAGTTGAAAATGTGCACCATGAATTTGTGCAAATACCACTATGTGCAGTTAGTTATAGTATGGTTTTCTTTAAGCCATACTTGAAGAAGGCCTTTTGCAGCCCATTAGAGCTGAGGTTGTGGGTGAGAAAGTGGAAAGCAATTAACAACGGAGTCTGGAGCTGGGCGCGGCGGCTCACACCTGTAATCCCAGCACTTTGGAAGGCCAAGGCAGGCAGATTGGTAGAGCCCAGGACTTCGACAGCAGCCTGGGCAACATGGCGAAACCTCATCTTTACCAAAGAGATGGGTGGGGTGGTGTGCACCCGTAGTCCCAGTTACTTGGGAGGCTGAGGTGGGGAGGATCACCAGAGCCCAGGGAGGTTGAGGCTGCAGTGAGTTGTGATCACACCACTGCACTCCAGCCTAGGCAACAGAGTGAGACCCTGTCTTTAAAAAAAAAAAAGTGGAGTCTGGGCATGAAAAATGAAAACGAAAAGATAGTTACATATCATCCTCAGTACCATCACAGCGACTGGCAGGTACTTACATGGTGCATGGCGTCTTTCTAAGTATTTTCCATATGTGTCATCTCACCTATCCTTACAAGGTGAGGTAAGTGTCTGCTCTTTATAACTAGAATCTGATGAGGTTGAGGGACTTGATACAGGATCACATACTTTAGAAACTGAAGAGGCGAGATTCAGGTTTCTCATGAAAGGTTTAAGTGATCATGTAGTTTCTGAAAGAGTTCCACAGTTCCCTGGTAGGTGGTGGGTGCATTGAATGGGCTTTCAAGTACCAGACTAGGTTACCAGAAGGACAGTCATATACAGTAGATACTACCACGGATCAAAAGAAACTCATCAGTTAAAGAAAAATTTGTCACTTCTTTTCTGATTTTTTTTTTACTTATACAACTAATCAAAAAGATTTTCCAGCTGAAATATCACTTAACCGTTTAAGTAAAAACCACAGTGTAATTTAATTCTGTCTCCCAGAATTTTGGTGTGCTTTTATTGTTATGAAAGCAGCAGATAATTTAAATTCTGAAAATTGAGTTTTCTGTCAACCTACTACGTATTGTTCTGGGGGAAAGCATTGACTCTTGGGCTACTCAGGCAGCTCCTGATGGCATTTACCCGCCCTGCATCAGTGCCTTCTGATTTTGTTGTGTTTTTCTGGTCTTTTTTACTCTTCTCTCCTACTCTCTTTGGTGATTTTTCTTCTTCTGCATTTCTTTTCTCTTCTTTTAAACTCCATGATTAGCCTTAAAGATAGTGACCAGAAATAATCCCTGAGTTTATTTCTATTCTGACACATTTGACCTCATTTTTTATTCCAATGAATTTTTTAAACTGAAAATAAACCTGTGACTTAAGATATAATGGTTAGAGGGAAGAAAATTGGCCTCAAGTCTTCTTGTCAGGAAAAATTGGGGAGGATATTGATACTGATGTACTTTTTAGGGCTGAGATTGTTAAAAATTCTGAAATACCAATTATTAGTTGAGGATTTCTGAGTTTCATGAAGCGTTTTTATAAATTCAGAGGTGTCTAGAGGCAGTGATGTGCTAGTAAATATGTTTAACAATCATCTGTCTCAGGAAAAACAGCCTTGATTTGTAGTGTTTGCCAATTAGTAGTATAAATAAATAAATACTCTACCATGCCAATGTCAAGCTCCCCTGCATGAAGCAGAGGTGGGAAGACATGCATGATAGACTCACAGCCTGTACGCGCCACTCCAGTACAACACTGCCTAAACAATTCCAATAAGGAAAAACAGATCTCTCCCATTGTTTCCAATTAACCCACTAATTTATAAAGTATGTAATTTGTTCACAATGTGTCTGGCAGCCTTATCTACTATAAATTTTCCAATTCATATATGCATGTTCAGCTCATGTTCCAGACTTTCATGTTATAACAAGATAATATGATTTTAGGCTTAAAGGGAAAAGATTATCATCATAAATGGATTTATATTCATTAAAAGTAGTGTAATTAGGTAAGATGAAAGTAGCTTAATCCAGACAATGTATAGTTTAACAGCAATTAAGTTTATAATATTTCAGCCTCTGGTAGAGGCTCGCATAGAGCCTGAAGAAAAAAGGGAAAGGAACAAGTTAGTAATGGTTTTATACCCTATCTTCTGCTTGCCTAATTCAGTGTACACTCATTTGCAAGTAAAGCATACATTTAACAGTTCTAATAAGAATCAGTTGAATGTCATTACAGTATACAGGGCAGGAAAACTCAATAAAAGGCAAAGTATATCAGTAAAATATTTTGTTGCTCTATCAGTCCAAATTTGAAATACTTCAAATTTTAGATAAAGTTCTGCTTTGACCCAGAAAGAAACATGGCATTGATGAATCCATGTATTCAGTACATTCAGAAAATGTTTTAAGTAACAAACTCTTGCCTACCATGTAGACAGAAGTCTAAGATCAAACTCCTCCTTCATGCTTTTAAGATTTATGGGATAAATGTAGAACTTCAAGCAAGTCATTTTTTAAGTGATGATTTTTCTCCCACTGAACTGGAATGTCCCTCTTCTATCTCCCCATGTATATTTTCATTTGAATTTGACATGACAGATAGTACCGATCTTTTCACATGTGGAAAAGTGAATAAAGGGATCTGCAGCATATTAAAATGCATGGAGATGATAATACTTTTCACATGATTTAGGTTATAAATAAATCAAGTGCAACGTTTCTGGGTTCTTGTTCAAAGAAGATATATTTTCATCTGATATCTTTTCAACGTGTCGCTTTCCTGGGAAGCCATTGATGACAGTTTGATCGAAGTACCATGTTGTTTTTGTAAGAAAGGAATGTTGAGTCATATCGACATGTATTATTGTCAAAAAGATTGTTTTTAGATAGAGCTAAGCTTTTGATGCCAAGCCATTGATTACACTGATTAACTTTGGTATTTGAAAAATATTAGGAAGTAGTAATTATGATTAACATTCTAAAAGCAGTGTCCCACCTCAATTTTCAATTTATCTGATTATTGATAATTTTTCTGTATTGGAAAATAGTTTCCATGGAATTGTTATTTTCTCTGGATGTATCAAAGCAACATTTGACATTTTTTTTAAGTCTTTAGGTTTATCAGAATATAGGTTGCCAGGTATAACTTACACAAACAAGTTGAGTATAGAGAGTTACTGATGGAAGCCAGTGTTGGACTTAATCAGTTTCTCTGCATCCTTCCTCTCCCCACAATCCTTGCACAGCACTAATGCTTCATCCTGCTTACCATCAGGAGGCAGCCACTCAGTAGGTAATAGTGAAGGTACTTTGCAGACCCATTTACAATATTTAAGGTTGAATGCCACTAGTTACCTTACTAATTTTGTATTTTAACATTCAGATTTATGGAAAATTTACAAACAGAGATTCAAGAAATGGAATTCCTTCAGTTTTCTAAAGGTTTGAGTTTCATGAGAAAAGAAGACTTTGCAGAGTGGCTACTTTTTTTCACTAACACTGAAAATAAAGATATTTATTGGAAAAATGTGAGAGAGAAGTTGTCAGCAGGAGAGGTTGGTATACCCTTTTATTATGCATGTGATAAAGATGAAATAATAAGTTAGACATGTTTACATAAAGTAACTTCTGAATTAACCAAGACTGTGCTACCCTCGATGGTATATAAAATCAACTTGAGGAATGTTCTCTACATGCTCTTCTCCTGTAAAGGAAAACTACTGCCTAAGACAGAATCAGTGTAGCAATTACAAGTTTTCCATTTCCAGTAAAGTCAAGAATAAGACAAATATCACCACTGTTATTTAATATCATTCTGGAAATCTTAACCAGTCCAAATTAACAAGATTATTTAAAAGAGTATAAAAATGTGAAAGGGGGTAGTAATTGTCTTTGTTTTTATATGATGCAATTATATGCCTAGAGAACCCAAGAGAATCCAGTAGAAAAACCGTAGAAACAATAAGAATTCAATAAAGTACCTGTCACAATGCTAATATATAAGAAGCAGCAGCTCTCCTATATACAAATTACAAGTAGAAAATGTAATGACATGCATATGTGTGTGTATATATATACGAGATGTATGAAATGATGATTGCCAAGCTATTAATAATTATTCATGTACAGTGGTGAGGTTTCAAGTGATTTTTACTTTCTTTCTTTATACCTTTATGTATTGTTCCAAAAAAATGTTTACAGTGGACATGTATTTTATGTAACTTTTTAAAAAGTTACTTCTATTGTAAGAAAAAAGATAATAAATTGCAGTAGAAGAACCCAGTTATAACTGCAAGATAAATATATAACAATTAGAAATAAATTTAACAAAAAAAAAAGAAGAAAACTTAATAGCCTTGATGGATATAAAAAGAAAACTTATCTAATTATAAGACATCCCCTATTATTAAATAGAAAGTCTTAGAATTATAAATACAGCAATTCTGTCTTCAGTTAGTCTATAAGTGTAATGGTTATATTAGAACGGCCCAAGTTTACTGCAGTTACAAATTAACCCTGAAATCCCCCTGTCTGACACTGAGTTTCTTGCTCAGTCATGCCGCAGTTCCATTGTGGGCTGATAGGAGTCTCTGTCCGCATAGAGGTCTAGACCCATTCAGGGGTCTAGACTCTCTGAGGCTGTGCCATCTTGGAGTTACATCATCTGAAAGAAGTACCATGCTCAGAGGCTGTGGCAGGAAAAGAAGGAGGGGAGTCAAAATCCAGCAACTAAATGTTTTGGCCTGGAAACATCACATGACACTTGGCTATTGGCCAGACTAATCACATAACCCCACCTGAATGCAGGGAGGCAAGGAACTTCAGTCTTTCATACGTGCAGGAATCAGAAAAGATCCAGATACTGGTGAACACTCGTGGGTTTCAATAAAAATACCATTGAATTATTGGGAAGAAACTAGACAAGCTATAAAACTTTATATGATCACGCCTGTAATCCTGGCACTTTGGGAGGCCAAGGCGGGCAGATCATGAGGTCAGGAGATCAAGACCATCCTAGTTAACACGGTGAAACCACGTCTCTACTAAAAATACAAAAAATTAGCCAGGCATGGTGGCAGGCACCTGTAGTCCCAGCTACTCGGGAGGCTGAGGCAGGAGAATAGTGTGAACCCTGGAGGCAGAGCTTTCAGTGAGCTGAGATTGCGCCACTGCACTCCAGCCTGGGTGACAGAGCAAGACTCCGTGTCAAAAAAAAAGAAGACTTTATATGAAAAGAATGTCAACATATTAAAATATATTATCAAACCTTGGTAACTAAAACAGTTTGTTACTGACAATGAATTTGACAGACTCCAGAAATAGACTTAAGCATATGAAAAATTTAGTAATTATGAAATAGTATTTTAAATTAGTTGGGTAAAAGAATTATTAATAAATGGCAGTAGGATAATTCACTGGCCATCTGAGGGAGAAAATGAACATAAATCTTTACACCATTCATTACTCTAAAATAAATTTAGGATGAATCAAAAAATTAAATGTTGAAAAAATGAAACTGAGTAAGTGTAGAAGAAAACATGGAAACAATGTTTCATCTTAGGTTATATACCTTTCTAAGCAAAACCCAAAACCTTTCAAAGAAAACTTGATGAAATACCTAAAAATTAAAATTCTGTTGCCTCACCTCATCCCCTGCAAAAATTATAATCAGAGTCAAAATAAAAAGTTAACATGAGGAAGGGGGAGATATTGATATGTAAAGACCAGTTTTCTTAATTTATAATGGGATCTTTAAAAATCAGTAGGGATTGGCCGGGCGTGGTGGCTCATTCCTGTAATCCCAGCACTTTGGGAGGCCAAGGTGGGTGGCTCTCTCGAGGTCAGGAGTTCAAGACTAGCCAGGCCAACATGGTGAAACTCCATCTCTACCAAAAAATACAAAAAAAAGTAGCCGGGCATGGTGCCACACACCTGTAGTCCCAGCTACTCAGGAGGCTGAGGCGGGAGAATTGGATGAACCTGGGAGACAAAGGTTGCAGTGAGCCAAGGTCACACCTGGGCAACAGTGAGACTCTGTCTCAAAAAAAAAACAAAAAAAAAATCAGTAGGTATCAAGAACTTTAAATGGTCTGAGATTTTTTTTCCCCTATTTAATATATCATGAGAACTTGAAAATCAACATGTGAATAACTGTAAAGTGTCTGAAATTTTATCCCTTTGCAGGTTAGCCTGCACAGTTTCATGGATGCTTGCAGAAGACACAAGACTATTGAGTCAGACACAAAGAATTTTATTATCGTAATGTAGCAACAACATGAGTAACATATTTGTGTCAGTTCCCCCTTGCCTCCCAAGCCCCATGGGCATGATGCTGAGAGGCCCAGGTAGATGCTGCCCACACAGCAGATTCACATCACAGCTGAGGACCCTCATCTTAGTGATCTGAATGTTTTGTAATGGGCAAGTAAACAAGCCTTCCTGAGCTTTGCTGCAGTGGGAGGCATTGTGTATTCATGATACTGGACAGTAAGCAAAGCTGTCCTGTGCTCCTGAGGAACAGTGCTGTCCGCTATACAAACAATTCTCCTGCCTCAGCCTCCTGAGTAGCTGGGATTACAGGCGCATACCACCATGCCTCGCAATTTTTGTATGTTTAGTAGAGATGGGTTTCACTGTGTTGGCCAGGCTGGTCCCGAACTCTCGGCCTCCCAAAGTGCTGGGATTACAGGTGTGAAATCCTCGAAGATATAATCTGGAACAAAAATGCAGTCGGTGCCTCTGATAGATGTACAGAAACGTGAGACCCAGCTGGGCACGGTGGCTCAAACTTGTAATCCCAGCACTTTGGGAGGCCGAGGCGGGCAGATCATGAGGTCAGAAGATTGAGAACATCTTGGCTAACATAGTGAAACCCCATCTCTACTAAAAATACAAAAAATTAGCCAGGCGTGGTGGCGGGTGCCTGTAGTCGCGGCTACTCGGGAGGCAGAGGCAGGAGAATTGGTGTGAACCCAGGAGGTGAAGTTTGCAGGGAGCCGAGATTGTGCTACTGCACTCCAGCCTGGGTGACAGAGCGAGACTCCATCTCAAAAAAAAAAAGAAATGTGAGACCCATGGAGAACGGTCTCGCACAGTAAGTTACCTAACAACCCATTAGAAATCTGGGCAAAGGACATCAACAGGACACAAGAAGAGAAATCCACAAATGACTAATAAGCATGTGAAAAATGTTTAACTTCATTCACAATTGAAGACATGCAAATTCAGGCCGGGCCTATGGCTCCCACCTGTAATTCCAGCACTTTGGGAGGCCGAGGCAGGTGGATCACCTGAGGCCGGGAGTTTGAGACCAGCCTGGTCAACATGGTGAAACCCCGTCTCTTCTAAAAATACAAAAATTAGCGGGGCGTGGTGGCGCATGCCTGTAATCGCAGCTTTTCAGGAGGCTGAGGCAGAAGAATCGCTTGAATGAGGGAGGCGGAGGTTCTCGTGAGCCAAGATCACACCACTGCACTCCAGACTGGGCAACACAGCAAGACTCCGTAAGACATGCAAATTCAAACATTAATAAAATACCATTTTTCATCTATCAGAAAAGCAGACATCAAAAAAGTTGCACCCAGTGCCTACTTCGAGGTCATGATAGAAGCAGCCACTCTTTTATTTGTGCTGATAAATACACTGGGTTTTTTTTTCCTTTTTTTCCTCTCTGCCTATCATCTTGTAAATATACTGTTAAGAGAATAAAGCAAGGTACAGAAATATGTGAAGAGATTGTTCCCATTGTGTAAAACAAGGAGACGTGTGTGTACATGTATACACTTTAATAAGAATAGAATATTAGCCAGGCGCGGTGGCTCATGCCTGTAATCCCAGCACTTTGGGAGGCTGAGGCGGGTGAATCACCTGAGGTCAGGAGTTTGAGACCAGCCTGACCAATATGGTGAAACCCCATCTCTACTGAAAATACAAAAATTAGCCGGACGTGGTGGTGGGTGCCTGCAGTCCTAGCTACTCGGGCGGCTGAGACAGGAGAATTGCTTGAACCTGGGAAGCAGAGGTTGCAGTGAGCCAAGATTGCGCCATTGCGCTTCAGCCTGGGTGACAGAGCGAGACTGTCTCAAAAAAAAAAAAAAAAAAAAAAAGAATAGAATATTTCTGGATGGAGACACAAGGAATTGGTAATGTCTGGGGAATGGAACTGGGAATCAGAGTGGAAGAACTCTTCATCATTTATCCTTCATGTTGTTTGAATTTTTAACCATGTGCACATATTACTTTTTCAAAAACTTTGTTGAAATATTTAAAAATAAAAATTTCATGAAGTCACAAAAGCTGGAAACCAGTGAACCTGGAGTAAGACCACACATTACAGAGGGCATGATCCTCAGCATCCTACAAAGAGAAACTTTTTTTTTCAGGCAGGGAAGAATTTACTTTCAAATTAAGAATTTTTAGCTGGACACAATGGCTGACACTTGTAATCCCTGCACTTTCTGAGGCTAAGGTGGGAGGATCACTTGAGCCCAGGAGTTTGAAACCAGCCTGAGAAACATAGCGAGATCTCGTCTCTACTAAAAATAGAAATAAAAACATTAGTTGGGTGTGGTGCTGTGTGTCTGTAGTCCCAGCTACTTGGGAGACTGAGGCAGGAGGATAGCTTGAACCCAGAACTTCAAGGCTGCAGTGAGCTGTGATCTGGACTCCAGCCTGGGTCACAGAGTGAAACACTATCTCAAAAACAAAATAAAAACTAAGAGAATTTTCATACTTTGTTTACTTTTGTTTTGTTTATTTGTTTTTGAGACAGGGTCTTGCTCTGTTGCCCAGGCTGAAGTGCAGTGGTGCAGTTAGCTCACTATAACCTCAAACTCCTGTGCTCAAGGGATCCTTCTGCCTAAGCCTCCTCAGTCGCTGGGACCACAGGCACATGCCACCGTGCCTGGCTAATTTTTGTATTTTTTGTAGAGATGGGGGTTTCACCATGTTGCCCAGTCTGGTCTCCAACTCCTGAGCTCAAGCAGTCCGGCCACCTCAACCTTCCAAAGTGCTGTGATTGCAGTCAGGAACCACCGTACCCAGCTTTTATTGTTTTAATGGAAAAAACTGAGTTTTCTTTTAACTTTTTTGTTTATTTGTTTGTTTGTTTTTAGACAGAGTCTCACTCCATCACCCAGGCTGGAGTGCAGTGGCGCGATCTTGGCTCACTGTAGCCTCCGCCTCACGGGTTTAAACAATTCTCCTGCCTCAGCCTTCCAAATAGCTGGGACTACAGGTGTGCACCACCACACCCAGCTAATTTTTTTTTTTTTTTTTCTTTTTCACCATGTTGACCAGACTGGTCTTGAACTGCTGACCTCAGGTGATGTGCCTGCCTTGGCCTCCCAAAGTGCTAGGATTAGGCATGAGCCACAGCACCCAGCCCGTTTGTTTGTTTGTTTGTTATGTATTTTGTGAGACAGAGTCTCGCTCTGTCGCCCAGGCTGGAGTGCTGTGGCGTGATCTCGGCTCACTGCAAGCTCTGCCTCCTGGGTTCACACCATTCTCCTGCCTCAGCCTCCCAAGTAGCTGGGACTACAGGCGCCTGCCACCACGCCCGGCTAATTTTTTTGTTTTTGTGTTTTTAGTAGAGAAGGGATTTTATGGTGTTAGCTAGGATGGTCTCCATCTCCTGACCTCGTGATCCGCCCGCCTCCGCCTCCCAAAGTGCTGGGCTTACAGGCGTGAGTCACCGCGCCCACGCCGTTTGTTTTATTTGTAAGTGCTCAGATTTTGAAGTCAGATGGACCAAGGTTCAGATCCTGATTGTTCCAGTTAGTAGACTTTGGGCAAACTACATAACCCCTGAAGCGTTACTTACCTAAGACTTAGAGAGGCTAAGGTCATACACGTTATAAAAGGGCAGAACCGGAATTTCAGCGTTAAGTCCATCTAACTCCAAAACTCTGTGCTCTTACTCAGTGCTATGTCCACTAATAAAACTTAGCAGAAGTGGACCACTGAACAGAGTATGTTAGTCTCTTCAAGCTGCCACCTCAAAACACCACAGGCTGGGCAGCTTAAACAATAAATTTATTTCTCACAGTTCTGGAGGCCAGGAGTCCAAGATCAAGGCACCAGCAGGGCCAGTTTCTGGTGAGGCCTCTTGCCCAGCCTGCACACAGCACCTTCTCACTGTGCCCTTTGTGTGGCCATTTCTGTGTGCACACAGAGAGAAAGGGACAGAGAAAGCCCTGTTGTCTCTTCCTCTTAGAATGATACTAGTCTCTACGGTAGAAAAGAAAGTTCATAGTTAACATTTATAAGATTATTTAATGTACTTACAAAAGTGTAATAAAAACTCTTACTTTATTAGAGCATTAGTTTGGATGAATTCAAGTCATTTTGCCATTTTACAACCCACTTGGAAGACTTTGCTATTGCCATGCAGATGTTCAGTTTAGCTCATCGTCCTGTCAGACTAGGTAAGTTATATGAAAAACCATTTAATTTTTATCATCTATAAACAGTTTTACTATATTCTCCAACTAAATGCTACCAATCAAGGAACAAATTATAAGTAAAAATAGTTGATTGACCTTTTAATTCAGTGTGGTTATTCTAGATTTAGAATATCAGTACTCCAGTTTAATGGTTACTTTCTATACTTTTATTTTCTCATTCTCCTAAAAAGAAGGAAGAAGGCCGGGCATGGTGGCTCATGCCTGTAATCCCAGCACTTTGGGAGGCCAAGGTGGGCGGATGACAAAGTCAGGAGTTCAAGACCAGCCTGGCCAACATGGTGAAACCCCGTCTCCACTAAAAATACAAAAACTAGCCGGGTGTGGTGGCAGGCGCCTGTAATCCCAGCTATTCAGGAGGCCGAGGCAGGAGAATCGCTTGAACCCGGGAGACGGAGGTTGTAGTGAGTCAAGATCGTGCCATTGCACTCCAGCCTGGGCGACGAGCAAGATTCATCTCAAATATATGTTTAGAGCATTGATTAAATTACAATAGCTCATTTGTCTTGCAGTGACTCTCATGACATTCGTCAGCTTATGGTTTGAATATTTTCTTCATGGGTATTTTTGTTTTTGTTTTACTTCCCAAATAATAAAAATTTGGATTTGCTTTTACTTCTCAAATAATGAAAATTTAGATTAATTTCACTTATACTATTTCACGTAGTTGATAAGTTGTTTTATGTTTGTTTGTTTTTTAGCTGAGTTTAAGAGAGCTGTGAAAGTAGCAACAGGACAAGAACTCTCAAACAATATTTTGGACACTGTCTTCAAGATCTTTGATTTGGATGGTGATGAATGTCTTAGTCATGAAGAGTTTCTTGGGGTGTTAAAAAACAGAATGCATCGAGGTTTATGGGTAACAGATTTTTTTATATAATACATGTTTACATTGTCATTAACTGAATGATATTAAACCTAGAATTTGGGCAATTGTACAGTCTTTAAATGGAGTTTTCATCACTTATAAAAAGACTATAAGCTGTAATTGAAATACAGAAATATGTTTTATATATGAGATTAAACATCTTTGCTTTTTAAAAAATAATCTGAATCTAATAAGAAATCACTATTTAAAGTGACTGTGAGCTACGATCGCACCACTGCACTCTAGCCTGTGCAACAGAGCAAGCCCTTGTCTCCAAAAAAAAATAATTTTTTAAAAAAGAAATTACTATTCAGAAATGTAGCCTAGCTGGACATGGTGGCTCACATCTGTAATCCCAGCACATTGTGGGAGGCTGAGCCGGGTGGATCACTTGAGGCCAGGAGTTCGAGACCAGCTTGGATAACATCATGAGACTCTGTTTCTACAAAAAAAGGGGAAAAAAATCATAGCCTAGGATTTGACTAACTACATGTAATTAGATATATGTAAATTCAAATCCCACCTCTACTGTTTATTAACTGCTTAATCTTGCAAAGCCACTTAATTTTTTTTAGTCTCAGATTCTTTACCCATACCATGAGGAAACTTATCTACCAGAAAGCATTATTGTGAGAATTTAATGTAAAATACTTAGTATAGTGGCTGAGATTATGAAGTAAATTTCACTATTAGCATTATTTACTCAAAGTCACATATGAGTCTATACTTGTGGGACAAATCAAATTCAGATTTTTGTTCAGATTAGAATGTGCTAGAAGCACTCTCAGAAAAGAAGTCTGCCAGGGGAAGACTAGGGTCCAAAGAGAATCTACATGGTTGGTAGGTAGGCAAGAAAAAAGGAAGGAGAGAGAGAGAGAATATGGTACTATTCATGAAAATAAAGCTATTTACAACTTAGAAAAGCAATTCCATTTCCTGCAACAAACATAACTTAGGGAAAAATATTATTTTCATTAGCAAACATATTAATATTTTATGAGCTTTGCAGTTATCCAACACCCATAAATATATTCCGGGAAATTAAGCCAGTCTTTTCAGTTCACAATTGAGTGTACCTGGGAGTCTCTTTGCCCTTTCTCAGAAGACATTAAAAAGAAAAGCTGTAAATCAGTCATAAGAAAAAGAACATATATAATCTGGAGTAGAATTTTGCTTCCACTTGGCTAATTTTCATTAGTGCTATGCTCCTGTGGTCCCCCGGATCCAAATATTTCCTAACCTTTACCTTTTCATTTTGTTGAGAGTAGTAGTAATCCACATGTATTTTTAGCTAACAAAACACTTCCATGAATTAGATTATTTCTTGAAGCTTTTCATCAAATATTTTGTGACCTTTTTGTTTTTTAATTTTAGCCAATGTTAAATCAAAGCTTTAGGGTTATAATTTTATTCTACATAGCTAAATAAAGTTCACCAGAAAAAATGGGAAAGATTATAAAACATTATAAAAGGAAAACATTATAAAGTAATTAAATTTTAAAGCCAGTATGTGAAAGAAGAGATGGCCCAAAGTCTTCATTACCCTCTTAGAGAAGAAACTCCATTAATGTGTGCTCAGTCTGGTTCCACTCCCTAGTAACCTTAAGCGTAGTTACATTCACTTTTTGTCTTTTACCCTCGTTTTCAGTTCTGTTGTGATCATCTTTTACAACATAATTCACCCTCAACTATTTTTGGAGGAGTGTGGGAAGGAAATAAACAGTAACGTAAAGTACATATGAAATCATGTTTAACCTTGAAGGACAGTGACCCCTTGATTTTTACTTTTGGTTAACAGGTACCACAACATCAGAGTATACAAGAATACTGGAAGTGTGTGAAGAAAGAAAGCATTAAAGGAGTAAAAGAAGTCTGGAAACAAGCTGGAAAAGGTCTTTTTTAATAAAAGATATAATAGTATGGCAATTATATTGTTCCAAATGTCAAAATTTGTGATTTTTTAGAAGTACTTGCTATTTATCTTCTTAAGTCTTCATTGATATTCTGTGTGATATAAGCATGTCTTGTACTTGCTTTCTGATTCATAATTTTATTAAAGAACTTAGTAGAAAGAAAAGTAAGTATAAAAATAGATATTGGATTCTGTCAGAAGGCCTAGATTTGAAATAATGTTTTGTACTTCGGTAAGATGGAAAACTTAGTGATTCACTGATTTCTTAGACACTCTAATATGATATGCTTTCTGGAAGGATAAAACAAGTACATATGGGAAAAAGTACTTGAGACCAAGGCCAGCATCAATTCCAGACATCCTCATGTTCCTAATAGGCTAAATGAAGTTAAAAACTTATTTCAGATTTTTCTCATCTGTACCTATTGTATATTTTATGTCAGTAGCTTAGCTGTTTATTGTCTTTAACATGTAAACTTCAGTGTTCTATCTGGAAGCAGAATAAAATATTTACATAGATACAAAAAATACTGAGGTGCTTTTTATTTTACATGTGTTTTTAAAACTACTTTTAAAAAAATTGTAAATACTCTCATCCCTTGCCAGCCTCATTAGTTCTTAAAACCTGGTGTAGTTGGGAGAAATTTTGATCCCAAGGTCAGGGTCTCATGGGATATATTAGGTTGTGGGAAACAAATGTTGCCAGAAGGTAATTGGCATTAAACTAAATATCAAATGGCATTTTTTAAAACATGGTAAATAAAAATTATAAAAAACGTGTGTCTCAGACACACAATTTAGAAAATTGCAAATATATAAAACCAGTTCCATTCTCTAGAGAACTGGCTGATTCCAAGGCTGTGACAGGGAAAGTCCAAGATAAGCCTAGAATATATTGTGCCTAAAAGTAAAGAAGGGCTCACAAAATGGTGAGGAGTCAGAAGGACAAAGCCAGCTTGAAGGGGCTGCCCCTGTCAAATCTGGTTCAGTTTGAGGGTCAGAATAATTAATGTCAGTAATAGATTATAGCCTATTGAATGAAATAAGAATTCATGAGTTTACACCAAAAATTAATGAGGCCAGAGAAACCTCTCCCTTATTGTTGAAGGATAATGCCTTGAAATATGTTAATCCACTAAATTGAAAAACTCTCCCTCACAGTTTAATGATTGAAATCGACAAGAGGCAAAAGCTTTTGTCCATTTATTACAAAAAATATTTTGCTCCTGATTCAAAAACAAATTTGCTCTAATGAATTGTTTTATAAATAATTGCTTATAAAATAATTTTTTCTCTCTCATAAAACCAAAAGATAGGCAATGCAAGAAAGTATAAGTATGAATGAATGAATCCTCCACCATTTTCTCTGTCAACCACAAAAATGCTGACTCCTCACCTGTCTTTCCAGATGCCCTTATGGGTCAAGATTAGGGGCACAAAAATCCAAAAATTAAGATGGTTTCTCTTGCCTTCACAGGCTTCACTTTTTCAGCCTCACCTGGCACTGATTTGTCTGCCCCACTTTCCACAGCATTCCATGAATACTGTTTTGTGCTCCAGCGACATAAAGCTCCTGGCCTTTCCTCATGTACACCATGTGCGTTTCACATACCCCTACCCCTAAGCTTGTACACATGCCATTTCCTTCTGACAGCGATGCCTTTCCCTCGCTTTTTTTTTTTTTTTTTTTGAGACGGAGTCTCACTCTGTTGCCCAGGCTGGAATGCAGTGGCACGATCTCGGCTCACTGCAAGCTCTGCCTCCTGGGTTCACGCCATTCTCCTGCCTCAGCCTCCTGAGTAGCTGGGACTACAGGCGCCCGCCACCACGCCCGACTCATTTTTTTGTATTTTTTAGTAGAGACGGGGTTTCACCATGTTGGCCAGGATGATCTTGATTCTCCTGACCTCATGATCCGCCCGCCTCGGCCTCCCAAAGTGCTGGGATTACAGGCCTGAGCCAACGCACCCGGCCCCCTTGCTATCTTCCTGATGAAATTATAGACATCAAGGTGCTACCCACATACCAAGTTTATATCTACTAAAGTATTAAATCAAGAGCAGGAGCACTGCCTTAGTCATCTTTATATACCAGTCTAAGCTGAATCCCTGGCTTACAGTAGGCATCCAACAAATATTTGTTGAACAGAAGGAAAGAAGAGAGGGAGGGAGGGAAGAAGGGAGGAGATTTGGGATGGGAGGAGCTAGTAAAGTTCATGAGTTAATCAAGAAGTATGCCAAAAACCTGCTAGGTACCAAGCATACAACGGTGAAATAAATGGTTCCTGCTGTCATGGAACTTGCAGAAGGTGAAGACTGAAAACTAACCAGGAAACCTTTTAAGTATATATATACAATTACAAACTAAGATTTAAAAAAAAAAAGTGATGTTAGAGATCAGAAGACTTTCTTACAACAAGAGTATTTAGAGGGTTGAGGATAGTTTTCCATTTTTCAAGGCTAAAAGGAAATTACTATAACTGAAAAGATTTCTGAAAATGAATAATGTTTGTCATGTCATTACTACAAAAGTACTTGATCCCATTTGAAAAAAATAGGGATAAATATATATCAAATAAGCAAACTAGATTTGCCAGTATCTCCTAGGAGTACGGAGACATTTACCTTGAAAGCAGCTGGACTTCCTAAAAATCTAAACTGCATGAATCTTCAGTCATTTGTTTCTTTACTATCATTTTGTTAAATAAATGATCACTAGGTCTGATATTCTGGTAGATAGCTTGTATTTCTCTGCTTATCCCTTCAAGGTGGGAGACAGTTGCAGGGCGTATCTGAGCCCTGCCTTCACGGATCTTCTCCTCCTTGCCCATCCCCTCAGGAATCTCATCACACCTCTGGCTTCTGTTCTCTCATCACCTTCAGGCCCAGTTGCTTTCTAGATTTCTCCATTTGGTTTGTCCAACTCAAGCACATCCAAAACTGACCTGATTATGTCCCCTCTTTTTCCAAACCTCATTTCTTCACATGTCTTCTGCCTTAGTGAACGGGTCTCCTACAAGAAACCAACTAGGAACCAGACAGTCATCCCAGATCCTCACTCCCTTACTCCTCTATAGTCAATCATGTCCTGTGAATTCTGCTTCCTCAAAATCGCCAAACATGTGCTCCACCTTACAACGCTGTTGCCACTGCCTTAGTGCAAGCCCTGATCATTCATTACTTAGATGATCTCCGTGGAATCCTAACTTGCCCTTTGTCCGGCCCCTTGTAAGGCACAGCAATTAAGCATCCAAACTCTGCTGTTAGACTACCTGGATTCAAATCTCAGCTTCACCACATTAGTTATATAACTCACCACATAACCGTTTGGCAAAGTACTTGACCTCTCTGTGCCCATTTTTAATCTAAAAAGGAATGATTTTAGTTGTGATGTCATAGCCTTTTTGTGAGGATTGAGATGATGTGTAAAATGCACTGGAGTAAACCTTTAGCAGCTTTTAAATATTAATGCTGTTAACTTCTTATTTCAGATCCTCCTTCACAACAGACTTATTTTCTGAAACATAAATCTGATCATGTCACTACGCTTCTGATAATCTTATGACACTAAAATCGCTTAAAAAATAAAATTCAACTCTACATGATCTTGCCCCATCTATCTTTCTCATATCCTAACACTTGCCACCACACACTTTACACTACAACAATACTGAATTACTTGTCATCACCCCGCTTGGCCATGTTCTCACTCTCCAAGTGTTTGCACTTACTAGTGCTTCTGTTGAAGATGCTCCCACCTGCCTAACCAAGTGCCATTTCATCTGCAAAGTTTTCCATTTTTCTCCCTGCTTTTCCCTCAAATTCATTTAGGGATACATGCTGTTAGTTCCCTCACACGTTTCTGTCCACATATCTTTCAAGCCTCATTAAAGTATACTGGAATTCTTTTATGTATTTGCCTCTTCCCCTTGGCTATGAGCTCATTGATAGCAACAACATGACTCCTTTAACACTATCTCCCAGCATCCATCAAAGAGCTAGCACATACTCGCTCAAAAAAATGTTTGACCTATGAATGAGTTAACAAAAAGGAAAGTGGAACAAGAAATAACCCTGGGCCAGGCACGGTGGCTCATGCCCACCTCTAATCCCAGCACTTTGGGAGGCTGAGGCAGGCAGATCACCTGAGGTCAGGAGTTCAAGACCAGCCTGGCCAATATGGCAAAACCCCAACTCTACTAAAAATACAAAAATTTAGCGAGGCATCCTGGCATGCACCTGTAGTCCAAGTCACTCGGAAGGCTGAGACAGGAGAATCACTTGAACCTGGGAGGCAGAGGTTACAGTGGGCCGAGATTGTGCCACTACATTCCAGCCTGAGTGACAGAGGGAGATTCCGTCTCAAAAAAAAAAATCCCCATATGTGCTTTAGCTGTTCTCACATACCAGCTTTTCTGTTACAGGACTGGACAGGAGAGAGTAGATGGCTTAAGGGAGCTTTAAGACAGCTCTGGTTTGGCCTCTGCTTTGGACACAGATAGCAAATATCAAGAGAGACTGGCCAGGGGTTCTGATACGGTTAGAAAGCAGAACAGGTTCTGGGAATGGAAACAAATTGAAATGTCCTCCCAAAGTCTGGAAACAAGGTTACCCTCCAGGTGTTAAATCATAAAAATCAAAGCATAATGTAGAGGCCAGGCATGGTGGCTCATGCCTGTAATCTGAGCACTTTGGGAGGCCGAGGCGGGAGGATCACTTGAAGTCAGGAATTCAAGACCAGCCTGGCTAACATGGTGAAACCCCGCCTCTACTAAAAACATGAGATTAGCCAGGTGTGATGGCAGGCGCCTGTAATTCCAGCGACTCAGGAGGCCAAGGCAGGAGAATCGCTTGAAATCAGGAGGCAGAGGTTGCAGTGAGCCAAGATTGCACTCCAGCCTGAATAACAAAGTGAAACTCTGTCTCAAAAAAAGGCATAATATAGGGAATGATGTCAGGGAAGATAGCAGAGCAGGAGGCTCCAGGAATCTGTCCCTTCACCTAAACAACTATTGAACTGGCAGGAATTGTCTTATTTTGGAACATTTCTGACATTTGAGGGAGAGTTTGATGAAGTTGCTAGTAAATTTTGGTGAACTTCAGCCTTTTGTGATGTAGCAGCAACAGCAAAAAGCCTGCCACCCAGCACCAGGAAACTGTCAGGGAAGCAGCCCACATTCCTGGGGCAGCTTCCTGGAACCAGTGTGGGCACAAAAGACCTTATCCTCCAGGAGTGGGGGTCATGTGTTCTGCTAGCTGCTTGCTGATTTTGATAAAGTGATGAGGGGCCAGGCTGGAGGCCAACCATTTTTTAATGCCCACTTCACAAGCTGAAGCAGCTTCCCAGCCACAAGAGATTTAAAGAGACAGGATATCTTCCCTCCCTCTTGAAAGTCAGACATTTAAGGACATTTTTGTCAGGTTACTGGCTAACTGTAGAGATAACGGAAAAGAAACCTCAGTAGCCACACACAACAAGGAAGATACATTGTTTGGAAAAGGCACAAATAGGAATGGGTCCAGCCCACAACAAGCAAAAACAAGCAATCCCTAAGGAGTAGAATTAGATTCCAGAGTTACTACAACATAATGCTCAGAATAACCAGTTCTCAACAAAAAATTATAAAACATGTAAAGCAGCAGGAAAGTATGATCCATTCACAGGATATAAAGAATTTCACAGAAACCATACCTAAAGAAGACCAGACTTTGGAATTATTAGTCAAAGATGTTAAATCAATTGTTTTAAATATGTTCAATATGTTTTCTAAAGGAAACCATGAACTAATAGAAATCAAGAAAACAATGTCTGAACAAAATGAAAGTATAAATAGACAGAAATTATAAAAAGGAGCCAAACAAATTCTGGAGCTGAAATCTGCAATAACTGAAGTGAAAAATGCAATAGAGGGATTCAACAGCAAATTTGAACAAGGAAAAGAGAGGACTGGCAAAATTGAAGATAAGGCATTGAAAATTATCCAGTCTAGGGAAAAGAAAGAAAGAGTGAAGAAAAATGAAGAGAGCCTGAGGAACCTATGGGAGCTCATCAAGCATACCAAATACACATTATAGGAATCCCAGAAGGAGAAGACATAGAGAAAGGAGCAGCAAAAAATTTGAAGAAATAATAGCTGACAACTTCCCAAATCTGATTAAAAACATGAATATATACATCTAAGAAGCTCAATGAACTCCAAGCAGGAAAACTTTGAAGAGATACACACTGAGACATATAGTCAAATTATCAACTCCCATAGACAAAAAGATAATTTTGAAAGCATCAGGTAGAAGTGACTCATGCGGCCAGGTGCGGTGGCTCATGCCTGTAATCCCAGCACTTTGGGAGGCTGAGGTGGGCGGATCATGAGGTCAGGAGATTGAGACCATCCTGGCTAACACGGTGAAACCCCATCTCTACTGAAAATACAAAAAATTAGCTGGGCGTGGTGGCGGTCACCTGTAGTCCCAGCTACTCGGGAGGCTGAGGCAGGAGAATGGCCAGAACCTGGAGGCAGAGCTTGCAGTGAGCCAAGATCACACCACTGCAGTCCAGCCTGGGCGACAGAGCGAGACTCCGTGGAAAAAAAAAAAAAAAAGAAGTGACTCATGCATGTACAAGAGACCTTCATTAAGAATGACAGTTTATCTTCCACTAGAAACCATGGAGGCCAAAAGGCACTGGATGACATATTTAAAGTCTTGAAAGAAAAAGACTGTCAACTGAGAACTCTATATACAGCAAAACTATCATTCAAGAATGAAGGAGAAATTAAGATATATCCAGATTTAAAAGACTGAGTCTTATTACCAGTACTGCCCTACAAGAAATGCTAAAGGGAGTGCTTCAGACTGAAATGAAAAGACAATAGACAGTAATTCAAAGACAGAAGAAAAAAAAATACTACTAAAGGTAACTTCATAAGTATATATAAAAGCCACTGGGCCACAAATATGTGAAAATTAACAACCCACTCAAACAACCAATGCCTCAAAGAAAAGGGAAATGAGAACATACGTTGAGACAAATAAAAATGAAAACACAACAGCAAAACTATGAGATGCAGTGAAAGCAGTGCTAAAGAGGGAAATTTTTTTTGGCGGGGGGGATGAAGTCTTGCTCTTGTCCCCCAGGCTGGAGTGTAATGGCACGATCTCGGCTCACTGCAATCTCTGCCTCCCGGGTTCAAGCAATTCTCCTGCCTCAGCCTCCTAAGTAGCTGGGATTACAGGCGCCTGCCACCATCCTGGCTAATTTTTGTATTATTAGTAGAGATAGGGTTTCACCATGTTGGCCAGGCTGGTCTCAAACTCCTGACCTCAGGTGATCCGCCCACCTTGGCCTCAAGTGCTGGGATTACAGGCATGAGCCATCGCGTCCAGCCTTAAGACAGAAATTAATAGCTGTAAATGTTTACATTTAAAAAGAACAATAATCTCAAATCAACAACTTTACACCTTAAGGAACCAGAAAAAGAACAAATGAAATTCAAAGATGGAAGGAAATAAAGAAAACCTAAACTGTGATTTAATGTATTGACAGAGGCTCCTTACGGACAAGTTTGAGAGTTAAAAACTCCAGGCTGGGTGTGGTGGCTCACGCCTGTAATCCCAGAACTTTGGGAGGCCAAGGCGGATGGATCACCTGAGGTGGGGAGTTCGAGACCAGCCTGACCAACATGGAGAAACCCCGTCTCTACTAAAAGTACAAAATTAGTTGGGCATGGTGGCACATGCCTATAATTCTAGCTACATGGGAGGCTGAGGCAGGAGAATAGCTTGAACCTGGGAGGTGGAGGTTGCAGTTAGTTGAGATCGTGCCATTGCACTCCAGCCTGGGCAACCAGAGCAATACTCTGTCTCAAAAAAAAAAAAAAAAAAAAAAAAAACCTCCAGAGGGCCCTGACATGGTGGCTTATGCCTGTAATCCCAGCACTTTGGGAGGCCAAAGCGGGAGGATCACTTGAGGTCAGGAGTTCAAGACCAGCCTGACCAACATGGGGAAACACCCCGTCTCTACTAAAAATACAAAAATTAGCCAGGCGTGATGGGTTATGCCTGTAATCCCAGCTACTCAGGAGGCTGAGGCAGGAAAATCACTTGAACCCGGGAGGTGGAGGTTGCAGTGAGCTGAGATTGCACTACTGCACTCCAGCCTGGGTGACAGAGCGAGATTCTGTCAAAGAAAAAGAAAAGAAAGAGAAAGACAAAGAGAAAGAAGACAAAGAGAAAGAGACAGAGAGACAGAAAGAAAGAGAAAGAAAGAAAAGAGAAAATGCTCTTGTATAAAGTACCTGCATACCCTTGAAGTAGTATAGTGTTATTTCAAAGAGGACAGGGACCCCCATCTCTACAAAAAATTAAAAATAAAATAAAATAGCCGGGCATAGCGATGCATACCTACAGCCCTAGTTACTCAAGAGGCTGAGGCAGGAGGATCGCTGGAGCCCAGGAGTTTGAGGCTGCAGTGAGCTGTGATTGCACTACTGCACTCTAGCCTGGGTGGCAGAGACCCTGTCCCCCCCCATCCCACCCCACCTTCCCCAAAAAAAGGAAGGAAAGAAAGAAGACATGGGTTAGTTATAAACGTATACTGCAAACTCGAGGACAACCACCAAAAAAGTAAATAACTTCTTTAAGTTATGTTCAAAGGCTCCCATAACAATAAAATACAAACCTTCACCAAGGTCTCAAGGTTCTTCCCGCCCCTGCCCCTGACACTCCCAACCTCACCTTCTCTCCTTCCCACTCTTGCTCAACCACTATGGCCATCTTGTTTTCCCTGGAACCCCTTAAGCTCTCTCCTGCCTCAAAGTCATTGCCTTACTGTTCACCTGGCCTATAATCTTCCAACTCTGGGTCTTTCACAGGACTAACCCCTCTGCATCAGTCAGGTCTCTATTCAGTTATCCTTATGAAAAAGACCATCAGGGACACACTTCTGGTGTTTTAAGATGCCTGAGCCAGCCAAGTCTGCTCCCTCCCTGAAGAAGGGCTCCAAGAAGGCGGTGACCAAGGCGCAGAAGGTTGGCAAGAAGCGCAAGCGCAGCCGCAAGGAGAGCTACTCTGCTGAAGCAGGTCCACCCCGACACCCGCATCTCTTCCAAGGCCATTCGTTAGTGACATCGTTGAGGGCATCGCGGGCGAGTCTTCCGGCCTGGCGCATTACAACAAGCGCTCGATCATCACCTCCAGGGAGATCCAGACGGCTGTGCGCCTGCTGCTGCCCGGGGAGCTGGCCAAGCACTCCGTGTCCGAGGGCACCAAGGCCGTCACCCAGTACACCAGCTCCAAGTAAACTTGCCAAGAGGAGACAACAGCCTTTAGACATATCTTTTCCAACAGTCGTCACTGCTGGACAGTGCTTTATCTTACAAATAAACCAATGAAAAATGAGTGATCCTAGAAGAAGATAAACGGAGGTATTTTAAACAATCAAGGAAGGACCAATATACACCTGGCTAAGAAAAATTAGCCCTTTTTCTGGGTATAAAACAATTAAAATGTTCTTCATAGAAATTTATGAAATGAGAAACATAAAGACAAAATTAAAATAACTCCTAGTATCTCCTATTATTTTTATATGTATATCATATATATTCATATTCATATATACATATATCTCACATCATGTATCCCATATATATAAAATAAACTTAGGTGTCATGCTATATATATATTTAGATAACTAAATATGCTTAGAAATAATTTTTAATGGATGCATAATTTATGGATATATTGATAAGTAATGAGTTCTTCATTATGGACTATTTCAATTGATTCCCATTTCTATGCATTATAGATCATACAGCTCACACATCTTTGTACCTAAATCTTTGTTCAAATATTATTTCCTAAGGATAGACTTCATGAAGTGGAAATACTAAATCAAAAGTGAAAAACATTTTCTAAGGTCCTTAAATATGCATTGCCAAAAATTGCTATTCAGGATCATGCCAATTTATAATCCCAACATAATGTGGAAATTTCTGTTTTATAACACTCATATTTACAATAAATTTTTAAAAGCATTGTTAACCTAATAGGCCCCCAAAAAGAAAAAATTTGAAATTACATTTCCTTATTTAAATTAATGACTCTATTAGTGAGGGTCATTTTCCCATGTTTTTTATTAGCCATGACCCTATAAGAAATAAACTGTGCTGCAAAATGATAAACATGATTTCAATCATTCCATGGGAAGGCACTATATAAAGAATAATACCTTAGGTTAAGTCCAAATAAATAATATTTATTAGGTGCCTCTTCTGCAGAGGATTCTGAAGGGATAATAAACTGCATTTAGCTGCAGGTAACGGAAACTACTTTTACCTACATTGTCTCTTATAAACATTGTAACTACTCTTCGAGAAAGTGTTTACTGTGGACTGAATTGTCTCCCCATCCCCCCAAATTCATATATTGAAGCCCTAAACCCCAATATGACTGTATTTCTAGACAGGACTTGTAAGAGGTAATTAAGGTTAAATGAGGTCATTAGAATGAGTTTCTAATTGGATAGGATTGGTGGCCTTATAAGTAGAGGAAGATTCTGCACTTGGTCCTCCAAATTAAATAATTCATTTAAAAAAAGTGGAAGAGAGAGAGCTCTGCACACACACACTGAGGAAAGGCTGTGTGAGCTCACAGTGAGAAGGCAGCGCTTACACACAAGAAAACTAACCCTAGGAGAGAGAAAGTTAAACTTATCCAAGGTCGCAAAAGCCAGAAACGAGTGAGGTGAGAAGTTGACCTTGTTCTCCTCAATCCAAGGCCAGGACTCCTCCACTCCACATGTAGATAGCCACCTCACAGTCAACAACCAAATGTCCCCAGAGTCAGCATTAGACCAAGATGTCTCACCAGGAGACAAATGTCTCATCTTGAATAAATATGTTCTAACATATTTATTGTTTACCCATGAAAAATACTGAACCTCAGGAGAAATAAAATGCAAAGTATGTACAGAATTATGTTTACTACCTGACACTGATATAAAGCCTAATGATATCCTTATAGTCTTGGAGGGGTTTGTATATGTGGTGAAACAGGTGCTCACACAGTGCTAATAGACTGTAAATTGGTCTTAGAGAGAAAAATAAATAAACTGGAAGGAGGAAAAAAAAAGACCATAACAAACCAATCCCCATTGTGCTCCACCCTCTTTCCCTATGTTTTCTTACTAGAACTTGATCATCAACTTAAAGTGTGTATATATACATATATTTGTATATCTGTTTATATCTGCTTATCCTATTAGAATGTAAGTTCCATAAAAGCAGGGATTTTTTTCCTTTTTAGAGACAGGGTCTCACTATGTTGTCCAGGCTAGTCCAGACCTCCTGGGCTCAAGCAATCCTCCTGGCTTAGCTTCCCGAGTAGCTGGGACTACAGCAGGACTTTTTCTTTATTCACCATTGTGTTCTTGAAACTTGAAACAACACCTGTCATAGAGTAGATGTCCAATAAATATTTTTGAATCCCTGAACAAATAAATAAATCACAAAGAGCATTGAGTCAGTCATGCAAGCATAGAAAAGAGGCCACAGAAACAAGCAATGCAGTGGTCATCCAAGAGCTTTCCAAATAAAGGGAGCCCTAGCAACGAAGCATTCTCCTTTCATGACAGATCTATTTCTATTTAAAGATGAGCACATTAGATTAGCAGAGCCTGTTGCTGTTAATCACATTATTATGTTAGTACACCTTGTTCTGATTTTACGGTCTCCGAGCAACCTTCTGATAATCTGGTTTCCGTATCATCTGCTTACAGGGAAGGAATACTCTTTGGTACTCGAATCTTTCCTGGCCAAGCTGGGACCTTGATACAGGTTTCTCCATATGTAATCATTAGGACTCTTGGACAGAAACAACAGAAAGTCGTCTCGAAATGGGTTAGACAAAAGAGGAGTTGATAGGAAAGGTCTACAGGAGTGTCACAGGGTCAAACCTGGGGAGGTCAGGGGAGCAGCTGGGACGTAGTTTTGAAAACTCCAACTGAGGACCTGAAGCCCTCGGAACTCTCACCAGGCTTTTCTCTACTTCGATCTGGGTAGCAATTTCATTCTCTTTTACTGCATGTACACCAGAGAAATTCTAACTATGCTCTCCCTAAGAGTCAAAAATCCCTGGGAAAGGGGCTGATTGGCTGCCCTGTCTGAACCAGGTTCTATTCCAGACCAATCCACTGCAGCCAGGAGGGCAGGGTCTATACCTATACGGCAGCTGCCATGCCCCTGCACTGTTGGAGGGCAGCAGGGAAGGAACATATTCTTTTTTTTTTTTTTTTTTTTTTTGAGACGGAGTCTCGCTTTGTCGCCCAGGCTGGAGTGCAGTGGCGCAATCTCGGCTCACTGCAAGCTCCGCCTACCGGGTTCACGCCACTCTCCTGCCTCAGCCTCCGGAGTAGCTGGGACTACAGGCGCCCGCCACTACGCCCGGCTAAATGTTTTTTGTATTTTTAGTAGAGACGGCGTTTCACCGCGTTAGCCAGGATGGTCTCGAACTCCTGACCTAGTGATCCACCCGCCTCGGCCTCCCAAATTGCTGGGATTACAGGCGTGAGCCACCCCGCCCGGCCGGAAGGAACATTTTCTAAAAGATGGGGGTGACTACTCCCAGACGGCAGCAAGGGTGCTGGGCGGACACAGTGGATTGTTACTCTAAGCTGTGCCATTCTGTAGGCTAAGACCAGCTTAGGAGACTCCAGGGGACTGCAGGGCAAATTACATTCAACACTAGAGGATCAGGGTGAAAGTCACAAATAAGTTTCAGGAGAATCTTCTTTTTTTTTTTTTTTTTTTTTTAGACAGAGTCTTCCTCAGGCTGGAGTATGCAGTGGCATGATCTTGGCTCACTGCAACCTCTGCCTCCCAGGTTCAAGAGATTCCTGTGCCTCAGCCTACTACCAAGTAGCTGGGACTACAGGCGTGCACCACCACAACCAGCTAATTTTTGTATTTTTAGAAGAGACCGGGTTTCGCCATGTTGGCCAAGTTGGTCTCAAACTACTGACCTCAAGTGACCCACAAACCTCAGCCTCCCAAAGTGCTGGGTGGGACTACAGACATGAGCCACCATGGCCAACCAGGAGAACTTTCAAATTGGCTGCCTGGCTCCAAGACTTTGACATACTTATCCCTTTATAGCCAATACATTTGACAGCATGCAATAAATTAAGAGCTATGTACATGGTTTTAATTCAATTCATAATATTTTGCTTTTTCTCTCCCTGGGGCATGTTTTACTTTTATTGTGGGCCAAGAGGTAAGACAGTAGGGATTTAAGTAAGCAGAGAGGAGTCGTCTAGACCCTCAGCTGCCAGCCTTTTGAGTCCTGGGTTTTCATTTTCTGATCCCATAAGTGATATTTCTGCCACCCCTCACCTCTGCCCCAGTGATGTATAAGCAAGGGAAGAAGAAAGGAGAAAAAGCAGTGCCCACGTTGCCGGGCTCGTGCCTTAAACAGTTCTCTAGATTCCAATGTCTCTGCCAACATCGTGCCAAAGAAGATCCAACATCAAGTGCACATGTTGAACAGCTGAACCTAACTCGAGCCAGTTAGGGAGAGAAGTTTCCATGCTCAGAGGAGGCACTCCTGACCCCAGTGGGCATCCCCTGTGATTTGTTTAACTTCACATTTTCTCACCTCTGCCTTGGAAGTGACAGGTGTTTAATTCTAAATTGTAACAGTTAATGGACTTTTAAAGACATTTTCCTGATATTTTTCTGAGGGAGTACAAGACAGACTTCAAAGTCAAGAGTTCCATGCAGATAAGCACACAGATCCGTAGACAGAGGCGGTAGAGGAAAAGTGAGTCACTAAGTTTTCTTTAATGGAAACTGCATCTCTTCAAAAGCTGGAGTGCAAACTGACACTAATACCACATCAATGCCATAGAATGAATGAGACAAAATGATGAAATGCAGGGAGAAAACTCGTATTGAGAAAAATTAAAAGAATCCTGCAAATCACTTGTGGCGTTACAGTTGATTTAAAGTGAAAGCATTCAATACAAATGTTCCACAAGGTGGCAGCCTTGCTTTTCCAAAAATGTTTATCTGCCTTGCATACACCAAGCATGACTTTCCTTTCCTTTCCCTCCCTCCCTCCCTCCGTTCCTTCCTTCCTTTTTCTTTCTTTCTTTCTTTCCTTCTTTTTCTTTCTTTCTTTCCTTCTTTCTTTCTTACTCTCACTCTCTTTCTCTTCATTCCTTTCTTTGTCTTCCCTTCCTTTCTCTCTTTTTTTTTTTTTTTTTTTTGAGACAGAGTCTCACTCTGTCACCGAGGTTGGAGTGCAGTGGCACCATCTAGGTTCGCTGCAACCTCCGCCTCCCAGTTAAAGCGATTCTCCTGCCTCAGCCTCCTGAGTAGGTGGGATTACAGGCACCTGCCACCACGCCCGGCTAATTTTTGTATTTTTATTAGAGATGGGGTTTCGCCATGTTGGCCAGGCTGGTCTTGAACTCCTGACCTCAAGTGATCCTCCCACCTTGGCCTCCCAAAGTGCTAGGATTACAGGCGTGAGCCACCTCACCCGGCCTTTTTTTTTTTTTTTTTTTTGGCAGGGCCTTGCTCCACCGAGGCTGGAGTGAAGTTGAGGGTTCCTCAAACTCCTGGGCCCAAGCGATCCTTCCACCTCATCCTCCCAAGTAGCTGGGATTAGGGGCATGCACCACTATACCCAGCTAATTTTTAAAACTATTCTGTAGAGATGGGGTTCTTGCTATTTTGCCCAGGCTGGTCTCGAACTCCTGGCTTGAATCTATCCTCCCGCTTCAGCCTCCCAAAGTGCTAGGATTACAGGGTGAGACACTGCACCCAGCCCACACATGATCTTTTTTTTTTTTTTTTTTGAGACGGAGTCTCTCATTCTGTCACCCAGACTGGAGTGCAATGGCGCGATCTCAGCTCACTGCAACCTCCGCCTCCCGGGTTCAAGAGATTCTCCTGCCTCAGCCTCCCGAGTAGCTGGGATTACAGGCACTCGCCACCACGCCCAGCTAATTTTTTGTATTTTTAGTAGAGATGGGGTTTCACCATGTTGGCCAGGATGGTCTTGATCTCCTGACCTCGTGATCCGCCTGCCTTGGCCTCCCAAAGTGCTGGGATTACAGGTGTGAGCCACCATGCCCAGCCCACACATGATCTTTAACAGAAAAACTAACCATATAATAAAGAAGATACACAGAAAATTACAGAATATCTCAGAGATGACTTGCTTAATGAAGGAGAAACATTGTGGGAGGCTTTGAACTGACATGCCTCAGCTAAATATTGACCAACTCAGAGAAATGAGTGCTTTACCACATTTACCATTAGCACTTGCTGTTTGTGTTTGCTTACATTCGGCAAGGAAGGAAATTAATGTTTGGAATCTCTATGCAACATCTTGTTACTAGCCAGGTTATCTCTTCAGCATCATCAATGTCAAATCTTTATTGAAACCGGCTCTATTCAAAGCATTCTGCTAGGTGCTAGTCTTCTTTCTAGGAGAGTTCTCTTGCCAAGAGGATGAAATGGGAGAAAATAGTGTGCTTATAGTACTTACCACACCTAGACTTATATAATATTTAAACATTCAATAGTGGGTGAAAATATATTAATAACTCCTTTATGCTTTGCAGAATGTCATGCGAGCTCTTCCCCAAAATTTTATGATCCAAAAAGAATTAAAGGAATGTTCACAGTAGCATCATTTCAAATAAAAATTCAGAAACAACATAAATATCTAGCACCATGAAAATGGATAAATTGTGCTCTAATTGTACAGTGAAATTCTAGGCAGCTGTTACAATGGCGAATGAGTAAATTAAGTTACTAAAGTTGTAAGTAAATTAAGTTACTAAGCTATTGTCTCTCCGTTCCATCCCCTCGCTTGCACACATACTTGGCTTTGTCATGATGGGGCCGGTCCCAGACCCTGCAAAACCCTTTTCCCTTTGCTTGCTGGCGACGTGCTAGGCTCTGCCGATAGGGGGCAGTAGAGGGAGCCTGCAAGCCGGGAGGAGGGAAAGGGGCTCGTTCCTCTCTGTGTCCGGTCAGTGTTATTTGTGTCTGTACTCAGCCTTCATCCTGGCAGCGGTTAGTACCAGTCTCCGGGTTTTTTTTTTTGTTTTTGTTTTGGTTTTTTTAATGTTTTGTTTTGTTTTTGTTTTGCACTCCCGGAACCAACCACATTGTGTCCTCTCCCCGCTCCCGCCACCCGCCCAGGCACTGGCACCAGGCGCTTCTTGGGAACGGCAGGCCTTTCTTTCCAGTTTCTGGATTTTAATCCCCCAGCCTCTTCTCTTAGTACCCTGGACCAGGGAGTGGTAGCTGCTTCCGGCATTTACTTTCTTCTTTGCTTCTTCACTCTTCTAGCACCTGTTTAACCAGCTCCTTCTATTAATTTTTTTTCTGTTAAGCTCCCCTTCCCCAGTCCTAAAAAATAATAATAACAACAATCTATTGAAATACTTAATGTGGACCCTGACTCATACAATGACCATGTGTCAGGAACTGCAGATTTATAACATAGGTAGATAAGGAGGTAGAGGCATAGCAGACATGCATATATACATATTAGAATATTTCCATATACATATGTGTTATATATAAAATGCAGATATATACACATGTAAGTACATATGTATTTCTTACATGAGCTATTATTTAGACCTATGTGTACATATATATAAAATTTCCTGCTAGGCGTGGTGGCTCACGCCTGTAACCCCAGCACTTTGGGAGGCCGAGGCAGATGGATCACCTGAGGTCAGGAGTTCGAGACCAGCCTGACTGATATGTTGAAACCCCGTCTCTACTAAAAAAAAAAAACACAAAAATTAGCTGGGCGGCATGGTGGCGGGCACCTGCAGTCCCAGCTACTTGGGAGGTGAGACAGGAGAATTGATTGCATCCAGGAGGCAGAGGTGAGCCAAGTTTGTGCCACTGCACTCCAGCCTGGGCGACGGAGCGAGACTCTGTAGCAAAACAAACAAACAAAACAAAGAATTTCCCCTAATCCTTACAATAAATGCTATGAGAAAGATACTATTATTCCTATTTTACAGGAGGAGAAACTGAATCTCAGGGAGATTAGTTAATTTCTACAATGCATAGCTAATAAGTGGTAATGCTGGGATTTGAATCCAAATATCCCCAACTCCACAATCTATATCTTTCCCATATGCTTTAAAGTTGTTTAGACCTCAATTCAATCTATCCTTAACTGTGTTCTGCAATATAACTCAGTCCTTAGGCTAATCCACAACTGTCTTCTTACCTAATAGTGTAAGTAAATATAGCACTATTCTAATAAGTACTAGAGAATATAATCACCATAATACAAGACTGTTTCTGTGATTGAAGTTATGGGGAGGTTGAGAAAACTGTAGGAAAAGCATGGACATTTCTAACTCCAAGTTACTTGTCATTCATTCATTCAGTTAATATAATATAGTGCCTATTATGTGCCTGAAGATGCACTGGACTCACAGTGATAAACAAAATAGAAATAGTCCTTCCTTTAAAGACTTTCCAATCTAAGGAAAGTGACAGTCTTTAATTAAATAATCCTGCATAGGAGAAATACCTAACTATATCACACAGAGACTTAGCATAGACTGGGTACTTGACTATAAAGGCTGTTCTAAATGCAGCCCCCCGCCCCACACAGGCACACTCAAGAGCTTGGCATCTGACCCTCTCAATGTCTAGGACGGCATGCCTAGTCTGATTTTGTTTACCAGGAACTCGTCAGTTCTCAGTCCAAAGTAATCTAAGAGAGATATCACAGTAATAGAGAAACAGAGATAGTGCAGCTACATAATGTTTTCTAAAAACCTGCTTTTCTGGTCATTTCACAACTTGCCTCCCATGTGACTTGTGACACTAATCAATGTTTTCAGTGGCAGCCTCTTAGCCCAGACTTTTCCTGTAGCCTAAATACAATCAACAACATATACCTGGACTGATCAGAGAATAATAGCCAGGAAGCTTTGTGAGGGACAAACTTCAAGAAATGCAGAAACAGCTGGGCGCGGTGGCTCACGCCTGTAATTCCAGCACTTTGGGAGGCCAAGGCGGGTGGATCACGAGGTCAGAAGATCGAGACCATCCTGGCTAACACGGTGAAACCCCGTCTCTACTGAATATACAAAAAATTAGCCGGGTGTAGTGGCGGGCGTCTGTATTCCCAGCTACTCGGGAGGCTGAGGCAGGAGAATGGCGTGAACCCAGGGGGCGGAGCTTGCAGTGAGCCGTGATCAGCCACTGCACTCCAGCCTGGGCGACAGAGCGAGACTCCGTCTCAAAAAAAAAAAAAAAAAAAAAAAAAAAGAGAAATGCAGAAACAGAAAATCTAACCAAACCAGAAGCTCATATAGTAATCAGGGCTGAGAATCTATTTATCACCCCACCATGACAGCTAAATCTCTAAACTCCCTTTTAGGTGCACTTTGTAGTCAGGAAACAGATCATTAGACCACCCTGCAGCAAAGAAAAAGAAAAAGACCTTGTGGAGTCAAGGTCCACTGATGGGTACTAAAAGTTAGCGGGGGAAACTTCACAGAGAAGCAGGATTTCTGCATAGCCTCAAAATGCCTCTTCCCTAAGGACTTATTAATTACGGCAGTGATTGCACAAATTCTTTGATATTCCTCTTTCAGGCAGTGGAATCTCTTTTGTTTTGGTTTTTGAGATGGAGTTTCATTCTGTTGCCTAGGCTGGAGTGCAGTGGTGCTATCTTGGCTCACTGCAACCTCTGCCTCCCGAGTTCAAGCAATTCTTGTGCCTCAGCCTCCCAAGTAGCTGGGATTACAGGAACATGCCACCACGCCTGCTAATTTTTGTATTTTTAGTAGAGATCAGGTTTCTCCATGTTGGCCAGGCTGGTCTTGAACTTCTGACCTCAAGTGATCTGCCCGCCTCGGCCTCCCAAAGTGCTGGGATTACAGGTGTGAGCTGCTGTGCCCAGCCAGGAAATTGAATCTAATTCCTCTCTTTTTGAGTGTGGCTGGACTTAATGACTGTTTTCTAATGAATAGTGTAGGGAAAAGGAAAAAATGATAACTTTACATGAAGACAACATCTTAACCAAGTGATCAAGGTTAATATCACTGTAAAAAGTCACATTGATTATCAAATACATCTTGACATGATGACATGGGAAAGGCATGTCACCTCTCTGGTTTTCTTCTCAAAAATCCATAACCCATTTGTTCAGACTTAATTTTTTAAAAAATCCATAATCCCAGGCTAGTCATGAGAAAACATTAGATAAACCCAAATTAAGGGACATTCTACAAAATACCTGACCAATATTTTCTTGTTCCTTTTTTCAGGAGTCTGTCTAGTCCACAAAGACTACAACTCCTACGCAAGTCCTAGTGCTGTGCTGGGCTTAGAGCCAGTGGGCCTGGGGGACACCCACCCTAGTGAGACACCAGTCAGGGCAGCTTAGGGAGTGCTTGCATCACTCCTTCCCCAACACCAGGCAACACAGCTTGCAGCTCCAAAAGAGACCCCTTCCTTCCACTTGAAGAGATGAGAGGGAAAAATAAAGAGAACTTTGTTTTTGTAACGTGGATGTAAGCTTAGCCTCAGTAGGATAGGGCACAGGGCAGAGTCGTGAGGCCCCAGCTCCCAGATGACATATCCAGACACACTATGGGCCGGAAAGAAACCCACTGCCTTGAAGGAAAGGACCCAGTCCTGGCAGGATTCATCACTTGCTGACCAAAGAGCCCTTGGGCCCTGAATAATCAGTAGCGGTAACCAGGTAATACACACCATAGGCCTTGGGTGAGACTTGAGACATGCTGGTTTCAGGTGCGACCTGCATATTCAAAGCTGTGGTGGCTACAAGAAGAGACTCCTTTTGCTTGAGAAAAGGAGAGGGAAGCTTACAGCTTAGATACCAGCTCGGTCACAGTGGGGGAGAGCACCACGCGGGATTTATGGGTCCCCAGTAGCAGGCCTTGGCTCTCAGATGGCATCTCTGGACACACCCTGGGTCAGAGGGGAGCCCACTGTCCTGAAGGGTGAGTCCCAGGCTTGGCAGCATTCATTATAAGCGGAGTAAACGGCCCTTGGGCCTTAACTGAACAGCAGTTGTTCACTGACAGTACTCCCTGTGGGCCTGTGGTGGTGGTAGACATGGGGAGAGACTCCTCTGCCTGGGGAAAGGGGAGGAAAGAGGGGGAAGAACTTTGTCTTGTGGTTTTAGCCACAGTAGAATAGAGTGCCAGGTAAATTTCTAAGGTTTTCGACTCCAGGCCCTGGCTTCTGGACAGCACCTCTGGACCCAACCAGAGTCTGGGGGACCTCACTACCCTGAAGAGAAAGACATGAGACTGACTGGCTGACTTTACTACCTGCTAATTGTAGAGCCCCAGGGCCTTGAGCAAACATAGAGCGTAGCCAGGTAGTGGTTATAGCAGGCCTTGGGCAAGACCCAGTGGTGTGCTGGCTTCAAGTCTGATCCAGCACAGTCCCAGTGATGGTAGCCACAGGGGTGCTTGTGTTACCACTCCCCCAGCTCCAGGGAGCTCAGCACAAAGAAAGAGACTCCATCTGTTTGGGAGAAAATAAGGGAAGAGAACAAGAGTCTCTGCCTGGTAATCCAGAGAATTCTTCTGGATCTTATCCAAGACCACCAAGGCGATACCTCTGCAAGTTTGTAAGAACCACAGTGTTACTGGGCTTGGCGTGCCTCCTAATGCAGATACAGCTGCAGTGACCAAAAACTTAGATCACAACACTTAAGTCCCTTCAAATTGAAAAGCCTTCCCAAAAAAGGCCAGGTACAAACAAGCCCAGACTGCGCAGACTACAATAAATACCTAACACTTCAATGCCCGGACACCAACAAACATCTGCAAGCATCAAGATCATCCAGGAAAACATGACCTCACCAAATGAACTAAATAGGGCACCAGCGGCTAATCCTGGAGAGACAGAGATATGTGATCTTTCAGACAGAATTCAAATTGGCTTATTTGAGGAAACTCAAAGAAATTCAAAATAACATAGAGAAGGAAGTCAGAATCCTAGCAAATACGTTTAACAAAAAAATTGAAATAATTAAAAAGAATTAAGCAGAAATTCTGGAGTTGAAAAATGCAATGGACATGTTAAAGGATGCATCAGAATCTCTTGATAGCAGAATTGATGAAGCAGAAGAATTAGTGAGCTTGAGGACAGGCTATTTGAAAATATAGTCAGAGGAGACAAAAGAAAAATACAATAAAAAAAGAATGAAGCACACCTATAAGATCTAGAAAATAGCCTCAAAGGGGAAAGTCTAAGGGTTTTTGGCCTTAAAGAGGAGGTAGAGGGAAAGATAGGAGTAGAAAGTTTATTCAGAAGGATAATAACAGAGAACTTCCCAAACCTAGAGAAGGATATCAATATTCAAGAACAAGAAGGCTATAGAACACCAAGCAGATTTGGCTCCAGGCATTTAATAATCAAACTCCTGAAAGTCAAGGACAGACAAAGAAAGGATCCTAAAAGCAGCAAGAGAAAAGAAACAACATAAAATGGAGCTCCAATACCACTGACAGCAGACTTTTCAGTGGAAACTTTTCAGGCCAGGAGAGAGTGGCACAACATATTTAATGTGCTGAAGGAGAAAAATTTTTACCTTAGGATGGCATATCTAGTGAAAATATCCTTCAAACATGAAGGAGAAATACAGACTTTCCCAGACAAATAAAAGCTGAAAGATTTCAGCTGGGCACAGTGGCTCACGCCTGTAATCCCAGCACTTTGGGAGGCTGAGGCGGGTGGATCGCCAGGTCAGAAGATTGAGACCATCCTGGCTAACGTGGTGAAACCCCATCTCCGTCTCTACCAAAAATACAAAAAATTAGCCAGCCGTGGTGGTTCTGTTTACCTTTTAATCTTTCTACTTAGGGTATGAGTAATTTATACACCAGAATTACAGTGTTATACTGTTCCATGTTTTTCTTTGTTACGTACTATTAACTGAATTTTATACCTTCAAATAATTTCTTATTGCTCATTAACATCCTTTTTTGGCCAGACATGGTGAAAACAAGTCAAAATCACCTTCACTAAAAGGAAGACAAGAAGGGAGAAAAGAAGAAGGAAAAGGCCAGAAAACAAATTAATCAAATGGCAGGAATAAATCCTTACTTATCAATAATATCATTCGTTAAATATGAATGGACTAAATTCTCCAATCAAAAGACATAGAGTGGCTGAATGGATTAAAAAACAAGACCCAACAATCTGCTGCCTACAAGAAACACACTTCACCTACAAAGATGCACATAGACTGAAAATAAAGGGATGGAAAAGATATTCCATGCAAATGGAAACCAAAAAAGAGCAGGAGTAGCTATAATTATATCAGACAAAATAGATTCAAGACAAAAACTATAAAAAGAGATTTAAAAGGTCATTATATAATGGTAATGGGGTCACTTCAGCAAGAGGACATAACAATTGTACATATGTATGCACCCAACACTGGAGCAACCAGATATACAAAGCAAATATTATCACAGATAGATAGATCCCAATACGATAATAGCTGGAGACTTTAATGCTCCACTTTCAGCATTGGACAGATTGTCAAGACAGAAAGTTAACAAAGAAGGCCAGGCATGGTGGCTCACACCTGCAATCCTAGCACTTTGGGAGGTCAAGGTAGGTGGATTGCTTGAGCTCAAGAGTTTGAGACCAGCTGGGCAACATGGCAAAACCCCATCTCTACAGAAAAATACGAAAATTAGCTGGGTGTGGTTGCATGTGCCTGTAGTCCCAGCTACTCAGGAGGCTGAGGTGGGAGGACTGCTTGAGCCCAGGAGGCAGAGGTTGCAGTGAGCTGAGATCGCACCACTGCACTCCAGCCTGGGCAACAGAGCCAGACCCTGTCTCAAAAAAAAAAAAAAAAAAGAAAAAGAAAACAAAGAAACATCAGATTTAATCTGCATTATAGCACAAATGGACCTAATAGATGTTTACAGAACATTTCATCCAATAACTACACAATTCTTTTCTCAGCACATGGATCATTCTCAAGGATAGCCCATATGTTAGGACACAAAACAGGTCTTAAAATATTGAAAAAATGGAAATAATATCAAGTATCTTCATTGACCGCAATGGAATAAAACTAGAAACTCGCCAGACGCGGTGGCTCATGCCTGTAATCCCAGCACTTTGGGAGGCCAAGGCGGGCAGATCACCTGAGGTCAGGAGTTCAAGACCAGCCTGACCAACATGGAGAAACCCCATCTCTACTAAAAATACAAAATTAGCCAGGCCTGGTGGTGTATGCCTATAATCCCAGCTACTCGGGAGGCTGAGGCAGGAGACTAGCTTGAATCCAGGAGGCAGAGGTTGTAGTGAGCTGAGATCGTGCCATTGCACTTGCCTGGGCAACAAGAGCGAAACTCTGTTTCAAAAAAAAAAAATAGAAATCAATAACAGAATAATTTTGGAAACTACAAACATATGGAGATTAAACAATATGCTCCTGAATGACAAGTGGGTCAATGAAGAGATTAAGAAGAAAATTGAAAATTTTCTTGAAACAAACAATAATGGAAACACAACATACCAAAACCTATGGGACATAGCAAAAGCAGTACTAAGAAGGAAGTTTAGAGCTATAAGTGCCAATATCAAAAAAGAAGGAAAATTTTAAATAACCAACCTAATGATGCATCTTAAAGAATTAGAAAAGCAAGAGCAAATCAAACCCAAAGTTAGTAGAAGAACTAATAAAGATCAGAGCAGAAATAAGTGAAACTGAAACAAAGAAAACAACACAAAAGATCAATAAAATGAAAAGTTGGCTTTTTGAAAAGATCAACAAACTGACAAACCTCTAGCCAGACTAAGAAAAAAAGGAGACAAAACCCAAATAAATAAAATAGGGGTGAAAAAGGAAAATTACAGCTGATACTGCAGAAATTCAAAGGATCCTTATGGCTACTATGAACAACTATATGCCAATAAATTGGAAAACCTAGAAGAAATTGATACATTCCTAGACATATACAAACTACCAAGATTGAACCATGAAGAAATCCAAAACCTGCACAGACCAGTAACAAGTGAAAATTATTTCCTTTAGATTAAAGCCATAACAACTCTTCCTAGAAATAAAGAAGGAAATACTTCCAAACTCATTCTATGAGGCCAGTATTACCCTGATACTAAAACCAGACAAAGACACATCAAAAGAAGAAAACTACAGGCTAATCTCTGATGAATATTGATGCAAAAATGCTCAACAAAATACTAGCAAACCAAATTCAACAACACATTAAAAACATCAGGCCGGGTGCAGTGGCTTAAAGCTGGGTGCAGTGGCTCATGTCTGTAATCCCAGCACTTTGGGAGGCTGAGATCGGGGAATCACCTGAGGTCAGGAGTTCGAGACCAGCCTGGCCAATATGGTGAAACCCGTCTCTATTAAAAATACAAAAATTAGCCGGGCTTGGAGTTGGGCGCCTGTAATCCCAGCTCAGGAGGCTGAGGTAGGAACATCACTGGAACCTGAGAGGCTGAGGTTGCAGTGAGCTGAGATAGTGACATTGCACTCCAGCCTGGGCAACAAGCACAAAACTCCATCTCAAAAAGAAAAACATCATCCATCATGACCAAGTAGGATTTATCCCAGGTATGCAAGGATGGTTCAACATATGCAAATCAATCAATGTGATACATCATATCAACAGAATAAAGGATGAAAGCCATATAATCATTTCAACTGATGCTAAAAAATCAATTGACAAAATACAACATCCCTTCCTTATAAAAACCCTCAAACAACTAGGTATAGAAGGAACATACCTCTAGCCAGGTGTTGTGGCTCACACCTGTAATCCCTGCACTTTAGGAGGCTAAGGTGGGTGAATTGCTTTGAGTTCAGGAGTTAGAGATCAGTCTGGGCAATATGACAAAACCCCGTCTCTACAAAAAATACAAAAATTAGCTGGGCGTTTGTGACTCGTGCCTGTAGTCCCAGCTACTCAGGAGGCTGAGGCTGGAGAATTGCTTGCACCTGGGAAGTGGAGGTTGCAGTGAGCTGAGATCATGCTCTTGCACTCCAATCTGGGTTACAGAGTGAGATCCTATCTCAAAAAAAAAAAAAAGGAACATACCTCAACATAATAAAAGCCATATATGACAGACCCACAGCTAGTGTCACACTGAATGGGAGAAAACTGAAAGCCTTTCCTCTAAGATCTGGAACATGACAAGGATGCCCACTCTCACCACTGTTATTCAACAAAATACTGAAATTCCAGCTACAGCAATCAATCAAAAGAAAGAAAAAAAAAGGCAATCAAATTGGAAAGGAAGAAGTCAAATTATCCCTGTTTGCAAATGATATTATTTTATATTTGGAAAAACCTAAACACTCCACCAAAAAACTATTCGAACTGATAAATTCAGTAAAGTTGCAGGATACAAAATCAACATACAAAAATCAGTAGCATTTCTACATGCCAACAGTGAACAATCTGAAAATCAAAAAAGTAATCCCATTTACACTGAGCCATGATTGTACCACTGCACTCCAGCCTGGGTTACAGAGTGAGACTCTGTCTCAAAAAAAAAGAAAAAGAAAAAAATAAAATTAGCCAGGCTTGATGGCGGGTGCTGGTAGTCCCAGCTACTCGGGAGGCTGAGGCGGGAGAATTGCTTGAACCTGGGAGGCAGAGGTTACAGTGAGCCGAGATCCTGCCACTGCACTCTGGCCTGGGCAACAGAGAGAGACTCTGTCTCAAAAAAAGAAAAAAGAAAAAGAAAAAATAAATAAAAGATTATAATTGAATTGTTTGTAACACAAAAGATGAATGAATGCTTGAGGAGATGGATGCCTCATTTACCCTAATGTGATTATTACACATTGTATGCCTATATCAAAATATCATATATATTCCATAAATAGATACACATACTATGTACCCACAAAAATCAAAAGTTAAAAAAATCATGAGATCTATAAACTTGGAGAGGAGGGCTGCATTTCCTATAAAGGGTTGCAGCCTGCACGTGGTCATCCTGACAGGCTGGGAAACACATCCTCTCTCAGAGACAAAAAGTAGGCACTTCAGAGAAAAAAAGGAGAGGCTGTGATTTGTGCCCAATGAGATTAGCTATATGTACATATTCAGTAGGTTACAGGATAATCTTACAAATATTTGTGAGGGAGGCCTAATGCATGCAGACTAGATAAACATATATGTTACATGTGACCCATGTTCACCTTGAAGTGGAACCTTAATATTTTGGATGAGATCAGGCACATTCAGGTCGTATGGCCGTAGACAAGCCTTAATATTTCAGTGCATTACAGTCAAGCCCTATACGTCAAAAAGTGAGTCAGGGATGCAAAGGCACTCAGTGCACAGCCTCTGTGAACCAGCCAGAGCCAGTCCGTAGTCAGTGGTCTCTTACCAGGAGAAAGTTACTGAAATCAGTCTCTTGTCCAATCAAAGCTGTAGCTACGGCTGGTGGAAAGAGGGTGTGGGGGGCAGGTAGGCAGTGTGTGGAGGTCAGAGGAGTTTTAATTGTTTCAATATTGCTTATCTCCAGGCCAGTGCTTGTTTAGCTGCTAGAGAAAAAAATAAACAAACAAAATCCCTTGTGGCAGTTAGAGCATAATTTATTCTTTAAATGTAGGGGTTCACCACTTAACCCTTGCCTGGCATGGTCTTGTTTATAATTTGGTATCTTATTGCCACAAAGACTCCATTCTGTCAGTCTTATGATCTCTATTTTACCATTAATGCTGGTCAGTTGTGTTTAATCCACAAAAGGGAGGGGCTGTAATGAGGCATGTGACGCTACCATCCCATCCTGGTGAGGTACCCCGTTTTTAAGGGTTCTATGGGGTCCTCTTGCCCAAGGGAGGAATCTGATCAGTCAGGTTGCAGGGAGGGTATTTTTATTTCTTATCCCTTAGTAGGAAGCCAGGTCTGTGGGAGGGGTGGGGAATCTGGGGTGAGGAGGAAGGGGCCAAAATTTTGCAGGCAGAGCTCCCAGATGGAACAGCATGACCTGTGCAAATGTGTGCTGAGGTTCACAGAGAAACGCAGGCTTGGGGCAGGCCGTCTAGAAGGAAGGGCTATGGAGATGAGGTGGGGCAGGAAGGCAGCTGAGCTGCAGGGCCTACGAAGCCTTCGTTAATGCCTCATCATTCGGACCATTCAAGTGTATGAAGCAGATTTAATCTTCTAAAGGCTCACTCTGTGGACTGGAGGCAAAAGGAAAACAAAGAAAGAACCAAAGCTGCACAAGAGCAAACATTTTCTCTCTGTGTTCCCGAGTGCTTAGCACAAAGAAGGTTATCAGAACAGGTTTGTTTCTGGGCGAGCACAGGAATGAAAGAGTGTTTACAGAAGGCTGGAGGAGGGCAGTGGTGTGTGGGGGCAGCAGAGGGGAGGCTGTGAGCTAATCCAGGTGAGAGTTGAGGGCAGGATGTACACGGAGGAAGGTTAAAGGAGTCAGCAAACTGGGTTTCCAGCCACAGGTAATGCCTCTGCTTCCTGAACCGGCTCCACATCCCTTCTTTTCTTCCTCATCCCGCCCTAAACCTGCTCCCTTTCCTTCTCTCCCTTCCCAGAGCATCACTAAAGAGTGCGGACTTGCAATTTTCCCTAACTCACTTGTTCCTAAAGCAAGACATGGCCCTTCTGAAGTTCTCAATTTTGATAGTTGGTAGTGTAGGGGAGAAAAGATTTCTCACCCAGTGCACATTTCATAGCTGAGGCACCTGTCATAAAAGACAGATTAGCAAGAGAAAAGCATACACATTTATTTAAGGTTTATGTGACACAGGAGCTTTCAGAAATCAAAACCCAAAAAACAGGACAAACTGTGTTTTTTATGGACAGTCATGTAGAATTATGATTGGAGGACAAATAGCAATGAAATAGGGGTGAATTAGCAAGGCCAGTTTGGTTCAGGTTGTTGGCATCTCTGTGTCTTGAAGGATATACTTCCAAATATAGGGAGGGCACCTCCCTAATGAGGGTCTTATGGCCTACTTCAGAGAATCCTTTTATGGCCTGCTTTAGGAGGGAAGGATGGGTCAGAGACACCTTCTTGTTTTGGTTGTTCCCTTAAATGCCAAGGTGCCATATATTGGGGTAACATGTCCTGAACCCCATCAGTAGAAAGACAAAAACATGGTTTTATGGGTTTGTCTTTTTTTTTTTTTTTGAGACAGAGTCTCACTCTGTCACCCAAACTGGAGTGCAGTTGCGCGATCTTGGCTTACTGCAATCTCCACCCCATGGGTTCAAGCAACTCTCCTGCCTCAGCCTCCTGAGTAGCTGGGATTACAGGCGCCCAGCTAATTTTTTGTATTTTTAGTAGACACGGGGTTTTGCCATGTTGGCCAGGCTGCTTTTGAACTCCTGACCTCAGGTGATCCACCTGCCTCGGCCTCCCATAGTGCTGGGATTACAGGTGTGTGCCACCGTGCCCAGCCTATGTTTTTTCATATATTCCAGCCCACCCCTCCGCCACTTGGATGAGTTGACATATTCAAAGGGCTGCACTGTAAGATTCAGCTCACTGCTGCAGGAAGCAAGACCCAGGACCTTGTGTGCCAAGTCCCTCTTCCACAATGTCCAGATTGGAATTTTATTCTGTCTATTAAGTTTTAAATTTGACAGCAATATTTTCTATTTCAAAGACTTGTAATTATTATTTTTCAAATCTACCTGTTGTTTTTTGTTTGTTTGTTTTTTGTTTTTTTCTTAGACGGAGTCCCGCTCTGTCGCCCAGGCTGGTGTGCAGCGGTGCACTCTCAGCTCACTGCAACCTCCGCCTCCCAGGTTCAAGCAATTCTACTGCCTCAGCCTCCCGAGTAGCTGGGATGACAGGTGCCCGCCACCATGCCCGGCTAATTTTTGTATTTTTAGTGGAGACGGGATTTCACCATCTTGGCCAGGCTGGTCTTGAACTCCTGACCTCGTGATCCACCCACCTCGGCCTCCCAAAGTGCTGGGATTATAGACATGAGCCACTGCGCCCGGCCAAATCTACCTGTTCTTTTCCCATTTTTGTCTATTATTTTGTTTCCAAATTTTGTGCAATTTTCAAATGGAAGATATTCCTTCATTTACTTCTTTGTACATGCATGCTGAATACTGTTTTAAAAATTTTTTTTCATCAGACTGCTTCATATAATTAATTTTATTTTGAGTGAACTCTAGTTCTGATTGTTGATTTTTATTTGCATCCTTTTTCAGTATTAGATCTCTTCATGTGTTTTGAAATTGTGGTTTAATTTTGAACTAGTGAATTGTTTGTATTTTCTTCTTCACTCTTTCCACATTTATATGTACATGGTTTCCATAAACCCTGTCTAATCGTTTCATAGCTGCCTCTACTTGCCCTCATTCTTCCCCAGCTCTCAGTCCAGAACTAGAACTTAAAATGGTATTTTCAGGTTCCTGGATGGTGGTTATAATGGGGAAATCACAGATCTAGTCCCCAGGCTAGTTGGCAGCTTGGTTTACTTCCAGGTTGGGGAGCTGCATGGTGTCCTCCAGTCTCCATGAAAAGCCATTATCCTAGAGATCAATCAGCACAATTCTCTTTTGTTAGAGAATGGAAAGGGATAGAGGTTGGGGATGAGGGTTTGAGGCTGACTTTGTCTTTTGTTTTCTATCTACCATTGCTATGTTTTGGAGTACAGTGGGTACATCAAAGCTGGCCTGAAGTCCTAAGTAGCTTCCTTGTTTTTTTTTGGAGAGAGTCTTGCTCTGTTGCCCAGGTTGGAGTGCAATGGCGTGATCCCAGCTCACTGCAACTTCCACCTCCCAGGCTCAAGCAATTCTCCTGCCTCAGCCTATGGAGCAGCTGGGATTATAGGCGCCCCACCACCATGCCCAGCTAATTTTTTTTTTTTTTTTGTATTTTTAGTAGAGATGGGGTTTTACTATGTTAGACAGGCTGGTCTCAAATTCCTGACCTGGTGATCTGCCCACTGTGGCCTCCCAAAGTGCTGGGACCACAGGAGTGAGCCATCGCGCCCAGCCCTAAGTAGCTTTCTTATCACCTTCTCCACTGCCACAAATCAAGGTCAGGCTAGCATCATCTCTTGCCTCTACGACTGCAACAGCCTCCCAACTGGTTTCCTTGCCTCTAGACTTTCCTCCCTCCAATCTGTTCTTCCTACCACAGCCAGAGTGATTGTTATAAAATGTAATTCTGCTCACGTCACTACACTGCCTAAAGTCTTTAAATGATTCCCTGTTGTCAAAACCAGTAGCAAAGATGGAGTGAAATCACAAGCCCAACATGGAAATGGAAGGAAGGGGTTTAAGACACTGGCTTCTATTGCTCACAAGCAAAGAACATTAATTCATGTCTGTAACCATTTATGACAGAAAGAGTCCAAAATAATAAAAATATTGCCTCCTCAAAAATGTGTCTGTCCTTATTGTACAAGGACATAGATCAGAAATATTCTCTAGATCCCACATAAATCACCTTAGAATATGTGGCAGTCATTTAGAAATCAGAAACTGGCCAGGCACGGTGGCTCACAAAAAATACAAAAAATTAGCTGGGCGTGGTTGTGTGTGCCTGTAATCCCAGCTACTGGGGAGGCTGAGGCAGGAGAATCACTTGAACCAGGGAGTCGGAGGTTGCAGGGAGCTGAGATCGCGCCACTGCACTCCAGCCTGGCAACACAGTGAGACTCTGTCTCAAAAAAAAAAAGAAAGAAAAAGAAAAAAAAGAAATCACAAGCTAATGTGATCTGGTTGGCAATGCCAGAAGTTAGGAGGAGTAACTGGATAACAATAGAAAACTTTAAATATTCGTTCAACAATTTCTTACTAAATATTTCCTACTGCAAGTCACTGTGGATGTGCAAGAAATACTTTCTACCTTCTAGAACCTTACAAGGTAGTAGGCAAGATCACACATTTCAATGAGTATCAAAACTACTGGCTGAGCGAGGTGGCTTAGGCCTGTAATCCCAGCACTTTGGAAGGCCAAGGCAGGCAAATCACTTGACTCCAAAAGTTTGAGACCAGCCTGGCCAACATGGGGAAACCCCATCTCTACTAAAAATACAAAATACAGGCCTCACGTGGTGGTGCATGCCTGTAATCCCAGCTACTCGGGAGGCTGAGGCATGAGAATCACTTGAAGCTGGGAGGTGGAGGTTGCAGTGAGCCAAGACCACGTGACTGCACTCCAACCTGGGTGACAGAGCAAGACTCTACCGAAAAAAAAAAAAAAAGAATGTGGTCTTATTTGGAAGTGGGCCTGTTGTAGATGTAATTAGTTAAGATGAGGCCATACTAGAGTAGGGTAGGCCCTTAACCCAATATAAGGGGAGAGACAGGAAAGGAGAATGCCACCTGAGGGTAGCGGTAGATATTGGGGTGATGCCACTGCAGGTCAAGGGATGCCATGGACTAATGGCCACCACCAAAGGCTAGGAAGAAGCAAAGAAGAATTCTCCCCTACAAGTTTCAGAGGGCATATGGCTGTGTTAGGCCATTCTTGCACTGATATAAAGGAATACCTGAGACTGGGTAATTTATAAAGAAAAGCAGATTAATTGGCCCACAGCTCTCCAGGCTGTACAGAAAATATGGGGTCAGCATATGCTTCTGGTGAGGCCTCAAGAAGCTTCCAATCATCAGTTGGAGACAACATTGGAGACAACAGCAACAGGAAGGTCCCTCTCACCTTCCTCTCGCTCTTCTCCCCTAAAGCAGGCCATAGCACTAGCAAAAGCGTCTCAGGCCTTCCCCTGAAGGCAGACCTAAGACTGTTATTCAAGAGGTGCCCTCCCTCTACCCAGATAAAGGAACATCCTTATCTCTGAAGACACAGGACCACAGAGATAGACTTCTGTCTTCTCGGCAGAAGGCAAAGGGGAGCCAGCGTGTCACATGGCAAGAGAGGGGGCAAGAGAGAGAGTGGGGGAAGGATCAGGCTCTTTTAAATAACCAGATCTCATGTGAACTACTAGAGAAAGAACCCCTCATCCAAGGGGATGGCACTAAACCATTCATGAGGGATCCACCCTCATGATCCAATACCTCCCACCAGGTCCCACCTCCAACATTGGGATCACATTTCAACATGGGATCTGGAGGGGACAAACATCCAAACCATATCCAATATCCTTGCCAACACTTTGATTTGGGACACCTACCCTCCTAAACTGTGAGACAACCAATTTCTATTATTCCCCAGTTTTGTGGTACTTTGTTATAGTCACCCTAGGAAACGAATTTGACAGTTTTATAGTTAGGTTATAAACAAAATGTCATGAAAGATCATTTCTAGCAGCCCTGGAGCTTGTAAAGGACATGGCTTTGTGCTGAGCTCTAGCAGCATGGTTTTGGTACGTAGAGATGACATAGAGGAGAAACGGCTTTATGTTCTTCCATGTCCATCCGAATTCTATGTTGAGGTCTAACCCTCCTAAGCAGCCTCTCTGGAAAAGTAGTTGAACTTGAACCTGAACCTACTGTCAACTAGGCCACTAACTAATATGACTTTTAAGGCACAAAATCGGGGAGAACAGAATCTTTTATACATGCTTTATTACTCAAGCAGCAGTGTGCAGTGATTAAATAATTACTCGCTTTTACTACATTTCTCTGACACTGCAAAGGGTGACGTCTTCTTCATGGAGACTTTAGTGAGCAGTAGCTAATTTAAAGCTCAGTGTAGGCCGGTCGTGGTGGCTCACACCTGTAATCTCAGCACTTCTTTGGGAGGTGGAGGCGGAGAGGGGTTGGGATTCCTTGAGCCTTGGAGTTCAGGGCCAGCATGGCAACAGGGCGAAACCTAGTTTTTACACAAAATACAAACATCAGCTGAGCATGGTGGTGGGCCTGTAGTCCCTGCTACTCTGCAGGCTGAAGCAGGAGGAGTGCTTTAGCCGGGAGGTCGAGGCTTGAATGAGCCCAGGTCGTGCCACTGCACTCCAGCTTGGGCGACAGAGCGAGAAGACCCTGTTTCAAAAAACAAACACAAAAATTCATTCTAACCAAAACTGAACGCTAGTAGCAGGAACTGGTATGAAGATTGCGGTCTGGAATCCCTTCTAATGCGTCTGACCTTGCAATGTGAAGTCTTCACAGTGATGCTTCTGGGTTCTATATGATTATCGTCATTGCTTAGCAACCTCTAGTTGTAAATAAATTCTTTAAATTTCCGTAGTCGTTTGCGGGGCAAGGAGAGGGTCATTTACATGCCCTTTCCTTCTCGCTACTCAATCTTAAATTTGGGTTACGAATCAAACTGATGGACCCTACATGGCTTCTACCCGAAATTACAGCTATCTACCGTTCCATCTTCAAGAAAGGGAGGGGTTCCGCCAAGATGGACGAACATAAAAATCACAGGAGGAGCCTTCTAACAATGTGCATTCTTCGCACACTGAGTGGGGAATGGCCTTGTCATGTTTGAAATAGTGCCCCAACTACTCAATGTCCCAGGAACCCCAGTGGAGCGAGTTCTGTACACAGAGAGGGCCAAGATCCACAAATCAGCTAAGGAATCATTTCCATAGTCTCCCTCCCCCAATGAGTCTCGATCCACAAAAGCTATCCCCTGTCCCTCTCATCCATCAAAGGCGTGTTTTTCGCCTCTCCTTCCCCGGCCTCCCGCGTCCGCCCAGCCTGTCCGCATCCAGCCCCGCCACGCCCCATGGGCGGTCCCGAGCTTCGCCCCCGCCCCCTCACCGCCTCCCCGGCCGCGGAAACCCCGCCCCAACGACGCGGAGACCGGGGGCGGCCCGCGGCCCGCGGCGGGCGGGCGGGCGGGCGGGCGGGCTGGCGGGGACGGAAGCGGGGGGAGGGGGGCGACGGGATGTGGGGTGGGGGCGGGGCCTGGCCGGGCGCCGGGACGGGAGGAGTCCCGGCGGCGCCTCGGACTTTTGCTCCCACAAGTCCTGCCTCGGAGGCGGAGGAGCTGGACCAGCAGCCGCCTGGAGCGTCCGAGTCGCCGTCGCCGGGGCTCCCGCGCTCCCCAGAACGGTGGGACGCGGGGCTCGGCAGCCGCCAGCGGAACATGGCGCCCTGGACGCTGTGGCGTTGCTGCCAGCGCGTCGTGGGCTGGGTGCCGGTGCTCTTCATCACCTTCGTGGTCGTCTGGTCCTACTACGCGTACGTGGTGGAGCTTTGCGTGTGTGAGTACCGTCCCCGGGGACTGCGGCGGGGCGCGGGCCGCGGCTAGGGCGCGAGATAGGCCTCTGCGCCCCACACCCGCCGCCTTTCTGGAGCCAGCGCCGGACGCCGGGCGTCCGGCCCCGAACGCGCTCGGAAGCGCCGAGGTTGCTGCACCCGCCGCTTTGTTCAATCCTGCGGCGCGGCCTTCGGGCGACCTGGGGCTCCTGAAGCCTTGCGGCGGCTTCCCGGGTGCAGGTCTGGCCCAGGGAGGCCCCAAGAGCTTCCTGGTTCCCGCCGACACCCGGGGTCTGCATCCTTCTGGGAAGGAACGTGCAGAACGGGAGTAGTCGAGCTTCTTAGAAGGTTTAGGTTGTGTTTGTGGCTTTTTTGGCTTTTGTTCATTTTTTTTAAAAAAAACCAAATCTGTTCCTTCTGGATTGTTTTTGTTCAAACTGCGCGAGAAGAAACGCCTGTTACCTGTAGAGCCGGCTGTGGCGGGTTGGGGGAAGGGAGGTGTGTCTTTTCGTGGCCTCGGGCTGGAGGCGGGTCAGACCTGGAGGACGAGTAAGCTCCCACTTTTGATTTTTGGTGGTACTCGACTCATTGTAAAATTCATTTATTTCTACTCTGAATCCAGCCGGCTTTTGCAAAAGGTTAAGACAGAAAGAATGGGTGGGAGGAGACATAACCTGATTATCTTTTTCTTGGCTGATTATTAAGGAGGCTTATATTTCTTATACTCATATTTTGGCGTGTTACTTTCGTTACTTCCATTTCCCTGATTAGTTCTTAGCACAAAATTCTCATCTGATTCCCTGGAAAAAAGGAGTAGCATTGCAGTATACTTCAAGGATTTAACCTACTGGCTTGAATTGGTTGCCTTTAAGATTGAAGGAAATTGGTTGTCATTAATCAAAAACACTGTTTAGGGGTGACTGCTATATTTGTGATATTGGGCAATTTCTCCAAGATTGTTTTGTCTTAAGTAAATTGTTCTTAGGCTTTGAGTATGTGGGTATTTTACACTTAAACTGGCCTCAACTAGGTTGTTCTGTATACATCTGCTGCCTATATCAATTTTTTATGAAAACCTAGGACCAAATGGTAAGTGGTGTTTGTAAACGTTATTGTTATTCCAGAATGTTCTACCCTTAGTCCTTAGACTGAATCTACCATTTTATGAAGGACTGTTAAGTGTTCTTTGAATAACGAACCACATCAGCTAGAAACTAATGTTATGAATGAGAAGAATCTGTACCACCCACTCTTGAAAGTGGCAGAATCAAGACTTCAATTATGTTTGGATTTGTACAGCTTTCAACCAAGTATTTGGTTAAAACCCTAGTTCTATACATGGAAGAGAATGCTTTGGCTCGGAAAATTTATAAGTTTTGAAATTAAAACATCCAGTCTTAAAATTACTTTGTACCTATAGAACGTTTAATTTTGGGACGACTATCCCTGCAGGTAGGCCCAGAATAAATTAGTTGTGGAATATATTTCCAAATAATATTAATCTTTTCAATATCATTGTTTAGTCTCATCCTTTTGGATACCAGAATGTTTACTAAAAATGATGTTTGAGTCGATTAAAATTACTAGATTTTAATATTTCTGGGAGCTACTTCCAGAAAGTGATAGTGATCATAGGATTCTCATCAACGTATGATGATACCTCCTTTATCTTCTTATTTACTCTGAAGTGGGCATTTATTCCAAAAGTTATATCATTCCTATTCTGCCAGAAGATTATTCCTACCATATTTTAATTCCCGTAGTGGTTTTGAATTAAAGCTGAAGGAACACTAAAAATGTGCATTTATGTTGAGATTCCACAGCTTAACCTGTAGATGGTTTTTGTCAAAAATATTAAGAAATGAGATCAAACAGTGCTGTGAAAAGTCTTAAATTGCTTCTGATTTCTTTCACCACTTCAAATAAAGAAGGAGAAATGAACATGAATTGAGAAGTGCCATGTGCTAGTGGGCATAGAGGGGACATTTCATTCACCCTCTCCTTTAATTCTTTCAGTATGTCACAGCATAGGTATCTCTACAGGTGGAGGACGTGAGACTGAGCGAATAGGTCCTTTTGGTTAGGTCACACAATTGATTATTGGAATGTGACCCACATCTTTCCGTTCTTTCATATAACTTCAGTGAGCTATGAGGGTCAATGGAACTGTAATTGTTTGGTCCATAATGGTGTGGGGGGATTAAGAGGTTGGCATATTTTTGGAGATCACTTAGTTAGGCTTGAGGCCCATTCTGTAGAGATTATACCCTACAATTTCATTAAGTTAAAACATTCTACAACTATGGCCTGATGCTTGGCAGAATCTTAAAATATTTGGTGGTGAAAGGTCTTATGTAGAGGCTGTATTAACTTCTGAGTTATCTCATTTTAACTAGAGAGAATTTGGCAGGTCTGCAATGTCACTGGAGTATAAAATAGTTGAGCATAAAAGTGCATTTACTCATATTAAAACTATCCTTTAAACTACTTGTATGTATTTGTTTTCATAAGTACTGACCCTCCCACTGAAATATGTATAGATATATTACTTTACAGGAGGACTTAAATGGAGGGAAGTGTGAGTTTTACTTAAAAGTGCTGTTTTAATACTTTTATAGGATATTCTTTTTATTTATATTTGTATTTTTTGAGCCGGAGTTTCACTCTTGTTGCCCAGGATGGAGTGCAATGGTGCGATCTTGGCTGACTGCAACCTCTGCCTCCCGGGTTCAAGTGACTCTCCTGCCTCAGCCTCCCAAGTAGCTGGGATTACAGGTGCCCGCCACCATGCCCAGCTAATTTTTTTTGTATTTTTAGTAGAGACGGGAGTTTCACCATGTTGGTCAGGCTGGTCTCGAACTCCTGACCTCAGGCAATCCACCCGCCTTGGCCTCCCAAAGTGCTGGGATTACAGGCATAAGGCATTGTGCCTGGCCTATAGGATATTCTTAGATTCTGGTATTCTTTATCAAACTAGGAGGAGAAGATCATAATTATATCTTTACATGTATGTATTAATTCATTTAATCTTAATAATGATCCCCATAAGGTTAAGTAATTTGTCCATGGTCATAGAGCCAGTAAGTAGCATGGTAAGAATTGGAATTCAAGGGGTTTGGCTCCAAAGCCCATGCTGTTAACCACTATACAATTAATGACTAATCTATTTGGTGTCCAGATCTGGACACTCAGGGCAGATTTCAGTCCTGTATATGATATATTTATATAAAGTACTTTTCTCCTAAAAGGCAGCTGCAGAAGATTCCTAAATATCTCAGACAATAAAAATACCTGACCCACAGTTGGCTGTAAGTTGAACAAATTGTTGATTACCAAGAGGCCCTCATTCCATCTTACCCTCTGTAACTTGCTAATTGTGTAATTAGACACACAAACACACACACACACACACACACACACCACTTCACTGGGAGTAATACTGAGGACAAAATTGAGGAAGAGGGTAATGCATGTAAAACGGCCATCTCACAGGAGTGATAAGCTGAGAAGCAAAGATTAAGTAATTAGTAATATTGGTCCTTGATTTTAAATTAGACTGAAATTCTCCTGTGATTTTTTTCCCCAGGGTTGATATTTAAAGTACGAATGGATTGAATAACTTCTTCTCTTTGGTCAAGGTGGTTATTTTTGAGGAAAGTGCTAATTCTGGTTCCCAAGGTTTTATCAGAATATCTTGTTGTTCAGGTCATCTTGAGTTGTTAGTGGATGTGTACCTCTTCTTTGGCATGTAGAGAATCTTAGAACTTAAAGAGATTTTAAAGATAATCTCATTCAGTCCCTTTACTTCTGATGAAACTATTGCTCAAAAGAGCTATGTTGGCCAGGCGTGGTGGCTCACACCTGTAATCCCAGCGCTTTGGGAGGCCGAGGCGGGCGGATCACGAGGTCAGGAGATCGAAACCATCCTGGCTAACGCGGTGAAACCCCATCTCTCTAAAAATACAAAAAATTAGCCGAGTGTGGTGGCGGGTGCCTGTAGTCCCAGCTACTCGGGAGGCTGAGGCAGGAGAATGGCATGAACCTGGGAGGCGGAGCTTGCAGTGAGCAGAGATTGCACCCTTGCACTCCAGCCTGGGTGACAGAGCGAGACTCTGTCTCAAAAACGAACCAACAAACCAACAAACAAACAAACAAAAGAGCTATGTTGTTTGTTCAAGGACAGGTATACCTTTTATATTTTTTTCAGACAAATTTGTGGAGTGGACTCTAACCTTTGAGTCTGTATTAAATATTTCCTTGTGTCTCCTGCATAACTTCTTCAAATTTAGAGACAGATTAAGATAAATAACTTAAGCACTATCATTGCACACGCTAGCTTGACACAGTTGATTCTGAAGTATTTTATTGATCTTGAAAGAACTAGTTTTCTATTTCATTGATTTTTCTGTTTTGTTGTTTTCCTGTCTGATCTTTACTATTTCCTTTCTTTTACTTTGGGTTTAATATGCTCTTTTTCTAGATTAATGTGGAAACCAAGGTCATTGATTTGAGCCCTTTCTTAGGTAGGTAGTCCTATAAATTTACCTCCAAATACTGCTTTAGTTTTATTCTATCAATTTTGATATGTTGTGTTGTGGTTGTCATTCAATTCAAATTATTTTCTTGGGCTGGGCACAGTGGCTCACCTCTGTACTACCAGCACTTTGGGAGGCTTGATGAAACCTCATCTTTTTGTTTGTTTGTTTTTGTTTTTGTTTTGAGATGGAGTCTCATTTTGTTGCCCAAGCTTGAGTGCAATGTGGCGATCTTGGCTCACTGCAACCTCCTCCTCCTGGGTTCAAGCAATTCTCCTGCCTCAGCCTCTTGAGTAGCTGGGATTATAGGCATGTGCCACCACGCCCGGCTAATTTTTGTATTTTTAGTAGAGATGGGGTTTTGCCATGTTGGCCAGGGTGGTCTTCAACTCCTGACCTCAAGCGATCCACCCACCTCGGCCTCCCAAAGTGCTGGGATTACGGGTGTGAGCCACCATGCCTGCCGAAACTCCATCTCTACAAAAAATACAAAAAATTAGATGGGCATGGTGGCTTGTGTCTGAAGTCCAACCTACTCAGGAGGCTGAGATGGGAGGATACCATGAGCCCAGGAGTTCAAGGCTGCGTTGAGCCATGATTGTGCCATTGCACTCCAGCCTGGGTTACAGAGCAAGACCCTTTCCCAAAGAACAAACAAATCCTTTTATTTTGTTTTGTTTTAAGACAGTTTTGCTCTGTTGCCCAGGCTGGAGTGCAGTGGCGCAATCTCGGCTCACTGCAGCTTCCACCCTTCAAAATTCAAATTATTTTCCAATTTCATTTTTGGTTTGATCTTTGACCCCATGGATTTAGTTTCCATTTATTTGGGGGTTTTCCAGATATCTTTCTCTTATTGATTTCAAATTTCCTTGTGGTCAGAGAACATACTTTGTATGACTTAAATCCTTTAAAATGTATTCAGGCTTGTTTTATAGCCCAGAATGTGGTCTCTCTGAGCTGTGTTCCATGTGTGCTTACGAAAAATATGTCTGTACTCAGCAATGTATTGTGCTGTTTGTTGCTGGGTGGAGTATTCTGTTATGTCATAATGCTCCATAAATGTCAGTTAAGGCAAGTTGGTAGTGTTATTCAAGTCCTCTATTTTCTTGCTTTCCTGTTTGTTCTCTCAATTATTAAGAGAGGTATAACTATAATTGTGATTTATTTCTCCTTGTAGTTCTATCAGTTTTTGCCTCATGTATTTTACATCTGTGTAATTAGGTGCATAAAACATTTAGGATTGTGATATCCCATTGACCAGTTGGCTCATTTAACATTATGAAGTGACTTTATTACCCCTGGTGATATTGTTTACTCTGAAATCTGCTTTGGCGGATATTAACATGGGCACTAATCTTTCTTTTAATTATTGTGAGCATGGTGTATCTTTCTCTGTCCTTTTAATGTGTATATGTCTTATATTTAAATTGTAATTCTCGTAAAGAGCATATATTTGGGTCTTTTAAAATCCAACCTGAAAATCTCTGCCTTTTAATAGGGGGTTTTGACCATCTACATTTAATGTGATTATTGATATAGGCTTAAGTCTATCATTTGCTCTTTTGTTTTATTGTCCGTCCTCTTCTTTGTTCCATTTTCTCCTTCTTTGACCTTCTTTTGAATTAATTGATCTTTACAATTTTTTTTAATTTTGATTTTTAAAAATGACTCTATTTTATCTCCTTATTGGCTTATTACTAGTAATTCTTTTTGTTACTTTATTGATTGCTTTAGGGCTTATAACATGTGTCTTTGAGTTATCACAGTCTACCTTCAAGTTACGTACTGTTTCATATATAATACCTTATAAAAGTATACTTCTATCTCTTCCATCTTGGCCTTTATGCTATTATGGTGCATTTTATATGTTGTAAACCTCACACTGTATTGCTACTATGTTTAAACAGTTGATTATATTAATAGTTTTTAAAGATTTAGGTTTAAAAAACCCAAAATATATATATTTATTCCTATAGTTACCATTTCTAGTTCTCTTCATTCCTTTTTATAAATCCATCTAGTGTCATTTCCTTTTGCCTGAAGGGCCTCTTTTAACGTTTATTGTAGTGCAAGTCAGCTGGACTGAATCATTTCAGTTTTTGTATGTTTGTAAAAGTTTTAATTTTGCCTTTAGTTTTTAAAGACAACTTGATCGAGACATAGTTTGCATGTCATAAAATTCACTAATTTAAGATGTACAATGCAGTTATTTTTAGTAAATTTGCCAAGTTTTGCAGTCATCACAACAATCCGTTTTTTGAAAATTTCTGTCGCCACATTAAGATCCCTCATGCCCATTTACAGTTAATCCTTCTTCCCACCCCCAGCCCAAGGCAACCACTAATCCATGTTGTCTCCAAATGCCTTTTCTGAACATCCCATATAACTGGAATAATACATGCTTGCAACACATATACTAAAATTGGAAGAGTACAGAGAAGATTAGCATAAAAACCAAGAAAAATTTAAAAAGGGAAAAAAATAAATGGAATCATACAATAAGTGTTTTTTTTGTTTTTTTTTTTTGGAGATGGAACTTCACTCTTGTTGCCCAGGGTGGAGTGCAATAGTGTGATCTCGGCTCACTGCAACCTCCGCCTCCTGAGTTCAAACAATTCTCCTGCCTCAGCCTCTCAAGTAGTTGGGACTACAGGTGTGTGCCGCCATGCCCTGCTAATTTTTTTTTGTATTTTTAGTAGAGACAGGGTTTCACCATGTTGGCCAGGCTAGTCTTGAACTCCTGATCTCAGGTGATCCACCTGCCTCAGCCTCCCAAAGTGCTGGGGTTACAGGTGTGAGCCACCGTGCCCGGCCAATAAGTGGTCTTTTTTGTCAGGTGTATTTTGCATAGCATAATGTTTTTGAGGTTCATCTGTGTATTATGTATCAGTATTTCTCCTCTACTCTTCACTTCACATCCTAATTTGTATTTTTCTGTTTTCAAAACATATTCACAGTTTTATTTAGGAATATATTTCTAGTAAGCCTCCTCACATCATTTGTACATTGAATTAGAATATAAATTAAAAGTATGCACTTTCTTATATTTATTTATGTACCTGAATAATCCTGCTTACAAGACTTATAGTATAATTGGGTCCTGTTTGTTCTTGTATCCATTAGAGCCTAGTGCTAGTAGACTTTAAATTAATATAACTTGAATTGAATTGAATCATACTCTTGTAAACTCACTTGAATCATGTTTGAATGTTAGGACACACAAACATCTAGAATAATAATACTAATTATAGTTACAAAACATGTATTTCACAATCTTTAGTGGTAAAGGCTACGTGAAATGGCTTATTGGTCCTACATACAGTCTTTGTTTTGGGTTATGAAACAGTGATTCTTTGAAATTATGCCGACATGGTTTAAAAAACCTATTTCCCTAAATGTTATCCTCAGTGGTTGGCATACTTATAGGAAAAGTTAAATGTGAATTAGAATTAAAAACAAAAAACTTTTGGCCAGGCATGGTGATTCATGCCTATAATTTCAGTACTTTGGGAAGCCCAAGTGGGAGGATTGCTTGAAGCCAGGAATTCAAGGGCAGTTTGGGCAACATAGCAATACCCTTTAAAAAATAAAATAAAAAATTAGCCAGGCATGGTGGTACCCACCTGTAGTCCCAGCTACTTGGGAGGCTGAAGCAGGAGGATTACTTGAGCCCAGGATTTCGAGGCTGCAGTGAGCTATGATCACACCACTGCACTCCAGCCTGAGTTACAGAGTGAGACCCTGTCTCCAAAAAAAAAAAAAACACCTTTTTATTAATTTTATCATTTCACATCTATTTTCAGATGCGAGAGTGTAGTAATTTTCTAGATAACTTGCCTTTGAAAGATACAGTGGCCAGAAGACCTATTTATTTGAATTCTGCAGTTACCTTAGCCTTCTCTTTTACTTTTTGTTATTTTTGAAGAAAAAGTTTTTTTTCTCATGACTACTAGTGAGTTAATCTGTCCTGGTATTATTTTCTGTGCCACCAGATAGCATACTGGTCTGAGAGAGCTCTGTAAATATATATATTTAAAAACCCACCTAAAATCAAATGAAAAAAAAAGATCTGTTTTATTTCCCCACATAAACTCAACCTTCTCTGGGGCTTCCCTGCTTTCTCGAAAGACAAGAAATGTGGAAGAGAAAGATGCTGGACAACCTAGAAACCAAGTCAGACTGTTCAGAAGAACCTTATGTCCTAGTCATGCAAGTAAAAGCCTGGCTGCCTCTCTGCCCACTCCCTTTCCGGCAGAGAAGTAGTAGTATGCTGAATTCCGGACTCTAATCTGTTTACTTGACATCTCTGCTTGGAGATCTAATAGGCATTGTAGACAAAACTCTTGATTTCCTTTTTTTTTCTCCCTTGAACCTGCTGCTCCTAATAGCTCAGTAAATGACAGTTGTATCCTTCTACTTCTTGGGTTGAAAAGTCATTCTACATCTGGATAATCAGCTTGTTCTGTCATTAAATGTATAAAATCCAGCTGCTTCTCACCACTACTACTGCAACTGTTATACTCCTTTAAACCACCATGATCTCTGCTTAGTGTAATAGATTGAAAAACGTGACTATAATAATTTGCACCATCTGGGTGCAGTGGCTCACACCTGTAATCCCAGCGTTTTGGGAGGCCGAGGTGGGCAGATCACGTGAGGTCAGGAGTTCGAGACCAGCTTCATCAACATGGCAAAACCCCATCTCTACTAAAAATACAAAAATTAGCACACACCTGTAATCCCAGGTACTCAGGAGGCTGAGGTAGGAGAATCGCTTGAACCCTGGAGGCAGAGGTTGCAGTGAGCTGAGATCATGTCACTGCTCTCCAGCCTGGGCGACAGAGTGAGACTCTGTCTCCAAAAAAAAAAAAAAAAGTATAATAATAATTTGTACCATCTTCCATCAAGAAATAGTCTGTTTACCACCCATTGAATCTGGGCTGGCCTTGTACTTGCTTTGGCGAGTAGAATGTGGTAGATATGTGAGTTCTGGAACTTAGGCCTCAAGACATCTTCTGCCTTAGCTCTTTTGGGACATTCTGGTCATCATGTAAGGAGTCCAGACTAGACTGCTGAGTGAGAGACCACATGGAGAAGAGGCCCAGCCAAGAGAAGCCAGAACCCCTAATGTGTGAACAAGGCGATTTTAGACTCCCACCCCATTCGAGCTGCCTGATGACTGCTATTAGTAGAAAAACATTCCAGCTGATCATAGCCCAAACTGCTGGCCCACACAATTGCAGGAAATAATGAACAGTGGTTGTTTAAAGTAACTAAGTTTTAGGGTGGGTTGTTAATGCCACATTATCACCTATATTGTAGTATCCTTGTAAACCTGTCTCTTCCTGTGCTCCACCCCCACCTTTATTCCATGTATTCTCCAGGAAGCAGTCAGAATGGTCTTTTTCAAATTAATACCAGTTTGTTACTCCTATTCTCAAGATCTTGACTGGCGTCCTTTCTTGCTCAGCAAGATATCTAAAAGCCTTACCATGGCCTTTAAGGCATTATGTGTTCATTACTTCATTACTTCTCTGACATAATTTCCTTTCCACTCTTCCTCTAATTTTATCTCTAGCTTAAGAAATCTATTTTCTATAGACAGAGGTGTGGGAGGGTGTGTTGTCTAAGGGAGGGAGCCCTCCACATCATCACCATGTGGGATTTTAAGATTAATACCTGACACTATTCCTGTAAGCATATAAGCAACACATTTAGATACTGCTCAAATATGTAGAACATATACTTGAACAGATGGGCATTACACTTAAATGACTGATATAATAAAGAATAAAGGTGACTAGTTTTATGGAGAATAGATTCCCTTAAATAGAGATCCATAGGTCTTTAAAATAAAATTTTAAAAAAATTTGGTTTTAAAACATCTCTATTTTGGCTTTCCCAATGCATTTTACTATCGTAAACTTTGAACCACTCATTGGAATCATAGGAAGAATTAATTTTTATGGACATACTAATTCAACAGCATATAAAAACAAACACAAACTTATTAAATGTGAAGTCTTCTGGGAAGCTTTTAAAACTAATTGCATGAAAAGGATATCCTCAGCATCTGAAGGAAATAATACCAAATACACCAACATATTAACAGTGTATGTTGCTGGGTTTGAGATTATACTGATTTTTTCCTTATGCAATACATAGCCTCTTAATAGACTTTCATATTTTCCCCTTACAGCATATTCTTCCCTTATCCCCCGAAGAGCTAATGAATCTGCTAAAAAAATACAAGTCATGATTATTACTCCTCTGCTCAGCACCCTCTGATGGCTTTCCACTTTGCTTAAAATGAAATTCAAAGTTGAAAATATATAAGGCTCTAGATGCTGTGGCCTGCCACTGCTAATTTCTTCCTTTGCTCATTCTGCTTCAGCCAACAGGCCACCTTTCTTTTCATCTGTCAGGCCACCTGAGGACCCTTGAACTTCCTGTTCCTTCTGCCTGGAATGCTTTCCTCCCAGATTTCCGCATGGCTAGCTCTCACTTCGTCTAGATCGCTGTTCAGGTAGTCACCTATCAGAGAGGCATTCCTGACTACCCTCTGTAAAAGAAGTACTTCGTCTTTTACTGTCTCCTCACCCTGCATTTTTCCCCCCTCATAACGCCTATTATTACTTGACATACAGTTATTTTTGTTTCTCTCCAGAGTCGTATATTCACTGCTGTATTTCCAGAACCTAAAATAGGGTCTGGTATAATATGTTCTCAATAGATATTTGTTGAATGAGTGAATTGATTGTGTAGCCGCCAATTCCCATGTTAGTAGAAGAGGGAGAATTGGAATGTTTTCATATAGTAGACAACTTGCAATTATTGATAATCGGTATTATTGATAATCTTAAAGTTGCTTCTGGATTTCAGATAGCCTGTTCATTAGGCAGGTGAGGAAACTGTCTTGAATTGTCAGGAGGAAATGTTAATTATAATAGCTATTGTTATTATTGTTTATTGTATGCCCGTTGTGTGTCTGACATATAGTCTGAGGCAGTTCACTTATGTTAGGTCTTTTTTAATTCTAACTCTATTGGAGAGAGATTATTAGCACTATTTTGTGGATTAAAAACAAAGACTCATAGGTTAAAGATCTCTTTTGAGGCCATACAATTGATACATAAAACCAAAGCTCAAATCCACATCTGTGTAACTCTATAAGTTTTGCCCTTTCCATTATACATTTGTCCATTAAAATATTTAATAATTTATAAGCTCTATTTGCAGGCCTTTCATTATATTTGTTATAACTAGTCAAATCTTGTGTTTGGGGCATGTAATGCAAATAAGACAAAACCTCTCCCATATATATATATAAATATATAAAACATACATGTAAAACGTGTGTGTGTGTGTGTGTATGTGTTTTGAGACAGGGTCTCACTGTGTTGCCCAGGCTGGAGTGCATTTGGCATGACCACGGCTCACTGCATCCTCAATCTCCCAGACTCAAGCAATCCTTCCACCTTAGCCTCCTGAGTAGCTGGGACTACAGGCGCATAACACCATGGCCGGCCAATTTTTGTAATTTTTATAGAGACGAGGTCTTGCTATGTTGCCAGGGCTGGTCTCCAACTCCTAAGCTCAAGCAGTCCTCCCACCTCAGCCTCCCAGAGTGCTGGGATTGAAGACATGAGCCACTGTGCCCAGCCCTATATTTTTATACAGGTGACATTTGGTATAACAGTACCTATCAAGAGCAGTTTGGAGGAAAAATATCATAAAACGGTAGGGGATGGATATACCTACTAACTTTCACGTAGAGAAGGCTGATTTACTGGCTGTTTGTATTTATAACTATTTCAGATGTATCCTTATTTCTTGGGTTTATGGCCCAATACGAATAATTTAATTTAGTAGAACAACATAAATTTACTAATTTTATCATATATAATGTATTTTTTGAAAGTACCCTTTATTATCACTATCATTTTATAAAAGGATATTCTAATATCAAAGTATGAGACATAATCTGAATGAAGACTTCAGTGCTTTTAAATTATTGCAGTTTATGAAAAATTCTCTCCCTTTTGCTTATGTTTCTTGTTTTACTGTGGCCTGGGTCATGGACTTGGATTTGGGAGTCATTTCTTTAGCACACCAATTTATCTCTCCAACTAGTTTCTATGTTGATGTACATAATAAACAAGTAACCTTCTGTGACTTCCAGGCAGTCTGTTTAAAGCCTAAAGCCTTAACGTGAAACCAGGGAGGTGAGGTATTCCTGGTTCTAACAACAAAATTTTACTTATTTATTTACTAATTTTTTTGAGACAGAGTCTCGCTCTGTTGCCCAGGGTAGAGTGCAGTGGCACAATCTCAGCTCCCTGCAACCCCCACCTCCCGGGTTCAAGCAATTCTCCTGCCTCAGCCTCCCAAGTAGCTGGGACTATAGGCACACGCCACCACACCTGGCTAATTTTTGTATTTTTAGTAGAGATGGGGTCTCACCATGTTGGCCAGGCTGACTCCTGACATCAGGTGGTCCTCCTGCCTTGGCCTCCCTAACTGCAGGAATTACAGGTGTGAGCCACCACACGCAGCCAAAATTTTAGAACACAGACTAATCATAAGATGATGTTATCTATAGCTACATGTGGAAGTTCTAGAAAAATGAGTGTTGGCAGATAATATTTTAAATCCTTCTGAACAATATTGAAGGACCCCAGGAAATAGTAATAATTATCCTTACTATTCATGCATTTAATGCGCTAAGTAATTAAGTGGTCTGTCTATATCTTTTGATCTTTACAATAACTCTACAAAGGAGATGCATATTTTTCTTCAGTTTATAACTTGAGAAGTTGACTTAGTTCCTCAATTCAGACCTTTCCACATATCCTTCTAAAACCCATACAGATTAGTAAGAGCAAATAAAATCAACTATATAACCTGGGCCTATGGCATAGCTAGGACATAGAGAATTTTTGAAACCACAGTTTATATGTGAGTGGGGAAATAGTCATCTAAGAATAGCTAGGTGAACTCTGGTGACTGTATCAGAACTAAGAGTAAGGGACTCTGCAGAGGATAACAGGCTCTTTGTTCATCCTCAGAAGATGAGAACCCTATCCCGAGTGGAAAATACTGAAAACAGGTCTGTAATCTGGTGGATCAGAGCATAGCAACTGAGAATGCAAAAGAAAAGGGACTTGGAAAAGTGTTTATGACTTGAGATGGCAGCCTTAAAAAAAAACACCACTCCTAGGGGAGAAGGTAGCACCTTGGAAGTTGAAAGTGTCCCATGAAGTATTAATATTTAATAGTAAAGAGAAAGAAGGAAATAGCTGGAAGGATACAGCTGAAACCAAGAGTATCAAAGCGATAGAGGATAAATAAATGCACTGTCCATCTAGCAAATAAACTGTACTTCATTGAAGTAACAGAAGAAGGCACTGGTAGAAATAAGAAATTAAGCAAGCCCTTTTGCCCCAGAGGGTTTCTTGCTGTGGATGGTCCATGAAAATCAGTGTAACTCAGCATGAACAATAATTAAAACAGCATCCATGTAGATTTCTCTGATTCAAAAAATGAGAATCAGTGTTTTCAGTAGATGAAAATACATTAAAAGGCAACAAAGAAGAGAACTAATTCAGTATCCAGACATAAATATAAATAAATATCTGCTGAATAAAAGAAACTCCAAGTCAAAAGTTTTTTTTTTTTTTTTGAGATAGAGTCTCGCTCTGTCACCCAGGCTGGAGTCCAGTGGTGTGATCTCGGCTCACTGTAATCTCTGCTTCCCGGGTTCGAGCAATTCTTGTGCCTCAGCCTCCTGAGTAGCTGGGATTATAAGCGCATGCCACCACACCCAGCTAATTTTTGTATTTTTAGTAGGGACAGGGTTTCACCATGTTGGCCAGGCTGGTCTTGAACTCCTGACCCCAAGTGATCCACCCACCTTGGCCTCCCTAAGTGCTGGGATTACGGGCATGAGTCACCGTGCCCGGCCACGTCAAAAGTTTTTAAAACTCAATAAAAACAGTCAGCGAGCAGGAAGATCTGAAATAAGAGCTGTTCAAACTCAGGAAAGAAATGGAAAATAAGACAGTATCAGAAATGAAGACTAAACTACAAGATGCCCAAAGGTGAACAGATGTGATTGAAGATACAGTAAAGGCATAGAGGATAGAAATGGAAAAAGCCAAGAACCTGAAATCACGATAAAGGGAAAGGTAAAAGGATTGGAGGAAAAAATGATAGATATACAAGCTAGGCTGAGATTCATTATTATAATTCACCATCTTAATGCATCTAGTAAGAAAAATCATTATTTCCATATATACCAAAAAGGAATTTGAAAAGTCCAACACATCCATTCTTGATAAACAATAAAATAGGGATACATAACGTAAACAACGTAAACAAAATTTATGATACCTAACGTAAACAAAATTTATGTACACACAAAATGCTTGATAATATTCCACTATAAAACCAGGAATAATGATACCTACTATGTCTGTTACTTGGTAACATTGTATTGACGGAATTAATTACCACATTCATTCAAGAGAAGATAATCAGGAGCATGAGACTTTGGAAGAGGGAAAACTATTTCTGTGTGCAGATTATCTGATAGTGTATGTTGAAAAGCCAAGAGAATAACAACAGAAAACCCAGACAAAAAGAATTGAGTAAAACGGCAGAATAAAAAAATTAGCAACAAAACTCAATACTTTTTATATATACAATAATTTAGTTTGAAAATATAGTGGAAGAGGGCTGGGCGTGGTGGCTCATGCCTGTATCCCAGCACTTTGGGAGGCTGAGGTGGGCGGATCACGAGGTCAGGAGATCAAGACCATCCTGGCTAGCACGGTGAAACCCTGTCTCTACTAAAAATACAAAAAAAAAAAAAAAGCCGGGCGTGGTGGCGGGCGCCTGTAGTCCCAGCTACTTGGGAGGCTGAGTCAAGAGAATGGCGTGAACCCAGGAGGCGGAGCTTGCAGTAAGTGGAGATCGCGCCACTGCACTCCAGCCTGGGTGACAGTGCTAGACTCCGTCTCAAAAAAAAAAAAGAAAAGAAAAGAAAATAGAGTGGAAGAGAACTGTCCATATCCAGTAGCATCAAAAAGAGAAAATACCTTAGAAAAAAAAACAAGAAAAATGTCACATTCACAAGAGGAAAACATTCTTAAAAGACCCAAAATGTGACTTGAACAAATGGAAAGACATTTCATACTTTATGTTCATAGACAGAATAATTCAGCATTACAAAGATGCCAGTTCTCCCCCAATTAATATATAAATGAATTCTAATCCCAGTAAACATTTTTTTGTTTTGGGTGCTAGACAAGTTGATACCAGAGGTCTTATGGAAAAATAAGAAAGAATAAGCAACCAGGAAATCTCTGAAAAATTAAGAACAATAAGTAGGGGAAATCCCCCAGATTTTAAACCAAAAAGCCTTATAATTAAAACTGTGGGGGCAGGAAGTATATGAGGAACTTTCTACTTTCTGCCCAATTTTGCTGTGAACTTAAAACTACTCTAAAAAATAGTCTCTCTCTCTTTTTTTTTTTTAAACTGTGTGGTATGGTGCATGGACAGATGTATTGACTAATGGAACAGTATATAATGTCCAGAAATAGACTAATTAAAGAAATTTAGAATATTGTAAAAATAGCACATCAAATTACAGAGGAAAAGATGGGACAATTGGATACATGTTTTCTAAGAGTAAAATCAGGTCCATACCTCATGCTATGTTTTAGTATAAAGTACAAATGGATAAAATCTTTCTTTTGTCATATATATATATACACACACATACACACACACTTTTTGTTTGTTTGTTTTTGAGACAGAGTTTTGCTTTTGTCACCCAGGCTGGAGTGCAATGGCATGATCTCGGCTCACTGCAACCTCAGCGTCCCGGATTGAAGTGATTCTCCTGCCTCAGCCTCCCAAGTAGCTGGGACTACAGGCGTGTGCCACCATACTTGGCTAATTTTTGTATTTTTAGTAGAGACAGGGTTTCACCATGTTGGCCAAGCTGGTCTCAAACTCCTGACCTCAGGTGATCCACCCGCCTCGGCCTCCCAAAGTGCTGGGATTACAGGCGTTGAGCCACTGCACCTGCCGGATCTTATATTTTTAACTTTTTATTTTAAAATAATTTGACTTTTGAAAAACAGTACAAACAATTGTCATATAACCTTCACCCACATTTTCTAAGTGTTACTATTTGTCATATGTGCTTTGTCATTCATTCATTCATTCTCTCTCTGAAATGTATGAGAGTAAGTTGTAGAGCTAATGCCCCTTTACCTATGTTTACCTTTATTTCCTAAGAACAAGAACATTGTCTTTTTTTTTTTTTTTTTTTTTTTCTGAGAAACAGTCTTACTCTGTCGCCCAGGCTGGAGTGCCATGGCGCGATCTTGGTTCACTGAAACCTCTGCCTCCTGGGTTTGAGCAATTCTCGTGCCTCGGCCTCTTGAGTAGCTGGGATTACAGGTGCGTGCCACCAAACCTGGCTAATTTTTGTATTTTTAGTAGAGATGGGGTTTCACCGTGTTGGCCAGGCTGGTCTTGAACTTGTGACCTCAGGTGATCCACCTGCCTCAGCCTCCCATATTGCTGGTATTACAGGCATGAGCCACTGCGCCTGGGAATTAGAATATTATATAACCAGAGTGCAGTTATTAAAATCAATAAATTAGTATTGATTAAATACTACTCTTTAATCTGTAGGCCTATTCAGACTTCATTTGTCCACTCAGTTCCTTGTTCTGCTCCACAGTTCAGTCTAGGATCACACATTGCAGATGTCATGTCTCTTTAGTGTCCTTATATTTGGAAGAGTTCTTCAGTCTTTATTTCATAATCATGATTTTTTAAGAGTACAGGTTTGTTTTACTTTGTTTTGTTTTGTTTTGAGACAGGGTATCACTCTGTTATCACTCTGTTGCAGTGCAGAGTGCAGGCTGGAGTGCAGTGGTGTGTTCGTGGCTCACTGCAGCCTAGACCTCCTGGGCTCAGGCAATCCTCCTGCCTCAGCCTCTTTAGTAGCTGAGACCACAGGCATATGCCACCATGCCTGGCTAATATTTGAAATTTTTGTAGAAACAGGGTCCCACTATGTTGCCCAAACTGGGCTCAAGTTCCTGGGCTCAAGCGATCCTCTTGCCTCAGCCTCCTTATGTGTTGGGATTACAGGCGTGAGCCACTGCACTCGGCCAAGGTTTATTTTGTAAATGTTCCTCAATTTAGGTTTATTTGATCTTTCCTCATGATTAGATTCAGAGAATTGCAGGCATACCTTGGTGGGAAAATTGCAAGTTTGATTTCATACCACCACAATAAAGCAAATATCAAAATAAAGCAAGTCATACAAGTTTTTGGTTTCCTACTGCATATAAAAGTTACGTTCACCCTATACTGTAGTCTGTTAAGTGTGCAATAGCATTGTGTCTTTAAAAAATACTTTTTGCTAAAAAATGCTAGCAATTAGCAGTCACCTAAGCCTTCAGCAAGTCTTGATCTTTTTGCTGGTGAAAGGTCTTGCCTCAATGATGATGGCTGCTGACTGATCAGGGAGGTTGTTGCTGAAGGCTGGGGTAGCTGTGGCAATTTCTCAAAACGACAAGAACGAAGTTTGCCACATCTGTTGACTCTTCCTTTCACAATATTTTTCTGTAGCATGTGATGCTGTTTGACAGCATTTTACTCACAGTAGAACTTCTTTCAGAAATTGGTATCAGTCCTCTCAAACCCTGCTGATACTTTATCAACTAAGTTTATGTAATATTCTAGATCGTTTTTGTCATTTTATCAGTGTTCACAGTATCTTCACCAGGTATAGATGCCATGTCAAAAAAACCATTTTCTTTTCTCTTCCATAAAAAGCAACTCCTCATCTGTTCAAGTTTTATCATGAGGTTGCAGCAATTCCATCACATCTTCAGGCTCTGTTTCTTATTCTACTTCTCTTGCTGTTTTCACCACATCTGCAGTCCCTTCCTCCACTGAAGTCTTGAACTGTTCAGTGTCATCCATGATCTTGGACTGGAATCAGCTTCTTCTGTGGTCCTGTTAATGTTGATATTTTGACCTCCCATGAAAAACGAGTGTTCTTAATGGCATCTAGAAATGATGAATCCTTTCCAGAAGGTGATCAATGTAGTTTGCCTAGATCCATCAGAGGAATCACTGTGGCATTGATAGCCTTATGAAATGTATTTCTTAAATAAATAATAAGGCTTGAAAGTTGAAATGACTCCTTGATCCATGGGCTGCAGAATAGATGTGTTAGCAGGCATAAAAACAACATGAATCTCCTTGTACATCTCCATCAGAGTCCTTGGGTTTCAAAGTGCATTTTCAATGAGCAGTAATATTTTGAAAGGAATCTTTTTTCTGAGCAGTAGGTCTCAACAGTGGGCTTAAAATATTCAATAAAGCCGCTGGGTGCGGTGACTCACGCCTGTAATCCCAGAATTTTGGGAGGCCGAGGCGGGCAGATCACGAGGTCAGGAGATCGAGACCATCCTGGCTAACATGGTGAAACCCCATCTCTACTAAAAATACAAAAAATTAGCCAGGCGTGGTGGCGGGCGCCTGTAGTCCCACCTACTCAGGAGGCTGAGGCAGGAGAATGGCGTGAACCCGGGAGGTGGAGGTGGCAGTGAGCTGAGATTGTGCCACTGCACTCCAGCCTGGGTGACAGTGTGAGACTCCATCTCAAAAAAAAAAAACATCAGTAAAGCATACTGTAAACAGATGTGCTGTCACCCAGGTTTTGTTCTTCCATTTCTAGAGCATAGGCAGAGTGGATTTAGCATAATTCTTCAGAGCCCTAGGGTTTTTGGAATGGTAAATGAGCATTGGCTTCAACTTAAAGTCCCCAGCTACATTGGCTCCTGAGAAGAGTCTCCCTATTCTTTGAAGCTGGACATTGACTTCCTCTCTCTGGCTAGTAAAGTTCTAGGTGACCTCTTCTTCCAATAAAAGACTATTTCATCTGCAGCGAGCATCTGTTATTTAGTGTAGCCACTGATATGGCGTGGCTCTGTGTCCCCACCCAAATTTCACAGTGTGAAAATGGACTAATATAGCTACCTTCATCAATTATCTCAGCTAGATCTTCTGAATAACTTGCTGCAGCTTTTACATAAAAACTTGCTGCTTCGTCCTGTACTTTTGTGTTATGGAGATGGCTTATTTCCTTAAACTTCATAAATCAACTTCTGCTAGCTTAAGACTTTTCTCCTGCAGCTTTCTCGTCTCTCTCAGCCTTCACAAAATTAAAGAGAGTTAGGACTCTGCTCTGAGTTAGGCTTTGGCTTAAGGGAATGTTTATGGCTGGTTTGACTCTCTGTCTAGAAAACTCAAACTTTTTTTGTATCAACCTCATTGCACTTTCTTATTCATCTATTCACTGGAGTAGTACTTTTTTTAAAATTAATTTTTTTATTATACTTTAAGTTCTAGGGTACATGTACACAACGTGGGCCAAAGTTAGTGCCACTCCACTGGAGTAGTACTTTTAATTTTCTTCAAGAACTTTTCCTTGGCATTCACAACTTGGCTAACTTTGGCCCAAGAGGCCTAGCGTTTATCCTGTCTTGGTTTTTAACATGCCTTTCTCACTAAGCTTAGTCATTTCTAGCTGTTGATCTAAAGTGACAGGTGTGTGACTTTTCCTTTCACCTGAACACTTAAGAGGCCATTGTAGGATTATTAATTGGCTTGATTGCAGTATTGTTGTGTCTCCGGAAATAGGGAGGCCCAAGGAGACGGAGAGAGATAGAGGAATGTCTGGTCAGTGGAGTGGTAGAAACACCACATTTATTAAGTTTTCCATCGTATATGGATGCAGTTGGTGGTACTCCAAAACAATTACAATAGTAACGTCACAGATCACTGATCACAGAGCACCAGAGCAGACATTATGATAATGAAAAAGGTTGAAATACTGTGAGAATTAACCAAAATGTGACACGGAGACACAAAGTGAGCACAAAGTGTTGGAAAAATAGCACAGATAGACTTGCTTAATGCAGGGTTGCCACAACCTTCGATTTGTAAAAAACATAATGTCTGCAAAGCACAATAAATCAAAGCACCTTATGAGATGTGCCTATATGTATTTTCAGCAAGAATATCACAGAAGTAATGCTGTGTCATTATAACATTTTGGGGACCATTAATGTTGATCAACACCCAAGGTAGTGTGTGCTATGTTTCTCCATTCTATAAAGGTACAGTTTTTCTTTGTAATTAATATTCTATTAGACCACCACATCACACGGATTCCTTTTTGAGGAAGGACTTGTTGCTCAATTTTGGTCAGTGCAGTCAGCAGATAGCTTCCAACACTTTCTGCATGACTCATATCACCCAAGGTCACACCGTTCCTGGTGCAGCTTGCACACAATGCCTGAGTGAGATGGGGTGGGACTGCCCACTTCAGAGCTCCCTGCCGGTTGCTGAAGCTAGGCCTACATTGCAGTGAGATTGCTCCCTTAGCCCAATTATACCTCTTCCCCCTTCCTTTCACATATGCTGGTCCCTAGTAAATACATTGCACCCCAAACTCTGTCTTAGCATCTGATTCCAGAGAACCCAACCTGAGTCATTTCTTATTGGGAGACATTTTGAAACCCTGTGAATAATCTGTTTGTTATTACTTTCACTTACTCCTTTTAGCATCTATTGAGAATTCTTGCTTGAAACAGTTATTACTGTCCTGGTTGCCAAATGGTGGTTTTCTAATTCCATGATTTCTTCTACATTTACTAGTTAGAATTCTACTGTATGGAAGAGATTATCCTTCTCCCATTTACTTATTTATTGATTCACTCACATATATCAGCATGCGCCGGCAAATTCTATTTTGTGAATTATAATCTAACATTTATTTTATTGTTCAATTTGTCCCAGATTTGGCCAGTAGGAGCCGTTTCCGTCTTGTTTCTGTGTGCTTTGATGTGTCCTTATTGTTTTTTTAGTACTTCCTTTCTTTCTGGCAATATATTTCAGCATTGTTTGATACTTTTCCTGCCCCTGGAATTGGTCATTTCAACAGGGACCAAGAATGAATATAAAAAATGGAAACATTCAAGCATTAGAAGAAAATATGGGTGAATGATCTTAAGGCAATGAGGAAAGCCTCTAACATCTCAGAATCACCAAGCACAATAGAAAAAACAAACAAACAAAAAAATAAGCAGATGTTTCACAGGAAAAAAAAAATGAAAATGACACATAAGCATAAGAAAAGATACTGACCCTCACTTATAAGATAAATACGAGGTAAAATTATCCTGCCATACCAAAAGATTGAAAACTTCATTGAGTAGACTGCAGAGAAACAGTCAGTTTCATTCATTGCTGGTAGAAGTATAAAATGGTACAAGCCGTATAAAAGGGTTTTTGCAAAAAGCTAAAGACATGGTGGACAGATTTACTTTTGGTTCAGTAATCCCACTGTTAGGAATCTACACTGAAGATAAACTTCCACAAATAAACAACACATGCACAAGGTTATTTATTGCAACATTGTAGTAGCAAAGGATTGGCGACAACACAGCCCATCAATAGAAGGCTGGTTGTATAACTGGAATATCCACACAATGGAATATTGTGCAATGCTTTAAAAAAAAAAAAAGGATGTCTCTGTGTGCTAATGGGTAGCGATTTCTAGAATTTGTAGGACATTTCACAAGACATCTGGCCTGATCTTTTCAAAAAGTCATCATCATATGGATTTAGGGAAGATGTTGGTAATAGTACATTATTTTTGAGTCACTCCAAATCACTGCATAAAGACAGAACATGAACAGTATCTGTAGCAAAACTAGTTTGCTAGAGAATGACAATGAGCTTCAGACAACCAAATTGACTGCAGAGATACAAATTAAACTCTAATATGAACATTAAATATTTATTTTCTTGTGGACCCAAGACTAAGACTAAATGAGGAATAATGTTTGTAATGGATACTATATGCTTTAACAATTTTGATTCAGCACAACTACTAGAGAATGGAGAGAGAATATATGAAAAAAATTATTCAAACTTCTAAGTAATCATATTACTGGCAGTGTTATTGGTGTCATTATCTTGAGATTATTGGGTAAGCAATATGGGATATTCTAATTCTTCATCCCTTGTGTCCTTGAGAACCAGAATTCTCAATGGAAAAAGGAGATACAAATGTGAGATAGAAGATGTTAAGTGAAAACCCTGTAGACTTTAATTTTAATTGGAAATATCAGTATCAACTTATCAGGTATTTAATCTTCCTTTTAAAATGGTGTGCACGCACACACACAGACACACAGACACACACACACACACACACGTAGGAAAGGAAAACAAACCCTGTTGATTACCAGACTAGTCATTTATGTAGAAAATCCCAAAGAAACTGCAAACAAGCTACTAGAACCGAAAAGTGAATTTAGCCAGCATACAAGGTCAATAAAAAAACTAAAACATATTTCTAAATAGTATTCTATAGCAATGAGTAATTAAAATTGGAATTTTTAGAAATGCTGTTTATAATAGCATCAAAAACATGAAATATTTTAGGGATAAGTCTAATAAAATATGTGCAAGATTCTGTGTGATAGAGAAAATCTAAAATGGAGAGCCACACCATGGTCATGGGCTGTAAGACAATATTTCAAAGACATTAGTTCTCCCCAAGTTGATCTGTAAGTTCAGCCAGTCAAAATCCAGGCATCAGCCAGCACTGGATCTGCCAGAACAAACAAACAAAAAACAAAACCAGGCAGATTTTTGTTTGTGAATTCCCGCCTCCCACCCCCACCAGATGGAGTCTTGCTCTGTCGCCCAGGCTGGAGTGCAGTGGAGTGATCTCGGCTCACTGCAAGCTCTGCCTTCTGGGTTCACGCCATTCTCCTACCTCACCCTCCTGAGTAGCTGGGACTACAGGCACCCGCCACCACGCCCGGCTAATTTTTTGTATTTTTAGTAGAGATGGGGTTTTACTGTGTTAGCCAGGATGGTCTCGATCTCCTGACCTCATGATCCGCCCGCCTCAGCCTCCCAAAGTGCTGGGATTACAGACATGAGCCACCATGCCTGGCCTTGTTTGAGTATTTTTTTAAGGAAATCAATAAGATGAGTTTAAAATTTACATGGGCCAGACACAATGGCATGCAAACTGTCTAGCTACTCAGGAGGCCTATAGTCCTAGCTACTTGGGAGGCTGAGACAGACAGACTGCTTGAGCCCAGGAGTTTGAGACAAGCCTGGGCAATACAGCAAAATCCTGTCTCTAAAAAAGGTAAAAATAAGTAAATATTTATATGGAAATGCAAACCTAAAATAGCCAAAATACTTTTGAAAAATAATAAGTTGGAGGACCCATACTATCTGATTTCAAGATTTACTGAAAGCTATATGTAATCAAGACTGTAGTATCTGAGTAAGAATGGACATATAGATCAGTGGAACAAAATAGAGTTCAGAAATAAACCCTTACACGTATAGTCAGTTGATTCCCATAAGAAAATTCCAAGTTAATTTAATGAAGAACAAATAGTTATTTCAACTAACACTGTAAGAACTATTCACCATTCATATGTAAAAAAAATTAACCTCAACCTTTACCTGTACCATATACAAAGTATCAACTTTTTAAAATGGATTACATGGGGGGGCATGGTGGGTCACACCTGTAATCCCAGCACTTTGGGAGGCCATGGTAGGCAGATCAGTTGAGGTCAGGAGTTCAAGACAAGCCTGGCCAACATGGTGAAACCCTATCTTTATTAAAAATACAAAAAAGTTGTCCAGGAGAGATGGCTCATGCCTGTAATCCCAGCACTTTGGGAGGCCGAGGCAGGTGGATCACGAGGTCAGGAGATCCAGACCACCTTGGCTAACATGGTGAAACCCCATCTCTACTAAAAAACACAAAAAAAATTAGTCAGGCATGGTGGTGGGCACCTGTAGTCCCAGCTACTCGGGAGGCTGAGGCAGGAGAATGGTGTGAACCCAGGAGGCAGAGCTTGTAGTGAGCTGAGATCACGCCACTGCACACCAGCCTGGGCTACAGAGCGAGACTCCGTCTCAAAAAAAAAAAAAATTAGTGGGACACTGTGGTGCATGCCTTTAGTCCCAGCTACTTGGGAGGCTGAGGCAGGAAAATGGCTTGAACCAGGAAGCGGAGGTTTTAGTGAGCTGAAATTGCACCACTGCACTCCAGCCTGGGCGACAGAGCGAGATTCTGTCTCAAAAATAATAAAATAAAATATGAAATAAAATGAGAGCAAGACTCTGTCTCAAAAATAAGAAAAAATATGAAATGATATAAAATGAAAATGAAATATATTACAGACCTAAATATAAAACCTATAAAACTTCCAGAAGAAAACATATGAGAAACTGTGACTTTCATAGGTTGGCAAAGATTTCCCAGGCATGAATGATAAAAGAAAAAAATTGATAAATTAAATTAAGACTTCATCAAAATTAAGAGTTTGTGCTCTTCAAAAGACACTGTTAAAAATATAAAGAGGCAAGTTATGGCCTAGGAGAAAATATTGGCACACACATATCAAGATTTGTATCCAGAATATATGAACTCATGACTCAATAAGCAATACAGTTAAAAGAGGGGCACCATTGAACATATAACTTCACAAATAAGGGATAGTGATTGTTAAACACATGAAAAGATGCTGTAGTTATTAGAAAAACACAAAAGTAAAATGAAGATACCACTGCATATTTTTTAGAACAGCTAAATTTTAAAAACTGTCAATTCTAAGTATTGGTGAGGATGTGGAGCAACTATAACTCTGATCCATTGTAAGTGGAAGTGCCAAACACTTTGTGCCAAATACAGCCACTTTGAAAACAGTTGGCCGTTACTGGTAAAGTGAAGCACATATTTAACATTAGACCCAGCAATCCCATTTTTAGATATTTACTTAAGTAATGAAAATTGATATTGTTTGGCTGTGTCCCCATCCATATCTCATCTTCAGTTGTACTCCTGTAATTTCCCCTGTGTTGTGGGAGGGACCCAGTGGGATATAATTTGAATCATGGGGGTGGTTTCCCCCATACTGTTCTCGTGGTAGTGAATGAGTCTCAAGAGAGATCTGATGGTTTTATCAGGGGTTTCTGCTTTTGCATCCTCATTTTCTCTTGCCTGCACTGTGTAAAAAGTGCCTTTTTGCCTCCAGCCATAATTCTGAGGCCTCCCCAGCCATGTGGAACTGTGAGTCCAATTAAACCTCTTTTTCTTCCTAGTCTTGGGTATGTCTTTATCACCAGCGTGAAAATGGACTAATACAAAAATATTATGTCCACCCAAAGGCTTGGTGAATACACGAGTAATCATAATAGACAAAAAGGTGAAATCACTCAAATGTCTATGAACTGATTAATGGATAAAGTTGTCGTACCTCCATATAACAGAATGCTATTCGGCAGTAAAAGGACAAGCAGGGACTTCCAGTTCTGAGACAAGATGAAATAGAGACTTCTTCCTTTTCTTAGTAAGTACAGCTAAAATCCCTGGAAAATGTACAGAAAACAAACCTGAGGAGACTCTGAAAGGTAGCAAGAAGAAGCCAGATCAGCTAGGGACCTTGCGACCTGAGGAATAACATGGTGGTGTGTTCCCTAGATTTTTTTTTTTCTTCATATATGTGCTAGAGAAGCTGTCAACCTGGAAACACCAATGAATACAGACCAAAACAAACCCTAGAAAAGACCAGTTTTATTAGTCAAGCCAGGAAAGGGACAACCTAGTAGTAAGACAGAAAACTTGTAGACAATAACTGCCCTACTCTAGCCAAAAACAATAGACAAACTGTGCTCCATCCCCCACTCTCACCAGCAAAGACTGAGTATTGAGCTTAAGACCTCTCCTGCTTGCCCAGCTGTAACAAGACCCCCCTCCTGTGTCTCTTCCCCAATATTCCTGCTGGGATAGTATCAGAAAAGGTGAAGCCCTAGTCAGGAGCCTAGATTTTCATTCCCACTGGGCAGTAATGATGTGTCCCTTCCATCCCCTCACCCCAAACAGTAACAAGTTCCCTCTCATGGTGTCAATGGAGGCTATCTGGGAAGCACTAAGGAGGCACCTCTACCCTTCCCAGCCAAGATATGTGTGCAGAAGCCTAGCAGGGAGCTGGGACTTGGACTCCCACCTGATGGCAACAAGGTGGTGCTCCCACATCTCTCACTGCACGGAGTCAGACGAGGCCTGCAAAAACAAATTTAAATAAGATCTAGAGTCTCAGCATAATACTAAAACATTTCAGGATACAATTGAAAACCATCCATCCTACCAAGAACCAGGAAAACTAAATGAGAAAAGAGAATAGATACTAAAACCAAAAAGACACAGATGTTGGAATTACTTGACAAGGACTTTAATGCAGCTATCTTTAAAATGATTCAATTTGCTATTGAATCATGAAAAAATAGAATTCTCAACAAAGAAATAGAAGATGTAAAGAACCAGATGGAGATTTTTAAACTGAAAATACAATAGCCAAAATTTTAAAAAGTCAACTGAACAGAATGGAGAGGGCAGAGAAAAAAAGTGAAGTGAATGAACTTGAAGATAAAACATTAGAAATTACCCAATCTGAACAAAAGAGAGAAAATATACTGAAAAATAAAAATGAACAAATCATCAGGGACTTGTGGGACTATTTTTAAAAGTTCTAATATTTGTACCATCAGAGTCCCAGGGGAGAAGAAAGACGATATGGTTGAAAAGGTATTCAAAGAAATGATAGCTTAAAATTTTCGAACTTGGCGAAGGACATATTCAAGAAGAACTTAAGAAGTTCAGCAAACTCTGAACAGGAAAATCCCAAAGAAATCCACTCCAACATACATTATAACCAAATTTCTGACCACTAAATATAAAATCTTGAAAACAGTGAGGACACTTTACCTATAGGGGAAAAACAGAATAACAGCAGATTTGTCATCAGAAACCATGGAATTTAGAAGGAAGTAGTACATATTTAAAGTACTGAATGAAAAGAACTGTCAACCCAGAATTCTATATCCAGCATATAACTGGCCCATCAAGGTTGAAAGTTGACAGTTGTACATTCAGATAGCACATCCTCACATTATAAGAATTCAAAGCAAAAACAGGATAAAGGAAATAATACAGCTTCTTTTTCACGTGCTTCTCACTTGTTAAGGAGGGCAAAAAAATTTTTTCCCAGTGACAGTTTTTCCCTCCCTCAAGATGTATCCATTTGCAAGAACTGGATCCCATAGCCATAGTAGATACAAGTATACTGATAAAGTGAGTATCTGATATTTTCAGGCTCAATAAGTGGGAGACAGGCAAGAAAAGGGGGCAATGAAATGAAGAATAGGACATAGCCAGCCCTCATGTTCACAAAGAACCATAAATTACTGTTGTCTCTAAATGAGGTTAGTGTCATTGACAAGATTGAAAAATGACATTTCTTACATAAAAAAAATGTATAAACATTTAGTGTGCCTAATAATTTTTGTTGTTGTTGGGTTTTTTTTGTTGTTGTTTTGTTCTTTTGTTTTGTTTTGTTTTGTTTTTGAGGCAGAGTGTCACTCTTTCACCCAGGCTGGAGTGCAGTGGTGTGATCTTGGCTCACTGCAACCTCCGCCTCCCAGGTTCAAGCGATTCTCCTGCCTCATCCTCCTGAGTAGCTGGGACTACAGGCGCACGCCACCATGCCCAGCTAATTTTTTGTATTTTTAGTAGAGATGGGGTTTCACCATCTTGGCCAGGCTGGTCTTGAACTCCTGACCTCCTGATCCACCTGCCTCAGCCTCCCAAAGTGCTGAGATTACGGGCATGAGCCACCATGCCCAGCCCTAATAGTTTTTATAAGCTTGGTTTTGTCATCAAAAGAATTTTTAAAAAACATAGTTTGGGCCTGGGTGCGGTGGCTCACGCCTGTAATCCCAGCACTTTAGGAGTCCAAGGCAGGTGGATCACGAGGTCAGGAGATCAAGACCATTCTGGCCAACATGGTGAAACCCCGTCTCTACTAAAAATACAAAAATTAGCCAGGCGTGGTGGCGTGCACCTGTAATCCCAGCTACTCGGGAGGTTGAGGCAGGAGAATTGCTTGAACCTGGAGGGTGGAGGTTGCAGTGAGCCAAGATCACACCACTTCACTCCAGCCTGGGTGACAGAACAAAACTCTGTCTCAAAAACAAAACAAAACAAAAAAGAAAAAAATATTTTGGGATCCCCATAAAAAGGAATAGCCTTGTCTCACTGAGAGAGGTTCTGCAGATTGCTGTTCCCAGCCATGTCTTTGTCTCTGTAGTTAGAGGTGCCATTAGCAAATATTGAGAACGTGTTCCATGCCGTACACTGTTTCAGATGCTGGTGAAAAAGTCATGTCCTCTACCTCCAGGAAAAAAACCTAGGAGGAACTATGAACTGTAAACCAGTAATTACAAGTGTCAGGGGTGTTATGAAAGGGAAAGTATAAAGTGTTGTGGGAATATATAATATATACCGAGATTTATTTAACCCATTCTGTGGTCAGGAAAGTCCTCTGTGAAGAAGTGATTCTAGCCATTGTTGGTTTGGTTTTTTTTTTTTTTTTTTTTTTTGAAACAGAGTCTAGTTCTGTTGTCCAGGCTGGAGTGCAGTGGTGCAATCTTGGCTCACTGCAACCTCTGCCCCCTGGGTTCAAGTGATTCTCCTGCCTCAGCCTCCCGAGTATGTGGGACTATAGGTGCATGCCACCACGCCTGGCTAATTTTTGCATTTTTTAGTGCAGACGGGGTTTCACCATGTTGGTCAGGCTGGTCTCGAATTCCTGACCTCAAGTGATCCGCCCATCTCAGCCTCCCAAAGTGCTGAGATTACAGGCGTGAGCCACCGTGCCCGGCCTAGCTTTGTTTTTATATGAAGCAGTTTTATTGTTCCCTGAATATCTTAGTGAGAAGCTGAAAGAGACAACCGCTGGAAACTGTTAGCTAGATGTTATTTTAAATTCAGATTTTCTACTTGGAGGAGGGTGATAACACAGTATATTATCAAGTTTTCGTCCTTACCAGTAGTCTGAACAGACTTTTAGTTCAAATCCCATCTATACTACATATACTAGCTCTGTGACCTTAGGAAGGTCATTTAATTATTTGGAGCCTTAGTTTACTTATCTGTAAAATGGAGCTAATGATAACTTGCAGGGTTGTTACTATTCTAAGACATGATTCCACACTTCAAGGAGCATTTATTCCAGTAAGGTGAGACAGACATATTGACAAGTAATTGAAAAAATAAAAAGAAAAAAAGAAAAATGAGATGGTGTGGTAAAGATGGAAGAGTGATCAGTGGTGATATAAAGGAGTGATCTACTCTGGCTAAAGAGGGACTCAGGAAGACTTTACAGAGGAGTATTCAAAACGGGCCTTGAAGGGTGAATAGTCAAGGTACATGGCACATATGAAACAGCTTGATGCATTTGGGAAACCACAATTTGTTTAGAATAATTACACCAGAAGTATGGGCAAATGACAGAAGAAACTAGAGAGGGCCTGGCGCGGTGGCTCATGCCTGTAATTCCAACACTTTGGGAGGCTGAGGTGGGCGGATTCACTTGAAGTCAGGAGTTCGAGACCAGCCTGGCCAACATGGTGAAAACCCATCTCTACTAAAAATACAAAAATTAGCCAGGCGTGGTGGCACTCACCTGTAATCCCAGCTACTCGGGAAGCTGAGGCAGGAGAATCACTTGAACCTGGGAGGTGGAGGTTGCAGTGAGCCAAGATTGTGCCACTGCACTCCAGGCTGGGCGACAGAGCTAGACCCTGTCTCAAAAAAAAAAAAAAAAGAAAAAAAGGAAGAAACCAGAGAGGTAGAAAGATTGTAGATTACAGAGGGCTTGTAGTGTTTGCTACCCTGAAGATTTTGGACTTCATTCTGAAAGTGACTCACAGGTATTGAAGAGTATTCATCAGATTTGCTAGTGGTGGTGGTGTGTTACACTGACTGCAGGAAGATGCCTTAAGCTGTTGCATTTGAGGAAGACAGTGGGGAGGGACTGAAGAATAGGTGACATATTATAAAGAGACTTAGATAGTAGAACCAGCAGGACTCGAGGCCATTGAATTATCCAGGAAGAAAGAGTAAATAGCAGTTCACAGGGTTTCAGGCTTGGTAGACTGAAGTGGTTGTTGGCTTTATTCATCACAATAGTAATACAAGGTGGAAGAAAACATAAGAGAGGTAGACACTGAATTACCTTTTCTGTGCGTAGTCTGACTTCTTCAGTATTTGATTATTCAGAGGAAAAAAACACTAAAAATTAGGGTAAGTTCCTCTACTTTTTTCTTTAGAAAAATACATTTGTCTTGAGTATAGATTCACAAAGAGGTTGATAAGAGTACATCACAGACTAACAAATAAGTTACGGGGGTCATAGAGGACAGTTCTGTTCATTCTGCAGATATCATTAAGGAAAGAGCTAAAGAAAACATTGCAGCTATAACCATGTTGATACACTTAAAATTAATAAAGTTCTGAAAACATTTAGTGTGACTGTAGCGTTAATGATAAAGAATTTGGATTTTAGTATTTTAATGGTTTTGGAGTTTTTTAAGTGCAATTTTGACTTTGCATTAGTGTCTACAATTTATAACTAAAGTTTATTTTTTTGAAAATGATATTAAGATGAATATTCAACCTGAAATAAAACTTACATACAAAATGTTTAAAGTATATTTATTCACTATTTTTTCTTCTATTCTAGTTACTATTTTTGGAAATGAAGAAAATGGTAAGGCACTTTTAGTTTCAATTTAAGTTAAATGCTTAATGATATTTTAATTGGAACATACTTTTTATTTAGTGATGAATGCATGTGTTTTTGTTTTTTAGAAATAAAATCCCTATCTTTACATTTTAAGTAATTAAAAGGAGATCTAGTAATGGGGTTATTTCCAGACCAAGACATTTCATGTATTCTCATTTTGTGTTATTTATGTAAATTAAAGTAGACATTATTTTGTACAACACCTAGTACTCAAACTTCTTTGTGTATTTATATAAATATTTGTCTCATATGTTCTTCAAAACTTTTTATTTAGATTTTTTTAATATGAGTTCTAGCTAGGTTGAGGAGACAATTCTGCTTTCATGATGTCTAAATTTTATTGATGGTTCTCGTTTAGGCATTTGTTAAAATCGCAATTTACAATGCACAGATATTTAAGAAAATAACCAGACTGTAAATTTGTAAATTGCATTACCAGTTTAAGGAAGCTAAAGTTTTTATAACAACTAAGTAAAAAAGATAGTGCCTAGAGGGAAAACTCATTTCTCAAAATTTCACTGGGATAAAAGCAAATTTCATAAGTCTGTTGAGATTAAATGTAAACAAAATTTAATTGGGCATACAAAACTCCAGAGGATTTCTAAAATACTCGAACAGTTAGAAATTATTAATAAATAGTAATTCCTCTTACTGGAGACAATTAGGCATTAAGTATGTAAATATTAAATTACCTTTAAATTTAATTTGTCAGTAACAGAATAAACGCAGACTCAATCTTGGTTGGCTTATTTTCTTTCTTTAAATCAAAAATGTTTCCTGTATGTTGGAAGCACAGATATAGAAAGCAGAGAATTTCAGAAGTTCTTATAAAAGAACTTTTAACTTATATCATTATCTCTTGGGGCTATTTTTACCGTGTCTCTCAAAGAGTCTTTTTTTTTTTTTTTTTTTGAGACAGAGTCTCGCTCTGTCGCCCAGGCTGGAGTGCAGTGGCGCAATCTCGGCTCACTGCAAGCTCCGCCTCCCAGGTTCACGCCATTCTCCTGCCTCAGCCTCCTGAGTAGCTGGGACTACAGGCACCCGCCACCACGCCTGGCTAATTTTTTGTATTTTTTAGTAGAGACGGGGTTTTACTGTGTTAGTCAGGATGGCCTCGATCTCCTGACCTCGTGATTCGCCTGCCTCTGCCTCCCAAGGTGCTGGGATTATAGGCGTGAGCCACGTTGCCTGGCCAAAGAGTCTTTCAATACAGTCTTTTGTTGTTGTTAGCTTGTTTGTTTTTAAATTCAGTTACGGGTGATTTTTGAACTTCTGAACACAGAGTTTGGTATATAGGTTTCAGGTTTTTCTTTCAACTTTGATTTAATTTTCTCAGTTAACTATGATTTTACTTCCTATATTACTTGTAACCAATGGTTTAATAGCATGTATATGTAACCAGAAGTTTGCCTATTGATAATCACATTCATTTGAATTTAGTGAAAAGCATTGTTTTCTGTTACTCTTTACTCATTATAAGTTAATGATAACATCTTTTAAGTACTTACCATATTCTAGGTCTTGTGTTAAGAGCTTTATTTTATCTATTTTTTAACAGAATATATTTTTAAGCAAAACCATTTTCTTTTGTTTTCATGAAGAAAGGAAATATTCTAAAATTATATTAAATGTTTTTAAAACTATGAAGAGTATATTGTTTTTACATTTAAAGTATCTCAAAGTTACCATTTATCTCAAAGTTAAATGATAGTGTATAGATGAGGAACAACAAGCCTGATTTAATATGGGGTCTAGGCAAAAATATTTATAAAGGAAGTAAGCAAAGTGAAGATAACATTGCATGGTTGTTAAATGGTCTCAGTGTTATCATAGCAGTAGGAAACTAAGTTCTTGCACACTTTTCCAAAGGAAAAACAAATGAAGCAATTATATATAATATATAAAATATACATATATATATTTTTTCTTTTTCTTTTTTTTTTTTGAGATGGAGTCTCGCTCTGTTGCTCAGGCTAGAGTGCAGTGGCACGATCTCGGCTCACTGCAACATTTGCCTCCCAGGTTTAGGCGATCTTCCCACCTCAGCCTACCAAGTAGCTGAGATTACAAGTGTGCACCACTACGCCCAGCTAATTTTTTGTATTGGTAGAGATGGAGTTCTACCGTGTTGGCCAGGCTGGTCTTGAACTCCTGACCTCAAGTGATCCGCCCGCCCCAGCCTCCCAAAATGCTGGGAATACAGGCGCGAGCCACTGCACCTGGCCAAAGCAATGATACTGAGTCCATTGGGTACACCATAGGGTTCAACCTGAAGGGAACTGACAGGATAGAGAAAGCAGATTTTGAGAAACCAGTTTTTAATGTGTATGACAATCAATGTTAGTGGAAACAAGAAGAGCACATTTGAAAATAGAAGGAAGTTAGGGTTACGATTTTATCTTGGCATCAGATATTGGCTTAGAAGTGGAATATGACCATTAAGATGATGGTTTAAAACGTGGAGGAAACTATAATTTTAGCTAGGACATAGTGAAAAGAACCTTGGATTTTTGTCAAACAGATATGAGTTTGAATTCTGGCTTCATGATTTAATAACTAAGTGACGTTGGGCAAAGTATTAAATTCTCTGAGCCTCACTGTTTACATCTGTAAACTGGAATGATACCTTAGAAGACTTACTGTGAGGGTTAGAAATAAGGCATAGATTATATGCCTTCTAGTTGGCTTTCAGTACATAGGAATGGTGATTTGAGTACCTATAGTCAAATATGGTGGCTGAGTAGTCCCAGGGTTTTACTAGGATGCACTGGTCATGAGGTTGGAATTATTTCTTAGGAATTCCATAGCCAAGAGGGGAAAGAAACTATGAGCAACATATTTTACATCACCACTGAGATGGATTGGAAGCAAGGAGACCAATTGGCTTTTGCAGCAATCCAAAGAACGTAGGCAACAATTTATGTAGTATGCACTGGCAGTGAAAATAATGATAATTATTGAAATTATTGAAAAATAACGAAAATAATAATAATGAGTTCACTTGGTGAGAAATTTTAGGAGCTAGAATTAGTAGTATTTGTACTGATAAGCTGTGAGATACAAGGAGTCATTTCAGGCCTGGATTTCTGCATTGGTCAACTGCGTGACTGGAGTTTCTGTTCTCTGACATCTGGCATGAACCCAATACAATTTCAGAAGAAAAGGTTGGGTTGCAACAGGGTTGTCACATTATTAGTATTATTTTATTTGAAAAGTACAAGCAATTTTTAAACCAAAAACATAAAGGAAAATAAACCTCAGTCCAAAGGAAGGACAGTACTTCAAACTGAATACATGTTAGCTTTTACAAAAGCTTCCTTACATTGTTCTTGGTCTTTCTTTTCTTTTTTTTTTTTTCAGCGCAGACCAGTGAACACTTTATCACTTCTTAAAATCGAGAAACACTGATAAGGGGAATGCACAAAAAGGACCAAATTTTGGAGAAAATCATTAAAATACCTGGATAAGACTAATAGTAATAATATTAATAATCAGTATTTATTGAGGATTTATTGTGTGCCAGGCATTCTTCTAAGTGTTTTGCATGTATTACCTCATCAGTATTAAGCAGCTAACTTTACTGAAATAAGTACTTTAATTGAAATCTAAGCAAATTATTTGGAGAGTGCAATATGAAGAAGTAATGAATTCTGAAAGTAACAGAAAAGACCTTTGTGGAAGGAGTAGCATTTTATCTAAACTTTAAAAATGAGCAGAATTTCAGACTTGTCTGAATTTATTATCTTCAGTGGGTTTATGGTGCTGCATTACAAACTGAAAAAGAGTTTAAGCATCTGATAGATAGTTCTTGCTTCTTAAAGAAATCAGTACTGCTTCTTTCAAATATGTAGAATACAACAAAAATCTTTTGAAATATTTTGGAATGTTAACATTAATCTACTTGGGAAACAGTTATGTTAGATATTCAAAATGGCCAAAACTTTTTCTTGTTAGCCTGTATTGAACAGGGGAATGAAATTTAGGTCACTTTTTCTGAACAATACAGGGAATGAGTTACTCAGATGTATTCATCATTTATGGTGATGGTAACTTATTTACTTTCAGTTGACAGTTCCTTGGATGTAATGTTCATAGTAATAGATTCTGTTTAAAATAATTTTAAGTCATTTAAAATGAGCTTTTGGAGAACTTGAAATATAGTGCGTGAAGAAAGTGTTTTAGCTTAAATCTTCAGCAATTTAATACAATCAAATCTCATCTTAAATCTCATCTTATAAACCAGACTGATAATCCTTAAATATAGGAACAGAATATTTCTTCATATCTAGTAATGTTTCCTCATGCAAGTAAAGTTTATATATTTGATGTTTCAGTACATTTTAATTTAATTGTTTATTGGATTCGGCCTCCTGACCCAATTATTGTGTTTTAATGTAATGCTTTTTGCTGTTTTCACCTGGATTCAATGAACTGTTATTTGTTTTTATTTACCAGGAAAGACCGTTGTTTACCTTGTGGCTTTCCATCTGTTCTTTGTTATGTTTGTATGGTCCTATTGGATGACAATTTTCACATCTCCCGCTTCCCCCTCCAAAGAGGTAAATTTAATGTTGGTAAATTACCAAATGTTTTAACTGATTATGGAATTTTTTTTCCCTTGTGTTACCTTTGTTAAAACTTTACATAATGCATGTGTTCTGTTTCCATTCATAAAACTGCTTGGTTGCTCTGTACTGTGAATGTGAGTCATCAGCCTATTCTCAGATACAGTCCACTGACACAGCATAGTAAAAGTTCAGCGGTATAGAAATGCTTACTATTTTTCTGCCATGCTATGTGTCCTTAAAGACATACTTTATATTACTGGAATAAAAAGTCTCAAGGAACAGAACTGAGTTAGGAAAGTAGAGTTTATTTTTAGAAACTCTCAACATTTATATTTTCTCAGGCATGAACAGATATGCTGCAATTAAAGAAAGTTTTGTGATGGAAACAAATTGTCTAGGCTATTGCTTGCTGCACTTAAATATGACTAGTGTTTCTTCTAATTGGAGGTTCCATTTGGAAAATAATATAGGTAAACATTTATGTGGAGTAGGTTTTATGACCAGTGTGTCTCTTACCTCGCCATAGCTGACTGAATTCTTCCTTCACCGAAAATTTCTTCTAGCAAGGTGGTCAAGAATATATTCTCTAGAGTTAGAGTTGTCTAAGTTTGACCTTTTGCTCTAACAATTTAATCTCTCCAAGCTGCAGTTTTCTTATCAAAAAATGGAACTAACAATTGTGCCTGTCTCTGTAGGATGTTTGTAAAGATTGTGAGATTTATTCAGTTAAAACATGCATGTATTTATATATTTATTTATTTATTGAGATGGAGTTTCGCTCTTGTCACCCAGGCTGGAGTACAATGGCACGATCTTGGCTCACTGCAACCTCCGCCTCCCAGGTTCAAGCGATTCTCCTGCCTCAGCGTCCTGAGTAGCTGGGATTACAGGCACGCATCACCATGCCCGGCTAATTTTTGTATTTTCAGTAGAGACGGGATTTCCCCATGTTGGTCAGGCTGGTCTTGAACTCCTGGCCTTGGGTGATCCACCCGCCTCAGCCTCCCAAAGTGCTGGGATTACAGGCATGAGCCATTTACGCCCGGCCTAAGCTTTTAAAATAGTAGTGTACCTGCCACATTGTTAGGACTCAAATATTAGATGATGATGATAATGTAATCGTTTCCCTTTGTGTTAAATTTATCAAAATCATTAAAAATTATAGACCATATGTTTAAAAATAGTATCAACTTCTATTTAACTTTGCAGTGAAGAACATATATACAAAAAGTATGCATATGTGTACACACCTGTGTAACTACCACCCAATTCAAGAAACAGAACATTACCAGAACCCCATCAACCCCTGATGCTTCCTTTCAGTCATCCACTTCATAAGAGGCCACTCTCTCGCCTTCTAACAGCATACATTAGTTTTGCCTGTTTTTGTATTAAATATAAATGGAGTTTTCTAGTGGTGTGTGTATGTGTATAGTCATAGTCATATGTGTGTGTGGCTTCTTTCATTAACATTCTATTTGTAAGATTCATCTGTGTTACGTATAGTTGCAGATCATTCATTCTCATTATTGTTTAGTATTCAGTTGTAGTAACATGTAACACAATTTATTTACTTGGTCTACTGTTGATGAGCATGTGGGTAGCCTCCAGCTTAGAGCTGTTACAAATAGGGCTGCTGTTAACATTCTAGTGCATGTCTCTTGGATAATATATATGTAGTTCTTTTGGATAGATGCCTAGGAGTAGAACTAGTATATATACATTTAACATTAGCAAGTAATGCCGTATAGTCTTTTGCCTGCTTTTTCTATTAGATGCTTTTGTTTTAAAAGGTAAAGTAAATTATAAGTCAAACTTTAGTGTTGCTTCAAATATATTCACCAGGCATTTGTTACTAATTAGTCAACCCTTAAAGTTATGTTACAAACTATCCATTTCTTAATCTTGAAATTGAAAAGGACTTAATTTTATTTAATCAATTACTAGTAGTGATGACTATTGAAAACATAGCATGTGTAAAAAGTAAATAATTCTCATTTCAGGAAATAAGAAATAGAATAAGAAAAATAATTGGTAGTACTTTTGAGAAGCAGTATAATGTAGAGGTTAAGAATGCAGGCCAGGCGTGGTGGCTTATGCCTGTAATCCAGCACTTTGGAAGGCCAAGGCAGGCAGGCAGATCACTTTAGCCCAGGACTTTGACATCAGCCTTGGCAATGTAGCAAACCCCATCTCTACAAAGAATAAAAAAAATTAGCTGGGCATGGTGGCATGCACCTGTAGTCCCAGCTACTCGGGAGGCTGAGGTGGGAGGATCACTGAGCCCATGAAGGTTGAGCCTGCAGTGAGCCGTGATCATGCCACTGCACTCCAGCCCAGGCAGCAGAGTGAGACCCTGTCTCAGACAACAGCAACAACAACAGTACCACACAGACTCTGGACTAAAACTGCTCGGGTTTAGCTCATACTTCTGCAGCCTACTAGCCATGTTAGCTGTGTGACTTTGGAGACTTTCCTTAGTTGATCCCTCCTCTGTAAAGTGAGGGTGATATTAGTACCCACCTCATAGGGTAGCTATAATAATTGAGCAAATTAGCAATCTATGTAATCAATAATAGATAATTAATATATGGAGTTAATAGTGTATATAAAGGACTCAGAAGAATGCTTAGCACCTAATAAGTACCATCAAAATGTTATTATTATTATTTTTGGTGGTGGTTCTAGCATATTGCATCCATTTAGCATTCAGCCCAGAGCTTAAGCCTTTACATCAACTTCTCCTTCATTCTCCTCTACTCCTATAAGGTCATCTGACTGCCCAAGCCTGTATCCAGTGACCTTGCTGTGGCATGCTCCATTTGCCCTGTCAGAGAACTTATCATCTGGTATTGTAATTGCCTGTTTACTAATATGCATCACATTATTAAATTTTAAATATTGTGAGGGCAGGGATATTTACGTTGCATTCTGCACTGTATCCCTTCCCACACTATCTGGCATATAGTGGATTTTCAGTAACTATTAAATTAATTAATTATTAAATCTTCATGGGCCAGCTAAGCTAAGCTCTAGAGACAACCAAGAACAGGAATTTAAGATTCTCTTTGTCACTGAGCTTACAGTGTACTGACTGAGGTAGGCCTGTATAAGCAATTACAAAGCTGTGAGTTTGATGTTAATGTAATACCAAGCTCACAGCTTTGTTAGGAGGATTCTGTCAGCTCAGAAGTTGGTGCTAATATAACACCAAACTCACAGCTTTTATTAGGAGGATTCAGTCAGCTCAGAGCTTAGAACAATGCTTGGAGATCTAGGTCTAGGGGAATTGATTGGGTCTAAAAAGCAAAAACTAGGGCCAGATGTGGTGGCTCACGCCTATAATCCTAGCACTTTGGGAGGCCAAGGCAGGTGGATCACCTGAGGTCAGGAGTTCGAGACCAGCCTGACCAACATGGTGAAACCCCATCTCTACTAAAAACACAAAATTAGCCGGGTGTGGTGGCGTGCTCCTGTAATCCCAGCTGCTTAGGAGGCTGAGGCAGGAGAATTGCTTGAACCTGGGAGGCAGAGGATGCAGTAAGCCAAGATTGCGCCATTGCATTCTAGCCTGGGCAACAAGAGCAAAACTGTGTCTCAAAAATAATAATAAAAAGTAAAAACTATAAATCTTTAAGGAAGTTAAGTTATAAATACGGGTGGGGTGTCTTTTCTTTTTTTCATTGTTTCAATCCAGTACTTCTTGACCACCCACCGGATATCAGACTGTGCTAGGCTTAAAGGTAGAGACAGACAGTAAACAAATAAAATAATTATAAATTGTGATAAATTTAGAAAAATAACATGGTAATATGATAGAGTATAACAAAGTAAAAGCTACTTTCGGGGAGAAAGAGCTACTTTAGATAGTATAGTCAGATAAATCTCCGAGGAAGTGGTATTTAAGCTGAGACCTTTATAAGTATCTCTTCCACTAAGCTTTTTGAAGGAAAAATCTTTGTTGTTTATTCCTGTATCCCCAGTACTTAGAATCAGACCTCGTATATAACAGGCAGATTGATAAAGACTTAAATGAAGAAATGGTGAGGAAGAGGCGGCAGCATGTGAATAGCTGATAGATATCTCCCATCCCTTCCCTGACTATAATCCTACAGAGTTTGCCAGTTAGCTGTAAGATAAAGGTCATGTTCATTTGCATGGTACACCAAATCCCTTCATGAACTAAAATCTTACTAATTTAATCTTCATTGCTTCTTCATGGAACTCTATACTCAAGCAGTGTATTGAGCTGAATATACTGTACCATTTTCACATCCTTGTGCTTTCTGTATGCTGTTCCCTTTGCCAAGATTTTCTTTTCTTCTCTGTCTTCCTGAAAGATTCCTGTTTATCTTTCAAAACTTAGGTACACTGCCTTCAAGAAACTTTCATTGATATCTCCCACTGCCTCCCAAGGGAGCTTTTATCATACCTTGTAATATATTATTAATGTTGTACTTTATGCTGATTCGTATTTTGTAATTCTTTGTTTATATGGCTCTCTTACTAGACTATAGAAATATACTTTTTGAAGGCCAGGGTTGTTTTTATTCATCTTTGGATCTCTGATATCTGGGACAACACCTCACTCTTAATTGGCATTTAATATATATTTAAATAGAACTGTCTGAACACTGAATTTAAGACAATAATAGCATTTCATAGTTTGAATTCTGTTCACTAGTTTTGAATAAAAAGACAAACTTGTAGTACTAATTCAAAATTACGATCTGTTTGAATATTTGTTTTGTTCCATTCCTCATCTAAAATTCTGATGTCTCTTGAAATTTTCATTTGGTTTAAGCTTTTCATAATTTTATAACCTTCATTCTTTTTTTTTTTTTTTTGAGATGGAGTCTCACTCTGTCACCAGGCTGGAGTGTAGTGGTGTGACCTCGGCTCACTGCAACCTCCACCTCCCGGGTTCAAGCAATTCTCCTGCCTCAGCCTCCCGAGTAGCTGGGACTACAGGCGCATGCCACCACACCCAGCTAATTTTTGTATTTTTTTAGTAGAGGCGGGGGTTTCACCATGTTGGCCAGGCTGGTCTTGAATTCCTGACCTTGTGATCCACCAGCTTCGGCCTCCCAAAGTGCTGGGATTATAGACGTGAGCCACCGCACCCAGCCCATAACCTTCATTCTTAAGGAAAAGTAATGATGTTGAGTAGCAGTAGAGAGGCTTGAGGCCTGGGATACTACTGCAGACTAGGAATAGGATAGCCCAGGGAAATCTGTTGAAGTTTTATAAGGAATCTGTAAAATTTGATCAGAACATCTTCTATTCAAATATATTTAACATGTTACCATGTGATTTTTATACTCTATTATGAATATGTAAGAGACACATCATGTCAGGAAATAACTTTCTAACAAGTTAAAATTCTCTTAAAAGAGAACATGCCATCTTGCAAAATAGAAAAATATTTCTCTGAAAGTATTCAAGAGGGGCCCAATCTGTCAGAAATGTCTGAAGACCCCTGCTTGTGATGGAAGATTAGATAAGGGACCTCCATTGTCTTTAAGACTTTTTCATCTTTAAGATTATGTGAGTCTTTCCTGACTTCTTACTGTCCTGTTCATCTGTCCATGTTGCTTCTTGTCCCCCATAAGTAATTTGGGGGTTTCTTGTCCCATCACAATTTGATTGTGGAAGCTGAGCTAGGTAATCTAAATAGACTCTTCTATTTCCTAAAGTATGGTGTTTTAGTCAGGTTAGAGTAACTATCTATAAAAAGCAAAAACATTTATTTTACACTGTAATATAGAGGAAAATGTACCAGAGTAGAACACAGAAGACCTGTATTTTATTATTGGCTCTGCCAGTAGTTCTGCAATCTTAGAAAATTGCCTAAGTCTCTTAGAATCATAATTTCCTCAACTCAGAGCTCTCTCTACTATGCCAAGCTATTGCCTTGTTTATAGCAGAATACCGTGTTGTTAAGCTAATACCATTAGCAATGATGGGGCAGCAAGAGGAGGAGACATTTTGGTATTTGAGTTAGCAACTAGACCAAATACTCCTTAAACATGAAAGTCAGGATTCCTTAGGGCTTTTTAAGCAGAACCTTACAAGTAAATAAAAATTGAGGAATTGTATTATTAAAATATAAAACACAATGAAGAACAAATCTCAAGCCATTCTTAGTTTTTTTTTTTTTAAATCTATGAAATAAAGACTGATAGAAACCTGTAGTTCCTGGTAACATGAAATTAAGGTATAAAACTTAGGATCCTTGAGATGTTAGGATGACATATGAAAAGAACAATTAAACATAAACAAGTACTCTGAAGGGAAAATGCTATTAAGAGAAATGAACCAGAGGCTGGCCACACGTGGGAACAAACAGTAAGAAGTGAAAACAAGAAACAGCCCTAGGCCAGGTGCGGTGGCTCACGCCTGTAATCCCACCACTTTGGGAGGCCAAGGCGGGCAGATCACGAGGTCAGGAGATCGAGACCATCCTGGCTAACACGGTGAAACCTCGTCTCTACTAAAAATACAAAAAAAAAAAAAAAAAAAAAAAAATTTAGCCAGGCATAGTGGCGGGCGCCTGTAGTCCCAGCTACTCGAGAGTCTGAGGCAGGAGAATGGCATGAACCCGGGAGGCGGAGCTTGCAGTGAGCAAATCACACCACTGCACTCCAGCCTGGGCGACAGAGCGAGACTCCGTCTCAAAAAAAAAAAAAAGCTCTATAAAGGACTGTCCTTGAAAAGGCAACTGTGCTTGCCTTGACAATCTTTCATAATTCTGGTGAAACTAAGTCCTATTGGTTAACTTTTCAGAAGCTAAAAATGGTTAAAAAAAAAAAGACTCGTTGGCCTTCATGAGACATTTGGCTAGAAATTAGCGGGACCCCATGACTGTGATTTAGCCTTTCACCCAAAGCAAGTAAATCTTTGGACATTCTTGCAAAAATTAAAAATCTCTTGACAGTAACTTTTAAACAACTAAAATTTTTACTAATGGAGACTATATATTAAGCCTTTCCTGTGTAGAAATTTAATTTTATTTGTGAAAAACAAAGATGGAAAAATATTTAGTTCATATTCTTTGCCATCTGGTGTGGAGGGCAAATATTTTTTAATATGCCAAAGGTATGTAGTTTTTGTTAAAATGTACTTGATTTATCTGCTTAACAGTTAAGTTTGAAGACAAGTTTTGTCTTCATAAAATAGTTTTTGGTTTTCTTTTTTCTAGATAAAACTTTTTCTGAGCATGATAATTAACATCATGGGATTTAAAAAATTTAATAGTCCTCTTTCCTTTTATAGTTCTACTTGTCCAATTCTGAAAAGGAACGTTATGAAAAAGAATTCAGCCAAGAAAGACAACAAGAAATTTTGAGAAGAGCAGCAAGAGCTTTACCTATCTATACCACATCAGCTTCAAAAAGTAAGAAAAAGAATAAGTTTTCCTTTTCAAATGATTTTTAAAGTATGCTTATTCCTGCCAGGATATATTTGCATGGTTTGACTATTAAATGGATACTATGATTGCCATAAATAATATCTGTAGCAACAAGACTTTCCTGTTTCCTTACTGTGGTATTTCAGATGCAGAAATAGATATATAAAAATAATATATAAAAATAATAATCAATATAAATTGTTTAAGGGGCCCACTTTAATATGAATCTCTTCTGTACTTGTTTTTTCCCCCAACTCAACTTTCATGGCTAAAAATTTTAATTATTATTCTTAGTAAACTGTCATTTGGAAGTCTGAATTTGAGTATTATGTGTCATCACTGAATAATTTAAAAAAAATCCAAAAGTGTGCAAAGAATGGGGAACAGTAAAAGACACAAATAGGAAGAAACTTGTTCAGATGTATAAGGCTGATATTCTGAGAGTCAGGCTGTGAACTCAGGTTTGTCTAGTTCCAAAGCCCTTGGTGTTTCCTCTGTACTAATGCCTCCACTGAGATCCATGACTGTAACAGCAGCTTCCTGTTCCTAGGTTGTAATCTTATGACAGGGAAGAGTCTATAAGTGGCTGGTCGTTTAAATACAGGGAATTGTTTTATTTTGTTTATTTAAAAAAATTTTTTGTTGTTGTTTGGGAAATTGTTTTAAATTATGTATTATATACTTCATTAATTGGTTTAAACACCAGGTAACGATTGCAGCTTAACAGTTATTCTGTTTACATGTACGAACTCATTTAGACCTCACAACAACCTTATGAAGTGTAGACTATAGTTTCCATTTTACAGATGAGGAAACTAAGACACAGTGAGGCTAAGTAGCTTGTTCAAAGTCATAGAGCCAGTATAAAAACAACAGGATTTTAAGTCCAGGTGCTCTGCCTCTTCAACCCACTAAGTTTCTAAACTCCAACGGGAAATTACCTTTGTGTAGCTATGTACAGATTGTGACTCAAGAAAATTTAAAGTGTCTACAAGATTTTAGGAGGGGATATTTGACTGACTGTCCTTTTTGTGTAACTAATATAGTATAGGAAAATATGGACTACAGATCAAACCCTAGCTTTTCCCTTACTAATATAGTGCAAGTCACTTAAACTTTCTAAGCACCAACTTCCTCATTTTAAGGTAAGGATAATAATATTTACATGGCTGGGTTATTGGAAGTATTAAAAGAGACAATATATGTAAAGTACTTAGTATAGCTCTTTGCATATAATAATACATTTCCAGTAATTTTTTTTTTTTGAAACGGAGTCTCGCTCTGTTGCCCAGTCTTGAGTGCAATGGTGCAGTCTCAGCTCACTGCAACTTCCACCCCCAGGGTTCAAGCGATTTCCTGCCTCAGCCTCCTGAGTAGGTGGGATTGCAGGCACATGCCACCAAACCCGGCTAATTTTTGTATTTTTAGTAGAAATGGGGTTTCACTATGTTGGCCAGGCTGGTCTCGAATTCCTGGCCTCAAGTGATCTGCCCACTTTGGCCTCCCAAAGTGCTGGGATTACAGGTGTGAGCCACCGTGCCTGGCCTATTATTTTATTTTATTTTCCCTTGATTGTAGGTCTTCTAGGTGGTCTGTATCCAGGGCCTCACTTTCTTCTAGTGAATTCCAGGCAACGGGCTTTCATTCTCCCTACCAGGATCAGTGGCGTTTTGTCATTCTGTCTTCTTGAAACGCTTTCCTCTTTGTGTTTTTCTGTAGTTTTATACTTCTGTTTTTGTTTACTTGTATGATTGTTCTTCTTCATCCCACATTTGTTGTTTTCTCCTATGTCTTAACTGCACAATGGTGCCTTACCCCATTTTTTCTGTACTGTCCTTTCAACTGTTACTTTTAGCCTTGGAATTCTAGTACCACAATATTGTGATCATTTGCTTATTGTGCTGCATAATTTGTTTTATTTAATAGTTTTCAGTAATGAGTTACCTTCTTAATACAAATTACAACAGATTCAAGGATATTACCATACTGGCACTCACCTACATTCCAAACCCTTTCTTGTGTGCCAGGCCCAGGGGTAGATTTGCAGCTGCATTCAAGGATTGCACGTCTGCAGAGTGGTCTGCAATCTAGCTGCACTCTGGGATGCAGCACCCTTCCTGTTGTTTCAGAGGAGGGAGCTGCAGACCTCTACCCAGAGCATCCAATCGCCACTATCAAGACTTCATCATTCACCTTGGCATGTGCCCTTCAATCCAGCGTTTGTAGCTCTCACTAGAGCTCCACTCGTGTATTTGCAGCTTCCAAAGGATAGCTGTACTTGAATGGCCTATTATGCAAAGCTTCAAGCTCCTACAATACTGGATTCATCATTTAAAACCTAATATCTTGGGGGAGGGGCCAAAAGTCTGCCTCGTTCACTTTTATATTTCCTGCATCTAGCAGTATTTGTCACGTGGTAGAAACTCTAAATATTTGTCAATGAAAAACACTACCCTCACGCAAACTCAGCTCTATTTCTATCCTTGGCACCATCATTCTTCTAGCCACCCTAGAAACTCAGATTTCCTTTGATTGCTACTTTTTGAGTTCAGTCTGCTCAGTCATCAAGCCTTTTCCTACAAGGTCTGTTTGGTTTAATCCCATCTCAGAGCCTAGGTAATTTCACAGCCTTTGCAATGTCAGAATGTTGAGTGGAGAAGGGTAGGGGAAAGAGAAAAGAAGATACTCGTTCCTGATGTTACCACTCGCTTAGCCATACAACCTTCAACAGATGACTCTCTAACCTTTGGGGTGTCTTTGATCTATAAAATGGAGAGATTGAACTAGGAAATCTCTAAGGTCCTTTATAGCTCTACTTTTTCTACATTATATGGTTTTACCTCCCTAGTGCCTAACCCAGGCAAGGTGTTATAGAAGGCCCTCAATAAAATATAACATACTCGGTCAATCGGGGCAAGATGGCCAAATAGGAACAGCTCCCAGTGAGACCAACGCAGAAGGCAGGTGATTTTTGCATTTCCAACTGAGGTACCCTCTTCATCTCACTGGGACTGGTTAGACAGTGGGTGAAGCCCACAGAGGATGAGCGGAAGCAGGGTAGGGCGTCGCCTCACCCGGGAAGCACAAGGGGTCAGGGAACTCCCTCCCCTAGCCAAGGGAAGCCATGAGGGACTGTGCCGTGAGGGACAGTGCTATTCGGCCCAGACACTATGCTTTTCCCACGGTCTTTGCAACCCACAGACCAGGAGATTCCCTCGGGTGCCTACACCACCAGGGCCCTGGGTTTCAAGCACAAAAGTGGGTGACCATTTGGGCAGACACTGAGCTAGCTGCAGGAGTTTTTTTCATACCCCAGTGGCACCTGGCACGCCAGCAAGACAGAACCGTTCCTTCTCCTGGAAAGGGGGCTGAAGCTAGGGAGCTGAGTGGTCTTGCTCAGCAGATCCCACCTCCACAGACCCCAACAAGCTAAGATCCACTGGCTTGAAATTCTTGCTGCCAGCACAGCAGTCTGAAGTTGACCTGGGACGCTGGAGCTTGATGGGGGGAGGGGCTTCTGCCATTACTGAGGCTTGAGTAGGTGGATTTTCCCCTCACAGTGTAAACAAAGCCGCCAGGAAGTTCCAACTGGGCAGAGCCCACCACAGCTCTGCAAAGGCACTGTAGCCAGACTGCCTCTCTTGATTCATCCTCTCTGGGCAGGGCATCTCTGAAAGAAAGGCAGCAGCCCCAGTCAGGGGCTTATAGATAAAACTCCCATCTCCCTGGGACACAGCACCTGGGGGAAGAGGCAGCTGTAGGCACAGCTTCAGCAGACTTAAACGTTCCTGTCTGCTGGCTCTGAAGAGAGCAGCTGATCACCCAGCACAGTACTCGAGCTCTGCTAAGGGACAGACTGCCTCAAGTAGGTCCCTGACCCCCATGCCTCCTGACTGGGAGACACCTCATACAGGAGAGCTGCAGCTGACATCTGGAGGGTGCCCCTCTGGGAGGAAGCTTCCAGAGGAAGGAGCAGGCAGCAATCTTTGCTGTTCTGCAGCCTCCGCTGGTGATACCCAGGCAAACAGGGTCTGGAGTGGACTTCCAGCAAACTCCAGGAGATCTGCAGAAGAGGGGCCTGACTGTTAGAAGGAAGACTAACAAACAGAAAGCAGTAGCATCAACATCAACAGAAAGGATGACCACAAAAAAAACCCATCTGAAGGTCACCAACATGAAAGACCAAAGGTAGATAAATCCACGAAGATGAGGAAAAACCAGCGCAAAAAGGCTGAAAATTCCAAAACCAGAATGCCTCTCCTCCTCCAAAGGGTCACAACTCCTTGCCGGCAAGGGAACAAAACTGGACTGAGATTGAGTTTGACAGATTGACAGAAGTAGGCTTCAGAAGGTGGATAATAAACTCCGCTGAGCTAAAGGAGCATGTTCTAACCAAATGCAAGGAAGCTAAGAACCTTGATATAAAGATATGGGAACTGCTAACTAGAATAACCAGTTTAGAGAAGAACCTTTGACTTGATGGAGCTGAAAAACACAGCATGAGAACTTTGTGAAGCATACACAAGTATCAATAGCTGAATCGATCAAGTAGAAGAAAGGATATCGGTGATTGAAGATCAACTTAATGAAATAAAGCATAAAGACAAGATTAGAGAAAAAAGAATGAAAAGGAACGAACAAAGCCTCCAAGAAATATGGGACTCTTTTAAAAAAGATTAACAAAATAGACCACTAGCCAGACTAATAAAGAATAAAAGAGAGAAGAATCAAAGAGACAAATAAAAAAATGATAAAGGGGATATCACCACTGATCCCACAGAAATACAAACTACCATCAGAGAATACCATAAATACCTCTACACAAATAAACTAGAAAATCTGGAAGAAATGGATAAATTCCTGGACACATATACCCTCCCAAAACTAAACCAGGAAGAAGTCGAATCCCTAAATTGACCAATAACAAGTTCTGAAATTGAGGCAGTAGTTAATAGCCTACCAACCAAAACAAGCCCAGGACCAGACGGATTCACAGCTAAATTCTACCAGAGGTACAAAGAGGAGGTGGTACCATTCCTTCTAAAACTATTCTAAACAATAGAAAAAGGGGGACTCCTCCCTAACTCATTTTATGAGGCCAGCATCATCCTGATACCGAAACCTGGCAGAGACGTGACAAAAAAAGAAAATTTCAGGCCAATATCCCTGATGAACATCAATGTGAAAATCCTCAATAAAATACTGGCAGACTGAATCCAGCAGCACATTAAAAAGCTTATCCACTATGATCAAGTTGGCTTCATCCCTGGGATGCAAGGCTGGTTCAACATACACAAATCAATAAATGTAATCCATCACATCGAACCAATGACAAAAACCACATAATTATCTCAGTAGATGCAGAAAAGGCCTTCAATAAAATTCAGCAACCTTTCATGCTAAAAACACTCAATAAACTAGGTATTGATGGAACGTTTCTCAAAATAATAAGACCTATTTATGACAAACCCACAGCCAATATCATACTGAATGGGCAAAAGCTGGAAGCATTCCCTTTGAAAACTGGCACAAAACAAGGATGCCCTCTCTCACCACTCCTATTCAACATAGTATTGGAAGTTCTGGCTAAGGCAATAAGGCAAGAGAAAGAAATAAAGGGTATTCAAATAGGAAGAGAGGAAGTCAAATTATCTGTGCAGATGACATGATTGTATATTTAGAAAACCCCATCGTCGCAGCCCCAAAACTCCTTAAGCTGATAAACAACTTCAGCAAAGTCTCAGGATACAAAACCAATGTGCAAAAATCACAAGCATTCCTATATGCCAATAATAGACAAACAGCCAAATCATGAGTGAACTCCCATTCACAATTGCTACAAAGATAATAAAATACCTAGGAATAAGCTTACAAGGGATGTGAAGGAGCTCTTCAAGGAGAACTACAAACCACTGCTCAAGGAAATAAAAGAGGACACAAACAAATGGAAGAACATTCCATGCTCATGGATAGGAAGAATCAATATCGTGAAAATGGCCATACTGCCCAAAGTAATTTATAGATTCAATGCTATTCCCATCAAGCTGCCATTGACTTTCTTCACAGAATTAGAAAAAACTACTTTAAATTTCATGTGGAACCAAAAAAAGAGCCTGTATAGCTGAGACAATCCTAAGCAAAAAGAACAAAGATGGAGGCATCACATTACCTGACCTCAAACTATACTACAAGGCTACAGTAACCAAAACAGCATGGTATTGGTGCCAAAACAGATATATAGACCAATGGAACAAAACAGAGGCCTCAGAAATAACACCACACATCTACAACCATCTGATCTTTGACAAACCTGACAAAAACAAACAATGGGGAAAGGATTCCCTGTTTAATAAATTGTGTTGGGAAAACTGGCTAGCCACATGCAGAAAACGGAAACTGGATCTCTTCCTTACACCTTATACAAAAATTAACTCAAGATGGATTAAAGATTTAAATATAAGACCTAAAACCATAAAAACCCTAGAAGAAAATCTAGGCAACACCATTCAGGATATATGCATGGGCAAAGACTTAATGACTAAAACACCAAAAGCAATTGCAACAAAAGCCAAAATTGACAATTGGCATCTAATTAAAGAGCTTCTGCACAGCAAAATAAACTATCATCAGAGTGAACAGGCAACCTACAGAATGGGAGAAAATTTTTGCAATCTATCCATCTGGCAAAGGGCTAATCTCCAGAATCTACAAGGAACTTACATTTCCAAGAAAAAAAAAAACCTCATCAAAATGTGGGCGAAGGGTATGAACAGACACTTTTCAAAAGAAGACATTTATGTGACCAACAAACATTTTAAAAAGCTCATTATCACTGGTCATTAGAGAAATGCAAATCAGAACCACAATGAGATACCATCTCACACCAGTTAGAATGGCGATCATTAAAAAGTCAGGAAAGAAACTGGGTGTGGTGGCTGACACCTATAATCCCAGCACTTTGGGAGGCCGAGGCAGGTGGATCACAAGGTCAGGAGTTCGAGACCAGCCTGACCAACATGGTGAAACCCTGTCTCTACTGAAAAAAATACAAAAAAAAATTAGCCGGACCTGGTGGCGGGCACCTGTAATCCCAGCTACTCAAGAGGATGAGGCAGGAGAATCATTTGAACCTGGGAGATGGAGGTTGCAGTGAGCTGAGATCGCGCCACTGCACTCCAGCCTGGGTGACAAAGAAATAGAAACACTTTTACACTGTTTGTGGGAGTGTAAATTAGCTCAACGATTGTGGGAGACAGCGTGGCGATTCCTCAAGGATCTAGAACCAGAAATACCATTTGACCCAGCAATCCCATTACTGGGTATATACCCAGAGGATTATAAATCATTCTGTAAAGACACATGCACATGTATGTTTATTGCAGCACTGTTCACAATAGCGAAGACTTGGAACCAACCCAAATGCCCATCAATGATAGACTGGATAAAGAAAATGTGGCACATATACACCATGGAATACTATGCAGCCATAAAAAAGAATGAGTTCATGTCCTTTGCAGGGACATGGATGAAGCTGGAACCCATCATTTTCAGCAAACTAACACAGGAGCAGAAAACCAAACACTGCATGTTCTCACTCATAAGTGGGAGCTGAACAATGAGATCATATGGACACAGGGAGGGGAACATAACACACTGGGGCCTGTCAGCGGGTGGAGGGGAAGGGGAGGAATAGCATTAGGAGAAATACCTATTGTAGATGACAGATTGATAGGTGCAGCAAACCACCATGGCACATGTATACCTATGTAACAAACCTGTATGTTCTACACATCTATTTTAGAACATAAAGTATAATAATAAAAACATAGAAAAGCACAAATAACAGAAACCTGGTTGAAATGCTTAAGTAGAGTCAATTAGATGTGCAGGAATAAGTAGTATAAGAAGAATCAAGTCCAGGAGTGATCGGGAAATGAGTATTAAGCAGTATTTGAAAAAGAGAAGATGTCCCAGGGCCCAAAAGTCAGAAGGGACCCACAAGCCAGGCAAGTTGCTTAGATGCTGTAAGTAGGTGTAGCCAAGGGAAGCCAGGAGTATTTGATATATGGCAGCAGGGGTTTATGGCTGCCGGGGGAAATAACTGGTCAAGTGTTGGGCTTTCAGTTAAGATCTAATTTAATTTCCTTTTCCTCATTCTGCAGCAATCAGAATACACAATCTTAACCACTCAGTCCTTAGTGGTTTTGTTCCATTTTACATTGGATGTTTTCACTGCCTCACAGAGTCCGTTTCAAATGTTTTGGCTGAAAGGGCTTTTTGCATTTGTATGTTCTGAGTTCAGATCCTGCTGGTGCACCCAAGCATTATGGAAACAGGGACTTAACTTAGCCCTTCCAATAGAGTGATGAGGGATTCTGCTTTTAAAATTTGTAGCATTTATCTTTTTATATAAGGTTTTCATTTACAGTTGAATAGGTCTCCATATTTTTCCATCATTAGACAAATACTAAAATGGACTAAATAATTTTAAGCGATAGTGGAGGAGAGGGGGTACAGATTTCCTTCTTAGAGAGTGTCAAAGAATATGCTCCCAGTAGTGGAAAAGGAAGATTTTCAGTCTAGCAGCTAAGTACCTCCTACACATTGCTCATCAATCAGAAAACAGGTGCACTAGAAGCACCCTGAGAACTCATATGGTAATTTCAGCACACCCAAAATCAAGGGCCCAGATGCCAGCAGCTGCAGCAAACAGGTTTTTCCTCCCTGTTGATCAAGACAGGTGAGCGAGACAGAACTTGGCTTTCTTATGTGATGTGGGATTATCTTGTGACTTGTGTCTTTTTCCCTAATGTGCTAGAGGGAAAAAAATAGCTGAGCTAGATTTCTAAAGCGATAGCTCTCTATTTTTAAATGAATTTGAAAAGTCAATTAAATTATGTATTTTATTGCCTCTGTATCATATTAAATGAATATTTTATTTTAAAGGCTTAAATGAAAATGATTTTTGTTAAAAATAACATTTAATAAGTAGATATTTGTGTAAATTCCCTTTGTTCTAGAGAAATTCTTATTTACATTATAGAAGTAATACATGCCCATTATTTAAAAAAAAAATTTTTAGGGGCACCAAAAAAGATTGAGTCTACACATCTCACCCATGACACCACTCATCAGAGGCTACCACCTTTTCTTGTGTATCCTAGCAGAAATGTTTTATATATAACAGAGTATTGTAGAACTATATACAAGTGACAATCAAATAGCTAAATATTAACTAATACAAATTTGGTTACCTGGATAGAGCTTTCTATGAGCTATAGCTTCTAACATTGCTTCAAAATATACTGTTTCCCTGTTATATATATTAATTGACATCCGAAAGATGTATGCATTTTATTGGGATAGGGTATATAGTTATAAAAAGAAAATATATATTCTTTTCCCTTTGGAGATGGGAACTCTATTCTGTATGACTTGCTTTTTTTTTTTTTTTGAGATGGAATCTCGCTCTGTCACCCAGGCTGGAGTGCAGTGGCACGATCTCAGCTCACTGCAAGCTCCACCTCCTGGGTTCACGCCATTCTCCTGCCTCAGCCTCCCGAGTAGCTGGGACTACAAGCGCCCACCACCACACCCAGCTAATTTTTTGTATTTTTTTAGTAGAGACGGGGTTTCACCGTGTTAGCCAGGATGGTCTCAATCTCCTGACCTCGTAATCCACCCGCCTCAGCCTCCCAGAGTGCTGGGATTACAGGTGTGAGCCACCGCGCCCAGCCCTGAATTCCTTTTTTTCCATGTAATGTCCTTGTATTTTTCCATATTAGGGTTGTCAAAAACCAAAATTTCAACAAATTGAGTTTGAAAGATCTAATTGCCTTTCATTAATGATTTATGAACTAGGCCTCATGCAGTCTACAAAATAGAAAGGAGCTCCAATGAGCTGGACAGGGGAAGTCGGCTTTAGAAAAGGCTGAAGAAAGTGGAAACAAAGAACAGAAAGAAGATTGGTTATTTCCAAGTGAGCCACCGCACCCAGTCATAAATGTATTCTGTATGGAAAATTTTTGTTAAACTCCACATAGTGTTTCACTGGATATACCAGTAGATGGTTAACTATTTTTATAAGTTATTCCTAGTGTTTTAGTAAAAACAATGCTGTAATGAACATCACTCTTCTTTGCTAATCCTTGAACAAGCCAAGCATACTCACACCTCAGGGTCCATTCTCTGATTAGAATCCTCATTCTCCCCGCCAGCCACGGTGGCTCACGCCTGTAATCTCAGCACTTTGGGAGGCCGAGGTGGGTGACTCACCTGAGGTCAGGAGTTCGAGACCAGCCTGACCAATATGGTGAAACCCTGTCTCTACTAAAAATACAAAAATTACCTGGGCATGATGGCGCACACCTGTTGTCCCAGCTACTCGGGAGGCTGAGGCAGGAGAATTGCTTGAACCCAGGAGGCGGAGGTTGCAGTGAGCCGAGATTGTGCAACTGCACTCCAGCCTGGGCGACGGAGCGACACTCCGTCCCAAAAAAAACAAAAAATAAACAAAAAAGCAACCTCTTTCTCATGACTCACTAACTTGCTTCTTTCAATTTCATTTTTCTCACATCTTTCTAAAATTACAATTCCCCAATGTTTCCTTCCCTGCTATCTATATTATCACTGTCTAATACATTATTTATTTTGTTAACTTGTTTATTATTACTCCACATTGCTTCCTGTAAAATGAAAGGTCTGTGAAGGCATGAACAATATCTGGCACCTAGCAGGTGTTCCATACATTTTAAATGAACATATGTATTGGGCAACAATAGTATATATTAGGATTTAGTGGAAAACAATTCAGAGTTTTTATTCAAAAATGCATTCCCAATTTTATTTTTTATCTGGGGTAGGGATGGCAGATAAAAAGTGTTTTTTTTTAATAAAGCTATTTCAGAATTTCAAAAACAATCCCACGGGATGCCTTAAAAGTCTAAATTTTGATATTACTGTAGGCATTGTGGTATAATAGAAAAAAACACTGGACTTGGGACTTACTAAATCTTGAGTTCTGGTCTAGTTCTGCTACTCACCCTGGTGTTTGACCTTGTATGAGTCATTTATTTGCTTTGCATCTACTTTTCATCTAAAAATTGCTGAGCAAACTACATTCTGATGTTCTCTTTTATCTCTTGACATTTTGATTTGAGAAGCTCTCTAGTATAATACATTTTGGTATTGTTGGTATTGTTTTAAAATTATTATCAATTACCCAGAGTTGTTTATTTTTTTTAGAAAATCAAGTTTTAATGTCAAATTAGTTAAGTTTGTACATCCTTCAGCATCTTCCTTTTACTTCTTTCGTGTAGCTATCAGATATTGTGAAAAATGTCAGCTGATTAAACCTGATCGGGCACATCACTGCTCAGCATGTGACTCGTAAGTGTTACTCACACATATGCTTAATATCTAGCACTGGAAATCAGTGATGGGAAAGTGCAAGGGGAAGGAACATTTTATATGCTTTACACTTGACAAGAACACTTCATCCTCTCCCATTATTTGCTGTGCATACAGGGCAGACAAAAATATTGATAAAAGCTGGAATATACTCACAAGTTATCTTTGATAACAGTTCCTATACCAGTTAATAGAATTTTCTTGGACTTTATGCTGTCTATGCTTGCGCTTAATATAAGTCTTTGTGCACATGTAAGGAGATAATATGTTGAAGGAAAGATCATTAGTTTGGAATCCCAGATAATCCTTGACTTTTAGTAACACAGTTACTTAACTTTCTAAGTATTAGATTACTCATTTTGTTATATTTTTTTAGATGATCTGTGGTCTACCTTCATATAAGTATAGAATACATATTCTAGTAGGGAGGCAAATGTGGGGTTTGGTGTTTTTTTTTTATTACAAAAATACAGTAGTGCTTATGCATGGGGTAAAATTTTATAGAATATGTGGAAAAATAACCATCTCCAAGCCCATCAGTGTTAATATTTTGACTTACTTCCTCCTAAATTTTTGTTTTTATGACCTGCATATGTTTAAAATAACATAGGGGCCATCTGTATTGCATTTTATCTCCTTCAGCTAATTTGTTAGCTGGATCTATCTTATGTACCAAGTACTGTGTACCAGAACTGAATGTTGTTTTTTTCAGGACAGGGTCTCACTATGTCAGCCAGGCTGGTCTTGAACTCATGGCCTCAAATGATCCTACGGCCTCCACCTCCCAAAGTGCTGGAATTAATTACACGCATGAGCCACTGTGCCCAGCCCAGATCTAAATATTACAGTATTATTTGATGTGGTCTAAGGCAGCTGAATATGTTCAGCTGAATTCCCAGTATAAAAATCATGACTTTTTACCTATGAACATTCTTGTGGAAGCATCAGAAATTATCTCTAACCTAGTTTCTGGGTTGATTCTCTTAAGATGTAGTTGTAAAGGGAATTTTAAGTCAAATAAAAGAAAATTATGAGAAGTTAGAATTAGAAGAATTTTTCTGCATGGATTTTCTTATGCTTGTTTGTTTCCTAGATGTATTCTTAAGATGGATCATCACTGTCCTTGGTATGTATAAAAAAACAGAAGAAATTGCATTGGTGGTGAGAGAGAGAATTTAGAGTAACTTCAGTATTCCTAAATTTTGAAGGCCAGTTTACTCATAGATATTAAGATTGATCTCTTTACATATATGCATAGATTTGTATGTAAACAGTTATATTAAATGGTTTCTATTAAAATATCTGCTGAAATTAACCCAAATAACAATGTATTAAGAATTAACATTAAAATTCCACATTCCTTATGGAATTTATTAAATACAAACATTCACAATTAAGACACTGCTCTCAATTTCCCAGATGACCCATTTCTAGGTAATAATGATTAAGTTTTCTAGTTTTCTGATTTGTCTTTCTTTGTGTTTCTTTGTTTTGTTTTATTTTATTTTTGAAACGGGGTCTCTGGTTGCCCAGGCTGGAGTACAGTGGCACGATCTTGTCTCACTGCAGCCTTGACCTTCTGGGCTCAGGTGATTCTTCCACCTCAGTCTCTCAAGTAGCTGGGACTGCAGGCATGCGCCACCACGCCTGGCTGGTTTTTTGTATTTTTAATAGAGATGGGGTCTCTCCATGTTGCCCAGGCTGGTCTTGCACTCCTGGGCTCAAGCAGTCCACCCGCCTTGGCCTCCCAAAGTACTAGGATTACAGGCATGAGCCACTGCATTCGGCCCAATTTATTTTTTTTAATTATTATGTTTTAATTGTTTTAAAAAACATTGAAGAGGTCAGGAGTTCAAGACCAGCCTGGGCAACATGGTGAAACCCCATCTCTACTAAAAATACAAAAATTAGCCGGCCGTTGTGTTGGGCGCCTGTAATCCCAGCTACTTGGGAGTCTGAGGCAGGAGAATCACGTGAACCTGGGAGGCAGAGGTTGCAGTGAGCCGAGATTGTGCCACTGCACTCCAGCCTGTGCAACAGAGTGAGACTCCCATAAGATGTACCATCTTAACCGTTTCTTAGGGTACGGTTCAGTAGTGTTAAGTATGTTCAAATTGTTGTGCAATTAATCTCCAGAACTTTTTCATCCTGCAAAACTGAAATTTTATTCTCATTAAAAAGCTCCCCTTCCCCACACCACACCAGCCCCTGGCAGCCTCCATCCTACTTTCTATTTCTGTGAATTTGTGATTTGTCTTACTTTTATAATGTGGCTTTCTTTATTTTTCCAGGGTGAATAACTGTGTGGGATTTTCTAATTACAAATTCTTCCTGCTGTTTTTATTGTATTCCCTATTATATTGCCTTTTCGTGGCTGCAACAGTTTTAGAGTACTTTATAAAATTTTGGACGGTAAGTCTTTTTTTCTATCTTGAAACATGTATTTAAGACTTTAAGATGCTATCTTCCTAATAAATTATTTTTTATGACAAGTAGATCTACTTTAGTTTAATTTTACAGGTTAGAGTTTTATAAATCCATCAGAGGACAGATAGGGCTACAATTTACTTTCATATACACATGTTTATTTGTAAATAAATGTATATTAAACAGGATATAGTGAGCCTCTTTTAGTGATCCAAATTATTTTCACCCACATTCTAACAAAGACATATTCATTTTAGGGAGGTAAATTGCTTTTCTTTGAGTTGGTGAGACTTACTGCAATTTTATAGTAATAAAATCTATAAAGACAGGAAGCAGTTTAGTGGTTGCCTCAGCCCCAGGCAGCCACTAAACTGCTTCCTGTCTTTATAGATTTTACAGCATTTCTTAAAATGGCAAATGAATGAAAACAATCAAATGTCTTATCAACTGAGGTCCCCTGAAACTATGATACATCTATACAAAGGAATGCAATGCAGCTTAAGAAAGAATAAGGAAGCTCTTTATAACAAATGATGTGAAATGATCTTTGAGATCTTTTATTAACGTGAAAAAAACAAGGTACGGAAGAATGCATATAGTATGCTGCCATTTCTACAGCAAAATAACATGTATATATATTTGTATATGTCTTATCTGAAAGAATGCAGTAAAAAATTCTTAACTGGTTGCCTCTGGGGAGGGCACTTAGAAGGGAGACATGCTTTCTACAGTTATCCTTTGGATTTTGTATAACATGGACAAATAGTAATATATTCAAAACAGATAAATATAGCATTAAAATTTTTTTTAGTATGGAAGTATATATTTTTTGGGGAAAAACTACGAAAAACATTGAAAGTAACTGCCTCTTGGAAGTGGAAAATGCTGTTTTTCATTCATAGCTTTTTAGCATTATTTTAATTTTCTCTGTGCATGTACCATTTTTAAAAAATTTATAAATTATTTTATATTTTATTTTATTTTTATTTTTATTTTATTTTATTTTTATTTGAGACAGAATCTTGCTTGGTCACCCAGGCTGGAGTCCAGTGGCACGATCTCATCTTACTATAACCTCTGCCTTCTGGGTTCAAGCGATTCTCCTGCCTCAGCCTCCCTGAGTAGCTGGGATTATGGGTGCCCTGCCACAATGCCTGGGTAATTTTTGTACTTCTAGTAGAGACAGGGTTTCACCATGCTGGCGAGGCTGGTCTCGAGCTCCTGACTTCAAGTGATTTGCCCGCCTCGGCCTCCCAAAGTGCTGGGATTACAAGTGTGAGCCACCGCGCCTGGCCAAGAAATAATTTCAAAATAAATGAACATTTTCTCCTTCATTTAAACTCTCTTTAAATTTCAAGATAATATTAATTCCTTTCTCTTTCCCCTTCAGCCCTTTAAATATAGGTTCAGTCCTGGGCTGTCTCACTGTTGGTTCTTTCTACTGTGTTTCTGGGTTATTGCATTGTCCCCCTGTGGCATTCACAATTGCTGTTCCTAGCCCTAGCGCTCACATGGGTTGAGCCCATTCCCCTGTTTCCAGTTGCTATTTATTGAACCAGCAGATATGAGGAAGACACCATAAAAATCAGCGCGTCTCAAACCAACCTCATTTTCATTTCACTGTTCTATGTTTATCTGATTGATTGGGAACAACATCTTTACAAATCTTATCAGTTTCCAAGCTAGAAAAATTAATAGCATCTTGCAACTATTGTTATTCCTGTATGAAACTGAGGTATAGAATCAGGGTGGTATACTAGGGAAAAAAAATGAGCTTTCTTTACATGTAAATGCCATGTATGTATTTATTTGCCAGAATCTAAGCTCCATGAGAGCACGAATATTCGTTTATTTTGTTTATTTGTTTCTTTCTTTTTTTTTTTTTTTTGAGACGGAGTCTCGCTCTGTCGCCCAGGCTGGAGTGCAGTGGCACGATCTTGGCTCACTGCCAGCTCCGCCTCCCGGGTTCATGCCATTCTGCTGCCTCAGCCTCCCGAGTAGCTGGGACTACAGGCACCCGCCACCTCGCCCGGCTAATTTTTTGTATTTTTAGTAGAGACGGGGTTTCACCGTGTTAGCCAGGATGGTCTCGATCTCCTGACCTCGTGATCTGCCCGCCTCGGCCTCCCAAAGTGCTGGGATTACAGGCATGAGCCACCGTGCCCAGCCTGTTTGTTTATGTTTCTTAATCACCCAGTACTGAACACACAGTAGGTGTTCAGTAAATATTTGCTGAGTGAATAGCCAGAATCAAGATACTTAAACTTTAGACTCTTTGTTCTTTCATTTTAAAACTGAGGTAATAACTTATAGGATTGATGTAATGATTAAAATAAATAGTGTAAATACATGGAAAGCAGTCAGTAGATGTTTTTTATTTTGTTTTTTCCAACTCTGTGCCTCAAATCATTCCTATTCCTAATATCACAGACATGGTTTAGACCCTCCATCTCCTAATTTCCTGTCTTTATTCTCTCCTTTCTTAAGTACAATCGCTGCCAATTTATGAGCAGAGGAAAATTTTTTTTTGCATATGCTTATGAGGATATGCTTGCTAGCTACTGGCATGTCTTTTTTGTGAAATTTCTATTGTATTCTTTGCCCATTTCTAGTAGGTTTTCATATTTACACATGAAAGAGTTTGTCTTATATTAAAGATACTAATCTTTTTTGTTGTTGTTTTGTTTTTTGAGATAGGGTCCCACTCTGTCTCCCAGGCTGGAGTGCAGTGGTGCGATCACGGCTTACTGCAATTTCAATCTTCCAGGCTCAAGCAATCCTCCTGCCTCAAGCCCCCAAGTAGCTGGGACCATGGGCAGGCACCACCATGCCCGGCTAATTTTTGTATTGTTTGTAGAGACGGGGTTTCACCATGTTGCCCAGGCTGGTCTATAAGTCCTGATCTCAAACAGTCCTCCCACCTTGGCCTCCCAAAGTGCTGGGATTACAGGTGTGAGCCACCGAGCCCAGCCACTAATCGTTATTCTTGACCTTGAGTTAGATGAGGATTTCTTTTTTTTTTTTTTTGAGATGGAGTTTCGCTCTTGTCACCCAGGCTAGAGTGTGATGGCACGATCTCGGCTCACTGCAACCTCCACTTCCTGGGTTCAAGTGATTTTCTATCAGAGACGGGGTTTTACCATGTTGGCCAGGCCAGTCTTGAACTCCTGACCTCAGGTGATCCGCCCGCCTCGGTCTCCCAAAATGCTGGCATTACAGGCACGAGCCACTGCGGCCAGCCCAAATGAGGATTTCTTACATTGAACATAGCAATCACCATAAAAGAAAAGATCAATAAATTGGACTTCATTAAAATAAAGAACTTTTTATAAAAAGGTGACTTTTGGAGTGAAAAAGCAAGCTACTGACTGGGAGAAGATATTTACAACGCATATATCTCACAAAGGACTCCTAACCAGAATATGTGAGACACTTCTAAAGATATTAATCCTTTTTCTGTCATGGGTTGCAAATGCTTTTTCCACATTTTCTGAGTTTTCCTTCTTTCTTTCTTTCTTTCTTTTTTTTTTTTTTTTTTTGAGACAGAGTCTTACTCTGTCATGCAGGCTGGAGTGCAGTGGCACAATCTCAGCTCACTGTAACCTTCACCTCCCGGATTCAAGCGATTTTCCTGCCTTTGCCTCCTGAGTAGCTGGGACTACAGGCATGCACCACCATGCCTGGTTAATTTTTGTATTTTTAGTAGAGACAGGGTTTTGCCATGTTGGCCAGACTGGTCTTGAACTCCTGACCTTAGGTGATCCACCCACCTCGGCCTCCTAAAATACTGGGATAATAGGTGTGAGCCACCATGCCTGACCCACATTTTCTGTTTATGTCTTACATTTCTGCTTTCTTTTGTTTTTGTCACATCAAAGTTTTATATTTTTAAAGCAGTTCTTTTTATATATGATACCTGTCTGTTGTCTATTCCATATAAATTTATACAGATATTGTCCTATTTTTTTCCTCTGGCACTTTTGTTATTTTTGGTTTTACCTTTAAATCTCTGATTTTGGAGGAGGGATTATTGTAGTTAAAAAGTACTTTTACATCTACTCTTTCTAAAAACCGTGTGAAGGTGTTTTACAATGTAGGTTTTGTTATTATTCAGGTATGGTGAGGCCAATAGATCAGGAGACAATTGCCATTGAAAAGATAGTTTGTTACTCACAGCGCCAAGAGGAAGGGGCCCCAGGATAGGAAGCACCACATGGGAACCAGAGCCTTTATTGTGGTTCTTGTGGGGAAGGCAGGGTAAGCAGATTTCGGATTGGCTGGCTGCAGGAATTGCAGAGGACTCAGGTATCGGGGCTATCTCTAGTTGTCTTGTACCTGGTCCTGGGATGATGAAGGCAGAGGACTGCTGCCTTCTGGGGTGTAAAAGGCAGAAGAGGTGGTTCTCAGTGTGGGATCTGGATTGTTTAGTTTGTGTATGAAAGATGTGCTCCTGGGTGAGTGGTTTGCTGTCTCTTAAGAACTGGCTAGCCTGGGGAGGGGCAGTTTCTCCCCAGTTAGTGAGGCCCCAGATGCCAGAGCCTCAGGAATATAGAAAATAAGAAAATAGGGTTGGGCGCGGTGGCTTATGCCTGTAATCCCAGCACTTTGGGAGGCTGAGGCGAGCGGATCACGAGGTCAGGAGATCGAGACCATCCTGGCCAACAATGGTGAAACCCCATCTCTACTAAAAATACAAAATTAGCCAGGTGTGGTGGCACGCACCTGTAGTCCCAGCTACTTGGGAGGCTGAGGCAGGAGAATCGCTTGAACCCGGGAGGTGGAGGTTGCAGTGAGCCAAGATCACGGATCACGCCACTGCACTCCAGCCTGGCGAGAGAGCAAGACTCTGTCTCAAAAAAAAAAAAGAAAAGAAAAGAAGAAAATATGGTTTATATAGAAGGGGGCCATTATTATTTCAGTTTTCAGAGTTGGAAACAAATTGGAGAAATTATGCAACTACCGAAGGTCACATACTTAATAACATAGGAATAATTTAGGCCGGGCACGGTGGCTCACACCTGTAATCCCAGCACTTTGGGAGACCGAGGCGGGTGGATCACGAGGTCAGGAGATCAAGACCATCCTGGCTAACATGGTGAAACCCCGTTTCTACTAAAAATACAAAGAATTAGCTGGGCCTGGTAGCTGGCGCCTGTAGTCCCAGCTACTCTGGAGGCTGAGGCAGGAGAATAGCGTGAACCTAGGAGACGGAGCTTGCAGTGAGCTGAGATTGCACCACTGCACTCCAGCCTGGGCTACAGATCGAGACTCTGTCTCAAAAAAAAAAAAATTTAAACTAAAATCTGGCTATTCCAGCATCCAGCTACTTTCCACTATAACTTGCTACTCATAGTTAGGAAGAATATAATTATAATTAAAGAATATAATTAAAGTAGGAGATACCTACTACATTTTAGAAGGATTTAAACATCATTAGATGTTTAAAGTTTGGGTATGTAAAACCAGGGGATGCTAACACTTACAATGCCTTTGCACATATTAGAAGAGAACACCCCTACCTGTGTGGTGTCAGCCTCATGAATTTTGGCTTTTGATTTCCCCCTTAGCTGGGCACCTTTGTTCAGTTCACAACATACTAACCATACCCCTTATTTAAACAGATGTAGTGCCAGATAGATGAAATCTAAATTACCTAATTTCATATTTCTCTATCAGAAAATTCAGCAATGTTTGTGTGCAATGATTTATTAAAGAATGAATAACTTTTCTGGATCAATTCTGAGTAAAAAAAGACTAGTAAACGTAAATATACCTTTTTCTTCATTCATTCAATAAATATGTATTTAGTACCTACTGTATGGCAGGTAGTACTCTAGAGACTTGTAGTATATCTCTGAAAAAACGGGCAGAGTTCTCTTTGTAGAGCTTGCTTTTGAGAAGGAGGGGGACAAGTAATAAATAATGAGCAGGGTAAGAGATTTAAGTATTGGGCGGTGGCATGATAGGGCAGGTGGCAATATTGAATAGCACAGTCAGGGTAGACCTCATTTAGAAAGTAGGATTTAAGCAAAAACTTGAAGGGAATTAATGGATATCTGAGAGAAGAGCATTCAGGCCCAGAGAACATGATACGTGTCCCTGCCATGTTTCAGTAACACAAGAAGGCTACTGTGGCTGGGGTAGAATGAGCAGAAAGGAGACTGAAAGGAATGGACCAAGAGGGGGCCAAAATGACAGAGGGCCTTGGAGAGTATTGAAATGACTGTGGCTTTTACTAGCAGCCAGGTTGGGACATGATCTGATTTGTGCAAGGCTCACTCTGATTGCTGAGCTGAGAATAGATGGGAGAGGGCAAGTGCCAATACACAGGCTGACATGGTAGGCTGTTGCAGCATCCCGGCTGGAATAAGGTAGAAGCAGTGAAGGTGGTTAGAAGTCATCAGATCTAGTTTTTGGAAACTAGTCGGAGGTTTGTTGGTTTGTTTGTTTTCAATATTGGCTAAAAACATTTTATTTTATTCTTCCCCAGACTGAAATGTGTCTGCAGGCCCAGCACAGGTGGCTCACGCCTGTAGTCCAGCACTTTGGGAGGCCAAGGCGGGAGGATCACTTAAGACCAGGAGTTAAAAGACTAGCCCTAGCTCTGGTGCCTTAGTGAGACCTTGTATCTTTTTTGTGTGTGTGTGAGACTTGCTGTGTTGCCCAGGCTGGAGTGCAGCAGTGCGATCTCGGCTCACTGCAACCTCCACCTTCTGGGTTAAGTGATTCTCCTGCCTCAGCCTCCTAAGTAGCTGGGATTATAGGCGTGTACCACCATGCCTGGCTAATTTTTGCATTTTTAGTAGAGACGGGGTTTCACCATGTTGGCCAGGCTGGTCTCGAACTCTTGACCTCAGGTGATCTGCCTGCCTCTGGAGTGCAGCAGTGCCATCTTGGCTCACTGCAACCTCCACCTTCTGGGTTAAGTGATTCTCCTGCCTCAGCCTCCCAAGTAGCTGGGATTATAGGCGTGTACCACCATGCCTGGCTAATTTTTGCATTTTTAGTAGAGACAGGGTTTCACCATGTTGGCCAGGCTGGTCTCAAACTCGACCTCAGGTGATCCGCCTGTCTCCGCCTCCCAAAGTACTGGGATTACAGGTGTGAGCCACCGCGCCCAGCCAAGACCTTGTATCTTTAAAAAAAAAAAAAAAGAAAGAAAAAAGAAAAGAAATGTGCTTGAACAGCTACATGTTCTTGTCTATTTTTTCTTTTGTATTTCTTGAGAAAATGTTATAGATGGCCATTAGAAAGCAACATCTTAGTGTCCCTTCAACAGGATTTATAAAACTAGTGTTTAGGATAATTTTGCATAAAAATTGGTTTCTTAATATATGTCTCTATTTGCACAAGCTTTGCCGCAGGAAGTCTACAGAGAGTTGTCCAAAGGTAAAATACATCATTACCATGACATTCTCATGATCTCTTTTGTGACATTTATAGTGAATATGTTTAATAAAAATTTGCTTCACAAAATGATCAGAAGACTCACTTGATATGTTTGAAACATTTGAAACATGTTGGTTACTCTGGAAGAAAAGAGAAAAAGATCAATATCACAATAACCTAATGCTAATAGTCTTCTTTTAGTCTGTAATACTTTTTAAATCAAACAGAACAGCCTCGTGTTCTGGTGGAGTAGATGCTTTGCCTATATGGTTTATTTTAAGAGCTAACATTTAAAGGCTGCCTCCTTCTATTAAAGGTACTAATTTCTTCTAGGCTCTAGTTTGCTTCTGTTAAAATGTATATAGCCATAAGAAGGGATACCAGAGAAGCTGTTTTCATTCATTAATACCTTGTGGTAAATTTATTTATCAAAATTGCTAACTATGCACAGAGGCTCTGTAGACATACAGATGAAAAAAGTAGGAAGTGAAGCAGCTGAAGGCACGGGTAAGGTGGCCTGAAAATAGAGATTAGAGAAGTTCAAAAATATTTCACAATTAGTTTTTAGTTAGCAGCAAATCTAAATAAAATAAGCAAATATTTTTGTATAGATATGGGCAGCTTATATATGTTGGATGTTGGAGAAAGCTTGAATATATACATAAAGTACAAAAGAAAATTTGTTGGGTAGAAGAGTCGATCTTTTCACTTTATTACTGAAAGTATTGCTTTTTTTTTTTTTTTTTTTTTATGAGACAGGGTCTCACTGTGTTGCCCAGGATGGCCTAGAACTCCTAGGCTCAGTGACCCTCCTGTCTCAGTCTCCCCAATAGCTGGGATTACAGGTATGCACCACCATGCCAAGCTAAAATTAAAAAAAATTTAAGAGCAGTATTTTAAATAACTCTTCCTGAACTCCTAGATAAGCAGGTTGCTTTGGTAATACCAATTCTTTGCTTTTGCCCTTGTTGCATTGGGATATATTAAGTAATTTATTAGTTTTCAAATATGGCAAGTATTTTGATATATTCAACAATCTTTAGGCAGAACTAACTTGTAAGTTATATTTTAGAGGTTGACCTCAAAATTAACATCTTTTTTTCCTCCTCAGAATGAACTGACAGATACACGTGCAAAATTCCACGTACTTTTTCTTTTCTTTGTGTCTGCAATGTTCTTCATCAGCGTCCTCTCACTTTTCAGCTACCACTGCTGGCTAGTTGGAAAAAATAGAACAACAATAGGTAAGTAGGTTAAAATAAATTATAATTACTTAGGACAATGACCATAAATAAATATGAAATCTAGAGAAGAACAAGGGTCAGATGATACAGAAGTGTAAGACAATTCTGACTCTGGAATTGGTGGCACGTGCCTAATAATCCCAGCTACTGAGGAGACAGAGGCGGGAGAATCCCCTGAGCCCTGGAGGACACCCTAGACAACATAGGGAGACCCAGTCTCTAAAAAATAAAAATAATAAAATAATTCTGTAGTAAAATTAATTGTGACTGGATGGGAACAATGGTTTTATAATAAAGGTTCATTATTTTGGAGAAGGTTGAGGAAATGAGATTGACTTTTTAACACATTTTCAGTAATGTGTTATATATAAAAGTGGAGAACTATTTTATAAATTTTAATAAATAAAAACTTTCCTGCATTCATACAGTGTCGTTTCAAAAATTAATCTATAAGAGGCCGGGCACAGTGGCTCACACCTGTAATCCCAGCACTTTGGGAGGCCAAGATGGGTGGATTACTTGAGTGCAGGAGTTCGAGACCAGCCTGGGCAACATGGAGAAACCCTGTCTTTACTAAAAATACAAAACAAAACTAGCTGCAGTGAGCCAAAATTGCACCATTGCACTCCAGCCTGGGCAATGAGAGTAAGACCCTATCTCAAAAAAAAAAAATTAATCTATAAGGGATAGACAGTAGATTTACATGCTTTAAGGAAGTTTGTTCTCAAATAAGAAAACCTTTATATCCTCAATTACAGCTTATCTTTTAGCTAAAACATAACAATGTATTTCATGTATATTCTTTTTTTTTTTTTCTTTTTTTTGAGACAGAGTCTCACTCTTGCTCTGGCTAGAGTGCAGTAGTACCATCACAGCTCACTGCAGCCTTGACCTCCTGGACTTAAGCAGTGTTCCCACCTCAGCCTCCCAAGTAGCTGGGTCTACAGGTGTGCACTACCGCACCCAGCTATTTATTTATTTCTTATGGAGATGGGGTCTTGCTATGTTGCCCAGGCCGGTCTCAAACTCCTGGGCTAGAGTGATCCTCCCACTTCGGCCTCCCGAAATGCTAGGATTACAGATGCAAGTCACCTTGCCCAGCCCATATATATTCTTTACTTTTTTCCCCCACAGTTAAACACATTTAACTGGCATATGTTCCATGACTGAGGCTAAGGAATAGTGCTTTTGACATGCCTCATTATTTCCATATTTGTGTCAGTTGTCAGTGAGACTTACGTATTGTGTCACTAGTATTAGCATTTATTTCTCTTTTTGTTTGCTCATTTTAAAAAATGAAAATATAGGGGGGAAAGTAAGGTATTCACGTAATTGGACAAACATTCCCTAAACAACAATGGTGGCATTGCTCACTGAGCTATTGACATGTAAGAAGTACTGCTATGTTATCATTGAAATATTCATGTATCTGCTAACATACCAAGACACAAAATAAGGATTTTTACGGTAGTGTTTTGTAAAAAAGTTAAAATCCACCTGCAATCTGCAGCCATATATCTGCCAGGTAAGTTGGAGGGGAACAGTTTTTAATTACAGAAAAATTAAGGGATTTGGGGTGAGACATGTAGATGCTTTAGTTATTGGATCATTTTAACGTTGTGTTACTGAGCTGTGTTGTAAGTTATGGTGGGCTTCCAGTGTGAGGATTTGTTCCTTCTCTTCCAGTTCCATCATGCCTTCATCCCTTTTCCATGTAAATAAAATTTCTTATCCCTATTAACTACTTTTTTTGTCATCTTTATAGAATATTATGCCATCTCTTTACCTTTAATTGAAAATGACAAAAAGGCAGCCTACAGGCAAAGTCCAGCCCTTAAGTTCTCCCCAACCAATAAAATCTATGTGAGTGATTTCACAAAGAAAACCAGATTTCTTCTTTTCAAAACTGATCAATCTAGTGGTAGTAGGCCCGTTTTCCCACTTGGCGTCAGTGAAATGGAGCTAAGCAGTGGTGGACTACCCAAGATAGGGCATGGATTTAGATAGGGTGTGGACACTGTCATTTGCTGCAGGTCTTGCCAGTCGTGCCTTCTTTGTTTCCTGCCCAGCCCCCGTAGGTATGTGAGAGATTGGCATTTCTAGGGAACCTGCTATTCTCTTGAACAATCTTTTTCAAACCTTTTTTTGCCGGTGGCCACAGTAAGAAATGCAGCATTTCGTATCATGACTTAGAACATGCACAAATATTTATAAAATTATATAAATAAAATAAGCAAAAGTTTCACAAAACCTTTTTAATCTCTACTATATGCAGTATATTCTGATATTTTCTAGTTTCTTAAAAGGAAATGCGGGTTGCAAGTCACTCAGTTGATTATGTGGTCTATTAAGGTGTTTTAACCCACACTTTGAAAAAACATTGCTTAGCACACCACTTTTTTACAGCTTCATCTCCCACAGCCCTGGTCTTTAGCTAGTTCTCCACTGCTACATTCAGATGTTTGTTCTTGGGTCTTTTGAGGGTGTCTTATTCTGCTGTATCACCTCTGTCTTCTTCATAACTGTCACCTACCCACCTTGAGATCGTTTACCCTCATTTAGTGAGTTCCTACATTTAAGCTAATGCCATTATCCTGAACAAGCAAGCTAGTCCCTTTGATTCTGAGTTTTTTAATCGCTTAGAACTGAAGAGCCCCTGAAAATGAAATTTTAAACTTGAATATGTTATTCTGTATTTGCCGTATTCTGATGTACTTCCTGAGTCTTCTATTCTCCAACAATTTTCTCCTAAGTTTTTCTTTCCCTTCTGGTTTTATTTCTCACCCGTGTCCATTCTAGATCCTATGATAAATGACTTTAACAGCTCTTGACAAAAACAGCTCCTTACATCTTTGGTGCCTAGACTTTCTCCCATTATTCCTTTGCTAATTCATGGCTCTGGTTATCCAGCCATCCTCTATCCGCGTGCACAGTGGGGCTGTTGAAAGCTGTAGAAGGATGTCTTACTCCATAAGGTTTGCTATAGCTACAGATTTAAGATGTTAGGCCTCATTGAGGGCCTTAGCTCTGTTTGGCAGTAATGTCACATGTTTCTGGTCAGGTCCCTCACCTGTTACCCAAGACGGTTATTCCAGATTTTCATAATTCTCCCACTCTCCTTACCCATTTTATGAGTTCCTAGTAGAAAAATTAGAAGGAGTCACAAGTAAACTCTCATCTTCACATCTTTATAGCCTCATACAAACATTTCTTGTTTCACACCCATCACTCTCACCTTCCTCTAACTTCTGAGGAAGAAAGATGTCTTTTCTGGTATTCAAGGTTAACCTTTACAACTGTTCTAGACTCCTTCCCATCTCTTCGAGGATCCCTTTCTTCAGTTTTTATTTTACTTTTTTATATCAGCAATCCCTCCCAATGCCCTGGGTTCTTATCCTTAGCTTATAAAACACACTGAAGTGCCTTGTTTTTAAATTAAAAAACATTTTTTGTGAAGCCTGTATCTTTCTCCAGACCTCACTCTACATCACTTAACAACCAAGCTTGAAATAATGGTCTAGTCATCCTCAGCTTGCTCACCTTTCCCTACAAGCACCCCCGAGGCACACATATGTCTCTATCGAGACAAAGCTTCCTTCACCTCTGTGCTCCCAGTACGTCATGGCTATGTTAGCACTTATAACATTGTAATTTTTGCTAGACTCTAGGTTCTTCGGTAGGAATTTTATCTAATTTATCTTTGAATCCCAAATACCTGGTACAATGCTATCAGGAACATAGTAGGAAATTCATAAATAATGAGTGAAGTTGCAGGAGTTAGAATATCTTGTAGAAAAAAAAAGCCAAGAGATACTGAGCACACAATACTAGATTTTCAGTAATATTTGATAATTATTTTGACATGTTATTTTATAAGGTTGATGAAATATTAAATGTGCTATTTTTTCCCAAGTTTCAGAAATTTATCTTTTAATTGCTACTAATGTATTATTTATTTTAAATTATATTTACAGTTTTTGTGTCAAAGATATAAGCAAGAAAATTGGTAATTTCCATCCCTCCTATAATTTTTAAATAGATTAATTAGTTTATATATGTATGTATATTTAACAGAATCATTCCGCGCACCCACATTTTCATACGGACCTGATGGAAATGGTTTCTCTCTTGGATGCAGTAAAAATTGGAGACAAGTCTTTGGTGATGAAAAGAAATATTGGCTACTTCCAATATTTTCAAGGTAATTTATAAAATGTGGGTCTCAGAGATTATGGCATCTGTGGTAGTCTCTTTTTCTGGTTAAATGTCTTCAGATTTAGAGAATATAATATATAATGATATTCTTACAGACTTTGAGAATGAAAACTCAAAATATCTTTTTTTATAAATAAAATATTTTATTTTTCATTTTTTAATTAGATAAGGTTAAGGAGAGTTTATATATTTGAATGGGAAGTAGAAGAAAAAGATGATTCACTAAAAAAATAAGATTTTTTCTTCAAAATGCAAATAACTTGTTTGAAGTAAAGAATTATAAAAATTTATAGTTATTAGCCACAACTTCAAAGATCCTATCACAGAAATGAATTGTGTATTCTGTTGTGTCCTAAATCAAAGAAGACCAACCACATACTGCAATTTTACCCCAAATGTAAATGAGAGTATATTCTTGAGATGATTGATAGTTTACATTTCTTTCCAGTTTCCATCCTTTTTAGGCCAGCTATATACCAAAGTCATCAAAAAGAAGGGAAAAATATTTGAAGATTGAGTGACATATTTGTAAGAGTTATGGGTTTTTTCCCTAGATTAACTGAATTGCCTTTTTTGATCTGAAAATGACTTATTTGCTTTCATTTTTTAAAGACATTTTTGCTTGGTATAAAATTCTAGATATTAGCCAGACACAGTGGGTCATGCCTGTAATCCCAGCACTTTGGGAGGCCGAGGCAGGTGAATCAGTTGGGGCCAGGAGTTCAAGACCAGCCTGGCCAACATGGCGAAACCCGGTCTCTACTAAAAATACAAAAATTAGCTGGATGTGGTGGCACACACCTGTAGTCCCAGCTACTCAGGAGGCCGAGGCACAAGAATCGCTTGAACCTGGGAGACAGAGGTTGCAGTGAGCTGAGATGGCGCCAACACATTGCAGCCTGGGCAACAGAGCAAGACTGTCTCTCAAAAACAAAACAAAAAATTTTAGATGTTGCTAAATGTTATGCTTCTGGGTTACATTTTTCTAATAAGAAATTGTGATAACTCTTATTTTTGTTAGTCTATATATGTTTTTTCTATGGCTACTTTTAAGACTATCACTACTTCATGCAATTTGATTATGGTATATCTTGATCTAGTTTTCTACTTTCTTGTGCTTGGTATTAGTTGAGCTTTTTGGATCTCTGGTTTTAGAGCTTTAATCAAATTTGGAAAATATTGTTAACCATTATTTTGTCATCTCCTTCCCCCTATTACTGTGAGGACTCCAATTACACGTTATCAGTCACTCACGGTCCTCCCACAGCTCACTGATGCACTGTTCATTTTTTGTCTTTTTTCTGTGTTTCATTTTGTATAGATCCTGTTGCTGTATCTTCAAGTTCATCGATCTCTTTTGTATACTTTATCCATTGTCTCATGTATTCAAGATTTTCCCCCTCCCATTGGTTGGAACACAGATTACTTGTTTTGAAGTTATTTTCTCTAAACACAAATTTTGAAGTTATTTTCTGTAAACAGTGAATTCTAAGTCAATAGGATTTTGTTGTTGTTTTTTGTTTTCCTTCGTTTAAAGATGTTCCATTATCTTCTGGTCTGCATTGTTTCTAATGAAAAGTCAGCCTGACTCCCATCTTTATTTCATTGTTTGTAAATTACTATCCTTTCCCCTCCTGTAGCTACTTTTAAGAGTTTATCCTTATCATTGGTTTTAAGTGGTTTGATGAGGTTCCTTGGTGTTTATCCTCCCTGGGGTTCATTAGGCTTCTCAGATCTGTAAGTTCTTAGTTTTCATCAGATTTGAATAATTTTCATCACTTACGTCTTTATTTTTTTCTGCCTATTCCCCTCTTTCCACCTCCTCCCTGACCAGCTTTTCTGGTACTCTCGGGTATACATATGTTAAATAGCTTGATAGTGACCCACAGGTCATTGCTATTTTGTCCATCTCTGCCATTTTCTTTTCTCTGCTTCATTTTGGTTAATTTCTACTGCTAATATCCACAAGTTCACTGATCTCTTCTGTAATGTCTAGCCTGCTGGTAAGCTCCTCCAGTGAATCTTTCACTTAAGATTTTTAAAATATTTATTTATTTATTTATTTATTTATTTATTTAGAGACAGAGTCTTGCTCTGTCGCCCAGGCTGGAGTGCAGTGGCACGATCTAGGCTCACTGCAACCTGTGCCTCCTGGGTTCAAGCAATTCTTGTGCCTCAGCCTCCAAAGAAGCTGGGATTACTGGTGCGTAACACCACACCTGGCTAAGTTTTATGTTTTTAGTAAAGACAGGGTTTCACCATGTTGGCCAGGCTGGTCTCAAACTCCTGGCCTCAAGCAGTCCGCCCACCTCATCCTCCCAAAGTGCTGCTATTACAGGCATGAACCACCATGCCTGGCCCAGATGTTGTATTTTTCAGCTCTGGAAGTTTGGTTTGGTTTTTTTTATATCTTACATTTCTCTTTTAATTGTATCTATTTTTCCTTTTAATTCACAGGTGCATTTATAATCATTTTAAAGTCTTGTTTGCTAATTTTCACTGAAATTGCTAATTTTCTGATTTTTTTCTATTGACTTTTTTTTTTCTTAGCTATAGATCACATATGTGCTACTTTTCATGTCCAGTAACTTTTGATTGGGTGGTGGACATTTTGAATGCTACTTTGCTGCCTATGTAGATTGGCCTCCCGAAGGGCTAGGATTACAGGCATTACTACTGCACTTGGCCTGAGGCTTGTTTTAAGCTTTATTACATTGAGTCCAGAGTAGTATGTTCTGTAGTGCTAGTTTAGCACTCCAATAAATGGAATTTCTACCAAATCCATGTGTTCAGTGAGATCGCCCCAGTCAAGCTGGTCAAATTTGAATGCTTCCCAGTGCTGTGAAAGCTCTGTGAATTATTCATCATTCATTATTCCCAGTTTTTCTTTTCCTGGATTCACAAATGCAGCTTAGTATTTATCAAAAGACTTCAGGTACACCACAGTGCAGATTTCTGTAGCCATTTCTCCGCATATCTTGCTCTCTCTCAACTCTGTCCCATAGATTTAAGCCACCTCAGCCCCTCTTTTTTTTTATATTTTTTTTATTTTTTTGGAGACAGAGTCTCACTCTGTCTCAAAGTGAGGCAGGCTGAGTGCTCAGGCTGAAGTGCAGTGGTGCAATCTTGGCTCACTGCAACCCCCGCCTCCCGGGTTCAAGCGATTCTCATGCCTCAGCCTCCCTAGTAGCTAGGATTACAGGCGCATGCCACCACACCCAGCTAATTTTTGTAGTTTTAGTAGAGATGGCATTTCACCATGTTGGCCAGGATGGTCTTGAACTCCCGACCTCAAGTGATCCGCCTGCCTCAGCCTCCCAAAGTGCTGGGATTACAGATGTGAGCCACTGCACCCGGCCCACCTCAGCCTGAAAACTCCCACCTCTGTCATCTCAATTCAGTGAAACTACCTTGTTCTGCTTGGTTTCCCACCCCCCATAGTGCCAGGGTCCTGGCAGAAAGCTGTAACTTAACTTGGTTTTGTTTTTGTTTGTTCTGAGACCACAGTTCTCTACTGCCTATTTTGAAAACAATTATTTCGTACTGTTCAGTTTCTGACTATGTACAGTTTACCAGTTATTCCATCTTGGCTAGAAGTAAAAGTCCCTATAGTATACAATTTTGATGTGTTTAGATAATATGAAAATAAGGCATAAGTGTGCTCTTTTTAGACCGTAAGCTTCTTGAAGGCAAAAATTTTCTTCTCTTTTGTTCACTATTTCCTATATCCGTAGTGCTTAAAATAATACCTAGAACATCATAGGCATTCAGTAAATATTTGTTTAATGAATATTGTTGAATAAATAAATATGTGGAACTTACATCATGAATTTCAGTTTGAGCCTGAATGATTATGATAAGCAGGTCAGTTACCCAAATACTTGAATACCTATGCTTGGGGTGCTATACTAGGCATCATAATCTTAATAGGCAAAGAAGACATTGTTTCTAAATGTATGTAAATTATAAAAGAAAAGGGCTTATGTCTGCAATAGAGGTATTAGTCTGTTCTCACACTGCTAATAAAGACATACCCAAAACTGGGTAATTTATAAAGGAAAGATGTTTAATTGACTCACACATGGCTGAGGAGGCCTCACTATCATAGTGGAAGGCAAGGAGAAGCAAGTCACGTTTTACATGGTGGCAGACAAGAGTATGTGCCAGGGGAACTCCCGTTTATAAAACCATCAGATTTTGTGAGATTTGTGCATTATCATGAGAACAGCACAGGAAAAACCCTCCCTCATGATTCATTTACCTCCCACTGGGTCCCTCCCTTGACAGTGGGAATTATGGGAGCTACAATTCAAGATGAGATATGGGTGAGGACACAGCCAAACCGTATCAAGGTAATAACCCCTAAATTAGAAATTTTAGGAGTTACTTCCTTATATGACAAGTTATGATAATGTATGCCATGTCTCTGAAAAATGAGTGTTAAATTTGACCATTTTGATTTAACTTAACATTATTTAAATTATTAGTCTTTTTCATTATGCAGCTTGGGTGATGGTTGCAGTTTTCCAACTCGCCTTGTGGGGATGGATCCAGAACAAGCTTCTGTTACAAACCAGAATGAGTATGCCAGAAGGTATGCTTCTTGTCCTTATGCTTTTCTATATTCATCATAAAGCAAACCGTATACATGTGTTGTGTGTACATCTTATTTACAGTAGTGATTTAGTAAGCCAGCATAGTTAGGGAAAGAGAAATTTAAATTTTTTTAACTGAGGGTTAATAAAGGTATATGTGCTAATAACCATAATTTTTTATTATCTAAACCAGAACACTTACGAGTAGGAAAGAGAATGCTTGTTTATTAATAGTTAAACCAGGATAATCAAATAAAGCTGGAAATGTCTGGGCAAGCTGGGAAGCAACTAAGACCTTTCAAGATTTGATTAGATTGGTTTATGTCAGTTATGTTTTTGCAAATAAATTAGTCATTATACTAATCACCATTTTATTTTGATAAATTTTAATATACTATCAATGAGAATTCAAAAATACAAATTTTTTTTCATTAATTCATCTTAGAGGAAATTTTCCCATAATATTTGCATGGCAAGTAAACTTTCATACATTCAGTGTAATAGTTCATTTTAAATGAAATTTTAAAGAAGCTAGAGATACTTCTGTCCAAGTAAAACATTGGTAATTTATTCACTACAGAAATAAGTTGTAGGAGAAGAGAAAATGATAAGTTCTAAGCTAGCATATTAATATTGGAAGAACCATAAATCTTAGAACGTAGCTTAAAGCCTTAGACCTTTGAGCTCTAATATTTGTTAGGGTTCTGGCCAAGTCACTTAAACTATGAGCCTCAGTTTCCACCTCTATAAAATTAGGATAATGATACCCACCACCAAAGTTTATTTTGAGGGTTGAGATAATGTGTATAAGATGCCTAGCATCGTGTCTGGCCCATAATAGGGAACCAACAAATATTAGTTTCCTTTTCCTCTTCCTTTCCTTCCTCCATTCCCTCCCTCCCTGGATCTTTTAGCTAGAAAAATAAGTCTACGCTAAATCACTGAATCATTTTTTCCCCTTAGATCTAAACTGCAGAGGTAGAAAGCAGAAAACTTGGGAAATGACAGGTAATTGTTTTGTACTGGCCACAGATATAGATCCTCACCTGTCCTTGTACTACCTATGGCTCCTGATTAACATATTAAGAACATTTCGGACTGGCCTCTGAAGCTTTTTAAATTTTGACTAATTGTTTTCATTGGCAGTGTTGGAATACAGATTCTTGGGTTCATTGGCAGTGTTGGAATACAGATTCTTGGGTCTAGAGAGCCATTTAATGGGGGGTTGTGGGCCTATTTTTATTTTGAAGATAGTTTTTTCAGAGTGCTAAGATCTCATGAGTTGCCCTCACATATTTAGGAGAAGGAATACTAATTTGCTGCTTATTAATTTATTAAGTATCCATAGTTGAGCATTAAGCTATTTACTAAGTTGTTTGCTCTTCTTTTCAGTAGTGGCTCAAATCAGCCTTTTCCTATCAAACCACTTAGTGAATCAAAAAACCGCTTGTTGGACAGTGAATCTCAGTGGCTGGAGAATGGAGCTGAAGAAGGCATCGTCAAATCAGGTAATAGTTCTCATTTGAAACACTGCTTTGTCTGGTTCAAATGAAAAGCACCAGATATAATACATGTGGAAAAATCAAAATAATGTAACATTTAAAAAATACTAAAATATGTGAAACTTTTAAATATATGCTGGGCGCAGTGGCTCACGCCTGTAATCCCAACACTTTGGGATGCCGAGGCGGGTGGATCACAAAGTCAGGAGAATGAGACCATCCTGGCTAACATGGTGAAACCCCGTCTCTACTACAAATATAAAAAATTAGCCAGGCGTGGTGGCAGGCGCCTGTATTCCCAGCTACTCAGGAGACTGAGGCAAGAGAATGGCTTGAACCCGGGAGGCGGAGCTTGCAGTGAGCCGAGATCGCGCCACTGCACTCCAGCCTGGGTGACAGAGCGAGACTCCATCTCAAAAAATAATAATAATAAAAAATAAATAAATAAATAAAATATATATAGGGTGTTTGTGTTTCTTAGTAGCTTCTATGAGGAAGGGATAGAGCGAGGAGAGTATAGTGGCTCATGTTTTTTTCTATGCAACTGCAGGTTTTTGTTAACCCAGCCACATATTTCTCCACTGAGATATGGAAAGTTCTTTTGGCATTGGCTGTTCTGAATAAGCAACGTTATTCTTTTTTTTTTTTTTTTTGAGATGGAATTTCGCTCTGTCACCAGGCTAGAGTGCAGTGGCACGATCTCTGCTTACTGCAACCTCCACCTCCCGGGTTCAAGTGATTCCCCTGCCTCAGCCTCCCGAGTAGCTGGGACTACACGTGGTTGCCACCATGCCCAGCTAATTTTTTGTATTATAGTAGAGACGGGGTTTCACCATATTGGCCAGGATGGTCTCGATCTCCTGACCTTGTGATCCACCCGCCTCAGCCTCCCAAAGTGCTGGGATTATAGGCATGAGCCACCATGCCCGGCCAGCAGTGTTATTCTTTAGGGTCCCAGCTTTTGCTTAGTTGAAGATAATTCTTGAAAAGCATTACATTCTTTGCTGCCTTAGTTAAAAAAGAGCACACTGGCCAGGAATGGTGGCTCACGCCTATAATCCCAGCACTTTGGGAGGCCGAGGTGGGTGGATCACAAGGTCAAGAGTTAGAGACCAGCCTGGCCAACGTGGTGAAACCCCATCTCTACTAAGAATACAAAAATTAGTCAGGTGTGGTGGCACGTGCCTGTAATCCCAGCTACTCGGGAGGCTGAGGCAGGAGAATTGCTTGAACCCGGGAGGCGGAGGTTGCAGTGAGCCGAGATCGCACCACTGCACTCCAGCCTGGGTGACAGAGTGAGACTCCATCTCGGGGAAGAAAGAAAAAAAAGGCCGGGCGCGGTAGCTCATGCCTGTAATCCCAGCACTTTGGGAGGCCGAGGCGGGCGGATCACGAGGTCACGAGATCGAGACCATCCTGGCTAACATGGTGAAACCCCATCTCTACTGAAAATACAAAAAATTAGATGGGCGAGGTGGTGGGCGCCTGTAGTCCCAGCTACTCGGGAGGCTGAGGCGGGGGAATGGCGTGAACCCCGGGGGGTGGAGCCTGCAGTGAGCCGAGATTGCACCACTGCACCCCAGCCTGGGCGACAGCGAGATTCCATCTCAAAAAAAAAAAAAAAAAGAAAGAAAGAAAAAAAAAGAGCACACTGAATATAATTTAACCTTTTCTAGGTGACTCTTAATCATTTATGAATTGAGGATTCAGGTATAGAATAGTCAGTAAAATTGAAGTGGGAATTTTCATCAGACCTGGGTTTAAAATATTGTCTGGCTACTTAACTAGCATTACAGTCTAAAACACATCTGTTTTTTAATGATAATAGTAATAACACTGATTATCTCCTTGCACTATAGAAAAGTGGTTTTGGGTCAGGCACAGTGGCTCACACCTGTAATCCCAGCACTTCTGGAGGCTGAGGCAGGAGGATCACTTGAGCTCAGGAGTTTGAGACCAGCCTGGGCCACATAGCCTATCTCTACCAAAAACTTTGGGAAAAAAATTTTCTAGGCCTGATGGCATGTGTCTGTAGTCCCAGCTATTCAGGAGGCTGAGGTGAGAGGATTGCTTGAGCCTGGGATATTGAAGCTACAGTGAGCTATGATCATGCCACTGCACTTCAGCCTGGATGACAGAGCAAGACCCTGTCTCAAAAAAAAAAAAAAAAAAGGAAAAAGAAAAATGATTCCGGACATTTAGCTCCATTTGTACTAACTGTAGCAAACACCCTAAATACCCTTAAAGACCTACTGTTAGAATTTCTGAGGTTTTTTTGTTGTTGTCTTGACTTTTAGCAGCATTTAAAACATTCTCTTAAATTGGTATCTTTAGGATCTTCATTGGGATCATTACACCTTTTGTATAAGGTCAAGGAAAAATTCCAAAGTTTAAGGCCAGCCTAGGCAATACTATTAAGGCCCGTCTCTAAAAAATAACGATCTAGGGAAAAGTTCATTTTGTGAACTTCTTAATTATTGCTGTTTAACATCTTTAAAGCCAATAGGTATTTCCACAAGATAAACATAAAATCAAACTTTTGACTGCTAATGTTAGCTCTTTACTTACTTCTAGGTTCTATAAGAAGACAAATGGTTGACACCATAAGCCTATTTTGTATTTACATGATAGTCATTTTTGCTTTCATTTTACCATTTAGCCAGAAACTTAATACTTCTTTTTTTTTTTTTTTGTCATGTCATATATAATTATATGCTTACAGGGACAAATAACCATGTAACAATGGCAATAGAAAATTGAGTACCACTTGTTCATAACTAACCATTTGAATAAGAGCAAGGTAAGACAGTATAAAGGTAATCCTTGAATAAATGCAGCTTATTTGCATATTTCATAATCTTTAAACAATTTGCAGTTCTATTTTTTTAGTCTTTTTAATTATATCAGCAAAATTAGGCAGTACAGGAAAGACTAGAATGTAACATCTGCCCAAATCTCATTTTCCTTATTTCTTATAGAATAATCTTAGTAATTATTTGTTGGTAAATTAATGACGAAACTAATAAAAATAGTTTAGGACTAGTATGTGGACCACTGGCCTTTTCAGAAGGCAGTACCTTATTAATTAAAGAAAAAAAGGTGGCCAGGCAAGGTGGCTCACACCTCTAATTCCAGCACTTTGGGAGGTCAAGGTGGGAGGATCACTTAAGTCCAGGAGTGAGAGACCAGCCTGGGTCAGATACTTAAATTAGTATAGTGAGACCTCATCTCGACAAAAAATAAAAAATTAGCCAGGTTTGTGTTGATGCACACCTGTATAGTCCCAGTTACTTGGGAGGCTGAAGTGGGAGGATCACTTGAGCCCAGGAGGTCAAGGCTGCAATGAGCCAAGATGGCACCAACTGCCCTCCAGCCTGGGTAACAGAGCAAGGCCCTGTCTCAAAAAAAGAAAAAAGAAAAAAAGGTGACTTTTGTCCACTATTGAGGAAATTCGACCCAGAGAAAAATGACCAAAATTAAAGGCTCTGAGAAAGAAATAAGAGGTTTATTTATGTCATATGGTTTGTAAAAGACACAGCAAGAGAAAATTGCTAAGTAGTAAATTACCACAAACATGGAGCTTATCGCATTTATCATCCTGTTCCTGTATAACAGGAGTTTGTTTTTCTAAAGGCATCTTATCTTTAGTGTCAGCTAGAGGAGCATCTGTTTCCTCACTTGTGGGCTTGTCCTCAGCAGTTAGGTCCTTGCAGAGGACCTCGAGCCTGCGTGCAGGGCTGCAGCCAGAACCTAAGACCCAGGACAGAGTCAGATCACAGGCACTAGGGGTGGAGGTCACGTCGGGCAGAGTCAGATCGCAGGCACTAGGGGTGGAGGTCACGTCGGGCCGAGTGCGCTGCAGTCAGAAGAGGAGCTATGTGTCCCGCATACGGTGATTGTAAGCCAGGTCCATGCCACCAAGAGCTGGAGCTGTGGAGTAGTACTTGGTTCCCAGAAAAGCCCTCAGTCCGAGGTCCACATTTCTTCTTAATGCGGGCGGAAATAATTGCTGATGCTTGTGGTTGTTGAGAATCCTCAGCTGCAGTTCCTTTAACAGTTGCTGTGGGAAGTTTTCTACATCTTGCACCAATCTTAGGACAGGTGTAGGTGGACCAGATGTCTTCTCAGATGATGTCCAAGTTAGCAGTCTGGGAGTACTGTAAGATTCTCCCTTTTAAAATACTCTTTTGATTGCTTCTGGGGAAGACAGTAATACCCACTCATTTACTGCTACAAAAATCTTTATTATTATAATATTAGTAGTGTTAAGGAATTCATTTTCTATCTTGTTATATTAGTAGCTTTGTACCTTAGCCCACAGAACCATTTAGTAAATATTTTCAGAAATAAAAAATCAAGTTTTAACCAATAATGTGTTTCTTTTTTTGTAGGTGTATGAAAACATTATAGACTGGTATTTTCAATTTTCATTTGCAAGGAAATGATCAGTGGAATGAAATAACTGAAGTATAACAGAAGATATATTTTTTAAAACGGAAAGCCTTTGTACAGTTCCTGGGATTCACAGAAGCACTACTCCAGAGCAGAACGATGCCTTAATCTTAAGTGTCCATTTGTGCAGCATTGACTTAGAGCTACAAAAGTGACTTAATGTTATTCTGGAAATAATACTTACCTGTTATGAGATGCTATAATATGAGCTGTCATCACATTTTAACATGCATATGTATTTTTTGATACCTGAATTACATTATTAGAATAAGTATCCGTATTTTCACTCCAAAAACACAAGCTTAAAAACTTTAAAGTACATCTAGGGCAAATGGTGGCTGAAAGTGACTAATATTCAAATTACTGTTGCTTGTACTGTATAAGGAAAACTGCTTTTTTAAATTGGGTATTTGCTAATTTATAATTACTATTTTATACTTTTCAACATTTTTAATAACTTTTTTTATTGTTGGCTATAACAGAAGGATTCAGATATCTAAATATCATTTAGAACATAGAACACATTGGTCTAATTCATCGAAAGCTTAGTTATGAGCATTAATATAACCATGTAGTAGAGCAAGTGCCCAAGGTTTAAAGGGAACTTGGCAGTATAAGAAATATTTTGGGTTCTCTCTGCTATTTTATAGCTTTTTTTGTTGAACTTTCAGGGGTATGTACATGGGCAGAGAAACACAAAGGTACATGTGCTGGAGAATACTGGACACAGTGGGAAGAAGTATAGGTGTCCAGAAGAAAATCTAAGAGGAATATTGTAATTTGTTAAAAAAAAATAGCTTTGAGTTTTAACAGCAGTTAGAATAAAGTATGCTGTTGACTTCACTTTCAAATTTCAGTGTAGGTAATGACTAAAAATTACTTTGAAACTTTTTACAGTAATACTGTAACAGCTTAAACAGTGATTTAAAATGCAATTCAAACTAGGCAAAAAAAACTTTAGAGTAAGTTTTCCTCCTGGCTGTCAGTTGGAAATTCTAACCTGAGTGGTCATTTTACATTCCCAGTCTCTTGAGAAGTGGATTCTACTCTTAGATGCACAGTCTGAAGTCTGACTTCCTAACAGCAACCCCTTTATGACTAGACACACTTCTCCTTTTTCCTTTTAAAATCTAAGCGACAGGAGGTGTTGCATTAACTCCAAGGAAAAGTACAGAATAAACAATGTAGAAATGTCACTCCTCATTTACACCTTTTAGACAGACACACACACACACACACACACCCCAAAATAATTGATTGCTTCCAGTGAGTGGGTGGAGATGAATCTCAGCAGCATCTGTGAGTACTACAGGTTGGAGCTTCCTGTCTGTAAAATGGGACTGCAGGGGAGGGGGTGTTGTGAATGAGTTGGACTGGATGACTTCTAACATTCTGCGATGCCTAATTTTGCAAAATCACTTTTCATTCACCCAATAAATTTTTTTCTTCTTTTTTCCACAGAGTTTTGCTCTGTCTCCCAGGCAGGAGTGCAGTGGCGGGATCTTGGCTCGCTGCAACCTCTGCCTCCCAGGTTCGATAGAGTCTCCTGCCTCAGCCTCCCAAGTAGCTGGGATTACAGGCTCTTGCCACCATGCCCGGCTAATTTTTACATTTTTAGAAGAGACGAGGTTTCACCATGTTGACCAGGCTGATCACAAACTCCTGACCTCAAATAATCCACCCACTTTAGCTTCCCAGAGTGCTGGGATTACAGGCATGAGCCACCACGCCCCGCCCCAGTAAATTTTTTGGAGTACCTTCTGTATGCTAAATAATACACTAGGAATAGCTCTATCATTTCCTAGTACAGCATAAATTTTATGGTTGCTACTGTAGGTTTATAATTTGTTTATAATTTGGCCTAATTTCCATCAGCCATACTAATATTAGATTTTAAAAGGAGGCAACTTTTTTTCTTTTTGAACCAAAGGAATGAGTTAGCTTTGAAAACATAATTTGGGATATTATAGTATGGATTCTTCTACCTTTGTTTCAACTCCTTAATAATCTTGATTCTAGCAAACTAGAATGAGATTTAAGAGATACCAATTATTGCTGGGTGTGGTGGCTCATGCCTGTAATCCCAGCACTTTGGGAGGCCAAGGCTGGCGGATCACCTGAGGTCAGGGGTTCGAGATTAGCCTGGTCAAAATGGCAAAACCCTGTCTCCACTAAAAATACAAAAAAAACCCAAAACTGTCCAGGCATGGTGGCACACGCCTGTAGTCCCAGCTACTCGGGAGGTGGAGGCAGGAGAATCACTTGAACCCAGGAGGCGGAGGTTGCAGTGAGCCGAGATCATGCCACTGCACTCCAGCCTGGGCAACGAGTGAAACTCCATCTCAAAAATATATATATATCAATTACCAACTAAAAACATAACTTCAGTTTGGCAGTTTGCATATTATAAGGAGATAAATGTTAAAACATACTTGACTACTTTCAGAAATGTTCTCCTGGTACTTTTTGCATTTCTACATTCAGATAAAAAGATTTGCATGCACCTGGCTAACGCCAAGGGAACTTCATTTTTTTCTTCACTATTATGCACTTTCATGGTATAGTCTTTCTCAGTTCTTTTAATTTTTGTTATTTAACATCTTTAATAGCACAGCAAACATCTTTTCAGAAATTTTCAGTTAAAGCCTTTGAATTACTTATCTTTGATTTAATTTACAGCCGGCATTTTGCCACGTTCTAAATAATATTTAGCTGAACTGATTCATACGTATTAATGACCATTCTAGCAAAGGCCTACAAGTGGTGTGGGAATCAGGGAAAGGCTGCCTCTTTGGTATCTCAACTGGTATTGATTATTGCTATCAACTATTTGGGGAGAAAAAATCAAAATGAAGCCCTGTCAAATTTTAGAAGTACTATCTTTGGTCCTTCAAACACTTTGTGATGACACCTTAAGAAAAATAAAGTTGAAGTTCAGGTCTTGCCATTGCCATTACAAACAAATTAGGAGACTTGGTTTACCTGGGAACAAATTTACTTGAATATTCAGTACCTGAAACTATGCCAAACCAAAGAGCAGCTGCAGTACATTCGTTATTTTAAATGAACAAGTTTACAAAGTTTATTTTCATCTATACGTAAGGATGATTTTTTTAAAACTTTTTACATATTAGTGGTTATGATCCAATGTGTCATGAGTGAATTTAACTGTAAGGTGGTTTAAATCAAATATGCAATGTTTACTTGAATTGTATTTCTATTAGCAGATTTTGACTATGTTTACAGGACTGTTTAAGGATTATCAGGCATGTGAGATCTTTCAGTTATCTTTAAAGTAGATGTATGTTAAGGGCTTAGATTTAGGATCTACATATTCTGGGCATTGAATAGGCAGTAACTTACAAATAAGTTTTGCTTACCTTTTGTTCTAGGGACTAGCACTGCTATCAATGGAAAGTATTTTTAACTAATCTGTTATTAAGAAAGTCATATTTTTGCATTTCAGCCAAAATAAAGACCGTATCTAATAATCTGTTAGAAACAGATAATACATGTCTGAAATCCATATGTTTCATATGATCTAAACTGTATTTTCCAATTTAAATTAAAAATGTAATATAGATTCAGAAAGGTTCATATTTTTCTAATGACTTCATTCTATATTATTTTGTTAGGTTGCATAAAGAAGCAAGGAATTGTACTTGTATTAAAAGATGAAGAAAGCTATTAGGTATATTTGTATATGACTGCAAATGAGTCTATGCCCGTTTAAAAGAAAAGATCGACACTATTTTAAAGTGAGCTTTAATATGCTTTTATATAAACAAATTTGAAGTACAGTTTAGTTTGGTTGTGTTTACCTAACAAGTATCATAAGCCTTGTGTTTGCTCTTATTTGTATAATCCTAGCCTGTGACTTAATGTTGATGCTTTGCTTTGTCTTTTGGCTGGCCTAACCTACATTGATATGTACACAGAACATTTTAAAACTTTTTTTTTCAAAAGTCATAATGAATTACTTTATTAATAAACAAAGTCTTGTATTTGAAGTGTTTTCTTTGTTATAAAGTGGTATTTACCAAATGAGAGAATAACTATTATTTTTATCAACTTGAAAATCTGGTAAAATAGTGCTTAGTTAGAGAAAGAGATTGGCTAATAGTTTGGGGAAACCACTTTTAAGATAGGTATTACTTTAGTGCAACAAAATTGTTGTTTACTTAGGTTTATTCAAAACCTGAAGAGTTTAACTTAGCTTTTTACTGAACATAATTTAATTTCAGAAGTCATTTAGGATCTTGAGAACCTTCAGATCACTGTAAGTTGTTGAATTGTGATTGTTAAAATGCTGAATAATTAATAGATTTCATTATGTAGAATTATTTTATGGCATCTGTGTTCCAGTGCCCTTCCAAAGAAGCCAAGTTTGTTATTAAAGCCATTTAAAGATTTCCTGTAGCTATATTTATAAAAATTGAAGTATCTCCACGAGAAAGGAAAGATCTTGAAGACGGGTAAAAATATCAAATTGCAGGCCGGGCACGGTGGCTCATGCCTGTAATTTCAGCACTTTGGGAGGCCGAGGTGGGTGGATCACTTGACGTCAGGAGTTCGAGACCAGCCTGGCCAACATGGTGAAACCCTGTCTCTACTAAAAATATAAAAATTAGCCAGGTGTGGTGGTGGGTGCCTGTAATCCCAGCTACTTGGGAGGCTGAGGCAGGAGAATCACTTGAACCCAGGAGGCAGAGGTTGCAGTGACCCGAGATCGTGCCACTGTACTCCGGCCTGGGTGACAGAGCAAGACTCTGTCTCCAAAAAAAAAAAAAAAAAAAAAGTCAAATTGCTGAAATCTGCAATCTGCATATAATGTGATCCCACTTAAGAGTTTTACAGTGTCCATGCTGTGTACCTGTGTGTTAAACTCAGCCTATTAATTGAGCGCCTACTCCAGGGAATGGGTGAGTAGTGGAAATAGAGCCACAGGCATCCTGCCTTTCCAGGCAGTGGCCCTGTGTGGGGTACAGGCATACAGGTACAACACCCCTCTGGGTGTTAATTGATGGAGTGAGAAATGATGGCTTATGGTTTGTCTCATTCAGCCACCGGAAGTGACAACCCTCTATTTAGAAGATTTACCAACTATGATCCTGTGCATATAATGTGGACCAGCTGCTGTTAAGTTTTTACCGCAACCTTCTAAAATAAATGTGAATTATTTGCAACATGTAGAGCCTCTCTAGATGTGGAGAGGTTGTCAACGATGCTAAAAGTAAAATGAGAAAAACTTGCTTTCCAACCCTTTTGTTAAGATTCACTGGAAAGGAACATTGCCTTCTGGAAATCACTTACGGGAATGCAATTTTTACAGCATTTCTTGGACTTATGCCCTCGTTCGTTTCATGGGTTGAAGGAAGGGCAGAAGGCAGTGAAGGAGGGGAAAGGTTCCCGCCAGAATGTGCATTTAGAAGCATTGATCCACAGGCGTGCTATTACTCAGCACTCCTGTGGATACAATGATAAACTTCACTCAGCACTCCTGTGGATACAATGTTAAACTTAGGTCCTTCATTCAAATGCCTGTATCTAGCTTTTCTACGTGTTTAGATGTGCTCACCACATATTAAAAATAGATGTGGAGTAGTGTTTGAAAAATATTGAAAATATTGAAAAATGTTTTCAATACAGTTATCTCTTGGTATCCATGGGGATACTGAGGTCTGCTTGAGCATCCTCGGATTTTGATATCCGTGGGGATTGGTCTAGGACCTCCCACAGATACCAAAATCCACAGATGCTCAAATCCCTGATATAAAATGGCCTAGTATCAGGCACAGTGGCTCACGCCTGTAACCCCAACACTTCTGCAGGCCGAGACAGGTGAATCACTTGAGCTCAGGAGTTCAAGATCAGCCTGGGCAACATGGTGAAACCCTGCCTCTACAAAACAAAAAACAAAAATTAGCCAGGCGTGGTGGTGGACACCTGTAGTCCCAACCATTCGGAAGGCTGAGATGGGAGGATGAATTGAACCCGGGAGGCTGAGGCTGCAGTGAGCAGTGATGGAGTCACTGCACTCCACCCTGGGTAAGAGAGCAAGATCCTGTAAGTAAATAAAATGGTCTAGTATTTGCATGTAATTTATGCATATCCTCCCATATACTTTAAATCACCTCTAGATTACTTATAATACCTAATATAGTGTAAATGCTATTAATACATATAGGAGTTATATTTTTATTTTATTATTATTATTATTATTATTTTTGAGACAGAGTTTCGCTCTTGTTGCCCAGGCTGGAGTGCAATTGCATAATCTTGGCTCACCGCAACCTCTGCCTCCCAGGTTCAAGCAATTCTGCCTCAGCTTTCCAAGTAGCTGGGATTACAAACGTCCCACTATGCCCGGCTAATTTTGTTTTGTTTTCTTTTTTTTTTTTTCAGTAGAGACAGCGTTTCTCCATGTTGGTCAGGCTGGTCTCGAACTCCAAACCTCAGGTGATCCGCCCGCCTCAGCCTCCTAAAGTGCTGGGATTACAGGCATGAGCCACCGCACCCGACTTTTTATTTGTATTTTTTATTGCATTGTTATTTGGGTGAAGGGTTCCCTGAATATTTTTGAGCCATGGTTGGCTGAATCTGCAGATGCAGAACCTGTGGATATAGAGCATTGCTTTAGAAAGATTGTCTCCCTAATAGAAAGTGCTAAACCACCTACAGCCGTACCGCCCTAAACATGCCTGATGTCATCTGATCTTGGAAACTAAGTAGGGTCGTGCCTGGTTAGTACTTGGATGGGAAGATGTTAAACCACTGAAAATTACATTAATCTATGCTCTTCTCTGAGTAGTTGGAGGATAGGGAGAAGGGAATTATGCACGTTTATTTAATGTTGAAGTATATATTCCAATTTCATATGACACATTTAATGTTGCTGTATACATAGGGTATATAAAAGTATATGTTCTAATTTCATGACAAATATCGAGTTAGCAAATATATTTTAGGATACTGTTGGTTAAATTCAGAAGAAAGTCTTTTTGTTTGTTTGTTTTTTGAGACAGAGTTTTGGTCTTGTCACCTAGGCTGGAGTGCGATGGTGTGATCTCAGCTCATAGCAACCTCTGCATCCCAGGTTCAAGTGATTCTCCTGTCTCCCGAGTAGCTGAAACTACAGGCATCTGCCACCACGCCTGGCTAATTTTTGTATTTTACTAGAGCCAAGGTTTTGCCATGTTGGCCAGGCTGGTCTCAAACTCCTGACCTCAGGTGATCCACCTGCCTTGGCCTCCCAAAGTGTTGGGATTATAGGCATGAGCCACTGCACCCAGCCAGAAGAAAATCTTTTAAACATTGCGTTTTTAAAAATTTTTAAATAATGTCAACATATTTATTTGAGAACAGGTGATGAGACTGGCTAATTTTTGTATTTTTCTGTTGGAGACGGAATTTCACCATATTGCCCAGGCTGGTCTCGAACTCCTGGGCTCAAGTGATCTGCCCGCCTTAGCCTCCCCAAAGTGTTAGGATTACAGGCATGAGCCACCACGCCCAACCTTCAACATTTATTTCAGATTGAAGGGGAACGTGCAGATTCGTTACATAGGTACATTGTGTTGGTCCTGAGGTTTGGGGTACAGTTGATCCCATTGCCCAGGTAGTGAGCATAGTACTTGATAGACCTACTGTCTACTGTTGCCATCTTTATGTCCATGTTTACCCAATAAACATTGCTTTTATTTTTTATTTTTTTGAGAGGGGTCTCATTCTGGTGCCCAGGCTGGACTGCAGTGCCACAAACAGCTCACTGCAGCCTCAACCTCCTGGGCTCAAGCAATCCTCCCACTACACCTTCCTGTGTTGCTAGGACCACAGATGGGCATCACCATGCCCAGCTCATTTTTTTTCTGTAGAAACAGGGGTCTCACTTTGTTGCCCAGGCTGGTCTTGAACTCCTGAGCTCAATCTTCATACCTTGGCCTTCCAAAGTGTGGGTATTACAGGTGTGAGCCACCATGCCCAGCCCCAAACATTGCTTCTAGAAATGAAATTCGTAATCTACCTCTGTAGTATAACATATCTGTACTTTGCCCATTGAGAAGTGTTCTGAACCAAAATGTCCATATTCAGATTATAGCCATTATCCCCAATGTGCACTTCATTCTACAAACAGCTGTGTGTAGAGTGGATATATTAAGTCCATATTTTAATATCTAGTCCTAGATATTTTGAAGTGAAGATGTTTGTGACAAATTTTTAAAAATGAGATGGTGAACTGGAATTGGCCCACAGGCCATAGTTAAGCAACCCCTATGTTAGCAGCTCCATGCATTCCACACCAGTCTCTATAGTAGCAAATAGGAAGCCCTGCTCCTCCCCCACAAAAAGTGACATTTTTGACACATTTTTGGATTGTTAAATTCAAAACCCAATGTCCTTTGGCAGCATTTGTAAAGGAGGAAGAACTCTCTCCAACTGATGGTTTTTTTTTTTTTTTTTTTTTTGAGACGGAGTCTCGCTCTTTCACCCAGGCTGGAGTGCAGTGGCGCGATCTCAGCTCACTGCAAGCTCCGCCTCCCAGGTTCATGCCATTCTCCTGCCTCAGCCTCCTGAGTAGCTGGGACTACAGGTGCCTGCCACCACAGCACCTGGCTAATTTTTTTTTTTTTTTTTTTTGTATTTTTAGTAGAGACGGGGTTTCACCATGTTAACCAGGATGGTCTTGATCTCCTGACCTCATGATCCGCCTGCCTCGGCCTCCCAAAGTGCTGGGATTACAGGCGTGAGCCACTGCACCAGACCAACTGATGTTCTTAAGCCATCTCTTTGAGCTGTAACTCATTAATGAACGCTTTACTGGAGAAATCAGAAAAGCATAAAATGAATGTTTCTATTTGTTTTTAGAAAACACTCCAGATTATACTGTAGTTCCATGTCAGTTCCACTTAACACAGCTGTGTTGCTAGTGGATGAAATTAAGTCCCTTGTTTTGAAACACCTTAGGCTTCTGGGTGTTCGGAGGTGATGACACATGATAAAGTACAGCTAGTAGAATAATACATGTTATAAATATCTCTTTAATTATTTTTAAAAATGAAATACTATTTTGTAGGTGGGATTGTTCATTCAGTACTTATTCCTGGGTTTGTGAGTGGGAGGGAGAGGCAGCACCAGGGTAGGTTTCTACAGATGTGTCTTTTTTTTTTTCTTTTTCTTTTTTTCGTTTGAGATGGAGTCTCACTCTGTTGCCCAGGCTGGAGTGCAGTGGCACAATCTTGGCTTACTGAGACCTTCACCTACCGGGTTCAAGCAATTCTTCTGCATCAGCCTCCCGTGTAGCTGGGATTACAGGCATGCACCACCATGCCTGGCTAATTTTTTGTATTTTTAGTAGAGATAGGGTCTCACCATGTTGGCCAGCCTGGTCTCAAACTCCTGACCTCAGGTGATCGGCCCACCTGGGCCTCCCAAAGTGCTGGTGAGCCCCTGCGCCCGGCCAGATGTGTCTTTTTAGATGACAGGTGCAGAGTGATCTGTGCCTGTACTTTATATGGCTCTGGCTGTGTACACACTCTTTTTTGAGACAGAGTCTCACTCTCTCACCCATGCTGGAGTGCAGCAGCACAATCACGGCTCACTGCAGCCTCCACCTCCTAGGCTCAAGCAATCCTCCCACCTCAGCCTCCTGAGTAGCTGGGGCCACAGGTGCACACCATCATGCCCAGATAATTTTTTGTATTTTTTGTAGAGAAGGGGTTCCACCATGTTGCCCTCACTGGCCTTGAACTCCTGGGCTTAAGCGATCTGCCTGCCTTGGCCTACCAAAGTGCTGGGATTACAGGTGTGAGCCACTGCGCCCAGCTAACACTGTCTCATTTACCATTATATTCCTAGTGACTAAAACAGTGCCAGACACATACTAGGCGGTCAGTACTTTCTGAATGAATAGTGTAATTCCCTATATATGAACAATCACTATGTATATATGGAAACCTGGGAGGATGTGTACCAAAATATCAACAGTAGTGTTTTCTGCTTGGTAGACATTAGGGTAATTTTACTTTCTTTTTTTGTTTAAATTTGCTACTACAACTACATATTATCTTTGTAAACAAGGTAGGGAAAGTTTATTCACTAATTCCTTCTCAGAGTATGATTACGGTGGCATAAATTGATGCAGTATTACAGGCACAAAGCCACTTCAGCAAACCCTTTTTATAAGGGCCCTAATACATTCATGAGGGAAGAGTCCTCATGACTTAATAACTTTCCAAAAGGCCCCGCCGCTTAATACTACCACAGTGGGGATTAAGGTTCAGCACGAATTTTGGAGGTGCCACCATCATTCAAACCACATAGGTGGTATCAGAGAAGACTACGTGGAAAATGGGAATTTTTATCACCATCCAGCGATAATGAGGCCTCACACCTCCCATGGTGACATTAGAGACCACACGGGGAGCAGTAATGAGGCACCCCTCCCCCGCCCAGCAGAAGTGTTGTCAGTGGAAGCCAACTGGGGGGTCCCAAAATACCACTGCTACCAACAGTAATGAGATACTCCTCCTACCTACTGGAGTATCAAAGGAAGGCAAAGGGGGAACTTTCAAACACACACCGTAGAAATGAGATATGTGTGTGGTGAGTTCGGTTCACATGGCTGTGAGTGTTTAGTGGGTCTGGGGTTAGTCGAGGGAGGAGGCAGACAGAGGGGAAGGAAGGTGCACAGAGGTAGAAAGAGGCCAGAGGTGTTCAGATCTGCAGGTGGCTCCTGGGGCGGCAGATAAAATGGGCCTGGAGGGGCAGGTCAGGGCTCTGTTGGGTAGGCCTCCGTGACAGGCTCATGAGTGGAAATTTCACCCTGAGAGAAGACCGCAGACAGATTTTAGGCAAGAGCCTGACATCAGAGAGACAGAAAGGTGTCATGTGGGGAAAAGTGCAGGGAGGAAATGCTGCTGGCCTGAGGCCACACAGGCAGTGGTTGGAACTCAGGATGTCATGAGACCCAAAGCAAGCCAGGCCTGGTGGGGCTGAGAGGTGGGCATGGGTCTGAGAGGTGTTGTAGAAGGCAGAGTGTGCAGGGTTTTGTGCTGAGAGACGGGGGAGGTACTGAGGTCAATATCTGACGTTTTAAGCTCCAGGAAACTGTGAAACATTAAGATAGTGTGATGGACAATTTAACATGTCATCTTGGCTGGGCCACTGGGTGCCCAGGTATTGGGTCAAACATTATTCCGGACATGTCTGTGAGGGAAATTTTGGATGAGGTTAACATTGGTTTATCATCCCAAAAATGTATTATCATGGATATGACTTATGTTTTAAATATGTGAACATTACTGTGCTTTCTTGGACATCCACTGCCTAGGGCAGACCTCTGCCCTGATGGGTGTTCAGGCACTGAACTACCCATGTCTTTACTTTTCTCTATTCATTCATGATACTTTGACATCTGGGGCATTGCTGACTCTGGGGGGACTGCCCCACCTTCCCTATCAGGCTCTCACACGAGGGCTACTATCCATCCACCTGCCTTAGTCACCCCAGGGCCATTGCCAGACATTAGGGATAGTCATCTGCCCCAGAGCCCTGAAATTAAACTAGACAATCCTAAGCCTGTGTGCTCCGCTCACCCACTCCTCCCGTGGAAACCATAAAAAGGCTCCAGCCCACAGTTCCTCCGTCTCCCTCTGTTCCTGACTGGCCCAGTGTCTCCTATGAGGCCCCGTGTGCTGTGCTGGGCCTCCTGTTTCTAGGGATGTATGAGCAGAATAAGCTTCTTCTTCATGAGAGTCATTTTTGTGTCTGTGTGCCTTATCATCCTTAATTAAAACAGATCCTGGGGACCCTTAAAACACAGGTAAGCACTTGCTCATCCATTCTTCAGGAGGCTAAGTCTGGATCATCCGCCTCTGTCTCTTCTCAAACCCTTTCAGGGCGTGGCCTGGGGCTGGGGTTGCAGTAAGAGCTCAACGAACGTGGCTGGCTGAGTTCTCCTGTGCTGTCCACCAGGCCTCCCCATCGGGTCTGTGCCTCCCATGGGGCTGTCTGTGTGTGTGTCTGATGTGGGGTGCCAGCAGCACAGACACACCAGTGTGTTGTGTTTCCCTCAGAGGCAGCCTCGGGGCTCAGCCTGCTAAGGGTGAGGACAAGGAGGTGCTGGGTGGTGACGTCTTAGACTTCATCTGAGCCTTCAGTGAATCAATCTTTTTGCTAGTGGAGGGTCTTGCTTCACTGTGGATGGCTGCTAACTGATCAGGGTGGTGGTTGCCAAAGGTGGGGGCGGCTGTGGCAATTTCTTAAAATAAGACAACAATGAAGTTTGCCTTGGCAATTGACTCTTCCTTTCGCGAAAGATGTCTCTGTAGCACGTGATGCTGTTTGATAGCATTTCACCCACAGTAGAATTTCTTTCCAAATTGGCGTCCATCCTCTCAGGCCCTGCCACTGCTTTATCAACTGAGTCGACGTAACATTCTAAATCCTTTGTTGTCATTTCAGCAATGTTCACGGCATCTTCACCAGGAGTAGATTCCGTCTCAAGAAACCACTTTCTTTGCCCATCCACATAAAGCAACTTCTCACCTATTTAAACTTCATCACGAGATTGCAGCAATTCAGTCACATCTTCGGGCTCCACTTTTAATTATAGTTCTCTTGCTATTTCCACCACATCTGCAGTGACTTCCTGTGGTAAATTGACCAAAGTCTCAATTGAGCTTTTCGAAGTCATCCAGGGTTGGAATCGACTTCTTCCGAACTCCTGTTAATGTTGGCATTTGACCCCCTCCCATGAATCATGAATGTTCTTAATGGCACCTGGAATAGTGAATTATTTTCAGAAGGTTTTAATTTCTTTTGTCCAGATCCATCAGAGGATTCACTATCTGTGGAAGCTATAGCCTTACAAAATGTATTTTTTAAATAATAAGAATTGAAAGTCAAAATGACTCCTTGATTCCTGGGCTGCAGAATGGATGTTGTGCTAACAGACATGGAAACATTCATCTTCTTGTACATCTCTATCAGAGCTCTTGGGTGACCTGGTACTCAATGAGCAGTCACATTTTCAAAAAATCTTTTTTTTTCTGAGCAGAAGGTCTAAACAGTGGGTTGAAAATATTCAGTAAGTCATGATGTAAGCAGATGTACTGACACCCAGGGTTTGTTGTTCCATTTATAAAGCACAGACAGAGTAGATTTAGCATAAGTTTAAGTGCTTTAGGATTTTTGAATGGTACATGAGGACTGGCTTCAACTTCAAGTCACCAGCTGCATTAGCCCCTGACAAGAGAGTCAGCTTGTCCTTTTAAGCTCTGAAGCCAGGCATTGACTTCTCCTTTCTAGCTATGAAAGTCTTAGGTGGCATTTTCTTCCAGTAGAAGGCTCTTTCATCTACATGAAAAATCTGTTGTTTAGTGTAGTGACCTTCATCGATGATCTTAGCAAGATCTGGAGCGCTTGCCACCTCATCTTGCACTTGATGTTATGGAGATGGCTTCTTTCCTTAAACCTTATGAACCAACCTCTACTAGGTTCCAACTTCTCTTCTGCAGCTTCCTTACCTCTCTCAGCCTTAATAGAACCAAAGAGATAGGGTCTTGCTCTGGATTAGGCTTTGGCTTAAGGGAACATTGCGGTTGGTTTGCTCTTCTATCCACACCACGCACACTTTCTCCATATCAGCAATAAGGCTGTTTCGCTTTCTTATCATACGTGTGTTCACTGCAGTAGCACTTTTAATTTTTTTCAAGAAATTTTTCTTTGCTTTCACAGCCTGGCTGTTTGGCACAAGAGGGCTAGGTTTCAGGCTGTCTTGGCTTTCAACATGCCTTCCTCACTAAGCTTAATCATTTCTAGCTTTTGATTAAAGTTGAGAGACATACCACTTTTCTTTCACTTGAATATTTAGAGGCCATGGTAGGGTTATTAATTGGCCTAATTTCAATATTGTTGTGTCTTAAGGAATAAGGAAGCTTAAAGAAAGAGAGAGAGAGAGAGAGAGAACAGCCTCAGTGGAGCAGTCAGAACACACACAACATTAATTGATTAATTCATTGTCTTATATGGGTGTGGTTTATCATGCCCAAAAACAATTACAGTAGTAACACCAAAGATCACTGATTACAGATGAGTATAGCATATATAATAACAATGAAAAAGGTTGAAATATTGCAAAAAACTACCAAAATGTGACAGAGACAGGAAGTGAGCACCTGTAGACTTGCTCGATGCCATGTTGCCATAAACCTTCAGTTTGTAAAAAATGCAATCTCTGCAAAGCACAATAAAGCGAAGTGCAATTAAAATCAGCTATGCCTGTATAAAAAGTGCCCGGCATATGGGAGATACCCCATGTGTGGTACTTATTAATATTGGTAGTTTTCATGTGCTGCCCCCAGGAATACATAGATAGATTAACTCAAATGAACTCTAAGGAAACTTACGTTAAGTCTTATGTCTCTTTCCTCCAGATGTCATGGGAACAGACATGTCTTGGAGAGGTGCACCCTGGGATCTGTCCAGGATCAGAAACTCTTGGAGCCAGCCCAGCCAGAGGTACTGCCCAAGGACTTGTTCTCCAAAGCTTCCAGTCATGAAAGTGCTCAGCCCAAGGTGGGTGCCAGGGTGACTGTGCCCCAGGGATGGCTGTGCTTCTTTCTCTATCTGGTTCAGCCCAAGCCACTTAAGGCAACTGTGGATTCACAGCAGTACCTCTAACTCTTCCCACCCCATGGAGACCTGGGCATGCATGAAAGGCTAGGAGGACAGCATAGAATTTGGCCACTGGCCCCTACGGCCATGGGTGGTGGTTGGTGACTGAAGAAAGAGATGAAGGCTTGTCAGGGAGGTGCTTGAACCCTGTCTGGTAGCCCGCAGAACCGAGATCAGAGGCTGTGGAGGCACTGCTGCCTCCTGGGTTCTAAATGAGCAAATGTTTGGGAACGACGGTGCCAGAACAAAGCTGCCTGCGCTCCTGTCCTGCCCTTCTCAGCTCAAGTCACACACATGCTAAGAGGCTTTTGGCTCCAAGTGGCTGGTGGACATTGGTTGACAGATTTGGGATGTGATAAGAGGCTGTTGATTTCATTCGTTTGTGCAATGTCGGAGATAAATTTTAACAGTTAAAATGGGGAAGGAAAAAAAAAAAAGCCCTAGAACTTTGCCAGCATCACAACTCTGCCTGTTTCTTCTAACGGATTTCTTGAAACTGTCAACGGCCTGAGCTGGAGAAGCCCACTTATAAGGAACGTTGTCATGTGTCTCCAGGGGAGCCGGGACCATCCGTGGGGTTGGCTGGCCCTTCACAATGTGACCCCACTTCCATGGGCTCCCTCTTTCCTCCTGCACAGCCCTGGGGTGCAGGGCTCCCTCTGGAAGGCAACAGCTGCCAGCGACTCAAAGGCCTGCAGGGTCGTGTGATCCCAGCATCACAGCTCTACCCATAGAACCAGCAATTTTATCAGTAGTAGTAATTATCCTCTGCAAAAAGAGACACTGAAAACAAAGTTCCCTTTCTCAAAGAACTCTGATGAGAAATTTAAAAATATATTTGACCTTGGAGGATTCATTGTTTTGGAAGCCACGGAGACCTGCCTCATGCAACCCAAAAGAAGGATTACATCTGTGATGAGTGGGACGGGCACGAGGGGCCTCTACAACCAATCTACCCTGTGTCTTGACTTCTCTGAGAGTTGCTTTGGGTTCAACAGTGATTCCATTTCCTCCCAAAGGGCCACTGGGAGATAAGCAGCATCGAGCTTATATCCAAAAAGCTCTATGTAGTTTCAAGGTGTTTCCAAAGCACCTCCTCTGATCCTCATACCCTCCAGGGTGGCAGGCAACACAGGGCATTTGCGTTTGCTCTGAGATGAAGATACGACCATAGGGTTGTACCCAGAAGGTCTCATGACTGGACATCCAGGTCTTTGCACCACACTCCGAAGGGAGAAGTGATCCAGGTTGCCCTTCTGAGAGTGAATATCACTTCCAGCACAAGCGGCAGCCTGCATCCCAGCCGGCCCTGCTGATGCCTCCAAGGATGTGAGTGAGAGTTGCCCACATCATGGGAACCCTTTGCTGGTCTGCAAAATATCCCAGAGGTTGTTCCTTTGAACCCTGTGTGGGGAGAGCTTTGACTTAAATGTGCCATGCATAGAATGAACCCCTGCAGGGGTGTGTCACCCCTTGGCTTCCCAGGAAGACCACCTGCTTTTCTGACACTGTCCCTGGAATGACCAACTGTGGCCTTTTTACAAACTCTTCATGCTCAAGAGTGCACATCCTCATTTACAAGGGACATGTGGAAAGTCTTGAAATTGGATCCGAAAAGTGTGGTTTCTCCAAGAACTAAAAGCTCCCGAAGCAGTTTTGAGAAGAGACGGACATAGGCTAGCATGGATTTTAGCATGGATTCTTTTCCTTTGCTCTTAGGATGTGTGTGATCCCGAAGAGTTTGCCGGCAGGCTATGGGAACTCCATCCCCACACACTCAGCCACTACCTCAGGTGGCAGGGGCCCTGGCTAGGGTTTGGCTGTAATATTCAGGACTGACTGAGCATCCTGCACAGTGGTGAAGGGAGGGGTCCTCTGGAGACCATGCCTCTCCTACAGTAAGCCCCACCCCCAGGTGGGAGGGATGTGCCAGTGCCTTCTCACCCCCACGTGCCTGCATGCTGCCCTTCGTTCTGCTGCTTCCTAATCACACCTGCTCTCAGGAACAGGTGCAACACAGTCCCACTAGGTGCATAGCTACTCACACTGTGACACGGACACTCCCAGGAACACCAGCCCCATAAAGCCTCGGAGGAGAGGGCTAGAATTCTAGGCAACCTTGAGCTAGGGAGGGCTGCTTTGAACTGGGAGATTCTCAATGTCTTTGGAGTCTTATTCTTATCAAAAGTCCCTCTGGAGAAGCCTCGTCTTGGGGATCGGCCAGAGGGAAAAGTTTATGGCAGCACTTGCATCAAAAGACACCATAGCATCACATCAACCAACGACCAACTGTAACGATTTCACTTTTATCAGTATACACATGATTAGAAATTTTGGAAACTGGACCACTCTTCTGTTCTACTAACCAAACACTCAATACCGTGAATCATGTGAGAGGACTGTTGCCCATGTTAGGTTATGTGACCTTTTTCTTTTGGCTGGGGATGGTATACTTCATTGATGGTGCATGACAAGCTGGAGCTGCCTAAGCCCCTGTCCTTCCTCCAGGAGTCTGGAATGGAAACTGACTTTGGGGAGCCTGAGTGGGGCAATGACTCCCCAGCAGCTGGGGGTTCACTCTTCCTCTCATGCTCTTGATGGAGCTGGTGGTCTGGGGGTCTTACTCCTTGGAGGCCGTGTGGACCCTAAGGTCCACCACCCTGTTGCTGCTGCCAAATTCATCCCAGGAAAGGAGCCTGACAAAGTGGCCGTTGAAGGTAATGCCAGCCATGGCATTGAAGGTAGAAGAGTGCGGATGCCACTCTTAAAGTCAGAGGAGACAACTTGGTCCTCAGTGTAGATCAGAATGCCCTTGAGGGGGCCCTCCGATACCTGCTTCAGCATCTTCTCATGCCATCATATTTGGCAGCTTTCTGCAGATGGCAGATGAGAGCCACAACCAAAATATTATGGGTGGGAACACAGAAGGCCATACCTGTGAGCCTCTTATCTGGCTCAGGGATGACCTTGCCCATAGCCTCGGCCACACTAGTAGATACAGGGATGATGTTCTGCAGCAGTCACGCCAAAGTTTCTATAACAGTCTTCTGGGTGGCAGTAGTGGCATGGACTGTAGTCATAGATGACCTTGGCCAAGGGTGCCAAACGTTGATAGTGCAGGAAGCACTGCTGACAATCTCGAGAAGATAATTCATACTTCTCATGGTTCACACCCACCACAAACATGGATCTGCACAAGAGCACAAGGGGCAAAGATGACAACAGTTTTGACTACTTCAAGTGAGCCCCAGTCTTCTCTGTAGTGCTGAAGACGCCAGTGGGCTCTGCACCATATTCAGCACCAGTGTTGCCTCATTTGATGTTGGCGAGATCTTGCTCTTGGAGGATGGAGATGGGTTTCCCATTGATTACAAGCTTCCTGTTCTCTTTCCTTGACTGTGCCATTGGACTTGTCATGAAATATACTGGAACATGTAGACCATGGAGTTGAGGCCAGTGAAGAGATCATTGATGATGACAGTGTCCATTTTGCCAGAGTTGAAAGCTGCCCTGGTGACCAGGTATCCAATATGGCCAAATCCATTGACTCAGACTCTCACCATTGTATCCTGGATGAGGCTGACACTGCATGAGCAGATGGAGCTGTTTGTCAAACGAGGAAGAGAAGAGAGCCACAGCTTTTTTCTTTTAAAAACAGACTTCATTTTCTGAGCAGTTCTAGATTCACAGAAAAATTGAGCAGAGTACAGAGATATCCCAGGTACCTTCCCCCCTACACATGCACAGCTCCCCTCATTATCAACATCCCCCACCAGACTGGCATGTTTGTTTCAATTAATGAACCAACATTGACACATCTCTATCACCCAGAGTCCATGGTTTACCTTAGGGTTCACTGTCTGTGTTGGACATTTTATGGGTTTTGACAAATGCATTATGACATGCATCCATCATTATAATATCAGAGTAGTCTCACTGCCCTACAAATCCTCTGTACCCTACCAGTTCATCCCTTCCTCCCGCTCCCCCCTTGGCAACCACTGATCTTGTTATCCTTTTCATCGTTTCACCTTTTCCAGAATGTCATACAGTTGGAATCATACAGTATGCAGCCTTCTCAGATTGGCTTCTTTCACTCAGTAATATGCATTTAAGTTTCCCCCATGCCTTTTCATGGCTTCGCAGCTCAATTCTCTTTGGTGCTAAGTAATACGCCATTGTCTGCATGTACCCCAGTTTATCCCCTCACCTACTGAGGGATATCTTGGTTGTTTCCAACTTTTAGCAAATACGAATAAAGTGGCTCTAAACATCCGTGTGCAGGTTTTTGTGTGGAAAAGGTTTTCAACTCCTTTCATAAATAAGGGGCGTGGCTGCTGGAAGTTAACGCAACTTTTACTTTGCCTTGATGGCTCTCAAGTGGGGCTGCCCATTGTAACCACCTGGTGAGCATTTAACAAATCCCTGTACCCACCCCCACCCAGGCCACTTTAAACCAGACTCGGAGATGGGTGGGGCTTGAACAAAGTGTTAACCAACCCTTTGGGAGGTCCTGAAGTGCAGCCGGTGTTGAGAATCACCAATTCAGAGGCTGACACCAGATTCCCGAGTTTCTGCAGATTTCTAGTCAGCTTCTCTACCAAGAGACATTTAGACGCTGAGAGCAATAAGAAGATGGTTAAATGACCAAGTATTTATGTTTTATAAAACATTTCTTTTTAAAAATTTATATATATGTGTGTATATGTGTGTGTGTATATATATATATATAGAGAGAGAGAGAGAGAGAGAGAGACTCACTCTGTTGCCCAGGCTAGAGTACAGTGGTGTGATCATGGCTCACAGCAGCCCTGAACCCAATGGCCCAAGTGATCAAGTGATTCTCCTGACTCAGCCTCTCAAGTAGCTGGAACTACAGGTACATGCCATCATGCACGGCTTTTTTTTTTTTTTGAGACTGAGTCTTGCTCTGTCGCCCAGGCTGGAGTGCAGTGGTGCAATCTCAGCTCACTGCAACCTCCACCTCCCAGGTTCAAGCAGTTCTCCTGGCTCAGCCTCCTGAGTAGCTAGGATTACAGGCTTGCGCCACCCTGACCAGTTAATTTTTTTTTTTGTATTTTTACTAGATATGGGGTTTCACCATGCTGGCCAGGCTGGTCTCAAGCTCCTGACCTCGTGGTCCTCCTGCCTCAGCCTCCCAAAGTGCTGGGATTACAGACGCCCTGCTAATTTTTAAAACTTTTTTGTAGAAATGGGGTCTCCCTATGTTGCCTAGGCTGGTCTCAAACTCTTGGGCTCAAGTGACCCTCCTGCCTCGGGCTCCCAGAGTGCTGAGATTTCAGGTGTGAGCCACTGTGCCTGGCCTATGAAACATTTCTATTTTCATTTCTAGAAAAATCAATGTCATTTTTCTAGAAAGTTTCTATATGAAATTCACATCTGCCCCTTTTCACCCCCTTTGACTGACAACAGGCCCCAGAAGGTCCCCTTTTCATGAATTTCAGCATCCCTGGGCCCAGCCAGGCCACCATGGGCATTCCAATCAATTCCAACTTCTCCCAGCTCCCAGGGGCAACAGTTCTTGGTGTGAGGAACATGGACTTGCCCTTCCCTCTGCACCAGCTTGACCTGGCCAGTTCCTTGTGGCTAACAGAGTGGACATCTGTCACTGTCTGCCTGGGGCAGGGTGAAGACCAGGAGATGTCTGAGGTAGAGGGGTCCTTGGTGGGGGGTGGGGGTGGGGTCTAGGCCAGTCATCTATGTGTTTATGTTAAAGCATTTACATATTTATTTATTTATTTATTTATATATTTTTTGAGACCGAGTCTCGCCCTGTTGCCCAGGCTGGAGTGCAGTGGTGCAATCTCGGCTCACTGCAACATCCGCCTCCTGGGTTCAAGTAATTCTCCTGCCTCGGCCTCCTGAGTAGCTGGGATTACAGGCACCTGCCACCACGCCCGGCTAATTTTTTAAATCTTTAGTAGAGACGGGGTTTCACCATGTTGGCCAGGCTGGTCTCGAACTCCTGACCTTGTGATCTGCCCATCTTGGCCTTCCAAAGTGCTGGGATTACAGGCATGAGCCACCGAGCCCAGCCCCAGAACGTCCTTTTTAAACACATTGAACAGATATAAACTGAGTAGCTCTCCTTGGATAGCGGGCTGGAGGGTCAGGCCCCCCATGCAACATCCCCTGCTTGACGACCTGGTGGCTCAGACACTTTTAAGAAACTTGTAGAGTCCCAAAGGAGACATGTTGAGCCTTATTTTCCACAGATGACATGGGGGTAGGAGTGGGCAGCAATCCAAGAAGAAATCACCTCATTTCACAAGATCTGTTGGGGCCAGCCTTTCAGTCTTTAGATGTGTCTGTGTGCGAGGCACTGTAGCTACTCTCCAAATGGTGTCAAGTGTCTCCCTACTCTCCTCCACCTTGTTCCTCCCACCTGTGCTCTGTCCTTGCCCTCCCTGCTCTCTCCTTCCCCTCCCCTCCCCTCCTTCTACCTTCCCTCCTTCACCTCCCCAGGCTAGCTCTGAAGGACAGATGTCTTCCCCCGAGAGGCAGCTGCTCTCAGATGAGGAGCTAACCTATGAATGCATCAGATGTCCCAATATTAGGGGAAATCATCTTCCTTGAAAGTCAGAGCCTAAGCATTTGGGCTCTCCCAGGCTTCCCTCTGCCCGAGTGGAGCCTGGAGCCACTGAATTCAGATCCAAGTGAAAAGCAAGTCCCAGGGCAGCCGAGCAGGCAGCTTGTAAGCAAACGAGTGTGGGGCTCTGAGTGGGAGAGAGGAGGAAGTCTGAGAGTGAAAAAGGAGTCTGTTGCTCTTCCATTTCTTCCTCCTCTCCTTCTACTTTCTCTGTTGCTTTCTCTGCCTTTGTTGCTTTGACTCTCCAGAAAGTCTCCCTGGAGCTGGAAAGTGGCATCACTGAAACATTCCAGAAACGAGCTGAAGTCACTCAAGGAAGGCCTTGGGAACTAGGGTTTGGCCCGGTGGGCAGCGCATGGTAGACATTCACACGCGCACTCCAGCACTGAACACTGCGACCTGGCAGGTAAGTACTCAATCTTTATGATGGCGGTAATGAAGCCCGGTGACACCTCCAGTGCACGCTTCCTTTCTCTGCCCCTGGAACATCGCTGACGTGCGTGTGATGCAGAATCTTTGAAGCGGTAATTATGAAATGTTTGGCACTGAGCTCTCTGCTCTGACCCAGGAAGAGGCGTTAGAGGAATTCTGTGAAAAGTTTGCAGAGGTCATTGACCCAGGATGCTGCTGGAACCCCAAGCAGGAGGGGAGGTTCCAGGAATAGCACATCACCTGTCCTGCATAAAGGGAACCACTGGGAGCCCGCACCAGAAAACACCATGTGCTTCTTACTCCTGCTGCAAGGGAAGAGGAGAGACCCGGAGAAGGTTGCAACAAGAGCAACTGAGATGACCACGATTAAGGAGATGTGGCTGCAGAGGTCAGACTCCAAAAGGACTCTCAAAGGTGAGTGGCTGGGGGTTGTTAGGGCTTATTCATGAGGATGCCTACCACAAAGAGCTTTAAAATAGGCAGCAACTCCAAAAAGTCAACAATGAAAGCACAAACGTCCCAATTAAAAAGCAGAGAGAGGACTTGAGCAGACATTCTTCAATGGAGACAGCCATCAAACACATGAAAAGGGGCTTAACCTCGATAATCATTAAGAAAATGCAAATCAAAACTACAATGAGATCCCACCTCACACCCGTTAGAATGGCCATAGCTAAAAATAAACAGAAAATAGCAAGTACTGAAGACATGGAGAAACTGGAACCCTCATGCACAGTCAGTGGGAATGTAAAATGGTGCAACCACTGTGGAAAACAGTATTGAGGTTTCTCAAAAAAATAAACATAGAATTATCATATGATCCAGCAATCCCACCTCTGCGTATACAAGCAAAGAATTGAAAGCAGGGGCTCAAACAGATATTTGTACACCTATGTGCCCGGCAGCATTACTCACAATAGCCTAAAGATGGAAGCAACCCATATGTCCACTGAAGGATGAATGAATAAACAAAATGTGGTCTATCCAGACAATGGAGTATGATTCAGCCTTAAAGAGGAAGGGAGGCCGGGCGTGGTGGCTCACGCCTGTAATCCCAGCACTTTGGGAGGCCGAGGCGGGTGGATCATGAGGTCAGGAGATCGAGACCATCCTGGCTAACACGGTGAAACCCCGTCTCTACTAAAAATATAAAAAATTAGCCGGGCACGGTGGCGGGCGCCTGTAGTTCCAGCTACTCGGGAAGCTGAGGCAGGAGAATGGCATGAACCCTGGGAGGTGGAGCTTGCAGTGAGCCAAAATCGCGCCACTGCACTCCAGCCTGGGCGACAGTGTGAGACTCTGTCTCAAAAAAATAAAATAAAATAAAATAAAGAAAGAAAGAGGAAGGGAATTCTGCCACATGCTACCACATGGATGACCCTTGAGAACATTATGCTCGGTGAAACGAGCCAGGCACAAGAAGACAAATTCTCTGTGATTCCACTCACATGTGCACCTACAATTGTGAAATTCACAGACAGGGAGTGACATGGTGGTTGCCAGGGACTAGAGGGAGGGAGGAATGGGGCGTTAGTGTTAATGCATTCGGGGTTTCAGTTTGGGACAGTGAAAAAGTCCTGGAGCTGAGTGGTGGTGATGGCTGCACAACAACATGCACGTGCTTAATACCACAGAACTGTGTCCTTAAAACTGGCTAAGATGGCACATTTTATATTATGTATATTTTATTGCATGATAATATTTAAAAGATGGGCAGGGAAGGAAGTAGTGATGAGTGTGGGCAGGGGTTTGAATTTGTGTCCCAGAAACCAGAACAGGGCAGGAGGCCAGGAGAGAGAACCTACAGGAGAGGCTCCCACACACGGGCCCTGCAGAGGGTCCTTCCCCCAGGCCTGTGCGTAGGTACCCAGGGGCCCAGGTTCCTTGAGGGTGGTATGAACCCCCTGCAGGCAGGGCCTGGCAGAATCAGAGCAGCAGAGGATTCCAGCAAATGTCCCCAGGGGCAGGAGGATGAGGCTGCGCTGAGGTCCCTGGCCTCATTGGTCAAGGGGTTTAGAGAAGAATGTCAGATAGCACTGGTGCCCTTGGGGCTTCTGGAGCGAGCACCGAATCTCGGATCAGCTTCCTCCCCTTGATCGGCTTCCTCCACAGTCACATAGAAGGCTGGAAGCGCGTCATACAGGGTCCTGAACTCTCGGGGGCAGGTTGGGGAGTCTAGGGACAGGGAACAGCGTCTCTATTGGCCACCACTGCCATGACGGGAGGACCTGGGTGGGAAGTTTCTGGAGCTCAGTGACAACCACCAAGCCAGCATGTGTGACTAGGGCTGGGTTTGAAGGAGGAGCTCAAGGCAGTAAGAGAAATGCAGCCTCATTGGTTGAGGTCACTCCACATTCATGCCTTTAACTAGCTTGACCCTCTCCAGCCCCTTAGCAGAGACAATGAGGCATCCCTGCATCCCTGCCCATTGGCTGGACCTTCTGTGCTCAATCCCACCTGACTTTCTGCTTCCAGTTCCTCGTTTCAAGTGGAAATCTCACAGTTTCTAACCCTCTTGGCAGGACTTCTGTCTTCTGCTCTGAACTCTTCTTGAGACTTCATGTCAGGATTCAATCTCTCTAGTTTTGACCCCTCTGGTTCTTCCCATCCTTGAACCCACCTCGCCTGGCTCTGGCCCCCGGGTCTTCTATACGCATCTGCCTAGACCCTGTCCCCTGTGAGAGAAACTGACCATGGGATGATGGGTGTTCAGGGCTGCCTTCAGGACGTGGCTTCAAAAGGCAACTGCCCCTGAGTCCCTGCGGTGCTGAGGAAGGTAAGGAATGGGGAGAAGGGGGACAACCACCCTGCCCCAGAGCAGGCTGCTGAGGAGGTGTCAGGGAGGACTCTCCCCCTGTTATCACAGGCCCCAAGGCTTGCTGGACGGGCCTGGTGGTGAGCAGCAGCGTGGTGTGTTCGTGCTCTTGTGGGAGGTAGCAGGAAACAATCCCAGAGGCAGGGGGGAATTGCCCCGGGCCACCCACAGGCCAGCACTCAAGACCCAGCAGCAGCACTGGGCTTCAAGCCACCAGCCATCCTCTCCAGATGCTGCTCCCTCAACAGGAGAGCAGAAGGCTCCATTCCGCCCCCACCATTAGTGCCTCTTCTGAGACTGAAGCTCACTAACTTCTCAGAGTGAGGCTCACTAATGTTCACTAACTGAGCCTTGAAGCACACTTAGGGGAGGCAAAAAGGAGGAGCGCCAGGCTCTGAGTCCTGGGGAGAAAGTGACGCTGAGCACTGTTTCTGCACTACATGCACGTGAATCAGCCTGTCACTTCCTCTAGCTCAGGACTTGTCCCTGTCCCTGTCCCTTTTTTAAGACGGAGTTTAACTCTTTTTGCCCAGGCTGGAGTGCAATGGCATGACCTTGGCTCACTGCAACCTCCACCTCCTGGGTTCAAGTGATTCTCCTGCTTCAGCTTCCCGAGTAGCTGGGATTACAGGCCCCCGCCACCATGCCTGGGTTAATTTTTGTATTTTTGTACAGATGGGGTTTCACCATGTTGGCCAGGCTGACCTCGAACTCCTGACCTCAGGTGATCCACCCACCTCAGCCTCCCAAAGTGCTGGGATTACAGAGGTGAGCCACCACGCCCGACCATCCCTGTCACCTTTAAACAGCATTGTCCACAGCTCCGTCTGCAGGGTCAGGGCATGGCCTCTCTCCATGTTCCTGTGAAGAGCCTTCATTGGAATCATCCCGGGACATACAGCTTGAATGTGCTGTCTGGCTAGCCCCTCCACTAGGGCAGCAAGGAGAAAGAAGCTTTTTAATTTATCTTAAGTTAAAGCAACAGGAACTCAACTAAATGGCAAGGAAACAAATCCAGACAGTCTCCCACTTATGATGTTTCCATTTACAATTTTTCAACTTTATGATGATATGAAAGTGACATGCATTCAGTAGAAACCATACTTCCATACCCATACAACCATTCTGTTTTTCACTTTCAGTACAGTATTCAATAAATTACGTGAGATATTCAACACATTACTATAAAATAGGCTTTGTGTTAGATGATTTTGCCCAACCATAGGCTAATGAAAGTTTTGAGCACACTTAAGGTAGGCCAGGCTAAGCTATGATGTTGGGTAAATTAGGTGCATTAAATGCACTTTTTAATTTTAATATTTATTTATTTAGAGACAGGGTCTCACTCTGTCACCCCAGCTGGAGTGCAGTGGGTCCATCTTGGCTCACTGCAACCTCCACCTCCCAGGCTCGAGCAGTCCTCCCACCTCAGCCTCCTGAGTAGCTGGGACCACAGGCATGCTTCACTATGCCCAGCTAATTTTTGTATTTTTAGTAGAGATGGGATTTCGCTATGTTGCCCAGGCTGGTCTTGAACTCCTGAGCTCAAGTGATCTGCCTGCCTCAGCCTCCCAAAGTGCTGGGATTACAGGCATGAGCCACCATGCCTGGCTTAAATATACTTTTGGCTTACGGTGTTATCAATGAACAATGAGTTTATTGGGACATAACCCCATTGTAAGTCAAGGAACATCTGTAAATCAATTAAAAAATGGACACCGGACCTGAATAGACGTTTCTCAAGAGAAGACATACCAATAGGTGTATGAGAAAACGCTCATCATCAATCATCATGGAAATGAAAATTAAAACCACAATAAGATAGCACCTCACACCTGCTAGGATGGCTAAGGATGTGGAGAAAAGCAAACCCTTGCACATTTGTTGGGGATGTTAGTACAGCCATTATGTAAAACAATATGTAGGTTCTGCAAAAAATTAAAAATAGAACTCCTGTATGATCCAGCAATCCCACTACTGGGGATATGTCCAAAGGAAATGAAATCAGCATGTGGAAGAGATATCTGCACTCCCATGTTCACTGAACATTCTTCACAGTAGCCAAGACAGGGAGTATCCATCAATGGATGAATGGATAAAGAAATTATGATGTATATACATAATGTAATACTATTCAGCCTCTAAAAAGAAGGAAATCCTGTCCTTTGCAACATGGATTAACCTAGAGGACATTAGGTAAGTGAAATAAGCCAGGCACTGAAAGCCAAATACAGCATGATCCCAGTTACATGGGGAATCTAAACTCACAGAAACAAACTCATAGAAACAAAGAATAGGATGGTGGTTACCGGGGTCAGGCTTGAGGAGATGTTGATTAAAAGATTAAAATTTTCATTTAGACAGGAGGAAGTTCAAGACATCTATTGTACAACATGGTGACTATAGTTAATAACAATATATTGTATACTTGAAAATTGCTAAGAGTAGATTTTAAGTGTTCTCATCGCAAAAAAAGTATGTGAGATAATGCACAGGTTAATTAGCTTGGGTCAGCCATTCTACATGTCAAAATATCAAAACACGCTGTACGCACAAATATATACATTTTTGTCAATTAAAAAAAGTTATGGATTTTACTTTATCTAGAAAAAAACAAGAGATACAAGAGAACAAACCAACACCAGAAGCCACTGTGACCACTTGAGCCCACCCATGGGGGGACGGGTACTTTACATGTGTTATATCTTATCTGGCTCTCTCTCTCCAACCCTGCAGGGCAGGTGGCATCTCTACTTAACCATGAGGGAACAGAGGCTCAGCCAGCACATTGAGGCACCAGAATTCAAAAGCCCAGTATCCTCCCAGGACTCCATCAAAGCAGATGTGCAGAGGGCAGTAGGGCCTGAGCCAGAACCAACACCCCTGGGGGAGGCCCATGGGACCTTTAGGAAAATGAGACAGGCACAGGAAAGAGATGTCTAAAGCCACCATTCTGGGTTTGGGAATGTAAAGAACTTCAAATCAGATAAATGAAGACTGCAGAAGAAAGAGGAAGAAATGGAAGTTGCTCTCTGACAGGACATGAATTTGGCAAGGGGTGGATTAGGCCGAGTGCTATCTGCAGTGATGAAACGCAGGAGCTGATGGTCATGAAATAGTTATGAATGGGGAGAGGACGCTGTATTCTGCAGTGTAGCACAGGGGAAAGCGAAGTTTCAAGAATACTGTAATAGCAAAACCCTCCATTAATTATCGGAAGCAAGCTGTAATGCCAGTTCCTATGGCAACGGGGTCCCCAATGGATTTTGTGCTTTTTTTAAAGCTGCTCCCATTTACTATGGTACATTGTGTTTGTTTTCTACCAGAGATTTTGTGCTTGTCCTCTGCAAATGAATTCATCCTGTCCTCACAGTGGCTGGTGTGGAGACCCACAGGCTGGGGCCTGGGGAAAGTTAAAGATGATGCAACTTAGAGCTAAATGCTCTGTAAGGGCATTGATGACCGCTATGAGCACCTTCACTTCTGAGGGGAAAAGGAGGGAAGGGCAGGAAAGAGGTGTGGGAGGGAATAACTAGGGTGCATGGCTAATTATAGGGCATCTATCCTAGCCCCCACATGCATGGTCTTTGCAATCCAGGCTTGCACCAGGGAAGAGTCCTTGAACCCAGCTGGGCTCTCCAACAACGTGCCTGCTGCAGCTGCAGTGGAAGCTGATAATTGCTCAGAGAGCTCAGACACAGAGTCCTCTGGGGTAAGGGTGTTGGAGAGAACAGTGGCTTGGTTCCCAGGGGAGCAGGCTGCCCCTCCCAGAGAAGCACTGCAGGCCTCCTCCACCTGTAGGCCCAATCTCTCTGCACCCCGTGCCCCATTACTTATCACTTTCCCCTCCTCAGTGTGAAGTGGGAGTTTAATTTGGTGGCCCTTTGAATGCAGGTCTTCCAGGGGAGATGTTCTGTGCTTGCCTGGCCATGGGCTGCTGTTCACAGAAGCATTCTGTCCCAGGCCACAGGAGCGCCTCACAGCCACTCCGGGGCGTGGGCGAAGAGGTCAACAGCGGCTTCCTCCGTCCTGCCCCGGATGAATGACTCTGACAACTTGATGGCGGGGCAGCCTGCCGCTCACTCAGGAAGAGGCTGCCTCCAGGTGGGGAGCTTGTATGTTTCCCTCTCCGGGCTGCAGCTGTGGCTTGGGAGGTGTCCTGTCTCTTTGGCGGCCTCATGAGGGCTGTGTCAGTCCTGATAAATGGCATAGGATGGGGAGTCCCCTTAATGGGGGACAGTACAGGTCTCCTGTCCATGGGGCTATTCCAGGCCAAAAATAGATTCTACCACTGCAGAATGATTATGCTGGCTCTACTGTGCTTTCTAAGTTATCAAAGGGACTCACAAACATGTGTGAGTAGAACTGGGAGGATGCCAGAAGAGGGATGAAATAAAGATTGTGTATGTATATGTTTCCTTTTGTGGAATTCTACCTGGAGCCATAGGAACGCGACTTACCACTCATGGGAAAGGCTGTGCCCAGAGCCAAGGAGGAGCTGTGGGGACGTCTCTCCCAAGTCATCCGTTCTCCCCATTTAGACTTCATCCTTAGGACGGACCTTCAGGCACCCAGGCTGCCTAGTGACCTCCCGGGCATGGGTGGGAACCGGGAGCTCGTTGGTAAGCAGGAGGATTCAGGACTATCGACTGAACACCACCTCCTTTGTGGCACGCACCGTGCTGTGTCTTTGCAGTCATCATCTCATCACCTCTGCACAGGAAGATTATCTCCCCCATTTTGTGATGGGGAAATGGAGGCTCCAGGTGGTAAGTCATTGCCCAGGCCACACTGCTCCTCAGAGGCAGAGATGAGATCAGAACCCACTTCTGTCTGGCCCCAAAGCCTGTGCCAAATGCCTTGCTCAATGGCCTCTTGCAGGAAAGGGCAGTGTCCCATTACAGCCGGACCCTAGCATAGTACCAGGCTCTGCAGGCCTGTATCACTTTCCCAAGGCCCAGAGGGGGCACACCACAAAATGCTGGGGGCATAGGAAGAAGATATCAGAAATTCTAGTTGTGATTTCCTATTATCCTAGTAAAATATCAACTTTTATGTCACTTGTGATGCATTTATTAGCTCAGTAGCACATTTATAGAATTTATAAATCAATAAACCTTCGCATTGTGGAACACATGCTTAAGTTTATTTTACTGATATTGAAAATGAGCAAAAAGACTAGAGTCACATGTTCAAGACAGTGACCAGGGTCCACCCCAGGGCTCCTCGGGGGCCAGAAAGGACGGCTTGCCGAGGGGGCCTCCATCTTCACCTGCAGCATTGTTTGTTCCCCGGGATCCTTCCAGGCCCGCTTGACTCTGATCTCAGTCCCCTGTGCATTTCTGTAGGAAGCTCGCTTTTACTAGACTTGAGACGGCTGGCTGTGTGCTCTGCTGCTGTTTGCTGTCTGCGGAGGCTCTCCAGTGGTCCAGTGGGCATTACAGGAGCACAGGGAGGATGAGGGGAATGAAGGGGGGAGTGAAGGGCACACACACTTAGACCCCACCGGCCACCTACAGAAGGCCTGAGGGGACAGCCCTTTCTGAAGTGATGCCTTCCTCTGTTGGGAAGCCAGGAGCCTCCCCTGGTGGGACCCATGAGGCCCTGGGTGTGGGGCAGGATATGTGGGACGGGCACAGAGCCCCTTCCATTTCCTTCTCAGGCCAGAATCATAACTGTCCATGCATTCCTTAAAAGCAGAGAGGGACCCTCTCCTTCCCCATCCATCAACAGCCTTCAGAGTCTAATTACATGCACGGAGCTTCAGTTCCCTTCTCTGTAAAATGGGGCTAATACTAATAAGACCTCTTCAGGGCAGTGTGGGAAGTCAATGAAACTCCAACATCTCCAAAACCACCCAGCAGATCACAGGATCTTGAAGTAAGCACAGTGTTTGGCATACAGTAGGCGCTCATCAATGCTGGTTCCTTTCACTCTCTGCCACTTGCTGGCTATGTGTGACTTAACCTCCCAATGCCTCCGTTTCTTCATTTTGAAGTGAAAGATGATGCCTATCCTCAGCTTCAGACGAGATCAGGCACGTTCAGGGTGGTATGGCCGTAGACCCCAACTTCAAAACAACAGGCACATCCATTCAATTCAGGTAGCACCCTCCAAATGTGCCATGGGCTTAAGAGGCAGGAAGAGAGCCTGGTGTGAGCCCACGGCTTCGGCTCCTGTTGCTCACTCTCTGCAGATCCTTGTGCAGTTCTCTGGGGTCACTTGCTGGTCTTTTTGAGTTTCAGTTTTCTTATTTGTAAGCTGGGGATAGTCATATCTCATTAGATTTTTTGGAGGACTAAATGGGACAATAAATATAAAATGCTCAGCACAAAACTTAGTCTATGGTCAGTGTTCAACAAATACTAGTCACTGGTAATAGTAGAACCACCTGCATTATGACACTATTATTTCTAGGCCCTTATGAGGATTCTCATTTACCAGGCATACTAGCCCTGCAAAACGGACACTATTGCTTCCATTATACAGATGAGGAAACTGAGGCTCAGAGAAGCTAAGTAACTTCTTCAAGGTTGCCCAGGCTGGGCGCAGTGGCTCATGCCTGTAATCCCAGCACTTTGGGAGGCCAAGGAGGGCAGATTACTTGAGGTGAGGAGTTTGAGAACAGCCTGGCCAACATGACAAAACCCCGTCAATAAAAAATATAAAAATCAGCCAGGCGTGGTGGCACATGCCCGTAGTCCCAGCTACTCAGGAGGCTGAGGCAGGAGAATCGCTTGAACCGGGGAGGCAGGACTTGAGCATGCCACTGCACTCCAGCCTGGGCAATAGAGCAAGACTCTGTCTCAAAAACAACAAAACAAAACAAAACCAAAAAAAGGTTGCCCAGTTGCCCAGTGACAGAGCCAAGTCTTGCTTTCCAAGCTTGGGCTCACTCTCCTACACTAACTACCTGGCCCCATGCTGCCCAGTCCTGGGCTAGCTGCAGGAGGCTGCCGCATTACCCACCTCGAGCCACACAAGCACTGGCAGTAACAAGAGGCCGTAGAGAACCTAGAGTTCTCCAGTGGATGTGGTTCTCTGGCTGCCGTGGGCTGCCAGGGATCCCTTAGATCGCGGACTCCACAGTTCTTTCTTGCCACCTCCAGAAGGGAGGCTGCAGCCCCATGAGCCAGGCAGCAGGAAGGGAGGAAGTCTCGCGTCTTGCCAGACACATTGTTTAACTGCAACAGTCAGTTCGCCAAAAACTCTGCCGGAAGTCCACCCCAGAAACTCAAGGGAGGAAACTGACTGCCTTCTTGGGGTTTTCTTAACTGTGCTTTTTCTGCTCTGCAGGAAAGATGCAACCTGGGCCAGAGGCCCCTGGAGGTTGTGCCTGAACCCAGACAGATCACACAAACCTGAGCAGCCATTAGCCGCTGTGTGGGCTCCTTTGCACTGTGGGGCTGCTCCTGGGGTGTGTGTCTTTGTGTGTGTGTGGGGTTCGGGGGCTGGGATGGCTGACTTACAAAGGACACGCTGTGGCCCAGCCCTGGGCAGCATCCAGCCTGCTTAGGTGGCCTTCTGTGGGCTTGGCCAAAAACACTGAGGCCTTTCTCTGTTTCACCTTCTCGTGCCAACTTGGCTGTGTGTGAACAAAGAATCACAAGCACACACCTGAGTTCACACTTGTGTAAAATTGGACTGAAGAGCTTGGTGAATCAAAGTTCAAGAAGGGTGACTTGGCCGGGCATGGTGGCTCAGTCCTGTAATCCTAGCACTTTGGGAGGCTGAGGGGGAGCAGATCACTTGAACCCAGGAGTTCAAGACCAGCTTGGGCAACACAGAAAGACCCTGTCTCTACAAAAAAATTTAAAAATTAGCTAGGTGTAGTGAGGTGTGCCTATATTCCCAGCTACTCTGGAGGCTGAGGTGGGAGGACTGCTTGAGCCTGGGAGGTTGAGGCTGCAGTGAGCTGTGATCATTCCATTGCACTCCAGCTTGGGTGACAGAGTAGGACCCCATCTCTTAAATTTAAAAAAGAGAAAGGAGAAAGAGAAGGAGGAGAAGGAGAAGGAGGAGGAGAGGGAGAGGAGAAGAAGAAGGAAGAGGAGGAGGAGGCGGGGGGGAGGGGGAGGAGGAGAAGAAGGAGAAGGGAGGAGATGGAGAAGGAGGGCACCTCAGAAGCCCTCAATAAAAACAGGGAGGAAGAGAACAAACACATCAAAGCTGCTGAGTCTGGTGCCAAGAGCAGGGGCCTTAAAAGCTGTGTGACTTTGTCATTTGAGTTAACCTCTCTGATCCTCAACTTCTTGTTTGTGAAGTAGGAATAAGATTTTTTTGTGAGTTTGTTCTGAGGCTCATTAGTAATGTATGTAAAGCTGTTGGCTCCTGGTCTCTCTTATCATCCGGGGTTAAGCTTCGAAGTGGGCACAGGTGCTGGCAGCTAAGGAATGGTGGGGAGGTTGCAGGGTGGGTCCCCTGGTCACAGAGAGCTCCTCACTGCCAGGGCTCAGAAGCCCCCTCACTGAGAGGCCTCACTGCCAGGGTTCGGAGCTCCCTCACTGGAGAGGGACTTCTTGCGTGTTGCAAGCTACATGGACAGACCATCTGTGAGATCAAGCATCCAGGCCCCTGGGCAAGCAAATCTTGGGCCAAGATTGTGTGGCTTTAGGGGACATTATGGAGCCTCTGAGGGCCTCAGCTCCTCCTCTGTAAACTGGGGACTGTGGTGGTGATAATGGTACCTACGCATACAGAGATTGACAAGTACTGCTGAAACAGAGCTAGGGATGTCTGTCTCACAGCAAAAGGCTTTCAAACAGCTGTTTTTAATAATAATAATTATTAATTATATTATTAGTTATTAATATTGAATTATATTATGATATGTAATAATTATATATTAATTACATTATATTAATTATTAAAAATAGAATAATAATTATTATTAGCCCTGGGAGAAGGTTATCATGAATTTTTTTTGGAGGGAGGTCAGATGACAGCTTGTCAAGGTAACAGAGTGCAAGAGAAGAGCCTGCCTCGGTTGGGGGTGGTCAGGGCCTGGGCACCCCACGGAGACACAGGGGAGCCTGGGGGAGAACTGAGACCCCTTCTCTTGCTCAATCAACTTTTTCAAGTCAACAATGACATGTGCGCCAGGCTCTGACCCCTGATCACAGCTTCCCCTGACAGGGGCCTCTGTGGGGATGTCTCATAAGGCCAGGGAGGACCTGGAAACACATCCCTCCCATAGGCTACATCCCATCGTCAAAAGGAGACCTCGGGGGACCCACCTGCTCCTCCTGCCTGCCCCTGCCCCCAGCCCAGAGAACCAAGCTGAGCCACCTGCCTGTGCTCCCAAAAAGACACCCCTTCTGTCCCAGCTTGATTTCCACAAAATTACCTGTGGGGCATGTGCTGGCCAGAGGCCAAGTGGGCTCATCTATCTGCCCAGGGCAGCATTTTAGAACAGGGAGTGGAAATAGTGTCCAGGTTGTAACGAGTTTTTGGAAGAAGGGAGGGGGTGGAGAACAGAGGAGGAGGGGGCCAGGGAGCAGGAGAGAGGAGTCACCCGAGGCTTCTTCTCTGCGGCGTTTAATGGGAAAATGAGATATTTCCTAGGCAATTGCTTTTAGGTGACTATTGAAATTAATGCCTCGTTCCAGCAGCACATCTTTGTTAGAACATTAGTCTCTCAGAGGGAGCAAGAAAATGAGAAGGGAAAACAAAACAAAAACAAACTACCTGAAATGAGCCCAGCAGAGAAGGCTGAGGACAGAGGACTTGGGCCCATGGAGAGCTTGAGGGTGAGCTGACTCTGGGATCATGCGAGGGGCCTAAGCGCTGAGGAGCCTTGGTGGCCTGGCGAGACTGTCCCGCCCAGGGGCCGCCCTCCTCTGCCACCTGGGGCTGGGGTATGGTTGCTGAGTGACAGGGCGACTTGGGGTCCACTGGACGGGTCCTGCCGAAGTCCCTGCTTGGCCTCTGGGCTCCCTGGCCTTCTGAGGTGACGGGGAGGCTCTGAGCCCACACGTGGTCTCTCACAGGCTTTGGGGCTGCATTCACAGTTTCTCAGTTTCCCTGACATTGGGGGTTCACTGAGATGTTAGGGACCACTGTAGTGATAATATCCGCTATGACTTATGAGTGCTCCCTACCTGTCAGGCACAGTCCCGGGAGGAGCAGCCTGGGTTCCTGCTGGGGAGAACCCCTTGAGCAAGCGTGAAGGCTGTGACCTTCCCAGGTCTTATGGGCGGGGATTCCTCAGAGCTGAGACTCGTGCCTTGCTTCACTTGAGGCCTGAAAAAGCTCCTGTTTGTTCTTTGATTTGGGAGGGGGCGGGGGTTGCATTTTCCTTTTTTTTTTGCTTTGTTTCCGTGCATGTATAGAATTGAGCCAAATGGAATAGATGCTTTAAACTCTGAATGCATTTTGCCATTGCTGTTTAAAAAGCTTGTTCTCGTTTAAATTCACATCATCAGTGAATGAGAGTGTTTACCTCACAATATCCTCACCTGTTTTATATATCATGCTTTTCAAATTTGTGCCAATTTTAGAGTGGGAAAATGGTTGTGAATGTGAACTTATAAAAGAAATAATTGTTGGCTGTTGTGAAAAATAAGCATTTGTGTTTGTTTCCTAAAAACTAGAGTTGGATCCCTAAGAATACCCAACATTGTCAAACAACAGCAGGCGGGCCAGGTGCGGTGGCTCATGCCTGTAATCCCAGCACTTTGGGAGGCCGAGACAGACAGACCACTTGAGGTCAGGAGTTCGAGACCAGCCTGGCCAACACGGTGAAACCCCGTCTCTACTAAAAATACCAAAATTAGCCAGGGGTGTTGGCGGGCGCCTGTGATCCCAGCTACTCAGGAGGCTGAGGAAGGAGAATCGCTTGAACCCAGGAGGCAGAGGTTGCAGTGAGCTGAGATGGCGCCATTGCACTCCAGCCTGGACAACAGAACAAGGCTCTGTCTCAAAACAAAACAAAACAACAAAAAACAACAACAGCAGCCACCCGCTTCTTGAGCAGCCTTGAATGTCTGTTCTCCTGTAAGCTCTGGTGAGGAAAATCCTCTCGGAATTTGCTGCCGTCCTCCTCTCTAGGGCTGGGACATAGGATGAGTACTCCAGGCTGGATTTAATAGAGATGCAGTTGGATACCTGAAACATGGACTCCAGCCGGAGGCTAGCACACTCTGTCCTGCCTTGGAAACTCCAGAACTAGAGTTTGGGGGTGAAGTCAGCACAGTTGACACAGTTGTCAGGGGAGGGGGATTGGTTGGCTGTGATTCTGGGCCACTGGGGCCACTTGGGAAGGTTGGCTTTGCTATGCTGCAGTAGGAACTTCTTGGACATGCAGTCCCCAAGGTTTGGATATTCCCTTGCTGGGCTACATGCATCCAGGATGAGCTAAACCCTGGTCCCACCCGCTCTGACCATAGCCCTCTCTGGAGCCTCTTCCAAGCCTCAGTGCTACTGGGTGGAATTGAAGGAGAGACCCTTTTAGGCTTGAGGAAAAGGACAGTCACTGGATAGCCAGAGCTGTGGAAAATAGGGACAAGGCTTGGCCAGGCAAAGCCATCGATTCAGGAGAAGGCAGGAGAAGCTTGGGTCAGGTGGGGCTCCAGCGGGGCTTCTTGCCCCCAGAGGGGCCTTGGGCTACAAGGTCCCAGAGCTCCCCTGATTCCAGGATTCTGCAAAAGAGTGAACCAAGAACAACCTAGAGCAAACGTCTCTGAATCAAAAAAGGGACAGCACCTCGGGGCACAGAGGTGGGCATAGAGGGAACAGGCTGTTACGTACCTGTGTGACCCCAGGCATGTCACTTAACCTCTCTGGGCCTAACTTCTTCACCTAGAAAATGACAGTTAGGGCAAACTCTGAGGAATGATTTTATTTTGGGATTTATGCATGCAGCCAGGTCTACGTGAGCCATAAAGATAACTCTTCCCTCTCTGCATCTTCCAAACCTACCAAAGAACCGAGGCTGACAGAATAGAAACGGGGACGCTGAGGAGGTGGGACTGGAGGCATCCTCCTTCCTTTCTTGGTGTGGCCGGAGCTCCCTCTGCCTCCAGACAGGCCACTCCTTGGGCTTCCATTTGCACATCTTATCCCTTTGATGATAGAACATGCCCTACCTGCCCGCAGGTTTGACAAGGCAAACATTTGGTTCCATTTATTGGGGTAGCTCAGGGCCACTGCTTCGTAGCTGTGATTTCACTCAGTCCTTCACACAAACCGTGAGGTTGACCTCATGTTCATCCCCACAACACAGATGAGAAAACCAAGGGTTAGAGGACAGGCAGTGAGGGGCAGGCAAAGCCAGGGGTCAGATCTGTTCTGGCTTCAGAGCCTCGACTCTGTCTCACAAATAGAATATTTTCTTCTAAAAGTCATAGCACTGTCTTTGGGGTGGGGTGGGGCCATGGATTTTCTTGTTGAAAAAGATCCAGAGCTCTCATATGGAAATGGGTCCACAGGGGCAAGGAGCCTGGCCAGGATTGGAACACTGATGGATGGATACTTTTGGAAGGTGCTGGGAATGGGCACGCTGTCAAAGTCACTGGCCACTGCTCTCACCTGTACATGGTATTGAGTACTGGTCCACGTACTCAGCCAGTTCCTTCACAAGTCTGCGAGAGTGGGCACATGCCTGAAGAATGAGGATGGGGCGGGGAGGGTGAGGAGGGAAAATGGGGGCATAATGCAGGGTCCTACCTGGGGGACTGGATATTGATTGGGAGCTTCCTGGACAAGTGAGGCAGGTAAGACTAGGTGAGGGCTGGTGAAGACAGATGAGGCTAGGTGAGACTAGGTGGGGGCAGGTGAGAGCAGTGAGACTGGGTGAGGGCAGATGAGGGCAGATGAGGCTAGGTGAGACTAGCTGAGGGCAGGTGAGGGCAAATGAGACTGGGTGAGGGCAGATGAGGCTAGGTGAGCCTGAATGAGGGCAGGTGAGGACAAATGAGACTGGGTGAGGGCAGGTGAGGTCAGGTGAGACTGAATGAGGGCAGGTGAGGACAAATGAGACTGGGTGAGGGCAGGTGAGGTCAGGTGAGACTGAATGAGGGCAGGTGAGGCAGGTGAGGCAGGTGAGGGCAGATGAGGTCAGGTGAGGGCAGGTGAAGCCAGGTAAGGGCCTGGGCTTTACTGGGAGATGCAGAAAGGCAAGGACAACCCTGAAGAGCAAATGGAGACTTGCTGAGCCTGAGGACATCCAACCACATGCCTTCCCGGAGTCCCTTTGTTTCCTGCTCCAGCCTCATATGATGCCCCTCCCCCCACCTGACCTGCCTCCACAGACACAAAGGTGTCATGTGACACTGGCTGAAGAGAAACCTGTGCTCTGTCCCGAAGAGAATCTTCACAGTGAAGGGACTAGAAAATAGAGTGAAGATGACCACTGAGGGGAGCAGGTACATGGGCCCTGCTTGGGGCTGATGGGAAGACAGGAGGGAACTACATGGGCTGCCAGCTCCAGAAGGACATGAGCCAGTATGTGACCCTGCTCTGACCACTCTGAATACTGCAAGTGTCCACAGAGGCTGCACTGTGGCTCCTTACAGATGTGATGCCTGCTGTCACTACCTCAGTTGTTCCACATGCCAAGCATCCAGGAGAGATGACAGATTTTCTCAGGTTCCAATGATACACTGTAGCAAAGCAGAGAGATGAGCTGAACACCGCTGCTGCTGTCAGAGATGCCAGGAGAAGCCAGCAATTTCTGCCCCTCCCCTGGAAGGACTTTGGGAGTCCTGACACCTGGTGGTAGTCAGCCACCGACCAGTGCAGCTCTTCAGGACACTACTAGAAAAGTGTCCCCTCGCCTCCCCGCTACTGCTGCCCAAGCAGAAGCTGAGTTTCTGCTCTACTTTTCTGCAAGTGACCTTCTGCCAGCAACTAGGGTCTTCTATCCTTTAGAATTCTCATCCTTGAAGGGTCCTTTCACAGATCTCTCCAGCCTTCCCTGTGGAAACAGATCAGCAGACACTCTTGAAACCACAACCTGTAGTCATCCATCCAGGGCTTAGAGGGGAATTCCTTGATTTCAAAGAAACCTGAAATGTCATGTGTGTGGGGCTGTTGCATTAGGAAGCCTGGATTCCCTTCATACTTCTACTTACACAGCTGTGTGACCTTGGACAAGTCACTTAACTTCTCTGGGCTTGTTTCCTCATTGATAAATGGACACCAACCAGATGACCTGGAAGGTTCTAGCCAAACTGAAACTCTGCGACTCTTGCTGAGATCATGCAGCAGTTTCTCTTCCCCAGGCCTAGGGAAGCAGACAGTGCAGAAATTTGTCACTGGAGGTTGGCTTAAACATAATGCAGGGTCCTACCTGGGGGACTGGATATGGATTGGGAGCTTCCTGGACAAGTGAGGCAGGTAAGACTAGGTGAGGGCAGGTGAAGACAGATGAGGCTAGGTGAGACTAGGTGGGGGCAGGTGAGGGCAATGAGACTGGGTGAGGGCAGATGAGTCTAGGTGAGGGCAGCTGAGGGCATATGAGGCTAGGTGAGACTGGGTGAGGGCAGGTGGGGCAGGTGAGAGCAGATGAGACTGGGTGAGGGCAGATGAGGCTAGGTGAGACTAGCTGAGGGCAGGTGAGGGCAAATGAGACTGGGTGAGGGCAGGTGAGGCAGGTGAGGGTAGTTGAGGCAGTGGGGTCTGGGGACAGGTGACCCTGGGCACAGTGACTTATGTTCTTCCCACCCTCACCTATGACATGCCAATTTAGACACCACCTGTGAGGCTGTCCTTACTGATTTCCATGACAACAGCAGAGCACTGGGCACAGGACAAGCTTGCTACCCCTGGGTGTGGGGCTGAGCAGGCCTGGAAGAAACAAGGCTGCTGGGCTGAGCTTGGGGCCAGCCGCTCATTTCACCAAGCTGAGCTGTAATCACATCCCCAGGTAGCACTGTGTCTTCAGAATATGACTGAGCAGCATTATGTCTGCAGTGCTAAGCAGGTGTGATCAATAGATGGAGAGCTGTGACCAGCTGGGCTGTGATGCGGAGCCTGCAACCAAGCTGCCTGGGGGAAATTCAGGAGGCCAGCCATCGTCTTTAACCAGGGCAGCCCCGAGAGTGTCTGCAAGGGCTGCATGCCCTGAGTAGATCCTCGCAGATGCTGATCAGGGCGTCTTCTGGGCTCCACCTGGCACAGAAAAGCCAGCAAAGCTCCAGGGGCTTCCCTTCTTTCCTGGCAGAGAAAGAGCAGGCAGATTCAGAGTCCCGTGAGGCTGTCTTGAGCTCCACCAGGATCTAGGGAGAGCCAGCACCACCACCAAGTGAGTCCTGATAGATTGTCTCAGGCTCTAGGATGGAGGAGGGGGCATCAGAGCTACACACTGCTGGCCAAGGACAGCAGCAGCCCAGGTGGTTACTTGCAGAAGAAAGGCAGCCACTTATGAACATTAAAATTGCAGGGGAGGCCTTCTCCAGGAAATGCTGGGCAGTATGTGTGCCAGTGGAGGCTGGCCGGCTCCTGGTGCCGACTCATCACTTCCCAGGGATGTGGCCCTTTGGGGAATGCCTCACAGTTTTCTCCTCAGTAAAATGGGCCTAGGTTACAGAGTGTGTGGGGGTGAACTGAGATGCTTCCCATGAGCTCCCAGGATGTAATAAATGCTCTCTTTATAAGGGACAGGGAACCTGCCTTAGAGATTTTTCCATGACTGAGTTAGAGGACTAAGGAATCCTTCTCTCCAGCCAAGCGCTGTGTTCCTTTGAAGAATCCTTTGGTCAGTTGGGCATTGAGAAAGGGGTGGCTTGGAGATGCAGGAAAATGTAAAATGTTCCCTGTCCTCTGGTTCTCAATTTGAGTGTGTGGACATGGAGCAATTAGAAATAACACTCCAAAATGCAGGATCCAATGTCATGCGTATACGAATTGTTCCCTAATGCTTAACTCAACTCCCTGTCCTTCCAGAATTAATAAACTAGTGAAAATAGTGGGAGGGACAATACTCAATCCACTTGAACATAGGTGCTGCATTTCACTCTGGACAGCAAATATGTTTCTAGAAAGTTCCACATGTCATGGGCATTTTGTAAATTGAATTACATATTTTTAAAAAAACGCTTTTTGTTGATCTATAATGCACGTGCCCAAAAGCGCACCAACTGAACACACCTATGTAACCAGTCTAGATCAAGAGACAGAACATTATCTAAACCCCTACATTTCCTCCAGTCATTTACCCCCTCAGGGTAACCACCAACGTGGCTTCTAAGAATATAGAATAATTTTGCCAGGTTTTACTTTGTGTAAAAGGATTCATATAGTTTATACTCTTTTGTGTCTATCTTCTTTGGCTTAACTTGGTGTTTGTAAATTTCATCCATGGTGTTCTATGTAGTTGTAAGTTTGTGCATATTGCTGTAAAATATTCCATTGTGTCAATATATCACCATTTCTTGATATCCATCCTACTATTAATTAGCATTCATAGAACCACCAGTTTTATTCTATAACAAATAGTGCTGCTACGCATATCCTAGTACATGTGTTTTGGTGAACGTATATGTGCATTTCTGTTGGGCATATGCCTAAGAGTGGAGTCTTTGAGTCAAGGTTATGTGCATACTCAGTTGTACAGAAGTTGTACCAATTCAGCCTCTCGACAGCAGTGTGTAGGAGTTCCAGTTGCTCCACATCCTTGACAACACGTACTATTTCCTGTTTTCCATTTTTTTTTTTTTTTTTTGAGACGGAGTCTCACTCTGTCGCCCAGGCTGGAGTGCAGTGGCTCGATCTCAGCTCACCACAAGCTCTGCCTCCTGGGTTCACGCCATTCTCCTGCCTTAGCCTACCGAGTAGCTGGGACTACAGGTGCCTGCCACTACACCAGGCTAATTTTTTGTGTTTTGAGTAGAGACAGGTTTTCACCGTGTTAGCCAGGATGGTCTCCATCTCCTGACCTCGTGATCCACCTGCCTTGGCCTCCCAAAGTGCTGGGATTACAGGCGTGAGCCACCACGCCCAGCCCTGTTTTCCATTTTAACTATTATGGTGGGGGTCTATTGGTATTAGATTATGTCTTTAACTTGCAATAAGCATATTCTATGTTTATTGGCCATTTAAAGGTTAGATCCCCTAACCTTGTAAAGAAAATGCCTATCCAAATATTTTGTGCATTTTTCTATTTGAATATCAATCTTATTCTTGTTGATTTGTAAGAGTTCTAGGAAGACAATTCCTTTGAAATTGGAGAACTTTTTGTGATATGAATAATGTTTGGGTCTACATTTAGAAATCTGAATACTGGATTTTCTTAGAAGCAGGTCACTGTATACATACTTACGAATTTCAACAGCGAGGTAAATCTAAGCATGGGGAAAATCAGCCTCAAATGTTCCCAGATAGAAAGCTTCCTCTCGAAAGATGAGAAGATTACTGCTTTTTCCTCCAGTTTATTTCATGGTGGTGTGGCAAATGGGGATGGGCAAGGTCATTCCATATGGTGTGCTGGAACAAGGACAGTGAATTAAGTGGCTGGTGGACAACGAGGAAAGAGATAAATGGGCCAACCAAAAAAGCACCTACAGTTCCGCGATTGGGCTTGATTCCCGACTGGGCACATCAATGTGCTCAACAAGCACGAGTGGGATGAAATTTCATCTGATAGGGGATTGCTGACAAATAACAAATGAGTGGCAGGGGATTTACAAGTTAGATAAGCAAGTATCTAGAGAATCATTGTTAGCTCAGCTAAGAAAAATGCCTTTGCTTAATTTGAGGACAGTCGTAAAAGCCAAAACATGGAACAAAAGTATCTTTGGAAGCCACCCAGAACAGTGCAGATGTGCTACCAGGCATACTTTAGGACTTCTCTGTTATCCTAGGTGTGAGGCACAAGGACTAGCCCTCAAATCCTAAGTCCACATTTCAGAGAGTGGCCCAGCCACCAGCTGTGTTCTGTCACCTACCCTGCCATATGCAGCCCTTTGGTGCTACTATTAAAGGAATTTCCCTGTAATTTCCATTTTACACGATGTAATATAGCAATATAAACATAATTATCCGTAGTGAAATTAAAATGAAACCAAGGAAAAGTATTCTTGGCTTTCATTCATTCAATAAACTTAAGCACTTAATATATGCCAGGTATCATGCTAGAAGATAGATAAATAGCACAAGTTCTTCCCCTCAGGGAGCTCACAGTATTGTGGGGGAAATGAAGAAGTAAATAGTTAATTTTAAGATAATGTAGTGGCTGTGAGATGGAAGTTTTCAGGGTGTTAACAGGGATGGGGGACCTAACCAGTGGCTGAGGAGGAAGACAGGCAGGGGTGAGAAGTATTGGGAAAGGCTTCCAGAAAGAGTTAATGCCTTCAAGTCTATTTCTTCCTATCATCCGTGAGGGGCATATGTGGGAGAAAAGTTAGGAATTCACAAACCCCACCATGCATCCGATGAGAAGGAAAAAATTTCCAATTTTCTATGCGATGCTATTATTCCTAGGGTCCTCATGACTTATATTAGTGAACATTTTTTTGCCTCTCATTTTGAACATGAATTCAATGAAAGTTAATTAAAATGATGTAAAATGTGACCTTGTGTGAATTAATTAATGTTAGTAAAAATGAGCCTTTTCCCCCTTTTTTTTTTTCAATTACTCACATATGGAAACCCAAGAAAACATTTGCCATCACTTGACTAAGCACTGTCAGGACTCATGGTTTTCAACATCTTTCTCCTGCTTACAACCATAAGAACAGGCAGGTGGCCAATGAGGGGAGGAGGGTAAAAGCAAGAATTTGTTATGCTGGAATTCAGCAGAGCCTCTCTCTAACATGTGGGATTTAAGATTAGTGGAATCATGAGTAAGAGAAGTGGGAAAGAGTATAAACTAAGAATCTACTTAGAAAGCTGACTGAGCCACTAAGAAAGGGGTTGTGGTAGTCAGAAACTCTCTGCTCTTCTCAAAGAACATGGAACAAAATATCAGTTGAGTCATTTGGAATGCATTTGGCTGCAAGTAATAGAAACCCTAATTCATCATAATTGGAACAATTAGATGGTTTGTTATCTCACATAAGAAGAAGTCCGGGGGGATGGCAGTTCCAGGGTTGATTAATTCACCAGCTCACTAGTGTCTTAAAGATCCAGGTTATTTCGATTTTTCTACTCTGCCATCCCCAGTGTTCTGGTTTATCCTCATAGGCTGCTGTCTTAATGGACCCAAGATGCTTTGGTTCCAGGAACAACACACAGAGCCCAAGTCCAGAGGCAGAAAAGCAAACATTTTTGTCTTGTGGCTTTTTCTTTTTTTTTCCAAGAAAAACCTTCCCAGAAGCCCCATCAGCAGATTTCATTTTTAGCTCCATTGGCCCAATTGCGTCACATGCCTGAACCAATTGTTTAGCAGGGGAAATCACTCCGTCCTCTCCAGCCTCAACCATGAACTCTCAGTCCTGGGTAAGAGGGCAGCCTAGCCTTCCCTAAAGGACTTGGTAACTTGGAATAAGATGAACAAAATCAGAGTTCTATGAACAACAAAGTTGGGGAATGGCAGAGGGGACAGCGACTAACACGTCCATGTTAAACAAGAGTTCTCTGCTTTCTCTTCTTGAACTTGAGGGGCACAGCCTTGGGGATTTGGGGGATGCCCCTTTGATCATCTCATTTCTTCTCCTTGGTAGCAAGTAATTGATAGAATCACACCAGAAAAATGAGCAAAACATGACAAAGAAACAACTTTAATACAGTGAGGATACTGGGGAACAGACCAGATGTGAGCAGACAGGGAAGTCTTTAGCAAAACTGTGGAGTGCCCAAAGCTTGGCTTCTGATGCGTGGAGCCTTTCCGTTTTGTGTTCTTCCTCCTCACTCCATATCCCACCCAAGAAACCTGGTATTTTAATATTCTCCTCTTTGCTCCATTAAAGCATCAAACATATTCACACAAGGTTTACATGACCAAGGAGTGCAAGATAGGGATTAAAAAATAGACTTGAAATACCAGCTCTGCCATCTGCTAACTTTCTGACCATTTTGGGCCTCAAGTTCCTCACCAACAAAGTGAGAATAATGATACTACCCAGCAGGTTGTTACCGCTATGTTTATTAGTGTTCATTCTATTGGAGCAAGCTGACTGCTAACAACTTTAAAATCATGATGGCTTAACACAAGTTTGTTTCTCACTAACACAGAGTCTAGTGTCGATGGTCCTGATCGGGTGGCTTTCTGGTGACCTGAGGACTCAAGGATACTGCCCTTGCATTTTAAGGTGCCACTGTCTTCCACACAGGATCTTTAGGTTTTCGTTTGAAAGTTGTGGCTGCTTTAACTTGGCTTGGAAGCATTTCGTTGTTGAGAACTAGGACCCGAGATCCAGGGTGGGAGCTGGAATAGAAAACTTTGCTATGTGCCCAGGTAGAGATGTGATGAGCATCAAGCTAGTCTCTGCCACATTATTATTATGGCTGTTGCTGTTATTGTAACTAATCCTGTGTATTGAAATGGCAGTCATTTTCCAGATGTAACTACGGACCCTAACAGTTCACTGATGTTCATGGCCATAATTCCAGGAAGCCATTTCTGAGAGCTTATGTACCTTAAATCCCAGTTTGAGGTGTCTAGGGAAGAGACAATAGTCCATTAAGGATGACAGCAGGGAAGTCTAGTAACTTCTCTCCTCTCCACGATACTTAGCATGGTGTTGGACACAGCAGGTGCTGACCCAGTGACTGTGGCACTTACTCATGGTGGATGCACTACTCTATTTCCTCGGGTCCCTTTCCCATTTTCACGCCCCTTGGCTCCACGTTTGCTTTTACTCTTGGTATCCAGAACCCATGCTTCTTTGTGAGAGGGCTGCCCTCATGCTTCTGGAGTCTCCTTTACCTGTGTGCAGAGAGAGTGGGGGATACCTAGAAACATGCATCCCTCTGAGATGGCCCTTGACCAATGGAGGGAGGGGCTCTCAGTCTCCAAATCTCCTCTGTGGGAGGAGCCAGTGCCCTGCAAGCATGGGACCTTGCTTGACATTGCACCCTTGCTTGGCTTCCTTCCCACTGTCTTGCATCCTCACTTCCCTGCAGGGGACACTGCCCAACACATCACTTTCTCACAAATCTGCATCTCTGGGATGCTTCTGGGGAACCAGCCTGAGACAGGAGGTAAGCTGAAGAAGCAGAATTTTGAAGATTCTGGGCTCTGTTTGAATGGAATAGCTGAGATGGGTCTTTGAGAACATCAGTATTTGCCTCCCACCTCAGTTTTTACATTCACAAATTAAAGGATCACACAGGTAGACTTTGGTATGATATGCAGTTCCTGAGCAGTGTGGGGACTCAAAGATGTTTATGGCAGCTCATCAGCCTGCATCCAGTGCTTCAAAGGGTTCTAAGAGACTGGCTCAGCCAACTGCCAGCCTGGTCATTTCGAAACTGAAATGAAAGCAGCAGAGAGAGTTATATTTATCAACTGAGTGAGACTTGCTTTTCTCAACAGGATATTTACGTTGTGAACTGGTAAAATCTGAACTGCAGAATATCAATTTCCAGACATTCTTCCTAGATGATGCAGTCTGCCACAGGTGAGGTGTTTTCAGCTTTATGCTGACTATGTATTAATATAAAGCCATTCCTTACTCTTCTACCTTAATACATAGTCTCCTTGGTTTTAATTAGGTCTCTCCTTGCTTCTGAACTTCTGATTTTCCCCAATAATGTTCAGGAATGACCTCAGACCAGGTACATACAAGGTACAACGTGGTATGTACAAGGCTGTACCTCAAGCCACGTGAGAGGCTACCTTGGCCTTGGGCACTATGGTGAACACTGTAAAGTGCCACATAGATCTCCTCAATAAGGACTTGCAGTCCCAGTGGTGCAGAGTGCTGCTAGCACACAGAGGTTGCCTGGGCTGCAGAAAGCAGCCTTACTGATGTCACACCCCTGCCCATGGCACCCAAATCTAACAACTGATTGATGTGGACACGAAAAGATCTGGCCATCTCAGACCAACTTAAAACAACTCTGAAGGGCCATTTGAGCTTCCAAGCCCTGCGCCTGTGGGACTGATCAAGGCTGTCTTTGACCTTGGCTCAATTTCTGTTTCTGCATACTGCTTCCTCCTCTTTACACAGGTGTTGACCCCTTAATCGGCATTCTACACAAAAAACTCCACCTTAGGGTCTGCTTTCAAGGGAACCCAACTTGTAACAGTCACATTTCCCTCCCTCACCAGCCAGACTCTCCCTGAAGACATCAGGGAGGAATAAATAGAGTGGTCCTTCAGTGCTGGATGCAGCTTGGCTCTTGCTTTCAAACCCTCTGGGTGTCTGGTAAGGATAGGATAAGGAGAAAGAAGGGTGCAGTTTGAGGATTGTATGATGGCAGGGCTACCTCATTTTGATGCAGGGAAAGGGGTAAAGAGGCCTTCGCAGTCTCTGCAGGGGCCCTGCATTATAATCCCTGAGCATCTTTAACCGGGGCAGCTCTGTGTTCATTCCAGACATCATCCCTGAGGGCTCCTTCTCCCTCAACCTCACACTCAAATGCTGAAGAGGTTAGCAAGTCCTGCTGACTCTTCAAACTGTATTCTGAATCCATCTACTCTTCTCCCTTTCCTCTGCCTCCACCCTAGCCAAAGCCACGATCATCTCTTACCCGGCTAAAGTGTGTCTTACCTCCTTGCAATTCATTCTCCTCACTATAGCCAGAAAGATTTTTGAATACTGATATTTTTCACTCCCAGGAATTTCACTGTTTCTTTTCATAATTGCCAGCCCTTGATTGTAATGATCTCCTCTCATTTGACATATAGATACCCACCCACATCTCTCCAAAATATAAAGTATACAGATTATAAGTTTCTGTTCTGATTTGACTATTAGCTCGGTTTCCTCAGTTATAAGTTTTTTCTTTTGTGGAGTTTGGTGATGCTCTTGTGTGGAGTTTAGCATCTTCAAATGGTTGATGTATTTAGACTGTGTGTAAAGCTCTGTGCTTTCTGCTTGTTGTTGAAATGCAGCCTGGTTTCCTGCAGGTTCCTTGGGGTGTGGGTGGGAGCTGATGCCTTGGCTTGCATTGTGGGGAAGCTCAGCACAGACCACAAGGCAGGGGCTCACTGTCCCACCTGCGTGTAGAGGCTGCCTCTTCCTCCTGGGTGTCATCAGCCATCCAAAGCTCTGACCTGGTCTCCACCCCAGATTTCACACTGACAGGTACTGCTGGGTGCAGAAGCATCACTTCCTGACCTGGAAATCATTCCTAATAATGCAACCGAAAGGCCATCCCACATTTTTTTCCTTCATGACACTGACCATAATGAAGAGTTAGTAAATATTTACTCATTTATGGCTGTATTTGCCCACTAAGGCAAGCTCTATGAAGGCAGAGATAAAGTCTGTTTGGGTTACCACCAGGTACCCAGTTCTCGACACTGCATTTGACACACACTTATTTCAAGAAATCGTTATTGAATAATGTGTTGTTTAGGCTTCCATAACACCTTTCATTTAAAGAAAGGGTTCTTAGCTCAACACAGTTTGAAATCAACCACGAGAGAGGACACCTTATCAAAGAAGGAGCAAAGGACCTTGTGCTTCTGTGTAGGTTCTGTGGGGAAAGGTACCTGGTGGGGTCTGCTGCACAGGCCCCTTGTCCAGAGGGAGCTGCAGTCCTGCCGCTGTCCTAGGCTGACTACGGAGCCCGACTTCACCTTCCCGAGAGCAGGGAGCTCATTTTCCTCTGAACTTGCAGACTGCTGCCTGCAGAGAGGCGGAGCCTGCAGAAACTGCTGCAGGGCCATTATGGGGCATTCCAGGAGACGATTACATTAGCTGCTGGGTCCTGGGGGGCTCAGCAGGCAGGAGGTAGAAGGAAGGAGGGAGGAAGGGCTTCAGCCTGCACCACTTTTGAGTTATCCTGAGGTGCCAGCACCCCCAACCCCTCATCAGCACCACTGCCATCTGCACCTACCTGCCCACTGCTCTTCGCAGTGGTTGCCAGCAGTTGGTAAGGGACCTTCCAGAAAAAGAGAGTGTTCATGCCACTTGAGGAAGAGGGGGCTGTAGAGATCACAGCTTCTCTCCGCACCTCATTCTATAGCTAAGGGAGCTGGCCCAGAGCACAGATGACTGGCCCAACGTCACACAGGCAGTAATAAGTGGGGCTGGGGCCAGGATGCAAAGTTACTGATCCCCAGGGCACTGGGACTGCAGCAGACTGCCCTCTCCTTCTCTCTCTTTTCCTCCTGTTTCATCCCCTTTCACCTTGTCTGCTTCATCTTGTTCCCAGCCTCTTACCATTTCAGCCCTGTGCCACCACTACAAAGACACTACCGCACCACTGACACCCCAGGCTCCTGGGCCACTACCAAGCATTTTGCCTACTCCTGCTTGGGGCTGAGGGGCTTGCTGGCCTCTGACCAAAGCTCTCTCTACGGTTTCAAGCAGAATCTGGGAGCTGCAGTATTAATAGCAGGGAGGGCCTGCACCAGCCCAGGATTCCCACGCCTCTCCAGGAGCACTGGTGATTCATTTTACTCCCAGGCTCGCTCTTATCCCAGGAGAACAAGAGCCTGATTCCCAGATTCCAGATCCGATTCCCTGAGATGAGAATATTCCTGAAGCCCCTGGACTGTGCATGGCTTTCATTTGACAATCTCGAACACATACCTTTGTCTTTATCCTCTCTGATCCCCTTCTGCCACAGCTCCTCCTGCTTGCCCACCTCCCCCAAACAAGATCATTCCCTTGAGTCACTCTCATATCTGACATTACACCTCGACTCTTGTACCCAGCACACTGTATTGCAATGATCTGCTTCTTTCTCTGTTTCTTAGTCCTTTCAGGGAGCACCTTCAGTGCAGAATATGTCTCCAGCACCTAAAGAGCTGGCGCTGAGAAGGTCCTCAATCATTGTCGGTTGCAGGGGATCTGGCCACCTGGGATCCAGCTCTGTGGTGCAAATGGGAGGAAGGGAGGCAGAGCCAGGTTTCCCATCCTCAAACCGCCCAACCCCACCTCCCACCTCCCACCCTCAGTTGGAGCCTAAGGTGACAAGGGGCTGTTGCTCCTACCTTGCTATGTCACAATTTTCTAACTAACCAGAGCCTGTCCCCTCAGATGAATGTGTGGGAGGGAGAACAGCCCGAGTGAGGAGGCCCTCCGAGCATTCCTGACCAGCTGGGGATCCTGGCGGGACGGATCCTCCACAGGAGCGTTTTTCTAGGGTGTGTTCTATGGAACGCTGGACCTGTGATGTGCTCCGGGAATAAAAGGTTCAGAGGTTGCTTTTGGGAAATGCCGCTTCCTACAAACCTGTCTGTCCCTGTTGTAGCTTCACGGTACACCCTGCAGCACGAAATGTGAATTGTAAAACAGTAAAAACAAAACATTAACAGCGGGGGACATTCCTCTGCTGACCCCAAAGTTCAGCAGGTGCGGGACAGGGGAGGGGCGGGCTCTCTTGTCTGCATCAGGCTTGGGGAGCCATCTCCGCCTCGGGGCTCGCAGACAGGGCTTCTCTGCCAAAGCAGCACCTCGGGGCGTGTTCTCCCACCCATCTGTGTTCAGGCATCCCTTCCCTCGCATCTGGATTTTGTTTAGGCCTATTTGCAATTCCTTAAAAAAAAAAAAAATCTAAGAAATAGTTGGAGCCTGAAAGAGAGCTGGCCAATGACACGCCCCGTTGGGGCATTACCGCATCGGTGAGTGGCTGCCCTGAGGCGATGGCTGCGTTTCCGGGGCACCGCCGTGCGCCGGTGCCCACGCGTACCAGGCTTCAGGAGAGCACTCGGGAAGCGCGGGGGGTCGCGTGCCCTTGGCCGGAGGCCTGGTCGCCCGCTGGCCTCGCCATTCTCGGCTCCGCTGCTGTTGCCTGCGCACCTGTGGCGGAGCAAGCCTGCCTCCAGGGCAGCCTCACTGCCGGGATCCTGGGCAGACCTCCCACGTGATAACCGTGATCACGGTGTTGATGCTCACTCTGGGGCAACAGTGCTCACGTGTTCTCGTAATTGGGCTGAGTAGCCCTTCCTTCAAAGTCAGCCCCGGTCCCCTTGCCCTGTGCAGCCCTCTCTGCCGGACCCTGCCCGCATTAAATCTCCCCTTAACCTCTAAAATGCTCATTGCCAGCGCCCTTCGTTTGGTATTTGTAGCAGATACTGTCTCCTGCTGTAGCGCCATGTCTGTTCCCCCTTTCTACCATGATATAAAACCTCCTGATTTTTAGCTGGGCGCATGGTTCTGGAATCATGACTATGTTCCCAATTCCCTTGCAACTAGATGTGACTAAGTTCTGGCCAATGGGATGGTCATGTTCTACTTCCAGGAAGTGTCCCTAAAATAAGGGAATATGTCTTTTTAGGTCCCTTCCTCTCTCCAGCTGTCTGGAATGGAGCTACCATGTCTGGTGCCCAAGCAGCCAGCTCTGACCCAGAGGTAACATATTATGGATTGTGGAGCCACAGGATGGAGTAGCCTGGGTCTGATGGTTCTGTTAGTCAAGGCTAGTCAAAGAAGCAGGACCAACAGGAAATACATATGTTTATGTATGTATATGTTATGTATATGCTATGTATACACATACACACACACACAGATACACAGAGAGACAGAGAGAGAGTTAAGAAAGTGGATCATGTGATTGTGGGGCTGGCAAGTTCAAAATCTGCAGACCCACAGAAGAGCTGATGTTGCAGCTCAAGTCTGAAGGCAATTTGGAGGCAGAATTCCCACTTCTTCAGGGGACCTCAGTCTTTTCTCTTAAAGCCTTTTACTGATTGAATGAGGCCCACCCACATTATGAAGGGTCATTTGCTTTACTCAAAGTTTACTGATTTAAATGTTAATCACATAAAAAAAACCTTCACATCAATGCTGGTGGGTGATTGAAGGTGGTAAGCAAGGAGTGCCAAGGTCAAATTTGGATTTCAGAAAAATCTCTCTGAAACCAGTGATGGGTAGAGGAGAGTGAGATTGTAATCAGAGAGTCCAGTTAAGGGTTGATGTATAAAGATAGGTAGAAGATAGATACAAAGGGACAGTGATGGTGGGAAGAGGAGAACTGAACAGCACATTGGCAGGAGGAATAAGGAAGAGGGAAAACCGAGGGAGAATCCCAAGTGTCTCATTTGAGAGGCTTAGGGGGATGATGATGTCACCAACTAAAGTCGAGAATGCAGCTGATTTCCCCTTTTGTGGTGGTGAGCCTGGTGCAGCATGAAACAATTCATTTGCTTTTAGGCATGTTGAGTTTTATCTGCCTTTGAGACATCCACACAGGGATTCCAGCAGGCAGTCTGATATGCTAGCATGGAGCTCAAGTCTGGTTGGAATCCAGATTTCTATGTCTGTTTCCATCCAGCAATTAAATTTCCAAGAGCAGTGAACCTTCCCATCACACTTGCATGTCTCGGTCCTAGATCTTCCAAACACGCATGACTATTTGCTTTTGTTTTCCTTTTTGGCCATTGTTATCCCAATAAGATCAATTTCAGAAAGGATGTAGGCACCATTGAGGACCCCTTGCTGCACGATAAAGACCCAACTGTAATTCATAACAGACATGAATCGTATTCTACTGTTCTGGGGGTCTAATTTTTTTTTTTTTAAATTCAGAATCTTTGAATCTCTCCCCCAAAGACCTAAGACTAGCTTGAATGTTAGAAGGATCTGTCTCTGGGCTGTATGGAGAAGTGTGGCTGCTATTTGAGAGCAGATTCTCATGGAAAAAACATTTTTCCCCTATGGAATTTTCTTCCATGAGTCTAAACCCATCCTGGCTCAGGGCCCTCCCAGTCTCCTGCACTGAGCAAGCAGGTAGGGAGAGAACAAAGAGGGGTGGTCTGGAGTTTTAGGATCTGCATTTGAATCTCTCCTCTTGATTTGTGACCTTGGGCAAGGCTCTGCCAATCTCTTGTTACCTAGCACCTGGTCTATGCCAGGTCCCAGAGCTTTTTGAGTTCTATCTGGCCTCAGCATCCACATTGGACAAAAAGGGTAAATATTCCTGCCATGCAGGGTTATTATGACAAATGCAATGAAATAATAAATGTGGAAGGGCTTCTCACAGTGCCTGCCTCAGAGCGGAAAGTCAATAAATACTAGGGCATTCTGTGTCTGAAAATTTCACCTCTAATTATTCTCTTTTCCTTCCCAATTATACAAAACAGCAGCAGCAGTAACAGCGACCACAAAATGCACTCCAAGATACTTCTAACCATTTCTTGCTGGGGGAACGTTTGCATCCTTGGTTAGTTAGTCAAAAATTTTGTGTTCCTCCCATGTCAGAAGCCCCTGGATCTTGTGTGAAGCTGTGCATTCCCTGATTAGTTTGTTTCTGTCCTTCTGTGGCTTGTTCTAAAGGGCTTTGCTGCTGCCTTCATCTGGGGAAATTCACACACTAATGCAGTGGTATCTCATCCCAATCTATTAGGTGTGACAACTACTGGCAAGAAATAGATTTGTGTTTAATTCTTTGTTGCCCAGCAGGGACCTCTATCACCCAAAGGGAAACAGCCGTCTATCTACGAAGCTGTGATCTCCCCTACAAGCAAGAGAACTCAATTGCCAGGAGGTCTTTGCTTTTTCTGGCTTCCAGGGAATGCAGAAATTTCAAGGAGCCACTATTGGGCTCTTTCCCTATAGGATGTTGGGCCAGGCAACAGAACAAACCTCCTGAGGTACTTCTACCTGGGAATGCCCTCCTGAGGCTGATGGCAGCCCTCTGATGAAGATACTATAGTATTTATTTTTTGTACATGCTGGTGATCATCCAGTGTACATCTCTGCTTAGTGAACCTTCATGAACTGGAGGCTAAATGTTCTCATCCTGCATTGATAGAACCACGTAGGCTGGTTCCAGGCTGTTTTCTGTGCAACACTCAACATGACAATAATAATGATGATGATGCTAATGATGATTGTAAAATCCACAGTAGTTGCCATTTATTGCCCTATTTGGCTTGTAAGACTTGGCAGATCACAGTGACATACACACACACACACACACACACACTCTCTCTCTCTCTCTACTGTGTGCCAGGGACTGGACAAAGCACTCTGCATGCATTATAACACTTTTCCTAACAATCCTGTAGCAGGCAGCAGTAGCATCCCTGCTTTATAACTAAGGAAGCTAGAGTTCAAAGAGGTGAAGAACTTGCCTTGAAGTTCAAGGCCATACAGCCCAAAGTGGCAGAATCAGACCTGTACCCAAGTCCATCTGCACAAAGCTGGCGCTTCCACTCTGTACAACACGGTGTGTTTCCAGTGGGCTGTGACTCTCTGGTGGTGGAACCAGCCTTGTCAATTGCTGTCTGCCACATCCAGTCTGACCTGGCTGCCTGAGCATTCTCCCACCCCACGGGCAGCAGTGGCTCTTGCTGCCAGGGCTCCAGGGCATGGGCAGCGGATGGGAGGGAAGGAAGGCCAGCTGTGCAGCTCTGCCGAGCTGAGAGGCGGGGTGCCTATTGATTGACTGAAATTCGATTTGTTGACACAAACTGCCAGCATTTCACAGTGATGAAAGGATGGCCCACCAACCTCATAACAAGCAGAGATTTCCCTGAGGGTCACCAGAGCTGCTGATGTGGCTCCTTTGTGAGGAGAAGAAAGCAATCAGGAGAATGGGTGAGGTTATTGGGTCTTATTGCTTCCCTCAGCTCCTGCACACACTGAGTGCTGCGCGGCGTGGGATTTCAGGCTCCCTGTCCTACGTGCTGCGGATTCTGTTTGCGCCTCTTCCACTGCAAAAAGCCAGCTGGGGGACAAACAGCTCATATACGCTGACTCCAAGCATATGGAGAATGCACACACAGATTTAGGGCACCAAAAGAAACCTGCAGGTGGAACCAGCTTTAGCAGACTTTAAAAATAACAAGATCATTGGAGTATAAATACAAATCCATGAATGCACGAGGCACACCCGTCTCTCCTTTGCTTTCTCCATCCCTTTTTATGTTTTGTCACATTAAAAATATTTAGACTGGTTTGATTTCAAAGATCTATTCAGGTAAGCTGGCCAACTACACATGTCTATACAGATGGGCAGGGGAGGAAGAGGAGAGGAGGGATGTTCTGTGAGGACGGCATTGGTTTAGCAAGTGTTTATCAAAATCTGGAATATGCACAGCAGAAGGGGTGGGTGTATGAGGGGGATGGTTTAGCAAGTGTTTATCGAAATCTGGAATATGCACAGCAGTAGGGGTGGGTGTATGAGGGGGAGAGGTAAGAAAATGTCAGGAATAATGTCACCTTATATTGTATAAGTGGGTTTTTGCAGCAAAATATACATAACATAAAATTTACCATTTAACCATTTTAAGTACACAGTTCAAGAACATTAAGTACTTTCACATTATGTATGGCGCAGCCATCACCACCATCCACACCATCCATCTTCAGAACATTTTTATCTTCCCCAACTGAAACTCTGCCCTCATTAAACAATATCTCCCTATTCCCACTGCCCCCAGCTCCCGACAACCAACATTCTACTTTCTGTCTCTATGAATTTCACTACTTTAGGTGCCTCATATAAGTGAAATCACGAAGCATTTGTCCTTTTTTTTTTTTTTTTTGCTGGGCACATGTGTCTAGTGTTATGAGAGGAGTTGGGAATGTTTGAGGGTTGGCCAGGGATGCCCCACCCCCTCCTAGGGGCTGGGCTTGGGCGTTTCTGAAACGTCCCTGAAAGCATCAGGGACCAGGCCCTGGGAGCTGGAAGGTAGAGGCAGACCTATCTGGGCCGGCCGGGGCAGTGGGCTGATGGGTCTCACAGCCGGCCCAATCTCTGGCCACTTTGGCACAGGCCTAGGGGATATACAGGCCCCAGATCCAGCTCTGACAAGTACTGAGAAGGGACAGCTTTAGTCCCCAGAGGGCAGAAGCCTGAGTCCAGGGCAGCAGGGGCAGGCACAAGTCTTACTCAGAGGCTAGGGGTGGTCAGCACCGTGCTGAAGGCTCAGGGGTGTGACCCTCAGCCATCCAAGCTGGGTCGGAGGAGCCTTAAGTTTGGCAGTGGCTCCTCTGCCAGCTCCCGCTCTCCCAGCCAGGGCTGGCTGCCCCCAGGAGCCAAGGCGGGGGCGCCAGGTCTGTGGCAGGAACTAAGAATGCCCTGGTCACTATATACATTGGTACAAACACATAAATACAGAAAGCCCCGAGCTCCACGGAGAAGAGCTGAAGGGACGCACCTTTGTCCCAGGGATGGCCCAGGCCCTGCCAAACTCAGGCAGGCCAGGGGCTGAGGGGGCAGAGGACACTGGGGACAGTTCCGTCTGTGTTCCCCAGGCCACAACTTGAGCGGACAATGGGGAAGTCCACTGTGCAAAACTGTAAAAGGCACTCGGAGTAGCTGCTACCGCCAACTGCCCGTGGGGGCCTCTGGCTGGGGGCTAGAGGCGGGTAGGGAGCTCTTCCTTGCTGTCACCGCAGTTTCCACAGCAATCCTTTGGCGACTGAAGAGTCTCTGCAGCAGTCCCTTGCAGGTGGCTGGCCCTTCCAGTCCAGGTCTGGGGGAACTGAGCCATCCAGCCCAAAGACATTCAGCTCCTGGAAGCACTCAGTCTCCACCATCCCGTTCTGCCAGGGGATGGGCACGCTGCCTGTGGCAAACTTCTGGTAGAAGTCTTGGTCGGTAGGCTCCAGCTCCACACCCTTGACCCTAGAGAACTGTTCAATGTCCAGAACATCCTTGCAGCAAATGGCCCGAGGGTCAGGCTTGAAGGGCGGCTCCAGCATGCCGGCTCCCACCCGCCTGAAGTTCAGCTTCTTCAAGAGGGGGTGCTCCTTCACTTCGCGGGCACTGCCCCCACGACACCCCAGGCGTTCAGCGGGGTCCTTGCAGAGGAGCTGTGAGCGGAGTGAGCAGGCCTGCGGGGAAAAGCGCTCGGAATACTCCTCGGGGTCCTCCTTCACCAGCCGCTCCACCTCCTCCCGCTTGATCTTCTTCTTCCTCTGCTGGAAGGGCAACTGGCCTGCAATCATCTCCTACGGGAGGCAGCCTAGCGCCCAACAGTCAGAGCTGAAAGTGTACGGTTCATTCTTCACCACCTCTGGAGCCATGTAGCTCATGGTGCCCACACGGCCTTTGATGGTCTGGCCCTCGGGCACGTGCACAGCCAGTCCCAGGTCGGAGACGAGGATGTGGCCGTGGCCATCCAGCGAGATGTTCCTGGCTTCAGGTCCCTGTACACTCTGCGCTCCCGGTGCAGGTCCTCCAGACCGCAAGCAGATCTCGGGACGTAGAAGACGGCCTGCGCTTCGGGGAAGCCAGCCCGGCCCATGTGGCAGATGTGGAAATTGAGGTCGCCCCCGTTCATCAGCGTCAGCACCAGGCACAGCGCCTCCTTGGTCTCACAGGTGTAGGCCAAGCTCACTATAAATCTACTGTTCACTTTCTCCAGGATCTGCTTCTCGTTCAGCGCCATGGCCTCCCCTTTCTGCTTCTTGATCCGCTTTTTCTCTAGCTTCTTGAAGGCGTACATCTTGCCTGTGGCCCGCACCTGGCAGGCGCACACCTCCCCAAAGCCACCTTTGCCCAGGACTCGGTACTGCCTGAAGGTATTTTTGGTCACTGGCTGCCTTTCCAGCCACTTCCACTGCAGGAAACGGTTGAAGTAGATGCTGTTGAGGTAGTCGGCAAAAGGGGCCATGCTCAGGTACCCGTGGGTCACCCGGGTGAGTTCCTGGGAGAGTTCTTTGCAGGGCCCCTGCTCCAGCCGCTGGGTGCAGTTCGTCGCCAGCTGCCGGGGAGGACCTCAGGGATGGGGTCAGGAAGCTGTGGCTCAGGAAATTCTGCATTAGCCGCCGCCCACATGCCTTCCGCTTCTCATCCGGGGTCGCTTCATACTCGGCCATCCCATCCTGGAAGGCGATGCAACGGCTCAGCTCCGGCCTGGTGGCACAGAACTCTCAGAACAGCAGGCGCCCGATGGGCTGCCGCTCGCACAGGCTGTGATAGTCACGTTCCAGACTGAGCCGCAGCTCTTCGCACTGGCTGATGTGGGGGAACTGGAGCATCTGCCGCCATTTCTTGCTTTTGCCTTTGCGATTTCCACCGCCACCTTCCCGGGCCTTGAGGAGCACCGTGTCCGCTACGATGTTCCCGAGCTCCATGGGCCGCGCTGCCGGCCGGGATCGCGCGCCAGTGCCGAGGCCGGATGGCGATCGGCGCGGCTCTGCTCGGCTCGCAGCGCGGCGGCTGCCACCCACTCCCCCACCTCTCCCGCCCCGCCTCCCCAGCCATCGCCTGCGTTTGTCCTTCTGTGACGGGCTTATTTCACTAAGCATAATGTTCTCAAGGGCCATCCGTGTGGTAGTATGTGTTGGAATTTCCTTCCCTTTAAAGGCTCAGTAATATTCCATTCTATGGCTAGGCCACATTTTGTTTATTCATCATCGGTTGATGAACACTTGGGATGCTTCCATCTTTTGCCCATTGTGAATACTGCTACTATGAACATGAGTGTATAAGGATCTGCCTGAGATCCTGCTTTCAATTTCAGGAGATAATTTCCAGAAGTGGGACTGCTGGATCATACAGTAATTCTGTTTAATTTTTTTGAGGAATTGCTGTAACTTTTTTTCTACAGTAGCTTCATCATTTTACTATTTTACATACCCACCCGCAATGTGAAAGTGTTCCAATTTCTCCACGTCCTTGTCCACACTTGTTATTTTCTGGGTTTTCTTTCTGGTTCTTTTTTTTTTCCATAATAGTCATTCTAATGGGTGTGAAAAGGTGTCTCATTGTAGTTTTCATTTGCATTTCCCTAATGATTGGCGATGTTGAGCATCTTTTCATGTGCTTATCGGCCATTTGTATATCATCTTTGGAGAGATGTCTATTTAAGTTCTTTGTCCATTTTTAATTGAGTTGTTTTTACTGTTATGTTGCTTTTTATTTTTATAATGGCTAGGTTTAGAGTTGTGGATTTACCCCATTTTGTGGAGAAAATGAAGGTCATGGAAGTTCAGGACCTTGCCTGATGTCTCCCAGTTGGGTGGGACTGAAGTGCAGCCTTTTGGCTTCTTTTTTTTTTTTTTTCCGTATTTTTCTTTTCTTTTATTATTATTATACTTTAAGTTTTAGGGTACATGTGCACAACGTGCAGGTTTGTATGGCATATGTATACATGTGCCATGTTGGTGTGCTGCACCCATTAACTCATCAGCCTTTTGGCTTCTGACCCTGTCTTTCTCCTCTGCTCATGCTGTCTACTCCCAGATGGCGAGATGTGGTTCACACCTTTCAGACTTCACATTTGACTTAGGAACAATACAGGATGACGTAAAAGATGTGTCAAATGAAGGTTACAGAAGATGAATTTTATGGACATTCAGAAAAAGGGGCCTGCTGTATGGGTCATTTGGGAAGATTCTGTGACAAACGGGAACCAGAGGTGAACATTAAAAAATAGTGTGATAGCAGCTAACGTCAAACTCAATGGGGAAAAACTGAAAGCTTTCCCTCTAAGATCTAAGATCTAAGAGCTTGCCCTCTAAGGCAAGGATGTCCACGCTCACCACTTCTATTCAACATAGTGCTAGAAATCATAGCCAGAACAATGAGACAAGAAAAAGAAAGACATCCAAGTTGGAAAGGAAGAAGTAAAATTATCCCTATTTGAAATGGATGATATGGTTGTATACATAGAAACCCCTAAAGACTCAACCAAAAACTGTTACAGCTAATAAATACATTCAGTAAAGTTGCAGGATATAAAATCAATATATGCAAATCAGGTGCATTTCTATACATAAACAGTTAGCTGACAAGGAAATCAAGAAAATAATCCCATTCACAAAAAAGATGAGAATACTTAAAAATAAATTTAACCAAAGAGATGAAACACTTGTACACTGAAAATTGTAACAACGATGAAGGAAGTTAAAGAAGATACAGATAAGTGGAAAGATACCCATGTTGACTGAAATAATTAATATTGTTGAAATGTCTAAACTACCCAAACTGATTTACAGATGCAAAGCAATCCCTATCAAAATCCCAATGATGTCCTTTACAGAAATAGAAAAAACTACTCTAAAGTTCATATGCAGCCAGGTACAGTGGCTCTCACCTCTAATTCCAGCATTTTGGGAGGCCAAAGTGGGTGGCTCACTTGAGGTCAGGAGTTTGAGACCAGCCTGGCAAACATGGTAAAACCCCACCTCTGCTAAAAATAGAAAAGTTAGCTGGGCACGGTGGCAGATGCCTGTAATCCCAACTACTTGGGGGGCTGAGGGAGGAGAATCACTTGAACCTGGGAGGCAGAGGTTGCTGTGAGCCGAGATTGCTGGACTGCACTCCAGCCTGGGCCACAGAGCAAGACTCTGTCAAAAAAAAAAAAAAAAAAAAAAATCATATGGAACTACAAAAGACCCAAGTAGCCAAAGCAATCTTGAGCAAGAAGAACAAAGCTGGAGGCATTACCCGCTCTGATTTCAAAATATATTACAAAGTTATAGTAACCAAAATAACATGTACTGGCGTAAAAACAGACACATAGAACAATGGAAAAGAACAGAAAGCCCAGAAATAACTCACACATGTGGTCAACAAATCTTCAACAAAAGTGCCAAGAATATATAATGGGGAAAAGTCTCTTCAATAAGTGGTGTTGAGAAAACTGGATATCCCCAGGCAAGAAAATGAAACTGTATCTTTATCTTACACCATACATAAAGATGAACTCAAAGAGACTGAAACATAGCCCTGAAACTGTAAAAACTCCCAGAAGAAAATATAGGGGAAAAGCTTCATAAAACTAGTCTTGGCAATGACGGTTTGGATATGAAACCAAAAGCACAAAGGAACAAGTGAGACATCAAACTAAAAAGTTTCTGCACAGCAAAACAATCAACAGCAACAAAAAGCAACCTACAGAATGGGAGAAAATATTTGCAAGCCATACACATTAATATCCACAATATATGAGTAACTAGTACAACTCAAAAGAAAAAAATAAAACTGGATTAAAAAGTAGACAGAGGAGTTGAGCAGACATTTTTCCCAACAAGACATACAAATAACTAACAGGTACATGAAAAGATGTTCAACATCACTAATCATCAGGGAAGTGATAATCAAAACCACTATGAGATGTCACTTCACACCTGTTAGGATGGCTATTATCAGAAAGACAAGAGATAACAAATATTGGTGAAGATGTGGAGCAAAGAAAACCCTTGTCCATGGTCGATGGGAATGTAAATTGGTAGAGGCATCATGGAAAACAATATGGAAGTTTCTCAAAAAAAAAAGGAAAAATAGAACCACCATGTGATCAGCAATCCCATTGTGAGGTCTATATCCAAAGGAAATGAAATCAGTATCTTAAAGAGATATCTGTTCCTTGCAGCATTATTCACCATAGCCAAGATACAGAAATCACCTAAATGTCCATTGACAGATGAATGGATAAAGAAAATGTTGCATATACATATGCAATGAAATATTATTCAGCCTTTAAAAAGAAGGAAATTCTGTTACTTGTGACAACATAAACCTGAAATCCAAAAATGTCAAACTCATAGAAACAGAGAGTAGAATAGTCGTTACCAGAGGCTGAGTGGGGAGGGATATGGGAAGATGTTGGTCAAAGGGTATGAGCGAGGTCTGTTATGTAAGGTAAATAAGGTCTGGAGAACTACGTACAACAATGTGACTACAGTTTATAATATTGCAGACTTGAAATTTGCCAAGAAGTTAGCTGTTAAGTGTTCTCACCAAATCAAAAAATGATAATGATGTGAGGTGATGAACGCATTAATTTGCTTGATTGTTGTGGACAGTTTACAACATACACATATATTGAATCACTGAATTGTATACCTTAAATATATACAATTTTTAATTGTCAACTATACTTCAATAATGTTGGAGAGAAAGAATAGTGTGAAATATTTTATATAAATGTATTAGCTTCTTAGGGTTGCCATAATGAAAGTACTTCAAATTGGGTGGCTTAAAACAACAGAAATTTAATTTCTCACAGTTCTGGAGGCTGGAAGTCCAAAATCAAGGTGTTGGCATGACCATGTTCCCTCTGAAACCTGTAGGGGATTCCATGCCTCTGCTAGCTTCTGGTGGTTTGTGGGTAATCTTTGGCATTTCTTGGCTTGCAGCTGCATAACCTCAGTCTCTGCCTCTGTTGTCACATGGCATTCTCCCTGTGTGTGTCTCTGTTTTCACAGGGCTGTCTTTCATTCTTCTTTTCTTGTTTTTGTTTGTTTTTTGGTTTTTTTAAGACAGAGTCTTGCTCTGTTGCCCTGGCTAGAGTGCAGTGGTGCAATCTCAGCTCGCTGCAACCTCTGCCTCCCAGGTTCAGGTGATTCTCTTGCCTCAGCCTCCCGAGTAGCTGGGATTACAAGTGCCTGCCACCGCGCCCAACTAATTTTTTTGTATTTTTAGTAGAGACTGGGTTTCACCATCTTGGCCAGGCTGGTCTCAAACTCCTGACCTCATGATTCACTCACCTTGGCCTCCCAAAGTGTTGGGATTACAGGCGTGAGCCACCGTGCCCAGCCCGTGGCTGTCTTTCTGTAAGGACATCAGTCATGTCAGACCAGGGCCCACCCTACTCCAGTATGACCTCATCTTAATTTAAGTATACATTTGCAACAATCCTGTTTCCTAATGAAGTCAGTTCTGAGGTACTGAGAGTGAAGATTTCAACATCTCTTTCTTGCACGGGGAGGGGAGACTGATTTAGCCCCTACCAATAAGAGAAAAAATACTATAGCACAGTCTGGATGTAGTGATTTCTTTCTACAGTCCACACACACACACACACACACACACACACACACACACAGAGCTGATGCAAGCACATGCTGTCAATGCAAAGGAAAAAGACAGATGTCTCCCTACGCCTTTCTAAGCTTTTATATATTATACCCCACATTGTCAGCTCTAAAATCCTGTATCTAATACATTTATCTATCTAATAGATTTTTTAGATCTAATACATTTATTTATTTGGTAATAAATAAATAATAAATTTACCAACTGTCTTGGTGAAAAGGAGTGCATGCTGGATGACGGATGAGGCCTTGAATAATGGCCTTCCCTGCCACTATGGCCACTCTCCACTCAAGGATCTATTGTACAAGCATTGGGGTGGCTGGGGACAGAGATGACTGACTGACATCTACCAGCCAGTTAGCCGGTTCCTCCGTCTACCTGCTTAGTGAGCGTCCTGTCTGTGCCAAATCTTCTCTAGTGGCAATGATGTGAGACACAAAGATCTGCACATTTTGTGGCCACTTTCAACAGTTCATCTACATGCTTCTTCCCAGACCACTTTGTCTCTGATCATCTAAACTTGCCCCTTCTAAACCCCAGACCAAGACCAGCCAAGTTATTTGCCACTACATGGAAGTCCATATATATCCTTATCTCATACCACTTCTGGCATACAAAGTGGACAAACAAGAATACTGCTCACAGCTCTACCCTCTAGGAGGGTTTCCCCTCATCACTGTCCTTTAGGGCCACCACTGAGTTGAGTGGTAGTGTTGACAGCTGCCCATTCTCAGGCAGCAGAGTATCTGAACCAATCTATCCATGAACCAGGAATGAGCTGTGTTGTTCCTCCTTCATCAGTGAATCATAGAGTTCCCTCACTCCTGCCCCCATATTTATAGATGTGAGCTGAGAGACATGTCAGGACAGCAGAGGTAGGTGACATGGAGCCCTGGGCCACCCTATACCCTCTGGACTTGCTCAGATCTGGTCCTGAATATACCATTTCCATCATACCTTACCACCTTGTTGGATCTGACAATGTCCAGCTCGTAATAGGAAACTCCTATCATATAATCACTTGATGTCCCACTTTCAGGTGCTTGATCTCTCTTGACCCCTTATCACATCAGAAGCTGTTTTTTTTGAGTAGTGAGTAATTAAACAATAAATAGTCTCTTGAATGGAGTAGACATGCCTTTCTCCAGAACCCTACCCATTCTGTACTGCAAATCTATTAGGGTTTGTCCAAGATTTCCTATAGCATCCTTTCCTACCATGGATACCCCGAGCACTGTTGGATCTATTGAATTATATGGCCTCAACAGCAGAGTATGTTGTCCTGAAGCCTAGAATTTCTTCAGTTTTCTTATGCTTTGGGTTCCACTCAAAACTGGTAGACTTCTAATGACCCAAGAAATGAGTCAAAGAAATAATCTCAAGTGCAATATTGGCTGCCTCCTAAAATCCAAAGTCACCCACCAAACAATATACCTTTTCATAGGGGTAATTGTTTACCTTAGGATGCTGCAAACCATGGGACTCCTAAAATCTTCATCAATATGGCAGGACTTTTATACTGTAAATGATTTACGTTTCACCTTCATGTGTTTTACTATGACATCCAGAGTACCGGCCACTTTCTGTTCACCAAGTCCAATTAGCATAATGTCAACAACATAGTATACCAGCATGATATGTCAAGGTGACAGAGAGAAAGAGAATACATATAGCCTTGGGGAAAGACAGTGAATGTGTACTCAAATCCTTTCTTAATGAGACAGAACTGATCTTGACCATCCTTCCTGAGGAGGTTTGAAGATGACTTGTTTGCCAGATGGATAGCCACAACTTAGGAACCAAAGGCTGTGCTGCTCTGTTCCAGTAAAGATACCACATCCAATTAGGTAGCTACATACAATTGGGACTGCAACTTAGATAACGTTCCGGTAGTCTGCTGTTATTCATGAAAATCCATCTGTTTTTTGCAGAGACCATGTAGATGGATTGAATGGGGATATGATGAGGATGACCACCCCTGCATTTGCTAAGTTCTTGGGAGTGGCATCGATCTCAGCCATTCCACTGGAATAGGGTTTTGCTTTGATTTGCTTTCTTTGGTGGGAATGGGCACTTTCTGGGTTTCCATTTGTTTCTTCCTTCCTGGTTCTTATTTCACAGGTTAGGAAACAAAACATGAGGGGTCTACCAGCTGCTCAGTCTATCCTTTCCAATTGAGCACACTGGAACTGAGGAAGCAAAGACAGGGTGAGCCCTAACACCCTCATCATCACTGCTGAGCCTGCCTTGACAAGAACTCCATTTATCACCCGCCTCCATAATAGCCCATTCTAACTAGCTGTCATCATGGCATTTCAGGTTCTGCTGATGTCATTGTAAGGTTAGACCCTGTATACCCTGAAAAATCTGTATATTTCCATTTTCTTAGTGTAAAGTTACACAGGTCCCTTTGGGGGAAGGTTTGTGGCACTGCAGGGTTTTTTTTTCAAGTGGGCCCGGCCTCCCCTTCAATCACTAGGCCAAGGGCCCGAGAACTGACTCAAATCTGGGAGCTAGGTGAGGGATTATCATTTTTCTTTTTGGCAGCAGACATCAGATTTCAGCTTACCTTCTCTTAATATTTTTTCTGGTTACAAAAGTCAAGAAATATTCACAGTGGGTACTCACCCATCTTTCTTCTAGAAATGCCCTATGTGTACAGGACCCTGGCTGGCACGTTGGCCTTGCTGCCATATGGTAGTCATATTCACTTTGTGGTAGTCATATTCACTTTGATGGCAAATGCTGCGACTTGGCCTCTGCTACTCCAAAATATCTTCATCTTCAGTAATATTAGAGAGGTCAGTTCTGTGGCAGCATTTCCTACTGTGAACCATAGACCACGGAAGACAATCACTAGTGAGATTCCCAACAATGCTGGTGGCCCCTCACCAGTGAGTTTCTTGTTTTTGTATAAAGGGCATGTCCTCTTGGCCTCACAGGGAACAAGATCAGGGTCTCTGGTCTTGCATAATAAACCCTCCCTGGACTGTCTGACTCCTTCCTCAATACCATGCCATGGCAAATATGGCATCTTTCCCCCAGGGAAAGATGATAAGGCTGTCATCTTATCCAAGCTTCAAGAAACCTCTGACCAGCATTATTAGGATAGGCACAATTGTCCTTTTGAGGACAGTGAATTATAGGATAGAGTCAGTAGACCTTCCCTAGTCAATCTTATGTATAATACCCACACCTCCTGACCCAAAACTCTCAAGATCCGCCCCCTATGTGTTTCTCTGACTTCTCCTGGTAAGAATTAGGCCCTTCAACTCCTGATGAGTAAACCAGTCATCAAATACTTGGTGAAGAGCTTTCATCAACTGCCTTTGCAATGGGACTTCATTTCCTTCTCTGGGGTTTTGCAGATAATGGACCTTAACTAGTGGGCTGAAGGCAATGAGGGGATGTGAGGATGCATCTTGTGAAGGACAAAAGTCATCCTGTAAGTAGTCCCCTCAGGTGAGGACTTCCTGTGGTACCCAGGTAATGGAAAACCACAAATCTGACTGGAGGTCTCGACATCCTTTATAGCAGTAGACCAAATACTAGCTACATCTACCAACACTTCCAAAAGTTTTTATGGAACAAACAGAGACAAATACCAAATGCCAAGTAACCAAGTTACAACACCTCACTTCCTTTAGGCGGTGCTGTCAGAAGCATGGTTCAATTCTCACTTTCAAGTTTGAGGTAACTCTAGACCCACGCCCTGCCCTCCAAAACTGTAGAAAAAATACTGCGAAAGATGTCTTCTTCATGTTCCTCAAGGTAGTTATTCTCACCCAGAGAGCGGCAAGTACTTGGAATCTTCCTGATATTTTTTTCTCCTCCAGAGTTTTAGTGATGAAAGATGTTGGGAGAACACAGAATGCTAAGCCCCACAAATCTTGCTGGAGAGATCTCCTAGAGAAATCAGAATCTTTCAAGATTGTTTTAGAGAAATATGCTACCACTCTGACTCCATTCTAACAACTCCTCTGTGACCCAGCTGGCCTGACAAACTAAATCATGATACTCTGCAAAACATACCCTTTCACACATGAATGCCCACGGCAATGTTTCCTAACCATTCATGAGTCATAAAACCTATGGCAGAAACCATTCTACGTGTTCACCAAAACATTTCATTTTCCCTCTGGGCACCAGGAAAACTTTTTTTTTTTTTTTAACTTTTTCTAATCTAAGTGAGGCTATGTAAGGAGTTCTGCATAATAAAATGTGGGCAAAATTGATGTCAGCCACTTCCAGATCATGCCCTTAAAGTGTCCTACAGAATTATCATCCACACTCTATGTCTGTTACCATTAGCTGTCAGGATGCAGAGTATCAAAAAAGGACTTTAACTTATTTATTTATTTTTTGAGACGAAGTATCACTTTGTCACCCAGGCTGGAATGCTGTAGCATGATCACAGCTCACTGCAACCTTGACCTCCCAGGCTCAAGCTATCCTCCCACCTCAGCCTCCAAAGTAGCTGACACTACAGTCGCATGCCACCACTCCCGGCTAATGTTTGTATTTTTTATAAAGAGGAGGTTTCACCATGTTGCCTAAGCTGGCCTTGAACTCCTGGGCTCGAGTGATCTGCCTGTCTTGGCCTCCCAAAGTGCTGGATTACAGGCATGAGCCACCATGCCCAGCCCAAATGAAGAACTTGGAGTCCATGGTGAAAGGCAGAACCTCCCCAACTCAACTGAGCTGGTCATGAGTGAAAAGTACATCTTTAAGCCACACCTTTCAAATGGGTCAGCAAATTTGATAAATTTGGCAAATTTCAGCTATTCCCACCCACTACGTATACCTCTCTTACAATTTATAGTAAGGGAATTAGCACTTTCTATGGGAATTTAAAAGGTGTTAAAATATATACTGGTGGGAAAGAAATTTAAGAAAAAGTGGTGGTTCTTAATGGTTTAAGAACCTTAATGGTCAAACATTTCTAAGAATGCTTGCCCCTGGGTAATATTTCTAACTGGTCAAGTCACAATTATTACAGAATGGATCTCCCCAGTATCAATTGCTTCCCTATAGCTTCTATGTGCAGCATATTTATGCCCTGAGTGTATAATGTCTGGCCGTAATGACAGGAAAGGTTGGATTCTAGGGGTGGAATACATCAAATCGCTAGGATGTCACCAAGCCCCACTGTGTGGGTTAAATGCTACAGGCAGAGGGTTGTGCCACCCATTCCCCACCTTCCCTAACTCCCATCCTACCCAAAGCTTCAGCCAAAAGCAAGAAAATGCTTCCCACATGGCCACAGGCTGAAGTGCAGCCCCTCGGTGGCCAGAAGTCACTCACATGCAGGCAAAGATGATGTTAACAATACAAAGAATCAGAAAAAGACTGAATTCCTGAGATCAATCTGTTTGGCTTCAAAAGCTAGAATCTCAAAAGTCTATCTCCTGCTGACTTTATTTTTCTTTCAACTTTTCAATGCCATTGCTCCTGCCTGAACAAAAGACAAGAAAGTCCAGTCTCATCCCAGAATAGACAGAGCTCTACACCACTGCGGGACTAGAGATTATTCCTCATGCTGGGCAGGGCAGGGTAGAAAGAATAGAACCCATCAAAGCAAGAGGTGGCTAATTCCCCCAACAAAACTAAATTAACAATATTAGCCCAAGTGAGGAAGCTGAATCTTCTCAGAGTGTTAAACAGTTTGTTCTGTTTTCTATATTAAAGACCCAAGTGTAGTTTATTGTTTTTATGGAGTTAAGTGAATTCACATGTTAAATTTAAAAGGTTGGGGGAGACAGGAGATTTTGTTTGTTTCTAGTATTATTTGGCAGAGTATAAAAGTCCCTGGACTTAGAATTGGAAGGCTTGGCCTCAAATCCACACCCTTCCTGGTACCAGCCCAGTGCCCCTGGGCAATCACTCAACCCATCTCCTTCATTGGCGGTTGTGGCAGCCCTTCTCAAGCAGCGTTGAGAGACCTTAGCTCCCTAACCCAGTGGTTCTCCAACTAGCGAGTGCTCAGAATCACCTGGAGCGTTGGTTAAAACAGCACTGGGACCAATCCCGAGTAGTCCTGGAATACAGCCTGAAAATTTGCCTTTCCAGCAAGTCCCCAGCCTGGCTGAATGCCATTCCCAGCCCACCCACCCCTGGCTCCGCTTTCTTTTGTACTAGCTGATATCGGAAATTCCACCATCAAGAGCCCCAACCCAATTTAGCTGGGAAGCTTTACTCTTATTAAAAGGTACATACACAAAACAATATTAGCAGTTAGACTATATCTTTCACATCTTATCCTTCTTTATCATTCCCGTGTCTCCCTTGCTGTATTGCGTGCACAAGTTCACATGTTTGAGGAATGAAACTTCAAACATAGTCTGTACCAAGAGGCTTTACTCTTTTCTTTTTCCTCTCTCCCCCTTTCCCCTAGAGCTTGGTCAAGATGTCCTAATGGTCTAAAATGTCAAAAGAAAACTAGATGAGGAAAAAGTAATAGAAAATAACTCTATTATAAGCTTCCTTATAGTTCAGATTCATCTCTTTCTTGTAAGAACCACCCACCAGTTCCTACTCAGAGACTCAAGGATACTCCTGTTCCTCAGTTGGTTCACGATAAAAACACTGAAGATTTACATCAATCGAAGGGTTTCTGTTACCATTCACATGGGCCTTCCCAAATACTAGTGAAACGGAGGTAGTCATTACCCATCAAAAAAACACTCACCAAGAAGGGCCAGACTCCCACACATGGATCCCAGAAGTCAGGGAGAGAGTGAGTGTGGAGGCCTACCTCCTCCCAACCTGCTCACCCACAGAGCCACTCCATGGCAAAGGAACAGTAGCTCAGAGGCTGCCCGCACTGCCCCCACTGCAGAGGTTTAAGGAAATCTCCCAGTAGTATGTTTTATGTTGGAAGACCCTGAGATAAAGCCCATACTTCAGTCTGTATTTGTCCTCCCACAAAATGAAGAGTGCTTGTCCATGAGACCAGCCCACGTCTAATTCGGCAGGACACAGCGTGCAGAGAGCCTCGAGCAGGCAGTCCACTGCTGACTCCTTTCCAGGGGCCTTTCCCCGAGAGGCAAAGCTTTCTCCCAGGGAGTCCCCACTTTCAGCCCTGTCAGCATGCCCAGTGTCTGCACTCTGCAGGGCCCCGTTCTGTCCCATTACGCAAGTTGGTTTTCAGCGGCTATGGGGAAAGTCACACACGATTGTGCCAAAGTGAACAAATGTTGGCGACCTGGGGAAAAGCAGCAGCTGCACATCCTGAAGTGTTGGGTCTTCGAAGGAAGCCTCGTCTAACCAGAGAAGCCATCACTCTCCTCCTCCAGCAATTTCTGGTATAGAAAATCGTCTTATCGTGTTACCCCCTTTTCCCTGTTGTAAATCCACGCTGGTGAGCCCAGGGCTCTCCCTAGCTCTATACACTGCCTGGCATGGTGCCATGCAGCTAACTAAGTGTGTTGGAACATAGCGCTGTCCACCATTCAGTTCTTTTAACAAGCACTATGGAGCTCTTATAAGTGGCTTAAAAACACTCACATCTACCCCAAAATCACTTTAAAATAATTCACTCCATCACAGCCTCAGCCAGAGCATGCTCCAGCCCTCCCACAGACTTTCACAGCCTCCCTAGACTCCCCTAATTCCAACTCAACAGGGACCACAAAGACACTGTTTATAGAGCATTTTGGCTTCTCGCCCTGTGGCCCACAGCCATTGATGCAACAGCAATTTAATCAAGCGATAATCTAGTTAAGTCCAACTTGCCACTAGGACACTAAAAAGCCCTTATTTAAGGTCAGTGATAATGGTGATGACAAGAATCCTGGGTGTCTGTCATTTCAGATTATCAAGTGACACCTTTACATTGATCTCATTTAACCCTCACAAGGACCCTGAGGCAGGGTTAACTTTTCGACCCCATTTACAGAGAAGTAAATGACTGAGAGAACAGACAACCAGCCCTGAGGCCCAGTGCCTGCCTGCGAGGTGAGCCAATGGCCTGTCCTGAGCCCTCCCTCCGGCCACCCCTGGTCACACACACCGCCCACCCTGCTGGGCGGGGGACAAGCACTATGGACAAAACTGCCTACGGCACAAGTCCATGAAACCGGATCACCCAGGACTTGGCGCGGAGGTGGGGAGGGGAACAGCACATACTTCTCTACCATGGTGCCAATACTTCTACAAGCTTCTTCTGCGGCTTCCCTGAATGCTGGCTCAGGGTAAGCGATTTTCACAAAATCAGCCTAATAAAGGGGAAAGACAAAACCAAAAGGGAATTTGATGGGAAGCTTTCTTCCAGGATCTGGGGGTGAAAATGAAAACTGGGTTTTAAGATGTGCCATTGGCTTGGCCTATGCATTTCCATTACTGACTTTTTCCTAAGCGAGTAAAGCAAAGCAGCTGCTTTCTGAACATTTATTTAATTCTGTTATTCCTTGAAACCAAGTTTGTTTCTTTCCAAAAAAAATAATTTTATTAACTTTGTTTCAGAAAAGTTTTTCTCCTTCAAATATAAACACCAAGCAAATTCTTCCTAACCCTTTATTAAATCAAAAGAGCAGACACTGGTTTCAAATATTCTACAACTTTCTGGCTAAAATTCTTTGCAGTATGGTTCTCACAGGTTAACCTAGCTCCAGAAAACAACTCTTAGAGGCTTGTTTTCTTTAACTGACACATAGTATAGTTTCAAAACTCATTTAACTACACTTTAGTCTTTAACTACATTCTAGTCTTTGTGCAGAAAACAAAGGCACAGTCTCTTTAGTCCTTTTAATAAAATATGAGTTCAGTCTCCATGTAATACTGTGTACAACTACTACTGCTGCTGCTACTTAAGTCATTAGAAATTAAAATGAGCAACAATTTTTTTAAAAAGATAAAATGATGTAAAACTAAATTTTCATTTTCATGTCAATTGTAACAAAAAGCAGAGAAACTACAAAACACTACATATTTTATTTGCCAAGAAGATGTGTGACTATAACATGAAATAAAATCACAAGGTAAAATTTCCTGATTTTATTATCAAATAGTTTTTAATGCCAAAACATTTAAATCCATAGTTTGGTATATTTGTTGTAAGAATTGGTAACGATAAAATAACATTAGTACCAAAGTATCTGAAAAATGAGTTACATAAATTTACATTTTTTTTTACAAATTACTAATCTACATGTTGTGAATTTATAATCAATATTAAAATTCAAAACACTAGCATGCACATTAACAACTAATTTCTAATAGTGATGAGGAAAACAGTTCCGTTACATAAAAACTGTGTTGAAAACAAAGAAAACAAAATGACTATTTAGTGAAAAAGTTTATAAAACGATTGCCTTATAATAGTACTAACATTACTGGTAGGTAACATCTCAAAAATTCAAAAAGGAGAAAGGTTCTTTTTTACCCGGAGAACTACATATATAAATCACATAGTTTTTTTTTTTTAAGTTTTCAAAATGAGATATTATACATAATATTAAAAATGTCAAAATAAGATAAGATATAGGGCAGAAAAGTTAAAATATTTTAGTGAAGACCACAAGCAAAAATGTAGAAAAAAATCCTAGAATACTGATTAAGATGAAGACTAAGACAACAAATACACAGTGAATTCTGGGATTTGTGACAGCCATGCCAACAGTCACCCCTCAGTATCAGTGGGCAATGGTTAGATCTTCCTACAGATACCCAAATCCACAGATGCTCAAGTCTCTGATATAAAATGGTGTAGTACTTGCATATAACCGACGCACAGCACACCCCATACATCAAATCATATAACTGACACACAGCACAACCCTTACACTGAATCATCTCTAGATTACTTGTAATACCTAATGAATGTAAATAATATGTAGATAGCTGTTACACTGTATTGTTTCATGGAACAGCGACAAGGAAAAAAGTCTGTACGTGTTCAGTACCGATGCAATTTTTTTTTCCAGATATTTTTGATCCAAGGTTGGTTGACTCTACAGATGCCCGAATCTGGAGGGTTGACTGTACTTGAATAGTGAAATTCACTGACACAGATTTTCCTTTTCTGATTTCTGTGACACAATCAGGTGAACAGGGTATGAAACCTCGTTTTGGCAGTGCGTTTCCACAGCTCCCCCATCATTCAAAGACACATTTCCTATGCACATACGGGAGGCACAGAACAAAAACCCAGTACAACAGAACTACCCAGAGCCTGCAACTTCACTCCAGGGAAAAACCCTTTACAGTAAGATACTTTATTGGCTTCCTTAAGAGCGGGAAGCTTGTGGTGAACATATAATCATCTGAAAGGTGTTAATGCTCAAGTCAGGTGTATGGGTGGAAGGAAATTTTCCAAAAAAGGAAAAAAAATAAAGATGGGGATGAGTTATGCTGGGTGAAAGAAGTCAGTCAAAGGTATACAGGATTCCACCTATGTGACATTCTAGAAAAGGCAAAACTATAGGGAGAGAGAACAGATTAGTGGTCGCCAGAGGTTAGCGGGGAGTGTTGGGTGTGACTATAAAGGAGATTTTTGGGGGTTGATGGAATAGCTTTGTATCCTGATTGTGGTGGGGGGTTGCACAAATTTTATACGAGTTAAAATTCATAGAACTGTACCATCCTCCAAAAGAAGTCAATTTTACAGAATAATAATTTTAAAAACAAGTACATTTTTTTTTAAAGATGGAAAGGCTAACAAACTTTGCAACCTTTCCAGGTAAGGGTCCATGAGACCTGAGCAGCCAGCCAGCCCTGAAATGGTTAGAACAGCAGGAAGAAGGGGGAACTCGACAGATACCCTGCCTGGGCTGGCAGCCCAGCTGCACCACACGCTGGCCAGCTGACAGCGGGCACATCCCTTCATCACCCAGTGCCTTTCTTCCCTCTTGTGAAAAGGGAGATATGCTGAGAAGGTTACCTCAGCTCATCCAGGGAAAGCTTCTTCAGCTAACTAAGCTGTAGAAAGGGCCTACAGCCTAAATTTTCAAAAACAAGTTAATGCCAGAATATAAACTCCATGAAGTAAGAGATTGTGTCGGTTTCATTCCTGCGTGTATCCCTGGTGCCTAGACAGTGTCTGGCACACAGTAGGTGCTCAACATTGACTGAATGTGAGGGAAAAACCTATGTAGTTCAATACTATGTAGACAAGATCATAAATGATCACTATTTAAATTGTGTGTGCTGTTTTCCTTGACATGAGTAACCAAGAGTCGGCTCCTTCAGGCTGATAGAAAATCCTGCTTCCTGGAAATGAGCAAATCGAAGAGATATCTGCACTTCCATGGTTGTTGCAGCTCTCTTCACAACATCCAAGATTAGGAAGCAACCCAAGTGTCCATGAACAGATGAATGGACAAAGAAAATGTGGTACTTACAATAGAGTGCTATTCAGCTATAAAAAAGAATGAGATTATGGCCAGGCGTGGTGGCTCACACCTGTAATCCCAGCACTTTGGGAGGCAGAGGCGGGTGGATCATGAGGTCAGGAGATCGAGACCATCCTGGAAAACATGGTGAAACCCTGTCTCTATTAAAAATGCAAAAAAAATTAGTTGGGCATGGTGGCGCATGTCTGTAGTCCCACCTACTCGGGAGGCTGAGACAGGGGAACTGCTTGGAACTCAGGAGGTGGAAGTTGAGCTGCGACTGCACCATTGTACTCTAGCCTGGGCAACAAGAATAAAACTCCATCTCAAAAAAAAAAAAAAAAAAAAAAAAAAGAATGAGATTGTGTCATTTGCAACAACATGGATGGTCATTAAGTGAAATAAGTCAGGCACAGAAAGACAAACATCGCATGTTCTCACTCATTTGTGGGACCTAAAAATACACAGAATTGAATCATGGCAATAAAGAGTAGAAGGATGGTTACCAGAAAATGGGTAGGGTAGCAGGGTGGTATGGGGGAGGTGGGGATGGTTAATGGGTACAAAAAAACACGAAGATTGAGTAAGGCCTACTATTCGATAGCACAACAGGGTGACTACAGTCGATAATAATTTAATTGTAGATTTTAAAATAACTAAAAGAGTATAATTGGATTGTTTGTAACACAAAGGATGCTTGAGGGGATGGACACCCCATTTTCCCTGATGTAATTATTATACATTGTATGCCTCTATCAAAACATCTCATGTACCTCATGAATATATACATGTACCCACAAAAATTAAAAATAAAAAAAGAAAAAGAAAATTTTGCTATCTCAGCAATGGATTTCCTAGTTGGTGAAGAGATCTAGGTATACACTTCTATTTCAAATTTAAAATGTTAAAAAAAAAAGTCTTTACAATCATTTTGATGTGAAAACTTGGTTTTTAATTAAAAAAAAAAAGCATTCCTGAAAAGGTTTATTAAAACTGGTTTTCACACCTCTTATGAAAAAGAAGTGGCTCACACTTATAATCCCAGCACTTTGGGAGGCCGAGGCAGGAGGTTCACTTGGGGCTAGGAGTTCAAGACCAGCCCAGGTAACACAGGGAGACCCTGTCTCTATTAAAAAAAAAAAAAAAAGAAAGAAAAAGGAATTTTGTTGTAAATGCACACATAAAGTGTTCTTAGAATTTTGGGAGAAGCTTTCATAAATAAAGAATCTCTGTCAAATGAATATATATGTAAATATATATTACCCAAATATAGCAAATATTTGCCATATTAGTAATCATTCATTCATTATATATTACAGGTATATTTTATTAAATATACATATTAAAGTACAAGTTCTAAATGTCACCTTTTCCTATAACATTTTCCCCATTCCTAATGATGTATTTCATCACAAAAAATTATACCCAATGGCTCTCAAATAGTTTCAGACATTTTTAACTTTATAATCTAATATTAACAGTAAACAACAAAGGATAAATTTCACTTAAATTTTAACAGGTTGAAAGAGAGGTAGCTTCAAGTCTGAGGCAAAGCATCTTACCAAGTTGGCCACTCTGCACAAGGAATCCGAGAGCTCATCAAGGATCAGCACAGTCTGGGACCCAGGTGGGGTGGAACACGCACGGTCCACAAGCAATTCTGTCTTTCTCAAGGCTTTTTCTTGTGCAGTATGAAATCCTTCATATTTCATATGAAGTATGTGCCTTCTGGGGCACTGAGCTCAGGAACTCCAAAAAGACCCTTAGAACCAAGGAATACGTCCAATTTACAACCAAAATTCAAAATTGTGCTTTTTAAATATTTACTAAAATTACTTTTGTCACAAAGCAAATCTTGACTTTCACTGGTGTATCATGTTATACCTGTGATCACGAACACCACTATCATACTCCTCATATCACCCCACATAAATTACACCAAAAATGATTTCAGAACATCATTTTTAATTTTTTTTTTTTGAGACGGAGTCTCACGCTGTCACCCAGGCTGGAGTGCAGTGGCGTGATCTCAGCTCACTGCAACCTCCGCCTCCCGAGTTCAAGCGATTCTCCTGCCTCAGCCTCCTGAGTAGCTGGGATTATAGGCGCACACCACCACGCCTGGCTAATTTTTGTATTTTTAGTAGAGATGGGGTTTCACCATGTTGGTCAGGCTGGTCTCGAACTCCTGACCTCAGGTGATCCGCCTGCCTCAGCCTCCCAAAGTGCTGGGATTACAGGCTTGAGCCACTGCGCCCGGCCAATTTTTTTTCAATTTTTAATTATTTTTCCGAAAAACAAAAACTGAATGGTATGGGTTCAAAATCCAGCTCTGTCACTTCTACAGAACCTAAGAGTGGCCACAAGGATTAAATGAAATAATATATATATATATACAGCAGTGTTTGGCACAGAGCATTTACAGATGTTAGCCATAATTATTATTAGCTTATAACCCTGGTCATGTTATTTCTCCTCCTAGGCCTCATATTTTTTTCATCATGTACAATGGGAATGACGATACATACCTTACAGCATGGATACAGGTACTAAGTATATGTAAAGTACTAACAGCAGCATCTGACAAAGTGAGATCTCAGTACATAGTACCAATTATTCTACAACTATCAGAGAGGATGAGTTGACTATCAAGCAATAAATATTTTAGAAAAATTTAATGAACATATTAAAATCATAGGCTGAAACTGGGAGCAAATTTTATACGTTCCAAAGACATTTCAATATCTTGATAAAAACAAAAATCACTGATCTAATGGGAATGACCATTCTCTTGTTACCTATTCAATCACACTTGTTAGCACACTCAGGAAGGCAGGGAAAGAAAGCATTTAATAGGCACCTACCGCATACCATGAAGTGTACCTGCTACTTTACATAGGTTCTCATTTAAATCACACAATCCTACAGAACAGAGTATCATTCTTTCACAGATCAGGACACATGCTTTAAGAGGTTAGAAAAAACTTGTTTGAGGTCACAAATTAATATTGGGAAAGACAGAACTCGAACCCGCTCTGTACATCTGTAAAGCCCACACTTTTCCATACTTCTCTATTACAATTTATCTGTTTGAAAGTCTTCTCTCCTGAAAAGGTGAGCTTCCAGACCCAAGAGCCCTGCCCTTCATTTCTTTAACCAGCTATCCAATAGAATGTCTAACACATGGGGGAACTCAATGAAAGAAACAAGTGACCGGAGCAGATGCTAGGCTTTGTTAATCAACTTTGTAGGTGCTTAACACATAGATTTTCAGAAATACCAACAGGTAAACCTTCAGGCCTGACAAGCCCTACTGTTTCTACAAGACGGGATGGATGAAGTTAAGCTAGCAATCTCTCTTCAAAATATATTACAAATTAAAAAAAAAATAAAGTCAGTGGGGGACAAAGCAGAATCAGAACCAAACACAAATATCATCTTTATACAGATTTAATTTGATTCGAGCACAGACTACTTCCACTTCCCAGTACAACCTGCCCATATTGTTCTCTGGAATTCTAACTCTCGGATTACCAGTGACCGTAATGCTAAAAAACTGAATAAACCTTTTTTTTTCAAGGCAAAAACCAACTCTAAAATTTGAAAATCTGCTATTAGTGCCGAATATCATGATACAAAAGAGAAAAATAAAGCTAAAATTAGTTATATCTCATCTACCCAAAATCAGGCTTCCCCTCACGTCTTTCTGCTCAGCGCCTACAAGTAGTTCTCACACCAACTATGTTAATACCAACACTACATACCCTTAAGGAAGGTGGTGTAGCAAATTTCACACAAAATAATTTTAAAATCGACAAAGCTGATAACGGAGATAAAACAAGAATTATACACCCTTTAGCTCAGTGCAACAATACCCTAGACTCCTCTTTATAAGGCAATACAGTATAATGAAATTTTAAAAGGCAAAAATAAAAGTAATCCTTAACTAAAATGGACAAAATGTATAAACTCCAAGTAGAACAGGCATCAGGTAAGTACTTTCCAACTTTGCCTTCCTCTCACCTTTCATTCGCTCACTGAACAATTACTGAGTGCCTACTGAATGCCAGGTACGACACCAGGCATGGTACATATAAATAAGAAGCAAACAATGCAATCTAGTGACTTCCTGGGGTAAGAAATCAAAGTGGCCAATTCCATGGCACTATATGAAGTCAGACTCGTCTCAACAGAGTTTTGTGTCTTAAAACAAGAAAGCCCAAAGCTTTGAAATAAATTAATAGGTGATGGAATTTCAGGTATCAATTAAATTACTATTACTTGACTGCAGGCAGCCTTGTCCTTGGAAAAAGACCATGTGATGCCGCCTGTGAAGGCACAGGTATAAAGAGGCCTCTTAAGACAGGCCTGTAGCGATGGAGCTAAAGGGCTTTAGCCGGGGTGCCGCTGAGTGTAGGCAGAGGGCGGGTCCTGGCAGGCCAAATTCACCGCCACTGCCAGGACGAACTATTCAGATTCATGTGGAGCAAGGGGCTAACGCAGGCAGTTCCTAGATCCAACACTCTGGGGAGAAGACCACTAAACCCGGCCCCTCAAAGCAGAGGTAACCTTGCCTGTCACTGAGAGCGCACACAAGACCCCACTGTACAAGTTGGGTTCGCTGCCTGCCTCCTCCCAGGCCCAAACAATCTCGCTCTGAGTGTCGCTGGCCGCGCGGAGCAGGGGCCGGCTTACTTCCGGGACCTAGGGGAGCTCCTCCTGCGCCGCTCACTCCGCGCTCGCCAAACGGGTCCAAGCGACTGCCCTGGAACTTGACATTGAAGGCGGCGCCCACCGGAGACGAGCTGGTGCTCACCCTTCGGGCCGGATCCCGGCTTCAAGGCTACCCCGACCCGCCGCCTGCGCCGCAGAGCCGCTGCTCTGGCTTTTTGGCGCACAGCGTGGTATCCCGCAGAAGTCCTTTCCTCCACCGTGAGAACCCTGTCCTGGGCGCAGCAGCCTTTACCTGGAGCGCGCGCTCTGCGTTTCCAAGGCAGCGGCCCACGCCGCCCCACGTGACGGCCCCGCCTCCGGGTCTGGGCGCGGCCTCGACGTGGGCACGTCGACGTCCAGAGAGCAAGGGCGTCGCTCCCGCGCTTTCTCTGCCGCCGTCGCAGCATAGCGCTTCCTGTCTCTAGAGTAAGGAAAGGCTAGGGTTGCGCTTCCCTCCGGCTGTGACTGGGGGCGCGGGGGCAGGCAAAATCATGACATAATCGAATTCCAGTGGACATTATTTTGTGAGAGATGGTAGGTTCTTGAGTAAACAAGAAATGCCCACCATAGGCCTGAAGGAGAAGTTTCCCTTTTAACCTACTCTCTTGGTAAATTCATCCTGCACTTCTAACTCTAGTTTCTCTGTCGGATAACTTGTTTTTACTCTTGCATAGCTCATTTAAAAATTTTAGATGGAAAATAGTGAAAGCAGTCTAATGGGATTTTCCCTGCAGGCTTTCAGACTTGCTTGGGACCCATGATCCCTTTTTTCCTTCCCCTTTCTCTCTTTTGGAATGGACTGTCTGTCCTATGCCTGCCCCTGGCCCCCACTGTCTTTTAAAAGCCAATTAACTTGTCTGGTTTCACAGGATCACAGATGGAGAGAAATTTTGCCACAGGATGAATCACAGTAGGTCTCCTCTGTAACTTAAATGATGTAGATGGTGAGAAGAGTTGATGTGGAAAGTGTTAAGACTTTTGGAAATGTTGACATGGGGCGAAAATGTATTTTGCACAGGTGAAGGAAATCAACTTTGGGAACCAGAGGGCGGATTGTTACGGGTTGAGCTGTGTCTCCCCAAAAAGGTGATGAAATCCTAACCCTTGGTACCTGTAAATGTGACCTTATTTGAAAATAGGGAGTTTGCAGATATGATTAAGATGGGTCATACTAGATTAGGGAAGCCGTCCTTGTAAGAAGAAAATTTGGCTGATACAGGAGGAGGACAGCCACCTGAAGATGGAGGCGGGGACTGGAGTGATGCTGCCACCAGCTGCCAGAAGCTGGAAGCAGCAAGGCCGGATCCTCCCTTAGCCCCTTTGGAGGGAGCACGGCCCAGCTGCTGCGGTGATCTCAAACTTCCAGCCTACAGAACTGTGAGAAAGTCCATTTCTGTTGTTTAAAGCCTCCCAGTTTGTGTACTTTATTAGGGCGATCCTAGAAAACAAGTAGAGATTCAAGTCTTATTATTTTAATAATAAGATATTGATTTGTTGGCCCACAGTTTGAAAAGATGCTGAATTACGGGAGGGACAATCAGTAGTTCTAATGTTGGGATATAATCAGAAAAATTAACCTCTTATTCCCCAGAATTTCTAAACCAATAGGACTCAAGACAAATGAATGTGATCATAGGTTAGAGTGTGAATGGAATTTACATTATGTATATACGTAGAAGAGCTGGATATATAATTGTTTAGTTTTTTATATAATAGCAAATTATATTTCAGAGATACTTATTTTTGTGTTTCTTGGAAACTTAGACAAGTTATTTTAGAAAAATCCTAATGATTTTTTTCTCTTCACCCACTCCCTTCTCACTAAAAAAGGATTGCTTCATTGTCATGAAAATTAAATCTAGAATCCTAAAAAAAAAAATCAGAATTCTTTTTTAACCACTCATTTCAAAATTACTAAAAACATTAAAATTATCAGATTTTATTGAACTCATAATTAAGCAGCTGATCATTTGGTAAACCTTGGATAAACTATTTTGCTAGTTTTACTATACCTTTTGAGATACTGTTTCAAAAGAGAAAATACAAAGAATATAAGCATAATCCCAATTAGAAGAGTCAACAGGTGCTGCTTTCTGATGCAGGGCAGTTCAATCATTATAATTCTAAATTACAAACCCTTTCGACTCTGGCAGAAGAAAATGAATTGCCAGCGCATTTTCCTTTTTCTGCTTCAATTTTTAAATTATCAAGTACAAAGAGGATTTTTTTTTCTCTTTATCTTTAAAGATGTTTTCTTTTTCTTTTCAAAATTTGTTCTCTGTGTTTCCAGGTGCAGCAGTTTTTCCTGTTAGCCTTCGCATGTTAGTTGAGCCCATCAGTCCCAGACTTCTCGGACCCTGAGAGAACTTACGGTTCTTGTTCCAGTAGAAGAAAATAGCTAATCATTTGTTTGATTTGACCTGTATGATGTGATATTGAAAAATTGGTTACTAACACTTAAAAGTCTTGGAATTTCATAGAAAAATACAGATTTTTTAGTTCTTTTGTACCTTCCTGCATGGCAGTAGTCTGTGGCACTAGGCTATGATAATACAGGCTTTCCTCAGCAAGGAATGGGCTTGCTGGCTTAATGACATTACAATCACTCCATTTTCTTTCATATTGTCCTTGCTTCACTCGTTTTCATTGCTTGTCTTAGACCTGTAAATATTCAAGGTTTTGTAATGCCTTGAGTTATACAAACCAAATTTCTTAGAATTTAAAAAATTCAACATTTATCTTAAATATTTTAGTTACTGTTTTCTCATAGTATACTTGCTGGATGGTGGTCAAGTTTTCTCATTCACATTTATCTTTTCCTGTCATTTTAGACTTTCTTAGCATGCAAAAAAATTCAACTTTTTAATATATTTAATTTTTTTGTTTTTTTTTCAAAGAACTAAATTCAGTTTGAACCTTAAAAGGAGAAATTAGGAAATGTTTTAGAAAAAAATTTTAATTTTTTTAGTGTAAACATTATAAAAAGCATGTTGACATTTATGGGATAAAAGAGACCAACAGGTTTATTTAACATTTTAAGTTTTTTCTGACTTTATTTTTCAGTTTACTACATAGTTATAATTTTGTTTGTTTTAGCAAAAGGAATCATTTTACTTCCAAGAAAAACATTTTTTTGCTAAAAGTCATGTTAAAATATTTAGAAGATTCTTGTTTCATGTAAAATCTGCTCATTATAGAAAGACATTTAATATTTTACAATTAAGTAGCTAATCAGTTTTGTTTTCTCTTCTCTTGGATTATATGTGATTTATTTCAAATATATATTGTGCTTTACATAGAGAATAATCTGGGGACAACTTTGAAGCTCTAGAGTAGTTCATTAAATTATAACCATTATATGGAAGAAAATACAAGCTCCTTTGTAGAAGATGCTATTTTTTATATTGCCTCACTAACTTTGTTACTGATTCAGTGATACCTATCACTTGTTTTCTCAGCTTTGTTTGTAAATTAGATAAAAGTGAATGCCTGAAGTGCTAAGATCATCAAGAACTAATGACTCTTGATAGTGAGAGGTAGGAAAGTAGAAACAGAGTGAATAATTAGACTCCAAATAATTCATAAATGTAATTTTGGACACAAAGTTATGTTTATTCTGTAAGCAAATAATTCAGAGTGACAGCAAGTGAGAGAGAAGAATTGACTTGTTTTAATTTCTGATAACAGTAAATGGTAGGCCAAGTTTGGTGGTTCATGCCTGTAATCCCAGCACTTTGGGAGGCCAAGGTAGGCAGATCACTTGAGGCCAGGAGTTTCAGACCAGCCTGGCCAACATGGTGAAATCCTGTCTCTAACAAAAATACAAAAAATTAGCTGGGCATGATGGCACATGCCTGTAGTCCCAGCTTCTTGGGAGGCTGAGGTGGGAAGATTGCTTGAACCCAGGACGCGGAGATTACAGTGAGCTGAGGTTGTACCACTGCACTCTAGCCTGGCCAACAGAGCAAGAATATCTCAAAAAAAAAAAAAGAAAAGAAAGAAAAAAAAGAAAAAAGGAAATGGTGAAATGGCCCAACATTTGCAAAAAGAGAGGGATGAAGGACATCTATAAGTGGCTCCCAAATCCCAGAGAATTCATGGTCTCTGCGATTAATATTTTGCCATACTTTTACTGTCCTTTGTTACCACATTTCCTAGGTTTAGATTTAGATTGCTGGTGTTCTCTAAACTAAAATAGATTGTTATCTCAGTTATCATGCATATTGCAATGACATAGAAAAATATAGGAAATTATTTAATCTGACAACTACAATGAAGATAAAACCAATAGAAAGTCAACTCGAAACAGAAGGTCATCTAGCACATTTACTCACAATTTCTCTAAGTCCTAACACATATACCCTGTAAGTCAAAAAGAAAAAAATTCTTGGAAATAAATTGCATTGTTTTTGTTTTACTAAAGAAAATAAATTTAAAAGAATATGTCTGTATTTTAATTGAAACTTCTCAGAAACAGAAAGTCAAATCCTGCTTGTTCTCACTTACAAGTGATAGCTAAATAATGTGTACACATGAACTTCGAGTGTGGAATGATAAACACTGAAGACTTGGGAGGCTGGGAGAGTGGCAGGGGGTGGGTACTGAGAAATTTCTTAATGGGTACAATGTACATTATTCGATTGATGGATGTACTAAAAGACTAGACTTCACCACTACACAATATAACCATGTAACAAAATTGCACTTGTACCCCTTAAACTTATACCCCCCAACAAAGAGTGTGCCTATTTTTTTTCAGTTGGATGTTTCTCTTCTTTTCCTCAAGGGCACTGGCACTAGCACACAGAGTTGGCATGATCCATCGGGAGACACGTCCTGGGAGCCCCACAGCGTCTGACACAGGTGGTAGTCTTCTCCACAGGTGGCTGAACTATCCTTGGTGTGGACTCACGATGGAAACCTTGGAAGTGTCTCCTTGGTGAATCACTGGAATTCTTATAACCACTGACTCTCCGGGTTCTTTGGGTTCAGTGACGTTAAATTTGGTTTCTCCAAATTTAATAAGTCTCTAAAATTGTGGAAAACACAGACAAATGAAATTGCTAGTAAGGGGAATGCTTTTCCTCCTTTTCTATGTTTGTTTCCATGTGGGAGGGGCTTAATAACTATTACACTCCTGGCTTCTGTCTCCTCACTCAAAATTAGGGTGTGTGTGGAAGGAAAAGCTGTCATGTGTTGCCCAGCTCCTTCCTGGGACTTAACCAGCCCCCAGAGAGCATGTGCTCCCAGCTGTCCCTATGTGCCATAAAGTACATGTGAACAGGCCACTGAAGGTGGGTGGGGAGGGAGGAAACTGTTGGTACCCCTATACCCAAGGGTGTGTATAGAGGAGAGGGCAGGTATGGATGTTTGGGATTCAGTGTTCAGATATAAGCCATATTCTCCAACATCAGCTTTATCAGTTTTAATGGTTTATTCTGTTTCCCATTTGCTTTGTCTTTTTCGTATTTCTCAATTGCTTAAAAACCCTAGTCAGAAAGCAGGGGAGGGGTGGCGGGTTTCTGAACCCCTTAAAACCTGGATTTGGATGGGTTTCAGTTCCCAACTTACAGCTGAAGCACAAAAAATGACTTCTTACTATCAGCATCATCTTGGATCCTTGAGAGTTTCTTTTTGTTCACCAACTGCAGCCCCAAAGGGAGAGTTGCTTTGTGGAGTGTCGAGTACCAGGCGGAGCTCCTCTACCGCCTCATAGAGCACATCGTCCATGAGCTCAAGGACGCAGGGGTTTTCAGTCTCACCTGGAAGAATAACATCAGCAGGTCAGTCACATCCCATGGGGATATACCTACAACTAGAATGTGAGCACCGTAAGGGCAAGGATGTTGATTTTTCCTTCCGTATCACTGGAAGAAATAGAGTTTGGCATGTAATAAACCTTCAATAGGTATTTGCTGAATAAGTGAACAAATGTTTGAATATGTGCAATGACCAGCCCTTATTTGTATGGGGAATTTATTTAATATCTATCTTTAAGCTCTGCCGCTCATCTTAGAAAATAAGGGAAAAAAAGCAAACGCCAATTTTGTTTATGAATTTCTAGCATTACATTCAGAAAGCAAGATTGGTAGCCTTGCACTGGTTGGTCATTGTTAATTTGACCTCAGTACTAGTTTCTAGTATTATTAACTTTTGACTTAGTAGACAAATCATTGCACCAAGAACCCTGCCTTACGTTTAATTCCCAGCACAGTGTTTTCTGTGTGGGCCTACTGTGCTCCGAATTGTGTCTTTGGAGATTTGACAAGGTGTGTCTTTAAAAACTGCTCTTAGTTAATACATGTGTGATTCAGTGGAAGAAAGCCGCATGTCGTACATTCTTTGTGTGCCATGTATTGCTTATAGCCTTTAGGGCTGCATATGCATATCTTCTTGGAAGCGCTAACGTGGCTTCGAAAAAATTTTCCCCGAGCCTGTACAAAATGCGTTTTTGAAAAGTGATCAATGTCAACATCTTGAATTCAGTGAAAGAAAACAGGACACCATCTGGGTTTTTGGCACAAAGCTTGCATTTACTTTTTAAGACTAGATACATTTTCTGTATAGGCCTACTATGCTCAGAATTGTGTTTTCTGAGGTTTGACAGGATGTGTCTTTGAAAATTGCCCTTAGTTAATACGTGTTGAATTCAGTGAAAGATCACGGCAAATAATAAATTATTTTTGTGCCATATCTTTCTTTTAGCATTTAGGGCTTTATGTGCATATATTCCTGAAAGCACTAACTGAGGTTTGAAATACTTTATTCTGAGCTTGTGCAAAATGTGTTTTTAAAAAGCGATCAATATCAAAATATGTTGAATTCAGCGAAAGAAAAGACCACGGCATGTAGGATTTTGGCATAAAGCTCGTGTTTACCTTTCAGGGCTAGATATTCACATTTTCTGTGTAGGCCTACTGAAAAGCCAGGGCTGCATGAGTACGCTCAGACAGTTGCAAAGCGGTTCCACTCTCTCACCTTGGGGTTCACTCCCATTCCCACTATGTCCACTGTCAGCAGGAAGAAGCCAGAGTGATTGACGGCCTTTTCCCATCTTCATAGCCTGCACCTTAAGATTAAGGTGTTATAAAACTCAAAGGGAGGGATTGAAACTGCCTTTGCAAAATTATGACTGAGACAGTGAAAGAGATCTAACCTGACTCCGCCTTGCTTGTAACCTCGTTGTTCATTCCTGGGTGTAGGCTGAACTAATGTTGGGAGAAACTTAACTTATAGTTTAAACAAAGACGGTAACAGCCCTTTCCCAAAGCAGACCTCTTTCTTGCCTGGGAACTAGATTGCCTTTCTAGGACTAACATTAGCCACAAGATTAGAAATTGTGCTTTAGGAGTCATGCAGCTGGAGGCTACAGGATTCTGACCCTCCCTAAACTGAAATGACTGGAAAGTAAATTATAAACAACCACATCAATACCATGTCCGTAAAGCAGAGACAACATCAAATTTCATTACAGAAGCCAAGCCCGACCCAAATCAAGGTCATTGGAAGCTGTGTACCAAGCACCCTGGTGAGAGTCTGGATGCTGTATTGGCTGACATACTAGTATTGCAAGTGTCATGTCAGTCTTGGGGGTGTCAGTATTACGGGTGTCATATGAGTCTTAGGGGTGTCACAGCAGTCTTGCAAGTGTCATAGCAGTATTGCGGGTGTCATATCAGTATTGCGGGTGTCATATCTGTATTGCGGGTGTCATATCTGTATTGCGGGTGTCATATCAGTATTGTGCATGTCATATCTGTATTGTGGGTGTCATATCAGTATTGCGGGTGTCATATCAGTATTGTAGATGTCATATCTGTATTGCGGGTGTCATGTCAGTATTGCGGGTGTCATATCTGTATTGCGGGTGTCATATCTGTATCGCGGGTGTCATGTGTATTGCGGGTGTCATATCAGTATTGCGGGTGTCATATCAGTATTGCGGGTGTCATATCAGTATTGCGGGTGTCATATCAGTATTGTAGATGTCATATCTGTATTGCGGGTGTCATATCAGTATTGCGGGTGTCATATCAGTATTGCGGGTGTCATATCTGTATTGCGGGTGTCATATCTGTATTGCGGGTGTCATATCAGTATTGCGGGTGTCATAGCAGCATTGCGGGTGTCATAGCAGCATTGCGGGTGTCATATCTGTATTGCGGGGGTCATATCTGTATTGCAGGTGTCATAGCAGTATTGCGGGTGTCATATCTGTATTGCGGGTGTCATATCTGTATTGCGGGTGTCATATCAGTATTGCGGGTGTCATATCTGTATTGCGGGTGTCATATCTGTATTGCGGGTGTCATGTGTATTGCGGTGTCATATCAGTATTGCGGGTGTCACATCTGTATTGCGGGTGTCACATCTGTATTGCGGGTGTCACATCTGTATTGCGGGTGTCACATCAGTATTGTGGGTGTCATATCTGTATTGTCGGTGTCATATCTGTATTGGGGGTGTCATATCTGTATTGCGGGTGTCATATCAGTATTGCGGGTGTCATATCAGTATTGGGGGTGTCATATCAGTCTTACAGGTGTCATCAGTATTGCAGGCATCACATCAGTCTTACGGGCATCATATCAGTATTATGGGTGTCATATGAGTCTTAGGAGTGTCATATGAATCTTGTGGGTGTCATATGAGTCTTATGGGTGTCATATCTGTATTGCGGGCGTCACATGAGTCTTATGGGCATCATAGCCCTCTTGCAGGTGTCATCTGTATTGTGGGCATCACATCGTCACATCAGTATTGTGGGTGTCACATCAGTCTTATGGGTGTCACAGTAGTCTTGTTGGTGTCACATCTGTATTGCGGTATCACATTTGTATTGGGGTGTCACATGTGTATTGCAGGTGTTATATGAGTCTATGGCTGTCATGTCAGTATTGTGGGCATCATATCAGTCTTACGGGTGTCATATCAGTATTACAATATGTCATGATATGTCACACCAGTATGACACCTCTTCTGAAAACACCCTCACAGACATACCTAGACACAGTGCTTTAGCAGCTCTCTGTGTATCCCTTAATCCAGTCATGTTGACACCTAGACTTAACTATCACAGTAATTCATGGCAAAAATTTTAGAATTTTTAAACATTGTATAATGAAAGCTGGGCAACATAGCCAGACACTGTCCCTACAAAAATATTTTTAACAATTAGCTGGTTGTGGTGGCACGCATGTGTAGTTCCAGTTACTCTGGAGGCTGAGGTGGGTGGATCTTTTGAGCCCAGGAGATTGAGGCTGCAGAGCTAGGATCGTGCCACTGCATTCCAGCCTGGGCAACAGTGTGAGGCTCTCTCAAAAACCAATCAGCAGTACTAATATTCTTAGGAATAAATTTAACCAAGGTACCAGACTTGAACATGGAAAATGTCAAAACATTGCTGAAATAAATTCAAGAAAGCATAAATAAATGGAAAGACACTTCATGTTCATAAACTAGAAGACACTAATTTTTAAGATGGCAGTACTACACAAAGTAATCTACAAATTTATTGCAATTCCTGTTAAAATCCCAAAGTCCTTTTGGCAGAAATCCACAAGCTGATCCTAACATTTACATGAAATTTCAAGGGATCCAGAATAGCCAAAATAATGTCAAAAAAATGACCAACTCAGAGGCTCACATTTCCAAATTTCAAATCTTACTACAAAGCAACAGCAATAAAAACAGCATGATGCTGGCATAAGGACACATGTATAGATCAATGGAACTGAATGTTGAGTCCAGAAATAAACCCATACTTCTATGATCTTTTTTTTTTTGGCAGGGAGACTCACTCTGTCTCCCAGGCTGGAGTACAGTGGCACGATTATGGCTCACTGCAGCCTCTATCTCCTGGGCTCAAGTGATCCTCCTGCCTCAGCCTACCAAGTAGCTGGGACTACAGGTATGCACCACGACACCTGCCTAATTTTTTAATTTTTTTGTAGAGGTGGAGTCTTGCTATCTTGCCCAGGCTGGCTTGAACTCCTGGCCTCAAGTGATACTCCCCTCTTGGCCTCCCAGAGCATTGAGATGATGGGTGTGTGCCACCACGTCTGGCCTGTTGATTTTTAAAAATGGATTTTTTTTCTTTTCTGTCTTTTTTTTTTTTTTTTTTTTGACGCAGGGATTCACTCTGTTGCCCAGGTTGGAGTGCAGTGGTGGAACACGGCTTACTGCAGCCTCAACCTCCCAGGTTCCAGCAATCCTCCCTCTTCTGTCTCCCGAGTAACTAGGACTACAGACATGACCCACCACACTCAGCTAATTTTTAAATTATTTGTAGAGACAGGTTTCCTTGAGTTGCCCAGACTGGCCTCAAACTCCTGGGTTCAAGCAAGTCTCCAACCTCAGCCTCTCAAAGTGCTGGGATTACAGGCATGAGCCACCACCTCCAGCCTGGAATCGTTTTCATCATTACATTCTGATGTTTGTTGCTAGTGTCTAGAAATACAACAGATTACCATGTGTTGACATTTTGTGCTGTAACTTTGCTGAATTTATTCACTAGTTTTAATAATTGAATAAGGAGGAGCAGCGAGGACGGCGTGGGCTGTGGAGCCGAGCACAATGACAGCGCCTTCCTGGAGCCTGGGTACCACATCTGCCTGGAAGATCTTGGCGATCTCCACAGAGCTGCCTGGAGGGGCATAGTCCCCAGAGTGGAGCTCATCCTCATGCTCAGGGACCCTGGCTTGGACAAGAGAGACAAGAAGAAGAGGTAATGGGCCGGGCGGGGGCTGGGAGGGTGGGGAACTGGGAGAAGCCCTTTCCCTGGGGGATGGGGTGGGTTGCGCCCTCCTGTCACCGGCCCAGCTTTCTCACCCCCGCAGGTCCCGCAGCACCTGGGATGTGGAATCCCTGGAGGAGTCACAGGGCCCAGGCCGCTTCATGAGCCCCGAAAACGAAAACCACACGCAGCCGTGATTTCCCTATTTCTCCTGATTTCCCTCTTTCTCCTGATTCCAACTGCATCTTTATATCTAAAAATTTTTGGCTTACCACACGGGGAGCTAAAAAAGCAACTCTTACCTGATATGTACTCAGAGGTGATCTGGGTTTTAAACTGTCCATCACACAAGCCAAACCAGGCTCCACAAAACAGGAACAAGGAACCTAAGTAGTTCCATTGTTTTGTGCTCAAAAACATGGGGTGCTGTATCCCGAGTTCTGAAGCAACTGAAATCTATGTTGTCACTTGCAATACTAGTGAGAGGATGACTGGAGTAAGCTATTTTGTTCTGCAGCAGAAGACTCTTGTGATCAAATTGATACCTTAGGTAAACTGTTGGAGTTATTTTCAAACCTTCATAAAAGCATGGCCAGTTAAGGTTGTGTCCAGATTCAAATAGAGTTTGTACCAGGTCAAAAAGAGTCTCGTACTCTTTATTTGGTTGTAGAGAAGAGAAAATTAAGTTTCTTTACCTATGACTTCTCTCATGTTTCTCTGGAGGGCTCTCTTAGAGACTATTTCAACAAATATGACATTTTCCCTTCCTTTGGCTGCGGTTGTGAGAGCCTGGATGAAACCAACTGGCTCTGAAATGTTCCTGTATCAATATTTGCCAGTAGTCAAATCTTCACAAGCTGTTTTTCCTGTTGTTATTGAAATCAGCTCCATTTCTGGCTCCATCCTCCCCAAATTCCCAATGCTCTCTTTAATGTCTTTGCACACTGGATCCATCATATAATTGTGATTAGCAGCTGGAACTGACAGAATATATGAAAATATCCTGCTTTTCTCAAACTGCTGAGCCACCTTTCATGACACTTGGCTGTAGCTTCTGCCTCTCCTGACAGGATATAGGAGCAAGGACTGTTAAAGGCTGCCATGCACATTCTTCTGGAGAAGGACACCACAGCCTTCGAGATTTCTGTTCTCGGAATCTATAAAGGCTCTAAAAAATGAAGTATATATCTTTTAAAAATAAAAAATAAATAAATCATAACTGCATACAATTAGATCTAGTACATACTGCACTATTGTAATGATCTCATAGCCACCTCCTGTTGCTATTGCAGTGAACTCAAGTGTTGCAGTATCCACTTAAAATGCCAAATGATGCTCATCATCTCCACAGATGCAGTTCGTCTTGCCAGCAAATCATGTTTCATAGTGAAAGTGACCTCTCGTGGTACTCATGTAGTTTTCTTTTTAAAATTATTTGTATGAGGCATAGTAGGTATATATTTATAAAATACATGAGATATTTTGACAGAGACATACAATCAATGCATAATAATTATATCAGGGTAAATGGGTATTCATCACCTCAAACATTTATCATTTCTTTGAGTTACAAACATTCCGATTACACTGTTTTATTTTTAAATGTACAATAAAATATTGTTGACTGTAGTCACACTGTTCTGCTATCAAGTAGTAGATCTTATTCATTTTATCTAACGATATATTTTTTACCCATTAACCATCCTCACTTATCCCCAACCCCCATTACCCTTCCCAACCTCTGGTAACCTTCATTCAATTCTCTATGTTCATGAGTTTCATTGTTTTAATTTTTAGCTCCCACAAATGAATGAGAAGTCTTTCTGTGCCTGGCTTATTTCCCTTGACATAATGACCTCTAGTTCCTTCAATGTTGTTGCAAATGACAGTATCTCATTCTTTTCTATGGTTGAATAGTGCTCCATTGTGGGGGTGTGTGTGTGTATATATATGTGTGTGTGTATATCTCACATCTTCTTTATCTGTTTGCCTGTTGATGGTCACATAGCTTGCTTCCAAATATTGGTTATTGTGAATAGTGCTGCAGTAAACTTGGAAGTACCAATCTCTCTTGGACATACTGATTTCCATTCCTTTGGATAAATACCCAAACGCTCTCTTTAACATCTTTCCACACTAGATCCATCATATAATTGTGCATAATAGCAGCTGGAACTGACAGGATATAGAGAAATATGCTGCTTTTCTCAAACTGCTCACCCACCTCTTCGTGATACTTGGCTATAGCATCTGCCTCTCCTGATGGGGTACAGGAGCAAAGACTGTTAAAGGGGGATTGCTGGATCATACGGCAGTTCTTTTTTAGTTTTTTGAGGAAGCTCCATGCTGTTCTCCATAGTGGTTGTACTTATTTACATTCCCAACAACAGTGTATGAGGGTTCCCTTTTCTCTATATCCTTGCCAGCATTTGTTGTTGCTTGTCTTTTGTATCAAAGCGCTTTCTAGTGGGGTGAGATGTTATCTCATTGTAGTTTTGATTTGCATTTCCTTGATGATCAATGATGTGGAGCACCTTTCTATATACCTATTTGCCATTTGTGTGCCACTGTGTGCCTGTTTGCCATTTCTTCTTTTGAGAAATGTCTATTGAGATATTTTGCCCATTTCAAAATCAGATTATTAGATTTTTTTTTCCTATTGAGTGGTTTGATCTCCTTATATATTCTGGTTATTAATCTCTTGTCAGATGGATAGTTTGCAAATATTTTCTCCCATTCTGTGGGTTATCTCCTCACTTTGTTGATTGTCTCCTTTGCTGTGTAGAAGCTTTGGAGTTTGACATGATTCTATTTGTCTATTTTTGCTCTGGTTTGTGCTTCAGGGGTATTACTCAATAAATCTTTGCCCAGACCAATGTTCTGAAGTTTCCCAAATGTTCTCTTTCAGTAGATTCATAGTTTGACATCTTAGATTTAGGTCTTTAATGCATTCGATTTTTTGTGTGTGATGAGAGACAGGGGTCTAGTTTCATTCTTCTAAATATGGATATCCAATTTTCACAGCACCATTAATTGAAGACACTGTCTTTTCACCAATGCATGTTCTTGGTATTTTTGTTGAAGTGAGTTCCCTATAGAGATATGCATTTATTTCTGTCCTCTCTATTCTGTTGCACTGGTCCATGTGTCTTTTTTTATGCCAGTTACCATGCTGCTTTGGTTACCATAGCTCTGTAGTATAATTTTAAGTCAGGTTATATAATTCCTTCAGTTTTGTTCTGCTCAGAATGGCTTTGGCTATTCTGGGTGTTTTCTGATTCTATCAGAAAGTTTTAGGATTATTGTTTCTATTTCTGTGAAGAATATCACTGGTATGTTGATAGGGACTTCATTGACTCTGTAGATTGCTTTGCATAGGATGGACATTTTAACGATATGGATTCTTCCAATCCATGAAAATGGAATATTTTTTTCAATTTTGTCTCCTCTTCCATTTCTTGAATCAATGTTTTATAGTTCTTACTATAGAGGTCTTTCACTTCTTAGGTGAAGTGTATTCCTACATATCTTATTTTGTTTGAGCTATTGTAAATGACATTAGTTTCTGATTTCTTTTTCAGATTGTTCAATGTTGGTATATACAAGGGCTACTGATTTTGTATGTTTATTTTTTATCCTGCAACTTTACTGAATTTGTTTATCAGTTCTTAGGGAGAGTCTTTAGGTTTCCCAAATATAAGATTATATCATCTTCAAACAAGGGTAATTTTACTTTTTCCTTTCCAAATAGATCCCCTTTGTTTCTTTCTCTTGTCTCAATGCTCTAGCTAGGACTTCTTGTTTTTTTCATCATGTTTAATTTAATAGTGTAAATCATAGAACCCAAAGAAAGTACCACTAGTGATACATAAAGTGCTTCCAAGAAGCAGAGAAATAACATAACAATATAAGAAAAATCTGATTTGCTTGATATGTACCACAGTTTGAGGTCTGTAGCTTTGTCTGCATTTTTAGAAAGATGATTCATCTCAGAAACACATGAAGTAAACTTATGGTATTGATAAATTCAGTACAGTACTGTAAATATACTTTATCTTCCTTATAATTTTCTTAACATTTCCTTTTCTCTAGCTTACTTTTGTACAAATATGGTATATAATACATAAAACATACAAAATATGTGTTCATTGACTGTTTATATTATGGGTAAGGCTTCTCATCCACAGTAAGCTATTAGTAGTTAAGTTTTGGGGAGTCAAAAGTTATATGTGAATTTCTATGATGTCCCTACTCCCCAGATTGTCCAAGGGTCAACTGTACTTAAAAAAAATTAGAATGAACCATGTGGGATTGAATTGAAATAGAAAGTATCAGCAAAAACTCATGGTTTTTAATATATTTTGACACTGAAATGTGGATTAATGTAAGCATGTATGCCTGCGTATTTATGTATATCCATATATTTCTTGCTTTGTTCATGGAGTAGGTCTGTGAGCAATGACAATCCCAATGCAAATATCCACACCTACCTCAACTAGTGGCCAGAATTTGGTTTCTAAATACCATTCTCCCCCAGAAGAAATCTAGTCTTCTAGGAAAATAGCTGATTTCAGATCTGGGGCCAAGAAATAGATGATAAGCTTGGAACATCGTGTGCCATAAAATAAAGAAATATTTAAACGATGGCAATGAATTGATGTCCAAAAGACATGAAATCAGCTTGAAATGGTGACCACTGGCTGAGTCTGGGAGTATTTGAGCACCAAAAGAATATTTTCCCTTCTCCCCTGTTTATTGCTTTTGTTTTGTTTCATTTTTTAATCCATGTAGAAGGCATGAAAGAATAAGAAAATCATCATGTGGCCACCATCATCATAATTAATTCAAGTAAGAGTCATCAAGCAGCCAGGCCCAGTGGCTCATGCCTATAATTCTGGCACTTTGGGAGACTGAAGGGAGCTGATCCCTTGAGCCCAGGAGTTAGAGATACAAGCCTGGGCTACATGGCAAAACCCCATCTCTACAAAAAATACAAAAATTAGCCAGGCATGATGGTGCATGCCTATAGTCCTAGCTACTTGGGAGGCTGAGGTGGGAGGATTGCTTGAGCCTGGAAGATTGAGGCTGCAGTGAGACAAGATTGTGCAAGTGCACTCCAGCCAAGGCAATAGAGCAAGACCATGATCTCCAAAAATACATACATAAATAAATAAATAAAAGGAAAAAATCAATGCAATGCTAAATCTAGTGGGTGAAATTTTGAGGAGTAACTGGAGATTTATACAGCCACAAAGTATTGCCACACAGGATATTGGTGAAATACAAAAGGTAAACAGTAACTTTACTATGGACAAATCTGACTGACGATACTCCTTAACCAAAGAATCAAAGTCAACACTGGCCAGCAATGAAACCAAGTGACAGCCTACAGACATGCTGCATTCGGAAGAAGTCAGCATTACCTGTGTGACATTCCTGCCTCAGTGACATAATCTGAATCTAATCATGAGGAAACATCATATGAACCCAAACTGAGAGAAAAATCAGTAAAATAAGTGACCCATACTCTTCAAAAACATGGATGTTATGAAAATCAAAGAAAGGGTACAAAACTGTCCCAGATTAAAGGAGAATAAAGAAAGAGGACAATTGGACTCAACACATCATGAATTGTAAAAATCTCCCATCTTGGATTTTCTTTGGCTATAAAGGATATTATGGGGAAAATTGGCAAAATCTTAATAAGATCTGTCGATTATATATTAACATTGAATCAATTTCAATTTCTTTTTTTTTTTAATTTATTTTTTTATTGATAATTCTTGGGTGTTTCTCACAGAGGGGGATTTGGCAGGGTCATGGGACAATAGTGGAGGGAAGGTCAGCAGATAAACAAGTGAACAAAGGTCTCTGGTTTTCCCAGGCAGAGGACCCTGCGGCCTTCCGCAGTGTTTGTGTCCCTGGGTACTTGAGATTAGGGAGTGGTGATGACTCTTAACGAGCATGCTGCCTTCAAGCATCTGTTTAACAAAGCACATCTTGCACCGCCCTTAATCCATTTAACCCTGAGTGGACACAGCACATGTTTCAGAGAGCACAGGGTTGGGGGTAAGGTCACAGATCAACAGGATCCCAAGGCAGAAGAATTTTTCTTAGTACAGAACAAAATGAAAAGTCTCCCATGTCTACTTCTTTCTACACAGACACGGCAACCATCCAATTTCTCAATCTTTTCCCCACCTTTCCCGCCTTTCTATTCCACAAAGCCGCCATTGTCATCCTGGCCCGTTCTCAGTGAGCTGTTGGGTACACCTCCCAGACGGGGTGGTGGCCGGGCAGAGGGGCTCCTCACTTCCCAGTAGGGGCAGCCGGGCAGAGGCGCCCCTCACCTCCCGGACGGGGCGGCTGGCCGGGCAGGGGGCTGACCCCCCCACCTCCCTCCCGGACGGGGCAGCTGGCCGGGCGGGGGGCTGACCCCCTCACCTCCCTCCCGGACGGGGCGGCTGGCTGGGCAGAGGGGCTCCTCACTTCCCAGTAGGGGCGGCCGGGCAGAGGCGCCCCTCACCTCCCGGACGGGGCGGCTGGCCGGGCGGGGGGGCTGACCCCCCCCACCTCCCTCCCGGACGGGGCGACTGGCCGGGCGGGGGGCTGACCCCCCCACCTCCCTCCCGGACGGGGCGGCTGGCCGGGCGGGGGGCTGACCCCCCCCACCTCCCTCCCGGACGGGGCGGCTGGCCGGGCGGGGGGCTGACACCCCCACCTCCCTCCCGGACGGGGCGGCTGGCTGGGCGGGGGGCTGACCCCCCCACCTCCCTCCCGGACGGGGCGGCTGGCCGGGCAGAGGGGCTCCTCACTTCCCAGTAGGGGCGGCCGGGCAGAGGCGCCCCTCACCTCCCGGATGGGGCGGCTGGCCGGGCGGGGGGCTGACCCCCCCACCTCCCTCCCGGACGGGGCGGCTGGCCGGGCGTGGGGGCTGACCCCCCCACCTCCCTCCTGGATGGGGTGGCTGGCTGGGCAGAGGGGCTCCTCACTTCCCAGTAGGGGCGGCCGGGCAGAGGCACCCCTCACCTCCCGGACGGGGCGGCTGGCCGGGCGGGGGGCTGACCCCCCCACCTCCCTCCCGGACGGGGCAGCTGGCCAGGCGGGGGGCTGACCCCCCCACCTCCCGGACGGGGTGGCTGCCGGGCGGAGACGCTTCTCACTTCCCAGATGGGGTGGCTGCCGGGCGGAGAGGCTCCTCACTTCTCAGACGGGGCGGCTGCCGGGCGGAGGGGCTCCTCACTTCTCAGACGGGGTGGTTGCCAGGCAGAGGGTCTCCTCACTTCTCAGATGGGGCAGCTGGTCAGAGACGCTCCTCACCTCCCAGACGGGGTCGCAGCCGGGCAGAGGTGCTCCTCACATCCCAGATGGGGCGGCGGGGCAGAGGCGCTCCCCACATCTCAGACGATGGGCGGCCGGGCAGAGACGCTCCTCACTTCCTAGATGTGATGGCGGCCAGGTGGAGACGCTCCTCACTTTCCAGACTGGGCAGCCAGGCAGAGGGGCTCCTCACATCCCAGACAATGGGTGGCCAGGCAGAGACACTCCTCACTTCCCAGATGGGGTGGCGGCCGGGAAGAGGCGCTCCTCACTTCCTAGATGGGATGGCGGCCAGGCGGAGACGCTCCTCACTTTCCAGACTGGGCAGCCAGGCAGAGGGGCTCCTCACATCCCAGACGATGGGTGGCCAGGCAGAGACACTCCTCACTTCCCAGACGGGGTGGCGGCCGGGAAGAGGCGCTCCTCACTTCCTAGATGGGGTGGCGGCCAGGCAGAGGGGCTCCTCACATCCCAGACAATGGGCGGCCAGGCAGAGACACTCCTCACTTCCCAGACGGGGTGGCGGCCGGGCAGAGGCTGCAATCTCGGCACTTTGGGAGGCCAAGGCAGGCGGCTGGGAGGTGGAGGTTGTAGCCAGCCGAGATCACGCCACTGCACTCCAGCCTGGGCACCATTGAGCACTGAGTGAACGAGACTCCGTCTGCAATCCCGGCACCTCGGGAGGCCGAGGCTGGCAGATCACTTGGGGTTAGGGGCTGGAGACCGGCCCGGCCAACACAGCGAAACCCCATCTCCACCAAAACCAGTCAGGCGTGGCGGCGCGTGCCTGCAATCGCAGGCACTCGGCAGGCTGAGGCAGGAGAATCAGGCAGGGAGGTTGCAGTGAGCCGAGATGGCAGCAGTACAGTCCAGCTTCGGCTCCGCATGAGAGGGAGACCGTGGAAAGAGAGGGAGACCATGGGGAGAGGGAGAGGGAGAGGGCTCAATTTCAATTTCTTGCTTTTGATAATGATCACCATAGTTATGTAAGAAAATTCCTTCTTTTTAGGAAATATATAGTAAAGTATTTAGAAATAAAGAGGCATCATGTCTGTGACTCACAAATGGTTCAGGAAGAAAAATCTATATTATGTACCTATATTTATATTTGTCTAGAAAGAGAAGAGGAAAAGAAGGAGAAAGAGTAAAGCAAATGCAGTAAAATATTAAAATTTGGGATATGGAACTCAAGACTTTTTGGTCCTATTCTTTTAATTTTTCTTTACGTCTGAAATTGCCAAAACAGAACATGTCTAAAAAGAAAAACAAATTTTTAGAAATATTGACAAATTATATCCCATTGTATGAAATAAACCGTGCATCCATGTTGATCTAAGTAAATGAATAATTGAAGATTTCAAGAGGAACAGAGATATTTACCTAGTCTTAAACTACCTCCCCACAATATACTAACTGATTACAAGATTGAAAAGAAACCCAGCAGATACCACCATTAATGATCAATGCTAATATCACTAGTAATAAGACAAATCAAAATCAAGGTCAAATGACAGGATGCAATGAGAAGATCAGAGGATCGCCTCTGAGATACTCTTGCCAAAAATAATACAATCTAAGCCTATTCATAATGAAACATCAGAAAAAACCAGCTGAGAGACATTCTTTATTTTGAACTTTACTCTTCAAAAGATTCAAAGTCATGAAAGTCAAGGAAACCTGAGGAACTGTTCAGACAGAAGGAGTGTAAGTGACACAACAACTAAATGTAACCCATGGATCTAAATGGGATCCTTGTGCTATAAAAGACATGGCAGACAATTAATAAAAGCTCAACAGAAGCTGAGGATTGGATGATATGATGCTTTGATGTTAACTTTCTGATTATCAAGGTTGCATTGTAGTTATATAGAGTGTCCTGACTTGTGGGAATACCTACTAAAGTAATCAGGAGTGCTGGCCTAATGTCAGCAATTTACTCTCACATGCTTCAGGGGAAAGAGTTACTTGTATTAAAACTTGGAACTTTTCTATAATTTCAACAGTACTTCCAAAAAGTTCATAAATATAAAGATAGATAGATAGATAGATAGAGTGAAAAGCCTTAGGGAAACTTTATTTTTCCTGAAGAAAAGATCTGTATAAATCAGTGCTTAAAGCTGAAATTATCTAAGTTTGATGGCACTGTAACTATTGAAATACATTGAAACATTGCAATGGCCACAGTATCAGTACACCAAAATGATGTCTGTCTAAATCAGAATCTATCACTATATATATAGTGATAAAAATTATAAAATAAGAATAAATCATCACTTCACTAAAGTATTAATGACAACTTAGTTATTTGACTGTTTAAACAGCTGACATTTTGGCAGTTTGAGTATGCAAAACTCAAAAATACTAGTTTTCATTTGCAAGATCTGCTTGAAAATTAGTTAAGGAGGCCAAGAAACATCATTTTAAACACAATGTAAGTTTTCACAAGACATGCGTGATACAAAAACATTTTCCTTCAATAAAGACTTACCCATGTCAGGGATGCCCTCTCTCACCACTCCTATTCAACATAGTGTTGGAAGTTCTGGCCAGGGCAATTAGGCAGGAGAAGGAAATAAAGGGTATTCAATTAGGAAAAGAGGAAGTCAAATTGTCCCTGTTTGCAGATGACATGAATGTACATCTAGAAAACCCCATCATCTCAGCCCCAAATCTCCTTAAGCTGATAGGCAACTTCAGCAAAGTCTCAGGATACAAAATCAATGTGCAAAAATCACAAGCATTCTTATACAACAATAACAGACAAACAGAGAACCAAATCATGAGTGAACTCCCATTCATAATTGCTTCAAAGAGAATAAAATACCTAGGAATCCAACTTACAAGGGACGTGAAGGACCTCTTCAAGGAGAACTACAAACCACTGCTCCATGAAATAAAAGAGGATACAATCAAATGGAAGAACATTCCATGCTCATGGGTAGGAAGAATCAATATAGTGAAAATGGCCATACTGCCCAAGGTAATTTATAGATTCAATGCCATCCCCATCAAGCTACCAATGACTTTCTTCACAGAATTGGAAAAAACTACTTTAAAGTTCATATGGAACCAAAAAAGAGCCCGCATTGCCAAGTCGATCCTAAGCCAAAAGAACAAAGCTGGAGGCATCCACTACCAGACTTCAAATTCTACTACAAGGCTACAGTAACCAAAACAGCATGGTACTGGTGCCAAAACAGAGATATAGACCAATGGAACAGAACAGAGCCCTCAGAAATAATGCCGCATATCTGTAACCATCTGATCTTTGACAAACCTGACAAAAACAAGAAATGGGGAAAGGATTCCCTATTTAATAAATGGTGCTGGGAAAACTGGCTAGCCATATGTAGAAAGCTGAAACTGGATCCCTTCCTTACACCTTATACAAAAATTAATTCAAGATGGATTAAAGACTTACATGTTAGACCTAAAACCATAAAAACCCTAGAAGAAAACCTAGGCAATACCATTCAGGACATAGGCATGGGCAAGGACTTCATGTCTAAAACACCAAAAGCAATGGCAACAAAAGGCAAAATTGACAAATGTGATCTAATGAAACTAAAGAACTTCTGCACGCAAAAGAAACAACCATCAGAGTGAACAGGCAACCTAAAGAATGGGAGAAAATTTTTGCAATCTACTCATCTGACAAAGGGCTAATATCCAGAATCTACAATGAACTCCAGCAAATTTACAAGAAAAAACCAACCCCATCAAAAAGTGGGTGAAGGATATGAACAGACACTTCTCAAAAGAAGACATTTATGCAGCCAAAAGACACATGAAAAAATGCTCATCATCACTGACCATCAGAGAAATGCAAATCAAAACCACAATGAGATACCATCTCACACCAGTTAGAATGGCGATCATTAAAAAGTCAGGAAACAACAGGTGCTGGAGAGGATGTGGAGAAACAGGAACACTTTTACACTGTTGGTGGGACTGTAAACTAGTTCAACCATTGTGGAAGTCGGTGTGGCAATTCCTCAGGGATCTAGAACTAGATATACCATTTGACCCAGCCATCCCATTACTGCGTATATACCCAAATGACTATAAATCACGCTGCTATAAAGACACATGAACAGGTATGTTTATTGTGGCACTATTCACAATAGCAAAGACTTGGAACCAACCCAAATGTCCAACAACGATAGACTGGATTAAGAAAATGTGGCACATATACACCATGGAATACCATGCAGCCATAAAAAATGATGAATTCATGTCCTTTGTAGGGACATGGATGAAACTGGAAACCATCATTCTCAGCAAACTATTGCAAGGACAAAAAAACCAAACACTGCATGTTCTCATTCATAGGTGGGAATTGAACAATGAGAACACGTGGACACAGGAAGGGGAACATCACACTCCGGGGACCGTTGTGGGGTGGGGGGAGGGGGGAGGGATAGCATTAGGAGATATACCTAATGCTAAATGACAAGTTAATGGGTGCAGCACACCAACATGGCACATGTATACATATGTAACAAACCTGCACATTGTGCACATGTACCCTAAAACTTAAAGTATAATAATAATAAATTAAAAAAAAATAGAGACACTTCTCTTTCTAATGAAATGAATGGCACTATGTATATGCCTGGCAATTAATTCATGCCCTAATGATGCCAAACAACCATTAAAATTATGTTGCAGGATATTTGATTACCTGGAAAGATGATCAGAATATATTGTAAGATGGGGGAAAAAAATACTGGTCTGTAATTTTCTTTCTTTTTTTGTAGTACCCTTATTTAACTTAGGAATGAGATAATGCTTGTCTCATAAAATGAGTTTGGAAGTGCTCCTTCCTTTTAAAATGTTTGGGATAGTTTGAGAAGGGTTGTTGTTAATTCTTCCTTAAATTCTTGGTAGCCATGTTTCTGTTTTAAAGAGTATTGGCACTTAGGATTGGCTTTTTGGAGTTTTAAAGTCCTTGTAATCCTGATATGCCAAGCCACATTACTTAGAAGACTTATTATAATATATTCTCTATAAACTACCAAGGTTGAGGAATGGAATTATCAAAATGTGTGGCTAATGGAAGCTATATGACTTAATAATATGAATCATCTCCTGATAAGAGAACTAAATGCTTTTATTATAAAAACTGTATTAGTATTTAGTCAGTACATTAATATCTGGCAACATTTAAAGATGTACTGTCACTTACTGGGTTGCTCTTTGACCTTTGTCAATTCATTTAACCTTTTTGGGCCTAATTTTCTTCATCTATAAAATGGAAACAAATCATTTCTAGTTCATAAAGGTTATATTAAGGAATATGTAAAACAGTAAATGTCAAAATATCCTATACATATGTGAGATTATTTTTTGTTATCTTGCTGTGGTTGAAGTTTTAGAGTCACAGTTGATAGAATTTCAGATTAATGGAATCATAACAACAGGATTTATTTTAATTGAGATTTTAGGTTAGTGAGGAAAAGGTGGGATCATAAGCTAATAGATTTCTATACCTGAAGTACCATTTCCAAAAATATAAGGTTTGCAAATAATTGATTTGGCTTAGAAAATCCACATTGCTCAACCCATAATTACAAGTTTTCATTCATCTTGCTTTAGAAGTCATCCTTTCCACCACAGTGTATTCCATGCTGTGTTTCTGGCAAAGATTTCATGACTCAATTTGGAGACATAGATTTTCTTACTTGAAGATTCACAAAGCCCATTAGTATTTTAAAGATTCTGAGAATCTTAAGAAAGAAACCTGAAATGAATATTTCCCTAACTTACTTGACCATGAAAAATCCTTTTAAAGAGAGCATCTATTAACATTCTTTGGGTCTAATATCCTATACCACCTCAAGTTCATGAGCTCTGGAGGTGGACTGCCCTTGTTCAAATCTCCATTGTGTGACCTTGAGCTTATTGCTTAACTCTCTAAACTTCAATATTCTCATCTGTAAAAGGGCAACAATGATATTTATCTCATAAGGTTGTTAACTAAGCTAATATATCTTTTAACACATGTTGTTTAATGGGATAGTGTATGTAAATTATGAAATAACAAATTTTAAGATAGGTAAAACCCTGACTGTGGTGGGAATGGGAGGTAGGAGCAGGCTGGAAGCACTCGTGGGCTAGTGGTCCTCGCTGGCCTTTAACTCCCCAATGAAGGTGACAGCTGGACCTCTTCATAGTGAAGTTTCCCCTTACTGTGAAGCATGGGTCCTTATTCTTCCCCAAGGCAGCCGTATTCCCTCCTGTTCTTAGTCTCTGAACTTAGGGTCACTTATTCAATTGTGTACATGGGCCAGGCAGGGGATGCAAACATGTTAAGGCGCCCAGGGTGAAGGGCAGGGGGAAGTGGTGTGGGCATGGGCAGCAGGGCATTGCCAACCTGTCCTCCACAGGACCACGCTGTGGCCCCCTGGAAGCCCAAGGCCAATCTGCCTTGACTTTTATTTTTTAACAGATAAGTTAGAAATCTGGAAGATGTTAACTTTCCTGATTTTCCTGTAGACAAATTGTTCAGATTAAAACACAAAGCAGCACACTGGCCCATGAGCTGTCAGTTTTGCAGTGTCTGCATATAAAAGCAAAATCCTAGGGACCTCTGCTAATGGGCTCCTGGGCACTCCCCTCTCCCTCCCCTGCCAGCTTGCTCACCTTTTAGCTTTGCTCTAACCTCTGCCCTTTCCCCTTGCTAAGAAGAAAAAAAACCCATGTCTTCTGTTCAACCAATGGGTTCCATTAGTTCTGACTACTGGGCCTCTGTTTCCATCACAGGACTCTTTCTCCAAGTGTTTCCTACCCAGTAATCACCATTTATTTGATTGTCCACCAAGCTCCAGACTTGCTAGGTTCTTCCGGGTGCAATTCTCTGTGGGGATCCAGCTGCCTCATCTGTGATCCCCAGGCAACCTGACATTACAGCCTTCAGTTCTGTTTTCATCCCAAGGCCACACCTGCCTGTTTCTCTATGCCTTTCTCTATATTCACATCATCGCCATAGGCAATCAGCCCTTTGGGACCATTTTCCAGGAATTAATACTCTATGAAAGGGAACTTTTCCTGATAGTCTTTCTTGACAGTTTTAGGTTAGTCTTTACCATGTTGCTCCTTTAGACTTAAACAGACAACTGGCCCTGCAAGTCCCAGCTCCACGGTGTTGGGTGTGTTTCTCCGATTCTCAAGGAACTGCATCTCTGATATCGTTATAATCCCAAGGCCTGTCACACAGCCTGGTCTGCAGGGAGGGGGTGGTAAAAGCCAAGTAGCTGGAGCCAGCTCCCCCCTACCCAGGTCCCCCAGCTCCAGTTTGGCTGCTTCCTAACTTAACCCTGGGCAAGTTTCTTAGCCTCGCTGTGCCTCAGTCTCCTCAGCTCTGATGAGGGGTTGGTGTGAGGATTAACAGAAAGCCCCAAGACAGCACTTGGCAGGTAGCTAGAGCTACCCTTAGTGGTAAAATTAGTATTCATGTGGCAGGATTGCAGTACATGCTTATCAGAGGACAGAGCTCCGAAAACTAGTTTGTCTTTGGCAGTAATCTTCTCTTGAACGATATAAGAATCATCTTTTATTTTGGAGACAGCAAGAACCGCGTAGCTTCACTTGGCAGTGTCATGTTTTTCAGAGCCTGCTCGATTTGTACACTGAGTGCGGCTACTTCTGCAGATGTGCCATAATGCAGCAGGCTCACTGCAGTGATTCCTTAAGTGTTAGATGAAGCACGTTGCAATCTGCTGAATCTGGGAACGCCAATGGTATCCTGCTAAGAGGCTGGATGCTGAGATTGGACAGAGATAAGTGGCAAAATATTTTATGAAAATAAATGCTGAATATATAAACTTTTGGTAAATCATTTCCAAGTAGATACTATATTTTTCTCTATTTTATGGATAATTATGTGTCAACTAGCTTTTTGTTCATAGATGCAGAGCACATTAAAAGCCTGAATATTCCATACATATAAATGAGCTGCTATATCCTAGTGATTAGCATAAACTTGGATGCCGAGCCGAGAGCGTTTCCATCCCCAGCTCCATTCTGCATAGCTATGTGACTGCACAGTCACTTAACTTCAAGTTACAGTTTCTCCATCTATGAATTGGGAAACCAGTATAGTACTTAACTCCTAAGGTGGTTTTTGAAGATTATATATCAAAATGTATGTAAGGTCCTCAGTTCAGCACCTGGCATACTGTAAGTGCTCAGTAATGTTAGATAATATATTTAAAGTTGATGGTGTTACTGGACTGGATCTCAGTGCAGGCAAATGTGAGAGTGAAGAATGATTCATAGATGACCAGCGGCATTTTATAGAGTGAGATAAACACATTGTATGAGGCTGGAGCAGTGCTTCCCCATGCTCCGTATGTGTCCAGGTTCTCTGTGGAGCTTTCAGACGAGACTGATGCCCGGTACTATTCCTGGAGATGTAGATTCACTTGAAAAGAGTCTCAGGCACCCACCCAGCCCGGCTGAGAGCCCTTTGGCTCCAGCACAGTGCTCCACAGTTACTGAGGTCCCAGCTACCAGCTGTTCCTTGGTGTCATCTAGCACAGAGGTGTTCACTGTTTGAGAAGAGACAGGCAGGGGATCTGAACATTCATTCAGATCCATCCCCATCTCTGAGAAAAAGATTCCAACATAGCATCTGTTGATATGGATTTGAGTAGGAAATAGGCCTTATGCACTATTCACATTCATCTTTCACCCCTCAATCCCATATGTGCAGTCCTCATCCCAGTAGACTTTATATTAGTCAGTGGAAGGACAGCTTTGTACATTGTAATGAAGCTGGCCAGCACTTTAATTTTTTGAGGGAAGAGATATTTTGCTCCATTTTTGCATTTGGCCTATCATGTCTTATAAACATTTCTAGGCCTTTCTCTTTCTCTAAATTTCAAACTCCTCTTGGAGAACACCTATGTCTTACTTATTTTACTAACAGCTCATTGCTTTGCACATTGCAAGCTTAGAGTGAAATTCCTGGGAAATGGATTAACCATGAGAAATTACTAAGCAGTCATGGAGATGAGCTGTGAAAACGTATTCTGGTGATACGGTGTAAATTATCCATATCAATCACACATAAAAAACATGTAGATTTAAGAAAATAAGGCTCACGCCTGTAATCCCAGTACTTTGGGAGGCCGAGGCAGGCAGATCACGAGATCAGGAGATCGAGACCATCCTGTCTAACATGGTGAAACCACATCTCTACTAAAAATACAAAAAATTAGCTGGGCGTGGTAGCAGGCGCCTGTAGTCCCAGCTACTCAGGAGGCTGAGGCAGGAGAATGGCATGAACCTGGGAGGTGTAGCTTGGAGTGAGCCGAGATCATGCCACTGTACTCCAGCCTGGGCGATAGAATGAGACTCCATCTCAAAAATAAATAAATAAATAAAATAAGTGCAACATTACACTTTCACAATAAACCCAGACTTCTGTTTATTGGACCTTTGGGAATGGGTGAGGGACTCTTTTGGTGTTAATGCCATTGAGTCTTGGATAAGAAAACCCTACCTTTTCATCTTTTATGACAAAGTTATAAATTAATTTCCTGGAACTTAGAGAAAATAATACCATACTTAAATGAAGTTTAGGTATCTGAAAGTCACACTAAGGCCAAGAAACAGCAGGAACAAGGGAAAACACTAGAACCAAGTGGTCCTAGATGAGGTGGTCAGTTTTCTGTATTTGAGAGTTGATTGAATATGAGAAGAAATTTTATGTCCCCTCCACAACTTACATCAGCTTCTCTGAGCACAGTTGTGACCACTCTGTTGGATTCTTTGGGGAGGATCACAGAAACACAAGAAGTGACTTTTCTGCTCTCACGAGGTTTGCCTCTGGCCTGAATGCCTCCTCGAGATATAGGCAATCCAGGTGCCTGCTGGCATGTCCACTCAGATGACCTGTTGTGTTTCACATTCGACATACTAAACCTCATTCATCTATACCATGGCATGTGGAGCTTGGAGGAAACTCAGCTTTACCTCCTAGGGTTTGCTGATGGAATATTGTTGCCGGACTCATTTCTTCTTGCCCTGAGGATCCTTTCCCGTTCCACTCCTGCCATTATACAATCATCAATTCACACAGCCCCTCACTGTGATCCTCCCAACAGATCATGATTGCGCTTTGGATTCCTATAGTACTATGTTTGTACTTCATTCCTTAACTTAGTGTAACCAATGTTTAAATTAAATATTTAAATGTATTTAACCCATACTTACTTCTCCATCACTTTGCGAATGTCTTGTGGAAAAAGAGTATCTTACTAATCTTGTGTGCCTTTGCACATAGTGTACTATAAATGTTTCTTTGCACATAGTGTACTATAAATATTTGTTGAATGAATGAGTGAAGAGAAAAGGAAGACTGTCTAAGATGGGTCAATTGATGCCAAAGTATTTGCAGATAACACATTTTGTAGATGCTCATATTTTTATATCGCTGCTCTAGCCTTTTAAAATATGCCATATTTGGCCGGGCGTGGTGACTCACGCCTGTAATCCCAGCACTTTGGGAGGCCAAGGTGGGAAGACTGCTTGAGCTCAGGAGTTTGAGACCAGCCTGGGCAACATGGAAAAACTCCATCTCTAAAAAAAAAATACAAAAATTAGCCAGGCATAGTAGTGTATGCTTGTAGTCCCAGCTACTTGGGAGGCTGAGGTCAGGGAATCATTGAGCCCAGGAGGTTGAGGCTGTAGTGAGCCGTGATCACACCACTGTACTCCAGCTTGTGTGACAGAGTGAGACGTTGTCTCCAAAAAAACAGAAAACAACAACAACAACAAGAAAAAACAACCCTGCCAGATTTACTTTGATTGGTTCAAATCTTTAGAGACACAACCTCTACTATCACTTGTAATATTTTAAATCCCTTGAAAACAGTGGTGTCATCTTACAGTGGAAAATTCACCAATCTGCCAACCCTGAAATAGACTGAGCCTCTACCCCAGACTCTTTCTTTGTTTATTGGATTTATCTAGTGCCTTTGCTTTAGAACTGAGAGCACATATGCTAGTCACCTGGAGAGATCCCGTATTTCAAAACAACTGATAGCCAATAAGAATGAGGAAGACAGCAGACACTGTCTCTGATGTTGACATATCCTGCTTTGTCTCCCCTCGCTTTCCCTTAGCAAAGAAATGTTTCATATTCACAGCACAGTCAGTACTCCTTGCCTGCCACCAGGCCCGGAGTGAGAAAAGCCCAGAAAGGAGGACCTAGCAGGTACCCAGGCCTGTCGAAGTCACAGCTGGTGGCGTGAGGGACCAACCATCCATCACACCAGACCACACAGCGTCTGGTCTCAGCCTGCTCATGGCCCAGCCTCTTAAGGCGATCGGCTCTTCTCCTCTCTCTGCTCATCTCACAAATCTTCCCTCTGGCCCTCACCCTCCTCCCGTCTCTGCTTTCTGCCTTATCTCCTTGTCACAGTACTAGAAAGGGTGAGCCGACCAAAGCCGTCCTGAGAACTGCCGTGGTTCTGGTCCATTAGCAGCACACAGAACAAGCGAGGAGGGGCGGGCAGAACAGACAGGATCCTGCCAACTGTGAGTGAGTAACAAGCGTATCCGTGCAAGGTTTTCCAGCTCACGCGAAGCCGTGTCTCTTGGAAGGTTACCCCTATGGCTCCTCCAGGAAGGAACTGCACCTCCCGCCTCTCAGCCTCTGCTGGCACCTTTCCAAACACAGAGGTGCTCTGCCGTACCCAGCAGGCAGTTATCTTCACAGTGCAGGGACAAAGTGATACCTGTAAGAGAAGGTGCAGCAGAGAAAGCTAGAGAAAATGCTGCAGAGAAACCCTCCAACTGAAATGATGAGCCAGTATTCGTCTTTTTATGCCCATCCTCTTCCACCTCCCTCTCCACAAAAATAAATAAATTAAAGAAATTCAGCACCTGTGGAAAACTCTGCCAAGAGGAAATTACCTCCTGTGTGGTTTGTCAGATTCATGTTCTTCACACTTTCCATGGGAACAAAGGCTGTCTACATATTTCCTGTCAGGTGAGGACAATGGTGAGGCTCTGCAAACCATTTTGAATCCTTGGGTTATCTGGGGAGGAAGTTATTGAAAAAAAAATAGCCTGTAGGAAAATGTTTGATTCCATTTTATTCAGGCTCGGGATGAATTTCTTATGGCATTTCAGGGCAGTGGAGAAGTCATGGGGACAGGAGAACAGTGGGTGAGTCCTGTGCCAATCAGAGTGCAGGGCTGTGTTTTCTGGCTATTGCCATGTAACAAACTGTTTCAAAACTTTGTGACATAAGGCACTGATTTTATTATGCTCATGTGTCCTTGTCTCCATTCTGTGATGCTGGGGCCTTGTCTGGGAAGACTCCAAGACTGGGAGTGACTGCTTGGCTGGGCTGCGATGAGGCGTCTCTGCTTACACATCTGGCACTGGACACTGGCTGTCGGCTGGGACGTGCTGGGGTGATGGCTGGAGAACATTTGACCTCTCCAAGCGGCCTGGCCTTCCTCACTGCAGTGGCCTCTGAATTGTTAGCTTCCTTACGTTACAGCAAGTGTGCGAGTCGGCAGGTGGAAGCTCTGCTGTCTTTGTCACCTAGCCTCAGAAGTCACATAGCATCACTTCCGCTGCCCTCTACTGGTGGGAACAGTCATAAAAGCCCACCCATTTTCAAGGCAAGAGGACATAGCCCGCGCCTCTCAAAGGGAGGATTGTCAAAGCCGCACTGGAAGATCACGTAGGTTGGAAGATAGCATGGCTGCTGTATTTGAGAGATTGTGCTGTGCTCTATGTAGAGGTTTCTGAAGGAAATAAATGAGTTGAGTTCTCTGGTGAAAACACATCTGAAAACGTGTTAATAGGAATGTAGCTAATCCTTAGCATTTCTTGTAGTAGCTAAGGTCAGTGTACCTGAGCAGTAGTCTTGATGCTAAGCTAACAACAGGTAGCCAAAAGGAGTGTTTTCTAGCTATTTGGAAATTGAAATTCAACCAAAAAAGCTACTGCCGCTCTGAATCAGTTACATCATGATACCTTAGATCTAAGCTACCTTTTTTCCTGAATAATAGAAGGTTACATTGATTAGAAATTATGGGAAAAGTAGATTCCTTCATATAAAAATTGATTAAAATTTGATTCTATTCTCTGTTAAAGTAAGAAGCTTTTTAAATAATTGAGTTCTTTGAAAGAATTTTTATATTTTATATTTTTTTACCTATTTAGCCATGATAAATAGAATCAGATAAGAGACCAAGTGTGAATATTCCCCACAACCTTCAACCAGGTGTACGTATGTATTTCTCTCTATGTTCTAAAGGACTCAGCAATGTGTAGTGCTTATGAGTTCTCATTTGACAGAGGAGGACTCCTGTGTGGAATGCCATGTAATGGCTAGGTGCGGTGGCTCATGCCTATAATCCCAGCCCTTTGGAGGCCTAGGCAGCAGGATCGCTTCAGGCCGGGAGTTTGAGACCAGCCTGGCAACATAGTGAGACGCCCCCCCACACACATACCACTACAAAAAAAAAAAAATTAGCCAGACTTGGTGGCACATGTCTGTAGTCCTGGTCACTGGGGAGGCTGAGGTGTGAGGATCATCTGAGCCCTGGAAGAGTTCGAGTCCTCAGTGAGCTATGATCACACCATTGCACTACAGCCTGGGTGATAGAGCAAGACCCCATCTCTAAAAGAAAAAAACAGGTATATATATAAGTGCCATGTAATCATTTACACTTTTATTTCTTGTCTCAATTCTGGTTTTTTTTTCTTGAGCAATTTCTTCTTTTCATTCTCATGAAAGTTAAGGTGATGATATTTTATAGATATAGGAAATATCTATAAAGATACAAGGGAAATGATTAACAATTATTATCTACTGAGGACTGGAATTGGGGGTATTGTCTACTTTGCAGTTCATATGCATACAATCACCCACAAACTGTGTATCCACGTAGCCTTCACTGCCATTTGTCCTGAGCCTTTTCAAGAAGCTCAAATCCTAGAATGATTGAAACATCTTAGATCCCAAAGTGACTTAAGAACCATGCTAGGAATTAATCCTGCTTCCTAGGAAGTTACTCAACAGCAGCATTTGTGGCAGTGCCACAGCAAGCCAGGGACTGGCCCACGGGCGGTACGCTGTCATTCCCAGTGCTCTCTCTGCCTTCCAGAGAAACAGGAATTTGCCTCACGTCTGTGACTCATTTGCTGGAGCTGTTAAGTGATGATGGTTTAAAATCTCAGGGAAGTAAAGCCACCACTTACTGAGCACTTCCTGTGTGCCGTGCACTCAGTTGTAACCACATGATTTTATTTCATCTTGATGATAATCCTTTAAAAGAGCTTTTATTATCCCAATTTTCCAGATGAGGAAATTGAAGTTCTGGGAGGATGGGTAACTTGTAGAAGGTCACACCGTATGTGAGTAATGGACCCAGCCTCTCCACCTACTCTCAGCCAATTATAGAGATTAAATTAGAAGCAGCTCTTCCTTTCTTGGAAAAGTAAACCTAATGGGAAACTCAGAAGCCATAAAGGAAAAGAGTGATTAATTTAGCCACAGAAAAATCGAAGGCTTCTGCTCAACAAACTGCACCAAAAACTTGGATCAGGGATTTATAACAAACTAGTGGGGTGGGGAAGGAGACTGCCAAGCTGTGATAAAAGGCCAATTTTTAAAACATAAAAAAGAACTTTTTAACAGTCAGTAAGCACGAGACATACAGACTGCTGTGAACATGGGACGGGATGCTCAGCTTCACTCGTGATTAGAGAAATACAAATTATTTGCTGCAAATTACATTTTCAGCTGTAGGTTTGACAAGGATTTTAGAAGGGGATAATGTTAAGTGCCGTCAAGCGTGCAGGACAACAGGTACCCTCCATCTCCATTATCTGTGGACATGCAAATCGGTACAATTCTATATAAAAACTGAAAATACACATACTCTTTGACTCAGCATTTATTTATTCCACAAATATTTTAGTATAGGTATTCAAAGATATGGGTACTGCTCTATTCATTGCCATGCCAGAAACTTCATCAATAGATGACTGATTAAATAAATTGTAGAATGTTTATACTACCGAACACTAGTAGCCATTATTATTTTTTTTACTTGAATCTTGTTTTTTATTTTAGCACTTTATACAGCTTGTCTCATTAAGTGTCACCTAGCTAAGACTTTTTTTATAGGGCAAGGCACATATATTTTGTTTTGTTTCATTTTTGCTCTGGATCTCATGTGTAGCAAGTAGAGATATGAAATTAAATATTCCACAATAGGTATGCCCCCTAAGTAGCCATTATAAAGTGTTCTATACACCATTAAGTAAAGAAGACAAAGATATATTGAAAGAACTAAGGTATACAATATTCTATAAATTATTCCATTTTTTGTTTGTATAAACATGTAGACTTTTGTGCATAGGAAATATCTACAAAGATACAAGGGAAATCATTAACAATTATTATCTACTGAGGACTGGAATTGGGGGTATTGTCTACTTTGCAGTTCATATGCATACAATTTAAATTTTTTACTATGAACATGTATCATCTTTTATAATAAAATGCTAATTTCTAAAAATACAGTGTAGAGGACATTCATTTATTAGGGCCCTATTTGTGGGAAGCAGCATAAGTAAATCATCCCATGTTGACAGATAGAACTTATCTAACCGTAGTGAACAGATATCAATGACTTAATAAGCAGTAAAGATAATAAAAATTTTAGCAAAACCAACTAGAACCTCTTGGGAGTGAGTTTCTCTAGCTAGATGAGTTCTTCAGCCTAGCAGAAATAGGAGAAAATAGTTTTTTTGGAAAAATACTTTCTGAAATCTTATCCAATTCCCTGTATATGTTAATACCTTTTTTTTCTATTTACTGAAGTGACACATTCATTGTCAAAATCTGGAAAATACCAGTAAACTCACATGGGCTTTATTTTTAACAGGCTACAAATTTAAATACAGATAACAATTGCAAGATTATGTCTAAGCATAGAGAGGAAATTGATGGCTGAACTGACGATGGATTAGAATGACTTTTGTCTTTTTAAAACTGAGTTATATAAGAGGTAAAGGAAACAGACTGATGGCTGGAGAATTTGACAACATATAAGAGAATCTGAGAATTCTTTTGAAAAATACTCAAATTTCCAGCCAAGATAGAGTCACATCCACCATTGAAGGGAATCTTAAACCATCATTGCATTAAACTTTGGAGATGAAAGTCTTCCTACTCCTTCATTTTACAAAGAAAAATCGGGGTCTATTTTTTTCATTAATTCAATTTTAAAATAACAAGTATCCAATGCAATACTCTTTCCACTTCCTGATCCTGTCTGATGCAAGAAGAATATTTTTGTAGGACATTGCCCATTATTCACTTGAGGAATAAGTATGGCTTTCAACAAACAAAGGCAAAATCATGAGATATAACTAAAATTGATGATTCACCTTTGAAGTAGTTTCAGGTCATTATTTTAATACCTTGTTCACACAGAACCTGTTTTACATTCATTTGCAGACTTCAAATAACTCATTTCAGGGTGAAGTTTAGATGAGTGACGTTAGAGCCCTCGGAACTCTCTTTGGTTTGGCATGAAGTGAGAGGTCTGAAAAGAATCTCAAGCTAAAGGCTCAACTTAAAAGCAACACTTGTTTTTTTAATTTAAAAAATCCAATATTATTTCAATTTTCTTAATGACAGATTGTGTCATGCTCTTTAGTTAGAACTCAATGTAGAAAATGGAGCATGGGTTGAAGCAGACAGCAGAAGTGAAAGCCAAATAAAGATGTCCGATTCTCACTCACTGTGTTATGGGAGGACATGGGAAGAAAAGGTAAAGCACCGCAGTCAACAGCACTGATTGAGGAAATATCTTACTCGTAAGGTTTATTAGGCCGTTTTTGCATTGCTATAAAGAAATACCTGAGACTAAATAATTTATAAAGAAAGAGGTTTAATTAGCTCTTAGTTCTGCAGGCTGTACAGGAAGCATGATGCTGGCATATGCCTAGCTTCTAGGGAGGCCTCAGGAAGCTTACAATCATGGTGGAAGGCAGAGGGGCTGCAGGCATGTCACATGGTGAAAGCAGGAGCAAGTGAGAGAGAGTAGGGGGAGGGAGATGCCACACACACCAGAACTCATGAGAACTCACTGTCCCAAAAACAGCACTGCGCCATGACGGATCCACCCCCATGAGGCAAACACCTCCCACCAGGCCCCACCTCCAGCAGTGGGGATTATAATTCAGCATGAGATTTGGGCAGGGACAAGTATCCAAACTGTATCACAAGGAAAACTTCAGGAGCTGAGGCAACACTTCTAACATGTGGGGTCTTGCCAAGTTTCGCCAGTGGTCCTGGAGGTTAGGTGAGTTACTAGGATCAAGATCCTCATGCAATATCCCCCATATAAATGGAATCTGGGCAGTCCTCCAGCAGGCTCACCAGGCCTCAGATCACCTCTGCCAGGTTCCTGGAACTGGCCAACAGGGTGTGGGTCCAGCTGATTAGTGTAACAGTCAGGGTCAGCCAGGCTGTTGTGTTGCAGTAACAAATCACCTGAGAATCTCTGTGAATTTACCCAACAGAAGTGTGTTTCTCACTCTGGCCATGTGTGGGTGGGGTGCCCTCTGCATCATTCTCACACACAGCTGGTCTGTGGGGGATCTATTCTCTCGGTTGTTCCTGGGGCTGCTGTGCTGCAGGGAACGAAGCCACACCACCTGCGTGCCCTGCCAACTGCTAAGGGGCGGGCACAGGCAATTCGCCCATGTGCCTGGAAGCAGAGGGAAGGCACTGTACTGTGCAGGTAACTCAGACTGCTGGGAAGGACTGTATATCAAAGTAGACGACAGTTCACAGGGTCTTTGGGATCCTGGTAGGGCCTTTTACAAGCCCACCCCATAGCAACGGCCCCCTGTAGAGTGGCGTTGAATGTGATAGGGTTACTTCTCCACAGGGAGCCTGCTACCAGGAATCATTCAGACTTCTCCAAGCCCATCTTCTCATTAACTTTTTTAATGGTCTCCCACCTCATTCCTTCCCCTTTAAGTCTACTTCTGCTAAGGGATGCTTGATTCCTCTTTGCAGAGTTCAGCTTTGGTTACATCACTCCCTCACACAGAAATGTTTGGAGGTTTCCCATTCTCTACAGTTTTGCAACTCAAACTTGTCCATAGACCAGCAGTATCAACATCAGCTGGGATCTTGCTAAAATGCAGCCTCTCAGGCCCCACCCCAGAACTGCAGAATCAGAGTCTGCATCTTAACAGGATCACAGGAGATTTCTTTTCTTCTGTTTTCTTTTCTTTTTTGATGGAGTCTCACTCTCTCACCCAGGCTGGAGTGCAGTGGTGCAATCTTGGCTCACTATAACCCCTGCCTGCCAGGTTCAAGCAATTCTCCTGCCTCAGCCTCCTGAGTAGCTGAGAGTACAGGTGCACTTTACCATGCCCGGCTAATTTTTTGTATTTTTAGTAGAGACAAGGTTTCACGTGCTGGCCAGGCTGGTCGAGATTTCAAATATTAAAGTTTGAAAAGCATGTATGCCTAGTATTGGGTCTCAAATTTGGCAGCACAGTTGAATTATCTGGAAAGCTTTAAAAACTGCTAATTCCCACTTTCCAGGTCTGGAACGGGGCCTTGCACCGAGATCTTTTAAAGCTCTCAGGTGACTGTTGTGGGTGAGAATTTGAGAACTCTGGAGTTAGGGAACTCAGGTGACACTCCCAACCACCCATAGTGTGGCTCCCAAACCTTCCCTGTGCCATCTTTCACTCTAACTATATCAGGCTGACCTCCAGTTTCCGAACACCCTATGCTTTTATATAATGTGCTTTAGCCTATTACCAGAAGTCACCAGACATTGTACATGCCTTCTTCTCATGACTGGAGAGGGTCTAGGATGACTGCATATAAATTTATCATTGAAAATGCCATGACCACAAGGCACAGAGACATAAATACATGAATTTACTCAATTGTGCATTTAGTTTTCCTGATTAATAAAATGTAAGACCTGATTCCTCCAGATGACAGCTTACTATGGTACTACATATCTTTTTTTGTTTTAGTCTTATTGAACATCAAAAATATGAGGGTAATTGGAAGAATATGCTTGTTTCATTGATTTAACGTTGGGGGTTATAAACTGAGGAGCTTTTAAAAACATACACAGTGCAGTAGCAGTGGCAACTGCTTTTCCTTTTTTTGTTTTTTTTTTTCGTTTTGTTTTGTTTTGTTTTTGTTTTTTGAGATGAAGTCTTGCTCCGTTGCCCAGGCTGGAGTGCAATGGCGCAATCTCAGCTCACTGCAACCTCCACCTCCCGGGTTCTCCTGCCTCAGCCTCTCGAGTAGCTGGAATTACAGGCACGCGCCACCATGCCCAGCTAATTTTTGTATTTTTAGTAGAGACGGTGTTTCACCATGTTGGCCAGACTGATCTTGAACTCCTGACCTCGTGATCCACCCCCCTCTGCCTCCCAAAGTGCTGGGATTATAGGCGTGAGCCACCGTGCCTGGCTGCAACTGCTTTTCATTACTCTCACTGCTTCACCTCCACTTGTGATCAGTGACACATGTTTGAGAGACACCTGGCTTTGGAGACAGAAATCAGGATCCTTGACCTCTTTATTACCTTTCCTAATGGAATGAGGTTGCACCCATGGGCCGCGCTCTGCTGCGCAGATGGGCCGCGCTCTGCCGCGCACCGGCAGTTCACAGAGCCCCGTCGTTTTGGGGAGCACTCCTCTGTCACTACAGTGCCTATTGTAAAACCTTAACCACGGGATTATTTTTTCCAAAAGACCTCAGATAAATACTTACTTGATGTTTTTATTCACACAAGGTGTTAATTTCTAGCAAGACTTTTACGAGCACAGCAAACAGCAGTTGCTTTTTCATGTGAGCATTAAGAAAGACTCAAGGTATGAAAAGCCTGCTGCAAAGGATCCAGAAAGATCTGTGGGATTTGGTGGGCTGCAGCAGACAAATGGCCTGCCAGTCTGTGACAAGTGTGCAGTCACCGTGGGCTCCAGCCTTGGGAGGCACAGGATCCACTAAGTCGTTGGGATTACCGGGCTCTGTCCGTAGCAGCTCCTGGAGAGTTAGGGCCCTGTATGCACATCTCTGCAAAGGCTGTTGGTCAAACACATGAAAAGCCGGTATTAGTGGTGTCTGCCTGAGCCACCGTAAATCACCTCTCCCTCTGGGCTGCCACTGCATTGCCTGTGCACAGCCTGGAGGCATGGGGCGTGTGTCACTGGGGGAAGCATGCAGTTCAGGAGTCCTGTTATGTCCACATGAATGTGAATATGAAAGCATGCCCTGGCGCCTCTGTGCTGGGCTATTATTGGGACCAAGGACTCACACACAACAGTGATGTCATCCAGATGCACAATAGAAGATTGTACTGAAACGTCAGAAGCCAGATACCAGGTTTTCTCTCACAAACGGTTGTTTTAAGTGCCGATATCAAGGCTTGACAATGTTAGTGCTGGCAGGACTTTTGTTTTTCATTATCCCCATCTTCATCCTTAAACGAACTGTAGAGATGCAGAGAAATAGTCATTAGAATGAACTAAATTAAAAGCAGGAAGCGGTTAACTTTATGTCGACTCTAAGATAATGTTAGTAAATAAAAAGGCTGATTGGAATTCTCTGTATTCTGATAAGAACTTTTTATTAGTAAGTTATTTGTGCTTTAATGGGCTGCTTGTGGCATCTGGTTGAGTTGTGATGCTTTCCATTACTCATTTTTATTAACACATACAGTAAATATTAAAATAGATCTTGGGAGTGATAACATAGGTAGAAAATGATGGGTGGCTTGTCAGATACAAAATACAGCAGCATACTTACAGATGTGTTCTCATGCCATTTTCAAATTTATATTGGCTATTTTTAAACTTTGTCAAGCCTTTCTCTGACTTCTGTTTTACTGTACTGCTGTTCTTGACATTCCCATCCCCCAGCCCACCAGATTGAAATTTTGGTGTAGCTTATAAAAGGTATCCCCAAAGCTAGGACTTTGACAGCCAGTGATATGTATCTTTTTTAAATGTTTCATTCAGGGTAAGCAAATGAGCAACAGCAAGGGAAAATCACATTTTAGTATTTTTCTCCCTGTTAAAGATCGTTTTGTGCTTTTTAACTAGGATACCAGAAAGCAAAGTATTTCAGTATTCCTTTTAGCAAACTACATATACTCAACCAGATTTCTAGTAGCATTTTTCTTCAATGTTTAAAAAAGTGAACTTTTTAAACTTTTACTTTCTATTCTTCTTATCCTTCTGTGATATGTGTACTTTTTGCCCTGTTTAGAATAGATAAAATATAGCTTTAATTTTTCTAAAAACATTAAAATGTTTTTCTAATGGTCTGTAATCTGTAATGTTTCTAGAATTTGGTGGAAAGTCAATTCACTAATTTAATGGATTAGTGTACGTCAGTTCTTACTGTAAACTTTAAAAGGTATAAGAGCTCCAGGCTAGGTTGGAACTTGTCCCTAAGTCATATTTAGGGAGTTTCTGTTTTATTTTGTAAAAACATTCATCTCACATTTCCTAAAAATGAAATAAGGCAGCAAAATAAAACTCATCCAAGGACTCTGGTTACTTGGGTTTTATAGCTAACTAAGACTTTATTTTGGTTTTCCTTTCCCTTTCATGTTCTCATATGTCCCCAAATGTTTAGGACTAAGAGAATGAGGGGGGAGGCCCAGGCTGGAGAGCTCCTGGACAGGGTCTTGGGGGGGGACTTGTCTTTCCTGTACCCCCTGGGATGTCACTGTGTTCACCCTTAGGGACATCAGGAAATTTCGTATGAGGGGACTTTGGTGCACCTCCCACAGGCACTGCTTTGGTTTTATGAATATCGGTTTTTCGGTGTTATGGGATCCTTCTGCTTCAAAGTGAAACTAGTTCTGAAATTTTCAAGCTCAAAAACTTCCATAGGCAAAACTTTTCATGGAAACAAAATATTTTTTTATCCTCATTAAGTAAAATTCAGACATTTGTCAAAAGCAAATATAGCTCTCAAGCCTTATGGATTATACGTTTTGGTTCCAAAGAATGAGGAACCTCTGGTAGCCCCAGGAATGGGAGATTTTCACACTGTTGTGATTCTGAAGTCACCAACTTAACAACTAGAACCAAACAAAATCAGTGCTGTTCAGTGCCTTCTGACTGTCTGCTTACTCTCCACTGGGTGCTGAAAAGCCCCAGCCCGTGTGTTGCTTAAGGTCCAGTACATTATTGTAGAAAATAAGGTTAGTGGGTCCCTAGTGGTCTCTGTGGACTAACTAGTGGGTCTGCTGGCAGCTTGGTAATTTTAGAGGAAATATGAAGTATAAGATCAATTGGAGGCTCACCGAGCCTGGCTGGCAGGTGCTACTTACCCTGCCTGGGAGTCCTGACAGTAGCCCAGGAAGGTTCTTTTAAACTCGTGACTATATCGACTATTGGGTTATCTGCAAGGAAGAATATATTTAGCTTTTGAAGGAGGCCTTTGGCTGCTACCCCAAGCAAGCCAGCTGCGAATCACTGGCCACGTTTTAACTTTCCGTGTTGTTGCTCCTTGTGTTTGGACTGAGAAATGCATTCAGCAACTCCTCCTTCTATTAATCCTATTGCTACATCTCCAGCCTTGAGATTTGCCAAATGTTGCTCAATGAAACACTCAGAACAGCATTTAGACAAGGCTTTTTGAGACTTTGATGCGGTCTGAGAAATTACGATCTTTCCATCTGTAGATGGGGCTCCTGTTGTTTCCATGTCACAGTCAGCGGAGCTGTGATAGAGTCTGAGCAGCAGCAGCTCAGCTTTCTCCAGCGCACCTTGATGAACCAAAATGTTTTGTTTTTGTTTTAGCAGAGGCATGATCAGCACAGAACCTGTAAGCACTTGCTTGTTCTCACTCACTTCTATTCCGTATGTGCTTTTCCTGCATTCCTTTATTAGAGACCTGTTGGATATCATCATCTTGTTGCCATATTTGCTGAAAGGAATGAATGTGTCCGTGCAGTTTCCCGTTGATCCCTGTCTGGAGTTAGCAGCACGGACCTACCCCAAGCTGTGCTGGCGATGCAGGTTTCACTCATAAAAACAACTTCTCATTACCAGTTGAGGACCAGCCATTATTCCAATATTACATGGATTTGAAAAACAAATTCAGCACCTGAGAATGAAGTGGCACCAGGACCTTTCACAAGCTGCTAAGCATCTGAAAACCTTGATGCTAGTTCAGGCGTCACCACTTAGGAACACATGGCGTAAGGGGAGGCATAGATGATTGCAACTGGATCAGAGATAATGTAGATAATTCCTTACAGCCCAGGCCCACAGACTTGCTCACAGTCACTCAGAATACCCTGGAGGAAAGCCAAAACTAGAGCCCAAGTCTGTGGTCTAGTTTAGGTCTCCAGGCAGCATCGGGCTCCCTCTCCTTTCACATTTTCCAACACTCATGTCCTTGTGAGTGGAGCATGAATAATACTTTTTCTGCCTCCCCAGGAGGGGAAGGGCAAATCAGAGTGCACATGCCAGTCTACTTTGAAAATCCTGAAGCCCTACACTGCCAATGTAGAGCAGCCACGTCCTTCCGTCCGCGTGTCCATCCCCTGGTGCACATCTCGCAGAGCCCCCGGGTAGCCTCGGGGCCCCAGACAGGATGAATCTCAGGCCCTGCCATCAGGGGCCTCACAGTCCAAAACAGAAGGCAGGAGTTGGACAAGCAGTGGGGTGCAGCCGCAGGAGCCCAGGGAAGAAAGCCTTGGCTACTAATTCCTTACGGCTGTGGCAAATATCATGGGATCTTAGGGACTGCCTCACAGGGAAGGTGCCATTGGAACTGAACCTTGGAGAATAAGCAAGAATCCCCCCAGGTGGAGCAGGTCAGGGGCTGTTGTGGGTAGAATGAAAACATGTGGGCCTCAAAGTCATGGTGTGATTGTAGAACAGTGAACTCTCTGGGTGGTAGAAGGGCCGGGTAGCAGACCTTTGTACCAACATTGTCCTGGAGGTAATGACCAGTTTTTGAAGAAAATAGCAGCTTAATTTTATGAGAAATTTTCATTGCTTAGATTTGCCGGAGAGATGGGATTTCCTTATGGGTTGAGCCTAAATATTGCATTGGAAGTATTTTTCTCTTTTCTTTGTTTTGGCCTCGTTCCACTCTCTTATCAGGATGTGAGATCCAAGGGGACCTGCCACTGGCCAGCTCACACCATTACTCAGGAAGTCCTATGTGGTCAGTGAGCTCCAGTTTGTCCTGTGCTCCCCTAGGCGGTGGGAGTCCACAGCTATGGCCCCAGGTGGATGTCCTGAAGGAAATCAGGTGAAAAGGGGGTTCGCTCATGGAAACTACTTCAGTTTCATCCAGGACAGATCTGTGAGTGCCAACTGACTGTAAAGCCTCTGGTCACACCACTCAAGGCAGGCTTCATACTGAAGCTGAGCTCATGACAATCCCCCCAAATCCTTCTACACCCCCACATACCCTTCCCCTACTTTATGGTTTTTAGAGACAGGGTTTTGCTCTGTTGCTCAGACTGGAGTGCAGTGGCACTATCATAGCTCACTGTAGCTGTGACCGCCTGGACTCAAGCCATCCTCCCACTCAGCCTCCTGAGTAGCTGGGACTACAGGGATGTACCACTGCACCCAGCTAATTTTTAAACTATTTTTTGTAGAGACAGGGACTGACTATGTTGCCCAGGCTGGTCTTGAAATCCTAACCTCACGTGATCATCCTGCCTCAGCTTCACAAATCACTGAGACCCTTTCCCTTCTTAAAGGTGAATATACTAATTAACTCTAAAGCCAGGGTTGCTGGCCCTCATCTGTCTTAATGGGACCCTTCCTCCCTTGTTGTGAATGACAGGAAACAGGTCTTGAAGAAGCTCCATGTCTGAAACAAGGAGGTCCATGGTCATTTATGGTTGCTTCACTAATTAGAAGTCTTTTTTAATGAGGAGAACATTTTCATTTCTCCAAGGGCTTTCTTGCTTTGGGTGGGCCAGAAGGTGTGGTTGGTGGGAGGTGTGGAATGAGACCAAAGATGGGGGTGAGGCCATAGATGCTGAGAGTGGACCTCACCCTCAGGACAGTTGAGGCCTGGCAGGCGGGCCCGAGCAGAGGAGGGCAGTGCCACTGATTGGCAGCTTCTCCATCCCAGCTGCACCTGCCCTCACAGCTAGTTGAAGGACAGAGAATGTGGTCTCATTAACTCACTTGGCGATGGCTTTGTGGTTCTTGTTGCAAACTACAGGTAAATCTCCCAATTGGAGGAACTCTGATGTACACAGTGAGCTGCCTGAAGAAAATTTCCTTTGCACTCACCCTTGGAAAGCATTCTTTCCTTTAGTATAGCATTCCTGGATTAAAAAAAAAAATGTTGTTTGCAAATCTTTAAAGCCTGCCTCACTGTTTTAGAAGGAAAGTTTCTAAGATCTGAAGACAATGAAATTGAGACCAGGAAGAAAATGATGGTCCCCTGTTGATATTCCAAGAGGATATGTGTGTGTGTGTGTGTGAGTGTGCACGTGGGGTGTGTGTGTGTATGTGTGTGTGAGTGTGCATGTGGGTGTGTGTGTATTGTGGAGGGTGTGTATGTGTGTGAGCGTGCATTTGGGGGTTTCTAGGGTGTGCGTGTGGGTGGGTATGTGTGTGAGTGTGCATGTAGGGGGTTGTGGGGGTGTGTGTGTGTGGGTGTGGGTGAGTTTGGGGGGTGGGAGGGTTGTGGGGGGGCGTGGGGGGGTATGTGTGTGAATGTGCATGTGGGGTGGGGGGGTTGTGGGGGGTGTGTGTGTATGTGTGAGTCTGATGTAGTGGAGCTGAAGGAAAGATGCTGAGCAGAGGCCCAGGGGGCATTCTCAGCCCTGTTCTCCACCTTCCATCCTTGTTAGCCAAGTGGGTTTTCAAGCTTTTGGTGAGTGCTCATATTAAACAGCACTTCTTAGCTTGCCCAGGATAAGGGGAACTCCTGTGAAACCAGTTGATCTCCTGGGCTCTTGAGGCTACTTGTGCCACCACGCATACCACTTCTATGGGCCATTTTCATTAAAATAGTGGTGGTGGCTGCTGGCCAGTGCAGGCCCTCGTCTCCTGAGAAGAGTGGTTGGACCTGCCCAGCAGCCCTCTCCGCAGCCACCTTCTGATGGTCCTGTAGAGCAAGTAGGAAGGCCTTTGGCTTTCAGAGTCTCTCGGTATAATCCATTCCCATTTTGCACCACCAGCAACCTCATATGTGACAGAGACAGATGAGTGCCACTGTACAACGCTGCATGGTCCAAGCTGTGTCCCTCCCTTGGTCAGGTGATTCACTATGGGTCACTGACTATGATGAGACTACTTAGCATCCCAGGAAAGTCAATCTCATTGCTAAATGGGACCCTTTGTTTGGTAAATGTTGGAGTCAATTAGAAGTTCTACTCAGGCCAAGATAGAGTCATAAGGACTAGATTTACCTTCTCATCTTAAACAACAAAAAACTAGGCAAAATAAATGCAACAAGGGTTTTCAGATGTTGGACATCGAGTCGTGCAGGACGGTGGTCCCTGAGAGGGAGAGCAGTGGAGGTGAGCCCTGCGGCTTCCCCCGCTCACTGTCTGGGGGGCTTCCTAGGCCACAGCATGGGGAGGGGACCCCACACAAAACCCAGGAGTCTCTAAATTCATGAGACGGAGATAGGAATCTGGGACTCTGAAGCAGCTGTAATTCTCAAGGCAGAGCGCCAGACAGGCAAGAGCTGCCCGGAGAGCGAGCTCTGGAATTCCGGAGAGGATCCCTCGGTCCTCGGCTGGGCACTGATGGACACATGTGTGTGAGCGTAAGGGCTCCCATGGCAGCTGCGGAAAGAACTCCAGAAAGGACAGGCAGAAAAATCTCTGAGCTCATGTGCATTAGGCAATAGTTTGTGCTCCCAGCAGCCACGGGAGGATGAACTTTGGGTACGATACTCAGAAGGGTATTACTTCAATGGTGGTGAACAAACAGCCCTGGTCTGAAAGCTGTTAACTGCTTAAAAAGCAAGTCTACAAGTCTTCTTGGAGAAGTGATTGATTCTAGGACTTGGCCAGGAAATATATGAGCCAATACTTAATGCAATAATAATATAATGCCAGAAAATAAGAAAGTGCTCAAAAAAGGCCACCATATTGGGGGATGGGGGGATGTCAAAGGGGAACAGGACCCAACTGAAAGAGTTTCAACAGCCAGAGCTGGAACATGTAAGAAGCAAAATAAACAATGGGGTGTTGGATTATAACACAAAGTACAAAATAAAAATCCATTTGTTTATACCGATATAAATGAATCCCAAATAAATGAATGCATGAATGAATAGAGAAATCTCCCATGCAGAGGAATTCCAAGTAATTCATGGTCTTCCCTCAACGAGGTGGAACATAAGTCTCCACCCTTTAGTGTGGGCTGTACATAGCAGCTTCCTTCCGGAGGATGGGTTGGAAAGGGAGGAAAAAGAGTAACTTCACAGTGGAGGAAGCTAACGACCACTACTTCTGCCACGTGACCAAGGCCAACATCAAGAGTGAAGCCATGCTGATAGCATGTCCCCTTGATATGGTGTGATGAGAATGGTACTCAACCTCTGTGATCTTCCACAGAAAAGAATCCCATAACCCCATTCTAATCGTGAGGGGAAAAAGTCAGACGCATGTCAATGGAGGGCATGCAACATTCCTGACTAATGCGCCTCAAAGTAGTCAATGCCACCCAAAACAAGAGAAGTCTGAGAACTTCTCTTTGTCAATGCCACCCAAAACAAGACAAGTCTGAGAAAGTGTCACAGCCAAGAGATTCTGAGGAGGCATGACAACTAATTGCAGTGTGGGATCCTGGACAGGAAGAGGACAGCAGGGGAAAAGTAAGGAAATCTGAAAAAAGTGTAGATACTGGTGAAAACAATGTAGTGACGTCTGTTCACTCCTTGTGACTAACATACTCGTGTACGAGGCTAATGTGTGATGTTAATATCAGGGGAACGTGGGTGGGGGGAATATGAGGACTCTGTAGTATTGCAAATTTTGGACAATTTTTCTGTAAATCTAAAGCTTCTAAAATAAAAAGTTTATTAAAAAGTAATTATATAAACTTAATTACATAATATTTAAAACAAAGGCAATAAATATTTTTAAAGAGTTCACTTTACCAGATTATTTTAAATATTAAAAAGGGACCAAAACAAAATATCCAGCACAGCCGAAGTAGCTACTTCCCCCTTCTTCTTTCCCTTCTTCTCCTTCCCATCCTCACTATGACAGCCATTCCTGACATCACAAGTGATGTTAGTGGCGCCATAGAGTAATATAATGAATTTAGATTTAAAAACCTGAGTTACTTCATTACAAAAATAAATCAGGCCACTCAATGCCTTCAGCTTGAGCTATCCCTTGAGATAAGCCATCAGCCCGTCCAGGACCCTTCTGGTTTCCAGGCCTCCCAGTCTCTTGCGAGTGGCAAGTGTCCATGATGGAGTGGGTAGGGCTGGATATGTGGCATGGACCTCCACGGCTTCTGCACCCACATTTTACAGCCACCGTTACCCCTACTGTGCACCTGCTGTTCGCTTTCCATCTCCTCGGCAACTCGGAAATGTAGACGGTTCCTGTTTCTCGTGTGAGACACGTAGGACTAGGAGAAGTGAATTCACTTCCCCACTCACAAAGCTGGAAAGCGGCAGAGCCAAGCTTCTACCTAAGGCACGCCTGACCATAGAGCCCGCAGTCTTTCTACTGCAGCACCTGCCTCTCTTCCAGCTCCCTGCTCACCTGTCCCAGTCCTTGCTGTCCTTGCTTTGTAATCCTGAACGACTTGGCCTGGGGAGCTCCTGCACTCACACTGCCAAATCACTGCTCTGCAGCTGCTGCGGTCACACAGACACACAGTCAGGCATGCACAGAGGAACCTGTAACTAATGCTCAGTCCTGAAGCTCACACAGTAGATGCACCTACCTGTATCTAAAATGGAGTGTACAAAAAGCATACCTGTAGAACTTTCACCGTCGCCATTGTGATCATTCCATCTGATAAGCTTTCTGAAAGTAAGAGAAAGAGCTATGTTACAATGTACAGTGTGTGCCCTAGCTTATCCTGACCTTTGCCTCCAGTGTCCAATCACAAACCTTTAATGGTTCTGGCAATTTGGCATTATGGTGGAGCCGCTGATTTGTGATTTTGTCTTTAAACTTTTACTCTCTTTAACTTGACCTGGAAATGGATACATTTGACAGGAAAGAAGGCAAGTTATACACAGTGTATGTCAGGTTACACTATGTACCTAGAGGTGGTAGCATTTTGGTTGTAAAACATCAGTGTCAATGTTGTATCTGGGCAAAGTAATACAGTACACAGTTCTATTTCAATTTCCAAACCAGAGGAATACAAAGAGCTTATGCAAGTCAATTGTAAAATCACTACTCATTTTGGCAAATGCTTAAAAATGTGTGAATTCTAGATATTATAACGGTAAAATGAAGTTCATTTCTGGCTCATTCTTTTGTAGGACATACTTGCTCACCTTACAAAAGGAATAGAGGTCTGGAGACGTCGGCACTTAGGAAAATAGATTTAACTAACACCACCTTTATTTTTCAAACTGTAAATGACAATCTCTTCCCCTTGTAGCATAGCAAATGCAGGCACCCACAGAAATTCAGGACTCCGGATTGCTTTGCTAATCCTGGTATGTCCATGGGCAGGTCTTGCATGTGAGTGAGCATTGTTCAAGGTGCAAAGAACACCGCTAAGCGGCACCGCGGAGCTTTCAAAGGGGGCTTTGCATATTTGCACAGGCCGTTGCAGACATGAGAGTGGCGCTTTGAGCGGGAGCCCCAGGATGATTTGGCCCAGGTGTAACATGGCCCCTCCCCAGCCAAGTGGCAGCCCCAGAGAGCAGAGTGGAAGAGCATATTGCTGTCTTGCTCTACCATGTTTTCCAAAGACATGAAATTTAGTCCATATGTTTAAATCTCTCTTTGGCTGATTGCCTTGTGCAGTTGATACATACAGTACAACAAAATAAAAATTAAAAAATAAATCTGTTTGGGAGCAAACTTGAAGGGGAGAAACTGCTGCAGCCCTGTGCAGAGAGCGCACGTGAGCATCTAAACATGCCATTGTGTGTGCGTGTGAGTGCGCATGTGTCGAGCTGTGCTTTCAGAGAGCCGTTTATAAAATATTTGTCATAGTTTCACTGATGAGGTTCAAAAAGAGCCTTTGTTATAGACAAGGAGCCAAAGCACTTTGCTAATTTAGGAGGCCATCGTTGGGTTACAAGAATGAGGACCCAGGTAGACGGTGATGTTGGGATCCAGGGGAGAGTGGGCAGGTCTGGTAATGTCAGTAACAGCACGCAGCTGCCTCCAGGTTGAGCCAGTCTTCTAATGGCATCGCCAATGGGAAGAGTCTGGAAGGACGATCCGTGGGATTTATTATCCTTTGCTGTCCCCGCATGTGTGGCCCTGGGGTGGAAGAGTCAGGCCCTCTAGCACAGAGTCCATGAATGTGGCTCAGTTGGTCTCCTCCTTCCATCTCTTGCTGCTGCTCCTACATTTTCATCTATAGCCTAAAATCAAAGAGAAAACAAACTTACTAAGTCACAAAAAACAGAACCTTTTGAAGATAATGCCTGGGTAAGGAGCATCATAAACACTAAAAAGGTCAGAGCCAACAAAGGAAGACTTTTGTGAGCCCTACTAGGTGTCCCTAACGACTGTGGTTCTGAGGGAGATGCTGAAGAAATGGGCACTCCTGAAGTAGCCGACCCAAAGCAAGCAGATGAAAGTAACAAAACTTCACATCCGGCCGGGCATGGTGGCTCACGCCTGTAATCCCAGCACTTTGGGAGGCCGAGGCGGGCAGATCACAAGGTCAGGAGTTCAAGATCAGTCTGGCTAACATGATAAAACTCCGTGTCTACTAAAAATACAAAAATTAGCTGGGTGTGGTGGTAGGCACCTGTAATCCCAGCTGCTGGGGAGGCGGAGATGGGAGAGTCGCTTGAATCCAGGAGGTAGAGGTTGCAGTGAGCCAAGATCGCACCACTGCACTCTAGCCTGGGCGACAGAGCGAGATTTCATCTCAAAAATAAAAAATAAAAACAACTTGATGTCCAGTGGACATCGTACATGTGCAGGACACTGTTCTATATGCATTAAATATATCAACTTCATTTAACGTGTGCATGCCTGTATTACTATCCTCATGTTACATTTGAGGGATCTAGGATTCAAACTGGTTAAACATCTTGTCCAAGGTCACATGGCTCATAATTCTGAGAGCAAGGATTTGATCTGGAGGGTCTGATGATAGAGCCTACACATGTAAAAACTTTCAACACATGGCATGTTATATTTCACCTGTACCCCTGCCACACCTGCCCCAGCATGCTTTTTTCAAGGCATACAATTCACTGGCTGTTAGTATAGTCACAGAGTTGTGCATTCATCACCACAGCTGATTTTAAAACATTTTCATTACCCCCAAAAGAAACCCAAGACCCCTTAGCAATCACCGCCCTTTCCCTGCCAGTGCTCCCAGTCTCCTTGTTCCTGACACCACAGCCCTAGGAAACCCCGATCTATTTTCTGTTTCTACAACTTACCTATTCTGGACATTCATATATAAGGAATCATATAATATGTGGTGTCTTATGATTGGTTTCTTCTACTCAGCATAATGATGTCAAGGTTCATTTATGTTATAGCATGTATCAATATGTTGTTTATTTTTATTCCAGCATAGTAGTTTATTGTATGAATATGCCATACTTATCCATTCATCATTTGATGGACATTTGGACTGCTTTCACATTTTGGCTATTTATAATGCTGCTATGAACATTTATATGTGCTTTTCTGTAGACTCATTTTAATTTCCCTTGGGTGTACACCTAGGAGTGCAATTGCTGAGTTACACATGATAACTATCTTTAATGATTTAAGGAATTACCAAACTGTTTTCCAAAGTGGCCACAGCATTGTACATTTGTACTAGAGTGTATGAGGGTTCAAATTTCTCCACATCCTCACCAACACTTGTTATTATCTCTTTTTTATTATAGCCATCCTTGTGGGTACAAAGTGTTACCTCATTCTAATTTTGATTTGCATTTCCCTGATGGCCAGTAATATTGAGCATTTTTCATCTGCTTATTTTTCCAGCTATTCTTTTGAAACTAATTTGGGATGTGATTTCATCTCTAAATACTCATATAGTATACCTATAACAGGATAAAGACACTTTTAAAGAACATAACCACAATATTGCTATCACTGCCTTAAAAATGTCTTTAATTATTACATCTAGAGTCCTCAGATTTTCTTGTTTTCCATGTTTCTTTCATGCTTTAAAAAATTAATTGGTTTAATCTAGAACCAAACAAGGCCCACACTTACATTTGGTTTAATATCTCTCTTGGGGGTCTTGTTTGTTTTTTTCCAGCTCAGGGGAATGGAGGGGGGGTGGTCCTAGTCCCCTGAGCTGGAAAAAAAAAAACAAAACAAATCCCGAAATGTCTTTCCTCTGCTCTCATTCCACAATAATCAACACAGCAGACTTCTGTGGCCAGATGTGCAGGGATTTCTCCTCACCAACAAGCAAGGAATCAGTTCTGCAGCAGACACCAGCAGGTGTCCTCCAATTCAGTTCTGACACTGTCTACCTGGAGAGCCCACAGGTTGAGGGCTCCATCTCACCAGACTGCTTCCACTTAAGATGCCTTCACAAGCCTCAGCCGGCTATAATTCAGGGAACCCACAACTCCCTCCTTGGGTTTGATTAATTTGCTAGAGCAGCTCACAGAACTCAGAAACATGTGCCAACATCTACCGATTTATTATGAAGGATATAACAAAGGATACAGATGAAGAAGTGCAGAGGGAAAAATATGGGGGAGGGGGAATGGGGCTTCCATGCCATCCCTGGGTGCACAACCCTGTAGGAGCCTCCACATGCTCAGCTATCTGGAGGCTCTCTATACACTGTTCTCCTAAAGCTTGTATGGAGACTTCATCGGATAGGCATGTTGAAGCATGGACAATGATGTAGATATGTGATTGGACAAAAAGGGTGTGATCTAATACTAGCAGACCGAGTGGGGAACCCAGCAAGTCCTGTCTCTTCAGATTCTTCTTGGTCTCTCTGTACAGCATTCCTTCCTCCTGGGATGAGGCAGGGCCCCTTCAGAAATGGGGAACTTATGACCGACAGTCCGACAAGGTAGATCAGAGAAAGGTGGGGGAAGATTAGAGTCCTGCATTGGGGAGAAAAAGGAGCAGGGAAAAGAAGGTAGGAGAAGGTCAGAGAGAGATTCTGTTTTCTGAGGCCTGCTTCTGAGAGAGACCTAAAGTGCCCCAAAGTTCCAAAGTTGTAACAAAAGAGTGTAACAAAGGTCATGGGAGTTATGAGCCAGGAACAGTGGATAGAAACATACATACATATATATGTGTATGTGTGTGTGTGTGTCTATGTATATCTCTCTCACAACCCCCTCTCTGGTCATTCTGTTGTTTTTGAAGAAACTGGATTGTTAGCCCTGTGCAGTTTCCCATGTTTGGAATTTTGCCAGTTGTATCCCCATGGTGTCATTTAACATGTTCTTCTATCCTCTGTATTTCCTGAAAACTAGTAGCTGAATCTAGAGGCTTGATCAGATTTAAGTTCATTTGGTTTGGGTTTCAGCAAGACTACTTCATGAGTGGTGCCTCTACTTACTTCCACATGTCTCTCCTTTCATGCTATTGAGATTGATCAATAGATTCAGATGTTGTTAACTGAATATACATAATTATAAAATTCCATCCGCGTTTTACCTAATACATTCCACAGCCATTGATGAGCACTGCCTAAGTCCATTATCCATCAGGGAGCTGGCTTTCCTCATAACTCTAGTAAATGCCTCCTAAGAATGCAACAGTGCTTCTTCTACCATGCCCTAGTTCCCTCATATTGCAAAGGCATGAAAATGAGAAGGTATCGGCTATTTTTTCTTTTTTTTTTTTTTGAGACAGAGTCTCACTCTGTCACCCAGGCTGGAGTGCAGTGGCACGATCTCTGCTCACTGCAACCTCCATCTTCCAGGTTCAAGTGATTCTCACACCTCAGCCTCCTGAGTGATGGGATTACAGGCATGTGCCACCACACCCAGCTAATTTTTGGATTTTTGGTAGAGACGAGGTTTCACCATGTTGGCCAGACTGGTCTTGAACTCCTGACCTCAAGAGATCCGCCTGCCTCAGCCTCCCAAAGTGCTGGGATTACAGGTGTGAACCACCCCACCCAGCCAGTATCAGCTATTAAAGGGCCATTTTATTTTTGTATTAATTATGTAACAATTTACTTAACCCTTCCATACTAGACTGAAAACTTCCCAAAGTCAGGCACTAGGTCAATCTTGCTAGTTCTCAGGGCCCACCCACCCCCAACTGGGCCCATGGTAGGATCTTGCTAACAGTTGTTGAGTAAGTAAATGACTATCAGGTACTTGTTACAGTATACCCTCTTTGAAGATTTCCTGTGATACAAGTGTTGGTGGCATTTTTGCTGAGAGCTTTTCAACAACTTCTCTATTTTCAGACGAGCCACTGTTCAACAGTAAACCAGGTGAAACAGGCTGTAACTTACATATACACACAAGAGACATTTGAAATACCAAATTCAAGCCTGGCAATTCAGAATGCAAGCTCATTTTTAAAAAAAAAAAACCAAAGCCTCTTTTACCTAATTGAACCAGAAAATATGTGGCCCTTTTCCCTCCCAATGGGCAGCTCCAGTTCTCCCTGACTAACTGAGTAGCTAATGGAAGATGGGGCCTGTTCCTGCTCAGCTTGTGAAATCTGACTCTCAGCCTAAGGCTGTGTGGCTTTGTATTTTGGATCTGAAAATAAAATGCTTTTATTTAATCCTGGTTTATTAAATTCAGGTTAGGTGTGTTGCAAAACAGGGAAATGTTGTCTAGAATCTTCCTGCTAATACTGAATCTTTGGTTCTTCTGAGCCACTGTGTCTCACCAGTCTTCCTACGGAAGATGGCAGGAATGTTTCTAATCCCACTTTGAGCCTGAGTGCTTGCAGCTTACGCAGAACAAATCACAGTTCGTATCATAGTCAGGATCTGAGATTCTTCACTCACCTCACTTCCTCTCCTACTGATTTAGTTTTGCCCATCTGAAGTAAAGGCTGCCTGACTGGGTGCAGTGGCTCATGCCTATAATCCCAGCATTTTGGGAGGCTGAGGCAAGAGGATGGCTTGAGCCCAGGAGTTCAAGACCAGCCCAGACAACAAGGTGAGATCCCCTCTCTACAAAAAATTTAAAAATTAGCTGGGCCTGGAGGCGCACACCTATGGTCCCAGCTACTTGGAAGGCTGAGGTGAGAGGATCTCTTGAGCTGAATGGTCAAGGCTGCAGTGACCTGTAATCACACCACTGCACCACAGCCTGGGCGACAGAGTGAGGCAAGACCCTGTCTAAAAAAAAAAAAGAAAGAAAGAAAAAGAAGAGAAGAAAGAAAGAAAGAGAAAGAGAGAGAGAAAGAAAGAAAAGAAAGAGAGGGAGGGAAAGAGAGAGAAAGAAAGGAGCGAAAGAAAGAGAAAAAAGGGAGAAGAAAGAAAAGAAAAGAAAAGAGCTGCCTGCTGTAGCTGAAAGATAGCACTTAGGAGCTAACGTGGAATTTTGAAAGCAGGAGACCTTTTTTCAGAAAACTCAGGCAAGGCAGTTGCGAGGGCACAACTCAATGCCCTCGTGAGGCCTCAACTCTCTGAGGCCTCACACAAAAATGAGCTTTATGTGGACTTTACCAGAAGTTCTGGGGATGTGGCCAGCCAAGAGCTGTGGCTGTCACCAATTTGTCATTGATGTGACACTAACAGAGAGAAGGTGCATCTTACCAAGACAAGGTAGTTCCAAGTTCAGGTTCTGTAGCATCATTCAGCTCATCTGAAAGCTTGTAGTTGATTTTATATATTGTAGCCCATTCAAAAATAATCTTGTAAAGCATAGTGTTTGCTTAAACACGAGACAGCTTCCAATGTGGCTTCCGTTTAGTGTGACACAAACCCGTTGTGGACTCTCTGTTATACCACAGAAATTGTTATAACCACAACGTCTGTTGTCTTCCAGAAGGACACTTGAGAGTCACTTTTAAAACTTGGCGTGTGCTTTCCTGTTAAAAACTGTTGTTTAAATGGTATTTAGGCTCCTGTTTGGTATGCAGTGTAGCTAGGTCACACTGCATTCACAATGCTCAACAGTAAAAAAAAAAAAAGCACTGCTGCAATACCAATAGTTAATATAAAAGCAATTACATTAAACACATTGCAAACTAGTTTTAAATTTTTATCTTGATGTAGGCACTTAAGAAAAAGGAAAGGATAAAAAATAGTTGGAGACATTTATAGTGATTCTGAGGGTAACTTCTGAGTTCTGGGGCTTACGCTCTAGTCATTAGGTCTTCATCTAAGCTGCGCTACTCGAACATGTATGAGCCACAGTTAAAGCATTATGGCTCCCAAGAAAAAAAAACAAACAGATCAGTTTTCCAGATGTTAATTGGAGACGTTTTGAAAGACAGAAGCTTCAGAGGGCAGACAAATATTAAAGAGAAAGTGCCTTTACAACATTCATTCAGCATTTAGTGAGTACCTAGCATGCACTAGGCACTAGAGAAGCATTCTCAGACCACTAGTTTTCTAGATCCCCTTTCCATTCATAATAGTCTCAAGATTTTTAAATTTAAATAGCCTCAAGATCCCCTTTACATTCTTAAAAATTATTGAGGACCCCAGAGAGTTTTTGTTTATGTGGGGTTATATCTACTGATATTGACCAAATTAAAAATTAAAACTGTATATAAATGTTTAAATGTTTTGGCTGGGGATAGTAGCTCATGCCTACAATCCCAGAACTTTGGGAGGTGGAGGCAGAAGGATTGCTTGAGGCTAGGAGTTCAAGACCAGCCCAGGCAACATAGCAAGACCCCCATCTCTACAAAAAAAAATTTTTTTTTTTTTTTGAGACGGAGTCTTGCTCTGTCGCCCAGGCTGAAGTGCAGTGGCGCGTCTCCACTCACTGCAAGCTCCACCTGCTGGGTTCATATCATTCTCCTGCCTCAGCCTCCTGCATAGCTGGGACTACAGGCACCCGCCACCATGCCCGGCTAATTTTGTTTTGTATTTTTTTAGTAGAGATGGGGTTTCACCATGTTAGCCAGGATGGTCTCGATCTCCTGACCTTGTGATCCACCTGCCTCGGCCTCCCAAAGTGCTGGGATTACAGGTGTGAGCCACCGTGCCTGGCCAAAAAATTTTTTTTAATTAGCTGAGCATGGTAGCACACGCCTGTAGTCCCAGCCACTCATGAGGCTGAGGTGAAAAGATTGGTTGAGCCTAGGAGGTCAAGGCTGCAGTGAGCTGTAATTATACCACTACACTCCAGCCTGGGTGACATAGTGAAACCTGTCTCTTTAAAAAGAAAAAAGGTTAAATGTTTTAAGTAAAACATTTTAAAAGATTTTATTAATTTATTTAAACATATCAATAATAAAACCATTGTATGTTAACCTAATATAATTTTATGAAAAATAACTATAAAAATTTTTATGAAAGGAATGGCATTGATTTATGTTTTTGCAGATCTTTTTCAGGTCTGGTCTAAGAAGACAGCTAGCTTCTTATATCAGCTTCTGTATTCAGTCTGATGCTCTAAGTTGTTTTGGTTACCCCAGGTATTTTGTTAGAAAAAGTGTGTTAATAGCCTTTGGAGAAAATCATGGCTATTCATTCTTGGACATTCTACCAAAACTGGACCAGTAGTAGTTTTTTAAAAGTTAGTTGCATTGTGAAATCTGAAATTATATCAATGACTGATATAATTTTTCACTTGTTACATTGAAATCCATTAGTCTATCTTGCAATTTTGAATGGATCATTTACTCTTGCATGATTGTGTGAAATCAGGCATCGTTCAGTTAGAACTATTGGTTCACTGAGTTATGTAACTCTTTTGAGCGTTGACACATTTCATTATCTAAGATTAAAAAAAATCACATTCATTAGTGTCATCACCAATCCTGTCAGGAATGCCTTAAGTATTGGGAAATATGGAGACACATTTTCCAACGTTGAGAATTTTCCAAATTTGCTTGAATTTTATCATTGGCCAAAAATACTGTCAGTTCTTGAAGTGGCAGGCTCACTGCATTTATTATCTCTGCCATCACTGGTCTGTCAGTACTTCTTTCATGTAAAAATAACGTTCCATGAAAAAGAATTGCTGGTTCAGCTCACAGTTGAATCGCAGATGCACATTTCCTTGAGACAACTTTGTGCTTCGGTGTGAAAGGTAAACAATTCCATTACCAGGGGTTCGTGGCAGCCTAGTTTTGCTAGAGGCTGTATTGTAGGAAAGCCTACGATAGTATGTCAAACGCTGGACCATTCTGAGTGCCTGCAGACAACGTCTCCGGAAGCGCTCCCTGCTCCATTCATCCTGGCGTTTCCCCCTTCATTTTCCAGCCATTTAGGAATCCCTCCTCCATCCGCTGAGCCCTCCAGGCAGTGAGAGAAGCTGTACTTTCCACATCAGCCCCAGAGGAAAGCCAGGCAAACGCTCATCCTTACAGACGGACACTCTTCCAGTTTCTGCCTGTTCTTATCCACTTTCCAATAGTTCTTTAAGAAACTTCAACTAGTTTCTTATTTGAAGAACTATTTAGCTGAAGAACTATTTGCCTTCAAATAGTTCTTTAAGAAAACATTTTTTTTGTCCAGAGTTTATACATCAACACACACACACACACACACACACACACACGCACAGACACATATAATTAGGAATGCATCTTGTTTATGTCTCATTCCATAATATGTTACTATCACTCGAAATAGTACAAAGTCGACCCTAATATGACAACTTTTAATTCTGGTTGGATTCACCAGATTCAATTGTTCATTTATCTGATTTCAGTATTTCATGATCTCTCCTTAACATTTCATGAAAAGGGCTTTTGGGGACTTAATGTAAGTGACAACAGAATTCAGTGTGATGAAACCAACCATATATGAAATGAACCAGATGCCATATGCTTAAACCTGTGAATATGTCAACCAGCAATTCACTGGCGCATAAATGTGCAAATGAGGAAACGTTGTTCAAACACTTCAGCTTGTATTTTACAAAACAGCGTTTAAATATTTGACATTGTTTAGTAATATTTTAGAAAAATCGCTTACCTAGTCTGGATGATGTATGCGTTTGCTGGGGTTACTATAAGGAAGTTACACACACTGGGGGCATAAACAGCAGAAGGTTATTGCCGCGTAGTCCTGGAGCCCGGAAGTCCAGGATCAAAGTGACAGGTTTGGATTCTCCTGCAGCCTCCTCTCCCCTTGGCTTGCAGACTTCCCTCTCTACGTGTCTGTATCCTAACTGCCTCTTTTTTTAATGTTTATTTTAAGTTCCTGGGTACAAATGCAGGTTCGTCACACAGGTAAACTTGTATCATGGGGGTTTGTTGTACAGATTATTTCATCACCTGGGTATATTAAGCCTAGTGCCCATTCATTATTTTTCCTGATCCTCTCCCTCCTCCTACCCTCCACTCTCTGATAGGCCCCAGTGTGCATTATTCCCCTCTATGTATCCATGTGTTCTCATCATTTAGCTCCCACTTACAAGTGAGAACATGTGGTATTTGGTTTTCTGTTCCTGTGTTAGTTCGCTTAGGATAATGGCCTCCAGCTCCATCCAAGTTCCTGCAAAAGACATGATCTTATTCTTTTTATGGCTGCATAGTATTCCATGGTGTATGTGTACCACATTTTCTTTACCATTAATGAGCATTTAGGTTGATTCCATGTCCTTGCTATTGTGAATAGTGCTGCAATGAATATATGCATACACACAAATGATTTTAGATTAGGACAGACCCTCATGGCCTCATTTTAACTTAACCACCCCTGTAAAGACTTCAGAAGATCAGGACTGCAACAGTGAATTTGGGGGGACACAACCCAACCCATAAGAGATGGACAGTCTCTCCCCCTGCCTGCCTTAGGTATATTAACTCTTATTTTATGTAAGAGTGGAGTGGACTCTATCTTAGGAAGGGTGGAAGCTGTGCCCTGGAGAGCAAACCCTGACCAGAAAACCCATTCAGAGGTGCTGGAGATTCTAGGGGTGCTCCTCACACCCTGTGTCCGGGCGACTCCCTTGCCCCAGGAGGCAAAGGTGCAGAATGAACTCTGGGGTGCTTCCATGCACTATCTCTTAGGACCGGCTCATTCTTAATCTGACCAGCATCTGCTTTACATTCTTTTTTTTCTACTTAAAAATATTAGCAATCATGGTCAGGTGCAGTGTCTCACGCCTGTAATCCCATCACTTTGGGAGGCTGATGTAGGAAGATCACTTGAGGTCAGGTGTTTGAGACCAGCCTGGCCAACATGGAGAAACCCCGTCTCTATTAAAACTACAAAAATTAGCTGGATGTGGTGGCGGGTGCCTGAAATACCAGTTACTCAATTTGCAGTGAGCCAAGATCATGCCATTGCACTCCAGCCTGGGCAAGAGAGGGAGACTCTGTGTCAAAAAAAAAAAAAAAAAAAAAATTGTAACCATGGACATGGTAACCAATCAAATGCCACAAAAGAAGTTATAATGAAAAGACCCCATATTCTATCATTAAAAAATTACATAGTTGGGTGTATTTAATGTGGCATTCATTTGAATGAACTCTCTTTTCCCAGCTTTATTGAAGTGTAATTGACAAAAAATGTTTACATTTATGGTGAACAACATGATGTTTTGATATACATATACATTGTGAAGTAATTACCACAATCAAGCCAATTAACACATCTACCACCTCACATACCTGTCATGTTTTGTGAGAGGAACATTTAAGATCTACTCTCTTAGCAAGTTTTAAGAACACAATACATTGTTATTAACTATACCCACCATGATGTACAATAGCTCTCCAGAGTGCACTCCTCCTGTCTAACTGAAACTTTATACCCTTTGACAGCATTTCCCCATTCTTATCACCCCCGGATACTGGTACCCACTCCTACTCTATGCCTCTTTAAAGTTCAACTTTTTTACACTCCACATATAAGTGAGATCATACAGTATTTGTCTTTCTGTGTCTAGCTTATTTCACTTAGCATAATGTCCTCCAGGTTCATTCATGTTGTTGGAAATTTTTTTTTAAGGCTGAGTAGTATTCTGTTGTGTCAGTGAGGATGTGGAGTATACCTATCACGTGTGCATATACCACATTTTCTTTATCCATTCATCCATCAATGGACACTTAGAGGTTGGTTGCATGTCTTGGCTACTGTGAATAATGATGCAACAAACGTGGACTTGCAGATATTTTTTCTAGATACTGATTTCATTCCTTTGGATATATCCCCAGTAGTGGGATTGCTGGATCACGTGGTAGTTCTATTTTTAGTGTTTTGAGGGACCTCTAAACTGTTTTCCATAGTGGCTGATCTAACCTACATTCCCACCAACAGTACAAGGGTACCTCTTTCTCCACATCCTCACCGACACCTGCCTTTGGTCTTTTTGATAATAGCCTTTCTCAAGGTGTTAGGTGATATCTCATTTTAATTTGTAGTTCCCCAGTGATTAGTGATGTTGAGCATTTTTTCATAAACGTGTTGGTCATTTGTATGTTTCATTTGAGAAATGTCCATTTAGGCTATTTGTCCATTTTTGATCAAGTTATTTGCTTTCTTGCTGTTGAGTTGAGTTCCCTATATATTTTGGACATTAGCCCCATATAGGATATATGGTTTGCACATATCTTACTCCATTTGGCAAGTTGTCTCTCCACTCTGTTGTTTCCTTTGCTGTGCAGAAGCTTTTTAGTTTGATGGAATCACACCTATGTTTGTTTTTGTTGCCTGTGCTTTTGGGATCATGTCTAAAAAATCATTGTCAAGGCCAATACCAAGATGCTTTTCCCTATATTTTCTCAAAATGAATTAAAGACTTAAACATAAAACCTGAAACTGTAAAGCCACATTCCATCATTTTAATCAGTCCCTGGCAAATATTTACAACTCAGTTGCCCTGCCTGTCACTCTCATGCTTGCCTGGAAAAATCCCTCCCCTGGTGTCTGCATCTCTGCACCACCCACACGTGTGAATCCAAACAGCCTGGAGAAAAAAACCCAACCAATGCCGATGGGTGTCACTCTGCATTGCTGACTGAACCTCAGTGGCCCCTAATTATTGCCAGCCAATCCCACTGCAGTTTGTTAATCAGCTGGCTCCTCCTTTTCCTGGATTCCAGCTCATACTCCTCTGTCCTGGAGCCTCCAATGCTCCTTCCTCCTGTTCTCACTCGAGGGGAGCTGACTCCCATTCACAACTTACCTGGGACATGGAAGCCGTCAGAAGAGAGTGCCTTTATGCTCCCGTACCTCACCTCCTGTTTCCTAGACAAGTCACTTGGTGTCTACCAGAGCTTGTGTCCCCCCTCACCTATTCCAGGATTTCACTCAGCCCTTGTCCCCTTCAATAAGTCTGATATGTCCACACTTTGAAACTACTCGACCTAAAGAGGGTGAGGCTGTGCTTTGACACCATGAAACCACATTTTCCTCCTGGGCCTCCAGGCCTGTGATGGGAGAGCCTGCCCTGAAGGTCTCTGACATGCCCTGGAGACATTTTCCCCATGGTGTTGGGGATTAACATTAGGCTCCTTGCTACTTATGCAAATTTCTGCAGCCAGCTTGAATTTCTCCTCAGCAAATGGGTTTTTCTTTTCTATTGCATCGTTAGGCTGCAAGTTTTCTGAACTTTTATGCTCTGTTTCCCTTTTAAAACAGGATGCCTTTGACAGCACCAAAGTCACCTTTTGAATGTTTTGCTGCTTAGAAGTTTCTTCTGCCAGATACCCAAAATCATCTCTCTCAAGTTCAAAGTTCCACAAAACTCTAGGGCAGGGGCAAAATGCTGACAGTCTCTTTGCTAAAAGATAACAAGGGTCACCTTTGCTCCAGTTCCCAACAAGTTCCTCATCTCCATCTGAGACCACCTCAGCCTGGACCTTATTGTTCTTATTATTATCAGCTTTTTTGCCAAAGCCATTCAACAAGTCTCTTGGAGTTCCAAACTTTCCCACATTTTCCTATCTTCTTCTGAGCCCTCCAGACTGTTCCAACCATCTGCCTATTATCTAGATCCAAAGTCACTTCCACATTTTAGGATTATCTTTTCAGCAGTGCCACACTCTACTGGTACCAGTTTACTGTATTAGTCCATTTTCATGCTGATAAAGATATACCCGAGACTGGGAAGAAAAAGAGGTTTAATTTGACTTACAGTTTTACGTGGTTGGGGAGGACTTAGAAATATGGTGTAAGGTGAAAGGTACTTCTTACATGGCACTGGCAAGAGAAAATGAGGAAGAAGCAAAAGCGGAAACCCCTGATAAACCCATCAGATCTCATGAGACTTATTCACTATCATGAGAATTGCATGGGAAAGACTGACCCCCATGATTCAGTTACTTCCCCCTGGGTCCCTCCCACAACACATGGGAATTCTGAGAGATACAGTTCAAGTTGGGATTTGGGTGGGGACACAACCAAACCATATCAGAGGGTGTCCTTATAAATGGAAAGGGGAGGACTTAGGCTCTTGTTGGGTGTGTTAAGTTTGAGATGTCCAAGAGTAGATGTTGAATACATGCCTCAAAGTGTAAATCTGGAGCTCAGGGGACAGTTCTGGGTGGGAAATATGAATTCGATCATGACTGTAAAGATAGTTTGGGGAAGCTACAACCACCACTGAGCTCTCAGACCTGTGATGTAGAGTCTGACAGGCCAATGCCAGCCAGAGTTTCTAAATCCTGTATGGAAAAATTAAGTACATAGCTATGGCTTGAATATGTTCCCCAAAGGTCATGTGTTGGAAACTTAATCCCCAGTGCAATGATGTTGAAAGGTGGGACCTTTAAGGGTTGATTAGGTCATGAGAGTTCTGCCTTTGTGGATGGATTAATGCCATTTTAAGGGGGGGTGGGTTAATTATCTCAGAAAGTGGGTTCCTGATGAGAGGATAAGTCTGGCTCTTTTCCCTTCTCTCCCTCTCTCTCCCTTTCTCCCACCCAGTGATGCCTTCAACCATGGGATGACACAGCAAGAAGGCTCTCCCTAGATGCCAGCACCTTGATATTGGATTTCCCAGCCTACAGAACTCTGAGAAATAATTTTTTTCTCTTTATAAATTACCCAGTCTCTGGTATTCTGTTATGGCAGCACAAAACAGACTAAGACACATACTGAACAGGTTTTAGTCTCCCACCCCAGAGGGAGCAGGGCCCAGTCATTCTCCTGCCTCAGGCTCAGAGTCCTTATCCCATGAAGGCAGGTAGAGACTTACTAAGGACTGGCCTCTTACAAAGAAAGAAGATTCTCATGCCCCTCCCAGGTGTTAACTGAATAAAAATATTTCTTTTGTAGTAATGCTTAAATTTATGTAATTATACAATTAAGTATAAATACTGTCTTAGTTCAAGCTACTGAAACTAACTACCATACACCAGGTGGCTGATGAGCAACAGAAATTTATTTCTTACTATTCTAGAGGGTGGAAGTCTGCAATCAGGGTGACAGCATGATTGGGTTCTGGTGAGGGCCTGCTTCCAGGTTGCAGCCAGCCAACGTCTCACTATGTCCTCACGTGGCCAACAGAGATTATCTCTCACATGTCTCTTCTTACAAATGCATTGTCTTAGTCCATTTGTGCTGCTACAACAAAATACCTGAGACTAATAATTTAATTGTGCATTTAAAAATAACTAAAAGAGTATAATTGGAATGTTTGTAACACAAAGGATAAATGCTTGAGGGAATGGAGACCCCATTCTTTATGATGTGATTATTACGCATTGTGTACCTATATCGAAACATCTCATGTACCCCAGAAATATATATACCTACTATGTACCCACAAAAATTTAAAGTTTAAAATTTTTTTAAATAAACAAAATACCTGAGACTGGGTAATTTATAAAGAACAGAAATTAATTTTTCCCATTCTGGAGGCTGGGAAGTTCAAGATCAAGGTGCCAGTGGATTCAGCTGTCTGATGACCATCCAGTCACTGCTTCCAAGATAGTGCCTTATTGCTGTATACTCCAGAGGTGAGGATGCTGTGTCCTCACATAGCAGAAGGCTGAAGGGCAAAAGGGATGAACTTCCTCTACCAAACCTAATGTAAGGGTGCCTAATTCCATGCAGGAAGAAGGAACCCTCATAGCCTAATCACTTCTTAAAGGCCCCACTTCTTAATATTATCACATTGGCAACACCTGAATTTTGGAAGGGACACATTCAAAGCATAGGATTCCACCACTCCTACCCTGGCACCCCAAATTCATGTCCTTCTCACATGCAAAATATGTTCATTCCATCCCAATAGCTCCAAATCTCTTAACTCATTCCAGTATCAACTTAAAATTCTAGAGTCCACAGACTCATCTAAATCTGATACAGGTGAGACTCCAGGCAGGAGTCATTCTAAGACAAATTTCCCTCCCTCCCACTGTGAGCATGTGAAATCAAACAAGTTATATGTTTCCAAAATACTTTGGTAGTACAGGGACAGGACAGACATTTCCACTCCAAAAGGGAGAAATAGGAAAGAGGAAAGGAATAACAGATCCCGAGTAAGTCCAAAACCTAACAGGGCAAATGACATTAAATCTTCAGGCATTAAATCTTCTTTGACTCTACATGTTGGTATCTGAATTTACTGGGTGGGGGTTGATCCCCCACAGCCCTGGGCAGCCCCATCCCCATGGCTTTGCTGGCCTCAGCCCACACAGCCGCTCTCAGGGGTTGGAGTTGGGTGCCTGTGGCTCTCCCCAGTTGGCATTGCTTGCTGGTGTGAGTTCCCGAGTCCAAAGACTGGAGAACCTGGAGTACGGATGTCCAAGGGCAGGAGAAGAAGGGCATCTCAGCTCTGGTAAAGACAGGGAGAGAACTCTGCTGTTCTTCTGCCTTTTTGTTCCATTCAGGCTCCCAGTCAGTTGGCTGGTCGCCCGCATCGAAGGCAGATTTCCCCACACTTAGTCCATTGACCCACAAGCCGGTCTCCTTGGGAAACACTCTAGTCCAAAGTAAAACCAGTTGGGTGTCCCTTTCAGCAGAAGAGGAATAGCTCAGTGCCTGCTGAAACATTCAGGGTAAATGATGCTTTATCAGCTTTCTGAGATTCCTCAATTCAGCCAAGTTGACACCCAAAGTCAACCATCAAGAGCATTAATCCCATTATGAGGGCTCTGCCATCACGACCTAATCACCTCCCAAAGGCCCGACTTCCTAATACCATCACCTTGGGGGTTAGGATTTTAACACACGAATGTTGGAGGTACACAAACATTCAGTCCATTGCAAATGCCTTATGCTTATAGCTATTATAAAATTATCAATCCAAAGTAAATTGAAGGACTATGTAACAACAAAGCCATATACCTTCCTACCTCCAACTGACCCTAGTTTGAGAAACCTTGAACAGAAGAATTCTAGCATCCTTTACAGTTCTTTTTTACAGTTATTTTTTGGAGATGGAGTCTCACTCTGTCGCCCAGGCTGGAGTGCAGTGGCATGATCTTGGCTCACTGCAACCTCCACCTCCTGGGTTCAAGCGATTCTCCTGCCTCAGCTTCCCGAGTAGCTGAGATTACTGGTGCCCACCACCATGGCTAGCTAATTTTTGTATTTTCAGTAGAGACGGGGTTTCACCATGTTTACCAGGCTGGTCTCGAACACCTAACCTCAGATGATCCATCCGCCTCAGCCTCCCAAAGTGCTGGGATTACAGTTGTGAGCCACCTTGCCTGGCCCCATCCGTCACAGTTCAAACATGCAATGATTTTCTTTTAATTTTAATTAATTAGTTAACGTTTAAGGGACAGGGTCTTGCTATGCTGCCCAGGCTGTAGTTCAGTGGTTATTCAAAGGCACAATCATCATGCACTACAGCCTGGAAATCCTGTGCTCAATTGATGACCCCATCTCAGCCTACCCAGTAGCTGAGACTACAGGTTTGGGCCATCATGCCCAGCTAACATGCAATGATTTTCTGAGCCTACAGTGGTGAGAGAGAGGGACCAGCTTGATGCAGCGAGGATAAGAGGGTTAACTGGAAAATAGTTACCTAAAGATCTAAAGTCGGCATGGAAAGCAGCATTTTAAAAAAATAGATAATAAAAATTAGCATTTAACTCAGAGAAACTAAAACAAAATGAGGGTAGAAAAAAAGCAATTTTACTGCTTTGGTGAAAAGAAATCCTTCGAATTTGAAAAGGCTGAACTTTCAATCTTTTCTGACTCACTTGGCGCCATACCTAACAGGCTTAGTTAAAAAGAAATCATAAGAATAGTTAGATTTTCCTAAATAATTTCTAAATAATTATGACATTTGGTTTGTACTTGAAGAAGCTCAGGGGTGCTATTTATTTTATTAATCATACATCAGAAGGGAATTCATGTTTACAGCTACTCACCTAGCATTACTAGTGTTATTTTGTGCATTCCTTTCTGGCACTTCGTGTGTATATATACATATATGTGTGTGTATATATGTATATATATGTGTATATATGTATATATGTGTGTATCTATCTATATATGTGTATATCTATCTATATATGTGTATATATGTATATATGTGTATATATGTATACATACACGCATATATACGTATATATGTATACATACACACATATATACGTATATATGTATACATACACGCATATATACGTATATATGTGTATATACACGCATATATATGCATATGTATACACACACATATATACGCATATGTATATACACACATATATACACATATATGTATATATACATATACACATATACATATATGTATACACATACATATATGTGCATATACATATATGTACATATACACATATGTACATATACACATGTACATATATGTATCTATAGGTGTGCACATATACATATAGATACATATATGTATACAGATACATACATATATATATATATTTCTTTTTTTTTAATTGAGATGAAGTTTTGCTCTTTGTTGGCCAGGCTGGAGTGCAATGGCACAATCTTGGCTCACTGCAACCTCTGCCTCCTGGGTTCAAGCGATTCTCCTACCTCAGCCTCCCGAGTAGCTGGGATTACAGGCTCCTGCCACCACGCCCAGCTGATTTTTGTATTTTTAGTAGAGACGGGGATTCATCATGTTGGCCAGGCTGGTCTCGAACTCCTGACCTCAGGTGATCTGCCCGCCTTGGCCTCCCAAAGTTCTGGGATTACAGGCATGAGCCACCACGCCCGGCCTATATCATTTACTTGCTACAATCGTGTATTCTTTTAAAACTTAAGATTGTAAAACATGTTGTTCTCTGTTGCCACATAGTGTTAGTTATACTTTTGTTGAATGTAATAATATATTGCCTGGATATACCACAATTCACATAATCATCTTCCTGTCATTTAACCTGTCTCTGTCACAGGTATAAAAAATTCTGCAATGAACATCTTCATGCATACAGCTTTTATTATCTTGTGGATTAATTTGTTTGGGCCAGATTCCCAGGTGGGAATTTCTGGGTTAAAGGGTGCTATTTTATTTCAAAAAAATGTTTCTGATGATCTAAGTATAGATTTGAGGATACAGTAGAAAGAAAGGCAGATTTGCAACAGATAGGAGCAAATTTTAAAATCCCGAGGGAGAAGCAGGGCTGTGTCACCAAGGCATAGATAGTCCTCTCAACATAGGGGTGTTTGGTGCTCATCTTTCTAAACCTCTCTTGATGTCCCCAGGCAAAGCTGCTGGGAGCTGAGCAATAAGAGTGATTCAGAAGCACTCTGCTCAGATCCACCGGAGGTAGCAGCTCCAGCCCGGGAACAGACATAGTTACCAAGGAGACCTCTGCATTTCCCCTCTTTTCCAGGTTAAGAGTCCTGAGTCTGAGCTAGATGGTTGGATAGAATTAGTTAAAAATAGGGAGAAGAAAGGAAATGGCTTTAAAAGACAATTTAACTATTAACCTCAGGAACCAGCACCAAGCACAACACGGGAACATTCTGATCCATTCCTTTTTCTGTGTAACTTCATGATTTGATATTTTCTCTGAGATGAATTTATTTCCATGTTTCTTTAACAAAATAGAACCACCAGCATCTTCCATATGCATCCAAAAATTAATAATGGTTATGTCAAATGTCGCTGCCACACAAGCCCACAGGGGCACCTATGGGAAATGCGCTGAGACCTAATACGATGATTATTATTGCCTTGCAGAAAGTAGGAACAAGGTATCTCAAGCTCACATGCTCCATCCCCAGCATGACTCCACCGCTGCCAGACTTATTACTGTGGAAGTTTCAGGACCTGGGAACATGTTGCTCCTAGCTACTCACAGAGTGCTCAGAAGCCTCCATGGCTTTCTTCTCACTGGATTTCTACATTCCTACTGGCTTTTCTTAGCTTTAAAAGCCAGCCACACAGAGGCTGAGAACTGGGTCCTGAGGTGGGTGGATCGCAGCTGTTGCTTGGGTATGTCTTTGCAAGACCAGGATTCAGGATGTTGCTGCCTTCTACCAAGTGCGTTGTCTGTAGTTTGCAATAACAGCATTCTTTAGCTTCGGGCTAACAAGACAGAACAGTAGAATTTACCACTTAATGATGTGTGACACGTAGCCCGCAAACTGGGTGTGCAAAAATATATACTTTTTCACATTTTCTTTTTTTTTTTTCTTTTTTTGAGACGGAGTCTCGCTCTGTCTCCCAGGCTGGAGTGCAGTGGAGCAATGTGGGCTCACTGCAAGCTCCGCCTCCCGGGTTCACGCCATTCTCTTGCCTCAACCTCCCCAGTAGCTGGGACTACAGGCGGCCGCCACCACGCCTGGCTAATTTTTTTTAATATTTTTAGTAGAGACGGGGTTTCACCGTGTTAGCCAGGATGGTCTCGATCTCCTGACCTCGTGATCCGCCTGCCTCGGCCTCCCAAAGTGCCGGGATTACAGGCATGAGCCACCACGCCCAGCCCCTTTTCATATTTTCTAACTCTGAACTTCTGTTCAGTCAGATAAGAAACATAATGATGTTTGTTCCTGGGGGGTTCCCCCTTTCCTTAGCATTGGGCTACAATCATGGGGTTTAACAAAGTACTATTGGCCACAGGGGCATCCATTTGGTCTTTGGACAGATAGGAGCAAATTTTAAAATCCCGAGGGAGAAGCAGTACACACAGGATGTAGCTGGGATGCCTGGTGACTGTCGCTCCCATATCACACCTGAGGCAAGGAATTCCTGTGCATCAGCCTGTGGCCCCATCTGTCTGGACCCCTCATGCGGCCATTTCCTTCCTGGAGTTTATTGACCTCTCTGAGGGGCATGCGTGGGCTTGGTGGGGGGCAGTGGCAGAAGTGGCAGGAGCATTTCTTTTAAGCCTGCATGCTTCTTTCTTCCTTTAGGTTTCCTCAAGGTGCTCTGTGAATTCCCTTTCCCTAAGTGTTTAGGGTTTCCTACAAAACAAGGAATCAAGAAGTGAGTTTCTTTGGTTGCAGGCCCTATTTACAGTATTAAGCACATAGCTTCTCTCTCTCTCTCTCTCATATTAATATCTTAAAATAGCACCTTGCCAAATTATTCTTCTTGCAAATCCTTATGTTCACTTAAAGAAGTGTACTTCTCATCCAGGTTTCCCATCATCTCTCAATAAGGTTGGACCTCTTGTCTCTCCCAAATTGAGCTCTCTCTCTCTCTCTTCTTTTTTTTTTTTTTTGTGATCAAGTTCTGTTTATTTTAGAAGCGTAAACAATAGAACTAGGCTGACTCAGCAGCCTCAATCTGCCTTTTCCTGTGAGGACAGGGTGTGAGGACAGCCTGCACACAGAAGAATCTTCTATAAGGGTGAGGTTGAGGTAAGTTGGCTCTGGGTATCTTTGGATCAGTTGCAAAAGGCCAGAGAGCCCCCAGTACCCTTGGCCAAGAGCATCCCAAGCTGGTTCTGTCTGCACCCAGGCAAAGCCACATTCTGGTGAGGAAGTCATAGTGCCTAGTGGGCACCAGGAAGGGTTCAGGTGTTCAAGAACAACTTGCAATGAGGCTCTGTGGCCAGCAAGCATTTGCTTCCCCAGCCCAGTCATCGCTGCAGAGCCTTCAAAGAGGGGGCATCCCAGGCAGCTGGACTTCACATGCATATGCACAGCAGCACTTGGCTGTGTAGGAGACATGTTCTCCAGCCACCCTCAGGGTGGAGATGTGAACATAGACACTGGGTAAATATGGGCTTTACAGCAGATGACTGAGACACAGACATAGGAGGAGAGGTAGGCACAGCCACAAGGCAGTGACCTACCTGGGGAGGGAAGGGCTGTTCCAGACGTGAGCAGGGCTCTGTGGCTAGGGGTTAATGGTGTCTTTGAGGGGGATGGGAACACAGAGAGGTTTGGGTTGGGGGCCAGGTAGCATGACAGGCTGGTCATGCTACCCACCCTTGAATTATACATGGCCCTTCAGGGAGGTTCCTGACTCTTGGAAAAGGCCACCTGCCACCCATGACTGCAAGTCCCTGTGTAAAGTTTCAAGTCAAATAGAGTAACTTATAAAAATAAAAGTACATCATGACCACATTGGGCTTTTCCCAGGAATGCAAAGACGATCAAAGAATGTTTATAGCAACATTCTTTGAATTACAAAACAAAATCCCAACAGCAAACTGGAAACATCTTAAATGTTCATCTGTAGAATAATAGATACATGAAGTATGTTACAGTCATATAAGAGAGTAGTATGCAGCAGTGAAAATGCATGAGCTAGTGTTATATATATTAACATGCATGAATTTCAAAAATGTGTTGAGTAAGAAAAGTTGCAGAAGAATATGTATATCAAGATTTATTTCTAATGAGTATAAAACATAAAAAAACTACATAATATAGTTTAAATATTTGTACTCACTTAAATATCTTGTTGAAATGTGATCTAGTCAGGCTTTGTGTCCCCACCAAAATCTCATCTTGAATTTCAATCTCCATAATCCCCATGTGTCAAGGGAGAGACCAGGTGGAGGCAATTGAATCATGGGGACAGTTTCCCCCATGCTCTTCTTGTGGTAGTGAGGGAGTTCTCACATGATCTAATGGTTTTATAAGGGGCTCTCCCCCTTTGCTCTGCACTTCTCCTTCCTGCTGCTTTGTGAAGAAGGTGCCCTGCTTCCTCTTTGCTTTCTGCCATGATTGTAAGTTTCCTGAGGCCTCCCCAGCCATGCTCAACTGTGAGTCAGTTAAACTTCTTTCCTTTATAATTTGCCCAGTCTCTGGCAGTTCTTTATAGCAGTATGAAAACAGACTAATACCAAATGTAATCCCCAAACCTGGAGGTGAGGCCTGCTGGGAGATGTTTAGGTCAGTGGGGTGGATCCCTCGTGGCTTGATGCTATTCTTATGCTAGTCAGTGAATTCTCATGAGATATGGCTTTTTAAAAGTGTGGCACCTCCCCCACCACTCTTGTTCCCCCTTTGCTTTTTGTCATGATCATAAGCTTCCTGAGCCCTCCTCAGAAGCAGATGTTGGCACTAGGCTTCCTGTATAGCTTGAAGAACCATGAGCCAATTAAACCTCTTTTCTTATAAATTACCCAGTCTCAGGTATTTATTTATAGCAATGCAAGAATGGCTTAATACAGAAAATTGGTACTGAGGAGTGGGGCATTACTATTAAGATACCTGATGATGTGGAAGTAGCTTTGGAACTGGGTAACGTGCAGAGGTTGGAAGAGTTTGGAGGACTCAGAAGAAGACAGGAAGATGAGGGAAAATTTGCAGCTTCTTAGAGACTGGGTAAATGACTGTGACCAAAATGCTGATAGTGATATAGGCAGTGAAGTCCAGGCTGCTGAGGTCTGAGATGGAAGTGAGGAACTTATTGGGAACTGGAGCAAAGGTCCTGAGTGTTATGCCTTAACAAAGAACTTGGCTGCATTATGTCCATGCCCCAGGGATCTGTGGAAGTTTGAACTTAAGAGTGATAATTTCGAGTATGTGGCAGAAGAAATTTCTAAGCAGCAAAGCATTCAAGATGTGACCTCGTTGCTTCTAAAGAACTATGCTCAGATGTGGGAGCAAAGAAATGCCCTAAAGTTGGAACTTAGGGAAACAAAGAATAAAAATTTGGAAAATTTGCCACCTGGATGTATGGTACGAAAGAAAAGTCTGTTTTCAGGGGAGGAACTCAAGCAGGCTGTGGAGAAACCACTTGCTAGAGACATTTGCATAACTAAAAGGGAGCCAAGTGCTAATATCCAAGACAATAGGAAAAAGGCCTCTAGGGCTTTTCAGAAGTCTCTGAGGCAGCTCCCCCTATCACAGGCCCAGAGGCCCAGGAGGACTGAATGGCTTTGTGGGCCAGGTCCAGGGTCCCTCTGCCCTGTGCAGCCTCAGTACACTGCTTCTCACATTCAGGCCACCCCAGCTTCAGTCTGAGCTCAGAAGACCCCAGGTACAGCTTGGGCTGCCCTTTGGAGAATGCAAGCCATAAGCCTTGGCAGCTTCCATGTGATGTTAAGCCTGCAGACATAGACTGCAAGAGTAAAGGAGGCTTGGCAGCCTCTACCTAGATTTCAGAGGGTGTATGGGAAAGCCTGAATGCTCAGGCAGAAGCCCACTGCAGGGGCAGAGCCCTCATGGAGATACTCTACTAGGGCAGTGCAGAGGGGAATTGTGGGATTGGAGCCCCCACACAGAGTCCCCACTGGGGCACTGCCTAGTGGAGCTGTGAGAAGGGGGATCACCATCCTTCAGATCCCAGAATGGTAGATACACCAGCAGCTTGCATCCTGCACATGGAAAAGTGGCAGGCACTCAATAAGCTGTGAGAGCAGCTTCAGGGCCTGAACCCAGCAAAGCCACAGGGTCAAAGCTCCTCAAGGCCTTGGGAGACCACCCAGCATACCATGTGCCCAGAATGTGGGACATGTAGTCAAAAGAGATTATTTTGAAGATTTAAGACTTAGTGACTGCCCTGGTAGGTTCTGAACCTGCATGGGGCCTGTAGCTCCTTTCTTTTGTCTGATTTCTCCCTTTTGGGTTGGGAGTACTTACCCAATGTCTGTACCCTCATTTTATCTTGGACGTAAATAACTTGTTTTGATTTTATAGGTTTGTAGGTGAAAGGAACTCATTCTAGATGAGACTTTGGACTTGGGACTTTTGAGTTAATGCTGGAATGAGTTAAGATTTTGGGGGACAATTGAGAAGCCCTGATTATATTTTGCAATGTAAGAAGGACATGAGATTTGTGGGGGGAGGGGGCAGGGGCTGAACGATATTGTTTGGATATTTGTCCCCACTGAAATCTCTTGTTGAAATGTACTCCCCAGTGCTGGAGGTGGGGCCTGTTGGGAGGTGTTTTGGTCATGGGGATAGATCCCTTATGGTTTGATGCTGTTCTCAGGCTAGTGAGCGAGTTCTCATGAGATCTGGTTGTTTAAAAAGTGTGGCATCTCCCCTGCTACTCTTGCTCCCCCTTTGTCTGCTGCCATGATTGTAAGCTTCCCGAGGCCTCCCCAGAAGCAGATGTTGACACTGTGCTTCCTGTATAGCCTGCAGAACCATGAGCCAATTAACCTGCTTTTCTTATAAATTATCCAGTCTCACATATCTCTTTATATCAATGCAAGAACCACTTAATACACTGCATACTACATAGAGATACAAGCATATGTACTAAAGGTATGAAGTATGATGATTATAAACCCTAATTTCATGGTGGTGTTTATCTGTCTGTGGGGAGGTCAATATGCAGCCTGGGACTGGGTACCCAGAGGGCTTCCAATGTACTGATAATGTTTTATTTTTTCCATTGGATGGTGGATGCACAGTAGTTCATTGAATTATTCTATATGCCTTGTGTACATTTTAAATATTTCACAATATTTCCAAATAAATATTGAATTAGTTATAAAATGAAAAGCAAAAAGAGGAAGCAATAAAGAGAACTCCAATTTGGATTTATTGTTGATCTATGAAGATGAATTGTGTAAGAATCTTGACAGAAAGGAGAATTTCAGAACAGATTCATGATGCTGAACATATTTACATATACCCTAGACTTTGGGGAAAGGAATTTTAAAAAAGAAAATATGTAAGAGTTACATTGACAGAGACTCAAATTTAAATTATAAGTATTCAAGTCCAAGGGATGTAAAATCCAACCAAATGGCTGACACACAGCCCTTCTCCAGTGCCCCTAACAACCCCTGGGGGTTTGTGCAGAGCTTGGATTTTACAGGCCCTCTTCATAAGATGGAAACAGGGCATCACTAAAAAGAAGCAAAACAGAGGCAGGAGCGATAGAGCAAGAAGACTAAGCCAAGAATAAGCTGATGCTCACCAGAATACTGGAGCCCACAGAACATCCCTGCAGAGCAGAAAGCCTCCTTAAAGGCCCTGGCACCTGCCCGGGGTGTGGGAAGGTCTGGTGATCTCCAGTAGCTCACAGAGGCTGAGAGCGGTCACCTGGCTCCTGGTGGCCCCTGGGGAGCTCTTCCAGCAGAGAGAGGGCAGAGTCTTCAAAAGCCCGTCACCAGCCAGCTGGCCTGAGAGACAGCAGTTCCTGAGTGGCTCTCAGCTTTCAGGAACTCAGATCAGACGGCACGGAAGGACCTCACAGCAGGATCACGCTGCTGTCATCTGGATACCAAGGACCAGGACATGGGCCAGGAAGCTGGTGTCTGGCAAGTGTCATTTTGTTTCAAAAAAGGCAAATAAAAAGAATGTCAAAAATTTGATTTTAATTTTTTGGCAGAAGCCTTTCTCCCTTCCTCCTGTCCTTTTTTCCTCTTCCTTCTTTCCCTCCTCCCGTCCTGTCATCCTTCCTTTTTCCCCTTCTCCTTCCCTTCCATCGCACTTTCTGTGCCCAGAAAATGACAGCAAGCTGCCATGCACCACTGTGTGAGTCCTCTTGCTCCTTGCATTGTCAGCTGCATTTCCATATCGTATATCTAGACTCCCAGTTATAGGCCCAGTGCTGTTTTTCTTTATTATCTCCAGTGTCTGGCACAGTGCTAGTCATGAAATACACTTTCCGAATATGTTTGTGAAAGGAAGGAAGGAAGGAAGGAAGGAAGGAAGGAAGGAAGGAAGGAAGGGGCAACCCCCCTGGGGTTAATGCTGCCTGTGCTCCCTGAAGTTCATGAGGCTATGAATAAAGAATGAGGACCCCCTGTTCCCCACCCTCCCAGCCTTGTGGTGGTGGCTGGGTGTGCACGGATGGAGGCTGTGTCTTTTGCAAAGTGTCCTCCACCCAAGGGCAAAAACTACATCATAAGTCAAAACCAGCAGGGGGGCCTCCCGAGCCATCGGTGCACGTAGCTCCATGCAGTGCTCTGTGAATGCGCCTCTGGATGTGTGCAGGTGCATGCGATGGAATCTATCTGATGCTATGAAGGGTGGTAACATTTGAAAAGGGGTGATGGGGAAGGAGAAGAAACACCTGTGCTCCTTTGTAGGCGAAGAAGCACCCTGCTTCCTTTGTAGGGGTAGTTTCAGAGGAGGCTGCTCAAACTGAAGGTTTAAAGAAGATCCAGGATCTCATTATACCTAAAATCTCCAAAATATAAAAAATCATCATAACAAGAACCTGGAAAGTGTCCATTTGAATGACAAAATACAAGAGGCACCAACCCAGATGTTGGAATTATCTCACAAGGATTTTAAAGCAGCCTTCATAAAAATGTTACAATAAGCAATTACAAACACTCTTGAAACAGGTGAAAAAGAGAAAATCTCAGCAAAGAAATCAGACACATAAGAACCAAATGGAAATTTTAGAACTTAAAAATACAATAACCAAAATAAAAACACTTAATGGATGGGCTCAACAGAATGAAGGGAACAGAAGAAAGAATCAATGAACTTGAAGACAGAACAATAGGAATTAGTCTAAACAACAGAAAGGGCTGAGTGGGGTGGCTCACCCCTGTAATCCCAGCATTTTGGGAGGCCGAGGTAGGTGGATCACCTGAGGTCAGGAGTTTGAGACCAGCATGGCTAGCATGGTGAAACCCTGCCTGTCTCTACTAAAACTATAAAAATTAGCTGGGCATAGTGGTGGGCGCCTGTAATCCCAGCTACTCAGGAGGCTGAGGCAGGAGAAACACTTGAACTTGGGAGGCAGAGATTGCAGTGAGCTGAGATCATGCCATTGCACTCCAGCCTGGGCGACACAGGGAGACTCTGTCTCAGAAAAAATAAAATAAAATAAATTTTAAAAATGGCAGAAAATAGACCAGGCGCGGTGGCTCACGCCTGTAATCCCAGCACTTTGAGAGGCACAGGTGGGTGGATCACGAGGTCAAGAGATGGAGACCATCCTGGCCAACATGGTGAAACACCGTCTCTACTAAAAATACAAAAATTAGCTGGGCGTGGTGGCACCCGCCGGTAGCCTCAGCTACTTGGGAGGCTGAGGCAGGAGAATCACTTGAACCCGGGAGGCAGAGGTTGCACTGATCTGAGCTCACGCCACTGCACTCCAGCCTGGAGATAGAACGAGACTCTGTCTCACAAAAAAAAAGAAAAAAAAATGGCAGGAAATAGACCTGTGGCCAGGGATGGTTGGAGGTTGGAGAACACAGTCTCAGGGACCTGTGGGACTGTAACAAGAAATCTAACATTCTCATCACTGGAATTTGAGAAGGAGCAGAGAGAGTGGGAGCTGAAGAAGTATTTAAAGAAATATGGTTGAAAGTGGTGGCTCATACTTTGGGAGACCGAGTTGGGCAGATCACAAGGTCAGGAGTTCGAGACCAGCCTGGCCAATATGGTGAAACCCCTTCTCTACTAAAAATACAAAAATTAGCAGGGCGTGGTGGTGGGTGCCTGTAGTCCCAGCTACTCGGGAGGCTGAGGCAGGAGAATCCCTTGAACCAGGGAGGCAGAGGTTGCAGTGAGCCAAGCTAGAGCCATTGCACTCCAGCCTGGGCGACAGAGTGAGACTCCGTCTCAAAAAAGAAAAGAAAAAAAAAGAAATAAGGCTGAAAATTCCCCAAATTTAACGAAAGACATAGACCTTCAGATCTAAAAACCTGGGTGAACCACAGACAAAATAAATACAAATAAATCCAAGCCAAGACCCAACATAAACTTCTGAAAACTAAAGACAAAGGGGAAAATATCAAAAGTGGTTTGAGAGAAATGACACCCTACTTATAGGGCAAAAACAATTTGAAAGACAGTGGATTTCTCATCAGAAAACATGAGGCCAGAAGGAAGTGGCACCTTTCTCAAGTGATGAAAGAATAGAACTACCAGGGTCAGGCGCAGTGGCTCACACCTGTGATCCCAACACTTTGGGAGGCTGAGGCGGGCAGATCATGAGGTCAGGAGTTCGAGCCCAGCCTGACCAACATGGTGAAACCTCGTCTCTACTAAAAATACAAAAATTAGCTGGGCGTGGTGCTGCGTGCCTGTAATCCCAGCTACTCAGGAGGCTGAGGCAGGAAAATCACTTGAACCCGGGAGACAGAGGTTGCAGTGAGCCGAGATCACGCCACTGCACTCCAGCCTGAGCGACAGAGCAAAACTCCATCTCAAAAAAAAAAAAACAATAGAACTACCAATGTGTAACCTGTATCTGATGAAAATACTGTTCAGCAATGAAGGGGAAATAAAGACATTTTTGGACAAAAGAAAACGGAGAATTGGCCTGGTGCAGTGGCTCATGCCTATAATCCTAGCACTCTAGGAGGCCAATGTGGGAGGATCGCATGAGCCCAGGAGTTCGAGACCAGCCTGGGAAAGATGGTGAAACCCCGTCTCTACCAAAAATACAAAAATCAGCCGGGCGTGGCAGCATGCGTCTGTAGTCCCAGCAACTCAGGAGGGTGAGGTGGGAGGTTTCATTGAGCCCAGGAGCTCAAAGCTGCAGTAGGTTGTGATCGCACCTCGGCACTCCAGCCTGGGCAACAGAATGAGACCTTGTCTAAAATAAATAAATAAATAATAAATAAATAAATAAATAAATAAATAAAAAGGTGTTTTCTTAGAGTTGGTTCCATTTTCCATGTGATTGGAAAACTGACTGCACAGCCATAGTTACTAATATTTGAAGGTTCATATCCAATAGAAACACAAAGTGTCCTTATCTCAGCATGCCACAAAAAAGCATCATTGCATACCAAGGACTTTGAATGGATCACATAGCCATCCCTGAAGCAGTCACGGTAGCCACAGAAATGTGATGTGCTATTTGGCTGAGCTCCATTCTTGAGGCGGAGGAAAAGCCCCACCTGAAGCAAAGGGCTGAAAAAGGAGGATGGGTGGATTCCTGGAGGAAAATCAGAGATGTTAGCAGAGAATGTATGCTGGAAAACAAACGACAGATGTTTCACTATGATGGATAAATAAATGATGAATGCTAAAACAAACTCAAAAACAAACTTCCCCACAAAGACAACACCAGGCCCAGATTGTTTCACCGGTGAGGTCTATTAAACATTTAAAAAAGAAATAATACCAATCTTACATAAACTTCTCAGACAGTAGAGAAAAGAGGAAAGCGAGGCCAGCCACAGTGGCTCAAACCTGTAATCCCAGCACTTTGGGAGGCAGAGGCGGGCGGATCACCTGAGGTCAGGAGTTCAAGACTAGCCTGGCCAACATGGTGAAATCCCGTCTCTACTAAAAATACAAAAATTAGCCAGGTATGGTAGTGTGGACCTGGGTCCCAACTACTCTGAGGCAGGAGAATCGCTTGAATCCGGGAGACGGAGGCTACAGTGAGCCAAGATCGCACCACTGCACTCCAGCCTGTGCAGCAGAGCAAGACTCCATCTCAAAAAAAAGAAGAGGAAAGCTTCCAACTCATTTTATGAGTACGGCATAAACCTAACACCAAAATAGATGATGGATAAATTCTGTGTATATACCACAATTTGCGTATCCATTCCTCAGTTGATAGATGATACTTCTTGCTTTTAGTTTTTTACTATTATAATGGAGCTGATAGAACATTTAAGTACAGATCTTTTTCCTTTGCTTTTTTTTTTTTTTTTTTTTTTGAGATGGAGTCTCGCTCTGTCGCTCAGGCTGCAGTGCGGTGGCGCGATCTCAGCTGACTGCAACCTCCGCCTCCCGGGTTCAAGCGGTTCTCCTACCTCAGCCTCCCAAGTAGCTGGGATTACATGTGCTCGCCACCACGCCCAGCTAATTTTTGTATTTTTAGTAGAGATGGGGTTTCCCTGTGTTGGCCAGGCTGTTCTCGAACTCCTGACCTCATGATCTGCCCGCCTCAGCCTACCAAAGTGCTGGGATTACAAGTGTGTGCCACCTCGCCTGGCCAATTTTTGTATTTTTAGTAGATACGAGGTTTCACCATGTTGGCCAGGATGGTCTCAATCTCTTGACCTTGTGATCCACCTGCCTTGGCCTCCCAAAGGGCTGGCATTACAGGCGTGAGCCACTGCGCCAGGCTGATAATGTCAATCTTTTACATTTGAGACCTTCTAATGGATGTGTATATCATGGTGGTTTTAATTGGCATTTTCCTCATGACTAATGGTGTTGAATTTGTTTTCATGTGTTTCCTTTGCAATCCATATTTTTTTGAAGACTGTTAAAATATTTTGCCCATTTAAATGTTTTTGGTTTTTCTTTTATTATTGAATTTTGAGAATGACTTATATATTCCAGATATGAGTCCTTTATCAGATATTTTTCTCCCAGAGTGTAGCTCGTTTTTCCATTCTTTTAACAGTGTCTTTTAAAAAGCAGATGTTAATTTTGATTGACGTCTAATTTCTCAAATGTTGGTTTAATTAATCACTTTGGGTCATATTTAATAAATCTTTCCTTAACCAAAGGTCACAAAGATTTTTCCCTTATGTTTTCTACTAGAAGTTTTATAGTTTTAGGTTTTCTATTTAGTTCACAATCCACCTTGAGTTAATTTTTATATAAAGCATGAAGTACAGATCAAAGTTCACTTTTTGGCCAGGCACAGTGGCTCATGCCTATAACCCCAGCACTTTGGGAGGCCGAGGTGGGTGGATCACCTGAGGTCAGGAGTTCGTGATCAACCTGACCAACATGGTGAAACCCCATCTCTACTAAAAATACAAAAAAAAAAAATTAGCTAAGTGTGGTGGCACGTGCCTGTAATCCCTGCTACTCGGGAGGCTGAGGCAGGAGAATCACTTGAACCCGGGAGGCGGAAGGTGCAGTGAGCTAAGATGGTGCCACTGCACTGCAGCCTGAGCAACAAGAGCAAAACTCTGTCTCAAAACAAACAAACAAATAAACAAAAAACAAAGTTCATATTTTGTTTAAGAATACCCATTTGTGGCCGGGCGCAGTGGCTCACGCCTGTAATCCCAGCACTTTGGGAGGCCGAGGCGGGTGGATCACGAGGTCAGGAGATCAAGACCATCCTGACTAACGTGGTGAAACCCCGTCTCTACTAAAAATACGAAAAATTAGCCAGGTGAGGTGGCTGACTCCTGTAGTCCCAGCTACTCGGGAGGCTAAGGCAGGAGAATGGCGTGAACCCGGGAGGCGGAGCTTGCAGTGAGCCGAGATCACACCACTGCACTCCAGCCCAGGCAACAGAGGGAGACTCCGTCTCAAAAAAAAAAAAAAAGAATACCCATTTGTGCCGGGCGTGGTGGCTCACGCCTGTAATCCCAGCACTTTGGGAGGCCCAGGCGGGCAGATCACAAGGTCAGGAGATGGAGGCCATCCTGGCTAACACGGTGAAACCCCGTCTCTACTAAAAATACAAAAAAAGCCGGGCATGGTGGTGGGTGCCTGCAGTCCCAGCTACTCGGGAGGCTGAGGCAGGAGAATGGCGTGAACTCGGGAGGCGGAGCTTGTAGTGAGCCGGGATCGCGCCACTGCACTCCAGCCTGGGTGACAGAGCGAGACTCCGTCTCAAAAAAAAAAAGAATACCCATTTGTGGCTGGGCGCGGTGGCTCACGCCTTTAATCTCAGCACTTTGGGAGACCAAGGTGGGTGGATCACCTGAGGTCAGGAGTTCAAGCACCCTGACCAATATGGTGAAACTCTGTCTTTACTAAAATTACAAAAATTAGCCGGGTGTGGTGGGGGTGCCTGTAGTCCCAGCTATTAGGGAGGCAGAGGCAGGAGAATCGCTTGAACCCGGGAGGTGGAGGTTGCAGTGAGCCGAGATCACGCCACTACACTCCAGCCTGGGTGACAGAGTGAGATCCCATCACACACACAAAAAAAAGTTCAGAAGAAGGTTGGAAGCAGTGGCTCACATCTGTAATCCCAGCACTTTGGGAGACCAGGATGGGAGGATCACTCAGGAGTTCAAGACCAGCCTGGGCAACATAGCAAGACCCCATCTCTACAAAAAAAAATTTTTTTTTTAATTAGCTAGGCGTGGTGGCACATGCCTGCGGTCCCAGCTACTTGGAAGGTTGAGGTGGGAGGATCGCTTGAACTCGGGAAGTGGGAGGTTGCAGTGAGCCGAGATCATGCGCCTGCACTGCAGCCTGGGCAACAGAGGGAGACTCCGTCTCAAAAAAAAAAAAAGACTACCCATTTGTTTCAGCACAATTTTTTTTTTTTTTTTTGCAAAAGACCATTCTTTCCCCACTGAATTACCTGTGTATCTCTGTTGAAAATTAATAGCCTATATATGAATTGACCTACTTCTGAACTCTGTTTTATTCAGTTGCTTTTTTTTTTTTTTTTTTTTGACAAAGTCTCTCTCTGTCGCCCAGGCTGGAGTGCAGTGGTGCAATCAGAACTCATTGCAACCTCCGCCTCCTGGGCTGAAGCAATCCTCCCACCTCAGCCTCCCAAGTAGCTGGGACCACAGATGCTGCCGCCATGGCCGGCTCTTTTTTTTTTTTTTTTTTTTTTAGTAGAGATTGTAGAGGTGGGGTTTCACAGTGTTGCCCAGGCTGGTCTTGAACTCCTGAGCTCAAGTGATTTGCCCACCTCAGCCTCCAAAAGTGCTGGGATTACAGGTGTGAGCCACCGCGCCCAGCTATTTGTCCGTCTTTATGCCAACATCACACTCTCTTGATTACTGTAGCTTTACGTTTTGTCTTGAAATTGAGTAGTGCAAGTTTTCCAACTTTTTTTTTCAAAGTTGTTTTCGTAATTCAAGGTCCTTTGAATTTCCACATGAACTTTAGAACCAACTAGTCAATTTCTACACCCCCTAACCCCCACAAAAACACCTACTGGATTTTAGCTGGGATTGCATTGAAAGTATAGATCAGGCCGGGAGCAGTGGCTCACGCCTGTAATTCCAGCACTTCGGGAGGCAGAGGCAAGAGGATCACTTGAGGTCAGGAGTTTGAAACCAGCCTGGGCAACATGGAGAAACCCCATCTCTACCAAAAATACAAAAATCAGCCGGTCGTAGTAGAACGCACCTGTATTTCCAGCTACTCAGGAAGCTGAGGTGGGAGGGTCACTTAAGCCCTGGAGATGCTGCCATGAGAGCGCCACTGCACTCCAGCCTGGGCGACAGAGTGAGACTGTCTCAAACCAACAACCAAACAAACCCAAAACAGTCATTTTAGCCTTGTTCTTGATTTTAGGGAGGAAAGAATTAGGTTTTTTACTATTAAATATGATGTTAGCAGTTGGTTTTTCATAGGTGTACTTTGTCAGGTCAAGGAAGTTTCCTTTTAGCCCTACTTTGCTGAGAGTTTTTATTAGGATTGGATGTCGGATTTTGTCAGATGCTTTTATCTACATCTAATGAGATAATCATGAGTGTGTGTGTGTGTGTGTGTGGTAATAAGGTAAATTAGAGTGATTTGCAAATGCTAAACCAACCTTGCATTCAAGGCATAAACTCCATTTGATCATGATGTTGTCATGTTTCTATATATTGTAGGGATTCAAATAAAATTTTAAAGTTTTGCATCTCTGTTCATAAAGGATATTGTTCTGTAGATTTTTCTTGTAAAGTCTTCTTAAAGCTTTCATATCAGGATAATACTGGCTTCTTACACTGAGTTGGGCAGTATTCTCTCCTCTTCAATTTTCTGTTAAGAGTTTATACAGAATTGGTGTTATTCCAGAAATGTTTGGTAAAATTCACTAATGAAACTGTCTAGGCCTGGAGTCTTCCTTGTGGGAAGGTTTTTAACTACAAATCCAATTATTGAACATATAAGTCCATTTAGTTTATCTGTTTCTTCAGTGGGCTTTGGTAGTTTGTGTTTTTCAAGGAATTTGTCTATTTTATCTAAGTTGTCCAATTTATTGGAGTAAAGTCGTTAATATTTTGTTATATTTTTTAAAATCTGTAAACATTTTAGTGATGCCATTTTACTAATTTCTGACCATGGTAATTCATGTCTTTTCTCTTCCTGATTATTCTGGCCAGAGATTTATCAATTTTATTGATGTTCGAATATATCCTTTTTTTTCCTATTGTTTTACTTTTCTCGTATCGTTGGTTTCTGCTCTGATCTTTATTGCTTCTCCCAACCCCACCTTACTTTAAGGCAGACAGCTTTTTAAAAAACTTTCGGGCCAGGCACGGTGGCTCACGTCTGTAATCCCAGCACTTTGGGAGACTGAGGCAGGTGGATCACCTGAGGTCAGGAGCTCGAGACCAGCCTGAACAACATGGAGAAACCCCGTCTCTACTAAAAACAAAAAAAAATACAAAATTAGCCGGGCATGGTAGTGCATGCCTGTAATCCCAGCTACTTGGGAGGCTGAAGAAGGAGAATCACTTGAACCCAAGAGCAAAGGTTGCAGTGAGCCAAGATCACACCATTGCACTCCAGCTTGGGCAACAAGAGTGAAATTCCATCTCAAATAAATAAATAAATAAATATTAAAAAATAAAAAACTTTCAGTACTTTAAAAGTCATGTTCCTGGCCAGGCACAGTGGCTCACACCTGTAATCCCAGCACTTTGGGAGACCGAGGTGGGTGGATCACCTGAGGTCGGGAGTTCGAGACCAGCCTGACCAACATGAAGAAACCCTGTCTCTACTAAAAATACAAAATTAGCCAGTCGTGGTGGCACGTGCCTATAATCCCAGCTACTCTGGAGGCTGAAGCAGGAGAATCACTTGAACCCAGGAGGTGGAGGTTGCAGTGAGCCGAGATCGTGCCATTGCACTCCAGCCTGGGTAACAAGAGCGAAACTCTGTCTCAAAATAAATAAATAAATAAATAAATAAATAAATAAATAAATAAATAAAAGTCATGTTCCCCTGTTGGCTTGCATGGTTTATGTCAAGAAGTTTGTTGTCACTCTTTCCTTGGATTTCCTGAACACTTATCTTTTTTCCACCTCCTTTACTATATTCTCTTTTTTTTTTTTTTTTTTTTTTTGAGTCTTGCTCTCTCACCCAGGCTGGAGTGCAGTGGCTTGATCTCGGTTCACTGTAAGCTCCGCCTGCCGGGTTCAAGTGATTCTCCTGCCTCAGCCTCCCAAGTAGCTGGGATTACAGGCGTGCATCACTGCACCCGGCTAATTTTTTTATTTTTAGTAGAGACGGGGTTTCGCCATGTTGGTCAGACTGGTCTTGAGCTCCTGACCTTTGGTGATCTGCCCACCTCAGCCTTCCAAAGTGCTAGGGTTACAGGCATGAGTGACCACACCGGCCCAATTCATTGTTTTCAACAGGAACCCAGGCAGGGCATTTGAAAGGAGGGTATATCCTTGATATCAACAAAGGATTGAAGATGAGGACAGACAGAGGCTTAGGTGTTGTGAAGGTGAAGGGGATCCACAGTGATGAGATTCCATGTTATCAGGGTATATGAGGTTAGGTCACAGATGGGGATGATGATGGAGGAGGGCCTGAAAGCAGAAGGCTACTGCAGGGAGGAAAAGGTATGAGTTATCTCAATGAATAGGATAAATTACAACAATTCAATCAATACAGCATGGTGTTATGAGCTGAACTGTGTCCTACAAAATTCTATAGTATGTTGAAGTCTTAACCTCCATCACCTCAGAATGTAACTGTCTTTGGAAATAGGTCCTTAAAGGTGGTAATTAAGTTAAAATTAGACAGTTGTGGTGGCCCTTAATCGAATATGGCTGCTAGCCTTTTAAGAGGAAATTTGGAAATACAGATTTGACACCAGGCTGGCGCATGAACAGAGACAACCATGGGAAGAGAGTGAGATGATCATCTGAAAGCAGAGAGGTGTGTAACAGATCCTTACCAAAGGATCAAGAAAACCAATCCACCCTTCAGAACTGTGGAAGAATAAATTTCTGTTGTTTAAGCCACCCAGACTGTGGTATTGTTATGACAGCCCTAGCAACGTAATACACATGATAAAATTGCTGGGGTGCTAGGCACTGTGGTTCACACAGGTACTTTCAGCACTTTGGGAGGCCAAGACAGGAGGATCAGGAGTTTGAGACCAGCCTGGGCAACATAACTAGATCCTGTCTCCACAAAAAAATTAAAATTAAAAAAATTAGCCAGGCGTGGTGGTGGGCCTGTAGTGTCAGCTACTTGGGAGGCTGAGGCAGGAGGATTGCTTGAGCCAAGGAGTTCAAGATTATAGCAAGCTATTATTGTGTTTGTAAATTGCCACTGCACTTCAGCCTGGGCAATACAGTGAGACTTGGTCTCAAAAAATTTTTTTCTTCAATAAAAAATTTAAAAATAAAGATTGCCAGGGAGTGTTGAGTTCTGAGTGATTGTGATCATGAATTTTAACAGAAAGTAATAACCCTACTTATATGATTTTTTTCCAGCAGCAAGCTTGGTTTCAAACAAAGAAAAGCAAATGGTAGAGTTCATCCCAGGGAACTTTCCAATGAATATATTGGAGAAACAGTCACTGAAGCTATTTGCATTATCCCATATAAATCATAAAACACCCTCCAAGGCAGAAAATTAGAAGTCATCTGATTGGTCGCAACTTATGTTAATTCTACCTTTTCACCCCCTTATGCTTCTACCATCCAAATTCAATACTTAGCTGGATCACCGCACTAGCCGTATGTTCTATTCCCAATCTCTACCTCCACCAAGCCACTTCCATCATGCATTTTTTTTTTTTTTTTTTGAAACGGAGTTTCGCTCTTGTTGCCCAGGCTGGAGTACAATGGTGTGATCTCGGCTCACCGCAACCTCTGCCTCCCGGGTTCAAGCAATTCTCCTGCCTCAGCCTCCTGAGTAGCTGGGATTACAGGCATGCGCCACCAAGCCTGGCTAATTTTTTTGTATTTTTAGTAGAGATGGGGTTTCTCCATGTTGGTCAGGCTGGTCTCCAACTCTCGACCTCAGGTGATCTGCCTGCCTCGGCCTCCCAAAGTGCTAGGATTGCAGACATGAGCCACCGCACCTGGCCCTCTTTTTTATTATTATTATTATACTTAAAGTTCTGGGATACATGTGCAGAACCTGCAGGTTTGTTACATAGGTATACACGTGCCATGGTGGTTTGCTGCACCCATCAACCTGTTATCTACATTAGGTATTTCTCCCAATGCTATCCCTCCCCTAGGCCCCTACAGGCCCCAGTGTGTTCTCCTCCCTGTGTCCATGCGTTCTCACTGTTCAACTCCCACTTATAGGTGAGAACATGCAGTGTTTGGTTTTCTGCTCCTGTGTTAGTTTGCTGAGAATGATAGTTTCCAGCTTCATCCATGTCCCTGCAAAGGACATGAACTCATCATTTACATGGTTGCATAGTATTCCATGGTGTATATATGCCACATCTCCTTTATCCAGTCTATCACTGATGGGCATCTGGGTGGGTTCCAAGTCTTTGCTATTGTGAATAGTGCTGTGATAAACATACGTGTATATGTGTCTTTATAGTAGAATGATTTATAATTCTTTCAGTATATACCCAGTAATGGGATTGCTGGGTCAAATGGTATTTCTGGTTCTGGATCCTTGAGGAATCGCCACACTGTCTTCCACAATGGTTGAACTAGTTTACACTCCCACCCACAGTGTGAAAGAGTTCCTATTTCTCCACATCCTCTCCAGCATCTGTTGTTTCCTGACTTTTTAATGATCGCCATTCTAACTGGCTTGAGATGGAATCTCATTGTGGTTTTGATTTGCATTTCTCTAATGACCAGTGATGATAGCTTTTTTTCTTATATTTGTTAGCCGCATAAATGTCTTCTTTTGAGAAGTGTCTGTTTATATCCTTCACTCACTTTTTGATGGGGTTATTTTTTCTTGTAAATTTGTTTAAGTTCCTTCTAGATTCTGGATATTAGCCCTTTGTCAGATGGATAGATTGCAAAAATTGTCTCCCATTCTGTAGGCTGCCTGTTCACTCTGATGGTAGTTTCTTTTGCTGTGCAGAAGCTCTTTAGTTTAATTGGATCCCATTTGTCAATTTTGGCTTTTGTTGCCATTGCTTTTGGTGTTTTAGTCATAAAGTCTTTGCCCATGCCTGTGTCCTGAATGGTATTGCCTAGGTTTTCTTCTAGGGTTTTTATGGTTTTAGGTCTTACATTTAAGTCGTTAATCCATCTTTTTTTTTTTTTTTTGGAGACGGAGTCTCACTCTGTCGCCCAGGCTGGAGTTGGAGTGTAAAGTGTAGTGGCTTGATCTTGGCTCGCTGCAAGCTCCGCCTTCCCAGTTCATGCCATTTTCCCGCCTCAGCCTCCTGAGTAGCTGGCACTACAGGCGCCTGCCACCACGCCCGGCTAATTTTGTTTTTGTATTTTTAGTAGAGACGGGGTTTCACTGTGTTAGCCAGGATGATCTCAATCTCCTGACCTCGTGATCCGCCCACCTCGGCCTCCCAAAGTGCTGGGATTACAGGCGTGAGCCACCGTGCCCGGCCTTTACTCCATCTTGAGTTAATTTTTGTATAAGGTGTAAGGAAGGGGTCCAGTTTTCTGCACATGGCTAGCCAGTTTTCCCAACGCCATTTATTAAATAGGGAATCCTTTCCCCATTGTTTGCTTTTGTCAGGTTTGTTAAAAGATCAGATGGTTGTAGATGTGTGACGTTATTTCTGAGGCCTCTGTGCTGTTCCATTGGTCTATACATCTGTTTTGGTACCATTACCAATGCATTTCTTTTTTTTCTTTCTTTCCTTTTTAAAGAGATGGGGTCTTGTTCTGTTGCCCAGGCTGTTGTGCGATGGTACAGTCACAGTTCACTGCAGCTTCAAACTCCTGGGCTCAAGCAATCCTCCTGCCTAGGCCTCCCAAGTAGGCAGGATTACAGGTGCACCACTATGCTTGGCTTCATCGTGTTTTTCATTATTCCACTAATTAAAAATTTTCAGTGACTCCCCATTACTGATACAGTTTTATAAAAGCTACACTTCTTATAATGTCGTGCAAGATCTTTCGTGTTCTAGTCCCTGCCTACTTCTTCAGCCTTTTCTCTCTTCCCCATTCTCAAATATCCTATCCTCTAACAATACTAAAATACTATCAACTTCTTAAACAATCACAAGATCGTTCCCTCTGCCTGTAATTCCTGCCACCCACTTGCTGGCAAGGCAAACTATGAATTTGCTTAAGGATCACCTCTTATGAAGCTTTTCCTGACCGCTCAGGCAAGGTTGAGAAATGGCACTTTCCCTCACTCAACAATTGGATAAAACAGAGCCCCAGGACATCTATTACAGATATAAGACAGGGACTGTGCATAACGCCCAGGTTGGCAATGATGTGTTTTGTTACATGTGTGATTATGAACATCTCTGGGTGGCCAATTAGCCTCTGTTGACAAAAAAGATCAAGAACTATGATGACTATGATGGTAACAGTTATAGGTTTTCAAAGAGAAAAGTTACATGTTTCAAGGCCGGGCATGGTGGCTCATGCCTATAATCCCAGCACTTTGGGAGGCCGAGGCAGGCGGATCACGAGGTCAGGAGATCGAGACCATCCTGGCTAACATGGCGAAACCCTGTCTCTACTAAAAATACAAAAAATTAGCCAGGCGTGGTGGCGGGTGCCTGTAGTTCCAGCTACTTGGGAGGCTGAGGCAGGAGAATGGTGTGAATCCGAGAGGCGGAGCTTGCAGTGAGCCGAGACCACGCCACTGCACTCCAGCCTGGGTGACAGAGCAAGACTCTGTCTCAAAAAAAAAGAAAAGAAAAGAAAAAAAAGAAAAGTTACATGTTTCTACAACATTGCCTTGGCCAATGGCTGTATTTTATTTGTAGCACCTAGTGTGCTGTGTTAAAATGAGTATGGTCTTTAGTAAGCCTAGTCCTACATTATACATTTACTGTTTATGGGAATGTTGCCGACATTTCTGAGCTTCAGTTTCACATCTGTAGTGTGGGGATATCTATTTTACAAGATAGTTTTAAAACTTAAAGATAATTGTACATTACAATGCCTATCTTTTCATTTGTTGCCTTCAATTTCTTCATACTCACAGTTTTATTTTGGCATCCTTTTGCTTCTCAAATGTCCTCTGAGATTCAAGTTAACCATAACCGTTTTACAAATTCCAAATTCAAAGGTTTCTGACTCATACATAGATTAGAGCAATAGTAATAGCAATGCTTAAGCAGGTCCCCCTGGCAATCTTTCTCCACCTTTCTCCTCAACAGTATCAGCAGCCACTATTTCCAGGTATGAAAAGTTCAGAGATAATATTATAATCATTTATTAATTTATTTATTTTTTGAAACAGTGTCTTGCTCTGTCACCCAGGCTGGAGTGCAATGGCACAATCTTATCTCACTGCAACCTTCACCTCCTGGGTTCAAGCAATTCTCCTGCCTCAGCCTCCTGAGTAGCTGGGACTACAGGTGTGCGCCACTATACCTGGCTAACTTTTCTACTTTTAGTAGAGATGGGGTTTCACCATGTTGGTCAGGTTGGACTTGAACTCCTGGCCTCAAGTTATCCATCTGCCTTGGTCTCTCAAAATGCTGGGTTTACAGGCGCGAGCCACCTTGCCTGTTCAGAGATATTAAATTGCCCATATGCACCACAGACATTTCTGTGAGCAATGAAAAGAATTCAACAAGTATTTATATACTAACAAGAATATGACACATTAATAAAATAGTTAACTTGGTTAAGCAACTGTGAAACACTTATTACACTTCAGGCACTTTGTTAAAAGATAACAAATAATTTTTTCTTTTTGAGTCTTGCTCTGTCACCCAGGCTGCAGCGCAATGGCTCAATCTCTGCTCACTGCAACCTCCGTCTCCCAGGTTCAAGCAATTCTCCTGCCTCAGCCTCCAGAGTAGCTAGTACTAGAGGTGCACGCCACCATGCCCAGCTAATTTTTGTATTTTTAGTAGAGCCAGGGTTTCGCCATGTTGGCCAGGCTGGTCTCGAACGCCTGACCTCAGGTGATCCACCTGGTTCGGCTTCCCTAAGTGCTGGGATAACAGGTGTGAGCCATTGTGCCCAGCATGAATAATCATTTTTAAAAACCTAATGTGTCGGCTGGGCACATGATGGCGCCACTGCACTCCAGCCTGGGTGACACAGCGAGACTCCATCTCAAAAAAAAAAACAATGTGTCTTCACCATAGCCTATACAAATTGCAGATATTAAAATGTGAATGGGAGCTGGGCATGGTGGCTCATGCCTGTAATCCCAGCACTTTGGGAGGCCAAGGCAGGCAGATGGCTTGAGCCCAGGAATTGGGGACCAGCCTGGGCAACATGGCAAAAACTTGTCTCTACAAAAAAATACAAAAATCAATTGAGCATGGAGGTTGAGGCTGCAGTGAGGCAAGATGGCACCACTGCAATCCAGCCTGAGCAACAGAGCAAGACCCTGTCTCAAAAAAAAAAAAAAAAAAAAGTGAATCATCTAACAAAATATAGTAATTTTTGTTAATGAGGAAAAACATTTAATGCTGGCAAATAAGACTCCCACTCTCATACATTAGTCTTGAAATTTTGCACTACCTTTCTGGAAAGCCATTTGTTATCAGAATATTTAAATGTTACAGTTACAGCTTTCAGCTCTAAATTCTATTTATCTATCTCAATACATTTTTGATTCATTTCATTTTAGAGATAGGGTCTCACTATGTTGCCCAGGCTGGTCTCACACTCTTGGCATCAAGCAATCCTCCTACCTCAGCCTCCCGAAGTGCTGGGGTTTCAGGCTGAGCCACCACACACAGCAAAAAAAAAAATTGAGACATTGTTCTGTTCCCCAGCCAGGAATGTAGTGGCACAATCATTGCTCACTGCAGCCTCAAGCTCCTGGGCTCAATATCTCAATATATTTTCAAAAAGCGTATGTATAAGGAGACTAAAAGAAAAAAAATGAAGATTATCTCATTAATGGGAAATAGTGAATAATGGGATTGAATTTTTTTTTCTATATATTTAACAGTCAACAAGATTTCTTTTTTGGCGGGGGTTAATCCATCGCTGCAAGCATTTATCCTTTCTTTGTGTTACAAACAATCCAATTGTAGTATTTTAGCTATTTTTTTCTTGAGACAGGGTCTTACTCTGTGGCCCAGGCTGGAGTGTCGTGGCACAACCACAGCTCACTGCAGCCTCAACCTCCCCAGCTCAAGCCATCCTTCTGCCTCAGTCTCCCAAGCAGCTAGGACTACAGGTGCATACCATGGGCCTGGCCAATTTTTTGATTTTTTGTAAAGAGTTCTCACTATGTTGGCCAAGCTGGTCTCCAATTCTTAGGCTTCCCAAAGTGTTGGGATTGCAAGCGTTAGCCAGTGCGCCAGGCCATCTTTCAGCTATTTATTTTTATTTTTTTGAGATGGAGTCTTGCTCTGTCACCAGGCTGGAGTGCAGTGGCACAATCTCAGCTCACTGCAATCTCTGACTCCCTGGTTCAAGTGATTCTCCTCCTGCCTCAGCCTCCCGAGTAGCTGGAATTAAAGGCATGTGCCACCATGCCCAGCTAATTTTTCTATTTTTTAGTAGAGATGGGGTTTCACCATATTGGCCAGGATGGTCCCGATCTCCTGACCTCGTGATCCGCCTGCCTAGACCTCCCAAAGTGCTGGGATTACAGGCGTGAGCCACCACACCCGGCCTCAGCTATTTTTAAATGTTCAATAAATTATTGTTGACCGTACTCACCCAAGATTTCTGTATTATACAGCAATTCAATCTCAAGTCCATCTCATCACTGGCTGTAACTGTGGACAGTTCCTTAAATGTTTCCTCAAATATAAAATAGTTCCAACCGTATAGAGTGCTGTATACTGTGTCACCAAATGCATATTGTATAGGGTACTGTATTACACTGCTATATACAGTATGTATTTAGAAACACAAAGTTTTTGACTATTTTTATTATATTCTGAAAGCGAACATCTTCAACTGGTAAATTACATGGTATATTAAATTATTTTCAAAAAAGATATTTTTATTTATATTATTATATGTATTTTTTGAGATGGTGTCTCACTCCCACCATGCAGGCTGGAGAGCAGTGGCACGATCTCAGCTCACTGCAACCTCCACCACCTGGGTTCAAGCAATTCTCCTTCCTCAGCCTTCCCAGTAGCTAGGATTACAGGCATGCATGACCAAGCCTGGCTAAATTTTTTTTGCTAATTTTTATATTTTTAGTAGAGATGGGGTTTCACCATATTGGCCAGGCTGGTCTCGAACTCCTGACCTTGTGATCCGCCCACCTTGGCCTCCCAAAGTGCTGGGATTACAGGCGTAAGCCACCACGCCCGGCTAATTTTTGTATTTTTAGTAGAGATGGAGTTTCGCCATGTTGGCCAGGCTGGTCTGGAACTCCTGATCTCAGGTGATCCTTCTGCCTAAGCCTCCCAAAGTGATGGGATTACAGAAGTGAGCCACCGTGTGGGCCTCAGCCATACAACTTTGACAAAGTTCTTTGTGTGTCTTCCCAGTCAATCCTGGTTTCTCCTTTATTCCTGTTCCCACAGACACAATTCTGATTTTTTTCCCCACCTAAATTTTCTTTTTCTGTCGCCCAGGCTGGAGTGCAGTGACACAATCTCGACTTACTGCAGCCTCCACCTCCTGGGTGCAAGCCATTCTCCTGCCTCAGCCTCCTGAGTAGCTGGGATTACAGGCCTCACCACTGCACCCGGCTAATTTTATGTATTTTCAGTGGAGACAGGGTTTCACCATGTTGGTTGGGCTGGTCTTGAACTCCTGGCCTCAAGTGATCTGCCCGCCTCAGCCTCCCAAAGTGCTGGGATTACAGGCGTGAGCCATCCCGCCTGGCCATATATTATTGTTATTTTAGATAGGGTCTCGCTATGTTGCCCAAGCTGGACTCAAGCAATATTCCTGAATAGCTGGGACTACATGCAAGCACCACAGCACCCTGCCAAAATAGCTAAAAAATACACCTTCCTTAACAGTTCTGATAAATATCTTTTACTTCGTTTATTTTTCTTTTTTGAGATGCAGTCTCCCAGGCTGGAGTGCAGCGGCATGCTCTCGGCTCACTGCAACCTCCGCTTCATTGCAACCTCTGCCTCTGAGGTTCAGGCGATCCTCCCACCTCAGCGTCCCAAGTAGCTGGGATTGCAAGCCTGCACCAACATACCCAGCTAATTTTTTTTGTATTAGTAGAGACGGGTTTTATCACCTTGGCCAGGCTGGTCTTGAACTCCTGACCTCAAGTGATCCGCCCGCCTTGGCCTCCCAAAGTGTTGGGATTACAGGCGTGAGCCACCGCACCCGGCCTCTTTTACTTCGCTTAAATGTCCAATTTTAGTAGTAAAATCCCGGAAAATGTTTTTAGGAGTATGTTTAACTGAAAAGCTCATATTTTCTTTCATTTTTGGGCAATTCTTAAGGTAAGCAAACTAATGTTGCATGATAAAGCCCCCATCAAGTATCTCATACTTAAGCAAAGACCTCAAATCATTGTGGCTTTATTGCAGCTTTCCTTCAAAATATCATCTGTGACTGAGGAAATCCCTATCTTCCTATCAGACTAATGAAACCACAGGACAGCAATTAGACTTTTAAGTATTGGGTGGTTTAGAGCCCTAGATATTCTATATGCAGACTACTCATGTTTGTTTGTTTTAATAAAGACTGGTCCAAAGGCTCATTTTCACAGAAGCTACAGTTTTTCAGTTCCAGGACCAGGTAAAGATGGGCAGCTCCGTGATCCATAAAATCCAAGGGTGACGACTCAGGATTAGGACCATTTCTTGGTGACATTGAGATGGTCGAGCTGGTCCGCAATGAATCTATGCGGGGGGAACTTGGAAGTGGCGGCCGCCTTTATGGCCTCGAAGGCCTCCCTCCTGCGCACCGCGGCGTGGCCGCGCTCCTGCTCCCGGGTCATGTAGGGCATGCTCAGCCAGTAATGGTTCTCCGCCTCGATCTCCAGGCGGCGGATCATGTTCTGCTTGGCGCGCAACGACACGAACCGCGGCCGCCGGTGCTTCCCGATCCACTGACGGCCGGGAATGCGGCCGCGGCAGAGGAGCGCAGTCAGGAACATGGTGCCTGCGGAAGAGAGGGACGCGCTTTGAGGAGGCGAACTGGCGCGGCCGGACCTGGAGAGAGCAGCGGGCGCGCGCTCCAGCTCACGCCTACGGGAGCTCCCCACCGCCTCCCCTCCAGAGAAGCGGGGAGCCCAGGTAAGGCCAGCAGGCGAAGAAGGCGCTTCCTAGAGAACCGAATTCGCAGAGCTACTCACCAGCCGCGCTGCTCAAGACTCTGCGTCTCCGCGGCCGCCGGCAGACGCTGTGGCGTAAGCGCACCCGTCTCGCGGGGTCTCCTGGGGCCTCGGCGAGAGACTTCGGCTCTCGCGAGAGAGGACTGCGCCTGCGCAGAGCCGAGGACGCGTCCGGCGCCGAGATTCAAACTAGTGGCGGGAGGCTGTGAGCTGAGCGGTGGGGTCTGCGTACGCCTGGAGTCCTTCCCCGCTGTGCTCAGCATGGACCCTATCCGGAGCTTCTGCGGGAAGCTGCGGTCTCTGGCCAGCACGCTGGACTGCGAGACGGCCCGGCTGCAGCGAGCGCTGGACGGAGAGGAAAGCGGTGCGTGAGGCGGGCGGCCAGGGCACGGTGCGTGGGGTGCGCCGCGGGCGGAGGGGCGTGGCGAGTGGACGGTATGTCCCACGGGAACCGCCAGGCACTGACGGCGTGGACGGCTGCCACCGAGGCGCAGGGCGGGTGCTGCGCGTCTCAATGCTCGGCGTTTGGCGTTAGCGTAGCTCCCGGGCCTGTTTATGGTTTATTCCTAGGAACCCTTGTCGCGTGTCCGTTTTAGACCCATGTACAACCCCAAGGCTCTCTTGAGATAATGAAAGTAGCACTGTTACGTTATAAACAGAGACAGCAGCACTTAAGAATAAGAACCTAAATTAACAGATTGAGCTCATAATACATATACTAATTTATACGTGATATGCTTTCGTCACATACAATATGTGTGCTTGTCAGTAAAATACCATGTAAACCTAAACACTTTCTCTTAGAATCAAGTTATTTAACGTTCTTTACACAATACTTTACACATATAGTGACTTTTTTCTCACTCAGGTGGTCCACAGTTGCAGTAAACCTCTGTGTTTTTCCCGCTAAACCATGTTGCCAACACAAACACTAGTACTCAACAGTGCTGGGGTTTAAAAAAATATGTGTATATAAATAAAGCAAAATTCACCATTCCCCTTTTTATTAGAGATTTTTTTAATTGTTGAAAAAGTAGTTCAGATTTTGGAATTATTTCATAAATGTCATAATTGTAATGTGCTTTAAAATATTACACCCTGCAGACTACTTTTACTTTAATTATATAATGAATGATCTCCAGTCACTTGAAAATGCCTATTTCTGCCGGGCGCGGTGGCTCACGCCTGTAATCCCAGCACTTTGGGAGGCTGAGGCGGGCGGATCACAAGGTCAGGAGATCGAGACCATCCTGGCTAACACGGTGAAACCCCGTCTCTACTAAAAATACAAAAAATTAGCCGGGCGTGGTGGCGGGCGCCGGTAGTCCCAGCTACTCGGGAGGCTGAGGTAGGAGAATGGCGTGAACCCGGGAGGCGGAACTTGCAGTGAGCCGAGATCCGCCACTGCACTCCAGCCTGAGCGACAGAGTGAGACTCCATCTAAGAAAGAAAAAACTATCTTCAGATGGCCATTAGGAATGTGAAAAGACATCAATTTCATTAGTCATCAAGGAAATGCAAATTTCATTAGTCATCAAGGAAATGCAAATTGTGTAGTACAGTTGCATACCCAGCAGGATAGCTAAAACGAAAAAGAGAAAATTACCAAGTGTTTGGAAAGATGTGAAACAAATGCGCTTTTTGTTGTTGTTGTTGTTGGAGCAGTACGCACTTTTTTTTTCTTTTTTTAAAATTATTATTATACTTTTAAGTTCTAGGGTACATGTGCACAACGTGCAGGTTTCTTACATATGTATACATGCACCATGTTGGTGTGCTGCACCCATTATCTCGTCATTTACATTAGGTATATCTCCTAATGCTAGCCCTCCCCCCTTCCCCTACCCCATGACAGGCCCCAGTGTGTGATGTTCCCCTTCCTGTGTCCAAGTGTTCTCATTGTTCAATTTCCACCTATGAGTGAGAACATGCGGTGTTTGGTTTTTTGTCCTTGCAATAGTTTGCTGAGAATGATGGTTTCCAGATTCATCCATGTCCCTTACATAGGACATGAACTTATCCTTTTTTATGGCTCACATGGTGTATATGTGCCACATTTTCTTAATCCAGTCTATCATTGATGGACATTTGGGTTGGTTCCAAGTCTTTGCTATTGTGAATAGTGCGGCAATAAACATAAGTGTGCATGTGTCTTTATAGCAGCGTGATTTATAATCCTTTGGGTATATACCCAGTGATGGGATGGCTGGGTCAAATGGTATTTTTAGTTCTAGATCCTTGAGGAATCGCCACACTGTCTTCCACAATGGTTGAACTAGTTTACACTCCTACCAACAGTGTAAAAGTGTTCCTATTTCTCCACATCCTCTCCAGCACCTGTTGTTTCCTGACTTTTTAATGATCGCCATTCTACTGGTGTGAGATGGTATCTCATTGTGGTTTTGATTTGCATTTCTCTGATGGCCAGTGATGATGAGCAGGAACAAATGCACTTCTTATGCACTGCTGGTGGGAGTGTGAACTGTAAAAATCATATTGGAAAACTAGCAGTATTTACTGAAGTTGAGCATGTGCATAACATATAATCCAGCACTTTTTCTAAGTCTCTTAACATACAGAAATATGAATACATTGGTACCAAAGACATGTTCTAGGAAGTTCAAAGCAAGAGTATTCATAATAGTTCCAAACTAGGCACAATCCAAAGTGTTTCAACAATAGAATAAATAAATTTGGTATCACACAGTGGAAATGCTACACAATAATGAACATGGATTAGATTATGAACGTGGAAGAATGTAACAGTTGAGTGAAAGAAGCCAGTCGCAAAAGAATACATATTATTTGAGTCCATTAAATCAAGTTCATAAGTGACAAAACTACTTCATGGCGTTAGAAATCAGGGTAAGGTGGCTGGGTGCGGTGGCTCACGCCTATAATCCCAACACTTTGAGAGGCCGAGGCGGGTGGATCACTTGAGGTCAGGAGTTCAAGACCAGCCTCACCAACATGGTGAAACCCCCATCTCTATTAAAAATATAAAACTAGCCAGATGTAGTGGCGCACACCTGTAGTCCCAGCTACTTGGGAGACTGAGACAGGAGAATCGCTTGAATCCGGGAGGTGACGGTTGCAGTGAGCCAAGATCGCACCATTGCACTCCAGCCTGGGCAACAAGAGCGAAACTCCATCTCAAAAAAAGAAAAAGAAATCAGGCTAAAGTTTACCCTTGGGGGGAAGGGAGAGACTATAAGAGGGCTTCTAGAGTTCTACTGAGGCTCTGTTTCTCCTTCTTTTTCTTGAGCTGAGGGCCAGTTGTGCAGGTATGCTCATTTTATAAAGTTCATTAAACTATATACTTAGGATTTGTATGCTTTTCAGTATGTATGTTATACAGTCATGTTACTTAATGGGGATACATTCTGAGCAACGTTAGGCAATTTTGTTATTGTGCGAACATCATAGAGCATATGTAACACAAAGGTAGATGATATGACCTACTGCATACCTAGGCTGTATGGTGTAGCCTGTCGCTCCTAGGCCACAAACCTGTATAGCATGCGACTGCATTGAATACTGTAAGCAACTGTAACATTATGGTAAGTATTTGTGTATCTAAACATAAAAAAGGTACAGTAAAAATATGGTATTATCTTATGGTACCACTGTCATATGTGATCTTTCATTGACCAAAATGTCATTATAAGCTATATGATTGTATACTATTCTTTTTCTTCCTCCTTTTCCTTACATTTATTGGACTTTTTTTCTTTCAATATTCATATTGAAGACTTTGAAGATTATCCAATGAGAATTTTATATGACCTTCATTCAGAAGTTCAGACTCTAAAGGTATCACTCCTACAATATTGATTTATTATTTTTCTGTGGCGAGTAATTTTTTTATCCTAAATAGATTTAGTCAGAAGTTAGAGAAATTAAAATGTACTTTCTTTATTCATAAAAGGATGATGTTAATATTCTTCTTGATAAAGCAAGATTGGAAAATCAAGAAGGCATTGATTTCATAAAGGCAACAAAAGTACTAATGGAAAAAAATTCAATGGATATTATGAAAATAAGAGAGTATTTCCAGAAGTATGGATATAGTCCACGTGTCAAGAAAAATTCAGGTTTGAATAACTTCATTTTATAGCATTTGTTTTAGTATTGAAGAAACAAGGCAGCATGATTAACTAAGACAACTGTAGCCTTGGCTATGGTTTTTAGTTCTAGCTCTGTCATTATCTGACGCTTATTTGATAAATATTTAGTCAACTCTCACTGTGTGGTGTGCTTTTGGAGTGCTAATCAGGGGTGTAATATAAAGACAGTCCTTGTTCTCCTTTCCAAAATGCCAAATGAAAGCTAGCACAATGCTAGATTTAGCACATTTAGGCTAGATGGCCTATTTAAATGAAAAACTACAAGATAAATCTTCAAAACTTGGGATAGGTGGTTTCTAGGTAGCCCTGCCAATAAAAGCTGAGAGACCTCGAGGCATGTTATTTCACTTTTCTTGTTCACAGTGTTCTCTTCTATAGAAAGAGATATTGGCTATAAAATTTGACGAAGTCCTTTTTTGATTCTAAAATTTTAATGAAGGGCTGTCTATCATAGTGGTTTAGAATTTGGAGCCAAAATGCCTGAGTTCAAATCTGTATTCCACCACTTAATAGCTGTATTATTATCTTTGTCAAGTTACTTAACCTTGTGCCTCAGTTTCTCATTTGTAAAGTGGGAATGTTTAGTATATCTATCTCATGAGATTGTATAAGGATTAAATAAGATAAAGTTGCTTACAGCAGTTCCTAGCATGTCAGTCACCCAAGATTAATTATTAACTGTTATTGTTATGCCCATACCTCTGAATGACTAACTTCAGTGTCTTCATTTCTTTTTTTTTTTTTTGAGATGGAGTCTCGCTCAGTCGTGCAGTGGCGCGATCTCGGCTCACTGCAAGCTCCACCTCCCGGGTTCAAGCCATTCTGCCTCAGCCTCCTGAGTAGTTGGGACTACAGGGGCCCGCCACCACACCCAGCTAATTTTTTTGTATTTTTATTAGAGACGGGGTTTCACTGTGTTACCTAGAATGGTCTCGATCTCCTGACCTCGTGATCTGCCTGTCTCGGCCTCCCAAAGTGCTGGGATTACAGGCGTGAGCCACAGCGCCTGGCCCAGTGTCTTCATTTCTATTATTAAATTGAACAAGTATGTATTGAAGATGTGTGTGGCAGGTAAGTTAAACAGTCCATGTGAGATGGGCACAGTGGCTCATGCCTGTTATCCCAGCAGTGTGGGAGATTGAGGTAGGAGGATCACTTGAGGCCAGGGCTACATAATGAGACTCTGTCTCTACAAAAAATTCTTTTACAAAATTAGCTGGGCATGGTGGTGCACACTTGGAGTCCCAGCTATTCAGGAGGCTGAGGCAGAAGGGATCCCTTAAGCCCACGAGTTCAAGGCCGCAGTGAGCTACTATCACGCCACTGCATTCCAACCTGCATGACAGAGCAAGACCCTGTCTCAATAAATAAAATACATACATACATACCTACATACAAACAACCCATACCACCACCACCACCCCCCACGTGGAATCATAGAATTCAGTTGACTTTGGTGTGAAAGAGCCACAGATTCAAATACGGGCTCCACCAGTTATTACATGCGTGACCTTGGGTAATTTCTCTAAGTTGCTTTTTCCTCACTTATAAGATGGGGATAATAATATCTTCCTATGGAGTAGTGATAATGATGATTTATTAATCTCTGAAATGACAGCCCTGTGATAAATACATCAGTAGGTTTTTGGCAACTCTTGTAGCAAGAACTTTCTGTTCTCAAAAGTAACAGAAAGCATAATGCCAAAACAACTCAGTGACTCAGAAGCTCTTCAAAGGAACAAAAACTATGAAATCAAAATATAAAACTTTAGAGATTTAAACTCAAGGCTTTTAAAACAAAACAAACAAACAAGAAAGTATATAACCGGCCAGGCACGGTGGCTCATGCCTGTAATCCCAGCACTTTGGGAGGCCAAGGCGGGCAGATCACCTGAGGTCAGGAGTTCGAGACCAGCCTAGCCAACATGGTGAGACCCTGTCTCTACTAAAAATACGAAAATTAGCTGGGTGTGGTGGCGTGTGCCTGTGATCCCAGCTACTCGTTAGGCTCATACAGGAGAATTGTTTGAACCCAGGAGGCGGAGGTTGCCGTGAGCTGAGATTGCACCACCACACTCTAGCCTGGGTGACAGAGCAAGACTCCATCTCAAAAAAAAAAAAAAGTATATAACCTATTAATGGTTGAGAAACTGTATATCTTTGAAATGCTCACCTATTATTTTTCTCAACTAGGTGTTTTATATAGGTGTTCCAGACTAAGGATACAAACTTATCTTTATATAGCAGTCTTTGCTATTTAGCTGAGGCATCTGGAAGTTACGAATCTAAAATAATATCATACTCTGTGTTAAATCTGGAACACAGTTGATTCCATACTGTCATGAAATTTTAAAATATAGTTTCAGGCCAGGTGCAGTGGCTCACGCCTGTAATCCCAACACTTTGGGAGGCTGAGGCAGGCAGATCACTTGAGCCCAGGAGTTCAAGACCAGCCTGGGCAACATGGCGAAACCCTATCTCTACAAAAAGTACAAAAAATTATCAGCATGGTGGCACATGTCTGTAGTACCAGCTGCCTGGGAGGCTGAGGTAGGAGAATCACCTGAGCCCAGTGTTGTGGGTGTGACTAGCTGGGGCTAGTGTCTCAGGTGGTAACGGAATTTACCGAGACAGTAGAGAAAGGCAGATTTATTAGCGAAAGTATGAAAATACATTGCAAGGTTGCAATGGGCAGTACAGCAGAGAAGGGGCTGTCTGCAAAGAGGCAGAGGCTGAAGGGAAGTTTTATAGGGTCATGCTGGAGGCGGGCTAGGTACAGAACAAGGTTGTTGTGACCAGGCATGGTGGCTCACATGGGTAATCCCAGCACGTTGGGAGGCCGAGGTGGGCAGATCACTTGAGCTCAGGAGTTCTAGACCTGTCTAGGCAACATGGTGAAACCCTGTCTCTACCAAAAATACAAAAAATTAGCTGGGCATGGTGGTGCTTGCCTATAGTCCCAGCTTTGGAGGTTGAGGCGGCAGTGAGCCGAGATTGCCACTGCACTCCAGCCTGGGGGACAAAGTGAGACCCTGACTCAAAAAATAAAAATTAAAAAAAAAAAGAAACAAAGTTGTTGTGCCTGCAGGTTGTTTGTGATTAGCCTTTTCTCAGAACAGTTGTTCATTGTTCTCCCCAACCTGGGGCCTTCCCCCATTGTTGGCTACTTATCTGTGATTGTGCCACTGCACTCCAGCCTGGGGCAGTAGTCAAAGCTACAGAAAATATATTCTGATGCTCACTGAAGTCTGAGAAAGAAAAAAAAAAGAAAGAAAAAATATTACGAAAAACTAGTAAATCACATGAAGGATGTAAGAAAATTGGACTTTTATTTGTGAATATTAATTTTTCATCTTGTAACACTTTAACTTGCTTTCCTTCTCTAATGTATAATCACAATGGGATATGGGTGCACAAGAGATACATGTCAGAACTTTATTAAAGGGACAATTGAAATAACATTTCAGCTGAGTGTGGTGGCTCATGCCTGAAATCCCATCACTTGGGGGGCCAAGGCAGGAGGATCATTTGAGCCCAGGAGTTTGACACCAGCCTGGGCAACATGATGAGACCCCATCTCTACAAAAAAAAAATTTAAAAATTAGCTGAGCATGGTGGCACACCTGTAGTCCCAGCTACCCCAGGGTCTGAGATGGGACGATCACTTGAGCCCAGGAGGTCGAGGCTGCGGTGAGCTGTGATCACACCTCTGTACTCCAGCCTGGGTGGCAGAGCGAGACCCTGTCTCAATAAATACTAAATAAATAAAATGTTTAGACAATCGGAACTTTTGCTGATTCGGGAAATTTCAGATAAGCTGTTTTCTGTTGTTTTCGTAAACGTGAAATTTTCCATTTTGAGTTTGACCAGAATATTCTGATTTTTCCTCCTAGTACACCAGCAAGAAGCCATTAACTCTGACCCAGAGTTGTCTAATTGTGAAAATTTTCAGAAGACTGATGTGAAAGATGATCTGTCTGATCCTCCTGTTGCAAGCAGTTGTATTTCTGAGAAGTCTCCACGTAGTCCACAACTTTCAGATTTTGGACTTGAGCGGTACATCGTATCCCAAGTTCTACCAAACCCTCCACAGGCAGTGAACAACTATAAGGAAGAGCCCGTAATTGTAACCCCACCTACCAAACAATCACTAGTAAAAGTACTAAAAACTCCAAAATGTGCACTAAAAATGGATGATTTTGAGTGTGTAACTCCTAAATTAGAACACTTTGGTATCTCTGAATATACTATGTGTTTAAATGAAGATTACACAATGGGACTTAAAAATGTGAGGAATAATAAAAGGTAAGCAGCTCTGTTAAAAGGCATATTTTATCTAGCTTTCTAAACCTTTTGTATTTATTGATTTTTTTTCCAGAAGAAATATAATGTTTCAGACAACATTTTTGCTTTAAAAAGTTTTCAGATATTTACTTATTTATTTTATTTCAATAGGTTTTAGGGGAACAGATGGTGTTTGGTTACATCAATAAGTTCTTTTTTTTTTTTTTTTTTTTTTTTTTGAGATGGAGGCTTGCTCTGTCACCGAGGCTGGAGTGCAGTGGCGCGATCTCAGCTCACTGCAAACTCTGCCTTCTGGGTTCACGCCATTCTCCTGCCTCAGCCTCCCGAGTAGCTGGGAATACAGGCGCCAGCCACCATGCCTGGCTAATTTTTTTGTATTTTTAGTAGAGACGGGGTTTCACCATGTTAGCCAGGATGGTCTTGATCTCCTGACCTCATGATCTGCCCGCCTGGGCCTCCCAAAGTGCTGGGATTACAGGCGTTAGCCACCGCGCCCGGCCAATAAGTTCTTTAGTGGTAAGGTTTTCAGATACTTTGTATTACAGATCTTCTCGAATCACCAATACTATCAATAAAGTGTGAGCTGTCAGTTTCTTCAGGTGAGAGACTATAGAAGTGATAAGGGCCTGAAAAAAAGATATTTGTAGGGATAGAAAAGAGGGAATAAAATTAAAGGGGTAAAATTAGTAAGAACTTGTGATTGATTTGCTATGGAGACATGGGAAAAGAGGATGATCTAGGATAAACCCCAAGTTTCTGTTTTGTTGCTTGGGATGATGTTAGAACAAGAAAAGAATACCTGGAGTATGGGAGGATAGGTGATGTGTTTACATGTTGATTTTGACATTGTTAGTGCCTCTTCATGCTTAGGCATTCTAATAGCAGTTTAAAGCTCAGTGAAGAATTCAGTGCTAAACTAGATTTGGGAGTCATTAGCATGGAAATGGTGATTAAAACCGTAAGAGTTACAATGAAAATACCACTTATCAAAGTAGCCAAGCAATGTCTATAGATAAATACTTATCATTAAAAACTGTTACTATTAAAGAAGGAAAATAAACATTCATGTCAAAGAAAAAACCCCCACAACTCTGGGGATAAAAACACTAAATATAAAATTTTAATCCAAAAGATTTTTAAAAGAGTAGAATTGATAAACCTAAGAACTGGTCCTTATCTAAACATAAATACAAATAAGAGCATTAAGAACTAAGCACTATATTGTGTGTTTTGTTTGTTTGTTTTGTTTTGTTTTTCAGATGGTCTTGTTCTGTCCCCCAGGCTGGAGTGCAATGGCTCGATCTCAGCTCACTGCAACCTCCACCACTGGGTTCAAGTGATTCTCGTGCCTCAGCCACCTAAGTAGCTGGAATTGCAGGCGCACACCACTACATTTGGCTAATTTTTGTATTTTTAGTAGAGACAGGGTTTCACCATGTTGGCCAGGCTGGTCTTGAACTCCTGGCCTCAAGTCATCCACCTGCCTCGGCCTCCCAAAGTGCTGGGTTTACAGGCGTGAGCCACTGTGCCTGGCCTATGTTTTTATTTTTCTAAGCTGTCAGAAAATATGGTAGGGTATAGTATTGGGAAATTTGAAAATTTCAGATAAATTAAAGTTTTGGAAAATAATACAAAATGATAAAAATTGACTTGAAGTAGAAAACCTGGGTAGACCAGTAATCAGAGAAGAAAACTGAAAAGTTATCAGATAACAGGCCAGGCACAGTGGATCGCTTGACGTTAGGAGTTCAAGACCAGCCTGGCCAACAGGATGAAACCCTCTCTACTAAAAATATAAAAAATTAGCTGGGTTTGGTGGAGGACGCCTATAATCCCAGCTACTTGGAAGGCTGAAGCAGGAGAATTGCTTGAACCCAGGAGGCAGAGGTTGCAGTAAGCTGAGATCACGCCACTGCACTCCAGCCTAGACAACAAGAGCAAAACTCTCCAAAAAAAAAAAAGTTATTAGATAACGAGCTCCAAAAAGCTCTGAGCATAGATGGTGTTCTGGATGAATCCTTTCTAATGTTATGTTATGTCTTGTTACTGTTTTGAGACAAGGTCTTGCTCTGTTCCCAGGCTGGAGTGCACTGGGGCAATCTCAGCTCACTGCAACCTCCGCCTCCAGTTTAAGTGATTGTGGAGCCTCAGCCACCTGAGTAGCTGGGACTGCAGGCATGAGCCACCACACCTGGCTAATTTTTCTATTTTTAGTAGAGATGGGGTTTTGCCACGTTGCCCACACTGCTCTTGAACTCCTGGGCTCAAGTAATCCACCTGCCTCAGCCTCCCAGAGTGCTGGGATTACAGGTGTGAGCTACCACGCCCAGCCTAACATCATTCTTGATGCTCTGGCCAGTGTAATGAGATAGGAAATAAGAAATATTTCTGTGTTGCACTTCTAGGCCATTTTGTACCTAGGCAACTCAAGAAAATCACATGAAAAACGTATAGAAATAATAAAATTCAAGTAAGAGGCTGATAGAAGATATATATTTTATATAGTTACACAGGGCAACTATTTCTTTCTTTATGTATTTATTTATTTATTTTTAGAGACAGGTTCTTAGTCTGTCACCCAGGCTGGAGTGCAGAGGCATCATCATAGCTCACTGCAGCTTCGACTTCCTAGACTCAAGCAGTCCTCCTGCCTCAGCTTCCCAAGGAGTAGGTGGGACTACAGGTGTGGACCACCATGCCTGCCTATTTTTTTTTTTTTTTTAACTTTCTGTAAAGACAGGGTCTCACTGTGTTGCCCAGGCTAGTCTCTAAGTCCTGGCCTCAAGTGATCCTGAAGGTATTTTTGAAGTAAAGATGATTCAGTAAATTATACTGGAACAATTAGTTAACTGGAAAAAAAATCAAGTCATCTCTGCCTCAAGTCAACATAAAATATAGATAGATCAAAAAGTTAAATATTTAGATAAATTATTTAAAAAATAAAAAAAATAGATAAGTTATCTGTTTAAACAGTGAAAGAGTATACTGCAATTACCAATATGTTTGTAATTGCAAGAAACTTGTAAATTAATTGACATGATTAGACATCTTAACGATATTTGTTTATTCTATTCAGAAATATGGAAGGGAACATGAGTCAGGCATGGTGATTCATGCCTTAGTTCCACCTGCTTGGGAGGCTGAGCTGGGAGAATCACATGAACCCAGGAGTTTGAAACCAGCCTGCGCAACATAGCTAGATCCCGCCTCTAAAAAAATAAAAATAAAATAAATAGACTGGAACATGAAGCATATAAAGGGCAAAAAATAAACCAAGAAAATAATTGCATTGAGGGCTATTACACACATACTAACAAGAAACCACTAACACCAAAAGCAGCCTAGGCAATGGACAGGAATAGATATGACTAATAAATATTTTAAAAACAGTTTTGTCTATCAAAATAGTACAAAGCCTATTTGTTTTAACTGTTAGAAGAGTACAATGAAACGTGTGTTCATATATCATTGTCAGGAATGTGTCATGGAAAGAGTTGATTCTTAACTGTTTAAAACCTTTTACCTAGGTAAATGACTATTTTACCTCTACGAAAACTTAACAAACATTTTGGCACAGTAGTGTTTATTACAGCCTTATTTTAAATGGGGAGAATTGGAAAGAACCAAAATAACTAACAGTAGAAAGTAGATAAATTATGGCATAATATCAAAGCTAGAAATCATACTAAAGAATATGGATAGATTTAATCACATACAAAATTTAAACCACATACAAAATTTAAAATATTTGACCAACGACAAAGCAGGAAAAGTGTTATAACATGATAAATATATGTGCATATATATGTTATATAGATACATAACATGTTTTAAAAACCCATATGCAGTAATTAGTGAAAGACAGACATCCCAATTTTTAAAACAAGCAAAGACATGAATTAACAAAAGAAGAGGCCGGGCGCGGTGGCTCACGCCTGTAATCCCAACACTTTGGGAGGCCAAGGTGGGTGGATCACTTGAGGTCAGGAGTTCAAGACCAGCCTAGCCAACATGGTGAAATCCTGGCTCTACTAAAAATACACAAATAAGCCGGGCGTGGTGACAGGCGCCTGTAGTCCCAGCTACTCGTTAGGCTCATAGAGAAGAATTGTTTGAACCCAGGAGATGGAGGTTGCAGTGAGCTGAGATCGTGCCACTGCACTCCAGCTTAGGTGACACAATGAGACTCCATCTCAAAACAAAAAACCCCAGAAGAAATACAATTGACCAATAAGCATATGAACACTTTTAGCCTTGCAGGTAATCAAGGAAATTCAAATAAAAAAATGAGATGTCATTTTTCAACTATCCAGATGCATATTTGGCTAAAACATATCCAGATGTTTTTATTTCCAAGTTTTAACTAGGCTTATTAATGTTAAGAGAGAGAATACCAAAAAAGACAGGTTATATTCAGTGTTGATAAGACATAAGAAAATGCTTTTATAATGCTGGTGGCCACTGGTGAATCTTTCTTAGGGAAAATTGTCAGTGTATATAAAAGCCTTTATGAAATTTTACTTAAATGAACAAATTCAAGGAAAACAAAGTGTGCATATAGTGTTATATATATAACACTATTATTTCATTTATAGTTCAAAAGTTCAAAAGCACAAAAATTATATTAAGAGTACACAAGTAGTTAAAGTACCAAGCAAATCTAGACAGAAATTTCCCTCTGTAGGGCAGAGATGGGTACCAAGTTGGGAAGCTTCCATAGAGGACTACACAGGTACTAGTAGTATTCTTTCTTTCTTTTTATTTTTAGAGACAGGGTCTCACTGTCATATTTTGGTTCTTTCCAATTTCCCCCTATTATAAATAAGCTGTGATAAATACTACTGTGCCCAAATGTTTGTTGAGTTTTCTTAGAGGTAAAATGACTGGGTAAAAGGTTTTAGACATTTACAAATCAACTCTTTCCATGAAACATTCCCAACACCCAGGCTAGAGTGCAGTGGCAGGATGATAGCTCACTGCAGCTATGAACTGGGTTCGAGTGGTTCTTCCACCTCAGCCTCCTGCGTAGCTGAGGCTACAGGTATGTGCCGCAACTCCCAGCTAATTTTAATTTTTTTTATATTTTGTAGAGATGGGGTCTTGCTATGTTGCACAGCCTGATCTCCAACTCATAGCCTGAAGAGATCCTCCCACTTTGGCCCTGCAACAGGCATAAGCCACTATGCCCAGCCCTTTTATATTTAGAACTTTTGTACAACATATATATTCTTTTGTATATGTGCCATACTGTATACACACTTTTTAAAAAATGTTTTACACAATGACCAGGCGTAGTGGCTCACACCTGTAATCCACACCTGTAATCCCAGCACTTTGGGAGGTCAAGGTGGGTGGATCACCTGAGGTCAGGAGTTCGAGACCAGCCTGGCCAACATGGTGAAACCCTGTCTCTACCAAAAAAATATAAACATTAGCCAGGCGCAGTGGTGTACGCCTGTAGTCCCAGCTACTCGGGAGGCTTAGGTGGGAGAATCACTTGAACCTGGGAGGTGGAGGTTGCAATGAGCCGAGATAGCACCACTGCACTTCAGCCTGGCGGCAGAGCAAGACCATGTCTCAGAAAGAAAAAAAAAATGTTTACACAAGATGTTAAAGACAGCATGGGTCATTATGTTTAAATTCAAAACTGGAAACTTGTAAGTGAAAATCAGTCCTGAACTATCTTGTATTCAGTGATATTCTCTTTATAACTATTTTACAGACATCTGTATAATTGGCTAGGACAATGATAATCATATGACAGGATCAGTCATTTTAGTCTTAAAAAAATGGCAAGTTTTTAATCTATATGTGTACACTGGTTATAAAATTCCACTTTAGGATTTTGAAGCCCCAGGAGTTACATAGTTCCCTTTTTGAACTAATAAGTTGAACTTAATGGTCCTTAACCTTTTTGTACCATGGATATATATTAGAAAAAAGAAAAGAATTTGTTTCGTGGGACTTCTATACCATAAAGCATAACTCAATGTTTGTCCAAACTTGATATTTAGTAAGGTTAAATTTTTTTTCCCAGAGATTGAATGTTAACTTTTTTAACCTTGTAATTTCCCCATGAATCACACCAGTGAGGAGGCCATAGATACAGAATCCAGGCTCAATGATAATGTTTTTGCCACTCCCAGCCCCATTATCCAGCAGTTGGAAAAAAGTGGTAAGTATAAGAATCAAGTTACTTCTCAGGAACATTTTTCCCAAACTATCTTTGAACAAAATTGATTTCATCATCTTAGACATTCTAATAGTTTTCTTCATCTGTTTAATTCCTAACATTGGATTACATTAAGTACTATTTCATTCAGCATGATTTTGTCCAAGAGAAAGAAAATTTTCTGGTATTTTTTAATACTCTTGATTATGTTCAATATCTGTCAGCTTGTTATTAACATTTTAATTTGAAACTTACATATTCACCAATCTTTTGATGTAGAGCCATAGTACTTTTTCTTTTAATCTATTGATTAGAGTTGTGCATTATCTTATATAAACCACGCACGGAATACATCAGCTGCCAATTTAAATTTTGGTTTCTTTTAAATAGCTCAGTAACTTAAAGAAAATTTTCATACAGTGTTTTCATATTTGTCCCAGCAAACATGAAAACATTGGTGTTCATGAAAAAGCAAGATAAATCCTAGAGTTTTATGATTTTTTTGTTTTGTTTTCTTTGAGACAGGGTCTCGCTCTGTTGCCCAGACTGGAGTGTAGTGGCACGATCTTGGCTCACTGCAGCCTCAACTTCCCAGGCTCAAGCAATCCTCTCAAGTATCCGGGACTATAGGCACACACCACGACGTCCAGCTAATTTTTGTATTTTTTGTATAGATGGGGTTTCGCCATGTTGCCCAGGCTGGTCACAACTGTAGACAACTCATTGCAACCTCCGCCTCTTGGGCTCAACCAGTCCTCCCACCTCAGCCCCCACGTAGCAGGGACTACAGGCTTACACCACCATGCCCAGCTAATTTTTGTATTTTTTTGGTAGAGGGGTTTCACCATGTTGCCAATGCTGGCCTCAAACTCCTGGACTCAAGCGATCTGCCCACCTTGGCCTCCCAAAGCACTTCATCCTTTTTAATTGATAAATAGTATTCTACTGTATATATGAGCCATATTCATTTGCTGATTAGGAGGTAGTGTTTTTATTTTTTATTATTATAGGCAGTGCCTTAAGGAAATTTTCCCTTGTGCATATGTGTGTTTCTCATATCTAGGAGTAGAATTGCCAGGTCAAAGGGCATGCACATTTTTACTTATTCTAGAAAATGCTGAATAGTCAGCTAAGAGTAGCTGTTAAGATTTATCTTCTCACTAGTGGTATTGAGTTCCTGTTTCTCCGTCTTTTCCAGTACTTGATGATTTTTAGACTTAAGATATTTTGCCAGTTAGATTGTTTTTCTAACATATTTACCTTTTCTCTTTGTTGTTTTTTAAGGTTGCCTCGATGATACTATGTGTTCTAGATAGCAATTGTCTATGTATGCATGGGTCTCTCTTGTCTTTATATGCATGGGTCTCTCTTGTTCTTATCTTTAATTTTTCCATCCCTGGTTAATGTTACACTGTTTTTAACTACTGTACCTTTGGAGTAAGTCCTGCCATCTTGGAAGACAAGTGACCTGTTCTCCCTCTTCCTCCTCCTTTGTCAGAAGTTTGATAATTTTCTTCATAAAGGTTTTACACCATTTTTAATAGATATATTTGTAGGTATCTTGTCTTTCTTGCTACTGTGAAAAGTATCTTTTTTCAAATTATATGTGTAATAGTTTGTTGCTTTTATGTTTAATATATATTACAACACAACTATTTGTTATTGTGTATTACTCTTGCATCCTTGCTGAACTTTAGTAGTGCTAATGATAATTACATATGTAAATATGAGATTTTTTTCCTGTCCAGTTAAGCATACTATAGTTATAGTTTTTTAATGACCATTTTATGTGTCTTTTAGATGCCGAATATACCAACTCTCCTTTGGTACCTACATTCTGTACTCCTGGTTTGAAAATTCCATCTACAAAGAACAGCATAGCTTTGGTAACTTTCCATAAAATTGAAAGCCACAATCTTTCTCCTAAAGACTCAAATACACTACTGCTTGCAGGCTCAAAGAGTCTGTTTAGAAGACATGGATGAATCCAGCTTTTAGGAATGTATTTACAGTGCATTTCTGGAGGGTAGCTTGGCAGCATAAATCAATTGCTCTAAAAAATATTTTTCATACCTTTAAACCATATCTCAGAATTTTTTCTAAGGCAAATTGGGACAAAGATTTAAACAAGTTATAGAGTAAGGAACAGCATTATTTATAAGCAGAAAACATGGGAAACAGTATAAATATCGAATGATATCAAAGAACTAAAACACAGCAAGGCATATCCATAAGATCAGGTGTTACGTATACTATCATGTTTTGAAAAACAGATGAGAGCATATAAAAAGAATGTTTTCAAGAAATATTAATCATATGGAAAATGATGTGTGTGTAGTGTGTGTATGTACACACACACATATATATACACATATTTTAAGGAAAAAGAGTGGATAGAAACAGCAAAGTGTAGTTATCTCTGGGTGATAAAATTATGGGTGATTTTGTGCTTTTTTTCCCTAAATTTTACCAACAAATAAATTTAATCAGATTTCATCAAATCAAAACCTTATCCCTCTTTAGTCAGTATGGTCACTTAACCAATGCTATAGAAAACCAATACTGTATTAGGGTATCCAATAGAATTTTCTATAATGATGGAAATGTTTTGTAGTCTGCACTGTCCAGTATGGTAGCCTCTAATCACGTTATTGAGCACTGAAAATGTGGCTAGTATATCTGCAGAACTAATATTTAATTCTTTAAATTTTATTTAATTTTAATTAGCTTAAAATTTAATTTAAAGAGCCCCATGTGGCTGTGGCTACTATATTGGACAGTGCAGCTGTGGATGAACACAGGGCTGTGTTATCAGTTGAAGTATCAGGTTATCTGCCTGTTAGTACCTGCCATTTACAATTAATCTACTCCTTATGTTCACATGGAAGGTACCCTACTGAGGTGACACTCTATCCTCTCTCTCTGTTAACTCTGACCTGAGAGAGATGAAGCGACTTACCCAACTGGCTGATTTAGCATGAATAATCTGCATACTAAACTTACCTCTGATCTGCTTTCTTCCTTTTGGGAGTGCATGTGGTAACATTTGTTCATGCTGTGATTTTCGTCTGACTACACTCACTGTTTCCTGAGATGGGGTGGGAGTATCCATCTAAATCTTTGGTTCATTCTATATAGTTATGACATTAAGCGTTTTTTTGGTTTTTGTTTTGTTTTGTTTTGTTTGAGACGGAGTCTCTGTCACCCAGGCTGGAGTGCAGTGGCGCGATCTTGGCTCACTGCAACCTCTGCCTCTGGGTTCAAGCAATTCTCCTGCCTCAGTCTCCTGAGTAGCTGGGATTACAGGCAGGCGCCACCACACCTGGCTAATTTTTTGTATTTTTAGTAGAGACGGGGTTTCACCATGTTGGCGAAGCTGGTCTCAAACTCCTGACCTCATGATCGGCCCACCTCGGCCTCCCAAAGTGCTGGGATTACAGGCATGAGCCACCGCACCTTGCTGACATTAAGCTTTAACTCAGCCTTTATGAGTAATGAAGATGATATTTTGTCCTCTGTATGCCATTTGTTCTTGATTTTGTTTAGAACTTGGTCAGAGAAGATGGGGCATATGGGAGCCTATTAGAGACCCCAATAGAAGTAACAAATGATTAACTATTTTTATTTACTACATTATGTTATATTACCATATCTAGACTAATGGTCTATTTTTATTCAATAGGTATCCACAAATTACCCATTATCAAAAACAAATAGTTCATCAAATGATTTGGAAGTTGAAGATGGTACTTCGTTGGTCTTAAATTCAGACACATGCTTTGAGAATTTAACAGATCCCTCTTCACCTACGATTTCTTCTTATGAGAATCTGCTCAGAACACCTACACCTCCAGAAGTAACTAAAATTCCAGAAGATATTCTCCAGGTTATTTTTCCAGGCTATTTTTTTTTTTTTTTTTTTTTTTTTTTTTTTTGCTGATATTCTTTTCAATATGAAATATTTAAAGACCTGAAACTGCATATAAACTGTCTTATTTATCATTGGGCTAGTGTGCTAATTTTGGTGATGAGAGACTCTAAATTCTGAGCTGTCAGGACCTTATTTTCTAATACTTGTTCAACTGTGGTTTCCATGTCGATCATGGTTCCATTAGAAGTGTTGCTGGCAAAGTCAGAAAAGTCATTTACCCTACAATTTCCCAGAGCCAGGGTATCATGAATAACATACCAGTGTTTCTTGAACTTGAGACTTCTTGGACCTCAGTTTAAGAAACACTGATTGATGTATATTAGAATATAGTCATGTGCTGTATAACATTTTGGTCAATGATGGACTGCATATGCCACAGCAGTCATAAGATTATGATACTGTATTTTTACTGTACATTTTCTGTGTTTAGATACACAAGTGCTTATCACTGTGTAGCAAGTGCCTGCACTATTCAGGACAGTTACATGCTGTACAGGTTTGTAGCCTAGGAGCAATAGGCTATACCATTTAGCCTAGGTGTGTGGTAGGGTATACCATCTAGGTTTGTGTAAGTACTGTGATGTTCACACAGCGATGAAATCACCTAATGCATTTCTCAGAATGTATCCCTATTGTTAAGTGATGCCTGACTATATCTGATTCTGTAGTATTTAACAGCAGTTACCATTAGTCTACTAATGACTTATAACAACTGCCAATTCTAAATAACCAGTCTGATTCTTTGACAGTCCCCCTCCTTAATAGAAGTTACAGTGTTTGGCAATTATTACTTACACGTGTGGAATTCTTAATAGCCATTCTAGAAATCTTCCTGACTTATGGAGACCCATGAGAAGGATAAATCACTTAGGAAAATACTCAGATGCCATTAGAACTGACTCATGCTAGGATATCAATAAAGTACTTGTTATCCTTTTTTCTCTGTCTTTTCTGCTTTTCTGGAAGATATAATAAATTGCATGAAGAAGGAGCATCTTCTGTCTTTATGAAAATTATATAGTTTCCACTTCCCTATGGTTGCTTCATCTCTCCTTATTTCTTTGTAAAAGGAAGGAAGCCTTATATTTACTATATCACCCCTTTATGCATGAAAAAATTATAGCTGATACTTCATGTTCTCCTTTCATAATTTTTATAATTGATGACCTTCCTTTTGAGCATTCGTTTTACATCTTTCCTTTGTGTATTTTCCCTAACATCTTTGTTAAGGCTTAATTTCCTCTCAGGGATATATTGCTACTTGTTTTCACTAACCTCAGTCAGAATACATTTTAAGCTTTAAAAATCAGTCCTTCACATCCAAGTTAAATTTCTAATATCTCCATCTTTTCATTGCCGTTAGCATGTCTTTTTTTTTTTTTTTTTAGACCAAGTCTCGCTCTGTCTCCTAGGCTGGAGTGCAGTGACATGATCTCAGCTCACTGCAACCTCCGCCTCTGGGGTTCAAGTAATTCTTGACCCTCAGCCTCCTGAGGAGCTGGGATTACAGGTGTGTGCCACCACTCCTAGCTAGTTTTTGTATGTTTAGTAGAGACGAGGTTTTACCTGTTGTCCAGCCTGGTCTCAAACTCCTGACCTCAAGTGATCCACCTGCCTTGGCCTCCCAAAGTGCTGGGACTACAGGCGTGAGCCACCATGCCCGCCCCATAGCTTTTATTGAACATTTTGTAACTTCTTCCAAATTTAGGTTATGTTATTCATATGGCTCGATAAAAAGGAATTTGCTTTTTTTTTTTTTTAGCTTTTATCAAAATACAACTCAAACCTAGCTACTCCAATAGCAATTAAAGCAGTGCCACCCAGTAAAAGGTTCCTTAAACATGGACAGAACATCCGAGATGTCAGCAACAAAGAAAACTGGTGAGTATGTTACCTTTGTAAAGAAAGTTCATGTGTTATTTGAGGAGGACATTTAAAAATTAACATTTGACCATCCTGACCAACATGGTGAAACCTCGTCTCTACTAAAAATACAAAAATTAGCCAGGTGTGGTGGTGCACACCTGTAGTCCCAGCTACTCAGGAGGCTGAGGCAGGAGAATCGCTTGAATCTGGGACGTAGAGGTTGCAGTGAGCCGAGATCATGCCACTGCACTCCAGCCTGGCAACAGAGCGAGACTCCATCTCAAAAAAAAAAAAAAAAAAATTAACATTTGAATATTAGTAAAAATTTTGTTTTTAATTGACATTTGCCAGCTTAAGTTAATAGCCTGTCTCTATCTTTTGATATAGAACTTGTGATCCCTGAATCTCAGATTCCCGAATTATCCAGTTTAATGATATCAGTGGGAATCTATCCTCAATTATTTTATAAGTGTAAAATATATAGCCACAGTATTGTGTCATTTGTCTTAATGGCTTTTAATTTTATTAAATTGATATTTGTTGTTTGTATCTGTTGCAGAAATTCCAGTGGATCTATCCAATACAGAAACTGAACAGAATGAGATGAAAGCCGAGCTGGACCGATTTTACCATTCACATTGCCCTGCCTCTGTCCCCCTTTAAACGTTGACCCATTTTAAAGACAAACATGAACATTAACATCATAATATGCTTTTTATGAAGTTTCAATAAGGTTTAACCTTAGTCTTGTTAACATGTAGCCCAGTCATTCATTCTTTAGTGTTTCATTGATATTAAATTACCCAGCTTAATCAACAGAATGGTTTAAGTAGTACCAGGAAGTAGGACAAGTGATTTTAAAAATATAAAGGTGTTTGCTACTCAGATGAGGCCGCCCCTGACCTTCTGGCCAGAGAGACATTGCTGCCAGCCAGCTCTGCCTTCCCATCATCTCCTTTCAGGACCGTCCCACACCTTCTACTTGCTCAGTGCTTTCTGAAGATGCAGTTGCTGTTTGCAAACAAGAACACCAGTTAAACTACTTAGGAAAAGAGAGAGATTTCCAGGCCTGGGTAACTATATACTGTGACCATTGGAGGTGGAGACAGGTCTCAACAGTTGGAACCAGGAACTCTGCTGTCAGGTTGTGAGTTTTGTTTCTCTTTTCTCCCAGCTTTTCACTGTGTGGGGGTCTTTTCTCTTATGTCAGCTCTTTCTATCACATGGCAGCTGACCTCTCACGCTCCACTCTGCAGCTTGGACACCCAGTAGACCCTGAATTTCACTCTCTCTAAAAGGTTCTGAGGGCTCATCCTGGGCCAGGGGCCCTCCTGTGCGCTGTTAGCTATGGCCACGGGAGCCTCCGGAGCTGCCTGGTAGCTTCAGGTTGACCTGCTTATCAAGCCTACGAGCCTTCTGATTTAAATACAGCTGGAAAGTATTATCTAATTAAGTTCATGATAGTGCTTTTGGAGAACTTGTCAAATTACAGCCAATGAGAAAATAAGGACCTAGCATACTGTGGAAAACCATTAAAAATTTGAGAAGAAACAACAAGTATTATGTCAACTTACTTCAAAGGCGTAGTTTTCGGAATTTGATGCAGTAAAGATTACCCTGTTTTATGATTGTTCCTTGAAAGTCAAATGGGGGACCTGTCCATTGTGCTCTATTAATCTTGTCAGAAAACTGTCACCAAAACAAAACTTGAGTTTGTCCTTGTTCTAGGAGTTACTGGGTAGTTGTAAGTATAATTTTTATTAAATATAATGTAAAATGTTAAGATACTTAGTTTTGTTTTTCAAAGTAAAGCTGTAGTCAGCCTTATGTATGCCATTGACTCTGAAATGTATACCAGCCTTTCACTGTGTACCGTGTGTATATAAATCCACAGAACCGGATGAGCTGCTTAGGGAGGGAATATATTCAAAGTGTACCAAGGACCAAATCCTGGAGTTCTCCCAACTTTAGAGGATGGAAAGGGGCAGAGTAATCTAGCAAAGGAGACTGAGAAGAGGCCAGTGAAGTAGGAAGAAAGTATTTCAAGGAGAGTGATGATTCTGTGAATATTGCTGAGAATTCAAATAAAAAGAGGACTGAGAATTGACTGTTGGGTTTGGCAAAGTCGATGTTATTGACAACATTGATTAATTTTGATGGAGTGCTGGTACTAGAAGTCTGTAGTGGATGGAAGAGAAAACAGCTGAGGAGGTAAAACAGTGGCTTTAGACAGCTCTTTTGAGGAGCTTTGCTAAAGAAGGGAGGCGAGAGAAGGCGTAGTAGCTAGAAGAGGTTATGTAGTGAAGAGGTTTTTTAAAGATGAGTGTATTAGTCTGTTCTCACGCTGCTAATAAAGACATACCCAAGACTGGGTAATTTATAAAGGAAAGAGGTTTAATGGACTCACAGTTCCACATGGCTGGGGAGGCCTCACAATCATGGCAGAAGGCAAAGGGGGAAGCAAGACACGTCTTACATGGTGGCAGCCAAGAGGGTATGTGCAGGGGAACTCCCCTTTATAAAACCATCAGATCTCGTGAGACTTATTCACTATTATGAGAACAGCATAGGAAAGACCCGACCCCGTGATTCGGTTACCTCCCACTGCATCCCTCCCACGACATGTGGGAATTATGGGGGCTACAATTCAGGTGACATTTGGGTGAGGACACAGCCAAACCACATCGATGGGCAATAAAGACTGTTAAGCATTTCTGATTATCTGCAAGGGAGCACCAGTTTAGTGGTGGCCCCTCAGTTTGTCCAAGTCATATTTCCCTAACCCTTACCACCTCCCTCCTATGATCCTAGTTTCTGTTTCTTAGAACTGATGCTTCCAGCTTGTCAAGCTTCAAATATTTGGATCTTTCAAGTGTGCCTTCCCACTGCTCTTAAAATGAAATCCAAGATCCTTATTTTGGCTTACATGGCCCTACGTGATTTGACCCCAGCTTGCTTCTCCTTCCTGCCCCTTGTGCTCCAGCCACACCACCCTCTTCCACTCCTCCGTTCTTCCTGCCCCCGGGCCTCACACAGGCTGCTCTCATCCTGGAATACTTTTTCCCACCCACTGTGCTAACACTCCCTCATCCTTAATTGGTGGACACTTGATGTTTTTGTCTGCCCCCCAACTACTGCCCATAAGAACTTACAGGCCAGCTCCAGGCTCAACCAAGCAACATCACAACTTTTGACCACACTGGTCAAGTCAGGTCAATGAAAGCCCATTCTGGGACTGGGGAAGTACTGGGAAAGAGCAGCACACTTCTGGAGATGCAGAGGTACAGCTGGAGCCGATGGAGAGGTACAGGGAGGGCCGGCCTGTGGAGGAGCCCTCGCAACAGAGTTGAGGTGGTGGTGGAGCTCAAGGATCAGCTGGGCCTGAAGTCAGCTAGCTCTACCATGGACTTTTCTGTTAAATGATGCATAAACTCCTTGCCCTTGAGCCAGCTGGAGTTTTCTGTTACTTCAGACTTTGAGCCCTGGCTAATATGTCTCAGATTAAGTATCATTTTATCAAAGACTTTACCTATCTTCCTGGTTTAAAAGACATCTTTCCCCCTTAGTTCTTTCTCAGCACCTTATTCTCATCCTTCATAGTATTTGGTAGAATTTAATTCTATTTAATAAAATATTTGGGTATACATTTATTTAATATTTGTCTCCCCCACTGGACCACAAAAGTTCAGTGAGGGCAAGGACCTTGTTTGCTTACTTTGTCCATTACCCGAGCACCTAGCAGTTTAAAAGGTTTATTGTGTGAATTAGTGATTACATCAAAGAGTTGAGATCTTACAATGCCAGGGATGGTTCTAAATGCTATACGTTTATTAACATGTGTAATTAACTCTTTGAGGTAGGTATCCAATTTTTCAAATGGGGAAATTGAGGCTTTAATGATTAACTTTCCATGTCCGATTTCCCATCCCAAGTCTTGTTTGTTGCCAAGCCCTACAGAGGCTCCGTCTTTTAACATCTTTCTACCACTACCCAGATTCTTACCTAGATTATTACAGTTCTTTAGAATTATCTGATACTCCTCTTTATCTGGAACTCCTGCCAAAGGTCAGTAGGTGAGTGCTTTACTGATTGTGAGCTCATCGTTTCCTCTTTTGTTCATGCTGTGCACTTTATTGGAATGTAGATCCCACTCCACTTTCAGGAGTTGAACAGGCTTAAATGCCATCTGTAGAAAACCTTTCATTATCCTACCACAGTTTCAGTAGCAGTTCTTTCTTGTGACATTTTTCTGTCCACCTTTTATCAATATTTGCACCTTTTCCTCCTTACTAGACTGTAAGATTTTGAGGAAGGATCTGCATCTGTGTCAAATCTTTGTATTGCCAGGTTCATAGCATCTGGTACATAAAATAGGCACTCATTTAAAATTTTCAAGGATTTTTGAATATCCCTCAGAAGGTTCACTTCATTCTTTGTTTTGTTCTGTTTTGTTTTGTTTTTTGAGCCTCCCTCTGTTGCCCAGGCTGGAGTGCAATAGTGAAATCTTGGCTCACTGCAACCTCTGCCTCCCAGGTTCAAGCGATTCTCCTGCCTCAGCCTCCTGAGTAGCTGGGATTACAGGTGCGTGCCACCACATCTGGCTAGTTTTTGTATTTTTAGTAGAGATGGGGTTTCACCATGTTGGTCAGGCTGGTCTCGAACTCCTGACCTCGTGATCTGCCCACCTCGGCCTCCTCAAGTGCTGGGATTACAGGTGTGAGCCACCGCGCCCAGCCCACTTCATTCTTAAATTGCTCTAATTTCATCAAATTCCGTTTCCTTTTTTTTTTTTTTTTTTTTGAGACGGTGTCTCGCTGTTGCCCAGGCTAGAGTGCAGTGGTGCAATCTCTGCTCACTGCACTTCTGCCTCCCAGGTTCAAGCAATTCTTCCACCTCAGCCTCCCGAGTAGCTGGGATTACAGGCATGTGCCACCATGCCTGGCTAATTTTTGTATTTTTAGTAGAGATGGGGTTTCACTGTGTTGCCCAGGCTGGTTTTGAACTCCTCAGGTCAGCTGCCAACCTCAGCCTCCCAAAGTGCTGAGATTACAGGTGTGAGCCACTGCACCCGGCCAAATCCTGGTTAAATTTTCTTATGAGTTAGTTGTAACTGGGTTGACATAGTACCGTGGGTAGGGCAGGAAATTCTAAACAGCTGAAGGCACAAATTGAAGAGGCTAGAAATACCTTTTTTCTCTTTAAAATAGCTTACCTTTACAGAATATTCACTGCCCACCAGGCTCTCCCCTAATTTCACTGACTCCTCCCAAGTTTTATGAGGTAGGGATATCATTACACCTTCCTATAATAAAGTCTGCATTAACATTCCCAGGCTAAGGACTTTTGCTTATTACAACTACTCTTTAGTATTAAAATTACTTTTATGTTTAGCTTATTTCCCCTAAGGATTTCTTAAGGGGGAGAATCCGTGATTTTGTCTTCACAGAATAGTTGCCTAGTCATGATTAATCCTTTCTAACAGAATAAACATAACTTCCTTCAAGCTTGTGCCATTACAGACTCCAGGAAATTAGTTATTTGCAAAAGCAACCTATATTTAAGTAATAGAAGACAAACCAGAACAGGCAGACATCTGGCTGCTCTTAACACATTCAAAGTGGAAACTATGACCATGTCATTTTTTTTTTTTTTTTGAGAGGCATTTTGAGTTTAAAAACTGAAGAGGTCTACTTTAGATAACCAGGCAAAAATTGCTACTTGTAGGGAATAACATCACTACAAGAATAGTGTGTCAGTGTAGTGTGGGTGGATGCCAGACTATAAGAAACTGAGGATAAAAGAAACTGAGTATGAAAGAACATTATTTCTGGAAATGTTTCAACTAATCCTCTATTTTTGGCTACCTAGGTCCAATGCCCCATTTTTGAGCTGTTAAAGTAGCCCCTCAATCTGGGCCTCATTGTCACCTATAAATAGCAACTGTAGTCACTGTATCTCAGTGTGGTTACATGAGGTAATGCTGGTAAAGTTGTTCCTCAGCACAGTATCAATGTTCCTTACTTAGGGGGTCATGTCTGGATAAACTCATCATGAGTTGAAAATATCCTAAGTCAGAAGTGCCCTTTCTACTTATAAGATGTTCAGTTGGCAGCTGGTTTATTGGGATGTAGCCCCATAATAAGCTGAGGACCGCAGTGAATGGCTTATTGCTTATGTGCCACTGCAAAGCTGAAAAATCTAAAGTTGAACTATCATAACTAACTTGGGAACCATCTGTGTTTGGCACAAGTAAACACTTAAATCATAGTTACAAACTTGATTTAGAGTGTTGCCTTCTATTTCACAAAAACAAGTCTGAAATGTGTTTAATTGAACAAGAAAGAGGTGTATCAAGTTCAGCTCCTTATTATGTTCAACTTTAGAGAATTTTAAACCTAGCCTAATAATGTTTCTTTCTACATTCACACCTGCCCCTCACATGCATACAACCGATACCTAAAACATTACCTGAGTCAGTGATCAGCTGGGCATAACTGTCCCAGTTTTTGTACACCATGAAAAACTAAAAAGACATTATAGGCAATATCATGTACTGTAACACATATCCCAAAGGGAAAACGTTAATTCCAAAATACCTAGGAGCAAATAAGGCAACCAGGGCAGACACTAAAGCACTGAGCAAGACGGTGTCATGATGACTACTTATTTCTATTTTATATGTGGGGAAACAGCTCAGTTATTACTCAAAGCCACACTTACCAAAGCCAGAGGTAAACTAGTACAAAAGTCTTTTGATTCTTAGCATTATATTCAATAAATTCACTAGGTATTCTCTAACTGTACTTTTGGTGGAATATTGAAATCTTTAAAGGAAAAATTCCATGTTGGAACCAAGCAAAGGGTGGAATTTGACAAAGCAGCCCAACCACTTTGGCTTACAAAGTCCTTTATTTAGTTCCTACCCTCTTCATCTGCATAGTAAATCATAGGGTTCCCCGCCACCCCTACCACGAATAGAGGTTAATCATGGCTATTCTCCAAAAAGCTAGGTGCAAATTAACTTTATGGCTCCAGTCTATCTAATCTGAATGAATAAACAACCTAAAGGTTTGGGGTAAACCACAGCACAGAAGAGGCACCAGATCTAGGCTCCAGGCTGGTCTCTGCCATTGCTAACAGGGACACCAATTCCACAGAATCATTAGATTTTAAATGACTGTTTTTGTATGTACCAGATAAAACTAGTGCAATTTTATTGCTGCTAGTACTTTTTTTTTTTTTAATTTTGGGATATACATTTTCAATTGGCTACTGTAACAAACTAAAGGGAATTTACAATACACTGTCATACTGTTCATAAACTTCAAAATGAGAGTAGTGCCATGGAAGAGATCGTTTTAATACCACTTTATGGCCAATGATCAGTATTTATTGTTTCTCATTTGTCAGACACTATTCTAAGCTCTTTTAAAATATTCAGTCTTAACAATCCTATAGGCCGTTATCTCCGTTTTACAAAATAAAGATTGAAATAATTTATCCAAGGTTGCAGTCACTGCTGCAATCAGGACTTCAATGTTCTGCTGCAGTCTTCATCACTGCTTTACTGCCTCTCAGATCAGATGCACGCCACTACCTAGCACACAAGAGGATGTGTGAACACCTCCTACTCCTTCAACCTGACCTTGTCCTTGGCTCTTCTCCCTCGGTCTTAAGAGTCCTCCTTCACCCCTCCCTCCATTTGCAGATCTCCAGGGTTAAACCTTTCTACCTCTACCGAAACCCTTGTTTCCTCTGAACTGGTTCCAGCCTTTAAAATGCCGTATTCCCCACGTTAAAAACTTAAGTGCTCATTGTGTTGCCTGTTCTTTAACCTTTTATGTCATGGTACCCTGATCAAGGCGGGGCAATCTCGTCCAACACAGCTTCTTCAACTTGCCGCAGCTTATACGATTCCAAACTGCCTCTGCTGCCACTTGAGCTCACTCTCATGTGTCCTTTCCAACTGCATACAGCAGTCTACACCACAAACTCATGTTTGATTTCATACAATCCCGTGGCTTTCTTGTTCTGCCCCTTTGGGCTTAACCATACGCTCCTCCACTACTTAGTATAAACCCTGTTCCCAGGCCTCCATTAACTTTCACACTCAGGCTGATTACACACATATATTTAACAGTACAGTTTTACACAGAATGCTAAGAGCACTTTTCTTCATATTTTACAGAAGGGCTTGAAACATACAGACTATTAGTAATCATACAATAGCACATCCAAATCTAATTCCTAAATAGATGATGCATTATAATTTGTTTAGAATTTAAAGGCTTAATGGCAATAATCAGGGGAGGAACAAGAGTATGTTTATTTTACATAACTGACGGAAAAATAAATTCAAGAAATAGTAAATAGAATTTAATATGGTCTCATGCGCCCTGAAGGAGGTGGTGCCCGATTTGGAGGGGTAATTGCTATGTCCAAGTAATCTCCTATCTGGAACTTCTGCGACTGCAGGGTCATGGAATCATCAGTCCCCTTTCTGCCAGACATGGTGCTGCCAATCTCCTTAACTCTGTAAGACAGAAAATCAACTGTTAATGGATCCACATCAATGAAACCCAGTATGTACTACAAAGTGAATATGGCACTGGATTTTCTCCATCATTTTATAACACAGTTCCAAAATTTAACTACTTTATTAAGCCAAACCACGTATTAATATAAACCCATATTCTCCCACTAACAAGATTCATTGAAGGAGTTATCTGTATGAGTTAAAACATACTAAAAACAAAGAGATTACAGGACTTAAAAATGAGAAGTTACCTACCGATAGCCAGGTCTTTTAACATCTGTAAAAACGATTGCAAAATTGAAGTGAGTGCCCTTCTTTCTAGCTTCTGGGTAGACTTCTTTTACTAAGCTTGTCAGTTCTTTCAAGGTTGCATCCATCCTGGATTTTTTTTAAAAAAGACATTTACATTTGCTTAATCAGCAATAATATTAAAAGGGATACTGACAATGAGTTAATTACATATATCTGAGTTGTGATTTACATTAGAAACTGCCAGGGTCATATACTAGAGATTAATTTTAAAGCAGCTAAAAATACTATTTGCCTCCAAAATCTCCATGTACCAGCCTTACTGCTGGAAATTTCAATTAATTAGACTCTTAGTGCTAAAAGGGACTTCAGAGATTCTATATGCTATCTTCTGTTGCTACACAACACCTTATGGCCTAGTGATTTACCTAAGAGTAACTAGTCCAAATAAATCCAAATATGCAAAATAGATGTATCCCATTAGTTCTAAGACATGTACCCTTCCACATTTTAGCATCTCTGAAATTGGAATGTATCTTAGAATCAATGTACTAGGAAAGCATTTTCATACTGACGTTTTGTTTTTGAGACGGTCTCGCTCTGTCGCCCAGGCTAGAGTGCAGTGGCATGACCTCAGCTCACTGCAACCTCCACCTCCCAGGTTCAAGCAATTCTCCTGCCTCAGCCTCCTGAGTAGCTGGGATTACAGACGCCCACCACCACGCCCAGGTAATTTTTCTATTTTTAGTAGAGACAGGGTTTCACCATGTTGGCCATGCTGGTCTCGAACTCCTGACTTCAAGTGATCCACCTATCTTAGCCTCCCAAAGTGCTGGGATTGATTACAAGCGTGAGCCACTGCGCCCAGCCAGATGTGTTTCTTCTTTCTTAGATAGAATCTTAAGTTTTACAACAGATAAGAGTCCTAGAGCCAATGAAATATACAAAATTTTTTTACGATGAAGCACAGGCTCTTGTCACAATAGTTTCTTACCCTGCAAATATTGATTTGAATGCAACTTTCATATAGTCCCCTGAGCTAATAGAGAACAATCTGAAAAAATATTTTAAAATGTAAGCATCTTAGAAATAACCTAGTATACATTTTTTTGCCAGGTGCGGTGGCTCATGCCTGTAATCCCAGCACTTTGGGAGGCCAAGGCGGGTGGATCACCTGAGGCCAGGAGCTCAAGTTCGAGAGCAGCCTGGCCAACATGGTGAAACCCCGTTTCTACTAAAAATCCAAAAATTAGCCAGGCGTTGTGGCACACATCTGTAGCCTATAATCCCAGCTACTCGAGAGGCTGAGACAAGAGAATCGCTTGACCTGGGAGGCGGAGGCTGCAGTGAGCCAAGACTGTGCCACTGTGCTCCATCCTGGATGACAGACTGAGACTCTGTCTCAAAAACAAAAAAACCTGAGGTCACATTGGTTTATCTGTCTCAGAGGTGACCTTTTTTTAACCTGATATTTTGATGTTAACTATTCTGTATCAATTATAGGTTTAGTATCCCTTACCCAAAATACATGGGACTAGAAGTGTTTTGGGTTTTTTCAAATTTTAGAATTTTTGCATATACGTAAGATATCTTGGGGTTGTGACCCAAGTTTAAATAAGAAACTCATTTATGTTTCAAACATACCTTATACACAGCTGGAATATAATTTTATACATCATTTTAAGTAATTTTGTGCATGAAAGGAAGTTTGGTGCACGCCTGTAATCCCAGCTACTCAGGAGGCTGAGGCAGGAAAATCGCTTATACCTGGGAGGCAGAGGTTGCAGTGAGCCGAGATCGTGCCACTGCACTCCAGCCTGGATGACAGAGCAAGACTCTGTCTCAAAAAAAAAAAAAAAAAAAAAAAGGAAGAAGTTTGTGTCAAGAACTTATGTGTGCAATTTTCCACCGGTGTCACGTCAGCTCTCAAAGTTTCAGATTTTGTGGCATTTCAGATTTTGGACTTGCGATGCTCAATCTATATTCTGATACACAGTACATACTTATGATGATATATACCAGAAAGAGTTTTTTCCTTTCTAAAAATATTTTCAATATTGTCTTGCTCTTAATTAATTTGGGGGATTTATATCACACCTTTTATCAGTTCTGACAGTGTGAAACCTACACAAGCTTCCCACCTTCTAAGGACTGTCTTTCCAGACCAACAATTGGAGTGCCAAGTGTTGCTTTTTCATCACTAGTCAGAAGCTTGAGGACAGGGTGGGGTTCAGTACTTGTGTCAGCTTGACGAAGCTACAGTCCCCAGATATTCAACCAAACACTAACCTAGGTATTGCTGTGAGATATTTTATAGATGTGACTAAAGTCAACGACCAATTGACCTTAAATTCAGAGGTCTATCCTATATAATCTGGGGAGGCCTGATTCTATTAGTTGAAAGGCCCTAAGAGCAGCCTTTCCTTCCAGAGAACCTGCCCTACAGATTTGACAGTTAGGGGCCTAGACAGCCCCCACAATCACGTAAGCCAAATTCTTTGCAATAAAGCTCCTTTTTTTTTTTTTTTTTTTTTTTTTTTTGAGATGGAGTCTCGCTCTGTCGCCCAGGCTGGAGTGCAGTGGTGCTGATCTCGGCTCACTACAACCTCTGCCACCTGGGTTCAAGCAATTCTCCTGCCTCAGCCTCCCAAGTAGTTGGGATTACAGGCACCCGCCACCATGCCTGGCTAATTTTTGTATTTTTAGCAGAGACGGGGTTTCACCATGTTGGCCAGGCTGGTCTCCAACTCCTGACCTCATGACCTGCCCACCTCGGCCTCCCAAAGTGCTGGGATTACAGGCGTGAGCCACCGCGCCCAGCAGAAATAAATCTCTTAACACATCTCTCCCAATTCTGTTTTTCTGGCTGAGCCCTGATTGACTTCGGTGAACACAGCCTGCCTCTACTGGGCTCTTCTGGACTTCCATTCCTGTTTCCATAACTTATCTTGGGACTGCCTATTTAACCCCACAGTCTACTTCTCCAAATTGAGAATTTCCAGTATATGTTAACTAATTTTCCCTCATTACTATTTCTGGGAGTGAGGGCAGGCCTTTGTGTTACCCCCATACCAATCATCCAGTCTTTCGGAATCTTTTCTTTGGCCACCATTTTGAGATATAACTTAAAGTTGTTCCTTCTTTGTTTGGTTGCAATTTATGGATGGTATAATTTAGGACAGGATTTTTTTGGTAATTTTTTTTCTTGATTCAGAGTGGAAGGTCTGTGGAACAACCTCACCCTGCCATTTTAACCCTAAAAATCACTCTATTGATCCGCTTTCCCTGATAAAAGGACTTACTACAGGGAGGAGCAGTACCTTCTTGACTTTATACCCTCAGGATCTAAGCACACACAGCACCTGGCAAATAGGAACTCTTGTTGGAAGAAACATACACTTTAATTTCTGAAGAGATTTTCATCAAGCCATTATTCAACAGTTCTTCCATATAAGCTAAATCAACCTTCCTAGAACACTTACCCTTGAGTGATGCTTAAGTACAGGTATCATACTACTACATAAATTTAACAAGCACCTCCAAATAAGACAAGTAAGGTCCCAATCTTCAAGGGATTAGCTCTAGTGTACAGGGCTTAAATAGTTTAAAATTATACATCTTTTGGGGAATATAAAATAGTGCAGCTGCTGTGAAAAAGTTTGGTGGTTCCTCAAAAATTAAATAAAGTTAACATATGACCCAGTAATCCCCTCCTAGGTACATACCCAAAAGAACTGAAAGCAGCGACACAAACACATTTGTATGCCAATGTTCACAGCAGCATTATTCACAATGGCAAAAAAGGTGAAACAACCCAAGTGTCCATCAATACATGAGTACATATGTGATGCACACATGCAATGAAATATGATTCAGCCTTGACAAGGCTAAATGGATGCTACAACATTAACCCTAAAAACACCATGAAATAAGCCAGTCACAAAATGACGAATACTGTAATGAGTTCACTGAAATGAAATATGCAGAATAGGCAAATTCATATACAGACAGATAATACATTAGAGGCTACCAGGGGATGGGGCAGGGGAGGAATGGGAAATTATTAATAGGCACAGAGTGTCCTTAAAAGGGTACCGGCACACTGGGCATGGTGGTGTGTGCCTGTAGTCCCAGCTGCTTGAGCCAAGGAGCTCAAATCCAGCTTGGGGAACAGAGCAAGACTCCGTCTCTTTAAAAATTAAAAAAAGGCAGGATGGGGTACAGGGTTTCTGTTGGAGGGAGGGATAAAAACTTATAGAAACAGTGGTTGCACAACAATTTGAATGCTATTAATGCCACCAAATTGTACACTTAGAAATGGTTAATGACCAGGTGCGGTGGCTCACGCCTGTAAACCTACCACTTTGGGAGGCCAAGGTGGGTGGATCACTTGAGGTCAGGAGTTCGAGACCAGCCTGGCCAACATGGTGAAACCCTGTCTCTACTAAAAATACAAAAATTAGCCAGGCGTGGTGGCAGGCACCTGTAATCCCAGCTACTGAGGAGGCTGAGGTGTGAGAATCGCTTGAACCCGGGAGGCAGAGGTTGCAGTGAGCTGAGATCGCGCCACTGCACTCCAGCCTGGGTGACAGAGTGAGACTCAAAAAATAAAAATAAATGGTTAACACGGCAAATTTTGTTATATAGGCACACACATATATATTTTGAGACGGAGTCTCGCTCTGTCGCCCAGGCTGGAGTACAGTGGCTCAATCTCAGCTCACTGCAACTTCCACTTCCCAGGTTCAAGCGATCCTCCTGCCTCAGTCTCCCAATTAGCTGGGATTACAATTCTGCGCCACCACACCTGGCTAATTTTTGCATTTTTAGTAGAGACAGGGTTTCATCACGCTGGCCAGACTGGTCTCGAACTCCTGACCTCAAGTGATCCGCCAGCCTCAGCCTCCCAAAGTGCTGGGATTACAGGCATAAGCCACCGTGCCTGGCTTGTTATATATCTTTTCATCACAATAAAAAATTTATTTTAGGCTGGGCGCGGTAGCTCACACCTTAATCCCAGCACTTTGGGAGGCTGAGGCAAGCAGATCACTTCAGGTCAAGAGTTCGAGACCAGCCTGGTCAATACGGTGAAACCCCATCTCTACTAAAAATACAAAAATTAGCCAGGCGTGGTGGTGGGCATCTGTAATCCCAGCTACTTGGGAGGCTGAGTCAGAAGAATCAATTGAATCCAGGAGGTGGAGGTTGCAGTGAGCCGAGATGGCACCACTGCACTCCGGCCTGGGCAACAGAGCAAGACTCTGTCTCAAAAATATATAGAGAGAGTATATACATATATTTTTCAATTACACACCTTTTACTTATACTAAAAAGCCATTATGGTGTCAATCCAAGGAGTTACGTGCAGCGCTAAAGACAAGCCTGCAGTAGTTTGTAGGGAGGTACACCCAAGAGATAAACATTCAGGAACCATCTTCACTAAACACATATCAAAAGCTTTTCCATTAACCCTTAGAGAAGAAATAACTCGGGTTTTGGTAGTTTATTTTTCACTTTTGGTGCTTTGGTACCTAAGGCTTAATATTATGTGGAAATGCTCTTTGAGAATAACAAATACCACTCGACAGCATCACTCTCCCTTACCATGTTGTCCTAGGGCAATTTATTTGACTATGAGTCCCTTTAGGGTAGATACAACAACTTAATTATCTACCTATCACTTTTGTACCTAGCAGCCATAACAGTGATAGCAATCTTGGGTCTGTCCATTCTTAACCGCCCAAAAGTTGCAACATTAATCACAAAAGCGTTACAATACGGGCAAATCTCCTTTCACCTAACAACAAAAACTTCTAACTTCCTGAAAGCTGAGTCCGAAGGCCCCAAGTGGAGAAATGAAATTGAAATCAAGGAGAGTAACTCTACACTGGCAAAGGCAATTAACTGTTGTTCCAGGTTCCCGGCCCGGGTCCCTGAGGCCACCCCGCCCTCCTCACCAAGTGTAGATCTGCAACTCGCTGGACGGTACATTTCCCCGGGAGAACTCGTCCATTCGGTGGTGGCGGCCGTTATTGGTGGTGAAGACCCGTAGCAACAGTGGGCATGTCTGAGGGAGAGAGAAAACGGAAGGGCAGAAGTTAAAAACACCAGCTGCGAACCCGGAGCTCATCTCTCTTCCCGAGGCGTTGCGGCCTCCGAGCCGCCCCGAGACCAAAAACACCATCTCCTCCCGCACACAGGCCGCGCCTCTGCACCCTGCGGGGCTCATCCCCAACCTCTTCCCGGACCCCAAAGCGGAGGGGGCCTTCACCTTCTCGCGGTCGATCGGTTTCTCTGGCTCCTTCTTAATTTCCTCCTGGGTAACGCGCGACTCCACCGCCATCTTCCTCCTACGGCCTGCGAGACGCTCGCCCTGACCTCCGACCCCTGCAGCGAGCATGAGCACTAAGTCGCGAGGAGAAGCTCGACACTTTATAGTCGGCCAGGGGCTGGGCGGGGCGTCTCCTGGCGCAGGCGCACTTCCGTGCGTGGTGTGCGAGCCGGGGCGCGCCTGCGTGTTGCGACTTCGGGAAAAGGCGGGTGCTGGAGTCCGCGGGGAGGAGGTGCTTAGCGTCCGTCGCCTAGCAATTGGTTGTCAGGATGTTTTTTTCCCTTGAGTATTCACAGGCGACGTAAGCTTAAGGTGGCGTTTTCATGCGTAATGACGAAAACCTTATTGGACACAAAACGTTCCTTTATTAGCAAAATATAGATCTTTCTGATGAAAGAACAGGCCCGCGATACCCGCCCCTGAGGTAAGCCGGAAGACAGGCCGCCAGCGTAGGTGGTCATGGAGCGATCCTTCCAGCCACACACAGTTCGGGTGGCTTAGAGACCTGAACGAGTACAGCAAATCCAGAACTTGTAGGAAATAACGTTCTAGAATATCTTCAGGACCTATGGGTGGCAATATATGATACAAAAACAACTAACTTGAAGCAATTGATTTGACTGGGTTACGACAAAAATAACCTCCAAAATACATAACTCCATGATGAACCCAAAATGCCAAGTATATGACTGAACTTACAAGTGATACCATCTTACGACTGAAGAGTGGGAAAAAAAATACATCATAAGAGAGAAGCCACACAGTAGAAATTTGTTACACATATGATTGACAAAGGCAATTATCCAGAATATATAGGATCTAAACAGACAACCCAATCGAAAAATGGATAAAATTACTGAACAGGTGCTTTGGCAATGACAAAATCCAGATAGTCAACAAACATGTAAGGTGCGCAAGCGCATTACAAATCAGGGAAATACATTAAAACCACGATTAGTTTCAATTGATTGGTTTTTAAACCACACCCACTAGATTGGCAAAAATTAGGAACTCTGACCGGGCGTGGTGGTGGCTCACGCCTGTAATCTCAGCATTTTGGGAGGCGGAGGCAGGCGGATTATTTGACCTCCTGACTTCCGACTTGAGGCCAGGAGTTTGAGACAAGCCTGGCCAACACGATGAGACCCCGTCTCCACTAAAAATACAAAAAAAAAATTAGCCGAGAGTGGTGGCAGGCGCCTGTGATTCCACCTACTGTGAAGGCAGAGGCAGGAGAATTGCCTGAATCCGGGAGGCGGAGGTTACAGGTTCCAGTGAGTGGAGATCATGCCACTGCAGTCCAGCAACCTAGATGACAGAGTGAGACTCCGTCTCAAAAAAAAAAAAAAAAAAAAAAAAAAAAAAAAATACCGCCGGTCACAGTGGCTTACCCCAGTAATCCCAGCACTTTGGGAGGTCAAGACGGGTGGATCACTTGAAGTCAGGAGTCCGAGACCAGCCTAACCAACATGGTGAAGCCCCGTCTCTACTAAAAATGCAAAATTAGCCACTCGTGGTGTCACAAGCCTGTAATCCCAGCTACTTGGGAGGCTGAGGCAGGAGAATCGCTTGAACCCGGAGGTGGAGGCTGCAGTGAGCCAAGATCACGCCATTGTACTCCAGTCTGGGCAACAAGAGCAAAACTGCAAAATGCCGTCTTAAAACAAACAAAAAATTTAGGAACTCCGACAGTAGCAAGTGTTTGTAGGCTACTGAGAATTCTCATATACTGCTGGTAAGAATGTAAACTGGAACACCTGCTTTAGAAAGTAGTACTTACCCTAGAGAAAATATTGCTCAAGTGTATCCAGAGACGTTACAAGAATGTTCTTAGCTATATTGTTCATGAGAACAAAAAGCTGGAAACAGCCCAAGTGTCCATCAACAGTAGGACAGTTCAGTGAATTGTGGTGTACTAGACAGCAATAAAACTACCAATAAACAATGTGAGTACTATAAAGCAACACAAATTTACAAACTACAGTCATATGAAACAATGGGAATCTCACAAACATGATGGTGAATACAAGAAACCAAAGACAAAATTGTATTTACTGTATGAATTCATTTTCAAAACATTCAAAAGCAGGCAATACTAAAATATATTGTTCAAGAGAATTCCCAGGTGACAAAATTATAAAGAAAATGGAGAAGTAATTATAATTACCAGAAAAGTCTGAGTAGTAATGACCTCTGAGTATAGAAGGGAATTGTAACAAGGGAGGGGCAAATGGAATACTTCTAGAATGTTGGCAGCATTCCATTTTTTTTTAACCTAGGTGGTGGATACATAGCTGTTTTAATTAAAATTACTTTTTTTTTTTGAGACAGAGTCTCGCTCTGTCATCAGGCTGGAGTGCAGTGCAGTGGCACAATCTCGGCTCACTGCAACCTCCATCTCATGAGTTCAAGCAGTTCTCTGCCTCAGCCTCCCCAGTAGCTGGGATTACAGGCACCCGCCACCATGCCCAGCTAATTTTTTTGAATTTTTAGTGGAGACGGGGTTTCACCATCTTGGCCAGGCTGGTATTGAACTCCTGACCTCGTGATCCACCCGCCTCAGCCTCCCAAAGTGCTGGGATTACAGGCATGAGCCACCACACCCGGACTGAATTAAAATTACTCTTTAAAGAGTACATTTATGTTATTATTATTGAGATGGTCTTGCTCTGTCACCCAGGCTGGAGTCCAGTGATGCAATCATGACTCACTGCAGCCTTGACTTCCCGGCTCCAGCGATCCTCCCACCTCAGCCTCCTGGGTAGCTGGGACCGTGTAGCCGGGAACACAGGCGCAAGCCACCATGACGGGCTAATTTTTGTAGAGATAGGACTTCACCATTTTGGCCAGGCTGGTCTCGAACTCCTGACCTCAAGCTATCCACCCTCCTCAGCCTCCCAAACTGCTGGGATTATAGGCACGAGCCACTGTACTCAACCCCATTTATTTTTTATGCACCCCTTTGTACTAATGCTATACCTTGCTATTTTAAAAATACATAATTCAGTAGAAAAAATGACAAAAGACATGGATGGGCCAGGCACGGTGGCTCACGCCTGTAATCTCAGCACTTTGGGAGGCTGAGATGGGTAGATAGCTTGAGGTCAGGAGTTCGAGACCAGCCTGGCCAGCATGGCGAAACCCTCTCTACTAAAAATACAAAAATTAGCTGGGCGTGGTGGCAGGTGCCTGTAATCCCAGCTACTCTGGAGGCTGAGGCAGGAGAATCGCTTGAACCTGGGAGGCGGAGGTTGCAGTGAGAGCCTTAGCAACAGAGCTATACACCGTCTCAAAACAAAATGAAACAAAAAAATAATGGACATTTCATAGAAGATTAAATAAAGGTAAACATATGAAGATACCCGACCTCAAGAATAGTCATAAAAATGCAAAGTTAAACACAGATAACATTTCACTCTACTAGATTAAACAAAATGTGAAAGTCAGACAACTAAGTACTCACAAGGATATGGAGAAAAGGGAATTCTTACAGATTGCTCTCATCCACTTTAGAAAACTGATTGGCATCACCTAGAAAGATTCAATATGTGTACACCTTAAGACTCAGCTATTCTGGCTGGGCGTGGTGGCTCACGCCTGTAATCCCAACACTGTGGGAAGCCGAGGTGGGCGGATCACCTGAGGTTGGGAGTTCAAGACCAGCCTGACCAACATGGAGAAACCCCATCTCTACTAAAAATACAAAATTAGCCAGGAATGATGGTGCATGCCTGTAATCCCAGCTACTTGGGAGGCTGAGGCAGGAGAATCGCTTGAATCTGGGAGGTGGAGGTTGCAGTGAGCCCAGATTGCACCATTGCACTCCAGCCTGGGCAATGAGAGCGAAACTCCATCTCAAGACAAAAAAAAGACTCAGCTATTCTATGCCTTATGTGTAACTCAGAAAAACTGTTGGCCATGAGCACAAGGCAGCAGTTTAAATAATATTATAATGTGTTTAGTCATAATAAGTAGAAACAATTCAACTGCCTACCTAGAGTATATTCATAAAATGAAATACTATAAAGACTTGAAAGTAAATAAATGAACCAGTATTCTTTTTTTTAATTTTATTTATTTTTTTATTATTTTTATTTTTTTGAGATGGCGTCTCGCTCTGTCGCCAGGCTGGAGTGCAGTGGTGCAATCTCAGCTCACTGCAATCTCCGCCTTCCAGGTTCAAGAAATTCTCCTGCCTCAGCCTCCTGAGTAGCTGGGATTACAGGCGCGCACCACCATGCCTGTTGTGGGAAGTCAGGAACCCCGAATGGAGGGACCGGCTGAAGCCATGGCAGAAGAACGTGGATTGTGAAGATTTCATGGACATTTATTAGTTCCCCAAATTAATACTTTTATAATTTCTTACACCTGTCTTTACTGCAGTCTCTGAACATAAATTGTGAAGATTTCATGGATACTTATCACTTCCCCAATCAATACCCTTGTGATTTCCTATGCCTGTCTTTAATCTCTTAATCCCATCATCTTTGTAAGCTGAGGAGGATGTATGTCACCTGAGGACCCTGTGATGATTGCGTTGACTGCACAAATTGTTTGTAGAGCATGTGTGTTTGAACAATATGAAATCTGGGCACCTTGAAAAAAGAACAGGATAACAGCAATGTTCAGGGAACAAGAGAGATAACCTTAAACTCTGACCGCAGGTGAGCCGGGCGGAACAGAGCCATATTTCTCTTCTTTCAAAAGCAAATGGGAGAAATATCACTGAATTCTTTTTCTCAGCAAGGAACATCCCGAGAAAGAGAATGCGTCCCTGAGGGTAGGCCTCTAAAATGGCTGCTTCGGGGTGCGGCTGTCTTTTATGGTTGAGCTGTAGGGATGAAATAAGCCCCAGTCTCCCGTAGTGCTCCCAGGCTTATTAGGAGGAGGAAATTCTCACCTAATAAATTTTGGTCAGACCGGTTGTCTGCTCTCAAACCCTGTCTCCTGATAAGATGTTATCAATGACAATGCGTGCCTGAAACTTCATTAGCAAGTTTAATTTCGCCCCAGTCCTGTGGTCCTGTGATCTCGCCCTGCCTCCATTTGCCTTGTGATATCTTATTACCTTGGGAAGCATGTGATCTCTGTGACCCACACCCTATTCGTACACTCCCTCCCCTTTTGAAAATCACTAATAAAAACTTGCTGATTTTGTGGCTCAGGGGGCATCACGGAAGCTGCTGACATGTGATGTCTCCCCCAGATGCCCAGCTTTAAAATTTCTCTGTTTTGTACTCTGTCCCTTTATTTCTCAGACTAGCCAACCCTTAGGGAAAATAGAAAAGAACCTACGTGAAATATCGGGGGTGAATTTCGGCCCGATATCTGGCTGAATTTTCCCCCGATACATGCCCAGCTAATTTGTGTATCTTTAGTAGAGACGGCGTGTCACCATGTTGGCCAGGATGGTCTCAGTCTCCTGACCTCGTGATCCGCTCACCTCAGCCCCCCAAAGTGCTGGGATTACAGGCGTGAGCCACCATGCCCAGCCTTCTTTTTTTAAAAAGTAGAAGAAGCAAGTCACAGAACACATACAATAGGGTTCAATTTATGCAGTTTATTCAATTTGGGGGGAAAATAGGAACCCCTCACCTAAAAATACTGTTTAGGGAAACAAACATGAGTAGTAAAACTATAAAGAGAATCAGGGGGAAATAAACACTAAATTCAGTTTAGTGTTACCTCTGAGGGTAAGCTTGGGTGATGCAATTTATGAAGGGCATCCACGGCTTCTAAGATACTGGTAATATACTCTTTCTCACTAGGAGGAGTGTGTTTTTTATTCTTTACATTGTAGCTGTACATCTTAGAAACTCTTTTGTATGTGTGATTTAGATTACTCTTTTAAAACAGTTATTTACTTACTTACTTTTGAGACAGGGTCTGGCTCCGCTGCCCAGGCTGGAATGCATTGGTATAATCTCAATCTCAGCTCACTGCAGCCTCCGCCTCCTGGACTCAAGCAATCCTCCCACCTCAGCCTCCCATGTGGCTGGGACCACAGGCCACACCACCATGCCTGGCTAATGTTTTCTAGAAACGGGGTTTTGCCATGTTGCCTAACTTGTCTCAAACTCCTGGGCTCGGCAGGGTGTGGTGGCTCACGCCTATAATCCCAGCATTTTGGGAGGCTGAGGCGGGCAGATCATGAGGTCAGGAGATCGAGACAATCTTGGCTAACACAGTGAAACCCCATCTCTACTAAAAATACAAAAAATTAGCTGGGTGTGATAGTGGGCACTTATAGTCCCGGCTACTCGGGAGGCTTAGGTGGGACTCGGTCTAAAAAAAAAAAAAAAAAAAAAAAAATTCCTGGCCTCAAGCAATTCACCGCCTTGGCCTCCCAAAGTGCTGAGGTTACAAGTGTGACTAACCACACCCAGCCATAAAAAATTTATTTTTTCATTGTGCCTAGAATAGGCATGCATGCAGAGTTGCATGCAGGCAATGTTTGTTTTTTCAAAAAGATATTTAAATTTTCTCCCCAGTTCTATGATTCTAGTATATCTTTTTTAAAAATTTTATTTTTCTGAATAAAGAAGAATTCTAGGATGATTCTAGTATTATATCTTTTTCAAAACCTCCATAATATAATAATGCAGACACATGAGGGCACTCTAATCAATCCATTAAAGGGAAAACATTGAAACTATGAAAATGAAGAACTTCACAACCTTTTATTGGTGATACTGGGGAGGGTTAATTTCTTAGATATAAGCTCTCATTTTGGGACCTTTCCAAATAACCAGCTCTCATCAAAATGAAACTTTCCGACATCTTGAGGCAGTAGAAGTGCAGCTATATTTTAGAATACTTGGAATACTTTTTCAGCAGCCCTCATTCTACCTACATGGACTTGTAAAACCAGCTCTGAGTTGCTCCTGAAATTGTAATATTTAAGGGTATGCATCTTTCCTTTCTTTTTAGAATTTACGTGGACAAGTATTACACTTCTAAGTAATACACCCAAGGGAATTGAAAGCAGGGACTCAGGTATTTGTGCACTAGTGTTCATAGCAGTATTATTCACAGTAGCCAAAAGGTAGAAACAATCTGAATGTCCATCAACAGATGGAAAGATACACATAGAATGGAATATTCAGCTTTCAAAAGGAATAAAATTCTGACACGTTACAACGTGGGTGAACCTAGAAAACATTATGCTAAGTGAAATAAGCCAGACACAAAAGAACAAACATTGTGTGATTTCATTTATAAGAGGCACATAGAATGAACAGGCAAATTCATAGGCAGAAAGTAAAAGAGAGGCTGCCAGGGGCTGGTGGATACGTGGGGACTGGGAAGTTATTGCTTAATGGGTACAGAGTTTCTTTTTGAGATGAGATGATGAAAAAATTCTGGATATGGATGGTGGGGATGGTTGCACAACATAGTGAACATACTTCAAGTCACTGAATTGTACACCAAAAAATTGTTAAAATAATAACATTTATGTTACATAAATTTTATCATAATTTTAAAAATTAAAAAAAGTGAACATCTGAAGTATGTGAAAAATAAGTCATCAGACTCTCTCCACTCTTCTTTTTCTACTCTCTCTCTTTTGTGTGTCCTAGCATTATGAATTTAGGAAAAGGCAGATTCTCCGAATTAAAATCAGAAATATGTAATGAGGAGTTCTAAAAAATATGCCTCGGTCAATCACTGCAACTCCATGGCATTCTCTGCTGTTAATATGAAGAAGAATGACCTTTTAATGGCAGGGAAATAAGTGAACACTACACAAAATGTGTTTCTGGAGAAGATTTAATGAAATGTATTATTCATAGAACTTTCTGGTTGTTTATAAAAGTTGTGGATTATAAATTTGAATCTCTAGGGGATTATTAATGCTTTTCAAATTCCTCTCATGACACTCTTTCCTTCAGGTGTATCTGTAGGCGACACGGGATACAGCAATTATAAGCACAATATTTACTGGGCTCTGTTTCCCAAAGGGTTGTATGTGAACAGTATCAGTAAAGCATCTACTTGTTACCAAGAGTAAAGGCTGGGCACAAAGGCTCACACCTGTAATCCCAGCACTTTGGGAGGCTGAGGCAGGAATATCGCTTCAGTCCAGGAGTTCAAGACCAGCCTGAGCAACATTATCAAGACCCCTGTCTCTTAAAAAAAAAAAAAAATTAGCTGTGGTGGCACGTGCCTGTAGTCCCAGGTACTCAGGAAGCTGGAGGTGGGAGGTTTGTATGAGCCCAGGAGATCAAGGCTGCAGTGAGCCGTGATTGTGTAACTGTACAACTCTGTTGTTTAGACAACAGAGTGAGACCCTGTCTCAAAAAAGGAGTCGAAAAAATATATAAATTTCCATAACAATCCTAGAAGAATTAAACTTACAGATAGTACAATTACTACTTAGACTATCCATTTCTTTTCTCTCTTTCGGTTTTTGAGACAGAGTCTCACTCTCTTGCCCAGGCTGGAGTGCAGTGGCCACCTTGGCTCACTGCAACCTTCGCCTCCACACTTCAAGTGATTCTCCTGCCTCAGCCTCCCGAGTAGCTGGCATTACAGGCACATGCCACCACACCTGGCTAATTTTTATAATTTTTAGTAGAGACGGAGTTTCACCATGTTGGCCAGGCTGGTCTCAAACTCCTGACCTCAGGTGATCCTGCCACCTTCACCCCCAATGTGCTGGGATTACAGGCGTGAGCCATGTCACCTGGCCTTTTTATTTATTTATTTTAAGAAAGAAAGTGTCTCACTTTGTCTCCCAGGCTGGAGGGCAGTGGCATGATCATAGCTCATTGCAGCCTCCAGCTCCTGGGCTCAAGGGATCCTCCCTCCTCAGCTTCATGAGCAGCTTGTACTACAGGCATGAGCCACCACATCCAGTTCATTTTTCAATACTTTGTAGAGATTGAGTCTTGCTAGGTTGCCCAGAATGGTCTTGAGCTCTTGGCCTCAAGTGATTCTCCTACCTCTGCCTCTCACAGTGCTAGGATTACAAGCATAAGCCACCAAGCCCAGGTGGTTACTTTTTGCTATCTTAAGAACTCTTTTTTGGTGGCTCACGCCTGTAATCCCAGCACTTTGGGAGGCCGAGGCGGGCAGATCACGAGGTCAGGAGATCGAGACCATCCTGGCTAACACAGTGAAACCCCGTCTCTACTAAAAATACAAAAAAAAAAATTAGGCAGGCATGGTGGCGGGCGCCTGTAGTCCCAGGTACTCGGGAGGCTGTGGCAGGAGAATCGCTTGAACCCAGGAGGTGGAGGTTGCAGTGAGCTGAGATCGCGCCACTGCACTTCAGCCTGGGTGACAGAGCAAGACTCCGTCTCAAAAAAAAAAAAGAACTCTATTTTTTGGGGGGGGACGGAGTCTCCGTCTCCCACACTGGAGTGCGATGGCACGATCTCCACTCACTGCACCCTCTGCCTCCTGGGTTCAAGCAATTGTTCTGTCTCCCTTTCCAAATAGCTGGGATTATGTGCTCACAACACGACACCCAGCTAATTTTTGTATTTTCAGTAGAGAGAAAGTGTCACCAAATTGGTCAGGCTGGTCTCAGAACTCCTGACCTCAGGTGATCCACCTGCCTCAGCCTCCAAGGGTTCCCAAAGTGCTGGTGTCCCCAAAGTGCTGGTGTCCAGTGGGTTTGTGGTCTCCGTGACTTCAAGAACGGAGCCACGGACCCTCGCAGTGAGTGTTACAGCTCTTAAAGATGACACAGTGAGTGTTACAGCTCTTAATGACTGCAGGGACTCGAAAAGTGAGCAACAGCAAAATTTATTGGGAAGAGGGAAAGAGCAAAACCTCCACAACCCAGAAAGAGACTGGAGCTGATTGCAACTGCTGGCGGAAGCGGGGGGCGGTGTAAAGAGGAGAAATGGCCGGCTTTTATTCTTTTATTCGTCCCTGCCCATGTCCTGCCAATTGGTCCATTTTCCAGAGTGCTGATTGGTCCATTTTCCAGAGCGCTGATTGGTCCATTTTACAGAGTGTTGATTGGTCCATTTTACAAACCTCTAGCTAGCTACAGAGCACTCATTGGTGCGTTTTTACAGAGTGCTGATTGGTGCATTTTACAAACCTCTAGCTAGCTACAGAGCGCTAATTCGTGCATTTTATAATCCTAGCTATAGAGTGCTGACTGGTGCATTTTACAATCCTCTTGTAAGACAGAAAAGTTCTCCAAGTCCCCACTCCACCCAGGAAGTCCAGCTGGCTTCACCTCTCACTGGGATTACAGGCATAAGCCACCAGCCTGGCCAGAACTCTGTATTTTTACAAATGAGCACAAGTGCTTGTTTGGCATCAGCACTACAGGCAATGCCTGATCCTCCTAACTGTTCTTGCTGTGTCACCCCTACTGGCATTCTTCACACTATAGCCAGAGGGGTAGTGTTTTAAAAGTCCTAATCCCTTGATTAAAAACCTTCAAAGTATCCATTGTACTTTGGAACAAAAGCTAACTTCCATACTAAGGTACTGATGACTCCTCCGCCCTCCTCTCCCGCCATCCTCCTAATTCACTGCTCTGCAGCCCTGTGGGCCTTCCCTACCAGACCAGGACGTTAACATTTGCTGCTTCCTCTGCCTGAGACAATCTTCCCCCACACCCTTGTCCCATCCTCAGTCCTCACTCACTCTATTATCAAAGTAATCTCAGAGAGGCCTTTCTCAGCTTTAGTAATGTAGAGTTCTCTCTACCTCCCTCCTCCATCAGCAATCGCTTGTTTATTTCTCATAGCATCTCTCGTTTCTGATTTATGTGACTTACGTCACTCTCTCTTTATAGAATGTAAACTGCCTGAGGGCAGAGGCTCTGTCTTACCTCTGCATCCCCAGCTCCTAGCCCAGTCCACAGAGCCTACCTAGCACATAGCTAGTGCTCAGTTAATGCCTGTTGAATTATAACAATGAACAGTTGGATAAATTACTAGGCTGTTCCCACCAATTAGACCCTAAGGTGTAGGCTTTGGAAACCCACTTACTTTTAAGCCAGTGGAACAGAAAAAGGGGTGGCATTGTCTTTTCAGAGAGTTGAAATGTCTCTCATTTTAATCCCTAATTTAAGCATTTGAATGATTAGATGGAAAATGGTTTTCAAACAGACATCTACTTCCTCAAGAGTCTGCAGAGTGTCAGCAACATATTTACCAGAGGCAAGCTGTAGAGGCCTCCTAAAGTGCTGGGATTACACGAGTGAGCCACCGCTCCCAAATAAATGTGTACCTGGTATTAAAATATGTGTTACATGGTTAAAGACATTTTAGGGCCAGACGCAGTGGCTCACACATGTAATGCCAGCACTTTGGGAGGTCAAGGTGGGCAGATCACTTGAGGTCAGGAGTTCGAGACCAGCCTGGTCAACATGGCAAAACCCCAACTCTATAAAAAATATGAAAAAGTAGCCAGGCGTGGTGGTGCATGTCTATAGTCCCCGCTCCTTGGGAGGCTTAGGTGGGAGGATCACTTAAGTCTAGGAGAGTGAAGCTGCTGTGAGCCAGGATTGCACCACTGCACTCCAGCTTGGGTGACAAGATGAGATCCTGGCTTAAAAAAAAAAAAAAAAAAAAGATCAGTATCTCTCATGAACACAGAGGCAAAAATCCTCAACAAATATAAGCAAATTGTATCCAACAATGTTGTATAAAAAAACCATAACCAAGTGGGATTTATCCCAGGTATGCAAGGCTGGCTCAATATTTAAAAATCAGCTGATGTGGCCGGGCGTGGTGGCTCACACCTGTAATCCCAGCACTTTGGGAGGCCGAGGTGGGCGGATCACAAGGTCCGGAGTTCGAGACCAGCCTGACCAACATGGTGAAACCCTGTCTCTACTAAAAATACAAAACAAAATACAAAAACCCCGTCTCCACTAAAAATACAAAAATTAGCCGGGTGTGGTGGCAGGTGCCTGTAATCCCAGCTACTCAGGAGGCTGAGGCAGGAGAATCACTTGAACCCAGGAGGCGGAGGTTGCAATGAGCCAAGATTGGGCCACTGCACTCCAGCCTGGGCAACAGAGCAAGACTCCATCTCAAAAAAATAATAAGGATAATAAAGAAGAAAAATAATATCATATCAATAATATAAAAAAAAGCATTTGACAAAATCAAACGCCCATTCATGATAAAAAACTGTCAGCAAACTAGGAATAAAGAGGAACTTCCTCCACTAGATAAAGAATATCTACAAAAAGCCTACAGCTAACATCATTCTTAATGGTGAGAAATTAGTCCTCCCCCTAAGATGAGGAACAAGGAAAGGATGTCCCGTCTCACTACTGCTTTTTAATATTATATTAGAAGTCCTAGCTAATGCAAGACGAGAAAAGAAAAGTAAAGGTAGACAGATTGGGGAGGAAGAATTAAAACAGTTGTACTGGCTGGGCATGGTGGCTTATGCCTGTAATCCCAGAAATTTGGGAGGCTGAGGCAGGCAGATCACTTGAGCCCAGTAGTTTGAGACTAGCCTGGGCAACATAGCAAAACCCTGTCTCTATTTATATAAACTAGTTTAAAAAAAAAAAAAAAAAAGAACTGTTGTAGTTTGCAGGTGACATGATTGTTTATGCAGCTAAATAAAAAACATTGACAATACCAAATGCTGAGGATGTAGAGCAACAGGAAATTTCATTCATTGCTGGTGGAAATGCAAAATGGTACAGCCACTTTGAAAGATAGTTTGGCAGTTTCTTACAGAACTAAACATACTATTATCACACAATTCAGCAATCATGCTCCTTGGTATTTACCCAAATAAACTGGAAACTCGTGCCTATAACCCCAACACTTTGGGAGGCTGAGTCAGAAGGATTGTTTGAGCCCAGGACTTCAAGATCAGCCTGGACAACATAGTAAGACCCTATCTCTACAAAAAATTTTAAAATTAACTGGGTATGGTAGTGTGCACCTGTGGTCCCAGCTACTTGGGAAGCTAATGTAGGAGGATCACTTGAGCCCAGGAGGTCAAGGCTGCAGTGAGCTATGATTGTGCCACTGTGCTCCAGCCTATGTGACAGAACAAGACTCTGTCTCAAAAAAAAAAAAAAAAAAAAAAAAAAAAAAGAGAGAGAGAAAGAGAAACACACAGGGCTCTGAAGTGATGCCAAATGAGAAGAGACAGCCTGGAGATCTGAGAGATGGGGCTTGCAGGCAGAAGGTGAGCTCTGGGAAGGGGCTGAGATGGCCCAGGCTGCATGTAGGGAGAATGAAAGAAAGCCAGGCCAGCCACGCGCAGTGGCTCACACCTGTAATCCCAGCACATTGGGAGGCCGAGGTGGGCAGATCACCTGAGGTCAGGAGTTCGAGACCAGCCTGGCCAACATGGTGAAACCCTGTCTCTACTAAAAATATCAAAAAAATTAGCCAGGCGTGGTGGCAGGCACCTGTAATTCTAGCTACTCAGGAGGCTGAGGCAGAAGAATCACTTGAACCCGAGAGGCAGAGGTTGCAGTGAGCCGAGATTGAGCCATTTCACTCCAGCCTGGGGGACAGAGTGAGACTTTGTCTAAAAAAGGAAGAAAAAAAAAAAAGAAGCCAGGCCAGGGGCTGGAGCAGGGAGGACAAAGGACAGAAAGGCCAGAGATGTGGGCAGGGGCCAGGTCACCTATCTGAGACCATGACAGGAGTTTGAATTTTATTTTAATTAGAATAAGAGTCATAGCAGTTGGGATTCTTCTTGCAAACATGGAAGGACTCTGGCCAATTTAAGAAAAGGAATGGACTGAAAAAGCAGCTCATAGAACCACCAAGAAGGCTGATCGATTAGGCTTAGAAAAACACACAACCACTCTGTGAGGTTGGGCAGTCAGCAAAACAGGCAGAATCACCTCCCAGAGCTGGTGCAGAGGGCATGCCCCAACCAGAGTGACTATGTTGCCCAGGCTGGTCTGGAACTCCTGGGCTCAAGTGATCCTCCTGCCTTGCCCTCCCAAACTGCTGGGACTACAGGTGTGAGCCACTGTATGGGGCTTCACTCACATTCTTGACAGCCAGATTCAAGTTCTGAAGAATATTTATTTTAATCAACTTTCAAAACTCTTAAGTCCTGATCAATGAAAAGGGAGAAAAAGCAAATAAGTAGGCATGTATTGTATGTGGAAGGTGTTTCAAAATGGCCAGCCAGGACAGAAGACAGTAACTCTAGTGCACACACCATTTCACTCAGGGAAAGTCACAAAAGTCAGCCACAACCCCAGGCTATGAAAGGAGTCAAGGTGGCTGTTACAGGCCAGGTGAACACAACTTTAAATGGCATCAGTTCAAGACCATTACATTGTGGGACTGGAAATAGTTACTAGATTATTTCTGGGAGTAGTAGAAGTAGTGAAGTATCAATATGAAAACAGTTGAGATGTCCGCCTTATTTAACCCTTAAACCAGAGGTTTTCAATTGTGGCTGCACATTAGAAGCACCTGGGAATCTTAAAACAACAACAACAATAACAACAAACAATGGAAACCAACATCTCCAGGGAAAGCCCAGGGCCTCAGCTGTTTCGAGGGCTCCCTGGGGTTGGGAATCATTCCCAAAGCTTGGTGCTCACTGACTTGGGAAGGCGAGAGGTTTGAAATTCAAGCAGCCAGGCAATTTCTGTGCAAGGCCTGCCAATGCTTTGGACATCTCTTCATTATTTACAGTTCTGAGTTCAAAGAATTTTTAAGACTTAAAAATTACCAGATCCACACGAGGTCAGGAGATCGAGACCATCCTGGCTCACATGGTGAAACCCCGTCTCTACTAAAAAATGCAAAAAATTAGCCAGGCCTGGTGGCGGGCGCCTGTAGTCCCAGCTACTCGGGAGGCTGAGGCAGGAGAATGGTGTGAACCCGGGAGGCGGAGCTAGCAGTGAGCTGAGATGGCGCCACTGCACTCCAGCCTGGGCGGCAGAGCAAGACTCCATCTCAAAAAAAAAAAAAAAAAAAATTACCGGATCCAAATTTTTGCTTGATCTATTCTGGTGGGTAGTATCACAAGCCTTTATTTTGTTGTTGTTGTTGTTGTTTTACAAATTTACATTTTAATTGCCTTTATTTATTTATTTGAGACGGAGTTTTGCTCTTGTTGCCAAGGCTGGAGTGCAGTGGCTCAGTCTTGGCTCACTGCAACCTCCGCCTCCCAGGTTCAAGCGATTATCCTGACTCAGCCTCCCGAGTAGCTGGGACTACAGGCACGCACCACCACACCTGGCTAATTTTTGTATTTTTAGTAGAGACAGGGTTTCACCATGTTGTCTAGGATGGTCTTGAACTCCTGACCTCAGGTGATCCACCCACCTCGGCCTCTCAAAGTGCTGGGATTACAGGCATGAGCCACTGTGTCCAGCCTGCCTGTCTTTACAAAGAAAAAATAATTAAGCCTTGAGAATTTGTAATAGTTATATTTTTCTTTGTAACCATAATCTTTAGGCTTTTAATAACATCTAGTTTGTAACTCAGCTTAATTTTTTTTCTCTGCTAAGGTATGAGGGTAGGGTGTGTAACTGTAAATTTGTAATTTATACTGAGGGTATGAGTTGGGCATGGCAGGGAAGCCGCTGGGACCCTACAGTGGACTATTTGTCATTCTTCAGGACAAAGGGAATGACAGCAGCCAGCGCTTCCTGCCTTGTACTCACACACTGGAGTGTGCTGAAGCGTACTGAGGAGGCGGGGCCGTCTCAGATGCCCCATCCTGCTCCTGACTTCGCAAGCTGCCACTCTGGGCAGTGCCAGCACAGGGGGAGCAGACACAAGCTCAGTTGCTCAGCGAGTTCTGTGGGCTTTGCAACCATTGGAAACTCCAGAAACCTTAGCTTCACAGCTTGGAGAAAAGGAAAGTTTTGGTTGTCAGCGTACTTAAGGGTGGTCCTAAAAAGGCTGCCTGCAGAGAGCACATTTTAGTAGGATTGGGATGGGGCACACCTAGCCTGTGGACCAGGCCCTGAGAAATAGCAGCCTGTCGGAGGGGGGAGGGGGGGGGTCAGGAGATTCACAGAAAGAGTGAGTATAATGAAGAGAGCTGAATTCCTGATTAGAAAGAAGTTTTTTATTGTTGTTGTTGTTTGGTTTTTGTTTTTTTTTGAGATGGAGTCTTGCTCTGTCGCCCAGGCTGGAGTGCAGTGGCGCAATCTCGGCTCACTGCAAGCTCCGCCTCCCGGGTTCACGCCATTCTCCTGCCTCAGCCTCCCGAGTAGCTGGGACTACAGGCGCCCGCCACCATGCCCGGCTAATTTTTCTTTTCTTTCTTTCTTTCTTTTTTTTTTTTTGTATTTTTAGTAGAGACGGGGTTTCACCGTGGTCTCGATCTCCTGACCTCGTGATCCTCCCGCCTCGGCCTCCCAAAGTGCTGGGATTACAGGCGTGAGCCACCGCGCCCGGCCAGGTTTTTAATGGAGTGTGCCAGACATTATGGAGCTTTCTCTCCCTCTTTTTATCTTCAGCCACGGTTTATCTCCACTGCCTTCCTCGGAATCCTAGAACTGTATTTCCCAGACCCTCTTGCCTCTAGGGTTCCAGGATTTACATTCTGCCAAGGACCAAGTTTAGGTACTCCTGCATTATTTGAAAGACAAAGGGATGCTGAGGCCGCAAGCAGGGGGCATGTGGGGACCTCAGCACACCTGAGGCCTTGCAGCCACCTCCAGGCACCCGCTGCGAGGCTGCCCCTCCCTGATGGGCGTTTGAGCATCATGGAGGTTTCTGACCAGGGAACAGGGGGCAGCAATTTCCTAGGTCCCCGTCCCACAGCTGCCATGATGAACCTGGAAACTAACACCTTACTTTCCTGGATTTTTTCATGCTACTTAGCATCTTTCTTCATGCTATTTTGACAAACTTCCCTGGATTTTTGCTCCTTTAGACCTGCCAGCAGTTTTTACAGTATCTGATTCCGTAATTTAAATCCCTTTCTGCTTAAAATATCTAGAATGGTTTGTTTTTCCAATTGAACACTGCGTGTTTGGTGCCAGAAGTGGCCCCAGGAAACAACTCTCAAATGTGGGTGTCTCAGTCTGTTCAGGCTGCTGTAGCAAAACAGCTTAGACTGAGTAATTTATATACAACAGAATGTCTTGCTCACAGTTCTGGAGGTGGGGAAGTCCATGATCAAGGAGCCAGGTATTCAGTGTCTGGTGAGGGCCCGTTCCTCTTAGATGGCACCTTCTATGTGTCCTCACATGGCAGAAGGGCAAAAAAGGGCAAACAATAGCCAGGCATGGTGGTGGGTGCCTGTAATCCCAGCTACTCGGGAGGCTGAGGTCTGAGAATTGCTTCAACCCGGGAGGTGAGGTTGCAGTGATCTGAGATCACGCCACTGCACTCCAGCCAGGTGACAGAGGGAGACAGAGGGAGAGCCAGGTGCAGTGGCTCACTCCTGTAATCCCAGCACTTTGGGAGGTCGAGGCAGACGGATCACCTGAGGTCGGGAGTTCAAGACCAGCCTGACCAACATGGAGGAACCCCGTCTCTACTAAAAATACAAATTAGCTGGGGGTTGTGGCACATGCCTGTAATCCCAGCTACTCAGGAGGCTGAGGCAGAAGAATCACTTGAACCTAGGAGGCAGAGGTTGCAGTGAGCCGAGATCGCACAATTGCATTCCAGCCTGGGCAACACACCTGTAATCCCAGCACTTTGGGAGGCCAAGGTGGGTGGATCATGAGGTCGGGAGATCGAGACCATCCTGGCCAACATGGTGAAACCCCATCTCTACTAAAAATACAGAAATTAGCTGGGTGTGGTTGGCACATGCTTGTAATCCCAGCTACTTGGGAGGCTAAGGCAGGAGAATCGCTTGAACCTGGGAAGCAGAGGTTGCAGTGAGCAGAGATCACACCACTACACTCCAGCCTGTAACAGAAACAAGGACACTAATCACATTCATGAGGGGTCCATCCTCATGACCTGATCATTTACCAATGATCTCAACTCTCAATACCAACACAGTGGGGACTATTCAACATAGGAATCTGGCAGGGGGCAGGGGACGGGGAGTAGGGGGGAGGGGCAGAGGTTGTGGGGGCGGGGCGGGGAACAAACCCTAAGGCCAAAGCAGTGAGGTTCTGGGGTTGGCTGTCTGAGGTGGTTGGGTTGGAAGGCAGTGGCAAGCTCCTCTTGGTGGAAATGGGATCCTGGAGGGGCATAGCATGCAGTGATCACACAGTGACCTCAATTATTATCTGTGTGTGCCAGGAATAAAGGCAATGCTTTGTGAATGCAGGTGGCCACTGGGAGAGACACAATGGTGGGAATGGTGCCTACTGGGATTGAGGAGGGAGCCTCAGCCTCCCAAAGTGCTGGGATTACAGGCGTGAGCCACCGTGCCAGGCCAAATTTTTTTTAAGTATAGGAAAATATCTATAATACAGCTCATAAAATATTATCCATAATGTAAGAAAATGCATAGGAAAAGTGGGAGACATATTCTCTTTTTTTGGACACATATTCTAAGAAAAATATAACATATTGACAAAAGGGCTAATATCTTTTTTTTTGAAACAGTCTTGCTCTGTCACCCAGGCTGGAGTGCAGTGGTGCGATTTCAGCTCACTGCAAGCTCTACTTCCTTGGTTCATGCCATTCTCCTGCCTCAGCCTCCCAAGTAGCTGGGATTAAAGATGGGCACCACCATGCCCAGCTAATTTTTTTGTATATTTAATAGAGACAGGGTTTCACCATGTTAGCCAAACTGGTCTCGAACTCCTGACCTCAGGCAATCCGCCCGCCTTGGCCTCCTAAAGTGTTGGGATTACAGTCATGAGCCACCGCGCCCGGCCAATATCTTTAATATGTAAAGAATTCATAAGAAAAAAACCTCCAACTCCAATGGAAAAAGAAAACAAAAATTGAATTCATCCACTTGATAAATATTTATTGAATACTTCCTGCATTTGAGGCTCTGTTTAGGCTCTGCGGATGTTCAGTAAACAAACGAGAAAAAAACTCTGTCCCAGTGAAGTTTATAGTCATATGAAGAAGACAGGCAATAAAAAGAAGAAAATAAATAAGTGAATAATAGATCATGTTACAAAGCGGCCACGCATGGTGGCTCATACCTGTAATCCCAGCACTTTGGGAGGCTGAGGTGGGCAGATCAGTTGAAGTCAGGAGTTTGAGACCAGCCTGGCCAAAATGGTGAAACCCAATCTCTATTAAAAATTTAAAAACTAGCTGGTGTGGTGGCGCATGCCTGTAATCCCACCTGCTTGGGAGGCTGAGGCACGAGAATCACTTGAATCTGAAAGGCAGAGGTTGCAGTGAGCCAAGATCATACCACTGCACTTCACCCTGGGCAACAGAATGAGATTCTGTCTCAAAAAAAAAGAAAAGAAAAAAAGAAAAAAAAGATTATATTACGAAGTGATCATTGTGGAAAAGGTAAAGCAGGGTAAGGGGCTTGGAGTGTTTGGGTAGGCACAGATGTTGCATTTTTAAGTGGGGACATTGGCCTAGCATGGTGGCTCACACCTGTTATCCCAGCACTTTGGGATGCTGAGGCAGGTGGATCACTTAAGGTCAGGAGTTCGAGACCAGCCTGGCTAACATGGCAAAACTGTCTTTACTAAAATAAAAAATTAACTGGGTGTGATGCGCATCTGTAGTCCTAGCTACTCAGAAGGCTGAGGTGGGAGGATAACGTGAGCCTGGGAGTTTCAGGTTGCAGAGAGCTATGATCGTGCTACTACACTCCATTCTGGGCGACAGAGCGAATAATCCCACTTCATAAAAATCAATCACCATAAGCAAAGTTAAAAAACAAATGACATGGCTGGGCGTGGTGCATGCCTGTAGTCCCAGCTACTTGGGAGGCTGAGGCAGAGGGGATCACTTGACCCCAGGAGTTCAAGGGTGCAATGAGCCCTGATTGTGCCACATCACTCCTGCTGGATGACAGAGCAAGACCCTGCCTATAAGCAGCAAACAAACGACAAACCAGAAAAAGATACTGGAAACTATGCCACAGACACGGGGCTATTCTAACTTATTATTATTATTATTATTTTAATTTCTATTTTTTTAGATTTTTTTGTAGAAACAAGGTTTCACCATGTTGCCCAGGCTGGTCTCGAACTCCTGGGCCCAAGCAATCCTCTCATCTTGGCCTCCCAAAGTGCTGGGATTGCAGGTGTGAGCCAATCTGTCCGGCCCTCTCTGACTTATAAGGAGTTCTTAGAAATAGAAAAGATTAATCCAAATGAAAAATGGGCAACGGACACAGTTTATAGGACAAGAAATGCAAATGGCCCTGGAATCAATGAATGGATGCTCAACCTCTCTCATGTAAGAGAAAAGTAGGCACATTAAAACTTGACGGAAATACTGCTTTCTACCTATTGTATCAGCAAAAACCCAAACATTGAAGAAACAGGAGCTTTCCTAAGTTGCTGATGAAAATGTAAAATGTTACCACCCCAATAGGGAACACTTTGTCAATGCAGTATTTAATCCAACTTAAAAATATGTTTGACTCTGCAACCCCTTTTCTGAGTACTAATCATTCAGATACACAAACACGTATACAAAAGGCTATGGTTACAAGCTTGACACAACAAAAGACTTTTAACTAAAAAACCCAAATGCTCATCCGTCAGAGTTTGGTTAAATAAACTATGGCCCATTCACAAAAAGGAATATAATGCAGCAGTAAAAAATAATGAGGATATTATCATTGTCCAGGATATACCGTTAAATGAACAAAAGCAACGTGCTGAGTATTGTAGACAGAGCGCTACATTTTATTTATAAAACGGGGAGGGGGAGGAGTAAGTAAGCACATTTGCATTGGTTTATTCATGAATGAACATAGGAAAGGTCCATGAGGAACTAATACAAGTAGCAACCTATAGAGACTGTATACCTTATTTTATGTATGTATATGTATATATACACATAAATATAATTATTAATATTTTATACTTATTGTACTTATTTTATAAACCTTATATTTACTAATAAAACATTTATTATTAATAAAAATATTTTATTTATTATTAATACAATAAATTAGTAATATTAATCATGTAATATATTAATATATAAATAATATATGAAAATACATTTAGTTATATTTTAAAATACTTTTTTTTTTTTTGAGATGGAGTCTTGCTCTGTTGCCCAGGCTGGAGTGCAGTGCTATAATCTCGGCTCACTGCAACCTCCGCCTCCTGAGTTCAACTGATTCTCCTGCCCCAGCCTAAAGAGTAGCTGGGATTGCAGGCACACACCATCACGCCTGGCTACTTTTTGTATTTTTAGCAGAGACAGGGTTTTGCTATGTTGGCCAGGCTGATCTCGAACTCCTGACTTCAGGTGATCTGCCTGTCTTGGCCTCCCAAAGTGCTGGGATTACAGGTGTGAGCCACCTCACCCGGCCTAAAAATACTATTTTTGAACCATGTAGGCATATTAACCACTCAAGCAAGAAATAAAAACAAAAAATGAAAAAGCAAAGCAATGCTGAGTAAACTGAGATTGTGTTTGAGATTTAGCTTAATTGTTGATAGTTTATGCTCGTAATATATCTCCCCATTTGAAAAGGTCCTGTGTATTGGAGGAAAGAAGAGTCCCAGATCACATGGAAGAAACATGAAATTAGAAAAGATAAACCATTGCCTGTGATTGCAAGTCGCAGGACACTTCATCATTCCTTCCTCCTGTACCCACTTTTTTTTTTTTTGAGACATGGTCTCATTCTGTCTCCCAGGATGGAGTACAGTGGCACGATCTCAGCTCACTGTTGGCTCCACCTCCCAGGCTCAGGTGCGTGCCACCATACCTAGCTATTTTTGTATTTTTGTAGAGATGGGACCTCATTATGTTGCCCAGGCTGGTCTACAGCGATCCTCCTGCCTTGGCCTCCCAAAGGGCTGGTATTACAAACATAAGCCACTGCACCCAGCCACCCACAAAATCTTGAATGATGATTTCCTGAATCTTTCAAGCTATTCTAATTATTTGTTACCATGTCAGTCTTTCTAGACCAATGCCTGGCACAGAGTTAAGTGGCACTTGCCCAGTGTTCTTTCTTTTCTTTCTTTCTCCAGGATGGTAGGGTCTGTTTTATTTTTCCTGCATCCTAGGGCATAGCTTGTGCCCGAGATCTAACATTCAACAAATGTTGGTTGAAACTGTGTATGAATGAATGAATGAGTGGCCAACAAATTGGTCCTACCTATTACACCTAAGAACATATGGAAAAAGTAAATATGAAGCAAAGGTGGTTACGTTAGTTACGTCTTCAATTAGACTTCTAGGAACAAGGTAAAAATTCTCAAAACTTGATCTATGTTATAAATTTCATGTGCGCAGAACTTGTCATTGCTAAGGACATGATGTCATCATAGCTTTATAAATAGAATGGGAATCTTTAAGATCTTCCACTTTAGCTTTGAATATACTACAAAAGGTACAGTAGTTTCTTGACAGTGCTTAAAAGTGTAGTTACAAGGGACAAGCAGTAATTATAGATCAGTATCATCAGGCTGTGCCTCGACTGCAGTCCAGCATGGCTCCTGGTGGCCTGCCACAGAGACAAGGCAAAGCTGGAATTCCCCAGCTGAAAATGTGGCAGCCGCTAGGGAGCAGCCGCTGGGTGGGAGGGGTGTTGCCTCCCAAACAGAAAGTTCAGTGAAAAATCTCCATTCCTGGGGCGACTGGGTGGTCCCAACTGGTTAGGGCTGAGGTGAGTGACAGGAAATACTGAGCATGGTGTCTTTCCGATTCTTAATTTATGAATAAATACCATGCTGAACTCCCACACTTTTGCTTTCCAAACCCAGGTAATGCAAATGCAGATTCTCAGTCATTTTAATTTTGCTTACATTCACCATTTTTCCATGACCACTTGTGTGGATTTACATAAATTTCAAAAATGTATCTGTTTATAATGCCTATATAAAGATGGCTTTAGGCTTTTGAATGTGTTCATTGAGTGAAAATAAAAATAAGTGAAATAACGAGTAAAAATGGAAATAAGAAACTGGGAGGCACCAGCCTGGGCAACATAGTGAGACCCTCAAAAAAAAAAAAAAAAAAAGGAAAGAAAAGAAAAACCCCAAGACAAACAAACAAAGGAAGCATTGTGTAGTGCTCTGAGGCCAGCTGCCTGGATTTGCTCATGGGTCTCCGCTTGCTAACTCTGGGTGACCTTGGGGAATTTACTTAGTCCTGTGGTTTGAATGTGTCCCCTCTAAAACTCAGGTGTTGCCAATGTGACAGTATTAAGAGGTAGGCCTTTAAGAGGCCTTTAAGACCATGAGGACTCCTTCCTGGTTAATGGGATTAAGGCCCTTATAAAAGAGGCTTCATGTAGCATTTGACCATTTGCCTGTCTACCCTCTGCCATATGAGGACACAGCATCCCTCCCCTCCAGAGGATACAGCCCTCACCAGATCACCAGATGCCATTGCCTTGACCTTGGACTTCCCAGCCTCCAGAACTGTGAGAAATTCCTTTGCATATTACCCAATCTCAGGTATCCTGCTATAGCAGCACAATACGGACCAAGACACTTGGCTTTTTCATGCTTCAGAGTTCTCATCTATAATAGAGAAATAATCATGGCAGCCTCATAAGATTGCTAAGAGGATGCGGTTCAATGAGTTAATATTTGTAGAACACTAACGACAATGTCTGACACTTAGGAAATGCTGTTAAGTGCCATGTGTTAGGTGTGAGGGTAGTGGGGCAACTACTTTTTGTGCTTGTGTGACAGCAGTTTTGTGAGATACGTTTTTAGGAATCTGGCTTTGATTAGTTATTGGCTTTAATATCAGTTTTGTTCTATAAAAAGGCCCACTAACTCGTATGATGTCTGTTGGCCAAAGTAGCAGGAAATGGGAGTCTCAGAAAGATTAACTGCAGAGTCAAAGCTTTCCATAGACAGCATAAAAAGCTGCTGCTCATGGTTGTGCAAACTGTGTTTTGCACCACTCTGTGTGAGCCCCGTCCCATTGTAGTTGTCATCAAATAGGACAGTGACTATGACCGTGTCCAGTAGCATGTGGTAAGGGGTCTGAAGAAAGGCTTGCCTTTTTCTTTCTTTCTTTTTTGAGATGGAGTCTCACTCTGCCACCTAGGCTAGAGTACAATGGCGCAATCTCAGCTCACTGCAACCTCCACCTCCTGGGTTCAAGTGATTCTCCTGCCTTAGCCTCCCAAGTAGCTGGGATTACAAGTGTGTGCCACCACACCCAGCTAATTTTTGTATTTTTAGTAGAGTCAGGGTTTTGCTATGTTGGTGAACAGGTTGGTCTCGAACTCCTGACCTCAAGTGATCTACCTGCCTTGGCCTCCGCAAGTGCTACTATTACAGGTGTGAGCCACCGCGCCGGCTGGCTTGCCTTTTTCTGGTTGGGTAAAAGTGTTGCTTGGCTAGCAAGGAGCATGGAGGATCACTGGGGTGGAGTAAATGCCCTCGGGCAGAAGCTTCAGGGACTGCAGGGGGATGGGAAGTGGGGAGCAGGACCACAGGGAGGAAGGGTAACACGATAGCAATGTGAGGGCTTCCCAGGCTGATGTCAATGCACCCACATGCCTGACCACCTGTAGGGGATGGCCCTGGGTGCTTCTACCAAGGTACTCAGCATCTCTGCAGCCCACTTGCCACAAGACTACATCCCGCAGTATACTTTGAATAAATCAGGAAGTTTGCCAGTAGGCTGAGTCTCCCATGTGATGTGTCACTCTGACCACCCACAGGCTAGCCCGTGGCTACCCAAGTGTGCTCTGATGCCTGGCTGGCCTCACGTCCTTGCACCTCATCTCCTTTTTCAGCCTCCCCTTCTAAGCTTCTTTTCTCAGGAGGACCCTTTCTTCAGGGAACACCAGAGGGAGAGGAGATAACCATCATCAACAATGGGTAAAGCCATTATGAGTGTGACCCCTTTCACTGAGTTAACAAAGAACAAAGGGTGAATTGCGATGCTGACTGGATCACATGGGTCACCTTTCCTTCAAACTTCAAACAACCCTGGGCATTTTTAAATCGAGGGTGTGACACAGTAGATGAACTAATACCAGTGATATTCCTTGGCCAATAAGAAATCAAGAATTGACAATTAGGTATCTGGGTTTTTAAAAATTGTGGTTAAAAACATCTAACATAGGATTTATCACTTAACCATTGTTAAGTGTACAGTTCAGCAATGTTACGGATATTTATATCATTGTGAAACAGATCTCCAGAAGCTTTCCATCTTGTAAATGGAAGCTGTGCTCATTAAACAACAAGGCCCCCATGTCCCTCCCCCCAGCCCCTGGCAACCACCATTAGGCACCTCATTAAGTGTAATGATACTGTATTCATCATTTTCTCTCTCTCTCTCTCTCACACACACACACACACACACATCCCTATTCTTAGCTCAGGCTGCTATAGCAAATTACCATAGACTGTGTGGCTTAAACAACAAACATTTATTCTCACAGGTCTGGAACCTGAAAGTCAGAGATCAGGATGTCAGCATGGCTGGAGTTCTTGGTGACACCTTCTTCCTGGCTAACAGAACGTTGATTTCTTGTTGCCTCCTCACATGGCACAGAGAGAAAGAGACAGAGACACAGAGAGAGAGGGGACGCTCTCTTATTCTCTTCTTATAAGAGCATTAAACCCATTCTTGAAGGCGCAATTCTCACGACCTAATTATTTCCCGAAGGCCCCACCTCCTAATACTATGAAAATGGAGGTTAGAATGTCAACATGCGAATTTTGGGGGGCACACAGACATTCTGTCCATAACAGATATGCATATATTTTGTACATACATGTATAGGAGTCTTCCTCCTTTTTTTCTTCTTTTAATTCTTTAGAGTTTTCTATTGCAGGCCAAGGGAAAAATGCTCCGTTAATGTATTTTACATCTTTGACTTTGTTGGTTGGAGGTACCCCAGGATGGAAACACAGCTTAAGTAATGTCACCTGCTCCAAATGCAATCCATACAAATTGCACCCTGTGTTCAGAAACCAGGCCTTTTGAACCAGCAGGCCACCATCAGAAAAAGAAAAATACGAACCTTAAGCCAAAATGAACTGAAAGATTGCAACACCTTAAAGGAGGCCTATTAAGGATAAAACTAGGCCAAGCACCTGTAATCCTAGCACTTTGGGAGGCCAAGTTAGGGGAATCACATGAGCCCAGAAGTTTAAGAACTACCTGGGCAACACAGGAAGACCCCATCTCTACTAAACGCACAAAAAATTAGCCTGGTATGGTAGCGTGTGCCTGTAGTCCCAGCTTCTCAGGAGGCTGAGGCAGGAGGATCACTTGAGCCCAGGAGTTTGAGGCTGCAGTGAGCTGTGATCACCACTGCACTCTAGACTGGGCAACAGAGCGAGATTCTGTCTCAAAAAAAAAAAAAAAAGATAAAAGTATGCCATTTATTGTGGCAAGAAGAAAGATCCATTAGAAGGCACACATGAGACACTGAGACTTTGAGGACGGATGCTTTGATGAATTGCAAAGGCAGAGAAAGATGGCAGGATTAGTTTCCACTTGAGTAGGGGTTTGTTTATCCCACATATCTGAAGTCGCAGACAGCATACCCAGTGTTTCTCTGAATTGGGGGCGGGGTGCTGCACTGCCTCTAAAGTGAGCCTTGACAAACCGAGTGGAGCAGTGATCTCATCCTTATGTGCCACGAGCCCAGGTTGGCAGGCAGCACCGCGGGAGAGGGTGGGGTCTCCAGGATGCTGGCCACCAGCACTTCAGGAGGACTAAAAGGACCAAGCACAGATTTGGAGTTTCCTTTGCATCACGTTACGGTTAAGAGTCTTTCTGTCTCAGCCGGGCGCAGTGGCTCACGCCTGTAATCCCAGCACTTTGGGAGGCCAAGGAAGGCGGATCACCTGAGGTCGGGAGTTTGAGACCAGCCTGACCAACATGGAGAAACCCTGTCTCTACTAAAAATATAAAATTAGCCGGGCATGGTGGCGCACGACTGTACTCCCAGCTACTCGGGAGGCTGAGGCAGGAGAATTGCTTGAACCCGGGAGGCGGAGGTTGCAGTGAGCCGAGATCCCGCCATTGCATTCCAGCCTGGGCAACAAGAGCAAAACTGAATCTCAAAAAAAAAAAAAAGAAAGAAAAAAAAGAGTCTTTCTGTCTCCTCACTGCCCCCTTAGCCCCTTGGTGGCAAGGGCAGTGTCTCATTCTGCTTGGTGCTGCTTCCTGCCAGCTCCATCGCCTGCACACAGCTGCTGCGCAGTAAACACAGGGTATACTCAGCGGGGCGGCCTCGAAGGCTTCATCACACCAGGGACTCTCCCCCACATGTCTAAAGGATGGATGGGACATCTGTGCTTTCCTCCTGAGCCCCCTGCAGCCACTCACCATTTGTCAACTTTATTCTACTTACCCCTTTAGCCTAACATAGAGGACCAAACTCAAGCAACTTACCACGTGGCTTACCCCACGTGGCTCAGCACATCCACAGACAGCTAGAAGGGAAACCAGGACTGGCTCAGCCCTGTGGCTGAGCCCTTTCCTCTAAGGCTCCTGTCTCCAGGCCAGTTTCCATATATAGGCTTCTTTCTGCTTCCCGGTTTTTCTGTGGCCTTAATGGGGGAACTCATCCTAGCGACCATTCAGTAAAAGTCCAGGGCAAGACAGGTGCAGTGGCTCACGCCTGTAATTCCAGCACTTTGGGAGGCCAAGGCAGGTGAATCACTTGAGCTCAGGAGTTCAAGACCAGCCTGGGCAATATAGTAAGACCTCATCTCTATGTTTAAAAAAGTCCAGGGCAAGGCCGGGCATGGTGGATCACACCTGTAATCCCAGCACTTTGGGAGGCTGAGGCAGGTGGATCACGAGATCAGGAGTTTGAGACCAGCCTGGGCAATACGGTGAAACCCCATCTCTACTAAAAATGCAAAAATTAGCTGGGAGTGATGGCACATGCCTGTAGTCCCAGCTACTCGGGAGGCTGAGGCAGAAGAGTCGCTTGAACCCAGGAGGCAGAGGTTGCAGTGACAAAGCAAGACTCCATCTCAAAAAAAAAAAAAAAAAAAAAAAGTCCATAGCAAAATGTCTACAGTTGAGTCCAAGACTTGGGGAATCTAAGAGATTAAACCTATTTAAGGGTAACAGTAGTGATGAGTGGGTACTTCCATCTAAAACTCCCACACAGTCTATTAAGCAAATACCTACTGTGTTTTAACACACAGGCTACATTGCTGTAACAAGAAGATAGAAAAACAAAGGCCTAAATAATAGAGGAGCTCTTTTTTCTTTCGCGTACAGTCCAGATGTGGTGGCCCAGGCTCGTGGGACAGCTCTGCCATCCTTCTCTGGGGGAAGGCTCTGGTTGTTGACGTTTCCTGCAAAAGAGCAGGAGAAGGGGCAATGGGCGGAAGCCCTCACCGTCATTTGCAAGGATGTTGTCCACGTCACTTCCAATCACATCTCAGTGCAGGAACTCAGTCACAGAGCCACCGTGCGCTGTGGGCGAGTCTCAGGCTGCATGGCCATGGCCCTGCTAAAATCCATGGCCCTAGCCCCGGTCATTCCTTGCCCTCCCCTTCACACCAAGATACCCTTGTCCCCAGTATAACACATGATATAGTACAGATGCCCCTGACGTTCAACTTAAGATTTTCGACTTTGTGGTGGCGTGAAAGCAACACTCATTCAGTAGGAACCATATGTACTTGGAATTCTCATACAGCCCTTCTGTGTTCACTTTCAGCACCGTATTCAATAAATTGTATGAGATATTCAACACTTCATCACAAAATAGGCTTTGCGTTAGATGATTTCCCCAACTGTAGGCTAATGTAAGTGTTCTGTGGATATTAAGGTAGGCGAGGCTAAGCTATGATGTTCAGTAGGTTAGGTGTCTTTTTTTTTTTTTTCTGAGACGGAGTCTTGCTCTGTCACCCAGGCTGGAGTGCAGTGGCGTGCTCTCAGCTCACTGCAACCTCTGCCTCCCGGGTTCAAGTGATTCATCCACCTCAGCCTCCTGTGTAGCTGGGACCACAGGTGTGCGCCACCACACCCAGCTAATTTTTGTATTTTTAGTAGAGATGGGGTTTCACCATGTTGGCCAGGCTGGTCTCAAACTCCTGACCTCAAATTATCTGCACGCCTCGGCCTCCCAAAGTGCTGGGATTACAGTTGTGAGCCACTGTGCCCAGGTAGGTGTCCTTTTTTTTTTTAAGAGACGGATCTTGCTGTGTTGCCCAGGCTGGAGTGTGGTGGCTATTCACAAGTGTGATCACAGCACACAGTGAACTCCTGGCCTCAAGTGGTCCTCCTGACTTAGCCTCCTGAGTAGCTGGGATCATAGGCTCATGCCACCACACCTTGTTTAGGTTAAGTGTATTAAATGCATTTTTTTTTTTTTTTGAGACGGAGTTTCACTCTTGTCACCCAGGCTGGAGTGTAATGGCACGATCTCAGCTCACTGCAAACTCCACCTCCTGGGTTCAAGCAATTCTCCTGCCTCAGCCTCCCAAGTAGCTGGGATTACAGGTGTGCGCCACCATGCCCAGCTAATTTTTGTATTATTATTAGAGATGGGGTTTCACCATGTTGGCCAGGCTAGTCTCAAACTCCTGACCTCAGGTGATCCGCCCGCCTCGGCCTCCCAAACTGCTGGGATTACAGGCGTGAGCCACTGCGCCTGGCCTTGCAACTGGGATTCATTTGAGAATGCGTGGGGCCCCAGGACAACAGGTGTAAATAGGGCTTGTTCTATGCAAACCAGGTCCTGGTCAGGCTCTCTGGTCACCCTTGCCATAGCCTGGCTCAGGGCTCCCTCCCTCCTGCCTGGTGGACAAGTTTCCTGCCTGGCCTCCCAGGTCCCAGGTTTGCCTTCTCCCTTCCAGTCTCCACACTACAGCCCAGGCATCTGCTTAATCCATCAAGCTAATCATGGCATTCCTGGCTCCAAACCACTCAGTGCTTCTTGGTCATCTTAAACTTTCAATTACATCATTGTCATCACGTCTTAAATCATTAATTACTTTTGCTGTTTGTATTAGTCTGTTCCTGCCACTGTAACAAAATACCTGAGACTAGGTAATTTATAAACAACAGGCTGGACACGGTGGCTCACACCTGTAATCCCAGCACTTTGGGAGGCCGAGGCGGGTGGATCACCTGAGGTCAGAAGTTCAATATCAGCCTGGCCAACATGGCAAAACCTCGTCTCTACTAAAAATACAAAAATTAGCCAGGCATGGTGGCGGGCACCTGTAATCCCAGCTACTCAGGAGGTTGAGGCTGGTGAATCGCTGGAACCGGGGAGGCAGAGGCTGCAGTGAGCTGAGATCGTGCCACTGCACCCCAGCCTGGGTGACAGTGCAAAACTCCATCAAAAAAACAAAACAAAGCATAAAAAACACCAGAACTTTATTTCTCACAGTTCTTTTTTTTTTTTTTTTTAACCAATACACTTGATGTCTCAAACTCTATTTCTCACAGTTCTGTGGAGGCTGGGAGGTTAGATCAGGGTGCTGGCAGGTGTGTGGTCTCCGAGGGTGACTCTGCTCCCAGATGCCACCTTGTGGCTGCATCTTCTGGAGCAGGCGGACTCTGCGTCCTCACATGGCAGAAGGCAGAAGAGACAAGACTTGAATGCCACGTGAACCCTTTTTAATAGGGCTCTTAATCCCATTCACTAGAGAGGAGCCCTCATGGTCTAATCACCTTTTAAAAGGCCACCTCTTAATATTATCACATTGGCCATTAAATGTCAACACCTGAAGTTTGAAGGGAACACATTCAAACAGTAGCATTGTTTTAGTTTAAATTATGTGAAGTTCTTCGTGCTGTATCAGTAACCTGTGGCTTTTGGCTAGGTGTGGTGGCTCACACCTGTAATCTAGCACTTTGGGAAGCTGAGGCAAGAGGATCACCCAAAAGTTCGAGACTAGCCTGGGTAACATAGTGAGACCCCCATCTCTACAAATACTAATAATATTAAATGTTGGCCGGGCGCAGTGGCTCACGCCTGTAATCCCAACACTTTGGGAGGCCGAGGTGAATCACCTGAGGTCAGGAGTTCGAGACCAGCCTGGCCAACATGGTGAAACTCCATCTCTACTAAAGATACAAAAATTAGCCGGGCGTAGTAGTGCATGCCTGTAATCCCAGCTACTCCGGAGGCTGAGGCAGGAGAATCACTTGAATCTAGGAGGCAGATGTTACAGTGAGCCAAGATCGCACCCCTGCACTCCAGCCTGGGCAACAGAGCAAGACTCTGTCTCAAAAAAAAAAAAAAAAAAAAAGGCCGGGCGCCATGGCTCACGCCTGTAATCCCAGCACTTTGGGAGGCCAAGGCGGGGGGATCACGAGGACAGGAGATCAAGACCATCCTGGCTAACATGGTGAAACACCGTCTCTACTAAAAGTAGAAAAAAAATTAGCCGGGCATGGTGGCGGGCGCCTGTAATCCCAGCTACTCAGGAGGCTGAGGCGGGAGAACGGCGTGAACCCGGGAGGCGGAGCTTGCAGTGAGCCGAGATCGCGCCACTGCACTCCAGCCTGGGCGACAGAGCCAGACTCGGTCTCAAAAAAAAAACAAAGCAAAACTTAGCCGGGTGTGGTGGTATGCACCTGTAGTCCCAGCTACTTGGGAGGCTCAGATAGGAGGATATCGCTTCAGCCCAGGAATTCCAGGCTTCAGGCAGCTATGATCATGCCACTGCACTCCAGCCTGGGCAAGGGAGAGAGACCTTGTCTCTAAAAAACAAACAAAAAGACCAGAGTGGCTGCACCATTTTGCATTCCACCAGCAGTGAATGAGAGTTCCTGTTGCTGCACATCCTCTCCAGGTCATAAGTCTGTGCTCTGAATTTGGGCCATCCTAATTGGTGATGTTGATAGAATTAAACTTTGATGATGTCTCTGAAAAGCAACCTGACTCAGACTAGATAAAGGCTGGTAGAAACCTCAGAAAAGACTGAAGGGATACCACAGCTCAGGGAGCCCAGAGCTCCTCAGGGCACAAGGGTAGTACAGAGGCCGTGGTAGGGTGAGGCTCCCGAGCATGTGGCCCGAGCAGCCTCGTGCTGTCCTGCACACCCTGCATGCCATGGGGAGAGCGCCTGAAGGAGCCTGGGCCCCATGAAAGGCACGTGGAGGTGGCTGAGAGAGGGGCCTTACGATAGGGACAAGAAGGACTCAGAAAACAGACACTTGGCCAGAGCCCATGGTGGAGCTGGGCTTCCTCTGCTAGGGGCTAGGAACAGAACAGTGAGCAAGACTTAACTCAGGGCTCATGCCTTCTGGTCACAGGGCTGGCTGACCTCCTCAGAAGACATCAAACAAGTAGACAATTGTCATCGGGTGAAAAGCGCTATGCTAGGGAAGTTCAAAGTGTTGGGTTGGGGGAGGGGAACACCAGGGCAGCTTCATGGAATAAATGATTCTACATCGAGACTTAAAGGATAAATAGAGATTGCTGGGGGAAGGTGTGCAGGACTGGCCTTCAGACAGAGTTGAATATATGTGCAAAGGACAGAGGATGGAATGCTTAGGGGGCTGGCTACAGAGGAGAGTTGGGGTTGGCGAGTGAGCAGGAGCCAGTCATAAAGAACATAGGAAGTCCCAGTAAGAAAGTTGTATGTTATCCCGAGGGCACCGGGAAGCACTTGAGGGATTTATCTATCATCTATTTTTTAAAGTTTCCTGGTTTATTACTTAAACCTACAATGAAACTGCCAGTGAAAATTGTAAGATATAAACTAACTGTAAAAACGTGGGCCAGGCGCAGTGGCTCACGCCTGTAATCCCAGCACTTTGGAGGCCAAGATGGGCAGATCACCTGAGGTCAGGAGTTCAAGACCAGCCTGACCAACATGGTGAAACCCCCATCTCTACTAAAAATACAAAATTAGCTGGGCGTGGTGGTGCATGCCTGTAATCCCAGCTACTGGAGAGGCTAAGGCAGGAGAATCACTTGAACCCGGGAGGCAGAGGTTGCAGTGAGCTGAGATCGCGCCACTGCACTCCAGCCTGGGCAACAAGAGTGAAACTCCATCTCAAAATAAATAAATAAATAAAAATTTGCTATATCAAACACCATCAGTTTTTTTGTTTGTTTTGTTTTCTCCTTTTTTTTTTTTTGTAGAGATAGAGTGTCTCACTATGTTGCCGGGGCTGGTCTTGCACTCCTTGCTGAGCTCAAGCAATCCTCCCATCTCAGTCTACCAAATTGCAGTGAGCCACTATGCCCAGCCAACAGCCACTTTGGAAGACAGTTGATGGTTTCTTAGAAAACGAAACATACTGTTACTATACAATCCAGCATTTGTGCTTCTTTGTATTTACCAAAATAAATTGAAAACTTATGTCCACACAAAAACCTGCACATGGAATACAGCAGCTTTATTCACAACTGCCAAAACTTGGAAGCAACCAAGATGTCCTTCTGTAGGTGAATGGATAAACTGTGGTTCATCCAGACAATGGGATGTTATTCAGTGTTAGAATGAACTGAGCTATTAAACCATAAAAAACATGGAGGAACCTCAAATGTATATTGTTAAGCGAAAGCAGCCAATATGCAAAGGCAACATACTGTATGATTCCAACTCTGACAACCTGGAAAGGCCAAAACTATGAATCACACAGAAAAGGTCTGTAAAAAATACACAAGAAAGAGGAATCTGAGTCCCATCAACAGGGATGGAGAAAGGAGGCGAAGCTTTACCTTCTTCCCCTCTGTATTATTTGAGTTGCTTTTTACAATGGGCATGTAATATCTTTTTCCTGTTTTAATTAAAATTAAATTAAAAATTACATTTGTAAGCTGATTTATTGCTTACAACATATTGTGGACATATGCATTTGTAATGGGAGCAGGGTATTTCATCCCAAGGATGTACCAAAAATATTAACTTAGACTCTATTTGATTTGTCTCAAATTTAAAAAATTTCAAATAAGGTGGGAGAAGTATTCTTTTTTTTTGAGACAGAGTCTCGCTCTTTCATCCAGGCTGAAATGAAGTGGTGTGATCTTGGCTCACTGCAACCTTTGTCCCCCTGGGTTCAAGTGATCCTCCTGCCTCAGCCTCCCAAGTAGCTGGGATTACAGGCATGCACCACCGTGCCTAGCTAATTTTTGTATTTTTAGTAGAGATGGGGTTTCACCATGTTGGCCAGGCTGGTCTCGAACTCCTGACCTCAGATGATCCACCCACCTAGGCCTCCCAGAGTGCTGGGATTACAGGTGTGAGCCACCATGCCCAGCCTGAGAAGTATTCTTTTACATAATCTCTGCATACTGAAACCTTCGTTCTTATCATGGACATTTTCAAATATATGCAAGAATAGAGAGAATAGTACTATGACCCTGCAGGTATCTCATCTGGCTTCAACAAGTATCAAGTAGGGGTATGTCCTGGTTCATTTCTACCCCACCTACTTTCCCAATCCCAGATTATTTTGAAGAAATCCCAGAAATAATATACTTTTATCCATAAATATTTCAGTGTCACTAAAAGATAGGATTCTTCTAAAAACATAACCAAAATAACATTATTATACATAATTTTTTAAAACATTAATCCCTTGAGATTATCAAATTGGAAATCAGTGTTTAAATGTCCAATTGTCTCATAAAACTTTTTTAGTACATTTTTTTTTCTAATCAGGATCCAAATAAGAGCCCTATGAGTCCTGGTTGATAAGCTTCTTAATTAGTTTTTTTGTAGCAGCTTGATTGAGGTATCATTTCTATTCCATAAAAGTCACCCAACTTAATTTTCTTTTAATCCATAAATTCGCCCTCCATCTCTTTTTTTCCTTGCAAATTTTCAGATGAAGAAGCCAGGTTGTTTGTCCTGTGGAGTTTTTCGGCTCCTGGACTTTACCAATGGCAGCCTCACTTCAATGCATCACTTAGCAAGTTCCCCTATATTTCCCAGAAATTGATTGAGATGCTGCGTCAGATTTAAATTTAAAACTTTTACAAAAACACTTCACCAGTGGTGGTGTGCACTTTCACACAGAACATCTGCTCGGTTTTGTGTGCTTTGTGTGTGTGTGCCATTGGGTAGATCTCACACAAGGGCGGCATGTGGTGGTACTCTCATTTTTCTGTTCTTCATTAATCAGCTGGATTACTTTGTAAATAGGAGCTGCCCCTCTGTCAGCTCTCTGATTACCCAGTAGTACAGTTCATATTGGAAGCACAGAATAAATACTTACTGCTTTCCTTTTATTTGCCGGTTTTCAAAATTAAACGTTGGTTCCTAGCATTCTTCAAGGGTGAGCAACAAAGTTGTGGTCATCATTGTTTTTAGTCTCTTTTTGAATTCATAGATTTAGAAATTTTCAAATGTTTCCTTAGCCAGTGGCACTTTCAACTCCAGCCAGGGACTCACTGACATGGGCCTGTCAGTGTCTGATGGCTTCCCTGCCGCTTGGCACAAGGAGTTGTTCCAGGCTCATTTACACCCACTCACTCTGAACCCCAATGTGTCACAGACAAAAGAAGGCAGAGGGAAACTAATAAATAAAATTTAAAAAAAAAACACAGCAGCTTAATTGGAAAAAACACTGGAGCAGGAGTCAGAATTTCTAGGTTTAAGTCCTGACTCTCTAACCTGTTAAGTATTTCATTTTAGACAATTGGTAAACTCTCTTCCTTTTTACTTTTTTCCCATTTGTACTGTTCCAACAGCAGAAACAACAACAGCAGTAATAATGATGACACCAGCCACAGTGGGGTTTTGTTGTTGTTGTTGTTGTTTTGTTTGTTTGAGACAGCGTCTTGCTCTGTCGCCCAGGCTGGAGTACAATGGCGTGATCTCAGCTCACGGCAACCTCTGCCTCCCGGGTTCAAGTGATTTTCCTGCCTCAGCCTCCTGAGTAGCTGGGATTACAGGCGTGTGCCACCACGCCCAGCTAATTTTTATATTTTTAGTAGAAACAGGGTTTCACCATGTTGGCCAGGCTAGTCTTGAACTCCTGACCTCAAGTGATTCGATTGTCTCGGCCTCCCAAAGTGCTGGGATTACAGGCATGAGCCACTGTGCCTGGCCCCAAATCTCCTTTTTTTTTTTTTTTTTTTTTTTTTTTTTGAGACAGAGTCTCGCTCTGTCCCCCAGGCTAGGTGCAGTGGCGCGATCTCAGCTCACTGCAAGCCCCGCCTCCCGGGTTCATGCCATTCTCCTGCCTCAGCCTCCCGAGTAGCTGGGACTACAGGCGCCCGCCACCACGCCCGGCTAACTTTATTTTTAGTAGAGACAGGGTTTCACCGTGTTAGCCAGGATAGTCTGGATCTCCTGACCTCGTGATCCATCCGCTTTGGCCTCCCAAAGTTCTGGGATTACAGGCGTGAGCCACTGCGCCCCGCCCAAATCTCCTTTTTAAACTATATTGGATAGTGCCAGTGAAAATAAGACTGGTGAAGATGGATTTCTGGACATAGCACTAGAAAGCATGTAGGGAAACAAGCACACCCACAGAGTGCCGTGTGGAGGGCAAATCAGCATGACCTTCCGGAAGGTCACTAGACAACTGTAGCAAACTTTAAAAATGTACATTCTGGGTCGGGCGCTGTGGTTCATGCCTGCTTCCTCTCTCTTCCTCGCACTTAAGCTACCTGGTGTGTTTGTGGATTGACTGTACTCTGTTGCCTGACTCCTCAAAGCCGAGGCCTCTGTTTGCTGCACCGCCCCTCCCTGGCCTCCAGCGCGGCACCTGCTCCATCAGAGATTTGCTGAATGGGCAAATGAGTGCACAGAGGAGTAAGTCTCTTGGTGGTAGCACCGGTGATGTTCCTTTTCTTCCTTCTAGAAGGAGGTGTGTGCTCCAGTGTGAATGTTTGTGTGACCCCAGCCCCATTCACGTGTTGAAATCCTAACCCTCAGTGTGATGGTAGCAGGAGGTGGGGCCTGTGGAAGGTGATTAGGTCATGAGGGTGGAGCCTCCATGAATAGGATTTGTGCCCTTATAAAAGAAGCCCCAAAGGGCCACAGCTTGCGAGTCGCGGCGGCAGGGTCGAGTGGCTGGCGGCAGCTGACAGGCACTCCTCTCCCGATGGCAGCGCCTGGTGCCCAGCGAGGCGGGCAGCCACCAGCTCGCGTTCCCGCGCCCCAGCTCGCGTTCCCGCGTCCCAGCCCGCGAGGCGCCAGGGCTGCGCCAGGGCATGGAAGAGGGGCTAATGGACGCGAATTAATGAGGGTACCTACCACACGTGCAGCGCTGTGTCTCGCTGAGTTTTCTGAAGTTTCCTCCAAATAGGAAGAAGACCTCGGAAGAGATATTTCAGCACCTGCAGCACATAATGGACTTTGGCAAAAATGTCATGAAGGAGTTTTTGGGGGAGAACTATGTTCATTGTGGGGAAGTTGTTCAGCCACCTTTAGAGTTTGTGAAACAGCTTCGTTTAAAGATACAATCTGGGCCGGGCACAGTGGCTCACGCCTGTAATCCCAGCATTTTGGGAGGCTGAGGTGGGTGGATCATGAGGTCAGGAGTTCCAGAACAGCCTGGCCAATATGGTGAAACCCCCGCCTGTACTAAAAATATAAAAGTTAGCCGGGCGTGGTGGTGTGCGCCTGTAGTCCCAGCTACTCGGGAGGCTGAGGCAGAAGAATCGCTTGAACCCGGGAGGCAGAGATTGCAGTGAGCCGAGATTGCGCCACTGCACTCCAGCCTGGGCGACACAATGAGACTCCATCTCAAAAAAAATTAAAAAATAAAAATAAAATAAAGATACAATCTGAAAGACCAGAGTCTCACTGTGACAAGGACCTGGACACTCTCAGTGGTTACACTATGTGCCTTCTCCATTTAACCAGACTTCAGACCTACCACTTTGCAGAGCACCATCGGCCAATTCTGTGTGTAGAGATTAAGCCAAAACGTGGGTTTATTCCTTTCTCGAGTGATGTCACGCATGACTGTCTGTCGTTACTGTGACAGACCTTTTTTTTGAAACCGAGTTTCGTTCTTGTTGCCCAGGCTGGAGTACAATGGCATAATCTGGGCTCACTGCAAGCTCTGCCTCCCCAGTTCAAGCCATTCTTCTGCCTCAGCCTCCCAAGTAGCTGGGATTACAGGCACCTGCCACCATGCCCAGGTAATTTTTGTATTTTTAGTAGAGATGGGGTTTCACCATGTTGGCCAGGCTGGTCTCGAACTCCTGACCTCAAGTGATCCACCCTCCTCGGCCTCAAGGTGCAGCAGTACTGCATCGCCATGACTGCCAAGGACTGCTCCATCATGATCGCACTCTCCCCGTGTCTGCAGGATGTCAGATCTGATCAAAGGCCTGTCATCCCTTCATCGAGGCCCAGGTTTGCTTTCTCCATGTCTGTGGTGGACCTTGACCTCAAGCCCTACGAGAGCATTCCCTATCAGTATAAACTGGATGGCAAGATCATCAACTACTATTCAAAGACTGTACGTGCCAAAGACAACACCATGATGTCGACTCGGTTCAAGGAAAGTGAAGATTGCACATTAGTTCTCCACAAGATCTAACTTTTTCCCTGCAGTGTCTTTGAAACTTGAACATAGAATGTGAAGGTTGAATGATAGAGCTATTTTCTGTTGGGTTGGGTGACCTTTGGTTGTGAACGTTTTTGCTTTTAACCCCTGTTGAGGTGGGATTGCCTCTTGGAGACATGCAATTGAAGAGCACTAGAAACATCTTCCTGGAAAAGAAATGTAGGACATGAGTGCTGTGTCCCGGGAAGCTGCTCTCATTCTTAAAATGGAAGTGTCCGTTAAGCCCTGGGAAGACCTTCTGGGTAGTTCTTCCTTCCCAACCAGTGCTCGTCTCTGATTATCTAATGCAAAAAGCCTTATTCTAAGACCTAAGGTTTGATCTGCTACCACCAGCCTCCTAACATAGAAAACTTGACTTGTCACATACGTTTTACAGTTTGGACTTTTAAGAAAACATGGATACTACTGGAACTTTCCCCAGCTGAGTTACATGGTCACTTTTTCAGTGCAAGCCACATATCAACACAGGTTTTTAGGTGGTACCTTGCTGCAGAGCATGACCTCACAGTCATGCAGATGCCAGTTCTGAGCAATGTAGACTCAGGGTCCCTGTGGAGGTGCTGAAGCCCACGGCTCCAGGTGGGGCAGCAGGGAGTGCGAGACTCAGGTCAGGATGGACACCACTCATGCGAGCATTGACCAATTTTTTTGCTTTACGATTTTATCTTTCACATGAGGGGGAGATGAGGTGTTCTTTCCCACTGGAAATTGCTGCTGTAGAAGCTGGAGGTGGAGCTGTGACTGGCTGAGCTGCTGTGTCCGGGCAGGACAGTGTGCCCTGACAGCTCACTGCTTTCCTGACACTCCGGTGTTTGGGGTGGTTGAGGAGCTAGTTTTCTCTTCCTCCCAGACCAAGTTCCTCCCTCAGGTTTGCCTTGAAACAAGTTGCGTTTTGGGGCCCCATGGCCTCTCCCTGTCAGGCTGCCACAGGCCCTGCTTCCGGAAGGTGAACAGCTCCTGTCTGCTGCCGAGAGGTTTCTCGTTGGGGTCACCAAAGTGTGCCCGGCTGCTATGAAAAACGTTGGGAAACTTGGTTTCAGTTTTTTACTCTAGGCTAGGTTGTACAGACTGATTATTTATATCATCGTTTTGAGGGACTAGTGGAGGCTTATTGTAACATATAATATTAGTGAAACCATGGAATTATATGAAAATGATACATGAGAAATAAGGAAGCTATTTTGCTGATTGTAAATTTGGGGGGGGGAAATTTTGTGATAACTTGAGAATTATACTTGTTTGAATAAATAAAATAAAAAAAGAGGACCCCAGAGACCCTCACTTCTTTGGCCATGTGAGGACACAGTGAGGAGAGGGCTGTCTAGGAACCAAGAAGTGGACCCTCACCAGGCATGGAATCTGCCAATCAATGCCTTGCTCTTGGACTTCCCAGCCTCCAGTAATGCCAGAAATAATTTTCTTGTGTTTATTTTGTTATAACAACCAAATGGACAAACACATACTTTCCTTCATTTTCCAAAATGTTTTACAATGATTATATATTACCATTATAATAATTTTTTCAAGACAGAATAAAGGTACTGTTTGCCTGGGCTGCGAGAACAAAGTGCCATTGTACACGAGGTAGCTTAAGCAACGTTTATTTCCCCCACAGTTCTGGAGGCTGGAAGTCCAAGATCAAAGTATGGGCAGGGTTGACTCCTGCGGCTGGGAGGGGAATCCGTTCTAGGCTTCTCCCCCAGCTTCTGGTGGTTGCTGGTAACCTTCGGTGTTGCTCAGCTTGTACAAACATCACCCTGTCTCTGCCTATCTTTGTCCAAATAGCCTCTTTGTTGTTGTTGTTGTTGTTTGAGTCAGAGTCTCACTCTGTTGCCCAGGCTGGAGTGCAGTGGGGTGATCTCGGCTCACTGCAACCTCCACCCCGGGGCTCAAGCAATTCTCGTGTCTCAGCCTGCCAAGTGCGCCACCATGCCTGGCTAATTTTTTTGTATTTTTAATAGAGATGGAGTTTCACCATGTTGGTCAGGCTGGTCTCGAACTCCTGACCTCAGGTGATCCGCCTGCCTCGGCCTCCCACAGTGCTGGGATTACAGGTGTGAGCCACCGTGCCCGGCCCAAATATCCCCTTCTTATAAGGACACCAGTCATATTGGATTGACCTCATTTTTTCTTGATTACCTCTGCAAAGACCCCATTTCCAAAAGAGGTCACATTCTGAACTTACTGGACATTAGAACTCCAACCTTTTTGGGAACACAGTTGAATCTCTAACAAAGATATTTCCTTAAATTGAGAAAAAAATGATAGATTTCTGACATTTAATTGTCAGAAATGTGTGGAATTTTAACCTGTGCATGAAAATAAGACATTTCCCTGGAAACATGAACAAGTTTTCTTAAGACTGATGCTTTCACTAATGTCTAAAGCTGTCTGAGAAGATTTGGGTCACAAATTCAGGACAGCATGACAGGAAAGCACATCTTTTCAGACGATGCTTTTCCATTTGCTTTAATTCTCCACCACTGAAGCATCCCGTGCCTGCGGGATGGGCCTCGCTTTCTCTGAGAAGAGCTGAGCCAGGTCACCACCAGAAGGGCCCTCCTGTGCCGTGGGGGCATCAAGGTGTCCAGGAAGCTGGGAGTCCTCAGCAGTCAGTACTTGTCCCTGCACCGCAGCGAGGAGAGGCTTGCTCTGGAAGAGCTACTTGACCTTATTAATGCTTTCCCAGCTAGGGCTGCTGGGAAAACCTTTCTTTTTTCCTTTAGAAGATGCTTTCGTTTTCAAGAAAATGTCCTTAATATTACATAAATACAGACACAGGCACACATGCCGGTATCTATCTTGAAGTTATCAATACATGCGTATTATCTATTTATTTATTTTTTAGAGATGGAGTCTTCCTCTGTCACCCAGGCTGGAGTGCAGTGCCACAATCACGACACACTGTGGCTTCCAACTCCGGGGCTCAAGATCCTCCCACCTCAGCCTCCCAAGTAGCTGGGACTACTGGCACGCACCACCATGCTGGGCTTATTTTTTATTTTTATTTTTTAGACACGCGGTCTTACTTTGCTGCCAGGCTGGTCTCAAAGTCTTGGCCTCAAGCAGTTCTCCCACCTCAGCCTCTCAAAGAGTTGGGTTTACAGGTATGAGCCACCGCTCGGCCTTAAATGTATAATTTTATATAATAAATAACATACATATATAACCTTTTCTACAAATATAGAATGAAACTAACTTTTGGTAATCTCCTTTTTAAAAAACTTTTCTTTTCTTTTCTTTTTTTTTGAAACGGAGTTTCGTTTTGTTGCCCAGGCTAGAGTGCAGGCTGGAGTGCAATGGCATAATCTCGGCTCACTGCAAGCTCTGCCTCCCCAGTTCAAGCCATTCTCCTGCCTCAACCTCCCAAGTAGCTGGGATTACAGGTGCCTGCCACCATGCCCAGGTAATTTTTGTATTTTTAGTAGAGATGGGGTTTCACCATGTTGGCCAGACTGGTCTTGAACTCCTGACTTCAAGTGATCTGCCCTCCTTAGCCTCCCAAAGTGCTGGGATTACAGGCGTGATTAAAAAAACTTTTCATTAGAGTATAACATACTACAAAAATAAAAATAAAAAATAAACATAGTAACCTCCTGTTTACACAATATATAAAAAACATTTTGGGGGTTTTGTTTGTCTGTGTGTGTGTTTGTTTGTTTCTTTTGTTTTGTTTCAGACAGGGTCTCACTCTCACCCAGGCTGGAGTACAGTGGCACGATCTCAGCTCACTGCAACCTCCGCCTCCCACCTCAGCCTCCGGAGTAGCTGGTACCACAGGCATGCACCACCACGCCGGACTAATTTTTTGTATCTTTAGTAGAGACGGGTTTCACCATGTTGCCCAGTCTGGTATCGAACTCCTGAGCTCAAGTAATCTGCCCAACTTGGCCTCCCAAAGTGCTGGGATCACAGGCGTAAGCCACCGCACCCCTCCTAACAAGCATATTGACATGTCATTAAATCTGCTATAGCATGATGTTTTATAATTCTGTAGTATTCCACTTTGTGCACATACCACCTTTCTAGGCTTCTTCAATTGCCTAAGGTCAAACAACTTTCTGAACAGCTGCCATGAATTTCATTTCATCAGCTGGACCTGTGGCTGAAGGTCCCGTATCTTCTTCCACACCAGTGTATCCAAATTTGTGGTTCTTAGGACTACCTGTATCAGGATCACCTGGAACTCTAAACAAGCATGTAGATTTTTGGGGTTCCCACCTGAGCCTTATTGAACAAGCATGCCAGGGTTTGGGACCCAAAAATCTTTATTATAAGCAAATGTGTCTTGGAAATTCTTTTGAGCATTAAAGTCCACTGGCCTTTTGGCATTTTCATGTGAGCATTCCTCCTTGGGGTCTCACCATCTGAAATGATTGAGGTGGTGTCCCACTTGCTTTCATGTTCCTCAGCAGCACCTAGATTGAAGGGTCTCTCTGTCTAATGGGAGGTTGTGTGGGAAGAGAAGCCGGGCTGTAACACCTACTGAGCATCCTTGAGCAAGCCACTTTCATGCCACAGAGCCTTAATTTTCTTATGGCAAAACCATGATGGTGAAAATAATGATCTTACAGCAATACTACAAAGACCACAGGAGAAATGTCTATGAAAGTCTCTCTGCACAACAAAACTTGCTCTAAAATATTATTCTTGTTGTTATTGTTATTACTCACAGCCCAACCCTTTCCCCTCTCCACTAAGGGGGTCCTGGTTAATGGTTGCTTCTAGACTGATGAAGTCTCATATGATAGCCACTAGCCACGTGCCACACGTGGCGTTTGTTTGCTTAAAATGTGGCTAGTCTGGATTTTATTATAGATGTGCTATAGGTTAAAATATATATCAGATTTTGAAGACTTAATACAAAAAACAGGAAGTAAATTAATACTTTTTTGGATATTGATTACATGTTGAAATGATAATTTAGGTTAAATAAAGTATATCCCTAAAATTAATCTCACTCTTTTTCTCCTTTTTAAAAAATGGCTTAATGGGCCGGGCGCAGTGGCTCACGCCTGTAATCCCAGCACTTTGGGAGGTCGAGGTGGGTGGATCACCTGAGGTCAGGAGTTCGTGACCAGCCTGGCCAACATAGTGAAACCCCAACTCTACTAAAAATACAAAAATTTGGCCGGGCGCGGTGGCTCATGCCTGTAATCCCAGCACTTTGGGAGGCTGAGGCGAGTGGATCATTTGAGGTCAGGAGTTCGAGACCAGCCTGACCAACATGGTGAAACTCCATCTCTACTAAAAATACAAAAATTAGCTGGGCATGGTGGCAGGCGCCTGTAATCCCAGCTACTCGGGAGGCTGAGGCAGGAGAATGGCTTGAACCTGGGAGGCGGAGGTTGCAGTGAGCTGAGGTCACGCCACTGCACTCCAGCCTGGGCGACAGAGCAAGACTCCATCTCAAAAAAAAATAAATAAATAAGGAGAAGGAGAAATGTGTTGACTTGAAGGAGAAATTGGTTCAAGAGAAGGAGAAATAATTGGTCCAAGAGAAAGGGTAATGTTATGATTACATGGGGAGTTTACCTAAATTTCAGGCAGCATGGCTGGCAACCCATGGAATTATAGAAAGCATTTGCCCCAAGAGTTACTAGGAGAGGGTGGAGAGAGTATACAGAGTGCCAGGCTGCATTAAGTCATTTTAAGGAAATCACAGGCTGCAGAGTAGCAAACATCACCAGGGAGCAGGGAAGGTGAGAGGCAGGCTGTGATTAAGGCCAGAGTCCAGCACATGGGCATTATCATGCCAACAGGTGTGAAGATAGCTGTAATTTACTTCATTCATTCATTCATTCAAGGCAGAGTTTCACTCTTTTGCCCAGGCTGGAGTGCAGTGGCATGATCACAGCTCACTGAAGCCTTGACCTCCTAGGTTCAAGTTATTCTCCCACCTCAGCCTCCTGAGTAGCTGGGACTACAGGCATGTACCACCATGCCTAGCTAATGTTTAAAAAATGCTTTATGGAGATGGGTCTCACTATGTTGCCCAGGATGGTCTCGAACATTTCTCCTGCCTTGGCCTCCCAAAGTGCTGGGATTATAGGAGCAAGCCACCATATCTGGCCTTGTAATTTACTTTAAAATATTTCAGTTGTCCAGGCATGGTGGCTTACTGCTGTAACCTCAACACTTTGGGAAGCTGAGGGGGGAGAATCACTTGAGCCCATAAGTTTAAGGTTACAATGAGGTATGATTGTGCTACTGCCCTCCAGCCTGGGCAACATGGTGAGACCCTGTCTTAAAAAAAAAAAAAAGGCTGGGCACGGTGGCTTATGCCTACATTCTCAGCACTTTGGGAGGCTGAGGCAGGAGGATCGCTTGAGGCAGAAGTTCAAACCTGCCATAAAGAGGTCTCTAGAATCAAAATATTTTAAAAATAAAAAACAAAATAAATAAAATACTTCAGTCAACCTTGTGATATCATGTGTGTGCCAATCGGATTCAAATTTAATTATAAGAAGTTCTAACTAACAGTGTGCTATCAGCATAAAAGGAATGAACTACAGATACACACAGTAACATGCCTGAATCTCAAAATGCAGTATGCTAAGCGAAAGAAGCTAGACCCAAAAAGCTACATGCTGTATGATTTCATTAGTATGACATTCAGGGAAAGGCAAAACTATAAAGGTAGAAAACAGATCAGTGGTTGTCAAGGGCTGAAAGTCGGGGCAGTTATTTACTACAAAGTGGCGTGATGGAACATTTTATTTATAAAGCTGTAACATTTAAATATCCTAATGACAAATGGCTTTCCAGAAAGGTAGTCCAAACCTTCAGGACTAACGTATGAGAGTGGCAGCCTCATTTGCCAGCATTAAATGTTCTTCCTTGTTTACAAAAATTACTATATTTTGTTAAATGATTCTTTTTTTTTTTTTTTTTTTTTGAGACAGGGTCTTGTTCTGTCATCCAGGCTAGAGTACAGTGGCACTATCTTGGCTCACTGCAAGCTCTGCCTCCCAAGCTCAATCGAGTTTCCCACCTCAGCCTTCCAAGTAGCTGGGACTACAGGTGGGCATTACCACACCAGGCTGATTTCTGTATTTTTTGTAGAGACAGGGTTTCACTGTGTTGCCCAGGCTGGTCTCAAACTCCTGGGCCCAAGTGATCTGCCCACCTCGGCCTCACAAAGTACTAGGATTACAGGCATGGGACATTTTTTATCAAGGGAAATGCTGTGTGTCTTGATTTTGGTGCCTAACAGTATGTATTTGCCAAAGCTCATAGAATTATATGCAAAAAAAGTGAATTTTACCATATGTAAATTATATTTCAATAAACTTTAGAAAAAGACTGCACAGTCCACTGTTAACAGATAACTTTTGGCACATTTAAATTTTAGAGTTTATTTGAGCATTCATCAATTCATGAATTGGACAGCATGAAACCATAAGCGGCTTAGCATTCCCCTGGGAGGGGTGGCAGAGGAAACCTCTATAAAGTGTTCCAGGAAGCAAGACAAAGAAAGCATATCTGATTGGTTAAAGTGTAAAGGCCCTAGTTAGAGGTTAGTTGGTGGTTTCTGATTGGTTAAGTCTCTAGTTCTCTTTCACTCTTTACATTGGGCTTCTGTTTGCTTAGTAGGAACTTAAACTGCTAAGACCCCTCCCCCCCACAATCTAATGGCCTCCCAATTAGAACATTTTTAATACCACATTTCACTGTAGGTAAATTTTACCCCCAAAAAAATCCCGGCCGGGCGCAGTGGCTCACGTCTGTAATCCCAGCACTTTGGGAGGCTGAGGCAGGTGGATCACGAGGTCAGGAGTTCAAGACCAGCCTGGCCATATGGTGAAACCCTGTCTCTACTAAAAATACAAAAATTAGCAGGGCATGATGGCGCATGCCTGTAATCCCAGCTACTCGGGAGGCTGAGGCAGGAGAATCACTTGAACCTGGAAGGCAGAGATTGCAGTGAGCCGAGATTGCGCCACTGCACTCCAGCCTGGGCGACAAAGCAAGACTCCATCAAAAAAGAAAAAAAGACTGATGAATGGGTGGATGGAGGGATTAGTGGATAGATGTGAGATGATATAAATACAGCAAAACCAGAACCAAGGTCTGCGGTTCTCAAAGTGATGTGCAGGAACCAACAGCATCTGTATCACCTAGAAACTTACTAGAAATGCACTCTTTCCCTGCCGCTGCCGAGTCAAGCGGAGGCGGAGGCTTGGGTGAGATCAAGATTGGGCTTCACCGGTAACCCACCGCCATGGCCAAGGAAGGCATTGCTGCTGGAGGTGTAATGGACGTTAATACTGCTTTACAAGAGGTGCTGAAGACCACCCTCATCCACGATGGCCTAGCACGTGGAATTCACGAAGCTGCCAAACCCTTAGACAAGGGCCAAGCCCATCTTTATGTGCTTGCATCCAACTGTGATGAAACTGTGTATGTCAAGTTGGTGGAAGCCATTTGTGCTAAACACCAAATCAACTTCATTAAGGTTGATGACAACAAGAAAGTAGGGGAATGGGTAGGTCTCTGTAAAACTGACAGAGAGGGGAAACCCCGTAAAGTGGTTGGTTGCAGTTGTGTAGTAGTTAAGGACTATGGCAAGGAATCTCAGGCCAAGGATGTCCCTCGAAGAGTACTTCAAATGCAAGAAATGAAGAAATAAATCTTTGGCTCAGAAAGAAAGAAGGAAGGAAGGAAGGAAGCTAACTAACTTACTAGAAATGCACATTTTGCCACGTGCGGTGGCTCATGCCTCTAATCCCAGCACTTTGGGAGGCTGAGGTAGGCGGATCACTTGATCTCAGGACTTTGAAAGCAGTCTGGGCAACATGGCGAGACCCTGTCTCTACCAAAAATACAAAACATTAGCTGGGCATGGTGGTGCGGGCCTGTGGTACCAACTACTCAGGAGGCTGAGGTGGGAGGATGGCTTGAGCCTGGGGAAGCAGAGGTTGCAAGGAGCCAAGATGGTGCCACTGCACTCCGGCCTGGGTGGCAGAGTGAAACTCCGTCTATCTCAAAATAATAGTAGCAATAAGAATAATAAAACTTCAAACAAAAATGCACATTTTCAGGTCAGACCCACTGAATCAGAGACTCTGGGGGAGGCCCAGCAATATGTGTTTTGACCAGCTTTCCAGGTGATTCTGGTACTAGTTAAAATTTGAGAATTCTTGATGTAGCTGGTGGCATATTGGTGTTCATTGTCAAGTTTGCTGTTGAATTTTTGTAATAAAATGTTGGGGCAGAGAGAAGAATGCATAGTGCAGGAGTGGTCAGCTAGCATCACATCAGAGGGAAGATCCTTTTCAGGTGGTTATGACTGGTCCCTCTGTTCTCTGTCTCCATCAGCAACCTCAACTTCTCTAACAAGCATACTAGGTATCAAAAATGGGCTTTTATTGATGAAAATAGTGTCTTGTTATTTGGCAAGATAAATGATAGAAATAGGGCACCATTTGGTGAAATTAAAGACATTTGAGTATGGATTGGTCTCTTGCAAAGAGTGGAGAGGCCTGCAAACTGTACTTTTGGGGTCTGGCCTGAGTTGTGAGGGTTACTCAGCCCAGGGGCCAACCTTTGCATCCTAGGAATGTTGTTGCAACTACCACAGCAAGGGTCTGGACAGAGCAACAAAAAAGAGAGAGTGCTAGAACTTCTTTAAGCTTACAGAATAGGTTTTATGAACTGTTTTGTGCTTGCTTTGCTAATAAATGTCTGTCTAATAACTATCTGTGTGTGTGTGTCTGAATTTGGGCTGAGACTTGCTTTCCTTATAAGCTGGTAGTGAGATACGGGAGAATAGGTAATCCTAATCACTTCAGAATTCTTTGGCAGTTACCATTACCTACCAAAATGAACCTAGGAGCTCTAGGATCTAGATAAGTCAATTATAACAGTAGAAAACAGATTATTTGATATCCAATTAGTTTTGGAAAATTCTTGTGGTTGCTTCACCAGAAGTTCAGCTGTTTACTGCTACTACTTTTAAAATCCGTTTTGTTGTTGTTGTTGTTGTTGTTGTTTTTGACACAGGGTCTCGCTCTGTCACCCAGGCTGGAGTACAGTGGCACAATCTCAGCTCACTGCAACCTCCACCTCCTAGGCGATTCTCCTGCCTCAGCCTCCCAAGTAACTGGGATTACAGGCACCCACGACCATGCCCGGCTAATTTTTGTATTTTTAATAGAGACAGGGTCTCGCTATGTTGGCCAGGCTGGTCTTGAACTGGCCTCAAGTGATCTGCCTGCCTTGGCCTCCCAAAGTGCTGGGATTACAGGCATGAGCCACCATGCCTGTCCTAAAATCCCTTTTTAAGCATTGACTGCAAAAATATATGGCTTTGGGGGTTTTCTGTTTTGTTTTGTTTTGTTTTTTAATCTGGTTAGGATTTATTAAAGCTGTCTTTTGTTAGCCAGACTTCTCCTTTTTTCCAAATTTTTGAAAAATATTTACTGATTACTCCAGAAATGTCATTGCATTTGGAAGGAAACCAAATGACCTGCCATATATTGTAATCATGGCTAATATTCACTTCTACATTAAGCTTTTTACCATGCTGCCCCTTCATGAAAGGGACACAAGTCTAGGGATTTCTAGCTGAAATTCAGCATTCTCTTTTGTTATGAATGTAGGCAGCACATCCAAGTATATTAGCAGTACCTGTGACTTTGTCTCCCAGAGAAATCGTAGATATTTTCATATGACATTATAATTGTTGTAGTTATTCTTCAAATACCATTTATGGTTAATCTTACTTCAAAACTATGGAAGTTGCTAGATCTCCCATCAGATCCTAATGCATGAATAAAGAAATACACACACACACATATCACTACATAACCAGATTTTTAAAATGTATGAAGATATGGTTTGGCTGTGTCCCCACCCAAATCTCATTTTGAATTGTAGTTCCCATAATCTCCATGTGTCCTGGGAGGGACCAAGTGGAGGTAATTGAATCATGGGGGTGGTTTCCCTCATTCTGTTCTTGTGATAGTGAGTTCTCACGAGATCTGATGGTTTATGAGGGGCCTCCCCCTTCGCTGGAACTCATTCTCCTTCCTGCCACCCTGTGAAGAAGGACGTTTTTTTCCCCTTTCACCGAGGTTGTAAGTTTCCTGAGGTCTCCCCTGTCATGCTGAACTGTGAGTTAATTAAACCTCTTTCTTTTTTAAATTACCCAGCCTCGGGTATGTCTTTATGGGCAGCGGGAGAATGGACTAATACACATGGTCGTGGTTATTTCAATAACATTGGTTTCCTTTGTAATCATATGTATTTTATTTTATGCATTAGAAAATCTTCTGAGAAGCGTCCACAGACTTCCCTGGACTGTCAAAGGGGTTCATGGCTCAGAAAAGATTGAGAATCCCTGCCTAGCCAGACTGAGAGGTGTTTTGCTGAAATTTATTTCAGAAGCATGTAAAGATTGGAAACTCCTCTTAAGGATCTGCCAGATAGACTTCAGCAATTATTCTGAATTCAGAGGAGTTGGATGAAGGGATGATGGCAAAGTGCAGGACAATGGAAAACAACAGTTGCTCAAGAAACCAGACCAGAAGAGGAGGCATCTGCCTCAGTTCTTTTCTGTCACCTCCCTCAATGTTCCACCGTGCCTCCCATCTGGACCTGGTGATTTGCTAGTATTTCGTTGTTACAGTAATATCCTTTTCTATTAAAAGAGAATAATCCTCAAATTCCTCACTTTTGGTATGAGCCTCAGTATTTTTGTGGTACCAAAACAAGAGTAGATTTTCCACAAATGTATTGCATAGTTTTCACTGAAGTTCACCTTAGCCGATCACACAGAAATGCATGATAAACTGCTCCTGGGCTGGGCAAGGTGGCTCATGCCTATAATCCCAGGTATGGGCTTCGGAAGGCCGAAGCAGGAGGGCTGCTTAAGCCCAGGAGTTCCAGACCAGCTTGGGCAACATAGTGAGACCCCCATCTCATTTAATAAATAAATAAACCCTGCTTCTCCTTTGCTGGCTGTACAACCTAACTGGAAGCTTTTCCACGCTCAAGATGAACATAATGTGTGTAATAAAAGGAAGGAGAGGAGAGGAAGAAGAGGAGAAGAAGAAGAAGGAAAGAAAAAGAGGCCGGGTGCAGGGGCTCCCGCCTGTAATTCCAGCACTTTGGGAAGCCAAGGCGGGCAGATCACAAGGTCAGGAGTTCAAGACCAGCCTGGCCAAGAAACCAGCCTGGCCAATATGGTGAAACCTTGTCTCTACTAAAAATACAAAAAGTAGCCAGGAGTGGTGGTGGGTGCCTGTAATCCCAGCTACGCGGGGGGCTGAGGCAGAATTGTTTGAACTCAGGAAGCAGATGTTGCAGTGAGTGGAGATCGCACCATTTACTTCAGCCTGGGTGACAGAGCGAGATTCCAACAAAAGAAAAGAAAAGAAGAGAGAGAGAGAAAGAAAGAAAGAAAGTCCTGTTAACTTTATTAAATGCATTTTAAATTAAAGGTGCTTGCTGATTGACACCCTCTGATTAACTTTTATTTACTACAGTAAGAACATTTAACATGAGCTGTACTCTTAGCAGATTTTCAAGCATGCAATACAGTATTGTTAACCACGGGCACAATGTTGTACAGCAGATCTCTAGAACTCAGTCATCCTGCATAACTGAAACTTTATACCCTTCGAAGGGCAACTCCACATCTCCTCCTCCTGCAGCTCCTGGCAACCACCATTCTACTCTCCACTGCTTTTTTTTTTTTTGAGATGAAGTCTTGCTCTGTCACCCAGGCTGGAGTGCAGTGGCACAATCTCGCCTCACTGCAACCTCCGCCTCCTGGGTTCAAGCGATTCTCCTGCCTCAGCCTCCCAAGTAGCTGGGATTACAGACACCCGCCACCGGGCCTGGCTAATTTTTATATTTTTAGTAGAGACAGGGTTTCACCATGTTGGCCAGGCTGGTCTTGAACTCCTGACCTCAGGCAATCCGCCTGCCTCCGGCTCCCAAAGTGCTGGGATTACAGGCGTGAGCCACCGTGCCCACCCCTCTACCCTCCACTTCTACAAGTTTGACCATTTTAGATCCCTCATGTTGTAGAATCATGCCACATTTATCCTTCTGTGACCAGCTTGTTTCTCTTCGCTTCATGTCCTCAAGCTTCATCCATATTGTCATACATTGCAGGATTTCCTTCTTTTTAAAGGCTGAGTGATATTGCATTGTATGTGTGGATCATACTTTATTTATCCATCCATTCATTGATGGACATCAGGTTGTTTCCACATCTTTTTGTTGTTGTTGTTTGTTTGTTTTGTTGGTTGTTTTATTTTTGAGAGAGGGGTCTTGCTATATTGCCAAGGCTGTTCTCGTCCTACTGGGTTCAAGCAATTCTCTGGTCTCAGCCTCCCGAGTAGCTGGGATGACAGGCACTGGCCACCATGCCCGGCTCTTTCTCCATCTTGGCTTTTGTGAATAGAGCTGCCATAATGTAAGAGAGCAAATATTTCTTCAAGATCCTAATTTTAACTCTTTAGGATAAATATCCAAAAGTGGAACTGCTGAGTTATATGGTGGTTCTATTTTTAATTTTTTGAGAAACTCCATATGATTTTCCATAGTGGCTACACTATTTTACATTCCCACCAACAGTGTGGAACAGTTCCAATTTCTCCACATCCTTGCTAATACTTATCTTTTTATCTTTTAAAAAATAGACATTTTTAGCCAAGTGCTGAGGCTCAAGCCTGTAATCCCATCATTTTGCGAGGCCAAAGGAAGAGGATAGCTTGAGATCAGGAGTTCAAGATCAGCCCTGGCAACATAGTAAGACCCTGGTCTATACAAAACAAAAGAAATTAGCTGGGTGTGGTTGAGGCTGCAGTGAGCCAAGACTGCACTACTGCACTCTAGCCTGGGCAACAGAGTAAGACCCTGTCTCAAAAATTAACATAAATAAATAAATAAATAAATAACCATTCTAACAGCTGCCAGGTGATATCTTACCGTAATTTTGGTTTTCATTTCCCTGATGATTAGTGATGTTGAGCATCTTTTTATGCACCTGTTGGCCATTTGTATGTCTTCTTTGGAGAAATGTCTATTCATGTTTTTTTGGCCATTTGAAAATTAGGTTATTTGTTTTTTTGTTATTGTGTTGAAGATGTTTCTTAAATATTTTTTATATTAACCCCTTATCAAATACATGGTTTGCAAATATTTTCTCCTATTCCATAGGTTGACTTTTCACTGTGTTGTTGTTTCCTTTGCTGCATAGAGGCTTTTTAGTTGAATGTAGTTCACTTATTTAATGTTGCCTTTGTTGCCTGTGCTTTTGGTGTCATATCTAAGAAATTATTGCCAAGACCAATGTCATGAAGATTTTCCCTACGTTTTCTTCTAGAAGTTTTACAGTTTCAGGTCTAATGCTTAGTTATTTAATCCACGTTGAGTTAATATTTGTGTATGATATAAGTTAAGGGTTCAGTTTCATTCTTTTGCATGAGGATATCCAGTTTTTATAGTATCATTTATTGAAGAGACTATTATTTCCCCATTGTGTATTTTTGGCATCCTTGTTGAGAATCAGTTGATCCTATAAGGGTGGGTTTATTTACAGGCTCTCTATTCTGTTCCATTATACTATATTTATGTCACTATGCTAATACCATGCTATTTTAATAATTGTTTATTTAAAATATATTTTGAAACCAGGGAATGTGATGCTTCCAGCTTTTTTCTTCCTCAAGATTGTTTTATCTATTCCAGATCCCTTGTGGTTTCATAGGAACTTTAGGATTTTTTTTTTCTAATTCTGTGAAAAACACTATTGGGATTTTGATAAGGATTGCATTGAATCTGTAGATTGCTTTGGGTAATATGGACATTTTAACAATATTAAGTCTTCTAATCCATGGTCATGAGATTTTTTTTCCCATTTATTTATGTATCCTTTAATTTCTTTAATCAATGTTTTATAGTTTTCAGTACACAAATCTTTCACCTCTTTAGTTTATTTCTATTTTATTATTTTTGGTGCTATTGTAAATGGCATTGTTTTCTTAATTTCCTCTTAAAATAGATCATTGTTAGTGTATAGAAATGCAATTGATGGCCGGGTGTGGTGGCTCACGCCTATAATCCCAGCACTTTGGGAGGCCAAGGCAGGCAGATTACTTCAGGTCAGGAGTTCGAGACCAGTCTGACCAACATGGTGAAACCCCATCTCTACAAAAATACAAAAATTAGGCTGGGCATGGTGGTGTGCACCTGTAATTCCAGCTGCTCAGGAGGCTGACGCAGAAGAATCTCTTGAACTCGGCAGGCAGAGGTTGCAGTGAGCCAAGATCATGCCACTGCACTCCAGCCTGGGCGACAGAGCAAGACTATCTCAAAAAAAAATAAATGCAATTGATTCTTGTATGTCTATTTTTTATCCTTCATCTTTATAGAATTTATTAGTTCTACAGTTTTCTGTGTGTGTGTGTGTGTGTTGTGGGTGGGGGGGCCTTTAGTGTTTTCTACATATAAGATTACGTCATCTGCAAACAGAGATAATTTTACCTCTTCTTTTCTAATGTGGATGCCTTTTATTTCTTTTGTGAAGTCCTAATTGCTCTGGCTAGGACTTCCAGTACTATGTTGAATAACAGTGAGGAGAGTAGGTGTCCTTGCCTTGTGAATTTGATGTTCACTGTGGGCTTTTCATGTATGGCCATTATTATATTGAGGTAATTTCTTTTGTTCTTAATTTCTTGAAAGTGTTTATCATGAAAGGTGCTGAATTGTGGCAAATGCTTTTTCTGCCTCTGTTAAGATGACATGCGGTTTCTACTCTTCCTTCTTTTATTGTGGTATATCACATTAATTGATTTTCATGTGCTGAACTATCCTTGCATCCTAGAGACCAATTCCACTTGGTCATGGTGTATGGTCCTTTTAATGTATTGCTGTATTCAGTTTGCTAGCATTTTGTGGAGGATTTTTGCATCCCTACTCATTAGTGATATTGGTCTGTAGTTTTCTGTTTTTGTAATATCTTTGTCTGGCTTTAGTATCAGGGTAATGCTGTCCTTATAAAATGAAATTGGAAGTATTCCTTTATCTTCAATTTTTTGGAAGAGTTTGAGAAGGTGTTTATTCTTCTTTAAATATTTGCTAGAATTCACCAGTGAGGCCATCTGATCCAGGGCTTTACTTTGATTCCGATTCACTCTCCTTACTAGTTATAGGTCTGATCAGATTTTCTGTTTCTTCATGGTTCAGTCTTGGTAGATTGTATGTTTCTAGAAAATTCTCCACTTCTAGATTATCTAATTTGTTGGCATATAATTTTTCATAGTAGTTTCTTATGATTCTTTTCATTTCTGTGGCATCGGTTGTAATGCCTCCTCTTTCATTTCTGATTTTGAGTGTTCTCTCTTTTTTTCTAATTTAGTTTAGCTAAACATTTGTCAGTTTTGTTTACCTCTTCAAAAACCAGTTCTTAACTCTGTTATTTTTTCCATTGTTTTAAATTCTGTTTCATTTATTTCTGTGCTATTCTTTATTTTTGCCCTGCTTCTGACTTTGGATAGTTTGCTCTTTTTCTATTTCTTTGAGGTATAAAGTTACGTTGTTTATTTGAGATAGTTCTTCCTTTTAACATAGGCATTTATTACTAAAAACATCCCCCTTAGCACTGCTTTTGCTACATCCCATAAGTTTTGGTATGTTGTGTTTTCATTTTCTTTTTTTTTTTTTTTTTGAGACAGAGTCTTGCCCTGTTGCCCAGGTTGGGGTGCAATGGCAGGATCTCAGCTCACTGCAACCTCTGCCTCCCAGATTCAAATGATTCTTCTGCCTCAGCCTCCTGAGTAGCTGGGATTACAGGCACGTGCCACCATGCCCAGCTAAATTTTTTTGTATTTTTAGTAGAGACAGGGTTTCACCATGTTGGCCAGGCTGGTCTTGAACTCCTGACCTCATGATCCTCCCTCCTCGGCCTCCCAAAGTGCTGGGATTATAGGCGTGAGCCACCACACCAGGCCTCATTTTTATTTGTCTCAAGATTCACTTGTTAACTTTGTGTGTCTCAAGATTAATTTTCTAATTTCCCTTTTGATTTCTTCTTTGATCCATTGGTTGTTCAGTAGTATGTTTTTGAATTTTCATATATTTGTGAATTTTCCAGTTTTCCTTTTGCTATTGATCAATAAATCATTGTGGCTGGAAAAGATACTTGGTTTTCTTTCTTTCTTTCTTTCTTTCTTTCTTTCTTTCTTTCTTTCTTTCTTTCTCTCTTTCTCTTTCTTCTTCCTTCCTTCCTTTTTTCTTTTCTTTTCTTTTTTTGCCAGGGTCTTGCTCTGTCTCCCAGGCTGGTGTTCAGTGGTACAATCTTGGCTCACTGCAACCTCTGCCTTCCCCACTCAAGCCATCCTCCCACCTCTGCCTCCTGAGTGGCTGGGACTACAGGTGTGTGCCACCAGGCCCATCTAATTTTTTTGTGTTTTTCATAGAGACGGGGTTTCACCATATTGATCAGGCTGGTCTTGAACTCAGGTCATCCGCCCACCTCGGCCCCCCAAAGTGCTGGGATTACAGGCATGAGCCACCACGTCCAGTCTTATTGCTATTTTTATATACTTTTTCTATACATGTTTATTCAGATCTTTATGTTTTAATTGGGTTATTTGTCTTTTTACTGTTGAGTTGTAAGATTTCTTATATATTCTGAGGACTAATCTTTACTAAATATATGATTTGCAAATATTTTCTTCCATTCTGTGCTGTCTTTGTGCTTTCTTGACACTCCTTTGATGTACAAAAGCTTTGAATTTTGATGAAGTCTAATTTATCTATGTTTTCTTTTGTTGCTTGTGCTCTTACTGTCATATCTAAGAAACATTACCAAATCCAAGGTCACAAAGATTCAGCCTTATGTTTTCTTCTAAGGAGTTTTATACCTTGTGATGGTGAGTACTGAGTGCCAACTTGATTGGATTGAAGGATGCAAAGTATTGTTCCTGGGTGTGTCTGTGAAGGTGTTGCCAAAGAAGATTAACATTTGTGTCAGTGGACTGGGAAAGGCAGACACACCCTCAATCTGGGTGGGCACAATCTAATCAGCTGCCAGCAAGGCCGGAATAAAAACAAGCAGAAGAACGTGAAAAGACTAGACTGGCTTAGCCTCCCGGCCTACATCTTTCTCCCATGATGGATGCTTCCTGCCCTCGAACACTGGACTCCCAGTTCTTCAGCTTTGGAACTCAGACTGGCTTCCTTGCTCCTCAGCTTGTAGACAGCCTATTGTGAGGCCTTGTGATCATGTGAGTTAATATTCCTTAATAAACTCCCCTGTATATATACATTTATCCTATTAGTTCTGTCCCTCTAGAGAACTCTAATACATAGCTTTAGCTCTTATGTTTAGGTCTTTGATCCATTTTGAGTTAATTTTTGTACATAGTATCAAGGAAGGATCTAACTCCATTTTTTTGCATGTGGATATGCAGTTGTTCTGGCACCATTTGTTGAAATGACTATTTTTTTCTCCAGTGAATTGTCTAGGTGCCCTTATGAAAAATCAATTGGTTGTCCAGGCACGGTGGCTCATGCCTGTAATTCCAGCACTTTGGGAGGCTGAGGCAGGTGGATCACAAAGTCAGGAGATAGAGATCATCCTGGCCAACACAGTGAAACCCCGTCTCTACTAAAAATACACAAAATTAGCCAGACGTGGTGGCACGCTGTAGTCCCAGCTACTCGGGAGGCTGAGGTAGGAGAACTGCTTGACCCCAGGAGGCAGAGGTTGCAGTGAGCCAAGATCACGCCACTGCACTCCAGCCTGGGCAACAGAGCAAGACTCCATCTCAAAAAAAAGAAAAATCAATTGGCAATAGATGTATGGATTTACTTGTGGACTCTTAATTTGATTCCATTGATTCTATTCTTTGTTTGTTTGTTTTTTGAGACGGAGTCTTGCTCTGTTGCCCAGGCTGGAGTGCAGTGGCTCGATCTCGGCTCACTGCAACCTCCATCTCCTGGGTTCAATCGATTCTCCTGCCTCAGCCTCCCGAGTAGCTGGGATTACAGGCAGGTGCCACCACACCTGGCTAATTTTTTGTATTTTTAGCAGAGACGGGGTTTCACCGTGTTAGCCAGGATGGTCTTGATCTCCTGACCTCGTGATCTGCCTGCCTTGGCCTCCCAAAGTGATGGGATTACAGGCGTGAGCCACTGCGCCTGGCCGATTGATTCTATTCTTATGCCAGTATCATACTATCTTGATTACTGTAGTTTCGTAGTAGAGTTTGAAATTAATAATTCAACTTTTTTTCTTCAAGATTGTTTTAGCTATTCTGGTCCCTTGCAATTCCATATGAATTTTAAGGCCAGCTTATCCATTTCCATAATTCAAAATTTGGAATTTTGATTGGGTTGCATTGAATCTGTAGATCAATTTTGGAATTACTTTCATTGTAACAATATTAAATTATTCATCCATGAACAAAGCTGTATTTCCATTTATTTAGGTCTATGTACTTTAATTTCTTTCAAAAACATTTTGCAGTTTTCAGTGTACAAGTCTCATGCCTCTTGCTTTAATTTATCCCTAAGTATTTTATTCTTTTTGATGTTATCGTGTGGATTTTTTTATTAATTTTATTTTCAGATTTGCTATGGTTTGGATGTGGTTTGTCCCTACCAAAATTCATGTTGAAATTTGATTCCCAATGTGGCGATGTTGGGAGGTGGGGCCTAGTGGAAAGTGTTTAAATAATGGGGGAAGATCCCTCAGGAATAGTCTAAGGCCAGCTTATGGGAGTGAGGGAGTTCTTGCTTTCTCAGGAATGGATTCGTTCTTATGAGACCAGGTTGTTATAAAATGAGGTTTCTTCTCCTGTTTGGTCCCTTTTCCATACAAACCTCCTCTCCCTTTGACTTTCTACCATGTTACGGTGCAGCAGAAAAGTCATCACAAGAAGCCAGTGCCATACCCCTGAACTTTCCAGCCTGCAGAATCATAAGCTAAATAAACCTCTTTTCTTTATAAATTACCCAGTCTCAGTTATTCTGATATAGCAACATAAAATGGACTAAGACGAGATTGCTCCATTGCTAGTGTATAGAAATACCATTGATTTTTACTTATTGCCTTTCTATCCTGCTACTGGGCTCATTTATTAGGTCTAATAGTTTTGTGTGTGTACATGTGTATTATTTAGGTTTTCTATGGAGAAGATCATGTCACATGAAATCAATATAATTTTACTTCTTCCTTTCTAATCTGGATACCTTTTATTTTTTAATGTCCTTATTTTTTAGAAATAAATACTGAAATACAGACAAAAATGATATCTGAGATTTGCTTCAGAATAATGGGGCAGTGGAGGCAGGCAAGAATCATCAGTTGTTAATTGTTGAAGCAGGGTGATGGGCATGTGGGTTCATAATATTAATCTCTTTACTTTTGTGAATGCTTTACAATTTCCACTAAAGGCCACGTGTGGTAGCTCATGCCTGTAATTCCAGCACTTTGGGAGGCTGAGGCGGGCGGATGCCCTGAGGTCAGGAGTTCGTGAGCAGCCTGGCCAACGTGGCAAAATCCCGTCTCTACTTAAAATACAAAAAAATTAGCCGGGCGTGGTGGTGTGCACCTGTAGTCCCAGCTACTCAGGAGACTGAGTTAGGAGAATTGCTTGAAGCTGGGAGGCGGAGGTTGCAGTGAGCCAAGATTGCATGGCTGCACTCCAGCCTGGGCAACAGACTGAGACTCCGTCTCAAAATAAAATAAAATAAAATAAAATTTTCACTAAAAATGAAATGGACATGTCTGGAGCCATCACTTTTTTTTTTTTTTTTTTTTTTTTTTGAGATGGAGTCTCACTCTGTCACCCAGGCTGGAGTGCAGTGGCGCAATCTCGGCTCACTGCAAGCTCCGCCTCCCGGGTTCACGCCATTCTCCTGCCTCAGCCTCCCCAGTAGCTGGGACTACAGGCGCCTGCCACCAGGCCCAGCTAATTTTTTGTATTTTTACTAGAGACGGGGTTTCACCGTGTTAGCCAGGATGGTCTCGATCTCCTGACCTCATGCTCTGCCCACCTGGGCCTCCCAAAGTGCTGGGATTACAGGCATGAGCCACCGCGCCTGGCCCGAGCCATCGCAGATTTTGTACTCTGAATCTCTGAGATAAGTGATTAAGGAATCTGCTTTTTTAACAAGCTCCTCCGACTATGCCTACAGACAATACCGTTTGAAGATTCCAGCCCCAGTCTGTGAATTACAAATGAACAGAGTTTCTCTTATCCCAGTCTAGGATACAATCCAGGTTTTCACCACCCTGGTGAAAGGTGCCTTTGCTGTCTCATTTGTCAGCTCCCTTTGGTGAACCCAGACCTGTGTTCAGGAAGTGATGATGAAGCCTTTCCCTTCACCTTCACAAAAAGCTGTGATTTGGCACAGTGTTATTTATATATTAACCTATTGTATATTTTGTTTGCTGGGAATGGTAAATTTTATTAATTTACCAGTCAATAATTAGACCACTTCTACAAACAAACAAACAAGGCTGTGAGGTCAAGCATAAATCGTTGAATTGATTTTTAAATTCATATTCCACTTGTTCATACCTTCTGTCTTATCACTATCAAATACCACAACCTTAAGTGGTAATTTGTCTTCAAACCAAATATCAGTTAACTGTGCAGTCACACAAACTGATTTTTTTTCTTCATACCAATAGCAGTTTAACAAAAGCATATTTTTCTTTTTAGAATTCAATAAGAAAAAATATTTATTTCTGCCTACCAGATTTTGGGGGTGAAACAGCTAGCTCTCTGAAGCTAATTTTTGGGTTGCTATTTTAAAATTATGTTTCCAAGCCCAGGAACCACGCAAACTGTCCACCAGAGCTGCCCCTGAGTTCCTCGTTTGTGATTTCTGTACAGCTGGCCCCATTTGAACTTTAGATTCCAATGGAGCGCTGGATTTCTATATGATATCCTCTGAGCACTTAAGCCCTTGCTTTGTCAGCGTATTACATTGAGTTTCTTGTTGTTCTGTTGCTCTATAAAAGGCATCCTGTCATTACCTCTCTCCTATGGGGGGGCTCTCTCCATCAGTCTATTCTGCTCGTTCACTTCACAGTACAAAAGTGCTCAGTAGATGCTATTGGCTGACATCCAGTCCTAGACAATCTTATTAACTGGCACACCTACAGAAACTAACTGTTATATTATTATGGGATCTTGAAAGCATTTTAAAGAACACAGTAACTATATGCCAAAGAGGCTAGGAGAGCTTTCACCCAAATGGCTGTTTTATTACCCCTGCATTGCCCAGATTTATGCTCAGCATTTAGCATAGAGCAATGAACGCAACTTTAAATACGAGATTTGTTTTCAGCTGAGCAGACAAGTGTTTGTTTTCTACACAAATGAAAGCCCGTACGTCAGTGTTTTGTCATTTGTGCTTTTTTGTAGAACTCACATGTGATGACTTCATTGCAGATTAACGTCCAGCACAGCCAGGGAATTTTCAGGGCTGAGCCCCTCGAACTGGCATTTGTCCTGGGTCAGCCCACTGGCATTTGTGATAATGCCCATTAGATAGGAGGACTGTTTCCTGAAGTGAAAGAGCAAATTCCTCTGAGCATTCTCCGTGGTGTGAGGAATTGCTTCTCAAGGAAGGAATTGAAATCATTTGACCATTTCTCCTCACCCATAGTCTCAGTTTCCTGACATTCTGAGTTTTGCAGTGACACATTCTTTTGGGTATGTGAACTGACCAAACGGGATGTTGCCTCACAGAGCATGTTGCAGGGAGCTGCCTGCCTGAACCACTCTCACCTCTAATTTCCAGCGGAGAGAGAGGCCGTCGTGCACACACACACACGTGTGTGTGTGTGTAGGTCTTCTCTTGACAAAGGATAGCATGAATTTGATCAATTCAGTTAATTACGTGATGGATGTAAAAACAAACCTCCAAAAAGGGTGAAGTGGTAACATAATACATGGGATACCAGCAAGTTCAAAGTCATCTTCTCGAACTTTTCAGTCTAACCTGTAAATCCTATGTTTCTTCTCTTTGTATGATAGCGTTAAAGAAAAACTAGGATTATCCCTGAACCAGAACCCTGAATTTCAGAGATCCTCCAGAATACATTGCTCTACTCTCGCCAAACAAAACACTTTCAGGCCCTAGAATGGCTTAGAATTAATTCCACAGTTGGCAGTGGTGATGTTCAAGTTGTGGTGTTCCTTCCTAAGGTTAGGGAAATTCCATTCAAAGTCCCCAAATTCTTTTAGATTTCTGGCATGTACAGCATGCAGAATTTAATATAGCTAAGTAGTTTTATTTTAAAAACTATTCAATATCAACGGGATGTTTGTCACAACTATGCCTTACTTAAGATCATCATAAATGCCTTTTTTTAGATGTTCTGTTCACAATCCTAGGAACGCACAGCTATGGGCTTTAATTGGCAGCATATGGTGCCATTACCTTCCATAGAAATGCATTTCCCTCCCCAAATTTGATGTTAATAATTTGATTCACTAGACTTAAAATTCACAGAAAGGTTATTGGCTTTATCTTTCCTTCTAAAATATTCTTTTCACTCTGTTGATACTTGGTAAGCTCCAGCTCTTCCCAATTTTTCTTTGGATAAAAGGTTTATTTATTCAATGAACACCTACCACATGCCAGGGACTTCACATGTACTACCTCATTTGATCCTCATATCACTAAGAAACAGATATAAATACCTGCTTTACAAATGAGAAAAACAAGGCTTTGACGTTTTAAGAAACTTGGTTAAGATCTCACAATCAGCGAAATGTGTTGGCTCCAAAGCCCGGGTCTTTCCCAGATGCTCAGCTGCCTCCCAGACCAGAGGCCATATGCTTGCAATATAAGATCAGGAAAGGCTTCCTGAAGGAAGTGGCAGGATTGGGAGGAGTTTTAAGACAAGAGCGATGGGAGCTTTCAGAGCAATAAGGGGGAAAACTATTAAGAATCAAAACCATCTGGAAAATAAACAGAAACACATACACAGCATTCCTGGGCAGCTGAAGGAACCATGAGTTCACGTCACTTGCCTGGTTGGTTCTTTAGAAAGTCATTAATTTCAATTGTTCTATCACATTTATTGATCACCTCCTACTTGCCAGGCCCTTTTCTAGGTGCTGGGATGGAACCAAGACTAAAACAATCCCTGCCATAGAGCTGTTGTCAAGTAGGAGGTAAGGCCCTCCGTCCCTCCCCCGCTTCCTTCCCTCCGTCTTTCCTTCCTTCCTTCCTTCCGTCCTCCCTCCCTCCTTCCCTCCCTCCCTTCCTCACCTTCACTTATTAATTCACGTAGACTCCCTTTTTCAGTAACCGCAGAAGAGCGTCCTGGAGAGAAGGTTCCAGAGAAGCCTGGCACAGGTTCCGGCCTGGCGGAGGCTCCCCGGGGTCGTGGAGCTGCGCGTGGGCATCACCACCTGGCTGTCTGTGTCTCCAGCCTGGGTCCAAGATGTGTGGGCCGGGCTTGCAGGCAGAGGTCCAGAGAGGCTGTTGGGAGATGACCATTTCCATCTGAAGGGCTTCGTAGTCTCTGAGGTACCTTTGCTTTCTCATTTGTCGGCTCCCTTTGTTCAGAGTCCGCTTGGCCCTGGGCCTCCGCCTGATGCTGGGCTCGCACGGAAAGCGCCAGCTCGCGTGTTGGTCCCCACCACTAAACCTATGCAGAGAGCACCGCACGAGAGAGCACCGCACGAGAGGCTGGCTTACTCCTCTCCTGCTGCTGCACACAAGCCGGGGTGCAGGAGGGCTGGATCCGGTTTGAGGGAGAAGGGAGAGCTGGGCCTGGGAACCAAAGGAGGGGATGGCTAGAGAAAGTGCCAAGGCTGCATCCGGAAGACATTCAAAAGGGAAGGTGGGGCCAGGTGCGGTGGCGCGCACCTGGGATCCCAGCACTCAGGAGGCTGAGTTGGGAGGATCACTTGAGGCCAGGAGATAGAGGCTGCAGTGAGCCGAGATTGGGCCACTACACTCCAGCCTGGGCAACAGAGCAAGACCCTGTCGAAAGAGAGGGAGAGAAAAGAAAAAGGAAGGAAAGGAAAGAAAGGAGAAAGTTACAGGGAGAAAACAGCAACCAGCCAGCCAGGTAATGCCTGAGATGACCAGGAGACGTCAAGCTAGGAGAAAGGCCTGAAACAGATCCTCCCTCGGCCTCACAGGAGCCCAGCCTACCCACACCTTGGTTCCGGATTTCCAGCCTCCATGAGTGTGAGAGGAGTGAACTCCTGTTGTTTAGGATCCCGATGTTGGCAGAGCTTTCCCTAGCTGACTACCAGGGCCTGCCCTGAGAAGCCCTCACCCTCGGTGCTCAGCTGCCATGGGACCTCTCGGCTCTGTCTACTTCCGCTTGCCTCTTCCCCACAACTGCTGCTCCCACTCAGTAGCCACAGTGCGGTTTTGGGTTTTTTTTGTTGTTGTTTTCTTTTTACAGGTTCTGGTTCTGTCGCCCAAGCTGGAGTGCAGAGCGGCAATCTTGGCTCACTGCAGCCTCAACCTCCCAGGCTCAAGCAATCCTCCAGCCTCAGTCTCCCGAGTAGCTGGGACCGGAGGCCCGCACCATCATGCCCGGGGAATTTTTGTATTTTTTGTAGAGATGGGGTCTTGCTATGTTGCCCAGGCTGGTCTGAAATGCCTGGCCTCAAGCGATCTGCCCTCCATTGCCTCCCAAAGTTCTGGGATTATGGATGTGAGCCCTGCCTCAGCGTGCTCTTTATTTTATTTATTATTAATTTATTTTTGAGGAGCTTCGCTCTTGTTGCCCAGGCTGGAGTGCAATGGCGTGATCTCGGCTCACCGCAACCTCCGCCACAAGGGTTCAAGCGATTCTCCTGCCTGAGCCTCCTGAGTAGCTGGGATTACAGGCATGAGCCACCCTGCCCGGCTAATTTTGTATTTTTAGTAGAGACGGGGTTTCTCCACGTTGGTCAGGCTGGTCTCGAACTCCCAACCTCACGTGATCACACCGCCTTGGCCTCCCAAAGCGTTGGGATTAAAGGCGTGAGCCACCGCTCCCGGCCACAGCGTGCTCTTTATAACATCAAGTTTTGCCCCCTTAAGCCTTCCAGTGACTTCCATCCTTCCCTTCTCACAGGGCCTGGCTGGGCCGCCCCCCGACCCCTGGGCCTCCCCTCTCTTCCCTGCAGCCTCAGCCACCGCCCCTCCGCCCCTGCACTGTGCGACGACTGCAGCCTCCACGTGCCCTTCCTACTGAAGATGTAAGTGGTTTCATGACTTAGTGTATAAAGGCGAACATGACCCAGACTGGAGTTTTTATTATTATAGATTCAATGTTATCACATTCAAATATTTATTTTGATTTTAAAAGAAATGAAAATTAAAACGTTTCCCTGGGCCGCTAGAAGCACCGCGGGCCCAGCACTGGCCTATGGAGAAGCCGCCCGGGCAGGTCCCCACCCAGGGGCGAGGCGGAGGGGTGAGGGCGGAGGAGGGGTGTGGGGAGCAGGGGCCGGAGGGGTCGTGGGGGGGGCGCGGAGGGGTGGGGCAGGCGGGAGCCGGAGGGGTGAGGAGAGCGGGGGCGGGGGGAGGAAGGGTGAGAGGAGCGGGCGGGGCGGAGGGGTGAGGAGAGTGGGGGGCGGAGGGGTGAGAAGGGTGGGGGCCGGAGGGGTGAGAGGAGCGGGCGGGGCGAAGGGGTGAGGAGAGTGGGGGACGGGGGGGGGCGGGGGCCAGAGGGGTGAGGCGAGCGGGGGGCGGAGGGGTGAGGAGAGGTGGGGACGGGCTGGGTCCTCAACTCGCCTCAGCCGCGCAGCCAAGCGGGCAGCCTTGGGGAGAACGCCGCCGCCGGGTCTGCAAAGGCAGCTCGGGGCAAGTCCCCACTCCTCGTCCAACCTAATTGTGGCCCTAAATCACTCCTGCCAGAGCCACCCAGAGGGGGATTTTTGGGCTAAACTATGGGGAGCCGTCCAGCAAGAGCGGACTGGCTCAGGCGTCCACACCGCTTTTGTGAAGCTGGCGCAGGCTCCGCGCCCTGGACACCAACAGCGCGCCCCGCCCGGAGTCGCCGCACCGGCCCTCCCTACGCGCGGGGGTCTTCCGCCACAAGGCCAGTCTCTCTGCTAGGGGAATCAGACTGCGGGGCACTTCCTACTGCTTCGCAGCACATATTCGTTTCTGTGATTATTTTATTAGTCTGTCTTCTTTAAACTTTAAGTTTTGTGACGACAGGGTCGTGTCTGCGTTGCCCACCACTATGGTCTCCATGGCTAGCGCTATGCCTGGAATTCAAAACATACGTATTGAATGAATGAATGAAGAAAGGAAAAAAAATACTTATAATTCCAGAAATTGCACCGGAAGAGATTCAGTCCTTTAAACCTTAAAGGCTTTATGTCTCCTGAGGTTCCCTGAAAAATACAAATACTCAGCCGTTATAGTTAAGAGAGAAAATGTTGCCCAGGATGCGGTGGGGACGTAGGAGGAAGGAGGGCTCGATCACTGTTTCCTGCGGATACCATGCCGGGCCAGCCCTGTACTGGGGATGTGGTGACATGGCCTTACCTTCCGTGAAATGATGCCAGGACACACAGGGTACCCCCCAGTCCCTGCTCTTACTTTTGACTCCTCTTGGAGACTACAAATAAAAAAGCAACTGTGCTTGGGAGACTGTGATCTTACTCTATTTTTAACTGTACTCAGTTATTAAAAAATTAAACTGGAGAAGGAAATTGAGAAATCTATTGCCAAGAACCATTCTACAGTAGCAGGGTGGGCGCCCAAAACCTACAGGCCTCTCGTCGCAGGAGCCTCCATGTTCTTTGGTTTCTTCCCCAGCTGGGAGCTCAGCGCTCTCTGCCAGCCCGTTCTGACTCCTTCTGCTCCAGCTGCACGTCTTGGCTTAGCCCTGTTTTCCTGCTTCTTCTTCCCTTCCCAGCCAGACTTCTCCAGATTTCTCCAGCTAAGTTGTGTTCAACATTTGAATAGTTGCACAGTCATTAGGGAGATCTTCAACTCATACACATTTTGAAAAATAATTAGTACACGATTTGTCAGATGGAAGGGCCATCTGCGAGTGTGATGTGGATGCTTAGAAGACAGGCTGGGAAAAACATCTATCATGTCCGATCTCCCCTTAGAAAACGAGCCTGTTAGTTTCACTCTGAGTTGTGATTTTTAGTGTAGTTTCAGCTATTTAAAATGTTTAACAAATATTTTCTTTTTGTCTTGACTTCTTAAAGTTCTTTTTTTTTTGAGACAGGGTCTCACTCTGTCGCCCGAGTTGAAGCTCACTGCAGCCTCGACTTTCTGGGCTCAAGCAATCCTCCCACCTCAGCCTCTATCCTCCCCGCACCCCATCCTCTCCAGTAGCTGGGACTACAGATGTAGGCCACCACGCCCAGTTTTTTTTTGTTTTTGTTTTTGTTTTTTTTAGTAGAGATGCGGTTTCACCATGTTGGGCAGGTTGTTCTTGACTTCCTGCCTCAAGTGATCTGCCCGTGTCTGCCTCCCAAAGTGCTGGGATGACAGGCGTGAAACACGCACCCTGCCATTCTATTTATTTTATTTTTTGAGATGGGGTCTCACTCTGTTCCCAGGCTGGAGTGCAGTGGTGCCATCTTGGCTCATTACAACCTCTGCCTCTCAGATTCAAGTGATTCTTGTGCTTCAGCCTCCTGAGTAGCTGGGATTACAGGCACCTGCCACCACAGCTGGCTAATTTTTCTATTTGTATTAGAGATGGGGTTTCACCATGTTGGCCAGGCTGGTCTCAAACTCTTGACCTCAAGTGATCCACCCACCTTGGCCTCCCAAAGTGCTGGGATAAAGGTGTGAGCCGCCATGCCCAGCCGCAGGCATTCTTTTTTTGAGACAGAGTCTTGCTCTGTCACCCAGGTTGGAGTGCAATGGCTCAAACTCGGCTCACTGCAACTTCTGCCTCCCAGGTTCAAGCAATTCTCCTGCCTTAGCCTCCTGAGAAGCTGGGATTACAGGTGTGTGCCACCACGCCCGGCTAATTTTTGTATTTTTAGTAGAGATGGGGTTTCATCATGTTGGCCACGCTGGTCTCGAACTCCTGACCTCAGGTGATCCATCCGCCTCGGCCTCCTAAAGTGCTGGGATTACAAGCGTGAGCCACTGTGCCCGGCCAAGCAGGCATTCTTATTTATTATTAATTCCTTAAAGTTCTAAGGTCCTCTTCTTTGGAAACACATGAAATATAACTAAGTGACAAGAATAACATCTCTTGTTAACAGGAAGTACTCAAATAATTTTGGGGCCACAGACAATAGATAGTAAAGAAATGGCTTCTAATTTCAGAGATAAAATAATAATAACTAACCTGTGGGAAAAGAGAAGAGGAAGGTTGTACCAACTACAGTTATTTTGTTTCTGCCGTGTTTATGGAGGCTTCCATTTGTCCACTTTTTTATGTAAAACACAATTTGTTGAGTGGCTTCTATGTACTAGGCAAGGGGTTGGATACTGTGGCAGCTACCATACCTGCCTACATCCTAACCTCTTACCTCAAAGAGCTAAAACTCTAATAATATGAGACAGGTCTACAAGGAATCATGACACCAGACCATTTCTCAGGGGGCAGAAGTCCCACAGAGCTCCTGGGAATTCAGGAAAAAGCAAAGGGGGCTGTTCCTGGCTAAGATCAAGAACAACTTCTCAGAGACACTGAGTGAGAAGCAGGCCATGAAGGATGGTGTAGTTGTTTCCTGTTGCTGCCGTAACAAATACAGTTTTCCTTCCTTATCTGCAGGGGATACGTTCATCCCCCTGTGGATGCCTGAAACTGCAGATAGCCCTGAACCCTATATAAACTATGTTTTTCCTATACATACATACCTATGATAATTTATAAATTAGGCACAGTAAGAGATTAACAACAATAACTGGCCGGGCACGGTGGCTCACGCCCTGTAATCCCAGCACTTTGGGAGGCCAAGATGGGCGGATCACTTGAGGTCAGGAGTTTGAGACCAGCCTGGCCAACATGGTGAAACCCCGTCTCTACTAAAAATACAAAAATTAGCTGGGTGTGGTGGCGTGCACCTGTAGTCTCAGCTACTCGGGAGGCTGAGGCAAGAGAATCATTTGAACCCAGGAGGCGGAGGCTGCAGTGAACTGAGATCGTGCCACTGGACTCTAGTCTGGGCAACAGAGTGAGACTCCATCTCAGAAAAAAAAAAAAGAAAAGAAAAGAAAAAAATAACTAAAAATAAAATAGAACCATTAAACCATTATAACAATATACTGTCATAAAAGTTATGTGAATTTGGTCTCTCTCTCCCAAAATATCTTACTGTATTGTACTCACCTATTTCCTGACCTTGGTTGACAGTAGGTAACTGAATCTGTGAAAAGCAAAGTCACAGGTAAGGGGGGACTACTGAACCACAAACTTAGTGGCTGAAAGCAACATAACTTAATTATCTTATAGTCCTGTCGGTCAGAAGCCCAGTGTGGATCTTGTTGGGCTAAAACCAAGGAGTTGGAGAGCTGCATCCCTTCCTGGAGGCTCTAGCAAAGGGGCTGTTCCTGCTAGTTGGGCTTTTAGCCTAATTCAGGTCTTTGTGGTTTTAGGACTGGGGAGTGTTTCTTGCTGGCTGTTCTCAGCTTCTGGAAGCTGCTGCATCCCTTGGCTTGTGGCCTCCATCTTCAAAACTAGCAGCAGGGTCAAGTCCTTCTTTTGCTGTTGCATCTTTCTAGCCTCCCCTTCTGCCTTCTACTGCTTTTAAGGACCCATTTGACTACGCTGGGCCCCACCTGAATAATCCAGCATAGTCTCCCCCGTTTAAGGTTTGTAACCACAACCACATCTACAGCTCCCCCTTTGCCAAGTCAGGTAACACAGTCACAGGTTTCAGTCATTAAGGCATGGACATCTTTGGGGGTGGCTATTATTCTGCCTACTGCAAATGAGAAGGATTTCAACCAAAAGAGAAACTGGGGAGGGGACATCCAGGCCTGGAAAGGCACAAGCAGGGTATGGGGACAGATCCTATGCAGGAAATAGCCATTTCATTGGACCTGGGCTCAAGTGATCCTCCTGCCTCAGCCTCCCAAGTAGCTGGGACTACAGGCATGTGCCACCACGCTGGGCTCTCCGAAATAATTTTTACAGCTTACTCCCCAAGTATTCGTTTGACTGTACATGATCGCAGAGCTGTGCCATCTCATCTGTCTACTTCTTTGTTTACTTCATTTCCCTATTTCTCTAACATCCTCCCTGCTCTCTCAGAAGTCCATTATCTGCATGCCTCAAATACCAGGCTTTCTCTGTGACTTTGTTCTGTCCTTTTCTCCTTCCAAGTATCTTTACCTCAAACATTAGTTCTTCCTCCCACCAATGTCTTTCTGAAGGCTATTAGCTCTAGGACATTTTTCGAGTTCCAACCTCAAACCCAAGAACTCTTTTTGGCCTGGGGTTACCAACTATCAAATACAATCTGCAGAGACTGCATCCTGATTTGTGTAGATTTCCCTTTGCTCTCTGAAATTTGGCAGCCTCTTGGTTACTGACCGGCTTCCACTTCTGCAGGTGAATCACCTTATCATAATCTCATCATGGTTTTCATTATCAAACCCATTTATCAAGCAGGCAAAGATAACTCACTTGGTTTTTATTTATCAGCTCTGGTTGATAAAGCAAAATACTGAGGGTTTTTTTTGTTTTTGTTTTTTTTTTTTAGGAGACGAGTCTCACTCTGTCGCCCAGGCTGGAGTGCAGTGGCATGATCTTGGCTCACTGCAGCCTCGGCCTCCCGGGTTCAGCAGTTCTCCTGCCTCAGCCTCTGGAGTAGCTGGGACTATAGGCACACACCACCACACCCGGCTAATTTTTTTTTTTTTTTTTTTTGTATTTTAGTAGAGACAGGTTTCACCATGTTGCCCAGGCTGGTCTCGAACTCCTGAGCTCAGACAGTCCTCCCACCTCGGCCTCCCAAAGTGCTAGGATTACAGGCGTGAGCCACCTCGCCCGGCTGATAAAGCAAAATACTGGTCTTAAGGTCAGGCATGGTGGCTCACGCCTGTAATCTCAGCACTTTGGGAGGCCGAGGCGGGATCACAAGGTCAGGAGATCAAGAACATCCTGGCTAACACAGTGAAACTCTGTTCTCTACTAAAAATATAAAAAAAAATTAGCTGGGCGTGGTAGCGGGTGCCTGTAGTCCTAGCTACTCGGGAGGCTGAGGCAGGAGAATGGCGTGAACCCGGGAGGCAGAGCTTGCGGTGAGCTGAGATCGCACCACTGTGTTCCAGCCTGGGCAACAGAGCGAGACTCCATCTCAAAAAAAAAAAAAAAAAAAAAATACTGGTCTTAAAAGGAGCTGTAAAATAACAACCAAAACAACATTTAGTAGTTAATTTTAAATTCAAAGTTTAAAAACATATCATGAAAATGTTTCCTTTACAGTTACACAATTAAATATGTATTGTCAATTTAGATTAACTCAGATGACTTTGAAAATATTAATTTTGTTATGGAAATGGATTCTTGTTGAGATGAGAGTTTGGGCCTTACCCTGTTGCTCCTAAAGCAAGTTTTACCAATGTTTACTGCAAACGTTTGATAAAAAATTTAAATGGAAGGTTTTGGAGCATATAGAATTAAAACTTCACCTTTTCAATGGGATGTTTCTTTTAATTATAGACAAAGCAGCATTCTGCTCAGGTCTGCAAATGAAATGGAAGTTGCAGCCAACTGTAAACGTAATGAGAAATAAGTAAAATAGTTGGTGTTGCTGTCATAGCTCACTCAGCAGACAGAGTAAGCTTTCGGGGGACGTGGTAAGAAAAAAAATTGTTTTAGCAATTCTTCTCTTACTAACGTAAGTGTCAACACAAGAATTCTTTAAATGCAGAATGTGATTTGTATCTTCATAGTGTATCTTTGAGCTTTTCTGGGAATGAATCTTCTCAAATTATTGAGCAATTCTGACTTACGCAACCACATAGTTTATTACTCATCTGAGAAGCAGAGTGGCTATTTGGAGAATGAAGCTACACTTGGAGTCTCTGGAGGTGGCTGGAAAGGGAGGTCTGCGGGGACTGGTCAGGTGGTTGCCCTGGAAAGTTGCTGGAACGCTGGGCCTTCCCTAACTATGCATTAGAGGCTGTTGCTGTATTTTCCTGGAGATTCAGTTTTCCAAAATAGCTAAAAGCAAAGCAATTAGAAATAAATTAAAATCAGAGGAAAATGTACAGTCTCATGATTTTAATATTGGAAAACATGAATACGAATTGAAATTTAATACTGAAGATTTTCTCCCCTGGTACCCAAATTGTTTTCATAATTGTACAAAATGAGAATTTGTAATGGTTACAATGGTTAAAATGGTAAGTTGTATGTAATGTATATTTTACCACAAATTTAAAAATACGATTTAAATTAAGAAAGAAAACTAGTGGCAAAACCTATTAAATAAAGGCTTTTTAAAAATACAAAATAGGCCAGGTGCGGTGTCTCACACCTGTAATCCCAGCAATTTGGGAAGCCGAGGCGGGTGGATCACTTTGAGCTCAGAAGTTCGAGACCAACCTGGCCAACATGGCGTAACCCTGTCTTTACTAAAAATACAAAAATTAGCCGGACGTAATGGTGCAGGCCTGTGGTCCCAGCTACTCAGTAGGCTGAGGCAGGAGAATCACTTGAACATGGGAGGCAGAGGTTGCAGTGAGCTGAGATTGCACCACTACACTCCAGCCTAGGTGACAGAGTGAGATTCTGTCTCAAACAAACAATAATAATAATAATACTCGTTGGGCGAGGTGGCTCATGCCTGTAATCCTAACACCTTGAGAGGCGGAAATCACCTGAGCCCAGGAGTTCGGGACCAGCCTGGACAACATAGCGAAACACAGTGTCTACAAAAAATACAAAAATTAGCCAGGCGTGGTAGCATGCGTCTGTAGTCCCAGCTGCTGGGGAGACTGAGGTAGGAGGATCCCTTGAGCCTGGGAGGTCGAGGCTGCAGTGAGCCGTGATCGTGCCACTGCACTCCAGCCTGGGTGACAGACCCAGACCCTGTCTCAAAAAAGCAAAAACAAACAAAACAGTAATACCCCACTTTTCCCTAAATCTGACGTCCAATATTATAAACTCTGTGGAAAATGTCTAGGAAATGAGGGAGCAAAAGGTCTTTTGATAGTTGAAATAGCTGTCAGAAAGTTCTGGTTCTCTGCATAGAAAAAAAGGTTTTAAGGATAAGAAGTTCTATTAGCTTTTACTTTACATATAATTTTAATAAGCTAAGCAATGTTTCTTTGCTAATAGATTAAAAGTTGAAAATTAATAAGGTATGATATATTACTAAAGACCGGATTCTTAATAGCAGAGAAAAAAATAGCTGATTACCCAACAGAGACAAAACAACTCTAAAGAAAAAACCAACTGAGGCAAAAGTTTTTCCTTCTACATTCACATTCAACACTCAACACACTTCTGGTCACCAAAACGTGTGGGTTTTTCCCATCACACACCAACTGGGTGTCCTAGAATAATTCAGTTCAATTCTGACACTATCTACCTGGAGTTAGTGCAGACCCCATAGGTTAAGGGCTCAGTCCTAGAATACTGCCCCCATTTGGGATGCCAATAGTAGGTTGTCACCTAAACTGGTAATCAACTGGCTGTAAATCACTTTTCACTACCCCTTCTCAGGTTTTATTAGTTTGCTAGGATGGCTTATAAAACTCATGGAGGCCGGGTGCAGTGGCTCATGCCTTTGGGAGGCCGAGGCCGGCAGATCACTTGAGGTCAGGAATTTGAGACAGCTTGGCCAACATGGTGAAACCCCGTCTCTACTGAAAAAAAATAAAAAACAACAAAAATTACCCAGGCATGGTGCCGCACGCCTGTAATTCCAGCTACTCGGGAGGCTGAGGCAGGAGAATCACTTGAACCCAGGAGGCGGAGTTTGCAGTGAGCTGACATCATGCCATTGCTCTCCAGCCTGGGCGACAGAGCAAGACTCTGTCTCAAAAAAAATAAATAAATAAAAATAATAAAACTCATGGAAACACCCGCATTTACAGGTTAATGACAGATACTATAAAGGATACAGATGAACAGAAGAGATACATAGGTTGAGGTCTGGAAGAGTCCTGAGTGCTGGGCTTTCTGTCCCTATGGAGCTGGAGTGTGCCACCCTCCCAGCATGCAGATATAGTCATCATCCCAGAAGCTCCTGAACACTGCAGTTTATGGAGGCTTTATGATGTTGGCATGATTATTAACTCAATCACCAGCCCCTCTCCCCTTCCTGGAGGATGGGAGATAGGGCTGAAAGTTCCAAGAGTCTAATCATGACTTGGTCTTTCTGGCAACCAGTCTCCATCCAGGAGCCACCAACAGTCACCTGATTGGAACAAAGATGCTCCTATCGCCCAGGAAATTCTGAGGGATTCAGGAGCTCTGTGTCAGGAATTGGGGTCAAAGACCAAATATTAGAACAGAAGATTCTCCTAGCGCCCCTACATACAAGGAATTAAGAGCTCTGTTTCAGGAACTGGAGGCACAGACTAATAGATATACATTTCATAATAACTAACCACAACAACAACAACAATTCCTCAAAACACAGACAAAGCCTGGTGCGGTGGCTCATGCCTATAATCCCAACACTCAAGACCAGCCTGGGCAACATGGCAGAATAACATCTCTACAAAAAATACAAAAAAATTAGCCTGGTGGGATGGCATACGCCTATGTTCTCCCCCACCCAACAAAAACGAAAAACAAACAAAAAAAAAGCCAAAAAAAAAAAACAACCCAAAACTGTTAAATTGAATGTATTAAGTGCAATTTTTTTTTTTTTGAGACAGGGCCTCTGTCACCTAGACTGGAGTGCAGTGGGAGCAATCATGGCTCACTGCAGCCTCAGCCTCCTAAATAGCTGGGACCACAGGCATGTGCCACTATGCCCGGCTAATTTTTTTGTATTTTTATGTAGAGACAATGTTTTGCCATGTTGCCCAGGCTGGTCTTGAACTCCTGGACTCAAGTGATCCTCCCACCTCAGCCTCTCATAGTGCTGGGATTACAGGTGTGAACCACCACACCTGGCCTTGAATTTTACCATTAAAATGTTCTTTACATATGGTTTTTGGGGGAGAATATCTTCTCTGTTCTTAAGGAATGTATAATTTAGTTAAGGACATAAACTACTGTATATGGATATAAAACGACTCTAAAACAAATGAAACAAGTCGATGTTCCATTTTCTTCTCGGTTGTCTGGGTCTTGCATGATCTGATCCTATTCTATTTTTATGCTACTGCCCATAGAGAACATTCTTCTGTAGTTAGGCAGATTTTATTTTATTTTATTTTATTTTGAGATAGAGTCTGGCTCTGTCGCCCAGACTGGAGTGCAGTGGCACCATTTCGGCTCACTGCAACCTCCACCTCCTGGGCTCAAGCGATTCTCGTGCCTCAGTCTCCTGAGTAGCTGGGATTACAGGCATGTACCCCCATGCCTGGTTAATTTTTGTATTTTTAGTAGAGAAAGGGTTCCGCTACGTTGGCCAGGCTGGTCTAGAACTCCTGGCCTCAAGGGATCCGCCCGCCTCAGCCTCCCAAAGTGCTGGGATTACAGGTGTGAGCCACCGTACCCAGCCATAGGTGATATTCTATAGGAGCCTCAGGGAGAGAACCCCTACACTATCCTGGCTTCACAACTGCAGAGGCCTCACGAGCAAGTGGATTCTCTGTGTCTGCTAGGCCTGGAATCGTTCTCTGCTTTGGTTGAGGCTGGAGACACAAGTCTTTGAGTTCCCCTCTTCCTCACTCCACAAAGTCCATTCCTCTTTCAGAGGAAGTATAAGGGAGTAATTTGTTTTCAGTTTCCTTACTTATGAGTATGTTGTAATCATGTGCCCTTTTTTTTTTTTTTTTTTTTTTGAGATGAAGTCTTGCTCTGTTGTCCAGGCTAGAGTGCAGTGGCTTGGTCTCCACTCACTGCAACCTCCACCTTCTGGGTTCAAGCAATTCTCCTACCTCAGCCTCCTGAGTAGCTGGGATTACAGGTGCCTGCCACCACGCCCAGCTAATTTTTGTATTTTTAGTAGAGACAGGGTTTCACCATTTTGGCCAGGCTAGTCCCGAACTCCTGACCTCACGATCCACCCGCCTCAGCTTCCCAAAGTGCTGGGATTACAGGCGTGAGCCACCATGCCCAGCCTCATGACTTCTTGAGATTATCTAGAGAGGGCATTATAATTCAGTGTTTCCAATCTCTGGAGTTAGATCTATGAAGGTCTGAATCTCCGCTCTTTGATCTTGGACAAGTTATTTGAGCCGTCTGCATTTCAGGATCCTTTTTTATAAAATGGGTTGAATAACATGGTCGTTTTGAGAATTAAATGATATAATATACAAATTTAGAGCAATACTTGGTATAGAATAAGGACACACACATACACATATGTATATACTATGTCAGTTAATTTATACACTCCAATTTTGTTACTACTGTCCGCTCTATGCTCAGCTGGTCTTGTGTTGTCTCTTTTTCTCCTCTTCTCAGCTAGATACATTATGTAGATGTGCTTATTTAACTGATTAACTTTAAAACATTTTCTGGACCAGGCATGGTGGCTGAAGCCTGTAATCCCAGCACTTTGGGAGGCCAAGGCAGGCAGATCACCTGAGGTCAGGATTTCGAGACCAGCCTGGCCAACATGGTGAAACCCCATCTCTACTAAAAATACAAAAATTAGCCGTGCATGGTGGAGCATGCCTATAATCTCAGCTACTCCAGAGGATGAGGCAGGAGAATTGCTTGAACCCGGGAGATGGAGGTTGCAAGGTTGCAGTGAGCTGAGATCTCACCATTGCATTCCAGCCTGGGCGACAGAGCAAGACTCCATCTCAAAAAAAAAAAAAAGAAAAAGAAAAAAAGAAAAAAAATTATGTTAACTATCCTACTATAGAAGTATCAGGAATTATAAGACAAAACCATTCAGAATCACTACACTACATCCAGAGACTACCACTTTTAACATTTGGCTGTGTAATTTTCTGGGCTTTAAAAATAGTTTAAAAAATATATATGTGTACATAGTTTATTGTATATACATATAAAATAAACTTATATTGTTGCTGTTTTTCCTGTCTTTTTTTTGTTTTTAGTAGAGATGGGATCTTACTCTGTTGGCTAGGCTGGTCTCGAACTCCTGGCCTCAAGTGATCCACCCATCTCAGCTTCCCAAAGTGCTGGGATTACAGGCATGAGCCACCATGCCCAGCAAGTGTTTTTCTTGAACACCTCTACCTCTACCACACTATAAACCCCATCAGGGGATAAATCTTATGGTTTTGCTTACCATGTTATCCCAAGTATGATTTATTTTAGCACATGGCTCATAGCAGGTACCAATAACAAAACAAAACAGAAACAAAACAAAACAAAAACCCAAACATGGGTTTTTTAATTATAGCACATGGTTCATAGCAGGTACCAATAACAAAACAGAAAACAAAACAAAAACCCAAAGATACAACAACAAACAAAAATGAGAAGGAATGAATGACTCCATGTTAATAAACACAAATCGTTAATCACAACATTCTTCCATGTGAGCGTGTCAGCTTTCCCAGCCAAGCCCCTATCTTGGAAACTTGTTTCCAATTTGTCTGTATTCATATATATATATAAAATTTAAAAATTTTAATGTTTTTTTAAAAAGGCACAAAGAATAGTATAGCACACATTATTGAACCCAACCTCCCAGAACCAACAACTTTTAAGATTTTGAGTTTTATTTCCATTTTTTAAATAAAAGAAAGCATTGTAAAGTTGAAGTCTTCATTTTTTTTCTCTGCTCAATTTCCCTCCTTCCCTCTAATATAAACAACAGCTGTCATGAATTTGGTGTGTGTGATATTGCATTCTATGTCTATACTTATATAAAGTATGTGATCATTTTAGGTTCTGTGGGATTTTGATTATTTATAAATACGGTATCACAGTGTATATATAGTTCTGCAACTTGCTTTTTTTCACTCCACACTGCTTTTGAATTCTTTCTACCATCATTTATCCTTTACAACTACAGAGCTAGTTCATTAACTTAGCTACTGTGTATATTCCATCATTTGGATATCTACCTTTTATTTTCCTACCCCTTGACTGGACATTTGGGGTTTTTCTCAATTTTTCACTACTGCAAACAATGCTGAAATGATCATTGTAACTGCAACATTTTTATTAGGTATTTTATGCACAAATTTTAAGGTCCATTAAATCTATTTTATAATATTTTTCATTCCACAAGTGTTTTAAAAATTATTTTTACATCTTTGAAGGCAGAGCAGGAGCAGGATCTTTAAACACACAACAAAAAAAGATTAGCAGCCATGTGGCTTGGGGTTGGGGTGGAGAAAGTGTAGTCAGCTTAAGAGTGAAAAGAAGGCCAAGCATGGTGGTGTGCGCCTGTATTCCCAGCTACCCTAGAGGCTGAGGCAGGAGGATGGCTTGAGCTCAGGAGTTCAAGGCTGATGTGGGCTGCAGTAAGTTATGATTGTGCCACTGCACTCCAGCGTGGGCAATGGAGTGAGACTCTGTCTCTAAGAAAAAAAGGAAAAAATGTGGAAAAGTACATAGGTAATGCCAGTAGGGCTCAATTGCAGAATATTGGCTGGAGACTTATTTTGCTCCCAGTACTGTGCAAGATATCTGGGTAGCATACAGGATACTATCGAAAAATTAAATTGAATTCTAAGCTGCACGATGATGGTTTCTTTTTTTGGTTTTTTTTTTTTTTTGCACACTTCTGCTGGCAGGAAGGGATTACGGTTTGATTATCAGAGCCCAAAGAAGAGAGAAAACAGAGATCTGAGAAGATTCCCTGGAAGAGCTGAGGCCTTAAGAGATTGAAAGAGAGGAAGGAGGGGAGGAGGATGAACCAGGGACTGAAGGCTGGGTGAGACTGTCAAAATAGTGCACAGATAATGACCTTTACTACTGTTTCCCATGAGAGTAAAATTTAAAAATTTCACAAGAGTTTGTCAATTAAAGAGGAAATCGAGTTGACTTTAAACACTATATTGACCCTCAGCATCACTTGCCACAGATATAGGTGGTAGGAAGTATGATGTTAGGAGAGCCAGAAGTAGACTGAGGATTTGGCTTCCAGTCTATTATTTCTACTGTGAATCTTTGCACCATCCCTGCTTCTGTCCCTGTACCAGATCCACAGTCCTCAAATGGATAGTGAAGCTGTTCAAAACCCACGACCTCACTTGCTGGTATATATGGTACTATACCATTCCCTACACCATAAAATACTTCTCAGAAACAAAATATACATGGGGAGGGGAGGTTGATTAAATTAAATCGGGTTAAATTTGGGTGTGCATCAGACGTTCTTTTTTTTTTTTTTTGAGACGGAGTTTTGCTCTTGTTGCCTAGGCTGGAGTGCGATCTCAGGTCACCGCAACCTCCGCCTCCCGGGTTCCAGTGATTCTCTTGCCTCAGCCTCCCGAAGCGCTGGGATTACAGGCATGGGCCACCACGCCTGGCTAATTTTGTATTTTTAATAGAGACGGGGGTTTCTCCATGTTGGTCAGGCTGGTCTCGAACTCCCGACCTCAGGTGATCCACCCGCCTAGACCTCTCGAAGTGCTGGGATTACAGGCGTGAGCCACCGCTTCTGGCAAACGTCCTTCTTAATTGTTTGATTCCACGGTCCCAATAGCCGTCTGTCCTTTTCTGCCCCTATTTTTAGTGTCCAGCCACTAGTTGGTAACTTGGTGTCTCCTTCAGGCCTGCTAACTTTTTTTTTTTTTTTTCAACCAAGACTGGTATGAGATACTTAAGAATAGTGGCTTTAACGACAGTTACCAACTTTTAATACAAATGCAGTCGAGAGGGCAAATACTCAAGTTTGGGGGCAGATAGCAGCCAGTCAAATAGGTCCGAGAGGCCCTGGCGAGCTACCGCAGGCCAGCAGGGAGGCCGTGGGCAGGTGGCGGTCGAGGCCGGAGGCAGGAAGCGCGGCCGGGCGGGGCTGGGCGGAGCGGCCGCGGAGGAGCAGGGGCCGCAGGCGCCCCGCCCGGACTGGTATGCGGCCGAGAGTGACGCGGGAGGCGGGGTCACGTGACGCCCGTGGAATGCCAACAATGTAGCGAATGTCCCACTTGGGTCTGCGCTTTGGAACCGCGGCGTGAGCGCCCCGGGAAGATGGAGCAGTCGCCGTCCACGCCACCGCCGCCGCCCGGGGCTCCCCCGTCCCTGCGGGGCCAGCAGCAGCTCCAGCCACCAGTGCCCGGTCTCCCGGCGCGAGAGGCCCGGGAGCCGCCGGCCAGGACGCCCCCGAGGGTGTAGACCGCGCCCCTGGAGGTGAGGGGGCTGGGAGCTGGGGTCGGGGCGGCAGCTCGGAGGGTGGCGAGAGTTTCCGCGAAGCGGTCGAGCCCTGCGGCTCCGCGCACCTACCGTGGTGCCGAGGCTCCGGGAAGGGCGCCCGGCGGGGCGGCCGAGGAAGTTTGTCCGGACGGAGCCCTGCGCCCTGCCCCCACGGTCCGCGCCCGCCCGGAGCCGCCCCCGCCCGGCGGCTCGTAGTCCAGGCCGTACGGAGCCCGCGGAGCCGGTTCCAGAGGAGCCGGGGAAGTTGGAGGCCGGCGTCGGGCGGGGGCAGCGGGGTTGCGCCGCTTTGTTGTGCGGCGACCGGGGCGGCCGGGATCCCGGCGGGGCAGGGGCGGCGCGGGCCGGGGGCGCTGTCCTAGACCCGAAAGGCCGTAGCGCCGGGCGCGCCTCTGCTTCCGCTGTCTCCGGGGGCTCGGCTTTCCACTAGACGCCCGGCCGGGCGCCCCTGACAGCCTCGGGACCCCCGGTCCGGCGGCGCAGCGGTCCCACGGATCCGGGGCCGTCCTCCCGGCCGCGCCATCGTCCCACGGTCCAATCAGTCCTTCAGAGCCCGCCCTGTTGGCCCCCGCCGGCCGCCCCGTCGTCCCGCGAGCCGACGGACCCACGGCGGTGCCGCAGTCGAGGCCGCGCCGCCCCTCAGCCCCCGGTGGCTGCGCCGCCTCACCCACCGCCGCGCGGTTCCCACCCCGTCCCCCGCGGCCGCGCCGCCGGCTCACGGGCCAGTCAGCCCCTCAGAGGCCACCGGACCCTGGGGGCGCAGTTCCTCCCGGGCTGCGGGCGGCCAGGCCCTGCTCGGCGTCTCCCGGCCGGCTGCCGGGCCAACTCTGCGAGTTTGCTCACGGTCTTGGCGGGACGCGGCCCGAGGCGCAGGAGCGCTTTCGTGGCCACGCGAGCGGCGGCCGTTGCATAACACGCCATTCCCGTGCCCTAGTTTAGCGACGTGTGGGGGGTTTGGCTTTCTCTTCTGAGGTAAGCTCACCTGCGCTTAGCTCCCCAGCCGGACTCTGGAGATGGGGATTCTGACATCATTCACATCTTGCCATCACATCCTTCAGCCCAACTCCAGAACTTCTGGGGAGCTTTCCCTCGGGGATGGAGTGCGGCCTGGAGCAAACCCGTTTGTGAAATCCAAGTCTCCAGTGTCCCGAGGGTTGGGAACGGGGGGCGAGGCGAGGAATGGACCCTGAAGAAGGTAAAACCCACCCGACCAGGGCGCCAAGCAGCCGGTAACAGGGTCCCGAGTTAGCTCGGCGGCTGGCGGCTGTTCTGAGGCCTTTGGATGAGAAATGCTATTTTGCGAGGATCACCATGAAAGAACTTAACTTGCAGATTTTTTTGACAAAAATGTTGTTGTTGTTATTTTAAGACAAGATCTCGCTCTGTCTCCCAGGCTGGAGGGGAGTGGCGCGATCTCCGCTCACTGCAACCTCCGTCTCCCAGGTTCGAGCGATTCTCCTGCCTTAGCCTCCCACGTAGCTGGGATTACAGGCCCGCGCCACCAGCCCAGCTAATTTTGTATTTTTTAGTAGAGACGGGTTTCGCCGTGTTGGCCAGGCTGGCTCTCGAACTCCTGACCTCAGGTGATCCACCTGCCTCGGTCTCCCAGAGTGCTGGGATTACAGGCGTGAGCCACCGCGCCCCACCTGACAAGAATTTTGAACAAGAACTTTTACATTTTCACGCTTCTCTAGGATGGATATGAGTGTTTTTTGTTGTTGTTGTTGTTGTTGTTTGAGACGTTGTCTTGCTCTGTCGCCCAGGCTGGAGTGCAGTGGCGCGATCTCGGCTCACTGCAACCTCGCCTCCTGGGTTCAAGCGATCTCCTACCTCAGTCTCCCGAGTAGCTGGAATTACAGGCGTGTGCCACCACGCCCGGCTAATTTTTTGTATTTTTAGTAGAGACGGGGTTTCGCCGTGTTAGCCAGGATGGTCTCAATCTCCTGACCTTGTGATCCGCTCGCCTCAGCCTCCCAAACTGCTGGGATTACAGGCGTAAGCCACCGCACCCAGCCAAGAGTGTTTTTAATGTAATAGCATTAAAATAATTATTTCACCTTAACTACTAAGCCATAGAGTATACATTTGGCCGGTAAATAATTCAAATTAATAGCTGAACAGCTCTTTTCACAAAGTATTCAACAAATACGTACATTTTTAAAGGAAAGTTTGCCCGTATTTTAATAAGAAACAAATATACTGAAATTTGAATGGGAAATCACAAAAATGTGTGTGATCTTGCACAAGTGTTTTGCTTAAAATTTTAACTTAGAAGATGAAGGGCCTTCCCTTAATCATGGAAAAAGTAACTCATGGCTGATTATTAGGAAATTTGTGCTAAATCTTGTTGTATATTTTTGGTAAGCTGCTTTGTATGTTTTTTTTTTTTTTCTGTAACAACCGTTATAATAAGGTAGTAACAGAAAAAATATTCCAAAATGAGAACGTATAAACTGTTTATGACGTCTATTTAACTGTAATTAGCAAGTCAGTGTCTCACAAAATTTTGTCTCATGCAGGTATAGAAGGCACTGAATATAATAATAGTGTAATGAATATACCAGCATTCCTTTGAATATAAGTTGGTGAACATTTAATAACTTTCCAAATCTCAGGCAGTTTAAGGTATCTGAGCAGAGGCTAGCCTGTCTTGCAAAATTACCAAGGTGAATTACTAGAATCATTGAATTATAGAACTGGAAGGGATTCTTCTGGCTTCTCCATCGAGTTTGAAATAGTTTAAGTGTAAATTGGAGCTGTACATGTTCCTTAGCAAATCACAGGGTTGGTGGGAGGGGCTTTCTTTTGGTGGGAGGGGAATGATTTTACAATAAGATTCCTTGTTATTTTAAATGCTATGTTGTAAATAGCCAGCCTTGGGCTCCTAAACTCCACCAAGGGGTGGGGTAGGGTGGGGATTGAAGCTGATAAATTGACCATAAACAGAGGAAGGATTTCGGGAAGCTGGGGTTAGGGGAGAGGTGTTCTTTTTTGTATTGGAAAAACCATACCAACACCATTTTCGAAAAGCTGCTTTTGTATTTTATTTTGTAGTTAAAATCATGTGAAACTTCTGAACAGTATTTCTTACTGACTTTTTAAAAACAGTTGGTTTGAAGAAATACAGAAGGTAAATTCAAATGCATTGACTCTGTCTTGACTAAATCTGTTCTAAAAAGTACCGAAGTATTCTGATGATCAGAAAGAAGGGTAAGCCTTGATTGAAGTGACTGACTTCTAGCTCTAAACATTCTCTGAATCTTCTTCCTTTTAAAAAGTCTATTGCTTAGTAATTCCTCTAGAAGGAATTGGCCTTCAAATTACACAAGTCCAAGGGCATCGTTCCCATTGTATGCTAGGTCACTGCTGCTCTCTGTAATGGGCTTTATTACATAGAGTGCCCTGTGATGGCCCCAGTGTGAGGGCAGCCCTGCTTGGGATGTTCATTTCACTGTTAGCTGTTCTCTCAGTATTTTAAGGCTAATGTTACATAATGTTACGTGATTTTTATTTTTTATTTTTTTTTATTTTTGAGATGGAGTCTCGCTCTGTCACCCAGGCTGGAGTGCAGTGGCACAATCTTGGCTCACTGCAAGCTCCTCCTCCTGGGTTCACACCATTCTCCTGCCTCAGCCTCCTGAGTAGCTGGGACTACAGGCGCCCGCCACCATGCCCAGCTAATTTTTTTTTTTACTTTTAGTAGAGACGAGGTTTCACCGTAGTAGCCAGGATGGTCTCGATCTCCTGACCTCGTGATCCACCCGCCTACAGGCATGAGCCACCGCGCCCGGCCTGTTACGTGATTATTAGTTTTATTTTGAAAGTATGAAAACAGCAAGGTAATATTGGAAATAAAGACATTGGTTATGATGTTAAAATTAGAATGGAAATTTGGCATTGTTTAATGTTTGCCGTTCACCCTGGGAAGACTTTGTTGGTTATCATCTAGATCATGTCAAGTTAATTGTGACAAGTGTTTTAAGTTAATTCACAAATACTTTTTGTTTGTGTGACAATATTTGACATACATGGGAATTTTTCTGGGAGAAAAATGAAAAAATCCCATATTTTGTAGCCATGGTTTGTATTTCTTGTTAACACTGATTGTTAGAATCTTGTAGTGTAGTTTAGATCCTATAGACCCTTGATCAGTTAGGATGGTAAGGATCTTAAGAATGTAAGCTGGATTTTGAAAGGAGTGGGCCTCTGTTTGGAATAGTGAGCCTCCCTGCCTCTAGGCAGTTATCTTGAGCAGGAATGCTAAGGGCCAACATGGTTCATTGCTAGTTAACTCCATTCTTACTCGGGAGTCTCACTCATCTTTCTCATTAAATGTACCCGGACGACACCTGCACCCTCCCCAACATTTTTTGGCTGTTTTGTTCATCTTTCTCTCCCACGTTTGAGCCTTTTCATTGGAAGTTCCAGGCTCCAAGAATAGCTTCACACTTCCTCCATCAAATCATAGCCCTTCAGCCTTTCTAATTTTGGTGAAACATCCCTTTCTCTAAGATACCTTCTCCAAATAATCTCAACACCTTCCTGAAGAATTGTGCTCCTCCATGGAAGTAGGCAGGGATTCTTTGGACAGTCACAGTATTTATTACTTCAGTCCATAGCGTGATTCTCAAATGGGAGGGGTGTTCTAACTCCCTAGCTGGAGCGTATCCAAAACTTGGAGGGGTGCAGAGGAGGCAAGGCTTTCTTAAGGATTGAGAACCCCTGCTGGGCTATGAAATTGAATATAAGATGGCCCATCCTGTTGGGTCGCTTGCTATTAGGAAAGCTGCAAAGAACTAATAATGTATCTGCAACTTGGTCACTCTGTTGCGATATCTTGAGTACAGACTTCTGTAGCTCAATTTTTTTATGCCATTTATATTTGCATAATGTATATCATAAAAATATAATGTACAAAGCTGTCTAATAAAGAATGTGATGGTGTCTTTTTCCCCGAGACTGTAAGCTTATATAGAAGTGATACCCTGGCTGGGCATGGTGGCTCATGCCCGTAATTCCAGCACTTTGGGAGGCCGAGGCGGGGGGATCACTTGAGTCCAGGAATTCGAGACGAGCTTGGGTGACATGGTGAAACCCCATCTCATGGCGAAACTCCCCCTCAGATCTTGCCACTGCACTCCAGCCTGGGCAACCAGAGTGAGACCCTGCCCCCCCGCCCCAAAAAAAAAGACCCAATTCTACCTAGGTGAGACCTTATAGTGTCCAGCACAATGCTCAGTACACATATGGCAATGCCAAATTCTCTGAGGCCTTGTGATGATGCTGCTATTGGAGAGTGGGAATTCTTCTAAAGTGTGTTTTCCTGGATCCCCAGAGGAATGCAATCACTGCCTTCCTCAAAGACCCTCATTATGAGAGGTAGCCCTTGGCCTGTGGCTTCCTGGCCTGACAGTGCTGGAGTGGTACATCCACATAGTGGTTTATGATTCTGACATTTAGCATCTGGCTGGAGGCCTGGCCCGTCTGCCTGATTTAGTTTCAGCTTTGCTAGTTAATTATAGTAGGGATATGATTTAAATAATAGCTGGAATTTTAGGTTCAAGAAATCCTGCTCAGAAAATGCCAACGTGTGTCATTAGTGCAGGTCCCATGAGACATTGGTTTGGTTGGTTCCTTGGTTGGTGCTTGATGTGTGTTTGGCAGCCAGTGTGGGTTTGTGAAGCACTAGGATAAATTAGAATAAAAATTCTTGAACATCTGATAGCATTTTCCAGGATTGGATTGAGGGTTGGAATTGGGTTTGGTAGGACCAAATTAAAGGCATGCTTAAAATTTTGCTCTCACATTGTTTACACAGGCCACCTATATTAAGCATGGGATTTAGTAGTTGTCTCAGCTCTGGATTTAGAGAATGAGGTGTTTTTGTTTTGTGAGTTGTTATGGTTTTAAAATTCCAATGTTTGTAGTTTCTTACTTAAAATGTGTGTAAATCAATTGGTGATGCCAAAGAAATTTCCAAAGTTAGATTTACTTTGCTTGATATCCCCATTTTTTTAAAGTCCACATCCATGAGGGTCATATTTATAAAACTCTTGATGAAAGAAAAATTTCCCATATGTGAAGTCTCATTAAAATGGTATAGTAATATGTCAGAGTTGTTCATTTCCAGCTGCAGTCTTGACTGATGAGTATTCTCATGAAAATTCTTTCAAAAGTTCATAATTTGGCCATGAAATCAACTGTCTTCAAACTAAAGCTTAAAATACACAGTCTGAAGCTGAAAAAATGCTTTCATTCTTTATGAAACTGAAGGAACGTTTCATCCTTTCTAAAGTACTCAGGCAAGAACACAGTTTATCCATAGGTACTATTTTTTACATATTCACTTAAGACAGGGACAGCCCTTGTGGTATCCCTAGACTAGTGCCTCACTATGGTGGGAGATGGAGAAAATATCAGAACAGCTTGTGGGGTCCTCCCCCTCCCTCCGTACCAAACAAAACCAGGTGGTAGGTTTAGGGATGTCACTGAATAATTCTCTCAACCTTTTTGTATGTTTGAAATTTTTCATAAGCAAATGTTGAGGGGGGAATGGAAAAAGAAAGAAAAACCAGGACTCCTGATCTGGCTTCTGTTTAGGGACACAGCCACTTAGCATTTCTTTGCTCAGGTATAAACAGACATCGACATAGAAATGTCCAGACTCGACTACCCTGGTTGATTTTACTATTTGAATGTTTGTGGCACCCACAGATGCTTAACACCCCAAGTGTCTCTAGGAGCGTGGCTCTGCTGTGAGTCAGTGTCTGTGTGGTGGAGGGCCAGTGGGGTGGGGAGGTGCAGCTGCCCTAGGGTTTGGACTTCACGTGGAGACTTTACCCTGCTATATCCTACCCAGTCCCTAGGTCCAGTCTTCTCATTGTGTAGCTATGTTTATTTGTTTATTTAATTTTTTTTTTTTTTGAGGTGGAGACTTGCTCTCTTGCCTAGGCTGGAGTGCAGTGGAATGACCTCGGCTCACAGCAGCCACCGCCTCCCAGGTTCAAGCGATTTCCAGCTAATTTTTGCATTTTTAGTGGAGACAGGGTTTTGCCATGTTGGCCAGGCTGGTCTTGAACTCCTGACCTCAAGTGATCTTCCTGCCTTCCTGCCTCCGGCTCCCAAAGTGCTAGGATTACAGGCATGAGCCACTGCACCCAGCCGTGTAGCTATGTTTAAAAAGGGAGCCGTTGTTCAAACACGAGTTTGCTAAATAGGAATAGTTAGGAGACTTTTTTCCCTATTTTTAAAAATTGAGGAAAAATATACATATTTATCCTTTTAACCATTCTTAAGTATACAGTTCAGTTAAGTGGCATTAAATGCACCATTACTGCAAACATCACCACTGTCTATACATAAGACTTTTTCATCATCCCAAACAAAAACTGTACCCCTTAAATAAAAATTCCCTGTTCCCCTTTCTTCTGGTAATCTCTCTTCTTTCTGTCTCTATGAATTTGCCTGCTGGAGGTAACTCACATAACTGGAATCATACAATATTTCCTTTTTGTGTTTGGCTTATTTCACTTAGCATAATGTTCTTGAGGTACATCTTTATTGTTGCATATGACAGGATTTCCTTCCTTTTTATAGCTGAATAATATGCCATAGTCCTGCGACTTTTGTTCTATGTGAACCTCCCTTGGGCATGTTTCATTTAGACCTGCATGTTAAGCTTCAGAGAAGGTGCTGCTGTTGACTGAGGCTTCGTTCTCCTTTATCACCTTAGACCTTTGGGGTGGCACTGGCAGGCTTTGTCCTCAGTGTGGAACTGAGGACGCAGATTCGGTGCTGAGTGACTACCTGTGTCTTTCAACAGATGTTGCGTGGGCCTGTGTGCACATGCCTGGGAGTAGATGGGGGTAAACCAAACAGGATGCTCCTGCCCTCATGGTGCTATCAGGTTCTTCAAGAGGAAGCACACCAGCCAGTGATGGTGCTGTGGGAAGGGCTGGGAGTGAACATGTATGGTCCCTTAGATTGGGGAGGTCAGGAAGGTCCTTCTGTGGGAGGGGTTCTAGGCTGAGGTTTTAGGAGTAGGAGTGAGCCAGGCAGGTGGGATTGGGTTGGGCTTTTTTTTTTTTTTTTTTTTTTTTTTGAGACAGAGTCTCACTCTGTCTCCAAGCTGGAGTGCAGTGGCATGATCTCGGCTCACTGCATCCTCCGCCTCCCGGGTTCAAGCGATTCTCCTGCCTCAGCCTCCCTAGTAGCTGGGACTATAGGTGCATGCCACCACGCCCAGCTAATTTTTGTATATTTGGTGGACACAGGGTTTCACCATGTTGGCCAGGATGGTCTCGATCTCCTGACCTCGTGATCTGCCCGCCTCAGCCTCCCAAAGTGCTGGGATTGCAGGCGTGAGCCACCGTGCCTGGCCCAGGGTTGGGTTTTTCTAGCTGAGAGAAAGGTTTTGCAGGTTGGGGAGGACAGGAAGCATCGGTGCCTTTGACATACACAGGATCACAGAGTCAACCCAGACCTGCTGTTTGAGCCGCAGTCAGCATCTGGAGGCTCAGATGCTGCTCAGAACTGACCAACCTGGCACCTGGCTGCAGGCACATTTTAGAGGAAAGACTTAAGCTTTTCTTCTCTGTGCTTTTCTGTCTTTACAGTTAAAAGAAAGCTACTTTAACTTTCTAAGCATCATTCTCAAACACTGATTTAAAGAGGAGTCACTCGGCTGGGCATGGTAGCCCGCGCCTGTTATCCCAGCTCTTTGGGAGGCTGAGGCAGGTGGATCACTTGAGATCAGGAGTTCGAGACTAGCCTAGGCAACAGGGTGAAACCCCCATCTCTGCTAAAAATACAAAAATTAACTGAGTGTGGTGGTGCACGCCTGTAATCTCAGTTACTCGGGTGGCTGAGGCACGAGAATCACTTGAATCTACAAGGTGGAGGTTGCAGTGAGCTGAGATTGAGCCACTGCACTCCAGTCTAGGTGACAGAGTGAGACTCTCCCAAATAAATAAATAAAAAATAAAGAGGAGTCACTTGGAGCAAGCAACCTGTTTCTGTGTTCAGTTTGGTAATTTTTCCGTGGTCTTATCTCCTGGCCTCATTAAACCTTTTTTGCCTAACTTATTATAAATCTTTAATTAGTAATGGTGATAATTGATCAGTATATCATGCATTACAGATTGAGCCTGCTGTCACACACAGCACCACTGTGATCCTCAAGACAAGCCTGTCAGGTAGACAGTAGTGGGTGTTAGACCCTTGGTACCGTGCAGGAGCTTGAAACTCAGCAAGGTTAAGTGACAGGCTCAGACCACACGCTCAGTGCCAGAGCTGGGGAAGGACCCAGGCCTCCCACCTCCAGCCACTTTAGCACTGCACACCCAGTTTTCAGTGAGCTTCCCCGCCCTGTGCTTTTTAAACAGGGTCTTGCTCTGACTCCCAGGCTGGAGTGCAGTAGTGTGACCTTGACTCACTGCAGCCTCTACTTCCTGGGTTTAAGTGATTCTCCCACCTCAGCCTCCTGAGTAGCTGGGACCATAGGTGTGCCTCCACACCTGGTTAATTATTTAATTACTTTTAGAAACGCCGTCTCTCTCTGTTGCCCAGGTTGGTCTCCAGCTCCTGGGCTCAAGCAGTCCTCCCACCTTGGCCTCCCAAAGTGCCAGGATTACATGTGTGAGCCACTGGACCCAGCCTGCCCTGTGCTTTTTCACCTTTGGTCACTGCCTTCCTCCTCCACCACTGACACTGCTCTCCTGGTGGGCCGCATTGCCCAGACAGGTGAGGTTTCCTGGCTCAGAGAATGGCACCACCACTGGCCCCATTTTTCAAACCAGAAACTTGGGCTCATCTTTCATATCAGTCCTTTCCAGTGAACATTACTTACTCCTATGGGTTCTACCTCTTAGTGCTATTGAGTGCACCCACTTTTCTCTATCCTGTAACTGCTCTCTATTTCAGATCCCCATAATTCTTTGGGCAAACTTTCATTGTGACACATACCCTATAGTGTATTTAAATAATTGATTTTCTCCTCTGCTTTCCCATCTTGAGCTATGAGCTCCTTAAAGTCAGAGGCAAATCAGTCTTTCTGCATCCTCAGGACCAAGTAACAGGGTCACCTTGTGTGGGTGTTCAGGTTGTGCACTGCTCAAGGGCCCTACATATAAGAGGGCTTGTCTCACATCACATGTATACACATTTATATGAGGGCATGTGCAGTCTGCTTGGAGACTTTTAGCCACTCACAGAAGACCTGGGTGGCAGTAGAGACTCACCTCCCCTGACACAGCATATGTGTCACACATCTTCTAGAGGGCAGACATGATCACCCTTCTCTGTGACTTGCACTAAGACCATTTCTTTCTCTCCTATGCCTCAGAGGTCCCGTTCACGCCTTCCATTTGACTCAGCCTTTTCCCGCCCCCCCTCACGTGGCTGTGGTATCATGGCATGTCTATGCGTGGGCCAGGGCCTCTTGCCCACAGGGCTCCGGAAAGCTCCCCAGGGAGAGTTGTTGGTGCTGTACAATAATATAGAAACAAAAAACTTCTTGAGGAAGGGGTGCCTTTTTACAGTCTCTCCAGGGGCTCTGCCAGTCGCTCTTCAGCAAGTATTTTTACTGGGAAGTATTTGGCACGGCGATGGTAAGCAAGGCCTTGAGCCGAGCACCCACGCTGCAGCTCCTCACAGCTCTGGGCCTGGAGCCATGGCAACCTGAATGGCAGTGGTGCCATTTGTAATAGCCCAGACCAGGAGCAACCTAAACGTCCATTAGGTAGAATGGATGCATAAGTTATGGTGTATTCATACAAGGGGATATTACTCAGCAATGACAACTGACAGGCTTCTGCTATATATATACTACGTGTATGAATCTGCAAATATAGTGTTGAACGAAATGTGCTAAACTACAGAGTAGAGATTGCGTAATTCCTTGGATATACAGTTCAAAAACTGGTCAGACTAATCCTTGGTGTTAGATGACATGAAGGTGGTTCCCCTTGGTCTGTGGGGGCCTGGAGGCTTCTGGGGTTGTGATAATGATACACTTCTTGATTTGGATGCTATTTACAAGAGTGTGTTCCTTGGTGAACATTTGTCAATCTTACAATCTGTGCAGTTTAAAAAATATATGTTAAATAAGTGGATTGCCCCTACCCCCTACACCCCCAAAAGCCTTACTGTTCCTCCTGGCTTTCAGCAGCTTTCCATCCATCCATCTATCTATCTATCTATCTATCTATCTATCTATCTATCTATCTATCTATCTATGAGACAGAGTCTCCCTCTGTCGCCTAGGCTGGAGTGCAGTGGCACAATCTCAGCTCACTGCAAACTGCACCTCCTGGATTCAAGGGATTCTCCTGCCTCAGCCTTCCGAGTAGCTGGACTACAGGGGTGTGCTGTCACACCTGGCTAATTTTTGTATTTTTAGTAGAGACAGCGTTTCACTGTGTTGGCCAGGCTGGTCTCAAACTCCTGGCCTCAAGTGATCTGCCTGCCTCGGCATCCGAAAGAGCTGGGATTATAGGTATGAGCCACAGTGCCCGGCCAGCTTCCCTTCTTTAGAGCAGATTCCAGAGAGAGCTTTCCAGCCTCAGAGTCAACCAGGACCTCCTTCAGCCACCCCCAACTCCCTTTGCTCTGCTCATGTGATGGGGGAGAGGACATCCCTGCATCCTGGCTTTAACATGGAACTTTCTCATGGTTCTTTTTCTTCGGTCTGCAGTGTCTCTTGTGGCTCTTGCCCTTTCATAGCTGAGTGAAAAGCAGCTTGCCCCTTCTGTGCCCTGCTAATGTCACTGCTGGTAAAAAGAGACATATCACAGGTGGCTGCTCCTGTAAGGAATGTGAGTGAGCCGGGAGGGCCTCAGCCATCCACTCACCTGGTAGCTCCATTTCATGGCTGAGCAGGCAGGCCTCTGGCTGGGCAAATGTCCCATATGCAGATGCCAGCACCCCTCCCCACCATCCCCCATCTGTGCCTTTCATTCCAGACCTGAAACCCCTTCCCCTTGCTCCCCGGGGCTGCTGCTCCTCACCCAGAAGTGTTGCACTTGTCCCTTCTAAGCCCACCTTCCACTCAGGCCATGTCACTCCTTAGCTGAACCATAGGCAGTGACTGCCCATCCTCTGCACTGAGTCCAGACTCAACATGGCTGGGAATTGAGCCTCTGGATACCTCCATGGTTTCATCCCACGAGACACCCCCACCACCCCCGAGTCCTTTGACCTCCTATGTCTCCAGGAAGAGCCTGCGTTGCACAGACCTGAATGTGGTGGGTGGAGCCTAAAGGCTTCTTTGCATATGCTGTTCCCTCTAGCTGGAATTCCATTCCTCCTGACACTCAGGTCTAATTATTTCTAGAGCTCTTTCTTTTTTATTCTCCAGGCATCTCTCTTTTTTTGAAGCTGTTTATTTGCCTGCCTCACCCCAGCTTTCACTTGACAGTAAACTTGCTGAAGCCAAGATTTTATTTTCATTTATCCTATCAGTGCCTGAGATTCAGTAGGTTTTTTTAATTTTAATTTTTATTTTTATTTTTTATTTTTTGAGACGGAGTTTCGCTCTTGTTGCCCAGGCTGGAGTGCGATGGTGCGATCTCGGCTCACTGCAACCCCCGCCTCCCTGGTTCAAGTGATTCTCCTGCCTCAGCCTCCCAAGTAGCTGGGATTATAGGCACCCGCCACCATGCCTGGCTAATTTTTTATTTTTAGTTAGTAGAGACAGGGTTTCACTATACGTTAGCCAGGGTGGTCTCGAACTCCTGACCTCAGGTGATCCGCCCGCCTTGACCTCCCAAAGTGGCTGGGATTACAGACGTGAGCCACCACGTCCAGCCTTGAGTAGGTATTTAATAAATGTTTGTATGGTAGGTAGAGGGTGGATGGGCTAGATGAGTAGATGGCCGAGTGAATGTATTTTGAGCATGAAGAAACTCTCTGCGTATTGTCAGGCCCTCCCTTGCATTGATTGTTCTTGTGAAGATAGTATGGCTGTGTTTTCTCTATTTTAGTTTTCAAAGAAAGGGAAGAAAACTTAAGATTGGAAACAAAGTGATTTGTGTGAATTCCTATAGGAAAAGAAAGAACTCTACTGCCTCTTCCCAGACATACCGAGTCACTCCTAGGATCCTCCATACTGCTTGGCATCACGTTGAGAACCTCTCCGTTTTTGTCGGAATGTGAAGTTACGGTTTTACAAAGTTAGGTATTTCAAAACAGATGCTTAGAGCACAAAGTCACTGAAATGAGTGTGGCTGCAATATGCCCCATTTTACACCAATTAAGCAGAGCTCTAGGCTTCTGGTATGTGGCCAGTACAGGCCCCAGGGGATCTGGGCTATCCCTGGATCTAATAGCTCAATATCTGCACAGTCTTACAGTCATTCCAGTGACTTTACTATATTATATTGTGTATTAAAATAGGGATTTCATGTTGAGAAATTTATTTAGTCTTTTATCTTCTAAATGGAATCTTCTCACAATTACATTGAGAAAGGGGATAGTTAAAACGCTTACAATCCCCTTCCCATCTAAGCAAGGACTAGGAATTCAAATGTCATCTCTTAGTGTTTGCTATTGCATATGGTTGTGCAATAGATCTATGTAAATTAATTCTTTGAACCGCACCTGACACATAGTAAGGCTGGGCGAATATTAGCTATCCTTTTTTTTTTTTTAATCCACTTGAAAAAGTCTGTGAAGCAGGGTCACGGTTTACAGTTATAAAGTTCCTTACGGAAGCTAAACATCTAGATCCCTCTGCCCATCCCCGTTTAGAGGGTACTCTTTTTGGATCAGTTGTTCTTTGTTTATTAAAACTCAAAATGATTATCCTTCGAAATCTGCTCATTGAGTTCTGTGGAGTAAGGGGGAGTGGGTGAGGGAAGGGGCAGCCACTAAGGGCTTTGGCACGGTGTGGGGTGCTGGCCCTGCCTTTCCCACCAGCGGGCACCTTGCCTGGGTTAGAGCAGCTGGTTATATAAACATTCATCACGGGGTGAAGAATAGGGAGGATGTTGTGTGTTCCAAGTACTGCAGGGCCTGGTACCCTTGTCATCTGACCCAGTGCTCACCACTGTCCTAAGCATCCGTCTCTATTACATAGCAGGGAGTGGGGCTGAGGGAGGCGAAGGGACTGGTCCAGGGTCACCCAGCCTTGTGACAAGTGACCTGTGCTGGCTGCTGAGGACGGTGTCGACTTGGACTGGATTTTCCTTTCTGAATCAAAGAACAGCAGAGTAGGCCGTGAACGAGGCCTGGGGTAGGTAGAATTTACTATTGGAAAGTGCCTTTGTGACATCGCGTTCCATGTAACGAGGCCATTTCCATGCTGCAGTTGTAGTTCTGTAGTAATAACTCTTACCCACATGATCATTTGATGTTCATGTGGCCATGGTGCACTCTGAGAAGTTGCCTACATGCTGTTACCAGTCCCTTTCCATGTCAGTATCAATTGCTACAAGAAAGATATTTTAATTTTACTATTTAGGTCAAAATGCTGGTAAGTGGCCACCTTGTAAAAAACAAAGGAAGTAGTTACCTTCAAAGTCTCATAATGTGTGTGTGGAAACTGCAATTGAAACATTTGCAACATGGGACAGTTTTAATGTGACAGGCTTTGTGGTGTCTTTTAGGAAAATTGGGAGGGTTTTATAAGGAAAAGTTCAGAAAGTTTTCTAAAGATATGGAAGGACCACATCTCATGTGAGGGGGGGAGAGGTTAGTAAAGCCATGGGGATGAAGGACAAGGAGTGGATTGGTTATTAGGAACAAGCCAGAAATCCAAGATCCCATGTAGAAAATTTAAATACTCCTCAAGCTGTGGGTTTCAAAATAAAATTTTATTATAATGAAGTATTTTAAATGAGCTGTCAGTTGTTAATACTACTGTTCTTGCCCTGAGTTGAATATTTATAGCAATTTACTTTATTGCAGATTACGTATTACAGGAAGCATTTTGGGACAGCCGTAGATGTCATGTGCTCTAACCATGGTTGAACAGTATTTTTGTCATTTCTGAGAGGTGATGTGTTCTTTCTTTTCTTTCCAAGCAGTATATTTCCACGATCACTGTTTATTTCTGAAAAGTAGCATAAACGTTGCGTGAAAATGACAAATGAACATTTCTCTCCCATTTATTTTCTTTTTCAGAGAGTGATAATCTTCAAAATGAAGACTTTGGAAAATTTTAGGTTCTCTATAGGAACTACAAAAATGGAAGGAAAGAACATTTTCAAAAGGAAATTATTTTGAAAGTATGTTTACAACAAACTGATACTATTGACAGTTTTTTTTTTTTTAAATAATAAAACACTTTAAGAAGATTGTATTTATGGTAAAAGGAAACTGGACTAACAATGAGGCCAAAGACTTTTCCTGCCACGACTTATTCTGGAAATAGCCGGCAGCGACTGCAAGAGATTCGTGAGGGGTTAAAGCAGCCATCCAAGTCTTCGGTTCAGGGGCTACCCGCAGGACCAAACAGTGACACTTCCCTGGATGCCAAAGTCCTGGGGAGCAAAGATGCCACCAGGCAGCAGCAGCAGATGAGAGCCACCCCGAAGTTCGGACCTTATCAGAAAGCCTTGAGGGAAATCAGATATTCCTTGTTGCCTTTTGCTAATGAATCGGGCACCTCTGCAGCTGCAGAAGTGAACCGGCAAATGCTGCAGGAACTGGTGAACGCAGGATGCGACCAGGTGGGTACAGACCTCTGCAGGGCCATGTGCAGAGGCAGCTATGGGACAGCTGGGGCAGTCAAAATGGTTTGGCAACTACTTGAAGGCTTTGAATTGGTTACTACTTATACAAGTGTTTCTAGGTTAAAAACCCAAGGCCCTTTTAACACATAATTGAACTCACAATTGAAGGTTCTCTACCTTCTCTCTAAAATGGTCTTTTGAGCTGCTTTTCCTTTTCAGGCAAGTTCCAGAAGTTGCTGAGGTCTCCTGAAATTGTAATGTGTATTTTCTGATCTGTTCTTGTGGAGATGAAAAGGGCTTTCGTGCTTAGCCCCTTTTTTTGGTGTTTATTCGGGTTATTCTGAGCTATCGTGGAAAGAGAGTGGCTTCCCTTTTCTTGTTTTGGTTTGTGCATTTTTTTTTTTCCTAGAAATGGGAGGGTTGAGCAACATGCATTGGCTATTCTCTGACTCGGTTTTCTCCTATTTAAAAATTAGTGTATATGCTGTTACAGGGGGTGTGACTATTAACATGTTCAGGAAATGGGAAAAACTAGAAAGAAAAAGCTTGAGAAATCGTGAAAATTGTGGCAACACAGTCTCACTTTTCAGTTGTTTAGGATTAAAGGATACATTAGTGGAGGTGGCACCAGTTCTACATTAATACACAGCTTACAGAGATGAGTGTGGTGGCTCATGCCTGTAATCCCAGCACTTTGGGAGGCCAGGCAAGAAGATCACTTGAGGCCAGGAGTTTGAGACCAGCCTGGACAACATAGCGAGACTCTCCATCTCTACAAAAAATAAAAAGCTGGACGTGGTGGCGTGCACCTGTAGTCCCAGCTACATGGGATGCTGAGGCAGGAGGGATCGCTTGAGCCTAGGAGTTTGAGGCTGCAGTGAGCTATGATAGCCACTGCACTCCAAGCCTGGTTAGCTGAGCGAGACCCTATCTCTATTTAAAACACACACACACACACACACCCCTACACCTCATAGCCATACATTTATGATCTCTTAGCAATTCGTATACCTGAATACAATCCAAATTGAGGGACAGGACCATATAAAATGGAACTAGTGTCCAACCAGGTAAAAATGTAATTAGTGAAATGTAACAAGTAAAACATAATTGCATTATGAAATGATTCATGAAAGCCAGTGCTTTATTACAATCTGTCATCTTAAAAATTACAGTTGCATGAAGTGGAAATAAGCTAAGTATTTTTGGTACCTTGGAAAAGTAGTAAGATTTCATGCTCAAAGCACATCAGAATGGCCCGAGCACTTCTGGTTTCTTAGAAATAACCTAATTACATACTCCTGGTGTTGCAGTCATAGGAAAAGGCTAACAGTGTTATTTGTTATTTCCAAAACCACTCTCAATCCTCTTGTAGTTTATTACCATAGACCTTAAATAGAGAATTTACATTTCTCAGAGGAGATGTTTGTGAAATGAATCCTGCTGTTTTGTAGAGGGCTTCCTTGATAATTTGGGCCATACTGGGATTAACTTGTATATAGTGAGGATTGTTATGTCGAGCTGCTTTGATAAAGCACAGGGTTGTGAGTAATGTGGTGCAGTGTTTCAGCAGTGAAGCTGACAGCAAAGGCACAGCCATTCTCATTGTGAAAGCATGAAGTTAAATATGCTGCCAAGCATTATCCCTTGACGTACAGAACCCAGCAGTTTTGAAAGTAGGGAAGGAGCAGTCCTGGGGAAATCTGGAGTAAGATTGCAGAGAAACTTTCAGGCCAACAGCAGAGCTAAAATCTTCTCCTGTAAATCACTTGCAGACAAAGGAGGCAAGCCAAGCCCCTGTGTTCTTTGCAGTTGTGTTTCAGCTGTGAGAAAAAGAAACAAGTCAAGCAAATAATCCCAAATACAGGTGGGATCTTATTAGGGTAAAATCCATTAGTGATAATTATAGTGCAAGAAGTAATAAAGCCAGTGCTGTTTCCAATACAGAAACACACAAATACAATAAAAGTAAGGATCATGACACCGATGAAGTTTCCATCAACATTTAATTTATGTTAATTGCTAGCAGAAAGGCCTCCATTTACCATATTTAATGCCCTTGAAATAATTCATTCAGTTTGGTGTGTGGTGTTACTTTATAACTTAAAACAGCTGTGCCTCCACCTTTCACCTCCAACTCACACTTTTCTTGGCCTAGATAAAAAATGCATTTGCTTTCAGAAAATTCAGGTAGGAAAGTCATTATGTGAATCCAAATAATAAGAGAGAAAAAGATAACAGTACCTTTAGAGTTGTATGCATCAGTTTGTTAAAAAGATGATTTGAATTCAGTATAATAGAGTTCTTTTTTTTTTTAGACGGTGTCTTGCTCTGTTGCCCAGGCTGGAGTGTGGTGGCGTCATCTTGGCTCACTGCAACCTGGGCTCCTGGGTTCAAGCGATTCTCCTGCCTCAGCCTCCCATGTAGCTGCGATTACAGGCACGCAACACCATGCCTGGCTAATTTTTGTATTTTTAGCAGAGACGGGGTTTCACTATGTTGGCTAGGCTGGTCTCAAACTCCTGACCTCAAGCGATCTGCCTGCTTCATTGGGCCTCCCAAGGTACTGGGATTACAGGCGTGCGTCTCCACGTCTGGCCGAGAGTTCTTATTGTTGCAGCTTTACCCCTTTCACTCCTACTGTTTTTTGTTTTTTTGTTTTTTTGTTTTTTTTGAGACGGAGTCTCGCTCTGTGGCCCAGGCTGGAGTGCAGTGGCACGATCTCGGCTCACTGCAACTTCTGCCTCCCAGGTTCAAGCAATTCTCCTGCCTCAGCTTCCTGAGTAGCTGGGATTACAGGCACCCACCACCACGCCCGGCTAATTTTTTGTATTTTTAGTAGAGACGGGTTTCGTGTTAGCCAGGATGGACTCAATCTCCTGACCTTGTGATCCGCCCTCTTCGGCCTCCCAAAGTGCTGGGATTACAGGCGTGAGTTACCATGCCCAGCCACTCCTACTGTTTTGTCTGTTTAAGAGGGTTTTGCTCTGTTGTACAGTCTGGAGTGTGGTGGTGAGGTCAATGCTCACTGCAGCCTCGACCTTCCAGGCTCAAGCAATCCTCCTACCTCAGCCTCCGAAGTAGCTGGGACTACCGGTGTGCCACCACGTCTGGCCAGTTTTCATAATTTTTTCTAGAGATGGCATCTCACTATGTTACCCAGGGTGGACTGGAACTTCCGGACTCAAGCGGCCTTAACCTCCAAAAGTGCTGGAATTATAAGTTCAAGCCACCACACCCAGCCTTAACTTTTAATTAAAGTAAAATTTACTTTAAAAGTGCACAATTTCTAAGCACACAGCATAGTGAATTTTTGCATATTAAACCCACCCATGTAACTAGCATGTTTGGGTATATTTTTAATTAAAATACTTTAAAATGGAAATTTCTGGAAAAAGTAAAAGACTTAAGGGTATTTTCTGTGTAAGGATATAATGTGTATGTCAAATGATATGTTTATTAGTCTTTTGCACGTAAATTACTGAAAACTTACAAAAATTCCTGTAGAAAAAAACTAGGCCACTAGATTAATATTTCTTATGGGAGGAGCTGCTCTTTAAATATAGATTTAAGGAATTGGAAAGGTAAGTTTTTTGGTTATGAGTATCATATTTTGAGCATTGGATAGTTATTGGCATAAGTGATCATTTAAGTTTGCATTTAAATATGCAAAATATTTCTGTTCCGCGGAAGCCTGGGACTTGTTTTCTCTCTGGTTGCAGTGGGTTATAGGGGGAACATCTGCATGGTGTGGGTAGGTGGGGGTGTCGTCAGCTCACTGCACTCACTGTTCTTAATTATAGCACTCAGGATGGTGCCTATGAGTCCTGTGAGAGTGAGGTTCCAATTCAGTAACTCCCAGGGGAGGCCCATGGCCCCTGGACCCCTTAGAATAGCAAAGCACTTTATCACATGGTGTCCCCTCTAGGAAGACTTATGTGAGAACTTTGTTTGGATGCGAGTGCTAGAAAAGGGTTCTGCTTTCCTTGACAAACTGGCATGTGCTTTTTCTCTGTGGACGACCTGTATCCTGCCTGTCCATCCTCCCTCTGATCTGCTGAGGGGTGCCCAGTCTGTGGCTCAGCATTGATACATTTTCCTGGTCCTGAATATTGTGTCAGCTGTAATTTCCTAATCCTGATTAATCCAGTTCTTTCCCCCCACTTTATCATGTTTAAGTGATTTAAAACTTTAATGGAATGAGGGTAGGGAAGAAATGTAAACAAACAAACGGATAAACTGATTATGTTAGATCAAATAAGGAAGGGCATAAAGAAGACAGCCAGTGGTCAGGATGTGCACTGAGAGGCAGCCTTCCTGAGAACAGTGGCCACACCAGCCACTCAGTGAATCGGGCCATCTGCTTAATAAGAAAAGGGAGTGGGCCAGGCGCGGTGGCTCACACCTGTAATCCCAGCACTTTGGGAGGCCGAGGCGGGCAGATCATGAGGTCAGGAGGTCGAGACCATCCTGGCTAACATGGCGAAACCCTGTCTGTACTAAAAATAAAAAAAATTAGCCGGGCGTGGTGGCGGGCGCCTGTAGTCGCAGCTACTCTGGAGGCTGAGGCAGGAGAATGGTGTGAACCCAGGAGGCAGAGCTTGCAGTGAGCCGAGATCGCACCACTGTACTCCAGCCTGGGCGACAGAGCGAGACTCTGCCTCAGAAAAAAAAAAAAGGTGAACACATGCCTCAAGGGGGAAGTAGAATGTGATCTCTCAGTTTAATGTCTCTCTGGGCCTAATAATTTAAAAGGACTCAGATTCCTCAGATAAGAATTCTTTTCTCATTTCCATCCTCATAGGGGTTGCTTCTCCTTTCCCTCATGTCTGTGGGGCATGGAGTTTATCAGGGTCCCTCTCCCCTCCTCTCATTCCCTGGGCATCCATACATGGCTGCCCCCCACGTCCCTGGCAGCTGGCCAGCCTGACTCCCACCTTGGCTCTGCTGCAGCTTCCGGGGCCTCCCAGACCCTGGTCTTATCCTCCCCACATGCTCCCCTCTACAGAGGAGCTCTCTGCAGTGTCTCAGCCACACAGCATGGCCTCCCAGACAGCTCTTCCCGCTTGCTTACTTTGGGTCTCTCTGACATATGATTTCGTTGGTTGGAAGTATCACCACCTATCTGGATTCTAGTATCTGCTGTGATTCCACTCAGATTCCTTTTTACACAGGCTCTTCCTGGTTCTTCCACCTGGATCGAGCTGTTCCTATTCAGACTTCCACAGCAAAGACATTTCTTTCTTTTTCTTTTTTTTTTTTTTTTTTTTTTGAGACAAGGTCTGTCGCCCAGGCTGTAGTGCAGTGGCGCAATCTCGGCTCACTGTAGCCTTGACCTGGGCTCAAGCAATTCTCCGCCTCAACCTCCAAGGTAACTGAGACCACAGGCGCACATCACCATATCTGGCTAATTTTTCTATTTTTTGTAGAGACGGGGTTTCACCATGTTGCCCAGGGTGGTCTTGAACTCCTAGTCTGAAGCGATACGCCTGCCTCAGCCTCCCAAAGTGCTGGGATTACTGGCATGGGCCACCATGCCTGGTCAGAAATTTCTTTCTTTCTTTTTTTTTTTTTTTTTTTTGAGATGGAGTTTCGCTCTTATTGCCCAGGCTGGAATACAATGGCGCTATCTCGGCTTACTGCAACCTCCGCCTTCCGGATTCAAGTGATTCTCCTGCCTCAGCCTCCCAAGTAGCTGGGATTACAGGCATGCGCCACCACGCCCAGCTAATTTTGTATTTTTAGTAGAGATGGGATTTCACTATGTTGGTCAGGTTGGTCTCAAACTCCTGACCTCAGGGGATCCACTCACCCTCAGCTTCCTAAAGTGCTGGGATTACAGGTGTGAGCTGCCTTGCCTGGCCTCAGAAATTTATTTCTAACCCCAAGGATGCTCCATGCATTGGGCATTGTGTTGGCAGATTGTCATGTTCCTGTCTTGCTTTCCCTGTCTTAGGCGGTGTCTCTGGAGGCCTGAATCTTGGGAGTTTATCCCTCTGTGCCCACAAGGCCTCCCATGTTGCAGAGCATGTGCTCAATCAGCGCTTGCTCACCAGTGAAAGTTCTGTGTACTAGTCCAGCCAAAACCCTCACCTCAGTTGTCAGACACTGGAAAAGATGCTACCCAGAAATGCAGATCTCCTCGGGATATTAATTTGGCTTAATTCTAACAATATGCATCACCAAAAAAGCTATAGAGAAATGGTAACACTAATCTCCCAGCCCTTTGTCTTGGTGACAAGATCCTGCCACAGGATTGCTTCATTGTACTAAAGATATTTTGCTAATGAAAAAGATAAAAGGAATTTAGATAACTTGTACGTTTCCTCTTTCTCACTTCCTCTTGAAAGGGAACCACCGTTTGGTGTTACTGAACACTCGTGCTGAAATATTAATAAGAGGAGAAGGAAGAAAGAAACACTTAAGTTTAGGAATGTCGGTCATGTAACAGGAAATTGTATTACAATGGCTTTTGGGTGTAGCAGTTCCTTGCCTTTTCCCCTTTTTTTTTCTTAGTGGCTTTCAAATTAAATTTGGCTCTTCCAGAAGGCACACCACATACCTTTTTAATGTAGGAATTTAAATTACTTTGACAAGACACAAGCAAAGCATACCCCTCTGTGTCATAATCCCCTCTCCCCTTAAGCCTTGCTTCTAGTTTTTGTTTTTGTTTTCTTGAGATGGAATCTCGCTGTGTGCCTAGGCTGGAGTGCAGTGGGGCGATCTCAGCTCATTGCAACCTCCGCCTCGCGGGTTCAAGCAATCCGCCATGCCTCAGCCTCCCGAGGAGCCGGGATTACAGGCATGCACCACCACACCCGGCTAATTTTTTTGTATTTTTAATAGAGATGGGGTTTCTCCATGATGGTCAGGCTGGTCTAGAACTCCTGACCTCAGGTGATCCGCCCGCCTCGGCCGCCTGGTAAGACTGCTGTTAACATGTTGGTATAAAACTGCACAACTTTTTTCTAATTACAAAAATAGATAAAGCTTTGCACAGTGGCAGTATCATAGCCAATGAGGTTTGTCCAAGGTGCGATTATTGCTAATTGGAAACTTTCCAATACCCCACCATAACAACTTGAAATGTAGTCAGCACTGGCGATTTTTGACAGTCTCTACAGAGACTGAGAAGAAAAAGAGAGATAAAATAGGTGGGGTGCAGTGACTCACACCTGTAATCTCAACAGTCTGGTCGGCTGAGGCAGGAGGATTGCTTGAGCTTATAAGTTCAAGGCCAGCCTGGGCAACAGCAAGACCCTGTCTTTTTTTAAATTAAAAAAAAAAAGATGGAATTATATATTAAACTATATAATACATATACCACACAGACACTTTTTGTGTAACAGAATTGAGGTCCTGTGGCCCATCAGATCACCCCAGTCAGTTCTCCTCGGAAGCACCTCATGCACTGGCCTCTCCTGCCCCCAGTACAGGCTCCACCTTTGCTCCTGGCATCTTGGTGGCTCCTGGCTGCCCCTTCTGCGTCTTTCTTCGGCCTTCCCTGCACAGTACCCTCCTCAGTCTGATTTGTTTTGTTTTGGTTTTTGAGACAGACTTTGTCACCCAGACTGGAGTGCAGTGGCATGATCATGGCTTACTGCAGCCTTGACCTCCTGGGCTCAAGCGGCCCACCCAAGTAGCTGGGACTACAAACGTGGGCCACCGTGTCTGGCCCCCCTCATTCTGAAAGGGAAGATTCTGTCATTTCCCTTCTGGAAACCTTTTCTCTGGCCTCAGGATGGTGCCTGGGAGTTGGCGGACAGGACCCACCTGTAGCTGCAGGATCCCAGCTGCTGGCAGGCCCACCCTGGCCCTACCCGCCCTGGTCCTGACCACCCTGGCCCTGCCCACTCTGCCTGTCTCTCAGGCTGCCCAGTGCTGGCCCTGCTGCGGGACCAGGCCCACTTCTCCCTCAGGGCTCATCTTTGGGTCTGTGATTCAGAAAAGCCTTTTCTGAGCCCCCGGTCAAAATTAGGTCCCTCGTTCTCTCCCATGACACCATAATTTTCTCCCCCAGTGTTTATCAGAATCTGCTGTTAAGTAGTTTGTGCGTCTCCCTGTGTAGATTTTAAGGCCTGTGAGACAGTGGCTTTGTTCTAGTCGCCACTTTCTAAGACCCAGAACTGTGCAAGCTCTCAAAAACACCTAACAGAGAAGCACAGAGACAAGCATTACGTCATGAACATTTTCATTCCATTGAATAGTCTTTTAAAATATGATTTTTAAAATTATTATTATTTTTGAGATGGAGTCTTGCTGTGTTGCCCAGGCTGGAATGCAATGGCATGATCTGGCTTACTGCAACCTCCCCCTCTGGGGTTCAAGCGATTCTCCCCCGTCAGCCTCCTGAGTAGCTGGAATTACAGGCACCCACCATCATGCCTGGCTAATTTTTGTATTTTTGTAGAGATGGGGTTTCACCATGTTGGCCAGGCTGGTCTTGAACTCCTGACCTTAGGTGATCCACCTGCCTTGGCCTCCCGGAGTGCTGAGATTACAGGCCTGAGCCACCACACCCGGTCCTAAAGTATGATTTTTAACATCTGCATTGTATTCCATTGTTTAAATAGATGTCCCATAATTTATTGTAAAGAGCTGGTCATGAACATTCTTCTACACACCTTCTTATGGATATTACTGACTTCCTTAGAATACATTTTAGGAATGGAATTACTAGCGTAAATGTTGAGAGCATTTTTACCATTCTTATTTGTATTGCCAAGTGGGTTTTTAAAAATCATTCAACTGAATTTATACTTCCAACCCTGCTAACGATGAATATTATCACTACTACTACTAAAAACTAGAAGCAACTGTCAGTTTAATAGTTGGCTTTTTTGTTGTTGTTGTTGTTTTGAGACGGAGTTTTGCTCTGTCGCCCAGGCTGGAGTGCAGTGGTGCCATCTTGGCTCACTGTAACCTCCGTGTCCCAGGTTCAAGCAATTCTCCTGCTTCAGCCTCCTGAGTAGCTGGGATTACAGGCACGCGCCACCATGCTGGGCTAATTTTTGTATTTTTAGTAGAGACGGGGTTTCACCATGTTGGCGAGTCTGGTCTTGAACTCCTGACCTCGTGATCTGCCCACCTCGGCCTCCCAAAGTGCTGGGATTACAGGCGTGAACCACCGCAAGGACTGGGCTTTGTGTTCTTAATTGCAGTAATAGATGTGTGTGATAATAGAAAGTGGTAATAGTTCTCCACTTTTAAGTACTAGAAAGCTCTCATTTTGGCGGTGAGTAGGGAGGCTCTTATTAAGTGCCTGAGACTGGACCCACTTTCCTGTTAAAATGGGCTTTTGGCCAGGCACCGTGGCTCACACCTGTAATCCCAGCCCTTTGGGAGGTTGAGGTGGTTGGATCTTGTCAGGTCAGGAGTTTGATAATAGCCTGGCCAACATGATGAAACCCTGTCTCTACTAAAAATACAAAAATTAAGCCAGGTGCGGTGGCTCACGCCTGTAATCCCAGCACTTCGGGAGGCTGAGGGGGGTGGATCATCCGAGGTCGGGTGTTCGAGACCACTCTGGCCAACATGGTGAAACCCGTCTATTAAAAATACAAAAATTATCCAGGTGTGGTGGCACACGCTTGTAGTCCCAGCTACTCAGGAGGCTGAGGCACGAGAATCACTTGAACCTGGGAAGCAGAGGTTGCAGTGAGCCGAGATCGTGCCACTGCACTCCAGCCTGGGCGACAGAGCAAGACTCTGTTCCCCGAAAAAAGGGGAAGGGGGCTTTTGAGGAAATGCCTTTTCTCTGCTCCCTGAATGACTTACCTTTGTGAGTGGCGCAGGTCCTAGGTGGGCTCTAGGAATCACTGGCTACTTGTGTGCTGTGATGTTGGTCCCTGCAGCCCTTTGGGAGCTGGGTCCCTCCACTGTGAGCAACCTGCTCTTCTATCCCAGTGTGCAGTACAGATATTAGCATTTTTTATGTGGGCTATAATGTGAAAAATATTGGAGATCATAAATATTGTTCACTTAATGCCTGTTGTGTCACACCAAACGTTTACTGCTGAGATTATTTGCTGTCATGTGGTTGTAGAGATCTAGGCGGGAACTCGTGTACAGTCTAGATTGATGGTTTTTGTTGCCTGGAACCCCAATTTTGCCTGGCTTGATGGATGGGGCCCTGGGAGAGGGGCTCCGAGTTCTGGGTCTCCAGTCTGCATGCAATTCTGTGTGGGGGCTTCATTTAAACTGTTTCTGTCATTGCCAAACCATTTGTGGATGTAAATAGAGAAAACCAACAAGGATGTAAATAGGGGAAAAACCAACAAGGAAATAGAATGTTTTATGGCATTTAACAATGCTCTCTTTTAGAACTATTTTTACTAGGGTTATGATGAACTTCAAAACTAAAAAAAAAATGCCACATCCATTATCATAGTCACTACCCAGCTTCTCTTTATTTTGGCCTTAAAATTTACTTGCCAGAAATTCATAGCTCTTGAATTAAAGCCACATTCATCATGCAATTTTTTATATATTAGGTTTTACTCGTTTTAGATTTCTTTTCTTGCTTTTTTGTTTTGTTTTGGTTTTGTTTGGTTTGTTCTTGTCAATAGAGATGGAGTCTTGCTATGTTTCTCGGGCTGGTCTGAAACTCCTGGCCTCAAGTGATCCTCCCGCCCTGGCCTACCAAAGTGTTGGGATTACAGGCATGAACCACTGTGCTCAGCCCCATCTTAGATATATTTTGTAGTAGTGTATTTAGAGGGGAGATTTTTTTCATAGTTAAATTTTTACAATTTGTAATCTTCTATAATTGACTTGTTAGCGGATGCCTTTTTTTTCCTAAGAGTTCTTGATGACTTTCCTGTACTGTGGGAAACGGCAGGAAATTCTTCTCCCCTCTGTATCCTCCCCCAGCAACGAGCCTAGCTGTGTAGGCTCAGCAGCGGCCCCAGGTGTCAGAAGCAGACAAGCACTAAATCAAGCTACTGGTAGCTGATCCCACTGCAGAGGCCTAACCCCCAGAGGCAGAGTAAGAAGGATGCTGAAGATGAGCAGGCTGTGGTGGCACGGCAGTCCACAGTGTCATCAGGAATAGGCACCTTCTCTCTCTCTCTGCCACCCTTAGCAAGTGACTCTGTCTTGGCGTGCACCAGACGGCACCTCTGCAGTGGTGTTCCAGGTCTGAGCCAGGGAAGGACGTGCCGGCTCTGGCTCTGGCTCTTTTGTCAAGGAGCTTCCCCAACACCTCCCCGGTCAGGACCCAGTTACTTGGTCATGGGGGTTTAAGCAGCCTTGGAAATGTGTACTTCACCTGGGCACGTGGCCACCCCAATGCAACTGGGCACTGTCAGTAAGGAAGAAAGGGAAGCTGGACCTTGGTTAGAAAGCCATAGTGTAGCCATGTGTCACCTTGGCTGTGTCAACCAGGGCATACCATGCACCTTCTGAGCCTCAGGAGTCCTCATCCACACACTTGGGATGATAATTGCTCCTATGTTATGAGTTGTCCTGCTGACCAGAAAGAATGTAAAGTAACTGGCCCGTGGTTGGTATGCAGAGGTGGCAGTCTGACCACAATGCCATGTGTCATTAGTGCTCAGAAACTTGTGAAGTTGCTGGAGAGCTGGGCTTCCTGGTGCTGTGACGTGCTTTACTTAATAATAAGATCGTTGTCCTACCAGCCTGGGTGCGACTGGTCCCCTGTCCCACAGAAATCACATGGAGAAGATTTGCTCAAACTTGTGGAATGTGTGTGTCCTTGTGGTTTTGATATATATTTGGGTGGTTATGACATTAGAAGAATTATTAATCATGTAATAGAAATAAAGGTTGTTTTGTACAAAAGTAAATGATTAACAGTGACAAATTTCTCCAGCCAAGAAGTACACATTTAATGTAAATTGGAAGCAACTTCATTTGGCTTATAAAAGCTGTTAGTCAGCAGAGAGCTGTTGTAAAGCTAGTGGCATTTGGCATCTAGTAGGCCCAAGAATGTGGCCAAGTGTAGTGGAACAAATTGTACTCTGTGCCGGCTGTCAACCTTGGAGACGCTTACAAGAGCCTTCAGCGATACCGTGTGTGTCTGTCACCTTCTCCATGCCAAGTGGCTTAATTCAACTCTCCTGCTTTGGTGTTTCCACTATTTTTCTGGCATTTTAGGCTGGAACTGTTAGAGTAAGAAGCCCCACCCTGTGACTGGGTATTTCTGCATTGAACTCGGTGTGTTTGTTTCCAGTCTTCCCGTGCACATCTCTACCTCTCTGTCTGAGGTCACAGTAGGAAGAGAAACCAAGTCAGCAGGGACTCAGCTGACTCCTCCTTTCAGGATTTCCTTGGTAGTTTCCAAATTCTTTCCTCTACACCAGGAAGGTGTGTTCTCTCGCCCCTCTACCCCCTATTCTCTCCCATCCTCCCTGTTTCTCTTTCTTTCTCAACCAGGTCTGGTCTAACAAAGGTTCCTAGCTTACATTGTCTTTGGCTCTAGGCTCCACTTCCAGTCTTTCTGTTAATGAGTACTTTCTCCGGTGGCCTGCTATTTTTTTTTTTTTTTCTCTTAAGTGTCTTTGCTGCTAACACCCTGCTCTACTATACCTGGATTCTCCCTGACCCAGTAATTCCCCGGGTGGACTTTTCCTGAATGGCAAGTGTCTTGGTAGCCACTGTCTTCACCATCCTCTTCCAATCTGATCTCCACTTATTTCTTGTACCGGCCCAGCCTTCCTGTTCTCGTTGGGTCTGCCCTCTGCACCTCCCCTGCCACCAGGCTATGAGGTTTTCTCCCACACTGGGTTCGCTCATGCTGTCGCCCCCTGAAGTGCATTCCCCAGCCAGCCGTGGTCCACCCTTCGAGTCCCACTTCCACAACCCATTCTTGTGGCCTTCTACGGCCATTCATCCCAGTGCCCGCTAAGTTCTTTCTTTTCTGAATTCCCATTTGTGTCGGTACCATCCAGGGAACCATGGTAGGCCTCTCAGGGTCTTAGGGATTATTTAGGGGTGTCCAGTCTTTTCCCTGGGCCACATTAGAAGAAGAATTGTCTTGGACCACACATAAAATACACTAATACTAATGATAGCTGATGGGCTTAAAAAAGAACGAAAAAAAAGGCTGGGTGCAGTGGCTCACGCCTATAATCCCAGCACTTTGGGAGGCTGAGGTGGGCGATTGCTTGAGGCCAGGAGTTCCAGACCAGCCTGGCCAACATGGCGAAAACCCGTCTCTACTAAAAATACAAAAATTAGCCAGACGTGGTGGTGGGCGCCGTAATCCCAGCTACTCAGGAGGCTCAGGCAGGAGAATTGCTTGAACCCGGGGGAGGCAGAGGTTGCAGTGAGCCAAGATCACGCCATTGCACTCCAGCCTGGGTGACAGAGCGAGACTCTGTCTCAAAAAAGAAAATAAAAAGTGGTAAGCCATAAGAACAGAGTAGAAATCAGTTTGTATGTGAATTTAGTCAAATTGCAGCACATAGCTCTTACCTATAAAACAGAGTACCTAACCCATTAGAATGCAGTGTTGCTGCAACGTATTATCAACAGTATTGGTTTTATCCGTCATTACTGCACATGGTAAGAAAACGGAAAGTGAAACCCTTAGGAACTAAGGCAGTCAATAGCACCAGGAGGAACCAGATGTTGGCTTTAGCAGACAGCAAATTTAAACAGCTATCATGAAATGGTTAAAATGACAAATTTTGTTAGTTTTTTAAACAATTTTTTAAAAAGCTATTACAAATATATTCAGACAATGAAAGGGAAATGTGTCAGAATTAAGAGAAAATACAGGGTTAGTGATGCACAGACAGAAAATTTTTTTTTAGTCGGGATCTTGCTCTGTCACCCAGGCCGGAGTGCAGTGGGTGCCATCACAGCTCACTGCAGCCTTCCTGGGCTCAAGCAATCCTCCCATCTCAGCTTCTGAAGTGGCTGTGACTACAGGCACACTTCGCCATGCTCAGCTCACTTTTTAACTTTCTTATAGAGACAGGGTCTCACTATTTTGCCCAGGCTGGTCTCGAACTCCTAGGCTCAAGTGATCCCCTGCTCCCCCTCCCCAACTTCCCAAAGTGCTGGAATTACAGGCATGAGCCACCACACCCAGCCCCAGACAGGAAATCTTTACAGAGAAATGGAAACTACAAAAATGGAAACTCTAAGCTGAAAAGCAAAATAGGTGAAAAAATTTTTATTGGCTACATGGTCTCAACATAACATTAGGTACGGCAATAGAAAGAACCAGTAAACTGAAATATAAATTAGTAGAAATTACCCAATCCAAAAATCATAGAAAAAAATTGAACAGAAATCTCAGTGACTTGTGGGATGATACAAGGTTGTCCAGTATATGTGAAATTGGAATCCAAGAAGACAAATAGAAAGGAAATACCTAAACATTTGACACAGTAATAGCTAAAAACTTCCCAAATGTGGTGAAAAGCATTCATGTACAGATCTAAGAAGCTTAATAAACCAAGAGCAGGATGAACACAGAGGAAACAACTCCTAGGCCTATCATATTTAAGCTAATGAAAGCCAAAGATAAAGACAAAATCTTGAAAGCACCCAGAGAAAAATGATGTTACATACAGAAGAAAGATAAGATTAAAAGCTGACTTCTCATTAGACAGTATAAATGCTGCATATATTAAAATGACACAAAGTGCTGAAGAAAAAAATACACCGAGAATTTTGTATCTAGCAAAACTGTCTTTCTGAAATGAAAGTGTCGTAAGACATTTCCAGGGGAACAAAAATCTGAGAAAATTTGTTACCAGGGGACCTATATTAAAAGAAATACTAAAGGGGTGGGGGTATGGGGGGAAAAATGCTAAAGGATATACAGGAAGGAATGAAGAGCACTAGAAACAGTAGATATCAATAAGTATAAAATACTAATTTATTTTTTATTTTCTTGTAATCTCTTTAAAAGACATCAGTATTTAAAGTAAAAACAATACTTTATTGATAGGTTTATCATACCTATAGATCTGATATACAACACTATGAGTTGGGGGAGTTAAATGGAAATATATTATTGTAGAGTTCTTTTTCTTTTTCTTTTTCTTTTTCTTTTTTTTTTTTTTTTTTGAGACGGAGTCTCTTGCTCTTGTCGCCCAGGCTGGAGTGCAGTGGCGTGATCTCAGCTCGCTGCAAGCTCCGCCTCCCAGGTTCACGCCATTCTCCTGCCTCAGCCTCCCCAGTAGCTGGGACTACAAGGCGCCTGCCACCACGGCTGGCTAATTTTGTATATTTTTAGTAGAGACGGGGTTTCACCGTGTTGGCCAGGATGGTCTCGATCTCCTGACCTCGTGATCCACCCGTGTCGGCCTCCCAAAGTGCTGGGATTACAGGTGTGAGCCACCACGCCCAGCCAGCAGAGTTCCTTTTCTAGTGTAACTCAAAATTAACATTTAAGTAGATTGTTGGTATAGTTTGGATATTTGTCCCCACCCAAATTTCATGTTGAAATGTAATCCCCAGTGTTGGAGATAGGGTGCAGGGCATGGTGGGAGATGATTAGACCATGGGGGTGGATTTCTTTTTTCCTTTTTTTTTTTTTTTTGAAGTAGAGTCTAGCTCTTTTGCCAGGCTGGGGTGCAGTGACTCAATCTCAGCTCAGTCCAACCTCCCTCTCCCAGGTTCAAGTGATTCTCCTGCATCAGCCTCCTGAGTAGCTGGGATTACAGGTGCGTGCCACCATGCCCTGCTAAGTTTTGTATTTTTAGTAGAGACAGGGTTTCACCATGTTGGCCAGGCTGGTCTTGAACCCCTGACCTCAGATGATCTGCCTGCCATCTCCTGACCTCATGATCCACCCACCCTGGCCTCCCAAAGTGCTGGGATTACAGGCGTGAGCCACTACGCCCAGCCCCAATATCTTTTTTTTTTTTTCTTTTTTGAGACAGAGTGTCGCTCTGTTGCCCAGGCCACAGTGCAGTGGTGCAATCTTGGCTCACTGCAACCTCTGCCTCCCGGGTTCAGGTGATTCTCCTGCCTCAGCCTTCCGAGGAGCTGGGACTACAGGTGTGCACCACCACACCCGGCTAATTTTTGTATTTTTAGTAGCAATGGGGTTTCACCATATTGGCCAGGCTGGTCTCGAACTCCTGACCTCGTGATACACCTGCCTTGGCCTCCCAAAGTCCTGGGATTACAGGCGTGAGCCACCGCACCCGACATTCCAATATCTTTTATAAATGCAATATAAATCCAAACATCCTTACCAAAATATTAGTAAATGGCATTTGGTAAGAAGATGATACATCAGGATCAACTGGGATATATCCCAGATATACAAGGTTAAACATTAGAAAATCAATATAATTAATCATATCAACAAAATAAAGAATAAAACCATTTCATCATCTCAATAGATAGAGTAAGCATTTCAGAAAAATCCACCAGCCATTTGTACCAAAAACTATCACCAAACTAGGAATAAGAGGCAACTTCCTCAACTTGCCGAGGAGCATCTCTGTAAAATCCACAGGTAACATCAACGTGTAATGGTGAAAAACCAAATAACTTGCCTCTAAGATTAGTAATACAGTGCGATGTCCTCTTTCATCTTCTGTTGGAGGTCCTAGCTAGTGCAGTAAGGAAAGAAAAAAGAAATAAAAGTACACAGATTGGAAAAGAAGTATAACAATTTGCATTTGACATGATCCTTTTTATAGAAAACCTTAAGGAATCTATTTTTAAAAGTTACCAGAACTAATAATTTCCTCTAATAATTTAGCATGGTCACAGGATACAAGGTCAGTATGCAAAAATCAGTAGTTTTTTTGTGAACTAGCAATGAACACTTGAAAGTTGAAATTTGGCCGGGTGCGGTGGCTCACACCTGTAATCTCAGTACTTTGGGAGGCCAAGGCGGGTGGATCACAAGGTCAAGAGATCGAGATCATCCTGGCCAACATGGTGAAATCCCGTCTCTACTAAAATACAAAAATTAGCAGGGCGTGGTGGTGCATGCCTGTAATCCCAGCTAATTGGGAGGTTGAGGCAGGAGAATTGCTTGAACCCGGGAGGCGGAGGTTGCAGTGAGTCAAGATCACGCTACTGCACTCCAGCCTGGTGACAGAACGAGACTCCAGAAAATTGAAATTTAAGATGCAGTTTCATTTACAGTAGTATTTAGAAATACAAAATACTTAGGGATAAATTTAACAAAATATGTGCAAGATCTGTACACTTAAAACTGCAAAGCATTGCTGATCAAATTAAATATCAAAATAAATTACTGGGTATATACCCAAAGGACTATAAATCATGCTGCTATAAAGACACATGCACACGTATGTTTATTGCGGCACTATTCACAATAGCAAAGACTTGGAACCAACCCAAATGTCCAACAATGATAGACTGGATTAAGAAAATGTGGCACATATACACCATGGAATACTATGCAGCCATAAAAAATGATGAGTTCATGTCCTTTGTAAGGACATGGATGAAATTGGAAATCATCATTCTCAGTAAACTATCGCAAGGACAAAAAACCAAACACCGCATGTTCTCACTCATAGATGGGAATTGAACAATGAGAACACATGGACACAGGAAGGGGAACATCACACTCTGGGGACTGTTGTGGGGTGGGATTGGGGGAGGGATAGCATTAGGAGATATACCTAATGCTAAATGACGAGTTAATGGGTGCAGCACACCAGCATGGCACGTGTATACATATGTAACTAACCGGCACATTGTGCACGTGTACCCTAAAACTTAAAGTATAATAATAATAAAAAATTAAAAATAAATAAATAAATAAATAAATGGAGAGAGTATGTTCACAGATCAGAAGACTCAATACTGTTAAGACGGCAGTTCTCACAGTTATCTATGGATCCAGCAGAATCCAAATACAATCTCAGCAGGTTTTTTTTTTTTGATTGAAATTGACAAGCTGATTGTGAATTCATATGGCACTGCAAAGTACCTAGAATAGCAAAAGCAATGTTTTAAAAAAGAACACAGGTAGAGTCCTTAAACTACCTTACTTTCAAAACTGCTAGACCTGACTTTGGACTAGACTATTGTGGGTAGTCTGTAAAGCTAAGCCAGACAGTGTGGCATTGGCATAAGACTAGATAGACAGGTAGTGGAACAGAGTACAAAAATAGACCCACGCTTACATGGGACTTACTACAACTGATTTTCAACACAAGTACCATGAAAATTCAATGAGGAAAAGGGCGGAGGTTGAGGGTTTTTGTTTGTTTTTTCAGCAAATGGTGCTGAGACAATTGGATAGCCTGATGAGTCAAAATTAACATTTACTCTGACCTCACACCATTCACAAAAATTAAGTCAAAATGGATTGTAGAACTAAATATAAAACAGCTAAAAACTTTGGGGAAAAAAGCATAGGATAAAATCTTGCAACCTTGAGAAAGGCAAAGATCTCTTAGATCCAACACAAAATTCATGGGACATAAAAGGAAAACTGGTAGATTGGATGTTTACAAAATGAAAAGTCTTTACTCTTCAGAGGACATTAAAACAACAAAACTCAATCCACAGAATGAGAAAAAATATTACTGATACATATATCTGACAATGGACTCACATTTGGAATATATAAAGAACTAGAATTCAATAATAAAAAGGCAAACCTTTAAAAATGGGCAAAAGATTTGAGTAGACACTTCACAAAAAATATAGGGGAATGTCAAATAAGCACATGAAAAGATATGCAACATCATCATCAGAGAAATGCAAATTAAAACCACAATGAGATACTACTATATACTCATTAGAAAGGCTAAAGTATAAAGGTCTGATAATACTAAGTATTGGTGAGAATGTGCAGCAATTGGAATTTTCTTAAAATTCACATAGAATTGTAAAGCAGTTTATTTACTAATGTTTTTTAAATTAAAAATTGACATGAGGTTTTGCTATGTTACCTAGGCTGGTCTCCATCTCCTGGGCTCAAACAATCCTCTTGCCTCTGTCTTCCAAAGTGCTGGGATTATAGGCATGAGCTATGGTGCCAGAGCAAAACAATTTAAGTCAAACATACCTATCATATGTCTCAGTCATTCCTCTCCTATATATCTACTTAAGAGAAATGAAAACATGTCTACAAAAAGACTTGTACACAAATATTTATAGTAGTTTTATTTGTAATAGCAAAAAACTAAACAACCCCAGTGTCCATCAACAGTTGAATGGATGAATTTTGGCACATCCCTACAATAGAATGCTACCAACCAAAACAAAGAAACCCGAGGGACCACTTATACAACAGCATCAATGGGCTTCAAAATCATGCTGCACGAAAGATGCTGAACACAAAAAGTACATACTGCACAGTTTTATTTATTTAGTAGTTTAGAGAATGGTAACTCATAGTGACAAAAAGTGGATAATTAGTTACTTAGGGTGGGGTGGAGGGAGGGAGTACTATAAAGGGGCACTAAGAAAATTTGGGGATTGATGGAAATATTCTGTATCTTTGGTGTGATGGTGATTTTACTGGTGTATACATCTTTCATACTTGAATGGTCCAGTTACAGTGGATGCAAATAATTCGTTTCCTTCTCTTCTTTCTTATGCCTAGAGGAGGGTGGGGCATCCGATGGGTATTCCAGGGATTGGTGTTGATTTCATGGGCAGCCCTCTTTATGGCCAGTGCTTTCAGAGGTGGCTTAAAGATGGTCAGGCTAGGTCTTGGGTGGAGAGTCTCTTGCAAAACATCAGGCAAAATCAAGGCCAAAACCAGGCTGTACTTTAAACAAAACTTATAACAGGGGTCCCTAATCTAGTCCTAGTCAGAGAGTCACGGTTGGTGAAAAAATCAACCCAGACGTACAGGGCCATATGGCCATCAGTAGCATCTCCACAGCTCTGCTTTTTTCTAGCCTGGAACACTGAGGGGTCACAGCAATAATTTCACTTCCTCCTCTGTGCAGAGGACGGGAGACCTCACCATGTATGAACCAGCTGACCAGCATACATTTAGTATGTCCAGATAATGTTGTGAGCATTGTCAGGCAAGATCTGAACCTGTCTGGGTCAATGAGTGCAGACCTAATGACGATGAGACAGAGTTTCATAGCATACTACCTCACGTGTCATGAAGAGAAATAAAACCTAAGTGATCCATCCTGCATGACACCAAAAGGTAGAGTTATTGAATAAGCTGGTACTGTTCCTTTCAAGAAACCCTCCACAGGTCTTCCAGAAAATGACCCCATGTCCGTGGTGTCCGACCCCCTCAGATGCCAACCAGAAACTCTTCCTCACTCATGACCATAATGTTTTTTTTTTTTTTTTTTTTTTTTGGAGACGGAGTCTCACTCTTGTCGCCCAGGCTGGAGTGCAGTGGCATGATCTTGGCTCATTGCAACCTCTGCCTCCCGGGTTCAAGCGATTCTCCTGCCTCAGCCTCCCTAGTAGCTGGGATTACAGGTACTTGCCACCATACCCGTCTAATTTTTGTATTTTTTTTTTCTTTTTTTAGTAGAGACGGGGTTTCGCCATGTTAGCCAAGCTGGTCTTGAGCTCCTGACCTCAAGTGATCCACCGCACCTGGCCCCGTGACCATAAATTATACCTCATTAAAGGTGTCTTACAGACTTCATGGGAGTAGCAAGTAGTAGATCAGCCATAAAGGAATACTGATTATAATTGATAGTAACCTGTTAAATATATAAAAATCCATGAATCAAAAAACAAAACCAGGCAAAAAGTTATGGGGGAAGCCTGGTCTGCAGGGCTGTACATAAATGTGCGTGTCTCTGGGCCTGGCTGAGCCTGTGGGGACAGCCCCAGGCCATGCGTGGCTTTGGAGGCCTTGAGATGGGGCTCATCTCAATTGAGGTGTGCAGTGAGTATAGGATACACACCAGATTTGGAAGACATAGTGCAAAAAAGAGAATATAAAATGTCAGTATTTCTAACATTGCTTACTTGTTGAAATGTTAATATTTGGATGTATTGGGTTGAAATATACATCTTTTAACATCAGTACTTTTTTTTTTTTTTAATGTGGGTATAAGACAATGGAAAATTCCACATGTGGCTCGAGTTACATTTCTGTGGGACAGCACGGTGCTGGTCAGTGATGACCGTCAAAGTGAGATGTCATCCGTGAGGCACTGTGCAGGAAGAGCTCCCGCAGGGCCATCCTCAACTTTTAGATATGCCCTGGCGAGAACCGCCACTGAACCCCACTGAAAGTCCAGCCAACCTAAAAAGGGTTAACTTTTATATTATTTATTATCATTTATTATTATTATCATTCAGAGTCTCACTCTGACGCCCAGGCTGGGGTACAGTGGCGCGATCTCGGCTCACTGCAACCTCCGCCTCCCAGGTTCAAACAATTCTCCTGCCTCAGTCTCCTCAGTAGTTGGGATTACCAGGCATGTGCTACCACACCCAGCTAATTTTTTTTTATTTTTAGTAGAGATGGGTTTCATCATGTTGGCCAGGCTGGTCTTGAACTCCTGACCTCAAGTGATCCCTCCCCCTCAGCCTCCCAAAGTGTTTGGATTACAAGTGTGAGCCACTACGCCCGGCCCATTCCTGTTATTTTTCAAGCTGTTTTTTCTTTTTCTTTTCTTTTCTTTTTTTTTTTTTTTTTTTTTGCACAGCGAGACACTTTAACCTTTCTGGGGAAGGTCTGTAAACTCCCTGGGGGGCCCTTCCCGAGGATGCCTGCTTGTTTTCCAAAGCCCCCTGAGTTGTGTTTTGTTTTGTTTTTTCTTGAGAGGGAGTTTCACTCTTGTTGCCCAGGCTGGAGTGCAATGGTGCGATCTCGTCTCCCTGCTACCTCTGCCTCCTGGGTTCAAGCGATTCTCCTGCCTCAGCCTCCTGGATAGCTGAAATTATAGGCATGCGCCACCATGCCCCGGCTAATTTTGTATTTTTAGTAGAGACGGGGTTTCTCCAGGTTGGTCAGGCTGGTCTTGAACTCCCGACCTCAGGTGATCCACGCGGCTCGGCCTCCCAAAGTGCTGGAATTACAGGCGTCAGCCACTGCGCCCGGCCGAGTTTTTTTTTTTTTTTTAAGCCAGTCATAGAAAATGTGTCATTTGGTGGACCTCCCTCCCATCCTTTTGAAATCCTAAGACCTTGCTGTGTTATTGACCCTCAATCTCAGACACTGTCTGGGCTCTCCGGCAGCGTGGAGAGTCCTGGCCCCGCCTCGAGAACAGAGGCCAAGGACGGGAAGTGCAGGGGTCCGTGTACTTGCAGTTGGGTTCTATTCTACCCACACGGTGTCTTACAAGTTTTTTAAAAATGTCTTTCCAACTTTTAAGAACCAAGAGCTTTCACATTGAAAATTGGGCCTGGCGAGGGGGCGAGCGCCTGTGGTCCCAGTGTGTCAGGAGACTGAGGCAGGAGGATGGGACGTAGTGAGACTCTATCTCTAAAAAGAAAAAAAAAAGGAATTAAGAAAACTGGGTTTTTAGCATTCCTAGAAATGTAGAAGCCCTGAGCTGCGTCTCCTGTGTGGGAGCTGGTCCCACTCCCCGGCCTTCGGAGCCCTCGGTGCAGCGCTATGGATGCCGGGAGCGATCTTTGGAAAGGAGTCCCCGGCTCGAGCGACACTGCCCCCCTGGGGCTCTGCAGGTGCATGCAGTGGGATTGCTGGGCTGGACTAGAGGGTGAGGGTGGCTTCCCCCACACCCCCTTTCCTGGCTAATCAGAGAAAATCAAAACACCCTTGCCCAAGCGTCCAGCTGGAGAGTGAAGAAGGGGAGTCTATTGCTTATTTGTATATGATGAAGATTATGGATGTGTTCTAGGAAACCTGATTATTTCCTTTAAAGCAGGAAATAATCTGCAAAATCCCTTTATGAACATAATGAGGATCTTTTATTCTCTCTCAGGGTGGATAGCTCTGTTTATATCCACTCCAGTATTATAAAAACACATAAATCCCCACTCTCATATCTAAATTGGCCTTGTGTGTGTTGGCTTCATAGTCCTCATCTCTCTCCCCCTTCAGTATTACATTTCTGTGGCTCAGGCAGTAAACGTGGGATTCCTAAAAGCACCCTGACAATAAACAAAAAGCTTTCCTCTGACTTTGGTACAGTTCATTTGATCTTTTCAAACATTTTGAATGAGGGACAAGATGTGTTTTGTGTGGTTAGAACAAGGGCCAGTGGGTCCAAGGTCCACCTGGACCAATCTTTGCAGGATACAGGAAGAACCTTCTAACCATGCAGTACAAAAGTGAGATGTCAGGGATTTTAGGCTTTCGGGGCTAGTGGGGGTTGTGTTTGAGGAACTTGAGGCCATCCAGGTACATGCATGGCCTTGAGCAATGGTTCTCAGTCCTGACTCAGTACACGCACTTAGGCATATACAGATATTCACACACATGCACACTCACAACACATGCACATACAAATACATGCACGCGCACATATACATACGTCCACACACATAGGCACACATGCATGCACATATTCACACACGTAGTTGCACACATGTACACATGTATGCACACACAGGCACACATTCCCATCTGTTAGAAGTTCTGATTTAATTGGCCCAGGGTAGATTCTGGGCATTGGTATTTTTCAGAGCTCCTCCACAAGTTTGAGAACCCACGAAAATAGTCTTCTCTCCTATTTCATCTTTCTATTTCACCCAGGGCCCACTATACTTTCAGTTCAGTCACACACAAAAATCAGCTCCTCTAAGGAAGAAAGTGTGGAAACAGTCTAAGTAAAGATTTTTGGTTTTTCTCTGTCAGAACAGTTTGTAGAGCTGAGAAGTCTGAGGAGCTTTCACCCTGTGCTGCTTGGTGACAGAACTGGTCTCTGTGGCACTGTGAAAGGTGCCCTGGGGCTCTGTGAGGACTACAGTGTGTAACTGCAGTGTGGACCCCAGGAGCAGCACTGTTCACAACAGACTGGACCAAGGGCATGCTCTTAGCCTCGCTGTTCTCTGCAGATTCACTTCATTATCTTTAAGCCACACATCAGTGGTTGGGAAGGTGTCCTCAATTCTTCAAAAATTAAGCTGCTGACCATGGGCAGCTTTGAGCAATGCTGACAAGAAACCTGAACGTCTTAACAATGTGAAATTTAAACACACTGGAGTAAGAACTTGGCAAAGGGTTTTGTTTTCTCCAGAAACTTAAACGTGCATATCAGAAATGCCTTTTACAAAGCTTTTTTTTTTTTTTTGAGACAGAGTCTCACTCTGCTGCCCGGGCTCTGGAGTGCAGTGGCACAATCCCAGTTCACTACAACCTCTGCTTCCTGGGTTCAAGCAGCTCTCCTGCCTGAGACTCCTGAATAATTGGGATTACAGGCACGCACCACCACACCCGTCTAATTTTCCTATTTTTAGTAGAGACAAGGTTTCACCATGTTAGCCAGGCTGGTCTTGAACTCCTGACCTCAAGTGATCCACCTGCATCAGCCTCCCAAAGTGCTGGGATTACAGGTGTGAGCCACTGCACCTGACCAAGAAAGCTTTTAATTATGGAAAATGTTTAACATATTCACAAGTAAACAATGAAATAATGAACTCCTAGATACTCACTGACCAGCTTTGACAGTGACCCACACACGGCCTGTCTTGTTTCATCTACACCCCTCCCACCTCTCTTCCGGAATCTCAGACTCTTAAAATAAATCCCAGACAGCATATCAGGAGATGCCTTTTGATTTTTGAAGAATCAAGGACACCTTCCCAACCATGATGTGTGGCTTAAAGATACTAAAGTGAATTTGGAGAGAAGAGAAGGCTAAGAGTGTGTCCTTGGTCCAGTCTGGCGTGGCTACACTGCATTGTGACGTAGTAGGTGTGCTCATCTGTGCCACATGACAGCAGGGATGGAGGTGCCTTTGGGAGAGAGGCCTGCTTGCATGACGGGGTTGCCTGTTCCATGTAGGGTAGTTGTCAGCTTATGTCCCCACAGCCTTCCTAGTGGAAAAAAGCCATTTTCAACCTTTTAGCCCCTGGACAGTGTCCCTACATGGAGAGAGGCAGACCCCTGGCCTGGCTGTTTGATGGATAGCAGGAATTCTGACTACATGCAGGCAGTCTGAAGTCCTGTGTTTTAAGCAGGACAACATTTGTGGCCATCTAGCTGTACTTGAGAGGAATTAATGTGATTTTTTTCCCTTAACATTCCTTAGTAAGTAGATGTAAGGTCTCGTAAATTAAAAATGCTATTTTGGTTACAAAAGTTTACTTCCTGGCCTAACTTCCCTTGGGTACTTCCTGGGTAAATTGCCCTGTGCCTAGAGGCAGTGCGGTGAGGGTTTGGCTTTCTTTCTGGTTGTATTAGGTTGGTGCAAAAGCAGTTGAGGTTTTTGTCATTACTTTTAATGGCAAATAATAGGATAATACTAGAATTGTTCGTGCAAGCTCTGAAAGGGGGCGTGTACTTTCAGATATTCACTTGGCTGATGTAGTGGAGAGCTAGACTTGCTCACGTCAGAAGCTCCTTGCTTTGATGAAGAATCTTGCCAGGCTTCCCTATGTCACAGTGGGAATTGGTGTTGTGTTTTCAGGTATATTTTATGTGAACTGACTGACTTTAGGAGCTGTCTAGAAAGGAAAGGATGTACATCCACTCTCCTTCAACCACTTTCGTAAAGTGGGGAGCCATTTGCATGAAAATGTGTTCCCTGTTCTCTAGAAAAGTATGCCAATGAGAAGACAAATGAGTTTAGGGCTTTTTTTTTTTTTTTTAGATGGAGTCTCACTCCTGTTACGCAGGCTGGGGTGCAGTGGCACGATCTCAGCTCACTGCAACCTCCACCTCCTGGGTTCAAGCGATTCTCCTTCCTCAGCCTCCCGAGTAGCTGGGATTACAGGAGTGCACCACCACCCCCAGCTAATTTTTGTATTTTTAGTAGAGATGGGGTTTTGCCATGTTGGCCAGGCTGGTCTCGAACTCCTGACCTCAGGTGATCCACCCGCTTCGGCCTCCCAAAGTGCTAGGATTACAGGCATGAGCCACCACGCCCAGCCGCCTTTTTTTTTTTTTTTTGAGAGATTAAAAATAATAACAACTCCAGCTGGATGCGGTGGCTCACACCTATAATCCCAGCACTTTGGGAGGCTGAGGCAGGCAGATCACCTGAGGTCAGGAGTTCGAGACAGCCTGGCCAACATGGTGAAACCCTGTCTCTACTAAAAATACAAAAATACAAAAAAAAAAAAAAATCAGCTGGGCGTGGTGGCGTGCACCTGTAGTTCCAGCTACTTGGGAGGCTGAGGCAGGAGAATCGCTTGAACCCGGGAGGCAGAGGTTGCAGTGAGCTGAGATTGCGCCACTGCACTCCAGCGTGGGCTACAAGAGTGAAACTCCGTCTCAAATAATAATAATAATAACAAATCCAAGTGAGAATACAAAGTGATTTAATATGTACAGTTCATTTTTTAAAACCTTTCAGCTGTATGTTGTGACTATATAATAACTAACATTTACTGGGTGCCTACCAGGTAACAAGCACTGTCTTACGTGCTTAAGATGTATTAAAAATTAGGTACACGGGAGGAAATGGAAACACAGAGTAATTAGGGAACTCCCTTAGACCACATACGGAGAAAGCAGCTGGTCCAGGATTCAAACTTAGGATGTCTGGTTCCCACGTACAGAGCTACTGGGCCATTTACAGGACAGGGGCGTGAGAGAGTGGCTGCAGAAAACTAGAAAGGAAAATTAGTCGTAAAGAGGGACTCGGGTCCAGGCACAGTGGCTCACACCTGTAATCCCAGCACTTGGGGAGGCCAAGGCAGGCGGATTATTTGAGGTCGGGAGTTCAAGACCAGCCTGGCCAAAATGGTGAAACCCTTTCTCTACTAAAAATACAAAAATTAGCTGGGCATGGTGCTGCATGCCTATATACTCAGGAGGCTGAAGCAGGAGAATCACTTGAACCCAGGAGGTGGAGGCTGCAGTCAGCCGTGATCGAGCCACTGCACTCCAGACAGGGCGACAAAGCAAGACAACGTGTCAAAAAAAAAAGAGGGACTCTGAGAAAAGAAGGCTCTGAGAGTCTTGGTATGAAACAGCATGTCACTCTCAGGCACCTGGGTGAAGGACATCAGGGAAGCGACCACAGTCTTCCTGGCCCTGCTGCGCAAGCAGGGTGTGGTCTGCCAGGGTGGTCCTGCTTGTCCTTTCATCAAAGGCCAGGTGGACCCAGCTGGAGCCAGCCCTTCCCCTTCTGAACTCTAGCTGCCTCATGCAGTACTTTTCATCTGCCCCAGGGCAGAATTTTGTTTTTCCATGTCAACGCCTTGTCTCCTCATCTTGCCAGATGGACAGTAGCACGCCCCTCAGTATTGCCACATACCTCGCCCAACACCCACGTCACAAATGTCCTGTGTAGGGTAGTGTGGTCTGTCCCAAGTCTGAAGGAAACTTGCCTTCACTTATTTTCATACAGTATTTTTTAATTAAGTGTTTACTTTCTAAGTGAATTCTAAGTATTTTACACCTGCCTGAAGGAATGCCTTAGGTTTTAGAGACCTCCTTGAACTGTCAGTTTACATGTATTCTACCTAAAAGTCTCAGATCAAAACTAGCCAGTGATCCTACGTGTTACTGAAGCTGAGTGACATTGATTCAGAAGAATGAAACTAAATTGGCCTCACATTTACCACTTCCATATGGTAGCTTTAAATTTGGAGGATATAAAGAAAACCATGGCACCTAATTGAAGGGATAGTCTCACATTATTAGTATGAAGAAATGAATCAGGCTGGACATGCTGGTTCACACCTGTAATCCCAGCACTTTAGGAGGCCAAGGCAGGCGGATCACCTGAGGTCAGGAGTTCAAGACCAGTCTGGCCAACATGGTGAAACCCCATCTCTACTAAAAATATAAAAATTAGTTGGGTGTGGTGGTGGGCGCCTGTAATTCTAGCTACTTGGGAGGCTGAAGCAGGAGAATCACTTGAACCCCGGAGATGGAGGTTGCAGTGAGGTGAGATGGTGCCACTAACCCCAGCCTGGGTGACAGAGTGAGACTCCATCTCAAAAACAAAAAAAAAAGAAAGAAATGAGTCATCTTTTGAAGGGAAGGCACTGGTTGCTGATGACACCCAAGCATTTTTTAGTGAAGTGGTTTTCAGACTACACAGTAAGATCCTTGAGTAGATCAAATAATCAGTTTTGTGGGTTGCACGTAACAATGTAAAGAATCATCCGGGTGTGGTGGCTCATGCCTGTAATCCCTGTACCTTGAGAGGCCGAGGCTGGTGGATCGCTTGAGGCTAGGAGTTTGAGACCAGCCTGGGTAACATAGCAAGACCCCATTTCTACAAAAATTAAAAACAAAAAAAAGAAAAAGGATCGCATCACCTCTATGTAAGGGAAGTGTTTTTATGAAATTGTGAGTCATAGTACAAAAGAAAAAAACTACCAAACATCAGTAAAACACAGCTCTAGATAGAATGCTAACTTTTTCTGCACAGTTGGATGATTAATGGCTATCGTCCGTTTTATTTCACTGTGCTGGCTGCCATTCAAGTGCCAGGCGCTTTGTTCATGGCTGGTCACCTCCAGTAACCACCACTGGGATGCTTCCCAGTCCTTAGAAATCTGGGTAAGAAGCACTAATGAAGATGAATTTGTTTCCGGTTCTGCCATATTTTCCTCTGTGGGAGTTGTTATGAATGTTTTTTTCTCATAAGTGATTTGATGCTGTAATCCCTCTTATGTCTGAGAACAGATGCATGGCCATGGATCGGGCAAGTTGGTTTTACTTATCTTTGGGGAACCGGACTTAACAACGGGAACAAAGTAGGCAGTTAAGGACTCTGCCGTGATAAAGAGAGTTAGTTCAGGTGTTGTGTGGAGTTTTATTAGTGAGAGGTTTTCTGATGAATTTCACAGTGGGAAATTAACAAATCAGTTGCCTGCCCTTGGTTTGGAAAAGCACTTGGTTTTTGCTCTGGGTTGCCTGAGAGGCTGCTCTTGGCGCCTCGGTATTTGCAGCAGAGAGCTGCTGTTTCCTGGGGGTTGGCTGGGGTGAAGTGTAAGAAATTTCATATCAAGTCTCTTAGAGAGCTTTCTGGCCGTTTTTAAAGGAATGAACTGGCTGAGCATGGTGGTTCATACCTGTAATTCCAGCACTTTGGGAGGCCGAGGCAGGCAGATCACTTGAGGTCAGCAGTTTGAGACCAGCTTGGCCAACATAGTGAAACCCTGTCTCTACTAAAAATACAAAAATTAGGCATGGTGGTATGTGCCTATAATCCCAGTTACTCAGGAGGCTGAGGCAGGAGAATTGCTTGAACCTGGGAGGCTGAGGTTGCAGTGAGCCGAGATCATGCCACTGTACTGAGCCTGGGTGACAGAGCAAGAGTCTGTCTCAAAAAAATAAAAATAGGCCGGGTACGCTGTCTCATGCCTGTAATCCCAGCACTTTGGGAGGCCAAGGTAGGTGAATCACCTGAAGTCAGGAGTTCAAGACCAGCCTGGCCAACATGGTGAAACCCCGTCTCTACAAAAATAAAAATTAGCTGGGCATGATGGCGAGTGCCTATAATCTCAGCTACTCGGGAGACTGAGGTGAGAGAATCGCTTGAACCCAGGAGGCGGAGGTTGCAGTGAGCCGAGATCATACCACTGCACTCCAGCCTGAGTGACAGAGTGAGAGTCCGTCTCAAAAAAATAGGCCAAGCGTGGTGGTTCACGCCTGTAATCCCAACACTTTGGGAGGCCGAGGTGGGCAAATCACCTGAGGTCAGGAGTTCAAGACCAGCCTGACCAACATGGTGAAACCCCATGTCTACAAAAATACAAAAATTAGCCGGGCATGATGCTGGGTGCCCATAATCCCAGCTACTCGGGAGGCTGAGACGAGAGAATCGCTTGAACCTGGGAGGTGGAGGTTGCAGTTAGCAGAGGTCGCGCCATTGCACTCCAGCCTGGGTGACAGAGTGAGACTCCGTCTCAAAAATAAATAAATAAATAAATAAAATAAGGGATGAACTGATATAAAGAGGTAAATGGAGGTTTTGCAAACTGCTGGTTGTAAAAAATCAAATTAATTTTTCACAGTTCCCCAAATCCTATTTAAAACAACTACCTAGGAAACTTTTAAAAGTTGGGCATTAGTGAAGCCAAATTATTTTGCTTATCTTCTTATGACAAGTTTATGAGTAAGTTTTCCTTGGGTTTTGTGGTGAATCAGTGTGTGTAGTATGGATAATTATACTGTCAGCTGTTCTTAACTATGTATTGGACATGTCTTTAAATACACAGCAGAAATTGTGCCACAAGGGAGCATGATGTCCAGTCCCCACTAGGGTCCTGGTCCTTCGTGTGTCTGCAGTGTGAGCCTTCTTCCAGGGCGGGATCCTGACAGTCACAACAAAACAGCCCAAATCCCACTCACACCAGAGGCTGATGGCAGAACCCTTCAGAAAAAAAGATTTGATGATGGAAGAAGAGTAAGAAAATGTGTATCTGACCATTCATGACAAAGTACAGGATAGCTCATTTCAATAGGAATCTAAATATTACTGGACCAAGAGAGTTATACAGTTTCCCTGGAACACTGTGCATGTGACACTCAAGAAGAATTCTGTATCAGTGTTAGTCATTGCCTCAGCCCGCACGTGAGTGCCAGCAGTGCCAGGCCATGTGTTGGACCCCAGGGATACGGCGGTGAGCGCACTAGGCCTGGCCTGCCCTCCCGGAGCTCACAGTCGAGGCTCATCAACCTGCCAACAAACATGCTGTCAGTACCTCCTTTCAAAACTAACGTGTCATAAAGCAGACAAGATCTTAGAATAGTTTAAATCATCCCAGCTGGAAAAAGAATGTTGCATGATATTTGTGAGTTTTGAGAAACGAGTTTCCATTTGGTTGAATCTGTAAACTTAAACCACTCAACAAACATTCTTTTTTAAAAGGGTATCGTATTTCTTCTTTCCTTGACCCTGTGATGTTTATTTTTGTTGCTCACATTGGACTTTCAGGCTGATGGCAGCAGTGCTGGCTGCATAAACAGATTTTTCCACTTCAGTGAAATCAGCAGAGCTTGTTTCAGTTGCTGCATGGATGGTCAGCGTCGTTCCTTCTCATGTCCTCCTAGCATCCATCCTCAGCATTGCCATAAAACCTTCCCGGTGTGTAGTTTTCTAAAACAATATTATCTAGCATATACATTTCACTCAGAAATACTTCCTTTATGGCAGTTCCTTAGCCAAGGCCGTGCTTTATTCATACTTCAGGATCAGCTAAGCCAAACCACGGTGGCAGTGAGGAGTGGGTCCTTTGGTTTGTTGACCCTGGTTGTCAGGGCTGTCTTTGGCTCATGTGTCTCTGTATTGAGATGTGGTTTAGCCTGAGAGAGTGGCCGGCTGCAATGCTAATTGTCCTCCCTGGTTTGCTGTCATCTGTGGGAGAACAAGAAGAAAAGGCCTTGGGTTTGGGAGAGCCCTGTCATCCATCTGGAGTGACCTGGGAGTGACCTGCGCGCCTTTCCCCCTGCCCCCGACTCATATTACCCTGTTCTTGTTCTTTTTAAAAATACTTTTATCTGTTTTTCCTACATTCTTTGGCATTTTAATCTCCCTCCCTTCCTTTCCTCCTTCCTTCCTTCCCTCTCTTTGTTTCTCTCTCCTTCCTCCTCCTCCTCCTCCTCTTCCTCCTCTTCTTCTTCTTTCTTCTTCTTTTGTTTTCAAGTTGGGGGTCTTGCTCTGTTGCCCAGGCTGGAGTACAGTGGTGCAATCATAGCTCACTGCAGCCTCAATCTCCTGGGCTCAAGCGATCCTCCCATCTTAGCCTCTTGAGTAGCTGGGACCACAGGCATGTGTGGTCACACCTGGCTAATTCCTTTTTAAATTGTTTTGTAGAGACGGGGTCTTGCTGTGTTGCCCAGGATGGCCTCAAACTCCAGGCCTCAAGTGATCCTCCTGCCTCAGGCTCCTTAAGTGCTGGGATTGCAGGCTCGAGACGCTGCACCTGGCCCTTATTTTATTTTTAAGTGATCTGTACAAATTTATTGGGAGGACAAGAAAAAGGACATTTCAGAGAGTAAAGAGAACGTTCCAACATAAACGGGAAAGGGATGTAGATAACATGGAACTCTGTCAAGCCCTTTAAACAAAGGCCAGGACTTTCTACCTTGCTGTGTGCAGCCTTCCAAGTAACCCTACCATTGCCTTTCCTGGCCGTTTGGATCTTCTCTACAGAAAATTGGACTTTTTCCACAGACTCTGGAATCAGCAAACACTAATTTTTACTTTTATAAGGTATAATCATTAATATTCCCTCATGCACATTAGTCATTGTCCAAGAAATGAGATTATTATTAGGCATCGAGCCAGGATAAGTACTGAGCCAGGACAGCTGTCAGGTCCGATTGGGCAGAACATGCAAGGCTGTAACTGGTGAGCAGCTGTTGGTAACCTGGGAGGCAGCCTGCTTCACGGTCACCATAGCGGATGGGCCTAACTCACCTAAGCAGGCAAGCACATGAGAACTTTCATATACAAGAAACTACCCCAGCACCAGGGTGGCATGCCCATGAGCACAGGGATGTTCATCTGCTCTGTCACCACTGCATCCCCAGTGCTTAGAACAGAGCCTTACACTGCTTGGTATTCCTCAGCACCAGTTCTGAATGAAGGAAATATTACATCAGAGACCATGAAGTTACTGAGTTGGAAAAGGTCTCAATACCTTAACTAATTGCTTTGCAATAGAAACAAGTACTTGGAGCATTTTCTCTTCCCACCTCCTTACCTCTCCTCTTTCATCCATGTTATCTTTGTAACTTTAGGTAAAAAGCTAATCTGTTTTAGCCTCAGTTTGTTCATCTTTGAAATGTGGTTAGGAACCCTTATTTCCTAGGAGGTGGGGGGGCTGTGATTCACCCAATCACCCACAGCTTCTCGCACAGCTCCTGCCCTGTGCTAGCGCTGTTCATTCCATCTTCCTCTCTTTCTGCTCGTTCCCTTAAAAAATCTGCAAAGCACTTATACCATACTTGTTTACCATCCAACAAAGCCATGAATAGCATTTTCTAGGAGAAAAGAATCATAAGATAGGAACACTACTATCAGTCCTCACTTAACATCATCATTATGTTCTTGGAAACCTGCAAGTTTAAGCAAAATGATGTCTAACAAAACCAATTTTACCATACAGAGGGAGAATGTGCAAACTCCACACAGTGGCCCTGGCCGGGAATCATTTTTTTTTCTCATCAACGCTATAATAAAATGATAGAAAATTTGACTAGAAAAGGTCCTAGTGAATGAAACACCTGGTAATAAATACAGTCAAGTGCCGCATAACGATGTTTCAGGCAACCATGGGCCACATGTATGATGATGGTCCCATGATATTTTGATGGAGCTGGAAAATTCCTATTAGCTAATGGCTTTGTAGCCGTAACTTCATAGTCCAACTCTTACTTACGCATGTGTGGTTTATGTTGGTGTAAACAAACCTACAGCACTGGGCACTGCCGGTCTTTTAAAGTGTCCAGTAATGTCCTAGGCCTTGACATTCCCTCACCACTCACTCACTCACTCACCCTCCACAACTTCCAGTCCCTACAGGCTCCATTCATGTTAAGTGTCCTATATAGACATGCATTTTTTTAATCTTTTATATGATATTTTTACATTATCTTTTCTATGTTTAGAGCTGTTTAGATAAACACTATTCTGTTACAGTTGCCTACAGTATTCACTACAATCTCAGGCTGTGCAACAGGTGTTTGAATAACATGCTTCATTTAAGATCATTTTGTTATAGCGTTGATGAGAAAAAAAAATGATTCCCGGCCAGGGCCACTGTGTGGAGTTTGCACATTCTCCCTCTGTATGGTAAAATTGGTTTTGTTAGACATCATTTTGCTTAAACTTGCAGGTTTCCAAGAACATAATGATGATGTTAAGTGAGGACTGTACTGGTTTGTAGCCAGGAACAATATGCTATACCATCTAGCCTAGGTGTGTAGTGGGCTGTAGCATCTAGGTTTGTGTAAGTACACTCTATGATGTTCACACAACAACGAAATCACCTAATGATGAATTTCTCAAAAGATATCCCCATATTTAAGGAATGCATGACTGTATTAATACATTCTATCATTTTTGAAACTCTGTTAAGTCTACAACAGCCAGCTGGTATTTTGCCCCTATATTTTCCAGAGTCAGGAAAGAAGCAGAATAGATTTTTTAAATTCCTAGGCCAAGGCAAAGTCTCCACCAGTAGCATGTGATGAGAACACTGTTCAGTCATCCATCACATGGTGTCACTCAGCCATGCAAAATTACCATTTTCTCAGAGAAAGTGTTGCTGGACCTGAGGAACTGTAAAGTATATTTTCTGCTTTTTAGTTTCCTAGCTCTCTGCCACTTGTGGGTACAGTGACCAGTTTAAAAACAGGAGTTTCCTAGCATGAGAAATATATGTCTAGATCATTTGTAGCAAAGTATCAGAGTCCAAATTTCATGGAGGTCTAAGGCCTGTGGATTGGGTGGAGGGGACCTACGGATCCCAACTTTCATCCAGAAGTTGATACGTACTCACCTTCTTTAGTAGCTAGTTTCAGTTTTTGATTCAGGACAAGTGAGGAAAAGCAGGTATTTCAAAATACTGCCAAGAAAGAGATGAGACGAGGTAGGAACGGCCATGGTCCTGATATAAGATGATTTGATGGTTAATTGGCATGCATTTCTGCAAAAATCAACATGCCACCATCACTATGAGGTAGCTACCATTACCATGTTGATATATGTGTGAACAAAAGTTTTCTGGAAAGGAATTTAAAAAGACTTTACTCCAATGAGCAGTTTGCAAACCAGGGAGCTGCAGCCTTCAATGTAAACTGAAGGTACATTCCAGAGAATCTAAGGAGTGTTTGTGTTTTATAAAGTTTCTGTCCATGTTCTCACTCAGGTCCATTTATGCAAATGAAGGAGTCAAACTTGCTTAGTTCTGATTGGTTGATGTTTGCTGAGCTCTGATTGGTCAACATAAGTCAGACCTTATGATTGGTTCAGGCAGGGTAAACAAGAACAGGCAGCTATGAAAGTCCCCAAGTTAAGCAGAGGTGTGGGTTTTCCAGGAATTCAAAGTACATGTGTGACGACTAGTCAGCAAATGGCCACTTGGTTCTAATTTCAACTAAGGCCCAGTTGGCTGCTCAGGATTCATCTTGAGGGATTGGCTCTTCCAGAGTTCACAGTGTCTTTGACAGTGCTTTTTTTACTGCTGTAATTTTATGAAAACACAGTCATGTTATTTGCACTATTTGATTTTTTGTTTGTTTGTCCCGGCTTTGTTTGGAAAACTTCCTTGAATATTCAGCACTCTTGGCTCTTCATGTTTGGGAGTGATGTACTAAAAGCTGATTGGAAGGACTATAGGGTGGGGCCTGTAGAGTGGGGGCTTTGCTGTAGGGTGACCAGGTGGAGGACTGGGGGCTTGTCCCTGGGGCCCTTCGGTTTTACCAGAAGAGATCTTCAGATCTGCAGGGTGTGTGGGGGTTGGCAGGGGGGGAGAGTTGAAGCCAGTGTGGTTGATTTAGTACTTCCATGCTCACTTAACTCTCTGTGTTATTCCTTTGTGGGTTTTTTGTTTGTTTGTTTGTTTGTTTGTTTGTTTGTTTGACAGAGTCTAGCTCCATGGCCTACTCTGGAGTGCAGTGGTGCGATCTTGGCTCACTGCGACCTCTGCCTCCCAGATTCAACCGATTCTCGTGCCTCAGCCTCCCGAGTAGCTGGAATTTCAGGCACACACCACCATGCCCGGCTCATTTTTGTATTTTTAGTAGAGACAGGGTTTCATCATGTTGGCCAGGCTGGTCTCGAACACCTGACCTCAGGCAGTCTGTCCACCTCGCCCTCCCAAAGTGCTGGGATTACAGGCATGAGCCACCACGCCTGGCCCTTCTGTGTTATTTCCTTGCTGTCTGCCCTCACTGTGTTGTAGTCTGATTTGGTGTTGGGGCGGGGGCCTGGGGACACCTAAGGACCCAGGTGATCTCATATAGACCTCCAGGGAGGCCTCTTTTTCCACCCATACCTCATCCTCACTGCCCTGTGGGCTCACAGCATGTACTTGGTGTACTGTCATCTGTTATGTGGAGGTAGCAGCTGTTCCTCCATCTGGTTTCTGTATTTTAAAAGGTATTGAATTTTCTTCTTATGCTGTGATTGTTACGTAACAGCTATGATGAAAAATTAAGAATAGTAAGAGTGATTTGGTGTGGCTAATGCACCACATATACCTGGAAATCCCACATATATGTGTTTGTTACCTACATTTTTGTTGTTGTGTTTTTACTTAACAGTCTGTTAATTGTTTTAGCTTACCCTTAGGATAAGTATAAATTCCCAGACATGACTTGCTGGGCCCAAAGAGTATGGGAATCGTTTGGGACCAATGGTCCAGCAGCAAATTGGAAGCAGTTTGCAGGAATAGTTTCTGCAAAGCTTCTGAGAGGAGAGGAGAGGAGCAGGTGTCGGGGAGAGATGGCTGTTCAGCACTTTGCAAAGTGCTCCAAGGCTCCGGGTTGGATGTGCAGCATGCTTGCTCCTGCCTTCCAAGAGCTGACCACGTGGTGGGGGAGCCAAGGCACAAAAGAGCTGTACCTTTGCACATTTGCTTCTTCATTCATTCATTCATTTGTTCGTTTGTTCATTCATCACTCACCACACGTGACTGAGCGGTTCCTATTTGCCAGACACAGTGAATATGCACTCAGTTCTGGCCCAAATCGCTGGCAGGACAAGGGGGCAAGACTGTGAAGAAAGAGCATGGGCGGTGGGATGAACAACCTGGGCCTTGTTGTACTGTTAAAACACTATACAACGTGATTTTGCAACGTGCTTTTTTCATTCATTATGGGTTTTGTGATTTCCTGGTGATGGACATTTAGATAGTTTCCAGTTTTCCCCTACAGACGTAAGTACAGTGAGTATTCTTTTTTATGTCTCCTCTTGCAAAGGTGGGGAACTTATCTAGGGGGTGGAAGTGGAATCTTGGTTGTAGGATTTCAGCATCTTTAACTTTACTAGATATGGTCAAAATATTCTCCTGTGTGATTGTACCAATTTACACACCTTTCCTCAGTTTATCAAAATGCAGCATCTCTCTAACTTTGCCAACACTTGCTGTTGTCAGATATTTAAAGTATTTGTCAATCTAATGGGTGTGAAGTGCTCTCTTATTTTTTCAGTGAAGTTCTATGATTGCTGGTGACATTGGACTTCTTGTGACTATTTAAGTTTTGAATTCAGACTTTACCACTGCCTTTATGAACTTGGGAAATGTTCATAAATGTTCATAATGTTCAGGAGACCAAACCAGTCTCCTGGTTTGGTGAAACATAAATACCTACATTTAGCGTTATTATGAGAAGGAGGGACCACACGCATGGCTCCTGGCTGTTTGTGTCTCAGTCTGAAGTCATTCTAACAACACCACCCAGCGGGCTGCCCCTCCCCACTGAGGAGACCCCACCCCACCCCACGCCCAAGGCTGTAGTCTGGAGCAGCAGGAGCCAAAGAGGTCCTGTGAGAGCAGGGGGTGCCTCTTGAGAACCCCAGCAGGAGTCCCAGGAGAGCCGCCCACTCCTGGATGCGGCGCCCGAGTGTCTGTCCTACAGTAGCTGGCAATGCAGCAGCGAGCACCACTGCGCCTCTGTGCCATCCTACTGGCCTGTCAGCTCCTCATCCACCTCTGCCCTCATACCTGGCTCCCCACGGTGGAGCCAGAGTGGGCCTTTTAAAACAGAAGTCAGGGCTGGGCACGGTGGCTCACGCCTGTGATCCCAACACTTTGGGAGGCTGAGGTCGGTGGATCACTTGAGGTCAGGAGTTTGAGACCAGCCTGGACAACATGGCAAACCCTGTCTGTACTAAAAATACAAAAATTAGTCGGTTGTGATGATTCGCATCTGTAATTCCAGCTACTCAGGAGGCTGAGGCAGGAGGATCGCTTGAACTGGGAAGGTGGAGGCCGCAGTGAGCCAAGATTGCGCCACTGCACTCCAGCCTGGGGCCACAGAGCAAGACTCCATCTCAAAAAAAAAAAAAAATATATATATATATATATATATATCCATCCCCTACGACTAACTACTCCTTCCCTTATCCTTGGCTCTGATTGGAAGAAACCTGATTATTGGCCGAGCCTCCTTATATCTTCTCAGTGCCTGGAAAACAGGCTGTGGTCTGTAGACACAATTTTTGGCATTTAGAAAGAAAATGCCTGTTGGTTTATAATCAGTATGGAGGATGCATGTCCTGACATTCCACTGTCAGAAACATGGACTAAAAGAAGAAATTCCAACTGGTAGGGTAACAGCCAAGTTTTAAACAAAATGGTTGGATTTTAAAGCATTGTTGGAAAATGGAAACTTGTTACAGAGATTCTGAGCCTTTGGAAATATAACTTAAAAATTAAACCCATAATATGTATATATTTCAAAGTTACACTGTAACTTTTTCAGAAAAATACATAAAAACTGCATAGCCAGGGAATTTCAGTTTTTGCTACCATACTTCATAACTAAAATATTTGTATACTTTACCAAATTACCTTGTCAGTGATGCTTTGAGGGCACTTTGTGAAAGTAGCAGATTACTGTCTTCCTTCTTGGGTGAACCTATAATTTGCCAGATCTTCCAACCTACTTGACAGCATTTAAAAAATAACCACAGGGAAGCAAGCTGTGTTCAGTCTGCATCCAAATGTCCCTTTCCCTGGGCACTCACGGGCTGCCTGTCCCCAGCAGAGCGAGCTGTGGGAGGCACGGAGAGCCCCAGAGCCCCCAAACATGCACAGCTACTCTCTTAAAAAGTCCCAAACACACACAGCTACTCTCCTAAAGCCCCACAGTCGGAGACAGGTGTGTGCAGTGAGGCACGCCTATGTGCCATTGTCGAGTAAGTGGATCTTTTTGATGGAGACAGCGGCAGAATTTTCCAGGCAGCCTTTGTCTGGAAGTGAAGAGCAGAGTCTTCACGCATATTCAGCCTACTTAATTTCAGGAGCCAGGAGTGGCTTGGAGCCCAAACAGAAAAAGTCTGCTCTTCCGGAGTCACATTTAAGCTGTTCATGCTTCAGCTCTGATGATCTGGCTTATTTTTTGGCTATTAATGCTCAATTGTGGCACAAGTTAGTCCTTTATAAACTCAGTCTCATCATAGCATATAACTTAGGTGCCACAACGAGTCTCCGCAGGGCTAAGCTGGCTGGCTGCTCACTTTTTTTAGGGATGTACACAGTGGGCGCTGGGGACCAGGGCCAGAGAGTGGCCACCTGTTAGAGCTGCATGTGTGTCTTGGGCCTGGTCTTCTTTCTCTGCTCACTAATGACAGCTGTCCCAGCCTCTTGCAGGCTCTGGCCCACCACCTTGCTTGCTGTGATTTTTTTTTTTTCCTCACACATGAAAAGCTGAGGCAGAAAGTGAATCCTTTCCTTTTTCCTTTTCTTTCTTTCTTTTTTTTTGAGATGCAGTTTTGCTCTTGTTGCCCAGGCTGGGGTGCAATGGCATGATATTGGCCCACCGCAACCTCCGCCTTCCGGGTTCCAGCGATTCTCCTGCCTCAGCCTCCCGAGTAGCTGGGATTACAGACATGCACCACCACTCCCGGCTAATTTTGTATTTTTAGTAGAGACGGGGTTTCTCCATGTCAGTCAGGCTGGTCTCGAACTCCTGACCTCAGGTGATACACCAACCTCGGCCTCCCAAAGTACTGGGATTAATAGGCGTAAGCCACCGCGCCTGGCCTCCGTTTTTTTTTGTTTGTTTGTTTGTTTGTTTTAAATAGAGTAGGGGTCTCACTCTGTCACCCAGGCTGCTGGAGTGCAGTGGCACAATCATAGTTCACTGCAGCCTCCAACTCCTGGCCTCACGTGTTCCTCCTGCCTTGGCCTCCCAAAGCACTGGGATTACAGGTTTTCCTTTCCTTTATGAAGACCTTTTTCCTCCTAAGGTAGTGTTCCCAGCAAGAGTGTGAATTAAAACCCCAACTAATTCTTTTCTTAATTCTGCTGCTAGAGCTCCAGCAGACAGGGCTTTGTCTTACCCATATCTTATTACTCTTCCTGTCAGAAAAACACTGGAAGTTCAGAATGAAGCTTGCAGAGGAACTTGGCAAGCCCTTTTTTGACCCTGGACCTGAACCTACCTTGGAAGGCAGAGAAAGCCCCACTTCTGCCTGGGTCAGTGTAGCCCTGGCCAGCATGAGCCCTGCCCAGTAGGAGTGCCAGAGGCCGGCTCTGGGTCCCAGCATCCCTCTGGCTTACGCTACACCCTGTCAAGGTCAAGTGATTTTCTTTCTCTGATTTCTCTGTGTGCAATCTTTTCTGTTCACCAGACAGTTTTTTGAGCCTCCTTTTGAGTTCTACCCCAGCCCCAGCCCTGACCACCTTTGGCTCATTCTTTTAAAGTGGGTTTCTCTCTAACTTAGTGTTGGGCTGCCTTTTTTGTGTTGGGAAAACATGGGCCTCTACCTAGTCATGACACCAAGCCCTCTTGACTAATGGTTCCCAGATTTTTCTTAGAATTGCATCTTCTGTGGGACCAACATGGTCCTTCCCATGAAGTGCCCCATTCCTGTGCTCTCTGCTGAAGGCTTCCTGGCTATGCTGCTTTCCCCAGGCATTTAGAACGCCGGGGCTGGTCTCTGTCCCTTGGAGTCATGCTCATGGCCTGGCACATGATGACTCCCCCTGTGGATTTTGTGTAATTACTTATTTTCCTGGTGACTTGTAGAAACCAAATTTTAGTGTACCTGTTGTCCTTAAAAACAGCAATGTCTTGGTTGGTGTAGGTTTTAGAAGGAGACAGAAAAATCTTTCCTCATGAAGCTCTTGTGCAGTCTCACATTGGGCTTGGCTCTCAGACCCCTTGGATTCGGGATACTGTTGAACAGCCCCATGGTGCTATTAGAGCAAAGCGCTTCCTGCCAAAGCAGATGTGTGCCTGCCAGGTTGGAGGCAGGGGGCCAGGAAGCCCACTGCATTGCTGGTTTCCTACGCCCAGAACAGCATGCTGTGTGCACACACAAGTTCATGCCGACACACACGTGTGCTGGTCAGTGCCCAGTAATGCTATACAAAACACTAGGACTGAACAGGATGTATACTGTTAAAGTTTGATTCTCCCTTGCATTACAGAAGCTTTTTTGTTTTTTTGAGACAGTGTTTCGCTCTTGTTGCCCAGGCTAGAGTGCAATGGCGCAATCTCAGCTCACTGCAACCTCCGCCTCTTGGGTTCAAGCGGTTCTCTTGCCTCAGCCTCCCGAGTAGCTGGGATTACAGGTATGCACCACCATGCCCAGCTAATTTTGTATGTTTAACAGAGACGGGGTTTCACCATGTTGGTCAGGCTGGTCTCAAATCCTGACCTCAGGTGATCCACCTGCCTTAGCCTCCCAAAGTGCTGGGTTGGTGAGGCGTGAGCCACTGCACCCAGCCACTGTTACAGAAGCATTTTAAAGTGCTTTTGAATGTTATATTCTTTTGTATGTTATATTCATTTTAAAGTTTTTTGTGTGCTGCTTTTTAAAATTGGCGTATGTTTTTCTCACAGGGAGATTTGACCTAGTAATGATAGCCATAGCTAAGAGTTTAGCACACTTTAAGAACAAAAGCATTTAAACATTAATAAAAGTAATTTTGTAGTCAAATATTAACCCAACCAATTATTTACTTTAGGGCCTTAAAAGATATAAGATTATTTAAAAAGACACTTCTGGCCAGGCGCAGTGGCTCATGCCTGTACTCCCAGCACTTTGGGAGGCTGAGATGCACAGAGTGCTTGAGCCCAGGAGAGACCAGCCTGGGCAACATGGTGAAACCCTCTCTCTACCAAAAAGACAAAAATTAGGCCTGGTACAGTGGCTCACGCATGTAATCCCAGCACTTTGGGAGGCCGAGGTGGCTGGATCACTTGAGATCAGGAGATCAAGACCAGCCTGGTCAACATGGTGAAACCCTATCTCTACTAAAATTACAAAAATTAGCCGGGTGTGGTGGCGAGGCACCTGTAATCCCCGCTCCTTGAGAGGCTGAGGCGGGAGGACTGCTTGAGCCCAGGAGGTGGAAGTTGCATTGAGCCAAGATTGTGTCACTGCACTCCAGCCTGGGCAACAGAGCAAGACTCTGTCTTTAAAAAAAAAAAAAGGAAAAAAAAAAGACAGACAAAAACTAGTTGTGTGTGGTGGCGCACCTGTAGTCCCAGCTACTCAGGAGGCTGAGGTAGGAGGATCGGTTGGACCTAGGAGGCAGGGTTTGCAGTGACCAGAGATTGGGCCACTGCACTCCAGCCCGAACTCTGAGCGATAGAGCAAGACCCCTCTCAAAAATAATAATAATAAATTTAAAAATACATATTTATTTAGGTTCTCAAAATTCACTGATCACACCAGCAATCAATAATGGAACAGTCTCATTTTTTGAAGAATTATTATTTCTAAGCATTTTGTTAAATCTTTGTGTTAATTATTGTCATCTTACCTATTTGAAAATTTACCTTTTCAGAAAACTTGATGATCTTAACAGCAATTGAGTTTATTTGGACAAAAACTGAGGAGACCAAACCATTCAAATTTTAAGATAAAATAGGCCAGGTGCAGTGACTCATGCCTATAATCCCAACACTTTGGGAGGCTGAGGTGGGGAGGTTTGCTTGAGGCCAGGAGTTTGAGACCAGCCTAGGCAATATAGTGGGACCCTTTCTCTAAAAATGAAAAAGAAATTAAAGAATAAAGTTAGCCAGGTGTGATTGCCTGCACCTGTAATCCTAGCTACTTGGGAGGCTGAGGTAGGAAGTTTGAGCCCAGGAGTTAGAGGCTGGAGTGAGCTTTGATTGCACCACTGTACTTCAGCCTGGGTGACAGAGCAAGACCCTGTCTCTAAAAAATAAATTATAAATTAAAACAAAAAAATAGCCAGGCACCATGGCTCACACCTGTAATCCCAGCAGTTTGGGAGGCTGAGGCAGGCAGATTGCTTGAGCTCAGGAGTTCCAGACCATCCTGGGCAACATGGCGAAACCCCATCTCTACTAAAAAATACAGAAAATTAGCTGGGTGTGGTGGTACACACCTGTAGTCCCAACTACTCTGGAGGCTGAAGTGGGAGAATCACCTGAGCCTGGGAAGTCAAGGCTGCAGTGAGCTGTTTTCACACCACTGCACTCCAGCCTGTGCAACAAGAGTGAGACCCTGTCTCAAAAAAAAAAAAAAAAAAAAGTTAGTTAGTTAATTTTTTAAAAGATGGGCATATTTGTCCAGATTATACATAGCAGAGAGCAAAGTAGAACCAGTTATCAATTATCTACTGTTGTGTGACCAACCATCTCAGACCATCCCAGAATTTTTAGTGACTTAAAAATAATGGCTTTTTGGCCGGGCGCAGTGGCTCACACGTGTTATCCCAGCACTTTGGGAGGCCAAGGTGGGCAGATCACGAGGTCAGGAGATCGAGACCATCTTAGCTAACATGGTGAAACCCCGTCTCTACTAAAAATACAAAAAATTAGCCGGGCATGGTGGTGGGCGCCTGTAGTCCCAGCTACTCAGGAGGCTGAGGCAGGAGAATGGCGTGAACCCAGGAGGCGGAGCTTGCGGTGAGCCGAGATAGTGCCACTGCACTCCAGCCTGGGTGACAGAGCGAGACTCCGCCTCAAAAAAAATGGCTTTTTAAAATTTGTTATTATTTTATTATTACTATTTTTTTGAGACGGAGTCTCACTCTGTCGCCCAGGCTGGAGTGCAGCGGCGCTGTCTCGGCTCACTGCAGCCTCCATCTGCCAGGTTCAAGCAATTCTTCTGCCTTAGCCTCCGGAGTAACTGGGACTACAGGCGCATGCCAGTGAAATAATGGCTTATTATTTCTTATGGCTCTGTGGGTTGGCTGTGCTCAGCTGGGCAGTTCTTCTGCTCCAGTGGTATCTGCTGGGGTTCCATGTAGCTCATTCCACTGGGAACTCAGCTGGGGCTGAATACCCAAGAGTGCTTCACTCATGGGTTAGAACTGCAACACAGTTAACTGGATCTGTCTCCAACCATGGTGCGATCTGAGGACTGAAAATGGAAGTAGCCAGGCTTCTTGAGGGTGAGGCTCAGAACTGGCACGGCAGCACTTCTGCTCATTCCATTGATAGAGAAAATCACAGGCCAGCCAATATTCAAGGGGAGGGGAAGTAGATTCCGCTTCGCACTGGGAGCTGCAGCCCGTACATACAGGGATGGGAGAAATTTTTTAGTGCCCATTTTTTGGTAGCGCTGTTACACATGAATAGGAATATAGGATCCGGGACCCCTGAAACCATGCCGTGTGTGTACTAATAGGGAATTTTGAGTATATTAAGTTTCTGTGGAATGTGCTTACCTCTGTTCACCTATCTCCATTGTGACAAAAATCTTATTTTAGCAAACTTTCCTCAAAATCCTGGAATTTTACAGATAAAAGGAACTTTGGGATTAGCTTGTATATTCTTATCTTGCCATTTTATTGGACACAACTGTGATCTGGAGAATTTTTGTGATCTGTCCACAATTATGTAGCTAGATAGTACAGGCAGTTTTGTTATAATGGAGTCTGATACATGTGTAAGCATCTTATTGTCATGCTCTCTTTAACAAATCGAAATTACTGTTCTTTCAACATAAAATTAAGTCATACTTTAATTTTTTTCATGTTCTAATCAAGCCCTTGTTCATAGGCATAACTGATTTGTGTACATAGTTACTAAGAGACATAACATTTTATACAATCAGCATTTTTTCATGTTGTTTACACTATTGAAAGTTGCCTATTTTGTTTTTGCTTATTTTTGCTACATACCATCTAGAACAGTGGTAGATTTGTTAGAGTTTTACTTATAGAAAGTATTATTTCTGGCTGTGGTAAGTGTATTCTAAGGACTATATTAATTATAATTATAGTTTAGTAGTGGCCATGTGGCCTCTAACTCCCATCCCACACTTTCCTATTTGAGGGGCTGATATATTATACCTAAATCTGACAGACATCATTATGGAAATCAGTTTTTTAAAACTGAATTATTTTAGCCTGAGGATAAATTTCAAGAAGTAAAATCATTAAATCGGGATAAAAAAATTTAATAACTTTTGATAATAAATATTCACCCCTGAATATTTTCGGTTTATACATGACCAAGAATAGTTTTACCAGCACATTTATCATTATTATTATTATTATTATTATTATTATTATGACAGAGTCTTGCTCTGTCACCCAGGCTGGAGTACAGTGGTGCAATCTCAGCTCATTGCAACCTCCACCTCCCAGGTTGAAGTGCTCCTGCCTCAGCCTCCTGAGTAGCTGGGACTACAGGCGCATGCTACCACTCCTGGCTAATTTTTTATATTTTTAGTAGAGACAGGGTTTCACCATGTTAGCCAGGATGATCTCAATCTCCTAACTTTGTGATCTGCCCGCCTCGGCTTCCCAAAGTGTTGGGATTACAGGCGTGAGCCACCACGCCCGGCCTATCTTTATAATTTTTGATTTTATTTTGGTGCTAACAATAGTTGTAAAATGCTCTTTATTTTATCAGTGTTTCTTTGTTTTGTTTTGTTTTTGATGGAGACTTGCTCTGTTGCGTGATCTTGACTCACTGCAACCTCCGCCTCCCAGGTTCAAAGTCATTCTTCTGCCTCAGCCTCCCTAGTAGCTGGGACTATATAGGTGTGTGCCACCACGCCTGGCTATTTTTTGTTTGTTTGTTTGTTTTTGTATGTTTAGTAGAGATGAGGTTTCACCACATTGTCCAGGCTGGTCTTGTGATCATTGGCAAGGCCAAGGATTTTTCATGTTCATTTTATTTTATAACAAATTTAAGGCCAGGCACCCTGGCTCATGTCTGTAATCCTAGCATTTTAGGAGGCTGAGGCGGGAGGATGGCTTGGCCTCCGGAGTTTGAGACCAGCCTGGGTTACAGTGAGAGCCCATCTCTACAAAAAAAATTTTTTTAAAAATTAGCCAAGCATACTGGCTCCTGACTACAGGAGGCTGAGATGGGAGGATTGCTTAAGCCGGGCAGTGCCAGGCTGCAATGAGCCCTGATCGAGCCACTGTACTCCAGCTTGGGTGACAGAGCAAGACCCTGTCAAAAAAAAAGAAAAAGAAAAAGTGCTCGCTTCCGCAGCAGATATGAAAATTGGAACGATACAGAGATTAGCATGGCCCTTAAAAATACACAAAACAAAAACAAAACATTATGCCAAATTTCTTCTTCATTCGTTTCAAAAAGACGTATGGTTTGTACCTGTATGTGCCGAGCAGGTGTCCTCCGGGCGCGTGTCTGGTTTACCAAGGTTCGGGGGCCTGCGGCGCCACCAGCGGTCGGAGGCGGCCACGGCTGGGGCTGGAGCTTCTGCTGCATCCGCGCAAGGTGGCGACTCATTTTCTTCAAGCACACAGACATTTAAACTCCAAAGGCCACTTCTTCCATTTGTCCTCCACCTGTTTTCCAGTCACAATTGGCTCGCACACGGCACGTGCTGCGCCTGCCCAAGGTCGCCGGGGCCCCTGCCTCGCGTGGACAAGGTTGTGGACCAGGTCGCCAGAACCCCCGCCCTGCGTGCACAAGGTCGCGGGGATCCCTGTCCTGCGTGGACAAGGTCGTGGAAAAGGTCACCAGGGCCCTTGCGCCGTGTGCGCAAGGTCACTGGGACTCCTACCCTGCGTGGACAACGTCGCCAGGGCCCCCGCCCCGCGTGCACAAGGTCGTGGACAATGTCGCAGGGCCCCCACCCGGCGTGCACAATGTCGCTGCGGCCCCCGCCCCGTGTGGACAAGGTCACGGGGCTCTGCCCCACCAGCCCAAGGTTGTCGGGCCCCGCCCCGCCTCACCCCGCATTGACAAGGCCATGGGGCCCCACCTGCCCAAGATCGCCGGGAGCGCCGCGCTCAGGGGAGGGGCACGCAATGGTGGGGCGGTTAGAGGAGCCCTGGGCCCTGAGGGCCTCATTCTTCCAGGGGCCTTTCCGTGGGGGTGGGGTTGGAACACCCTTTGGAAATTCCAGCTCCTCGGCTCCTGTGTTCTCATAAAAAAATCTAGGCCTTTGGGTCAGAGATTCTTTTGAAGACCACCCTGCTGGCAATCCTCCAAGCAAGCACAGGATCCCGCCAGAGACAGTGCAGCCTCCTCTGCCAGCCAACTGGCCCCTCTCATCCTCTTCTCTCCCTCAGTCTTTGTTTTTTCTTAATTTAATTAATTAATTAATTTTTGTTTGTTTGTTTGTTTGAGACAGGGTCTCTTGCTCTGTCTCCCAGGCTGGAGTGCAGTGGCATGATCTCAGCTCACTGCAGCCTCCACCTCCCAGGTTCAAAGTGATTCCTGCCTCAGCCTCCCATGAAGCTGGAACTACAGGCACCCACCACCATGCCCAGCTAATTTTCTCACTTTTTACAAACATGCGGGTCTTGCCCAGGCTGGTCTTGAACTCCTGGCCTCAAGCGATCCTACCTTGGCCTCCCAAAGCCCTGGGATTACAGGCGTCAGCTACAACTTAAGTGGAAGTTACCTGAGAAAGCCTGAGAGACAGGCAGACACAGACAGAGGCCCACGCAGACACGATAGGGCCAGAGTGCTCCGTTTCTACTTTTTCAGCCAAACCTCATAGTTGGAATGTTAAAACTTTAGGATATGGTTTTGCTAAGGCTTGAAAAATGCTTCCTTACCAGGAAGGGCTGAGTGGGGGATGATCTCCATAGGAAATTACTTCCCTCATACATAATAATTGTCACTGCATTTAAATTACTTGCATTCACATGGCAATGCACGTGAAATACTTCTGCTGCTTAGACATTGCAAGCCCAGCTCCTGCCTTGCTAAGAGCTGAGCGGTAGATTGAAGGAGTGTCTTCCAGTTCCCACCCGTCCTCGTAAGCCCTGTGCTTAGTAGAAGGGGACCAAGCCAAGAGAAGCAGAGGGTGTGTCAGGAGCCCATGCTAGGCTGTCTGGCAGCTGGTCAGCAGCTGGAGAGCTGGGTGAGGCCAGCTTCCCCGAGGGACAGCAGAGAAGATCATTAAATGGTGATGTACCTGCAACAGAGGCCTGGACAATCCCATGGGGAGGTTTGGAGCTGGGGTGTGGTCCTTGCAATTGAGAGGACCAGCCTCAAGATACTGGCAGGGCCTGATACTGGCAGCTGTCCCACCCCTCAGCCACCTCGCCGTTTTGTTAAAGTGCCTCTTTTGCAGTCCTTTCTATATCAGATAGCATATGGGCAAATCTCACATTTTCCAGGCTTCGTAATGGTTAGGTCCAGTTTTAAGCGAACATCAATTTGTTGACAAAATGTAAGAGGAGAAATCTCTTGGGAAAGATACCTAAGGTACAGATGTTCAAAACTGCTTTATTCATATGTAATTTACACACCTAAAGTGGAGTTTTACAAGAGCTGTCAGTAGCAGCAGTAAACCAGTGAAACCTCAGTTTATCTTGCCCTTCTCAGTCCCTCCCCAATCTCTTAGTTTTAGCCATGAGGCAGAAAACCTCTTGAGGAGCTCTGCTTTAATGGAGTGGGAAGAATTCCTTCTATCTGGTCCAGGGCCACCACCCGAAGCTGAGACTAGCCCACTGCAGTGCATGTCACCGCTCTCCAGAAGAGACGAGGCTGCCAGGCCCCTCGGGGTGTCTGTCCTTTGTGCCATAGTATTTAGCCCTACTAGCTTCTATTCTACAGCCAGTCTGACAAAATAATTTTTCATTTAATATTTATGAATCTGCAAGAATAGCCCAGAGGGTAGCAGATAAGGGCTCCAGGTAAGAGCCCGTCAGACTCTTATTTTGTAACCATTGTGGCTCCCCAAACTGTGAGGCATAGAGTTTATGCCATGTCAGGTTTTGCTGAATTTGAGACGGAGTGTGAATAATAGTATCAGTTCTGCCTTCAAAGTGTCCAGAATCTTCTATCAGCCCAGGCACGGTGTCTCACACCTATAATCCCAGCACCTTGGGAAGCTGAGGCAGGTGGATCACCTGAGGTCAGGAGTTCGAGACCAGCCTGGCCAACATGGCGAAACGCCACCTCTACTAAAAATACAAAAATTAGCCAGGTATGGTGGTGGTTCATGCATGTAATCCCAGCTATTCAGGAAGCTGAGGCAGGAGAATTGTTTGAATCTGGGAGATGAAATTTCAGTGAGCCAATATTACGCCACTGTACTCCACCCTGGGGGACAGAACGAGCCTCTGTCTCAAAAAAAAAAAAAAATCTTCTACCACTCTAATGTAGTTAGAAAAAAAATGCTTCTGGACTGAATGTGAGATGTGAATGAAATCTCAAAGTCAAGATGCTTCCAAGGTTGGGAGCCCTGAGAGAACTGGTAAGTTAGAGGCAGGAGATCGGGTTTTGCACATGTTGAGTCATCTTACTCTTGCAGCAGGTGGCATGGAGCAGTCACTGATGAAGGAAGTGTTGAACACTGCAGGTATCTTGTGCCAAATCTGGTGCTCATATGATGGCTTCAACTCCAGCATTGAGATCTGTCTAGAAGAGAAGGCTTAATTTATGGGCGTGGTAACCAAGTTCAATGGATTAGCATCCTTCTTCTATGAGACATTAGCCCAATCCTAAATTAAGCTTTCCTAAATTAAGCTTTCTTGAGGGTTTTAGGAGAAAAATTTAGTGTGTGAGGGATTTTCTTGTTGCACGTGGCTAGGTGACTGACACAAAGTCATCAAAGTCTTGTTAGCCTACCACATTACTCTGTAAATAATTAGTAATTGGTAAATAGTGCATGATACACACATTCAAAGAGCATTAAGATTTTATGAACTTCTGTAGAAGAGGCTATCCTGAAGAATGGCACGTGTGCAAACTAGATAATGGAGTAAAACTTGGAAGTTGCTGCTGTTGATAATGTTGATTTGAAATTCCCTTTAGCCTGTGCCTTGGTGCATCTCTGCTGTGTACCTTATCTCCATCTTCCACACACCAGGGCAGCCTGCCCAGTGGAACAGGCAGTATCTTCTCACTCCCTGCTTGCAGCTCTTTCTTCCTTTCATCTATCCTATGTCACAGTCTAACTCAGTCACTCACTCAATCATTCATTGAACAGATATCTGCTGATCTCTTTCTACACGCTAGACACCGGAACACATACCTGAACTGTCCTCGCCTTCAGTTGGCTTGCAGCTGCACTCTTGCTTTGGGGCAGGGCTGCTCACCCTTTCCACATCTTGGCATGCATAGACGTGGATAATGTTTACACAGCAGCCTGAGGTAAGCTGGAAGAGACTGGAGGTGTCTATTGAGGCTTGGGGAAAAGAACTCATTACATTTCTTTGTATAATTATTGTAAGAAGAATACACAGTAAAACATTAGAGCCATTAAATATCAAACATGCATAAAATCTACAATTACAGTTTTTATGTTTTTTTTCCCAGAAACACATAAGATACCTTTGTGAACTGTAACAGCTAACCCTTAAGTGATGCTGATGCCCAAGCATGACATCTCCTTTCATCCCTAGAGCAACCTATTAGCCTTATTTCCCAGATGAGGAAACGGGCACTCAAAGTAAGGAAATGATTTGCTGAAAGTTACACAGCTGCTAAGCAGCAGAGGGGAGGGGTGAACCTAGGTGTGTGGCCTCCCTATCTGCGCCCTGTACCACTGCGCCATCCTGCCATCTTTTGGAATAGCCACCTACGATTCTAGATAAGGACCCTTAAATGATGATCTTTATACATTCTTCTTTTAAAAAATATTTTATTCTATTTTTTTTTTTTTTTTTGAGACACATTCTTACTTTGTTGCCCAGCCTGCCCTACTTCCTGGACTCAAGCAATCCTCCTGCCTCAACCTCTTCAGTAGCTGGGATTACAGGCATGCGCCATCAACACCCAGCTATTTTTGTGTAGAGACGGGGTCTCACTGTGTTGCCCAGTCTGGCCTCAAACTCCCGGGCTCAAGCAGTCTTCCTGCCTCAGTCTCCCAAAGTGTTGGGATTATAGGCGTGAGCCACCACATCCAGCTTAGTCTCCATACATTCTTAAGAAAGGAAGGTGAGTGACCAAGCTCCTCGGCCAGGCTTCAGCTGCATCTCTCTGACACACTCCTCCCGCATCCTGGCTCCGACCTCTTGCCATTCCCCAGACTGTGCACTTGTCTTCACTCTGTGACTCTGCATGTACTTTGTGCCCAGAGGTCATGTATTTCTGATGGATTTAGAAGTGGATTCCCATTTCCTTCAGTGTTTAAAACATAGCTCTATATATATGTACAGTAGCATCTTCTGAGAGTTAATGTACAGATAGGAAGTACTTACTTGCTAAAGAAGGGTTGATGAACAAATAACAAGGGCAAGCCTCAAAGGACATGGGTTATTTGAAGGGTTTATTTATAAACAAGCCGGCTCATGAGTACGGTTCACTTTTAGGACTTGAAACTCCCTTCTGAACATGAGTCTTCACTTGTGGTCTCCTTGCTGATTTTTCTGAGTTCCTAGATTTGATGCACAATAAACATACACATCTTGAGTAGTGGGTGCTCCATAAACAGGGAGGGAATTTGAGAACATCCACATTGACCTAGTCTGTCCTGGAGCTGTCCCTTCCTTGGCAGTCAACAGGTACTGGGTTAATGAGCACAGGCTGGTGATTCACCCTGCAGGAGACAGAGCGTTGGTCACGTTTCAGACGAAGCAATTGAATGGTTAGTGCTGATGGAAAGGCTTGTGGTTAGAGTCAGCCCCAATTGGCACATTTTTTTAATGGGTGCCAAAAGCTCCAGGGTGATCCCACAAAGATGTGGTCTTATATCGTGTCTTCCTCCAAGCTGTTGAGTCTTCGCAGACGTGATCTCATCGCATAGCACAGCTGTGAAGTAGGCGGTGGTGGGAGTCTTATCTCCTGTCCCAGGTGAGGTCAGGAAGCACTTCCCTTCTGAACCACCGCTGCCTTCTCTCTGCAACTCTTCCAGGTTGTAAACACTTGCCCTTTCTGGTAGTCCAGGCGCCACTTTAACAAACAGGTCTGTTCTTATTACCATTTTCCAATCTGTCACTTCATGTCCCATGTCCCACATGGGCAGGCAACATGGCCTGCCCATGTGGCGGCACCTCCCCAGGCCTTCCACCTCGTGCTCCTCTGCAGCCCCTTGCCTGTCCCTGCCATCTTGCCATGCCCACGCCTGCATTGCTAAGAACACAGTTTACAGCCCGTGTTTTTTGTGCTGCCATTCTGCTGGCATATGGCCAGGACTGGAAAGCTTGATTCAGTATTAGACCATCATATATGGACAATAAGTGCTTAATTTGTTCTAGGCACTGTGTTAAGGGGGCAGAAGCAACCATGAGTAACATGGTTTCAGGCCCTGCCAGGTTCTTCTTGTCCTAAGGGAACCACAGACACACAGCTGAGTGCGATTCAGATCATGGGCACCACAATGCCCTATCCAGAGGTGGGGGACACTCAGTGCTGCATCTCTCTCTGCGGAGTGGCTCTGTGACCATGGCCAGGCTTCCTGCTGCAGAGCAGCCCTGCACGGCCTCCCCCACTGTCCGGGGTCTTTCTGTATCTCCACCCCTTTTTTTTTTTTTTTTTTTTTTTTTTTTTGAGATGGAGTCACACTTTGTCGCCAGGCTGGAGTGCAGTGGCGTGATCTCGGCTCACTGCAGCCTCCACCTCCCAGGTTTCAAGCAATTCACCTGCCTCAGCCTCCTGAGTAGCTGGAACTACAGGCACACACCACCATACCCAGCTAATTTTTGTATTTTTAGCAGAGACGGGATTTCACCATGTTGGCCAGGATGGTCTCGATCTCTTGACCTCTTGATCCACCTGCCTCGGCCTCCCAAAGTGCTGGGATTACAGGCGTGAGCCACCACGCCCAGCCATCTCCACCCCTTTCTTCTCTGCTGTCTGGGTAACTGTGGACTCCTTTCCGGAGCTCCCCGTTCTACATTTTCAGTTTCCTCCTGCCTGGTTGCCCTCCTCATTGACCTTCAGAGTGCTCAGCCTTTCTTCTTCTGCCGAAGCCCTTTTTGTGGCCTTTGCCTGTTTTTGCCCTTGTCCCACAGCCAGCCTCAATGGTGTTCTTTTCTCTCTGCTCACCCTCCCTGTTTGCCTACAGCTCTGCGGAGCTGTCCTGAAAGGTGAAGGAGGCGCCTTCATCAGAGCCTCACCGCCCCGCCCCACTGGGCTGCCTCTCTTCGGTACCCTCCTGCCTATTCTGTCTCCCCCATCTGAGTGCCTCCAGCTCTGCACCCACAGCCGCCCCTAGCCTGACCTGCTGATGCCGTATGTCCCAGTTTGAAAGCTTCCTCGAATGCCTGCAGACAGGAGCAAAACCCTGGAGAGCCTGGCCCCCATCTGTGGGTCCATCCCCCCATCTCCACCTACCCTTGCGTGCTGCTGCCATGGGCCCATCTTTCCCCAGGCTTCTGCTCTGGCTGTCCCATCTGCCAGGAATGCCTTTTCTCTCCCAGGGCTCTCCACCTGCCCAAAGTCTGGAACAGCTAGCCATGCCACCACCTCATCTTTCGGGGGGAAGGAGGCTTTCTCCTGTGGCCCTCATCCATTTTACCTGCCCTCTCCCGTGGTGGCCACCAGTCCCTGTCTTCTTCCCACAAGCAGTTTGAGCGACCTGTCCTGGACCGGTGTGGCTCCATGGGCTCCTGTTTTGTCTCCTTTCTTTCTTCTACGAGTCAGATCTCTAAGGGCCAGTCCTCCGCTGCTATAGCCAGCACGGGGCATTGTAAACAGTAGGCGTGTAATATGTGACTCTTCGGCAGCTGCACCCTCTCCCTGGGGACAGGTTTCCTAGTCCCAAAGTTAGCCTGGAGGTTAGCTGAGGTTAAAGCCAGGTTCCCTGACTCCCACAGTTCTTCTCCTTAAACGTTTCTAGTTTTAGGTTCATCCTGAACTCACCAGTCCAACCACAAAAGTTTTCTGAGGAGAAGCAGAATTTAAGTCTCTTTCGGGCCCATCATCAAAATTCCCATATGTCCTTGACATAAGGCTAAATAGTCTATGGTGTGGCTTGTGCTAGGCTTTTGCCATCAGGCACCTGCAGGGCACACAGCCACCTGCACTCATTCTGAGGGTCTCCTGCAGCGAGCATATGGCAGGTTCTCAGCAGTACAGAGGCGAAGTGTCCCAGCACAGTCCAGCACGGAGTGGGGATGGGAGTCTTTGGTGGCTTTGTTTTAGGATGACATGCACTTACCTCTCCTTTACTTCCCTCCCAGGAGATGGCTGGCCGAGCTCTCAAGCAGACTGGCAGCAGGAGCATCGAGGCCGCCCTGGAGTACATCAGCAAGATGGGCTACCTGGACCCGAGGAATGAGCAGATCGTGCGGGTCATTAAGCAGACCTCCCCAGGTGAGCCCAGGCCTGCAGCATGGTGGGCAAAGATGGTTTGTGGCTTAAGGACAACAAAACCATGTGCAGAGGGGTCCAACCTGGCCTGGCCTGGCCAGAGCCAGTCTCCTGGCACATTGCCTCATTCAGTTAACAGGCAAGCTGAGCCTGCCCTGCCCTGACAGAGTCAGGCCCTGGCGGGAGCAGCCCCAAGTGGTAGACCGTGGGACACGCCTGGTGCTTGCCCCATCCAGCCTTGTCTGAAATTACCTTAGTACTTCCTACCTAGGGGAAAGTGTGTGCTTGTTTTATGAAAGATCAAAAAAGTCAGCAAAGCGGGCGTAAAAATGGTCTTTTCACTTTCTCTTGGGCCTGTGGAGGGATCTTTGACAAGGGTGGCTTCTTTCCTCAATTCTAAAACACACCTCTCACATCGTAGCCTCTGAGAGTGGGGGTTCAATGGCAGGCAGTGTGGGCAGAGCGCTGGGCCCCCCTCAGCATCCCCTGTGAAGGGCCTGAGGCACCGCACCAAACCCCTGCTTTTTACTGGCTATGGATGAATGTTACTTTCCCAAGATAGAGCACATGGGCCCTGTGATTGGTACCTGAGGCCCCTGGGGTGTGATAAAGGATTCATGGCCAGGCGCAGTGGCTCAAGCCTGTAACCCAACACTGTGTGGCCTGGTTTTGTTTTGTTTTGTTTTGTGTAATCCCAACTCTTTGGGAGGCTGAGGCCAGAGGATAGAGGCAGGAGTTGGAGACCAGCCTGGGCGACAGAGGGAGACCTCGTCTGTATTTTAAAAAAAAAAAAAAAATCCCTAGTAATTAGCAAGAGTTTTCCCTATTTTGTGGAAGACCTTGGATAAAACCTACTTCATGTGGGTGAGAAAAATCTCACCTTTTTAAGTTATATCTCCGTTGTTAAAAGGACACACATTTTTGTTTTCTTCTTAAGAGAAGGAACTTCCTTAAATAGCCCCCAGCTGGCCATCCATGTCAGAATTCTTCCAGTTTTGAGGCCTTAGAGCACAGCTCAAAGGGAAGGCCAGGCCCATGTTCCGTGCTGATTTCCCTCTGCACTTGCCTTTGGTGTTGTCTCTTCACTGACGTCTTCTGGGCCCAGGGAAAACAAAGCCTTGGTGTGCCTGTGATCTTTGCTCAGTGCCAGGCTGTCAGGGCCTTCACTCTGCCAGGTATCGGGGTGGTCTTCCTGTGGGCAAGGCCCAGCCTTTCCACTCTTCGGCACCCTCTGCTAAGTCGAGCCAAGTGGAGCAGTTGGCCTGAAGAAATGAAAGGAACCTTTGTCCTTCCTTCCGGTGTCTGTTTCAGATGAGATGTACAAAATGGAGGTCAGGATTAAGGTAGCAGCAGATGAAATCAATCTGGATATTTGTAGAGAGGTTTTGTGTGGTTTTTATTATTGTGTATATATTGCTTTGTTTTAATATAGACAAAAAAACTAGAAAATCTTTTAATTTGGAAAAGAGGTGAAAGAGAAGTGGAGCAGCTGCTGCACAGTGGATACAGTTCTGCCCTTTCTGTGAGGGAGCAGCGCTTTGGGAACCGTGTGTTGGTAAACTCAGCCCCCCACAATTTGGGCATGATAGGGTTTTGAAAAAGTAAAGCTGGCTATGCAGACGGCTCCCTAGCCTGACAGGAGAGTGACCCCAGTGTGGTCCCCAGGGGGCAGGGACGCACCTCAGGATGTGGACGCAGTCTTCTCTTCTGCCCTTGGCCCTCCCATGTGCCCTTCAGCTTGTCTCCACTCTGCTAACACATTAGGGCAACTGGTCCTGCTGGCAGGGCAGAGGGGAGTCCACTGACCCTGTGCTGGGCAGAATGCAGCACGTCAGGGCCCAGGGTTCAAGACCCTCAGCCCCGAGGGCAGCGCTAGAGTGGGGACCAGCCTGAAAGTGCCAGAACCCACTGATCACACCCACTCTGATGCTGTCTTCCTGTTTTTTCCACTGCAGGAAAGGGGCTCATGCCAACCCCAGTGACGCGGAGGCCCAGCTTCGAAGGAACCGGCGATTCGTTTGCGTCCTACCACCAGCTGAGCGGTACCCCCTACGAGGGCCCAAGCTTCGGCGCCGACGGCCCCACGGCGCTGGAGGAGATGCCGCGGCCGTACGTGGACTACCTCTTCCCCGGAGTCGGCCCCCATGGGCCTGGCCACCAGCACCAGCACCCACCCAAGGGCTACGGTGCCAGCGTAGAGGCAGCAGGGGCACACTTCCCGCTGCAGGGCTCGCACTACGGGCGGCCGCACCTGCTGGTGCCTGGGGAACCCCTGGGCTACGGAGTGCAGCGCAGCCCCTCCTTCCAGAGCAAGACGCCGCCGGAGACCGGGGGTTACGCCAGCCTGCCCACGAAGGGCCAGGGAGGACCGCCAGGCGCCGGCCTCGCTTTCCCACCCCCTGCCGCCGGGCTCTACGTGCCGCACCCACACCACAAGCAGGCCGGCCCCGCGGCCCACCAGCTGCATGTGCTGGGCTCCCGCAGCCAGGTGTTCGCCAGCGACAGCCCCCCGCAGAGCCTGCTCACTCCCTCGCGGAACAGCCTCAATGTGGACCTGTATGAATTGAGCAGCACCTCCGTCCAGCAGTGGCCGGCTGCCACCCTGGCCCGCCGGGACTCCCTGCAGAAGCCGGGCCTGGAGGCCCCGCCGCGCGCGCACGTGGCCTTCCGGCCTGACTGCCCAGTGCCCAGCAGGACCAACTCCTTCAACAGCCACCAGCCGCGGCCGGGTCCGCCTGGCAAGGCCGAGCCCTCCCTGCCTGCCCCCAACACCGTGACGGCTGTCACGGCCGCGCACATCTTACACCCGGTGAAGAGCGTGCGTGTGCTGAGGCCGGAGCCGCAGACGGCTGTGGGACCCTCGCACCCCGCCTGGGTGCCCGCGCCTGCCCCGGCCCCCGCCCCCGCCCCGGCCGCGGAGGGCCTGGACGCCAAGGAGGAGCATGCCCTGGCGCTGGGCGGCGCAGGCGCCTACCCGCTGGACGTGGAGTACGGAGGCCCAGACCGGAGGTGCCCGCCTCCGCCCTACCCGAAGCACCTGCTGCTGCGCAGCAAGTCGGAGCAGTACGACCTGGACAGCCTGTGCGCAGGCATGGAGCAGAGCCTCCGTGCGGGCCCCAACGAGCCCGAGGGCGGCGACAAGAGCCGCAAAAGCACCAAGGGGGACAAAGGCGGAAAGGATAAAAAGCAGATTCAGACCTCTCCCGTTCCCGTCCGCAAAAACAGCAGAGACGAAGAGAAGAGAGAGTCACGCATCAAGAGCTACTCGCCATACGCCTTTAAGTTCTTCATGGAGCAGCACGTGGAGAATGTCATCAAAACCTACCAGCAGAAGGTTAACCGGAGGCTGCAGCTGGAGCAAGAAATGGCCAAAGTAATTTCACACTTCGTTTTTACTATTTGTTCCCGGCTCATCCCTCTACTGGCAATAGGAAGCACGCACAATCCCTTTTCTGTTTCGACTGTATACCCCTTATCATCAAAACGGCTAACGGGCGACAGTCTGGTTCTGGGGCCAACAACTTGGAGAAGTTGCAAATGGTGTGACCTCCCTTTCTCCTTTCCCCTTGACTCTTCTGAAGAATCAGAGATAATTGTGCATAATGTAGCCAGCGTAATGTAGGTAATCTACAATTTACATTGTAGGTAAATTAGCAAATTAAGTTTTAGGGTATGTCCTCGCTTAACAAAATTCATCATGGATTAATAATAGAACATTTGAATGAGTAGAAACAAAGTTTAAGGTTTTGTAAATTGATATTGTGGGATTTTGGAAGAAAAATGTATCTAGTAGTGATTCCATTTATTCTTTTAAGTGTTTAGTTAGTAACTAATGATATAAGTATACCTTAGTTGACACTGAAGTGCTGAAGAAGGTAATTATTGATGAAATTATTTAAATTAAAATGTAACAGATTTAAATCACACAAAGCCAATAATTCCAAAGCCTGAAAACCAGATTTGTGTTCTTTTCAGTGTCCCGTATTCACTGATTTTTTTACAGATATACTTTCATTTGTGGTTTTTTTTATTTTTATTTTTTATTTTTTAATTTTTTTTGAGACGGAGTCTTGCTCTGTCACCCAGGCTGGAGCGCAATGGCGCGATCTTGGCTCGCTGCAACCTCCGCCTCCTGGGTTCAAGCGATTCTCCTGCCTCATCTTCCCGAGTAGTTGGGGTTACAGGTGCCTACCACCACACCCAGCCATTTTTTTGTGTTTTTAGTAGAGACGGGGTTTCGCCATGTTGGTCAGACTGGTCTCGAACTCTTGACCTCAGGTGATCTGCCCACCTCGGCCTCCCAAAGTGCTGGAATTACACGCGTGAGCCACCACGCCCAGCCGTTTATTTTTTATTTATACATAGTATTTGTAGATTTGTGGGGAACATGTGATATTTTGTTACATGCATAGGATATGTAATGATCAAGTCAGGGTATTTAGAGTATCCATTGCCTGGTGTATTTATCATTTCTGTGTTGGAAACATTTCAAGTCCTCTCTTCTAGCTATTTTGAAATATTGAATACATTTTTACTAACCAATAGTCATGCTAGTTAGAGTTTGTTCCTTCTATCCAGCTGTATGTTTGTACCAATTAACCTCTCATCTCCCCTCAACACACACACACCCTTTCCCACCTCTGGTAACTATCATTCTACTCTCTACCTCTATGAGATCAATTATTTTAGCTCCCACATATCAGTAACAATGTGTGGTGTTCTAACTGAACTTTCTGTTCCTGGCTTATTTCACTTAACATAATGACCTCCAGTTCCATTCATGTTGCTCCAAATGACAGGATTTCATTCTTTTTTATGGCTGAATAGTATCCCGTGGTGTACACAGACCACATTTTCTTTATCCATTCATCAGTTGATGGACACTTCAGTTGATTCCATGTTTTTACTGTTGTGAATAGTGCTGCAATAAACATGGGGTGCAGGTATCCCTTTGATATACTGATTTCCTTTCCTTTAGATAAATACCCAATAATGGGATTGGTAGATTGTATGGTAGTTCTATTTTTAGTTTCTTTTTTTTCCTTTTTGATAATAGTCGTTCTAACTGGGGAGAGATTATATCTCATTGTGGTTTTCATTTGCATTTCCCTGATGGTTAATGAGCATCTTTCCATGCACCTCTTAGCCATTTGTGTATCTTCTTTTGACAAGTGTCTATTCAGGTCATTAGCTCACTTTTTTTTCTTTTTGAGACAGAGTTTCGCTCTTGTTGCCCAGGCTGGAGTGCAATGGCACGATCTCAGCTCACCACAACCTCCGCCTCCTGGGTTCAAGTGATTCTCCTGCCTCAGCCTACCGAGCAGCTGGGATTACAGGCATGCGCCACCACACCCAGCTAGTTTTATGTTTTTAGTAGAGACAGGGTTTCACCATGTTGTTCAGGCTGGTCTCGAACTTCCGACCTCAGATGATCCACCTGTCTCAGCCTCCCAAGGTGCTGGGATTACAGGTGTGAGCCACCGCACCTGGCCTTTTTTTTTTTTTTTTTTAATTAAGATGGAGTCTTGCTCTATTGCCCAGGCTGGAGTGCAGTGGTGAAATCTCGGCTCACTGCAACCTCTGCCTTCTGGATTTAAGCTATTCTCCTGCCTCAGCCTCCTGAGAGCTGGGACTACAGGTGTGCGACACCATGCTCAGCTAATTTTTGTATGTTTAGTAGAGACGGGGTTTCACCATTTTAGTCAGGCTGGTCTCAAACTCCTGACCTCAAGTAATCCGCCTGCCTCAGCTTCCCAAAGTGCTGGGATTACAGGCGTGAGCCACCATATCTGGCCTTTTGGCTCACTTTTTAATGGGATTATTTGATATTTTTTTTGCTGTTGAGTTGTTTGAGTTCCTTGTATATTCTGAATAATAGTCTTTTGTCAGATGAATAGTTTGTGAATATTTTCTCCTGTTCAACACAGGTATCCTCTTTACTCTGTTGTTTCCTTTGCTCTGCAGAAGCTTTTTAGCTTAATATAGTCCCATTTGTCTAATTTGGGGTTTTTTTGCCTGTGCTTTTGAGATTTTAGCCATAAAAATCTTTGCTCAAACCAATGTCCTGGAGTATATTTTCATAGCCTCTGGTCTTATTTCTAGGTCTTTAATCTGTTTTAAGTTGATATTCCTATATGGTGAGAGATTGGGGTCTAGTTTCATTCTTCTGCATATGGATATCTAGTTTTCCCAGCATGTCTCTTTTTCAGTGTACATTCTTGGCACCGTTATCAAAAATCAGGTGGCTGTAAATACGTGGACTTATTTCTGGGTTCTCTATTCTGTTCCGTTGGTCTATGTGTCTGTTTTTATACCAATACCATGCAGTTTCAGTTACTCTAGGCTTGTAATATATTTTGAAGTCAGGTAACAATTTTGTTCTTTTTGCCTAGGATTGCTTTGAGTATTTGGGCTCCCTGTGAATTTTAGTATTGTTTTTTCTAGTAATGTGAAAAATATCATTGGTATTTTGATAGGGATTGCATTTAATTGGTAGATTGATTTGGGTAGTATGGTCATTTTAACAATATTAAATCTTTCTGTCGGTGAACATGGGATCTCTTTTCATTTGTTTGTGTCCTCTTCAGTTTCTTTCTTCAGTGTTTTGTAGTTTTCTTTGTAGAGCTCTTTCACTTTTAGGTTAAATTTACTCCTAGATTTTTTTTATAGCTGTTGTAAATGGCATTCATTATTGGTGTACAGAAATCCAGATATCCATATGCAGAAGAATGAAACTAGACCCTATCTCTCACCATATACAAGTCTATCTAATGTATGCTGCTGATTTTTGTATGCTGATTGTTGACTTTTCTTCCTGCTTTCCCATTTTCCCTGAGTTACCGAAAGATTAGATGGCTCTTGGAGTTCTAGGAATGCTGTGGTCCCCTTTTCCACAGATTTGTGTTAATAGAAGTTTCCCTTAGTTTTTAGAGCCAAAAGTCTCCTAGAGAAAGAACTCTCTTTTTTATCTTAACTTTTCATTCCATATTCATGTCTATATATGGATATAAAAAAACAAAACTGGCCGGGCACAGTGGCTCAAGCCTGTAATCCCTGCACTTTGGGAGGCCAAGGTGGGCAGATCACCTGAGGTCAGGAGTTCAAGACCAGCCTGGCCAACATGATGAAACACTGTCTCTACTAAAAATACAAAAATTAGCCAGGTGTCGTGGTGGCGGGCACATGTAGTCCCAGCTACTCGGGAGGCTGAGACAGGAGAATCGCTGGAACCCAGGAGGCGGAGGCTGCAGTGAGCTGAGATTGTGCCACTGCACTCCAGCCTAGGCGACAGAGCGAGACTCTGTCTCAAAAACAAAACAAAACAAAACCAATTGTTACCTTGCTTTGTAGTATATGAGACCCATTCTTCTCTGTTCTCCTTTCTGTAAAATGAGCTAGGTTTCTCTCAGTTCAGGGCATCCCCATCCCAGTCATTTGTTATCACGGGACTTCTCTAATGTGAGTCTTCCTCCTTCCTTTCTTTCTACACAGGCTGGACTCTGTGAAGCTGAGCAGGAGCAGATGCGGAAGATCCTCTACCAGAAAGAGTCTAATTACAACAGGTTAAAGAGGGCCAAGATGGACAAGTCTATGTTTGTCAAGATCAAAACCCTGGGGATCGGTGCCTTTGGAGAAGTGTGCCTTGCTTGTAAGGTGGACACTCACGCCCTGTATGCCATGAAGACCCTGAGGAAAAAAGATGTCCTGAACCGGAATCAGGTGGCCCACGTCAAGGCCGAGAGGGACATCCTGGCCGAGGCAGACAATGAGTGGGTGGTCAAACTCTACTACTCCTTCCAAGACAAAGACAGCCTGTACTTTGTGATGGACTACATCCCTGGTGGGGACATGATGAGCCTGCTGATCCGGATGGAGGTCTTCCCCGAGCACCTGGCCCGGTTCTACATCGCAGAGCTGACTTTGGCCATTGAGAGTGTCCACAAGATGGGCTTCATCCACCGAGACATCAAGCCTGATAACATTTTGATAGATCTGGATGGTCACATTAAACTCACAGATTTCGGCCTCTGCACTGGGTTCAGGTGGACTCACAATTCCAAATATTACCAGAAAGGTATTGTCTGAAGTGTGCCACATGCACTTTCTATGTGTAGATGTCACTAACCCCATTGCAAGCAACTAAATTTCCCATCCTAGTGGCTCCTAATCATTTTGAAATTTTTATCTGTCACTCCATTATTTTATAAATTGGTGTGACATCCTTCCCTTCCTAAAGGAATAGTATGATATATGCATTTTTTTTTTAAGGTAGTGGATTTCAGGTTTACTTTTTTTTTTTTTTTTTGAGACAGAGTTTCGCTCTTGTTGCCCAGGCTGGAGTGCAATGGCGTGATCTCGGCTCACCGCAACCTCTGCCTCCTGGGTTCAAGTGATTCTCCTGCCTCCAGCCTCCCGAGTAGCCGGGATTACAGTCACGCGCCACCACCTCTGGCTAATTTTGTATTTTTAGTAGAGACGGGGTTTCTCCGTGTTGGTCAGGCCGGTCTCAAACTCCCAACCTCAGGTGATCCACCTGCCTCCGCCTCCCAAAGTGCTGGGATTACAGGTGTGAGACACCGTGCCTGGCCTACTATATTTTTAAGACAGTAGGCTACAAGGTGTCACGGGGCCTTTGTGGGGAACCATCACCTGCCTCATTAAAGCAAGCCTTAAAAAATAAAAGATTTGGCTGGGCATGGTGGCTCAAGCCTGTAATCCTAGCACTTTGAAAACCCAAGGCGGGCGGATCCCCTGAGGTCAGGAGTTCGAGACCAGCCTGACCAACGTGGAGAAACCCCGTCTCTACTAAAAATAACAAAATTAGCCGGGCGTGGTGATGCATGCCAGTAATCCCAGCTACTGGGAGGCTGAGGCATGAGAATCGCTTGAACCCGGGAGGCAGAGGTTGCGGTGAGCTGAGATCGCGCCATTGCGCCCCAGCCTGGGCAACAAGAGCAAAACTCTGTCTCAAATAAAATAAAATAAATAAAAGAGTCACAGCCTCCCAAGGAGCCCTCTCTTATAGCCAACCTGAATCTATGTAGTGTATCATTGAACTCCATTTCCTATAGTTCTGCCATTTGGAAAAGCCAAAAACAGCTGATTATTATCTTCTTTATGGCTCAGATTCTTGAAGTAGTTATTTTAATATCATCACTTAGTCTTTTTTCTCTAACTCAAAACTAACTCTAAATCATTTAATTCATTCTCATTTTCTGGCATTGAAGTAACCTTTGTTCATGTTGTTTAAATCCTCCTAAGTTTTCCATGCTCATCTTAAAACATGTGTCAGGCAGTTGTTACCTTTTGATTATGGCCTAAGTGCTAGGAGTGCTGTCCCCGCAGTTCTTCCAGCCTCTCCTGCCTGCAGTGCCTTCCTGCCAGCTCAGCACGGTGCATGGTATCCTATGATTCTTCACTGTCATTTCTACCTTGGTGCTAGCGCCAACCTCACCACGTGTGTCTCCAAACTAGGAACAGCAGGCTGCCCCTATGGAGCAGCTCAGCGGGGATTCTCTGTTCTGATATGTCAGGAGCTGATTGGAATGACTTTGCTGTTTTAAGCTGTGGATCTGTTGAGTTATTGAAGAGTGAAAATTCACTTTATATTTTGTTCTCTTCTTTCACTATCCCTGATTCCTGGGTGAAGGGAGCCATGTCAGACAGGACAGCATGGAGCCCAGCGACCTCTGGGATGATGTGTCTAACTGTCGGTGTGGGGACAGGCTGAAGACCCTAGAGCAGAGGGCGCGGAAGCAGCACCAGAGGTGCCTGGCACATTCACTGGTGGGGACTCCAAACTACATCGCACCCGAGGTGCTCCTCCGCAAAGGTACATGCGCCACGGCCAGCCACCCCGCGGGAGGTCTCCTTCCCTTCAGACGTGAGCTGAGTCTCGCTGGCTCTAGCTTTCCAAGGACCTAATGCTTCCAGTCATATTTTTGTCCTCATAGAAGCCTGAAAGCTACTAATTTCTGCAACATACAAGCCTCCCTTCTGTCCTGGAAGTGCTCTTGCTTCAGGGGGTTGGAAGACATGCACCATTAGACCAGTGTCTGCTGGCCCTCGGGCTCTACCTAGACCCAAGGGAATGACTCCAGCCCTGATTTTCACAGTCAAATGATGGAAACCACTCTGAGGGCCACAGGACCTCTGCTCAGTCTGCCCAGACCACACATTTCCGGGCTCTAGCTTTAACTTCTGACTCAGGCTCCTGGCTGAGTTGTGCCGTGTGCAGCTGGGTGCTTATGTGACAGCATTGGAAGATCCTTTTTCTCTCATTCTCCCTGCTAGACCATAAGCAAAAGTGGCAGGTGCCAGTTGTGTAAAATGACTAGTGCTCATAACATTTGCCTCCTGGATGGATGCTTCATTCTATCAAATGCAACATCTGGTTCAGTATAGGAGGAATCCTTCAGTGATCCTGCATGGTCCACAGTGACAATGGGGTGTTGATCTGATTCTGTGTAATTAATCCAGAGACAGGCAGCCCCTGCCATCACATGTTGTTTAAAGTCCTTTGGAGCCAGCCAGACTCAGTTCAAGTCTGGGTTTTCTTTGCTAGCTGTGGTAATCCAGCACAAGTTACTTAACTACTCAGACCACAGACATAGCAATAACGACCTTGAGAGGTTGTGAATAACCTTGGTGCCCAGTGAAGGTCTACTTCCCTCTACCACGTGCAGCATTCTCAAGAAACCATTGCTTGGGGTTTTTCTGCAGCCTCTGTTGCCAAACTTGGACAGGAAGAGGTGGGACGGAGAGATAGCAGAGGGGCCTGAGGGGGCTACCCTGGCATATGCAGCTGCAGGCACCCGCAGACTAACCTCTTAACATCCCAGTTTATACTTAGCAAGGATTAGGTGACATGAAGACGATCCTGGCTTGATGGGTCATGAGGCTCTGAAGGAAAAGTGGGAGAAAATAAGAGGTAAATGAGCCTAGCCTACAGCCTCCCAGAGGCCAGCCCTGACCCAGCACAGCTGGGAGCCCCGTGAGGAAGGCCCGGCTCCGTAGGGGCCTCACACAAGGAGTGTTTGGCTTACAGTGAATTGTCCGGTGGGTTTTGCCCACCTCCTCCTCATCTCCGTATTCTTCAGCTTCATCCAAAACTGACTTAGAAGCCTCCCTTGACCCTCACCTGACTATTCACAGGTTATAGCACTTTATGTTTTTCAGTTCTGTTATTTTAATTGGTGCCTCTGTTTGTGATCTTTAAGAACATAAAATTCTGGCTAGTAACTATTTGCTAACAATAAAAATAATCTTTTTAAATTAAAAAGTATTTTCTTATTACAATAATTAAAAATACAAAAACCTAAGCGGCCATGGCCACCGCCCCCCACCACCCCACCCAGTAGTATCCAGGTACTTACATAGGTCCATCTTCCGCACAGTGCGATGCTTCAACGCGCTTTCCCACTTAACAGGAAATCTGTATGTTCAGCATCTTAATGAAATTCACCTCGGAGGAGAATTCATGCCTGTGTAGGGATTGAGTGAACTTTGTCTTGCAGGGTACACTCAACTCTGTGACTGGTGGAGTGTTGGAGTGATTCTCTTCGAGATGCTGGTGGGGCAGCCGCCCTTTTTGGCACCTACTCCCACAGAAACCCAGCTGAAGGTAATGTGAGAGGAACCACGCATCTGCTTGCTGTAGACATCTGATTTGCTCATGTACCCATGAATCTCTGGTCAGCATTTGCCCTCTTATTCTGAGTAGGGTAGGAATGGCAGTTGTATAGGATGGGATTTTTAAAAATAATCTCATTATTTTTTAAATTATTATCTATTTTTAAATTTTCTATTTTGATAAGCAAAGCCATGGAATTGGACCCATTTTAATATCTGAAATTCTATTAAACCCTTGGCCATCTGCCACCTTGTTATTTCCAGGCAAGAACAGTGAGGATCAGCAAAGGTGTGCTGCTGATCCACTGTCTCCCCCACCCACACCTGCCCTGCAGAGAACACATGGAACTCCAGGAACTACAGTTCACCCCTCAGCAATGAGGGGTTTGGGGTGCCAAACCCCCTGCACAGTCAAAAATCTGCATAACTTTCAACTCCCCAAAAACTTTACTAATAGCCTGTTGACTGGAAGCCTTACCAGTAACATAGCGTCAATGAACACATATTTTGTATGTTATATGTATTAGATCCTGTATTCTTACAATAAAGCAAGCTAGAGAACAGAAAATGCTGGCCAGGCGCAGTGGCTCATGCCTGTAAATCCCACTACTTTGGGAGGATCATAGGCTGGGCGCAGTGGCTCATGCCTATAATCCCACAACTTTGGAAGGCCAAGGTGGGCAGATTACCTGAGGTCAGGAGTTCAAGACCAGCCTGGGCAACATGGCGAAACCCATCTCTACTGAAAATACAAAATATTAGTCCATCATGGTGGTGTGCACCTGTAATCCCAGCTACTCAGGAGGCTGAGGCAGGAGAATCACTTGAACCCAGGAAGCAGAGGATGCAGTGAGCCAAGATCACACCACTGCAGTCCAGCCTGGGTGACAGAGTGAGACTCTGTCTAAAGAAAAAAAGTCATAAAGAAGAGAAAATAGGTTTACTATTTTAATAATTGAAAGTGGATCATCATAAAGGTCTCCATCTTTGTCATCTTCACGTGGAGTGGGCTGAGGAAGGGGAGGCATTGGCCTTGCTGTCTCAGGGGTGGCAAAGGTGGAAGAAAATGCTAGTGTAAGTGACCCTCAAACTGTGTTGTTCAAGGGTCAACTGTATCTAAAGAAAGCAGTTTCTTTATTTGGATATTATATCATTGTTCGCAAACTGTCAGCTATGTGGTCAGGCTAGTTGTGCATATTCCTAATATTCATTCAAAGTAGTTAAATAATTGTCAGTCATTTAATACTAAATTATTAGTTTTAAAATGACAGCCATTTGCTTTCTGAAATGAGTTACTAAGGATTGAATTGAGAATTGAAATTAAGAATCTGCAGTCTTCTGTGGACATACCAACTGACACACAATCCTTGGAATTTTCACATGCCCTGGTGGCCATGTGAGCCACCAGGGCATGTGGTTATTAGGCCAGGGAGCCTAAATTAATAACTTTAATTAGAAAATCTGTCTAGTAAGGTTGGGCTCAGTGGATCATGCCTGTAATCCCAGCACTTTGGGAGGCGGAGGCGGGCAGATTACGAGGTCAGGAGATTGAGACTAGCCTGGCCAATGTAGTGAAACCCCGTCTCTACTGAAAATACAAAAAATTAGCCTGGCATGGGGGCGGGCGCCTGTAGTCTCAGCTACTTGGGAGGCTGAGGCAGGAGAATCGCTTGAACCCAGGAGGCAGAGGTTGCAGTGAGCCGAGATCACGCCACTGCACTCCAACCTGGATGACAGAGCGAGACTCTGTTTCAAAAAAAGAAAAAAGAAAAATAGAAAAACCCTAAAGTAAGGCTTAGTTTCACTCTAGGAACAGTAAAATTGGAATCTGGCATTATCTGCGCCCTAATTGAATGGCTGAGCTACTCACTAAATTGCCCACATGATAATTCAGATTTTTTTATTCTGGTAAAATATACATAACATAAAATTTACCATTTAATTATTTTAATGGTAAATTAAAATTTACCATCTTAATTATTTTAATTACCATTTAATTATTTAATAATTATTTTAATTATTTACCATTTTTAATTATTTTAGTGTATAATTCAGTGACATTAAGTACATTCACAATATTGTGCAACCATCATCACCCTCTATTTTCAAATGTGTTAATCGTCCCAAACCCATTAAACAGAAACTCCCCACTCTCCTTTTCAGCGCCTGCTCGCCTCTCTTCTGCTTCCTGTCTCTGTGAGTTTGGTTATGCTTAGGACTTTTTTTTTTTTTTTTTTTTGAGACAGGGTTTTGCTCTGTATCCCAGGCTGCAGTGCAGTGGCACAATCTTGGCTCATTGCAACCTCTGCCTTCCGGGTTCTCATGCCTCAGCCTCCCAAGCAGCTGGGATTACAGGTGCCTGCCACAATACCAGCTAATTTTTGTATTTTTAGTAGAGATGTGGCTTCATCATGTTGGTCAGGCTGGTTTCAAACTCTTGACCTCAAGTTATCCACCCACTTCAGCCTCCCAAAATGTTGGGATTATAGGTGTGAGCCATTGTGCCTGGCCTCGGGACTTCTTGTAAGTGGAGTCATGCAGTATCTGTCTTTTTGTGTCTAGTTTATTTCACTTAGCGTAATGTCCTCAGGGTTCATCCATGTTGTAGCTTCCTTTTTAAGGTGGAATAATATTCCACTGTATGAGTCCCTGCTTCCGGTTCTTTTGGATATGGGTTTATATCCCACTGGATTATATGGTCGTTCTGTGTTTAACTTTTTGAGGAACTCCCAAACTGTTTGCCATAGTGGCTGCACCATTTTACATTCCCACCAACAGTGGCTGAGTGTTCAGTTTCCCTACATCCTCAATAAGTATTTTCCTGTTTTTGTTTTTTTTAAGTAGTAGCCACCCTAGGGGATGTAAGGTGGTATCTCATTGTGGTTTTGAGTTGTATTTCCCTAGTGATTAATTATATTGAGCTTATTTTCATGTCCTTATTGGTCATTTGTATATCTTTGGAAATATCTCCTCAAGTCCATTACCCTTTTTAAATCAACTTATTTGGTTTTGTTATTGTTGTTGAGTTGTAGGAGTTCTGTATTTTCTCTGGGTACTAACCCCTTTTCAAATATATGTTTTGAAATCTGTTCTCCCATTTTGTTGCCTTTTTGCTATCAGTAATGTCCTTTGATGCACAAAAGTTTTAAATTTTTATGCAGTCCAATTTATTTTTTCTTTTATTCCCTGTGCTTTTGGTGGCATGTCTAAGAAATCATTGCCAAACTCAGGATCATGAAGATTTCACCCTATGTTTTCTTCTAGGAGCTCTACAGTTTTAGCTCTATGAAAACAACTACTTAGGTTCAAACCAAGCCTACCACCCACACACCCACTAACTTCCATGCCTTATCTGCTGTCCCATCACCCCAGCTGGTAGCCAGTCATGTTGGCCTTGTTTCCTCCTGATTCTAAGTGTAAACAATAAAGAAGTCCCCTAGGTTTTGTCTTCACAGTAGACACATCTCTACAACAAGTGCATTTACTGAAAGTCCAGATGGCTGGTTTGTGCAGTTGAGCATGTAAGGTCACATGGGGTCAGTCAGCTTTATTCTTCCCTATGAAGTTTTTCCTTTTTGTTTTTCAAAACCCCAGTTGGCCGTTTTTTGACCACAATAAGTATTTGAATGAGCGCCATGATGGTTTGCAGAAAGCCATTGCCATAGCTAAAGAAATAACTTTAGCTGATCACCTGAGGTCAGGAGTTCAGGACTAGCCTGGCCAACGTGGTGAAACCCTGTCTCTACTAAAAATACAAAAATCAGCCGGGTGTGGTGGCGGGCGCCTGTAATCCCAGCTACTCGGGAGGCTGAGGCAGGAGAATCGCTTGAACCCAGGAGGCGGAGGTTGCAGTGAGCCAAGATCGCGCCACTGCACTCCAACCTGGGCGACACAGCGAGACTCCATCTCAAAAAAATAAAAAGAAAGAAAGAACTTGTAGACCATCATTCTCTTCATTTTTGTGGAAAGCACAAAATTCTTTGGCTAAACAGTATTTCTGATAGAAGAAAATCAGTATCTTTTTGTCTATTTGACTGATCATCCTGGCCTCAGGCTGTGAGCCATCGACTGAAATGACACTGACTTTTTATGGCTGCTGAGATCAACAACTGCTGCTTGTGTCTATTCTAACTCCTCTCCTATTGTGAAACTAAACATATTTGAAAGTCACGTCATCACATGCTGTCCCAGAACTGCCCAAGATGTGAGGAGAAACTAACCTGTTGGCTCTGTTGTTTCCTCAGGTGATCAACTGGGAGAACACGCTCCACATTCCAGCCCAGGTGAAGCTGAGCCCTGAGGCCAGGGACCTCATCACGAAGCTGTGCTGCTCCGCAGACCACCGCCTGGGGCGGAATGGGGCCGATGACCTGAAGGCCCACCCCTTCTTCAGCGCCATTGACTTCTCCAGTGACATCCGGAAGCAGCCAGCCCCCTACGTTCCCACCATCAGCCACCCCATGGACACCTCGAATTTCGACCCCGTAGATGAAGAAAGCCCTTGGAACGATGCCAGCGAAGGTAGCACCAAGGCCTGGGACACACTCACCTCGCCCAATAACAAGCATCCGGAGCACGCATTTTACGAATTCACCTTCCGAAGGTTCTTTGATGACAATGGCTACCCCTTTCGATGCCCAAAGCCTTCAGGAGCAGAAGCTTCACAGGCTGAGAACTCAGATTTAGAAAGCTCTGATCTGGTGGATCAGACTGAAGGCTGCCAGCCTGTGTACGTGTAGATGGGGGCCAGGCACCCTCACCACTCGCTGCCTCCCAGGTCAGGGTCCCGGAGCCGGTGCCCTCACAGGCCAATAGGGAAGCCGAGGGCTGTTTTGTTTTAAATTAGTCCGTCTATTACTTCACTTGAAATTCTGCTCTTCACCAAGAAAACCCAAACAGGACACTTTTGAAAACAGGACTCAGCATCGCTTTCAATAGGCTTTTCAGGACCTTCACTGCATTAAAACAATATTTTTGAAAATTTAGTACAGTTTGGAAAGAGCACTTATTTTGTTTATATCCATTTTTTCTTACTAAATTATAGGGATTAACTTTGACAAATCATGCTGCTGTTATTTTCTACATTTGTATTTTATCCATAGCACTTATTCACGTTTAGGAAAAGACATAAAAACTGAAGAACATTTGATGAGAAATCTCTGTGCAATAATGTAAAAAAAAAAAGATAACACTCTGCTCAATGTCACGGAGACCATTTTATCCACACAATGGTTTTTGTTTTTTATTTTTTCCCACATTTCAAAATTGTGATATAATGATATAATGTTAAAAGCTGCTTTTTTTGGCTTTTTGCATATCTAGTATAATAGGAAGTGTGAGCAAGGTGATGATGTGGCTGTGATTTCTGACGTCTGGTGTGTGGAGAGTACTGCATGAGCAGAGTTTTCTATTATAAAATTACCATATCTTGCCATTCACAGCAGGTCCTGTGAATACGTTTTTACTGAGTGTCTTTAAATGAGGTGTTCTAGACAGTGTGCTGATAATGTATTGTGCGGGTGACCTCTTCGCTATGATTGTATCTCTTACTGTTTTGTTAAAGAAATGCAGATGTGTAACTGAGAAGTGATTTGTGTGTGTGTCTTGGTTGTGATTGGATTCTTTGGGGGGGGGGACTGAAACATTTGTCATATACTGAACTTATATACATCAAAAGGGATTAATACAGCGATGCCAAAAAGTTTAATCACAGACACACGTCCGTTTCTGTAGTCCGTATGCTCTTTCATTCTTGGTAGAGCTGGTATGTGGAATGCCATACCTCTGACCCTACTACTTACCTTTTTACTGACAGACTGCCCACACTGAAAGCTTCAGTGAATGTTCTTAGTCCTGTTTTCTTCTGTTACTGTCAGGAAACTGAGTGATCTAATGGTTCTCTCACTTTTTTTTTGTTCTTTTAGTGTACTTTGAAGTGTCAAATCTTAACTTGGTTTAAACAATACATATTCCTAACCTTTGTAAAAAAGCAAAGATTCTTCAAAATGACATTGAAATAAAAAGTAAGCCATACGTATTTTCTTAGAAGTATAGATGTATGTGCGTGTACACACACACACACACACACACACACACAGATAAACACAATATTCCTTATTTCAAATTAGTATGATTCCTATTTAAAGTGATTTATATTTGAGTAAAAAGTTCAATTCTTTTTTGCTTTTTAAAAAAACTGATGCTTCATAATTTTCATTATATTATTCCACATATTTTTCCTTGAAGTTCTTAGCATAATGTATCCATTACTTAGTATATATCTAGGCAACAACACTTAGAAGTTTATCAGTGTTTAAACTAAAAAAATAAAGATTCCTGTGTACTGGTTTACATTTGTGTGAGTGGCATACTCTGAAGTCTGCTGTGCCTGTCGTCGTGACTGTCAGTATTCTCGCTATTTTATAGTCGTGCCATGTTGTTACTCACAGCGCTCTGACATACTTTCATGTGGTAGGTTCTTTCTCAGGAACTCAGTTTAACTATTATTTATTGATATATCATTACCTTTGAAAAGCTTCTACTGGCACAATTTATTATTAAAATTTTGAATCCAAATCCCGTAGTTGGTGTCATGTCTTACTGGAGTTTGTAAGTCCTTGCCTCTCTCAGCATGTTGTAACTCCCCCATGCTTCCCCTGTGACACGTGAGCCAGGGTTGCACAGCACAGACAGGGCTGTCTCAGGAATGTCTTGGGGTGTGGAAAAGTAGGCTTTCCAGGTAGACACATGAAGTCCAAATCAGGCTGTGGTTCTGTGACCAACTTGCGTAAAATGGGAACAAAATATGCCTCATTAGGATTACTGAGTGGCTTAAGTGGGATGTCAAATAAATATGGTGGGTGATCAAGTAAATCATGAATAAGAGCTAATTCGCCAGCATAATATGTTAAACTGAGAGGACAGTTAGAGCTCCTGACCTTGCATTTTAAATTGTGGATGAGGCCTGGTGCGGTGGCTCACACCTGTAATCCCAGCACTTTGGGAAGCTGAGGCTGGTGGATCACCTGAGGTTAGGAGTTCAAGACCAACCTAGCCGACATGGCGAAACCCTGTCTCTACTAAATAACTAAATATACAAAAATTAGCTGGGTGGGGTGTTGGGTACCTGTAATCCCAGCTACTCGGGTGGCCGAGGCAGGGAGAATTGCTTGAACTTGGGAGGCAGAGGTTGCAGTGAGCTGAGACTGCACCACTGCACCCCAGCCTGGGCCACAGAGCAAGACTCCGTCTTAAAAAAATAGACTGGGTGCAGTGGCTCATGCCTGTAATCCCAGCACTTTCAGAGACCAAGGTGGGTGGATCATCTGAGGTCAGGAGTTCGAGACCAGCCTGACCAACATGGTGAAACTGTCTCTACTAAAAATACAAAAAAATTACCGGTTGTGGGTGGTGTATTCCTGTAGTCCCAGCTACTTGGGAGGCTGAGGCAGGAGAATCACTTGAACCCAGGAGGTGGAGGTTACAGTGAGCGGAGATCATGCCACTGCACTCCAGCCTGGGCAAGAAGAGACAAACTCTGTCTCAAAGAAGATAGATAGATGATAAAGATTGATGGTATTAGAAATCTGGAAAATATAAGAGTTTGTGTACTTTAAATAGGTACAGTCACATGGTTTAGAAATCAAAACATACTGGCCGGGCACAGTGGCTCACACCTGTAATCCCAGCACTTTGGGATGCCAAAGTGGGCAGATCACCTGAAGTCAGGAGTTTGAGATCAGCCTGGCCAAAATGGTGAAACCTCATGTCTACTAAAAATACAAAAATTAGCTGCACATGGTGGTGTGCACCTGTAATCCCAGCTACTTAGGAGGCTGAGGCAGGAAAATCGCTTGAACCCGGGCAGCAGAGGTTGCAGTGAGCTGAGATTGTGCCACTGCATTCCAGCCTGGGAGACAGCAAGACTCTGTCTCAAAAAAAAAAAAAAAAAAAAATCAAAACATATAAAAGTGATATACAAAAAAAGTCTCCTTCACTTCCAGTCATTCAACTCACCTCCCCACAGACAACAAATGATATTATTAACAATATACTGGGCATTCTTAGAGGAATGAAAGTTTATGTACAAGAAAAAATACATATGTGTACCTTTTGCCTCTTACAGAAATGAGGGAATATTATGCATATTTTTCTGCATTTGTTTTCTTCACTTGACAATATTTCTTGGCACTCTATATAGCAGCACATAAAAAAATTTTTTTATTCTTACTGCATAGTATTCCATTGTGAGGGTATTATAATCAAACTGGTCCCATATGGCTAGACATTTAGTTGTTTCTGACCTTTTCCTATTATAAACAATGTTAGAATAAATAACCTCTTATAACCATCATTTGTGTACGTGAAAGTAATTATGTGGGATAGATTCCTAGAGGTGCAATTCTTAGGTCAAAAGTAAGGTGTATTTGCAAGGTTTATTGCCACATTTCCCTGTGCAGATGTGAGCAGTTTCTCCCCAGCTCCCTCGTGCACACTTTGCTGAATATGCCAAGAAGGCAAGGCCTGACTGCTCTTTATCTGAGCCATTTCTCAGGATTGGATTTGTAGTGAGCAGCTTTAAGGGGTAAGATGATGTCTCTCTCCAAGACAAAGAGCAAGTTTGCTTGCTGCTTGGTATAAAAAAGATTCTCCAAGCTTAGTATACCTCAGCAGAACCCATCTGGGTCTTCCACATTGCCCTGGTGGGACTTGGGAACAAGGGGAAACTGATGCAAACATGCTGCTTGCTGTGCTATGAAAAATAAAAGTCCTTTGTCTGTGATCCAGGAATCTTTGTCTTAGTCCAGCATCCATTAAAGCAGGGGTCCCCAATACCCAGGCTACTGACTGGTACCAGTCCATGGCCTGTTAGGAACGGGGCTGCACAGCAAGAGGCGAGTGGTGGGTGAGTGAGCATGACTGCCTGAGTTCCACCTCCTGTTAGATCAGCAGTGCATTAGGTTGTCATAGAAGCACAAACCCTATTGTGAACTGCACATATGAGGGATCTAGGTTGTGCACTCATGAGAATCTAATGCCTGATGATCTGAGGTGGAAGACTTTCATCCTGAAACCATCCCTTCCCCGTCCATGGAAAAATTGTCTTCCACAAAACTGGTCCCTGGTGCCAAAAAGGTTGGGGACCACTCCACTAAAGAACAGGCTAACTTATTGCCTTGTAAAAGTAGGGAAGGCCAGGCACCATGTGTCATGCCTGTAATCCCAGCACTTTGTGGGGCTGAGGCAGGCGGATCGCCTGAACCCAGGTATTCGAGACCAGTCTGGGCAATATGGGGAAACCCCGTCTCTACTAAAAATACAAAAATTAGGCCAGGCGTGTTGGCTCACACCTGTAATCCCAGCATTTTGGGAGGCCAAGGCAGGTGGATCGCCTAAGGTCAGGAGTTCAAGACCAGACTGGCCAATATGGTGAAACCCAATCTCTACTAAAATACAAAAATTAGCTGGGTGTGGTGGCACACACCTGTAGTCTCAGCTACTCGGGAGGCTGAGGCAGGAGAATTGCTTGAACCCGGGAGGCAGAGGTTGCAGTGAGCTGAAATCGTGCCATTGCACTCCAGCCTGGGCTACAGAGTGAGACTTCGTCTAAAAAAAAAAAAAATTAGCATAATAAGAAAATCTTTGATATTAAGTCAATATTTGTAAGTAGTACTCTGCTGGTTTTATTTTATTTTATTTTATTTTGACAGGTTCTTGCTCTGTCACCCAGGCTGCAATGCAGTAGCATGAACATGGCTCAGTGCAGCCTTGACCTCCTGGACTCAAGTGATCCTCCCACCTCAGCCTCTCAAGTAGCTGGGTAGCTGGGACTACAGGTGTGCACCGCCATATATATATATATATATATATATATATATATTTTGTAGATACAGGGACTCCCTATGTTGCCCAGGCTGGTCTTGAACTCCTGGGCTCAAGTGATCCTTATGCTGATATTATTAATCCTGTTAAATCTTTTTCCATCAGTAAAAAAAGCTTTTCCTTTGTAAGAGAATTTTCCATTTCCAGCAGAAGCCTACACTGAATGGACAAAATGAGCTTATTCACCTTAGAAAAGAAGAAAAATCTTATTGGACACTGGGATGAAGTGCATATGGGTCATTGTGAGTTTTTTCCTAAGTTCACATCAGATGAGTCATGTGCCAATGTAACAAAGTTTGAGGGAGGCACTCCCATATGAGTGTGAAAACCCAATGGTCATGCTTAAAAGGTACAAAATGATTGGAGGCTGTTGTCACAGACTGAAAACCACTCGAATGGCAGTGTTGTTCTTTTTCAGTTCACATCAGACACATAATTTTTTTGTTTTGACTATCAAACATTTAAGAAAATTCAAGAGAAGGAAGGTCTGTCATATGAACTGATATTTTTGCTTACCATGTTCTTTCTTTTCTTCCTGATGTGCTAAGGCTTTTTCTTTTTATCTTTTTCTTTCTTTTTAGAGAATCTCCTTTAGCCGTTCTTTTAAGGGAGGTCTATTGGTGACATTCTCTTAGGTTTCCTTCACCTGAAAATGTCTTCATGTCCCCTCCCTTCCTGAAGGGTATTTCCACTGGCTACAGGATTCTAGATTGATGGTTTTCTTTCAGCACTTGAAAAATGCTGTGCCACTTCCTCCTGCTCTCCGTGGTTTCCCAAGAGAATCTGTAGTCATTCTAATGATTTTCCCCTATGGATAGATAAGGTGTTTTCTCTGGCTGCTTTCAAGCTTTTCTCTTTGCATACTTTTCAGAAGTTGAATTAGGAGATTCTTGGCTTAGATTTATTTGGGTTTTTACTGTTTGTGGTTCACTCAGCTTCTTGAATCTGTAGGTTTATTTTTATGGCCAAATTTGGGATTTGGGGAGTTTTCAGGCATTATTTCCAGAGCTTTTTCATTCACACCTCTCCTTTCGAACTCTACTTCTATGACTTTACTGATACAAATACTAGATCTTTTGTTATAATTCTTATGCTTCGGCTCTCCCACCTCCACATTCCCCTCCATTTTTCTCTGTAAAAATGGATACATCTGTTTACATCGGATAATTTCTATTGTTCTAGCTTCCAGTTCACTAATTCTTTCCTCGGACCCTTTTATTCTTCTCTTGAACCCATTCACTGAGCTTTTCATTTCAGTTACTGTATCTTTTAGTTTTTTAGTTTAGTTTAGTTTAGTGTTTTTTGAGATGGAGTTTCCCTCTTGTTGCCCAGGCTGGAATGCAAGGCGCAATCCCAGCTCACCGCAACCTCCACCTCCTGGGTTCAAGCTTTTCTCCTGTCTCAGCCTCCCAAGTAGCTGGGACTACAGGCACATGCCACCACACTGGCTAATTTTTTTTTTATTTTTAGTAGAGTTGGGGTTTCATCATGTTGGATCAGGCTGGTCTCGAACTCCTGACCTCAGGTGATCCGCCCAAAGTGCTGGGATTACAGGCATGAGCCACCATGCCCAGCAATCTTTTAGTTCTAAAGTTTCCATTTTTGGAGCCGAGCGTGGTGGCTCATGCCAGTAATCCCAGTACTTTGGGAGGCTGAGGCGGGCAGATTACTTGAGGTCAAGAATTCGAGATCAGCCTGGCCAACATGATGAAACTCCATCTCTACCAAAAATACAAAACATTTGCCAGGCGTGGTGGTGCGCGCCTGTAATCCCAGTTACTCGGGAGGCTGAGGCACAAGAATTGCTTGACCCAGGAGGCAGAGGTTGCAGTGAGCCAAGATGGCATCACTGCACTACAGCCTACGCGATAGAGTAAGCCTTAAAAAAAAAAAAAAACAAAGAAGAAGAAGCCAGAATACAGGAGTTGGGGTAGGTGGGAGGAAAAGCAGTTTTAACTGGAGAGCCAGCAAACAAAGAAGATGGCAATAGCATTCTAAAGTACCGGCTTAAATTTTAAAATTTACCACGGGGTTTTCAAAGGGAAACTTGGTATGGGAAACATGCGGGAATGGTGCAGGGTGCAGGGTCCTGTGTGTCTTGTTCTGGTGGCTATCTTGGGTAATCACCTGTCCAAAGGTATGATTGGCGTTATCTTGACTTCAGCCTGGTGATGGTGGACTAATTGTCATGACTCCCCCTAAACGGGAGGATTCTGCAGTGGGGGCTTCATGCCTGGTTTGTTTGAGATTAGCCTCTGGGATTTCTTAAGCAAGAATGTAATTAGATAAGCATTCATTGCCAGAGGGAAGTGCAGAGAGGGAAGGAATGAAGGGGTGAGAGGGGAAGGAAGGAAGACAAAGAAAGTGAGTGATTAAAATATATTTTTAAAACTGAGGTACTTGGTTACGGGGGATCGCTTGAGCCCAGGAGTTCAAGGCTGCAATGAGCTATGATTGCACCACTGTACTCCAGACTGGGCAACAGAGTGAGACCCTTTCTCAAAAATGAGACCCTTTCTCAAAAAAAAAAAAAAAAAAGTAAAATTTCCATTTATTCCTCCTTCTAGTTTCTGTTTCTTTGCTGGCACTTTTTATCTTTTGTATCAGGAGTGTTTGTAATTGCTCATTAAAGTCTTTCTGTTATGGCTGACTTTAAATTTTAGATAATTCTAACATCTCTATCATCTCAGTGTTGGCTTCTATTGGGTTTTGTTTTTTTTTTTAACTTAGTTTTGAGATCTTCCTAGTTCTTGGTGTGATGGATGATTCTTGATGGAAACCTGTATATTTTTGATCTTTTGTTGTAGCTGACTTTTGTTGACATTGCTTTGGCAGGGAAAGTGGACATGCTGCCTCATTATTCCCTAGGAAGGTAAAGTCCCCACTCAGCCTCTTTGGATGTTCAGGGTCAGGGGAGGCTGCTTGTTACTGCTGAGCCAGGGTAGGAGTGCCTGCTTTCCATGCTGTGTTCACCCCATGGGGTGGCCTCATTGCCAGTGGGCAATGGTCAGTGAAGTCCTGACTCTCCTAGCCCCCCTCTGCTGCTGCCCTAGCAGTGAGTGGGAGGGGCATCTCATAGCTACCGGGTAGACTAGAAGTCCAGGCTCCCCACAGGGCAGGAAAGATATCACCAGCCAATGGGGAGGAAAATCCCAGCTCCCTACCAGGAGTTCTCTGACATCACTTAGGCAGGAACATCGGGGTGCTTCATTGTAGCCTTACAAGGATGGAATCCTACTCCTCACTCAGTCATTGCTGGCACAGGTTGGGTGGAGCCACAGTTTTCTCTGTGGTGATTGCCTGGAGTACAGTAGTAATTGTCCAAGAGCTGCCTGGCTACTCTACCTCTTTCCTCGTCCTTTGGCTAGAGAAAGTCCTTCATGGGGACATTTTTGTCTGCTTGTTGCTATCTCTGATTTTCCAGTTTCTCTATTCGAAGTCTGGGATGTTGAGGTAAAAAGAAATTACACGGTGGAGAGTGTTCTAGAAGGAAAACTCTCCACCATGTACTTCCTTAGCTACTGAGGTTCCTAAATGGTCTGCCTTCTCTCCACCTTTCAGTGAGAGGTTTGTCTTATATGTAATATCCAGGAGTTTTAGTTGTACTTAGCAAGAGAAATAAGGAGCAGTACACGCACTCCATTTTCCTGGAAGTGGAAGTGGGTCTCAATTTCAATTTCAATGGCAACTATTAATAATTAAAATTCAAAATTCAGGCCAGGCATGGTGGCTCACACCTGTAATTCCAGCACTGTGGGAGACCAAGGTGGGTGGATCACTTGTGGTCAGGAGTTTGAGACCAGCCTGGTCAACATGGTGAAACCCCATCTCTACTAAAAATACAAAAATTAGCCAGGTATGGTGACGCATGCCTGTGATCCCAGCTACTCAGGAGGCTGAGGTAGCAGAATCGCTTGAACCCAGGAGGCAGAGGTTGCAGTGAGCCGAGATCACCCTCCAGCCTGGGCAACGAGCCAGACTCCATCTCAAAATAAATAAATAAATTAAATAAAGGCCAGGCATGGTGGCTTACGCCTGTAATCCCAGCATTTTGGGAGGCCAAGGCAGGTGGATCACAAGGTCAGGAGTTAGAGACCTGCCTGGCCAACATGGTGAAACCCCGTCTCTACTAAAAAATACAAAAATTAGCCAGGCGTGGTGGCACTCCAGCCTGTAGTCCCAGCTACTTGGGAGGCTGAGGCAGGAGAATTGCTGGAACGCGGGAGGCAAAGGTTGCAGTGAGCCGAGATCGTGCCACTGCACTCCAGCCTGGGTGACCGAGTGAGACTCTGTCTTGAAAAAATTAATTAATTAATTAATTTAATTTAATTCAAAATTCAATTCTTCAGTCACACCAGCCACATTTTACATGCTCAGTGGCTACATGTGGTAATGGCTACCATATGGGATAGCACAGGTATGGGAGGGTAATTGTCAAGTTTTGCATGAATCCTTGCACTGACAAACATCTTGCTGAATTCTGGGACTCATGTAAGTAGTCTTCATCTCTCCCTTATGTGTCATGTTACGCTTGGGCAATGGAGAGAACACTGCATTCCTTAGGGATCAGAGTCGGCAATACCTAGGATGTGTCAAGCACTGCTGGCTCAGCAGCCTCACTGCTGTAGTCCTTTCCTGCCTCACTGCTCTGACTATATGGTACCTACTAGAACCACCTGTTTCTGATTGTCTCTTTAGGCTGGTGACTAACGCCTCCAAAAAGATTGTCTCCGTCTGTTTCGCACTGCTATAACAAAATACCACAGACGGGTCAGTTATAATGAACAGACACTTGTTTTCTAATAGTTCTGGAGGTTGAGAAGTCCAAGATCAAGGTGCCAGCATCTTGTGAGGGCTTTGTTGCTGCATCCTCCCATGGTGGAAGGCAGAAGGGCAAAGGGGCCAAAGGAGACTGAACTTGCCCTTTCATAAGAGCATTAATCTCACCCATGAGAAAGGTGCCTTCATGGCCTAATCACCTCCCAAAGGTCCCACCTCCTAAAACTGTTACAATGGCAGTTACATTTCAACGTAAGTTTTGGAGGGAATGAACATTCAAACAAGAGTCATGACTGCTTATAGATTTAACAAGAATAGCAGATAGTGGTATGCCTGCCAAAATGCCTCCTCTCTATTAAGACAGCAGCACTCAATCAAGGCACACATTCTGGCTGAACCCAGATTCAGCCTCAAAATCTAACTCAGCACATCAAGCAGTTCTTCTCAATTGATCAAGCTGAGCATTTGAGATAAAACCTACTTGCTACTCCTGGCATAATCATGCCAACTTGTTAACTTTCTCTCTTCCTCCTGTGACCCTATTATCTCCCATTTCCTGTGAAAGCCTCAACTTCTTTTCACTTTCCCCGACTCCTACACCAATACGATCAAAGGTACCCATATTTGTCCTGTCCCTTAGTTTTCACTGACGCCTTTGTCCCCTTTGTTTTTAAATTCCTGAAGCAGAACCATATAAGAGAAAAAGTCCCGGATGAGGAATCCAGGGCCTTGATTCTAAGCCCCACTTTGCACACGTTGAGTGCCCCTTATCCAAAATGCCTGAGACCAGGCCAGGCGTGGTGGCTCATGCCTCCCAAAGTGCTGGGGAGGCCAAGGCAGGCAGATCATTTGAGATCAGGAGTTCAACACCAGCGTGGTCAATGTGGTGAAACCCCGTCTCTACTAAAAATAGAAAAAAAATGAACCAGGCATGGTGGCGTGCGCCTGTAATCCGAGCTACTCAGGAGACTGAGGCACGAGAATCGCTTGAACCCAGGAGGCTGAGGTTGCAATGAGCCAAGATGGCGCCACTGCACTCCAGCCTGGGTGACAGAGTGAGACCCTGCCTCAAAAAAAAAAAAAAAAGAAAAAGAAAAAGAAAAAGAAAAAAAAAGGCTGGAATCAGGAGTGTTTTGGATTTGGGCTTTTTCCCCCCAATTTTAGAATATTTGCATCATACTTGTTGAGCATCCCTAATCCAAAAATCCAAAATCCACAATGCTTCAGCGCTCATTTCTTTTGAGCATCATGCCTGTGCTCAAAAAGTTTCAGATTTTTGGAGCATTTCAAATTTCAGATTTTCGGATTTGGGATACTCAACCCATGTAACTTTGGGTAAGTTCAAACTCATGTTGGATTTAGTAGCTACAATGGGGGCAGAGGGAATCTGAATAGGTTAATCTTCAGAGTTGGTGGTTTCTAAGAACTTGGGGGATGCTGGGGTTGAGCTGTGCTCTTATTCTATTAATACATAGATTTTCCTGGGGGGAAAAAGCATTTCGCTAACAAAACAAGTTTGAAAACCATGGTTTTGATGATTGGTATGTCTTTTTTGTTTAATTTTTTTTTAATTTTATAAACATAATAAATATACAGTTTTTTCAAGTTAGATTACTAAAAAAAAGTAGTCTCTGTGCATCCCTTGCCATTTCCTGCTCTGCAAACACAAACACTCTCATCTCTTCAGAGTTATTTCTTCTGGCATCTTCACTATAGGCATTTATTGATATTTCTTGATTTACTTATTTTAAATATTTTATATTATCTTCATATTGTGGTCATTCTCTTTTTTTTTTTTTTTTTTTTTTTTATGAGACGGAGTCTCGCTCTGTCACCCAGGCTGAAGTGCAGTGGCACGATCGCGGCTCACTGCAAGCTCCGCGTCCCGGGTTCGTGCCATTCTCCTGCCTCAGCCTCCCGAGTAGCTGGGACTACAGGCACCCACCACCACGCCCGGCTAATTTTTTGTATTTTTAGTAGAGATGGGGTTTCACCGTGTTAGCCAGGATGGTCTCGATCTTCTGACCTCATGATCCGCCTGCCTCGGCCTCCCAAAGTGCTGGGATTACAGGCGTGAGCCACCGCGCCCAGCCTGTGTTCATTCTCTTATATTCCCTGCCCCAAGTTCATTTCCCTATGTAGTTCTATCACAATTTTTAGTTAAGTCAGTTGTCAGTGTAAATATTATTGACTATGCTAAAGTACTCTTTGAGCCAAATCATAGATTGTGATTATAGTTTCTCATTTGTACAAAATTTGTTTCCTCTTGGACTTTTTACCTTATTTCTTTTATCTTTTTTTTTTTTTTTTTTGAGATGGTGTGTCTTGCTCTGTTGCCCAGGCTGGAGTGCAATGGCACAATCTCAGCTCACCACAACCTCCGCTTCCCAGGTTCAAGGGATCCTCCTGCCTCAGACTCCCAAGTAGCTCGGATTACAGGCGCCCACCACCACGCCTAGCTAATTTTTTTGTATTTTTTAGTAGAGACAGTGTTTCTCCATGTTTGTCAGGCTGGTCTCAAGCTCCTGACCTCAGATAATCCACCTGCCTCAGCCTCCCAAAGTGCTGGGATTACAGGTGTGAGCCACTGCGCACGGCCTCCCTTATTTCTTTCATTTGCTTTGTTTTCTTTTTTTTTTTTTTAGAAACTGATGTTTATTTTCCATCAACCATTTTTCCGTGCTGCTTAAGAGCCTATGCAAGAACAGCTTAAGACCAGTCAGTGGTTGCTCCTACCCATTCAGTGGCCTGAACAGTGGGAGCTGCAGACCAGTCTTCCGTGGCAGGCTGAGCGCTCCAGTCTTCAGTAGGGAACTGCTGAATAGCACAGAGGGCACCTGTATACCTTCAGACCAGTCTGCAACCTCAGGCTGAGTAGCAGTGAACTCAGGAGCTGGAGCAGTCCATTCACCCTGAAATTCCTCCTTGGTCACCGCCTTTTCAGCAGCAGCCTGCTCTTCTTTTTCAATCTCTTCAGGATCTCTGTAGAAGTAGAGATCAGGCATGACCTCCCATGGGTGTTCACGAGAAATGGTGCCACGCATGCGCAGAACTTCCCGAGCCAGCATCCACCACATCAAACCCACTGAGTGAGCTCCCTTGTTGTTGCATGGGATGGCAATGTCCACATAGCGCAGAGGAGAATCTGTTACACAGAGCAATGGTAGGTAGGTTAACATAAGATGCCTCCGTGAGAGGCTGGTGGGTCAGCCCTGGGGTCAGTAACCACAAGAAGCCGTGGCTCCCGGAAGGCTGCCTGGATCTGGTTAGTGAAGGTTCCAGGAGTGAAGTGGCCAGCAATTGGAGTGGCTCCAGTGGCAGCAGCAAACTTCAGCACAGCCCTCTGGCCAGTATTCCTGGAGGATATAACACTGACATCAGCAGGGTTTTCAATGGCAACAATAGCACGAGCTGCCAGCAGAAGCTTCTCCCAGGTCTTCTTCAGATTTATGATATAGATGCCATCACTTTTCCTTTTATAGATGTACTGTTCCATCTGGAAGTCAAGATTGGTGCCACCTAAGTGGGTTCCTACTGCAAGGAACTTAAGGACATCCACCTCCTTCATTTGCAGGACATCAAGGTCTCCAGACATTGTGAAAGTTTCCCTTTAAGTTACAACGGGAATCCAGAACAACGCCCTATGGACCCCTCTGTAGGTAGCGCGGAAAAGCGCTTTGTTTTCTTTGAACCTACAGAGGTTTTTCTCTTTCTATTTTCTGCAGTGGATCTGTCAAACACCAGGCTGTTTGTTTCCTGGACAGCAAATGCCGTCCGCCCTCTCCTGCAGTCTGGACTGGCAGCTCTCCAAACCTGACAGACAGCTGTCACCTTGGGAGTTCTCTTTGTCACTTTCCTGTATTGGAGTGCATTTTTGTCAAATGCTGTATCTTCCTTTTTCGTGATTTGCTCTTGGAAACATTTTGAGTTCTTGCTTGTATGAAAATGTTCCTCTTCTACTTGACTGAAAATATGAGAGGGCATAAAGTTCTAGGATAAAAACTAGCCCTGCATTTTGAAGTTATCAGTGCTTTACTTACCTGCTTCCAGTGCTTCTGTGCGAGTCTAATGCTGTCCTGACTCTCAAGCCTGTGTGAGCGATCCCCCCGCTCTTTTTTTTCTAGAAGCAGTTAGGATCGTTTCTGTATACCCAGTATTGTACATTTCATGATGATGTTCCTTGATACAGATTGTTTTCATTTATTGTACTCATCACTCTCAAAGCTTTCAACCTAGAGACTTGTGGACTTCAGTTCTGGGAAATGTTCTTCTATTACTTCTTTAACCATTTCCCCACACTGTTCTCCGATCCCTGTCGGTTATATTGGATCTCCTCAATGGACCCGCTGGTATTTGTTTATATCCTATCATCCATGTCTCTTTTTATTCCACTTTTTGGAAAGTTTCATTGACTTTTTCACTCAGGTGTTTTTTTTTTTTTTTTTTTTTTTTTTTTTTTTTTTGAGACAGAGTGTTGCTCTGTCGCCCAGGCTGGAGGGCAGTGGCATGATGTCGGCTCACTGCAAGCTCCGCCTCCCAGATTCACACCATTCTCCCGCCTCAGCCTCCCGAGTAGCTGGGACTACAGGCGCCCGCCACCATGCCTGGCTAATTTTTTTTGTATTTTTAGTAGAGACGGCATTTCACTGTGTTAGCCAGGATGGTCTCGATCTCCTGACCTTGTGATCTGCCCGCCTCTGCCTCCCAAAGTGCTGGGATTACAGGCGTGAGCCACCGCGCCTGGCCTTCACTCAGGTTTTATATTAAACTTTTAGGTGCAGGCATTATCTTCTTAGTTCCCAAGAGCTCATTCTTGGTCTCTAATCAATCTGTTTTTTTATGTCTTCAATATTTGTCTTTATTTCTCTGAAGTTATTATTTCAAGAGTTTTTTTTCCTTCTACTTCCTAAATTGTACTTCCTCTGGATTGCTTTTTGTTATCTTTGTTTTTTCTGCTTGTTTGTTTCAGACTTTCTCTTTCATGTTGCAGGCTTTCCTTAAGTGACTCTGACCATATTTATTTATTTACTTATATAATTTTTTTTTTTTTAGATGGAGTCTCGCTCTGTTGCTCCAGCTGGAGTGCAGTGGCACAATCTCCGCTCATTGCAACCTCTGCCTCCCGGGTTCAAGAGATTCTCCTGCCTCAGCCTCCAAGTAGTTGGGATTACAGGCGCCCGTCACCATGCCTGGCTAATTTTTTTTTTTTTTTTGAGACAGAGTTTCACTCTTGTTGCCCAGGCTGGAGTGCAATGGTGTGATCTCGTCTCACTGCAACCTCCGCCTCCCATGTTCAAGTGATTCTTCTGCCTCAGCCTCCTGAATAGCTGGGATTACAGGCACCCACCACCACGCCCAGCTAATTTTTTGTATTTTAGTTGAGATAGGGTTTCACCATGTTGGGCAGGCTGGTCTGCAACTCGTGATGTCAAGTGGTCCGCCTGCCTCAGCCTCCCAAAGTGCTGAGATTACAGGCGTGAGCCACCGCACCCAGCTTATTTTTATTTAAATAATAGTTTTATTGATATTAATTCACATATCATAAAATTCATCCATTTAAAGTAATACAATTCAACAATTTTTAGTAAATATAGAGTTGCACAATCTAGAACAATTTTAGAACATTTTTATCACCCTGAAAGAAATTCTGTTTTTCTTTTTTCTTTTTATTTATTTATTATTATTATTGTTGTTATTTTTTGAGACAGAATCTCTCTCTGTCACCCAGGCTGGAGTGCAGTGGCGCAATCTCTGCTCACTGCAACCTCCATCTCCTGGGCTCACGCCATTCTCCTGCCTCAGCCTCCCGACTAGCTGGGACTACAGGCACCCGCCACCACGCCCGGCTACTTTTTTTGTATTTTTAGTAGAGATAGGGTTTCATTGTATTAGCCAGGATGGTCTTGATCTCCTGACCTCATGATCCGCCCACCTTGGCCTCCCAAAGTGCTGGGATTACAGGCGTGAGCCACCACTCCTGGCCCGAAATCCTGTTTTTCTTTAACAATCACTCCTCATTGTCCTGGCACGGTGGCTCATGCCTGTAATCTCAGCACTTTGGGAGGCCGAGGAGAGTGGATCACAAGGTCAGGAGATCAAGACCATCTGGCTAATACTGTGAAACCCCGTCTCTACTAAAAATACAAAAAATTAGCCGGGCGTGGTGGCAGGCACCTGTAATCCCAGCTACACAGGAGGCTGAGGCAGGAGAATCACTTGAATCTGGCAGGCAGAGCTTGCAATGAGCCGAGATCATGCTACTGCACTCCAGCCTGGGCAACAGAGCGAGACTCCATCTCAAAAAAAAAAAAAAAAAATCACTGTTCATTTCTTATCCCCACCCCTATTGTCCACCTTAGGCAACCACTAGTCAACTTTCTGTCTCATATAAATAGAACCATATTCTATGTGGCCTTTTATGCCTGGCTTTTTTTTTTTTTTTTTTTTTTGAGATGGAGTCTTGCTGTCTTGACCAGGCTGGAGTCCAGTGGCTTGGTCCTGACTTACTGCAGCCTCAGCCTCCTGGGTTCAAGCGATTTTCCTGCCTCAGCCTCCTGAGTAGCTGGGATTACAGGTGCCCCCCACCACACCCAGCTAATTTTTGTATTTTTAATAGATACGGGGTTTCACCAAGTTGGCCAGGCTGATCTTGAACTCCTGACCTCAAATGATCTGCCCGCCTTAGCCTCCCAAAGTGCTCGGATTACAGGCCTGAGCCACCGTGCCCAGCCTCTGAGAGGCCTGGCTTATTTCACTTAGCACAATGTTTCCAAGGCTCATCCTTGTTGTAGCATGTGCCCACACTTCATTCCTTTCATGGCCAAATAATATTCCATTGTATGGGTATGACATGTTTTATTTGTCCATTCATCAGTTGATGGACATTTGAGTTGTTTTCACTTATTGGCTATTATATTATTTTTGGCTATATTATTTATATGTTATATATGAGTAATATTGCTTGAGAATTCATGTCCAAGGTTTTCTATGGACATATGTTTTCATTTCTCTTCGGTATATGCCTAGTAGTGAAATTGCTGGGTCAAATGGTAACTCTATATTTAAGCTTTTGAGGAACTGCCAGACTGTTTTCCAAAGCAACTACACCATTTTACATTCCTACCAGCAGTGTATGAGGGCTTCAATTTCTCCGCATCCTCACCACACTCGTTCTCTTTTTTTTTTTTTTGAGATAGAGTTTTGCTCCTGTCCTCCAGGCTGGAGTGCAATGGTGGGATCTCGGCTCACTGCAGCCTCCATCTCCTGAATTCAAGTGATTCTCCTGGCTCAGCCCCCCTCGTAGCTGGGATTACAGGCATGCGCCACGACACCCAGCTAATTTTTGTACTTTTAGTAGAGACAGGGTTTCACCATGTTGGCCAGGCTGGTCTCAAACTCCTGACCTGAAGTGATTCACCCGCCTCGGCCTTCCAAAGTGCTGGGATTACAGGCATGAGCCACCGCTCCTGGCCATCACACTTGTTCTTATCTGTCTTTTTTATTATAGACGTCCTAATGGTTGTGAAGTGATATTTCACTGTGGTTTTGGTTTGCATTTCCCTAAAAGACTAATGATGTTGAGCCTATTTTCATGTGCTTATTGGCCATTTTTGTATCTTCTAAAAAAATGTCTCTTCAAATCCTTTGCCCATTTAAAAAATTGGATTATTTGGTTTTTGCTATTGAGTTGTAAAAGTTTTTGTATATATTCTGGATATAAATACCTTATCAGAAATATGGTTTGCAAATATTATCTACCATTCTTGGGGTATATTGTGTTCTCGCTGTTTTTTTTTTTTTTTTTTTTTTTTGAGACAGAGTCTCACTTTTTCACCCAGGCTGGAGTGCAGTGGTATGATCTGGGCTCACTGCAACCTCCAGCCTCCCAGGTTCAAGAATCAGAATGGCTTTATATTTAACACTACAGAACAATAAAGCAAGGCCTTGAAAATGTGTAAAGTTAATTGTTTTTGACTCAAAATTCCATACCCAGACAAGTTATTAATTAAGCATGGAGGTAAAATAAAGACATTTTCAGACATTCCAAAATTCAAAACATTTTCAGGAAGCTATTGGAAGATGTGCTCCACCAAACTAAGAGATTAAACCAAGAGGCTTTTGCAGATGCCAGCACCACCCAGAGCCCCCTGTCAGCAGTCGTGGTCAACCCCACTGTGTCCTTTTTTTTTTTTTTTTTTTTTTAAGACAGGGTCTCACTATGTTGCCCAGGCTGGTCTTGAACTCCTAGGCTCAAGTGATCCTCCCACCTTGGCCTCTCAAAATACTGGGATTAGAGGCGTGAGACACTGCACCTGGCCAACCCCACTATATTCCCAGGCATTGCTGTCAAGCCCTTGGGCCTCATTTCCTTCGAGCCGTTTGCAGACAAAGTTCCAAAGACAGCAGTTCCAATGATATAAGCAGAAAACTTTCGTGCTCTGAGCACTCGAGACAAAGGATTTGGCTATAAGAATTCCTGCTTTCACAGAATCATTCCAGGGTTTATGTGCCAGGATTTATGACTTCACACACCATCATGACACTGGTGACAAGTCCATCTACAGGGATTTTTTTTTTTTTTTTTTGAGACAGAGTTTCGCTCTTTCACCCAGGCTGGAGTGGCATGATCTGGGCTCACTGCGACCTCCACCTCCCGGATCACCTGAGGCGGACGGATCACCTGAGGTGGGGAGTTCAAGACCAGCCTGACTAACGTGGAGAAACCCAGTCTCTACTAAAAATACAAAATTAGCCGGGCATGGTGGTGCATGCCTGTCATCCCAGTTACTTGGGAGGCTGAGGCAGGAGAATCACTTGAACCTGGGAGGCAGAGGTTGCGGTGAGCTGAGATCACACCATTGCACTCCAGTCTGGGCAACAAGAGTAAAACTCTGTCTCAAAAAAAGAAAAAAAAAAGAAAGAAAAGCTAAGTAACAATCAACAAACAAACCAAGCTGGAGGAAGACATGAGGTCCAAGAAAGAAATGGTATCCAAGAGAAGAGGAAAGCATCCCGATGGTGCTGTGGGGGCGATTCAGAATACCAGCTTTGCACCTCTGGGAGGTGGCGAGCCATTCACATACGGTGTGATGCAGGCTGTAGGAGAGAACGCTTCACCAAAAGCATTTGGTGATTTCACCAAAATTATGACAGCACTATATTAGGAAGACAGAAGGATGGGAACAGCAAGCTTGAGTACTGGGGGCAGAGGGTTTAAAAGTTAAAGTTGGTCAGGTGTGGTGGCTCATACCTGTAATCCCAACACTTTGGGAGGCTGAAGCGGCAGGATGATTTGAGCCCAGGAATTCAAGACGAGCCTAGGGAACATAGTGAGACTCTTGTCTCTACAAAAAAAAAAAAAAAAATTACATGGGTGTGGTTGCATGATGTGCCTGTGGTCTCAGCTACTAGGGAGGCTAAGGTGGGAGGACTGCTTGAGCTGGGGAGGTCAAGGCTGCAGTGAGCCGTGATCACATAACTACATAACTGCACTCCAGCCTAGGTGACAGAGTGATTCCCTGTCTAAAAAAAAAAGTTAAATTCTTTCCTCATATAGTGGGAGACACTGTAATGAGATCATGCCTAAGATGGAAAACTCAACATGTTGCATTACCAGCATGCAAGTTGAATACAGGTTCTTCGTTAGATGCATGTTTTGAGACTATTTTATTGAATTTGCTTAATGATATCTTTTAAAGAGCAGAAGGCTTTGATTTTGAGGAAACTCAATTTATTATTTTTCTCTTTTTTTATTTTTTATTTTTTTTGAGATGGAGTCTTGCTCTGTCGCCAGGCTGGAGTGCAGTGGCGCGATCTCAGCTCACTGCAACCTCTGACCCCCAGGTTCAAGCGATTCCCCTGCCTCAGCCTCCTAAGTAGCTGGGACTATAAGTGCGCGCCACCAAACCCGGCTAATTTTTTGTATTTTAATAGAGACGGGGTTTCACCGTGTTAGCCAGGATGCTCTCGATCTCCTGACCTGTGATCTGCCCGCCTTGGCCTCCCAAAGTGCTGGGATTACGGGCGTGAGCCACCACACCTGGCCCATTTTTCTCTTTTACAGTGAATGTTTTTGTGTTCTTGTTAAGAAATCTTTTCCTACCCTAAGATGATGAAGAAATTCTCTTGTGTTTTCTTCTAGAAGATTTTTGGCTTTTGCTTTTATATTAGATCTAAGACTCATGTCTGACAAATGTTTGTGTTTTGTGATCTTTGTTAACTGACGTGTCTTACTTCTTATCAACTCCCCAGTGCCGAGCGCATGGTAGGCACCCATAGTTTCTGTTGAATTCGGTGTTCCTCTCCATGCTCTTCGAGCCAGGCCTGTGTGTTCCAGACATTTGTTTTCTCCTCACCCTTCCCATCACTCAGCGCCCAATGCTATGTTATACATAATAATAACCCTCAGTAAACAGGTGTCCAAAGATGGCCAGGTGTAGTAATCATGCCTGTAATCCTAGCACTTTGGGAAGCAAAGACAGGTGGATCACTTGAGGTCAGGAGTTTGAGACCAGCCTGACCAACATGGCAAAACCCCGTCTCTACTGAAAAAAAAATACAAAAATTAGCCAGGTGTGGTGGTGGGCGCCTGTAATCCCAGCTACTCGGGAGGCTGAGGCAGGAGAATTGCTTGAACCTGGGAGGTGGAGGTTGCAGTGAGCCAAGATCACGCCACTGCACTCCAGCCTGGGCGACAGAGCAAGGTCTCCATCTCAAAACAAAAACAAAAACAAAAACAAAACACACACACACAACTGAAAAAACAAAGAGGCTGAGAGCAAATGCCACTACCGTGTTTCCCCCTTGCGCCTGTGGAGCCAGAACGAGGCTCTCTGGCCCTGGAGGTGGGTTCCTGCAGATGAAAGGAGGGCCTCGCCCTGCACTGGCGGCACGTACCAGGAGCCGTGGGACGCGGGCCGACGTCAGCCTTCTGGTCCTGTCTTCCTGGGATCTCGCATATTGCCCAGAGAAACTCATTGCTGCTGTTTGTTTGGCAGGCTCTGAATTTTAAAGGCAGTTTAGCCTGTAGGCTGAGGCCATTTCTTTTCTCCCTGGGAACCCTTTGATCTTAAATCTTATCTCATAGTAGCATGGAGTGTCTTTTCAAAGTAAACACCACCTTGCTTTGGGAAGGACACACAAAGTCAATAATTAGTTGGACACAAACTTTTTTTCCTTAATCTACCCAAATACCAGGTAAAAAATCAACTACCACCATGTGATGCAGCCGCCAGCTTCCTGCTGAGAAAAAACAAACAAACAAACAAACAAAACACATATCCTTTGGCTCCCGTCACAGCTCAGCAAGGACAGGAATTGGAGGGACACCGAGGCGGAGCCAGGGAGCAGACACAAGCTCTGCCACACCCCTGGTGTCCTTGGGACACTGGGAACAGGGGACTCAGGCAGGCTTGCAAACCACTATGTGTCCTTGTTTGGTGCCTCTTATTTTCACCTCCTGCAAGAAGACACGACAGGAGAAACCCCAGGAAGGAGCGCTGGGGTCTCCACGGTGTGGGGGTGCTGGGCTGGGGGGCACTTGCTCCGGGGCCCACAGCTGCCTCCTCCTCTGCAGGCCCAGCTGCGTCCCTTCTTGGGACTGTTGCCCCAAGCTGAACTCCTTTTGCATTCCTTCAGGAAACAGCTCCAACTTGGGCAAATCAGTCCTGATAGATGACTTCCGTGGGGTTCCAGCACTTCAGAGGTCAGAGCGCAACTCCTCGGCCCCGCGTTGGTGCCCCGCGATCCTGCTCCAAGTGCCTCACCTCGGTGGCATCTGAAGCTCAAATTCCCAGTCTGTCTGAAGGTGTGTGACCTTGGGAGTTTTTCTTAACCAGAGGCTCGGTGTTCCTAATATGGAATGAAGACAGCGGGCGAGGCTCGGTGACTGACACCTGTAATCTCAGTGCTTTGGGAGGCCAAGACAGGAGGATTGTTGCCATAGCCCAGGAGTTCGAGACCAGCCTGGGCGAGACCACCTCCCCAAGCCCCGCCCCACAACTGTCTATACTAAAAATTACAAAATTAGCTGGGCTGGTGACACACACCTGTGATCCCAGCTACCAGGGGGCTGAAGCAGGAGCATTGCTTGAGCCCAGAATTTCAAGTCTGCAGTAAGCTAAGATCGTGCCACAGCACTCTCGCCAGGTGACGAGCAAGACCCTGTCTCTGAGAGAGAGAGAAAGAGAGAGAGAGAGAAGACAACAGAAGCATTGTGAGAATTCAATGAACAGTATAGGCCAAGCGCTTGAGACATCTTAGACGCTCCACCACAGGGAGTCAGCTTCCCTCCCTTCCATCCCCTGCCCTCTCCCACACACCTGTGCTCTCGTCCATCAAAATAATTCAGCAATCCTTCAGACTCCCATTCCTCTGCATACGTTTTGCATACGTTTCCTTCACCTCAAATACTGTTCCCTCCACTTTTTCACCTTGAAAATGTCTGCATGCGCTTAGACATGCAGCTCAAGGACTGTTTTGGAGACGAAGCCTTCCCATCCATCCCTCAGAAGTCCCCCTCCTGCATGCTCAGTGGCAGCACCTGCAAAACACTAGTACAGCACTAATCACATTGCATTGAAATTGAGGACAAGCCAGTTGCTCCTCCTACACTGCCAGCTCTTTGGGGGCAAACATGCAGTTCTGTTTATGTATGTCCAGGATCTAGTACAGTGTGGCAGTGGGAGGCATTTGAGAAATATTATCTGAATAAATGAATGAAAATTAATCATTGTTAATTGCTCCTCCACCCTAGAGTCAGAGAGGAGGTCCCAGCCCTTCTTAAATATAGTGTTGGCTGGGCGCGATGGTTCACTCCTATAATCCTAGCACTTTGGGAGGCCAAGGTGTGCGGATCACAAGGTCAGGAGTTCGAGAACAGCCTGGCCAGCATGATGAAACCCCATCTCTACTAAAAATACAAAAATTAGCTGGGCATGTTGGTACTTGCCTGTAATCCCAGCTATTCGGGCAGCTGAGGCAGAGAATCACTTGAACCTGGGAGACGCAGATTGCAGTGAACCGAGATCACGCCACTGCCCTCCAGCCCGGGCGACAGAGCAAGACCTTATCTCGAATATATATATGTGTGTGTATATATATATTATATATTATATATATATATAAAATCTTAATCTCTTTGCACTTCAGTTTTGTTATCTATACAATGGAGATGATAATAGTATCTATTTCAGAGGTTTTATTGGTAAGGGCTAACTGACACACTACAGGTCATGCACTCAGCCAAGTGTCTGGCTCACTGTATCCTTTTAAACTGTTAGTGATGACCGGGCATGGTGGCTCACGCCTGTAATCCCAGCACTTTAGGAGGCCGAGGCGGGCGGATCATGAGGTCAGGAGTTCAAGACCAGCCTGGCCAACATGGTGAAACCCCATCTCTACTAAAAATACAAAAAAAATTAGCCAGGCTTGGTGGCAGGCACCTGTAATCCCAGCTACTTGGGAGGCTGAGGCAAGGAGAATCGCTTGAACCTGGGAGGCAGAGGTTGCAGTGGGCTGAGATCGCGCCACTGCACTCCAACCCAGGTGACAGTGCAAGACTCTGTCTCAAAAAAAAAAAAAATTTTAAAAAGAGTTAGTGATTATTATCACCAAATCATTTTACCATGGGTAAGTCACATAACTGGTCCCACCTCAGTGTGCTCCTCTGTAAAAGGACAGAGTAGGACCAAATTACCGTGACTCTAAAGCTATTCCAGCTCTCAAGGTTTTTTGTTATAAGATTCCATGATACTCTTGAAGAGACATTTGCATACCCATGTTTATAGCAGCACTATTCATAACAGCCAAGAAGCGAAAACAACCCAAATTTCCATTGACAGACAAATGGACAAACAAAATATGGTATATACATGCAATGGAATACTTAAAAAAAGAAATCCTGTCTCATGCTACACATAGACGAAACTGAAGGACATTATGCTAAGTGAAACAAGCCACTCACGAAAACACAAATACTACATGAGTCCACTTATATGAGGTTCTTAAGTTAGTCAAAATCAAAAAGACAAAATGTAGAGACAGAAAGTAGACAGTCTTCATTCAAAGCAAACTAACCAATAAGACTGGTTACCAGGGGCTGGGGAAAGGGCGGGGAAGAGGAGTTGTTTAACGGGTTCGGTTTCAGTTTTGCAAGATGAAAAAGTTCTGGAGATTGGTTGCACAACAATGTAAATATACCTAACCCTACTGAACTGTGCACTTAAAAATGGTTAAGATGGGCCAGGCGCAGTGGCTCACGCCTGTAATCCCAGCACTTTGGGAGGCCGAGGTGGGTGGATCATGAGGTCAGGAGATCAAGACCATCCTGGCTGACATGGTGAAACCACATCTCTACTAAAAATATAAAAAATAGGCTGGGCACAGTGGCTCACGCCTGTAATCCCAGCACTTTGGGAGGCCGAGGTGGGCGGATCAGGAGGTCAGGAGATTGAGACCATCCTGGCTAACAAGGTGAGACCCCGTCCCTACTAAAAAATACAAAAAATTAGCCGGGCGTGGTGGCGGGCACCTGTAGTCCCAGCTACTCAGGAGGCTGAGGCAGGAGAATGGTCTGAACCCGGGAGGCGGAGTTTGCAGTGAGCCGAGATGGCGCCACTGCACTCCAGCCTGGGCGACAGAGCGAGACTCTATCTCAAAACAAAACAAACCAAACAAACAAACAAACAAACAAGGTTAAGATGGTAAATTTTATGTTTTTTTTTTTTTTTTTTTACCACAATAGAAAAGATTCTGGCCGGGTGCGGTGGCTCACACCTGTAATCCCAGCACTTTGGGAGACTGAGGCAGGCAGACCATGAGGTCAGGAGTTCGAAACCAGCCTGACCAACATGGTGAAACTTTGTCTCTACTAAAAATACAAACAACAACAAAAAATAGCCAGGTGTGGTGGCACGCGCCTGTAATCCCAGCTACTTGGGAGGCTGAGGCAGGAGAATCTCTTGAACCCAGGAGGCGGAGGTTGCAGTGAGCAGAGATCGCACCATTGCACTCCAGCCTGCGTGACAGAGCAAGATTCCATCACAAAAAAAAAAAAAAAAGATTCCATTACAAATTTCTCTCTTTTATTTTTTAGAAGAGTCAGGATCTCACTATGTTGCCCAGGCTGCTGTCAAACTCCTGGTCTCACTGGAGTGAGCCTCCCAAAGCACTGGGATTACAAGCATAAGCCACCTCACCCAGCCACGACAATTCTCCTTTTTAAGTCAATGTTTAACTCACTTAAACAATTCTGAAGGGTCATACAGAATAAGAGATCTACAATTCAGAATACGGGAACATGGGGTAAGGTGTAAAGCAGCTTCAGTGGAATATATCTGAGAAGTGATTTTTCTGGAATCTTTTAATAAAAGTTCCTTAGCTAGGTAAGGTGTCGTGCACCTGTAGCTAGTTGGGAAGCTGAGGCAGGAGGATGACTTGAGCCCAGGAGTTCAAGTCGGTAGTAAGCTATGGTTGCACTTGTGAATAGCCACTTCACTCCAGTCTGGGCAACGTAGCAAGTCACCATCTCTTAAAAAAAAAAAATTCGACTGGGCCTGGTGGCTCACGCCTATAATCCCAGCACTTTGGGAGGTCGAGGCGGGTGGATCACCTGAGATCGGGAGTTCAAGACCAGGCTGACCAACATGGAGAAACCCCATCTCTACTAAAAATACAAAATTAGCCAGGCGTGGTGGTGCATGCCTGTAATCCCAGTTACTCAAGAGGCTGAGGCAGGAGAATTGCTTGAACACAGGAGGCGGAGGTTGCAGTGAGCCAAGATCATGCCATTGCACTCCAGACTAGGCAATAAGAGCGAAACTCTGCCCCCCACCAAAAAAATTTTATCTTTCTGCCCATGGACACTGCCAAAGAAGCGTCATGAAAGCCTCTCTTCTCCCTGCCATCATGTCTAAGTCAGAGTCTCCTAAAGAGCCTGAAGAGCTGAGGAAGCTCCTCTTTGGAGGGTTGAGCTTTGAAACAACCGATGAGAGCCTGAGGAGCCATTCTGAGCAATGAGGAACGCTCCCGGACTGTGCGGTAATGAGAGATCCAAACACCAAGCACGCCAGGGGCTTTGGGTTTGTCATCTATGCCACTGTGGAGGAGGTGGACGCAGCCACGAATGCAAGGCCACACAAGGTGGATGAAAGAGTTGTGGAACCAAAGAGAGCTATCTCAAGAGAAGATTCTCGAAGACCAGGTGCCCACTTAACTGTGGAAAAGATATTTGTTGGCCAGGCACAGTGGCTCATCCCTGTAATCCCAGCACTTTGTGAGGCTGAGGCGGGTGGATCACGAGGTCAGGAGATCGAGGCCATTCTGGCCAACACAGTGAAACCCTGTCTCTACTAAAAAAAATACAAAAAATTAGCCGGGCGTGGTGGCAGGCGCCTGTAGTCCCAGCTACTTGGAAGGCTGAGGCAGGAGAGTGGTGTGAACCCGGGAGGCAGAGCTTGCAGTGAGCCAAGATCACACCACTGCACTCCAGCCTGGATGACAGAGTAAGATGCGGCCTCAAAAAAAAGAAGGAAAACAAAAAGATATTTGTTGGGTGGCATTAAAGAAGACACTGGAGAACATCCCCTCAGAGATTATTGGTTATTTGGAACAATATGGGAAAATGGAAGTGATCGAAATCACGACTGACCGAGGCAGTGGCAAGAAAAGGGGCTTTGCCTTTATAACCTTTGATGACTATGACTCCGTGGATAAGATTGTCATTCAGAAATACCATACTGTGAATGTCCACAACTGTGAAGTTAGGAAGCCCTGTCAAAGCAAAAGATGGCGAGTGCTTCATCCAGCCAAAAAGGTCGAAGTGGTTCTGGAAACTTTGGTGGTGGTCATGATGGTGTCGTGGGAATGACAACTTTGGTCGTGGAGGAAACTTCAGTGGTTGTGGTGGCTTTGGTGGCAGCCATGGTGGTGGTGGATATGGTGGCAGTGGGGATGGCTATAATGGATTTGGTAATGATGGAAGCAATTTTGGAGGTGGTGGAAGCTACAATGATTTTGGCAATTACAACAATCAGTCTTCAAATTTTGGACCCATGAAGGGAGGAAACTTTGGAGGCAGAAGCTCTGGCCCCTATGGTGATGGAGGCCAATACTTTGCCAAACCATGAAACCAAGAAAAATTGTACTCTTCAGGTGGCTATGGCGGTTCCAGTAGCAGCAGTTAGCTATGGCTGTGGCAGAATATTTTAATTAGGAAACAAAGCTTAGCAGGAGAGGAGAGCAAGAGAAGTGACAGGGAAGCTACAGGTTACAACAGATTCGTGAACTCAGCCAAGCACAGCGGTGGCAGGGCCTAGCTGCTACAAAGAAGACATGTTTTAGACAAATACTCATGTGTATGGGCAAAAATCCTGAGGACTGTATTTGTGACTAATTGTATAACAGGTTATTTTAGTTTCTGTTCTGTGGAAAGTGTAAAGCATTCCAACAAAGGGTTTTAATGTAGATTTTTTTTTTTTGCACGCATGCTATTGATTGCTAAATGTAATAGTCTGATTGTGACCCTGAATAAATGTCTTTTTTTTAATGTGCAAATAAAAAATTTCCTTAAATGCCTACAGAATACAGAAAACAGCTTTTCAGGTATTAACCTGATATAACTGGCCATTCGTTTTTATTGCAGAGAACTTCTCCACATCTGCTTCTACCATGAATTAACCATCACAAATCATATATTCCATTGGTCATAATGGCTGGTCACAAAAATCATAACAGTTTTACATGAGGTGAGATTTTTCAGTTTACAAATACTTTTATGCACATGATCTCATTTTATATTTGCCACAAACCTGAAAGATAGTAAATATTGACATCTCATTTTGCAGTTGAAAAACTCAGGGCTGAGAGATTTGCCTCATAAAACTCACATGCCACCTCTATGCTCTGAACCCAAATCTTCAGATTCCTGTTCATAGCAGCATCATTCACAACAGCCAAAAGGTGGAAGCAGCCCAAGTGTCCATCAGTGAATGAATTATTACACAAAATGTGGTGCATCCATACAGTGGAATATTATAGAGCCTTTAAAAAGAAGGAAATCGGCCAGGTGCAGTGGCTCATGCCTGTAATCCCAGGACTTTAGGAGGCCGAGATGGGTGGATCACGAGGTCAGAAGTTCGAGACCAGCCTGGCCAACATGGTGAAACCCCATCTCTACTAAAAATACAAAAATTAGCCAGGTGTGGTGGCAGGTGCCTGTAATCCCAGATACTTGGGAGTTGGGAGGCTGAGGCAGGAGAATGGTTTGAAACCAAGACATGGAGGTTGCAGTGAGCCAATATCATGCCATTGCACACTCCAGCCTGGGCGACAGGGCAAGACTCTGTCTCAAAAAAAAAAAAAAAAAAAGGAAATCGCTGGGCATGGTGGCTCCCACCACTTTGGGAGGCCAGGGTGGGTGGATCACCTGAGGTCAAGACCAGCCTGACCAACAAGGCATAACCCCATCTCTACTGAAAATACACAAACAAGCTGGGCATGGTGGAGCTTGCCTGTAATCCCAGCTACTTGGGAGGCTGAGGCAAAGAATCACTTGAACCCGGGAGACGGAGATTGCAGTGAACCGAGATCACGCCACTGCACTCCAGCCTGGGCGACAGAGCAAGATTCTGTCAAAAAAAAAAAAAAAAAAAAGAAGGAAATCCCATTATATGCTACAACATGGATGAACCTCCATGCCATTATGCTGAGTGAAATAGGCCAGTCACAAAAGTACCAATACTGTGTGATTCCACTCATATGCCATATGTAAAGCAGGCGAATTCATAGACACAGAAGTGTAAGTGTGATACGGCGCTGCGGGAGTGGGAACCGGGAGTTAGTGTTGAACAGGTGGCAGTTGCTGCACAGGCCCATGAAGAGTTCTAGAGGTGGACAGTGGTGATGGCCACACAGCGATGTGAATGCTCTCGATGCCACTGAACTGTGCACTTAAAAATGGGTAAGATGGTATTTAATGTTATGTCCTTTTTACCACAATTTGAAATAAAACAAAGAGCTCTCCAGGGGCTTCAGGTGTGTGGCCACATCGCCCGGTCCCGTGTCGCTGTTACCAGGAGACTTCGGTGCGGCGAGCTCGGGTGCCAGGAACCCCGTTCCGTGTCGCCCTTTCTGTTGACCGCTAACCGCGGGGGATTTCGCCCGTCCTGCCTGCCCCGTGAACGGCCAGGCCCTTCAGGAGCTGCGGACCGCCAGGTCCTACCGCAGCGGCACGGGGCGCACGAGCCTCCTGGGCGCTGGGCGCTCCAGAGCCTCGCAGAGGACTCCCGATCTCTTCACACCCTCTCCAACTGCACTTGCAGTCAGATCTCCCCCTCCCTCCCCTCCTTTTGGTCTTGTGAGAACGCAGTTTCCGGAGCCCTCCCCGTCTCTCCACCGTTTCTCCATCCCCCCGGGGTTCCTCTCCAGCCACTAGTACGTGTTGAGCCCGCATCCTCCAGGCTAGCTCTCGTGGTGGGTGCCTGAGTGAAGAAAGCATTTCCCCTTTCTCAACAAAAGTAGTACAAAAGACGTCAAATCCAGGATGTTGTGGTTCAAATTTTAAATCTGCCACTTGGTTCTATATTCGGCAAAATCCTATTATTATCTGTGTTTTTTATTTTTATTTTTATTGAGACAAGAGTCTTGCTCTGTAGCCCAGGCTGGAGTGCAATGGCGCTATCTCGGCTCACTGCAAGCTCCGCCTCCCGGGTTCATGCCATTCTCCTGCCTCAGCCTCCCGAGTAGTTGGGACTACAGGCGCCCGCTACCACGCCCGGCTAATTTTTTCTATTTTTACTAGAGACCGGGTTTCACCTGCGTTAGCCAGGATGGTCTCGATCTCCTGACCTTGTGATCCACACGCCTCAGCCTTCCAAAGTGCTGGGATTACAAGCGTGAGCCACCGCGCCCGGCCTATCTGTGTTTATTTTACGAGGTTTTGAGGATCCTGTTAAAGGGCTCAGCATTCTCAGTTCAGTTCTACAAATGTTTAATGAACACCTAATATATGACTGGCACTATCCAAGAAGAGATATCTTCTCTCCCTTCCTCTGTTCCTTCATTAAATATATTTTGTGTACCTGCTGTGTGCCAGACACTGTACTGTGTATTGGGGATACCCGTGAAGAAGGTGGACATGCTTCCTTCTGCCCAGGACTCACAGGAGGGGAAAGCATTTAGAAAATTATAATACAATAGTCTCAAAGGTATGATGGAGAAGTGGAGGAAGCTGCTGCTGGAGCACCCAGGAGAGGACGCGATCCAGACTGGGGAGGTCATGGAAGGCAGCCCAGCAGAAGTGATGCCTACCTGAAACCTACTATTAGGCAGCAGAGGCCAGAGAAGGGGCACACATGGTGTGGGGGATGTCGCCATATGTCTGGAGCTTCACAGTGCCTGAAGAAGATTTGAGGCTGGAGGCACAGGCAGGGCCCAGGTAGCGAAGGGCCGTATGAGTCTTATTAAGGAAACTGGGCAAGATTAACCAAAGTTAGTTATCTGTTGCTTGCAACTAAAGAACTCAACCAGACTGAAATAGAATCACAGAATCATGTATTTCGAGTCTCGCAAGGAACTCCAGAGACAATCTGATTTGGAAACAAACCTCTGGGCAGTTAAGGATTATCAGCCCTCTCTTGTAAGTGGGGTGGATCACTCAGGTTAGGAAACAGAAGTAACCCCACAGTGTCACAGTGAATATGTGCTAGAGTGAAAACAGCCACACCTCCTGTCTCTCAGGGTGGAGGGGCGCATTCCCCACCACCTCTTTGTTTATCCCACGTGGTTTCTAGTATAACACCTTGCTTTGAGAGGGAACCATTTTAGTAGAGATAATAATACCCAATTTAAGCATATCAGTTAAAAACAATGAGAAGGAAAAAGCTACATTAGCTGGTAAGAGAGTGAAGGTGCCATATAGTACTTCTTCCAGTATTCAGACCAACTCTTTTAGATTTTTTTTTACCAACCTCCTATGTTAAATATACTTTTTTTTTTTTTTTTTTTTTGAGACGGAGTCTCACTCTTTCGCCCAGGCTGGAGTGCGGTGGAGCAATCTCGACTCACTGCAACCTCCGCCTCCCGAGTTCAAGCAATTCTCTGCCTCAGCCTCCTGAGCAGCTGGGATTACAGGTGCCTGCTGCCATGCCCGGCTAATTTTTCTATTTTTAGTGGAGACGGGGGTTTCACCATCTTGGCTGTGCTGGTCTCGAACTCCTGACCTCGTGTTAGACCCGCCTCAGCCTCCCAAAGTGCTGGGATTACAGGCGTGAGCCACCACGCACTGCCAGTTCTATTCTTTCTTAACTTCCCTTTTCCTTGAAATAATCCTCCCCTTACCCAACTGACTCTTTTCTCTTTTCTCTTTTTTTGTTGTTGTTGTTGTTGTTGTTGTTGAGATGGAGTCTTCCTCTGTCGCCCAGGCTGGAGTGCAGTGGCATGATCTCGGCTTACTGCTACCCCTGCCTTTGAGGTTCAAGCAGCTCTCCTGCCTCAGCCTCCCAAGTAGCTGGGATTACACGCGCCCGCCATTATGCCCGGCTAATTTTTGTATTTTTAGTAGAGACGGAGTTTTGCCAGGTTGGCCAGGCTGGTCTCAAACTCCTGACCTCAGTTGATCCGCCTGCGTCGGCCTCCCACAACTGACTCTTTTCTTATGTTGAACAAAATAAAGTTTCCCTGAGTGCCCCGAGCAGCTAGGGCGCCATCAAGGAATGAAGCGTCCTGAATGGATCCTTCTAGAAAAGGCTGGGGGTGGGAGCCACCTGGTGGCCAAAGCTGTGCAGACCACAGCTGTGTAATGAGGCAAGTTGGTTTAAAAAAGGAACAGGCTGCAGAGCCGAAGTATTTGTAAAAGTAATAAAAACGTTTAAATGAGTCATTTGGTTTATAGCAACTCCTAGGAAACGCTTTTCCAAACAATTTAGTCTGTTGAGCGCACACAGTACTGGTTTCCGCTAGAGTCTTGTTCATATAATTGAGAAATTCGCAACTTAGACTTGAGCAGCAGTTCTCAAAGTGTGGTCTGTGGACTTCAGGGGCACACGAAGTCCCCCTTTTCAATTGTATACCTGGGGGGTGCTGGACTTCCCCATCTACTTCAAACAAAACATATGGTAACAGGTCAAATGTGGAAGCAGAAATAAAAACTCCACCATCTGCGACCGGATGCGATGGCTCACGCCTGTAATCTCAGCCTTTTGGGAGGCCGAGGTGGGCAGATCACTCGAGGTCAGGAGTTCAAGAGCAGCCTGGCCAACATGGTGAAACCCCGTCTCGACGAAAAATACAAAAAAATAGCTGGGCATGGTGGCGCATGCCTATAAATCCCAGCTACTCGGAAGCCTGAGGCGCGAGAATCGCATGAACCCGGGAGGCAGAGGTCACAGTGAGCTGAGATTGCACCACTGCACTCCAGTCTGGGCAACAGAGTGAGACAATGTCTCAACAAAAAAAAAAAAAAGAGAATTCCACTATCTGATATTAAACCCGCTATTCAAGAGGTTTGCAAAATGTAAACCAATGCCACTGATGCCACTAACTTTTATTTAGGGAAATATAGTTATTTTGCATAAAACACATTATTTGTGTTAACATGTAATTGGTTTATAATGGCCACTTTTCCATTTATAAATATTCTTTAATTTTTTCCATTTTAATTTTTAATGTGATAAATATTGATAGATAGATAGATAGATATGGATATAGATATACCTCCTTTCTGTCCCCTCACTTCATATACATGAATTTGTCTGAAGTTCTCAATAATTTTTAAGAGTATAAAGGGATCCTAAGCTCAAAAAGTGCTAGAACCACCGGACTAGAGCAATGTGTCAGCTGAGCATTAAAAACAGTACAGAATTTGACATTCCCCTGGAGGGGTTACTGTGTGATGATTTGAATCAGATACACTTGCAGATGTGTTTCCATCAACCTCTGTATTGAAGGCCCAGTTATCTCTACTTACCTTGTTGCTCGTGTAAACACCTCTTAAGTACCACTCCAAATCTTTGGACACCCTTGGACGCTTGCTCCACCCTGCTGCCACTGCAGAAACCAGCTGTCTGTGGACACTGCCAGCTCCATGTGGCATCCCAAATGGCACCCACCTCACAGGACCCCTGGCCTCTATGCTTGAGAAACCCACAGTAAGTCAGAGAAAAAAGTAAGTGCAGAGAAATTGAAGCCTGTGGGGCAAATCTTCGACCAATGAGCTTAGGAGCAAGCAGATAACGTTTTTTTCCTCTCCTGCCTGACACAGTGTGCTGAGATCCAGGCCCCTCCAGAAACAGTCCCAGAAGCCCAAACAATCAGTTGTCAGATGCCCAATGGTGACCAGCTCCTCAGCCCAAAACTCTAGCACTCCGTAAGTTAAGGCTATGCATAGTTTACCATTTCACCATATTCTCAGCATCTACAAACTATAAACAGCCTTCAAAGAATAGTAGTAGCATTTTCATAACATTTATTTTGTGTCTAATCCGACTCTATGTCATAAGAATTAAAGAAGTAGCTTCTAAAATCTCAGTCTCCTGAAAATGAAGCTTTAGAATTGTTTCCTAAAATAACATTATTTTCTATTACCCATTACCATTATTAAAAATGGTAATACTCGACCAGGCGTGGTGGCTCACACCTGTAATCCCAGTACTTTGGGAGGCCGAGGCCAGTGGATCCTGAGGTAAGGAGTTCAAGGCCAGCTTGGCCAAGATGGTGAAGCCCCGTCTCTACTAAAAATACAAAAAATTAGCCGGGCGTGGTGGCAGGTGCCTGTAATCCCAGCTACTCAGGAGGCTGAGGCAGAGAATTGCTTGAACCCAGGAGGCGGAAGTTGCGGTGAGCCAAGACTGCACCACTGCATTCCAGCCTGGGCAACAGAGCCAGACTCTGCCTCAAAAAAAAAAAAAAAGTAATACTCTGATTCTAGAAAGGTTACACTGAAATAGACACTCTCATGTTGTTGATAAAAATTGTTATAACTTTTCTGGAACAAAATTTTGTTTTGTTTTGTTTTTTTGTTTGGTTTTGTTTTTTGAGATGGAGTCTCCCTCTGTTGCCTAGGCTAGAGTGCAGTGGTGAGATCTCTGCTCACTGCAACCTCTGCCTCCTGGGTTCAAGCAATTCTCCTGCCTCAGCCTCCCAAGTAGCTGGGATTACAGGTGCGCACCACCATGCCCAGCTAATTTTTTGTATTTTTAGTAGAGAGAGGGTTTCACCATGTTGGCCAGGCTGGTCTTGAACTCCTGACATCAAGTGATCCACCCACCTCGGCCTCCCAAAGTACTGGGATTACAGGTGCGAGCCACCGCACCTGGCTGGAACAAAATTTGGCAACAATTTCTACAGAAACAATTTAAAAATGGGACAAACAGTTATGCACAAAAGTATTTCCCTTAGCACATCTATAGTAGTATCTTTAAACGCAATTACACATTCAATACTATGATGATGGTTACAAATATTTTATGACTCTATGCCATACTGTCACATTTTATGTAATCAATACAAATTCCATATTCAAAAAGTTTTTAATAAAAAGCAAAATTATCACTATATAATGTTAAGTAAAGGGTGAAGGATACAAACTGTATGATCTCAGTTTTTTGTAGCAAGAAAAAGAAAAAAATAAATATATCAAAAATTTTACATGTCTGAAAGGAAATACGGCAAAGTTTTAAAAAATGGTGACCTCTTGTAGGTGATACAATTGTGGGTGATTTTTTTCTTCCTGATTTTTTTTTTTTTTTTTTTGAGACTGAGTCTCACTCTGTCGCTAGGTCGGATTGCAGTGGCGCCCGCCACCACGCCCAGCTAATTTTTTGTATTTTTAGTAGAGACTGGGTTTCACCATGTTGGCCAGGCTGGTCTCGATCTCTTGACCTTGTGATCTGCCCACCTCAGCCTCCGAAAGTGAGGGGATTACAGGCGTGAGCCACGGCGCCCAGCCTTTTCTTCCTAATTTTAAACATCTTCTGTATATTTCCAAATTTTCTACAGTGAAAGTGTGATATTTTACATCACGATTATTAGAAGGTAAAAATGGGTGAGGCTCTAGGATTTCGAAGGTCACTTTCAGCTCTAAAATTCCTTAATTCACACAGCTCTTATCACTATGGTTTGTTTGTTTTTTTGACTTTCCACTGATAGTAACAAAAGAGTATATTACACATTTCCTAATAGCAATGTTATGGCATGTCATTGCCTGAGATTCCTAAATCTTGTGCAAGATTTCAACATTATCTGTAGAACTTAAGTGCTAGATTGTGATCTTTTATGAAGTTTTTGAGTGTTGTCAACAGACTGAATGTTAAGATGAAAATGCCGGGAGAGGACAATACTCGTAAATGTGCATTTCTACATTTAGATATAGCACATTAGTTAGTGCTTCATCATTCAAGAGACATTTAAATTTTACTACATTATAATAACATTCTTAAGAGTTTCCTTAAGACAAGGAGATAAACTCAGTTATTTTCAAGCAAGAATCTGCTCAAACAGTAAACAAACAGGTATAAACAAGTGCATTTGAGTGTGTGGCCACATGCCTGTCACTCCCAAATTCTTGTCCTTTGTTCCCAGCTGGGGAGAAGGTAAACAGAAATGGGGAATGAGGAGTCTCAGCTCCTGGCCTCCGGCCTGCTCAAGCGAAGGGGTAGGAGATCATCCCGCCACTTGCCAGGGATATTTTGGGGATATATCTGACACTGGGTCACATGCACTAGTTGGCCTGCAACAAATCTCAGTCTTCCAGCCAGTCGGCAGCAGATCAGGCACTCCTGTCTTTGAGCCACTGTGGAAGGAACTAGCCTGGGCAGCTCCTCAAAGGGGCTCTTGTTCACATCAAAGCTGGACAGTCAGCCCCTGGTGGGCTTCGGATTCAAAGACCCCTTCTGCCCCCCATCCTTGACTGTTGCCCCTCACAGTGGTCTCACTCTTTCCTTCTTAATCAAGTATGTGGGGCCCCTTTTGGGACAAGCATCCTGGATCAGGACCCAGGCTTTTGGTGACCCAATCCAACGATTCCTGACTCATCGCCTTCTGTCCCATAGGCTTGCATTCCTCCATGAGAAATCCCCTTTGTGTCTTCTTTCAGAATAAACTTTAGATAACTCCTTAAAACCAGAACCCAAATCTTAGCACTATCACCCACTCCCCGCAAAGGGTTACTCTCTACCCCTGAGCAAGGATGGCTTGGTCGGGGGGCATGCCCCTTGCTTTATGGTGGATTGTTACTTTTCATGCAGGGAAAAAAATAAAACAAAACATTAGTGTTTTCATTTAAAAACAAGTTGAACAGTCGTCTCCTGTAAGAGAATCCTGGAGCCCCAGACACACCTAGAAACACAAGTCTGTGCAAAAATACAATGTGTAGATTTATGGAAATGCACATGATGTGAAAAGTCCCTTACGGATGTGTATAAAAATTCGACTTTTTTTTTTCTTTGAGTCTCGCTCTGTCACCCAGGGTGGAGTGAGTGCAGTGGGGCAATCTCGACTCACTGCAGCCTCCGCTTTGTGGGTTCACACGATTCTCTTGTCTCAGCCTCCTGAGTAGCTGGGACTACAGGCGCACGCCACCATGCTTGGCTAATTTTTATATTTTTAGTAGAGATGGGTTTTCACCATGTTGGCCAGGCTGGTCTCAAACCCCTGACCTCAGGTGATCCACCCACCTCGGCCTCCCAAAGTGTTGGGATTTACAGGCATGAGCCACGACGCCCGGCCCAAGACTTTTTATTCAACACCTCATTTTATTCTTATGCACTGAATGCCACATTGGTTTCTTTTTTTTCTCTCTCTCTCACTCAAAGCACTGTTATTAAATCCATGATGCAGCTTACTTTCAACATTATCTTCAAATTTAGGAAATACCATTGTATCATAAGCAGTGGTAATTCCCGTCTGCCAGGTGTCTACCTGGTGAAGGGGTCTTGCTCTGTGCTGGGTGCTCAGAGCCATCCCTGCCCATCTTCGTGCTAATGCCTGGAGGCAGCCACATTAGCTCCACCTCCTGGCTTGGGAGCTGAGGCTCAGAGAGGACAACTAATCAGCCCAAGGTCACAAGCTAATATGTGGCACACGGAGATCTCAAACCCAGCATGAGGTAGGTACTATGACCCCTATTTGACAGATGAAAAACAGACCTACCGAGATGACAGGAACTCACTCAGGGCACACAAATGATAAGTGGCAGAGAAAAGATTGGAATCAAAATCCTAAAAAAATCCTACAAAATAGAGGTGGGGCACAGTGGCTCACACCTGTAATCCCAGCACTTTGGGAGGCCGAGGTGTGTGGATGATCACTTGAGCCCAGAAGTTTGAGACCAGCCCGGGCAACAAAGTGAGACCCCTGTCTTTACAAAAAAATTTAAAAATTAGCCAGATGTGGTGATGTGCCTCTGTAGTCCCAGCTACTTGGGAAGCCAAGGCAGGAGAATCTCTTGAGCCAAAGAGGTCAAGGCTACAGTGAGCTATGATCACACCACTGCACTCCAGCCTGGGCGACAGAGCGAGACTCCATCTCAAAAAAATAAAAAATGAAAAAAAAAATAAATAATTAAAAATAAATTAAAAAAAAAAGTCTGGGTGCGGTGGCTCACGCTTGTAATCCCAGCACTTTGGGAGGTGGAGGCGGGCAGATCACGAGGTCAGGAGATCGAGACCACGGTGAAACCCCATCTCTACTAAAAATACAAAAAATTAGCCGGGTGTGGTGGCGGGCGCCTGTAGTCCCAGCAACGCGGAGAGGCTGAGGCAGGAGAATGGCATGAACCTGGGAGGCGGAGCTTGCAGTGAGTCGAGATCACGCCACTGCACTCCAGCCTGGGCAACAGATCGAGACTCCGTCTCAAAAAAAAAAAAAATTTAGGACACTTTGAAAACACAGTGAACAGGCACCTATAGTAATCATTTTCCCTGTCACTAAAACTCATAAAACAATGGCTTTGAATGGCTATATGATATTCCATTATGATGATATAGCCCAAATTAATTAACCATTTACTTGTTATTGGAAATTTAGGTTATTTCCTATTTTAAATAATTTAAAATGTAAATATACCTTGTAAATAACATCATATTGCATATCTTTATACATGATCTTTTTCTTTTCCTTGTATAAATTAAGCTTTATCATGAGTACATAATCTTTTTCTGCATCTTTAATTATATTCTTAAGAACATTTTTAAGGCTCTTGTTATATATTTCCAAATTGATTTCCAATGTATACTCCCAGGAGAGGGTTAATTTCATGGTTCCTCTTGTGAATGTTGTCTTTATTTTATTCTTTAAATATTTCACTTCTGTATTTTGAATAAATGTACAACAGAATGTTATGTGGATTTTCTTTTTTCCCATGTTCCAGAATTGCAGCTGAGACCAAAAGCCCTGGACAAAAAATGTGAAGTGTCTGGGAACCTTAGAGACCCCTCTGGGCTTTCCGAGAAAGGCAAGATCCGCAATCAGCTCTCCAACCTTCTCACCTCCCCAGCCAACAGAAACTCTTCTGTCTCCTGGTTGGACTTGGGCTCAGCCTCAGCTGTTGATTAGGACAACTGTGTCCCCCAAGCAGGGGAAGAAACCTTGGAAGAGATGAAGAACAGGGAGAGAGTAAGAGAGTGTCGGTTGAGTGACCGTGAAGACAGTGGGAATGGAAGCAGCTTGCCCATGTCGGGCAGATCCACTCCTCCCAGAACTCTCCCAAAAGCCCCTCCACATGCACCTATGGAAGTTCCAGTATTTGAGGGGTCGCCTCACATAGCCCATGTCAGTTAGCATTAGCCACAGAGGCAGGGACACTCACAAGAACCTTGCTGCCAGCTTTGCACAGGGAACTTACCATGAGGTGATGAAGTTTAAGCTCAGTGCCCTTCACCTGGATAATCTATGTTAATACTCAAGGGTGTCCAACATTTTTTTGAGACTAAGTCTTGCTCTGTCACCCAGGCTGGAGTGCAATGGTTGTGCGATCTCAGCTAACTGCAACCTCTGCCTCCCGGGCTCAAGCAATTCTCCTGCCTCAGCCTCCCAAGTAGCTGGGATTACAGGCACCCACCACCACGCCTGGGTAATTTTTTTTTTTGTATTTTTAGTAGAAATAGGGTTTCACCATGTTGGCCAGGCTGGTTTCGAACTCCTGACCTCAAATGATCCTTCCGCCTCAGCCTCCCAAAATGCTGGGATTACAGGTGTGAGCCACCATGCCCGGCTTTTTTTTTTTTTTTTTTTTTGAGGCAAGGTATCACTCTGCTGCCCATGCTGGAGTGCAGTGATGCGATCATAGGTCAATGTGGCCTCCACCTCCTAGCCTCAAGTGATTCTCCTGCCTTGGCCTCCCAAAGTGCTGAAATTACAGGCATGAGCCACTGTACCTGGCTATATTTTTCACTCTCTCTATTTTTTTTTTAGACAGAGTCTTGCTCTGTTGCCCAGGCTGGAGTGCAGTGGCACGATCTCGGCTCACTGCAAGCTCCTCATCCCAGGTTCACACCATTCTTCTGCCTCAGCCTCCCAAGTAGCTGGGACTACAGGCGCCCTCCACCACGCCCGGCTAATTTTTTGTATTTTTAGTAGAGACGGGGTTTCACCATGTTAGCCAGGATGGTCTCGATCTCCTGACCTCGTGATCCACCTACCTCGGCCTCCCAAGTGCTGGGATTACAGGCATGAGCCACCGCACCCGGCCTTTTTTCACTCTCTTGCCTAGGCTGGAGTGTGGTGGCGCAGTCATAGCTCACTGTAACCTCAAACTCCCAGGCTCAAGTGATCCTCTTGCCTCAGCCTCCCCAGTAGCTGGGGACTACAGGTGCATGCCATAAAGTCCAGCTAATTTTTTTTTAGTTTTTGTAGAGACAGGCTCTTGCTACATTGCCTGGGCTGGCCTCCAACTCCTGGCCTCAAGTGATCCGCTTGCCTTCACCTCCCAAAGTGCTGAGATTACAGGCGTGAGCCACCACTCCTGAGCCCAACATTTTATACATATTTATAAGCTTCAAGTCTGGATCTTGGATGTGCAGTTGGCAGGCAGTCACATAAGACCTCTGTCTCCCATGCTCTTATTATCATTATTCAGGGGATACATGTGCATGTTTGTTACATGGATATAACGTGGAATGGTGAGGTTTGAGTTTCTAGTGCACCCATCAGTAAAATAATGAAACTTCTATGCAATAGGTCATTTTTCAACATGAAATCCCTCCCATCCTCTCCCTGTTTGGAGTCCCCCAGTGCCTATTATTTCCCTTTCCATGGTTTTTTTTTTTTTTTCTTTCTCCAATACCAGAGATGTCAGGAAAGAGGGAAAAGAGAAGCTGACACCTCCATCCCCTACTGCAGATGATAAGGCACTAGTGCAAATTGCATTGAAGGTTAAAGAATCTGCAACAAAATGTCTTCAGTGGACTGGCTACACAATGGGAAAGGGTAGTTTGGGTTTTGTTTGTTTGTTTATTTGTTTCCCCTCTGCACAGTCCACTGGAAAGGGGTAGTTTGATTGTAGAACATTTTGGGACAAAATGATTGGGGGGAACTATTTATGTCATGCTTTTTCACAATGGGCTGACTCCTCAGCTAGATTCAAAAGTTATAAAAAGTTATACAGCTGAGGTTCTCAAACTGTGTGCCAGGGTGGCTTGGGAACAGCAAATTCACAGGGGCACTGTGGGCTGTTTCAAATATTTGAGGGAAACCGCTATGCCAGTTACACACCACTCTAACTACAGTATTAGCACAATTTTGACATTAGAACACACTATATCCCTTGCATTGACATATTATCTTTGCAAAGCTGGGGATAAAAAGCATTGACTGTGAAAGTCAATGTGGAATGGGAAATGAGAGGGGTGGCAGCGGCCAATTTTTTTCCAGGGTTTGAGGAGTTGTGCAGTGCTCAACAGGCACACACATCCCATTAGCAACTGTGGCTATTTAAGAATGAAATAGACTGGGCACAGTGCCTCACGCTTATAATCCCAGCACTTTGGGAGGCTGAGGCAGGCAGATCACCTAAGGTCAGGAGTTCGAGACCAGCCTGACCAACACCGTGAAACCCCGTCTCTACTAAAGATAGAAAAAAAAATTAGCCAGTCTTGGTGGTGGGCGCCTCTAATCTCAGCTACTTGGGAGGCAGAGGCAGGAGAATCCCTTGAACCCAGGAGGTGGAGGTTGCAGTGAGCCACACCACTGCACTCCAGCCTGGGTGGCAGAGCGAGACTGTGTCTCAAAAAAAAAAAAAAAGAAATAAAAATAGCATTTTTCGGCCGGGCACGGTGGCTCACGCCTGTAATCCCAACACTTTGGGAGGCCGAGGCAGGCAGATCACGAGGTCAGGAGATTGAGAGCATCCTGGCCAACATGGTGAAACCCCGTCTCTACTAAAAATACAAAAATTAGCTGGTTGTGGTGGCACACGCCTGTAGTCCCAGCTACTCAGGCGGCTGAGGCAGAAGAATTGCTTGAACCTGGGAGGTGAAGGTTGTAGTGAGCTGAGACCACGCCACTGCACTCCAGCCTGGGCAACAGAGCAACACTCCATCTCAAAAAAAAAAAATAGCATTTTTCAATTTATATGAACTTTTAAAAATGGCTATTAGGGGCTGGGTGCAGTGGCTCACGCCTGTAATCCCAGCACTTTGGGAGGCCGAGGCGGGTGGATCATGAGATCAGGAGTTCAAGACCAGCCTGGCCAAGATGGTGAAACCCCGTCTCTACTAAAAATACAAAAAAAATTAGCCAGGCGCGGTGGCAGGCGCCTGTAATCCCAGCTACTCGGGAGGCTGAGGCAGGAGAATCGCTTGAACTCGGAAGGCGGAGGTTGCAGTGAGCCCAGATCGTGCCACTGCACTCCTGCCTGGGCGACAGAGTGAGACTCCGTCTCAAAAAAACAAAAACAAACAAAAAAAATGGCTATTAGGTATTTAGACACAAATACTTAGGTTGTAGATGTTGGAACTAGCTACATAATAAATGGAATGTAATCAGGAAGGTAGTTCTTTTGGTCTGGGTGCACCAAGAAAATATGACTGAGATACTACGAGCACGTGGATTGAGAAGGTCTGGGACCCTAGAGTGTGCAGTAGTAAGCAGGACTGTATCCTCCTGTCAGGGAAAAAGTATGCTTCCCAGTAAGCCCAGAGAGGTCTTGAAGGCTCCAGAAACACAGAATGTGGAGTTCTGAATGTCTTTTTCTAGAGCTGTGTGTCTCACCCACAATTCTGGAGCACGAAAAGAAAGAACACCTGCATGAAACATGTACATTTATTCAAAGTACAGAAAGGAAATAATTAAAAAATAAAATAGGCCAGACATGGTGGTTCACACCTGTAATTCCCAGCACTTTGGGAGGCCAAGGTGGGCGGATCACCTGCAGTCAGGAGTTCCAGACTAGCCTGGCCAACATGGTGAAATCCCATCTCCACTAATACTACAAAAATTAGCCGGGCTGGGTGGTGGGCGCCTGTAATCCCAGCTACTCTGGAGGCTGAGGCAGGAGAATCGCTTGAACGCAAGAGGCAGAGGTTGTAGTGAGCCGAGATTGTGCCACTGCACTCCAGCCTAGGCAACAGAGCAAGACTCTGTTGGGAGGCCGAGGCGGGCAGATCACCTGAGGTCAGAAATTCGAGACCAGCTTGGCCAACATGGTGAAACCCTGTCTCTACTAAAAATACAAAAATTAGCTGGGCGTGGTGGCAGGCACCTGTAATCCCAGCTACTCTGGAGGCTGAGGCAGGATAATCACTTGAACCCAGGAGGCAGATGTTGCAGTGAGCCGAGATCACACCATTGCACTCCAGCCTGGGGTACAAGAGCGAGACTTCCTCTCAAAAAAAAAAAAAAAAGAATAAAATAAAGATAACAGGGCTACACAGACCGGTGGCTCACGCCTGCAATCCCAGCACTTTGGGAGGCCGAGGTGGGCAGATCATGAGGTCAAGAGACCGAGACCTTCCTGGCTAACACAGTGAAACCCTGTCTTTACTAAAAATATAAACAATTAGCCGGGCGTGGTGGCAGGTGCCTGTAGTCCCAGCTACTCGGGAGGCTGAGGCGGGAGAATGGCGTGAATCCAGGAGGCGGAGCTTGCAGTGAGCTGAGATGGCGTCACTGCACTCCAGCCTGGGCGACAGAGCCAGACTCCATCTCAAAAATAAAATAAAATAAAATAAAATAAAATAAAATAAAATAAAATAAAATAAATAAAGATAACATTTTCCCCCTCCACTGAGGCAATCGTAGATACTAGTTTCTTGTATGTCCTAGAAATATATATTAATAGCTAAAATTGATTGAACATTTAGTTTGTGTCAAGCACTATTCTAAGTCCTTTGTACTTAATGAATTTAATCCTGTATGATGCAGTTGCTATTATTATTCCTTCTTTGTAGACAAGTACACTGAAAGGAAGAGAGGCTAAGTAGCTGCCCCAATCCACGCAGACAGTGGTGGCTTCAGGGTCTGAGTTCTTAAACCTACTTTATATTACCTTTGTGCAGAGTTTAGATATTATCTTTATTTATTTTATTTTATTTATTTATTTTTTTGAGACAGTGTCTCACTCTGTTGTCCAGGCTGGAGTCCAGTGGCGCGATCTCAGCTCACTGTAGCCTCTGTCTCCCAGGTTCAAGCGATTCTCCTACCTCAGCCTCCCAAGTAGCTGGGACTACAGGCATGCATCACCATGCCTAATTTTTTTATGTTTAGTAGAGACAGGGTTTCACCATGTTGGATAGAATGTTCTTGAATTCCTGACCTCAGGTGACCCGCCTGCCTTGGCCTCCCAAAGTGCTAGGATTACAGGCATGAACCACCACACCCGGCCTGTCTTTATTTTTTAAAATCTTTGTGTATTTATTTTTTTAGAGCCAGCATCTCACTCTGTCACCCAGGCTGGAGTACAGTGGTGCAATCATAGCTCACTGCAACCTCAATCTCCTGGGCTCAAACCATCCTCCCACCTCAGCCTCCCGAGTAGCTGGGACTATAGGTGCAAGCCACTGTGCCCAGCTTATCTTTAAAAACATGTCAATTTGAGGCCAGGCTTGGTGGCTCACACCTGTAATCCCAGCACTTTGGGAGGCCGAGGTAGGTGGATCACCTGAGGTCAGGAGTTCAAGACCAGCCTGGACAACATGGTGAAACCCCATCTCTACAAAAATACAAAAATTAGCTGGGCATGATGACAGATGCCTGTAATCCCAGCTACTCAGGAGGCTGAGGTGGAAGAATTGCTTGAACCGGGAGGCGGAGGTTGTAGTGAGCCGAGATCGCGCCATTGCACTCCAGCCTGGGCGACACAGTGAGACTCCATTTCAAAACAAACAAACTAAGGCCAGGCATGGTGGCTCATGCCTGTAATCCCAGCACTTTGGGAGGCCAAGACGGGCAGATCACCTGAGGTCAGGAGTTTAAGACCAGCCTGGCCAACATGGCGAAACCCCGTCTCTACTAAAAATACAAAAATTAGGTGGGATTGGTGGCATGCACCTGTAATCCCAGCTACTTGGGAGGCTGAGGCAGGAGCATCACTTGAACCTGGGAGGCAGAGGTTGCAGTTAGCTGAGATCGTGCCATTGTACTCCACCCTGGGTAACAAGAGTGAAATACCATCTCAGAGAAAAAAAAAAAAAAAGTGAAAAAACAGCCAGACATAGTGGATCATGTCTGTAATCCCAGCACTTTGGTAGGCCAAGGCAGGCAGATCACCTGAGGTCAGGAGTTTGAGATCAGCCTGGTCAACATGGTGAAACCTCATCTCTACTAAAAATATAAAAATTAGCTGGGCGTGGTAGGACGTGGCTGTAATTCCAACTACTTGGGAGGCTGAGGCAGGAGAATCTCTTGAATCTGGGAGAAGGAAGTTGCAGTGAGCCAAAATCGCACCACTGCACTCCAGCCTGGGTGACAGAGCGAGACTCTGTCTCAAAATAAATAAATAATAAAATGTTAAAAAACAACAAATGCTGGTAAGGTTGCGAAGAAAAAGGAACACTTTTACACTGTTGGTGGGAGTGTAAATTAGTTTAACCATTGTGGAGGACACTGTGGTGATTCTTCAAAGATCTAGAGGCAGAAATACCATTTGACCCAGCAATCCCATTACTGGGTATATACCCAAAGGAACAGAAATCATTCTATTATAAAGATACGTGTATGAGTATGTTCATTGTGGCACTATTCACAATAGCAAAGACATGGAATCAACCCAAACGCCCATCAGTGATAGACTGGATAAAGAAAAGGTGGTACAGGCTGGGTGTGGTGGCTCATGCCTGTAATCCCAGGATTTTGGGAGGCTGGGGCGGGTGAATCACCTGAGGTCGGGAGTTCAAGACTAGCCTGACCAAACTGGAGAAACCCCATCTCTACTAAAAATACAAAATTAGCTGAGCATGGTGGTGCATGCCTGTAATCCCAGCTACTCAGGAGGCTGTGGCAGGAGAATTGCTTGAACCTGGAAGGCGGAGGTTACGGTGAGCCCAGATCGTGTCATTGCACTCCAGCCTGGGCAACAAGAGCCCAACACGAACTCCATCTCAAAAAAAAGAAAAAGGAAAAGAAAGAAAAGAAAGAAAAGAAAATGTGGTACTTACACACCATGGAATACTATGCAGCTGTAAAAAGAAATGAGATCATGTCTTTGCAGGGACATGGATGGAGCTGGAAGGCATTATCCTCAGCTAACTAATGCAGGAACAGAAAACGAAACACCACATGTTCTCACTTATAAGTGGGAACTGAATGATGAGAACACATGGACACATGGAGGGGAACAGCACATACTGGGGCCTGTCAGTGGGAAGGGGCAGAGCATCAGGAAGAATAGCTAATGAATGCTGTGCTTAATAACCAGGTGATGGGATGAGCTGTGTAGCAAACCACCATGGCATGGGTTTACCTATGTAACAAACCTGCACATCCTGCACATGTACCCAGAACTTAAAATAAAAGTTGAAGAAAAAAAATTAATAAAAACATGTCAATTTAGCAGAGAGAAATCCCAATTGTTTGGATATTAGTGAACTTAAACATTTTTCATATGTTAATCAGTCATTTATATTTATTCTTTCTATGACTTTCCTTCTATGTGAACATTTTTCAGCTTTTAAAATGTCACCATGTTCTAAAGTTGTCTCTATAAAATTAATGTGTTAATTATTTTGAAGCATCCAGTCAGGCAGAAAGGGTAATTATTGTGCTAACTGGAATCTTCTACTCTAAATTTTAGTAGGTCTATGGGTGCGGTGGCTCACGCCTGTAAGCCCATCAGTTTGGGAGGTTGAGGTGGGCAGATTGCTTGAGGTCAGGAGTTCAAGACCAGCCTGGCCAACATGACGAAATCCTGTACCTGCTAAAAATAAAAAAATTAGCTGGGTGTGGTGGTACGCACCTGTAATCCCAGCTACTCGGGAGGCTGAGGCAGGAGAATCACTTGAACCTGGGAGGCAGAGGTTGCCATGAGCCGAGATCATGCCACTGCACTCCAGCCTGGGAGACAGAGTGAAACTCCGTCTCAAAAAAATAAAATACAGGCCAGGCATGGTGGCTCATGCCTGTAATCCCAGGACTTTGGGAGGCCAAGGTGGGCTGATCACCTGAGGTAAGGAGTTCGAGACCAACCTGGCCAACATGGTGAAACCCCATCTCTACTAAATACAAAAAAATTAGCCAGGCATGGTGGTGGGCACCTGTAATCCCAACTACTTGGAAGGCTGAAGCAGGAGAATCGCTTGAACGGGGGAGGCGGAGTTTGCAGTGAGCCAAGATCACGCCACTGCACTCCAGCCTGGGCAACAGATCCAGATTCTGTCTCAATAAAATAAAATAAATACATAAGTAAATTTTAGTAGGTCAAATATATTTTTAAAACTTTATAAGTTTAGGCCAGGTGTGGTGGCTCACACCTGTAATCCCAGCACTTTGGGAAGCTGAGGTGGGAGGATCAACTGAGCCCAGGAATTCAAGACCAGCCTGGGCAATGTAGGGAGACCCCATCTCTATAAAAAATGTTTTTAAAAATTAACCAGGTGTGGTGGCACACACCTATGGTCCCAGCTACTCAAGAGGCTAAAGTAGGAGGATTGCTTGCACCCAAGAGGTTGAGGCTGCAGTGAACTATGATTGCATCACAGAGCGAGACCCTGTCTCAGGGCAGCGCAGGGCAGGTAATCAATCTCACACTTTTACCTCATCATTTATAGATATAAATGATATTTAGGAAGAATAAAAGAGAAAAATTTCCTTAGCTCATCAAAAAGCCTTATAATGTTTAGTCCTTGGACAATCAGAGATTTCAAGTGCTATAGGAATCACTTAATGTGATTTTTAAATTTTTAATTACATTTTAAATTTAATTAAATTTTAAATATTTTTTAAATTTAAAATTTTAAATTTAATTAAATTTTAAATTTTTCATGTGATTAAAAAAATTTTAACAACAAGTGATTGTTTTTTCAAAGTCTTAAGAAGAAGCTAATGTTATGTGACATTTTCTTGTGTAAGTTTCAATGATGTTTACAATTTGTCTTTGATGATTGTGCTTTATTTCTCCATGTGGGGATCTTGTTCCTTATCTTAGTGAACTGAAAAGAGTTTGAATTGGTATTGTCAAGGCATAGATTTAGTAAACCCCAGCTTCTCAGTTCCAGTAGAGAAAGTGAGCAAATGAGGAACTCAATAACTGGTGCTAAAGATAAAAATAATTTAAAGAAATTTCCCTCAAAACATTATTATTTTAGGCCGGGCATGGTGGCTCATGCCTGTAATCCCAGCACTTTGGGAGGCCAAAGTGTGCGGATCACTGGAGCTCAGGAGACCAGCCTGAGCAACATGGTGAAACCCCATCTCTACAAAAAAAAAAAAAAATACAAAAAATTGGCCAGGTGCGGTGGCTCACACCTGTAATCCCAGGACTTTGTGAGGCCGAGGTGGGTGGATCACGCAGTCAGGAGATCGAGACCATCCTGGTCGGCACAGTGAAACCCTGTCTCTACTAAAAATTCAAAAATTAGCCAGGCGCGGTGGCGCACACCCATAGTCCCAGCTACTCAGGAGGCTGAAGCACAAGAATCCTTTGAACCCAGGAGGCGGATGCTGCAGTGAGTTGAGATCGCACCACTGTACTCCAGCCTGGGTGACAGAGCAAGACTCTTGTCTCAAAAAAAGAAAAAAAAAAAGTTAGCTGGTCATGGTGGTGCACACCTGTGGTCCCAGCTAGTGGGAAGACTGAGGTGAGGATTGTTTGAGCCCAGGAGGTAGAGGTTGCAGTGAGCCGAGATTGTGCCCCAGCCTGGCAACGAGATTGTACTCCAGCCTGGGCAACAGAGTGAGATCCTGTCTTAAAACAACAACAACCAAGAAAACACACATACATTATTATTTTAATTTTTTTTTTTTTTTTTGAGACGGAGTTTCGCTCTTGTTGCCCAGGCTGGAGTGCAATGGCATGATCTCTACTCACTGCAACTTCTGCCTCCCAGGTTCAAGCGATTCTCCTGCTTCAGCCTCCCAAGTAGCTAGGATTGCACCACCATGCCCAGCTAATTTTGTATTTTTTTTAGTAGAGACGGGGTTTCTCCATGTTGGTCAGACTGGTCTCGAACTCCTGACCTTGGGTGATCCGCCCGCCTCAGTCTCCCAAAGTGCTGGGATTACAGGTGTGAGCCGTGCCCAGCCTATTCATTTTTTTAAAGAGACACTGTCTTCCTGTCACCTAAGCTAGAGTATAGTGGTGCAATCATAGCTAACTGTAGCCTCAATATCTTGGGCTCACCTCAACCTCCTGAGTAGTTAGGACTACAGTTGCACCACCGTGCCTGGCTAATTTTCATATTTTTTGCTAGAGATGGGATCTTACTATGTTGTCCAGGATGGTCTCAAACTCCTGACCTCAAGTAATCCTCCTGCCTTGGCTTTCCAAAGTGCTGGGATTACAGGTGTGAGCCACCACACCCAGCCAAAACATTATTTTTAAACTATCCAATGGATGCCCATTTTTCATATAACAGTTTCCTCTTGTTATATTACTGATTAATTCAGATAACTAACCTGTAGCACTAACAATAACATAGCAGCTGTTATTGATACAGGAGCTAGAAAGAAATTATTTAGGCAGATAGTGAGGGTAAGAGTCCTCAGCAAGGCTTTCCTTTTAATGAAAAGCAGCCCCCAAATCGTTTGTTTCCTAACAAAGAGCAGCCTGTAAAATTGAGCTGCAGACATAGACAAGCAAGCTGAAAGCTTGCACAGATGAATCCCTGCAGCTGTGCTAATAGGAGAAAGCTACCTGGGGGCTAGGCATGTGCAACATGGAGGATCCATCTTCTCTTTTCTTTGTCAACCATGTGTGCAGTAAAGAAGCAGGCAACAACGTGGTTCTGGCCAGGTAGAAACCTCATCTGCATGATAAAAGATTAGGGTGAGATGGTCAGCTTCTTCACACACTATGCTGATTTAAATGATTCAGAGAGCATTTAAATTTTGCAAATGGCACATCTGGTTCAAGCAATCTCTTGTGCTTATGTTTGTTTGAGACAGAGTCTCGCTTGGTCGCCCAGGCTCGAGTGCAGTGGCGCGATCTCGGCTCACTGCAACCTCCACCTCCTGGGTTCAAGCAATTCTTCTGCCTCAGCTTTCTGAGTAGCTGGGATTTCAGGCGCCTGCCACCACGCCCAGCTAATTTTTGTATTTTTAGTAAAGACAGGGTTTCACCATATTGGCCAGGCTGGTCTCGAACTCCTGACCTCGTGATCCGCCCGCCTTGGCCTCCCAAAGTGTTGGGATTACAGGTGTGAGCCACCACACCCGGCTCTCTTGTGCCTATGTAAATCAGACATTGCCTCCTCAAGCTCGTCCATAAAACCCCACACATGGCCAGCCGCGGTGGCTCCCACCTATAATCCCACACTTTGGAAGGCCGAAGCGGGCAGATCATGAGGTCAGGAGATTGAGACCATCCTGGCCAACATGGTGAAACCCAGTATCTACTGAAAATACAGAAAAAGGAAAAAAGGTTTTAGAACTCCCTGAATGGAATTTAGTTGTTCTGCTCTCTTCCATGCATATCTTTTTCAGAGATCATTTAAATTTTGTTGAGTAGATTTTTTTGCATGTTTTCTCTTCTAGGTCATGGGAGTTTATACTATATAAATGTAAATAGATAACTGTTGCAAGTCATTTCTTTGCAATAACAGGTTACGTGATCATAGTTGAAACAAAAACAGAGATACTAAAACAATAAGAGAGCATGCAGAAATATTCTGATGCAAATGTATTTGATGATTTGATTTCCTTCACTCTGGAATATACTACAGAATGTACTAATATAAATGTGTTTGCCTATGTCTAATCTAGAATATAATTATCCTGAACTCTACATGGTATTTTAGTCTAGAAAGTACTGTAGCTTCTCTGAGTTCTAAATCAAACCAGGAAACAGCAGAGGGCGCTGGTGCTGTGCTTTTGCAAGTGAGATGTGTGCTCATTTCCAGGGTCCACAAAATTTTCTGGCATGCTGTTTCCATGGAGAGGAAAGTAGGTGTTTTCTTTTTCTTTTTTTTTTCAATCAAGCCACCTGCAAACTGCAATGTGTTCTTTTAGTGATTTATTTTTATATCTATGTTTTCCAGGAAGGTTCTGTTGAGCCTACGCAGTCACTTAGAAACAAGAAATATTTGAGAAATTTCTATGAAGTCAAATATGCATTATGTCTCCCACTCTCCAAAATATAACAAAACAAAACAAAACAACTAAACACCCTTGAATGGTATGGCTTACTCTGTTCTTGAACCATATGAGCACCTACTATTTGTTGATTCCATGTTAAACCAACAAAAAGATACTGAGCAGGCTTATGTTTAATGTATGTATTGAGCACCATTTTGCGCATATCAAATGCTTGAAACTGAAGCTTGAAATGTCAGTAAACTCCACAAGGGGTCTCTACATAAATTTTTTTCTTTTTTTCTTTCTTTCTTTCTTTTTTTTTTTTTTTCAGATGGAGTGTCGCTGTCACCCAGGCTGGAGTGCAGTGGCACGATCTTGGCTCACTGCAAGCTCCACCTCCCGGGTTCACGCCGTTCTACTGCCTCAGCCTCCCAAGTAGCTGGGACTACAGGCGCCTGCCACCACGCCCAGCTAATTTTTTGTATTTTTAGTAGAGATGGGGTTTCACTGTGTTAGCCAGGATGGTCTCGATCTCCTGACCTAGTGATCCACCCGCCTCAGCCTCCCAAAGTGCTAGGATTACAGGCGTGAGCCACCGCTCCCAGCCCGGTCTCTACATAAATTGATCACAAGTTTTTGTAGAATAACGGTATAAAAAATAGTATAAAGCACATAGGATTATCTAATTCAGTTATGTTCTACAGGTCATTATTATACACATCCATCAAACTTGAAATCTATACGATTTACCTTCCAGATTTAGAAGAATTTTTTTTTTTTTTTTTTTTTGAGACAAAGTCCTGCTCTGTTGCCCAGGCTGCAGTGCAGTGGCGCAATCTCGGCTCATTGCAACCCCTGCCTCCTGGGCTCAAGAGACTCTCCCACCTCAGCTTCCCGAGTGGCTGGGACTACAGGCATGCACCACCACGCTCAGCTAATTTTTCTATTTTTTGTAGGAATGAGGTCTCACCATGCTGCCCAGGCTTGTCTTGAACTCCTGGGCTTAAGCAATCCTCCCACCTCGGCCTTCCAAAGTGCTGGGGTTACAGATGTGAGCCACCACTTACCGGCTCAGTAACAAATTATTTTAAGGCTACAGAAAGAACATGGTGTTGCTTCAAATATGACACTTCCTTTTAATTAAATGTGTAGGAACAGAGCCAGAAGAGCTACTAAGGGCAGTCTCTGAGAAGAGAGAGGCTTGAGCTTTGTTGGGAGAGAAATCAGATAAAAATTCTTGCAGGAGGCAGGGATGGTGTCACAGGGTGGGGGCCAGAGTGCAGCTGTTGTGTCTGGTCTCTGGGGCAGTGGGGCCAGCCCTGCTGAGGCAGTGCTTGACTTCTGTAGTTAACAAGCAAATGAACGCGCTTTTGGCAAATGCCGTGCTCCTCACTAGATGGAAGAATCAGAAGATACCCTTCCAAGTCAATGAGCCGTCTGCTACAGTGGTTCTCAAAGGTTTTGTTTTGGAACTCCTTACACTCTTAAAAAGTAATAGCAAGGGACCTGCTGGAAGCTGAGTCTCTTTCTCAGCCTGCAGGTTATGCTTGGAAGCCATCAGGTCAGGTGGGGAGTTTTTCCAGCTTCTGTTCTGGGGGTCTTGTGTGGATGCCCTGGGACAAGCCAGGCAAGGAGGCTGCTTTTGCCCTCGCCCTGTGGCTGCCAGACTGACTGATCCCGTTGGCATCAGATTCACACTGAAGAAACTGTGCTTTGTCCTGTGAATAGAAAGCCATGTCCAGAAGGCCCTAGTGTGTATAACCCACTTTCCCAGGAAGCACTGCAAAAGATAAAGGATGTCAGGGACAGAAGAAGAAAAAGTAGAAAGTATCAGAAAATCTCTAAGAGTTGCCTAGTAGACACGTCATACAAAAAGCCTAGTCTGGGCCAGGCGCTGTGGCTCACGCCTGTAATCCCAGCACTTTGGGAGGCCAAGGCGAGTGGATCGCCTGAGGTCAGGAGTTCGAGACCAACCTGACCAATATGTTAAAACCCCATCTCTACTAAAAATACAACAACATAAATTGATCACAATTTTTTGTAGAATAACAGTATAAAAAATTATAAAAAAACAGTATAAAAAAAGTTAGCCCGGCATAGTGGCTTGCACTGGGAGTCCCAGCTACTTGGGAGGCTGAGACAGGAGACTTGTTTGAACCCGGGAGGCAGAGGTTGCAGTGAGCTGAGATCACACCACTGCACTCCAGCCTGAGCGACAGGCCATCTCAAAAAAAAAAAAAAAAAAAGTCTTGTCTGTGTTGCAGGTCTGTGTCAGTGCCTAGCTGACCCAGTGGTTTTAAAAGGACCAGAGTATTTTGGGAAATTGGATGAAATAAGTAGAGTTGCCATCAATAGTAGCACACTATGTTCAGGCTCGCTGTTGTCCACGTGCCCATACTCACATCATCTCTAGCTCTCAGGGCCACACTGTGTGAAGACAACGTGTGGAGATGGTGGAGCACTCAGGCATTTCTAGGCTCAACAGAACCCTGCAGCTGAAGATTAAACACCACCTGCATCTACTCAACTCACAGGTCAGAATGGCCGCTTCACAAAAGAAAAATCGCTCGCAGCTGAACACCAAGAATATGAACAGCAGCTACTTCAAGAATTCTATACATTAAATCCCAATTATCTCCATCTCTCCATGGGTTTAGATGATAGGAATAAGATCCAAATGATACCACTGCAGAGCCCAACTGACAAATGGCTTTGATTCTCCCAGAGTAGGGAGGAATGACAATTTCCACAGACATCTAACAGGGACAGACCTTCACCACCCACTGGTTTGCCCAAATCCAGCCCAGTCATTCCTGTCCGTTCATCTGGTCACAGTGCACAATTGCCTTCGGAAGGGGCAGGGACAGAGTCACAGCTACTATTCTTGGACAACCCAGCCCTGTCCTGGATCCCCATGTCATCCAAGGACTGCCCCATACCACCAGACCCATGCACCTCCTCCATCAGTCGCTGTGGCACTGTCATTCTCAAGCCATTGGACTTTGGTTTTTCTCAACAGCCAGAGGACGTGCTGGGCTTTGATGTCTTCGATGCTGTTTGGAAAGCCTTAGCAGGCCTGACTGAGATGGAGCTGCCAGGCCAGGCGTGAGCCTTCCCATCCATGTCTCTTCAGCAGGTCCTCCTCACACCCCACTGCTGCCCTTGGTCCAGGCTCTGAATTGCAGCCACCTGCTGCACCCACCAATGCCCACTCTTTCCACAGCACCCCTCCAGTCTTGCCACTGAGGCCCCCTCGATTCCAGCAGCACCTCACAGTGTATGAGTCATTTTTTTTTTCCAGGCTAGGCAACTCTTAGAGATTTGTGAGAATCTGTCTCAAAAATAAAATAAAATAAAATAATTTTTAAAAATGAAAAAGACTTTGAGAATCTGTGAATAACTCACACTGCCAAGTTGTTATGCCTGCAGGATTTGTCTCAGAAATATCTTAAAAAATGAGGTTGTTTATCACAAAATCAAAAATGTTTAATTTGATGGATACCTTACATTACTGAGTTTTTTGTTTGTTTGTTTTTGTTTGTTTTTCTGTTTGGTTTTTTTGTGATGGAGTCTTGCTCTGTCGCTCAGGCTGGAGTGCAGTGGCACGACCTCTGCTCACTGCAACCTCCGCCTCCCAGGTTCAAGCGATTCTCCTGCCTCAGCCTCTGGAGTAGCTGGGATTACAAGTGTGCACCATCATGCCTGGTTAATTTTTGTATTTTTAGTAGAGACGGGGTTTTACCATGTTGGTTAGGCTGGTCTCGAACTCCTGACCTCATGATCTTCCCACCTTGGCCTCTCAAAGTGCTGGGATTACAGGCATGAGCCACCACACCCAGTCAATATCGAGCTTTATAAGGAAGGCAGAGTTTCACCATATTGTCCAGGCTGGTCTCGAACTCTTGACTTCAAGTGATCTGCCCTCTTCGGCCTCCCAAAATGCTGGGATTACATGCATGAGCCACCGCCCAGCCAGCATTCCCTTCTTTTTAGCAAGGTTGATGGATAGATTACAGAGATCCATCAGGATTCTTGACTCTATTTCCCTTGTGACCCACAACATTGCATTGACAAAACGAGTAGCTGGGTTTAGAGTGTGTAGATTGTGGCTATAGACACAGTGGGATTATAACACCTGCTGGAAGGCACCTGATGAGGTGATGTGCACATGGCCGGGCTCACAATCACAGTTGCAGTGCATCCGATGATGGCAACTGGCAGCCAGTCCCAAGTGGCTTTTTCCCAGGCTTTTCCTGCACCTGGAGTGACTTTTTTTTTGTTTTTTTTTTTTGAGACGGAGTTTCGCTCTCATTGCCCAGGCTGGAGTGCAATGGTGCGATCTCGGCTCACTGCAACCTCTGCCTCCCGGGTTCAAGCGATTCTCCTGTCTCAGCTTCCCAAGTAGCTTGGATTACAGGCAGGTGCCGCCACGCTGGGCAAATTTTTTTGTATTTAATAGAGACAGGATTTCACCATGTTAGGCTGGTCGCAAACTCCTGACCTCAGGTGATCCAACCGCCTTGGCCTCCCAACGTGCTGGGATTGCAGGCATGCGCCACCTTGCCTGGCTGGGATCACATTTAATGTTCAGTTCCTGTCACTCCCTTTATTTTTCAAGTGTGCATGTTTCAGTATAATATTTTGTTTTAATCATTTGAAAATGTGGCATTTTAATTATTAGTAAGTGCATCTAATAACTAATTTCAGCATTTAAAAAATTAAAATGGGCCAGGTGCGGTGGCTCACGCCTGTAATCCTAGTACTTTGGGAGGCTGAGGTGGGTGGATCACCTGAAGTCAGGAGTTTGAGACCTGCCTGGCCAACATGGTGAAACCCCATCTCTACTAAAAATACAAAAATTAGCCAGGCGTGGTGGCGGGTGCCAATAATCCCAGCTACTCGGGAGGCTGAGGCAGGAGAATCGCTTGAACCTGGGGAGCAGAGGTTGCAGTGAGCCGAGATTGTGCCACTTCACTCCAGCCTGGGCGACAGAGCAAAACTCCATCTCAAAAAAAAAAAAAAGAAAATTATGTTCCCCTAAATATTCGGGACGTTAACAATAAAACATTTAATCAACTAAAATAAAAAAAAACCCTCAAACTTTATTATGACCCTAAAGACTTTAAAAACCCAAACCTTATTATTACCCCAGAAGACTTTTCTACAGCATATGTGGATTTTATTTATTCGTACTTACTGTATTAAATAAAACATTTTAAATATGTATTAATTCATAGAGTAAAAAACTGATTAGAAGTTAACATATTTTTATGAAAATGACTATTTTTAAAACAAAAAATTAGGGCAGGCACAGTGGCTCATGCCTGTAATCCCAGCACCTTGAGAGGCAGAAGTGGGCGGATCACCTGAGGTCAGGAGTTCAAGACCAGCCTGGCCAACATGGTGAAACCCCGTCTCTACTAAAAATCATACAAAAAATTAGCCGGGCATGGTGGCGCACTCCTGTAATCCCAGCTACTTGGGAGGCAGAAGCAGGAGAATCGCTTGAATCCGGGAGGCAGAGGTTGCAGTGAGCTGAGATCGCGACATTGCACTCCAGTTTGGGCAACAAAAGCAAAACTCCATCTCAAAAAAAAAAAAAAAAGAAAAAGTTAGTGAGAGGAGCGGCATTGTTTCACATTTTTACAAATTTCTTAGTTTCCTTTTCTTTTGAGACAGAGTCTTGTTATGTTGCCCAGACTGGTCTGGAACTCCTGGCCTCAAGAAGTGATCCTCCTGTCTCAGCATCTGAGTAGCTGTAATTTTAAGTGTGTGCCACTAGCCTGGCTAATTTTTACAAGTTTCTTTAATATCTGTCTTCCTTTTTTTTTTTTTTTTTTTTTTGAGACGGAGACTAACTCTGTCGCCCAGGATGGAGTGCAATGGCGTGATCTCGGCTCATTGCAACCTCCGTCTCCCGGGTTCAAACGATTCTCCTGCCTCAAGGAGAATCAAGCGATTCTCCTGAATAGCTGGGATAACGGGCGCCCACCACCATGCCTGGCTGATTTTTGTGTTTTTTAATTTTTATTTATTTATTTTATTTTAATTTAATTTTATTATTTTTTTGAGACAGAGTCTCGCTCTGTCGCCCAGGCTGGAGTGCAGTGGCGCAATCTCCGCTCACTGCAAGCTCCGCCTCCCAGGTTCATGCCATTATCCTGCCTCAGCCTCCCGAGTAGTTGGGACTACAGGTGCCTGCCACCACACCCGGCTAATTTTTTTTTTTTTTAAGTAGAGACGGGGTTTCACCGTATTAGCCAGGATGGCCACGATCTCATGACCTTGTGATCTGCCTGCCTCGGCCTCCCAAAGTGCTGGGATTACAGGCATGAGCCACCGCGCCCTGCCAATTTTTGTGTTTTTAGTAGACATCGGGTTTCACTATGTTGGCCACCCTGGTCTGGAACTCCTGACTTCAGGTGATCTGTCTGCCTTGGTCTCCCAAAGTGCTGGGATTACAGGCATGAACTACCGTGTCCGGCATAATGTCTGTCTTAACAGAATGTCACTGAATTTTCATATGTGTCTCTACATTCAATCTATTGTGATATAACATACCATGTAGCCTCTGGAAAACTCTAATGTTAACTGGAGAAAGAGAATGAAAAGGCCAATATTATCTTAGATTTATTATGAAAATATATTTTTCTTTTTTAAAACAATTTCTTTTTTCTTTGAGACGGAGTCTTCCTCTGTCACCCAGGCTGGAGTGCAATGGCCCAATCTTGGCTCACTGCAACCTCTGCCTCCTGGGTTCAAGAGATTCTCCTGCCTCAGCCTCCTGAGTAGCTGAGGCCACAGGTGTGCACCATTACACCTGGCTAAATGTTGTATGTTTAGTAGAGATGGTGTTTTACCACATTGGCCAGGCTGGTCTTGAACTCCTGACCTCAAGTGATCCGCCCGCCTCAGCCTCTCAAAGTGCTGGGATACAGGTGTGATCCATGGCTCCCAGCCAATCCCCTAAATCATTTTGAAGTATGCAGTTCAATACTGTTAAGTATATTCAAATCGTTGTGCAGCAAATCTCTAGGACTTTTTCATCTTAGAAAACTGAAATTCTGGCTGGGCGCAGTGGCTCATGCCTGCAATCCCAGCACTTAGGGAGGCTGAGGCGGGTGGATCACGAGGTCAGGAGTTCAAGACCAGCCTGGCCAAGATGGCGAAACCCCGTCTCTACTAAAAATACAAAAAATTAGCAGGGCATGATGGCGGGCGCCTGTAATCCCAGCTACTTGGGAGTCTGAGGCAGGAGAATCGCTCGAACCCAGGAGGCGGAGATTGCAGAGAGCTGAGATCGGACCACTGCACTCCAGCCTGGGTGACAGAGTGAGGCTCCATCTCAAAAAATAAAAAAGGGGGAAAAAAAAAAAAGAAAACTGAAATTCTACATCCATTGAATAACTCCCCATCCTGTGGATGGCAACAACCATTCTACTTTCTGTTTTTATGAGTTTGACTACTCTAAGTGCGTCTTGTAAATGAATGCAGCATTTTATTTCTATGTGACTGGCTTATTTCATTTACTATAATGTTCTCAAGGTTTGCTCAGATGTAGCATATGTCATAATTTCTTTCCTTTTTAAGGCTAATATTCCACTGTATGTAGAGACCACATTTTTCTATTCATCCCTCAATGGACATTTGGGTTACTATTGCCTTTTGGCTATTGTGAATAGTGGTGCTGTGAATGCGAGTGTACCAGTGTCTTTCCGTTCTTTTGGATATATATCCAAAAGTGGGATTGCTGGATCATATGGTCATTCTATGTTTAACTTTTTGAGGAACTGCCAAAACTGCCCAGCTATTTGCCACAGCAGCTGCACCATTTTATATTCCCACAAATGGTGTACAAGGGTTCCAATTTCTCCACATACCCATCAACACTTTTTTTTTAATTTTTTCTTTTTTTGGGGGGATGGAGTCTTGCTCTGATGCCCAGGCTGGAGTGCAGTGGCGTGATTGTGGCTCACTGCAACTTCCATCTCCCAGGTTCAAGCAATTCTCCTGCCTCAGCCTCCCAAGTAGCTGAGATTACTGGTGTGTGCCACCACACCTGGCTAATTTTTGTATTGTGCATTTTTAGTAGAGATGGGGTTTTGCCATGTTAGCCAGGCTGGTCTCGAACTCCTGACTCCAGATGATTTGCCCTCCTCAGTCTCCCAAAGTGCTGGGACTACAGGTGTGAGCCACCGCGCCCAGCCAAGACTTTTTTTTTTTTCTATTTTTTTCATACTGGCCATACTAATAGGTGTGACACAATAACTCATGTGATTTCTTTATTTTTTATTAAAAAATTTTTCTTAGAGATGGGGTCTCACCTTCTGCCTCTACCTCCCAAGTAGCTTGGACTGTAGGTGCATGCTGCTCTGCTCAGCTCTCGTGGTTTCGATGTGCATTTCCCTAATGATTAGTCATGCTGAGCATCTTATCATATGCTTGTTGGCCATTTTTATATCTTCTTTGGAGGAAGGTCTATGCAAGTCCTCTGTCCTTTATTTATTTATTTAGAGACAGAGTCTCCCTCTGTCACCTAGGCTGGAGTGCAGTGGTGCTATCTCAGCTCACTGTAACCTCCACCTCCTTGATTCCAGTGACTTTCCTGCCTCAGCCTCCCAAGTAGCTGGTACTACAAGTGCGTGTCCCATGCCTGGTTATTTATTTATTTATTTTGTATTTTTAGTAGAGACAAGGTTTCACCATGTTGATCTGCCCACTTCAGCCTCCTAAAGTGCTGGGATTACAGGCGTGAGCCACAACGTCCGGCCTATTTATTGATTTTTTGATACAGGGTTTCACTCTGTTGCTCAGGTTGGAGTGCAGTGGTGCGATCACGGCTCACTGCAGCCTTGACCTCCTAGGCTCAGGTGATCCTCCCACCTCAGCCTCCTGAGTAGCTGGGACTACAGGTATGCACCACCACACCCTGCTAATTTTTGTATTTTTTGTAGAGACCAAAAAAACAAAAAAGGGCTTTGCCATGTTGTTCAGGCTGGTCTTGAACTCCTAGGCTCAAGCGATCCACCCACCTTGGCCTCCCAAAGTGCCGGGATTACAGGCATGAGCCACCGTGCTCAGCCCCTTTGTCCATTTTTTAATCAGGTTATATATTTTTTGTTGAGTTGTAGGAGCTCTTTATATATTCTAAATATTAACTGCTTATCAGACATATGATTGCAGATATTTTCTCGCATTCTAGATTTTTCACTCTGTTGATTTTGTCATTTGATGCACATTGTTTAAACTTTGATAAACTTTGATATAGTCCAATTTATCTATTCACTTTTTAATGTTTTTTTTGTGTGTCTTATCTAAGAAATTACTGCCAAGTCCAAGGTCATGAAACTTTCTCCTTACGTTTTCTTCTAAGAGTTTTATAGTTTTAGATCTTAAATTTAGGTCTTTGAACCATTTTAAGTTTTGCATACGGTGTAAGGTTAAGGGTCCAACATCATTCTTTTGCATGTGGACATCCAGTTTTCCCAGTATCATTTGCTGAAAAGACTGTGATTTCCCCATTGAATGGTCTTGGCACTATTGTCAAAAATCACTGGACCGCCGGGCGCGGTGGCTCACTCCTGTAATCCCAGCACTTTGGGAGGCCGAGGCAAGCGGATGACGAGGTCAGGAGATCGAGACCGTCCTGGCTAACATGGTGAAACCCCGTCTCTACTTAAAAAATACAAAAAATTAGCCAGGTGAGGTGGCGGGCGCCTGTAGTCCCAGCTACTTGGGAGGCTGAGGCAGGTGAATGGTGTGAACCCTGGGGAGTGGAGCCTGCAGTGAGCCGAGATCGTGCCACTGCACTCCAGCCTGGGCAACAGCGAGACTCCGTCTCAAAAAAAAAAAAAAAAATCACTGGACCATGTATGTAAGGACTCATTTCTGGGCTATTTGATTCTATTGGTCTGTCTGTCTTTATACAAATTCCCCACTTTTATTACTGCAGTTTTGTAATAAGTTTTGAAATCAGAAGGTGTGAGACCTCCAATCGTGGTCTTCTTTTTCAAGATTGTTTTAACTATTCAAGATCCCTTGAGATTCCATATGAATGACAGGATAGATTTTTCTATTTCTGCAAAAAATGCAGTTGGGATTTTGATAGCAATTGCATTTAATCTGTATATCACTCAGGTAATATTGACATTGTAACAATATTAAGTCTTCCAATCTATTGACATGAGATATCTTTCCATTTAGTTGTGTCTTCTTTAATTCCTTCCTGCAATAAATGCAGTTGGGATTTTGATAGCAATTGCATTTAATCTGTATATCACTCAGGTAATATTGACATTGTAACAATATTAAGTCTTCCAATCTATTGACATGAGATATCTTTCCATTTAGTTGTGTCTTCTTTAATTTCTTCCTGCAATATTTTGTGATTTTCAGCGCATAAGTCTTCCTTGGTTAAGTTTATTCTTAAGTATTTTATTTGTTCTGATGCTATTGTGAATGTAATTGCTTTCTTAATTTCTTTTTTGTATGGCTCATTGTTAGTGTATAGAAACACAACTAATTTTTTTATGTTGATTTTATATCCTGAAACTTTGCTGAATTCATTTATTTGTTCTAACAGATTTTTGTGTAGGGTTTCCTACATATAAGATCATGTCAGCTAGGTGCGGTGGCTCATGCCTATAATCCTAGCACTTTGGGAGGCCAAGGTGAGCAGATCACCTGAGGTCAGGAGTTCAAGATCAGCCTGGCCAATATGGTGAAACCCCGTCTCTACTAAAAATACAAAAATTAGCTGGGCGTGGTGGCAGGCACCTGTAATCCCAGCTACTCCGGAAGCTGATGCAGGAGAATTGCTTGAACTTGGGAGGCAGAGGTTGCAGTGAGCTGCGATCGCACCATTGCACTCTAGCCTCGGCAACAAGAGTGAAACTCCATCTCAAAAAAAAAAATCTTGTCTTCTGTGAACAGAGATACTTTTCCTTCTTCCTTTTCAATTTATTTTATTTATTTTTCTTGTCCATTTGCTCTGACTAGGACTTCCGGTACTATGTTGGACAGAGGTAGTGAGAGTGTGCATCTTTGTCTTTCTCCTGATCTTAGAGGGGAAGCTTTCGGTCGTTTACCATTGAGTATGGGGTTAGTTGTGGGATTTTTTCATATATGGCCTTTATTATGTTAAGGTAGTTTCCTTCTGTTCTTAATTGGTTGAGTGTTTTTATCATGGAAGGACATTGAATTTTGTCAGACACTTTTTCTTCAACAATTGATGTGATCATGTGGGTTTTTTTCCCCTTCATTCTGTTAGGTAGTGCATGACGTTATGTTTCAGGAATAAATTCCACTTCATCATAGCATCTTTTTAACATACTTGAGTTGTTCACTAGAATTTTGTTGAGGATTTTTGCATCAATATTCATCAGGGAATTGGTCTATCATTTTCTTTTCTTGCACTGTCTTTGGCTTTGGTATGAGGGTAATACTGGCCTCACAGAATAAGTCTGGATGTGTTCTCACTTCTTAAATTTTCAAAAGAGTTGAGGAGGCTTGGTGTTAATTCTTTCTTTCTTTCTTTGTTTTTCTTTCCTTTTCTTTCTTTCTTTTTTTTTTTTTTGAGAAGGAGTCTCCCTCTGTCACCCAGGCTGGTGTGCAGTGGTGCAATCTTGGCTCTCTGCAACCTCTGCCTCCCAGGTTCAAGCGATTCTCCTGCCTCAGCCTCCCAAGTAGCTGGGACTACAGGTGCCTGCCACCACGCTCAGCTAATTTTTGTATTTTTAGTACAGACGGGGTTTCACCATTTTGGCCAGGCTGGTCTTGAACACCTGACCTCAAGTGATCTGCCTGCATCGGCCTCCCAAAGTGCTAGGATTACAGGCATGAGCCACCGCACTCAGCCTCTCCTTTCTTTCTTTCTTTTTTTTTTTGTTTGAGACAGAGTCTCATTCTGTCTCCCAGGCTCCAGTACAGTGGCATGATCTTGGCTCACTGCAAGCTCTGCCTCCCGGGTTCACGCCATTCTCCTGCCTCAGCCTCCCGAGTAGCTGGGACTACAGGTGCCCACCACTGCACCCGGCTAATTTTTTTTGTATTTTTAGTAGAGTCGGGGTTTCACCATGTTAGCCAGGATGGTCTCGATCTCCTGACCTCGTGAGCCAGCTGCCTTGGCCTCCCAAAGTGCTGGGATTACAGGCGTGAGCCACCAGGCCCAGCCTTCTTCTTTTTTTTTTTTTTTTTTTTGACACAAGGTATTGCTGTGTCACTCAGGCTTGAGTACAGTAGCATGATCTCAGATCACTGCAACCTCTGCCTCCTGGGCTCAAGCGATTCTCCTGCCTCAGCCTCTTCAGTAGCTGGAACTACAGGCACACATCAGCATGCCTGGCTAAATTTTGTAATTTTTATAGAGATGGGATTTCATCATGTTGCTCAGGCTGATCTCTAACTCCTGGGCTCAAGCAATCTTCTCACCTTGGCCTCCCAAAGTGCTGGGATTACAGGTGTGCGCCACCATGCCTAGCGGGGTTCTCTCTTTTATTTTTATTTATTTATTTTTTTGAGATGGAGTCTCACTCTGTCACCCAGGCTGGAGTGCAATGTCGCAGTCTCGGCTCACTGTAACCTCTGCCTCCCAAGTCCAAGCGATTCTCCCATCTCAGCCTCCCGAGTAGCTGGGACTACAGGCACTTGCCACCACACCCGGCTAATTTTGTATTTTCAGTAGAAATGGGATTTGGCCACTATGTTGGCCAGGCTGGTCTCGAACTCCTGCCTCAGCCTACCAAAGTGCTGGGATTACGGACACGAGCCACCACGCCCACCCAGCCTATCTCTTTTTTATTCTTAATCTAGTTAAGTTTGTCAATTTTGTTGATCCTTTCAAAGAACAAATTCTTGGTTTTATTGATTCTCTCTATTGGTTCCCATTCTCGATTTCATTTATCTCTGCTTAATGTTTATTTTTTTCCTTCTGCTAGCTTTAGGTTTAGTTTGTTCTTCTTCTTCTAGTTCCTTAAGGTATAATGTTAGGTTGTTGACTTGACAACTTTCTTCTTTTTAAATGTGTTTGTTGTTGCTGTGGACCCTATCCCTGTTGGGCTGAACAAAGGATGACGAACTTGGGAATAAAGATAAAGGCAAAAGAGTATATTTGGAAGAAGGGGTTGGGAGAGGGCGGTCCTTGCTTCTAGTGAACAAGGGCCCTGAGCTTTAGAGCCCTTCGCATTTTATTGAGTAAAGGACATAGGGAGGAGGCAGTGGTTGGTCAGCAGCTTGATTTACAGCTGGCTTGCAAGACTGCATTCTTCAAACAATAAGCTCTAGATGTCCCAGTAGATAACCTCAATGAGCACAGCACCAGGGAGTGATTGCCCTCAGCAAACCTTCTGGCGGTAGGCACAGTCGTTGAGTCTGCCCACATCCTGCATTCATGATAAACAGTTTGCTGTTTGATCATATAGCCTCCAGTGGAATGCTGAGTTGGTCACGATCCCTTTGGTCTTTTCAGCTCCCAACATTTATAAATAAATTTCCTCTTAGTATTGCTTTTGCTGCATCCCATAACTTTTGGTATGTTGTGTTTTTACTTTGATTTATCTCAGGATATTTTCTAATTTCCCTTGTGATTTCTTCTTTGACTCTTTGGTTATTTAAAAGTGTGTCATTTGGGAGTCTCTCAGAGTCTATTCTGGTTTGGGGGCTGCCCAATTTTTTTCTTTTTTTTTTTTTTGAGATGGAGTCTTGCCCTGTTGCCCAGGCTGGAGTGCAGTGGTGCGATCTCAGCTCACTGCAACCTCTGCCTCCCAGGTTCAAGCGATTCTCCTGCCTCAGCCTCTGGAGTAGCTGGGACTACAGGCCCGCGCCAACGTGCCCAGCTAACTTTTTTTGTATTTTTAGTAGAGATGAGTTTTCACCATGTTGGCCAGGCTGGTCTCAAACTCCTGACCTCAAGTGATCTGCCCACCTCGGCCTCCCAAAGTGCTGGGATTACAGGCGTGAGCCACCATGCCCGGCCAGGGACTGCCCAATAAAAAAAAATAAAAAATAAAAAAAAGCAAAGAAAGGGGAAAAAATAGAAAAAAAAGTTACAGTGTGTCGTTTAATTTCCACATATGTACTAATTTTCCATTTTCCTTACGCCATTAATTTCTAGTTTTATTTCACTGTGATTAGAAAAGAAATTGTGTGATTTCAAATCCCATTTCCACCGGGTGTGGTGGCTCACGCCTGTAATGCCAGCACTTTGGGAGGCAGAGGCAGGCAGATCACAAGGTCAGGAGATCAAGACCATCCTGGCTAACATGGTGAAACCCCATCTCTACTAAAAATACAAAAAATTAACTGGACGTGGTGGCGGGTGCCTGTAGGCCCAGCTACTCGGGAGGCTGAGGCAGGAGAATGGCATGAACCTGGGAGGTGGAGCTTGTAGTAAGCCGAGATTGTGCCACTGCACTCCAGCCTGGGCAACAGAGCGAGACTCTGTCTCAAAAAAAAAAACAAAAAAATAACAAATCCCATTTCCACTATTTCTGAAGCAAGTTACTTAACTGTTGTACACCTAAAAGTTTTCATCTGAAATTTGGGATAAATAGTAGTATTCATTTCACAGGGTTGTTGTGAGGATTAAATAAGTTAATAGATGAAAATGTTCTTCATATGGTAGTTGTGGTGTAAACATTAACTACCATTATTGTAGTAGTCTCAAACTGATTATTTACTATTTGTATCAACTTCTTGCATATACCAACAATCCATATGTTGGTGTGTGATTCTCTAAAACAAATGAATGAGTGTCCTACAATTCAATTCAATTCTGACACTATTCACTGTTACTGCATACCCCACAAATTAAAGAATCAGTCCCACAAGACTGTCTTCAGTTCAAATGCTAGTCACAAATCCTGGGGAACACTCATACTGCTGATCCACTGGTTATAATTTGGGGGTTTCATGATCTCCTGCTTACATTTGATAATTTGCTAGGACTCCAGAACTCAGGAAGCTTAAATTTACCAGTTTATTACAAAGAATGAACAGGCTGATGAAGTGGTACACACAGTGAGGTCCAGAAGGGTCCCAAGTGCAGAAGCCTCTATCCCCCGTATTGGGATGTGTCCCTGCACATACATGCATTCACCATCCTGGAAGCTCAGTGAATCTTGAATCTCACTGTTGCAGTTTTGAGAACTCAGTCACCAGCACCCCTGCTGCTCCCCAGAGGCCAATGGGACAGAAAGTTCCAACTGTCTAATCACTTGTGCTTTCTGGCGACCAGCCCATTCTGAGGCTATCTAGGGAACCCACTCTAAGTTACCTCATCAACTCAGGTATGATTGAAAGTGGCTTGTTGAAACTAACAAAAAAGATTTCTACCACTCAGGAAATTCCAAGGGTTTTAGGTGTTCTGTGCCAGGAATAAGGTATCAGAGACAAAGACCAATTTTTTTACAGTACAGTTGGAAAAAAGTGAGGGAAGTAACAGAAAATGAATTAACTGCTATTCTTTTAAATGCATTAGTCTCATCTTTTCAACTAGAACTCAAATTCTCAGGAAGCAAAGGCCATGACTTCAATTCCAGTGACTCTTATAGCATCAAACACTGTGCCAGGTAAGTACTCAATCAACTGCCACACTATCATAACAGTATTACCTTGCATTCATAGACATTACATTTTTACAAAGTTATCTCAAGTGTATTATCTACCTTGAATCTCACACCCTTGTGATAATTTCCACTTTATACAGGGTCAAACTGAGGTCCTGAGATGTTATTTACTCAATAAACACAGTTCATAAGAAGCAGAGATGCAATACAAATCCAGTTCTTCTGATGTGAATTCCAGCCTTTGTCCACTTTACCACAAAAGATGTCTAACTGCAAGACAGGTGACTGTCTTGGTCATAGATTACTTAATTTCTCTGGGTCTTAATTTTTTCATCTGAAAAACAGAATCCTTAATGTATTTTCAGTTCCAAAATCTTAAGACTGTATCAGCTCTATATCTCTTCTAGTTTTAAAGTATCACTATCTGTTATGCACAACTGTTGGCTTTTCCTTTGTACCAGTATGTCAGCAGTAACTATATTTTTGTTTTACAAAAGTTCCTGGAGAGCCACTAACTTAGGAAAAACAGAAAATATAAAGTTGGTTATAAGGCAAATCCCACTGGTTTCCATTTTAAAAGACCCACAAAACCAAACAACCCTATGTTTCCAAGGAAAAATATATAATATACTCACTCAACAGATCACTTTTTGTGAAAAATAAGTAGGAATGATTTTGGAGCCCATAGCATCACAGTTGTAAAAGGAATACTCCAAAAGCAGGGGGATCTATTTGTAAGATGTTCTTGTTTCAGGAACATTTTAACCAGGCATCTACCTTTTTCTAAACTATAAACATTTCTTTCATGCCTAGTGAGAAATTATTTGAATTTGAACAACATTCTCCTCCTCTTCTATTTTAGGATCTAAAGAGCACATGGGCCAGGTGTGGTGGCTCATGCCTGTAATCTTCACTTTAGAAGGCCAAAGCAGGAGGATTGCTTGAGGCCAGGAGTTCAAGATCAGTGTTGGCAACATAGCGAGACCCCATCTTTATTTTAAAAAAAGAACGTATGGGCTGGGCGCGGTGGCTCATGCCTGTAATCCCAACACTTTGGGAGGCTGAGGCAGGCGGATCACCTGAGGTCAGGAGTTCAAGACCAGCCTGATCAATATGATGAAACCCGGTCTCTACTAAAAACACAAAAATTAGCCGGGCATGGTGGTGGGCGCCTGTAATCCCAGCTACTTGGGAGGCTGAGACAGGAGAATCGCTTGAACCCGGGAGACAGAGGTTGCAGTGAGCCAAGATCATGCCATTTTACTCCAGCCTGGGCAACAAGAGCGAAACTCCATCTCAAAAAACAAACAAATAAACAAACAAACAAACAAGCAAAAGAGCATATGGCCAGGGCGCGGTGGCTCACACCTGTAATCCCAGCACTTTGGGAGGCCGAAGTGGACAGATCACGAGGTCAGGAGATCAAGATCATCCTGGCCAACATGGTGAAACTCCATCTCTAGTAAAATACAAAAAATTAGCCAGGTGTGGTGGTGCACGCCTGTAGTCCCAGCTACTCAGGAGGCGGAGGCAGGGGAATCGCTTGAACCCGGGTGGCGGAGGTTGCAGTGAGCCAAGACCACACCACTGCACGCCAGCCTGGGTGGCAGAGTGAGACTCCGTATCAAAAAATAAATAAATAAATAAACAAAAATTAGCTAAACGCGGTGGTATGCACCTGTAGTCCCAGCTACTTGGGAGACTGAGACAGGAGAATCACTTGACCCCGGGAGGCAGAGGTTGCAGTGAGCCAAGATTGCGCCACTGCACTCCAGCCTGGCAACAGAGGGAGATTCCGTCTCAAAAAAAAAAAAAAAAAAAAAAAAAGCGTATGACAAGGCTGCAATTACCCTCTCCACCTCTGCCCCAGGAGAGTGTTGTTATTGAATAATAAATCAAGGAATAACAAGAGTCAGGCATTGGAGGAAAGTTAACTGATAGGCAAATTCTAGGGTGTTTTCCAACATTGAGATCCTACAATTTCAGCTCTGCCCTGAAATTCATGGCTTCATTATGTGAGATGTCTATACCTCACTTCATAAAGTCTCAAAATTCAAAATACTGTTAATTTGAAAGGAAGCAAATTAATCCTCACATTTGATAAAAATATATCCCTTCCCTTTTATTTTTATTTTCATTTATTTATTTATTTTTTGAGATGGAGTCTCTGTCGCCCAGGCTGGAGTACAGTGGTGCGATCTCGGTTCATTGCAACCTCTGCCTTCTGGGTTCAAGTGATTCTCCTGTCTCAGCCTCCCGAGTAGCTGGGACTACAGGCGCCCGCCACCACGCCTGGCTAATTTTTTAGTAGAGACGGGGTTTCACCGTGTTAGCCAGGATGGTCTTGAACTCCCAACCTCAGGTGATCCACCCGCCTCGGCCTCCCAAAGTGCTGGGATTACAGGCGTGAGCCACTGCGCCTGGACTTTTTTTTGTTGTTGTTGAGATGTAGTCTCACTCCGTCACCCAGGCTGGAGTGCAGTGGTGCAATTTCAGCTCACTACAACCTCCGCCTCCCGGGTTCAAGCGATTCTCCTGCCTCAGCCTCCTGAGTAGCTGGGATTACAGGCACGCACCACCATGCCTGGCTAAATTTTGTACTTAATAGAGATGGAGTTTTACCGCATTGGCCAGGCTGGTCTTGAACTCCTGACCTCAAGTGATCCACCTGCCTTGGCCTCCCGAAGTTCTGGGATTACAGGCACGAGCCACTGCACCTGGCCTATTTTTTGTTTGTTTGTGTTTAGAGGCAGGGTCTCACTTTGTGGTCTGGGCTGGAGTGTAGTGGCACAATCACAGCTCACTACAGCCTCTATCTCCCTGGCTCAAGTGATCCTCCCACCTCAGCCTCCTGAGTCACTGGGACCATAGGCATGCACCACCACACTTGGCAAATTTTTTAATTTTTATTGTTTTGTAGAGATGGGGTCTCGCTATGTTGCCCAGGCTGGTCTTGAACTCCTGGGCTCAAGCAATCCTCCTGCCTTAGCCTCACAAAGTGCTGGGATTACAGGCGAGAGCCACCGCACCCAACACTTCTTTCTTTTCTTTCTTTTTTTCTTTCTTTTTTTTTTTTTGAGATGGAGTCTCTCTCTGTTGCCCAGGCTGCAGTGCAGTGGCACAATCTCAGTTCACTGCAACCTCTGGCTCCCAGGTTCAAGCGATTCCCCTGCCTCAGCCTCCTGAGTAGCTGGGATTACAGTCCTGTGCCACCTCGCCCGGCTAATTTTTAGTGGAGACAGGGTTTCACCATGTTGGCCAGGCTGGTCTTGAATTCCTGCCCTCAAGTGATCTGCCTGCCTTGGCCTCCCAAAGTGTTGGGATTACAGGCATGAGCCACTGCGCCTGGCCTTCTCTTTTTTTTTGAGATGGAGTTTCACTCTTGTTGCCCAGGCTGGAGTGCAGTGGCGCGATCTTGGCTCTCCGCAACCTCCGCCTCCTGGGTTCAAGTGATTCTCCTGCCTCAGCTTCCCGAGTAGCTGGGATTACAGGCATGTGCCACCACACCTGGCTAATTTTGTATTTTTTTTTTTTTTTTTTTTTTAGTAGAGATGGGGTTTCTCCATGTTGGTCAAGCTGGTCTCAAACTCCCGATCTCAGGTGATCCGCCCACCTGGGCCTCCCAAAGTGCTGGGATCACACGCGTAAGCCACTGCACCTGGCCCTCTTTCTTAAAACACGTGTAGTTGCAAAGTTCTAATGTAATTGCACAAAATAAATACTTTGGAACCCAAGGCCCAATCTGAAGCATTATAAGCCTCAAACATTTAGTGTCACAAACTGTTTATCTACATATTTGCACAATATCATTGATCTTTGGTAATTACTCTTTGCAGCAACTAGAATCATTTTGTAATTTTCTTGTAGATTGCTATACTTGGTCATATATTTATTGAGTGCCTACTATATGTCAGGCCCTATGATAAACACTCAGTTACTAAAAAGGACCATTAACTGCATTTTGGCTCACTTTAAACTTCAGTAATAAAATAAAACTTACTTAGTTTCTCAAGCAATACAAACCTTGTTAATTCATTTTCTCTACTTCAAGTTGCAGAGACTTCAAGTACAAGAAACAACATATTTTCCAACGGAGCTAATAATGCAGTTCCGTGTGGCCGGGCACAGTGGCTCATGCCTGTAATCCCAGCATTTTGGGAGGCTGAGGCAGCGGATCGCCTAAGGTCAGGAGTTCAAGACCAGCCTGGCTAACATGGTGAAACCCCGTCTCTGCTAAAAATACAAAAATTAGCCAGGTGTAGTGGTGCACACCTGTAATCCCAGCTACTCTGGAGGCTGAAGCACGAGAATCGTTTGAACCCAGGAGGCAGAGGTTGCAGTGAGCTGAGATGGCACCATGGCACTCCAGCCTGGGTGACAGAGCGAGACTCCATAACACACACACACACACACACACACACACACACACACACACACACACACACACAGCCATTCTGTTGCAGTGACATAAAACCTCAACAGTATGGCTTTCTTATAACTAGGAATAAGAAACAGGAAGATTTCAACAAAAAATAAACTTAAAAATACTGAAACGAATTTGACTGTCTGTGTTGTTTCAGAAGGCTGAATAAGCACCAAAAAGAAGTTATAGGAATGTAGACCGTAGATGTCAGCTCAAAACGAAACAAACCCCTGATCCGAACAACCTAACAGCACTGGTTTGAATACTGAAACAGCTGTCAGGACCACTTGCGTGGAATGTCCTAGAGGCAACTGGAGCACCGGAGGGAAGGTTAATTACTTGATACTCTAATATGCCTTTCAACACGGATTCCACAAACACGACAATGCTGATTTTTGTCCTTTTTTTTTTTTTTTTTTTTTTTTTTTCCTGAGACAGGATCAGCCTCTCACCCAGGCTGGAGTGCCGTGGTGTGATCTCGCCCCACTGCACTCTCGACCTCCTGGGCAATCCTTCCGCCTCAGCCTCCCGAGCAGCTCGGACCACAGGCGCAAGACACCACACCGGGCTTTTTTTTTTTTTTTTTTTTTTGGTAGAGACAGGGTCTCGCGATGTTGCCCAGGCTGGTCTCGAACTCCTGAGCTAAAATGAGGCCTGCCTTGGCCTCCCAAAGTGCTGGGATTACAGGCATGAGCCACAGCGCCTGGCCGACAAAGCTCATCTTACTGCATTTGAGAAGCCAGGTAGTCAAGGTCAGGCTTTCCTGTCCCTGCTTTCTCCCTCTCCTATGTGAGCCAGCCCTTAAAGAGTGAAAACGGCAAGAGCCAAAGACGGGTTTTCCTCCTAGGGTCTCCTAGCGACCCGCTGCCCAGATACATTTGGATGATTGTCCTGCAGAAGGCCAAAGCCCTCCATTATGAAAACGAAGCGTTCGGCCGGGGGCGGTGGCTCACGCCTGTAATCCCACAACTTTGGGAGACCGAGGCGGGCGGATCACCTGAGGTCAGGAGTTCGAGACCAGCCTGGCCAACATGGTGAAACTTCGTCTCTACTAAAAGTACAAAAATTAGCCGGGCGTGGTGGCGGGCGCCTGTAATCCCAGATACTCAGGAGGCTGAGGCAGGGGAATCGCTTGAACCCGGGAGACGGAGGTTGCAGTGAGCCGAAATAGGGCCATTGCACTCCATCCTGGGCGATAGAATGAGACCCTGTCTCAAAAAAAAAAAAAAAAGAAAAGAAAACGAAGCGTTCTATCCTGGAATGTTCTCCCATGGTAAGAAGGAACAGAGAAGCAGGAGACAGATACTTTGAAAGGAGGTGCGCTCTGAGGAGGGGAAAGCGGGAAGAGCGATTCCAAGTTTAGGAAATCCTGCACGGCGCTGGAGCGTGGAAGGGCAAGGAGGAGCCAGGGGAGGCGGTGTGCAGGGCTGACAACGGAGGGAGCGAACTGGCGTCGTGGATCTGCGGGTCCCCGGGCGGGCTGTACTAGGGCAGTGGGGAGAGGGCCGGGGGCACCGCGAGGCCGGGGCGCCGGACACCACGCATGCGCGGGGCTGGGAGCTTAGCGGGGCGCGCGGCTGCAGCAGTCTGGGCAGACCGCCCCGGCCTCGCCCGGTGCCGGCTGCGGCCGCCCCCGCCCCAGCGCGGCGGCCGGGCTCACACTAGTCCCCTCCCAGCCACCCGGAACCCGGCAGCCCGGCCAGACCCGCCGAGGCCGCGACGCCGGCGTCGACAGCGGCTGCGACGGCCCTGGGAGCGCGTGAGGCTCCGGGGTCGCGGCGGCGATTGGCCGGCCGCGGCGCCCGCTCCCAGAATGCAGCGCATGGCGCGTCATTGAAGAGAGACCATGATGGCGGCGGCGCTGGGGCCCCCAGAAGTGATCGCTCAGCTGGAGAACGCGGCTAAAGTTCTGATGGTGAGGACGCCGCGCCCCTCAGACCCCGGGATTCGCGGGCCCCCGGTCGGCTCTGCCACTCCAGGCCTTGCTGCTCGCTGGGCTGGCGACTGGCAAGGGCCTGCAGGGAGCCTGGAAGTGGAGGAGGAGGTGGCGGTGGCGTGGCGCAGGATTCTTCATCCTACTTTCCTCCTGCCGTCGTCCCCTCCTTCCAGGAGCTGTCCCCTTCCCCTGGCTGCCCAGCACCCCAGTCGGGCGTGGGAATATAGTGGTGTAGCAAAGAGAATTTCTTCACCTTACACCCTGCCCCACAGACTGGGTCGCAGAGCAAGGCGCCGGGAAGGAGTTGGGGTTGCGCCGGGAAGGAGTTGGGGTTATCCCCGCAGGGCTTCGGTAGGGGAAATTTGTAGGGCTGTGTGAGCGCTCTTGGGGAGTTGGTGTCGGGAGGGATTGGATGGCACAGCCTGGGTGCTGTTAGCAACCCTTGTTTCCTGTGCATTCGCATCCTCTAGCGCTTCCCTGACATGCAGCCACCTCTGGAGTAATTGCAGCCGGCAGCACGTGGAAGGGCCGGGCCGGCAGGAGGGAGGGAGGGGAATCGTTGAGACCAAGGTCATTGGGGCAAAACTTGGTCTAGTGCTAAGCTCCTTAAAGCTCCCGCGATTTGGAGAACTGAGTCTATGCTACTCTTTGACTTCATGCTTACACTACAATAAACAGTTTGATGAGATTGTTTACTAAGGGAATTTGAGAAGGCCGAGTCAAAGGATAAAAGTATTACATGCAAGGAGAAGTAAGGATAAACTACGTTCAGTTAGTAAACAGTGTTTGTATTTGCTGGCTCAGCTTTGTTTTTGCAAATTATGACTTCAGTGTTTGTAGATGTTTTGGGAAGTTAGAGGTTCATTTGATACCTGGATTGATTCAGACTTTCTAAGAATTGGATACAGCCAGCTTTGTTACCTTTTTGGACTTTTTTCCTTTTGGTTTGGTGTTAGGGTGTTTGAGCATCACGTTTGAGAATATTCGAACTAATTCTAGCGTAGTTTGTAGTTCTAATATTTTACACCAGATATTTTTGTTTCTTTAGAAATCGAGAAGTCTAATAAAAGCAGTATTTACTTGCTTCATTGTGAATATTAACTTAATGTACGTTTTGTCACAAAACAGACTAGTGAAGGTTTTCACACTTTTGCAAATTAAGCAGAAGTAACTAGCTAGTATTCCCCTTAATAAAAGATTCTTAAAAATCCCTGACATAGAGCGTTTTGTAAAATTCCTGAAATTTTCCTAGGAGCTAGGGGCTCTGTTTTCATTAGATTCTGGAAGGAGTATGCCACCCAAAACACGGCTGTAGTTCTTACACTGATCAGGTAAAATCAGTGTCCTTCGTCACTGGCTTAATATAAACTAGTATTTGTGTTTTCCAATATCTTCCCTCTTCCCTGGCAAAGCTGCTTTTATCCCCTATAAGGAGTAGGTGAGAAGAATAGTAGTAAGTACCGTTTATTGAGTGCTAGATATTGGGCTTGATGCTTTACATACTTTACATATTTTATTAATTCTTGCAACAGCTTTGCTTTACAAGGTTGAGAAACTGTAAGTGACCCGGGTTACACGATTACTAAATGGCTGAATTAGGTCTTGAACTCAGTTCTGTCTGGCTCTAAAGCTGTGTGTCTTTCCACTCTACCCCATCTGTCATATGTTGTATAAATAATTTGTCTAAATGCTTTTTATCTTTTCAGAGGAGAGTAGTATTGAAAAAAGTGTCATGTTATTAAAAACAGGAAATTACAACCGGGCGCGGTGGCTCATTCCTGTAATCCCAGCACTTTGGGAGGCCGAGGTGGGCGGATCACTCGAGATCAGGAGCCCAAGACCAGCGTGGCCAACACGGTGAAGCCCCATCTCTACTAAAAATATAAAAATTAGCCGGGCGTGATGGCTGGCACCTTTAATCTCAGCTACTCTGGAGGCGAAGACAGGAGAATCGCTTGAACCAGGAGGCAGAGGTTGCAGTGAGCCGAGATCGTGCTGCTGCACTCCAGTCTGGGCGACAGAGTGAGACTTCATCTCAAAAAAAAAAAAAAAAAAGGAAATGACTTTTTGGAAATTTCCACTTAAGTATTCAGAAATTTGTACCAAAGATGTGTAGAGTAGTTATTGTATTATTTCTTAATATGAAAGCTATATTCCAAATTATTAATAGCTACCATTTATTGAGTACATACTATGTTCGAGGCGCTGTGCCAAGCCCTTTACATATATTACTTTTTATCTCCAGTAACTCTGTGAGGTAGGTATTATTACTTTCATCTTCTTTTTTTTTTTTTTTTTTTTTTTTTTTGAGACCAAGTCTCACTCTGTTGCCCAGGCTGGAGTGCAGTGGCACGATCTTGGCTCACTGCCACCTCCGCCTCCCGGGTTCAAGCGATTCTCCTGCCTCAGCCTCCTGAGTAGCTGGGACTACAGGTATGTACCACCACACCCAGCTAATTTTGTATTTTTAATAGAGACGGGGTTTCACCATGTTGGCCAGGCTGGTCTCGAACTCCTGACCTCGTGATCCACCTGCCTCGGCCTCCCAAAGTGCTTGGATTACAGGCGTGAGCCACTGCACCTGGCGTGTTACTTTCGTTTTCATTTTACAGGCTAAGGAAATTCCAACATGTAGATGCTAAGTAATCTACACAAATTTACATAGCAAGGGGTAGAGACTCAAACTCTGGTTTGTCTGTTACCAGTCTGTGGTTCTTAAGCTGTAGGATACTGGGACCAGAAAGAAGGTAAATTAATTCATCTTTGGCTAATTAAGGTTGTTAATGCTCCGTCAATTATTAAGCATTAAGCTACATATTTTAAACAGAGTGATCTTAGCATTTATCCATCTGTGGGTGTGAATATATCTTATGGAAAATTGCTGTATTTTAACTGTTAATATGCTTTGAGATTCAAAATGCAAATAGTGATGTATTTCATAATTATTTTTGCTTAATTTTTCATTAGGTAACTCATAGTTGTTTTATGGAAATCAGCATAGAATTTTAGAACATAGAAGAATCTTAGATCTTTTGGTACAGAGGTCTTAGGGAGTCTAGGATGAATATCAGGAAATTGTAACAAATTTTTTGGTATAAACGTACATTTTTAGTAATAGGGTCTAGAGCTTTTATCACCGTCTCTGAGAGACTAGAAACTGAAAAATAAGAACCAAGTCTAAGCATTCTCCCTTCTATGCTACAGATGGGGAAACTGAGGTTCAAAGAGGTAGAAGTGACTTGCCCAAGGTAGGTCACAGAGCAAATTCATGATATAACTGATCCAGGCTGAGATCACCAGACTCCCCTTTCAGAACTTTTACTCTTTTTTTTTTTACTTTTTTTACTCAACCATGTTGGTTCTTAGTCAACATATACTATAAATGTTACGTTTTATTACTTGATGGAAAATGTCTAAATATGGTACATCTATATTCAATCAATTTAGGTTATTGGATAAGCTGCCAGATAAAGTAGTACAGTCGTCCCTCGGTGTCCATGAGAGGTTAGTTCCAGAAGCCGCCTCCACCCATGGACATCAACCGTGCATTGATACTTAAGTCCCCCCGATCCCCTCCCTTTCTTTTGAGACAGGGTCTCTGTTGTCCAAGCTGGAGTGTAGTGGCATGATCATGGCTCACTGCAGCCTTGAATGGGTAATTTTTTTAAAATATTTTTTTGTAGAGAGGATCTCACTATGTTGCCCAGGCTAGTCTTGAGCTCAAGTGATACTCTTGCCTTGGCCTCCTAAAGTGCTGGAATTATAGGCGTAAGCTACTGTGCCCAGGTGAGTTTCTTACATGATATGGTATGGTAATTGTGTATGACCTATGCACATCCTCTTGTATACTAAAATGTAGGAGGTGTTTTGATTTTAGAGACAACATTATTGAAAAGTTTAGTGTTCTTATAGTATTGATGCCACATTCATTTGCAGTCCAAAGAGTGCTTTATTTATTGTCTTGAATTTGCTTGGTTTTGTTGCCCTGTCTTCATTAGGTTGTTTTGGATTGTCCTTAGTGATTGTGTGTAGCAATAATATAAGATAGTGCAGAGCACACATATTAACTGATACATTATAGAAAAGTAATTTTCATAGGTTTTTTTTTTTCTTTTTCTTTTGAGACAGTCTTACTCTTGCCCAGGCTGGAGTGCAATGGCGCAATCTCAGCTCACTGTAACCTCTGCCTCCCAGGTTCAAGTGATTCTCCTGCCTCAGCCTCTCAAGTAGTTGAGACTGCAGGTGCCTGGCACCACGCCTGGGTAATTTTTGTATTTTTAGTAGAGATGAGGTTTCAACACGTTGGCCAGGCTAGTCTTGAACTCCTGACCTCAGGTTATCTTCCCACCTTGGTCTCCCAAAGTGCTGGGATTAACAGGCGTGAGCCACCGCACCCGGCCCATACATTTGTTTTTAAACCAGGATGGATTTAGTGAGTGTAAATCCAACTTCAATAAACGAGATTCATGACTGGTTTTCATAGATTTTATTATAGTGGAATCTGGTTAATATCTTCTAAAATACTTGCACATCTGTAGTCCTATAGAAAAATTTTTGTCTTCATTCTCCTATCAGTCCTGTGAAGTAAATAGGATGAGATATTCCTAAACCTTATAAATGAGAAAACCTGGCCAGGCATGGTGGCTCACACCTGTAATCCTAGCACTTTGGGAGGCCAAAGTAGGTGGATCACCTGAGGTCAGGAGTTCGAGACCAGCCTGGCCAACATGGTGAAACCATGACTCTACTAAAAATACAAAAATTAGCTGGGCGAGGTGGTGCATACCTATAATGTAATCCCAGCTACTTGGGAGGCTGAGTCAGCAGAATCACTTGACCCCAGGAGGCAGAGGTTGCAGAGATTGTGCCATTGCACTCCAGCCTGGGCTGTAGAGCGGGACTCTGTCTCAAAAAAATAGAATAAATAAATAAATAAATATGAAAACCTGATATTCAGAGATGGCAAATGATTTACCTGTTGTCATATAGCTAGTTTGGATCTGGAATCCAATTTCTGGCCATTGATTTGTTTTAGAACATTTCTTCAGTATATAGAAACACAGCATGTTAGACACTATGCTGTGTATGCTGAGGAGACAGAAGAAGCACCTTCTTTTCAAGGAGTGGAGAAAGGCAAAAATATTAGCAAATGTTGGTTGGTAAAGTTATAATAGAAGTAGGTACAAACATCTGTCTCAGGCTGAGATGGGGACTGAGAAAGGGCTTCTTGGAATAGGTAACCCTTAAGCTGAATCATGAAAAATAGATTGGAGTTTTCTAGTTTGATAAGCAATATCTCAGGTGGAGATATATATTTTGGGGAATATAGTCTGAGAGAATATAGTTTGGGGAAATACAGTGAGTTTGAGGAATATTTGAGCATTTATATAGTAGATATTTCCCGAGACCTTCAAATGTGTAAGGTACACTGCCTTTATTTTTTTGTAACCACAGTACACGTCATAAAAATGAAAATTTTAATTAATTGAACCTACTTTTCTTATTTGAAAGATGCATTATAGTAAGTATGCATTTTTGTTTATTTCAGCCCTGTCTTGTAGTACCTGCAGTGGCACTAGATATTAGAAAACTGGCACAGCATTCTTTTTCTCAAAAAAGCTAATTAATAGGAAATTTATGTTTCAAATTCAGTTCAATTAAATGTGTATTTGCAGTTGGACTTGTGTCAAACTAATTGGAACATAGCCAGTGATCCAGAGAAGAAATGCGAAAAGGCATTTGAAATCATCCATAGATGCCTAAAAGGCAGTTGTTAAAATTTAACATCATTTTATGATTAAAACAATTGGGTAAACTAGGAATTGAAGGGAATTCTCAATATGATAACAAATAGTTATCTGAAACCATGTATTAAATGATGATATCCTCAGAAGTAAAACAGGAGTCCTAATATAACTGTTATTTAACACCTTCTGGAGGGTCTAACTGATAAAGTAGTACAAAAAATGGGAATAAGTGCAGATATTGGAAAGAAAGGCCAAAAAATGATTATTTGCAGGTGATATGACATTTCGGAAAAAAAGTTTAAGCAAAATAACTAAGACTGTTGGAACCATTAGTTCTTTGGGAAGATGACCAGATATAAGAAAAATAAATGGGTTGCAAGGTTTCCTTTATATCAACAGTGATCAGCTTAAAATTGGAAAAAAGATCCCATTCTATTAGAAAGAAAAACTGTAGAAATAAATTATAGGGCACTGATAAGAAACATGCACCATTTTTATGAAGAACATGATACAGCTTATTTGCAGAATATAAAAGAGCTGAATTAAATGAAGGCTATGCTCCTTGGTCTGAAAGGTCAATCCGGTTAAGGTGGCAATTTCTCCCTCATTCATCTCTAAATTGAATATAATGTCAATCAAAATCTCTCTTTCCTCCTCACCCTTTTCTGAGGTGGGAGAAAAATTAATTGATTAGAAAATATATCTGGAAGTCTGTGAAGGGTTTGGGGACTTGATGTAGCAACTATTACAAAGTATTCAGAAGCTAAAGTAATTGAAACATAGCATTGGCATAGGAAAAGAATAGAAAGTTAGAATAGTCTAGAAACAGAACTAAGAATAAAATGGTATTTCACATTGTAAAGGTATGGGGAAGTATGCTACAAGTTTTTGATACAAGAGCCTTCAATATATAGCTGACCCCCAGCTATTTCACTTCTGGCCATTTATTCAGTTTATGGAAATACTTGCTTATACACAAAGAATGTTTACTGTAGTGTACTTTGCTGTAGTGAAGATTGAAACAGCGTAAATGTCCAGTTATACCAAATTGATTTTATATACTGGTATTCTATATAATGGAGTTTTATGGAACTCTTAAAAAATATGGTATATCTAAAATGTGATAGCTTTTTTTTTAAATGGGAAGATCTGAATGAACATGGAAAGATACTCAAAATAAGACGAAAAATTGCAGAATAGAATATATGATCCCATTTCTGTTTTCTAGAAAAAGTTCTGTATATATTTGTATATGCATAGAAACGGAAATGGAAGGCTTATACTAAACTTCTTTTTTTTTTTTTCTGAGACAGAGTCTTGCTCTGTCACCCAGGCTGGAGTGCAATGGTGTGATCTCGGCTCACTGCAACTTCTGCCTCTCAGGTTCAAGCGATTCTCCTTCCTCAGCCTCCTGAGTAGCTAGGATTACAGGCATGCACCACCACACCCAGCTAATTTTTGTGTTTGTAGTAGGGACAGGGTTTCACCTTGTTGGCCAGGCTGGTTTTGAACTTCTGATCACAGGTGATCTGCCAGCTTCAGCCTCCCAAAGTGCTAGGATTACAGGTGTGAGCCACTGTGCCTGGCCTATACTAAACTTCTAAGAATGGCTACATAGGGAATGAGATTGCACATGGGAGGAGTGCTTAATATAGTTTTAATATAGTTTGAATTTTTTACAATATAAAAATTTAGACCATAAATTAATACTCCGTTTTAGTAAATTTGAATGTTGCATGCATTTCTATTTTCTTTTCTTTTCTTTGAGATGGAGTCTCACTCTGTTGCCTAGGCTGGAGTGCAGTGGCGCAATCTCGGCTCCCTGCCACCCCTGCCTCCCGGGTTCAAGCAATTATCCTGCTTCAGCCTCTAGAGTAGCTGGGACTACAGGTGCACGCCACCATGCCTGGCTAATTTGGTATTTTTAGTAGAGACAGTATTTTACCATGTTGACCAGGCTGTTCTCAAACTCCTGACCTCAGGTGATCCGCTCGCCTCGGCCTCCCAGAATGCTGGGATTACAGGCGTGAGATACCACACCCAGCCTGAATGTTGCATGTGTTTTAAAAAAATCTACCCTTTTCTTTTTTTTTTTTCTTTGAGATGAAGTTTCACTCTTGTTGCCCAGGCTGGAGTGCAATGGCGCCATCTCGGCTCACTGCAACCTACACCTCCTGGGTTCAAGTGATTCTCCTGCCTTAGCCTCCCCAGTAGCTGGGATTTACAGGTGCCTGCCATGATGCCTGGCTAATTTTTTGTATTTTTAGTAGAGATGGGGTTTTACCATGTTGGCCAGGCTGGTCTTGAACTCCTGACCCTCAGGTGATCCACCTGCCTTGGCCTCCCAAAGTGCTGGGATTATAGACGTGAGCCACCACACCCGGCCAAAAAAAAATCTACTTTTAAAATCTACTTCCTTGAATGTCCTGCAATTATTTTTATGTTGAAGAATGTTCAAAGCTGTATCATGGTTCAGACTAAGACTAGGTTTGTGGTTTTGCATTTATAGACTTATAAATACAAATGCAGGGCATTCCATTTCCACAGATTTGTTTAATCACTGCTAAGTATAATATAACCTTGTGAATAAATAAAAGGAAAAATGTCTTTTGAGTGAGAAAGAGCTAATAGAAAACTAATAAACTTTATTCTGGAAAAGAGATAGGGATTCACTCTTTCTCTGTTTGTAATTATGGGAAAAATTGGGTCCATTGTAATTTGACAATATTTTAGAGAAGGGTTTTTCAGAGTTTAGAACATGCATAACCAATCTTAGGGTGATTATTAAAACTGCAGATTTCTGGCTGGACACAGTGGCTTACACCTGTAATCCCAGCACTTTGGGAGGCTGAGGCGGGCAGATCACCTGAGGTTGGGAGTTCGAGACCAGGCTGACCAACATGGAGAAACCCTGTCTCTACTAAAAATACAAAATTAGCCAGTGTGGTGGCGCATGCCTGTATTCCCAGCTACTCGGGAGGCTGAGGCAGGAGAATCACTTGAACCCGGGAGGCGGAGAATGCAGTGAGCCAAGATCGTGCCATTGCACTCCAGCCTGGGCAACAAGAGCGAACTCTGTCTCAAAAACAAAACAAAACAAAAAACTGCAGTTTCCTTTGCCTTACCTACGAAGGTTCTAATTTAGGAGGCCATGTTTCTTTCTTTTTTTTTTTTTGAGACAGAGTCTCACCCTGTCACCCAGCCAGGAGTGCAGTGGCGCAGTGCACGTTTAGGCTCATTGCAACCTCCGCAACCTCCGCCTCCCAGGTTCAAGCAATTCTCCTGACTCGGCCTCCTGCGTTGCTGGGATTACAGGCACGTGTCACCATGCCCGGCTAATTTTTGTATTTTTAGTAGAGATGGGGTTTCACCATGTGAGGGAGTTTCACCATGTTGGCTAGACTGGTCTCGAACTCCTGACCTCGTGATCCTCCCACCTCGGCCTCCCAAAGTGCTGGGATTACAGGCATGAGCCACTGTGCTTGGCCATGGAGACCGTGTTTCATTCCATATCCTCATCTTTTTTGTCTTTCTTAGTGGGTCTGAAGGGTCAGTATAGTGAGTGGGTGGCCTCTGCCTTGTATCCGAGCCATAAGACTGTTTCTGTCCACTGTCTTTGTTGTCCAGCCAGGGCTACCTACATAATTTGCAGGGCCCAGTGAAAATGAAAATGTAAGGCCTCTTGTTCACAAAAAGCAGGGGAAAAGTGCCATTAAGTGTTGTGAAATATAAAGCATTTTTCTTTAAAAATGTTTGCACCTTGTGAGGCTTTGGATAAGTTACTGCCTTTCCAGCTTCTGTTGACTCTTTTCCAGTCACTTTTTCTCTTCATCAGCCACACTAGCTTTTTTGCAACCCTTCCCACTTGTGTCCCGTGTCCTGTCACAGGGCCTCTCATATACTAGTCCTTCTGTCTGGAATGCTTTTCTTCACTGTCACTTCATCCTTCAGTTCTCTCAGTAGTCAGTTTCTCAGGGAAGCCTTCCTTAGCCTGCCTGAAAGGTGAGATTCACCTGTCCTTTTATAACAGTGTAGTTCTTTTATTTTATTTATTTTATTTTTTACTTTTTGGAGTTAGGGTCTTACTCTAAAACCCAGCTGGAATGCAGTGGTGTGATCATGACTCACTGCAGCCTCAAACTCCTGGGCTGAAGCGATCCTCCCCCTTTAGCCTCCCGAATAGGTGGGACCACAGGTGCACGCCACCACACCTGGCTATGTTATAATGTTTTTGTAGAGACGAAGTCTTGCTGTATTGCCCAGGGTGGTCTCAAGTTATTGGTAGTTCTTTTATAACACCTTATTTATGTGATTGATTAATGAACGTTGGTTTCTCTTGCTGGACTCTAATGTGTATTTGTTCAGGGACCCTGTTTGCTTTTCCTTGATTATGTGTGTCTAGTACAGGGCTTGGCACCTTGTTGCTCAGTAATATTTGTTGAATGAAAAAGGATGAATAAACGAGGAAGGGAGTAGTGTGAAATGAGACTAGGGAAATAGAGGCTGGGTTATCTTAAGGTTTTGTTTGCTGTAATAATTAGCTTGAATTCACACAGTATAAAATTTTAATCCCAGCACTTTGGGAGGCTGAAGCGGGCGGATCACCTGAAGTCAGGAGTTCGAGACCAACCTGGCCAACATGGTGAAACCCCATGTCTACTAAAAATACAAAAAATTAGCCAGGCATGGTGGTGCATGCGTGTAATCCCAGCTACTCAGGAGGCTGAGACAGGAGAATCGCTTGAACCCGGGAGGTGGAGGTTGCAGTGAGCCAAGATCGTGCCACTGCACTTGCAGTGAGATTGCACCACTGTACTGCACTTGGAGTGAGCCGAGATCGTGCCACTGCACTCCAGCCTAAAAGAGCAAAACTCCGTCTCAAAAAAAACAAACAAAACAAAACAAAACAAAAACTTGTCAGATTTGTGGTTTTGATGTTTGACCGGCAGCAGTGTGAAAAATCCTGTCTGTAGCTCCACCTCCCTGGGTGGATGAGGCAGGAGAATTGCTTGAGTCCGGAAGTTCAAGCCTGGGCAACATAGCAAGACCCTATCTTTTTTTTTTTTGGAGATGGAGTCTTGCTCTGTAACCCAGGCTGGAGTGCTGTGGTGCGATCTCGGCTCACTGCAACCTTCACCTCCCGGGTTCAAGCAATTCTCCTGCCTCAGCCTCCCGAGTAGCTGGGACTACAGGCATACGCTGCCACGCCTGGCTATCTTTTTGTATTTTAGTAGAGACAGGGTTTCACTATGTTGCCCAGGCTGGTCTCGAACTCCTGAGCTCAGGCAGTCCACCTGCCTCAGCCTCCCAAAGTGCTAGGATTACAGACGTGAGCCACCACGGCTGGCCCAAGAGCCCATCTTTTTTTAAAAAATAGAGAAATAATAACCACTACCTCAGGGAGTTAGCACAAAGATAAAATGATTTAGCATACATTGAAAGAAAAGTGTTTAGTATAGTGCCTGGGGTATAGTAAGTGCTCTGTAAATGTTAGCTGCTATTTTGTACTTTAATGTATCAAATAACATGGCATCAAATCAAGATAACCTTACTGTAAGCACTTGATAAATACATGTTGAGTTAATTAGATTTCTTCTAGAGTAACACTAGCTGATAGAACTTTCTGTGCTGATGGAAGTGTTCTTTATCTGCTCTCTCCAGTGTGGTAGCCACTTACCACATTCGTCTTGAGCTCTTGTAACATGGTTAATGTAAGGGAGCCACTGTGGTAGTGGCTACTGTGTTAGACACCACAAGTCTAGAGTGTGGCCGTTTGTTCTTTTTTTTTTTTTTTTTTTTTTAAATTGAGACGGAGTTTTGCTCTTGTTGCCCAGGCTGGAGTGCAATGGCTTGATCTTGGCTTACAGCAACCTCCACCTCTCGGATTCAAGCAACTCTCCTGCCTCACCCTCCCAAGTAGCTGGGATTACAGGCGTGCACCACCATACCATGCCTGGCTAATTTTGTATTTTTAGTAGAGACGGGGTTTCTCTATGTTGGTCCGGTCAGGCTGGTCTCAAACTCCCGACCTCAGGTGATTGGCCCACCTTGGCTTCCCAAAGTGCTGAGATTACAGGCATGAGCCAGTGCTCACAGCCTGCTCCTTTTTTTTTTTTTTTTTTTTTTTGAGGCAGGGTCTCATTCTGTTGCCCAGGCTGGAGTGCAGTTGCGCAATCTCGGCTCACGCCATCCTCTGCCTCCCAGGCTCAAGCAGTCCTCCAGCCTCAGCCCTCTGAGTAGCTGGGGGTACAGGCAGACACCAACCATACCCGGCTAATTTTTGTATTTTAGTAGAGACAGGGTTTCACCATGTTATCCAGGCTGGTCTTGAACTCCTGAGCTCAAGCAATCTGCCTGCCTCAGCCTCCCTAAGCGCTGGGATTACAAGCATGAGCCACCTTGCCTGGCCATGCTCTTTGCGTATTTCTTCTGATTTGTAAATACTGATTTCAATTTCTTTATTTCTTTTTTTTTTTAGACAGAGTCTTGCTGTGTTGCCCAGGCTGGAGTACAGCAGCACAATAGCAGCTCACTGCAACCTCCACCTCCTGGGCTCAAGCAATCCTCCCACCTCAGCCTCCCAGGTAGCTGGGACTATAAGCATGGGCCACCATGCCTGGCTAATTTTTGCATTTTTTGTAGAGACAAGGTTTGTCTGTGTTGCACAGGCTGGTCTTGAACCCTTGGGCTCAAGCGATCCTCCCACCTCAGCCTCTCCAAAGTGCTGGGATGACGGGCATAAGCCACCGTGCCCAGCTCCTGATTTAACATTTCAAATAATTCTTATAGGTTCTAGCTCATTATTTCTGGTTGTTGCATTCCCACTGTCAAAATGCAATACTGATTTTAGATATTAAATGCATCCTTAACAGGTTTCTGTCTTCTTATTACTTCTGGTTCTTTTTCTTGCTCTAGCATCAGCAAAGCACAATGCTTTTGACGACATTGGTGGCACACAATATTGGTGAAGAGAAGATGAATATTCTTTGCTTTGTAGTTATAAATCATTTTCATTTTTAGATTTATAAATGGCAATTAGAGTGATCAAAACAGTTTTTCATTAACTTTATATATACACCTACCTTTAGCATTTGCCCACTTACGAACTGTATCAAGCAAATTTTTTACACACAAATCAAAGAAGATGAAAGAATGATATCACATGTCATTTCAGCAAAACAGATTGTTTTGGGTTCTTGTCACAGAATATTGGGTAATGATGTAATTCTCGTGTAATGACTGTCAATGAGATTACCATATTTTTTTCCTTGGAAGTATGTTCGTTCATTGATTGTTGAGTTGGAGAAAATTCATTTAGGGCAGGATTTCTCAAACTTGCCATTATTAGCATGTCGGGTGGATACTTTTTGTTGCTGAGGGCTGGTTCGTGCATTGTAGGATGTTTAGCAGTGTCCCTACCCTCTATCCACTAGTTGCCATTAGTGCTCCCCAGTTGTGGCAACCAGAAATGTTTCCATACACTGCCAGATGTCCCTTGGGGGACAAAATTACCTAAATTAAGAACCACTGATATAACATCATCATCTGAAGACTCAAGGTCTGAGATGACACTTACGTGATCCATTTTACCATGACTGACAGAGTCTAGAGCAGTTCAGTCTGTAGAAACTTTCTGCAGTAATAGGAATATTCTGTATTTGTGTTTTGCAATGTGATAATTACTTGCCATGCACACATGGCACTTGAAATATCCCTAGTATATCTGAGGAGCTAAATTTTTAATTAACTTAAATTTAAACAGTCTCATGTCTAGTGGCTACCACATTGAAGAACACAAAAAGAGTGTCTTTTTGCCGGGTGCAGTGGCTCACGCCTGTAATCCCAGCACTTTGGGAGGCTGAGGTGGGTGGATCACTTGAGGTCAGGAGTTCGAGACCAGCCTGACCAACATGGTGAAATCTTGTCTCTACTAACAATGATTAAAAAATTAACTGGGAACTGGGCATGGTGGCACACACCTGTGACCCCAGGTACTTGGGAGGCTGAGGCAGGAGAATCACTTGAACCCGGGAGGTGGAGGTTGCAGTGAGCCGAGATCGCACCGTTGCACTCCAGCTTGGGCAACAAGAGCGAAACTGTCTCAAAAAAAAAAAGAAAGTGTCTTTTTGCCTTCATCTTCTGACTTATCTCATAATTGTGAATGTGAAATGTCTTTTGTCAGTTTTCTTCTCTTTGTCATTATGATTGGGAAATGAAAAATTTCTAATTCTCAACAGTATTCAATGAAACCTTTCAAAAAAGACCACCAGACTGGGTGCAGTGGCTCATGCTTGTAATCGCAGCACTTTGAGAGGCCGAGGCAAGCAGATCACTTGAGCCCAGGAGTTTGAGACTAGAGTGGCGAAACTCTGTCTCTACAAAAAATAAAAAATAAAAAATTATCCATGTGTGGAGGCCCGCACCTGCAGTCTCATCTACTCAGGAGGCTGAGGTGGGAGCATCCGTTGAGTCTGGGAGGTCAAAGTTGCAGTGAGCTGTGATTACAACACTGCACTCCATCCAGCCTAGGTGACAGAACAGACCCTGCCCCAAACAAAGCAAAACCCCCACCAGGTTTCTTTTATATCTTCTCAAAAGATCATGCCATATACTTGGGGCAATGTAGTAAAAAAAATTGAGGGTAATGTAATAGGGTTGATTTATTTAGTTATTGCCTCTCTCTTCCATATCATTTCATCATTCATTTTCTTATTATTTTAGTCTTTTTTTTTTTTTTTTTTTTTTTTGAGACGGAGTTTTGCTCTTGTCGCCCAGGCTGGCATGCAATGGCACAATCTCGGCTCACTGCAACCTCTGCCTCCCAGGTTCAAGCGATTCTCCTGCCTCAGCCTCCCCAGTAGCTGGGATTACAGGCGTACACTACCATGCCTGGCTAATTTTTCTATTTTTAGTAGAGACAGGGTTTTGCCATGTTGGCCAGACTGGTCTTGATCTCCTGACCTCAAGTGATTCACCTGTCTCAGCCTCCCAAAGTGCCGGAATTACAGATAGGCGTGAGCCACTGAGCCCGACCCCTTTTTTTTTTCTTTTTCTTTTCTTTTTTGAGACAGAGTCTGACTGTCGCCCAGGCTGGAGTGCCGTGGTATGATGTTGGCTCACTGCAACCTCCACCTCCCGAATTCGAGTGATTCACCTGCCTCTGCCTCCCAAGTAGCTGGGACTACAGGTGTGCACCACCACGCCAGGCTAATTTTTTAATTTTGAGTAGAGATGAGGTTTCACCATGTTGGCCAGGCTGGTCGCAAACTCCTGACTTCAAGCGATCCACCAGCCTCAGCCTCCCAAAGTGCTGGGATTACAGGCATGAGCCACAGTGCTCAGCCTTGTTTATTTTCTAATGTTAACTCTGTTTTGCATTTCTGGGATACCTAACTTGGTCACAGTGTATATTATTATCGTCATTATTATTTTTAACATCCATTGTTGGATTTGGTTTATGAAATATCTTTTTATTAATATTTTTAATTGATATAATTGCATACATTTGTGGGGTATAGTGTAATGTTGTAATGTTTTTATATATATATACAACGTGGAATGATTAAGTCAAGTTAATTAACATATCCATCACCTCCCTTATGTGAAGTATCTTAAGATTTCTTCTTCTGTGTTCATGAGTAGGATTGATGTATAAATTTCTTTTCCTCCACTGTCCTCATCTGGTTTTGCTATTGGCATATTTATGATGATATGCTGGGCTCTTAAAATGGCGTAAGGAGTGTTTCCTGTTTTGTAGTCTCTTGAAGAAATCTGTATAAGATTGGAATTGCTGTATTTATCACAATAAATTTGTTTGCTATCCTTTTTTTTTTTTTTTTTTTTTGAGACGGAGTTTCGCTCTTGTTGCCCAGGCTGGAGTGCAATGGTGCAATCTTGGCTCACTGCAACCTCTGCCTCCCGGGTTCAAGCATTTCTGCCTCAGCCTCGCGAGTAGCTAGGATTACAGGCATGCACCACCACACCTGGCTAATTTTGTATTCTTAGTAGAGACAGGGTTTCTCCATGTTGGTCAGGCTGGTCTCGAACTCCCGACCTCAGGTGATACGCCCGCCTTGGCCTCCCAAAGTGCTGGGATTACAGGCATGAGCTAACACGCCCAGCCCTGTTTGCTATCCTTTTAATGTCTTTTTATTTTCCAAGGCATCTGTAGTTGCTTTCTCTTTTAATTCTTGCTTGTTTATATATTTGTGTTTTTCCTCTCCAATTTTATTAGTTATTCCAAATAAAGAACTTTTTGCTTTTTTGTTTATTGTAAACTATAGTTTTATTTTGTTTTGTTTTGAGACAGAGTCTTGTTCTGTTGCCCAGGCTGGTGTGCAGTAGCGTGACCTCTGCAGTCTTGAACCCACCGCATCTTGGGTTCAAGGGATTCTCCTGCCTCAGCCTCCCAAGTAACTGGGATTACAGGCATGAGTCACCACTACAACTAATTTTTTATATTTTTAGTAGAGACAGGGTTTTACCATATTGGCCAGGCTGGTCTTGAACTCTCAACCTCAAGTGATCCACCCGCCTCAGCCTCCCAAAGTGCTGGGATTACAGGTGTGAGCCACCGCGCCCAGCCTGGCTTATACATTTTCTGATTTCCATTATGATTTTTTTTTTCATCCTTGAATTTTTCTAGTTTTTGTTATTGTTATGTTAAATCAATTTCTTACTTAATTGCTCTTGGTCAGGTAATATGTCACATACATACCAGTTATTTAAAATTTGTTTGGATATGCCTTACAGTCTAGTGTGTTGTCAGTTTTTGTTCAGTATGTGTTTGAAAAGAATGTGATATTCACTTAAAGGTGCAATGTATTTATGCTATTAAATCAAATTCATTAGATACTTCTGTCTTCCTAAGCTAACAGTTACTGAGAGTTACACGTTAATCTTCCACTCTAGTGTATTTGTTGGTAGTTCTGTTTTGTTTTGTACATATAAATTGTATTGCATGCCATTGTAGTTAAACCTTTTATAATTATGAGATGGCCCAGCATCTTTTAGTAATATTTTGCCCTAAATTCTGTTTTTCTCTGATAGCTACATCAATTTCATTAACTTTATTTTGATTAGAATTTTTTTTCTACTTTTGTAAACTTATTTTATTTTTTCATTTTTATTTTAAAAATTGTTTTGTAGAGACAAAGGCTTGCTTCGTTAACCAGGCTGGTCTTGAGCTCCTGACCTCATGTGATCTTCCTGCCTTGGCCTCCCAAAGTGTTGGGATTACAGGCATGAGCCATTGCACGAGGACTTTTTCCATCTTTGTGCTTTCAACCTTTCCATGCCCTTGAGTTTTATATGCATTTCTTATAAACAGCATAATTTTGGATTTTCTTTTTTATCCAGTCTGTCCATCTTAGTTTTTTATGTAGAGCATTTAGTTTATTACATTTACTTGTCATTACTGATAAATTATAACTTATTTGTTATCTTATTGTGTGTGCATGTGATTTTTTTCTTTCTTGCCTTCTTTTAGGGTTTGATAATCTTTTGTTTCTCATTCCATAGTTTGTTGTCATAAACTGTGTTCTTAGTTTTAATATCTTATTGACCACAGTAAACATTTTAACATGCATATTCAATTTAGTCCAAAGATAATATGTATATTCTGTCCCAGCCAGAGTAATACAAAGACTAGCTTAAAAATACCTCTCTCCTGGCTGGGCACGGTGGCTCATACCTGCAATCTCAGCACTTTGGGAGGCCAAGGCAGGCGGATCACCTGAGGTTGGGAGTTCGAGACCAGCCTGACCAACATGGAGAAACCCTGTCTCTACTAAAATACAAAATTAGCCAGCGTGGTGGCGCATGCCTGTAATCCCAGCTACCTGGGAGGCTGAGGCTTGAACCCGGGAGGTGGAGGTTGCAGTGAGCCGAGATTGCGCCATTGCATTCCAGCCTGGGCAACAAGAGGGAAACTCCATCTCAAAAAACAAACAAACAAAAAAACAAACCAAAAAAACCTCTCTTTTTACTTAATGTGCTATTGCTGTCCAGAGTTTTAATTGTCTTTTTTCATTTTCTCAAACTAATCTTTACTTGTTTTTGTTTTAAGAGACAGGGTCTTGCTGTGTCACCCAGACTGAAGCACAGTGGCGCAATTAAAGCCCACTGCAGCTTCAAACGTTTGGGCTCAAGTGATCCTCCTGCCTTAACCTCCCAGGTAGAATCATTTTAAAAATATAATACTTGGCCACGTGCGGTTGCTCATGCCTCTAATCCCAGAATTTTGGGAGGCTGAGGCAGGAGAATCACTTGAGCCCAGGATTTTGAGACCAGCCTGGGTAATATGGCAAAAATCCCATCTCTATAAAAATACAAAAAAATTTAGCCAGGTGTGATGTCATGCGCCTGTGGTCCCAGCTACTCCAGAGGCTGAGGTGGAAGGACTGCTTGAGCCTGGGAGGTTGATGCTGCAGTGAGCCAAGATTGTACTACTGCAGTATACCCTGGGTGATAGATTGGATTGGATTGGATTGGATCGGATCGGATCGGATCGGATTATATTGTATTTATTTTTAAGAGACAGGGTCTCACCCTCTTGCCCAGGCTGGAGTGCAGTAGTGTGATCTTGGCTCACTGCACCCTTTACCTCCTGAGCTCAAGTAATCCTGCTTCAGCCTCCTGAATAGCTAAGACTACAGGTGGAGGCCATCATGCCCAGCTATTTATTTATTTGTGAGACAAATCAATTTTTGAGACTGCCTTGTTGCCCAGGGCAGTCTTGAACTCCTGGGCTTAAGCGATCCTCCTGCCTCCGCCTCCCAAAGTGCCAGGATTACAGGTGTGAGCCACCTCACCTGGCCTTAGTGAACGTATTTAACAATATGTTTGGCCGGGTGTGGTGGCTCATGCCTGTAATCGCAGCACTTCAGGAGGCTGAGGCATGCGGATCACCTGAGGTTGGGAGTTCAAGACCAGCCTGGCCAACATGGAGAAACCCCATCTCTACTAAAATACAAAATTAGCTGTGTGTGGTGGCGCATGCCTGTAATCCCAGCTACTCGGGAGGCTGAGGCAGGAGAATCGCTTGAACCCAGGAGGCGGAGGTTGCGGTGAGTGGAGATCGCGCCATTGCACTCCATCCTGGGCAACAAGAGCAAAACTCTGTCTCAAAAACAAACAAAAAAAACCAATACAATGTGTTTACTCCATAGTCTTTTGCATTCAAGATCATTAATTTGGATTCACTTTACTTGAAATATTTTCTTTAGAATTTTTTTAGGGAAGAGTACTTTGGTGGTAAACTGTCTTGGTTTTTATTTGTAGGAACATGCTTTCATTATACTCTAATCCCTGAAAGATCATTTTTCTAGATAGACATTTCTAGGTTAATAGTTATTTTCTTTCAATACCCTGAAAATGTTATTCTGGTCTCTCTTGTCTGACTTAACTTATTGCTCTAAGAAATACAGTTTAGTCTGTTATGCCTTATAAATATCTTTTTTCTTTGACTGCTTTTAAGGTCTTCTCTTTGAATTCCTCAGTTTCACTGTGATATCAGTAATATGACTTTTCCTCCTTTTTATTTAGTTTGGGATTCATTGGGCTTTCTGATTTTTAGTGTTTCTCATCAATTTTGGAATGCTTCTTTTCTTTAGCTTTGAGTCTACATCTTTCCTTTCTTTCTCCTCACCCATTGGAGCTCCATGCTGTGTCAGGCAAAGCCTGCCAAGAAACACTGAAAGGTGTAATTGAAGAGAGTTAACGAAGATAACTATTGACAGAGGCTTGGGGAGGGGTAAGATGTAAGGGAACCACAAAGGATGGTAAAGCCATTCTCAGGGCCTGCAAGGGCAGGGCGGGATAGTGGAGAATTGGAGAGAGCTGTAGTTGTAGGGGAGAGCAGCGTTAGGGAGCTGTGGCTTTTGGTGGGAAAAAGGAAGCACTGGGACAGAGTGAGGAAGCCTGAGTCATGTAGTGTCTAGAGGTCAGCCTCTCGGGGCTCTGAGTACAACAGAGCATGGATGGTCCCTTTATTCTCCTACACTCCCTGCCTTTTTTTTTTTTTTTTTTGAGACTGAGTTTTGCTCTTTTGCCCAGGCTGGAGTGCAGTGGCTCCATCTCGGCTCACTGCAACCTCTGCCCTACTGGTTCAAGCGATTCTCCTGCCTCAGACTCTGGAGTAGCTGGATTATAGGTGCCCACCACCACACCTGGCTAATTTTTGTATTTTTAGTAGAGATGGGATTTTGCCATGTTGGCCAGGCTGGTCCCAAACTCCTGACCCCAGGTGATCCACCCACCTCAGCCTCCCAAAGGGCTAGGATTACAAGCATGAGCCACTGCGCCTGGCCAATTCTCCTAGACTCTTTATGATGTGGTTTGGATGTTTTGTCCTCTCCAAATCTCATATTGAAATGACTTCTGATGTTGGAGGTGGGCCTAGTAGGAGGTGTTTGGGTCATGAGGTGGATCCCTCATGAATGCATGGTGCCTCCCTCTGAGTTCACCGGAGATCTGGTTTAAAAGAATGTGGCACCTCCCCCCACTTGCTTTCTTTCTTGCCATATGATATGCTGGCTCTCCCTTTGCCCTCTGCCGTGATTGAAAGCTCTTGGTCTCACCAGAAGCTGAGCAGATGTTGGTACTGTGTGTATGGCTTGCAGAAACATGAGCCAAATAAGCCTCTTTTCTTTATAAATTACCCAGTCTCCAGTATTCCTTTATAGTAATGTGAAGGGACTATCATGCTTCATGTTTGTGCCTTCCTATGTTTGTAATAATTTCCCATATCTGTCTTCAGTTTTCCCAATTTTCTTTTCTTTCTTTCTTTTTTTTTTTTTTTTTTTTTTTTTTGAGACCAAGTCTTACTCTGTCGCCCAGGCTGGAGTGCAGTGGTGTGATCTTGGCTCACTGCAACCTCTACCTTCCAGGTTCAAGCGATTCTGCTGCCTCAGCCTCCCAAGTAGCAAGGACTACGGGCATACACTACCATGCCCAGTTAATTTTTTTGTATTTTTAGTAGAGACGGGGTTTCACCCTGTGGGCCAGACTGGTCTCAAACTCCTGACCTCAGGTAATCCACCCTCCTCAGCCTCCCAAAGTGCTGGGCTTACAGGTGTGAGCTACTGTGCCCAACCCCTAATTTTTTCCCCGATGTATCTAATCTGTTCTTTGATCTGTTTAGTGAGTTTTCAATGTATACTTTATTGAAGTATATTAACACAAGAAAATTCACAAATCTCAGGTGTCCAGTTTGATGATGATATGTGATTGTGTGTACTCCTGTAACTACCATCCAAACCAAACATAGTAAGTCTATTGATATTTATATTTCTTTTATTATATTGCTCATAAAAGTTTTCTTGTGATATCTTGCTTTTAAAAAAAATTATTGGCTGGATGCGGTGGCTCAAGCCTGTAATTCCAGCACTTTGGGAGGCTGAGGCGGGGGGATCATGAGGTCAGGAGATCGAGGCCATCCTGGCTAACACAGTGAAACCCCGTGTCTACTAAAAATACCAAAAAAATTAGCTGGGCGTGGTGGCGGGTGCCTGTAGTCCCAGCTGCTCGGGAAGCTGAGGCAGGAGAATGGCATGAACCCGGGAGGTGGCGCTTGCAGTGAGCCGAAATTTTGCCACTGCACTCCAGCCTGGGCGACAGAGCGAGACTCTGTTTCAAAAAAAAAAATTATTGTAAAATTCAACATAAAATTTGCCATTCATATTGTTGTGTAACTATCACCAAAATTTATCACTATCTCCAGAACTTTGCAAACTGGAACTATATACCCATTAAATAGCAACTTCCCATTTCCTCCTGCCTCTAATCCCTGGTAACCATGATTCTACTTTCTATGAATTTGACTATTTTAACTACCTTATATAAGTGAGATCATACAGTATTTGTCCTTTTGTGTCTGGGTTATCTTACTTGGCATAATGTTTTCAAAGTTCATCCTTGTTGTAATATATCTTAGTACTTCATTCCTTTTTTTTTTTTGGAGGCAGGGTCTTGCTCTGTTACCCAGGCTGGAGTGCAGTGGTGCAATCATGTCTTATTGCAGCCTTGACCTCCCAGGCTCAAGTGATCCTCCCACTTCAGCCTGCCCAGTAGGTGGGACTACAGGTGCAAGCCACCAGGCCTGGCTAACTTTTGTATGTGTTCGTAGAGATGGGGTTTCACCGTGTTTCCCAGGCTGGTCTGGAACCCCGGAACTCAAGCAATCCACCCACCTCAGCCTCCCAAAGTGCTGGGATTTCAGGTGTGAGCCACTGCCCCCTACCGCTTCATTCCTTTTTATTTCTGAATAATATTCCATTGTGTGAATATACCATGTTTTGTTTATCCATTCATTCTTTAGTGAACATTGGTACAGTCTATTAAAGCATTGCTTTCAGTTCTTTTGGATATATAGCTGGAGGTAGAATTACTGGCTTATATGATAGTTTTATCTTTGATTTTTTGAGGAACTGCCATACTATCTTCCCTAGTGGCTGTTCCTTTTTTTTTTTTTTTTCTTTTTTTTTTTTGAGACGGAGTCTTGCTCTTGTCGCCCAGGCTGGAGTGCAATGGCGCGATCTAGGCTCACCGCAACCTCTACCTACTGGGTTCAAGCAATTCTTCTGCCTCAGCTTCCCGAGTAGCTGGGATTACAGGCATGCGCCACCACGCCCAGCTAATTTTTGTATTTTTAGTAGAGACGGGGTTTCACCATCTTGGCCAGGCTGGTCTTGAACTCCTGACCTCGTGATCCACCTGCCTTTGCCTCCCAAAGTGCTGGGATTACAGGCATGAGCCACCGCGCCCGTCTGTGGCTGTTCCTTTTTTTGTTTGGCTGTACCATTTCTACATTTCCACCAGCAGCGTACAAAGGTTCCAGTTTCTCCACATCCTCATCAACACTTGTTATTTTCTAATATGTCTGTTCTCATGGATGTGAGGTGATGTCTTGCAGTTTTGATTTGTATTTTCCTAATGATTTGGTATGTTGGGCATCTTTTCATGTGCTTCTTGGCTATTTATGTATCTTCTTTGGAGAAATGTCTGTTAATGTCCTTTTTGTATTTTTTAATCAGGTTATTTGGTTTTTTGTCATTGAGTTGTAGGAGTTCTTTATAGATTACAGATTTTAATCTTCTATCAGATAAGTAAATGATTTATAGTATTTTCTCCCATTCTGTGGATTGCCTTTTCATTCTTTTGATAATGTCATTTGATGTACAGAAGTTTTTAATTTTGGTGAAGTCTCCTTTTTACATTTTTGGTTCTTTTAAATATTTTATATTCTGTTTCTAACATTTCCAATATTTGTGAGTTTCATTTGTCTGATTCTTTAATTTATTGTTTTGTAAACTTGTAGTGGCTTATTTCCTCGTGTGTTTAGTGAAATTTATATGTTAACTCTTGGAAATGTTTATGAAAAACTCTGAAGCCTGGATTCCTCCAAGTGCCTAGGTACATAGACAACACAGGACTACTTTAATTTTATTGGCTTCAAGTTTTTTGGACAACGTGGGTCCTGTTGTGATGGGCAAGAGACCTGTCATGGGCCTGCTTGTGGGTATTCATTGTCTGAAGTAATTTACGCTCTTCCATCTATCAAGGTGCAGACCAGCAAGTTAATCCTTCCCTCCCTTCTCCCTTGTTTTTCTCTTCCCTGGTCCCCCTCCTTCCTGGTTTGTTTTGTTTGTTTTTTAAATAGTTTACCCTTGCGCTGAGGATCCCAGCTTTATGTGGAGAGATATCTTGTTAGATCCCTACCTGAGATGGGCCCTGGCTTTAATCTCCTGTCTTCTTTACGCTAGGCAGCTGTCAAAATGGAAGTTCAGGGTCACTAGAGGTTGGCACATGTCTCCAGGGTAAACACATGAGTGCTTGCATTCATCTTTGGATCCCTGCGTTCGCTTCTGTTTTAGCTTTTGATGATTCCTTAATTTCTTGTAAGCTCAGTGATGCACTTAAAATTTTTAAGAAATTTTGTCCACCATTTTTGTCTTGTTTTAGCAGAAGAGTTGTTTAAGGTCAGCTGTACTATCGAGAATAGAAGGCCCACTTATTTAAAGAAATGCAAGGTTTTAAATGGACAGAAAAATGCATACAGTAATATAAATTGCATTCATATGCCTACCTCCTAGATTAGCAAATGTTCATATAGATGTTTTGCCTACAATCTTTTAAAAATATTAAGATATCACAGATATAATTGAAGCCCCCTTTGAGTCCCTGTAGACACTGTTCCCTGCCTCTTCCTCATTTTCCACAGAGGCCATCATGGCTTCACAGTTGCTTATCCTTCCTTCCGTGCTTTTATACTCTTCCCGCAAATGTAAATAACATACTATTGAGTTTTAAAAATTTTATATAAATGGTATATTGTATATGTCTTGTCATTTGCCATTTTCATTCAGAATAATTTTCAGGGTTTATCTAGGTTGGTAAATATAGCTCTAGTTCAATTTTTACTGGCTTTATAAACCAATGTATGACTATACTGCAATGTATTCTCTCTTGGTGGAAATTTAAATTGTTACTTCTTCTTTTTTTTTCTATTATAGTGTTGTAGGAACATCTTTGTGGCCTTTGTATGTATGTGGGAGAGGGGAGAAGTTCTCTGGGGAATAAATGTCTAGAAGGTGGTAGAAGTGGACTTGTGCATACCTTGCTGGTTGGGACTATCAACTTTTTCTAGATAAGTCTCAATTCTAAGTGATTGTTCCATTTTATATTACCATTAGCAGTTTATAATGATACCCCAAACTTCCCCAAACACTTGTTTGTTTTTTTTTGAGATGGCGTCTGGCTCTGTCACCCAGGCTGGAGTGCCGTGACGCAATCTTGGCTTCAAGTGATTCTCCCAACTTAGCTTCTTGAGTAGCTGGGACTGCAGGTGCGTGCTACCACGACTGGCTAATTTTTGTATTTTTAGTAGAGACAGAGATTTGCCATGTTGCCCAGGCTCGTCTTGAGCTCCTGACCTCAAGCCATCTACCTGCCTTGGCCTCCCAAAGTGCTGGCATGAGCCACCATGCCCATCCCCAAACACTTGTTTTTGCACTTAATTTTTATCTAGCCAATGAGTCAGAAATGATAGTTCCTTGTTTTAATTTGCATTTCCATGTGTTACTAGTGAGGTTGAGTGTGTTGTCATGTTTAATATCCATTTTTACTTTCTACTCTGGATTGTCTAGCCTATTGTTCATTGGCAACATTTCTGTTGCGTATTTGTTTGGATTAGGTTTGGCAGCATATAACAAAAAACTAAAATTACAGTGTTTTTTAAAAAGATAGGTTTAGTTTTTCTCACATAAAAAGTATGGAGATAGATAGATATATATGTATATGAATGGTTTAGTGGCTGTAGGATGTCATCAGGGGCTTACAATTCTTCTGTTTTTCTGTTCTACTATTCTTAGAGGATATCTTCAATCTTTTAAGTCTTCTCATGGTCCCAGATGATTAGTAGAACTACAGCTATCATGTCTACTTCTGGGGAACAGGAAAGAAGAGTGTTTCTAGCTGAGTCGTCTCCCTTTAGGGAGGCCCACCTGAAACTTTGCTAATATCTTATTGGCCAGAACTTAATCCCATAGATCCTCCTAGCTAGAAATGGGTCCAGGAAATGTCATTTTAGGTGGGTGGGTGCATTGCTGCTGAGCAAATAAAATTAGCGTCTTGTTACTAAGGAAGGAGAGAAGAGTGAAGGCATAGTTGTCAGTTTCTGCTATAAATTGTCTTTTACTTACTTTTGTGAATGTTGTTATGTTCTGGATATTAATCCTTTGTTAATTATATCCAGTGCAATTATTGCCTTCTTGAGAGGGGAAGCCAGCTGGACTTCCTGGGTCGAGTGGGGGCACTTGGGGATCTTTTCTGTGTCTAGCTAAAGGATTGTAAATGCACCAATCAGCACTCTGTAAAAACGTACCAATCAGCACTCTGTGTCTAGCTAAAGGATTGTATATGCACCAATCAGCAGTCTGTAAAATGGACCAATTAGCAGGATGTGGGCATGGACAAATAAGGGAATAAAAGCTGGCCACCCCAGCCAGCAGCAGCAACCTGCTTGGGTCCCCTTACACGATGTGGAAGTTTTGTTCTTTCTTTCTTCACAATATATCTTGCTGCTGCTCACTCTTTGGGTTCGCACCACGTTTAAGAGCCGGAACACTCACCCCGAGGACCAGGAACCCACCAGAAAGAATAAGTTCCGGACACATTCTCATCTGTGACTAGTCTTTCACTTTACTTAATGGTGCCTTTAAATTTAGGAGGTTATGATTTTAATATAGTTCAATTTACTAATTTTTAAAAAGAATTTTTGCTTTTTATTAAGAAATTCTTCCCTACTTTGACATCATACTTTCCTATGTTTTCTTCCTATTAAAGTTTTGCTTTTCATTTTTAAATCTTAAGTTCACCTGGAATTTATTATTATGTACAATATGAGTAACTGTCTACTTTTATGTTTTTCCTTAGAAATTGCCAGTTGTTCCAGCACTATTTAAACAGACTATACAGTCTATTTTTTTTCTCATTGATTTGTCATATGTCATAGGTTTGTTGCTGGGAATTTTCTCCATTCCATTGTTTTTTCTGCTCTAATACTGTTTTTCAAAATTACTATTATGTCTTCATACGTGTTTAGATTTAGTTGGGTATTACCCCCTTCTTATTCTTTTTTTTTTTTTTTTCCGAGATGGAGTTTTGCTTTCATTGTCCAGGCTAGAGTGCAATGGCGCAATCTTGGCTCACTGCAACCTCCGCCTTCCGGATTCAAGTGATTCTCCTGTCTCAGCCTCCCAAGTAGCTGGGTTTACAGGCATGTGCCACCACCCAGCTATTTTTTTTTTTTTTTTTTTTTGTATTTAGTAGAGATGGGGTTTCACTATGTTGGTCAGGCTGGTCTCAAACTCCTGATCTCAGGTGATCCACCTGCCTCGGCCTCCCAAAGTGCTGGGATTACAGGCGTGAGCCACCTCACCTAGCCTCTTTTTTAAAAATTAATTTGACCCTTTTGTGCCTTTACCCTTACATGAGTTAGGATTATCTTGTCATATAAACCCTATTGGGATTTTAATTGGAATCGTATTACTTGTTATAGATTAATTTTGGGAGACCTGTATGCTAGTGCAGTTCTCCTATCAATTATGAGATGAATTCATTAGCAGCATTTTGCAGGTTTCCCAACTAGTGTGCTACAGAAATGGGATTAGAAACCAGGTCTTTCTGGTTCTGTAGCCCTGAGATTGTGTAAAGGGGTTTTTGAGATAGGGCAGGCCTGTTTGTAAACGGAAGGGACCACTGCTAAGGACAACTTTTAAGATAAGAAGGAGAGGAAAGACAAAGAAGGAACCGAGGCTTTATGTGAGAGAGGAGGACATAGATTTAAGAGGCAGTTATGGAGGAGGGAATATTTTGCAAGAAATTGGAGAAGGTGATAGAGGAAGAACATTGGGAGGAAAAGAGACTTTAAAAGGGAAGATATGTAAAGGAGCTTATACTAGAAGGCTTTTTTTGAAAGGACATCTTTCAAATTTGAAAGGGTAGCTTTGCTAGGGAGACAGGGATTACTTAGGGCAGTGACTCTCAAATTTGTTTTGCTAGAAAGGCCCAAAACCTGAAATTTATAGTACTCTTTGTGGAATATTATGAAATATTGTTATGGCAAATTTAATTTAACAAAATGTTTCATTTTGTGTTAATGGATTTAAATTTAGATAGGATCACTGGTAACCTCCAAAAAGTAAGGAAAGATTATGGAGGGAAAACTGAAAGTTGAGCAAATTTTTATCACTAACTTAAAATTTTTAGTGAATGAGTCAAAGACTACCAGTATTTATGTTTTTGGTTGGTACATCTATCGTTTTCTAATTAGACTATTAAACCATCTGTCTTAGTCAATTTTCTGCTGCAATAACAGAATACTACAAACTGGGTAATTTATAAAGAACAGAATTTTTTTTTTTTGAGACGGAGTCTCACTTTGTCCCCCAGGCTGGAGTGCTGTGCTGCGATCTTGGCTCACTGCTACCTCCACCTCCTGGGTTTCAAGCGATTCTCCTGCCTCAGCCTCCTGAGTAGCTGGGATTATAGGCACCTGCCATCATGCCCAGCTAATTTTTGTATTTTTAGTAGAGATGGGATTTCACCATGTTGGTCAGGCTGGTCTCGAACTCCTGACCTCAGGTGATCACCCGCCTCGGCCTCCCAAAGTGCTAGGATTACAGGCGTGAGCCACTGCACCCAGCCAAGAACAGAAGTTGATTTGGTTCATGGTTCTGGAGCTGGGAAGTCCAAGAGCATGGTGCCGGCATCTGATGAGGGCCTTCTAGCTGTGTTATCCTGTTGCAGAAGGACAAGTGAGCATGAGCGAGAGAGAGAGAGAAAGAGAAATAGGGCCTAATTTAACCTTTTATCAGGACCCCACTCTTGAGTTAGTTGGCATTAGTCTATTAATAAGGGCCAAACCCTCATGACCTAATCACCTAATCGTGGCCCCATCTCCCAATACTGTTACAATGGCAATTAAATTTTAACATGGGTTTTGGCGAACAGATTTGAATCATAGCACCGTCTGTCTCTGTCAAAGATAAACAAGAAATTAAACCTAAGAAATCCTTAAATGAGCTCTATGATATGAGTTGAACATGTGTTCTTTTCTAGTTTTGTAGCTTATTTCATATCTACCAGTAATGCCAGATTTTCAGTTTGACTTTAATATTCTCACATTTTCGTGTTTTTTATTGGTCCTATAAATGATATGTATAGTAAGCCAAGAATATTATTCAGATTTCTCTACTAGGTATCTGAGAGATGTTAGTCTACCCAACTGTGTGTCGCCAGCAATAATACTTAAGGAGGTTCAAAGCATGGGCTTTAATGTCATGCAGACCTAAGGTCAAATTCTGGTTATGATACTTACTAACTTTGTCATCTTGGGCATGCAACAATTTCTGAATCCTTTTTTCTCCAGATGTAAAAGAGGGGAAATAATTCCTACAGAGATGTTTTGGGGATTAAATGAGATAATGCATGTAAAGTATTTAGCCCTCTGCCTGGCAAATAAGTAGTAGATGTTGTTGTTAATAGTAGTAAAAAAGTTACAATTTTACAATTATTGCTGCCCAGGGAAAAGAAGAGTCTAAAGGTCCTGTAGAAAATTAGCTGGGCGCATGGTGGTGCGTGCCTGTAGTCCCAGCTACTGGACGAGCTGAGGCATGAGAATTGCTTGAACCTGGGAGGCGGAGGTTGCAGTGAACCGAGATTGTGCCACTGCACTCCAGCCTGGGTAACAGAGTGACTCTGTCTCAAAAAAAGAAAGGTGCTGTGGGATTTGTAGGATTTGACAATTGGGATTCCTGACTCTTTTGAGGAAAGGATTAGTAACACGATAGAGGAAGAAGCCAAAATGAGTCAGTGCAGGCAGAAATTATAGACTCATGAATTATTTATGTGACTGTTTAGTGCCTGTGTTTCCTAATAGAATTCCATAAGGACAGGGCTTTTTCCCTTCCTTTAGTATCCCTAGTTTCTGGCATGGTGCTTGGCATATAGTCAGCCCTGAAAAATACTCTTTGAATAGAAACCATTTAGATATTTTGGTGTCTCTCTGTCTCTCCTTGAAATATGTCAGTTAATCTATTCATTAGTAAGTAATCTTTAGAGTTCTAATTTTGGATGCCCCTAGAACCCTGATGGTGTTCTCCAGGAGATTTTGTGAACTGAAGGCAACTGAGCTGGGCTTGGAGGGTCATGCTGAGGGTTGGGGCTAGAAACCCCAGTCTATTGAGTTAGGAATTTGTGAGCTCCAACTCTGGAAACAAATCTCAGTTTTTTCCCATCCTTGTTTTTTTTTTTTTTTTTTTTTTTGAAGATCCTTGGAATGGTCACGGGTCTCTACTACCACCTCCTATTGCTTCCAATCCTTCTGATTTATGGGATTCCATCTCTGAAGTGTGAAGCCTTTTTAAGCTTTACTGTAGTGGCAATGATGAGAACGTAAACAGGGAATTCAAAAAGCCCCTTTATTACTCTTTGTTTACTGAAGCTTCACAGGCTATGCAAAACACTTTAATGTCTGTATTGGGTCCTGGAGGAAAACTTTTAGGGAAGATTTTTTTCTTTTCTACCAGACAGCCTTAAGAATGATGAGTCTTACATAAATTTGAGCTATGTAAGTGTAGTTTCTGTTAAGAGTTAAGACTCTGGAGTCATACTACCTGGGTTTAATTTTCAGCTCTGCTTCTTACTAATAGTGTGACATTGGGCAAATTACTTATTCTTTACATACCTCAGTTTCCTCATCTGTAAAATGGGGATAATAATATTTCCTCCCATAGAGTTGTTAGGATTAGTGAGATTACCTTCCAACTTCCCTCCTCCTTCCTGTCTTTCTTCTTTCTTTCGTGTGTATGTATCTATCTAAAATAATGCCTCGTATCCTAAATGCTCAATAAATGTTAGTTACTATTAAATGCCTCTCTCTTTTGTATGTGGTAGGCCCTAGGAATTTAGAGAGAAATAGTCCCTGGTGTCAGAGAAATAATAAAAGGAAGGGTAGGGGGCAGCAAATAAAGGTTTGTAGTCCATTATGCTAAGTTGGGTAATAGAGATGGACAAGCAATGTGTTATGTGAGATGAAATAGAGATGTTAGTTGTGCTTGGACAACTGGGGAAAGGTGAGTGAAGGTTGATGAAGGAAGGAGAGATGGAAGCAGATTTTTGAAGGATAACTTAAGATTTTTGAAGGGTAAGGAGTTTGACAGTGGGGAGTTTTATGGGTCAGTACCACTTGGGGAGCTTTGAGGGAAAAATGTGTATTTTTGGTTTTGACTCCCAGCCTGTTGAATCTTTTGGGGTTGGAAATCTATTTGCCAGTTTTAAAAGGTTTCCCGGACTGTCTGGTGCAGATAGCTTGCCATTTGGAAACCATTGCCAAGTAGATTTCAAGAAGGAATTTAAAATTTTGGTTGTAGAAAACTAAAGTGACTACCATCCTGCCATTTAATATATTGACTTGATAATTTTATTGTTTGTATGATAATATTTAACCAGGTGGTTAATATAAAACAACTTTTAGATTATACTTTACTATTTCTAAAATCTGACATAAATAGAATATCATCTTCATTATATTAATATATTCAGACCTGTTCTTTCTAGTAGCTTAAGTATATGTGGATATGAGGATGTCTTTTGGATTAACTTTAGACAATTTTTGTTTGTAGAATAACTAGCATATTAATTTGCACAATTATGGATATGTTGTGCTTTTTAAGGATGATAAGAAAGAATGTATGATCCAGAAATTGCTTGAGGAACTCATAGATTCGTATTTGTAGCAGTATAACATGGGTAGTAGTGTTTACTCTATGCCATACACAGAGTCAGTAATGTCAGCAGACTTTGGGATTTTGTAATCCAGAGTGCTGGGATTACAGGCATGAGCCATGGTGTCTACCCTCTACAAAAATTTTAAAATTAGCCCTGTGTGGTGGCATGCCCCTGTAGTCCCAGTTACGGAAGAGGCAAAGGCGGGAGGATCCCTTGAGCCCAAGAGTTTGAGGTTACAGTGAACTATGATCATGCCACTGCACTCCAGCCTGGACGACAGAGTGACACTCTGTTTTAAAAAACAAAACAAAAAAGACTGGGCACGGTGGCTCATGCCTGTGATCCCAGCACTTTGGGAGGCCGAGGCGGAGGTTGCAGTGAGCTGAGATCATGCCCCTGCATTCCAGCATGGGCAACAGAGTGAGATTCCGTCTCAGGAAAACAAAACAAAGCAATAAAACAAAAACCCCACAAACTCATCTTGTTGAACTAGAAAAGGTGGTGGGAATAAAAAAATTTGAAAATTGGCTGGGCACGATGGCTTACACCCATAATCCTAGCACTTTGGGAGGCCAAGGCAGGCAGATCACTGAGGTACAGGAGTTGGAGGCCAGCCTGGGCAGCATAGTGAGACCCCATGTCTACAAAAAATACAAAAATTAGCTGGGCTTGGCGCATGCCTGTAGTCCCAGCTACTGAGGAGACTGAGGCAGGAGGATTACTTGAGCCCTGGAGGTTGAGGCTGCAGTGAGCTGTGATCATGCTACTGTACTCCAGTCTGGGCAACAGAGTGAGGCTGTCTCCAAAACAGACAAAAAACACAAAAAGCAAACAAAATAATTTGAAAATGGAAAGACAAAAATACTTCTAGAATATAGTTTTTGCTGTTCAGTTTTTTTTTTTTTTGAGGCAGAGTCTTACTCTGTCACCTAGGCTCTAGTGCAGTGGCGCGATCTTGACTCACTGCAACCTCTGCCTCCTGTGTTCAAGCGATTTTCTTGCCTCAGCCTCCCTAGTAGCTGGGATTACAGGCTCCTGCCACTGAGCCCGACTCATTTTTGTATTTTTAGTAGAGATGGGGTTTCACCGTGTTGGCCAGGCAGGTGATCTACCCGCCTCGATCTCCCAAAGTGTTGGGATTACGGGCATGAGCCACCGCACCCAGCCCTCACAGTTTTATTAGTAAATTTTTTTTTTTTTAAATTGAGATGGAGTCTGGCTTTGTTGTCCAGGCTGGAGTGCAGCAGCGGGATCTCAGCTCACTGCAACCTCTGCTGCCTGGGTTCAAGTGATTCTCGTGCTTCACCCTCCTAAGTAGCTGGGATTTACAGGTGTGCACCACCATGCCTGGCTAAATTTTTTGTATTTTTAGTAGAGACGGGGTTTCACCATGTTGGCCAGGCTGGTCTCGAACTCCTGACCCCAGGTGACCTGTACTCTTCGGCCTTCTAAAGTGCTGGAATTACAGGTGTGAGCCACCACGCTCAAAATTCTTTTTAAAGAAGTGTTAAAGAATTTAACACAATTCTTTTTTTTTGAGACTCCTTCCCCCAGGCTAGAGTGCAGTGGCGCCATATCAGCTCACTGCAACCTCTGCCTCCCGGGTTCAAGCGATTCTCATGCTTCTGCCTCTGAGTAGCTGGGAGGTGTGCACCACCACACCCGGCTAATATTTTCATATTTTTAGTAGAGACTGGGTTTCACCATGTTGCCCAGCTGGTCTCAAATTCCTGATCTCAAATTATCCTCCCGCCTTGGCCTCCCAAAGTGCTAGGATTACAGGCATGAGCGACTGGGACCAGCCAACACAGTTCTTTAATGGAAGTATTTTCATTTTTATTTAGAGAACTGTAGAGGGTGCTATATGATTAGGAATAGTAGTCTGAACTGGCTTTAGCTAATTATAAGAATTCTCTGAAGCCAGAGATTCACAGTAGTTAATTTTTCCTGGGTGAATAACTTTTTTTTTATTATTATTTTGACTGAAATTAGTGACTAATGTTGCATAATTGATATAATTTATAATGAGTGTTGATCTAATATAATTGATTGTAACATTTTTCATCATCTAGATTATTTAATATAATTGAAATTATGAGTTGCCCTCTTTATTCAATGGTTTGAATAATAAAGGTTTATTTTCCTGCCATCTACCTCCAGCCCCCTTTCCCAAATTAAGTATTTGTAAGTCTTAATAGGTTAAAAGTTAACCAAACCATGTAACAGGAATGTACATTTTAGGTAGATCTGGCTCAGAAGATTATTATCTTTAGAAGAACGATTGTTACACCAAAATGGTATTTAAAAACTTGGGCAGACTTTAGAAATTGTTTTTGTTAAGAGAGAAGTCTAGATTTTTTTGAGTGATTAATTTATTATTCAGAAATACATTTCATAAATTCCAAACTTTAACTCTTCCTAAATTTTTCTGGTTTGATAGTGATTTTAGAAAACTTGAGGTGAAATAATATTTGATCCTGTGTCTTAAAGGATTGCTTTTGGAAACTGATTTTTAGTAACTTGGATTCAATATCCCCAGTATTGAAGAATTTTGAAGTTATTTGAACTAGGTCAAGTTAGTCCAAGTGGTATATTTTGGAATAAAAGGTGATAATAAGTCAACTAATTGTTAAAAGCCCCCAAAAATGTTAGATAAGTATCTGTTTTTCTAAAATGCAGGTTTTTAAAAAACCTTTAAAGGATTCTGACCCAAACCTTGCCAGGAATTTTTTCCTTTTTTCTGAAACCATGTTTTAAACATTTATTATCAAGTTTTATACTATATTCCTTAAAAAGTTAAGCAAGAATTTGTTCCTCTTGCCCCCCAAAAGTGAAGGCATTTTCTGTTCTTGTGGGTAAAAATATTGATATTGTTTAAGCTTTGTCATTAGATAAGCGTATCTGTTCTTGTTTTTAACTCTCAAGGCACCACCTTCCATGGTCAATAATGAACAACGCCAGCATGCAGAGCACATATTCTTATCATTTAGGAAATCAAAATCACCATTTGCAGTTTGCAAGCATATTTTGGGTAAGTATTCACTTAAAAAATATAAAGTATTTTGGCATAATCAGATCTGGGTTTGCTGTCTTAAACATTAGCTATTTTAAATGCCTTTTTAAAAACCTGGTTTGTGTAGTTACAGTTATTTAAATTAATAATCATTCTACTGGAGTAGCTTTAAAGATATTCTGTAAAGCCAGACGGGAAACTTTGTTTTTACTTTGGATTTTTTCCCCGTAGATATTGTGTTCCTAATTTGTTTTATTATTGACCATAACATGAAGGCTGTTAATAGTAAAGAGAAAAATTTAGTATTTTTTCAGTTTTCAAATGTCATTTATTACAGGGTATGTACTATAATATCTTTTAGCCCAGTCTTAGTTTTAAAATTGAGATTGTTTTTGGAGATTTCTACATTTTCTTTTAGTTGTTTTCCATAGTTTTTTTTTTTTTTTTTAACCATTTAGTTTGTACTCAGCTTGCTTAATGAATATCAGTCATTTCTGCGTAGGGTATCACTATGTATCCTAAAATAAAGCACCGATTTTTACTTTTGTCAAATATGTTTTATGAGTATCTTATGTCTGACATGTACGGAAAAGATTTCTTCTAAAAGAATCACAAGAAATATAACTCTTATCCAAAGATGGCATTTTCTAAGAGTTATATATGATGTGCCATCTGTCCCTTAGATATTTTTCAATAATAGTAAGAGAGACTTCATTGGTTATTGTTATTTTATAAGCTGATTACTGCTGGCTGATTTTTTTAGTGGGAGCCATCTTTTGTAAGGCTCTGGTAGGCTACTTGAGTCATCTGTGACCATAAAATTGGTTAGTTGAGTATTAGGAACTAGAACATCTGACTTTTATTCTTGTGCTTTTAGTAAGGCTTATCTATAGCTACCAATAGGCTGGTTTCCAGATTGAAATAAACTACAATTAAAGTTATGTGTTAAAAATGCTTTACATATAAGGACTTATGGAAGAGAGTTGTTCAATTGTAGTGGAAAGAGTGCTGATGTAGCAACTATGACATCTAGGTGCCAGTGGTGCACCTTGAGGAAGTCAGTTCACCTCCCTGGGCCTCTTTTTCATCTGCCTTATGGCAATAACGATACCATTTGCCTTAATGGATTTGCTATCTTAAATTGTTTCGTGAGGTGAAAATGTAATTACTTTTCATTATGTAAAAGCACTTTGTGAACAGTGAGGTAAATGTCATGGCCATATACTTGATTTTAAACAGCTTTTAAAAAATGTAATCGGCTTTAAAAATGCTGTGTTCTGTGTTTGCAAGGAACTAGCAGCAGTGGTGAAGGTGGCTGTCTCATTTAGGAGTTAGGTCTTAGCAGAGGAACAGGTTCAACAACTACCTTTTAAATTCTCACTGAAGCCATTTTAATTAATTTACTTATTTCAGTGGTCAGCTTTTATAGTTGTGTGGATTCGTTTCTGGCACTAAGAAGATTTAACATATACCTGTGGAGGATATTTAACTCAATGTTAAAGGAAGCAAAACTAAACGGCATAAAGAGTTTAAGGGAGCATTAATTCATCCTTACTGCCTTGAAATTGTTCAGCATTAATAGATTTAGAAAACCGTTGTGTTAAACTATTAACCTAAAATAATTTGAGTCTGGTTTTCATGGCATATGCCTTAACGACATTGACTAGGATTCCATCAGTGTTTCATCTGACTTTCTATTGGAATTCAGTGTCATTGTACACTAGTTGGGAAATAGTTGATCTAACTTACAAGTATTTTATTAGAGTGTATTTGTTTATACCATTCTTTCCTTTTTAGAATATGTATATTTTATGAAGTATTGTTGCTTTGTTATGATTGAGCTTGTTTTGGAATACTTTTGTTTTCCTGATAAAATTTTCTAAAGAGTAGTATTGCTAGTTCTGGCCATGCTTTTAAAATGAGTTTGGGTTTTGAGACACTGACTATTTAAAAGGTGGAGTGCATGTATTACAAGCATAATCATTAATGTACTGCAAAGCCCTGTGTTACATTAATGTTTACATCTAAACTTCACAGAAAATCTTTTCACTCCTTATTCAGTTGCCACCAGCACAGAAGGGTAAATTCCTCTAAGAAGACTTCTCATACAAGTGGCAGTCAATCGCAGTTCAGAATTTTCACATTCTTGTTTAGGCATTATGTGTCATTTTTATAGAAGGTCTGGGTAATATATTCTACTAAAGGGGAGACTTTCTTTGATGCTTCCCTTTTCTGGCCTCTTAAAATTCTTCCTTCTCACTTCTAACTTGAGTTTTATATGTTGCTCATTTTTCCTCATTTCTTTCTCTTCTTATCCTTTTGTTTTCATTCTAGTTTTTATTTTCTTTGCTCTTTTCTGTGTGTGTGTGTGGTGTATGTATCTGTGCATGCATGTGGCATGCTTGTGCATTTTGTCAGAAGAGCACTTTTAGACTTCTTCACTTCAGAAGTCTTTGGCACTTAGTAATTTAAATTTTTTTAGGATCAAATGTTCCTTTAAAAAAAACAAGTGAGTTCTGTTCTTGTTAAAGAAATAATCAAGAACTGTGAGGGATTGGTTTACTTCTTCTGGAGCTAACTTTGTGGCATTCTTTTGCTCTTTCTCAGGGAGAAATGGATTTCTTTCACTTCTGATCTCACAAGTGCCAAAACAAAACAAAATAATAAACCACCAAAAAGTCAGTTAAACTAGTAAACTTTTACATCTCTGGAAAATTGTTTCCTTAGTAGTGCTGTCAGTCACTGGGAATTAATAAATCATCTTCCATCTGAGACTTTTTGTCATTAGTTGGTGGGCATAGGTATCACTGAGTGAAAGAGTAGACTTGGAGCTTATATTGCCTGTGCTTTGGACAGAAATACTTAAGGCCAGAGAGTTGATTGTAGTAGCTGTATATCTGTGGCTTCACTACCGGGGTTTTTTCTTTTTTAAAAAAACTTTTTGGTCAGAATGTAGTGCTTTTCCTGTATTATTAACTTTAACTTTTGTCTTCATGTTTCTGTTTAGTTTCAGATGGCTGACAAAATTCAAATGAATTTTATTTACATAATTATTATTAAAGAAAGTTACTGTGGTAGCAAATGAAAGCATTTTGCTAAAGTGACCTAAAATAATTTATTCTCTGGACAGTGTCCTAGTCAGTGGCAGATCTTCCCAGAAGTAGTTTAGAAATTCTAGATGAGGCCGGGTGTGGTGGCTCACACCTGTAATCCCAGCACTTTGGGAGGCTGAGGTGGGTGGATCACCTGAGGTTGGGAGTTTGAGACCAACCTGACCAACATGGAAAAACTCTGTCTCTACTAAAAATACAAAATTAGCCGGTGTGGTGGCGCATGCCTGTATTCCCAGCTACTCGGGAGGCTGAGGCAGGAGAATCACTTGAACCCGGGAGGCAGAGGTTGTGGTGAGCCGAGATCGCGCCATTGCATTCTAGTCTCAGCAACAAGAGCAAAACTCCATCTCAAAAAAAAAAAAAAAAAAAAATGCTAGATGAATTGTGAGTTCTTCATGAAAACCCTGTAGTTTCAGGCATCTTTATAACAGAGAGCGAAAGTAAAGCTCATATGTATTTGTGAAGTTCTAATTTCATACTGGTAGGCTTCGAGAGTACCTTCTAGCATCTCTTGCATATTTCTACTATGTATAAGTTAAATTTATGACAGCTAATAATGGTTTTTATGAGAAAGGGTAATTTATTAGTTTAGGAGAATTTCTTCTTTTAAATTAGGAATTTGGCTTTTTTTTTTTTTTTATTCCTCCATTCTTAGAGTCAGCTTCTTATGGGAGTAGTCATTTAGAGATCATCATCTAATACCATGCAGAGGTCTAAGAAAAAGAATTAAGAAACTTTTGTGTCTTGAAAATTTTGAATATTCATCTTCTATAACTGCCCCCTCATATCCAACACCCACCCACCTCCAAAGGGCAGAAAAAGGCTTGGATGTAAAAACAAATAGTTAGGAATGTTTCAGTGATCATTAACAATGAAAGTGCTTATTCGCTCTATCTTCAGTGGCATGTGTGTTTCAGGGTAGATTAGTATTGCTCAAGGAACATTTACCAGCCATGTGACCTCAGTTTCCTCTCTATCTCTTGGGGCATCCTTCAGCTCCTGTAAAATGGAGGAATTGATTTAGATGGTCTTCGGAGTTCTATAACTAAAATTCTGAGAATACCTTAGATTTTGCTTCATTGTTGAAATCCATGGTTAAGAATTTCCGGTTTCTTGTCCTTAAAATTTTTACTATTGCAGTAGAAAATGAAGATAGGCAAACAAACATCATTTTCTTTAAGAAGAGGTTTATAATGAGAGATTATTTGAATTACCTTTATGAGACAGTACCATATTTCTCTTTAAGTGATCTAAATAGATGGAACTGGGTCCCCTTTTTTTTTTTTAACTCCTAGAGTTTTAAACACATCTTTTCTAATAGGTTCACATTTTTAGAAGCTATTCCTTTATTTTAATTATTTATTATATTTTAAAGTTTCTAAATTTGTATCAATTCTGATTATCATCTCAATTAGAGTTCATGTTAAGATAGCATAGAATAATCAAAACTTTAAAAAAAGGTTCAGATTGGTTTCTCTTAGTGGTTTTGGTATGATCAAAACTCCTGTGTAGTAGTCTAATACGATAGGAATTTATATAGGGTACACCTTTTCTCATACATTTTTATAGCTAAATGTGTCAAGAACACTTGTAAGATTTTTAAATGACCTGAGCTTGAATAGGAGAGAAAATGGTGTGCTTGACTGTATATATCTTCATGCTCTTCTGATATATTCTTGAAGGTGCCAGTCTATGCCTAGAGATAATTTCTCATGGCTTTCAGATATACATGTCCAGTGATCTTGGCAAATAATCTGGAGTCTAATCATGAGCTTTTCATGGATTTCACATGATGGTTATTTTTTAGAGCCTCAGAAAATTTCTGCTTTTTCTTGACTTCATTTCAACTGTTTCTCCCTGTTGATAATGCTATTTGGGAAACTGATTGTAGTGGTATTGGTGAATAAAGGAAAAAATAGAAAATTAATATAAAACATTTTTAAAGTGTGTTAATTTTCTATTTTTTCTCCCCTGATTTAGATTTTAGATCAGATACTATAACTTGCTAGCTAAGGCTGGGTCTTTCTAAGTGTAGCTTTGGGATTTTACTCAGTTTGATCAGTACTGCAATCAGAAAATTCACAAGCACTTCTCACCTTGTGTAAATGTGACTTATATTGTTTTTTATATTTTGAGAAAGAAAACCTAAACATGATTGTTTTTATTTCTGAACTTGCTATTGGAGATGGGTCATCCTGCTGAAAGCTTAATACTTAAAAATGAAATATTTTAACAGCATGGCTCATCACAGGTAGTAATGTTCAATGACTAGTTTATTAAAATGTTTTTCAGATACAAAGTTCTGTTTTGCACAGGGTGAGAATCTTAGGAAATTTTCTGATTGCTTTATATTTTTATTTTTATTTTTTTTAAAGCTGTGTTATTTTTTAGTTCTTCATGCTTTGGAAGTAACAGTTGAAGAGAGGTGAGGAAAGTTTGTGAAAATTGTGATCGGTGATTAGCTGCCACCTGCCTGAGGTGTCTTCTGAGAGGAACTAACCTCTTTGTGGTGCTAGAGCAAGGTCACTGGATAAAAAAAAGAACAGGTAACCATCTTATTCCTTGTCTGAAAAGTTCTGTTTTAAAATTAATAAATGCAAAATGTTCAAGGTAAAATGAATTATTGTTTAAATAAAGTTTTTAATTTTCTCCTCAGAAACTAGTAAAGTGGACTATGTCCTTTTTCAAGCTGCCACAGCCATAATGGAAGCAGTTGTCCGAGAGTGGATTCTCTTGGAAAAAGGTAGCATCGAGTCTCTGCGAACATTCCTTTTAACCTATGTCTTACAAAGGCCCAAGTAAGTACATGGAGGGGGACTGCTGAAATACTTTTGCTGAGCTTATGTGTATCTTTTTAGAGCTTTTTTTGTTTGCATTTTAAAAACTTTTGGGTGGGTATAGTGGCTCACACCTATAATCTCCACTTTGGGAGGCTGAGAGGGAGGATCTCCTTGAGCCCAGGAGTTTGAGATCAGTCTGGGCAACATAGTGAGACCCCGTCTCTACTAAGTACAAAAAAAGAAAAAAAATTTAAAAAGCTATAGATGTTTAAGGTTAAGTTCTGTGTGGGGCTCATATTTTAAACACTTGTATACACATGATTGTAGGTAGTTTTGGTGCTTAATGAAATAATACCTTTTATTTAAGCTTTTGGTACTATCTTTTGTTTCTTTGAAAAGGTTGTGTTGGATATTAGTTTTTTGTTGTTGTTGTTGAGTTGTGAAGAACTTAGTTATAAATAAAAGTTGACCTTAGATTAGATGAAGAACCTTTATATTTACTTGTTCTTTTGATGCTTAGTAGAGGTGAAAAATGGTAAGTATTGATATAACACAGGTGAGTATCCTAAAACAGGGGAGAGGGAAGAAGCTAAGTACCACTAACAAATCAAATGTTACATATATGTGTACATAGAAATGTGCATAGAGGGCTGGGCGTGGTGACTCACACCTGTAATCCCAGCACTTTGGGAGGCCAAGCCAGGCAGATCACGAGGTCAAGAGATCAAGACGATCCTGGCCAATATGCGGAAACCCCGTCTATGCTAAAAATACAAAAATTAGCTGGGTGTGGTGGCACACGCCTCTAGTCCCAGCTACTCGGGAGTCTGAGGCAAGAGAATTGCTTTAACCTGGGAGGCAGAGGTTGCAGTGAGCCGAGATCATTGCATCACTGCACTCCAGCCTGGTGACAGAGCAAGACTCCTTCTCAAAAAAAAAAAAAAAAAAAAAAAAAAGAGAGAAATGTGCATAGAAGAGGTTCTATTAAGAAGTTCCAAAATCTTTAAGTAGCTTCCATTGAAAATAGGATGAGTTTTGAGGAATGAGGTGAAAGTAAATTTTCTTTTTATACATATCTGTATTGCTTAAACATTTTACAAAATTATGTACATTTATTTCTTGAATGATTAAAAAAAATATATGAGGCCTGATGTGGTGGCTCATGCCTATAATTCCAGCACTTTGGGAGGCTGAGGTGGGTGGCTCACTTGAGGTCAAGGGTTCAAGACCAGCCTGGCCAACATGGTGAAACCCCATCTCTACTAAAAATACAAAAATTAGTCGGGCGTGGTAGTGCATGCCTGTAGTCCCAGCTACTTGGGAGGCTGAATCAGGAGAATTACTCAAACCTGGGAGGCAGAGGTTGTGGTGAGCCAAGATCGAGCCACTGCACTCCAGCCTAGGTGGCAGAGTGGGACTCCGTCTCAAAAAAAAAACACAAAAAAACAAAAAAAAAAAAGAGGAAAACTATCAGCTACATAACTTTTGATTTACTATTTACCTTTTTTTGTTAAGTTCCCCAAAGACCATGTATTCTTTTAAGAATAGACAATGCACTTGTATGTTTACTGTTTGTGCAATTGAATACTTTAGATGTTCATTTCCAAAGTCATTAAAGAAAAAATTTTGTTATTTAATCAGAAATGTGTGTGCTTAGGAATGGTGATTAATGGCAATAAACATACACATAAAATTTTAATTTTAGAGCATACTGTCATGCATTTGTTTCTGTTGACTGTACCCTGGCAGTCTGAGTTAATAATATTTAATAATACTGACATGACTTTAGCACTTTGTTAACTGCTAACTGCCTTACATACAAAAAAAAAAAAAATACAGGAGAGAACAAAGGCAAAGGTTCTGTACCCTATTAGTGTTGCAGGTTTAGTGGATAATGTGTCCTGTAGATAAGTGGATATACATGTTTGTGAGGAGGACATGGCTAGTTTTTTTCTGGTTTTCATAGAATAAGGAAGTCTTGTCCCTGGTTTGAAACCTTTCTTTTCTCTGTCATGCTGGATTGATTGATTGTTTTTTGTTTGGTGGGTCCATTTGGATGTGATACTAGTTTGCTCTTTTGTTGTTTTTATTTGACCATATTTGCTAGACCTGACAGGACTGTTTGTCTTTTGACCCCTCTGTACATAAAGAAAGGTAAGTACAGGTGAGTAGAGGTCTTGACAATGTCAGCAAGTGCTTGTTCCATTATTTTGTTCGTTGTTTTGCACACAATGTAATTCAGACACATCAAAATTTATATTATCAATTGCAACCATGGAAGAGGTATGTGTTTTGTTGAATTCTAAAATGATATTTGTTTTGGTATTTTTCTTTACCCTACGAAAATATTTTGAAATCAATTATGATAGTGTGCTTGTTGTTGAACACAAGTTGAGAAAACCTTCATATTTATTTATATTTATGTAATAAAAGAAAATAAGCCTTAGGGCCTCTGTGTTTATAGAAGTTTATATGTGGGAAGGTTAAAAAATTGTTTTTGGCCTCTAGGCCTAAAATGTTAGCGTTTTCTGAAGAGCAGTCTATTTATGTGACCTTGGGAAACTAACATAAAGTCTCTTTAATATTCTGTTTTACCTGTAGGTCAGGGACTTGGTACCCATCTCATATGGTTGGTGTCAGGATTAGATGAGATTGTTCTGAGCACAGTGCCTGGTGGGGAGTAAAAGCTTTCGCCGCTGCAGCTGTCATCATCTGGACCAGACTACCTTACGGAGTCAGGGCCAGCAGGGGAGCTTCAGGTCAACTAGAGCGGTTCTTTTTTGTGGAGCTGTTTAGTTGTCATAGCCTTTTCTCCCCCTTGTCCCCATTCCCCAACCTGAGAACCACTGAACTCTGGAGACCTTGGTAGACTTAAATGTGTAATAAATTTTCATTATGTATATGTGTCTGGTCTCTTATATTATCCAAAATAATCTCATTCTTTTTTTTTCCTTTTTTTTTGTTCTTTTTTTTTTTTTAATTTTTTTTTGAGACAGAGCCTTGCTCTGTTGCCAGGCTGGAGTGCAGTGGCGTGATCTCTGCTCACTGCAACATCCGCCTCCTGGGTTCATGCGATTCTCCTGCCCCAGCCTCCCGAGTAGCTGGGACTAGAGGTGCATGCCACCACACCCAGATAATTTTTGTATTTTTTTTGGTTTGTTTTTTGAGACGGAGTCTCGGTCTGTCATCCAGGCTGGAGTGCAGTGGCATGATCTCCGCTCACTGAAAGCTCCGCCTGCTGGGTTTACGCCATTCTCCTGCCTCAGCCTCCCGAGTAGCTGGGACTACAGGTGCCCACCACCACGCCTGGCTAATTTTTTATATTTTTAGTAGAGACGGGGTTTCACTGTGTTAGCCAGGATGGTCTCCATTTCCTGACCTCGTGATCCGCCCGCTTCAGCCTCCCAAAGTGCTGGGATTACAGGTATGAGCCACCGTGCCTGGCCTAATTTTTGTATTTTTAGTAGAGATGGTTTCAGCATGTTGGCCAGGATGGTCTTGATCTCTTGACCTCATGATCTTCCCATCTTGGCCTCCCAAAGTGCTGGGATTACAGGTGTGAGCCACCGTGCCCAGCCTCCTTTTCAGTTTTTTAAATTGAGACAGGGTCTTGCTGTGTTGCCCAGGCTGGTCTCTAACTCCTGAGCTCAAACAGTCCTCCTGCCTCAGTACCCCAAAGAGCTGGGATTGCAGGAATGAACCACCGTACCTGGCCCAAATTAATCTCATTTTAAAATCATTTTGATAATTTAGAAGCTAAAGTAATTAGTTTGATTGTAGAGTTGATTGTAGGGTTCCACATTGAAATAGCTCACATATATACACACACACACACACACACACACACACACACACACACACACATATATATATTTTTAAATTTTTTCTTTTTTTCTTTTTTCTTGAGACGAAGTCTTGCTCTGTCACCCAGGCTAGAGTGCAATGGCGCAATCTTGGCTCACTGCAACCTCCGCCTCCTGTGTTCCAGCGATTCTACTGCCTCAGCCTCTGGAGTAGCTGGGATTACAAGCATGCGCCACCATGCCCAGCTAATTTTTTGCATTTTTAGTAGAGACGGGGTTTCACCATGTCGGCCAGGCTGGTCTTGAACTCATGACCTCATGATCCGCCCTCCTTGACCTCCCTAAGTGCTAAGATTACAGGCATGAGCCACCACACCCGGCTTACATACATATTTTTTATCTCAAACCTTTTTTTTTAAGAGAGAGAGTCTTGCTGTGTTGCCCAGGCCAGAATGTAGTGGTAAACACACCCTTTTTCCAGTAGAGGCTCAGTTAACATTTTGTCACATTTAATTTCTCTCTTACGTATATGTACATTTTTTACCCTTAACTATTCAAGAGTGCCACAGACATCATGATACTTTAGCCTTAAAGTTCTTGAACATGTCTCTTCTGAAGGCATAATCTCAATACTCTTGATATAATTGGCATAGTTTTATGATCTAACAATTCTGATTCCATATTCTGAGTTTCCCAAATGTCTGAATAATATTTACATCCTTTTTCCTTTATACTTTTTTTTTTGTATTGCAGTCTATCACTTCAGATCTATTAATATTTGCTTTATTTAGGCATAGTAGGTTATTTTTTTAATCTAGGTGAGCCAGAGATTATACAGTGTATTTAGTCATGTCTCTTTTAATCTAGAATAATTGTGTGCTCTTTTTTGCCTTTCATGACACAGATATTTGTATCTTGTAGAATGCCCTACAGTGTGGATTAGATTCAAGTTAAACGTTTTTGGCATACTGCATAGGTAGAATACTATAGGCTGTGTAGTAGACTATTACATAAATAATGTGTACTTCCCATTACATGCACAGAATTTTTTCTTTTTTATTTTTTCCTCTTAATTGAATTAAAATTTGTATACAGTGAAATGCACAATGCCCTTTATGAAAGAGGCAAGTGTAGCATAGTGGTCAAGAAAGGGATTTGCACCCTACTTCTGCCACTTAACTCTGCAGCATTGGGCAGATTACTTCTTTGTGCATTAATTTTCTGATTTGATTTTTTTGTTTGTTTTTGAGATGGAGTCTCGCTCTGTTGCCCAGGCTGGAGTGCAGTGGCGCAGTCTCAGCTCACTGCAAGCTCCGCCTCCCGGGTTCATGCCATTCTCCTGCCTCAGCCTCCCTAGTAGTTGGAACTACAGGTGCCTGCCACCACGCCTGGATAATTTTTTTTGTATTTTTTTTTTTTTTTTTTTTTTTAGTAGAGACGGGGTTTCACCATGTTAGCCAGGATGGTCTCTATCTCCTGACCTCGTAATCCGCCTGCCTTGGCCTCCCAAAGTGCTGGGATTACAGGCGTGAGCCACCGCGCCCGGCCTTCTGATTTGATTTTTAAATGGAGTGAATAATAGTAGTAGTATCATGGGGATTAGATGTGTTAATATTTGTGAAACTAGTTCATATAAATTCTTGCATATAGTAAGCATTCAATAAATGTTAGCTATTTATTCTAATAATAATTTTAATTCTTGCCAGTAGAGATATTTAAAACTATGTTTGTGTACATTTGTAGTCATAGTCTTCAGCTTTATGTACATTTTCTAGTAGTAGTCAGTGCCTATGAGACTATTCTGTCCCCCTATAAGTACAGAAATTCCCTTTGGCCAACTAATATTCTTATGCATAGTAGGATCTCTGCATTTATTTGCTTAATGAGTGAAAGATAAATGGTTCAAGTGTATGTTTTGAAGGAATGTTTTTTCACTTCAGTCTTGACGGTAGGGAGACATATTTATTCATCTGTATAAATATCTAATAAATGCATGTTATGCAGCAGGTAGTGTGCTTTGCATATGCTAGTGTGCATAGAGTGGGTGGCTGATCTGGGAGCTAGTGAACCAGTAGTAACAGATATGTCCTGTCATGTGAGGGTGCCGTGGGAGCCCTTAGTAATAACTTTCTGGAGAAAGTGACGTCATAATCTTGGGAGAGGGAATAGAAGTTCAGAGGCCTGGAAGTCAAAAGAGTGTGGAGTGAGGAACTGAAAGGTCAATATGTCTGCAGTTGTGCGTGTGTGTGGAAGGGCAGAAGTCAAGGAGAGGAGCAGCCACTGGTGGCTATAGGTGGGTCTCCAAACTGGGACACTTTTGAGAGTGAAATAAAGAACTATTAATAATTATTTGGGGCAACAGGTGAATTGAGGCTGTCCCAGGAAAGCTAGAATGGTTCCCACTGCTTATAAGCCATGTTAAGGGGTTTGGGTTTATTCCAGGGGCACATGGTGGTTGTATCTTTGTGGGATTCCAGAGGCTAGATTATAAAGTTTGGGATTATGTTTTCTAATCCTTATCTTTCAGAAAAGATTGTGAAAAGTCAATTAAGTTTCTGTGCCCTTGTGGTCAAATGGGTTTGGTAAAATGCCTCCACTTGGGATGGGTGCTTCTGTCATCACATGGAGGAACAGAACCTAGATATGAACATTTTGAATATTTGTGTGTGTGTATTTTACAATTTTATGTTTCCATAATGATGTATCTCGGATAGCTAGTATGTTGCCTTTTCACATTAAAGGGAAATGGGATTTAGGATTAGATTAGTAGTTGTAGACATAGGTTAGATCAGAATTTATCTCCAGACTAGTGGAATCTTAATCTTAGTGATTTTTTTTCCCTACAAATATTTAACAGGGAGCTGACTTACATCTGTTGAACACTTCCTGGAGCAAATAACACTTGTATAGTGCTTAGTATGTACTGGGCACAGTTCTGGGAACATTTAACCCTTACAATAACACTAGTAGTGTTATTCTCATTTTACAGATTAGAAAACCAAGGCCCTGAATGCTAACTGTCTGGCCCAGGGTCATACAGCCCGTCCACAATGGAGCCTGGGTTTGAACCCAGGCCTCCTGGCTTTGGAGTCTGTACATAACCCTTTGGCTCTTCTACTCTCACATGTAAGCAATGTTATTAGTAGCTTCAGGCATAGAGAGAAGTTTGGGAGTATTCTTGTATTAGATTTAGGTAAATTTTTCACAATGATTTTTATGTTTTACAGCCTTCAAAAGTATGTTCGGGAACAGATTCTACTAGCAGTAGCAGTAATTGTAAAAAGAGGATCATTAGATAAATCAATTGACTGCAAAAGCATTTTTCATGAAGTCAGCCAGTTGATTAGTAGTGGCAATCCCACTGTGGTAAGTGTGCTATTTGTATTTATAAATATTAACAATTTATTTTTCTGTTACACAAATAGCATTATAGCAAGAGTAATGGATATCTACATAAAAAAAGTGAAAAAGCTATCAGTCAAGCAATTTTCATTTGTTCAGGTTTTCTTCTAGTCTTTTTTTTTTTTTTTTCCTTGAGACAAGAGTTTTGCTCTTGTTGCCCAGGCTGGAGTGCAATGGCATGATCTTGGCTCACCGCAACCTCTGCCTTCCGGGTTCAAGCAATTCTCTTGCCTCAGCCTCCCAAGTAGCTGGGATTACAGGCATGTGCCACCACACCTGGCTAATTTTGTATTTTTAGTAGAGACAGGGTTTCTTCATGTTGGTCAGGCTCATCTCAAACTCCCGACCTCAGGTGATCCGCCTGCTTCAGCCTCCCGAAGTGCTGGTATTACAGGTGTGAGCCACTGCGCCTGGCCTAGTCTTTTTAAATATATATGTACATAATATAAATGCAGTGTACTTTGCTTTTTCGTTTGATTCTGTATTTTCCATGTTGCCATAAATATTCATAATCATTATTTTAATTGTTATAAAATATTATAAGCTAATATGCCATAATATTGTTAGCCGTTTCTATTGAACTTTGTTTTGCCATTTCTAATAAACCTTTGACAGCTACTAGTGATTACAGAAGTGTTTGAATAAAGTAGAAACTATCTCACATGAAAATAATTAAAAGTTGCTGTCCTAATAGGCCATGGGACTTCAGGAGTTACTGTCAACTGAACAAATTAGGGGTCATTGTTCTTGGCTGAATTAGTTTGGGAAGCATGGTTCTCCCACCCTTTCCACTCTCCCGTCCACCTTTTAGAGAGCTGGAGTTGTGCCTGAAGAGTGGCTGTTTAGTTGTAATCACTCTGTCTGAGGCAGGAGGATTTGCGGTTGCTATTAATGATTAGCTGTGATTCTTTGTTTAACCTATCAACTTTTATCACCTGAATGATATTTAACTCATATAGAATTGAGATTGGTAATACTTGGCCATTCTGAGTCTCGGATATTATTACATCCTTAAGTATTTTGGGTAGCTTATTACCTTTACAATTTATTTAATCATTTTAAAGATATCTATGTGAGGCTATGTACCTTATAACTGTTTGTTAATTCCTTTTGTCTTCAGTGGCCCCTCAGTTAATGGATGTGATTTTAACGATGTAGTTGATGCTTTGAGTTTGAGATGCTGTGGTGTATTTTAGGAGGGCCACATACATTGTCCCTTGCTTTCCACAATATCTTGGATCTCTTCTCTCCTGCCTTTCTGTCCACCACTTTTCACCGCACACAGCTATGCGCTCAACTCACTCTCCCAGCCATCTGCCTCCACTCTGCTTAGGACCGCAGACTGATACCCCAGGAGTCTAGACCCATGGCATCTGTAAGCAAACTGATCAGGACTGGAACTTACTATATATACCCTACGTGTTTTTTGTTTTCCTTAGAAATTCATCAATGGTCATGTGTTTGTTCTTTTTTTTCCTTAACTTTATTGAGAAGTAATTTACATGCATTACTATGTCTGTCTAAAATGCACACCTCGTTAAGTTGTGACTGTTGTGTATACCAGTAAACTCCTACCATAGTCAAGATACAGAACATTTTTATTTACATCTTGATTTTTGATTGTGTGATATTAAGTTTTATGCCATTTTTGTGGCAAATTTCCTCAAGAGTAGTGCTGTCCAGTAGAACTTACTGTGTTGAAAGAAGTTTTCTATGTCTGTGCTCCCCAATATGTAGCCACTACACTGGCCACTTGTGGCAGTTGGTCATGTGAAATGTGGCTAGGGTGACTGAAGAACTGAATTTTCTAATTTTTTAAATTTTAATTTAAATTCAAATAGCCACACATAGTTAATGACAAATGTATTGGATAGTGTCATTCTAAAGACCGATAATTTAATTTTATGGCCCCTTTACTTAATCTTAGTATTGTGAAATTTAATTTTTTGTATAAAACTAATAAATTTGAAAGTATATATGTTTGAATCTTTACATTCTATAAGTCATTTTGATTTTGTTTTATGAAGTGGGAATATTTCTTGAAAGAAGAGTTCATATTAAATTTTTGAGGTGAAAATTATGGGGAGCTACTTTTTTTAAGTTTAAGAGACAGGGTGTAATGCAGTGGTGCATAGCTCACTGCAGCCTCAGTCTCCTGGGCTCAGCCAATCCTCCCACCTCCCACCTCAGCCTCTCGAGTAGCTGGGATTAAGGTACAGGCTACTGTACCTGAGTAGGAAGCTTTTTTTTTTTTTTTTTTTTTTGAGACAGGGTCTCACTTGCTCTGTTGCACAGTCTGTGGAGTGCAGTGATATGATTACAGCTCACTGCAGCCCCGACCTCATGGGCTCAGTCTTCCCACCTTAGTCTCTCCTGAGTAGCTGGGACTATCGGCACAAGCCACCACTCCTGGCTAATTTTTAAAGTTTTTTTGTGGAGATGAGGTTTCACTATGTTGCCTAGGCTGGTCTCGAACTCCTGGGCTCAAGTGATCTCTTGCCTCAGCCTTCCAAAATGCTGGGATTACAGATGTGAGCCACCACGGCTGGCCATGGGAAGCTGTTTTTACTTAGAGTAATATAAATTGTGGTAGTAGACATAGTCTCCATTTCTGATCAGCATGTCATGAGCTTTAGATAAATCAATTGACCGCAAAAGCATTTTCCATGAAGTCAGCCAGTTGATAAGTAGTGGTAATCCCACTGTGGTTAAGTGTGCTATTTGTATTTATAAATATTAACAATTTATATTTTCTGTTACACAAATAGCATTATAGCAAGAATAATGGATATCTACATAAAAAAAGTGAAAAGGCTCTCAGTCAAGCAATTTTCATTTGTTCAGGTTTTCTTCTAGTCTTTTTTAATATATATATATAATATAGATGTGGTGTACCTTGCTTTCTCATTTGATTCTGTATTTTCCGTGTTGCCATAAATATTCATAATCATTATTAAAATGTTATAAAATATTACAATCAAATATACCATAATATTCAAATATACCAAATATTATAAGCTTTGTTCATGAGATGCTGATGCTTCAGCAGTGTCTACACGAGTTGTATAATGGTAATCTTGTCATTTCTATGAATTTTGTTCGAATTTGCTTCCAAACTAATGGCCATGTGCATTATCCAATGTTGGTCATCATCAATAGCCTGGGGAAAAAGAAGTGGTGGATATACTTAGATAAAAACAGCAGAGAAAGGGTTTGCAACTGAGGCTGCTACTTGGAAATATTATCCTTGCCCCCAATGCCCTGAATCAAGTTGCACTTCATATTTTAGATTTCACTTAAGAACATCTTGTTTCATTTTGACAGTGTGCAGTAAAGGAGTCCAGCTCCTTGTGACAGACAGGATTTAAACTTGAGGAACATTACTAGTAACTCTGAGATCTATCTATTTATGACTAATGCCTTTCCCTTGTTAGTTTGGTGATCATTCCAGCCAGGATTTTGGTATTGGGGTAGAATTTATGCGGCCTGCCCTCACCCCCTACAAGTAGCTTGTTGGCACTGGGACGGCGCAGGCGAAGGGTCAAGAGTCCCTTGCCTCCCTCAGGAATGAGCACATACTTGGGAACTGAGTTCTCTGCTTCCTTTCCCCTTGGGTAATTTGACCCAGCACAAAAACTAGTCCCACTGCAACCTGGCAATTGGATTTTTTTGGAGCCACTGAAATAACTGATCTTCTGAGAATGATTGGAACAGATATAGCTGTTCAGTTAGAGAAGATTTTGCTCTCTTCATAGTGTGTACACTTTGAGAATAGTGGATAAATGTAATATTCTCATGAAAGACTCCAAATTTTTTTTAAAGTCAAATTTCTGTCTTTCTTTCTTTCTTTCTTTTTTTTTTTTTGAGACTGGGTCTTGCTCTGTTGCCTCGGCTGGAGGGCAATGGTGTAGTCTTGGCCTACTGCAGCCTTGACCTCCCCATGCTCAGGTGATTCTTCTACCTTAGCCTCCTGAGTAGCTGGGACTACAGGTGCATGCCACCACACTGAGCTAATTTTTTGTATTTTTGTAGAGACAGGGTTTTGCTATGTTGCCCAAGCTGGTCTCAAACTTCCAGGCTCAAGCAATCTGCCCACCTTGGCCTCCCAAAGATTATAGGTGTGAGCCACCATGCCTGGCCTAAAGTCAAATTTTTAATACCAGGGCTGAGAACTACTGTAATAGTAGGAAATCAGTATACTTCAGTGGGAAGTAGAATTTAATTTCAGGATTGCAGGATGAAATTTATTTTGGTGACTACATTAAAAACATTAAATGTGAAAAATATTCTCTATATGGCAGGTTAAATGCATACACTGTCCCTATTTGTCCTTGCCCAGTAGCTTGAAACTAGCTCAATAGGAAGGCCTAAAAAAATGAAGTTCAGACATTTTCATATATCATCCTCTCTTCTTCTTGGACTGTTAAGAATTTGTAAGTGGTTCAAGAATTTACTTAATATTTTCTTAGTCTCAGATATAAATGATAGTGAACAAGATGATTAAAACCTCTGTAAGAAAGGAGAATGATAACTGATCAGAACATTGATTTAGTATTGGCTAGAAACTTTCTTTATAAAGGTGATTTTTAAGAGAGATTTGAAAAGTAGAGAAAATTAACTAAAGGTTTTCTGTAGATGAAGAAAGGGTTGACTTCATGAACCATTAAATTAGATAATTAAGTTTCCCCTCACACCTCTTCTAGAAGGACATTTCCATCAACCTTCATTGGCCAGAAACTGTATGTAGTCTGGCTTTTCCCCCTTCGCTTTTGAAACATATTGGTTTCATTTGTTTGTTTTGTTGTTTTAGAAACAGGGCCTCGCTCTATCGCCTGGGCTGAAGTGCAGTGACATGTTCATAACTCACTGCTGCCTCGATCACCTGGGCTCAAGTGATCCTCCCACCTCAGCTTCCTGAGTAGCTGGGACTATTGGTACGTGCCACTGTACCTGGCTAATTTTAAAATTTTTTTGTAAAGATGGGGTCTCACTATGTTGCCCAGGTTATCTTGAGCTCCTGACCTCAAGGTGATCCTCCTGTTTCAGCCTTATAGGTGTGAGCCACCACGTCCAGCCAAGAATTGATTTTTGATGGTCCATTTCCCTGTACTAGTCTCATGTTTGCATTTATACAGGTTTAGGGGCAGTGTAGTATAATAGAACACTGATTTTGGATTCACACTTGGGTTTAAATCCCAGCTCTGCCATTTATTGCCAACCTAACTTAAATTAACTTCTCTAGGCATTAGTTCACTAATATGTAAAATAAATGTGATAATATTCACTTCTATTCAGCAAGTATTTGTGCTCTCTCCCTAGTAGTCTCTCACTGCTTTCTTCATAGAATCTTGGGAAGTGAACTATAATAAGTCATGTGTTTTTCTCTCAAACAATATTTTAAGTATGGAAAAGCAGAAGAAAATGTTTATGCTATGAGTGAAACTAATCATTTGTGTGTGGTTTTTGTTGAGACAGAGTCTTGCTCTGTCGCCCAGGCTGGAGTGCATTGGCATGATCTCAGCTCACTACAACCTCCGCCTCCTGGGTTTAAACGATTCTTATGCCTCAGCCACCCGAGTAGCTGGGACTACAGGCGCATGCCACTATGCCCGGCTAATTTTTATATTTTTAGTAGAGATGGGGTTTTGCCATGTTGGCCAGGCTGGTTTCGAACTCCTGACCTCAAGTGATCTGCCCACTTCAGCCTCCCAAAATGCTGGGATTACAGGTGTGAGCCACCACATTCTGCCAATTTGTGTGTATTTTTTAAAAATATAGGTAACCAACACATTAGGCTTTCTTTAAAGGCTTTCAGAAGTATCTGAAAGACTTGGTTCTCTACAGATAGTTTTATGGAAAGATTATATCTAATTTGTATAAAAAATGATGTATTCTTAGTTAATTTATGCCTGTATGATTATTAAATAATGTTATTTCAAGCTTGTGGGCAGTTATGATGTTTTCCTTCCATAATTATAAAGGTTACGTGGTTATTTCATCTCAGTTTGCAGTAGTGTCAGACCTGCTGTCAGTACTAATTTGGGAGGGATATGGAAACTTGCCTTCCTAGGAAAGTAGCAAAATTTTTTATTTTAAGCTAAAATTTTAATCTGTATTTAAATATATAATTCATATGTGTCTTATTTCCTTTGAAAGCAGTAGGCATACGTTAAATCACTTTAAAGCTGTTTAATTTAGCATTTAAATCTCCTTTCTTCCTCTTTGCCATACTAGAGAGAAGTGGGTGAGAAATTCACTTGTCTACGGCAGCCCCTGGATGTGATAGCCAAGTTAATCTCTCTTATCATAAGTCTCATTGATGTTTGCATAGAAGAGCAGCTGGAAGTCTGCTTTATGTATGGCAACCTTTCATAAAGTTTATTCTTGGTAATAAAGTTCCTGGGGTAAGAGCCAGGCTATTATAAGAGACAATCCTCTCTCTGAACAAGAGTATTTTATTTTGTCAGCTGGAGTTAGTGTTTGAGTATCTTGGGCTTGTGACAGTAAGCTGGTGAGTAAGGCAAGCTATCTCTGAAGGGCATTTTTTCACTAGCTTGAAATTAATGGCTTTTGCTAGAAATAAATGAGAATGCTGGTCTAAGACTTTCAATGTGAAGATAAGAGTTACTTAAATTGTTAGCCAGTGAATTAACTTGTGAATTTTCAGTACTTCAATGAAAGAAGACAATTAGATTTTTTTTTATAACCTTGACACCTCATTGCATTGTCTTCTACTTGTTTGACATATTAAAATTTTCTTGTAGAAATTTATAAACAACCAAAAAATAGGGAACACATCATTTATTTTCCAACTTCTGTTATGTTAACATAGTGCTGGGCATAGAAGTAAACACTGATTCATTAATCCAAACAGCATTTACTGAACATTTACTGTATTGCTTTAGTGATACAGCTTCAGTTATAGCTCTGTTTTTTAAGTGGTGTAACACATTTAGTAATTTTAATTTTGCAGAATGTAGATCATCATCAAGGAATAGAATAAAAAAAGCTGAAATAGGTGGTTGTCATTTTCTATGATAATGATAAAAAATACAGCTGCTACTTTACCTTCTTGTAACCTGGTATAATTACATGGTATTTTTAAGCATTATGCAATTTGAACCTTAGGACAATTATGCAAATTAGGTATGGCAGAGGGTGGTAGCCCTTATTATAGATGAGAAAGCTGAGGTCAAGGTACACGAAGGGCTTTGACCACAGTTATTTGAAGAAGGAAATCTTGGACTGTTAGAGCCCAGATTTTCTAACTGATTCAAACAACAGGATTCTTGTATTGGACTCCTGAAAGAGTCCTGCAGAGTGTTTTTATTTATCATTTATTTTAGATGTAATTTTAATAAATTTTATTTGGTTTCTAACCTGTGAGCAAATGAAAACGATCCATTTAGAACTACCTGTTAGTGGCAGTCAAATTGCCAGCAGCAGTGAATGATAGACAACAACAAAGGATGATTGAGAAAAGCTATGAAGCAGACATAAATCAACAAGCATTGGGATCTGGCACCACGTTGCCAACGGGTGGAAGGCCCCTTATGTTTTAGTAGCTTCCAAGTAGTCACTGAAGTATAATATCATATAATTGCCATAGAAATAATTCCTTAAGAAAAATTTATAGGACGTTTCATTAAAAATGTTTGCTTGCTGCATTTACAAAATTAACATATTAACTTAATTCTTCATGATCTTAGATAAGTGAAGTATTGTTGTATTAACCTCTTAGAAGTCTTAAGATTTGTATTTTATACTGGGCAAATTCCTGTGTATTTTAGTATGGCAGTCTTTTATCAATCAGTTAGTTAGTCAACTTTGATCCGAATTCACTGACATTAATTACTACAGCTTTTGTTTCCGGCTGTCTTAAGTATCAGAGCCACTGTCTCTGATATGGAAAAATATCTAGCTCTGACTTTGACAAAGGCCAGAGGGGCAGCACTTGAAGATACTGGTCAGTAGAGGGTGAGTTAGGGGGTAGTGCACTCGGGATGCCCATTGAGACCTAACAGTCTGAAGGAGGCAGATAAGAACATTCTTTAAGGGTAAGAAAAGCTAAAGCTGGTGATCTCCTTTAGGCAGATTTGATGCTTTAATTTTTTTTCTTTCCTCTCTCTTTCCTGGGAAGAAGCTGTCCTCTGTTCTCCCTTGGGAGTTTTATTTTTGGCTTGCTTCCCTAGCTATCTTCATTACAACACAATGTGAGAGTAACTTCATTTTAAGGGGATTTAATCCATAATTAAATATTGAAAATGAGCAAACATATTTAGAAGTGAGTCCTAGACATTTAGTGATATGTTTAATTCCCCTATGAATAGGGAGAAATACTTTGTTGATATGTGTTGAAGTACTTTGCTCTCTTAATGTATAATCAGTGCTTAATTATTCATCATTCCCCAGGAGTCTCTATTCATTTGGCACCTTTGAGCCAGACTAGTGTAGTATGATTAATATTTATGATGGTAATCTCATATTCCTACAGGATTTCCAAATTAAGGAGAGCTTATACTATTTGGTATATTTTAATGATGAAAATATCCTATTGAATTTTAGTTCCTTGGAAGCTGATAATCGTAGGTACAGTTAAAGCCAGAATATTTGATTTCTTGCAATACCTCTAACAATGCTGTACCAATAATTTATTTTTATGTATTTCTTAAGTCTTTAAGTGGTATATTTAAATAGAACACATTTGTTTTTAAATTTTTTTCTTTTTATTTCATAGGTATAAAGTGGAAAAGTAGAATGTAAAACTATATTTGGGTTTATATCAATGGTATATAAAAATTTATATCTGTGCATCAAAAAATTGGAAAGCTATAAATGTTACAGTAATAACTCCTGGATGGTAGGATTGTAGACAATTTTATTTTCGTTGTGCTTTTCTACGATTTCTAGTTTTTCTAAGATAGAAGTATATTTTTGTAGGATGAAAAAATTGTTTAAAAACGAAAGATTCTTACGTGTTCAGGGGGCTAAGTCTATAAGTGCATTTTGTTCTAAATTCTCATCGATTAAAAATGTACTTGTTTTTATGGGTGAATTTGTACTTCATTAGTGTGGAAGTTTGCTGTTTTGGAGGGATATATTCATTGCTGTAACTAAAAAGCAGTTCCATGCCACTAGGGCTCCTTGTTTTGTCTGATGAAGTTTGTAGTTGCAGGAGTAGCTTTAGCAGGGCTTTCACCTGTCGTTGCCCTGCCCGCCCCTCTCCTTCACTCATTTGTTTCTCATCTTGACCGTAAACCACATGTTATCTTGGGAAATGTTTGTTTCATGTGAAAAAGTAAAGCTTTTGTGAGTACGTATGGCTGTGATCATTAATTAGAGAGATGTTCCTGAAAACTTGAATATGGTGATAGTTTTAAAATAAGCCATTTTGTGGTGAATGCAGTAAAACACAATCTGTGGAAAGCTGTAAATTACTTGTGAAAAATTAGTATAGATTATTTATTTGTAAGAGTAAGAATTTGTTTAATAGAGTGCTTCTAGGTTCTTTCAGCTTGCAGGTTTTTATGTTATGTGTGAATTCTGTTTTTAATAGGTTATCTCATCTGAGATTCAGAAATTAATTTCCTTTTTTAGTAAGACAAGTTTTCTCAAACATTTAGATGTGTTTATAATGTTTTATTGACTAGAGTCTTAGAAAGGATAAGTGAAAAGCTAAGTGTAAATGAAAAATTGTTTTCAGGATCCTAGGATCTTGGGATTCATCATTAGATCATTGTGAATTAAATTTTTTCTCTGAATCTCATTAATTTGATTTAACATCTACTTTCCCCACCAAAGCCTAGCTGTGTTTAAAAATCATGTTTATAGTTGATCCTGATGTTATTTAAATGTATCTGTCTAATGTTAATTGCTGGCACTATAATCATTAATCATTTTAAAAGAAAATTTTTGAAAATTAACAATTTTGTTAACTAAAAAAATGAAGGGATTGTACTTTCTGAATTTTGAGATCGCTTTAAACAGTAAAATGACAGAAATATGTGATCAACTGTTTTTTTCTGTGAGAGGCCTTAGTGCCTGGCTTCTTTGTCTCCAAGTGCCTGGGGCCATACAAAGGCAGTTAAATGGGTTTCTTGAAGATTTTGGGAGGAAGGGACATTTTTATATTAAATCATGTATATTTTGAAGTAAAATTACAAAATGTGTGTGTTTATGCCAAACCAGTAGCATTCAGAGAACTTTTATTGTTGCAGAAGGCATCTTTGATCATACCCCTAGATTCGCTAGAGAATTTGCATTTACTTCCAGGTGTGGAAAAGTCTGAGAAACTTCTTTAACGTATGGGGTTTTGTGCCTTTCATAAATATTAGCTATATAGTCATGCTTGTTTTAGTTGAGATTAAGAGGCAAATAGGAATTTAACTTTATGTTTACTTTTTTTTCTTTGAGACTTAGTCTTACTCTGTTGCCCAGGCTGGAGTGTAGTGGCGCGATCTCGGCTCATTGCAGCCTTCGGCTCCCAGGTTCAAGCGTTCTCCTGCCTTGGTGTCCCAAGTAGCTGAGACTACAGGTGCCTGCCATCATGCCCAGCTGATTTTTTTGTATTTTTAGTAGAGACAGGGTTTCACCATGTTGGCCAGGCTGGTCTCGAACTCCTGACCTCAGGTGATTGCCTGCCTCGGCCTCCCAAAGTGTTGGGATTACAGGCGTGAGCCACTGTGTCCGGCCTATGTTTACATTTTTTAAAGAAAAATTTCAGACATATACAAAATGGACAGATAGTCTATTAGTCACTCATGGAACCATCAGTCACCTCTCACCTTCAACAGATATTTCATGCCAGTTTTTAGGAATTTAATATCATTAAGTTATTTGCTAAGATTTGCCAAGATAATTATCTGTAAGGTCAAGGTACTGACATCAGAAGCATTTCTGAACAGAGATGTTGCAGTTGGTGGGTGGGTATGACTGTGTTCAGCTGTTGGATAAGCTTGCATAAATAGTATCATCTTGACTTTAATCTTTCGGTTGTTCAGAGGTAGTGTGCATATTTCTGTTTAACTCCTGGAAAGTTGCCAAAATAATTTGTATCCTCTTTCCATCCTTTGTACCTTGACTGTTTTAGTCTGGGAATAAAATCAATGAGTTGATATTAGGAGCCTGTTGGATAGAACCAATGAGAAGAAAAATCTTCATTTTTCTATTTAAAAAACTTTTGGGTATTACCTGGCTATAATATTTTGGACACTATAAAATCTGTTTCACTTTTCATCTATTTGGGAATGCATTTTACAAACAGAACAGGGGGTCAAACATGGGTTGAAATCTCAGCTGGCCTTAGATAAGTACTCCAAGTCACTTCTCTCAAATGTAAAATGAGGATATAGATTGTTCTGCGAATTAAACAAAATAATACCTTCAACATTTATTATTTTTAAATATCATTTGAATCCCACTATTGAGTAGGAACAGTGTGTCCTGAGCTCAAGTCTTAGATGGATTTGTATAACTGCATTTGAGGAAGTGCTATTAACACTGACTAGACCACTTAGAAAGGAGAGCTAATATTTATTTTGTCATATCTGATTTTCTGACTAGTTGTTATAAGATCTAAAGATATAGTGGAAGATCTAAAGTTAGGGAGAAAATGTTCTATTATGTTTGAACAAATGCATTGAAACAAAGCGTTGAAACAGTAATGCCTCACAATTATTTCTTATCAAATAATTACAGCAAACTCTGGCCTGTTCTATTCTGACTGCACTATTGAGTGAATTTTCAAGTTCAAGTAAAACTAGCAACATTGGATTGAGCATGGAATTCCATGGTAACTGCAAAAGAGTTTTTCAGGTATTGGTAGTTTTGTTCTTGAGTTTTAATTATTGGATCATTCACTTTTTACTCAATCTGTTCCTAATGACGTGAGAATATTTATTTTATGTAGTTGAATGGTAGCCTGTACTTCAGGATTTGTTTTGTGATTTCAAAGGATATAGTAAAATGATAGGTTTGGTGAATGTAGTTGATGGTTTAAAATTACTCGTTTAATTCTAGTCTTAAAAACAATACTTCTATAAAGATCTTTAGTTCATTATTTATTTCTTATTGTGTTTAGATATAACTAATTCAATTGAAGGGACTCTGCTGGCCTTAAAAATAGGTCTGGAAGAATGCCAGAAGGCCGTGTATTTCAAATGTTATTGCAGATGGTGCAGGCTCTTTGTCTTGTATGTATTGTTTGGCTCTGGAGTAAAGTTATGTGAAGGCATTGGCTTAAATCCTAGGGCTCTGCACTATAGCAACTGACTCCTCTGGCTCCGCAGTAGTTGTCAAAGACTCTCTTCTCTATGGAAGTAGCATTTATATTCAAGTAAAAGTATTCCATCTGGCGTCACTTGAAAGCATACTGCGATGTAAATTACAAGTAGAGGCCTAAAAATGGAACACGTTCTTAAGGAAATGGTGTTTTCCATTGGAAATTTTAAGGTGTTTGTTTTGTTTCATGATTCTAAAAGGGGATACGTTTTGAATAAATTTTTCATATAAAATATTTGTGATTTATTGACTATAGGAAGAAGACCTTCGTCAGATCTTCATGTTAACTGTTGAAGTTCTGCAGGAGTTCAGCAGGCGGGAAAACCTCAATGCTCAGATGTCTTCAGTATTTCAGCGTTACCTTGCACTCGCCAATCAAGTCTTGAGCTGGAACTTTCTTCCTCCAAATTATATCCTTTTAACAAATGAATAGTTTATCTGTGGTAATTTTCATAGGTGACTTAATTACAGCTCGGAGTCTTTCACCTCTGCAGCTTTTATAAAACATATTGAAAGAAAATAAGATTTTTTTTAAGAAATAGAATTTAATTTCTTTATAATGCCAAAAGACAGTGGATACTAGGATAATGCTAGAAGATTTAAAAGTTTATTTACTCCTTTGTAGAAGAAGTTTGAATACATAGAAACGTGGTGGATGACGGAGCTGTTGCTAATTCAGGATTAGCAATATTCTTTGGGAAGGAAAAGGAAACAGGTAGAAAGTACCTTTTAAGAAACTGAATCATTTTTTCCTTGGACAAGTAATTATGTTTGATTTTTTTGACTGACTTAAAGCTAGTTTGGAGTGCTCTAATTTAATCTTTATGGATGGTGATGTTGTTCAAGTATAGGTAATAAGTTAGTAATATGTTTATTCTTCAAGGGCCTTTACCAGTATAAAAAAATGAGAATTTTGTTTTTAGGAAATTATTCAAAAGTTTAAGTGGGTTGTATTATCAATGCATATATCTGCTTTTTAAATTAATTACTTAAAGTAGAGAAAGTTGTATTTCATAAACTTTAAGGAACTGCTGTCTCATTTACTATGCTAGGACATCTGCTGCCTGTTGATAATAATATACAGTGGCTACCCATTTGTTGTGTAAAGTCCAATAGATCTGGATTCAAGGCTCTGCTCATCTTAGGCAAATCACCTGAACCTCTCTGAGTCTCAGCTTTTCCAAACGTAAAATGGGGGTATGGATTGTTGTGTGAATTAAATGAAACAATACATTTAAAACACTCAGGAGTTAGTTACTATTTATAGAGCTCTTAATAGCCTCCGTGAATTAAATAGTTCATTATATAACTAGCTGTCTTTTATACTCTTCTTTGTTGAACTAATACGCCTCTGTGTGGTATAGGAAATTTAATGTGACCTGTTCTAGATGTTTTTAATCTGAGAGTCTGTTCAGGAGAAAAAGACCGATGATAAGCAGACAGGAAATAGATGTGAAATCAGATCAGAGATCTAGGATGGGACTCATTTTTATTGTAACAAGAGCCAAGAGGAGCTACATTTACATATATAGAAACTCGCTAATTATTTGTGGCTGGTAAAATTATGACATTTAAAGGAGGGTGGTGGGGTATAACTCCTTCTTCCATTTAAACTTAGTCTATTCATGTAGTAGAATATTAACTGTGAAGGGCTCTGTCAGGTAAAGTGAGTCTGACTTGCGAGCTCTCCAGGTTTCTTTCCCAAAAGCAGTCACTGAGCTGCTGCATTATGGGGCAAAGCTTACAGTAAGGTCAGTCACTGTTTCCTTTTATTCTTATTCTGTAATCATCTTTCTCCCAATAACCAACTTTTTATCTTTAATATATTAATTTAATTCTTTTTGGTTGTCAAGAGGTGGCTACTCGCTTAGGTTTGCTTTTTAAAAAATTTCCCCTTTCAGTGTTTCAATATTTTTGTTCTAGGTTTTTTGTTTGTTTGTTTTTTTAAATAAAGTTGGTAAGGCAGGCTTTATTCAGGGGAGCCAATGGTGATAGATGTGGGGACCATCACAACAGGATCTTGCAGTTGGGGAGAGAGATTGGATTCAGCTTCTTGCTCCAGTGTTTTCAGTGGGGAAAGAAAAGATATTGAAAAACCTTGAGACATATTTTAAAATTAGCAGTCCATATGGAGCTATCAAAATATTAATTATATATGTAGGGAAAAATCAACAAAAGTTACACTGCATATATTTTAAAGTGTCTGTTTTAAGGGAAAATACAATTGGTAGAGAGTGACTATTTTATAAAAAGAAATAGTTCTCTGGGAGTTTGGAAACAAAGCTTGTCTAAAAGATACACACACATAAAATATTTTATAAAGTACTTAGATAAAGCTTTGGAAAACCTGTCATCTGAAAATGATAAGCAATACCGCAGTGTTGCCAAAGGAAATAATTCCTTGTTTAAAGAAAGTGTATCTTGGTTTTTGACTTGAGGATATTTTGCTTCATGGCTTATGAGTGAGTTCTTGTGTGACCTTTTCATATAGTGCCATTTGTTGGCTGACTGCACTACAGCTAAGTATTCTTTGAGTGGATTAGCTTTAAGTGTGGGAGAAAGAACTTGGCAGTGAGATTAAACTAAGCTACAGATTTAGCACTCATTAGGGAAATCAGTTTCAAGGAACTCAATTCTGACTAATTTCTAATTTTGGAAATTACCTGGAGATCTACCATTCAATCAGTAAGGAAAAGAATGGAATAATTATGCAGCCTTGTACCATGGAGAGGGTCTAAATAATCAAATTTAACTTAGTTTAAAAGTGTTGAATTGATGCCTTTTAAAAGATGGTTTATCTGCTGGGTGCGGTGGCTCACTCTTGTAATCCCAGAACTTTGGGAGGTTGACATGGGAGGATTGCTTGAGTCTAGGAGTTCGAGACCAGCATGGGCAACATAGCGCAACCCTATCTCTACAAAAAAATACAAATATTAGCTAGGTGTGTGGTGTGTGCCTGTAGTCCCAGCTGTTTGGGAGGCTGAGGTAGGAGGATTGCTTGAGCCTGGAAGGTTGAAGCTACAGTGAGCCATGATCCTGCCACTGCACTCACCCTGGGCGACAGAAGAGACCCTGTCTCAAAATAAAAATAAAATAAAATAAAATAAAAGGTGATTTGTCTCTTAGGATAGACAAATAATAGATCATGGAAAATTTGTGTATTTCGTGTTAAGTATTTTGATAATTTAGAATGGTATGTTAAATGAGGCTGTGTTAAATTATCAATAACAATCCCCCATTTATAATTTTTTCTAATCTGCTTTCTTTTTTGTATCTATATTTTATATTGAGATAATTTTATTTTTATTTATTTATTTATTTTTGAGAATCTTGCTCTGTTGCCTAGGCTGGAGTGCAGTGACACTATGTTGGTTCACTGCAACCTCTGCCTCCTGGGTTCAAGCGATTCTCATGCCTCAGCCATCCAAGTAGCTGGGATTATAGGTGTGCTGGTACCACCACACCCAGCTTATTTTTATATTTTTAGTAGAGACAGGTTTTATCATGTTGTCCAGGCTGGTCTTGAACTCCTGACCTCAGGTTGATCCACCCACCTTGGCCTGCCAAAGTGTTGGGATTACAGGCATGAGCCACCATACCTGGCCCTGACTAATTTTTTTGTTTTAATTTTTGTGGAGATGGAGTCTTGCTGTGTTGGCTAGGCTGGCCTCGAACTCCTGGCTTCAAGTGATTCTCCTCCTTCAGCCTCCCAAAGTGCTGGCATTACAGGCATGAGCCACCATGCCCAGTCTCAATAATAGTTTTATTGAGATGTAATTCACACACTATACTATATACCCATTTAGAATGTATAATTCAGTGTTTTTTAATATATTCATAGAGTTGTACAGCAATAATTGTCAGTAGTTTTAGAACATTTTCATCATCCCAAAAACAAACCCTGTGTCAATTAGCAGTTAGTCTCCATTTCCACCTTCTCCAGCCTGTAGCAACCACTTTCTGTCTGTGCATTTACCTATTCTAGACATATCGTATAAATGGAATCATATAATATGTGGTCCTTTGTGATTGGCTTCTTTTTGAGACGGAGTTTCACTCTGTTTCCCAAGGTGGAGTGCCGTGGCGCAATCTCGGCTCACTGCAACCTCTGCCTTCTGGGTGCAGGCGATTCTCCTGCCTCAGCCTGCTGAGTAGCTGGGACTATAGGCACACACCACTATGCCCTGCTAGTTTTGTATTTTTTAGTAGAGATGGAGTTTCACCATGTTGCCCAGGCTGGTCTCGAATTCCTGTCCTCAAGTGATCTGCCTGCCTCGACCTCCCAAAGTGCTGGGATTACAGGTGTCATCCACTGCACCCATCCTTGCTTCTTTCACTTAGCATAATGTTTTCAAGATTCATCCATTTTGTAGCATGCAGCATCAATCAGTTCTTCATTCCTTTTCATTGCCATAATATTGTATGGATATACCACTTTTTTAATCCATTTATCAGTTGATGGACAGTTGGGTTGTTTCCACTTTTTGATTATTATTAACAATGCTGCTGTGAGCATTCATTTATAATTTTTGTGTGGGCTTAGGGTTTCATTTCTCTTTGGGAGGCCGAGGTGGGAAGATTGCTTGAGGCCAGGAGTTTGAAGTTGCAGTGATCTATCATCACACCACTGCACTCCAGCCTGGGCAACAGAACAAGACCAAAATGTAATTTCTTTTTTTTTTTTTTTTTTGAGATGGAGTCTTGCTGTGTTGCCCAGGCTGGAGTGCAGTGGCATGATCTCGGCTCACTACAAGCTCCACCTCCCAGGTTCACGCCATTCTCCTGCCTCAGCCTCCTGAGTAGCTGGGACCACAGGTGCCTGCCACCACGCCTGGCTAATTTTTTTGTATTTTTGGTAGAAACAGGGTTTCACCCTGTTAGCCAGGGTGGTCTTGATCTCCTGACCTCGTGATCCCCCATCTCGGCCTCCCAAAGTGCTGGGATTACAGGCGTGAGCCACTGCGCCCAGCCCCAAAATGTAATTTCTTATAGAAAGTACTGTATTAATTGTGACTGTAAAATATTGGGAAAACCAGCTGAAGCTGACTGAGCAGTGGCTGTAGGATGTGCATAGAGAGATACTGACAAAATAATGCAGAGTAAATATTTAGATATTAATATTTAAGGGCATTAATGCTATCATAGTTAATAGCTTGTATTACAGTGTTCTTAGGTCAAGATTTACGCTCATGCAAAGTTTCACTAATGAAATCATAACTTGGCTGGGTGCAGTGGCTCACGCTTGTAATCCCAGTACTTTGGGAGGCCAAGGCCCGTGGATGGCTTGAGCTCAGGAGTTTGAGACTAGCCTGGGCAACATGGCAAAACCTCATGATGTGGTTTGACTCTGTGTCCCCACCCAAATCTCATCTTGAATTGTACTCCCATAATTCCCATGTGTTGTGGGAGGGACCCAGTGGGAGATAAAGTCATGGGGGCAGTTTCCTCCATACTGTTCTCGTGGTAGTGAATAAGTCTCACAAGATCTGATGGTTTTATCAGGGGTTTCCACTTTTGCATCTTCCTCATTCTCTCTTTGCCTGCTGCCATCCATGTAAGACGGGACTTGCTCTTCCTTGCCTTCTGCCATGATTGTTCCATGTGTCCCCAGCCACGTGGAACTGTAAGTCCAATTAAATCTCTTTCTTTTGTAAATTGCTCAATCTCGGGTATGTGTTTATCAACAGCCTGAGAATGAACTAATACACCCCATCTCTTACAAAAAATTAGCCAGGCATGGTGGCACACACCTGTAGACCCAATTATTTGGGAGGCTGAGGCAGGAGAATTGCTTGAGCCTGGAGGTCAGAGGTGGCAGTGAGCTGAGATTACACCATTGCACTCTAGCTCTAGCCTGAGGGATAGAGTGAGACTCTGTCTCTAAAAAAGAAAAAAAAAGAAGAAAGAAAACAAATCATAACTCTTTAACATTGATTCTCAACTAGGAACAATTTTGTATACTTGGGACATTTGGTGGTGTCTTGAGACAATTTTGATTGTCACAACTCGGGAAATGCTACTGCCATCTATTGGGTTGAGGCTAGGGATGCTGCTAAACATCCTAAACATCCTACAAAGCACGGGACAGCCCCACACAAGCAATTATTGGGCCCAAAGTATCAATAGTCATCCACACAAAAACTTGCACATGAATGTTCAGAGCAGTACTATATGAATGAATAGGCTATTCATAATACTATATGAGTAGAAACAACCCAAATGTCCATCAACTGATGAATGGATAAATAAAATGTGGTATACCCATATAATGGGAATATTACTTATCATAAAAAGACATGAATTACTGATACATGCTACAACGTGTGTAAACTTTGAAAACATACTGAGTGAAAAAAGCCATTCACAAAAGACCACAAATTATATGATAACATATTTATGAAATGTCCAGGATGGGCAAATCTATAGAGACAGAAAGGTTAGTGGTTACCTAGAACTGGAGTGATGGGAACAAAGTAGGAGGTGACTGCTAAAGCATATGGGGTCTTTCTGGTACAATGGAAATGTTCTAAGATTAGATCATGGTTGTGGTTGCACAAATCTGTGAATATGCTAAAACCATTGAGCTGTACACTCAGTGGGTAAATTGCGTAGTGTGTGAATTATGTCTTAATGAAGCCTTTAAAAATACCCATCATGTCATGGTTTAGAAACCCACTTCACACAGGTCAGCTGCACCATTAGTAGATTTATAGAGGGAGATTAGGGGTGGAGATAAAGTTGTGGGAGAGTGGGGCCATTGAAGTTAAGGAAATAGGAGAGGTGGTCCAAGGAGAAGCAGAGGATCCATGTCAGGACCTTTAGGTGCATCAGTAGTGAAAAAGCAGGAAGAAGCAAAAGAAAATAAGAAAGCCAATTAAGACAAGTGGATGGGAGAACAAGGCAAGGAGTGTTTGGAAAGCAAAGATAGATGATGTTTCAAGGAATCAGGTAGTCAACATCGTCTGTTACCGATAGGTAAGATGTAGATTGTTTTTGATCTACACCGAATATCAGTTAGAACATAGTTGGTCATATGGAAGTCTGTTTATGTGAATGACAGGGGCAAAAGCCGTATCTCAGTGATCAGGTAGTAATTAGTAATTGATGAAGTATAGAGTGAAGTACAATTGACCCTTGAACAATGTGGGGGTTAGAGACACCAACCCCCATGCGGTCATTTACTCCCCAGAACGTTTTACTAATAGCTTACTGTTGCCTGGAAGACTTACTGATAACATAAACGGTCAGTTGGTACTTATTTTATGTTTTATATGTACTATAATATATTCTTAAAGTAAGTTAGAAGAAAATGTTAAGACAATTATAAGGAAGATAAATGATATTTAGTGTTCATTAAGTATAAGTGGATCAATCATAAAGGTCTTCATCTTCGTCTTCTAGTTGAGTAGGCTCAGGAGGAGGAGGAAGAGGAGGGGTTGGTCTTGCTGTCTCAGTGATAGTAGAGGCAGAAGTGGAGGAGGTGAAGGGGAGGTAAGGAAAGGAAGGCACACTTGGTGTAACTTCTAGTGAAAGTATAAGTGGACCTGTGCAGTTCAAACCTGTGTTATTCAAGGGTCAACTGAACTATATAGATATTTCGAAGAGCATCAACTGACAGCTCAAGGGAATGGGGGTTTGTGCCAAGGGAATGTTGTTTTATGCTTTAAGCTTAGATGAACCTGTTTATTGCTTGAGGGGAGAAGTCAGGATTTCAGAAAGAAAATGTGATATTGTGGTGTTAGGCCAATGACATAGATGTTGAGATAGCCCAGGGCGTGGTTGAGGTAGGCAGCCCTGTGGTAGTGTGAACTGCCTGCCTTGATGATCCATACTTCTTAGCTATTAAGTGCTGATTTGACCAGCTTTGTCTAGGTTTCTTTCAAAATGGAGGAACACAGTGGTAGAAGTCAGCATGAGGGCATTTTATTTTATCATTATTTTTTTAAGCTGATAGAATTGCAAGGAGAATGATGGAATTTTAAAGCACATATATGTAAAGCCCTTGTGAAGTATTTTCTTCTGTCCTCTCTTTTTTTGAATAATCAGTATTGCCTCCAACTATTGTCTATTTGAACCTGGCATTGTACCCTTTAAAAAGAAAGTAGAGGCAGCACACGGTGGCTAACACCTGAATCTCAGCACTTTGGGAGGCCAAGGCAGGAGTATGGCTTGAGCTTAGGAGTTCAAAGTTACCTTGAACTATGATTGCACCACTGCACCCCAGCCTGGGCAACAGAGGAAGACCTTGTCTCTTAAAACAGAAACAAACAAAAAACGAAGTTAAGTTTTCTGATTTTTAAAAATTATTATTTATAGAGATAGGGTCTTGCTCTGTCACCCAGGCTAAGGTATAGTGGCATGATCATGGCTCACTGCAGCCTTGACCTCTGAGTTCAAGTGATCCTCCTGCCTCAGCCTCCCAAGTAGCTAGAACCACAGGTACACATCACCACACCTGGCTAATTTTTAAATTTTTTTGTAGGGCAGGGTCCCACTATGTTGCCCAGGCTGTCCTCAAACTCTCCTGGGCTCAAGTGATCCTCCCGCTTTGGCATCCAAAAGTGCTGGGATTACAGGCATGAGCCACTGGGCTTGGCCTGGATTTATTTATTAAAGGTTTTTTTTTTTAAATTTCTTTCAACACTGTTTTATAGTTTCCAGAGCAAAAGATTATTAAATGTATTCTAAGTACATTTTTTTTTTTGAGACTGGGTCTCGCCCTGTTGCCCAGGTTGGAGTGCAGGGGTGTAATCATGACTCTCGGCAGCCTTGACCTCTTGGGCTCCTGCTATCCTCTCAACTTCAGCCTCTTGAGTAACTGGGACTATAGGCACGCATCATGATGCCTGGCTGATTTTTGTAGGGGTTGAGTTTCGCTGTGTTACCCAGGCTTGTGAGTATTTTTTTATTATTCAATTGTAAATTGTTTTTTAAATTTCATTTTTACACTATGTAGAGAAAAATACAAATGATTTTTGTATGTTGATCTTGTATCCTGTAATCTTGCTGAACTTGCTTATTAATGCTAATGAATTATATACATAATTCTATTATCTGCAAACCATTATATTTGTTAAGGATTATTATATGTAGCTTTTCTATGTGCAGCAGGTGATTTATGAAAGTATCCACCTACCCTACCCAGTGGTGCAAAGTCCACAGTTTCTGGGATTTGGTAGAGATTAAAAATCACTCTGTGGCCCAGAGAGCGAATTCCTCTGCACTTTGTAGCCCCATGTTACTCTGAGACTCTGGAGACAAAATTCACTTGCTTCTCATTCTGTTTTAGATCACTGTTGTGCAAAGAAAGTGTCCTGGTCCTGTGATCCTCCATCATACCATCATCCCCATTTGATAGTGGGCGCTAGGGTCCGGGGCGGTCTCATCATCACCTCCCTCTCATAGCTCTTCTGGTAGAGCTGCACTCACAGGCCAGCTTTCCTTCTACCTTGTTCCTTGCACACACTGCTTCTCTGCCTGAGTCCTCTCTCTTTGCCTGATCACCTCCTAATTGTACTTCAGCCTAGACCAGGTTGGCTTTCTTTTGCTATTTTCCCCTATGCATGTTGTATATGATTTTTTCCCCATTTGGCTCCCTTCTCAGCTGTAATTTTTCATTCCTTAGATTATTTAAGTACGGTTAGCCCTCCAGGTTTGTGGGTTCCACATCCTTGGATTCAACTGAGGATCAAAAATATTATAACTAAAAAATAACAATACAACAATTTAAAAAAATACAAATTTTAAAAACAGTGCAACAATGTACATAGCACTTACATGGTATTGGGTATTATAATTAATCTAGAGGTGATTTAAAGTATATGGGATGTTTATAAGTTACATGCAAATATGATGCCATTTTATATCAGAGACTCTGGATTTATATCAGAGCATCTGTGGATTTTGGTAACCATGGGAGGTCCTGGAACCAGTCCCCCTCCGGATATTGAGGGACAACAGTAGTGTCTGTTTACCTACTGCGCGAAGCTCCGTGAAAGCATGGGCCATGCTTTTGCTCACTGCATTGTTGAGCCCTAGCACAGATGCTCAGCAAATATTTATTATTATATATTTATTATTTAATTATTGAAAGAAGCCCGTTCAGAAGTATTAGCTCAGTTTTCGGATGTTTGTTCACTATAAATATAGTTCGGCTAGTAGTTCACCTGGTGTCCATAAATGCTTAAGGGTTTTGGCAATGCTAATCATAAATGACAATATCATTTTGTAACAAGAATGTTTGGCAGGTATGTGTGGTATGTTGGCTTCAGTGATACTTCTTTTTTTAGTTTGGTTACACTGCCTTTTATTGGTATTCTATTTTTGTGGATCTGATTTGGTTTTGGTAAACTTTTTTTTTTTTAACTTAATCTCTTGGAGAAAGCTAACTGGATTATAGAGTAAGTAATGGGATACAGAAGCTTTCACCTAAATTGGATTTCCAGTAAAGCCAACCTTTACTATTTGGAGGCAAGGCTTGGGAAAACATTCAGGTAAGGTCACTCCTGTATTTCAAAGGATTTGCGGTTGCTTGGACTGTGTGGTCTATAAGACTGGGGTCATTGGTTCTGTGCTGTGCCAGGAGAAGTAGCAGTTTTTGTTGTTAGAAAATTTAATAATGAAAGGGATTAAATATTTAAGAAAGAAAATGGTCTTGCTGTAGCTCCTGAAACTTTGTTTTACTGATGAAGTAGGGTAAAAAATAGTATGGAAAGATGAAGGGAGTAAAGCATTTATTACTTATGTGAAATGCCCATTGTTGCTACAAGATCTTTCTATATTGTAAAGTAATTATAAGAATAGGCAAAGGAAATTTTCAGATTGTCCATATTTGCTTGAAGATAATGTGTAGCTACCGTATGCCTTATTTAATTATTTTTTTGAGTGTCATTCACAATCACAAAATGATACCCTTACTGAAAGTGTTAGTGGATAAACTTAATTGCATAATTAAGGACCTGTGTATTTCCAGAGATGATGTTTTCCCCACTACATGTTAAGATGTACGTATTTAATGACAATGCCGTTTGTTGTATGAGAACTTGAGACAGAAGATTTAGTAGGATTATCCAGTGACAGTCAGTACAGGGTGCGATTAAGCTGTCCTTCTGGCTCTTGGCCTGGTATATGTTTGTCTCTGGCCATGCAGTTACAGAATAGGGCAGGTGGCATGTTTATATATGCCTTTGATTTCACAGAAGTTGGTGAGCTTTCCTAAGTGGAGAATTTTAGAGCTAGATAGGATTGTTGTGGGAGAGGGGGCAGGGAATGGAGAGTTGATTCTTCACTCTTCTGTAGTGCAGTTGAATTTACATGTAGCTGGAACTGATTTTCCAAGGGATTATGATGGCAATGAGCTTAGAAGACTGGTTGGGTTTTAGCACTTCAGAATTGGATCCCTTGCCGGAACCCTTGCTGAGAGGGAGTGGACTTGTATTTGGTACAGAGACCCAAAAAAAAAAAATCACTGTACTAAATGTCCTGATTCTTTAATTTGGTGAGAACATGGGAAGGTAAAGTAAGATTAGATGTGTATGATAGATTTTTTTAAGATAGAGGGTTAGCAAAAGACTGAAAGCAGCTCTGTTTGGCTTTCTTATTGATGGAGTTGTGTTTTGTTTGGTTACAAATGAATTATTCTGATAAAAATATAAATTGTATGCATTCAGTATTTATTTTAGAAAAATATATAAAGCCATAGCCCAAGAAAATTCTTGAATTACACTCTTATTTGAACTTCGGTGAAATAATAGCTATTTAGTTCCAATCTTTTGTGACTTGTGTGTCTCATAAAATTTGACTAGCATGTAATAAAAGACAGTTTAGTAAATAATCAGTTCATTGTCAAACTGTTCTTTCATTGGTGACATATTTGTTGTAAAAGATAAAACAATGTAATGTCCAGATATTGTAAAATGCTAAAGTGGTGACTATAAACCAAACTTTTGAAAGTTTTAAAAGGAAACTATTGTTTTATTAAAATTATTTTTAAATGAACATCTTGCTTTATTTAACCTTGAAATTATTTTTAAAATATTGCTTTAAGAATAGTAGTGCTAGATTTCCGAATTCTGGTGGTACTGGTTCTGTTTGTTTTTTAAGTTAAGAATTTAAGAATTATCTGGAGTAGAAATGGTATTTTTTTGATTTCTTATAAGAATTATTAAGAATTATCTGGGGTTGAAATGGTATTTTTTAATTTCTTATACATACAGATAGAAATAGTCATTTGAGAATACCTGATTAAAAATGAATTACCTTAATTCTTTATATTATTTTGAATGTAAAGATATGGTCCAGATTTGTGTATCATTATTCTGCCCACATTGTGATATGCTCTTCACTAGTTTTGTTTTTCAAATTGAAAAGTAATGCATGTACGTGAATAATAACAATATTTTAGGTAATATTAAACATTATACAATGCATAGTAAGCCTTTCTCCCATATAAAAGCCAGCATAGTCTGTTATTCGGGGCAGGAACTTCAGCAGTTTCATGGTACAGTCTGATAACTAAAACATATTTCTTGTCAAAATAACATTGTCTTTAAACATTTGTTCTGTATAAACATTATAATGCCGTTCCATATAAACATTTATTATACTGTTCTTTTTGTTTTATGTTTTTTATTTAAATGCTTTTGGGAATAATTAATTTTTTTTAGTAGAGTGGGATATTATTTGTAGTTACAGGATTGTAATTATGTCCTATGAAAAGTATAATATAGTACATGTGCATTTTTATTATGGTATATAATAGTGGTATTATTAGTGGTATAGCCAGGCTGGCTGATAGAAGGTAGTGAAGTCTGCAGTGTTGTAGATTAGTTTTTCAGTGGAAGGTAAGTGTAGCCTCTTTGCATGGAGCATTACAAGTGTGCATTCTTGTTAGAAGGCAAACATCATGCCAGAGATAAAAATCCTTTCCAGGTTTGGAATTGGAAAACAAAAGTAACATGGAGTTTTGTAATAATTATGGGGAAATGTATTTTCTGATAGATATTACATACTAACTCATAAATCTCCCATGCTCGTGGCCACGTATAAGGAATTATAATCTTAAAAATATTCTGGTTACCAACATTTGAAGGAAATTGGCCATAGAATTGGGCATCAGGGACAGTGTGCTGAAAAACAGACCATGATTAGGAGAGGCTAAACCAAGATTTTAAAAAATCAGATTTCAGGGTTATTTTGAATCTGATGTTACATGAGCCATTGCAATGAATTCCATTTTATATCTGGGAAAAGCCCTTTTTAAATAAAACTCATATCCATTTTCCCTTAATGTAAATAATTGATATCCAGAAGTATTAATAGAGTATATGCTTTTTATAATTTATAAAAAGGTAGAGGAGAGAATTATATGAGAATTTTGGTTTAGGTTTAATAGTTTCCTTTTGTAAGATTTCTTCCTGTATTTTCTTACTGATACTTTTGTAAGATTTATTGAATCTTTAGCTTATCATCTCCCTCTTACCAAAACACACTGTTGCCCCCCTTGCTGTATTATACCTGGAGGGCATAATTAGAATGTGAGAGACTCTCCTCATTTCCTTGGAATAGAGTTTTTCATATATCCAGAAGTAGCAAAATTTATAAATATGATTCCCTTTGCTTCTGCCACCTGTATTCTTCCTCTGTACTTGAACTGTCTGCAGCTCTTGAAGGGAGGTTTGGGCTTTCATTCTCTTGCAGTTATAGCACCTGAAGTATTTGCCTTCTTACTCTGAGGGATCACACATCTGCTAGCTACTAAAATGGTAAATGGTCAGCTTTGGGGCCAACCATTTTATTATGGTTATTTGAACCCATTTATCTGTCTCATATCCTATATAATTTAAAAATAAAATCATGACACCTTTTATAAGCATATGAAATATTACAAAATCATTATTTTCCTAGTTATATTTCGTTTGTTAGATTTGGCATATTGAAAATAAAGAGAAATAAAACTGGAAAACAGTAAGTGAAATACATTTAAATTTTTATGAAGTATGAAGAATTGGCCAGGTGTGCTGGCTCATGCCTATAATCCTTGCACTTTGGGAGGCTGAGCCAGGAGGATCACTTGAGCTCGGGAGTTCAAGACTTCCCTGGGCAACATAGTGAGACCCTGTCTCATTAAAAACAAACAAACAAAAACACACACACACAAAACACAAAGAATTGATGGCCTTACTCAGAACATTTATTTCACATACTATAGCCTTTGGCATCCCGTTATTGTGGAAAATTTCAAAGATACACAATAGTAGAGAGAATACCCAGCTTTAAACAGCCAGCCTTGTTTCATCTGTGCTCTGCCATCCCCAGAATATTTTGAAGCAAATCCTAGGTGTCAGATAAATCAGTATATTGTAGTATTGGGTGAAGAACACAACATTGACCTTAGACCATGATCGGTTCCTCTTAAGAAAATGAACTCACTCTATATTGTTAGCTCTTAGGGTTCACGGGCTGATTTTTTCCCCCTCTTTTTAAATTCGGGCTTCTTTCTTTTGGCTTTTTTGGCCTTCACTTCTTTCCCTGTACTTCCACAAGGGGGCAGATAAAGGAAGAGAGAAGGGAAGTTTAAATGAACCAGATTTGAGTTTCACTTTTGTTAATCAGTCAAATAGAGTTGCAGAAGATTTTGGGGGTGACTTTTCAGAAACAAGCAGTGATTTTTCTCCTTGAAACAACTCATAGTGCCCCTCCTTGCTCTTCAGAGACAGAATAATATTAGCTATTTTAAAAGGGGTTAAGCAATTATCTTAAAAAAAAAGTTTCCAGAGCATTATTACAGCCTTTAATTTTCCCTGTGAATAATAATTTTTCTGTAAAAATAACGATTTAGACTTTACTCAAAATATAGTATTTGAATTTCTATCTACTTTTTTCAGACAATAGCTCTGGGTGATTATCATTAAGATTTCTCATTGAGTGATGTGAATGTTGCATAGTCGAAGTATTTTAGCTGGGCATTTGATTACCAATGGAAGGGGCATAACCACTGTTTTTTGTTTGTTTGTTTGTTTTGAGACAGAGCCTCTCCCTGCCACCCAGGCTGGAGTGCAATGGTGTGATCTCGGCTCACTGCAACCTCTGCGGGAGAGTGTTTTCAAGCGACTCTCCTGCCTCAGCCTCCCAAATAGCTGGGATTACAGGTGCCTGCCACCATGCCCAGCTAATTTTTGTATTTTTAGTAGAGATGGGTTTCACCATGTTGGCCAGGCTGGTCTCGAACTCCTGACCTCAGGTGATCCGCCTGCCTTGGCCTCCCAAAGTGTGGAGATTACAGGCGTGAGCCACCGTGACTGGCCGAGTTTTCTCATTTCTTCAAAGCCTCAGTTACTGTGGCAGTATCAATGAATCGTATTCATAAAAACCTACAAATATATGATGGTTACTTTATTTATGGTAAAACAGTATTCTGTTTGAAGCATGTTTGAAATTGAATGCCTGAACACCATATAAATTGCTTTTTAGTCTGTGGGAATTTTAAATAAGCATCTATAAAGTTTTTTGTCAATAGATTATTTCTTTGTCTTGATATTTAGATACTGTGACCTGTGGGAGTTTTTTTCTTTAATATTATTTGTGTTTACTCTTTTTGTTCTTTTGCTTTCCCAGTGAATATATTTCTTCTGGAAAAATGCTATTTTTCCAAGTAGACTATATGAAACTCACATTTTGTATATGTGGTGTTAATTGTTGCAAGATATTGGGGGAAATGACGGGATAAACTTGCAGAAATTGATTCTTTTTACATGAATTTTGGCATATGCTTTGCAGTAAGTGTATTTCCTTCTGTTGCCACCATTAAATTCTCTGGTTCTCAAAGTTTCTGTATGCCTACAGCATGACACATAATTACAATGAAAGCATTACCTTACATTCCTGTAACATTCTTTTTTTCCCCAAGCACTTAATGCCTTCTATTCCTTAGCTTCATGCATGAATTATGTAGCATATGTGAAGAGGCTTAAACTGTTACCATTACAAATTCTTTCTAGATGGCTCCTGTTATATTTAGGATATACTTATACTTTAGACAAAGTAAGAATGTTATTGTTGTTGACCTTGACACCAAATAACTGGGCAGACATTATATAGCTATGTTTGAATCCTCGCAAAATGTGCTGTTGAAGCCAACAGAGTCCTGGCGGGAGACTCTTCTGGACAGCAGAGTTATGGAGCTTTTCTTCACAGTAAGTTTTAGTCTTCATCTCTGGTAGCAAGAGCCATAGAAAAGAGGAAATGCCTTGGCGTGTTTCTTAAGTAAAACAGAACAGATTGCTTTTCTCCCCTAAAGTCTTGTCTTCTCATCAATATGGCTGCTTAAACAGAAATTATTTTAAAAGGTTCTTGCTAATTTATAAAAATGTCACATAGTTATGAAGGGCTTAATATCCTGCAGCAGAAGTTCTCAAACTTTTAATTTCAGGACCCCTCTATACTCTTAAAAATTTATTGAGAACTCCAAAGAGCTTTTCTTTATATAGGTTATATTTATCCTGTTAAAAATTCAAACAAAACTTTACAAAATAATGTGCTAAAAAGTAACAGTAAGAAACGATTACATATTAACATAAGTAACATTTTAATTAACTATATTTTTGAAAACAAAGCAAGTTTAATGAGAAGAATAGCATTGTTTTGCATTTTTGTAAATCTATAATATCAGACTTAATAGAAGACAGTCAGATTATCTTACCTGCTTCTGCCTTCAGTTAGTTGCAGTATCGCACATCGTGTGGCCTCGGTGAAATTCCACTTTTTCCCTGTGTGACAGTGAGAATGGGAAACGCAGATACTGTCTTCATATTATTATGCAAATAGTTTTTTCCTCACAGGCAACCTGACAGGCTTTTAAAAAGCTTCAGGGATCCCTGGGCCATAGTTTGAGAACTGCTATTCTAGAGTGTAGGTTTTATACTTATTATATTTATGAGTCATTGGTTAAGTTGGTATTATGGAATAGCAGTTTATCTCAGGTATAACTTTAGACAATCCTCTTTATTATTGGCTAAATATCAAGATGTAAGCAGTATGTTCCCACATTAGCCAGTGTGTATCCCCAATAAAACGGTCAAAAGCTGGAAAAACAATTCGTATGTGTGTGTTTATGTGTTGGATGCTAATTTGCAGTTATAGGGGGAATATACAAGTTAATTAGATATAGTGACGTGGACAGAAGCCCAAGTAAAAATCAATTAAAAGTAAAAAAGCTATTTTTCTTAATCCCAATTGTTAATTTTAGTTTCTTTTCATTTCTTTTAAAAATATAGATGAGCCCTTCAACTGCCTTTTTCTGATTGAACCATTTAAAATAAAGTAGTTATGTGGTATGTATTTTAAAATATCTAGAACAAGGTTATCTATCCATGGGTATATATAAAGGATATTTTCTATAGAAATATTCAGACTGAGCATTAAATCACCTGTGGTTTCTTTTTAAAATCAGAGAAATGATGGCTAAAACCACTATCAAGATCAAAGAGATAATTGTAACTAAATTTTAAAATTCCGTTGCCTGCCTCATCTGACAGGAATTGTTTTGATACGAATCCAAGTCCAAGTCTTTGTATTATGCACTTGACTGAAAGTAGATTCCACTCCAGCAGTTTTTGAAAAGGTGAAAAACTTGCTGGCAGTACTGGAAACAACTCTACCAGATCTGAACAGCTGTCTAGACAAACCAGACAGCTGCTCCTGTCAGCTGTGAACAACCACATGCAAATAACTTGAATTTGAAAGTTAACCCTTTTTTGCTTTATTTGAACAATTTTTGTGTTTGTAGCTATTTTCACTTAAGCAGTTTATGAACAAGTTTGTTACTTGTTTTAAAAATGACAATGGCTAATCTTTTTATTTAACTTTGGTTAAATTTAGTTTTAGTTATATGAATTTATTGCCTACTTTAAAGCACTTTTCCACTGGATATCACTTGTGCTAGATTTGGATAAGCATCAGTATACTGTTGCATAAGAGCAAGACTTTAAATATGTTAATCATAAGACTTTAAATATGTTGGAATACTTTGGGTTGCATTCTGCCCTATAGAAGTTTACAAACTTCTTGATTTTTTTTCCTTCTATAAGGTCTTGGAAAAAAACCCACTTTCACTGTGTTTTCTTCCTACCTTTTTGACCAGAGTCTTCTTGATCTCGCTTATGGTCTCTTCCTTCTTTGCTCACCACATAAATATTGGCATTCCTATCTTAATTCTCAACTTTGCTGACTCTGTACACTTTCCTGTGGCTCTCTCTTCGACACGTAGGACTTCAGGCACCGGTTCCCAGATGACTCCTACATCTATATTCAGCACAGCCTGCTCCAGAGTTTCAGAGCCTTATAATCCCAGTGCTTACTGGATGTTTTAATTTGGATGGCCAACAGACATCTCAGATTTAACATGTTCCAGTAGAATTCGTCATCTTCCTTACTTGCTTCTCCTTCCTTGTCTTCCTTTTCTTGATGCATATCCTTGCCATTCACCTCACTGGGCGTCCTGCTGGGCTTTGCTTCCCCTTATCTCTCTGTCCCTTTCCCATATTCAGGTGGTGATTCAGCTTTCCATTTTATAATACAGTTTATATTGAAATACATGTTCAGATATGGAGGAACTCTTTTGTAATGATGACATTGGAAGAAAGGCAAGAATTTATATTGTATAAAAATTAAGCATTTATTATTAGTTTTATGTGGTTTATATTTCAGGTAACATAAATTAAGCTTGAACAGCACACACCGTCTCAAAAGACAGTTATTTATTTATTTTAACTTTATTTTTAGTTATTTCATTAGCTATTTCATTGAGGGTATTCTTTCTTCTGATTGCTCGCTTCGAGACCATAATGAACATTCAAGATTGTGAGATGTATTCTTATTGTCCCAGATTACATTGTATCTGTTGACAGAATATATCCCTGGAAATCATGCTTAAATGCTGATTAGATTCTAAGGCATCGTGACAAAAATTTATTACAGATTTCAGATAAAGAACTTATAAGAGTGAGTTGTGTTCAGAAGTTTATGAACTAGACAGTGTGCATATATGAATTTGTCTATTGTACTTGGAATTTACTATATAAAACTTAAAATACATTGGAATATAGTTTGAAAAATATTTGTATTTTAGACCAAGGATTTGCAGACATTTTTTGTATAGGGCCAGATAGTGAACACTTTAGGCTTTGCAGGTCACATGTTCATATTCAACACTGCCATTGTAGTACAGAAGCAGCCATAGATGATACATAAATAAGCACGGCAGTGTTCCAGTAAAGCTTATTGATGGTCATTAAAATGTGAATGTTGGCCGGGCGTGGTGGCTCATGCCTGTAATCCCAGCACTTTGGGAGGCCAAGGCGGGTGGATCACCTGAGGTCAGGAGTTTGAGACCAGCCTGGCCAACATGGCGAAACCCCGTCTCTACTAAAAATACAAAAATTAGCCAGGCGTCGTGGCACGTGCCTGTAATCCCAGCTACTCAGGAGACTGAGGCAGGAGAATTGCTTGAACCCGGGAGGCGGAGGTTGCTATGAGCTGAGATTGCACCATTGCACTCCAGCCTGGGCAACAAGAGTGAAACTCTGTTTTGGGGGAAAAAAAAAGAATTCTGTGTAATTTCCACAGGTCACAAAATATTATTTTTATTGGTTTCCCCCCAACCATACAAAAATGGAAAAAAAAAAAAAACACACAACCATTCTTAGCTCACAGACATACAAAAACAGGCGGGGGCCAAATTTGGCTTATGGGCTGTGGTTTGTTCTAGTCCAAAGAGTATAGCATATTTTAAGCATGTCAGTAAATCAACTAACTTTGTAATGTTTAGAGATTACTTAGTGTTTTAAATTTCATTACTAGAACCTTGAGAAGTTCAGAGATTAAGGATTAAGGGACTCAGTGAACAAGGATTTATTAAGTGTTCATTGTGGCCCAGCATACCAGTGAGTACTTAAATGTTCTGACCTGAAGTAATTTAGAAACAATTTGCCTAGTCAAAGTGAATACAGCCTAAAACTATGAGTTTGATGTTACACAACATTTACAAAATAGAGAGAGAACTTTGTGTGGGAAAGAAAAGGGCTAGTTAAGTACTTCGGCAAGTACAAAATGGTACATCCAACAGTAAGTGTTGGATGGATTAAGATTAATAATGATCATATTTCTTCACTAAATTTTCCTTGGCTCTAATATGTCAGATTACAGAAATGAAACCTTTAACTTCTGAGAATATTAATACTATAAAACTAGGGAGCAGTATTTCAAGAGCATTCCCTTCATACAAAACACTATACCAGGTGTTTCATGTCCGTATTGTATCACTGAAATAAAATATAGGTTAGCTTTAAATGGATTTAAGTATAATTTACATTTTGTATTCAAAATCTTTTAGCATTTAGTAATAGCAATGATGTAGGTTAAACTGAGATTCAAACAAATTGTAAGCAAACTGAGAATTAATAAAAGAACGTGCTTATTATATTTTGGTTGAATGAATGCATGAATGTCTAGGGATTCAATGGTATATTGCTTTTCTAAGTGCACAACTGTTTACTTCCACTAAAGCAGCATCTATATACTCTTTATTGAACTTGTCTGCTAAGTTTAGCAAGAAGCTGTAGCTAGGCATAGTTAGCATAATACAGATGACTGTCGTTGTTGCTGTTTTTAGAAGAAGCAGTATGTCTGACTGGCTGGCATCTGTTTCTCTCTTTGTCATAACATGCTGGAGACAGATCAATTTTCAAAATGTAGGTAGCCCTCAGTTAAAAATCAATTGATATGTTTAAAATAATGACCTGTAATGTAAAGTGGACTGAGGGACAATTTTCAATTTAGTTTAATTCAGGAATTAATTTTCTAGAAATAACCAGCTACAGTGAATTTTTCTCTTACCTCATTCGGCATGGTAGACACGTGACCCTTACAAAGGAAGAATTTATATTTATGGATTAGTAATTCTTTCTAACAGGTACATCGAAAAATCAGAGAAGATTCAGATATGGCACAAGATTCTCTGCAGTGCCTTGCCCAGTTAGCTTCTCTTCATGGACCCATCTTCCCAGATGAAGGATCACAAGTTGATTATCTAGCACACTTCATTGAGGGATTACTGAATACTATCAATGGGTAGGTATACTTGCCCTTTGCAGCTGAAAAAGGAGCTCTACGTTTTATGTTTAACACTAGAAGAAAAAAAGAAACTAGTTATTTTTTCCCCCTTATATTTTGAAGTAAAGTCATATGGGTAATTTGAAATTAATAAACAGAGACATACCTTTTAAAATGAATCAGTAACGATATTTGCTTGTTTGGAAATGAGTTATTATATTAATAATTTTTCTTTTACTGCCACTTAATAATACTCATTCCTTGGTTTTAGAATTGAAATAGAAGATTCTGAAGCTGTGGGGATCTCCAGCATTATCAGCAACCTGATAACCGTGTTCCCACGAAATGTTTTAACTGCCATTCCAAGTGAACTTTTCTCCTCCTTTGTTAACTGCCTCACACACCTCACTTGTTCTTTTGGGCGAAGTGCTGCATTGGAAGAAGTGGTGAGTGACTATTCTAAAGTAAATTGTGTCCGTTTTCACAAGGAAATTTGCGGTGCCTTTGGAACATTTCTCATGACAAGTAATTATTTTAAGTGAGTGCTGGCTATTGTTAAAGTGACCGTTTTGTTTAGATGTGCAAATTATTTGGGAAACATGACCTTTAAAAATTTGTGGATTAAAATAGCTTTAGTTGGTGATATTTACTGGTCTTAAGCATTTAATTTTGAGATAATTTAGTACCCAAATATAAGAGATGGAATGAAATGAGCTGTGGTTTGTTCAACACAATTTTTCATGTAAAAATTATGTCGAAGGCTCATTCTAACAGCAAAAACATTGTTTACAGGGTGTTGCTGTGGTGTGGTGTAATTACATGTAATTTTTTTTTTTTTTTTTGAGAATTTTTTACGTTGGACTTATTTGGCAATTATGTAAACATAATTTGGTTCAAATCATTGAAACCTTGCTTATTTTGATTAGACTGTGCTCTCTAATTTTTTGAATGGTAATGCTTTAATAGTGTATCCTGGTAGAATTTAATTTACATTGAAATTAAGACCGATAACAATACTGAAGATGTTTTTTGGTACAAATTTCCAAATGTGTATTTTCCATATTTTATATTTAAATTTAGGCGTCTACTAAAACCCCTTGAGGACACAGCTGCTTTTGTAACAGTTACTCTGAATAGCTGTATTAATCATGGAAAAAAATTGATTTCATTCCACAAAGTAGTGATTAAATTGTTGAAACTAATTTTTCTTTTTATGAGTCAAAATGTGAATCTTTCTGAAAGGCTATAAGAGTAAAAAGAATGTAGATATTTTGTTAGAATTTCATGTTAAATTGTAAGTTGTGTTGGTTAGATTCTGCCAACGTGTATGTGAGTTTTTTCGTATCCCTTCAGAGGTGTTCAGAGAATAGAGAACTCGAGAATGATTATGTTTATGTAATCGGGCACTTTCATGATTTGATGAGGAAAGGAACCAGGTCAGACAAGTGTTTATATGGTAGAGAAAATGTAGTAACAGAAAAATAGAAGTTTAAAGGCATGATATGTACAGTTGAATGTTTCAGAGGGATACTTTACGTTCTAAACATAAAAATCCAGGGTAATTTTAAGTATTTAACATTTTAAGTATTTACACTTTACTCAAACCTCTTTCAAATGATCACAGATTCTGAACTAGTCAGGTTTTATTTAACATGAATTCCTTGCACTTTCCCTCTCCCCCTTGGTTTATTTTCTCTTCTAAACCAGGTGGATTAAAGAGCATGTTGATCCTATATTTAGAAACTAAGCTCCTTTTAGTTCTGTTTGTGAGTTAAGCGTGTTCCTAAACGTTTTAAAGAATTGCTAGAAGATATATGGCATCCTTGGTTTGCAAAGTTTAAGTGCAGAATTTATTTGAGGACACTGACATCTTGACAATTTTTCCTTCAAGATTTGACATAGGAGTGTTGGAATATAGAAAGCCTGCATGCATTTGCAGAGAAGCAGATGTGTATTGTGCTTGTTTCACAGCAGGCGTGCTCTAGTGAAGATGAACCTAACAGGTTTCATTCAAGAAAAGTATTATTTATTTTCATTTATTTTACTCTTTTAATTAATTTTTAATTGAGCTGCTTATGATATTTAAAAATTATTTTTTAAAATAATTGGTCACCTATTGAAAAGGACAGAGGGAAAAGATCTGTTTAAAGTTTTGCATTAGTCGTAGAAACCAGGTTGGGGATGTGTGGTGAAGTTGAGGGCTAACGGGGTGGCCCATGCATGGTGACTTTCTTAAGAGTAAACCTCCTAAATGTCATCTCAACCTCAAGCGGTTTCTGTTGTATCTTGTGTATGCTGGGAGTAGAGGACCAGGGGAGTATACAGCTAATATCAGAAATATAGGAACAAATCCAGCCAAACCAAATTGGAACTCTGGGACAGAAACCATTTCATCTTTTGTTTTCTTGGGCACCCAGTAATTGTAGTAATAGTACATAATACGTAGTTGTCCTGAGATGGAAAAGTATATAAAGACATGATCTTTTTTTTTGAGATGGAGTCTCGCTCTGTCGCCCAGGCTGGACTGCGATGGCACGGTCTTGGCTCACTGCAACCTCTGCCTCACAGGTTCAAGCGATTCTTCTGCATCAGCCTCCGGAGTAGCTGGGATTACAGGCATGCGCCTTCACGCCCGGCTAATTTTTGTACTTTTAGTAGAGACAGGGTTTCACCATGTTGGCCAGGCTGGTCTCAAACTCCTGACCTCGCAGTCCACCCACCTCAGCCTCCCAAAGTGCTAGGATTACAGGCGTGAGCCACCGCGCCTGGCCAAGACATGATCTTTTAAGTAAAATTTGAAAAATTGAGGCATATTAAAGATATGAGTTTGGGAGTTAACATGGGATGAAAAGATGATGAACTTTTGAGGGAGACCGCACAGTTACAGGCCAGGCAGTCATAAAGAGCAAGAGTTCAGGCAAGCTGCTTCAGTTTTTTTTTGAGCATGTTAGCTTATTGGTAAAGTCAGGGTATGAATTCCTTCTACTGCTTTATGACATGGATTAACTGCATGAAAAGTACCTGTATAGGCCGGGCTCAGTGGCTCACGCCTGTAATCCCAGTACTTTGGGAGACTGAGGCAGGCGGATTGCCTGAGGTCAGGAGTTCGAGACCAGCCTGCCAAACATGGCAAAACCCCTTCTCTACTAAAAATATAAAAAATTAGCCGGGCATGGTGGCGGGCACCTGTAATCCCAGCTACTTGGGAGGCTGAAGCAGGAGGATCGCTTGAACCCAAGAAGCGGAGGTTGCAGTGACCCAAGATCACACCACTGCACTGCAGCCTGGGTGACAAGAACGAAACTCCATCTCAACAAAAAAACAAAGGGGAGGGGGAGGGGGACGTGTATAGTGTACAATAATTTATTACAAGCAGTAACATGTAGAATAATTTTTTAAAATGAGCCTTTAAAATAATAGCTTTCATTGAAAACCTGTGTGCACTCTTACCACATAAGAACAACTGTTGAGTTTTGTTTGGTGCAAACTAATTATAATTCTAATTTTTAAAAATTATTTTTTAAATGATTTTTATAATTGTAATTTTGTGAAATATTGAAAGCTTCTTTTTCCAGTAGGAAAACAGGTTCCACATGTAAGACTTTGTTTTACTGTGAGAATACTTTTTTCAGAGCTGTGTTTGTTTAGGAATATATACAGATTAACATCTTTTTTAATAGCAATTCATGTCTTTGATGGTGGTAACGTTGTGTAGCAAGGGAAGAAGAGCATCTTCATAGGAAGAAGCATTCTTGATACCAGTGTGTGTTTTTGAAACCCATGTCATAAAGCCACCTTGCTTGGTGGCTTTAGCATGTGAGTGAAGAGACATATTTATGAGTACTCTGACTTGCAGTTAACTGAGAGTCTGTGTTCACAAAGAGCAATTCCGGTATTCAGCCAAGTTTCTCTGTGGCTGCAGAAGTTTCTTGATATTATTTGAGACTTCTTGGGAGATAAGAATTTTTTCATTATACCCAGAAATCAAATTATTATCTATTGCTGAACTGAAGAGGTAAGAATGAATGTGGAGATGAAAAAGTATTGCCTTAAAGATTAAAATCCTGCTGGGCTTGGTGGCTCACGGCCGTACCTTGGGAAGCTGAGGCAGGCAGATCACCTGAGGTCGGGTGAGGAGACCAGCCTGGCCAACGTAGCGAAGCTCCGTCTCTACTAAAAATACAAAAATTAGCCAGGCATGGTGCCACACGCCTGTAATCCCAGCTACTGAGGAGGCTGAGACAGGAGAATTACTTGAACCCGGGAGGCAGAGGTTGCAGTGAGCTGAGATCATGCCACTGCACTCCAGCCTGGGTAACACAGCAAGGCTTTGTCTCAAAAAAAGATTAAAATTCTATCAATAATTGTTCATATTAATACAACAGCTGTTTTATAAAAGATTTATAATAGTAGATGCATTTGAATTGTTTCAGTGAAATTCAAGGAGAATATGACTTGAACTGTATACTCTAGTTTGTTTCTTGGTTTGTTTTATAATTAACCATTTTGAGTTCAGCCAAGTAGGTGAAGCTGTGCAGTGTGTTGCTACAGGAACAGAGCAGCCTTCATAGCATTGAGGTATTTTGTATATGCATTTTGATGTATGTGTTGTGTATAAGGGCAATCGTGGTAAATAACAATTTATAAAGGAAGAACCTTACATCTAGTTTTAGTATATTTGTAGCCTAATCTCAAGACCAGCAGGACAAGGTAGTAAAGAAAAAGGTACTTGATAAAGTTTTTAGGAAGTTGATTATAGAATGTAATGCAATAAAATAAATTTGCCATTTGTCAAGTGAGTGAGTGTATTTAGAGGTCAGCATTCTTGATTCAGAATTTAATTTCTCTGGCTTGTTGGGTAATTACTTTGTAGTGAGGTTATGTGACAAAAAGGAAGCCATAAATTGAAGCCAAATTACAGATTGAGAAGTGGGGAGCATAAATTTTGGGATATCTCAGTGATAAGAGGGAAAACAATGCTTATTCTCTGGGATGGTTGTGTCAGTACAGTGTAACTGTGTAGTCTACCTTGCACCTTCACCCATGAAAGGATGGATTGTTTGAAGATCCTTGCCAACATCCCCACCAAACGGTTCTTGTAGCTATAAAATAATAAACTGATGATACTGGAGAGAGCAAGCTGGCTGTCCAGCGCCCCCCACCCATCAAGCACATTCATTTCCTCTGCTTAAAAGATAGAATTAAATCCATGAGTATTTTTTAAAGCTTGCACATTAAAAGTATACTTTTTAGAAATAATAACAATAGTTTTAGCTCTACCAGGATATTTGGAAGAAAACTAGTTACTATTTTACCTTAAATACAGATTCGTATTAAAAGAAGTGTTTTAAGAATTGTTTTAATGTTTTAATTCTAATTGGATGATAACCATGTAATATTTCATGACTTGTATGAGTCAGCTCTGATTGTTTAAATCTGCTTTACCAATCCTAGTACAGAACCAGTGTTAAGTTTCACAGAATTCTTGCACCTTTAGTGCAGTGGATTTATAATAAAGCTTACTTACTGTTATAACTATTGTTCCATATCGTATCCCTTATATTGTTTGTTATGCTAGTATTAGAAACGTAACTAGATCCAATTGGCCTGGGGTTCAAAAATGAATACTAGAGTGAGGTAGAGAAAAAGGGATTTCTAAAGCATTTTCATACTATGTGGAAAATTTAAAAAAAAAAAGAAAAGAAAAGAAAAAAAATCAAAAAAGGGATTGCCCTTTTACTCCAGGTAAGCCGAGTGAGTCCCTGAGATGTCAGCCACTATTCAGCTTTGTTAAGTCTGTATTGAGCACTTATCGTGTGCCAGGAACAGTGTCTTAACGTGTATGCATTCCTTTACATTGAGAATTTGGAAACTCCTGTGCATTTTCAAAAGGAAGAAAGTATGTTAATCCAGTAGTGCAGCATTTAAAATCTTTTTCTGAAAACTATAGCTTGGACTCTTGGTGTTTTTGTGGGGGTAGTGGTTTTTGTTTGTTTTTTGTTTTTGTTGTTGTTGTTGTTGTTGTTTTAAGTGATCTGTCTGTAAGATTTTTCTAACAGCTGCAATACTTGTCTACTAAATCCATTTCTCTCGGGGGATTCCAGAAACCAGGAATACTGTCAGCTGCATAGGTATTCTGAAGTTAAATTAATTCTGTATTTTAAGAACTACCTAGAAAAAATAAAAATAACTAGACAAGGATTTATTTTTCATTTGACATTCAAAGACTTCTAAATTCCTACATTTTTAAGTGGAGAGTTCATGAAGTTTTATTTGTGACATTTGTGTCACTATATTGTTCCCATATTTGCCTTAAATGATACTTCGCTAGGAAAGAATCTACATACCAATAGCAGATGAATAACAAAATAAACTAATAGTATAGCTCTTTCAGTCTTTAATCGTTCATATGTCCTTCTTAATGTTTTACACTGTGCAGCACAAATATTATTTGTGATTTGTCGTTACACGTGGGGATTGTGCTGATGCCTGTAAATTTTAAAGTTATTGTGAAATGTTTCATTCATATAAAGTACTAGTTTTATGTTATAAAAATATAAAGAATAATGAAATGAACGATTATGTATCAACCACGCAGATTAAGAAATAGTATAGTATATTGATGGAGCCTTTTTCTGTTGTTTTTTAACCTGTGGTTTTTTCCTTCTCCTGTTATTGCATGCAAGTGTTTCGTACATTACTTATTTCTGCCAAGTGAGTCTATAAGCAGATGCTGCTGGTGAACTTCCCAGCCAGTGTTTTGGGCACTTTTTTGCAGCTTCTACAATCTCTGATAGTTGAAGCTGTTTTCACTTCTAAACTGTTGTAAAGAATAATATAAAAGGAACTTTTTGAAGGATATTCTGTAGACATAAGATTTTCTGTGAAAATGAATTGCCCATATTCATCTCACTGCATTTTTTGTCTGTGAATCACATATCTAACACGTTATTTATGTTTACATATGAAGATAATCTTGATGATCAACAGAAAAAGCTTTCCAATTTCATTGAAAGGATTTGGAGTTGTCATGATGATTAGTTGCTGTTCACAGGAAAACAAACTAACTACCTTAGCATGAGATTTAGCTCATATTTTTACAATACCTGATATTAGATTTATATAGATAAATATAAATATAGATAAAGACTTTATATTTTAGAGCAGGTCTGAGTCCACAGCAAAAATTGGGTGAAAATACAAACCCCCTCAAACATGCAGCCTCCCCACCCTCACCCATCAACATATCCCACACGAGAGTGGTACATTGTTACAGCTGATGAAACGACATTGACACATCATCGCCATCCAGAGTCCATAGTGTACATAGGGTTCACTCTTGGCATTGTACATTCTATGGGTTTGGACAAGTGTGTGATGTCCACCATTAAGGTATCATACAAAGTAGTTTCACTGTGCTGAAAATCCTCTGTGTTCTGCCTGTTTATCCTTCCCTGCCCCTCACAACCTCTGGCAACCACTGATCTTTCGCCTGTCTCCATAGTTTTGCCTTTTCTAGAATGTCATGTAGTTGGAATCATGTAGTGATATTAGATTTTAATCTCTGAAATTCAATTTGATGTCAAAAAGGGGACAGATTTCACATATTGAAAGCTTTCTTTTCAAAGCTTCATTTGACAGCATTTTCATAAATAAAAGTAACCACTATTTTGGAATTATGTATTCAACATAATTACCAAAACGTAAAAGATTTTTTTCTATGACTAAAGGGTTGCAAATTTATTGCTCCATATACTTCCAAGGTAATTATGGGCATTGAGAGATAAGTGCTGATATCATAATTTGATTACCTTCTCCACCCTGCATTTCCAGATGGAGTAAAGTGGGGTCAAGTAGTCTCGTAAGCTCTAAGCCCCTCTCCAAAGCCTCTCTGGCAGCAGGCCTGACAATACCAAGGGCATGAGCACATAGTGTCTAGCTTGGTGTCCTTAGTCATCTCTGTGCACGTGCTGCTGCCTTGGCTGCTGGGTTTTGGCCAGAGTGGCCATGGAGCAGGGCCAGGGTATTATGAAAAAGCGCTAGGTTAGGTTTCAGTTTTCTGTGATTAGACTGAAAGATTTAGTTGCCAATTGTCAACAACCATATTTCTCACACTTTGCTCGATGAGTTATATTATCTCCAAAAGAAACCAGAAGGCTGTTTAGAAGTCCATAGTCTTACTGTAAATTGCCATCCAATGAGTTGAGGCTCTTGCAGTCTACCTCTGATCTTCTGTTCTAATATCAGAGTGTTAATAGGAGGGATTATTGAAAACTTTTTTTAATAATAGAAAGGCATATGACTTTTACTTTTTAGTTATACTTTTATGTATATGAATAATTAAACCACGATAACATGTGTTAGATATGTACCTAAAAAACAACCAAGATAGGTCTTAGAAAATATCCTGCTTTTTTTTTTTTTTTTGGAGACTGGGTGAGTCAGAGGATGCTATTCCTAAATTCCTCTTGTGATATGTTACCAGTCTGTTTATTTTGGCAAGATAAACTGTTAAGACTTAACAAATGATGGCTGTAAAGCACATGCTTTGTTAAGTATATAAACAGGCCACAGATGTTTCTATGGAAAGAAAGTATCTTATTCATCTCCATATTCCAGTGCCTGGCTCTTAGCGTTCAATAGATTTTTTTTTTTTTTTTTTTTTTTGAGACAGCGTCTTGCTCTGTCACCCAAGCTGAAGTGCAGTGGCGTAATATTGGCTCACAGCAACTTCTGCCTCCCGGGTTTAAGCGATTCTCCTGCCTCAGTCTCCTGAGTAGGTGGAACTACAGGCATGTTCCACCACGCCTGGCTAATTTTTGTATTTTTAGTAGAGACGGAGTTTCGCCATGTTGGCCAGGCTAGTCTTGAACTCCTGATTTCAGGTGATCCACCTATTTCAGCCTTCCAAAGTGCTGGGATTACAGGCATGAGCCACCATGCCTGACTGAGAGCTCTCCTAAAGTATAAACCTAGGAGTGGAATTTTTTGATCAGAGAGTATGTAAATGTTCACTTTTAGAAGATAGTAGTGTCAAATTTTTGCGAAAGTGATTGGACCAGTGTATTACGTGTATGTGAGTTCTCAATGATCCATGTTCTCATCAACATTTACTGCCAAACTAGCAGGCATAAAATATGATCTTAATTTGCTTTCCCAAGTACCAGTAACATTGAGCATCTTTTCATATATTTAAATATGTAGTTCTGTGATTCCTTTTTTGGAAATGCTTGTTTGTGTCCCTTGCCCATTTTCCTAATGGGATGTTTGTCTTTTCCTTACTGATTTGTAGAAAGTCTATATATGTTCTAGAACTAGTTTCTTGTTGGTTATATGGGTTTCAGATTGATATGGTTTAGCTCTGTGTCCCCACCCAAATCACATGTCGAATTGTAATCTTGTAATACCCACGTGTCAGGGGCGGGGACCTGGTGGGGGGTGATTGGATTATGGAGGTGGTGGTTTCCCGCATGCTGTTCTCGTGACAGTGTGTGGCAGTTATCTCCTCACTGTCTCCCTCCTGCTCTGCCATGCTAAGACATGCTTGCTTCCCCTTCGCCTTCCACCATGATTGTAAGTTTCCTGAGGCCTCCCAGTCATCCTTCCTGTTAAGCCTGCGGAACTGTGAGTCAATTAAACCTCTTTTCTTTATAAATTACCCAGTCTCAAGTAATTCTTTACAGCAGTGAGATAATGAACTAATACACCGATCTATTCTTTTTTATGGCTTTTTCACTTTTTTTCTGTATTTAAAATATGGAATAATTCTGTATTTAAAATATGGAATAATTTTAGGTTTACAGAAAATTTGCAAAGACAGTACAGAGAGTTTCCATGTGCCTTGTACCCAGTTTTCTCTTAATAGTATCATCTTTTGTAGCCATGGTACATTTGTCAGAACTAAGAAATTAACGTTGGCATATTATTAGTAACTAAACTAAAGGCTTTATTGGATTTCACCAATTTTTCCCCCAATGTCCTCTTCCTGTGCCAGGACCTAGTCCTGGATATCACATTGCATTTTGACTTCATCATATTGTTTGATGAACAAGTGTTCCTCATCTTAATGTAGTTGAAAGTTGTTTTTTTTTTTTAATGATTTGTAATTTTGGTTCCAATGTAAAGACGCCTACCCTTCCTGTGTTTTCTTCTAAATTCTTTAAAATTTGCCTTTCCTGACTTTAACATCTTAGAATTTAGTCAAGTAGGGATGCAAATGTTTTTTCTCCATGTGGATAACAGGTTTTTCTGCAACATTTATTGAATAGTCCTTCATCCTTAATGATCTGCCATACTGTAGTTTTTATATAAGTGTGGGTCTCCCCTCTGCCTCCCAGGTTCAAGTGATTCTCCTGCCTCAGCCTCCCAAGTAGCTGGGATTACAGGCTCCTGCCACCATGCCCAGCTAATTTTTGTGTTTTTAGTAGAGATGGGGTTTTGTCATGTTGGCCAGGCTGGTCTTGAACTCCTGACATCAGGTGATTCACCTACCTCAGCCTCCCAAAGTATTGGGATTACAGGCATGAGCCACCATGCCCGGCTCCTCCTTATTCTTAATCACCATCTTCTAAGTGAATGCTTCTGGGTTTTCAACTTTAAAAATAAATACTTAGGTATCTGTGTGCTGATGATGCCCTAATTTGTATTTCCGGCCCTGATCTCTTTCCTAAACTTCAGACATGTATCAAACAGTTAATAGAACATTCCCACTTGGATTCCTATTTTGGATCTAAAATATAACATGTCCAAAAGAAGAAAGGCCAAGAGGCCTTCATCTGTCTGTATGCGTCATCTCACATTGCCCTGTCCAACACCCCCATCCTTCTGTATTGTAGGAATCTTCCCAGCTGTCAGGATAAAAACCCAGGTGCACCCCCACCACTGCCCTTGTTTTCTGTCTTGCCTCGGGTCATTTTCCAGTGTCAGCCCTTTCTCCAAAATCTGTACCCAGTTTGGCTGCTTGGCATCATCTCTCCCCTGGTCCATGGCACCATTATACTTTGCAGTGTAAGCAGTCTGATTTTCCTTTAAAGAATTATATCTGGCCAGGTGCAGTGGGTTACACCTGTAATCCCAGCACTTTGGGAGACTGAGGCAGGAGGATCCCTTGAGGCCAGGAGTTCGAGACCATCCTGGCCAACATGGCAAAACCCCGTCTCTACTAAAAATACAAACATTAGCTGGGCATGATGGTGCACACTTGTAGTCCCAGCTACTCAGGAGGCTGAGGCAGGAGAATCGCTTGAACCCAGGAAGCGGACGCTGTAGTGAGCCAAGATCACACCACTGCACTCCAGCCTGGGTAACAGAGCGAGACTCCATCTCAAAAAAAAAGAAAAAAAAAAAGCATTCTATCTGTTTCAAGCATTGCAGTGGCTTCTTGCTGCAACTAGAAGAAAACCTAGTGTCCTTGTCGTAGCCTATCAAGGCCTTTGATCTGTTTCTTGCCTCCCAGCCCCCATTCTCACCCCATGTTATGTCAGGACCCATCACTCTCTGCTCCAGGTCCACCGGCTCTCTCTGCGATATAAATGCCAGGCTCATTCTTGCCTCCTGACCTTTGTAGGTTTTTAAACTAGAGTGACCTTTTAGCCAAATGTTAGCTCCATTCAGGGAGATCTTGGACCACAAGTAACTCTGTGAAACAGCCTGGTGGTGTGCATAGTCATCCTACCTTTTTCTCTGATAATTTTTCTCTTCTTTCTCAGTGGTGTAGTTTTGGTGTAACACTTTAATTCAGTAATAGTAGCTAAATGAAGAAGAAAGAATAGGAAAGAGGACAATTAGGATTACAAGCTAAACAATTTCACTGAGACTATCTTGAAGCGTATACAGCCTCAGGGTTTCCTTAGTGGATCTCATGCAGGTCTAGTTACATCCGGTACCATGCTCGTGGAGAGAGGCCTATTTAGCCAGTCAGAGCTTTGGGCAAGAAGAAGCCTGGCTTTTCCCTAATCTTATCTACTTGTCTCTTTTTCTAAGTTTCCCACATGTGTTTCCTTTGTAAGAAGAAAAACTAACTGCAGTGAACCAAAAAGATGGAGAACCAAGAAGAGGGAGAAATTTATTTCCACATTCACAAAGTATTTGTGCTTGTTAAATTTCTGATTTTTCTCTAAGTATGGGACACTTTTGGTATTTCTCTAATAATTATGAGTTGAGTCAACGCGTATTACATTTTTTTGAAGACAGTGCTTTTCTACTGTATGGAATTTGCTGTTCTTTTTTATTATGAGTTATTTCTTGTTAAGGAGCACTGGTGGAGTTCTCCCCACATATTCTTAAACCTGCTGATTAAGTCAGTCTGTTTTCATCCTTCAGTTTCTCTAAAACCATTTTAAAGTGTGTAGGGTATATACATTTTTTTTATTTTAACAATTCTCTTCTTGACTACAGAAAATGTTAATATTATTTTTATTTGAAAAATGCATGTTCCACAAAACACTAAACAGCTGGTTTTAAAAATAAACTTTAATTCCAGATTGCCTAAGACTTACTTAAACTGAACTTAGAAAGATTTTAGAAAGTTCAATAAAAACTTATCAATAATTGGGAAGCTCTGTTAAAGGAAAAACTTAAACTATTTGTATGTATTTATATGACTGTTGTTATAATGCCAATTGTCGTTCTCTGGACATTTGTTTTATGAATGTTCTTTTCTTTTAGCTTGATAAAGATGACATGGTATACATGGAAGCATATGATAAATTGTTGGAGTCCTGGTTAACTTTGGTTCAAGATGACAAACATTTCCATAAAGGCTTTTTTACCCAACATGCAGTTCAAGTTTTCAATTCCTATATTCAGTGCCACCTAGCTGCTCCAGATGGCACAAGAAATTTGGTGAGTTTTAAGCAAGATGGTAATTAACAGTCTATTTCATCATAGGCTATATTTTACCATGTTACACATTATATAATGCCAGAAATTTAGGATGGGTTCCCTCAGAAGATTTGCTGGGAGCAAAAGTGGCCTGTTCTCTGAGTTCTTATTATATGGGATGTTGCCTATGTATATTCCTTTTCAATTTTCAGTTACCCACCTCTTTCTGTCTAGCTGTCAAGAGATATGAATAATTTGGGCCACGGATGTCTGGTTATTTCAGTGACAGAAGTTCAATTCTCCCATACGGGAGGTGGGTTGTGGGTGTGCAGTTGTGTTGATCACCATGGAGTGATTCCTGTACTTCTTGCTCTTGTACGTTCTCCCCCTTTTGATAACTACCACGGCTGTCAGCATTGTTAGAAGGGAGTTCCTAGATAGCTGTGCTCAAAGGTCGGCTGTGTCCCCTCTCCTTTTGCTATGCAGTGCTAAGCTATCTAAGCTATGTTATGGAGCCACAGAAGTGCACGTTGAATAGGCAATACAGTTCCTCATTGTTTATTTCTTTTACTTGCAATAGACTGCCAATGGTGTGGCCTCTCGTGAGGAGGAAGAAATAAGTGAACTTCAAGAGGATGATCGAGACCAGTTTTCTGATCAACTGGCCAGTGTAGGAATGCTAGGAAGAATTGCTGCAGAACACTGTATACCTCTTCTGACAAGGTACACACAGTCCAAAGAAACCCCATGGAGCAAATATTCTCTATTCACAATTCCCTGGAGAGCACTTAAAGTGTTTAAGGACTTTAAACACCCCCACCCCGTGTCCCAGCACACTGGAACAAATGGACAGAAACATACTCATGATTGCGTTCCTTGGCTTAGACATTTGGAGCCCAGGCACTACAGCATAGATGGCAGAGAGATTATGGAAAACATGGTATGAGAAATGATTTGACCCATATCAGTAAAAACTTGGAATAACGAGTTTTCAAATGCCTGTTGTAAACCTTGATTGTTTGTAAAGCAGTGTTTTAATTCTATGTTATAAAAAATAAATCATAATTCCTATAGCGCTATGAGAACAGTTGTGTACTCTGTTTTTGTATATGTGTTTTTACGCTAACATTTAATTCATGTTGTCTAATATATGGAAGTTGTAAGTTGTTCCATGTCTTTGCTTATTGAACTTTATGAAGCTACTGTTTTCTTCTCTTTTAGTTTATTAGAAGAAAGAGTAACAAGACTCCATGGTCAGTTACAACGACATCAGCAACAGTTACTTGCTTCACCGGGTTCAAGCACTGTTGACAACAAAATGCTTGATGATCTCTATGAAGATATTCACTGGCTTATTTTAGTTACAGGTTGGTTGGTGGTTTCTTTTTAAAATGTAATTGCCAACTGAGCAATTTAAGCCTTAAAATAAGCTTCCTATATGAAAAACAATAGTGTATATATAATATTGGATAAAATTTGGATACAGCCATTTTCTGTCATAGAACTATGGATGCATTTTTTAAAAATACTGGCTAATATGTATGCAGTGCCTATTGCATACCAAATGTTTCATGGATCTCATTCTACCCGCTGAATTAGTATTGCTAGGTAGTATTACTATTATCATCATCATCGTCATTATCCCCAACTAATAGATGAAGAAGCTGAGACTTTGAGAGTATAAGAAACTAGCCCATTGTCACACTGCTATTAATTTTTAGAGCCAGAATATAAATCTAGGCAGTCTGACTCTTAGGATCTTCTTTTTTGACCACCATACTATTAGTGTTTCCATATTTTAAATAATAAGCAAAAAATCTTGACTTTTGAAAATGAATTCCCTAATATTGACTTCTAATATAGATAGTAGCAAAATTTCTATTAACTTTACAGAATACAGTACTGAAAATTATTTAAGGTAGTAGATTAAAAAGCCCCTATGAATTACAAAATTGGTGAATAAAACATTTGTCCTTTTCTGTAGTTTTGAGGGTTACTTATCTGAGACATAGAAAGTTTTTTTTGCATAAACTTGAAATTAACAGGTTAACATTTATAATTTACATCAATTTATATGATGTATATAAATCAAACTGAAAACATTTATAGTACAATTTGATAAATGTAGATTTGTTAAGTGTTCATTTTTAATTTTTTTTAAACTGAAGGCTACCTCTTAGCTGATGATACTCAGGGAGAGACTCCGCTAATACCTCCAGAAATAATGGAATATTCCATTAAGCATTCATCTGAAGTTGACATTAATACAACACTTCAAATTTTGGGATCTCCAGGAGAAAAGGCTTCTTCCATCCCAGGGTACAACAGAACAGATTCTGTGATTAGGTAATATAAACTCTATAGCTGTGCTCTTGTAATTTTTACACTGTTTTATAAATTCTGAGTTGATGGGTAGATGACTGGAGTGATAGGCACGTTGTAAATCTGATACATGAAAAAAATGAAAACTTGGAGAAGCCTTGAAATACACAAGGATGACAAGTACTCAGTGTATTTAGGCAATGCCACTCTAGTGAGAGTTGACAGCTATACCCAGTACTGAAAAAAAGTAATGTCAAATTATTCTGAATACAATGAGACTTGGAAGGGACATTGAATGTAGTTAGGAACATAACGCCTGTCCATCAGAGAGCAATACTGATGCATGCAGGCGCCCTAAATGAAGGGAACCAGATGAACGTCAACAAGTATCGTTCATAAAAGCTAAAACTACATTTCAGTGGCTTTCTCATGGAAAATGATAGATAAAAATTTGTATCTCGTAAAATGGAAATATGTATTCTAAATGTGAAACTTAAGAGCCCTGTTATAATACAGGAGAGTGCCTCAAATGGGATGATTCACTTTAATCTTCCTAATACTAATGGCAAAATTTTCGTTAATTCTTAATGGTGAAATTAAGGAGGGATAAGCCTGTATTAAAAATGTTCCGGCCAGGCGCAGTGGCTCACGCCTGCAGTCCCAGCACTTTGGGAGGCCGAGGCGGGCAGATCATGAGGTCAAGAGATTGAGACCATCCTGGCCAACATGGTGAAACCCTGTCTCTACCAAACCTGCAAAAATTAGCTGGATGTGGTGGTGTACGCTTGTAGTCCCAGCTACTCGGGAGGCTGAAGCAGGAGAATCGCTTGAACCCAGGGGGCAGAGGTTGCAGTGAGCTCAGATTGCACCACTGCACTCCAGCCTGGCGACAGAGCAAGACTCTGTCTCAAGAAAAAAAAAAAAGAAAAAAGTTCCTGAAAGTGAATTTGAAAACAACATGTGAAATTTCAGTATCTTTAACTTTATTTTAAATGTAGGTTGCAAGCAGAGATGTCAGTAATGATAATAACATTGGTTTTTGTCAGCTGCAAAACCAGTAACTCAAATAGGATGCTGTCGCCTTCATTCTTTTTAGTATGCAAAAATATATGGATATCATTTAAACATGCAATAGAAAATGTGGCTTTTAAAAAAATAGTTGAAATATTAAGCTGATAACCAAGGAAATGTTGGGGAATTTATTTCCTTTATTGTTGCATTCTCTTGTTTGAAATGAAATCATACTTTATTGAAAAAGTTATATATTCATTTTAGGATTACCTTAGTCATTAGATTTAGTGTCTCTGGAAATCAGTGCTTTGCTCTGGTTTGGTTGGTGGTGAATGTTAATTTAAAAAGCAGTTCATTTCAGGGTGCTGTCATATTATATATTCTTTGTTATATTTTTTGCTTGGGCAGTAGCATCAGGAATGCTTTCCTTGTATTTTAAGTGCTTTTTCCATTTTTGTCAGATGTTAGTGTGGGAGCAAAACATTTTGGTATCTGAGAGCACAGACTATGGAGGATTGGGACCAAAAAAAAAAGTCACCATGTTTTTAATCCAAAGAATTAATATGAAATTTAATGTTATGGTAGAAACATTCTTGTTTCACTAAAAAAGCAGCTCACATTTCTTAAAACAGGTATCATTTGAGAAATAATTATTGACTGCTGACAACGTAACAGGGAGCCTTTGGGTATTTGAACAACACAGATAGAAGTCACTTCTCTTTTAGAACTCTTTATAAAGGAGAGAGAATAAATAAGTAAATTATGCAGCATGTTAGAAGACAGCAAATGTGACAGGTAAAAAGCTAGAGTGAGAGTATCAGTAGGGATTGTTGTAGTTGTCATTAGTGTGATGAGTGTTGGCTTTATCTAGAAGGTGACTTGGGAGCAGAGATGTGAGGTTGGTAAGGGAGGCCATGAAGGTGTCTGGGGGGAGAGCATTCCAAGCAAAATAAACAGTGAATGCAAAGGCCCTGGGCCTGCTTGGCATGTTCAAGAACAGCAAGAATGCCGTGGTGGGTTGAGCAGAATGAGGTGGAATTTTGTAGGAGATGGAGTTAGGAAAATAGAGGGAAAACAGAGAAGGTCTTAGGCCTTTGTAACATCTTTGGCTTTTGTTCTGAATGAAGCAGCATGCCATTGTAGGGTTTTGAGCAGAAGAGTAACTTAAATGTTAAGAAGTTTACTCTGCTGCATTGAGAGTAAATGATGGAGGCTGGGCACTGTGGCTCACACCTGTAATCCTAGCACTTTGGGAGGCCAATGTGGGCAGATTGCCTTAGCTCAGTTCAAGACCAGACTGGGCAATATTGAAACCCCGTCTCTACTAAATACAAAAAATTAGCCAGGCATGGTGGTGCTCGCCTCCTGTAGTCCCAGCTACTCAGGAGGCTGAGGCACGATAATCGCTTGAACCTCGGAGGCAGAGGTTGCAGTGAGCTGAGATCGCACCACTGCACTCTAGTCTGGGCGACACAGCAAGACCCTGTCTCAAAAAAAAAAAAAACAAAATGCAAAAAAACCCGAGAGTAAATGATGGAAGCCAGGAGACCAGTTAGGAGACAAACTGCAGTAATCCAAGAGAAAGATGATGGTGGCTCAGACCTATAGTGGAGGTTGTGAGAAGTTAAAGCTCTGTTTGATTTATTGTGCTGACTTTGGATTTATGACATACAAGTGTAATCTAGGATTGACTTAGAAAATATGAGAAACTGAGTGCTGTTTGAAATATATTTGTAGATATAGTGCTTTAAGGAATTGAAGTAGGAATGGGGTATTAATCTTGGAATATCAACAACTTAAAAATATTTTGATGTTTTTATGAGTTGTATTTCAACTCCTATGCATGCCAGCATCTGAGGATACAGTTAGAAGTGTGTAAGGGTGTTATAGGAGCTCCTGGTTCCCCTAATCTACGGGCAGAGGAGAACCAGAGGGGGCTTCTTGAAACAAGAGTACTTCAGGCAGTGACAATAGCATAAGCAGCAATGTTATAGGAAAGGGGTCCCTGAGGGTTCTTGGATCTTGCATAAGAAAGAATTCAGGGCGAGTCCATAGAGTAAAGTGAAAGCAAGTTTATTAAGAAAGTAAAGGAATAAAAGAATGGCTATTCCATAGACAGAGCAGGAAGTTCCTGAAAATAAGAAATAAGAAAATAGGAGGAACACGTCCACCATAGGCACAATGCTTGTGTGTGTGTGTGTGTGTGTGTGTATATATATATATATATAATGTGTGTGTATATATATATATATATAATGTGTGTATATATATAGATATATATATAGTGTATATATATAGTGTGTATATATATAGTGTGTGTATATATATAGTGTATGTATATATAGTGTATATATATGATAAAAAAGATGGGGAGATGGGCTTTGCTACAAGGGTTTGTGATAAAGGATTACTTTTCTTAATTACTGTATTTTGCAAGAATCAATATTACTATCTTTAAAGCAAAATTAGGAATGCCTTTGTTCTCCAGATGTCAGAATATCTGGACACTCCCAAGTCTGGGTCTGTTTAGTAAATCTTATTAATTTCTTCCCTTAACTGTAAACATCTAGAGAATAGGGAATGCCTGATTTTCTGGGAATGCAGCCGTCAGGTCCCAGCATCATTTTCCTAGCCCTCGCTCAAGATGGAGTCAGTCTGGTTTGATGCCTCTGACAGTAAGAGAGCCCTGCTCAAGTGAGAAGAACTTAGGTGTGGCTGGTGTGTGACCCAGGAGGGCAGGGCGATAGCTTTGGTGGGGGGATGAGGGTGGAGAGGCAGGGAGGTTGCTGTGGGTGGGGCTGATAAAGTGGGAGTAAAAATACTGACAAGGATTTACAGCAGAGAAGCGAACTGATCAAAATATTTTAGAGATACTATTCCATGGGTGATAAATTTAAAGGGTGACAAGGCAAGTTAGGAAGCATTTTCCTACGTAGTCTTGGGAGTGAAGATGGAGAAAGGTTCTTGGGTTATGAGAGGTATTTCTGAGGTAGAAGAAAGGCCCCTGGGTGCCTCCCCTGGACCTGCCTGACTCAGGCTGAGTGGTTCTTTCATTGATGTTTCTTCCACTTTACGAAAGAAAAGCCAAAGTTTTCACTTCTACCTCTGAACATGTGGATTGGCAGGTGTGTAAAACCCCACAGAGGAGAGGGACAGTTGCAAACAGTGTGGCATTGACTAAGTGACTGAGTCACTAGTGAGTGGACAGTTAGCAGGTTTCAGTCCTTTGCATTAAATAACAAGAGGACCTAATCACATCAACTAAGAGATGGTTAAAAATAATTTTTGTTGGTAGATCTCTGTGATTTTTGGTGTATAACTTGGAAGAAATTCAAATAATTGGGGTACTCTGCGATTTTAAAAATAGGTTCTACTTATATGAAGTTTTCTCAGTACTTATATCTATTAAAGGAAAAATAGGAATCAAATCATGCTCCACTCGCTCATCTGGCAATAGGTAATATTCATTCAAAGATACATGTACTAAGTGGGGAAAGAACCCTACTAAGTTAATCACATTAAGAGATGCATACAATTTTATGTTTGTGTTTATTTATGTTTAATAATTTATTTAAATTTATATTGTTTTGCTCAGTTGTCTAGTTTTAAGTATCGTAACGATAATCCAGAAGACATTTTTAAACACTTAATGGTCTTATGGTCATTGAAAATGTTTAAAAGTTATCTTTCAATATGTAGACATTTGTATCAGAGTATGTAGTATGATGAACAAAATACTGGAACATAAAAATTATATTAGGATAATGTTCTATGGGAAAATGAAATTGAAATAAAAATAAGGAAAATCTGTTTATATTTTTAATGGGTGATAGTGGGTATCAGAACATTGTGATAATAAAACTCCAGTGCATAAATTTAAAGTGTTAATGTAACCATTTTCTTTTGAATTTTGTTAGGCTGGAATAGATATTTAAAATGATTTAATCTTACCAGGAATTTTGACATATCTACAACTTAAATGTATTACTGTACTGGGAGATTGTTGGGGTTTTATTTGTTTGTTTTGTTGTTGTTCATATACCCCCTAAAAAATTTTTTTAAGTTTGAGCACTGGTGGTATAGGAGGTGTGCAGACAGTGAAGAAGGTTGGGCATGGTGGTTTATGCCTGTAATCCCAACACTTGGGGAGGCCAAGGTGGGAGGATTGCTTGAGCTCAGGAGTTCAAGACCAGCCTGGGTGACATGATGAAACCCTGTCTTTACAAAAATTTTTTAAATCGGCCTGGTGTAGTAGTGTGTGCCTGTAGTCCCAGCTACTTGGGAAACTCAGGCAGGAGATTCGCTTGAACCCAAAAAGTTAAAGCTGCAGTGGACCGTGATTGTGTCTGGGCATACTGCAGCCTGGGTGACAGAGCAACTCTGTCTAAAAAAGAAAAAAATAGAAGAGATTCTGGGGTGGAACCTTAAAAACCTCCTGATTTAAAGAAGAAGTTCAGGAGAAGAGGATGCTGCCATGAAGACTGGGAAAGAGGAAGCAGATGGCTAGATGAAGAGAGGAAGGGCAGTGACCCCAGGGAGGCTGTAGGAAGATAAGGGCAGTGACAGTGGGCCATCCAGTGGGGTAAAGAACTGAAACACGTGTGTATGATTTCATGATGAGATCATTTCAGGCTTCCTGAGAGCACTAGTAAAGGAGCATAAGCCGAATTTGAGTGATTAGAATCCTTTTCTCAGCACTGATATTCATTAGTGTGTAATGGGGTCTTTCCATTACATCCTTTGCTTCCTTGCCTTTTGGCTAAAGTCAAGTTAAATATATATCACTTCTGATTATGTGCCCTCCTCAACAAAGACATTTCTGTTTGTCTGCATGTCACGCTATGTGACTGACACCACACGACCATATGAATTATGTAGTGTAGGAAAGGACAATATGTGTACTTACACAGGTAATCTTTCTAGCAAGAGTTTTATTTAAAAATACCATGAAGAATCAAGTTTACTAGGAAATATTAGATTTAAACAAGGCTCAATATTCAAAACTTTCTAAATAATTCCCAGATCTTGTACTGTAACATGACCATGATATAAAAACACAAACTATACTAACCAGGGTAGTTTTAAGTAGTGATGCTAAGTAGTACATGCTAAAAGAGTCTGGCATGTACTCTGAAGATTTAATTTGATGTATTTCTCCTGAAAATCTGAAAATTTTGAATCTGAAAATTGTCTTTAGCTAGTAATGCTGATATTCACACATGTGGTTACAACTTCAGCAGAAGGACATCTCTAGTGTTGACTCTTCCTTTATCTTGTCTCCTGCTTCGTGAAAGATCAGAAATAATATGGGACACTTGTCTAAAACTCTGTAGATGAAGTTTTCAAGTATAGCCTGACCTAAATCCAGAGAACTGAAAGACAAAAAAGGACTTTTAAGGAAAAAAATATGATTAGACAACAACTAAATAAATAAAAGAATAAACGACTTCTGTTTTATACCTACAGGCTGTTGTCTGCCATTCTCAGAGTTTCAGAAGTTGAATCTCGAGCAATAAGAGCAGATCTCACTCATCTACTAAGTCCCCAGATGGGCAAAGATATTGTTTGGTTTTTAAAACGCTGGGCAAAGACTTATCTCCTGGTGGATGAAAAACTGTATGATCAGGTCAGAATGTAAAACTTAAAACTTCATTTGGATTTATGATGATAGCAGTTATAGAAGCAGGAACATTTTTCTTGGTGGTTTTTCATCAAAATAGAACTGTTTAAGAGCAGTTTAACATTTTCTGTGTGGAAGAGAATTATGTGACTGGAGTGCTGTTTTAATGTGTTTTTGAGCACATCCCTTGATATCGTTTATTTTAACTGCTGTTGAAGATACAGATTATTATTTGGGAATAGATTATGCTTTTTTGTATTTGGTTTAATACTATGTTAATTTTTTAATACTATGGGAATAGTAGAAGTTGACGGGAAAATCACACTGGAAAATGTGAGTGGATTGAGGATGTCTTTTTTTTTGACCAGTGGAAATGAGTACATGTGTAAAGTTGATGTGAAGTAAGCACTACTTCAGATTAGATACTAATTTCAGTTCGATTTCTCTCTGTTTTTATTTTTCTTGAGTTGATCTCTCTTGCTTACCTTAAAAAATTTGTTTCCTCTCTTAAGATAAGCCTGCCATTCAGTACAGCGTTCGGAGCAGATACAGAGGGTTCTCAGTGGATAATTGGCTACCTCTTACAAAAAGTCATCAGTAACCTCTCGGTCTGGAGTAGTGAGCAGGACCTTGCAAATGACACTGTGCAGCTCCTTGTCACTTTGGTGGAAAGAAGAGAAAGGTTAGCCCATTGTTGGAGGCTGACTGTGTGTGTATGTGTGTGGGTGAGAAACTCTTTTTCACTTCTTAGTGTAGTCCTTTGAACTGGCAAATGGTTACACAGTCCTAATTCCAGATAGAGCCTACATTTTTGGAGTAATGCGTTTTAAAAACTATGTCACACTACTATTACAAATGCAAATGGAGCTTTCCCATCTTATAATTGAGCATTACATTGACTCCTTCAGGACTTGGCATCAAAGCCCTATGAGTAACACATTAGTAATTTATCGTGTTGCAAACACTTTTATGTGGAATATGCTCATTTGAATTTTTAGACATCTTATCCCCATTTTAAAGATTAAATACTGATATTTAAAATTTAATGTTGGAAAGTAAAATTTTTAGTGCTTTCTACAACAATTCTAGAAATGTTTTCGTTGTTCTTACTGTATAGGAATATCATTGTTATTATTACCATTGTCATTGTCTGGTTTATTGAATTCTTATAATTTACTATGTACTCTTCTAAGCACGTCATAGGTAGTATCTCATTTAATCATTATATCAGTCTCAGCCCCAGGAGACTGTTGTTATTCCTATTTTGCAGATTATAGAGAAGTGATGATTGATAGAGGTTAAATAAATTTTACATCACCAGACAACTAGTGGGATTTGAATGTAAGCCTGTGACTTCAAAGTCTATACTAAGTTTACTGTACTTTGCTTTAAAAGTAATTAAATCTAGTTATTTTTTATTTTTGTTTTCTTTGTGTGTATATGTGTATGTGTGTATGTATATACTTAGTAATACATCTTATGTTTTGTTATTTCTACCTGTAGGGCAAACTTAGTAATTCAATGTGAGAACTGGTGGAATTTAGCTAAGCAGTTTGCAAGCCGAAGCCCACCTCTTAATTTCTTGTCAAGTCCTGTGCAGAGGACATTGATGAAGGCTCTAGTCTTAGGCGGTTTTGCACATATGGACACAGAAACCAAACAGCAGTATTGGACAGAGGTAACAGTGCCTTCTATTTTGATTGCACCCTTTTGTGTAACTCTGTAGTTCCTTTATCTATGCGTTGCCGTAAGAGTCTCTGGAGACATAAATGTATCAGTCATAGCTTTTCTTTCTTTCTTTTCTTTTCTTTTCTTTCTTTCTTTTTTTTTTTTTCTGAGATAGGGTCTTACTCTGTTGCCCAGGCTGGAGTACAGTGGTGCAGTCTCAGCTCATTGCAGCCTCTACCTCCCGGGTTCAAGCGATTCTCCTGCCTCAGCCTCCGAAGTGGCTGGGACTACAGACTCATGCCACCATACCCAGCTAATTTTTGTTTTTTTTAGTAGAGACGGGCTTTTGCCATGTTGGCCAGGCTGGTCTCGAACTCCTGGCCTCAAGCAATCTGCCCGCCTTGGCCTCCCAAAGTGCTGGGATTACAGATGTGACCAGCCACTGTGCCCGGCCCAGTCATAGCTTTTCTGATATTTTTTCTCCTAATGAATGGGTTGAAGCTTCTTATTTTACAGATGTTATCTTATAATTTTTCTGTACCTGCCCGTGTGTGATGACATTGAATATTATCAAGTGTTCTGCATTTTAGGCACATTTTTCCCAACTCAGTCGAGAGCATGGACTGGCTTATTAAATTTTCATTAGGGATCAGGGAAATATTCTCCTGTCTTGAATAAGATGCAGATTAACCATGATATTCATTTCCTAGGGCTGCTCTAACAAAATACCACAACAGAAATTTGTTTTCTCCTACGTCTGGAGGCTACAAGTCCAAGCTATAAGGTGTCCATGGGATTTGTTCTTTCTGAAGGCTATGAGGGAAAATCTGTAGCCTCTGGTAGCTTGCTGGCAGTCTTTGGCATTCCTTGATTTATAAACGCATCACCCTGATCCCTGCCTTCATCTTCACATGCTCCCCCTGTGTGTGTCTGCATCCACACTTCCCCTTTCTGTATCAGTTATATTGAACTAGGGGCCCACCCTATTCCGGTATGACCTCATCTGAACTAATTACATCTATGACAACCCTATTTTCTTTTTTTTTTTTTTTTTTTTGAGATGGAGTCTTGCTCTGTCACTCAGGCTGGAGTGCAGTGGTGTGATCTTGGCTCACTGCAACCTCCACCTCCTGGGTCAAGCGACTCTCCTGTCTCAGCCTCCCGAGTAGCTGGGATTACAGGTGCGCACCACCATGCCTGGCTAATTTTTGTATTTTTAGTAGAGACGGGGTTTTGCCATGTTGGCCAGGCTGGTCTCCTGACCTCAAGTGATCCGCCCACCTCATCCTTCCAAAACGTTGGGATTACAGGTGTGAGCCACTGCATCCGGCCAACTCTATTATCAAATAAGTTCATATCCTGGGGTTTGGATTTCCACATATGAGTTTTTGAGGAACACAGTTTGACCCATAACAACAACCATGGGCACATTATTTAATAGGCTTTAAATCAAGGGCCAAGAGTTGCCAGTGTGTGTGTAGGTTGCCAGCCTGCAGTCCTTGTCTAGAGGGCCCTTAGTGTTTGAGAAGGGGCACAGTAATGGAATTAGGCAGTTGTTTGTGACTTCAAATCCAGGGGAAACCAGACTGACTAAGTATTTTTATTTTAAACAGTTGTATTATCATATGGACAACTTAAAGTTGAATTAAGATACTGTCCTCTTGAATATGAGTACTCTTATATACAGGGCAGGACTGATTATCTGAAGTTACGTTCTGTGCCAAGAGGAATTAGGTAAAGGAAAAAGGAAAAAAACAGACAAGAGCTTTGAATTGGGCTTCACTCTGTAGAGGTCGGCAAGCTGCAGCCCATGGGCCAAATGTGGCTTACTGTCTGATTTTGTAAACAAAGTTTTTTTTTCCTTTTTGACTCATTACTTGGAAAGAGATGGAGGGAAATGGCAGAATTCTTTGAGTGGCAGGGAGACAGTTATGTCCCATGCTTTGAGTGTTCTGGCTTTACATGAGCGGAAAGTTAGGATGACCCTCAAAATGGGGAGTGTAAAGTCTGGTTTAGATATTCTTTGTTATGTGCTTGTCCTGCCTCCAACAATTAGAAATGTTTTGGAAAGTGAATATGTATCCAAGCAGAGGAAATAAAGCATGAGAACTGAGCTTTAAGAAAATTCCTGGTTTATTTTTATAGGTTCTTCAGCCACTTCAGCAGCGATTCTTAAGAGTGATAAACCAAGAAAACTTCCAGCAGATGTGTCAGCAAGAGGAAGTCAAGCAGGAAATCACTGCCACACTGGAGGCCCTGTGTGGCATTGCTGAGGCTACCCAGATTGACAACGTAGCAATCCTGTTTAATTTTTTAATGGACTTCCTTACCAATTGCATTGGATTGATGGAAGTTTACAAGAATACCCCAGAGACTGTCAATCTCATTATAGAAGTTTTTGTTGAAGTTGCACATAAACAGATATGCTATCTTGGAGAGGTAAGCACTTTCTAATTTTATCCCCTCAGGATTAAAACTCTTTGAAGCTGTAATAAAATAATAGATCTTTGCTTAAAATTTGATTAGTATTATCTTAAATAATATTTTTATTCCTTCAAAAGATTTTTTTTAAAGATTTTTGAAAAGAACTTATAATTTAGAGAAAGTCATGTTGAATGAATGTAAATTTTTTTTTTAATTTCTTCTAAAAGGAAACGGGATACATATACAGAACGTTCAGATTTGTTACATAGGTATATGTATGCCATGGTGGTTTGCTGCACCTGAATATAAATTCTTGTCCTAAAATTTTGTTAGAAAAGGGGTAAAATTAAAAAAAATATACTCTTAATATATGCTTTATAGAAATTATTGTTTTAATGTAGTTTAAAGCAAGAATTATTGCTACTCTTGGAATTCGGAGTTAATTTATATAGAGTATATTTTAAAATTTTTTTAATGTCAGTGTACCAAGTAGCATAATTTGTGCTTTTTTTTTTTTTTTTTTTTTTTTTGCAGTCCAAAGCTATGAACTTATATGAAGCCTGCCTTACTTTGTTGCAAGTATATTCTAAGAATAATTTAGGGCGGCAAAGAATAGATGTTACAGCAGAAGAAGAGCAATACCAAGACCTGCTTCTCATTATGGAACTTCTTACTAACCTGCTGTCAAAAGAATTCATAGATTTCAGTGATACAGGTAAAATGTAACGTGATGGTTTTTAAACTTTGTTGTTATCCTCCTTTTTATTAAATCAAAGGATTGTTTTCTGTAAGAGACATCTCATGAGGAAATTCAATTTATGGAATAAATGAAAGAAGATCTTTGTGGTCAAAGTGAGGGTGAGGACCAGTGGCCCTCCTGCTTGCCTTGCCTCTTGTAAGAATAATAGAAATAGTATCTCTCATTCATTGAGATCTTACTAAATGCCAAGCACTGTTCTTACCTCTCACAATGGTATGAAGTCAATCCCATTGTTATTCTCACTTTATAGATGAGGAAACAGAAGCACAGAGAGCTTAAGTCACTTGGCCACAGATACTTAGCCAGGACTGGGATTCAAATCCCAGCCTGTGACTCCAGATGCCAGTCTCTTCAGAGTTACACTTCCTGACTAATCACTTCTCCATGTTCCCCACGGTGGCCACCCCAGAAACCCTAGCACTTTCCAGAGTGTGGCTTGGAAAGCCCTGTTGGTGTAGGAAGCACTCTCTCTGGAGTTAACAGCCCACACTTTGAAGACCTAGCCTAGTGTCTCACCTACAGTATGATGTGAGGGGAGTTGATTAGCCTACCTATGTCTTTACTAGCTGGTCAAATGGGTATGATAATAAATACCTTTCAGTGTGTTTGAAGGATCAGCTGTAAAGTGTCTTTGGTGCCTAGCATTGTGTCTGACAATCAGTAGGTAAAAGATAGTTGCTGTTACAGGCAAGAACCTGATCAGTAATTTAAACCTCATATATGTGTATAGTTTTCAGTGCTGTAGAGTTCACTCCCCTCCTATCTCACTGCCAACCTTGCCTTCAAACAAAATGGATCCTGTTTCATGACAGAAAAATGAATCATATCTAGCCTCTCCTATTATATGTTGTGCAGACATGTGTGGTAATGGACATTTTTGGCTTCTTCCTTGTAAGATTCTCTTTCTAAGTTGGGTGCTATAATATCCACTTGACTTATTTATCCCAATCCTTGAGATTGTTCTGTTTCCTTAATTTTTTCGTATTCCTTATTCACTGGACCATGTCTTTTTTTTTTTTTTTTTATTCTTGGGCCACGGTTTTTCCAATATCTGTCCTGAGCTAGGTACCATCAACTTCACAGTGTAGAAGGTTTACTCTTTTTTTTTTTTGCAGTTAACTAGGGGTACCAAGGTGAGATAGTCTGAAAAGCAGTGTACAAATTCACTTTTCCTCAGTGAATTCTTTCTGGTCTGTTTTTAGGCCCAGCCTTTCACCCAAGTTTTCTAACTTTCTTCAGGTCAGTTCTGCTTAATCCAGGAGTTCTTAACTTTTTCTTTCCTTGTTGTTGTTTGAGAGGCAGGGTCTCCCTCTGTCATCCAGGCTAGAGTGCAGTCGCATGGTCACAGCTCTGTGCAGCCTCAACCTCAGGCTTAAACTACTCTCCCACCTTAACCTCCCAAAGTGCTGGGATTACAGGTGTGAGCCACTGTGCCCAGCATTCTTAACCTCTTACTAATACAGTATTAGTTGGTTCATGGACTCTTGGAAACTCTTCTATACATTTTCCAGGTGTGTCAGGACCCCAGGTTCAGAATCTTGTCCCCAGAGGAATCTGTAACTAAATGTTAGGACCCAGAGCTAAAACATGTATATGTTTAGATGATTTACTATCATGATTACCCTGTGTATCATAAATCAGCTCATTGTTTCAATTTTTTCATTTCTAGAAATAGTATCATCATTTTCTTGGATTCTTATTCTATGCCCCCACTCAGGCCCCATCTCAGACCTACTAACTCTAGAAATCTATATTTTGACTAAGTTTCCTAGTTGTTTCTGACATACTACCAGATTTGTCTTATTTTCAGAATAATTTTCCTAAAATAGTGATTCCATCGTGTTTCCTACCTACTTAAGTACTACAGTAGATCCCAGCGCTGGGCAGCGTTAATAAGAGAAAGGAGAAGGGACAGTCCACATTTCTAGAATATTCTATAATCCTATCAAAAAAGGAAGGATTATAATAGAAGTAAACATTTAGAGAAACAATTGTGGAGCTGTGGCCAGTTTTTAGAATCTTCCATCTTCTTCCTACCTTGAAGGCCCCTTTAGGGAATCAGAACTGCCTCTCTGCTTCCTTACTGGACTCTAGATGGAGGATCCTCCCCCAGCACAGCCTTCCTGAGTTTTTCTTTGAGTAACATAATTTCTGTACGACTTGCCCTGGACCCAGTAGGACTTGTACCAACAATAAGGGATAGCCATTAATATTTTTGGAATATTTTTCCACCTGGGAGTCTTCTTTGGTTAAGGGTGAAATGTTTCAGATCATTTACATTGAAAGGGCAGGGGATAAAAAATTAGCCAGGCGTGGTGGTGGTGGGCACCTGTAGTCCCAGCTACTCTGGAGGCTGAGGCAGGAGAATGGCATGAACCAGGGAGGTGGAGCTTGCAGTGAGCCGAGATTGTGCTACGGCACTCCAGCCTGAGTGACAGAGCAAGACTCTGTCTCAGTCAATCAATCAATCAATAAGAAAGGGCAGGGGGGCTATTAAGGTGTTTGAAGACAATCTCCCAGGTTTATGGTGCAGCTGCACTTCCTCCCATCTGCCATTCTAAGAACAAATTGTAGAGCAAACAATAAAGCTAAGCATTTGAAGGAGAGATTTTCAAAATAAAAGCAGCGAAAAGATTAAAGTCATAATAAGGTTAAGAAAAGAAATTGATGCTATAATGCTCAGGCTAGACAGAACAAAATAGGGGTAAAAAGAATAAAACGAGTATGTAGGGTTGAAATTCAGAAGAAACAAAAATGAAGGCAAAGTAGAAAATTATAAGGAAACATCTTTGGCACATCGGGCAAATGGATGGTAAAAAGGAAGAAAATATTTTATTTAAAAATAAAGATAATAGCTGAAACAAAATATAAAATATTCTAAATATTGTAAAACAAAGTTAATGGACTAGGTGAGATATTAAAAGCATAACTGCGCCAGGTGTGGTGGCTCACGCCTGTAATCCCAGCACTTTGGGAGGCTGAGGCGGGTGGATCACCTAAGGTCAAGAGTTTGAGACTAGCCAGGCCAACATGGAGAAACCCCGTCTCTACTAAAAATACAAAAAAATTAGCCGGGCATGGTGGTGCATGCCTGTAATCCCAGCTACTCAGGAAGCTGAGGCAGGAGAATCGCTTGAACCTGGGAAGAGAGGAGGTTGCAGTGAGCTGAGATCGTGCCATTGCACTCCAGCCTGGGCAACAAGAGCGGAACTCCAGCTCAAAAAATATTAATAATAATTAATAAATAATAAAAGCATAACTGGAAACTGGCATCTGACTTTTTTTTTTTTTTTTTTTTGTGAGACAGAGTTTTACTTTTGTTGCCCAGGCTGGAGTGCAATGGCGCGATCTTGGCTCACAGCAGCCTCCGCCTCAGCCTTACGAGTAGCTGGGATTATAGGAACCCGCCACCAGGCCTGGCTAATTTGTTTGTTTATTTGTTTGTTTGTTTTTGAGACAGCGTCTCGCTCTGTCACCCAGGCTGGACTGTGGTGGTGCCATCTTGGCTCACTGCAACCTCTGCCTCCTCGGTTCAAGTGATTCTCCTCCCTCAGCCTCCCAAGTACCTGGGACTATAGGTGCCTGCCTTTTTTAGCAGATACTGTGTTTCACTATGTTGGCCAGGCTGGTCTTAAACTCCTGACCTCGTGATCCGCCTGTCTCAGCCTCCCAGAGTGCTGAGATTACAGGAGTGAGCCACCGTGCCCAGCCCAGGCCTGGCTAATTTTTTGTATTTTTAGTAGAGATGGGGTTTTGCCATGTTGGCCGGGCTGGTCTCGAACTCCTGGCCTCAGGGGATCTGCCCACCTCAGCCTCCCGAAGTGCTGGGATTACTGCGCCTGGCCTTGACATTCTTTAACGTGGTATCCGACCTGCTTTCTTGACTCCTTAGCAGAGCACATGGTTAGAGACTGAGCCCTCTTGGAGCCCATGATGGGTCAGCCTTTGCCGTCTCTGAGAGACGTGTCTTCTTGGCAGATACCTGGAGCAGGGAGTCAAGCTCTAGTACCAGCTTTCTGCTCCAGAGCAGGCTGGGGTTCCTTGGGTAGAATCCAGGCTTACCAGCATGATGTGCAGGGAACATTTGGTGACTCCTGCTTTAACACAGGAGATTCTTCCAACCAGAACAAAGATTCCAGGGGAGAAGTTCAGCATTAGGCTTAACAAGTGGATTTTAAGTAGACACATATCCCTCATTTGATCTTTTTGTTGTTGTTATAAGAAATATGCCCTTAATAGAAAAAATTTATAAACATAGAGACAGAAAAATCATGCTTACTTTTGGACACCATCCAGAGTCAACTATACATTGCATTTTAGGAATTTCTGTTTTTGTTATTTTTGTCCAATTTTCTTTGTGATCATGCTCTAAATACAAGTTTGTTTTTATTTTGCTTTTACTCCTGGCAAGCTGCGAACTAAATTCAATTTTATATTCTGTCGTTTTGTTTAATGTAGTGTTAACCTTTCCCTTGTCATTAGAATCTGTGATGATATTTTTAATGGTTATGTGGCATTCCACATTTTGGAATTTAGCCTGTTTCCTAATATTGGACATCTGGAATGTTTACCTTTTTCCTCTTATAAATGGTGATGCAGTGATCATTTCTGTGGACAAGGCTGTCTGAATTTCTGATTATATCCTTAATAGATAGAATTCTCAAAATGGTCTTAATATATTGCTTTTGAGGTTAACCACATTTCATCCTTACTGGCAGTGAAATGTTATCATTTTTACAAATTATTTTTAATGTAATGAATCAGAAGTAGTATCTTTTTAAAATTTGTATTGCTTGATTAATAGTTGGAATGGATTGTTTTCCTTTAGAGTCAGACTTTGATAAACGTTTGTTTAGAGATGTTAATTTATCTGTTTAGGTCTTAGTATTCTCATTAATATTTATATATATATAATTCATATGTATTAAGAATGATAACCCTTTGTCATATTGGTTGTTCTTTTTTAAACTACTTTCTTTTTTATGTAACATTTTAATTTCTGTATTTCTCGCATTCCTTTTAAAAAAGCTTAGAAATATTATACACACTTGAAATCAAATGGATATTTCTATAGAAATTGTTTAACTCATTATGGCTAGTATGCCAGTAAATTTTATATTTCAAAACATTGATTAAGCATTAGTTTTATTTCTAGACTGTCTCCTGCTCTTAACCTCCCCAATACTTCTGTATCAAGTACTCATATCCCCTAATAAAACTCAAAAGGATGACACAGGGCTGGGGTCTCAGATCTTTTTTTCACCCCTGGATGTGCTGTCTCCTCCATCCCCTCGCCAGAGACCAGGCAGGACGAGGTCAGATTCTTTATTATTCACTCATTGATTTATTTAGCCTCTAGGGGTGAGTTTATTTTCATAAGGGTAGAATACACACTTGGAAGATTTATTGATGTTACCACCATAAGCCTGCATCCTTTTATTTTAATAGATGAAGTGTTTAGAGGACATGAGCCAGGTCAAGCAGCAAACAGATCTGTGTCAGCAGCGGATGTTGTGTTGTACGGAGTAAACCTAATTCTGCCCTTGATGTCACAGGATCTCTTGAAGGTAATTAATGAAATTGAACGTGAACATACCACTATGTGTAACTGAAGTTCAAAGATACTTTAGACAAGAATATATCTGTGATTTAATTTAGTAGTTGTATCTGCTAAGTGCACATGAAGATACAATTTTTGTATTTTCATTAACGGTTACTTGTGCATGCTTCTCAGTAACATGGGCCCTTAGTCTCTGTTTCTGCCCCAAAGTCCTGCAGGCACCCATACATTAGTGACTCGTTTTGTCAGGGAGTGCTACAGAAAGAAGCCTGTCCTTTTAGAAAGTACATTCTGTTAGCAGTTTTGATTACCTCATAATTTGTCACTAAGGGAATAAAGTACGTTAAAAGTTTCAGTGTTTTCCTCTGATACTTTCTGAACATCATTCTCAAGTTAAGGGATTGAGCAAAGGAATGCATTTTCCAAGGGGCACCATGTAAAAATGGGATGGTATGCTTCCAAGACTGATGCTGTTTTAAAGTTTTTGCACATTCTGATTACATTATGCCTTGGTTTTGTCAGTTAATATTGAGGGTGTGGTGGCGGTGAGGCAACTTTTTTCTACCATCCGTAAGTACCACAGAGGGAGGTCTCTTGTCATGAGTTGTCATAGCAGGATAAGGGTGGGGATGAGGACATGGGTGGAAAGGAAAGGAGGAGTTTGTGTGTGTATGTGCACATGTGCATGCATGCATGCGTGTGCACACACACACAAGATAAAGACAAGGAGTAGGAGGAAGTAAGATAGTAGAGGCTGGGCCGGGCGCAGTGGCTCACACTTGTAATCCCAGCACTTTTGGAGGCCGAGGTGGGTGGATCACGAGGTCAGGAGATCGAGACCATCCTGGCTAACACGGTGAAACCCCACCTCTACTAAAAATACAAAAAAAAAAAAAAAAAAAAGCCGGGTGTGGTGGCGGGCGCCTGTAGTCCCAGCTACTCAGGAGGCTGAGGCAGGAGAATGGCGTGAACCCGGGAGGCGGAGCTTGCAGTGAGCCAAGATTGTGCCACTGCACTCAAGCCTAGGTGACAGAGCGAGACTCTGTCTCAAAAAAAAAAAAAAAAAAAAGTAGAGGCTGAGAAGTGTCCAGAAGGTGAGTACATACGAGAAGAATGAGTCCTGTTTGATTGCCAGCATAGCAGGATCTAACCGTGTGCTTCCCCCTCCTTGAGAGCATCTCTAACTATTGGAAACAATGTTGATGACCCATGGCATTCACACAGCAGCCAGCCAGCAGGATGAGGAAGTTTAGTCAACTCTCCATATTGATTTGCATTTAGGGTTTGTTTAAACAAATAAGCCATTAAACATTTAAGTGTGTATTTTTCTTAAGTGTGGTTAAACCAGATTACCTACTTTTACCTCAGTTCTCTAGGATAGTACAACTGGAAAAATGTTTTTGGAAGTGTAAAGACCGAATACTCTGCTCTGTGCATAGTCTTAACAATTTGTATTAACCTTCTTGAATTTTTTCAGCATGCTTGAATGGAAATACATTTACAAAAAGGTTTTACTCCTAAGTTATTTACTAATTTTAAATCTGGCTGCCTTGTTTACTTTTTCCGGGTAAACACAGAATATCTGGAATTGACCTTAGATTTTATTAACTATCTAGAAGATAATTGTTTTGACTGTCTGTTACTTTGTTTCATAGTAGTTACTAAAATATGCCCTTTATTTGTACCTGTTTTTACATTTAATTTGGTCTTCATGTTTTCTATATCTTGTACATGTTTTAAAGAAATCATTATATTTAGAAGCTTGTCAGTTACTTTATTTTATTGCATTGATGAAAATAGAAATTGGATACTAATGAGCATCCAAATAATTTAATATTTCTTTTTCAGTTTCCAACCCTTTGTAATCAGTACTACAAATTAATCACATTTATCTGTGAGATTTTTCCTGAAAAAATACCACAGCTTCCTGAGGATCTGTTTAAAAGTCTGATGTACTCCCTAGAATTAGGAATGACATCATATCCTTTAAATGAACATCACTGTTACTTGTTACTTGGGGGAAAAGATCTTCCTTTAAAGAAAAGTTTTTTAAGTTTCCATTTTTCATTTTTCTTTTATGGTTCAATTTTATTTCTTAAAAATCCCTGGGCCAGGCACGGTGGCTCACACCTGTAATTCCAGCACTTTGGGAGGCCGAGGCGGGTGGATCACCTGAGGTCAGGAGTTCGAGACCAGCCTGGCCAACACAGTGAAACCCTGTCTCTAATAAAAGTACAAAAAATTACCTGGGCGTGGTGGCGGGTGCCTGTGATCCCAGCTACTCGGGAGGCTGAGGCAGGAGTATCGCTTGAACCCAGGAGGCGGAGGTGGCAGTGAGCCGAGATTGCGCCATTGCACTCCAGCCTGGGCAACAAGAGTGAAACTCCATCTCAAAACAAAAAAACAAAAAACTGTCACCACTGTAACTGCTCTATTTCTGTGTTTCTTTGGTTAGTTTGCCTCGTCCTGTCCTCCTTTCACAGATCTCTGAGGCATTCAGTCCCTGGTTCCAGAGTTACCCCTTCATCAGGGTCCCATTAGTAATGCTGAGCTGGGTCTCTGGTCTTAGCTCTGATTGTAGAGAATAATATGACTTTTTAATAAGTTGTATGTATCGTAAACTGAAACAAGCTATACATCACCAGGCTCAAACCCAAAAACCTTATAGGCAATCTGAAAAACACTGGAAATCTTCTTTCCTTATATAACTCAGTGAAGATATTGCCCATGAGTCTACTTGTGTATCTGTATTCATTTCTAAAAACACTCATCCATTTAATACTAGCTATAATTTTTTTATCTTTTATAAATCGAATATATCCAATCTAGTTTGTTCTTTGACCTTCATGATCAGAATGAGTTCGGAGGTTTGCCAGCTTTGCCTGGAGGCCTTGACACCGTTAGCTGAACAGTGTGCAAAAGCACAAGAAACAGACTCACCACTTTTTCTAGCAACACGGCACTTTCTTAAGGTAAGATGTCTGTGCGGTAGGTCAGAAAATCAGCTACTTTCAAAAGTGTGGTCGGTGCACATAATTCTGCATTCAAATGAGGAAATGCTTCCATTCTTTCGGGGGCGAGGAAACCATGACTTCCTGTTCACTGTTTTTTTCTGGAGATCAGCTCTTCATGGACACATTCTCATCCTCTATTTTTTGTGTTCTTGGAAATTGATGTGGTAAACATTGAGGGAATTTGATATTGTTGATTATTCAGATACCACAGCAAGTAGCAATATCTGTAAGGTATTTTTTTTTTAAACATTAAGGAAAATTTCAGATTGATTTAATAAATAGAATAACAACCAACCCTCTCTTTTTCTTTTTTGGACTGGGGAGGGACTGGAGGATATATGATCATCCTATGTTTTTATTTAGAAGTCTTATGTAATTTCAGCTGGTTTTTGATATGCTGGTTTTGCAAAAGCACAACACAGAGATGACCACTGCGGCTGGCGAAGCTTTCTACACGTTGGTGTGTTTGCACCAGGTACTGGACATGCCTCTTTTCAGGGGACTCTTCTCATTCTATTTTGCAAAGAGATTGTTGAGATAGATGGTGGGTCATTAATCCCCCCTTATAGGATCTGTGACTCAGTGCTTCAGTTCTGTTTCAGTGAGGAAGTATTTCTTAGCTTCTTTATTAGCTTTCACATGTCAGTTTGTGTTTACCTGACAGCTGTTTGTCAGTTCAAAGCATTTATTTTTTGTCCTCCACCATTATGAACCATCCTTTGCAATGGTCACTGCCCCAAAGCCTGTCCTTAAACAACTGTGCTAGGAATGAGGAATACATAATGGGTGTGTGAAGAACTCATGGTTTCGTAAGGGAGACAGGATGGCAGACAAGGAAGAGTCTGCCTTCAGACAGTATGGAAGACAGTATTTTATTGCATATTATAGAAAACAGTATATTATTTCATTTTGTTGATCTTTTAAAGATCCTGAAGCATCACTGATAATGGGGTTAATAGAAGAGTTAGGCTAGCTTACCTGTCTCCCCGCTTCTGATCGAATAGGTGCCTGTGAAATTTATGAAAAGGACCGTATTGAACAGTTTGCTGCCTCTGTTTCCCCTTTTCCTCTCCCATGCATATATATACACACATATATATGTAAGGTACATATATATATATACACACACACACGTATATATATATGTACCTCCCAGCATGGCCAAGAAGCTTTGGCGTTTTATTTCCATCTTTAAAAAAGGCTTTAGAGGAGGTCTTCCTTACTATTTAAAGACCTCCTTTCTCTAGACTTCCCGTAACATCTGTGCCCTAAGCTGAAGGTGCCCAGGGCCTTCATGTCTTGCTCTCTGCCCTAGGCTGCCACTTCCTGCAGGTGGTGCCTGCTCTCAAATCTGTGCCCTTTCTCTGTCATTTGACTTACTTGTTGCTTACTAGCAAGGTAGTCTTCTTGTCTGATCCTTCCTTCCTTCCCTCCTCTCTCTCTTTTTCTTTTCTTTTTTCTATCTTTTTCTTTCATTTTTCTTTTCTTTCCTTTCTTCCTTCCTTCCTCCCTCCCTTCCTTCCTTCTCTTTCTTTCTCCCTCCCTCCCTCCCTCCCTCCTTTCCTCCCCCGTTCCCTTCCACCCTCTTGTCTCTTCCTCCCTTCCTTCCTTCCTTCCTTCTCTTCCTTTATTTCTCTCTCTCCCTCTCTTTTAACATATTTACACACTGCAGGAAAGAGCAGGTTTTAGGAATGGCCAGTATGATACTTGCTGCCTGGCCCCAGAGGCTCTACTATCTCGCTTTTTTTTTTTTCTGAGACAGGGTCTCACTTTATTACCCAGGCTGGAGTGCAGTGGTGCAATTACTGCTAACTCCAGCCTCGGCCTCCTGGCCTCAAGCAATCCTCCCGCCTCAGCTCCCCAAGTAGCTGGGACTACAGGTGTGCACCACCACACCTGGCTTATTTTTTGTAGAGACGGAGTTTCACCATGTTGCCCAGGCTTGTATCAAATTCCTGAACTTAAGCAATCCACTCGCCTCGGCCTCCCAAAGCGCCTAGGATTACAGGTGTGAGCCACCATGCCTTGCCACCTCTACCATTTCTCATGAGTAGGGAAATGATAGGAGATTATACTTGGTCCCCTGTGAACAGGACTGTCCCTTTGATAAGGCAATTAGGGGAGCCACTCTGGCTCCATGGTTGGGGATTGGGATGCTGCACCTTATCCTTCTTTTCCAAATGTAATTAACATTTGATTTCACCATTTTGGTCTATCATGATATCCCAAGAAGCCAATGAAAAATTACAGCATGCCAGGTGCAGTGGCTCATGCCTGTAATTTTTGCACTTTGGGAGACCAAGGTGGGTGGATTGATTGAGGCTGGGAGCTTGAGACCAGCCTGCTCAACATTGCAGAACCCTGTCCCTACTAAAAATTCAAAAATTAGCCAGGGATGGTGGTGCATGCCTGTAGTCCCAGGCTCTTAGGAGGCTGAGGTAGGAGGATCACTTGAACCCAGGAAACAGAGGTTGCAGTGAGACAGGATCTCACTCTGTTGCCCAGGCTGGAGTGCAGTGGAGCAACCATGGCTCACTGCAGCCTCAACCTCTTGGGCTCAAGCGATCTCCCATCTCAGCCTCCCAAGTAGCTGGGACTACAGCTGTGCACCACCACAACTGCCTAATTTTTAAATTTTTTGTAGAGGTGGGATCTCACTGTGTTGCTCAGGCTGGTCTCAAATTCCCGGGCTCAAACAGTCATCCTTCCTCAGCCTCCCAAAGTGCTGGCATTAAAGGCCTGAGCCACTATGCCTGGCCAGGCCAGCTTTTTTTGAGAGCTTACCTCTGTCCTGGTTGAATTTCCCTTAAGCCCACACCTTCTTCCACTTTCCTTTATAAGGCTTTATAATAGAGTATTAAAAATAGAAAATTTCCCATATTCCTATATTTACTAAAGTCCTCTTCCTGCCCTTTCTCTAAGAGCTGCTGGGCACAGTGCTGGTTTGGAGCTTTCAGAGTGCCCTGCTCCACTTGGAGAAGGCACTGGAATATATTTCTCCGCCCCGTCCTCCCAAAAGACTCCTGCCTGTCCTGTCTTTGTGCACATTGCTGTCCTCAGAACTGGGTGGACCAGATATCTCTATTAACCTCTGGGGAACTATTGCAGACTTAGATTATGTGTCAAACGCAACATAAATAGGAATGATGTGCTTTGAAGAGGCAGCACAACAAAGTTGATTATCACATGGGTCTTGGGGCTAGATTGGTGGACTCTTGCTTGATCTGGGTCATATCACTTCACCTCACTGAGTGTCGAAACCTTCACCTCTGGAATGGGAATAGAAACAGTACCTGTCTCGAAGCCTTGTTGTAAATGATAGATGAATTAATCCATGTAAAAGGTTTTCAAACAGTAGTACTTAAATGCTGAATTATTCTAAATGTTAACTCTTAAAATGTGTCCCTGCCTTTTAGAACCCCACAGTCCAGTAACTGATAAGATCTACTTGTATGATATTCTAAGGAGGATACTTGTGTATACTTTATCTCTTCAATAGGCTGAATATTCTGAACTGGTTGAAACATTACTATCAAGTCAGCAAGACCCAGTTATTTACCAGAGATTAGCAGATGCCTTCAACAAGCTCACTGCAAGCAGCACTCCTCCTACGCTGGATCGGAAGCAGAAGATGGCCTTCTTAAAGAGTTTAGAAGAATTTATGGCAAATGTTGGTGGTCTCCTTTGTGTAAAATAAACAACAGAACTTTATGCTTAATTTAGATCCTTTCTGCAAAGTGCACTGAATTGCTGAAAGTTGACTTGAGTCTTGTCCTATTCCTCAGTTCATTTGGCCATTTTGGATTTTGGAGAGCCTGAAACTTTGATATGTATGTAATACAGTGAAACAGGAGAGGTCAACTTGGCATCAGCTTCTGCTGTTAAGTGTTAGCCACGATCTGTCATATATATGTCTTTTAGATTCTGAATGGTGATTTAAAATTTTCAAAATGAAATTCCATATATGTGCAAACAGATATGGGCACCACGAAATACATATGCAGTGCCTTTTTTCCTTTTAACATAGGTGGCTAGCCAAAGTTTAGAATTTTTGTCATTAAATATGAAATGGATATATGCTAGGCAGTGTTTCTCAAAATCTCCATAGATCGCCTGCATCACTTGAGGAGCTGGTGAAAAGGCAGATTCTTAGGCCCAACTGTAGACCTTCAGAGTCAGAATGTCTGGTTGTTGGGCCCAGGAGTCTTCATGTTAATAAGCTTCTCCCTTTCGTCACCCCAAAAGTTTTGAATCAATGAAAGAGACATTGAAAACTCTTAAGAGGTTTTGTGCTTTCTAGCTTTTCCTCCCTTTGATGATTGGGTTTATAATTCAGCAGGAAGGGGAAACATCACCAGGGGTTTGTTGGCTTTTTCTTAGCTTGCTTTCTTGCTTGCTTGCTTTCTTGCTTTTCTTGCTTTCTGTCTCTCTCTTTCTTTTCTCTCTCTCTCTCTTACATCAACCCAGTGCTGCAGGTTTTGTGTAATACAAGTCACTAATCATACTCTGATGCCTGAACTTGAGGAGGAAAATACATGTATATTTTTGTTCCGTAAAAATAACCTTAGGAACTGTAGCCATTTCATTGCCTTAATTTTAAGAGGAAAATACAAAAACAGCTGATTTGTTTTAGTAAGAAACCACGTCTTGATGCTTCAGAGTTGGTTTAGGGTGTTAGCTGCTATGAACCTGTTGCCCCTTTCGATCGTGTATTTATGTAGGTTTATCAGTGAAATGAAAGGCTTGTTTCCGTCTAGTCTAACTTTTTGAGTGTGTTTCTATCCAGCCACATAGCCCATATCTACTCTAAATGGCTTGCTTAAGCAATAATTATTTTAAAGGATGTGAATCACTGATTCACACAGACTATTGCACGTTGGGGCATTAGGGGCAATAATTCTTATCCAGTCATGGGAGCCAGTGAATTTAATTTCAGAGATTAAAAATTCACTTTAGATCCTCTAGTTTGATCTTTTAATCAGGATTTTTATACAGCTGCCATGCTCCCCTAATTCAGTGTGCCAGCTTACAATGTGGAAATAAAAGCTAATTTATACACAGCAGGCATATGAAACTCCACTCATTGCAGTACTTTCACAGCACAGTGACAGGTAGAGGACTCTGGCACAGGTGCACTCATGAAACTCTGCTTCCACCATGTTCCTGATACCTATCTATTAAACCATTCTGCAAATACGGTTTTTCTACCTGATTGCGTATAGCATATGTGTCATTACATGTGATGCTGTGCAAAACTTTGTATAATTCTGTGTTATTAACAGTTAACAAAACTGGAGCATCTGAATTACATCCAACCTGTGCATGTGATGTTAGGTAGATGTGAATGCAGGGCCTTGGGCCATAACTTACATTTCTCTCAATTTGATTAGCTTTGAGTCACAATTAAGGGGAAGCAAAAACATCTTGAAAAGACTGCTAGGAAGGAAATTAATATCAGTCATCCAGAAGTACACGTTTCTGTATTTTAAAAAATACTTTGATGCATTTATTTTTAGGTGGTTTTTTTTCCCCTTAAAAAACTTGAAGTGATATGCAGCAGTAATCTATTTGTTTTGCGTTGTTCTTGGTGTTTTGTGTTTCCCAGAGCCCTCAAGCCTTCTCAGCTGTTGCGAATTATGTGTATCTGTGTGTGTGCTAAGTACAGTCTCTTTACCAAAGGGCACTGAAACACACAATTGACTGGACAGGTCCACGTGCCATGACAAAACTATAATCAAGTTATTAAAACTAAAGATGAGTGGGAAAGGAATGCCTTGGTAAGTAAAAAGGCATCTATATTTAATAACTTTTATCCAGATGGCAACATATTTGCAAAATTTGCCCAGATCCTATTACAATACTAAAAATAGAAAATTTCACCTCCATATTCCTGAGGTGTAATTTCATTAGACTAGTTTTAGTTTAAAAAGACTTCTTCAGATTGGACCAAATAATACTTATAAGATCAGCAGAATGTTGAATATTAGCTCACTGGGGTGGGGAGAAGCCACTACCATTTTTTAGGTGATGGGGATGCCACTGAGTTGCAACGGCTAGACCTTTTCAGGGTGGTTGTGTCCATGTTTGCCTGATTGGGTGCTTATTCACTTTGTGTTTTCTTTTGTTTTATTTTGTCCAATTTTGTCTTTAGCTGTGTTTATTAACTTCTCCTGTCTTGTTTTGTTTTAATGCTCTTGGCCCAGTGGGTGTCAAGAACACTGGCTTAATTCAAGTCAGTTGATTTTTTTTCTATTAAAACTGTTGTTAAAACATTTTTTAAAACAAAAACATTATTTGTGCCCTCTTTTATATATGTCAAAGGGACACTGTCAAGTATTTCATTTTTAGATTTTTGTTTTATAAAATTTCTGTTGTTCATATAGTATCCTTTAACCTCTAGTTTTCCATACATCCTTTGTTTGTTTCTCATTTTATTTTCCTTGACCCATTTATTTCCCAAGGCACAATCACTAAAGACTTTGTACTTTCACAGTCTGTTAATGTAGTAGCACCTGTAACTGTGTTCTTGTTCTGTTAAAAGGATTGATTTGCTTTTATAGTCCTTGTGCTGGATGAGTGGCTGCCTCAGTAGCAAAACTACCTGACAGTATTTGACAGTGTCCTTTCCAGCACCATTATTTGGGTCTTTCAGGGTGGCCATCTCTGTTAGAAGACAGTAGCATGTTAACATCACTGCATTGAGTTTTTGTCTGGTGTAAAGTATGACTTTTAATGTAAACAAACTGCAGGTTTTTTTCAAACTAATTTTAAGAATTTAGTCTTATTTCATTGTAAACTGTGTATCTAATTATATTACATTACTCTGTTCAGATGGGATGGTTACTACCATTTGTCCATGTTTTTCATTTGAAAAGCAAGTATCTATATCATTTCCCCCCAGTCAGCATTATTTAACACTCCCCTTAACTGTCTTTGAACTTTCTCTTTTAACAAAAATGTCAAGTCTTTATAGTTGTAATATCACCATGTTTCCCATTTCTGTTAATACTTCTATGAACCCCTAAAGTATTGAAGGGAACTAGCTGTCAGTTTCAAGGATTACAAGTTTGAGTCTCCTAGTATTCAACATCATTCTGAACCCTGAAATAATATTTTTCTCTGTTACAATTTTTATCTGTTTGCCACCTCTGTTGTTAGAGGTGGTTGTCAATTGACCTTACTAAGTTAGCTGTCTTTGATGAGGAATTATTGTTATTGGTTCCTGAATAAAACATTAACCTTTTAAGTCAGAAGGAACCTCGGTACTTCTTAAGGTTTGTTTGTGTTTTCTAAAACCAGAGAATAAGGAACTGATTTGGCTATGAGGTTTAACATTATAATTTTCTGTAAGCTTTCCCACAAAACAACGTTGTTGATTTGAGGATATAATAATGTTTTAATCTTTTTAAAATATAAGTGGTTATTCTCTGACTTGGTAACTATGTTCTGAAAACACTGCATTTAAGAATTTTTAAAAATTGGTTTTCTAAAATTAAAATGTCCAAATTAGGCATATTGCTGAGCTCAAATTGATGTGAAATGCCATGGTTCCAGTTGAATTTTAAGCATATTTTCATTTAGGTACAAAATATATGAAGTATGCTTGGTTGATTATAGTGAGAACCCATGACATAGTTAACCAAAGAATATGTTTGGTTCAAATAAAAATAGAAGTTTAATACTGGGCATTCATTCTTTTTAAAGAGAATGAATGAAGAAATCGGTTTCCTGCTGTAGTTCTCTATGGGTAAGTCTTAGTAAAGACGAGAATGCTGAAGTCGGCTGTGGCGATTCCCTCCTAGGAACTGGGAGGTGTGGCTTGCCCATTACCCGCTTGAAGCTCACATCTTTACCCTCCTCTCCCACTGTGGTTTGATCTTCACCTATTCCCAGGCCCTCCCAGCAATTGGAGAGGTGTCTTTTTTTTTGGTTTTCGTTTTCTTCCCCCCCCCGTCTGCATTCTTAGGCCTCTTAGCTATTAGGAACTGTCAGATACATACTAGTAGCTAATTTTCCTAGCCTGAAATTATATACTGCATCTGCACTATGTACCTACTAGGGATCTGACCTCAAGTGTTTTCTGAGCCCAGGCTTCCTGGTGTGGTGTCTTTTACCACATAAAATTATTACAAATTGCAAATGTTGGTATTGTGATTTGATTATCTGTACAAAGAAAGAAGCTCTATGCAGTGAGTTTGTGGTTTAATGGTCACAAAAATGTTAGCACTGCTACCACTCAGCACGTGTAAAATTTTTTAAATTTATAAATATTAAAATTTTAAACTTACACTGACTTTTCAGTTTTATTTAAAGACCCAGGGATGAGTGTACTGTTTAAATATTTACCTCTATTAACATAACTAATGAAGGTATAAAATTGCATTTAGTTTTTCAGAAGATGCTGCAATATGATTTTAGGAAATAAGGCTATGTATTGAGCCAGTTATAGGCTGAATATCAGGTTGATAAAATTTTATTTGTATTTTTAAAATTCATAAATGGGAGTTAAAATGTGTCTTTTCACTAAATATTTTTATTACATTTTTGTTTTGACCATGTGTGATTTGTTCATGGGTATTTAGCTAGACTCTTTTATGAAACGCATTGAAATGGTGCTAGTTTGTTTACCATTATAGGAAGATTGACATTGGGGACATTACACGGTCCTAAAATAATTTTAAATTAAAAAAAATGAAGACATCTGTACAGATAAAAATCAAGATTTGCATCACCTTCTGGGAGAACCCGTGGTACTCACAGAATATCCAGTATTAGAAATATAAAAATTTTGTCTATATTTTATAATATTTATCTCAGCCCACAGTCTTAGAAACAGTTTCACAGTTACTAGTTAAGTCATTATCTTTGGTGCATATTTAGTAAATACTTTTAGCAAGTCATTCTTTTTGGCCTTTCAGGGAAAGTGGTGAATTACCATCTTACTGTGTGCTAGATAGATCCACCCTTTGCCCAGTGTTAAATCTTGTAAACATATGAAGTGAAAAGTTAATTTTTAAAGAAAATGCATTTTTAAAATGTTCATTTTTAACCTGAATTTGCTTTGAATATTCTTTGATTTGTAATGTTGTTATTTAGCTTATATTGAGATTTATTCCACTCCAAAGGTGGATAAAGAAAAGTTGTTTAAGAAAACCAATTAGAGTGTATTTTGAATTTTTGTTTCTTTCATTACCAAGTGTGGGGCCATACACACAGGCTAATCATCTGTCATTTGAGACCCACAGATGATTTCAAAGGTCCCAAATATATAAAAATCTATAACTGTTTTTTAAAAGACATCTTTAATGGTGCTCTCCAAAAATACAATTCGGTTGCTTATGAGTGATGCCTTTGACAGGCTGATTAGATTATAAAACAGTTTTGTTTTTTTAAACATAGGGTCTCAGATTGGGTCTTGTGCATTCTATGTAATCTCAAATGGCAGTTCAGTTTGACTTTCTTTTAAAACTAAGTGGAAATGGTATATTTGGTGAAACTAATGAAAGAATCTTTTGCTGGGAAATTCCATACAGCACCCCCAGCAGCATCCTGTCTCAGTCTGGCGTACAATTCAACCTCCTACTGAGTGTCCCTGTAAATTATTTTTAATATATAGCATGAGAGTGAACTGAGGCAACTCATTGATGTTTCCCAGAGATGATGAATGAACAAAAGCAAATAGGATCTGCTAAACATTTTTATTCCCACAGTAGTGAGCAGTTTTGTTCTTGTTTTGATAATGTTCATTTCTGCCTAATCTTAGGCTTCAAATACAACTTTAAGAAAGCCCAGGATGTTACTGAGTAGTGGAACTTCTTATTTGTACACCTGTTTATAACTGCACTGCCCTGGATGTTATGGTTATTTCTGAGGACTGACCTGGTAAAGCTAGTTGAACTGGTAGACTGCAGGGTAGAGGCAGACCTAGATTCAATGTCTAACTAAGCTACTTAGGGCTTACATTAATTTCCACAGGTCTGTTATCCATATCATGAGTTTATAAGTGTTCCTCCCAAAGAAAAAATTTAAAAGTGATGGATGAAATATAATAGTAGATGCTCAATAAATTCCATTGTATTTAAAGATTATTTCTGAAAACAGATTTCATTTCATTAGACAAATGTATCCTAACACTAAGTCTGATACCTAATAGTCAATTGCTTTTAAATACATGCTGTAATATCTTCATATTGATACTACGTTATAGCCCTAACCACAACCACCCTAGGGATATTGGGGTAGACTTCACCATATTATTTACTGTATCTTTTTTTTAAAAAATGAGAAAATGGATCTATTTATGTCAACTATCTTAGTCTGTTCTATTTAATTCAACTATCTTACTCTGTGCTATTAGAATACCTGAGACTGAAGAGCAGAAACTTATTTCTTTCATTTCTGGAGACTGCCCTTTGACTTCCATCATGTGGAAGAGGCAAGCAAGCCATCACCAGCTGGTGGCAAGAGAGAATCAACTCCCTCCTTCAAGCCCCTTTGTAATTGGGACCTAATTTTATTCATTAGGGAGGAACTCTCTTGGCCTAATCACCTCTTAAAGGCCCCACCTCTTCATACTGGCACATTGGCAACAATTGAATTTTGCAAGGGAGCTATTCAAACCACAGCAACAAGGATTTTATTTTCTGAATAGGCACCTACTATTTCTACAACAATGAAAAAATCCTGGCCGGGCGCGCGGTGGCTGACGCCTGTAATCCCAGCACTTTGGGAGGCCGAGGCGGGCGGATCACGAGGTCAGGAGATCGAGACCACCCTAGCTAACACGGTGAAACCCTGTCTCTACTAAAAATAAAAATAAAATAAAAAAAAAAGCCGGGCGTGGTGGCGGACAGCTGTGGTCCCAGCTACTCGGGAGGCTGAGGCAGGAAAATGGCGTGAACCCGGGAGGCGGAGCTTGCAGTGAGCCGAGATCGCGCCACTGCACTCCAGCCTGGGCGACAGAGCGAGACTCCGTCTAAAAAAAAAAAAAAAAGAATCCTAACGGTGATTCCCAAAGTGAGTTTCATTAGTAATTTTTAAAAATAATTGTTAAATACGTTTTGATAAATAAAACAGGTTTCTTTAGTGCATTAAGTTGAAGGCTTTAATACATTAATGCCTATGGTGAAACTCAGAAGAAGAGTTTAATCAGATTTTCCTCATTTTACTTTATACAGTCTTTTCTCAAAGTACCTTACAGGACTAGAAATCTAAGGAATATCCTTTGCAACATGCTTAGGATAATTCGAATAACTCTGTGATAAAGCACTCAATGGAAGAAAAACAAACACCTGAATCTGTTTTTGTACTTACAGGTAATTTGTTGTTGTTTTAAGAAAAACTGAGTCTAGTGTGGTTTGTTTTGTTTTTTTGAGACAGAGGCTCCCTCTGTCACCCAGGCTGGAGTGCAATGGCGTGATCTTGACTCACTGCAACCTCCACCTCCCGGGTGTAAGCGATTCTCCTGCCTCAGCCTCCCAAGTAGCTGGGAATACAGGCGTGTGCCACCACACCGGGCTAATTTTTGTATTTTTAGAAGAGATGGAGTTCCGCCATGTTGACCAGGCTGGTCTCAAACTCCTGACCTCAGGTGATCTGCCCACCTTGGCCCCCCAAAGTACTGGCGTGAGCCCTGCACCAGGTCCCAAGTCTGGTTTACTTTCTTTTTTACACCATTTCTGAAGAGAAGCAAGACGAACAAAAATCACTGGTGAATACACAAAAGGAATAATTCCTGAATTGAAGACATCCTTCATGTCCAATTTAACTGGACAAGTAATTTCCCCTTTAATGAGAATAAGTACTCCTTTGATATTTTACATGTTTATGATTTGCAAAAACCATTAAATTACAGTGCATAGGTTTCACCAGGAAAATATGAATCTTACTGTATTACTGTCATGCTGTCTGAGCAATCAGGTCTAGTGAAGGTACAAAAAACTCTGACATCTGTGGTCACTTTCATAGTAAAAATAGTAAATAGTAAAATACATGAAGATAACATGTCTTACATGCTATTAAAGCAATGTCAGCTTTGAAAGAAAATGATCTACTTACTGTTTCAGACTCAATTTGACTGAATGTAAACTTCTGTTAAAGTAGTTATAAGCTAGGGCAGTCTTGTTTATTGAACACCACCTCCATAAAAAATGCACTCATAAAAGTTGGTTATTGTTTCTCAGTTTGTGTTAAATTTCTTTTAGTTTTTTAAATATATCTTCTTCCTGTTCCTTTTCCAGAATACACCTGATCTTGAAATATTTGGTTAATAGACTTGTCATCAATTCAAAACAAAGTCAAAATGTAGCATGGGTTATTATAAACTGGAAACAGTTCTTAAAATAGAAATTATAGTACACCCAATGTTATAAACCTGTTTCATTAACTACTTACTGAATAGCATCATTTGCCAGCTTAACAGTTTATATCCTTACCTTATACCAGAAAGGATTTTCACATTGCTCAGCAGAATATATAAAATTTAGCAAGATCATGAAATTGGTAAAGAAAATGGAGGAAAGAGAGGGTAGGAGCACAATACAGATTGATTTCTTGGGGAATTGGAAACAAATACTTTGTATCACTTATAATTTGGTAGCTGCTAAAACGTAAGGGAACCTTTTAATAATCAGTGCCTGTATGTGCCAGATAATTAAGGTGTTGTTGACAAAAATCATACATACTTACGGCGCTTGATGTCTAAATACATATATTGACCAACTCATTCAAAACTGAAGACTCTGAAAGACTAACGAGTTTTAAAGGTTCCCCCCCGCTGCCGCCAATCCTGTCAATTTTACCAAAGCCTCAATTTGATGTCAACATTTAAAGTCAACGATTTGATTTAAAAAGACTGAGCAGACAATCGACCAATGAAGCCTTGACTTTGAAAATCTACGTGACTCAGTGCAAAATAGTGGGTTTAACTTTAATTAGGATCTTAAATTTTTTTTTTTTTTTTAGATGTTGCCTTGCTCTGTCGCCCAGGCTGGAGTAGCTGTGGTGCGATCTCGGCTCACTGTAGCCTCTGCCTCCCGGGTTCCAGCGAGTCTCCTGCCTCAGCCTCCTGGGTAGCTGGGATTACAGGCGCACGCGACCACGGCCAGCTAATTTTTGTATTTTTTAGTAGAGACGAGGTTTCGCCATGTTGGTAAGGCTGGTCTCGAACTCCTGACCTCAGGTGATCCGCCCGCCTCGGCCTCCCAAAGTGTTGGGATTACAGGCGTGAGCCACCGCGCCCTGCCAGGGCCTTCATTTTTTTTTTTTTTTTTTTGCTACCATTCTTGGGGGCGGCTGATGAGACAAGTGAAGGAACGACTCCAGGTTGGAGACGGCCCTCAGAGTTGTAAACGCGGGATTGAGACGCTGCGGGAAGATGGCCTGCCTTGCGCAAGGGCCTGGGCGGGAGGGCCTGCGCCTGCGCTAGCGAGACTCTGGCTAGCCACTCCCACTGCACACGGCGAGTCTGGGCGACTGCGCACGCGCGGCTGGTGAGTGGCGGGTTCGGGCGCAGCTGTAGGGTTGGCTGCGCGCCGCCGAGGGGTTTTGGACTGGGTTAGGTACCTTTTGTGTGTTTCTCACCTTTTTTCCAGGGTGGTGGTGGTGGAAGAGTTTAATTAGCAGTGGCTGGCGGATTCCTGAGGGAAGGAGCTGGCGCCGGCCTGAGAGTGGATCCTGGTTGCTGTGTTAGGCGCTGTTGGGCCTCGTGTCCCGGTCGCCGGAAGGGGCCGCGTCCTGTGCCACGCACGTTGGCGCCCGGGCCTTAGGCAGCCTTGGTGCTGACGGGGAAATTAACCCCCAGGCTACGGCAGCGCGTGGAGGCCTCCCTTCCCTCCGAGTAGAAACAGTACTCGGCCTGCTGTCCTTTTCATCTTTGCGCTCAGAAGTTCGCTGATGGAGTTTGCGAAATGCCCAGGCCTGACTGTCCGCTCCTGGAGGGCGGGCACCCGCGGCGCCTGTCGCTGGGGCTTCTGAGGCAGGTCCCCTGCAGGATGCGGCTGCTGCGAGGTGGAGTAGACTAGGACTTGGGCGGCTTTACTGCGAAACGGGCAGTAGCTTCGGAGGTGCAGAAGTGCTGGGACGATCGCGGGTCCCTACCGGGAGGGAGCCACATGTCAGACAGGAAGGCCCTCCTTATAGGGGTTGTGGTTACATGGGGCGTACATCACAACGTCGCACTGCACACGTACGACCTGCATTTCATTGTAAGCTTTACCTCCTTTTTAAAGTTAATTTAAAAACAGGATAAATAGAATTCTGGAAAGCAAGAAGGAAGGAACTGTTTGAGGCAGGGGGACTCAAAGATGAAAACAGAATGAAAACCTTTGGCCCTTTTCTGGACGTAAATTGGATTAAGGGGAGAATCATCCAGCAATTTATAAAAAGTATTTGGAGAATATCTAGGCCTTACCCATTCATAGAGGGAGCCTTGCTCTCCTGCGGTTTACTGGAGTCTGGGATGGCTCCTGGGTTAATGCTCTTTCCTCTGAATCACACTATCTTAACCCAATTTCACACAAGAATGAATGTTGAAATTACAGTATGGTGGTTTTGCCCTAAGTAAATTTGATAACATGGAAATTGAGTAATTTTATCCAAAAAGAGACTAACCACAGCCCCTGAGAAGCCAGCTAATCCCTGCTTATGCTGCAAGCCAACGTGTCCGCCCCTTTGCTCATGCTGTTCCATCTTTCTGAAGTCTTCACTCTTCATCCTTACCTTTTCCTGAGGCCGAGTTGAAGCTCCACCTGCTCTTTCACTCCTCTCCCCACTCAGGCCCTCCACTCTGATCCCATGGCGTGAAGGTGCTTCTCTATAGAGGGCCTCCACCTTACCGTTGGTGTTCACCATGTGTCTGCCTAACCTAGAATTTCTCAACTGCAGCTTGTAGGGCGGGATACTTCTTTAATGTGGAGGGCTGTCCTGTGAATTTTAAGTTCAGCAGCCTCTACCCACCTGATGCCAGTAGCACCCTCCTTCCCATTTACGGCAACCAAAAATGTCTCTAGGCATTGCCAGATGTTCCCCTTAGTGACAAAAGGGCTCCTCGTTCTGTGAGAACTGCTGATTTAGAGTCTGAGCCACATAAGGTCCAAGGTCAGCTTAATATAATTTCAATATAATCCATAGGTACAAGTTTTAAAATCTAAAGAAAAAAATTTTTTTTACTGCCACTTGTGGGGCAGGGCCAGCCATAGACAGTGTGCCCAGAGTGGCCAGAAAAAATTTAAAAATAATAATAATATAACACAGTACTTCCCAGCTCTTTTGGATTTGAAAAATCTCATAAACCCCCTTAGAAATTTTAAAAATAATAAAGATATGATAAAATAGTGATTTAAAAAATAGTTAAAAATAGGTTCATTTAATTTAATTTTTTTTTTTTGAAATGTAGTCTCACTCCTGTCATTCAGGCTGGAGTGCAATGGCGAGATCTCAGCTGACTGCAACCTCCATCTCCTGGGTTCAAGCGATTCTCCTGTCTCAGCCTCCTGAGTAGCTGGCACTATAGGTGCCTGCCACCACGCCTGGGTAATTTTTGTATTTTTAGTAGAGACAGGGTTTCACCATGTTGGCCAGGCTGATCCCGAATTCTTTACCTCAGGTGATCTGCCCGCCTCGATCTCCCAAAGTGCTTGGATTACAGGTGTGAGCCACCACTCCCGGCCATTTCATTTAATCTTTGATATTTATCTTGCTAACAGATTTCAGTTTTCCTCATTAGAAGAAGTGATGCACTTTTGAACTCACTTTAACAATGTAGGAAACTTCTACGATTCCTAAAGTTGCAGCCCCCTATGCTCTCCATGTGTTCCTCCATTAATCTTATTGTCATCTAACATTTATTTCATATGTATTGTTTTAGTCTGTCTTTTCCTCTCTAGAATGTAAGCTCCAAGAGAATAAGGACTTTGAGACTCATCACCAAGAACAGTGCTTTCTACAGGGTAGAAAATGATTATCAAAGGAATGGATTTGGTACTCTTTATACTTTTATTTTGGGATCAAATTCTTATATAGATTGGAACTTAATTGCCTTTTACAGCTATGAAAGTTGACAATTTTATTAAATTGCTCTTTGGAATTCCTTGTTTTGCATTTATAGTCAACTGGTTTCTTTTTGGTTTTCATGTTTTATTTCTAAGTGATTAACAAGTTACAGGCTGTTATTTAAAAGCCCTTCTTCAGTGACGCAGCTGTGGAAAGTACTAATAAAAATGGAATTGGCTGGGCATAATGGCTCATGTTTGTAATCTTAGCACTTTGGGAGAACAAGGTGGGTAGATCACTTGAGGAGTTCAGGACCAGCCTGGGCAACATGACGAGACCCCCGTCTCTACAAAAATTAGCTGGACATGGTAGTGTGCATCTGTAGTCCCAGTTACTCAGGAGGCTGAGCTGGGGTAATTGCTTGAGCTGGGGAATTTGAGGCTGCAGGGAGCCACAATCGCACCACTGCACTCCAGCCTGGGCAACAGAGTGAAACCCTGTCTCAAAAAAAAAAATGTATATGTCAAGGATAAAAATATATGCATATGTGTGTATGTATGTGTCTGCATATGTATATGGACACACTCATATACACACACAAACACACTTTTATTTTTCTTTCCGTTCTAGGCAGTATTGTGGTGCAGCCTTTTTTAAGGAACTTGTACTCTTCAATTTTGCCAGGCAATATTGGCTTTTACTAGTTGCCTGATTTTTTTCCTGAATGAAAAGAACTCACAATTCTGAAATACCAAATTGAAACCTTTTAGTTGTTTGCAGATCATTTTGCCATGTTTTCTCAGTTCAGCACGCACATAAGCTAATCTCTGGAATTTTTACTTGGAAATTTTCCGGCCTGTTGGGTCCTGGTATGCTTTCCTGAAAATGTGTTTTTGTGCTTATGCTTATTGCAGTAAACTAGAACTATTCATTTCAAGCATTTGTACCATTCTTTGGTGGGACTTCTATAGACAACCCCGTGTTGACTGAAATTATTTTTAGTTCTAAGTATAAAAACCTTAAAAGTAGATAATCCATCACTTTTCATCTTATAAAACTGAACAATACACCCGTTAAACCCTATTCTCCCCTCCCCCCAGCCCCTAGCAACCACAATTCTACTTTCTGCCTCTCTGATTTTGACTACTCTAGATACTTCCTATAAATGGAGTTATGCAGTATTTTTTTAAATGACTGGCTTATTTCACGTAGCATAATGTCCTGAAGGTTTATCCACATTGTAGCATATATCAGAATTTCCTTCTTTTCCAAGGGAATCATATTCCATTGTATGTATATATTTCATTTTCCTATATTCATGCTTGCTGATTCTCTTCTGCCTGCTCAAAACTGCTTTTAATTCCTCTAGTTAGTTTTTCATTTCATTATTGTACTTTTCAGCTCCAGAATTTCTACTTAGTCTCCTTTTATGTTTTCTGTCTCTTTATTTATATTTCCATTTTGTTCATATGTCATTTTCTTCACTTTCTCTACACCTTTCTTTAGTTATCTGAGAATCTTTAAGATAGTTATTTTAAAGTCTTTGTCTATGAGGCCCACCATCTAGTCTTTCTCAGGGATGGTTTCTCTTTATTTTTTTTTTCCTTTGAATGGGCTGTACTTTCCTGTTTCTTTGTGTGCCTTGTAATTTTTATGTTGAAAAATAAGGCATTTGAGTAATAATGTGATAACTCTGGAAGCCATATTGTTCTCCCTTCACCAGATTTTGCTGGGTTTTTATTATGTTTTTTGGGTTTTGTAGGCTGTCTTTTGCTGGGGATCAGCACGAGTTGTAAACTTAAGATCTTCTCAGGTATTTTTTGAGCCCATGCCTTTCCCTGGGCATGTGTAATGGCTTTCTAAATTCCCCTGTATATGCAGTTGTGTTTGAATGTCTCAGTCCTTAGATATTTGGCTTCCTGAAGGGATAAAAGAAAAGTAGAAACATGGGGGAAAGGTGCTGGCCCTTTAAATCTGCTGGAGGTCACTCTAGCCAGAGGGAGAGGGGCTTGCAACAATGGCTGCCACCTGCATCTTTGGCTTTCTTATCAGAAGCAGCAAAGGGAGTCAGAACAGATTATTCCAATGTTTGAAAGACAGGTGGTTCCTGTAAGTTTTATGCAAGGTGTTTCCTGAATGTGTGCATAGCCAAGCTGCTCCTGGAACTATTCTGTGTTTTCTTAGATTTTGTGTTTGCCTATTTGACATATATTAATTACAGGGACAAACTAAAGGCTAAAGTTGTTTACATCATCCTTTTAAGCCCTCTCTCGTGGGTGCACAAAACCCATGTCACAGACTTCCCAGTGACAACCATAGAATGTCTATTTTTGCTTTATGCCCAACAGGGGACATCCCCACCTAGATCCATCCCACTGACTTAGCAATAAAGGCATAGTCTCAGGTCCTCTCTCTGCTTTGTGGTCTCTGCTTGTGATAGAGTTTCATGTGGCCCCCTGTGGCATGCCATGACCCTCATTTCTGGGGAGAATTGTAACATTAAACTTTCTTTTCAATGGCATTGATCTCTCCATGTCCTCTCTGTCACCTTTATAAATTAAGATTTAAAACAAGAATGCATGCATAGCTGCTTGTCAGGGGGCTGGAGGGTGAGAATGGGTAGCTGCTGCTGATCAGAGAGCTGAAATTCGCTGAAATTAAACACTTTACCATCTAAGCCTTCCAGTAGACCCTTCAAAAGATTGAGGTGTCCAATCTTTTGGCTTCCCTGGGCCACATTGGAAGAAGAATTGTCTTGGGCCACACATAAAATACCCTAACAATAGCTGAGAATCTGGGTAGGCCAAGATGGCTAGAGTGGAAGGCTGAGTACCAGAGAGAATAGAGAAAGAACTCCAGGTATCTGCAGAGGGACCTCCTTGAGAAACTACTGGAAGATAGGGAAATAAACATCTGAAAAGATTTGAAGGAACAATACCTGACTCATTCAAGACCAAGAATAGTGTCTTTCTACCAGCTGGACTGGAAAACCTCATAATTTATGGGGCATTGGATAGAGTACTTCAAAGGGTTTTGCCTCCATAGTGGGGTGTAATCAGTCTAGACTAAGTGCTGCTCTGCTCTTATCTAACAGTCTTAAAAATGAGACCTGGAAAGATCAAATTGTTTCCAAGTAACTAACCTGTGTTTCAGGAATACTTACATAGGAATACAGAAATATACAGCATACAAGTTAAAATCCACAATGTCTGGCATTCAATAAAAAAACTATCAGACATGTGAAAAAGCAAGAAAATACAATCCATAATGGGAAAATCAGTCCACTGAAACTGACCCAGAATAGATATATGTTAGAAGTAGTGGACAAGGATGCTAAAATAAATTTATATCCTGTACTTTCAAAAAGCTAGAGGAAAATTGAACATGTGAACTGAAAATATGCAAATAAAGACTCATGTAACTTTTGGAGATAGGTCTGAGATGAAATGTCTGTGGTGAAAATTACACTGTATGGGATTAATAGATTAGACATAGAAGAATAGAAGATTAGTAAACTTGAACACTAGAAATAGAAGCTATCACAAATGAAATACAAAGAGAAAGAAGTTTAAAATGAAGAAAGCATCAGAGAGTTGTGGTACAATATGAAGCTACTAAATATATGTATAACTGGAGTCCCTGAAAGGGAAGGGCAGCAGAAGATTACTTGGGAAATAATGGTCAGAGTTTTTCCAAATTTAAGAAGCTCAATAAACACAAAATACAAGAAACGTGTAAAAAACCACACCAAGGCACATCATAATCAAATACCCAAAACCAGTAATAAAGAGAAAAACCTTAAAAACCATTAGAAAAGAAAGACATGAAGAAAAATAAGAATTACAGCAGATTTTATGTGTGGAAACAATGCAGTGAACAGACAGTGGAGGACTATCTTTAAAATACCAAAAGAAAACTTGTCAACCTCAAATTCTATACCCACAGTTAAACAGACATTATCAGAAACAAAAGCTGAGAGAATGCATCACCAGCAGAATTATACTACAAGGAATGTTCAACGAAGTCATTCAAGCAGAAGGAAAATGACACCAGCTGGAAATATCTTTTTTTTTTTTTTTTTTTTTTTTTTTTTGAGACAGAATCTCGCTTTGTCGCCCAGGCAGGAGTGCAGTGGCAAGATCTAGGCTCGCTGCAAGCTCCGCCTCCCAGGTTCATGCCGTTCTCCTGCCTCAGCCTCCCGAGTAGCTGGGACTACAGGTGCTTGCCACAATGCCCGGCTAATTTTTTGTATTTTTAGTGGAGACGGGGTTTCACCGTGTTAGCCAGGATGGTCTCGATCTCCTGACCTCATGATCCGCCCACCTCAGCCTCCCAAAGTGCTGGGATTACAGGTGTGAGTCACCGCGCCTGGCCCGCCATCTGGAAATATCTATACAACAGAATGAGGAGTTAAATATATGTATGAGTTTTTAATTTAACAATGTAGTGTGGCATTTATAACAAATGTAAAAGTAAAATGTATGACAACAATAACACAAAGGTTTGGAGAAGAGAAATGGATTTATGTATACTATTCTAAGTTTCTGTTTTTTTCTTTTTCTTTTTTTGTTTTTTTTGAGATGGAGTCTTGCTCTGTCGCCCAGGCTGGAGTGCAGTGGTGTGATCTTGGCTCGCTGCAACCTCTGCCTCATAGGTTCAAGCAATTCTCTTGTCTCAGCCTCCTGAGTAGCTGGGACTACAGGCGCCTGCCATCACACCTGGCTAATTTTTGTATTTTTAGTTGAGACAGGATTTCACCATATTGGTCAGGCTAGTCTCAAACTCCTGACTTCAGGTGATCCACCTGCCTTGGCCTCCCAAAGTGCTGGGATTACAGACGTGAGCCACCGCACCCAGCCATGTACCATAATTCTTAAGCAACCTCTTAAATAACAGAGTCACAGCTAGTAAGCTAGCAATGGAGAAAGAAATAGATTCATAAAATGTTTTCACTGCTATGTAGTGAATATATTTATACTGTAGGAATATACAACATTATATACTGTCTAATGGTTGGACATTTCAGTTGAGTTTAATTTTTTCTATTACATATTTCTTTTTTTCTTTTTCTTTTCTTTCTTTTTTTTTTTTTTGAGATGGAGTCTCACTGTGTCACCCAGGCTGGAGTGCAGTGTTGTGATCTCTGCTCACTGCAACCTCCACCTCCCAGGTTCAAGTGATTCTCCTGCCTCAGCCTCCTAAATAGCTGAGATTACAGGCAGTGCCAACATGCCCAGCTAATTTTTTTGTATTTTTAGTAGAGATGGGGTTTCACCACATTGGCCAGGCTGGTCTTGAACTCCTAACCTCATGATCTGCCCACCTTGGCCTCCCAAAGTGCTGGGATTACAGGTTTGAGCCACCACGCCCAGCCTCTATTGCATATTTCTATTTTGAGCATCTTTTCATATATTTATATGCCTACTTGATGTTAGACTTCTTAATTGCGGTCAATCTGGTAGGTGTATAGTGGTATCTCATTATGATTATAATTTGCATTCCCTCATGACAAGGTTGAACACCTTGTCATATGATGTTTGATTATCTGTATGTCATCTTTTATAAAGTGCCTGTTGAAATGTTTTTCCTGTTTTGTCTTTTGGTATAAAAGAATTCTAAAAAAAAAAATTCAAGAAACATATATGAAAGCTAGAAAAGGAAACAAGAATTAAAACCAAGAGAAGAGGCCAGACGCAGTGGCTCATGCCTGTAATCCCAGCACTTTGGGAGCCCAAGGCAGGTGGATCACGAGGTCAGGAGTTCGAGACCAGCCTGGCCAACATGGTGAATCCCGTCTCTACTAAAAGATACAAAAAATAGCCAGGTGTGGTGGCGGGCGCTTGTAATCGCAGCCACTGGGGAGGCTGAGGCAGGGGAATCGTGTGAAACTAGAAGGCGGAGGTTGCAGTGAGCTGAGATTGCACCACTGCACTCCAGCCTGGGCGAAAGAGTGAAACTCTATCTCAAAAAAAAAAAAAAAAAAAAAAAAAACCCAAGGGAAGAAACAGAAAGCAAATAATGAAATAGGCTTAAGCACAATATATCAATAATAACATTAAGTGTAAAAGGTCCAGATGCACCAATAAAGGAGCTTATCAGTAAGGATTTAGTTTTTATTTTTATTTTATTTTATTTTCGAGTTGGAGTCTTGCACTGTTGCCTGGGCTGGAGTGCAATGGCATGATCTCGCTCACTGTAACCTCTGCCTCCCGGGTTCAAGCGATTTTCCTGCCTCAGCCTCCCGAGTAGCTGGGATTACAGGTGCCCTCCACCATGCCCGGCTAGTTTTTTGTATTTTTAGTAGAGATGGGGTTTCATTATGTTGACCAGGCTGGTCTCGAACTCCTGACCTCGTGATCCACCCGCCTCAGCCTCCCAAAGTGCTGGGATAACAGGCGTGAGCCACTGTGCCTGGCCAGAATTTTTTTTTTAGACGAAAACTATATGCTGCCCACAAGAAACTCACTTCAAAATTAGCAGGGTGTGTGTGTGTGTGTGTGTGTGTGTGTGTTGAAAGTGAAAGGAAGGGGAAAATATATGCCATAGAACCCTTTTTTTAAAAGCATGAGCACTTTTATTGATAGCAGGTAAAGTAGACTTATAAGAGTAAAGAAGTCACTAGGAACAACAACAACAACAGAATTACATAATGATAAAAAGAGTGAATTCATCAAGAACAAACAACAATTCTAAGTATGTATGCACCAAATGAGAACAATTTAAATTACATGAAGCATGAAATAAAAACTGATAGAACTGAAAGGAAATAGACAAATCCACAATTACAGCTGGGTACTTCAATTCCCTCTCAGCAATTGATAGAACTACTAGATGGGAAACCAGCAAGGATACAGGGGACTTAATAACACCATTAACCAAAAGGATCTATTCACATTTATATAACCTTCATCCAACAACATCAAAATACACATTGTTTTCAAGTATTCATGGAATATTTCACCAACATAGACCATATCCATAGCTATTACACAAACTTCAGCATTTTAAAAAAGTGTTGAAATTATACATGCTAGAAAACCTAATAGGAAAATCTCCAAACACTTGGAAATTAAACAGTGTACTTCTAAATATATGGGCCAGAGAGAAATTTAAAAGTACACTGAACTGAATGAAAATGGGTGAAAAAGGACAAAAATTTGCTGGGATGTTGCTAAAAGGGAATTTAAAGCACTAAACACTTAAATTAGAAGAAAGGTCTCAAAACAGTGTTCAAAACTCCCAGAACAAAAAGGTAGTTCAAAACAAATGCAAAGCAAGTAGAAGGAAGGAAATGAAAGGCAGAAATCAATGAAATTGAAAATAAAGTCAATGATGCAAAAACTTATTTTTTAAAAGAGATCAATAAAATTGATGAACCTTTAGTAAGAAAAAAGAGAAAACAAATTACTGACATTAGGAATGAAATGGGGATATCAGTACAGATCCTAAAGACATTAGAAATAATTGGGGACTGCTATAAACATCTCTATACAGATAAATTTTAACAACTTAGATGAAGCGGACCAATTCGTTGAAACTACAAACTACCAGAACTCACCCCATATGAAATTGATAATGTGAATAGCCGTTTAAGTATTAAATTGAATTTGCAGTTAAAGGCCTCTCATACAAGAAATTTTCAGGCCAGGCATGGTGGCTCATGCCTGTAATCTCAGCAGTTTGGGAGGCCTAGGCGGGCAGATCACCAGAGGTCAGGAGTTTGAGACTGGCCTGGCCAACATGGTGAAACTCCATCTCTACTAAAAATGCAAAAATTAGCCAGGTTTGGTGGTAGGCACCTGTAATCCCAGCTATTTGGGAGGCTGAGGCTGGAAAATCGCTTGAACCCAGGAGGCGGAGGTTGCCGTGAGCTGAGATCGAGCCATTGCACTCCAGCCTGGGCGACAATAGCAAAACTCTGTTTCAAAAAACAAAAAAAAAAAAAAAAGAAAAATTTCGGGCCTTAAATGCTAGGGATGCTATAACAAAATACCGTAGACTGGGTGGCTAAAAGTAATGGCAGAAACAGCAATTACCTTTGCACCAACCTAGCATCTCCAGATATAATTACAATGAGGGTTAAGGCTTTAACATATAAATGGGGTGCAGGGTGGGAGGGGGGTGGTGTGTCAATTGAATCCATAGCACATGATTTCACTGAAAAAATTTACCAAATGTTTATTGCGTTAGCACTGATTGTACACAGTCTTTTCCAGAAAATAGAAGAGGAGACATTTCTAGTTTATTTGATGAGACCAATATTACCTTGTTACCAAAACCAAAGACAATACAAAGACCGAAAACAATAGACCAATATACCTCATGAAGATAGATGACGAAATCCTCAGCAAAATATTAGTAAATATGATTTAGCAATACATAAGAAGAATCAGTTAAGTGGAACCTATTCCAGGAATGTGAGACTGGCTTAATAGATAATCAGTTTAATCTATATCATGAGGTTAAAGAAAAATCACATGATCGTATAAGTTGATATCAAAAAGTTATTTGAAAATTCAACACCCATTCGTGATGAAACTTGGCAAACTACTAATAAAGGGAACGTCCTCATCTTAACATAGAACATCTACACCCTGGGTGTAGTGACTCACACCTGTAATCCCAGCACTTTCGGAGGCTGAGGCAGGAGGAACACTTGAGCTCAGGAGTTTGAGACCAGCCTGGGCACCAGAGTGGGACCCCATCTCTACAAAAAATAAAAATGTTAGCCGGGCATGGTGGCACATGCCTGTAGTCCCAGCTGCTTGGGAGGTTGAGGTGGAAAGATCACTTGAGCCCAGAAGGTTGTGGCTGCATCATATTTAATGGTGAAAGATTGAATGCTTTCCCACTTAAAATCTGGGACAAGTGTAGGATATCTGCTCTTATCACTCCTATTCAGCTCACTAGAAGTCCTGGCCGGGCACGATGGTTCACGCCTGTAATCCCAGCACTTTGGGAGGCCGAGGTGGGCAGATCACTTGAGGTTAGGAGTTCGAGACTAGCCTGGCCAACATGTGAAACCCCATGTCTACTAAAAATGCAAAAAAATTTAGCTGGGCGTGGTGGCAGATGCCTGTAATCCCAGCTACTGGGGATGCTGCTGAAGCAGGGAGAATCGCTTGAACCCAGGAGGTGGAGGTTGCAGTGAGCCAAGAATGCACCACTGCACTCCAGCCTGGGCAACAGAGCAAGACTCTGTCACAAATTTAAAAAAAAAATAAGACTGATGAAATAAATCAAAGATGAACTAAATAAATGGAGAGATGTGCCATGTTTTGTGGATTGGAAGACCCCAAAAAATAAAGGTTCTCATTCTGTTACCCAGGCTGAAATACAGTGGTATGATCTTGGCTCACTGCATCCTATGCCTCCAGACTCAAGTGATCCTCCCACCACAGCCTCCCATGTAGCTGGGTCTACAGGCACATGCCATCACACTCAGCTAATTTTTAAAAACATTTTTGTAGAGACAAGGTCTCACTGTATTGCCCAGGCTGCTCCTAGGCTCAAGTGATCCTCCTGTCTCAGCCTCCCACATTCCACCTGAATTATACACTTTAAATAGATGAATTGTATGGTATATGAATTAGATCTCAATACAAATGTTTTAAAATTTGCACATTTCACTTCAATAGGCATTTCAAAAACAACTACATGACTGCAAAGAGAATCCTGACTTCTCTGGCCACAGTAAACCTCATAGTACAGGGATTCAGTTCTTCATTTGATGAAACCCTCTTATAATGTGTCATCATGAAATAAATTTTTTGATGTCCTCAAAATAAACACACTCTAACCATAAAATCCAACATCATACTCTTGAGCATTTATCCAGAGAAATGAAAATGAAAATTCCTATACATTTTACAGGAATGTTCACAACAGCTCTATTTGTAATACCTTAAAATTGGAAACAACCCAAATGTTTTAGTGGGTGAATGGTTAAGTGTGGCCATACTATGGATTACTACTCAGCAATAAAAAGGAATAAACTATTGATACACAGAACAACCTGGGTAAATTTTAAACCATGCTGAGTGAAAAATGACAATCTCAAGTTATATAATGTATGATTCCATTTATCTAAAGTGACAAAATTATTGAAACGGAGAACAAATGCTTTCCAGGGGTTAAGAATGGAGATTGAGGTGGGAGAGGATGGGAATGACTTTAAAAAGGTAGTACAACTCATCTCTTTGGTGCTGGAATATTCTGTCTCTTATCCATGGAAGTGTTTTCATGAATCTACACGTGATAGCATTATATAAAACTATACACATGTGCATACGCCTGCAAATAAATGTGTGTAAAACTGGTGAACTGAACGAGCTCTGTGGCTTGTACTGTTCATTTCCTGGTTTGACAATGCACTGTAGTTAAATAAGTTACTACCATTGTGGAAAAATAGGTGGAAGGATACATGGGATGGACCTTCATTATTTTTGCAAATTCCTGTGAATCTGTGATTATTTCAGAGTAGAAAGCTTAGGAATGAGAATTGGTGTAGAAAAATAGAAATATTTATGTCCAAATTATCAGATTCCTTTCCAAAAGATTATGCCAATTTAAATTGTTATCTAAATTAGAGAGTATACCAATATCACTACCTTCTCATCAGCTTTAAGTATGTCCATTATTTTGATGTTTTATCTGTGTATTCTTTTTAATTTTTTAGAATATGTATATTTTTTAATTTTAAAACATTTTATTTTTAATTTTAGATTCAGGGCATACATGTGCAGGGTATATTGGGTGATACTGGAGTTTGGGTTTCTAGTGAACCCATCACCCAATATTGAACATAATATCTGATAAGGTAGTTTTTTTCAATCCTTCCCCTACTCTTTCCGGCTCCTCTCTTGGAGTCCCTAGTATCTATTATTTCTGTCTTTATGTCCACCTGTACCCATTGTTTAGCTCCCGTCTACAAGTGAGAGCATGTGGTATTTGGTTTTCTGTTTCTCTTTTAATTCACGTAGGATAATAGGCCTCTAGCTGCATCCATGTTGCTGCAAAGGACATGATTTCACTCTTTTTTATGGCTGTGTACTATTCCATGGTGTATATGTAGCACATTTTCTTTATCCAGCCCATCTTTGATAGGACACTTAGGTTGATTCCATGGCTTTACTATTGTGAATAGTCCTGCAATAAACAGCCTAGTACAGGGGTCTTTTTGTTTTACATAGGATTAGCTAACTTACATTCATACCAGCAGTGTATAAGCATTCCCTTTTCTCATATCCTTGCCCACATCTGTTATTTTTTGACTTCTTTTTTTTTTTGAGACAGAGTCTCGCTCTGTTCCCCAGGCTGGGGTGCAGTGGCGCGATTTCGGCTCACTGCAAGCTCTGCCTCCCGGGTTCGCACCATTCTCCTGCCTCAGCCTCCCGAGTAGCTGGGACTACAGGTGCCCGCCACCACGCCTGGCTAATTTTTTTGTATATTTAGTAGAGACAGGGTTTGACTGTGTTAGCTAGGATGGTTTCAATCTCCTGACCTCGTGATCCACTGGCCTTGGCCTCCCAAAGTGCTGGGATTACAGGCATGAGCCACTGTGCCCATCCTATTTTTTGACTTTTTAATAATAGCCATTCCGACTGGTGTGAGATGGCATCTCATTGTGATTTTAATTTGCACTTCTCTGATAATTAGTGATGCTGAGCATTTTTTCATGTTTCTTGGCCACTTGTATGCCTCCTATTAATCATGTACTTTGCCCACTTTTTAATGCAATTCCTTTTTTTTTCTTGTTGATTTAATTCAGTTTCTTTTTTTGTTTGTTTTGTTTCGTTTTTTGTTTGTTTTTTGTTTTTGAGACGGAGTCTTGCTCTGTCACCCAGGCTGGAGTGCAGTAGCGCCATCTCGGCTTACTGCAAGCTCCGCCTCCCAGGTTCACGCCATTCTCCTGCCTCAGCCTCCCAGGTAGCTGGGACTACAGATGCCCGCCACCACGCCTGGCGAATTTTTTGTATTTTTTAGTAGAGACGGGGTTTCACTGTGTTAGCCAGGATGGTCTCGATCTCCTGACCTCATGATCCACCCACCTCCGTCTCCCAAAGTGCTGCGATTACAGGCGTGAGCCACTGCGCCTGGCCGATTTAATTAAGTTTCTTATAGATTCTGCATATTAGTCCTTTGTTGGATGCATAGTTTGCAAATATTTTTTCTGATTCTGTAGGTTGTCTGTTTACTTTGTTGATTGTTGCTTTTGCTGTGCAGAGCTTTACCATTGGTCAATTTTTGATTTTGTTGCAATTACTTTTGAGGTCTGTCATAAATTCTTTGCCTAAGCCAATGTCCAAAAGAGTTTTTTCTTAAGTTTTCTCCTTGAGTTTTTATAGTTTCAGGTGTGACATTTCAGTCTTTAATACATCTTGAGTTAATGTTTCTATCTGGTGAGAGGTAGACGTCCAGTTTTACTCTTCTGCAAATGGCTAGCTAGTTTTCCCAGCACCATTTATTGAATAGAATATCCTTTCCCCATTGTTTATTTTTGTTGACTTGGTCGAAGACCAGTTGATTGTACGTGTGTAGCTTTATTTCTGGGTTCTCTATTGTATTCCATTGATTAGGTATCTGTTTTTTTATCTGTACCATGCTGTTTTGGTTATTATAGCCTTGTAGTATAGTTTGAAGTCAGGTAGTGGGATGCTTCTAGCTTTGTTCTTTTTGCTTAGGATTGCTTTGGCTATTCATTCTCTTTTTTGGTTCCATGTGAATTTTAGAATTTTTTTTAATTCTGTGAAAAATGATGTTTGTAATTTGTTAGGAATTGTATTGAATCTGTAGATTGCTTTGGGCAGTATGATCTACTCTTATGTCGACCATCTGTTTTTCATACTGAGGATATATAAGCTAGCCAAAATACTGATACTTGATTTATATGCCATAATTTGTTTATTGTATGTATATAAATAAAATTATTCAGAAGAAATTGGCTTTATATATTTTAAGGAGACATAAGACATCAATCAGTACATGTAAGGCATATATTGGTTTGGTCCAGAAAGGCAGGACAACTGGAAGTGGAGGGCTTCCTGGTCATAGGTAGATTCAAAAATTGTTTTGATTGGCAGTTGGTTGAAAGAGTTAAGTTATTATCTTGGAATCAATGGAAAGGAGTGTCTGGATTAGGATAAGGGGTTCTGGAGACCAAGGTTCTTATTATTATGTAGATGAAGCCTGCAGGCAGCAGGCTTCAGAGAGAATAGATGCTAAATGCCTCTATCAGACCGAAAAAGGTGCCAGACTCTTAATTAATTTCTCCTGGGTCAGGAGAAGACCTGGAAAGGGAAGGGGATTATCTGCAGTTTGTAGATTTTCTCCACAGGAGACAGCTTTGCAGGGCCATTTCAAAATATGTCAAAAAATATATTTGGGGATAAAATACTTCAACTTCTTTCGGGGCCTGTTACCTGTTGTGTGTACTATACTAGAGTCAGATTGGAATTTGATATCTTATTGCTACAAAGAGTCTGTTTTGTCACTCTTAAGATCTCTGTTTTAATGTTTATACTGGTCAGTTGTGTCTGAATTACAAAGGAAGGAGAGTATAATGAGACATGTCCTTCCCATCGTGGCCTGGTTTTTCAGGTTTACTTGGCCACAGAAGAGGGATTTATTCAGTTGGCTGGGGGGCTTAGAATTTTATTTTTGGTTTACTTGTATAAAACTCACTTCAGTTTGGATCCTTGCTGTTAAATAAAAATTTTTAAAAATTATTACTGGCTGGGAAGGGGAAACAAAATCTGCACAGAACATTTATTTCTTGATCTGCAGGTTATAAACAACTTGTGAAATGAGTGATTTGGAAGATGATGAGACACCCCAGCTTTCTGCCCATGCCTTAGCAGCTCTCCAGGAATTTTATGCTGAGCAAAAGCAACAAATTGAGCCAGGCGAGGATGATAAATATAGCATTGGAATAATAGAAGAGAATTGGGTAAGTAAATGCATTTCACAGCCATCGGGAAGTATTGATGTGCAACCTACTCTGTGCATTAGTCCAGTGTTTGTCTGTCTCACCTAAAACCGGAATCTCTGTCACCTGTCATTTGGGATCTGAACTCCTCTATGGGGAGCTAAGACAGAAAGCAGTCAGTGAACATTTTAGAACAGTGTAACAGCTTTTCTTGAACAGCTGTTCTTGATTCTGACTATCAGGCTGGTTGGTGATCAGAAGATGGGGTTTTTCAGATAAGGAGATAATGATGCAGGATTTCTCCTCTTGGTCACTTTGCAAGCCGGGGACCCTCAGCTGGCAACACCCCTCCTGGGCCTTGCTCGGCCACGCTGGTGTGCCCCGGCTTGGCTGTGTTATAGCTCGTACCCACGTTCGGCGGTTCCCAAGTTCTTCTACTGCGTCCAAGAAGAATGAGGATATGAGGGACATTGGAGGGTGAAGAGGGTGGGGAAGAATGTTAATGAGTGATGAAAACTGCTTTCAGCAGAGACGGGATGCAGGTTTAGGGGATGGTTACCCCATGTGGTTGGGTCTGGGGCCCTTTATGGACTCAGAATGGGGAGTGTGTGCTGTTGGTTTGTGAGTATGCAAAAAAGGTAAAGGTGAAGGCACCACTCAAAGGTGGGCACAACAGTGTAGAAAAAACAAGTAGGAAAGGGTAAGTATATGTAAAATAGGTAAAGGGTGGAGAACAATCAGAGGAAAGTGTGCAAACAGGAAGACAAGTTCTCAATCTGGTCCAAGGATTTAACTTGTAGCTTGGCTTTCAGGCTTTAAACTGTCTTCATCTTGGAGGCGGGGTTTTACTGGGGACCCACCCCATCTGCCTAGGCATTTGTCTGCCTCTGTCAATAATACCTTATTACATCCATTACAAACTTCTGCTTCATTTTTGGCTACAGATCCACCCCACCGGTTTTTATGGACCCCAGAAATCCTGGTGGAAAGAGAAAATATTATCATTGCCGGAAATTGGGGAACTAAACTTAAACATGTATTGAAAAATTGATGAGAAGGAAATTTAAAGAAGATACTAATAGTTTCTGGTGTATAATGTATATTTCAATTATATTTTTATCATCTGAATTACAATAGGGATTAGAAAAAAATGAGTTGAAGGAAACTCCTAATATGACCTGGAACCTATAATTTTTTTTTTTTTAAGGAAATAGTTGGGAAACAGAAAAGGCTTGAAGTTTGTCTGTGACTACCCCTTGATAATAGGTGTATCTTCAACACTTTGCAACTGGAAGGAAGCTTCTGTATGCTTATCATTTTTTGATAGTCTTTAATATTTTTGTGTCCAGTTTGGATCTCTGAGTTATATAAACTTTTCCTATTTACCCTGTTTGAAACTAACTGTGATAAACATGTTTATTTCCATTTTTTCCACATGTTCCACTTATTCTAAAGCCTCTTTCTCACTGTTTCCCTTCTTTATGTCTGTTTACCTTCTAGTTTGATGCTTCTGTAACTAACAAATACAGGAAATTTGAAGTACTGCATTATTCTTGAGGTGGTCTGTCTTTTTCTTTTTTCCTTCTGCTTAATTTTTAAAATACTATGTACTTTTTTTCTAATTATGAAAACTAGTCCAATCCCACTGCTTAGAATTAACACCTTTTCTAATTTTGAAACTTTGGTTTGATTATAAAATTGAGGAAATATAGAAAGCATAAAAATTGACAGACAAGATTTAGCCATGATGTCTGACTAGAGGTATTGGGTACTTGCCTCCTCCACAAATAAGAACCAAAATATTGAGCCAATAATCTCACTTCAAATAGATTACCTTAGAGAGAATGCTGGAATTCAACAGGGAAGTGACAGGAAACACCTAAGGTGAGGAAGGAGAGGCAGTGAGGCAGCCTGCTTGACAGGGATCAATTAGGATCCTGGAGAGGCTCCCCATTGTGGGGAAAGGCTAAGTGAGTGACTTCTAGCAGTTTATATTCCCACCAAGGATTCTGCAGTTCTAGCCACAGAAGAGCCCTTTTGGCCCATGAAGGCCCTGAGGCAAACATAGGGAACTGCCTGGAGACCACGTGATGGCATTGCTCCAGATAGGGAGCACATGCCAAGTCCCACACAAGGCACCATTTTGAGAGCCCAGCTCCCACAAGACTGCATCCTGCCATGACACCCAGCAGCCCCTGCATCTCCACATCTCTGGAGCCCCATTGACTTCCCCCAGACTCAGCTGAGGTTGCTGTGGTCTGCTGCCACCAGGGCTGAAGTGTGAGCCATTGGCAGCAAGCAACCCCACTGCCAGTAGTAGCAGGATCACTGCACAATTAAAAGTTCCCTTAGGAAAAGCTACCCTGCTTACAGCCATGACTAGAGCCAAAGTGTGCACTTCCCAACCTCCTGTTTATAGCTGCTGCCACTGAAAGCCACACCACGCTCCCTAAGAATAGCACAGCTACTGCTGTTCCCACCGGGAATCCTGAGTACAGGCCTGCTCAGCCTGGCTCCATCTTCCCCTACATGACATAAAGGAAAACCATAAGTGGCCAATTTTTTTTTTAATTTTCTTTTTCTCCGAGGCAGAGTCCCACTCTGTCACCCAGGCTGGAATGCAGTGGTGCCATCTCGGCTCACTGCAACCTCTGCCTCCCTGGTTCAAGCGATTCTTGTGCCTACAGGCGTGTGCCACTACACCTAGTGATTTTTTTTTTTTTTTTTTTGTATTTTTGGTAGAGACAGGGTTTTACCATGTTGGCCAGGCTGGCCTTGAAATGATCTGCCTGCCTTGGCCTCCCAAAGTACTGGGATTACAGGCAGGAGCTACCGTGCCTGGCTTTTAAAATTTTTTCAGGGTCCCAGAAGGCAAAGAGAAGACAAAAGAGATCGAAAACCTATTTCATGGAATAATAGCTGAAAACTTCCCAAGTCTAGCAAGAAATTTACACATCCAGATACAGGAAGCTTAGAGATTCCCAAACAGATTAAATTCAAAAAAGCATTCTTCATGCCACATTATTGTCAAACTGTCAGAAGTCCAAAGTCAAAGAGAGAATTCTGAAAACAGCAAGACAAAAGTGACTAGTCACTTAAAAGGGAAACTTCATCAGACTAACAGCATATTCTCAGCAGAAATCTTACATGCCAGGAGGGAATGGGGTGATATATTCAAAATATTGAAAGAAAAAAAAAAGAAAAAAAAACTGCCAACAAAAGATTCTATACCCAGCAAAATTATTCTTCATAAATGAAAGAGAAATCAAGACTCCCAGACAAGTAAAAGCTGAGGAAATTCATCACCTCTAGACCAGCCCTGCAAGAAATACTTAAAGGAGTCCTATGCATTGAAGCAAAAGGATGAAATCTACCATCATGGAAATACACTAAAGTATAAAACCCACTGGTAAAGCAAACACAGAAAACCACCAAACCATAATGATAAACAATAAGAGAGAAAGAAAGGAACAAAGGATATACAAGATAACCAGAAATAAATTAATAGAATGATAGGAATAAGCCCTCACATATCAACAACAACCTTGAATGTAAATGGATTACACTTTCCTCTTAGAAGATAGAGACTGCCTGAACAGATTTAAAGAAAAAAAAACCTGATCCACCTATATGCTGCCTACAAGAAACTCATCTCACCTGTAAAGACATACAGACTGAAAGTAAAGGGATGGAAAAAAAAAGATATTCCATGCACAAGGAAACCAAAAACAAGCAGGACTAGCTGTGCTTATATCAGATAAAGCAGATTTTAAGTAAAAAAACAGTACAAAGAAACAAGGTTATCATATAATGATAAAGGGATCAATTCAGCTAGAGTAAACAATGATTCCAAACATATATGGACCCAACACTGGAGCACCTGATGTATAAAGCAGATCTTATTACATCTGAAAGGAGAGATAGGCACGAATACAGTAATAGCTGGATACTCCAACATTAGATAGATCATCTACATAGAAAATTAACAAAGAAACGTTGTATTTAAACTGCACTTTAGACCAATGGATTTAAGAGACGTTTGCAGAACATAGCATCCAACAGCTACAGAATATGCATTCTTCTCATCATCACATGGAACCTTCTTCAGTTCCATGTGGTTATGTTTGGACAGAAAACAAGTCTCAACAATTTTTGAAAAATTGAAATGTCAGATATCTTCTCAGGTCATAACACAATAAAACTAGAAATCAATAACAGGAGAAACTTTGGAAACTAAAAATACAGGGAATTTAAATATGTTCCTGAATGATCATTAGGTCAGGGATGAAATTAAAGAGGAAGTCCAAAAATTTCCTGAAACAATGGAAAATCAAAACACAACATACCGAAATCTATGGAATACAGCAAAAACAGTGCTAAGAGTGAAGTGTATAGCAATAAAAATCTACATCTAGAAAGTAGGAAGGTTTCAAATAAATAATCTAACAATGCACCTTAAGAAACTAGAAAAGCAAGAACAAACCAGTCCCAAAATCAGTAGAAGGAAAGAAATAATGAAGAGCAGACAGAACTAAACAAAATGCAGAATAAAAAATATTCAATGGATCAATGAAAAGTTGGCTTTTTGAAAACATAGGGAAAACCAGTAAACTACTAGCTAGACTAACCAAGAAAAAAAACAAAAGACAAAAATAAATAAAATCAGAAATAAAGGGGACATTACAACTGAAGTCCAGGACCAGATGACTTTACTGCTGAATTCTACCAAACTTAAAAAGAATAATCAATACCAATTATCTTTAAATTATTCCAGAAGTTTGAAGTGGAGAGAATTCTCCCTAATTCATTCTATGAGGCCAGCATTATCCTGACACCAAAACCAGACAATAATGTAAGAAATAAAGAAAATTACAGGCCAGTATCCCAGATGAATATAGACACAAAAGTCCTCAACAAAATACTAGTAAATAGAACCCAATAGTACATCAAAAAAAATTACACCATGATTAAGTGGGATTTATCCTGGAGATTCAAGGAAGGTTCAACACCTGCAAATCAACAAACATAATACACCACATCAACAGACTGAAGGACAAATATTATATGATCATCTCAATAGCTGCAGAAAAAGCATTTTAAAAAATTCAACATCCCTTCATGATAAAAACTCTCAACAAACTAGGCATAAAGGAACATACCTCATCATAATAAAGGCTATATATGATAAACCCACAGCTAACATCATACTGAATGGGGAAAAGCTGAAAGTCTTTCCTCTAAGATCAGGAATAAGATAAGCATGCCCACTTCCACCACTGCTATTTAACATAGTACTGGAAGTCCTAACTAGACAATCGGGCAACAAAAAGAAATAAAAAGCATCTAAATTGGAAAAGAGGAAGTCAAATTGTCCCTCTTTATAGATGACATGACATGATCTTACACCTAGAGAAACCTAAAGACTCCAGGAAAAAACTTTTAGATGTTATAAATTCAATAAGATTGCAGGATACAAAATCAACATACAAAAATCAGTAGCATTTCCATACACCAGTAATGAACTAGCTGAGAAAGAAATCGAGAGGGCAATCCTGTTTACAATAGCTACAAAAAAAAGAAATACCTAGTAATAAATTCAACCAAGGAGGTGAAAGGTATCTACAAGGAAGACTACAAAACTCTGAGGAAAGAAATTGAAGACACCAACAAATGGAAAGACATCCCGTGCTCATGGATTGAAAGAATAATCGTAGTTAAAATGATTATACCCAAAGCAATGTATATATCCAGTACAATCCCTATCAATACTAATGTCATTTTTCACAGAAAAAAAAAAAGTCCTGAAATTCCTATGGAACCCAAAAACAGCCTGAATGGCCAAAGCAATCCTGAGCGAATAGAACAAGGGTGGAGGCATCACACTACCTGAGTTCAAATGATGTTACAAGGCTGTAGTAACCAAAACAGCATGGTATCGGTATTACAACAGACACATAGACCAATGGAACAGAATAGAGAAACCAGAAATTAATCCACATATCTATAGCCAACTGATTTTCGACAAAGGTGCCAAGGGGAAAGGACACCTCTTCAATAAATGGTGCTAGAAATATTAGATATCCATATGCAGAAGAATGAAACAGGACCCCTATCTCTCACCATATGCAAAAGTCAACTCAAGATGGATTAGACTTAAGCATATGTCCTGAAACTATAAAACTTCTAGACAAAAACATAAGGGACACACTTCAGAACGTTGGTCTAGGCAAAGATTTTATGGCTGAGACCTCAAAAGCACAAGAAACAAAAATAGACAAATGGGACTGTATGAAATTTAAATGCTTCTACACAGCAAAGGAAACAATCAGCAGAATGGAGAGGCAACCCATTGAGATGTGTAAAATATTTGAAAACTATTCATCTGACAAGGGACTCGTATCTAGAATATATAAGAAACTCAACTAAAATTTCAAAACCAAATAATCCCATTAAAATGGGCAGAGGACCTGAATAGACATTTCTCAAAAGAAGACATACAAATGGCCAACTGGTATATGAGGAAGAGCTCAACATTACTAATCATTAAGGTTATGCAAATCAAAACCACAGTGAGATGTAATGTTATCCCAGAATGGCTATTGTTAAAAAGATTAAAAATACCAGGTACTGGTAAGGGTGTGGAGGAAAGGGAACTCTTATACACCGTTGGTGGGAATGTAAATTACTATAGCTACTGTGGAAAACAGTATGGTGATTTCTCAAAAAACTAAAACCAGAATTACCATATGACCTAGCAGTCTCACTACTGAACATTTATTCAAAGGAAAAGAAATTAGTATATCAAAAACGTACCTGCTCCTCATGTTTCTTGCAGCACTATTCACAATAACAAGGATAGGAATCAACCTGTCCATCAATAAATTAATGGATAAAGAAAATGTGGTGTATATACGCAATGGAATACTGTTTAGCCATAAAAAGTAGTGAAATTATGTCATTTGCAGCAAAGTGGATGGAATGGGAGGTCATTATGTTAAGTGAAATAAGCCAGGCACAGAAAGACAAATATTGCATGTTCTTATATGCGAAGGCTAAAAATGTTGATGTCATGGAGATAGAGAATAGAATGATAGATACCAGAGGCTGGGAAGGTGGGGGTGGGGGTGATGAAAAGAGATTGGTAAATGAGTGCAAACATACAGCTAAATAGAAGGAATAAGATCTGATGTTCTATAGCACAGTAGGGTGACTATAGTTAACAATTAGTGTATTGTATATTGCAATATAGCTAGCAGAGAGGACTTGAAATGTTCCCAACACGTGATAAATACTCAAGGTGATGGATACCCTAAATACCCTGACTTGATCATTACACATTCTGTGCATGTAACAAAATATCACATGTATCCCATAAATATGTACAAATAGGAAAGAAGACATTGGAAAACTAGCAGATAAATCCAGGAGGCTCAATATTCAACAAATAAGATTCCAGAAAAACAGAACAAAAAATGAAGAGGGAAGGAAAGCTTTAAAGAATATTAGAAATTTCCCAGAACTGAAGACCCTCATTAAGATACATGATTATGATGATTATGAAAATTCTGGATACAGATGACAAAGAACATCCTAGAGCCTTCCAGAAGAAAAATGGTCTCCTACAAAGTCTTCGGACTATGAGTTACATTGCACTTCTCAATAGCTTTATTAGAAACTTTTAAAAATAGAGTGATACATTCAATATTTTGAGTGAAAATTTTGTTCACCCTAGAATTATTTTTCCTTTTCTTTTCTTTCTTTTTTTGAAATGGAGTCTCACTATGTTGCCCAGGCTAGTCTCAAACTCCTGGGCTCAAGCAATCCTCAACTCAGCTTCCTGAGTAGCTGGGATTATACACATACTACCACACCCAACTGTAGCCTAGAATTCTATACCCAGCTAAACTATTACTCATGTGAGGATAAAATAAAAACATTTTAGATATGACAAGTCTCATTACATTGACCTCTTGTGTACTTCTCAAGAGCTGCAGGAGGGTTTGCTGCAAGTGAGAAGAAAGAAGACATGAGCTCCAAGGAGTAGGAAATCTGATGCATATAGTAGGAGAGGGAATTCCCAGGATGATGGTGACACAGAATGTCCCAGTGTAATGGTTGTGCTGCAAGTCTGGAGAGCAGCCAATCTACATTGTAGTAGGAGGATGGCGTGTTCCAGGACAGAGATCTTCAGGGGAAATACAAAAGTGATAGGATATCCAATATGTAGAAAATTGTATTGAAAGGCCAATAGAGGATGTTAGAAGAATTAGGGATAAATACAAACTAACCAAGCAAATGAAACAGTCATGCATTTACTTACTCTAGGAAAAACAAAAAGGAATTCTACGGAAAGGAAAAGCAATTATAGTATACCACTTGGCTCAATAATGAACACTGACACTTAATTCTAACTAACCAAAACTTGCTTTAAAACTACATTGGGGCTGGGCACGGTGGCTCATGCCTGTAATTCTACCCACTTTGGGAGGCCTAGCAGGGTAGATCTCCTGAGGTCAGGAGTTTGAGACCATCCTGGCCAACATGGCGAATCCCATGTCTACTCAAAATACAAAAATTAGACAGGTATGGTGGCGCGTGCCTGTAGTCCCAGCTACTTGGGAGGCTGAGGTGGGAGGATCATTTGAGCCTGGGAGGCAGAGATTGCAGTGAGCCGAGATCATGCCACTGCATGCCAGCCTGGGTGACAGAGTGAGACTATGTCTCAAAAAAACAAACAAACAAACAAAAAAATCCTATACATTAGGAGGGTGAAGAAAAGGCAAATGATGTGTATGAGAGAGCAAAATCCTCATCTATCATAATAAATACATAGTATATATAGGTGGATTATCAAGGGATAGCATTTAAAACGTAGTATTTAGAGATGTGGCAATAAATGATCAGAGAAAGAGCCAAGAGTGGAGTGAGGCTCAATGGCAGGGGGTCATGGGATAGAAGACTATTGTTTTTCTTTATAAGCCTAGTAGTGCTTTTGACTTTTTTTTTTTTTTTTTTTTTTTTTTTTTTTTGGACGGAGTCTAGCTCTGTCACCCAGGTTGGAGTGCAGTGGTGCAATCTCGCCTCACTGCAAGCTCCGCCTCCTGGGTTCACGCCATTCTCCTGCCTCACCTCCTGAGTAGCTGGGACTACAGGCGCCTGCCACCACGCCAGGCTAATTTCTTTGTATTTTTAATAGAGACGGGGTTTCACCATGTTAGCCAGGATGGTCTCAATCTCCTGACCTCATGGTCCACCTGCCTCGGCCTCCCAAAGTGCTGGGATTACAGGCGTAAGCCACCACACCCGGCCTGCTTTTGACTTTTAAAGCCATGTTCATGTAACATAGTAAGAGCAGGGTTCTCCTCAGTTGGACAGGCACAAAGACGATTCTGGAAGGAACATCATGATGACTGCCCAAGGAGAGTCCCAAGTCCAGTTCAAACTTGTATTGGTTGGTGATGGTGGTACTGGAAAAACTACATTTATGAAATGTCAATTGGTGAATTTGAGACGTACATAGCTACCTTGGGTATTGAGGTTCATTGCCTTGTGTTGCACACCAACAGAGGACCCATTCATTGTATGGGATACAGCTGGCCAGAAGAAATTTGGTGGAGTGAGAGATGGCTATTATATCCAAGCCCAGCATGCCATTATAATGTTTGATGTGATATCGAGAGTTACTTACAAGAATGTGCCGAGATCCTGTGGTGGCTCACGCCTGTAATCCCAGCACTTTGGGAGGCCGAGGTGGGCAGATCACCTGAGGTCAGGAGTTTAAGACCAGCCTGGCCAACATGGTGAAACCCCGTCTCTACAAAAATAGAAAAATTAGCCTGGCATGGTGGCATGTGCCTGTAATCCCAGCTACTTGGGAGGCTGAGGCAGAAGAATCTCTTGAACCCGGGAGGTGGAGGCTGCAGTGAGCTGAGATCGTGCCATTGCACTCCAGCCTGGGTGACAGAGAGACACTCCATCTCGAAAAAAAAAAAAAAGAATATGCCTAACTGGCACAGAGATCTGGTACGATTATGTGAAAACATCCCCATTGTGTTGAGGGCAACTGAGTGGGTATAAAGGACAGGAAAGTGAAGGCAAAATCCGTTCTCTTCCACCAAAAGAAGAATCTTCAGTACTATGACATTTCTGCCAAAAGTTACTGCAACTTTGATAAGCTCTTCCTCTGGCTTGCTAGGAAGCTTATTGGAGACCCTAACTTGGAGTTCGTTGCCATACCTGCCCTTGCCCCATCAGAGGCTGTCATGGACTCAGCATCAACAGTGCAATATGAGCACGATTTAAATAGAAGTTGTTCGGAGATCATCATCTCCCTGATGAGGATGATAACCTGTGAGAATGAAGCTGGAGCCTAGCATCAGAAGTCTAGTTTTATTTGTCCTGTGATATCAGCAGTGCAACATTTATTATGTAGGTAACAAATGTGCCCATTTATTATGTAGGTAAGTGGAACGTGTGCTTCATCTGTGGGATGCTGGAGATGAATGGGCTTCAAAGTAAATGTCACCATTTTAAAAATACCTTAATTGTTCAGACTTGCATATTTAGCTGTTTTGGAATGCAGTTGATTCCTTCTTGAGTTTCAAATACAAGACTGCTACAGTCACATCACAATGCTCAGTGGTGAAATCTTGTTTGTTACTGTCATTCTTATTCCTTTTCATTTAGAATCAGAATAAGGTTGTATTTCAAATATCTTAAAAAATGGAGTGGGACTCTTTATCTTTATGGAATGATATGAGGAGAGCCAAAATCTATCATTGTGCCCTGATGGTGTTGGAGTGAGGAAGAAGGGCAGTTCAGTAGTCAACCAGCAGACAACTCTTACCACTTATGGTGCATGGTAGCAGATACTGTCTGCCACCTCCGAAATCAAGTGAACTCAAAACCCTTCCATTCTCTGTATGCTAGGGGCTTTCTTCCAGATGTCCTTTGCAGAGGTAGAGGTCAGAGCTGGCATTTTTCCTGTAGATAAGAATGGATAGACATGGCCAGGCACGGTGCCTCATGCCTCTAATCCCAGCACTTTGGGAAGCCAAGGCGGGTGGATCACAAGGTCAGGAGTTCGAGACCAGCCTGACCAACATGGTGAAACCCCGTCTCTACTAAAAATACAAAAAATAGCCAGGTGTGGTGGCATGGACTTGTAATCCCAGCTACTTGGGAGGCTGAGGCAGGAGAATCACTTGAACCCGGGAAGTGGAGGCTGCAATGAGCCGACATTGTGCCATTGCACTCCAGCCTGGGCGACAAGAGTGAGACTCCGTCTAAAAAAAAAAAAAAGGATAGACAGATGTAGATATGAATTAATACATATACCCACATGTATATGTACATTTGTCTTTGGAAATATTTTAAACGTGGACTTATGAGTGAATATTCAGCAAATAGCTTGCAGACATCCAGATGGGAAATATTTGAAGCAATTCTCTTTTTCATTATATTCAGTAAATATTTATTGGTTTAAAGATGTGTTATTAATGTTTTCATTCATACCACGTGCCACTTTGAATTGTACTTTGTTTTAATTGTTATAGTCATTTTGAATGCCATCTTGTTTTATTTTTATTTTTATTTTTATTTTTTTCGAGACGTAGTCTCGCTCTGTCACCCAGGCTGGAGTGCAGTGGCACAATCTCGGCTTACTGCAACCTCCGCCTCCCAGGTTCAAGCAGTTATCTGCCTCAGCCTCCCAAGTAGCTGGGATTACAGGCTCCTGCCACCATGCCCAGCTAATTTTTGTATTTTTAGAAGAGATGGGGTTTCACCATCTTGACCAAGCTGGTCTTGAACTCCTGACCTCATGATCCACCCACTTCAGCCTCCCAAAGTGCTGGGATTACAGGCGTAAGCCACCGTGCCTGGCCTGCCATCTTGTTTTGAGTGATTTAGAACCATTCCATATTAGTAAGACCATCCAGATAAACCTTTTAAAAGGTCCAATTAATAGACAAGCAGAGAGCCAAATCATGAGTGAACTCCCACTCACAGTTGCTGCAAAGAGAAGAAAATATCTGGGAATACAACTTACAAGGGACGTGAAGGACCTCTTCAAGGAGAACTACAAACTACTGCTCAAGGAAATAAGAGAGGACATAAACAAATGGAAAAAAATTCCATGCCCTTGGATAGGAAGAATCAATATTTTGAAAATGGCCATACTGCCCAAAGTAATTTATAGATTCTATGCTATTCCCATCAAGCTACCATTGACTTTCTTTGCAGAATTAGAAAAACCTACTTTAAATTTCATATGGAAAGAAAAAAGAGCCCGTATAGCCAAGACAATCCTAAGCAAAAAGAACAAAGCTGGAGGTATCACACTACCTGACTTCAAACTATACTACAAGGCTAGTATCCAAAACAGCATGGCACTGGTGCCAAAACAGATATATAGACCAATGGAACAGACAGAGATCTCAGAAATAACACCACATATCTACAACCATCTGATCTTTGACAAACCTGACAAAAACAAGCAATGGGGAAAGGATTCCCTATTTAATAAATGATGCTGGGAAAACTGGCTAGCCATATGCAGAAAAGAGAAACTGGGCCCCTTCCTTACACCTTATACAAAAATTAACTGAAGATGAATTAAAGACTTAAATGTAAAACCCCAAATCATAAAAACCCTAGAGGAAAACCTAGGCAATACCATTCAGGACGTAGGCATGGGCAAAGACTTCATCACTAAAACACCAAAAGCAATGGCAACAAAAGCCAAAATTGGCAAATGGGATCTAATTAAACTAAAGAGCTTCTGCACAGCTAAAGAAACTATCGTCAGAGTGAACAGCAGCCTACAGAATGGGAGAAAATTTTTGCAATCTACTCATCTGACAAAGGTCTAATATCCAGAATCTATAAGGAACATAAACAAATTTACAAGAAAAAAACAGCCCCATCAAAAAGTGGGCGAAGGATGTGAACAGACACTTCTCAAAAGAAAAGAAGATATTTATGTGACTGATAAACATATGAACAAAAGCTCAACGTCACTGGTCATTACAGAAATGCAAATCAAAACCACAATGAGATACCATCTCACTCCAGTTAGAATGGTGATTATTAAAAAGTCAGGAAACAACAGGCTGGCACAGCTGTGGAGAAATAGGAACGCTTTTACACTGTTGGTGGGAGTGTAAATTAGTTCAACCATTGTGGAAAACAGTGTGGTGATTCCTCAAGGCTCTAGAATGAGAAATACCATTTGACTCATTACTGGGCATATACCCAAAGGATTATGTCATTCTGCTATAAAGACACATGCACACATATGTTTATTGCAGCACTATTTACAGTAGCAAAGACTTGGAACCAACCCAAATGCCCATCAGTGACAGACTGGATTAAGACAATGTGGCACATATACACCATGGAATACTATGCAGCCATAAAAAAGGATGAGTTCATGTCCTTTGCAGGGATATGGATGAAGGTGGAAGACATCATTCTCAGCAAGCTAACACAGGAACAGAAAACCAAACACCGCTTGTTCTCACTCATAAGTGGGAATTGAACAATGAGAACACATGGCATGGACATAGGGAGGGGAACATCACACAGCGGGGCCTGTCAGGGGGTGGGGGACAAGGGAAGGGAGAGCATTAGGAGAAATACCTAATGCATGTGGGGCTTAAAACCTACATGATGGGTTGATTGGTGCCCCAAACCACCATGGCATATGTATACCTATGCAACAAACCTGCACATTCTGCACATGTATCCCAGAACTTAAAGTAAAATAAAAATACAAAAAAAAAAAAAAAAGCACAAGGTCAAGTGTAGTGTAACAATAAATAAAACACTGCCCTTGCTCTCAAACTATTCTAAGACAAAAGTGATGATTGGAGCAAAATGGGGAGCAAAATGCAAGACACCTCCCCAGACTTTTGAGGTGGAGGGGAAGTCAAGGAAACCCACTGAGAAAAAGTGACAGGTGTAAATTGAGTCCTGATGCATCCTAGATTTGGAAAAAAAAATCAATCTTTATATTCCACACACAATTAAAGTCAAGGTGGATTAAAGAGCTAAACATAAAAATAATAAAAGTATTAGCCGGGCACATTGGCTCACGCTTATAATCCCAGCACTTTGGGAGGCCAAGGCAGGCAGATCACTTGAGGTCAGGAGTTTGAGAGCAGCCTGGTTAACATGTTGAAACCTCATCTCTACTAAAAATACAAAAATTAGCCAGGCCCAGTAATGGAAACCTGTAATCCCAGCTACTTGGGAGGCTGAGGCAGGAGAATTGCTTCAATTTCGGAGGTGGAGGTTGTAGTGAGCTGAGATTATGCCACTGCACTCCAGGCTGGGCAACAGAGTGAGACTCTGTCTCAATAAAAATAAATAATAAAAGTATTAAAAGAAAATATAGGATAATATTTTATGATCTAAGGTAGAAAAACAAGTCAAAACTAAGAATCATAAAGAAGATTGATAACATTGACAAAATAAACTTATTGATAACAGAAGATACCATAAACAAGTTTAAGAGACAAGAGAAAGACGAGGAGAAAATATTTGTCTCATGCATGAGAGCAAAGGATTAATATCCAGATGTCCATGCCCACCAGCCAAAGATACCAGGAAACACACCTGCAGGCAAACAGAGTGGGTTCTGTTACTTGTTGCAACAAGAGAGGCTGAGGACCATGGGCAGCCTGTGGGACATCTCAGTAAGAGGCAGCTAAGAGGAGATTATTCTGTGAGTTTGGCTTGCGTTAGGTGTTGGAGCAAATTTGTCAGAAAGCCAGAATAATTATTATGTAGGAGGTGGGAGGAATCAAATGGAGTTAAAGGTGTAATTGGTAAAGTATCAGCAGGCACTCATGTTACCTGGGAAAGAGACATTCATGGTCATTTTTGTGATTTGCACAGTGTTCTTGTTTTATCTGTACTCAGATATGATTACAGAATGGTCATATTTTTATCTTGCCCCATCACAGGAATAACTCAGTCTGATTTTGGTGTTCTTTGAAATAGTTTCTGTTAAGTAGGGAACATCTGGGCCTAGGTCCTAGTTGCAAGCTAGTTCTATTTGACACCTGTCATTTTTTTTCCTCAAAGACTGTATAAAGATCTTCTACAAATCAATAATAAAACAGTAAACCCAGTGGAAAATTAGGGAATGCTAGCAACAATTGACAAAATAAAAATAAAAATTAAATATAGGAAAAGATACTCAACTGTACAATAGGGAAATGCAAATTAAGAGTAAAATGTTAGTAGTCATTTTAATTGGTCCAACCTTTTTGGAGGGCAATTTGGCAATATCTACCAAAATATTAACTGTATATGTCCTTCAACCACGAATTCCATTTCTAAAAATCTCTACACAGAGATTTTTATATGCACATGTATACAAAAAGGAATATTTAGAATACTCATTGTAGCATGTTTGTAACAGGAATAATTAAATCACTATCAAAAGGGAAATAAACTCTGGAAGGGTCAAGTGTAAGTTTCTTAGTTTTATTTAAGAAACTCAGCTATGATGTCTTACAATGTTAGGTTACAAAGTTAAGTCTGAAGAGGTAAAATCTGTGTACTAACTAAGTAAGATTGTTACCTTCTGACTCAAGATGGTAGACTGGTCATATGAATGATCACTTTTCTCTTTAATTGAATGAAGAGTAAAGATGTTTTTAAAAAGTAATTACAGGCTGGGCATGGTGGCTCACCCCTGTAATCCCAGCACTTTGGGAGGCCAAGGAGGCAGATCACGAGGTCAAGAGATTGAGACCATCTTGGCCAACATGATGAGACCCCATCTCTACTAAAAATACAAAAATTAGCTGGGCGTGGTACTCGGGAGGCTGAGGCAGGAGAACTGCTTGAATCCGGGAGATGGAGGTTGCAGTGAGCTGAGATTGCACCACTGCACTCCAGCCTGGCGACAGAGCAAGACTCCATCTCAAAAAAAAAAAAAAAAAAAAGTAATTACAATGTTAAAAAACAACAAACAAACAAAGGATGCTATTGACAGAAATTTCAGTAAATTTCTGGAAGAAAGAAAGAAAGTGGGTGTAAGATGGTCTGTGGAACAGCAGAGAAAACTACCAGCCTCTCTGGGAACTGGAGCAAAGATGAGAGTCTGTCTTCCAGAAAAGAAACAGAGACTCTGGGTTCCAAACTCAGAACCTGTGAACATAAGTGGTAAAAGTGGCTCATGGGCCGATTTCTGCTTGAGTAATTAAAGGATGGCCTGCTGGCATCTTTGGGCCAGTTGGTCTCTTCCCCTTCTTCTGATCATATCCAGAAGGCATACATAGAATCCGAGGTACTCACCTCCAGGCTGAATCTCTGAGGATTTTTCACTAAACAAACTGGAGAATCTGCTTTGGGATGCCCTAATTTGGGTAGGAAAGCCAGAAAGAGACACAGAATAGAATCTAAGATAACTCCAGAGCTCCACCGTAGCATAGAAAGAAGTAAAAAGGCAGCTCTATTCAGGAAGAAAGTACACAAAAGTCCTCCATACTCTGAGTAAAGCTCTCCTTATTTAAGCAGATCTCAGTTTTGTTGAGATATAATTCACATACCATAAATTCACCTTTTAAAAGTGTAGAAGTCAATGGTTTTTTTTGTTTTGAGACTGAGTCTCGCTCTGTCGCCCAGGCTGGAGTGCAATGGTGCAATCTTGGCTTACTGCAACCTCCGCCTCCCGGGTTCAAGCGATTCTCCTGCCTCAGTCTCCCGAGTAGCTGGGATTACAGGCGCATGCTACCACACCTGGCTAATATTTTGTATTTTTAGTAGAAGCAGGGTTTCACCATGTTGACTGGGCTGGCTCCAACTCCTGGCCTCAGGACCCACCCGCCTCGGCCTCCCAAAGTGCTGGGATTACAGGCGTGAGCCACCACACCCGGCAAGTCAGGTTTTTAGTAAATTCACAGATAGGTCCAACTGAGAGGTGACAGTGTGCTGGTAGCCCTCGCTTGCTCTTGGTGCCTCCTCGGCCTCAGCGCCCACTCTGGCCACTCTTGAGGAGCCCTTCAGCCTGCCACTGCACTGTGGGAGCCCCTGTCTGGGCTGGCTGAGGCCGGAGCCGGCTCCCTCCGCTTGCAGGGAGGTGTGGAGGGAGAGACGTGGGCGGAAACTGGGGCTGCACGTGGCGCTCGCAGGCCAGCGCGAGTTCCAGGTGGGTGCGGGCTTGGCAGGCCCCACACTCGGAGCAGCCGGCTGGCACCGCTGGCCCCAGGCAGTGAGGGGCTTAGCACCTAGGCCAGCAGCTGCAGAGGGTGCGCTGGATCCCAGCACTACCAGCCCATCTGCGCCGTGCTTGAATTCTCGCCGGCCCTCAGCTGCCTCCCCACAGGGCAGGGCTCAGGACCTACAACCCACCATGCCCGAGCCTCCTCCCCCACCATGGGCTCCCACGCAGCCTGAGCCTCCCTGATGGGTGCCGCCCCTTCTCTGCGGGGCCCAGTAGCATCAACTGCCCAAGGGCTGAGAAGCACCAGCACATGGCATGGGACTGGTGGGCAGCTCTGCCTGTGGCCCCAGTGCTGGATCCACTAGGTGAAGCCAGCTGGGCTCCTGAGTCGGGTGGGGACTTGGAAAACTTTTATGTCTAGCTAGAGGATTGTAAATGCACCAATCAGCACTCTGTATCTAGCTAAAAGATTGTAAACACACCAATCAGTGCTCTGTGTCTAGCAAATCTAGTGGGGACTTGGAGAACTTTTGTGTCTAGCTAAAGGATTGTAAACTCACCAATCAGCACTCTGTGTCTAGTTCAAGGTTTGTAAATGCACCAATCAGTGCTCTGTGTCTAGCTAATCTGGTGGGGACTTGGAGAACTTTTACGTCTAGCTAGAGGATTATAAATGCACCAATCAGCACTCTGTGTCTAGCTCAAGGTTTGTAAATGCACCAATCAGCACCCTGTCAAAACAGACCAATCAGCCCTCTGTAAAATGGGCCAATCAGCTCTCTGTAAAACAGACCAATCAGCTCTCTGTAAAATGGGCCAATCAGCTCTCGTAAAATGGACCAATCAGCAGGATGTGGGTGGGGTCAGATAAGGGAATAAAAGCAGGCTGTCCCGGCCTAGCTGCGGCAACCCTCTTGGGTTGCCTTACATGCTGTGGAAGGTTTGTTCTTTTGCTCTTCACAATAAATGTTACTGCTGCTCACTGTTTGGGTCTGCCTTGCCTTTATGAGCTGTAACACTCACTGTGAAGGTCTCCAGCTTCACTCCTGAAGCCAGAGAGATTACCAATCCACTGGGAGGAAAGAACAACTTCGAATGGGAGGAACTAACAACTCCAGATGTGCCACCTTAGGAGCTGTAACCCTCTCGGCGAAGGTCTGCGGCTTCACTCCTGAAGCCAGCGAGACCACGAACCCCCCAGGAGGAAGAAACTTTGAATACGTCTGAACATCAGAAGGAACGAACTTTGGACACACTATCTTTAAGAACTGTCACACTCACCGTGAGGGTCCACCGCTTCATTCTTGAAGTTGGTAAGACCAAGAACCCACCAATTCTGGGCACAGAACTATCACCACAGTCAACTTTAGAACATTTTGGTTGCCTCTAAAAGAAACCCTATGTCCTTCAGCTGTCACCTCCTAATTCCCCAATCCTCCCAACACCTGGCAACCATTAATCTACTGTCTTTGTAGACTTGCTACTTTGGACATTTCATATAAATGGAATTACACAGTATGTGGCCTTTGGTGTCTGATTTCTTTCGTTCAGTGTAATGTTTCCAAGGCTCATCCATGTAGCATATATCAGTACCGTGTTCCTTTTTATGGCCAAATAATATTTCATTGTATGGATGTACCACATTTTTTCTATCCATTAGTTGATGGGCACTTGAGTTGTTTCCACACAGGGCAGATTTTTAAAGCAGAGAACCCCCCAGTTGGCATGCCCCATGCAACTGGCTGCCCCCAGCCTGCCATTCAGGGAAGAGAGAGGCCTGTTGGAGAAATAGGTTTGTAGGATTGCAGAGGAAAACCATGCTACTTCTTCCATTAAACTCCTGCTTAATTTATAACTATGAATAGATAATTAAAGATCACTAGAAATTTTTTAAAAATCATCAATCAGCATGAAGCAGAAGGAGCAAGATGAAAAACAAACTTACCCCTAAGGGAAAAACAAGTAATTGAGGAAACATGCATAAGGTAAGATGAGGCTGTGGCAAGGAGCACAGTCTGGATTTTGCTGATTGCATCCTCTGGTGTTAGTGAACTCATTCTTCCATCCTCTGTGTTTGTAATTCTGCTCATTGCTGGTTGAACCTAGAAGCTTAATCAGATTCAAGGTCTATTTTATTTTTTTGGCAAAACTCACACAAAGGTAGGGGTATGTTCTATCGGGAAAAACATTGGTTGTCTCCTTTTGTGGTGGTAATAGCCATTGATACTCAGTGCCTAGATTTCGTTAATTCATTAGGGGCTTGTATTAATTTAAAGTAATTCCGAAGAAAAATTAATTTTCAAAAGAAAAACTTTTTAAAAATATCTGTCCACTGGTATAAATTATATATAAATTAAAAGAACAAAATATCTGTCCACTGGTATAGATTATATATAAATTAAAAGAACAAAGCTTATGCCAGTTCTAAAATGCTATCAACCTATTTCTCGGTTACAGCAACTGAGCCAGTTTTGGTATAGTCAGGAAACTGCTCTGCAGCTGGCACAGGAGGCAATTGCAGCTGTAGGAGAAGGTGGCAGGTGAGATTCAAATTTTGTTTCTCTTTTTGGCATCTAATGTAATATTTTGAATGTCTTTCCTGGATGACAGATGGTTTGTAAGAAGTCTGAACTATAATCTGTAAATATTGTAGATCATGGTTTGCAGCATATGACAGATTAAGACCTGCTTCAACACTGAGTTTAGAGACCCACTCAGAAACCTATTCATTGTGGAATGTCTTATCTCTTCCTTTTAACATTTTCTAACCTGTTTCTTATCTTTATAGAGTTCAGTTCAAAAGAGAAGATCTTACGTTTTTGAAGTTTTAAGAATATGGATTTTCTTTTTTGTTGATTTGATATGTATGTATGTATGTATTTACTTATTTATGTTGAGACGGTGTCTCACTCTGTTGCCCAGGCTGGAGTGCAGAGTGGCGCGATCTTGGCTAACTGCAACCTCCGCCTCCCGGATTCAAGCAATTTTCTTGCCTCAGCCTCCCAAGCAGCTGGGACTACAGGCACACACCACCATGCCCACCTAATTTTTGTATTTTTAGTAGAGATGGGATTTCACCATATTAACCAGGCTGGTCTCGAACTGCTGACCTTGTGATCCACCTGCCTCAGGCTCCCAAAGTGCTGGGATTACAGGCATGAGCCACCGTGCCTGGCCTGGTTTTTATTTTTATCAGAACCTTGCATGCATATCAATAGTCAAATGGTGACTGGGCATGGTGGCTCATGCTTGAAATCCCAGCACTTTGGGAGGCCAAGGCGGGCGGATCACCTGAGGTTCGGAGTTTGAGACCAGCCTGGACAACATGGTGAAATCCTTTCTCTATGAAATACAAAATTAGCTGGGCGTGGTGGTGCATCCTGTAATCCCAGCTACTCAAGAGGCTGAGGCAGGAGAATTGCTTGAACGTGGGAGGCAGAGGTTGCAGTGTGCCAAGATCACACCACTGCACTCCAGCCTGGGAGACAGAGTGAGACTCTGTCTCAAAAAAAAAAAAAAAAAAGTCAAATGGTTCTAAAAGGCTTAATGTATTCTATATCCGTATCCCTGATTAACCCCCAAACTCTCTGTCTAAATATCCTATCAGTAAGTTCAAACATATTTCAACTTCTTTTTAAAGAAACCCTATTCCCAGGGCTCTGCAACCTGTCCCAGTGTGCATGGTCTTGCGCTGGTTTTACTACACCTCTTTTCTTGGTATCGCCCTTCATCATCATGCTGGAGTCCTTATACCTGTCTTTTGTTCTAGATTCCCTATTTCCTGTACTCCGATCCTTAGTTCACAGCCTTACCATGGTGGCATACCTCCTCTGATAGCTGCTACAGAAAAGGCACGTAGGAGAGAAGTTTTTAGAACCTTTCGTGTTTGAAAATGCTTTTTTCCTACCCTTCCTCTTGATTGTGATGGTTTTGTTGGACAGCACATTCCAGGTTTTGAAGGCGTTGCTCCATTGTCTCCAAACTTCCATACATGCTGCTGACAAATCCAGTATCATTCTGATTTCTTATAGGAAACTTGCTTTTTTCTATCCATGCCCACAGCAAGCTTAGGATTTTCTCTTAATCCCCGGTATTCAATGTGCCTCGCTGTGGCGTTTTTATCTATTGTCCTGGGTCCTAGAGGGCCCATTCATCCTCAACACACATGTCCTTCAGTTTAAGAAAATTATCTTAAATTATTTCTTTCCCCACTTTTTTTTTCTGTTCCTCTTTTTGGAACTTCTATTCTTTGAATATTGGACCTGATCTTCTAATTTTCTTCTTTTTCTATTCCTTGTCTACTTTCTGGGAGAATTCCTCCACTTTATCTTCTAAACTTTCTACTGAGTTTACCGTATCTGCTTCCATGCTTGGAATTGTCTGCAGCTCTTTTTTTGGTCTTTGAGTATTTCTTTATTATTGTGTCTTGTTCATCCTTTTGAGGATATTACAGAATTTTTTAAAGTTCTCTTCTCCCTCCATAGTCTCTATTTACTCCAAAATGCTTTTTCTGTTTGTTAATTTCATATGATATATTTATCTAATCTATGTTCCTTAAATGTCTGTGGACATTGAAGGGTGGGGCACTCGAAAACTGGGAGCCTCATCTGCTTTGATCTCTACAGTTGGAGCATCTGAATGAGCCGTTCTCCTAGGGAACCCCCGTGTCTAAGACTTTTCTTGTAGTGTTGTCAGTGGTCTAGGGAAGATTCTCCTAATTCCTGACTGGAAGTTATACATCTAGTGGGCATCATCCTTGGAGGCATGTGACTGAAAGGCTGGAAGTTTCATCATCCAATGCGTTTAACTTAATCCTCCTAATTTCCACATGGTACATCATCAACCGCTGTGCCTGGCATCCTCCTTCCAAGCATCCCCCCATCCAGAGAACACTCCTCCAGTTTTCTGCCACAGTCATGGTGGGGGGGCAGGCTTTGGGATATAGCAGAGAATCCTGAGAATGAATTGCTTCTTAAAATAGGCCTTTCAGTAAAACCTCCCAGTTTTGGCCCCACCTTCACCTCTGCTTCTTGAGTTACCGGGTTCTGTCGCATCCTGAGCCCTCGGGTATGCCACCACGTGAACCAGGGCGCTTCTCAGCTTTCCAACTGCCAGTGTAGGATTCGGCCATTGCAGGTCTGCCGAGCCCCGCTACCCACCCATCTGCTGTTCCGCTTCCTCAGTGTGATTTCTTTAGTCTCCGCTGACATGCCCTTTGGTTTTTGCTCTTGTATTCCTAAATAAGACAACATGAAATTGCACTCTTGTTTTTAGTGGGCTTTCATGAGGGAGCAAATGTAAATGAATGTGTTCAATCTGCCATCTTTAGTGGGAAATCTTCCATTTTTCTTTTAACTGTTCTTTTTCTTTTTTTGATTATATGTAGTGGTTTAGTAGGTTTTTCTTAGTGACACTGCTTTTACATATACTTTCTTTTTTGCCACTAATATGAGGGCCTTGGAAGCAACTTTTAACCTCCTTTGAAAGTCAACTTCAGTATTCATAGGAACTAAGTCATCATTTAAAGATGGTACTCGGGAGGCTGAGGCAGGAGAATGGAGTGAACCCGGGAGGCGGAGCTTGCAGTGAGCCAAGATCCCGCCACCGCACTCCAGCCTGAGCGTGAGCGCGAGACTCCGTCTCTAAATAAATAAATAAATAAATAATAAAATAAAGATGAATGAGAACCGCATTTATTGAGTGCTTACTGTGTGCCCTCTCCTGTTGTAAGTGCATTGTCAGGGTCATCTCATTCTATCCTCGTATCTCTGTGCAATAGTTCCTCTTACACACTCTAGTTTAAAGACAGACACTGAGACCAGAAGTTCAGCCACTTGCAGAAGGTCACCCAGTGGGAAGTGGCAAAGCTAGGCTTTCAACACAGGTTCTCTGATCCCACTGCTGCCTGGTAACCACCACCATCCCCACCAGACCCACCGGTCTTTCGCTCCCATCCCTTCTTGCATCCTGGACCACTGTCCTACCTGAAGTACATCCTTCAGGTGGATTTCTCAGGGAATGCCTGCTGGAGGCAATTTTGTTGTCTGAAAATATCTTTATTTCATCTTCTTTATCGGAAGATGTTTTCATAGTGTGCATATATAATCTTTGGTTGCAGTTCATTCTCTGTCAGCACAGTGAGGCTATAATCCCACTGTACTCCAGCTTCTTTTCCCCCTCCCACTGCCCTGATCTAGAGCTGCTGTGCAGGGAGAGTTGTGTCCTGCCAGCAGGGAAACACATGTTTCCATAGAAACATTATGCGATGTCACGGGTTCTATTATCTGTTGCAGTGTCTTTGGGCTGAGAAGCCTGCTTAGCCCAGCATGGGTACCTAAGTAAGACGGGTAACACTGTCTCTGTTGGAAATGTGTCACACATTTTTAAAGCTGAGCGTAATTTTTAAATTAGGTCCTTTTTTGAATGACAGTGTATGCACATATAAAAATCCAAACGTGACAAAGGAATTGTGAGAAAAGGTCACTCTCTTCTCTATTGTATCCAGGTCCCCCAGGCACTCTCCCATGAGGCAGCCATGGTCACTGTCTCTTGGACACCTTCTAGAGGTCACCTGTACATCTATGTGCATATATTCCCACTCCCATGAAAGCATACTTCACACTGTTCTGTTCCTTGAATAGATCTCAGAGATCATTCCTTATCAGCATAGAGAGGGCTGCTTCAGCCTTTTTTAAATGGCCACAGAACTTTCCATTGTAATAGGCATACCAGCTGGGCACAGTGGCTCATGCCTCCTTTAGGAGGTCAAGGCAGGCAGATGGCTTGAGCTCTGGAGTTTGAGACCAGCCTGGGTAAAGTGGCAAAACCCTGTCTCTATAAAAATAATTAGTGGCCAGGCACGGTGGCTCACGCCTGTAATCTCAGTACTTTGGGAGGCCAAGGCAGGTGGATCATGAAGTCAGGAGTTCAAGACCAGCCTGGACAAAATGGTGAAACCCCGTCTCTGCTAAAATTACAAAAATTAGCCAGGCGTGGTGGCGGGTGCCTGTAATCCCAGCTACTCAGGAGGCTGAGGCAGGAGAATCGCTTGAACCCGGAAGGCAGAGGTTTCAGTGAGCCGAGGTCATGCCACTGCACTCCAGCCTGGGCAACAGAGTGAGACCCTGTCTCAAAAAAAAAAAAAAAAAAAAAAGATGTATCACAGTCAACTCAATAATTCCGTATTTAGGTTACTTCTAGCTTTTTGGCAGTTGGTTTTAACAGTTAACTCTTAAAACACTACCCATTCATAAACTGGGCTGCTGTAATGAGATAGATACTTTAATTTCCTTATACAAAAAAGAAGCAAAGCAGAAATTCAGCATAGCTTGTCTGCAGTGAGAGTACATTTTAATGTATCTTTATGGAAAACTGGAGTGAGTTGGGGAGTTATTTGGGTTTATCTTTCAAGATCATGAATATTACAAAATGACTTTATAGTATTTAGTTGGGACAAAAAGTATTTAAAATAAATATCAAAGGCCTAGCATGAAAATAATAGGTAAATTTAGGCTTTGGGCTAACTACATCTAAATTTTGTCTAATGTGTTCCTGATATTTTACATTTTTCACTATAAAAACTATAGCCTTTCATACCTCAAAATTATAAGCTATAGGCCAGGCGCGGTAGCTCATGCCTATAATCCCAGCACTTTGGGAGGCCGAGGTAGGCTGATCACCTGAGGTCAGGAGTTCAAGACCAGCCTAGCCAACATGATGAAACCCCATTTCTACTAAAAATACAAAAAAATTAGCCAGGCGCAGTGGCGCACGCCTGTAATCCCAGCTACTCGGGAGGAATAGCAGGAGAATAGCTTGAACCCAGGAGGCAGAGGGTGCAGTGAGCCGAGATCATGCCACTTCCCTCCAGCCTTGGCAACAGAGTGAAACTCCATCTCAAAAAAAAATAGAAAAAAAAATTATAAGTTACAGACTTTTAAGTACCAGATTCCTTAAAAGTGAGACACTATAAAGTTTTTTCTCAACATTGACTATTACACTAGTTTGCATTATTGTTTCCTGTAAGAAACTCTGAGCACTCGGACCCATGTATTGTTTAGTGAAGAAGTTGTTAACACCATGATCTCTCTGTTAAAGATGTTTCATGAGTGTGTTCATTTTGTCTCCTAGAATCGCATGTGTGAGTGCCCCTAGTGTTTACCAGAAACTCAGAGAGCTGTGCAGAGAAAACTTTTCGATATACATCTTTGAATATGACAAAAGATTTGCCATGTATGGAGAGGAGTTTATTTTCTATGATTACAATAATCCATTGGACTTACCCGAAAGAATTGCTGCACATAGTTTTGACATCGTAATAGCAGATCCTCCCTATCTTTCGGAGGAATGTCTCAGAAAAACATCAGAAACCATCAAGTACCTGACGCGGGGCAAGATTCTGCTGTGCACAGGTAGGTGCTGCATTTCATATCTCATCAAAGTCACCGACAGTGGCTATTCAGGTCTTCAGGGTCAAGAAAAAATCCTGAGTCCACCACTTCCTGTGTGACTTGTGAACAAGTTATTTAACTCTTTGTGCCCTGGATTCCTCATCTGTAAACTAGGACTGATAATACTCTGCCATTAAGGGTCCTAAAGAATTAAGTGACACAAAGTACCCAACACTGTGTCTGGTGCATGGTGACTACTTGATGAATGTCGGCTGTTACTTTTACATACCATCATCAATACTAGTGGTATCTTATCCAGCCTCTACCCTTTATCAAAGAGAAGTTTGGAATCTATAGAGTTTAAGTGAATTGCCTAAGGTTACAGAGTAGACATTAGATTGGGTTAATGTAGAAGAGTTTTCTTACTGGCGAGATCGTTATACTTTTTTTTTTCTCTCTAACCTCAAACCATTGGGCTAAGCAGTCCACCCACCTCAGCCTCCCAAGTAGCTGGAACTTACAGGTGTGTGCCACCAAGCTGGGTTTGATATACTTAAGGCAGATATGGTAAAATTCAATAGAGTAAATCTGAGAACTTCAAGGTGGGAGGATTACTTGAGGCAAGGAGTTCTAGACCAGGCTGGGCAACACAGCAAGACTCCATCTCTACAAAAATTTTAAACATTAGCCAGGTGTGGTTGCGTGGGCCTCCTAGCCATTTGGGAGATGGAGGTGGTGTGTCTGCAGTTTCTTCCTTCTGATCAGTTCTTGGTCTCACTGACTTTAAGAATGAAGCCACAGACCTCGTGGTGTTACAGCTCTTAAAGGCGGCACCTCCGGAATTGTTTCTTCTTCCTGGTGGGTTCGTGGTCTCGCTGACTTCAGGAATGAAGTGGCAGACCCTTGTGGTATGTGTTACAGACCTTAAAGTTGGTGTGGACCCAAAGAGTGAGCAACAGCAAGCTTTATTATGAAGAGCAAAAAACAAACCTTCCACACCATGGAAGAGGACAACACCTGGTTGCACTGCTGGCTGCGGGGTGGCCAGCTTTTATTCCCTCGTTTGTCCCTACCCACGTCCTGCTTATTGGTCCATTCTACAGAGTGCTGATTGGTCCATTTTACAGAGTGCTGATTGGTCCATTTTACAGAGTGCTGATTGGTGTGTTTACAATCCTCTAGCTAGACAGAAAAGTTCTCCAAGTCCCCACTAGACCCAGGAAGTCCAGCTGGCTTCACCTCTCAGTGGGATGATTGCTTGATCTCTGGAGGTCGAGACTACAGTGAGCTCTGATGGTGCCACTGCACTTCAGCCTGGGCAGGGAGCAAGACTGTCTCAAAGAAAAAAAAATTCTGAGAACTGAAACCTTACCAACTGACCCATCTCTTTATTTCTGGGTACCTGTGGTGTCCACACCCTTGAGTGCTGTTGTGGACGCTATTCCCCAGTCCCTCCGGGCTGCGCTTGTCCCCTGGGCACCCTGCTGGGAACAGGGCTGGGCCAGGAGTGGAGCCACGGGAAGCTGTTCTGGTGTTGCAGAGCTGCGTGTGTGGGGAGGGGCGCTCTGTTCGCACAGATGCCGTGGTTGCCTGCACGCTTATTCACTCCGTTGCTTCCTTGAGCTCTGTGCAGCGCTCTGTGCACCGGCAGGCAGCGCTCTGGCCTCATGGAGTGTGCATTTTAGTTTCAGGGGACACTTTGAAAAAATAATTATAAAATAGACTAAAGACTGGAAGCACTAACTCTGAGAAGAGTAACAGAGACCCAGGGATCTGCACTTTGCCCCAGGGACCTGAGGGGTCAGGAGCCACGGCCACAGCGGCCCGGGAGGGCAGAGTCGGGGCAGGAGGCCCCCAGTGCCTCCTAACAGAGGGGACCGTGGGCATTGGGGTTTTCTTCAGAAGCCCAAGGCGACGGGACGCAACTTGTCTGAAGACGTAAGACGTTCGCTTTAACTTGACCGAGGTTTTGGGGCACGTGGACCTGGGCATCGCGGGCTGTTGCTGCACCCCAGGGAGGGGGGTGGCCTGCAAGGAGGGCAGGGCAGGGGCGTCAAAGAGATACTTTGAAGATGAAGTTGAGAGAGCTTGCTGTATTTGAGTGTGGAGGGGAAGAGAGGAGAGGAATCAGGGCTGTGGATGCCACCTCCTGCGGGGATGTCGCAGGGGAGCTGGCTGTGCGCTGTGGGCCCAGGGCGGGGAGAAATTGGGAGCAGATGGCAAAAGGGAGTGGCAACACATTCGCACCTGTGTTTGCAAGATTGGATATTACTGAAAAAGGCTCTTGGCTCAACGTTGGGAAATGCTAGTTTTTAGTAATTATTTTTGCTTTCCATATGTGTGTATATATATATAGTACGTGTGTGTGTGTGTGTATAATCTGCTTCTAAATTTCTAAGTGTCTCGGCTTTGCAGAGGTAGGAAAATAATTCATTCAATAAAAAAGACATGGAAAAAAGTTGGTAAATTGCAAAAATATTGAAGAAGGTGAAAGGGAATGTAAAGAACACTCGCTCCCTCCCCCCACTTGTGAATTGTCAACTAATTGCCACCGGTGGTCCGCCTAGAGCCCCTCTCACAGCTCAGGACGCACTGAGCTCCGGCTGGGCTGTCACTCTCTGGATTCATTTGCTTTGTTCTCTTCAGGTGCCATCATGGAAGAACAGGCAGCAGAACTCCTTGGAGTGAAGATGTGCACGTTTGTTCCAAGACACACCCGGAACTTGGCAAATGAGTTTCGCTGTTATGTGAATTATGATTCTGGGCTGGACTGTGGGATCTGATTACAGACGGTGACATAACACAGGAAGGAACCCTGTCACATTCCTCTTTTTGTATTTTCGTAGTAGATTTAAAAGTTATAATCTCTTCCCCTCCCCCCAAACTGGAGCTGTCCCTGGCCTGATTTTCAAAATAAAGTGTGCGATCTTCATTATTGTTTCCTTAGGGAGGGCGTCCCTAGAGCTCAGTCTTCTGCCAACCTGAATCCATGGAATTCGAGTTGGAAGAAACCTTAGAATCTGCCTGATCTTCTCTCCTCATTTAACATGTGTAAAAACAGAAGAACAGTTGTGTGGCTTGCCCAAGGGCTCCTGAATGAGACAGGACCTTGGCCTCTGCCTCGGGCCAGAGCGGTCTGGTAGCATCCTAGGGCTTGTGAGGAACCCCACCCCCATGTCCCACCCCAGCCCTCCAAGGAGACAGACTTGCCTCCATGAAAAAAGGCAATAATGCAGTAACTAGCGTCTGAATGCCTCTTAGAGCTCTCCTCCTCCTCCAGGTTCTAGGTGGGCTGCGAGGGATGACAGGTGCCCAGGTGCCCTCCCTGCGTGGCTCAGACTCAGCACCCTCCCTCTGAACTGCCTGAGAAAATGAAAGACCCATCTGTAAACCAAACACCAGGACCAAAAAATGGAGCTGGGACGAGTGTGCTAGATTCTCACCGTTCAGAAAATATTCCTCTGTACATACCCCAGAGGATGTCTCAACAATCAGAAGTGAACACACAGCATGGCTGCGTCTCGAGGGCATCACGCTGAGTGAAAAAGCCGCTCCGCAGAGGTCACACACTGGATGTTTCTAGGTATGACAGTCCCAGGGAGGAGAGATTCGTGGGTGCAGGGGGAGCATCAGGATGGGGCGAAGGGGATGGGCGGGCCACAAAGGGGAGTTCTCCTTGGTGGTAGCTTGTTCTTTGTCTTGTCTGTGGTGGTGGCTTCATGAATCTGCATGTGGCAGCATTGCATAGAACCACACACACACACAGATGAGCTCGCGTGAAACTGGTGAACTTGGAATGGGATCTGTGGGTTGAGCCAGTGTCCATTTTCTGATCGTGACACTGCACTATAATTATGTAAGATGTTACCATTAGATAAACTGGGTGTAGGGCATAAGACCTCTCAGTATATTTTTGCAATTTCCTGGGAATCTACAATCATTTCGAAATAAAAACTTTCCAAAAAATTAATGTCCTCTTTCTAGGAAAGGATTATACTTCCCCACCTCATAAGACTTGCTTTGGCCAACAGAATGTGAAAGGAGGCAGGGTGCTGTGGTTCATGCCTGTAATCCCAACACTTTGGGAGGCCAAGGCAGGCATGGATCACTTGAGTCCAGGAGTTCGGGACCAGCCTGGGCAACATGGTAAAACTTTGTCTCTACCAAAAATACAAAAAAAAAAAAAAAAAAATTAGCTGGGCATGGTGGCACACTCCTGTAGTCCCAGCCACTTGGGAGGCTGAGGTGGGAAGATCACCTGAGCCCAAGAGGGCGAGGCTGCCGTGAACCGTGATGTGCCACCGCACTCCAGCCTGAACGACAGAGCCAGACCCTGTCTCAAAAACAAGAACAACAAAATCCCAAAATGTGAAAGGAAGTGATGTGTCATTTCCAACCTCTGGCTGTGAGTGGAGCAGGGCCACTGCCCATCTGCCAGGGATACGAGGAGAGCCAGGAATGAGCCTGTGTCATTGAACCATGGGCTCATTACCCACTGGAGCAAAACCCAGTCTGTCCTGACTGAGCCAGAGAGGAGGCCTGGGTCAGGGAAGCCTGGAGGACAGGCCTGGTCTTTCTTGCTGTTTCTTAGCCCTCGGCTGCCCGAGGACAGAGGCAACTTTTAATTTACTTTAAAAATCACTCTTTTCGGCGTGGTAGCTCACACCTGTAATCCCAGCACTCTGGGAGGCTGAGGTGGGCGGATTACCTGAGGTCAGGAGTTCAAGACCAGCCTGGCCAACATGGTGAAACCCTGTCTCTACTAAAAACACAAAAATTAGTTGGGCATGGTGTTGGGCGCCTGTAATCCCAGCTACTCGGGAGGCTGGGGCAGGAGAATCACTTGAACCTCAGAGGCAGAGGTTGCAGTGAGCTGAGATTGTGCCATTGCACTCCAGCCTGGGCAACAAAAGCAAAACTCAATCTCAAAAAAAAGAAAAAAACAATCACTCTTTTTATGAGACATTGGTATTTTTATCAGTGTACAAGCACCTGGCCTTTGTTAAGTTTTCAATAAGTGTTCTTTAAAAAATAACCCCTACCTTATTATTTCCATATGTGGTTTGCTCTGTATGTAATTTGTTACATTGTAGTAACAAATTATGTACAGAAATGCCATGTTTGACTTAGGACCTGTGGGAGAGTGGTAGTCTAGAAATGACAGAATTGTAGTTGTCCTATGAATCCAGCGGTTAGTTAAAGAGAAGCCTTATTTTTTCACAGGAGGTGAGGGAGAGAAGGGACAAAGTTGGATTCCTCTCAAAAAATGTACAAACATTGTAAGTTAGGAGGCTTATGCAATGAGGTGAAGGCATTTTTTGTTTAATAAGCAGCCAACATGTTTCATGGCTTTGGACCCTGGTGTGATTTTGATTTTAGCAAACCTGTGTTCATATATGATCCACTTCTAGGTTTCATAAAAGGCCATCTATACCTCTGCAGCCTTATATTTTAAAAAACTCACTAGGTCTGGTATATTCCTTTGGGCAGTTAATGAGGTGGGAGGCGTCAGGGCTGGGCGATACCCACAGTCGGTCATGCCGTCTGGAACCCCCAAGGCTCCCTCACCTCCTGTACCTTAGTAAAGCACTGCAGAGGTTAAAAGGAATGTTTTAATCCACGTCTTTTTAAGTCCTTCCTGATTAGTGGGAAGGGGTAGAAGAGTAATTTCTGTTTTGCTAACAAAATTCCAGCAGTTCTCAGAAACTCTTCAGATGCGTGTCTGGGGTGATGAGGGCCTGAACAGCAAGAAGAGATGAAAGGCAGGGGGAACTTTAAGACCCCATTTCAGACGGGGGTTCTGTACTCTTTCTCCTTTCATTCCTTCCTAAAATCAGAGCTGGCACCAGCTACTAAAAATGACCATTTCCCCCCTTTGCCCTGCTGGAAGAGATGCAGTAAGACATAATGAGATAACTGGCCCCTGACTGTGGAACTGTTGGTATTTGCAGAGTGTTTTTGGATTTCTGTTCCCAAATGATTCCATTTTTGTAGAACAAGTATATAATTGAAATACTGTCAGTTGGAAACGATCTTCAGTAACCAGCAAAGCACCTCCATTCCAAAGGTTGCCACAGAATCCTCCAGGTAGAATTCATGTGAAGGAAACATGCACTTTTCTGGGAAGAGGGGAAGAAGCTCTGAAATGTACAAATATCATGTGTTGCCCCTCCACAAATCCTGGGAATGAAAGGCATGGAGGGAAATGTGTGAAATAAACCAAGTGGATCTGGGAGCAGGGAGGGAGATGTCACTGAACTTTGGCTGGCACAGTTTATCTAGCCAGTAAACCTCCTTATTTGTTTGATAAAACACAATACCAACCTCCCATCTCTGCAACACCCCCCCCCACCAAAAAAAAACCCTTCAGTTTTAGCAAGAGAAAAAAATTTTGTCCTAAGAAGATCTTGTTATTCATTGAAACAGTACCTTCCCAAGCTTAGCCACCACCTCTAATTTCAACATACTATATTTAAATGCTGCTGCCCAGTTAAAGTTCTAGATTTTGTTTTATTTGTTTATTATTTTACTTGTCAGTTATTATTATTATTATTTGAGGTGGAGTCTTGCTCTGTCACCCAGGCTGGAGTGCAGTGGCACGATCTCAGCTCACTGCAATCCCCGCCTCCTGGGTTCAAGCGATTCTCCTGTCTCACTCAGCCTCCTGAGTAGCTGGGATTACAGGCGCCCACCACTGCGCCTGCTAATTTTTGTATTTTTAGTAGAGACAGGGTTTTTGTATTTTTAGTAGAGACCATCTTGGCCAGGCTGGTCTCAAACTCCTGACCTCGTGATCCACCCGCCTTGGCCTCCCAAAGTGCTGGGATTACAGGCGTGAGCCACCGTGCCCAGCCTTTTTTTTTTTTTTTTTTTGAGATGGAGTTTCACTCTTGTTTTCCAGGCTGGAGTGCAATGGCGTGATCTCGGCTCACTGCAACCTCTGCCTCCTGGGTTCAAGCGATTCTCCTGCCTCAGCCTCCCAAGTAGCTGGGATTACAGTTGCGCGCCACCACGCCCAGCTAATTTTTTTGTATTTTTAGTAGAGATGGGGTTTCACCATGTTGGTCAGGCTGGTCTCCAACTCCTGACCTCAGGTGATCCACCCACCTCGGCCTCCCAAAGTGCTGGGGTTACAGGTATAAGCCATTGCACCCGGCCCAGCGATTTCATTTTAAACTTACCTTTCATACAAAAAAAAAAAGTCACTTGTAAGTGACAGATGCCTCCTAAAGCGACATAACAAGTGACTTTGTTTTGGTATAAAAGATAAGTTTAAAATGCAGAAGGCTTAGCTTGATGTTTATTTTCAATGTGGCTTATGAATGACTGCAGTGCAATGATGTGTCCCTGTCCACACGTGTTCATGTGTGCCAGGCACTGTGCCAGGCACTTTACCAACAGTGTTGAATCCTCACAGGGTGGGCGCTGTGACCTCATTTCACACGGAAGGAAAATGAAGCTTAGTGAGGTGAAGGGAGCAGGTTCATAGAGCGGCACTCAGGTGCGAGGCGCTTGAGCAGCTTTGCCTTTTCATCATTTTAGTGGAGGAGGGAGGCTGTCTCGCTCACCACCGCCTTGCAGGAGCTGGGTGACTAGAACCAGGCAGGTGCCCAGTAGATAGTCACTAAGCGGATGAATGTACGGTACAGAGAAAAAACACAGAGGCTGCCTTTCTCGATCTTCAAATGGAAAGCTCATTTCTTCTGTTAGGAATGTGCTATCTTTTAGCAAGCTGAGGTTAAACTAATAATTAATGCAGTGAATAAAATCATGACATTTTCCCCATGCAGATAGTTTCCTCTCCTTGTGTGCCCTTCCTCCAACGCTTGCACTATTTATATTTGAGGAGTGACCTGGAAAGTGTTACACAACAGCAGCGATGATGGAAAACACACCTAAGTTGCTGCTTTAAAAGGCAGTTCTGGGCCAGGTGCGGTGGCTCACGCCTGTAATCCCAGCACTCTGGGAGGCCGAGGCGGGCGGATCATGAGGTCAGGAGATCGAGACCATCCTGGCTAACACGGTGAAACCCTGTCTCTACTAAAGATACAAAAAATTAGCCTGGCGAGGTGGCGGGTGCCTGTAGTCCCAGCTACTCGGGAGGCTGAGGCAGGAGAATAGCGTGAACCCGGGAGGCGGAGCTTGCAGTGAGCCGAGATCGCGCCACTGCACTCCAGCCTGGGCAACAGAGTGAGACTCCGACTCAAAAAAAAAAAAAAAAAGGCAGTTCTTTTTAATGTATGGATTTGTGTTGTTGTTGCTGTGGACCTTCTGGTTCCTGGACAGGAATGTGTTCTAGACATACCACCACCAGAGGATCCCTTTTCTTCCCCCAGAGGTTGAATGGGGAAGTGTAGTCTGTGGAGCTATCCATAGCTACTGCTTTCCATTTTGAATTTTTTATTTGGACAGTGTGGATTTGCTCAGTGATGTGTTTTTCATGCACAATTTCTGTCCATTTTAGTGGGAGCTGAAGTCTCTGAGTGACCCATTCATCTGGATCAGACCAAGGCTGCCAGTTGGTCTTTCTGTGGTAGCTGAAATTTGGGAGTGAAGCATGTGAATAAAGGACATTTCCTGGTCTTGGGGGTGTCACAAAAGATCCAAGACATTGACCTTACCTGACTAGTTGATCTTTCTAAGACCAAATCAAATCTCGATGAATTTAAACCTCAAGATAAAGTGAAGACCTTAGGTAACATATGATTTCCTCTAACAATTAGTCTGGCCCATCAAGCAGAATTGAGATAAATACACACAGCCAGTGTATCCTTCAGCAAGCCTCTTTTAATGATTTAAAAAGAACTTCTAACTTTTACAAATAATTGTGTTCAGAGACAGACTTTCAATCTAAAGAAAAGATCAAGGACCTAGCTCTCGTGGCAGAATGTAGAAACAGAAGCCTCCAGATTGATCTCTGCAGATGCTAACGTGGCCCACTTTGTCCTCATATTCAGCCTGATCCTAAAGCCCTTACAACTAAGCCAATACCTGCTTGGATTCTTCTGACAACTGGCAAAGATGTCACGTTCCACTTCTTATCTCACCACCTCTTAACCACAAATTGGCCCCAGTGGCTTTCAAAAGGGGGGAAAATTGTGAGAGTTTGAGACTGTTTATGTACTCATGACTAAAACCAAATCTGAGATCTTTGGAACTCTTAGCTGGCCCTGGGGCATGCGAGCCGCCTGTGCATCCCTTTGGTCCACGTGGAGGCCCGTGAAGACCTTCAGTGGAAGGAAGAGTGGGTCAGATGAGACGTGTCCATTTCATCAGTCAGCCATCGGTGACAGGCTGAATTCAGAGACCCAGGCCAGAGTGTACCAGCTACAAAATTTATCCAAGGATTCCAATTATGCTTAAAAAAATTCTACCAGAAGAAGTAAAAAACAATGTTTATATGTTAAGAAATGTAACAGAGTAGCTCTCATTTGATAATATAAAATAGCTCTGCCTCTATTCAAAACAGTTGATTTTAAAAGTAGGTATATAGTCGCTATACTTATTATTATTTTTAGATTGCTTTAAAAAGCATATGCGTCCCTATCTCTTTGGCAAGCACCCAGCGGTGAGTCACGCCCTGCACCCGCAGCAGCCGATCTGAGAGGCTCCTCTGGGAGCCTCCGTGAAGTTTTCCAAACCCTCCATGCGGGCCGCACACAAGATGCCCGTGCCGGGTCGTTTCCCATCAGCTTCCAGCCACGCTGCTTGCTTGTAGCTAAAAGCAAACCAGGGATGCCCGTGTCAGATGAAGCTGCTTACGAGTCTCCATGGAAAGGCGGCGCTGGTGCTCCGGCACTTGGTCTGCTCGGTGCACTCTCTTCAGAGGTCGCCGACCGAGCCCTCCAGGCGGCTCCAGCTTAGGCGCCTCGGGATGCGGGCCGGGGAGACCTCCCGGGGCAGGACCGGCCTCAGGGGCCAGCGGGCGCGTCGTTGGGGCCCAGCAGGAGCTTGGCGCCCTGTTTGTCGATGCTGGAGTTGATGCTGTCTGCGTCCTTCTCCGGCTCGGGGACGCAGGTGCAGCCCACGGGGATGGTGACGTAGGCCTCGGTGTAGACGGAACGGCCGCCGGCGCAGGCGGGGGTGCGGCGCAGGACGACGGTGGGCATGTAGACAGGGGCGCTGCGGAAGCGCACGTCCTCCTCGCCGAACAGCCCGGTCAGGCAGCCCCGGCACAGGCAGTAGGCTTCAGGCAGGTACCTGGGGTACCTCGCCGGGTCGTAGGAGATTCTGCAGGGAGAGAGCACGGGTGAGGTCACGCCTGGGGTCAGCCCCGCGCCGCGCGCTGAAATCCCTGGTTAGAGTCACCGGGGAGGGCCTCGGGGACTGTCCTGTCCTCCGCCTGCGGGCGCGTGCGTGCGAGGCCCCCCGCCGACAACAGATCTGCCCAGCGCTTCCTTACATTTGAAATGACGGCACATCTAGCCAGCCCTGAGCCAGGCCGGAAAACTACTTCCAGAGTCTGGGCTAATGTGCGCAGAAAAATAAAATCTATGCCGCCTGCACGGGTGCCCACAGGTGCCACCAGAACAGAATGAGGCGCCCTGTCTGCCTAGGGCCCCGGAGCCGCTGCTTCCCGCCGGCAAGGCTCTGCAGACCCCGAGGGGAGCGTCCACCTGGGGCCTAGGCTGGGGGCAGGTAGGGCGGGTTTCAAGGACAGGCTTGGGGCAGGTCTAGAGAAAGAGGGGCTGGGGGCGGACAGTGCTGACTGGGCCGGGAGCCAGAGGCCTGCAGGGCTTTCACGGGAGTGAAGGACAAGAGCTTTCTCCATCAGGGAGATTTGGTGCCAAGTGCCAGCTCTCAGTGGCCTATGAGGTTCGGGGGCTCAGGAAGGCATAGGATCCTCTTCTTCCGTTTGTGTCTGAGGGACTAGAGCACGCCTGGGAGGTGAAGAGCCTAGAAATGGTGTGTTCTCGCCATTGGAGATGGATCCAGTGCCACCTCCGTGCCAGGACCTAAGGAGGGAGTCTGCCGGGGGAGGGGGGGGGTTGGGAGGGAGGTAGTCTGGTGTAGGAAGAGCCCGAGGCCACCGGCCAGGCTGCCATCAGAGGAAGCCGGTGACTGACACAGGACTGCACCCAGCCACCTCTTGTGCTTGCGGAACCCCAGAGGGACATTTCCAAGCACTAGTCCACTGTTTGAATGTGGGGGATGAGGTCGGACAGAAAGTCAGCAATGACTCCAAGGCTTCCAGTCGGGGTGGCCAGAGGATGGGGCAGCGCAGGGATCAGGAGCTTGGCCAGGTGGCCTTGCTGGCAGTGGAGCCCCAGAGGTGGGAGCCCAGGGTGAAGGCACCGGAGAGGGCAGTGGGGACCGCCTGCAAAATGAACAAGTTGTCTCTGAAGCAAAAACAAAAAAGCACAATCTGACTTCATTTATTCATGCTTCCCTCCAACATACCAAATAGTTGTAGAATTTTTTTTCACAGGTCTCATGTCAAAGCATAGGGTCAAGGGACAGTCACCACTAGGAAGTACAACGAGAAAGAGTGTCCCTCAGATGGAATTTTAGAAAGATCCCTCAGACTATGGGGGGGAAGATGGGCTGGAGCCGCAGAGGGAACTCTTGGCTGAAGGCAGAGTTTTAAGTTGTCCACCGATAGATGGTGGTTAAATAAGATGATAGTCTCCGGGGGCACATGGAGGGAGAACAAATAGAGGCAGAGGAGAGCAGAGTACACCGACTTCCCGGGGAGAAGGCTGATGGTGGAGACTGGGTGCATCCTCAGTCCACGAAGGGCAGAGGCTTGAGGGGGCTGGGTCAAACCTGAACTTGAACCTGATGGAGCCAGGCTACCAGAAATAGAGAGAAATGACACTATGAGGACGTGACCAACAAAGGACGGAATGTAGGAAACTTGATATATCCCGTGTTGTTCCAGGAGAAAAACAAGAGGGAGGGAACCTACACGAGCGCCTTGAGTAGAGGAACACAAGCCGGGGGTGTCCTGGCTGGGCCCACACCTGCCGTCCTGGCGCAGTGACATGAGGCCAGCCGCTTCCACTCCCAGTATCACCACCTGCACAATCATTTATCAAACACATGCAACCCAAACTCAGGGACATTCCACAAAACGAGTGGCTGCTGGAGGTTGGATCCTAGAGCAGAAAGGGGCATTTGTGGACCCCCTAAAGAAGGCCTGCGGGGCAGATAACAATGTCGTGTCTGTTCATTTTCCGATCTCAGCATTTTGCTGAGTGATGATGCTGACATTTGGGGAACCCAGGTAAATGGTATATGGGAACTCGTCCTAATTTCACAATAGTTGTGTTAGTTTGAAATTATTTCAAAATGAAGTATTAGAAAATAGAGAAAAGCATTTATAGGACAATACAGAAATTTGACTGTGAACATGAGTGTGAGCATGTGTGTATGGCAGGTGTGTGGGTGTGTGTGGGCAGGTGTGTGTGAGCGTGGGCAAGTGGGTGTGGTCAGGTGTGAGTGTGGGAAGCTGTGAGCATGGGCAGGTGTGTGGGCAGATGGGTGAGCGTGGGCATGTGTGTGAGCATGGGCAGGTGTGTGTGGGTGAGTGTGGGCATCTGAGTGTGGCCAGGTGTGAGTGTGGGCAGGTGTCTGAGTGTGGGCAGGTGTGGGTGTGTGTGTGGGCATGTTTGGGCAGGTGCGTGTGAGCATGGGCGTGTGTGTAGGTGAGTGGGCAGGTGTGGGTGTGGGCATCTGTGAGTGTGGGCAGGCGTGTGTGATGGGCAGGTGTGCGTAAGTGTGGATAGGTGTGTGGATGAGTGTGGGCAGGTGTGCGAGCATAGGCAGGTGTGAGCATGGGTAGTTGTGTGTCAGCATGGGCAGGTGTGTGTGGGGCAGGTGTGTGAGCACGGGTGTGAGTGTGGGCATGTGTGAGCATGGGCATGTGTGGGTGTGAGTGGGCAGGTGTGTCTGAGCATGGGCAGGTGTGTGAAGGCAGGTGTGAGCGTGGGCAGGTGTGTGGGTGTGTGAGCATGGGCGGGTGTGTGAGCACGGGCAGGTGTGTGTGAGCGTGGGCGTGTGTGTGGGTGAGGGGGCAAGTGTGTCTGAGTGTGGGCAGGTGTGTGGGGGCAGGTGTGAGCGTGGGCAGGTGTGTGGGTGTGTGAGCATGGGCGGGTGTGGGAGCACGGGCAGGTGTGTGTGAACGTAGCCATGTAAGTGGGCAGGTGTGTGTGTGAGTGTGGGCGTGTGTAAGTGGGCAGGTGTGTGTGGGGGCAGGTGTGTGTAAGTGGGCAGGTGTGTGTTTGAGCATGGGCATGTAAGTGGGCAGGTGTGTGTGTGAGCGTGGGCGTAAGTGGGCAGGTGTGCGTGAGTGTGGGCATGTGTGTAAGTGGGCAGGTGTGTGAGCGTGGGCATGTGTGTAAGTGGGCAGGTGTGTGTGTGAGCGTGGGCGTGTGTAAGTGGGCAGGTGTGTGTGAGCGTGGGCATGTATGTAAGTGGGCAGGTGTGTGAGCGTGGGCATGTGTGTAAGTGGGCAGGTGTGTGAGCATGGGCATGTGTGTAAGTGGGCAGGTGTGTGAGCGTGGGCGTGTGTAAGTGGGCAGGTGTGTGAGTGTGGGCGTGTGTAAGTGGGCAGGTGTGTGAGCGTGGGCATGTAAGTGGGCAGGTGTGTGTGAGCGTGGGCATGTGTGGGTGTGTACGTGGGCAGGTGTGTGAGCGTGGGCGTGTGTGTGAGGGAGCAGGTGTGTCTGAGTGTGGGCAGGTGTGTGGGGGCAGGTGTGAGCATGGGCAGGTATGTGTGGGTGTGAGCATGGGCGGGTGTGTGAGCACGGGCAGGTGTGTGTGAGCGTGGGCGTGTGTGGGTGACGGGGGCAAGTGTGTCTGAGTGTGGGCAGGTGTGTGGGGGCAGGTGTGAGCGTGGGCAGGTGTGTGTGGGTGTGTGAGCATGGGCGGGTGTGAGCACGGGCACGTATGTGTGTGAGCGTAGGCATGTGTGTGTGTAAGTGGGCAGGTGCATGTGAGCGTGGGCATCTGTGGGCGTGTGTGTAAGCATGGACAGGTTGCGTGCTCACTCGCACGCGGCATGCAGCAGGCTGGAGTCATGGTGAGCTATTTGAGAAGTGCACAGGAGCCCTGGAGACCACAGCAGTTAGTCTGTATGTGATCTTGCTCCTGGAAACTCATGAAGGGCACCGGGCAGCTGCACACACGTGAGATGTGGTTTTGGAAAGGCTGTCAGAACAGTACCGAGGATGTGCCGCAGGAAAACCAAAGACGGGCGGGCGGGTCAGGCATTCCTCTGTGGACTCAGTCTCTTCACGGGTGGGGTGAGTGACGTGAGGGCATCGCCCGGCCCTCTGAGTTCTCGTCACCTGGGACTGGTCTTTCCGTGCCCTCGGTATGTAGGTAACTGCTCATATTTCACCATCGTTTGGGTTCTTCATGAACAACTGTCACTCAGGCGTCACCCCCGGTAGTTTTGTAGGTGATAACTGACAGTCACTTGGATGCAGTGAGGGTCAGAGTTTCATCCGCCTAAAAATATACAGCGCAGCCCTGCACTGGACTTGGGACTGAAATTGCCCCCGCCGCTGGGATGCCTCTGGGCTAAGGCCTCTGACAAGACACCTCCCCCCATGGCTGCCTGGGCCATGGGAGATCAGAGGCATGAACAGGGGCGGGTTTCAGGCAGTTCTCTCACAATGGGAAGGTGCCGCTAAGGGGGGTGCCGTGCATCTACCATGCCCTGCTGCCCAGGGCGCGGGGGCTTGAGGCCTGCAGTCCCAGAGAAGCAGAAAGACAAGGCCTGTGCCTTTGGAAGGATCCAGCGGGGGGCCTGGGAAAGAGGTCATGAGAGAAGCCCTAGGGCCCTCGCTGGCACAGACTCAGAGCTGAAGTCCCTCACCCCAGCCTCCTGCCTGGAGTCTGGGGACATCAACAGCTAGGTGTGCTTTTCGGTTAAGGAAAGCTGCCACCAAAAAGAAACAGCAAGAAACTGCAACGGGAGCCTTTTCTCTTACCAAACACGGACAAGCAACCGAGCAGAGTTCTGCCCTGTGCCGCGCCTCCTGTGGGCAGTCATTCTTTTGTCTTCACATTTTCTGCGTGCTGCTCTGCAGAAGCTTGGCACCAGGGCATTCTTGAAACACATCAAGTTTTCCCCTCTGATGGGATCGCAGAAGTGTCCCTGGCCACGTGGGAAGCTTGGCTTGAGCGAGTGACAGGTGGCCCGGCTTAATCCAGGAACAAAGGACGAGTCCTCCAGGGATGATTAGAGGTGATGGAAACTGAGCTGGGAGAGGAATGTGACAGCAGAGACAGAAAAAGAGCCCTGCCCCTGGGGCCGGACGCGGTAGGAAACAATTTGAAGCGGCTCCGGAGCTCTGAAAACAATGAACACATTCCGAGGGAGGATCGGGCCACCTGATGTGTCCTCTAACCGATGCCCAAGGATAGCTGGGGCGCTGGCTGGCACACGTGCCTTGATGTGGCTCACCCTCCCACCTTGCAAAACATGAAATGATTTTAGAGCAGCAGGGGCTCAGGATGACTGTTTATCTCACAGCAGTTGAAAGACCCCATCCCAGGAACAAAGTGGGGGCAATGCCTTCTCCAATCTTGGCTAGAACCCACAAGCACCGAAATGTGTCTGTGGAGACAGCCTGCCTCGGTAGCGTGGCTCGCCAGATCCGAAGGTCAATGAGTTCAACCCAGCAGACTCTCTTAAAAGGGGAGGATGGAGCCATTAAGAGTCTGGGATCTAAAACTGTAGCCCAACTTAGTCACCACCCAGTAACCTTGGGCAGAGAACTCCACCTTGCCTGGTTCTTTGCAAAGTGAAGGAGATGGATTTGATGAGCACTTCCCACAATTTCCTAACGGCAGGACTGATCATGTGACATTTTCACCAATGTTTTATGCTTAGAAAAGACACTGGCAATACATTGAGTCTCTAAGGTCTTGGAAAATTCCAATTAATCTATAAAGTCAGTGCAATTCTAACGAAATCCCAGAAAGATTTCTCTGAGAACTTGGCAAGCTGATCCTAAAATTCATAGAGAGAGAAGAAAAGGGCCAAGAATACTCAAGACAATTTTGAAAAAGAAATGAGGGGGCAGACTCACGCCAGCAGATCTCAAGACGTTATACAACCATGGTAATACCAAGACATCCGCCGTCCTCTGGGGACACTGAGGGACATGTAGCATCCCTCTCCAAGAGCTGAGAGTCCTGTGAAAAACACTAACCTTTGCAAGAGATAAGAAGGCGGCATAAACAAGATTTCCAAAATGTGGTTTTCAGACCACCGGCATGAGGCCTATATGGGACTCCTGTTAAAAGTGTCGATTCTGGCCGGGCGCGGTGGCTCATGCCTGTAATCGCAGCACTTTGGGAGGCCTCTTGAGCTCAGGAGTTTGAGACCAGCCTGGGCAACAGTGAGACTCTATCTCTACAAAAAATATGTAAAAGAATAAAAATGAGCCAGGCGTCGTGGTGCGTGCCTGTAGTCCTAGTTCCTTAGGCTGAGGTGGGAGGATCCCTTGAGCCTGGGAGGTCGAGGCTGCAGTGAGCCATGATCACGCCACTGCACTCCAGTCTGGGTGACAGAGTGTAACTCTGTCTCAAAAAAATAAAAACAAAAAAAGATGTATAGATATATCTATATTTCAAAATAAAACTTTTAAGTTAAAAAAAATTTTTAATGCAAATTCTCAGACTTAACACTACACCCAAGGAGTCGGAAGCTCTCCACACTAACAAGCTGTCCAAGTGATCTGTTTCACTCATTTAAGCTGGGGAGTCACTGATTCAAATGAATCAGCAGAAACCCATTTCTGGCTGCACAGTCAACAACGTAAGCGCTATCCCTAAAGGCTAGCTAGCCATTGGCTAAGCTCCGATCTATCTATCGATTTGCAGCTGATGGCAAACAATTGGATGATTGCATTTCCCAAGTGGGTGTGAATTTCATGACCATACCGGCCCAGGACTTCTACATTTCCTCTAATGAGTACATAAGGTCATTATTAACCCAGTAAGCAATCAGTGTTGCCAATGGGATGGCTTCCCTGGAGGCACACAAATGAGCTTATAAAAAATAGTAATCAGTGTCCCCCCCACCCCCAGAGATTCTGAATCAATTGCTCTAGAGTGGTGCGGGGGGCTGGTCTTTTTTAAAACCTCCCCAGATAATTCTAATAGACAGTCCTGGTATAGACCAGTTGGTCTCTATGATTAAGAGAAGTAATGAGTCACGAAGACAGGTTTGTGTTAGCCTTCCGATCTCTCACTTTCCCTTTGGAGCAAGCCCAGCAGCTGGGAGGGGGAATGGTTTTGAGACCACAGGGGAAGGAAGGGGCAGGACCGCCACGTTGGAAGCACTATGTGCAGCCAGGCCGGCTGTGGGGCCAGGGCCGGGTATAGTAGGGCTCTGTTGGCTGGCCAGGGAGTAACTGGAGACCACAAACAGCTTCCCTGTTGCCAAGCCGTGGCCAGCAGACCCATCAGCTCCACCCTCCTTCCATGCGCTAAGGCCCCAGGGAGCCAAAGATCTTCAATATGTGCTGCCAAGAAGCTCTGAAAAATGCTTTTCTGGCCCCTACAAGAAAACATCAGTCGTGCATTTCTCATGAAAGAGGACATGGAAAAATCAGCCTGGGATAGCAATGAGGTCTGCCCAGGGCACGGATCCCCACTGGCTTCCCCAGGCCAAGGAGAACTAGCGGTCAGTCCTCCCCTGTCTGGGGACTGAGGTTGACTTTGGTGCAATCCTGAACTTAACATCAAGGTCAGAGCTCCAGAACGAACCCGGCTCCTCTGCCAACTGAGCTGGCTCAGGGCTATTAGGAAAAAGAAGGCTTAGCCTGCCCACCCTCTCCTCTCACTCGTGAGGAAACTGAGGCACCAACAGAGTAGCAGACTTGTCCAAAGTCTTCCAGCTCTCCTGGGTTAGCCCAGCCGCCCGCACTGCCCCCCACAGCCAAGCTGCCTAAGCCTCACGGTAATAACAGATGCGGTGTGCGGTTTGTGGCTATTTAGCAGCCAGCCAGGCACTTGGTAAACAGTGAGGCTACAACAAGGAAATCCATTTATTCTGGGGAAATTCGTTCATCTGGGAGGTAGGGGAAGAGGAGAGAAAGACTAATGTTTTGGAAAAGAACTTGGAAGATAATTCAGAAAAAAAAGTTTTACAGAGGGAAAGGGAGAAAAAGAAATGAGAATGAGAACCCACATTTCTTGAAGGGTTTTATTCTTTTGTCATGGCAAATGCCACACATTCATTGCAGCTGGGAAACATCTCTTCAAAGGAAAAACACGACTCATGCCCACGGGGTGGCTTAACTCTCCGCCCAGGGGAAGCTGCAGAATCTGGGTTCAGAGCCATCTTTGAAGTGTGTCCTTGGGGCAGGCGCCTGTGCGCACCAAGGGGGGAGTCCACCCGACCGCCAGTGAGTCAGTTGTCGCCACAACACTGGTTATGAGGAATAATCACTATCACAACATGAGCCTGGACTCTTTAATTCCAGAAGTTTCCGGTAGATTCTTTTCTCTTTGGCCTCTTATTTAGTGAGCAGTGTGCTCATTGCCAGTTTTTCATGTGTCACTTCTGGAAGACAGACACCATGAGGAATTTCACTTCATGGCATGTGTGGAACTTCCTGAATTTGCCCAAATCATTCTGTTGGCATTAGGGCACATGCATTTTATTCAGGTGAGGAGCACTGCAAGAGGCGCTGATGGAATGAAATATTATCATCATCCCTAGTTACTCTAAGAATGCTAAAGTAAAATCCAGGCAGTAAGGGGAAAATAACTATCAAAGCAAAACGAACATACCTATTTTCAGAACGAGAGACTTTAATCCCATAACAATGCTCCTGACAATGCTTTTATTTTTACCCTGTGAAACAGTGATAGGTGCAGTAGAGCCTGCTGTATTTTAAGAAGCTGGGGCAAGGGGGGAGTAGCGGGGTCTGTGCTGTACCTTGGCCAGTTCAAGGTCATTTATGCATACAAACATTTTAGGGGAAAATACCAACATTTCTTAAATAAGCTGCTTTAAACAATGTGTGTCTCTTTTTCTCCAAGAATGAATGAGGATGAACAATGTCCCGCCGGCCGTCTCACAGGCTGTGACTGAGACCTTCCCAGCCAGGCAGCAGAGCCCTCTGTCCTTCACTCTTCCTTTCTCTAACGCCCTCGTTTTCTCAACAAAGCGTTGTCATTAGAGGATGGCGGCGAAAGGACACTGCACCTGTGCTCATGTACTATGTACAGAGACTCCGTGAAGGCGTGGCTTAGTTTGCTTTAAGACATTAGAAAATAACCCAGTTTGGAAGCAGGGACCCAAGGAAAAACGTTATAAAAAAGAAAGAGGGAGGGAGGAAGGAAAGAAGGGAGGGAGGGAGAGAGGAAGGAAAGAAGGGAGGGAGGGAGGAAGGAAGGAAGGAAAGAAAAGAAAGGAAAAAAGAAAAAAGAGAAAGAAAGAGAAGAAAGAAAAGCACCTCCCATCCCCAAATTCCACAGACCACGCGGTGGGCCGGCCCGGGCAGCCAGTGCGCGGGGCGAGGACGCTGGCGCCGTGCTGCCCCCTGTCGGCCACAAACGCCGCTGCAGACACCTTCGCCGGCCGGTGCTCAAGGCAGTGGGGACGCGCGTACCATAGGGGTCTCAGCCTGCAGGGTGGGGTTTTTTTTTTTTTTTTAGCGTCGGCACACACATTTGAAAGTGCATAAAAGAGAGACATGCATTTGTTAAAGGGGTAGAGGATAAATGGGAGTTTGTTTTTGAGACGTAGTTTTGCTCTGCCACCCAGGCTGGAGTGCAACGGCGCGATCTCGGCTCACCGCAACCTCCGCCTTCCGGGTTCAAGCGATTCTCTTGGCCTTAGCCTCCTGAGTAGCTGGGATTACAGATGTGCGCCACCACACCCGGCTAATTTTGTATTTTTAGTAGAGATGGGGGTTTCACCATGTTGGTCAGGCTGGTCTCGAACTCCTGACCTCATATGATCCACCCGCCTCGGCCTCCCAAAGTGCTGGGATTACAGGCATGAGCCACTGCACCCGGCCTGGAGTCTTAACAAGAAGGATAGCTGTAGTGAGGATAACTTTCTGTAACATTATACTCCTAATCTCTCTCTAATGTTATAACCCCTTTGATAAATTTTTTAAAAAAGATTTGATGGAGAGAAAGTGATGCGAACAGTACCTTGTGACTGCAGGAGGAGTGTCAGGGTCTGTGGTTCCTGGCTGTATTCCAGGGGGCCTGCCCACCAGCCCCCAGACAATATTTGATGAATGAATGTGACCCTCGGTTTCAATATCGGTCAAGTGGAATAATTAATGGACAGCCCACATGGGAAACAGGTCGCAGTGAATGGGCCATTGCTGAACTGCCCACAGGTAACTGGAAGCTGAACTTGGGCACATTTAGTAAGCAGGGGATGTCCTTAGGTACACTGAGAGCCGCCAGTCTTCACAGCTGTATAGCATTTTATCTGACTAGCTGCCTATAGGCGGTCATTCAGGTGACTTCCAGTCCCTGGCTATTATACATCTGTATCCCAAGGTGGCGCTTTTCAAATGAAATCCCTGAAGGGAATTTATTTTCTTCTGATTTCCCCTCTTCCCAAATGTCATCTGCTGAAATTCTGGTACTTGGGTTCTCCACAGGAAAATACCGGCTTCCTTCAGCCGGGGTACCTGAACCGTACCTGCACTGGGCTGCTGGGGAGGGTCTCATGGCCTCTTCGAATGCCGTTGGTGACCTAGGGTGTCTATTTGAAAGTTACTTGACCTCCTGTCCCCTGTTCTCCCTACTCTCCTTTACTCTCTGCTATGGTCTGTGTCCCTCCAACAGCTCATGTGTTAAAAACTCAGTGGCCATGGTAACAGTGTGGGAGGCGGAGCCTTGAAGAGGCGACTGGGTCAGGAGGGCTCTGCCATCCTTGGAGGGGTTCCTGGTAAAAGGATGAGTTCCGCCCTTCCCTCTCTGTCACTTGCTTCCACCTTCCAGCGTGGGACGACTCTCACCAGATGCCAGCACCAGACCCTTGGGCTTTCCAGCCTCCAGAGCCATGAGCCAAATAAACTTATACTTTTTTTTTTTTTTTTTTTTTGAGACAGAGTTTCACTCTTGTTGCTCAGACTGGAGTGCAATGGCATGATCTCAGCTCACTGCAACCTCCACCTCCCCGGTTCAAGTGATTCTCCTGCCTCAGCCTCCCGAGTAGCTGGGATTACAGGTGTGTGCCACCACGCTCAGCTAATTTTGTATTTGTAGTAGAGCTGGGGTTTCTCTGTGTTGTCAGGCTGGTCTTGAATTCCTGACCTCAAGTGATCCACCCACCTCGGCCTCCCAAAGTGCTGGGATTACAGGCGTGAGCCACCACGCCTGGCCAACTTGTACTCTTTATAAATTACCCCCTCTGTGGTATCTGTGATGGCAGCAGAAAATAGCCTAGGACACTCCTTGTCCTTTTCTTTGTTTACCTCCCGACTACAGCTATCCACAGAGTTGTTTACTGTAAAATAAATTAGGTGTAGTTTCTTGAATTGTCCAGAGGAAAGGAGTTAAAGAAAAAAGTAACAAGGCCTAAAAATAAATTATTGCACATTATTCATAACCTAGAGAAAAGTTATCTTTAGACGACTACCAAAAATTGGAAAACATAAGCTGTTAAAAAATATTCAGAGTACTGTACTGGTAGGTGTTTATCTTTGGGTTTTTTTTTTTTTTTTTTTGACAGAGTTTTGCTTTTGTTGCCCAGGCTGGAGTGCAGTGGCGCAATCTCAGCTCACTGCAACCTCCGCCTCCCAGGTTCAAGTGATTCTCCTGCCTCAGCCTCCCAAGTAGCTGGGATTACAGGCATGTGCCACCATGCCCGGCTAATTTCGTATTATTATTTTTGTTTTTTAGTAGAGATGGGGTTTCTCCATGTTGCTCAGGCTGGTCTTGAACTCCTGACCTCAGGTGATCCACCCACCTCGGCCTCCCAAAGCGCTGGGATTACAGGCGTGAGCCACTGCGCCCAGCCTGTCTTTGGGGTTTCATCATAAATGAATGACGTATATCTTAAACTTCAATAAACCTCAGTGTTCTTACAACATATTTCTTAATATATCAATCTGACTTTTAAAAACTTGCTGAGCAACCCAATTGACTTTATTTTTGGCATTTTTGTTTTTAAAGCTAAAGAGAAACAAACATTATGCCACAAAGTAAATGAAAAAATATTTTTGTATTCTGGAAGCTGAATGTTGTTTTCTAACAGCACACTGGGTGGGACTTGGGCTAGATGGAACCAGAGAGGTCCAGGATGACTCCTGGCTCTACTATTTCCTGTCTGTCACCTGGGGCCAATGCCTTCATCTTTCCAGGTCTGGGCTCCTCACCAGGAGCACAAACCAGCCATGGAGTCGCAGGAACTCTGAAAATCCATCCAGATGTCTGCAGTGCCTCTTCAGGAAGCCCCAGAGCCTTTAAGAGCAAACGGTGCCCTTCAACCAATGCCCTTGGTATGTCCCAGGCTGTTGTTTGTGCTGAAGCTTCATTTTCTCAGTATCTGCTTTTTTCTCGTTGTTGGAGAAATTCCCTTTCTGCTCTCAACTTAAAAACTAACATGTCTTTGAAATAAGGAATATGTGCACACGGCAGAAAACTTTAACAGATACAAGAGTAAAAAGTAGGTCTCCTCCCCAACTCCAGCCTCCAGAGACCCTCATAAGACGCACCACAGAACCCACGTTCTAAGGATGCCTGTGTGCGTATATGTGTAGGCGCTGAACACAGAATGTGTCGTATGTACATATTACGTCATATTTTCCCTTTTAACGTAGAAATGGCAGCATGCTATATACCCCTTTCCCCGCTTTGTATTGGTGAGTGATTGATCCACTTATGACTTTTAGAGCTGCCCCATTCTTCCTTATAGTGTATAATATCTAACTCGGTGCCTGTTGGTGGATGTTTAGGTAGCTTCCAATCTCTTGCCATTACAGCAGTGAACACATATCCTTGTACACATATCATTTGGCACATGGGCAAGTGTGTCTGAAGGGGAAATACTAAGTTAAAGGGTGTGTGAATTTAAAATCTTGATATTTAACACCAAATTGCCCTCCATAAAAGTTGTGCTGATTCATACCCCTGTACTTGGATGAGAATGCCTTTCCTTCACAACCTTGCCAACGTAGCCTGCTGGGTGCCAGGAAAAAAAAAAAAAAGGGCTTCTTAGTATAGTCTCCACATGCATTTCACTTATGCCTGATGCTAGCGTTGCTTTCTGTGTCAAGCATTTGAGTCATTTGACCTTCCTTCCCCGGGAACAGTCCCGATCTTTGCTCATCTTTCCATGATGTCACTGGTCCTTTTCTTTCTTTTTTTTTTTTTTTTGAGACAGAGTCTCGCTGTGTCATCCAGGCTGGAGTGCAGTGGTACAATCTCAGCTCACTGCAAGCTCTGCCTCCTGGTGCCCACCACCACTCCTGGCTAATTTTTTTTTTTTTTTTTTGTATTTTTAGTAGAGATGGGGTTTCACCATGTTAGCCAGGATGGTCTCAATCTCCTGACCTCGTGATCCTCCTGCCTCGGCCTCCCAAAGTGCTGGGATTACAGGCGTGAGCCACCGCACCCGGCGGTCACTGGTCCTTTTCTTACTGATTTGTGGGAGCTCTTTAGGAATGAGCTCTTTGTGACTTGGGTTGCAAACATTTTTTCCCAGTTTGCCCTTGTATTGTTCTTATTTTACTTTACCAAGAAGAAAGGGTGTATAATTATGTAACTTCATTTCTCAATCTTGTCTTCTGTGACTTTTGGGGACTGTGAGCAGCTAAATAGGGCCTCCTCCACTCCAAGATTATAAATATAATTGCTTGTGTTTTTCTCTGCTTTTGTGGTTTTTTTACATTTAAATCTTTGATTCATCTGCAATTCATTTTCACAGAGGAGTGAGGCCCAGGCTGTCCCAACACCATTTACTGAATGACCCAGGTCTCCATTCCATCCGTATGGAAAGCCATCTTCCAAATGCCTACTGTAAAACTTATCCACCTAAAGTGATCCTTCCTGTGCCCATCAGTACTCCTGACGTTCAGTCCATCTCCCTATCTGTCTTTCTCAGCATTCTCTCTGACTGCTGTGCCTTTAGGACGTGGTGGCTTGGGCCTGTAATCCCAGCACTTTAGGAGGCCAAGGCAGGCAGATCACTTGAGGCCAGGAGTTCGAGACCAGCCTGGCCAACATGGCGAAACCTCATCTCTACTAAAAATACAAAAATTAGCTGGGCGTGGTGGCATGCACCTGTAATCCCAGCTACTCCAGAAACTGAGACAGGAGAATTGCTTGAACCCAGGAGATGGAGGTTGCAGTCTGCCAAGATCATGCCACTGCATTCCAGCCTGGGTGACAGAGCAAAACCCTGTCTCAAAAGAAAGAAAGAAAGAAATACCACCTGACCCTGTGCCCAGCCTGCAGGTGGGCACTCCTCTACCCAGGCCCCACCCTCAGACACTCCACCAAGGAACAAGCCCTGGCCTGGCACTGTGGCTTACGCCTGTAATCCCAGCACTATGAGAGGCTGAGACAGGAGGGTCACTTGAGCCCAGGACTTCAAGACGAACCTGGGCGACAAAGTGAGGCCCCCATCTCTAAAAAACAAAACAAAAAAACTCGCTGCATGTGGTGGTGCGCACCTGTGGTCTCAGCTACATGGGAGGCTGAGGTAGGAGGATCCCTTGAGCCTAGGAGGTCAAGGCTGCATTGATCTGTCTGTGTCACTGCACTCCAGGCTGGGTGGCAGAGCGAGATTCTGTCTAAAAGAAAAAGCCTGTCCTTCCACAACATCTTTTAGTAGAGGCTCCACACTTCCATTGGCTCACTATTTCTTTTCCTTTTTTTTTTTTTTTTTTTGAGACAAGTTCTCACTCTGTTGCCCAGGCCGGAGTGCAGAGGCACAATCATAGTTCACTACAGCCTCAGCCTCCCTGGCTCAAACTTCCCAAGTAGCTGGGACCACAGGCAAACATGACCACACCTGGCTGTTTTTTTTGTAGTGATAAGTCTCATACTATGTTGCCCAGGCTGGTCTCAAACTCCTGGGCTCAAGTGATCCTCCCACCTCCACCTCCTGAGTAGCTGGGGATTTACAGGTGAGCCACTGGGCCTGGCTGGGTCTCACTTTTTCTAATCTTCCCAATAACCCAAAAGATGGTGAGAGGTGATTGGAGGGAGGCAGAGAGGGCTCTCCTGGCAGGAAAATGCAGGAGCAGCTTTGGCAGTCAGCAATCTGGAGTCCCAGCCCAGCAGCCATCCCCTGAAGACTGTCCTTCCTTCAGCAAATATAAGCCACCCACCTCCGTTTGCCCATGGGGAGTGATCTCATCACTGTTGCTAAATAATATGAAAAATGATGCACATGACACCTTCAGCCACCCTGCTGCAGCTGCCACTCCTGCTCCTGGGACCACCCAGCACTGAGGTTCCACATGTGGGCAGATCTGGGTGGCCCAGACCACGATCCCCGAACCCTGTGTGTCATTCTTATCCATAACCTCCCTCGGCTCCCAGATCCTGCCTGGGGCGACATAGGCGTCATCTGTAGCAAGGGCAACTCAATTTAACTTCCCACACACAGAATGCCAGCGCTGCTAACTCTCAATGTGTCCTCCAGCCCTGCTCTGTCTCCTGAGCTCCAACCAGTCATTGTCACCTGTACGCCTTTCAGGCAGGCAAAACTCAACAGGCTTGATACTAAATTCATTATTTCCTCCCACAACACTTGTTCCTAAGTGTATTTTCTCATTTTGCTCAAATACCATCAACAACCCAAGCCAGAAACACGAGAGACATGCCTTTGGGAGGCTATATACTACTCTTAGGCCCTTGGCCCAGCCTGTGGGGAGCCACGGGTTTGCCTGAGAGTTCGAATCTGCTATAGAAAGCAGGGCCAGCAGCTTCTGTCCAGAGAAATTAATCTCTGGTTCTGAGAGATTCCTCATGTGGTATTTGGTATTTGATATATATATATACATACCAAATCCTATTTGGTATATCAGAAGCATAACACGAGGTTAGAGAAAGAAGAATGCTGTAGTCCATCCCTTCGGGTCCTGGAAATGGAGGAAGAGAGAGGAAAAGCAAGAGCACCAAGACACCAGAATGAATGGTGCCATGTGTGTGCCCTGCAGGCTCCAGCTGAAGGACAGGAGTGAGAAGGGCGGGAGGGGTCCCACCCAACTTCCCCGTGGGCAGGGGCTCTGAGGGGGCTCTGCCACAGTGAGCTTGGTCCTCTGCAGAGTAGCCAGGAGGCAGGAGGCCCTAAAACTTGGCTTCCCAGGACAGCATAGGGGTCCTGTGTGTTGTTGAGTAAAAGGAAATCTCCCTACCCAGCAGCCGGCAGGGAGAGGCTCCAGGAAAGCCCAGATGCGTTTTAGACAAAATCATCACATTTCCTCTGACTCTCCACAGCACTTGTCTTCTTTAATGAGCATCTTTCACGCTGATCCTAGTCTCCCCTTCCCACCGCGCTGCCTGAGTGAAGCCCTAGGTCCTTTGGATGGAAGTGCTGGAGAGCATTGTCCAATCCATGCCCCATTGGGACACCCTCCTAAACCAGAGTGGCTGTATGGCTTCCTCCATTTCAAGTGTCAAGACTTTTTTTTTCTTTAATTTTTATTTTAGAGACGGGGTCTCGCTTTGTCACGCAGGTTGGAAGGCAGTGGCGCCACCACAGCTCACTGCAGCCTGAACCTCCCGGGCTCAATCTATCCTCCCACTTAAGCCTCTGGAGTAGCTGGGACCACAGGCACGTGCCACCACATTTCGCTAATCCTTAAAAATTGTTTGCAGAAATGGGATCTCGCTATGTTTCCCAGGCTGGTCTCGAACTCCTGGACTTAAATCCTCCTGCTTCGGCCTCCCAAAGTGCTGGGATTCCAGGCGTGAGGGTGAAGCTCCGCACTGCTGACAAGGCGGGGATCCAGCTCCTGCGCCTGTCTCCAGCCTCACATCGATGCCCACCCCACAGGCAAACACCTCGCCTACGCCCCCCCCCCCCCACCGCCCCCGCTCGCCTTGTGGCTCTCCCCATTTTCCAAGCGCTTTGTTCCCGCTTGCTATCAGCTGTCCCTTCCCTCAGCACTGCCTTTGTAGGCGACTTGCTCTCCTCCATCAAGATTCAGCTCTTTCACGAAGCCTTTCTTGACCTCTGTGGCCCTGGGAGGCCTTGCCCCCTAGGGCAGCTCCTCCTGCTCCAGCTAGAGGGAAGACGGTCACAGGTGCTTGCTGAGGACACTGCGGCACCCTGCCTACACGCCCCCAACTTCTCCAGCCTTCCCCTTCTGCAGGCTGTCCCTTTCTTCTGAAATGACCTCTGTTCCAAGACCAAAATACTCTCGAAACTGTTCATGTCACTTCATGCACTGCCTGATGGTGTGGTTTCTTTCCCAATTATCCCCACTCCTTCCTTAGGCTATTAAACTAGAGGGGCTTAGAGGGCGCTTCCCAGGGCTCCACTCCAGCAGCCTCTGGACCACAGGGGCACTCAGGAAATATGTGGATAGTACCGCGCACCCCCCAGCAGCACCTCCCCGGGCCCCCTGTGCAGAGTACGGTCCACATCACTGTGTCCACATCACGGAAGGGTCCCCGGCTAGTGCCTTGCGGACCCATCCAACCTGGAGGAGATGAGGTGTTCAAGAGATATGTGTTGCATAGGAAATACTGGAGGGTAAAGAGGGGAAGCAGGACTCCTTCAAGGGAGGTGGTGGGGGTGGGCCTTCGCGGTTTAGGAATTGCCCCCCGGTGCTCCAACTGCCCCGCCCCACCCCGCCTCATCGCAGCGCCCCCCGCACCCCACCCCACCCCACCCCACCGTACCCTACCCTGTCTCGCCCCGCACCACCCTACCCCTACCTGCTCCGCCTTGCCCCGCGTGCCACGCCCCCTCCGCGTCGCCCCGCCCCAACCACCTCCCCTTCCCCGCCCCACCCTCCCCGCCCGCCCGGCCTCGGCCCGGCCCCACCCACTCTGCCCGCCCAGCCCTGCCCTCCCCACCTGCCCGGCCCCGCCAGGACGCGCCCGCGGCTCACCTGTAGGCCCAGGGCGACACGCTGCGCAGGTTGGTGGGCGGCCGGAAGCGGCGGTCGGCGGGCCTGCCCCCTGCCGGGCAGCTCGCGTTGCGCGCCTGCTCACGCGGCCCCAGCTGCAGCGTGTGGTGGAAGGCGCTGAGTACGCCGGCCGCCAGGCGCCCGTACAGCTGCTCCAGTAGCTCCTCTGGCCGGTCCGCGCAGCCCCGCGGCCGCGCCGGGCGCCTGCCCGCCCTCGGGGCGCCCGCGGCCCAGCTCGGCGGCAGCGCCAGCAGGAAGCCGGCTACCAGCATCCAGACCTGAGGGACAGGCCACGCTCAGCGTCCGAGCGCGCCGGAGGAGCCCGCCTGCGCCCCGCGCCCGTGTCCCGCCCGCGGCGCCCGGAGCCGGCGGGCGCCTCCCCTCGCCCCGCGGAGCCAGAGGCCGGCCCGGAGGATGGGAGCCGCGCGGGCGGGCCCCAGAGCGCCCTCCCCGCCTGCCCGCCGCCCGCGGGGTCCCCGGGGCCCAGCCCGGCGCCGGCCCGCGCGCCCCCGGCCCCCGCCGCCGCCGCCGCCCCGAGCCGGGGGCCGCACGGGGGGCGGGTGCGGGGCGCGCGTGCACGTGTGCGTGTGCCTGCCGGGTTGCTGCGCCGCGGGCTGCGAGTGCTTGTGACCCGCCGCACCCTCACCCCCGGGCGCGCCATCCCTGCGCCGCCGCCAGCGAGGGAGCCCCGGAGCCAGAGACGCCCTGACCCGCCGCCTCGCAGATCCACCCTTGCCCCTGCGCCTCGTCATCCGCCCTCCCCAGCCAGCCCGCGCAGGGTCCGCGGCACGCTTTTCCGCGAGAAGCCCCCTGTGGTCTTTCCTCGTACCCGGGGACTCGGACCGAGAAGCCGACTGAGCGAGGTCGCCGCCCGGCCTCACGGACACAGAGCGACTCTGCACCTTTCGCCTCCAGGAGCTGAAAACATTTTGTCACTTGTGCAGTGTACTCACCAGTGCCCCCAACATCTTCTCCCCCGAAAGCGCTTTCAGATTCGCGCCGAGATGCGGCGACGCGGCGGCTCTTGAGCGGAATAAGCCGAAGGGCGACGCAAAGTGGGGCTTCCAGCCTCGAGCATGCGGCGGGGCGCCCAGGGCCTGGGGTCGCGCGCTCAGGGCCTGTGCCGCGCCACGCAGGAGGAGGAGAGGGCTGGCCCTGCCGGGCGCGGGTGCGGGCCCGACTGGCTGAAGGAGGAGTGGGGACTGGCCTGGAAGTCTCCGGAGCAGAAAAGTGGGGCCGACAGGATGGAGTTGGGGGAGGCCGATTTTGGCTCAGAGAGATTTCTCTATTAAGGAAAGCAGTCCAAGAATAGGCCCCCTGGAAGAGGAATGCGCTCAAACCCAGAGGGATTCTCCTTAGAGCTACCTCTTGAGATTCTGTACTTCGAGGAAATTAGAGATTTTTTTAAATCTCTATTTTTAATAAGGTGGGAGGAGGCTGTTGCTCCTTTCTCCTCAACAACATGAAATGATCCTGTGCCTCTATCCAACAACTCTACAACAAAGCACTGAATACTTCCCTGACTGGCACTTTCATGGCTGTTCATGGGCATCTCTTGGTCTATGACGACGATGTTGGAGAGTTCCTACTCCGTGATAACTCAGTTCTAAGTGCAAGCAGTCACGTGAAATGAGCCTGATAGTCTGCGAATGAAGAAACTAAAACGAACTATATTATATACTTCATAACACAAGACAACGTGCTCGTTTGTTCATTCTGCAAGTAAATGCTTAATGCTTCCTAGGTGGCAGGCTAATGAATATGATCATTTTAAAGCAGTCATGCTTTGAAAATAAACAACCCATCCCAGCTGTAAGCTTTTTGAAAGTGTACAAAATATGTAATTGATGACTCCCTAAATGGTTTGCAGCTTTGGTATTTGACTGAATTGTAAACCATTAGTTAAACTACATTTCAGTTATGCTTTGTAGGAAAAACACTTTCCTATGCATTGAATGTTCTATAACTAAGGAGCTTAGTAATCTACTGCTAAAAATCTCACTGAAATCTCCAGTTTAAGCTATTTAAGCAATTTACAGCTCTTGGCAAATATTTGTTTTGGGTTATAAAACACTTTTTCTCTGACTAGTAAATTGTTCATGTTCTTTGTTTCCAGTAAAATGGGAATAAAGGTTTCAGTACTCAAATACTGCTTATTTTTTATTGGAAAAAAGGAAGCGTGGGAGGCTTTTAAGAGAGTATCATTATGAGAGTTTCATAGAAATACTCAGTCTGTCTCATTTCAGCATCCATTCCTATATGAGGTGACGTGGTACCAGACTTAGTTCTGTATGTTATTCAACAAAGTATTTTCCACTGTCTGGTAACATGGCAGCTTCTCTCTTCCTCACCACCCCCCCGGATTACTTTGGAAGTGGGAAGGAAAATATTTACTTTCCAGCAGTTTTCATTTTGTGAAAGATCACAAATGACTGAAAATGCCCACCTATTTGGCAGAACAAAGTTGATATTTGTGAGACTAATCAGTTGAGAAAAAGTCTTATAAATAGGTGCAAATGTTTATGAGTTCCCCTCAAATTTCAACATATTTGTGAAGATGCAAAATAAGCATGTTAATAAGTTCAAACCTAAGACATACAAGTGAAAAAAAGGGAACAACATACTCAAAAGCAGGCTCATCGTGTTCCCTTAAAACCAACATATCTGTAATGTGGCCACGCAAGCTTCATTTGAAGCCTCTCCTGTCCCTCATCCCCTGGTTTACTCAGCACACCCAATACCAGCACAGCTGCAAGACTGCTTAGCATGGGGCAAGCTGTTGGGGAAAATCTTTTAAATCATCCTTAGGCACCGTAACTCCAAAAGCCGGTGTGTGGTTGGCTCCTTCCATACTAATAATCTTGGGTTACTGATGTTCGTATCTACCCAAACCTCTTTCTCTTCCTTAAAGAGCTGTCCTTGAGGCCGGGCATGGTGGCTCACGCCTGTAATCCCAGCACTTTGGGAGGCTTAGGCGGGCGGATAACGAGGTCAGGAGTTCGAGATCAGCCCGCCCAACATGGTGAAACCGGGTCTCTACTAAAAAAAAATACAAAAAGCCGGGTGTGGTAGCGCATGCCTGTAATCCCAGCTACTCAGGAGGCTGAGGCAGAAGAATCGCTTGGACCCGGGAGGCGGAGGTTGCATTGAGCCGAGATTGCACCACTGCCCTCCAGCCTGGGCAACAGAGCTAGACTTCGTCTCAAAAAAAAAAAAAACTGTGCTTGGATGTTCCTACTGATAGCGCTCTCATTGCTGTCACCTTCCTGGTCACTCCCTTGATTCACTGATTTTAGCACTTGGATCTACCACTATTCCTGCTGATCATTCCTGGCACCTTAACCTCCACAGAGACAATTTAACATGCTGATTTCCAAGTGACTACGTTAGCCCCAATTGTCTTTATTTCCCATCTCATCTCAACTGTCAAGTCATAGGGTCATATCCAAGGTTTCATCATCACCAATAACTGCAATACAGCCGAACATCTGATTTCAAATATCCTATTCCTTGACACAGGTGCCTTCTGTTTTCGCCCACTCCTGCAGTTTTCTGCCGTCATCCAGCCTTCTCCCACTTCTCACTAACCATTCCACCCTTGAGTCCTTATGTCCTTTGTCTAGTTTAGATTTCACAGTTCGACACTGTCACCACACCCTTGCAAACACCCTTACTTAATCCCTTTCTCCTTTTTTCTCTGTTGTACTTGCCTAGAATCCCAACTCTTAAAAATCATACAACTGAGCTGAGTAGACTCAGTTCTGAGTTATGACCACAAATCTCAGATTAACATTCAACATAAGTATCGTATTACACCTCTGCAGTTATGGTCTTCTTCCAGTATCACTAATCTACATATTCTCTTTCCTCAAGTCTCTACTGCCCAATTCGTTCCTCACACCTTCCACAGACCACAGATGAGAGCTTTTACATTTCTTCCAACCAGCAAATGCACTGACTTACTCCCACCCAGTCTGATGTCTCCCACCTTCTTTCCTGATGCATTTGATAAACCCTTTCTTGACCCCAGGTCCCACTTGACTCCCCTTTACAGCAAAGGTTCTGAATTTTTATTTTGTTTTATTTTTGAGATGAAGTTTAACTCATTGCCCAGGCTGGAGTGCGGTGGTGTGATCTCGGCTCACTGCAACCCCCGCCTCCCGGGTTAAAGCTATTCTCCTGCCTCAGCCTCTCGAGTAACTGGGAATATAGACACGTGCCACCATGCTGGGCTAATTTTTGAATTTTTAGTAGAGACAGGGAGGGTTTCACCATGTTGACCGGGCTGGTCTCAAACTCCTGACCTCAGGCGATCCACCGGCCTTGGCCTCCCAAAGTGCTGGGATTACAGGAGTGAGTTGCCACGCCCGGCCTTGATGAGCATTCTTTTTCTATCCTTTCTTTTTCAACCTATCTGTGCCTTTAGACAGTCACATGTCTTTTACCAACAGGGATGCATTCTGAGAAATGTAAGGTGATTTCGTTGCTGTGTGAACACCCTAGGTTGTATTTAAACTGAGTATAGCCTACTATACAACTCGGCTCTGTGGGGTGTAGTTTAGGCTACAACACATCTAGGCTACAAACTTGTACAGCATGTTACTGTACTGCATAATGTAGGCAATTGTAACACAATAGTAAGTATTTGTGTATCTAAACATAGAAAAGGTACAGTAAAAATTTGGTATTATAATTTTATGGGGCCACCATCATATATGTGGTCTGTTTTTGACTGAAATGATGTCATGTGGTGCAGGACTGCATTTAAAATGTGTCTCTTGTAAGTAACATATAGTTGAGTCTTGTTTTTTAATAGTCTGATAATCTTTGTCACTTAACTGGAATATTCTGTTTACATTTGCTGTATTTTTAAACATAACTAGCATTTACTAATTATTAATGTAATTGAGTTTGCATTTTTATAATTACTAATGTAACATAATTACTAATATAAATAGGTTTAAGTCCTGTCTTGCTGCTTGTTTTCTCTTTGTTCATCTGCTCTTTATTCCTTTATTTCTCCTTTACCTGCCTTTCTTTGCATTAATCAAGTATTTTTTATCATTACATTTTGTCCTCCATTAGCTTTTTTATTTTTATTTATTATTTTTAGGCACGGGGTCTTGCTCTGTCACCAAGGCTGGAGTGCAGTGGTGCTATCATAGCCCACTATAACCTGGAGCCCCTGGACTCAAGCCATCATCCTGCCTCAGCTTCTTGAGTAGCTAGGACTACAGGTGTACACCACCACACCCAGCTACATTAGCTTAAAAAAAAACTTTTATTTTGAAATAATTTCAGACTTATAGAAAAGTTGTAAGAAGAATATGAAGGAACTCCACATACCCTTCACTGAGTTCCACTATTTGTTCACATTTCTCCACATTGCTTTTTCACTGTGCTTTCTTCTGGACCACTGAGCCATCGAGTTGCAGAAATCAGGACCCTTTGTCCCACAGCACCTCAGTGTGTATTTCTCAGGAACAAAGACATTCACTTATGTAACCGTAGTGCAATTCTAAAAATTAAGACATTTTACAAATACTTATCTAATGTAGATGGTCTCCAGCTTATGATTGTTCAATTATGATTGTTTGACTTTGTGATAAGCTTATTGGGACATAACCCTATGGTAAGTCGAGGAGCATCTGGATTTAATGATAGTTCAAGCTATATGATTTTTCATCTTTATGACTGGTATAACAGAGTAATAAATGTATTTTCAACGTGTGGTGTTTTTTAACAATGGGTTTATCAGGACACAGCCCCATCATAAGTTGAGGAGCATCTGTACATTCCTATTCCTATTTCACCAGCTGTCTCTTTAATGTCCCTTAAAGCAAAATTCCCCCAGTCCAGGATCTCATCAAGGATCATGCATTACATTTTGTTGACATGTCTCTTTAGTTTTCCTTCCTCTCCCCTCCCCTCCCCTTCTCTCCCCTTCCGTCCCCTCCTCTTCCCTCCCCTCCCCCCTTCCTTCCTTCCTTCTTTCTCTCTTTCTCTCTTCTCTCCTTCCTTCCTTCCTTCCTTCCTTCCTTCCTTCCTTCCTTCCTTCCCTTCCTTCCTTCCTTCCTTCCCTCCCTCCCTCCTTCCTTCCTTTTTTGTTTTTTTGACAGAGTCTCACTCTGTTGCCCAGGCTGGAGTGCAGTGGTGCAATCTTGGCTCATTGCAATCTCCACCTCCTGGATTAAACTGATTCTCGTTCTTCAGCCTCCCAAGAAGCTGGCAGTACAGGCATGCACCACCAGGCCCAGCTAATTTTTTGTATTTTTAGTAGAGATGGGGGTTCCCGCTATGTTGGCCAGGCTGGTCTTGAACTCCTATCCTCAAGCGATCCAGCCGCCTTGGCCTCCCAAAGTCCTGAGATTACGGGTGTGAGTCACTGAACCCAGCCTGCTTTAGTCTTCCTTAATCTGGAACAGTTCCTCAGACATTTTTTTGTCTTTCATGGCCTTGACATTTTTGAAAAGTAGAGGCTAGTTATTTTGTCAAATGTTCTTCAGTTTATGGTATTTCTTCATGATTCGGTTCAGGTTAGTTTTTTTGGCAGGAATATTGGCTACGTAATCTCATATCTTTTCAGTGTCTCACATCAGGAGGCATAAGGATTTTATTCATCCCATTATTGGCTGTGTTCACTTTGGTCATGATTAAGGTACCACCAGGTTTCTCCAATATAAAATTTTTCTTCCTCTTATAATTAATAAGTAATTCATGGGGGAAAACTTTGGGGCTATGTAAATATGCTATTCTCATCAAACTTTCCTTCACTTGCTTTAGCAGTCAGTGATGATTCTTGCTTGGATTAATTAATATTGTGGTGGTTGCAAAGTGGTGATTTTCATTTTATTTATTTATCTATTAGTTATTATTTATCTATTTATTTTTAGAGATAGTGTCACGCTCTGCTACTCAGACTGGAGTACAGTGGTGCCATCATAGCTCACTGTAGCCTCAAACTCTTGGGCTCAAGTGATCCTCCCACCTCAGCCTCCTAAATAGCTGGGACAATAGGCACTTGCCACTGTGCCTGGCTTATTTTTTAATTTTTTGTAGAGACAGTGTCTTGCTTTGTTGCCCAGGCTGGTCTCAAACTCCTGCCTTCAAGCAATCCTTCTGCCTCGGTCTCTCAATGTGCTGGGATTACAGGCATGAGCCACTGCACCTGGCTGATTTTATCATTCTTTCCATATTCATTAGTTGTACCATTACTCTTTTAATTGTACATTCTGCAAAATACTCCTCATTATGGTCTAGCACTGTCTGAATGATATAAGAAACTTCATTTAATACCCAATCCCAATCTTTGGACCAGTATTGTCATTATTTTATTTCTATGTATCTTAAAATTCCACAAGGCATTATTATTGTTGTTTTAAATAGTGAATATTCTTTTATATATCCCCATACCTTTCTGGTGCTTTTCATTATTTTTCAACTTTGTGATCAGTTTCTGTCATTTCATGCTTCTTTCTAGGATCATCTTCCTTTAGCCTGTAGGACTTTTTAGCATTTTCTGTGGACCTAGTCTTCTGGTAATTAATTTTCTCAAATTTTATTTGTCTGAAAAAAAAATTTTTTTTTTGAGATGGAGTCTTGCTCTGTCGCCCAGGCTGCAGTGCAGTGGTGCGGTCTCAGCTCACTGCAACCTCCGCCTCCCAGCTTCAAGTGATTCTCCTGCCTCAGTAGTTGGGATTACAGGTGCCTGCCACCACACCTGGCTAATGTTTGTATTTTTTAGTAGAGACGGGGTTTCACCATGTTGGCAAGGCTGGTCTTGAACTCCTGACTTCAGGCGATCCACCCTCCTCGGCCTCCCAAAGTGCTGAGATTACAGGCATGGGCCACTGCGCCCGGCCTGAAAACTCTTTAACTTTAAAGTTTATAGGATATATTCACTGGAATATAAATCTAGGTTGGCAGACTTTTAATTTGTTTTTCAGCACCTTAAGGATACCATTTTATTGTCTTCTGGTTCCTTAGTTTTATTGAAAAGTTAGCCATAAATCTTATTAATGTTCCTCTGAAAGTACTGTGTCCTTGTAATTCTGCTTATCTTAAGGACGTCGTGGGTTTTAGCAGTTTGAGCACAGTGTAACCACAGCGTGGTCTTCTTTGTATCTCCTTGGTGCTCACTGAACTTCCTAAATCTGTGGCTTTATGTCTTTTTCAATTTGGGGAAATTGTAGACATTATCTCTTCTAATGTTAATTCTACCCTATTCTCTCTTCCACTCCTTCCGGGATTCCCATTATAATTATTTAAACTCTTGACTGTGTCCTAAGTGTCTCTTGTCAGCTGCTTTATTTTTCCAGTCTTATTTCTCTTTGCTTTAGTTTGGATATTTTTCTATTGACCTACTCACTAATCCTGACATCTGCTGTGTCTGGTACATTGTTCAATCCATCCAAGTAAGTTCATTTCAGATATTGTGTCTTTCAGTTTTAAGTTATTTGACTCTTTTTCACAGATTCCAACATTCAATTGAAATTTTCCATCTTTTTATCCATTTTATTAACACACTAGTCACAAAGTCCTTGTTTGTTAAATCCATTATCTGGATTTTCTAGAGGACTGCTTCTATTTATACTTTCTCTTGATTGCTGGTCATATTTTCTTGACTCCTTGCATTCTAGTAATTTTTTTTTTTCTTGAGACAGAGTCTCGCTCTGTCGTCCAGGCTGGAGTGCAGTGGCGCGATCTCTGCTCACTGCATGCTCCACCTCCTGGGTTCACGCCATTCTCCTGCCTCAGCCTCCCGAGTAGCTGGGACTACCGGTGCCTGCCATCATGCCTGGCTAATTTTTTGTATTTTTTAGTAGAGACGGGGTTTCACCGTGTTGGTCAGGATGGTCTTGATCTCCTGACCTCGTGATCTGCCCGCCTTGACCTCCCAAAGTGCTGGGATTACAGGCGTGAGCCACTACGCCCAGCCACAGTAATTTTTTTTATTACATGCCAAGCATTGTATATATAAGAACCATAGAGACTGCAAATGATATTCTTACCATAGAAAGGTCCTCCTTCCTCTCTTAGGCAGAGAGGATTCAGGACTAATTACTTCAATCCAGTCAGGGATTGAGTTGAGTTGCAGGGTCTCCTTCTGTTGCCCAGGCTGGAGTGCAGTGGTACAATCACAGCTCACTGTAACCTTGAAGTCCTGGTCTCGAGTGATCCTCCTGCCTCAGCCTCTCGAATAGTGGGGACTATAGGTGCATGCCACCATGCCCCAGCTAATTTTTTTATTTTTTGTAGAGACAGGGTCTCACTATGTTGCCCAGGCTGGCCTTGAACTCCTGTCCTCAAGCAATCCTCTTGCCTCAACCTCCAAAAGCACTGGGATTACAGGCATGAGCCACCTCACCCAGCCTGGGCTGCAGTTTTTGTATAAGGGTCAGTCCACCGTTGATTCATGTTTGTCCTTCTAGGCTTTTGATTAGGAGCCTAGATTTGTCTCCTCAGCTGAGAAAGATGGAAAAAGAGTCAAGTTGGTCCCTCCAGGTTTTGACTTTAGATTGTTAGCCTCCTGCCCCCATGCAGATTCAAAAAATAGCAAATATCTTTTTTTTTTTCTTCAAGACGGAGTCTTGCTCTGTTGCTCAGGCTGGAGTGCAGTGGCGCAGTCTTGACTCACTGCAACCTCTGCCTCCTGGGTTAAAGAGATTCTCCTGCCTCAGCCTCCCAAGTAGCTGGAATTACAGACGAGCACTATGCCCAGCTAAATTTTGTATTTTTAGTAGAGACAGGTTTTTGCCATATTGACCAGGCTGGTCTCAAACCCCTGACCTCAAGTGATCCATCCGCCTCCTCCCAAAGTGCTGGAATTACAGGTGTGAGCCACTATGCCCGGCCCCCAAAATAGCAATTATCTTGAGGGTAGACTAAATAGCAAGTATCTTGTGGAAAGCCTTTCCCCCTAGCAGGACATCGTCCCCTAAGAACTATGGGAGATTTAAGCCCTTAAAACCTCCATCCCAGTTCCCTAGCCTCCAGCATTACCCCAGCTGAAGCAGCACTCCAGCAAATGCCCCATGGTGGAAAGCCAGCCATACATTTGGGGCTTCTCTAAGTTTCCAGTTTGTCATGCCAACCCCAAATGACCACCTTAAAAGCTCTGCTAGTTTCTCTAGATGACGCCTTTTCCCTGAGGAAAGTGCAGTTCTTAGCCCATGCCTAGAACTGGCGAATGTCTCCAGAAAAACAGGCAGGATCAGCAGTTCATTTAGAAATGGCTCTTTTGGGCCGGGCGCAGTGGCTCACGCCTGTAATCCCAGCACTTTGGGAGGCCGAGGCGGGTAGATCACGAGGTCAGGAGTTCAAGTCCAGCCTCTGGCCAAGATGGTGAAACCCCGTCTCTACTAAAAATATAAATATTAGCCAGGCACGGTGGCAGGCACCTGTAATCCCAGCTACTTGGGAGGCTGAGGCAGAGAATTGCTTGAACCCAGAGAATTGGGAGGCAGAGGTTGCAGTGAGCCGAGATCACGCCATTGCACTCCAGCCTGGGCGACAGAGGTTGCAGTGAGCCGAGATTGTGCCACTGCACTCCAGCCTGGGCGACAGAGCAAGACTCTGTCTCAAAAAAAAAAAAAAAAAAAAAAAAAAAAGGCTCTTTCCTCTCTGCAATTTTTAGAAGACATGATTTTTGCAATGATTTGTTTTTTTTTCCCAGCTGCTACAGAGGGCTTCCATGACCTACTGCATCCTTCTCAGAACTGGAAGTTTGAATCCTGAAACCTCCTACATCACTTGTTGCTCTTCTCAGTCTCTTCTGCTGAGCCATCCTTTTTCTCTGGTACTCACGAGCACATTGCTTATACTTCTTCTCTAGCCTCACTCTCAGACCTAATTGATCTCATTCAGTTTCATGGTTTTAAGTACGAAGTGTACATAGATGGATCCCACATCTCTACCTGTAGCCCTCACTTCTGTGACCTCCAGATTTTAAAGATTAACTGCATTCTTCGTATCTCAAATTGAATGCTTAAGAGACAAATTTAACATGGGTAAAACACATCTACTTATTCCCCCCCAAATCTATTCCTATCTTACTAAAAAGACAACACTAGCCACTCCGTTCCTTAGCCACAAATTTTGGCATCATCTTTTCCTCTTTCCCTCACAATCCACATCCAATCCATTAGTAAGTCTCAGCTCTGCCTCCAAATATATGCTGAATCTGACCACTTCTCACAATTTTCTATTGCTAAAAACCTGTCTCAATTGCTTTCATCTCTTACCCAGGCTACTGCTAGTAGTTTCCACTCTTCCCTTCCATCCCACTTGCCCACTTCATCTTCATGGCGACCAGTGTGATGACTGGTTTCTAAAGGTTAAATGAAAGCACTTCACTCACCTCCCTTGCATGAAACCTTCTAGCAGGTGTTCTATAGTAACTAGAATAAGATCCAAACTGTCTTCTTTATAAGGCTGTACATGCTCTGAACCCTGCCTACCTTTTGGATCTCATCTCCTTTCCCTTTCCTGCCCATGTAGCACACCACCTACATTGCTGGATCCCAAACCCTCTCACTCACTGTCACTGTAGCTCAATAACCCTGTGACACATCCAGATCATTCATTTTTCAGCGTGCGGCACTTGCTGCTCCTTCTGCTCAGAACACTGCTTTCTTCTCACCATTCTAGTGTTAATACCAAGGCCACCTCTTAGAGTCCCTCCTCCATAATCACTACCTATTGCATTATTCCATTTTGTTCTCTTAACTGTAATTAACAATATCTAGAGTCCTTTAAAAACATATTTTCTGGCCAGGCACGCTGGCTCACGCCTGTAATCCCAGCTCTGGGAGGCCAAGGTGGGTGGATCATGAGGTCAAGAATTCGAGACCAGCCTGGCCAACATGGTGAAACCCCGTCTGACTAAAAATACAAAAATTAGCCAGGTGTGGTGGTGCGTGCCTGTAATCCCAGCAACTCAGGAGGCTGAGGCAGGAGCATTGCTTGAAACCAGGAGGTGGACGTTACAGTGAGCCAACATTGCACCACTGCACTCCAGCCTGGGCGACAGAGTGAGATTCCATCTCAAAAAAAACCCAAACAAACAAACAAAATATATTTTCCATCTCCCCACCAGAATTTAAGCTTCTTGAGGGCAAGGTATAGTTCTTTTTCACTACTGTATCCCCCAAATTTTAATGAATTCTCTGCACATACTGGATGTTTACTGTATTTGTTGGCTGTCTCATCAATTAGAGCATAACCTACTTTGGGAGCAAGGAATGTGGTCTAGTTTTGGTTTTCCTCCCTCGCATCTAACAGTAGCATGCACGTTGCAGAGACAATGGTAAGTAAGATTGAGGGGTCCATTCTCTTTGGTATAGTGTTAGAGATAAGCCACTTCTTCTGACATCCTCGTCATTATAATTCCTCTGGAGACTCTAGACCAGCCAAACACATTGTTAAAGAAAAATGCAGGCAGTCCTGCCCCCAACCCACTAAGTCACAAATGGGAAAAGCCATCTTAGAGTTGTTACTGCTCTGTGCTATTGGTGCACACCCCTGGGCTGAAGTAGAAAGGAACTTCGGAAAGGAGCACTAGGGTTATGGTTTGGTATTTAATCCCATTACCCTTTATACTGCTTCCAAAACATAATTGTTTTAATAGTGTTTCTAATCCCCACAAGGCAAATCTTCCAAAGAATTTCCAAACTCCAAGCAATTTAAGTATGAACAGAAATTGTGCCTATGTCCACACAGCATTTTTCAATCTGCAAGCCATGAAATCAATGTAGTGACTTCACTACTAGCACTTTGTTTGAATGAAACTATAGAAAATATTAGCATGTATTGCAATAATAAGGGTAAATTTTTATGACTACATACACATATATGTACTAGGTTGTGTTATGAAATTTATTTCTTCCTGTGTGTCAATGTTTTCAAAAAGCTAAGGAAGTCACTGGCCTAAAGTATTAGTTTTACCTATTTTTATTCCTTAAAAGAAAAAAACAACTTAAATGCATACATACAGAATAGAATACACTTACTTAAGTTTTGACAGTGAAAAAAAATAATTACAGGTTAGATATTTAATCCAAGGTTTAACATGAGGATGATCTCATAAGGCAATTTCTTTCCTTTAATAAATATTAAAGTGAATATTATTCTGGAAGCAAATCATCTCCTAATTCTTCATCAGCAAAATCATCCTCATCGATCCTTTTCTTGGCTGCAGTTTTTGGTCGTTCTATTTGAGGGCCAAGTGGGTCCACATAGGAGGCATCTAGGTTTTGAAGAGATTGTCACGTTAGAGTTATGTAAACAAACAAAACAAATGTGAAACCAATCAGGCTCGTAGTCAAAATGAATAACTCAGAGTGAACAGAAATGGTCTCCCAAGTCATTTTAAATTTTATCTGTAAATATCAAATTCTTAAGAATTCCCAGCAACACCTTTTGGCCATCTCACCAGTCTTCTTCAGACCTGCTATGCCTGGAGGAACTGGGTGGAGAGTACTTGCCTATTTCTTTGTTACTGCTACTTTCATAAGGTTCATTTGTCCCAGGTAAAGCTCTGAGTCTGGCACTTAGTCGTTCACCTTTACTACTGGCACTATAGTTCTGGCCACTATCTGAAAACACGAAAATAAAAATGCATTTGTTTAATATGTTGAGAAAACATAAAACTACATTATGCATCTTAAAGCATACTTATTTGCCAAGAAACAAGCAGGTTGTTTAATTTGGAAGCCAGCTTCTTAGGGATATAATTCTTGTTTTCTGAAATTTAAAAGAAATATCTTGTGGGAATCTATAATATAGATAAAACATCACTTAAGAGTAGTCTGTATATGTATTCTTTCAAATGTGTGCTTACTTATAGGTTTCAATTTTATGGAAGAACTTAAGAGAAAGTAAGAGATCACCCTGACTAGTATAATCTAGCAAAGAACAAAGCACCTGAAGAAAGAACAAATGGGAAGTCACAAGCTCAGATCAACTCCTATCGTAGCTGGAGAGGGGCCCTAAAACCACATCACATGAAAAACAGCAGAGGAGGCTAGGTAAACTTAACCTAGTGGGCAGAGAACCTAGATCACACAAGCGCCTTCTTCAAACATTTGAAGTATGTTCACAGAGAAGAGGATTAGACTTCCCCTGTATAGCAGGATAGATTTTGGCTTGATATAATGACAAACTTAAAAAAGAATTATAATTGCCCAAATAGGCAATGGCTGCCTTAGGAAAAAATGTAATATGTATCACTGAGGATTTTCAGATAAAACTGAACACTAACATTAGTAGGAAATGTTAGTAGTACTTTTTAACCAGAAATTTCTGTGATATTTTCTAAAAGTACTCCTCTAGCCCCACAGTTTTCCTTTCTTCCCCTTAGAATTCCTAGAGTGATATTTTTTCTATTATGTAAGCCTCACTTTTAATGAGAGTAGTCCACTGATAAACACACTGACCATTTCGTTTTTGAATATAGTTTGTCTTTTAGTTTACTGATAATGTCTCTGGGAATAAATCAGAACAAGATGGTCTTTAAAATCCCCACATTTTAAGATTGGCCAACTGACCCAAAATAGTAAGTCTTCTCTAAGGTTCTTATCCAAAACCTTACCATTTCCCCTACCACTGATGTTACGGGAAAATAAAGCTCTTTAGTGTACTGAATATGTCTACACACTTTAGTATATTTTAAATTATTTTGTCCCTCTCTTTTTGTTAAAACAAAAGTTAATTTTTTCCATGCAGAAATGTATATGGGTGTCTTTTAAACTGCCTGAGTGAGCTCAAGTCAATAAAGTTTGAAAAACATAGCTCTAGGGATATTTCTTTTACTTTTTTTTTTTCTGAATAATGTATATCCTACCTGTCTCCAAAAAGGTTTAAGATAAGCCACCAAATATATACACAATAACTATATAGCAATCTTTTAAAAGATGAATGAGTATGTGAGAAGAAAAGTTTGGGTGAGAAACATAAAACAAAGTTGGCAGGGAGTGGTCCAAACAGGCCTTCTTGCCTTAGGGTTTGCAGTCAACGAAGGGCAAGGGCATACACAGTTCTTTGACTCATGGGTACATAAGATATGACAACCAATGTCTCCACAAAAATGTAGGTGTTCTCATTACAGAGATAAGATGGAAATGCCTCACAGAACTGCTCACTGAGTAATACTGTGGAATGTCAGAAACACATCCTCATTAGTAAATACGACAACGTTATTTCACTTTTTACACAGATGTAAATTACCAACAAAACCCTGATAGCTCCCTCAGGCACCCAAAACCCTTCTGAAATCCAAATCCAAATTCCTAGCCTGAGAGATTCAAATTTTGTGGAAAAAGCAAACCTTTAAAAAATAAAACCTGGGGCCGGGCACGGTGACTCACGCCTGTAATCCCAGCACTTTGGGAGGCCAAGGCAGGCAGATCACGAGGTCAGGAGCTCGGGGCCAGACTGAGCAACATGGTGAAACCCCGTCTCTACTAAAAATACAAAAATTAGCCGGGCGTGGTGGTGCACACCTGTAATCCCAGCTACTCAGGAGTCTGAGGCAGAAGAATTGCTTGAGCCTGGGAGGCAGAGGCTACAGTGAGCCAGATCGTGCCACTGCATTCCAGCCTGGGCTACAGGGCGAGATTCTGTCTCAATAAATAAATAAATTAATTAATTAAATAAAAATAAAGTGCTTATATAAAAAATAAAACTTGGCTGGGCAGAGTGGCATGCACCTATTATCCCAGCTGCTTGTGGGGATGAGATGGGAGGATCACTTGAGCCCTGAAGTTCAATGCTGCAATGAGCTATGACAGCACCACTGCACTCAGCCTGGGTGATACAGCAAGACCCCATCTCTAATATAAATAAATAATAATTACAATATTTCTAGTCTTTGAAGATTGGACTCTATAGTTTCTGTTGTTGCTTACTCTTAGTGACTTATTTCCTCATGCATGCATACTTTTTCTTAACTGTAGGTTCTTATTCTTTAGAACTTAAAAGTGCATTCCTCCAAGGAGGATTTAAGTTTATTTCTTGTAGGCACCTTGTAGCCTCACCAACTGAAGTCCACTTTAAATCAAATTTTCAGCTTGGTGTTCTTCAGAACACACAGATATAATATGTATTCTAGCTCCAAAACTATGTGAGTGAAGGCTTACTTATGGTTAGGAATTATCAAAAGAGCTCTTCTTGTTTTCTACATTAGAACCAAGGTGAAAATCCATCATCTGTAGGGTGGCCTCTTTTCTTTTGAGATGGAGTTTCGCTCTTGTTGCCCAAGCTGGAGTGCGATGGTGTGATCTTGTCTCACTGCAACCTCCACCTCCCGGGTTCAATCAATTCTTCTGCCTCAGCCTCTCGAGTAGCTGGGATTACAGGCACGCGCTACCACGCCCGGCTAATTTTGTTGTTGTTGTTGTATTTTTAATAGAGACGGGGTTTCACCTTGTTGGCCAGGCTGGTCTCAAACTCCTGACCTCAGGTGATGCGCCTGCCTCGGCCTCCCAAAGTGCTGGGATTACAGGCTTCAGCCACCGTGCCCGGCCAGAGTGGCCTCTTTCCGACTTGGCCTACTCAGAGTATTGCCAGTGAGAAGTCCTAGCTTTGTGACAGGGATTCTTTGATCCGACCTCTGCTCTGGCCTTTTTGAGGCCCCAGGCCTTATCTCTTGGTACCCATGAGTGTCTATAATCTGAGGTTCTCAATCATGAGGGATTAGCTAGGCAATGCCAGCTCCTGCACTTGCTTACTCTTTTGGATTTAAACTTTCTAGATCTTTTTGGCCTCCAAAGAATTTCCTTCTTTGCTACCAACTTGGCCGTGCATTTTTGAAGTTTTTTTCATTTTATTTTTTCCTCCCCCTTCTTCTTTTCTTTTTTTTCTTTTTTTAACACGCAACATATCATTTTTAGGAGAGCTATACTTGGAGTTTTCCTGAATATTTAGACTATCTTACCGTCAGACATAGATATTTGTAATAATTTTACAGCCAGTAGAAATATACAAAAATGTCATTTAAAAGGCTAAGTCTAACCCCTTTATTTTTCAGATGAGAAAACAGGCTTAGGATAGTGAAGTGAAGTGACTTGTTCAAGAGTGCATAGTTGGTGACAAGATCAGCACCAAAACCCAGCCTTCCTGACTGCCAGCCTGGTCCTTGCCTGTTAGACAGATAGTGCCTCTTTAGCAAAGGATCTGTGTAAAGTGTGGCACCTGGGCCTTATTCATATTCAGATTCCAAGCATATGCTATTCCGAGCTCAGCAGTTTGGCTCGCCCCACAAAATGTGGCTGTCTTAATAATGACAGTTAAGCATTTAAAGGAAACTCACAATCTCTAATCTCTTTTCACTACCCTGTATTTTAGACCCTTCTGCTGGCCCCAGAACAACCTGACCCCCTCCTTGCCTTATTAAGCAAGTCTGCAAAAAAAATCTTAACACATTTCTAGTTGGTGGCCGACTACATCCCGACTTGACCAATGTTTTTACAAGGCAATGCATACTAAGAAGATGACCTATTTGTAACATTTTAGAGTGACGTAGTTTTTAAATATGAGGTTTTTTTTTTTTTTTTTTTGGTAAGAAAGTGACTTTTAAGCTGGGTGTGGTGGCCTGAGCCTGTAATCTCAGCTACTCAGGAAGCTGAGGCAGGAGGAGAATTTGAGGCCAGGAGTTCAAGAAAGTTGAGTCTTATAAAAGGCTCTATTCACAGAATAAATTAAGTAAGGTTAAGGGGCTAACTACATGAACTTTGGTGAAAATTTCTCTCCAAATAAAAATGAATTGTTTCCAAGGAAAGACAGTCTTTACTAATTTAGAAAGAATATGGTTATGAGCATGAAAATAATTTATAGCAGTAATAAACTTAAGATAGAAAAAATAACTGTACAGGGAAGATGAAAAGCAATGTCCTTCATTTTTGCTAATTTTCTAAACAGGTTGCGGCAGAGATTTTTATCATATTTAAATACAATGATTTTGTGAAAGTGAGTACATAATACATTTATATAAGTAATGAAAATAAGAAAAATGTATCAATTTCTTTATCTTTAACACCACCGATGCTATTTTAAATTCTGATGAGTGTTAACTGTGCTCCTGCTCAGTACCTTATGCTGTTCACACCCAGCAGAGGCAAAAGGAGATGCAGCCACTGCCTTCAGGAACTTTACAATCTGTGGGTGACTTTTACCTTAAGCATTCACTATAAATAATTTCCATGATGTCATACCTATAACACATTTTAAAGATCCAATAAAAGTACTTGCCTTTCCTGCATTTTTATTTTACTGATTTCTGTATGAACATTATTTTGCTTAGAGAAAAGTAAAAAGGAAACTACATTGTGTGACGATTATTATTCACTGCACTCCAGCTGCAAATAAGATTGTCTCTCGGAAGTTATATCATCTCTCAAAGCTGTTAAGTGATCCAAGTCTATGGAGCTCCCAATGGCAACAGCATCCCCCTTAAGATCAGCCAAGGAAGCTCGATGTGGGATCTCACCACAGTGGGGAAGAAGGGGCCTGTAATAACTGCTCCAGGGTGACACAACTGTGAAGAACATAATTCAACTTGGAATTATTTCCAGTTGAACATTTGGTTTATTCCCAATGTTTCTACCATAAATAATGTGATCAATATGTGTGTACAAAATTATTTCTTTAAAGTAAGTTCCTATCAAAGGTTATGGGCATTTTAATTAATTTATTTATTTTTTGAGATGGAGTCTTGTTTTGTCTCCCAGGCTAGAGCGCAGTGGCACAATCTCGGCTCACTGCAACCTCTGCCTCTCGGGTTCAAACAATTCTCCTGCTTCAGTCTCCTGAGTAGCTGGAACTACAAGTGTGTGCCACCATGCCCGGTTAATTTCTGTATTTTTAGTAGAGTCAGGGTCTCACCATGTTGGCTAGGCTGGTCTCAAACTCTTGACCTTAAGTGATCTAAGTGATCTGCCTGCCTTGGCCTCCCAAAGTGCTGGGATTACAGGCGTGAGCCACCATGCCCGGCTGGGTATGGGCATTTTAAAGGGCTTGATGAATATTTCCAAACATTCCCAGCAGGGTGTGCCACTTAGAACTCCCCCCAGCAGAATTTAGTTAATAAACAGTGCTCATCTCATCTCATCCTTGCTACCCTTGGGAATTACCTTTTAAAAAATTCATTGCTAATTTTATAGGTTAGTTTGTGCTGGTAGCAAGCCCTAAGCCTGTCATAAACAGGCCTTAAAGAAACTGGCCATAAAAAGGATTTCTGCAGCAATGTGGCATGCTCGTGATGGCTATCACACACACTGCTAGAAGTTGTTGGTTTACTGGAGCACGGCAAGGAAAACCTGGCCCCCCCACCCCCGGGAGCGGAAAACTGCTCAAGCCACAAACAATAGCAGGAGCAGCCTGTGCCTTAACAACATGTTTTTGCTGCAGATAATCAGCCAGGGCCTGTTTCTCTGCTCCTCGCTAAAATTGCTTTGTTTCCCATAAGGAATGCTTCTAGCTAATCTATAATCTATAGAAGCAATGCTTAGCACTGGCTTACTGTCAATAATATGTGGGTCAGACTCCGTTTGTGGCTCTCAGCTCTGACGGCTGTCAGCCCCCTGATCCCACTCTGCACTCTATTTCTGTGTCTGTGTCTTTAATTCCTCTAGTGCTGCTGGGTTAGGGTCTCCACGACCGAGCTGGTCTCGGCAAGCGGTGCCCAACATGGGGGCTTGAACCCGGGTCGAAGGGTCGCCCCGAAGCGACAGTTGGAGAACGTGGAACTACGCTGGGGAACACCCGAGTACTCTTAAGCAATCCCTGTGGTGAGTAACAAGGGGAGCTCGGAAGCATCAGGGTAACAATGGGACAAGGGTCGAGCAGGCACGAGGCTTGAGTCTGCTTCGGCATCTCCTCAGAAAAGGAGTGAAGGTTAGCACCAGCTGACTTATGCAACTTTTTAGTGTGGTAGAGAAATACTGCCCCTGGTTTCAGGACTGAGGAACTATGAATGTAGAGGTCTGGGAAAAGGTAGGCAGCACACTGAAAAAGGCATATAAGGATGGTGCTGAGGATATTCCTGTAACTGTCTGGTCAGTGTGGATTCTGGTTTGTTCCACCTTGGAGCCTTTCTATATAGATGACAAGGAGGAGGAATCAGAGGAAGAAGGAGAGTGTAATGAAGTAACTAACAGAAGAGGTGACAGAGCAGGTTTGCTTGCCAGCTAAAGAGACAAAGGAGGGAGAGGTTTGTCCCTACCCCTCTATACCCCCTCATTATTTTGAAGAAAAAGAGTGGCCTGACTCTCCAAATCTCTCTTTTCCAGAGGACACTGGGCAAAAAGTAGCTGCCCCAGTGACTGTTCCAGTAGTGCCTCGAGCGACCGCTCTCAGTTCCATTTAGGCAGGAATCTAGCAAGCTAGATGAGAGGGTGATATGGATGCTTGGCAGTTCTCTGTTAGAATATACTCACCTGATCAACAGGGGAATATTATGGCTACATTTGAGCCTTTTCCTTTTAAATTCCTCAAAGAATTTAAACCAGCTATTAATCAATATGGACCAGGTTCTCCTTTTGTAATGGGACTGTTAAAGAATGTTGCTGTCTCCAGTCAGATGACGCCAGTGGGGACGGTAGGATTACTTCTAGGTAGGTCTAGTTTAAATTTAAAAGGAGTGCAAGTACATACAGGAGTCACTGATTCAGATTACAATGGGGAAATTCAAATTGTTATATCTACTTCTGTTCCCTGGAAAGCAGAGCCAGGAGAGCGTATAGCACAGCTCCTGACTGTGCTGTATGTGGGAATGGGAAAAAGTGAAATTAAACAAACAGGAGGATTTGGAAGCACAAATAAACAAGGCAAAGCAGCTTATTGGGTGAATCAAATTACTGATAAACGTCCTACCTGTGAAATAACCATTCAAGGAAAAAAAATGAAAGGATTGGTAGATACAGGAGCGGACATTTCCATTATTTCTCTACAGCACTGGCCGTCCGCATGGCCAATTCAACCCACTCAATTTAACAGAGTTGGAGTTGGTAAAACCCCTGAAGTATATCAAAGCAGTTATATTTTGCATTGTGAAGGACTCGATGGACAACCTGGGACTATCCAGTCAATTATAACTTCTGTACCTATAAATTTATAGGGGAGAGATTTATTACAGCAATGGGGAGCACAAGTTCTAATTCCTGAGCAACTATATAGCCCTCAAAGTCAGCATATGATACAAGAGATGGGGTACGTGCCTGGCATGGGATTAGGAAAAAATTTACAAGGGTTAAAGAAACTGCTTCAAGCGGAAGGACAGAATTCTCATCAGGGTTTAGATCATTTTTGATGGCGGCCATTGTTAAGCCTCCAGAACCTATACCTTTAAAATGGTTAACAGGTAAGCCAATTTGGATAGAGCAGTGGCCGCTGAGTAAAGAGAAACTGGAGGCTTTAGAGGACTTAGTTACTGAACAATTAGAAAAAGGACACATAGCTCCAACATTTTCTCCCTGGAATTCTCCAGTCTTTGTTATTAAGAAAAAATCAGGTAAATGGAGAATGTTGACAGATCTTAGAGCCATTAATTCAGTTATACAACTTATGAGGGCACTGCAGCCAGGATTGCCTTCTCCTACTATGATTCCTAAAAATTGGCCTTTAATAGTCATAGATTTAAAAAACTGTTTCTTTACTATCCCCTTAGCTGAGCAAGACTGTGAACGGTTTGCATTTACAATTCCTGCGGTAAACAACCTGCAGCCTGCTAAGCGTTTTCACTGGAAAGTGCTCCCACAAGGCATGTTAAGCAGTCCAACAATTTGTCACTTATATAGGAAAAGCAATTGAACCTACTTGTAAAAAATTTTCACAGTGTTACATTATTCATTATATAGATGATATTCTTTGTGCTGCCCCGACTCGGGAAATATTACTCCAATGTTATGATCACTTATAAAACTCGATTTCTCGAGCCAGTTTAATTATAGGTCCTGACAAAATTCAGACTGCTCCTCCTCACTCCTACTTGGGGACCTTAGTAAATGTCACTACAGTAGTGCCACAGAAAGTAACCATAAGTAGGGATCAATTGAAAACACTGAATGACTTTCAAAAATTACCAGGGGACATTAATTGGATACGACCTGCTCTAGGCATTCCTACCTATGCCATGAGTAATCTATTTTCTATCCTTAGAGGAGATCCTAGTCTCACTAGCCCTTGTCAATTAACAAAGGAAGCTGAGGCAGACTTACAGCTGATTGAGAAGCAAGTGCATACAACTCAAATAAATAGAATAGATCCAACGGAGACTTTAGACTTGCTGATTTTTCCGACACAGCATTCACCTACTGGTGTTATTGTCCAAGAGCAGGACTTGGTAGAACGGCTTTTTCTTCCACATGCTAATTCACAGACTCTAATTCCTTATTTAGATCAAATTGCTACTCTGGTAGGAAATGGGAGAACCCAAACTCCCATATGCATGCATATGACCCTGGAAAAATTATTGTCCCTCTTACAAAAACACTAACACAACAGGACTTTATAAATAGTCTTGGCAAACCCATTTAGCTGATTTCGTAGGTGTTCTTGATAATCACTTTCCGAAAACAAAATTATTTCAATTTTTAAAATTAACTAATTGGATTCTCCCTGGAATAACTAAATCTAAACCAACTGTAGGTGCTGAAAATGTTTTTACAGATGGGTCTAGTAATGGTAAAGCTTCTTATTCAAAACGTAAAGTTTTCCAGACGCCCTATACTTCAGCTCAAAAAGCGGAGCTTGTAGCTGTAATTGAGGTGCTGACTGCTTTTGAGATGCCTGCCAATGTAATTTCTGATTCTTCATATGTGGTTCATTCCACACAGTTAGTTGAAAATGCTCAGCTACAATTCCACACAGATGAACAACTGATGACTTTATTTACCCAATTACAAACCACAGTTAGGAACAGAATGCACTCTTTTTACATTACTCATATTGGAGCTCATACAACTCTTCTAGGACTTTTGACTCCAAGGAATCAAATGGCTGATTGCCTAGCTGCTACTGAAATATCTAATGCTAGACACTTTCACAATTTAACCCATGTTAATGCCTCTGGTCTCAAACGCAGATACAGCATTACCTGGAAAGAAGCTAAAGCTATTATCCAGCGATGCCCAACTTGTCAAATGGTGCATTCCTCATCTTTTACAGGAGGAGTTAATCCTCGAGGATTGGAACCTAATTCTCTTTGGCAAATGGGTGTCACCCATGTTCCCTCGTTTAGGAGACTAGCTTATGTGCATGTATGTGTAGATACATTTTTCTCACTTTGTTTGGGCTACCTGTCAAACAGGAGAATCTTCTGCCTGTATTAAACGGCATCTTCTGCAATGCTTCACGGTCATGTGCATTCCAGCTTCTGTTAAAACAGACAATGTCCCAGGCTATACTAGCCAAGCTCTAGCTACATTTTTCTCTATATGGAATATTAAACACATTACTGGCATCCCATATAATTCACAAGGACAAGCCATTGTGGAACGAATGAATCTCTCCCTAAAATGACAATTGCAAAAGCAGAAGGGGGAAACAGGGACAGTGATTATAGGACTCCACACATGCAACTGAATCTAGCATTACTGACTTTAAATTTTTTGAGCCTATCTAAAGGCCAGATGCTATCAGCAGCCGAACGGCATCTACCAAAACCAGCTGCAAAGATAGAAGCGGAACAACTGGTTTGGTGGAGAGATTCGATAACAACGAGTTGGGAAATAGGTAAAATAATAACATGGGGTAGAGGTTATGCTTGTGTTTCTCCAGGCCAAAACCAGCAGCTGATTTGGATACCATCAAGATACCTGAAAACTTATCATCAGCCAGATGCCAAGGAAGAGATTTTGGGAGGAACCCGAGGACCCCCCGGTTGCAGCCATGTTGAGACTGACGATAAGGAAGACACAAGTGCTGGCGAGCAACACTGGTCGGGCACAGCCACCCCCCTGGGGCCAGATGAAGAAGTTGACACAGATGGCGGAAGAAAATCTGAAGGAGGCGGGACAACCAGTTACAATGAGTAATCTAATGGTAGCTATGATGGCTGTGCTCACCATTGCCATGAGTATTCCCCCAGTGACTGCTGAAACAAAAGACAATTATACTTATTGGACATATATTCCTTTTCCACCACTTCTACAGCCAGAAACATGGTTAGACCCCCCAGTGGAGGTATATACTAACGATAGTTTTTAGATGCCTAGTTCTATAGATGATAGAGGCCCGTCTAAGCCCTAAGAGGAAGGAACTATTATGAATATCTTGTTGGCATTTGAGGATTTACCTATTTGTTTGGGAAAAGCCAATAGGTGTTTAGCTCCCAGTCATCAATCCTGGCTGGCGATAGTGCCTGAATGTAACATCTCCATGACACAATTACATATGCTTTCTGGTCTTAGTATTTATCACAATTATTATGCTCCTGTAACCGAAGTTTACCACCCTCAAAAACCTATCTGTAAAGTGGATTGGACATGGTCAGCAAAAATGAAGGTATTTGCTTGGGAAGATTGTGTTGCAAGGCAGGCAGAGGTGTTGTGTAATGATTCATATGGAGTCATTATCGATTGGTCCCCTAAAGGGGCATTTATGAGGCTCACCTCTCAATCTGTAGGTAATGGTCACCCTGCATATAAACAAAATAATCAGATGGTGGACACTATAAGAAGTACAGCAAGAGTTCCTATTATTTGGGCATATGGTGGTATAGTGGTATCTCAACCCCAAATGATATGACCTGATGTAAAGAGCTAAACATAAGGAGTTATGGAAAATATTAATGGCACTGAAAAAGATAAAGATTTGGGAAGGAAAATATACTAAGCCAACCCAATATAATCCTAATTACATGTTAGAATTGGCTCACAACAGTTCAGTCTGGATACATAGTTGTGTCTGTCCGCCTTTCCTGTTTGTAGTGGGTGATTTAAAACTTGATCTCCCTAATCATCATATGACTTGTCAAGAATATAGATTGTTTTCTTGTGTGAATTCTTCCTTGTATAATACTGATCATTCTATTTTAGTAGTAAGAGCCCGAGAAGGCGTATGGATACCTGTAAAGCTTTCCCGTCCTTGGGAAGCCTCTCCTTCTGCGCATATTATTACTGAAATTCTTCGATAGATTTTGAGGCACTCTCGGCGTTTAATTGCCACTTTAATTTTAATCATTACGGGATTGACTGCTGTCACAGCTACTGCCGTGGTAGCTGGAGTTGCTTTGCATTCCACAGTACAAACAGCAGACTATGTAAATAATTGGCAGAAAAATTCTACTCTGCTGTGGAATTCCCAAACTAATATAGACCAGAAACTAGCTAATCAAATCAATGATCTCCGACAAACTGTAATGTGGCTAGGAGATTGAGTAGTTAGTCTAAAATACAGAATGCAGTTACAATGTGATTGGAATACTTCTGATTTTTGCATTACTCCTCATCTGTATAATGAAACAGAGCACGAGTGGGAAAGTGTTAGGAGACATTTAAAGGGTCATACTGGAAATTTATCTTTAGATATTGTAAAACTGAAGAAACAAGTATTTCAAGCCTCTCAGGCACATGTGACGCTAATGCCAGGAACTGAAGTGCTTGAAGGAGCTGCAGATGGATTAGCAGCTATTAACCCATTAAAATGGATCAAGACACTTGGAGGCTCTGTGATTTCAATGATGATTGTGCTTTTAATCTGTGTTGTCTGTCTTTGTGTAGTCTGCCGATGCAGATCCCAAATCCTGCGAGAAGTAGCCCACCGTGACAAAGCTGCCTTTGCCTTTATCGCTTTGCAAAAACGAAAAGGGAGACAAGCCCTAAGCCTGGTAGCAAGCCCTAAGCCTGTCATAAATAGGCCTTAAAGAAACTGGTGATAAACAGGATTTCTGCAGCAATGTGACATGCTCGTGATGGCTATCACACACACTGCTAGAAGCTGTTGGTTTACTGGAGCAGGGCAAGGAAAACCTGGCCCCCCCACCCCCGGGAGCGGAAAACTGCTCAAGCCACAAACAATAGCAGGAGCAGCCTGTGCCTTAACAACATGTTTTTGCTGCAGATAATCAGCCAGGGCCTGTTTCTCTGCTCCTAGCTAAAAATGCTTTGTTTCCCATAAGGAATGCTTCTAGCTAATCTATAATCTATAGAAGCAATGCTTAGCATTGGCTTACTGTCAATAATATGTGGGTCAGACTCTGTTCATGGCTCTCAGCTCTGACGGCTGTCAGCCCCCTGGTCCCACTCTGCACTCTATTTCTGTGTCTGTGTCTTTAATTCCTCAAGCACTGCTGGGTTAGGGTCTCCATAACTGAGCTGGTCTTGGCAAGTTTGCATTGTTTTAGTTATTGGTGAGGCTGTATATTTTACCACCATGTGTGAGAGAATAGTTTATATCCTCTTCTCTACCTCCCTGCAACTCATTCACTTCTTAAATCATTAGAATCTGACTTTTGCCTCTAACAGTACACTGAGACTGCTTTCTTTAAGGCTATCAAAACTATCTTAGCTGAAAAATCTAATGGCCCTCTGTAGTCTTCAAGGCCCAATTATAATACGTATATAATCATTTTTCAACATTCCCCTTCCCTTAAGCTAGGAAGTCTATCAATTGCCCCTATTAGTTTCTTATTTTTTGAAAGTACTATCTAAAATGAAACTTTCTAAAAAATTCTGCCCATTCCTTTGAATGTGTTATGAATATAGTGGTTCTTACTTTTTCAAATCTCTTCTTAAATAACTCTCTTTTGGTGAGCTATAAATTGATTTCATTATCCATTAGACACTTTGTAAAAGCTTTTTGGTCTGTCTCTCTCTTCTATTTTTAAGAAGATGATATTCAATTTAGCCTCTATTAAGATGCAATAATTAAGATCTATTCTCACTCCTTAAGTATGAGGAAGTATTTGTTTATATCTAGAAACACTGAAGAGCATCAGACAATAACTTTGGGACCTTTAGGAGGCCTTTACTGACCAATTTACTTCTAGGTGCTCTGTAATCTGACTTGCAAATGGCCTATCCTCTTATTACCAGGAAGCTGATCTTCCTTTGTTCCTGTCCCTTTCCAAAGTTAAGAGGCAGCGCACCACAGCTAGGGATCCAAAGTACTTTCCCAACCCACAGTCCAAGAAAGTAATGATCTTATCAGCTCAGATGACATAATACTCTGATAATTTTTACAAGGACCATTGCTTGGACCTAGCCTTACTCTGAGAATTTCAGCTCATTCTTACATTGTTACAGCTGCAATTCTCAGTTTGATTTCAACCCTCACCCCCTACTTCTATTGATCCCATTACATTATTACCCAACAAAACCTAACAGGAATATATTAAAATTGTAAAAATGAAGGCCGATAGCTACTGTATAGGCAATACTCAAGTGAGGAGAGGGAGACTCTGGAGGGACTCAGTGAAGAGAACAAAGGAGGTAACATTATATATTTGTTATGTGGCAAACTTAAATACTTAATACCTAGCATATAAAGAGGATATGAGAGGTGAAGCTGGAAGAATGTTGGTATTTACTGAGTACTTATTATGGCTAGAAAACGTGAGAAAATGCTTACCTGTAGATAAAACAGCAGAAAGGTAGGAAGGGAAAGAGGGTAAAAACTCATAAAATGTGTGTTTGTATGTATGTGCACACATGTATATATAAAATACATGTGTATATATTTTACAGATAGGATATATGCATGCATATATATGTGTGTATGCATATATATGTATGTATGTGCATATGTATTTTGTAAAAGTTTTGGATTAAATTTCCTGTGCTTTTTGTAACTTGCCTCTGCAGGCAATTATAAAAAAGGAGTTTCACAAATGTTTTGATTAACAGCAGCATTACTGAAGTAAATATTCAGCTTTCCAAATTGGTAACTTCAAGAACCAACATTTATTTTTATTTATAAGCACTAGTAATTCTTGTTTAAAAAAACAAAATTCAACTCAACAGTGAGACAGGGGTACACTTGGTTACACTGCATGGATAAACATGACCCTCTTGTGTTAGGGAGAAACTGAGGCTCTCACACTCAGAGGTCACACACTGGCAGTGGTGAGAACATGGGCGCTGGCAGTGCAGTGGACACTGGTATTCCAGGCCCTGCCCATGCACTCCCTTTGTCAGGCGGGAGTCACAGTAGCCATGCTCACCCTTGCACATGCTTGCCCTTATCAGGAGTTTCTCTAAGAGCTTTCCACATGAGCCCATTTCCTCCTCAGCAACCCTATCAGGAAGGTCCTGTTTTCAGTCTCATTTTACTGATGAGGAAACTGTGACAAAGAGATTTAAGTAACTTGTTCACATAAGATGTGATGAGTTCAGGAAGGTGGTCCATGGATGTTGAATGAATGCCAGGAATGGGATTATGACAAGGACTGAAAACTCAGGGCAACAGGCTAAGGGTGAGAGTTAAGGAGCATGTTCTGTTGAAGATACAAAATCTCATCATATGCTCTGTGATGTGTGTTGACTTAGTAAGGTGGGTGAATTGTAAACAACTAAGGTGGTTTTAAGAGAAGAAGTTCACTGATACAGACTTTTACTGTTCAAGCTGTATACCAGGATGAAATGGCTTCAAGCAGTGCTTTGATCAAAAGGATAATTCCCAGGCCCCACCTGTCATTACCAAAAATATTCATGGAGACTTTGGCTTAGAGCAGGGATTAGCAAACTACAGTGTGTGGGCCAAATCTGGCCCACCCTATTTTTGTCTATCCAGCAAGCTAATGATTTGTACATTTTAAAATGGTTAGGAAGAAAAGCAAACAATAATAATATTTTGTGACATATACAACTCATATAACATTCTAACTTCAGTGTCCAAGAATTAAGTTTTATAGAACACTATCACATTTATTCACTTACACGCTGTGTACAGCTGCTTTCAATACACAACAGCAGAGTGGAATATTTTCGGTAGATGAGACTTGGCCTGCAAGCCTAAACTATTTACTACCTGGCCCTTTAAAGAAAAAGTCTGCACACCCCAAATTACTGAGAATTACTGTATCAGAACACAGACGACACATTGGCAGATTACACCAGCTGGGTATACTGGCATAGGCAAACTTTTTCTGGAACTGTAACACTGAGACTACTTTGGTACTCTGGTGCTGTTCACTATCTTCTAATACTTATTATTCATCAAGATTCCTTTGTGATACATACCGTATACAAAGTGGGCTGGATACTCGGGTATCCTGCAAAACTGTGGTCTAGATTTATGGGGTGAAGGGACATGCAAGTTGGGACTGAGGCTGACAGGCATGATCCTTAGAGACGTGACAGCACCCGCCCCCCGGCCTCTGAAGACTCCCTCCCCACATAGATGTCCAGCAATTCCTTCCGTAATTGGCTGACTTGTGTCGGCCTGTCCTCTACATTTAGGCCTATGCACCTCCTCAGAGCGTACGCTCCTTGTCTCGTCCTCCCTGGTGGGCACTGAGCATGACTTGTTCATTCTCTGCTTGTGACACCATCAGGCCCCAGCAAAACTGTGGAAAGGTGTTAATTAGCCATGCTCAAACTTGGACTAGAATATTAAAATATAACTGGCCAGGCGCGGTGGCTCAAGCCTGTAATCCCAGCACTTTGGGAGGCTGAGGCAGGTGGATCACGAGGTCAGGAGATCGAGACCATCCTGGCTAACATGGTGAAACCCCATCTCTACTAAAAATACCCAAAATTAGCCGGGCGTGGTGGTGGGTGCCTGTAGTCCCAGCTACTTGGGAGGCTGAGGAAGGAGAATGGTGTGAACCTGGGAGGTGGAGCTTGCAGTGAGCAGAGATCACGCCACTGCACTCCAGCAAGACTCTGTCTCAAAAAATATATATATATATATGTATATATATATATATATATAGACTTCAGTTTTTTAAAATAAAATATGTTTACAATGTGCTTTATAAAAGATACCATAAAGTGAATTTCTGTTCACTGAATCTTATCCTGATTTTCATTATAAAATTATTTTCAGTCTAAAATTGATCCATTTTCATTGGAAAAGTTTATATCCAAGACATAAAAATCAAACTAAAAAATGCAGAAAGCCATTAAAAATCACACAGGGTAAACCAAAAAGCACTTTAAAAATGAAAGCTTAATAACACCATACTCAAAATAAGTCACAAAATGCCACTATCATGCAAAAATAGAAAATGCCATCCAAGAAGGAATTCTTGTGTCTTGAGGACAGCTACACATGAGAAGCAGATGTGTTCTGTCAATTTCTCAACCTTTAACAAAATTCAACCAAAACAATGGACAGAATATAGTTATTCCCCTCATCAGTTTATCTGCAGAGAATATAAATACTGTTAACTATTAAGACTTTGAAATCAAAAGGAAGGAGAAAGGGAGAGAAGCCTCATAGCCTGGGTTTGTTCCGACTTCACAGCCAGGGCCAGCCTTGGAGTGTGGCCTGTGCTGAGAACTGGAGAAGGGGGACAGAAAACACGATTCCTGCAAAAGTGTCAGCGTGGAACCAGCTCAGCCACAGAAAGCAGCATTCAAACTGGGCTCCAGGATGAAATGAAAAAGTCTGGGATGATGCATAACTCGAGATGTCAGAAAATAAGGAACGAAAAGGCAAATGATGGGGGAAAGCACCCTAGGAAGGGACTGATGAGTGCTTTAAATTTGTGCCAGAAGAACCTAGTAACACGCAACCCTGCTTGTAAAATGCCTCGAGAGCACAGAGTTTGTATGCCAAAAGTCTCTCATGTGAGAATAAAGCTTATTTGTGCACTAGAACTGACTATTTGTGTTGGACTGAAATGGACTGGAAGAAAGAAAGGAAAATGGATTAAAAAAGAAAAAGCAGCAGTGGGAGGCCAGGACCAGAAGGGAACTCTTCAAGAGGAAGGCCTCTCTTTTATAGCACACAGGTATCAGATCTGGGGTGGCCCTACCTCTCTTCATTGTCAGTCCCTTCTTCCCTGACCGTGGAGGAGGTCCCTGGCCGAGTGAAGCCCTCTCTGTGCTCTAATGCCAGCACGACTGAAAGAGGGCTATGGGAAAGGTCGCCAGGGAGGCTGGGCAATTCTTCATGTCAAAGGATCTGAACCTGCGGTGGCCTGAGGCACACTGATCAATCTGTTTCCGAGAGGCAGCTGTCAGTCTTCCTGGGGTTACTTTCTCGGGGGTGGGACCCCAGACACTGTCCCCTGGGCTCTGGGGAAGCACCACACCATTCAGCAGTTTTTCGGGTGTTCTATCACATCCCATTAGGAGGTACTGATGTTTCTGAGGCAGATTTTCAAAGTGATGGCATCTGGGAAACTAAGGCTTAAGTTAAGGGGAGAGATTTTATAAACTTACGAATTACCAGGGAAGGGTCAGAGAACTTAACATAAGGTTGTTGATGTTTAGAAGGAACTGGTTGGTTATTCTGAACTTAAGATTTTCAGAGAGAAATGCAGAATCCTTAGGGGATGGTGAATCTGGCCCTAGAATTTTAATACTTAATACTTCCTTAGGGGTTACTCAAGACAATTACTCCTTAAAGGGACAGTTATTTCCAAGAGAGCTGATATCACGTACTTCCTGCTTCCTAGGAGCAAGGATGAACCAGCAGCACTGTGCTGGTCTGGGGAGCTGTCTAGAGTTGCTTTTGACTGTTGTACAATGCCTAGTCTGTGGACTTCTTGGCTGTTAAGAACATTTTTGGTACACATCCATGACCCTCATCTACAATTCCAAATTCCAAAGAGCTCTGAAAGCCAACTCTTCAGGTGGCAATATATAAACTTCTTGGGTATAGAACTTGACTTGATTTGAGGCTATTCATAGTCTTTATTTATCCTTAGTGTGAATATTCATGTTTCACTGAATTAATATGTCTGAGGTGCTCTCCTTGGGTAGTATATGATACATGGCTAATACATCTTGCTTTCTAAACTCCAAAAGGTTCTGAATTCCACAACACACCTGGCCCCAGGGGTTTTGGGTAAGGAGCTGTGGGCTTATGGCTGCCTCTGGCTTAAGAACTGCTGGGCCAGATCTCTCTGACTAAATCCAACCCCAGATAGTCACACGGATCCATTAAAGTGGAGTGTGTGAGATATCTGGGGCTAGGGAAGAGCAAGGAGACAGGAGTATCCATCAGGACCATGGTGGCTGAAGAGATGGAAGTGGCTACTCTTTGATGTGACAGACTGCCTTTGGTACTCTTGAGGCTTGGGCTCAATGCTGCTTTTACTGATTTCTCCAGCTCTGGGTAATGGCTCCTGAAGATAAACAGGCCAGCACCATGAGGTTTAGCTGGAGACGCTGGACTGACTCTTGGGGAATCAAGTGGCCTGGCTAGAACCCGATGCCACTGATGGCTATAACTGCCTACTAAGTTATAAATTGAATTTGACTGCAATTGGGACGAAGCCTCCTTGAATTTCAAAGCACAGCTCTGATTCAAGGAGTCTTTGTCCCAGCTGCAGTTTCTATCCCTAGGAAAGTTTGAAAACTCATGTACATTTCTCTACCATGGCAGCATCCACAGCACCACTAGAAGCTGTGTGTCTTTCCAACTAGATTCTAACTTCTTTGAGCATGGGAACCACGTCTTATTTGTTCCCATGTCCTTGGCTCTTAGCACAGTGTTTGGCACACAGTATGCATCCAATAAACACTGTGAATGGATGAAAGGCCTGCCTAACTAAGAGCTACATTTGTCTTTGTCCTGACTCCTATATCACAAACAGATATGACAGAATGCAGCTGGATAGTTACATGGAGCTAGGTCATATATGCATGAGAGTGCTGAGTATGGATAGGAGAGAATGTAGGTATATTTATAGACCCCAATTCGACATTTATTTTTAAAATTAGCTTCTTTAAAATCACCAAATTTGTACTAAGTTTAACTTACACTGCCTGCCTGAAGTAGAGAAAGAAGGTAGATTGTTGATGGGAAGAAGGGGTGGAAAACTCAATAAAATGTCTTATTATGTAATGATGTCACAAGGAGTAAAAGAATTTTAGAGATGCAAAGAACTTCAGAAATCACCAAAAGCCTATAGCATTTATGTGGTTGGTCCAAAGACATATATACATCGTCACGATCAAGACTGGGACTCACACTATGTCTCCTAATTCCTAGCTTGTCACTAATTCTACACTAAAAGTCAGACTAAAGATTTAGGGCTGTCAGCATTCCATAGGACCATCCTCCTTCTCGTGGCACTTCCTTCAAATGGAAATTTTAAAAATGTAACACCGCAAAACCTCATAAGTACGCCCATCTATGATAATCTGTCCAACCTGAGAGATTAATAAATGAAAAACTTGTTTATTAATCAACTAGCAAAAACAAGCATGGTTATTTAAGAAAATCTGTTAGCATTTACAAATACTCATTTACATATCAGACTGACTGCTTACCAAATTAATTAATGTGAGGTTTTACTGTGTATAGAACAAACCGACAGACACATAAGAACACTTTAGATTATTGCAGGATGTTTCCAGAAGCCCACATACTAGAAATGTGGAAACCAAGTTTTTCAGGGAAAGAGAAAATACTTACCACCGCTAGCACTTCCTTCTCTTTTGCCACGGGAGCCCCCACTGCCATCTCTGCCTGACTTTATGCGCTAGAGCAAAGAGAAGACAAGTTTAAAAGAATAAGTGCTATTCCTTCAAAGTTGAATATAGATAAAGGTGGATTTTAAAATTAACATTACTACATTACCCTTAGGACTAACCCATCATACCTGAGAGGTGATTCTATAGAAAAAAAAAAAAAAAGCCTGAGTTGTTTTGTAAGTGGAGGGTTCAAGCCTTCCCCTCTAAGGCACTTGAGAAAACTCGTATAGCACTTTAATTCAAAAGTGCAGCGTAACCTTGGCTTACACAAACAACTCAAAACTAAACAGTATTTTCTTGATGTGAACATTCAGGGCTTAAACATGATCTTTAGTTTAAGGGAGGGATGGGTGAGGAGGGGATAAGAATCTACAAAAGGGCCATTTCTTGCCATTAGTCCTCATATACAATGGTTGGACCTGAACTATTTGAGGGTTAAAAAAAAAAAAAAAAAAAAAAAAAGGTAAGCTGAATTTTGAAATTCAATTTATAAAATAAAAGTATGATTAAAACCTCACAAAAGACCTAAGATCTGTCCAACAGTCTACTTTCTTAGATACAAACTCGCCTTCAAAGCCTAAGAAGTATCTCCACACTGTGGCATTGTTAGGTTTCTTTCTACATTTTATGGTTCTGTTTTGCCTAAGTATTAGAATTTTTGTATTAACATTGAATCTGCCTCAAGTCACACTATCAAATTTTCATATGTATAATGGTTCATTTACACAGCTACAGGATGATTAGTGAACAGAGACAGATGGCTTTTTATATTTATAATTGAATTAAACTTCTTAACATGGGTGGATATTTTATTTAGATCTTTAATAATATAAACATAAGACATAAACATAATTTCATATTTAATTCAAAAGACAAATTATTTAACTCCTTAACCCTGACAACTTCCCAAATATTTATAAATTGTCAGGTCATGGATAAAGTTATTGTCTGTGGTTTGCTAGGAAGAAAGAAATTCTTTTCAATAATTAACTCATTTCTGTAAGATGAAATACTCTCTTAAAACTCAGGACTTCCAAATGTTTCATAAACATATCCAATTTTTTTTCCATTAAAAGGAAAAGCACTTCCCTTGAAATATCAACTTTCTCCTTGCCTTCATAGATGAAAGAAAATCTTAAAAAGATGTAGCAAAGTAAGAATTTAAACATCCATAATCTGACTTTATTTCAAAACTTGATTTTCATCCAACCACAGATGGATCATCTCCAGCATACCAAAAAGACCTTTAAATGCTGAAAATAGGCCGGGTGTGGTGGCTCACGCCTGTAATCCTAGCACTTTGGGAGGCCGAGGCGGGTGGATTACCTGAGGTCAGGAGTTCAAGACCAGCCTGGTCAACATGGCAAAACCCCATCTCTACTAAAAATATAAAAATTAGCCGGGTGTGGTGGCAGGCGCCTGTAATCTCAGCTACTCTGGAGGCTGAGGCAGAAGAATCGCTTGAACCTGGGAGGTGGGGGTTGCAGTGAGCCGAGATCACACCATTGTATGCCAGCCTGGGCGACAGAGAGAGGGACTCCGTCTCAAAAAAAAAAAAAAAATGCTGAAAATAAATTCATCAAGACAAATGTCCACATAGCTTGACAGTTTTTAAAACCACATGTGAAAACTTGTATCCTGTTTAAGTGACCAGAGGTTCAGAACAGGGTATGCGAAGGTAAGTAAGCACTTCCATAATCACTACACTCTTTATTGCCTGACACCTGTTCCCTGCACTCATCTAGAATTTTCCAGTCCTCTGGCTCTCATCACTCTTCTCTTTTTAAACTCTTTAAATTCCTACTTTCTGTCCAGCCTAGAATCAAGGCCTACCACGTGCCATGACGCCACATTGGAACTATGGTCCTTGCCTCCTTCTTGTCTTTCTGCTTCACTTATCAAGAGAAACCTAAGCCTCGGTTGGTTCAGTGCCTTCCCTTTTTCCTCTCCTACTCCCAGGACACTGTGCTGGGGAAACAGCTCCATCAGTACAAAAACCAGGCAAGCCTCAGGGCTCCCCACTGCTCACTTAGATCCTCCCATGTGCCCCATGCAGGCCATCTCACTTCTCGTAGACACCACTTTTTGTCCTCATCACTTTTGGAACTGACTGTCCTGCCTGCTTAGAGAATAAAAGGAAAACAGCATCTCCTTGGATATGCCAGCTGGCATGGACCCTGCATGGATGGGTCCGCTACTCCCTGTCTGCCTGCCCTCCCTCATCTTTTCAGCTATTTCCTCCTCCCTCATCTCCTCAGGAGACCCCCTGTGTGTCCCCTGGTCGGGACTGGCTCCATGTGCTCTCATTATGCTCAGGGTCCGACTCTACCGGTTTGTCTTTCTCCTTCATCATCCTCCTGTGCACAGAGAATGTGGTGTTCTTTTCCAACTGAATGCCTATTTGCAGTTGAGAATCAGTGAACTCCACCATAAGGAGTCTTGTGTACTAACCATTGTAATAGCTGTACCATTGTAATAGCTGTAGCAAGGATTTCTTGTGGAAGTTACAGAGAAGGCAACTTCAAAAGTAAAACCAAAACATTTATCAAAACCTTAGTTTGATAAAGTTCTAAGTTCAAAGAACTCTCTAAGAATGTGCCTATTATGTAAGAAAAAAAAAAGAAATCTCAACTGTCAAGACTCAGTTAACTGCACATCTCTCATACCATTCACACAACAGAGCTCTGCTCAGCAGTGTTTTCAGGCATGATCTAAGTGCTTCCTTCGGAGGTGCAAAGTAAACACCCAAGAGACAGAGCTGCTGCAGACAGCAATCCCACCAGGCAACAGGACAGACTCTGTGATGCCCCACCGGGTATTCCAGGGCTGGCCCAGCAGCTGACCTTGCCCTTTAAGAGTGTGATGGAGGTAAAGTGGCCTCAGTGCAGTGCAAAGGAACTGAAGGAAGCCAGGAGGGGTGTGTCACAAACACCACATATACAGAGCTGCTGCTAAGTCAGGCAGACGGAAAGTTAGAGTGTCCATCATATTGACTGCTATGTAAGTGACTAATCTTAGTGAGGGTAGTTTTAGCTGTGTGAATGGAAGCAGTCAAGGTTAGACTGATTTGAAGAGCACCTGGGAAGTGAGAAAATAAAGATCAAGTATAGATAAAGTACATTGTTCTTTGGCTGGAAGGATAAAGAATGGTGACAGTGGGGCAGATCCAGAATGTGTGGGGCCAGAAGCTTATACAGCTTGGGGGAAACTTTCTGAGAAAGAGGATATAAAACTGTGAAAATGGGCTGGGCGCGGTGGCTCACACCTGTAATCCCAGCACTTTGGGAGGCCGAGGTGGGCGGATCACAAGGTCAGGAGTTCAAGACCAGCCTGACCAACATGGTGAAACCCCGCCTCTACTAAAAAAAAAAAATACAAAAAAGAAAACAAAAACAAAAAACTGTGAAAATGAAATGAATGCAAAAATAAAAATTTATTAGACAGAGGCAATGCAAATGAGGGCCTGCAGCTTAAGCTCCCCAACTCCACGGGGAACACCCTGGGCTGTGGGCACTGCTGCTCCTCAGGGACACTGGGCAGGGAATTCCTGCTCACACTCTCAGGGGCCCGAGGGTCCTGTCTCACACAGACTCATCTGACATGCAACCCACCTCAGAACTAGCACAGGCATGGGTACATTTTAGGAGCACAGTAAACACTTGTAAACATAGTGAAGACGACATTCTCATCATATGGTATATGAGGGCTCAAGTAGGAGACACACTTTTCAGAATTATTCCCCTCATCCTTCCAGAGTTTTAACACTTCATAAAGTTCACAGAAATTCTTATCACTTTGGAGTGGATGTGAGATAAGGCCTCATGGTAGGTAAGAGAGGAAGCATTTAAACAATGATTGACATAAATGATTCTTATCACTTCAACGCTAAGATGTGCAGGAAACAGCCATGTAACAAAATATGGAGCACAAAGTGACGGAAATCTGTATTTACTGACATGGGAAGTGGTCCATGTTATTTTGCGAAGTGGGTGGGAGAGGTTATAAAACAGTATTTTTTGTAAAAATCTCATTTGTGTTTTAAAAAAAGTCCCATTAAAATATATGTGTTGATATATGTTTGTATATATTTGTAAAAATGCCTGGGAAAGGGGAATGATAACAGTGATGTCTAAGTGGTGGGATAGGTGATTTTCACTTTTTTCTTTATACATTTTTATTTGGATTAAAAATTATTTACAAAAGCAATTTTCCTGCATTTTTAAAAGAACATTTATTGTTTTCATAATAGGGAAAAAAGATGGGATTCCTAACCTGGAAAAAATATTATGTCATTCCCACTCTGGAAAAAAAATGAGAGAAGGCACAGAATAGAGGAGCAAAGTAGCCACAAATAAAATAACTGAACAAATTAAGTGAATAAATGCTGGAAGAGAGAAAATAAACATTTTTTCCCTTTAAACCTACTCTTTATTATGAATCTGTGACCATAAACTCGCATGCTACTCTTCCGGGGACTGGAAGAACCATTATGAGCTGGTGGGTCCTATGGGTTATCCAGGATGGGCCACCCAGAGTGGGGTCTGGAAACCACTGATGGCCCACAAACTGCCACCTGTCCTCAATGAGATGAACAGAGGGCAAGTGCTTACAAACTTGCACAGCATCAAAATGTTGCTGGATGTCGGACCCTGCTGACATCCAAGTGCAGGATCATTTTTCTAGTAATGTCAGTGACAGACTGGCAAAAAATAATTTCACCACAGATAGTTTGAGAAGTTCAAAGCTAGAACGCTATCCTCATTTTACAGCTGATAAGAATGAAGTCCAGAAAGGTAAACATCCATTCCAGATCACACGGTTGACCAATGGTCATGTCAGGAAAAAAGTACGGGGTTCTGTCCACCATACTACGCATTTACTTCTTAAGAATTGGGTTTCGGTTCTATGGAACAAGGAGCAGTTACTTGTTACGTAGTTAAGGGTTCTTAAGAAGACTGGCTGACTGTAAATTCAAGAGAAAACAAAATTAAAAACATTCCTTAGTGGCTTCAATTCCAAAGGACCCATATTAACTTCCTGTCCTCAGACCTCTGCCCACATTTTTTTCTCACCACCCCAAACTCCAAGTGTCCAATCATGCCCACTCCAAACACAAGCCCCTCTGGGAACGGCCTCTGAGTACCTCCTCTCGGAGCAAAGACCCTCCCCTCTCAGTCCCACAGCTCTGCCTAGAGTGCCTCAGGCACCAGGGCCAACTCTTGTCCCTCACTGTGTCCTCCATATGCACGGCAGATCATAATCAATGTTTTCTGAGCGAAACAACAGAGAGGCTAACACAGGGCAATGCATGAGAGTATCTGAAATCAATGGCCTTAAAGAAATGACTGGTGATCTTAACCTAGAAAATGTAATCAACATGCAAATCACCATCAGTTTTGTACTAAGGATATATTCTGTTCAGTAGTTTTGTTGACTTTTGTCAATAATATATAAATTGTACAAGACATTCTTATAGCCATTATTACACATACAGAATTTTTTAAAAATTGCATTTTTTAGTTTGGTTAATTTTAGAGCTAAATATGGGATCTTAATACTGGATCTCTCTCCTTTTAAGAAATATAACCAAAAGGGTTTCTGCTCAACTTGACTATACGTTTATTTTCATTGCATTTTGGTAATAACTGGAAATTTGGGTATATGTACCAATGATATATTAATTTTGAATGTCACATGCTATTTTGTCAATCTGGCCAAAAGAAAGCATTTCTTGGCATTGTTTCCTGATTACTTTGGGGGAAAACTGGCAAATATTGAAACAGCATTTCTGTATTTGAATAGTCTGAAAATTTAGAAATTTGATTTAAAAATTGAATATATTTTTATCTTTAGACTAGCAATGAAAATATTCTGCATTTTGTCTTTTTTTTTTTTTTGAGACGGAGTGTCGCTCTGTTGCCCAGGCTGGAGTGCAGTGGCACGATCTCAGCTCACTGCAAGCTCCGCCTCCCAGGTTCATGCCATTCTCCTGCCTCAGCCTCCCAAGTAGCTGGGACTACAGGTGCCCTCCACCACGCCTAGCTAATTTTTTGTATTTTTAGTAGAGACAGTGTTTCAGTGTGTTAGCCAGGATGGTCTCGATCTCCTGACCTCGTGATCTGCCCACCTTGGCCTCCCAAAGTGCTGGGATTATAGGCGTGAGCCACCGTGCCCAGTCTCTATTATTTCTTTATTTTCTTTTTCTTCTTAATAGTTTACCTTTATTCTCCAACCTTTTTGGTGTTTTGGCTGTTTTTCTCTTCCTTTTTCATATTTAAAATATTCATTCCTCAAGCCCTGCTCTTCCCATTTTGCTCTATTCCAAACATACACTCTTGCTTTGACAGACCTCTTTGTTTGTCTGCTAATGTTTTTCATGTTCAGTGAAGCAGAAAAGCAAAACATCTTTTAAAAAACAGCACTGCTACATGGCTTGCAGTTTCCAGGGGCTGGTCCACACCATTATGGGGCTCACAGTGTTCAGGAATGGAGGGCTGAGAGTGAGTCTGTCTTGCCTGGCCAACAACCCAGTGCCACAATTGCTTCTTGCTGGCACTAATGAATGTACAATGTACAATGTACAATGTTTTCTTCTTACCCAAAAATGTGGATTCCCCCAAGCACAAAAAAGAGAACAGTCTTCCTTTCCATAATAGTTCCAGAAAGAGGACTAGTTTCTCTGAAAAATCATTTCAGATAAAACTTCTAGTTTTAACATTTTAAAACAGGAGTTAGGGAATCAGCAAGAGAAATTACCCTGACCCACATAAACCTGAATTGGTTTATGTTCCTCTCTTAAGTTTATACAAATCTTTTTCCATTTTAAAACAATATAAGAAAATCCACTGCCTGATATATTTTATGTCTACTTTTTCACCTCTTAAATTAGCTTCTATATCCTGAGTTGGTATTTGATCAAGGTAACCCTTCAGGAGCATAAAGCCTGAGTGCTTCTCAAACTTTGGCGACAATAAAAATCACCTAGAAAACTTGTACACACTCACAGATTCCATTGTTGCAGAGAAGTAACTGTCTCTCATGGTCCACAGGACTTTCCAATTAAAATTATGTCTTCAAATTAACCTGTAAGCTATTTCATGTTGTGGAAAATTATAATTATTTGTCTGTTAGTAGCTATCCACTAAGATAATATGAAATCTATTGCACTTCCTCTCCCTGGGAATCCACTTTTGCCAGAATTTTATCCTCAAACTAGAGTTTTAGTTATTCCTCCTATTATGTCAGAGCAGAAAAAAATTTCAACTCTGTTTTCTTATAGAAGCTCCTAACATCACACATTTGAGCTATAGTAGGCTGACATTCTAAAAATTAACAGACTGCAGTTTGGGGCCCATATGAGATACCTGTTCCCTTATTTCTTTCATTTTTTCCAACCTCTTCAGTTTTCTGGCATATTCTTGAGCATCTTTTAATCCAAGATCTGTGCAGAGACGAACTAAGAAACGCAGACCTAAATTGTAAAATATACATTTAGGAAAGAATAAAGGCACAGTATATTTGTTAAAAGCTCAATAAATCAGTGAACTCAGTCTTTTGGGATACAGGTAGGAATGATGCTTACAAATAGTATTTTTCTCCTGAAAAATAATTACACTTTGCAATCTCTGGACCAGGGAGAACTGACTTCCTTGGAAGGAGGTTTAAAGGGTCTCTCTCCATGTGTCCTGTCCTCACGCTGCCAGAACTTAGAAGGAACATGGCAGAGGACACTGCTGGCAGAGAACTTAGAAGGCAAATGTAACATTTGTTAATGTTCTATAGCAGTTTCATAAATACATATAAAGAGCTATAAGAGAGACTAGGCTAAAAAGTGTAGACAGTTTATACATATAATAATCATTACTAATGTTATTACTGTCAGTAAATTCATTTTTAAAATAAGTATTATTCACACTGTGCAAAGCACTAGGAAGATAAAAAAGATGTATTTTACAGTGGCTGGTCTTACAGTTGACATCAAATATATATAAAATAATCACAATAAAAAGTTTTGTGTTAATCATGTCTTGTATACAATAACAACAACAAAATCTTCGATCACTTTATACATATCACCAGATGACATATCGTTTAGTTCTGCTTGCTATTGGGTCTTATAAAAATGGTATTGTTCTGTATACAGTCTCCTGGAATTTGCTTTTTCATTCAAGCTTGTGTTTCTAAAATTAGCAACATTTTAAAAACATGCAATAGATGCTAAAAAACACAATAATTTTGTCTTTACATCTGTAAGAATGGCCTTTGCCATTTGTGGTCTAAATTACTTTAAAATATTTTTATTATCTCATTTAAAAATAATATTTTCCTTCAATACAACTGCAATGCAGGTCATTATAGAGAATTTGTAAAACATACAAAGGTAAAAAACAAAAAATAAAAGTTACTCATTACTCATCCATCCAGAGACATAGATGTTCATCAGGGATATTGGTCTAAAATTCTCTTTTTTTGTTGTGTCTCTGTGTGGCTTTGGTATCAGGATGATGCTGGCCTCATAAAATGAGTTAGGGAGTATTCCCTCTTTTTCTATTGACTGGAATAGTTTCAGAAGGAATGGTACCAGCTCCTCTTTGCACCTCTGGTAGAATTTGGCTGTGAATCTGTCTGGTCCTGGACTTTTTTTGGTCGGTAGGCTTTTTTTTTTTTGTGGGTATCCTTTTTGTTGATGTTGATGCTATTCCTTTCTGTTTTTTAGTCTTCCTTCTAACAGACAAGCCCCTCAGCTGCAGGTCTGTTAGAGTTTGCTGGAGGTCTACTCCAGACCCTGTTTGCCTGGGTATCACCAGCAGAGGCTGCAGAACAGCAAATATTGCTGCCTGATCCTTCTTCTGGAAGCTTCGTCCCAGAATTAATCATTTTGGCTCTATTAAATATCTTTCAAATACATCTCCCGACATCATCCACCAACAACATCATTGCATTCTGCCTAAATTCCTGCTGTACGATTTAGGTAGGGCATTTGAAAATCTAGCTGTATCACATCCAGACTTGCAGCCAACCCTCCTGTTTTCAGAAGCAGCCAGCACCCCTCCCATTTTCTGATGCCTCCAATTCCCGGGATTTCCTGGGGTTCTATGTCAAGAATTGTTTTGCTTCTGCTGACTTCTCCACTACCTACATACCTCTGCAGTTCTTCTAATCTGCTAAGCAGAAAACATTCCTAAAATTTAATTATCTCTTTGTTCTTGTACATTTATAATTTTTTTTTTTTTAAGATGGAGTCTTGCTCTGTCACCTGGGCTGGAGTGCACTGGCACAATATCAGCTCACTGCAACCTCTGCCTCCTGGGTTCAAGCAATTCTCCTGCCTCAGCCTCCTGAGTAGCTGGGATCACAGGTGCCCACCACTATGCCCAGCTAATTTTTTGTATTTTTAGTAGAGACAAGGGTTTCCTCATGTTGGTCAGGCTGGTCTTGAACTCCTGGCTCGTGATTCGCCCGTCTTGGCCTCCCAAAGTGCTGGGATTACAGGCGTGTGCCACCGCACCCAGCCGCATTTATAGTTTTTATAAACTGTCTTTTTTTGGTTTGTAGTATAAGAAAACACATCTTCAATCTGCTACATTTTCCACAATAGACTACCTTTTGAAATAGACTCTGCATCCCTCTAACTCTGCCCTTACTAATGCTACTGTCTACCTGCAGTGCCTGTTCCTGCCTTTCCTTCCTGATAAAACCCTCCGTACCCTTCAAGGCCACTTCAAATGTTAATTCCTCTGTAAAACCTAATTATGTCAATCGTCCCCTAGTTTGGGCAGAGTTAAGAGATCCTCTGTATTTTGACAGCACTTTGCACATTTTTTCAGTTATCTCATTTATTAACCTATATCAGTTAACTATTTGTGAGTCCTAGGAGGCAGAAATCAAGTTGATATATCTGTTGTATCCCCAGCACATAAAAAATAGTTGGTAAAAGTTCTGGGGAACAAATGAATGGATAAAGAAACAGGAAAGTCTTAAAGCTAGTGAACACTCCATTTTTTCAAAAGTATTACTGATAATATATATAATAACAGAACACAAAAATATGTGCTAAACATACTGAAATAAATTTATATGAAGATGGCCCCCAACTTCTCCCTAAGTGCCTATTTAATACATCCTCTTGGACATCGAAAAGGTAGCTCAAACACAACATATCTAAAAAAAGGTTTTGATTTTTCCCTCCAAAAGCTGCTTCTTCCCCAGTTTCCTACATCTCAGCGGATGGCAGCTCCATCCTTCCAGCTCCCAGAGCTATATTTGTGCAATTACCCTTGACACTCTCTCCCTCAAGTCTCACATCTAAATGGCCAGCAAGTGCTGGCACTGATACCTTTGATACATATTCAGAATCCATCCTGCCCACCTCCACTGCTAAATCATTAGTCCAAGTGAATACTGTGATTTTGCATTTCGGTACTGCCCACTCCAGCTTATTCTCCATACAGCAGCCAAAACAATCTTTTGATTTGGACCTCAGGTACAGAAGCTTGAGTTAATCACACTTTAGAACCTTTTGAAAACATATGTCAAATTGTATTATTCTTCCACACAAAATCCTCCAATGGTTCATCATCTCCCCAGAAATATAATTTGAAGCCCTGACCTAAGGCCTGTGAGGATCCACAGGTCCTGGCACACCCACTCTGCCTCTCTCTCCCCATCACATCGTCCACTGTGCTTCAACCACATTGACCTCCATATCGTCATGGCTTGCTTCTGTCTATTCTTTCAGGTCTCTGCTCAAATGCTAATTTAACAGAAAGCCGTTCCATGACAACCCTGTCTCAAATACCAGCCCCTCCCACATTCTCTAGCTCCTTACCTGTTTTGCCTTCATAGCACTTATAACTACTGACATTATTTGTTTATTGTCTTTTCCCACTAGAACCAAGTTCCATGACATCAAGGATTTTGGTCTCTTTTGTTTTCTGCTACATCCACAGTGCTAGAACAACATCTGGAACAGAATAGTCACTCCACTCCACAATAATTTGTAAATATACCAGCAATTTAAGACCATTAAAGTAGACCAGGCGCGGTGGCTCACGCCTGTAATCCCAGCACTTTGGGAGGCTGAGGCGGGCAGATCATGAGGTCAGGAGTTCAAGACCAGCCTGGCCAAGATGGTGAAACCCCATCCCTACTAAAACTACAAAAATTAGCCGGGCATGGTGGCAGGCACCTGTAATCCCAGCTACTCGGGAGGCTGAGGCAGGAGAATCACTTGAACCTGGACAGCAGAGGTTGCAGTGAGCCGAGATCGCACCACTGCACTCTAGCCTGGGTGACAGAGTGAGACGCTGTCTCAAAAAAAAAAAAAAGACCATAAAGTATTGTAAAAGTTAATAGTATAAAGTAACTTAAAATATCACACATTACTATAAAAATTGCATTTGCATATACATTTATATTAATAATTCAGAATAAGAAGGTAATTTGTACTTTCTGCAAATAAAGATTGGCTTAGGAATTTTTTTTTTTTTAAGAGATTTAGAGATGCCCAGGCTGGAGTGCACTGGCACAATCACAGCTCACTGCAGTTTGGAACTCCTGGGTTCAAGCGATCCTTCCGTCTCAGCCTCCCGAGCAGGTGGAACTATAGATGCACGCCACCATGCCCTGATATTTTTTTCATATTTAGAAGAGTTGAGGTCTTGCCATGTTTCCCAGGCTGGTCTTGAATTCCTGGGCTCAAGCAATCCTCCGGCCTTGGTGTCCCAAAGTGTGGAGATTACAGACATGAGCCATCACGCACAGCCAGAAACACTTAATGTAAAGTAAAAATCATTATTTTTGGTGGATGTTCTCTGAAATTTAGTACATCATCTGTAACTCTGTAAAGCAGGTCAATTTTTGGTGAAGAATATGTTTTAAAACTAAATTATCCTGCTAGTTTTATCCAGAAAACTAGTCTTCTTAAAACAGCACATTCCATGGGTGTAAATGTTTTTTCTACGACTACAGTTAAGGTAGACTATTGATTACATTTGTTTTGAAAATTAAATAGGCCAAAGTTATCTTAGACACCCTCTATGGCATAGACAATCATTCATTTGATTCTTAGAGTGACTCATACTCTAAAGAAAAAAACCTGGCCTTCCTTGAAGACATTCCCTTTTCCGGTCCAGTGCAGAGGTGCTATGGTTACTTCAAGAGTTCTCAACTGGCATCAATTTTGCACCCCCAAGGGACACTGGCAATGTCTAGAGACATTTCTGGTTTTCATATCTAGGGGTGAGAGAGCTACTAGCTAATCTATTGGACAGAGGCCAGGGATTTTACCAAACATTCCATAACCCCCTGGATGGCCTCCCACAATGTGGAATTGCACAATCCCAAATGTCAAAGGTGCCAAGGCTGAGAAACTCTTGCCTAGCAGACTTTTGGGTTGTTCCACTTTCAAGAAAAGTTATTACTGCTATCTCTCATTTAATCTCTAAAGCACTAGTTCTCTAATGTGACTGAGATTAAGAATCACATAGAAAGTTCTTTAAAAAGAAATAGGAAAAAACAGACGCCTGCATCCACTGTAAATCTAAATGAAAATCTTTCTAGGTAGGGCTAGAAATTTGTACTTTAAAAAAGTTCTAGGCCGGGCATGGTGGCTCACACCTGCAATCCTAGCAATTTGGGAGGCTGAAGCAAGAGAATCGCTTGAAGAGTGATTTTGTTTTTAGTAGAGCCCCCGTCTCTACTAAAAACAAAAATTAGCTGGGCGTGGTGGCGTGTGCCTGTAATCCCAACTACTAGGGACACTGAAGCAGGAGAATCTCTTCAACCCAGGAGGCAGAGGTTGCAGTGAGCCAAGATGGCGCCACTGCACTCCAGCCTAGGAGACAAGAAGAAAACTCCATCTCCAAAAAAAAAAAAAATTCTAGAAGTAATTCCCATGTAGCCTATTTCCTGATTGGTATTTGTGAAAACTACTGCTGTTAAGTTAATGAGTCTACTTCTAATCAGCATTAGAGAACACCCTGCTCCTACACTCCTACCAAAGACCATAACTGAGCTAACTGCTGTTGAGCTTTTCTAGAAAGCCAAATGGAGAAATATATTAATGAAGAAACACGTAGTACATCTAATCCTTGGCCATTAGAAAACTTGGCTCAGAAAAGATTTGTTTTCACTAAATTGTAATGCATTGTTTTGTGTTCATTGTCATTGAAGAACAAATTTATTTATTTATTTATTTATTTATTTATTTATTTTGAGACAGAATCTCACTCTATTGGCCAGGCTGGTCTTCAACTCCTGACCTCAGGTGATCTGCCCACCTCAGCCTCCCAAAGTGCTGGGATTACAGGCGTGAGCCACTGTGCCCAGCCTTGAAGAACAAATTTTAACATGGTCGTTTCCAGCATATTATTTTATTTGCTATAGGGATGTTATTTAAGAAAGTATCTACTGTATCTTTCAATGATTTTATCTACTGTATCTCTCAATGTCTAAACAGAAGTGAATTAAGAGTTGAAGAGATACTTCTTCTTCCCAATAAATTGCTTTATATTTCCACATAAAACAGTAAAAATTGTACAACTGCTTGTAACTTTTCTCTTTCCTTTGGCTGCAAGGCTATTCAGGGACAAATTTATAGTTTAGTGAGAACATGTGGCATATGACTGTGCTTACTTTACGTTTTTCTTGATTTTGTTGTTACTGCCATACTTCACATTATTACTGTAAGTTGCATCAATCCACTGTGCAACAAGATAGTAAATAAATGAATATCTTCTACAAAGATAACTTTACAACTGAGTACGCAGCATATTAACATAATGTTTTAAAATTGAAGTAACATTAAAAATTATTTGCGGCCAGGAACAGTGGCTCACGCCTGTAATCCCAGCACTTTGGGAAGCCAAGGTAGGTGGATCACGACGTCAGGAGTTTGAGAACAGCCTGGCCAACATAGTAAAACCCGTCTCTACTAAAAATACAAAAATTAGCCAGGCACAGTGGTGCGCGCCTAGAGTCCCAGCTACTAGGGAGGCTGAGGCAGGAGAATCACTTGAACTCAGGAGGTGGAAGTTGTGGTGAGCTGAGATCACACCACTGCACTCTAGCCTGGGCAACAGAGCAAGACTCTGTCTAAAAAAAAATTATTTGCTATTATATCAGCAAGATTATTAATGTTCAATTTTTATAAACCCTAAAATTATTTTCTCAACCTTTAGAAGTTGTTTACTAAAATGGACAGTTAAAAATGTCTTTCCTATAAAATACCACAGGTTTACAAACTTTGAAAAATCAACCATAGGCCAAAATGCTTTCTTAAAATTCTATAGAACTCTGAAATATGTATTTTTTTAGTATTAAAGAAAATTCTGCGGTATATTTAAATCCATCAACAATTAGTTACATAAAAATATGTACTTGCATAGTCAAATTTTCTGATCCTATAAAAATATTTAAAATATGTATCACAAATTATAGGTTGGTATTTACGTATACAATTACTATAGCAAAGGTAATTATATATTAGAACATAAAATATGAGAACTTATCACTTCAAAGTTACATTATGTAATGCCACTTACATTCGACATTTTCTGGAAATTTTCTGTGAGTATCTTTATAAGTATCTAATGCTTTTTGGTAGTTACCTATAAACAAACAAGAGAAAAATATATTAGCAAATTATAGAAACTAACAGGATTCAGAAAAATATTAATTTTAACTGATATACTGGCTATTTAATGGTTTAATAGAAAGGTTTCATGTTTTATATACCACTTAATATAACTTTTAGAAGAAAAATGTATAGATAAAATAAATTTGAAATAAGGGTGAAAGCAGAAGTAAATGGGTGATAGCTGAAATTTAGCTTCTTCCCTTTTTTTTTTTTTTTTTTTTTTTTTTAAAGAGATGAGGTCTCACTCTGTTGCCCAGGCTGGAGTACAGTGGCTATTCACAGGCACAACCATTAAGTACTACAGCCTATAAACTCCTGAGCTGAAACAATCCTCGTGTCTTAGCCTCCAGAGTAGCTGGGACTATAGACGCACATTGCTGAGCCTGGTTCACTTTAAATATTTTAGTGGCAAAAATTAAGATCCATTCAATTTTCTAAAAAAAGATTATTCCAGATGAATTGACAAATTTAAAAATAATCTAAGTTATATACTTATAGTAATGTCAATGTCATTCATTTAGTTGGAAAATATTTAAGATGTTTTTATAGTTTTTTTGGGCTGGGCGTGGTGGCTCACTCCTTTAATCCCAGCATTTTGGGAGGCTGAGGTGGGTGGACCACTTGAGGCCAGGAGTTTGAGACCAGCCTGGGCAACATGGTGAAACCCCTTCTCTACTAAAAATACAAAAATTAACTGGCCATGGTGGCACACACCTATAAACCCAGCTACTGGGGAGGCTGATACAGGAGAATCGCTTGAACCCAGGAGGTGGAAGTTGCAGTGAGCTGAGATTAGTGCCACTGCAGGCCAGCCTGGGTGACAGAGTAAAACTCTGTCTCAAAATGAATGAATGAATGAATGAATGAATAAATAAATGTTTTTATGTTTTTTGTTTTTTGTTTTTTTTTTTTGAGATGGAGTCTTGTTCTGTCACCAGGCTGGAGTGAGTGCAGTGGCGCAATCTCGGCTCACTGCAACCTCCAACCTTCGCCTCCTGGCTTCAAGTGATTCTCCTGCCTCAGCCTCCCGAGTAGCTGGGACTACAGGCGTGCACCACCAAGCCCAGCTAATTTTTGTATTATTAGTAGAGATGGGGTTTCACCATGTTGGCCAGGATGGTCTCGATCTCTTGACCTCGTGATCTGCCAGCCTCAGCCTCCCAAAGTGCTGGAATTACAGGCGTGAGCCACTGTGTCCGGCCTTTACAGTTTTTTAAACATTAGAAAGTTTACAGAAAGCAATTTATTTTATAACAAAATAATTTAGCTTCATGTAGCAGCCAAAATAGGAAAAACGAATTTGGGTCAAAGATCTTTCCTAAAATCTTAGCAAATGAGTTATAATCTCTCTGGGCCTCTCTCTACAAGAGGGATGAAATAGAGACAGGAAGCATCTGACCCAAAGCCAGTTCTCAATGCTAGCTGCTGCTTCTATCCTGTACTTCCATAACTGAAGCAGGCTATGTCTTTAAATCATTTAGAATAGTTCATATGTATATATATACTTTCTATATGACTGACGTTGAAATGAACATAGGCAATTGAGAACTCATGTTGATATAAATTGAATATATAGTATAGTCATGTTGTACATTCAATAGGAATTACAGATCCCCCCTAAAATGATTTGAGGAATACACTGAGTTATGTATTAAAACATTTCTGATGCCATTCTGAAGGTGCTCACAGAGATAAAGAAGGAAACCTCCCCCGAAACTGGGTGAGAACAAACTGCCAACACTTTCAAAACTTGTGCTTCCCTCTTCCCTTAGATTGAATACTTTCTTTTCCTGGGTCATTTTTATGCTCTACAAGAGGGATTATAAATTTGTTCACATTTCTCTCCCAGCTTGATCTTTGATATTTTATGCATATTATTCACTTCACAGTTAGCCTAAAACTAATAGCATCTCTATCCTTCAGGATATGTGTCATCAGCAAGAATTTAATAAAAGCAGTAACAAAAACACAAACCAAGATAGCCAGTGATCTTTGGTATAAAAAACATATAGTCACACTTGTCTCAGTGTGAGCTTTTCTCAGGCTTCTCAAGTGTCATAAATTTGGCCGAGCACACAGGACATTTAGAATTAACTGAGTAGAAAATGGAAATATAATGTATACAGTATGCCTATTTTTTTCTGTGGCTAACTTGTGAAAATGATTACATGTTAACTTTGAGAAATAACAAATCTGTTTTTAAGACAAGTATTGGAATACATGATTAATACCCATTTTGTAAGCATAACTTTTTTGTATGTAGTAATTATTGTGTTTTTCATACAATGCTTTGAATTATGTACAGTTATAAAAAGTTAGTATTTTAATAAACAGATATGCAACTGGAACACATTTATATGCATAATTACCTAAAAGGAAAGAAGCAAAATATCTACAAAATGAATAAAACTAAAGCATTTACCACTTCTTCTGAAACAACTAGCTACCATCAGCTGCCATTTCACTTGTGTAGGCCTATAAAATAAATAAATGAGATGAAATTAGAGATAAAAAAATCTGTGATGCTCAGTTTTATAAAGCTATGTATCTACTATTTTACAATTACTTTTTGACCTTTTGTTAGATAATTTTTATTATTGAGAACAGCAGATATATAATTTCCCTCAGTATTGCTTGTCATATTTATATTAGGACATATAAATTTAAGTGTTCTTCAAAGTTCCTCTAGTTCATACCTTTATTTAGATATTCATATGAGAACCACTTAACCTGTTTGGTTAAAACCCACTGCATTCTACTTTAAACTTAAAGGATCATTACTTTTGCTATAATCTTTTATCATAATACTTATACTTGCTTGCAAATTTAGTACCTGAGAAGCGATTTTTGATCTAGTGTTTGAAGAATCAGGCTTCGACTAAACAGAGAGTAAAAAAAATTCTACTAATCCCTTTTTGTCCATTAAAAAGAAATCAAATTCTTTTCTAAAATAAATAACCAAAGCCAGGATTTCTAAATACTTCTATTAAAAATATCTCAGGATGGCAAGATATGAAGGAAGAAACACCTAGGGAACAATTTATGCTCGTCTCATTTTTTTGAATCTCCTTTCTAAGTAGAAGCCTGATGGCTTCAAAGAAAACCTCAGTTCCTACTCGATTTGATGGCAAACCTACCTACTGGAATCAGATAGATCTGGCTTTAAATCACAGCCCTGCTACTGGGGCAAGTTACTTAACTTCAAATCCATTGCCTACACGGCCACCCACTGTGATCTAAATAAAATACACATCTAACCACATTACTTCCCTCCTTAAAACCTGTTACCTCCCTTCCACCTACATGCTAAATCCAAGATTCTAACCCAGTTTATCTACTTTCTAGATCTTTTCTGCTTCTCCAACTCATCTCCCACCGTGCCTTGCTTAACATTTCATGTTACAGCAAATTCACACAGGAGCACGGACTTCCCTGTATCCCCTGCATTTGCTAGACTTCTGGCTTTTGTATACACCACCATGTCTGCTTAGAGGTGCATTCCAACCTCTTTACTCTCTGCTAATGCCACATGGATAGACTGTTCCATATGCTCTCCTAACACCCTGGAATCACTTAGCGTTGCATTTACCATGTGGTATTATTATTTATGTTTCTGAATACATTACCTTCCTTCCTCTATAAAGATAAGTATAATGACTTCTAATACTGTCAATCTAGCCTGTTTTTGAACTTTAAATGAATACAATCATATAGTATGTAACTTTTTTTTTTTTTCAGACAGGGTCCCAGTCTGTCACCCAGACTGAAGTGCAGTGGCATGATCTCAGCTCACTGTAACCTCCCCTTCCTGGGCTCAGCCTCCCAAGTAGCTGGGACCACTGGCACACACTGCCATGGCAGGCTAGTTTTTATTTTTTTTTAAAGAGATTTTTGCCATGTTGCCCAGGCTAGTTTCAAACTCTTGAGGTCAAGCGATCCGCCTGTCTCATCCTCCCAAAGTGCTGGAATTACAGGCATGAGCCACTGCACCTGGCAGTATGTATCCTTTTATTAAGAGCTGAATTACTGAGATAGTCTTCATATACCATACAATTTACCTACTTAAAGGACACAATACAATGGTTTTAGTGTATTAATTCTTTAAAATTATGATAAAATATATACAACATAACATTTGCCAAAATTTACCATTCTTGGGTGTACAATTCAGTGGCATTTATCACATTCACAATGTTGTGCAACCATCACCACTATCTCCAAAACATTTTATGACACCAAACAGAAACACTTTGCAACCATTAAACAGTAACTCTTAATTCCCTTCCCCACAATCCCCAATAACTTCTGATCTACTTTCTATCTCTACAAATTTGCCCATTTTAGACACTTCATGTAAGTGGAGTACTTTTTCTTTTGTGTCTGGCTTCTTTCACTTAGCTAATGTTTTCAAAGTCCTTCCATGTTGTAGCATGTAACAGAACTTCCTTTGTATAGTGGAATAATATTCCATTTTATTTATATACTGTGGTCCCCCCTTATCTGTGGTGAGTATGTTCCAAGATCACCAGTGGATACCTGAAACTACAAATACTACTGAACCCTATATATACTATTTTTTTTCCTATACAAACATACCTATGATAAAGTTCAATTTATACCTTAGGCATGGTAAGAGGTTAATAATAACTAATAAAATAAAGCAATATACTATAATAGAATTATGTAGATGTGGTCTGTCTCTCTCAAAATGTCTTATTGTACTTTACTGAGGGTAACTGAAACCGTGGACAGCAAAACATTGTATAAAGGTGGACTACTGTACCATGTTTTGTTTATTCATTGTTGATGGACACCTAGGTTGTTTCTACCTTTTCGCTACTATAAATAATGCTGAGGCTACTTTTGACTATCATAAACTGAAAGCTGAGGCTCAAACAGATCAGATACTTACACAAACATGTGTAAGTATCTGATCTGTTTGAGCCTCAGCTTTCAATTCCTTTGGGTATATACTTACTATACACTGAAAACTATACAACATTGTTGAAATAAATTAAAGAAGACATAGATGGAGAGGCATATGTGTGCTTGAATTGGAAGACTTAATATTTTTAAGAAAACAATACTACTCAAAGTGATCTATAACGTTAATGCAATCCCTATCAAAATCCCAATGGTGTTTTTGCAAAAATAGGAAAACTCACCCTAATATTCATGTGGAATCTCAAGGAACCATGAATAGCCAAAACAATTTGAAAAAGAAAAAAGTTGAAGAACTCATGCTTCCTGATTTTAAAATTTGCTTTAATGCTACAGTAATCGAAACAGTGTGGTACTGCTGCAGAAGGATATATACACCAACAGAATAGAATCTAGAATCCAGAAATAAATCCTCATATATATGGTAAATTGATTTCCAACAAAGGTGCCAAAAGGTGCCAAGACCACTCAAGGGAAAAGGGACACTCTCTTGCCTTCATGGCTAAATTAATCCCTAATTATTTTATTCTTTTTGATACCATTGCAAATGGAATTTTTTTCTCAATTTCCTTTTTGGATTTTTCATTGCAAATACATAGAAATACAACTAGTTTTGTGGGTTAATTTTATATCCTGCAACTTTGCTGAATTCATTTATTATATCTAAGATTTTTATGTGGATTCCTTAGGGAGTTCTACATATAAGATCATGTCATCTGTGAACAGGGTTAATTTTTACTTCATCTCTTCCCATGTAGATGCCTTTTATTTCTTTTTCTTGCCTACCTGCTCTGGCTAGAACTTCCAGTACCATGTTGATCAGAAGCAGTGGAAGTGGGCATCCTTGTTTCTGATCTTAAGAAAGCAAGCTTTTGGTCTTTCACCATTCAGTATCCTGTTAGCTGTGAGTTTCCATACAATACTTTTTAACACGTTAAGGAAGTTCTTTCTATTCCTGATTGGAGTATTTTTATCACAAAGCGGTGTTGAATTTTGTCATACGCCTTTTCCGCATTAATTGAGCTGATCACGTGGGTTTTTTCTTCATTCTATTAATGTGAAGTATTAAATTGACTGATCTTCATATGTTGAACTATCTTTGCATTCTAGGAGTAAATTCCACTTGCGAATGATGTACTACTTCTTTTAATATGTGGCTAAATTTGGTTTGCCAGTATTTTGTTGAGTATTTTTGCATTTACATTCACAAAAGATATTGGTCTGTAGTTTTCTTGTAGTGTCTTTGTTTGCCTTTAGGATAAGGATAATGCTGGCCTCACTGACTGAGTTACGAAGTGTTTACCTTCTCTTCAATATTTAGGAGAGTTTGAAAAAAAATGGTGTGAATTTTTCTTGAAATGTCTGGCAGAATTCACCAGTGAATCCATGTAGCCCATGGCTTTTCTTTCTTGGAATATTTTTTATTACTGATTTAATTTCCTTACTGGTTATAGGTCTATGCAGATTTTTATTTCTTCTTGAGTTGGGTTTGGTTGATTGTGTTTCTACAAATTTGACCATTTTATCTAGGTTATCTAATTTGTTGAGGCAAGGTTGTTTTCTTATAACTTTTTATTTACGTAAAATTGGTAGTGAGGCCTCTACTTGCATTTCTAATCTTAGTAATTAAGTCCTCTTTTTTTTGTTAGTCCTTCTAGCTAGAGATTTGTCAATTTTGTTGAGCTTTTCAAAGAATCAATTTTTGGTTTTGTTGATTTTCTCTACAGCTTTTCTATTCTCTATTTTATTTATCTCTGCTCTAACCTTTATTATTTCCTTCCTGCTGCTATCTTTGGGTTTAAAGTGCTCTTCCTTTTCTAATTCCTTAAGGTGCTTAGTTAGGTTACTAACTTGGGATCTTTCTTCTTCTTTAATGTACTTACAGATATAAATTTCCCTCTTAGGGATGCTTTTGCAGCATCTTGTAAGTTTTAGTACATTGTGTTTCATTTTCACTTGTCTCAGTTACTTTCTAACTTCCCTGGTGATTTCATATTTGATCCACTAGTTAAGAGTGTGTTCTTTAATTCCACATACTTGTGAATTTTCCAGTTTTCCTTGTTATTAATTTCTAGTTTCATTACATTATGACAGAAAAAGATAATTTGTATGAGTTCAATCTTTTCAATTAATTAAGTTGTGGCCTAACCTATGGTTTATCCTGGAGAACGTTCCATGTACACTTAAGAATGTACAATCTCCTGTTGTTGGGTTCAGTGTCTTGTGTATGACTGTTAGGTCTACCTGGTTTATACATTGCTTAAGTCTTTATTTTCTTATTTATCTTCCGTGTGAGGTTCACAGACGGTAACACACATTTTTAAAAGTATTAAGTCTCAAACTAATATGAGGTCTATTTCACCCTTTAATTATATCAATTTTTGCTTCATATATTTTGGGGCTCCTCTGTTGGGTTTTTAAGTGTTGTACATTCTTGCAGTAACGAACCTTTTACCAATATATAGCACCATTCTTTGGCTCTTGTAACCTTTTGTGACTTAAAGCCTGTTTTGTCTGACAATAATAAAGCCTCCCAACTCTCTTCTGGTTACCATTAATATTTGTTTGGAATATCTTTTTCAATCCTTTTGCTTTCAACCTCTTTTGTGTCCTTGTATCTAAAGTGCATCTCTTGTAGACAGTATATAAATAGACCCTGATTTTCTTATTTAATCTGCTAAGTTTTTCTTTTAATGGGAAAGTTTAATAAATTTATATTTAATGTGATTATTGACACAGAAGGATTTGCTTCTGTTATTTGTTTTCTGCATGTGTTATATGTTTTTTCTTCCTCAATTCTTCCATTACTACTCTTTTTTGGTATTTTGTTGATTTTTTTTAGTGTACTATTTCGATTTTTAGTTATTTTCCTAATACTTTTTTATAGTGTACTATTTGATTTTTTAGTTATTTTCCTAATGATTACCTTGGGTATTATAATTAACATCTGAAACTTATAACAATCTCACTTGAACAATACAAACTTATTTTATTTATTTATTTACTTACTGAGACGGAGTCTCGCTCTGTCACCCAGGCTGGAGTGCAGTGGTGCGATCTCTGCTCACTGCAACTTCCGCCTCCCGGGTTCAAGCGATTCTCATGCCTCAGCCTCCTGAGTAGCTGGGACTATAGGCACCTGCCACCACACCCAGCTAATTTTTGTATTTTCAGTAGAGACAGAGCTTTGCCATGATGAACAGGCTGGTCTTGAACTCCTGACCTCAGGTGATCTGCCTGCCTGGGCCTCCAAAGTGCTGGGATTACAGGTATAAGCCATCACGCTTGGCCAGGATACAGAATCCTTGGTTGACAGTTTGTGTTTTGTTTGTTTGTTTGTTTGCTTTTAAATTTCAGGACTTTACATCATTCCATTGCTTTCTGGCCTCCAAGGTTTCTGGTGAGAAATCTACTAATAATCATACTGAGGGTCCCTGTATGTGATAAGCCACTTTTCTCTTGTTGCTGTCGAGATTCTCTCTTTGTTTTTGGACAGTTTGATCATAATGTGTCTCATTGTGGATCTTTTAGTGTTTTTCCTACATAGAATTCACTGGCCTGTGCGGACTTCTGGATTCATGTCTTTCCTCAAATTTGGGAAGTATGGCAATAATTTCTTCAAATAGTCTCTCTCCTCCCTTTTCCTCTCTCTTCCCCTTTTGGAATTCCCATAATGCATATATTGGTCCACTTGATGGTGTCTTATAATAACCATCATCACAATCAATATTAAAGAATATTACCTAATGCTGCTGAAGAATGGAATTACATTAAGTGGACCAGTCAGAACTAGGATTTCTTGATATTTTAAGACATGATTTATGAATGTAAAGAAAATAAAACAACAGTTTATGCTTAAACCAATTGCCAAAACATCATATTATTAAGAACCATAAAAATCTAAGAGATACAGCAAGGCAAGGAGTTTCTACGGTAAAGAAATTTAATTTAATTCAACTATATGCCAAGTTGACATGTAAAGAATATTTAAAGAATATGTAAAGAACTATGTGACATAAGAACTAATACTCTCACTTCTCAAAAAGCCTACATTTTTATTGTAGAGGTAGAACTTACAGAACAAATCAAAGCTTAGCATGTAAAAAAGAGAAAATGTGAAAAATTAAGATATATGGTATAGAAAACAAATGCTCAAAAGAGATGTAATATAATGAATGTATATTGAATAAGTTTCTGTCACTGAGAAGGAGATAACAGCAGGTGCAAGTGGAAGTAAGTTTATAGAAAAGTAGAGAGAAATGTTAGGAAGGTTTCTAAAAAAGGCTTCTATATTCTGGGAAACCGAGGCATAAAATACATAGGGGAATTGAAGAGATCAGAGAAACAGGAGGGAGAGAAATACTTAAGACTGATGAGCAGTGCTCATATCACACAGATTTGTGTAGCATCAATTCACCTGGTTACATAATTTACCTTTGACAGTATTTCACAGCCTGTGTAAAGGAATGGAATCAATGGCTGGAATAACCTAAGAACTGAAATCTCTTGGAATAAATGGGGTAGTAAAGCAAGAGAGAGAGAGAAAAAAAAAAAAACCAGGAATGTTAGCAAGAAAGGGAAAAGATGTGACCAATTAAGCAATCTAGTATGGATAAGCTCAGAATTAAAGTCAGAAGGAGGCTGAGACTGCAAGATAAGGGGAAGGTCAAGAGGGGAGGTCTCAATATCACCAAAGAAAAATGCACTGGAAAATAGGGAGTATGGAAGTTGGAAAGGTAAGAGGTTATGTTCAGACAGCTGGACATTGTAACTTAAGATTTTATTGGTGTAGGCTGGGCGTGGTGTCTCACACCTGTAATCCCAGCACTTTGGGAGGCTGAGGCGAATGGATCACTTGAGGTCAGGAGTTCAAGACCAGCCTCACCAACATGGTGAAACTCCGTTTCTACTAAAACAAAAACAAAAACAAAAATTAGCCGGGTGCAGTGGCATGTGCCTGTAATCCCAGCTACTCTGGAGGCTGAGGCAGGAGAATCGCTTAAACCTGGGAAGCAGAGGTTGCAGTGAGCCGGGATCACGCCACTGCACTCCAGCCTGGGCGACAAAGCAAGACTCCGTCCTCCGTCTCAAAAAAAAAAAAAAAAGATTTTATTGGTGTAAATGTGTTAGTGATAATCACAATCAGACGAGTCAGGTGACTGAACTACAGAGAGGGTAAAGATCAATGGAGTTAGGGAGGTCAAAACTTGTGGGACTAGAATAGTGATGGAAAGAAAAGGAAGAATATAAGCTAGACTAGGTAAGGTAAGGGACTGACTGTTAATCAACATCTGACATTTACAAATAGGAGTTAAAAATGGAACAGTGGCGGACTGAGCCTCAAAGAAGGAAGAGTGTTGCATGAGCTAATGGCTAATGTTAGAGTAGTATTAAGTGTAATTAAAAAGCTTACAGTGTGTTACTGAAATAGCTTTAATCTTAAAGATACAATTAAACTAAAACTATCTCCTCATCCTTGGTAATTAATTTTATAATTCTCAAAAGAAATTTATGTGAAATAAATATCACAAAATGAATTGCCTAATAGAAATTCCAAACAGAAATCATTTCACTTATTAAGCATTTCTTTATCATTCAAATTATTCTAAGGGGCATTTGTTCTTAAAATTCAATATGGCCAAATACAAAGCAGAAGATGATGTATTCCAATTATTTTTGAATTGTTTTGAATCAGATATGTATAACACATTCTGATACGAACTTAAAGACACTGAAAACATTTTAATTTTTCATATATATTAATTATAAATTGAAACCAACAAAACTGTCTTGTATTAAGACTCTTTTAGAGATGAAACTTTGTCCTAGGACTGAGATAAGTCATTTTCTGATTGATAAAGGAACAATAATTGTTTGCTGAGGTATGAGTAAGAAAAATACATAAAGTATCTTAAAGAGGATATTTAAAAAATTCTATGCAAAGGGAAATATATTTATCACAATAAAGACCAAGTAAAATGGAATAAAATATAAGAAAATAAAAATAATTTGGCTGGGCGCGGTGGCTCATGCCTGTAATCCCAGCACTTTGGGAGGCTGAGGCAGGTGGATCACCTGAGGTCAGGAGTTCGAGACCAGCCTGGCCAACATGGTGTAACCCTGTCTTTACTTAAATACAAAAAATTAGCCAGGCGTGGTGGTGCGTGCCTGTAATCCCAGCTACTCGGGAGGCTGAGGCAGGAGAATCGCTTGAACCTGGGAGGCGGAGGTTGCAGTGAGCCGAGATCACGCCATTGCACTTCAACCTGGGCAACAAGAGCGAAACTCCGTCTCAAACAAACAACAAACAAACAAAAATAATTTATGAATGTCCATCAACATCTGTTCTTGAATTTACTAGGTCTATTAGATACTAATTCTAGGGATTAAAAAAACTCAAGACATGACATTAACTAAACATAAAATCCTAATGATTACTTACTGTATAAGAGAAGCTCTTTCAAAGTACTGAATAGCTTTTTCCCAAAATTGGGTGTCAATGTAATAGGCTCCAAGCCACTCAATGACTTCAATATTACAAGGAAAATACCTATATGACTGTAAAACAAATATGGAATGTAACAATACAACTTCAATGGCAACATATAATTAACTTCTTGAATACTTTACCTATTGAATAAATTTATCCAATATGGAATTTCTTAATAAAGGAGTATGAACTGTCCTAAGTACTTTGTAAATTCTGAAACTGTATAATATTTAGAAAACCTAAGCTTTGCTTGACACACTTTTCAATTATCTATACTTTTGATATAACAATATATGAGCTGAGTCCAATTCAAATATTTAAAAGAATAAAAAAGAGATGCAAATCGTGCCTCAAGAGAAAAATGAACTGGTACTTCTTTTTATTATTAATATTATTAATTATTATTATTTTAAGACAGTCTCGCTCTGTCACCCAGCCTGGAGTGTAGTAAATGCGATCTTGGCTCACTACAACCTCTGCCTCCCAGGTTCAGGCAATTCTCGTGCCTTAGTCTCCTGAGTAGCTAGGATTACAGGCATGCCACAACCACACTTGGCTAATTTTTGTGTTTTTAGTAGAGAGGGGGTTTCCTCATGTTGGCCAGGCTGGTCACATACTCCTGGCCTCAAGTAATCTGCCTTCCTTGGCCTCCCAAAGTACTGGGATTAAAGGTATGGGCCACCAGGACTGTCCTTTTATTATTATTTGTAGAGATGGGGTCTTGTTATGTTGCCTAGGCTGTTCTTCATCTCTTGGTCTTAAGCAATCCTCTCACTCTGGTCTCCCAAAGTGCTGGGATTATAGACGTGAGCCACTATGCCCAGCCCTATTTCATTTTTTCATTAAAACAAGTAAAAAACTAACTTCAGGCCTGGTGTGGTGGTAATCCCAGCACTTTGGGAGGCTGAGGCAGGCAGATCGCCTGAGGTCAGGAGTTCGAGACTGGCCTGGTTAAGATGGCAAAACACCCCTCTACTAAAAATACAAAAATTAGCTGCATGTGGTGGCAGGCGCCTGTAATCCCAGCTACTCGGGAGGCTGAGGCAAGAGAATTGCTTAAACCCAGGAGGAGGAGGCTGCAGTGAGCCGAGACTGCACCACTGTGCAGCAGCCTGGGCGACAGAGCAAGACTCTATCTCAAAACAAAACAAAACAAAAACTAACTTCATTTTCCAAGAATGCTTTATTTTAAATAAATCATTTTAAAACTGGTAAGATCTTCTAAAATTTTAAAGCCTTGCTGCCTTCTTTATAACAATTCATAAAATGCTAAAACACAGAAAGAAATTAAGATAACACACCTACCTCATAGTAATATTGAAATGCTTGAGATTTATCTCCTTCACGATCATATAATTCTCCTAGCTTAGATAAAACTTGAGGATCGGTTGGAATAACACTGACCACCTGCATTAGCCATTCAATAGCTTGACTGGGATTTTCCATTAATTCATATCTTATGCAATGTCAGTTAAGGAAAACATGTTTTCTAAATTCATTAATCAATAAGCAAACTTAAAAAACATTACAGTAACAATATTTCTTAGCCTACAGTAATGTGCTATTGTATACTGTTTCCTCTGGATATCTCAGGGGTGGAGATGGAATGCAGCAGTACTGTGGAGGTAACACTCTTGCTCCCTATGTATATAGCCTGCTTTCCCTTTTCCTCCATTACTATCCACTAAGATCAACTCCCAAATTTCTGGTAGAATTATTCAAAGTATTGTCCAAAAATTGTCCTTAATAAAAATGTCCTGAATGTTGCATCCAGTTATTCTTTTTCTTAACATGTTCAGCATATTAAGGGAATTATTTTCATGTGTTTTTCCTGTGAGTTTTCCCTAATTAGATTATAAACCCAAGGACAGTGTTGTTTTTTTTTTGGTAGCTTCCTTTTAGTACCTACTAAGTCTTCGGTGTATATACAAATAATTTATTCATATCAGTACTTTTTGATTAATTACTATTTATTTTATACATATTAGATATCTCAGTGAAATGAAAATATTCCAATTCAAAGTTTATTGAAAAAGAAGCATTGTTTTCAATGGTGACAAGCGTGACACCAGAAGATCTACTGTTTTTAACGATGACAAGTGTGATACCACAAGAAAAAAAAATAAGAAAATGTACTCAAACTGTCTCAAATACATCAGTTGCTTGACTGGATCCAAGCTGATCATGAACTGGGTGGTAAAAGATAATGACACTGGCAGTTTCAGAGAAATTAAATGAACAAAACAGAACAAAAAGACTAACAGGAGTAACTATGATGCTATCTGCTCTAAAACTAATTTTTTTTTGAGATAGTCTAGCTCTGCACCTAGGCTGGAGTACAGTGGCACCACCTTGGCTCACTGCAACCTCTGCCTCCCAGGTTCAAGTGATTCTCCTGCCTCAGCCTCGGGAGTAACTGGGATTACACATGCCTGCCACAACACCTGGCTAATTTTTGTATTTTTAGTAGAGATGGGGTTTCACCATGATGGCCAGGCTGGTCTCGAACTCCTCACTTCAAATGATCCGCCTGCCTTGGCCTCCCAAAGTGCTGGGATTACAGGTGTGAGCTACTGTGCCTGGCCTAAAACTAAAATTTTTCAATAAAATTCTTTATCAAAAGTACAGCAGATAGTACTTAAAATTATTAATGGTACACCTCACAACATATAAAATTTTCTAAACATATTTGTATAAAATTTAAACCAAGATAACAGTAAGTTGAAAATCTACCTAAGATGTTTAACTCTTCCCAATGTTGTGGCCAAAGCTTACCAAAATAAGGAGAGAAATTAAAGTGCTTTTCAAATAGCATGAAAAGCATTAAAAACATTAACACATTTCTGCTTTTCTAACCAAGAGCAGGGCTTATTAAGAAAGCTAAGTGTTGTGGAAGAAACTGATATTAGGGCAACATTTTGTAGTTCTACATTCCCCTGAGTTTGAAACATAATACTGATACACATAGTATACATTCAATAAATGACTATTAAATGAACAGAATGAATGAGTTCATATGAAGAATTACATAATTTTAGAGGGTAATAGTCTTTGGAGACCTCATTATATCTACAGGCCAGCTAAAAAAGTAAGAAAAATTATCCAAATTCAATCAATAGTAATCAGTAATAAACAGTATTTTATTTAGTAAGTTAGTGCTTCAATGATACCCTACAAGCTTCAGAATTAATACAACGTTCTAAAGCACCAAATTGACTTTCAATGAATGGCTTATATGTACCGAAAATGTCCTAATTACTTCAGTTATTTTCAAAATTTAATAAATAATAGTTTTAACCATTAATTCCTCTTTCGATGCAAATTACATCTTAAAATAGGATTACTCAAATGATATTTATCACACAATAATCTGCCAGATTATCCTCATCACTTACTTCAAATATTATCCTCATCAATTACTTCATTAGTTAAACTTATTTAATAATTGATCTTCAATCACCAATTGAGAGAATTAATAACTGTCCCTAAGTTTTTCAAATAAGATACATATTTGCTATCTGGTAAAGAACTTCGGCACTGTTTCGTAGGATTGCGTGAAGTTTCAGGAAACAGTCCAAAGCCTCATCTAGCTGATTTAGTTTCTCATAGGTAAGGCCTTAAAAAAAGAAGAAAAAAAAGAAAATCTATAAGTATCATTATTGGTATTAATTTATTTAACGTAACAGAATACATCTCAAAATATATGAAAATATTTATCCAGAAGAGAAAATGAAGATGAACTCAGGTTTTTGTTTTTTGATACAGGGTCTCACTCCTGCTGCCCACAGTGGAGTGTAGTGGCACAAACATGGCTCACAGCAGCCTCGACCTCCCAGGCTCAGGTGATTCTCCCACCTCAGCCTCTCAAGTAGCTAGGATTATATGCACGTGCTACCACGCCCAGCTAATTTTTTGTATTTTTAGTAGAGATGGGGTTTTGCCATCTTGCTCAGGCTGGTCTGGAACTCCTGGCCTCAAGCGATCCACCTGCCTCAGCCTCCCAAAGTACTGGGATTACAGGTATGAGCCACCACACCCGGCCAACTGAGGATTTTTTTAAAGAATAATGTTAGGGTGGGGATTCTCCACTGGCAGACACCAAAAGATGCTACAAAGCTTCAGTGATTTTAAAAGTGTGGTAGGGGGCAGGAATAGACAAACAGACCAATAGAACAGAATAAACAGTTCAGAAATGCACTCAACTATAGAGTTTAGTTAAAGACATTTAAAATCAGTGGGGAGGAAAGTGCTAGTAATAAGTGGTGCCAGAACAACTGACTATACATTAATTTGTATTTATTTATTTATTTATTTATTTTGAGACGGAGTCTTGCTCTGTCGCCCAGGCTGGAGTGCAGTGGCACAATCTCGGCTCACTGCAAGCTCCGCCTCCTGGGTTCATGCCATTCTCCTGCCTCAGCCTCCTGAGTAGCTGGGACTACAGGTGCCCGCCATCACGCCTGGCTAATTTTTTATATTTTTAGTAGAGACGGGGTTTCACTGTGTTAGCCAGGATGGTCTCGATCTCCTGACCTCATGATCCGCCTGCCTTGGCCCTCCCAAAGTGCTGGGATTACAGGCGTGAGCCACCACACCCGGCCATTAATTTTTTTAAATGTAGATTCTTATTTCATAAAAAATGAACTCAAAATTTTGAAACTCAACAGAAAAAACAAAGCTATAAGAAGAGTATGAAAAGAAAATACAGAAAAATGATTTATAATCTTAAGAAGGGCTTCATAAAGCAATACACAAATGAATAAAGCAATAACCACAATTATTTAAAAAGACAAATTTGGCCAGGCGTGGTGGCCCATGCCTGTAATCCCATCACTTTGGGAGGCTGAGGCAGGTGGATCACTTGAGGTCAGGAGTTCCAGACCAGCCTGGTTAACATGGTGAAACCCTATCTCTACTTAAAATGCAAAAAATTAGACGGGCGTAGTGGAGTGCATCTGTGGTTCCAGCTACTTGGAAGGCTACGGCAGGAGAATCACTTGAACCTGGAAGGTGGAGGTTGCAGTGAGCTGAGATCATGCCACTGCACACCAGCCTAGACGACAGAGCAAGACTCAGTCTCAAAAAAAAAAAAAAAAAGACAAATTTTACTATATCAATAATAAAACAATTCTCTGATAAAAGAAATTAGAAACAAAGTTAAAATAGAAGCAATTGGGAAAGGAGAAATATTTAATAGTTACAAAACAAATAAATAAGGATATTTAGGAAGCAAGCTCCTGCATGAAGACCTTTGTGCCTCTCTTCAATGCTCTCTTCCCAGATACCCAAGTGGTCATAGCCTCCCTTCCTTCTATGACTTGAAACATACATTCTCAATGAGGCTCTCCCAGACTCCACCTAAAATGGCTAATTCCTTCTTGCCTCCCCTATTCTTCAAGGTTGGCAGTAGGCCTTCCCTCCTCCTTCAGGCAGGAGATTAAAGAGTCTTTTCTGGGAGGAAAGATCCAATTGACTTATGGACAGGTCTCCAACTAAACAGACCAGACCAGACAGATGCCCTATAGCAGAGTGCCAACCCATCAATCTCTCTCATGGACTTAGAGACTCCACTCAGTTTTTAGCCACAAACTCCTGAATACCAGGAGACAGCCCAAAATCATTAGACATCTAAGTAAAGTCCATAACATGGAAAGAGAATAAAATAAGCAAACCAAAGAAAGCAAAAAATACCTAGGCAGGGAGAAGAAAACTTCAGAAGAAAAGTTATTAATAATCCAAGAGACAAGACCCAGTACTGCATGGACATGTGTTTGCAATACTGAAAATTCATGCCCAGGGGTGATGATGCCCATTTCAGGCAACCGCTGAAAGGCAGGGAAGAGAATGTGATGGTGGTGAGACTTCATGGCTTGTAGTATTTGGCTTATTAAAAACAAAATCTGAAGTAAAGATGGCAAAATGTGAAAATGTGTCAAACTGGGGTGATAGGTACATGGGTACTTATTTCTTGTGTGTACTTTTGTGCATGTTTGAAATTGTTCATAATTAAAAAGAAAGCAAATGGGATTTTTTTCCCATCTATCAACTTGGCAAAAGTTAAAAAGAATGATAATATCCAGTATTAGCAGAAATTTGGGAAATTAGTATTATACACTGTCATGGAAAAGCCTTTTTGGAGGGCAGTATGGCAAGCCTGATCCAAATTTTGCATGTGCATAGCTTCTGAATCATTAATTCCATTTAAAATAATCTATAATCTGAGAGGCAGTAGTCTTCAATTTTCCGTTAGAAGGAAGTCAACTCCTCCTCCTAATGTGTTAGAGCTCTTTAAGCAAAACAAAACAAAAACAAATACAAAGCAAATAAATAATTTAAAAAGCAATTTCCCCTTGTTTCACTTACCAATATTATAAAGTGCTTCAGTACAAGAAGAATCATTTCTTAGAGCCTCTTTATAGAATTCAGCGGCCTTCTCATAATCACCATTTGCAAAAACTGTATTCCCTTTATTAGTAAGAGCTGCTGGATTATATCTATCAGAGTTCACAGCTATATCTGCATAGCTGCTGGCTTGTGCAAAATCCTTTCCCTAAGTAAAATACATATACAAATTATTTGAATTTCATGAAATACCTTTTCTGACTGTTCTGAGATTACAGACATAATAAATAGACTTTCTGAGATTATAAATATAATGAACAAAAATATTTTACATATCTTGGTCTTGATAGTCTGATTCTACATAGAGTTTTACTTATCAAGCTGAACCACCCAAGTTTCTTGTGATTGACTTCTCCACAGTCTCATGGTTAGAATAACAACACTATTTATATGTAGGTGGTTCCATACTCAACGCCCAAATTCCATGTCATCATTTGCTGCAGCACTCCCCCTCCCACTTGAAGCCCTGAAATAGCTGTCACAAAAGCACTACCCTTCTTGCCCCTAGCACACTGGCTGCGTCACCTACTAGGTCTCTGCACTTCTAGCAATCCATTGTTTTTTTCCGTCTCCATGCCAAATGCTCGGTCAGGGCCTTGCCATCATTCACGTGAGCTACAGGAACCTCTCTGTTCTTAAATATTGTGACCATCTGTGCCAGGTCAGCTTGGTTAAGCCAGGAACTACATTTCCAAGAAGCTCCTTCACTATTAGCCTCTTGTCTAGACTTGGCCAAAAGAGGAACTTGTGTGACATCTGGAATGCAGACCTGAAGCAGTGGCCTTTAGTCTCAGAAAGCCTTTTTCTTGTCATCAGATGCAGGACTGACACAGAAGTGTCCATGGGTACCAGCTTCTCCTCACTTACTCCACTCCAAGGGCAGCTCTTCTTCCTGACTATGCTGTCCCTGCTCCAAGATAGGGTTTGGCTGTGGTCCCCAGAGGAGGCAGCTGCACAGAGGCATCTGCTTCCCACAGAACTCCCCATGAAGGCCCTCTGGGTTCTACTGTGGCAGCTAGATATGTGTGGCCACTCACTGACTGATGGTTACTCCTCCTCAGATCTCCAGCTCCCCTTCTGCACCTTCACCGCCATGGCTCCTTCACAACTGTATAACATTAAATTCCCATGCCCCTTTTCCCATAACACTCACAGTGACCGTCCCTCGTTAAACTTTTTAAAAAGTTTAGATATAACTTATATATAATAAACCTGACCCCTTTAAAATGTAGAATTCTGTGGCATTTAGTAGGTTCACAAAGTTGTGCAAACATTGCCAATATCTACTTCCACCCTCAAAAGAAACCCTGTACCCATCAATAGTCACTTCCCATCCTCCTCTTCCCCCAGCCCCTGGCAACCACTAATCTGTTTTCTGTCTCCTTGCCTATTCTGGACACTGAATATAAATAGAATCATAAAATATGCAGTCTTTTGTGTCTGACTTCTTTCACTTAGCATAATATTTTTAAGGTTCGTCCATGTTTTAGCATGCATCTGTGCTGCAATCCTTTTAAAGGCTGAATAATGTCCCGCTGTATGGGTAGACCACATTTCATTTATCCATTCATTGTTGATGGACACTTGGGTTGCTTCCAGGCACCTTTATGGTTACTATGAATAATGCTGCCATGAACATTCATGTGCAAGTTTTTATGTGAACTCTGAAACAAAAATTGGTACCGACAAGTGAGGTGCTGCTGTTTAAAAACTAAAACATGTAACATTGTCTTTTGGACTACGTAGCAGGCAAAACTGAGAAAAGCTGTGAGGGCCTGTGTTGGGGACTGGAGAGATGGTGAAGCATGAGTGAGCCTGCAAAGGCAGAAGGAATCATCAGAGGCTGGATAAAGTGCAAACCACACTGTCACCATGAAGCACTGACACAAGTGGCACCCACAGAGTGGGATGGAGGATAGGAAGTGCACCTAATAAATATGCAACATGTGGCCAAGGGGATTTCTAGGTAGGATGCTGAAGGGCCAATGAACTTATTTTAACTGGGTATGATTGATCAGGTATAGGAAGAGAAAAATGAGCTAAGGAGAGAACTGTTTAGTTTGCAGGTAGAATTTAGAGAAAATATAGAAGAACCAGGACTTGCTAAGGTAGAAAATAAAATTATTTCATGTCTCCAGTTTCTTGTGGTGGCACAAGATTCTCAGATGGTGGCAGGTTAGGGAACAATTCAAAGGTGTGGCTGTAACACCTTTTGTAAACATCTCACAAAGATTTAAGGTCATACCTAGCAGACCTTCTCTCCCAGGTAGCGAAGTGGGCTTCTAAGACACTTCAAGGCTCTGTTCCATAGCAGCCTACACACCTAGTGGGAAGGGGTCTGTCCTGAAAAGAATTATGGATGCAGCTGTTGAGACATGTGGGAAAGCCCAACAAGATTTAGAGAAAACCCTCCAAGTTTTTAGGGGAGTTGTACTGACTGTTGCTAGTTTGGATTAAAGGGACAGATATAGTCCAAAATGAAAAAAGCCCTCTGTGCCCCAAATGTCTCAGGGCAGAACACAGGCTGAGAAAGTTAATCAGCTGCAAACACAGGCTATTTCTTTCCTTTTTTTTTTATTTTTTACTTTAGGTTAAAAACAAACATGGGATACATGTGCAGAATGTGCAGGTTTGTTACATAGGTATACACGTCCCATGGTGGTTTGCTGGACCTATCAACCTGTCATCTAGGTTTTAAGCCCTGTATGCATTAGGTATTGGTCCTAATGCTCTCCCTTCCCTTGCCTTCCACTCCCCGACAGGCCCCGGTGTATGATGCTCTCCTCCCTGTGTCCATGTGTTCTCATTGTTCAACTCTCACTTATGAATGAGAACATGCGGTGTTTGGTTTTCTGTTCCTGCAACATAGGCTATTTCTTATACAAAAGGAAGATGCTCTCAGAAGGCAGAGCCAAGAGCCACAGAGGACAAAGAATTAGGGGGCCACTCGGAGGGAGCAGAGCTGGGCCCTAATCAAGGAATATTCGTTTTTCTCAGACTAGGGAGCACTGGCCACACCTGCTTTGCTAGGTTTCAGAATCATTAAGGATAGTGACTGTGATGTGCCTCCATCCCTCCCCTTGGGGATGAGTGTCTTACAGTTATCCTGTCTTTATATCTCCATGGTATGTTGCATGTATGATGGGACAGGGGCCATGTCTTTTCATTCAGAAATTTTTGGATCCAAGTCCTTGCTATTGTGAATAGTGCCACAATAAACATATGTGTGCATGTGTCTTTTGCAGCATGTTTTATAATCCTTTGGAACAAATGTCCAACAATGATAGAATGGATTAAGAAAATTTGGCACATACACACCATGGAATACTATGCAGCCATAAAAAATGATGAATTCATGTCCTTTGTAGGGACATGGATGAAGCTGGAAACCATCATTCTCAGCAAACTATTGCAAGGACAAAAAACCAAACACTGCATGTTCTCACTCATAAGTGGGAATTGAACAATGAGAACACATGGACACAGGAAGGCGAACATCACACACCGGGGCCTGTTGTGGGGTGGGGGGAGGGGGGAGGGATAGCATTAGGACATATACCTAATGTTAAATGAAGAGTTAATAGGTGCAGCACACCAACATGGCACATATATACATATGTAACAAACCTGCACGTTGTACACATGTACCCTAAAACTTAAAGTATAAAAAAAAAATAAAGAAATCTTTGGATGAAGAAGAAATTGTTTCTGAGAAAGCTCCTTGGATGAAGAAGAAATTGTTTCTGAGAAAGCTCCATTTCTTGTTTTTTTTTGTTTGTTTGTTTGAGATGGAGTCTCGTTCTGTCGCCCAGGCTGGAATGCAGTGGCACGATCTTGGCTCACTGCAACCTCTGCCCTCCCAAGTTCAAGCAATTCTCATGCCTCAGCCTCCCGAGTAGCTGGGACTACAGGCATGCACCACCATGCCTGGCTAATTTTTTATATTTTTGGTAGAGACGGGGTTTCACCATGTTTAGTAGAGACGAGGTTTCACCATGTTGGCTAGGCTTGAACTCCTGGCCTCAAGTGATCCACCTGCCTCAGCCTCCCAAAGTGCTGGGATTACAGGCATGAGCCACCATACCCAGCTAGAAAGCCCCATTTCTATCCAGACCTGATGTAGATCCTGGCCTTTGAGCCTGATGCTGTGGTGGAATGAGACTCAGAGTCTTGGGAGGGATATGAATAACTGGGGTCTGAGTGCAGGCAGTGGTAGATTATTACAATAATGACTCCAGTGGATCACACCTCTCAGGATTCACGTACGACTCATTCAGGTATGATTCTCTCTCATGTTTGTTTTGTTCAATAAAATAATAACAAACTCAATGCGCACAAGAACCTAATACTCACCTGTGTACTGGGGTTTGCTCTCATGGAACCCAGTCCCACCTGAGAAGGCTGGGATCCCCTGCTGGGGATGCTCTGAGGGAAGACTGAGTTGCCCTGGACAACGGTTCAGCTAAGTGACAGGCATGAGGTAGGAATTTGGAACATCCAGTCTCAGTCATGCCTCAGAGGATGTCAGCTGCATGAGTAAGGCCAGGCAAGCCCAGTAAAAGAAGCATCCAGGTGAACCCAGCTCACTGGGTAGAATGTAAGCATATACCTGGTGATTTCAAGCCACTACGGTTTGGGGCAGTTCATTACACAGCAAGAGAAAACAGATACAACTATATGCCGGATACCAGCAATATATTTTCAACTACATATCATATAAAACTACATAGCAGACTCATCACTTGGCCTCAAAACATTCTTGATTACAACCATTTTCTTTAGAACCAAGTATAAGAAATTGCTGATGAGATGCTCTAATAGCTCTGCTTGGTTGATTAAATCTAACAATTCTCTTTGCTTCTTTAAATTTTCTATTGGTCTCCTCCTGCACAGTCGTCAAACTTGGTATAAAGATTTGGTGACGAATTGGGTCAAAAAATTCATTAGTGATTTTCTAAATTCAAAATTTAATGGCCATGATAGACACCATGCTTCACCCCATGGACTTGCCCGTCAGAGGTGCTGGAGGTGCTACTGGCCACCAGCCTCAGCAGGCAGCCCTCTCTGGAAACTGGGTGGAAGACAGAGGCACCTTGTCCCCCTTCCTAGAGGTGACCCTTTTTTGGGAGGCAGGCCACATCCAATGGCTGGCTGGTGTGGGGGTACAAAGGCCCACCCTCTCTCTTTTCCTGCCTCCTTGTGAAGAAGGTGCTTGCTTCTCCTTCACCTTCTGCTATGATTATAAGTTTCCTGAGGTTTCCCTAGCCATACAAAAATGTGAGTCAATTAAACCTCTTTCCTTGATAAATTACCCAGTCTCGGTTATTTCTTTATAGCAGTGTGAGGACAGACTAATACACCTTCTGTCTACTTGCTTCCGTCATTACAAAAAATGTTTAAATATATTTAAAAAGAAACACAACATCTTTTCCCCCAATCAGCACCCTCCTCTAGACATGCAACTAACTGGTACCACTCTCCTACCAGTAGATTGAAGCACTGGAGTCATTCTTCAACCAGGGGTTTGGATCTCTTTCTTCATCTTTACATATATGAGGGATATGATACCTTTCCACTAGCAACAGCAGTTCAGCACAGCAGTGCTTCTCAATGGTGCACAGATCAGAAGCTCTAAGAGGGACTAGAAACTTGGTTTAACAAAATACTATGACTTTTTTTCTCATTTGTTAGTAAAGAAGTGTTTAATAAGCACCTGTCATCAACAGGGCACTGTGCACAATACAAAGCTGAAGCTGATGGTCTAATGAAGAAGAATCACATATAAACCATTAAAATACAATGCTGTAAGTACAAACAAAATATTCTAGGAGCACAAAGGAAGGTGAGACTATCTGCCAAGGAGAGTCAGGAAGGCTTCATATTTCAGTTGGGTCATGACAGTAAATTTAAACAAGGGGTTGGATAATGCAATATTCTTACAATAAGGGCAGTTCTTGGAAATCTGTTAAAGACCATTCCCACGCCATTATTCTGAGCAAAACGTAAGCAAAACCCAAGACGCTGGAAATTCGAGTTAGTGGCTAAGGCAGAGTTAAGGAGTTGTGGTAGCCTTATAATAGTTTACCACCCTGGTAGATGGTGATGTCTGGGTTCCATGCCTTCATCTGGGCCCTTCCTTGGCCCTGCAACCTCAGCATGAACAGTTATTCCTAAGGAAAGCTCTTATAGGCTTCTTCTACATGCAGGACAGAATTAAATCTCGGATCATTTCCTCTAAGAATCATAGAATGACAGAATTGAAAAGGATACTGAAAAATCACACAGATCAGTTGTTTCTAACTTCCAGCCCTTAAAATCGTACGGGTTCTCAAAGTGGCAAATGAAAATCTACAATTTTTTTTTTTTTTTTTTTTTGAGACAAGGTATCTGTCACCAAACAGGAGTACAATGGCACGATAATGGCTCACAACAGCCTTGACCTCCCCAGCTCAGGTGATCCTCCCACCTCAGCCTTCCAAGTAGCTGGGACTATAGGCATGCACCATCATGCCCAGCTAATTTTTTGAACTTTTTGTAGAGACAGGCACTGTGTTGCCCAGGCTGGTCTCAAACTCCTGGGCTCAAGTGATTCACACACCTCAGCCTCCCAAAGTGCTGGGATTATAGGCTTGAGGCACCACACCTACCTATAATCAATTTTCAATATTCAGAAAAAGCCTACCAGAAATTCTGTATTTTCTGGTGAAAAGAAATGACTCTTATACACACTTCCCTCCCAGCAGTTCCTTGCCTCTGTACTTTTGTTTCATCCCCTTCTCCCTACAAATGCCCCTTTCTATATTCTGACCTGAAAGATCCAACTCTCTATGAAATCTTTCCTGAAAGTCCTAAATTAAAATGTTATTTGCCTCCTCTGAATTTCTGAAGCACTTATTATCTGCATTCGTTTATTGTTCTCTACTTTAAACCTTCCTTCCTAGTCTACCTCCTTTGTTCCAAAGACAAGAACGCTCCCCTTTAGGGAGCTTTTAGACTTTTGGTATTCCCATGACTGGCATCCAGTGAGATGCTCAATAAATGCTTGTTAGAGTTGATACTCTGTAACCTTACATAAATCTTTTAACCTAAGATGTCACTTTCTTTACTAATAACACAAAGGAGTTGAAATACATCTCTAGCTCTTCCAGCTGTATGTTGCATAATCTATGATGCGATGCTTATCACTACAATTTTTCTTCCTCCCTTCTCCTTCAGAGATGGTGTTCTCACTCATGTCTGCCAACTCAGCCCCTGGCCTGGCACTTGTCAGGATCAGATCCTCTATACTCCTCAGTCCACTTACCATTCTCCACCAATATTCTTTGGACCACTCCCTAGGCATGATCCTTGGGCAGAAATTTAGCAATATAAAAATAGCATATGATTAACTCTTAGTAGTAAAAAAACTTACCATATAATACAGGGCTGAGAGATTGGTTGCAGCTGCACTTTTCACTCTACTGTCCTTTTTTTCCAACACTTTTAAGATCTCTACGGCCTAGAAATGGAATATCTGAAGGTTACTACCATTGTAATATGACAGTACTCAAGCTTATGGTCGGGGAAAAGATCAGTGTTCCTGAAGGGTAAGACCAGGGAAGGGCACAAAAGGGGTGGATTAAGATGTTCAAGAAAACAGATTACAAGAAGATAATTTCATTTGAGAATTAGAATTTATAAAAAAGAATAAAATGGAAATTCTGGAATTAAAAATATAATTAAGAAAACATAGATGTTCTAACAGCAGATTAGATACAGCTGAAGAGAGACCTGGTGACTGGAAGAAAGGTCAGTAGTAAATAATGAGCCTTGGAAGGCTGGGCATGGTGGCTCATGCCTATAATCTCAGCACTTTGGGAGGCCATGGCAGGAGAATTGCTTGAGGTCAGGAGTTTGAGACTAGACTGGGCATAGGCGTGAGACTCTCTCTAAAAAAATAAAAATATGATGATAATAATAATGATCCTTGGGAGTCATGTGATGCAGCTGAGTGTTTATTCTGCATAATGGGGTGGGCAGTGAGGCCTTGAAAGGTTTTGCCTAAGAGATGTGATCAAATTTGATCTTTACAAAATAATTCTGAGGTTTCTGCTTCTGGCCATGACTGACTAGCCTATAGAAGACCATTCTTTGACAGAGAACAACTAGAAAGATTATAGAAAATACTAAAAATATTTTTTGAAGGCACTGTAGAGCTAGCAAAGCAAACAGGACTTCAAGGCCAAGGTCCCAGAAAATGTTCAGACTAAATGAAACATGGCAAAACAGATGGCTAAAAAATGTTCCTAGAAAAGAACACAAGAGACTTACGGGAGCATAATGAAAAGGTCTAATAGAAATGTAATTGGAGTTTCAGAAGGCCAAGAAGGAAAAATGGCACAGAATTTTTCAAAACCAGTAACAGAAAATAATTCTGGGAGTGTTACAAAAAGTGATCTAAAGTAGATCCAAATATAATTACATTTTTAAATCATGAGAAATGAAAGTATGTTTTTAACTACCTGGCAGGTCTGAGATAATCCTAACCAAGTAAGATGTGTGGAACAGTCAGACACTTTACATGAAAGGTGAATGAGTATTCAACCTAGAAATTGCTACAGAATATTAGAAAGAAAAAAACAAGGGTAGAGAAAGGCACTGGGTTTTCCTTCCTTCCTTCTTTTAAAATATATTTACTGATTAGAAGATGCTTGACTCTTGGTGCCTCCTGCTCCTAGAAAGCAGTTATGTAGAAGCAAAAGTAACTGTGTTAGCTTTTATAATGGTTGTCAGCTACAGCTGTTGCAAATCTCTGACAGATTCTGAGATGTGGGCTGTGCAGTGTTTGACCTCAAACGAAATACCAGTAGGCAAACTGACTCAATTTTTTTGAAGGACAGAAGATTTTAAAATACTCAATTTCAGATACTTTGGTTAGAATATGAGTAAACTGTTATTCTTTTATTTATTATTATTTGCACAATAAAGTTGCCAAGCAAATTATTCTTTTAAAGGGTTTTTGATGACTTCAAAGAAAACTGATGGAAGTTTCTAGGTCAGTAGTTTACAAAGTAAACACTGGAAAAGAAAAACCCAAACATCATATCCTCACTTTCAAGATTCTATCATTTACTTTCTTGGAAAGATCTTATAACATTGCCACAAGTTCCTTAAATTTACCTCAAAAATGATTGCTGCTAATATTGCTTATCCTATAGAAACTACCTCATTGATGCTTTATACAACCTCCACAGCTATTAATATAAAAGCCACCACTGTTTTGAATCTCTAGGTTTTATAAGCTGCATTTCACTTTAAATAAGAATTGAGATAGTCTAATCTTCACTTTTAGACTGTGTCATAATAAATGGTGTATTACTTTAAAATATAAGGCACTTGAATAGGTGTAACTCATACAACCATTAAACTCTCCAAAGTGTACAGGAAAAGAAAGCTATTCTCTAATGTTTACAACATCCATAAAACAATACAAAAAGAATGCTAACAAGCAATAACAACAATTTTTTTTTTAAAAAAGGAGTGTTATAGTCCTTTGTATCATTCCTTTTAGAAGTGGCCATTCACATTATAGTCAAGGAAATGTGCTAAATTTTTAAATTTTGATATATACATTGTAACTCATTAATAACAATACTTTAAGGCTATATTTAACATCAAATCTATTTTCTCCCAAAATGGTTATTATGAATCCAAAAAGCAGTGCAATCCAAAACCATTACTTAAAAAACTTGGCAAAGGTATTTACAACTTAAAACATCCTAAATGGGTATCACTTGACAAAGTAATAACACTTCATATTATACGTTTCTAAACTATGATCTATTCTAAAAAGGCTACATAATTATTCTAATAAAAGGAACACTCTTGGGTATTTTTTCGCTCAAGTTTTTGTTTTGAAATAGGCTGTTTTCATAACTGTTCTCTACATGTCCATAAATCTACATAAAATATTTGTTTTTAAAAGTAAAATATTGTAAGTTTATTTATAAATGGAACTGATAAAAAGTTCAGTCAAAATTAAATTTCATTCTAAATGGCAAAACAAAAAATAAAAATAAACAATGTTAGCTTGTTTGTTTGTTTCCCTGAAAACAATGAGGAAAAGGGATCTATGTCTGTCTTGGTCTCCTTTCCCAGCTGATGCCATCTAGCTCCTGGCTTCAGCATTCCGCTGAGCCTCCAGGCCAATGGCTTCACTTCATCCACTTTGGGCTTTTTGGCAGAGTCTATTTTTTCTATTACAAAAGTGGCTACAAACACCATCATTATCAAAAAGACCCATACTCTGTGATTTCAGCATCTTTTTCTTGGGAAAAAAAAAAAAAAGTATTTAGAGCTAACTCCAGAACTATATCCTCACAGAAGGCATAAATTTTTCTTTTTCACTTTGAATTGTAAATAAAGTAGTTGCCATCAAATGATTATTATGAGATACGTCAACCCAATCCTTTTTCACTTAATAATATTTCCTTCAAACTAAGATTGTATTATACCTACCTCATAATACTTACAATATACAAACAAAAGAAAGAGTGAAAGCAGCAATGATGAAAAGAAAGCAGAAATGGCATTTTTAAAAAATCAGTAAACCAATTGATATTAAAAACTTGAAAATGCAAATGGAACAGAAGATATTTTGAACAAGAAGAGCTAGGAAAGCACAGATAGTAAGATCTGGGTTCAACAGGTTTTAACATTAAAAAATTAGAGTGTTTATTGCTTAATGAACATAGTTTTAAAACATGAGCCATGGCAATGCATTCTTAACCTTTTTTTTTTTTTTTTTTGAGATGAAGTCTCGCTCTGTCACTCAGGCCAGAGTGCAGTGGTGGGATCTCAGCTCACTGCAACTTCTGCCTCCTGGGTTCAAGCAATTCTCCTGTATCAGCCTCCCGAGTAGCTGGGACCTAGGCGCATGCCACCACGCCCGGCTAATTTTTGTATTTTTAGTAAAGACAGGGTTTCACCATATTGGTTAGGCTGGTCTCAAAACTCTTGACCTCAGGTGATCCACCTGCCTCGGCCTCCCAAAGTGCTGAGATTACAGGTGTGAGCCACCACGCCCGGCCTCTTAACCCTTTCTAAAAAGATCATTTAAAAATAAAATGTCAAAGGAAAACTAGCAGACATGGTTTTCTCCATTTTGTCATCCATAACAGTACATGTCACACACAAAATTTTTCTTGTCCATATAGCACTTTAGCAAGATAATAAAAACCAATTTGATTCACGTCACTTCCATGTAAAAAGCATTACAACAATGTTGGAGAGTCATTGGTGGCATTTTTCATGACCAAGGATGTGATGATTAAATGACAGGATAGATACTTTGAAAAGTCTTTTTCAAATGTTTTGTAAATGCTCAAAAAATTAAGCACAGTAAATTAACATATGCAATGGAACCACCCCATGGTACTACATTAATTATATGTATTTATTTCGTGAACACTGGGGTTGCTTTTTTCTACTCTCATATTCTTTAGTAGATAGTGTTCTCCCCACTTCCTTTGTTAGTCCTTTCTGTTGTCTCCCAGAGCAAAAAGCTCTCTAAATAGGAAGATAAACTGAAAGCATAGGCTTGGGAGAGGATGTGGGAAAGATGCTATAGCTTTCTCTGGTCCTTGCTCTCTGGATCTAACTGGGAAGAGCTGAGTTTTCTAGTTGCTGACATATAATGACACTAACCACTGGTGTTACAGACTAGGACATCAAGTCATTCTGTTTACTCTCTTTGGTTATCCCTCTTTCTTACACCTGTCTAAGCCTCCTGATTGTGTGTCAGCTCTGTCCTAATTGAGAGACTGCTGAAGGGGGAGCACCCACTCTACCCCCCACCCAAGCTAGCAAGGGAGCAGCAGTGCCAGTGAGAGATCTGCAGGGTTCTAAAACCCCATACAGCCATGAGACCCTTCCAATCCCAATGCAGTGTCAATGAGGAAACCAAACACATAAAACAGACTACAAGGAAGCTGCTCTGGTGAGGATGGCAGACTCCTGGCTTCCCATGCTCCCTAGCACAATCAGTGTTCCTAAAAACTTTATGCTTTGGGGAACACTTTGAAAACCTCTAGAGGAAAGTTAATCTCCGGAATAGAATATGGTTTATAATTTAGCAACCATGCTATACAAAGAAAGTATTTACATTTTAAGAAACAACAGCTGGGCGCGGTGGCTCACACCTGTAATCCCAGCACTTTGGGAGGCCGAGGCGGGCGGATCACAAGGTCAGGAGATCGAGACCATCCTGGCTAACACGGTGAAACCCCATCTGTATTAAAAATACAAAAAATTATCCAGGCATGGTGGCAGGTGCTTATAGTCCCAGCTACTCGGGAGGCTGAGGCAGAAGAATGGCGTGAACCCGGGAGGCGGAGCTTGCAGTGAGTGTAGATCACGCCACTGCACTCTAGCCTAGGCAAAAGAGCGAGACTCCATCTCAAAAAAAAAAACGACAAACAGGCAAAAATTAATAAAAGTTTAAAACTATTTTAATGAAAATTAACATAAAATAGAAATAAAAATATTATTCAACTTCAGAATAATTACAGATAACATTATTCTAGAAAGGAGTTTACGTGTTTTTAATGCTTTGACCAATTAAGATATGGAATTCCAACTAAAATTTTTTTTTAAACTTACTTGGTTATAGTCTTTTTGTCTCAAGTATGTAACTGCTTTGTTTATTTCCAGATCATTGGCTAGCTCTACATATTGAGAAGCTTTCACCACTTCCACGCACCTATAAGGGAAAGCATAAAAAAGCTTACTTGATTTTGTTTTAGTATATTGATGCTGTTGGTTTTCTTAAATGTGGCTTTTCAAAGATTTTTTAAAGGGTCCCTAGTACTCTGTAAAGGTAAGCACTCGATTTGCTCCAACACAGGTTTTCAGTTACTGAAGTCTTCAGTTCTAAATTACTTTTCTTATCCAATTTATCATTAGCCTATTTTAATGTCTAATCATTTTAAGTAAAAATTGGACTGATATCTACATTCTCATTTTTGAATTAACTATTATAACAATTTGTAACAGATGACAGTTTCCACATATTTTTCCATATTAAATGCTCTCGTGGTGAGAAAAATTCTACAGAACTTGTAGAATATATTTAATTTTTTGTGTCCAAACTTAAATAGATCTCTTTATAAAAGCACAAAATATTTGCTGTTTACTCTATAACAGGGGCAGTGCTAATTGCTCTACAAGCATTAATACGTTTAACCCTCACAACCCTAAAAGGATTATTTTTATTTTATAGATAGGAAAATGGAAGATCTGAGATCACAAAGGTAGAAAATGAGTGTCAACTAAGAATTTGAACCCAATTCTTGTTGATACCAAACCCACTGCATCAAGACTAGCATTTTTCATACTGAGTTATTGAAATCAATTTAGTGGGTCACGACTCTTACTTCAATAACAGAAGAGATAGGGGGTGGTGGGACTGGGAAGACATTGGTCAAAGAACACAACATTTCAGTTAGACGAAGGAATAAGTTGAAGAGATCTATTGTACATCAAGGGAATTATGGTTAATAATATATTATATACTTAAAATTTGCTAAGAGTAGATTTTAAGTGTTTTCACTACAAAAAATAACAAGTATGTGTGGTAATGCATAGGATTTAGCAATTCCACAATGTGTACATGTATCAAAACATCATTTTGTATACCATAAATATATATCATTTTATATCACTGCACTCCAGCCTGAGCAAGTGTAAGGAAACCTGCAAAACTGAGTGGCCTCCTCCTGGAAGACATTCACACAGTATGATGGACTGAACTAATTATTAATGTGTGTGTGTGTGTGTGTGTGTGAGAGAGAGAGAGAATTTATATAAAGGATCCATGGTTGAAAATCAGGGGGTGGCCTGTGGTGTTATGATATATATATAGGTTTTCATCCATGGTTCCTGCTCATAATTCCCATAGCCTTTATTAGAGTCTTCTGGTATAATGGGGATGTTAGGCCTCAAGTGCAGGGCTCTGACCTTCCCCTGCCTTTCTGTTTGTGGCCCTCACATGAGAGCATCACCCAAAACCCTGGTGGAAGGAATGCTGAAGTCACGAGCCTTCCTTTTACCCAAGAGGACAGGGTTCAGGGAGCTTCCGGATAGCTGAACACGTGTAGGTTCCTAGAGGGTGGCGCCCAGGGAGGAAATGGAAGCTCCATGCCCCTTCTCTCATAGTTCACCTTATGCATCCCTGCATCACTATCCTTTGCAAAATCCTTTATTATAACAAACTGGTAAATGTAAGAAAAAAAAAGAGGTCTGAACAAAACATTAAGAAATTTGACATGACATACACAGGATGTTATCCCCAACAACAGCAGAATACATGTTCTTTTCAAGTCCATTTGGATTACGTACCAAGCTGCAACAAATTTCAGAGTTGAAATTATTCAATGAATATCTTCTACCACAATAAAATTAAACTAGAAATCAAAAAAGGAAAAGATAATAAAAAATGCCCAACTTGCTGGAAATTAAGCAATGTAGCAGGATACAAAATCAACACACAAAATTCACTTCCATTTATCTATACACTAAAAACAAACAACTTGGAAAGGATATTAAGAGTACAATTTCATTGACAACAGCGCCAAAAACAATAAAATACTTAGGAATAAGGATAACCAAGGAGGTTAAAGACTTGAACATGGAACACTATAAAACATTGCCGAGAGAAATTTTTTAAAACATAAATAAATGGAGGCTGGGTGTGGTGGCTCACGCCTGTAATCCCAGCACTTTGGGAGGCTGAGGTGGGAGGATCACGAGGTCAGGAGATTGAGACCATCCTGGCTAACACAGTGAAACCCCATCTCTACTAAAAATACAAAAAAAAAATTAGCTGGGCGTGGTGGTGGGTGCCCGTAGTCCCAGCTACTTGGGAGGCTGAGGCAGGAGAATGGCGTGAACCCGGGAGGCGGAGCTTGCAGTGAGCCGAGATCACGACACTTCACTCCAGCCTGGGCGACAGAGCAAAACTCCATCTCAAAACAAAACAAAACAAAAACATAAATAAATGGAAACATGTCCCATGTTTATGGACCAGAAGACTTACTACATTTAAGATACCAATACTACTCAAAGCAATCTATGAATTCAGTGCAATCTCTACCAAAATGTCCATGGCTTATTTTTCCAGATACAGAAAAATCCATCCTGAAATTCATATGCAATTTCAAGGGACTCCAAATAGCCAAAACAATCTTGAAAAAGAAAAGCAAAGCTGAAGGACTCACATTTTCTGATTTCAAAGTAATTGCAAAGCTACAGTAATCAAAACTGTGTGGTACTGGCAGGAAGACAGACATGTAGACCAATAGCATAGAGTAGTGAGCCCGAAAACAAACCACCACATATACAGTCAAATGCTTTTTGACAAGGATGCCAACGCTATTCAATGAGAAAAGGACAGTCTTTAACAAACAATGCCAGGAAAACTATGCATAAGTAATGAAGTTGCATCCTTACCTAACACTATGTACAAAAATTAACTCAAAATGAATCAAAGACCTCCCTGTAAAATCTAAAACTAAAAAAACTGTTAGAAGAAAACACAAAGCAAAAGCTTCATGACATTAGATTTGACAATTTATTGGATGTGACACCAAAGTCACAGGAAACAAAAGAAAAAATAGACAAAGTGGACCTCATGAAAATTTAAGAAGTTTTTGCCTCAAAGAAATATCAACAGAGTAAAAAGGTAATCCATAGAATGGGAGAAAATATTTGCAAATCATGCATCTGATAACGGATTAATATCCACAATGTATAGAAAACTCCTAAAACTCCAAAACAAAAACCAAACCACCCAATTCAAAAATGTTAAAGGACCTGAACAAACACTTCTCCAAATAAGGTATACAAATAGCTAATAAGTACATGAAAAGATGCTCGACATCATATGTCATTAGGGAATTGCAAATTAAAACAACAATGGGACGCCACCATACGCTTATTAGAAAGGCCAAAATTGAAACACTGACATTACCAAATGTTGGTGAGGATGTGGCACCCCAGAAATTCTCATCTATTGCTAATGGGAATGCAAAATGGTACAGCAACTTTGAAAGAGTTTGGCAGTTTCTCACAAAACCAAATATATACTTACTGTAATTTCCAATAATCACGCTCCTTGGTATTTATCCAAAGAGGGGAAACTGTATGTTCACACAAAAACCTACACAATGGATGTTTATAACAGCTTTATTCAAAATTGCCAAAATGTGGAAGCCACCAAGATGTCTTTCAATAGGTGAATGAATAAACATCCATACAACAGAATCTGAAACTTTTTGAGCACAGACATAATATGACGCTCAAAGAAAATGCTCATTGGAGGATTACAGACTCTGGATTTGGGATGCTCAATTGGTAAACAGAAATATTCAAAAATCCAAGAAACCTCAAAATCCAAAACACTTCTGGTCCCAAGCATTGTGGATAAGGGATACTCAAGAGATACCACTAAATGAAAGAAGCCAATCAGCAAAGCCAACATACTATATGATTCCAACCCTGTGATATTCTGGAAAAGCCAAAACTATGGAGACAGTAAAAAGATCAGTGGTTGCTAAGGGTTTGGGAGAGGGAGGGATGAATAGGTACAACACAGGAGATTTTTAGGGCAGTGAAGCTATTCTATACAATACTACAATGGTGGGTACAGGACATCATGCATTTGTCAAAACCCCCAGAATTAAAACACAAAGAATCCTAACATAAACTATGGACTTCACATGGTAATACTATGTGAATATTGGTTCATTGATTGTAACAAATGTACCATACTGGGATGGCATATTGGTGAGGGAGGCTCTGGGTAGGAAGTGGGGAAAATATATGGAAACTCTGTACATTCTGTTCAATTATGCTAAGAAACTAAAACTGCTCTAAAAAAAAAAGTCTTTGGATTTTTTACTTTTTAAAAAAAGTCTTTTTTTTTTTTTTTTTTAAATCTCAGCAGGTTTTGGGAAAATTGACAAGTTGGTTTTAAAATCTATGTGGAAATGACAAGGACCAAGAATACTCAAGGTAATCCTCAACAACAAAACTGGAGGACTTATACTGCCTGCTCTAGTTTGTGCAGGCTGCTATAATGAAATACCATAAACTCGGCCGGGCATGGTGGCTCACGCCTGTAATCCCAGTAGTTTGGGAGGCTGAGGTGGGCAGATCACTTGAGGCCAGAAGTTTGAGACCAGGCTGGCCAGTATGGCTAAATCCTGTCTCTACTAAAAATACAAAACTTTGCTAGGTGTGGTGGTGTGTGCCTTTAGTCCCAGATACTTGGGAGGCTGAGGTACGAGAATTTCTTGAAACTAGGGAGGTGGAGGTTGCGGTGAGCCGAGATTGCGCCACTGCACTCCAGCCTGGGTGACAGAGCAAGACTCTGTCAAAAAAAACACAACAAAAAAAACACCAAACCATAAGCTAGGTAGCCTAAACAAAGACATTTATTTTTCACAGTTACGAAGACTGAGAAGTCCAAGAACAAGGCGCCAGCAGGCTGGCTGTCTGATGAGTGACCACTTCCTGCTTCATAGAATGCTGTCTTTTTGCTGTGTCCTCACATAATAGTAGGGGCTAGCTAGCTCTCCAGAGTCTCTTTTTATAAGGGCACTAATTCCATTCAAAAAGTGTCCTACCAGCTGGATGTGGTGACTCACGTCTATCATCCCAGCACTTTGGGAGGCCGAGCCAGGCAGATCACGAGGTCAGGAGATCGAGACCATCCTGGCTAACATGGTGAAACCCCATCTCTACTAAACCACAAAAAATTAGCCAGGCGTGGTGGCAGGCGCCTGTAGTCCCAGCTACTCAGGAGGCTGAGGCAGGGAAATTGCTTGAACCCGGGAGGTGGAGGTTGCAGTGAGCCGAGATCGCGCCACTGCACTCCAGCCTGGCGACAGAGTAAGACTCCGTCTCAAAAAACAAAAATAAAAATAAAGTGTCTTACCTTTATGTCCTAATCACCTTGAAAAGGACGACCTCCTAATACTACCACCTTGGGGGTTAGGTTTCAACATATGAATTTTGGGGGAACACAAGTATTCAGATCATAGCACTACCAGATATCAAGTGTTACTATAAACTATAGAAATGTAGGCAATGTGGTTTGACGACAAGAGTAGATAAATGGACCAAAGGGATTGAATAAAGATTCTACAAACAGACCAATATATAGTCACTTGGTATATGTCAAAGGTGACATTACAGTGCAGTGGAAAAAGTAAACTATTTTCCATAAATCATGCTGGGTTAACTGGATAGCCCTACTACAGAAAAGAAAAGAGAGAGAAAAGAAAAAAAAATCTTGACCTTACTTCACACTACGCACAAAAATCAATTCCATATAGATCCTGTATCTAAATGTGAAAGGTAAAACCTCTAGAAGAAAACATAGGAAAATATTTTCATGAAGTTGGGGTATGCAAAAGTTGCCTTAAAAGGACACAAAAAGAACTAACCAAAGAAATAGAAACAAGGGCAAAAGTCTTGAACGGGTACTTCTCAAAAAATAATATTCATATGGTAAATAAACATATAAAATCTGCTGAGAGTGAAATGCAAATTAAAACTACAATGAGAGGCCACAGTATGGCTGGCTAAAATGAAAAAATACAAAATACACCAAGTATTTGTAAGCTATTCGAATTTTCATGCACTGTTGGTGGGGGTGTAAACAAGTACAGGAACTTTGGAAAACTGTTTAGCGGTATCTATTAAAGCTGAACATAGACACACCACAGGATCAAGCCATTTCACTCATAGGTATGTATCTAACAGAAATATCGGCACCACCCACCAAGAGATGTGCACAACTGTACCATAATATTGATAGGAGCATTTACAACAGGTTCAAACTGCAAATCACAACACCCAGTCACATTGAAATGGATACATTTTTACATATTAATACCATGAACTACTAGATAGCAATGAAAATGAACAAACCACAGCTACATGCGAGGACATGGACAACACTTACAAAAACAGAGTAAAAGAAGTCATATGCAAAAGAATATGTACGGTATGATTCCATTTATATAATGCTTTTAAAACCTGGCAAAACTAAATTATGGATGCCTGCTTAGATGGTTAAAGAATGAAGAAAAGCAAGGAAGTTATTATCATCAAAGTCACTCTTCAGGGACATCAGTCACTCTTCAGAGCTGGGTAGCCAGTGATTAGGATTGGCATTTTGTAATGTGCTAACAATGTTCTATTCTTTAAATTTTATTTATTAGGGTATGCAATGGCTAAATGTTTGTTTGTTTTGTGATGTATCATTGAGCTGAGTTACCATTTCGGATAATTTTTTGTATGTTTATATTTCACAAATATAAACAATTCCAGAAAAAAGGTTAAAAATAATTTAATCTCCCAGCACTTTGGGAGGCCAAGGCAGGTGGATCACGAGGTCAGGAGATCGAGACCATCCTGGCTAACACGGTGAAACCCCATCTCAACTAAAAATACAAAAAATTGGCCGGGCGTGGCAATGTGCGCCTGTAGTCCCAGCTACTTAGGAGGCTGAGGCAGGAGAATCGCGTGGACTCGGGAGGCGGAGCTTGTAGTGAGCCGAGATTGCACCACTGCACTCCAGCCTGGGTGACAAGAGTGAGACTCCATCTCAAAAAAAAAAAGGGAAAAAAAAATAATTTAATCATATACAAAGAAGTTAACAGAAATATAGTAAGAATGCCAGAAGAATTCATAGTAAAAATTGCAAATAATTGCAGAACTAAGTTTTCTCTTCTGTTTTTCAGTAGAACAGTTGAATTATGCGTAATTTCCATTACACATGACAACTACCTGGAGAGCATTAAAAAAATATAGATGTTCGATCCCATTTAAGACCAATTGAATCTCTACTTTTAATGAGCTCCTCAGTCAGTGGCATTCAAGAACTATTTGCATAGTATAGAGTTGTATGTGGGATTTGTATCACAGAACCCCCTAGGCGGCTTTATAAATACTGATCCCTCTGTCCCAACACCCAGAAATTCTGATTCAACTAGTCTACCACGCAGCCTGTGTGTTGGGACTATTTAAAATCCCCTGATTTTAATATGCAGTCATACCACTGGTAAAGAGTTATAGTAGGTATCAGAATCACTTGGGGAGGCTTGACACAAATGTAAATACTCACTCCAGACCTCAGAACCCTGACTCAGATCTACAGAGAAAGATGTGGGGAGCCAGATTATCCGCACTTTTAACAAGTAACCAGGGCAATTCCAGTGAACAACGATCATGTGCTACATAAAAAAGTTTTGATCCGGCCAGGCGCAGTGGCTCACGACCATAATCCCAGCACTTTGGGAGGCCAAGGCGAGTGGATCACGAGGTCAGGAGATTGAGACCATCCTGGCTAACATGGTGAAACCCCGTCTCTACTAAAAATACAAAAAAATTAGCCGGGCTTCACGGTGGCTTTCGCCTGGAATCCCAACACTTTGGGAGGCCAGGACAGATCACTTGAGGTCAGGAGTTCGAGACCAGCCCAGCCAACACGGCGAAACCCTGTCTCTACTAAAAATACAAAAATTATGGTGACGCCTGCCTGTAGTCTCAGCTACTCAGGAGGCTGAGGCAGGAGGATCACTTGAACCCAGGAAGTGGAGATTGCAGTGAGCCGAGATCACACTACTGCGCTCCAGCCTGGTTGACAGAGTGAGACTCAATCTCAAGAAAAAATAAAATAAAAATAAAGTTGTTCTCTGAAGAGCATTCCAGTCTGCATTCTCTGAAGTCTCATTCCAGTAATGACCCACTCAGCAGGAATATGGTGGAGTTCAGTCCAATTCAGGTCAGCCATATCCAAAAGACTACAAGTCACTACTAAATTGAGCAAAAGAGTTTTTATGTATTAGCAGAAAGGGCCTCTCTGGCAACAGAGATTAAAAATTGGCCCAACTTCATTTCCATCCTTCAGGGAATAGCAAATTGAAGATTTACTTATGTAGGACTTGAATTCCTTCTTTGGGACCAAGTTAATAAAAGACCAAGAAACTCCTGATTAAACTGGATAATGAAGGATTCTATAGACAGGGCTGCACGTATCGGCTTTGTTTGACTTCTCTTTTCTCAGTTAGCATCTCAGAGATGGAACATTCCACATTCCCCAGCAGCATGTGGGGGCCAACTAAAGTTTACAATTCCGACTAAAAATCACCCTGCTTCTGGCTTATCTGAATCCCTTACCCACCCCACCCCACCAACCCACTCCTACTTATTCAGCACCACACTACCCAGGAAACACACTAGCAAATTGTGCAATGGAATAAAATACACACTTTTCTTTAGATTCTTGCAACTGTATCATATGTAATAGTATCACTTTTTCTACATTTTGGTCAAATAAATTTTTACATAAACTGAAAAAAAAATTAGCTGGGCTTGGTGGCAGGCGCCTGTAGTCCCAGCTACTTGGGAGGCTGAGGCAGGAGAAAGGCGAGAACCCAGGAGGTGGAGCTTGCAGTGAGCCGAGATTGCGCCACTGCACTCCAGCCTGGGAGGCAGAACAAGACTCTGTCTCAAAACAACAACAACAACAAAAAAACAACCAAAAAAAAGTTTTGGTCCAGGACCAACCACATAGACAACAGTGGTCCCATAAGATAATGGTGCTAAAAAATTCCTATTGCCAAGTGACATCCTAGGTGCTGTAATGCTGTATCACACCTCATGTGTTTGTGGTGATGTTGGTGTAAACAAACCTACTGCACTGTGTCAGTCTTATGAAAGCACAGCACATACAATTATGTACAGTACATAATACTTGATAATAAACAATTATGTTACTGGTTTATGTATTTACTGTACAGTAAGGCATCGCTTGATGATGGGGATATGTTCTGAGAATTATGTCATTAGGCAATTTCATCATTGTGCAAATATCATAGGGTGTACTTACACAAACCTATATGGCATGGTCTGCAACACACCTAGGCTATATGGTATAGCCTAATGCTCCTAGTCTACAAACCTCTACAGCATGTTACTGTATTGAATACTACAAGAAAATATAACACAATGGTAAGTATTTGTATATCTAAATCTATCTAAACATAGAAAAGGTACAATTAAAATATGGTATAAAAGATTTTTAAAATGTCATGCCTGTGCAGGGTGCTTACCATGAATGGAGCTTCCAGGACTGGAAGTTGCTTTGGATGAGTCACAAAATAAACTCTGAGTGAATGTGAAGGCCTAGGATATTACTGTACACTTTTATACAACTGGCAGCATAGGTTTGTTTATATCAGCATCACCACAAACAAGTGAATAATGCATCGTGCTACAATTTCGAGACAGCTACAACGTCACTAGTGATAGGAATTTTTCAGCTTCCTATCTTACCAGACCACTGTCATATATGTGGTCCATTGTTGACTGAAATGTGTTATATAACTACTTTATTTACAAAATAACATGAGTAATAAGTATCTTATTAAGAACTTTTACAATAGCCTATATTAATCTGAACATATATTATCTGCTTGATAAATATGAATCAACATTCATATCCACTTTTCTAATGACAATATTAATTTAAATTTAAAAGTATAAATTATGAAAAAAACCACATCTATGCAGTATTATAGACTTTCTCTCTTACCAATCATAACCTGCAGCAAAAGATGTTTCAATTACAGGAGCAATGAGTTTTGCAGATGTCATAATATATTTTTCTGCCATGGCTTTCCTGTATCAAATAAACCAAAAAGTTGTATTTAGAGATACAGTATAAAATAGTTTGGATTTCCTAAAATTTAAGTGTAAACATTATCTATCAAAACTAACATACCACAAAAGCCTACTAAACAATGGACAGGTACCATAGAAATCTATTTATGATTCAGGTTTAAAACCATGACTAGGAAACGTAATTAGCAAGCCATGATTGCCTGCCGGGTCAACGGTGTTCATTTCTTTTCTTTTTCTGCTTTATGATGCCTTCTGACAAACTGAAGAGATACTGGAGAAACACAAGGCCCTGCAGTGGAACTTACATAGCCTACACTGCAGACACGAAAGTAAAGGGTGAAATTACCACTGAAGAAATTGTGTGTGGTAAAGAGTAAAACTGAATTACTATTTGTTGTTTTTGTGTGTATATATGTGTATCTGTATCCGTGTGTGTATATGTATATGTACATGTACGTACATATATAAAATGTGTTATCGTCAAGGTTACTGGAAAATTTCCAAGTGCTTTTCAAAGTGGATATACCAATTTACAGTGGTGGGTAAAAGTTCTCTTAGTCATTTCTTCTTGAATTTATATATAAGTAGTGGTTTTTAAAATGGACTCAAAATGTATATACTATTCTATAACTTGTTCTTTATACTATGCTGTATTAATATAGAAATAATCTTTCCAGGACGGGCACAGTGGCTCATGCCTGTAATCCCAGCACTTTGGGAGGCCAAGGCAGGTGGATCACAAGGTCAGGAGATCGAGACCATCCTGGCTAACATGGTGAAACCCCGTCTCTACTAAAAATACAAAAAATTAGCCAGGTGTGGCGGCAGGCGCCTGTAGTCCCAGCTACTAAGGAGGCTGAGGCAGGAGAATGGCATGAACCTGGGATGCGGAGCTTGCGGTGAGCGGAGATCGGGCCACTGCACTCCAGCCTGGGTGACAGAGTGAGACTCTGTCTCAAAAAAAAAAAAAAAGAAAAGAAATAATCTTTCCAAGTCATTCAACATTCATCTTGTTATTCTTTCTTTTGAACTTTATTTTGAGACAACTGTAGATTCACATGCATTTGTAAAACATAAGAGATTCCATGTACCCTTTACCCAGTTTCCTCCAACAGTAACATCTTTCAAGTATCACAACCAGATTACTGTCTTTGATAACAGTCAAGAAACAGAATATTCCCACTATATTTCCATTCCTTTGTTTTCCTCCAACTCCCACCCCTTCTTCATCTCTCCTAACAACCATTAATCTGATCTCCAGTTCTACAATTTTATCATTTATTTAAGTGTTATATATAAAGAATAAGGTTATATATAATCTTCCAGAATTGGCTATTTTTGCACAGTATACTTCCCTTCAGATCTATCCAATTTGTTGCGTATATCAATATTCATTCCTTTTTGTTGCTGAGTAATATCCATGTTATATGTCAACTGTTACAGAAAAAGCATGTGACAAAATTCAACACTCATTCATCACAAAAACATACGAAATAAGAGACAGCTTTCTCAACATTACTGAATCGTGATTTTTTCCTTAGTTTGTTAGTATGGTGAATTACATTGATTGATTTAAAAATAATGAAGCAACCTTGCAGCCTTGGAATTAATCCTACTTGGTCATGGCGTGTAATTTTAAAAACATATTTCTGAATTTTTAAAAAACAGCTTTATAGGGAGATAACTCATATACCATACAGCTCACCCAATATAAAGTCTACAATGCAATGGTTTAGGTATAGTCACAGATTTGTGCAACAAGCACCACAATCACTTTTGAAACATTTTCATCATCCCAAAAAGAAACATAATATCCATTAGCAGACACTCCCTGGCAACCACTAATCTACTTTCTGTCTTTATAGATTTGCCTAATTTATACCTTTCATATAAACAGAATCATAAAACGTGGTCTTTTGTGACTGGCTTCTTTCATTTATCGTGTTTTCAAGGTTCATCTGTATTGTATTGGTTGGTGCAAAAGCAATTGCATTCAATGGGAAAAACCGCAATTACTTTTGCACCAACCTAACAGCACGTATCAGTACTTCATTCCTTTGTATGGCTGAATCACATCCCATATTATGGATAGACCATATATTATTTATACCTTCATTAATTGTTGCACATTTGGATTATTTCTATTTTTCGATATTATGAATAATATCACTAAGAAAATCTGTATACAAGTTGTCATGTGGACATACATATACTCTGATTACTTTTGGGTAAATATCTAGAAGTAAAATTGCTGGGTTATATGGTAAGTCTATGCTTAACCTTTTGGGGCACTTGTACGCTGTTTTACAAAGCACCATTTTATACTCCTACCATCAGCATTTAAGAGTTCCAATTTCTCCACACTCTTACCAATACTTGTTATTTTCTTTTTTATTATAGCATACTAGTAGGTGTGAAGTACTATCTCACTGCAGTTTTCAGCTGCATTTCCCTAGCAATTACTGAAGTTCAGCATCTTTTCATGTGTGTATTGGGCATCTGTGTATCTATTTTGAAGAAATATCTATTCATATCTTTTGCACATTTTTAATTGGGCTATTGGCCTTTTTATTATTGAGTTGGACATTACTTATATAGTCTAGAAATAAGTCCCCTCTCAGATACATCATTTGCAAATATTTTCTCCCATTCAGTAGGTCATTTTTTCACTCTCTGGATAGCGTCCTCTGAAGTATGTAAGTTTTTAATTTTGATAACGTCCAATTTATCTATTTTTTTCTTATGTCACTTGTGCTTTTGGTGTCATATCTACAAAACCTTTGCTTAACCGACAGTCAATGATATTTCTCTTCTTTTTCTAACAATTTTATAGTTTTAGCTCTTACATTTAGGTCTATAGTTCATTTTAGTTAATTTTTGTGTATGGTGTGAAAGAGATGTACAACTTCATTCTTTTGCAAGAGAATATCCACTTTTCCCAGCACGGTTTGTTGAAAAGACTCTCCTTTCTTCTCTTAAATTTTCCTGGCACCTCCACTGGCTATAAACGTAAGAGTTTTTTCCTTGTCTCTCAATTCCATTCCATTCATTTATGCCTCTGTCTTCACAGTGTCTTCATCAATGTTGCTTTCTAGTTTGAGTCCCAACTTTGCTTTTCTTTTTCAACACTGTTTGGGCCATTCTGGTTCCCTTCCATTTCCATATGAGTTTTAGGATCAATTTGTCACTTTCTGTAAAAATGTTGCTGGAATTTTGACAAGGGTGGCACTGAATCTGTACATCAATCTGGGGAGAACTGCCATTTTAACAATATTAAGTGCCTATCCATAAAAATACGACAGAATTTATTTAGTATCTTTATATTCTTTCCATGTTTTATGGTTTTCAGAGTTTAGGTTTTGCATTTCTTTCATTAAATTTATTCCTAATAATTTTTATGCAATTATAAATGTTAATTTCATTTTTGGGATAATTCATGGGTAGTGTATAGTGTATTTCTTCTTTTTTTCCTGAGGGGGTGCACAGTTCCTGGAGTTACTGCACTACCAGGTCAATGCATACAGCAGATGGAGCAAGGTCCTATTCAATCTCCCTGCTCCAAAAATCCATTTAACAGATTGTCCTTGGATAGCGGAAGCATCAGATATACAAATACTACACTTGATCTTAGCCACAGAGCTGAGAAGATATTAATATATTTCTGCACTACACTATTGATTTTTGTATATTGATTTTTTTTTACTCTACAACCTCATTTATTCTAACAGTTTTAAAGTTGATTCCTTAGGATTTTCTATGTACAAGATCATGTCATCTGAAAAAAGATGGTTTAAACTGTTCCTTTCTAATCTGGATGTCTTTAACTCCAGTTTTAAGTTTATTTGTTTTGCAAACTGCCAAAGATAGAATCTTCCAGTTCGATGATGAACAGAACTGGTGAAAGTGGGCCGGGTGCGGTGGCTCATGCCTGTAATCCCAGCACTTTGGGAGGCCAAGGTGGGTGGATCACCTGAGGTCAGGAGTTCAAGACCAGCCTGGCCAACACGGTGAAACCTTATGTCTACTAAAAATACAAAAAAATTAGCCGGGCATGGTGGCAGGCGCCTGTAGTCCCAGCTACTCAGGAGGCTGAGGCAGGGGAATCGCTCGAACCCAGGAGGCGGAGGTTGCAGTGAGCTGAGATTGTGCCATTGCACTCCAGCCTGGGCAACAGAGCAAGATTCCATCTCAGAAAACAAAACAAAACAAAAAACTGGTAAAAGTTGGATATCCCTATCTTGTTCCTGATCTTAGGTGCAAAGCATTCAGTCTTTTTTTTTTTTTTTGAGACTGGGTCATGCTCTGTCTCCCAGGCTGGGGTGCAGTGGCACAATTTTGGCTCACTGCAACCTCCACCTCCCAGGCTCAAGCAATTCTCCCAAATAACTGGGACTACAGTGCACATCACCATGTCTGACTAATTTTTGTATTTTTTTGTAGAGACAGAGTTTTGCCATGTTGCCCAGGCTAGCATTTAGTCTCTTTCCATTAAGTATGATGTTAGCCGTGAGTTTGTCACAGATGTACTTTATCAAATTGGGGAACTTCCTTTCTACTTGTTTCTTGTTGGACTTTTTGTTTTTAATCTTGAAAACATTTTGAATTTTGTGAAAAAATTTTCCTGGTTTCTACTGAGATGGTTGTGTAGTTTTCATCCTTCATTCTACTGATATCCTATATATTATTATTATTAATTATTATTATTGAGATGGGGTCTCACTCTGTCGCCCAGGCTGGTGTGCAGTGGCATGATCACGGCTCACTGCAGACTCAACCTCCCCAGGTTCAGGTGATCCTCCACCTCAGTTTTTGTTATTTTTAGTAGAGCCAGGGCTTCACCATGTTGCCCAGGCTGGTCTCAAAACCCCTGGGATCAAGTGATCCACCCACCTCGGTACCACAAAGTGCTAGGATTACAGGCAAGGGCCACTGCGCTTGGCCACCTGTATAATATTAATTGATTTTTACATATTAAACCAGTTTCACATTCCTGGGACAAATCCCATTTGGTCCAGATGCATAATTCTTTTTAAATTTTGTTAATATTTCAATTTGCTTTTGAGTCTATGTTCATATATTCGTATGATATTAATCTGTAGTTTTCTTTTTTTTTTTGGTACTGCCTGATTTTGGTAGTAGGGTACTTCTACATTCATAAAGGAAAGTAGGTTCTGAAAGAAATGTAGAACTGATGTTCATTCCTTTTTTTTTTTTTTCCAGTAACATCAGAGATTTCATTAAACCTGGAGGTTGAATTCATTTCGGAGTTCAATGATATGTCCAAAGAATCAGGTACTATAATCGTATAGACAACTCCTGTAATATATCCACAGTGCAAAATTATCCCCGTTTCCTGTCATTCCCTAGTGAGAAAAATCCAACTGCAGACTTGACTGCCTTCGGTGAAGGCACACGGCAAATTCTTCTGAAAAATAATACCCTTCAAGATTGACTCTTCCCGTTTTACACAGCAATTATCTCAGCTTGGGACCAAAGTATTTACAAAGCAAGCAAACAACAGACTAGCGAACAGGGACACTTCTGAAGCTGGTGATGCAGAAATCCACTGCCAAGCAGGGTGGGGGGCCAGTCACCTCTCCTGGAATGTTCCATATGTAAGCTGACACAACTTAACATCTTAAATACAGAATTCCAATCAAAAGAAAAGCAAACAAAAGACAAAAAAAAAAACAGCAGTCAAGCATAAGCAATGTTACTTCCTCTCTGAACAGGGAAGCATCTTGCTCACTGGGAGATAAAGGGTGAACCTCTTATCTGCTGCTGTCTCCTCGCAAATGCCAGCAAGAAGCTGGGTGCGGTGATGAAGAAAGATGGCAGTCATCACCAAGACCCCACAAGCCAAGCCATGGTCCCCTCCCTGAGGGCACAGTCCTTTCATGAAGCCATAAAAGACAGACCTCAGCTCAGACCTGAGCACTCAGGGTTACCTACTGGGGTCATGTAATATTCCTGATGTGATTTCTGCCAAAACCCAAACTGGTTCTTTGTTTTTTGTTTTTTTTCTGTTTGTTTGTTTTTGAGACAGAGTCTCACTCTATTGGCCAGGCTGAAGTGTAGTGGCATGATCTCGGCTCACTGCAACCTCCACCTCCTGGGTTCAAGTGATTCTTCTGCCTCAGCCTCCCAAGTAGCTAGGACTACAGGCATGTGCCACCATGCCCAGCTAATTTTTGCATCTTTTTAGTAGAGACAGATTTCACCACATTGGCCAGGCTGGTCTCTAGTGATGCACCTGCCTCAGCCTTCCGAAGGGCTGGGATTACAGGGTTGAACCACCGCACCCAGCCCTAAACTGACTCTTGACCAAAGAATCTGATTTGGCAAACCAAATCTTAGTGCAGTGTTCGCTCCTCCTCCCCTTACCCAGAACATGATTCAGATCCTAACATAAACACAAAACAGGTCAGGGAACCAAAACGCCGTGGTCTTGTCTATTATGCAAAACATTGAGATAATGTTCATGATTCATTCTGTTTTCAGCAATTGTGTCCATTTTGAAGCTTCTCTCGAAGCTTCGAAACACTGCATTGTTTCCTACTAAATACCAAAATGTGTCACACAGGCATCACCAGTGGGAATTTTGTTTTTAAACATTTAGAAATAAAACAGTTTTTGACCCATAAGCCAGTCCTAACGCATAGGGTAATGGGGATCGAGGCTAAACACACACACAACTACAAAATATTCCCTAGAAAAATGCAACATCCTCAGAAAATCAAGATCTCCCTACCAAACAACCTACCAAGTCATCACTGAAGAGGTGAAGACTCCTCTCAAAAGATAAGTGCCATAGAAATAGAGCTTGAAATACTGAACATGATTTCTCGAAGATCCTTTTTGTTACCCCAAGAGAAGTGGAGGCAGAGGAGAGAGAGAGAGCAGTTTCCCTTTCCTCTGGATCCAGCCGGATGCCAACTCTGACATGCAGGGCAGAGCACCAGGCTGCAAGAATTGGATGCTAATTGCAATCGCTTTTCACTTTGGAACCTTTGCCAGGAACTTCAAACTATTAAGGGGATGACTGGGAAACCGGATCCATCTCTGTGGCTGGGGATGTTTTTGAATGATTCTCACAGGCTCCTTGTCTGCTCAGTGACCCTGTTGGTCCTATGCGTATCTGAGCCGGGGAATTAAAATGGCCAGTCTGACGTTCTCAAGCACCGCCCTGGACACCCCCACTGCCAGCCCATGGTCTACAGCTACAGCGATCCCAGCTTTCCAGACAGGGTCCTGAATGTTATCTGGAATGCAGACACAAGTGTTTTGAGATACACCGTTTGGGGAATAATTCCACATGGAAAGGTACAACGTGGCCAAGATCTCGGCAGGGACCCGGCCCTCAGATGACAGTCTCCAGAAAGAAAGAGCATGAGACACCAGTGTCTGTTTAGGTTTGCCCAGAGCCCACAGCCGTCTGTGCTGCAGGCAACGCATCCTCCTGTGGCTCATGGGGCGCCGGGAACCCCGGTGCTTCTGATGAAGAGTTATACACCATTCCCTCGGCTGGGTTGTACATTCACTGGATGTCAGAAGTTTCTGAAACTGCTGTGGGGGCAGGGGAAGCCGTCGCAGAACAGTCTGGTCCTGTCCTCTGGACTCTACAAGTCATAGTGGTTCAAACTAAGAGTGTGGGTAGCTCTGCCAGCTGTACTGGAAGTGGTCTGTTAAGATATTGTTGCAGCCATGATAGTCCCCGTGCTGGGGGAAGAGGAGGCCATTGGTGGGGCTTCTCCAGTGGGCTCTGGTGATGTTCCTTGCTGCTCAGGTCCACTGTGGTGCCAGGAGGAGGTGCTTCCTGACTTGCTGGTTTGCATCTTACTTGGTCTTGTTGTAGAGGAAGACCCCGAGGATGGCAGTCATTATGCCCAGGACATTGGTGCTGGTGACTGGGTTGGGCAGCATGATCAGGGACACTGTGATGACCATGATTCTCTTGGTGGCATTGACAACTGAATAGCTCAGAGAGCTGATGAGGTTGAGGATGCTGAAGGCAATGACATTCTAGGCAAAGTTACAGAAGCCGCTGACAGCCAGAAGCAGGAGCATCCAGGGCCACTGTGAGACGTAGTCAAGTCGCTGCTGACCAGGAAAGCTGAGAGGTCCACCAGAACCCAGGTGGGGATCATAAAAAAACAGCGTGGCAGCCCAAGATGTTGAGCAGCGGGAGATGGTGGATCCGCAAATCTCTCAAGATCTTTTTGGAGAAAATGTTCTGAAGCAAGAAGCACAGCGTGGCGGCCTCCCCACATGTCGAAAGACAACTTGGTGACCGTGGCCATCAGGACACCGCTGATGATGGGGATGAGTGACAAGTACACCTTGTTGCTCTGCTTCTTTATAATGATCTGGGACAGGAGGACCACCCAAATGGGCATGGTGGCCTTAATGGTGTGTGCATAGGACATGGGCACCTTCCAGAAGCTGACGTGCACTGACAGGGACGCGAAGTACTTGCCGAAGGTGAGTGGCAGCACGCAGTGCGGGTAGAAGCGCAGCGGCAGCAGCAGGCCAGGCAACGGATGCAGACTGGGCCTGGGGCCTGAGATGGGCGGTGCAGGGGGCAAGCGCCAGGCGTGCAGCAGCAGCAGGAGCCCCACGTACAGTACCAGGATGTGGCACAAGGACACAGTCACCGGGAACGGGAAAGCACTCAGGATCACCTAGTTGACCACATTGCCCACTGTAGCCGCCGCCATCCTGCCCAAGTGGCTGCCCCTTCCTGCCCCTGATATAAATTCTTAATAGAATTCTCCAGTAAAACCCATCTGGGCCTAGAGATAGGTTTCTTTTTTCAGAGTTTTAAAAGCATCATTCAATGTCCTTAAGATTTATAGGGCTATTCACACTATTTTATTTATTTATTTATTTTATTTTTTGAGATGGAGTCCTGCTCTGTCACCCAGCCTGGAGTGCAGTGGCACTATCTTAGCACTCACTGCAACCTCCGCCTCCTGGGTTCAAGCAATTCTCCTGTCCCAGCCTCCTGAGTAGCTGGGACTACACGCACATGCCACCATGCCTGGCTAATTTTTGTATTTTTAGTAAAGATGAGGTTTCACCATATTGGCCAGGCTGGTCTCGAACTTTTGACCTCAGGTTATCTACCCGGCTCAGCCTCCCAAAGTGCTGGGACTACAGGCGTGAGCCACCGTGCCCAGCAAACAATGATTCTTAATGAACACTTGGACATTTCTGAATTATGAGACCCTGGATTTTAAGCATTGTTTTAGCTGGCTTTCTGGATACCACTCCAGCAGAGGAAGGAGACACTCCACCTTGCCACTGCCAGGTGAAGGTGGAAATCCAGCCCCTGCCACATGGCCTCCGTTGACACCCAGAATAGGCAGAGGGGTCCTTGTATCTGTTGGGCAGGGTGGGAGTTCTTGCTTCCCAAATAGTCCGTCCTACTAACATCATGATAGGAGGGCTTTGTTACAACTGGGTGACAGTTAAAGCCCTGACGCTCCACTAAGCCTCCTCTGACACGACCCAAGGAGAAAGGGTTGGGGGATGCTTCAGTACTGCTGGGTAGTGGTGGAATTCCAGGCTCCCCACGTGTCATCCACTGACACCAGAGGAATGGAACAGGCTTTAGGGGTTAAAGTCTTAGCTCCCCACTTGGCCTTTTCTGACACCACCCCAGTTGTACTTTTAATTCCACCCTCAATCTCCAGCGAAGGGAGAAAGGCTGCAGACTGAGTTCAATCACCAATGGCCAATGATAAAAATCAATCATGCCTACATCATGAAACCTACATATAAACCCTAAATGACACAGTTCAGAGAGTTTCCAGGTTGATGAACACACGGAGGTGCTGGGAGGGTGGTGCACCCAGAAAGTGAATAGAGGCTCTGCACTACTTCCCCCATATTCTGCCCTATGCAGCTCTTCCATTTGGTTGTCTCTGAGTTGTATCCTTTATAATAACGTGGTAAGTACAAATAAAGTATTTTCCTGAGTTTTGTGAGCTCTCCTAGAAAACTACTGACCCTGAGGAGGGGGTAGTGGGAGCCTTCCATTCATAGCAGGTCAGTCAGGAGTTCAGGAGGCCCAGGCTTACAGGCTTACAACTGGCATCTGTAGTGAGGAACAGGGTAGTAGTCTTGTGGGACTAAGCCCTTGGTGTCCAGGGAGATGGATAATTGGTTGTTGGTGTGAGAAAAACCACACATTTGGTGTCAGAAGTGTTGTAAGTAGAAACAAGTTGTAGTACCATATTAGAGGAAGGAAGAAATGAAATAAATAGAATTTTGTCTCTGAGAGCTGATCCTTAATTGTGAGGCAGGATAAAAAAACATAAAGACGTCATTTTTGAAATAAAGGTAAGATAAACAAAGTTCCAATAATGTACCAAATGCAGAGGGAAACAACTGACAGAATAACTGAGATTGAGTAATTGAGATTAGCACGAGCACTGAGATTATTCTGAATGAGAAAAGAGAACCAGTAAGTACAAAAATGGTGAAATAATAGCACTATTCAAGAAATATATTGAATATAACAAGTTCTGTAAGAAACAGAATGCACATTCAACCCTTTTATAAAAATTAAAACTAAATTATTTTAAGTTTCAAATATTAAGTATCTTAATACTAAACATTAAATATTTTAAATAATGTAATTAATAACTACGTTATTAAGTTTAAAATATTACCTTTCACGTTCCATTTGCCTGAGGTGATCATTTTTTATAGCTTCAGTTACTAAGTTAGTATGAGGATCATCCTGGTAAAATAAAATGGAAGAAAAAAAGAATAATTCAGAAGTAAACAGCAAGAACTTAATTTTTGTTTTGTTTTGTTTTGAGATACAGCCTCACTCTATTGCCCAGGCTGCAGTGCAGTGGCATGATCATGGCTCACTGCAGCCTCCACCTCCCTGGGCTCAGGTGATCCTCCCACCTCAGCCTCCCAAGTAGCTGGGACTACAGGGGCATGCCATGATGCCTGGCTAATTTTTGTATTTTTTGTAGAGATGAGGTTTCACCATTTTGCCCAGGCTGGTCTTCAATTCCTTGGCTCAAGCAATTTGCTCACCTCAGCCTTTCAAAGTGTTGGGACTATAGGCATAAGCCATCACGTCCAGCCACGAACTTGAATTTCCAATAAGCCTCCCCACTAACTAGTTTTAAAAAAGGGAGAGTAAATTAATCCTTCTATTTTCCCTTATGTAAATTAGAACTTTCTTTTTTCATATTTCTGATTACCAATCACATTCTCCATTGAACTAACCTATTCTAAGAAGCTGATAAAAGGATCAGGATGGAAAGATTAGGACCAAGTACACAGAAGCTGGGGTTGTTAGTACAAATATGTAATACTTTAATTCTAAACTCAAATATAAATGCTTCAATCATCAATTACTTAGTATGATCCATATCTCTACTCCCCATTAAAAACACAGATGATTTTACAACATATATTATTTTTTCTCAATATGAAAATAATATATAATAATTAACATTTGCCCAGCACTTAACTATCTTTCACATACATTTTTTTTTGTTTGGTTAGTTTTGTTTTGAGACAGAGTCTTGCTCTGTTGCCCAGACTGGAGCACTGTGGCATGATCATGGGTCACTGCAGTCTCAACTTCTGGGCTCAAGCCATCTTCCCACTCAGCTTCTCGAGTAGGTGGGACTACAGACATGTGCCACCACGCCTGGCTAATATATATTTTTTTTATTTGTTATTTTACTTTTGAGACAAGGTCTCACTCTGTCATCCAGGCTGGAGAGCAATGTTGTGATCACAACTCACTAAACCCTTGACCTCCCCGGGCTTAGATGATCCTCCCACCTCAGCCTCCAGAGTAGCTGGGACTACAGGTGCACACCACCAGGCTGGCTAATTTTTTATTTTTTTGAGACAAGGTCTTACTCTGTCACCCAAGCTAGTGTGCAGGGGTGTGATCACGGCTCACTGCAGCCTTGACCTCCTCGGGCTCAGGTGATCCTCCCACCTCAGCCTCCCAAGTAGCTGGGACTACAGATGTGCAACATCAAGCCTGGCTAATTTTCGTATTTTTTTGTAGAGATGGAGTTTCGCCATGTTGCGCAGGCTGATCTTGAACTCTCAGGCTCAAGCAATCCTCCCACCTCGGCCTCCCAAAGTGCTGGGATTACAGGTGTGAGCCACTGTGCCCAGCTGCCAGGTACTATTTTAAGCATTTCACATGCATTAACTCATTTAATCCTCACCTATAATCCTCACCTTAACCCTGTAAGATAGGTTATAATAGTTAATCCCATTACATATATAAAAGAACTGAGACACAGGGAGAGTAAGAGCTGAGTAGGAGAGCCAAGGCATCTGGCTTCAGAGCCTATACTCTTTACCCACTATGCTACAGTACTCTGATAATCTTTTTTTTTTTTTTTGAGATGGAGTTTTGCTCTTGTCACCCAGGCTGGAGTGAATAGTGTGATCTTAGCTCCTGCAACCTCCACCTTCCGGGTTCAAGTGATTCTCCTGCCTCAGCCTCCCTAGTAACTGGGATTACAGGCACCCACCACCATGCCCAGCTAATATAATCTATTAAGAAAATCTATTAAAAGTTCAACTCTGTGAAATTGAAAATGTACCATTTTTATCTACAAATAGAGGCAATTTCATATGGTTTTCCTTAAACTAATATACAGTATGCCAATATTTTATTTGTAAAAATCTGGAAAATATTTCAAAAGCATTCACAATCTCATAGCTCAGAAACTACTGTTTTATATTGGTGTCAATTCTTCCAGTTTACGTTCATGTATAAGTGTGCATAGCTGTATGTTTTCACTTAACATTATATAATATTTCCCTAGGTGTTTGAAAATATGACTTTTGATAACTGCATTATGTTCCACTCTATAAGTAAGGATAAGGAATTTATTTCACTTTTTTTTTTTTCAAGACAGAGTCTTGCTCTGTCACCCAGGATGGAGTGCAGTGGTGCAATCTCAGATCACTGCAACCTCCACCTCCCAAGTTCAAGCAATTCTCCTGCCTCAGCCTCCCAAGTAGCTGGGATTACTGGCGTCCACCACCATACCCAGCTAATTTTTGTATTTTCGGTAGAGACAGCGTTTCGCCCTGTTGGTCAGGCTGGTCTCAAACTACTGACCTCGCAATCTGCCCACCTCAGCCTCCCAAAGTGCTGGAATTACAGGTGTGAGCCACTGCGCCCAGCCTTCGCTCTTGATATATTTATACACAGTTGAGGTTCCCTCTGCTCCACAATGGCTCTTAATAGGTGAAATAAGGATTTGGAGGTTTCTTGGTCAAGATATTACCCTTGGCCAGGCTCACACCTGTAATCCCAGCACTTTGGAAAGTGGAGGCAGGTGGATCACATGAGGCCAGGAGTTCAAGACCAGCCTGGGCAACATGGCAAAACCCCTTCTCTACTAAAAATAAAAAACTTAGCTGGGCATGGTGGCGCATGCCTGTAATCCCAGCTACTCAGGAGGCTGAGGCATGAGAATTGCCAGAGCCTGGGAGGCAGAGATTGCAGTGAGCTGAGACTGCACCACTGCACTCCAGCCTGGAAGGCAGGCTGTCTCAAAAAAAAAAAAAAAAAAAAGATATTATGCTTAATGAATGACATGGAATCTTATTTTTAATGATTTTTTTACTAAAATTGTGCAGTCTGTTTTAACCATAATCTCTACCCCATTTCAATAGAGTCTCATTCTCAACCCAATTTAAATAAAAAATGAAATACATCAATAATAAAACACATTGATACAGGCCTGGGAAAAACCCAAGAAGTCATCTATTCCGGCTTTCTCATTCTGAAAACAGAAAAGCACAGATAAGTGGGAAGTGGCTACAGAAATGTCTTTTTCATACTCACACTTGGTGAAATATATTTATCTTCATCAATTTCTAATGGAACAGTAATCAATTTTTGGAATGCCTTCTTCATTTTTTCTCGGTCTCCAACAGCAAAATAACAGATAGTTAGGTTGTAGCCTGCCTTCAGATTTGGTGCCATGCTCATTATGTGCTCATATGAATTAATAGCATCTGAATACTGACCAGCCTGAATAAATGTAACTCCAATATTCTGCATTATTTTAATCCTAAAAGAAAAAGACATGGATTAGCTTTAAAATTCTGAACTCTTTAGTATGGCATTCAAACCATTCACAAATAGTTTTCTTTTTTCCTCTCCCACTTTACTTCGTTTTTGTTTTGTTAAAGCTTTATTGATAAAAGCTTTATATAAATACCATAAAATTCACTCATTTTAAGTATATGATTCGATAATTATTGCTGTATTTATATAGTTGTGGAACTATAACCACATCCTTATTTTAATTCATTTCCATTACCCTAAAAATAAAACCTGTGCTCATTAACAGTCATTCCCCATTCTTATTCCCAGCCCTAGGTAACCATTAGTCTTTTTTTTTTTTTCAGACAGGGTCTCTCTCTGTTGCTCAGGCTGGAATGCAGTGGCATGATGTCTGCTCACTGGAACCTCCGCCTCCTGGGTTCAAGCAATTCTCCCACCTCAGCCTCCTGAATAGCTGGGATTATAGGCACATGCCACCACGCCGGGCTAATTTTTGTATGTTTAGTAGAGACGGGGTTTCACCATACTGGTCAGGCTGGTCTGGAACTCCTGACTTCAGGTGATTCGCCCGCCTCGGCCTCCCAAAGTGCTGGGATTACAGGCATGAGGCACCGTGCCCGGCCCATTAGTCTATTTTCTGTCTCTCTGTCTCTTCTAGGCATTGTTCATAAATGGAGTCATACAATTTGTGATATTTTGTCTTGCTTCTTTCACTTGGCATAATTTTTTGAGATTCTTCCATTTTGTAGCATGTATCAGTACTTCATTCCTTTTTTTGTCAAATAGCATTTCATAGTATGAATACATACCATATTTTATTTATACATTGCCTACTTGGTAGACATTTGTCTTGTTTCTACTTTTTGGCTATTATGAATAATTGTTGTGAATGTTTGTGTAAAAGCCTTTGTGACAATCTATATTTTCATTTCTCTTGGGTATATACCTAAAAGCAGAATTGCTGGTCACATGGTAAATTTGTGTTTAACTTTTTCAGCTAACTGCCTGTTTTCCGAAGTAGCTGCACCATTTGACATCTCAGTGAATGAGGTTTCTAATTTCTCTAAATACTCACCAAAACTTATTGTTTCTTTGATTGGAGCCATTCTAATGGATGTGATCCCACCTTATTTCTAAACACTCCTCAATATAATCCCTCTATTTCAACTCAATTAGTTTATTCATAATTCTCTGATCAGATCATAAAGACTATTATTTCCCTGACTGGTCTCAGGTGTTGCCTTTTTCTCAGATGTTATCCCTTCTCTCCTCCTAAAGAGTCAATATCAAGTATGCCTCCTTCATAAAGCCTTTCTTGATCATTCTTGTTCTCAATAATGATTTCTTCCACTGAATTATTATAGCACCCATTGTCTTGATTATTGATTATGAAGCACTTAATATATGTTACTCAATACAATTTTTTTTCTAAAATGCTCAAATTCTTGGTCTCACCTGGCTTAAAAGTACTTCAAGGGCATTGTGTTCTGTAAGTTAGATAATATTTGCTAATGATAATGAGATATTATGTAAAATTCAAAAACGAATGATCTTAAAAGATGGTATTGCAAATAAATTAACTTTCACAAAGAAACTGTACTGTGCCTAGGGGAAATTATGATCAGTAAATATCCTGGAAACTTCCTATGTCCCCATAGTTATCACTAGACCATAAGAGAACTTACTGTTTCTGCTCCTGAATATTATAATAGAAAATATCCCAGCTTCCCCCTCTTCTAAGACTCAGAAGTAATCCTTTTCTTTATTTCATTCTCAAGCTACAGCAAGAACGTAAGGGGAGCTTAATTTCTAGCCTTGTATTGATATGTTCTGGAGGACTGCTATTATGATTTTGTGTCCGCATTAAGTTATATCAGGGTAGTAATGGCCTTCAGGGTTAACCCCTTTATTGGTCACTTAGTTTTATTTCATATGATCATATACAATGCTTTAACCTTTAACTTGTCATTATAAAAATGTGTACAAGTAGTAAGAAGGGAACAGATCAAAATACTACATGTATAAATCTCATGTACAAACACTTCGAAATGTTCAACCCACTGAAAACAGGTCAGAAGAGTTATCTTGTTTCAGAAAAACACTTAAATTTTACAATTATTATCTATTGTTATAAACTTACCTCATTTGCTTATTGACACTTGGAACTTGGTCTAATGCCATTCGGTAGAATTTAATGGCTTTGGAATAATTTCTTTGCTTTAAATAGATATTTCCCATATTCATTTTCAATATTCCTAATTTAAAAAAATTTAATGAATGTATAATACTCTCATTTTTCCACTCTTTGATATTTTAGATGACTTTTAATTCATATTCTCTGAAGCATTTCTCAGTTATGAAGTCTCAGATATTATCTAAAATTCTAACTTTAAAACAGTTATACCTTTCAAACTTACCTCCTGTGAAGAAATGGAACTTAAGACAGATTCCTGAAACTATGGCTAGAAAACAACTGATTTACATTATTGTGCTTTACATTATTGTGCGTTCTTCTAAGAAAACATGGAACTTAAAGACATTTAAAAGACTCAAGAATGCCACATACATTTTAATAATATTAAAGGAAACGACATTCTGATAAACATTAATACTGCTACCAAAAAATTACACAATATAAATGCTAAATATAAACTATAATCTCTTGGGGATAAATTTATATAAGGAAAAGCACATTCTATGAGGATGCCATGGCTCATTCTACTTGTGATAACAGGATACTATTAGGCAATATACCTCATACTAACTATATTTCTTCATCTGTAAGGATTTTTATATAAATAGTATGTTTAAGCAGGATACCCCTATCATAAATACTGATTTGTTTAGAGTATAGATCATTTCATTTTAAGGAAGCATAAAATGAAGAGACATAAATTAACACTACGAAAGAATTACATCTATTGGAAAAACTGATTATGTACACCTACCTGCATTGCTAAACATCTTATTTTTCACTATAACTTGATAAGTGTTAAGTGCTTCGGCATACATTTCATTAAGTGAATACTGACTGGCCAAATTGAACAGAACCTAAGGAAGAAAATATAGAAAAGACACATAAGACCACTTTAGGCCCCTTTCACCTATAATCTTTCTAGAGATTAAAATCCTATAACAAAGTTAGCTACTTATATCAAGATACTCAGCCAATTATGAAATTAAGTAAACAAAAGAATTATCTTGCATTACAAATGAACATTAAGAAAAGAAGAGCTGTCCTCTAAATTTCACCTTAATTTTCTATGTATTCTATTTAATTTAGTAGTATTTGCCATCTATTAATCTCTGGAGGACCTACAAAGAATAAATGTGTATCATTAATGCTGCTGGTGATCAAAGAAATAAGCAAGATCGTGAACTAAATATAAATTAAACGTGGAAATATCTTAAACCTTAAAGTCTATCAGAAGAATCTGTATAGTAAGCTCTATATACTAAATTACAATTTAAGTAATTAATTTATAGTAAATTATGTTCCTAAAGGTAAAAAATGATCATCATAAATTATCCCTGAAAGATTTCATGGAATCGTAGAATATCAGCTATAAACAGTAAGCATCTAACATTTCAAAATTTCAAACGCCCTTTTTTTCCTATGTGTTTAGTATATGAAACCTTTACCCACTGAAAATACACCCTTTTAAACAGAAGTGCAAACATTATGGAGGTGTCTTTTCAGAATTAAATAAATGTTGCTAGAAATTAGAGGCATTAGTTTTTTTTCCCCACTACCCTCATAGAACATTATTTTATATGCCTAAAGTTCTTGAAAATCACTGACCGAAAAGTCTACATTACAATCTCATCAAAATAACCACCTTGATAGAGCATTAAAATTAGTGCTCTTCAAGAAATAGAGCCATTGCATGGTAGGTTTGCAGGTACTTAACTAAGTTATCAAAAAAAAAAATATATATATATATATATATATTTGAGACGGAGTCTCACTCTGTCGCCCAGGCTCTGGAGTGCAGTGGCAAGATCTCGGCTCGCCGCAAGCTACACCTCCTGGGTTCATGCCATTCTCCTGCTTCAGCCTCCCAAGTAGCTGGGACTACAGGTGCCCGCCACCACACCCGGCTAATTTTTTGCATTTTTAGTAGAGATGGGGTTTCACCATGTTAGCCAGGATGGTCTCGATCTCCTGACCTTGTGATCTGCCCACCTCGGCCTCCCAAAGTGCTGGGATTACAGGCGTGAGCCACCGCGCCCGGCTACATATTTTTTAACAAATAGAGACGAGGTCTCACTATGTTGCCCAGGCTGGTCGCAAACTTCTGAACTCACTCAGTAATCCTCCCACCTTGACCTCCCAAGGTGTTAGGATTACAGGCGTGAGTCACTGCACCCAGCCTAAAATAACTAGTTAAATAACTAAATAAAAGAGCTCTTTGCACAAAACAAAGACAAGAGTGTTTTATGAACTAAAGATTATTATTAATCTAATTGTGAGCACCTGAAGACCAGTAAGATTTTAAAAATAAAAGAAAAAAGACTCTGGAACCCATTAACCCTAGTCAAAATTTTATTTAAAAATTGTGTTATATTTCAATACTTACTGAGTAAGTTAAATCCAAATTGATATTTTCTGGAGTTGTAACTTGTTCTCGCTGTCTCACCAGGACTCTCTCTTTTCTTCCTGCATCTTTTGCCTTTTCTAAGGCCTGAAATCAGATTTATACCTTGTAACTTCCTTTGAGTGTTCATCAACTTTTATGCATTTGAGAAATATCTACATGAAGGTTGGATGAATTCATTTTCTATCCTCAGATTCCTCAAGACACCCCTGTGTGCTCTTACCAGAAACTTCCCTTGGAAAGGGACTTTTTGTTTTTTAGAATGACAAAAAAAGCCCCAGTTCTATGAGTAATAAAAGCAGCTTTTTAAAGTGAACATTTCTTTCTAATGGTATTCATTAATCCAATAACTCACAGAAATTATATTTATATGATATGACAATCAAAGTAACATGAACAAAGCAAATTAAAAGAAAAGATTGATATTTAAAAAGCAAAGTTAGATTCCCAAAAAGCAAACTAATTTTTTAGTTTACTTAGGAAAAAATATTTGATAGTAGAGAGACTTCAAGAAGAAAACAGCCCTTAGTACTGTGTGTGGCTCATGGTAGCTACACCTTTCAGCAGCATATTGCTATCTAATCCAATAGTCCACCAGGCTGCCAAGTTAAGTATACCAATACATTAGAATTTTTTTCCCTACTGAAAAGACCAATGTCAAAAATTACAAAACCAGCCAATTATTCTGACATTCAAATTTATGAAACTGAGTTACAATTCCTGGTTCTCAAAATAATTGCTTCTTATCCTAAGACCAGTCAACGGCAAACAAAAATATTTGTCTATACATACGGTGTATGTATAAAAGCAGACATACATCTATAAATGCTTCATAATTTTGAATCTTGTTTATGAACTTACCAATTTTAAGTCTCCACAACTATTGGCAATACAGCTTTCTTCTACCAACTCATTTACTTCCTTCTCTAATTGCTTTATTTTTTCCTCTGGGCTATTAAAGACAAAAGCAGGTACAATTTAAATCATTCAACCTCTAAAAATCTATACTAAAATTTATTTTATTTTATTTTACAGACAAGGTCTTACTTGGTTGCCGAGGACGGGGTGCAGTGGCACAATCATAGCTCACTGCAGCCTGTAGTCTTGACTCCTGGGCTCAGGTCATCTCCTCCCACCTCAGCCTCTCAAGTAGCTAGGACTACAGGTGCATGCCATCATACATGAATAATTTTGTTTTTGTTTTTTGTAGTGACAGAGTCTCCTCATCTTGCCCAGGGAGGCTGGTCTTAAACTCCAGGCCTCAAGCGATCCTCCCTCCTCAGCCTCCCAAAGTGCTGGGATCACAGGTGTGAGCCACAACACCCAGCCTAATTTACTTTCAACACTGAACGATGTGCATTTAAACTTTAAGAATAGTTATAGATAAGACAAATGTATACATGGTATTAAAGAGCAAATGTAGTACTGTTTTTAACAACTACATCATGTAATTATTCATAATAGTAAAATAATAACAACAGTCAAGATAGGTAACATGGCCAGGCGTGGTGGCTCCTGCCTGTAATCCCAGCACTTTGGGAGGCTGAGGCAGGTAGATCACTTGAGGTCAGGAGTTTGAGACCAGCATGGCCAACATGGTGAAACCCTGCCTCTACTAAAAATACAAAAATTAGCCGGGTGTTGGGGCAGGCACCTATAATCCCAGCTACTTGGGAGGCTGAGGCAGGAGAATATTGCTTGAACCTGGGAGGCAGAGGTTGCAGTGAGTGATATTGCGCCACTGCACTCCATACTCCAGCCTGGGTGACAGAGCAAGACTCTGCCTCAAAAAAAAAATAAAAATAAAAATAAACGACAGGTTCTTGCTATGTTGCCCAGGCTAGAGTGCAGTGGCTATTTACAGGCACAATCATAATGCACTACGGCTTGAACTCTTGGGCTTAAGCGATCTTTCTGCCTCAGCCTCCTGAGTAGTTGACACTATAGGCGTGCACCACCATGCCTGGCCATAGAGAAAGTTTCTAATGAGGTGAAGAAGTTTAAAAATCCTGGCTCTATTAATAGCAAATCAAGTATTCCCAAATCAGTTACCTTTCAAAATAACAGTAATGTTGTTTTGCTACCACTTTCTTTTGGCAAAATACAACAATACTCTGAATACACATCAATGCCTAAATAAAATTTTACTACGGCTATATCAGAATAGATAGTAGTTCTCTTAATTCTCTACAAATGGACTTTATAAAAGTATATAGAAATAAATTGAGCAGCATAACTTTTTCTATAAAATTATATTCTTTGAGGAAACCTGGGACTAAGACTACAAAGTTTATTAGTTTATAAAGATCTGTAAAATTCTAACTGAGCAGTAAGCATAATAGATGGTAGTTTTATGAAGGTTACATGAAGTATAGAATTCTATTTTCTAGTTGTCTGAAACACTTGAATGTATGTCTTAAATGTTGCTTACAGATTTTATTATTAAATTCAAAATATCAACATAGAATTTTAAACTTAAAAATCTGTAAGAGAACTTTATGAAGACACTGAAAGTAACTTACCCTGTCCCTATCAAATGCAAAAAAAATGCAATCTATATTCAGGCACTGTTGGCTACCTACCCACACAGAGCCTGCCACCCGCCCTTCTTCTTTGCATGCAGAATCTAAGCAAGTCAAGAGAATCTCATTCTCTTTGCCAAGTGTTTGGTTCAGCCACGAGCATTTGATGCATTCCACACTGAGAAATGAAGGCATATCTGCTTCAGGTAGAGGGCTGCTAGAAAGATCTTCTTGGCTTTTTAAGAGACCTAAGACTAGGAACATTCTGCCTCTAGACTTTATCAGTTACATGGAGATTTTGAACTCTCAACACTCTCTTGGCATCATAATGATCGGCAGGCGCTTGGGGAAAGCCAAGGGAAACAAAGAGAAGCTGGACCAGGGATGATGTTACTGAGCAGTTAAATTAACCATCCCCAGAACTTCCCTTCCTCCAGACTTCCTATTATGTGAGATAATAAATTTTCTTGTTAATTATGTATATGTCTTTTTTTTTTTAAGTCTTTCTTTGAGACAGGGTCTCGCTCTGTCACCCAGGCTGTGGTGCAGTGGTATGATTACAGCTCACTGCAGCCACCACCTCCTGGGCTCAAGCCATCCTCCCACCTCAGCCTTCTGAGTAGCTGGAGCTACAGGTGTGTGCCACCATACCCAGCTAATTTTTTAATTTTTTTGTAGAGACGGGGTCTCGCTATGTTGCCCAGGCTAGTCTTGAACTCCTGGGCTCAAGTGATCCTCTCACCTTGGCCTCCCAAAAGGCTGAGATTATAGGCATGAGCCACCACACCCGGCCTGTGGCCTTACTTTTTTTTAAACATGTTTTCTGTTATTAGCAGCCAAAAGGACCATGAATGACATAATATTTAAATAAAAAATGCTTTTATTAGCTAATGTGCTGTCATTAATTAAGATAAAAAATAACGTGATTTTCTATAGAGGTTCCTTGCTAGTCAAAAATGGAAATTACGTAATTTACACGAAAGCCTAAATACTGGGTTTAAGAATTACAATTTAAATAAAAAAAAGAAACAAAAAAAAAGAATTACAATTTAAAAACATATATTCTATAGAAGCAAAACAGTATAGTGATTAATTCCAGTTCTAGTTCCAGAGCCCAAGCTCTGGAACTAGAAAAACTGGGTTTGAATCTAAGCCTTGTCATTTAGTAGCCTTAGAAAGTTAAGATAGCTGGGCTTCAGCTCCCCTCTTTATAAACTAGTGAGAGTAATAGCTCTGTTTTCATAGGGAAAGTACTTGGAAAAGTGCCTGGCACACAGCAAGGACTCAGTTAATGTTAGCTTTTATTACTATTTGTAAAATGTATACATCAAGGTACTTGGATACCAGCAGATGTATATAATTAAATGTATACCATAGCTTTTTGGCTACTGTCTAGCCACTAGCACAAAATTAAGTTTGTTCTATAAAAAATTAAATTTCTCAATAATATGACAAATTAATTTCATGTGTTCTCTTAATTTTTTCCCTTGAAATGTCCTCTCAAGATAATCATATCTTACAACATTTACAACCCCATTTGGCTGTCAGGAGACTCAATACTGGCCCTGATAAAAAATTAGACCATAACTTCAAGTCATATAATATCACAATAAAATTGCACAGAATACATACGGCTATTCTTAATTTTGTTAGTTCTGGCAACTAGGGATGATTTTTTTGTTTACTACTCTGCTGACACAAACTTTTTAAAGATTAAGAATTATGTAATTCTTATGGAATTCACATAATTATGTAATTCTTATGGAATTCACATAATTATGTAATTCTTATGGAATTCACATAATTATGTAATTCTTATGGAATTCACATAATTATGTAATTCTTATGGAATTCACATAATTATGTAATTATGTGAGCTGGTGTGGTGGCTCATGCCTGTAATGCCAACACTTTGGGAGGCTGAGGTCGGCAGATCATTTGAGATTGGGAGTTCGAGACCAGCCTAGCCAGCATGGCAAAACCCCATCTCTACCAAAAATACAAAAATTATCTGGATGTAGTCGCAGGCACCTGTAATCCCAGCTACTCAGGAGGCTAAGACAGAAGAATCGCTTGAACCTGGGAGATGAAGGTTGCAGTGAGCCAAGATCGCATCACTGCACTCCAGCCTGGGCAAGAGTGAGATATCATCTCAAAAAAAAAAAATTGTGTATTTGGAAAATAAAAATTTAAAATATGCAGCAACAACAACAAACAACAACATAAGGACTTACATACCTATCTTTTTTCTTGGCTTCCAAAGGGGAAGCAGGGCCCCTTGACTGACTAAGGGGGTCAAATGCAGAGCCTGAGACACAATTCAAGAATTAATATTCAATTTGTAACTCAGCAAAATCGAAGAATATATGAAAATATAAAACCTCGCATAAGCTATTTCATTTACCTCTTTATTAAATGGTTTCAATTATCTATTTATTAAATGGAGATAACATTGTGTCTACATAAACATTTCATATACTGGGAAATTGGTAAGATTTTTAACACACATAAAGGTATGTAAATAATACATGTGTTAAACTTAAAAACAAAAATAAGATATTCTCAGCATTTACTTTCTCTTCCACAGTGATCTATCTCTATTATCAACTCTAAATTATCAGTCACATGTCTTATAACCTGCTATTGGCTTTTTAATTTTCCTTATTGGCATACTAAACATTAATTTTTGTTATAATTTTATTTTTAAATTATCATTTAACTTTCTACATATTATTTCAATGCATTTTGACAAATTACACCATGGTTTAATTACCACCCCAACAGATATGCAGAAAGGTTTTCATCATCCTTTTCCTTTCTTAATGGTACCTAAAATATCAGTGCATCTTATAATCAATGGCATTGTTAGATTTTATTTAAAATGACAGTAATATTTATATCACAAAATGATAAAAGATTAAAAGATCCAAAAAAGATTATTAGTAGAGACAGTGTAACAAACCTCTCAAAGCTGCTTTGGTAAAACCAGCTGCTCTCACTGCTGTCATGGGTCTAGTAACTCCATCCTTTAAAGAGAATGGGAATCATTTATTCTTAAATAAGATCTATCTCCTATGTACAGTTCTGCACATTACACACACCTTAATATAGCCCTATTTTAAAAAATGCTGATTTTCGATCACTATATGTTTACTCCTTACTTCTACCTCCTCATGTATCAATCATGTCCTCTCTCCCCTTTACAATTTCAATTCTTTGATGTAATTGGGCTATAGTTTTAAAAAAAATTAATCAGCTTATTATTAGCCAGCTACTCTCTTACTTTTGGTTGGTCTCTTACATGCCTATGAGAGAAACCACCGAAATTGTTGTAAATGGTAACAGGAAAAATGGGCCCCAGAATACATCATATAAGCAATTATCAGTTCTATGTCCACACCCCAATGGGAATTCATTTGATACCTGAGTAAATAAATCTAAAGAGACTTCGCCTTCAAAGATTTACAACAGTGTATGTAGACTTTAGCCCACAATTTAAAGAATCTGGGTCACTATATAAGTAATATCTTCTTTAATATTTTAAAATAATATAATAAAGTAAAAAAACTTTGGTAGTAAATTCCAAGTCACAAGAAAGGCACAAAATGAACATGCATCCAATAGAGATACCTGAATAGCCCCTGTCATTGGTCTTCCTATTGATGATGCCAGAGATGTCTTGGACTAGTAAACAGAAAAGTTAAGTTAAAAAGATTCCTAAAAATATCTGCCTTAAATGTTTAAACCAAGTTATAGAAGTTTTCTTCATTCTATCGGCAAATAAACAAACATAATTTATTCCTTGTACCTCCTGGGCGTATAGGGTAAAACCATAAAACTATAAAACAGGGAGCAGCAAACTACAACCCATGGTCTTTGTAAATAAAGTTTTACTGGAACATAGCCATGCCCCATTCCTTTGCACATTGCCTGTGGCTGCTTTTGCTTTACAAATGCAGAGTTGGATAGTAGCAACAGAGAACATATGATCTGCAAAGCCTAAAATATCTAGCCCTTCATGGAAAAAGTTTGCTCTTTTTCTGAAACACCACCAAAAATCAAATTTATGAGTAATACACACTCAGGCTAACTAATAAAAGCATGTTTCATATGACACACGTTTATATTATGTACAAGGCTACTTTCTTCACTCATATAAAGGAACATTATAAAGGCAAGTGCCCTGGACCTCTAGGTTCTGAAGATATTTTTTTGACTAAGAAAAGCTATTCCACCTAATTCTTCCATTTTTCTCATTCCTGTTATTTCATATAAGCTAAAACATCCAAATTACAGGTAATTTGAACAAGATTAAAAAGTTTATAACTTTTATAGAGTTTGATGTATCTTTCCTCCAAAGGCTTCTAATATAAGACCCAAATACACACTTCTGAAACACTTTTCTTACATTTTATATTTGTTAATTAGTAAATGTTTCCCAATTATATACACTATTACATTTATATAAAATCTAACTTCACATAAAATATATGAATGGAATACACGAGACTTGGTTGTATCATGTAGAAAATGAAAGGAAGTCAACGAACACAGGGTTTACAAATGGAAAAAGGTAATAAAATATTTTCCAATACTTACAAATCAAAATGACTAAAATATTCAAATTTATTAATCACACTAGACTTGTATAATGTTTGTAAGTATCCAAAATAGAAAATATATTTGGATTATGACCTAAGATATAATAAAATTATTCAGAACTGCCTAAAGTGAACTATTGTATGAGAAAAAGCATCTTAATATTTTCAGCTTACAAAAACCTACCCCATATCCAGTAGCTATAGGTCTAGTAACTGCCGTGCTTGATATTTTAGCAGTTATCTTGGGGAGGAAAAAGAACATAGTTAACAGGATTCAGACTGAGCTATATAATAGAAAACTGGAAAAGAAATAGAAAATATAGACTCATAAATAAAGAAATATTTATATAATACTTAGAATGATTTCTTTTAAATTATCTTAAATATTAGGGAGCTCAGGTATTTTAATTATGTGAGAAGGAGACTCATTCTGGAATTCATTTTAAAGGAGAAAGGGGACTTTTGAACGATTTGAGGTGCCGATAAGAAAGATTTGTTTTCATGCTTGCAACCATCACGAATTAAACATTTTATTGCATAATTATTACTGCTAGCCACTAGGCCAAACAATAGACACAAGATTTGGGGTCTGAGAACTTGGGTTTGAATCTCAGCTATCCCTATAACAGATACCTTTATTTAATCTCCTTGAACCTACAGTTTTCTCATCTTTTAAATAAGAATACAAAGTATACGGATCACAAAATTGTAGTTAGAATCAAATAGGAGCACATCGGTGAAAGTATACTAAAAATGTTAGTTGTTAGGCAGAACTGTTAGAAATATTTATTAAATATCACTCACAGAGGAATTCTACTTTCGGCTATGATGGACTGTTCTTAAAAACCTTCTCACTAAGAACTATTAAAAAATATACATGGGGTCAAAATATTTTTTTTAAGTGTGAATACATTAGAGAACCATCAAGACAGTGAAGAATTACAAGGTCTGAAAATAAAGAAGAGATGGGAAGGCTAGAGAGGTGAGCCCACATTTAGGCCTGCTTTCCTCCTAGAGGCATCTGTTAATTCCAAAGGCAAGTCTGAGACACTGGACACAGCTTTTGAGACTCACAGCCTGAAGGGATAAACACTGGTGATGAGGGCCTGCCAAGAACGCAGCCCCGGTAATCCTCCAGGCTTCAGATTGTGATCTCAAAAGGCTACACCCTAAGACTAAAAGGTAAATAATAGTATACTAGCCCTCATAAGGGCTGACATCCAATTCAGAATCATCTCAAACCCGACTGGATTAAGGTGATCATGGATTCCTACTGCTGCTAGTACCATAAGTAAAAGTAAATTCTCTCCAGTGAAAGATAAGATCCTCTAGCACTGTGCTATCCAATAAACTTTCTGTAGTGATGTAAAAGTTCTGTATCTGCCCTTTCTGATAAGACAGCCATTGGCCACACAAGGCTGTTGAACATATGAAATGTAAGTAGTACAACAAGAATTTATTTATTTTAGTTTTAAATAATGTAAATGTAAATAGTTTCATGTGGCTAGTGTCTCTCATACTGAGTAGTGCAGACATAGAGCCATAAAGTATCTCTAAAATTTTTCATTTATAATGTCCCTCAATTAAAACCAACCAGACATACAAGAGGCAAGACTACCTGACCAAAAGCCAAGATAAACAAAAGAATAGAAAGAAACTCAGAAGTGGGTACATATAATGGAAATATCACACATAGACTTTAACATAACTATGCTTAACATGATCAATAAATTAGAAGATTAGTAATAGCAACGGAAAATGAACTAAAAACTATAAAAAAGGAATATACATGGAAATTCTAGAACTGAAAAATAGCTAAAAATAATATAAAATCCTGGCACTGTCCAGGCAGTAGTAAAACTGTTAATTTATACTAGACTTTAAAAAGTTAAAGATGAGTATCATAATATTTAGGGAAACACTAAAAGAATAGTCAGAGAACGTAAACTACCAAGATAACAGAAAAAGAAAATGGAATAATAAAAAACAAGCAAAAAAGAAGGCAAGTAAGGAGAGAAAATGAAATATACAAGAGCCAGGAAAAAAAAAAAGCAAATAGTAAGATAGCAAATTTAAAGGAAATCAGTAACTTCATTAAATGTAAATGGAATAAATACTTAACTAAAATAATAAGATAGTTAGACTATTAAAAAAATAAAAACCAATCACATGCTGCTAATAAGAATTACATTTTAAATAAATTGATACGGAAAAGTTGGAAGTAAAAAGACAGGAAAGACATACAATAAAAATGCTAGACAAAGAGCTTGTATAGCTATAACAACATATTAATATCTTGCAAACAGACAAAAAGCATTACTAGAGATAGAGGCATACTTCATAACAATATAAGGCTCAGTTTACTATGAAAATATAGCAATTCTAAATATCTTTGCTCCATATATATAAAGCAAAAACCTAAAAAAAATACAAACTCACAACCAGAGTACAAGAATTGCTCACGCTTTCTCATTAAAAATAGAACCAGTAGGCCAGACGCAGTGGCTCATGCTTGTAATCCCAGCACTTTGGGACACTGAGGTGGGTGGATCACCTGAGGTCAGGAATTCAAGACCAGCCTGACTAACATGGTGAAACTCCGTCTTTACTAAAAATACAAAAATTAGCCAGGTGTGGTGGCTCACGCCTGTAGTCTCAGCTACTCAGGAGGCTGAGGCCCGAGAATTGCTTGAACCCAGGAGGTGGAGGTTGCAGTGAGCCAAGGTCATGCCACTGTACTCCAGCCTGGGCAAAAGAGTGAGACTTGGTCTCAGAAAGAAAGAAAAAAAAAAAAAAGCAGTAGGCAAACAAAATATCAGTAAAAATATTGAACATCTAAACAAAACCATTAACACACTTTACCTAATTGACATGTTACACTGTACCCATCGTGGAACATATATATTCTTCAAGAATGCATTTGGGACATTAACAGATTTCAAAAAATTGAAAGCATACAGATTATGTTCCCTATCTAAGAATAAAACTAGAAATCAGTAACACAGAGATAACTAGAAAAATGTATTGTTTGGAAATTAAATATACTTCTAAATAACCCACAGGTCAAAGAAGAAATACCCATGGAAATTAGAAAATATTTTGAACTAAATCATAAGGAAAATGTAATTAGAGGTTAAAAAAATGGGAAAAAACATACATATATGTTAATTCTGTAGGAAAACAAATGCCTGAATTGTAGGTGATAACATATAAAGTTGTTAGGTGAACTTTAGACATTGGAAGGTATTTTAATTTGTATACATGTTTCAGGGCTTAAACTCATGCTTGATAAGATTGGCTCCAGGTCTTAAGAAAAAACTGAAAAGGAAGGATATGGGTCTCTGCAACTTCTTCCACGAGAACCAACTGAGGGGAAGACCATTATTTTTTTAACTACTGCCTAATGACTAAATCTCGTTTTTGTGTTTTGTTGTTAGCATTGGGCAGCTCCTACACTCTCTTCCCTCATTCATCTTGTACCCTTACCTGCAATGCCCTTTTCTCCTGTATCTCAAGGTCAATCTCAATTCTACATATCCCGTAATAATCAACTCTTAATTTATCTTCTAAGCAATCTCTTCTGATTTTCCCAACTAGTGGTAAATAACCTCTCTTTTAAATTCCACAGCAATTTATACTCTTTTATTATAATTTATTACTTCATGCCTTGTAATATCTAAGTGTGTCCATTTAATTTTCCTTCTGAAGATTGTAAGCTCCTTAGGAGCAACCTAGAATTTTGTCCTCTTAAGTGAACCTGTAAGATGTTTCATATGACAAGTATAAAACTTTTTCCCATTTAATATAACAAGTAGGATGTGATGAAAATATCATTCAACAGAGGATCAAATGACCCACACACTATCCCAGTTACAGATAACTGTGAGACCTTGGCTTTTCTAGGCTTCAGTTTCCTCATCTATAAAATAAGAATCTCCAAAGTCATTTCTAAAGATCTTTTGAAGGGCCACCTGGCAAAATTATCACCTGTTACGTGATCCCTGAAATCACTTAATTAAAGACAAAGTTCACTGATTTACTAAGTTAGTCAATAAAGATGTATGGAACACTTAAGTAGACAAGCAAAAGAATGATGAATGAGATAATCTGCCTCTTTGAAAAGCTTACAGTCTAATCACTAGCCTAGTGCAAGGACTCAGAGCCTATGGTTTTTCTTCCCGTAATGAAGGTAACTTCAAAATTAAAATATGGGTTGTAAAAGAATTAAATAAATAAATAAAATATGGGTTTTAGAATGTGTAGTGAAGAATTAACTTTACTCAAAGAGAGGTCTGGCCTCTGTTGTTGGCTCCTAGGAGATGATTTCTACACCCCTGAAATGCTCTGCCTGACGGGAGTGTCTTTGTTTGCCCTGGCTTTGGCCACTGGTCAGTCTATCAATGTGATTCACAATGGGAGCTTTGGGACACATCAGCTTCTGGAGTTACTAGCCTGAACCTCCGGGACTAGAGACTAAAGGTTGGCCTGGTGGGTGGTATGTGATCAAGTGTCAGTAAAAACTCTGAACGCCAAAGTCTAGAGTAGGATTCCCTGGTTGGCAATACTCTTCAAGTACTGTCACACTGTGGTTAGGAAAAGGTACTGCCATGTCTTGCTCCACAGGGAGAGGATAATCAGAAGCTCTCTGTTTGGACCACTCCTAGGCCCTGCTCTATGCATCTCTTCCCTTGGTGGATTTTAATTCGTATCCTTCCCATGATTAAACTGTAAGTATAGGAGATTTCAGTGAGTTCTTTGAGTCTTTCCAGAGAATTATCAAGCCTGAGGATGGTTCTGGGAACCATGAACTTGCAGTTGGTGTCAGAAGTGGGAGTGGTCTTGTGGAGGACTGACTGTGTCCTCTACCTGTGCAGTGATTTAGCCAAACTCCTTGCAAGGAACCACACTAAATGCATTTACCCCAAATGAGATGGGCAAGCTACTCACAATGATTTATTTTTGCTAGATAAGTACGTAGGACAGGGAGGACGGGAGAACATGACAAAGTGAGGGAAGATAACAGCAGAAGGACACTTCATCTAAAGCAAAGGAGTTTCGGCTGGATAGCTCTTTATTACCGGGGCCTGCCCTATGCATTGTAGAATGGTTAGCAGCATCTCTGGCTGCTACCCACTAGGTGACAGTAGCACCCACTCAAGTTGTGACAACTGAAAATATCTCTCCAAGCATTGCTCAATGTCCCTGGTGGGGGGGCACAAGTGCCCCCAGCTGAGAGCCACTGCTGTACAGTATTAGATAGGTAGGGAGAAGCAGCATTCAAAAAAGGAATATTAGACATAGAACATTAGGGATAGAACTTTCTCTACTTCACTACCTAGTGTCAACCTTGTTTATTTTCAACTACAAACAAAGCTTGGCAGATTTCATGCACTGTGAAAGGCAGATGTCTATGCTTTGTATGACACATACAAAAACCTTAATACTAATACTGAAAAAAACTACTCTAGCAATTCATGTACTCGTAGAAAATTAATTGAGTATTAATTAATATTAATACAAGGAAGGGCAATCTGTAAATTAAGCCCCAATGTTTTGAGGGATCAATATTTATGCCACTTTAAAAATTAGAAAAGCAAATATTTTTAAAACAATGAATTTTTAGGTAAACAATATTCTGATGCCTAATAAAAATATTTAGTTTGAATAACATAAGAAATCATTTGATCTCAAATACTTTAAAATTCACTAACTAGATACACTGAAAACTACAAAACATTGATGAATTAAAGAAGACATAAACAAATGGAAAGGCATCCTGTGTTCATAGGTTCATAGACTGAAAGACTTAATATTGTTAAGATGTCCATACCACCCAGTGTATTCAATACAATCCTTATCAAATCCTTACTATCCAAATGACATTTTTTTTTTACAGAAATAGAGATTCATCCTAAAATTCATATGGAATATCAAGGGACCCCAAGTAGCTAAAACAACTGTGAAAAAGAACAAAGTTGGAAGGTTCACATTTCCTGATTTTAAAACATATTATAAAGCTATACTAATCAAAACAGTGTGGTTACTGGCATAAAGGCAGACAAACAGACCAATAGAATAGCATAGAAAGCCCAGAAACAAACCCTTACATATATGGTTAAATGATCTTCAACAATGGTGCCAAGACCATTCAACAGGGAAGGGACGGTCTGTACAGCAAATAGTGTTGGGAGAACTAAATATCCATGTGCAAAATAATGAATTTGGACCTTTATCTTATACCATATATAAAAATGAACACAAAATGGATTAAAGATCTAAAGGTAAGACCTAAAACTACAAAAAATGCTAGAAGAAAACAGGGGAAAAGCTTCATGACATTGTTCTTGGCAATTATTTCTTGAATATGACACCAAAAGCACAAGCAACACAAGTAAAGATGGACAATTGGGACTATATCAAACTAAAAAACTTTGGTGTATCAAAGGACACATCAGTGTGAAAAGCAATCTACAAAATGAAAGAAAATATTTGCAAATCATACATCTGATAAGACATTAATATCCAGAATATATAGAGAACTCCTACAACTGAATAACAAAAATGAACAAGTGTTCATTGACAGATGAATGAATAAACAAAATGTGGTATAAACATACAATGGAATACTATTCAAACTTAAAAAGGAAGGAGATTCTGTCACATGCTACAACATGGATGAACCTTGAGGACATTATACTAAGTGAATAAGCCAGTCACAAAAAGACAAATACTCTGAGACTCCACTTATGTAAGGTATCTAAATTAGTCAAATTCATAGAAATAGAAAGTAGAATGGTAGTTACAGGGGCTTTGGAAGTAGGAGAAAATGGGAAGTTTTTGTTTAATGGATACAGACTTTCATATATACAAGATGAAAAACTTCTAAAGATCTGTTTCACTACCATCTAAACTTAATGATGGTTATAATCTTTAACACTATAGGAATATACAGGTGAAAATGGTTAATCTGGTAAATTTCATGTTATGTATTTTTTACCACAATTAAAAAAAATTTTTTTTCACTTACTGGAGGTCTTCTGCCATGACTAGTCCTCACAGCTTGCTGAAAAGCTGCATCATTCTCCAATTCCTAAAATGAAAACGTAAATTTAACATTCAACACAGAGTAAGAATTGGGGGAAAAAATAAGTTTAAACTGCTGTTTGGTACTCAAGAGCCTCTATAATTCATCTACTGCCAACTGTTGACATCTAGGTAGGGACGAACGGACTCCTACCTCAAATCTCCCCACTTCACACTACCCAGAATAGCAAATCTCCTTCCTCTCCCAGAATGAGGAGTACCGGTCATGTTAGTCAATTTTATGGACATCTTATTGGCTACAGTTTTAATGAGTGGTATCACAGTGCCGGGTTGAAACATCAAGTGTACAAGGATGTGGCCTTTCTTCTGTTTCTTTTTTCCTGGTGGCTTGGAATTGGAGATTTACATCTCTCTTTCTCTCTCTCTCCCCACCATCCCCCTGTCTTTCTCTTCTTCTCCCACCCTACCTCAGGATAGAAAAGGCCATATTTTCTACAAGCAGGGGGCACTCTCTTTGGTGCCATTTCCATCTGCCCAAATGAAAAGGATTTTTCATCTCACTGGAGAGGTCAAGTCTGAGACGCAGACTGGAGCTAATCTAAGCAAATGGGGGGCTCAACAAGTCCAACCTGCACTGCCATTTGGAATCAACATCTCAGTAGAAATAAAATGTTATTTTGCTTTGCTGATTCCTGAAATGTACTTACATTCCCCTTCAGGAAATTTGAGGAAAAGAACAGTAATCAAGGGCAGGATATAAGGGTTCCTGTGTTTCCTGAACAAAATACCATTTTTATAGTCTCTCAAAAGCACCCAGTCTCACCAACAGTCAATCTTCCAACCATCCCGTATTTCCTACTTCCCCTTCTCTAACACACACTCTGGCTTTAACCCTTCAGACACATTAAATGCAGTTCTCATCCTTGCCTCTGATTTATTTCAATCTACTTCCCACAAAAATACACACTTGTCAATTATTTTAAAAATAAACAATACAAAAAAATAAAGTCACTATCAATTAACTTTTTAAAAATTTGAAAATAATCAAAATAAAATGTTTATATTACCAGGATGCTAATACAGTGCTTTTAAAACACAGTTTTATTGCATACAAGCCTTCTTAATTTTTACTTTAAATTATCTTTTTTTTTTTTTTTTTTTTTTTTTGAGACAGGGTTTCACTCCAACCTCCAAGCTGGAGTACAGTGGTGCGATCACAGCTCACCGCAGCCTCAACTTCCCAGGCTCAGGTGATTGTCCCACCTCAGTCTCCCTAGGAGCTGGGACTACAGGCACACACTACCACAACCTGCTAATTTTTGTATTTTTTTAGAGACAGGATTTTGCCGTGTTACCCAGGCTGGTCTCAAACTGAGCTCAAGTGATCCACCCCTGAGCCTCCTAAAGGGATTACAGGCATAAGCCGCTGTGCCCAGCCTAAATTATCTTTGTAACCTTCCATATCAACTACATAAAATTACACAATTCTCAGTTACCCATAGAAACTAAAGACTTTTGAATGAAGTATAAATCCAAAGGTAACCTTCAACATAATTTATTATACTTCTACTTTAGCAGATCTTTGGGTAAAAAAATTTCCCTTAAGATTCCTAAATTATTAGTAAAATTTGGTTAATCAGCTCAGTAAATCCTAACTAAAGGACAAACTAAAAAGGACAGTCAACAAATTCTCCAATTACAAACACCAAACTTATACAACTTTTGGAACTCTTTGCCACTTTGTTAACAAATTGCATCTTCTATGAATATCTTAAGCCACTGCTGCAAGTAATTCATTTATTTATTGAACTTGTTATTATTACAGTTAAGATCAAAGAAAACCAAGCATAAGCCAAAAATTGTTTTTACTTCACTGTCTAATTTATTTTTGGGTCTGATATTCTGAGTATTCACTTCACATTAAATTATGCAGCCACAGTGCAACAACCTGAGGAGGTAGGAAGTGTCCCTGGTGCTTTAAAAATAATAATCTTCAGGCCGGGGCGGTGGCTCATGCCTGTAATCCCAGAACTTTGGGAGGCTGAGGTGGGCGGATCATGAAGTCAGGAGATCGAGACCATCCTGGCTAACACGGTGAAACCCCATCTCTACTAAAAATACAAAAAATTAGCCAGGCGTGGTGGCGGGCGCCTGTAGTCCCAGCTACTCAGGAGGCTGAGGCAGGAGAATGGCATGAACCTGGGAGGCGGAGCTTACAATGAGCAGAGGTCGCGCCAATGCACTCCAGCCTGGGCTACAGAGCGAGACTCCATCTCAAAAAAAAAAAAAGAAAAAGAAAAAAGAAAATCTTCATGATCCATGATCCATTAATTCCATTTCTGGGACTCTATCCCAGGTAGTGTTTGATCAAAACATAGAAAATTATTTATGCACAAATTTTTTCACTACAATGTTATCTACAATAGCAGAAAACAGGAAAAAATATCCTATCGTGAGAAAACACTTCTTTAGGTTTTTTTATTTTTTTTGAGAGGGAGTCTTGCTCTGTTGTGCAATGGCGTGATCTTGGCTCATTGTGCAATGGCGTGATCTTGGCTCACTGCCACCTCCACCTCCTGGGTTCAAGCTATTCTCCTGCCTCAGCCTTCCAAGCAGCTGAGATTACAGGTGCCCGCCACCACGGCTGGCTAATTTTTGTATTTTAGTAGAGACAGGACTTCACCATGTTGGTCAGGCTGGTCTTGAACTCCGGACCTCAGATGATCTGCCCACCTCAGCCTCCCAAAGTGCTGGGATTATAGGTGTGAGTCCCCGCGTCTGGCAGAGAAAATACTTCTAATCACCTATATATTTTCAATATTATGTAGTCATTAATATTCAAATATTTAGTATCATGAGACACTGCTTATGATGTAGTTGAACGTAAAAAAGTAAACAGAAAAGTAATTACTAGTTCAATTCCAAACATACTAAAAGAAAATTGTGTATGTATACATGAAGGAAAGACAAAGCACAAAAATGTTTAAAATGTTGACAGTAGTTATTTCTTGAGTGATGGGATTACTAGTTTTTGTTTCCATTAGCATTTCTTAATTTTATAATTGGGAGAATGAGGAGGTTTCAATGGTTTTCCTGATTTATACTAAATTCCCTTGAAGGAAAGAACCCAGCCATGGCAGGATTCATCACTGCTGAATAAAGGGCCCTTGGGTCCTGAATAATCAGCAGCAATAACCAGGTAGTACATACAGTGGGACTTGGGTGAGACTCTGAGATCTACTGGTTTCAGGTGTGACCCAGCACATTCACAGCTGTGGTGGCTACAAAGAGAGACTGCTTCTGTTTGAGATGAGAAGAGGGGAGAGTAAAGGGGACTTTGTCTTGCAACTTAGGTATCAGCTCAGCCACAGTGGGTTAGAGCATCAAGTGGGTTATTAGGGTCCCTGATTCCAGGCCTTGGCTCTTGGATAGCATTTCTGGACCTACCCTGAGCCAGAGGGACACCCACTGCCTTGAAGGGTGAGTCCCAGGCCTGGCAGAATTCACCAAAACCTGAAGGAATAGCCCTTGGGCCTTAAGTAAACATTGGCGATACCCTGGTAGTACTCTCTGCGGGTCTGTTGTGGTGACAGACACAGGAGAGAATCTGCTGCCTGGGGAAAAGGGTGGAAAGAGTGGGAAGGACTTTGTCTTACGGTTCAGTGCCAGCTCAGCAGCAGCAGAAGAATAGAGCACCAAGCAAATTTCTAAGGATTCTGACTCCAGGCCCTGGCTCCCAGACAGCATCTCTGGACCCACCCAGGGCCCAGGGGAACTGGTTGACTTAAGGGAAGGATACAAGCCTGGCTGGTTTCACCAAAAGCTGTGGGATACAGTGAAAACAGTATTAAGAGAGAAGTTTATAGTTATAAGTGTTTACATCAAAAAAGAAGAAAAACTTCAAATAACCTAATGATGCATCTCGAACTAGAAAAGCAAAGCAAACCAAACCCAAAGTTAATAAAAGAAAATAATAAATATCAGAGCAGAATAAATGAAAATGAATCAAAGACAACAATACAAAAGATCAACAAAACAAAAAGTTGGTTTTGTGAAAAGATAAAATTGACAAACCGTTAGCCAGACTAACTACAAAGAAAGAGAGAAGACCAAAATAAGTAAAATCAGAGATAAAAAAGGGACATTACAACTGATACCATAGAAATGTGAAGGATCGGCTGGATGCGGTGGCTCACACCTGTAATCCCAGCACTTCGGGAGGCCTAGGCAGGCAGATCTTCTGAGGTCAGCAGTTCAAGACCAGCCGAACCAACATGGTAAAACCTCATCTCTACTAAAAATACATCATTAGCCGGGCGTGGTGGCACATGCCTGTAATCCCAGCTACTTGGGAGGCTGAGGCAGGAGAATCACTTGAACCCGGGAAGCAGAGGTTGCAGTGAGCTGAGATTGCGCCATTTCACTCCAGCCTGGGCAACCAGAGCGAGACTCTATCTCAAACAACAACAACTACAACAAAACCAGAAATTTGAAGGATCATTAGAAGCTACTATGAGCACCTATATACCAATAAATTGAAAACCTAGAAGAAAGAGATAAATTCCTAGACATATACAACCTACCAAGATTGAACCATGAAGAAATCCAAAACCTGAACAGACCAATAAGAAGTAACAAGACTGAAAAAAAAAAAAAAAAAAAAAAAGAAGTAACAAGACTGGGCCAGGCTCAATGACTCACGCCTGTAATCCCAGCACTTTGGGAGGCCGAGGCGGGCGGATCATGAGGTCAGGAGATCGAGACCATCCTGGCTAACACGGTGAAACTCTGTCTCTACTAAAAAAAAATACAAAAAATTAGCCAGGCGTGGTGGCAGGCACCTGTGGTCCCAGCTACTCGGGAGGCTGAGGCAAGAGGATGGCATGAACCTGGGAGGCAGAGCTTGCAGTGAGCTGAGATTGCACCACTGCACTCCAGCCTGGGCTACAGAGCGAGACTCCATCTGAAAAAAAAAAAAAAAAAAAGAAGTAACAAGACTGAAGCCACGATAAAAAGTCTCCCAGCAAAGAAAAGCTCGGCACCTGATGGCTTCACTGCTGAATTTTACCAGACATTTAAAGAAGAACTAATATAAATCCTACTCAAATTACTCCAAAAAACAGAGAAAGAGGAAATACTTCCAAACTCCTTCTATGAGGCCAGTATTACCGATACCAAAACCTGACAAAGATGCATCAAAGAAAGAAAATTATAGACCAACATCCCTGATGAACATTGATGCAAAAATCCTCAATAAAACACTAGCAAACCGAATTCAACAATATATTAGAAAAATCATTCATCATCACCAAGTGGGATTTAGCCCAGGGATGCAAGGATGGTTCAACTTATGCAAATCAATCAATGTAATACATCATATCAACAGAATAAAGAACAAAAACCACATGATCATTTCAACTGATGCTGAAAAAGCATTAGGTAAAATTCAACATCCCTTCACAAAAACCCTAAAAAAAAACTGTGTATAGAAGAAACATACCTCAATGTGAAAAAAGTCATGTAACAGACTCACAACTAATATACTGAATGAAAAACAACTGAAAGCCTTTCCTTTAAGATCCGGAACATGCCAAGGATGACCACTGTCACCACTGTTATTCAACATAGTACTGGAAATCCTAGCTAGCGCAATCAGGCAAGAGAAAGAAATAAAGGGCATCCAAACCAGAAAGGAAAAAGTCAAATTACCCTAGTTTATAGATGATATGATCTTATATTTGGAAAAACCTAAAGACTCCACCAAAAAACTATTAGAACTGATAAATTCAGTAAGGTTGCAGGATACAAAATCAACCTACAAAAATCAGTAGCATTTCTATATGTCAAAAGTGAACAATCTGGAAAATAAATCACAAAAGTAATCCCATTTAGAATATCTATGAATAAAATTAAATATCTAGAAATTAACTTAAGCAAAGAAGTGAAAATCTCTACAATGAAACCTATAAAACATTGGTGCAAGGAACTGAAGAGGACATAAGAAAATGGAAAGATGTTTCATGTTCATAGATTGGAAAAACCAATATTGTTAAAATGTCCATACTACCCAAAGTAATCTACAGATTTGGTGCAACACCCATCAAAATACCAATGTCATTATTCACAGAAACAGAAGAAAACATCCTAAAGTCTATATAGAACTACAAAAGACCCAGAATAGCCAAAGCTGTCCTGAGCAAAAAGAACAAAACTGAAGAATTACATTACCTGACTTCAAATTATACTACAGAGCTATAGTAACCAAAACAGCATGATACTGGCATAAAAACAGACAGACTAATGGAACAGAATAGAGAACCCAGAAACAAATCTAGACATCTACAGTGAACTCATTTTTGACAAAGGTGCCAGAAACATACATTAGGGAAAAGACAGTCTCTTCAATAAATGGTGCTGAGAAAACTGAATATCCACATGCAGAAGAATGAAACTAGACCCTTATCTCTCACCATATGCAAAAATCAAATAAAAATGGATTAAGGACTTAGAAATCTAAGACCTCAAACTATGAAACTACTAAAAGAAAACACTAGGGAAACTCTCCAGGACACTGGACTGGGCAAAGATTTATTGAGTAATACCCCACAAGCACAGGCAATCAAAGCAAAAATGGACAAATGAGATCACATCAAGTTAAAAAGCTTCTGCACGACAAAGGAAACAATGAAGTGAAGAGACAACCCACAGAATGGGAGAAAATATTTATAAACTATCCCTCTGACAAGGGATTAATAACCAGAATATGTAAGGAACTCAAACAACTCTGTAGGAAAAAATCTAATAATCTGATTTAAAAATGGGCAAAAGATCTGAATAGATATTTCTAAAAAGAAGACATACAAATGGCAAGCATGTATATGAAAAAGTGCTCAACATTATTGACCATCAGAGAAATGGAAATCAAAACTACAACGAGATGTCATCTCATTCCAGTTAAAATGGCTTTTATCCAAAAGACAGGTAATAACAAATGGTGGTGAGAATGTGGAGAAAAGGGAACCCTCATACACTGTTAGTGAGAATGTAAATTAGTACAACTACTATGGAGAACAGTTTAGAGGTTCCTCAAAAAACTAAAAATAGATCTATCATATGATCCAACAATCCCACTGCTAGGAATATACTCAAACGAAAAGAAATCAGTATGTACCAGGCCGTTCTTGCATTGCTATTAGGTTGGCGCCAAAGTAATTGCAGTTTTGCAATTAAAATGGCAAAAACTGCAGTTACTTTTGCACCAGAGAATGCTTGAGATTGGGTAATTTATAAAGAAAAGAGGTTTGATTGGCTCATCGTTCTGCAGGCTGTACAAGCATGATATCAGTTATCTGCTCAGTTTCTGGGGAGGCCTCAGGGAGCTTTCACTCATGACAGAAGGCAAAATGGGAGCAGTCACATCACATGGGGTGAGGATGGCACCAAGAAGATCATGCTAAACCATTCATGAGAAATCCACTCTCATGATCCTATCGCCTCCCACCAGGTCTCACCTCCAATGCTGGGTATTACAATTCAACATGAGATGTGCGTGGGGATAAATATACAAACTCTATCACAGTATATCAAAAAGATATCTGCACTCCCATGTTTGCTGCAGCAGTATTCACAATAGCCAAGATTTGGAAGCAATCTAAGTGTCTGTCAACAGACAAATGGATAAAGAAAATGTACATATATACAATGGAAAACTAGCCATAAAAAAGAATGAGATGCTGTCATTTGCAATAATGTGGATGGAACTGGAGGCCATTCTATTAAGTGAAATCAGACAGGCACAGAAAGACAAACATCGCATGTTTTCACTTATTTCTGGGATCTAAAAATTAAAACAACTGAACTCAAGGAGATAAAGAATAGAAGGATGATTACCAGAGGCTGGGAAGGGTAGTGGCAGGGGAGGGGGTGAGAATGGTTAATAGGTACAAAAAAAAAAAACAGAAAGAAAGCGTAAGATCTAGTATTTGATAGCAAAATGGGGTGACTATAGTCAGTAATTTAATTGTACATTTAAAAATAACTAAAAGAATATAATTGGATTGTTTGAAACACAAAGGATAAATGCTTGATGTAACAGAAACCCTATTTACCCTTATGTGATTATTACACATTGTATGCCTGTATCAAAATATCCCATATTCCCCATAAATATATGCACCTACTATGTACTCACAAAAATTAAAACCAAAAAACAAGACATTTCAACTTTAGAATTTTTTTTAAAACCCTAATTTTAAATACTTTCAGGTGATCTAAGTCTTTTACACATTTGGATAGCTAGTGCTGAAGAATACAAGTATATATAATTCACCTTAATTCATTTTTGTAACCTGTCTCATGATCTTTCCTTCTGCTGCAATTATTATTTTTGGTGGAAGTCAGTAGAGTCTTCTGTAATAGCACTTTTCTAGGTTTTTGAATCAGCTTATTTAATCTAAAGCATAATAAAGTAGAACTCTCAAATCCACAGTCTTCATAAACCAGCTGGTTAACCAAGACCAATGTAAAAAACAACTAGCTTTTGTTACCTCGATATCATAGATTGGATTGTAGTCATTATAGCCGGAATAAAGATCATCTTCATCTGTCTCCGGAGCCAGGTGCACATTTTGCATCATTTGTACCTAGGAAAAACTGGCAGTGTAGATATGTTCTTGGTATAAGAAATATATATATATATTTTTTGAGATATGTCTTGCTCTGTTGCCCAGGCTGGAATGCAGTAGCACAATCACGGCTCACTATAGCCTTGATCTCTCTGGCACAAGTGATCCTCCCACCTCAGCCTCCCTGGTACTACAGGCTTGTGCCACCACACCCAACTAAGTTTGAAATTTTTTGTAAAGATGGGATCTCCCTATGTTGCCCAGGCTGGACTCAATTTCTTGAGCTCAAGTGATCCTCTCACTTTGGCCTCCCAAAATGCTGGGATTACCAGCATGAGCCACCACGCCAGGCCAGAAATAATTCTTAATTCCAATAAAGTATAACTATTTAATGACATTTGTGGTCAAATTTATCTATATATATTTTCATGGCTTCAATTTTTTTCACATCAAATTCCCAAAACTAGATGTCAAAACATTAAGTTATTGTCCTCATTTCACATTTATTTCACAACTACGACACTGAAAGAACAGTGACAGGCACTAGAGGGGGTACAATTGATTGTCCTGATTTTCATGGAGCTTAGTATCAAGTGCAGAAGAAAGGTATGCAACAGCCAATTAAAATGCAAGGCAGAAGCCACCACATACCCATCAGAATGTGTAAAATTAAAAAGACCAACAACACATAATGTCAGCAAAGATGTGGAGCAACCAGAGTATTCACACGTTGCTGATGGGAGTGTAAAATGATACACTTTGGGAGAAAAGTCTTGCAGTTTCATAAAATTAACTTTTATTAAAAGTACCTTTTATCACCCAGCAATTCCACTCAAAAATATTTACTCAAGAGGAATGAAAACATATGTCTACAAAAAGATTTGTATAAGAATGTTCATAGTAGCTGTCGACCTAAAGAAAGGAATTGAGGCATAAAATACAATTCTAAAAAGTTTACTTGAGCCAAAATGAGGATGGCTGCCTGCCCAGAACACTCAGACTTCATGTAACCTTGGACAGGAGCTCCATTTGGCCTTTGTTTCAAGCAGATCTTTAAAGGCAAAAAAGTGGGGCAGGGAGTGGGCTGATACAAAGCTGTCTGTCAGAAATTCTCACTGGTTTAAAAAAATAACATTGATTAGTGATTGGCTACATTGTATGGGTTATAGTATCCAGACAGTGCCATTGTTAGATTAATTTATAGCTACTTATGGCAATAGCAAGCAAGTTTCAAGACATGATTACTTAGCCCAAGAAGGTAAAGGAGATGTGACTGCTGTTTCACTCCCACGCCTCTCTGGACCTGGTAATTTAGAGGAGAGTCTCATTCTTCAAATTAAACCTTTCTTTTCTGTCACAGCTTTATTCATAATACTGAAAAATCAGAAACAAACCAGATACCCATCAGTAAAATGGACAAGCAAAATGTGGCATACTTACGCAATGAAGTACTATCCAGCAATAAAAAAGAATCCCAATTATGCTGAGTGAAAGAAGCCTTACATAGAGTGTACATTATGCACTGTTTCCTTTATATGAAGTTCTCAAACAGGCAAAGCTAATTTGCGGTAGAAAACCATCAGAACTGAGATCGCTTCTTGGGGATGGGGGTTAGGGATTGAATGGAAAGGGACATGAGAGAATTTTCTGGGGTGATGATAAATGTTCTGTATCTTGGCAGGGGTTTGAGTCGCACAAGTGTATGCATTTGTGAAAACTCAGCAAATATACACTGAGATTTCTGCTTTGTAAATTTTACCTCAAAAGTAAGAACTATAAACAAATATTGAACTATATAATTGATACGCATGCTGTTATTTCAGGGAACATGTAATAGCTGTAATTTAGCTTAAAATACATAAAATAAGACAGCTTAGGCCGGGCGCCGTAGCTCATGCCTGTAATTTCAGGACTTTGGAGGGCCAAGACGGGTGGATTACTTGAGGTCAGGAGTTTGAGACCAGCTTGGTCAAGATGGTGAAACCCCATCGCTACTAAAAATACAAAAACTAGCAGGGCATGGTGGTGCACATCTGTAATTCCAGCTATTCGGGAGGCTGAGGCACGAGAATCGCTTGAACCCAGGAGGCAGAGGTTGCAGTGAGCTGAGATCATGCCACTGCACTCCAACCTGGGTGACAGAGTGAGACTCTGTCTCTAAAAAAAAAGGATGGCTTGATAGATGGATTGAGAGATAGGTAAATGGATAAGTACATGATAAAGCAGCTATAGAAAAAGGTTAAAGGTGGAATCTAGGTAGCAGGAGTAACATTCAACATAAAATTCTTTAAACCTTGCTGCATGTTTGAAAATTTTCATAATGAAATGTTGAGGGAAAAAATGCAAGACAGAAAAAAAAGATATCAAAGCAAAATGAAACAGAAGAGTGAAAGCTGATCATACAAATTGAGTCATTCTTGTCATACCCAACTAAAACAGAGTCAAGAAGCTGGGGTGTGTTGGTGGGGAGGCACTCAGGACACATAACACTGCTTGAAGAATGGAATTCTCTGCAAGTCTGGCTGCTGAAACTGGCTGCTAAAACCTGAGGCCAATTTTATTTATAGCTGCTGAGATAACTTGCTGCAAATATAGGACTAATTCTGCCCACCACAGCTACCCACCAATTAGAACTTGCCAGCTTCCCAGAACCTCACTAGTTCCAGTGAACTTTCTCAAAGAGCACTACATGACACTTCTCCTTTTGATAAACCTCCAACCTTCTCTTTGTTCTTTGGACATACCAAAGACCACCTGGTCCTCAAACTGCAATTCTTTCTTCCCAAATAAAAATGTAAAATTTCAAGATTCATCTCTACATTTTGACTTGGACAGAAGCATGGGAGAAATGAAATTACCATATAGATATACTGTAAATCTAATAATTACTAAAGAATCTGGCAAGGATTCCTGGAAGTATCATTCAAATCAAGTCAATATTTTAGGCAATTTGAGGGGTGGGAGGTGGAGGAGGGCTAATTACCCAAGAAATGTAGTATTGCTAGTATTCAAGAAATGTATTTTCTTTAAAGCAAATACATATTTTCTTAAGGCCTGTACATTTTAAGTGCACCAGCAAATTCCTAAGAAATTTTCAGCTTAGGCTGGGCGCAGTGGCTCACGCCTATAATCCCAGCACTTTGGGAGGCCGAGGCAGGCAGATCACGAGGTCAGGAGATCGAGACCATCCTGGCTAATATGGTGAAACCCCGTCTCTACTAAAAATACAAAAAAATTAGCCGGGCATGATAGCAGGCACCTGTAATCCCAGGTACTCAGGAGGCTGAGGCAGGAGAATGGCCTGAACCTGGGAGGCGGAGGTTGCAGTGGGCCGAGATTGTGCCACCACACCCCTGCCTGGGCGACAGAGCCAGACTCTGTCTCAAAAAATAAATAAATAAATAATAAAAAATAAATAAATAATAAATTTTCAGCTTAATCTTTTTCTCAGCATAATACCACATATATGTGGCTTCTCATAACCTTTAAAAATTATTTATATATTTTAAATACTAACAAAATTATTAGTTTTTGAACTATAATTCATATACCATACAACTTAACTTTTCAAGGTGCATAATTCAGTGGTTTTTAGTATATTCACAAGGTTGTGCAACCATCCCCAGTATGTAATTCCAGAACACTTTCATCATCCCATAAAGAAATATGGGGCCTGTTAGCAGCTCTCCATGCCTCCCTTCCCTTTCCCCAGTCCCTGGCAACCATTAATCTATTTTCTGTCTCTATGGATTTGCCAATTCTGGACATTTCATATTAAGGAAATTACACAATATGTAGCCTTTTGTGTCTGGTCTCTTTCACTTAGCATAATGCTTCCAAGGTTCATCCACGCAGTAGTATGTATCAATATTTCATTACTTTTTATGGTTAAATACATCTGCAACATTTTGCTTATCCATTCATTAGTTAATGGACACTTGAATTGTTTCCACTTTTTGACTTTTATGAATAACATCACTATGAATGTGTGTGTACAAGTTTTAGCATGCATATATAGGTCCAATTCTATTGGGAATATATCTAGTAAAGGAATTGCTGGATCATATAGTAACTCTATGTTTAACTTTTGGAGGAACAGCTAGACTGTTTTCCAAAGTGGCTGCACTATTTTACATCCCACCTGCAATGCATGAAGTTTCCAATTTATCCATGACCTAGCCAACATCTGTTACTGTTCCTGTTTTTGATTATAGCAATTCTAGTGAGTATGAAATGGTATCTCATTGTAGTATTGACTTGCATTCTCCTGATGACTAATGATGTTGAGTATCTTTTCATCTGCTTATTATCCATTTCTATATCTTTTTGGAGAAATGTCTGTTCAGATCTTTTGCTCTTTTTTTTTTTTTTTTTTTGAGACGGAATCTTGCTCTGTCGCCTAGGCTAGAGGGCAGTGGCGCGGCTCACTGCAAGCTCCGCCTCCCAGTTTCACGCCATTCTCCTGCCTCAGCCTCTCGAGTAGCTGGGACTACAGGCACCCGCCACCAAGCCCGGCTAATTTTTTTATTTTTATTTTTATTTTTAGTAGAGATGGGGTTTCACCATATTAGCCGGTATGGTCTCGATCTCCTGACCTTGTGATCCGCCCACCTCGGCCTCCCAAAGTGCTGGGATTACTGGCGTGAACCACCGCGCCCGGCCAGCTCATTCCTAAAAATCAGGTTATCACATGAATTATAAGGATCCTGTATATATTCCTGATACTAAACATTATATAAATGATTTACAAATACTTTCTCCCATTCTGTACATCATTTTACATTCTTTGTACTATTCTCTGAAGCACAAAAGTTTAAAAAAAATTTTTTTTTTTTTGGAGACGGAGTCTCGCTCTGTCACCCAGGCTGGAGTGCAGTGGCGCGATCTCGGCTCACTGCAAGCTCCGCCTCCCGAGTTCACGCCATTCTCCTGCCTCAGCCTCTCCAGCAGCTGGGACTACAGGCGCCCGCCACCACGCCCGGCTAATTTTTTGTATTTTCAGTAGAGACGGGGTTTCACCGTGTTAGCCAGGATGGTCTCGATCTCCTGACCTCGTGATCCGCCCGGCTCGGCCTCCCAAAGTGCTGGGATTACAGGCGTGAGCCACCGCGCCTGGCCAAAAGTTTTAAATTTTGATGATATACAATTTATTTTTTCTTTGGTTGCACGTACTTTTGGTATCATATCTAAGAAAGAACTGCCTAATCTAAGGTCAAGAGTATTTATACCTATGCTTTTTTTCTAACAGTTTTAGCTCTTATATTTAGGTCATTGATCCATTTTGAGTTAATTTCTCATTACTTTTTGAAGATGAAAATTAACTACTATGAGGGCAAATGTCACCCACATAGAAATGGTCATTCCAAAATAGCTTCAAAAGGTTATTAAAAGGGCCAGGCGTTGTGGCTCACGCCTGTAATCCCAACACTCTGGGAGGCCGAGGCGGGCGGATCACGAGGTCAGGAGATCGAGACCATCCTGGCTAACACGGTGAAACCCCGTCTCTACTAAAAATACAAAAAATTAGCTGGGCATGGTGGCGGGCGCCTGTAGTCCCAGCTACTCGGGAGGCTGAGGCAGGAGAATGGCGTGAACCCGGGAGGCGGAGCTTGCAGTAAACCGAGATTGCCGCCACTGCACGCCAGCCTGGGCAACAGAACGCGTGACTCCGTCTCAAAAAGAAAAAAAAAGGTATTAAAAGTCACTGGTAAAAGATATATAAAATATTTTTAATTAAAAGCTTTAGCTCAGATAATACTAAACCAGTGGTTCTTAAACCCAAGTGATGCTGAGGCTACTGGTCTGGGGACCACTTTGAGAACCACTATTCTGAACCATAATTTCGGATTATGAACCCTATTTAAGTCAGCTTAGTTGACACATACGTTATAGAAGGAAGCAACTTTTAGAATGAGAAATCCTTTCTGCTAGGTTGTAACCAGATTTTTAAAAGGTTTGACTTGAGACTTTAGTTGAATAGACATCTTGTGGAACATACAAATATTAAAAGATGTGGAAAGTGAGGCCAGGAAAGGTGAAGGGAATCAAGCATGGCTAATAGCTATGGGTGGCAGAACAACTGTTGTTATACAACCCAGGGTTTCTGGATTCTCCAGGCAATTTCCAAAGCAGCTTATACATGTAACAAACTTTTCCATGTTGAAATAATCTGGGGATGATGCCACCTATGTTTAATATAAATCAAATGCTGGCAAAACCTTTTTTTTTTTAAGTGAAAGGTATGTTTTTTAATACTCTTCTACTGACTATGGACAGTCTACTTCAAGCTTTTCCAACCCTGGCCCGCACGTGGCACAGGACGGCTTTGAACGTGGCCCAACACAAATTCGTAAACTTTCTGGAAGCATTATGAGATTCTTTTTTGCGATTTTTTTAAAGCTCATCGGCTACCTTAGTGTTTGTGAATTTCATGTGTGGCCCAAGACAATTCTTCTTCCGATGTGGCCCAGGGAAGCCAAAGATTGGACACCCTTGGTCTACTTCCAAGAAGCCTACTGCAGTTTCTCGAAAAAACAAAACAAAACAAAAAAAACTCACAACCAGAAAATCGGACTAGTAAAAGTGTAATTTTAGGCTTAGAAAGAATCTTGGGACAACAGTACTTCACGTTTTTGGAATGTTTCCATCTTTGTGAGGCTAAGTACCGCTTTCTGCATTCTGTTGTGTACTTTTATCTTCATTCCTGATTCAACTTTCATCAGGCAATTTGAAGTGCTTTACCTAACAAGAAAATTAAAGAGCGATGTGCACCGTCTCTGCTGTGCGATTCCAGAGCTGGCGCAGTAATCTAACTGGGTTTTAAGTTTCCCCGTCAGGCGTGACTGGGACTTGGGACAGCCATCGCCAAGCGGTCAGCGACGCCCGTCCCAGTTCAGAAGAGCAAGAAAAGCCTGTGAGCTGGGGACACCGATGTGAGAAACAACGCCCGCGTTCCTGAGTAGACAACTCGGGAGCCTGAGGGAGAAAAGCAGGGGCAGGCCGAGTCCATCTGGGGCCCCGCCTCAGACCGCCCCGGGGCCGACAGGGGCGGGTAGGAGACGGGCGAAGAGGCCCTCGGCGGGGTGCGCCACACAGGACGCCGCAGGGGCACGGCTGCCAGGGGCCCTGAAGCACTAGGCCCCAGCGCCCTTCTCCTACCTCACGCTGAGGGAAGCGGGCGACAGTTAGTCGGGCCCAGGGACGACGCAGCGGTTGGCCAAAGCGCGACGCCGAGCCGTTGCCAAGCGCGGAATCCAAGGAAGCCGCTCCCACAGTCCTCCGCGCGGGGGCGGGCGGGGCCGGAAGCGCGGGGGCGGGAGAGAGCTCGGCGGGAAGGGGGTGGTGCGGGAGGCCTGGGGAAGTGGGTGGGGGCGGAGAACGGCGGGTCAGAGAGAAGGCAGCCGGGTCCCCCTCAGTGGAAGGGAGTGGCGGTGGGCGGAGGGTGTTGAGGGGACGGTGTCAGCGGCTTGCGGGAAGCCGGGCGATGCGGGTAGAACGGTGGAGGAGAGAGCAGGGAGGCCGGGGCCTCCCGTGGACCGGAACGGGGGTGTTGGGAGGCTGGGGGCGGCCTGTGTGAAGGGGGCGGGGAGGGAAAGGCTCGCGGCCAGTAGATGCAGGAGGGAGGAGGGCCTAGAGGGGCTCCGGGCTGGCGGCCTTTGTGAGGAAGGGGAAGGATATGGAACCAAGATCCTTTAAATCCTGATGAACTCATCCGTAAAGCAGATGCCCAAAGGATGATAGTAAGCTTACTGTGACATAGCTCCCGGAGCCGCAGCACGAGCCTTGTGAACCTTGGAAGCCCGTTTTCCGCGCAGTCACTAACTCGCTTAGTCACCCTGTGTAAAAGTTATTCTGGGATGACACCTGCCTGGGAAGTCTCACCTTTCCCCCCACCTCCTCCTGTCTGCGTATTGTTCTGTAGCACCCCGTGCGCACCTTGATTGTAGCGCTTAAGGTGTCCGTTTTATTTACTAGACAGGGATTGAACCATTGTGTCCCAACCACCTAGAACCTGGGTCATAGTGTAAAGCTTAATCAATGTAATATAAATGGGGGAATTAAATTCATAATTGTTTAATGTTTAAGTTTTGTCTTAAATTTTAAAAGTAAATGTTGGGGATGGAGGGGAGGGACAGAGGGAGTCTAAAGACACCAGTAATTAATGAGTTTTTATAAAATAAGTAGTGTTGGCTGGGCGCAGTGGCTCATGCCTATAATCCCAGCACTTTGGGAGGCTGAGGCCGGCGGATCACCTGAGGTGAGGAGTTGGAGACCAGCCTGGCCAACGTGGTGAAACCCTGTCTCTACTAAAAATACAAAAATTAGCCCGGCGAGGTGGCAGGCGCCTGTAATAAATCCCAGCTACTCAGGAGGCTAAGGCAGGAGAATCTCTTGAACCCAGGAGGCGGAGGTTGCAGTGAGCCAAGATGGTGGTATTGCACTCCAGCCTGGGTGACAAGAGCGAAACTCCATCCAAAAAAAGAAAAAACATAGTGTTGGGAGACAATTCTCCATGGGTCGCCTGCACTTTCCCGTGTTTTGTGAGCAGAGACACTGACTGCCTTTGTTCTGGAGTATTATGATAGCTGGTATTTTTTAAGATGTGATTAACAGTTAAATTAGACTTGAGTAAAGCAGTTGGTCCTCCACAAGGTGGGTTGGCCTCATCCCGTCAAGGGAAGGTCATAAGAGAAAAGACTAAGGTCCTCTGAGGAAGAAGGAATCCTGCCCCCAGACTGCCTTCAGCTCTTTCCTGGGTCTCTAACTTGACCTACGAATTTTAGGCTTGCCAGCATTATAAATAAAGTTTTGGTGCCGCAAAAGAAATAGCACTCAACTATAAAATTTTCTTTTTTCCTTCTCAGCAAGGCAATTTACTTCTATAGAAGGGTGCGCCCTCACAGATGGAGCAATGGTGAGCACACACCTGGACAAGGGAGGCGAAGGGGTTTTTATTCCTGACGCATGTGGCACCTGCTGCTGTGTCCTTCCCCTGTTGGCTAAGGTTAGACGGCACAGGCTAAACTAATTCTGATTGACTAATTTAAAGAGAGTGACCGGGTAAGTAGTTTGGTGGGAAAAATAGTTATGGCAGAGCAGGAAATCGGAATGAGTCAGGGTGGAGAATGAGTCAGGGCAGAGCAGGTAATCAGAATGAGTCAGGGTGGAGCAGGTAGTTGAAAAAGATTGCTTTATGAGGAAGTTAAGCTTTTTTTATTTTGTTTTGTTTTTTTTAATTGAGACAGAGTCTCGCTCTATAGCCTAGGCTGGAGTGCAGTGGCGGCATCTCGGTTCACTGCAAGCTCTGCCTCCTGGGTTTGCTCCATTCTCCTGCCTAAGCCTCCCGAGTAGCTGGGACTACAGGTGCCCGCCACCACACCTGGCTTATTTTTTGTATTTTTAGTAGAGATGGATTTCACCGTGTTAGGATGGCCTCGATCTCCTGACTTCATGATCTTCCCGCCTCGGCCTCCCAAAGTGCTGGGATTACAGGTGTGAGCCACCGCATCTGGCCAGAAGTTAAGTTTAAAAGTAGAAGACAAAGAATTGAACATACTGACATTGATTCTTTGAAGAGAAATTTAGAACTCATATCTAACACCAGCCTCCAATTGATTGAGCCAATTCCTTCAAATAAATCTCTCTCTGCAATATGCATCCTATTGGATCTGTTTCTGTAGGGAATTCTGATTAATATACCTTTTCAAGGAACAGCTTTGGAAGATTAAGATAATTGTCTGCTTCTGGAACAAAAGACAGGTTTGTTGCTGTTCAGTTTAATAAAGAGAGTGTCACCTTCTGGGGCAAAGGCTGAGCATGTTGGCTTGCAGTTCACTGTTCAAGACTGGGCTTTCCTAAACTTGGTGTACCTGGGCGGTAAAACCAATCACATGTGCAGCATCCACCTGGACTGTCCCCATGGGACTTGGAAGGGAAAGGGGAACCGAAGGGAATATGAAGCCCAGGCTACTGGCTGTGCTGTGAAAAATAAAGCCCTTTCTCTCTGACTCAGGTGTTTTCTGCCATCATTTGTGGAGCTGTTAGACCAGCTTGTTAGCTTGCAAGTAGGGTAAAATCTAACATGATTCTGAATAGTATCTAGCCATACTATACCCAGCTCATAGCAGTTGTTCCAAGAAATATTTGTTGAATTAATTAGTGAATACTGGGGAGCCTTATTTCAAGTTACTGTCCCTCTATAGAGACAATTTGCATTATCTCTGGATCTCCAAACTGTAAATTTTCAGTCTCCTCAAAAAAATCTTTTTAATTAGAAACAAATTCAAGTTACTTCAACTTGGTTACTTTTTTTTTTTTTTTTTGAGACAGAGTCTCACTCTGTAACCCAGGCTGGAGTGCACTGGCACCATCTCAGCTCACTGCAACCTCTGCCTCCCGGGTACAAATGATTCTCCTGCCTCAGCCTCCTGAGTAGCTGGGACTACAGGCATAAGCCAGCACACCCAGCTATTGTTTGTATTTTTAGTAGAAATGGGGTTTCACCATGTTGGCCAGGCTGGTCTCGAACTCCTGACCTCTTGTCATCTGCCCTCCTCTGCCTCCCAAAGTGCTGAGATTACAGGCGTGAGCCACCGCACCCGGCCTCAACTTGGTTGCTCTTTGGGTATGATACAGTTACTTGCCCAGGGAGTGCTCATTCACCTTCATTTTAAACATCATTATGTAGCTAGCATTTAATGAACACACCTATTATTGCCAGGCAAAATGTTAGGGTCACCTAGCTTATATTACTGAAATTCAAGCTCCACAGAGAATGGGCGTTTTTGTCTTTTTTGTTCTAGACTGTATCTCCAGTACTTAGAAAAGTGCCTGGAACTAGTTGACTCTCAATAATTGTTAATCGAATGAATTGTCAGGACTTGTAATTAATTATATAGAGAGTTGGGGGTGAATGGGTAGTAAGCAGCAAGCATGAATCCCAAGTTTGGCATGAGTAATGGGATGAATGCTAGCACCATGTATTACCATGGAGAATACTGGAGGAGATGCAAGTTTGAGAGAGAAAATGAGTTTAGTTTTGAATATGTTGAGTTTCAGATGCCTGTAAAATATGCAAATAGAGATGTTGACTAGGCAGCTGCTGAGTATATACAGTTGTATTAATAAAGCTCAGAGAAAAGATCCTAAGGCCTGGTATGGTGGCTCACATCTGTACCTGCACTTCGGTGCCAAGGTGGGAGGATTGCTTGAGGCCAGGAGTCCAAGACCAGCCTGGGCAGCATAGCAAGACCCTGTCTCTACATATAAATAAAAATGAGCCAGGTGTGATGGTCCACACCTGTAGTCTTAGCTACTCAGGAGGCTGAGGCAGGAGGATCCCTTGAGCCCAGGAGTTTGGAAGCTGTGTTGAGCTATGATCATGCCACTGCACTCCAGCCTGGACAACAGAGTGAGACTCTATCTCTTAAAAAGAAAAAGAGGCCAGGTGCGGTGGCTGACACCTGTAATCCCAGCACTTTGGGAGGCCGAGGTGGGCGGATCATGAGGTCAGGAGTTTGAGACCAGCTTGGCCCACAAGGTAAAACCCCATGCCTACTAAAAATACAAAAATTAGCCAGTCATGGTGGCACATGCCTGTAGTCACAGCTACTTAGAAGGTTGAGGCAGAAGAATCACTGGAACCTGGGAAGTTGCAGTGAGCCAAGATCGCGCCACTGCACTCTAGCCTGGGCAACAGAGCGAGACTCTGTCTAAAAAAAAAAAAAGAAAAAAGAAAAAGAAAGATCCTGTCTAGAGATACACACTTGTTATCCACTAGCTCCTAAAACATGGATTTAAGCGTAGGAGTGAGTGAGATTGCTTACAGTGAAGGAGGATATAGAGGAGAGTCTAAAATTGAGTCATGAAAAAGTAATATTTAAAGATTTTGTAGGCCGGGCGCGGTGGCTCACACCTGTAATCCCAGCACTTTGGGAGGCCGAGGCAGGCGGATCATGAGGTCAGGAGATCAGACCATCCTGGCTAACATGGTGAAACCTTGTCTCTACTAAAAATACAAAAAATTAGCCAGGCATGGTGGTGCGCGCCTGTAGTCCCAGCTACTCGGGAGGCTGAGGCAGGAGAATCATGTGAACCCGGGAGGCGGAGGTTGCAGTGAGCTGATATTGTGTGACTGCTCTCCAGCCTGGGCAACAGAGTGAGACTCCGACTCAAAAAAAAAAAGAAAAAAAAGATTTTGTAGAAGAGGAGCCCCTAATGATTCTGTTTAATGGTCAGACATATTTGAGCAAAACCAGGAAAGTGAAGATAATGGAAGCTAAAGGAAGAAAATGTGTCATTTGAATTCTGGCACTCTGAATTAAAAAACAAAAAAGTCAAAAAGGAGGGAGTGACGACCGTGTTGTATGCCCAGGAAAGGTCAAGTAAGTTGAACCAAAGACATTTCACGTTCTTTAGCCATATGAAGGTCACTGTTCATTTAACAAGAGCTCTTTCAATGAAACAGTGATGTATACGCCTGACTTCACAGAGTTGCATGGGTAATTGGTGATGAAGTAGTAGCTGGACACTGAAACTCAAGAAGGCTGACTGTGAATGAGAAGAAAGAGATAAGGCACTGGTAGATGGCAAACGAGCCCAAGGAGAGTTTCTGTTGGTTTGTTTTAAAAGATAGAAGATAATTAGAGCATGTTTTAATTAATACTCATGGAAATAATCCAGTTGAAAGAGTTCGAAGGTACAGGGGAGATGGCTAAGAGGGAGGAGAATGGAAGAGGTTCCAAGGTTGAAAAAAGGTGGAGAAGGTCTAGAATAAGCAGAGAAGAGGAGAGATGTTAACTAGAGAAATACACTAACATTGCTTGGTAAGTTTAGGTGCTCAATTGACACCAACAATTGTGAATTTATAGTGAAGCCTTTTCTGATACTCTCGTAACCCCATTTTTTCCACTGATCTTCATCAGGTACAGACATGGAAAAGGCAGATGGGAAAATGTACCCAAGGTTGAAATTTGTTGGGCAGTTGCAAAGAAAGGACTCTTATCATCATAGACATGAAATTTAATATAAATAACAATTTATATTAAATTTATTGTATTATTTATATTAATTTAATATAAATATAAGAAATGAGTGGGGCTAATGAATAGGAAGAAAGTGGAGGAGTTAGATTAGAGGTCCTGATGAAGTTAGAACAGTTGCAGTAGAGTTACTTCAGCTTTTTGAATTAGTGATCATGGAAGTGGAACAGTTTTTTGTTTGTTTGTTTGTTTGTTTTTGAGACGGAGTCTCACTCTGTCACCCCAGCTGGAGTGCAGTGGCTCGATCTCGGCTCACTGCCAGCTCTGCCTCCCGGGTTCATGCCATTCTCCTGCCTCAGCCTCCCAAGTAGCTGGGACTACAGGCACCCGCCACCACGCCCAGCTAATTTTTTTTTTGTATTTTTAGTAGAGACGGGGTTTCACCATGTTAGCCAGGATGGTCTCAATCTCCTGACCTCATGATCTGCCTGCCTCGGCCTCCCAAAGTGCTGGGATTACAGGCGTGAGCCACTGCGCCCGGCCGGAAGTAGAACAGTTTTGAGTTGGTAACAAGGTTCAGGGTTTGATGATGGGTGTGGTCTGGAGGAAGCCATTTGAGATAAGGAGTCCAAGGTTTGAAGCCACTGGAATAAGTGGAGAGGTCACTGTGAGCCAGGCGGCAAAGACTGAGGGAAAGCAAACAGGAAGCTGGAAGAGATTTGGAAAAGGGTATACCAGGTGGCCTAAGATTCACAGCAGCAGATCTGCAAGAGGGTGGAAAAACCAAGGAGAAACCACCAACCCTGCCTTCTGACTCAGACATCCCTGAGCTGTGAAAGAATAAATAACCTTCACCTGATAGGGCTCCAAGGGAAACAGTATCCTCAAAAGACTACCAGTTTTCTGTGAAAGCAGAAGTGAGGAGAATATTGGGAAAATAAGTGGAAGATATGGGGCATCTGCTAATCACAAAACAGAAATTCCAGTGGGCTTGAGGGGAGATTGGACCAGGATATGTTGCTGACCAGAATGACCTGTAGTCTGGGTGGTGACCAAGGACAACAGAGGTGTGAGAGGAGGTGGATTTAGACCTGACATACACTTCTAACAGAATTTGGCTATGGCCTGCAAGTGAGGCTCAGTGGCTCTGGCAAGAGGCTTGTTACTCTTCCTTTTTCACCCAGGTCAGCTGGTGATGCAGTTGCAGCCAGGAATGAGTGAGCACCAGCCTGGGAACATTTATTCAGCGAAGGTGGTGGAGGATGGGCCCCTGCAGGCTGGTTTCCTACGTGAGGCTGATGCTGTCATGGTTTCCCCGAGGTCAGTGGGAGGTCAGTGTTTTTGGTTCTTGGCTGTCTGACGTTCATCAATAATTGGAACCGACCTGCTGCATTTCTCTCCAATCATTGCACCTCTCTCCTTCCCCCTACAACCTAGAGGGTCTAGGCAGCCTCTTCTCTCACCTGCCTTGTTACCACAGCCTTTTCTCCCTGCTTTCTCTCTACTCTTCTGTCTTCCAGCTTGCTCTCACTCAATGGATTCTCCACACGGTCCCCACTCCCCGCGACACCTTGACTTTTGGACCAAGTCTAAACTCCATAGTGTGGCTTAGAAGGCCCTTCACAGGATGACTGACCCCTGTGGAACTACTCAGGATTCTTTGTTGCAGCCAAGAAAAGCCAATTCTTGTTGATTAAGCAGAAAAGGAGTCTTTTTGGAAAGATATCAAGTAACTCATAGAATTGTCCAGAAGGCTAAGGAACGGGCTTGGAAAAACAACAGAAGCTCAGGGAGGTAAGGCACAGTCAAAACCCTAACACAGGGACCATCTGCTTATGTGACAGAGACCAATCCTCCCAGTTTCCTCAGGACAAGTTGGTCACCCCACTTAGTCAGAGGTTGTGGGCAGGATCTCCACTTGACACCTGCCATCTTGCCATTGGACACTGGTTGCCACACAGCTGCACTCTTCTTTTGGGCACTTTCTGCCCCACTGGACACAGGGATCTCCCACAGGCTCTGTGAACCATTTTTAACCATCCTCCCCTTTATCTGCCTACCTCCCAAGTCAGAGTCCTGGATAGGAACACAAGCTGGCTGTGTGTAGGTCAGTGTACCGTGTTGTAGCTGCCAGGAGCTCAAAGATGGGGTATCTGCTCACTTTAACCCTCTCCCACCTATTTAGGGATTCTCATAAAGTGGAAAGTGTGTTCAGATGTTGGGCAGCCGAAAATGACAGCTACCCATTGAAGTTTCACTGTCCATGGTATCTCCCTTCGCCTCCTCTCTTGTTTATTATGCTCCAGCCATACTTAGCGTGTTTCAAGTCACTGCAAGGTACCATAACCTCTCTCACCTCTAGGCCTTCACACATGCTATTCTCTTGTCCTAAAATGGGCTTTCCTACAGTCATCTTAGCCTGGCCATTCCTTTCTCTAGGAGGCTTTCCCTAGTCCCTGGTATATGAGTTTTCTAGGGCTGCCGTAACAAAACACCACACAATGGTGGTCTTTTTTTTTTGAGATGGATGCCAGCACTTTGGGAGGCCGAGGTGGGTGGATCACTTGAGGTCAGGAGTTCAAGACCAGCCATGGCCAACATGGTGAAACCCCTTCTTTACTAAAAATGCAAAAATTAGCCGGGCGTGGTGGCAGGTGCCTGTAATCCCAACTACTCGGGAGGCTGAGGCACGAGAATCGGTTGAACCTGGGAGGTGGAGGTTGCAGTGAGCTAAGATCATGCCATTGCACTCCAGCCTGGGTGACAAGAATGAGACTGTCTCAAAAAAAAAAAAAAGTAAGAAAGACAATAGGTAGGCCCAATTTCACATATTCTGCCTCAAATGTACTGTACTCTCTCCCTTAAGAGTCACCTAAGTGAGACCCATATTCTTTTTTTTTTTTTTTTTTTTTGAGACTGAGTCTCACTCTTGTCACCCAGGCTGGAGTGCGATGGTGTGATCTCGGCTCACTGCAAGCTCCGCCTCCTGGCCTCACGCCATTCTCCTGCCTTAGCCTCCCGAATAGTTGGAATTACAGGCGCCCGCCACCATGCCCGGCTAATTTTTTGTATTTTTAGTAGAGACGGGGTTTTACCATGTTGGCCAGGATGGTTTCAATCTCCTGACCTCGTGATCTGCCTGCCTCGGCCTCCCAAAGTGTTGGGATTACAGGCATGAGCCACCGCGCCTGGCCGAGACCCATATTCTTTAATATGAAAAACACTGTTTTTCTAACTGTCACCAATCAAGTCCAGGGAAATCATACTCATGGCCTTTGGACAGGATCTTTAGATCCTAAATTGTGACTACACAGTGTACTCACACTTTAACCCAAAATCAGACTTTGAAACCAGGCTTGCAAGATTTCTTACTTGCAAATTACAAATTAACTTTAGCCTGCCAGCAATTTCAATCTGTTCTAAAACAAATGGACATTGGACTATAAATTACCCTGATGAAAGAGTCCTATGTCCACTCACACCACAAAAACCGCAGCCTTTAGCAAGTCAGAATTAATATGTAGCATATAGGAAACCATGGGGCATTTCAAGTTGTGTCCCTACTATCACAGGCCCTAATGGCAGCATATAAACTAAAGTACAGTTTATCTAAGGAAGTCTTTTTTTGTTGTTGTTGTTTTGAGGCGGAGTCTCACTCTGTCGCCCAGGCTGGAGTGCAGTGGCACGATCTCGGCTCACTGCAAGCTCCGCCTCCCGGGTTCACGCCATTCTCCTGCCTCAGCCCCCCGGGCAGCTGAAACTACAGGCGCCTGCCACCACGCCCGGCTAATTTTTTTGTATTTTTAGTAGAGACGGGGTTTCACTGTGTTAGCCAGGAGGGTCTCCATCTCCTGACCTCGTGATCCGCCCCTCTCGGCTTCCCAAAGTGCTGGGATTACAGGCGTGAGCCACTGCGCCTGGCCCTAAGGAAGTCTATTTTTAAAGAAAGGACTACTCACTAAAGTCCGACTGTTAATTTCATAGCATATTGTTTGTCAGAGAGGAACTAGGTAAGATAGGTAATGACTTAGCACCATTCGTGACTTAAAGGATGAAAAAGCCAAGCTCCTGGCCTTCTAATGGTAAAGTAACGCAGTCATACAGTTAGTGCAAAGCAGTTGGTTGCTTTTGCCTCTTCTTTCTTTGTTTAATCTTGATTTTTGTCTTGGATCATTCTTTCCACTTAAATCTGGTTTTAAAATGCCACAGTCATGCTCCCAGCCTTATTACTACTGAAAATTCTTAATGTCTACAACAAAGAATAACCCAATAGTTTAGTTGACTTATGTAAACATTTAGAATTATCCACATACTTGTTATGTCTTCCATTTTCTTTTTAATTTTCCATGCAGAGATGATTATTCAGTAAAAAACAAGTCTCTCAGTTGGGTGGGCATAGTAGCTCATGTCTATAATCCCAGTGCTTTGGGAGGCCGAGGCAAGAGAATTGCTTGAGCTCAGGAATTCAAGACCAGCCTGGACAACATAGGAAAACCCTGTCTCTACAAAAAAATAAACAAAATTAAAAATTAAAAAATTAGCTGAGGCCAGGTGTGGTGGCTCACGCCTATAATCCTACCTTTGGGAGGCTGAGACGGGTGGATCACTTGAGGTCAGGAGTTTGAAACAAGCCTGGGCAACATGATGAAACCCCGTCTCTACTAAAAATACCCAAAAAATTAGCCAGGTGTGGTAGTGTACACCTGCAATCCCAGCTACTCGGGAGGCTGAGGCTAAAGAATTACTTCAACCTGGGAAGCGGAGGCTGCAGTAAGCCAAGATCATGCCACCGCACTCCAGCCTGGGCAACAGAGCAGGACTGTCTCAAAAAAAAAAAAAAATTAGCTAAGTGTGGTGGTGTGCACCTGCGGTACCAGCTACTAGGGAGGCTGAGGCAGGGGGGATCACTTGAACCCAGGAGTATGAAGCTGCAGTGACCTATAATCACACCACTCCACTCCGGCCTGGGTGAAAGAGCAAGACCTTGCGTCTAAAAAAATTTTTTTAAACAGGATATTTCAGAGGAATTTCTAACAATTGTGTTGAGTTTACTGTTTTTTGGGTATAAGCAAACTTCAGTTTCTATTCCTATCAGTTTTGCCATGATTTTGCAGCTACTTACCTGCATTCAAACTCTCCATATCGTGAACCTCCCCTGCCTTTTTTTTTTTTTTTTTTTTTTTGAGACAGAGTCTCACTCTGTCACCCAGGCTGGAGTGCAATCGCTTACTGCAACCTCTGCCTCCTGGGTTAAAGCAATTCTCCCGTCTCAGCCTCCCGAGTAGCTGGGACTACAGGCGTGTGCCACCACGGCCGGTTAATTGTTGTATTTTTAGTAGAGATGGGGTTTCACCACGTTGGCTAGACTGCTCTCGAACTCCTGACCTCAAATGATCTTCCCGTCTCGGCCTCCCAAGAACTTCACCTGCCTTTCTAACCTTATTTTCTTCTGTTAAGGAGAGATAAAGACTCTGGGAGCAAAGATGAGGTTCGGAGAAAGGTTTACTGTCAAGCAAGGAACCTGATCTGACCCAGAGAACTTCAGTTCTGGGGATGAGGCCCTAAGAATCCGGTCTCCGTCAGGAAAGCAGTCTGTGGGCTCTGGAGCGACCTGGGATCTGGAGTGTAAGTGTATCTCTATGGTTTGTCAAGAGGCGGTCTTCTCTGTGAGTGTGAAGTGCTTATTTCAGTGTAATGGCACCTCCGTGGTTTCCACTTATTCCCGATTATGGTACCCTCACAATCATTTTAGAAAGACTCAAGTCTGCATTGCCTCCCACCTCTTGGATGACATCGCTACTGTCATCATTATCATAATCACTAATGTTATCATTGTAAGGTTTCGGAGACAGGGGTCATGACTTATATTTCTTGCATTCCCCCATGGATGTGTAGAATACATTTTCTCTCTGGTCTTAGATGTTTTAATAATAAAAAGAAGGGCCGGGTGTGGTGGGTCACACCTGTAATCTCAGCACTTTGGGAGGCCAAGACGGGCAGATCGCCTGACCTCAGGAGTTCGAGACCAGCCTGGGCAACATGACGAAAACCCATCTCTACCAAAAAATACAAAAATTAGCCAGGCATGGTGGCGAATGCCTATAGTTTCAGCTGCTCAGGAGGCTGAGGCAGAAGAATCGCTTGAATCCAGGAGGCAGAGGTTGCAGTCAGCCGAGATTGGGCCACTGCACTCCAGCCTGGGCGACAGAGTGAGACTCCATCTCAAAAAAAGAAAGAAAGAAAGAAAGAAAATGGGGAGCGGGGGGACATGGATTTAAAAGCTAACTAGTGGGTACTGTGCTCACTACCTGGGTGACAGGATCAGCTGTACCCCAAACCTCAGCATGATGCAATATACTCACATCACAAACCTGCATACATACCCACTGAATCTAAAATAAAAGTTGAAATTATTTAAAAAATAAATAAATTATAAAACTTCTAACAACAACAAAAACAAAATAGGCAGATTTTAAAAACACTGTTATCAGTGAAATACTAAGTTTGGAAGAGGTCTCCTAACCCAAGAAGGGAAACACGTTCATCCTCCTTCACCACAGGGCTTTTTTAGTGGGAAAACCTGAGGACCAAGGCCAAGGAAAGCTTACCTTTCTCAGTCAGGGACTCTGACTCTTCCTCTGATATGGCTACTGAAGTATTGCGTGACTTTGGGCAGGTCCCTTCTCTAGGACTGTGTCTTGTCACCTGCAAAAGGAGGGGGTGGGCATAGCCTTTCCCACTGTAGCTGCTTTTGAGTCGTTGACCTCATCTACCTTCTTTTGAGTCCTTGACCTCATCTACCTTCTTTTGGGTCCTTGACCTCATCTACCTTCTTTTGAGTCCTTGACCTCATCTACCTTCCTTTGGGTCCTTGACCTCATCTACCTTCTTTTGGGTCCTTGACCTCATCTACCTTCTTTTGGGTCCTTGACCTCATCTACCTTCTTTTGAGTCCTTGACCTCATCTACCTTCTTTTGAGTCCTTGACCTCATCTACTTTCTTTTGGGTACTACACCCTAGCGGGGTTTTTTTTTTCTTTTCTTTTCTTTTTTTTTGTGGGGGGGAATGGAGTCTCACTCTGTCGCCCATGCTGGAGTGCAGTGGTGTGATTTCAGCTCACTGCAAGCTCCGCCTCCCAGGTTCACACCATTCTCCTGCCTCAGCCTCCCAAGTAACTGGAACTACAGGCACCCGCCACCAAGCCCAGCTAATTTTTTGTATTTTTAGTAGAGATGGGGTTTCACCATGTTAGCCAGGATGGTCTTAATCTCCTGACCTTGTGATCCACCCACCCCGGCCTCCCAAAGTGCTGGGATTACAGGCGTGAGCCACCGCACCTGGCCCACCCTAGCATTTTATTGCCTGCTAGTTTGACAATGTTCACAATGAATGGAATCTTAACTATTGTTAAGGGGGAGCTCCTTAGTATTTATTTATATTTTAGTTCAGGTTCAAAAGTAAGATTTCTCTTCACACAAACGTCTCACTTTTTTTTTTTTTGAGACAGAGTCTCGCTCTGTCGCCCAGACTGGAGTGCAATGGCGCGATCTCAGCTCACTGCAAACTTCACCTCCTAGGTTCAAGAGATTCTCCTGCTTCAGCCTCCTGAAGATGGGACTACAGGCATGCACTACCACGCCCAGCTAATTTTTCTATTTTTAGTAGAGACAGGGTTTCACCATGTTGGCCAGGATGGTCTCAATCTCTTGACCTCGTGATCCATCCGCCTCGGCCTCCCAAAGTGCTGGGATTATAGGCGTGAGCCACCGTGCCCAGTCACGTCTCACTTTTAAGAATCAGTAGAGCACTCTAGATTTAAGGTAGTCTGTATTCAGAGATCACTGATTAAAACAGAAGGGAGTGGAGCAGAGGGAAGAAAGAAAAGTGGAAAAATACTCTAATAAACATACAAGCCGCTTTTATGGATGGAAAATAGTAAAAAGCTGGCCTGTGGCATGCTCTAATTGCAGCCCACATGACCCTGCTTGTGCCTGGAGCAAAGTGGGGCCCTGTGAAAGGTTTCCTTACAAAGCAGCACAGGCTGGCTGGTTCATAAACTCACACACTGCGCTGTTGTTACAGCCAGGCTTTCATGCACACCAAAGCTGATTTCTAAAAGGGCGTTTGTGCAGTCTGTGTGCAAAGTAAATTTCCATCACTTTGGCTTTTCTTTTGCTGCTTTCAGAAGAGCTGGCTTATAAAAAGCCTTATTCCATAGTATAACATGTCATTTTTTCTACTTGCTTGAGTCAGTAATTAAATTGGTTTCATAATAACAGATATGAATTTAGCTTTTCAACTTGAAAGTAGGATCAGTGAAGGCTGGAATGTGGCTTGAAAAGAAACCAGTAAGTTCTTTCCAACCCAAAGTCAACTCTCCCTTGTTCAGCATCCAAAATCACTAAAAAACAAGCACTCAAGTAAACCAAATAAATATTGTACAAAGATATTTGATGACAAGAAACAGTGAAATTAAGTGCATTATGTTTTCAGCATTAATTATCTTTGTTGATCCACGTCAGCTCTATACAGGGTCTAACAGTAACAAGTTCACTCATTCCTTCATCCATCCATTCATTTGTAGGAGTTTCACAAATGGATAAGCCAGAAGGAAGGCATTCCTGGCAGATACGAGAGCATATGCAAGCTGCGCACCTAACACAGTAGCCACTAGCCGTGGCTGTTTAAAATTAAATGGAAGGCCAGGTGTGGTGGCTTATGCCTGTAATTCCAGCATTTTGAGTAGCTGAGGCAGGAGGATCACTTGAGGCCAGGAGTTGGAGACCAGCCTGAACAACATAGTGAGATCTGTCTCTATAAAAAAATTAATGTAAATTAAATTAAAAATAATTCTGATTAATGTTATACTTATGTGTGCTTTTCAAAATTAAATCAAATTAAAACTTCAGGCCGAGAATGGTGGCTCACACCTGTAATCCCAGCACTTTGGGAGGCCAAGGCAGGTGGATCACCTGAGGTCAGGAGTTTGAGATCAGCCTGGCCAACAGAGTGAAACCTCATCTCTATCAAAAATATAAAAATTAGCCAGGCGTGGTGATGCATGCCTGTAATCCCAGCTACTCAGGAGGCTGAGGCAGGAGAATCGCTTTAACCCAGGAGGCGTAGGCTGCAGTGAGCCGAGATCACACCACTGCACTCCAGCCTGGGCAACAGAGTGAGACTCTAAATAATAATAATAATAATAATAATTCATTTCCTCAGTCACACTAGCCACATCCAGGTACTCAACTGCCACACAGGAATAGTGGCTACTGTGTTGGGGAATGTGACATAGAACATTTCCTTTATTGCAGACAGTTCTGTTGGACAGTGCTGCAAGGATGGAGAGACTATTAAGATCACCTGACTACACCATTTAAAAAATTTTTTGAATGAACTATCTTTGTTTGTAAGCCCCAAAACATGGTCTGAAGACTCATTAGTGACCTGATCATACAGCTGACCTCTGAACAACATGAGTTTGAACTGCGTGCGGGTCACTTATAGGCAAGTGTTCAACTGCACGGAGCAGGAGCAGTTGGTGCCCAATCCACTAATTGTTCAAAGGTAGAGTGTAGTTTTTAAAGACAAGTGAGGTAATTTCTTTTAAATCTCTAGGCTACTACAATACAGAATGCTGGGAAATGAATTAATGTTATGCTTACGTGTGCTTTTCAAAATTCCCCTTGTGACTAATGGGATGTCACTCTGCAAAAACATTGTTAGTTTCCCATTGATTCCACTGGTTTGAGTGTGTTTAACGCCGAGGAAAGTGAGAGTTCTTTCGGAAGATGGTAGGTTTTTGTCTTTTTGAGGTGGTTCATTTACTTTGAGAATCATCATTTTGTATTTTCAAAACCAAGTCTTATATGCAAAATTATTGAACTGTGAGAAGAAAAGGCAAATAAAATCTTTCTTTTTCATTGCAAATGTGTCTTTATCCAGTAATGACTTTGAAACGGGCATCTAAATACTTTCTCTGAAACCCCAGTGAAGAAAGTCAAGGGGTCACCCAGGGTGAAGATCTTAATTGGCCTGTTTCCTTCAGCAAGACTACATGCTTGTTGATTTAGCTTCTCAGCTTCTAATTTTTGTAGATTTCTCAAATTCAGGATCTCCATCTCCCTTCCTCTTACTCATCCTCCTACCACCCCTAGAATCCTGAATCTAGACAAAGATAAAATCCATAAGTGACATTTTCTGTAAGTGAAGTTGGAAGTAATTTGGGAAAAAGCTACAGTAATTATAAGTGGTTATGAAATCCTAATTTTCTGACAAGAACCTACTATCTCTCTGGACATAGTTATACTCAAGCACATCAGTTTCCCTAGACAATATCATACACATCATAGCCTCTGTGACATGTGGTTGTATAGGTTGTGGGTTGTGCACTGCACAAGGACACATTTAAGGAGGTGTCGCTCACATTATAGACATCACAGATTTGGTACTTATAACAAAAATAAAAACAATTTTCCAGAAGATGGCAGTAAAGTTGTTGGAGGCTGAAAGAATGAGGGTCGTGGTCAACTCAGTGCACCACTGGCGGCTATATGAGCAAACAGCAAACTGTTCTCGTGAAAGCAGGATGTTGGTAAACTGACAAACTGTGCCTGCCGCCCAGAAGGAATGCTGAGGGCAGTCACAACCCAGGCACGAGTGTTTCTTATGATTAGGCACAACTGAATCCTGTTAGCAATAATGTGAGCCTGTGACCCATTAAGCAGCTGACCAATCTACCTCCTCCTCCCTGCTCTTTATACCCAATAACTATGAAGGGCTGAAGAAGCTCGAGGCTGCCTTTGCTCACTAGAAGCAGGGAGCTCTCTTCTTCTTCCCCTGGACCCTTCCTTTAAAACAGTTACTTTTGTCTTAAGTTTTCGTTTCCACCTTCATCCCTTCTTTCAGTCTCATAAAGACGGTCTCAAGTAGTAACAGTAGTAACTGTTGTAGCGATGGTCTCAAGTAGTAACTGTGGCAGTCTCCCACACAAAGTATCTTGTTCTTAAAAAAAATCAAGGGGCCAGGCCAGGTGGCTCACACCTGTAATCCCAGCACTTTGGGAGGCTGAGGCGGGCAGATCACGAGGTCAAGAGATCGAGACCATCCTGGCCAACCAACATGGTGAAACCCCATCTCTACTAAAAATAGAAAAATTAGCTGGGTGTGGTGACGCACGCCTGTAGTCCTAGCTACTTGGGAGGCTGAGGCAGGAGAATCACTTGAACCCAGGAGGCAGAGGTTGCAGTGAGTTGAGATCGTACCACTGCACTCCAGCCTGGTGACAGAGCGAGACTCTGTCTCAAAAAAAACCAAAAAAAACCACAATACATTATGACAATTTTCTGTAGAGGGGAGTACAATGTCTTGATGAGGAAGTGCCTTTTTCTGATTTACACAAAGGTATGAAATGGACTACCATTGGCTCTAGGGCTGTATAAAATCAAATCCAGACTATTAGTGAAAGTGAACCAATGCAGTTTAATAAGTAAAGAAAAAAAAAGAATGATCAATAATATATATTGAGGCCAGGCACAGTGGCTCATGCCTGTAATCCCAGCACTTTGGGAGGCCAAGGTGGGCTGATTTCTTTGAGCTGAGTTTGAGACCAGCCTGGGCAACATGGCAAAACCCTGCCTCTACTAAAAATACAAAAATTGGTGGCGGGGGGTGGGGTGTGCGGCGTGGTGGTGCGTGCCTGTGGTCCCAGCTTCTCCAGGGATGGGGCTGGAGAATCGCTTGAACCCGAGAGGTGGAGGCTGCAATGAGCCAAGATCGTGCCACTGCACTCCAGCCTGGGTGACAGAGTAAGACCCCGTCTCAAAATAATAAGTATTGAAATTCTGGCTTCCAAAATACTTGTTCTTTGTTAATATATTATATTACATGTGCAATATAGTGTCTTCATTCATTCTGGCCACTATGACAGAATGCTGTAGACTGAGCGGAGCATGGTGGTATGCATCTGTTGTCCTAGATACTTGGGAAGCTGAGGTAGGAGGACACTTGAGTCCAGGAGTTTCAGTCCAGCTTGAGTAACATAGCAAGACCCCTCTCTAAAAAACAAAAATGCTATCGACTGGGTGGCTTATAATAACAGACATTTATTTCTCACAGTTCTGGAGGCTGAGGGGTCCAAGATCAAGGCACTGGCAGTTTCAGTGTCTGGACAGGGCCCACTTCCAGGTTCATAGACAGCCATCTTCTCACGGTCTCCTCACATACTGAAAGGGATGAGGGGTTTCTCGGGCCACTCTCATAAGGGCACTAATCCTGGGCATGAGGGCTCTGCCCCATGACCTAACACAACCCAGAGGCCTTGCTTTCTAATAACATCACGGTGGGGGTAGGGATTCCAATGTATGAATTTGGGGAGACATAAACATTCAGTCTAATATGTGTAGTATAAATAAGATAGTGTAATACATGCTTCCCTAGGCCTCATGGAACCACAGGTACAAATGTGATTAATATATATGGGGAGGAATTCTTCAGTTTTAGGAACATCTTTCTGTCACCCCAAAAGTCTCCCACACACATACACACTGTCTTCCATCTTTGGATCCCCCGAAAAGTATTGTATCAGAAGTACTGTGATGTTAAGGAGGAAAGGGTTTTAGAGAAAAAACAAATTCCTGATTCACTTTGTGACATGTTTAAATTATTTTGTTCCTTGTTCAGGACTATGAGCTTTCTGGCTTAGGCAACTACAGCTGAAAAATGCAACACCCTTTTCTTGTGGAGCAGTTTTACCAAAGTAACGTTTCTCTTATGTTTTGTTCATTTCAGAAATTGTCGTCTTCCTTTCCCCCTCTCTTCTTTTCTCTCTCCCTTCCTCCCTCCCTCCCTTCTTTTTTCTTTCTTTCTTTTTTTTGCAGGGGTGGGAATAAGGTTTCACTCTGTTGCTCAGGCTAGAGTGAAGTGGCACAATCAAACCTCACTGCCGTCTTGACCTGCTGGGCTCAAGCAATCCTCCTACCTCAGCCTCCCTAGTAGCTGTGACCACAGGCACATAGCACCATGTTTGGATAATTAAAAAAAAATTTTTTTCGTAGATATAGGACCTTGACATACTGCCCAGGCTGATCTCGAACTCCTGGGCTCAAGCAATCCTCCTGCCTCAGCCTCCCAAAGTGCTGGGATTACAGGCGTGAGCCACCTTGCCCGACCTTCCTTTCTAAGCAAAATAAATATAGGCAAGGGATGGATGATCAGAAAGCATTTGTAAAGTGCAGTATTAATGTAAGCTATTACTTGTGATATTTTAAAGGATGTCAGAAGTGGACAGGAGGAGAAGGACCTATGACCAGTGTGTTTAGACAGGGGATAGGAACAGACATAAGCAGCGACGTGTGCACTGGTTTTATGAACTAGTTTGCTATGACCCTGCAATGCCTTTGAATGTTCCTGGAGACTATGCCTGAGTTTTCAAATTCATCTTTTGTAAAACACTGTTCAAGCTTAGGATAAATATATAATTCAAGACATTTTGACTAGAAAGGAAAGATCTAGTCTGAGATGGACCTGCTAAGTGGCCTGGAAGTCTTGGGGCTGTCACCTGTAGAATGGTGGGGCTGGAATCTGCTTTACATATGCCAGGGAGGTGCCAGGGAGGGCCAAGGGAGAGTATGTGTAAGGAAGAGCTGCTGTGTCATACTACAGAGGACACAGAATGATCCAACACTGGCCATGTGCCGAGCACATTTTAGAATGGATTCTATCAGTTAATCATTAACAATAACCCTTTAAGAGGGAACCTCTATTATGACCATTGTACTGCTGAAAAGGCTGTTTTGAGGAACTAACTTGTCTAAAATCATGCAACTAGCCAAGCACGGTGGCCCACATCTGTAATCCTAGCACTTTGGGAGGCCAAGATGGGCGGATTGCCTGAGCTCAGGAGTTCAAGACTAGTCTGGGCAACACATTGAAACCCTGTCTCTACTAAAATACAAAACATTAGCCAGGCATAGCAGTGTGCGCCTGTAGTCCCAGCTACTTGGGAGGCTGAGGCAGGAGAATTGCTTGAACCCGGGAGGTGGAGGTTGCAGTGAGGAGATCAAGCCATTGCACTCCAGCCTGGGCGACAGAGCAAGACTCCATCTCCAGAAAAAATAAATAAAAATAAAAATAAAATCATGCAAGTAGTAATATAAGAATTTGAGATTCATACCCTGGCAATCTGACTCTAGAGCTCACATTTTTAACCACCGCACAGTTTTGCCTTTCTGATATTGACTTGTATACTGTTACCTATGTAGCAACATGTTAAGTTGGGGATTACGGCTGATGCCCTAAGACAACAGATCACAGATGTAAAAATGAATTGCCAGACCAATGTGCATTTTTTCAAAGTAGGTGGTCCAGAATGTTTTGGAACTTTTTGATCTCTTACTAGTATTGGGGTAAAGGATGGAGAGTTGGGATTTCACCTTCAAAGTGTTCCTCTGCGACTGGTCCCAGCTGGCAAGAGGGGAGATTTAATGACCTAATTAAGACTGTATTTGCAACTTAAATTACCCTTAGGCTTTTATTTCCCCAAAGTGATCAGAAAAATCAGGGCCCCACCTAAGTTTTAAAAGGGGAAAGGGAGACAAAAATAAAGTTGGGCTTGAATTACATCCCATGAGTTGTTCTAGTTCAGTGAATCTAGTTCAATTACACATGCTGTACAGAGTTCTTTATACTACTTTAAGCAGTTAATTTCTATTATGGGTGGAGTAGCCACAGCTTCAGAGAGGAAGCAGGGCTGGGCTATGTAAAAGAAGAGGAAGTTTCAGATAATTTGTGGTGAAGAGAGCATAGGATTTGGCATTGCTATAGGTCTGTAGAGCTATTTGAGCGCTTGAAACCTCACTGCCCAGGAGAGGTCTTTCTTCACCATTGATTCCCAAAACCATCTTCCTCACCTCCATCATCCTTAATCCCCTTGACCTCTTTATTTCCTACATAACACTTATCATGACCTGCATTATTATTCTCTTACACATACATTTATTTCCTTATCTACCTGTTCAGTTTCTGTCTTTCACTAGAATAACAGTTCCATGAGACTAGACGTCTGTCTGTCTTGGTCACCACTTTGTTCCCAGTGCTTTGAACTGAACTGTCTAATGGGGTAGCCACTAGTTACATGTGGCTATTTAATTAAAATGAGTTAATTAAAACAATTTTTTTTTTGACATGGATTCTCGCTCTGTCACCAGGCTGGAGTGCAGTGGCATGATCTCTGCTCACTGCAACCTCCGTCTCCCAGGTTCAAGTGATTCTCCTGCCTCAGCCTCCCGAGTAGCTGGGATTACAGGCACGCGCCATCATGCCCAGCTAATTTTTGTGTTTTTAGTAGAGACGGGGTTTCACCATGTTGGCCAGGATGGTCTTGATCTCTTGACCTTGTTATCCACCTGCTTTGGCCTCCCAAAGTGCTGGGATTACCGGCGTGAGCCACTGTGCCCAGCCTAAAATAAAATTTTTAAAAATTTATTTCATCAGCCACTTCAGCCATATTTCATGCCACTAGGCATATGTGGTTGGTGACTACCATATTGGACAGTGTAGATGTTGAACATTTCCACTACTGCAGAAAGTTCTCTTGGGCAGCACTGATTTAGAATAGTGATGGGCACATAGGAAGTGCTCAACAAAGATTTAATGAATGAGTATTAAATAAATGAAAGTTGTTGAACTTGCCCTCTTTGAAGACAATTAAGAGATCCTGGGGATTTGCTGAGATAACGAAGCAAAATTACTCCTGTACACTAGAAACATGACACTAATTTGAGCTATTATTATTGTAATTCAAGCTTCCCTGGGCTTCATGAGCTGCAGGTACAAATGTGATTATGTAAAAAGGAAGGACTCAAATTTCACTGGCTCTTGCCCTGGCCCACATAACACACATGGGTTATCTTATGAGACCCTTTCTTGATGTCTGCCCTTGGGGTTGGGAGAGCTCTTTACTGGCCATTCCTGCCAGCGACTAGCTTGCCAATATCGATAATCAGGCCATAGATCCGTTTCCAGAAGTATTCAATTCACAATCAGAAAAAACAAATTAGCTGGGTGCAGTGGCTCATGCTTATAATCCTAGCACTTTGAGAGACTGAGATGGGAGGATCACTTGAGCTCAGGAGTTGGAGACCAGCCTAAGCAACATAGGGAGACCGCATCCCTACAAAAATAAATTAGCCCAGCGTGATGGCGCACACATGTAGTCCTAGCTACTCAGGAGGCTGAGTTGAGAGGATCACTTGAGCCTAGGAAGTCAAGGAGGCAGTGAACCATGACTGTGCCACTGCACTCCAGCCTGGGCAAAGGAGCAAGGCCCTGTCTCAAATAAATAAATAAAAACAATAAAACAAAAAATTTAAATTAAAAAAATCTGCAGGTCAACAGGTTCAGCCAACATCAAAGTGTCTATGACCTCCCAGAAGCCCTCAGGGACCCAAAGCAATGCTCGATTATCCAGCCTTCTTGGTGACACACACCAGGTGGAAGGCACACACCCCTGCCCAAGTCCTCTGCTTTTTAAACTTTGTCACGTAGGCACCAAAGCCCAGCTGCTGTGTAGCCCTTTGTCCCATGGAATTCACAAGAGCACCCCTCCCTCAGCTTCTCCCTGCAGCTCTTGTCGACAAGACCCAGGCCAGATGAGAGGTCAGGGAACAAGAGTCACCAAGGACCCTCAGAAATCCCCTTGATGTTCCCCTTTGCCTATGCAAATTATTCACAGACAGAGGTATTTACAGGCTGCAGACCCAGTCATCATCAGACACAGCTGAACCAATGGCTTCAGTAACAGCTCATCTCACCTGGACCACCAGTATACTAACGTCTTATCCTCACCCAGGAGTAACTTTTCGGAGGGTACAGAAGTGGACAGCTGTTGGCTGATTTCTTCAGAGCTTTGTCGTGGGCTCCATTTCCTGGTGTGCTGGTTCACAAGACTGTGTGATGCTGGGCCACATGGACTTCTCTCTGATGTCCTGGAGCTGCGGGGGCCGCCTGGACCCTGGCTCAAGTTCTCCACCCTGCCTACAAGGTCCTGACTCTTTGACTTGGCCTTTTCTGCCCAGCTCTGCTTTCTTCAGGCTGGAGGGCTGGGCTGGAAGCAGCACTTCCTTTTTCTTCAAGCACTTTATGATCAAGAAGACTTACGGCTGTCTTCATCTTACAGGCATTCCTCGGGGCTTGAGGCCCTCTCTTTGGGAAGTATCCTAGTTTTCCACCACTGATAGGAGTTTGGAGTTGTTTTAGTATATTAAAAAGATGATTCAGGGGTTTACTTTTTATTTAAATGATTAATATTCGATTTATTAAAGTTACAATATCGAAGTTTTTCCTTAGATTTTGAAGATTATTGACAAATCACATTTTTCTTTTTTAAAGTATATTAATTTTTTTTTTGGAGACAAAATTTTGCTCTTGTTGCCCAGGCTGGAGTGCAATGGTGCCATCTTGGCTAACTGCAACCTCTGCCTCCTGGGTTCAAGCGATTCTCCTGTTTCAGCCTCCTGAGTAGCTGGGATTACAGGCATGTGCCACCACGCCCAGCTAATTTTTTTGTATTTTTTTTAGTAGAGATGGGGTTCTTCATGTTGGTCATGTTGCGGGATTATTAAGTAATCAGAGAGACCAGTGGGTTTCAGGAGGATATTTATTAATCATTTAGGTGCACCAGCCCAGTCGGATTAGTACCCAAAGGATTGAGCCCTGAACAAAGAGTTAAGTTACCTTTTACACATTTTGTGGGGCGGAGGGAGATCTGTGCAGGGGGAAGCATACTACCAAAGGCAGTTATTCAATTAATTGAGACATGCATTACATCATTTCTTACTTTTCAAGGAAAAACATGTTTTGTGACTTGAGTTTATCTGTCTAGTGCCCTTGCAGCTGCACAGCTAGGGAATCAGGGTCTTTCCAATGCCTGGGAAAGGAGGAGAGATAAGGCTCACTAGCCACAGAAAAATAGGCAGTTAATTTTTAAAGGACTCCAGCTCTTTCTCTTTCTCAGCGGGGAATTGGGTTTTCTTACATACAACTGAATTTCTGTTTACACACTCTTTAATTTCTTTTAATTCCTGTTCCAGTCAGGCCGGTCTCGAACTCCGGACCTCAGGTGATCCACCCACCTTGGCCTCCCAAAGTGCTGGGATTACAGGAGTGAGTCACTATGCCCAGCCTAAAGTACATTAAAATTTTTTAACGATCACTTATAGGGGCTGTTGAATTTACTGAGGTGATTAAATACTTTCGCAGCATTTAAAAACTGCATTTAGGCTGGGTGCAGTGGCTCACGCCTATAATCCCAGCACTTTGGGAGGCTGAGGTGGGCGGATCACCTGAGGTCCGGAGTTTGAGACCAGCCTGGCTAACACAGTGAAATCCCATCTCTACTAAAAATACAAAAAAAAATTAGCTGGGTGTGGTGGCGGGTGCCTGGAGTCCCAGCTACTCCGGAGGCTGAGGCAGGAGAATGGTGTGAACCCGGAGGCGGAGACTGCAGCGAGCTGAGATCGCCACTGCACTCCAGCCTGGGCGACAGAGGGAGACTCTGTCTCAAAACAAAACAAAACAAAACAAAAAACTGCATTTAAATGCCAGGCGCAGTGACTCATGCCTGTAACCCCAGCACTTTGGGAGGCCGAGGCGGGCGGATTACCTGAGGTCAGGAGTTCAAGACCAGCCTGACCAATATGGAGAATCCCTGTCTCTACTAAAAATACAAAATTAGCCTGGCGTGGTGGTGCATGCCTGTAATCCTAGGCTGAGGCAGGAGAATCCCTTGAACCCAGGAGGCGGAGGTTGCAGTGAGCCGAGACTGCGCCATTGCACTCCAGCATGGGCAACAAGAGCGAAACTCCTTCTCAAAAAAATAAAACAACCCCCCCACCTTTATAAATGTACTGTATTTGATTTCCTTTTTGTATATTTCAACAGATCTGACTTAACAAAACTCCCCCAAATACAAAACAAGTCTTATAAATGTAATTTAAAAAACTTATAAATGATCCTAAAATGATTCTAAAGTTCTCTTAGAACTATGCAAGAAATTAGGAAGTTTTCATTTTAAAATATCGTCTAAAGCAGTTTATTTTAAATAGCAGTTACAAGGCTGTCTCTGAGACTGAATTTCTCAAAAATTAAACATTACTAACTCAAAAACATAAATACCCTTATTTCTTCTCTTAAACCCTTACATACTTCATTCTTAAAAGATACATATGACCACATTGAGGTCACCTAAGAGCAGAGCATTTGGCCAGGTATTCTGAGTAAATCTCCTCACTGCCACCATCCTGCAGGCTGAGTCTTCAGTCCCTTTGGTGTCTTGCCATTAATCTCTGCAAGGTTTCTTGCCTCTGGGAACAGAAGTGTCCCAGACCAGCCTTGTACCCTTCCTTCCCTGAACACAGTCAATCATTTCTCTAAGCAATTCTGGTTCCTTCTAGTGAAAAAATGGCAAGATTTGGGCATTGGGGTTTCAGGTCAGATTTGAAATACCAGCGGCATTAATCCGAGGCCATTTCAGAGGGCAGAGCTGGAAAATATTCTTTTTTATTTTTGAGAGACAGGATCTCAGTCTGTCACCCAGGCTGGCATGCAATGGCAGGATTATAGTTCACTGCAGCCTTGAACTCTTAGGATTAAAGGATCCTCCTACCTCAGCCTCCTGAGTAGTTGGGACTACAGGTATGTGCCATTACACCTGGCTAGTTCTTTTAAAACTTTTTTTCTTTTTTTTTTGAGACAGAGTTTCATTCTTGTTGCCTAGGCTGGAGTGAAATGGCGCAATCGGCTCACTGCAACCTCCACCTCCTGGGTTCAAACAATTCTCCTGCCTCAGCCTCCCGAGTAGCTGGGGTTACAAGCATGCACTACCACGCCTGGCTAATTTTGTATTTTTATTAGAGATGGGGTTTTGCCATGTTGGTCAGGCTGGTCTTGAACTCCTGACCTCAGGTATCCACCCGCCTCGGCCTCCCAAAGTGCTGGGATTATTACAGGTGGGAGCCACTGTGCTCAGCCATTTTTATTTATTTATTTATTTTGAGACGGAGTCTCTCTCTGTCACCCTGGCTGGAGTGCAGTGGCGCCATCTCGGCTTACTGCCAGCTCCGCCTCCTGGGTTCCCGCCATTCTCCTGCCTCAGCCTCCCAAGTAGCTGGGACTACAGGCACCCGCCACCATGCCTGGCTAATTTTTTGTATTTTTAGTAGAGACGGGGTTTCACCGTGTTAGCCAGGATGGTCTCGATCTCCTGACCTCGTGATCTGCCCGCCTCCGCCTCCCAAACTGCTGGGATTACAGGCATGAACCAAGTGCCTGGCCTTTTTTTTTTTTTTTAAGCGTCAGCTCATATGAATATTTTTGATTCAATTCTAACATCATTGTGTTTCTCTTCAAACTTTTTGTTTATATCATTAAACCTTATGTTCTCTTATGGTAAAATTTTGGTGCCAAACAAAATCAAATTTATTTTTGGCTTGACAGAAATACAAAAAAAATAAAAATAAAAGATAGTAATACCTGTATTGGCTTGAAAAATAAAACTACCAAGTGAAGTTCAAGATTTTCTTTATAGTCCTTTTTGTCGTGAGACTGTATCTCAGTAAGAGTGGTTTCTGGAGTTACTTGTGATTCTCGTGTCATACGGTTACCTGAGAACATTTCCAATTTGAAGTGTTGGCATTGAAGCTGTGAGTTCTTAAAAGCTGGCAACTTTGGTCTATTTGTCTTCTCTTGGTGGTAATATTGAGCTACTAAAGGAGTGCAGAAATTAATCTTACCTGACTTTATGAAACAGTGGAAAAACATAAGAAATTCAGCCTCTGAAGTCTGTCTTGTTTAATTTTACCATCATCTGGCCCAACTGCAGCAGCTGAATACTTGGTTATATGTGCAATATTTATTTATTTATTTATTTATTATTATTTTTTTTTGAGATGGAGTCTCACTCTGTCACCCAGGCTGAAGTGCAGTGGCCTGGTCTCTGCTCACTGCAAGCTCCGCCTCCCGGGTTCATGCCTCAGCCTCCCAAGTAGCTGGGACTACAGGCACTTGCCACTGAGAGGTGAAGCCAGCAGGGCTTTTGGGTGGGGTGGGGACTTAGAGAACTTTTCTGTCTAGCTAGAGGATTGTAAATGCACCAATCAGCCCTGTGTGTCTAGCCAGAGGATTGTAAATGGACCAATCTGCACTCTATAAAATGGACCAATCAGCACTCTGTAAAATGGACCAATCAGCAGGACGTGGGTGGGGACAGATAAGGGAATAAAAGCTGGCCACACCAGCCAGCGTTGGCAAACCGCTTGGGTCCCTTTCTATTTTGTGGAAGCGTTGTTCTTTTACTCTTCATAATAAATCTTTCTGCTGCTCACTCTTTGGGTCCGCATCACCTTTGAGAGCTGTAACACTCCCTGTGAGGGTCTGAGGCCTCACTCCAGAAGTCAGCGAGATCATGAACCCACTGGAAGGAACAAACTCCCCACCGGAAGGAACAAACTCCAGACACACCACCTTTAAGAGCTGTAACACTCACCGCGAGGTCCATGGCCTGATTCTTCAGTCTTCAAGTCAGCGAGACCCAAGAACCCACCAGAAGGAATAAGTTCCGGACACACCACCACGCCTGGCTAATTTTTTGTGTTTTTAGTAAAGATGGGGTTTCACCGTGTTAGCCAGGTTGGTCTCGATCTCCTGACCTCGTGATTCCCCCCATCTTGGCCTCCTAAAGTTGTGGGATTACTGGTGCGAGCCACAGCGCTTGGCCCTATATGTGCAATATTTGTAATAGGGGGATATTGGCTGTGCAAACTCATTCTGCCTAAAAATATTCCATTTCTAATTATGTTAGAATCTACTTGTTTTCATGTACTTGATTCAATTTTAACTTTTCCAAGTTAAAGTCTTCCTTTTCTGAACCATAGTCTTTTTCTTTCATGCATTAGTCTCATGCTACACAAATTCAACTTTCAAGGACTAATCAGAATCTCAGAAAACATAACCAAGGTATATTAAAATCAAGTTAATTTTTTAAAAAGAAAAGAAAATATGCCAGAGAATACTCATTTAAATTTTTGCCATTCACATGAAACCTAGTTATAAACTCATGTATATTTTCAGACTATCTGGGTTCCATTAGAATCAACTCATAAAATACACCAGTTTTTAACATTATAGAAGTCAAAAGTGCTTAAAACAGAAACCACACTGGACATTTCAACATGGAGAATTTAATATGGAGGATCAGCTCGATATCAATAGGTGTGTGAGGACTGGAAAGTAGCAAGAGTGAATGGGGAGGTCACAGCAATGTCAGGAAGTGGCACTATCCCAGGACTGGGGGAATGAGGGAAGATTTGGGGAAGACCTGAGGCTTAGACGAGGGGTCTCGTGAACTGAGGCTTAACCCCCAGTGGAGATGGCTGGGCTGGTCCTCTGAGCAGGGGTGAGAGGAGGTGTTTGGAAGGGCCAAAAGGATCAGGAAGCAGAGCAAGTGGCAGTCACTGGTGCAATTGCTGGGGTGACGCTAACAGCAAGCATGAGTCATCACACTCTGTCACTAGGCTGGAGTGCAATGGTGCAGTCTTGGCTCACTGCAACCTCTGCCTCTTGGGTTCAAGCAATTCTGCTGCCTCAGCCTCCGAGTAGCTGGGACTACAGGCGTGTGCCAACACGCCCAGCTAATTTTTGTATTTTTAGTAGAGACAGGGTTTCACCATGTTGGCCAGGATGGTCTTGATCTCTTGACCTCATGATCTGCCTGCCTTGGCCTCCCGATTTAATTGGGTTTTTAAAAATTATTATTGAGTTGCAATATTTCTTTATAGTATCTTAAATAGATATATGTTTCACCAATAGTTTCTCCCAGTGTGTGGCTGATATTTTTATTTTTCTTAACAGTGTCATTTGAAGACATATTTTTGGTTTTAACAAAATCCAATTTGTTCTATTTTTTTTTTTTTAATTTTTGAGACAGTTTCACTCCATCACCCAGGCTGAATGCAGTAGTGTGATCATGGCTTACTGCAGCTTCAACCTCCTGGGCTCAAGGGATCCTCCCATCTCAGCCCCCTGAGTAGCTGGGACTACAGGTACATGCCACCGCACCTAACTAATTTTTTATATTTTGTTATAGAGACAGGATCTTGCTATGTTGCCCAGGTGGGTCTTGAACTCCTAGGCTCAAGTGATCCTCCCACCTCAGCCTCCCAAAGTGCTGGGATTATAGATATGGGCCACTATGCCCGACCAAAATCCAATTTATTAATGTTTACTTTTATGACTCATGTTTTTTGTGTTCTATCTAGAAAACTTCTGCCTAATTCAAGGTCACAAAGATTTTCTTCCATGTTTTTTTCCTCCACATTTTCTAATGTTAGGTCATAGATGCAGGTCTAAAATTTATTTTGAGTTAATTTTTGCATATGGTATGAGTAAATATTTTTGCATATGGATATTGAGTTTTTTCAGCACCCTTTTTTGAAAGGGCTGTACTTTCTCCGTTGAATTACTTTGGCTTGTTTATAAAAATGAATTGACAAATATACATGGGCCTAATTTTGGGTTCTCTTTTCTGCCATATATCTTAATAACTGTAGCTTTAGAGTAAAAGCTTCCAAATTCTGTCACGTCCATATAAATTTTAGAACTAACTTTTAAATTTCTATAAATAAAAGCCTTATGAATATTTGGGAATGCATTGAATCTCTAGCTTATTTTGAGGCTAATTGAAATCTTAAGTCTTTGGATCTGTGATGGCTATATCTCTCCAATTGTTTACATCTTCTTTAATTTATCTTGGCAAAGGTTGGTAGTTTTTGGTAAGGTATTGCATATATTTTATTAAATGAATTCATACATATTTAAACTTTCATTTGTTATTGTAAGTGACATTTGTCACTTATTATTATTTTAAAACACTTATTGTAAGTGTTTTAAAATTTTGAGCTCTAATTATTCATTCCTATTATATATAAATACAACTGATTTGTGGGAATTGACCTTGAATCTATGCATGCTTTAAACTAACTTATGAGTTCTATTAGCCATTTTTAAAGATTCCTTAGGAGTTTCTAAATACATAATCATGTCACTTGTGAATAAACATAGTATTATTACTTCTTACCCAATCTTTGTGCCTTTTATTTCTTTTTCTTGTCTAATTGCATTGGATAGGACTGCTAATACAATGTTGAATAAAAAATGTAAGAAAGAATATTCTTGCCTATTCCCAATATTAGGGGGAAAATATTGTCTTTCACTATTAAGAATAATATTAGATAGACAAATGGATAAATATACAAAATGAAATATTGTTTAGCCTTAAATAAGATTTTGTCATTTGACACAACATGGATGGGTCTGAAGGACATTGTGTTAAGTGAAATAAACCAGACACAGAAAGAAAAATATTGCACGATGTCATTTATACGTGGAATTTTTTTCCTAAAGGTCAGATATACAGATATAGAGACTAAAGCAGTGGTTACTAGAGGTGGAAGTAGGGGAGGAAAGGGGGAAATGTAGGTCAAAGGAAATGAAGAAGCAGATATGTAGGATCAACAAGTTTACAGATCTAATGTATAACAATAACACCAGGACTATAATTTTTTTTTGTTTTTTTCTTTTTCTTCTTCCATTTTTTTTTTTTTTTTTTTTTTTTAAGACAAGGTCTAGCTCTGTAGCCAGGCTGGAGTGCAGTGGAGTGATTGTGGTGCACTGCAATCTCCACCTCCTGGGCGCAAGTGATTCTTGTGCCTCAGCCTCCTGAATACCTGGGACCACAGGTGTCTGCCAACATGCCCAGCTAATTTTTGTGCCCAACTAATTTTTGTATTTTTTGTAGAGATGGAGTTTTGCCATGTTGCCCAGGCTGGTCTCATACTGGAGAGCTCAAGCAATCCACCCACCTTGGCCTCCCAAAGTGCTGGGATTACAGGTATGAACCACTGCAACTGGCCACTACAATAAAATTATATTCTATTAGGGATTTTTATTAAATAAGTAGGTTTTAGCTGCTCTTGTTGCAAAAGAGTGACTATGTGAGATGATAAATATGTTAATATGCTTCACTTTGCTATTTAAATGTATCCCATAATATCATGTTGTAAGCTTCAAATATGCTGCAAAATAGGCCCTGTGTGGTGGCTCACACCTGTAATCCCAGCACTTTGGGAGGCCAAGGTGGGCAGACCACTTGAGGTCAGGAGTTCGAGACCAACCTGGCCAACATGGTGAAACCCCATCTCTACTAAAAATACAAAAATTAGCTGGGTGTGGCAGTGCACGCCTGTAGTCCCAGCTACTCAGGAAGCTGAGGCAGAAGAATTGCCTGGACCCGAGGTTTCAGTGAGCAGACAGCTACCACTGCACTCCAGCCTTGCTCTTGTTTTTGAGAGCAAGACTGTCTCAAAAACAAATAAATATGCAACATAAAATTTATGTTTTTTTTTTAAAAAAAGAATGATATGAGCTGTAACTTTTCTGTGATTGCTCTTTATCAGGTAGTGGATGTTCCCTTTTAATCTTAGCTTTTATTAAAGTTTTAAAATCATGCATAGACAATGAATTTTGTTGTAGTTTATTCTACATCTGTTAAGATTATCATATAGTTTTTTTCTTTCTTTTTTTCTTTTTTTTTTTTTTGAGATGGTGTCTCGCTGTGTTGCCCAGGCTGGAGTGCAGTGGTGCCATTCTCCTGCCTCAGCCTCCCATGTAGCTGGGACTACAGGCAACCGCCACCATGCCAGGTTAATTTTTTTTTTGTATTTTTTTTTAGTAGAGATGGGGTTTTACCGTGTTAGGCAGGATGGTCTCAATCTCCTGACCTCGTGATCCACCTGCCTTGGCCTCCCAAGGTGTTGGGATTACAGGCATGAGCCACCATGCCTGGCCTAGTTTTTTTCTTTTAGTCTACTTATATCATGAATTACGTTTCAAGTGTTGAAACAACCTTATGTTTCTATGAAAAACCCCCTTTACTTATAATGTTTTATTCTTTTTTATATATTGCTAGACTCAACTTGCTAAATGTTTTAAAAAATATGTTTGCATCATGTTCATGAGGGATATTGATCTGTAGTTTTCCTTTGCTGTTTTGTAAGGTTTGATATCAGGATAATGCTGGCTTCATAAAATAAGTTGGAAACGTTTCCTACTCTTGTACTTTCTAGAAGAGTTTCCATTCAGTTGGGATATTTGTTCTTTAAATGCTTGGGAGAATTTACCCTTGATGACATCTGAGCCTACAGTTTTCTTTGGAGGACAGTTTTTTAAAATTACAAATTCAATGCCTTTCACAGACAGAAGACTTACCTGTTTCTTTCTGAGTGAGGCTTAGTTATTTGTTTCCTTCAAGGCTTCCAGGAATTTGTCCATTTCATAAATTCATTTATTTATTGACATAAAGTTGCTCATAAATTTCCCTTATTACCTTTTTGTTTTTTGTATGATCTGTAGCGATATTGGTAATTTATGTATTCTTTCCTCTGACCAGTCTGGCTAAGGTTTTACTGATTTTATCAGTCTTTACGAAGAAACAATTTTTGGTTTCATTCATTTTCCCTATTAACAATTTTCTCTATTGTTATTTGGTTTTCTATTTCATAAATTTCTCTTTTTTTTGAGACAGAGTGTGGGAGTTCAGTCAGGCTGATGGGAAACATTTTAAGATGAAGTTATAAGATATAGACACAAATCTTGGAAGGCTAGAAGGTTTTGCAAGTCTCAGGATAGGGTTAGCTGAAAACAGTCTAATCCTTACCTTGAGTAAATAGCTTAAAGTAGATACAAACGAATGTAGAGTAGTTTATTTAAATAGCTTGTTTACTCATGTGGTCCTCAGTCCAACCTTTGATCAACCACGGGTGCATAATTGCTCTCTACTTGGGGGGTGGGCAACAAGGTCAGTTACCCTCTAGTGGTGTTTACTCAAGACCTTTGTCATTTAATCTATACTGAATAAATGCGAGCTTCCCTGGCTGAATGGGGCCACAGCTGCTACTCTTTACAGCACCTTCCTCGGTGTCTGTGAGTGGCCTGGACCCTTAGCCAGACTAACAGGCAGAATATCTGTGTCAGTGTATGTTATTCATCTGTCATTGGGTCAGGGTCTGTGGGATGGACCCCTGCAGCGGAGTCTTGCTCTGTTGCCAGGCTGGAGTGCAGTGGCGCGATCTCAGCTCACTGTAACCTCCGACTCCCTGGTTCAAGCGGTTCTTCTGCCTCAGCCTCCCAAGTAGCTGGGATTACAGGCACACACCATCACGTCCAGCTAATTTTTGTATTTTTAGTAGAGACGGGGTTTCACCATGTTGGCCAGGATGGTCTTGATCTCCTGACCTCATGATCTGCCTGCCTCGGCCTCCCAAAGTGCTGGGATTACAGGCATGAGCCACCACACCTGGCCCCTATTTCATAAATTTCTGTATTTTCCTTTTTAATAACTTTGAGATTAATTTGCTTTTCCTTTTTCTAATTGTTAAAGGTGGAAGTTTGATCATGGATTTGAGAGCTTTCTCTTTTCTAATATTGGCATTTAATGGTATACTAAGAACTGTACGGCTCCATCCCACAATTTAAATACTTTATGTATTTATTTTAAAATTTTCATGCAATTCTAAGAGTTCTGTCAAATACATACTGTAAATATGCACTACTGGCAAGACACAGAACAGTTCTGCTCCCCTCTCAATTCCCTCTCTCTACTCCTTTGTATTTAATTCTTCGCCACACTCCTGGTACTCACTGATCTACTCCCTATCCCAATCATTTTATCATTTCTGGAATTTTTTTTTTTTTTTTTTAGACAGAGTCTTGCTCTGTCACCCAGGCTGGAGTGCAGTGGCACTATCTTGGCTCACTGCAAGCTCTGTCTCCCAGGTTCACGCCATTCTCGTGCCTCAGCCTCCCAAGTAGCTGGGACCACAGTCACCCGCCACCATGCCTGGCTAATTTTTTGTATTTTTAGTAGAGATGATGTTTCACCATGTTAGCCAGGATGGTCTCGATCTCCTGATCTCGTGAGCCGCCCGCCTTGGCCTCCCAAAGTGCTGGGATTACAGGCTTGAGCCACCATGCCCGGCATTTCTGGAATTTCATATAAATGGAATTACACAGTATATAGCCGTTTGAGTCTGGCCTGTGTGAGTCTGGCCTGTGTGTGTGTGTGTGTGCGTGTGTGTGTGTATGTGTATCAGAGTGCAGTGGCCCGATCTCGGCTCACTACAACCTCTTCCTCCTGGGTTCAAGTGATTCTTGAGCCTCAGCCTCTTGAGTAGCTGGGATTACAGGTGCCCACCACCACGCCTGGCTAATTTTTATATTTTTAGTAGAGGCGGGGTTTCACTATGTTGGTCAGGCTGGTCTCAAACTCCTGACCTCAAGTTATCTGCCTGCCTTGGCCTCCCAAGGTGCTAGGATTACAGGCATGAGCCACTGTGCCAGGCCAAGTCTGGCTTCTTTCATTTGACTCTCTCTTCCAGATTCATCCACATTGTGTACATTCGTTTTTACATTTTACATTGTGTTCATTCCTTTTTATTGCTGAGTTTGTTCCTTTTTATCGTCCATTGTGTGGATGTACTATATGTACTCCATATCGTTTTCCCACCTACCAATAGAAGGGCTGTTGGGTGTTTCCACTCTCTGGACTATAAACAATGCAAATGCAAATGTTTACATACAGGTTTTCCTGTGAACTACTGTTTTCCAAAGTACGATTTTGCATTTCCATCAGCAATATAGGAGTGTTTCAGTTGCTTCACATCTTCACTGGCACTTGGAATTCTCAGTTTTGTTTGTTTAAACTTTAGCCATTCTGTTAGGTATGTGGTAGTATCTCATTATGGTTCTGATTAACATTTCTCTAATGACTAATCATATTAAGTATCTTTTCATGTTAACCATGTATCTTTTCAGTGAAATGTGTTCAAATCTTTTGGTTATTAAAAATTTTTTGGTAAGATATACATAACATAAAATTTAACATCTTAACCGTTTTTTTTTTTTTTTTTTTTTTTTTTTTTTTTTTTGCAACAGAGTGTCACTCTGTCACCCAGCCTGGAGTACAGTGGCAGGATCTTGGCTCACTGCAGACTCTGCCTCCTGGGTTCAAACAATTCTTGTGCCTCAGCCTCCCGAGTAGCTGGGATTACAGGTGCACACCACCATGCCCAGCTAATTTTTGTATTTTTAGTGGAGACAGGGTTTCTCCATGTTGGCCAGGCTGGTCTCAAACTCCTGGCCTCAAGTGATCCATCTGCCTCAGCCTCCCAAGGTGCTGGGATTACAGGTACACACCACCATGCCTAGCCTTAACCATTTTTATGTGTACAGTTCAGTACTGTTAAATATATTCCCATCGTTGTGAACTAACCTCCACTGAAGTGGTTTCTTGTACCACTGAAACTCTATTTCCAAACTCCCCATTTCTTTCTCCCCACAGCCCCTGACAACCACCATTCCACCTTCTGTCTCTATGAATTTGACTACTCTAGGTACTTCATATATGTACAATTATAGAATTTTTTTTCTTTTGTGTTTCGTTTATTTTACTTAGCATATCTTCAAGATTCATCCATGTTGTAGCATCCATCAGAATTTCCTTCCTTTTTCAGGCTGAATAGATTCCATTGTATGTATATTCCAGATTTTTGTTTATCCATTTGTATTAATCCATTCTCACACTGCTATAAAGAATTGCCAAGAATGGGTAATTTATAAAGAAAAGAGGTTTAATTGACTCACAGTCCCGCAGGGCTGGGGAGGTCTCAGGAAACTTACAATCATAGTGGAAGGCAAAGTGGAAGCAAGGACCTTCTTTTTTTTTTCTTTTTTTTGAGATGGAGTTTTGCTCTTGTTGCCCAGGCTGGAGTGCAGTGGCACAATCCCAGCTAACTGAAACCTCTGCCTCCTGGGTTCAAGCGATTCTTCCTGACTCAACCTCCTGAATAGCTGAGATTACAGGCACACACCACCATGCCCAGCTAATTTTTTGTATTTTTAGTAGAGATGAGGTTTCATCATGTTGGCCAGGCTGGTCTCAAACTCCTGACCTCAGGTGATCCACCCGCCTTGGCCTCTCAAAGTGCAGGGATTACAGGTGTGAGGCACTGCACCTGGCCAGGACCTTCTACACATGGCGTCAGGAAAGAGAAGTGCAAGCAGAGAAAATGCTGGGTGCATATAAAACTATCAGATCTTGTGAAAACTCACTCACTATCACAAGAACAGCATGGGGGAAACCACCCCCATGATCCAATCACCTCCTAGCAGGTCCCGCCTTGACACATGGGGATTATAATTCGAGATGAGGTTTGGTTGGGGACACAGAGCCAAGCCATTATCACCTTTCATTTATTGATGAACACTCGGGTTGCTTCCACCTTTTGGCTATTGTGAATAATGCTGCTATGAACGTGGGTTTACAAATAACTGTTTAAGATAAACTTTCAATTCTTTTGGGTACATAGCCTGAAGTAGAATTGCGGGATCATCTGGTAATTCTATTTTTTGTTTTTTGAGGAACTGCCCTACTATTTTCCATAGTGTCTGCTATGCACCATTTTACATTCCCAACAACAGCGCATAAGGGGTCTCATTTCTCCATGTTCTCACCAACACTTGTTATTTTCTTTTTTGTTTGTTTGTTTTGACAGTACCATCCTAACGTGTGTGAGGTGGTATCTCATTGTGGTTTTAGTTTACATTTCCCTAATGACTAATGACGTTCAGCATCTTTTCATGTGCTTATTGGCCATTCGTATATTTTCTTTGGAAAAATGTCTATTCAAGTCCTTTGCCTAGTTTTAATTGTTTGTTTTTGGTTGCTGAGTATGAAAGAAAATGAATTAATTAAGGCTTAAGTTTAAGACTTCCTAAAGTGGAGGAGTTGAAAAGATTACGAGAAGACTGCTCTTATACATGCTAACGGTCCAACCACAGAATGTTCCGATAGACTTGGATAACAACTGATGTCAGTATACACTGGCCTCCAACAGGAAGTACTCTAAACATCCAGAATGGGTTTGCAATTTAGGATTTCTGCCTAACCAATAAACTTCCTCTGAAAACAACTTTCTGTTCAGGGCTGCCCTGATTCAGTGTACCTGAATTGCAATTCCTTGTTTCCCAAACAAGGGCTATTTTATTTGACCTCTGAGGTAATTTCTTTTTAGTTTGCCCATTTAAAAACTTTTAAGAATTATTATTGAGGCTGGGCGTGGTGGCTGACACCTGTAAGCCTAGCACCTTGGGAGGACAAGGCGGGTGGATCACCTGAGGTCAGGAGTTCGAGAACAGCCTGGCCAACATAGTGAAACCCCATCTCTACTAAAAATACAAACATTAGCCAGGCGTGATGGGGGGCACCTGTAATCCCAGCTACTTGGGAGGCTGAGGCAGGAGAATTGCTTGAACCTAGGAGGTGGAGGTTGCAGTGAGCCAAGATTGTGCCATTGCACTCCAGCCTGGGTGACAGAGTGAGACTCCGTCTCAAAAAAAAAAAAATTATTATTGAGTTTAAGACTTTTTAATATATTTCCTATACAAGCCCTGTAACATACATGATTTGAAATATTTTATCCCAAATTGTGGCTTGTCCTTCCATTTTCTTAATATTGTCTTAGAAAATGTCTAAGTTCTTAATTTTGATGAAGTCAAACTAAGCAACCTTTTATGTTATGCTTATGATGTCATATCTAATAAATCTTTGCCTAACAGTCACAAAGTTTTCTGTTTTCTTTTGCATGTTTTATAGTTTTTAGGTTTTACATTTAGGTCTATAATGCATTTTGAGGTTTTGTATATGGTTAAGTGGTAAGAATTAAGGTGGTGATTATTATTATTTTTGCTTATGCATATCCAATTGCTCCAGCACCATTTGTTGAAAAGACTATCCTTTTTCTATTGAATTGTCTTTGTACCTTTCTCAGTCAGTTCAGGCTGCTGTAACAGAAGTACCATGAACTGGGTAGCCTATGAACAACCAACATTTATTTCTCACAGTCTGAAGGCTGGAAGTTCAAGATCAGAGTGCCAGCAAGATTGGGCTCTGGTGAAGGCCCTCTTCAAGGTTGCAGGCTGCTGTCTTCTTGTTATATCTTCATATGGTGGAAAGAGGACAAGAGAGCTCTCTGTAGTCCCTTTTAAAAGGGCAGTAATCCCATTCATGAGGGCTCCACCCTCACAACCTAAATACCTCCCAAATGCTCCAGTCCCTAACTACCATCACATTGGGAGTTTCACTTATAGTAAATGCTGAAATCATGTAGAGTTCTTCTAAATGTGTTCTTTTTAAAACTTGTTGTGTTCCTTTCAATAGTAACGGATTTTGTTCTGGAGTACAGTTAAGTTACCTGGAAGCTGGGTGGTCCTTGTGAGGCTGGCTTTTGATCTTTCTTAAAATGGTTCCAGAGAAACCTTTAGTCTAGGACTAGCTTAGCTCCACTGCTGAAGCCACATATTCCGGAGGATTCTATCTGGTGTCCTGTGTATTATGAGGTCTTTTCAGTCTGGCTGTGGGAACACACATCTTTGAGTCCCGCATGAGTCTGGGGGTGGTTGGCTTACTCATTCTGGGACTTCTCACCCCACCCTCTCACAGGTTCCTCTCTCACACACACAGCTCAGCACTCAGCCAAACATGTGAAGGGCCTCTCTCTTCTACAGGTCCCTGGAGTTCCCTCTTTCCTCTGTGTGTTTGCCTCCTCTCTGCTACCATGCCCTGCAAATTCTCATCATTTGGCTTTTCTGAACTTCAGTCTCCTTTTTCCTCAACTCAGTGAGAAAACCAGGCTCTGAGCTTTCCCTTTCGGAGCTGCAGCCCATGCCTTGTCTATTTCCCTCTCTCAGGGATCGCTGTCCTAGGCTGCTTCTTGTCCAGGGTCTGAAATCCCTGTTTCTTCTATTTTGGGGGCCTTCTAGTTGTTTCAAGAAGGAGTTTAAGTTTCATCCTTATTTTTCCTCTTGGTCAGAAGCAGACATTCTCCGAAAATTCCATAGTCTTTAAAAACATTTCTCATTGATATTCATCATGTTTTCAATATTTTTTCTATTAACAACCATGCTGAAATAAAGAAATTTGTCTAACTTCATGTCCACTTGAATTTCTGTACAACAGATCTCTAGAATTGGAACTGCTAAGCCAAAGGGTACATACATTCTAAATTTTGTGTATGTCAGAAACTGCAAGGGTCTGAGATTTTCACTAAATTGCAACAGAGGTTCTGCACTTGGATGCTGACAGAAGTCACGAGACTCCTGGATTAAAAATAAAATATCTTATTACAGTAAAAGCAATAGCCAGAGTGACACCATATTTATATGGGTTCTTGGATCCTTAATTCCCACAGGGTTACATAGAGGGCCAGATGACTCCTGTGTTTGCAACGAGCAAGGGCCCAGCACTTTTTGCTTTCTTTTTTTTTTTGAGATGATGTCTCGCTCTGTTGCCCAGGCTGGAGTGCAGTGGCGTGATCTTGGTTCACTGCAAGCTCTGCCTCCTGGGTTCACACCATTCTCCTGCCTCAGCCTCCTGAGTAGCTGGGACTACAGGCACCCGCCACCACGCCTGGCTAATTTTTAGTAGAGACGGAGTTTCACCGTGTTAGCCAGGATGGTCTCGATCTCCTGTCCTTGTGATCCGTCCGCCTCGGCCTTCCAAAGTGCTGGGATTACAGGCGTGAGCCACCGCATCCGGCCACTTTTTGCTTTCTTTTGAGACAAAGTCTTGTTCTGTTAGCCAGGCTGGAGTAGAGTGGCAAAATCATAGCTCACTGCAGCCTTGAACTCCAGGGCTCAAGAGATCCTCCTGAGTAGCTGGGACTACAGGAATGCACCACCACACCTGGCTAATTTAAATAAATCTGTATTTTTTTTGTTTGGTACAAGAAAGATTAAAGTTATAAATATATGTACACATAAATAAATAAATATATATATATACATACACACACACACATATATATACACACACACTAGAGATGGGGGGGGGGTTCTCACTATCTTGCACAGGCTGGTCTCAAACTCCTGGCTTCAAGCAATCCTCCTGCCTCAGCCTACTGAGTGGCTGAGACTACAGGCGGCACCAGCCTGGATAAGTTTTTAAATTTTTTGGTAGAGACAGGGGTCTCGCTTTGTTGCCCAGGCTGGTCTTGAACTCCTGGCCTCAAGCTATTATTTGCTACTCAGCTTCCCAAAGCGCTGGGATTTCAGGCATGAGCCTCAGCGCCCAGCCAACTATTTTAGCAAAGAGCAAACTTTGCAGGGAGCAGCAAACAAGCCAGTCTGCTGCCCCCATAGCCTCCAGTAGTGAGCAGTCACAGGATGCTCACTCCCTGGGTGCCTTGACTATTATATTGGCTGCCTGTGTAACTAACTACAGAAACTGCTCCATCAGAAGATGGAAGCTTTGGAGCCTTGTATTCTCAGCCAGAGTAGGCGCGGTTGCTCAGGCTAGCGGCTGTCTCAACAATGTACTGTAATATTCCCTCCAAAAAGTCCTCAACATTTAAGCTTTTTAAGCTTGCCTTCTACTGTGTATAAGTTGCATGTCCGAAACACTCCATTACAGATATGGGAATATAATCAATCCATGTGACTTAGCCAATCTGATGAGTGAGAGATGACTTATCTTCCTTGTGTTACTTTTCATTTCTCTTGAGGTTGAATACTTTACAAATATTTATTGATAATTTGTGAAACTGTTCTTTAAAAAAACAAAACAAAACAAAACAAAAAAAAACCTAACCCCTCCCCTGGGATTTCTCTTTCCATGTTCCTGACTCAGGGAAAACAAAGGAAGTCTTCCTTTTATCATCTCAGTGTTGGCTGTGGTTCCAGCTTGAGTACTATCTCCTCTGTCTAATGACTGTGTCATTTCCCGTTCAGCTTGTGCTGTGTGGACGCACACCACTGTCAGGCAATGTGTGATGCCCCTTCCTCTTGGTCTGTTCCGGGCTCCAAGAAGGCCAGGAGTCAGGGCACGAGGGCATTTCCTTTTTCTGATACACAAACCGAGTGCAGAGTGTGCTCCGTGGAGGAATTCAGACGTGTCCTTCCGTCGCGCAGATAACGCATCTGGTGTTCTCTTTCACTGCTGTCGCAGTCCCTGCGCCCAGTTCGCAGTTGGCGGCAGCGGCAGGCGTCTTTCAGAGACGAATTAGCAAACGGGACATTCTCTGACAGTTTTTCTAGGGTGCTTTAGCGCTAGAGCCCGTGCCAGCCTGCCCGTGTCCCCTCCTATAGACACGGACTTCACGGTGAATGCTGACAGTCACAAGCGCGTGGTCTTCCCGCTTTCCACCCCCCGACGTGCCCCCGCGCTGGTCCTGCCCCTGCCCACGAGGGTCGGCGCGCGGGGTGTCTCCAGGTGTCTCGGGCCCGCGGCGCGCACCCCACTCAGGGACCAAGCGGCCCTCCCCGCCCTCCCAGTCCGCGCGCGCAGCCAATGGGCGTGGGACCCGCCCTCCCCGGAGCCCAGAGCTCGCAGCTCCGCCGGCGCCTGGTCCCAGCGCCCGCGGCGCCGCGTCCCCGGCCCAACCATGGCGTCCTCCGCGGCCGGCTGCGTGGTGATCGTTGGCAGGTAAAGGGCTCCGAGCCGCGCTGCTGCCCCTGGAGCCCAGGGAGACGCCGGGGACGTGGTGCCCGCGCGTGGGGCCCTCGGGGTGGGCGCCGGGTCGCTGTCCCCGCCCCGGCCTCCGGTCCTCCGAAGCCCTGCGCCCTGCGGCCCCTACGGCGCTGGCGGGCTCGGGGAGAGGCGCGGCTGGAGGGGCTTGGCAGGTGGAGGCGCCCCGCGGAGTTGGGTCTCCTTCCCGGGAGCCGGCGTTGCAGGAGGTTCCGAGGTTGACCGCGCAGGCCGCGGGGCCTGCGGTCCCTGGACTCTGTTGAATGTCGCCGCGTCTGCCCGCAGGTCCACATAGAAGTGCCAGGCACCGTGTTGAATGAAACGAATTCTGGCTGCGATCCTGCGACGACTGTGTTGTCATCCCCATTTTACGAATGAGAATACTGAGACTAAGCAGTTTACCTAAGGTCACAGGCGTTTAGTGACGGAGACAGGACTAGCCCAGCAGGGAGGGTGCCAGCGCAGTCCTGTCGGCGACGATGTCGCTGGAGGCCGCAGCAGGTGTTAGGCGAACATACAGGCAGTCCTAATTCCTGGGCGAGGCGATGTTTCCAGAGGGGAGGTGGGGGCCGATGGAGCCCAGAGAGTTTGCTAAGTGTGTCCATTTAACAGCTTAAATTCTGCCCAAACTGATTTTTAGTGTGTGCTTCCCCCAACCCGCCCCCCACCCCCTACGGTTACAATCCTTGCTATTTTTGTTTTTTAAAAAGGGGCATTTGTATGTACCTTTCTTTGGCCAGCTGTTAGCAGCAATCTATAAACATGTTAATACTTGCTATTGATAGTTAAAAGCACCTTTTTGGTGACTGCTGTTGAGATGTTGGCCTGCCCCCGACTCCGCCCCCCATCAGTGTACAACCCGGTGTGGAGACCACTTCCAATGTCAGGGTGTTTCCTTCGCACTGAAGGAAGGCATCAGATTCCTTGTTGTCAGCTTTCTTTTCTCCAGAGCAGTGGAGTTAACTGTGCCTTTGTTCTTTCTGGCCCATGAGTGCCCGTGGTTGAATAGTGAAGGCATATTAAAAAGTGCACTTTGGGCCGCGCGCGGTGGCTCACGCCTGTAATCCCAGCACGTTGGGAGGCCGAGGCAGGCGGATCATCTGAGGTCGGGAGTTCGAGACCAGCCTGACCAATATGGAGAAACTCCGTCTCTACTAAAAATACAAAATTAGCCGGGCGTAGTGGCACATGCCTGTAGTCCCAGCTACTCGGGAGGCTGAGGCAGGAGAGTCCTTTGAACCCGGGAGGCGGAGGTTGCGGTGAGCCGAGATGGTGCCATTGCACTCCAGTCTGGGCGATAAGAGTGAAACTCCGTCTGAAAAAAAAAAGTGCACTTCGTACCAGTGGTGGTAGTTACCTCTGTCTTGCGTTTTATTAATAGTTACCAGAGTTTATGTGTGTGTGTATATATATACAATCACACATATATAGACACAGTTTTTTACACGCATGCGTGCGCGCACACATGCACACACACACACACACAATTTTAATAGGATAGGGTCTCGCTCTGTCGCCCAGGCTGGAGTGCAGTGGCACTATCATGGTGGATCTCCACCTTCCGGGCTCAAGCCATCCTCCCACAGCAGGCATCTGTCACCATACCCGGCTGATTTTTAAAATTTTTAGGTAGAGATGGGGTCTCACCATCTTGCCCTGGTTGGTCTTGAACTCCTGGGTGCAAGCGCTTTGGCCTCCCAAAGTGTTGGGGTTACAGTTGTGAGCCACCTTGCTTGGCCTTGTATAGCTCCATCATGCCTTGGAGTAGTGTTATGCATGCACCTAATACAAGTGAAGTAAAGTTTTAGTTGATTGTGCAGTTATCTGGCTGTGGGTGGCTCAGTCTACTGAGGAGGAGCTTCAGTTAACAGTTTACTTCTGATTCCTTGAGGGATGTTGATAAGGAGTTAGAGAAAGGCTTCCAAACTTTAAGGACCACATAATTCTCTGGGGCCTCTGCTTGTTTCTATGTTTTGTGGTGTGAAAATCCTGTCTTTCCCCCACCCTCAGCACTTCAGCACACACCCAGCTCTGCCTCTGGGACAGTGCTGGTTTCTTCCCTTCCTCTTTACCACCCTTCTTTCTCGTCCCTCTATTTCTTTCCTGGCCCCACAGGTGATTCCAAGGAACACCCACTTAACAAATAGGGCTTGGGGAATGTCAATTAATTTGCCAAAACCTGGTTCAGTTTCATTCTTAGGTTTCAACAGACCAAAATATACATATTTCAATTTCAGGAGCATATTGTGTTTTCAGCTTTCCTTATCAGTTTATAGATTTCATCTTGAAAGCACCTGCTAGGAATACAGTCCCACTTAACTCTTTTCCGCTGATCTTTTCCCAAAGTTCACTCTTCCTTAGGGCCACTTAGCTGTCCTACAAACATCCAGGGCAAGTCCCTTCAGAATGGAGAGGGCTTGAAAGAGGATGAGAGAAACCCTTTTGGGCCTAGGGCTGCAGGAAAATCTGGTAGTGATAACTTTTAAAAATGGGAGTAGAAGTCCAGGCATGGTGGCTCATGCCTGTAATCTCAGCACTTTGGGAGGCCTAGGAGGGCGGATCACCTGAGGTCAGGGGTTCAAGACCAGTCTGGCCAACATGGCGAGATCCCGTCTCTACTAAAAATACAAAAATTAGCCGGGCGTGGTGGTGCATGCCTGTAATCCCAGCTACTCAGGAGGCTGAGTCAGGAGAATCGCTTGAACTCAGGAGGCGGAGGTTTCAGTGAGCCAAGATCATACCACTGCACTCCAGCTGGGGGATAGAGTGAGACTCCATCACAAAAAAAAAAAAAAAGTAGAAATGGGTATCATGAAGATAAATTTGCACTGGAGTAGTGTTCTAAGGCTTTCATTTTGTTAGCCTTACCTTTATAAAACACTGTGTTTCTAAATCGCTAAAATATGAGTTCTGTATTTGTATACACACTACAAGATTCAGCTTGTAGCCCTTGAGCTTGTTTGGAATAGGAACACAAAATGTTCCTGGTTCAGGGCATGCCCTTTCTCCTGTCCTGCTTTTTAGGGGGCACACTCTTTCAGGATCAAGCTCAGGGACTGTCTCCTCCAGGAAAAGTTCTGCTTCTGGGCCTTTCCCCTAAGGATAGAAACTGTATTGTTGCCATTTGTATCCACCATGCCTGGTCCCAGTAGACAGATAGTTGAGCGTTTGTAACAGAGACTGCTTATTTTTTAACTGATGTGCCTGTGAAGGGCTTGGTAGGACGTTGTTTTATATCAAATAAAACATCCCATAAACTAGAAAGGCAAGAAAGAAAGGTATCCTATAAACTAGAGTCTCCTTCATTTTTTTTAATTCCAAAATTTTGTTTGGGGTGATTGTACTTTTTTTTTTGAGACGGATTCTTGCTCTGTCAGGCTCAGGCTGAAGTGCAGTGGCACCATCTCAGCTCACTGCAACCTCTGCCTTCTAGATTCAAGCAATTCTCCTGCCTCAGCCTCCCAAGTAGTTGGGACTACAGGCATGAACCACCATTCCTGGCTAATTTTCATATTTTTAGTAGAGACAGGGTTTCTCCATGTTGGCCAGGCTGGTCTCGAACTCCTGGCCTCAAGTGATCCGCCCACCCTAGCCTCCCAAAGTGCTGAGATTACAGGCGTGAGCCACTACACCTGGCCTGTGCATTTTTTATAAGAAACTTTCTGAGGCATGAATTTTCTTCGAAGTGCTATTCTAGGTATTTTCCTGCTAATTTTTGTACACATACACAGCAAACCCTAGGATGCCCTCCTTGCCTTTTGAGTCAGCTTAGACACTAAATGTGCCCTTCGCAGGAGTTACTTAATAGCTCTTTCTGGCAAAATTTCCATAGTAGACTGAGATCATGAGTGTAGGAACAGTTTTACTTCAATTTTTACCCAGTAAATAAGTAACTGGAGCTGGAAAGATACTTTCAAATGTATCTAAAGTGAATTTATTCAAAATTAAGTGATATTAATGATAGAATTGAAGCAATTATATCACTTTTCTCCCCTGCTGCTTTGCTACTGTATAACAGAATAAATGTTCATCTGCATTCACCTTTTGTAGTACCCATTAAGATTCATGAATTCAGAAGCTTTAAGACATGTCGCAATAGTCACAGTGGGAAGGGCATTGAATTACCTCTATCACTGGCTCCCATTTTGAGGTCCCCAGGCATATAGTGGTGGGGAAAAAGGCCAATAAGATGTCACAAGCTCTCAGGACAGGAAGTTAATTATTCTTGGGCCTGATGTAAGGTAGTATTGGGGAACAATACTGAGGGAAATCTGAAACAGAAACCTGAGGAAAACCAAGCCAGGGAACTTTCCAGCTCTGGGGCCGTGCAATCTGGTCCCTGTGCCTCTCTGTAGCTTCCTTTGCTCTGTAGATTCCCTCTCCTTGTACTTGCTCACTTTTCTTTCCTTCCCTGTGACTTTATCTTGCACATGACTGCCAACCCTAAGGTTATCCTCTTTCAAGTATAGTGCCTCTTACTGATTTTTTTCCTGTATTTTGGGTCCAATTTATTTTCTTTCTTTCTTTTTTTCGTTCGTTCGTTCGTTCCTTCCTTTCTTCCTTCTTTCTTTCCTTTTTTTTTTTTTTTTTTTTTTTTTTTTTTTTTGAGACGGAGTCTCGCTCTTTCGCCCAGGCTGGAGTGCAGTGGCGCGATCTCCGCTCACTGCAACCTCCGCCTCCGGGTTCACGCGATTCTCCTGCCTCAGCCTCCCGAGTAGCTGGGACTACAGGCCCCTGCCACCACGCCTGGCTAATTATTTATATTTTAGTAGAGACGGGGTTTCATCGTGTTAGACAGGATGGTCTCGATCTCCTTTCCTTGTTATCCACCCACCTCGGCCTCCCAAAGTGCTGGGATTACAGGCGTGAGCCACCGCGCCCGGCCCGTGTCCAATTTTCAGGAGAGGAAACCCAGTGGTTTCACCTCTGTGCATCCCAGGCTGCAGATGTTATAGGGTGCTCCTAAGCCAGTTGATTGGCTGCTTTGGGTCAGGTGTCCAATCCATGTCCAATCAGCAATGACTGAGTGTGTGGGCATGAAGGGGTGGGGGAAAGGACACCAGCTGGTCCCCAGGGGTCAGCGGTCTGCTGTTGGTCCTCTGCAATGAAGGGGCCAATCTCAAGACTGAAAGGGAAGTGGGGCCCAGTCCAATCACCTGATATTTGATGCCAGAATCCCGGCCGATGGTTATCCTCCCTCAGGTCAGATAATTGCGATTCCAAGGATTTGCTGCCTGTTTGATTAGGGGGCTGCCTTTCCCTGAGCGACAGCAGCGGGTTAAGACCCAAGGCATGGAGGCAAGTGCATTAGCCCCAGACCAAAGCACCATGCTCCCTCCCTCATGATTGCTTCCCCTCTCCAGGGTTCAGACCCTGCAGCCAGCAAACATATACTTGTTCCCTGAAAACAGAAAAGCACCCTCTCTTGACCCCATTTTTCCCTCTGGTAATTGCCACATTGCTCCTCAAAACTTAATAAACTTATCCATATTGTCTCCAGTTTCTTTCTTCCTATCCATATTCTCTCTCTTAACTTTGTATTAGGGAAACATTTCAAACTGTGTTAAAGTTGAGAGAACAGTGCAATGAACCTTAAAGTACCTTCCCCCACCCCCTCAACTTCAACAATTATTAACACATGGCTAATCTGGTTTCAGTTATTCTCCCTTCTCTGGATTGTTCTGAAACAAATGCCAGGCATTGAATCATTTTGTCTGTAAATATGTCAGCATGTATAGTATCTAAAAGATATGGACTGTTTTGAAACTATATAACCACAATAGCATCATCATGTGTAAAACATTAACACAATTCCTTAATATCTTCATGTAATATCTTTAAATATCTCTTCCATATTCAAGAGTTCCCTGATTAATTTTTTAAATACTTGGCTTGATTGATTTAGGGTCTAAATAAGGCCCACATGTTATATTTAGTCAATAAGATTCTTAGCTCTTTCAATCTACAGATTGTTCATCCCTCTCTGGTTTTGTAAAATTTTTCTTGCCGTTTATCTACTGAAGAATTTGAGTCATTTGCCCTGTAAAATTTCCCATATTCTAGGTTTTGCTGAATGTATCCCTTCCCTCCCCTCCCCTTCCCTTCCCAAGATGTGGTCTTGAACTCCTGGGTGCAAGCCATGTACCTACTTCAGCCTCCTAAAGTACTGGGATTACAGGCGTGAGCCACTGCGCCCAACCCGTGTAGTGTCATTTATCATGTTCCACCATCCCTTCATTTCCTGAAACTGGTAGTTAGGGCTAGAGGCTCATTTTCTCTTAAACCTACCCTGAGCAGTCTTTCATGAAGCCCACAAATCTGCTCTTGTCATGGTCCCCACCCCCATTCATCTTGCAAAACCCAATGGTCAATCCTCAGTTCAAGTGTTCATCAGCAGCGTTTGATGCAGATGGCAGCTCCCTTCACTTTCCTGACCACACCCCCCTCCCATCTCACTGGCACTCCCTTTTGTCCCCATATTCTTCCCCATTAAAGTTGGAGTGTCCCAAGGCTGAATCCTTGGACTTCTTTATCGATATTCACTTTCTTAGAGATCTCACCCAGTCACACACTTTTAATACCACATCTCTACAGTAAATCCCAAATTAATATCCCAGCCCAGCCCGTGGCTCTGAAACTGGATACTTACAGCCAGTGATTTGCTAGACCCACCGCTTAGCATTTCTCACTGAAAACATACCGTTTTGAGCTGATCTTCCCTCCTAACATCTGCTCCATTGCTAGTCTTTCCCAGCAGAGTTAATGACATCTCCATCCTTTCTTGTCCAAAAGAAACTTGGCACTGTCCTCCATTTTTCTTTTTCTCACACCCACATGCAATTCGCCAGCAATTCTTCTTGGCTGTACTGTGAAAATATTGCACATTCATTTCTCAGCTGACCACCTTCCAGCACCCCCTCTGCCTCCGTCCTGGTCCTGCCTCCCATCACATCGGGCACCAGCCTCCTGACACCCAACTGGTCTCCTAACTTCCATCTTTGCCCTTCTGCAGTATATTCTCAGTAAGACAACTAGAATGTCCCTTTAAAAACAGAAGTCAGATGATATCTTTTGTCTAAAACCTTCTATTAGCCAACTATCTCACTCAGTAAAAACCAAAATCCCTCCATTGCTTCTGAGGTGCCATGAAATGAGCTCACCGTTCTCTCCTTCCCTTTGACATCATTGTCCCCTCCTTCCTCTCCCCCCACCGCCCCTCCACCAGAGCACCAGCCTTGTTGATCTGGACCAGCTGGGCAAACAGACTCTTTCAGGAACACTTGTCGCAGAAATACACTCATGGCTTGGCCCCTTACCTCCTTTGCTAAAATGTCACCTTCCCAGTGAGACAGTCCCTGGTGGCGCTTCTAACATTTCTCTGCCTCTCAGTCCCTACTCCCCTGCTTTCTTTCTCCCAAGTGCTTTTGCTTATTTAGTTTGTTGTCTGCCTACCTACTATGAGCTCCTTGGGGTCAGGAACTGGGCAGTGCCTGCACATGGTAGGTGCCCTTTAAGTATTTCCTCAGTGAGTCATCGTTGCCTTCTAATTAACCCCATGGCAAGAGCCAGCTGACCGTTATCTCGTATTTTTCACTTGATAACCATGGCTTTTTCACATTTATTGAGCCTCTACAACATGCCAGGAATATGAAGGTGAGTGCTAGTTCCTGGTGCATAGAGTTTACCCTGTTGAACAAATAAATTCATACTGCTCACTAGCATTGCTTTTTTTTTTTTTTTTTTGAGACGGAGTCTTGCTCTGTCGCCCAGGCTGGAGTGCAGTGGTGTGATCTCGGCTCACTGCAAGCTCCGCCTCCCGGGTTCACGCCATTCTCCTGCCTCAGCCTCCCGAGTAGCTGGGACTACAGGCATCCGCCACCATGCCCGGCTAATTTTTTGTGTTTTTAGTAGAGATGGGGTTTCACCATGTTAGCCAGGTTGGTCTCGATCTCCTGCCCTCGTGATCCACCCGCCTTGGCCTCCCAAAGCGCTGGGATTACAGGCATGAGCCACTGCGCCCGGCCACTAACATTGTTTTTTATTTTAAACTTCACTATGCAAAATTTACTTTTTTTATTTTTTTGAGATGGAGTCTTGCTCTTGTTGCCCAGGCTGGAGTGCAGTGGTGCGATCTCGGGTCACTGCAACCTCCGCCTCCCAAGTTCAAGCGATTCTCCTGCCTCAGCCTCCTGAGTAGCTGGGATTACAGACGCGTGCCACCACTCCCAGCTAATTTTTGTATTTTTAGTAGAGACAGAGTTTCACCGTTTTGGCCAGCCTGGTCTCGAATTCCTGACCTCAGATGATCCACCCGCCTCGGTCTCCCAAAGGGTTACAGGTGTGAGCCACTGCACCCGGCCATAAAGATTTCAAAATCCAAAAACAATTTGCAATCTGAAATACTGGGCCCAAGCATTTTGAATAAGGCCCACTCGGCCTGTACTGCATTTGTCATCTGCTCCTGTCTCTCCATCCACTCCCAGGCTTGCACGCCCATATAAGGTGGGTGCCAGAGGTAGAATTTTTTTCAGAGTTTTGTCCCAGGATAAAGACTGTATTGAGAAAGTTGACTTTGGGTAGAGCAAGATTACCTTCTTTTTTATACAGGGTCTTGCTCTGTCTGAGGCTGGAGTACAGTGGCGTGATTGTAGCTCACTGCATACTGCATCCTTGAACTCCTGGGCTCAAGTGATCCTCCTGTCTCAGCCTCCTGAGTAGCTGGGACCACAGGCATGTGCCACTACACCCAGCTAATTTAAATTTTTTTTTGTAGAGATGCAGTTTCCCTCTGTTGCCCAGGCTCTTCTTGAACTTCTGGGTTCTAATTATCCTCCCGCCTCAGCCTCTCAAAGTCCTGGAATTACAGGTGTGAGCCAGGCCTGTTCAAAATTATCTTTTGGCCGGGCGCGGTGGCTGACGCCTGTAATGCCAGCACTTTTGGAGGCCAAGGCAGGTGGATCACAAGGTCAGGAGATCGAGACCATCATGGCTGACACGGTGAAACCCCGTTTCTACTAAAAAATACAAAAAATTAGCCAGGCGTGGTGGCGGGCGCCTGTAGTCCCAGCTACTCGGGAGGCTGAGGCAGGAGAATGGCGTGAACCCAGGAGGCGGAGCTTGCAGTGAGCCGAGATACCGCGACAGCACTCCAGCCTGGGCGACAGAGCAAGACTCCATTTCAAAAAAAAAAGATTATCTTTTGATATTCAGTCCCCAGGAGAACAAAGCCATGTGCTGAGGCTTGAAGAGGGGCCAGGGAAACTGAGATTGAAATGTTACAAATACGTATTTTCTCTAGGCTAGTGAGAAAGTGCCCAGTTGCCTTCTGGTGGGGTAGGTAAGCCTTCTCCCCACTCAGAATCATCCTTTTGCAGGGTAAGTTAGTGTTCATTTTTTTTAAAAAAATATTTTTTAAACTTTTAAACCACATTTAGCATAGTAAAATAGACATAACATGCAATTTGCCTTTTTTTTTTTTTTTTTTTTTTTTGAGATGGAGTTTTGCTCTTTCGCCCAGGCTGGAGTGAAGTGGTGCCATCTTGGCTCACCGCAACCTCCTCCCCACCGGTTCAAGCGATTATCCTGCCTCGGCCTCCTGAGTAGCTGGGATTACAGGTGCCCGCCACCATACTTGGCTAATTTTTGTATTTTTAGTAGAGATGGGGTTTCCCCATGTTGGCCAGGCTGATCTTGATCTCCTGACCTCAAGTGATCCACCTGCCTCAGCCTCCAAAAGTGCTGGGAATATAGGCGTAAGCCACTGCACCCGGCCCAACTTGCCATTTTAACAGTTCTTAGTGTACAGTTCAGCAGTGTTAAGTATGTTCCCATTGTTGTACAATCAATCTCCAGAACTTTTTCATCTTGCAGAATTAAAACTCTGTACCCATTGAACAACAGCTGCTCATTTCCCCCAGCCCCAGCCCCTGGCATCCACCCTTCTAGCTTTCTGTCTCTATGGGTACCTCAGGTAAGTGGAATCACAGGGCATTTGTCATTTTGTGACTGGCTTATTTCATTTGGCAAAATGTGCTCAAGGTTCATCTGTGTTGTGGCATGTGTCGTTTCTTTTTAAGGCTGAGTTAGTGTTTATTCTTAAAAGCCTAAGACTCTGAACACAGATAGCTGTTTTTTGCATTCACACCTTAAGGCAACTCCCTACATTATGCCAAATGTGACATTTGTTTCCCCCTCACCCTTCTACTCAACTAAATTTAAGTATTATTATTATTAATTATTATTATTTACTGGCTCCATCCACTCTTATGAAAATTTAAGTATTATTGCTTTACATTTTTACGGCACGAGTTGGTTGTCAAAGCATGTTTACAAACATTTATTTTTAATAACAGCAATACTGAGCTGTAATTCACCCATTTAAAGTGTACAATTCAGTGGTTTTAGTATATTCACAAGGTTGTGCATCCATCACCACAATCAATTTTACAACATGCTCATCATCCCAAACCTTGGACCCACTAGCTATCACTTTTCATTCCTTCCTCCCCTAGCCCTGGGCAACCACAAATCTACTTCCTGTCTCTATGGATATGTCTATTCCGGACATTTTATAAATGGAATCATACAATACGTGAACCTTTGTGACTGGCTTCTTCCACTTAGCACAATGTTGTCAACATTCATCTATGTGGCATGTATCAGCATTTCATTCCTTTTTGTGGCTGAATAGCTCTGTTATATGGGTATGCCACATTGTATCTGTTGCATTTAGCTGTTATGAATAATGCTGCTATAATCATTGGTGTACAAGTTTTTTTGTGGACATGTTTTCATTTCTGTTGGGTACATACCTAGGAATGGAACTGCTGTTACATGCTTTCATTAAAAAAAACCTTTAGTTTTTAGACAATTTTTACATTTACAGAAAAATTGTGGAGATAGTATAGAGAGTTTTCATATGTCATCTCACCAAATTTCCCCTATTATTAACATCTTACATTAATATGGTGCATTTGTAACAATTAATGAACCAATATATTATTGTTAACATCGTTTATTAATAATTTTAATAATATTGGCTATTCATGACCAACACATTATTATTTAACAACATTCATATTTTATTCAGATTTCCTTAGTTTTTACCTAATGTCTTATTTCTGTCCCAGGATCCCCTCTAGGATACCAAATTACAATAATCATTTCTCTTTTGACTCATCTAAACTGTGACAGTTGCGCAGACTTTCCTTGTTTTTGATGACCCTAACAGTTTTGAGGAGCACCAGTCAAGTAGTTTGTAGAATGTCCCTCCGTTAGGATTTGTCCGATGTTCTTCTCATGATGAGAATGGTGCTATGGGTTTTGGGGAGGAAGACCACAGGGATAAAGCATCGTTTTCACTTTGTCTTATATCAAGGGTGCATACTCTCAATGTGAGTTACCACTGTTGATGTTGACTTTGAACACCTGGCTGAGGGAGGGTTTGTCAGGTTTCTCCACTGCGTGGTGACCCTAACTTTTCCCTCTTCCATACTGTGCTTTTTGGAAGGAGGTCACTCTGCACACGGAAGTGGGGGTGATGCCCTACCTGCCTAAGGGGGAGTACCTACATAAATTATTTGGCATTTTTCTGCAAGGGAGATTTGGCTTCTTCATTTATTCAAGCACTTATTTGTGGTATACTTTGTGTTATAATCCAGTATTGCTGTATTAATTTTGTGGCTCAAGTTCCAGCTTTAGCCATTGGGAGCTCCTGTATCGGGCCCCTATCCCTTTGACATGCCCCATCGATGCGTTTTTTTTTTGTTTTTAATACTTTCTTTTTCTTTTTGGTGCTACAAACTGCTCCGGGCTCATCTTGTATATTTTCTGGCTCTGTCTTCAAATTAGCCATTTCTCCAAGGAGTCCTGCTTCCTATTACTGGAGAATAGTATTAGAAACCAAGACTTGGACTCTAGATGTGTTCTGTACATTTGTTTTTCACTCTTTGAACAACCCCATGTGAACTCTTTATGACTTTTTTTTGTCTTTTCACTTTTCAGGAAGTCTGAAACAGCAGTTGGAGTGTAGTGGTTAAGAGGAAGGACTCAGGAGTCAGATTGCTTGGCTTCATCTCATAGATCCATCACTTATCACCCTTGTGGACTTAATTCCTCCATGCCTCAGTTTATCACTTATGTAGGCTTAATTCCTCCGTGCCTCAGTTTCCCTACATATAAAATGGAAATACTAATAACACCTACCTTGTAGGGTTGTTGTAAAGATTAACATAGGTAAGACCTGTGGTATGTTTAATGGTGCCTGACACCTAATCCATGCTGAAATGTGGGTGGCAGTGGCAGTAATTATTGGGGAGGACAGGGCAGATGCTCTCTCTGTTCTTTTAAGTTAATTAAGTGACTTGCCTAAGACATGGTCAAATGGAAGTTCACTAACGGGTCTTGTGTCTCCATGGTACCCTGCTACCTCCTGACTGTAATATTTTGTTCAGCGTGCGAGTACGTGATAAATACCTGAGATGCTGCGGGGCTCCATGTGGAATATGAATACCAGCACTGGAGCTGAGGGCTCAGGAGCTCCTGGGTGGAAACAGTTAACATTTAAAATAAATAATGTTATTAAAATATGTACTTAAAAAAATTCATACCTAATATTCCTACATACTTATGGGGTACCTGTGATATTTTGTTACATGCATAGAATGTGTAATGATCAAGTCAGGGTATTTAGCACACCCATCACCTTTAACATTTATCATTTCTTTGTGCTGGGAACATTTCAGATCTTCTAGCTGTTCTGAAATATACAACACATTGTTGTTAACTCTAGTTACCCTACAGTGCTATCAAGCTCTAGAACTTACTTTTTCTATTAACTGTATGTTTGCACCCATTCACCAACCTCTCTTCCTCCCTCTCCCACCCTCATCCAGCCTCTGTTAACCATCATTTTATTCTCCACCTTCATCAGATCAATGTTTTCAGCTTTCACATGAGTGAGAACATGTGATATTTGTCTTTCTGTGCCCGGCTAAAATGTGTACTTTTAAGATATGTATTAAATATTTTAAGAATAGGATACTGTGAATTTAAAAAAAACTCATTCTGGGTTAGGAATGAAAAGCCATTCGATTATTAAATTAACTCGAATCCTTTCTTTTGTCTCCCTTCAGTGGAGTCATTGGGCGAAGCTGGGCCATGCTGTTTGCCAGTGGAGGCTTCCAGGTGAAACTCTATGACATTGAGCAACAGCAGATAAGGAACGCCCTGGAAAACATCAGGTGGGCCAGCCGGCGCTCTCCAGGAGGAATGGAAGTGGGTCTGTTTCTCTCAGTTGGTCTTGTTTGTCATATCCTCAAGGCTATGAGGATCTGTGATGTCACATTTTCGTCTGATGGCTACTGCAGTGCCTCTGAGTTGGTAAAGGCCAGGCCTACAGTGGCTGGAATGTGAATTCACACTGGGGAAGGGCTCCCATGGGGGAGGAAACGACCCTTCTTGCTAAGAGGATCTGCATCAAGCGTGAGTGACTTTGCAGGCTTCTCCAGCTGTTTGCCCCGGGGCTGGAGGGCTGGGGTTTCCTGCTTCCATCTAGGCAGGAGGAACTCGCTTCCAACATGTGACAGCCATAGCTGCAGGGGCATTACAGTTTAGGAACAGAGGTCCTGCAGCTTGTTTTGACCTGTTGATCTAGTAATGGTAGGACCCAAATGAAAACATCTTGAATTTTAGTTAGAGGTTTAGCACTCATGTGAGAGGACAGAACTGGAGCTGTTTATGTGGTTATTATTAACTGTGACAGCGGTACTAGTTAAAGGTGTGAGAGTGCATGAATTTACTTAATGCTGAGTGCTAAGAATGCGGAGGGCTGTTTTAGGGATGGTAGTCACAGGAACCAAAGAAAGGCTGAGACTGAGGGAGGTCAAGGACAGGGGAGAGAAGCCATCGCAGCGTGCCCAGAAGCAAAGGCACTGGCGTGGAGCACCCTCACCGCATGGCGCGTCCCCCTGCGGTGCCGTCACGGAACAGGGTTCTGACCATCTCAGATATGCGTTAGCTGGTTATTATCCTTATTTGGAGGGTGTCCATGAATATATGACTTGAATTTGCATTTTTGTGCAACAAAAGTATGCTTACTTTATTGTCTACATTTTGAAAAGATTAATATGTAGGGTATGGTGTTAAACTACAGGCATGAAGAAATTATATACCCTAACCCAGTGTTGTTTTACACATTAAGAACTTGAACACAGAGAAGTTAAGTTACTTCTTCCATATTGTTACAAATAGTCAATGCAAGGGTAAAATGTCAATCTAAAAAACAAAAACCTTGTCCAGGCCTGGTAGCTCACACCTGTAATCCCAGCACTTTGGGAGGCTGAGGTGGGAGGATCATTTGAGGCCAGGAGTTCAAGACCAGTGTGGGCAACATAGTGAGACCCCGTCTCTACAGAAAAAAAGAAAAAAATAGCCAATGTGTTGGTACCCACCTAGATAGTAGTCCTAGCTACTCGGGAGGCTGAGGCAGAAGGATTGCTTGAGCCCAGTAGTTCCAGGCTACAGTGAGCTATGATTGCACCACTGTACTCAGCCTGGGCAGCAGAGTGAGACTTTGCCTCAACATAAATAAAATAATAAAATACAAAGCCAACCAGACAAAAATCAAAAGTAAAACAACACCGAAAAACCACTCACATAGACTGTACTGTTTTGGAAGGAAGGGGACTTGGCATTTCAGAACCAACTACCTGCCAGCCATGTTCTGTTCACTAGGGATACATAGTGGATAATGTAGACACAGTCTTTTTTTTTTTGCCACGGAGCTTATGGCCTAGTAATCTTACTGTATTAAATTCTCATAATAAACCCTTTTGCCTGAGCTCAGGAGTTGGAGACCACCCTAAGCAACATGGTGAAACTCTATCTCTACTAAAATCAAAAAAATTATCTGGGCATGGTGGCGGGTACCTGTAATCCCAGCTACTCGAGAGGCTGAGACATGAGAGTCACTTGAGCCTGGGTGGCGGAGATTGCAGTGAGCTGAGATCACACCATTGCACTCCAGCTTGGGCTACAGAGTGAGACTCTGTCTTGAAAAAAAAAATAAGATTCACTTGGTGTTTACACTCTATGGATTTGGAGAAATGTATACTGACATGTATCTACCCTTGTAGTATTACACAGAATAATTCCACTGCTCTCAAATTCTTCCTTTCCATCCCTCCCTTCCCCCCTAACCGCTGGCAACCACTGATCCTTTTACTGTCTCCACAGTTTTACCTTTTCCAGAATGTTATATAATTGAAATCATACAGTATGTAGGCTTTGCAGACTGGCTTCTTTTACTTAGTAAAATGCATTTAAGTTTCCTCCATGTCTTTTCATGGCTTGAGCTTGAATGATATTGCATTGCCTGGATGTACCACAATTTATTTATCTATTCACCCACTGAAGAACATCTTGGGTGCTTCCAGGTTTTGGCAATTATGAGTAAAGTTGCTCTAAATTCCATGTGCAGGTTTTTGTGTGGACATAAGTTTCCAACTCCTTTGGGTGAATACCAAAAAGCACAATTGCTAGATTGGATGGTAACAGGATGTTTAGCTTTGTAAGAAATTGCAAAACTGTCTTCCAAAGTGGCTGTCCTATTTTGCATTCCCACCAACAATGAAGGAGAGATCCCATTGCTCCATATCCTTACCAGCATGTGGTGGTGTCAGTGTTCTGGATTTTAGCCATTCTAATAGGCATATAATGGTATCTCCTTGTTTTTTTGTTTCTTGTTTTGTTTTGAGACAGTCTCCCTCTGTAGCTCAGGCTGGAGTGCAATGGGACGATCTCGGCTCACTGCAACCTCCGCCTCCCGGGTTCAAGCGATTCTCCTGCCTCAGCCTCCCGAGTAGCTGGGATTACAGGCGACCGCCACTACGCCCAGCTAATTTTTTTGTATTTTTAGTAGAGATAGGGTTTCACCACATTGACCAGGCTGGTCTCGAACTCCTGACCTCAGGTGATCCACCCGCCTCGGCCTCCCAAAGTGCTGGGATTACAGGTGTGAGCCACCAAGCCTGGCCTAATGGTATCTCCTTGTTTTGACTTGCATTTCTCTGATGACATATGATGTGGAGCATCTTTTCATATGTTTGTCATCTGCATATCTTCTTTGAGTAGTACTTTTTAATGTAAAAACATTTTTGATTAAAGGGGAAGCCTTAAAATTTTTTCTTTCTGCATTTGCTGCGACTCTCTGTGCATAAAAACTAGTTTTATGAAGGATCCTGAGATTTTGAAAAGAGAGGCCCTTCAGGGATTCTGGTCCATCATAGTGCTGGAAGTAGAAGTCTTCAGGTAGTCTTGAAATAAATTTTAAGCCTCAGTAAAAATAGCTCAAAGTCATATAGTCAGGAGAAAGAAAAAAAAAACCTTGATAGAGCACTAATTCTAAAAACAAAACAAAACAAAAAAACCATGAGGCAAAAAGATGTTTTCAGATTGAATCAATTTTTTTTTTTTTTTTTTTTTTTTTTGGGATTGAGTTTTGCTCTTGTTGCCCAGGCTGGAGTGCAATGGCGCGATCTTGGCTCACTGCAACCTCTGCCTTCTGGGTTCAAGCAATTCGCCTGTCTCAGCCTCCCAATTAGCTGAGATTACAGGCGCAAGCCACCACGCCTGGTTAAATTTGGTATTTTTAGTAGAGGTGGGGTTTCACCATGTTAGTCAGGCTGACTCCTGACCTCAGGTGATCCACCCACCTCGGCCTCCCGAAGTCCTAGGATTATAGGTGTGAGCCACTGAGCCTGGCCCAAAATGTTGTTGTTGTCGTTTTTTTTTTGTTTTTTTTTTTTGGAGTCTTGCTCTGCCACCTAGGCTGGAGTGGAGTGCAGTGGCGCGATCTCTGCTCACTGCAAGCTCCACCTCCTAGGTTCATGCCATTCTCCTGCCTCAGCCTCCTGAGTAGCTGGGACTACAGGCGCCCGCCACCACGCCCGGCTAATTTTTTTTTGTATTTTTAGTAGAGATGGGGTTTCACTGTGTTAGCCAGGATGGTCTCGATCTCCTGACCTCGTGATCCGCCCATCTTGGCTTCCCAAAGTGCTGGGATTACAGGCGTGAGCCACTGCACCCGGCCCAAAATGTTTTTAAAAGGCATCACAGGAAATGTAACACAAACAGCTTAATATTTGGTTTTATGGAGGTGATTTAGGGAGCAATAGGAAGTAATTTATTGATAATAAAAAAGCCATTAATTTTATAATTGTAAAGAACGTTAAGGAATTTGTGGTCTTCCTAAGTAAATTACATCTACTTAATTAAATTCATCTTTTATTCCCACATTTGTGTATTAAAGCATAGCAAGCTCCACTTTGGAAATGGTGGCTGCTAAAAAATGCTTCTCCTTCTGTCCTTGAGGGCTATCCTGGCTTTTCAGGAGGCCTGGACTTTTATTTTATTTTATTTTTTTTGAGACCATGTCTGTCTCCATCACCCAGGCTGGAGTGGGGTGGTGTGATCTTGGCTCACTGCAGCCTCCACTTCCTGGGTTCAGTTGATCCTCTCACCTCAGGCTCCCAAGTAGCTGGGATTAGGGGCGTGTACCACCACGCCCAGCTAATTTTTGTATTTTTTTGTAGAGACAGGGTTTCGCCATATTAGCCAGGCTTGTCTGGAAGTGATCAGCTCACCTCAGCCTCCCAAAGTGCTGGGATTACAGTTGTGAACCACTGTGCCTGGCCAGGCATGGACTTTTTTTTTTTCTTTTTTCTTTTTTTTTTTGAGATGAAGTCTTGCTCTGTTGCCCAGGCTGGAGTGCAGTGGCTCAATCTTGGCTCACTGCAAGCTCCGCCTCCCGGGTTCATGCCATTCTCCTGCCTCAGCCTCCGGAGTAGCTGGGACTACAGGGGCTTGCCACCAAGCCCAGCTAATTTTTTATATTTTTAGTAGAGACGGGGTTTCACCGTGTTAGCCAGGATGGTCTCGATCTCCTGACCTTGTGATCCGCCCGCCTTGGCCTCCCAAAGTGCTGGGATTACAGGTGTGAGCCACTGTGCCCAGCCTGGGCGTGGACTTTTAATCAGTTTTCTGGTGACAGTATATGCAACAGGTAGGTTTGGAGCTGAGAGACATTAGCTTCATAGCTGGCCCAGTACTGGAGAAGGAGGGTACCTCCAAGGGAAGAGGAGACCCGTGAATCTCTGATTAGGTCATGCTTTAAGCCAGCCCCAAGTGGACTCCAGACAAGGAGGTGACAAACTGTTTCTGTAAAGACCAGATAGTAAATATTGTAGGCTTTGCAGGTCATATGGTCTCTGTTTCAGCCTTTCGTTGTAAAGTAAAAGCAGCCATAGACAATCAATAAATAAATAGAGGTGGTTGTATTCCAATAAAACTTTAGGGATTAACACCGAACTTTGTTCATATAATTTTCAGAGTCACAAAATGTTATTTTAAAATTTTCCCAACTGTTTAAAAATGTAAAAACCATCCGGTATTAGTCTGTTTTCATGCTCCTAATAAAGACATACCTGAGACTGAACAATTTAACAAAGAAAAAGGTTTAATGGATTTATAGTTCACGCGGCTGGGGAGGCCTCACAATCATGGTTGAAGGTGAATGGCACGTCTCACAGAGTGGCCAAGAAGAGAACTTGTGCAGGGAAACTCCGCTTTATAAAACCATCAGATCTCGTGAGACTTATTCACTGTTACGAGAATAGCATGGGAAATACCTGCCCCTGTGATTCAGTTATCTCCCACCAGGTCCCTCCCCCAACACATGGGAATTATGGGAGCTACAATTCAAGATGACATTTGGGTGGGAACGCAGCCAAACCATATCACATCCTTATCTCACAGACCATATAAAAATAGGAGATGGGCCAGATTTGGCCTGTGGGCTGTAGTTTGCCCCCTGCTACCATAGACTTTTCAATTGTGTTATCATTTCATCTTTTATCCTGTAAAGCCAATTCCAACCCACTTGTAATTAAGAGAAAATCCCACGGATCCTAATTGAAAGTCCTTTGTTCTATTTCTTGGGTATTTGTGTTTTAGGCCTTATTTTTAGATGCATCATTAAAGATTTTTAAAGTCCTTTCAGGCATCAGGACTGATGATGCTGAATGATGGAGGGTTGTGGATAAGTTTTTTTGTTTTTTTTAAACCGGGTTAAAGGCTTTCCTGTTATCCTACTATGCTTAATTAAGAGCTGTATTTCTTAATATCATTGGTGCCTGATTAGATTTAACTTTTAGATACAGTCTGTAAGATTTTTGAACCAGAAAAACCTAAATAACTTATGACTGTTAGCAGTCACATTCTAGAAGAAGCAAATGTACTGAATTCTTATGTACCTAGGATTTTAAGGGAGTACATACAAATCCTTCCTCAATAGCAGGTACTTTATTTTTATAACACACACATTTAAGCTGAGTTAAATATGCAGAACTGGTTGTACTTCTTTGGCAGGAAAAGGGAAGCTTAGGATATCTTGTGACCAACTACCTCTTCCTTCTCAAATAACTGGCAAATAACTTCAGGAAAATCCAGTTATGTCGTGTCATATTGCACCCCCTAGGAAGTACTGGATTCTTGGTCTTGAGTGACTTTTAAATAAAGCTACCTTTTTCTCTTTCTTAAATCACAAGATCTTCAAATGTACCATTCCCGCACAGAGAGTCCAAGGTAAAAGGACTGAGACCAAACTTTGTTTTTGTAAGTATTTTGGTCAGTGCAATGAGTTCTGAGACCAGGAGGTTAATGATTGTGAACTCTTGTCAACAGCAACACCGTGTATGACCTGTGGTGCTTAGATGTTCAGAAACCCCAAGGTTAAAATGTCCCTGACCACATATCAGGCAAAAGGAATGTAAGGAAAACCAACTTAATCCTTTTGTCAAGAAGTATAAATGATGTATCTTTCCGATCGGGTTGCATTGACTTTTGGGTCCAAATAGCTTGTGTCCACAGGCATCTTCTCTGACACCCTGTTTTGTGGTCTTTGTCTACCACTGTAGGTCGTGGGCTCCCTCAGGACAGACCATACATCACACCCCCAGTGTCCCTCACTGTGCAGTGACGTGTGGTCTCTGTACTAGCCATTATGGATGCAGAAATAAGCAACAGGCACGTTTCCTGTCCCCAGAGCCTGAACCTGCTAGCCTGAACCTATTAGCTCAGCAATTGTTTTAACTGAGTCACAGGAACCTTTCTAGAGTCTCCTAAGGTAACGTTTCCAGTCATATTCCTCATACACTTTTTTCTCACCGTCTATTCCACCTTGCAGTTCGGCCCACTTCCCATATTCTGATTTATTTTTGTGTGTGTGTGAGATAGAGTCTCACTTTGTCACCCAGGCTGGAGTGCAGTGGCACGATCTTGGCTTACTCTAACTTCTGCCTCCTGGGTTCAAGCAATTCTCCTCCTTCAGCCTCCCGAGTAGCTGGGACTACAGGCATGTGCCACCACGTCCGGCTGATTTTTGTATTTTTTATTAGAGATGGGATTTTGCCATCTTGGCCAGGCTGGTCTCGAACTCCTGATCTCAGGTGATCTACCTGCCTTGGTCTCCCAAAGTGCTTGGATTACAGGCGTGAGCCACTGTGCCCAGCCATATTCTGATTCTTTTTTAACGTTTCATATTAGAAAATGTCATGTGGTTGAAATTTCACTACATCTGCATGAATATTCTGTGTGTGTTAGACCTATTAAAAACTAATGGTATTAAATAGTAGAAATGGTACATATGGATTCTGAACCTGTAAAAATGAACTTAAACGGGGGGAAGTTGATTTAAAAAAAATATTAAAACATTAGAAGATAAAAGAAATTATCACAACTCATACCATGCCAAGGGATCTTAGTGAACTTGAAAAACAAAAAGCTGTCATCTAAGACTAATCTTTTTCTGACAGGGTGGCACAATAAGAAACTTAAAACTTAGCATGTTTACATTTCATAATAGAAGGTCGCTTGACCTTGGAGAACCTCATTAGCAGATACTTTACTGCTTTGTCTTTGTTCACCATTGTATGCCCGGTGCTTGGCCTGCATTAGGTCTCAAGTAAGAAGTTTAGAGGATGAAGCTGTGTTTTAAGAAGAAAAGCAAATCCCAGCACTTTGGGAGGCCAAGGCAGGTGGATCACCTGAGGTCAGGAGTTCGAGACCAGCCTGGCCAATGTAGTAAAACCCCATCTCTACTAAAAATACAAAAAAATCAGCTGGGCGTGATAGTAGGCGCCTGTAATCGCAGCTACTCAGGAGGCTGAGGCAGGAGAATCGCTTGAACGTGGGAGGCAGAGATTGCAGTGAGCCAAGATTGCACCACTGCACTCCAGCCTGGGCGACAGAGCGAGACCCTGTCTCAAAAAAAAAAAAAAAAAAAAAAAAAAAAAAAGAAAAGAAAAGAAAAAAGAAAAGCAAATCAAGTAAACAAAGTTGTAACACGGACCTACAGATCAGGAGTGTTTTAGTTCTTAAGATTTGGAGCTAGACTCATTTCCACGTAGCAGGTGGGCCATTCTAGTCCTCAAGGGACCAGGCCGCCCTGACTTAGGCTGTGTTAACATCTTGGTGACCACCCCAACTCCAGGAGCCAAACACACTGCCTTGTCTGGCCTGAGTCCCTATCTGAAATCGCCATCTTTAGGGGCCTGTACGCTTCGATCTTGGTTTCTCCACCATCTGTACATGGTCACCCTGGCACCCAGCTCCACCTAAAAGTGAATCATCTTTCTGAATGGACTAGGAGTTAATAAACCACCAGCAGTGATCCCTGAAACTAGGTAGGCCTGTACTGTGTCTCCTAAGTGACTGAATTTCTTGTGCTTGGACGCAGGCATTTCCAGTAACTGGGTCTCTGACCTGTTTTTAACTTGCTACCTAGGTCTCTGCCCTGGCCTAATCTTGAACTGTGTTTTGATCTGGATTGGTCTGTTCTCCTGATTTGAAACCTTTAGTTTTCCCACATACTGTTGGCCAGAATAACTGAGTATGGTCACAAATTGTTCCCGTCTCTGTCTGCACTCCCCTGTGCATTGTGACTTTGCTCCTCTCACCCCCTTACTCTGGGCTTAGTCACGGGCTTGCATCGGCCAGTCGGTTATTAGCACATGTGGCATGCACAGCAGAAGGCCTGGAAAGTGCATGTGCATTGAGATTCGTTCGCTTCCTGCTGGGGACCCTTCTTCCCTTCTCATCTGGTCAGCCCAGCCTAGTCAGCGGGAGGTGTGTGGCCCAGCTACCAGCCAGCACCATCCAGCACAGCACCGACTGCTAAACAGATGAGGGAAGCCATCCTAGACCAGCCCCCAGACAACCCACTACTCATTGCAGCCGCATGAGTGAGCCCAGCTGAGCCAGCCAAAATTATTAAAGCCCGTGTCTGTTGCCCAAAGTTCATGGCAGTGGCTGCGGGTTCAGCCGGGTTGTTCAATCTGACTTCCCTGTGAGTTCACAGATCCTGCTATCACTTAGCTGTCATTAGGACAGATCAAATAATTGCTTCATTTGCCTTATTTTTCTTCCCAAATAAAAATAGCCTTGTTTTATCTGATTTGTAAAAGTCATATATATGCTAATTATATATCCATAGTATTGGGGAGAAGCCAAAATATTAATACTTTAACTCTGGGCGGCAGGATTCCGAGTGATCTTGCTGCATATTCTGAGGCCGTGCGCTTCCGGTATGATCCTGCGTGCTGTGCATCTAGACCAATGCACATTAGCAGTCATGGTTGGGCTATGAAGGTGTAGGTGCTGTCAAGGATTGGACTCAAGAATTGTGTGACTCCTACCTTGACTGGCCATTGTCTCCCTGTGAGGTTTCCAACAAGGTGAACAGGAAACCAAAGTACCCCATTTTTTAACCGGGCCTTGATACTCCAGTGTAAACTTTGGTGAAATTGATTGCCTTGACACTTAAGCAGGCCCTCTCCTCCCCTGTCTGTCTCCCTGCTACCCAGATCCCAGTGTTACCACTGGCCTGGAGGGAGGAGGGGAGGAGACCTTTTTTTTTGAGACGGAGTCTCGCTCTATCGCCCAGGCTGGAGTGCAGTGGCGTGATCTCGGCTCACGGCAAGCTCCTCTTCCCAGGATCACGCCATTCTCCTGCCTCAGCCTCCCGAGTAGCTGGGACTACAGGCGCCCGCCACCACGCCCAGCTAATTTTTTTTTTTTTTGCATTTTTAGTAGAGATGGGGTTTCACCATGTTAGCCAGGATGGACTTGATCTCCTGACGTCGTGATCCACCCACCTCGGCCTCCCAAAGTGCTGGGATTACAGGTGTGAGCCACCTCGCCCGGCCGGAGGGAGGAGACCTGAGTGAGGAGGGGGAAGCGGGGAGGGCAGAGACCCGGATGGGCCACAGTGGCGTGGATCCAGGCAGGCAGACCCACAGCCCTCCTGTGCGACAGAAGGTAGTTTTCTTTCTTCCTACAGTGCATTTAAGTTCACATGCCTCACTACAAGGTTTGCAGATCCCGAAGTCTAAGGGGGCTGGGTGGCTAATGGGTGTGAATAATGGGGTGGGGTGGAGACCTGGGCAAACTGGAGGTAGTCTTTGGAGATAGGCATGCCAGATTTTTAAAACATTGTGCTGTCAAACGGAAGTCTGGAGCTACTCTTCTTAATGAAAACTTGAGTGTTCTGCCCTCTTCCCAACTTCAGAAACACCTGCCATGATTGTTAGTGTCCACACACTATCACCGTGCCACATGGACTGTGTGGTTGGGCTGTCTTCTGACTCTTTTGCATTGCAGTAACTTAATTAAAGATTTTTGTGCAGCCTCAACTTAACCTGCCCGTCTGGAGTTAGAGTGATCCCTGGGGCTGGAGTCGGGTGGAGTCTGGCTCAGCCCTCTGCCTCTGCATAATCAGGGCCTAGAAACAACAGCAATGTCAATGTCAAAGCAGACAGCACAACACAGCCATCCCATAAGGAAGCAATCCCTGGCCTTTCTATTTCCTCACTGCTCTCTGTTCTTTGCCTCCAGTGTGCTAGGATTTCTGTTGGCTGGAGATGAGGTAGACTCACCTCCTTAAGCTAATCTTACCTGATCTTCCATGTCTGCCCCATTCTTCCCCATCTTTAGCTCTTCAGGTCCTCAGACCTTCAGGAATAGGTGGGAGCCAAAGACCCTGCCAGAAATCCCCTTGGGAGTTCACTATAGGCTGGCACTGAGATTTCTGAAAGAAATGTTAGCCATGCCCTTTATTCCTCAGGAAGCTGCATTATACATGGAGTCATACTGTAGATAGAAAGCAGGCAGCACAGTGTGAAAATAAGTGAGCAGTGCAGAGGGATCCCGTGTGGCTCAGCGGTCCAGACTGTGAGCTTTGCAGTCAGATCTGGCTCAGCCTTCATAGCTGGCTAACTCACTCAATCTGTTTCCTCATCTGGGATATGGAGACATAATAATACCTTCCTCATAATGTGGTTTTGTTACCAAAACACCAACAGTTTGGTCTAGGTGCTGCTGCTCACAGCAGTGAAAGCCAATGACTGAAATGATGAGTACAGCCAAGGAAGAAGGCTTTAATCGGCTGCTGCAGCCAAGGAGATGGGAGTTCAGTCTCAAATCCATCTCCCTGACCACCTAAAATCAGGGGTTTATATAGCAGGAAAGAAATGTAGCACTGTGTAGGAAAACAGGAACTAGGGAGGGGCAAGGAAGCAATCATGGTGAATGAGGGGCCTGGAGTCTCATTGTATGGATGTGATGATCTGGTAAGTTTCAGTTCTTCAACACTTTTTTTTTTTTGAGATGCCTGAAGTAATTTCCTGAGGAAAGAACTCAGATAAAACCAATAGAAATTTCAAGCTTTAAGGCAAAAAGGATCAATTTCTATGTTTACTGAAAAAATTGAGTGGGTTTCAGTCTCCCCTTGTTTATAGATTCCTCAACCATGGGGCATCTGGTCATCCATCTTTCTGTCTCCTTCCTGCTGAGGAGAGGCATTGTGGGCAGCTCCATACCATGGAAGACCTCATGACCATCCAGGAATCAAAGGCTAATCTAATACTAAAGTTTTTCTTCTGAAACACAATCTTTTTCTCCAGTCCACCACTTTCACAAAGACATCACAGCAGGACCAATCTACCTGCAAAATAAGCTTCAGTCCCATATACTTGGCCTGATTACCCACACAAAATGGAACAAGAATCACTGTTCTCATAGGCTCTCCTAAATCGGCTTTGCTAGAACCTCTCACAAGGCCATTTTAGTCAAAGCCCTGGGAAAACAACCAGTTCCTTCAACTGTGTCCCATTACCAAAGAAAACATGTTGTTATTAACTGTATGCAAACAAACACATTGCCATGAATTAAGAATACTCACAAATAGTTTATAAATTCTGGATAAATTAGAGAAATATGCCTCAAATTCTGTTTACAAAAGTATACTCTACTCACTATACTTAAAAGATATTTAAAGGATGACTCAAAAGAAAAAAATTCTTCAGACTCTGAAAAACAAAAAGAATGAGCAATATTTCAAACAAAAAAAGCCATAAAAGTTATTTCAGTCCTCCATTAGTTCCGTCCATGCAGACAACTCCTGCTCTGCTTCATGTTGAGTTAGCCATCTTTGTGAACACATCAGTGTTTCCATTAGTGCACTGGAAGTTTTCTCTCACATCCAATGGCACAATCTCCGAAGTTATCAGAAACTTGCATTCAAGAGTCCTTTTCTTGAACTCCCCCCAAAGAAACAAGCCCTGGACAGTAGCTGATTACAAGTCACTTTTTGTGAAGAATCAACACAAAACAACAATTGTGGATGACAAAAGTCTTAGGACAACCACAGTTAAAGACACTGTTGACAAGGAAATTTGGTTATTTCTGTGGGATACAACAATTTAACATGAAAATCATAATTATTACTGACAACATATTAAGACATATCAGAATTATAAGAATCTAATATAATCCTGGAACACATTGACAACACATCTATATAAACATAACCAAAGGGAGCTAAACAACATCTCAGATTTGACAATGCTTCCTACTTTTTTTTGTGTGTGTGTCAGAGTCTCGCTCTGTCACCCAGGCTGGAGTGCAGTGGCGTGATCTCGGCTCACTGCAAGCTCTGCTCTCGGGTTCACGCCACTCTCCTGCCTCAGCCTCCCTAGTAGCTGGGACTACAGGCGCCTGCCACCACACCCGGCTAATTTTTTTTTCATTTTTTTAGTAGAGATGGGGTTTCACCGTGTTAGCCAGGATAGTCTCGATCTCCTGACCTCACGATCCACCTGCCTTGACCTCCCAAAGTGCTGGGATTAAAGGCATGAGCCACTGCACCCGGCCACATTTTTTTTTTTTTTTTTTGAGACAGGGTCTCACTCTGTTGCCCAGGCTGGAGTGCACTGGTGCGATCTTGGCTCACTACAGTCTCTGCCCCCTGGGCTCAAGCAATCCTCTAACCTCAGCCTCCAGAGTAGCTGAGACTACAGGCATGCGCCATCACACCCAGCTAATTTTTGTATTTTTTGGGTAGAGATGGGGTTTTGCCATGTTGTCCAGGCTGGTCTCTTTACTCCTGGGCTCAAGCAATCTACCCATCTTGTCTTCCCAAAGTGCTGCAATTACAGGCAAGAGCCACCATGCCCGGCTTAAATAATTCTAACATAACACATAAGCCTAATATGCCTAATATGTCTCTCTTGGACTTCAGGGAACCTAATAGCTGAAAAAGTTAGTTTAAGGTCAGAGAATTTAGAACTTGATATTTTGCTGTTGGGAAGTCTGTGAAATATCAAAGGTTTTAAGACACTTGATATCACAAAATAGGATCAGAAGTCACTATAAAACAGTCATTCATTTGGCCAAAATTATAATACAAAAACATTTTCTCTTTGATAGGAGACTGAGTTTCCTAAACATTAAGACCTAGTAAAGACAGCATGAGGCCAGCTAAATCTGTCTTTCTCCTTCCCTCTATTTGTTTTCTTCTGTGGTTTTACTGAAAAGGTAAATAAAAATCTCTTATCTCTTACATGAAAATTTTGTTCAAAAGAGAAAAACAAATTTTACCTTTGTATGGTATATTATTAATGTTAATGCTAATTTTAATAAAACATTATAAATAAATCTAATCAGTTTGACCATAAGGTGAGATTTCCATAAACTTTATAACCTTTTATAATTTTATATTAAAGAGCAGATCAATGCTCCAAGAAAACCCTGTTATTCCGACACACGGGCCTAGACACTGGCTTTCCATTAGGCCGTGTGTGTGTAGTGTGTATATGATGTGTGTAGTGTGTATTGGTGTGCATAGTATGTATGTGGTGTGCGTAGTGTGTGTAAGTGGTGGGTATAGTGTGTGTATGAGGTATGTGCATGTGTGTGTAGTGTGTATATGGAGTGTGTGTAGTGTGTATGGTGGTGTGTGTGTAGTGTGTATATGGGGTGTGTGTAGTGTGTAGGGTGGCATGTATGTAGTGTGTATATGGGGTATGTGTAGTGTGTATGGTGGCGTGTGTATAGTGTGTATATGGGGTGTGTGTAGTGTGTATGGTGGTGTATGTGTGGTGTGTATGTACTGTGTATATGGGGTGTGTGTAGTTGTGTGTATGGTGTTGTGTGTATGTGTGGTGTGTGTGTAGTGTGTATAGGGTGTGTGTGTAGTTGTGTGTGTAGCTCTAGAGACAGAACTGTGACCAAAAGCATCAAAAATGTGATAAGTTCAATGCCAAAGTTATCAAAGTAAGACAACTAGTTTTCAATCCATCATTAAAAAATGGTAAATGAAAACATTAGTTTTGGAAATTCAATATGAGTATAAATCCTTATATTGTACTGTGTATATATGGTGTGTGTAGTTGTGTGTATGTGGTGTATGTATGGTGGTGTGTGTGTAGTATGTATATGTGGTGTGTGTAGTTGTGTGTATGGTGGTGTGTGTAGTGTGTATATGAGATGTGTGTGTAGTTGTATGTATGTGGTGTGTGTTTGGTGTGTGTAGGGCATATATGTGGTGTGTGTAGTTGTGTGTATGTGGAGTGTGGTGTGTAGTGTGTGTATGTGGTGGTGTAGTTGTGTGTATGTGGTGGTGTAGTTGTGTGTATGTGGTATGTATGTAGTTGTGTGTGGTGTGTGTAGTGCGTATATATGGTGTGTGTAGTGCCTATATGTGGTGTGTGTAGTTGTGTGTGTGGTGTGTGGTGTCTAGTGCGTATATGTGGTGTGTGCTGTGTGTAGTTGTGTGTATTGTGGTGTGTGTGTAGTGTGTATGGTGGTGTGTGTGTAGTGTGTGTATGTGGTGTGTGTAGTTGTGTGTATGGTGGTGTGTGTGTAGTTGTGTGTGTGGTGGTGTGTGTGTAGTGTGTATATGTGGTGTGTGTAGTTGTGTGTATGTGGTGTGTGGGCACGCATGGCTCTCGCCTCTCAGGGTGTCCTCTATCTGAAGCCCCTGGTATCTGTAGCACCCCCCAACGGCCTCTTGTGTCTGGCCTATTGTGGTTGGATTTCTTTAGGAGTGGCACCGCTTTCAGTAAACTCTTGTCACCTCCCACTCCTCATTCACACTGTGTCCTCTTTGGTACCTGCAGATTCTGACCTTTTCCACGTCTCTCAGGAGCTATTGCGACTTGCTTTGCGTTGGCATTTTCCTTAACCCCATGCCTAAGTTTTAGCTTTCTCCACCTCATTCAATCATTTACCTGACTACTTTTGCAAGATTTCCAATTTTCCAAAAAATTAGCATATTTTGTCCATTTTGTCTCCCAATAATCTCTGACCTTGTGGGCCTACACTTTTTTTTTTTTTTTTTTTTTTTTTTGAGACAGGGTCTTGCTCTGGTGCCCGGGCTGGAGTGCAGTGGCATGATCTCTGCTCACTGCAGCCTCCACCTCGGGGGCTCAAGTGATCCTCCTACCTCAGCCTTTTTGCCATGTTGCCCAGGCTGGTTTCAAACTCCTGAGCACAAGAGATCTGCCTGCCTCGGCCTCCCAAAGTGTTGGGATTATGGGTGTAAGCCACCACACCAGGCACAGGTCTATGCTTTTAAAAAAAGATCCATTATTAGCCTGGTTTTACTAAGGTTTCTGGAGGGAGCAGAGATAAATAGATGTGCTTTATGTTACTGTGTGTAATTCAAAGTCCAGGACCTAGATTATTTCATGAATTAACTGGAATATACTAGCCAAAACGATTTTCTAAGTCATTCTGTAAAATCTATGAGCTCGTTATACCCTAAATCGACTTATTTCTAAATTCTAGTTCTCATGAAGTTTGGCCATCTTTGCCATTTTAACGTGTATAATAGTTGAGTAGCATTAAGTACGTTCACATGGTTGTGCAATCTGCAGAGCTTTTTCATCTTGTAAAACTGAACTCTGTGCCCATTAAACAACTCTTCTTTTGTGCCTCTGCCAGCCCCTGGCATCCACCATTCTACTTTCTGTCACTGTGAGTTTGACTGCTCTGGGTACCTGTTGTAAGTGGAGTCATATGGCATCTGTCCTTTTGTGTCTGGCTTATTTCACTTAAGCATAATGTTAAGCAAAAGTTCATCCTAGGCCGGGCGAGGTGGGTCACACCTGTAATCCCAGCACTTTGGGAGGACAAGGCAGGTGGATCACCTGAGGTTAGGAGTTCAAGACCAGCCTGGCCAACATAGAGTGAAAACCCGTCTCCACTAAAAAATACAAAAATCAGTTGGGTGTGGTGGTGCATTCCTGTAGTCCCAGCTATTTGGGAAGCTGAGGCAGGAGAATCGCCTGAAGCCGGGAGGGGGAGGTTGTAGTGAGCTGAGACTGCGCCACTGCACTCCAGCCTGGCATATGACATATGACAGGACTTCCTTCCCCTGTGGGGCCGAATAAGATTCCACCGTAGGTGTGAAACCATGTTTTGTTTATCCCTCCATCTGTTGGTGGACTTTTGGATTGCTTGCTTCTTCTGTTGTTGACAACACTGCTATGAACATGACTGTGCAAATCTCTCTTTGCGATCCCGCTTCAGTTCTTTTGGATATATGCACAGCAGTGGGGTTCCTGGATCATATGGTGGCTCTATTTTTAACTTTTTGAGTTACCACCATACGTTTTCCACAGCAGCTGTGCCATTTCCACATTCCCATCATCAGTGCACAAGGTTCCAATTTCTTCAGTCTTTTTAAAAAATAAATACATGCTCCTTTTGAGTACATTTCAAAGATAGAAACATTAAAAAAAATTAAAATCACCCATACCCTGTCCTACCGTGAGAATTGTTAACATTTCCTTTTCTCTAATTTTAAGTAAAAATTTAACTTTACTGGTTAGGAGCCAGTATTTTGAGTCCTAGTGTTAGGCTGACCTCTAGAGGTAGAACTGGCACATTGCAGCCTTCTACTAGTGCCTCTAACCTGACGTTAACTGTTAAGTGTGGCAATGCCACAGCCTGGTATGTGTGTGGCATTTGAAAATCCCGGTTGATTGGCACATCTTTTCTAGGTGTTTATGTACGTCTTCTACAAAGCTTGATGCAGAAGTTCTTCCAAAAGAATAAAAAAAATTGGAATTAATCTAACTGGGACAAAATGTTGCCAAAAGGCTGGGTTTGATTTGTGGCATGTGGATTTGTTGGCCCTAAAGAGAACACAGGGGTCTGTCTGCAGATGTCGGAAGCTCCTCCGCAGCTTTCACTGGACGTCCCTCGGGACCACACAGCAGGGTCCTGGAGTTTGCAGTTGGCTGATGGGTTAATGTGTGACCGTGTCTCTCCCTCATGCCCAGGTTCTCTGTCCTACCTGTGTGTGCTGCCCAGGGAGGAAGGGCCTGAGGCAGAACCACCACTGCACATTCCTCAGCCTGAGTCTGCTCTGAAAGAGGCGAGTGGTTGTGTCTTTTCTTGCCACTGCTTGCTGTCTCCATGGGACATTCTCATTCTGGGGTGGTCCCTGGAGGATCGAGGAACAAGAGACTCCTGTTCTCCCATTATCTGTCTAATCTCACGCAGTACTTTTGGGAAAAAAGGCTAAAAGTTTGCTTTGGATTAGTGGAAAGGTTTGAAGACGCACAGCTGGCCTACTAAGGCTTGGAGCAGGTGCTCTGAGCACATCAGGCGCTCAGACATAGTTTCCTAAAGGATGCAATGGTTACTCACTATGCTCCCAGACCTTGGCATCCAGAGACCCTGTGTGTGTTCAGTGGAAAGATGGTTGGGTGAGGCTGGGATGATGGCGCTAAGAGATTCATTTAGGTTTTGTTTACTTAAAAAGTGACAAAGAGGATTGGCGGTGGTTAGTTCTGGAGGGTGGAGAGATGAGGATGTTTATTATTCTTTCTACATTTAAAATTTCTTAAATAAATTATGAAAAGGAAATAGTCTTAGAAAAGCAATGGGCGCAGTATTAAACATCTCACTTATTCCTCCGTAACACAAAAAACTTTCAATTAAGCTGAAGTGAGTTTTTGCTTGGTAGCTACAAATAGCTCTTCTGCCATATGAATGTTTTTCTTCTGGTTGTGTTTATGGGCAGTGTGGTTGTCTTTTACCAATGTTGACTCCAAGGCTTAGCCACTGCTGCAGGTCAAACTTATATAAATCGTATAGTTAAAAACTGAAAAATTCAAATGTGTTGTAATCTCCAAACAAAGTCTGCGCTAGGCCCTTTCAGGCTATAAAGGACAGGGTACTCTGATTTCTGCTCTTGATGAGGGTTGATTGTGATACCAGGCGAGGGAGTAAGAGATACAGGACACCATCTCTGCGGCTGCATCTTTGTCGCAGAAACAGACATTGTTCAGGGGACACCTGAGCCTCTGATAGTCAGCCAGTGGCTCTGGAAGCTCACAGCAGTTATAGGGTGGCTGTGTCCTTTTCTAAAGTCCTGACTTTTTATGGCCTGTGCTCATGGTGACTCCACTACGGGCTGTGTTTCTGTTGCTCCTTCCTGCCCTCAACCAGTCTGCCCACTGTGGAAGTCTGCATTTCTTCTCCTTCTCCTTCTTTCTTTCTTTCTTCTTCTTCTTCCTCTTCTTCTTCCTCTTCCTCTTCCTCTTCTTCCTCTTCCTCTTCCTCCTCCTCCTCCTCTTCTTCGTCCTCTTCTTCCTCTTCTTCCTCTTCTTCCTCTTCCTCCTCTTCCTCCTCTTCCTCCTCTTCCTCTTCCTCTTCCTCTTCCTGTTCCTCTTTCTTCTTCTTGTTCTTCTTCTTCTTCTTCTCCTTCTCCTTCTCCTTCTTCTTCTTCTTCTTCTTCTTTTCTTCTTCTTTTCTTCTTCTGGAGTTTAGCTCTGTCACCCAGGCTGGAGTACAGTGGCGTGATCTCGGCTCACTGAAATTTCCACCTCCCAGGTTCAAGTGATTGTCCTGCCTTAGCCTCCTAAGTAGCTGGGATTACAGGGATGTGCAGCCTCACCTGGCTAATTTTTGTATTTTTAGTAGAATCGGGGTTTCACCATGTTTGCCAGGCTGGTCTCAAACTCCTGAGCTCAGGTAATCTGCCTGCCTCAGCCTCCCAAAGTGCTGGGATTACAGGTGTGAGCCACCGCGCCTGGCCTGGGTCTGCATTTCTGACCGCCCTGTCGCTATAGGGCTCAGGCTTCCCTTGGGCTGGTTACTGCAGCCACCACCGGCTGCCTATGGGCCTCTGCCATTGGCCCAGATTCCCATGTGGGGTCCAGTCCGTGGAAGTCATGGTAGTAAGCTCACATGGCAATAAGGTAATGGAGAATTTCAGAGGCCTGCCTCGGAGCACCAGTTCCAAGGGGTGCTTGACAGCCACAGCTGGCGGCTGCTCAGTCTTGCTAATCTAGAGCTTCGATTGTAACAGCCAGCCCGAGTCTGTGCAAGATGGGAATCTAATTGGAGATCTCTGACAGAAGCTAGAGTTCTCTAACAGCTACATCATTGACGAAAAAGAGAACTTGGATCCCCTAAATGGAGGGTCACCGGTGGGGGCATTGACTCTGAGTGGAGGGGAGGAAGAGTTTCTCTGAGAATTTATAACCATAGAGCAATCCTCAAATTCATACTACCTGTGTCATCTGGAAAACCCCCAAGCCAAGAATTCAGATTGGTTCCTTGGTTGGTAGCGCCCCCAAGTGCCTGGCAGGAGCAAATTGCATATCATCCTCAGAACAATACACCTGCAACCACAGTTAGATGTCCAGATTTTTGGCATAGCTTTGGATGAGCCAGAACTTTACATGGCAAATGGGACGTTGCAGATGTAATTGAATTAAGAATGGCAAGATGGGGAGATTATCCTGGAATAGCTGGCTTGGCCTGGTGTAATCACATGGGTCCTTAGAGGGATAAAGGGAGGAAGGAGACATGATGACAGAAACAGGTGGGGCAGGGGTGGCTGGCTATGGAGGGGGAAGGGGTCATGAGCCACGGATGCAGGCAGCCTCTAGAAGCTGAGACAGGCGAGGAATGCATTCTCCCTGAAACCTCCAGAAGGAGTGCGTTCCCTGCCGACGCTTTGATGTTAGTCTACTTGGGATTTCTGACCTCTAGAACTGTAAGATAATATATTTGTATTGTTTAAGCCACTGTTTGTGATAATTTGTTACAGTAGCAATAAGATATTAATGCTACTGCTTTATTGAGATAAATTTACATGTCATACAATTGACTCATTTGACACGTCCAATTCAGTGGTTTTATAGTATGTTTACAGAGTTGTGTAACAACATTTTCAAAGATGGATCAAAACATACTACACAGTGAATGATAAATGAGCTTTGGATCACGTGGTGCTCTCTTTTCCTGAATAAAGCCACTCCAGAGGCACAGTCTGTGTTCAGGGAAGTGTGCTGAGTGCTGTTGATGCTGAATCGCAGGACCCTGTAGGACCCATGAATGTCTGCGTTTCCTTTTTACCTTAATAGAGGAACCTTTTCTCATGACCCTTTTTGTTATATTTCCCTCCATGATGTTTCAAATATCTATTTACTGGCACTTACCTTGGACCAGTTCTTTTTTGATTTAGCTATTAGAAATCTTAAATTTCTAATCTGTTGCTAAGACACCTCACAGTACCCTATGCAACTAGTAAACTTCCAGATGAACTGGCCAAGACACATATTTGGTTTTGTATATTTTTCACTAATTTACTTTTGTTTTTTGCTTGCTTGTTTTTTGAGACAGGGTCTCGCTCTGTCACCCAGATTGGAGTACAGTGGCACAATCATGGCTTACTGCAGCCTCCACCTCCTGGGCTCAAGTGATTCTCCCACCTCAGCCTCCCAGGTAGCTGGGACTACAGGTGTGCACCATCATGCCCAGCTAGTTTTTGTATTTTTTGTAGAGACGAGGTTTCACCATGTTGCCCAGGCTGGTCTCAAACTCCCATCCTCAAGTGACCCGCCTGCCTTGGCCTCGCAAAGTGCTGGAATTACAGGCGTGAGACACTGTGGCTGGCCTCACTAACTTTATAAGCCCCTAATTCAAGGAATTTGTTCTATATGAAAATTTGAAAATGCCTGCTCACTGGGGATGGTGGTCCAGGATATTTGGTACTTAACACTGAGTTGTTTTGTGGGTGATGAGATCTGAGCAGGGATCAGTATGTTTGTCCTTATAATTCTCCAAAATAAGATAGCTGTTTTATGGCCCTATTTTAAGATAAGTAGATTTTTTTTAGGCTGATATATTATGAATCTTCCAAATTACTTATATGAGAAAAACATCTCAAAGATTCTCTCCTTCCTTTTAAAAAAATTTAGGGCCAGGTGCTGTGGCTCACGCTTATAATCCCAGCACTTTGGGAGGCCAAGGCAGGAGGATCAGTTGAGCCCAGGAGTTAGAGATCAACCTGGGCAACGTGGCGAAACCCCGTCTCTACCAAAAAATACAAAAAATTGGTCAGGCGTGGTGGCACGCATGTGTAGTCCCCGCTACTTGGGAGGCTAAGGTGGGAGATCACTTGATACTGGGAGGTCGAGGCTATGGCGAGTCATGATTGTGCCACTGCACTCCAGCCTGGGCGACAGAGCAGGATCCTGTCTCAAAAAACAAAACAAAACAAAAAATCAAAACAAAACAAAACAAAACCCAAAAAGCAAAAATATATTAAGAATTTTAAGAAGCTAACAGCAGAGCAGTAAACCCAGCACAGGCCCTTCTGAGCATGGTGGCCCGGGTGACCGCACAGACCACATGCCCCGAAGCCTACTCTGCTATAAGGTACCTTCTTTCAATCCTTCCATCCCAGGGGACTGACCCAAGGAAGAGGATTAAGAACCACTGTTTTCCAACATGTCCCCCCCACCCCATCCCCTGCCGTGAGGATTGTTTCATTTTAAAAAAAGTAATTAAGGTTTTAAATTGTGGTAAAGTGTATGTAATAAAATTTCCCTTAATATTTTAAGTATATTAAGTATATTTACATTGTTGTGCTACCATCGCCATCATTCATCTCCAGCATGTTTTCATCTTCTCAAATTGAAACTCTGGACCCATTAAACCTTAACTCCCCATTCCTCAACCTCCAGCCCCTGGCAGCTACCAACATTCTAGTTCTGTCTCTGTTATTATTTTTTCGAGACAGAGTCTCACTCTGTCGCTCAGGCTGGAGTGCAGTGGTGCTACCATAGCTCACTGCAACCTCTGCCTCCTGGGTTCAAGCGATTCTCCTGCCTCAGCCTCCTGAGTAGCTGAGATTACAGGCGTGCGGCACAATGCCAAGCTAATTTTTCGTATTTTTAGTAGAGATGAGGTTTCACCATGTTGGCCAGGCTGGTCTCGAACTGCTGACCTCAAGTGATCCACCCACCTCGGCCTCCCAAAGTGCTGGAATTACAGGAGTGAGCCACCTAGCCTGGCCTGCCTCTATTATTTTGACTGCTCTAGATACCTCTTCTGGGTGGAATCACACAGTATTTTTCCTTTTGTGACTGGCTTATTTCACTCAGCATAATGTCCTCAAGGTTCATCCATTTTGTAGCGTGTGACAGAATTTCCTTCCTGTTTACTGCTGAATAATATTCTGTTGTGTGTATGTACCACTTTTTTTATCTACTCATCTATTGATGGATGCTTAGGTTGCTTCTAGCTCCTGGCTATTGTGAATAATGCTGCTGTGCACATGGGTGTACAAAAATCTCTTGGAGACCCTGCTTTCCATTATTTTGGGTTTATACCCAGAAGCTGAATTGCTGGATCATACTGTAATTCTGTTTTTGGGAACTGCCATATCTGTTTTCCATAGCGGTTGCACCATTTTACAGTCTTACCAGCAGTGCACAATGGTTCCAGTTTCTCCACATCCTTGACAACAATTGCTAGTTTCTATTTTTGGTAGCCCCTAATGGGTATGAGGTGGTATCTCGCTGTGGTTCTGCTTGGCATTTCCCTGATGATTCCTGATGTTGAGCTTTATCTGTTTTTAAATGTGGTGTTGAATACTCACAGTGATCCTTCTCTCTGCCTTTCCAGAAAGGAGATGAAGTTGCTGGAGCAGGCAGGTTCTCTGAAAGGCTCCCTGAGTGTAGAAGAGCAGCTGTCACTCATCAGTGGTTGTCCCAATATCCAAGAAGCAGTAGAGGGCGCCATGCACATTCAGGTGAGTGAAGGACACTGGCGCCGCATCTGTGGGGCCTGAGACATTGTCTCCCAGCCTCTCCGGAGGAACAGGGCAGGATACAGAGCAGTGGCAGGTGTGGGCATTTTGCATCTTCAAGGGCAGGATTTTGTTTTATGTGATAGGAAATGTGGTCCTCAAAACACCCTCTATACTGGGTTCTCATCAAACTAGCGTGACAATGTTCTGTTTCAGGAGACCAATGCCTTATCCGCGAGGCCACTAGGGATTCTGGTGACAATGTTGTATTTTAGAGGCATTAACAGTTTTAGCAAAAATAGGTTTTCTGGACTGCTAATACTATTTTATTTTGTTTTATCATCTTATCAAATGACAGATTATATTATTGTTCTCATATGTATTTGAGCAAAAGTTTACATCATCAAAAAGAAAACCTTTCACTTGCATGTAGCCTTTCCAACAACTTTACTTTAAAAAAGAGAAATCCTCATGAGGGTTGTTTGCACAGCGGGATGAGCCTGGAGAGGTGAGTGGTCCCTGCAGGTGGAGCTGGGAGCAGCCCCTGTGGCTGGGCCCTCTTTCCAGGCATCCCGCTCCTGAAGCTCCTGTGCCCACGCACAGGCCCTGCCCTGTTGAAGAATCCTGAGGCATACCCTTGTCTTTTCAAAGGCTGCACTTACTGCTATAAGGTTTATGCAAATTTACCTAAAGCTAAAAGAGTCATTATTCCCAATATCTTTCCTTGATATTTTGTGTTCTGAGATTTGCACATTTCACGTCGTTACTCTGTTGATATTCTAGCTGAGAATTTGGAAGCAAACCGAAAAGGCTGTGTGTGTTCTCTGGTCAGTTGCTGCTCTAAGATTCGGGTCAAATACAGAAGATGGAAGTTTTAGGTCTCTATGACTCTAAAATTCTTAAAATTGTTAAATTTCTCAATTTGCTAAAAATTCATTAAACAAATGTGTGTCACAACAGAACACAAGGAGAGGACTGTTTTTCAACTTCTTATCTCTTTCTAATATATTATCCTCTATCTCTTGATATGGTGAAGTTTGTATGAAGTTGAAGGGACTTTAAAGAGACCTGAGGGCTCCTAATGAGTTCCCAGTGCCACCTGTTTCTACCCTTAGTTGCGGGTGCTGTAAGAGGAGTTGCTTCTGAAGAGCACAGACGCTCTCCAGGCCTGGTCTTGGCAGAGAAGCTTCTTTCACATGAATTTAGTTTTATTTTTTATTTTTTTGAGACAGAGTCACTCTGTTGGCCCAGGCTGGAGTGCAGTGGTGTGATCTCGGCTCATTGCAGCCTCCACTTCCTGGATTCAAGCGATTCTCCTGTCTCAGCCTGCGGAGTGGCTGGGATTACAAGCGTGCACCACCACACCCAGCTAATTTTTGCAGTTTTAGTAGAGACAGGGTTTCACCATGTTAGCCAGGCTGGTCTCAAACTCCTGACCTCAAGTGATCCGCTGGCCTTGGCCTCTCAAAGTGCTGGGATTACAGGCGTGAGCCACTGTAAACTGCATGAGTTTAGTTTTTTTTTCTTTTTTGTTTTTTGTTTTTTTTTGAGATAGAGTCTCGCTCTGTCACCCAGGCTGGAGTTCAGTAGTGTGATCTTGGCTCATTGCAACCTCCGCCTCCTGGGTTCAAGCGATTCTTGAGCCTCAGCCTCCCAAGTAGCTTGGATTATAGGCATAAACCACTGCTCCCAGCCATGAGTTTAGTTTTTAAGGAAAGTATTTAGTTATATAATGTGATTGAAATATGAATAAGTGATCTATTATTATAATATTTCTACTTTCACATTTCACAGAATGCTTTTGTTCAAACTCTGGGCTGATATCTCCAACTTCAGCATGTTTGTCTTCATTACAATCACTTTTTTGAGTCTCTCTGAACAGAGTTCCCAGACTATGTTACCTTTGCCTCTTGGAGATGTTTGCTATGCAGAGCTTTTTGAACCCATCTACAATGCTGGCACTGCAAATTTTATCCCCAACCTCAAAGACTAATTCTCAAACATTTAGGTGTTTTTTCCTTTTGTAATAATACACTTGTGATTCCATAGCATGGCAACTTGCTGTGCTTTTTTTTTTTTTTCTTTTAAAGAATCTTTCTATAGCTACTTTATAAATTTCCTAGCAGTAACAATTGTAAAGTCATCCCCTAGGAATAATTCATCTATCCATGTTAAATTTCTTTGTCTCCCCATCCCATTTTTTTTGATAGTTTATCATATGATTTCTATAAACATCCAAAACTACCCTAACTGAATTAGTTCCGGTTAATGTGTCTCCCTCAAAGAGTATATTGTTTTTTATAAAGTGGTGAACCCTCCATAATATGAGAACATTATAATAGACTTGGGTAATAAGGCAAGTTTTTCTGTTAAAGAGTAATTTGGGGGGAATATGTGAATTTGGAAGGTATGTAAAGTGCTTACATGGTACTTGGCACACAGAAAATGCTCAGGAAATGGTAATTATTTTATAATGTGGCCATTTATACCAATTTTGGTAATAAAGAATGACATGGGGCAGTATATGGCGTTCTGTACATGGTTGGCACTAGTGAAAACTGCTCTTTAACTACAGTCTATCTTTATTTTATAGATTAAATGAGTGTATTTACAAGGCATGACGTGTTGAGCCATATCTATTATGTAGAACACAGAGCCAAGCGGGACTTGGACAGGAAACTAGAGAAGGATGAGGTAAACTAGTAGGTTTAATTCCTATGAGAGTTTATATTCTTCAGAAATTGTTGTACCTCCAGTATCAGAGAAAGGAGCGGGTAGGAATAGTTCTGACCAGGAGGCTTCGGGAAGGTTTAATGCAGGTAGGATTAGAGCTTGTCTTGACTTGTGACAAGTGGATTTTGGGGGTGGGGGTGGGAGGATTGTGTGGGAGGAAGAGATGAATGAGATGAGAAGTCCCTTTGAGGGTGTTTGTAAGGCCACATTACAGACCCATTGGAAAGGTAGGAAAGGCTGGTCCAAGGTGGAAACCAAGTCGCCATGCTACGAATGCCAACCTGAAGAATTACTTAGGTGAATTGAGTAATACACAGTGCTTAGAGGAGTACACGAAGAGAAGCACCATTTATGTGTTTCTTTAAAGAAATAAAGATGAAGGCTGGGTGTGGTGGCTCACGCCTGTAATCCCAGCACTCTTGGGAGGCTGAGGGTGGCGGATTGCTCGAGCTCAGGAGTTCAAGACCAGCCTGGCCAATATGGTGAGACCTCATCTCTACTGAAAATACAAAAACTTAGCCGGGTATGGTGGCATGTGCCTGTGATCCCAACTACTTGGGAGGCTGAGGTGGGAGGATTTCCTGAGTCTGGGAGGTGGAGGTTGCAGTGAGCCGAGATCGGGCCACTGCACTCCAGCCTGGGCAACTGGAGTAAGACTCCATCTCAAAAAACAAACAAACAAACAAAAAAATATTGTGAGACCTGAAGAAAAAATAATTATAAAAAAAATAAAGAACTAAAGGGTTTGGATTTCAATCTATGTCCTGATTAGAATCCTGCAAGGAAGGTATTTAGTAGGAGAATGAAATGAATCAGAAGGAAAGATGAGTAAGAAAAAAGAATCAGCAGTTCATTTTTGCCAGTTAACTGATTTTCTTGGGCATGTTTACACATTTCTTTTCTTTTCTTTCTTTCTTTTTTCTTTGAGATGGAGTCTGGCTCTGTTGTCCAGGCTGGAGTGCAGTGGCGTGATCTCGGCTCCCTGCAACCTCCACCTCCTGGGCTCAAGGGATTCTCATGCCTCAGCCTCCTGAGTAGCTGGGATTACAGGCATGTGCCACCACACATGGCTAATTTTTTTGTGTACATTTTTTAATAGAGATGGGGTTTCACCATGTTGGCCCGGCTGCTCTCTAACTCCTGACCTCAAGTGATCCACCTGCCTCCACCTCCCAAAGTCCTGGGATTACAGGCATGAGCCATTGCGCCCAGCCTACACATTTCTTTATATGATGTAAAGCAAATTTAATCCTCTGAATTTTAAAACTAGTGCATAGGCTGGGCGTGGTGGTCCACGCCTGTAATCCCAGCACTTTGGGAGGCCAATGTGGGCAGACTGCCTGAGCTCAGTAGTTCAAGACCAGCTTGGGCAACATGGTGAAACCCCATCTCTACTAAAAATACAAAACATTAGCCAGGCGTGGTGGTGTATGCCTGTAATTCCAGCTACTTGAGAGGCTGAGGCACGAGAATCACTTGAACCCAGGAGGTAAAGGTTGCAGTGAGCCGAGATGGAGCCACTGCACTCCAGCCTGGGCGACAGAGTGAGACCTTGTCTCAAAAACAACAACAACAACAACAACAACAACAAAACCTAGTGCATGTTAGTGTCTCAGGTTTACCAAACAAACAAGTAAATGAAACCCCCAGAGTGAAACCTACCTAATGCTGCCCCACATGTTTGTTAAAGTACATTAGTGTTTCTAACACAATGTAATGTTAAACATGTATCTTACCTAATTAAACATCTCTGTGTTGTAAAGAAAGTTTAGGACAATCCTGTTTATGTTCATTATTCCAAAAATACTGAAGATTTGTGTGTATTTATATGTTTCCACTTCTCCTGTTTATTTTTTCTCTTTCTAATACATTTGAGATTATACTGCATCGTGGTTTTTATTTAAAACTTAGAACATTTCCTGCTGTACGATTTGCTCAGGGCTGTATCAGAGAGAAGTGGCACAATCTTGGCTCACTGCAACCTCTGCCTCCTGGGTTCAAGCGATTATCGTGCCTCAGCCTCCCAATTAGCTGGGATTACACGCATCTACCACTACACCCAGCTGATTTTTGTATTTTTAGTAGAAACAGGGTTTCACCATGTTGGCCACGCTGGTCTCGAACTCCTGACCTCAAGTGAGACATATAATTTTTAGACTTAAAAAACTGTGATAGTCACCATTTGATGGCAAACCTGAAAGAAGCCTCCGTCTAAGAATTCCATTAAAGCTGAGGTTCCCAAAGTCCGCAGCCTCTGCCGGGCTGCAACCACTCATCTGCTGGCAACCACTCACCCGCCCTGTGGTGCTGCCTCATCTCAGGGTCCACAGACTTTTTGCCAGTGGCACCCTCTTAGCAGCTCTCACAGCTCCTTTTTCTGATTTATACAAGGGAAGGTTCTCAGTGTAGAAAAATCAATCTAGGCTACTTGGAGACAGTTTTCTTTTTTAAAAAAAAATTAATTGCTGTATTTTGGCCAGGCGCGGTGGCTCACGCCTGTAATCCCAGCACTTTGGGAGGCCGAGGCGGGCAGATCACGAGGTCAGGAGATGGAGACCATCCTGGCTAACACGGTGAAATGCTGTCTCTACTAAAAATACAAAAAATTAGCCAGGTGTGGTGGCGGGCACCTGTAGTCCCAGCTACCCGGGAGGCTGAGGCAGGGGAATCACTTGAACCTGGGAGGCGGAGGTTGCAGCGAGCCAAGATCGCGCCACTGCACTCCAGCCTGGCGACAGAGAGAGAAGAGGGCTGGATGTGGTGGCTCATGCCTGCGATCCCAGAACATGGGGAGGCCACAGCGGGTGGATTGCTTGAGCTCAGGAGTTCGAGACCAGCCTGATCAACATGGTGAAACCCTGTCTCTACCAAAAATACAAAAAATTAGCATGGCATGGTGGTGCATGCCTGTGGTCCCAGCTGCTTGGGAGGCTGAGGTGGGAGGATCACTTGAGCCCAGGAGGTGGAGGTTGCAGTAAGCTGAGATTCCGCCACTGTACTCCAGCCTGGGTGATAGAGTGAGACCCTGTCTCAAAAACAAACAAACAGACAAACCAAAATAAAAGACTGTACAGAGCTCTTTTAGAATGATGATGTGGTATGTTACAGTCCAAGTGAGAAAGTTGACTTCATGTTGATGATATGGTCAGTCTAGATGGCGTGAACCCAGGAGGCGGAGCTTGCAGTGAGCCGAGATCGCACCACTGCACTCCAGCCTGCGCGACAGAGCGAGACTCCGTCTTAAAAAAATAGTAATAAATAAAAAATTACTTGCTGTATCTTAATTGTACATATTTGGGATTCATGTGTGATTGATTTGTGTGTTCAGTGTGTCATGGTAAAATCCCGGTGTATTAGGATATCCAGAACCTCACACGTTTATCTTTTATTGTGTTGGGAACACTATAAATCTTCTATTTTGAAATATATAACATTATTAACTCTAATTTCCCTACTGTATTATTGAATGCTAGAACTTACTCCTTCTAGCGAACTGTATTTTGTACTCATTAACCAGCTTCTCTTCATCCCTCCTTCCCCTTCCTGGTAACTGCCGGCTGCGGGTGTCCACCATTCTACTCTCTACCTCCACGAGACCCACTGCTTTAGCTCCCCTACATGAGTGAGAACATGGGATCTTCGCCTTTCTGTGCCTGGCTTACTTCGCTTAATATAATGATCTCCAATGCCATCTATGTTGCTACAGTTTTCTTATAAAATATGTTGCTGTGGTTTTCTTATAAAAAGAAAATTATTACTATTTAGGGAATTGTTCACAAGCAGGAGGCAGAGTTTGAGGAGACGCGTGTGTGCGTGCGCACACACACACACACACACACAGACTGCTTGCCACAATGCTTCAACTAAAAATAATCCCACTGTCGGATCTGCCCAGCCCCAGGGGGCGAAGCCCAGTAATGGGAGTGTGGTTTTCCCCAGTGGATTGTTTTCTACCCAACCCTAGAGGGCGGGGAGCCTGGGTCAGGACGTTTCCTAATACTCTGCTGAAATCCGGGAGCATGCAAGAAAGAAACCTGAATTTCTAGAACTTAGTGCAATTTTGAAATCAAATCTTGCCTGGCAAGAAAACCTACTGTTCTGGAAAAATAAGTTTACTCTGAAAAGCTGGTCTCAAGCCTTGACTTTTAAAGCACATTAAAGCTCATTAGCCACTATGTCGAGGCCTTATCTAATCTCTGGAACTTAAAACTGGAGATCACAGTAGCTGGTGGGAGCCATGGGAATGATTTATAGAGTTACGAAGTTTAAATGGGGTTTCCTTACACAAAGTCAGAACAATAGCTGAAATCGAGAAGTTAAATGGATATTGTCTATGTAGATGATCAGAATTTGCATCTCAACTATACCTTTAAAATGGAGAGAATGCTAATCATTTTGAAAAGGACCTTCAGACACTGTCAGTAATTACAGGAAGTAGCGTTCTTTTGGAAATTTATTTGTTTTCTTAAAGGATAGAAGCTTGTTGGACTTTCAGTCTTGGTTCACTGAGACTCAGAATATTCCTTCTTTTGGTAGAGATGGGTGTGGGGGTGGGGGGTTCAGGCAGCATTGGACACATGAGATGACCAGCCCTGAGAATATTCGGGAATGTGCGAGGAAACTGGAGTTACACTTTTTCTGTTGTATGTGTTTTTTCTTTTTCCTTTTGAGATGGAGTCGCACTTTGTCACCCAGGCTGGAGTGCAGTGGTGCGATCTTGATTCACTGCAACCTCTGCTTCCCGGGTTAAAGCAATTCTCCTACCTCAGCCTCCCAAGTAGCTGGGATTATAGGCGCCCACCACCACGCCGGGCTAAGTTTTGTATTTTTAGTAGAGACGGGGTTTCATCATGTTGGCCAGGCTGGTCTTGAACTCCTGACCTCAGGTGATCTGCCCGCTTCGGCCTCCCAAAGTGCTGGAATTACAGGAGTGAGCCACCACGCACGGCCATACGTGTTTTTTTCTTTACAAATTGTAAAATCAGGTTTACAAAGATATAATTTCCATACAAGAAAATTCACTCGTTTCAGCGTTCAGTGCTATGTGTCTGACAGATGCGTACAGTCACGTATGAAACCAGCTTCACAGCCGGGGTTCAGAGCATAGAGCCTCTCCTTCCCTTTGCAGCTAATTTCCTCCCACCGTTCCCCAGGCCTTGCCCACCACTGATCTGTTCTTTGTCCCTATAGTTTGGCCTTCTCCAGAATGTTATGTAAAATGGAATCATACATGATGCAGCCTTTTGAGTTTGGTTTCTTTCACAGAGTAAAATGAATTTGACGTGGCTTGTGTGGTTGTGTTGATTGGTAATTTGTTGCTGAGTGGTATGACATTGCTAAGGTGCGTGGGACTCTGGATGGACTGGGGCAAGCCCACCTCACACACTCACGAGATCATCTGGAAGCACGAGCCTTCAGTTTTCACTTGCGAAGTGTGAAAACATTCTGTCCTAATGTTCTACTAGCTTCCTGCCACAGCCCTTACTTTTCTGATGGCTTGCTCTTGCTTTATTCAAATAGTGTGCTTACAGAACTGGGCACGAGGTCTTATTTCTGTGAAGCTGTATTTTTATTTATTTGCTTGGCTTTTTTTTTGTAGTATGTATAGCTTCAAAGATATAATATGAGCAAGTAATGAAAAATGTTATACATTCAAGAGACAGGCAAGTTTTTCTCTTAATCTGTAATTATGTATTTAGCTTCTTCTGTGACCAAATAGGACTTGAAAAAATGCTAAGTTGAAACCTAAGAAGGACAGTAAAATAAAGTCTAAGAACAGGAGGGCATCCTCATTGCATTCAGTGTGCCTGCAGGTGAGGACTAAACATGGCCAGCATTGTGGGTCCCCGCAGCATCCACGAACGGCAGGTTATTGGCATGATTTGCGCTGGCAGGCCCTGCAGTGATGGACGAGGCAGTGACCTGCCTGTGTCTCAGACATCGTGGGACCTGCAGGAGCATTAGGAAAGTACTCCACCATGATTTGTTCTCTTTGGCCTCTACCTTGTGGGGTGGAGTATGAAGTTATGTGTGCTGGAGCAGAATGTTGGAAGGCAACAGGCTTTGATCTTTGCCAGGAAGCCTGGCTCAAGGTCAGCGTTAGCCTGAATTTCTACTTTACCTTTCAGTTTGGGCATTTTGGCTTTTCCCCCTTCACAACCACCTGCCAATGGAAGACGGTAATTTTTTTTTTTTTTGAGACAGAGTTTCGTTCTTGTCACCCAGGCTGGATTGTTGGCTCACTGATCTTGGCTCACTGTAACCTCTGCCTCCTGGGTTCAAGTGATTCTCCTGCCTCAGCCTCCCAAGTAGCTGGGATTACAGGTGCCCACTGCTACACCCGGATAATTTTTGTATTTTTAGTAGAGACAGGGTTTCACCCTGCTGGCCAAGCTGGTCTCAAACTCACTGCAGGTGATCCGCCTGCCTTGGCCTCCCAAAGTGCTGGGATTATAGACATGAGCCACCATGCCTGGCCGTGCATTTTTTCAAAGAAGTAAATGTTTCTTCTTCATAATGTCTTTAAGTCTGGAAGGCTGGGATCTAGCTGTGTTGCGATTTTGACTTAGGTGTTAGGGAGTGGATGGGGAGGTCACCTGGTGTGTTCTTGCAGCAGTGTAGGAAAATGCAGTTCTTGGTAACAGCTTGGTCCATGACTTCTTGATGAACTGTGTGACGTGGGAGAGCGCAGGGGCAGCCCCAGCATCCCTGTCTCAACATTGACATACTCAGTGCTCTGTCCCCAGGGCTGGGCCAGCCAGTTTTCCTTCCAGGGTTCTTTAGGACAGAAACCCTCCCTTTAAAAAGTGTTAATTATAAGTATTAACAAAGTTTGCATGCTACGAAGAGGAAGACATGCCTAATTCAATTCCTCTAATACCCATTTGTTACATTTTAATATATTTACCTCCAGCCTTTTTTCCACATATAGTATTTATAATTGTAATGATAGTGTGTCTTTATAGATACAGTGTCATATTCTACTTATATTAATCAACATTTAACACTTTCTAGTGGCTGTGTAAGAGTCTGTCAAGTGGATGTATCAACTAAGTCAAATATCACATAGAAAATAATGATCTTATGGCTACTTCCAGTACTGTGCGATTGTAAGTTAAACTTGGTTGATCATCCCTCTATCTCATTCTTCCATGCTTTTTGTGACTTTCTTCAGGGCGAGTTCATTCATAGGGAATTACTAGATGTAAGCCCCTTTCCAGCTCTTGATAACATTTTGCTGAGTGGCATTGTAAAAATTGCCAGTACACCTTCAGGAGTCATGTGTTAGCAAAGTTGGATTTTAAGCTTGCCAGTGTTGGGTCTGCTGATCTTTAAAGTGTTACATGAAAACATTGTCCCAGTTTGCAGCAACCAATGTGGCATCATCCCAACATCGACGTTCTTAATTTGGTTCCTAAAATAGTTTTAACCCTAAATTTCCTCTAAACTTAAAACGTAGAATCTCAAATCCCTATTTAAAAGAAAGATGGCCAGGCGCGGTGGCTCACACCTGTAATCCTTTACAGGTGTAAAGGGAGGCCTTACAGACTTGGGGAGGCCGAGGTTGGGGGATCATCAGGTCAGGAGATTGAGACCATCCTGGCCAACATGGTGAAACCCCGTCTCTACTAAAATACAAAAAAAAAAAATTAGCCGGGCTTGGTGTGGCGCATGCCTGTAGTCCCAGCTACCCGGGAGGCTGAGGCAGGGGAATCACTTGAACCTGGGAGGCAGAGGTTGCAGCAAGCCAAGATCGCGCCACTGCACTCCAGCCTGGCGACAGAGCGAGAAGAGGGCTGGATGTGGTGGCTCATGCCTGTGATCTCAGAACATTGGGAGGCCACAGCGGGTGGATTGCTTGAGCTCAGGAGTTCGAGACCAGCCTGAGCAACATGGTGAAACCCCGTCTCTACCAAAAATACAAAAAATTAGTATGGCATGGTGGTGCATGCCTGTGATCCCAGCTGCTTGGGAGGCTGAGGTGGGAGGATCACTTGAGCCTAGGAGGTGGAGGTTGCAGTAAGCTGAGATTCCACCACTGTACTCCAGCCTGGGTGATAGAGTAAGACCCTGTTTCAAAAACAAACAAACAAACCCAAATAAAAGAAAGACTGTACAGAGCTCTTTTGGAAGGATGATGTGGTATATTATAGTGCAAGTGAGAAAGTTGACTTCATGTTGATGATATGGTCAGTCTAGATGGAAACCAAATTGTCTCTTCTGCTTTAAAAGTTGTAGGTTGTTAAATTAATGCCCAAAGTCAAAATAAGCACATATCTAATAGAAACAATTTTATAAAGTCTGTTAAGTAGCAAATATAAATATAAGCTAAGAAAATACTTTTGATCTTATCACTAGGTTAAAAACATGATAAGCCCATTCAAAAGTGGTCATGGCATACATATTTAATGCTTGGAAACTAGTAAACACTTTAGCAACTATAATATTTGCTTCTAGTTATTTTTTCTAGAGTATTTTACTTTCTGCTGTTAGCAATGGGAGATGGTTATTTATGAAGACTGTTAGATACTGTGTACTATGCAGAATACACCATGGAGCCTGCCCATGTATATTTTTATATACATATATATATAACTACATTATATATATATTATAAAATGATAATATATAATACTATAATATATAATATACTGTAACATATTATACTATAATACATATGGTAGTATATATAGTAATTATAGTATTATATATTATCATATAATATATATTATACTATCTATATACTATAGTATATTATGTTAGTATAATATATAATAGAATACATAATAGAATATTATATATTATCTATTATACAATTATATATTATCTAGTATACAAAATAATATATAATATAAAAATAATTTTTAAAAATTTATTATATATTTTTTAATATATTTAAAAAATATTTTTATATATTTAATTTTAAACATTATTAAATGATAATATGTAATATTAAATACACCATGGAGCCTGCCTGTATATATACCTACTGTGTGTCAATCTCTTACTATGGGCCAGGTCCTGTGCTGCCCATTTTATGCAAAATGACCCACTTCAGTCCTCAGGACGCCCATGTAAAGTGGGTACTAGTATTTATTCCATGCCATGCCCACTCTCCACCCCCAATCATTGTTGCCTGCACACCTCAGGAATATTTTTGATTGTTTTACCTACTGCTATTTCTCCGACACCTAAAACAGTGCCTAGTTTATACAAATATTATATATATATATAAATTAATTACTTAAGATTTTTAGAGTCAAGGTCTTGCTCTGCTGCCCAGGTTGGAATGTAGCTGTGTGATCATAGCTCACTGATGTCTTGAACTCCTGGGCTCAAGCGATCCTCCCACCTCAGTCTCCCGAGTAGCTAGGACTAGAGGCATGCGCAACCGCACCCAGGTAATTATTTGTTGCTGTTGTTGAGACGGAGTCCCGCTCTGTCGCCCAGGCTGGAGCGCGGTGGCGCGATCTCAGCTCACTGCAAGCTCCGCCTCCCGGGTTCATGCCATTCTCCTGCCTCAGCCTCCCGAGTAGCTGGGACTACAGGTGCCCACCACCATGCCCGGCTAATTTTTTGTATTTTTCATAGAGACGGGCTTTCACCGTGTTAGCCAGGATGGTCTCGATCTCCTGACCTCGTGATCCACTCGCCTCGGCCTCCCAAAGTGCTGGGATTACAGGCGTGAGCCACAGCGCCCGGCCTACACCCAGGTAATTTTTTAGTAGAGTCGAGGTCTCACTGTGTTGTCCAAGCTGGTCTTGAACTCCTGGGCCTAAACAATCCTCCAGCTTGGCCTCCCAAAGTGCTGGAATTGCAGGCGTAAGCTACCTCGCCCTGCTGAGCCTGCGTTTTTAAGAGGTATGAGGCATAAGCGGGAATCTGGGAGCTTCATGTTAATGAAAAGTAAGGGGCACCTGCAGAACTCGGTGCTGGCCCTGCTGCATGTTTTTCTTCCGGCTTGGGCTCCCTGCTGCTCACCTAGCGGTATCAGCACGCTGGGAGCATATCTGCTGACGCAGAGCTGCCTTGCTGTGTTTATTTTCATTTGAAAGTCAATATTCAAAGACTTGTTGCCCAGTAAGTCTGCTTAAACCACTGGGGGAAATCAAAAGATTTCTTTCAAGGGGAGGCCTTTCACCTCTTAGGAGTCTGGTCAAGCTGTATCAGTCCCTGCTGCCCAGCAGAGACTTTCCTGCCTTTCGTTTTTCCTTTTTTTTTTTTTTTTTTTTTGAGATGGAGTTTTGCTCTGTCACCCAGGCTGTAGTGCAGTGGCGCGATCTTGGCTCACTGCAGCCTCTGCCTTCCGGGTTCCAGTGATTCTCTTGCCTCAGCCTCCTGGTAGCTGGGATTATAGGCGCATGCCACCACGCCCAGCTAATTACCTTCCTGCCTTTCAGAGGCCCTGGCGTTCAGCAAGTATCGCATTGCACATTTGTGTGCGGGAAGACACCTGGGACACTGGAGTAGCTATTTCTGTTGTTTTGGCAGAGGAGGCTGCTACTGTGGTTTCCTCGGAGAGACCTACTGTGGTTTCCTTCCTTCCTGCTGCGTGCCCAGGACCTGCCCCGGAACTGCCATGTGCGTGGGGCAGGTGACGCAGGCCAGGATGAGGCTGTGGCCTTCCTGGAGCAAGTCCACTTTCCACTGACTGAGTACACTTACACAGCCTTCCTTTAACAGGCTCTCTGCCTGCGATTTGTGGATATGTCACCGGGACTCGTCCTGCGGCCTTTTGCTTCTTGCTTTGCTCGCGTTTGAAGGCACTTGCTATCTTGCCATCCTAGTTGGTAGGTGGTAGGTGGGAATCTTCCCCTGAAAGGGTCCCTGGTTTCTCTGAGCCTGGCCAGAGCCAGCTGCAAGGCATCAGGTGATTCCCCTCTGTTCCCAAGGCCTCCTGAGGCTGATATGGCTCTTCTTTAGTCTTGGCCTATGACCCGCAGCTAATGGGAACTACTGTGTGTCCATCCCTTACCATGGACCAGGTCCTGTGCCACACTCTTAACACAAAATGACCTACTTCAGTCCTCACGACACCCCCGTAAGGTGGGTGCTAGTATTTATTCCATGCCATACCCACTCTCCACCCCCAGTCATTTTTGCCTGCACACCTCAGGAATATTTTTCATTGCTTTATCTACTGCTGTTTTTCCAGTACCTAAAACAGTGCCTGGCATGAGGCAGGAACTTAATAAACATTTGTTGATGACTGAATGGATTATCTGTTTACAAATGACAGGATAAAGATCTCACCCCAGAGCCCAAAGGTGGAGTCAGCCTTTGGGCCAGGTCGCTTGGACTCCAGCTGGAACCTGCATGCCTGCCACCCCTGCCAGGGAGGGAGAGACACGGGGTGCGGTGGGGTCTGGGAATGCGGGGAGGCCCTCTTCCCGGTGCTCCTGAGGTGGCGGATGGCTCCCTTCTCCCTGTCCAGTTGTCTGCTCCTTCCCCGTCCCTGTAGCCTGGTGATGGCCATCCTGTCTGTGAGGCTGACTTCTGACTCGCCACTCTGGGCAATGGACATCGCGAGAGGACTTTGCTGCCCTGTGTTCCGGGTGTTGGAGGGTGAAGGAGGCTGCGCACGGGTCCAGATGCTGGGCTGTTAGAAGCTAGAGTGGATGGACCAAGAGTTCCGAGCTTGCTTGACCCTGAGGCAGGGGAGCCTTGTCCCTGAGACTTTGGGAGCTGAATCACAAGATCCAGAGTTGAGGAGGTCAAGATTGTTAAGGCCAAATGGTCTCCTTCCCTTTACTGAAAGTAAAGGAGGCTGGGGCAAGTCCAGGCAGGTGACGGTTTCTCCAGCAAACCTTTCTGGGCTGGTCATTGGCTGAGGGCCCTGGGAGGGGAGAGGAAGGTTGTGTGTGTCCCCCTGGACACAGCTGAGCCAGGAGCACTCTGAGTGTGAGCAGCTTGGGAGTCGCCGCTGCCTCTGAGGGGCCAGGAGCATTTTATTTCTTCCCCAGGTATCCTCTCATTTTTTCCTCAAGCTGTCCCTTGAAATACTTGGTTTGGCTGTGGAAAAATATTACTAATTACAATCACTTACATGAACAGGAACTCCATGCAATAATTATGCATCTTGTCAAATAGGGGCTGACTGGCTCTTGGTAAGCCTTTTGAGGGCGACACAAAATTTTTCAAGTGTTTGTTGCTTTACCGGTTTGTGGCTTGTGGAATATGGCTCTCTTCTCCCAGCTCAGATATTAGAGGAAGGCTACATCCCATCCCTATGCAGCAACGGCTGGGGACGGGACAGGGCAGGTGGGCGTGAGAGCTGCCTGCTGCCGGCGCTGGTCCTGGACCACAGGTTTCCTCCGAGATACCTAGTGAGCACTTTAAAGGCCACTATGATGGCTGAAAGTGGAGGAAATTATGAAAAATATATTGTCAGCATCTTAAGATTCTGACTCTTGTATGCTTTTAAGTGGAGCAGTTTCCAGGAGCCATAGTTGAGCTCTAGCTGCTGCTCTCTGTGGAATTCAGGACGTGCCCATGCCTTTCTCATTGTGCCCAGATGTTTTTATTCAGTGTCTGTCCCCTTCCCAGCCCAGAAGTAGGGAATCCCCTTCTTCAGAGAAGAAGAAATGGAAACCGATGCCTGTCATTAATAGCCATGTGGGTGACCCTCAATGAAATTACCTTGTTACTTATACCCGATTCACTTGCTATGTTAACTAAATTACCCTGTTACTTATACCCGATTCACTTGCTGTGTTTTTGGTACTTTCCTGGACGTTAGAATCCATGAGAGCCATTGTTTTATTGTATAAATCATGATGAAAAGAGAAATGGAAAATGAGTTATCTTGAGTCTTAAATGAACTGTTTTTGCTTTTCCTGTTTTGTTTTGCTCTGGGTGGGATGTAATGTCCGCTTTTACACCTGTGTTGCAAGTACCCAGCCCCACTTTCACCAACGGGCTCCTTCTACGTTGTTTGTACTTTCATGAAGCACACCATGTTATCTGTGATGGCCAGGACGGTGGGCTCCGTGAAGCCCCAGACAGACACCTTGGCATCCAAGTGTGCCCTCTACTTTGGAGCGCCATCCTTGGCGCTCGCCCACCCACTCTGGCCAGGTCCCGTGAGATCACAAGGCTGCCTCTGGCTCTTCTTGCTGAAGGCCAGTTCAGAGGTCTCAGGCTGGTACCAGGGGCCGAGTCTGGCCATGTGCAGCTTTAAAAATAATTGTTCATTTGTTTGTTTGAATGACTCACTGATGTTTAAAAGTCTGGAAATTTCCACATAAAATATAGCTGTCTCACAGCTCCTTAAAGTCCGACGCTCCGGCCACAGTGAGCAGCATGTGGGCGCCACACAGTGGGACTGCGGGTCTCCCCGCCGCTCCTGCCGGCTCCTGTTCGTGGCTGTACATTACTGTTTACGCTGTAAGTGGAGAGGAAAGCGAAATATTTCTTAAATTCCTATTTCAATCAAAAGTGGGAAAACAAGAATTAGATTGCAGACTAATTTTACCTCACCTTCTTTAACTCACTCACTGTCTCTGAGCAGTACGGGCACTGGAGTTTGCTCCACTGGCCACTCCACCCCCGTTCCACCAAAGAGACTGGATCTTGGACCCCCAAATCCTAACATCCCGATGGCAAGAAGAGGCCCAACAGTGAGTCCAAAAAGCGATTGCACCTCACAAACACTGAGAGCACAACGGGCTTCACTCCTTGACCTCTCTCCTCTGCCCTCCCCTTCCTGGCCCCAGCCAAAGTCCTGTGATTTCCTGGGGTGCCTCCTTTCTCCCCAGCATACCAGCATCCATGTGTTGTTCCAGCTGTCTGGGACCTGGGAGATGCAGAAGGTGTTCCAGCAGAGCGAATCCCCACCCTGGGAACCTCAGCTTCTTCCAGTGACAGGCCTGCCCCAGTGAGCCAATCCCAGGCCTCAGAGGGCCACGCACTGTCCTTAAGCTATCAGAATCCCATCTTTTTAGAGGTAAAGGCAGTGGTTGGGAGGAACCTTTGACTCTAGCTAGCCTTGCCCGTACGTTAGGAGGGCACAGCCAGCACTTTTACAGGAAGCTTAGAAAACAAGTTTTCTCATCTATAAAATGGAGATAATATTAGAAACCACCCCCTAAGGCTGTATTGAGGAGGAAATGGCCACGATGCATAGTGCTTAGAAGGCCATGCCTGTAGTAAGAGTGAGCTATGACAGCTGCCCTCCCTCAGATTCTGCATCGTGGATTCAGCCAACCACGACTTGAAAATATTTGGCAAAAATTGTGTCTGTGCTGAACATGTACATATTTTTTCTTGTCATTGTTCCCTAAGCAATACAGTATAACAACTATATACGTAGCATTTACACTGTATAAGGTATTATAGGTCATCTAGAGGTGGTTTAAAGTATATAGGAGGATGTGCACAGGTGATATGAAAATACTAGGCCATTTTTTAAAAATCAGGGACTTGGGCCGGATGTGGTGGCTCATACCTGTAATCTTAACACTTTGGGAGGCTAAGGCGGGTGGATCACCTGAGGTCAGGAGTTGGAGACCAGCCTGGCCAATATGGCGAAACCCGGTCTCTACTAAAAGTACAAAAATTAGCCTTGCATGTTGGTGGGCGCCTGTAATCCCAGCTACTCAGGAGGCTAAGGCAAAAGAATTGCTTGATCCTGGGAGGCGGAGGTTGCAGTGAGCTGAGATCGTGCCACTGCATTCCAGATTCCAGCCTGGGCAACAAGAGTGAGACTACGTCTCAAAAAAAAAAAATGAAAGAAAGGAAGAGAGAGAGAGAAAAAGAGAGAGAGAGGGAAAGAAAGAGAGAAAGAAAGAAAGAAAAAAATCAGGGACCTGAGCATCCTCGAATTTTAGCATCCACGGGGTTCCTGGAACCAGTGTCTGATGGATCCCGGGGGATGACTGTATATTAATAGGAAAGTGGGAAGGAGCACCTAGAAACCTGGTTTCCTAATGTAACCATTAGCAGCAATTTTGCATTTCCTTTGTCTTTTCCTTTTTTTTTTTTGAGACAGAGTCTCGCTCTGTCGCCCAGGCTGGAGTGCAGTGGCATGATCTCGGCTCACTGCAAGCTCCGCCTCCCGGGTTCACGCCATTCTCCTACCTCAGCCTCCTGAGTAGCTGGGACTACAGGCGACCGCCACCACACCTGGCTAATTTTTTGTATTTTTAGTAGAAACGGGGTTTCACCGTGTTAGCCAGGATGGTCTCGATCTCCTGACCTCGTGATCCACCTGCCTCGGCCTCCCAAAGTGCTGGGATTACAGGCGTGAGCCACCGCGCCTGGCCTGTCTTTTTCATATACATGTTTTTGTTTGCTTTAGTACACAGTTGTCATCAAAGTGAAGAAGTTACTTAATGTAAGTGTTCCATGTTGCTTTATAATCCCATAGCCACTTCCGTAATAGCCACGTCATACTCTTTCATGTGAATTTACGCTAACACACACAACCACCCCCGTACTGCAGTTCATTTGGTTTGATATTATTTCACTCTTCTGACACCTTTTTGATGGCTGAGACAACTTCTATGTATTGTGAATAATTTTGTTCAGAATACTTTCCATTAAGTGAAACTCAGACCAGAGGTTATAAGCTCTTATTTTTTTTTAAAGAAAGATTCTTCATATGTGTGTCATGGGTTTTTTTTTTTTTTTTTTTTTTTTTGAGATGGAGTTTTGTTCTTTTTGCCCAGGCTGGAGTGCAGTGGCACGATCTCGGCTCACTGCAACCTCTGCCTCCTGGGTTCAAGCGATTCTCCTGCCTCAGCCTCCCAAGTAGCTGGGATTACAGGCGCCTGCCACTGTGCTCAACTGATTTTTTGTATTTTTAGTGGAAACAGGGTTTCACCATGTTAGTCAGGCTGGTCTCAAACTCCTGACCTCAGGTGATCCACCTGCCTCGGCCTCCCAAAGTGCTGGGATCACAGGTGTGAGCCACTGCGCCTGGCCGGGTCATGGTTTTATAGCTTTTGTCTTGAGACTCTGGGAGGAATGAAGTTTTGGGTTTAAATGTCACCATTCAAAATCTGCTTCCCCTTCCTTTCTGTTCTCATCTGTTGTTAGGGAAAACAGTGAATTGGTTTTTTGTGTCAGTCTCTGGAAAAATAGAAAGTCCTCAGAAGATTGGACGATGTCACTGCTCTTGTCCAGCTCAGCGCCTTTGAGGGCTGGTGCCTTCCCTGTGGTTTCCCAGTGCTGGCAGCCCGGAGAGCTTGGTGTGGTCTCCTTCTCTGCAGCGGCCGCTGCCTGCGTGCTGGGGAAGCACATTCTATGCACTGTGAATAGAACAGTGCTTGAGGCTGTGCTTGAACTTGCACCCGGGGCCAGGCCTGAGTCGCGGCAGTGGGGCAGAGGCTTTCCATGAACCAGAAGGGAGGTCCTGCTGCCCCTTCCAAAGCTGGTTCTCTTCTCTTTTAATGAGACTTTGATTTTGGCAACAGTGGGCTGCTGAATGTATTGCTGGTCTTGGGATATTTGAGGAAGAAGAAAGCCTGCTTTGCAGGGAGGACGGGTGTAGCTTTATACCCCAACTCCAGGTGATCGCACTGTCGATAGTCTTCTCCAGGACCCTGAGGCGTAAATTAGCGAACTTAGTCCTGAACTTCTAAGATTTGGCATGAATGCTGTGTCCCTCCCATCCTTCCACTTCATTTTTATTAGATTCCATTTGGTATAATCTAATGGCTGCAGCTTTAGGAGAGGGACTTACCTGGTCGCAGTCCATCGGGAGCCCAGTGCTTTGCCAGCAAGCCCTCCCATGGGGCCAGACATTGGTGTGAGATGAGTGACTGGCTCAGCCAAGACCTTTGACAGGTTTCCCGGGGCTTTGGGCTCCTCCTTCTCCTAAGCAAGCCATAGGAAGAAATTAAACGTTGTCATGCTTGGCTGTGGGGATCAGAGGTCATATAGCCATCTTGCTTCCAGCCTGAGAATAAACAGATACCGGAAGGAATGTATAGCTAAGAGAATTCTAGAGGAAGGAAAAGTCCCAGCCACCGAGTTAATTGAACCCCGAGTCCCTCCCAGCCTCTGGCCTTTCTATGATGTGAGCCACTCCATTTCTTTATTGTTTAAGGTGGGTTAAATTAGATTGCACGTAGCTGAAAGCATCCTGACTGGTATATATGATAAAGTATATGCTGACCCAGACATGAACTTTTCAAGGGCTTCCTGGTAGCTTTTAAAATCCTATTGTAGGTTCAGAGGTGTAAAACATTGCTTGTTTTGTCTGTGGATTTACAGAAGAAAGATGAAAGTAAATTTGTGTTTATAAAGGACTGTTGAGCCTAGGTTTGAATTATGTGAACAAAGGAGTTGAAAAGAAAGTCCTAGGTTTGAACTTGCTTTTTCTCCTTGACATCTTCCTATGTGGTGGTCCATCTGCTTTAGGAAATGGCCTATATGTTTTTAGACTTCCACAACTTATTTTAATCATAAAGCCCTCAAAAGGCACCAGAAAGTAAGTTGTTGGTCATATCTATGGTAGACACTTAACACTTCCTGAGAAACTGCTGACGGTGGATGGAGTTGTAATAGGGATGCCGTCCAGGGGAGCAGAGCTTGACGTCGACACTCTCCACTTCTTACCTCACATTATTGTTTCAGGAAGCCTAAGGTGATCGCTCTCTGACTCATAGCACTAGATGCTAGAAAACTAGGTAAAGGGAGCGCTGGGCATGGTGGATCACGCCTGTAATCCCAGCACTTTGGCAGGCTGAGTTGGGTAGATCACTTGAGGTCAGGAGTTCGATACCAGCCTGGACAACATGGTTAAACCCCATCTCTACTAAAAAATACAAAAATTAGCCAGGCATGGTGGTATATGCCTGTAGTCTTCGCTACTCAGGAGGCTGAGGCAGGAGAATCGCTCGAACCTGGGAGGCAGAGGTTGCAGTGAGCCGAGATTGTGCCACTGCACTCCAGCCTGGGTGACAGAGCGAGACTGCACCTCAAAACAAACAAACAAACAAAAACTAGGTAAAGGGAGAAGGTGATATCAGTGTCTCTAGAAAGAAGTCTTCGAAGCTGGCTTCTTCTTTGTTCAGTTAATGGTCAGTGAAATGAATCCCACTGTGGTCACTGGTAGATTGTTGAATGCTGGAGATTATTGAATAGCTAAGTTTGACTTCAACAAAAAAGTAAGTTTTGAGCTGAGTGTGGTGGCATGCATCTGTAGTTCCAGCTACTCAGGAGGCTGAGTTGGGAGGATCACTTGAGCCTAGGAGTTTGAGTCCTGTCTGGGCAACACAGGGAGACGTTGTCTCTAAAAATAAACTAAAATAAAAAGTAAGTTTCGAAGAGATAGCTGAATTGGAGAAGAATGCAAAACTGGAAAATTGTAGGCATGTTTAACGCCTTAAAAAAATTTCAAATGGTTACATGTTTAATTACAGAAAGACCCAGAATAAAAGAGAATAATTCTGTTAAGGCGGCAGTTCTCAACCGTTTTGGCACCAGAGATGGGTTTTGTGGAAGACAGTTTTTTCATTGCCAGGTGGGGGTTGGGGGAGGTGCGAATGGCTTCAGGATGAAACTGTTCCACTGCTGATCATAAGGCGCTTGTAAGATTCTCATGAGGAGAGCACAACCTAGATCCCTTAAGTGCGCGGTTCACAACAGGGTTTGCGCTCCTGTGAGAATCCAATGCCACGCTGATCTAACAGGAGGTGGAGCTCAGGCGCACGGCTCACCTCCTGCTGTGTGGCCTGGTTCCTAACAGGCCAGGGACCGGTACCAGTCTGAGGCACCGGGGGTTGCAGACCCCTGTGTTGAAGTATTCACGTTTATCTTTCCAGCCCAATCTCGGCTCACTGCAACCTCTGCCTCCCGGGTTCAAGCTATTCCACTGGCTCAGCATCCCGAGCAGCTGGGACAACAGGCGTGTGCCACCACGCCCGGCTAATTTTTGTATTTTTAGTAGCGATGGGTTTCGCCATGTTGGCCAGGCTGGGTTTGAACTCCTGACCTCAGGCGATCCGCCTGCCTCGGCCTCCCAAAGTGCTGGGATGACAGGCATGAGCTACCACGCAAGGCCCAGATATTTTAAAAGTGAACCTCATAGCATTTTCAATGAAATATTTTAGACATACAAAAACTCATAGAATAATATAGTGACGACTCATGTATATCCATCCAATTTAAGGAGAAAAAAAAATTCACAAGTACAGGTCCCTGCTATAGCTCTCTTTCCTCCACAAGGGATTGTGACATGAACTTTGTCATTTATACTTTCTATGTGTATTTTTTACTACATGTTTATGCAGCTGTAAATAATATATAGTATAGTACTGTGGGGTTTTGAACTTTATTTAAATGTTATACTGTGTGGGCCGGGGGTGGTGGCTTATGCCTGTAATCCCAGCACTTTGGGAGGCCAAGGTGGGCAGATCACGAGGTCAGGAGAGTGAGACCATCCTGGCTAACACGGTGAAACCCCATCTCTACTGAAAAAAAAAAAATCAGCCGGGCGTGGTGGCAGGCACCTGTAGTCCCAGCTACTCAGGAGGCTGAGGCAGGAGAATGGTGTGAACGCGGGAGGCAGAGCTTGCAGTGAGCCAAGATCACACCACTGCACTCCAGCCTGGGCAACAGAGTGAGACTCCCTCTCAGAAAAAAAAAAAGTTATATTGTGTGACTTATTCTGCAACTTGTTTTCATTCATTGCTGTGTTTCATACAAATATTAAACAATTTATTTATCTGTTTCCCTGTTGATGGATGTATAAATATCAACAATGTTGAATTATAAAGAGTGCAGTTATGCATATTCCTGTACATCTCTTCTTACATTCATGTGCATAGTTAGGGTTTGTAATTAAGCATAGACTCACTATTTTATATAGCAGGTGTAACTTCAACTACACACACACACACACACACACACACAGAGTTTTCCAAAGTAATATACCAGTTTATTTTCTCACCAGAACCATAAGAGAGACAGTTAAGTTTGTGCCAGTCTGATATGTATGCAATGATAACTCATTCTTTTAATTTGCATTTCCCTGATTATTCAGGGGCTTGTGTATTTGAGCTGCTTCTGCTTTGTGTGTGCGTGCGTGTGTGTGGATATGAAGTATCTGTTGTACACTTTGCCCATTTAAACAAAATATTTTAATGGTTCTTTCACTGATTTATAACAACTCTTTAAAAATTTTAGATGCTAAATCCTTTAATATCTGATCACATTTTGCCAGCTGCCCCTGTCTATAGTGTCCTTTTATGTACATACTTAAAAATTTTTTCAATGCAGTCAAATTTACCCATCTTTTCCTTTATTTCTTGTGGACCTTAACACTTGTTTAAGAATTCCTAATCCCCTCTGTTTGGAGATTGGGGCGTATGGAAGGCTGCGAGGCCATGCCTATAAAAAGGCATATATCCAAGTGCATTGTGTTGCTATGAAGGAATACCTGAGGCTGGGCAATTTATAAAGAAAAGATGTTTATTTGGCTCTTGGTTCTGCAGGCTCTTCAAGAAGCATGGTGTTGGCATCTACCCGGCTTCTGGTGAGGGCTTTAGGCTGCTCCCACCCATGGCAGAAGGTGAAGGGAAGCTGATGTGTGTAGAGATCACATGGTGAAAGGGAGAAAAGGGAGGTGATGGGCTTTTTTTTTTTTTTTTTCAACCAGCTCTCATGGAAACTAATAGAGCAAGAACTCATTCATAGCCCCCCTCCAGGAGGGCATTAATTTATTTATGTGGGATCCACCCCCATGACCCAAACACCTCCCTCTGGGCCCCACATCCAACATTGGGGATCACATTTTAACATGAGATTTGGAGGATCAAATATCCAAACATTAGGAGCATGTCATACTGTTGCTGCCAGCATTCTGGTAAACTTTCTATGGCTCAGGGCCAGGTCTTTGCCAAGAGGAAGATCTTCAAAACAATACTGCAGAATTCGGGAGTGGCATGAATCCACCCTTTTGGAGCCTGCCAAGCTGCAGGGTGACCGGTGCCTGCCTCTGTTTTCTCTTACCCTTGCTCAGGATTAATTGTCATTGTCCTCTCCAAGAGCCAGCAGTGACGCTTTCCAACTGTTTGTGCATGGCTCTTTCCTTCCATAGCGGAGAAAGTGAAACCTAACCTCCAAATTACTCCTGAGGTGCTCCTAGGAACTTTTTGCCCAAGCCCAACCCTAGGGCACCTTTGACATCTTGTGTTTTGGTTCATTGCTTAAAGTTTGTTATTTGTTTCTCTGATGTGCAGAGATCATAGTGGTCAAGTGACTTGCCCAGAGTCACTCAGCAGGGAGTGGGGAGTAGTTGCAGGTTTCGTGACTCAGTTTAGTTTTTTGCTTAGTCCCAAGCTATTCCCTGCTGCCTGCTGTGAAACTTTGTTTATCTGTCCTTTAGGCCACTTCTGGGCATGCTTAGAGAATAGTTGGGATATTTAAAAATCTGATATCCCTTAAGCTGGAGATATTGTCCAGCCTTACAGTGCTTGTACAGGACTACTAAAGAAATTATTCTGCTCCTCTACTTAAACTACTATGGAGTTGTTGGTGTGTCTTTTCTAAAAATAAGAGCAAATTTAACCTGAAAGATTTAGAATCTTTTTAGTTGACTAAAGGATTCCTGTCAAGGGACTTATGGTCAGAAAGCATCATCAAAGTTGCTTTGAAAAAGGTGCAGAGGTTTTCTTTCAGGGATATGGCGAAGGCGGCCGTGTGTAGCATGTTTTTGTCCTGAAGGAATGTGTTTATATTCTTGAAAGTTTTAAAGGTTTTTCTGACACCAAACGGAATCTAAAGCAAAAGTGACAAATCTACCTGCGATGAATGCACTTTTGTGAGGCAGACGCAATGAACAAAGTCAGCAAATGGCAGATCAGAAAGACATTGAGAGCAATAAAAAAAATTCCAAAAGGCTAATGTATAAATAACTGCTACAAATGAAGAAGGATACAAACAGCCCACTATTAAGATGGCCAAAAGTTATGAATGTCTGATTCTCACACAGAAATAGATTTTAATAATTGAAATTCCTGGTGAAGCGCTCCCCAAGACCGTTTCTCCTCCTTCTTCCTCCTTAAAGGCAACCGTTACCACAAGTTTGATGGGTCTCCTTCTGTCCATACTTTTAGTACATATTTCTAACAATCAGCAAATAACAGTAATACTATTTTGTATGCTTTAAATTTTATTTTATTGTATTGTATTTATTTATTTTGGAGATAGAATCTCACTCTATTACCCAGGCTAAAGTGCAGTGGCACAATCTCGGCTCACTGCAACCTCTGCCTCCTGAGTTCAAGCAATTCTCCTGCCTCAACCTCCTGAGTAGCTGGGACTACAGGCACGTGCCACCATACCCAGCTAATTTTTGTATTTTTAGTAGAGATAGGGTTTCACCATGTTGGCCAGGCTGGTCTTGAACTCCTGCATGTAACTTGTATAACGAACATATTTATGTATATGGAAATGTTTATATTTTTGCAATTTGCTTGTTTTTACTCAGTCATATGCTTTTTGAGATCTGGTCTGATTGACACATTAACACCTTTTTATTCATGTTAGTTTTATTTATTTTAATGTCGGTTAACAGGAATAGGCACAATTGACACAGCCCCCATTTGACGGACACCTGGTTCATTTTTATGTCTTGCTTTTGCGTAGAGTGGCTCTCCCTCGGGCATTCTGCAGCCTCTTTTTGAGGGTTCTCCTCTGCATGGACGTAGACAGGCAGCATTTCTGGCTTGCAGGATTTGTGCGTTTTCGGTACTACTACATCTTCGAATAATGTCATATTGTCCAAAATGTGTCATTTTATACATTTCTAAATGTATTGAGTTTTCATTTCTCCATATCTTCTTCAGCACTTGGTATCATCAGATTATTTAGTTTTTCCAATCTGTTGAATGTGAAATGATAGGTCATGGTTTCAATTTGTGTGGGACCCCGAGCTAGCTACCTGTCCTTGTTTAAAAAAGGGCAGGAAGAGGCTCTCAATTTAGAAAGTACATGGGTCACATTTGCCTTTGAGAAGTCTCTCCAATAAATCAATTTAACACCTAGTTCAGAAAGGGGGTGATAAAATTTCTCCAGCCTATTGGAGGATGAGGGTAAAAGCTCATGAGACAGAAGTCATTGGGACTGTTATGCTGGTTGGCTTCCTTCAGAGTGACATACCAGAGGAGAAGGAGTCTTAGATTTTTTTCTTGAGAAAAATCAATCACTATGTGTCTTAATCTTACTTGGAGTAAGACTGCAAGCCTGCATGTATAGTGATCTGTGTTTTCAAGGTAAGACACTGGGAAAAAACTCAAGCATCAATACTGGTCATCTCTTGGAGGTGGAGTTTGGTTGAGGTTTGTCTAAATTTTTGACAATGAGCATATATTACTTTTGTAGAGATAAAAGCATGTTTATTTTGTAAAAGGCCTTTGGTGCAGGTTGCCTGGTAGGTGCGACACGCAGGTCTCCTCTGGGCTGGCTGCACGGGTGGGAGCAGGCCAGCAGGCGTCCACACTGAGGCTCAGGAGGTGGGCAGACCCAGCTTCAGGTTCTGCTGCCGTTCCTTCTTAGTTACACGAGCTTGTAAAATAGATTTTTCCATTTACAAAATGTGGATAAGGTAAGTATAGCTTACTCTGAGAGTTAAATGAAAAGGCATATAAAGTGCTTGCTGCGTACCAGGTACTGTTTGGATTGCTGGGAGATATTAGTAATGATAATGGTTGACTTTTAGAGTTTCTTATGCCAACAGTTTTGCCTGTGCTTTTTCACATTTAAGTACAATTTAGGCACGTTTGGCTAATCATTAAGGCAGTGGGATGGTACCGTTCCTGCAGGTATTGGAAAACCTGCATCGTATGCCTGCTGCTTTAGGAGACAACAAACTCAGCAGCCCCTCCCCCGAAGCTGAAGTGCCAAACTTAAGGCTCCAGGTAAACTGCCCTTCCGATGAGAGCTTTAGATTTAGGCAGTAGCCACAGGCCTAAACAAAGTCAAATGGATGAAACTTGTGATCTCTCCTTGGAAATATGGCCAAGAGTGAAACAACTACTTAGTTATTATTTTAAACGCAGGCTGCTAAATGGCTTGTGTTGGTATGTAATGGCATCCTAGATAATGGGGGCTGCCAAGAAAATATTCACACTGGCAAGTCAATTAAAATACCGTTCTCTTCCTAAGAGGCCTGGCTGGATTCCAGAGCTTCCTTTAGGGTAACGCTCAAACCTGTCATAGTTTATTTTGTTTCTGTTTTCAGGCAACAGATTTGGTTATTGCTTTTATTGTATGAGTGTTGAAATGGTGTCCTAACAGCCATCTGTACCGCCATCCCCTGGGCGCCCCCAGGGCCTCCCACCAGGCCATCCTCCTGCCTCCTTCTCCCACCAGGCCCTCCTCCTGCCCCCTCCTCCCACTAGGTCGTCCTGCCACCTTATCCCTTCCACAAGGCCCTCCTCCCACTCCATCCCTCCCACCAGGCCATCCTCCCACCCCATCCCCTCACCAGGCCGTCCTCCCACCCCATCCCTCCCATCAGGCTGTCCTCCCACCCCATCCCTCCCACCAGGCCGTCCTCCCACCCTCTCTTCTCTCCAGACCGTCCTCCTGACCCCTCCTCCCACCAGGCAGTCCTCCCGCCTCCTCCTCCCCCAGGCTGCCCTCCCACCTCCTCCTCCCACCCCATCCCTCCCACCAGGCCGTCCTCCCACCCTCTCTTCTCTCCAGACTGTCCTCCTGACCCCTCCTCCCACCAGGCAGTCCTCCCACCTCCTCCTCCCCCAGGCTGCCCTCCCACCTCCTCCTCCCACCCCATCCCTCCCACAAGGTTGTCCTCCTCCCACCCTCTCCTCCCACAATGCTGAGCCCCTGGAGGCCCAAAAGCACTCCTGTGCTTGGGAAGATGGCTTGGCACCTCTGCAGTTCTGGGTACTGCTTTCCTCTCTCAGGAGACATTCTGTTCACCTTAGACACCCAGTCTCAAGAGTGTTTCTTTCTGGGAGGCCTTGGTGAATGATTCCTGCCCCACTCCCACCAGAATCAATCAGGTTTTCTCCCACCCCCAAGTTGTTTCCATGATCCTGAGATGGGGTGAGTCATGCTGTGTTGTGGCTTTGTGTATCTGGCCGTTTCTCCACTTGGTTCTGAGCTGCTGGAGGTGAGACCATGGCTGCTTGCTTTGTGGTGCCAGCCTTCACCCCAGCTCTGGAGCCTCTTGCCTAAAGAAAGATTGGTATCCAGAGCTGCCAGGTCTTTTTAATAAAGATTAATAAATTTTACTTCATACTACATAAAAAGTAGACATGAAAAAAGTAAACACAGATGGATTAAATAAGTAAACATCTAAGAAATACTAAAATGTTCTAGAAGATAGCATAGGTCCCAAAACATGGAAGTAGGAGGGCCTCACAAAGTGAGATATAAAAACCATGAACAAATGCTGGTTTTGTAAACATTGAACCTCTGTGGGGCAGGAGGTGCTATTTACAAAATTAGAAGATAAGCAGCAGACCAAGAAAAATGTTTGCAGTGTCTGCATCATATTAAAAAATATAGCTCAATAAGAAAAAGACAAATGCCCCAGTAGAAAAATGGGCAAAATATAGGAACCAGCAATTCAGGAAGAGGAAAACCAGAGAGTCAGTGTGCATGTGAAAAGATGATAAACCTCAGTAGCATTTAGAGAAATAAAAAATAAAACAACAGCTGGCTGTGGAAGTGGAGACAGCGGCTACCCTAGTGGTGGTGGGGAGGGAGGATCCCCACCGTGAGGCCCAGGGGAGGGCGCCGCTGGGAAGGGTCTCTGCTGCCTACACGTGCCCTTTGTGTGAAAACCCACCCAGCTGTGCACTTACTGTATACATTCTTCTGTATGTATGTCACTCTTCAATAAATTAGCAAATTACTTAACTCTTAGAAAACAGCAGCTGCCGGCCGGGCGCGGTGGCTCACGTCTGTAATCCCAGCACTTTGGCAGGTGGAGACGGGCAGATCACGAGGTCAGGAGATGGAGACCATTCTGGCTAACACAGTGAAACCCCATCTCTACTAAAAATACAAAAAATTAGCCGGGCGTAGTGGTGGGCCCCTGTAGTCCCGGCTACTTGGGAGGCTGAGGCAGGAGAACGGCGTGAACCCGGGAGGCGGAGCTTGCAGTGAGCCGAGATAGCGCCACTGCAGTCCGGCCTGGGCGACACAGCAAGACTCCGTCTCAAAAAAAAAAAAAAAAAAAAAAAAAGCAGCTGCCTATTATTTTTGCCTCTGACATAGGCAAAGATTAAAGAGCCAACACCCAGTGTTGAGGCTGTGGTGAAGTGGATATTCTACATTGTCCTGCAAGTGTAAATTGGTACCAACTTTAAGAGAATAATTTGGCAATTAGTAATTGAAAAATAAACTATCGCTTTCCATGCTGTAGTAATCTGTGGTTCAAAAATGCTGACTCTTTCTATATATGGAGGCAGCATTTATATCTATATCTATGTATATACACACACACATATACATATATATGTAATGTGGTGCAAGGATTAAATCACAGTATTGTTGGTCATAACAAAAAATAGGAAACAACCTAAAGGCCTGCAGATAAAGAAATGGTTAAGTATTGGCACATCCATCCATGGGGGTGCATGCAGCTGCTAAAGGTGTTTTTGAGATATTAAGGGTGAGGGGCAAATTGCTGAACAAGATATAAAATAGAAACCATTTTTGTTTAAAGAAAAAAATTCCAAATCATTTGTATATGTGTTTGTATAAACTGGAAAAAAAGATCTAAGTGTTTAACAGTGAAGGTTGAATTGGCAGGAGGAAAGCAGACAGACCCTCACTTTCTACTTCAGATAATTTTCCTGTGTTTGATTTTGTTACAGTGTCTGTATTTTTATTCTTTCTTTTTCCTTTCAACTTTTATTTTAGGTTCAAGGGGTACATATGCAGGTTTGTTGCATCAGTAAATTGCATGTCATGGGGGTTTGGTGTACAGATAGTTTTGTCACCCGGTAATCGCATAATATCTGATAGGTTTTCAGTCCTCACCCTCCTCCCACCCTCCACCCTAAATAGGCCCCAATGTCTGTTGTTCCCCTCTTTGTGTCTATGTGTACTCAATGTTTAGATTCCACTTATAAGTGAGAACATCTGGTATTTAGTTTTCTGTTCCTGCGTTAATTCAATTAGGATTATGGCCTCCAGCTCCATCCATTATTGCTATAAAGGACATAATCTCATTCTTTTTTATGGCTGCATAGTATTCCATGGTGTATATGTACCACATTTTCTCTATCTAGTCTACCATGGCTGGGCGTCTAGGTTGGTTCCATGTCTTTGCTATTTTGAATAGTGCTGTGGTAAATGTAACCTGTGCATGTGTCTTTATAGTAGAATGATTTATATTCCTTTGGGTATATACCCAGTAATGGGATTGCTGGGTCTAATGGTAATATTCTCTTTTAAGTACTTCGAGAAATCTCCAGACTGCTTTCACAGTGGCTGAATTAATTTTTTTTTTTTTTTTTGAGATGGAGTCTCGCTCTGTCGCCCAGGCTGGAGTACAGCGGTGTGAACTTGGCTCACTGCAAGCTCCGCCTCCCGGGTTCACGCCATTCTCCTGCCTCAGCCTCCCGAGTAGCCGGGACTACAGGCACCCACCACCACGCCCAGCTAATTTTTTGTATTTTTTAGTAGAGACGAGGTTTCACTGTGTTAGCCAGGATGGTCTTGATCTCCTGACCTTGTGATCCGCCCGCCTCGGCCTCCCAAAGTGCTGGGATTACAGGCGTGGTGGCTGAATTAATTTACATTACCACCAGCAGTGTATAAGTATTCCCAATGTCTGTATTTTAAAATGTTTTTTTAAAAGGGCACAATTGAATGAAATTTTTAATATGTAGCTTTTGAGAGATTCTACTCTGCTTTGTTGTAACTGCTGGTCAGATGGATGTAGCTGACTGCCTTGGCACCAGATTTGCACAAGGCATAAGGCTGCTGCAGAAATCTGGGTCCAGAACGGCGCTATTTGGTGTCCACATGGCTTTTGAGCACTTGATATGTGACTGGTCAAAGCTGAGATGTGTTGTCAGGTGTAAAATTCCCACTGAGTTTTAAAGACTTACTATTTTTAAAAAGCGTATAAAATATCTCAATAGTTTTTAATATTGATTACATGTTGAAATGATATTTGAGTTTATGAGTTAAATAAAATATTATTAAAATTAAGGTTAGCATTTTCTTTTTACTTTTTTAATGCGGCCACTAGAAAATTTAGAATTGCATGTATGGCTCACAGTATATTTCTGTTGGATGCTGGTCTAGACGTTAAGATTTCAAGGGTCCACGGCTCCAGAAAGGAATTAGTCAAGGTCCTGTTTTAATTCTTCTTGGGGTGGGACCTGCCTTTTTGGTTATTGCTTAAAGGGAAATAACCACTCCTGTTACTTAGGTTTGTACCTTTGATCAAAAATTTGCCCAGAGAAGTCTATTGTAGTTTTGTTAGCACATTTATTTTTAAACGTCTGGGAACACATTGAATGAATTTTCTGTGATTGTGCTATATTATATCTTATCTAAGATGCTACTGATTGTAAGACATCTTCCAATTTCAGAAACATTGAGAAAAAATGTGCAAATTAGAATAGATGACATACAGTATTATCTAACCCTTGACCTATTCGGTGGTGTGGCTTTCTTCCTGTGGTTGGCTGGTAAATGAATAGACCCAATTTTTTTGATAACTCTGTGCAAAGACCTTTAGAACTGATTGAATCACTTTCCCTAACGTTTAAAACCTGGCTTTCGAGGCTCTGCCGGGGTCACCTTTTCCTTCCCCCACTGAGTACTTGGATAGCCTGCACAGATGACTTCTCTGTGCTTCCGTTTCACCCTCTGTGAAAGGAAGATAATAACGGTGGCCACAATCATCTTGTGAGTGAGTGAAAGTTAAACGAGCCCATGTCAGCACTTGGAGCAGGGCCTGGTGCAGAACAAGCCCAGCAAAGTGGGCCACAGCTTTTGGTCCTTTGAGGCTGGTGTGTTGTTCCCATTTCATGGATTAGGGAGCTGAATGACCAAGTTTATATGTTTAGTAAGTGGTAGATCCAGATTTGTCTTATGACACCGAAGCCTTGCTATTGTCGTATTGTTTTTCTGAGATAAAAGTAAACACTTCTGATGAAGTACCATAGGCTTGGTGATATGTTTTACGTAATTTTTTTCTGGAATCGAATGAGTACTGTATTTCATCTGACCTCATTTCCACATCAGTTATTTATTCTTAAAGGTTTAGAATGAACATTCAGGATAATCTTGAAGTCTCATTAATTATTAGGGTGTGGCCAGGATTATTTTTAGCCAGTGAGTTTGGTGAGTACACCTGTTTCCTGTATTGGTGGAGGTCATGCCAGGAGACAGAAACCACACCATTAATTGGAACAGGGCAAATTTAATATGAAAAATTATTAACTGGTAATAAGGGATTAACTTCTAACTTTAGTGTTCTAAACAGAACACTAAAGAACACCCTAAGGCTGAGAGAGAATACCAAGGAAAGATGGGACTTGGAGGGGTCACAGCCCAGGGCCGACGCTGTGGTCCAGTGGATGGAGGATGCCTTCCTGTTCTCTTGGCTGCCCTGGGCCAGAGCTGGTCCACAGAGGCTGGGCTGAGGTGGGTAAGCTGGGACTCTCAAGCTGGGACTGGAAGCTGGAATCCTTGAGCTGGGCTGCCAGTGCACTCATATCCTTCTGGCAGTCTGCACTGGAAGAGCCCAGGAAGAGAGGAAGGGAAGCCCCTTCATCCCACCAGACTCCTACTGTCACAAAGCAGGGCAAAGAAGCGTGGGTGTGCAGCTGAGAGGCAAAGTACTGATGACTGGTGCTGGTCCTTTTTCATCTGACTTCCCTCTGCTGCTCAGAGTTTCTTCCTCCATATCCACTCTCTCCCAGAGTTTCCCTGTGCTGGGTCACCCAGGAGGGTGCAGAAGGGCCATGAAGAGTGAGGGGTGGGCAGGTCGTGTAACAGGAGCATAGCTGGCTAAGAAGAGAAGGAAGAGCTGGGGTTGCTAAGAAGGGCATTCTGGGGTGTGTGTGTGTGTGTGTGTGTGTGTGTGTGTGTGTGTGTGTGTGTTTTAAGAATCATGGTCTTGCCCAGGCCTGAGTACAGATCATAGCTCACTGCAGCCTGGAACTCCTGGGCTCAAGCAATTCTCCTGCCTCAGCCTCTCTTCTTTTCTTTTCTTTTCTTTTTTTTTTGTTTTGAGACGGGGTCTCACTCTGTCACCCAGGATGGAGTGCAGTGGTGGAATCTTGGCTCACTGCAGCCTCCACCTCCCAGGTTCAAGTGAGATTCTGGTGCCTCAGCCTCCTGAGTAGCTGGGATTACAGGCTTGTGCCACCACCCCAGCTAATTTTTGTACTTCTAGTAGAGACAGGGTTTTGTCGTGTTGCCCAGGCTTGTCTCAAACTCCTGACTTCAGGTGATACGCCCGCCTCGGCCTCTCAAAGTTCTGGGATTACAGGTGTGAGCCACTGCATCCGGTCATTGTATTATTTCTTAACATTTTTTGCCTAACCCAAGGCCTCACAGATTTTCTGTTTTATTTTAGAACATTTATAGTTTAAAATTGTACATGTATGGCTATGATCCACCTGAATTAATTTCATAGAAAATATAAGGTATATACTAAGTTACATTTCTTTGCATGTGAAAACCCAGTTGTCCAGCACCATTTGTTGAACCCTATCTTTTCCCCATTGACTTATCTTTGTACCTTTCTAAGAAATCAGCTGCTTAGATTTGTATGGATCTATCTCTGGGCTCTCTTTATATAATATTGATCCATGTGTCAATGTAACAGTATGTGCCAATATTACTTTCTCTTAATTACTGTAGCTTTATATTAAGCCTTGAAATTAGATACTATGTCATCCAATTTCTTTTGCAAAATGGTTTTGGCTATTCTGACTCCTTTGCCTTCCATATCTTAGAATCAGTTTGTTGATATCTACAAAATAAACTTCCGGGATTTCTATTGGGATTTCAGTGAATCAGTACATCAAGTTCAGGAGAACTGACGTGTTAACAGTATTGGGTCTTCCAATTCATGATTATGGTATAGCTTGAGTTTTCCAATTCATGATTATGGTATAGCTTGAGTTTTCCAATTCATGATTATGGTATAGCTTGAGTTTTCCAATTCATGATTATGGTATAGCTTGAGTTTTCCAATTCATGATTATGGTGTAGCTTGAGTTTTCCAATTCATGATTATGATGTAGCTTGAGTTTTCCAATTCATGATTATGGTATAGCTTGAGTTTTCCAATTCATGATTATGATGTAGCTTGAGTTTTCCAATTCATGATTATGGTATAGCTTGAGTTTTCCAATTCATGATTATGGTATAGCTTGAGTTTTCCAATTCATGATTATGATGTAGCTTGAGTTTTCCAGTTCATGATTATGGTGTAGCTCTCCACTTTACGTAGGCCTCCTTTGACTTATTTCATCAGCATTTCATAGTTTCCTGCATATTTAAGGCATTTTTTTAGATTTATGCCTAAGTAATTCTTGTGTATGTGTGCTATTGTGAATGGTATTTAACATTTTTTTTGAATTTCCATTATTAATTGCTACTGTGTAGAAATACAATTTTTTTATATTGACCTGTATCCTGCAATCTTGCTGAGCTCACTAGTCCTTGGACTTCTTCATAGATTCTTTGGGATTTTCTATGTAGGCATTTATGTCTTATGTGAATAGAGACAGTTTCATTTTCAATCTATATGCTTTTTATATCTTTCTCTTGCCTTATTGCACTGGCTAGGACATCAATATGATGTGGAATAAAATTCTATTCCGGAATAGAATCTGTCCAGCCTGGGCGACAGAGCAAGACAGCTTGCCTTATTCCCAATGTTAAGGAGGAAAGCCTTAAATTTTTCACCATTAAGTGTGATGTTAGCATAGGAATAATAGCTACCTTTCATCATGTTAAAGGGATTCCCATCTATTCCTAGATTGCTGAGAGTTTTAAAAAATATCATGAATGGGTCGGGTGCGGTGGCTCACGCCTGTAATCCCAGCACTTTGGGAGGCCGAGGCAGGTGGATCATGAGGTCAGGAGATGGAGGCCATCCTGGCGAACACGGTGAAACCCCGTCTCTACTAAAAATACGAAAAAAATTAGCTGGGCTTGGTGGCGGGCGCCTGTAGTCCCAGCTACTCAAGAGGCTGAGGCAGGAGAATGGCGTGAACCTCGGAGGCGGAGCTTGCAGTGAGCCGAGATCGCACCACTGCACTCCAGCCTGGGCGACAAGAGCAAGACTCCATCTCAAAAAAAACAAAAAACAAAAAAAAAAACACGAATGGAGGTTGAATTTTGTGAACTGATTTTTTTTTTTACATGTATTGGGATGATCACATAATTGTTCTTCTTAAATCTGTTTATATCATGAATGACATTGATTGATTTTAAAAAGTTGAACCAGTCTTGCATTCCTGGGATAAACTCCAGTTGGTCATAACGCACTATCCTTTTTTGTTGAGATTTTTTTTGCATATGTGTTTTGAATAGTTTTTTTTTCCCCATGTAATGTCTTTGTCTAATATTTTGATATTACGGTGATTCTGCCTTCATAGAATGAGTTGGGAAATGTTTCTTCTTTATTTTCTGAAAGAGATTGTAAAGATTGGCAGTAGTTCTTTAAATGTTTGGCTGAATGTGGCAAACCCTGGGCCTGGGCCTGGAGTTTTCTCCAGGCCCAAATTAAATTTGAACTACAAATTTAATTACTTTCCTAGAAATAGACTAATGAGGTTTTCTATTATTTCTTAAGTGAGTTTTGGCAGTTTGTGTCTTTCAAGTAATCAGTCCATTTGTTCTAAGTTGTAGGATTTGTTGGCATAAATAATTATTCATAATATTGCTTTATTATTCTTTTAATGACTATAGGACTGGCAGTGATGTCCCCTCTTTCGTTCCTCATATTGGCAATTTGTGTCTTCTCTCTTTTTATTGGTCAGTCTGCCTTGAAGTTTGTCAGTGTTACTGTTTTTTCCCTAAGAAACCAGATTTGATTTCATTGATTTGTTTCTGTTGTTTTTCTGTTTTCAATTTCATTGATTTCTGCTTTTACTTTTATTGTTTTCTTCTTCCTTTCTTTGTATTTAATTTGCTTTTTTTCAGTTTCTGAAGATAGGAGGGCTGGATTAACGATTTGAGATATTCTTCTTTATTAATGTAAACATATAATGCTATACATTTTCCTCTCAGCATTGCTTTAGTTGAATCCAATGATTTAATATATTGTTTTCATTTTCAAAATATTCAAATATATTAGAGTATTTCAAAATATTCAAAATATTTCAAAATATTCAAAAATATTAGAATATTTCAAAATATTCAAAATATTTCAAAATATTCTAATTTCCCATGAGAGTTTCACCTTGACTGTAGATTATTTGGAAGTGTCTTGGTTAATTTCCACATATTTGGGGATTTCCTAGATATTCTTTTCTCATAGATTTCCACTTCAATTCAATTATGGCCAGAGAACATACTTTGTTTGATTTCTATTCTTTTAAGCTTTGTTTCATGGCCAGACTATAATCTATCTTGGTAAATATTACATGTGAACTTGGAAAAGTCAGGCATTCTACTCTCGGGTGGAGAGGTCTCTGAATGTCAAGTAGATCAAGTTGGTTGATAATGTTATTCAGCTCTGCTATAATCTTATTGATTTTTAAATCTTGTTCTGAGAAAGAAAGTTATTGAGGTCTCCAGCAGTAATCTTGGATTTGTTTATTTCTCCTTTCAATTCTGTTTTTACATTATGAAATTAGAAAAAACTAATTTTAAAATTCATCTAAATTTAAACATTTTAGAAATTAGTATTTAATACCCAAAATATGTTAAATCCAATATAATGCTTTTTTAGAGCAGCTTTAGTTCCACAGGAAAATTAAGAGGAAGGGACAGAGATTTCCCATAAAGCCTCTGCCCCTACGCATGTATAGCCTCCCCCATTATCAGCAACTCCCACCAGAATGGCACATTTATTACAGTTGATGAACCTACATTGACACATATTAATCACCCAAAGTCCATAGTTTATATTAGAGTTCACTTTTGGTATTATGCATCCTATAGGTTTTGACAAATGTATATTGACATGTATCCATCAATATAGTATCATACACAGTATTTTCACAGCCCTAAAAATCCTCTGTACTCTGCTTATTGATCTTCTGCAACCCCAACAACTTCATGTATTTTGTAGCTCTGTTGTTAGGTGCATAAACACATAGAGTTGTTGTATCTTCTTGGAAAATTGACCCGTTTAGTGTATTGTAATGCCCTTCTTTTTCTCTGATAACATTTCTTGTTTCTTAGGTCTACTTTTTCAGATATTAATATAGCAACAATAGGTTTCTTTAGTTAGTGTTTGCAAGGAATATTTTTCCATTCTTTTACTTTTGACCTATCTAAGTCCATACATTTAAAGTAGATTTTTTTTTTCTAGATAGCTTAGAGTTGGGTTGGGTTTTGCTTTTTTTTTTTTTTAATTCGGTCTGATGGTCTGCCTCTTTTTTACTTTTTGTTTAATCCTGTCACCCAGGTAGTAAGCATAGTAGCTAATACTTTTTCAACTCTCTCCCTCTCCCTCCCTCTTCTAGTAGTCCCTGGTATCTGTGGTTGCCATCTTTATGTCCATGAGTACCCAGTGTTTAGCTCCCATTTATAAGTGAGGACATGTGGTATTTGGTTTTCTGTTCCTGTGTTAATTCTCTTGGGATAGTGGCCTCCAGTTGCAGCCATGTTTCTGTAAATGATGTGATTTTCTTCTTTTTTTTCAACAGCTGCATAGTCCTCCATGGGCTATATGTACCACATTTTCTTTATCCAGTCCAGTGTTGATGGGTACCTAAGTTGATTCCATGTCTTTGCAATTATGAATAATACTGTGATGGACGTGCAAGTACATGTGTCTTTCTGGTAGAACAATTTGTTTTCTTTTGGATACCCAGTAACGGGATTGCTGGGTCAAATGGTAGATCTGTTTTAAGTTCTTTGAGAAATCTCCAGACTGCTTTCCACAGTGGCTGAACTGATTTACTTTCCTACCAACAGTGTATGAGCATTCCCTTTTCTCTGCAGCCTTGCCAGCATCTGTTGTTTTTCAACTTTAGTAATAGCCACTTTGACTGGTGTGAGATGGTATCTCATTATGGTTTTGATTTGCATTTCTCTGATCATTAGTGATGTGAGCATTTTTTCATGTTTGTTGGCTGTTTGTTATGTCTTTTGAGAAGTATCTGTTCACGTCTTTTGCTCATTTTTCATGTCTTTTTTTTGTTTGTTGCTTGTTCAATTGTTTAAGTTCCTTATAGATTCTGAATATTAGAACTTTGTTGAATGAATAATTTGTGAATATTTTCTCCCAATCAGTAGGTTGTCTTTTTACGCTGTTGATAGTTTCTTTTACTATGCAGAAGCTCTTTAGTTTAATTAGGTCCCACTTGTCAGTTTTTGTTTCTGTTGCCATTGCTTTTGAGGACTTAGTCATAAATTCCTTTTTTAAATTATTATTATTATTATTTTTAAATTATACTTTAAGTTCTAGGATACATGTGCACAACGTGCAGGTTTGTTACATATGTATACATGTGCCATGTTGGTGTGCTGCACCCATTAACTCGTCATTTACGTTAGGTATATCTCCTAATGCTATCCCTCCCTCCTCCCCGCACCCCACAACAGGCCCGGTGTGTGATGTTCCCCACCCTGTGTCCAAGTGTTCTCATTGTTCAGTTCTCATCTATGAGTGATAACATGCAGTGTTTGGTTTTCTGTCCTTGCGATAGTTTGCTGAGAATGATGGTTTCCAGCTTCATCCATGTCCCTACAAAGGACATAAACTCATCCTTTTTTATGGCTGCATAGTATTCCATGGTGTATATGTGCCACATTTTCTTAATCCAGTCTATCCTTGATGGACATTTGTGTTGGTTCCAAGTCTTTGCTATTGTGAATGATGCCACAATAAACATATGTGTGCATGTGTCTTGATAGCAGCATGATTTATAGTCCTTTGGGTATATATCCAGTAATGGGATGGCTGGGTCAAATGGTATTTCTAGTTCTAGATCCTTGAGGAATTGCCACACTGTCTTCCACAATGGTTGAACTAGTTTACAGTCCCACCAACAGTGTAAAAGTGTTCCTATTTCCCCACATCCTCTCCAGCACCTGTTGTTTCCTGACTTAGTCATAAATTCTTTCCAAAGGCTAATGTTTAGAATGGTGTTTCCTAGTTTTTTTTCTAGGATTCTCATAGTTTTATGTCTTACATTTAAATCTTTAGTCTATCTTGAGTTAATTTTTGTATATGGTGAAAGGTAGGTGTTTAGTTCCATTCTTCTGCATATGGCTAGTCAGCTATCCCAGCACCATTTATTGAATAAGGAGTCCTTTCTTCACTGCTTATTTTTGTTGACTTTGTTGATGATCCAATCATTGTAGGGATGAAGCTTTATGTCTGGGTTCTTTATTCTGTTTAGTTGGTCTATGCGTCTGTTTTTGTATCAATATCATGCTGTTTGGTTACTGTAGCCTTATAGTATAATTTGAAGTCGGATAATATGATGCCTTCAGCTTTGTTCTTTTTGCTTAGGATTGCTTTGGTTATTCAGGCTCGGTTCCATATGAATTTTAGAATAGTTTTTTCGAGTGCTGTAAAAAATGATGTTGATAGTTTGATAGGGATAGCATTGAATCTGTAGATGTTTTGGGCAGTATGGCCATGTTAACAATATTAATTCTTCCAATCCATAAGCATGGAATACTTTTTCATTTTTTTGTGTTATCTGTGATTTCTTGTGGCAGTGTTTTTTAGTTCTCCTTATAGAGATCTTTCACCTCCTTGGTTAGAAGTATTCCTAGATATTTTAGGTTTTTGGTGGCTATTGTAAATGGGATTGTGTCCTTAATTTGGCTCTCAGCTTGAATATTATTGGTGTATAAAAATGCTGCTGATTTTTGTACATTGATTTTGTATCTTGAAACTTTATTGAAGTCATTTATCAGTTTCAGGAGCCTTTTGATGGAGTCTTTAGGGTTTTCTAGGTATAGAAGAATATCATCAGTGAATAAATTCGATTACTTCTTTTCCTATTTGGATGCCTTTTTTTTTTCTTCCTGGATTGTTCTGGCTAGAACTTCCAATCTGTCTTCTATTTGATATGTTTAAATCATTTACATGTAATGTGATTATTCATACAGGTGGCTAAAAATGTAGCAGCTGTTTTCTATTTGTTCCATCTGCTCTTTGTTTCTTTTTTCTGCTTTTGTGTTAATGGAACATTTTTATGGTTCTATTTTATCTTCACTATTGATTCATTATTTATACGTCTTTTTAAAAACTTTAGTAATAACCATAGGATTTAAAGCATACATCTTTAATCAGAGGCCACCTTCTAATATTAGACTGCTTCACATTCTTTGTGCCATTGTTGTCCATTTACTTTTACATGTGCATTTACAATGCATTGCTGCTATTTTTGCTTTGAGTATTTTGGTATGTTTTAGAGCAATTGAAAACAGGAAAACATTTATTTTACCTTCAATTATTTCATTTCTAGTGTGAGTCTCACTCTGTCACCCAAGCTGGAGTGCAGTGGCTCAATCTTGGCTCACTGCAACCTCCACCTCCTGGGTTCAAGTGATTCTCCTGCCTCAGCCTCCTGAGTAGCTGGGATTACAGGAATGTGCCACTATGCCTGGCTAAGTTTTGTATTTTTCATAGAGACAGGGTTTCACCATGTTGGCCAGGCTGGTCTCGAACCCCTGACCTCAGGTGATCTGCCTGCCTCGGCCTCCCAAAGTGGTAGGATTATAGGCGTGAGCCACCACACCCAGAGTATTCTTTATTTCTTTGTGTAGATCCAATTTTCTGTCTGATATCACGTTTTCTTCTACCTGAAGACTTTCTTTTAAAAATTATTGTAGATTGATTAGGTCTGCTGAAAATGAATTCTGTAAGTTGTTTCTCTCAGAATAGTTTTAATTTCTGCTCCATTTTTGAAAGACATTTTTGCTGGGTATGGAATTCTAAGTTGATACTTTTTTTTTCTTTCAGCACTTAAAAAATGTCATTGCATTGTCTTCTATCTTGCATTAACTCTAACAAAAGGTCTGTATTAAACCTTACCTTTGTTTTTATGTACATAATGTGACTTTTTCCTCTTACTGCTTTCAATATTTCTCTTTGTCTTCTGTTTTCAGCAATTTGAATATGGTATACCTAGGTACCTGGAAACTTTTTGGAAGGGAGAGGTGTATATTCTGCTTTGTGTTCTCTGACCTTCTTGGATATGGAATTTGGTTACTCTCATTAGTTTTGGCATATTCTTAGCTATCATTTCTTTTAATTTTTCTTCTGTCCTATTCCCTGTTTCTTTTACTTCTGAGGTCCCAATTACACACATGTTAGATTATTTGATACTTTCACTGGAAGTCTTGGATGCTCTGTTTATTATTCTCAGTCTCCTTGCTCTTTGTTTTTCATTTTGTCTGATTTCCGTTGACTAGCCTTTACGTTCAAAGATTCTTTCCTCAGCTGTGTTGAGTCTACTGATGAACCAGTCAAAGACATTCTTCATCTCTGTTACTTTGTTTTTCAGTTTTAGCATTCTCTTTGATTCTCTGCTGAAATTACCCATACGATGTTGCATGTTGTCTAGAGTTTTCATTAGATATTAATCATAGCTATTTTAAATTTACTGTCAGACTTTTCCAATATCGGAGTCATATAGATCTTTTGAAAGATCACTTTCTCGGGTGTGTGTTGTTTTTCTCCTGCTTTTTTGTATACCTCATGATTTTTTGTTTTTGAAAGTCAGATACCTGAATAGGAGAGTAGATACTGAGGCAAACAGTTTTTATGTCTGTGAATTAGCAAGCATTTTCTTCTGCTCTGCTTTCGTTGTGGGCATTTGAGTTAATTTAGTTGGGAATTGAGCAAGGTATAAGGTTTGCAGTTGTTATGGTTATCCTTAGTGCATTAAAGGTTTCAAGTTCCTCTAGTAATGCCTTGTATTTAAGATGAGGACTGGTTGGCCAGAGGGTTTTGTGGGGTTTTTTTTCCTCCTTAATACTTGCTCCACCTTTAGCTTTCAGTTTTCCCTTTGCACTTCCCTCATAGAGGATCTCTTTCCATGTTCTCATTCTGTCTCTCTCCCAGAAGTACTATTCTGTTACTTTTTACTTAATACTTGTCAGCCTAGGGAGGGGGAGTGGTGGAAGGGCTCTGATTTAGTAGTAGGAGGCACTGTGTCCCTGCAACTTGGGGGTCGGACCTACTCAGTGCTCCTGGCTCTCCCTGGGGTAGGGGCGAGGGGGAGCAGCATCTTTTCCTGCCTCTCCCCCAGGGATAAAGGTTTTTACTTCTGTTCTCTTTCCCCAAATACTATGAGTTTTCAATAATGGGAGTTTGTGTGCTATTGTCTCCAGTCACTTCAGTGAATTAAACTGTATTTGTGTCATATATTGAATAGATCAGATGTCACAAAGAAACTCTGTTGGTCCTGATTATTTCCCTTAGATTTTTCCTGTGGACATTTGAACTTTAAGAAATTTATGATAGTAGTCCTAAGTGGACTGGGAAATCAGTGAGCCTCATCATCTACTGGTAGGATTGCCTGTCAGCTGCCCTGTGCCAGAAGTAATTCTGTTAATCTGTTTGCAGCTCCAAAAGCTGTTGCAGCATGGACTAGAACATTTCAGCTGCTGGTTAAATCTTTCTGGCATATGTATAAACTTAAATAATTGCTAACAAAAAATTCCAACTAGATTATAAAATGGTTTCACCACAAATGAAGGGCTCTTTTCTTTTTCAGTTCTTAGTAGCCACAGTGAAGATTTTGAAGTGTCTCTGAAGCACTATCCCCAAATTAAAGGCTCTAGTCAATGCAAAAATCATCTTGGTAAGTCATTAATGAAAACATATACTCTACCAACAGGCATAATTAGAGCCTCGAGTTAACAAAATTGCAGTCCTTCTTGATTTAAAAAACAAAAAAAACTTCTAGAGGTGAGTCACAGGTCTTAAATTAAAAGGGAGATAAGTCCTATTTTAAGAATGGAGAGCCTAGGTGTGAGAATGAGCTGACAGCAGCTTTTGTCACCCTATTGGTCATCAGCTGATTCTCTGGTCTGGCTAGTTCTCCCATTCTGCTCAATGGGGAAGGCTCAATCCCTCAACAAAGAATAATCCCTCTTCATTCAAAAGCATGCAAGGACAGTCAGAGTACCAATCAGTGGGGGCCTTTTCCTTTTTTTACCCAGCTATGTATGTCATTCAAACTAGTCCACTACATAATTTTTAGCCAGGTGCAGTGGCTCATGCCTGTAATCCCAGCACTTTGGGAGACCAAGGCAGGTAGATCACCTGAGGTCAGGAGTTTGAGACCAGCCTGGCCAACATGGCAAAAACCTGTCTCTACTAAAAATACAAAAATTAGCCAGGCATGGTGGCACAGGCCTATAATCCTAGCTACTCGGGAAGTTGAGGCAGGAGAATCATTTGAACCTGGGAGATGGAGGTTGCTGTGAGCCAAGATTGTGCCACTGCACTCCAGCCTGGGTGACAGGGCAGGACTCTGTTACAAAATAAATAAATAAAAAATAGATAATTTAAAAAAATCTACTGAAAACTATTTTGGGTTTTAAAAGAAGTAAAGTAGTGCCCATTCTAATCTTGTATACTGTGCTTAGCTTTAAAGCAGCTTAGTGTATAGTTATGTGTGTCTCACCATTGCATTAACTTAAGCAGTATTCTTGGCTAGGTAAAGATCTGTAGGAAGCCAGCTTGAAGACAGAACCAACTGGGCTGGTTAATAATATCCACACATCTGTCCATTGTTAAACCCAACAACCATGCCAGGAAATTCCTTGATTCTCTCATGATAAGCCAGCTAATTTTTATTATTTAGTTGTTGACTTTCCATTTGATTTTTGTCATAGTTTTACTTTATGCTGAAATTGTTTAATATCCTTTTAGTTTCTTAAACATCTTGATTATAGTTATTTCACAATTTATGTCTGATACCACCATTATCTGAATGCCCTATGGGTCTATTTCTAAAGTCTGTTTTCTCTCTTGGTTTTCATTCAGGTCTTCCCTAATATTGTCTATTTGTTTGAGTATGAGATATTGCTTATGAAAAACTAGGGCTCTGGTTGATATTATCATGCTCCAGAGAAGCTTCACTAGAAGGCAGGTAGGCTGGGAGCATATCTCCCTAACTTAATTGTGGATTGAGATAAATTGAGACCAAGTTTCAGTCCTTGTGAAGACTGGTCTGTTGTTACTATTATTCCTGGTATAAGGGATGCTCAAGGGATATAGCCCTCGAGGGTTCCAACTGGAAGCCTGGGGCAGTTACCAGGCCCTGAATGCCAACATTTCCCCTAGCACTCTGAGTATGTTAAAAACTCTGCTTGTCATTTTAGCCATTTTGTCTGTGCTTTTGAAATAAACAGTTACCTCATCGGTAAAAGTGGTGCCAAGTGTAAGCCTCATATCTCTGGGTTCCCCACTACCTGGATCTTGGAAATAAACCTGAATTTTCAAAAATGAAAATGCTACTGTGAGTTACTGATGTCCTTCACATAAACTTTTTTATTTTCCATTTTTCTTCTTTAAAACTCACTCTTTACTTAAAGAGTCTCCAATTTTATGTTTCGTGCTATTCCCAGCACTTTGTTAAAAATAAAAAAGGATTTGTTGCAGGCTCACTTCTGTAATTCTGGCACTTTAGGAAGCTGAGGCGGGCGGATCACTTGAGGTCAGGAGTTCAAGACCAGCCTGGCCAACATGCTGAAACCCCGTCTCTACTAAAAATACAAAAAATTAGCTGAGCGTGGTGCTGCGCACCTGTAATCCCAGCTACTCTGGAGGCTAAGTCAGGAGAATCGCTTGAACCCGAGAGGCGGAGGTTGCAGTGAGCCGAGATCGCACCACTGCACTCCAGCCTTGGTGATAGAGCAAGACTGCATCCCCAAAAACATTTGTATTCAAAACTCTCACTTGTTCTTTATGAGAAATACTAGAAATGCAGTAAAACTATATAATTGCAGGATTAAATGGAATATTTTCAGTTGTATTATTTTTTCATGTCAAGCATTTTAACACAATTCTAAAGAAATGATTTCACAAACGGTACAAAAACATCATTGGAATGAGGATGGGACAGACACATAATCAGGACAGCAACCGATGCCTGTGCCACGGTGGCCACCTCTGGGTTCTCTGCGGTCACCTGGAGAAAGGACTGCTCTTTAAAGCAAACAACAATAATCCTTGTAACTGGAACACCTAAGCCCCAGGAAGTCACATTCTTAAACTCAGTCTACACTGATTTTTACTTTGGAAAGATCTCTCTTGATTGGGTATAATTTCTTTTCAATTATGGCAGAACTGTTTAGGATTGGTAATATGCTTTTATTTAATTAAAAATTAAACCCTTTATTTTGATTTTTAAGGAAAAAAACAAGCTCCTGGTTACAGCATAGTGCAGTTAGTTGCCTGTAATGTTGAAAATAGATGTGCTCTTTCCCCTTTTACTTAACACATTATTTATTCTAGAGCAAAAAGATTCTTTTTTAAAAAATATAAATAATTATGGTGTCCACCTCTTAAAAAGTGTTGTCACAGCAGTCTATTAATCTGACAGATTTTAAAGATTGTACTCCTGGGAGAAATGGTGAAGAGAAACTGGGGTGTTAATTAGGCAGATTAAAGCCAGAGATGTAACTAGTGCTAACAGAGTTTATAATGTAGAACGCCTCCATCTTCAGCCTGAGAGTGGATTTCCTTTTGCTATGATTGCAGTAGGATTCTAATTCATATTTCCTTTCTTACCATGTCTTTTCCTCTTAAAATTATCTAATAGATCTTCTTTGCATGTAAAGTACTCTAAGTATTGAAGTCTTCTAATTTGTTTTTTCTTTCTGTAAAGCACGTTGAAAGCTGCTTCCAGATATTTTGCACTAGCCAATACAGACTTTCTAGCAACAGGATGCCTATTTAAAATGCCTGGGTTGGCCGGGTGTGGTGGCTTACACCTGTAATCCCAGCACTTTGGGAGGCTGAGGTGGGCAGATCACCTGAGGTCAGGAGTTCGAGACTAGCTTGGCCAACATGATGAAGCCCTGTCTCTACTAAAAATACAAAAATTAGCCGGTGTGGTGGTGCAGGCCTGTAGTCCCAGCTACTTGGAAGGCTGAGGCAGGAGACTCGCTTGACCTAGGAGATGGAAGTTGCAGTGAGCCGAGATCATGCCATTGTACTCCAGCCTGGGCAACAGAGTGAGACTCCATCTCAAAAAATAAAAACAAAAAATAAAAATAATAAAATGCCTGGATGGATTTAAAAACAACAATAACAAACGACAGAATTTTTTTTTTCACCATGAAAATGTATGTTTTGGAAAATGTATGTTGCATAAGCAAGTGTATAAACTTCAGAAGTGAGTACTTACCCAGCACACCCTTCCCCTGGGAATGGTCCAGTTAGCAGACTTGCTGGGGCTGTGCCAGTTTTCCACATCAGGGCCCTAATGAGTTGAATTAACCACACAGGTAACTTTTACTAACCATAAAACACTGAAGTTTATAAATGATTTACTTTAAAAATACAAGTTTTTTAAAAGTATTCCAGGCACTAAAAGTAATGCCTGGAATAGCATCATGTCGTTTCTTCCCTTCAGGAAAGGCAGGGAAACCCCAGTGTCTAAACTCTGCCTCACCTGTCAGCTGCTGATACTGCCTGAGCCAGTGATCAGCCTAAGGAAGAGGGTGATCCTTCTGACAGAACAGTTGTGAGAACTAGGAAGTTGTATTGTGCTTTACCTCTCCCCAGAGTTTTATTTGTCAAAATCTGGGCATGCCGATGGTGGTTGTGCATGAGAATATTATTTGTCATGAGTTGTGTCTCCCTCCCCTGCCTCAAAACAAACAAAACCCAAACAAACAAAAGTCAGTGCTTTGAAAGATGCTGTCAACCTTTAATTAAGCAAAGTCAAGCTGATTACCTTTAGTAGTGGTAGAATTTTTGCTAGTGATTCACATTTGGTGCCTGTCTCTAGAAAGGGCCCCCGAAAGACAGAGTTGAGAGTACATGGGTTGCATCTCTCTGGTTTGGAGAGGGAGTGCAGGTGCCTTCTCAGCTGTCTCACTGACATTCTTCCCTGCCTGTCCTCCCAGTCCCTTTAGGGCAAAGAGAATGACTGCAGCTTCTCTGAGCTTTGTAAGCAACTGCAAGTGAGGAAGGTGCTGATAAATTTGTCAGACTCCCTTTTTCAGACCAGGGGTATCTGAATGAATAATAGCAAGGAAATAAACTCAGTTGTGACATGGACAGCATCCTTATAACCCCAGCCCAGCACATCCAACACAATTGGGTCACTCTTAAAAACAGCAACAACTACAGCAACAAAACTTCAAGCAAATGTGCCATTAAAAACTCTTACATAATTGTAACAGATTTGAGTTTCCTCTGGTTCAGGTTTTCTTGCCTCTTTGATAATCAAATGATCTGAAGAAAGGCATAGAATTTCAAGGGAGAATCTGCATGACAGGATTACAATAAGGCTATTCATGGAGACTCTTTTATTAGCTTACACAGGATCTGCATCATTCTTCGTCTCTGGCTTTGCTACAAGGCTCCATTTAAACTTAACCCAACTTGCAGGCTTAACTGATCCAGAAATGACTCAATACAATGAGCCAGCTACTGTAGCTCTTTTTCCCCTTTTGATAAGGGGAGTTAACACAATGGGCTTTACAGTTCTTAAATGACTGATTTTTTTTTTCTGTCTTTGAGATGTGGTGCTCATGCGAACTTTTGTTTCTTTAAAAAGATTCACATGGTTTGATTATATTTTTAAAAAGCATAAACAAATCCAAAATGGACTCCCTACCCTTAGAATGAAACTTTAAAAATCTTGTAGATGATATAGATGCAAAATTCATGTCACACTATTTACACAGCTGATTTCAATATATTAGATATTATTAACTATTAGTATTATTCAATTAAACTTGAAAACATTTATTTTTGAAGGGTGATTCTGATATAATTTCTAGCAGTACTTCAGCATTGACTTTCACATTTGCACATTTCTTGTTATCTGCTCGTGTTTATACTGTATTCATGACCTAATATGATGTGTAAATTTAACATTTTAGTGAAATTGGTCAGGTGGTTAGAGACCATGAGATGGCTGCAGTGCTAATATACTTCCCATTTCCCGTCAGGGCACCTCGTTTATCCCTGAGTAGCTGGGATGGAGAGGAAACCCTTGAGGATGCATTTGGTGGCACACTGCACTGAGAGCATTAAGGACCCCCGCTTTGGACACACACCTCAGAATAGTGGTTCCCAAACTTTAGTGGGAACAGGAATCATCAGGGATGCTTGTTAGAACTGCAGATGCCTGGAACCCACCCCCAGAGACTCTGATTCAGCAGGTCCGGGATGGAAGCCCAATAATTTGCATTTTTAACAAGCCACGCCGTTGATTCTAATGGGGTGGTTATTGCACCACACTGAGAGTCATTCTCCTGAAGTCACTGGGGAACGTTGGGAGGCCCTACCTCCTCCCCTGCAGCACCTGTTGCCCCTAGGTGAGCAGAGACCTTGGTTAGGAGTGACCCCTGGTGTGATCCCAGAGGTGCAGATGTCAGGAGGGGAAGGACAGCTGTAGTATTTCCAAAGGGTCAGAGCAGCTCTTGCATCTTCCACCTGGTCTGCTTCCATCCACACAGCAGGGCGGTGTCCTTTTCATCCTCATGTGGCAGGGAACACCTCGCCTGTGGACCAGCGCTGGATGTTTGAAGGTGTCATCTCACTCTCACTCTAGCTTTGTAATTAGAATTTCAGAGCGGTCGTTATCTGCAGCATTTAATCCAAATTTGCATCTTTATCCCACTCCCCTACCCCGATTAATGTAGTTTTGGATTTTTGGAAATGGAGATCTTTTTCAAAAGGACCTCCAATTAGAAATGGATTCTCAAGAAGCCTTTTGGGAATTATGGATGTAACGTGTTTGTTCATTTCACAAGGATGAGATTTTTCCTTGAAGATCTGTTGATCTGACGGTCAAAGCAGATAGGGAAAATAAATGTTGATGATAGCTACCGATGTTTTTAACAGTTTGCCTGGGGTGCTGTTGTGTGTTTTGTTTGTAGAATCCACCCCCATATCGTTGGCAGACTTTTTATTATGAGAATTTCCAGGCTATTCAAAATTAGAAAGTACAAGAAACTCCCATATATTCCTCACCCGCTTTCCAACTTTCCAGAGTTATCAAGATTTATCATATTTTCCAGCAGCCTTTTCTCATCCTTAAATCTTGCTGGTGGTTTTTGTAAGGGAGAACAAGTAAAATCTTTTCTTCACCTACGGAAAGTTTCATGGCTGAGGGCCCTATAACAAAAGACAGATGAACAAGAGAGAAACATACAGATGTATTTATTGTAAGTTTTACATGACACAGCAGCCTTCATAAGAAAGTGTAGACCCCAAGACACAGGGAAACCTCTGTATTTTTATGCTTAGGTTTGATAAAGAATGGACAGTCTTTCAGAGGTATGACAGGACAAAGGGGTACGATCTAGCTGGCATGAAACTAGAAGGAAGTTGGCAAGGCCTGTTTGTTCAGATTCTTCCCTGTGTCTTCAGAGACAAGGAGATTGTTTTTCTCTGGGTGTAGGGAGGGCACCTCTGGAATGAGGGTCTTATGCCCTGCTTCATGGGAAGGGCAGAAAATTCTTTTATGGCTTGCTTTAGGGGAGGAGAGAGCAGAAGGGCAGAGGGACCTCCCTGTTTCCGCTGTTTTCTCAGATGCCAAGTTGCCATATTTTGGGATAACATGTCTTGAACCTCATCATTTTCAAAGTGGTTCATTTGAGGAATGAAACAAACATGAAATGCTTTGCTTGGGGCCTGAGTCGAGTGGTCATGAATAGTCATTTAAACGTGTCCTTTTCAGGAATGTGTTCCAGAAGATCTAGAACTGAAGAAGAAGATTTTTGCTCAGCTAGATTCCATCATTGATGATCGAGTGATCTTAAGCAGTTCCACTTCTTGTCTCATGCCTTCCAAGTTGTTTGCTGGCTTGGTCCACGTGAAGCAATGCATCGTGGCTCATCCTGTGAGTATTTTAAATCCAGAGGATTGATTGTATCTCATCTCATTCTGTGTTTTTTTTTTCTTTTTTTTTTTTGCGGGGGAGGGGGGTCAATAACTTGTGAGTAATCCATTAGTCTTTTAAACGGCTTTATTGAGATATAATTCACTTACACAATTTGCCAATTCAAATTTTGCAGTTCGGTGGTTCTTATTGTATTCAGAGTTGCACAATACTAGTATTTTAAAAAAGAATTTTATCCAAAATTCCTTGGATTTTTATCTGTGTACCTAATGTGCAACAGAATAGAGTGAGGACTGCTTTGAGGCTTTCGCCCCCAAGTAACTGTGTAGCTGAGGAGGCCGACTAATAAATAATTCTACCATCAATATAAAAGTGCTACATCAAAAACGTATACATTGGGTAGGATTGTATAGATACGTCACTTGCACTGTGTAGTTTACTCAACACAATTCAGAGTAGGATTGGTTTTGTTACAATGCAGATTCTGGGTCCTGCTCCTGAGATTCTGACTGTAGGTCTGACTTCAAGGACTTTTTTCCCCTTGTGGTTTCCCTTCCACTCACTCATTGTAATTAACTATGCAAGCTTATTTGCCAGGAGTACATTATGAGGTGCCTGGGACAATGAGTTTCAGATTGGCGTGCAAGCACTCAAGGAATCTTTTAGCGGTTAATGTATTGAAGTGAGGAAAGGGGAGTGAGAGAGGAGATTCAGTGAACGACGTTTGAGCCCCAGCTGCGAGCTCAGTGTGACCTTGGAGAACCAGGACTGCCTGTTAGAACGGGAAAGGTGACTTAGCTCAAGCTATGATAAATATAATAGTACAAAATAGTGACCACACCCTTGGCATCACCAGGTTGTCAGAGGTTCGGATCAGGGAGAAGCAACACAGAGGGCCCAGCCTGGCTAGGACCTGGTTGGGCTGATGAAGGGAAGAGAGGGTCTGAGGCTGGGGAAGAGCATAAGCAAAGACCCTGGGCCAAGAACACGCTCGGTGTGCAGAATTGTGGGAGGCCAGCCTGGTGGCATGAGCACACATGCCTTGGAGCCATGGGAGAACACTGGAAGGCTTAGTAACAGTTGGGTCTGGAGAATCGTGAGGGTTACTCTGAAGAGCTGGGACAGACAGCTTGGGTCCAGAGCAGCAGTGTGAGGTTGTGGAAGCGCTGCTTGGGGAGGGTAACATGAAGGTCCTTCCTGGGATGAAGACGGGTCAGAGAGGGGAGCAATGATGTCACAGGACTCGGGCAGTAGTCCAAGCATGAGTGAGCAGGGCCTAGGATCGAGAGCAGGGCAATTCCTCTTTCTGAGCAAGAGCCATTTAGAATGTGGAGGTAACAGACTCCTACCGGATCTGTAGATGCCCACCAGGTTTTATGTGCTAAGAAGAGCAGCAGCTTGGACCACCATTTACATAGCTGCATGGTCCTGGGACATACGATGGAAAGAATGAGGAATGGTTAGAAAATAAGGAGGCTGAGATGCATAAGAATAGAAGAGAACCAGTCACATTTGGTTACCACTCAATTACGAGTGAGATTAGCATTACGAGGGACCCTAATTGAAAGCAAGTCCCGAGAAGCCTGCTGTGCCTTTGCTTTGGTGACATATACATGTCCGTGGACAGGGCTCCTGGAGACCTCAGCACTTTCTAGGTTGCTCCTTGATTGTTTCAGTGGAAGCTGTCAGCCTCCTAATTTCTAACCCATGTTCTTGCTTCTAAGTTAGTTTAAAACAAAACTAATCTAAATAAAGTTGCTCAGAAAATACCTCCTGAGTTATTTGACGAGACGTTTACTGCATCTCTTTAATTTTAAATTGCCAGATGGGTGAGAGGACACCTGAGTCACTTTCTTCTCCCTCACACCCAGCCCAGTCCCTTGACCAGCAGGAGTTGGTAACTGTTGAATAATGACACTTCTCTCCCCACTTCCTACTCTTGTTCCATCCCACTATTGCTCACTTATTTAATGAAACAGCATAAAGTCCAGACCCTATTTTAAAAATTAATCTTCCCCTTTGGGAGGCCGAGGTGGGTGGATTAGGAGGTCAGGAGATCGAAACCATCCTGGCTAACACGGTGAAACCCCGTCTCTACTAAAAATACAAAAAATTAGCCAGGTGAGGTGGCGGTCGCCTGTAGTCCCAGCTACTCAGGAGGCTGAGGCAGGAGAATGGTGTGAACCCAGGAGGCGGAGCTTGCAGTGAGCCGAGATCGCGCCACTGCACTCCAGCCTGGGCGACAGAGCGAGACTCCATCTCAAAAAAAAAAAAATTAATCTTCCTTATTGTTACAAATTATTTTTAAACAAAACCGATGTTAATTAAAGCAAATCAAATAACCCAAGTTAGCCATCTTTGGACCTTTCCCTTTCTTTCCTCTATGTTCCAGCTGCCCACCTCTCTCTCTCTCTCTTTTTTTATTCTTTCTCTGTGGCTCTTTCACCCAGGCTGGAGAGCAGTGGTGCCATCAAAGCTCACTGCAGCCTTGAACTTCTGGCCTCAAGCAAGCCTCCTGTCTCAGCCTCCCCAAAGTGATGGAATTACAAGACAAAGGCACCACACCTGGCCCCACCTCTTGCTCACCCCACGGGACCTCTAGGGGACTGGACAGGCAGTCCCTACAGAATCAAGACCCATTTGTAATCTCTGAGGAACCACAGTTTCCGAGAAGCACCCCCAGGCCAGCTAGGAGCCCACCCTGCAGCCCCCAGTCCCTGCTTGGGGCCCTTTGTTTCAATCATTAGTGATTTCTGCCTGGGCCAAAAATAGGATGAAGAAAAAGGAGGCTTGTTCATGCCGTGCCAAAGTGGATATTCAGCAAATTGGAAAGGTTGCTTGTCTCTGCCCACACAGAGAAGCCTGCAACCCTCGTTGCACGGCCACGTGTTCCCTCAGTGAGTGGGGAAAGGCGCTGGCCAGGCGGGCTCGTACTCCCAGCGCAGGAGTTCAGGCTGGGTTTTAGGGTGGGCTTCCAGGACTAGAGCTGCTGACGGCCACACTGAAGGCCCAGGAAGAGGCTGGGCCCGGCTCTGTTCTGGACATTTTCTTCTCCAGTGTCTTTTGTGCTGTTTCCTCAACTCCTCCTGGCAGTGACTCCGGAATTCCCACGTGGAGGGGCTGAGGGAGGAGAATGTGACGGCTGGGGCCTGTGGGTGACAACGGTGTGCATGTTGCACTGCAGTCTCAGTCCTTACTGAGCTCTATGTTAGCATTGACAGAGTGGCAGTTTTCTACTGATAGTTTAGCCACACTTTACAAAGAGGCTCCCTGCTTTTTTCTCTTCCTTAGTTCAGTCTGGGAAGGCGATGGTCCGACAGGGCTGGTGTGGTCTTCGGAGCCCACCAAGTACTGTGCTGTATAGACAGGCCTGCTTGGGAAGGGGGCCGCGGCTGGCAGACTGGGGCGTGCGGTGGGCGTTGGGGGAGAGGCCACCAGTTAGCCCTCTCCCCCGCCCCTTGCTTGTGCGTGGCCTTTTCGAACTCACCTCACGTCTCACACCGAAGTCATCTGCCCTGGTATTGGTGGTAAATATTGGATGTATGGGCTTGCTGTCTGCAAAGCGCCCGTGCTCTGTGCGTCTCTTTGCACATCTGCACGGCCCTGCGGCCGCTCCGAGCTGCCTTTGAGCCCTCCCTGCGAGCGCGCCGCCGAGAGGATGGGCTACCCGTGAAGCATCGAACACCGAGGGCTGGCAAGAGGCCCCAGCCCGGCTGCCTCCCGCGAGGGCGCTGTCGGCCCTGTGGGCCTCGCCGTTTTGGTTGCTCCCGGAGCGGGGGTGAAGGGAGTCTCTGTGGGCAGCCGCGCTGTCGGCGCGGTCACATGGGGCCCGGGCAGCGGGGAAGAATGCGTCCCTTGTGCTCCGCCGGCCTGCGCAGGCCCAGGCCCCTGCGCTGCGCTGCCGTTGTATCTGTCTAACCCTTTCGGGGGCGTGTTTCCGAGTCCACCTCGCACACTCCCACATGGAAGGTTTGGGGCGGGGGAGCTGCCTCCTCTCCTGTCTCGCCTCCTCTCCTCCCCTCTACTGTGGTAAATTCAAGGGGCACCTGACCTTATTGACAAGGTTGACCTCTTGGGCCAGAGGCTGAGGGCTGTGGTTAGGGAGACTGTGCCCCAGCCGGGAGACCTCGAAGGTCCTTTTGCGGCGGCTTCCGTAGGTGGACACGGAGGTGTGGATGGAAGTCGGTGTGAATGGAAGTCTGTTTTGGGGGGCTGCGTGGGGGCCCAGTCGCTGGCCCCTGCGTCCTAGTCAGCCGTGTGCCTTGTACGGTGGGCGCTGGGCAGCCCTTCAAGATGTTTCGCTGGAGAAGGCATGATCAAAGTCCTGTTTTTTACTTTTAAAATTTATAACTGTGGTAAAATATACATAACAAAATCTACCGTCTTAACTATTTGTAAGTGTGCAGTTTGGAGGCATTAAGGACACTCTCATTGGTGTGCAGCCACCACCACCAACAATCCATGGAACTTTCTCCTCTTATAAGACTGAACCTCCTACCTATGAAACACTAACTTTCCACTGCTCCACCCCAGCCGCGGCATCTGAACCTAGCTTTCTGCTGCTGCTGTGGATTTGATAGGCTCCCGCTACAACACGGATTGCTCTGGGAGGATGAGATAGAGGGGCTGAGACCCCAGCAGGAGTCCCATGAAGGGAGTGCAGAATCTATATGGAAACGGGAGCCCTGAGCTGAGGGTGGCAGTGGCAATGATTTTTTTTGAGAGAAGAGTAAAGAGAAGTAACAGGACTTCAGTAACTGATGGTGTGTCCGGAGTTGGTCTTGGTGGGTTGTGGTCTTGCTGACTTCGTGAACCACAGACTTGGTGGTGATTGTTACAGCTCTTAAGGATAGCACGGACCCAAAGAGTAAGTGGTAGCAAGGCTTATTGTGAAGAGCAAAAGGACAAAGCTTCCACAGCAGGGAAAGACAGCAGAGTGGGTTAACGCTGCAGGTGGGGGTGTAGGGGTGTGGGTGGGGGGGCGCGTGTGGATGTGGGGGCGCGTGTGGGTGTGGGTGGGCGGTAGGGGTAGGTGGGGGGAGTGACCAGCTTTTTTTCCCTAATTGGCCCCTCCCCTGTTCCATTTCTGTCCTATCAGAGTTCCCTTTTTTCAATCCTTCCCGCGATTGGCTACTTTTAGAATCCTGCTGATTGGTGCATTTTACAGAGCGCTGATTGGTGCGTTTTGCAGAGTGCTGATTGGTGCGTTTTACAGAGCCCCGATTGATGTGTTTTACAGAGCACTGATTGGTGCGTTTTACAGAGTGCTGATTGGTGTATTTTACAATCCTCTTGTAAGACAGGAAAGTTCCTGATTGGTGCATTTTACAATCCTGTTGTAAGACAGAAAAGCTCCCCAAGTTCACCCTTGACCCAGGGAGTCCAGCTGGCCTCACCTGTCAATGGAAAGTGAGAGGGGCTAGGGAGAGGCAGGGGCCAGGAACGTTTCTCCTGGTACTGACTTGAGTGTGGGGATGTGACACATTCTCACTGAGATCAGGAGCCTGCCAGGGTTGGGGACCATGGGGGTAACCCACATGAGACAAGTCTGTGCTGGGGTGTGCCCAAGGGAAGGCGTCCAGCACTCAGTTGCAGATGTGGGCCAGGGTGAGGCTGGGATCTGTGTGAGACATGCAGGTGTATTCTGTGTCCTCAAGTCTTGGTGGTGGTGACACCAGGGAGTGGGCACAGATGGGCCACTGTGGCAGACTGGGGGTCACCATCACTCAGTGAAAGTGTGAGCAGGAAAAATCGCAGAGAAGACTGAGAGGAGGGAACTGGTGAGTTGTACATAGAAATGCTTTCTAACTCCTTGTCTCAGTCTGTTTTTGCTACCAGTGAGGCTTACAATGTTTGAAAGACCCCAATCCCAGCATGCCTGCTTTATATAAAATAAGGTAAAATTCATCTGAGAAAGACACACTTCCAGTTCTTCTAATCTTCATTTTTCAAAAGGTCAGAGGTTAAGCGTTTCCATAAGAATTCAGTAGGTGACAGGTGTTTAACCGAGGCATCGATTTACCATCTGTCTATTTGGAAACAGGAGCCATCTTTTCTTGATTCCTGAGAGGGCAGAGCAGGTGCCCAGGATGGCCCTTATTTCTCCTTTCCTCTTCTGTGGGAGTCATCTTTAAATGGAAGCTTCTGCTCATGGAAGCATCACTTAGCAAATGTGACATTCTACCTATCACCCATGTAGTGGAGGAAAACCGATTGAAAAGCATCATTTCTGTTTGCTGTGGTATACTTGGCTCAGTGCTCAGGCCAGTCAGGTTCTACCAGGCACTGTTTTCTTTGGACATTTGATAACTCTCTGTGAGGAATCTCTAAGAACAGTTTCTCAAAGTAAACCAAGAACACCAGAGTTGAACAGCGAAGTCCAGGGTCCTCCCTCGGGGCATGCTCACCTGGACAATGCCTTCCTGTGTTGGGCTCGTCGGGGTGCTGGGGCTGCTGAGGTGTGTTGATGCCTGTTGATTTCTAGAGCAGGAAGGTGACATTAGACTGGAAGAGGCAGACACTTAAGGTACAATATGGAGGAATTAAGGAAATACCAGGTTTTGGGAAGACACTGCTAATAATTTATTTTTGAGATGATCTGGCACTGTCACCTAGGCTGGAGTACAATGGCACAATCATGGCTCACTGCAGCCTCCACTTCCTGGGCTTAAATGATTCTCCCACTTCAGCCTTCCAAGTAGCTGGGACTACAGGTACACAACACCACACCTAGCTAATTTTTTTATTTTTTTGTAGAAACAGGGTCTCGCTGTGTTGCCTAGGCTTGTCTTGAACTCCTGGGCTCAAGTGATCCCTCCACCTCGACCTCCCAAAGTTCTGGGATTACAGGTGTGAGCCACCGCACCCAGCTTGCTAATAATTTTTAACACTGACACAGAAGAATGTCAGAGCCTGTGGTGACTGCAGATGGGAAGACATGATTCTGCGGGGTGGTGGGCTGGGAGGAAGCTTTGAAGACAAGACAGATGGGAGCAGAGAAACTCTGTCCTGGGGAGGCCAGGGACTTGAAGATTAGCCGTAAACATACAGGATAGCAAACTGTTCCTCCAAATTCCAACTTTGTATTTTGGGTATTTTTTTTTTTAAACAAAACCACACAATTCTGCATCAGGTTCCCTTTTTCTCTCTCCTTTGTGAATAAATTTCTTTCTCAAGTATCTTGTTGTTGGCCACTGAATCTAAAGGCACCATTCCAAAGATGCATCTGCTGCTCCTGACCATTCAGGGTGGGTGCAGTTCCCCAAACCCAGGGTCATCTCCTTGACTCCCCCACTTCTCTCTCTCTCCTAAGGTGAATCCGCCATACTACATCCCGCTGGTTGAGCTGGTCCCCCACCCGGAGACGGCCCCTACGACAGTGGACAGAACCCACGCCCTGATGAAGAAGATTGGACAGTGCCCCATGCGAGTCCAGAAGGAGGTGGCCGGCTTCGTTCTGAACCGCCTGCAATATGCAATCATCAGCGAGGCCTGGCGGCTAGTGGAGGTGTGTGTGCCCGTCCTCTCTCCCTCCCTCCCTTCCTTTCTCCCTCCTTCTTCCCTCCCTCTCAAAGTTGAGCAGGACAGTGAAAGTTGTTCCTTGGGCAGCCTGGAAGCTGGGAAAGTCAGAGGCTGCTTGCTTCTTCTTGCTCTATTCTGGAGACCAAGGGCCACCTTTAGAACCAAAATAAAATGCAGCGATTCACTGTCTGCCTGAGAGGTTCTTCTTACAGTCACCTGATACCAGGACACGATGACAGGCTTCTCTCCTTCCTGCCCTTTCATAGCATTAGACATAATAACCTATGTGGCCCACTGCATTTTCCCACAGAGTCAGCTTTTACCCCTCAGTGTTATAATTTTTCAAAAGGAAAAAAATTATATTTTGTGTAAACTTCTGTCTCCTGAAGGAACCTAATTGTTTCAAGAGCTTGAGGAAGAAGTGATGAATAGGCTTGTTAGAGTAAATGCTTGTCTTACCTATAAAGAGGAAATGATATGTAAATATATTTAACATCATCCTCTAATGAAAGGATTTTACATGGAGGTGAAGAAATGGCCTGGCTGCACGCATTCTCGTGTACATTTGCATGAGGGGCCATGGTGCCTGGAGGAGATAGGTCAGCTGGACCCCAGGACGAGGCGGAGAAGTCTCGGGATCTGGGAGTGGAACTGTCCGACCTCCCTTATGGCACTTGCCCGGCTTCTGCAGGGGGAAGGCAAGACTCTGCCCACGCCTGTGTTGCAAAAACATTGTGGAAGGCTCAAGGGCCGGAAGTACCCAGCTGCACAGCGTAGGGAGGACGCTGCTCGGGCTCGAGTCATCTGCACCTGGCTCCACAGTTCCTTGTTTGGACTCGCAAGGACACACACCGAGCCTTGCCTGAGACGGCAACCAGGAAGCTGACTGTGCCCCAGCTTCCTTGAGTGTTGCATTTCAATTTCCCAGCAGTTCTTCCAAACCAGGCAGGTGTGCATGACAGACATGGCCTCCCGCAGCCTGCTTCTCGTGTTGGGCCAAATCCCCGTTAGGTACATTGTCTGACTGGACTGCCGGGTGCATTTGCCATGCGGTTGCCTCGATTCTGTGTCTTGATGTCTAAATCCACTTAAGGCTCCTGTATTTTCAAGAAACAGTGCTCGGGTTTCCACTGTTAGGGCGGCGGTTTGAATTTCTTAGTAATTTCTTGAATATCAGTCAGTGTCAAGGTATTTTTAAAGAAACACGGATCTATCAGAACCTTTTTGGAGATTTATTTAAAATATTTCCATTTGTCTAGAAAAGGGGAACAACTTTAGACTCCTTGCCCATGTTCACTTGTTGAATTAAACCTTGTGGGGTTTTACAGGCAATCTCAGCTTTTTATTTGTAAGATATTTTAGCGCACTGAGTAAACTCTTGCTTTCTCCAATCTGAAAGGTGTGAGCCCATTCAAGGAAGGGTTTGGGATTCTGGTGTAAGGGGATCGGGTGGGAGGTGTACACAAAGAACTCTCCATTGCAAGAGCCATGGAGGACTCTGGTGTTTCCTTTTGCTGCTGGAGGAGGGCAGGTGGAGGGGTGAGTTGGGCTGCTCTGGTAGTTCTGCTGACTCATGATGTCCACCCTGCTTTTGGTTGTCCCTCTTCATGGGTCATGGCAGCCTGAGTGACATTGTGTTACTGGCTAGCGGGAACATTCTTGCTCCTGGCTTTCCACGGTGACATACCTCCTGAGAAAGTGAAGCCTGCATATGTCTCTGTGTTGGCTGCTGTGGGACTCAGATGCCTGGAGTCCCTGTAAGGAACTGAGTGCCAAAATCTAGCAGGATACAGTTTGTGACAGAACAGGAAGAGGTCAAGAGAAATGGGAAATTAAGAAAATGTGAGTAAAACCCAAAGAATTACCTTGGTGAAAGTCTAGAAGATAATTTGTTTCTAAAAATAAGGATTATCTACAGGTAGTGGGGCCCAAGGCAGCTCTAGAAACTGCAGGTCCTCTCCTGGCAGGGGTGGGGTGGGAATGGCACTACCAGGCACCCCGAGCCCCACAGGGATGACTTCCAGGGTGTGAGGGGCTTTAGTTATGGGGCAGGGCTGGCAGAGAGGGAGCATGGAGGAGTTCGGGGAGGAGGAGGGGGCTTGTCGTGGTGCTGACCTTGACCATCACCGCTCAGCGGCAGCACCTCCGTTGGCCAGCTACTTCAGGAGCAAGGTCACAACCACCGTGCCAGCACTCCAGTAGCAGGTTGAAGTTTGACCCTTGCTTGGCATGTTAATTGGGTAGAGCCAGGATGCTTTCAGGGTAAGAGAGGAGCCAGGTGACTTGGTTCAGGGCGCTAGGGGAGCCTGCTGGAACTGGAGCACTGGCACACTGGTCATGACCTTGTTCCTGAAGTAGCCGCTGACATGCGCACCTGAGCATCCACTTGGATGCCCTGTATTCCATAAGGCTCTGGGGCTGCGCGGCAGAACCGTGCCTCGTCTCAGTGTGGCCCTAGAGAAATCTTGCCTACCATGATTGCGCTGGCTACAGTGTGCCTCCCACCTAGCAGACAGTGGTGTACCTGACACTGTTCTGGTGGGTTGGTTTAAGGATTCTTGATTTTATTGTAGGAAAATCTATGCTGCTGTGGCCGGTTTCCATGCCAGATACTGCAAGTCAGCAAAAGTGAACAAACCTCTGCAGGGCCTCACCTCCCCGTCTTGCAAATCTGTATAGTTGCTCCAAGCCACAGTTGAACACAGGGTGCAATGACACCCCTTTGACTCACAACTTCCAAGCCAGATGAACTTGAATTTGCATTTTGGAGTCTTTCAATAGTTGAGCTTAGATTTGGTGTTTTCCAAGTTTGCCTCAAAACTTTCAAGAGCAACTTTTAATAGAAAAGGAGCAGAATTGGGGAAGTTTTACAGAAGAGACTAAGTAGGCTTGTGCATGTTTTAAGTTGAAAAGCTCCAAAGGCCTTGCAGAGCTTCTCCTCAGTGAGGCCTAGTGTGGGTTTCATGTGTGGCCGGAGTGCCTGGCTCCTGAGCCTTGACTGTAGTGAATGGAATGAGCGTTGGTGGGGGGCAACTAGGACTCACTGCTCCTCTAGGACTCACTGGTGTGGGCGCTTCTGTTTCAGGATCCTCTGGGCTCATAAAGCAAGTTGAAGTTTGACAGCCTTTTCTGTTTGACCCTTGCTTGGCATGTTAATGGATTAGAGCTGGATGCTCCTACCAGGGTAGGAGAGGTGCCAGGTGACTTGGTTCAGGGCGCTAAGGGAGCCTGCTGGAAACGAGCTGTGTGCCTGTGTCCAGGCATGTGGGTACTGGGTCAGCAGGTCAGGGAGGAATGCCGTTCCCTGCCACCCCTGCCATCTGCAGGTGAGGCAGCTCTGCACAAATCATATGAAAGTGTGAATTTCCAGGGGTCTGACCTCCAATTTGAGGTAGGAGCTAGAGCAGGATGAAAGGACGGCTTGCATTTCCACCTGTGACAGTGTCTTGCTGCTGATGTCAGCTGCGTTGCCACTCACTAAGTGGTGATAACAAGGGATCCCATGGATTGACTTTTGCATGTTCAACCAGCCTCACATACTCGGAATAATCCTACTTGGGATTGCTGGATTCAACCTGGTTATGCTTTGTTGTGAATTTTTTTTTGCATCTAAATTCATAGGAGATATTTGTCTGTGGATTTCTTTTTTTGTATTATCTTTATTTGATTTTGGTATCAAGGACGTACGGGTGGAGAAGCCCAATGCTTGGGACCAGAAATATTTCAGATTTTGGATGTTTGCAGATTTTGGAATATTATATACTTACTGTTTTAGCATCCCTAATCTGAAAATCTGAGATCTGGAATGCTCCAGTGAGCATTTCCTTTGAGTGTCATGTTGGCGCTAGAAAAGTTTCAGATTTTGGAGCACTTTGGGGTTCAGATTTTCAGATTAGGGATACTCAGCCTGTTCTAGCTGCATACAATGAATTGGGCAGTTCTTCCTCCTATTTTCTGGAAGAGATTGTGTGTAATTTTTGTTAATTCATTTTTAGATATTTGGTAGAATTTTCCAGTGAAACCATCCAGGCCAGGGTGGGGTTCTTTTCTGGGAGCTTTCTAATGATGAATTTAATTTCTTTAATGGTTATGGAACCATTTGGATTGTCTGTTTCATCGTGATTGAGTTTTGATGGTTCGTCGTTTCTGAGAAATTGGTCCATTTCTTCTAAGTCGTTGAACTTAAGAGCATAAAGTTCTCGGTAGTCCTCCTTTTTATCCTTTCAATGGCTGCAGGGTCTGTAGTGATATCCCTGGTTTCCTTCCTGAAATTGGTGATTGGTGTTCTCTTTCTGTCTTTGTTCTCTTGCTAGAGGTTTATCAATTTTATTGATTTTTTTTTTTGAGGAGCAACTTTTTGTCTCATTGATTTTTTTTTCCTTTTATTTTCCCGTTTTCAGTCTCACTCACTCACTCTGGGACCATATTTTTACACCTGCAGCCGAGCATTAAAGAGACATTCTAAGAAAGGGGCGGGGGTGGCAGGGAGGCTCCCTCACTGTGGGGGTTTGTGGAGGGGAGCCACGCTGCCAGTGCCATTTCTAGGTCAGAAAGAGAAAGCACTAGGAATGACAAGCATTTTCTTTTCTTGTCTTTGTGGCATCCTGGGCTATGAGACGCTCCCTTGTCATCACCCATTCTCTCTCTGTTCCCTTGCAGCTCTGTAAGCCCTTAGATCTTCGTGGGGTAGAATGGACACCCGGATATTCAAGGGAGTGAAGGAGCCAGGTCTATTGTGCCATCTCACAGATGTTCACTCCGTTTTGTTTCTCTTCCAGTTGGCTTCAGTTTTGGGATGAAGCAGCCCTGTGGTCTTGGAAATGCCAGATGGACATGTCTGGCCACAATCTACTGACACTTACTTCCCCCGCCAGAGGCGTGCTCCCTGGGTGACATGATCTTATTGGCTGGGATGTCATTTCAAGTGTACATTTTTAAGGCATTAGCATAATGAAGGACATTGTGTTGTGACAATAGACTTTTGGCTGGACAGTAGCTAAGTTTGTTGCCTGTAAATTCTTTCCCATGAAGGCAGGGTATGTGGAGGTGCCTGGGAATGAATCTGCAACCCTCGGCAGGTTCTCAGCCTGCTGGTGTGAGTTGGTGGTGATGAGCTTCGGAAATTGCTGACCTTGGGTTCTGCCTGTCCTTCAGAATGATGTCATCCCTGTGCTGGACTGCTGTCCTTAGGGCCTGGGCCGCAGAGATTGAGTTCTTGGTCTCTTGATTTGTCAGGGTGGGTGTGGTCTGGGGCATCTGGATGGAGCCCTGAGATTCCAGAACTTCGTCGTTGAGCTTTATTTCAGACATGTCTGCCAACTGTTAGGAGACATTGTTTTAGTTAATGAAGTGTATCTCAAAGATCATGTAGTAAAATTGGCAGATGAGGCTTTTTGTGGCAAACTTATTCAAAGATTTCTGTTGAATATCATTTGTATGCACATACCACGTCCCTGGCTCTGTATGTGTCTCTATGTGTGTCTCTTGTTTCTGACTCCTTCTCTCTGACCGCAAGCTCACAATAGATACACACGCAGCTCTAACCAGCTTCTGCTTAGTTGGAGATTCTCATGTGGTCACTATAGCTGTGATTCACAGTCCTAGTTTTAAGACACTGAATACCTCTGGTTATACCAAAAGATGTAAAAATTGATTTTAAAAAAGTAGCTGGGCAGGTGGCACACGTCTACAGTCCCAGCTACCGAGGAAGCTGAGGCAGGGGGATTGCTTGAGCCCAGGAGTCCAAGACCAGCCTGGGTAACATAGTGAGACCCTCTTTTTTTTTTTTTTAAATAAAGATAGACAGTTCACTTTTAATTAAAAACACAAACATATTAGAATGAATGAACAATAGGTTGTAACTGCACAGAGGATGAGAATCGCTCTTGTAAATCAAAAGCTCACCCAGCCAGACCTGCCCCGCTTGGACCTGCTGGAGAGTGACACCCCAGGGGATCTCCCTTGTCATACTGCTTGCATGCTTGGCATCAGCCACCCGCCTCCAGCCGTTTGATTTCCTGAGCAGGGATGCAAATTGTGATGAGGTTTTCCTTTTAGGAGGTTTTCCCTTTAGGAGTCATGGGCCTGTGTGGGCAGAAGCAGGTCCCTCAGGAGGGACACCCAGAAACAGCACTCTCGTATAGCTGATTGTAGCTGAATGCCTGTGCTTGGGTGTATCCTTCCTGCCGACTGTACAGTGGGGCCTCTGTGTACTGGGGCCTGATCTCATGCTGTCAGCCAGGTTTGCGCATAATCCGCTGCATTATGAACTGTTATGCTGAAATTAGAATGTAAATTAGAAGCTCCTTGGCAGACTGGGAGGTTACACAAAGGGGAGCCAAGGGCATGAACATGTTCTAGGGGGAAGATGGCCTAAAATGTTTAAATTTGCTGCTGTAACTACCGCTTACATTTCTCTCAGATGTGCTATGTTCACTTGGAGGTGAATGGTCCTTTGATTTCTTCTCTCCTCTTATCAACCAACATTCATATGGGTCTAGTTCTCCACCTCTGCGTGAATACCCAGGAAGGTGCCATCTCACATATTTCATTTTCTGAGCAGGAAGCCATCTCAGCAAGCTGCCTGCGTGGCCTGTCCTTTTCTGGCAGTCCGGTGAGGCTCTGCCGTTTCACTAATATCATTGTCAACATGAGCAGGTGCCCTGAGACCCTATAACAGAGCAAGGCAGGCTCACTGACGGTTATTCAGATGTCGACTCTGGAAGAGAATCAGCACAAAGCGGGCACTCCAAGGAGGAGCAGAACTGGGCTCCATCATCGTTTCATAGGCTTTGAGGCCAAGGACAGGAACAGCAGTCTTGTGGCTGGAAGCAGCAGAGCTTGACAAGAGGAAGCCTGTGCGGAGCCACCGCCAACAGGAGACGGGGTCCTGCTGGCAGCTTTTCTGGGGAAGGACGGCGTTGGAAGTGAACTGCTGTGGTTTGCTTCAGACTGTGGTGCACCTGGAATGTGTCCAGGGGAAAATGTTGAGGCTTGAGTAAAATAGCACAGTGCAGACATTGGCAACATCTGCCTGGTCTTGGCACGAAGTCACATAAAGCGATGGGCCCAGCGTGTAGGGAAGTTGGGGGAGCCAGGAAACAGCCAAGTCTGGCCTCCGCACCATGCCTCAGCTGGAGGGGTTCTACATTTTACCTACTTGAAAACTGAACCCTAAGAGTTTAGGATTTTTTTTTAAGACACAACATTTGAAGCATCTGAGTGAATCGCTGATGGGGCTTCCAGAGCTCCGTGTATCTCAGCGCTGCCTTTTCTTCCTGTTGCTCTGAGGCTCACATCACCCAGAAAGGATGTGTTCTCCCTCTGCCAGCTTTGCCCTGGGCTAGGCCTGTGCGGGCTCTGCAGGGGGTTGGGGGGTCTTTCCCCTGCTTCTCCTACCAGGCTCCTTCTGTGACCTGTTCAGTCTCTGTCTCCTCTGACAGCATCTGTCCAAAGCCCCAGGTGCCGCTTAGAGCTGATCCCTCGGGCACCCCAGGATGCTGTGCCTTTCTTTCCTCTCTCACATGGCCTGGGCCATTGTCCCTTCGCTCAGCTGGCCTCTGTCTTCTGCGCCTTCTGAAGTCTGGGTGGCCAGCGTGTCTGTGGGAGTAAGGGCCTTACCAGAGGGTACTGGAGAGCTCTCTTGGCTCTGACTATCCCAGCTCCTAGTCCCCGGGAGGTTTGCTGAAGACCATCCTAGCTCCACTGTGCCTGTCCTCTTCCTCAGCTCCTTTCCAACAGAGTCTGCATGCTGCTTCTCAGTCCAGCCACTCAGTGGCACCTCTGTTGGGACAGCAGGGTCGTTAGAGCGGATATATCACCCACGTTGCTAGGACCAGCCTCCTGGTTAATTGAGACCTGTGTTTTTGTTGGCTTCAAATGCAGAGAGCTCTGTATGAATGATCTTCTGCCAGAAGCAATGAGAGAGGTGATATTTTTCATCTACAGGGAAGTACTGAAAGATTATTTTGAGGAGCCCTAGAACTATATCAGAGCCCATTCCCGGCCGGGCGTGGTGGCTCACACCTGTAATCCCAGCACTTTCGGAAGCCAAGGCGGGGGAATCACGAGGTCAGGAGTTCAAGACCAGTCTGGCCAACAAGGTGAAACCCCGTCTCTATTAAAAATACAGAAATTAGCCAGGTGTGGTGGTGTGCACCTGTAGTCCCAGCTACTTGGGAGGCTGAGGCAGGAGAATCACTTGAACCTGGGAGACAGAGGTTGCAGTGAGCCGAGATCACGCCACTGCACTCCAGCCTGGGTGACAGAGCAAGACTCTGTCTCAAAAAAAAAAAAAAAAAAAGAACCCACACCCCCACACCCATGAATCAGTGAGTACTCAGTGTCCACCGAGAGAGCCTCCAGTCAAATAGAGAGTAGAATCTGGCCTTCCTCAACAAAACACTAGCAAACTGGATTCAATAGCACATTAAAAGGATCCTATATTTAATAACATAATCAAGGGGAATTCATCACAGGGTGCAGAGATACTTTACCATAGGCAAATCTATAAATGTGATATGTCATGTTAACAGAATACAGGACAACCATATGATCATCTCAACAGATGCAGAAAAAGCACATGACAACATTCAGCATCATTTTATAATAAAACTCTCTTCAAATTAGATATAGAAGAAGTGTTCCTCAACACGATAAAGGTCATACGTGACACACCCACAGCAAATATACTCAATGGTGAAAAGTTGAAGGCTTTTCTTCTAAGATTAGGAACAAGACAAGGGTGCCTACTCTCACCACTTCTATCCAACGTAGTACGGAAGTCCTAGCCATAGCAATTAGGCAAGAGAAAGAAATAAAAGGCATTCAAATTGGAAATGAAGTTAAATTGTCACTGTTTGCTGGCAACATGATCTCATATATAGAAAACCCTAAAATTCTGTTGGAACTGATAAATAAATTCAGTAAAGTTGCAGGATACAAAGTCAACATACAAAGGTCGGTAGCATTTCTATACACTAACAAGGAACTACGTGAAAAAGAAATCAAGAAAACAATTCCATTTACAATAGCTGCCCCCAAAATGCTTAGAAATACATTTAATCAAGAAAGTGAAATATCTGTACACTGACAACTATAATTACACTGATGAAAAAACTGAAGAAGACACAAATAAATGGAAGGACATTCTGTGTTCATGGATTGGAATGATTAATATTGTTAAAATGTCCATACTGCCCAAGGTGATCTACAGATTCAGTGCAATCCCTATCAAACTTCCAGTGGCATTTTTCGTAGAGTAGCATGGCCCTTTGGTTGGAAAGACTGTAGATACCACTCGAGATGGGTTAGGATGCACATGACAAACTGTTGGAATGTGGGGCTCTTCCAAAAGGAAAGCAGGAGTGCAAGACTTTTCCAGAAAGGCTGGTGGCTTTGGCAGAGAAATGGCATCTAAGCATATTTGTAAAGCTTTCTCCTCCTCTATGTTAGAGTCAGAAGCTGCATGCCACCCGTGTGCAGAGCCAAGTCCAGCTCAGCTTTCCCACAGGTTTGCTTACACTTGCTGGGCGACCCCAGCCTGGCTGGAGGTGCAAGGGAGCACGTTTGTACCTTGTAATGATTTCTCTCTAGAGTAGTGCAGATGTTCGCAGGGATAACGTCAACTGCCACAGCAACTGGAATTCTATCTGCAAACTTTTATTTGCTGTGTTGGAATCATTAGTTAATTAGGACTTTTTTTTTTTTTTTTTGGAAATGGAATTTCACTCTGTGGCCCAGGTTGGAGTGCAATGGCATGATCTCGGCTCATGGCAATCTCCATCTCCCAGGTTCAAAGGCTTCTCCTGCCTCAGCCTCCCAAGTAGGTGGGACTACAGGCGCATGCCACCATGCCTGGCTAATTTTTTGTATTTTTAGTAGAGATGGGGTTTCTCCATGTTGGCCAAGCTGGTCTTGAACTCCTGACCTCAAATGACCGGCCTGCCTTGGCCTCCCAAAGTGCTAGGATTACAGGTGTGAGCCACTGTGCCTGGCCTTAATTAGGATTTTTTTTCTAGCAGCAATTTTCCATAAGAAGTAGACTATTTTTATACCATTATTTATTATTTTGTGGGTGGCCATTTTCTGAGTAGTCATATTGGTGAGCAACAAAACCCTATTGAAAAGAGAGATACTGCTGATTTATGAATTTAGAGATACCTGTATCCCCATTAATAAGCAAATAAATAACATCAACCACATACTCATTAAAAATCCCCAAAATGCTGCAAAGCTTCTATGTTAGTATTCTAACTCTAAAAAAAAATAAAAATAAATAAATGAAAATGCTGTTACTGTAACACCCTCTAGCAATCATTACCAATAGGTGCTTGAGCAGTGAATATAAACGATGGATTTCAGCTCCCTCAGTTTGAAGTTGGGAAGTTAACAGGCCAGGGGTAAGGGTCCCCAGAAGTAGAGGATGGGGGTGAGCAGCCCCCAAGAGAAAAGGCAAAGAGAAGAGAGGCGGGAGGTGACAAATGACACCGCATCCCTCTTCCCTTGTGGGAGCCAGCCTTTGTGCCTTCCATCAGCTGCAGGTAGAAGCCAGGTGAGAGGCCACTGGAGTCCTATGGGCCATCAAGGCAGGAAGCATCTCTGGGTAAAGATGTGGGGAGTAGGCAGATATGGGGCTTGTGCTCCATGGCTGTTTTTGGAGTCAGGGCTTACACTCTTTGGTTCAAAACTTATTGTAGTAAACTGTATTCCCAGAGGACCCCTCAATTAAAGTATCACTACCCTCATAGAATGGAAGTGAATGTATTCACATTCATACACAATGGTGGATTCTTTTTGCTGTTGTGTTTGTTTTAAAAGTCGAGGCTTTCCCTTTCTTTCAAACTCTATAATACTGTTGTTTTTCCCCCTAAAAGCATCATTATACACACAGTGTTCTAAGAAAAAGTGCACCAGGGAATTAGCACTGGGGCCTGAAGTATTCTGGAATGTCCCTTTTATTAGGGCAAAGTCTTTCCTCTCTTTCCTTTCCATTTTTGTTTGTTTGTTTGTTTGTTTCTATTTAAAAGCTCTATTTTAGGCTGGGCGCGGTGGTTCACACCTGTAATCCCAGCATTTTGGGAGGCCAAGGCGGACGGATCATGAGGTCAGGAGATCGAGACCATCCTGGCTAATACAGTGAAATCCTGTTTCTACTAAAAATACAAAAAATTAGCCAGGCGTGGTGGCAGGCGCCTGTAGTCCCAGCTATTCGGGAGGCTGAGGCAGGAGAATCGCTTGAACCCAGGAGGCGGAGGTCGCAGTGAGTTGAGATCACGCCACTGCACTCCAGCCTGGGCGACAGAGTGAGACTCTGTCTCAAAACACACACACACACACACACACACACACACACAACCTCTATTTTAAAGAAAAGTCAAAGGGAAAAACTCCACCTGTGTTTGCTCTACCCTAAGTCAATTGCTTTCATTTTCCTTTGTTCCTGTCTAGTCTCTATTATGAACATGCTGCTCAAGTTTTTATTCATTCTTAATGGCTTTATGATATTTCATTTAGCTGGTCTTTTTTTTTTTCTTTTAAATCCAATCTTTCCCTTACTGCGGGATGTTTTAAGGTCAGGCCTCAGTGAGCCTCTTTGCACATATGGTTTCTTCTTCTGGAGTCTTTTCTGGAATAATTCTGGGAGTGGGCTCACCCTGCGGGAGAGTAACATTTTTATAACTTGATAGATGTAGCTGAGATGCCTCCCAGAGGGGAGACCCGCCTCTCCTCCGGCAGCTGTGCACGTAGGCTTGTTCCCAGCAGCCTGGCCAGGGTGGTCCACCTGGTGTTTCTCATCTTCTTTCCCCGGAGCGCTGACTCCTGCGCGTCCTCTTGGAAGACTCTTGACAGGACGGGTGTTTTATGGGTGTGATTCAGTGTCCTCTTGCATCAGTTCAATGTGGTGGTGTTCAATCAACCCTTGTAGCGTTAGCAAAATTTGCTCAAGTCATTCCGCAGGAATGTCTGTGTCTTGCTTCCAAGAAAGCTTGTAAGTGCCGGCAACAGGCCAAGCAGCTCACAAACCTGACCACAAGCCTGTGAGTAATTGTGGGGCAGCACTTAGCAGTCTTTTATTTTCGACTTATTAAAGTCTCATCTTGGCCTCACCTTCTCCCTGGAAGGTGGCGTGGGTGGGGACCACTGGGTCAGATCTTTTTCACCCTTGCCGTGGAGCCAGTTTCCTGTTGCATGTGGGGGAAGCAACATGTGGCGAAGAGTATAGAAAACGAAAACATGTGGGTACAGTATGTATAAGTGGAGGGAACAAACTCATAATTCCAACTAGTTTCTCATGAGAGACTCATGAATCATTGTGGTAGTTCTCAATATAAACTTAATCTAGGCCGGATGTGGTGGCTCACACCTGTAATCTCAGCACTCTGGGAGGCTGAGGCGGGTGGATCACTTGAGGTCAGGAGTTTGAGACCAGTCTGACCAACGTGGAGAAACCCCATCGCTACTAAAAATACAAAATTATCCAGATGTGGTGGCTCACACCTGTAATCCCAGCACTTTGGGAGGCTGACGCGGGTGGATCACTTGAGGTCAGGAGTTTGAGACCAGCCTGACCAACATGGAGAAACTGTGTCTCTACTAAAAATACAAAATTAGCTGGGCGTGGTGACGCATACCTGTAATCCCAGCTATTCGGAGGCCGAAGCAGGAGAATCGCTTGAACCTGGGAGGCGGAGGTTGCAGTGAGCCGAGATCCCGCCATTGCACTCCAGCCTGGACAACAAGAGCAAAACTCCATTTCAAAATAATAATAATAATAAAAAACTTAATCTCTAACTTTGTTACTCCCTGTAGCATTTGCAAGGACCCTAGGGCTGGATGTTTCTCAGAGGGATAGTCTAGTACCCTGGCTCATGCTCGAGTTACTTCTGTACAAGTGATTGTTCTTGTCTGGGTCTGTCCTTGAACATCTCTGGAGATGAGAAAAATCACCGAGATTTAACTTTGTTCCATCCTTTCTTTCACTAGAGATTGAGGTGGACGTGCTGGTGTAATCCTTTCTTCTTGGCCGCCGCCCTGGGGTGATCCACACAAGCCCAGTGCTTTCTTCATGTCGCCCTCGTAGGGCTGAAGGTGGCAGAGTACTCTACTTCTCGCTGTTGCATTTCTTTATTTGACACTCACCTAAGATAAAACCTTTTGTGACTCCTGACTCTTAATTTTTCTCCTGTTTCTCAGTTGACAGTGGACTTATGCCCAAACTCTAGGTGAGGAGTGGAAGGACTTGAATAGAACCTCATCCAAATTCCTGGGTGGCAAGTCTGTGTTCCTGCTGGTGATAGTAGTAGTAAAGTTATAGTAGTGTTTGCACAAGAAAAATGTGAAAATTCAGGACCAAGTTTGGGGGAAAAGTAGAGCAAAACAAAATAGAAGATCAAAAGCTGGGAATTAGTAAAAAAGAAGTGGATGAGGAAGAATGGTATGAAGAAAAATGAGAAAAGCAAATGAAAATGAGGGCATGCAAAAAATACACGAATCAGAAAATTAAATCTAGGAATGGGATGATTATAGAGAAGGAAAGATGGTTCGGTGTAGCTGGTGATCAGTAGAGGAGATAGTCACGGAGGAGGATTTACCCATCAAATATCATGTGCCTCCACCACACAAGTTTCTCTCCTGCCTTCCTCTTCTTCTGGGACTGTCCGAAGGACCAGAGTAAGTACCACAGCATCTGTTAACCCTTTGCTATTGTTAATTGTTAGATATGTCTTGCTTCCTCTTCTCCCCATCCCCACCCCACAAACAAACAGAAGTGCTTGATCCAAGATCCCCGAGGGTATCTGTCCCCTGAGAGGGTCAGCTCGGCCAGGCTAGAGCGTCCAGTCACTCAGTCAAACTCAGTCTAGATGTTGCTGGGAAGGTATTTGGTACATAGTTGACTTTAAGTAAATGAGATTATTCTCCATAGTCTGAGTGGGCTAAATCCAGTCCACTGAAAGGCCTTGCAAGCAGAACTGAGATCTCCCTGAGGAAGGAGAAATTCCACCTGCAGACTGTGGGGTAGTTCCTGCCTGGAGTTGCCGGCCTGCCCTCCTGATGGCCTGTCCATGGCTTTCTGACTTGCCAGGCCCACAGTCACATGAGCCAATTCCTTGAAATAAATCTCTTGATGTACGTGTGTATGTGTGTGAATCTTACTGGCTTTGTCTGGTAGAACCCTGAGTGATATATCCCTAAACCTTTCATTCGACTTAACATTTGTTTCATAGCAGTTGGGTACGTTATTAACGATCTTGCATTTTCTCCTACTTCACGGATGACGGTCTTGTGGCTCCTCTCAGCCTGGGCATTTTCTCCTACCAAATCAGGTGCAAAATATGTGCCCCAGCTATGCATGTGTTACTCCACTGTGGAAAAATCTCAGGTTTTAACTAAGGAAGCAGAAGCAAGGAGTTTTTCAATAAAAGGGTTTCCTTAACACTGTCTGGGATCTCTTTGCCCAATGATTTTCAGGACACGAAACCAGGTTTTGAACTAACAGTGATTGTAGTATTCATTGCTTTGTATGATTTTTAAAGAATCTTTTCTTTGTATGTGTGACTTGAGAATTTTACCTTAAAATGGAGTAAGTACTGATTGCTAAACTGATCAATGTTAACAGAACCACAGAAAGGCTGGACTCAGGTAGGGTTCCCATCTCCGCACAGCTGTGTTGCCCGTCACCTATTCCAAGGAATCGCTTGTCAGTTCCCTGTTTCAACACAAGCACTTGTTTCTGCCTGTCATGCTGCTGCGATTATTTATCAGTGACAAATGATTATTTGTCATTGTTATGATAATATTAGGCCACAGATGTCACAAGGCTTTGGGTGGAATTAAGCTCAGTGGCAAAATTAAGCAACCTGAGCTTCAAAACATCCTAAATGGGAAAGCTTTAGTTCAGCACCAAGTGCAGCAGGGAGAAACTCAAAAGTTTGCCTTGGGGACATGATATCCTAGTTGTGGAGCTTCTCAACTGAATGCCTTGTGGTCCTTTTCTTTCTCTATATTTAGCTTCTTGGTAAAAACTCAAGCTTTGAGAAATCCATTTCAGAAATTCAAATGGGCAGAAAGAAGCAGTGAGGAAGGGAAAGTATCAAAACGTTTTTCCCTTTCTAACTTGTTCTACTGGTGAATAGTGACTGATGGAAGACCCACAGCCCTCCACTAGACGAAATCAGGCAGAGCTGAGAACATGGGAGTTGGAGGGAAGGTGGTTCCTCCCAGGTCATGGGGCAGCATGGAGAACCCTTCTCAGGCGTTAGTCAGGGGCTGTTAGCTCAGATGATACAAACCAAAAAGGACCTACTCTTGAGTGGCTCACCTTTTTTCTATTTTGCAATCCTAAAAATGATTTTTTAAAAATCAGCTCTAAAAATACTAAATACGATTCTAAAAGAGCCAAGCCAAATAACACTGCAAGTATAGGGTGGCTTCCATGTTTGCATACTTCCCAGTTTGAATACTAAAATGAAAACTTGGGGCTGTTTGGAATGTTGGCCTGGAAAGCAAGGGTGAGGGAGCGTCTGCAGGCCGCCTGGCTGCCTTTCACAGCATTCCAGAGCCGACGGGGGTGCGAGGGGCCACAGCCCAGGCCTTCCAGCAGCCTGGAGAGAGGGCAGGGAGCCACCCTTCCTGCCTCCAGACCTCCTGCCAGGGAGAGGAGGCGACAATGCCTGTGTTCCACACGGGATTCTTGACGGTTCCGGGAGTTTCTGTGGGCCTTAGGTAGATATCCCCCAGCCCCCGTGATGCCCCGACCCGTTACAGCTTCGCTATTGGGAGTGAAAGGAGGCGACCCTCCTCAGCATTGCAGTGACTTGCACAGACTGATTCGCTCTCCTTAGCAGTCAGTGAACATGTGGTAGGGTGATTTAGAACTCGAAGGAAACCCGGTGAGATACCATTTCACCCTACCAGATTAGCGAAACTTTGCAAGGGTGAGGACACCAAGCGTGGCGAGGCTGAGGCGCGACGGGACCTCTTCTACACGATTCTGGAGGCCGGGGCGCCGCAGTGAGGGGGAGAAGGATGCTCTGGGCCCCAGCCGCGGCCCGGGCCCTGTGCGCGCGACCCTGGCTGCCCTGCTCACAGGAGCCCCAGACTAGCCAAAGGCTCATGGCCGCAGGGTGGATGACTAAACTCATGTCTCTGCATCAAGGAGATGGACACATGACGCAGGTGAATCTGAGAAACAGGATGGTGAGAGACAAGTCACGAAAGAACGCGCGCTCAGTGATTCCACTTACAGGAAGATTAGAAATGGGCCAGCAGCAAACTCTGCAGCTGAGGAATGTGAACACGGGCGGCCAGTCTGAAAAGCGGGAAAGCCGCTATTGCAGGAGTCAGGGTGCGGGCCTCTAGAAGCGGGCGGAGTCTGCGGCAGGCGAGGCCAAGCGTTTGCTTTGTAATTCTCCTGGAAACGTGGGCTGTGGCTTGTTCAGTCTCGATATGCTTGTGTCCCGTGTGCGCAAACAAAACGAAATGCAAAGTGGCTGTCTAAAAGGGAGTCGCGGGTCACAGTGAGTGGCCCTGGCCCTCGCCCTCGCCGGTGGTGGCGTGGCTGTGGCCGTCCTGGCTCCTGGGCCAGGCCGCCTGCTCCCGCTTCACCGCCGCGCTCTCTGCAGACGCAGGACGGTGTCCAAGCCAGCACACGGACCTGAGGCACCTGGCTGTCGCCCGCCGCAGCCGGTTGCGGGGCACGGCGGGGGTTTCGAACCCCTTTTCTCGCTTCTTGGGGGACCCCTGGGGCTGCCCTGGAGGCCCAGGAACCTCGAGGCCAGGCCCAGGCGCCCCAGGCTCGCAGCAGGGCAGAGGGTGCCTCCCTGCAGGCCGCTGTGCCAGGGTCCCCGCAGAGCCCTCCGGGCGGAGCAAGCCCCCAGCTTGGAGACGGCCCTCTGGGCAAAGACAGGCTCTACCCGCAAGCCTGGGAGGGTGCGGGCGAGGGGAGGTGCCCCGGGGTAGGGAAACCGGGCTCAGCCGAGGGCAGGCGGGCCCGCCCAGGCCGCGATGGGAAGGGCGCGACGCATCGTCCACGGTCGGGCTCTCGCAGGCGGGCCAGCGCTACCGCCTCAGTCCTACAGAGCTCTGGTGAAAGACAGCGCTCAGATGAGACCTGGGGCGGCGGATTCCGCGGGAGTGCTGCCTGTCTGAGCCGTGAAGGCGTAGTGGAAAAGGTGGCGGCTTCCCTCCGTCCGCCCTCCTGACAGTGGAAATGCGCAAGGGGGAGGCATCCTCTGACGGGAGGGACCTCAGTGGAGCGCAGCTCTTGCAGATCATTATCTGCGCTTCCCTGCCTCCACCCCAAAGCCACGTGAGGCCAAGGAACACAGGTGGCTGATCAGACGTCTAACCTTAACACATAACAACTTGCCTCTTGCTTTGCAATTTACATTGCAGAAGATTCCAGGGCCCCACCTTAGCAAACAAACCCATGGTTCTAAGCTGCATTTCATCAAAGAATATCACTTTTTACGAACTCATTAAAAGCTGAACAAGGCCGGACTTGCAGGCATGTGAAGCCTGGAGAGCACCTTCCCACGTCTTTTGATGGCTCTAATCTTACTCCCCCCCGGGTCCTAGGCAGAAATCTAGAAAATCCTTCATGTCCTTTTACTACAATGCTCCGTCCTCCCGCTCCCCTTGTCGTCAGCCTCTCCCACTCCCTGCAGCTGCAGGCGGTCCGTAGGTTACAGGGTGAGCTAAGGAGGCAGGGAGGTCAAGAGGAATTGATTTCAACCCCTAGTAGATTGAAGGGATGGAAAAGGTGAATTTGTATTTGACCATTTCACAAAAAAAAAACAAACTCTTTTTAGTGTATACGTGTGTGTGTGTATATATTTTTTTAATTTTTATTTATTTATTTATTTTGAAACAGAGTCTTGCTCTGATGCCCAGGCTGGAGTGCAGTGGCATGATCTCAGCTCACTGCAACTTCTGCCTCCTGGGTTCAAGTGATTCTCGTGCCTCAGCCTCCTGAGTAGCTGGGACTAGAGGCATGCACCACCATGCCCGGCAAATTTTTTGTATTTTTAGTAGAGACAGGGTTTCACCATGTTGGCCAGGCTGGTCTCGAACTCCTGACCTCAGGTGATCCCCCACCTCGGCCTCCGAAAGTGCTGGGATTACAGGTGTGAGCCACCACGCCAAGCCATTTATAACATATGATAATATTATAGTTTTGTCATGCAAAATTCAATCAAAACACTATCATAGGTTGAACATCCCTAATCTGAAAATCCAAAATCCAAAATGCTCCAAAATCCAAAACTTTTTGAGCACTGAAATGAGATAGTGATACCTTTGCTTTTCTGATGGTTTTGTGTACACAAACTATTTCATGCACAAAATTATTGAAAATATTATATAAAATTACTTTCAGGCTAGGTGTATATGAAACAGAAATAGATTTTGTGTTTAGTCTCAGCTCCCATCCCCAAAATATCTCATTATGCATATGCTAATATTCCAAAATCTAAAAAATATCAGCCATCCAAAACATGTCTGGTCATAAGCATATTCGGTAAGTGGTACTCACCCTGTATAGGGCTTTGGAGAAGATTTTGGGATCCTGCTCTAAAGAAGTTAGGATGGAAGTGGGTGGTCATGAAATTGTCTTTTTACAAAACTCATCTATGCCGCCCAATTTCTCCACGTAGGAAGGAATCGTGTCTCCTAGTGACCTGGACCTTGTCATGTCAGAAGGGTTGGGCATGCGGTATGCATTCATTGGACCCCTGGAAACCATGCATCTCAATGCAGAAGGTATGCATCTGGGGCCAGGATGGGAATTCCATTCTATTTAGTGTTGTCATGGGTTTTGTAAACAGTCACATTTTGCCTTTTCTTACAACTGAATAGAGACAGTATATAGGAGATGACGGCCAGCCCTGGTGATTCACAGACAAGGCAGGGATTCGAAACGCTGTGTACTGAGATGTAAATCCATGTGGAGTGCATGCACCTCAGGGCTCCGTGTGGTGCATTGTGCTCAGGTGAGAGCTCAAAGGAAGAGAGGTTGGTGATGTCACAGAAACTTCGCAGCATGTCACCCAGCCTGGCAGAAGGGAAAGTGGTAGTTTCCTGAGGAAGATGATGACATTATTTACAGAGGCAAGACGAAAAGATAGGGGGCTGACTTAACCCACAGGGACCTCTGCTGGATATATCTTCTGCCCAAATATGAGCAAGGTTTTCTTCTAGAAGGCTAGGGAGCCTATAGTGAGGGAGGGCTTCCACAGGCTGGGAGCTGAGGAGGGGCATATGGGTGGGGCAGACCAGACATTGGCCAGACGCTGCCTCCAGAAGGCTTGGGGGGAATTAGGTCTGAGCCCATTATCTGTGATCTGGTAACTCTAAAGGAAAGACGACTTGGGAAGGACAAGAAACTTCCAAGAATGAAACTCTGTCAACCAGATTTTAATTGATCCAAAAAGAAAATGTCATTTGATAACCAATAAAACCTATAGCAAATTAAAACAAAGTAAAATTTTAAAACTATGTATAAAATCTGGAGAGAGATGTAACCTAGATGTTATTATTGCCAGCTATCTCTTGGTACTGAGATTATAAGTAACTTTTAGTATCTTTTTGCTTGTCTGTGTTATAAATTTCTACAATTACTATAGATTAATAATATTACTAACTTGGAAAACATATAGAAAGAGGAAAGAAATATTGTATGCGGCTCCATGGTCTGCATTTAACAAAGGATACTGAGAAGCTGGGGCTTATCCAGAAAAAAGTGACCAGAGTCTCTTGCATGTCTCTCGGTCTGTATGTTTTGTGGGGGCGGAAGTGGAGTGAAAGACTGGAAATGGCAAGCAGACAGACAGGTTTGGGCTCAGTACATGGCAGGAAGAACTTTCTAGTAACAGGAGCTGATGTCCAGGAAAGGCCCATGCTTTAAGTGGGTAAGCTGAAAAGGGGATGTGGTTGCCTGCCTGTGGGAGGTTTAGATGTTGAGAGGAAACTCCCTCTGTGAGAGGGGAGGTTGAGAGTTGGTGACCTCTCTCAGTCTGTTTGACTTCAGTTCTATAATTTCAGTATTACATTTTGGTAATAGTTCAGTCAATTTTCACAGTAGTTAATGAAATATTCTGTCCAATGAATAATTCAAGGCAGCTTTACTAGACATGTTCCTGCATACAGCAGGTGCACAGATTATTTCTGAAGTGGATGGGCCGTGTGTTCTCTGCTTCAGTCCTTATCAGAATCAAGCTAAGAAGAGCTAAGAGGAGTGAAGGGAAGAGGGGAATCTGCTCCAGCACTTGTGTGTTAGTTTTTTGGGAAGATAACCACTGAATAGAAGAAGATAATGTAGAGAAAGATGGCCTCATGCAGTGAAACAAGAGTTTTCTTGTATTATTAACACAGTCTTAGATCATTTCAAATGGTGTTTTCAACCAGAACCTCAAAACTTGTGAGCATATTTAAGCATTTGAAATGTATATAGATTTGTATATATACTTAAGCATTTGAAATGTATAGAAATTTATACATTTGAAATGTGTATAGACGCTGCCTGATAACCACTGTGTTTTTCTTTCTCCTTTTTTTTTCTTGAGAAAAATAAGATAATTGAGGAATCATAAGAAATAGATAGGGACAGAACTGAGAACAGCTTTGACTTTCAAACAAATAGAAACAGAAGCCAATGAAACCAGAAACTCAAGAATCAAATAGAGTGGCAGACAGGAAGGAGGCCCATAACAATTTTTCAAACAAAGCAGATATGATAAGAAAACCTAATTGGCTTCATATGATAATGGTGGACGGATGTAGTTTTCAACTTCAGAGCATTCCAAAGACCAGAGTTGGAGAGTTATAAGATCTGGCTGGGAACCCATAGAAATGTTTATCATTCTTCCCTGTGTCACCCAGAATATATCAAGATTGGAGTTGGGATAATTTTTCTTCTTTTCTGATACTGTTTTCATAAAGCCAGCATCTCAGGTTAAGGGTAGTTATTAGCCTGAAAAGCTACCATTTATCTAGAACTAGTGCAAATATTTTAGGATTTATTTTTAATCTAATGAAATAGTTTCTGAGAAACAGGAGGCCAGCGTGCCATTGCCTTTTGGCTCCTTTTACAAACAACACCCCTGAAAGACGGCACTCAGAATGGTGGTTCTGGCCTGTGGAGCCAGCGGGCCGGCTCCTTACCCTGGCTTTCCAGCCTACTGGCTGTATAACCTTGGGCAAATGACTTAAGTTCACTGCATCTCAGTTTCCCCATCTGTGAAATGGGGACAACAGTAACTGCTTCCTCAGGGTGGTGTGAGAATTGAACCAGATGGAAGCTCTTAGCTGGATTGCTGGCACCTGTTAAGTCCTTAATATATGTTATATTCAAACAGAGCTTTGTCTTGTTTGTTTCACGTACTACTTTTCTAGTTTTTTTCGTTGTTGTTTTATTTTTGGTTTTTAAAATTCTTCCAAAAAGATTCACAAGTGCAGAGAGAGGAATAAATACAGATTAGGATTTTATTTATTTATTTATTTATTTATTTATTATTATTATACTTTAAGTTTTAGGGTACATGTGCACAATGTGCAGGTTAGTTACATATGTATACATGTGCCATGCTGGTGCGCTGCACCCACTAACTCGTCATCTAGCGTTAGGTATATCTCCCAATGCTATCCCTCCCCCCTCCCCCCACCCCACCACAGTCCCCAGAGTGTGATGTTCCCCTTCCTGTGTCCATGTGTTCTCATTGTTCAATTCCCACCTATGAGTGAGAATATGCGGTGTTGGGTTTTTTTGTTCTTGCGATAGTTTACTGAGAATGATGATTTCCAATTTCATCCATGTCCCTACAAAGGACATGAACTCATCATTTTTATGGCTGCATAGTATTCCATGGTGTATATGTGCCACATTTTCTTAATCCAGTCTATCATTGTTGGACATTTGGGTTGGTTCCAAGTCTTTGCTATTGTGAATAATGCCGCTATAAACATACGTATGCATGTGTCTTTATAGCAGCATGATTTATAGTCCTTTGGGTATATACCCAGTAATGGGATGGCTGGGTCAAATGGTATTTCTAGTTCTAGATCCCTGAGGAATTGCCACACTGACTTCCACAATGGTTGAACTAGTTTACAGTCCCACCAACAGTGTAAAAGTGTTCCTATTTCTCCACATCCTCTCCAGCACCTGTTGTTTCTTGACTTTTTAATGATTGCCATTCTAACTGGTGTGAGATGGTATCTCATTGTGGTTTTGATTTGCATTTCTCTGATGGCCAGTGATGGTGAGCATTTTTTCTTGTGTTTTTTGGCTGCATAAATGTCTTCTTTTGAGAAGTGTCTGTTCATGTCCTTTGCCCACTTTTTGATGGGGTTGTTTGTTTTTTTCTTGTAAATTTGTTTGAGTTCATTGTAGATTCTGGATATTAGCCCTTTGTCAGATGAGTAGGTTGTGAAAATTTTCTCCCATTTTGTAGGTTGCCTGTTCACTCTGATGGTAGTTTCTTTTGCTGTGCAGAAGCTCTTGAGTTTAATTAGATCCCATTTGTCAATTTTGTCTTTTGTTGCCATTGCTTTTGGTGTTTTAGACATGAAGTCCTTGCCCATGCCTATGTCCTGAATGGTAATGCCTACGTTTTCTTCTAGGGTTTTTATGGTTTTAGGTTTAAAGTCTTTAATGGTTTATGTTAAAGTCTTTTATGGTTTAAGTCTTTAATCCATCTTGAATTGATTTTTGTATAAGGTGTAAGGAAGGGATCCAGTTTCTGCTTTCTACATATGGCTAGCCAGTTTTCCCAGCACCATTTATTAAATAGGGAATCCTTTCCCCATTGCTTGTTTTTCTCAGGTTTGTCAAAGATCAGATAGTTGTAGATATGCAGCGTTATTTCTGAAGGCTCTGTTCTGTTCCATTGATCTATATCTCTGTTTTGGTACCAGTACCATGCTGTTTTGGTTACTGTAGCCTTGTAGTATAGCTTGAAGTCAGGTAGTGTGATGCCTCCAGCTTTGTTCTTTTGGCTTAGGATTGACTTGGTGATGCGGGCTCTGTTTTGGTTCCATATGAACTTTAAAGTAGTTTTTTCCAATTCTGTGAAGAAAGTCATTGGTAGCTTGATGGGGATGGCATTGAATCTGTAAATTACCTTGGGCAGTATGGCCATTTTCATGATATTGATTCTTCCTACCCATGAGCATGGAATGCTCTTCCATTTGTTTGTATCCTCTTTTATTTCCTTGAGCAGTGGTTTGTAGCTCTCCTTGAAGAGGTCCTTCACGTCCCTTGTAAGTTGGATTCCTAGGTATTTTATTCTCTTTAAAGCAATTGTGAATGGGAGTTCACTCATGATTTGGCTCTCTGTTTGTCTATTGTTGGTGTATAAGAATGCAGGCCAAAATCTCCTTAAGCTGATAAGCAACTTCAGCAAAGTCTCAGGATACAAAATCAATGTACAAAAATCACAAGATTAGGATTTTTGCTATGGCATGGAGAAGCCTCTGGAACCAGGTACCTAGAGTTTCCCAGCCGGGTTTGTTTCTTTGCTAAGCTTTAGACTCGCAGGTCAGTAGAGAGAGGAACCGCTCAGCCTTGTCCCTGGGGCTGTTTGGGTTCCTCCTGCATTTTGTTCCACTTGAAATGAGGACATCTCAGAATCTGGCAGCGTGGAAATCGCCTCCAGGGGAAGTGGATGTTTATTTACCATTTTGCCTCACAGATTTCCTCTCCTGTGTAGACACTTGCCTTTTTTAAAACTGAGATGCCTGGTGGCTGGTGGGTTTGGTTGATTGATGGGAAGCAATTATTTGCCAGCCAGTGGAAGCAGGTGAGCTGATGGGCGGGGACTTGCTGAGGTGAGGTGAGGGGCCCAGGTCGGTTCTGCCTCCCCTACCCTGGGCAAGTCCTCACTCAGGTGGGAATTTGATCCTGAGAGTAGGAATGAGATAATGTCGCTCTGTGCTTTGAGGCATTTTTGATCTTCCTTAATGAGTTCTGTGAAACCCTGTCTCTAAAAAGCAGGTGAATTCATACAGGTGTGGGTTCATAGCTGTGTGAAAGAAACCGGACTTCCCATGTATGGGTGGCAATTAAGGCTCTCCAAGGAGCTGATGCCTGGAATCCCTCCTAGTGGCTGTGGCCTCGGGCTGGGGTTAAGGCCTCCTCTGGTGCCTGCTGCATACATGGGAACAGAAAGGATTCCTGCCTGTGCACCTGGGGCATTCAAACCCACTGTCCCTCAGAGGCCCACAGCCCAAGGCTCGCAAGTTAGAAAGCAGCAAGTTAAGCTACATCCAATCTCATGAGAATCAATTCTTTTTTCTACTCTTTGTCTTTTTCTGGATAAGCATCTCTTAAGAAATTAGGTTCAGAATCTTCTAAAAAGCCAAGCTCTACAAGGGTTTTGGAAGAATTAGAACTCAAAGGGACAGAGGGCATGGAAGCACAGAAGAAAAAATACAGGGGAGGCTGGATTAGATAGAAATAGTGGGGAAGGGCAGACCAGGGGATCAAAAGTGAAGTGGGCTGTGTTGTATTTTTCCTATTTCCAAAGAAATTGGCATTTTAGAGTAATTTACACCCAATTCTCCTCTCGTGGTGTAGAGAAGCCAAAATAATTGTTGAAAATAAATTACACCTCCCTAAAATGGAAGGGGAGGAGTTGCAAATAACAGTCACAGTCATAAGTTTACTGGGACATGGTTGTAAATAATCAGGCAGATGCAGGTCGTGAGTCTAAGTCACTGAGAACTCCTGCCCTTGGAGCACCGGAGGCTGCACCCATCTCATGGTGAGCACGTGGTGTGGGCGCCTAAACTTCGTCACAGACAGTGAGGCTCTTCATCCCAAGAGCATGTTACAGAAAGTTTTTGTATCAGTAAGATTGACATTTTAAAGGGTTTCCTGAATAAAAATGGGGAAAATTATGAATTGCACTATTATGAATTCCAGCATGATAAATTTTAAAGGGACATTTATTTCTACAAAACAGAATAAAACAGAATAAAAATTTTGTAGAAATAAATGTCCCTTTAAAACGTTACAAAGGCAGAAAGGAAAGAAAGTTCTAGAAAGCTCCTGGGAGGTTCAAATGGTTTCACAGAACAGGGAGAGATGAACACTTGCTCAGAGAATGTGACATGTTCCAGAGAGCAAGTGCTGCGTGAACTGAACCCCTGGCCTGTGGCTGCTCTGGTAGGAGAGGGAGATGGAACTGGCTGCTGAGGGGTCTCGTGAGGGCGCCTGCCTGCCTGCAAGTGGGGGGATATGCAGCCACAGCAGCTCTTTCCATTTTCTTCTAATTTAATGTATTTTCAACTTGATTCTTGTGTCTCTGCCCTCCCCCACCCCAAAAGGAAGGAATAAACTGTATTTGTGTCTAGATTTTGTCTCCTTTAGTTTTAATAAATAAGCAACTAGCAAAAGTGAAGTAAATAATTTCCCAAATGAAATAAATGTGTAGGTTGTTTTCTGTTCTCCAGAAATGCTAAGCCATCTACAGTACTTATCCAGTGCTGGAAAGCTCAGGAGACTTCCAGAATTCTGCACTGCCAAATTAACACTTAGGTTAAATGAGATGAAACCCCTTCTTTTATAAACAGAGTACCCATCAGTTAATTTCAGGTGCTAATGTCAGAAAAGTTGGTGTGTTTGAGTCTTTTACCCTTCAAAACCATTTTGGGGGAAATTTTAACACACTGAGAGAGAAGAACTATTTGAAGCAAATAAATTGCAACCCAATGATTTTAGGCTTTCAAATCAGCATAGGTCAATCAAAACTAAACCCCAAAGATGATGTTTGTTTGTTTATTTTTTTTGCTTTTTGAGCGTATCTAGTACCGATGGTTCGTATTTTAAGTTAATCATCCACAGTTTTTGTGGGGAGTGGGAAGCTGAGGTGGGGCAGGCTCTGCACGTTCTGCGGCTTCGTTTGTCCCCATTTTACCTTTGTAGGCGGACTGACCAGCTGCTGAGCCTTTAAGGGTTTGAAAGATGTGGGAAATGGGTCAGGGTCGCAGCAGTAGCCCAGCCTATGTCCTCCATGGCGCCCAGGACTAGAAACGCCTCCTCCTCCTCTTCCAGGATCCCGGCCCTGGCTTCTGACTTGACTTGCTAAGCACAGGCCGGCACCAGCCCGTTCGCCTCCCGGCAGCAGGGAGGGGAGGAATGTGAGGGAGAGTAAGTCTGTGGGGCCCAGCGGGTCGGGGCAGGCCAGTGCTGGGTGGGGGCCGTGACTGGCCTGCGCTTTCCCCTGGGCGCACCCCATTCTCGCACAGTCAGCCTAGCCCGTGCGGCTCCCTCCCTCTCCCTCCAGGATAAGCCTCTTCCTGCATCTCTTCACCAAAGTCCCAGGGCCCTCTCCTTAGAATCTGAGAAATCATGGCTCTCCAAGGCTGGGGAGCAGCAGGAGCGTGGGGAGCGTGCATGGGGGCTTGTGCAGATGAGCACCTGGCTCCATCCACCCAGATCCATTTACCTGAGATCTGACATTTTTAATTCTTGGAAAATGCATTCAAACGTTGTACACAAATAACCTTGTACACCCATGGTTGGAGGAAACACTTGGTGACATTAGGACTTACTGTGATAGCCAACAAATCAGTGTGTGAACGCAGGCCAACCGGAGGGTCCCATGAGATGCACCAGCAGAGGTGGCATGCAAGGTCTGAGGGACCTGGCACTTTTTTTTTTTGAGACGGAGTCTCGCTCTGTTGCCCAGGCCGGAGTACAGTGGCGCGATCTCAGCCCACTGCAACCTCTGCCTCCTGGGTTCAAGCGATTCTTCTGCCTCAGCCTCCTGAGTAGCTGAGATTACAAGCACCTGCCACGCCACCTGACTGATTTTTGGTATTTTTAGTAGAGACGGGGTTTCACCATGTTGGCTAGGCTGCTCTTGAACTCTCAACCTCAGGTGATCTAACCGCCTTGGCCTCCCAAAGTGCTGGGATTACAGGCATGAGCTACCGGGCCCAGCCACGACCAGCACTTTTTGGCATTCGAACCCCCAGGAGCCAGCGTGGACAGTGGGTAATGGGGAGGGTCGCTTCTCCAGTGCCAGCAGGCCCTTACACATTCCCCAGCTCTGTCTTGTCTTCACAGGGAGGGAAGAGTGTAGCTTATCTGACCCCAGGGTGAAACTCTGAATGCATTTCTGAGTTTAAATATAACCAAGAATGTTTTTTCTGAGATTGTGGATTCTTGTCTTCATGCAATTCCAGGTATGTTAAGCTACTGCGACAGATACAGCGAAGGCATAAAACATGTCCTACAGACTTTTGGACCCATTCCAGAGTTTTCCAGGGCCACTGCTGAGAAGGTTAACCAGGTATGTAACTTCTCTGCAACTCACTGCAGAGAAGAATGTTGGCCACCTGGAGCACTTGCTGCCCCTCACCTCTGCAGCGGGTGGGCCTGCATCTGCAGCTGGAATCTTTGCCCTTGATCTTGGTGGTTCCTCATTCATAACTTTGTTCATACTTCCATCGTGTCACCAGGACACCTTAAGGACAGGGGACCAGTGAACTGATAGCTCATTGTGACTTGTCTCTGAGGGACTGAGGTCTTTCAAGATTTGGAAAGCTGCCGTTCATTGAGGGTTTACTGCTTTTGTCTTTGAAAGCAGTTTCTGCACAGTTTGCATAAACAAGAGCAATAATTACACTCCTGATAAATTATTTCCTCTTTATTGTCCTTTTTTTCCTTCTCCTTCTTGCAGGACATGTGCATGAAGGTCCCTGATGACCCAGAGCACTTAGCTGCCAGGAGGCAGTGGAGGGACGAGTGCCTCATGAGACTCGCCAAGTTGAAGAGTCAGGTGCAGCCCCAGTGAATTTCTTGTAATGCAGCTTCCACTCCTCTCATTGGAGGCCCTATTTGGGAACACTGCAAGCTCTTAATCAGCCCTCTGTGACATAGGTAGCAGCCCACGGAGATCCTAAGCTGGCTGTCTTGTGTGCAGCCTGAGTGGGGTGGTGCAGGCCGGTAGTCTGCCCGTCACTTTGGATCATAGCCCTGGGCCTGGCGGCACAGCAGCACTTGCGTTCTCGGGGCTGTCGATTTCCTGCCACCTGGGCAGATAACCTGGAGATTTTCACCTTTTCTTTTCAGCTTGATTGCATTTGACTATATTTTACAGCCAGTGATTGTAGTTTCATGTTAATATGTGGCAAAATATTTTTGTAATTATTTTCTAATCCCTTTCTGAGTACTCTGGGGCCCTGCATTTATGAGGCACCTACCTTCATTTTGCTAACGCTTATTCTGAATAAAAGTTTTTGATTCCTTAAAGACATCTTTTCTCTTTTGGTTTTTTTATGAGAAACACAGCATTTGATCCTGATGACCGGCATATTTTAGGGTGACCATGACGCATAAGTCATAAGCAGATACTTTTTTCCAGGCCCTTTGTCCGTCACTCAGCAGAAATCCAGCGGTGTGGGCTTTTCCCAGAGTAGGCTCCATGGTACCCTGAGGCTCTATGGTCAGATGATGTTTGGGAAACATCACTGACTGCCCAGCCCTTAGACACCCCATGTCTGTAGCAAATTAAAGGCACCAAAGTTCTACACTAAAGTACCTGTTTGATCCAACACTCCATTATTGTCTTTGATGTGGTCTTTTCCTAGATCTAGTCCCAAAACACTCTGGGAGTACCATTACATGCCCCACCACCCACAAGGCCATGCACACCACAGTGGCCAGATGCCACCAGTGGGCTCCCCTGACACTTCCCAGCCTTGCAGCTTCTGGTGCCCAGCTTCGTCCAGCAGGGAGCTGCCTTTCCTTGGGGCAGGGCTGTGGAGGTGTTGGACGCAGTGCCCCGGTCAGGAGCCGTGTGGAAGTGGTCATCGTGGCTAACCTGTGCTCACAGACTTCTGCATCGCACTCATTTATTCTCACAGCATGCGCTGAGTGGCTGTGATGTGCCAGGCGTCCCACAGGTGGCCCCTGCCCTTCAGAAGGTCACCATAAAAGAACATTAATTGAGAATAAAACAGGACTGGTGCTCCAGAGGAATCCAACACAGGAGAGCCTGGCCAGCTGCCTGCCCCATGTGCCCTGGAAGGTCTTGAGGAGGTGGCCAACCTGAGGGGGCTCGGGTAACAGGTGGAGTCAGCCAGCCCTTCTGGGAGAAGGAGAGCATGGGGAAGGGCTGGAGTGCTCTGGAAATGAGGAGCTGCCCACCCTGACCAAAAAGGAGCCCTGGAGGGGACCCTGAGTGGAGCCAGGTAGGGAAGAATCCAGGGGCTGTGCCAATGGCTGGGCCTTCACCTAGAGCCAAGCGTTCCTCAGGCAAGGAGTTGCCCCAATCAGATCAGGCCCTCAGAAAGCTCATCCCACAGCAGAAGGTGCCGACCTGGAGGCAGAGAGTGTTGGGGTCCATGTGAGAGTGAGTTGGGCAGTGAACGCAGAAACCATCCCAGGTGGAACCCACAGTCCCCACAGGATCCGAGAGAGGCGAGGAGGCTGGAGCTGATGTCACCCACAAGATAAAGAGATTAGGGGAGAGGCAGGAAATGTGAGTGCCCCGATATGCAAGCTTCACTGAAAAGGCGATGTGGCCAGACATGAAGGAGGCTTCAGCAGGAAAAGGATCCTTCCCTTCATCTGATTAAGTTTCAGAAATTCCTTAACTGATGACTAAATCCCTCACCCCTCACACCCTGTGACCTACTGACAGAGTTCCTTTCCGTCAGGTCTGCGCTCCTCCCTGAAGCCTCCAGCTTTGGCTGCTTTCCTTCTGCACACTCCCAGGTCTTGGCCCTGTCACTGCACTGTCCCCTGTGCCTGCAGGACTCCCCTGATGAGCCCGCCAAGGCCATCTGCAGTTCCCAGGCCCAGATGTGGGGTCGCTGAAACGAGGGGGGCGTGGGGTGCAGGTGGCCCCAACCATGGCCTGCTGGGCTCATGGCATCCCTGAGCCACACATTCCAAGAGGAGCGGCCACAGCAGCCCTGGGCAGCACTGGCGCCAGCATGCAGGGCGGAACTGTGCATGGCTTGGAGGTACATCGATTCATATAAGTTCTATTTTCCCACTTTTGCTGTCAGGTATTTTGTATGGCTATCAGGCATGTTTTGGCAGAAGGAAGCAGACAGAAGTGCTTCATGATTTTGCTTGAAGCAGGCACAGTGTGCAATGAGGAGTGATCGGCTGTGGGAGTGCCCAGAGAGTCTCACGTAAGGGCTGAAAAAGTCAGGCTTTTCAGGCTTGAGAACAGCAGCGAGCTCATTTGTGGTTATGGGCCCAGCTTCAGGAAGACAGTTATGGAAACAGCTGGATAGAGTCAGGAATTGGCCCAACACAGAGCTGAAGGGAGAGTGGGGTATGTGAGCCTAACCTCACACAAAACCCAAGCAACAGGCCCTTCAGAGATGAGTGGGAGGGCTTCAAAGCAATCAGCTGTGGCTTATGGGGGCCTTTCTGCTTTTCAGTTTGCCGTCCCTGGGGTCTGGCTACCAAAGTGCTTGGTTGCTTTATGAGTTTAGTGGCTGTATAATTTCATGTGCCAGTTTTCCCATAAATATCCTCTTTCCAGGATCCCATCCAGGAGCTCACATTGCATGTCTTTGTTCCATCACCCAGTCTCCTCTGGTCTGTGCCCATTTCTCAGCCTTACCTTGCTTTTTAGGACCTTGACATTCTGAAAGAGCCCCAGCCAGGTGTCCTGTAGAAGAGCCCCAGTCTGGGTTTATCTGATGTTTTTGCTGTGATTAGACTTGAATTAGATCTTGGAAAGAAGACCCCAGGGGTGACACGCTCTCCTTGTCATGTCATATGGAGGGTGCACAATACCAGTGTGACATGACTAGGATGTTGGCCTTCCTCGCATGAGCTTGCTGGGTTCATCCACTCTGAGCTACTACTAAAAAATAGGAAGTTAATCAGAAGGACCAGCCGAGTCAGATATTGTCCTGACTGGTTTCTGAGTCATTTTCTCAGAACTGCGAAACTATAATCTCCATCCACATTAATGCTCAATGTGGCATAGTGCACACACAGTTCCCTTCCTGCTAGTCTTGGAGTCCAGATGTCTTCTCTCCCTGAACGGCAGCGTGGACTCATGTGCATGGCATCCACATGACTGCTCTGTTGTGCCTGCTCAGCTCGAGAGGCTGGCAGTGGGGTCCCCACAATTTATGTCTGGTTCCTACTTGGTTTGCAGGCCTGGAAACTATCTTGCGAGTGCATAAATTGGAAGGGGATTTTTCTCATGCTCATCCAACTAGCAAGACTGCCAGAAAAACCAGAATGCCAGTTTTATTAACTTTCCATGGATTCATCTAACATACATTTATTGAGCATCTACTGTGTGCCAGGCTCTATTCAAAGCATTGAGGATACAGCAATGAATGAAACAGGCCAAAAAAATACTTTCCCTCATGGAGCTTATATGGTAGTTCTGGTGGGGGAAAACAAAACATATGCCTATCAAGAGGCAAAGTATAGAATATATCAGAAGGGTGTTCATTAAGTGGATAGAAAATGGAGCAGGAGAGAGTGACAGGGTGTACAGGTGGGGTGTGTCTGCACGTGTGTGTGCAATTCTAAAGAAGTAATCAAGGAAGATGATAATAAGATAACATTTGTGCAGAGACCCACAGGAGTGAGCAATGAGACCATGGGGAGCTGTAGGGAAGAGTGCTGCAGGGAGAGAAAACAGAAGGGCAGAGGCCCTGAGGCCAGGCTGAAGGGGTGCATCCAAGGGGCAGTTGGATGGTCCATATGGCTGAGTGGCAGGAGGCAGCAATGAAGGAGGTGGCGGGGGACAGACCGAGATGGGGATGGTGGGCCCCGAAGGCTGACAGGAGGATTGGCTCATACTCTGTGAGGTGGGAGGCCAGAGGAGCAGTGCCATCTCACTCAGTTTCTCAAAGCCCTTTCTGGCTTGGGTGGAAAAAGGACTGTCCGGAGGCTGGGGTGGAAGCAGGGAGTCCAGGCTTTCTTGCCACTGTCTTGGTCAGGGATGGCAGCAGAGGTCTGGAGGAGGATGTGGCAAGGAGGAGGGGAGCAGCAGCCAGATTCTGGAGCTGTCTTGGAGGTAAAGCCAACAGGATGGGCAGACAGTATGTGGGGGATGAGAGAAAGGTAAACGTCAAGGACAACTCTTCTGTGGATGGAGGGAGAATTGCCGTTTCCTGGGATGAAGAAGATGGGTAGGCAGGAGAGTAGGACCAACCATGACCAGGAAGTTGCTTGGTAGCCTGGTGTTTGAGCAGGGGCGTGGTGGGCACTGCTGAGCCATGACAGCCTAGGGGAGGGAGTGTGTGGTTCTGTGGGAAGAAGCTTGGCCTTGCATGGTGACGGGGAAGAACATAAGACCAGTGCCTAGGCTCCCTCCACACTCTGTTGTCACCATTTTGTCTTCAAAGAGGTGAATACTGCTGATTTTGCCACAGTTCCCTTATTCAATATATGTGTTTAGAGCAAGGACTATGTAGGCGTCTGAGGCTACGGAATTGTGTTGACCTTGACCATGACAAGTTCACAGTCTGGTGGGGAAGATGCACACATGAAGAGAAAAGCATAATTTCAAGCTGCAAGTGCAACCACAGAGCCATGCACAGGGTGTCCTAGGAGCACCCGGGAATGGCCCTGGGCTGAGCCTGGTGGGTGACAAGGGCTGTCAGGGGGTGTTTCCTAAAGTAGGTGATGTCTCAGTTGTCAATCCAAAAAGAGAGAGGAAAAGCCTAATAGAGGTGAATTCCTACAACCTAGAATAGCATCGGGTCCATAGAAGGTGCTAAAGAAATAATTGTTGAGGACAGGCGTGGTGGCTCACGCTTATAATCCCAGCACTTTGGGTGGCCGAGGCGGGTGGATCACCTGAGGCCAGGAGTTCGAGACCAGCCTGGCCAACATGGTGAAATCCCATCTCTACTAAAAGTACAAAAAAAATTAGCCGGGCATTGTTGCGGGAGCCTGTAATCCCAGCTACTTGGGAGGCTGAGGCAGGAGAATTGTTTGAACCTGGGAGGCAGAGTTAGCTGAGATCGCGCTGTTGCACTCCAGCCTGGGTGAAAAGAATGAAACTCTGTCTCAAAAAAAAAAAAAAAGAAAAAGAAAAAAGAAATAATTGTTGAAAGAAAGAATGAAAGGGCATAGGAGGGAGGAGCTGCAGACGGCAGAAAAGCGCATTGTGATCGGGGTGGCCTGAACCTCCAGCCCTGGCCCCTTAAAGGTGATGCTCTTTGTGTGTGTCTGGAAGATGTCCCACCCCGCAGGGCTTGTGCAGCTGGCTCACCTTCATCCTGTGCTCATTTCATTTCATGTCATCATGGTTTACCTTCATTACGGGCGTCACCCTGAGACCAACCTCACATCTAAGTGCAAAGGGCAACTGAAGCACTGATTAAACCCCCAAGCCATACAGCCATCAAACGTTTTCTAGTTCTGTTGGCTTCCTCCTAGCCTGGCTGACATCAGAGACGTTAGCACAGTCCACCAGGCAACTGAGAGGAGGATTACAGGCCCTTGGGTATCTGTCAACATGGCATTGTCTCTTCAGATCTTTCTCCATACTATTTTGCTTGTATTACTCTCTCATTTATGTAGGCAAAAGCTAGAAATGTCTACAAACAGGTTACCAAATATCCTGTATGTAAATATGGCACAAAATATCATCATTGGTGAAGCGTCTACACATAGCAAAGGCATCTAGAGAAGACTAAGCCATCTTCACACAAGTGTCTCGGGCACAGAGTGGCAGTCTGAAAGCCTGATGAAGGGACTTGAGTCCAAGGACTCTGCGTTTGTCCTCTTTGCATCCCTGGTCCTGAGCCCCAGAGCTGTTCATAGCAGGTGCCCAGCAGGATCTAAGCGCAAGGCCACAGACACAGGTGGAGCTCCCAGTGGGCGGAGGGTGGTATCCCTTTGCCAGGCTGATGGGCGTGGGGAAACTGCCCACTTGTAGCACCTTGGAGGATAGGGCAGAATGGAGGGGGCTTCAAGCCCACACCTGAGTGTAGATCATGAGTGTGAAAGGTGTTTTCCTCAAGTGGTAAAGGCTGCTGACACCGGAGGTTTTTTTTTTGAACGGAGTCTCTGTCATCCAGGCTGGAGTGTAATGGCATGATCTCGACTCACTGCAAGCTCTGCCTCCCGGGTTCACGCCATTCTCCTGCCTCAGCCTCTCGAGTACAGGCACCCACCACCATGCCCGGCTAATTTTTTTTGGTATTTTTAGTAAAGACGGGGTTTCACTGTGTTAGCCAGGATGGTCTCAATCTCCTGACCTCGTAATCCGCCCGCCTTGGCCTCCCAAAGTGTTGGGATTACAGGCACCAGCCACTGTGCCCAGCCTGGAGCTTCTTACTGAAGGAGGAGATTGTGTACTAATCTCTCGGCACCTTGAAAATAGGTCAGTTTAGAAGAAAGAGGGCATTGGCCTGGCACATAAGGAGAGTCAGCCATTAGCTTACATATGAATATTTATGTGGAAAACACCTGGAAGAAAGCACACGGAAATGTGAAACCTGCTTATTTTGGGGCAATTCTGATTTTCTTCTTTATGGTTTTCTTTATTCTGTCACTATCACCATAAGCATGTGTTATTTTTATATCAAACACCTTGATGCTTTTACATTGAGCTCTCTCTATCTGCTGTGGGGACGTCCGTGTGGCCATGTGCATGGAGGAGATGACCTCTGGGCCCTTTGTCGACTGGTTTCATGTGTTTGACAGGCCCCAGCGTTTGTAAGTTGTAAGTTGTCCAGTGGCCCAGTAGAGCCAGGCAGGTTGTAAACCATTGAGAGCCCAAGCATCTTGACGCAAAGCAGATGCTCTGTCTGTACAGAGTTGTGCAGTCCCTCCCAAGATCTTTCTGCATGTCCACTAACTCAAAATTGCAATCACCATCTCATTGCCATCTACCACCACCACCACCATTACCATCACTATCACCACCACCATCACCATTCCCACCACCACCAATACTGTCATCACTACCACCACCACCACAACCACCATCACTACCACCACCAATACCACCATTATCATCACCATCACCACCATCACCACCCCTACTACCACCAATACCATCATCACTACAACCACCACCAACACCAACTTTACCATCACTATCACCACCAACATCACCACTACCACCACCAATACCATTGTTACTACCACCACCAATACCATTGTTACCACCACCACTACCATGACTACCACTGCTACCATCACCACTACCACCACCAATACCATCATCACTACTACCATGATGGTAGTACTACTACCACCATCAACACCACCACTGCTACCACCACCATTACCATCACCACCACCATCACCACTGTCACCATCACCACTGCCTACTCTTCAACAGTTACTGATCTACTGTCCAAAGTCCAGGGGATACTGTGTGAAACAATACTGATCAGAGGTAAGTGTCCATCAGAGAATGCAGCTGATGATGAGACAGTATGCAGCTGAATGTCTACTCCATGTTGGGTGGCTGGGAAAACCTCTGAGATGTGAATGACAAGGAGGATCTAGCCCTGTGTGGTTCTGGAAAGGAATGATCCTCGCAGACAGTGTGTTTCGAGCCCAGGACCCGAAGTAGGAGCCTCACCCGGTGCAGGAAAAGCCAGAAGGCAGCATGGGCGTGGGGGGATGGACAGAGAGAAGGCTGGAGAGGGACCTGGGCTAGATCTTCTGGGACTTTGTAAGGTTAGGTCAGAATTTAATTGCAGAAGGAAGCCCCTGGAGTGGCATGATTTAATTGACTTGCATTTTGAAAAGATGACTGGCTGCTGTGTGGAGTCAGAGGTCAGCAAATTTTTCCCATAAAGGTCCAGATAGTGGAACACGTTAGGCTTGTGGGCCATCCTGTGTCATGGAGTGTGTTGCAACAACTCAACACTGCCTTGTAGTCCAAAAGCAGCCATGGGTAACGTGTGTGAATCAGCGTGGTAGTGTCTGTTCCAAAAAAACTTGTGTGTGGACAATGAAACCTGAAGTTCATACAATTTCCACATATCACCACGTGTTGTTCTTTTTACTTTTCCCCCAACTGTTTAAATGTAAAGCCCATTCTTAGCTCAAGGATGTGCAAAGGTAGACAGCAGGTGGGTCCTGATCGCAGAAAGGACCGAGGGAGGCAGTCTGGGCACAGGGAGAGGGCCGGAGAGATCCAGGCTGTGGCTGGTGTGGACAGAAGGGAGCACAGAGGGTCCAGGAGCGAAGGTGGAAACAACAGAACTTATTGATGGTTCTGATGTGGGGCGTGAGGGAAGGAGAGTGAAATGCCTCATGACACCTTCGTCATCCAAGTTGCAAGTCAGACCAGATCTGCATGCCACCAATGATTCAGCATTTAGAGTGGGTGAAGGTTAAACTGCTGTCTTGAGCTTATGACAAAAAAGGGCTTCCGGCCTGTGAAAGGTGGATTGCCAAGGGCTGGCCCTAGGGACACGTAGGGGCTAGCTGTGGTTGGAGAGTCTGACCCTCGGCTAAGGCACATCCTGCAACCTCAGCTCCAAGTGCACAGCTCAGGCCTTGTCACAAACTCTGATGCAAGGACACCTCTGAGAGAGCAGGGGGAGGAGCGCCCGTCATTCTACCAAGCAGACGAGATCTGTCCCCTTCAGGAGAGTGGGAAATGCGGTGTGGCCAAGAGGACACGCAGCATGCACACATGGCATGACGGTGTGCACATGATGACACCAGAGTGTGTATGTACACACGGCACGATAGTATATACACAATGGCATGGATTGAAAATGAGTATCACACAACTCCCCCGTGAGTCGGCTGGCTCTTTGAGAAGCAACCAGGAGGCAGAGATGACCAGCTGAGGCTCTGGGCCAGACTGCCTTCGCTTGGGTTCTGGGGCAGCACATGCTAGCAGGTGGCCCTGGGCACATAGCCTAGCTGTGGGCCTCATTTCCTCTGATCCTAGCACCTCCTGGCGGGGTTTGAATGAGATGATGGAGAGCGTCGTTACTTCAGTGTCTGGCCGGGTGAACAGCCGCTGTGGACAGTGGATGAACCACAGTGAGAACCGCATGAGGCGGGAATGCCCGCGGAGGCGCAGGTGCTCACGCACCGCAGACACCTCCCTATGGCCTTTGAGTCCCTCTCAGCTAAGTAAACGATGCTGGAGAGTGCTCTTCCCAGGAAGGGTGCCACGAGGTCTCTGCACAGCGTCGCTGCCATAGAGGGCCCAACTCCGGACAAAGGGAATGGAACAGGAAGAGGAATTCTGATGGGGTCTTTTGCCTGCTGGGGCTGCTGCCCCACCGTGCAGTGCCACGCCCGGGAGGCTCAGCCCGCAGAGAACTGCTTCTCACGCCATGGGGCTGCGAGCCAGCGTCAGGGGCCGGCCGGGCTGCTCGCGGCTTGCAGGCGGCCTCTTCCTCGCCGCGTCCTCACAGGGCCTGTCGGTGTGTGTGTCCGCGCGCGCTCAGGCCACCAATCCTTTCGAATGAGGACCCCACCCTAAGACCTCGTTACTTCCTAAAATCCCGACCTCCAAATGCAGTCACTCCCGGGGCGTTAGGGCTTCAACATATGAATTTGTTGCGGCTCAGTCCACAGAACCCCTCAAAGAACGGGAAGGGGAACCCTGCTCAGCCCAACGCGATCTTGTCCCTGCCGCATCCTCCGAGGGGAGCACTGAAGCGATTCAATGTGTGTGTGGTGTGTGATATGTGTGTTTCGTGTGGTGTGTGTTTTGGATGTGTGTGATGTGTGTTTTTGTGTGGTGTGTGGTGTATGTGTTTAGTGTGTGATGTGTTTGTGTACGTGCAATGTGTCTGTTTTGTGTGTGGTGTGTGTGAGTGGTGTATGATGCGTGTATGTTTTGTATGTGGTGTGTGATACGTTTTTGTGTAGGTGTGTGTGATATTTGTGTGTATGTATTGTGTGATATGTCTTTTTTGTGTGTGTATTGTGTGTTCGCTGTGTGTGTTTGGAGTGTGCGAGTTATGTGTTTTGTGTGTGGTGTGCGATACGTTTTTTTGTGTGTGCTTTTTTGTGTGTTTGCTTGTGTATGAAATGTGCGTGTGAGGTGTGTGTAGAGTGTGATACACATGTGGTGTGTGTGAGGTGTGTGTGATATGTGTGTTTTGTGTGTGGTGTGTGTGATTTGTGTTTGTGTGGTGTGTGAGGTGTATTTTCTGGGTTTGTGTGGTGGTGTGGTTTGTGTGTTTTGTGCGTGAGGTGTGTGTGATATACATGTGATGTGTGTGTGAGGTATGTGTTGTGTGTGTGGTGTGTGATGTTTTGTGTGTGTGGCTTCCATGTTTTTGCTTGTGTGAAAAGTGTGTGTGGTGTGTGTAGAGTGTGATATGCGTATGATGTATGTGTGAGATGTGTGTGATGTGTTATGTGTGTGGTGTGATGTGTATGATGTTTTGTGTGTGTGGTGTGTGAGGTGTGTTTTCTGGGTGTGTGTTTTGTGTGTGGTGAGGTGTGTGTTGTGTGTGTGACGTGTGTGGGGGTATGTGAAGGGTGTGTGTGTGAAGTGTGTGGTGCGTATTGGGTGTGTGTGTAGTGTGCATGTGAGGCGTGCGATATGTGTGTCATGTGTGGTGTGATATGTGCAAGGTATGTGGTGTGTATGAGGTATGTGGCGTGTGTGTTGTGTGTGATATGAATTTTTTTGTGAGTGATGTGTGTCTTGTGTGAGATGTTTTGTAATGTGTGCATGGTGTGTAATATGTTTTTGGGTGTGGTGGTGTGTGTTTTGTGTGTGACTGTGAGGTGTGTGACTTGTGTGTCATATGTACTTTGGGGTGTGGTGTCTGTGCGTGTGTGAGGTATGTGTGATGTGTGTGGTGTGTGTTGGCTGTGTGTGGTGTGCGTTGGGTGTGTGTGACGTGTGTGGTGTGTGATGCATGTAAGGTGTGTGTGACGTGTGTGGTGTGTGATGCATGTGAGGTGTGTGTGATGTGTGTTTTCTGTGTGTGTGTGTGGTGTGGCTGGTGTATGATATGTGTTGTGTGTGGTGTGTGGTGTGTGAGTGGTGTGTGGTGAGGTGTGTGTGATACGTGTGTTGTGTGGGTGTGTGTTTGGTGTGCGGTGTGTGAGATGTGTGTGGTGTGTGTAATATGTGGGTTTTCTGGGTGTGTGTGGTGTGTTTTGTGTGTGTGATGTGTGTGACGTGTGTGATATGTGTGGGGTGTGTGGTGTGTGTTGGGTGTGTGATGTTTGTATGTGTTGGGTGTGTGAGGTTTGTGTTGTGTGTGATAGCAATGATGTTTGAGGTGTGTGATGGGAGTGTGTGTGAGGTGTATGATGAGTGTGTGAGGTGTGCCATTGTGTGTAATGTGTTTGAGATGTGTGAGGTGTGTGATGGGTGTGTGTGAGGTGTGTGTTGGGTGTGTGATGTGTGTGGGGGATGTGTCTGAAGTGTTTGTAATATGTGTGTTTTTTAGGGGTGTGTAGTGCATGTGATGTGCGCAGTGTGTGAGGTGTGTGGGGTGTGTGTGTGTGATGTGTGTGTTGTGTGTGTGTGAGGTATGTGTGATGTGTGTGTTGGGTGTGTGTGAGAGGTGTGTGGTGTTTGACGGGTGTGTGTGAACTGTGTGGTGTGTGTTGGGTGTGTGTGTGGTCTGTGTGTGATGTGTGTGTGGTGTGTGGTGTGCGGGCGGGCGCTGCGGGCTGGCGTCCGGGGCGGCGGAGTCGGCGCCCTGTGGTCAGGGCTGGTGGCGCTGCGCGGGCCTGGGCGCTCTGGGGTCCGGAGTGGGGCTGGTGGGCCCTGGCCCCTCTGCGGGTCGCTGGGGCTGCGCGGTGCGGGGCACTGCTGGCTGTGGCGGGCGCCGCGTGTCCCGCCGGTGCTTGGACTGCCCCTGCCTTTGCGCGGGCCTCCCGGCGAATGCCTGCGACCCTCCGAGGCCAGATTTCCGCGGGGGCGGCTCGGTCCGGGTGGGTGGGGAGAGCTGAGGCCCCGGGGCAGCTCTAGGACTGGGCAGCCTCCAGGCGCGGGGGAGCAGCCCATGCACCGGTCACCACCTTGTCCTGGGACCCTGCGGGGCTGAGCTCCCTGCGGTGAGAGGGGGCGCAGGAGGCAGGACAGAGGGGGACGCGGCTGAACGAGACCCTCGTTCAGCCAAGGAGGCCTCGGGCTGGCGAGGAGATGGCCCAGCGGGACTTGAAAGGCCTTCGGGCTGCACAAGGGGGCGTGCGCATCGTCGGTGCCTCCTGAGAGGTGAAGCCAGCCAGGCAGGGGTGATGCGGGGCAGGGTTGCGAGAGAGGGCAAGTCTCCGGAGTCCAGAGAAGGAGGACCAGGAGGACGCAGGAACATTCCAGGCCCGGCCCCAGCACCGACCCGACCTGTTCCGCAAGGTGCCTCCCGGTGCAGTGCGCCCAACCCTGCCTTCCCTTGTCCTCTTCCTGCCTTCCCCTCCACCTCACCTCCCTTCCCTGCCCGCCCCTTGCCTCCCTTCCCCACCCCCGACCCCTCGCCTCCCTTCCCCTCCACCCCTCGCCGCTCTCCCCTCCTCGCCTCCCTTTTCCCCCAACCCCTCGCCTTCCTTCCCCCACCCCTCGCCTCCTTTCCCCAACCCCGACCCCTCGCCTTCCTTGCCCTCCAACCCTCGCCTCCCTTGCCCTCCAACCCTCGCCTCTCTCCCCTCCTCCTTGCCTCCCTTCCCCCCTAAGCCCTCGCCTTCCTTCCCCCCCAGTCCTCGCCTTCCTTCCCCCTCACCCCTCGCCTCCCTTGAACCCCCTGCCTTCCTTCCCCCCACCCCTCTCCTCCCTTCCCCACCCAGACCCCTCGCCTCCATTCCCCCCTACCCCCTCCTCTCTCCCCTCCGCCTTGCCTCCCGTTCCCCCCAACCCCTGTCCTTCCCTCCCCCCCAACCCCCCGCCTCCCTTGATCCCCCACCCCTCGCCTCCCTTTCCCCCCAACCCTCGCCTCCCTTCCTCCCCCTACCCCTCGCCTCCCTTTCTCCTTGCACCACCTGCCTCCCTTCTTCCCCCAACCCGTTGCTTCCCTTCCCGGCTTTCCTGAGCCAGCCTTAGCAGGGAGGAGCCTCGTGACTGCAAGCCTGGTGACTCCTGCGCCCTGCTGGCTCCACTCAGCTTTGGCTAACCCGTAACCCTTTCCAGGGCTGCCTGGCCTGAGGCTCTATCTCAGTTTCCCTGACTAGTTCCACAGGACCATGCAGGCCTGGACTCCGCTCCATCTGGGACCCAGCTCTGGCTGACCTCCTTTCCCTGCTCCCACCAGGACCACAACTGGGCCTCGGGAGTCCCTTCTCGCGTGGGCGGTGCCTGGAGCGCCAGTCTGGACTGTGGCAAGGGGCACGGGGCCCTCTTGGCAGCCTGCTTGGGGCAGCGTGGCCCGCCAGCGCCTCTGCCTGCGGCTCTTCCAGCCGCTTCCTGTCCTGACCACAGCGGGAGGTGGCCCCCCAACCCCCTACCCCCCACTCAGCACAAGCCCACGCCCAGGCCCGCAGGGCCGCCCATGACCAAAGGAGGGCCGGGGTACGTGGCACAGGCTCCCCGTTTTGTTCTCCGAGGACGAGTCTGGGACGCCTGGCGAGGCTCCTCGGAAGGCTCCGTGGGCTCAGCACTGGTCACAGTCTGGCTCTTCACCCTGCGCCATGCCAACATCTCCAACAAACTTCCTGCTAGAAAGCCTGGGTGGGCTGAGGGGACCCAGACCCAAACAAGAACCTTCTTCCCCTCGCCCCTTCTCATCTCTTTTGCAAGGGCAACCTGAGTGACCTATAACCATGTGTGTGAGGTCCCACCCTTTGCTTAAAACCTCCCTGCGGAGGGAGGGGCAGCCCTTGGTCTTAAAGTGCAACCCAGACTTCCCCTGGCCGGCGAGACCCTGCAGATTCCCCTGCCAATTCCCTTCTCCAGCCACTCTGGCTGTGTTCTAGGGATTCTCTCGGCCTGGAACATTCTCACGTAGCTGGCCCCTCTTATCTTTAGGTCTCTGCTGGAATGTTCTCTCTCTGGAAGGGACTCCAGGAGCCCCCCACTCCAGGGGGCTCGCTGAAATTCTCCAGCAAGATAGCCTGTTTATTTTCTTCTTGGTGCTTATGAAATTCTTTGATGTTTGCTCACGTGGTATTTTTCTGACTCTTCTCTGGAAAATCAGCTCCACAAGGGTGAGAGCCTCCTCTATTCTGTTCAAGTGCTGTCTCCTTGCATATGTTAATATTAAATAACATTAAGACAGCCACATGTGGACAGCAGGAACCTATGGGATAGATCAGATATAAAATGTTTCTATCACGGCAGAAAGTTCTATTGGGCAGCGCTGATTTGCCTCAGATTCTTGAATGAAGCAACGACTCAACAAGTGACCCCAGCGTCCGTACAACTCATGCCCACCTGCTGGGTTGAGATTAGTCTCTGGGCTGCGGACCCCAGGAGGTTTTCTAGGGCTAAATTTAACCAAGTTCGAAAATGACACACTGCTCTTCACAGCAAATGGAGAACTGAATATATCGCCTTATGTTTAAAGTGGCTCTGGACAGGTTTGATTCCCATGTCACAATGAAAGGCGAAGCCAGCTGGACTTCCTGGGTAATGTGGGGACTTGGAGAACTTTTCTGTCTTACAAGTGGTTTGTAAAATGCACCGATCAGGCCGGGCGCAGTGGCTCATGCCTGTAATCCCAACACTTTGGGAGGCTGAGGCGGGCGGATCACGAGGTCAGGAGATCGAGACCATCCTGGCTAACATGGTGAAACCCCGTCTCACTAAAAATACAAAAAATTAGCCCGGCTTGGTGGCGGGCACCTGTAGTCCCAGCTACTCGGGAGGCTGAGGCAGGAGAATGGCGTGAACCTGGGAGGCGGAGCTTGCAGTGAGCGGAGATGGCACCACTGCACTCCAGCCTGGGTGACACAGCAAGGCTGTCTCAAAAAAAAAAAAAAAAAAAATGCACCCATCGGTGCTCTGTAAAAACGCACCAATGGGTGCTCTGTAGCTAGCTAGAGGTTTGTAAAATGCACCAATCAGTGCTCTGTAAAAACGCACCAATCAGCACTCTGTAGTTAGCTAGAGGTTTGTTAAATGGACCGATCAGCAGGACATGGGGGGGTACAAATAAGGGACTAAAAGCTGGCCACTCCAGCCAGCAGCGGCAACTTTGCTGGGGTCCCCTTCCATGCTGTGGAAGCTTTGTTCTTTTGCTCACAATAAATCTTGCTGCTGCTCACTTTTTGAGTCCATGCCACCTTTAAGAGCTGTAACACCGCGAAGGTCCACGGCTTCATTCTTGAAGTCAGCGAGACCACGAACCTACTGGAAGGAACCAATTCCGGACACAACAAGGATGCCTGGCACTCTGCTTGAAAGTCCCTCCTGTCCAGGACATCTGTCCAGGACATCAGTCCAGGGTTCAGGGAAAGTAGCAGACTTGGGGAGGGGAGGAAAGGGAAGGGAGAGACAAAGGAGGGAAGAAGCAGAGAGGAAGGGCAGTGGGTCCCAGGTGCCCTTCAAGTTCAGCTGGTGGCCTTTGCTTTTTTTCCTTGGTGAAGAGGTTGGCCTCCTCTGGGGAAGGTGGTTCGTATTTGGCTGCAGTAGGGCTCCTTCTGTTCACTTTCCCTTAGCCTTGGTGTTTCTGCATTTTTTAGATCTCTAGGCCCAAGTGTGTTAGGTCACCGCCCCACCCAGCATACTGACCGAGAATTCAATTTCCTCCCTAAAATTCTGGCTCCTTTTGGCCCCAGAGCTCCCTAACCAAACCAGGGGAAGGCTCTGGGACCTGGGCCACACTAAAGCCAGCCTGGCCTTTCCCTGGGCCCAGCGTGGGGGCTCCCAGCCAGCCTGGCCCACAGGGCACTGGGGTTCCTGCCCAGTCCTGTGCTCTGGGCTGACATTCTCTTTTTTCCCCCCTGTGAAGATCTGAAATGATTTTCTTACCTTTTTGGAAAAATTGCCTTCTAATTTTGTGTCCTCAGATAAACCATGCTACTTTTTCTGTTTTGTTTTGGTTTTGTTTTCACCTGAATAATTCCCAGAATAACTTCACTTCTACTTTCTCTCTTTTATTCCAGGAGCTGGCTGTAGAAAAATATATATTAGATGAAAATTTGTCTTAGGCCTCTTGTGAGGATTAATCTAAGAGGCTCCACAGAGGAGTGGTTGTGGTCAGAAAATGTTTCCTCTTCTGCACTTGGTATTTTTGTGTAGAGGCTAGAAGACTTGTGAACATTGTGAAACACTAGAAATACAGGCCACCAGGTGCAGTCCGGAATCCTTTCTTGGGGGCATGTCTCTTTTGGGTCGGCTTGGGTTAGGAGGCTGCTGGTATGTGATCTCAGAACATTTCCAGCAGCCTCTGCTGAGTCCATATGCCAGACACAACTAAAGGGGAAGAAGGTAATGCCTTCCCCATGTCAGAATGCCCAAATCCTGCTCAAGCTTCCCGGCGCCACTTCCCTGTTGAAGCCTGCCCCGTCCCTGCCAATTTCCTTGAAACTCTGCTTGAACTTACATGCATCACGTCTCCATCCTGCCCAGCGGCCACGGTGCTCTTGTTTCTGACTCCCCTAGCTGACTGCAAATTCTTTGAGGGCATCAGTCATTCTTGATTCATCATCTTGTTTCCTGTAGCATCTAGCACTAAGCAGGTTCTCAGCAAATACTTGTTAAATAAACCTATGATCAGGTATCTTAACTTCTACCAAGGCCAAACAAAAATGAATCTATAAAAATCTTAAAGGCAGAGAGGAGATAAAACAAGATTGTGAGAAAGTACTGAGCCACCATCTGAAAAACTCAGAAAGAGGATACTGTTAAGCAAAGAAGCTCCCCAGAGCAGCAGGGCAAGTCAGGTCAGCTCAAAGCCAACCCGGGGCGGGGGTGCTAATGCCCAAAGAGCGAATGGTGTTGGCATCAGTAAGAATAATAACTGCAGAACAGAAAGTCAAATACTGCATGTTCTCTCTTCTAAGTGGAAGCTAAACATTGAGCATACACAGACTAGAGTGGGGAGTGGAGGGGAGGAGAATGGGGAGCATGGGTTGAAAAACTACCTGTTTGGTACTATACTCGCTACCTGGGTGATGGCATCTGTACCCCAAACCTCAGCATCATTCACTGAATTAGTCTGTTTTCATGCTGCTGGTAAAGTCATGCCTGAGACTGGGCAATTTACAAAAGAAAGAGGTTTAATGGACTTACAGTTCCACCTGCCTGGGGAGGCCTCATAACCACGGCAGAAAGAAAGGAGGAGCAAGTCACATCTTACATGGATGGCAGTGGGCAAAGAGAGAGTTTGTGCAGGGAAACTCCCATTTTTAAAACCATCAGATCTCATGAGACTTATTCATTATCATGAGAACAGCATGGGAAAGACCCTCCCCCATGATTCAATTACCTCCCACCAGGTCGCTCTCACGACACATGGGAATTGTGGGAGCTACAAGATGAGATTTGGCTGGGGACACAGCCAAACCATATCACTCACTATACCCGTGTAACAAACCTGCACATGTGCACCCTATATCTAAAATAAAAGTTGAAATTTTTAAGAAAGAAAAAACCCTGCAATTTATTAAAGCACAACTAATGTGTAAAAAATCCATGAGTTTATAATGATGCTGATGCATTTTAAAACCTCATTGGTAACCTTTGGAGCTGTTCTAGGCTAATTCATTGCTCAGAAAAATTGCAAACAAAGAAAAGGACTCAAATATTTAACCTGCTTTTCTTACATGCAACATGCCTCAGGGTAACCAAACAGTTTAGGAGGGCATAGTTTTCTCTATGTATTCAAGCTAATAAATTAAGAATGATGGAATTACACATTTTACACACTTTTTGCAAAAAACTCCTAATGCACAAATAAATCTAGAAAATGACAAAAGGCTGCTAGCATCACACACATGCAGGTGTGTGTGCACATACACACACACACTAACCACTAGGATTCCATAGTCACTTGAAAGACAAGACCATATTATAAACAACTTCTATATATCAACTAAATAGAAAATTTGGAAAAAAGGGATAGTTTCCTAGAAAATATAATTTATCAAAATTCACTCTAAAAGACAAAATAAAAAAACCCGAATGGTTCTACAACCATTTTTTAAAAACTGGATGAATCATCAAAAGCCTTCCCAAAAGGCAAACATTAGGCCCAGATGGGTTCTCTGGAGAATTATATCGACATTCATGAAAGGACTAATTTCAGTCTTATATAAACCATTCTGGATAAACTTTATAAGGCTAGATAACCTTGATACCAAAACCTGATAAGGACTGTATAAGAAAATAAGATTTTCTGCCGATTTCAGTACAAAAATACTAACAAACCAAGCCCCATAATGCATGAACAGAGTACTGCATCAACACCAAGTTCACTTTATACTACAGATGCAAGGTTGGCTAAACATTAGAAAATCGATATATATCTTTTACTACATTAGCACATAAAGCAGAAAAAAGATTATCTCAATAGTTGCAGGAAATGTCTTTCATAAAATTCCCCTGCTAAACCAGGAGTAGGCAGGAACTTCCATAAAGAGATCAACAAAAACCTGGAGCAAATATCACACTACAGGGTGATGTGTCAGAAGCATTCACCTTGAGATTTACAAAGAAATAAGGCAACTACATCTATTCCACATTTTTCTGCAGATCCTACCAAGAACAGTTAGTCAAGAGGAGGAAATAAAAGATATAAGAATTGCAAAATAAGGAGCAAAGTTGTCCTTATTCAATATGGTATGATTATGTGCATAGGAAATCTAAACAATTTACAGATACATTTTAGAATGAATATGAATGTTTACCAGGTTTGCTGGATATGAAATCAATATACAAAAATCAACTTGTATTTACATAAAGAGCCACAAATGGAAAATGAAGCAGAATAGGTATTAGTTGTCATAGCATCAAACGACGTGAAATTTCTAGGAAAAGGCAAGCTAATATATTGCCTTTTCTATTATATTATTAAAATTATATACCATTATTGACAGATATTAAGAAGACTTTAATATGGAGATATATACCATGTTCATGTATTAGAAAGCTCAGTATTGTAATGTCAATTATCCCCAAATTATTCTTATAGATTCAGTGTCATCCAACGTGTGTGTATATGTGTAACTTGCTAAGTTGCTTCTACTTTTATTTAGAGATTCAAAGGTCAAGAAAAGCAAAACTTAGCCACGCATGGTGGTACACACCTATAGTCCCCAGCTACTAGGGAGGCTGAGGTAGGAGAACTGCTTAAGCCCCAGAGGTTAAGGCTGTGGTGAGCCGAGACCGCATCACTGCACTCCAACCTGGGTGACAGAGTGAGACCCCACCCCTCAAAAAATTTTTTAAAAAGAAAGAAAGAAAAGACAGGCAATTCTCTTTAAAAAATTAGTCAGTTTTTGCTCTACCAGATATATGTATTACAAAATTTTAGTAAGATGGTGTAGTTTTGGTGTAAAGATCACTGGAACAGAACAAGGGGCCCAGAAGCAAATTTAAGCAGATGCACACTTAATTTATAGTCAGGATGACATGAAGGAATGAGAGAATGGGTATCTACACAGAAAAACATAAAATTAGACTCCGTCATCCTACCATACACAAAACTGGCTATAGACCTTCGTGTGAAAGCAAAACCATGAAGCATTTAGAAGGAAATATGGAATATTCTTATCTTCATGAGCTTGACGACAGGTTCCTCTTAGCCAATATACCAAAAACATGAACAGTAAAGGAAAAGATTTATAAGCTTGGTTATGAAATTCTATTCAGCCAAAGATATCATAAAGAGTGTGAAAAGACAAGCCCCACAGTGGGAAAAGATAGGAGTTAGGTTCAGAATTATAAAAACAACTGGCCGGGCGCAGTGGCTCACGCCTGTAATCCCAGCACTTTGGGAGGCCGAGGCGGGTGGATCACGAGGTCAGGAGATCGAGACCATCCTGGCTAACATGGTGAAACCCCGTCTCTACTAAAAATACAAAAAAAATTAGCCAGACATGGTGGCGGGCGCCTGTAGTCCCAGCTACTCGGGAGGCTGAAGCAGGAGAATGGCGTGAACCCGGGAGGCGGAGCTTGCAGTGAGCTGAGTTTGCACCACTGCACTCCAGCCTGGATGACAGAGTGAGACTCCGTCTCAAAAAAAAAAAAAAAAAACTTCTGCAAACATATTTTTAAAATAAAAAATGAGGAGAGTGTTTCTAGAGCTATCAGCATTCTATGACTTGACTTGGGTGGTAATTTCACAGATGTGTTTGCTTTTTAGTTTTTTATTATCCTAAATATGCATTTATGTTTTATGAACTTTGTTTGTGGCTTGTATCTTACACAAAAAGTATTAAGAGTGTCTATGGCATTTAAAACACTTTTTACTGTGGAAAATTTCAAATATACACAAAGGTAGAAATAATAATGTAACAAGCTGCATGCACCCCTCATTCAGCCTCTAGCTTCAGTACTCATCACTATTTCAACATACCCTCACCTCCGGTCCCTCTGCCTCCCTCTCTGTCCGGGGCTTTTGGCCATCAGGACCCACCCTTCTGCTGTGCAGTCCACCCCTTACACATCCTCATGAACCCTCCCTTCCCCTCTTTCTGCGTGCTCTTTTCCCTCTGGAAACTAGTATCCATGTATTATGCTAAGAAAATGGTCTTAACAAAGTAAGAAAGTTTACCGTTCATAAGAAAAGCTTACAACTTGATATGAGTTAACTTTTGAAAGCTAAGCCAGCAGTGCTTGTATAATATGAGGACTTGAGAAAACTGTTTCTGACAAACCACCTGAACTAGGCATCCTTCCAAGTAATAGGGCTGCTGTTATTATTGCGCTTAAGAGAACAATAAAAACAGTCCTTTAAAAAATGCTTACTGCACTCAGATAGTCTCTGCAGCTGAATAAACTACCCTTGCTGTGCACGTCGGGAAGCTACTTACATCCTTTAGGCAGATGGGGTGACATTTAATTCAGTTTTACCAATAATTAAAGATTTCTCTATATATAGATATATAGGTAGATACAGATCTCTCTCTATATGCCTGTCTCTATACCTGTCTATCCATGCATCTATCTATCTACCTACCTATCTAGTTACATCAATAGAACCACTTTTCCTCCTTCCCAATACACAATGAAAAAACTTGCTTGCTTGCAATGAGGTGTTTTCAATTTGAAAAACACAATATTTTTATTATGTTTGACATTTCTATAAGAAAATTTGCAGTTTTCAAAATATACAAATAGGGTCTTTAAACCATATTACCAAAAGCTATACATACTAGTTTTTCTAGCTTCAGAGTGTTAGTTCCACCACAGCATAGCTCTGATCCTAAAATACTGCTTGCCTTTCCTGTGTATCTACAATTGAAAACCTACTGAGATGCTATAGAAGATATGTATCTCAACGTTAAAGTTATTACTTTGAAAATAGTATCTAAGTTGCTATGGCAACTGAACTCTATTTGTTGATAAACCTTCTTTTTTTGTTCTATACCATAATACAACAAAGATCACCCCATTATTAGATTATAAGTTATAGACTACTGGAATCAGGAGAAACTTTTTCTTTTTTTTCCCAAGATGGAGTTTTGCTCTTGTTGCCCAGGCTGGAGTGCAGTGGCGTGATTTCGGTTTGCTGCAACCTCCGCCTCCTGGGTTCAAGCGATTCTTCTGCCTCAGCCTCCTGAGTAGCTGGGATTACAGGCACACACCACTACATCTGGCTAATTTTTGTACTTTTAGTAGAGACAGGGTGTTGCCATGTTGGCCAGGCTGGTCTCAAACTCCTGACCTCAGGTGATCCGCCCACCTTGGCCTCCCAAAGTGCTGGGATTACAGATGTGAGCCACCGTGCCCAGTCCAGAAGAAACTTAAAAGATCAGAATACCCTATGATGTGTAGTGCTTTATGGTGTTATCTAAGATCTAATTTGTCTTCACAATTACTATTCCCACTTTACAGGTGGAACGAAGATATGGACCACAGAGCTAGCATATGGTGAAGCTGGATCTAACCTCTGATTTCCTTGCCCCTCAGTAATAATAATTACCATTTTGTTGAGCATCTACTATGTTTCTGACCCACCTGATGACGGGGCTCTTTATATACATCATAACCCTGAAAGGAGGTAATTTCATTATCAGTTTTGCAAAGGAGATCAGAACACCGATCTGTTAGGCTTCAAAGACTATCTTTTCCCTCTACGATTTTCTGAATTTCCCTCACTTTTATAATAAATATAAGTGTGTTTCCATTACAAATAACCAGGCATCCTAGGGGAAGGGAAACAGCAAAGAGCTGAGAACATCACAAACGGTGTTCAATAGTCCCAAATAGCCTTTCATTTACAACTGAACAACTCATAAATTGGCTTTTCATTTCTATCAGCCAAGGCCTATGCTACTGTGAGTGGATTCTTCGCTGGGAACAGATAACATCACAGCCTAATTCTCAGGAATTGCTCTCAGGAATTCAGCATCTCTTTACAGTAGATGCAGCATTCTTGCCCAGATTCCTAAAATCAAGTCTTGGTAAGTAAAAGAGTGAGAAAGGGAAAGACTGAATGAGGTTGCACAAGAATTTGTTCCAATGTAGCTAGTTCGAAGATTACTTCTTGTTGATTTGTCTATGTTGCAGAATATTTTAAAATCACCGTAAGGATAAGGATTTTTGGACTTCATGTTCCTACCCTAAGAATTGCCTGTGCCCTTGTTTTATTCAGACCCTACACTTCCATTCCCGTCAACACATTGATTAACTTAAAAGGAAACACTGTCGACATCAGGAGGATAATTGTCGGAAAGATGAGTTCGATTGTAGCTCAAAACGGGCAAGCACTGTACTTCATGAGTTTTCAGGATCACGGCTTTCTTGGGGACTGAGGCACCATGACTGTAGGGATGAACAGTGACTTTGTGGGCAAAGCCTCAGAGAAAATTATCTCCACGGATGATACTATTTGCCTTTTATGGCAGAGAAAGTGTTCCTGGTAGGTTCTGTGGTTTACGCAGTCCTAGGTATTATATAGTTACGTGGAACTGGCGCTCGACCAAATGAAAGTTTGGTGGGCACTGAGCTTGGTAGGGCAGCTACTCTCCAGATTTAGGTCATCCAGGCAGAAACGCATAAATAACACTGGATGTGTCGTGGCCATGAAGGATGGGAAAATGAATGCTCTGGTTCCCAATAACTTTGTGTTTCAGGAAACAGCACGTTAAATGAGCATTAAATGGGTTAGGTGAGGGGTGGGCCAGAGAGAGTGGTAGGGGCAAACTCCACTTTGGTATCTGTATTCATTCCTTAGGGCTGCCATAACAAATTCTGCAAAACTGGGTGACTTAAAACAATAGAAATGTATTCTCTCACACTTTTGGAGGCCAGAGTCCAAAATGAAGGTGTCAGCAGGGCCACACTCCCTCCAAGGAGAACCCTCCTGCCTCTTCCAGGTTCTGGTGGCCCCAGCTGTTCCTTGGCTTGTGGCAGCAGCACTCTAGTCCCTGCCTGTGTCTTCAGGTGGCCTTAACCTCAGGGGCTGTGTCCTGTCTCTCTGATCTTACTATGCCTCACTCTTATAAGGACACCTGTCATTGGACTCAGGGCCCACCAGGTAACCCAGGAGGATCTCATTTTGAGATCTTTAATTATATCTGTGGAGATTATTTTTCCAAATAAGGTCACATGCACAGGTTTGGGGGCTTAAGACACAGACATCTCATTCTGGGGGGCTACTACTTAATCCACTACAGTATCTTCTTTGCCATGTACTACATTGTGTGACTGCCGACTCACAAATGATTACCCCTTCTACATCTCATTTCCTCATGTGTAAAGCGGGGCCATTGATAGGACATGTGTCTTGGATGGCGTGAGAGCAAATGAAAGCGTGGATTCCAGGCATTCAGCACAGTGACTGGCGTGGATTGTAGCAATCATTATGATCATTATGCAACTCCTGCATTATTTGTGTATAAAAACATTTTATTTTAAAATGTCCAGTGAGTGGACTGGACTGATTACCTATTTATTGCTGGGCACCTGTGGAATGTTTTGTATACATTTTTCTCTAATTGTCCCATCCTATCAGAGTAAGTCATATCATTCCCAGTTTTGGATGGGGAAGCTGAGGCTCTGCAAGACTGGGTAACTTGCTCAGTGTAGAAGAACGGTACCTTATACCTTCACTTTCAAGCCACTGGTGGCCTGAAGCCATTGGAGAGGCAAAGTCATGAAACAAATTCTGAGACTAAACTCTGCCAGACTCCCTTCCAAGCAGGCAAGTCCTACAGCAGGAACTCACACAGAAATATCTCTGGGGTGGGAGGAGTGTCCTTCAACTCTGCAACACCCCAACCGGGCACCAGCGACAGCAGCTACGTAGTCCCAGCACAGATCTGGGGTATCCATCGATTCCAGATGAATCCAGGGGTCCAATTTGTGTGAGGGGATCTTTGCACTTAGGATAAATGGGCCCTGACGACTTCACTCTTGGGCTGGACGAGTGGGCCTGTGGACCTGAGAACAGGGCTTTGGGGGGCTCACACCCCATGCTTTTCAGGTATGAGCCAATGGTCTACAGGTAATCAGGATTTGTTGATCGCATAAAGTTTGATACTGACATTCATTGTTTTTTTCTGAGTCTGTCCTACATGTTCATTATAGAAACTTTGGAAATTTTTTTCATACAAGTATGAGAAGTATAAGGGAAAGTAGAAAAGGAAAAAAGAATCATTTATAATCTCACCACCCCAAATAGCCAGTGTTTATATGGTATGTTTCTTTCTGGTCTTTGTGTGTGTATATAATATACACAAATACATGTGTATTTTTACCTTTAGAAAATAAAATAAGCAGTATGTAAAATTTTTATTTTTATTTTCTTTCTGGACGAGTGTTACATTTGAACGCATTCTTTGTCTTTCTCACTCAGTCATTCAATCATTTGTTTATTCAGCAAGGTGAATGTGGCATGTCTCTTCTTGTCTAGAGCTTCTCTGCAGAGACTCAGAGGCAGGTGGGCACTAGAAAGAGCTTGAGAGGGGCCCCTGGTAGTGGGGAGAGAGCTCCAAACCAGTGGATAAACTGGAGGCTGCCACTCGCCAACCTCAGACATCAGCAGGAGATGCCACAGATGCCCTGGCCGGGGACCAGGCCAGCCACACCCTGGGACAGCACAAGCCCAGAGCCACGTTCCCCACTGGGACATGGGCGTGTCAGGCCCTACTGCGTGCCCCACAGCACACTTAGAGAGGAGCAAGAATCCACAGATGGATGCACTCACCTGAGCTATGCAAGCAGAGACTGAATTCTCTAAAGAGATGGCATAAATGACGGGGTTGAGGTTGGTTCATTACCAGAGGGAGGAAAATAAAAGCCTCTCTCCAAATGACTCCTCCCACAGTTTTCTAGCACGGAGGGTCTTGTGAGGAAGCCCAGCTCCATTGCAGACAAAGCACTTTGCATTTTCTTTGCACATCTGCATTTGTGATCTTCACTACATGTTCATTAATTCAAATACATATTTACTAAGGGCCTGCTTTGCGCCAGGCAGTGTGCTGGGGTGTGCAGGATAAGAAAAGGGACATGACCCCTGCCCTCCTGGAGCGCACACTGCAGGGTTGGCAACAGATATCAATCAAGTGATCATAGGAACAAATACACAATGACAAATGGAGAAGTGCTGGGACAGACAAGGACAGGGCCTGAGACAGCACACAGTGGGGGACTCACCTAATTTGGGGGACTCAGGAAAGACTTCCCCGAAGAGCAAAAAGCTTGCAAATAAGTAAGCTGTGTGATGAGGTGGAAGGGGAAGGGGCCAGGCACAAGGAACAGTTTAGTGATGGCTGTGGTGGGAGGGAGTAGAGCTGGTTCAGAGAATGAAACAAAGCCCAACAGTGAGTGGGGAAGGGAGGAGGTGCCCCCAAGACCTAAGGGGAGACAAATTGCACACAGGCAAGATGTTGTGGCCAGGCTAAGGGTGGAGACTTTAACCTAAAGACAGTGGGATGTGGGGGACAGCCGTTGGCCAAGGTCAGACTTACACTTTCATCGTTCACTTTGTCCACCAGGGCCCAGAGAGATTGGTGAGAGCTGAGCCAGGATGATGGAAGCAGGGAGCCTGGGAAGGATTCCGGCGCAGGGTCCAGGAGACAGCAGATGGTGGCTTGGACGCAGGGTGGGGTGGGGAGGACAGAAGTGTAAAGATCAAGAATGTCCTTAGGGGAGTAATTAATAGGACTTGGTGGTGGACTTGGGGGAGAGGGAGATGTCAGAGAGGACTTCCAGGTGTCTGCTGAGAGTAGTGGATTCAAATTTCTGTTCTGCCACTGATCAGAGGTATAGTCAGAGTTGGGCTGCATATTTCTGAGTTCGTCTAAACTAACTAAATAGTCCATCATGATAGAGATGTTAACTCCTCTTTTATTTTCTTTTTATAAATTGAGATGTATCATATATACACTAAAAGACACAGATCTTAAGTGTTCAGTTGGATAAGTTTTGAAAAATATATACAGCTTTCTAACTGTAGGCCAAATCAAGATATAGAATATGTCTATATATTTCTGTATAGAACATTTCTATTTCACTCCTGAAAATTCCCATGTGACCCTTCCCAGTGAATACCACGTTCTCACCCGCATGCAACCATTGTTATGATTTTTTTCCCTATAGATTAATTTTACATGTTCTTGAAGATTCATACAAACATAATAATACATTATCCATCATCTTTGTCTTGTTCCTGATCTTAGGGGAAAAGCATCCCATCTTTCCCCACGAAGTATGACATTCATTGTAGGGTTTTTGTGGATGCCCTTTATCAGGTTGTGAAAGTTTGTTTGTACTCCTAGTGTGCTAAGAGTTTAATCAAGAATGGATGTTGGATTTTGTTAAATGCTTTTTCTGCATCTATGGTTACATCTGTATTATCCTTTTATATACTATTGAATTTGACTTGCTGTAACTTTTTAAAAGAATTATTGCACTTACATTCATGAGAGATAATGGTGCACGGTTGTTTTGTTTTCTTTCTTGTAATGTCTTTGTCACTTTTGGTGTCAGGGTAATGCTGGCCTCATAGAATGATTTGGGAAATAGTGCCCCTCTTCAATGTTCTGCAAGGGTTGGGGTAGGATTGGTCGTATTTTTTACTTCAATGTTTGGTAGAATTCACCAGCGACACCACATAGGCCTGGGGTTTTGCTTGTGAAAATGTTTTGAATAAAAAATTTCATTTCTTTAGTAGAAAAGTGGCTATTCACATTACTTATTTCTTCTCTAGTTTGCTTTGATAGTTTGCGTCTTTCAAGGGAATTATCTATTTCAATTAAGTTATCTAATTTATTGGCATGAAGTTGTTTATTATATTCCCTAATTAATTCTAGAAAAAGCTATAGAATCTATAGTAATATCATCTCTCTAATTCCTGCTATTATAATTTGTATCTTTGCTCTTCTTTTCTGCCTCATTTTGGCTAAAGGTTCATCATTTTTATTAAATAACCAGCTTTTGGTTTCACTGATTTTTTTCCTATAGTTTTTCTATTTTTTTAAATGTTTTTGATTACCAGTCTGAGTTCTATTTTTTTCCTTTCTTTCACTTACTCTGGGTTTAACCTGTTTTTCTTTTTTTAGTTTCCTATGGTGAATGGCATATTTTATTTAGTTTTATTTATTTTATTTTGAGACAGGGTCTCCTTCTGCTGCCCAGCCTGGAATGCAGTGGCACAATCTTGGCTCATTGCAACTTAGACCTCCTGGGCTCAAACGATCCTCCCACCTCAGCCTCCTAAGTAGCTGGGACTACAGGTGCATGCCGCCACATGCAGCTAATTTTTGTATTTTTTGTAGAGATGGAGTTTCACTGTGTTGCCCAGGCTGGTCTTGAACTCCTGAGCTCAAGAGAGCCACCTGCCTTGGCCTCCCAAAGTGTTGGGATTATGGGTGTGAGCCACCTCGCCCAGCCGAAAGGCATTTTTAAAGATGATATTCCAGTGCATGAAGGTCTCTCTCAGGTGGCCAGAAACTGACTGTCTCCCGGCCAGCCCACATGAGGTCTGAGAACTGTTCAGAGGACAGTTCCCTGTTGGTTCTTTCTCTGGTCTTTCCTCTCTGTCTACCCTGTGGAGTGTCACCCTATACACATCCAGTGTAGAGTTCAGCCCAGTACTCAAGGTTCCTTGTGTGCCAATGTCCAGGGCTTTTCTCTGAGTGACCTCCCTCATCTCTGACATGCCGCCCTGCAACTTACAGCTGCCCCACCCTCCTGGAACCCCAATCTCTGTCTTCCCAGTTAGCAAGACCACCACACTCTTCCTGAGGACCCCTTCCTGCACCACTCTGCCAAATGTATTTCCAGACAGAAAGCGGCGTCAACCTTGTTTGTCTCTTTTCCCTTGGAGGTCACAGTCTTTGCTGCCTCTCATTCAATGTGTAAAAACAGTTGTTAAATGATTTGTCCAGTCTTCTCATTGTTCAGGCCAAAAGGGCCAGTTGGAAAAGTTATTTCATCATAGTGGAAGCAGAAGTTCAATTCATTTTCAACTAGTATAATTAGTGGTGGGGTTGAATTTAAATCTACCTTCTACTTGTTCTCTATTTGTCTTGTTTGTTCTTCCTTTCCCATCTTCTTTTAGTTAATTCAAGTAATTTATAGTATCTGTCGATGTAAATAACAGAGAGACACTCTCTAAAGAACAAATATTTATTTGGAATAAAGTGTTGCAATGGGACTGTCATAGTAAATTATATGCATATTTAGGGAGGGAAAGGAAGACAAGGTTTTTAAAGGAAATATGAGGAGGATTATATAATTAATTGTCTTGATTTACAAAATTAATAAAAATTAATTGTCTTGGTTACAAAGATCAATAACAAGGTTGATGCCAATCTGAGGTTGGACAGGCAATAGCTGGGCAGATGTTCCTGTAGAAGTATTTTTTTTTTCTGTAAGGTTGTGATGGCTTTTGTACGGTTTTGCAGTCTTTTGTAATAGTTTTTGTCATCAGACCTACAAGCATGAGAACCCTGTCTTCATGGCCTCCCTGGCTCTGCTTGTCAGGGTTCTCTCAACATTAGTGACTTCATATTTATTCTGACAACGTTCACATATTCTAGCTCCTTGACTGGCTTTCCATCTCTTTGCTTAACCTATTTTAGTGGTTGCTGTAGAGATTGGACTATACATCCTCAAGTTATCATGAACTTAAAATGGCATTACGCCCCTTCACATATAATGTAAGAACCTTGAACTTTATAATTCCATCTCCCACCCTAGCCTTTTATGCTATTGTTATCACACATTTTACTTCTACTTATGTATAAATCATACAATAAACACATTTTATTGTATTATTTTGCATTTTAAAGATCATATACTTTTAAAGAATTTGAGAAAAATAGCCTTTAATAAAACCCGTAGACTTACCATTTGTGTGATCTTCAGTCTTTCTTATGGATTTAGATTTACTTGTGGGATAATTTCCCCCCAGCCTGAATAATTTTCTCTAGCATCGTGTGTCCTGAGGATTTATGAGCAATTAATTCTCTCAGTTTTGTTTGTCTCAGTTATTTTGCCTACATTTTCAAAGAATATTATTTCTCTGCATAGAATTCTAGATTCTTTTCTTTTTCCACACTTTAAAGATGTTTTTCAGTTGTTGTTTAGCTTCTGTTCCTTCTGTTGAGATGTCAGGCATCACTATTTTTGTCATTCCCTTGAATGTAATGTGTCTTTTTCCTGGCCAGTTTTTTTTTTTTCCTTTTTAGAGATGTTTTTCCTTTTTTATATTTTTCAAAAGTTTGGCTATGATGTGTTCTTTGTATTTATCATACTCAGGGGTTGCTGAGCTTCTTGAATCTGTGGGTTCTTATGTCAATTTTGGAAAGAAAGATGGCCATTGTCTCATTAAATATTTCTTTTACTCCACTCCCTCTGTCCTCTCCTTCTGGGCCTCCAATTGCATATATTAATATTTGAGACAACCATTTGCTATTGTCCCACAGGACTCAGATGCTTCTGTTCAGTTTTTTGAAATTTCTTTTTCCTTTTGTGCTTTGGAAAGTGGATAACTTCTACTGGCCTGTGTTCAAGTTCATAATCCTTTCTTCTGCTGTGTGGAGTCTCTAGTGAAGCCATATTTTTCATTTCTAGAATTTCCATCTGTTTCCTTTTTAATGTTTCTATTTATCTGCTAAGATTCTCTGTCTTTGCCCTTCTTTTCACTCTTCTTTGTAACCCCCCTTACTTATTGATGGATTGATTGATTGAGACAGAGTCTCTCTCTGTTGCCCAGGCTGGAGTGCAATGGCACGATCTTGGCTCACTGCAACCTCTGCCTCCCAGGTTCAAGCGATTCTCCTGCCTCAGCCTCCTGAGTAGCTGGAACTACAGGTGGGTGCCACCACGCCCGGCTAATTCTTGTATTTTTAGTAGAGATGGGGTTTTACCACGTTGGCCAGGCTGGTCTCAAACTCCTGACCTCAGGTGATCTGCCCACCTTGGCCTTCCAAAGTGCTGGGATTACAGGCATGAGCCACCGAGCCCGGCCACCTGACATATTTATAATAAATAGCTGCTGACATATTTATAATAGCTGCTTTAAATTGCTCGTCTGCTAAATTCGACATCTAGGTGATCTACAGGTCTGTTTCTTTTATCCTGATTATGGGTCACATTTTCTGTTTTTGTGCTTGTCTAGTGTCTTTTTAGAAAGTTATTATTGTTTTGGGAACTGTGGATTTGTTGTGGAGACTGAATTACATTACCTTCCTTTACAATGTGCTGTTTTGTTCCGGCAGGCACTTACATTGCTGGCAGGTTCTGTAGCTCTTGTGAAAGCTTGGATTTAGGGTTTGTTCTTTGGGTTTGTCATGATCCTGGGTCATAGCCTTTAGTCTTGGGATGTGGCTCTTACTCCTAAGGTGTGGTCCTGCTAGTTTTTCAGGGAGAGCCCGTAGTGTTTGTCAAAGCCTGTCTAACTAAGTGGGACTCGAACCCAGAACTCTAAGCACTAGGTACCTGCTGAGATCCAGCTTTTTGGCTTCCAAGTTGCTGCTTTCTGCTGGGCTCCTGGGTGTCTCCTCATGTACTCTGCACAGTTCATAAGTCAGCCAAGGACCTAGGGGAATTTTACACTAGTTTGGCGGTTTCCTTCTTTCTTCCTGCTTTCTGGGATTTTGCTGTTCAATTTCCAGATGGGATGGCAGCTCTGAACTTCAATCCGTGTCTGTTTAGCCCAATAACATCACTACTTCCTGCTTGACTGCCTATTTTGCCTTGCTGGATAGCGTCCTCCAGGGAAAGCCGGTTAAATGTGGAGCTGGTTAATGTGCTCCTTTTCTGTCAAGGATGAGGTTTGTGCCTGCTTTGGGCTGGTTTCTTGTGTCTTCAAACGGTTGCTGATTATATTCTGAGAAGAGTTTGTAATTGCTGTTAGCAGGACTAATGTCCAGTACAAGTGAGTGACTCTCTCATGACTAGAATCAGAACCTACTAGAGGAGCTTTGACAGATCTGGATGCTGAGTCTCCATCTCAGACAAGTTACATCAGAATTTCTGGGTATGGAAGCCAAGCAGCAGTATTTTTAAAGTATCCCAGGTGATTTCTGTGTGTAACCAAAGCTACCAGCAGCAACTCTGTGGAGGCTAAAGCTACTCCATCTTGGATGCGAATCAGCTATGTGGACTTCCGATTAACCTGTGTTCTTGGAATGCCTCTGAGATCTCTACTTTACTGTTACTGTAAATCTTGCTCTTAGGTCAAAATGACCTTGATCAGAAATCCTGCCTTTAGGCAGATTCAAATAGAATTCTTACCTGTCTCTCAGGGGTCCACTTCGCCTATCTTACAAATTCCTCACCTGTGGTACATAAGCTCTGGGTCTGCAGGGTAATGGCTCAGGAATCCACCAACTCATCCCACAGCCTCTGGGGACGGGGCTTCTGTTTGTAAGTCCCTGTTAAACATTTCTTTCTGAGAAATTGGATGTGTCAGCCTTTTTCTTTGTCCCCTCAGCTTCTTTGGACTTTGGAAATAGGTTTTCATAGAGCTGTTCACCATGGAACATTTATTGAGCCTTTATTATGTGTCAGCATTTTTCATTAATTATTTTACTGAATTCTCTGGTAGCCTTATTATTTTCACACGAGAAAACCGAGGCTTAGTTAAGTTAAGTAAATGTCCAGTGTCACACAGTTAGAATGTTCCAAAGCCAAGATTTGCGTGTAGTCAGTCTAACTTCAGAACTACAGTGTACACACATGCATTTTTACAGTGTACACACATGCCAATAAAGTGTACACACTTTATTGCCATGCATTGGGGAGGACAGGTTCAGAGGGGAAGACCACACATTTAGTTTTGCATGAATAGTATTTTATCTTATTGGTATAATTTATGTTACAATTATCCATATTGTCGGATAGTTGGGATACTGTCAATAGACAATATTCTGCATTGGATATTTTGTACATGAACCTAAGTAAATCTCTACTGATTTACTTAGGATAAATTACTAGAAGAGGAAGTAGTTGGTAAATTGATAGGAATTTTTAAAAATCTTGGTACACTTTGCCAAACACCTCGCACAGTGAACAAGAATGCTGGGTAGACCATGGCTTGGGTAATTTTTTTTCATTGGGTGATGTGTAATAGGATTGTTTTTATTTCAACTCACCAATCTAGACTTGGACATCTGATTTTTATTCCATCTTCCTAGTTGTTGACAATGAATTTGTTGAGCCTCAAACTTGTCCATTGGAATGTGCTTGGGCCATTGTCTGATGGGCTTCCTGGTGCGGGTAGTGCCTAGAAGAGAAGGGAAGGGGGATGGCACTGTTCACACAGCACAGACACATCCTCCACGGAGTAAAACAGGTACTTCTGCAACTGGAGCTGAGTCACAGACACAGCCCAGTTGTCTCTCAGGCCACCTTGGAATTTCCTGGCCATACTTACCTTTTCACAACTACCTTTCTGTAATTCCCTGTTATATTTACCTTTGGAGTGATTTGTGAGGGTTGGTGAAAAAATAAGATGAGATTCTTAAAAAACATGATACACCCTTTCTGGATTGACTACCTTCTTGTTTGGTGGTGAAAGAGCAGGAACAGAAGAAAGTTGAACACACGGCAGGATATGTGTGAGCCTGATTTGGCTGGAGCATGATCAAGAGAATTGAGTGTTCTTAGCTCTTTCTTTTTAAAAAAAAATTATGACAGACTGATAACCTGGCATTTGTAGATATTTTCAAAGCATTGTTTCAAATAGAAAATGCTATGTAAACTGAAGCAAAAAGTTGATCATGCACAGCTCTGTAATGCAATACCTTACATTTTTCTTCTTTTGTTTTTACTGATTTTTTTTTTTTTGAGACAGTCTTGCTCTGTCGCTAGGCTGGAGTGCAGTGGCACTGTTGTAGCTCACTGCAGCCTCAAATTCCTGGGATGAAAAGATTCTCCTGCCTCAGACTCCCTGGTAGCTGAGATTATAGACGTGAACTACCATGCCCAGCTAATTAAAAAAAAAATATTTTGTAGAGATGGGGTCTCACTATGTTGATCAGGCTGTCTTTCTCTTTTTAAAATGCTCTTTTCTGGGGAACTGACACCAAATCAGTAGTTTCTCCAAGGCATAGCACCACTGCATGGAAAATACAAAGTTATGCTTAAAAGTATTTTTGAGGTTAAATTCAGAATCTGTTGAAAATTCAAAGTAACTTCCTGACTTCCAAGATGAGTATATCAAAACCCAATAAAAATGAGTCCTGTTCAGTGTTATTATGGTTGTGTGGTTGCTAAATCTTGGAACCGATTTCTGTGACAGCCACATGAAGACCTGCCAATGCGTGACAGAGTAGTCCACAGGTGACTAATTCTGAAGAAGTTCTTTGTGTGTGAGTTAACCGTCTTTGTGGAGGTATAGCTACATGCAATAAAATGCACACATTTTAAGTGTATGCTTCAGTGAATTTTGACTAATATGTACAACCGCGTAACCACCATGCCAATCAAGACATGGAACATTTCCACATAAGGTTCTCCTGTGCTCTTTGCAATTTTCCCTCCAAACCCCCGCCCCAGGCAACGACTTATCTGATTTCTATCACCAGAGATTAGTTCCGCCAACTCTAGAACTTCATGTCAATGTTTTCATACGGCATGAATTCTTTTGTGTCCAGCTTATTTTGCCCTCAGAGTGATGTTTCTGAGAGTCATCATATGTGGGTGTGTGTCAAGTTCGTTTTTTTATGGCTGAGCGGTAGAGTTTCTATTGTATGAACATTCCACGGTTTTTCCATTCACCTGTTGATGGACACCTGGGCAATTTTATTTTTAACCCCCAAGTGTTGGTTTTTGTGAATTAAGCTTCTGTGAACATTTGCATACAAGTCTTTTTATGCAAACGTGTTTTTATTACTATGTCTAGAAATGGAACACATGAACGGTATTGTAAGTCTACGTTTATAAGAAGTGGCCAATTTGTTTTTCAATATGGTGGTACCATTTTCTATTCCTACCAGCAAGATATAAGAGTTTTAGCCAGTCCTGGCAACATACAGAGACCCTGATTCTGTAAAAGTAAAAATAATAAAATCAGTGGGGTCTAGTGGTGCGCACCTGTGGTCCCAGCTACTCAGGAGGCTGATGTGGGAAGATTGCTTGAGCCTAGGAGGTTGAGACTGCAGTGATCCATGATCGTGCCAGTGCACTGTAGCCTGGGCAACAGAGCAAGACCCTGACTGGAAAAAAAAAAAGAGTTTCAGTTGCTCCATATCTTTGTCAGCACTTAATACACTGATCTTCTCAATTTTAGCCATTCTAGTGGATGTGAAGATACCCTAACATGGTAATTAACATTTTCTGATGATGATGTTGAGGATCTTTTCATGTGCTTTTTGGCCATATGTATATCTTCTTCTATTTTCTGAATTCCAATTTTTTAAATTAAAATTGTTTTAAACTTTTATTTAAAACTTTTTTTAGAGATAGAGTCTCACTATGTTGCCCAAGCTGGTCTCTAACTCCTGTCTTCAAGTGATCGTCTCTCTTCAGCCTCTGAATTTCCATTTTTAATGGCTTGCTTGTTTATGAGATTTGTAAGAGTTCTGATATATTTTGGATAGAAGTCCTTGGAAGATTATGTGTCCTGCAACTACTTTCTCTCAGTCTGTGATTTATCTCATCATTTTCTGAATGGTTCCTGGAGGAGCCCTTCTCCTTCTCTTTCATACAAATTTACACTTGAATTTCATTTTTCTGAACTTTTCAACTGTGGCAACCTCAGCACTTTTAGGAAGTATTGCTCTTTCTAGAAGAGATATGCTGTTCAGGAAACCTTGGCCTTTTCTCCACCACATGTTGTCAACTAGAGTAAGTTGTCCATACTGGGCTGTGGATCTATTTAACTGTGCCCGGGTCAGGGAAGCGACTCCTTTCCTGATTTGGGCCGCTGAAGACCTACGTCAGGTTCCCACCTTAAAGCTTGTGTCTCACGTGCAACAGCTTTGCTGGTGCCAAGATCAAAAAGTGCAAAAACTACCTGTGGGGTGGGCCTTCAATGGGAAAGATGAACAATGATATGATCCAGGCGAAACATGAACATGCACCCAATGCAAAGCCACCAACTTTCCTCTTATACCAAACTCCCGAGCCAAGGCTGGAGTTGCCCCGTGGCTGTTTTATGACCCAGTGGTAACCTAAGCACACAAACGCCTACTTTGGGCACTGTGTGACCTGGAGTTCCATCAGCATCCACAGGCCTACATTTTGGTATGGAACTTTAAAAAAAAAAAAAAAAAAAAACAAATCCTATGTAGTCTCCAGGATCACTCTCCTATCCTAAACATCAGAACCAAATGGATCACTGAGCCTCCCTTACCACTGTCTGAAAAATGTCACCTCCTGAGCCAGAGTCATTTTTCTGGCACAACCATCCAGAACTGTTGACAATTATTTTCTGGTCACCTTTGGATTTTAATATTCAGAGCCACAAATATGGTCTTTTACCACATTTTGCTACAGTTAATTACACCTGGGGTCTGGAAAAGAGTGGCGCTGCTTACTACAAATAAGAATTTGCATGGAAAAGGAGGAATGAGCAAGAAACAGAAACAGATTTAAGGAAATCTAGGTGTTGGCTGTTCTAGCTCAAGCTCATGATAAATCACAATTTTATCCTAGTGAATACCCCAGCGATGGGATGGGTGGACAGAGGGTGTGTGAATTTTAGAACCTCACTTGTATTAGAGTCTGCACTAAGAACCCAGACCAAGGTGCAGAATTATCCCAAACTTCAGTCGTCTTATTGGACATGCTCTCAATGTGTTTGCTATAGTTTGGTTGTTTGTCCCCCAAACCTCATGTTGAAGCTTGAGCCCCAGTGTTGGAGGTGGGAACTGGTGGGAGGTGCTTGGGTCCTGGCGGCGCGTCCTTCACGAATGGCTTGGTGCCCTCCTTAAGGTAATGAGTGAGTTCTTGCTCTGTTAGTTCCCATGCCAGTTGGTTGCTAAAAACAGCCTGGCACTGGCTCCCTCTCCCTCCCTCTCTCTCCCTCTCTTTCCCTGTCTCTCCATGTAATCTCTGCACACACCTGCTCCTGTTCACCTTCTGCCATGAGTGGAAGCAGCCTGCGGCCCTTGCTAGATGACGCCCAAACTCAAACTTTTCTCGACATCACAATCATGAGCCAAATAAACCTTTTTTATTTATAAATAACCCATCTCTGGTATTCCTTTACGACAACCCTAAACCAATGAAGACGTGTTTTTATTGTGAATTCTTTTAAATAAATATTAAATAAAATAAGATTTATTCGTGGCATTGACATGGGCCTTCATATTTCTTTCTTTCTTTTGTTTTTTTTTTTTGTTGTTGTTGTTGTTGTTTTTGTTTTTTTTTTTTTTTTTTTTGAGACAGAGTCTCACTCTGTCGCCCAGGCTGGAGTGCAGTGGCATGATCTCAGCTCACTGCAGTCTCCTGTGTTCAAGCGATTCTCATGCCTCAGCCTCCTGAGTAGCTGGGATTACAGGCGTGCACGACCACGCCTGGGTAATTTTTGTATTTTTAGTAGAGATGGTGTTTCACCACATTGGCCCGGCTGGTCTTGAACTCCTGGCCTCAAATGATCCACCTGCCTCAGTCTCCCAAAGTGCTGGTATTACAGGTGTGAGCCGCTGCACCCAGCCAATTGTGCTTTTAAGCAACACCACATCAACTTTCCTAGGGAAAATATTTTCTGATGAAAATTTTGATTTTGATTTTGAGTGAATTTGGGTTTATGTTAGAGATAGATATCCAAAACACATAGAAAATTGTCTTACCTTCTCTTCCTTTTCCCAGGGGTGAGGAGAGTGACCTAGGGAAACTGCTAAACGCCTCCCAAGGGTTTCTGCTGTCTTGCGCCTGAACTCACTGGTCAGCCCTCCTCATGTGTGACTGCGGTGTCTGCACAACCATCCTGGAAATAACTGAGCAGGCCAAGGTGCCTCAGGTCTAGCTTTTGTGGGCAGTTAAGACTGTGTCCACCAAGAGGAAGAAAAGGAGAACTTGGCTTCCAGGTTTTGGGGCATGGCCCTCTTACCCAATGCTGTTTGCTCCAGAGAAGCATGGAAACAAGAGGTCTGCATCTGTGCCAACGGTCATTAATTCCTGCAGTGAAGCCCAAGCCGCATGCTAGGGGCTCGTCTCCCATCTTCATGCTTCATGCTGCACTTGCTTCTCTTCAGCTGTTTACCTCAGAGATGCTTCCTGGTCAGGCCTCCACAGAGCAGAGGGAGCCCTGCATGTAAGACCCCAGGCCCAGGCTGGATGGGCAAGTTTGCCGGCTCATTTGCAGGGTGACTTGGGAATAAGAGCAGCTGCTGCTCAACAGGAGTTTGAATAAAGATCATAGTGCCTTTTCCTGCATATTAGCTCTTTTTTTTTTTTTTTTTTTTTTTGAGATGGAGTCTCTCTCTGTCGCCCAGGCTGGAGTGCAGTGGCACAATCTCGGCTCATTGCAACCTCTGCCTCCCAAGCTCAAGCAATTCTTCTGCTTCAGCCTCCCGAGTAGCTGGGATTACAGGCACCTGCCACCATGCCTGGGTAATTTTTGTATTTTTTAGTAGAGATGGAGTTTCAACATGTTGGCCAGGCTGGTCTCGAACTCCTGACCTCAGGTAATCTGCCTGCTTCAGCCTCCCAAAGTGCTGGGATTACAGGCATGAGCCACCACGTCCAGCCTGTATTAACTCTTTTGATCTAGAGCCCAACAACAACAACAACAACACACACACTCACACACACACACACACACACACACACAGAAGCAGGGCTGGCACTGTTATCCCCCTTCAGCACAGAGGAAGCCAGTTTTCCCAAAGATAGGGGCTGAGTGGCTTTGCTGTTTTCAGCACTGAGCTACAGAACTGTCAGGAATTCAAGAACAACAGACCTGGTCCCAGTTCCTTCTATAGGTGCTCTTGATCTAACTGGAGCTTCATGGTGATTACATAGAAAGTCATCAGAGGACCATCAGTGGCCTTCCAAGCTGTGGTTACACACACGCCAAGAGGTTTGTAGAGATGGTAAGTGTTCAAGGAGACAGAGACCTCGCCAGGACAGAACAGTTGAAGAAGCCCTCACTGAAGCCTCAAGCTGTATTTTGAAGGCTGTGAAAGACTCTTAGGAGTAGAGAGCATGGGCGGGGTGCAGAGTGGGTGCATGTGGAATTGGAATGGATACAGACACTCCATGGTAGGGCATGTGTAGGATAGAGAGACCAGCCTGCCAGGCCAGATGTCAGGGGAGGAGTCACGGGGAGACAGAATTTCTGTGGTTCCTAAGGCTGACAACGGGTCTGAGGGTCCCTGTGCCCTCCCCAACTCTCAAGGTCCCATGGGTGGAGATGACACCTGGTCTCCAGCATCATTTCACTCTCCCTCCTGTGTAGAAACCAAACTCGAAGCTGTCCATCTCCAGGCCCTCTGCAGTTAGAGACTAGAATAGGATTCGCGTTCAGCTGGTCAGCACACTCCGCGAGACCTGGCAGGCCTAAGTGACTTGGAGGCTGCGTTCCTGCTGCTCGGGCTGGCACGGGTGTGCAGGCGTTTGTTCAGCGGAGGTTCCAGGACGAGCCAAAGCTAGGAGGAAGTTGAGGGGTGGGTTCTAGGGCATCCATTTGCTGCTGCAGATGCCAACAGGTATGATTTGGTTCTGGAGTCAGGGGAGAATTTGTGGCTTCTGGGCCAGATGGAGGCAGAGGTGAGGTAGTTCTGGGGCTGGAAGTTTCCAGAGCCTGGGGGAGGCAGCATCTGCAGTGGCTAGTCCTGTGGTGTGGTATGGGAGTAATTTCTGAACTGGGAATCTGTCTTCCAGCTCTCGCATAAAACTGTCAGCTCTGAAATAATCTGTAACAAACCTCGCTCTGCTGTGACTTACCTAGAATAGATTCATTCTCTGCAGTGGAGCCACCCCAGTGATATGGTCTTACACTGTCTCATACGCTGTGAGCCCACAGTGCACATCTTCAGCCAGTGAGGATGAACAAAGGCTTCCATGCAGCACATTGCTCTCCTCAGAAAGGAGAAGCCATTTGTATTACGCTAGCTTCTAGCTGAAGTCAGCGCGGGAGCCGAGCTCTGACAATGCTTGACCAGACCACAGCATACCCAGACGGCCTCTCGGTGCCAACCAGGGCCCCCTGTGGAGTCAGCACAATATCCTCCTATTGTCTCTCATGATTGGTCTCTCATGATTGGTTCTGTGCCAAGACAACTCTATGATTCCCAGAAGGCACTCTCCTAGGAGAGAGGGAAGCAGGATCTCCTGATAATGCATCATAACTTTTGCATCTACTTTAATCACCAAAGAAATACAGTTCTCCCATGTTTTCATTGTCAATACACGGGTCCATCTGTCTGGAATGCTGTGTGTATAAAATCCTGAACCCAAGGGGGGCTCTGGAGTCCTCCTTCTGTGCAGCCCGGCGAATGGACCTCAAGGCCCTGCCACGAAAGAGAGGAGAGGACCCAGAGGGCAGGAAAGCCCTGCCCACACTCCCTCCCCGCCACTGTCCTCCACTTCCCCTGCTAGGGCATGGCTCTGCCCACAGCCCTGCCACATGGCAGCATCATTAGGTGTGAGAGCAATGGGTCTGATGAGGAAGTCACACCCCTTAAAGAACCCGCCACAGCACAGGGGCAGGATTACTGTCTTCAAGCATTTGAGGGCTGCCTCCATGATGTGTCCTGCTTCACACATAGTGAGTTCCCCATGTTTGCTGAACTGAACCACCTGTTAAACTCTCCTTGCCATAGTCACTGCCCGAGCTGGGGCATCATTAACACTCCTGACCTGGACTATTACGGGACAATTTCAGCCCCTCAAGTCCGGCAGCTTCTCTTCCCTACCCTCTCTCAAGCACAGGTCAGTCACCTCTGCCTTCAACCTTGAGCACCTTGCAGCAGCCTAGAGTGACCAAGGCCTACAAGGCGCCCCTCCATGGGACCCCAGCAAACCTTCTCTATCTGCTTCCACTGTGTCCCCTGCCCACCACAGATACCTGTGCTTAATGGCATCTGGCCTGGACAAGCCCTGTGCCATGCCCACATGCCTGCCCACACCTGCCCACACCTGCCCACGCCTGCCCACGCCTGCCCACACCTGCCCACGCCTGCCCACACCTGCCCACGCCTGCCCACACCTGCCCACGCCTGCCCACGCCTGCCCATGCCTGCCCACACCTGCCCACACCTGCCCACACCTGCCCACGCCTGCCCACACCTGCCCGTGCCTTTGAGGTGCTTCTTTGCATGCACCTGCTCCAGAACCCACTCAAATACGCACTCCCGCTTCTCCCAGGCAGAATTCATTTCCTCCTCCACCCCGCCCTGCAGCACCTTGTTCCTACCCCCTCCCCGCATAGTACTATTGCCAGGCGCCTTGCAGAATTGTTCACTGTTCAGGGGTGGCTGCCTCTAGCCTCAGGCTGTTAGCTGCCCAAGTCAGGGACCCTGTCTTCAAATCTCTGCAAAATGCATTACATGAAACAGGTCCGTGGAAGCAGGGAAGTGAGTTGCTTCTGCCGCTCCAGTAGCAGAGCCCAATCAAGGCCAGGAAGTTGAGGACAAATTTTACCTTAGTTTTAAAAAGCTCACTTTTTTCCTGTTTTTGTTTGTTTGCTTGCTTTTAAAACCGCAGCGTTCCATAATGGGGGAATTGACCTCACCTCCCCAAATACTAATCTGTGTGTAAGGGTTTGAGCAGCACCTGCCAGCCCATTTGTCCTGGATATTACAGATGGAGTCCCTTTAACTCTGGTCTCTAACACCACAATGGCCCAGCGCTCTGTGTGGCCCCACAGCTGGAGGTGAGGGAGCAACTGTCGGGGGGGGGGGGGCGGGGGGGGGAACCCTCAAAAGGCTCTTTGCTCTGTGAGCTAAGCCAGGGGTTCCCAGTCTTTGGTATGCACTTACAAATCCCTGGGGAGCTTTAAAAAAAAAAAACAAGCCAGGGCGGGCCAGGTGTGGTGCCTCAAGTCTGTAATCCCAGCACTTTGGGAGGCTGAGGCGGGCGGATCACAAGGTCAGGAGATTGAGACCATCCTGGCTAACCTGGTGAAACCCCGTCTCTACTAAAAATACAAAAAATTAGCCGGGCATGGTGGCGTGTGCCTATAGTCCTAGGTACTCAAGAGGCTGAGGTAGGAGAATTGCTTGAACCAGGAGGCAGAGGTTGCAGTGAGCTGAGATCATGCCACTGCACTCCAGCCTGGGCAACAGAGCTGCCTAATTATTCTAAAAAAAAACAAAAAACAGAAGAAGAAGAAAAAAAAACAAACCCTATGTCACACTAAGGATGGGGTGGTAGCCAGGCAGCAGTATTTTCCAAGAGCCCTGGAGGTGAATCTTTATGCAGAAAAGGTCGACGATCAGTAGTGGGGCCTTAGCCTGATGGCAGAACTTTACTGAGGCTGCCGGTATGAAATTAGAAGTGTGAACAACTGGACCTGGATCCTGCTCCCTTATTAGGAACCAGCATATTGCAGAGGTCAGATGGAGTGCAGAGGGCCCTGGCATCTGTCTGAATGGACAAGCAGGCCTGGGTGCACTTTGGTCAGTGGAAAGAGGAAGTTTGAGGGCTCAGTGTGGTGAAGACAGACCACTCTGTGGGGTGGAGGGCACAGAATGTCATCACCACGGGTGTCTGTCCTGGTGTGTCCCACCTAAGTCATGCAGGTTCCTTCTCTGTGCATTGGGATTTTCCTGCTGTTACTGGGAAAACATTGAGCTGCTCAGCATAGTATAATTCCAATTTCTGCCTCTCAGGGGTAATTAAGAGAATCAGTGGAAAGCAAGCCAATGGTTTATTTTCAAGGAATGTGCCAGGAACCAAGGATTCCAAAATTAATAATTAATCATTGCTGCCCTTGAGATTCTCTGAGATTGGTAGGGGAGAAAGAACATGTAAATAAAAAGTAATACAATGTGATAATGCCATTGGGGAAATTAGTATGTTCTATGCTCAAGCCCTGGCAAAAATAAGTGCTAGTTTCCTAACGGCTTCCTGAGATGAACCAGGACCATGCCGCACACTTTACACTTGCATTATTTACTTCACGCTCAGCACCCTTTGGGCATTCCACAATCCAGGGAGTTGCAGTTCAAAGGTTATATGACTTGCTAAAATCTTCGGGTTAAGAAGAGGCCAAGGTGGGCTTTGAATGAGCTCCATCTGCCTTCTGAACATAAGGGTTCATCTGCTGCTCTCTTGCTTCCTCCAGCAACGTCCCTGAGCTGAGAGGGAGCATATGAGTTCATGGAAGTTACAAGAAGGGAGGTGAGCCTTAGATTAATAAGAGTCCTGGGAGAAGGATAAGGGTGGGGATCATGTTTGTGTCGTTTACTGCTGAATCCCAGTGTGTGGCGCATAGTAGGCATTCTGCTGGGCAGTTGGATGAGGAAATGGGAAGGAGTGGATCTGAAGGAATCTACAGGAGCTGAACATAGCCAGGAGGTACCCGAGAACCGCATGCAGCTCCATGCAGGTGGGGGTTTGCGTTCAGGGGATACTGGGCTCAGATGCAGCTGGAGCAGCAGGTAAAGGCCACATCATTCCTGGCTTGTGTGGGCCCCAGAGTGTGCCCATGTTACTGAGCAATCAGTGGGCTCACTGCCCAATGTGCACAGAGGCCAATACCATGACACCGGCTTTTGAGAAAAGAAAACCTTTTTTGCTGGTAGTCTGGCAAGGAGACAGAAAAAAAAAAAACACTCAAATCTGCCTCCCCAAGCTAGCGGCTGGCCTGGATTTTATAAGCCTAGGGTAATGAGGTGTGGTCTGATTGGATCTTGCAATGAGGTGCTGCAGGGAGGTGTGATCTGATTGGATCCTGCCATGGAGTGATGCCAAAGCTCAGTCTGATTGGCTCCTGGATCCTGGATCCTGCCATGTGTGCTCTGCTTCTTAATTCAGCCCCTGCTCCTCAGTCTGAGCACTCAGGTTCTGCCCATGGTTGCATGCTTGGTCCGTTTGGGCATGCTCAGCTTACATGACCTACGACTTGGGGTCCATGGCAACTGAAAGCAACTCACAACTTCCTTTCATAAAAGTTGAACCTGACTGGTCTGGTGCAGTCACACCAGCTCTATCCCACTGATGACAGGACTCCAACATTGGGGTTAGAGCAGAGAGGTCATATTAACTAGCATTTTCAATAGGGCAGCCTGATGTCTGGATGAACTTCAGGGCAACAAAATAGGGGGAAGGTGAGCAGTTGAAGACACCTGGACACTGGGCCTGACCAAGGTGGGGTGGTGGGGATGGCACAGGAGGATGCAGAATGTGAGTTAGTGATGGCAGGGGCTATGTCTTGCTCATTGATAAGTCCCTGACACATAGATGGTGATCGGTAATGGTGCACAGCCCTGTGACTCAGAGTACAGACGAGCTTGGGCAGTGCCTCCACACATGGGAGATGCGGGGATGGGCGCATAGGCATGCTCCACTCATGGAGAAAGAAGGTGGCCCAGCAATTCCACCTCCAAGCAAACCCAATGGAAGGGAAAACAGACATCCATATAAAGACATGTACACAAGTGCTCACAACAGCATGATTCATAGTAGCCAAAAAGTGGAGTGACTCAATGTCCATAAGCCAGCAGGCAGATAAACTAAATGTGGTCTATCCATACAGTGCAATACTATTCAGCCTTAGAAAGGATGTGGTGGCTCACGTCTGTAATCCCAGCACTTTGGGAGGCCGAAGTGGGCAGATCACTTGAGGTCAGGAGTTTGAGACCAGACTGGCCAGCATGGTGAAACTCCATCTCTACTAAAAATACAAAAAAATTAGCCAGGCATAGTGGCACATACCTGTAGTCCCAGCTACCTGGGAGGCTGAGGCAGGAGAATGGCTTGAACCTGGGAGGCAGAGGTTGCAGTGAGCCAAAATCGTGCCATTGCACTTCAGCCTGCATGACAGAGCAAGACTGTGAAAATTAAAAAAAAAAAAAAAAAGAAAGGATGGAAGCATGGGTGCATGCTCCAACATGATGAATCTCATAAAATCATGCTATGTGACAGATGTCAGTCATGAAAGGACATATAGTGTATGATTCCATGTATATGAAATGTCCATGACTGCTAAATCCATAGAGACAAAATAGATCAGCAGTTGTCAGAGGCTGTGGGGAGAGAAGAATGATGTGTGCAAAGTTTCTTTTTGGAGTGATAAAAATGTCCTGAAATTAGGGGTGATGGGTGATGGTTGCACAATTCCGTGAATACACTGAAAACCCTGGGTTGTACACTTTAAAAGAGTGAGTTTCATGGTAAGTGATGCATATCTCAATAAAGCCGTTATTTTAAAAAATGAAGGTGGAAGAGTTTGCTTATGGTCAAAATCATATGAAGTGATTCTCTTTGATGGCAGCTAGGGGCATGTGTTCTCAGCACGCACTCAAGGCTTGTTCTCCAGTAGCCTTTAATAACTGGGGGCAGGCAGGTGGTCACTCTCAGCCTCCACTCTTGGCCACTCTCTTGTGGGCAGAGAGTGTGTCACAGGAGTGGGACAGGGCACAGTTCGGGGGAGGGTCCCAGTGGCAAACTTTATTTGTCCCGGAATCCCCCCTACAGTTGGGGAAACACCAGGTACCCTATGAGTCCATGTCCCCTGGGCTGCTTTGTTGTAATGTAACATAAAGGCTGATGAGTGACTTCAAGCAAATGTGGAACCTGCAATTCTCTGAACTGCTCTCTCCCCATCTGTGAAGCCAGAGATCCTGTAACATGCTCCTTTGGCTCCTGCCAAGCACCCAGGATGCCAGTTCTGTCTTGGAGCTGACAGTGACTCAAGAGTGGGTGTCAGCCAGGTGTGGGAGAAGGAGAGGTGCGAGTGGGGAGGATGAGAAGGGGGAGGTAGCGAGGGGTAAGGGGTCCGAGGGGGAAGGAATGCAGATTGCATCAGCCCCCCAGCACCATCCAGCAGAGTGATTCGGGTTCACTGGCCCCCCTCGGGCGGAAGCAATCCTTCACGGAGGGCCACGGCTCTCCCCACTCTCCTTGGAGACTCAAGCCACAGTGTGAGCTCCCGGGTGTAACTGGGGCTTATGGATTCTCCATCTGCCATCTCTGCCATGTCAGGAAAGTAGTCACTGGGATCTCTGGCTGTGTCAGCTGGGCCAGAGCCTGCTGCTCACCCCAGCACTGCCTGAATAGGACCCAGGCAGGAGCCTTGGAATTGGCCCCGGGAGCGCATTCCCACGGGGAAAAAGACGTTCTGTCCTGGTTTTGGCTGGGCAGCGTGCATCATCCCTTTGAGTCTTGGCAGGGAGGGAGCGAGAACACACTGAGGCCCAAGAATCATCCAGGTATCTACAGAGAGCACAAACACTGAAACAGACACTGAGCTCCATTGTCCGTGCAGAAAAATTCTCACAGCCTCCCCGCGGTTAATTCACTCTTCTTCATGCAGCCTCTTCTGTTGAAAACATTAAACGTACACTCGGGTCTCAAAATAACTGTGAGAATGGAAAGTTTATAGTCACATCTTTTTTCCCTTGCTGATCTTTAGTGTCCACTGTGACCTCACAACCAAATCTGGTCATTTTCACCACCTAGAGGCATAGAAAACTTCTCTGTCCGTTACAGTTTTCATGATAAACAGGAGTCGGAGGAGACGGGAGGATAGGGCCCCCTGCAGATCACCTCTTGGGGATGACCAGAAGCCAAACCCAATACCATGTGTAGTGGGTCAGTATAGCAAATAAAGTCCCCTGCAAGGTCCTTCAGGAACATGTCTGCCAAGGCCTTTCAGGGCCACTGTCTTCCCAGCCACACCCACTTAGGCTGGGATCTTCTTCCTCCCTCCCTGCAGCCAGGTGTCTGGAGAGGGTGTGGTTACCCCCTAAACTTGAGCCTTAGACCACAGCTAGTTATACAATTCTTTGAGCATATGTTCTGTAAGAAAGACTTGGCCCAGGCTGTGGGTCAACATAAACTTTATTATTATTATTATTTTTTTTTTTTGAGGCAGAGGCTGGCTCTTTTTCCCAGGCTGGAGTGCAGTGGTATAATCATAGCTCACTACAGCCTCGAACTCCTGGGCTCAAGCGGTCCTCCAGCCTCAGCCTCCCGAGTAGCTAAGACTACAGGCATGTGCCACCAGACCTGGCTAATTAAAAAAAAAAAAGAAAAAAGTTTTGTAGACACTATGTTGCCCAGGCTAGTCTTGAACTCCTGACCTCAAGTGATCCTCACACCTCAGCCTCCCAAAGTGCTGGGATTATAGTCATAAGCCATCGTACCTGGCCCTGATGTGAACTTTAATAAAACTCCAGCATCATGGAACACCCCCTTTCTTAGGTGCTAATGAGGGATCACAGCCCGGAGCCTGACTATGATGGATGTGAGGACCGGAGGCATTTCAGGGAAGGCACACAGCGCGGGGCCAGAGCAGCTCTGGAATGTAGCCCAGCTGACAGCCAAGGGCTCCTGGAAATGACTTCCAGGTGCTGTTTATACTGATGCAGTAGTGATAGCAATGCGATAAGAAGTGGATTATATGAAGTTCAAAGACTAATCCAAATTCATACTTCAAGACTAATAATATTTATAAAAACAAGAAAATGAATAATGAAGCTAGTTTTGATCCTTTGAGAGCATCTGTTAAAATTAAATGTACTGTTTGGAGGCAGGGAAGGAGGGATGGCTAGGCCACAGGGCACAGGGGATTGTCCGGCCAGTGAAACCATTCTGTGTGATGTTGTTAAGGTGGATGCAAGACATTATGCATTTGTCAAAGCTCCTAGTACGTACAACATTAAGAGTGACCCGCCTGCAAACCATGGCTGTTAGTTGATAATAAGGCATCCATATTGGTTCATTAACTTTAGCAGAGGTACCATACTAATTAATGTGAGGTGTTAAGCACAGGGGAAACGGGAAGGCTGGGACACAAGGGAGCTCTCTGTACTTTCTGCTCAAATTGTTCTATCTATCTATCTATCTGTCTGTCTGTCTGTCTATCTATCTATCTATCTATCTATCTATCTCTAATAATTTAAAAAAAGCACTTTGGCCATTTGCTACCTCTGTAGCAATCTAATTTTTTAAGAATGATTGGCTATGTAGAGTGGAATTTTTCATAAGCAGTGGTGCTGGGAAAAGAGAACTGACGCCCACCATTTGGGCAAACTTGGAGCCCCAGTGTTTTATGAGAGTTTTGCTTTGGAGGCGATCATGGGTACTCATATACGACATGAGAATTGGGCTGTGTTTCCCATACATTTACAAATGCCAGCCAATTCCCCTCAGGTGTTTGTGTGAGTGTGCTTGGCAGACCTCCTGTGTTAGATGAGATATGAGTGAAAAAGCACAAATCTTGGGTCCTACCTGAAACTTACCAAAGTGAAGCTAGAGCACAGAAGTCTGCATGTTTAATCAACACCACAGGTAGCTGGCATGCAGGTTGATGTCTGAGAACCACTGGAGTATTATTCCCAGCATATAGCCCCAGTGTTTGCATGTGGTAGGTGCTCAGTACAGAAATGAATTTATGGAAGAGGCATGGAACCCTAGGCCATTGCACAGGATTCTTAGAAGTGGTTGGGCAACATGAGATTTTCTCATGATCTAAAATTACCTATAGTTTAAGCAAGCATGTAAGTAGAAAGGTCATGTGTGCTTTATTAAGAACCCATGGGAAAACACACAAAATGATCTAGAACCTTATAATCTGGCTAAATTCATTAGAGGAATCAGGGAAAAATAGTGCTGGGTCACGTCCCCAGCAGTCACTTTTTAAGGAGAATACAGCCCAAGGGCTTAGCTCTCTCCAGAGTGAGATGAGGTTTCGGTTGCAAATCTGAAGTTTTCTCCAATGCTCCAAACCAAGGTAGATTTAGGGACGCTGGAATAATATGCCGGCTGTAAGGTTTCTAAAGATTCTGGGAGCAATCACTGTGATGAAATTTTCATAGAAGAATAACATGAGCTCTACAACAAAGAGCTCAAAGAAGAGTCTAATAACAAGGGAGTGTTGACCACAATTCACTATTTACAACTTAGTTCAGCTGTGCTGGCTTGCCTATTTACTCAACAACTGTTTATTGAGAACCAACTTTGTTTCAGGCATTAAGGGTAAACCTGGGAAAAACAAGACAGACAAGGTATCTGTTCTCATGGAGCTTATAAGAGGGAGACAGGAAACAAACCACAAAATGAGTTTGATACCTTTGGATGGTAATACCTACTGTGAAGAAAATGAAACATGAATCATGTGGAAAGATGGTCAGGGCAGGCCTCATTGGGAAGGTGATATTTGACGTGAGACCTGAATGACACAAACAGCCGTCCCGCTGAAGGTCTAGGGCAAAGGTGTCAGCAAGTGCAAAGGCCCTGGGCATATTCTAGAAATAGAAGAGTTGATATGATGAGAACATAGAGAGGCAGGGAGAGAAGGAGTCTGGTGAAGTGAGGAGTTAGGATTGTGTTTCAAGGGTAACATAAGCCATTAGAGGTTGTAAGCAGGGGAGTAACACACTCAGATTTAATTTTTTCAGGAACATTCTGCTAATTCTTCAGTTGTGGGGTGAGTTCACAAGTGTTATTTTATTATTATGCTTTGCAAACTATAAAATATAATGTATGTAATGTTAATAATATAGAATATTTTATAATTTAAAAGATCCTCTATCTTCTGTGTAGGGAATAGTTTATAGAGGTATAAGAGAGATGATATCTGCAGGAAAGGTCAGGTAGAGAAACTACGGAGGGCTTGGACTTGGATGGTAGCAATGGGGATGGAGAGAAACAGACCGGTTCACAAGGCATTTTGTAGATAAAATCATAGGACTTGCTGATGAGCTAGATGTGGAGAAATAATGAAAAAGTGAGAAGAACCAAAGATGACTCATTTTTGGCTTGAGCAACTTAGTGGATGGTGAAAGTATTTACTGAGATGAGGAAGACTGAGGTAGAAGTAAATTAAGGATCATATTTGGAAGAAAAAAATAAGACTTCTTATTTTGACCATGTCAAGTCTGAGATCCCTATTATTCTTTCATATAATAGGGTGCTGTGAAGTAGGAACCCGGATATAGAAGTCCTTACTCTTGGATGATATTTAAACTGAATGTGCAATACCAGGTTGACGATTATTTTCTCTCAGTTCATTGAAGCTATTTTTCTATAGCCTTCTGGCTTCTCTTGTTGCTTTTTAAGAAGTCAGTATAACTGTAATTTCTTTGTAGATTGTGCACATTTTTTCTGTGGCTGCTTTTTTTTTTTTTTGAGATGGAGTTTAGCTCTTGTTGCCCAGGCTGGAGTGCAGTGGTGCGATCTCGGCTCACTGCTACCTCCACTTTTCGGTTTCAAGTGACTCTCCTGCCTCAGCCTCCCGAGTAGCTGGGATTACAGGTGCACACCACCACGTCTGGCTAATTTTTGTATTTTTAATAGAGATGGGGTTTCATCATGTTGGCCAGGCTGGTCTCAAACTCTTGACCTCATGACCTACCCACCTCAGCCTCCCAACGTGCTGGGATTACAGGGGTGTGCCACTGTGCAAGGCCCTATGGCTGCTTTTATGATCATGTGTGTCTCTTTGGTGTTCTGCAGTTTCACTGTGATGTGTCCAGTGTGGATTTATTTATTTTTATCCTACTTCAGACTTGTGACCTTGGAATCTGAGAATTTACATCTTTCCTCGCTTTTAGAAAATTCTCGTTTACTTGCTCTTTAAATATTCTTCTTTTCTGTTTTCTCCTTCTCAACATATGTGGGACCTTCTTATTCTACCCTCCATGTTTCTTAACCCCTCTTTCCTATTTTTTCTTCTTTTTATCTCTCAGTGCTAATTTTGAAGTAATTTCCTTTTATTTATCTTCCAGTTCAAAATTGGCTCTTCAACTGTACTAATCCATTGTTTAAATTCATTAAAGAGTTTTTCATCTTAATGATTATGTTTTTAATTTCTAGAAGTCCTAGTTGAGTATTTTTCAAATCTACTCTTTTTATTAGAGGTAGAGATTTAGTAATTTGTTTCAGTTGCATTTCCTTTCATTATACTCTTAATCATTTAAAATACATTTATTTTGAAGTCTTCTAGACTCTCAGGCCAAGAAAGCTTTGTCATCTTCCTTTGTGTATTTTTCTAGCCCTGCTTTTCACAGAGGATGCCATTCTTTGAACATTCTCAGGTTTGCCCACAAAAATGTTCACCATTCTATCTTATTTGGGCCACTACCTCCTAGCCTGTCCTCATACAGATATGAAAACTGAAGGCCCCGATTACCAGAAACCAGGTGAGCAGTAAGAGTGTAAACTGCGAAGCCTTAGGGAAGGCCCAGGACCAGCCTGGGTACTCCAGCATTTAGAGGCCAGGCTCGGGGAGGAGAGGGAGTAAAGAGGCCAGGAAGCAGCGGTAAGTAGGGGGAAAAGAAAACCAGGAGGGCATGGTGTCGCAGAAACAAAGAGAAAGGAGTGGGTCAAGAAAGAGACAGTGGCTGATTGTGCCAACTGCTAACTGTGCCAAGAGGTCAAATAAAATGAGGATGGAGAAGTGATGATGGGATGTGGCAGGAACAGGAGAGGAAGAAGCGGAGGCAGTGATTACAAGCAGTTCTTTTGGGACTATCTCTCAAGGTGGGGGGACAGAGATATAGTAAGGGAGGTAAAAGATTGGGATCAATGGGGAGTTTAAAGACATAGCAGGTGCCATGTACTGGAGCACATTATACATTATTCCCAATAGTCCCAAGCACACAGAGTCTTACAGTGGAGGAGAGGGAGGGGGGTGGGCTTCCTGCAGGTGCAGGTCCTTAAAGAGGTGGCGAGAGGGGCTCTCTGACAGGAGCCAGGATATGCCACACACCCACTGTACAGGAGGATGGAGAGCAGGGGAAACGCAGCACGGTGGACAGACGGGAGGTGGGGAAACAGGGATTCCAGTCAACAGATGTGGGTTCAGGTCAACAGCAGAGAGTAAGGATGGGCGGAGGTCTCAGAGTGTGAGGAAAGAGCAGGGCTGGCATGGGAACTTGTCAAGTGGGCAATGACAGTGGTCTGTAGTGACTCTCAGCAAGAACTTCAAGTTCTCTGTGCTTCCTCCACATTGCCAGGTGTTGGAGAAGCATCGCTGTGTGTGGTCCACTGGCTTTTCTGAGGAATCCTGGCTGTGGGCACTCGAGGGCCTGTTACCACCCAGAAAGTCTCCTGCCTGTGACATGAGAACCAAGGCAGGTGCCTGTGCTGGGGGTGAGGCCGTGGCTGTTCTCTCTTGCCCACTTTGGCCCTCTGAGGAAACAGTTACTGTGGTTTAAAGTCCTGGGATCTCACACCCTTAACCACGTCTACCAGCCCACTTCTGACCAAGTGGGTGAATCTAAGATGTAATGGGAAGAAATTTACTTTCTCACAAACTAAACATAAAAGCATTCATTTAAAAAGGCATCCCTTGATTACATTAAATGGGATTACATTAATTGTTTTAAATGGGTCTGTATATGCAATAAAACCTATGTGGGTTTTTTAAAGAAACACTTCACTGAGATATGATTCACATACCATACAATTCACCTCTTCAAAGTCTGCAGTGTAGTGGTTCTTAGGATATTTGCGGAATTGTGCAACCATAACCACAACCAGTTTTAAAGCATTTTTCTCACTCCACAAAGAAACTTCATAACTGCGAGCAGCCACTTCCCATTCTCCCCTTTTCCCCATCCCCCACCGACCTACTTTCTGTCTCAATGGCTGTGCCTATTCCACACATTTCTTATAAATGGAATCATACATTATTTGTCCTTTTGTGATGGGCTTCTTTTCACTTATCATCATGTTTCCAAGCCTCATCCATGCTGTATCGAGCATGACTATTTCATCCCTTTCTATGGCTAAATAATACTCCATTGTATGAGGATGCCACACTGTGTTTGTTTATTCATCAGGTGAGGGGCATTTGAGTTGCTTCTACTTTTAGCTCACAGAGGTTTTAGAAACACTGTAAAATAGAGTTTCTCACCCCACTGCTTCAGTGGTAAAAGTAGCCCAGACTGGCTGGTTAAAACCTGTGCTGGTGACTTGTGCTGACAGGAGCCTGCCCCTCCCCGAGGCCCAGCCCCAGCAGCGCCTGATGAGCATTGCGATTCCATGAACACTATACACGGAGCAGAGTTGGAACCTGGCCTTTCTTGACACAGTGGTCAATGTGGCATTAAAATTTGACCCAAGAAACTGACAATCAAGGTGATAAGCCACAATCTAGCTTCGGTTAGATCCACTTTTTTTTTTTTAAGTCATGACTCGGTGTTGCCTCGTTGTGCAACAATTTTCTAAATCAATAAATTGACCATTGTATGATCAGATAGTGACATGAAAAATATTGATCTTAGTCACAGGTTACAGCTGCATCTTAGAACCAACCTAACACCAGGTGCAGGAAGTAAAACTTGTTATTTGACATGAGTGTAGGCCAATCTTCCCCCAAAGGCATGATCCATCATGGGTGGAGCCCAGACCCCTGGTGTTCTAGGCCTTCCGGGATCCCCCGTGGACCCTGAGGGCATTCATGCTCCCATTCCTCCTGTCTCCCTCCTGCTTTTCAGGGACCAGGCAGAGAGGATAGATGGAAAGCAGACAGTGCCTGGAGATCAGCAGCCCTAGGCCCTGACTTTCCCAAACCCTGAGCATTGTAAAGGTAAGGCCACCACCAGTGTCAAGCCTCCTTCCACTAGGAAAAGAAAAACAGAAGTAATTGTGTTCTCTGGAGGGCAGGGCTCTGAGTACAGAGTCTCATGTTTTCAAAGTAGGAAAGTGTCCACAGTTAATATTTGGATGGGCCCACTGTGCCTGTCTTGCTCACTGGAGCCCAGGCCTGTCCCATCACAGACAAAGGGCTCTTGCTGTGCACCTGTGGAGAGGGGAGCTTGGCTGGAGGAAGGCACGGTCAGCCTCTTTGTGCTCTTTTTGTTTGAAACAGAGTTTTGCAAAGGGAGTGGTTCTGGAGGAAAAGCAGAGCGTGGAGTGTCAGAGGGCGGTGTGTTGTGAAATGCATTAGCCCTAGAGACCCTCTGTAACTGGCCTTCCACGTACGCCTGCCGCCAACGACAACACTGAACCATGCAAGCGGGGTGTTTGCCAGCTCACGAGCCTGGGAGACATGGAGCTTCCACCAGCAGAGGAGGTGGAGGGAAAACAGAAAGAAAGAACTGAGTCTAGCAGCCTCCTTGGACGTTTCTTCGAACGCCTCCAGCCCAGCACAACAAACAACCTCAGGGCATCAGGCCCGTGCTGCGCCCCGGCACACCCAGCTTTGCCCTGCTCCAAGAGCCCACAGAGGGCCTCGGGGTCACACTCAAGGAGCATGCCTGGAATCCAAAGTGCATGATGTGGTGGGGATATGGACAAGGGCAGAAATAGCACCAAGCAAGGGAGGATGAACTGGGTGAGAGGTGTGAGGAAACTGCCCAAGCGCTGACACCTGGGTAGATTTTTAAATGGCAAGAAATCACATAGACAACATGGGGGCCAGGGAGAGGGTTGAGAGGTGAGGGGCTCACAGTAGAGGGCTTTCCAAGGGAGGAAATAGCACGGGCAACAGCTGAAGCATGCAATGGTGTGGTGTGTGTGTGAGCATGAATGTGTGTGAGCAAGTATGTGAGCAAGTGTGTGAGAGCATTTGTGTGTGAGAGCATGTGTGTGAACATGTGTGTGAGCATGTGTGACCATTAGTGTGTGATGTGAACATGAGAGCCTGTAAGAATGTGATCATGTGTGTAAATGTGTGTGACACGAGTGTGTGAGCATGCGTGCACATGTGTGATCATGAGTGTATGTGCATGTGTATGAGCATGAATGTGTGTGCATGTGTGTAGCATGTGTGTATGTGTTTAGCATGTGTGTGTGTGAGCATGGATGTATGAGCATGTGTGAGAAAGTGCATGAGCATGAATATGAATATGTGAGCATGTGTGAGCATGAGTGTGTGACCGTGTGTGAGCATGACTGTTTGCAAATGTGAGCATGAGTGTGTGTGTGCATGTGAGCACTGAGTATGTGAGCGTGTGAGCACGTGTGAACATTAGTGAGCATGTGTGTACACGTGTGCATGTGTGAACATCAGTATGTGAGCATGAGTGACCGTGTGTGTGCATGAATGAGCATGAGTGTGTGTATATGTGTGTGTGTGAGCTTGAGTGCATGAGCATGTATGTGCATGTGTGAGCATGTGAGTGTGTGAACATGAGTGTGTGCCTGTGTGAGCATGAGTGTGAGCATGTGAATATGTGCATGTGTGAGCATGAGTATGTGATCATGTGAGTGTGTATGAGCATGAGTGTGTTTAGTGATACATTTGTGATTATACAAATGATTTTGTGATCTGCAAAGTCCAATGGACATTTTAACACTTCCCCTATCAGCACATCACACTTTATTAAAATTATTTTGTACAGTCTTCCCACTAGATTATAAAAAGTCATGTCTACCTTGATCAACCTTAAGAAGACTTGAACAAGTGGACATATTCCGCCTTCCTAGGTGAAAAAGCTTGATTTTGCAAAGATAGAAACCTTCCCAGTTAAACTATACTTTTTTAATGTGGTTCCAATAAAAAGTTCAATGGGATGAATGATTTTGTAATGTGATTCTAGATTTAAATTGTAATTGTACTAGTAAATATAAGAATATTCAGGCCAATATTTTAATAAAGAATAATATTTTATCATGTACAGCTGCCATAATGAAACAGATGACGCACGACAGATCAGAATAAGAAATTCAGGAAACAAATTAAGGTACGTATCATAATTCGGTTATTATGACGGCATTTAAAACACCAAATACATGGTGGCAAAATAGCTGACTAATCATTTGGGAAACAGCCTGGGCAGGCGCCTCTGCTGCGTTCCCACCGTCAGGCGGCAGAACACGCAGGGAGTCACCGGGGTCCCTACTAGTTCTCCCACTGATCCTGAAGCTGGGTGAGAGCAGAGACCAGCTAGTGTTCAACTCCCTGTCCCCATCATTCCATGTGCCTTCCATAGAGGATGCACTAAATTCTCGCTGAAGGAATAAATGACATTTGAACCTCTTCATGGTATCGTTTGGGCCTCGGAGGCACACAACTCTTAGATAGCTGCCCTTTATGGCAGGTCACAAGTGATGCATGTCTGAGCTGAGAAGTCGACGTCCCACTTCTCCTTCATTTTCTTGGCCATCCCTGAAGCCCTGCTAGGTCTATGCTAGAATCCTAGTGAAACTTTTGCTCACTCAATAAGCACAAATAATAATAATGTAAATATTTACAACCTTCTGACTAAAGTGTCCACATTTTCCTGGATGTTATGGATCTATTATAGAAGTATATGTATAATATAATCTTAGTGGAAATTTTGAATAGAAGATGTAGAGAAAATAACTAACAATTTGCACAGTAATTTACATCGTTATTTTTTTCTTACGTGACCAGTGAGCGAACTAAGCCTAATTGATAAAAATGAGATGAGGTGACAGATCTCATGGTTGTAAATGAAAACATTGTGATTCAAACTCAAGTGACTGACTCTGAAATACGTTTCTTTTTCAGCGGAAGCATTGCTGCTAGAATAAATCAGTCATTACTGATCCATGTCTTAGTCTGTTTGGGCTGCTATAACAAGAATACCTTAGACTGGGTAATTTATAAGTAATAGAAATTTATTTCCCACAGTTCTGGAGGCTGGGAAGTCTAACATCAAGGTGCTCACAGATTGGTGTTTAGTGAGGGCTCCTCTCTCCTTCCAATATGCAGGCACCTTCCACTGTGTCCTCGCATGGCGGAAGAAAAAGGGCAGAAGAAAAGCCCTTTTTAAAGGGAGTTAAACTCATCCATGGGGGCAGAGCCCTTATGACCTAATTACCTTCCGAAAGCTTCATCTCTTAATACCATAACTTTGGGGTTTACATACCAACATATGAATTTTGGAGGGACACCAACTTTCAGGCTGTAATGACCCATATCAACAAAGGAATAACAGTGTATTTGAAATAATGTAATTATTACTTTCGGTATCCATTAGCCCCACAAATATGATTAGAAGTATAGCCCCACATTAGCACCACAAATATGATTAGAAGTTTGAAACCTCTGGCATTTGGTCTTGTTTTATGTAAGTTTTCTACATGAAAATATTTGAGAAAAATAAGATACATTCTCTCTCTCATAAAACACATTTTATATGGGTTTAAGAAATCAACCACACATAGCTGAGAAAAAACTAACATTACTAAAATGTTTAAACGATTTGAATTTTTTGTAATTACCTAAGTAATATATCTTCAGGTTAGAAAATATTAAAAAGATAAAGATAAGAAAAGATAATAAGTCTCACATAATCCTGCCACCAGTGATAACTGCAGGCAACATTCTGGTACATGTGGAACAAATACATGTTGAATGAAAAAATGAATTTTCTTCCATCTTTGTCCTAAGTATGTATGTGTATGTTGTTTACACATTGAACTCATATCACGTTAAGTTCTCAGGCTTTTCTTTTTCCATGCAACATCATATCTCAAGCGTAGCAATGTGAATTGCAGTCTACAGCTTAGGAAAGTGAGAAATAGAACTTTCCTTTTCTTATCACACTTATTTCTATTTTAGCCCCCATCTGACAAGGCAGCAGCAGATTCATCTGATCAGTTAAAGCATTCTCTGTCCTGATAGTTGTCTATTGCCGAGGGCAGTAGAGGCAGGAAGGTCACTGAGGCCCTAGAGCTCCCTCCCCCAGGGTTCAGGGCCTGTCTGGTGTCACTGTGAGTCCCCTTCTCCCTGAGGTTGTAGGCAAAGACCAGGGCACTGGGGCGCTTGGTCCTCTCAGACCTCTCAGGATTCAGGGCACAGGGTCCCTCTGATGGGATCTGCTGATGTACCCTAGAAAACAATGCTACCGCAATGAGCTTTCTATGAAATCTGTCAGAAGTTCCATTGTTTCCTATGGTAGATTCAGAAAGTGGAATTACCAAGTCAAAGGCTTAAGGCTCTTGATACACATATCAAATTTCTCTCCAGAGCACGCCAACTTAATTTTCAGCATCAAGTTGTGACTGCAGCTGCTTAGAGCAGCCTAGCAGGCATGATCATTCATGCCAGCCTTTCTTCAGCTCCTCCAATACATTTCGACGAAGACATGATTTTTGTCTGTTCACCTGCAGAGTTCCATTTCTTTCAGTTAGAAGGTCAACTGTTATTGAGAACTCATTAAATGCAAAGCTTGTATAATTGGAAAAACTCCAAGCCTCAGTTTTTCATCTTCAAAAGAGGTATTAGGTTGAAGCACTTACTTAATTGAGGCTTTTGCCATTACTTTTGATGGCAAAAACTGCAATTCCTTTTGCACCAAAATTACTTTTGTGACCACCCCGCCTGCCCCCACCACGCTCACAAGAGAGAGAGTTCAGGATAGGGCATGTTCTAACTGATGAGATGAATCTGCTGCTGCCCTGTCAGATGAGGGCTGAAGTAGAACAGATCCGGACTCCTCTGCAAAAATGAGGGCAGAGGCCACTGGCAGGGAGACAGAGGACCCCCCGATTCTCTCTACAAAACTTGGTCACTGGGAAGGTTGGGGGCTATGGAAACCCCACAAAATCTTCATGCAGAGCATTCTTAAAGTCCACCTAATCCCAAGCCTTCCTGTTACAGAGGAGGAAACAGCAGAGCCATAAGGTGACCATGAGTCAGGGGTGCAGCCTGGCCTGGACCACTCTCCTCCTGGCCCGGATTCTTTCCATCCACCCTCACAGGGGCTTGGCCTCAGCCAGGAGCTCTGGGCTTCCTATTGCCAGTCCTCAGACAGGGGCCCTGGGCTGCCATATTCACCCCCTCATCCCAGGGGTCACACTGCTCAGGCCACTTAGACCACCTCTTAGGACAGCTGGCCCTCATCCCTGTCCCGGGACAGGTAGGAGCGCAGCAGAAGGGCCGCCGGACTCTTCAGAACTTTTCTCTGCACCGGGCTCAGATGTCCGTCCCAGGCAAGAGCAGGATCCTGTCTCCCTGTTCAGGTTGCAACATTTCCTGCTTTCCATTAATTACATCTAAGTGGAGCGTTTAAACAATTAAAAGAATTTCTAGCACCACTCCTGGCTTAACACTGTTTACCTCTTGTTTAACATACTGATTTGGATTTAGGGTGGTTTATTAAAAAGGCTTTTCCTCAGTGACAGTTCCCTTTGGGCCCTGTCACCCAGTTTCTTGACCAGCTCTGAAGGACTCTGGAGGCCTCTGTGTGATGCTAAACAATTTACACACACACACAAGCACAAAACATGAGTGCTTCAGTATTTTTAACCTAGGGAAGTTTTGGTTTATGACATTGTGACGTTTTTATTTTGTGCCATTTTTTTTTTTTTAATGGGGGAGAAAACAAATACTTCTTGGCTCCCTATAATAGCACAGGCATTATAACAAGTACTTTCTGAGACTTCTGTCCTTTATTCCTTGCAACCATCCTTATTGTACCCATTTTACTCACAAGGAAACCAAGTCATACGGCCAATAAACAGCAAAAACACGACTGAAGTCCAGATCCAACTCCAGGCCTGCATCCTTACCTCTGTGTGGCATTGCAGCTTCTAGGGTTGTTATCTTCGGGCCTTTGCCCCCCGCCTTTTTCTTTCTTTCTTTCTTTCTTTTTTTTTTTTTTTGGAGACAGTGTAACGTTCTGTTACCCAGGCTGGAGTGCAGTGGCACCATCTCAGCTCACTGCAACCTCTGCCTCCTGGGTTCAAGTGATTCTCGTGCCTCAGCCTCTCCAGTTGTGTCCAGGGTTAGTTCCTGCCAGTGGGTTCGTGGAGGGCTCCTGGCCTCGCTGACTTCAAAAATGGAGCCACGGACCTTCCCGGTGAGTGTTACAGTGCTTAAAGATGGCACGGAACAAAAGAGCCAGCCGGAGCAAGATTTATCGTAAAGAGCAAAAGAACGAACGTCGCACAGCAGGGAAGGGGACCTGAGCGGGTTGTCGCTGCTGGCTGGGGTGGCCAGCTTTTATTCCCTTATTTGTCCCCTCACATGTCCTGTTTCTGTGCTATCAGAATGCCTTTTTCCCAATCCCTCACGAGTGGTTACTTTTAGAGTCCCACTGATTGGTCCATTTTACAGAGTGCTGATTGGTCCATTTTACAGAGTGCTGTTTGGTGCATTTTACAGACCGCTTGCTAGCTACAGAGCACTGATTGGTGCATTTTTACAGAGTGCTTATTGGTGCACTTTACAAACCTCTTGCTAGCTACAGAGCACTGACTGGTGTGTTTTACAATCCTCTTGTAAGACGGAAAAGTTCTCCAAGTCCCTGTTCGACCCAGGAAGTCCAGCTGGCTTCACCTCTCACAGTGGCTGGGAATACAGCTGTGCGCCACCATGCCTAGCTAATTTTTGTATTTTTAGTAGAGATGGGGTTTCACCACGTTGTCCCGGCTGGTCTCAAACTCCTGGCCTCATGCAATCCACCCACCTTGGCCTCCCAGAAAGCTAGGATTACAGGTGTGAGCCACTGCACCTGACCAGCATTTGCACATTTTAGAGGGTGACTGTTCTGGGTGACAAATCACTCCCCAGGGACCACAGCATCAGTTTGACATGTGAAGTGGCCAGGGAAATGGAACTTAGCCCATTTAATAGACATTTGCTCACAAGTTGCCTGTTTCACCAGGATGGCTGCATGAAGGAACATGGAGTTAGGAGGTTGCTGGTTTAGATCAGCTAATGCTTCTAAATGGAAACAAGTTTCAATGGGGTGAGAGTCATGGGGTGGTGACATGGACTAAACTAAGCCCTTCCTGGGGGCCAGGTTACCGTGAATGTTTGCCAGTGACAGCACATCCACGACCTCGGCCAGGATGGAGGCCCACAGGGAGAGTGAGGAGGACGGACAGGGCGAGACGTGAAGGCTGACCTCAGAAATGCACTGGATGAGCTGTGGCTCCTTTTGCTGGGAAAGAAAACACAAGCGAGTTAAGTAACCTAAATTATATGTCTAGCCCTACAAATGACCTAAGGCAGATAATTCTACCTGTTATGACTCAAATCCTCTCTCTACAAAATGTAATCTTCCTAGAGATGCTAGGAGAACTTCCAGAGAGATTTATTTCTCAACCCATAAACTAATGTTGGTTACACCCAACATACAGTTCTTTAATTTCTTATTTCTTGTGTCCCAGGATCACAGGAAAAAAAGCTTTCTGACATAAAACACAGAAATTGCACAGAGCTACCCAAGTTCATTCTAAAATTAAGTTTTGCCTGATCCAAGAACCCTTCTTGGTTATAGGTTCATAAAATGAAAAGGATTTAGAGATGACTCAGTTCAGCAATGCAAGTGTCTAGAGTGTAACCTTCCACCCCCGGGGCCAGTTCGCAGGTGGACAGCATTATTCCCTCCAGGTCTCATCCTTGGAGGCTGAGCACAGCCCAGAGTGCTTCTCCACCAGCCGTGCCAGCTGACTGCAGCTGGCATTTGAGTGGAACCCTACTGGCTGTCCCTGACCTGGTCCAACCCTTTCATTTATAGGCAAACCTCCAGAAGCCCACAGAGTTTCAATGAAGAAATAGGGATTGTACAACTAGTGGGAGGCCACTGATAGAATCTAGATCTTATGACTTCCAGCTTCATATCCATATCCTAATACAGCAAGATTCCCTCTCTACAAAAAGGAATTTTAAAAGAATCAGCCAGGCGTGGCAGCATGCACCCGTAGTCCTAGCTACTTGGGAAGCTGAGGCGGGAGGATCACTTGAGTCCAGGAGGTCAAGGCTGCAGTGAGCTCTGATCATGGCACTGTACTCCAGCCTGCGTGACAAAGCAAGTCCCCATCTCATAAATAAATAAATATAAAGCTAACAAGCCCCAGCTGTACTAAATTCCTCATTTTATTTATTTACTCAATAAATATTATTGAGCACCTGCTGTGTACCCAGCATTATGCCCAGATAAGTGACTGCCCCTACTTCACTCAGCTAGAAAGGAATTTCATAAAACATAGTCCTTTCACTCTGTAGGAGCTGGAGCAAAATTCAAGTATAAGTAAATATATATATAATACATATAAATATAAGAATATATTATTTTATAATATATAATATAAATATAATTTATATATATAAATTGTACTATTATAAATATTATTATAAATATAATTTATATATACAAATTATGTTATTATAAATATTATTATAAATATAATTTGTATATAAAATTATATTATTATAAATATATATACATATATAATTATGACATCACTTGGTCCAAGGACTTAGAAATATCTCTGAAAAAGAAGTTTACAAAGTTAATAATAATAGTGAGTGGTGCTATCCACCAGGAGCAGACTTGTTTGTGTATTATCTTCAATTTCCTCTTTGGTCTTCCCAGGCATTGTGCTATAGGAACCTATAGTAGAATGTGGCTATATAGTTTCAATGGGAAAACCATCACGGAAGGAAATTGAGCACATTGCTCCAAGTCTTATATCAAGGTTTTGGATAGAAGAAAAGATCTAATCATCATAGCTTTTGGTTACATTTAAATTATCAACCAGCTTCCCCTGGTTGTGTTACAGGGAAAACAGCACCAGGCTGTGGGTGGGAAGACCGGGGTTCTGGTTTGCTACTCCCCAGGCAGCTTGTAATACCAAATGAATCACTGCAATATTGCTGAGTCTCTCTCCTTGTTTTAAAATGCGAATGACTACGTGCCCTGCCTGCCTGGCAAGGCTGTTATTAGGATTAATAATAATAATAACAACTCCAAGGCTATTGTGCTTTGCAACATTTGCAACACTCTTTCACAACAACCCATTTATAATTACTCCAATTAGAGGTGAGAACCCATGGCTCCGAGGAGTGATGCAACCTGCTGGAGGTGCCCAGCCAGAAAGTGCTGGTGTGGGGCAGAGCCTCCCTCTGCGGGAGGCGTTCCCTCCGTTTCCTGGTGCTGCGCTGCTGAGGCGGGTTGTGGGTGGCTCCTGTGCCTTCCACAGATGCCCGGGTGGGGATCATGGGTGCACGGGGCTGCTCTCACTCTCTAGGCAACTCCCAGGAGCTTGGAAATATCTGAGTGGCTCTTGGCAGGTTTTCTGGGTGAGGAAATTAGGACAGGATGTTTTCAGTGAGAGGTCTCTGCTGCTCTTACAGGGTCGGCCTCTTCTGGCTCTGCCTGCTTTACTGCTCTACTGTGTTGGTCACTGTCTCCTGTGTGTGTCCTTCATTGTTTTCCTCCAAAAAGCACAGCCCTGACATACACACACATACACATACACAAACATCACCATTTCCCTCACCCTCTGGGTGTCTGCACCCCAAGCAGTGACTCCATTCTTGCCTGGACGCTCCTCTCCTGTGTGTACAGAAGTCCCGGGGCACACACCACCTCCCAGGGGCTGGAGGGCAGGTGGCTGCCACAGCCGCCCATAGGGCGTCTTCTCTATGCTCGGCTCCATCAGCGGTAGTATGACCCTGAATGCAGCGGCTTGCAAACTTCTAAACATATGTTTATGTGAATGTAAAACAAAAAGCAATACTCACCCTTATTGCTTGCGGTGTACTTTGAGATTTCCTGGCTGATTCTATTTCATGTAAATGAAATGCTGGTTGCAACCTAATACATCGATTATTTGACCCTCCAATGAGTGAAGGCCCACAGCTGGGGAAGCACTATGAAGCGGCATTTTTCAAAGGATGATCTCACCTTCTGTCCACCATAGGCAAACCCCACCGTCCAGGAAGGGAGACTTGCCATGTTCATACATCCCAGGTCGTTCTCTCCACTGTCCCCCGCCACCAAGCCCAGACTCCTACAATCTCCCTCCCCCCAGGTGTGGTCCTGTGTACCCCATCTTCCACTGGCCCAGAATGGTTTTCTGAAAATAGAAACCTGCCCCTTTCACATCTTTCTTAAAATCCTTCCATGACCGACTTCCCCAAGTGCCATCACCTCAGGGAAGAAGTCTGGGCTCTCGAGATAGCTGAGGCCCTCTGTGCCTGCAATCTAACCTCCCCGCCATTTCTACACCAACACTGTCCCCACCCACACTGTCCCCTTTGCATTCTGCCTACACACAGTGCTATAGGCACTCCACAGTGCGTGCCACCTCCTGTCCCTCTGACTGTTTCTGGGGCTGTCTCTGTTCTTCCCCAGGCTGGCACTGACCCAGCGCAGCACTTAGGCAGGAGAGCACTTCCTCCAGGAAGCAAAGGTAGGCCCTTCAGGCTGGCCAGTCCCCTGTCATGCATGATCCCATGGTACCTGTGTGAGCACCTGCCCTGGCACTGCCCCTCCCAGACAAGTGTGTAGGTGGAAGGAGGGGTGGGACCCTGGGTAGGACAGGGGCGGCCACTGCTTGCTCATGGCTGCAGCGTGTTGCTCAAGGAAGTGATTAACAGATAGCATCTTGGGGGAGAAAATAAAATCAAAGCCGGAAAGTCTGTCCAGCTGAGTCATCCACAGAGCAGGGCTGGCTAGGAGGGAGAGTCCAGGTACAAGGCAAGCTATGGGCCCCAGGGAAGTCCAGTGAACAAAGAAGCTGAACGCAGAGCCTAGACTTTGGTTACTCAAAGTGTGGTCCACCGACCAGCACCAGCCAGAGCTTGTTGCAGATGCCCCAGCCCAGATCAGAGAAGCACTGGGCCTGGAGAAATTCCCGAGCTGAAGAGAGCAGCTGCCCCCCAGTTGCCCACAGGGAGTGTTCACCCTGAGCACTCACGGGGCTGTGCTGAAGTTTTCTTGTTTCCTTTTTTTTTTTTCATTTTTATTTTTTTTGAGACGGAGTCTTGCTCTGTCACCCAGGCTGGAGTGCAGTGGGGTGATCTCGGCTCACTGCAGCCTCTGCCTCGTGGGTTCCAGTGATTCTCCTGCCTCAGCCTCCCTGGTAGCCGGGATTACAGGCGTGCGCCACCACGCCTGGCTAAGTTTTGTATTTTTTTTAGTAGAGACGGGGTTTCACAATGTTGGCCAGGCTAGTCTTGAACTCCTGACCTCAGGTGATCCACCCACCTCGGCCTCCCAAAGTGCTGGGATTACAGGTGTGAGCCATTGCACCAGGCCCACTTTAATCGTTTTTTAAGTGTACAGTTCATTGGCATTAAATACATTTACATTGTTGTTCAGCCATCGTCACCATCCATCTCCAGAACCCTTTTCATCTTGCAAAACTGAAGCTCTACTCATTAAACAATCACTCTCTATTCCCCTACCTCCCAGCCTCTGGGAACAACTGTTCTCCTTTCTCTGTGACCACTTTCTACTACATTCCATGCATCCACTGCATTTAACACATATGGATATGTATCTATGACTGCATTCTACTTCCTTTCTCTTTTGACCGCTCTAGGAGCCTCATATCAGAGGAATCATACAATATTTGTTCTTTTGTGACTCACTTATTCAGTATAATGACATTATTTAGTATAATGTCTTCAAGGTGCAACAGTGCTGTCACCTATGTCATAATTTCCTTCCTTTTTAAAGCTGAACACTACTCCACTGTAGATATATACCATATTTTGTTCATCTAGTCATTGGTTGGAGAGTTGGGTTACTTCCACTTCTTGACTGTTGTGAATAGTGCTGCTATCTATGAACATGGGTGTACAAGTATCTGTTTAAGTTCCTGCTTTCACTTCTGCCCTAGATGTTAGAAAGGCAGCGTGCATTACCTGAGATACTAAAAGATGAGATATTACAAAGTGGCATAAAAATACCAAGACACATGGTTCCCGCTGCAATTGCAATTTCTATTACTGAGGATAAAAAGGAGAGTGCATCTGAAGAACTAAACAGAACTATGCAAAATGCTCTCGGGTGAAGTGAGATTTTAAAGGGTTGTGTATACATGAAAGTGATGTGAAGTTGTAAGAATAGATCAAATAGGCAAAATCTAAAAGTATGGCTATAAATACAAGTCATCAGGCAATACAAGGGACAATAAAGAGAGAAGTCTACTGCTTGTGGCTGGGAGCAGGATACTAATAGAAAACAAATATAAAGTTACACTCATTATCTTCTAACTTGAATCTGTCATTTTTGTTAAGGAGAAACATTTTTAGACTAAAAAGAATAGAAAAAACATAAATAAGAAAAAATGAAATTTTATGTCAGTAAAGTGATTAGTAGAGATTTCATAAAAATCTCAGAAGAGAAAGGAGAGCTCAGGGATTCTGCGTATCAGCTGAGCACTTCCTACCTTCCCATTCCCTCAACTGGAAAGAACACAAAAGACCTAAAAGCCTGGCCATCTAGATCAGAAGGACTTAAAGGCACCCGGAGGAGAGTTAGGAAGCCACTCACACTGTGTCAGGGTGCAGGTGTGAATTAGACAGGAAGGACCAAGAGATCAGCCCTGCAAACTCATTTCGGCAAACAAGAAAAAAGAAGGGGAGCAGAGTGAAGGAAGAGACCAGAAATTAACCCGAGAGAAAACATAACTTGAGAAGTAAATTCCTTACCATTGCTTCACTCCGAAGAAAATCACTTAATAAGAATAGGAAGTCAACAAAATAGTCATAAGTGAAAACAATATACACAGTAAGAAAAAGAGAGACTGCAGACATAGGCAACAAACTGGGGATCAAAACCTCACTGTTAATTAACAAACAGGAAAGCAAAGGACAGAACTAGACACTGATGGAAACTGAACTGCCCGCAACGTGGAGAGGTCAGGCATGATCCTAGAGAAAGCCACTGAAAAAGACAAGAAAATGAAACTAGAATGACGACATAACCGATACTGGTGACAAAGACAATCCACATAGGGATAGAGATAGAGAACTCACAGATGGCACCGAGGAGCCATTCAGAGATATAGCACAAGAGAATTTTCCTGAAAAGGAAGAAGAACAGCATCTTTGTATCAAAAGAACATGCCATATTTTAGGAAATTTTGAATCAGAAGGCTCAAGCAATAGTTAAGCTATTGAATTTCAAGGATAAAGAACAAATTCTCAGCCGAGCGTGGTGCCTGATGCCTGTAATCCCAGCACTTTGGGAAGCCGAGGCAGGTGGATCTCTTGAGGCCAGGAGTTTGAGACCAGCTTGGCCAACATGGTGAAACCCTGTCTCTACCAAAAATACAAAAAGTAGCTGGTCATGGGGGCTCATGCCTGTAATCTCAGCTACTCGGGAGGCTGAGGCAGGAGAATCACTTGAACCTGGGATGCGGGGGTTGCAGTGAGCCAAGATCACACCATTGTACTCCAACCTGGGCAACAGAGTGAGACTCCCTCTCAAAAATAAACACATAAAATAATAAAGAACAAAAGAACAAATGCTCAAACAAATTCTCAAGACACCAGGCAGAAAAACCAAAACATCTACAAGGGCAATAAATAAATAAATAAATCTGATCTCCAGTGTCCCTACAGCAGCACTCAGTGCTGGAAGGCAATGGAGCAGTGCCGGGGGAGTTCTAAGGAACCTCAGCCCGGGGCACTGCAGCAGTCACGAGGGTGGGAAGAAAGGCACCAAGGCAGCCATCTGCAGACACGTCAGGGGGCAGGCACTACGATTAAAGGCTGCCGTGAGCTAATACAGAACACTGTGGTCACCAATAAATATGAACGTCACAAACCTGCACTGAGTAAAATAAGACTATGACTAACAAAAATAAGGAGCCACAGGCAGGAGACAAGGCAGAAAGATGAAAGGACTTGATGTCGTCTTTAAAAGCCAAGAGTCAACAAACGCTGTCAGACATGCAAATAGACTTTGAGAAACCAACAGTAATGACCCTAACCTATCTGAATGTTTGTCGCGATTTCTTTGTTTAAACCTAGAGTGATTTTTAGGAAATCATATCTCTTGCTGCAAAGGAAGTTTTATTTGAGTTTCAAAAATGCCTTCAGTTTAATTTTACTTTATTAAATTCAAGGAAAATACATTTGCTACTATATAATAATTATGATGTTTCAGCCTGATTACTTTTTTTTTTTTTTTGAGACGGAATCTCGCTCTGTCGCCCAGGCTGGAGTGCAGTGGCGCGATCTCCGCTCACTGCAACCTCCGCCTCCCCGGTTGATTCTCCTGCCTCAGCCTCCTGAGTAGCTGGGATTACAGGTGCACATCACCAGGCCCGGCTAATTTTTGTATTTTTTTTTTTTTAGTAGAGGTGGGGTTTCACCATGTTGGTCAGGCTTGTCTCGAACTCCTCCTGACCTTGTGATCTGCCCGCCTCGGCCTCCCAAAGTGCTGGGATTACAGGGGTGAGCCACCTAGCCTGGCCGATTACATTTTTATGGAAGTGTTTCTAAGTGCCTTCTATTTTTATGCACAGGGAGCTGTCTGAGACCATGTTCACCTAATGGTAACAATAGCAATTTCTGAGTGTGGAATTGGCGTGATTAAAAACTGTTACCTTTCTACTTACTACATTTTTTTGTACTTAATATTATTATACATATATCACTTTTATAAAAAGCAATGTAGTGATTTTTCTTACAAAAAAAAAAAAAAACCTGGAAGCCAAATACGCCAAGATGTTAATAGTGGTTAAATCTGGTGGGAATATGGAATATTAGGGACTTTATCTTTTTTTCCTTTATCATTAAAAAAGAAGTTTTAGGAAGATTCTAGTAGAGTTCATAGCTGCTCTAAAACAGTTAAAATCTCCTGACTTTGACAAATTTCAGCCTGAGGAGTCACAGGCTGGAATATCTAGTTGAGATAACTGAACCGATATGAATTTTTGAAGAAAGGTCACAGAAAATAAGAAAGGGCTGAAAAGGCCAGATTTTTAAAAACGTGGATCTAATTTTCAAAGAGGGAGAAAAAGTACTTTTTAAGCCATACTCTACATACTCTATGAGTTGACATTCATCCTGGAAAGATTCTGTAATGGATTTTTAATGAGATGTTTTGCAAATACACTTTAAATTAAAAAAAAAAAGTCATGCCGATCTAAACCAGTTTTTACTTTTGATAGGCTTGCTAGAAAAATCAGAGAAATGTGTAGATGCTCTTCATCGGGACTTCAACCTGGTGCCCTTGAGCACCATGCAGGCCAGGGAATAATGCAGACAGAGGGGTTAATGACTGCCTAAAAAGACCGTGTTCACAGGACCATGGGTAGAGGGCTGTTGTCATTAGGAAGGGGACTGGAATGGTGCCCTCTGAGGCCCTCAGCTCGTTCCTGTTCAGTTTGGGCAAGAGTGGTGGCAGTGGGAAGTGGGTGTGTGGGGCAGTAGGGATGAGAGCCTGAGATGTTGCAGGCACCAGGATAGTCACTGTAGGCACGTTGTTTACTCGCTCATTGTGATGAAGCTACACAGAGGGTGTTGTGCTCCTTTGTTACAGATTAGAAAATGGCAGCGAGTTGCAGGTCAAAAAAGAGATGAAGGTGAGATCAGGATGTCAACACAGGAAGGCAGAATGTGCCCTCAGCAGGCCCCACAGGGGTGAGTGTGGAGACCCCTGTCCCTGTTCCAGAGTGGTGTGAGTCAGGGGTATGTGTGCAGTTAAACATACGAGATGCAGTGTGTGTACCAGGCGCCAGTTATTGTGTCCACTGGGGGACGTTCCTTTCCAGTGATCAGATGCTCACGACTCCCATCAGCACTCCTGAGAGGTCAATGTGTTGCTCCGTTCTGACGCCTGGCTGATTGGTGGCCCCTGTATGGCAGATGCACCTGACAATGAGAACTCAAGCACACCCTGAGAATGACTCCATGGTCTAAGAAGAATGTCTGTTCAGAGTTCTCAGCTAAGCAGTCCAGGAGTGGCCAACTAGGAGGTCCATTTCTTACCTATGAGGAACATCTGAGCCCCTGGCCCATCCTGTGGCAGGTTGCTGGGGGAGGGTGCTAAGTGAAAATGCTACATAAACTGCATGCCTTTTATGAGGGGTAATGGTTCCCCTGTCCAGCCTGCTGCCACTGGACCATCCCTGAATGTAAGTTCCCCCAATAAACACTGTGTCTCATTTGCTGGCTCTGGGTCTCTTCTTGGGCCTCTTGAACATGGTGCTATCCTTATTGAAGTCAATAGGAGCCTAGTATGACAGCTCCTATTAGGGTGAGGGCTATTTTATTCAGGCCACAGTGAGGCCTGTTCCAGAAGGTTCTGTTGTCTAGGATACAGTGTTTCTCTCCCTAAAATAGATAGCTTCTGGCTTCCTTTTTCTGTGGTCTGCACTGAACCATCTGTTCCAGGCACACATTCACTCTCTGCACAGGTTACTCTCAAGTTGCTTAGGTTTTGCTTCCTAAATTACAATCCCACTGTAGCGCCTCCTTCAGACTCCTGGGGCCAACCCCAGGGGGTGTGTGTTTCCTCTCATTTAGCTCTTCAAGAACAGCTTACATCTAAACAACACTCCATGTATTACAAGAAGGTCGCAGGGTTCGGTACCATGGTTGCCCAAGGTTGCACAGCTCGTAAGTGTCACACCCAGAATTTGAATCCAAGTTAATGTGACCTTAAACTATGTTCTTTCCTCTAGGTAATGCTGCATAGACAACAGAGCCGAAAGTGTGGAAGATATACTGAGTACCAAAATTGAATTTTAGAAAATACAAAGATAAATTAGAACATTGTGCTCAGTCTATCAGGATGCAATTTATTAAAGACAAAATGTAAGTTCTTAGGTTTAAGTTCACAAAACAAGCTGTGCAAGTATGGAGCACAGCATGTCAAAGGAAAACCTTTCGTTTGTTTTCAGTAAACTCCATTTGAATCAAGACAATGACTGTGCCCCACACTGTCTCCCCCTGACCTCTGTGTGTTCAGGCAGCCAGGATGATGGAGGGACTGGCTCTTTCTGGTGTCTGAGGAATCTTGGAAGTCCTGGGAACATTTAGCCTGGAGAAGAGGAGAATTCACGGAACGCTGGCTGCTGTCACAAGTCTGAAGAGCTGTCAGCAAGAGGAGGGATTGACATCAGGACCCGCAGAGGAAGAGACCTGCTTCCACCCAGTCTAACAAACAACCTCCTGAAGAAACAACCACGCAGGTGGTCAGGAGTGCAGGCTTCAAAGTGAGACAGACCTGGGCTTAAATGCCCCTTCCACCTCCTAACCTCTGAATATGAGTCCCTCCTGCGTGTGAAAGATGAGGATGCAGCAGCTCCCTCAGAATTCCCAAAGCATTCGATGAGAGGTGCACTACAGGGGCTCAGAAATGCCAGACAAACAAACTCAGTGCTAGACTGTCAGCTGCTGTGAGATTATGATCTCTCTTCAGCAGAGCTGCCCAGGAAGCAGTGCCTGTTTCCAGAAGAGCCTTCCAAAGTTGAGGCTCTCCATTTCCAGTTAAGCTAATTTAGGAAGATTGCACAAGTGGAAACACCACATGCGACTAACTGCATGATTAATAAGAACATGCTGACTTAAGTTCTTGATTGCCAAATGGATTTTTGCCTTATAAATATTTTTGAATGGATTATCACTGAAATCTCGGGGTTCAGTCAGAAGACTACTATCTCAATTTTTTCTGTATTTCTTTTGGGGTCGTGATTTGATCCAGGGTGTGGCCAAATCTACATCGTTGAATAGTTCTACCAAGCTCCCCGGGTGTTACTGGGGATGTTGACTCAACATTTTCATGGTTTTCAGTTTTTATGGTCATTTGTGTAAAATGGGGCCCAAGTGTTTGTCTTTTCCACTTGAAATACTCATCATTGGTTTGTGGTAACTAAGTCATTTATTCTTCATAGAATGATGCTGAGAAAGAAAAAACTGTGACAACAGTCATGGATATTAATGAATGAGCATGAACTTAGCCCATTTGCATTCTGAAGTATGGAGCGTGGGAGAAACAGTGACTTGCTGCTCCGCAGGGGACCGTTACCTTACTCTCCGACGTGTTTTTGTTGTTGTTGTTTCTTTCTTCGTTTTTAACATTTTTTGGTTTTGTACTTTATAATGCATATTTTGAATTCAAAAATGAATTACAGAGTGGCTATGTCAGAGGAACTGAGGGTCTTTGGACTTTTTTTTTTTTTAATAATTGCAGACTCAACTGTGAAATTGCTGCTTACATTTCCTTCAGAAATAATGAGCTCCTGTGACAGTGACTTTGAATGTGTCTTTAACACACTTGACTTAATGAGATCCCTTTTCTGGAGGATATAAAATGTTCCCCAGAGATGGAATGTCACCACTAGGGGATAATCTAATGTCCTAAAAGGGCTAATTATTTCCCCTAAAACATTACAACAAACTCATTACTGTAAGGACAACCCTATGAACTCTTTAAAAGATGATGAAAATGACAGCACTGAGAAGGGAAATGGTCCTACTCTTTGGGGTAATAAACGACATTCAGAGTTAGAATTCTTTGACAATCAAATATTTTTAAAAACTTTTTTAAAATTATACTTTAAGTTCTAGGATACATGTGCAGAATGTGCAGGTTTGTTACATGGGTATACATGTGCCATGATGGTGTGCTGCACCCATCAATCCATCATCTAGGTTTTAAGCCCTGAATGCATTAGGTATTTCTTCTAATGCTGTCCCTGCCCTTGCTCCCCACCCCCTGACAAGCCCCAGTGTGTGATGTTCCCCTCCCTGGGTCCACGTCTTCTCATTGTTCAACTCCCACTTATGAGTGAAAACATGCAGTGTTTGGTTTTCTGTTCCTGTGTTAGTTTGCTAAGAATGATGGTTTCCAGCTTCATCCATGTCCCAGTAAAGGACATGAACCCATTCATTTTTATGGCTGCATAGTATTCCATGGTGTGTCTGTGCCACATTTTCTTTATCCAGTCTATCATTGATGGGCATTGGGTTGGTTCCAAGTCTTTGCTATTGTAAATAGTGCTGCAATAAACAAGCATGTGCATGTGTCTTTATGGTAGAGTGATTTATAATCATTTGGGTATATACCCAGTAATGGGATTGCTGGGTCAAATGGTATTTCTGGTTCTAGATCCTTGAGGAATCGCCATAATGTTTCCACAATGGTTGAACTAATTTACACTCCCACCAACAGTGTAAAAGCGTTCCTATTTCTCCACATCCTCTCCAGCATCTGTTGTTTCCTGACTTTTTAATGACTGCCATTCTAACTGCCGTGAGATGGTATCTTATTGTGGTTTTGATTTGTATTTCTCTGATGACCAGTGATGATGAGCTGCTTTTCATATGTTTGTTGGCCACATAAATGTCTTCTTTTGAGAAGTGTCTGTTCATATCCTTTGCCCAATTTTTGATGGGGTTGTTTGTTTTCTTCTTGTAAATTTGTTTAAGTTCCTTGTGGATCCTGGATATTAGCCCGTTGTCAGATGGATAGATTGCAAAAATTTTCTCCCATTCTGTAAGTTGCCTGTTCACTCTGATGATAGTTTCTTTGCTGTGCAGAAACTCTTTAGTTTAATTAGATCCCATTAGTCAATTTTGGCTTTTGTTGCAATTGCTTTTGGTGTTTCAGTCTTGAGGTCTTTGCCCATGTCTATGTCCTGAATGGTATTGCCTAGGTTTTCTTCTAAGGCTTTTATGGTTTTAGGTCTTAAGTTTAAGTCTTTAATCCATCTTGAGTTAATTTTTGTATAAGGTGTAAGGAAGGGGTCCAGTTTCAGTTTTTGGCATATGGCTAGTCAGTTTTCCCAGCACCATTTATTAAATAGGGAATCCTTTTCCTATTCCTTGTTTTTGTCAGGTTTGTCAAAGATCAGGTGGTTGTAGATGTGTGGTGTTATTTCTGAGGCCTCTGTTCTGTTCCATTGGTCTATATATTTGTTTCAGTGCCAGTACCACGTTGTTTTGATTGTATAGTTTCAAGTCTGATAGCATGATCTTTGTTCTTTTTGCTTAGGATTGTCTTGGCTATATGGACTTGTTTTTGGTGTCATACGAAATTTAAAGTAGTTTTTTCTAATTCTGCGAAGAAAGTCAATCATAGCTTGTCGGGAATAGCATTGAATCTATAAATTACTTTGGGCAGTATGGCCATTTTCACAATATTGATTCTTCCTATCCATGAGCATGGGATGTTTTTCCATTTCCGTGTGTCCTCTCTTATTTCCTTGAGCAGTGGTTTGTAGTTCTCCTTGAAGAGGTCTTTCACATCCCTTGTAAGTTGGATTCCTAGGTATTTTATTCTCTTTGTAGCAATTTTGAATGGGGGTTCACTCATGATTTGGCTCTCTGTTTGTCTATTATTGGTGTATAGAAATACTTGTGATTTTTCACATTGATTTTGTATCTTGAGACTTTGCTGAAGTTGCTTATCAGTTTAAGGAGTTTTTTGGCTGAGACGATGGGGTTTTCTAAATATACAATCATGTCATCTGCAAAGAGAGACAATTTGACTTCCTCTCTTCCTATTTGAATACCTTTATTTCTTTCTCTTGCCTGATTGCCCTGATCAGAACTTCTAAATACTATGTTGAATAGGAGTGGTAAGAGAGGGCATCCTTGTCTTGTGCTGGTTTTCAAAGGGAATGCTTCCAGCTTTTGCCCATTCGGTATAATATTGGTTATAGGTTTGTCATAAATAGCTCTGGTTTATTGAGTGTTTTTAGCATGAAGGGTGTTGAATTTTATCGAAGGCCTTTTCTGCATCTATTGAGATAATCATGTGGTTTTTGTCATTGGTTCTGTTTATGTGATGGATTACGTTTATTGATTTGCATATGTTGAACCAGCCTTGCATCCCAGGGATGAAGCCGACTTGATTGTGCTGGATAAGCTTTTTGGTGTGCTGCTGGATTCGGTTTGCCAATATTTTATTGAGAATTTTCACATCGATGTTCATCAGGGATAGTGGCCTGAAATTTTCTTTCTTTGTGTGTCTCTGCCAGGTTTTGGTATCAGGATGATGCTGTCCTCATAAAATGAGTTAGGGAGGAGTCCCTCTTTTTCTATTGTTTGAAATAGTTTCCCAAGGAATTGTACCAGCTCCTCTTTGTACCTCTGTTAGAATTCAGCTGTGAATCCATCTGGTCCTGGGCTTTTTTTTGGTTGGTAGGCTATTAATTACTGCCTCAATTTCAGAACTTGTTATTGGTCTATTCAGGGATTTGACTTCTTCCTGGATTCAACTTCTTCCTGGTTTAGTCTTGGGAGGGTGTACGTGTCCAGGAATTTATCCATTTCATCTAGATTTTCTGGTTTATTTGCATAGAGGTATTTATAGTATTCTCTGATGGTAGTTTGTATTTCTGTGGGATCAGTGGTGACATCCACTTTATTATTTTTTGTTGTGTCTATTTGATTCTTCTCTCTTTTCTTCTTTATTAGTCTGACTAGTGGTCTATCTAGTTTGTCAGTCTTTTCAAAACACCAGCTTTTGGATTCATTGATTTTTTTGAAGGGTTTTTCGTGTCTCTATCTCCTTCAGTTCTGCTCTGATCTTAGTTATTTCTTGTCTTCTGCTAGCTTTTGAATTTGTTTGCTCTTGCTTCTCTAGTTCTTTTAATTGTGATGTTAGGGTGTCAATTTTAGATCTTTCTCACTTTCTGATGTGGGCATTTAGTGCTATAAATCTCCCTCTAAACACTGCTTTAGCTGTGTCCCAGAGATTCTGGTACACTGTGTCTTTGTTCTCACTGGTTTCAAAGAACTTATTTATTTCTGCCTTAATTTCATTATTTACCCAGTAGTCATTCAGAAGCAGGTTGTTCAGTTTCCATGTAGTTTTGTGGTTTTCAGTGAGTTTCTTAATCTTGAGTTCTAATTTGATTGTACTATGGTCTGAGAGACAGTTTGTTATGATTTCCGTTTCCTTTTTTTTTTTTTTTTGCATTTGCTGAGGAGTCTTTTACTTCCAATTATGTGGTCAATTTTATAATAAATGCTATGCAGTGCTAAGAAGTATGTATATTCCGTTGATGGACAATCAAATATTTTTCATTAACCAATCTGAGTAAGCCAATTTGAGTTCCTTCTATTGGCTTTCTCACTTAGTGAACTATTTAGAAAAGCCTCATGTCTCAGAGGGAAATGCAGGTAGATGAAGAACGTTGAGCTCAGTAAACTCCTGTTTGGGGGAATGGGTCAGGTCGAAGGTCATTTTGTGATTAAAATCTGACCCAGCCTTCAGATGACAACCTAGATGTCACTCTCTCCAGCAGTTATTTCAAGGCATTTTGCATGCTCCTCCCCACCTGAGGACTCTGTTAGTACCTGCCGTGAACCTTTGGACCTACTGCACGTGGATGATATGGTTTCTCAAGGGCAGGGTACAGGTATGTATTGTTGGCCGTGGAATACTGAGTACATAGCTAGGTACCTGGTACGGGAGAGCATCACACGTTTGTTGAATAAATGAGTTTTTAAATGACATTCATCAAAATGAAATTGCCAAGAGTCAGGAGGCAGCTAGATGATCTATAAATTAACATTGCAGAGTAACTTCTGTTGGGGGACGGAGCACCCACAGAAGATCTGAAGAGGTTTATGGAAAGTTGCAAGGGCCAGGATTCAGGCCCATTTCAAGTTTCTGTTTCTGACGCTCCTGTTCTTTAAATCAGACATTTCTGTTAAAGTGGAATTATGGTTAAGCAGGGGGCGGGGGGGCTTCATACCAAATAGTAGCCACACCTAACAACTTCTGGCAGCTCTGATTTCTGATTTCTAGCAAAGTGGCTCTTTCAGCACACATTAGGAATATACCCTTCTTGTAAAAAATGATTAAGTACCATTTCAGGAAGGTCGTACAACAGGGCCTGGGAAAGGGACGACATGCACAAGGACACATTCCCCTCTAAATAGACAGCTCAGGTCCAGGGTGGGAGAAAAAAAACACAGCCACCAGCAGCTAGAAAGTGTCAGAGTGGACCTTGATCCACAGGGCAGTGCTCAGGCCAGGCTGTGCTGTGTCCAGCCCTGGTCTGGTGTTTTGAGAACCCACCCTGGGAGTACTGAGCTGAACCAAATCCTCAGCAATGCTGCTTAAATAATGTGAGTGTCCCAGGGCTGGGCATTCACGGGGGTGCAGGAGTTTGGTTTTAACTCCCGCTCAACCTCAGGTCAATGTTTGGAAACAACTTGCTCCAGGCAGCCTTACTGGGAATAGGCGAGGCCTGGGCAGGAGCAGCGGAGGGTCTATGCTGAGGCTGGAGAGGTTTGCAGGGCAAGGTCAGGTCAAAACACAGCCTGGCCCAGCCTAGGAAGACCTGGGCACAGTGGGCTTCAGCCCCCGACAAGGTGTTCCGATGAGACGCAATCAGCAACCAGGGCCTCTGAGCATAGAGAGGGCAGAACCGAGAGAGACAGCATCACCACAGGGGCTGTTACCACAGAGATTGCTACTTATGAAACAGGAAAGATGTCTTTATCTCCTTTGTAGGGCGTGGATGGGGGTATGGCTCGCTTCCTCAGTGCCTCACTGCACAAATCTCTAGGGGAGCATAGAGATAGGCAGGCTGGGGGGCTCCAACCCCATGGCAGTGTCTAGGGGTGAATGTTTACAGCTCCTGAAGCCCCAGTGGGCCTGTGTTACAGGGTGCTTTCTTAGTTTGCTGTCTATAGGCGGCTTGTATTAACCAGCTCAATTAGACCCTCTACCTTGTCACAAGGACAGAGGGATTCTTGCCTTGGTGTACCGGAAGAATCGGATCACACCTGGGCTTGGTGAATGAAAGCCAAGTTTTATTGAGCAGAAGTAGCTTTCCGCCGGGGGAGCCAAAAGAGAGGTGGTTTTCCCCTGGAGTTTGGCCGCTGTGCGGCCAGGCTCTTCTCTGACTGCCCCAGCCAAACTCCCCCTCATCCCAACAGTGGATAGCCTGCCAGCAGGTTCTTCCATCGGTGTGCTCCCTTGACGTTCTCTTGTGATGCCTTCTTGTCGTCCACCCTTTTGTGTCTTCATCTGCTGATGTGCTGTTCTTGACGTCTGGCAGCCTGTGTGTCTGGCCGCTAGGGTGGTGGGTTTTTATAGGCCCAGAATGGGGGCATGGCGGTCCAGGTTGGTCTTCGAAAATGCAACATTTGGGTGTGAAGCCAGAAGTGCCTTTCCTCACCTAGGTCTGTGGGGGTGGAACCCTAGCTGGGGATCCATCTTTCTCTACCCAGCACTTTCCTGCCCCACTCCTGTATAATTTCCCCTCTGAAGAGGTACGTTGAAGAAATAAAAATTGACTTCATTCTGAAGCTCGGGGCAGAGGAAAACATGGCAGAGAATGGCTGGGCTATTACTATTAGGGGAACAGGAGCATAGAAGAGCCAGGGTGACCTCATTTTAAAAATCAACTCCACCTTGAAACTAACAAGGCACATTCCTTGCTGGTCATGGCCCACTGGCTAAATCATAGGAATACTGCCGTTAGAATATGGTTGATGACCAGTCTTGCTGCTTCCTGCTGACAAGGGGTGTTGTTTTGGAGAAAATGGCAGTCAGAGTCCTCCCAGAGGTCTATTTAAGGGTTCCTAGCAAAGGGGAGCTATCATCTGAGGCTCCAGTTGCCTGACCATTTGGAGTTTGATGGCTTCTAGGCATGAGAGAAAAAAACAAATTTTATAAGGTCAAGTATGCATAAGTTAAACGTGTGTATTATACAAGGAAAGAATTTAGTGCCAACAGAGACAAGTGAAATATACTAACAACAACATTGTACCCCAATGTTTCACCCTGGTGAAAGAAATTAAACCTTGTATGAGAGCAGATAAACTTTAGAAGAGAGAGAACTGTTCTTGCCATATCTTTAGAAGTTAACCGGTGCACCCTGGAATACCTGTATCTCCTCTCTCTTTCCCAGGCCTCCCTGTCTCAAACATAAAAGACCAAGGTGGCCATTTTCAGGAGGTCCTCTAATGTACTTTCTGGACCCAGGGCCCATTTCTGCAACTTCCTCCTGATATCAGGGCCAGCTTGAGTAATAAATTTATCCCTTTTATTTTTTTGAGATGGAGTTTTGCTTGTCACCCAGGTTGGAGTGCAATGGTGCGATCTTGGTTCCCTGCACCCTCTGCCTCCCAGGTTCAAACAATTCTCCTGCCTCCACCTCCTGAGTAGCTGAGATTACAGGCGCCTGCCACCACACCCAGCTCATGTTTTTTGTATTTTCAGTAGAGACAGGGTTTCACCACGTTGACAAGGCTGGTCTCAAACTCTTGACTTCAGGTGATCCTCCCACCTCAGCCTCCCAAAGTGCTGGGATTACAGGCATGAGCCACCGTGCCCAGCCAAATTCATCCTTTAGGATTAGCTGTCCCTTGACTGAATCAGGAGATAGAGAGGTGTGCTTTACCAAGGCCTCTCTTAACCTTTCTAGGAAGGCAGTGGGATTTTCATCAAATCCCTGGTCAATCATGGACAACTTAGTATAATTGAGAGGCTTGGTCCTAGTCCTATGTAAGCCTTCCATTATGCACACCTGAAAGTGTCTCATCTTCCAGTCTTTCATCAAGTCATTGGGATCCCATTTAGGGTTGCCCCCCTCCCCTATCACTTACCATCCAGACTTGAGACGGTCCTACATAAAGTCAATCATTTTAGAGTCAAGCCTGCAACCCCTCCGTGTACACAGAAAGCAAAAGCATTGCAGCAGGGCGCAGTGGCTCACGCCTGTAATCCAAGTACTTTGGGAGGCTGATGCAGGTGGATCATTTGAAGCCAGGAGTTCAAGATCAGCCTGCTCAACATGGTGAAACCCCTCAACTAAAATCCAAAAAAATTAGCTGGGTGTGGTGGTGCACACCTATAATACCAGCTACTGAGCAGGCTGAGGCAGGACAATCACTTGAACCTGGAAGACAGAGGTTGCAGTGAGCCAAGATCACACCATTGCAATCCAGCTTGGGTGACAGAGTGAGACTCCGAAGAAAGAAAGAAAGAGAGAAAGAAGGAGGGAGGTAAGGAGGGAGGGAGGAAGGAAGGAAGGAAGAAAGGAAGGAAGGAATGGCACCAGTGGTTCCCTACTGTGCCTAAGTCATAGGAGTACTGGCTAAAAATGCAGACTCCAGACATCTCCCCCAGAATTACAAGCATCCCAAGGAATTCAGCAGCAGGTGATATGCAAACCACATTCTGATAAGCAGATAACTGGGGACCAGGGGGTGCACAAGTCCCACACCCACTAGGAGTGGCATTTATTCCATCTCTTCACCTGACAGGCACAAAGTCTTTCATCTTTGGAGAGAATGATTTTTCCTTGGGGCATCTCAAGCACTACTTTCATGGAAGAGGAGGTAGTATGGGACTGCTATTGCTTTCTATGGGAAAAAAATTGAAAACTAATATTGTTTTGCTTTGGGGTGAAATGAAGAGTAGTAATTGGACCTTTTGTTTTCTTTGTCTTGATTGTCCATTTTTGTAAGAAAGTGAATGCCAAGCAAAATACAAATGGATATAGAAAATTCTGCCTAACTCAGCAATGTCTTTAAATGTAAATACTGCACTAGAAACAGCTAATCTCCAGATCACACACCATGCCTCCTCTGCACAGGGGGCTGATGTGCAGCTGTGGCCAAAACCCCAGGAGTGCTCCCTCCTGGGAAAACAGGTCCACATGCCACACAGCTCAGCACAGAGCAAACCTTTACTTTACCCAATCTCTGCTTTTAAATCTTGTTTTTAACAACTTCATTGAGATATAATGCACGTGCCACACAGTGTACCAATCTAAAGTGTATAGTGGTTCAGGGAATATTATCCTATTAACTTTTAAAAACTATGGTAATTAACTTAAAAACCATGGTAAAATACGTATAATAGAAATTTGCTATTTCAAACACTTTAGAGTGTTCGGTGAGTGGCATTACATACATTCACAATATAGTACAATCATCACCACTATTTCCAAACTGTTTTCATCACCCCTAAACAGAAACTCTGTACCCATTAAGCACTAACTCTCCATTCTCCCTCCCCCCCAGCCCCTGGCAACCATGATTCTATTGCCTGTCTCTATGGATTTGCCTATTCCAGGCACCTCATGTAAGTGCAATTATACAGTATTTGTCCTTTGTGTCTATATTATTTCACTAAACACAATATTTTGGAGATTCATATGTGCTGTAGTATGGGTCTGAACCTCATTCCTTAATATGGCTGAATAATATTCCATTAAAGAGAACCTGTTTTTCTACCTGTATAACACTTTTGACACCAAATATGTGGGCTTGGTTTTCACTCCAAGCAATGCTCCAATTCTCTGCAGTCACCAACTGCATGTCCTACAATTTAATTCAGTTCTGACACTAACGACCCTATGTTAGCCAGGGCCTCCTGCAATCACGGTAAACATTTAAGGGGTCATATAGCCAGTGGGCCCAGAGGGAAACATGAAACAGGATTTAGAATCCTTGTCGTGTAATCATGCTCAGCCACTGGTTATTAACGTCATTAGACCACAGCAGACCTCAACAGACAGAATAGAATCCTCCTATTTTGGCTGAAATAAAAATTGACTTCATTCTGAAGTTGAGGGCAGAGGAGAACATGGGAGAGAATGGCTGGGCTATTACTATTAGGGAAACAGGAGCATAGAAGAGCCAGGGTGACACCATTTTAAAAACCAACTCCATTCCTTGCCGGTCACGACCCACAGTCATAAGATATTTACAGTTGAAGAAACAGCCTAAAGATACCTGCAAGGATACAATCATATGACAACGAAAAGTCCAGAGGTCCCAATACCCATAACAATATATGCTTTCAAAATAATTATAATTATGACTTGATGTACTTACACATTAAAATATTGAGTATAGTTTTCTTTAAATCAACAGAATAATAAATTTTGTCATGCTGTCAGCCCACCCACATAGAGACACAGCTTAGCTCTGTCTTTACATAGACAAGACTCCTATGTAAGAAAAACTTAAAGACGAGGCAGTTCCTCCTCTTGCTTTCTGAGGACACCCTACTCTGTATCTGCGTAACTTCCAAAAAACTCTCTCTTCTCACAGCACTTTGTGACTCACCTTGAATTCCTTCCCATGAGAGATCCAAGCACCCTCTTTGGGGGTCTGGATTGGGACCCCTTGTTCTGGCAATGTTACGACTGGTTTAGGACTTTCTCCCTCACAAGGATGGCAGATGAGAGCCCCTCGAGGCCACCTTCTGAGCCCCTGGAGCCCTCGCTACCCACCTTCTCCATGTTCCCCCAGAACACCTCTTCTTCAACGTGCTTAATTAACATGGAAGTACAGCTTAAATCTTTACCCACGTGATTCCTGACTTCTGCGCAAATTTGGATTGCGATTGAGAAACACAAAAGCAGAGTGGGAAGGAATGTGTGACTTGATAAAAGTGGTACCCAGGAAGGAGGCAAAATCTGATGTTCTGAGCCTGACCATCTTCCAACCATCCTATGTTAGTGTTGCCTTCTAGCCCTCTTAAAACATGACCCAGAGTAAATATATTTTGTGACCCATTACTGCACGCACACATGTGCACTCACAAATATCTGAAACAACGTTTACAAAACAGTATCTTGCAACATACGATGCACTCATATCTTAACTCTGTTTTATTCTAATTATGTAGAAAATTCTGGTTAGGACTCACAAAATTGATTCTGAAGCCCACCAGGAGGCCGCAAAGAGTTTGCAAATCACTAGGCTGCCCTCGTTGCTCCAAGGAATGTGCACGCTCCCTCTCCCTCCCTCTCCTTCCTAGATGTGCATCATCAGGGAGACGCTACGGATCAGAATGTAGAGTTGTTCACACATGTCTAGTGAAGTTCCCACAGTCCCTGGAGCTCAGGATTTTCAGACTTGGCAGAGATGAGGTGACAGACAGGGCAAGAGCGAGGCAGAGACTCACCTGAGAGACCGCCCAGGCTGTGCTGCACTGTGCCTGTTGGGTTTTGCTGGGCTCAGGAGGTGCGGTTTGTGCTAACCATGGCCCTTTCATTCTTGGGGCTTACATAGTTTTTAGGAAGAATTTTGGTGCCTAATGCTTCCAATTAAGGGAATGTTTACAAGCATTAGGCTTCCCCGTTTCTTGAGCCGGTCTCAGCTTTGGTGAGGTTTGTCTTACCTAAGGGAAAGCAGCATGAGTGTGGAGGAAGCCGTGGGCAGTGCCTGGGCTCCCTGTCTTTAACCGGAAAGGCCTTTTCTCCAGAGCTTCTTATCTGTAAAGTGAAATTAACTAGGAAATTAAGACTGCACAATTAGAAAACTGGGTTTGAAATGTACTTGTAAACATTCCTCAGCATATATGCAACAAACAAGTCCACCACTTTTTAAATAATAGATACAAAAGTGCTTTGAAATGCGCTTGCTGCTGTCTCTATAGCATGTGTGCTTATTATCCAAGTGCCACCAGGTACCCAGTCTCTTCCATGCATAGATGGTGATCCCTGCAGCACTGAATATGGATGTGGTGCATCCAACTGCAGAAATCACGCTCATAACCATGACCACACACAACTGGCTTCAGGGGCTAATATTTCCAACCCAAGAAAACAGGTTGGCACCTGCTATTTGGGATTACAGGAAGCATGTACACAAATGGTATCCACAGTTAATACGGCTGCAGAATGTGGTGTTCCTGTTTGCTGTGAGAGGTGCAGTCACTTCAGCTTTTCCTTCTTTTCTTACCTTTGGGTTCCTTTGGATTCTGTGATGCTGAGGCTTCCCTCGGGGTGGATGATGAGCATGATACACTGATTCAATTACTCTCCTGTGAATTGTGCCCAGGGATTACAACTGGATTGTTCTCTGTCTCAGAGACATGCCTGTCTTCAAGCTGAGTGCAGACAGCATTTGCGCTGAGGTTTCAATTACCTAATCATTCTAATCTTGTTTAAATTTTATGGAACTAAGCTAATTCCTCATAATTATGTACACTAAAAATCAGGGTGCTTCTGGGCTGGGCACGGTGGCTCACACCTGTAATCCCAGCACTTTGTGAGGCCAAGGCGGGCAGATCACGAGGTCAGGAGATCGAGACCGTCCTGGCTAATGCAGTGAAACCCCGTCTCTACTAAAAATACAAAAAAATTAGCCAGGCACGGTGGCGGGCACCTGTAGTCCCAGCTACTCAGGAGGCTGAGGCAGGAGAATGGCATGAACCCAGGAGGCGGAGCTTGCAGTGAGCTGAGATCGCGCCACTCCACTCCAGCCTGGGTGACAGAGCGAGACTCCATCTCAAAAACAAACAAACAAACAAAAATCAGGGTGCTTCTGAAGCATTTGGGGATGTAGGACTGAATAAGAATTACTTAAATGAAATAAGGTGACATTCTCCAGGAGATAGTTTAGGGAAACGTGTTAATCAGCATTCTTCAGAGAAACAGAATCAATAGGGAAAGAGACAGAATTAGAAGGAGACTGATTTTTTAGGAATTGGTCCACGTGATTATTATGGAGGGTGGGGAGTCCAAAGCCTTCACAGCAGGTCAGCAGCCTGGAGACCCGGTGAGGAGCTGGTGTTGCAGTTTAAGTTTGAAGACAGACTGCTGCAGAATTCTATCTTGCTGAGACCTACTCAAATCATGGAAATCTGCTTCACTGAAAGTCCACCAATTTAAATGTTAATCTCATCCAAAAACACCCTCACAGAAACACCCCAAAGAATGTCTGACCAAATATCTTGGCACGGTGGCCCAACAAGTGGACACCTAAAATTAACCCTCACAAGCCCACCCCTTGTCAACTTGGCATCCAGCCCATCTCCTTAAACCTTGCTTAACCTCCGAATAAAGACAAAAACAAGGTCATGCTTCAGCCTCACATGATAGAGCTATCCTGCATACACCCAAAAATATACCAACTCTTTCCCAGAAGAGGCTGCAAGGTCCTTGGGGATGTTTACTCTTCTCCTTGATAGCCCATAACTTAAACACTATGATGAAAAGTTAATACTTCAATACTATAGTATAAAATCAACACTATTAACAATATTATGTTATGTGTTAAAGTGATAAGAGAGGGACAAAAACAAATAATTTGCCTAATATATATATGCAAGCATATTCATAACAAAACAGGGAGGAAATACTCATGACAGTGACAGTCCTTGTTTCTGTACTGGTCCCATGGTGTCGCTGGTATTTATAGCTACTTTCTTCCACTGCCCATTCTCTATTACCATTTCCCTCAGCAAGCTCCTCAGCTGGGCGTAGTGTTTGACCTGGAAGGGTGACCTAAATTATCATTCCTGAATGGTTTGAATCATTCAGACCAGAAGGTTGTAGAAACAGGACGCACATTTTTTGCTAATAGGCTTCCAAAGGTAATAGTGATTGGTCTATTTCCCATTTCCACCCCTTGATTCCTGGACCTGTCCATGCTGGGAGACACCGCACCATATACAGGACAGTGACTCGAGGCACATGCAGCCTTCTGGGGAACCTTGCCCTAGCCATGCGAGCGAGGTATTGCCACCTAGCTGGTGCTATAACCGAGTCTTCGAAAGGTCATCCCACTGTTGTCTCAAGCCGATTACTTTAGGATGGTGGGGAACACGGTAAGACCAGTGAATTCCATGAGCAGGGGCCCATTGCTGTACTTCATTTGCTGTGAAGTGAGTTCCTCAGTCAGAATGCTGTGTGGAATAGTATGACGGTGGGTGGGTAAGGCATTCATTCCGTGAGTCCATGGATGGTAGTTCTGGTAGCAGCATTGCATGCAGAGAAGACAATTCCATACCCAGAATAAGTGTTTATTCCAGTAAGAACAAAAGAATGCCCCTTCCATGATGGAAGGGGTCCAATATGATCAATCTGCCCCCAGGTAGCTGGCTGATCACCCCAGGGAGTGCAACTCAATATTAGTCCCTGCTGCTGGCAGATGGGGCACTCAGTGGTGTCTGTAGCCAGGTCAGTCTTGGTGAGTGGAAATCCATGTTTCTGAGCTCATGCCTAAGCTCCATCCCTACCACCATGGCCACTTTTTTTGTAAGCCCTTTGGGTGATAACGTAAGTAGCTGGGGAGAGGCTGGCTGGTATCCACAGAATGGGTCGTTCTGCCCAACTGGTTGTTAAAATCCTCCTCTACTGAGGTCACCATTTGGTGAACATTCACAGGGGTCACATATATCTTCAAATTTTTTGCCCACTCAGAGAAGTCTATCCATGTACCTTTTCCCCAGACTTTCTTGTCACCAATTTTCCAATCATGTTCCTTCCAAGTCCTTGACCATCCATTGGCCACGGCCCAGGAAATGGTATATAATAACACATCTGGCCATTTCTCCTTCCAAAGCGAACAACCAGGTACAATACTCAATGTTAACCATCACAGGGAATTCAAGACCTGGGAACTTCACATTACTGGAGCATCTGCCACAGGACTGGATTCTGCATCAGACAGACCAGCACATCATCCTTAGCTGTGTGGGGGTTTTACACCTTTAACAATTCAGTGGGTAATTATCAAGACCCATTTCATTGTAGATCTGGAACACTGAATTCCTCCCCAGAGGAAATCGTATTACTATTACATACAATTATGAGACTTCAGACCAACAGAATGGCCATCAGCTGTATCTAAAACTACATAGAAAGAAAAGTGAAAGGCCCAGGACAGTGGCTTGCACCTGTAATCCCAGCACTTTGGGAGGCTGAGGTGGGTGGATCACTTGAGGTCAGGAGTTTGAGACCAGCCTGGACAACATGGCAAAACCCTGTCTCTACTAAAAATACAAAAATTAACTGGGTGTGGTTGTGCACGCCTGTAATCCCAGCTACTTGGGAGGCTGAGGCATGAGAATCACTTGAACCCAGGAGGCGGAGGTTGCAGTTAGCCGAGGTCACACTACTGCACTCCAGCCTGGGCGACAGAGCAAGACTCTGTCAACAAAGGGAAGAGAAGGGGAGGGGAAGGGAGGGGAGGGCACCCTAAAGTAATGCAAATACAGTGGGAAAATATTTTTGTTGGTCAACAGGCATCATGAATGTGATAATCACACTAGGATTAAAAATACATACAAAGAAGTTTTGCTGAATTTTGTTAGTTTTGAAAACCCCAGAATGGAAATATGAAAGGAACTGGAAAAACAAAATATTTATTACATAGTGTTGCTTGCATCTGCTTCTTAGAAAAATCATGTTTGATAACCTTTTAAGGCATAAGCTAAATGGAGGGTATTAAAACTTTTACAAATAAAAAATCATTATAACAGGAAATCAGCATAAGCCACTTCTAGTCATAAAATTTAGAAACAAAGCCCTAAAAACTATCAGAGTCAAGAAACTGACATTTTTACTTATAATTCAAAATTTATACCTCACTTACTTACAAAAAGCATTTGGTATAACTTAAAACATTAAAAGGCATAGGGAAAGACAGTTAACCATTAAAATTGAGATAACAATTTGCAAGGGTGAGGGGGAGATAATTCATTGGTTCCAGGGACCTTGGATCTATAGGGAATTTTACTTACATTTCTAATCCAAGGACCTGAGTTATTAAATGTTTTCCCAGGCCTCTGACAAATTTGTTCATCCTCCTTTTTCAGTTCTGTATTAGCTCTCCTGGAACTTCTTGTCCATGCGCATGGAATTATCAACCAGCCATAAACTACTACCTTCCAAACCTATTACATTATATGTATATGTATACTATTACATTATATGTAATAGTAATATGATTTCTTCTGGGGGGGAATTCAGTGTTCTAGATCCAGCCTACACTTATATCCCAACCAGATGTTTCACAGGGTCACCCGACTCAGTACCCCAGGACCAAATTCATCATCTCCCTCTCCCCAGTGTCCTGTTTTTTTTTTTTAGTAGAGATGGGGGGTCTCATCATGTTGGCCAGGCTGGTCTCGAACTCCTGACCTCAAGTGATCCACCCGCCTCGGCTTCCCAAGTGCTGGAATTACAGGCATGAGCCACCACGGCCCAGCCTCTCCATCTTCAACTCTATCTTAGATCTCACTACTATTTCCTCAGTTGCCCAAGACAGCCTGAATCATACTTCTGTTATATCACATCTAATTGGTCATCAGGTTCTGTTCCAACAAAAACAACACCCAAATAAATCTACATCCTCCTCCACATTCCTGCTCCACTACCTTGGCTCAAGAGCTCACCCTCTCTCCTGGAATATTACAATACCTCCTTGTTGGCCTCCAGAGCTCTAGACCTCACTATCTTCTTCCTTTCTCTGAAAAACTCCCCCCACACCACCACCCCCGCTACCCACCCGCCCCCTCAAAAAAGATCTGGTCACCTCATTTCCCAAGCTCAAAATTCTTCAACAACTCCTCCTGGCTAACAAGATAACATAACCTCCTCACCACAGCATACGATGGCCTTCATGATGGGGCCCTGTCCATACAGCTGGCCTCACTAAAGAATGAGCTGTTTTATCTGAGCACATTTTCAAGAGAATTCATGTTTACCTCTAAGCATAATGAAAATAATTAGGTTCATGTTGTTAAAAATATTTCCAACATATATGAATTGTGTCTTTCAAACAGATAACTCCAGACATGATCCCACCTCTGATGGCACAGGGCCACCATTATGGATCCCAATTCCTGGGCTGCACTGCAGGCTTGAGGCCCTCGGGGGTCTCCCCGGCAGGCTAGGCCATCCACCTCTTCACTCACGCCCCAGAATTAGAGGTGGTCAGTCTGCTGATTTTACCACTTCTTTTCAGTTCTCCTGTCAAATTCTACCAACACCCCCTCAACTTCTGACAGTCTCTCCATTGGACTCTATAGCTACAACAGCTCATGTTAAATTCATCAGCTTACTTTTACATATAACTCTAAATCAGTAGGCTCCCAGCTGAGGGCTTGGAGCGGGGTCAGCCCTTTCCTCTGGATTAGAGTGCATGGGCTCCCAGCAGCTCAGCTTCTCTCCCTGCTTCCTCTTCCCTGTAGATGACTGTGTTCTTGGGGGTTGAGGCAATCGATTCACTAGTTTGAATGGTGGGGTCTACTGTACCTCAAGGTTTACTGAGCTGACTTAGGAATTTATCCATGTGTTTGTAAAAGAGCAAGGAAAAGGACTCCAGAAACTCCAACCCATGTCCTTGTTTCAGTCTTAACCCATGTATCTCTCTGAAGTTCTCCTCAAACAAAGGGGAAGGCTGCTCCTCCAGTGACCCTAGGAGGTCCCAGCCTGGCCCCTCAGTGGTTGCCACAGCTGATGCATGACCTGACTGCCAGCAGCCATGCAAAGAGACTGCACTGATCCAAATACCACAGGCTTGTCCGTGATCCCAAGGAATACTGAAAGGGTCAGATGTTGGGGGTTGTATAAATAAATCAAAATATCTCCCAGAAAAGTTAAGTAAGTATGGAGAAAACTAGCTCCTGTGAGCACACACTCAACGTTAGTTTGCTGGATTTGTCACTATGGACATTGATTTTTTTTTTCTCCCCAGGAAAATGAATACGAGGGAGAATCTTTTTGGCAGTGTTGTAATTACAGGGAGAAGAAAGAACTGCTCTGATTGAAAGCATATTGTCACATAGTCCAAGTGTGTATATGTATGTCTGTATCCTGCATGTACTAAACTAAACCCTGTAAAGGTTTGTATCATCCCATAGCTCCTAGCATTGTGCTCTGAATGAAAACATGTTAAATAAATTTCTTAACGATTTCCCAAAATATTCAAGTGATTTAAGTTTTATCTGATAGAATGACCCATTTAATGTGAACCATTGTCTTGACGGTGCTGTGTGTGGTAAGCAGAAGCACATGGTATTTGCCTGGGAGATACAGTATACATCAGGGTTGCTGGAAAAAAGATGAGGTCCTTTAGGAAGCCACATAGCTTTGCATACCGCATGAACTCTGGGTTGAAGAGTGACTGAGAAGGCATCACCCCACTTACTGAGTCACGCAAACGCCTCTTACAATACCTGCATTTTCCCAATCATGGTCTTCACCAAACTAGATCCTTCTAGGAGTATTAACAGCTGGTAATAAATATTTCATGGGGCATCAGAGGGGAACAGAGTGTAAACACCTGGCTGTGACTGGCAGAAGACAAGGACATAGGCAAGGCTAGGACTTGACAATGAGAGAAGGGATAGAGGTTGGTGTAAGAGCAGATGGTGAGGGTTAGTTTTCTAGAAAGGAGCAGTGCAGACTCTTAGGGTTCCATGGCTGTCCAAGAGACCAGACAGGAAGAGAATCTCATGTATGTAAAGAGGCTCAGTGAGTGATGGCTCAACCTGAGGCAGAGGAACATGAAGAACAGGGAGGTCAGCGTCCCTCCCTGTGACTTGGCCACGTAAGTGGCAAATGTGACTGTGGCCACGGATCTGAGGGAGGTATCGTCCTCTCTGCCCAGGTCACCTGCATTCTGCAGCCTGACAGCAGGCAAGCATGGGGAGACAGGGACAGGGAAGGCTTCCAAGCGGTTGTTACCAAAAGGGAGGTGGTTTCATCTTTTTCCCCAAATCTTTCTATTTTGTTTCTGGAACTGCTACCCTTTTCCATCTGTGCCATCCTTACAGTTTCATCTTAATTCTGGTGATTCCCAAAAGTATATTTGCAGTCTAGCAAGCACTCTGAATTTCCCAACATCTACCAGACATTTCTGCTTATACGTATTGCTGTTCCATCAAGCACTACATATGCACAACAGAACTCTTCATTCTCTTTCCCCCATAGAAGCAGTTTCCTCTTCCATACCCATTTTCTCATCTTGGTCAACAGAGCTATGAGTCCTCCATTCCTTCAGGCTAGAATCCTGGGAACCCAATTTTGAATTCATGTTTCCTCTTCACCTTAAACCTAGGATCCTTCATCCCTCATCCCACTCAGGCCCCAAGTCCTGTTGGTTCCACCTCTAAAATCTCTCTCCTTTCTCTTCACCGCACCAACCTTGCCTAAGCCTTTTGTGCCTTCAGGCGCAGATCATGAAATCAGCCTTCTAGCTGATGACTCTGATTCCCATGGCATTCTAATGTAATCCATACTGTCTACTGCTTTCCAGCTATCCTTCCAAACGTGCTACTTTAGTACAATGATTTTCTTCTCCAAGAACCCCAAGTGTCATACAGTCCAATCTCGACACTAGACCATGAACCCCCTACCCCATGGTCTGGTCCACGTGCTCATTTCCCAAAGCTCCCAATGGGTACCCTCTGAGCCTCCAACATGGCTCCTCTCTGTCTGTCATAGACACATGGCCATAGCCCACTTCTATGATTTGGTTCAGTTCTCCCACATGTCCTGCCCTGGAACCACTCCCTGCCCATCAGTCCAGGTGAGATCTCAGTCTGGCTCATTACCTAAAGCTTTGTTTGTTCATCTGGGTCTTCCAAGAAGCAGACACCAAGATGGGATTACGCAGGCCAGGATTTTATTAGGGAAAATATCTTTGACAGGAAATGAGGATGGAGCCAGAGAAGGCCCCTGGGAGCATCTGCAAGTCTGACCCTGAGTGAAGGAGACAGGGAAGGGAGTTCGAGTGGAAATGTCCTAGACAGTGTTCACTCAGTCACTGGCTCAGAGCAGCCAGAGGGCAGCTTTGGCCTTGGGACAAACACTGCTCTGGATTTCAGAGCCCAGCTGCTTGGGCTCTCCATCAAGAACGTGCTTGCAGTTGAAGATCTGCAAAGGGCATTACCATAGTACCCACACCTGGTTTAATGCCATGGGCCCACATGCATCTCTTCATTCTGCGAATTCATACTGCACCCGGAATCAATACCTGCGTCATCTGGAACTTCATTACTTTTACCTCAATTGTGTGTTTTATCTCCCCAAACTCCTTGAATCAGGTACCACATCTGATGCTTCTTCAGTATGCCCCCACCATCTGGGAATACCTAAGACATTGCTGCAGAGATAGGTGCTCAATAAATGCTATTAGACTCTGAGTCACATATCCTTGGTTCATTATGGAAAGGCATTGGGCACTGATTAATAGAGAGAATGGTAAAACCACTCCTACCTTATTTCTGATAGATTTGCTTGCAGATTAATAGCAGCAAGGGGAGGAATACCATTAAAAATAGCCCTTTTAGTAACAAGAGGGACTCAGAAATTTAGCTATGCAAATTATGGGAAAATTGGAAAGAAAAGAAGAAGAAGGAGGAGAAAGAAGAAACCCAACGTAAGAATGCTTCTCTGTTCTGTTATTATGGATACGAATATAAAGACTAAGCCAGTCATGCTTCCATTTCTAAGGGAGGAGGCGGAGGTGTTGCAATCACCAGCTGTGTTTTGTTGTGTACAGGGATCCACGAAAACAGTCCTGTGGCAACTATAAAAAATGGCAGGTTGGCCAGATAGTGGGAAAACAGCTTCCCAAAGAATCTCAATTCTAAATTTATGTTTTTTTAATTTAAACAAGACTCACCATATATTTAAAGTATTGTTTTGAGTGAGCTAGTGTGAGAAATGTTGAGCTCTGGGAGGAATATGAAGAGTACTTCCTATTTTCACTCAGGCCCATCAATGGCTATCACCCGTCTTTGTTTCCAACAATGACAAAGTACATTCTGTATATCATCTATGAAGTTGCTTCCCGTCTCTCAATTCCAAGATGTTAGAGCCAGGGCACAGGCTTACAGAGTTTTCCCAAAGATGCAGGAGTAGGATTTCAAAAGCCTTGTATTTCAGACTTGAGTTTCACTTTACTGAGATGATTTAGGTAAAACTTCCCAATTTTTCTTGCTTACAGACAATAGTCATGTGTCGATTATATTTTAAAATATAGACTATTTTAATACATTAAAATACATACAATGTAATATATTAATATATAATTTAATATATTGATTAATATATTTATGTAATATATTTTAATATATTAAAATAATATTGCTATTGATCCAACAACTCCTGAGACTTACTTTATTAAAAATATTAGCATCAAGATTTACTCATTTTGTATATTGTTTGGTTCAATTTGCCAATATTTAGTAAGGATTTTTGCCACTATGTTCATGAGGAACATGGTGGTCTATAATTTTCTTTTCCTGTAATATTTTTATCTGGTTTCGGTATCAAGATAATGATGACATCAAAGATGAAAGAACAATTTGGTAATTGTTCCTTCCTCTTTTTTTTTTTTTTTTTTTTTTTGAGATGGAGTCTCACCCTGTCACCCAGGCTGGAGTGCAGTGGTGCTATCTCGGCTCACTGCAACCTCCGCCTCCCAGGTTCAAGCAATTCTCATGCCTCACCCTGCCCAAGTAGCTGGGACCACAGGCACATGCCACCATGCCTGGCTAATTTTTTTGTATTTTTAGTAGAGATGGGGTTTCCCATGCTGGCCTTGAACTCCTGACCGTATGTTATATGCCTGCCTCAGCCTCCCAAAGTGCTGGGATTACAGGTGTAAGCCACCACGCCCGGCCCTCTTTTATTTTCTTAAAGAGTTTGTGTTAGGATGGTAATATTTCTTCCTTAAGTCTATGATACAAATTTAATTTCTTTCATAGATAGAGGACCATTCAGATTTTCCATTTCTCTTTGTTACAATTTTTAAAATTTTAAATTTTTTGTTATTTACACATTTAATATAAATTGTCAACTATATTGGCATAAAGTTGTCTGAATATTATTGCCTTATTATTCTGTAAATGTCTGTAAGAACTGTGATGATATCCCATTTTTCATTCTTGTTACCAGTAGTTTTTTTTTCTCTCTCTCTCTTTTTACGTGATTAGTCTTGCTAGAGATTTATCAGTTCTCTAAAGTTTGCTATTCTATAGTTCATTTATTTTTTCTCTTATTTTAATAATTTCCTCCCTTTTACACACACTGGGTTTAATTTGCTCTTCTTTTTCCAACTTCTTAAGAAATAAATTTAGATCATTATTTTAATTCTCTCCTCTTTTCTGTTACAAGTATTAAAGCTCTAACTTCCCTCTAAGCATTGTTTTAGCTGTATCTTATTAATTTTCATATGTTGAGTTTTAATTACCACTTGGCTTGAGGTATTTTATAGATTCCCTTGTGATTTCTTCCTGACCTATGGGTTATTCAGAAATTATTTTTTGGGCTGGGCGTGTGGCTCAGGCCTGTAATCCCAGCACTTTGGGAGGCTGAGGAGGCAAATTGCTTGAGTTTATGAATTCAAGACCAGCCTGGCCAACATGGCAAAACCCCGTCTCTACTAAAACTATTTAAAAAATTAGCCAGGTGTGGTGGCACACGACTGTAGTCCCAACTACTTGGGAGGCTGAGGAGGAAGAATCGCTCGAAACCAGGAGGCAGAAGTTACAGTGAGCCAAGATTGTGCCACTGCACTCCAGCCTGGGTGACACAACCAGACTTTGTCTCAAAAAAACAAAAAAAGAAAAGAAAAGAAACTTATTGTTACTGACTTCTAATTTAATTGTAGTCAAAGGACATGTTCTGTAAGATTTTCAGTCTTTTGAATTTTGTTGATACTTATTTTATTGCAAAACACATTGTCTATCTTGATGAGTGGTCCGTGTACACCTGAACAGACGGTGCACTCTTTCTTTGGTGCTGCTATGCTTTATAAACGCCAATTCGTTCAGGTGGCTGATGTGTGATTGTTATCATCTAGACCCTTTCAGATACTTTTGCTTAGTTGTTCAGCCATTTACAGAGAGCCATTTAAAATCTCCAGCCATAACTGTGGATTTATCTATCCCCTCCTTTAATTCTGCCAGGTTTTGTTTCATGTTTTTGAAGCTCTGTTTTGAAGCATATGCACGGTTGGGATTGTTATATCTTCCTGATGAAATGTCACTATCTTTGTTAATACTCCTTTCTTGAAGGCTACTTTTTCTTACATTAGAATGGCCACATCAGATGCTGTGTAATCACTGTTTTTATTGTATATATTTTCCTTTCCCTTTTCTGTCCACCTGGCTCTGTCTTTGTACTTAAAGTACATATTTTCTAGACAATATATATTTGAGTATTTCTTTTAAATAGTTTAACAATCTCTGCTTTTTAATTAGGGTGTTTAGTTCACTTACATTAATGTAATTTTCACATCGTTGGGTTTAAGTTGACCATTTTGTTATGTGTTTTCTTGTTTTCCCATCTGGTTTTGATCCTTGATTCTTCCTTCCTTGCCTTCTTTTGGGCTAACCAAATGCTTTCTAATATTCTATTTTAATTCTTCAATTGTATTGTTTTAGTGTTTACTCTAGAGAATCTATTTAGAATTAATATTGTACCATTTTACATAAAACATAAGAATCTTACAACAGTAAAACCGCATTAACCTCCATCTTTTGTGCTCTTCTTATCACATATTTTACATCTACGTAAAAGAAAAATCCTGGAATATAAAGTTATTATTTTGCTATAAGCAGTTTTTTTCAAAACAAAATTAGGAGAAAAAATATATTCTTTTATTTTTGCACACATATTTATTCTTTCTGGTGTTTTCTTATTCCTTTTTGAGAATTCAGGTTTCCATCTGTTCTGATTTCTCTTTAACCTGAAGAATTTTCTTTAGCACTTCTCGTAGGCTAGGTCTTCTTGTGATGAATACTATCAACCTTTTTTAAAACATCTTTATTTTATTCTCAGTTTTGAATGATTTTTCACTGAATATGGAAGTCCAGATTGGCAGGGTTTGTCCCTTCAGCATTTAAAAAGTGTGATTCCATGGACAGGGAGCATCCAGTGAGAGGCACAGCTTCTGTGCAAATTCAGGGGTGAGCATCAAAGTGCAGCAGTTGGGGCCAACACTCAATTATATCACCTGGGGAAGGAGGCAAGCAAGGTGCAATCTCATGGGTTCCACACCCCTCCAGCGAATGTTTTTATTTTAGATGTTAAATTTTCCAGTTCTATCTTTCCTTAAACTTTTCCATATTTTTTTAAAGTTTTTGTTTGCTTATTCCAACATCTAATCATCTTGAGGTCTGTTTCTATTGACTGCTGTTTTTCTTGATTATGGGTCACAGTTTCCTACTTTATCACAAGTCTAGTAATTTTATATCATATGTTAAGTGTTGTGGATGCTATTTTGTAGGGAACATGTATTATGCCATCTTTTATTAATGGGTATTGAGGATTTTCCTGGCAGCATATCTTTTTGATTCTGCCAGGTGTGGTTTTATTCTTTGTTAGGTTGGGTCTATTTTGGCTCTGAACTTAATCATAGGGTGTTTCCATTGCTCTGGGATGTAGTCTTTCTCCTAAGGAATGACCTTTCTGGGGTCTCAACTGAAAACACAGGTCAGTAAGGCGTCTTCACTTAGGCTGGAGCAGATCTCCAAACATCTGCCAACACTGCACAGCCTCTCGTATCATTGCTCATGGCTCATCTGCAGAGCAAGCCATCTTTGCCAGGCCTATGGAATCTCATCCTGCACAGACCAGCCATCAGCCAGGAAACAGTGAATCTCCACATAGACTCCTGAGCAGCCACTCCCCATTATTTTAGCTCCCTGTTCTTTAGCACCTGCCCACACATTCCAGCTGCCTCACCCACCCCAAGCTCCAGTTTCTGCCTGTTCAGCTCAGTGAGAGACCACCATTCACTTGGACTCCACTCTCTGATGCTGTGGCAGAAAAGTCCCTCCACATAGAAAGCCAAGGCTCTGAGGGCCGCCTCGCGTGTCCCTGTTTCTCAAGGTCACAGTTCTGCGGTTTCTCCTGTTTTATAATTGCCTTTGGCAGGACAGCTGGTCCTCCACCAGTGATCCCGCCATGGCCAGAAATGAAAGCACAATTTCCCATCTTTAAAATGTTTTACTTGGAAGAAATGCTTCTGGGAGCTGGGAAAATTTTTTACCAACCAATGCAAAGCTTTGTAGTGCAAGAGGTAGTTAGCTGTTTGGAAATGGAAACCTCAAATGTCTCTGGTTTCTTTCCTCTATTGATCATGATGATTGTCACAAACATAATTTATACTGAGACATTATATTCTTTGCAGTACATTCTTGAAATTGCACAAACGAACTTTTCATTGTGGAAAAATTCAAATACATATATACAGACGTGGAGAATAATGACCTCCCATGTTTCCATCAATTTGCTTTAACAACTATCAACTTATGAACAGTCTCATATGCTTGGTGCCCCCAGCGCCTCTCCCTAGATGGCTCTGAGGCAAGTCCCAAACAACAGACTATTTTATCCATACATATTTCTAAAGACACAGACTCCCTCTTTTAAATAAAAGCACAATGTAATCTCACCTTAATATTTCCTCAGCATCACTAAATATCCAGTGAGTGTTCACATTTCCCTAATTGTGCTATAATTTTTAACCCTTTATTTATTTGAATGAGGATCATATAAGGTCTCTGTCCTGTGATTTGCTAATAAGCCTCTCATGTCTCTTTGAATCCATAGTTTCCTGCCAATGTGTTTCCTTGTTTTTCCTTCTAACTTTCAGAGCTTCCCATAGTCTGTGCTTTGCTGATCACTTCCCCAGTTGTAGACCTGTGGTGTCACTTAACACGTTCCTCTGTTATCTGTATTTCCTGTAAACTGGTATAGATCAAGATGCCTAACTGGGATCAGGCTCACATATTTGGCAGGGTTATTTCATAGGTGGTCTTGGTTCTTTTGTTGGCCTAGGGTTCCCCAGTTCCCTACTCCCCACCACCTGCAACTTTCTTTCCATGTCCTGACCAAAAATCACAGAACGCCTTGACAGCTCTATGACCCTCTTAGCTGCAGGTTTTCCCCTGCAGGCTTGAACCCAAACTGGGGCCTTGAACATTTGCAGCCACCAAATAAGATATCTGCATTGTTGTCCAAAGTACTGAGAGAAACTGGCCCTGGCCCTGAGCCAAATTCCCTAAACCCTCACATAAACTCCATGCCCTTGCCCTCCCTAGGTAGAATGCTTCTTCCCTCTCGCTGTCCTTCACAAGGATACGTTGTAGCCTACTCTGTGAGTTCCCCTAATAAATGCTGTGGACTGATCACCCTGGCGTCTAGTGCTTCTTTCTTTGGAATCCCAACCAACTCCACCTTAGGATGGTTTGGGGCTCTCCCTTGTAGGAATTCCCCTGCCAGCACTTTTGGGGTGACTCCAGCCACAGGTTTGGCAGGATGAAACAGCTGGGCACATATGTCTGAGTTTTCTCTTTATGTAGGAGAGGCAGGATAGGCGTTTGACCCTTTCCCTTTATTTATGAGTTTTCAAAATAATGAATTGGCCCCCTAGTGTCTCCCAAAGGTAATCAATGATCTTCCAGTATCACTAGGAACTCATGGATCAGACCCATTTGGTATGTTTCTATCTGTTGCAGTCAGCACCTTTTTGATACTCACGTTGTGCCATCCTTGACCAGTGGGGGTCTCAGAAGTTGACTCCTGAGTCCTAACACAGCTCTAGCTGTCTCTAATGACTTCCTTGCTTTCTGGTGTGACAAGATATTGAGGGTCCTTCTTGCACATGTCCTGCCCCAGGCTGGGACTCAGCCATTTCTCTGGGAAGCCCTGTTTCATTTTGCTGGGAAATGCTATTTAGAGCCCACTCTCCAAGCACCAAGACACCTTGTTTCTACTGGATGGATCATCATTTTTAGGGTAGATCTAGATTTTTTTTTTTTTTTTTAGGATAAAATGAATCATGAGTTCATCCTGGTGCTTTCTGTTTTCATTCAGGATGGTGGCTTTTCTTACTGAACCTCATTGATCTTACCTCTCTCCACACAAAAATCCTGGTTCTTAACAACCAAAGTGATTACTTCTTTGCTTTGTCTCACATCACACAACAATCTCAGAATGACAATACCAACATTAGCATAAACAATATCATTACTGAAAACACAAGTTTTCTTGGTTGTTTTTTGAAGTTCATGTTACCCTTCATGTAAATCCCATAGTCAAATTATTGTGGTTTAATGTTGCTTTAGATGGTTCTGATGTGGGGTTCTGTCACCATCTGAATACTCAGATGCATTTGTTTCTTTTTCTTTTCCATTTTTAGGGATTGATTTTAATGTTTAAAATTTGTTTTATAATTAAGTAAAATATTTATATGGTTCCACAGTCCAGTCTACAAAAGGAGACACATTCAAAGAAATACAGCTTCGGCCTGGTCCTCTCCACTTCATAATATCTTAGAGATCACTCCATAACAACCTGTAATATACATGGATGTGTGCATATGTGTTTGTGTGAATGGGTGCTTTTGTATACATTTAAGTTCATAGCTCTCCTAAAGAATATGAGCAGAACATCTGAATCTTGGTGTGAATTGCTTCCTATGCATTGTATTCAAGTTCTATTATTTACCATTTGAAGAAATGAATAAATTTCTTAGATTCTGTGCAATTAAAAATTGTGTAATTTGGTTGAATATAATACTTCATTGCATAATAGAGAGATTTAGATGGAATGAGAACAGACAGACCTTTCTATCCCTTACTTTTGTATCCCTCCATTTCCCGATCTGTAAAGTCAGGAAGTTAGATTCTTCCATGTCACACATTCTCATGGGACCCTGTCCTTGTCTTTTAGCTCATCTTTCATAACTGTAATTAAAATGACTAATTTCTTTTTCTTTCTTTCTTTTTTTTTTTTTTTTAACATGGAGTCTTGCTCTGTCGCCCAGGCTGGAGTACAGCGGCATGATCTGGGCTCACTGCAACCTCCACCTCCCAGGCTCAAGTGATTCTCCTGCCTCAGCCTCCTGAGTAGCTGGGATTACAGATGCCCACCACCTCGCCCGGCTAATTTTTTATTTTTAGTAGAGATGGGGTTTGGTCATGTTGGCCAGGCTGGTCTTGAACTCCTGACCACAGATGATCCGCCTGCCTCAGCCTCCCAAAGTGGTGGGATTACAGGTGTGAGCCACCGCATCCGGCCTAAATGACTACTTTCATGAAATCTGTCTTACCTGCTAGATGGTGAGCATTAGGAAGTGAGGAACATGTCTATCATATTCTGCACTGTATATATAGTGCCTAGCACAGTACCTGGCATGTGTAGATTAAAAATGATTGTTGAGTAAATGAATGAACAAACATGGTTCTAAAATTTTGGATGAGAGGCATTTAAAATATGTAGTTGTCTATGTAGCTATTAGTAAACTCATCAGTTAAGAAAGTTTTTTTTTAATGAGGCAACATGCCTATGCCTGAAGGACACTTAAACACACACATTCCATTTTATATTTCTTGCTAGAAATCTGCATTCCTGTGGTGACAGTAAACTGTGTTGGCTGCCACCCACTGTGTGTGCTCTCCCCTGTAACTGAGGCAGGACAGACTGCCCGGGGCCAGCGAAAACACTGCAGGCAAATGACTACAATGGGCCGAATTGCTTCCGAGGATTACTTAACAATATGTGCAGAAGCCTCATGATAGTGAACTGCTCATTCCAAAATGTATACAAGGACGTTCTCGGCCATAAAGCTCATCAGAAGAACTAGAAAAAGCAACCTAATGTTAGAAATCACATTGTTGGGTAGGTCCCAGCAAGATCTCCCAGACTGCAGCAGCACCGAAAACAAACCACCCACTTGCAGTGTGTCCTCTCAAAAGCCTTGAGGATCAATATTCTCTACTATCACTACCCATCTTAAAGGATGACTTTTAATTTTCTTCTCAGGAGCATCCAGTCCCCTGATAATGATAGGATTCTTCTTTAAAAGGGACATTTCCGTTTGACACATCAAATATAAACAGAATCCAAAATAAAATATGGGGTGAGAAGACAAAAAACAACCAAACTTGACAAGCAGGAGAGCCCCACATTTTGTGCTTGAGAATAATTATAGCCTGGCTGAAGCCTTGAGGAGGGTCTATTTCTTAACCACACTGGAAACACCCTTCTCTTGTGTTTCTTGAACATTAATACACCCAGCAAGAGGTGACGGGTGCTAAAGGCACAATACCCTGATTTGGAAATCCTGCTGTTGTTTTAAGGGGACAGCTTGGTGAGCAGAAAGAACATGGGCTTGGGAGCCAGGCATATCTGAGTTCACCTGGCTCCACCCGGCTGTGGAGACTTAAACAGTGATTCCAACCCCGCTGAGCCTCAGTCTCTTCGTCTATAAAATGGGTGTGACACCACCTACTCTGCATGGTTATTTTGAGGCTTGGAGTGTAAGGTGCCTGGAACAATGTCTGGCACATACTTGGCACTCAACAATAACACCCCTGGGATTTCATGCTATCTCTGAGATCATGACCTTTTTAGCCTATTTTAATACTGGGTTAGATTAGGGGGGTGAACCAAAAGAGGGGTGACTACTCCCCACTACCTTCTCTCTAATGAGGAGCGGGCAGCCTGTATCATACACGCCAAAGGTAACGCACAAGACCGTTTTCAATGGCGCAGTTCTCCCTTTGGCAGAATGGGGTGCCAGAAAGGACTATGGGGTTTGGCTTTCTGTTCCCACTGGTTCCATGACTTTGGAAGTATCATTTAGCCTCTCTCAAGCCTCATTTCTCCACCTATAAATAGGTATAATACTATCTACCCCGCCTGTGCCACAGTGGTGTTAAAAGCACAGGGGAGTTGATGTGGACATCACGCTCTGCACCCTTCAGGGTGGCACACGAAGGACAGTCAGTATCCATCTGTCCATCTCTCCTGCCTTCCCTCCTGGCAACTGTGCCGTCAGCCTCTGGCAAGCCGTCCCCAACGAAGTATTAAGCAGTCTTGAGCGTGTTAGTGGATGCCTCCCTGGGGTGAGTGCATGTGACCAGGCCCAGGAGGAGCCCTCCCGGATCCTGCCTGTCCTGGGAGCTGGGGTCATCTCTAGGCCTCCACGCTTTCCTCTGCTCTTCCAATGCACCATTCACTGTTCTAGGGATGTCTCAACAAACAGAAAAGACAAAGCCCTGCCCTTTTGGAATGCATATCCTGGTGGGAGAGGTCAGAGAAAAAGCAAGTGGGTGAAATCCACAGTACACCCACGGCGCTAAGTGCTGTGCAGAGGCAGGAAGCAGGAGACAGGATGGAGGGGCCGGAGGGCTCAGGGGAAGGGTGGGAGTCAGGTAAGGCCCCGAGACCCTAGGGCGCCACAGAGGTGAAGGGATGAGTGAGGAACGGCTGGGGAACGGTCTCGGCAGCGGGGAAGCGCGGAAGCCCAGGAGAGGTGCAGCGGGAGGCCGAGAGTGAGGCCGGGTCAGCGGCGGGCAGGCCACCAGAGGGTCTGCGGTCCTACCCCCGGAGACAGAAGGCCCTTTGCAGCGTCTGAGCGGATAAAGGGACGATGTGTGGGTGAGGGCGCCAGTGCGAGGCCAAGAGGCCCGCGGGAGGCTGTTCCGGGGAGAGGCGGGTGGCCCCCAGCGAGCGGCGAGCGGCGCCTGGTTCCGGGCTGTTCTGAGCGCGGAGCCCATGGGACCCGCAGAGGGGCTGCTGGTGGAGCAGGAGAGAAAGAGAAAAGCCAAGACCGGCTGAGAAAACCAGCCCCTGCCCTGCACCCCACCGCATTCACGGCGATTCAGGCAGATTCGCCGGGAGCGCGCCTGCTGCCGTTCCAGAGGGCAAGACCCAGGGCGTGGGGCCTGGTGGTGAACACCCTCCACCAGAGCCCGATCCAGGCCTCCAACATCACCAAGCGCGGTTTCTGGGAAGCGCTGCGCAGCCGGCGCAATCGGACCAGCCCCCGCGGGATGAGCCCTGGGCCTGATCCCGTGAATGCTTCCCGGGGAAACACACCAGGCCGCCCTGAAACCTGGCTGGACCCCCGCCTCCTCCGCTAACTCTAGGCTCCCAAGGGCGCCAAGGAAGAGTTCCTTCACCTTTTTTCACCAATGCAAACCCAGAGTCTGCAGCAGTTCAATGGACATTTCTCCAAAAGAAACAACTTCATTAAACGGGATATTTCACTATGCAAAGGGGAATCTGATCTCAACCCCACTCTTAGAACTCCCAGCAACCTCCAGGCTCACTGTATTTGTTTGATAGGTAGGAAGAGCTGAAACAGCATCTAGTCACGTATGTGTGCAATGCTTAGACTAAATAAATTCTCCTGAGACTGTCTAGCTGATGATCCAATTTATACGTAGTGAAAATTGAGCTTATACTGAGCTGAGCATCAGAGGATTTCGGTTTTGGTATCTTAATTGTTTAATAATTAATGTCCGTTATATTAATCATAGCAAGAGTTTAGGTATTAAACTATTAAATAACAATGAAGAGGAAGGAAGATTATGCCCACTATACATACATCTACAATATAGTTTTTTGGTAAATACTAGGGTTTACATCAAAAAAAGGAATGAGCTGTAATCAAAGTCATTTCACTTCTTTGTTGACTACTAGGCTCAGATAGCTTTTCTATGACATTTATTCTGTCACTCTTAATTCTTTACACTTTATTTTGAAAACAAAAGATCAATCACATAACAAGAAGGGGTGAATAGACACACCCTGCGGCAATGCCACAGTCACTCTATTTTATCAAATCACTGATAAATTCCTGTTTCGCCTGACTTATTAGTATCATCAGCTTTCCTTCTTAATGATATTAAAGAAATAGTGGACATATGGCAGATTAAACATAACTTTTTTTAATCTCTGCTTTTCCCCAAGCCTCATTAAAACGATCATAAATTATTCTTTAAAGTGTGTAAATCCCCAAGGATAGAGACCAGGTGAAGAGGCAACAGCAGATGACAAGAGTGCAACGAAATGCAGAAAGTGGAAACGGGTGGTGGTGGTGGCCACCTCAGCAGGGCGGCAGAAATCGCACCTTCACTGCCTGCAGGTGAGTTCCTCCCGTGCCTGCTGCAGAGCCGCTGTGGGGACAGGGCCTCGAAGGCAGAGGGATGGAGTGAGCTGAGAGGGGCCCCCCTGGAGGGCCATACGCAGAGCAGCGGTGTCCCCCTAGCCAAGAAACTGCCCTCCCCTTCTGAAGGGAATGGTAGCTGGTTCTCCAGTGAGGTTGAACCTGAAAGCTCTGGACTCAGGGACACCAGGAACTGCTGAAGACAGGGAGCAGCCATCCTGAAAACAAGGGCTTCCGTGACTGTGTAGGTGCTGACCAGGGAAAAGTCTAGCCCTCCTATGAGACTTCCGCCAGTCACCCCGCTGTAGAGACACCAGCCAAAGCCCTGCCACGCACAGAGACTCCAAGCAACATTTTACTATGTGACTTCTCAGTATTAACAGTCAACTGCCTTCTTCAAGAATGCTCTTAAAGGAAAAGATAAAACAAACTGAAAAAAATAAATCAGAGGAAAAAAACAATTCAGGAAGCAAGAAAATAAAATATCCCCAAACCTTCCACTATAATTAATATCCTCAAAGATGGGTATCATTTTCATGAACTAAGAAAGAAATGTTATGAAAATAGAACATTTAGAAAACAAGATAAGCTCTGAGAAGTTAAAAGTATGAGAGCAGAAATGTACAAAATAAGTAGAGGCATGACATCACAGTCAAGGAAGACTCGGGCACCGAAAGAAAAAGTCCCTCCACTGAAACAGCCATAGCTGCCAAAGACTGTTGGTATCAGCTTTTGGGGGACTCTGGAATCTAATCTGAAATCTGTAGCAACCAAGGCACTGAAAAATGAAGAAAAGGCAGCTGGATTTCAATAAAACAGCAATGTGGCCCGTTCCCCTACCTGACTACGGTCCCATCCCCTAGTGGTAGTGGCTTTGGGGATGGTGGCCACATTCCTGGTGCAGCTTGCTGGTGCCAGGGACTAATACAGTCTGGTGGATCTGGAGTGTAGGGGGGAAGTCTACAAAGCAGGATGTGAAGGCCACAGTAAAGTCACAGGTGGCCTGGCTAGCACCGAAGGAGTGCCCCACTCTGAATCAAGCAGCAAAATCCGAGAAGGACGTTTTCTGCCTCTCTTTTGGCTTCAGGCATTTAAGGAAATCTCTCTCTCAGTTTAGATAGGATGATAAGATAAGAATGATCTCCCAGAAAGCAGAACAAAAAAGATAAATGAGTTCTGAGATATAGGAGAAAAAATATTTTTAAAAATCGAATAAGAAATCCAGGAAGTCCAAAATTAGAGTTCTAGGTAGAGCAGACTTAAGGAAAAAATGGAGGTAAGAAAATTTTCCCAATAAATAAAAACAGACTGACTGACACCATGAAAAATTGTGTTGAAACTTTAGAACATCATCATTCCAGAGAAGATCCTAAATGCTTTCAGCAAGGACAAATGAGGTCAGACACAAAGGACATGGAGTTGAAATAGCACTGGAAGAAGTCACGTCTGCCTAGGATGTAGAAAGCAGCACTGGTGTCTTCCCTACTGTAAAGATGAGAAAATAAATGTTTCTTGAGCCCCTAAGAGAACTAAGTTCATAAGGCAACCAAGTAAACTGGATTTCAAAGAGGCATCAGCCCCTCCAACGAGAGATGGACACACAAACCTTTGGTGGAGCAGAGGACAAAGAGAGAGATTGTTGCGGATTGGGTAAGAAGAAATTGGCTAAAATTTTAACACGTTTTTAAAGGCCAAGTGGGGGCAAGCATGTGCAGCGCCTGTGGTGCAAGGAGAGTCTGTGCTTACTGGTGAGCTCATTTCCATGGGCTCCACAGTGAATCCTCACAAACACGCAGACCACAGGAAGAGGGCAGGAGCACAGAGGCTGCGGGAAGGCTGAGGAACAGGTACCCCTCCCACTTCCTTGGATGCTTCCCTACTGAGACGTAAAAGCTGCTGGTGCAGGGACTGTAGACCCTCTTGCCTGTTGCTTCTGGGGAAAGAGTAGAGGCCAGACCCATCTGCTTCAAGGAGAGAGGTGAGACAGCCCCTCCCAGGATGCAGACAAAGGGCTGGGTCACCGCTGGGGGATGGTGGAAGCAAAAACCCTATACCACTGGGGGACCGGGAGAACATATTTGGGGTTCAGGATCCTACATTTACAACAGGAAGAGGTCTGCAGGTGATGGGGGTGGGGGAGAAAACTCCCACCCAAATCCAAATGCAGATACAAGCAGCATGGTGGCCAAGGGGAGAAGGGGAAGGAATGCTTAACAAGCTCCGTCCCTGAGGCCCAGGTGCATAGGGCCTGCCTAAGACCGAGGTTGAAACAGGACAACAGAGAGCCCCGCCAAGCCCCCACCGCAAGTCCAGCTCTGAGTAACAAACGACAGCAATCTACTGCTCTGGGAGGACCAAGAGCAGAGAGCCCCCTGTGTGCTGTGGTATAGGGATGGCCGAACGCTGAAAGGGAGCAAGCAAGAACACTGAGAAAACCCTCTGGCTCCTGAGTCCCTCTCTAAGCACCAGGCATGACAGCAGCCTGTCACAGGGGTATCTGAAACCCATGGTGCACTGAAGGTAATGACAGCAACAACAAAACTCCAACTCAGTAACTATCACACACACACTTTAAAATACATATGAAGGCCAGGTGCAGTGGCTCATGCCCATAATCTCAGCACTTTGGGAGATGAAGGTGGGAGGATCATTTCAGCCCAGGAGTTTGAGGCTGCAGAGCACTATGATCACACCAGCGCACTCCAGCCTGGGTGACAGAACAGGACCCTGTCTCAAAAATAAACAAGTAAATAAATACAGACTATGATTAAGTTGTTAAAAGATCCAGTAGAAAAGGTAGACAACAGGCATGAATGGATGAGGAATTTCAGCGGAGATGGAAACCGTAAGAAAGAATCTAATGAAAAAGCTAGAAATTTAGAAACATGATATCAAATCAAATAATTCTTTCAGTGGATGAATTGCTAGCCTGAACACGAGCTGAGGAATGACTCAGTGAACTTGATGAGAGGTTCCAGAAAGACATTAGACTTCTCAACAGTCATAGTATGATCTGGAGGATGATTGCTGCCTTCAACCATCAATCAAGAGTGACTTTAAAGGTACTTTTGTACCTAAAGGGTCTCAAAAAAAAATGGATCTTTCATGCACCTTTTCTCAGGAACTTCTTGGAGTATATTCTCCACCAAAACGAGGGAGTCACCCAGAGAGAGGAAGACATGGGTTCTTGAATCAAGGTATCCAACAGAGGTGAGAGGCAAGGGAGGTTTCCAGGATGATAGTGACAGGAAGACGGCTATGGAAGTGGCCTAGAGGGAGAGGAGGACAGGGAGACAGAGGGCGGTACTGCCAGAAAAAAAATGGAGTGGTAGCTTATCTGAAGTATTGGACCACTGAGAGGAGTTTTATAGTCTGTTTGAATGTCTGGGGCTGGATTAGTGAAGGGTACATTAAAACAAACAAACAAACAAACAAACAAAAAAACTAAGCCAGCCAGCAAACACAGAAAGGACAAGAATTATTCTAGGAAAAAAATTAAAATGCCATACCAAAAAAAAAAAAAAAGGCAGATAATAGAGTGATGCCGCTCCAAGCAGGGAACTTCAGGGACGGATGGCCACCACCAGGAGCTAGGGACAGGCACAGGACTCAGCCCAGAGTCTCAGGGGACTGGTGGCTCTGCCAACACCTGGATCTCAGGCTCCTGGCCTCCAGATGTGTGAGAAAATTAATTCCTGCTGTTTTAAGCCACACAGTTTGTGGGACCTTGTTATAGCAGCCCTGGGCTGCTGATACGCTTACCCTTTTAAATAAGAATGTTCACACCTGAATAACTCTCAATTATCAACTGTCCAACTGGCCTCGCTCCTAATTGGCCAAAACATCCCTGTTGATAACCACGGACACACAACTCGCCGCAGCCTGGCTCCTCAACTCCACGGACCTCCACCTTCACTCATCAGCAGAGTACACCATGGGTTTTGTCACCGCAGAGACCCGCAGAAAACTCCGTTGAAGAAAGTGCCAAATTGTGGCAATTAAACGCAGTATCAGTCATATATCGGCAGGGCCCTTCCTGCTGTAAAGGAGTCTTTTTTCTTCATTCCTTGTTAATTTCCAGCCACAGTCTCTGCAGCACCTGTTCTCCATCTTCCTGGAACCCTCACTCAAGACTGGCTCCTGGGTCTGCTCAGTTTGTGCCCCTGCACCTCAGGGAGCTGAGGTTCCCTCCGAGGCAAGTCTCCCACAGGCCCACCGCTGGGGAGCCCAGCTGCTTCATTGCCCAGGGCCTTTCTTTATCCTAGTCTCTAATCAAGCAGGCCTCCTCCTGGAGCTGGGTCAGCCACAGAAGCTGAGACACGGTGTAGTGGAAAGTTTTTAACTTTTTATAAATAAAATAAATAAAAACTTTTTATAAATGTAAATAAAAGGACACTTTTTATTAAGAAAGGCAGTTTTGCTTTTAAGCAACTTCAATAGCACTGAGAGACTTGACTGAGGGTGTTAAGAGGCTGCTTGGCCACAAACCCCACACTGCCAGTCCCCCTGGCCAGCAGCCTCACGCTCTGACCTCCTCAATTCCACTGACCTGCACCCGACTCCTCCACCAGCCACCAGCAGTATCACATCTTGTTCCTTGTCATGGCTTCGACCTGGTCTGCCCCCCAGGATCTCCCTGCCGGGAGATACCTCTCGGGACAGGAACTTCCTTGACTTCTGTCCTCCCACACTCGCACATTTGCTGAAGCTGCTCTCCTCCTCATCACCTGTGTCTAGCCCCTCCCTGTCCTCCTGCTCCCTTGTCACCCTCCTTTGAAGGTGATCATTGGCCTCTCCTCCTTTCCACTCAGAATTAGGCACTGTGGGTTGAAGATACTATGAGTTCATCATCATCACATTCAAATTACAATAGTTGAGAGTTACATTTGACTTTGGAATTCAGATGATACTGGTCCTGTTATTTATAAGTCTCATACTTTTGTGCTACATAATGAACACTATAAATAAGTGAAAAATGGGCTGGGCAAGGTGGCTTACAGCTGTAATCCCAGCTCTTTGGGAGGCCGGCCAAGGGTGGAGGATCACTTGAAGCCAGGAGTTTGAGACTAGCCTGGACAACATAGTGAGATCCCATCTCTACAACAAACAAACAAAAAGCTAAGCCTAAAAGCAATCCCAGCTGCTAGGGAGGCTGAGGCATGAGGATCTCTTGAGCCCAGGAATTCAAGACTGCATTGAGCCATGATTGCACCACTGCACTCCAGCTTGGGCAACAGAGCAACATCCTGTCCCTAAAAAAAAAAAAAGTAATAAACAAATAACGAAAAATGAACAGCATAAATAAGAGAAAAGATTATTCATAGCTAACATAATTATCCATCAAGAAGAGTTTTCACAGCAAAGGGCTCTGAAAGGGGCAGTTTGAGTGCCTCGTGGTTAGTGGAGGAGTTTTAGGAGCTGGCTGCAGACCACATTCCCATGACAGACCCCAGAGAACATCCAAACTCATGGCAGTTTCCAGAATGTGGCTGAAATTCACAAGAGCAGGGTAAGAGTGGATTCTAACAGTGAATAGAATCAAATGCCAAAGACAATGGTGGAATTGAAGAATACCCCAGGGAAAGTGAATCGGGAGGAAGTTGGCACATCAAGGATGGATGTGGACTGCATGTGCCACCAGGCCTCCAGTGGTGGCGCTCACACTTGTATTTTTTTTAAGCAGTGGAACTCTTTCTTCAAGTTGAAAACAAACAAAAGCAGGACTCTGATTAAAGCTGAGGTCAGGGATCTAGAGCCCCCTCACCCCATCCCACTGAGTCTGGAGGTGGTTCCAGAACTCCTCCCTTAGAGTCACAGAGATGAGAGCTGGCTGGAAAATTCACGACTCCTAACCCAACACTGTTGGCTACTACTGAAACTAGCTATCGGGTATAAATATTTACTAGAATATTTGTATTGAGCTATCTATGTGTGTGGACTTATAATATCTAGTAAATGGTTGAATCTGGGCACGACTTTCTATTTGTGATTTTTTTCCCTAAGAAACCTCAAATTCTTGTATTTTGCAAGTTTCCAGATACTGTTGCTTTTATTTGCTCTTAGCTTTGGCACCCAGACACTCACAGTTGGGAGCCACCATCTTCAGTATCTCCCTTAATTATTTATCTATTCATTATATATTTAGTAAACAATTACTATTTACATATGTATACACAGTATATATATACATACTGTATATACTGTAAATATATGTATATATGCAATTCTCATATGTATATACATATGTAAATATATGTATGCAATTGAGAAACTAATTTGTTAATTTACATGTTACAAACTAACATATGTAAATATATGTATATATAAGCAATTGAGAAACTAATTTGAATAAGGCATAATCTCGGCCTCCACAAAGCATGGAGTCTAACAGGAGACATAATAATACCTGGCATGTGAAAAGTACTAGATTAGAAGCACATGCAGGATATCATGGGAGCCCAGAGAAAGGGCGCCTGAATCAACTTACTGGCAGAGTACAGGGGTCCCGGGACAGGTGACAGAGAGATGACATTCGACATGAGTTTTGAAGGATAAGTGGGATTAAGCTAAAACCAAATGATTCACTGGAGAGATGGGTGAAGTCCAGATTGTGAAAAACTTTGTGCTTTATTATCTCGCATGTATATGACCTCCTCCAACAGACAAAACCGCAGAAATGGAGAACAGATGAGTGACTGCGGGTTGAGGGCCCGAGGGACTGCCGTGGGCTAGCACAAGGGAGCTTATTGGGGTGACTGAAGAGCTCTGCATCCTACCTGGTGTTCAGTGGTGGAGACATAAATCTATTCATGTGCTAAAATCCACAGAACTGTATGACCCCCCCAAAAGATCAGATTTACTATTTGATCATTTCAAAAAATTTTTTTAATTTAAATAGCTTAAACGTATATAACTTTATCAATAATCGCAACAGACTTTTTCACATTACTTGTGTATTACATGACTGTATAGAAAGAAACTCCAAGGGCATCAACCAAAAATATACAAGAAGTAATGAATGTATTCAGCGGGAATGGCTACACCAGGGAAAACTATAAACACTGTGTTCCTACTGGTCCTAAGAAAACACAGTGAAATTCTCTTTATGGGATGATTGAAAACAACAATAACACCAAATGCCTGAATATTCATTTACCTAGGAACACAAGAAATGCATATCTTAGGGCTCAATTAATTTAGTGCTTTAATAAGAAAACCATGGCCCACTGCAGAATGATACACATGTTGTGATCCTAATAACATTCTTTTAAATTTAGATGTATCCACAGACAATACGTATGTCAGTGCACAAAAAACAAAAAAAAGCCACCAAAACAGGGGTTACCCCTGTGGAGGAAAGAGGGATGGGGCATGGGATGGCTCACCAGGGAACTTCCATTATTTATTACTTATATAATTCTCCATTACTTGACATTTTTGGTAGAATGCATTCATGTGTTGTCTATGTAATCGCTCAAACAATAAGGTGAAGAAAACTATGGCCCAGGTAGGAAGGTCACATACTTAATACACAAGTAATAAGAAAAAAATAGAGTAATAAGAAAAAAATATTTGTAAATTAAAAACAGCTTCACAGCATTTCTAGAACCCTGAAAAATAGACCCCCCCCCCTCCACGGGGAGGAGGGAGGCTCAGGCATGGCAGGCTGCAGGTCCCGAGCCCTGCCCGGCGGGGAGGCAGCTAAAGCCCTGCGAGAAATCTACCGCAGCGCCGGTGGGCTGGCACTGCTGGGGGACCCAGCACACCCTCCGCAGCCGCAGGAGGCTGCGGGGCCCGCCAAGCCCACACCTACCCGGAACTCCAGCTGGCCCGCAAGCGCCACGCGCAGCCTGGTTCCTGCTCGCGCCTCTCCCTTCACACCTCCCTGCAAGCTGAAGGAGCCGGCTCCGGCCTTGGCCAGCCCAGAAAGGGGCTCCCACAGTGCAGCAATGGGCCGAAGGGCTCCTCAAGTGCCGCCAAAGTGGGAATCCAGGCAGAGGAGGCGCCGAGAGCGAAAGAGGGCTGCAAGGACTGCCAGCACGCTGTCACCTCTCAATACCGTCTGTTTATATACTTTGAAACGGTTTATATAACAGGAAATTTCCATCCTTCAAAAACTCTGAAAACCCTTGCACACTGTTGGTGAAACTGTGAAATGTTGCAACTGCTATGGAAAACAGTATGGCAGTTCCTAAAAACATTAAAAATAGAATCACCACATGGCCCAGCAGCTCCTCTTCTGGATATCTGTCCAAAAGCACTGAAAGCAGAATCTCAAGAGATAGTTACACATCATGTGCAAATATGCACATGTTCATATCAGCTCTATTCACAATAGCCTAGAGGCTGAAGCAACCCACATGTCCATCAACAGATGAATAGATAACAAAAATGTAGTGTATACATACAAGGGAAGCTTTAAAAAGGAAGTAAATCCTGTCACGTGGTACCACATGGAAGAACTTTAAGGACATTATGCTAAGTGAAATAAGTCACAAAAGGACAAATACTGTGTGATTCCACTTATACGAGGTACCAAGAGTAGGGAAATTCATACAGACAGAAAGTAGAATGGTGGTTACCAGGGGCTGGGGCCAGGGAGAACAGGGAGTTATTGTTCATGGGTACAGAGTTTCAGATCTGCAAGATGAAGAAGTTCAGGAGAGGGACTGTGATATGCATGGCAATGTGATGGAATTGATGCCACTGAGCTGTACGCTCAAAAACAGTTAAGATAGCAAAGTTTATGTTATGTGCTTTTTATCACAACAAAAATTAATAACTCAGAAACATTCTTTGGTGAGACAATTGGGATTAATTACCCTTGGGTCTTAATAGCAGTTCCTTAGGGCACAAATCTATTGCCTTTTCTTTTGGGCACGTTTTCTTTATAGGTTAGTTAATCTCACCTCAGAACCACAAAATGTCAGAGCTAAATGGGACCTGAGGGATTGTCATTTGTATCAGAAATTAAACACCTGCAGGGGCCTAGCAGCCACCCGACAGCAAAGTACAGCTCAAGGAAGCACAGTGGAGGGCCATGCCCATCCACAGTTCTGCCCAGCTGCAAGCCACGTGCCACAGCAGTGGGGCCCCAGAACACCACGTTTACAGGTGGAATCCCCTAACTTTAAAAATATTAGCTACTAATTAAGAAAAAAATGTTAACATTGAAATGGCTAACACACACAGGTGCATGTGCACGCACACACACACATGCACACACATATGTGTGTGCATAAAGAGGAGAGGAGAGGCAGGGAGGAGGGAAGGAAACAGACGCCCTGGGCTTGGGCTTGCAATATAATATAATATTTTTAAATATAAGAAAGCTAAGCACTGGGCAAGGTCTTTTGAGGGGGTTGAGACCACCACCTAGTAGTCTACTGTGCTCAGTGGGTCTTCAAAAGCCCGTGAAACCTGATAGTATAACATTGAAGTCTGCAAGTACAATTTCATCTCTGCATCTTCCATGTCTCCACTAGTTTTTGTTATGCATTTAGTTGAACTTGGCCTTGTTCCTTTAATTTCTCTGCCCTTCAGTTTCTGTGAAATGGAGATCATCATTCCTAACTTTATAAGGTGGTTTTGAAGATTAAATGGAACAATACATGCAAACACAGTGTCTGAACCTGGCATCTCATAAATGTCAACTGCTATTATTATTTTAAGTGCGTGACTTACAGCCACAACTGTGTAAGGCATTATAAGTTGCTTTATATATAGTCTCTCATTTTATAGTTTCAAGAAAAGTGTTCTTCCCATTACACATATGTAGAAAGAAACTGAGGTCTAGATAGAATAATAACTTATCCATAAAACAAAATATAAGTTTTAGGGGCTGAATGGTATCCAATTTGATAACTGGAACACAATTTGTTTAGCCATTCCTGTATTTTTAAGCATCTCAAATGTGTTCAGTATCTTGCTGTTCTAAGTAACTGTGGTGATTTTCCTGGTACATATTTATGCACATCTCTATTTCTCTAGTGTAGAAATCTACAAGCAGATTTGCTAGGTCAACAGAGATTATTTTTATGACTTTTGTTATATGTTGAAAAATTTCTATTGCATTAATTCTTTGTCAACCCTGAGAATTATAATTCTAACAAAACAGCATGGCATTGGTACAAAAACAGACACGTAGACCAATGGAATAGAATAGAGAACCCAGATACAAGGCCACACACCTACAACCATCTGATCTTTGACAAAGCTGACAAAAACAAGCAATGAGGAAAGGCCGCTCTACTCAATAAATGGTGCTGAGATAACTGGCTAGCCATATGCAGAAGATTGAAACTGGACCCCTTCCTTACACCATATACAAAAATTAACCCAAGATGGGTTAGAGACTTAAATGTAAAACCCAAAACTATAAAAACCCTGGAACACAACTTAGGCAATACCTTTCTGGACATAGGAACGGGCAAAGATTTCATGATGAAGACACCAAAAGCAATTGCCGCAAAAGCAAAAATTGACAAATGGGATCTAATTAAACTAAAGAGCTTCTGCCCAGCAAAAGAAACTATCAACAGACTGAACAGACAACCTACAGAATGGGAGAAAATTTTTGTAAACTATGCATCTGACAAAGACCTAATATCCAGCATCCATAAGGAACTTAAATAAATTTACAAGAAAAAAACAAACAACCCCATTAAAAAGTGGGCAAAGGACGTGAACACTTTTCAAAAGAAGACATACATGCAGCCAACAAGCATATGAAAAACAGCTCAACACCACTGATCATTAGAGAAATGCAAATCAAAACCACCATGAGATACCATCTCACACCAGTCAGAATGGCTATTATTAATAAGTCAAAAAATACCAGATGTTGGCAAGGTTGTGGAGAAAAAGGAACACTTATGCCCCTTTGGTAGGAGTGTAAATTTGTTCAACCATTGTGGAAGACAGTGTGGCGATTCTTCAAAGACCTAAAAACAGAACTACCATTCCACCCAGTAATCCCAGCACTGGGTATATACCCAAAGGAATATAAATCTATCAAAGACATGTTCTGTCAAAGACACATGCATGCAAATGGTCATTGCAGCACTACTCATAACAGCAAAGACATGGAATTGGAACTCGAAAGAGGCAGGGCTCCCGCTTGTCCCCATCTCCTGCCTGCTTCCTGGAGCAGGACGCCCAGGTCTGCAGCAGCAGATCCGGCAGCTGCAGCTGCACCTGGGAGAGCAGATCCTGACTGTTCCCAGCTCCCCCAAGAGCACAGGGAAGCTCGGATCCACAGCTGCAGTTTGGCCAGCTGTAGCCCCACCCAGGAGCTCCATGAAGTATGCAGCCCCAGTCGAGCCTCCGTGCTGCAGCTGGCATGATGTCAGTGCCATCATTCCCCCCTCTGAAGAGGTATACCTAACTGCTGTTAGGATAGAGATGATGACTGCTCTTCACTGCTTCATGCTGACAAGGGGCATTATTTTGGCAAAACGAGAGTAAGGTATCTCTCTCTCAGAGGCCTATCTAAGGGTCCCCAGTACAAAGGAGCCATTGTCTGAGGCTCCATTTTCATGACCATTTGGAGTTTGATGGCCCACATCCCTTGTTTCCTCTGAGTTGCAGTCTGAGATCACTGGTGGTTCACCCTACAATTGTTAAAAGCTACAAATAGCTCAAAAGAAAGACTTCGCTGATTCTGAAAAACAGAACATAAGGATTAGCAATGTTCCAAGAAAAAGCGAATAGCAAAAAGTCAAAAAAGATTCGTCTTCCAGTAGTTCAGTTCACCCAGTCCATTCCTGTTCACAATCTTCAAAGTTATCAGAAACCTGCACTTGAGGGTTATAATCCATCCTATGAAGAGGATCAAAACAAGACAATTGTCTATGAATTTCAAAATGTCCTAGGGTAGTCACAGTCAAAAACACAATTGACGAAGGAATTTGGTCACCTCTGTGATTTACAATAACCTAACACAATAATCCTAATTATGATTGATACCACAAACTCAGACAGCAGAATGAACTCTAGAAATTCTGTACAATTTTGGAGCACACATTAGCATTTTTCATTAAAATATAACCTGAAGATCAAACACTACCTTATTTCAACAATCCTATTTAACTAAACATGTCAAATAATCCTGTTTACCTTTCCTTTGGACACTCCAGGGGCCCTCTGTAGAATCCAAAAGTTAGGGGTTAGGAAAGACAATTTTGAATCTGTAAAGGCTCAAAACCCTTAATAGAATTTCAGGTCACCATAAGACATTCATTTAGCCAATGATCACTCAAATTTATTTTAAAAAGCAGAAGCATTTACTCATTAAGAGGGAAGACCTAGTTTTCCAAATAATCTGTTTTTTTGTCCTTCCCTTTTGTTAGTAGTTTACTCACAAGGCAAACAAAAATCTTTCATTGCACAAAAATCTTGTTCAAGAGAAAGCCAAATTTCACCCCAGTTTTTTTAAAAAAATAAAACCTTACAGACAAATCCTCAAGAAAGCCTTGTTGTGCTTTTATTCCAGTGTTGAATTTGTGGAAAACCAAATATAGATTTTTTGAATTTAGTTAATATGTTCACACACAGGATTCCTTTTACAAGATTAATTTTTATAAAACTTCCATAACTTGTTTGAGCCTTTAGCTTTCTTATCTAATTTAAAACAATCATTGAACCCTCTGAACTAGGTAAAAATTTACATACCATGCCTTCTTATATTCTTTTACTAAAGACACATTTTACCCTCTTTACACATCTTGCATGTAAATCTATTTTCAGTAGACTTATTTACATGTCACAATGGTAGAAAAATATACAATCCAGACAAAAATGTATAGTAAAAATTCTGAAGGACTTCTTCAATTTATGAGCACTCTTTTACTTATAAACCACTTTGGTCAACACAACATACAACAATAAATGTACAAATAAACACATCTAGAGATGTATACACACACACACACACACACACACAAAGATCCAATAGCTTGGAACCCTAACCATGAGATAGAAATACAAGCTCACCAGTTTTACTTTGTTTGCCCCGATAGATAATCCAATGAAGACTATGAACCAAAATTTCAGGTAAAGCAGTTTCCATGGCAGTTTGATTTTTAAAGGCCAAACCTTCCCAGAGTCCAAAGGACACTGGGGCCAAACAGCACCAAAGGAGAACATCACCCCATTAACCTGGCCCCCTGCTTAGAACAGCAGCACAAAAGCCTGGATACATGCAATGCCACTCCACTTACCCATTCAACAATAAACTCCAGATTCCATACAATATTGGGGCCAAACAGTATTGCAACTGCGAGAGAAAATTCTAAGGAAGGTTTAGTACTAGACCTTAGAACTTCTGCCAAGGGCACCCCCTTTGGAGAGTTGGGGGTCTGAAGGATCCCCTTTGGGATCTAATCTTACTCTGGCCTTAGATGGGCACTGGTGTCACTTTATGTTTTCCCTCCAGAGGCAATGGCCTACTATGAGCTTTAAGCCCATGTGTTCCCTTGCTTCCCATTCCACCAGAGTGATAGCTATGAACTAAAAGGTATTACAGCTTTATTCATCTTTCAAAATATTTAAGCACTTATTTTCTTTAAGCCAATCAGTTAGAGCTCTTTTATATAAATATGATACACGTGACGCATATATATCTACACAGACAAAGAGATGGAGATCCAGTAGTTGTAAGATGTTTCATGTGCTGATCTAATTTCATTGCTGGCCCTGGGGTGGAGCCCTTCAAGAACCAGGGCCAAGAAAACATGCAGTTTCTATGGCCTAATAAGCAGGCATAGCTGGAAGACAAAAACAGATTTTGAGAGGGATACATCCACCTCTAATCCCTGGGGCTCCATGAGGAAAATGGAGGTTTTTCCCCAAATGGGTCAATGGCACCACCTCCTCTGTTTTCCCAAGAGGCCAGAGATTATCTTGGGGTCCCCTCATGTGTGCATCAAGAGTGGCAAGACAAAAATGAAGAAAGATAATTAAGTTGATTGGCAAGAAAAAATCTTTTTCCAGAAAAACAAGATCAAACAAGAGAAAAGACAAAGGCCTTTTAAATATAGCTATAGCTTGGATATCCATGAACATCTACTTTAACTAAGCTAACTTTTAATCACAGTGCTCCTTTTTTAAGTTCTTTTAAAACTATTACCTCACCTTAGCCATGCCAAATGGTTAATACTTCTGGCTTTTGCACTCAATACAGTGATTTTTATTCCTGCAACCAGTTTGCACAGAGAGAAGCCAGAAGTCCAACTGGCAAGAATCTTTACCTTTTTGCTGGCATGTCAGGCTTCTGGGTTCCTTTCCCCTGAGCCAAGGACTCTGGAATCCTGTCCAGTGATTTAGGATGCACTCAAGGAGTGCAGGCTGAAAATGATTGGTTGCTTACTCATCTGGGAAAAGGGAAAAAGGGCATCCCTTTGTTCCTCTTTCTTCCCAGCAAATACCCAGGGTACATGACAGAAAGGAGAAAAGGCATCCCTCTTTCTTCTTCCAACCTTATATTCCTGAGTCCTGGCGACCTGTGCAGGTGCCAACCATGGGTGCAAGTGCGACCTTCACCCATGAAGCAGGCAGCATAACTGACAGGCATATTCACACTCATCTGAACAGAGCCTAAGCCTCCCACCATTGGTAACCTTTGAGTTCCCTAGACCTTATCTATACCATGGATGCAAGCATGACCTCCATCCATGAAGCAGGAGGGCCTAATCAGCAGGAATTAGTCATGCTCTCCTGAGCTGTGCCCCTCAACTCCCACTGTCATCTGCCTCAGGTCTAGTGTTCCATTCCAGGGTTTAAACCAAAGCTTTGGATAAAAAGGTACCTCAGGAGGGTGTATGAACCCTTAAAATTAGTCCCAGATAGCCCTTGCCAAATTGCATCTAGCAACTGGCAAGGACCACTCCTCCATCACCTTCCTATCACAAGCAGGTGAAGCTGTGGGGCCAGGGCCTCCTCAAACAAGGGAGATAAAGGGAGTTCCAGGAATTAAGGCCCTGGCCTAAGAAGGTGACAATGAAGAGGTTGAGCTTTTCCTGAGCCCCTCATGGTTGTGCTAAGAGAGGGGGGCCTAGGTTGGAAAGGAGAACTGAAAGGTCCACTCAAGTCCAGGAGGAGTTCCATCCTCCTTCCTTCGATCCCCAGAATCACCCAGTGCTCCTGGATAACAATAGCAGTCTGGATCACCAAAGCCAGGGAAAGGAACCCTGGGACCCACCAGCCCTGTTGCACCATTTGAACGACCAGCCCTGGAACCAGCGACCTGTGTCTTGGGAGCAGTCCACCCTCCAGTGGTCCACATTTGCAGCAGTCAACAGGTGCGTCTTAGAAACTCTGGGGTTTGTGAGCCTGTAAGGTGGCTATTAGAGCCTCTGCCTTTTTCTTTGTCTCCTTTCCCTCTCTTGGGCCTCCTGATTCTTATTGTAAAAGACCTAGGTGGCCACTTTTATGAGGTCCTCTAAAGTACTACCTGGTTATATGGCCTGTTTCTGCAGCTTCCTCCTGATATAAGGAGCTAACTGAGTAATAAGCTCATCCCCTAGAACTAGCTGTCACTTTATTGAATCAGGAGACAGAGGGATGTGTTTTACTAAGACCCTTATCCTTTTCAAGAAGGCAGTGGGACTCCCATCCGATCCCTGATCTACCATGGATAACTTCTTTCATCATCTCATTTTATCATTGGGGTCCCATTTAGTGTCCTCCAATGGTACTTCTATTCTTCCAACTAAATAAGTTTCCTCCTCTTCCCTTACGTAGATAAGATGTAAAGTTCATCCCCAAAATTCTTTGCCACTTGCTGAAAATGGTCTGCTTTTCAGAGATGGTCAGTTTAATTCAAAAGTAACATGACATCCTTCCAGGAGAGTTCACAACTCGTATAAGTACTGGAAAGCCTCTATATACCTATCAGGGTCATCTGAAAACTTACCAAGATCCCCTTAATTTGCCATAAGCCCTGAAGAGAAAGGGGACCTCGACCTTAATGGGGCCATATTCACCAGGCATCCATTGTAGGGGCTGTTGAGACTGGGACCTGCCTAAAACCAGGATTCCTAGGCTGGGGTAAGCTTGAGAGAGAACCTGGATAGGAAGGAGCAGAGGGGGTTGATTCCCCTCCTGGAGGTAACTTCGGGGTTTCCTTCCCTATTTCCCTGAGATTGCCCCTTGCAGCCTCTCCTGAGATGGCCACTAAGAGGGCTGAATCAATCCTCAATGTTGGCAAAGGTCTGGGCTACCCTGAAAGGCAAAGAAGGCCTGTACATATGGGACCTGGGACCTTTCTGTGCCTCAAGGTGCTTGGCACTAAATTGGAAATGACAAGAACATTTTTGCCACAAATTTACCTACAGATACCAAAGTACACTTTGCCCCATCTGTGCTGCACTTGACCTTCTAATTTATACTTTTGATGACTAAGCCAAATGCTTATTTTACCCAATAATACCTCTGGTTTGCAACAACATCCTTAACATTTAACATTGTATATAAAATAACTAGGAACCATGACAGCTGGGAAAGAAAGCAAGAAAGAAACAATAGGAAAGACTGGAGGTCCTAGCGCAAACGGACGGAGGTCCTAGTGTCAACACCCTAATGGGCAGTTGGGGACTGGAGTTAGTCCAGGGGCCTTTGGATAACACAGAGGTGTGGCCTTAGCCAGATACCTTCAGTTGCCCCAGGACCTCCTTCCAGTCCCACACAATAGCTAGACCTCTGTGAAGGGAAACTGGGTTGGAACAAAGCCAACATTCCCAACACCCAAAGGTGATGGGAGATTGACAGTGTCCTCCTCAGCAAGCCTGTCTTCTGTGTCTTAAGTCTGGCAACCACGCTAGTCGCTTTCAACTGGCTGACAGAGGCCCGGTATTTTTCTTTCATTTTGACTATTACGGAGTATAGAGACTCCGAAAAAAAGGACAGAAAGCAGATTCACTTTTATTCACCCTTCTGCAGATCCTAGATGAGCCCCCAAAGTGTTACGGGATCTCTGGGGTGTTGATTTTTCTGGCTGGAAACCTCTGTGGCCACCACACCTTTGCCCCAGGTTCTTGTCCTGCATCCAGGAAGAATGAGGTATGCAAACAAGTAAAGGGTGAAGAAGTAGAGTTTTATTTAGTGTTAGAACAGCTCAGAGGAGTGGATAGCTCTTAGCAGAGAGGAGGCCCTGAAGAGGGTGGCTCTTTTCTGCAGCCAAGTCATTTGGATGTCTCTGCAGGTCTCTGAAGCTCTCAACAGAGAGGGTCACTCCTCTCTGCCAGTCAGTCATCTATGCAGCTCTCAGCTGATAGGGTACTCCTCTCTGCAGCTGGTGATCCTGTCCCATCATCTCTCTCTGCCCTCTTCATCCTCTGGCTGAGCCCAGGGTTCTTATGGACCTCAGAGGGAAGAAAGTGTGTGCAGATTGGCCCAGGGGCAGGCATGGGCAGGCCTGGAAGAGACACCACGAGTCCCCACTCAGGTCTGCAGGACTGGCAGCCCGACCCCCAGTCTTCAGGCCCTTTCTGGCCACAAGGAGGGGCCTTACTGGGGACCCACCCTTTTCCACCCAGGAATTAATCTGCCTCCAGCTGCCATTCATAACCCCGGGGCTTGGCCCCAACCCCTACTCCAAGATCAGAGCAGGTGCCAGGAGCAGAGAGAGGAAGCAGACACCACCAAACCTGCAGGGATGGTTGAGGGGGGTGTGGGGGGGGGTCCTTCTTGGGTCCCCCAAGGGTGCAGACTGCAGAGACACCTGGGTCCTGTGCCTGAGAGAGCAGCCGCAGCTGTGCCTGGAAGCTCCCGTCCCGCCATCTTGGAAGAGGCAGGGCTCCCACTTGTCCCCAGATCCTGCCTGCTTCCTGGAGTGGGAGGCCCAGGTCTGCAGCAGTGGGTCCAGCAGCTGCAACTGCAACCGGGAGGGCAGATCCTGCCTGTTCCTGGCTCCCCTAAGAGCACAGGGAGGCTCACATCCACAACTGCAGCTCACATCCACAACACCCAGGAGGGCAGGGCTCCCACCAGCTCCATAGAGTGTGCAGCCCCACATGCGCTCCTTGAGGCAGCCGGCATGATGGCAGCAGCCACTGCCATCAGAAACAATTTAGGTCCCCATTGATGGTGGACTGAATAAAGAAAAATGTGGTACATATACACCATAGAATATGATGCAACCACAAAAAAGAGTGAAATAATATCCTTTGCAGCACCATAGATGCAGCTGGATGCCATTATTCCAAGCAAATTAACACAGGAACAGAAAACCAAATATCTTATGTTCTCACTTATAAGTGGGAGCTACATGATGAGAACACATGGACACAAAGAGGGGAATAACCCACACTGGGGCCTATTGGACAGTGAAGGGTGGAAGGGGGTAGAAATCAAGAAAAATAACTAATGAGTACTAGGCTTAATACCTGGGTGATGAAATAATCTGTAAATAATCTGAACAAACCCCAATGACACAGGTTTACCTATGTAACAAGCCTGCACTTGTACCCCTTAACTTAAAATAAGTTAAATACAAAAAAGAGAATTATAATTCTAAAAAAAACTTGCGAGTTTAAAAGATGAAAATGGTAACTCATTTTAGCTAGCTTTTCTTATCATGAGCTACACTTTTTTTCCTTCCCATTTTTACTGAGCATGTAGTATGTCCTTTTGCAAATTGCTGTTAATATCCTTTGCCAATTTTTAAGTCTGCAAAATGGGGTGTAAGATTTTCACAAATTAATAATATCAACACCTTTTAATATATATTATAAACATTCTAGCTGTCATTTATTTTTATTTTATTCTTGTAGTTTTTTCATCCATTCTGATTATTGTTATAAATGATATGTCTAATACTCCCCATCATTTGGTATATTAATCTTGTAGCAGCTATTTTTTAAAAAATCTTTTGTTTTAGTAGTTTCTGTCCTCAACTTGAAGCTTTTGTTCCAAACTCTAAATTAATTGACCAGGGTAGAGAAGGGCAGTCATATACTTTTGAAAGCTTCTCAGGTGATTCTAACATCGGCCTAGCTAAGCACCGTTGCTTTAGATGATACTAAAGACGATTTCAGCCTATTGACATTTTTCTGTTTGTAACATCAAATATACATATATATACACACAGATATATATATACACACACTGATATATATATACACAGATATATATATACACACTGATATATATATATACACACTGACATATATATATATATATATATATATATATATATATATATATATATGACGGAGTTTTGCTCTTGTTGCCCAGGCTGGAGTGCAATGGCACAATCTTGGCTCACTGCAACCTCCACCTCCTGGGTTCAAGTGATTCTCCTGCCTCAGCCTCCCAAGTAGCTGGGACTACAGGCGTGCGCCACCACACCAGACTAATTTTTATTTTTAGTAGAGACAGGGTTTCACCATGTTGGCCAGGCTGGTCTCAGACTCCTTACCTCAAGTGACCCTCTTGCCTCGGCCTCCCAAAGTGCTGGGATTACAGGCGTGAGCCACTGCACCCGGCCTAACATCAGTATATTTTAACCCAACTATTTTCATCTAAGGATATCATTAAGTTAAGCTCTTTTTTCCCAAACACCAGTGCACTTCTTTTTTTTTTAATTTTTTTTTTACAGCAGCGTTTATGACATTCAATGTCAACTTTGCATTTCTCACAGTGTTTTGTTTAACTCACAAGGTCTCATTTTCTTCATACAACTGTCTTAAAACATTTGCCTTTTTAAAATGAATCACCTGTTCTTAGATCTCTGTTGCCTTTTGCAGCTGTAGGATTTTGTGGAAAAATCATTTTAGGATCTCCGCCTTAAAACTGTTTCATCCTGACTTAAAAGAAAACCAGCTTGGCTGAGCTTGCAGTGCTGTGTCCTGAGGCAAGGTCTGAAATCTTTCTCAACACAGCACTTTTACTGCGGCCACTCTTCGCATCTCAAGAGCTTGTAAGAGCCTGTCTTTGTCTTCATGGGTTAAAAATTTGACAATCAAGTTTTTGGAGGTTCTTTGAGGATGCTCCCGAGGGAAAATTCTATCTCCTTAAAAATTTCTTGCTGTTACCGTTTCAGTTGGGAAAAATATTCTTGGATGATTAATCTGGCTTCCTTATTTTTGCTTTTAAATTTTCCTCTTGTTTCCCATCAGTGATTGTCCTTGATTCAGCCTCAGTTGCGTGTCTTACCGTATAGTTGGGTGTGCAGCTGTGATTCAGGCGCCTGAAATAGTGAACTTTCTCCATCTCTGAGCAGTCTACTTCCATCTGCTCTTTACCAATACTCCCTTATATGGTTTCAATACCCAAATTATGTTACTACTTTGACTTTTTTTCTTTATTTAAACTTTAAAAATAATTATGAAGCATGGGCATTTTTGTTTAAAATTGTTATTTTGGAAAATATTTCTATGAAATAATGTACACACATTATGTTAAAATTAAGCAAACTTTTATAACAATAAACTGAAAAGTGAATGTCCTCTACTATCTCAACCCCAAAAGATAACCATACTTAACTGGTATATTTCCTTTCAAAATGTTTTTCTGGCCATCTACAGGTCTGTTTTTTCTTGTGTGTGTGTCTGTGTGTGTTTACTACTGGTATTGCATTGTACTGACTCTACTTACTATAACTTACTTGATTACATGCTAGATTACTATCATTTTCCACACTACTGTATGTGGAGCCACCTCATTCTTTTTATGGCTATGTAACTTACCATTACATAAATGACATTTTTAGAAATAATTCCATATGAATAAGCATCTAAGTTGTTTCTAATTTTTTCCAATGCATCAATAACTATCCAAACACACACATACATATATATCCTCCCACAGTTTTGTAAGAATTTCTATTTCTGTGGAATGTCTAGAAGTGGAAAAACTGATGAATAATTTAAATTGTTCTCCTGAAGGCCTGGCGCGATGGCTCACACCTGTAATCATAACACTTTGAGACGCCGAGGTGTGTGGATCACTTGAGGTCAGGGGTTTGCGATTGGCCTGGCCAACATGGTGTAACCCGTCTCTACTAAAAATACAAAAATTAGCTGGGCATAGTGGCTCACGCCTGTGGTCCCAGCTGCTCAGCAGGCTGAGGCACGAGAATCACTTAAAGTCAGGAGGCGGAGGTTGCAGTGAGCCAAGATTGGACCTCCACACTCCAGCCTGGGCGACAGAGCGAGACTCCATCTTAAAATAAATAAATAAATAAATAAATAAATAGATTGTTCTCCTGAATAGTAATACTAATTTTCTATTTCCTCAGATCCTCCTCTAAACTGATCATTTTACCTCTTTTTCCTAGACCTTCCCTTAACCTGGTTATTATTATTAGCTTTTTATCCAGGCTAAAATAATAGATGAAAAAAATATTGTGTTTTAGTTTGTATTTTTAATGAGATTGCCCCTTGCCAAGTGTTTATTGACCATTTGTATTGTCTATTATTGTCCTTTATTACTTTTTATTGTTCTTTTTTCTTTTTGATTCATAGAAGTTCTTTATATATTAAAGGTGTTAACTGACCTATATGGAACAAATTGTTTTACTTTGCCCCAAGTGCATCTGATTTTATATATGCTGGTCTGCTTTTTTTCATCCAGAAGTTTCACACTTTAATACAATCAAGTCTGTCTATGTTTTCCTTTAGCAGTTTTTGGGCTTGGTGTCAGGCTAACAAAGCTACTTATATTTTTATTTTTTATATTTTTAGGTGTATTTTCTTTAATTTTTTAAATTTTATTTTTTTTCTTTTGCAACTTTTACTTTAGATTCAGAAGGTACAAGTGGAGGTTTTTCACCTGGGTATGTTGCATGATGCTGAGACAGGGTTTCATCATGTTGGCCAGGCTGGTCTCAAACTCCTGACTTCAAGTGACCCGCCTGCCTCGGCGGATCACTTGGGTACAAATGATCCCATCACCAGAGTATTGAGTATAGTACCCAAAAGTTAGTTCCCACCTTTATGTCCATGAGTACCCAATGTTTAGCTCCCACTTATAAGTGAGAATATGCAATATTTGGTTTTCTGTTCCTGCTGAGGATAATGGCCTGTAGCTGCATCTATGTTGCTGCAAAGGACATGATTGCATTTTTTATGGCTGCATAGTATTCCATGGTATATATGTCCTACGTTTTCTTTATTCAGTCCACTGTTGATGGGTACCTAAGTTGATTCATGTTTTTGCTGTTGTTGATAATGCTGCAATGAACATGCAAGTTCATGTGTCTTTTTGGTAGAATAATTTATTTTCTTTTGGGTATATATCTAGTAATAGGATTGCTGGGTTGAATAGTAGCTCTGTTTTAAGTTCTTTCAGAAATCTCCAGACTGCTTTCCACAGTGGCTGAACTAATTTACTTTCCAACCAACATTGTGTAAAAGTGTTCTCTTTTCCCTGCAGTCTCACCAACATCTGTTGTTTTTTGACTTTTTAATAATGGCCATTCTGACTGGTGTGAGATGGTATTTGATTATGGTCCAGTTCTAATCTTCTGCATTTGGCTAGCCAGCTATCCCAGTACCATTTACTAAATAGGGAGTCCTTTCCCCATTGTTTGTTTTTCTCAATTTTGTCAAATATTAGATAACTGTAGGTGTGCAGCTTTATTTCTGAGTTCTCTATTCTGTTCAATTGATCTATGTATCTGTTTTTATACCAGTACTATGTTGTTTTGGTTACCGTAGCCTTATAGCATAGTTTGAAGTCTGGTAATGTGATGCCTCTGGCTTTGTTCTTTTTGCTTAGGATTGCTAACAAAGCTATTTTAAACCCCGAAGTTATAAAAATATATTCCTATTTTTTTACTAATAATTTTACGGTTTGGGTTTTTATATTTGGAGCATTAATACATCTAAAATTTGTTCTAGTACATCGTATAAGTGGAAAGTCTAGCTTCATTTTTCTTCCAAATAAATAGTCAATCTTATTTTTAATACAGAATCATTTCCCTTAAGACTAGAAACAAGGAAAAGAAAGGCATAACTTGCATAACTCCAGTTCTAGAAATATTCTGGAAAGACTGTTCTTGACTCTTTGTTGTTGTTGTTTGTTTGTTTCTTTTGAGACGGAGTCTCACTCTGTCACCCAGGCTGGAGCACAGTGGTGCAATCTTGACTCACTGTGACCTCCACCTCCTGGTTCAAGCAATTATCCTGCCTCAGCCTCCAGAGTACCTGAGATTACAGGCATGTGCCACCACACCCAGGTAATTTTTGTATTTTTTTAGTAGAGACAGTGTTTCACCATGTTGGCCAGGCTGGTCTTAAACTCCTAACCTCAGATGATCCTCCCGTCTTGGCTCCCAAAGTGTTCAGATTACAGGCATGAGCTACCACGCCTAGCCGACTTTTTTATCCTTTAGAAAATGTAAAATATATGAACTATGTACAGAAAAGTACATAAACCAAAGCTGCACAGCTGCAGGGCATCAGGGGTGGATGTTGCCTGGGGCCAAGGGCATGATGCCACCTGGGCCCAGATGGCAGGGCTGGCACCCCAGTGTGAAACCCCTCACTTCTTACTTCTTTTCGATTTCTCCCTTTTGGAATGGGAATATCTAATCTATGCCTGTCCCACGACTGTATTTTTAAAAAATTATTATTATAGATTCAGGGGGTTCATGTCCAGGTTTGTTACATGGATATGCTTTGTAATGGTGAGGTTTGGGCTGTTAGCATACCCATCACCCAAATAGTGAAACTTGTATCCTATAGGTAATTTCTCAGTCTTTACCCCATTCCCACCCTCTCCACTTCTGGAGTCCCCAGTGTCTATTATTTCCATCTTTATGTCCATGAGTACCCATTGTCCAACTCCCACTTATAAGCGAGAATATATAGTATTTGATTTTCTGGTTTTTAGTTATGTCACTTAGGATAATGACCTTCAGCTCCATCCGTGTTGCTATGAAAGACATGATTTCATTATTTTTTATGGCTATGTAGTATTCCATGGTGTATATGTACCAAATTTTCTTTATCCAATCATCCGCTGATGGACACTTGGGTTGATTTTGTGACTGCTATTGTGAATAGTGCTGCAATGAACATATGAGTGCAAATGACTTTTTAAAATATATAACCACCATTGTATTTTAGAAAGCATATAACTTGTCCGGTATCACAGATTCTTAGTGGAGATAAATTTTACCTTGGGATGAATCATATTTTGAGTCTCACCCATACCTAATTTAGATGGTCTTTAGGTAAGACTTTAGATTTGAAATGGATGCTGGAACAGGTTAAGACTTTTGGGGCATTGGGATGGGGGTAAATATATTTTCCATATGAGAAGGATATGAATCTGGTGATTGAGAGAATGAAACATTACGGACTGAATTGCGTCCCCCAAAAATTTATAATTGAAGCCCTAACCCCCTATACCTCGAAATGTCACTATGCTGGAAGATAAGGCCTTCAACTGAAATACGTAGAGAAGTATTTAATTAAAAGAAACGAAGCCATTGGTGGGGTGGGCCTCATTCTAATCTGACTGGTATCCTTATAAGAAGAACAGATTGGATACACAAAGACATAATTGGGCTGTTTATTTTTTTTTCTCATTTAGTCATAAGTTTTTCTTTATTTTTAAACATATATTCTGAATATGAGTTCTTTTTTTTTTTTTTTTTTTTTACAGCCTTGCTCTGTTGTCCAGACTGAAGTGCAGTGGCATTATCTTGGCTCACTGCAACCTCCGCCTCCCGAGTTCAAGCGATTCTGCCCACCTCAGCCTCCCAAAGTGCTGGGATTACAGGTGTGTGCTACCGCGCTCAGCCTTGGAGTTCTTTTTAAATTACAGGTGTGGCAAATATCTTCTCCCACTCTGTGACATGATTTTTCACTCTCTTAACAGGCATTGGTGTCTTTTCTTTTTTTTTTTTTTTTTTTGAGACGGAGTCTCGCTCTGTCGCTCAGGCTGGAGTGCAGCGGCGCAATCTCGGCTCACTGCAAACTCTGCCTCCTGGGTTCACGCCATTCTCCTGCCTCAGCCCCCGAGTAGCTGGGACTATGGGCACCTGCCACCGCGCCCGGCTAATTTTCTTTGTATTTTTAGTAGAGACGGGGTTCCACCATGTTAGCCAGGATGGTCTCGATCTACTGACCTCATGATCCGCTCTTCTCGGCCTCCCAAAGTTCTGGGGTTACAGGCGTGAGCCACCACGCCCGGCTGCATTGGTGTCTTTTGATGAACTGAATTAAGTCTTAATTTAGGATTAAAATAAGTAAATGACTTACATTAAGTGACTTAAGTCTTAAGTAAATACTTAATTAAATATTAAAATAGTTCAATTTATCATGTTTTTCTTTATGGTTCATCTCTTTTGTGTCCTCTTGCCTTTCACATTTATAACTACAGCTTACCTGGAATGATTTTTGCTAGTGGTGAGAACTAAAGGTCAAGGTTCATTTTTTCCACATGGATAGTTAATTGATTATCTTCTTTTAAATAAAAATTGCAATTTTGCAATGCCACCTTGGCCATAAGTCTAGCATCCACATATGCCCTGATCTCTTTCTGGCTATATTCTATTCTATTGGGCAGTTTACCTGCCCTCATGCCAGTGCGGTGACTGGTCGAGCGAGTTCTCCCAGGTTAACTTCTTCAAGAATGTCTTGTTAATTCTTGTCCCTTTGCATTCCACAGAAAGTTTTTCAGCTCTATTGTGGTATAATTGACAGATGAAAATTATGTATACTCAGAGTATACAATTTGATGTTTTGACATATGTATACATCTTGAAATGATTACCGCAATCAAACTAAATAACTATGCATCACCTCACATAGGTTACTATTGTGTGTGTGTGTGTGTGTGTGTGTGTGTGTGGTGAGAGCACTTAAAATCTACTCTCTCAGCAGATTCAAGTATCCAATACATTATTATTAACTATAGTTCACCATACTGTACATTAGGTCACCAGGACCTGCTCATTTTACAACTGCAAATTTGTACCCTTTGACCAACATCTCCCCATTTCTGCCATTCCCCATCAATATGCATTTTAGAATCAGCTTTTCCATTTCCATTTAAAAAAATCGATTGGGATGGTATTGGGTTATATTGGGCATCAAGAGGGCTGAGATGTGCCTTACAGAGCAAACACGCGTGTTAGAGAAACTTCCTTCAGGCACGAGCTACAGTGCCAATGGCCGTGAATACAATCTTAATGAATCAACAATAGATATTAGATTGGGTGTCTTCAAACAGAAACACACATAACCCAAGTTTATATATCTATCTATTGATGAAAATGTTGTGACCACAGGCTTGCAGCAACCTAAACTTTTATTTCTCCTAGGAGCAGTGGTTCAGTATTAGCTCTTTCAGAGTGTGTGGCAATTTTATAGAAATAACTATTACAACTACTGAGAATTGACTATTTGATATTTTGTAAACTATTGTAAACGTTATCTTTTGAAAATTCCACTTCTGTGAAACAAAAAAATAAACCTTTGTCCTTTAGGAAATAAGCCTTTTTGGGATACTTACAAATCTGTTCTTCCCTTAAACAATAAGGGGAAAAAACTATGGCACAGGTTTGGGTGGAGGGGTGGCAGTGGGCCATGAACATCTGTGGGCTGGGTAGGGCTGTGCAGATTGGGAATAACAGAGAGAAGACTGGCTGGGATGAGGAGACTGCTGGAGTCAGAGCTTGGGAGCTGTGTGTGTGTGGGCTCCACACCCACGGGACCTCCACACCCATAGGTCCATCATAGGGCGACCCTAGCTCAGCGACAATCAAGGTGGCAGGATAGGGCTTGCAAAGGAGGAGTCAGCGTGGAGAAAGGGGCGAAGGTACTCTAGGAGGAGGGACTGGTGCTGGGACAGTGCTATCATCCAAGCCGAGAGGAATGCTCTCTGCAAAGGAAATGACCAACCCAGTCAAATGCCAGAGATCGGTGAAAAATTGAGGGCGGCAAGAGTATCCACTGCCTTTAGCATTCAGGCGGAGCGGCTCCCTAGAGCTATGGGGTGGATGTCAGATTGCAATGCGTCAAAGAGTTAAGTGAGAAGCAAGAAGAAAATGAATGCAAAGGCTTTCCAGAAGCAAGACCCTGAGAGAAAAGAGGCGGGGTGACCACAGGAGATGGAAATGGGGTTAAGGGGGGTTCCAACAGAGGAGAAGACAGCTGGAGGGAAAAGCTGGCAGAGTGGCTGAGGAGAGGCCCCTCCTTTAGCAGGCCCGGCTGGGTGGGAGGCAGCCCAACAACCGCTGGATGCGGGAGGTCCCGGGAAAGGCTGGAGTGGGGAGCCAACGGGGAGCACGGGAAGAGCACGAATATGGAGACCTGAAGGGCTTGTGGAAGTTTTCTCCTGTGGTCCTCAGCAGCCTGTGGGTGGAATGAGAAATGAGAGATGGCTAAATCAACCCCGGGCAAAAGTTTGTAAGGGGAGGGGCAACAAGGAGAACAGTGGGGAGGAGGAGGGGCCAGTGCTGGTCAGAGAGATCTGTCAAAACGCAGCCACCACAGTGAGCCACTGCACTTGGCCTGGGCGACAGAGCGAGACTCAAAAAACAAAAAAAAACGCAGCCTGCAGGAGCTGGGATGTGGGAAGAAAAGGAGGTTAGTGGGGCCATGGGACTGGGAGGAAACGAAGGAGTGGAGAAGGAGACCAGGGGAGTTCCGGGAGTGAAGGGAGATGAGGGATACGTTCAGGAAATGGAATATACAAATTTAACAGAGGTCTGATGAGTTGGCCTCAGAGCCTGAATGCATTCATTTCAGCTGCATGTAACAGAAAACCCCCAAATAACACTTTTTTCTCACTTAAAGGAAGTCTGGGGGAAGGTACTTTGTCATCCTCTTGTAGCTCTGTAGGCAGCCACCTGTTTTCTGCTGGACCATCCCAGCACGTGGCCTCTCTTCTCAAGGTCCCCTCATGATTTAAGATGGCTGCTGTGCACCAGCCATCACATCTATGTTTCAAGCAGCAGTGCAAAGGAAGAAGGAAAGAGACAAAAGGCTATACCTCCCAGCTGAATCAGCCCTCTTTGAGGGGCCTTCCAGGAAGCCCCACTCAACACGTTCCTTTCATCCTTTTGGCCAGAATTTAGCCACTACACCCAGTGGCAAGGAAGGCTAGGAAAACTCATTTTTTATTCAAGGTGGCAATTGTCCAGGCTAAAATCAGGGTTCTGTCACTAAGGAAGAAGGGCATGGTGGCTAATGGGAAGCCTGCCATCTCCAGCACAGAGATGGGAGCCAATTCTGATATAAGAGCATGCCATTGCTGCCCAAGGTTTACAGGTAAATAGAACCACCTTTTTCTGGCTCTCTTCTGGAAGCTGCTGTTCCAGGTGCAAGGGGAGTTTGCCAAGCTCAGGAAGTTCCCGTGGGTGAGTTGGGAAGGAAGCCCTCACTGTGATTCTTAGTGCGGTCATTCAGAAGAGTTGATATCTTTAGCTGCCTAAAAATAAGGCACCAGCCTTATTTTTTCAGTCTGGCTTTAGGATGGAATGAATATTGGATGGACAGTCTTTAAAAGATCTGAGCCAGGGCGAGGGGTCACAGTGGGAATTCAGTGCCTTCCCCCAATACCCTCTGTCCAGCCCGTCCACTCACCCACCATCCACCACAGGTTGGGTCTGACAGCTGAGTCTCTGTCTCTGCCCCACTGCCTCTGAAGTTCATTCATCACTAAGCTAGAGAGGAGAAATGCATCCATCCCAAGAATGCAAGGACCAAAAGATGCTGTCAGTCCCGTCCTACTCTGCTGACAGACCTCCACATGGCCTGCCTGTGCAACATTTGGGATTTGAGTCAGGGCCTCTCCAGCCTCTTTGGGGCTCCGGGTCCCATGCACATGGGAGCAGACAGAGGGTACTTGGGCCCTGACTCCAGTAAAGTGGGAGAGACCAGGCTTGATGACTTGAAACCTCTTGCCACGTTTCACAAGCCAAGGCTTTCTTCACGTCCAAACCTGGTCACTCTTCTGTGTTTCTTCTAGGATATGTTTTCTTTAGCATAAACACCAGACCCAGAGAAAAGCTGTAATCTGCATTTGAACTATAAAATGTAATCAGTTGTTTATACAACTCACAAAATGAAGCAATTAAAAAAACTGACCCTCCTAAATAAGTTAATAAAATTTATTAAATACAATTTAGAGAATAAATTTAAAAACTGAACCCTCATCCTCCTGTTATGGTGATTAATGACTATCACTCTGTGCTACAGTTATTTTATGCATCTTAACTTTCTATTCAATTCTATACTCTGAAAAAAGACCATATCTGATTTGTATTTATATAAGTTAATTTACATGGAGTTATATAAGTACATTTATATGATTATGATTTTATATGAAGTAATAGTGTACTATTAATGCCAATTAAATGAGTTCATGGAACGGCCCCCTTTTAGACATTTTATTACAAAGTGCCATGAAGATTCAAAGGAAAGCTCGTTATTTTGCAAGATTTTCAATTAAGTTTAAAGATTCAAGGTAAATTCATGTTCCTAAAGCCAGGAGAGAAGTCTGTGTGTGCGTGCGTTGGAGTGTGGGAGCTTCAGGAATGCATCTTCAGGTTTTCCTGGGCAATTTTCCAGCTTTCATTACACGAGTCACTGTGCCGGGGGCTGCTGTGAGGGGCTGTCTCTGTGAGCGACTGTTATGGCTCCACGGGGCTGGTGTGCCCTGGGGTTTGCAGGCACTCTCAGGCACAGACTCCCTCCTTTCTATTATTGTATGGGAACAGTTGAGATGAAACAAATCACTATATGTTCTATTAGAGAAACTATTGTTGAATTGATGAGGGTTTTCATTTCAGAGAGAGAGAGAGAGAGAGAGAGAGGCATTCAATGCCCAAATGTTCTTGGCATCCCTCTGTAGCACCCAGCCTGATGGAGCCATGCTCTGTGGGGCCACCGGGGCCAGTGCCAGTGCTGCTGTTCCCCACCCAAGTAGAACACCCGAGAGCAGCTGGCAGAAGCAGCGGTGAGCTACTGTTTACTGTCTGCACTGCAGAGCATGTCAGGAGGAAGTTAAACTGTTTACTTTCCATAATGAAGGCAAATGGAATTGGCTGTGGAAAGGCCCAATCAGTGTGGCCCAAATTTGTAGAAACTCAAAGGACATTGCTCCTTTGGTTTCCAGATTCTTGAAGCCCTTTTGCTTTGTAAAGCAGCTGTCTTCTCTTTTTTCTTTTTCTTTCCTTTTTTTTTGAGACAGAGTCTTGCTCTATTGCCCAGGCTGGAGTGCAGTGGTGCAATCTCAGCTCACTGCAACCTCCGCCTCCTGGGTTCAAGTGATTCTTCTGCCTCAGCCTCCCGAGTAGCTGGGATTATAGGTGAGCACCACCATGCCCCGCTAATTTGTTGTATTTTTAGTAGAGATGGGGTTTCACCGTGCTGGCCAGGCTGGTCTCAAACTCCTGATTTCGTGATCCATCCGCCTTGGCCTCCAAAAGTGCTGGGATTACAGGCGTGAGCCACCGCGCCTAGCCTGCAACTGTGTTCTCTAACTATGAACTTGGTGCTTGCTAGTCCAAATTCCTGGATGGCTCTGTCCAGTAGAATTTTCAGCCAGGACAGAAGTGCTCTACGTTTGCGCCGCCCAGCATGGCAGCCACTGGGCAGTTGTATTGAATACTGGGCACTTATAGTGTGGCAGGGGTGACTGAACTTTAAATTGTGTTTCACTTTAATTAATTAAAATGCAAACGTCAAAAGCCACATGTGACTAGTGGCTACCACGTATAGACAGGGCCAATCTACAAAAGCAAATGAATTTTTTGCTCACCTGAGGAAATACTATTTCATGTAGTGGCTCCTAATAGTTGGTTTTCTGTCTGTACTGATGCGGAACCACGGCTCAGATGAAGGTTGGGGATCTGTGACTCTCTACTTTCCACCAAAACAACAGGCTTTCCCTACAGTCCACTGGAAATGTTGCTGATTCAAAGCTTTTCTGAGTGACATGGTCACTCAAAAATTCAGAAAAGCATGAAACAGAAAAAAGATCCACATTAAACATTAAGACAGGACTATATTTACCAACAGCTGAGTGGAATCACACACCCTCCCACAGAAACACCTTTAGAGTTTTTATAGGCAAGCAATGAAAATGCTGTTTTTTTTTTCATCAAGTTATATAGGAAGTAAATGCCCCAAATAGAGGCGTGTCTTCATAGGAAGACTGAATAATACAATGGTTAAAAAGGCACACTTTGTCCACATCTGATTTGAAAATGGCTTCCAAACTTTTGAGTCATATGAGCAAGTTGTTTAACCTCACTCACTCTCAATGTGGCTATCTGCAAAATTATAGTACCTACTTCATTAGGTTGCTGTGAGGATTAAAGAAGACAATGATTAACATGGTTTTCATCCACACATGGTAAACATTCAATAAACGGTAGCTACTTTTATTTTATCTTTACCCACCACAAAGTGAAGACTAATAATAATGTAGGGTGGTCCGGAGGTATTTCCCATATACTAATCATTCACTAATATTCTTTTTTTTTTTTGAGGCAGAGTCTCGCTCTATCGCCCAGGCTGGAGTGCAGTGGCGCGAGCTTGGCTCACTGCAAGCTCCGCCTCCCAGGTTCATGCCATTCTTCTGCCTCAGCCTCCCGAGTAGCTGGGACTACAGGTGCCTGCCACCATGTCCAGCTAATTTTTTGTATTTTCAGTAGAGATGGGGTTTCACTGTGTTAGCCAGGATGGTCTCGATCTCCTGACCTCGTGATCTGCCCGCCTCGGCCTCCCAAAGTGCTGGGATTACAGGTGTGAGCCACCGTGCCTGGCCCACTCATATTCTTAGTTAGACATTTGGGGACAGTTAAACCAGACTTGCTAATACTTCTAGTTGTGCATTCAGGCATTTTTTCTCCAGGCTGTGTGTCCTGGAAGAGTCTCTGCTTATCTAGCAGGTGGTCTATGGCTCAGTAAATAGAGTGTCTCACTTGGATGCAAAAAATCACACAGCTTAAGGAGTAAGTTAATAGATAAAGCATGATTGTTTCCTAAATGCCAAGGCCTTTGGGGATTTATCTATCTTTACCCTATAAAAAGAGAGTGAACACCATGTACTCTGTCTTAAGGACAATACCAAGAGCTGACATTTTATCCACTCGTATAGGAAATTCCAAACTTGTTTTTCGAAGACTAAGCCAGAGCTTGCTCTTAAATTTTCTTTGTAGAACTATTGTATAATGGGCTGGGCACAGTGGCTCACACCTGTAATCCCAGCACTTTGGGAGGCCAAGGCGGGTGGATCACCTGAGGTCAGGAGTTCGAGACCAAACTGGCCCACGAGGCAAGACCCCCGTCTCTACTAAAAATACAAAAATTAGCTGGGTGTGGTGGCACGCGCCTGTAGTCCCAGCTACTCGGGAGGCTGAGTCAGGATAATTGCTTGAATCTGGGGGGTGGAGGTTGCAGTGAGCCGAGATTGCACCACTGCACTCCAGCCTGGGTGACAGAGCAAGACTCCATCTCAAAAAAAAAAAAAAAAAAAAAAGAACTATTGTATAATGATCATATTTAGAAGAACTAGCAGGATAATAAAAGTGCATTAAACATAGCTTGGGACATATTGTTGTATATCTGTATTTCACAGTAGAAGTTCTTATCCTGACTTGATAATTTAGAAACACATGAGTATGTTTACACACACACACAAATGTGTGCAAATGTGTGTTCACATCTTCCCTCCTGCTCTTGAATGTTGCAGGTGAGGAAGAAGGAGGAGATGGAAAGTAAAATTACACCCAATGTTAAAGGTTTATTTCTTTTAATTTTTAATTTTTTTTAATTTTTTGAGATACAGTCTCCCTCTGCCACTCAGACTGAAGTACAGTGGCCCAGTCACAGCTCACTGCAGCCTCAACCTCCTGGCCTCAAGTGATCCTCCCATCTCAGCCTCCCAAAGTGCTGGAGTTACAAGCATGAGCCACTGCATGCAGCCTAACTATGAAGGTTTAGTGGAAAATTTTAAATCTCATTTGATTAGACCCATCAGTTTTTAATCATTCCTTGCTTCCTAAATAAAACCTTCCTTTGAAAGGGCTCTTGCAATGCAGCTCACGAGGTACTATGTAAGCAATGGTGTCCTCTGTTGCCTTGCACCCTGTGTGACCCTCTCTCAGTGAACAATGGGAAACATTGAAACTGACTTTTTCAAATTGTTTTATGCTATGTTTTAGCCTTGGAACATAAAAGTTGGTTAAAAAAAAAAGGAACAACCTGCATTTCAACAAAGTAAAATAAAAACGTTTTGCCATCTTCCGCCTTGGAAGACCCAGTGGGATACTAACTGGGTTTTAAATGCATGGCACGACCTCCGTTCCTCTGTTCCTCCTGTCCAGGAGTCATATATTATGATGACCTGTGCTGCTGGAAGCTGGCCAGGCCTGGCCAACAACCACCAGGGGCCGGGAGAGCTCAGATCCTACCCGCAAGTACTGAAGATCCAGAAAACCCCAGAACACGCCCCTGAAGCAGAGGAGGGACTCTTTCAAGCACTCAGACCTCTCTCCCCTCCTGACCTCCTTCCTTCCCACTCCCTTGTCTCTCAGCCACCATTTACTGATCAAACCATGCAGGGCGCAGGATGAAGGGACAAAAAGACAAGTCAGGTGCACACCCTGCCTTTCAGGAGACTGCAGTCTAATGAGGGAAAGAGAATAAACCTCAGCTAGGATCACACTGCTGGGCAACAGACGAGCCTGCTGGTGGTGGATGAGACCCGCCATTCTTGAGGCCCCTGCTGCAGGCCAACTTCTCCACTTCTCCCAGGAGATTGATTCCTTCTGGAAGGCTGACCACAGCACACTCCTCCTGGCCGTGCCACTGATGCACTCGGCATCTTAATAGAGCCTATGGGCAGCCATCCTTGCTGGGTACCGGGGCTATGAAACTGAAGACAACATGACTTTGTCCCCAAACAGCCCACCATTTGGAGGGAAACAGATGATTTCAACAAAGTAAAATAAAAACGTTTTGCCATCTTCCGCCTAGGAAGACCCACTGGGATGCCAACTGGGTTTTAATGCATGGCACAACCTCCGCTCCTCTGTTCCTCCTGTCCAGGAGTCATGTATTGTGATGACCTGTGCTAACGATGACCATTCAGTCAAGGGCAAGGTATTCAGAGGGCAAGGGACGGGAAGGCTGAGCCACAGAGAGTGCTGGGACCGTGCAGCACGGGAACCCAGAGACTACATGCCTGACAATCCCCTGAAAATCAAACTCCATAAAAGAGGACCCCAAAAATGTTCATTGTCATTTGAATTCCTCTTTCAAGAAGAGAAACATATCAATGGCAGCAAAAATCATCCGATAAATGCTGTATTTACTATACCATTAAAACTCCTTCTCAGAAACAACCAAACAAAAATTGTGGGTTTGTGTGTGTGTTGTTGTTTTGCTTGGAGTTTGTCTTGGAGTTGTTTGGAGGGGTCATTTTTGCTTGTCTGATTTTTTAGAATAATGAATAACAGTTGGCAACAGAGAGTGTCAGCACTGCCCTGACACAGCAGTCAAGTTCTCAAACAATCTTCGGGAGCCTTCCAAAACTGGACATAAAAAAAAGTACCTTCATTGGGGAAAAGAAAAGAAAAAAAAAAAAGAATCACAATTGCCACCAAGGCTCTACATTTTTGCAAAAGTCCAGCATTTAAAAGAAACTTCCCTGCATGGCCTACATCTGCTGATTGGTAATTTGTCATTCAGGTTAAAAACAAAACAGAAGTGGGCATTGTTGTGATATCATCCTTGATAACATCCCAAGAAAACTCTAGAGCTGGCAGGAGAGGAAAGCAGATAATGGTCAAAGCTGTCATCTGAGTTTTTAAAACACTGTGATTTTTCTTTTAAAGGAACATCTTCAGTTTCCAAGGCCATACACACAGTTCCTAACTGCAGCTTAAAATTTTCCACTGGGCTCCCTTCTGAGAACAAACACTATTCAGTGGCGAGCCCCGGACACCACTGCGCTTTCAAAGGCAGCTGCCAGAGGACACTCAGGACTTCACAGCTGCCGGTGAGCCAGACTGGGGTCAGTCACTCCCCCATCAGAATTATTTTGTTTCTCCTTTGCTTAAGAAAAGAAGAATTCCTCAGACTGGCATCCCAGGTCTTCTACAATCATAATGGATCCTTCTAAGCTGATAGAAATAATATCTCATATGTATTAAGAACTTTAAAGTTAGTATGCTGCTGCAAAACTAATTGCGGTTTTTACCATTAAAAGTAATAGAAAAAAACCACAATTACTTTTGCACCAGCCTAATGACAAAATGCATGTGTTGTTTAGTCCTCCAAATAAGGCTCAAAGAAGCGATGTCACCCCCGCCTCTCAGATGAAGCCAATGCTTAGAGGAACCACTTGCGTGCAACCCCATAGGTGACAGGGCGCAGCTCACCCACCCTGGGCTGGGGCTTTAGCCTGTGTCTTGGGGCTGTGGCTCCCACCACTGGGTGCTTCTCTCTGGCCTTCTCTAGAGCTGCCGGCACCTTCCTGAGCACCTGCGACTCATGCTCCAGGGAACCTCATTCCCACTTATCTTTGACATCTTGCCTGTGCTTTTCCTCTTCCTCAAAGCCTATCCACATCCCGCAGCCAGCAGGGTCTCCTCTGCTGATCCTCACACGCTGAAGTGTGGCCTCGGCCCTTGGGCTTCAGTTATCAGTGCAGTGGACAGAAAGGGAAGTGATCGACTCAGATTTGGTTTAGAATCTCAGATCTTCCAATCATTAACCACGTGGCCTTGGGGAAGTTCCTTCTCGTCTCTGAACCTCCATTTCCTCACCCCTCAGAGGTGCCCAATCCTGAGCTTACTCAGCACCAGCCCTGCAGGGCCTTGACAAGTACTCAGCACAGCTCTTCATTGAAAGAAGTCTGATAAACACCCATGCACTGAGGCGTGTGGTTAGTATGAGCCTACACAGGTGCATTTATCTCTACTCCCATCTTAAATGCCAATTACACAATAGTGAAGAAAAAAGGTGTAAGTTCATAAAAACAGAGAAAATAAGAGAGGAAAGGAAAGGACATTGGAGACGGGGAGACAGATTGGGTTTGAGGGTGATATGAAGACTTTATGTGCATAGAAGTTTAGTTCCACATTCCCCTCCTGAGGAAGTTCCTGGAAGGTGTGTGCTTCAGCAAAATGAAGGTAGAGACCAAGACAGGAAGACAGGGACTCCAGAAAGCACAAGCTCTGGCCCAGGGGAAAGGCAAGGGGAGCCCAGGGGACCACTGGGCAGAGGGCCAGAGCACCCTTTTCCCCCGGGAAAAGGGAAAGAAACAGATGGAATAGATGGACTGTGCGGAACCATGTCTGGGAACTTGAAAAAATTGTTTCCGGGCATATGACAGATTTGTTGGAAGAGTAGGAAAAGCCGAACAATAGACACATAGAAAACCAAGCAAATGAAAACCCCAGTCATGGTTCACTCTCAGGGAAGGGAGGCAATTGCAACCGAAAGAAAATGTAACATAGAATACAACTTGGTCCAGATGTCATTATGCTCGCAGTCAAAATAATATAAATAACAATATGTATTTGACCAGAGTATGAGCCACGATCATGTCATGAGGGTGAGGGAAGAGGTGTGGGTGGCGCAGGAGCAGTGGGGCTCAGGTCAGAGCTAAAGCCTCCACTACCATAGCAGAAAAAGTCAACAGGTCTAAAGTCCAGCAATCAGTAAATGGCATAATAAGCACATTATTTGGAAACATAAAGGTAAACGTCAGAAGAGCTCTAAAAAATGAAAGGCGTTGGTTGCCTCTGGGACAGCATACAGGGTGGGAGGAGCAGAGAATGGGGCAGAGGACTGAGATATTGCCTTGTAAACCTTTTAGTTCCACTTGAATTTTTAAGCTGTGTAAATGTATTCCTTTAACAAAAATTTGAAATTGTTAATATTTTATAGTTAATATCTAGTTAGTTAAAGAGTATGAAATACAATTAAAGCCTGTTTTTTTTGTTGTTTTTTTTTTCTTGTTTTTTTTTTTAGATGGAGTTTCATTCTTGTTGCCCAAGCTGGAGTGCAATGGCACAATCTTAGCTCACCGCAACCTCCGCCTCTCGGGTTCAAGCGATTCTCCTGCCTCAGCCTCTCGAGTAGCTGGGATTACAGGCATGTGCCACCAAGCCTGGCTAAGTTTGTATTTTCAGTAGAGACGTAGTTTCACCATGTTGGTCAGGCTAGTCTCGAACTCCCAACCTCAGGTGATCTGCCCGCCTGGGCCTCCCAAAGTGCTGGGATTACAGGTGTGAGCCACCGCGCCCGGCCTAAAGCCTGTATTTTACAAATTTAAATAATGAAATGGTTTGCCAATATACTCACCAAGATCTGATTTAAGTGAGACAGAACTGGGAAATAGAACCTTCAAGCTGAAAAGACCCTTAGACACCACCTACCACAATCCTGGAGAAGCATTGTTACTGCCAGTAGCATCTTGTAGCACCTGTTGACCCTGGAGACTTACTGGATTTGAAAGGCAAAACCTCTAAATGCTTAAAATTTTAGCTATTAATGCTATTTTCATGATAGAGAAGAATTTAGGAAAACTCAGGAAGAAGGAAAAGTTTATTACCTCAAATAAATAAGCTGTTTAGATTGGTTCAAGCTGTTTGCTCACTTTTAAAGCATGTGATGGCTGGGCACAGTGGCTCATGCCTGTAATCTCAGCACTTTGGGAGGCTGAGGTGGGAGGATCGCTTGAGCCTAGGAATTTGAGACCAGCCTGGGAAAGATAGTGAGACCCCATCTCTACAAAAAATAAATTTTTTTAAAATTTAAAATAAAATTAAATAAAGCATGTGGCTTTGGGAAAGTTACTACAGTTTCTATACTAAGTTTTCTTCATTTATAAAGTTAGGACAATCAAAGACCCCAGGATTGCTACAAAGACAGTAACAATATTCATCTTCTTTATTTTTTAACATATTGAGTTCCACAGTCAGCTAGAATTGAATGAGGTTTAAGACTTTGATCCCACCCAAGAAAGAGCATATGGTTATAATGAAGGACCCAAAAGGACCGCATTTATGAGCAATTTTGATTGTATAAGAAAATTCTACAGTAGGCTGGGCATGATGGCTCACGCCTGTAATCCCAGCCATTTGGGAGGCTGAGACGGGCAGATCACCTGAGGTCAGGAGTTCAAGACCAGCCTGGCCAACATGGTGAAACCCCGTCTCTACTAAAAATACAAAAATTAGCCAGGCGTGGCGGCATGCGCCTGTAGTCCCAGCTGCTCGGGAGGCTGAGGCAGGAGAATCACTTGAATCCAGGAGACAGAGGGTGCAGTGATCCAAGATCGTACCACTGCACTCCAGTCTCGGCAACAAGAGCAAACTCCATCTCAAAAAAAAAAAAAAAAAAAAAAAGAAAAGAAAAGAAAAAGAAGAAAAATAAAAGAAAGAAACTTCAATAGTACATTTCCCAGGGTCTGATAAAATGCTCGATCAAATGAAACCCAGTTGGACGTGGTTATCGGCATTGAGAGGAAAGAGCGATAGAAGGAAGAATTCTTGTCCCTAAGGAACTTAGCATCCAATTAAGGATACATAAAAGTATCAAACTCACTACAGAGCAGGCAGTTTGAGACCAGTGCCTTATGAATAACATAAAGCACTGTAGGAGCTGGAGGGGAGAGAAGATGGTCTGCTGGAGCAAGTAGACCGGCCATCGGCTCCCACTGGGTACTGGTTCCAAGACAGAGCTAGGACTCCAGTGCCCTTACTGGGATAGATTGCCCCCTCCCTGTTTCCTGGCCTGACATCAGCATGTCATCAATCTGTTGTACAACTACAAAAGAGAACATCCAGATTTAAGTAGAGGTTATAATAAAGTGTGCATTTCGTGTTCACTTAAAACAGTGTCACTTAACTGCACGGCTGAGTCTCACCCCTGCTGGTCCTTCAACAACCCCGCCCTGGCTTTCCCATACACTGCACATCACCTCACTTGGTTGCCTACAATTGTTTTGCTTCTGGCAGTGGCTCCTAACACCAGTTTAAAGCAACATGAACAGCAGCTGCTGCCCATGCCTTCACTAATGTCATGAAACTCTGAGAAACCATGAGATTTCAGGCTATGGCTATTTGCCATTTCATAACACAAAATACCAAATTCCGTGGGGCTGCATCTGCCTTATTCTCCACCATAACCTCTGTGCTTAGGACAGTCACTGGACATAGTAGAAACCTGACAAACCTTTGTTGAGTGGGTAAATGAATGGCTGTCAGCACACTTATTAAAAATTTTTCCACAAGAAGTAACAAACTGTCTAATCATATAATAAATTCTATGCCTTGAAAAATGCATAGAACAATTTGGGGCTTCAAGCAAACATTTTTAAAAAGCTGATCTTAATCAGATTAAAAAATGAGCAAAAGATCTGAATAGACATTTTTCAACAGAAGACATACAAATGGCCTACAGGTATATGAAAAAGTGCTCAATGTCACTAATCATCAGAGAAATGCAAATCAAAACTGCAATGAGATTTCATCTCACCCCAGTTATAATGGCTTTTATAAAAAACACAGGGAATAGGCCGGGCGCGGTGGCTCACGCCTGTAATCCCAGCACTTTGGGAGGCCAAGGCGGGCAGATCACGAGGTCAGGAGATCAAGACCATCCTGGCTAACACGGTGAAACCCCGTCTCTACTAAAAGTACAAAAAATTAGCCAGGCATGGTGGCAGGCGCCTGCAGCCCCAGCTACTCAGGAGGCTGAGGCAGGAGAATGGCGTGAACCCAGGAGGCGAAGCTTGCAGTGAGCCGAGATCCTGCCACTGCACTCCAGCATGATGACAGAGCAAGACTCCATCTCAAAAAAAAAAAAAAAAAGGCAATAACGAAGGTTGGCAAGTATTTGGAGAAAGCAGAGCCCTCATATACTGTTGGTGGGAATGTAAATTAGTACAACCACTATGGTGAACAATATGGTGGTTCCTAACAAAACTAAAAATAGAACTAAAAATATGATCCAGAAATCCCACTACTGGACATTTATCCAAAAGAAAGGAAATCAATATATTGAAGAGATGTCTGCATTTTCATGTTTACTGCAGCACTATTCACAACAGCCAAAATATGGAATCAACCTAAGTGTCCATTAATAAATGGTTAAGGAAAATGTGGTGTATACATAATGGCATATTACTCAGCCATAAAAAAGAAGAAAGTCCTGTCATTTGCAGCAACATAGAGGGAACTGGAAGTCATCATGTTAAATGAAATAAGCCAGGCACAGAAAGACAAATATTGTATGTTCTTACTCAGATGTGGGATCCCATGAAAATAGAGAGTACATTGCTGATTACCAGAGGCTAGGAAGAGCAGGAGTGGGGAGCACGAAGACAGGTTGATTAATGAGTACAAATATACAGTTTGCTAGAAGAAATAAGACATAGTGTTTGATAAATCAGTAGGGTGACTATAGTTTACAATCATTTATTGTATATTTCAAAAATAGTTAGAAGAGAATAATTCAAATGTTTCTAGCATGAAGAGAAGATGAATATTTAAGGTGATGGATATCCTAATTACCCCAATTTGATCTTTACAAATTAAATAAGTGTATTAACATGTACCCCCAAAATATTTACATCTATTATATATTAATAAAAAAAGAATCATTTGCATAAATATACACACTTGCACACAATCCATGACAATTTAATATCAACCACTTCTGGAATCAGCAATGCTGTCAGACATTGAACAGTGAAACTAATATGGGTATTCAAGGAAGCACATAATTCATAAATAAATAAGATCTAAGGGACATTGGATATGACAATAAAGACAGATTATAAACTGTGGAGTGGTGCTAACCCTGGATGTGGAGTTGAAGAATCAAAAATAAAAATAAAATAAAATAAAATAATAACTGATCTTATGAAAGTGAGAGGCTGAAATCAGCCACGTGAAAGAATCATTATAGGCTAGGCATGGTGGCTCACACCTGTAATCTCAGCACTTTGGGATGCCAAGGTGGGAGAATTGCTTGAGCCCAGGAATTTGAGAGCAGCCTGGGTAATGTAGTGAGACCCCCACCTCTACACGGTGGCGTGTGCCTGTAGTCCCAGCTACTTAGGATGCGGAGGTGGGAGGATGGCTTGAGTCCAGGAGGTCAAGGTTACAGTGAACCGTGATCACTCAAGCCACTGCACTCCAGCCTGGGCAACAGAGTGAGACTCTCTCTCTCTCTCTCTCAAAAAAAAAATCGTTATTATAAGAAAAACTGCAAAACTATTTGCATGAAATAAAAAGAAGGAAAATAATGAGCAACATAAGGTTAAAATAACATTGCAACCCCATGGAAGCAAGAGAAATGGAAATCATTAATAAATAGACAACATATAAGGGAACGCTGCTGTTCTGTTGTAGAGATTACAGAGAGCAATTTAGGAGAGCCAGGCACTGGGGCCAAGAGGGAAATGAAACAAAAACTGAAGGGATTTGTTTAGGAAGAAAAATGAAAACAGATAAAAGGTGTTCATTTCAAAGCTTCCCTCTTTCCCAGCATTTTTCTGAAGTAGAGTTTGAAAAGAAAGCAAAATAACTGCAAACCAATACAGCGGCACGAGTTCACTGACGCAGAGCTAGAAATGACGTTCAGAGATCCGCCAGCCCAGCCTCCTGTTCTGGGTCACCTGGCTCCTTGACAACCCTGAAAGCTGCCTGTGCAAATCTCCAGGCATGTTATACCCATGAGCAGGGACGCGTGGCACTGACAAAGGGACTCGTACACCTTTGAAGTATCCTGGGAGACCACACTCATATTCCACACACGCTCAGGAGTCATTGAGGAGCCACACCGGAAATACGTGGCACGGTCTCATTCCATGTTTGACCAAAACCACTGTTTACCCAGCTCAGCCAATCACTGTATTTTGTTAACCAAACCTAATGCAGAATGATGTTCAGGTGTTTCCAAGGATCAAATCCACTCCCACTGGGAGAAGCTTCCTTCAAGAGCAGCTTCTGTAGCACATGGAGCCAGGAGTCAGGAGACCCTATAAGTTCTGGCTCCATTTCTTACTATGGATAGGACCTAGGGTGAATCACTTTCCTGCTCTGAGATGTGGCTTTCTTAGGTGTAAGGGTTATAAGTGCTCTGCAGATCACATTAAATAATTGTGTGAACATGCTCTAAACACTCTAAACACACATTAGCATGTGTTCTGAAAATAGATAACTGTGATGTTATGTGTGCCTAAAGAGGGCAACTAAAAATAGAGGCATGGCCCCACTGCTTGAATGCCTGCTATCCTCATGACCTGCTTGTGTCAATGGACTGCAGCAAAGCCACCACAGAGGCAGCTCTGAACCTCTGCCTTGGGATCCAGCTGCCATGTAAGAAACTCAGGCTAAACCACCAAGTGCTGGGAGTCCATGAAGAGTTGACCCAGAATGAGGAAAAGGCACCCTGAAGTCCAGCCCAGCCCAGCTTCCAGCTGAGTTGAACAAGACACCTCATGTAAGAGCAGCAGAAACCACCCAGCTGAGCCCCACAAACCCACAGAATCACGAGAAATAATAAATTATGGCTTTTTAAACCAATAAGTTTTGAAATACTTGTTATACAGCAGCAGATAACTTAAACAATGACTCTAAAATAAAAGTTCTAAAACAATTTCCATTGCAGACAAACTCTGTACGTTTTTCATGGGAGGCTCTGAATAGGACAATCATCATTCTACTGTATAACGACTCCTTTGGTGTGTGTGGATGAACCAATCAGTATTGTTGTTTTACTGGTGGGAAGAAGGAAGGAAAGAAAAGAAGGAAGGAAAGTACCCACTGGGCACTGGGATTGCTCAGATCTACCAACTTAAGTCACTTTTCCTAATCCTCATCCCAAGCTCCACAAACATTTGACTCCTTACAAATGCAAACTAAGATTTTTGCTATCATCTATTTTTTATTAATATTATGCCTTGCTCATATGGGCATTCATTGAAATAGTTACTCAGCTTACTACAGAGAGAATGGAGAATAGTCCTGGAGATTTGAACTAAGCCTGTTAACTCCAAAGAAGCCAAAGACTTCTCATGCCAGATGCCATTTCTCCTTGCTCTCCCCAGAGCCGCCATCACACTCTGCCTGTATTACAACCTGGCTTAGAATGGGTCTGCTGCTTGGTTCTGTCATCCTCAGACTTCCCAAGTACCTGCTGCTCTTCTGCACTTGGCCACCCACCTTGTGTTCTCCACCCATCTTGAGCGGTCAGCTCCTGACACCATCTGCCATGCACAGTCCTGCTGATGTGATGCTAAGGAAATTATATGTGTGTGATAGAATGTCAGGATGTTGGTCAAGCTCTAGTTGCCCAGACAGGAGCAAGATGGAGCTGGTTCACAGTGAGCAGAACAAGGTGAGTAACAAGAGGGAAGGATGGCTGCTAATAAGAAACACCCTAAGGAGACTGAGTTTGGAGGCAGGCTGCCCTCTCACTGCTTTGTACATTTTAGGATGTATAAAAAAGTGCCAGCTGTCTAAACAGAGGAATTACTATTTCCAGGTATAGAAATTCCCCAGGAGATAGTCTTTTTTGATGACGATCCTTATTCTTAAAATTTTGCTCCCTCCATCCATACCTGGGTCCACACTACGTCACAGATAAGAGACCAAAAAGATCCATGATTAGAAACACTTTGTAATCAGCATCATAGATGTGAATTTTGGGGACAGAATTAGTCACAAATGATAAGTGGAACCTGACACTGCATTTCAGATGTGGTAAAAAGGCCAGACACTTATATCAGAAAGAGTTGATCTTCTCTAGAGACTTCATTAAGAACAACCGGGTAGCCTCAAGTAGAAGTGAGATTTGGTGAGTGTCACCATACACTGCTTCATCTCTCCAGAGCTGTGGATCCCTTGGTGAATCTAATTAATGCTACAGACATGATCACTTAAAAAAATGGATATGAGGTCTGGGCACAGTGGCTCATGCCTGTAATCCCAGCACTTTGAGAGGCCTAGATGGGCAGATCACCTGAGGTCAAGAGTTTGAGAACAGCCTGGACAACATGGTGAAACCCCATCTCTACCAAAAATACAAAAATTAGCCGGGTGTGGTGGTGGGCCCCTGTAGTCCCAGCTACTCCAGAGGCTGAGGCAGGGGAATCGCTTGAACCCAAGAGGTGGAGGTTTCAGTGAGCTGAGATCAGGCCACTGTACTCCAGCCTGGGTGACAGAATGAGATCCCATCTCGAAAAAAATAATAATTTTTAAAAATACAAAAATTAGCCGGGCGTGGTGACAGGCACCTGTAATCCCACCTACTCAGGAGGCTGAGGCAGGAGAATCACTTGAACCCAGGAGACGGAGGTTTCAGTGAGCCAAGATTGTGCCACTGCACTCCAACCTGGGCAACAGAGTGAGAATCCATCTTGAGAAAAAAAAAAGAAAGAAAGAAAACAGAAAAGAAAAATGCATATGAGCATAGAGACACAGACTGTATTTTTTTTTTTTTTTTTGAGGTGGAATCTTGCTCTGTCACCCAGGCTGGAGTACAGTGGCGTGATCTTGGCTCACTGCAACCTCTGCCTCCCGGGTTCAAGCAATTCTCCTGCCTCAGTCTCACAGGTAGCTGGGACTACAGGCATGCGCCATCATGCCTGGCTAATTTTTGTATTTTTAGTAGAGATGGGGGTTTCACCATGTTGACCAGGCTGGTCTCGAACTCCTGACCTCAGGTGATCCACCCACCTTGGCCTCCCAAAGTGCTGGGATTACAGGCGTGAGCCACCATGCCCGACCTGACATAGACTTTTGTAAACAATTTCATGGAGTTCATGAGTAAGAAGTCCATCCTTGAGCCTTCACTGCCAGACCATGGATTCCAGATCAAGAATTCCTTGCATGATGACTCAAGTAAGGGGAAGATGGGGCTCCAGTCCTACCCAGCTCCATGTGTGCTAGTTCTGCATCTTGGGCATGTCACCTAACGAATGTATTTTGGTCACCTAAACTGTAGAACAGGGATCACAACACTTGTATTTCAAGGATTGTTGTGAAGCTGAAAATCAAATGGAGAAGATACGTCTGACAGAACATTATCTGCACACAAATGAATGTAAAAGTCATGGCTGAATATACAGCTGAAATGTGTCTATGAGTTGTAAGTAGGCATTGATTACAGCTAATGGAGTCTAGACCATATTTCTAACAGTCACTATTAAACACAGGACATAACATCCATAGATCAATCAAATGGAGACTAACATCATACCTGGGAGAACTGGGTCTAGGGGACCACCTCAGCAGCTCACTTCAATTCTGCTGGGATGGTTGCAAAGAGCAGAAATAGAAGGGAGTAGGTGGCCCTTGCCCCCTTTGGGGGACTCTTGGCTGTGATGGTGAAATGAAATAATATTGTTAAGAGCTTGACCAACAAGAAAGATAACCTGATTTTGTGAAAAACTGGAGAAAAGGGGCTAAGCTCATAGGGGTAGGATATCTCATAGGGGCTTTTGCACAATGGCAGCCAGACTTGTGGCCATCACTGTGTCCTTCCCTTCATCCCACGTAAAATCCCTCTCTTACCTTCAATTTGTTGCATCACATTTTTGCTTTATTTTACATTTCTTCTCCTTCAGGAAGCCATAACTACTGTTTACCCCATATCCTCAGATAGCATCATGCCATTGCATTCCATCTAATGACTTCTGCTGATGTGTGCATTGAATATTTTAATATTCCTGGTGTCCCAAATTAAAATGTAATGTTCTTGAAGGTGGAACCTGTGTTTAAGCTTTAACACATACCCCCAAGCATTGTGTCCAGTGGCGGGGGCAGACCATCTCCATACCGACTGGGGCCCGTGGGATCTTATCTCCAACTGTTATAATTTATAGTTACATAAGAAGCTACTCCAGTGCAACTAGCTGCTCTCACCTCAAAAAGCTTGAAGATCTGAATCACACTGAAGTCATAAGAGACCAGCCCCAGAATAAACAAGCTCAACTGGCCATAAAGAGCTCCAAACCACAACACAGTCGTTTGTGTGTTTACATCACTAAGGACTGAAGAAGAAACTAAATTGATAAAACCAAGGTGGCATGAGGAAAGAACCTGGTCAACCTCTTAACTCTGGGGGGCCCATCAGACTATCCTCTGTGTCCACAAAATAGCCCTATAATTGGTTAGTTTCAAAGCAGTCTTCACTTCTCACTTCTGCCTATTCTATTCTGCCTCTAAGCCTGCTTGTCATAGTGTGTTTATCATATACTCTTCTTTTGAAGCCCGGCAGTATTTTTTCTTTTGCATCTCCCTGTTGACATTTTTCATTCTCTGCGATGTATTATTATCATGGGTCTGTTACCCCCCTCTTCTGTCCCACCCCTTCCTCCCCAACAGGATTCTTCCCTCCAAGGGCCAATGCACAGCATGTTTCCCCAGAGGTCTGAAAACACAGAGAAAGATCGTCCACAGACACCTCCACCTGCTTAAAGGTCTGAGTCCTGGGGGCTCACTGCCTCTCCATCTAAGTGTCAACCACGCAACTTGTGGCTGTCACATCTACATCTGTCCCCTGCACACGTCCATCAGGCCAGTGCTGACTCTTACTCTCACTGGCACCAGCAGTGAGACCATGATGTCCAGACCTGCAGACCCATTTCAAGCCAGCGTGTGAGAACAGAATGATGGGCAATATCATTTAGATGTTGTCCCTTCTAAATCGTGTGTTGAATGGTAATCCCCAATGTTGGAGGTGGGGCCTGGTGGGAGAGGTTTGGGTCATGAGGGCAAATCCCTCACGGCTTGGTGCTGTTGTTATGCTAGGGAGTGAGTTCTGTCAAGATCTGGCTCTTTAAAAGTGTGCGGCACCTCCCCGCTTCCTCTCGCTCTTGCTTCTGCTCTCACTATATGAGATGCCTGCTCCTCCTTCACCTTCCGCCATGATTGTAAGCTTCCCGAGGCCTCCCTAGAAGCTGAGCAAATGCTGGCACCAGGCTTCCTGTACAGCCTGCAGAACCACGAGCCAATTAAACTTCTTTACTTTATAAGTTACCCAGTCTCAAGTATTTCTTTATAAAAACACAAGAATGGCCTAATGTGATGGGGGGATCTCATAGATTAGGTGAAGTGCAGTTTGGATAGGTCTAATCGAGGCTCCAGCACATTTATGTGAAGAAGGTAGGTCAACAGACTGTAACGCCAATGTAATCTAATGTGTTTTAGGAGGAAAGAAAGTCAATCAGAAATAAGTAGCTTGATCGAGATGGAGCACTGTCTACACTCTCTGCCTCTATCTCTATCACCTCACCTGCTCTTCAAACCCCTTCGCCCCCACTTCATACTGAAACTCTTATCCTCAAGGCCTTCAGTGGTCTCCTCATTACATTGAGAACGTGAACAGTGTGCTTCCCACAGCTTTCCACAGCCATTCGGCATGAGAATGACCAGGCATGCTTGCTAAAAATGAAGACTTCTGAGTCTTAATACCAGAAAAATGAAAAACTCCATCAATCCAGGATTCCACATCTAGAAAAATATCCTTTAAAACTGAAGGCAGAGTAAAAGCATTTTGAGGCAAACAAAAACTGAAAGGACTTATTGTGAACAGGCAATCTCCTCAAGAAATGCTAAGGGGAGGCCGGGCGCAGTGGCTCACGCCTGTAATCCCAGCACTTTGGGAGGCCAAGGCAGGTGAATCACTTGGGGTCAGGGGTTCGAGACCAGCCTGGCCAACATGGTGAAACCCCGTCTCTACTAAAAATACAAAAATTAGCTGGGCGTGATGGCAGGTGCCTGTAATCCCAGCTACTTAGGAGTCTAAGGCAGGAGAATTGCTTGAACCTGGGAGGCAGAGGTTGCAACGAGCCAAGATTGGGCCACTGCACTCCAGCCTGAGCCATAGAGCGAGACTCAGTCTCAAAAAATAGATATTAAATAAATAAATGCATATTTAAAAAATAGAAATGCTAAGGGGACTTCTTCAGGCTAAAGGGAAAAACACCAGATCATAGATTCAATCTCCAGGGAGGATGAACATCACAGGACATGGGAAAGTGTGGTTAAATTTAAAAAAAAACAACTATATTTTTTCTTTTTTCTCTTAATTTCACTAAAAGGCATATGACAATTTAGTACAAAAAGTAAAACAATATGTTGTTGGTTTCTAAAATATACAGATGTGATATATATGACAACAACAGCACCAATGATCAGGTGGGAGGTAAATGAAACTATATGTTGTATTTTATATAAGGTAGGACAAATTAACTGTAAAAAGTTAAAGATGAAGGCCGGGCATGGTGGCTCATGCCTGTAATCCCAGCACTTTGGGAGGCCGAGTCAGGCGGCTCACCTGAGGCCAGGAATTGGAGACCAGCCTGGCCAACATGGCAAAACCCTGTGTCTACTAAAAATATAAAAAAATCACCTGGATGTGGTGGCAGGCGCCCGTAATTCCAACTACTTGGGAGGCTGAGGCAGGAGAATTGCTTGAACCCGGGAGGTGGAGGTTGCAGTAAGCTGAGATCACACTACTGCACCCCAGCCTGGGAGACAGTGCAAGACTCCGTCTCAAAAAAAAAAAAAATAGAAAAAAATTAAAAAGTTAAAGATGCAGAGTTGATTCCCAAGTGGTGGTTCTCAAAGGGTGTTCCCCTGACCACCAGCAGCAGCAGCAGCAGCAGCATCTGAGAACTTGTTGGAAATGAGACCTCCTGAATCAGAAGCTCTGGGGGTGGGGCCCAACAGTCTGTGTTTTAATAAGCCCTCCAGATGATTCTGATGCACATAAAGTGTGAGAGCCACTTCCCCAGAACAAGCTGTAAAATATGATGGAAAAATATATAACAAAAAAGCCAATAGAATGAATAGTTACACTGGAATACTAGAAAATATTCAATGGACTCCAAAGAAATCAAGAAGGGAGGAACAGAGAGGGAAAAAAGAGAGAGGGAAAAGAAGTAGAAAACAAATTGTAAAATGGCAAAATTAAATCCAATCATACCAATAATTTCACTAAATGCAAGTGGACTAAAAGCTTTAACTGAAGGCAAAAATTAGCAGACTGGAGGAAAAAAAAGAAGCCAGACCAAAGTATATTCTATTTCCAAAAGATTTAGTTTAAGAAAAAAGATTTAAACAGATTGAAAGTAAAAGGATGGAGAAAGATATTTCATGCAAATGCTAATTATATAAAAGCTGGAGTGACTGTCTTACTCTATAATCAAATAGACTTCAAGATAAGGAGTCTATCAGAGATAAAGAGATATTTTATAATGATCAAAAGGCCAATGCATCACAAATACATAACAATTATATGTGTGTGTACCTAATAATAAAGCTTGAAAATGCATGAAGCAAAAACTAACAGAACTAAAGAGAAAAATAGGCAAGGTGCAGTGCCTTATACCTGTAATCCCATCACTTTGGGAGGCTGAGGCAGGTGGATCACTTGAGATCAGGAGTTCAAGACCAAACATGATGAAACCCTGTTTCTATCAAAAAAAAAAAAAAAAAAAAAAAATTTGCCAGGCATGGTGGCACACGCCTGTAATCCCAGTTACTCAGGAGGCTGAGGCATGAGAATCGCTTGAACCTGGGAGTTGGAGGTTGCAATGAGCTGAGATCATGCCACTGCACTCCAGCCTGGGCAACAGAGTGAAACTCTATCAAAAAAAAAAAAAAAAAGGAACTAAAGAGAAAAATAGACATAGCCATATCTAACAAGTTATAGTCAGATCCCCTCTGATTAATAGACAGAGCAACTAGACAAAAAAAATCAGTGAGGAAGTAGAAAATCTGAATGGCGCCATTCACCACCTGGACCTAGTTGACATTCACAGAACACAACATCCATCCAAAAACTGTGAAATACACATTATTTTCAAGAGCTCCTGAACTATTCACCAAGATTGACTGTATGTTGGGCCTTAAAACACATCTCAATAAATTTTGAAAGATTAAAGTCTTACAGAGTATCTTCTCTGACCAAAATGGGATTAAATTAGAAATCAATTAACAATAAGATTTGTAGAAAACTGCCAAATATATGTAAATTAAATAAACACTTAAATCATGAGTCAAAAAAGACATTGCCAGATAAACAAACTATTTAACCTATTTTTAACTTTTTAAATTTAAAATATTAAATATTTTTAATTAATATTAATTAATTAGCATTTTTATTTAAATACTTTTAATATTTTTAACCTAATAATAGTGAAAATACAAGATCAAAGTTGTGGGATGCAACTATAACAATACGTAGAGTTCAAAATTCATAGTTGTAAGTCTGCATACAAGAAAGTAAGATGCTTAAAAAATGACACACACCACAGCCCCTCCACCCACGCGCCCACACCACCACGGCCGCCTGGATCAGTCTTAGGAACTGGAAATACACAACAGAGTTCTCTGCTTCAAGATATCTCCTTCAGCAGCTTTCAGAACACCTGAAAATGTTACGAGAGAATCCTTTCAACTTAAACAGCTCAAAGAAGCAGCACCTTGAGCTTTTATGTCATCACTTCTTAAAACAAAGGGGTGAGTTGCAGCCTGAGTGAGATCCGGTTGTGATGGAGCACAGGTTAAGGGTCCCTGAATAGAGCAAAGCTACAAAGGCGGAAGGATGGATGTCAAAGATGGAGGCCGGGAAGGGTGGCTCACGCCTGTAATCCCAGCACTTTGGGAGGGCAAGGAAGGAGGACCACTTGAGGTCAGGAGTTTGAGACTAGCCTGGCAACATAGCAAGACCCTGCCTCTACGAAAAAAATTAAAAATTAGCCAGGCGTGGTGGTACGCGCCTGTAGTTCCAGCTACTCAGGAGGCTGAGGTGGGAGTATCACCTGAGCCTGGAGGTCGAGGCTGCAGTGAGCCGAGATCACACCACTGCATTCCAGCCTGGATGATACAGCAAGACCCTGTCTTCTAAATAAATAAATAAATAAAAATAAAAATAAAACTTCTGAGTAGTGACAAAAGCCTTGGAAGTAAACTCAACACAATTAGTAAACAAAAACATTATGAATGACCTTGATTCTAATACTACTACTAATGTTAAATGATAAATCTTAAAAAGTGTCTGTTCCTGAGGACCAGAATATAGTGGATAAACAGGAGAGGATGTCAGAATGTTGCCAGAAAGACAAGCGCAATGTTATGGTGTCCGCACTGCACGGAACCCGTGGAAGGGGATTGAAGGGGGCACTCCACATGAAAACGCAGTGTGGCTGCTGTCTGCCGCACAAAGCTAGGGTGCCCAGGTGTCGCTGCCTCTCCCATGATTCTCCCCTCTGATAAGACACCTCCTGGGGGGTGGTGCAACCATTTCTGGACTCTGCTTAGGAAGAATGTGGTAACCGGAAACCAAGCTCTGCACACCCCACTGCGGCCGTCTGGAAACTCCTGGAAATCCCTGAAAAGGCTGCCATACAGAACTAACAGCTGTTGCTGATATTGGCTCCACAGGCCCCGGATGGCCCCACAGTCAAGGCCTCCTCTTCTCTGTCACTTCTCTCTCACTTACCTGAAGTGAAGGTGATGGTTGGTCGTGGGACACAAGGAACCACAGTCAGGAGATGGGCAACGCATCCTTCCAAGAAGCAAACAGGTGAATGCAGGCTTGCAAGGGATGCAGAAGTGGAGAAGGCAGCTCCGTGGAGCCCCAGGCACGACCTTAGGTGCCTGACATCATGGCCAGATCCACTGATCCAGCCTATCCACCACTTCCGCCTGAGGACTCCACCTCTGTCCTACTGGGAAGAACACACTAGAACTGCCATGCGTGATTTGTGATTGTCAGTGTGCATGATGCCTAAGGGAACTGCCTAAGAAACCACAGGTTTCCATCCCACTGCTCCTTACAGAGACTTGGGTTATATTCAGACATTGCTAGGGTGGACCTGATCAGGGTTTGCGGCCCCTACCTGGGTGCTCATCTTAAGTGGGAACAGGCGAGTAGCACCCTTTGCCAGGCAGCTCAGAACGAGGGGCCGTGTGCTGGGTGTGCCCCTCTGACCCAGCCATGCCATCCTGCACCGGTCAGCCAATCGGTATTCCCTGCTGACTCTGCAGAGCTCCCTGTGCACTCTTGCCACCCAGGCTTACAGGAATGGCAGGCTGCTCGGGAATGACTGACACCTCTCTGGGTGAAATCACAGCAGATCACTCTGCATCATGACACATCATCTCTGTGTCACCAAGCCTACATCATCCTGAAGAAAACAAGGCCAACTCGCAATGCTGGGGATGCAGACGATACCCCCTCGCTCTAACTTAAGCCAGTGCTGGGTGGTAAAATCAGAACATTATCCTAAAGGAAATTATTTTCCTGTCAAACATTTCAATGACCTTCGTATGCCCCTGTGAAGAAAAGCTGATATTATTATCCAGGTCTTGATGGGGATATGGGCAAAGCATGAACAAAATATTTCCCCTTCTGCCTGATAAGTTGCCTTGCAGTTAACTTCTGGACTCTGTTCTCCTGGAAACAGACAAAGATGGAATGTGTAATTATGTCACCAAGCAACGTCCCAATAGTAGAAACAGCCTGATTGATAACCTGCCCCTGGAATGAACACTGCCGGGAAGTCATTTCTACGGGCGTAACAGTCACGCCCCACGTGGGGACTGGGGACCCTGGAAGCTGCATCAACAGCTCCTGTGGGGAGCAGGGCTTCAGGGCAGCCCCAATACCTGCCAATGACGTCGTCTCTTTGTACCCGAGCCACTCACCTCACGCAGAGAGTCCAGCCCCTGATGGGGTTGGCAGACCTGCAGACACCTGCAGGAAGGTGTGGCACTGGCCTGGCTGCTGCCCTGCGCTCTGCAGACCAGCGAGGCCGAGACTGCCAGTGGGAACCTGAGGGCTTACTTGGCTCTGAGGACACTCTGGTGAGTACTGTAGGGGAAAACATCTTATATCACAGCGGTAAATTATCCAGCTTATTTCTGAAGGAACACACAAGTAACAGCTCTTGGTGGTTTCTAAGTAGTCTACCCATTTAAAAACTAAAAAGTAATTGTCCAGAAAACACAGACCAAACACAGCTAACAAAGATCTCAAGTAGCTTCACCAGGTAGCTGAGCCCAAATGGACAGAAAGTGAAAAGTTCAACTCGGAAATACCCCCATGGGATCGTGCTGAAGATCCAATGGGCGCTATGAGTTCCCAAGAATCTTAAGAGGCATAGAGTTGGCCTCTTTATTTGAAGCTCAACTTTCCATCTGAGTGAAGAGGCAAGGTATAACACGCATCCCAGACGCTCACTCCAACAGCTCCGAGGCACGGAGGCAGGCACTCCTGCCAGCTCCCACGTTTAGCATCCACTGCACTCCGCTGCAGTCACGTGGGGACTTAGGCACCATCCCTGCCTGCTCAGCCACTGGGGCGAGTTCCTCACTGTGTGTGTCTGGAACAGCCACGGCCAATAAATAGTTGTTAAATGAAGAAATAAATGAACCATCCTGAACCTGTGGCTTCTTGCTCTGTAAAATGAAAACAATACCTACCTCATCCACTGAAAATTGTTTTCAAGTGAAATCATGTAAAAACTCTTCATAAACTGTAGGGCACTGAACAATTAACAGTAAGCCAACATTAATAACACCTCTTCCTTTCATTAGTGAGTACCATGGGAAATGTGCCTCCCGAGACTAGGCCTGGAGACTAGCCACCCACATCCTTCTGCAGCGGGGCTGGGGTGAGGGCCAGTCCATCCCAGCCGCAGTGGAGAACTGGGCTCAGTGCAAGTGATTCTTTGCCTTAGTGTTATTTTTGCTTACAGAATGGAGCTTTGTGGGTTTGCTTTTCAACTCCATCTTCTTAATTCCATCTGCAGTAGCTCTGTAGGGCTTACCCCTGTTCACTCAGCCAAGTTTAGGAAATATCTCACTGTCACTCCTTACATCATATTAAATTACACACACTTAGGTGTTAGCAATTATAGGGTATTAATTTTTAATGACATGCAAAAACATTTACAGCAATCTCATACCCACAGAGTTGTAACTCTGCAATGATGATTTCTTAGTATGGGAAAAATCTTCTTCAGAGTCATTAATTGAATTACAAAAGTGAGTGTTAATACAATTTAACAAACACTCACAGAAACACTGCATCATACAAGATATTTTACTGGAGGCTGGATGCTTGTGCTAGTGTTCGGTGCCAGTGCAGGGTGCCAGTACTAACGCTGGGTGCTAGGTGCTGGTGCCAATACTGACCTGAGTTCTAGTTTGATTGCACTGTGGTCTGAGAGACAGTTTGTTGTAATTTCTGTTCTTTTACATTTGCTGAGGAGTGCTTTACTTCCAACTATGTAGTCAATTTTTGGTGCTGAAAAGAATGTATATTCTGTTGATTTAGGGTGGAGAGTTCTGTAGATATCTATTAGGTCCACTTGGTGCAGAGCTGAGTTCAATTCCTGGACATCCTTGTTAACTTTCTGTCTTGTTGATCTGTCTAATGTTGACAGTGGGGTGTTAAAGTCTCCCATTATTATTGTGTGGGAGTCTAAGTCTCTTTGTAGGTCTCTAAAGACTTGCTTTATGAATCTGGGTGCTCCTGTATTGGGTGCATATATATTTAGGATAGTTAGCTCTTCTTGTTGAATTGATCACTTTACCATTATGTAATGGCCTTCTTTGTCTCTTTTGATCTTTGTTGGTTTAAAGTCTGTTTTATCAGAGACTAGGATTGCAACTCCTGCCTTTTTTTGTTTTCCATTTGCTTGGTAGATCTTCCTCCATCCCTTTATTTTGAGCCTATGTGTGTCTCTGCAAGTGGGATGGGTTTCCTGACTACAGCACACTGATGAGTCTTGACTCTTTATCCAATTTGCCAGTCTGTGTCTTTTAATTGGAGCATTTAGTCCATTTACATTTAAGGTTAATATTGTTATGTGTGAATTTGATCCTGTCATTATGATGTTAGCTGGTTATTTTGCTCGTTAGTTGATGCAGTTTCTTCCTAGCCTCGATGGTCTTTACAATTTGGCATGTTTTTGCAGTGGCTGGTACTGGTTGTTCCTTTCCATGTTTAGTGCTTCCTTCAGGAGCTCTTGTAGGGCAGGCCTGGTGGTGACAAAATCTGTCAGCATTTGCTTGTCTGTAAAGTATTTTATTTCTCCTTCACTTATGAAGCTTAGTTTGGCTGGATATGAAATTCTGGGTTGAAAATTCTTTTCTTTAAGAATGTTGAATATTGGCCCCCACTCTCTTCTGGCTTGTAGAGTTTCTGCCAAGAGATCCGCCGTTAGTCTGATGGGCTTCCCTTTGTGGGTAACCCAACCTTTCTCTCTGGATGCCCTTAACATTTTTTCCTTCATTTCAACTTTGGTGAATCTGACAATTATGTGTCTTGGAGTTGCTCTTCTCAAGAAGTATCTTGTGGCGTTCTCTGTATTTCCTGAATTTGAATGTTGGCCTGCCTTGCTAGATTGGGGAAGTTCTCCTAGATAATATCCTGCAGAGTATTTTCCAACTTGGTTCCATTCTCCCCGTCACTTTCAGGTACACCAATCAGACGTAGATTTGGTCTTTTCACATAATCCCATATTTCTTGGAGGCTTTGTTCATTTCTTTTTTATTCTTTTTTCTCTAAACTTCTCTTCTCACTTCATTTCATTCATTTGATCTTCCATCACTGATACCCTTTCTTCCAGTTGATCGATTCGGCTACTGAGGCTTGTGCATTCGTCGTGTAGTTCTTGTGCCTTGGTTTTCAGCTCCATCAGGTCCTTTAAGGACTTCCCTGCGTTGGTTATTCTAGTTAGCCATTCGTCTAATTTTTTTCAAGGTTTTTAACTTCTTTGCCATGGATTCGAACTTCCTCCTTTAGCTCAGAGTAGTTTGATCATCTGAAGCCTTCTTCTTTCAAATCGTCAAAGTCATTCTCCATCCAGCTTTGTTCCATTGCTAGTGAGGAGCTGTGTTCTTTTGGAGGAGGAGAGGTGCTCTGATTTTTAGAGTTTCCAGTTTTTCTGCTCTGTTTTTTCCCCATACCTTTGGTCTTTGATGATGGTGCCATACAGATGGGGTTTTGGTGTGGATGTCCTTTCTGTTTGTTAGTTTTCCTTCTAACAGTCAGGACCCTCAGCTGCAGGTCTGTTGGAGTTTGCTGGAGGTCCACTCCAGACCCTTTTTGCCTGGGTATCAGCAGCAGAGGCTGCAGAACAGCAGATATTGGTGAACAGCAAATGTTGCTGCCTGATCGTTCCTCTGGAAGTTTTGTCTCAGAGGAGTACCTGGCCGTGTGAGGTGTCAGTCTGCCCCTAATGGGGGGTGCCTTCCAGTTAGGCTACTCGGGGGTCAGGGACCCACTTGAGGAGGCAGTCTGTCCGTTCTCAGATCTCCAGATCTCCAGCTACGTGCTGGGAGAACCACTGCTCTCTTCGAAGCTGTCAGACAGGGACATTTAAGTCTGCAGACGATTCTGCTGCCTTTTGTTTGGCTATGCCCTGCCCCCAGAGGTGGAGTCTACAGAGGCAGGTAGGCCTCCTTGAGCTGTGGTGGGCTCCACCCAGTTGGAGCTTCCTGGCCGATTTGTTTACCTACTCGAGCCTCGGCAATGGCGGGTGCCCCTCCCTCAGCCTCGCTGCTGCCTTGCAGTTTGATCTCAGACTGCTGTGCTAGCAATGAGCGAGGCTCTGTGGGAGTAGGACCCTCCGAGCCATGCACGGGATATAATCTCCTGGTGTGCCATTTGCTAAGACCATTGGAAAAGCACAGTATTAGGGTGGGAGTGACCCGATTTTCCAGGTGCCGTCTGTCATCCCTTTCTTTGACTAGGAAAGGGAATTCCCTGACCCCTTGTGCTTCGGCTCACGCTCAGTGCGCTGCACCCACTATCCTGCACCCACTTTCCAACACTCCCCAGTGAGATGAACCCAGTACCTCAGTTGGAAATGCAGAAATCACCCATCTTCTGTGTTGCTCACGCTGGGAGCTGTAGACTGGAGCTGTTCCTATTTGGCCATCTTGGTTCCACCAGGCCTGTTTTTTAATTGGGTTGTTGGTTTTCTTATTGTTAAGCTTTAAGAGTCCTTTGTGTATTTTGAATACCAGTCCTTTATTAAATATGTGCTTTACAATGATTTTCTCCCACTCTGTGACTTGTCATCTGATTTCCTTAGTGCTCCGTGACTTTCACAGAGCAGAAGGTTTTACCATGAACGAAGTCCAACTTACTGATTTCTTCTTTCATGGATCGTGCTTTCAGTGTTGTATCTAAAAAGTCACCCCCGAACCCAATGTCACCTAGATTATCTCATCTGTTATCTTCTAGAAGGTTTAAAGTTTTGCATTTTACATTTAGGTCTGTGATCCATTTCAAGTTAGTTTTCGTAAAAGGTGTAAATGCTGTGTCTAGATTCTTTTGTGTATGTGTGTATTTGGATATTCAGTTGTTCCAGCACCATTTATTGAAAAGACTCTCCAGTCTCCATTGAGTCGCCTTTGCTCCCAAAATCTAAATCTTTAAACTGATAGATATGCTGTTTAAAGTCAGCCAACTCTAAAGAACCCAAAGGAGTAAAGAGCTATTCTGAACATACGTTTCAATAGGTGAAGGCAAAAGAGACCCAGGGGGCGGCTTTGGGCCTCAAGGCCTGGACTGATCGCCTTGGCTGAACACTCTATGATGCTGGGTTCAGCCGAGGGTTCAGCTGGGGACATTGTGACATCTCCCTGGGAAGTCTTCAAGCACAGACAACCTGGGCACACCTGAGAGTGTGCAGGAGGCTGAAGTCATCCAGCAAGATGTCACCAAGAAGCCTGGGCACTGAGCGATGCAATGGGGATCCCAGGAACAAAGGAGCCACCTGGCCTCTGCACGACACCATCCACGCTGAGATTAGACCCGAACTCACACTGCAGTGACACCATCAAATTATAGCCTGGCAAGACAAGAGAGGAAGGGCCATGGATAGGAAACGTGATACAAATGAGACTGTCAGCAGCTGAAGGCTTTTCACTGAGTGGGAAATGTCATATAGGAATAGAGAGGGGTAAAGATGGAGACTACTGTATTCCAGACACTGTAGCTGGTCTTTCAGACACAAGGTCTGGTATAAGACTCCAATAATTCTGTGAGGTGCTTAAATATCCCCACTGGACCAAGGAGGACACTGGGGAGAAAGGAATAAGAGGACAGAACAGCAAAGAAGAAAGAAGGAAAGCGAGAGATGAGCTTCAGGGAGCACCTGCTGGGGTGCAGGTATTTCCAGGAACTTTCCTTGGTGAGCATTTAAGGCAGCAAGCTGACTTGTCTGGGGTCTGTCATTAACAAGAGCTGGGCCATGGCTGCAGGTAAGTCCTCCAAACCTGGCACCATCCAGAAAGCACTCAGAATCTTGGCTAACCAGCTGACAGGTGTGCCACAGCCATGCACTGAGCAGGAGCTGAGGCAGCGTTGAGTGAAATGTCCCATGAGATGGGAGGAGAGCAGAGGTGTGCAGGCTGAGTGAATCAGCTTCCAGGAGACAGGAGTCAAAGGTGGTGCCAGGCAGAGAAAGGTCATAGAGTTAGGAATTGCACTAAACACAGCCTGATTAGGCTCTGGCACCTACTAGCTGGGAGGCCTCTTGAAGTCACAATGGCCCCCTTGTAAAACAGGGACAATATGACCCCTGTTGTAGAACTGCTGGAAGGTAGAGCTAATGCCTAACCCATACCATTTATTAATAAGTGGTAAACACAATTATAATCCCATCCTTAGAGGATGGTTGAGTTCCGCTAGGAAGCCCGGAGAGGGAAGGCATTCCTGTTACGGGAGATTTTAAGGTGGCATTTAAGGTGGGGAGGGGGGCTCTGCAGCCATTAGCTCCTCCCTGCTCTCTCCCTAGGGCAGGGCCTTCTTTTCTAGCCCCTTAGATTTCCTTTAATCTCACCCAGCACATGGAAACAACACCCAGATCAGCTGACAATGTGGTTTCAGACTTGCTGCAAGTCGAGTTAGGGACCCCAAAGCCAAGGACCGCTTCCCCCAAATGAGCTGAGCCTCTGTGGACTGTGGAAAGGCTGTGGTAAAGCAACTTTCACTGGGAAGGACTGGGACCTGGACAACTGAACATGCTTCATTATTGTTAAGAGACAGTAGGAAAAAAGTTACCCCAAAGGCCACCTGGAAACTAACGGGAAACTCAGGCGTAGACTTTAATCACCTTTTTCATTTACTGACACAAGTAATGCCAATGGACTCATGGGGCATCCCAGTAGTCTACGCTAAATGCCTTAATTCTTATCTCAGGCCCCCAACAAAATCGCAATGGCTCTGTTCAGCTCAAGCCCTAGCCAGATAATTGTCTTTGGTAATATGCCTGGGCTAAGACTCCCGTACCATAAGACTTGTATTTTGGAAACTGGTCCAGGAAAAAAAGTAAACAACAACAACAACAACAACCAAAAACCATCTCAGAAGCTCATGGCTGTAAAGGCTGCATTTGTAGTTAATGAACGGGATGCTTATCAGCAGGTGATCATTTCATTTCCAAAGAGCAATTTCCATTACGTTTCCAATACAGTCTTCATTATTTTTAAAGAAAGGATAAGAGAATGATACTCTTAAATATCCCTTGTCTCTTCTAGTTTATTTTTTAATCTTTTTTCTTACAATAAATGTATTACACAGTCACTGTGGGAAATACATAACAAATTAAGATGACTTTTGAGATCACCTATAGCAGGTATCGTTAACTGTTACCATGACTTGTGAGATCACCTATAGCAGGTATCATAATTGTTACCATCTGTGGTGGTTCCTTTTTGTCGGCCTCACACATACACATAGTGTCTGAACAAGCCTTTTTATTCTATGTGCTTCCTTTGCTCTCCTGTTCTCGACCTGTCTTGGCACCTGCTGCCCTGGCGCCCTCTCGGTAGCCCTCCCTATGGGCCTGCACCTTCTGGTTTACTGGCTGCCCCGCTCAACCATCGGCCCCTGGAAGGAGCAGCCCTGTGGGCTGCGGTGGCCCTAGAACTTTCAGTGTGGCAGGACTCCGAAGCCTCTGCTGGGAGGAAGAATGAACTCACCTGTGGTTGTCAGCTGGGCTAGTCTGTGGAGCCCAGCTATTTGGCCAAGCAACAGTCTAGATGTGGCCGTGAAGGTACTCTTAGGTGAGATTAACATAAATCGGTAGACTTGAGCAAAGCAGATGCCCCTCCACCTTGGGGGTGGGCCTCATCCAATCAGGGAACAGTCATAAGCGAGAAGACTGAGGACCCCTGAGGAAGAAGTCCTCACACTGCCTTCCGACTCCAGGAGGAATCCTCAGCTCTCACCTGGGCCTCCAGCCAGCCCTGCAGACTTTGTACTCACCAGCCCCACATGGCGACAGCCAATTCCTTAAAATCAATCTCTGTGTGTGTGTGGCGTGTGTGTGTATTTTCACATACACACACACACACATCCTCTGGGTTCTTCTCTGGAGTGCCCCCGTTAACACACCATCCTTCTGGAAATTGTCCCCACCTGTCAGCAGTCAGCACACAGCCACGCTGGCCCCTCTCTGGCCTGGCCTCCTCCCCCTTAATTCCTCCTGCCTCCCACCATGGCTGGTTCCCCAGTTGCCTTCCTGCAAGGCTCAGCTTTGGAGCTCTACCTTCTCTCCCACCCAAGTCCTTCTTAGACAACTCACCCTTCCACCCAGCCACTGTGGACTGATTCGATTCTTCTGGAACTCAGGAGCACGGGCAGGTTTGAGCGTGAGGAGATGGTCCTGGGGGTGACAACCCTCCCCCAACTTTGTCCTTGTCATGTCCCCCTGTTCCCCTGCACAAGCCTCCCATGCAGCCAGGCCAACTCACCTCCTCGCCACACTCCTGCCAGCGGCCACATGCTGGCCCCCCGACCCTCCAGCCATTATCTCCTCTCTGTTCAGGCTCTGAAGCTTCTCCCAGATCCTCATTCTCACTGAGTTCTCTCCTGATTCCCTGCAGAACAGCATTTGGCTTTCATATGTCTCGTGTTGTGAAACAATATTCTGTGTGACATTATTATATAATACACTCTTCTGTGGCCAGAACTAACAGGATTATAGTAAGTCACCCCAGGATGTGGATTTAATGTCATGGAAATGCCACCCAAAAAATGAGTGCTGCAGAAGTATCTTACTCTCAGAAATTACTGATATGTTACTAAAGAAACGCTGGAAATACTAAAGTTCATTTAAAAACAAAGCAAAAGAAGAAAAACAGGCCGGATATTTGTATCAACAGGAAAAAGTTACAACCTAAGTAGGTGTACACCAAGCCGGGTGTAGGAAGTGAAGGTGTGCAAACAAGGGCTGTGCTCTGTGTGGAGTCAGAGAGCAAGGAGTCAAGGGCCAGGAGTCCAGCGCTTTTTTGGGAAGTAAGCCTGGCTCTGGATGGTAGACCAGATACTGGACAGAGAAATAACCCTGTAAAGCACCCACTCTTTCTGATCTAATTCTAGGCTTGGCAGAAGCCATGTGAGAGGAGACTGGGCTCTGGGCCTTCCCACCAAGCGCATCCCAGGCCAGAGGCATCTCCCAGAGAAAACAGTCACATTGGCACCATGGCTTTGGATCCAGACTGTTGTGGCTTTGATGACCACAATATTGTTTCTGGGATGTGGAGATAAGGACCAGAACGCTGCACTCTGTACCTCACTGAGAATGCCTGTGACCACTGGCTGGATAGGGGACACCTTCATATTATCAGCCCCTGTCCCTATAACAGCAGGTGTCACACCTCCCAGTTAGAGCCCAACTATCTGGGGGGTCAGCACAATGTCCCATCCTTACCCTATAGCTTCCCTCTCTGAAGTACAAGGCATCTGACTAATTATAAGTTATCTGGGAACTACTCTTTTCTTTGTATTTTCACCTACCAGACCCTTCTCTGAATATTTGCAATTAGTCCATTCAACAGCTACTTCTCAAATGTACTCATTCATTCAACAAACACTTTCTGAGCCCCCAGAATGCATCAAGCATGGCACTAGTGCTTGCACATGAGCACAAAGAGCTGGACCATGAAGCCAGCCATGGTTCCTGCTGCCAGGAGTCCCTGGTTGAGTGGGAGGGCAGACAGCGAATGAGCCAGTGCACATCACAAACAGTGCACCACGATGCCTCAGAGAAATGGCTGATGCTAGGGCTGGGGCCGGAGTGTACCACGTGGTCTAGAGCATCTTAGAGTGCAAGAAAGAAAATGCTACACACACACACACACACACACACACAAAGATGGGTGTGCATCAAAAGGGAAATAGGAGCCAAATGAAAGAACAAAATAAAGAATAATAATCCAAAGTCTAAAATAAATATCCATGAGTCCATACTGATATCAATGAATGATTGGACACATGAATAAATTGGGGGAAGGGACAAATCTCCCGTGCAGAAGAATAGCAGATGACGATGTGGCCACTCCTCAGGAAGGCGGGGTACCTCTCCCCACCCTCAAGCAGGGGTGACTTCTCCCAAGGAACACAGCGTGGAAAGGGGAAAGAGGCACCTGACAGTGGAGAGACCCAATCCACACCACCTCAGCAAGGGGTCCAAGCTGAGCATCAGCAGTGACAAGTGCTGTTGAATGTCATCTGTGCCTTCAGTGTAATGTGATAGAAATGGCTCTTTACCTCTGTGGTCCTCCTCCCAGAACACACAAGCCCATCTGATCATGAGAAAAACTTCAGACAAACCCAATGTGAGGGACATGGATGAAGACAAGAGCTTGGTACCAAGTAGTGGGGCTGCTGCTATAACAAACATCTGAAAATGTGGAAGCAGCCTTGGAACTGGGTAATGCTTAGAGGCTGGAAGAATTTGGAAGGCAGGCTAGAAAAAGCCTAGGTTGCTGTGAATGGAGCATTCAGGGCAATTCTGGTGAGAACTCGGAAAGAAGAAGAGAGCTGTAAGGAAAGTCTGGATCTTCTCAGAGATTGCTTAAGTGGTTGTGACCAGAATGTTATGGAGATACGGGCAGTGAAGCCCATTCTGATGAGGTCTCAGATGGAAATGAGAAAAGTTTTGGAAACTGAAGTAAAGGTCATATTTGTTATAAAGTGGCAAATAACTTAGCTGAACTCTGTCTATGCCCAAGGGCTTTATGGAAGGCAGAATTTGAGAGCAACAAACTAGGATATCTGGCAGAAGAAATAGCTAAGCAACAAAGTGTTCAAGGTGCTGTGTGGCTTCTTTGGGCTGCTTACAGTATAATGACAAAAGAGAGAAACAATTTGAAGACAGAATTTAGGCCTGGTGTGGTCGGTGGCTCACGCCTGTAATCCCAGAACTTTGGGAGGCCGAGACGGGCAGATCATGAGGTCAGGAGATCGAGACCATCCTGGCTAACACAGTGAAACCCCATCGCTACTAAAAATACAAAAAATTAGCTGGGCATGGTGGCGGGTGCCTGTAGTCCCAGCTACTCAGGAAGCTGAGGCAGCAGAATGGCGTGAACCCGGGAGGCGGAGCTTGCAGTGAGTCGAGATCGCGCCACTGCGCTCCAGCCTGGGTGACAGAGCGAGACTCCATCTCAAAAAGTAAAATAAAGACAGAACTTATAAATAAAGGGGAAATGGAACAGAAATATTTGGAAAACTCTCAGCCTGGCCATGTAAGAATAAAAAACATGTTCAGGACAGACTATTGAGGGTGGCCAAGACACTGCTAAAGAGATTATGGATAGAAGGAAACCAGGTTCTTTCTATTCACCAAGACAATTAGACAATGACCCTGAAGGGTCATTACCCAGAGATCTTCAAAGTAAGCTAAGACTTTGAGGGCAAGGTTCCCAGAGAGGTGCCTGTGGGACTTCAGCATACACTGCCCTACATTGCCCTGGGACTCTGCTCCCCAAATTCTGGCACAGCACCCCACAGTTTGACCCACCATTCTGGAAGGTATAAGCTGCAAACCTTGCTGGCATGCATGTAGTGCTGACTCTGCAGACATGCAGAATGTACAAGCTGTGGGGCCATGGTGGCCTCCACCTAGATTTCAAAGGATGACTTGGACAGCCTAGGGGCTCAGGCAGACACTTGTCACAGAGGTGAGGCATGGGAGCCGGGGAGCCCCTGATCCCCCAGAACTGTAGGGTCACTAGTGTGCAACTCCAACCTGGGAAAGCTGCAGGCATGAGACTCCAACCTCTGAGAGCTGCTGGGTGGACTGATCCCAGCAAAGCCATAGGGGAGGGGCTGCCTGAGGTCTTGAGGGGTCCAAGCCCCACTCCAATGTGCCCAGATTGCAGGACAGGGAGTCAGAGGAGATTATTCACCAGCTTTAAGACTTAATGTTTTTTTTTCCATTGATATAGTTTGGGTATTTGTCCCCTCCAAATCTCATGTTGAAGTGTAATCTCCAATGTTGGAGGCGAGGCCTAGTGGGAGGTGTTTGAATCATGGGGGTGGATCCCTAATGAATGGCTTAGTGCCATCCCCTTGGTGACCAACGAGTTCACTTGAGATCTGGTTATTTAAAAGTATAGGGCACCTCTCTGCTTTTTCTCTTGCTCGCACTCTCACCATGTGAGACATTTGCTCTCCCTTGGCCTTCCAACATGATTGGAAACTTGCTGAGGCCCTCACCAGAAGCAGATGCTAGCACCATGCTTCTTGCACTGTCTGCAGAAACATGAGTGAATTAAATTTCTTTTCTTTTCTTTTTTTGAGACCGGTCTCACTGTGTTGCTCAGGCTGGAGCACAGTGGCAAGATCATAGCTCACTGCAGCCTCCATCACCCAGGCTCAAGTGATCCTCCTGCCTCAGCCTCCTGAGTAACAGGGACTACAGGGACACACCATCACACCCAGCTAATTTTTTTTTTTTTTTTTTTTTAGTAGAGATGAGGTCTCACTATATTGCCCAGGCTGGTCTTGAACTCCTGAGCTCAAGCAATCCTCCTGCCTCAGCCTCCCAAAGTGCTGGGATTACAGGCGTGAGCCACCACACCAGCCTGTCTTTTCTTTATAAATTACCCAGCCTCGGGTATTTATTTGTGGCAATGTAAAAACAGCCTAACACATGCATGTTGGGTTCTAGATGTAGCTGGAACCAGTTACCCCTTTCTTCCTGCCTCTCTCTCCCTTTTGGAATGAAAATGTCTCTCCTATGCCTGCCCCACCATTGTCTTTTGGGAGTAGATAGCCTGTTTTGATTTCACAGGTTCACAGCTGGAAAGGAGTCTGCCTCAGGCGAGCTATGCCTGCCTTGGAGTCTGAGCTTTATCTGATTTAGATGGGACTCTGGATTTGAACTTTTCAGCTGTTGCTGGAAGAGTTAAGCCTTTGGGGACTATTGGGATGGAATGAATGTATTTCACATGTGAGAAAGGCATGAATTTGGGGGGCTAAGACAGAATGCTATGGTTTGAATGTGTCCCCTAAAGTCCATGTGTTGGAAACTTAATCCCCAATGAAACAGTGTTGAAAGATGGGAGGGACTTTTAAGAGGTGAGGAGGTATGATGGCTTTGCCCTCATGAATGGATTAATGCTGTGATCTCTAGAGTGGGTTAGTTATCTTGAGAGTGGGTTCCTGAAAAAACAATGAGTTTGACCCCCTTCCTCTCTCTCCACCCCCACCTCTCTTTTCTTTCCCTATCCTTCTCATTCTTTTGCCCCTCCACCTCTGCCATGGGAAGACACAGCAAGAAAACCCTCGCCAGATGTGAGCATCTTGATATCAGACTTCCCAGCCTCTAGAATTGTGAAAAATAAATTTCTTTTCTTTATAAATTACCCAGTCTATGGTATTCTGTTATAGCAACACAAATGGACTAAGACAACTAATTTTCAGTTTTCAAATGAGCATCCCATCAAGTCCTTAAGTTTTATACAGTCCACATTTAATTTCTGCTGCAACAAGACTGTCTGATGAGTAGCAAAAACTGAAGGACAGTGTTCAATGTTAAGGCCATGCAGACTAATATAGATAACCTGAACAGAAAAAGAGATATTTTACACAGTGATGAGATGGTTTCATTTTTGCACACATGAGCAAATGCAACACATTCTCTGTGACAACTTTGGTTTGAAAGTTCTATCCTGCACCAGTCCTAGAACAATTTCCACTGGTCCAGAATGTCAATGCTCAGACACAGTACTGCATGGAATCAGGTGCAGGATTGAGAACAGGGCATGCTTTAGAAAAAGCAAAAGCTATTTCCAGGACTATCTGCTATGCTGGTTCAGCTTTGCCAAGCAATATTCAAATACTCATGGAGCAGCGCATACTATGAGCAAAGTACTTAGTATTGTAGAAATGCAAAAGAAGAAGAAGAGGAAGAAAAGCTTAAACTGTTTATAATCCCCAAAGAAGTCTACAATCTGCTTAGAAAAATTATTTTATTATGCAAACAGCTGAGCCTGGCTGAAGCATCTGTCTGGGAGAGGAATGGAGAGGAGACTGGGAAGTCCACAGTGGTTAGATTGTGTGGGGCAGGACAGAGCACCCAAGATTCACTGCATAGGGCACATCTGGGCAGTGTGAGGATGTCTAACAAAAAAGCCTAGAGATGCTCAGTGCGGTGGCTCACGCCTGTAATCCTAGCACTTTGGGAGGCTGAGGCGGGTGGATCACCTTAGGTCAGGAGCTCCAGACCAGCCTGGCCAACATGGTGAAACCCAGCTCTACTAAAAATACAAAACCTAGCCAGGAGTGGTGGTGCGGGCCTGTAATCCCAGCTACTCGGGAAGCTGAGGCAGGAGAATCACTTGAACCCGGGAGGCAGAGGTTGCAATGAGCTGGGATCACACCACCGTACTCCAGCCTGGGCAACAGAGCCAGACTTCGTCAAATAAATAAATAAATAAATAAAAATAAAAAAATTTTAAAAGCCTAGAGATTTCTGTGTCTCTCCACTCTCCAGGTTCAAGGCCATTTCAGGGGCCTCCCCAAAGTTTTTAAAACTTGACTTGGGCAAATTCTTTAAGAACCTTGTTCTCCTCAAATAAAATATTTTGGAAAGCGGATTTTTATGAAGTCTTGGCTCAGCTTCCATGACCTTTAACAGACATCTTAATTGTTTCATGGGAGAATATGACCCAACAAGTGGCATATGGTTTAGGTGGGGACGTTTAATTACCAAACAATTTTGTAGAATAAGCAAGTCACACATCTTTTGTCCGATGCATGACAGGTTTGAACCTGTAAAGCCAGGTCCCTAAATAGCTTCCAACGTTTCCACCCCACCAGCCCTTGCACCACTCCCTGTACTGACCCTGAGCTTTCTAGTCTTGACTGAAAAGCGGGGAGGCAATGTGGTCCCTCTTGGTGCACTGTCCCGAGGAAGGACTGCTCCGCTTCCCCGGAGGAGGCTTCAAAGGATGGAGGTAATTAATAAAAACAACCCCTGTACCTCCTCTAAGTGGTCATTAATTAATAAAGAACCTCCAGGCTGCTATAGGAGAGGTCTGTGCACCCCGCGGGCTAGGAGAAGGCTGGAGTACCCAGAAAGACCGAGGATGTGTCCTGGCAAAAACACAGCCTGCCCCTCACACTGCTCCCCACGTGTGCACTAGGGAGGAAGAGTTCCCTCGAGGGCCTGGGCAGGCGCCCCACACCTGCACCCGTGCAGAGGGGGCTGGGCCCGCCCTCTGCGCTCCCGAGGGAGAGCCCTACCCCCTGCATCCCCGGTACCCCGTTCCCTCCAAGGGCCGGAAAGAGGGCCCCGAGCACTGTGCACTTCTTAGGGGTCCCCCACCCTGCGCCCCCCGCCACGGGAAAAAGTCCCCGCTCTGCGCACCCTGCCCCCGGGGGGACAGCCCCGGTCCTGCACTCCTTGCTCCTCAGGGGGACGGTCCGCGCCCAGGGGCTAGTGCGCCCCGGGCAGGTGGGGGCGGGGGGCTCGTCGAGTGACAGCGCTCGCCTCCCGCAGCCCGCCCGAGCCGCGTCAGGGCAGAGGCGGGGTGGGGCGCGGTTAAAAGGCGCAGCAGGTGGGAGCCGGGGCCTTCACCCGAAGCCCGACGAGAGCCCGACAGCCGGCGGCGCCCGAGCCCGACCTGCCTGCCCAGCCGGAGCGAAGGGCGCCGCCCCGCGCAGAGCCCGCGCCAGGGCCGCCGGCCGCAGAGCAGGTAAGCGGGCGCGGACAGGCTGGGTCTTGCGGGGGGCGAGCGGGCGGCGCCACCTCGGCCCCCCAGCGGAGGAATTTCCTCCAAGAAAACAAAACAGGTGAGGTCGGCGGCTGGTCCCCACCTCGCCCCTGTCGCTCCTGTCGGGCACCGGATCAGAGCCGGCAGAGCGCGGCCGGGATGGGTGTCTGGCCGCACGTGGGGCAACCGGGCCCCCGATCTGCCTCTATCCGCACCCTCCTGTCCGCGCGCCCCGGCCCCGGCCCCGGCCCCGGCCCGATGGCAGTGGGCGCCGCCCGCGCTGGACCCTCTCTCTGTACGCAGAGGAACGAGGATGGACTGGTTTGACTTTTACCCCAGCGTGGTCCCCTTTGACTTGTACAACAGGTTTTATGAAGGTTTCATATCGTGTGTCTAAGAGGCCAGAGTGAGGGCCGGTGCCCCTTTCCCCCGTTTCATTTGCTGCGTGTTGGATTTTCTAAGCTTTTGTGGGTCACTGGCGTGTCCCCTTGGATTTGGGGAGAAGAAAGCCAGGTCTAGGATGCGGGTTTCAGTTCAGACAAACCCTCAACTTGGGCCGATGCATAAGTCCCCGGAGAACCGCAGGGTATGGGCTGCGTGATGGGCTTCCGAGAAACTTGTGAAATGCTGATGACAATAGCGTGGACGACAGTAATTAAAAGTAATTGGCGACACATCTTAGTTAAAACGTGCAGGCACCAGAAGGCACTTCCTGTCGGTGAAGAAGACGTGTCTCCGGTGTCACGGGCATCCTGTGTTTTGCAAACGGGGCTGACCTCCCTTCCTGGGGAGCAGGACGGGTCAGGGTGAGTGTGGCCTGCCCGCAGCTCTGCACTCCCGGAGGGGTTAGGGACCTGCAACCAGGCAGGGACACTGGCCCAGCGACCTCAGTGTCCCCTGGGTGGGCGTGCACTCTGTTTAGTGTCTGATTGAACGTAACCGTGCCGGGTTGTTCTTTCCCCTCAAGTAGACTTTACGCCACACAGCTATTTTCTTGCCCCAGTTCTAGCAGAATCTAACCAGTGTTCTAGAAGAAAATGTCCTGCCCCCATGCAGTCTCCTTAGAATTGCAGGGTGCTGCTCAGAACTGCTCCTGTGGAGAGCTTTGTCTGTTGTTTGGATCCAGCAGCGTCTTTGGGGATGTTGCTTGAAGCTTGCCAAGGAGGAGAGGGGGGTTCTGAAGAGAGAACACCAGGGCTCTAGCCTGTCACATAACTGGGGGTGTGGAGAGCGCCTCATTGCCACTGCAGTGACTAAAGCTGGGAAGACGCTGGTCAGTTCACCTGCCCCACTGGTTGTTTTTTAAACAAATTCTGATACAGGTAATGATGACTTTATGCTTTTTTTCTTATGTCTTCTCTTCTGAATTCTGAGTGTTAGGAAGGAAAAGAAGTACAGAAGATCTGGCTAAACAATTTCTGTATGGCGAAAGAAAAATTCTAACTTGTACGCCCTCTTCATGCATCTTTAATTCAATTTGAATATTCCAGGTGCTGTGAGCAGTTTGCATACATTAGTTTAAATGTTAAATGGGATAAAATTGTGGGAAAGTAATTTCTGACCCAAGCTTCTTGGTCTGTGAGGGCATAACCTTCTAATGGCCACCTGCCATAGGTTATGATTTCTGTTTTAGTTGCTTAGTGCATGAGCATAGACCTGGAACCCCAGAGGGCCTGCTCCATTTTTATTCCCAGGGTCGTTTAAATCTAGTTGAGCTTAAATGTTTGGAAAGGACACAGGTTTGCTTGAATGAACAAACATATATTGCTAACAAGACCCAGAGAAGGAAAGTTTAACTTAATGGAAATTAATTTTTAACTCTTTGAATTCTTAAATGATGTAAGAAACATACGTAATTTCATGAGTTTTCCATTTTTATATCTAGACTCCGCAGAGAGAAACGTTTCACTTTTATTGAGTTAATTTTGAAACATATGAATCCCTGACCCATTGTTATCACTAGCTGTTACTCTATCAGGACAGTTGCTGAAGTTTTTTGTCACTAAATTTAAAAATCAACTATCAGGTTGTCCCTTGGATGACCTGAGATTTCTAGAGACAAAAGAAATCTATTCTTCCTGATTGAACAAAGAGCCTGAGATTTTTTTAAACCACTGATTTGGGGATCAGGGTGTAGCCAGTGTCTCAAACTCTCCCCTGTCCCTTTTCGTTTTGCTCAAGGAGTGAGCTTGAGGCCTCAGATTGGGTGTTACTGTTATTTTGATAGGGAAAGGATCCTACTAAAGAGCACCTTTGATTATTTTGTGTGTTCAAAGCATAGAGCATCAGGAAGCTGGCAATTTCTGAACTTACCTCACAACAGTTCTGGGAATGAAGAAAAACTACCCACAAAGTTTATTCAGGGGACATATTTCGGGGGGCGGGGGGTAGTTAAAGGAATATGGCAACAGCTACTATTTTTCCCTCAACAGGCGACATCCTCACTGACCGAGCAAAGATTGACATTCATATCATCACTGTGCACCACTGGCTTCTAGGCACTCCAGTGGGGTAGGAGAAGGAGGTCTGAAACCCTCGCAGAGGGACCTTGCCCTCATTCTTTGGGTCTGAAACGCTGGCAGTCGTTGGAAACAGGACTCAGGTTTGCTTGTTTTGCTTTGACATTGTTTTCCTTTTATCTATGCAGACTCCCCGACTATCTAAAGCCAACTTCGAAATTGGGAGGCACATGTTCCTGTTCTCAGATCTATCACCTATTCCCTAGATGGCCAGGCGCGATGGCTCACGCCTGTAATCCCAACACTTTGGGAGGCCGAGGCTGAGGTCAGCAGTTCAAGACCAGCCTGACCAAGATGGCAAAGCCCCGTCTCTACTAAAAAAAAAAAAAAAAATTAACCGGGTGTGGTGGCATATGCCTGTAGTCCCAGCTATTCAGGAGGCTGAAGCACAAGAATCACTAGAACCGGGGAGGCAGATGTTGCAGTGAGCTGAGATTGCACCATTGCACTCCACCCTGGGCAACAGGGCAAGACTCTGTCTCAAAAAAAAAAATTTTTTTTTCTTTTCTTTTTTTTTTTTTTTTTTTTTTTGCTAAATGACATTGAAAGGGGAACAGAGCTATCTAGAAAAATATGCTGAGGGGTTACACTCTAACTTTGGGGGCTTTAGTTTTGGTTCTGTCATTAGTGAAATTATAACGGCATAGATAAATAAGCTAGTTGTGATTAATTTCCTAAGAAGTTTTAAAACAAGAAATTTCATTAGTGCAGTCAAATGCCAATAGATCTAAATTATTTGAATTGTAAAAGGAAAGAACAACCTATCTTCACAATGCTGTGTGGATCCTCAAAAGTAAAGTCCATGGTTTACTTATTTTTAGAGCTAGATATTTCAGACTGGAGCTTTAGTATCAAGAATATAGCATCGGCCGGGTGCGGTGGCTCATGCTTGTAATCCCAGCACTTTGGGAGGCCAAGGGGGGTGGATCACGAGGTCAGGAGATCGAGACCACGGTGAAACCCCGTCTCTACTAAAAATACAAAAAATTAACCGGGCTTGGTGGCCGGCGCCTGTAGTCCCAGCTGCTCAGAGAGGCTGAGGCGGGAAAATGGCGTGAACCCGGGAGGCGGAGCTTGCAGTGAGCCGAGATCGTGCCACGGTACTCCAGCTTGGACAACAGAGCTAGACTCCATCTCAAAAAAAAAAGGAATACAGCATCGAGTTCTTCACTATGATTACATTTACTACAAAACCGAACACAGTTTACCTTTTTAAGTTTAAATGTAATCACATTCTTAGAAGTTGAAGACTGCAGAAGCTAAGCGTATCTATTCTTTCCTTAAAAGACAGCCAGAGAGGCATCAGTTAAAATGAACCTCTCTGGTTTCCGAAGAAACAGTTAATATTTCACTTTGTATTGAAAAAGCTCCTCCCATTGGCTCCAGCCCTCCAGAAGCAGGAGAGGAAAGAGGTACTTTGTTTACTACAGTTGCAAAGGGTCCCAGTGGATGCGATGATTTTGGAAAGTAATTTGAAATTAGTGACGACTTCACAAATTGAAATAGCCTTCAAATCTTCTCCAACCAAGAGGGTTTGTGAAAGATTATGCCCTGTGGTTATGTGTTTTTACAAGGGAGAACCTGGGGGCTGGCGCTTTCTTTGCCACCCCCAACCCCCAACATCCTTCCTCTGGGCCTCTCTGCAGTCTGTCCACCCACCCTGTCCACCCACCGAAGTCAGGACAGGAGCAGCCAGTGGAGTTGAGTCCTCCTTAAAACTTGCTGAGTCTCCTGCGTTTACCGCCATCCTCCCACAGCTCCTTGAGTGGGAGTGTCTCCTGGGGCAGCCAGGCCTGGCCAGTAATGGCAGCAATGTGCTGGAAATTTGGGGGCTTGATAACCCGCAGCTGGCCCATCACCCTGGCCTATCTCTTGACACTTGCGAGGGGAGCTCTCCTCTCCCTGGCTGTTGGCCTGCAGAGAATGATACGCACGGCAGATCCCCGGGGCTTGTTGGTGAGCCCCTCAGGTGTGACACAACCTGGAAAAGAATGGAAAGAGCCACTGTCTCACCGTCTCAGTTGGGAAACACCAGCTCAGGGTCACTGAGCACCCAGGGGCAGCCCACTCAGGACCGGGCAGGTTCGGAGACAGGACACAGCTTCTCCCTTGGATCACTTCTGCTGTTAGGAATAACAGGGCCTTTGTGGCTCTTGCAGGAGGACGCTCTGAACCAGGAGACTGTCCTGAGTGACCGGGGAGTTAGACACACTTGTATTGGATTTAACCTCATTTTTCTCAGCAAGCTCGGCATCTCCTTTACTTTTCTTCCTTTAAAGGCATAGGTGGATTGCCAATTTTTAGTACCGGTATTGTGAAGCGCGCATTGTGAAACAGATTATATTCTGTTCAGTTTTGCTATGTTGATAGAACACCCTCAGAGCGTGTGGCTTGGGGACCCAGAAAAATCCAAAGAAATTTAAAAAGCTACTGCCCTTATAATTGTCTCTGTTCTTAGAAAAAAAACAGGGAGAAGCCCAAAGCTGCAGAGGTCAGGGACCCTGCTTCTAGAAAGCGTGGACCAGTGTTCCTGGGGGGATGTTGTGACCTCTTGACCTTTTCTGTGACTTTAGCCTCTCAGAATCATCCAGGCCATGTCCCCCTCTGGCTCCCTGATCTGTTTACTTCCTAGAAGGTTGGACCACAGGGGACCACGGGGTGCCGTTGTTCAGGCAGGCCATAGGCTAGAGAACCGAGAGAACACAGCTGTCTCACCTGCTGGGGAGGTTAAATTCTATGGACTTTGAAGTGTTGGAGAAAATGTGAACCATTTTCTGATAAATCAAACTCTTGCTGATTGGGCATTTTGTTGACCAAATTTCAATGGGAGGTGTTTCCTGGTTAATAAGAAAACATCTTCATTTTATAAATAAACAGGACTGACCCCATAGGTGAACAGCTGCTGTAAAATGTGTTTAAACATCAAGACGTACAAATTTCTTGCTCCTCACTGGTCACATTTTGAAATGCTTTTGAGATAGAACATCAACAATTAGGAAAATGTATTATGTCTTTCATCTGAGAATAAAATTAATTTTACAAATCATATCATTTAACATGAGCTTTTTAAATGGAGCTGCATTTACTGTGGACATTGGCCATCTCTTTTGGCTGTGAAATGTGTTGTATATGAAAGGGAGGCATTAGTACATACACTTTAATTATGGAACGCTGGGACCAGGGCTCCCAGAGGAGGCCCCTGTGCATTATCCCAGCAGACACTTACACAGCCTCTGATGAAATGCTTCAAGGGATGAGAAAACACGGTGTGAAGGGTAGCCCATTTCAATTTTCTTTTTTTTTTTTTTAAGAAAAACCTGGCTTTCTGTTAATGCTGAGTGTCAGATCCAGTTCTTAGTCCTAGATCCACGCAGGCATTGAATCCTCTGTTTCACATTCCAGGGTCGCCGCCCTGTGCCTCAGCGTCTTCCTCAAGCTAGTGTTTGTTCTGTTCTCTCGGCTGTGAGGTAACCTCCAGCCTCTTCCATCTGTCCACACACCTGTTGATGCGCCCCCGAGGGCCAGGTCTTTCCTGAAACATGGAAAGAGCCCACTCTTCCAATGTGGGCTGCCCGGGGAGCCCAGCACTCTGTTCCCTTCTCACAGCCTGAGCCTCAGTCTCTTTCTCGCAACCTTGTGCTGTGGCACTGATGTCCCGCTGATAAGGATGTTCCTCCTAAGGAATACTGATATTCCTGAAGTAAAATGCTAGGCTGCAGTTATTGAAGGAATCATGAAAATACAACCTCCCAACGATAGGAGAGGCGGCAACAAAGACCATTGTGATTCCAAGACTCGGTGCCATTGCCGTTGCCATAGTTGCTATCACGGAACTCTTAACAAGAAGTTTAGTGACACTGTTTTAGAATGTTGCTGGGGGCTCAACAGAAAGTCCCCCAGTTCACACATATACATTTTCTCTTATTTTAAAAATCAAGATATTTGCCCTTCTCCAGGAATTGGGCCCCGCTTTTCATACTGAATAATAATATTCTGCTCTCCTGTGGAAATGCTTAAAGAATTGAACATAGAATAACCATGAGATCCAGCAATCCCACATCTAGATACCTAAGAGACTTGAAAGCAGGGTCTTGAAAAAATAGTATACCCTCACTCACAGTAGTGTTACAACAGCCAAAAGCTGGAAGCAACCCAGTGTCCATTGATGGATGAATGGGTAAACAAAATGGGGAGCATCCATATGGTGGAATAGTATTCAGCCTCCAAAATAAGGAAATCCTGTCACACGCAGCAACATGGAAGAACCTCGAGGACATTATGCTGAGTGAAATAAGCCAGTTCCAGAAAGATAAGTGCCGTGGATTTCTACTTATATGAGGACTATAGAGCAGTCAAAATCATAGATGCAGAAAGCAGAATGGTGGTTGCTAGGGGCTGGGGAGGGGGGAATGGAGAATTGTTGCTTAATATTAATACCCAACCAAGGGTAAAAAAAAAAATTTCTCAGAAAGCCAACTGAACTAGGAGTCGGACTTTTCCAACAGGTCTGCTGACTTTCTAAGTCTACAAAAGATGTTGCCTTGGGGCACACAGTAGCACCCCACTCTGAGGCCAAGGCACTCCTGGGTGGGGAGAGGCTGCCTCCATTTACCCCACTGCTTCCAAGAGCAGCCAGCGTAATGCAGAGGGGCAGGTGTGTGGGCCAGAGCGTGAGGTCCAGGGGGCTGGCCTGAGAAGGGGAGGCTGACAGGTGTCCCTCACCCACTCAGGGATAAGAAAGTCTAAGACCGGTGAAGAGAAGGACTTTGGTGACTCCCTCATGCCCCGACAGCCTGTAAAAAAAATGCCTGAGTGAATTACTCTGGGGAGAGGTCTTTTACTTTCTGAAAATTTTCAAAGGGTCCATGATACCTCCTTTTATTTTTCAAAGGAGAATGCTGACCAATTCTATAGTCTTCTGTGGCAGTATAGGCTAAGAAGGCAGCTGTTTGAATTATAGCAAAAGTGTCCATAGCTGTAAAGCAGTCCTTTTTCTCTCGGGATAGAGAATCAGTGCATTAACAGGGAAGGAGGCACTGGGTGGCAAGGGCAGCAGATCCCCTCCTCGGCTGCCCCTGGCGCAAACAGGACCCGCTGGGGAGACAAAGCCAACGTGGGCTTGGTTATACTGCAGATATGTTGGAGAACAATGGAGCAATCTTTATAAAAGATTGTGAATCTCTTTTGGAAGACGCTTTCTCAGTAGTTGACAATATTAGATTTCCTAAGAACACATGAGTATGGCAGATGATGTTATTCAAGCTAGAATTAAGTATAAATATATTGTATAAAGTAAGCTAATAAGTATTTTGTTTTTTCCCTTCTTAGTCTGTTGGGTAAACTAGAATATGTCATTCCAATGAAAGTTTTTTTTCCCCCTGAATAAGCTATTTAATGAATAAAATCTACTGTGGACGCTAGGTGAGCCCTAGGAGAAAGCCAATCTGGTGTAACGGATCAGACAGTGATTAAAAGGGAGCTTGAAAATGAATTCGTTTACCTGTGTTCCTGGATTAATGCAAACAGCAATCTAATATATGATCTGAATTTAGTTGAATCAAGATGATCCTAACCCCTCTTCCAAAAAGTTGTTTCTGACCAAAAACATGATAATTTTTTTTTTTTTCGAGACAGAGTCTCGCTCTGTCACCCAGGCTGGGGTGCAGTGGTGCAATCTCGGCTCACTGCAAGCTCCACCTCCCTGGTTCACGCCATTCTCCTGCCTCAGCCTCCCAAGCAGCTGGGACTACAGGTGCCCGCCACCACGCCAGGCTAATTTTTTTTCATATTATTAGTAGAGATGGGGTTTTACCTTGTTAGCCAGGATGGTCTCGATCTCCTGACCTCATGATCTGCCCGCCTCTGCCTCCCAAAGTGCTGGGTTTCCAGGCATGAGCCACCACACCTGGCCAAACATGAGAATGCTTTCAGGGTGGGCATTCCTTTTCAGAAAACCTCAGACTAGCAGGGCAGGGAGTTGAAGTTGTAAAATATCACAGCCTACCTTAAAATAAAGTTGGCTTCAGTCTGTAATATCACTGTGTCACTTTCCCAAGGCCTCTTCCACTAATAAACCTTTGCCCACTTTTGTCTGTTTAGGGATAAACCAGCGCAATGGATTGGGGGACCCTGCACACTTTCATCGGAGGTGTCAACAAACACTCCACCAGCATCGGGAAGGTGTGGATCACAGTCATCTTTATTTTCCGAGTCATGATCCTCGTGGTGGCTGCCCAGGAAGTGTGGGGTGACGAGCAAGAGGACTTCGTCTGCAACACACTGCAACCGGGATGCAAAAATGTGTGCTACGACCACTTTTTCCCGGTGTCCCACATCCGGCTGTGGGCCCTCCAGCTGATCTTCGTCTCCACCCCAGCGCTGCTGGTGGCCATGCATGTGGCCTACTACAGGCACGAAACCACTCGCAAGTTCAGGCGAGGAGAGAAGAGGAATGATTTCAAAGACATAGAGGACATTAAAAAGCAGAAGGTTCGGATAGAGGGGTCGCTGTGGTGGACGTACACCAGCAGCATCTTTTTCCGAATCATCTTTGAAGCAGCCTTTATGTATGTGTTTTACTTCCTTTACAATGGGTACCACCTGCCCTGGGTGTTGAAATGTGGGATTGACCCCTGCCCCAACCTTGTTGACTGCTTTATTTCTAGGCCAACAGAGAAGACCGTGTTTACTATTTTTATGATTTCTGCGTCTGTGATTTGCATGCTGCTTAACGTGGCAGAGTTGTGCTACCTGCTGCTGAAAGTGTGTTTTAGGAGATCAAAGAGAGCACAGACGCAAAAAAATCACCCCAATCATGCCCTAAAGGAGAGTAAGCAGAATGAAATGAATGAGCTGATTTCAGATAGTGGTCAAAATGCAATCACGGGTTTCCCAAGCTAAACATTTCAAGGTAAAATGTAGCTGCGTCATAAGGAGACTTCTGTCTTCTCCAGAAGGCAATACCAACCTGAAAGTTCCTTCTGTAGCCTGAAGAGTTTGTAAATGACTTTCATAATAAATAGACACTTGAGTTAACTTTTTGTAGGATACTTGCTCCATTCATACACAACGTAATCAAATATGTGGTCCATCTCTGAAAACAAGAGACTGCTTGACAAAGGAGCATTGCAGTCACTTTGACAGGTTCCTTTTAAGTGGACTCTGACAAAGTGGGTACTTTCTGAAAATTTATACAACTGTTGTTGATAAGGAACATTTATCCAGAAATTGATACTTTTATTGGGAAAAGATATTTTTATAGGCTTGGATGTTTTTAGTTCTGACTTTGAATTTATATAAAGTATTTTTATAATGACTGGTCTTCCTTACCTGGAAAAACATGTGATGTTAGTTTTAGAATTACACCACAAGTATCTAAATTTGGAACTTACAAAGGGTCTATCTTGTAAATATTGTTTTGCATTGTCTGTTGGCAAATTTGTGAACTGTCATGATACGCTTAAGGTGGAAAGTGTTCATTGCACAATATATTTTTACTGCTTTCTGAATGTAGACGGAACAGTGTGGAAGCAGAAGGCTTTTTTAACTCATCCATTTGCCAATCATTGCAAACAACTGAAATGTGGATGTGATTGCCTCAATAAAGCTCGTCCCCATTGCTTAAGCCTTCACATGCCTTGTGGTTTCTGTTGCATCTGGGCAGCTTGCTGCCAACCCTCGTGGTATGATGAGCGGGTTGGGTGCTTTTGCTGGGAAGGCCACCAGTTACTGTGGGTGGAAGGGCCTGGCACTTCAACAGGGATACTTGCACCCTCCCTGCAAATAGGCAGAGGCTAAGTTTAGCAGCCTACAGAGCACTCAGCTTGGAGGGGGCCACTTGTACGACACAAGGATGATGTCCTCAGGGTCAGTTCATCCCAGAAAGAGAGGAGGTTAGGGAAGTCTTAAGCCTTCATCCCATGTGACTGAGAAAAGCACCCATAGATTAGCACCCAGAGGTGGGAAACCTCTTTCCCCCCAAGGATTTCCAGATGGGACACAGATGCCATTAGTATGGGTGTGGGTGAGGCAGGTGCAGACTGATCGCTGCTGGGAGCAATGGCACACCCGTGATCTCACTCCTAAAGAGACATAGCATGATACACCACCCATGGGGACATCCAGTGAATGGTGAACACAGATGTGGGCTTGGTGTGGCATGCTGATTCTTCCAGGACCTCCTTCAAAAACTTGCTCCAGAGAAACAAAAATACTCTTCTCATTTTCTTTAGTCTAAAGCAAACCCCAAAATATTTCAGCCATAATATTTTAGTACCAATCTATAAAAACCAAGGACTAAGCTTTTAAAGCAAAATCACAATTTCATCATCACACTAAACCAATCAAGTTGGCATTCATAATCCCTGCTTTTCCTGGGATGTTCCTTTCTTTTTATTTTATTTATTTATTTTTATTTTTATTTTTTGAAACAGAGCCTCACTCTGTAGCCCAGGCTGGAGTGTAGTGGCACAATCTTGGCTCACTGCAACCTCTGCCTCCCAGGTTCAAGTGATTCTCATGCCTCAGTTTCCCAAGTAGCTGGGATTACAGGCGTGTGCCACCATGCCCGGCTAATTTTTATATTTTTAGTAAAAATGAGCTTTCACCATGTTGGTCAGGCTAGCCTCCAACTCCTGGCCTCAAGTGATCCGCCCTCCTCGGCCTCCCAAGGTGCTGAGATTAAAAGCGTGAGCCACCGCGTCCAGCCCTGTTCCTTTCTTTTTAAATCGCTGGTGGTACGGGTATTGCATGAAGCCCACAGGAAGTGGGGAAGATCAGGGGCAAATAACACAGCCTTGGCAATAATCCCAGTATGAACGGAGGAGGCATCTTCTCCCCACCTCTCCCCCAGGACTGCTGCAGTTGGCCCCTCCATTCTCTCTCTCCTTTTTTAAACAACAAACTGAGGTAAAATGGATATACACAGAACTGCACATATTTAAAGTGCCTAATTTGATGGGTTTGGACCTATGGAAACACCCGGGATACCCAGCACAACAATCAGGGTAATAAACATACCCATCACCTCCAAAAGGCCCCTGTGTTGCATTGTTTTTTGCAGTAAGAACATTTAACATGAGAACTGTCCTCTTAACGTATTTTGAAGTGTGCAATACATATTGTTCACTACGGGCAGGATGCTGTGCAGAAGATCTCTAGAACATATTCTTCTAGCATAACTGAATTATATCCATTGAATAATAATTCCCCATTTCCTTAAATCCACACCCCTCCCCAGCCCTGGAAACTGCCGTTGGATTCTTTGCTACTCAGAGTTTGACTGTTTTAGACGCTCACATCAGTACGATCAGGAATAAGTGCCGGGCTTATTTCACTTAACATAATGTCCTCTGGGTTCATCCATGTTGCCGCAGATGGCAGGATTTTCTTCCTTTTTAAGGTCGAATAATGTTCCATTGTATGGATATACCATACTTTCTGTCTTCATTTATCTGTCAAAACTACCATAAGATATCACCTTACACCTGTTAGGATGGCTATTATCAAAAAACAAAACAGAAACAAAGGATGAGTGTTGGTGAAGATGTGGGGAAAATGCAGCTCTCATGCAGGGTTAGGAATGTAGAAGCGCGCAGCATTATGGAAAGCAGAATGGAGGCTCCTTAAAATATTAAAAGTAAAATGGCCAAATGATCCAGAATTGCACTTTTGGGTATATGCTCAAAAGAGTTAAAACCAGGATCTCAAAGAAATACTTGCACACCTGTGTTCATTGCAGCATGATTCACAATGGACAGGATATGGAAACAACCCTCCTCTCTCTTTCACTTTCAATCTCTTCATTTTTAGTTTCTTTCTGCTCTTTAACCTCTCTAAAAGCTCCTTCCCTCTTGAGCTACAGCCTGGTCTCTCCATACCCTGCCATCAAGATTCTGAGAATGGCAGGCACTTACTTCCTCTTTCCCCAACTATTCCACAGCAATGAATCTGGGCCCACCTTCACCACTGAACTGAAGCCATTATCAACACCAATGACTTTCTGAATGCCACATCTGATGGCTTCTTCTCAGATGTCTTCTTCCAACAATTCTTTTAAAAATCTTTTACTGGCTGGGCAGGGCGGTTTGCGCCTGTAATCCCAACATTTCATGAGGCCAAGACAGGAGGATCGTTTAAGGCCAGGAGTTTGAGACCAGCTTGTATTCTTTTGTACAGCAAGTCCCAGTCTCTACAAAAACAAAAACAAAAACAAAAAAACTTGTAATCCCAGCTACTCAGGAAGCTGAGGTGGGAGGATCGCTTGAGACCAGGAGATTGAGGCTACAGTGATCTATGATCACGCCCCTGCACTCCAGCCTGGGTGATAGAACAAGACCTTATCACAAAAAAATTAAAAATTAAATAAAACTAATATTTTACTAGATTCCCACATACTGCCCAACCTAACCATGGTTCTCCTGCCCCACCTCCACCTGCCCATCAATCTCCTGCACTGGCTTCTCTTCCTCTCTCCGTCCTCAGGTAAAGTTACCCCAAGAACCTTTTATTACTCACCCTGCACTCTTCCTCAGCAATCTTGTTTATCTTCCCAATTACCCTATGAGATATTAGCCTCATTTTACAGACAAAGACACTGAGGTCAGAAAGGTTGAATAGAGGCTGGGTGTGGTGGCTCATGCCTGTAATCCCAGCACTTTGGGAGGCCCAGGCGGGCAGATCACTGAGGTCAGGTGTTTGAGACCAGCCTGGCCAACATGGTGAAACCCCGTCTCTACTAAAAATACAAAAATTAGCTGGGCGTGGTGGCACCCACCTGTAGTTCCAGCTACTCGGGAGGCTGAGGCACAAGAATTGCTTGAACCCGGGAGGCAGAGGTTGCAGTGAGCCGAGATCATGCTATTGCACTGCAGCCTGGGTGACAGAGTGAGACTCAGTCTCAAAAAAAAAAAAAAAAAGAAAGAGAAAGAAAGGAAAAGAAAAAAAGAAATAGAAAGAAAGAAAGAAAGAAGGAAAGAAGGAAAGAAAGAAGGATAGAAAGAAGGAATGAAAGAAAGAGGAAAGAAAGTCTGAGTAGATTGAGCGAGGTCACACAGCTAATAAGTAGCAGAGCCAAGATTCACAGCCGGTCTGACCCTGTCTAAAGCCAATGGCCTCCCCACCATGTTGCCCTGCCCCAGGCACTAGAATCACATGTAGTGTCTAATGTAAAGACACCCACATACCCACTACCCAGCTCCACAATGCCCTGCTTACAGCCATTCACTCTCCTGGTGGACCTCACCTGTTTCTCCCTCGCTCTGGATTATTCTGAAGCAAATACCAGACAGAATGTCATCTGAAATATTTCAGTATGGATCTTTTAAGAATACAGACTAATCTTTCGAAAAAGCTCAATGTCACCATCACACTAAAAACTACAGCCAGTGTTCTCTGACTGTCCTATAAGTGTTTCATTCTTTTTTTAATTAAAATTATTATTTGGAGATAACTGTAGATTTACGTGCAGGTATAAGAAACAATGCAGAGATCCCATGTGCTGTTCGCAGTTTCCCTGGCGGTAATTTTTGCAAAACTGTCGTGTAAGATCCCAACCAGGAAACTGACACTGATACTGTCAAGATACAAAACATTTCCATCACCATAAGGACCCCTCATGCTGCCTTTTATACCCGCACCCAACTCCTTCCCGTCCCACCTGCCATCCCCTTCTTAAGTCCTGGCAACCACTCATCTGCTCATTATTTCTATAATGTGTCATTTAAAGAATATTATATACAAGGAATCAAGCAGTATGTCACCTTCTGAGATTGGTTAAATGTTGACTGTTTCTGGTTTTTTACATATATGAATAATATGAATTGTTCCTGTAAAGATTATTCTGTGAATGAAAGTTTTCATTCTCTGTGATAAATGCCCAGACGTCCAATTGCTAGGCCATATGATAGCTGCATTGTTTGCTTTTAAGGAAACCGCCAAACGGTTCTCCAGAGTAGCTGCCCCATTTTACAATCCCACCAGCAATGGAAGAGCAATCTAGTTTTTCCTCATCCTCACCAGCATTTGGTACTGTCACTATTTTTTATTTTATACATTCTGACTGGTGTGCTTAGCTCGCATTTCCCTAGTTGCATTAGCCGAAGTTGAACATCTTTTCATGTGCTTATTTGCCATCTCTGTATCCTCTTCCTGTCTTTAGTCCTTGTTCTAAATGGATTGTTTGTCTTCCTACTGTTGAGTTTTGATAGTTCTTTATGTATTCTGGGCACTGGTTTGTACAGATAAGTGGTTTGCAAATATTTTTTCACTTCGTGGCTTTAAAACAAATTAAACACATCTCTGTAGCTTTTATTTTCATCTTCTTAACAAGGTCATTGAAGAACAAAAGTTTTTCACTTTAATGAAGCACAATTTATCACTTTTCTCTTTTATGGATTGTGTTTTTGGTGTCAAGTCTCAGAACTCTTTGCCTAGCCCTTGATCCTGAAGACTTTCTCCTATGTTTTTCTAAAAGTTTTATAGTTTTACACTGTATATTTAAGTCTGTGACCCATTTTGAGTTAAATTTTAGATAAGGTCTGAGACTTAAGTTGGGGTTCATTTTTTTGCATGTAGATGTCCAATGGCTCTGGCACCATTTGATAAGAAGGCAATCTCTTCTCCATTTGAGTTTCTTTTGCATCTTTATCAAAAACCGGTTGGGCATGTTTGTATGGGTCTAGTTCTGGGTTCTCTGTTCTGATCCTTTGACCATTGGGTCTATCCTTCTGCAAATATCAAACAGTCTTAATTATTGTAGATACATAATAAATCTTGAAATCTGCAAGAGTAATTCCTCCCACTTTATTCTTTTTTGTCAAATTGTTTTAGCTATTCTAGTTCCTTTGCCTTTCTATTATATGAATGGATCCATTATAAGGATTATTTTAGAATAATCTCATCTCTGTATACAAAAACTTTTGCCGGGACTTTGATAGAAATGGCATTAAACCTGTATATCAATTTGGGAAGAATTTACATCTTTACTATGTTTGATCATCCTAGGCTCAAACACAGTTTATCTATTTATTTATATCATCTTTAATTTCTTTCATTGGTATTGCGTGGTTTTCAGCATACAAGTCATGTAAATGTTCTGTTAGATTTAGACTTTAAATATTTCATTTTCTTTGATTGATTGAATATAGTATTATATTTTAATTTCAATGTTCCCATGTTCATTGCTAGTTTATAGAAATACATTTGGGTTTTGTTTGCTTATTTGTTTGAGTCCTCCAATCTTGCTGAATTCATTTATTAGTTCTAGATTTTTGTAGATTTCTTAGGAGTCTATGTAGACAATCATATCATCTGTAGATATGAAGAATTTTATTTCTTCCTTTCCTGTCCGCATGCCTTTTAATTTCTTTTCTTGTCAAATTGCACTGGCTAGGCATTCCAGCACTACACTGAATAGGAATGGTAAAGGCAAAAATCCTTTCCTTGTTCCTGATTTTAAGGGGAGCATTAAGGACTCAATCTTTCACCATTAAGTATAATCTTAACTACAGGTTTTTCTGTAGATGCTCTTTATCAAATTCAGGAAGTTCATCTCTATTCTCATTCTTCTGAGAGTTGTTAAAATCATGAATGCCTTTTGAATTTTGGCCAAAAAAAAGTTTTTCCATGAATTGATTAATCATATGATTTTTCTTCTTTAGCCTGTTAATACGGTAGATTATATTGACTATTGTTTTAGCATTAAACCAGCCTTGCATCCCTGGAATGAACCTCACTTTGTCGTGGTGTGTAATTCTCTTTATACAGTACCAAACTCCATTTGTTACTATTTTATTAAGAATTTTTGCCTCTATATTAATGGAGGATATTAGTCTGTAGTTTTCTTTTTTGTATGCTGTACTCGTCTGGTTTTAGGATCAGTATGACACTGGCGTCGCAAAATGTACTAGGAAGTGTTCCCTCTTTTTTTATTTTCTGGAAAAAATGTAGAATTGGTGGTAATCCTTCTTCAAACATTTGGTAGAGTTCTCCAGTGAAACTATCTGAGCCTTGAACAATTCTTTTCTGAGAGATTTTTAATTATAAATTAAACTTCCTTAATAGTTATACAGCTCATATCATCTATGTTATATTTGTTGAGCTATGGTAGTTTGTGGGTTTTGAGGAAATGGTCCATTTTGTCTAAGTTGCAAAGTGTATGTGTAGAGTTGCTCACAAGATTCCCTTATTATTGCTTTGATGTCCACAGGGTCTGTAGCGATATATCCTGTTTCATTCCTGATATTGGTAATTTATGTCTTCTCGCTTTTTTTTCCTTTGTCAGCCTTCCTAGAGGTTTGTAAATTTTAAATTTTGTTGATCTTTTCAAAGAACCAACTCTCTGTTTCATCAATATCCTCTTTTCTTTTTCTGTTTTCAGGATAATTGATTTCGGCTCTTATCTTTATTATTTTCTTCCTTTTTGCTTTTGGTTTATTTTGCTCTTCTTTTTCTAGGTTCTTCGAGTAGGAACTTAGATCTCAGTCTTTTCTTCTTTCCTACAGTATGCATTCAGTGATATACATTTCCCTATCAGCACTCCTTTAGCTATGCTAACAAATTTTGATATGTTTTATTTTTAAATTTCATTTGGTACAATGTATTTAGAAGTGTGTTTTAGTTTCCAAGTGTTTGGAAATTTTCCTATTATCTTTCTGCTATTTATTTCTAGTTTGATTTTATTATGGCCAGAGAACACACTATTATTTGATTCTTTGAAATGTATTGAGGTTTGTTTTATGGCTTATGTATTAAGCATGTCTTTTTACTCTTCTGTTTTGATATCAGAATAATGTTCGTGGCCTTACTAACCTTGGGGAGACTGTCCCTCCCAGAGCCAGCTAATTCCTAGAGATGGCAAATAACTCCCTGTGAGTGCACCAATCATATGCAAACCAACCATTCCAAACCTAGACCCTAACCACCCCCTTCATCAGTCGCTCACAGAGATTTCACATTCTAGGCCACTGTCTACCTGCCCCAGTCAGTCCAGGGCCAGATATCAGACCAATGGGGATAGCCCCTATGCCTCAGAGCCCCCTGAAAGTTTCACACTAGCCAATCCCAAGTCTGCTAAGCCTGTTTACTCTGCCTTGCCTTTCCCAGAGTAACCACATTAATGGCTCTTGCCCACATTTCCCCCTGACCCCCTCTGCCTCCTGACTGACTCTGGTACTTTTCCATGTGGCTCTGCATGGTGTGTTTGCCCCCTATTTCTAGAGCACTCTAAGTAAAAACCTCTTCCTTCATGACAGTCATTTCCATGCCTGCATTTCTTATCACACCTGATTAAAACAGGTGTGATATTTTTAAATAAAATGTGGCCTATCTTGGTACACATTTGTTGGACTAGAAAAGAATGTATATTTCAGTGTTGTTGGGTGAAGTGTTTGGTAAATCCCAACTAGAGCCTTTTGGTTGATGGTGTCGTTGAGTTCTTTTATGTCCTTGCTGGTTTTCTGCCTAGTTTTTCTATCAGTTATTGAGAGAGGGTGTTCAAGTATTCATCTATATTTGTGGATATGTCTATTTCTCCTTTCAGTTTCATCAGTTTTTGCATCACTTATTTTTCAGCTTTGTTATTTGGTGCATACACATTCAGGATTCCTATGTCTTCTTAGTGAATTAACACTTTTAGCATTATATGATGTCTGTCTCTGGCTCTTAATTTTCTTTGCTCTGAAGTTTACATGATATACCTTTTTCCATCCTTTTGCTTTTGACCTGCCTATATCCTTAAATTTGAATTGAGTTTCTTATAGACAGCACATAGTTCAGTAATGTGTTTTAGTCCATTTTGTTAATCTGTCTTTTAATGGATGTATTTAGACCAATTATATTTAATGTAATTGTTGATGTTTTAAGGCTTAGATCTGCCATTTATTTTTTGTTTTCTGTTTGTTATGTCTGTTTTTTATTTCCGTTTTCTTTCCCTCGTCCCTTTCTGTAGTTTGCTTAAATGTTTTTTAGAGTTCTATTTTTATGTATCTATTATTTTTGTGTGTATCTTTCTGTAACATTTTTAGTGGTTGCCCTAGGTATTATATTGTATTTACACAACTTATCACAGCCTCCTAATGTTGTCACTTTACCAGTTTGAGTGACATAGAGAAACCTTATTTCCCATTATGTCCCTTAACCCTTCTCCATTTATAATTGTCTTAGATATTTCCTCTACATATATTTAGAACCACATCAGTCAGTGTTGTAATTTTTCTTTCAACTGCTAAATATAATTTAGAAAACACAAGAGAAGAAGGAAAATCTATTGTATTTACCCATACTGTTGCTTACATGTTCTTTCTGATGTTCTAAGATTCCTTCTTTTATCATTTCCTTTCTGAATATAGAACTTCTGTTGGCTATTCTTTTATGATTGGTCTCTTGGTGATAAATTTTTTGCTTTCTTTTATTTGAGAAAGTTTTTATTACCTCCTCACTCATGAAGGATATTTTTGCCTGGAATAGAATTTTGAGTTGACCTGAAAAATATTGTGCCACGGCCTCCATGATTTCTTGCGGTGGTGCAATCTCAGCTCACCGCAACCTCCACCTCCTGGGCTCAAGCAATCTTCCCACCTCAGCTTTCTGAGTAGCTTGGATTACAGGCGCACACCACCACCACTGGCTAATTTTTTTTTTCTTTTTTTTTTTTTTTTGTATTTTTAGTAGAGCCCGGATTTCGCCTGTTGGCCAGGCTGATCTCAAACTCCTGGCCTCAAGCAATCTGCCTGCCTCAGCCTCCCAAAGTGCTGGGATTACAGGCATCAGCCACCACACCCAGCCTGGCCTCCATAATTTCTAATGAGAAATTTGAATGGTTTTTCCCTATAGGCAATGTTTTTCTCTGGCTACTTTTAAGATTGTTCCTTTGCCTTCAGTTTTCCGAAATTTAATTATGATGTGTCTCGGCATGATTTCTTTGGGTTTATTTTGTTTAGGGTTCACTTCTTGAATTTGTGGATATAGATCTCTTACAAAATTTGGAAAGTTTTCAGCCATTATTTTTTCAAGTCCTTTTTTAGACCTGCCCTCTTTCTCTTCAACTGCTGGGATTCTGATGGCTCAAATGTCAAGGCTTTTGTTATAGTAACTCAGGTACCCAGAATTCTGCTCATTTTTTTTCAGTCTCTATTCTCTCTGTTGTTTAGATTGAGTAGTTTCTATTGTTTTGGTCCACTAATTCTTTCTATTTTTAGTTTTTGTATTTTTATTTTAGTTATTGTATTTTATGGTTCTAGAATTTCCATTTGGTTCTTCTCTATATCATCTATTTCTTCACTGACATTTTCTATTTCTGTTTCAAACATGCTTGTATTTGTTCATTGAAGCCTTTTTATCATGACTGCCTCAGATCTTTGTCAGATTATTCTAACATCCCTGCCATCTTCGTATTGTTTTGATTATTCAGGTTGAGGTCTTGGTTCTTGGTATGACAAGGGATTTTCAGTTGAAACCTGGACAGTCTGGCCAGGCATGGTGGCTCACACCTGTAATCCCAGAACTTTGGGAGGCTGAGGCGGGTGGATTGCCTGAAGTCAGGAGTTTGAGACCAGCCTCGCCAACATGGTGAAACCCCATCTCTACTAAAAAAAATACAAAACATCAGTGGGTTGTGGTCGTGGGCACCTGTAATCCCAGCGACTCAATAGGCTGAGGTGGAAGAATTGCTTGAACCCAGGAGGCAGAGGTTGCAGTGAGTCGAGATTGTACCACTGTACTCCAGCCTGGGCAACAACAGCAAAACTCTGCCTCAAAAAACAACAACAACAACAACAACAAAAACCTGGACACTCTGGGTGTTATGTCATAAGACTGGATCTCCTTTAAAATCTCTGTTTTAACTGGCTTTCTCTGTCACCCCTCCAGAAGGGAATGGGTGCCACCTCATGCTGTCAGGTGGAGGTAGAAGTCCAGCTTTTCCATTTGACCTCCATTGACACCCAAGGTGAGGAGAGGCTCCTTGTGGGGCAGGGTTGGCAGTTCCAGCTCTCAGTGTAATCTCCACCAACACCATGGTGGGGGTGGCCTCAATTCTAGTAGGCACTGATGAAAGTCCTGACTCTCCACTAGACCTTCTTTGACACCACCTGGGGGAGGGGCAGTGGTACCTCATTACTGGTAGGTGGGATGGGGTCCAGATTCCCAATATGGCCGCCACTAACATCATGTGGCAGGAGGGTCTTGTTACCTGCTGGGACAAAAGTCCAAGCTCCCTACTTTGCTTTTTCTGACACTGTCCCAGTGGGAATGTTGGGGCACCCTATTACAGCCTTGCTAGGGCAGAAGCCTGGGCAACCTGTTTGGCCTTTGCTGGCATGGGTGAGTGGTAGCAGGGACACAGTTTTTTCTGCGATATTTGGCTGAAGTAGACTGGTTATTGTCTAAAAAAAAAATTTTTTTTTTTTTGAGATTCAGTCTTGCTCTGTCGCCAGGCTGGAGTGCAATGGCACGATCTTGGCTCACTGCAACCTCTGCCTCCTGGGTTCAAGCAATTCTCCTGTCTCAGCCTCCTGAAAAGCTGGGACTACAGGCGTGTGCCACCACGCCTGGCTAATTTTTTGTATTTTAGTAGAGACGGGGTTTCACCGTGTTGGCCAGGATGGTCTTGATCTCCTGACCTAGTGATCCGCCCGCCTCGGCCTCCCAAAGTGCTGGGATTACAGGCGTGAACCAGCGCGCCCGGCCTAAAATTTTTATGTCTTGCTAGGCTTCCCCTTTACTGACCCTTAGACTGGAGACATAAGGCTTTTCCTGGCTTGTCTTTGAGTTTGTTTTGTTTTTGTTGACACCCATCTGTGTTTTGGGCCACTGGCTTCCCAACCCCTCCAACCACAGTCCAGCCTTAGTTTTCCAGTTAATCTCTCAGTCTGTGAGAGAGTGATGGGGAGTCTCCATGCTCTCCATTTTCAACCTTCCCGAGGGCACTTGCTGTTTCTCAAGGGTCATTTTCTTATCCCCACCTCTGGGCATTACACAAGCTCTCTTCTACCCGGAATGGCCTGCCTGCCTGTCCCTTCCTCCCCCCTGTCCTTCTAGACCAGCTCAAAGTCTTCTTCTTGAGGATTCTCCTGCCTCCCTCCAGGCAGCATCATCTCTCCCGACCCTCCTCCCCAGGGTGCTCTGAGGGTGTTTCTGCTTTGCTAAGTTCTCTCTGCTTCTCTACTAGGGCAGGGGCTCCTGAACAGAGAAGAGCTGATCTCATTCCCTTTGCTCCTGCCTCAACATGATTCTTCACATACTGAGTACCAATAAGTGGATGTTGAACTAATCGGCATCTGAAATACCATCCTTTTTCTCCTGACTTTGTGGCATGGCTGTTGGGAGGGGAAGAAGGCTCATTGGCTTCCTTATTGTGAGGGACCTGCCGGTAGCTTTCTGAAGCCCTGTGAATAACCTCCCTATGCGCCAGAACTGCTGTTGCCATGGTTTCTCCCACCCATGAGGAGTACTTAGGTGAATGCTGATGGAAGAACAGAGCAGGCTGGCCAAGGCCTTTTCAGGCCATTTTAATAGGGAAAAAGTTGGTGAAGTAACAGAAGGCCTTGAAACCATTCAGATGGCAGAGTGCAGTGGGAAAATCTCACCAAGATGAGGAATTAAATTAACTGTGAAACTACAGCCAAGAATCTCTTTAAAGATAATATTACAGACAGCAAAGACTCTATCATTAATCAGCCTCAGAAATGTGAAGGTGCTTGTCAACCTAAATTATTTCTAGGTATAATTGATTTCTAGCTTTTTCCTAACCAAACTTTTAAGTTTATAGATTCAGGACTAATGTGGTATTTTAAATCATGGTTAGCAGTAAGCTGGAAATAATTATTTCTTTGTATACCATTTACTTTTATTCATCTCTTATTAACTTAGACATTAGTTCTCTATTTGAAATATATTAATACAACATGAAACAGTCTCTTCCAAATGGTAGCCAGTATCTATTCAACTCTTCAATGTTCACTGAAGAGAAGGCATAAATCCAGAGGGGAATTGACTGTTTCTGGCTGAACTTCAGCTCAAAGAGAGACCTGTGAGTGGTCTTCTAGATTCTGCTCATGAAGGGGTATGCCTGGCACTTGTCAAAAATTACTATTTAAGTTCAGAATTAATATCAGAGAGAGACTCTTGGCTGAAAGTGTGACACAGGCTCTAACCTCCTTAAAAGAGGTGTGGGATTTGAAATTTAACACTGTGTGTTTCCTCCCCATACACCACATTTCTACGTGCTGAAGACAGACACCCTTCAGTTGGAGCTAATGTCAATGGGCTCAAGATCTTCAGTTTCCCCAGAAGTACGTTCGTCAAAATAGGGCTGTCCTAATCAGTTCAGGCCGCTATAAGAGAATACCATAGACTGGGTGGCTTATAAACCACAGAAATTTATTTTTCACCATTCTGGAGGCTGAAAGTCCAAAATCAGACATCACCAGATTTGATGTCTGGTGAGGACTGTCTCCTAGTTCACAGACACGGCCTTCTCACCGTGCCCTCCTGTGGCTGAAGGGGCAAGGGGGCTCTCCGGAATCTCTTTCATAAGGGCACTAATTCTATTCCCCTTAATCACCTCCGCAAGACCCCACCTCCTAATTGGGGGTTACGATTTCAACACAGGAATTTCAGGGGGGATACAAACATTCAATCCATAACAAGTGCTAAGTCCAGCTATAAGATCATAAGAACCAAATAATTACAGACTATAGCCCATGGCTTCCCAAATTTACTGGATCAGAACTTCTGGTCCCACAACCCAGAAATCTGTATTTTTATTTTTTATTTTTTATTTTTTTAGACGGAGTCTCGCTCTGTCACCCAGGCTGGAGTGCAGTGGGACAATCTTGGCTCACTGCAAGCTCTGCTTCCCGGGTTCACACCATTCTCCTGCCTCAGCCTCCCGAGCAGCTGGGACTACAGGCACCTGCCACCACACCCGGCTAATTTTTTGTATTTTTAGCAGAGACGGGATTTCACCGCATTAGCCAGGATGGTCTCGATCTCCTGACCTCGTTATCCACCTGCCTCGGCCTCCCAAAGTGCTGGGATTACAGGCGTGAGCCACCATCCCCGGCCAGAAATCTGTATTTTTAATAAACTTAGGAGTTGATTTATTTTTTATTTTTATTTATTTTATTTTTATTTTTATTTTTATTTATTTATTTTATTTTTTGAGACAGAGTTTCACTCTTGTTCCCCAGGCTGGAGTGCAATGGCGCAACCTTGGCTCATCACAACTTCCACCTCCTGGGTTTGAGCGATTCTCCTGCCTCAGCCTCCGGAGTACCTGGGATTACAGGCGCCCAACACCACGCCCGGCTAATTTTTTATATTTTTAGTAGAGACGGGGTTTCACCATCTTGGCCAGGCTGGTCTCGAACTCCTGACCTCTGGTGATCCACCCGCCTTGGATTCCCAAAGTGCTGGGATTACAGACGTGAGCCACCACGCCCAGCCAGGGGTTGATTTTTAATCAGCCAGGCTTAGTCCAGGTTGCAAGGAGCAGCAAAATGGTCCCATTTCAGTGTGCCTAAGAATTACCCGGTGGGGTTGCTTAAAATGTCCATCCCAGCACCCACCTTCAGAAGGTCGAATTCAGTCAGCCCGGGATGGGCTCCAGAATCTGCATTTTGATAAGTCCCTCAGGTCATCCTTATCTCATGCTGGTCTTCAGAAACGCTCCCAGACACATGCCATTTCGAGCGGCCCGTGGAAATAGCTGTGCCTCTCTGAAACAGTTCCACTCTGGACCTGCGGCTGTGACATGTGGGCTGCATTCAGTCATTGGTGTGTAATCACTATAGACAGACCCTTTTCAGCCCTATGGACTCAAAACATGAGTTTGTTTTTCAGCAACCTGTTCCACGCGGGGATGGGGTTGGAGGGGTCAGGCAGTCCCCGCCCTGGGAGGGCCACCGTGTCACCAGCTGCTGCCCTCCCTGCCTGCCCTGCGCATCTCCCCAGCGAGGACTTCTCCAGCCTCCATCTCTAGGCATCGGATGGGCCCTTAGATATCCAGCCGTAAGAGATCGAAAGAACGATAAGTCGTTCTTTCTTTTTTTTTTGGAACAAAGATTTTCTAGGAAATTTAATCTTTTTTTTTCTTTTTTCTTTTTTTTATTATTATTATACTTTAAGTTTTAGGGTACATGTGCACAATGTGCAAGTTTGTTACATATGTATACATGTATACATGTGCCATGCTTGTGTGCTGCACCCATTAACTCGTCATTTAGCATTAGGTATATCTCCTAATGCTATTCCTCCCCCCTCCCCCCTCCCCCCACCCCACAACAGTCCTCAGAGTGTGATGTCCCCCTTCCTAAGTCCATGTGTTCTCATTGTTCAATTCCCATCTATGAGTGAGAACATGCGGTGTTTGGCTTTTTTGTCCTTGTGATAGTTTACTGAGAATGATGATTTCCAATTTCATCCATGTCCCTACAAAGGACATGAACTCATCATTTTTTATGGCTGCATAAGTCGTTCTTTCAAACACCCTGCAGTCAGCTTCTCCTCACGAGAAACCACATGAAAGCCCTCGGGGAAATGCCTCTCGGGATCTACTTTTCTTTGTGTGTATCCTACTTAGCCTATCGGTTTCTGCTTCCTGTGGGGCTACAGCCCTCTCGTCTTTTTCTGCTGGCTCCTTTGCTCTGTTCTCCAGTGGCTATCTTCTTTCTCCTTTCTTTCAAATGTTTTCCCTTATCTTCTCTGATACAGACAGAAGGTCAGGAGCCACGCCCATTACACTGACAGAACTCGATGTCCTGATGCGCTCTGTGCCTCCCAGATTTGGATGTGGATGCGAGGCGAGCTGGCCAGAGAGCAATCATTTCAGCGAGGGTCGTTATTCCCATCTTCTCTCTTAGGACGGAGGTAGGGGGATTTCTGGCCCCAAATGTTCCTTCTTCCAGCTGTGGCTGCCTCCATCCCGCAGAGTGAGCCTTTAATTTGGAGATCCTAATGCCCCAGTGCTGTGCCAGGCACAGTACACGTTCTGCATGGAGGACGGTTTACGCTCCCCTTACAGAAGAGGAAGGACACTCAGAAGGCTGAACTGTTCTGCCTAAGGTCACTGAGTTGCTAAGGCAAGAAGCAGCCTCCAATTCCTGCCTTAGTGATTTCTGGGATGTGAAACCAAAAGGGTGAGGCGGCAAGCCCCGGCTGCCCTCGGGGGCTCTTCCCAAGTGCTCTCTTAGGTTCTCCCTCAATCACACAGACTCAGGAGAGCGCACAGGGCAAGGTGGGAAGACACCTGTGAACTGCATATGACAGGGAGGACCCCAAAGGCCTCCTGCCTGGTGTAGTGCGTCTGCCCCACCTAGCTGCCATCTGTCTCCTCATCTAGCACCAGAAATTCATTCCCACAGGCCTTACCAAAATCGTAAACAGAGATCCTTTTTGATGCAGTAATCCCACTTTTAGGAATTTACCCTGCAGAAATATTCAAGTGCAAAAAAAAATAAGGATGATTTTGCAAAATTATGTAAAATAGTATAAAAATGGAAATGACATATATATCCCTTATTAAAGAATAACCCAGAAGCATTAGTATTTGGAAAACATTTACTCATTTATGTAAAGAATAGCTGTTAAACTGTTGTAAATGGGGGAGGGGAGCAAAGACAGAATTTATGAAAGAAAGGGAAGGGAACGCAGAGGGGAAAACATGAACATCGTGAGAACAGTGAGTTTTGGTTTTTTGTATTGTTCAAAAACTTTGAGAGTTTCACTGTGGGGTGCACTAGTCAGGCTGTCTCCAGGCAACATCGCTAATGTCCTTCCATTCATGCCCCTCAGTGAAGCCTTGTCTGCCCTGTTTCCATCATCAGAATTTTCTCACAGTTAGTAAGGAAAAGGTTAAATAAATTATAGTGGAGCTATGGAACAGAACAAGGTAGATCTCTGCACACTGACAGAACTGAACAACATGGGCTGTGGCCACAAACCTCCGTGTGTGTGTGTGTGTGTGTGTGTACAGAAGAAGAATGAACAATCATACACCAAACTGTTCATGGGGAGGGAACAGGGATGACTTTTACTTTTTATTCTTTTAGTTTTTATTCTACCTAATTCTGTAGTTTCTTTTCTTCTTCTTCTTGTTTTTTGAGACAGAGTCTCTCTCTGTTGCCCAGGCTGCAGCGCCATATCTGCTCACTGCAACCTCCGCCTCCTAGGTTCAAACGATTCTCATGCCTCAGCCTCCTGAGTAGCTGGGAATACAGGCGTGTGCCACCAAGCCCAGCTAGTTTTTTGCATTTTTAGTAGAAACATGGGGTTTTGCCATGTTAGCCAGGCTGGGCCCAAACTCCTTACCTCAGGTGATCTGCCTGACTCGGCCTCCCAAAGTGCTGGGATTACAGGCGTGAGCCATCACGCCCGGCCCTAATTCTGTAGTTTCTTAATTTTTGCTGATTATATATTACTTATTTCAAAAATTATAAATGAGAATTAATTTACCCTTAAAAGAAATTTTCTTTGTATTGAAGTATTTCATCAGTAAATAGGTTTTTTTAGCTGCAGGTATAGCCATGCTACTTGTGGAATTATCAAATTGCTTCCATACTAGTTGGAAATAATATGATAGAGACTACAACAAGAAAGAAGTAAACTGAATTAATAATGTATGGTGAATGCTATCATAAACTCACAGATCCAGCTAATTGTCCTAAGATATCATACAGCCCATTGACAAATGGGCCTTGAGGGAGAGCCCGAGACACCTGAGACGCCCCCGCAGGTGTCCCTGCCAGCTCAGCCCCCATCTCACAGGACAGCGTGGCTGCTATATGCAATGTCGGGCAGCCCCGCACACTGTAGAGAATCACCAGGCTAACGTTATCCTCAAATTATGTCATTGTTACTTTTGACTAATGATTAATAAGTTGTCATTCTTCTGTGAGTAGTAAGGGAGCAGTATTTTATAGTTATAAATTCAGAAACCTAGAATAAAATATTAAAAATAAAACCTCAGAAATAGGAAACAGACTTTGGATAATTTTTAATATTCCTTTTGAATATCAAAAACAGCAATCTTCAGAATCTGTAGGAGAAAAAAAAGTGAATTATAGCCTAGAGTATCTCTTGATAGTCTAAACAAAAGCAGAATAGCCTAGAACATTTTTGACATTGTGTAAGAATCAGTAATAATTTGTATTTCAGAAATAAAAAGCAGTTTTATTGTTTCAACAAAAGTAGCGGCTTATTGTTGCTAGTAACATAACCACTGGATAAAAATGAAGCTCAAAAGTCCTATTATTAAAAGCTGAACATACATACATTTTATCAAAATAGTAATTACTTCTATTAAAGCTCACAACTCAATAAATGAAAACTGATAGCCATGAATGAATAAAAACTTAAAAGTCTATCCTAAATAAGTTTCACATAATAGGTCATCTGAAATAATAAAGATATCATTTATAAGGGAAATTTAAAAACATTTAGTAAGTAAAATAAGAAATTTTAACATTATCTACTATATAATTTTAAGTAATCGAGCAGGTTGTTTCTGGTTGAAATAATGGTGAGTTAGTTTATCCAAAACAAATGCTACTGCTGAGAAAAAGAGAAGTGGAGCAATGTAGACAAAACATCTGTTTGAAAGCATCAGAGGGCTGCCAAAGTAGCAAGGGCTTGAAGATCCCAGAGAGAAAGAAAAAGCAAAGGGATAAGACAGTTGCCGATTTGCAAAACAAGGAATAAACAAGCAAACAAAAACCCTAAAGAGATACCCCAGGCTTTCAGTTCAGACCTTGAAAGGGATAGCTGGGAGAAGGACTCACCTGGAAATTGGCTGACGCTCACCAAGACTAAAGCCAAGCTTTGAATTTGCTTAATCTTTGGCTGGATTAATAGTACTTTCCCTACCCCAACTGCCTTCCAGAAGCAAAAATAAATCCTGCTGGGAAGAAGTTAGCATCAGCCTGGTCCTCTATGTGCTGCATTCAGACTCATTCTCCTGTTGGCCACCATAGAGCCACTCTCTACTCAACAGTGCCAACCTTGAGTTCTATCTTTATTTCTGGCACTTCGAGACCTGCCTTTCTTTATTTCTTTCACTTAGTTATTTGTCAAGGTTTTTATGTGATATTTTATTGAGAATTATTATATTTAATGTGGGAAGAGAAACTTCTTGGACAGGTCCTACTGACATGTTGCAGGAAGTCGAAGTCACCTAAATGAATCTTCTAACTCGGTTTCCAAATCTCTTTAAATTAAAGACATACATATAGTCTTCAACAGTTTTTCCTGGCCGGGTGCGGTGGCTCACGCCGTTTGGGAGGCCGAGGCGGGCGGATCACCTGTGGTCAGGAGTTTGAGACCAGCCTGGCCAACATGGTGAAACCCCATGTCCACTAAAAATACAAAAAAATTAGCCGGGCGTGGTGGCACACACCTGTAATTCCAGCTACTCAGGAGGCTGAGGCACAAGAATTGCTTGAACCCGGGAGGCAGAGGTTGCAGTGAGCCGAGATAGCACCACTGCACTCCAGCCTGGGCGACAGAGTGAGACTCTGTCTCAGAAAAAAAAAAAAAAGTTTTTCGTGAGTATTGAAAAGATGGTTATGAAGTACATCTTTTTCTCTCTTCTTTCCTGCTTCTCTATTACTATTTCTTAATATTCCTATAGGTGAAATAAAACTCAAAACTACAGCTTTTCTACTTGTTAGAAGGTTTCATAAAACATCTTCTGGAGGAAGAGATTGGTACTGATCTTGAATGCAGGGCTCAAGAAACTTCCCCCACATACTTCTTTCCAAGGACCTCACACACCCACCCTGTTATGCCACCTTAATTTAAATTTTTGCTCCAGTAATTAACAAGGAAAAAAACAAAATATATGAAGGAATAATAAGAAGACACACATTTTCTGAAAATAAAAGCTCCAGTAATTGGTCAATGAGAAGAATCCTCTATCACTCATTTCACATCAACGTGTTTAATAACTATCAGTGAAAATTTTAAACTGGTTTAAATTTTTTAAACTAGTATAAATCTGTTGGCAAAGGTGTAGAAAAACAGGCCTTCTCATTGCTGATGGAATGAAAATTGGTTCAATCCCCATGGAAGGCAATTTGGCTATATCCATCAAAATATCAAATGCATGTACATTTTGACCCATCACATCTAGTTTGAGGACATTATCCTCCAGAAGTACTTGCATAAATATATAATGACATATGTACATGACAAATAATTAGAGTACAATTTGTATTATTTATTACTTAAATGTTAGTAGAATTCACCAGTGAAGCTATCTGGGCCTGGAGTTTTATTTGTGGGAAAGGTTTTTGTTACAAATTCAATTTTCTTAATAGATACATTTTTTCATTTCTGTTTGTGCCCATTTTGATAAGTTGTATTTTTCAAGGAATTTAAATTTGTTCACTTCAATCAAGTTATTGAATTTATTGGAAGAAAATTGTTCCTACATTTTATTATTAACTTTTTTAGTGTCTGTAGGATCTGCTGTGATTTCCCCTCTTTCATTCCTGATGACATAGTTTATGTTTTTTCTCTTTTTTCCTTAATTACTGTTGCTTGGAATGTTATGGACAGAATTGTGTCCCTCCAACAATCATACATCAAAGCACTACTGTGCAGTGTGATGGTGTTTGGAGACTCAGCCTTTGGGAGATAGCTAGGTTGAGATGAGTTTATGAGGGTGTGGCCCTCATGATGGGATGAGCGCCCTTATAAAAAGAGACACCAGAGAGCTTGCACCTCTCTCTCTCTCTGCCATGTGAGCACACAGCAAGAAGGCTACCATCTGCAAGCCAGGAAGAAAGCCCTCACCAGAACCCAAGCATACTGGCATCCTGATCTTGGACTTCCAGCCTCCAGAACCATGACAAAATAAGTTTCTGTTGTTTAAGCTACCCAGTCTATGGTATTTTGTTATGGCAGCCCAAGCTAAGACAAAGAGTTTATCAATTTTATTAATATTTTCAAAGTATTAAACTTTGGCTTTGTTTGATTTTCTCTATTAGTTGCCTTCTACTTAATTGTTTTTTTATATTTGTTATTTCCTTTCTGTACATACATTGAGTTTCATTTGTTCTTTTTTCAAACTTCTTAAGGTGGAAATGTAGATAGTCAATTCTAAATTTTTCTTCTTTTTCTAATATTTATTTTTAATATTTAAGGCAAAAATTTCTCTGTTAGCACTGCTTCAGGTACATACCCCAAATTTTAATATTTGTGTTTTCATTTTCATTGATTTTAAACATTTCGAATGTCTCAAAATTCCTTCTTTTACTCATGGGTTATTTGTTATTTAATTTCCAAATGTTTGGTATTTTCTAGATATTCATATATCTAGTTTAATTCTGCAACAGTCAGAGAATATATTCTGTGAAATTTCTATTCCTTGGAATTTATTGAGACATTTCATAGTTCAGCATGTCTTTTCTCAACAAACATTTCACATGCACTTGAAAACGATGTGTATTATGCAGTTGCTAAACCTGGTGTTCTATAAATGCAAGTGAGATCAAATTAGCTGATAGTATTCCTTAGATCTTTTATATCCTTACTGATTTTTATTATATACATGTTCTGTCAATTACTCAGTTATTATAACTATGAATATGGATTTGTCATTTTTCCCTTTGGTGTTCTTAATATTGCTTTGTGTATTTTGGATCTCTGTTACTTAGGGAATACACATTTAAGAGTGATGTCTTCCTTTTTTTTTTGAAATGGAGTCTCGCCCAGTTGCCCAGACTGGAATGCAATGGTGCGAACTCAGCTCACTGCAACCTCCGCCCACTGGGTTCAAGTGAATCTCCCCGTCTAGCTGGGATTGCTGATGCCCACCACCACGCCCAGCTAATTTTTTGTATTTTTAGTATAGATGGGGTTTTACCATGTTAGCCAGGCTGGTCTTGAACTCCTGACCTCAGGCAATCCGCCTGCCTGGGCCTCCCAAAGTGCAGGGATTACTGGTGTGAGCCACTGCGCCTGGCCAAGATTGATGTCTTCTTGATGAAAAGACCCTTTTACCATTTGAGATGTCTTTTTAACTCTGTTAGTTTCCTTGTTTTGAAGTATATTTTGTACAGTAAAGCCACCCCAGCTTCCCTATAATTTAAGTTTGCATTGTGTATGTACATTTTCCCATACTTTTATTTTCAATATGTAGTGTATCTACTTCTATTGACTGTTTTTTTTTTTCCTCCTGATTATGGATCTCATTTTCCTATTTCCTCACGTCTTGTGATTTTTTTACTGAAGGTTAGACATTGCATATAAAAGACTCTCCAGGAGTGTTTTGTTTTTGTTTTTTCTAGTGAGTGCAAGTCCTTTTCTCTCTGCCAGCTGGCTGGAATGAGAATCTGATCAGATTTCATCAAGAGTCAGGTTGAGCTGAGACTGAGCTGTAGTGTTCACTAAATTGAGTGCACCACTGATATCTAATGGAAACAAGGACGTTTTACTTTGCTCCTCAGCCTAACCTGAATTTCCTATGCCGCCACTGGATAATGGCTAGTTTCTTTGGTTTTACTACTGTTCGAGCTGGAAGCAGGTTGAGACATAGATTTCATATCATTTGGCTTACCTTGCATCTAACATGGCTCCAAAATTCAAGCACTATGAAATTGTTTAATTGTTTTCCAGCCTTGCCTCCACTGCCACTTTTGCAGTAAAATCAGGGACAGGGGGTGACTGTTGAGCCAAACTATTTTTGCATTTGGTGGACTTCTAAATTCTAAACCATCTCCAAATCTTTTGGCAGATTTTTCTTAAAGGTACAAAGTCTGTTCATTGATAGAGGCCCGCTTCTCCACCTTCCCACACAGAAATCAGGTACTTTCCCTCAAGTAAGAAAGAAGCTGTGGGCTCTCTGCTCCCCATCACACTCAGTAATTCAGCTCATCAAAGCTTACCCTCTCCACTGTTCTTTGGTAATTGCCACAAAAAAGGTATGATTTTCATTTTATCAGGGTTTTTTGTTATTGTTATCATACGAATAATGGTATTTTGCATTCTATATTTTAATTGGAAGCAGAAGCCATATTATTGTTTGTAACAGCAAAATATTAGAAATAATCCAAACACCCATCAAAAAAGGGTTTTTAATTAAGTGATTACATAATCATATAAAGGAATACTATGAAACTGTGTGAAAGAATGAAGAAACTCTTTGTTCACTTATATAAAAAGATCCCATGATATGTTAAGAAAAGCAAAGTGTGGAATAGTAGGTAAAATATTCTATCTTATGTGCAAAAGGGGAAATAAAAGTCATCAATATTCATGTAGATACAATTCACATATAGATTCATATCACATTCCTATATATATAGAAATTCTGGAAAGACACAAAATAAATTAATAAAAGTTGTTACTTCATTGTAGTTTTTAAAGTTTTTTGAGTCTTAAGACTTACTTTCCACTTCTGTAGAATGGAATTACAAATCCTTTCTTTATAGAGCTATGTGATGAAATAAACATAAAGCATTTGGCACACTTCGGGATAGCAACTTGTGGATTAATGATTAACACAGTCACCTTTGCACCAGATTACACCCAGAGATTCCTTCATTTATATTTATGTGGTTTTGTGTGTCAGTTATGCAGTCTAACTCAGTCATTCAATTATGTTACAGCTGCAACACTCTATTTTTTTCTTTGGTACAGGAGTCGCCCTCTTATCCACTGTTTCAGTTACCTGTAGTCAACCACAGTTGGAAAATATGATAGCATTTTGAGAGAGAGACTGCATCCAAAAAATTATATTACAATATATTGTTATACATTGTTATAAGTGTTGTTTTATTATTCTTTATTGTTAATCTCTTACTACTAAGCTTTATGGTAGGTTTGTATGTATAGGAAAAAACAGATTATATAGAGGGTTCAGTACCATCTGAGGTTTCAGGCATCACTGGTGGCCTTGGAAGGTACCCCTCATGGATAATGGGGAACTACCGTAAATTGTAAGCAGAGGCTGTGTCTTTCTAAAGCCCAGCCACCTAATTACCTACATGCAATATCACGTAGCCTGTAAGAATAAGTGAATGTTTCCCATCAGGTGGTGACTGAGATGACCAATACCATCTTCACCCATGAAAGCTATGTGTACTAGAGCCCCATATCACTAACAGCAATAGTCTAATACGCTAAATTCCCCGCCATCATTGATTCATTTCAAAGCCAATAAAGAGACAATATAAACCATTATGTTTACTGCCTCCTCTTTTCCAAAGCATAATTGTTCAATGCATACGTTTGGCATTAAAAGTCTCTATCTGGCTCTTTAAATATGTAACCCATTAAAATGACTGATCCCTGATTTCTGAGCATACTACATATCAAAGTATTATTCCTATCCTTTTTTAGACAAATAATTATATTGTTAGTAAAAGACCTAACTAAATGTTGCTATTGCTTCTCAGATCACAAAGAGGAGCCCTGGGGACGTCCTTTTCCAAGCTGAAATGATGGTCCTAAGCAGCCCATCCACAAATAAATCTCACCAACCTGGGGTTTCTGGGATCAATGGACTGTGAATTTAAGGCACAGCAGAGCTGGGGCTGCTCTTAAGGCCCTGCTGTCTCTCCTCTTAGTAACAACACCATTTCACATGAAGTGACAGTGGTATCTTTTGTTGCCCTGGAAATGGAATACAACAATGGCTTTCCAACTTTTCTGTGTCAGAGACCTACAGACAGAAGTACATTTTACACTGGATCCAGGACACACATCAGTCTGAAAACACACACATGAACCAAACGTTTCCTAAAGCATTACTTATCCTTGCTAATAGCAACACATTCTCATATTCTTTTATACTTCATTTAATTTCATATAAAAAAGAAAAGGAAAGGAAAGAAATCTATTTCTCAGCCCATTAATAAGGTCAGGAGCAGCAACACCAGACTAGAAGAAAAGCTTACCTACCGATTTTTCTGCCACCTCTTGAGTGCGTCCAGCTTTCCGACAAGTCTCAGTGCCATCTACTGTGCGCTCTGGGTATTGCAATTGCTTTTTTTTTTTTTTTTTTTTTTTTTAAGAATGAGACTAAGTCAGAGAACACAAAGAACTTCTTTCCACACAGTGGAGATGGCTCTGAAAGCGTTTAAGGAATAGCTTAGATGAGTGGCTAACACATTCTCTTGGTTCTGAATTCTAAGACCACAGACTCCATGTCCAGTCCCCAAAGAGAGGCTTTGCAAGCTACAGAATACCCCTCTGACTGGGACCTCAGGAGCTAAACTGACCACGTAATTGGTTCTAGAAAGTGAAACGTTTTAATTTGAAACATCCAAATGAGCATTTTGTGAAAGGCTACTGTCGTCCATCAAATACAACACAGCCAGGGAGTCATCGCTCTATTACCCTTGTCAATCCTACATCTATAGTTTTTTTTGCTACAGCAGCTCATGAGTGTTGACTCTATTCTAACTTGTTCCAGAAGCCCTTCAAGATGATAGATAGCACAATATTTTTGTAGCCAGAGCTAGAATGTAGAGCTCTTTTTGGCTTCCTTGTGAATGATCCAGAATTTCCATGTTGGCAAGCCACCATAATTTACAGAATTTACTTTTTATATTCAATAGAAGTAAAAAAAAATTACCTATTTAAAGAGTTATAGCTCTGGATTCATTTCTGACCAAAATGTGCTTTTTGACACAAATACAATTGGAAATGTCTTTGTAATTTATCCACAGTCTGCCTAGATAATCGTAAAAGAACTGCATGGATATATTTGTGAGTAAGAGCATGTGTCCATTCAGCAAAACCAAGGAGATCAACTAATTCTACCATTGCCTTGAAACAGAGACACATCTAGCAGTTTGAATTTCCCCCAAAAGATTGTATGTGTGAAAATAAGAATAGAATGAGGAAAATTTAAAAGCCTATATAATAATTTCAGTCACAACTTGGCAATTAGAATTTTATGAGATGTCTTTAATTTGGAAGCAAAGAACAATTAAATTATTGAAGGCTGGAATTTTTTTTAACTCTTTGAATGGAACAACAGATTTTCCCCAAAAGATTTGACTTTAACAATTTTCAGAAAACATAAGTCAGGGTGTGGTTCAATTACACAGAGAGAAATTGTAGTGAAATAGTGTTCCCTGTAATAATTACCCACAAAGGAGCACAGTGGAGCCACTCCTGCATTAAAATTACAGTATCATATGTAAGTTATTATTAATTAACCAGAGATGCCAGGAGCTTGTCAGTTTCCAACTGCTATTTTGAGGAGAGCTAAAGTTTCTCTTTTTTGCCAGTTATTATTATTATTAATATTTCAAAAGCAAGGCAAGAAAAGGGAATGTGGTCCATTAACTAATGGCTCTTGAAAAGACACTCAGTGAATCCAACTTGCCCTAAAACTGCCAAGTGGTAGGACAGTCTCTTCGCGTCTTGCATCATTTTCTGCCATCACCTACGTGTGATTCGTGAGTCGGAAATTCAACCAAGACATGTTTAATGTATATTTAGAGCATTCTTCCCGGCGGGAATTCACGGTGCCGTTCCATCAGGCAGTTGGCAAGCAGTCACTTGAAATATTAAGAAATATGATTTGTGTCACACTGATTTATTGCAAAACAGCAACTTCTTTCTTTTTGGTTCATTTATAAAACAACTGTCAAATTAAAATGCCAAATAGCTTTAAACATTAGCATTTTCACCTTATAACCTTACAAGTGCATCACTTTAAACATCTGCGTAAAAGTTCAGCTCGATGACAATCACCTGGGATTTACCTGCATGGTACTAAGCATATATGTAAAAATATTGCTGATAGGTATCTCTGGCACTCTGAAGTGACAAAGTGTAGCCTTCACAGATCCTTGTCAGTTAATCATCAATAGTTACCTGAAAAGTGCCCACTTGCCATCATTCAAGATCAACCAGGCAGACACCACAGTGAGTTTTCCATCAAAAAACCTTCTCTATCTGGTCAGTCTCTGCAGGTCAATGAGACAAAGGTGTGTGCTGCACACAGCAGTACTATCCTAAGCTCCCTGTACTATCCACCATGGGGCTGGGTGGCTGGGGTGGAGGAACACAGGACTGGGCTTCAGCTTCTCTAGGGACTGGTACATTAAGAGATGAAGACATAAAAGGTGAGAAAAACATGGTTTATTTCCAATGTTTCCATTTCTGTTAAAAGTAATGCTTTCAACAGAAAAAAAATGCAGCAATATAAGTGTGTAATTTACAAAATAATTTCAGGATTTCTTTAATCATTAATTTGTGGTGTGATCTGTTAATTGGATTTACGTCAAAGCTCATTTGTAAATAACTTCAAATATCCAAGCCTTCCCTCACCCTTTTCCCACCTCACCTCTCCTCCTTCTCCTCCCCTACACTGGAGGACACTATGTACATGCATATAATGTCCTGCCCTAGAGGAGTCCTGAGCCTACTTGGGAAGAAAACACCAACTCACAGGAAAACAGCAGAAATCACACAAAACAGAATAAAAGCAAGCGCTGATCTGTAAGTGAAGACTTAAGTGCTATAGGACTTCCAGCTACAAATCCTGAAAACACGGAGTGGCTGTGATAATACGACTAGCCAACATCACACAGTAATTTTGCACATAAGGAGAACTAAATCCAAGAAAACAAGGAAAAGAAAGTTGAGCCTATAATCGTGATACAGGCACTAAAATCTCAGGTGACATTTTTCAATGGGGGAAAGTCAGTCAACTTCCGATCTCCAAACCATCTTTACTAGCGAGCTTCCCACAATGGTTCTAGAACCTTCCTTCATTCCAACCCAACCAGGATTCCAACAGACTCATAAACACCACAGCCTTTGAGAAATTAAAGGGAGAACCCACCAACCGGCGCCCCACTCCCCACCCCAAGTCACCTCTAGCTCAACCAAGATGCGCTCAGGCCAAGAAAGCTGCCCCACCCCACAGGCTTTGCCTGTCATTTTTAACAAGCCGACTCAGCACATCTCTCAGATGGGTCATGCAAGGCTTTTCGCAGCTCTTGGGGCTTTGCCTCTTCATGAGCAGACACTCCCTCTTAGACTAAGACCTGGAGCTGGAAAGTAGGTGGTAACCGCGGTACAAAACTCACGCTCGTCCCTGCAGAAACTGCCTAGGTCGGCCCATGGCCACGGGGCGCCAGTTTTTCAAGGAAAAGTCAATGCTAATAATGGTGGCAATCACGGGAAATCCATTCTGAGGCCAGATCTGACTTGTCAGGATTAATCATCATTTCCACTTAACTTCGAACTGACCTGGGTAAAAACGTGAGCGCGAGGGGACCAGGCTGCACCTCTGACCTGGCTCCCCTCTGCAAAAATCACGAAGTGGGTGCCCGAGGTGGGGCGGGGGTTGGGGGAGACCTCCCCGGGAGTCCCCACCCAGCCTGCTCTGCACATCTTAGTCCCTCATCCGCTTGCGCTGTGCAAATCTGTCTTCTGTCATTTTTATCTCAAGACATCAAAATCCCCAACCAAATGCAAATACTGAGACCTCATAATCTGAGACAAAGCTTCGCGGTATCCAGAAAGCCCCCAGCAGGTGTGCAGTGCAGAGCCAGCCGCCCAGCGGTCTTCCGCAGAATCCTATCAGTTTCCCCCTTTCGTGCTGTGTGCATCGAGCAGGAAGGGGCTTGGCAGATTTTACCTGCCCTCTTTCATTTCTGAAAAGTCTGGGCCTTCTCACCCCGAAAGGAGTCACCTCCTTGCAGTTCCCCAGTTGCGAAAAGAGGAGGAAGTTGGCTGGGCCGGGGGCCGCGGGGGGCACCCTCCGCAGATGGCGGGACCCCCCTGCCGGCCATGGCAAAAGCGAGGCTTGTCCCTCCCACCGCCCCCAACCTTAGTCCTTGGCACATTGTTGAAAGTAATTGAATAAAATCGGAAATTCGAGAAGGCGTTCGTTTGGATTGGTGAGATTTTGAGGGGAGAAAGAAGCGGGGACTTCGCCGGCACCAGCGGCGCCCCCTCCTCGGCCACCGTTAACCCCCATTCCAGAGGGCACTGCCCCGCCACCCAGCCTAGGTCCCCCTGCGAGAGCCTCGCGGGCCCGCGCAGCCTCCGCGACTCGAACAGATCTTCAGTCCTTGGAGGAATGCCTGTTTCTCTGACAATAAAAAATTAAAGAAGCGCTTATAAATGCCAAGTCCTCTCGCACTATGCGGAGTACAGAGGACAACGACCACAGCCATCCCTGAACCCCGCCCACCGCACAGCGACGGAGCCGGGGCCTGGAAGCGCCGCTTCCTGGGGGGTCCCGACGCTCAGCCGCCCCCGCTCCACCCGGGCCGCCAAGGGGCTGGGGGAGGCGGCGCTCGGGGTAACCGGGGGGAGACTCAGGGCGCTGGGGGCACTTGGGGAACTCATGGGGGCTCAAAGGAACTAGGAGATCGGGGCCTCGAAGGGGACTTGGGGGGTTCGGGGCTTTCGGGGGCGGTCGGGGGTTCGCGGACCCGGGAAGCTCTGAGGACCCAGAGGCCGGGCGCGCTCCGCCCGCGGCGCCGCCCCCTCCGTAACTTTCCCAGTCTCCGGGGGAAGAGGCGGGGTGTGGGGTGCGGTTAAAAGGCGCCACGGCGGGAGACAGGTGTTGCGGCCCCGCAGCGCCCGCGCGCTCCTCTCCCCGACTCGGAGCCCCTCGGCGGCGCCCGGCCCAGGACCCGCCTAGGAGCGCAGGAGCCCCAGCGCAGAGACCCCAACGCCGAGACCCCCGCCCCGGCCCCGCCGCGCTCTGCCTCCCGACGCAGGTGAGCCCGCCGGCCCCGGACTGCCCGGCCAGGAACCTGGCGCGGGGAGGGACCGCGAGACCCAGAGCGGTTGCCCGGCCGCGTGGGTCTCGGGCAACCGGGGGGCTGGACCAACACACGTCCTTGGGCCGGGGGGCGGGGGCCGCCTTCTGGAGCGGGCGTTTCTGCGGCCGAGCTCCGGAGCTGGAATGGGGCGGCCGGGGAAGTGGACGCGATGGCACCGCCCGGGGTGGGAGTGGGGCCGGGCGCGCGCGGGAGGGGAAAAAGGCGGGGGCGAGACGCCAGCGCGAGGTTTGTGGTGTCGCCGATGTCCCTTCGGGGTACTCTAGCGCAGCCGCCTGGCTACTTGACCCACTGCCACCAAACGTTTTAAATTGACCGAAAGCTTAGCTTCGAAGCAAAGCTCCGTTTCGCCGGTGAAGCAGGAAGCCTTCGCTGCAGGAACTGACCTTTACCTCTTGGAGCGGCTTCTGCAGAAAAATCCCCGGGCAGAGATTTGGGCGGAGTTTGCCTAGAACTAACGCGGAGCCAGCCGACCCCGGCCTACCCCGGGGCCAAGATTTCAGTGGCTTCCCTTTTTCCTAAACACTTCACGAGGGTTTGTTTCCGGGCTGTGCTACCCGGCTAGAAGGAAAATTTTTAGGACCCTTGTTCGCTAAGAGGTGGTGTGCGGCTGAGACCCGCGTCCTCAGGACGGTTCCATCAGTGCCTCGATCCTGCCCCACTGGAGGAGGAAGGCAGCCCGAACAGCGCTCACCTAACTAACAGCTGCTGAGAGCTGGGTTCCGTGGCCATGCACCTGGGACTGCCTTGAGAAGCGTGGTACTGCCGTGTCCCCATGTGACCTTAGAGTCCCTTTCGAAACTGCTGTGCACAGTCGGTCACAATTTCAGACACTGGTGAGAAGGGTGGAGGAACCCTCTGGGGACAGCCAGGCAAGGTCGACCACCCATCACCTAAGGGTGGAGAAATTTAAGGGGTGAAGAGTCCCTTTTGCCTTTTCTGGATCCTGGTGATCCACCTAGTGTCTTCCCTAAGGAACTGAACCAACTCCTCCGCTGGCCTCTGGCAGCTCTCCAGGCGGTGCAGGGTGGCGTGGGCCCGGTAGGAAGCTGCGTGTAACCGCCCAGGGTCGGGAGGCCAGGAGGGCAGCTCCTCCTCTGACTTGAATATTGAAAACAACTTCGTCCTGCTTCTGAGCCCCTCTTAACCCATGACCCCCTAGCCCATTGGGGAGTAAATCTTAATTTACTCTTCTTCCTGAAAAAGGATCTTTAAAACAGGTAGCTTCAACTCAAGCTTTATAAAATAACAATATAAGGTTTCTTGGAACTGTATTTTTCTCAGCTGATGGTAACTGGACAGGTCTGTAGAAGGGTGTATGACCTGGGTTTGGCAGGTGGAAGAGGGCAAAGGATAAACCCCTCTTCCTGCAGCCCCATATTCTTGGCCAGGTGTATTGTTGTAAACCAGGAGAGAGTTTACTTCGGGGAGTATCCTGTTTTCCACTCAATGAGGGCCAATGAAGAATGTCTAATTCCATAAGATGCTTTTGTTAAAATCGGAATGTTGCTGTCCTCGGTGGTTCTGCTGTTGGGACGGGACTGGCCTGAGCTGTGGGTGCTTTAGCAGGACAACCAGCTCACCTAAGGGCCTCCCAGTCTGGATTATCAATGGGTCAGCGCTGAACCTGGGCTAAAATATTGTTTTTTCCAATGATGTTGTCTTTCCCAAGCTCAGTGAGGCTAAATGTTTCACGGGCCTATGTCAATCTGGTGTAACTTTCGTGGCCACCTCTCTCCTGTTAGCCTCTGACCAAGGTGTCACTGGATGGTTTCTGCTTGACCTTGGTGCCCCATGGCAGCAACTGTGGGTCATGAAAGACATTCACTACGAGCCTGCTTCTGGAGTCCATCAGAAAATGGGATGCAACTTGCCTAAAATGAGGAGAGGAGGATGCTTTTAAGAAAAAGAAGGAGGAGGATTCACTACCAGCTCTGAAGGGTGGAAAAGAGATGATTCATCCAGACTGTGGAGAGGGTGGAATCTTGTTTAGGAGAGCGTTGGTTGTGGCAGGCAGGGTGTAACTATGAATCAGTGAAGACAGTTCACATCCTGGGATGAAAAGAAGGCCATGGGCTCACGGGAGATTATCCACTGGCCTCTCCACATCCGCTTGCAGTAAGGAGTGTGGGACTCCCCCAAGCTTCAGCGCTGAACTGCAATGCAGTGACGTCGCTTAGCTGGGCCAGTAACCGAGGGAGTTGAATTTTCTGTCATTTTAAAATAATGTGTCTTTTAAGAAACACTTTGAAATTAAAACCACAGCCCACAATTATAATGCACTGTTGCAGCACTTATCAAAACAGATATGCTAACTGAGCCATCAGTGCCAGCCTGACAGTGAGGCCACCAAGCCATCCACAAAGCCTACACGAAAGTCTGTGCTCACAGTGGTTTTTCTCCATGAAGAGGGCATTCCTAACCTCTTCCTTTCACATAGGAGGAAGCAAGATCCTTTGTAAAATTTTAACTCGGGGTGCCTCAAATGTAAACTTAACCACTGGTAACAACAGTTTCACTGCTACATGCCACGTCTGTGAAAATTCATTCAAGACATTAAGGAAAGTGGCTCAGCAGAGAGACTAGACATCTTATCCTCACGGTTCTCCTGTACTTGGCCTCTCAGCCTTTGAGCAAGGTTGGCCCAAGCTAGTATCGGCCCCAGTGGTACAGCCAAAACTTGAGACTGCAAATGGATGCAGCTGTTGAACGCTGAGTAACTTCTGCAGAGTCAGGAAGACCCAAGGAAGCTCTGCAGAGGATGCAGGGGTACGGTCAGAACCCATGAGTGCCTTTCAGCTAACGAGTACTTTATGACACTCCCCAGCACAGCAAATTTTTATGATGTGTTTAAAGATTGGGTGAATTACTCAGATGAACAAGCTACTTTTTATCAGAGAACACCTAAAAACATTTTCAAGAGGGTTTGGGAACTATACATTTAATCCTATGACAAACTAAGTTGGTTCTGTCTTCACCTGTTTTGGTGAGGTTGTGTAAGAGTTGGTGTTTGCTCAGGAAGAGATTTAAGCATGCTTGCTTACCCAGACTGAGAGAAGTCTCCCTATTCTGTCCTAGCTAGTGATTCCTGTGTTGTGTGCATTCGTCTTTTCCAGAGCAAACCGCCCAGAGTAGAAGATGGATTGGGGCACGCTGCAGACGATCCTGGGGGGTGTGAACAAACACTCCACCAGCATTGGAAAGATCTGGCTCACCGTCCTCTTCATTTTTCGCATTATGATCCTCGTTGTGGCTGCGAAGGAGGTGTGGGGAGATGAGCAGGCCGACTTTGTCTGCAACACCCTGCAGCCAGGCTGCAAGAATGTGTGCTACGATCACTACTTCCCCATCTCCCACATCCGGCTATGGGCCCTGCAGCTGATCTTCGTGTCCACGCCAGCGCTCCTAGTGGCCATGCACGTGGCCTACCGGAGACATGAGAAGAAGAGGAAGTTCATCAAGGGGGAGATAAAGAGTGAATTTAAGGACATCGAGGAGATCAAAACCCAGAAGGTCCGCATCGAAGGCTCCCTGTGGTGGACCTACACAAGCAGCATCTTCTTCCGGGTCATCTTCGAAGCCGCCTTCATGTACGTCTTCTATGTCATGTACGACGGCTTCTCCATGCAGCGGCTGGTGAAGTGCAATGCCTGGCCTTGTCCCAACACTGTGGACTGCTTTGTGTCCCGGCCCACGGAGAAGACTGTCTTCACAGTGTTCATGATTGCAGTGTCTGGAATTTGCATCCTGCTGAATGTCACTGAATTATGTTATTTGCTAATTAGATATTGTTCTGGGAAGTCAAAAAAGCCAGTTTAACGCATTGCCCAGTTGTTAGATTAAGAAATAGACAGCATGAGAGGGATGAGGCAACCCGTGCTCAGCTGTCAAGGCTCAGTCGCCAGCATTTCCCAACACAAAGATTCTGATCTTAAATGCAACCATTTGAAACCCCTGTAGGCCTCAGGTGAAACTCCGGATGCCACAATGGAGCTCTGCTCCCCTAAAGCCTCAAAACAAAGGCCTAATTCTATGCCTGTCTTAATTTTCTTTCACTTAAGTTAGTTCCACTGAGACCCCGGGCTGTTAGGGGTTATTGGTGTAAGGTACTTTCATATTTTAAACAGAGGATATCGGCATTTGTTTCTTTCTCTGAGGACAAGAGAAAAAGGCCAGGTTCCACAGAGGACACAGAGAAGGTTTGGGTGTCCTCCTGGGGTTCTTTTTGCCAACTTTCCCCACGTTAAAGGTGAACATTGGTTCTTTCATTTGCTTTGGAAGTTTTAATCTCTAACAGTGGACAAAGTTACCAGTGCCTTAAACTCTGTTACACTTTTTGTAAGTGAAAACTTTGTAGTATGATAGGTTATTTTGATGTAAAGATGTTCTGGATGCCATTATATGTTCCCCCTGTTTCAGAGGCTCAGATTGTGATATGTAAATGGTATGTCATTCGCTACTATGATTTCATTTGAAATATGGTCTTTTGATTATGAATACTTTGCAGCACAGCTGAGAGGCTGTCTGTTGTATTCATTGTGGTCATAGCACCTAACAACGTTGTAGCCTCAATCGAGTGAGACAGACTAGAAGTTCCTCGTGATGGCTTATGATAGCAAATGGCCTCATGTCAAATATTTAGATGTAATTTTGTGTAAGAAATACAGACTGGATGTACCACCAACTACTACCTGTAATGACAGGCCTGTCCAACACATCTCCCTTTTCCATGACTGTGGTAGCCAGCATCGGAAAGAACGCTGATTTAAAGAGGTCGCTTGGGAATTTTATTGACACGGTACCATTTAATGGGGAGGACAAAATGGGGCAGGGGAGGGAGAAGTTTCTGTCGTTAGAAACAGATTTGGAAAGACTGGACTCTAAATTCTGTTGATTAAAGATGAGCTTTGTCTACTTCAAAAGTTTGTTTGCTTACCCCTTCAGCCTCCAATTTTTTAAGTGAAAATATAACTAATAACGTGAAAAGAATAGAAGCTAAGGTTTAGATAAATATTGAGCAGATCTATAGGAAGATTGAACCTGAATATTGCCATTATGCTTGACATGGTTTCCAAAAAATGGTACTCCACATACTTCAGTGAGGGTAAGTATTTTCCTGTTGTCAAGAATAGCATTGTAAAAGCATTTTGTAATAATAAAGGATAGCTTTAATGATATGCTTGTAACTAAAATAATTTTGTAATGTATCAAATACATTTAAAACATTAAAATATAATCTCTATAATAATTTAAAATCTAATATAGTTTTAATAGAACAGCAAATTTTAATTTCATCTATCACTTTTTATATAAATACATTAATGTTTTCTATTTCATAACACCAATGGGTAAGTTGCCAGAGTGTCTGACCCCATTCTGCCCCAGTTACAGAAAAGCTTCTGTCACCAGAAAGATTGGTGGGGAAGGAAGGGAGGAAGATGATTTCTACCTAACCCCGTGCCCACCTCTACCAGGTTTTTGAGGCATATCAGTCTATGGACAATGTGGTGTTTGGACTGGAAACGTACCTTGGTGAATGCTGAGTTGGCTGGACATGACCCGTTTAGCTCCTGGATGAATCCCAGAAGTGGACCTTCAAAATGTTACTCATAGCATGACCTTGGCTCACTGCAACCTCTGCCTCCCAGGCTCAAGCAATCCTCCCATCTCAGCGTCCCAAGTAGCTGGGACCACTGGAGTGTGCCACCACACTCCACTAATTTTTTCATTTTTTGTAGAAACAAGGTCCCACTATATTGCCCAGTCTGGTCTCGAACTCCTGGGCTGAAGGGATCCCCCTGCCTCAGTCTCCTAAAGTGCAAGGATTACAGGCATGGGCCACCGCACCTGGCCTGAAACTGCTTTTTATTCCTCAGTGCCCACTTCCATGGGAAATAAGCCTGCCAGATCAGCCTGTCCCCATGGGAGTGACTGCCTGCTACCCCCACAGGCTTGCCCGGCCCTCGCGAGCCTCTCCCAGAGACACCACCAACAGTTCTGTTCTTTCGTGGTACAAGATTTCCATCCAAGGATTTCAAAGCATTTCACACATCAATAATTAGAAGTATTTTCATAGAGGACCATACACTTTTAAAATGGATTTCAAAGAACAAAAACCAGTCAACTATCACCCAGGTAATAGAAAATGGGAAATGGTTTCTACCTGACTTCCAAAATGCTCTGCACATAGACTGTGAAAATAGGATTTTTTAAGCTGGGTGCAGAGGCTTACACCTATAATCCCAACACTTTGGGAGGCTGAGACGAGAGGATCACTTGAGCCCAGGAGTTCAAAACCAGCCTGGGCAATATAGGGAGACATTGTTTCTACAAAAAATAAAAATGTTAGCCAGGCAGGCGTGGTGACATGTACCTGTAGTCTCAGCTACTCAGGAGGCTGAGGTGGGAAGATTGCTTGAACCTGGGAGGTCCATGCCATAGTGAGCTGTGATTGTGCCACTGCACTCCAGCCTAGGCGACAGCAAGATCCTGTCCCAAACAACAACAACATCAAAAAACACAGAACTTTTAAAATAAGTACATTCACTTCTACAAGCTATGTAGATTATTACTCTCAAGCTATTAAAAGACCAAGCCAAAATAATTATGGGCTACTCTCGACCACTTGTAGGAATGGATAGAGAGGTCTGGTCACATGCCTGGAAATTAGAGCTTGAGCTCTGAAAATGATAATCCTGACTATATCTCAAAGCATCAGTCTGCACTTTGTATGGAGCAAGAAAAAGCCTTGTGGAAGTGGCCTCCCACCCAGCCGAGCCCTCGGCGTGGACAAGCTCTGCTTTTTATGAGCAGTGGGTGCAGCCTCGCTGCTCCCTCCTCCTGTCAAAAGACAGTCACAGCTGGGGTGAGCAGATTGGGCCTACTTGGGAGGCCCCAAGGAATATGCTGCAGGGGTCGGGCCTGAGCCACCCCCTCGGGTTGGTCTTTGACAACTAGAGAGCAGCTGAGAGGTGGGTAAAAGCTCACTCACTTACCCTGACCACAGTGTCCTCATCTTAAAATGGGTTTCCTGAATCTTTCCCAAGCTTAGTGGCAATGAAATAAGATAATTTATGTAAACGTTCTCCACATAGTAAAGCACTAAGTAACATATGACTGTCATCTGTTTTCCACTAGACAGATCCCAACCTGGAAGAGTGACAGATGGTATTTCAGATACAAGTGACTCAAGCAAAGCTTGATAAACTGGGGGCTGGAAAAAAATGCACATTTACACAAAGCCTGGAGTAACTGCAGCACAGGCAGGTGAGTCTAGCCACATAAGCCGGGAGAGGAATGGCTGGGGGCAAATATAGCAGCAAAAAAGGATAAGGTAGTGACAGCTATGCGACTCTGCAATTAAAGAAAGGTCAACAGAGTAACGAAGAAGGCCATTGACTCATCTGGTCAGGGTCTCTACACTTTCCATACATCTCACCAAATGCTTTTCCCATATCACCTCATTTGCACCTCGCAGCAGTGCTCTGAAGTCCTAGGCTGTTAGTGTTATTCTTGCTGAGGGCAACAGGAAGGCACTGCTCAGAGAGGTAAGAGATCCTGCTCAGAGGCCAACAGCAGCTGGTCCTACCACACAGAGGATGTGGACTGCACTTCTACAATTCTCTAGTGCATTTGATTCCTGAAGCCGGTAACAAGGACAGTAGGAACACCCCAACTGCCCCAGTGTTCACAGGGTCCAGGGGCAACCCCAACTTGGTGAGACGCTGTTCCATTTCTGCACATGGCTAATGATTCGTTTTCCCAGGCAATATTTACTGACTGCCACCAACTGTTAGGGGCTGGGGGCATAGCTGCGAACAGAACAAAACATCAGGCTTCACGTTGAAGGAGGCCGACTCTCAACAGATCCCTGTAGGTGGTACCTGCTGCAGGTAATTTAAATGGAGGAAAATAAGACGTCATGAGGGAAACGGGAAATTGCAATGTAACTAACATAGGGTGGTCAGGGAGGGCCTCTGCTAAGAGATCCGGAGGATACAGGGCAGCAAACCACACTAGTCTCTTAGGGAAGCATCCCAGTGAGACTGAAAGGCCAGGATGCCAAAGAGTCAGGGCGAGAAAGGGGGAGATGGGGCCAAGGAGGGCGTGGCTGGGACCGATGGCGCAGGCCACGCAGGCCGCTGTAAGGATTCATGGTTTTAAGACGGAATTCTAGCATCTGCTCTCCAGCATTTGTTCTGCCCTCTCTGGTGGACCCAAAGTCAGTCTATTTTCCACTTGAGAAGGCTTCGAATAGCTGAGAACAACAGGTCCAAGTTCAGACTTTATCCTCCTGCTCCACAGCCCCACATTCTTTCACACATTCAGCATTAAGCAACTACTGCATACCGCCTTACTAGATACAGGCTGCCTTCAACTTCCCTAAGAAAACGCATGCTCTGACAGTCAAGCAGCAGTAACTGTGCTGGGAGACTCCTCCTCAAGGCAGGAACAATATTCCAGTCCACAGTGTCCTCCTAGAAGGCAGATGGCCCCCTGTCCTCAGTGCAGCCCCCGACATGGCTGAGCCATGGAACCACTGTTCTGGACACCACATTATTGCTCAAGTGACTTAGCTTTTTAACAGCCCTGTCACTTTTGCTCATTTCAAAATGAAAAGGCAACCAATGTGATTTTTGTAATTATAGAATATATAAATACATTTTCACTTAAATAATACAGAAGTATACGAAGTCAAAAGTGAAAGTCTCATTTCACTCCCCTGCTTGGAAGTTTCATTATTAACATCTGGATTACATCCTTCCAGTCTTTTCCCCTGTGCAATTGAATATACTAATACTTATATACATAGACACACAACACATACATGACCATGTTGGTTTGCATTTCTTACATAATTTTTTCTATGATTGTTTCCCATTTAGTAATATGTCTTAGAAGTCCTTCTAGGTCAGGCCAGGTGTGGTGGCTCACGCCTGTAATCCCAGCATTTTGGGATGCCGAGGTGGGTGTATCACTTCAGGTTAGGGGTTCAAGACCAGCCTGGCCAACATGGTGAAACCCCTTCTCTACTAAAAAAATACAAAAGTTAGCCAGGCATGGTGGTGCATGCCTGTGGTCCCAGCTACTTGGGAGACTGAGGCAGGAGAATCTCTTGAATCCAGGACGTGGAGGTTGCAGTCAGCCAAGACTGCACCATTGCACTCCAGCCTGAGCAACAGCGGGAGACTCCATCTCAAAAAGACACAACAAACAAAAAAACCCACAAACAAAAACAAAAAGGAAATCCTTTCATGTCAGCATGTATAGAAATTTGTTCTTTTAACAATGTACAATGTCCCATCGAATGTTACTGAACCATCTCCTTGTTAAGTGATAGTAGCATTGTCTCCCATTTTTCACAAAGTCTACCCTTCCCCCCATTTTTCTTTCTTTTTTTTTTTTGAGACGGAGTCTTGCTCTGTGGCCCAGGTGCCACCCCCTCACCCCCATTTTTCTAACCTAAATTCAGGGCTTTGCATTGTCCCTGTTACATTTCATCTTGCTGGTTTGGGCTCATCCTTCTGGTCCATCCAGATCTTTTTGAACCCTGTCTTCAGTTTATTAGCAATTCATTCCAACTTTATGTCATCTGTCAGTTTCATGAGCGTGCTTTCTCTATGGTCACTTAAGCCAATAAAAATGTCGAATAAGGAATGCCACCAACAATTTCCTGCTAGCTTAACATCAGTTCACTTACCAACATGATTCAAGTTTGGAGTTTTATGGATAAAGTACTTAGCCACATCTCATTCACAAGTTTCCATTTCATAGTAGGGATATTATGGAAGGCTGTCAAGTGTTTCTGCAAAAATACCTAAGGGTATCCATTATTTGATTAGCCATTTCAAAAACACATTTACGGAGATCTTCATTTGGGCAGAGCATTATTCCAGGCCTCTGAAGAACCAAAGATGATTTTGAAAGGAGGTCACAGTGCAGACAGCAGGTGTGTATATAAGGTGGTTACTTTACAAAACAGGACATGGCAAGCTGGACATGACAGGCACAGCAAAGTCTCTGAACAGAGTTCGGGGCATGAAATTTTTTCTTTTGGGGGTCTTCAGGAACAATTTCATGAAAGCTAAATCATGAAAGATAGCAGGCTTTTGCCAGGAAAAAAAAAAACAAGACTAGTGATTAGTTTGGCGTTTTCGGTTTCTTTGAGAAGCGAAATAACTTATCAAGGACTCTTTTTGCCACTTGATGTTATAATTGGTTGATAGGTCTCTCAGAAGCCCTTTGTGCAAACTAGAACCTGCAGGGATATGCAAAGCCTCTCTCTGCTGCCATCTGCTGTCTAACCAGAGGTAACTGCAAGAGGTTGAATCCCAATGCCCTGGGGATTCCCATTGCAGGGCAGGGGCAGCAGCCTGTGTTAATAACCACCCGAACAGCCACATGTACCCCTCCACAAAAGTGTCACTGTCTCCATTGCTCTGGAGTTTGTATTCCCAATTTGTAATCTTTGTTAGGGCACTCATAAAAAATTAAAAACAAAAATTCACACAAACATACACTACTTTCATTCATAAACAACGCAATAACCAAACTGCAAATATCAGCAAACATCTATAATCTCGTGGTTGTAGTTAGTAGCTTTTTACAGGTGCTTATTTAGGTTTTTCTCAGGTTTCTCTAACTATTCTGATCCTTGGATTTTGAAATTTTACTATCTCGGACTATAAATGCTATGACGTCGGATTATTTCCTGACACTCATCCACGAGGGGAAAATCTCTTATTTAGAAAAATGTTTAAATTAACATCTAATGTAAACATGGAAGCTCTCTAAAGATTCAGCATCATTTTATTTTACTTCTTTTATATTCTTACGAAGGGAAATCACCTAACATATTTCACTCAAAATTTTCAGGATTTTTACTAATTGTGACATCTACTTTTCAAAAATAAGAAGTAGGTGTGGGAAATTTTGAGTCACAATAAATCAGGAAAGTATGATTTTTTTTTTCACATTTGCCCTGCCTTTTCCAAAGGAGAGAGATCTCAATGTGAACAGATATTTGTACATCCATGTTCATTGCAGCTCTATTCACAACAGCCAAGAGGTGGAAGGAGCCCAAGTGCCCATCAGCGAATGGACAGAGAAGCAAAATGTAGTCTATGCATGCAATGGAATGTTATTCAGCCTTAAAAAGGAAGGAATTTCTGACACATGCTACAACATGGATGAAACTTGAGGACATCATGCTAAGTTAAATAAGCCAGACACAAAAGGACAAATATGTATAATTCCACTTAGATACTCACAGCAGTCCAATTCATAGAGGAAGAGAATGGAGTGGTTGCCAGGGGCTGGGAGTAGAGGGGATTGGGAGTTGTCTAATGAGTACAGCGTTTTTATTTGGGAAGTTGGAAATGTTCCCGGAGACGCTTGGTGGTAATGGTTGCACAGCAGTGTGAATGTACTTAATGCCACTGAACTGTGCACCTAAAAATAGTTAAGATGGTAAATTTTATGTTATGTGTGTGTGCACATGTGCATTTACTACAATTTTTAATGAAAAAAGTGAAAAAAGATCTTTTAACACAAGAGACAATGGATGGGCTGCATTGAAAGACATTGATTGCGATCAAGCATGTTAAGATGCTTTCTGAACTCAGACACACATCAAACCCTGTTAATGTCTCTATCCTATTTTATTAGCACTATAATGCACTGAAATAAACTCCTAAGCCCATGCACATTAACCATAAACATTAAACTAAGAAGACAGGTCTGAGCACACAGCTGGGCCTTGCCCTTCCTTGTGAAAAACAATCACATTCAAGTCTGGTCAAGTTATTTAGGGGAGAAGGACCAGAAAATTATTCTGCCTCAAATTCAAATGGCATGCTAGAACTGCCCTTTCCTAATCTAAAAAAAAAATTTATAGTACTCTCTATAGCCCATACTAGGTAGAATATTATGCATTAAAATTATTCTCCAGAAAAATTAGCTGGGTGTGGTGGAACACACCTGTAGTCCTAGCTACTCAGGAGGCTGAGATGGGAGGATCACCTGAGCCGGGGGAGGTCAAGGCTGCAGTGACTGGTGATCACACCACTGGACTCCAGTGTGGGAGACAGAGTGAGACTCTGTCTCAAGAAAAAAAAAAAGTATTCTCAGGAATGGCAATAAAAGGAAGAGGCACCCATGTCAAGCTTTGAAAATCTCATATTTCTCTAAATCTAAATCTCTGTGTGGTTAAGCCCCTTGGCAAGTTATTTCCCAAAGCTGGTATGAATTATAGTTCATTTAGTAATCTAGTCTAGGAGTTTTCATCCGTATTCCAAACAGAAGTAGAAGTTTTAATAATACTCATCATCTATATCCAGAAGCACATAAGAACTTGGAAGAATTTGTTCTCCCCAGCCAGCAAACTTCTAGTTGTAGGAATGGTAGGAAAAATTCAAAGTCACAAAGAGAGAATATTTTCATAGGATTTTCATCCTCCAGAGCCTTTGACAACCTTTGGGTTCCCAAAAACATACTCCAATGCTCTAGGAAGCAGCAAGCAAAATCAGTCCTTATGGGAAACACCTTGTTGCTGTTACTGTTTTAGTGATTTCTTCTTGGCTTACTCTGCTCATTCTGAATGGGAAAATAGCTATGTTTATGGGCCTGGGGGAGTGAAGATGTGGTCACAAAGGAGAAGGAAAGGCTAGAAATTACAAATGTCCAGCACTTTGACTCTATGTGTTAGTTATGTGTGGTCAGAATTTTGTAAAATGACTTAATTTTGTTCATCCAGAGAATAGCACAGGAAAGGCCAGAAGGTTTATGAGAAAACTCAGGTGAATTCAAGGATGGCCTAACTGAAAGAACACCACATAATTCCAGACTCACGAGCTCAGTCCAGCCAGGCTCAAGGGTAGTTATAAAGTCCTCTGGAACTCGGTTCTGGGCTCTCAGACCTTGCAGGAGAGGACAGCAAAGGAAGGTAAGATAGCTCACATTGACGAGAGTGAGCGACGGGCACACTCTTGAAAGGGAGAGAAGTCTCACTTACTGGGGGTGGAGCAAGGAAGGCCCCTAAGCAGAAAGAGAGAGGACAGAGTTTGCTTGCTGGACAATGAGAAGCCCTGGAGTGTTTCGCAGCTGGAAATCCACACAGTCAGAGCTGCGCTCCAGAAACATAACCCTGAGGCAGTACAGTAGCATGTAGCCAAATAAATTTGATGGCAGAAATGGAAAAATACACATTAAATATCTTAATAACAATCATGGGCTTTGTAGCTGCCAATGCCCCCAGGATCCCCTGCCACCAGCCATGGTCAATTCTGCCATGTTTTATGACATTGCTGAGCCCTTAAGCCACATCTCTTCTGAGCTAGTTGCAGACAAACTTCCAAACATAGCAGGAAACATTCATGCTGCGAGGTATGGAGAGAATGGATTTGGCTATAAGGGCTCCTGCTTTCACAGAATTATTCCAGGGCTTATGTGCCAGGGTGGTGACTTCACACGCCATCATGACACTGGCAGCAAGTCCATCTATGGGCAGAAATTTGATGGTGAGAACTTCATCCTGAAGCATTCAGGTCCTGGCATCTTGTGCATGGCAAATGCTGGACCCGACACAAATGGTTCCCAGGTTTTCATCTGCACTGCCAAAACTGAGTGGTGGGCCGGCAGCCAGGTGGTCTTTGCAAGGTGCAAGGAGGCATGAATATCATGGAAGCCATGGAGCGCTTTGGGTCCAGGAAGAGCAAGACCAGCAAGATCACCATTGCCAAATGTGGACAACTCCAATAAATTTGATTTGTGTTTCTCTTAATCACCAGAGCATTCCTTCTGTAGCTCAGGAGAGCACACTTCCACCCATTTGTTCATAATATCCTATAATTTTCATGCTCTTGCTGAAGTTTTTGGAGCTTGTTTTTTTAATTCTCCTCCACTTCTAGCCAGATTGAAGAGTTAAGTTTATGATTATGAAACAAAAACTAAATAACAAAAAAAAATCATGACTTGTCAATAGATAAGTAAAAAAGGGTGAGAGAGAGAGAGGAAAGACTCCAAGGTGACTATATTTTTATATCTGTGCAGTGGGAAATAAAAACAAGTAAGTCCCCAGACAGGGCACCATGGCTCCTGCCTGTAATCTCAGTACTTTGGGAGGCTGAGGTGGGGGAATCACTCGAGCCTAGGAATTTGAGACCAGCCTGGGCAATATAGCGAAACTCCAGCTCTACAAAAATGGGTCCAGAAATCAGTCAGACATGATGTCTCATGCCTGTAGTCCCAGCTACTCAGGAGGCTGAGGTGGGAGGATCACCTGAGCCCAGGGAGATTGAGATTGAGGATGCAGTGAGCCATGATTGCGCCACTGCACTCCAGCCTGGGTGGCAGAGTGAAACTCAAAAAAAAAAAAAAAAAAAAGCCCCAGGGCAACGCATCTGTGTCATGAGGGGAGACAATAGTCTGATTTAAAACTTGTTGAGTAGGAGGCAGGAAGCACTTGCAAGGTGGGAAAATGAAGCAGGCTAGAAAGGCTTGTCTAAAACTCATGCCAAACGCAGGCTAGAAATATTCGTGTGGGCTATGTCCTTGCATCCCTGATGGCTGAGGTCACCAGAGGAGGCAAAGTACTCCAGGGAAGGAGCAGGGGGAGAGCCGGCATGGAAGACCTTCCAGGGTGCCAGGGCCGAGGAGCAGGGAGGGCCTCGAAGGAGCAGAGAGGAGGATTCGCCCATGAGGAGTCAGGGAAAGGTCACAGATGTAGACCTGGGCAGAACTGCATGCCTGCGTGCCAGTAACTTGGTGGAAGATGCAGTGAGCACTGGCAGGGAGCAGGGACGATCCAGGCGAGGGAGGTCTCGGATAAGGGGGCCTCATTAAGCCAGCTACAGTGGCTCCATCCTGCAGGGAAGCTCGCAGGGAGGCCTTATGTGCCAGGGTGGTCACTCATGTGCCCATCCTAGCTGGGGCGCAGGGCTCGGCCGTGTCGTCAGGCCCGGGCTGGCAGGGCCGACCAGGCTCAAAGGCGCAGCCCCACGGAAGGGCAGGCGCTGCTGGGCAGCGTGGCCTGGGCACGGTCACCGGGCCTTCGGTGTTTCGGACAGAGCTTGGCAGCTTCTGCCGCACAAGGGATGAAATCAAAAGTGCAGCTGAGGAGGAGGCACAGCCTCCCTGTTAGGACCTGGGACCACCAGGGAGGTGCCGTAGAATCGGGGCGCGAGTGAGGGAGGCGGCGCGGTGGCCGCGGGGCGAAAAGAAACGGGGCGCACCAGAAGAGAGGGAGGACTGGGGAGGCGCGGCGCACGGGTGGCAGGCGGCGGTCCCTCCTCACCGCCCGGCTGTGCTCGGCGCCAGGGTCCCGTCTGCGCCCCTGCGGGAGGCGGCGCGGCGCCCACTGTTCTCTGGGCCCGGCCGGGGCTCTCGCTCTCCCCCGGCTCTTCCCGCCAGGGACTTTGCCGCCGGCACCGTCCTCCACGGCTCCAAGATGTGTCTCTGCTTCCGGCACGTGCCCGCGAGAGGGGGCCACGTTGGGGCGTGTCTCCAGACAGGGGGTCTCCGAGGGGAGGGCGGCAACCAGGTGTTAAGTAAGACGGAGGCTCCCCAGACCTCCCGTCTCAGCCAGGCTTCCCCATGGGGCGCGTGCCCGCCCGCTCAGCGTCTTTCCTGAGCCCTGAGCAGCAGTTTCTCAAAGGACTGGAAACATGACAAGACCTTCCCAGATCCCTGTCAGGTGCTTGAACCAGACAAAAGCCAGGTAACTGAACAATGGTCCGGCCTTGTGGCCTGAAAACAGCTGCTCTGAGAGCAGTAGCTGTCTACCCCAGAGCGCATCCGCCATGGAGTGATTGTTTTGGGCCAGGGTCTCTCGCTCAGTCTCCATCAGAGTTCAGATCGCTTGAAGACATCTTCATTTTTTACTTTGCCGCCAAAAGTATGGTGATTTTTGTACCTACACACATCTCTGTGTGGCCAAACACCATATTATTCACTGTCACATTAGGCCTGGACCTACTTCGTGCAACCTCAGCTTATCCAGTAGACAGGGCCAGCGGAGAGGGACCTGGGGGCCAGGATAAGGCAGGCCTTTGCAACAACACACGATGCTTTTCGGGGTCCTTCCTGAAGACAATGATGACCCCAGCAGTTGGAAAACGGGAAGCTCCTCTTCTCAACTTCATTTGTTCCATGAGTGAGGCCCTCGGACTGGGGCGGATGGGGCTGGCTTTTCCTGAACATCCAAGGAGCAAAGTAGGTGAGGCAGTTTCGCACCAGCATTCCCTTTCCAGAATGTCACCTGCGTGGGCCCTCTCTCCTCCTCCTCCTCCTGCAAACGCTCTCCTCTTCCGTGGCTAGGAAGCCTCCCTGTGTACCAGGTCTCAGGTAGGCTGAAGCAATTCACGGTCTCTTGAGCTGACTTTACGTGGGACAAACTATTCACAGCACAATGAGAGTCACTTGAACAGTGACTTCCTTCCGTTTCTTTCACAACGATTAGGATTCTTAAGATAAAAGATCCCAAAACATGTTTTGTCTTTAAAACAAACAAAAACCGTAGAAAACCCTTGTGCCTATTTCTGCAGACGAGAGGCCCACCTCCAGAGGATGGGAGGCAGCCCTGGAGAACTCGCTAACAGTGGTGATTTTGGCTCTGAGCCCTTTTTCAAATTGATAGTGTGATGTAATCAGAGGGTGTGTTTAAAGTCTGGAGCAGATAAAAGGAGACACAGATATCCTGGCACACCGTCATTAACTGTTGCTGCCCAGATTGGAAAGGCAGACCCCTTCAGGAAGATTGTACAGCTCATTGGCAAGCAGTGATTCGAGAAACGTATCATAGCCATCCATCATAATATCTAAGATCTGTAAACTGTTTTATAGCTTTCATCTGATACTTGCACCTCTATAGTTAATTCTGACAGCCACCCTTGGAGTTTGAAGGTGTTCTTTCAGGTTCACAGATAAAGAAACTGAGTTCAAAGAGATTAACTGACTTCCCCCAAGGTAATACAACCTAGATTAATAACCAAAATTTGCATAACTTATAAGTATTCAGATGAATTTTAGAAGATCCCAAGAAGAGAAAACATTTGGTGGAGTCATTGGCATATGGTAGGCTTCCGTAGATTTCGTTGTCCTTTGGCTTTGCAAATGTTTTCATCTGCCAAACGCTGTTAAAACAGAGGGCCCCTACCCAGGGTGAACAAAGTACGCTTCAGAGGACCAGACAGCTTGTCCACAGTCAGAGAGCTAACAGAGAGCTAATTGGGTCAGGACTTGAAAGACCTTAGCTTTGTGTGACCTTCAATTTTATCATTCAGCTTGAATATGTGCCCCAGAAAACCTTTATGTAATTCCCTAATATTTCAGTAACCAGCACGCAACATACGAGAAGCACATTCTTTGTTTTTAGAATGGTATCTGGCTGATGACTTTCACAACAGCTCACATGAGAGGGAAGTATTTTAGCAATCGGACTGAAGGAAAATGCAAAAACTCCACCATTGCAGGGTCAACAGTGCAGGTGTTTGAATTCTGAAAGACGTAAGCCAAGGCAGATAGAAGGAAATGATCTTCCACTAATCCTGGCATTTACTTCCTCCTCGCTGGAGGGGACGGCCACGCACACAGAGCCCTGTGCTCTGAGTTCTCATGAAAGGGACACAGCTGGGCTCACTCAGCGTCACCTCGCCCCTGGGGTGTGTCCTGGTTTCAGATCTCGGGCTGGAGTGATTCACGTGTGGCAGGGAGGCCGTCATTAATGAAAATGCGAGGGCGTCGCAGGAGTGTTGATGACTCAGCAGGCCTTTCTACTTCTGTATGAGTCAGTGCCCATCACAGCCAAGCCTGGGGCACAACAGGTTTTCTTAAAAGAGCATGGGGGCCTCATCTGCAACAACCAATTAGGAAGCAGAAAAGTCCTCAGTGAGGAAGGAATAATGACATGTTGGAGCTAAGATGATGGTGCTCAAGCCCGAGAGGCCCAGCCACCTTCCAGACGCCAGGCCCGCATGGATGAGGTGCGTCACTCCAGCTGAGGCCAGGTGGCAGCGGGGGCACCAAGTACAGGGTGGACCAGACCGCTGGGGCCAGGCCACGTGGAGCTTGAAGCCAGAAACAGCCCAGGCCATGAGGCCACGAGGAATTCCCTGGAGTAGGAGGAAAGCATGCCACCGTGCAGGTGCGAGGGTGGGGGACAGCCCTCCATTCCACCCTCACCCAAGCAGTCAGAGAGTGTGAAATCCAGGAGTCAACAAACCTGAGTTTTGGAAAGAGAGATGTCCTGTCCCCTTCCCATTCCACTTAAGCAAACAACACCTCCCAAGAACTTTCTGAGCCCCTCTTAAAGGCTGGAGCACAAAAGCAAATATGGCAATTTTTACTGCTGGCAAAAGTGTACATTCAGATAAAAAAGAGACAGAAAAACAACCACTGTGCAATGTAAGGTGTGCCCCGGGAGGGGGTATCCCACCCCTGTTCTCATATTTCTATGAGGATGCCCCATGGTCGAATTCCACCTCAGTGTGCCCTCTCTTTCTCTCTCTCACTCACTCCATCGTTTCCTCCTCTCTAGGGGAGGAGAGACATAACTCATCCATGAGTCTGGGGGATGGAATTGGCCCTTTGAGGGCCGATGCCCTCTGCCCTCCTCTCCAATGTGGCACTGCCTGAAGGCCTGGGGGTGGTGGGGTGTCCTGGTTCACCCTTGGCTGCAGCCGAAGCTGCCTGGGGCAGGTTATGCCACCAACAAAGAGGCCAGCAGCTGTGAGCAGGTAGTTGATTCTGTCTAGTTTAGAAAGGGGTATCAAGTCACTTTATCCTGGCTTTTGAAGCTGACATTTTTATTTTTATCTGCCTGTCCTATTTCTTGTTTCATTCTGAACTGTGGAGGGGAGCTCGGGGGTGCCCCCAACCAAACCCCAACATAAACTCCATGAACACACAGGACATCTCGGTGCCCATCAGTGCCAGGTGTCTGTTGAATCTGCATCTGTAGAATCAAGAAAGGAGTGGTTTCCTCTGCCTCAGGTGGCGGGGAAAGCTCCTTGGTGGAGAGGACATTTGAAGGAAGCCTTGAGGGACACTGGGTGAGGACGAGTAGAATTCGCTGAGGATGCAGGCAGCAGGGCAGGCTGAGGATGCCAGGCGGGAGCCAGGGTGCAAGTGAGTGTTGAGACTCGCGGCAGCCATGGGGGAGGAAGCCCAGAAGCAACAGAAGTTTCCCAGCCCACCACCCACGCACATGGGCCCCGAAATGAAGAGAGAATTAACTCATCTTCCCAGAAAGCGCTAGGACCATACAGTACTCCACTGCAACTATACCATTTTACATTTCCACTAACAGTACACAAAGCCTCCAGTTTCTCCACATCCTCATCAGCACTTGTTATTTTTGGTTTATTTGATAGTAGCCATCTTGATGGGTGTGAGGTGGGCTGTCATAGCGGTTTTGATTTGCATTTCCCAAAGGATTAGTGATATTGGGCATTTCTTCATGTGCCTATGAGTCATTTGTCTATCTTTGGAGAAATGTCTACTGAAGTCTTTTGCCCACTTTTGAATCAGCTTGTTTTCTGTTGATACTGTTATTGTTCAGTTTTAGCAGTTCTCTATATATTCCAGATATTAGTTCCTTATCAGATATGTGATTTGCAAATATTTTCTCCCATTCTGTGGATTGCTTTCCCACTCTCTTTAGTGTCCTTTGAAGCATAAAAGTTTTTGATTTTCATAAAATCCATTTGTCTATTTTTTCTTTTATTGCCTGTGGCTTTGGTGCCATAACCAGGAAATCATTGCCAAATCCAAGTTTGTGAAGTTTTGCCCTTTGTTTTCTTCCACAAGTTGAATTATTTTGGGTCTAACATTGAGGTTTTTTACTCATTTTGAGTTTATTTTTGTATATGGTGGAAGATTAGGGTCCAACTTGATTGTTTTGCATGTGGATATCCAGCTTTCCCCACTATACGCTGAAAAACTGTCCTTTCCTCATTGAATGGTCTTGGCACCCTTGTGGAAGATGACCATATATGTAAGTGTTTATTTCTGGCCTCTGTGTTGTATTCCATTGGTCTATATGTCTGTCTTTATGCCAGTACTAAACTGTGTTGATTACTATCACTTTGTAGTATGTTTTGAAATCAGGAAGAGTGAGTCTTTAATTTTGTTCCTCCTTTTCAAGAGTGTTTTGGCTATTTGGGGTCTCTTGGGATTCCACTTGAATTATAAAATGGATTTTTCACCCATTATCTTTTGCTTTTGGCCTTAGCTAGTGTTATGTCCCTTGTTTGGGCCTTCCTTTTCCACCTCAAATCATTCAAAATGCAGCTCAATTCCCACCTCCAATATTTCCCTGACTATCCCCACCATATTGATCTCCCTCCCCTGCACCGCTGTTCACCTATCTCCTGCACCACCCATTGGAGACAGCATCCCACCAACTCTTCTCCCCTGTCCTTACCCTTCAAGCCTCAGCTGAAATGTCACTCATCCTAAAGCAGGGCTCTCTGTTGGGCTTTCTTGTAACACCTTTTCTATAAAGAACTCACCATGATTAGTGATTAACTTACTTATAAGTTAACTCTTACACACACAGATTCTAAGACACACAATTCTTTCCCATTCTAACACCTGTGAAATAGAGAGCCGTGCTTTACAATTGGCGACATCCAACAACGACAGTCAGGCTTTTACTTCAGTGGTACATACATGGTGATATGTCTTATGATCAACCGTACTTTAGATGCAGTGAAACACAGTACATGTTTTCTTGTGCATTTACCTGTTTAATGCTCATCTTGTTGATTGTAAGTTGAGAGAGAATAGACCCCCAACTCAGCTCACCATCACACCCCAGCGCCTTTGGCATAGTTCATGTGCTTGTCAGCCATTTGATGGGTTGATGAATTATAAGTTCATCAATCATATTAATGAACTTATCAACATCAACTCATATTGATGGATTATAAGCTACTAAACACATTACGCTTTCCCAGGAGCCCCATAATTCCTAGAACAGTGCTACCTGCACTCAGATGCTTACCCAGTGCATATTTAAGCTAGATAACATCTATCACTCAGCTGCTCTGTGCTCTCTGGTAGAAATAAAAGGATTAATAATGCCTCATTCTTTTAGAGGAAGAAAGCCAAGTAAGTACTGTCAGAGAACCCAGTGGTTCCTGCTTTCTTTTCCTTGGCAAACAATAGGCCTGGCCTTTGTAAACTGAAATCTACACACTTCAAATATTTTATTTTGCCTTTGTGGCATCACACAGTGCCTTGGGGACATTACACAGGGGCCATATTAGAAAGTGATGTCAACTTTTTTTCAAGAGGGTTGGTGATCTTATCTGTTAAGAAAATGACACATTTCTACACTCTTAATAGCTGCTAACCATTTATAAACACATTGTCCCTACGTATCAAATAAAACAAATTTTGGATAAGCAGGAAATTAAATTTGTCCTCTTGTGAGGGGACATTGAGTTCCTGGTCTGGGCTTGTCAAGGATGAAAACATGGAGGAGGCGCTTGGGCCAGATGAGCACAAGTTCTTCAGCACCTGCCCTGTGCTGACAAAGGGGCCCGCAGGGAGGCAAAAAGAAGCAAGAAGAGGCTTCATAGGAACCAGGTTGTTTCATTTCTGTTTGTTTATTCTCTCCCAAACTCAAAAGAGGAGGCCTATTTTGCGGTTGATTCTTGCACCATTTGAGAAATTCACTCGTTATGTAAATGTTTCTATTCGTAGTAAGTAGCTTTTGCAAAGAAGGGGAAATAATGACATTAGTAGTGAAAGATTTTTTCCCTAATCTCTTGAGGATCAATACCTGTGTAAATTACAATATAAATGTCACAGCAATGGCAAACTGCTATACAAGTTTCTAAGTAATAATAACGGGTGCCATTTTTTGAGCACCAACTATGCACCAGCACTGGTTTAGGCTACTTCATACACTGGGTCATGTTGATTCATCTTCGTAACAATCCTACGTAATCTCCATGTACATAAGCTCATGAAACGGGGGCAGTGTGGGCAAGCCACTTACCCCAAGGCAGAGAGCTAATAAGGGCAGACCAGTGATGGAAACTCAGACTTTCTCTCAATTGTCCTGAAGAAATAGGTGTATTCTACTTATCTGGCAATGGCTGCTGGTGGCAGGGAGTCTGCTGGCAGGAACTGGCTGGTCCTGCACCATCTCTGCTCATTCCTCCCATCACAAGGGATAAGGGTGGGGAGGAAGGAAGAGTAAAAAGGACGCTGTGGTGGTGGGGGCTGGTTACTGATGCAGAAGAGCCGTCAGCGATGGGGACTGAGGGGAGGGAAAGAAGAAATGATACCCAGTCACTCGATTAATGACAGAGGTACGTTCTGAGAATTGTGTCATTAGCCAATTTTGTTATTGTGGGAACATCATAGGGTGTACCCACACAAACCAATGGAATAGCCTACTGCACACCTAAGCTGTGTGGTGTAGCCTATCGCTCCGAGGCCACAAACCTGTACAGCATGTGACTGTACTGATTACTGAAGGCAACTGTAACATAATGGTAAGAATTTGCATATCTAAACATACCAAAGGTATGGTAAAAATATGGCATTATAATCTTATGGTACCACCGTTGGATATACAGTTCATCATTGACAGAAATGTCTTTATGACTGCATTAGGCAAAAGTGAAATTAAAAGGAAAGGATAGGAAAGACAAGTGAGAAGAAAATGTAGCCAGTAGAAGCCAAGAAAGAAAAGAGCAAAGGAGGAATCAAAAAGGTAATCCATGGCTAGGCATGGTGCCTCACGCCTGTAATCCCAGCACTTTGGGAGGCCAAGGCAGGAGGATCACTTGAGGCCAGGAATTCAAGACCAGCCTGGCCAACATGCCCATTTCTATGAAAAATTTAACAATTAGCCAGATGTGGTGGTGCACGCCTGTGGTCACAGCTACTTGAGAGGCTGGGGCAGGAGGATCACTTGAGCCTGGGAGATTGAGACTGCAGTGAGCTGTGTTGGCACCATTGCACTCCAGCCTGAGTGGAAAAAAAAAAAAAAAGTAATCCATGAACAAATCCTGTTCAACCAACACCAAAAGCAGCAAAGCCTCCCAGGCTCAGTTCCTGGGTTCTGTGGCACCATCTCTCCGTCTGTCCTCCCTGTAGGACACAGGTATTTTAAGGAGCTGGAGAAGGGAGCCCAGGGCACATCTGTTCCTCCTCAGTCTTCTTCAGTCCCAGCCTCCCAAGAGTTCGCAGGGCTAGTCGCCTCACAGTGTCGCCCACCAGCTGACTCCAAGACGCACCCTTCCCTGCTGCACTTTACATGGATGGCTCGCTTAACAAATTTCCAGCATCCACCAGGTCCTCCAAAAGGTTTTATCTAACACTTCTAACATCCAGCCTTAATTTAATCTGAACTCTTCTTCCCTTCCAGGAAGTTACTTCCCATCACCTCATAGATGCATTTCCTGGCCACCTTCTCAGAGACACACTCCACAGACATCCCACCCACTACCTTTGGAAACCACCACATCCTGAAGCCACTTCTTGACAACTCTAGTTGGGTATATGTAATGGGTTTAAGCAAAAGCTGTTCTCCAGGAACTTCTGCCCACAGGTCATGGTTGTCCTTTTGGTGGACATACAAAGCCAGCCTAAACTTTTTGACACACACAAATATATATACACACATACATACACATATGACTGTGTTTACACACACACACACACACACACACAGCTGGTTAAGAGCAAGCGCTTGGGGCCGCAGATTCATATTAACATCCTGACCCTGCCCCATTCTAGCTGTGTGGCCTTCGGCAAGTTAATTAACCTTCCTGAGCCTCCGTTTCTTCATATGACCCTCACTGGGCTGCTGTGAGGATTAAGTGAGCTAATATATGTAAGTGTCTTGGCCCAGTGCCTGGCATGTAACCAGTACTCATTAAATGGACAGGGGTCTTCTCTGAGTCCTTTCTCTTAGGGAAATATTCCCACTCCCTTCAACCCCTCTTTATAGTTTGTGGTTTTTCAGTCCTCTCTGTAACCTTTTAAATGGGCCAGTCACCTTTTAAATGGGTGATGTTCCATTGTTTAAATAGATTGGATTTTTCACTGGACTCTGTCCAAAACTAAACACACTCCTGGAAACGTGGCTGGCACAGCAACAGTGGAGAGTCGCCTCCTCGCTGTGGACACAACCGCCAGCGGTCAATCCGCTTCCCTCAACACCGTCATGTCCACACAGGGACCTGGGCTGCTGGATTCCTAATCAGTGACACTGAGCTTTTATATAACATCAAAGAGGGATTTGTGCTTATACTTCTTAAAAGGCATGTTTTTGTGGTTTGACTGTCCTCCTAGCCTGACACAGTCTGAGCCTCCTCAGGCGGCCTCAGGGGTTGGGATAGAGTGGAGAATTCAGGTAAGAATGCCAACCCTAGCTCCAGGCCTGGGACCCACAGGCCTGGGGAAAAGAGTGGTTGCCCCGTCTTGAGACAGCCGAAAACTGTGTCCCCAGGATTGTTGGTTTCATAAAAGCAAGTAGCTAGGGAGGCCACATTTACAGGGGATCACAGAACACTTGGGTAGGGGCTTGCTGTGGGTGTCATCAGGGAAGTGGGGGACGGCAGGAGGGATGTAGCCCAGTACGCAGATGAAGACAGGTGATCATCCGCTGGGCCACACGTGGCAGGGATATGGGCAGAGTGAGCTTGCCTGGCCCCAGGCTCCAAAGCTGCCTAGCCCCCGCTGAAGGTGAGGCCTCAGCTGGTGGGAATGTCACCTTCCAGGTGACTGGCTGGCTCCAAAGGCCTTTGCATGATCTCCAGGAGTTTGGAGGGGAGAGGCCACATTACAAATCCAGCTTGAAAAGTGCTCTGTATCACCCTCAGCACTGAGGGGGCCAGAGCCTAGGAGGAAGGAGGCACAGGGTTGGGGGGCAGCCCTGACCTGGTGGCCGCACCTGCCAGGTCCCGAGAGACAACCCATCTCACACACATTCAAAAACACACACCAGGGAGCACATGGCTAAACAAATCGCACTAAACGCCAGGAAGGCAGAGGGGCTGGAATGCAAAACATCCCCTGAAAAATAAATCTCTGCTGGGGCACATTTCGAAGTTTTGCCTTAATCGTTCAGGTCGCCCTCCTGTTCTTCTCACTTTACAACTTCAGCCTGAGACACATTGACCACCTTCCACCAAAGTAGACCACGCTCTTGAATAAGTCACATATCCTTTCTCTACTTGGTTTCTTTAATTTTTGTTTATTTTCTTTTTGTAAGACAGGGTCTCACTCTGTCACCTAGGCTGGAGTGCAGTGGCAGGATCATAGCTCACTGCAGCCTCAAAATCCTAGGCTCAAAGCAATCCTCCCACCTCAGCCTCCCCAGCAGCTGGGGCTATGGCGCATGTTACTGCCTTCAGCTAACTTTTTTTATTTTTTGTAGAGACAGGGTCTTGCTTTGTTGCCCAGGCTGGTCTCAAACTCCTGGCCTCAAGCAATCCTCCTGCCTCCACCTCTCGAAGCGCTGGGATTACAGGCATGCGCCACCACACTCTACCTGTTTTCTTAATTTTTAAAATGAGGGTAATAGTGTTAACACCTCCCCGGAAGATTACTTCCCCAGAAGAAATGATAAAGCACCACCTTTTCCCTCCCAATTTTCATGAAAATAAACTCCTTCAGCTTGTGAACACCACCAAATTTAAATTCTGTCGTTTGAGATCCTCAGGCAAGGCAAATTCTCAGACCCTGTGAGGCTCACCAGGAGGCGAGGAGCTCTTCTTGTACCTAGGGGTGGTGAGGAGTGGGTCATCTTGCCCAGTCAGGCTGGGCGCAGGCATGGGGGTCCTCCAGGACTGTGGCCCATTCCCTCAGAACCACAGGCTGACGACTTCACATCACTGATGTTAGCCCTTTCTAGATGTTACCACGACTTTTACTGATTTATGGATGACTAAGTTCTTTTCCTAGTCAACCTCAGAAGTCTCACAGTGCTACACAGAAAGAACTAGGTTGATACCTGCAAGGTCAGAGCCCAAACTCCCATAAGCTATTTACCAGCAGTGACACATGTCTGCAAACCATTTCACCTCCCCATCTCTCAACGTATTCCTCTGTGAAATGGGAAATGATCCCTGCCCTTCCTTCCTCACACGTTTGTTTTGAAGCTCAAATAAGATCAAGCACTTTGAAAACGCTAAAACACCAAGCAGTGGTGAAGGGTTATGTTATTATTATCAGAAACAAGTCTGTTCTCAACCAAGGCTGTCTTTATTTCTGAAGTACATGAAATACCAGGACAAGGCTTGTTCTACCTGATGATAACTGACAATAACTGAGCAGACAAGGACTCTGACACTCTTGCTTGTCTATGGTTTATCAGTGCTTCGCCTACCTGCTTTAGGAATCACACTGACCCTCTTCCACATGAGGAGATCTAATTTTCTAATTCGGCTGCTGCCCAAGTGCTTTTTTGGTTTTGGTTTTTGTTTTTGTTTTTTTCGGAGAAGGTCTCGTTCTGGCTGGAGTACAGTGGCACGATCTCGGCTCACTGCAACCTCCACCTCCCAGGCTCAAGCGATCCTCTCACCTCAGCCTCCTGAGTAGCTGGGACTACAGGCATGCGCCACCATGCCCGGCTAATTTTTGTATTTTTTGTAGACTCGGGGTTTTTCCATGTTGCCCAGGCTGGTCTTAAACTCTTGAGCTCAAGCAGTCTCCTAAATTGCTGGGATTACAGGCGTGAGCCACCACGCCCAGTCTCAAGTGCTCTTTCTCACCCTCCACCCTGCTGTCCTCATTCGTGTCAATGCACAGTTCCTGAGCCCCGGCACCATGGCTACTCTTTCTCCATAGCACCCTGCTCCTCCTGCCTTCTCTGGGCAGTTTTTCCAGTTTGGTCTTCCCAACCCTTCTGACTAGCCAAGCAAGGATTTATGGATACTTAGAAAACATACATCAAAAGAAAGGAAGAACAACATCAAAGGGACTTTCCAGCAGATTAACCTGAAATGTCTGGATACAACACACAACTTTCACCAAAGAGGATTTAGTTAATATGCTCTAAATGCTCCTATCAGTTGGATATAATCATTTGTGCAAGAATAATGCAGTTCTTAAAGTATTCATGAAATTGTATGCTGCCGTAACATGATTAATCAAGTCTGATTTATTTACCTTACAGTCATTATGTTTTCAAAGCAAACTCCCACGGGAGATGGAATCTCAAATTACTGGATTTAACTCTCCGCAAGAAAGAGAAAATATTCTTTATAATGCATACCACATTGCTAAATAAATGTTCTCATCCTAGCATTCTGGTTTGAAATTTTTTGCAACTTAAAATTTCTATGAAAACCCTATCTCAGTGTAATCCTCTATTCAGCCTAGTAGTTCTAGAAAGTCTGTACTTCTGACTACTTGCACTGATATCTCTGCCACCCTCCATTCTGACTACCCAATTTTCTGGAATTAAATAAATTATCCAACAAGAGTTGGATACAGGTTGTATTAACTGCACAGCCCAGAAAATTTCCACAGGGGACATTTCCAAGGCCTGCAGAGCCCATATGAGACATGCAAATCTCATTTTTCCACATGCGAGATAAGAAATAAACACTGCTTGTTTATATTTTTCTCCCAATTGCAATCACTTCATAGAAATTATCCCATGGATTTTATTTTTTTATTTTATTTATTTTTATTTTATTTTATTTTAGAGACAGGGCCTTGCTCTGTCACTCAGGCTGGAGTGCAGGGGCATGGCTCCCTGCAGCCTCGACCTCCCAGGCTCAAGCAATCCTTCCACTTCAGCCTCCTGAGTAGCTGGGACTACAGGCAGGAGCCACCTTGCCAGGTTAATTTTTTAATATTTTTGTGGAGACTGGATGGGGGGTTGGGGTAGGGGAGCATCTCACTGTATTGCCCAGGCTAGTCTCGAACTCCTGGGCTCAAGCAATCCTCCTGCCTTGGCCTCTAAAAGTGCTGGAATTACAGGCATGATCCACCACACCCGCTAACTGTTTGTTAATTAATACTTTGTAATTCAGAAACAACAGATTGTAAAATCCTCCTGTGGACAAAAATTGGCACAGAGCTGGGCGCAATGAGTTCTCTGAGTAGAGAAAGTGGAACCTTCCCATCCGTCAACACCCAGCCCAAGGCCTTGTATGAGGAGAAGTTCAATAAATAAAAGTTAGATTGTTGGAATTCGTTTTTTTTTTTTTTTTTTTTTTTTTTTGAGATGGAGTTTTGCTCTTGTTGCCCAGGCTGGAGTGCAGTGGCACGATCTCAGCTCACTGCAACCTCCACCTCCCAGGTTCAAGCAATTCTCCTGCCTCTGCCTCCCGAGTAGCTGGGATTACAGGTGCGCACCACCCCACCATGCCTGGCTAATTTTTTGTATTTTTAGTAGAAACAGCGTTTCATCATGTTGGCCAAGCTGGTCTCAAACTCCTGACCTCGGGTGATCCACCCGCCTCGGCCTCCTAAAGTGCTGGGAGTACAGGCATGAGCTACCACACCCAGCTGGATTCATTTTTTTAAGTGCTATTAGAGCTATTTATAGCCCGCAGAGTAACTGAAATACTATACATTGTCAATCAGCATAGTAAGTAAGGAATAGTGACGGTCTATACAAGTAATTTTGTTTTGTTTTTGTTTTTTTGTTTTTGTTTTGAGATGGAGTCTTGCTCTGTCACCCAGGCTGGAGTACAGTGGTGCAGTCTCAGCTCACTGCAACCTCCGCTTCCCCGGTTCAAGTGATTCTCCTGCCTCAGCCTCCTGAGTAGTTGGGATTACAGGCAGGTGCCGCCACACACGGCTAATTTTTGTATTTTTAGTAGCAACGGGGTTTCATCACGTTGGCCAGGCTGGTATCAAGCTCCGGACCTCATGTGATCCGCCCGCCTCGGCCTCCCAAAGTGCTGGGATTACAGGCGTGAGCCACCGTGCCTGGCTTATACAAGTAATTGTAAACGAAAAGGAAAAAATGGAGATACAGTTTTCTCATGCATGTTAAACTTTGGTGCTTAAAAGCACCATTAAATTCTGCTTTCACATGAACACACACAAGATTACCACGTTTGCTCTGGGCTGCTGCGTATTGGAAGGACATACACATTCAACAAATATTTGTTGAACTTCCATTCTGTACACAAAGCACAAAGAAAGATTCGTTCACAGTCCGTGTGGGTACTGGAAAGCAGTTCCAGCCCTGCCTGCCAGGGGGCACCCCAGGCAAGCACATCTCAGTGGCTGCTAGAAAGTGAATTGAGGCTGAGTCTCTCCACACCCAAGCGTTAGGCGTTCTAGACTCAGAGAGAGACAATGACAATGCGGGCAATTCTCTCTTCACTGTGTCCTCTTCTTTGCTAGAAATGTTATTAGAATATGGAAATGTGACATTCAGCACTAATCAGTTTGACATATGAATATATCTATACACATATTTCTCCCTGAAATTGGCCTAAATACTCTTTCTTGGAACCAAATGAGAAGCACACAACCTTTACAACTAAACATTAAACCATAAGATGAACATCTTAGTTGTCTACCTAGAAATTGTACAGTATGACAAGTGTAAAGAAACTGCTAGCTTCTTAGTTTTGCTGGTCTTTACACAATACCACTTTAAAAATTGTTTTATGGTAGTAAAATATACATAACCTTTAATTTACCATTTAACCTTTCTTAATGTGTACAGTTCTGTGGCATTAAGTACATTCACATTGTTATGCAACCATTACCATCATATGCTTCCAAAACTATTTCTATCTTCCCAAACTAAAACTCCGTACCTATGAAACTCTATCTTCCCATTTCCCACTGCCCCAGCTGCTGGTAACCACACTTCTACTTTCCGTCTCTATGATTTTGACTGCTGTAGGTACCTCATGTAAATGGAATCATACAGTATTTGTGACTTTTGTGACTGGCTTATTTCATTTAGCATAATGTACTCAAGGTTCGTCCACGTTGTAGCATGTGATGGGGCTCTCCTCCCTTTTTAAGGCTGAATAATATTCCACTGTAGGTATGCAATACATTTTGTTTATCCATTCATCCATTGATGGACACCTTTTGGCTATAGTAAATAATGCTTGTATGAACATACATGTAAAATATTTGTTTGAATTACATAATATAATTTAAAATCTATATTTTAATAAAAATTTTAAAATTATTACAATATTATATTTCCATTTTTATCCTCAGAATACCAATAATAGCATTTGGCAAACAGACTACAAATATTAACAATTCGTAGTGCTTTTGTGATCAACAACAACAACAAAAAAAACCAGAAACTATTCCTGTGCTTCTCAGAGAAAATGTTTTAAATGAGAAAAATATTCAAGTATTTTAAGACCTTCAAAGGTAGCATTTTTCAATTAAAAATTAAAAACTAAGTCTCCGTAACTACTACCTACTCCATACATACACCGCAAAGTTCCCAAAGGGAGAAGATATTTTAGATGCGCCTTTAGGAGCTTAGTTTTTCCTCCTTGGGATAACTTTAAATTCAGATCTCAGCAGAACAAACGCATTTTTCAGGGCAAGCCAACTGCTAATCCGAGTAGATCTAAACGCTAACGAAGGCAACCGACGGAAGCTGCTCCATGAAGACACGAAAACTATCAGACTTGCATTTTGCCACATTCCTGGAATAAACTTATTACTCATAAAGGTGATTTTGAAGCCATTTCAGCTTGTGGAATGATCACCGAAATGCAGTCCACCGATATTTGTTAATATCCCAGGCTGGTCAAGCCCCACTCCAGACCTTGGGGGACGGGGAGGGGACCCGCGGCCTCTCTGGGCTGTGCCCAGACAGCAGACAAGGACGCGATGCCGCCCTCGGTCCGCGGCCTTCCGCGGTAGGCGTCCCTCTCAAGCGTGGTAAAACCACCCCGAAGGGAACAGAAAACGTTAAAATCTTCGCTGGGCGCCAGCAGGCAGGTTAGGCCTCGCCCTGGCATCTCGTCTCCAGGACCAGATGGAGCGAGTGACCCGCGGGGACAAACTTCCCGGTCACCTCGAGCGCAATAAAACAAGTTCTTTTTTTAAAAATAAGCATCCGTGTGCCTGCCGGCTAAATTAAGTGTGTCTGAAGAGAAGCAGGATGGCGGCCGCTATTTATAACCTCCCGCCCCGCCCGGGCGCCGCTCCTGGACAGCACCCACGCTGTGCCCGGCGGCGCTTCCGCGGGGACTCCCTGCTCGGTGGTCCCCGCCCCGCCCCGCCCCGCGCCAGCCGTCCGGAACCCGCGTCCCCAGGCGGCTGCAGGCGGGAGAGACCTAGGTGCCCGACGCCCACGCGCCTCCGACCGTGGGAGCGCCCGGAGAGCAGCTACCTCGCCGGGCCTGCGAAGCCCAGATCAGGCGCGAGCGGGGCGCGGGCTGGCGCATCTGGGTGCGGTGGGCGCCCCGCAAGCGGGTCGGGCCCGCCCCAACAGCCCTCGGCTCTCCTCTCACGTCCCGCGCGGGCGTGCCCCGGAGTGTGTAGGCGGCAGGGAAGAGCCCCCGCGTCCACATCCCCAGGGCCCGCGCAGGTGCGGGATGGGGATGCAGGCGCTAGGCATGGACGTGCGCGCGGGCTAGGGTGTGGAATGCGGACGCGGGCGAGTGCTGTGGCTGCGCGTACAGGGTAGGGATGCGGGGGCGGTAGGTGTGCGTGCTGGGAAGCGCGCGGGGCGGGGCTGTTCGGAGGCGGCGGGGGCGTGGCGCGGCGTCCTGTGCTGCAGCTTGGGGGCGTCGGGCGCAGCGCACACTGGGGCTGCAGGGATGGCGATCAGGGCGGGGAGGTCGGGCCCTGGCGCGGGGCGCACGCGTGAAGCAGCACCGCACGTGTGAAAGGAATTCTTTTCAGAGCGGCCGGGAGCCCTGCTCCGGAGGAACGCACCCGGGTCGCCGCCGCGACAGAGCGGGGTAAGGCGGGCCGGGCTCCCCGGAGGCCAGGCACAGGGGCCGAGGGCAGCGCGGGGCGGGGACGGGCGGGTCGGCGGCGCAGCGGAGCTCCCGGGCGAGCCCAGCGGGCTGGGACTGCCGAGCTGGGAAGCCGAGCCCCGGCACGTGTGCGGCTCCCAGCCCCCTAGGATTCTTTCAGGATTCTTCAAAAAGTTGTGGGGATCTCGGGAAATTTGTGAGAAACTTTTGGAATAATTGATCTTCCTCCTTTGCTCCTGGAGGTCTGGAGAGCAGCGCCTGGTTTGGCTTCCCTTGATGGACAGTCCAAGGCCGAGTTTAAGTTGTTTTCCTGGGGTTGTTTTCCCCCTCGGGTGGAGGAAGCCGGGCTGTCCCGGACCGTCAGGCTGTAGGGCTCCTAGCGATGCTGAAATGCTTGAAAACTCTAAGCAGATGTCACCGCGCCAGCTAACGGCGCGCACCCAGCCGTCCACGGGCATTCAGCATCGCCGTGCTCCTAAAAGTCCTGTTGGGATTGTTTAGAAACAAGGTTGGCTCGGCTACATTCTTTTCAGAAACTTTTTAAAACTTTTTATTTTTAAGAAACACTGTAGCTATTAATGCCACGACCAAATTTCTCGACCTGTATGTTTGTTATGATGTGTTCAACTATAAGGAATTTGCAGAGGAGTGGAAAAGCACCGTCCGAGCCCCTTCCTGTAGGAGACTTGAGAAAACAAACGGCAGTGACGCGGCTGCATTTGCTTTGTTGCCGACTCCACACTAGTGAGCAAAATTCATCCTACCATGTAGGGTTCTCGGTTCGTGAATATGTGACTGCAACTTTAGAACTCCAGTTTTTATTTTATCAAGATGTCTCCAAAACATGCCATTTAAAAATGATTTCATACAAACAGCTGACAAGCGAATTATGGGTCTCATCACCCAGGAATTCAAAACCATGGTGATTTATGATGTGCGCATCACTTCACTGGCGGTCCATCCATGTGCAAGACAAACATTAAAAGATTAAAGAGGAAAAAAGAGGGATTTATTTTCCAAATATCAGTGTGTTCAAAGTAAACATCAGCTAGTTTGGCACAGATTCCACCTGCTCAGCAGTTTGGTACATATTGAGATAAGCATCTCATAAGGGCAAGGCATGTGTTGCTGTAGTGGAAAGTAATTCACGAAACGGTACTACTCTAACAAATCAGACAGTACTGTTTCTTAACCAGGAACCGTTAACTGGCTGAAAGCTGTCTTAAAAGAATGGCGGGTAACAAAATTTTTTGCCAATAAGGAAAATATTTTTGACCCAGTTTTCTTGAATGTTACTTACATTTTAACTTATTATATTCATTTCTCTTAGCTAAAATAACGTGTACACACTACATTTGAAACGAAAAATTACGTTTATCGCAGCCTTTTTTGTTTTTTTTTTTTTGAGATGGAGTCTCGCTCTGTCACCCAGGCTGGAGTGCAGTGGTGCGATCTCGGCTCACTGCAACCTCCCGAGTAGCTGGGACTACAGGCGCCTACCACCATGCCTTCCTCCCTCCGCTGGATGGTAGCTATTCCCAGTACTATGTAGTACTTATATTTTGATCTGTGTTTTGCCACTCTGCCTCTCTCATAGATTGCAAATGAATCTCCTGAGAGTGAGGACTGGATCTTAATTGTTTTGCTGTCCTCAGTGTGTGGCACAGTGCCACACACAATAGGTAATAATGTTTTATAATAATAATAAATGTTTACTGAATTGAGGAGGGAAAAAAATCCAATATATGTGACAACAGCATATATGTCTCTAAAAAACAGTATGTTTCTGCAATTTCCGTATAATGCTTAAAGGCAATAAAAATAATAAAGTTTCATCTTAATTTTCATTCCTACAGTGGTGGAAAATTCCTCATGATAACTAGGTTAGTACTCTACTGCTTGCTTTTTTTCTTTTTCTTTCTTTTTTTTTTTTTTTTGAGAGTTTTGCCCTTGTCCAGGCTGGAGTGCAATGGCACAGTGGCACAGTCTTGGCTCATTGCGACTTCCGCCTCCCAGTTAAAGCGATTCTCCTGCCTCAGCCTCCCTTGTAGCTGGGATTACAGGCATGCGCCACCACGCCTGGCTAATTTTTGTATTTTTAGTAGAGACACAGTTTCACCATGTTGGACAGGCTGGTCTCAAACTCCTGACCTCAGGTGATCCACCCACCTCAGCCTCCCAAAGTGCTGGAATTACAGGCGTGAGCCACTGCGCCCAGCCTACTGCTTGCTTTTTTAAAACTCCTGTACATCTCCAAAAGTAATGGTTGATGTGAATAGTTTCCACACTCTTATGTGTCTTATTTAATTTGAAGAATTGGTTTGCTTTAAATTTACTGTTAACAAACTAATGATACTAGATATAAAAATTAATTAGCTTTTTACATTTAGACCTCCTGATTATCTCCATGGATTATTGCTTATTTATTCCTGAAACTCCATTTCCTGTTGATTTTAAAATAAATCTTTTATTCTAGAACATAGAAGCAATTTCTGGTTACATAGCAATAGAAATAGATTTGAGTAAGAAAAGTGAAATCATACTAATACTATAGAAATTATTTCTGCAAAAAATAGAAAATATTTTGACAGATGTAATTATTATCAGTAATATCAGTGGAATAATAAAATACCATAATTATCAGGTTGTGGGATTTTGTTCACCAAGCAAGAGTAAAAATATCTGAATTTACTTTAAAAAGATAATTCTGACTGGGTGTGGTGGCTCATGCCTGTAATCCCAGCACTTTTTGGGAGGCTGAGGCAGGAGGATCTCTTGAGCCCAGGAGTTTGAGACCAGCCCAGGCAATATAGTGAGATACAGTCACTTCAAAATATTTTTTATAAAATTAGCCCAGTGTGGTGGTATAAACCTATAGTCCCAGCTACTCAGGAGGCTGAGGCAGGAGGATCATTTGAGCCCAAGAGATTGAGGCTGCAGTAAGCCATAAGTGTGACAGAAAAAAAAAAAAGATAATTCAAATTTGTGATGAAGTAATTGGGCTGTCCTTAGCATATCAGTAATATTTAACCATTTTTATAAAAGATAAAAATACCCCCCTTGAGACAGTCTGGACTGGAAGAAAAAAGTGAAAGCTTAACATGTACTCCAGCCCACGTTTCTAAACATATGTATTCCAGTATGTTAGAATATAATAAAATGCAAAAGGCATGTAATACATAGTGTCATAAGCTGAACAGTCTGCCTGCTGCATCGCCCATGAAGTGGTGTGGGAGGGGAAGGGAAGTTGGGCCAGGAGTTGGAGGTTGGGCACTTCTGTGCTGGTGTCAGCACTGTGGGCTGTGCAACTTTAGGCAAGTCTCAGGACCCTCTCTGAGCCGCCATTTCCCAGTTTGTAAAATAAGGAGCATAAACTAGACCACTTCTAAGGTTCATCCCTTGCCAAAATGCTAAGATTCCATATTTCTTCTGTCGATAATGAGTAAGGTTCCTGAAGGATGTCATTTGGATTTATATGAGGAAATTGCCTTTTAACTGACTGCACTGTGTTTATGAGGTCAGTGTTTGGTCGTCTGTTCAGACGTCATGACTTGTGTTTTAGACATGACAAAAGCCTGTTCTGATCGCTGCTATGCTGAAGCACCCCTGTAATTTTCTCTATTACTTACCCTTGCCCCAAGCCACCCCTCAGAAAGTGGGGTACTGCTAAGTTCAATTTTACCTTAAGGAAGTCACTTTTTTTCATTATTCAATTTTTAAAACTTTGAGGACTAAAACATTGAAGGAAATACATTAACACATCACTAAAATGTCTGAATAAATGTTTGGATAAGTAAATAATTTCAGTGGAATTCTTAAGTGGTTCACAGAAGTTATTAAAACTTACAATGCCCTTTAATAATTGGCAGAAGAAACCAGAGGGCTCCACTGGGAGATGGAGCTGGGAGGTCTCTGGAGGATTGAAAGGAACCCCAGTGGGGCGTGAACAGTCTTGGCGCGCAGTTGTTTCTAATTACGCTGCAACTCTCTACATTTTCCTGTCAATTGAATTGAAACTAAACCAGCTGTTAATTTTCTAGCTTAATGTTAGAACTCCCTGTGGAAATGGTGCTTTAGTGCTGATTTCTAGAGGGAATATTTATTCAAGTATTTCAAGAAGAAAGACTGTAGATAAATAGTATATTTTAAATTTTGCCATTCTCGAGTATAAAATATTGAAGACAATTTTTTTAAATTAACACAGCTGTTTTAATTACTTCCAGTTTAAAATTAGCTCTCACTATGGCCAGGCTTGGTGGCTCATGCCTATGATCCCAACACTTTGGGAGGCCAGGGTGCACAGATCACCTGAGGTCAGGAGTTCAAGACCAGCCTGGCCAACATGGTGAAACCAGAAATATTTTTGTATTTTCTACCAAAAATTGGGTAGGTGTGGTGACACACGCCTGTAATCCCGGCTACTTGGGAGGATGAGGCCCGAGAATTGCTTGAACCTGGGAGGCAGAGGTTGCAGTGAGCCAAGATCACGCCACTGCACTCCAGCCTGGGAGTGCAGTGAGATTCTGTCATAAAATAAAATAAAATAAAATGCCCTCACTAAGATTTTAAGTTATAAAAGGTAAAAAAAGATTAGTTCCTCTCTTTGACTAGAGATGAAAACTGTTCACCATATTTACTTTAGCCAGATAAAGATTTAAGAGCATATGACTTTTCAGGTATGCATAAAAGATTGAAATCCCCACATGAAAAAGAAAATAAGAGAAATAATAATAATACATAGATGGCAGACACTGTCGTACATGCTTTCCATACATTCTTATTTCATAAGTACATTTAAAATATAAAAATGTATAATCCTAGCAATGACTTAGAACTATTAAAGAAGTTGAAAATTAAATTTATAATATTCCTAAATCAGTTGGCTCTGGATGAGAGTAATGTTTCCTGCAACAGCATTAGATTATTGAAACATCAAGAATAGAACCCACGTATCTCTGCATGTAAATTAGAAATGGAAACCCCTGGAACTATACAATAACCACATAACTTTGAGATCAAGGATACTCTTAAATTGTATATGTGTATTTTATAGTAATGCCAACAAATACTAAAATCTTCATTATCTATTGAAAAGATCTATAGGACTCCTATAGATTTATTCTATATATTATGAATATGGCATACAAAATAGGACAAGGGAGAAAATAAAATAACCTGTCATTTTTAAAAGCATGTCAAAGTTGGTTCATTAACAAAAGATAAACTAGCAAGACTAATATTTTTAAATCCCCAAATAAACAATATTTGGAACCAAAGGAATTTGACTACAAACACCATAGAGTTTCAAAATCATAAGAAAATGCCATGAATAATTTTATGCCAACAAATTTGAAACATAAAGTGGAAAATTTTCTAAAAAATGTAAGTGACCAAATTTGACTTAGTAAACAGTAAACCTACATATGTTAGTAACAGTTAATGAAATTAAATTTGTAATTAAGTGTTCCCTCCTACCCCCCTAAAAAAAAAGACATTAGTCCCAAACTCTTCTATAGGAGATTCTTATATGAGCTTATTCAGATAATTTTAAAATTTTCAGGTTAAAATAACTTTCATACCAAAATCTGATGATAGGACAGAAAAGCTGAAACCAGTCTTAAATATGAACATATAAGAATCGAAAATAAAGTAGTAGCAAATTGAATGTGCCAGGATATTAAAAATAAAATCATTGATAGGCGTGGTGGCTCACACTTGTAATCCCAGCACTTTGGGAGTCTGAGGCAGGAGGATGGCTTGAGGCCAGGAGTTTGAGACCAACCCTGGCAATATAGTGAGACCCCATCTTCACAAAATAAAAATGAAAATAAAAATTAGTCGGCTGTGGTGGTGCGTGCCTGTAGTCTCAGCTAGTTGGGAAGCTGAGGCAGGAGGATTGCTTGAGCCCAGTAGTTCAAAGTTACAGTGAGCTGTAATCATGCCACTGTATTCCATCCTGAGTGACAGAGCAAGGCCTTGTCTCAAAAAAATAGGTAATTAAATCATAACAAAGAGGACTTACCCTCTTTAGTGATTAACATCTAAAAAATCACAATAGATGGAGGAAAAAAGTGTTGCATTAAATCCAGCAGTCATTCATAGTTTAAAAAATTGAAAACAGAACAAACTTTTTAGCAAAGAAAGACTGGAAGGAAATGTCTTTAGTCTGATAAAAATTAAAACATCGTGCTCAATGATAAAACTTTAAAAGCATTCATATTAAAGTCAGAAACAAGAAAATATGTTACCACACCATATTATGCTAGAAGTCCTGGCCAGCAAAGGGAAAACAAGAAAAAGAAATAACAGGTATTAGACTTAGGAAAGGAAGAGACAAATTTATCCTTAAGAGTAGATTATTTCTGTGTCTACACAGAAAATCCAAAAGAATCTATTAGAACTAGAAAAGCCTTTGTAACAGGTTGCTGTATACAATATCAACATACAAAAGGAATGTTCCTAAGTACTAATAACAATCAACCAGAAAATTTTAAAAACTCTTCAGAACAACTGTAAAGAAGTATCGAGGGATAAATCTAACAGATGTGTGAGACCTTCAGGGACAGCATCCTAAGGCTCAGGGCATTAAAGAAGTGTCGCAGCAGTGAAGCCATTGCACTTGCTAGTGGGAAACGAGTGTACAGAAGTAAATCTGATTCATCTCTAAACTTACTGCATTTCCAATCCAAACCCTATCTTGGATTTTTGTGGGTCTTGGAAAACTATACCTAAGTTTCCTGTGTTAGAAGTAAAAAGCCAAAAATTGTCGAAAGACACATTTGGAGAACAAGGTTGGGGGACTTGTCCTACCAGATACCAATTGCTGTATATCTAGAACTGTTGCCATTGGGTGTCCTGCTGGTGTGGGTAACAGGGGTAGCCTTCTGTCATTTTCTTCCGGAGACGAAAACTAATATCATGTTCTGTCAGTGTGAAACTTCAGAGATTCAGGATTTTCCTCTTTCATGCTGGTCTGTGTAATTGAACTGTGGCACTAAATTATAAGTGACTCTAAACCAGCTTTTAAAGGCCTGCTTTTCTTTTTTTTTATTTAATTTTTTATTATTATTATACTTTAAGTTCTAGGGTACATGTGCACAATGTGCAGGTTTGTTACATATGTATACATGTGCCACGTTGGTGTGCTGCACCTGTTAACTTGTCATTTACGTTAGGTATATCTCCTAATACTATCCCTTCCCCCTCCCCGCACCCCACAACAGGCCCCAGTGTGTGATGTTCCCCACCCTGTGTCCAGGTGTTCTCATTTTTCAATTCTCACCTATGAGTGAGAACATGCAGTGTTTTGGTTTTCTGTCCTTGCGATGGTTTGCTCAGAATGATGGTTTCTAGCTTCATCCATGTCCCTACAAAGGACATGAACTCATCCTTTTTTATGGCTGCATAGTATTCCATGGTGTATATGTGCCACATTTTCTTAATCCAGTCTATCATTGATGGACATTTGGGTTGGTTCCAAGTCTTTGCTATTGTGAATAGTGCTGCCATAAACATACATGTGCTTGTGTCTTTATGGCAGCATGATTTATAATCTAAAGACCTGCTTTTCGTCTTGCTCGAACAGTGCTAAATGTTGAAGTCAGCCATATAGAGTACAAGAAAAGGTCTTTTGTTCCTTTTGTTATTTTGACAGGTTTGTTTTGAATTCTGTCTTTTTTTAAAAGTCAGATCAGAACTATGAAAAGGGTGGGACGATGTACCAAACACCATAGGCTAGGTCTTGTGGCATCTGGAAATTACGGTCTTTAGGTGCAAAAGCTTGAAATAGGCAAGGAATGAAAGAGGCTAATGGAAGACAGTCTTGCCAGTGGCTGAAAAGATGACTGACTAGATACGCCCATTTTCATCGTATAATATTTGTGACTTAATATTTGTGACAGCCCACCATGCCCTCGTAGAAATGTGCATAAACCAGGGATGCAAAAATGAGCATCTGAACCACCATTGCCCTGTACCAAACCCTCACAGACATTACTAGTTAAACATAGAACTCTTTCTGGGTAAGCCTACTTGTGACCCTCAAAATCCTACTCATGAGTGTTCCAGGCAATCACAAACACTTAATACAAAATTAATTTACCTAGCTTTACTCCATATTATATTACCTCTAATTTGTAAACCAAGTAACAGTGTTGTAAATTGTCAGTATAGACTAGGCATGGTAGCTCTCATCTGTACCAGCACTTTGGGAGACCAAGGCAGGCAAATCACCTGAGGTCAGGAGTTCCAGACCAGCCTGGTCAACAGCCAAAACCCTGTCTCTACTAAAAATACAAAAATTAGCCGGGAGTGGTGGTGGGTGCCTGTAGTCCCAGCTACTCATGAGGCTGAGGCACAAGAATCGCCTGAACCCACAAGACAGAGGTTGCAGTGAGCCGAGATTGTACCACTGCACTCCAGCCTGGGCAACAGAGGGAGACCCTGTCTCAAAAAAAAATTTCTTTTTAATTGTCAATATGATATTATGAGAGGGAATCAAGTATGGTACAAATTATACCTTTTGGCTGTGACTGCATTCCAGAGACTTAACTAAAACTTGCACTTGGTGGTGATCAGCTCCTCTGCAGGTGCCCTGCCCGTCTGTGCTCACCCTCTGGATGCTGTTAGACCCCTGGGCTTCATTGTCACCCCCGTTTCCTCCTCCGCTGCCCCTCAATGATCTAAATCCAGGGCCACTTGGTGACAACTCCCAGATGTGCACCTCCAGCTTCCACACTCGCACATCTCAGGCATTTTAAACTTAACATGTCCCAGACAATTCATGATTGCCATGTTCTTCCCCAAACCTGGACCTCCTCTGGTCTCCCCATCTTGGTAAAAGGCAGTTCCATTACTCCCGTTCCGAGCACCAGTGCTGGTGCCCTCCCCACACCAGCCCAGGGGCATGCCAGGCCTTTTCTCACACCTCGACTGCTCACATCATTTCTCTGGATTGTGGTCCAGCCTCCTTCCTGGAGGCTGTGCGTTTGCCCCTGCCCCCATAGACTGTCCTAGGGTGGCCCTGTGAGCATGGCTACTCTTCTGTTCCATCCCTCCAGTACTTTCCCAGCACACTGAAGTGAGAGCCCGGGTTCTCTTCCCATCTGCTGTGGCCGGTCTGCCTCCCCCGCCTCAGCTGGCCGAGCTCAAGTAATCCATCCTCGCTGTCCCTTGAGCCCACGAGGGATGCCCCTAACTGAGAGCCCCTTCTGGCCTGGATCACTCTGCCCTCATACCTGAGGCTCCCATGTCCTGGAGCCCCGGTCTGCTCTGGCCTGTGCACCCCCACTGATGCTCCTCTGCGGCTTTCCACTTCTCCAGGGTATCGGGGGTCTGACACATGGAACTTCTCTCATGTTGCATGACTTCCCGCCAGCATGGGGGCTGCACTGGGACAGGAGCCCCTGTGTTTTGTTCCATGCCGTCCTGGGGCTGGAGGCACCCCTTTGGGGAGCAGGCCTCAGCAACCCTTGTTGACTGCCTGCATCTCCTGTACGTGCAGAGGAATGGGTTGTGAGGTTGGGGGGCAGGAGCTGATCTCTTCCACATCCTCTCCAGTCCTTGCTATCAAGCTTCCTTATCTCCTGGAGGGCTGAGTCCTGCTCTTGCCTGAGGAGGTGACCTCCTCGTTGACCCCACTGACAAGAGTCTTGTCAGCACTCTGGAGACCTTCTGCCCACGCCTGCCCTCACTGACTGCCTCCTGGCCGGAAGGAGCCACCTTGCTCCCGCCCCACCCTCCCTCCAACACCCTCCTCCCTCTCTGATGTCCACCACCCACACCACCCCATCTGGGGTACCTCTGCTGGGCCCCGGGCCCCCCTTTTGCCCATGCTCTCTCCTTTCCTGACGTTCTTGATGTACTGACAACAGATGGAAGCCGATGGCACTCCCCATCTGCACTGCATTGACCCCTCCCCCAGGACAGGACACTTGAGGACCACAGTGGTCTCCTGCCTTCCTGTGAGGTGGACAGGCCTTTCCCTACTCCATCCTTTGGGCCCTCTAAAGGGCACTGACGCAGAGTCACCCCTGCCTCAGAGGCCCCAGCTGAGCACCACGGGCCCTGGCTCTCCAGCCTCACCCATCGGAGGCAAGTGGCTGTCACAGCTGTGCCAGGCTCTGCGGGGCCTCAGGGGGCCTTCGCCCTCCAGCCCCGCCTGGGATCGCATCGAGGGTCCCACATTGTCTTGAGAGGTGGGAGGTCACTGCCTGTATTCCCGAGGTCAGAATTTTCTAAATGAACTTTCTCAGAAGACTAAGGGAAAACAGAACAGAGTTAAAAGGATAAAACAACTTCAAAGCACACCTTCCAAAAACCTAACACAATCTAAGCCTGTGGCCTTCTCTGGGGATGCTCGTCAGGCACAGACCGAGGGCACCTTCCCCCACGCTGTGCAAGATGCGGTCCTCCCGGCCCAGCCTTAGTCCCCACACTGCCAGACCACCTTCACACACACACACACACACACACACACACACACACACACACACACCAGGAGCAGTGGTCTCCTGCCTCCCTCTTCATCTCTGTTCTTTGCTCCGTGGTCCTGCCTGAAAGGGGAAGCTGCAGTGCAGACCCTCTTCCTGACCCCTCCAGCCCCATGCCGCCAGCTGCCTCCTGATTGTCTTCGTTCCTGTCTCCACCACTGCTTTCACAGCCACCCCCTCACCTTTCTTCCAGCTCAGGTCAGCACTTGCCCCAACTTCTTCCTCTTTAAACGGTGCCATCATTTTCCCGGTCACCAGGCTTAGCCTCTGGTTCATAGCTTTTTTATTCCCTGACTCTAGTCAGACGCTGCGTTCTGCTTTATTTTTGTCTTCAGAATGTGTCTCCTTGCTGTCCCTTCTTTTTTCCATTCGCCTGCCTGTCACCCAGCCCAGGCCTTGGACACTCACTCCGAGATTACCACGCTTTTCCTGAGGCCCTGCCTCATTCGTGAAGAGCACTTCCAGCCTGTTGCTCCCTCTCAGCATTGTTGAGGGGCTCCCACTCTTTCATTCGTCTGTCCTGCAAGTGTTTATTGAACGTCTGCTATGTGCAGAGTATGGCCACAGCCTGGCTCTGCTGTGCAGAAGCCACCTTTTAAAATCACTGCTTCCAACCCACAACCCCTGTTCCCACCTTCATGGAAACACTGCTCTCTTCTGGAAATGCATTCCCTTCTCCCACCTCTTATCCAAAACTGCAGCTCCTAATCCCAGCTGAAATCCCGCTTTTCCCTGACTGCCCATTTTAGTATGATACGAATATCCCTTTTCTCTGAAATCCCCTTGCATGTATATATTATATAGCTCCCTAATTTGCTGAATTTTTCCACCTCCACAAATAGATTTTTAAGATAGAGACTATTCCTTAAACTATTTCTTTCTCTTTTTTTTAAGAGACAGGGTCCTGCTCTGTCACCCAGACTGGAACGCAGTGGCACAATCATGGCTCACTTCAGCCTCAACTTCCCTGGCTCAATTGATCCTCCCACCACAGCCCCCCACGTAGCTGGGACTATAGGCATGCACCACCACACTTAGCTAATTTTTTGTACAGAGGAAATCTCGCTATGTTGCCCAGGCTGCCCCTGAACTCCTGGGCTCAAGAGATCCTCCTGCTTGGCCTCCCAAAGTGCAGAGATTACAGGTGTGAGCTACTGCACCGAGATCATTCCTTAAACTTCTTGTGTGGCCATCAAAACCTGTGGCCCAGAATTGAGAGCAAGACTGTCACTGAGGAAATAGCCATTGATTTGTCTGAGGGAAAATGCAATGGATCTTGAAGGCCAAGGGGGAAACAATTTACCGTTGAAAGGAAAACGTAACTTTTCAAAGACTATGAAAGCAGCGTCATAAATTTTGAAACATAAGACCTGTTTGTTATTCAGACGATTAAGAATCAAGGTTTTCACTGAGGCAGAACGAAAAAGATTAAGGGCCATCTCGTGGGAGATCATAAACACCCTGCCACACAGTGCTGTGTAACCCCCACAGTTTTTAGGTCAGTTCTCTAAAAAGGTCTCAACAACGTGGGCTGTGGTATTCTGTCATTAGGTCGCGTGCACCTTGCAAGGTTAAGCGATCACACCGGGGGCCTCCCCGTGGGTGATGAGCGAAAGCCCGTCTTTTCCTCTGCCCAGCGGTGCTCAGGACACATGGTTCAGCAGCGCCTTGCCTGACCTCAGCCTCTGTCAGTCCTGGCATACCTTCTCTCGTCCTCTGTCTGTACTTAGCACAGAAGAGTCTTTCTGCGACACGTGTGCAAGTCTCTGCTGATTTCACTATCTAGTGATATTAGGAATATGATTACAAAGTGATATCAGGCTGGGCACGGTGGCTCACACCTGTAATCCCAGCACTGTAGGAGGCCAAGGTGGGTGGATCACTTGAGGCCAGGAGTTCCAGACCAGCCCGGGCAACATCACAAGACCTCGTCTCTACAAAAAAATTAAAATTAGCCCTGCATGATGGTGCATACCTGTAGTCCCAGCTACTTGGTAGGCTGAGGTGGGAGAATCACCGGAGCTCTGGGAATTTGAGGCTGCAGTGAGCTATGATCCGTGCCACTGCACCTTAGCCTGAGCGACAGAATGAGACTCTGTCTCAAAAAAAAAAAAAAAAAAAAAAAAAAAAAAACCATAGTATTGGTAAAATGCCTCCAGAGCTTCTGCATGTCATCCAGAGCCAAATAAAGTCTGACGGTGAAGGGAGGTGGATACCGCATCTGCTGGGGAGGCTTCCACGCAGGTCTGATCAGGATCCAGTTGTCAGTCTCCCAGATAGATTGTCTGTGTTCTGGTTAAATTTTCATTTATTCATGCATGTGTTTTACAAAACAAAACCCAAACTGTGAAGTGTAGTCGTGAGGCTCAGATGAGTGATGGGGACACAGACACCCTTGCCCTTGCTCACTTAGAGTCTGTTGGGGAAACTGTTTTCTCCAAACACTGCGCCTGATATGGGAGATTGCCAGGCAGGAAGATGGAATCCACTCTAAACTCTCGGTGATCCCACAGTCATTATCCTCTGACATTGGGCTAAGCGTGCAAAGTGTATTGTATCTGTTTGTGTGCTTACTACAGACATGATTAAAGCAATGAACAGAGTAGAAACCACAATGAAACAACAATGAAAAAGGAGTCAGCTGATTTTTTCAAAAGCTACAACTGCGATAAATGAAAGCTATGGTCATCTGTCTTTTATGATGAGCAGTGTGATATGTTGTCATAGAAAATGCAGAGAACTGAAAAGAAAAATCACCCCATTCTCAGAAGCACCACTGTTAACATTTCAGTATCATTTTTCCTTTTTCTGTGTCCATGTAAGAGAGTGTATAAAATAGCTGGTATCAGACTGTTGTGTTGTCCTAAGTTCTTGTCATTTATCATAGCATCAGTAATTTTTCATGTCATTAATGTTCTGAAAAATTACATCTAATGGCTACTTTATATTTTAGTAGTTATAAATGAACCATAGCTTTTCATTTTTACCAGGCTTTAAATACTTTAAATCATAAAGCATTTAAGATAGTGTATCAGTTAGGGATTCTTTTTCACTTGCAAGCAGCAGGAAACCTAATTTGAACAAATAAGGTTCTCCCCTCACATAAGAAATCTGGAGGTGGCTGATGGGGCTGATTCGGCAGTTCCACAGTTCACAGCAGGTGACCTACGACTCTCTTAACCAATCCCCTGTGCTTATTGATTCATGCTTGCCAGGTGGCTGCCCAGCTCCAGCATCACATCTGTACTGTACGTGGAAAAGAAAGGGAAAGGACAGCACAAGTACCACCTGCCCTTTTCTTAGAAAACCAAAGCTTTCCCAGACATTCCCCAGCAGACATCTTACAACTCACTGGACAGAACTGCCTTTTCTATTCCCCTCCAGCCACAAGGGAGGATGAAGAAGCAAACATTTCCCTTCCCAGTCACATTAGAGTCAGGCAAGGGAGAGAAGGATGGTAGTAGGAGCTGGGTTGGCCGGAGCACGGTGTCAGCCACGGCCAGCCAGCACTGCTCAGGGAACTGTTCATCCTCTACCAGACATTTCTGTTTCCAGTCATTCCTTATGGGTAACATCACAATATGCCATGCACACACATTTACCCAAGTCTCTGATTATTTCCTTAGTAGGATGTCCTGGAAGTAGAATTAGAGGTCAAAGGTATTGTTAGGTTCATGTCTCTCATTCTTTTCCAGAAAGATCCACACAGATCCCTGGTGTGCTACAACACACAGTGCCTGAATGCTGGATGCTCCTGTTCAGGAAACACTATGTCATCCTGTCTCTGGGACACAGCCTTGGCCCCTGATGGGGCACAAGCAAGGGTCTGGCTGGTAGCTGGTCATCATTCTTGTAGGTTGCACTCAGAGGTCGCAAGGCTCTTCCAAGGGCATATATTCCAGTGTTTTGCAGCCCCTGGGCCTAAAGGATCTGGAGCAGGCTCAGCCGCTGTGGTCAGCTTCCCCATCCTATCATCTGGTTTACCAATTGAATAAGTAGTTATTTGGCCCCGTGTTTCTCAACAGGTACACGATAGGCATTTGGGGTGGGACAGTTCTTTCCCATGAGGTCACCCCAAACACGGCAGAACCTTTTGCCTCCACTGGCCCCACAGGGAAACGCCAGTGGCATTGTCCAGTCTGTGAAGGGCAGCAGACCCCTCCCTCATGGTGCTCTGTGCCATCAGCCCTGTGTGGGGAGCCAGCCAGGCCCCTGTCCCAGCACCTCATGTAGACTGCCTTTTAGCAAGAACTGCTGGAGCAAGTATGAGGCTGCTGGAAGGGGTATGAACTACCCACAGCGGCCTTTCCTCGGAAGCCTCTGGAAAGCACATTACCCAGCTACTCTGCCGGTAGACAGGGAACAGGAAAGGATGCCCATGCCAGCCCCGTCCTCAGAGCCAGGCCTAGGGGAAAGGCACAGGGAGCAGGTGTACTCCAGAGCCCAGAGGCTGCTCTTGCCCGGGAAAGCTTGGCAGGTGGGGCTGTGGGAGGATGGAGGGAGCCTGCTGGAGCGGGATGGGGAGGGGGATGTTGGGAAGAGGTGACAGCCATTAAACCAGGGCATGGCAAGGGGGAGAGAGAACCCAGGGCACCGGTGTAGGCCTGAGATGGCCACCCCGGAGGGGACTGTATAGGCAAGGGGCAGGTCAGCAGGCAGTGGCTGGACGGAGCGGGGCTTTAGGTTGGAGAAACAGCATGTACAGAGGCCTAAAGGTGGAGTTTCAGGCTTCAGCATGTCTGGGCCCAGGTGCTGATGGGTCTTGCATGCTATCATGGTTTTGTCCTGTGCAGTGTCTGCCCAGACGCCTGGGCAGGTAGGGGCATAGATGCCATTGGGGGCCTGGTCCCAGCCCAGAGGGACACTTGGAGGAGAAGCAGGAAGTGACCCCAAATTGTTCCCAGACATCCTTCCTGGGGGTGACTGGGTGGTTTCAAGTGCAGTAATTAAGTTTCTAAAGTAAAACATCCTACCTCCTTAGAACACAAGAAAAGATGCCAGCCACGATAGGAGATGAGAGGCTGGGAGGATGCGTGAGTAGTCAGCTTTCTCTGAGAGCTCCAGGGGTCCAAGCAGAATGTTGGGAGTTTGTTCTAAGGGAGAGTTAACACTCATCTGTTTCTTTAGATTGTTAATGAGTAGAGTTTTCTTTTGTTGATTTGCCTTTGAACCAATTCATAAAAATTAATATTTAAAAAAAAATTTTTTTGAGATGGATTGTTGCTCTGTCATCCAGGCTGGAGTACAGTGGCATGATCTCAGCCCACTGCAGCCTCTGCCTTCCAGGTTCAAGCAGTTCTCCTGCCCTCAGCCTCCCACGTAGCTGGGACTACAGGCACGCTCCACCATGCCTGGCTAACTTATGTGTTATTAGTAGAGATGAGGTTTCACCATGTGGGCCAGGCTATTCTCGAACTCCTGAACTCAAGTGATCCTTCCGCCTTAGCCCCCCAAAGTGCTGGGATTACAGGCGTGAGCCACCGCGCCCAGCCTGAAATATTTTAAAATTGAAAATGACAAGTGTTTTCTTTGGTTCCACTGGAGACTGTGTCCTCACAGCTGAGACTGCTTTCCTCACTGCAAAGCATGGAGCTGTTTTTCTGTTCCCATTCCCAGCATCCAGCCTGTTGGGGCAGCAGCGACACGGGATGCCATCTCATCTTCATCCCGTGTCTGTGGGCACTGCTGCTTTCTTAGCAGGCTGGCAGTCTCACCTCCCTCCATCCCCGTGTATGACCGTGGTCCCTGTTGTACACAGGCTGAGAGAGGAAGCTGCCTGCCTGGGGATGTTTACCTAACACTTGCTGAGTTGGGCCTAGGGGTGGGCCTGCAGCTGGTACCACCCCCTCCTTGGGCTGCCTTCTTCGGAGTCACACTTCTGGGGCAGGTAGGGCTGGTGAGCCCTGCCTAACACCCATGGGCACTCTGACCCAGAGGATCCATGCTATCTCCCACACTGGTTGGGCTCCACTCACTTGCACCCTGACTGAGTCTGGGCGTGCTGTTTCTACCCCCAGACATCTGGGTACCCACGAGTGCTGTTGGGTGACGGCCACTGAAGGCCCGGCTCTGCTGAGCTGGCCCCTGGTCCTGACAGGATCCTCAAGCTCGGTTCACCCCAAGTGCTTCCTCTGCCCCCATCCAGCACCCCTTCAGCTCTGCCTAGAATCCAGTGTGGGCATTTGATCAGGTGAGGTGATTTCAGGTGGTCATCAGTGGATGCTGAATCGTGTGAGAAGATCATTCCTTTATCAATTCTGTTTCTACATAGTGGCCTTGGAGAGGGGCTTGGTTTGATACTAGTTTGTTTAACACCTCTCCAATACTCCTCATCTTCCTCTTTGTAACAAGAGAGCTTACATCCAGAGCTTTTGGCAAGCAATATCCCATAGACTGTATCAACTTCATTGTCATCAAGGAATTTATTCTTTTTTTAAAAAGGGGAGTAAGTCTTTATTTCCTTACTTCCAAAATAAAGCTGGCTGAGTTGGAATATATTTACTCTTAAAGCTACCATCCATTGAAGGTATTAGTGCCAATTTTCCATTGACAGTAGTAATGTAAACTTTCCTAGTTGAGATAAATTTAAGCATAAAGAGTTGATGTGAAGACAGAAAAAGCAAATAGTAGAAGAGGTATCAGATTAACATGGCAGAAGTTCTGAAGGTGGCATGGGCATGGGGATGGCAGCAATTTGGGAAGAGGTTGCTCTAATCCCACCTGAACAGAAAGGTCATGATTCAGAAGTGGCCTAAGGGGCCGCAGAGCCCCAGAGCTCCTGTAGGGTCAGCCTCAGGGAGAGGGCTTGAGCAGTCTGGAGGCCAGAGGAGGGCATTTTCTCTTCTGGCTCTGGCTTCCTCCTCTCTGAAATGAAGAGTTTAACCTGTGGTTCCTCATGGACGCTTGCACTTGTGTAGTGCCTGCTCGTCCAGGTCCTGGGGAGCTGCGATGCCTGTCCTGTGGAGAAGCTGCCCATCAGCCCCATCCCAGTACCATCCAGGCCGCTGCCGCCGCCCATGGGTGCGGACCCGGCACTCAGCCGTTGCAGCCCGGTGTTCATGAGCATTTTCCTCTTACAGGTTAGGAATCTGAAGCAATGGGCGACTGGAGCTTTCTGGGAAGACTCTTAGAAAATGCACAGGAGCACTCCACGGTCATCGGCAAGGTTTGGCTGACCGTGCTGTTCATCTTCCGCATCTTGGTGCTGGGGGCCGCGGCGGAGGACGTGTGGGGCGATGAGCAGTCAGACTTCACCTGCAACACCCAGCAGCCGGGCTGCGAGAACGTCTGCTACGACAGGGCCTTCCCCATCTCCCACATCCGCTTCTGGGCGCTGCAGATCATCTTCGTGTCCACGCCCACCCTCATCTACCTGGGCCACGTGCTGCACATCGTGCGCATGGAAGAGAAGAAGAAAGAGAGGGAGGAGGAGGAGCAGCTGAAGAGAGAGAGCCCCAGCCCCAAGGAGCCGCCGCAGGACAATCCCTCGTCGCGGGACGACCGCGGCAGGGTGCGCATGGCCGGGGCGCTGCTGCGGACCTACGTCTTCAACATCATCTTCAAGACGCTGTTCGAGGTGGGCTTCATCGCCGGCCAGTACTTTCTGTACGGCTTCGAGCTGAAGCCGCTCTACCGCTGCGACCGCTGGCCCTGCCCCAACACGGTGGACTGCTTCATCTCCAGGCCCACGGAGAAGACCATCTTCATCATCTTCATGCTGGCGGTGGCCTGCGCGTCCCTGCTGCTCAACATGCTGGAGATCTACCACCTGGGCTGGAAGAAGCTCAAGCAGGGCGTGACCAGCCGCCTTGGCCCGGACGCCTCCGAGGCCCCGCTGGGGACAGCCGATCCCCCGCCCCTGCCTCCCAGCTCCCGGCCGCCCGCCGTTGCCATCGGGTTCCCACCCTACTATGCGCACACCGCTGCGCCCCTGGGACAGGCCCGCGCCGTGGGCTACCCCGGGGCCCCGCCACCAGCCGCGGACTTCAAAATGCTAGCCCTGACCGAGGCGCGCGGAAAGGGCCAGTCCGCCAAGCTCTACAACGGCCACCACCACCTGCTGATGACTGAGCAGAACTGGGCCAACCAGGCGGCCGAGCGGCAGCCCCCGGCGCTCAAGGCCTACCCGGCAGCGTCCACGCCTGCAGCCCCCAGCCCCGTCGGCAGCAGCTCCCCGCCACTCGCGCACGAGGCTGAGGCGGGCGCGGCGCCCCTGCTGCTGGATGGGAGCGGCAGCAGTCTGGAGGGGAGCGCCCTGGCAGGGACCCCCGAGGAGGAGGAGCAGGCCGTGACCACCGCGGCCCAGATGCACCAGCCGCCCTTGCTCCTCGGAGACCCAGGTCGGGCCAGCAAGGCCAGCAGGGCCAGCAGCGGGCGGGCCAGACCGGAGGACTTGGCCATCTAGTGCCCGGGTGCCTGCCTCCAGACAGCTGTGTAGTGATCTTTTTCTTAGAAACCAAAACCAAAGTGCACTTCCCACCAGCAGATAGAACCTGAAAGTCCCAGGAGGTGGGAGCGACTGGAGTCCCAGGAGGTGGACGATGGAGGAGAGATCAGGTTTCCGTGTTCAATGCTTGCTGTTCTTAGCACTGTGAGTTACAGTGGGGATAACTCCCACTTTCTGAGTTTGGGGGTGGCGGGGACAAGGGTTGTGGGCCTTTAAGATCTTCACAGCAGCCCAGAAATCTGGTCGCTGAGGGCTGTCTCTGGGGGTAACTGTTCTGTAGTGGTAAAGCAACAGGTATCCTGCAGTCCCTTCAGCTCCCGGGCAATTGGGTTTGCTATTCCTAAGCTCTCCAGAGCCTCTGGGCGGCCCAGAGGGTCATAGAGGCACTTAGCTCTATCTCTTTGATACTTTTAACTTAGAGTTGAATTTCATTTGGGATATTTGCCAAACTGCACTAAAAAAAGATTTACAGCAAGTCTATGTAGTGTCATTTGAGTTTCCGAAATTGCATGTGAAGCCCAGGATATCAAGCTTCAGGCCTCATGACAAGTGACAAAGAGCAGTTACCCTCCAGAGGCAGGCTCAGTGGGCAAGGGCCCCAGAGGTTGCTGGCAGAAGGCAGGTGGAAACGCAGCCACGCCTGAGGCCATTTTTAAACAGTTGAGGAAATTGACATAAAAGTGTGTCGGGTATGCCCTAGGTATTTATTTTCTAAATGATTATTTTGTGCTTTGAATGGTGCAGCTATGCCTATTTTCTCCCACTTTCTTTCAGGAAAAATGAAAGAAAAATAGTGTTTTTCTTTCTTTAAATACTGTTAGAATGATTGCTGACCAAGACAGTGCTAATTTGCCCTAATGCATGCTACTAGCATCTTTACTAAAGATTTTGAACTTTCTTGTAAAAGAAATTCTTTAATTTCATGAGTCACCTAATTATAATGAGAATGTATTATATAAAACAAAAGCAGGGGAAAGTTTTAAGTGCATTCAAATAGAAGTTCTGAAGATTTTGAATGGGAAGTGAAAAGTGAACTACTGTTGCCAGGAAAATTATTTATACAGATGAATCTATGACAATCTACACTTTTAAAAAGTACAGAATAAAACACTTCAAGCTTCCTAATCATTCTTTGTGGGCAGCCTGTTTGCTTTCTCCAGTGTAAATAATATAAGTGTCTGGGGATCCCTGCCTGGGGGAGGGCGCGTGCTCATGCAGGCTGTATGCCCCATTCTGCCTCCACACCAGAGCTGTCCTGACAGGGAAGGCTATTTATGTGTGTGGGCATGGCTGGAAGACGGCAGAATTTTCTGTCCTGCACACACAGCTGTAGTATCTTGGTCACCATTTGTTTATAAAATGAACAATGGTCATGTTGAGCCTGTTTCTACTCACACTTTTCACCTCCAACTTCTACTGAGTATCATTAGCCCTTGTTCAGCGAGACCAATGTAATACATTTCTTTTTATAAATTAACTTCTCGATGATGCATTTGGGACCACACTCCAAACATACTTTCTGTTTTCTATCATAAAGGGTGCTCCACTAACAATCTGATGAAAGGAATGCAATTTCCAAGTCTCAGATTCTTGCATGCAACTAGTTTTTCATGTCAGTCAAACACAAAGAATTTGTTAGTACATTCTGCTTGCTGTAGGATGCACTGGACAGGCTCCTAGGCTTGAAAAATGCTAACTTTTCCATACGTCTCCTCAGAGACTTTCTCAACCAGATTGACAAGAGAGAAATTAGCCCTTTGGAAAACTGTGAGTGACTTTCTCACTCCTCTCCAGGCTGGTGCATAACTACAGCCATTCTAGATGCATAACTTCTCTCCGAAGTTCACTCATTACATGCAGTGTATGCCATAGGCCTAGGGCAGCAGGACTTAGTTCTTGTGAGTGATAAGGGCTGCTAGAAGATCCTAGTGTGAGAAGCATTCTGATAAAAAGCTTTGGCCATTTTAGAAAATGCAATAGCAATCATCCAAGAGCACAAGTACAGCTCAAGTACAAGTGGATGTCAATACTTGGTTCTTTAAGTTCTACCATAATAAATGTTCATAACAGTAACAAGCTTCTTGTTTACCCACAATTTGATTTTGAGTGGGGTTGGAGATGAGCATGAGAACTCAAATTGTATCTGGTTTTTACATTTTAAAATTGAATTTAGTCACAATATGTTTATGGAAATGCCAGTATTGTACCATTGACCATAGTCTAGTGGGTCCATTTAGAGTGGATAGGAGTGTAGAATTAGATTCACCTACTTGAAAATCACTAATCTATAAAGAAGTGAGGTTTTGCAATAGAACAGTGCCTGTGGTGTTTTTTCAGGTTAGCATACTGATTTCAGTTCATGTAAGAAATGAAAGCATGTCTCACATCCTTTTGCTCTTTGAGGTATCCATGATTCTAAAGGCTGGGTCCTTCTCTCTCGGGCAGTGTGAAATTGTTCTCTACTCAACTAGTCCTTTAAGACATTGAAACATGCAATAAAAATAGAAATTGCCTCTCTCTGTGGGCAAGATTCCAGACCTTTTTTTTTCTAGCCTGGAAATTTCACTGAAACTATTTTGTTCTTGATTCATTAGAAAGTTTTAAAAAATCTCTAAGCCTATTTTAAAACTCAAATGCTATACCTATAGCATTTGAGTATTATATTTACATACATGGTTTTTAAGCTGCTGTATACAATTACTTCTTATATCCCTGTTTTTATAAAATGTTAAACATCACTATAGTTACAGTACCAAAAATCATTTTTTTAATTCTAAAACTATTACTTATATTATCACTCACTTTCTCCTTTTTAAACTTTTAATGGTTATTCTTGTATTTTTTAATAAAATTGACACCAATAAATCCTTAAATTTACAAAAGAAAAATAGCAAGCCAGCATCTCTCTCATTTATCCTGGATTTCTTCGGCTCTGGACAAGTAAGTGGATAGGTCATAGAATTCCTACACAAGAATACCTAGACTAATAACTATGAATATAATTTAAACATCACTTTACAAAAAATTAACCCAATAGGGTTTAGGTCTCCTTTCACGTTAGGCTTTTTAAAAAGTATTATTAACACTTTCTTTATTTTGTATTACTGAATAAACTCCTTTTTTCTGAATTTTTTGAACTTCTGATATTTGTAACACTAATTCATGAATCTCCACCAAAATAAATACTTACAGAGAGTATTGCATGATTTAAGAGAGTAAATGTGTTTTCCAAAGATGAATAGAGTCCTGCCACCATCACCACCCGCCACCCCTACAAATTGAGGATATCCTAAATAACCTTTAATATAGCATATGGACATTGTACATTTAAGGTCAGGGAAGGCACTTTTCTTCCTAATTTTATATTACAGTGCAAATCTTGGGTTGACTCACTTTAAGGTTTCTGACTGCCCAAAATATTTTTTCCCCTTTACGTTACAGAACATCATAACAAGGCAAGCAAGTTAGGGATTTGAATAACACTCAAAGCAATAAACTGTTTCCAGAAAGTACCATATTTGAAGCTGTTTGGTGTGTAAATGTTCATTTAGCTCATGTATTTACAAAACTCTTACTAAAACTTAATTTTTGTGCCATAACAGTGTCTTTCCTGGATTACATTGTAACTGGAAGTAAGCATTTTCTAAAATAATAAAAGTGCCCTTAAGTTTAAACCACTAGTTCTGCAGTTGGTTATTTATTTTCATTGGCAGACTCCCTAAGCAGGTATTCAAAATCACACTTTTTGTTGTCTTAGATATAATAAGGAGGAAGACCTTTTTTCCTAACAGAAGCAATTTGAAAAGTCACTGCAGGGGCTGTCCCCTCTCTCACAGGCTTTCCCCAGAGCAAAAACACACATTCTCCCAGGGTTCAAGCATTGCTGATGCCTGCAGTGAGTTCTTCTGAAGAAATAATATAAAAGTTCACCTTCTTCCTGTCTCATTAAGTCCCCCCTTGAGCAGCGTTCTCTTAAGCTTCATGGGGCTTCAGAAGAGAGAGAGATCTTTGCTTTAGGAGGTTGGAGTTTGTGGTTCTTGGGAAGCTGTCCCGCATGGAATTCTACGTAAGGGGCCCGATGTATCTACCTCTGTGACACTGTTGGTAACACTGGAATGCGTCTGATTTTCAGCGCGTGATAAGGAACGCATTTCCCACCTGCAGCGTTCCTGCTTTATGAACCCAGGTGTGAGATGATTTCCAGGGACACAGTATAACACAAAGCAGCCGGCCTGGGGCCTTGGAAAGCTCTCAAAGCTCCACACCCAAAACTCAAAACTCAGCTCTTCCAAACACAAATTGGTGGGAGTTTCCCATATTGCCGACAAGTGCAAACACCTGTCCTGATGGACAGTTTGGGGAAGACAGTCGCGGCCTGTGGAGGGAAATGTTAAACAGTCCCAGGCCGCAGCCTATGGGTCCCTTGCTCACTGAGAGCCAGGGCGGCCCGGACCCTGGGGACAGTGCGCGAGTGGCACTGACGAGACGAGAGGGGCCGTGGTAAGAAGGCACGAGTGCAGCCTGGGCAACACAAGGAGATCTCCTCTCTTCAAAAAAAAAAAAAAAAAAAAAAAAAAAAATAGGCCAGGCGCGGTGGCCCTCGCCTGCAATCCCAGCTACTTGGGAGGCTGAGTGGGAGGGTCGCTTGAGCCTGGGAGTTCCAGGCTGCAGTGAGCCGTGATGGCGCCACTGCACTCCAGCCTGGACGACAGAGCAAGACCCTGTCGTCCAGGGTCTTAAAAAAAAAAAAAAAAAAAAAAAGCGTGGACACACGCATCAGGACCGTTTCCCTCGGGGGAGCGTGGCGAGGAAACGGCGCAGACCTGAGTCTGAGCCTGGGTTGGCTGGGCCGCTGCGCAGGGCGCTGGCACACCTGGGAACAAGTGCGCTCCGCAAAGCGCGGCGGGAGGCCCCGGAGGGACGCCGGGGAACCACAGCGCCTGCTGCTGGCGCCACAAATCCCAGGCTGGCCGAGCGTAGAAAGAGACGCTTTCTGTGGGCTTTATCGTCTGCACGGTCCTATCCATTAGAAGGGAGTCTCCTCACCAGGAACCCGTAACGATCCTGTACGGTGGACAGTTCCACGCCCGAGTCCAGGTGAGCCGTTGTGGTCATGGACAAGTGGCTGAATCCTGCACCTCTCTTCTCCCACAGCATGACTTTGGGAAAGTTATCTAACGCCTTTGACTTTATAGATGATGAGTTTTCTTGTCTGAAAAATTGAAGTAAAGTTGCAAGGAGTAAATAAGAATGAACTTAAAATGCTTTGCCTAGTCCTTAACCCATAGTGATGCTTAATAAACGCAAGCCTCAGGGTAAATAAAAATAATCCGCGGGCTGACCAAAATTTTCATCTGCCTATCCATTTTTATGGTTTACCTTTATTTCAAAACAAAACAGTTTTAGGCCAATTGGCTCACGCCTATAATCTCAACACTTTGGGAGGCTGAGGAAGGAGTGTTGCTTGAGGCCTGGCGTTTGAGACCAGTCTGGACAACATAGACACCCGTCTCTACAAATAATAATAATAATAATAATAAAATTAAAATTAGCCCGGCAGGCCAGGCGCAGTGGCTCACGCCTGTAATCCCAGCACTTTGGGATGCCGAGGCAGGTGGGTCACCTGAAGTCAAGAGTTCAAGACTAGCCTGGCCAACATGGTGAAACCCCGTTTCTATTAAAAATACAAAAATTAGCTGGGCGTGGTGGCAGGCGCCTGTAATCCCAGCTACTCTGGAGGCTGAGGCAGGAGAATTGCTTGAACCCGGGAGGCAGAGGTTGCAGTGAGCCAAGATCGCACCACTGCACCCAGCCTGGGTGACAAGAGCGAAACTCTGTCTCAAAAAAAATTAGTAAGGGCCGGGCGCAGTGGCTCATGCCTGTAATCCCAGCACTTTGGGAGGCCCAGGTGGGTGGATCACCTGAGGTCAAGAGTTCCAGACCAGCCTGACCAACATGATGAAATCCCGTCTCTATTAAAAATACAAAAAAATTAGCCGGACGTGGTGGTGGGTGCCTGTAATCCCAGCTACTTGAGAGACTGAAGCAGGAGAATTGCTTGAACCAAGGAGGCAGAGGTTGCAGTGAGCCAAGATCGTGCCACTGCACTCCAGCCTGGGCAACAAGAGCGAAACTCTGTCTCAAAAAAATAAAAAATTTAAAAATAAATAAATAAATAAAAATTAGTTGGGCATAGTGGCACTCACATGTGGTCCCAGCTGCTCGGAAAGCTGAGGCAGGAGCACTGCTTGAGCCCAGGAATTCAAGGCTGTAGTGAGCTGTGATTGTGCCACTGCACTCCAGCCTGGGCGACAGAGAAAAAAAAATTTTTTTATATATACAATAGAATATTATACAGCTTTAACAAGGAAGGAAATTCTGACACATGCTACAACATGGATGAAATTTGAGGACTTTATGCTGAGTGAAATAAGCCAGACACAAAAGAGCAAACACGATACAATTCCACCTGTACAAGATACCTAGAGTGGTCACACTCATAAAGACAGAAACTAGAATGGAGGCCACTAGGGGCTGTGGGGAGGGGAAGGGAGAGTTGCTTCCTGGGGACAGTTTCAGTTTGGGAAGATGGAAAACTTCTGGAAAAGGATGGTGGTGATGGTTGCACAACAGTGTGAATGTGTTCCATGACCCAGAACTGTACACCTAAAAATGGTTAAAACGGCAAATTTCGTGTTATGTGTATTTTACCACAATTAGAATTTTAAAATATATAGATTCAAGAAGCCCATAAGAATCCCATTTCAAATTGAACTAAAATATATAAGGAAAATGGCTCATGCCTACGCATACAGCTTGGTGGACCTGAACATACCTAGAGCAAGAGACAGAAAGTGGCTTCCTCCCCAAAGCTGCCCTCTTTGTCCCCTGTTTATGTCACAACTGCCCACCCTTTCTCTTGTCATTATTCACACTAAAATTCCTCAGGGAAAAGCAGCAGGCCTTTGGGATGGGAGTTATGGGGGTGGAGGGGTTCGAAGGGCAGGTGTGGGAGGGCAGGTGCAGAAGAAGGCAAGTGGCCTGGGTACAGTCACCCTCGGCTGTCCTCATCCTGGCGCTTGGTCCTGTGTCAGTTCGACAAGCCCTGAACTCACCACAGAATACTGTTATTGGCCCTGATGTGAATCTTCTTTGAACCATTTTATGAGTTTTCATTACATTTCTAGTGAGAAAAACAAAAGGTTGATAGTTCTTTAAAAAAAAAGAAAAATCTAGGCCGGGTGCGGTGGCTCACGCCTATAATTCCAGCACTTTGGGAGGCTGAGGTAGGCAGATCGCTTGAGCTCAGGAGTTCAAGACCAGCCTGGGCAACATGGCGAAACCCCATCTCTACAAAAAATACAAAAATTAGCTGGGCATCATGGGGCATGCCTGTAGTCCCAGCTACTTGGTGGCTGAGGCAGGAGGATTGATTTGAGCCCTGGAGGTCAAGGCTGCAGTGAGCCATTTTCATGTCACTGCACTCCAGCCTGGGTGACAAAGTGATACCCTGTCTCAAAATTTAAAAAAAGGCCAGGCACAGTGGCTCACGCCTGTAATCCCAACACTTTGGGAGGCCAAGGCAGGTGGATCACAAGGTCAGAGATCGAAACCATCCTGGCCAAAATGGTGAAACCCTGTCTCTACTAAAAATACAAAACTTAGCTGGGCGTGGTGGCGCGTGCCTGTAGTCCCAGCTACTCTGGAGGCTGAGGCAGGAGAATCGCTTGACCCTGGGAGAGGGAGGCTGCAGTGAGCTGAGATTGTGCCATTGCACTCCAGCCTGTGTGACAGAGCCAGATTCCATCTCAAAAATAAATAAATAAATAATAAATAAATAAAAACAAAAATCTCTCCCAAAGGCAGTTTCTATGGATTTTTCAAAATAAATTGCTTTAGTCTTGGAAAGCAGTTTCATCACAAAAAGCCATGCAGGTCCCTGGGCTTGGAGGGGTGGCTGCCCCTCTGGGGTCCACCCTGGAAGGCCCCACACTCAGCTGGGTGTACACTTCCAGAGGTTAATGTGTTTGCTAGGAAAAAGAAAAAACAATAATGCTTTCTTTCATTTCCCCAAAGAAAGTATGTGCCCACTTTTCCTAGTTTCTAGGCCAACAGACAACACATCTGTGGGTGCTAGAGGTGGCACCAGGGCAGAACCTAGGGCACCTGTTTGTCACTCTCAGTCACTGCCACCTAATGGAACTAAAAATCGTGTCACACGGTTGCCTGAAGGGAGGATGGTAATGTGTTCACTGCATTCTCAGATGTTAAGACATATCCAATCATTAAAATCACCATTAAACACCATAAAATTACAAAAAAAGCATAGTGTCATGAATATTAAGGGAGTCCCACACTTTGGAACCGGTAAGGTGTCGACCCAGGTCTGTCACATACTAGTTGAGTGACTTCTAGACAGTTTCCCTCTTTGGGCCTCAGTTTCCCCTTGGTGAAATGGAGATGACACCCCAGTCACTGTAAGGAGTAAGAATACTTCATGATGTCAGAATCAAATTGATATTTTTCCAAGATCAGTCCAAGAGGGAGGGGGCCCCAGACTCCCCTCAGCTCCCTTCACGTTGGGGACGTCAGTGACTAATAGTTTGTCCCCACACACTCCCAGTGGGCCAGGCTCATGAAGGGGACCCAATCTGTGAAAAAAAACAAGCAGCATCACCCATAGTTACTGAAGGGCTATTCACAACAGCAAAAAGGTGGAAGCGACCCAATGTCCATCCACAGATGAGTGGAGAAACAACATGTGATCTGTCCATACAATAAATAGATTCAGCCTTAAAAAGGAAGGAAATTCTGACACATGCCACATCGATGAGCCTTGAAGACATGTTACTAAGTGAAATAAGCCAGGCACAAAAGGACAGAGACTATATGGTTCCCATTCATGAAGTATCTGGAGGGGTCAAAATCATAGAACAGAAAGCAGAATGGTGGTTGCCAGGGGCTGGGTGGAGGGGCAGGGTGGGGGAGTGTTTAATGGGGGCAGAGTTTCAGGCTGGGGAGATGGAAGAGTTCTGGAGATGGATGGTGATGATGGCTGCTCAACAGTGTGAATGCACTTAATGTTGGCAAATTTTATGTTATATGTTTTGATTCTGTTTACCACAATCAAAAATTTTTAAAATAAAAATAGAAATTGTTAAAAAAAAAAAAAAAAAAAGGAAATGAGCTACAGTTTCTTTGCACCTCAGAACCAGTGGGAATGAGGCTGCCATGCTACTATGTTTGTGCTACCTTGGAGGCACTTAGGACATAATAACTCTTATTTTTTTTGTCAGCTTGGCTGGTTGTTTTGCTGTATGTACTACTTTCCCAATTCAGGGAGAAATTGTTTCTCTGTTGTGTGGACTGAAGACGCTCGTTTTTCAGGCTGGCTACACAGCGGGCCCGCTCACTATTGTCTCATCACTGCAGCTCACCTCCATGGCAGCCCTGCCGGGATTCCCTCTCTGTGGATTCTGTAGAACACCTCATGGGGGCAGTAAGAAATTGTACCCAATGCTTGGAATGAGCTCTGGATTAGAGGCTTGCTGAGGGCAGCTTTTGTAGCCACATGAGGTACGCTGCAGGAGGTGGCTAGTCAGGCTTGAGCATGGCAGGAGAGGTCTCCCCCTCACCCCACCAGGAATGTCAGGCGACCATCAGGTGATGGTCAGGCAGTTGTCACACTCTCTCTAAAATAATAACTGGTCACAGCCAGTGCCAGGGAAAGGCAGTCTCCCAATAAACAGAAACACCGGAAACTGATGATCACAGCTTCCCAGTAAGCTCTCAGGAGTTGCGTGAGTAGCAACTTCTGTAAGGTTTTACATCAGAGAAGGAATTTTTCCAAGCCTTGTCAGCAAGGCCATCCCCAACACACTCCGCACCCCCTTCCTCTAGAGAAAGTATGGATCACTTTCTCACAACCTGTTCTGTTGATCGTCTGCTTCCCCGCTCTAGCTTTGTGGCTTTTGTGTTTGCCTGGGTCGAACTCTAGGCACAATGCTGGCACGGAGTAGGTTCTCGATAAATATGTGCTGAATGAATGAATGAATGAATGCCTACCTCGTTAAACACTGTGGGAGTCAGACAGTCACATCCAGGCCACCAAATCACACACTTGCAACCTCTGCTCTACTAGGTTCTTATAGGGCTGATAATTCACTCAATAGACACAGGCGCCAATGAGCTGACCTTTCTCCAGAAAAGTTGGTACTTGTTCATCTACCTTTGTGCAGCATTCATGGGTGCGATGCACACAGAAGTGGACCTGACACTTCCTGCTTCCCACAGAACTGCGGATTATGTTGTCCAGTAATGGGCTGGGGGAGAGGACCTTGCAGCCTCAAAGGGCTTCACTGGGCTCCAAATACCAAATAAGGAAATAGAGACTTTTACAGAATATAGGAGGTGCCCTTCCTTATGATTTTTCTTGAAAGTTCAAAGCAAATTAAAGAGGGGAGGGGAGAATAACCCTCAAAAGTCAGTTATTCTCAAGCATGAGCTCAGCAAGCTGTGAGAAAGCTCTTAATCCTGGCTACAGCCTGAGTAGACAGGTACATTCCCGGCGCCTGGAGGAGGCTGGCAAAGGGGTGAGAGTGGAGAGGGAGCTGAGGCACAGCCCCCAGGTCCCCCAGCCGCAGCCTTAATGGGCCTGGCCTCCCCCACTTCCCCAATGGCGCCTGTGGGCTGAGGGTGCTGAGGAACTATATACATGTACAGCGGGTCACTTGTGGCAGAACTGAACAGAGTGGTCTTAAAAGCAGCCATGAGCTACAAATTTTCACTTTCAGGGTCTTCGAAAACCATACAGAAAGTGCAATAATCAGAAAGCGCATCCCACCTGCATTTTAGCATTTACCTCGTGTGTGTGTGAGTGCCTGTATGTATATGTAAGTGTGTGTATCTGTGTCTGTATGTGTCCGTGTGTGTGTGTTTGTATGTGTGAGTGTAAGCATGTGTCTGTGTGTATGTATATGTGTGAGTGTGTTTGAATGTTTCTGTATGTGTCGGTGTATGTGTTTACATGTGTGTCTATATGAGTGTATGTCTGAGTGTATCTGAGTGTGTCTGTATGTGTATGTGAGTGGGTGTATCTGTGTGTCAGTGTATGTCAGTGTGTATGACTGTCAATGTGTGTGTGAGTGTAAATGTGTGTGTGTGTCTATGTGTGTATCTGTGTGTGTCTATGTGTATGTGAGTGGGTATGTGATATGGTTTGGCTGTGTCCCCACCCAAATCTCATCTTGAATTGTAGCTCTCATAATTCCCACGTGTTATGTGTGGGAGGGGCCTGGTGAGAGATAATTGAATCATGGGGGTGGTTTGCCCCATACTGTTCTCCTGGTAGTGAATAAGTTTCATGAGATCTGATGGTTTTATCAGGGGTTTCCCCTTTCGCTTGGCTCTCATTTTCCCTCTTTTCCTGCTGCCATGTAAGATGTGCCTTTTGCCTTCTGCCATGATTGTGAGACCTCCCCAGCCACGTGGAACTGTGAGTCCGTTAAACCTTTTTATTTATAAGTTACCCAGTCTCAGGTATGTATCAGCAGCATGAAAATAGACTAATACAGTGTGTCTGGGTGTATGTTAGTGTATCTGTATGACTGTGAGTATACATGTGAGTGTCTGTATGTGGGTGTGGGTGTATGAGTGTGAATCTGTGTCTGAGTGTGTGTGTGAATGGGTTTGTCTGTGAGTGTGTTAGTATATCTCTGAGTATGAGGGTGAATGTATCTGTATGAGTGTGTCTGTGTGTGTGTCTATGTGTCTGTGAATGTGTATGTGTGTGTATCTCTATGTCTGTACATGTGAATGTGTGTCTGTGTATGTTGATTGTGTCTGTATCTGAGTGTATGTGTGTGTGTGTATCTGTGAATGTGTGTGAGCATGTGTATGTGAGTGGGTGTCTGTGAGGATGTTAGTGTATCCGTGTGTAAGTGTATGAGTGTATGTGGGGGGTATGAGTGTTAGTATGTGAGTATAGGTGTTTAAATGTATGAGTGTGGGGGGGAGTCGAGTGTATGTGTGTGTGTGTGTACATATATGTGTGTGTGTGAATGTGTGTGGGTGTATTTGTGTACACACTCTGTTCCTTCTCATTGTACTCTCAGATTTGCTCTTAAAATATTTGGGGCTCAAGCCAGACAAAACATGAGGAAGATACGAAACCACAGAATGGCGGTGTGGTCTGGAAATGAAGAACTTTTGTTTGTTTTTTGTTTGTTTGTTTTTTGAGACGGAGTCTCGCTCTTGTCCCCCAGACTGGAGTGCAATGGCGCAATCTCGGCTCACTGCAACCTCTGCCTCCTGGGTTCAAGCGATTCTCCTGCCTCAGCCTCCAGAGTAGCTGGGATTACAGGCGCCCGCCACCACACCCGGCTAATTTTTGTATTTTTAGTAGAGACGGGGTTTCACCATGTTGGTCAGACTGGTCTCGAACTCCTGACCTCGTGACCCGCCAGCCTCGGCCTCCCAAAGTGCTGGGATTACAGGTATGAGCCACCGCGCCCGGCCGGAAGAACATTTTTCTTAAGAAAAATGAAAACTTAGCATCACCGATGGGAGCCCGAGTCTCAAGGCTTCTCTAACCACACGCACTCCAGGGGTAAGCCCCAGAGCCGCCTCCGTCCTCACCACCGCGATGGTGGCGGCTGCACAGGTATGGAGGTTTTTCAAAATTCACTAAACTGCACCATTAAAATAAATTTATATTGTTATATGTAAATTTTGTGCCAATAAAGTTGAGTTCAAAGGAAACATACATATTTGCGTGTGCATATATGTAAATATATATCGATGAATACAAACCCTAAACTTTACACAAAATCGTCAACTCTTCCGTTCCATATATTTCTCTCTCTTTGATTCTCAGCAAGGTTTTTATGGCCGAGCCGGTCTGCGGGCGGGAGGAACCCCGCAGGATGGGGAACCGGGCTGCTGCCAGGTGGCCGCCGCCGGGTAAAGGACCACAGCTGGAGGGGGTGGAGTGGTCCCGTGGCTGCTTTAACAAAATCCCACAGATGCGGTGGTTTACACGCCGCACAGTACAGCTGCATTCCCACAGAGTTCTGGGCGTCCGGAATCGGCGCCACCTGGCTGCAGTCAGGTGCGGGCAGGTCCCGGGCGCCGCGGTCCTCCAGCCTCTGCCCCCACGGTCGCCTCCTCTCCCTCTCCTACGAGGACACTTCGATGATATTTAGGGTCCGCCCGGATCATCCAGGACAATCTCCCTAACTCTGGACCCTTAGCCTGGCCACATCTGCAGAGCCCCGTGGGCGATAGAAAGTGATGTTTGCAGGGGCAGGGATCAGGGCCCGGGCACGGCAGCCCGCCACTGGGGGTGGGTATTCTGGGCTGGATGGCACCGTCACCCCCCGCCTTGAAAGTCTCGTCTTCCCCCACGCTTGGACTCGTGGCGCTGAGCAGAGACGCGGGCGCTCCTGGAATCGACCGGAAGCGCCCCACTGACAGGCCTGCGGCGGGAGACCCGAGCCCCCAGCGCCACCCCAGGGCGGAGTCCCACCCACCCTGTCTACACAGAGATTCAGCTAAGAGCCTGCACTCGAGTCCAAAGTCAGGCCGCGTGAGAAGCCACGGCGGCCGCAGGGGCCCATGCGGTGAGGTCAGCGCCGGCCCCACAACCCGACCGTGGAACCCGGGCGCCCCCTCCGCCCGGGCCCTGGCCGGCCCCGCTGGCCCGCGGTGAGGAGACGGCCTTCTTGTGCCTGCGCGATTCAAACGCTGGAGCTACTCTAAACAAGGCCTGGCCACCCCGGACACGCCGAGGTTGCTGGCGGCGGTCAGGCTGAAGGAGAGGGGCCGTCACCGCCCCGCGGGAGGCCGCGGTCGCACACTGGCGGGCAGGGGACATGGGACACCCAGCTGCCGGGCAGCAAAGAGGGGCAAACTCGAGAGTGGGAAAGTAGGCGATGCTGACTTAGCGGCTGCCGGGGAGAACGGCCCAGCGGAGGGCGCCACGCCGCGGCCGGCCGGGAAGCTCCTGTTCCGGGGCTGCTCTGTCGCCCGCCGGATGCGGACGCGCACGCTGGGCACCTCCCCTCGCCCACCAGACCTCACGTCACAGCTGACCTCACCCTCAGGGCCCCAGCATTGACCCTGAGGGACGCGCGGGCTGGCCCTGCTGCCCACTCGGGGTACGCCCCCGAGGGACACGCCCGCCTTCGCTCTCGCAGGGCAAGGTTGCTCAGCAACTTCCCCAGCCCCATGGACACCCGGGGCGGCATCCTGATGTTTCAGTTGGGAGGAACCAGAGAGAATCAAGACTTGGTCCAGGTCCTGCACATGGCTCACGCCTATAATCCCAGCACTTTGGGAGGCCGAAGTGTTAGGATCACTTGAGTGCAAAAGTTCAAGATCAGCCTGAGAAACATAGTGAGACCCCGCCTCCAAAACAAGTTTAAAAAAAAATTAGCCGGGCATGGTGATGCAACGCCTGTAGGTAGTCCCAACTACTAGTGAGGGTGAGGAGGGTGCGGGGTGTGGAGGCTGCAGTGAGCTATGATGGCGCCTCTGCACTCCAGCCTGGGCAACAGAAGGAGACCCTGTCTAAAAAAAAAAAAGAAAAGAAAAGAAAATAAATAAAAAATAAAAAAAGCTTTGGTCTAAAGGAAAAAACTTGGCCTAAAGACTTGCTTGAGGTCACACCAGGATGCAGAAAACATAAGCAGTGGCTCCGGGAAGGACTGTGGGTTAATAAGCACAGTTGGTAAATGGCAGACCCCCAGCTGAAGCCCAGGTCCTCAGATGCAAGCCCACAGCTCCTCCACTAAGCTGTGACTAACACTAGAGCCAAGGGGGCTGCAGGGGTACAGAAGCAATGCTTGCCATCAAGAAAGGAGGTTTGGGTGTGGTGAGAGGTAGAAGAGGGGGGTGAGAGGAGAGGAGGGAGGGAGTAGGGTTAGAAAGGCGGGTCGGCACCCCTACCTCCTCACTAACAGAGCAGGCAGAGCTCTCAGCCTGGGCATGGTGGGGCCCACTATGGTGAGATCCTGCTGAAAATACCCTGCGCTTTGAAAACAGCCGCATCCAGAAATCCAGGATCACTGGGTGGGGATTGCAGTCCAAAGAGATGACGCTGAGCAACGATGCTACCCACGTTTGTGTGAGCTGAGCACTTCCTAAAGCTAGAGGCTCCGTTTCATAGTAGCCTACTGCTTCTCTAATTTTAGCTTACCCAAGAGTCACTTAGAGGCCTTGTTAAAAATAGATTCCTGGGGCCAGGCACAGTGGCTCACGCCTGTAACCCCAGCACTTTGGGAGGACGAGGCGGATGGATCATGTGAGGTCAGGAGTTTGAGACCAGCCTGGCTAACATGGTGAAACCCCATCTCTACTAAAAATACAAAAAAAAAAAAAAAAAAAAATTAGCTGGGAGTAGTGCAGGTGCCTGTAATCCCAGCTACATGGGAGGCTGAGGCAGGAGAATCACTTGAACCTGGGAGGCAGAGGTTGCAGTAAGCTGAGCTCGTGCCACTGCACTCCAGCCTGGGTAGCAGAGGGACTCCATCTCAAACAAACAAAAATGACAGCCAATAATGTCCATTATTTACAAGGCAAAGACAGGCACGAATATACCTGCAACCTAGATAATTCCCAAAGTTACTTAACTGCTTCCTTTTTAGGTGGTTGGTCGTCTGACATTTTTGGCAAGATGACCACAGAAATGAAGTGTGCCCTTCTCAGTGCATCACACCAAGGGGTGCATGATACCATAGTGACTTTGTTAAGCACACCTTGGCTGTTTGGTTACGGGACATCTTCCCAGTTTCTCTACTATAAAGCTAACAACTTGGGGAGATACTCTGAGATTATGCAAAGCCTGTCTCCTCACAATTTCCCCCTGGGTTTTAGCATCCATCACTTGCTCTTGCCCACAGCATTTTTCCTGGGGGCTTTGCCCACGGCTGCTTTTCTGTTGCTCTCTTTCCTTCTGTGTCTGCTCACCGGACCACTCTTTCTCAGCTGCCTCTGTCTCCATGTGGGCTCACTATGGGCTTGTAGACAACGAAATCCCAGGACTTTTACTGATAAAATATCTAACATTTGTAAATGCACAGTTTACAAAGTGCTCTCACTTACACTATCTCATTTGATTTCCTCACATGAACAGCTGCCCAGAAAAGCCTCTGCATTCTGGGACTCCTGCAATGGGCGTTTTTCATCCAGCCTCAGTGGAACATCCAACACTGTCCTCGCTAAATCATCTTGTTAATTGGGTGCCAGCCCAACTAGTTGAGTCATTTACTGTATTAACTTGGTGTCACTGGAAAATGAAGTAAATGGACTTTTTCTGTCATTATTCAAGTCATTGGTAAAAATATTGAACAGGACAGAGCTAAAAACCTGTAAATTTTTATTTTCAATAACACTTTACTATTAACTGGACTACCCAAAGAGATAAAGAAAACGAGTAGTAGGGAGTTAATGAATTATCTTACATGTATTGTTTCTTAGAAATTCTGAAGTCTATATTTAGCCAGATCACATGCTCTGTGACTGACAATAAATTCCTAACAACGGCAGAATTGTTTGTCTTCAGTTACTTTCTCTGGCAACTGTACTGGCTACCATGTGATAAATGAAACAAAAATCTCTTTGAAAATATGCATATATCGCTATCCTTCATATAGAAAATAAGTGCATTATCTTACAACATCAGAGCAATTGTAGCCTACTGTGTGCCTGGTGAACAGTAGGTGTTCAATAAATATGTGTTGAAGTAACAAATGAATGGATGAATGAACAAATGAGTGAATGACTGTAAAACATAGAAGGTAAGATGTTTAAAAGCACAGGTTTGTTTTTATTTCTTTTTTCTTTTTTCTTTTTTTTTTTTTTTTTTTTTTTTTGAGATGGAGTCTCACACTGTTGCCCAGGCTGGAGTGCAGTGGCGCAATCTCAGCTCACTGCAACCTCTGCCTCCCAGGTTCAAGCAATTCTCCTGCCTCAGCCTCCTGAGTAGCTCAGATTACAGGCACTCACCACCACACCTGGCTAATTTTTTGTATTTTAGTAGAGACAGGATTTCACCATTTTGGCCAGGCTGGCCTCAAACTCTTGACCTCGGGTGATCCACCTGCCTCAGCCTCCCAAAGTGCTATGATTACAGGCATGAGCCACTGCCCCCAGCCAACCCCACAGTTTTAAGTTGCAGCTCCTCCCCACCTTGTCCTCCTCTTCCCAGTGCCCTTTCCCCTACAGCATGTGGCATCATCTAGCACACTACAGATCTGGTTCATTTTGATTCCTGTCTTTAAATAGACCTTATGTATAAGACAAGGGCAGGAATCTTGAGCTGTTTTTTTCACTGTTCTCTCCCCGACACCATGGAGTGGCACATGCCCAGCACATAGTAGTCACTCAATAAGCATGCATTGAATAAATGAATGAATGAATCATACATTTTCACATGTATAAAATATTTTTGAGATCCTTAGATTGGAAACACTAAAAATTATCATGTCTAGTCCTGGGGCTAGCCAACATATATTAAATGTCTGTTTGGAAATAAGGGCTTTGCCTACACAAGACTTTGCATTCCATTTAGTTTTTCTATTTTCTTCCTGTTGAACATCATCATTTCTTCTGACGAAACATCTCAGGCTGTACCAAATGGCTTTTCCTTGAAGTAAAGTTAAATGGGTAAATAAATAAATAACAAAATCAACACAACAGCAATCACAGAGAAAAGAATAAGTACAGGCTGGGTGCAGTGGCTTGTAATCCCAGCACTTTGGGAGGCTGAGGCAGGTGGATCACTTAAGGTCAGGAGTTCGAGACCAGCCTGGCCAACATGGTAAAACTCTGTCTCTACAAAGAAATACAAAAAAAAAAAAAAAAAAAAATTAGCCGGGCATGGTGGTGGGTGCCTGTAATCCCAGGTACTCAGGAGGCTGAGGCTGAGGCAGGGGAATCGCTTGAGCCCAGGAGGCAGAAGTTGCAGTAAGCCAAGATCGTGCCACTGCTCTCCAGCCTGGGCAACAGAGTAAGTCTCTGTCTCAAAAAAAAAAAAAAAGAGCTTAAACTTATAACTATGAGCCTCCTTTTGATTTTCCAATGTGGCCCTGTATAAAACCCCTGAAAATACAAAGATTAAATTGTGTGCCTTCCTAATGTTCTCTTTAAAAACCCTCCTGTCTGGGGATGCCCTGGATACACAGTTTCAGGTTGTGAGACCTTCCCGTGGATCTGGGCTGAATAACACTACTGAGAATAAGATAAGAGGGAAAATGTCCTACAATGTCCCTCTTCCAACACAGAATGTATTGAAAATAAATTTGGGTGTCTCCATTCTCCTCCACCCCAAGTGTGTTCGGCAAATGTTCCCTTCCAGTCTGGAAAGCATTTCATGAGTTAAGAGTCACAGAGGAGCTGGAAGGAGCCTTGGAGCTGGCCTCATCTAGTGGTCTTATTTTGTGGAACAGGGACAGCAGAGGCCTGGAAAGAGCACATCTCATTTTATCTATTTGTAACTAAACAAACACTTATGAAGACTCTATGTGCTAGGCACTCTTCTGGCACTGCAGATACAGGAGTGAACAAAACAAAGTCCCTGGGGAAAGGACAGTCTTTTCAACAAATAGTGTTAGGAAACTGGATATCCACACACCAAAGAATGTGGATGCCTCATACTATATGCAAAAATTAACTCAAAATGGATCAGGCCGGGCGCGGTGGCTCACGCCTGTAATCCCAGCACTTTGGAAGGCCGTGGGTGGATCATTTGAAGTCAAGAGTTCGAGACCAGCCTGGCCAACATGGTGAAACCCTGGCTCTACTAAAAATACAAAAATTAGCTGGGCATGGTGGCAGGTGCCTGGGAGGCTGAGGCAGAGGAATCTGTTGAACCTGGGAGGCAGAGATTGCAGTGAGCCGAGATGGCACCACTGCATTCCAACCTGGGCGACAGAGGGAGGGTCTGTCTCAAAAAAAAAAAAAAAAAAAAAAAAAGATTAAAGGCCTAAATGTAGAAGCTAAAACTGTAAAACTCTTAGAATAAAACAAGGGGAAAGCTTTATGACACTGGATTTAGCACCAGTGGTTTCCTGGCTACAACACCAAAAGCACAAACAACAAGAAAAATAGACAAATTAATCAAAAGTAAAAACTGTTGTGTATCGAAGGACATTATCAACAGAGGGCAGCCCACAGAATGAGAGAAAATATTTGTAAATCATATATCTGATAAGGGTTTAATATTCAGACTATATAAGCAACTCAACAACAACAACAAACCCTCAACTACAAAAAACAAAAAGCTCCTAAACTCAATGACAAAAAAATAAACAACCCAATTTTTGTTTTTTTGTTTTTTTTCTTTTTTGAGACTGAGTTTCACTCTTGTCACCAGGGCTGGAGTGCAGTGGCACAGTCTCGGCTCACTGCAACCTCTGCCTCCCAGGTTCAAGCAATTCTCGAGCCTCAGCCTCCTGAGTAGCTGGGATTACAGGCACGTGCCACCATGCCCAGCTAATTTTCATATTTTTAGTAGAGACGGAGTTTCACCATGTTGGCCAGGCTGGTCTTGAACTCCTGACCTCAGGTGATCTGCCCACCTCGGCCTCCTAAAATGCTGGGATTACAGGCAGGAGCCACCACGCACAACCCAAACAACCCAATTTTAAAATGGGCAAAGGACATGAATAAACAGTTCTCCAAAGAATACATACAAATGGCTAATAAGCACCAAAGATGCTGAATGTCAGTAATCACTGGGGAAAGGGCAAATCGAAACCACAATAAGATACCACCTTGAGCCCATTAGGATGATAGGGTACAATTAGAGAAATATATTTGGTCTTTGTCCCTGGTTCCTAGCACAGAGCCGCTAAAGCCCTTAGAATTTCCTGAGTGATACTAGCGTCTTTTGTTATTCATAATGAAGCCCCTATTGATCACATCCGAGTTTATGCTACTGAGGTGACTTAGGGTGAACCCTTAGATAGCTTCAGGATGGGGTTGGTCACCGGAAAGACCAGGTAAGTAGGAGGTTGGATCCTTCAGCCTCACCCCTAGACCTGTGAGAAGGGAAGGGGACTAGAAATCAAGCTCTAAAAAAGCTCTTGAACAAGCAGGTTGGAAGAGTTTCCAAGTTGTGGGAATGTAGTGCACCTGCAGCCCCCACCTCATACCTTGCCCTGCGCGTCTCTTCCCTCCAGCTGTTCTATGTACTTGAGCTCAGTCAATGAACACAAATTCCCTACAGTACTGGTCTCTGACACCAAAGAACAACATTTTGACAAATTGAGTTTTAAAGATTTAATTGACTCTTATTAGCAATGTATGAAACAGGCAGCCTCCAGACTACAAAACAGAAGGCACTCGGCTGGGTGTTGCAGAACAATCGGCTTTGGTAAGGCAGCTCAAGCAGGAATGAGGAAACCGTGTGGTGAGAAAAGTGCATTGGTTATCATTGGGTGACTTTCTGAGGCGGAGAATAGGGTCTGGAGGCAGGGAACCTAAGGCCGATTCACGCTGACTTCCTAGAACTAAATCAAAAGGAAAACCCCAACTTTTCACACCTAAGTAACAAAAAAACCGGAGGCAGCGGGGCATGGTGGCTCACGCCTGTAATCCCAGCACTTTGGGAGGTCGAGGTGGGTGGATCACCTGAGGTCAGGAGTTTCAGCCCAGCCTGGCCAACGTGGTGAAACCCCGTCTCCACTAAAAATACAAAAATTAGTCTGGCGTGTTGGCGGGCGCCTGTAACCCCAGCTACTCGGGAGACTGAGGCAGGAGAATCGCTTGAATCCGGGCGGCGGAGGTTGCAGTGAGCAGAGATCGCGCGGTTGCACTGTAGCCTGAGCGACAAGAGTGAAACTCCGTCTCAAAAAAGAAAAAACAAACAAAAAAACCGGAGGCTACTCCCTTTGCAAACCCCCACCCTTTTCTGCCTGGCGGATGGAAAATTGAAAGTGTCTCTGAGGGCAGCCAATCAGACGTTTACATAGGATTGTAACTTTGTAACTTCACTTCAGCCTCTGATTGGTCGCTTCCCACAACCAATCAGCTTGATTGTGGGCCAAGTCTTCCTTTGCATAGAACTGTAACTTTGTAACTTCACTTTGCAAACAGAGGCTTGCATCGGGTGTAACCTTTGTAACTTCACCTCAGCCTCTGGTTGCAGGTCACTACTTCATTTACATAGAGTGTACACCAGGTAACCAATGGGAAACCTCTAGAAGGTATTTAAACCCCAGAAAATTCTGTAACAAGAGCCCCTATGCTCCAGCTGCTCCCACCCTGTGGAGCGTACTTTCATTTTCGATAAATCTCTCCTTTTGTTGCTTCCTTCTTTCCTTGCTTTGTTTGTGCGTTTTGTTCAATTCTTTGCTCAAAACGCCAACAACCTGGACCCCTCCACATTTCCTTCTATGAGTTTAAGCGGAGGAAACCTCTCTTATGCAGGCTCAAGTGGACTGGCCCCCTTTTGACTGGTTACTGGTAGTCTCCTATTTTTTCAGGAAAACTGGCCCTGTTGGGGGATTTTCCTGTTTTGTTTAAGTTTCAGTTTGATTACGTGGCACTTAGCACAAGTGATTCCATTTTGGTCTGGCCTACTAGGGCCTAGTGCAGGAGCTCAGCCCAATTCAATGGCCTCCCATAAATCTTATTTAACACTTAGCACCACTGTGCACATGTGGAAGGTAAAACTCAGAGACGTTAAGTAAGTATCTGAGTGTGTCACAGAGCTAGTAAAAGGCAGAGCTGGGATCAGATACATTGATTCATTCACTCAAAAACCTTTTTTTATCGAGTGCATACTATGTATCAGCCTCTGGGTACTGAGCATGGGAGCAGAATCAGACACCCCGAACTGACAGGGCTCACAGACGAGAAGAGGAGACAGTTCTCAATCATAGAAATCACTTGTTCTCACAAACGGTGACACGTGCTATGAAGAAAAGGCCTGAGAACTAGGAGGGCATCTAGAGGCGCCCTTTCTGGTCTAGGCGTCCTACAGGCAGCTGGAGGAAGACGTCTGAGCTGACATGAGATGCATGGGTAGGAGTCTACCAGGCCAGGGGGGTGAGTGCCTTCCAGTGCACAGAAAAGCTGTCCGGTTCCCGAAAGTTTCTTTTTCTTTCTCTGTGTGTGTGTGTGTGTGTGTGTGTGTGTGTTTGGGGGGTGGGGGCGGGGCAGGGTCTCGCTGTGTTGCCCAGGTTGGAGTGCAGTGAAACAATCGGCTTCACTGCAGCCTCGACTTGGGCACAAGCAATCCTCCTGTTTCGGCCTCCAGAGTAGCTGGGGCCACAGGAGCGCCACCGCGCCCCGCCTGAAGGTTTCTTCTCTCCATACTGGTAAAATCCTGAGCTGTGTTTGAACCTCTCACAGGAGGAAGGTAACGTGACCTCCTCCAGCTCACTCACGTGACTCTCGGTCCTCCTTGCGAACGGCTCTCTAAGAAGCTGTGGGAGTGACGCGCTGCCCCATTCCTCCACCCTTCTTGTGCCGGGTGTCCCCCACAGAAAAAAATGCGCCGGCCCCAGAGCTGCCGCCGACTGTTAAGGAAGGCCCTTTGCACCCAAGAATGGAAGCGGTGTGGGTCGGGGTGAGGGCCCCAAAAAGGGTGGTGAAGACCCTGGCAGAGAGAACACTCAACGTTCTCTGCCAGCTGCTTCCCTGCTGGTCCCGGGAGCCCCAGCCTCCCTTCCACAAGGGCGGGGGCGACACACGTGGGGGTGGGGCGGACGTGGGCGGAGACACATGGGGGAGGGGCAGGCACCTGAAAGGAGGCGACACCGGGAGGAGGGGCACCCCGCGGGGAAGGGGTGGGGAGGGAAGGGAAGGGGCACCCCGCGGGGGTGGGGAGGGAAGGGGGCATCCCGCAGGGAAGGGGGTGGGGGAAGGGCACCCCCCGCGCGGGTCTGCCCTGGCTGGCGCATCCCGGGGTCCTCAGACTGCAGGAGCTGGGAGACCGAGACCAGCTCAGCTGCTCTTCCTCACTTCTGTGCCAAAAGGGAAAAGAAGTGCCGCGTTGGTGTAGCTGAGAAACGCCTCCTGGAAGAAGGGGCCTGACCCTGGAGCTGCCATGTTGGCACTTTTCTTCCAACCACAGCCCGCCAGGCACAAACGCGAAGTCCCTGGAAACGCAGCTCGAAAAGACAGGCGGCCCTCCAGGCTCCCTCCCTGGCGCTCCGGGCTCCATGCGGCCCTCGGCGCACTCGGAGCAGAGGGATGGGGACCCCGCCGAGGATCCAGGCCACCTGGGCAGGCCGGGTGCTCAGGACGCAGCCCGGGCTGTCCCATCGAAGGTGACAGCTCGCCCACCTCCCTGTGGCCTCGGGCGGGCCACGCTGTCATCCCTTGGAGGCTCCCCGCCAGGGGCCTGGCCTGAGCGCTAGGATGATAGGTGTGGGATGGTGAGGCTGCCTCCTCTGAGTTAGGTCAGATAGCCCAGAATATCTGCTTTGGAACGGAAAGGTCCCCCATTTATGTCACTGATGCTCGGCTGGTCAATAAAGCAGGACATAGAAGTTGTAGGAAAATTGATACTCCTCATCCCCGATTCAATAGAGCTATTTTCACTGGTAGTTCAAAAGAAAATGTGGCCAGGCGCAGTGGCTCACGCCGTAATCCCAGCACTTTGGGAGGCCGAGGCGGGTGGATCGCTTGAGGTCAGGAGTTCGGAACCAGCCTCGCCAACAAGGTGAAACCCCAACAAGGTGAAACCCCGTCTCTAATAAAAATACAAAAAGTAGCCGGGCGTGATGGCGGTTGCCTGTAATCCCAGCTACTCAGGAGGCTGGGGCAGGAGAATCGCTTGAACCCGGGAAGCAGAGGTTGCAGTGAGGCGAGATGGTGATGGTGCCACTGCACTCCAGCCTGGGTGACAGAGTGCAACTCTGTCTCAAAAAAAAAAAAAAAAAAAAAAAAAGAATATGTGGGCATATTTTAAAACCACCACAGCTAGTAATAGTCATAACAAAGAATTATATCATTTATTCATTTATCTGCAAGACTATCATATTTTAAATGCTGCTTCTCCTGATGTTAGAAAGTGTCTGTTTTTTTTTTTTTTACCATATTTGACAATAACGTAAGTCTATTGGAGAAATTTTTACTGTAGTGTATTTATTTTTTTGAGAAGGTCTTGCTGTGTTACCCAGGCTGGAGTGAGTGACGCAGTCACAGCTCACTGCAGCCTCAGCCTCCCAAGCTCAAACCATTCTCCCATCTCAGCCTCCCCCACATCAGCCTCCCTACTAACTGGGACTACGGGCAAGCACCACTGTGCTTGGCAATTTATTTTATTATTTTATTTTATTTTATTTTATAATTTTTTGTAGAGACAAGGTCTCACTATGTTGCCCAGGCTGGTCTTGAACTCCTGGGCTTATGCAATCCTCCGCTTCAGCCTCCCAAAGTGCTGAGATTACAGATGTGAGCATACACCATATCTATTAAAATTAAATAGTGTATTTAATAATTTCTTTTTATGAAGTTAAAAACAATAGTCCTCAAAATAAAGAGTTTCTTAAAAACTCATTTAATTAAAGCCTTAATTAAGCTTTAGGCAAAACAGATTATATCCACCGATGGTTACAAACATCAAAATTATTCAAAAGTCCCCCCAAACACTTCATCCTGGAATTTTAACTAATGCCTGAAATTAACTAATGCAGGAAACTTTAACTTAAGAACTTTCCTGATTCTTTAAACCAAATGTAGAGTTACTCTATGGGGCTTCAAGCCCCTACCTTCTTTATCTGGTCCTTTACAGTCTAAACCCTTTGGACATCACTAACTTAAAGGTTACTTTGATTTCAACTATCTTCTTTATACTCATCTCTATTTTCTGATTTTTCTAAAGTGAGTTTATGTTGTTTTCATAATTTTTATAAAAGTTATTTTCATTTTTAAAATTAACTTCAACTCTAAGAAATTTTTCAGGTCACATTTAAAAAATAGAAAAATGGGAGTTTTTAATGGCTTTATTAGATTTGTGTGTATGGATTACATGTCAATAAAAAGTTTACTCAAAAAACAAACCAGTTGTCATTGTGTACACCTGTAGTTCCAGCTACTTGGGGAGGCTGAGGAGGGAGGATCACTAGAGCCCAGGAGGTTGAGGCTGCAGTGAGCTACGATCATGCCACTGCACTTCAGCCTGTGTAACAGAGTGAGATCTTGTCTCTAAAAAGGAAGAAGAAAAAGTACCCCACAAAAGTCTCAAACTGAAGGCTCATGGGCCAAATCCAGCCTCAGGGGACTTTCTCAGGCCTTGTTGACTTAGTTACCAAAATACAGGACAGTCCTCCGACACCACTAGGGGCTCCACTATCCGCCTGAACTGTGGCGGCCCTACCCACCCCAGGAGCCCTGGCAGGGAGCAAAGGGAGGTGCCCGCTCTGTCCCCCCTTCTGACAGTCCCTGCACTGTCCCTGTGGTCTCTAGATGACTGGTGAGTAATCTCTTCATTGAGCTCTGCTTCAGTTATTCAAAGGTGGAGTGTTGTCCTTGCTGCTAGGTCCCCAAGCAGATTTCGCAGGGTTGATGTGAAAAGCCAAACAGGTAGGGACAACATGGTTATAGATCCTAAAGAAAGACTAGAATGAAGTGACAATGATTATTTCTGGAATTACAGATGATTCTTATTTATTTTACCTTTTTTTTTTTTTTTTTTAAGAGACAAGGTCTCTCTCTGTCATCCAGGCTGGAGTGCAGTGGCCCCATCATAGTTCACTACAGCCTTGACCTCCTGGGTTCAAGCCATCCTCCCACCTCAGCCTCCAGAGTAGCTGGGACTATTTTTTTTTTTGTAGAGATGGGATCTCGCTATGTTGCCCAGGCTGCTGTTGACCTCCTGACCTCAAGCTATCCTCCTCCCTTGGCTTCCCAAAGTGCTGGGATTACAGACATGAGCCACAGTTCTTAGTCCTTTATTTTACTTTCTATGGTCTCTATAATGCACTATTTTTTATAACCATACCCGATATAAAGGGGCAAATGCTATTAATAGTATACATATTTATAATTAAAAATGAGGCCGGGCGCGGTGGTTCATGCCTGTAATCCCAGCACTTTGGGAGGCCAAGGCAGGCGGATCACCTGAGATCAAGAGTTCAAGACCACCCTGGCCAACATGGCAAAACCCCATCCCTACTAAAAATACAAAAATTAGCCAGCTGTGGTGGTGAGCGCTTGTAATCCCAGCTACCCAGGAGGCTGAGGCAGGAGAATCGCTGGAACCCAGGAGGCAGAGGCTGCAGTGAGCTGAGATCATGCCACTGCACTCCAGCCTGGGCAATAGAGCAAGATTCCGTCTCAAAAAAAAATAAAAAATAAAAAAATAAGGCCAGGAGTAGCCCCAGAGGGAGTGTCTTGTGAGACAAGGATGCAATGCTAGTGTAGGGACATTGTCACAATAACCTAAATAGGACTGTAACCCCAGCACCATCCAGTAATGATTTTTCTGTTTTCAGGAGAAGTAGGTGGTTAACGGACCATGAATGCTGCCTGTTAAGCAAGTCAGCTACAGTGCTGTGGGCCCATTGGAGAAAAGATGCTTTGCATATCTGTAAACTTCTAACACTGCAATTCTCCTGCTTACAATTTGCTTTCTTTAGGAAGCCTGTTTTCCTGAATATATATATATGTACGTATATATGTATGTGTATATGTATATATTAATATACATATATATGAGATAATTTTCTTCTCTGTTTTCTTTTTTTTTTTTTTTTTTTTTTTGAGATGGAGTCTTGCTCTGTTGCCCAGGCTGGAGTGCAGTGGTGCCATCATCTCAGCCCACTACAACCTCCGCCTCCCAGGTTCAAGTGATTCTCCTACCCCAGCCTCCCGAGTAGCTGGGACTACAGGCGCCTGCCACCACGCCCAGCTAATTTTGTTTTTTGTATTTTTGGTAGAGATGTGGTTTTGCCATGTTGGCCAGGCTGGTCTTGAACTCCTGACCTCAGGTGATCTGCCCACCTCGGCCTCCCAAAGGGCTGGGATTACAGGCGTGAGCAACAGTGCCTGGTCCTGTTTTCTTCTCTATCTGTTGTCATGGGCAGTCTGCATGGGACCACTGTCTCCCTCCTGCCCACTCCCTTCCACCTCCCACAGAAGGGTTGAATTTGAACCTGTGAGGCATGTGCATCAGGCCTCTCACTTGCCTGGGCTCCTTCCAAGGCCTTCCAAGTCCTTCCAAGGGGTTGGTCAGGTGTTTCTGGAAAATTTGTAAGAGCGAGGTACCTCACAGCCCTCGGCCCAACTTGAGTCCCCCGCCACTCAGGCCCAGTGCATTCCCCTTTCTGTAGATGGAGGACCAGAAGGAAGTCTCTGCATTCATTTCTGAATCAATATTTACATTCATACCTAACTCGATATTTGTACTTGTGCATTTTTTCCCTTCAAGAGCTTCAGGCCTCACAAAACCAGGCTCTCCCCCACGCCCCCAACCGGTGCCACTGCCGCCTCTGTAGGTTGCTCTGAGCTGGCCTTGGGTCTGGGCAGAGCAGAGCTCCTCTGGGTCTGCTGCATGGCAGAGGAGCCTCCGCACCAGGACTCAGTCTAGAGCTGCTTGGACTCTGAGAACACACGGTTGGCAGAGGTGGAAAGCGGTGAGTGGAATCCAGTGGTTGCTTGGCGATGCTCCTGACAGGGAGTAAGGGAAGATGAAAAGCAGAGGTCCTGAAAACTGTCCCTCCCTTTGCCATCTCTGTGAGTTGTCTGTGCTGTTGTAACAAGTCACTGCCAATGCAGCGGCGTCAAACAACATGGGCCAATTCTCCTACAGTTCTAGAGGTTAGATGTCCAAAATGAGTATCGCTGGGCTTGTGGCATCATGCGACCTGCATTCCTGCCTCTCTCGTCCACTTTTAAGAACACTTGTGATCGCGTTGGGCCCACACGGAGAATCTTCCCATCTTAAAGTCAGCTGGTCGGAGAACTTAATTCCATATGCAGCTTAATCCCCAGTTTGCCAAGTAACCTAACATAGCCACAGGTTCTGGGGGTTAGGTCGTAGACATTTTTGGGGGGACATTATTCTGCCTACCCCAGCATCCAAAGAACCAAAGCAAAGGCCCACAAAAGCGCAAGGGAGGCCGCCTTAATTTCTACAACCCCCAAACTACACCGGCTCTTCCCAGAAAGCTGGCTCCCTGCTTCGCTTTGCTCAGCTGCTGTTTGGCCCTCCTCTCTGTTCTGGATCCCTGGGCGGCAGGTATAGGAAGCACTATTATTAGTAATACAGATGTTGGGCCCTTTCTCATGCTCTGATCTGCTTTCTAGGCTGATTCAGAATACAGATGTGCATTCCATTGTCCCCCCTCACCAGCCGCTCAGGTCTTCCAAGAACAGTGTTTTCTCTAGGGTGGGCCCAGGGGCTGTGCAGGTAGAGGCCTTGCTGCTCCTGGGTCCTCTCTCCCTGCCTCTGTCTCTCCCTCTTCCTTCCCTTCTCCTGTTCCTAGCTTTCTGTCAACTCTTCTGCTCCCATCATCAGAGTTGAGATGCAGTGCGGTAGAGTCCAGGATCATGGGCTTCGGACCTGAAAGCCCCACATTTGAATTCGAGCTCTTGGGCGTGATCTAACGTCTCCAGGTTTTGTTTTTTCCTCATAAAATGCACAGGGATAATAACCGCACCTGCTGGGGTGTCACGGGAACCAAATGCCCCAACACCTGCGAAGGTGGGGGCAGAGCCGCCTCATATTTCAGGGCCCCTTCCATCCTGGCTCTCCGCTTACTCAGTGTGTGGACTTGGACGTGACATTGAAAAGTTCTGTGTTTCCCTTCCTTCAGCTGTCAACTAGAGTTTCATACTTCATGACGGTGTGGTGAGATTGGTACTCAGAAAACATGCAAAATGGTGATACAAATTATATAAAATACAAATGCAAATTATAAAAAATACAAATGATACAAATCAAAAATGCACAGACAAGATATAGTTTCAGGTTTAGCCAGACACAGTGGCTCACACCTGTAATCCCAGCACTTTGGGAGGCCAAGGCAGACGGATCACTTGAGGTCAGGAGTTCGAGACCAGCCTGGCCAACACAGCAAAACCCTGTCTGTACTAAAAATGCAAAAATTAGTTGGGTGTAGTGGCAGGTGTCTGTAATCCCAGCTACTCGGGAGGCTGAGGCAGGAGAATTGCTTGAACCTGGGAGGCAGAGGCTGCAGTGAGCTGAGATCGAGCCACTGCACTCCAGCCTGGATGACAGAGTGAGACTCCATCTCAAAAAAAAAAAAAAAAAAAAAGTTTCAGGTTTAAAAGGATCATCCAAAGTTAATTTTTTTTTTTTTTTTTGAGATGATGGAGTTTTGCTCTTGTTGCCCAGGCTGGAGTGCAATGGCGTGATCTCAGCTCACCGCAACCTCCACCTCCCTGGTTCAAGTGATTCTCCTGCCTCAGCCTCCCAAGTAACTGGGATTACAGGCATGCGCCACCACGCCCAGCTGGTTTCTCCATGTTGGTCAGGCTGGTCTCAAACTCCCGACCTCAGGTGATCTGCCTGTCTCGGCCTCCCAAAGTCCTGGGATTACAGTCATGAGCCACCGTGCCCGGCCCAAAGTTAATTATTTTTATAACTATATACTTAGCTATAAACTTCCAAAATAAATAACTTTTATTTAGTGAAATATATCAGGCACTTTACATGAATCATCTCATTTAATCCTCACAGCTACCATACAAAATAAATACTATCATTGTCATTTAACAAAAGAACGTGCAAATCTAACCAAATATAAAAATATTCATAATAGCACAAACACTTACATGGGAGCTTGCTGTGTTGAGTCCTTACAACAAGCCTATGAGGTAGCTTCCATTGTTATTTCCACTTTACAGATAGAAACAGTGGCACAGAGAAGTTCGGTCACTTGCCCAAGTTCATAGAGCCAGGGCCCCAGAGAGGCCACCTGGCTTCAGGGTTGGTTCTCTGAACACCCATGGGGTCTGTCTGAGCCACAGGGTCCCTCAGAGCTCTTCAGGAAACTGCACCATCATTAGGTGCAGGTCCTGCACTTCAGCAGGGCACTGCCTCTGTCATCCATAAGGCTGCAACATAAAATCCTCAACAAGAAAACAAATTTCTATTTCAAATGAATTTTAAGTACAGCCTATTTGACACAATTTAAATTATTGATTCTGTGGATCAACCATTTATCTGGTAATGAGTTCTTAAATCTGGGAAGTGATTTTAATGTTCCTGAAAGCATAGTTAAGAAACTATTCCACGACTGAAAAGTAAGATCACTATCGAACGCTGGCCGCCAAGACTGTATCTTTTATGACTGCCTTTATTAGATGGAAATGAGGCTGGTTTGGGTAAGACACAAAACAGCTAATAAGAATACTAAGATTTTGGAATGTATCCAATTGGCAAATCCAGCTAAGGTTGAAAACAGTTCTTCCTTATTCGTTTGTATTAAAGACCTCGTGAAATTGAAGTTTGTTTCTAAGCACCCCCTGTCTTGAGACAGAGCATTCCCTACCAGAACACTGCTTGGAGGCTTCAGCTGCTTTTCTTGGTGTGCACTTGTACAAACCTGGATGGTGGCCTCCAGAGTTTTTGTTAAATATGCAAACCAAGCTCAACTCAGACATCCAAGTAATTGCACATGAGTAAATATGACGTCCACCGGTAGAAGACCAAGAGCCAAGAATTTCCCAAGTTCTTGGCTGGGCGCGGTGGCTCATGCCTGTAATCCCAGCGCTTTGGGAGGCTGAGGCGGGCAGATCACCTGAGGTTGGGAGTTCGAGACCAGCCCGACCAACACGGAGAAACCCTGTGTCTATTAAAAATACAAAATTAGCCGGGCGTGGTGGCGCATGCCTGTAATCCCAGCTACTCGGGAGGCTGAGGAAGGAGAATCGCTTGAACCTGGGAGGCGGAGGTTGTGGTAAGCGGAGATTGCGCCATCGCACTCCAGCCTGGGCAACAAGAGCGAAACTCCGTCTCAAAAAACAAACAAACAACAACAACAACAACAAAACCCAAGAATTTCCCAAGTTCTAACACCAGTGCCTCTTCTGACTTGCCATGTTATTTTCAGAGTCAGCCACTTCACATGGCAGGATCTCATTTCCATAAATGGTGGGGATTGGGAGGACGGGGAATGTTGGCTTTACTGCCTACAGGTGGAAAGGGGACCTAGCGAAGACCTCCATGCCTATCTGTGCTCCAGGTAGGCTGGGACTGAATCTGCCTGGACCACGGCTTACCATGCAGTAGGCACTTAATGGTGATCAAATGCATGAATGAATGAATGAATGAATGAAACATTGGATTCTGGCTGAAACTTCATCTGACACAGATTGGAGCATCAAAGAAAAGTTTAGTCCTTTGCCAGGGCTGGAGAATTCTGGTTTTTTTTTTTAATTATTATTTATTTATTTATTTATGAGCCAGGGTCTCACTCTGTCATCCAGGCTGGACTGCAGTGGTGCTACCATGGCTCACTGCAACCTCCCAGGCTCAACGGATCCCCCCACCTCAGCCTCCCGAGTAGCTGATACCACAGGTGCGTGCCACCGTGCCCGGCTAATTTTTCGTATTTTTGGTAGAGATGAGGTTTGCCATGTTGCCCAAGCTTGTCTCAAACTCCTGAGCTCAAGCGATCCACCCACCTTGGACTCCCAAAGTGCTGGGATTACAGGTGTGAGCCACCGTACCCGGCCTTTTTTTTTTTTTTTTTTTTTTTAAGAGACAAGGTCTCTCTCTGTCATCCAGGCTGGATTGCAGCGGCACGATCACTGCAGCCTTGACCTCCTGGGTAAAAACAATCCTCCTGCCTGGACCTCTCAAGTAGTTGGGACTACAGGCGTGTGTCCTGAATTCCTGGTTTTAAGTGATCTCCCACCTTGGCCTCCCAAGTTTTGGGATTACTTGGTGTGAGCCACTGTGCTTGGCTTCTTTTTTTTCTTTTTCTTTTCTTCTCTCTCTTTTTTTTTTTTTTTTTTTACTTTTCCCACATTTGTATGCCAAATGTGTATGTAGTCATTACCACAATCAAATCAAGAACATTTCTGTCACCCCTAAAGTTTCCCTGTGCTCCTTGTCAATTCTCCTTCACTGTCAGGCCCAGGCAATCACTGACCTGCTTTTGGGCACTATCACCTTTTTGGAACCTCATGTAAGTGGGACTATACTGTATGGACTCCTCTGTGGCTGCCTTTTTCACTCAACTCATGTTTCCAAGATTTATCTCTGCCGCTGCAGGCTGCAGTCCTGTGTCCCTTTTCATTGCTGGGAGTCCCATTGTGTGCACATTCACCTGCTCACAAGGTTTTGGGTAGTACATTACTCAGGGCTCTCCAGAGAACAGGATCAATAGGATGCAGCTGGGTAGGTGGCTAGACGGAGATTTATTCTAAGGAACTGGCTCATGTGATTATGGAGGCTGGAGACCCAGGAGAGCCAATGTTGTCATTCTAGTCCGAAGGCCGGTAGGCTTCAAACCCAGGAAGACCTGATATTTCAGCTGGAATCTGAAATCAGGGAAAAAACCACTGTCCCTGCTTGAAGGCAGTCAGGCTGGAGGAATTTCCTCTTGCTGGCAGGAAGGCCAGGCCAGCCTTCGATCTCTTCAGGCCTTCAGCTGACTGGCCGGGTGGGGTCACGTCAGGGAGGCCATCTGCTTCACACACCTGATCTCAGATCCAAATGTTCATCTCATCCAGAGACACCCTCACACACACCCAGGATCAGGTTCCAACAAATGTCTGGGCACCCCTTGGCCCAGGTGAGTTGACACATAACATTGGCCATCACCATTTGGACCAGCGTGAGCATTTTTACAAGACTGTGGAGACGCATGTTGTCAGGTCTAAGAGTGCAGTGATTGAGCTGTATGGCGAGTGCATATGTAACTTTTTAAGTAAACTGTAAACTGTTTGCCAGACGGGGTTGTACCGTTTTACACTCCCATCAGCAGAGCAGGAGAGTTTCAGGTAGAACTGCCTAATTCTTGGCAAACAAATAAATGTGGAAGATAAATATTTTTATTGAAAATAAAATCCGAGCTTCGCACAGTGGCTCTCACCTGTAATCCCAACATTTTGGGAGGCTGAGGTAGACAGCTGGCTTGAGCCCAGGAGTTCCAGACCAGCCTGGGAAACATAGCAAGACCCCATCTATGCAAAAAATAAAAAATTAGCTGGGTGTGTGGTACACATCTGTGGTCCCAACTACTCAGGAGGCTGAGGCAGGAGGATCGCTTGAATCCAGGAGTCCAAGGCTGCAGTGAGCCGTGATCACACTATGGCACTCCAGACTGGGTGACAAAACAAGACCCTGCCTCTTTTAAGAAAAAAAAAAAAAAAAAAAAAAAAAAAGGAGGCCAGGCATGGTGGCTCACACCTGCAATCTCAGCACTTTGGGAGGCTGAGGTGGGTGGATCGCGAGGTCAGGAGTTCAAGACCAGCCTGGCCAAGATGGTGAAACCCTGTCTGTACTAAAAATACAAAAATTAGCTAGGTGTGGTGGTGGGTGCTTGTAATCCCAGCCACTCAGGAGGCTGAGGCAGAGAACTGCTTGTACCCAGGAGGCAGAGGTTGCAGTGAGCCGAGATGGCACCACTGCAGATCTGTCCAGCCTGGGTGACAGAGCGACACTCCGTCTCAAAAAAAAAAAGGAAAGAAAAGAAGACCCCAGCTGAGTAGGCCTCACTGTGAATGCAACATTGGAGGAAAGCCTTGAAGGAGGTGAGGTATATGTGGTGAAGAGTGAGGCCTGCATGGCCCAGGAGACATCAGGAGGTGACCCAGCGTGCACACGTGAGCGAGGGACAGTGGGGGCTACCAAGGCTGGAGAGGGGAGGTGGTGGGGGGGCCCTGCTCACAGGTCACTCTGTAAAACTTTGTGTTTGCCTTAAGTGAAATGAGGAAGCTCCCAGGGATTTGGGCAGAGAAGTGGTATCATCTGATTTATGAAAGGGCCACTCTTGCTGCTGTGCTGAGGGCAGACTATGAGAGGGCAGGGAAGGAGCATGGAGGCTGCTTAGGAGGCTGGCACAGCCATCTAGGCTGGGCATGGTGGTGGCCCAGCATGGAGGTAGCAGTTGAGGTGGCAGTTGAGGTGGTGTGAAGGGGTCAAAAGCTGGATATAAATGGAAGATGGGGCCTGTAGGATATCCTGTCATGGTCACTGTGCAACATGGAGAAAAAGAAAGGAGTTGAGGATGAATCTGAGCTTCAGTTTTCATGGCCCTGTGAGACACAGTGGTCAAGGGTAAAGTCCAGGGTTTACCCAAAGAGTCTACTAGGCAAAAGTTGACATCCCAGAAGACTGTGTACTCGGCTTAAAAATTAGAGAAAAAAAGAAAAGAATTAGTAATCACTCCCTTCTAAGACTGCAAGAAACTTTGCCTGTTTAATCCATGGTATTCAGTGGAAAGGGGTCATCCTGCCCCAGATAACTTATAACCATAAGCTAGTTCCCAGCATATTTTTAGTCTGAGCTCACAGAACTAGTTGGACAAAATCCCTTCAAGGTGACAGCTGGGTTTAAGGTGTCTCCAACCTGGGAGAAGCACCTGCCAATCCTCCTGGGAGGAATCATCTCCATCCTATGTCTCAAAGAAGCCCCACAAGATCTTCCAGTGAGTAGCTATTGAAGGAGTAATGGTCTTTTTCCCTTTTTGCAGCAAGAAAAAAGTCATTTTTAAAATGTTCCCTTACACAGCTTACAGATAAAAACTCATTACATGCACAAAGCAATGAGGCCCTATGAGAGAGAATAAACAGAAACAAGAGTCAGTGGAAACAGACCTACAAAGACTTCAGATTTTAGAATTATCAGACACAGAATGTAAACATTTAAAGAACAAAAAAAACAAGATTAGAAATATGTGAGGTAAATAAGAAATAAATAATGAACAAATAGAAGTTCTAGAAATTAAAAAATAGTAATAATAATTGAAATTTAAAACTCAATGGATGGATTTAACACATAGCTGAAGAAAGAATAGGTGAACTAAAAAATATAGCTAAAGAGGCCAGGTGTGGTGGCTCATGGCTGTAATCCCAGCACTTTGGGAGGCTGAGGCAGACGGATCACCTGAGGTCAGGAGTTCAAGAACCAACCTGGCCAACCTGGTGAAACCCTGTCTCTACTAAAAATACAAAAATTAGCTGGGCATGGTGGCAGGTACTTGTAATCCCAGCTACTGGGGAGGCTGGGGCACGAGAATCACTTGAACCCAGGAGGCAGAGGTTGCAGTGAGCCGAGATTGCACCACTACATACCAGCCTGGGTGATAGAGACTCCATCTCAAAAAATAAGTAAATAAATTATATATATATATACATACATACACACACACACACACACACACACACAAACACACACACACACGAAGAAATTATCCAGAATGCAGCATGGAGAGTCAAAGAAATGACAGGTATGAAAAAGAGATTCAGAGACATGAAGAATGGCGAGAGGTCTCACATGTGTCTAATCAACATATTAGAAGTAAAGGAGACAGAGAGGGAGCAAAGACAATATCTGAAAAGAGTATAGCTGAGAATTTGCGAGAATTGACGAAAGATCCTATCCATAGATTCAGAAGTCCAAGAAATCTCAAGTCAAGGAAAAAAAAAAACCACCAAGTCAAGACACATTAGACACTGAAACATGAAGATGAGTTCTACGGATTTGCATCTGACTGCACACACCTCTGCTAACATTTTGATTTCTTTTATTTGAGGTATTTTCTAAGTGTATGCTTATATGAAATTTGGATCATGCTGTATATTTATCCTGATTTTTAAAACTTAATATATTATGAAAATTTCTCCACATTATGTTTTCTTCAAAATCATGGTTTTAAAGGCTTCATGACATTCCACCCTATATATGCGTGACATTTTGTTTAAGCAGAACCCAGTTGTTGAACACTGTTGGACACTTGTTATTTCCACTTTGGGGCTATGTTAAATAATGCTTGTTGTACATAACTGTTCTCCACATCTCTGGTTATTTCTTTAGGGTGGACTCCTAGGAGCGGGATGGCTGGGTGAAGGATATGAACTCTGTTAAGGGTTTTGATGCATATTGCCAAACCACTTTCCAAAAAGCCCGTGATGATTCCTCCCCGATCGGCAGCTCACAGGTGCACCTTTCCCCACGCAGGAGGACTTCTCACCTAACTTTACTCAGGTAAATTCATGATAGGTTGGTGGACTCACCCCCCAAATGTTTTTTTTTTTTTTTTTTTTTTTATTATACTTTAAGTTTTAGGGTACATGTGCACATTGTGCAGGTTAGTTACATATGTATACATGTGCCATGCTGGTGCGCTGCACCCACTAACTCGTCATCTAGCATTAGGTATATCTCCCAATGCTATCCCTCCCCCCTCCCCCCTCCCCACCACAGTCCCCAGAGTATGATATTCCCCTTCCTGTGTCCATGTGATCTCATTGTTCAATTCCCACCTATGGGTGAGAATATGTGGTGTTTGGTTTTTTGTTCTTGCGATAGTTTACTGAGAATGATGATTTCCAATTTCATCCATGTCCCTACAAAGGATATGAACTCATCATTTTTTATGGCTGCATAGTATTCCATGGTGTATATGTGCCACATTTTCTTAATCCAGTCTATCATTGTTGGACATTTGGGTTGGTTCCAAGTCTTTGCTATTGTGAATAGTGCCGCAATAAACATACGTGTGCATGTGTCTTTATAGCAGCATGATTTATAGTCATTTGGGTATATACCCAGTAATGGGATGGCTGGGTCAAATGGTATTTCTAGTTCTAGATCCCTGAGGAATCGCCACACTGACTTCCACAATGGTTGAACTAGTTTACAGTCCCACCAACAGTGTAAAAGTGTTCCTATTTCTCCACATCCTCTCCAGCACCTGTTGTTTCCTGACTTTTTAATGATTGCCATTCTAACTGGTGTGAGATGATATCTCATAGTGGTTTTGATTTGCATTTCTCTGATGGCCAGTGATGATGAGCATTTTTTCATGTGTTTTTTGGCTGCATAAAAGTCTTCTTTTGAGAAGTGCCTGTTCATGTCCTTCGCCCACTTTTTGATGGGGTTGTTTGTTTTTTTCTTGTAAATTTGTTTGAGTTCACTGTAGATTCTGGATATTAGCCCTTTGTCAGATGAGTAGGTTGCGAAAATTTTCTCCCATGTTGTAGGTTGCCTATTCACTCTGATGGTAGTTTCTTTTGCTGTGCAGAAGCTCTTTAGTTTAATTAGATCCCATTTGTCAATTTTGTCTTTTGTTGCCATTGCTTTTGGTGTTTTGGACATGAAGACCTTGCCCACGCCTATGTCCTGAACGGTAATGCCTAGGTTTTCTTCTAGGGTTTTTATGGTTTTAGGTCTAACGTTTAAATCTTTAATCCATCTTGAATTGATTTTTGTATAAGGTGTAAGGAAGGGATCCAGTTTCAGCTTTCTACATATGGCTAGCCAGTTTTCCCAGCACCATTTATTAAATAGGGAATCCTTTCCCCATTGCTTGTTTTTCTCAGGTTTGTCAAAGATCAGATAGTTGTAGGTAAGCGGCGTTATTTCTGAGGGCTCTGTTCTGTTCCATTGATCTATATTTCTGTTTTGGTACCAGTACCATGCTGTTTTGGTTACTGTAGCCTTGTAGTATAGTTTGAAGTCAGGTAGTGTGATGCCTCCAGCTTTGTTCTTTTGGCTTAGGATTGACTTGGCGATGCGGGCTCTCTTTTGGTTCCATATGAACTTTGAAGTCGTTTTTTCCAATTCTGTGAAGAAAGTCATTGGTAGCTTGATGGGGATGGCATTGAATCTGTAAATTACCTTGGGCAGTATGGCCATTTTCACGATATTGATTCTTCCTACCCATGAGCAAGGAATGTTCTTCCATTTGTTTGTATCCTCTTTTATTTCCTTGAGCAGTGGTTTGTAGTTCTCCTTGAAGAGGTGCTTCACATCCCTTGTAAGTTGGATTCCTAGGTATTTTATTCTCTTTGAAGCAATTGTGAATGGGAGTTCACTCATGATTTGGCTCTCTGTTTGTCTGTTGTTGGTGTATAAGAATGCTTGTGATTTTTGTACATTGATTTTGTATCCTGAGACTTTGCTGAAGTTGCTTATCAGCTTAAGGAGATTTTGGGCTGAGATGATGGGGTTTTCTAGATAAACAATCATGTCGTCTGCAAACAGGGACAATTTGACTTCCTCTTTTCCTAATTGAATACCCTTTATTTCCTTCTCCTGCCTGATTGCCCTGGCCAGAACTTCCAACACTATGTTGAATAGGAGCGGACCCCAAATGTTAATTGACTTTCATTTGTGCATCTCTCCAAAATCAAATGGCCCTGCTATTCATATGCTAATAAAAAGGAAACCACTTCACATCTCACTTCAGAACAAAAGCAACGAAAATCCCTTAGGAACACACACATGTGAAAACTTGAAAACCCTTTCAGCTATTAAGCTTTGCTTCCTTGTTTTCCAAAATGACTATGCTTCATTTACTTGAACACGTTTTAAAATGCAGTTGTCATCCATTCCATGTCTCCCAAAGCTGGACAGTTTGTTTTATGATAAATGGTGGCCTTAGCTCACATCACGTGATTAGAGGGAATTCAGCACACGTCCCAGCCTCTAATCACAGCTCTAATCTCGTTTTCACATTTTGCTCTGGTTATCCTACTTGACCCTGCTGACTGAGGCACTTTCATTGTGCTGGTTAAAGGGACAGGGATTGAGCAGAAACAAGAGTGAGGTCTGAGAACTGTTTTTATACCATGTGCCCATCCAGCTCTACAGCCAAATGAATCAAAAAGATCTGGAGTATAGCCAAAGCCACTTGACAGAAAACTCCGACTTCCAAAAAGTATTCTTGGTGCTTTTTAAAAACACTGTAATTTGCCCAGGTTGAAAGAAAAAGGCCTGTTTGTTCACAGTAAAGGCACAGCTAGTTAGCGAGCCAGCGTATGATCCAGAACTCTGCAAACCCTTTCTGTAAAGGGCTGGATAGTAAATATTTTGGATATTGTGAGACAAATAGTGTCCGATGCTACTGCTAAATTCGACAACTGTCACACAAAAGCAGCCACGGTTATTAAGTGGACCCATGGGTGTGGCTGTGTACTAGCACTTTTTTTTTTTTTTTTTTGAGACAGAGTCTCGCTCTGTGGCCCAGGCTGGAGTGCAGTGGCGTGATCTCGGCTCACTGAAACCTCTGCCTCCCGGGTTCAAGCGATTCTCGTGCCTCGGTCTCCTGAGTAGCTGGGATTACAGGTGTTCACCACCACACCTGGCTGATTTTTCTATTTTTAGTAGAGAAAGGGTTTCACCATGTTAACCAGGCTGGGCTGGAACTCCTGACCTCAGGTGATCTGCCCGCCTCGGCCTCCCAAAGTGCTGGGATTACAGGTGTGAGCCACCACACCCAGCCACCGGTACTTCTTTACCCAAAAAGGGCAGTGGCGGGATGGCCTGCAGGCAGTAGTTTTGGCAATCCCTGTTATATAATCTAAGTTACCTCTAAGTCTCCTTCCAACTCTGGGATTCTTTCAATCTGTTACCTTTGGGGTGTGTGGCATTTTGGATTTAAGTTGCTCAATGTTGGCTGACGTTAGGGATGGCAGTGGAGGGGAAGGAGGTTCCACTAACACCCAGAGGCAAACAGGACCAGCGCAGTGCCCAGCCCCAGCTGGAGGAGGCTGGACTCAGGGTTGTGTCCTTTTCTCTTTTGCCTTAGGCGTTAACATCTGAGCTTTTTCTTACTCAATTCCTGTTAAATATCTATAACTGCGGGGGAGTCTTCCAGTTCTATAGATGCATGGAATCTGCGTTGTGTGGTGAGGAGAGGCAGCTGATGGACCCACCCTGCCTGGAAGAACAGCACCGTGGGGAAGCGCAAAGGGCTGGGCGCCAGTGACCCCTCCACAGACTATTTTGGAAGAAATATGGGTCCAAATGAACTGCCCTGTGACAACTGAAGTGCCAGCTTCTAGGACAGCCTCAAAAGGGAAATCGAGTTGTCACTGCTCTTCTCCCTTTCACCAGCAAAGTTCTCAGAAGGGGGCACCGTTTCTTCCTCTAGCTCCTGGTCTGTGTTTTGAACTCAGCGTCAAGGTTGGCCCCAATGCACCTGACACAGACACCCCCTCATTGTCCCCCGACCTCACGGCAGTGCATTTACTGACCTCCAGGCCCGGGCAGTGCCTTCTTTGTCTCTTCCTCTTTTGCTTCTCCTTCAGTGTGGGCACTCCCAGAAGTTCTGTCCTTTGTTCTTTCCCCTTTAGGCATCGTCCTTCAGAGATCCTGTCCACCTCTGGGTCCGCGTCTCTGTGTGATCAACTCCAGCCTCTTCCCTCCTTCCCATGAGCTCTGCATTGCACCTGGGTCCACCTGGACCCCAGCCACGGTGAGCAGCTGGACTGAGGACGGGCCACACCCTGGGCCTGCTCCTGACCATGCTCCTTCCATTTGTGGGATATTTCATCACCCCAAACTCAAAACCCCAGAATAACCCGTGCACTTCTCCCTTGTCTGCTGTCCCAAATCCCTTTGTTCTTCCATCCTAGCACCTCCTCCAGTGGCCCTTCCTTTCAGTTTCTGCCACCAGCTCCCTGGGCTGTCCCCTGCACTCTCTGGGCAGGCTGGCCCCCATTCAGCCTATCTTGAACACAACTGCTCAGACTCATGCTTTAAAGCCCCCTCTTGAAGTCACTCACCTAATTGAAAGCCACCTGTGAGTTCCTGTTTAAGCAAAGTTGCGAGGCCTTCCATGAAGGGCTTTGAGCAGCGGGCCTGCCCCATTGCCTGGCCACCCCTTACTCTGCAGCCAGCCTGTGGGGGGCTGCTCACTGTTCTTCCCACATGCCCAGTGGTTCCCTTCCTTGGTGACTTCACTTCTTTCATCCCTGACAATAAAATGCCTTCTTTTTCTCTATCTGTTCCCCAACTCCAATTTAAAGTCCCTGCACAATATTTTCCCAGGTCACCATGGCTGAACTCGTTTCTTTGTCCTCTGTACCCTGTGGAACTTAGTCTGTGTCCCTCCCGCCACGTTGCCTGATGCTGTATGTGGGAGCCGTCTTCCTGGTGGACAGTGAGCTCCCTGGGCAGGCACTGAGTGTCCCTATGCACACCTCACCCACTGTAGGTATCCAAGTAACATTTGATCCAGTGAATAAGTATGAATGAATGAAGGATATTGTTAAGTATGAATGAACGAAGGATATTGTTTTCCCCCTTTCTGGAGAAAAAAATCCACAAAAGCCTGTTTGTCTTGGTGTTGCTTTTTTGTACCCTTTAACCCATTCCACAGATTAGCAACAACATGTATTTCATTGGTGGTTCTTAATAAACATTAAATTAGGCCAGGTGCAGTGGCTCACACCTGTATTCCCAGCACTTTGGGAGGCAGAGGAGGGAGGATCCCTTGAGCCCAGGAGTTCAAGACCAGCAAGGGCAACATAGTGAGACCCCTGTCTCTAAAAAATATTTTTAAAAATTTGCTGGGCACGGTGGCACATGCTTGTAGTCCCAGTTACTCAGGACATTGAGGCCTGAAGATCGCTTAAGCCCAGGAGTTGGAGGTCACAGCAGTGAGTTATGATCAAGCCACTGTACTCCAGCCTGGGTGAGTAAGACCGTCTCAGTCAACCAATATCAAATTAATCTTGGTGACTTTAACAAAGGGAGGGAAATAGAATGGCAGTACCTTCCTTTAGGCTTTAAAAATGTTTTAAAGGGCATGATAGTAAAGTGTAGAAATATTTCATATAATATTTAATATAATCAAAACTCCTCAGAGGAAGTATGTAAAACACTTCCGATATACCAGAGGAAAGGTGGAAGATAAAAATGCTTTTGTTTACATACAAATAATATGGATATATAGAGGACTAGATGGGGGAAATACTGATATGCTTAGGGGGTCAAATTTCAGATATATTTGCTGTATTAAAATATTTCCTCTTTATGGTTACCATTTTATATTCTTTACTGCTTTTACAAAATAATACGACTCCAGGCCAGGCACAGTGGCTCACATCTGTAATCCCAGCACTTTAGGAAGCTGAGGTGGGCAGATCATTTGAGGTCAGGAGTTTGGGACCAGCCTGGCCAACATGGTGAAACACTGTCTATACTAAAAATACAAAAATTAGCCAGGTGCGGTGGTGAGCGCCTGTAATACCAGCTACTTGGGAGGCTGAGGCACAAGAATCACTTTAACCCGGGGGCAGAGGTTGCTGAGAGCCGAGATTGCACCACTGCACTCCAACCTGTGCGATAAAGTGCAAATAATGATAATAAGACTCCAAATATTAAATAACCTAAAGCAGGATCTTTTACTGATAAGAATCTGAATTTTCCAGAAAGCTGTGATTTAGAAATCCAAACTCCAAAAAGTAATTAAGGAGTTTCTGCTATCTCTGACACAAAACTCTTTAACATCTTTTTTGCCTCGTGTCTCTAACTTCCTGCATTTCACTAGAATGTGTTCCCATCTGCCTTTCCTGATGCAGTGCCAGTCTGTGGCTGCAGCTCTTTTTGGGTGTTAACTGAACGCTTGCCCACGTGATGTTCTCATTAGATTCAATAGGACGGAGAAGCTTCTGGTGCGCACCATCAGACTTGGGGAGAGAAGGGGAAAGAAGAATGAGAATTTAAACAACAATCTCTCATTTCAGAAGGTTTCCTTTTTCCCAGAAAAGTCTTTGAGTAAAACTCACTTAGATGTTGAGAGCTTCTAGAATGTACCACAGAGCTGGGCTTTCAGTGATAAAATCAACCCCTTCTCTCTTGGTGAGTGCTACTCCATGTCACTAGCCAGCAACGTTCCTCAAACAGGAGAATCTGTCAGACACTGCCAAAGAGAAAAATCCTCTCCCTCCTTCACACGCTGAGGATTAAAGGAGTTGTAACTGATGCTGACAAGTATACACAGGCATTCCGTGTGGGGACCTGAGGCTGCTAGACTTCCTCACCCACTTAAGTCAAAACGCTGCCTTCTTACCAAAAGGAGCAAGTTCAGGTAGATCCAGATGGGCTCAGGAGACAACAAATACTACTTCTGTTATAGAATTTTTTCCCTTCAAGTGCAGGATCAATACCATGATTGCAGAGAGCATTTGGTGTAAAGGGAGTGCAGCCCCCTTGCTCTCTGGCTCTCTGGAGGCACTCCCGTGCCCTTCTGCCTCCCGTTGCCGGATGAGCCATCTCCAGATGCCGACCCCTTGATATTGGATTTCCCAGCCTCCAGAAGTGTGAGCAATACATTTATTTTCTTTATAAGCTAGCCAGTCTGTGGTATTCTATTATGGCAGCACAAAACAGAATGAAACACTGCCCAACCCCCAGTACATTCCCACAAGCACCCATTTGGACACTTTGTCCTCTTGGGTAAAAAGTCTTTGCTGATAAGATCTGTCACCCCAGTGAGACTGAGTGCCTTGAAAATGTCCCGAGACACTGAGTGCCTCCTCCAGCCTCCAGTACGGGAAAGATCCTCAGAGAAAGCATTTAATGCAGTCCCTATTAATCCGAATCACACAGCACAGCATGGAAATGCAATTTGGAGAGCAAGTAATATGCAGTAACAACAGATATGGAAGCAGGAATATGGGGCAGGTGTTCAAAGGATGGTGGGCAGGCTCAGCTTCACCCTGGTTCCCGTGGCTGTACGACAAACCATCACTCGCCTTTGAAGACCTCATCCCCGCGCTCTGTAATGCTGGCTCCAAGCTCCTCTCTACCAAGCTGAGAGGTGCTCTCCTCATCCTGTTGTGTCCTCTGCCCACTGTTTGCTCACCTTGGATGCCATGAGATCACAGGCCCTTTCTTCCTTCCTGCCTCTCCTATTATATTGTGGGAGATACTTTAAGGAAATATTATTTGTCTCTGTTTACCCTGTGCCTCACAGGGCTGACATGTAGTAGGTCCTCAAATCCTCTCTGAATGAAATCTGACACCTCCTTTCAGCAAGTCAATGAATGTCATATTGAAAACTACTCTTTGATGCTCAAGTATTTTTCTCTGGTATAAATAATGCTTGAAATAATGGAGGCAAGGTAGTGGCCATTTACTACATAAGGCAAAGTTAGAGAGGAATAAATTAAATTAAATAATAAATAGAATGAAATTCCCAAAATACCTTTTTCAAGCTAATGCTTACTTTACAGATGATAATACTGCAAGTATCAGGCATGAATTAATGTTCTTTGTAGCTGAGACCTGTATTTCCAATGCACTGATTTTATTAAATTTAACTTTCCTTATTGTGGTAAAACAAACATAAAATTCAACATTTTAACCATTTTTAAGTGTACAGCTCAGTGATATTAAGCATATTCACATTGTTGTGCAACCATCACCACTATCCATCTGCAGATTTTTTTATCTTCCCAAACTGAAATTCTACACCCATTCAACAGTCATTCCGCATCTTCCACTCTCCAGCCCCTGCAACCACCACTGTGGTTTCTGCCTCTATGAATTTACCTACCCTAGTACCTCTTTTTTTTTTCTTTTTTTGCCACAGAGTCTCACTCTGTCACCCAGGCTGGAGTGCAGTGGCAGGATCTCAGCTCACTGCAACCTCTGCCTCCCGGGTTTGAGCAGTTCTCCTGACTTAGTCTTCTGAGTTGCTAGGACTACAAGCGCCCACAACCACGCCTGCCTAATTTTTGTACTTTTAGTAGAGATGAGGTTTCACCCTGTTGGCCAGGCTGATCTGGAACTCCTGACCTCAAGTGATCCTCCCGCCTCAGCCTCCCAAAGTGCTGGGCTTACAGGTGTAAGCCACCATGCCCCGCCCCTAGTACCTCTTATAAGTGAAATCATACAATATTTATCCTTTTGTGACTGGCTCATTTCACTTAGCATAATGTTTTCAAGGTTCATCCATGTTATAGCATGTGACAGGATTTCCCTCCTTTTTAAGGTTGAAAAATATTCCATTATATGGATAGGCCACATTTTGCTCATCCATTCATCTGTTGATGGACATTTGAGCTGTTTCCATATTTTAGCTCTCATGAATAAACTAAATTAAAAGATGAAGTAATACATTAAACAATTTAAAAGTAAAGAAGTCATCCCCCCTATTGGCTGTTTTGCTTTCTGCAGCCTCAAAATAGTAAATGGAAAATTCTGGAGATAAACAATTATCTGAGGTAAGAGTGCACAGCCGCCTTTTTAGTGGCGTGATGAAGTCCTGTGCCGTCCCAAGCCGTCTCACCCTTTGACGCAAGTCATCCCTTTGACCAGTGTCTCCACACTGTACTTGCTGCCCACCTGTCAGTCACTTAGTAGCCATCTAGATTATCAGACCAAAACATAGTATATATAGGGTTTGGTGCTATCTGTGGTTTCTGACATCCACTGGGGGGTCTTGAACCATAACCCCCGAGGAGAAGGGGGGCTGCTATAGCATTGAGAGACATATAATAAAAACCAGCAGCGCCCTGCCCTCTCCAGATTCCTCTCCTGTTGCTCTCCAAAGGCAGCACCTTTCCTAACACTGAGCTCTTTCTCCTGGTCACTGCAGCCGTATTTCTAAACATACTTCAGTGCATGCTTTTGTTTTAGTTTTTAAATTTTCATGTAATCTGCTGACTTCTCACCAAGAAGAGCTGGCTCTTCTACATACATACCCCCTCACATATCCATCCATACCTATGTCCCCTTTCCATCATCCCAAGGCCACCACAGCATATATCTTGATAGAATAATGTTTCAGTGTTTATAGTACTATGTATATCAGTCGGGATTGTCTGGAGACAGAATCCACACCAGTAATACTAACAGGGAAAATTTAACATAAAGAATTATTAACTAGTAAGTAAGGAATGAACTTCTGAGAAGCATGAAGTGAACACTAGAGAATGCAGGAACAGCAGGTGTACAGGGTAGCTGCTGCCGCTAGGATGGAGGGAGGGCACTAAGGCAAGACCAAGGCTGAGGCTGTGGCCTATGGGGTGGTGGTAGAGTCAATGAGGTGCTGAGGCTGGGCCGATGGGCAGAAGTCACCACTGATCTGCCAATGAAACTCACAGGAAAACTGCCCCCTGGGGTTCTGCTGGCAGCCTCTCCACGAAAACAAGAAAAACAAGGCCTGAGCCCCAAGAAACCCCTTCCCTCTTGCAATGTCTTCCCGTGCCCTTTACTGACAAGGCTTGCCATTGCGACGGCAGGCAAAGGGGAAATACTTACAGGGTCCAGCTCCAGTAGCACAAAGAACGGCAGAAGGGTGGATTTAGAGCCAAAAGGCAACAAAAGTGACAACTGGGGCACGATGATATGTCACATAGTTGCCTGAAAGCTTGTCACCATCCTTCAGCGCCTCTCATCTGGGCTGCAGCTCCTGTTTCCTGGATCCCCTCTCCTCATTCATAATCTCATTTCGGCGGAACAGAACCACTTCTTGACAACCACATCTAAGAGGTAAACTTTCTAAGAATTTGCTTATCTGAAAATACCCTTCCTCCACCTGATAGCCTGGCTAGACATAGAATTCCAGGTTGGAAATAATTTTTCTTCAGAATTTTAAAGGCTTTACAGCACTGTTTTAAAACTTCCAGCACTGCTGTTAAAAAGTCAGATCATTTTCTGATTCCAGATATTTTGTATGTAATCTGCTTTTTGGATTTTTTTTCTCCCTCTGTGGCACCTTTTAGAATCTTTGCTTCACATCCCATTTTTTGAAATTTCACGATGATGTGTCTTGGTCTGGGACTTTTTAAATTAATTATCCTGGGCACCCTGTGCCCTTTCATCGTGGATAATCTCGTTTTCCCATTCTAGAAACGTTTCCCATATTATCTCTTTGCCATTTTCTTCCCCTGCACTTTCTCCATTCTCTCTCTCTCTCTGGAAGTTGTAGTTGTTTGATGGTGTACCTTCTGGGTTAAATCTATAGGATTTTTAAAAAATCTTTTCTCTTTCTTACTTTGCCCTTCTTTATCTTTCTGCTCCACTTTGAGATTTTCTTAAATTTGTTATCCAATCTTTTGACTGAATATTTTATTTCTGCTATCATATTTTGAATTTTCCCAAGTCTTTCTTAATATTCCTTTTACATAGCCTCTGATTCTTACTTCCTGGATATGTTTATCTTTTTTTTTTAATCGAATTGAAGTTTTCCTTTGCTTCCTACATCGTAGCACTTTTTTCCCCATTTCCTTCTTGTTTTGATTCTTTTTCATGTTGAAAGCTTTCTTCAAATGTCTAGTCCATGCTTACTTAGAGTGCAAACCCCTGAAAGGGAGCTCTGTGGACCTGAGGAGGGTTTTCTGACAGCTGGCATTCACTGTAAGGTCATTGTGCAGAATCGTGATGTCAGCAGCTGTGGGTATCACTGTCATTTGTCCTGGGCTGGTTTAACCCCCCAGAGAGGAATCGTCAGATCTTCTGCAAGCCTGGCCTCAAGCATCCTGGGTGCCAAGCAGTAGGGCTCTCACTTTCAGCTGTAGACTGGCATGCAACCCGCCAGCCTCAGTCTTGCCTGGCCTCTCTGGGTCCCAGGTTTCTCTACCGCACTTTTTCCAGAGACTAAACCTCAACTCCTAGGTGTAGGGAATGACTGCTAAGGCTGCGGGGAGGATCTCGGAAAGGACTACATGGTTTTTCTGGCAGACTTTTAAACAATCGCCTATATCTGATCTTTAGAGTGTCTGATGCTTCCAATTCCTAAGACTTTTTGGCGTTCTGGGGCATAAATTGCTAGCTTTTGGTTAGCTTTCCTTTTTACCGAAACGTATTTTGACTTTCTAAGCAGTGTGGCGATTAGGCACACAGACTTGGAGCCCAGACTGCCTGTTGGAACCCTCGTTTCATTTGCTAGCTGATGAGTGTGGGCAAGTTATTTGAACTCTGTGCCTCAGTGTCTCCATATGTAAAACGGGGATAATAACACACTACTCTGTAATAGCTTATGGCAGGGGTCAGCACACCACAGCCATCAGTGCAAATCTGGCCCATGGCCTGTTTATGTATGGCCTATGAGCTAAGAATGGTTTTCACATTTTAAACGGTTGTAAAGCATGCAAAAAAACTCATAAAAGAACATGCAACAAAATGTTAGTAAGAGGTGAAGCCAGCTGGGCTTCTGGGTCGGGTGGGGACTTGGAGAACTTTCGTGTCTAGCTGAAGGATTGTAAATGTACCAATCAGCATCTGTGTCTAGCTAAAGGATTGTAACTGCACCAATCAGCAGTCTGTAAAATGGACCAATGAGCACTCTGTAAAGTGGACCAGTCAGCACTCTGCAAAATGGACCAATCAGTGCTCTGTAAAATGGACCAATCAGCAGGACATGGGCAGGGCCAAATAAGGGAATAAAAGCTGGCCACCACCCCCGACCACCTGCCCGCCCCCCCCCCCCCCCCACCAGCCGCAACTTCTCAGGTCCATTTCCATGGTGTGGAATCATAGTTCTTTTCCTCTTCACAATAAATCTTACTGCTGCTTACCGTTTGGGTCCTTACTACCTTTATGAGCTGTAACACGCACCACCAGGGTCTAGGGCTTCACTCCTGAAGTCAGCGAGACTGCGAACTCACCGGAAAGAAGAAACTCCGGACACATCTGAACATTTGAAGGCATAAACTCGGGATGCGCCACCTTTAAGAGCTGTAACACTAACCACGAGGTCTGCGGCTTCATTCTTGAAGTCAGCGAGACCAAAAACCCACCAGAAGGAATTCGGGGCACATTAGAAAGCTCACAAAGCCTCAAATAGTTACTCTCTGGCCCTTAATAGAAAGGTTTTCTGCCCTTTGGCTTACAGGGGAGTTGTACTGAGTTAATACAGCTAAAACACTAGAACAAAATAAGGTCATTATTCATCTATTCCCGAAGTTGGAGATATACGGTCAATACATGTAGCAGAGTTTTCAGTGTATTGGTGGCTTTTAAAGCCGTTGAGACTACTTAAGAACCCCAAAGATTTAAGTTAGATAAGAGGCTCAAGAACTGAGCTCTGGACATCCTGACTTTAAAAGGTTAGGGGCTAAGGATGGTATTAGCAAACAATACTGAGAAGAACCATATGAAGTAGGAGAAAAATCAGGAGACCATAGAATACAGGAAACTAAGTTTAAAAATATGTTTCATAAAGGAAGTCATGCGCTGCAGTTTAAAATGCTAAGTAATACGATGATTAAGCATTACGTACGGGGCGGGGCATGGTGGTTCACTCCTGTAAGCCCAGCACTTTGGGAGGCTGAGGTAGGAGGATTGCTGGAGCTCAGGAGTTCAAGACCAGCCTGGGAAACATGGTGAAACCCCTTTTCTACAAAAAATACAAAAATTAGCCAAGCATGGTGGAGTGCACCTGTTAGTCCTAGCTACTCAGAAGGCTGAGGCAGGAGGATCGCTTGAGTCTCGGAGGTCCAGGCTGCGCACTACTGCACTCCAGCCTGGGTGAGTGACACAGCAAAACACTGTCTCAAAAAACAAAACAAAAAAAAAGAATTACCCACTGGATTTAACATGGAGGTCATGAGTGGCATTTGTAAGAGTAGTCAGTGGGATTTGGGACAAAAACCTTCTTGATATCTGAGAGAAAACAGAAATTACCATAAGGCTAGACAACTTTTGAGGAATTCTGCTCTAAAGGAAAGCAAAGAAATGAAGTGGAGGGAAGTAGAGTTAAAAAAGGGTTGTTTTAAAGATAAGATCAACAGCAGCTTTTGTGCTAAAGCGAACAATCAGTATGCTTGCAGGTGGGTAGAAGTGATGGTGGGATCAATGGAAGTCTCTTTTGATTGCTTTAAAATTGTACTTAGGCTGGGCACGGTGGCTCACGCCTGTAATCCCAGCACTTTGGGAAGCCAAGGAAGGCAGATCAGTTGAGGTCATGAGGTCAAGACCAGCCTGGCCAACATGGTGAAACCCTGTCTCTACTAAAAATACAAAAATTAGCCAGGCGTGGTGACACGTGCCTGTCATCCCAGCTACTCAGGACACTGAGGCATGAGAATTGCTTGAACCCCGGAGGCAGAAGTTGCAGCGAGCTGAGATTGCGCCACTACACCCCAACCTGGGCGACAGAGCAAGACTCAGTCTCAAAAATAAATAAATAAAATTGCATTTAAAAGAAATTGAAGTAGAAAGCAAGGTTAGCAACTTAAGTAGGAATTGGCAAGCTTCAGACTGCAGACCAAGTCTTACCTACGACCCATTTCTACAAGGCACACTAGCTAAGGATGGTTATGCATTTTTTAATGGAGACATCTTAAAAAATATTTTGTGGCATGTAACATTCAAATATTTCCATGAATAAGGCTGTATTAAAACACAGACACACTTTTTCACTTATTTATGGCCTTTGGTGGCTATTTTGCTACAAGGACAAGGCTGAGGAGCTATGACGGAGCAGCCTGTCGCACTCTCAGCTCTGTGCTGCTGCTTAGCCCACTGCAGTGAGGGCTTCACATCACTGTTTCCAGTGCCATGCACATTGCCACACCAACAACTTATTTTCACAGTGCGAACTCACCATGTCAAAGCAATTAAAGTGTTCTCTGAGTGTCCCACTGTTAATGCACAGTGGAGTTGGATTCTGCTATTGAATTAGCTGGTTTTGTGTTTCTTGTGAAATGACATGATAGCGATGCTAAAGAACAGTGTCCATCAACATGACCAGACTGAGCCCTCCTCACGGTATGTCCAACTCACAGGAGAGCAGCGGTCAGAAAAATTAGAAAATTTAAAACAGAACCTCTCATTCCAGTACAATTTCCTCAAAAAATAAAAAATTCAAATGAGGCTGCAACCAAAGTAAGTTTCCAGCGGCTCATTTGTTAGCCAAACAAGGAAAACCGCTTCCCAATAGTAATTAAATTGCATTTGATTGCAGCAGCCAAAGAAATGTATCCAGAGAAAATAAGCTTGTTTAAGAATACTGGCCTTTTGGCAAAAAGACTTGCTTGAAAACTTGAAGAGTCATTTAAAATTTTGAAAACAAGGTAGATGTTTTCAAGTGTTTTTCTTTGCTCTTGATTTTTTTTTACCGACACTGCTTAGGTGTCTTTTCAATGTGTCTCATTCCAAGTTTGAAGTGACTGAAGAATTATTAGCATCTATGAGTAGATCTGTAGGTAAAGTGGAGAAAACCTGAAAATAGAATTGGCTGAGTGCAACTAATGGTGGCAAAATTATGAAGCAGAAAAAGTCTTAGTTGAAATGTAAATATTTAAAGCCTAAAGTTGTTCATGGTATTATCAGCAGTGCTTTGCAGTAAATACGTGAATTGATCACGTGTTACTGAACCAGTAGTGTCAAGGGCGAACTTCATTCACTTTCATGGATTTAACCATCGTCAATTCCGTGAACATCTGTCAGACAGCACAGCTGAATATCCTGACTTGCCCTACCACACAGCAGGTCAACGGCTTAGCAGCAATCAAATTTTATTGTGATGTTTTGAGCTCAGGGCAAAGACTGCAATTGTTCTGAATGAGATAAACCACACTCAACCACTACTATTCAACACTGAATAGCTTTGGAAGTTATTTTGTTGCAAGCTTGATAATGTTTCTTGATGAATTCACCCTAAAATTACAAGGCAAAACAGTGTTTAAATGCAAAACATACTGCAGTAAAGTTCAGTGAATAATGACAACTAATGTTGCTTGAATCACAAGTAACATCAAGCTGCTTATGCAGTTCTCATGCTGTCAAAAGTTACAAGCAATGGCATTCCCATCCCCACACATTGAGAGCAGACACACTGCCAGTCTCAAACTAGAGTTCCAGCAGTGTTTTTCAGAGCTCAATGCAAGTGTGAAGGAAATTTCTGTACTACAAAATCCATTTAATTGTGAAACTGAGATCACATCTAACCTTTAACTGAATGTGATTAATCTGCAACACAGTAACATGCTGAAAGGTAAGTATCAAGAGAACAATCTAGTAGAATTGTACAAATGCTTTCTAAGTGATGAATATGTTTGACTAAAATCATACGCACATGGACTGATATCAGTGTTTGGCAGTATCTACCTGCCTGAAAAGACTTTTTTTTTTTTTTTTTTTTTTTTTTTTTTTTTTTTTTTGAGACGGAGTCTAGCTCTGACCTCGTGATCTGCCCACCTCGGCCTCCCAAAATGCAGGGATTACAGGCGTCAGCCACCGCGCCCGGCCTGAAAAGACATTTTCAAAGATGAAATACATTAAAACCTAACAGATGAACATTTGCAATCAATTTTGATCATAGCCAACTACTTACTTTGAACTCCAATTAAGTGAAACAGTCCCCTAAAAAGCATTCTATCCCTCTCATTAATAGACTCCATTAAGAAAAATTGTACTCAATTATTTCAAATTTTGTCAATTAAAAAATAATATGGACACTCCTCTCTTTTAAGTACTTACAGAATATCCTCAATGCTGCCTCTTGGTGTCCAAGGCCTAAAATACTGACTCTCTGGGCCTTTACAGAAAAAGCTGACCAACCCCTGAATGTAAAGAATGGAGAAGTGTTCATGTGCGGCCGGAAAGGTATGGGACAGCAATCCAGCTGCCAGGTGTGTTCCTCTCGGCACTCAGCTGCCGATGTGCAGTTGGGGCAAGCAGGGCAAGTGTACAGAGCAAGGCTGGGACTGGCTCTGCTAAGTTCCTTTCCATGTATCCGTCTGCTATCTTCCACAATTTTGCTGCAGGCTCACCTATTATTTTTGTCTCGGCATATGCTTACTAAACATTTGCTCTACCAGTTGAGAAGAGGTTCGTGGATGATTGGGGTAGCCTGGAAGAACTACCTATTTCAGTCTGTCACAGAAATGAATGGCCAAGTAGTTTAGAGCACACGTGGGCTTTTAGACACAAAGACCTAATGTGGATCACAGCTCTGCCACTTCCTAGTTGTGTGACCTTAGGCATTGGCTCATCTTTAAACTGGGGATAATAATGCCAACAATACATCATGGGTTGGCACACACAAAAGCACTCCAAGAACTATTGCTTTTATTCTCACAGTAACTCTAGGAAAAAAATAATCTTGCCTCAAACTTATGGCAAACGAGTAGAGAAACGGATGTTTCAAATACTACACCACACTACCTTTGACTAGCCACTTACCTATTACAACGAAATGAAAAGCAAATGTCCCCACAGTTCACAACTTTCTGGAGTTCAGTGTAGATAAACGTTGACATCCGAAAACAAAATGGGAGGAGCAGACTAACACCAAATCCTTCTGTATGTAGTGTGGAGTTGCTCTTGGTTAAGTCTTCTAGGGGAAGGCTTTCACACTTTGAAAACCATGAAAGTGTTTTACATTTGCCAACCAATGCACACGAGTGTAAAATAAAGTGCATGAAGAAAATGCCTTTATTATGTTCTATTCCATGCAATTCTATTTAATTTTTAAAAATGTAGATGGACCACTTTTTAGACTGTAGGTCTTTGGGTTTTTAGCCAAGGTGTTTAAAATGCAGCTCTCTGGGAGACTTGCACCCAGACTTACTAAACCCATCTCCAGTGGGCAGACCAGAAACCTCCAGTTTAACGAAATTCACAAGTGATTTTTAAGTGTTACTATTTTGAGCAGTACTACAAACCATCAAGTCCTACATCTTCATCTCCTTGGCTCTCACAAATGGAAGGTTACAGGAACTCAAGCGATACTAGTATGCTGAGCAAATCAGAAAAGACACACGCCCACACACAAACGCAAGGGAAGTGCTCAAAGGCACACCAAAAAACAGGTATTTCTTCCTTGATCACAGGTCGTATTTCCAATGGTTCCTTTATTTTCAAAATTCTTAAAAGTACTTGTAATCACTGATTCATTCAACAATCATTTATTAACACCTAATAGGTGCTAGGAACTTTTCTAGGTGCTAGGGATCCAACAGGGAAAAATTCCCTACATTACATTCCAGCCAATTATGTTCTGCTCTTAACAGCAAGGTGACTGGTTAAAAATTGAACGAACAAACACTGATTAATAACCTCTAAAGATCGAGAGCCTTCCATCTGGTTCACTGCTATTTTTCAATTTGCTAATCTCTGCCCCCTAAGAGCTGATACCTCTCCCTTTCCAGAATGGGAATAGACTGGTGTAATGGTGAAGTCTGGAACCGCAGTCAGGAGACGGAGCTGTGTCACAAAAAGTAGCTTCTTGGTAAATTACTTGATCAGGGTATTTTACTTCAAAATACAAGTGTGATCATGCTCAATAAGGCCTAAGTGCCCATCTTATTCTGACATTCCAGCCCATTCCCGTTTCTCCCAAACTACACGAAGTCCTTGAGAGGAAGGGCTGGGTCTTAATTCTGTGTTCCCAGCACCTGGAATTGTGTGTGGAAGACTAATCTGAGTATTTGTTGAATGAATAAATGACTGGCTCCATGACATGACTGCAGCTCTTCATAAACGTTTATTTACATGGAATACTTGTAATGCTACAAGTATTGAGGCAAGATGAAAAGTAAAAGAAAGCAATTGTTAAGTGTTTCAAAATTCCGTAATGGCTCTAGAATTGCCATTTGTATTTATGCCTGTCCTAACAATTTCATGCATTTTTCTTAAAATCTAACACACGAATTCTAAAGAAAGCCTTCAGTTACCTCTACCAAAGCTAAGCAATTTAAAAAGGGGGAAAAATGACTACGTATTTCATTAGAAGGAAAATTCTAGACCTGACACCAGTTTCCTTACAGAGGTCAGCAATCCCTAATCACGAATTCTGAGATCCAAAAAATTTCTAAAAACCTAGTTTTTCCATAAGTTTGTGACAAAAATTGACCTAAACTATGTAAGGCAGATAGCTTACTGCCTTACATAGTTAATCCCAGTTACTATGAATGTACTAATGTTTGATTATGGGGTGTTGCCCCAGGCCCCATTGAGGGTGTTATGTAATCTACATTATATATATATCTCTGAAAAGGGGAAAATTCTGAATTCTAAAACCCTAAGGGTTTCAGATGAAGGATTATAGTATACTTATAAACAAAGAAATAAAAGCAATGGAAGGCTCATGCTGTATACTATTTGTATACTATTGCCATCTGCTGATGTCGATATAGAACTACAAATATGTAATCCAAATGGGAAGATTTCATCTCACTTACAGGGTTAAGAGCAGCACACTCATAACTTGGAAAATAGTTGAGATTTTATTTTCAAAAGTAATTATTATAAAAAAAATCCTTAGTGGATGAAGTTTAAAAAAACCTCTACAATGTTTGCAAGAATTTGTGTGCTCCATCCATCCTACATAACATAGAAGTTGGATTACTCATCTTGATTCAATGTACTTGAACACCTTTTAGATTTATCTTTAGTGCATGGTGAGGGTGCTCTAGCTACCCCTTTTGGGTGCTATTTTTAACTCCTCTTGTATTAAGTTGGGCTGAAAGCCACAGAAAAGGACTGATGCCATCAACACTGTACCATCAAAATATTCAGAAATTGCTCTACTGACCATTTCCAACAGAGCTAAAAGCAATGTCCAGGTTACAAAATCTCATGTTTCATATACCATATAATCACAGGTGGTAGTAATCCTCTCTATGAAACCTATTCTAGACCATAATGGCCTTTTGGGGTACTTGTGTGTGTCCACAATCATCTCTTTCTATCCTACCATAAATATTCTAAGTTCCCTAGGAGTTAAATGTACTATATGTCTTGTTTACCCCCCAAAGATGTAAGTTTTTGAAAGTAAAATGTCTTTTACTTTCTCTTCCTCCCTAACTACCATGGTTAGCAGCAGCCTTTCAGCACAGAGGAAACATATAACAAATATTAAGTTTTGTGATAATGAATTTTAGTGTGCTGCATTTACTTCTGAGGAGTTATCTGAATTGGACTTTTAAAATTAGGCCTAATATGTTCTCAGTGTTAAGGCTATTTTAGAGAAGATCTTTCTCCTCTCCAGGAAAAATGTGTCTTTAAATAAATCACAAGGATTCGATGTAAGCCATCCAGAAAGAATAAAAGACCTAAGATCCCCAAAAGAGCTACAATTGTTCTTTTCATTGCACAAGAGAAAATATGCTGTTAAGATTGATACCTCTTAACAACTAGTGGTCTGTGGCCCTCTCTTTGGTTCTATTCTTAACATTTACAGGTTAAATCTTACATTCTCTTTCTTTCCCAAAAGGCCTAAATTCATGAACTTGTTTTAACTCAGTAACTAATTAGGACATCACTTGCCCAGATTTTTAGGGACCCTCTCTTTTCCACTTCATTACAAGGCAGGGGATCACAGTCACTTATTTGAGGTGTCCCTCTTGACATCTAACTTCCGAGTAAAGAAAAAAAAGTACAAATTGGGACAGCACTGTAGGTTGTTTCTATTCTCAGAACTGATACAGATAACCTGTTCTGGACATCAACTTCTAAATTGATATAATCCTCAGAACACAGTAGAATGGAATAAATGAAATTCAAAATCTTCTCTAAACATGAGTAAGGGGCTTATTAAGGGGGAAATCCAAAAGTATGTAATTTAAAGAAATTTATTCTTTAAAAATATTTTCATGTACACTTTCATGACTATTTTGAGGGGAACAAGGAGATTATCCTACAGTCAATATTAGCTTAAAAACATAAGTGACATGTATAACAATACATTTTGGAAATAACTGGCATAATAAAAATGCAAATGTTTGTAGTGATTTAAGGCTGCAAGATATTTAAGATCTCAGATTAAATGAACCCACATTAGAGTAATGCAAACCAAAACTTGCAATTTTATGATTTCTTCATACTATAACCCTTAATACTATGCATAAAGAAGTTACCCCATTCCCAAGTCATAACTAGAAAGGACAAAGGGAAAGTCTGTCAGAAAAAACAGTGATAAATTTGAATGCATAGTACAATATGCATCCTCCTCCTACTTCAATGTTTAACATACTGACAACAACCCCATTTAATAAAAGAAAACCATGAGTTACTATTTAAGCAAAAATTATTTTTATGGAAAAAAAAAAGTTGAGCTTCTTGCCTAGAAAAATCCTTTAATATCTATGTTACCTAATACAGTAAAGCCTTTTAAAATGTGTTAATGAAGATTCAATTTGCATGGGAAATCCACTTTCTTCAATGTGGATAAATATTTTTCACTGGATCATTTTAAATGGCAAAATCTTCAGAAAACAGAACAGAAAAATATAGCATCTTCAATAAACATTTCAAGACAATAAAGTTATATTTACAGGATGCTATCTATAATCAGAGATCACCTAGAAGCAAAAGGAAATTGCTATCATTTCATTGTCCTTTTCTCAGCAGTCAACTATGACCACATAAACTAAGATCCAAGAATCAATGAAATGTGTTCTAGGTGAAGTGAGTTTCACAGAACAAACAATTCTCATAAAATAAGTTTTTCTTTTTCTTTTCCCCCTGAGAATCAAGTTAATCTATCGTTGGATTGCAATCAAGACAAAGACAAGAGCTCTAAATCCTCAATCATGTCAAGATCAAAATTATGTAGACATTTCCACTTAGAAAAGCTAAAAATATACAAATGAAGAAACTGTAAATAGCAAGACAAGGTGCTTGATAGTAGTACTATGGCAGAAATTCATGGTATTTGGTAACATATACAATAAGTGACACCTGGGAAAAACTTTATTGCTCTTGATGGAATATAGCACCACTTTGAAGACTAAAAGATGGTTAGAATTAACCACCTTTTAATCAACAATAGGCATTAATAGGAAAAGTGCTTAAAGAAGTAGTTCTGGAAAAAGGTAAGTTAGAGAAAATTTTTGTATTATATATTTTAAATGTTACCCACTTGTCTTCGTTAAATAGACAATCAGCAATCTATTTTAGTAATGTATTATCAGATTTGCTACTATCAGTCTGATTATCACTCAACAATATAAAATCAAGGGACTGAAAAGTCATTCAACTTATAAAACAAGTTAGAACATTATAAAGTAATTTATGCCAAAACATTCAGATAATTATTGCTTAGATATACAATAATGACACCTGTGAAATTTTCCAAATCAGAATTGAGAAAATTTCTTTTGTGTGCTGTAACATTTATCCTATGGGAGAGAGGAGTATCTAAGGATGTGTAGCAATTGCTAGCCACTAGGGAAAATAGCTCAATTTTCCCCTGAACAATTTCTAAACACGAATGCTACCATGGTCATTCAGGAATCAGAAGAAAACATGATTACACACATGCTAGAAAACAGCCAAATGATTTCAAGATAATTTGCAGCTAGCACTTTGTTCAGTCTTTAGAAAGTAGATTTTAAGTTTCCTTATTCTAAAAGAAAAGGTCTGAATGGATAAATTGCTATGCAGAAGCACAAAGTTTTTTTTTTAATGCAATCTTCTATAAGAAGTAATTTCAAAAGCCAAACAATCTAACATTAAATGGGATTTCCTCTGAGACTGACTTTCTCTGTTAGTTTCTTTGTTTGTTCCTCAATCATTTGCAATATCAGAATTACTACACTGGTAATCTTCATTATAAAATGTGATCCTATCTTATTTAACATAGCTTGACTTTCTGTAACTATTTCAGGAGTGGAATTTCTAAAAACAATTTTATCCAATGTAAACAGGCACAAGAATTCTGATAAAATTGCTAAGTTTTAGAGTACTACACAGGTAACATTGCAGCATGATCTGTATCCTTAAGAGGGAAAAAAAGAAATAAAAATCAAACCTCTATAAATGAAGAGGATTTCAGATACTTATGGCTGGCATAGAAGAAAACAGAATTTTATACTTTCACCAGACATTTTTACAAAGGAAATGTCTTGATGATCTTGTTTTCAACTTACAATCATTTATATATATATATATATATATACACACACACATACATACATATATATACATATATATATTTTTTTTTTATTGATTGGGTGATGCAGAAAGCCACAAATGAGAAAAGGACACTAAGGTTTTAATAAGGGGAACAAAAAATTGTTTTCACCAGTATAGATTCACATTACAGTACACCAATATTGACAGCATTCTCTTGTCTATTTTTGGTACAGAAGATGGTATCTCTCTACATAACCTTGTAAGGCTTCAGTAACTAAAATGTAAAACAAAACAAAACAAAACCCCAAAACAAAACAAAAACCCCAGCCTATTAGTTTACAGTTTATTTTAAAAATTCTGAAAGACACTGCAAGTTCTAAACTTTTAGTAGTGCTACCCATACACAACCATCTGGTTAAGAACCCAGTAAAAGAGCCCCCTTCCAAGGAAGCTTTGCAACAGTAGAGTTGTGCAATATGGATGTTTCTTACTACAAGAAAAAAATTATACATGGCACATTCTCATTCATATTCTGTAATGTAAAAAGTTACAAACATACCTAATCAAATAAATAATAATAAAAAAAGAATTTGAATGTATTTGTTAAGTATCCTAAAACCACTACATAGAATAATGGCAACTTTCACTCACAGATTATTTACATGGTAATACCCAGCGTGGGTACACTGCTACAAAACTCAAAACAGAAGGAGTAAACTTGAAATGTTTTCCATAATAAAGATCTAGCAGCATGACTATCTAATGCTGTTTTATCCCGATTGCTTCTGCAACGTTCCTTTTTAGTCTGTGTCTTCATCCAGTTCATAATTGTCTTTATCATAAATATCTTTTACTAGAAGAACCCGTACAAGCATATTTTCCAAGGTGTTTCGGTCCAGTGAAGTAGACGTATACCAGACAGGGCTATCTGTAGAACTAGAGCATTCTGGTTGCAAATAAAAAACATCCATCCTCTGATTAAGATTCTGTGGACTTTGGAGGCGGGAGGAAAGAGAGAAAAAGTCAGTTTCACAAAATTTCCACAACTTTTTCTTTTTTCAAGAATAATTCAGACCCCATTAATCACGTTATATGACCAGACCCTATGCCCCACTGTCTCCATTATTGTCACTAAAATATTCTCAAAGTTATTTTCTGAGATAGAGGTTATTTCCCACCACAATTTTAATTCTACTTCACTAAATCCAAGACACTATCAATAGACACACCACTCATTATTTTAATGCTACCATTAAGCAAGTGAAACACTGCCAATTATGATTTCAAGATGCAACAATTTAAACTGTGCATCCCAGTTTCAGAAATAGTGAAATGTGAAAATGTCTCAGAATTGATGAAATATGTATGGCAGCACATAAAATAAAAAAATTCTTACAGCATTACATAATAGAAACTTAATTTTTAAAATACCAACAAGGTAATAGTGAGATAGGAATTTCCTACTAACAAATAGTTACTACCAACTGAAGACCCTGACACTATTGCAGCCAAATAGGACTACCCTAAACCATGGTGAGAAATACAGGCTGAGCATCCCTAATTCAAAAATCCAAAATCTGAAACTCTTTGCCAAAATGACACCAAAAGTGGAAAGTTCCACACCTGACCTCATGTGAGGAGTTCGTGCCCAAAACACAGGCACATAACACACAGGTTATTCAGCAACCCCAAGGGGAAAATAAAATCACCTTCAGGCTATGCATAAATAAAATTATCTTCAGGCTACATGTATAAGGTGTATATGAAATATAAATGAATTTCATGTTTAGAGTTGGGTCCCAGCCCTAAGACATCTTATAATGTATATGCAAATATTCCAAAATCCGAAAAAATCTGAAATCTAAAACACTTCTGGTCAGAAGCATTTTGGATAAGGCACATTCAACTTGTACTAATATCATCCTATACATGATACTATTGTTTTTACAAGTCCTTGAGGGCCATCCTGGGGACCTGTGATTTATAAATTTGTTTAAACAGGGAAGTACATTTTGAATTCATGCTGACCTTCTGAAAATTAGAGAGTGCTTACTTAAAACAACAGGCAAGCATAAAATAATCTATGGTCTCTAAACGTTTTATTGGCTTAAACTTTTTTAAATGCCTGTTGGTCTGAGATTGAGGGAAAAAAAAATTCCAGAACATGATTCCATTTTTCATACCTGCTTGACTGTTTTCTCTTAAATGTAAATACTTCACTTACATTTCCACCTATCTATACTACCTTTGAGCATACCTTTACACCGGGCATTGGCAAACTACAGCCAGCCACCTGCTTATGTGAAGTTTTATTATAACACAGCCACATGCCATGAATTTATATATAGTATATGGCTGCTTTCTAGTCACAAGAGAACCGATTAGTTACAATAGTGATTCTATAGGCCCAAAACCCTAAAATATTTACCATCTGACCATTTAAGAAAAAGTTTGTGTCCCTTGCTTTGCTGTCATTGGAATTGCTGTAATTTAAAAGACAATGACAGGCGCAATGGCTCATGCCTGTAATTCCAGCACTTTGGGAGGCTGAGGCACGAGGATGGCTTGAGGTCAGGAGTTCAAGACCAGCCTGGGCAACACAGTGAGATCCTGTCTCTACAAAAAATACAAAAATTAGCCAGCTATGGAGGCACATGCCTGCAGTCCCAGCTACTCAGGAGGCAGAGGTGGGAGGATCGCTTAAGCCCAGGAGTTTGAGGTTGCAATGAGCTATGTACTCCAGCCTCGGTGAGAGAGCAAGACCCCATCTCCAAAAGAAAATGACAGCAGTAGAAATTTCATTAGTAGAGAGTGATTTCTTAACATATGCTTAAACTCTAAGTATGATGTATAAACTGGGTATTTCAAAATAAAAGATTATAACTGAATGAACTTGGGTATAACTGAGAGAGAAGAAATCTGAGAAAGAATCCTTCTAAAAAAGTCACTTCTTGGTAACGTTAAATTTAAACCAGCCAACTTCTACCAACATTTTTAAAAGTTAAGTATCATTAACACTCACCTTTTAGACAAGTAGCATTCAAACATTTTCACAGGACATCTGGAAGGATTGGCTGTGTTTTCAATTTGTTCAAATACTGGCTCATCATCTTCATGTTTTCTTTTTCCAGTAGTAATTTTATCTTAAAAAATAAAAGTGAAATAAACCTCCTAAACTAATCTTGAAGAAAGATATAAACATCACTCCTAGTGTCTGTTATACCAAAGAATAGGACCAGGTGCCCCTTGGAGTTTTAAGTTATGGCTTCTGGTAATGTACAATTTTTCAAACAAAAGGAACTGAGACATCTTAAGACATAGGTTGTCTTATTTTATAAAATTGACAGTCCTTAGGTTCTTAACAAGTGACCCAGGTGGTCTTTAGTAAGGCAAGGTTTGGATATCCCTACCATAGACAATCCCAAAATAGAAATCTGGGCCATGCGTGGTGGCTCACGCCTGTAATCCCAGCACTTTGGGAGGCTGAGGTGGGCGGATCACCTGAGGTCGGGAGTTCGAGACCAGCCTCACCAACATGGAGAAACCCCGTCTCTACTAAAAATACAAAGTTAGCCAGGCATGGTGGCGCCTGCCTGTAATCCCAGCCACTCAGGAGGCTGAGGGAGGAGAATTGCTTGAACCCAGGAGGTGGAGGTTGCAGTGAGCCGAGACTGCACCACTGCACTCCAGCCTGGGCAACAAGAGTGAAACTCTGTCTCAAAAAAAATTTAAAAATAAAAATAAAAATAGAAATCTGTTACACTACCTTCATTATCTGTTCCACACAAGGAAGACACTTGGTATCGAAGACACGCTTTGTTTTCCATCGTTAAAGGATTTTTTTTCCAATGCCTAAACACAGTGCCAAAGGAAAGTCTTAAGTGTTGTTCCACTGTTTTCAGGCCAAAATACTTAGTGTTAAAGTAGAACAGTGTATTCAGAAGAGCTACTGGAGAGTGTGATCCTAGTTGTTTTATCCTCCAGAGATAGTCTTCTTCAACTCGAGAGAATATTGACCCTTAAATAGAGAGAACTATTTTAAAAGAATTATAATAAATAAAAGTTTTCATTTAACCATCTAGAAGCAGACACAGTTAATTTAAGGACAAATCTATACCAATTCTCCTTTCATATTAGATCAACTAGAATAATTCTAGAATTACCTATGCACCTCTTTAACAACACAGAGGCTACTATGGAACTATTATCTATGGAATAAGGGACTGGATGTTTGCTTCTGTTCTTCAGTAGGACAAGCCAACAGTGGTCAGAAAACAGTGTAAATCCTTTTAAAATTAAAATTCAGGAATTTAAATTCCTGAAAAAAATTGATGACTCCACATACATACACATTTTCTTCACGGATTGAAAACAGTGGTTTAAGAGAAATTTACATCAGAAGCTCCACTGGAAGGCTTAAGACATGAACATCCAGTCTCATACTCCAGAGAAAGTAGATTACATTTCTTACAAAGTTCTTCATAAACACTAGTTATTGACCACATTTGTTTCTAATTCAACAAGAGATGAAAGGCAGATGAGCTCAAGAGTAAGTGTTCAGAAAATGTTATCTAATTTAAGTGACTTAATTATAATATTTTCAAACATACTCTGTAAAAATAACAATCCTAATATCAAGAGAGCAACACCTTTATTGAAAATAGCATTACCATCTGGAAGTATGCTTGGTTGCCAGCTTCGCAGTATTTTATTCAATTCTTGCTCAAATGTTTGGTATCCAGGATCAATAAATATGTTGTCTTTTCGATTACTTCCACACAAATACTATAAAAAAAAAAAAAGCCCCACAAACTTTCTTGAAAGAAAATCAGCTAATTATAGTAAACATATTACACTCCGTATTTCTTAAGAAAAAAATAAAGCTTTATGTCTTTGAAATGCATACTAAAACATGACTGATTTTATGTATGCACCTAGAAATTATAAAGAATCATAAATTATCAACAAATCTGTTGCTTGAAACACTCAAAGCTGAAATACACACCCCAGAATCAAGAATGTAAAAACTGGATGACAATCTTCAGTCTGTCAGACAGAAAAAAAAAAAGAATATTTGACTCCCGTGTTTATTATATAGTGCATGAAGAAAAATGTAAATTTTAAAATAAAAGTGTTTTTTTCTTTTTAGTTTTTTTTCTTATAAAGTAAGAGTTATAATTAAGGTAATGATTAAAGAAAAACACTGAGTGGTAAGAATGAGAGGAAATGTTATCTGTAGCTATTGAAAGCTCTCTTCTAGCACTCTGACTTTGTCAGGCTAACGCTTTTTTCTTATTGTCTCTATATTCCTAATTCTCCATCTGTAAAACAGTGCAAATTTATGAATCTTGTAACTTACTGTCACAAACCTAGAAAAATCTTAACAGTGAGGGTGGTTACAGAATCATTTAAAGTATAAACATTAGTGGGACTTAAAGAGAAAATAACATAAAATTATATGATAACAGCACAAAGAATGGAAGGCAAGAATTGGGAGTACACTGTTCTAAGGCTCTTAAACTACATGTGAAGTAATATAATATTATTTGAATGTAGACATGTTAATTAAAGATGCAGATTGTAAACCTAAGGTAACAAGTAAAACTTAAGAGGTACAAATAATAAACCAATAGTGGAAATAAAGTGGAATCACAAAACATATTAATTCAAAGGAAGGCAGAAAAAGATGGAAAAACAAAGAACAGATAGAATACAAAACAACCAGAAGGATAACAGATCTTAATTCAATGACAGCAGTGATCATATTACACTAAGCGAAGGTTAGGAAACTAGAGTCCTGGAGCCATATCTGGCCCATGCCTATTTTTATAAAGTGTTCTTGGAATACAGACATACTGGTTCATTTGCATACTGTACAGCAGCTTTCATGTTACAGCATAGTTGAATGTCTGCATGACATACAAGCATGACCTGTAACCATGTACCATTTGGTCCTTTATTTAAAAAGTCTGTTGGTCCCTGGTCTAAACAGCAATTAAAAGACAGACACTGGGGTGGGAGTGGTGGCTCACGCCTGTAATCTCAGCACTTTGGGAGGCCAAGCCAAGCAGACAGCTTGAGCTCAGGAGTTCAAGACCAGCCTGGGCAAGATGGTGAAACCCCGTCTCTACAAAAAATACAAAAATTAGCCAGGCGTGGTGGCATGTGCCTATCTATAGCTCCAGCGACTTGACGGGCTGAGGCAGGAGAATCACTTGAGCCTGGGAGGTCAAAGCTGCAGTGAGCCATGAGATCACACCACTGCACTCTAGCCTGGGACAGACCGAGACCCAGTCTCAAGGAAAAAAAAAAAAGAGACAGATATTGTCGGATTCAATTTTTTTAAAGGCAAGGTTCGACAATATGCTGTCTACAAAAAGCCTATTTTAAATAAAAGAACAGGTTAAGTGAAAAGTAAAAGAAAAAATGTACACCATGTATACACTAATCAAAACATAAGAATGCCATCATCTGAGTTGATCCAATGTTATTCAAACTAGTCAAAGGAATATTAGTCAGCAAAATTCTAAAATAGTAGAACAAAAACTCCTAATTAATGTCTTTCAAATACAATGATAGACCAACTGATAAAAGCCTGGCAAATCAAGAAAGTGACAATGCTAGGTTTCTCCCCTGCTTTTGGGTTAAAGGGTTGATGCTCTAAAAATAGCATTTCCTAAACTACTTGGAGATCCTCATTGTTATGAATGAGAACAGCAGTGATTGCTTAAAATATAACATCACGATTCCAGCTATTTAACGGGACTATAAACTTTTGCATTGTTCCTGGATTTCTAAATATACAAACTTAGTTGGGTATTACATAAAACAATCACTAAAGTAAAATCCCCAAGTTTAGAATAGCAATTTATATTTTTTGCTTTTATCATAAAGCAACATGTGTAATAAAAAATGAGGGAAATGATTCTGAAATAATTATTTTCATCTGTAAATCTAGTACAAAGAGAAAATTTCTATGTAACATTTAGAACCTTAGCAATAATAAACCAAAAACTAAGTTCCCAACTCAGCTCTACTAAAAGCAGTTCCTAAATGAAGTGCGAACACTTAATCCTCCTGAAAAGGTTTCTCTAGGCAATCCATGATAAATGATCTGCTGTTCTTGTTACAGAATGAATTACAAAATGTTTTATTACTCATTGTGGTAGTATGGGAAGCAATGCCATATTATTGTTGCTGTTACTTTCCACCATAGGCAGTCACAACTTACAAACATCTAATCTATACACATATGGCTCCCTTAGCACCAAAGCCCTTGCAACCAATGAGAATCTACAGAAGAAATCCTGTGTGTGGTTTCAGGAACAGAGGCAAAGGAGAAGCTGTGAAGAAGAGCAGCAACTTATAGATAGAATAGGCCTGTCTGAAGAGTAGATTTCTTAAAAAAAAAATCATCACAGAAAGTCTTCAATTATGGGATTTGAATTCTTTTTTTTTTTTTTTTTTTTTTGAGACAGAGTCTTAATCTTTTGCCAGGCTGGAATGCAGTGGTGCAATCCCGGCTCATGCAACCTCCGCCTCCAGGGTTCAAGCGATTCTCCTGCCTCAGCCTCCCGAGTAGCTGAGATTACAGGCACGTGCCACCACACCCGGCTAATTTTTGTATTTTTAGTAGAGACGGGGTTTCACTATGTTGGCCAGGATGGTCTCCATCTCTTGACGTTGTGATCTGCCTGCCTCAGCCTCCCAAAGTGCTGGGATTACAGGCATGAGACACCGCGCCCAGCCAATAAAAGTATCTTTTTTTTTTTTAATATAAATTCCTTTTTTAAGAGTTACTGGTCTCTCATTTCACTTAGATTTCTTTGGGACTATACATGAGAAAACTAGAGTTCCCTAAATAATTTTGGAACATCTGTAAAGAGCAGTACTGAATGATAAAAATGTAACATGTTATACATTTAACTTTATTCTAGTAGCCACATTTTAAAAGTTAAAAAGTATAATATTTTACTTAACCCAATATATCCAAAACATGTAATCCCAACATATAATATAAAAATATTTAACATTTTAAAAATACCAATTCTTTGAAATCTTGTATATATTTTATACTCAGAACACTTCTCATTTCAGACTACCCACATTTCAAAGGCCCTGTTTCTTATGGATAAAAAATGCTTTGCAGGGCAAAGCAGCACGTTGACAGATATCTACTTAAACAGAAATTATGGTACTAGTACTTGAGAAGCAAAATGAAAATCTCATAAAACACAGCTAACAGAGAATTGAAAAGCATGTATTTTAGATATGTTCAGACTATTGGCATGTTTGTTCAGACAAGTATTGTCACTAATATGACAAACATATGGTCAAATGTTTCGGAGAGCTAGCTAAAGCAAGAAACACTGTGTGCAAACAATATACATAACAATTTATAAAATTAAATATTGGGAATATAAGACATTCATAATTTGAGGGCTATTAGATAGATTCTACTTCTAAGTCTCTCAAATCAGTTGTTTTATTAAACGTTATATGAATAAAGCTTCATTAATAATATAAAATAATCCACCATTAATTTAAGCTATCAATCAGTAGTTCTGCACAATAATTTGTGTTTCAATGAAAATATTCCAGCTTTCAGATGCTACGCCCAAGAAAAAAAAAATTTCAAGTATCATCTTTAAAAATACTTAAAACTGGCCAGGTGCAGTGGGGCTCACGTCTGTAATCCCAGCACTGTGGGAGGCCGAGGCGGGTGGATCATGAGGTCAGGAGATCGAGACCATCCTGGCTAACACAGTGAAACCCCGTCTCTACTAAAAATACAAAAAATTAGCCGGGCGTGGTGGCGGGCGCCTGTAGTCCCAGCTATTCGGGAGGCTGAGGCAGGAGAATGGCGTGAACCCAGATCACACCACTGCACTCCAGCCTGGGTGACAGAGCAAGACTCCCTCTCAAAAAAAAAAAAAAAAAAAAAAAAAAAAAAAAAACCTTAAAACCTTTTCATGTTTCTCCCTGGATAAAGATGAAATCTAAACATTTTATCAAGGAATAGAGGCCTTTGTGGTATGACTCTTACTTACCGCAGCCCCCAACCTCAATACCCCAAAGCTTTCTCCACTTCACATTATACATTCCAGCCAGGCTAAGTAGTTCCTGGTAAACTGTGCCCTTGTACTGCCATTGTCCCTCTCTCATCCCTTTGCTGAATAAATTTCTATATGTACTTCAAAACTCAATTTAAAATTTAAAACTCAGTGTCATCTAAATTCCTATACTTTTTCATTGTATATACTTAGGTAGAATTAATTGGTCCCAATTCTGTGTTACCAAGTCTGTATACACCACGAGCATAACATTATTTAAATATTATTTGTCTGTGTATTTCAACTCTTTCAGTGGAACATATTGTAATGGCTTTTAATTCAAACTGCTCACGAGATTCAAAATTTATGAGCTGTGTAACTTGGGCAAGTAACTTTACTTCCTCATTAAAAAATGCTGATAATTATAGTAAAGTTGTTGAGAGGACTGAATGACACATCAAGCACGTAGCATAGTGTGTGGAAAGCAGTAAACAGTCAGTAAATGTAAGTTGTCAACATGCTTATCTCAGTCTCCAAAGCCTACTCCAATGTCCAGTATCCAGCATACAACAGCACTTAATGTTTGCTAAATTAACCAATGAAAGAAGGTTTCAAATAGCCTGAATCAACCTCATCACTGCTATTAAAAAATAAAGAGGCCAGGCGTGGTGGCTCACGCCTGTAATCAAGAGAACGAGACCAACCTGGCCAACATGGTGAAACCCCGTCTCTACTAAAAACACAAAAATTAGCTGGGCATGGTGGCCTGTAGTCCCAGGTACTCAGGAGGCTGAGGCAGGAGAATCGCTTGAACCTGGGAGGCGGAGATGCGGTGTGCCGAGATTGCACCACTGCACTCCAGCCTGGGCGACAGAGCGAAACTCCGTCTCAAAAAAAATAAAATAAAATAAAAAATAAATCTTAAATTCCTCTGAATAAAGATTAAATAAGCTTAGAAATCCTCTATGTATTTTAATAGAATTTAATTATTTGAAAACTACCCATTTACATACAAATTAAATTAACAAGCCACACTGAGTTTACTATATTTTTTAATTTAGTAAATAAAGTTCTTTCTTCTTAAAAAACACATACCTCCATATAAAAGACTTAACAAGTAGAAAGTAAAAAATAAAAATGCTGGAGAAAAATTTGGAAAAATGACAAAGACTGTCTATAATAAACAAGAAACTCACAAACTAAAAAAGATAAACGATGGGGCAATTCACAGAAAAGCAAATGGTCAATAAACACAAAAAGATCCTCAAACATTTTGGGAAAGAAATCTGTTAATATCTTTAAAAATAAAAAATATACTTTTCTTGAGATCCAATAATACCCTTTCTGGAATCATATCTCAGAAACAAATGCATCAGTTCTTCAGGATAATTATAGAAGATTTGTGTGGGGCAGGAGGGGAGCAGAGGAGGAAGGAAAGTATACACTGTCTATAACAGCAAAATTTCATAAAACAAAGAGAATGCTCATCATTGTGGAAATTACTAAATTAATTGTGATATAGCACACAATGAGATACATACATAGTTAGGCCTGTTCCTGCTGACTTAGAGGGACTGCCACAATTTACCGGGAAGTAGATGAAGAGAAAGTAAGATGTAGAAGTATATAATATGGTCTAGTGTTCCTAGCTGACAAAACTATCTCTTTCATCACATTCATGAAAAACAGAAATATACACATCTAGCTAACAGTGATAAGGTGGGGAGATTAAAGAAAAAAAAGTGGCTGGCATGGTGGCTCATGCCTGTAATCCTAGAACTTTGGGAGGCTGAGGTGGGCAGATCACCTGAGATCAGGCGTTTGAGACCAGCCTGGACAACATGGCGAAACCTCGTCTCTACGGGGTGGGGGGAAAAAAAAACCCAACTAGCCAGGAATGGTGGCTCATTCCTGTAATCCCAGCTACTTGGGAGGAGGCTGAGGCAGAAGAATTGCTTCAACCCAGGAAGCGGAGATTGCATTAAGCCGAGATGGCGCCAGTGTACTCCAGCCTGGGCGACAGAGACTCTGTCTCAAAAAAAAAAAAAAAAAAAAGTGTCTGTAGTTCTGTTCATAATAAATTTAGTATGACGGATATGTGTTCACATATGTAAAACAGTGTATGAAAGAATGATCATGAAATGTTAATGATGGTTATCGTAGGATTTCCTATCATTTTCCTTCTTCCTCAAACATTTTCATATTATGTGAACATTTAACAATAACCACCGTTCCTTATACAAAATCAGTGGAGGAAAGTCAGTTACTTTGAGAAAGAGTAAGAAAAACAAACAAACAAACAAAACAAGAAAAAATAAGGCCGAGCTCCCCTTTCATACAGTACCAGTTACTTACAATTATGTTTAATTTTTCAATGTACAAAACAGAAGTGACTATTTACTTCAGTATACATTCATAAGACTTAGTCCTTACAACAAAAGATACTGTTTCTTCCATAGACATACGGAAGAAAATCATACTTCCTGTCAACTGTATCTTTATTGTCAGCTGTGAGCAAAACTAATGAATCCAACAGACAGAAAAATATGCACACTCTTCCAAAAATAGCTTCTATTTCTGTACACATCTTGAACTAACATTAAACAGCACTGATTTCTGGAAAGTTTACTTTAGTTATCTTATCTTTACACTGAGTTTCAGGATTACTTTTAAAGCTGCTTATAAATACCACAGTCTTTGAAAACGAGTCTGTGAAAATGTATCCAATAATAAAAATAGATATTCCACAATTTTTAAAAATTGTGGTAAACTGTAGAACAAAAAAATTACCATCTTAACCATTTTTAAATGTGCAGTTTAGTAGTAAAACAACTTTTTGATAAAACATTCATCAATACATAAGGAACCTATTTTAAAAAGGAAGGAAGGCCGGGCGCAGTGGCTCACGCCTGTAATCCCAGCACTTTGGGAGGCCAAGGCAGGCGGATCACGAGGTCAGGAGATCAAGACCGTCCCGGCTAACACGGTGAAACCTCATCTCTACTAAAAATACAAAAAATTAGCCGGGCGTGGTTGCAGGCGCCTGTAGTCCCAGCTACTCGGGAGGCTGAGGCAGGAGAATGGCGTGAACCCAGGAGGCGGAGCTTGCAGTGAGCTGAGATCGCGCCACTGCACTCCAGCCTGGGCGACAGAGTAAGACTCCGTCTCAAAAAAAAAAAAAAAAAAAAAAAAAGGAAGGAAGCCGGGCACAGTGGCTCATGCCTGTTAATTCCAGCACTTTGGGAGGCTGAGGAAGATGGATTGCTTGGGCCCAGGAGTTCGAGACCAGACTGGTCAACATGGCGAAACCCCATCTCTACAAAAAATAGAGAAGAAGTTAGTTAGCCAGGTATGGCGGTACGTGCCCACATTCCCAGCCACTTAAAGGGCTGAGGCAGGAGGATCACTTGAGCCTGGGAGGTTGAGGGTATACTAAGCAAAGTTCATGCCACTGGACTGCAGCCTGGGTGCCAGAGTGAGACCCTGTCTCTCTCTCTCTTACACAAACACACACACACACACACACACAAATTCTGATATATGCTACACAACACAGATGAACCTTGAGTATATTATGCTACATGAAATAAGCCAGACTAAAAAGGACAAATACTGCATGATTCCACTTATATGAGGTGCCTATGGTAGTCAAAATCATAGAGACAGAAAGTAGAAAAGTGGCTTACAGGGCTCAGTAGAGAAGGAAATGGAGAGTTATTATTTAATGAGTACAGAGTTTCAGTTCTGCAAGATGAAAAGAGTTCTAGAGATAGATGGTGATGCTGGTTGCACAACAATGTGAATGTACTTAATGCCATTGCACCGCACCCTTAAAAATGCTTAAAACCGTAAATTTTATGTTATGTATATTTTGCTACAACAAAAACTGAGAGAAAAAAACTATTTAAGACATACTAATTTATTACACAATCCACTTAGCTCTCAAAACCTCTTAACGGTATTGAAGTCCTAATTATTTAAATAATCCATTTAATAAAAGGCAATCCAGAGATTCAACTTCCTGTGATACCATTTTCCTTAAGTCAAGGAAAATTAAAACACAACATATAAAAATTCGTGATGTAAGTAAACTAGTTTTAGGGAAAATTTTAGTTTTAAATGCTTTCCTGAAAAAGAAGAAACACTAAAATCAATTATCTAAGCTTACATCTTAAGAAGCTGGATAAAAAGAGAGCAAATTAAGAAAGGAAATAATACAACTCAGACTCAATACAAGAGAAAAATTAAAATGATACACCTTTAGCTACATGAGTGTCTAGGCCAACTATACAGACCTAGCTAGCTCCATGGGCCCAATCCCACAAACCTATGAGCTAAGGATTGTTTTTTATTCTTTTATAAATGGTTACAACTTAAAGCAGTTATATATAAGTAGCTATATTACAGTCTAAATTTTTACCTCTTGGTCTGCAAGGCCTAAATTATTTACTATCTTGCCCTTTACGAAAAAGTTGGCTGATTCCTGAGCTGGATTGTTCAAGATACAAAAAGAGGCTGGGCATGGTGGCTCACACCTGTAATCCCAGCACTTTGGAAAACTGGGGCAGGCGGATCACTTGAGGTCTGGAATTCAAGACCAGCCTGGCCAACGTGGTGAAGTCCTGTCTCTACTAAAAATACAAAAATTAGCCAGATGTGGTGGCAGGCACCTGTAATCCCAGCTACTTGGGAGGCTGAGGCAGGGATTCACTTGAATCTGGGAGGCAGAGGTTGCAGTGAGCCAAAATCACACCACTGCACACCAGCCTGTGCGACAAAGTGAGACTTTGTCTCAAAAAAAAAAAAAAAACTAAGAAACAAAAAGAAGGCACAGATTACCAGTATCAGGAATGAAAGGATAGTAAGAAAATATTACCAAACTTAGGCTAACAAATTTGACGACTTTGATGAAATGCATCATTTCTTGAAAGACAAAATTGCTAAAAGTGGTACAAGAAAAAACAGGAAATCTAAACAGTTGATATCAACTAAAGGAACTGATTAAGTGATTAAAAACCACACCCATCCACACCCTGCCACCCCCACCACAAAAAGTAATCCTAAGCCTATATGGCTTCACTGGTGAATTCTATTGCATATTTAAGGAAGAATGCCAATTCTCACAAATTCTTTCAGAAAATAGGAGGAAGGAATATTTCCCAACTCTTTTTTAAAAATTATTATTTATTTATTTATTTTTGAGATGGAGTTTTGCTCTTGCTGCCCAGGCTGAAGTGCAACGGCGTGATCTCAGCTCACTGCAACCTCCGCCTCCCAGGTTCAAGCAATTCTCCAGCCTCAGCCTCCCAAGTAGCTGGGACTACAGGTGCTCGCCACTACACCCAGCTAATTTTTGTATTTTTAGTAGAGACAGCATTTCACCATGTCGGCCAGGCTGGTCTAGAACTCCTGAACCTCAGGCGATCCACCTGCCTTGGCCTCCCAAAGTGTTGGGATTACAGGCGTGAACCCTCGTGCCCAGCCCCAACTCATTTTATGAAGCCACTACTACCCTCAAACCAAAGCCAGGTAAAGACAAGAGAACTTTCAAGTTTATTTCCAGCTCCACCAGAAGCAATTTGAAAATGGTGTCTTCCTCTCTGAACCGGCCAGAAAGGGGGCTGGAAACAGTGAATTTCATAACCAGAAGCGGAAGCTGAAGAGACCAAGATGAATCGGAATTCCTTACTGTTCCTGATGGTTGGAAGGAAATAGCTCTTTCCAAAGAGGACAATCCCAGAGGACTCTTAAAGGAAAGCAATTATATAACTTTGTTCCCAAAATACAGAGCAGCTTACTAGAAAGTGCTGGCCATTGGTGCAGAAAGCCTTGAACGAACATCAATGTTAACGCAACCCTGCATTGGATCCAGGGCAGCATGACTGTTTGAACTGAGGCAGAAAGATGGGGTCTGGAGGCAGAGAAATTAAAGTCATTCATGGTGAATCAAGGGAAAACACCTGGGGGCAGGGAACTTAAGGCCAATTAATGCCAACTTCCTAAAGCTGAACCAGAAAGGAAAACCCCATCTCCCCATGCCCACATAGCAAAGGCTACTCTCCCTACAATCCTCTCCCTTCTGCCAGGTCTCAGGTGGAAAGAGAGAGTGCCCTGGACTGGCCACGGGCCAAGCAGGGACCATCCCTTCATCTGCACAGGGGGCCAATTCACCTCAGCCTTTTATTAGTATTAGACCAAATCCTTCATCCAGATAAGGGGTAACCAATAAGGACCTCAAAAGGAGTACTTAAAACCAAGAAGACTTTGTAACTCAGCCCTAGAGCCACTTGCTCAGGCCCATTCCCACCCTATTCAGTGCTTTCTTGCTTTAATAAATTTCTGCTTTCGCTGCTTCGTTCCTTTGTTGTTTATGCATTTTGTCCAATCCTTTGTTCAAAACGCCAAGAACCTGGACAATTAACACTCAAGACTTTCCTTCCGTTAACAGTAGTACAAAGACTTGTACTAAAAAATACAAAAAATTAGCTGGGCATGATGGTGGGCACCTGTAATGCCAGCCTCCCTCAGGAGAACTGCTTGAACCCGGAGGCAGAGGTTGCAGTGAGCCAAGATGGTGCCACTGCACTCCAGCCTGGATGACAGAGCAAGACTCTCAAAAAAAAAAAAACAGAAGACTTTTGATTCATATATGATCATTGGGACCAGAGATCTAAAACTGTTAGCAAGGAGTGTTTCATTTGAACAGGCAGTGCGAATTCTTCCAGATGATGTTGCATGTAACATCATTAAAATAGGTTATTTAGTAAGAAATAAAGAGATTTGTAAAAAGACAATGGCTTATTGGTCTCAATGGATCTACACTGAAGAACTCTTAATGTACTTGCTCCATTATGATGCAGGGAAACACAGTTTCAGCCACTGGACCTTTTAGTGACTTAAAAAAGAGGTTTGAGACTGGCTGGACGCAGTGGCTCACGCATGTAATCCCAGCACTTAGGGAGGCTGAGATGGGTGGATCACGAGGTCGGGAGATCAAGACCATCCTGGCCAACATGGTGAAACCTCGTCTCTACTAAAATATAAAAAATTAGCCGGGCGTGGTGGCGTGCACCTGTAGTCCCAGCTACTTGGGACTGAGGCAGAGGAATTGCTTGAACCCGGGAGGCGGAGGTTGCAGTGAGCCAACATCGCGCCACTGGGCTCCAGCCTGGTGACAGAGCGAGACTCCATCTCAAAAAAATTTAAAAAAGGTTTGAAAAGTAGTCCTATATACTATGAAGAATATGCATCCTATTTATAATATTAAAACCTTAATGACTAAAAGAGTTGGCAAAAGACTGAATTTCAACCACAAAGTTGGGAGAGATTTTTGCCACAATTCAAACATACAAATATGAATAAATGCAAGGAACCAAAGAAAAAAAAATGTTAAGAAAGAATATACACCATTCCCACCACCACAGCCAGAAAGTCAGATTGATAAGGAACTGGCTAGTGGTGAATACTTTTCGAAGGCAAATCAGAAGCAGTAGCAGCAAATGGAAGCAATAAAGGCTAAACAAGCAGAAGCCCTCGGTAAGAGATGAGCAAAGAAGCAAAACTTTAATTCCATCTAAAGAAAAACCAGATGTGAAACCTAAGGAAGCTTCTACTGAAACTAAAATTCATGTGGCCAGCATCAAACAAAAAGTTAAGTAAGCAAAGAATAAGCAAGTGGGAGGTCTTACAGCTGAAGAAATTATGCTTAAGATGGAAGCAGATGAAAAGAAAAACAAAGTAACATACCAAAAACCCCTTGACTAGATCTTATGAAGCTATCTCCTTTTGTAAAGGATTTTGAGATACCAGGGCATTAGTTGCTTTATTTGTGATAAATAATACTCTGATCACTTTTTTTTTCTGAGTTTTTGTTGTTGTTGTTCATAGAACAATGTTCTTTATAAATATAAATTATCGTTAAAAAAAAGAAAACTCTGAACTACTTATCCTTACGAACATCTGCAAAAATCATTACCAATATATCTGCACATCTAATCTGGCAATATATAAAAAGGATAACATTATCAATTGGAGTCTATCCCAAGAATGCTAGGCTGGTTTAATGTCTGAAAATTAATTTATATTCATACCATTATTAATAGGAGAAGAAAAATCCGTATCTTAATAGATGCAGAGAAAGGAGTTGACAAAATTCAATAAGCATTTATAATTAAAAAAAAAAAAACTCTCAGCAACAAAATAAAAAGTTGAAAAAATCCTCGGTCAACTAAGAATGGAAGAAAAGTTCCTCAACTTGGTAACAGGGAGCTACCAAAAAAAAAACCCTAAAGGGTGCATCGTACTTAATGGTCAAAGACAAAATACTTTCCTCTAAGATCAGGAACTAGGCAAGAGTTTCTGCTATCACTAATTCCATTCCACACTGTACTAGGACTAGGGTTTGGGTGGCAGGAGAGAAAAATGGGGGAAGGTTTCAAGCAATGTAGTAAAGCAAAGCAAAGAAAGATCAGAAAGAGGTAAAACTGTCCTTATTCATAGGTGACATGATTGTGTATATAGAAAATTCTAAGATATATTTAAAAAATAACAAAACAAGACCACCTACTAGAATAGTGAACTGATGAATATATAAAAATCAGTTATATTTTGCAAGTAATGCCAGGGGAAATAGCTAAAAGAGCAAAAAGCACGTCCTTAGGGAGAGGAACTAGGTAGACTAGAGATCAGTGGGGCAGAGAACCCCTTATTTTGTTGTTTTTATTGATTTTAAAAGTTTTATTATCTAAATATGTTTTTAAGCCTTGTTTCTACCAGAAATGAAATTTCTAAATGAAATTCCATACATAACCCCAAAACACAGCCCCCAAAAGTAGGAATGAATTAAAACAAGAGGAGCCTAGAACTCAAACTCTCTCTTCCTGCTGAGTTGATATGGCACAACACTAGTGCTCTCTACAGCACTTTAAAAAATAATTGATCTAGATAACAGAATTATTTCTAAAATATAAATGTTCTCCTTAAATAAATTGTTCTGAAACTAGAGGACCAAGACAATTTCATCTACACCTGGTACAGTATAAATGCTACTCCTACTCTCCCCCTCCCTCCTAGGTATAATAAAAGAAGAGGAGGGAAAATACACACATGGGTCTTCAACCCCTCAGCCAGAACCACTGGAGTCACGTTTTGGAATTCATCATTGTTTGGATTTTACAGGGGAAACAGGGCATGTACATAATTATAATACATTAATATTCCTAGAGTGGTGTGGGTAAACACTCTGTACTTGTTTAGAAACATTAACAATTCTATAGTAAATTCTATGGTTAATGTTCTATGGACGAATATTAACACCAAGAGTAATAAAGACAACAACAGCTTCACAATCCTTTAAGTTAGGTTTTACTGTTGAGTGTGTTTTCATGAAAAAAAATTCTGCTTTTCAGAGGTTTGTGGAATGGTGGACCTATATTATCATCTAAGCATGAGGCTCAAAGTACATGTAAACCTATAAAACGAGAATAAGAAAAAAGTAAACCTATTCACGTATCTTTTAGGTTGCTACTGCAAGATATATGATGGTCCTTGAATACAGTGATTTATAGCCATACACTATATATCTGCACCACCACTTACAGAATCTTAAGCAAATTTCTATCCTAAAGAAAAAGTAAATAAAACACAAATTAAGACAATTCTAGTTTTCTTCAGTGATTTATTTCATTATCTAACACCTGTTAGCAGAATAAAATGAATTTTTAGGCCTACAAACAAAACTCTGAAGAGATCTCCCCTGTCATCTACCATATTTCAAAATACATAGAATGTGAAGTTGGAGATTCTTTCTGACTTCTGGGCACAAATCGTGGAATCTGTTCAGAACTAGAGGTCATTATTTAAAGTTGATCTCCATGTTTACTGTAGAAAACAAATTCATAGACATGTGGATGAAGTTTATCTTTACCCCTAAAGAATGATCTCTTTTTATGAAATAGCCAAAGAATTAATGAGTAGTTATACTATTTAACAAGTTAGAAACACATCAGAAGCATACAGTGAAACAGACCTATTTACAGAGTTATGACATTTTTCTGTTTACATGTAGATCAGCATGGATCTATAGCCAGATGTGGCTACATATCATGCCTTATAATGTGAATTCATTTATCTGCAATGGGTAAGGAAAGAATGTCATCCTGATTATCATTTATATATAAATGGCGGCAAACATACAACTTTGTAGATGTGTTTCTTGGTAAGTCAATAAAGGTTCCATAATGCTACAGGAACAAGAACTACCACAACTTTTCTTATTAATGTTATACTTGAAAGCAGCCATCAAATTACTAACCTCCTGTATTCCAAGGCAAAGGTAATAGATGCTGTCAGGTGCATAATTCTCTCCATTTGGCCGTCGGATCTCATTGACAAAATGAGCTAACCCATAGTTAAGCTCAGCTGTGGTGTGAGAGAGTAGATCCTCTTTTAATTTTACCGATTTAGCTAAAAATACATAAAATAAAAAATAATTGTTATTATTTAGTGTCTTATTAAGGTTAAGAAACTTTCTGACGTTATTCTTTGTAAGAGCTCTGAAGTAAAATAAAATGCATTCTTACAGGTATTTTAAGTTACATTTATGTTTTTTAAATTTAAAGGTACTCAATAACAGAAATCTTGATTTTAAATAGGACTTAGGAGAAACAAAATTAAAACACTTACAAGATTTTAACTCATCTAATACCAGAAGATCTTCATCAAGTTGCCTAGTTTTGACCCAGTGTTTCCATGCATTTACGCCATACGTATATTTGAAAGGAAAGCTGCATTCTGAATTGTCAGAACTATCATCATGAGACTGGTATCCTGATACAGCCTTTCTCTTGGCTCCCTATTAGTAAAAAACACCATAATAATATCTTTTTTAAAGCCTACATTATTTCATTACTTTATACAAGCCATCTCTCAACAAAGGCAAATTACAATTGATCCTTGAGCAACATGGGTTTGAACTGCAGGGGTCCACTTGGACACATATGTTTTTCTGTGTGCCTGCCTCTCCAACCTCCTTCTACCTCTTCCAATCGCGCCACCTGAGACAGCAAGATCAACCTCTCCTCTTCCTCCTCAGCCTACTCAACTTGAAGACAATGAGGATGATCTATTTCCACCTAATGAATCGTAAATATATTTTCTCTCCCATATGATTCTCTTGATAACATTTTCTCTAGCTAACTTTATTATAAAAATACAGTATGTAGCATATAAAATATGTGTTAATCAACTGTTATCAGCAAGGCTTCCAGTCAACAGTAGGCTACTAGTAGTTAGCTTTTTAGGGAGTCAAAAGTAATACATGAATTTTTGACTGTGCAGGGGGGCTCAGTGAAGAGTAGGCTACTAGTACTTAACTTTTTAGGGAGTCAAAAGTTATACACAAATTTGTGACTGTGCAGGGGGGATCAGAGCCCAACCACTGCATTGTACAACAGTCATCTGTAATTACAAATATAGTTATCTGTTTAATCTGTCATAAAAATATAGTTATTTGTTTAATCTGTCATGAAATTAGAAAAGAAAAAATGAAATATAGGTATTTGCTTTGAACTGACTGGTATTCCTGAATCTGACAACAGTCAATTAATATTTCAGGAAATGTGATGTTTCTACATAAATCACTTTGTGCAACAAAATCATATTAAATTCTGTGGTGAGAGTCACCAATGATGAGAAAATAAATATAAGACAATAAACTAATAATCTAAATATTACTGTAACAGAAACTGAAGAACTTTTCAACAACTCCACCTTATAGAGAGTGACACTTAAGTACTTTTCACTTTTTTATTTTATTGTTTTATTTTTGTTTTTTTAAGACAGGGCCTTGCTCTGTCACCCATGCTAGAGTTTTGCAATCACGGTATCTCCCCTGCCAGGTAAGTATCCATGCTGGAGTTCTGTTTTGAGGAGAGGTCTTGCTCTGTTGCCCAAGCTGGAGTGCAGTGGCACGATCATAGCTCACTGCAGCCTCGATCCTCCTCCCGGGTAGCTGGGACTGCAGGCACGTGCCACCATGCCTGGCTGGTTTTTATTTTTTAGTTTTTGTAGAGGTCTCACTATGTTGCCCAGGCTGGTCTCAAACTCTTGGGCTCCACCAATCTTCCCGCCTCAGCCTTCCTGAGTGCTGTAAGTGCTGGGATTACAGGTGCCACTGTGCCTGGCCCCCTTTTCACTTTCCTGATGGCACTGTTTGCAATGCAAAAGTTTTTAATTTTGATGTAGTCCAGTTTATTTATTTATTTTTCCTTTTCTTCCCTGTGCGTTTGGTATCTTACCTAAGAAACTGCCTAACATAAGGCCATTAAGATTTAGGCCTATGTTTTCTTCTAAGAGTTTTATATTTTTAGCTCTTACATTTAGGTCTATGGCTCATTTTGAGTTAATTGTTGTGTTTGGTGTCAAGCAGAAGTCCACCTTCATTCCACTGCAAGTATTCTCTCCCTTTTCCGGTTTTTTTTTCTTTCTTTTGGGGACAATTTGTGAAAGCTATCTTTCTTAAGGTATTTTTAAAACCTGCTTTATGTTGGAAGTCAGAAACACAGAAAGTTGACAGAATATTATAACAATTACACTTGTTAATGCATGTAGATTTGGTCTACCTGAATGATCAAACTGTCCAGCATGTCTTTCTATGTGTGTTGGTATGCCTAAAAGAGACCAGAAATAATAAACTGTGTACTTCAACCCCGCTGATCATCTCATCAGAAATAATCGTGGAAAAAACAGCTCCCTAGAAAACAGTCTAAATTTTTGTCAAATAATTGAACTTACTACTTTAGCAACTGTTTTCTATTTTGACCTTGTATCAATACAAGTTTAGTTGAGGTATCAACTAAATCTGAGATATTTTTATTACTTAGAAATAGTAATAAATTATTACTAGAAATAAATTATTACTACTATTATTACTAGAAATAGTAATAAATTATTACTATTTCTATACAAACAGAAATAGTAATAAATAGTAATAAATAGCAGTAATATATTATTACTATATTCTATATAAATAGAAAATAAATTATTTTCCAACCTAGAAAACAAAATATGTTCCCATATTCTCAGGCACACTAAAAGAACACTGTATCCTTGTTTGCCTATAGAGAAATATTGTTATATAGGCTATTAAGTGAATGTACCTTTTTTTTAGATCGAGGTCTGGGCTGTTCCTCATACTCTTCGCCAAAAACAGGTGGTAATAAAAATTCATTTTCCATATCAAGCTCCTCAGCAGCTGACAACCAAATCAGAACTTTTATTTTAAATGAAATAGCACAGGGTTACATAAACACAGCCAACAAAGAACTAACCACAGGATGTAAACCAGCATTCATACATGGGGACAATCTGGGCTGGGCTGGGGAGTAAATGACTCATTGTACCTAACATGGTTTGTGAATTCTGACAAACACTGTTCAAACTCCTAAAAACATATATAAAATGAATATCAACATAAAATTTTCATGAAAATGTATGATACCAGAAAAATTATTATAGTCTGAAATCCAATTACAAGATCTAAATGGTCTTGGTACAAATCTGATTCAATCTATTAAATGTTTTTTCCAAAAACTAATGTTTTACATTCTACTCAGTGTGCTCATTAGCCATCCATGGATTAAGAAAATAATGAAAAATGGGGCACACTTATTTTACAAAAGACCTGAAAATAATTTTTCCTTTGAAGGTGAACTTAATTTTCAAAGGATCTTAAAAAAAAGCTAACTATATATATTATATATATAAACTATATAATATATATAAAATATATATTATATATAAAATTATATTTATATATTATATATTGTATATATTTATATATAATATACATCATAGTGTATATTATATATAAATATATATTTATATATAATATACATTATAATGTATATAATATATAAAATTATATTTATGTATTATATATATTATATATTTTATATATATATATATTTTTTGAGACAGAGTTTTGCTCTTGTTGCCTAGGTTGGAGTGCAATGGTGCAGTCTTGGCTCACTGCAACCTCCGCCTCCTGAGTTCAAGCAATTCTGCCTCAGCCTCCCCAGTAGCTGAGATTACAGGCACTCACCACCACGCCCAGCTAATTTTTGTATTTTCAGTAGAGATGGGGTTTCACCACATTGGCCAGGCTGGTCTCAAACTCCTGACCTCAGGTGATCCACCCACCTCGGCCTCCCAAAGTGCTGGGATTACAGGCATAAGCCACCGTGCCCAGACGCTAACAATATTTTTAAATTAAAAAGGACACAAACACTTCTTTAAACTTTCTATAATGAATTACTTCTAGAATTTTTTTTTTTTTTTTTAAGACAGGGTCTCACTCTGCTGCCCAAGCTGGAGTGCAGTAGCACAATCTCGGCTCACTGCAACCTCTACCTCCTGGGCTCAAGCAATCCTCCTGCCTCAGCCTCCCAAGTAGCTGGGATTACAGGCATGCACCACCACGCCTGGCTAATTTTTATATTTTTAGTAGAGACAGTGTTTCACCACATTGCCCAGGCTGGTCTTGAACTCCTGGACTCAAGTGATCTCATTCCAGAAGTTAACTGTTAAGGTGGGTTTTTAAAAAAAAACAACAACAAAATATGAAGTTAACTGTTAAGGTGAGTTTAAAAAATAACAACAAGAATAAAAAATATGAACACTGCTAAAAGGCAATGACACAAACATCAAATGGTAAATGATCATAACCACAGTTGACTCCATAACTCAATTCCATAGTCATAAAGGTTTTGAGTACCTCTGGGAAAATCTATTTCGATATCCAAATCTGGTTCATATGGTACATCAGGCATGCTGGACTGTGTCTCTGGGTCAGAGTTCTTCAAAAGGTCTGAACCAATTATATCTGTTTCAATAATTACACCTGAAATCAATCCATATTATCATTAGGAATCAAAACAGAAAACCCCAATGGTATCTGTATTTAATCTGGCAAAAGCAAGTCATTTAATTTTAAATGCAATATAAAAAAATACGTATAATGTCACAAAAGAAAAGGGCATATTATATATATAACTATCTCAAAATGTAAACCACTATAAACCTCATAATTATAATTAGTCACAAGCACATGAAAACTTTTAATCCTATAAATTTTACAGGAGGACTCCCTTCAAAAGCTAATAGGTATGCTTTGATAGTAAAACAACTTCAACAAGTAAAGTATTTCTAAAAGCAATTTTTTGTCAAAAATAAACTAATGAGGGTAGACAACTGTAGTTTTCAATACTCTTTGAATTTTGACCCAGGTTTCTCAAATTGTTCAATATATGCTTATTAACAACTGCCTTTTAATGGTTCGATCAGTTGCTTTCAAGTGTTTTTGTGTTGTAATCATGGCAAGAAATGCATTTTATCCAGCACATACTGCAAGGTGATGGTGGGGAACAGAAAGACATCTGTATACACACTGGTTTCACAAAATAATACTTACCCTTTCTACGAGGGATTCACACTGTCATTTCTCTTACCCTATTCCACTTAGCTTTTTCTTTTCTTAAACAAAAACACTGGTTGCAACCCACTAATTTCACAACTCCTTACCACAGTGCTTCAAAAAGTCTCATTATTAAATCCAGAGAAAATTATAGTATTTTGATTGTCCTCTAGGGTAAGGGTAAGAATTAGCTCAAGGTTGAAATAGGACTTTGGGTATCAAGAGAGGGTTAAGGGTGGAAAATAAATATTCTAAGTGACTTAGAACCATCCACAACACACTCATCACGTTATACCATGTAGCGCAAGCACTGCCCTAACAGAGGTTAAGATAAACTCTGGTTTAGATAATGCAAATTATTTTATTAGTATAAGCAATAAAAGAAAACTAGGGGCTGGGTGTGGTAGCTCACACCTGTAATACCAGCACTTTGGGAGGCAGGTGGATCACCTGAGGTCAGGAGTTTGCGATCAGCCTGGCCAACATGGTGAAGCCCTGTCTCTACTAAAAATACAAAAATTGGCTGGGCGTGGTGGCACGTGCCTGTAATTCCAGCTACTCAGGAGGCTGAGGCAGAAGCATAGCTTGAACCCAGGAGGCAGAGATCTCAGTGAACCGGGATCATGCTACTACACTCCACCCTGGGCAACAGAGCAAGAGTTCATCTAAAAAAAAAAAACAAAACAAAAAACTAAGGATAACTATTACAAAATAGGAGTTTTGATCATCATTAGAGTCTACTACAAGTTATTATAGTTTTGCATCAGCGCTACTCCATTAACAAGAATAATTTTGAGTTGATTTTACAAGTCAAATCCTGCTTAAAACAGAGACCAAAGACCAAATTCCTGCTTCGGATATCTGTCTGAGGGCACCTGGCTAAATACAGTGTAGATCTCTTAATATAAAAAACATTTTTGTTACAATGCTTTCCTCACCCCCACATAAGTTGAAACAAAATGATATGCCCTGGGAAGTACTGTAACAATACTTATAAATAACCAATGGTAACACTTATTCGCAAGGTATAATTTAGTGTAGCTCACTGTTGATGTTGGTTGTCTCTGTTTTCCCCTCGTCTTCACTCATCATATCCGTCATTGTAAGCAACTCTGTATCAAGAGCATCTGAAGAAACCTTGCTTTTTAGCTCCTCAATTGCTGCAGGAATCTTCTCACTGCTGTCCAATGGAGCAGGCAGAAAAACAGGAACTGGCACCTAATTAACCAAATCATTTTGAGTTAGGTTTACTAAACATTAAAAGGTATTTTTCCCAAATTAAAAATTACTCTGACACATGATCTACTTTGTAATATCACACTGGATAAAAGCTTTGAAAAGAACACATACAAAACTAAGATGTTAACTGTGATAAGAAAGCCTAGAATACAAGCATCTACTTTTTGGAATTCAAATTAAAGAAAAAGAATTTTTGAAGTATTTCTGTCCCCCAGGGGACTATAATAGCCAAGCCCTGACACAGTGTTATTCTAAGTACTGCAAGTGATTTGGGATAAAATAATATTTTATATGAAATTCTATGTTTCAGTTCTAAACCTTATGGCTTCACAAATATTTTTCTTTTTTTTTTTTTGAGATGGAATTTCACTCTTGTTGCCCAGGCTGGAGTGCAATGGCGCTATCTCAGTTCACTGCAACCTCCGCCTCCCGGGTTCAAGCGATTCTCCTGCCTCAGCCTCCCCAGCAGCTGGGATTACAGGCATGTGCCACCATGCCCAACTAATTTTGTATTTTTAGTAGAGAGGGGGTTTCACCATGTTGGCCAGTCTGGTCTTGAACTCCTGACCTCAGGTGATCTGCCCATGTCAGCCTCCTAAAGTGCTGGGATTACAGGCGTGAGCCACTGCACATGGCCCACAAATATTCCTTTTGAAAATGAACCCAAATATAAAACTTAATATGCACAGAGCAGGCACAGACATCTGCGAAATGTCACTCTCGAGGATGAACATATACATACTATACACAAAGCAATCAATCATGACAACAGAGATTCAACCAAATCTAAGTTAACTGTTGAAGAAAGGTAAAGATGGTTTTATTAGCTTCATTAAACTAGTAACTGCAACTAGAGTTATCCTCAGTATTCTAGGGGATTGGTTCCAGGACCACCTGTGGATGGATACCAAAGTCTCTGCATACTCAAGTTCCACACCCCTACAGTCAGCCTTCTACACAGATTTCACATCCTCAAATAATTTTTTATTTTCTTTTTTTTTGAGATAAGGACTTGCTCTGTAGACCAGGCTGCAGTGCAGTGGTGCAATCACGGCTCATTGCAGCCTCCATCTCCCAAGCTCAAGCAATCTTCCTACCTCAGCCTCCCAAGTAGCTGGGACTACAGGTATATGCCACTGTGCCTGGCTAATTTTTACATTTTTAGTAGAGACAGGGTGTCACCATGTTGCCCAGGCTGGTCTTGAACTCCTGGGCTGAAGATACGCCTATCTTAGCCTCCCAAAGTGCTGGGATTACAGGCAGAATACTGTATTTTCAGTCTGTGTTTGGTCACGGATGTGGAACGTGCCAATATAGAGGGCCGCCCATATTTATTGGAAAAAAAAAAAATCATCCACATATGTGGATGCATGGAGTTCAAACTCTTGTTGTTCAAGGGTCAACTGTACACTGTTTTCCCAACTGTGTCTGCTAAATCTCAAAATGAGAAAGAACTTAAAATGTGACTTACAGGAACAGGAACTGTAGTAGGAACAGGAATATTCTGACTGTACATGTGCATAGGAACTGGGATATACACAGGCACAGGGATAGGCACTGGAACATATTCTGTCTTCCAAGTATCATCTAAAAACACAAAACATATTTAAGGAGCAATGTTAACTAACACTTACATACAGGTGCTCAATGTTAAAATAATTTGATAAAGAAAAATTTAACTACCTCAGTACCTTTTCTTTTTTTTTTTTTTTAAATTCCCAGTTTTTTTAAGTTAGGTAACTTAAAAAGAACAGGACAAAAAAGAAAGCAGCAGCTGTTCTAACTTACAGAAAATACAAATAGAATTTAGGGATTTTTTTTTTTTAAGAAAGAAAACATCCTTTAAAAACACTATGTAGTTCCAGATACCCTACCATACTCTCCTCAACAACCTCCCCAAAGGCTTATTTAATCAAATAATTAGAATACACAGGTAACACTGTAAATTTCATAAAAAATACATATTTGAACAATTTCACCTCATTCTGACAGGAAGGAAACAGAACTGTTACCATTACAAACCACATGCAAAGAGATGATTTTCTCAGAGGAAGCATTATAATTTTAGTAGTCTTATCCCCAAGGAAATTTTCGAGATAGTATTTTTTCACTTTTGACATAATTTGTATTCTAGGCCTTTATCAGAGATTGATCATAATGATTTAAAATGAGATGCTGTATTCTCCAGGTAGTATCTAAAATTACGTAAGCAAAATCAACAGAAAATGACAAATTGACCAAATGAATCTATCCTGGAGGTGTCATTCAAGAAAAGCATGTATTTCACTAGGTGAGATGAAGGTATGGGGAAGTATGTAAGTCACATTGTCCTAAGTTACCTGTCTGACAAGATTTGGTCTGCATGTGAGGTTTACAGTAAGTAGCTTTTGTCATTGTTAAAGGTTTGCAAAGAACTGCTTTGTTCTTCATCTCTTTGTTAGGTGTTGGAGAAGGGGGTGGTGCTGAACCCTATGGAGAAGCAAAGAGAAACATTTTTATTTTTATGTCTAATTTTCAATACTTCCTGGTGTCAATGAAGGATTTTCAGTCCTAAGAAGGGAACACACAAAAGCAGAAGAGGATAACCAAATTATGCTATTATCACTATGTTCGCCATACTCTTAATCTATAAGGATCAATATGAATCTATCCTAACTACTAGCAAAGTGGTAGCAATTATTCATTCTATAGATTTGTATCACCTTCAAAGGATACCATCAGAATGATTTTAGAAAAATATAAAAAGACAATCTAACTTTTAAGTACAAAATCAAGGTTGCAAACCTGAACTATGAAAATACTTGGGTACTTTTAAATTTATTTCAGAAAAAGAAGATCCAACAGTTATTATGGCTCTCTGATACTCTCACTCCCTCTGCTGGATAAATGGCTTTAAATATGATTATAAATTTGAAAAGAAAAATGAAAACAATTACCAAAGATATCCTCAAACTTTAAGTTGTGTATTTCCTGCGGCCCAGCAATGGCAATTTCTGAAACCTATTCTACAGATGCAGTCTCTCAGATATTTCACACTAAGTTCACTGCAGCATTATTTGCATTGCAAACAAGACAAAACCCCACATAAATAAAATCTGAAATAAGTGGAAGATATGAGCGTAAGGCAGTAAAAATAAGGTACTCTCCACATCATCTATTGATATGGAGAAAATGTAGGTACATAATTCGGAATAGTTATGTTCTATACGGTTGCCCCAAACAATGACTACTGAACCGCTGCTGCAATGGGAAATACAAGATTAGGTTCCTGTGAGCCTCTGGTCGCAATGTTTTCATCAACTGATAAATACATAATTTTGTTAATGATACTTCATACAGTATTTTTTAATAATAAAACAATATTTCATTAGAGAATATTTGTGTAATACACTACTGTACTGAGATCAACTCACAGTACAGATATAATGCCGCACACGCATACTGTACAGCACTCACACAGCACATGCACACTGTACAGTACTCCACACATATTGTACAGTAATCACATAGAGTAAACAACACTGTGAACACATACTGTTTACTGTATCCTTATGCAAATAAAATCCTAAAAAATATTAAACAAAAATTAAGCAAAGTTTTACAAAAGCTGGCCGGGTGCATTGGCTCACATGTGTAATCCCAGAACTCTGGGAGGCCGGGACAGGCGGATCACCTAAGGTCAGGAGTTCGAAACCAGCCTGGCCAACATGGTGAAACTCCATCTCTACTAAAAATACAAAAATAAATAAATAAATAAAAATAAAAATAAATAAATAAATAAATAGCCGGACATGGTGGCGCCCACCTCTAGTCCCAGCTACTCTAGAGGCTGAGGCAGGAGAATCTCTTGACCCTGGGAGGCAAAGGTTGCAATGAGCCAAGATATTGCCACTGCACTCTAGCCTGGATGACAGAGTTAGACTTTGTCTCAAGAACAAAGCAAAAACAAAACAAACATTAATAAAATTTCACTGTGGATGGAGCTGCAGAATGTGTGATGAGGTACTGCGCTGTGTGGTCTAACCTCTCAATCTTTGATGTGCCCCATGAAAACCGAGGTTGTAGAACTGGCTCTCGTGCCTTGTTGACAGTGTCAGTGATTTTCTTACCCAAAGTGGCTCCAAAAATTGTGTCAGCCTTGGCAGCTTAGCTTTTAACCTCAGATCCTTTAAGCATCTCAAGGCATGTTCTCAGTGGCGCTTAAAATTGAGACTGTGCTCAAGCACAGGGCCACATTTTTCTGTTTTATTGACAATTTTTCCCAAGACAGAATTCCATTCTGATATCACCTTCCTTCATGTTGCCAAAGCCTTCTATGCTCATTTGCTGTGTGATGCACATTATGTTTTTAACATTGTTCTTTATAATTTCTTTAACACCTTTTCAGTCTGATCAAACATCTTCCCAACAGTTATCAATGGACTGCTTTATACTGCCCCCAGGTTGTGTTGCCATAATCAAGAAGATGCATATTGTGACTGCTTCCAGGAGTCTATCCATGGTGGTTTCCTTGTCGGCATTGAGAGCCTCACAAGCCTTGTTACAAAGCTCCCTCATGTGGTACACCGTGAAAGCCTTTAAAATGCCCTGTCTGAGGGGCTGGAGAAGAGACTAGTATTTGGGGGCATGAAAAGAACTCCTACACATTGGGATGGGCACTTCCAAGTTCTTCATAGCAATGAACTGGGGCATTATCCAGTAATAAAACTTTGAAGGCTAAGTTTTCACCCTGAAGATAGTGTTCAACTTCTAGGATGAAGCAATGAAACCAATCCCAGAATGTTTTGGGTATCATCCATGCTTTTTTGTCCCACCTCCAATGGAAATGATACACGCTTCTGGTTTTCCCCTGCAAGTGCTCAAGAATTTTGAGCTCTGTGTATCAAGAGTTTGCATTTAAAGGTGCCCTTGGCATTGGTATACAATAACAAGCTTGCACACTCTTTGGATGAATTAAGGCCAAGGGCATTTCAAAGGTTCATATGCCAATGACCTCGTAAAAATAAGCCAGTCCCATTAGTGTTGAAAAGTAGCTCTTCCATATAACCTTTTCCCTGTATAACACTTCGTAGGTATTCTTCCATAGTATCTTGATCTGCAAAACTCGCCTCAACTTCAACACTTTTCATACCACATTGCCTTAAAATGTGTAAGCCAGCTAGCTCTCACATAGCCAAGAACGTTTTAACATTTTCCTAACCCCGATTAACCTGTTGTGAGCTGAAAGCTGTTCAGTATGCTTTAAAAAAAAAAAAATTGGTCATAATCTCATGAATCCGTAAGTTTAGTCATTATTCTATCTTTTCCTTAGCTGTACCACAAACTAGAGATGTTACTATAGCACTCGGGTAGACTGGCAAATTTCCTCTTCCTTTTTCTAGATGTACGATAATGTTGATTCATTAATACTGAACTTACACCAAGAACATTATAACTTCATGCCTAAATGAAACTTTTCTAACAGTATTTTCTCCACAAGGTACATCACAGCTTTCTTGCTCTTAGTGACACTAGACAGCACTTCAACACCACACTTGCTGGCCCTTCTAAACAACAAAAATCATCAACAGAAAACACAAAAATGCAAACAACAAAAACAAAACACCCTGACACTAATTAGACTAAGAAAAGGACACTTGTTTACAGTATGAGAGCTGAAACAAAAAGGCATAGCATTGCTTTGTTCTACTTCAACTGGGAACATGCACATTGGATAACTCAAATTTTTCACCACTCTGCACATCTACAAATGCCTGTGAAAGCACTTAAGTATCGATTAAGGGGTTACAAATAAATTTTGGTGGGTAGGCAAATTTGAAATCCATGAATGAGGACTGACTGCACAATTATCTCTCAGTATATGTGGAGGACTGGTTCTAGGACCACCACCATCCACCAATGCCCCTACCCCTACTCCTCATACCAGAATCTGCATACACAACTCCCACAGTCAGCCTTTATAGAACTCACCCATATGAAAAGCATGCTCTCAAACTCGAATCCTGCAAATCCTTTATTTTCCATCCAAGTTTGGTTGGGAAAAAAAAAAACAAAAAAAACAACCCCATGTGGAAGTAGACAAATGCAGTTCAAATCCATGTTGTTCAACGGTCAACTATACTTAAAGCTACTGCTGTGTGACGTCAGGCAAGTCACTCAATCTCTTATGCCTCAATTTCCACCATTGTATAATGGAAAGAATAACTTAGCAAACAGTATCTGTTACATACCAGGCATTAGGAAAGTTCGCTCTTAACTGGAATCCCAGAAGAGAGGATCTAAAGTCATAGATGTCCTGGGATTGCTCAATGTTGCACTTCTTGCCATTCTGCAAATACTACTTTATGTCAATTAACTATGCCACTTGGTGAAAATCTACACTTGAACCAAACTTGTTTTTTAGAATGTTTTTTACTTTTTTAGTCAATAGGCAGGATCCACAGTTATCTGTGTATGCTGAAGTAGGACCCAAAAGAATAAAAATTATAATGACAAAAGCCACCATCTGTTGAGTATTTGCTAGATGCCAGGGACTATGAAAAGCACCAAATCTTATTGCATACTCCTACCACCACAAAAGGTAGGACTTTTTATCACTCCCATTTTACATAGGAGGAAACTGAGGCTCAGAAGTGATATAACCTGGCAACAGGCACTGAGCTAAAAGTTCTGAAATCAGGATTCAAGTAAGACTCATCTGATGTCAAAGTTTATGTTCTTTACTATACATACTGCCTCTATGAAGTCTGGAACAAAACAGTTACACCACGTTTAGTATTCATCATGAGGTAGGTACTATATTCATCTTGATTTTACAAATAAAGAAACTCACAAAAAGAACAGTGAAGTAACTTGCCCAAAATTATACAGCTAAGCTCCTATCCTTTGAAGTTTATGGGTGGAGAATTAGAAGATTCCAAAAGCTTACAAAGAAAAGATGGGAGAGGACTTTATATGACAAAAGGCAACAGCTGCAATGGCAGCCTTACTTATCCTTCCCTATTAATAATGCTCCCTCTATCCCTCTGTCATATAGTTTGGTTCAAGTGCTGTAGGAGGAGAAAAATATTTAATATCGTGCTAATAGTTGCCTTATAAATATAAAATAGGGAGTAGTCATCTTTCATACCCTCAGCATGGATAAAAGTGTCTGGTATTAAAATCAGATAATTCAAGTGAATATGTACTTCCAAATTATCTGATTTTAAAATGTTATTTCCATAAGGGGGGGTATGGAAAAAGTATTCTTACTTTTCTAGGATTCTGTCCAACTATTAACATCAAAAACAAACACTGAATAGAATAAATGTAAAAATACCAATTTTCATCTGTATCAGTGAGTCTCATGTCTGGTTACATATTAGCATCCTAAATAACTTTTTTTTGTTGTTGTTAATGGAGATGGAGTTTCACTCTTATTACCCAGGCTGGAGTGCAGTGGCGCGATCTTGGCTCACTGCAACCTCTGCCTCCCGGGTTCAAGCGATTCTCCTGCCTCAGCCTCCTGAGTAGCTGGGATTACAGGTGCCCACCACCACGCCCGGCTAATTTTTTGTATTTTTAGTAGAGATGGAGATTCACCATGTTGGCCAGGCTGGTCTCGAACTTCTGACCTCAGGTGATCCACTTGCCTTGTTGCAGGGATTACAGGCGTGAGCCATCGTGCCCAGCCAGAACTTTTTAAAAATACAGAATTTTTGGGTTGAAACCCAGGCACTGGAAGGTTTTGAAAAGTTGCCAGGTGATTCTAATGAGTAGTCAGAGCTAGGAACCACTAATCTGTTCTTTTGTAACACAACAAGAACTAGCCCAGAGACTTTATTGCCAATAAATGACTCCTAAAGAGCTTCCCTCGGATAAGGATGCCAGAAATAGCAGGATCCACCACTGGTGACTGCTGTAAGATGGAGCATGCCAAGGCCAGGCAGTGGCAAAAGCACTGCCTCTTATCTTTAGTAGTCATTAGTAACATCAATGGCCACTTTCAACCTATAAAACTCTTAAAATGCTAACAAAAGTGTAGAATTTGATGTATTACACCAAAAGAAAAATAAATTGGAGGAAAAAAAAATCCAGGACACACTGTGTATTTCCCAAATTGTTAAACTCAAAAAATTCTAGCCACCAACATATATCTTCAGATCTCTACTTGAAAAATAAATGCATAAAGCCATTAATAATCTGCCTCAGCCTATTCCTTCAGCCTCATTTTCCATTATTCCACCAAAGATCCCCTTCAGGCTTGGCTCTAGTAAGTAGTTCTGCCAAATACACATGTGCTTAGTACTTTATTATTCTCCTACTTTTCATGCCTATCTGGCAATCTTCTACTCAACTGTTTACAGTCAGCTTATTCGTATCTTTCAGAACAAATACAGTCATTTCAAACATACTATTGCCATTGTCTTAATTTCAAACATACTATTGCCATTGTCTTAATTTCAAACATACTATTGCCATTGTCTTAAAGATGCATCTATTATGGAAACATCCGTCAACTCAAATATCACTTATGTCTATCGCCCCATTGTGAGTAGAGGCTATAATTAATTCTCCTTTATATTCTTTAGCATGCATGACAGTCTCTGGTATTAATATAATTCAGCTGAATACTCCACCGTCTCAGTAAAGCAAAAAAAAAAACCCAAAAAATTACTATTATGATCACATTAAATTGGCCTAATTATTTTTTACCCCATATTATAAAAATCACAATTTAGCACTCCATTTCACCAATACTTACTGTCATTTTGGTTCGAGACGTCTGACAACCCTGATCTAAAAAACACAAAAAAATTTAAAATAAGACAAATACTCTTTCTTCAGAATGTTCTAAATCCCTATTTCTCATTAAATTTCACCAATTTAAAATGTGACTAAAGAAAATATTTTAGACTATTTTAAGGAAAGAATTTCAAATTTGTATAAAGTATAGAAATATACAGGTAAATAAATGAAATTAATCCTTTTCTCCTTTCGTCCCCTCTGAAAGTATACACTGCTTTCGGGGAAATACTATTATATATTCTTAGATTTATATCTTAAATGATATATTTTTTTTAAAAAATTACAGCTTCTAAAGGGTTTTTGTTCTTCCTCCCAACCTACTCCCTAGCAATACGATTTGCTAAAAATAATTTTCATTTAAAATTGCAGATGACACGATAGTTAGATGTCTATTCTTTTTAAAATTTGTGTTATAGCACTGTTTAGCTTCTCCTCACTCTCAACTATGCCTTTTCTCAATTAGCATGAAATTTCAAAAAGACAATAAAACTAAAAGCAATACATTTATAAAAACAACATACAAGGGTACTTCGACCCAGATAATCTACGGAATTTAAGTTGCTGTTAAGCTATCTCCAAAATCAACTATTCATTATCAGTGCTTTGGATTCAAAACTACGTAAAGACTGATGTACAGGGTTTTCAAGTTATCACCTAAATTATTACATACCATAATGTAAGTTTTCAGGTCCTTTCTGAGTTGTCATGTTGGGCTCATTTTGTTGACAGTAGAAACGCAGTAAGCAATGTTGATCACAGAAATGTTTCATTTCCCCACGCCACTGAACTCGCTCTTTAAGAGTTCCTTGAGATTTACAACAGTCACACCTTGCAGCCTTAATTTAAAAAGGAAGGTTTCAGATATTACAAATTATTTTTGAAGACTTCCAGAAGTTTATCAGTGATTATTGCCAAATGTGATAAAACCGTGACTGATACAGAAAAAGTAGAACTATAATATAAATCATTTGTAAACAGTAAAATCTACAATAAATGAAAGAAAGAAAAAAAAAGAAGCAATTTCTCAATTGACAAAGTCCATCCTATACTTACCAGAAGTCAAAGACCAGCATTACAAAAGTAGGATAACTAAATATATATATTGGTAGACCAAATGAATGTATTTTAGTGTTTTTAAATAATTTTGAGGGCCATATAATATACTGGTAGAATTGTCTCCTACAATCATTACATTGAACATTTATGAGTAATGAACGGATTTCCCAGGTTAGTTGTACAAGACAAAGGTAATTTTGAAGCAAACTCTTATGATGGGAAATTTATGGATGTTAACTTGAAAATTTTGAGTTTTTCAACAGTTTAATATAAATTTGAAAAGCTTTAATAAATACATTTATTTAATTTTAATAACAACTTTATGTTCTAAAACAATGTTTAAATGTTCTGAAAACCAATAATATCTATAAGACAAGCAATTTGACCCACATCTAGGAAAACAATCAGCCCAATGGGTCCACAACTTAACTTGCAATACCAAAAAACGATACAAGAACAACAAATTAAAATTCATAGAATGTACTTTATTTTGGTGAATCAATAATCTTGAGACAGATTTTTCTTTTTTAGAGATCCTAATTTCCCTAGATTTTGCCCATTTTCACTATTTCTTAACGTCTTGACCAATGAGTTTAACGAAAATATAAGTGATGTATCTTCAAATACAGAAAAACGATGTAATTTCAAACACAGTTCTTTTCATAATTTAAGTTTCTGATCTAGAAATGAACTATTATTTTTTTTTTCAATTACCCTTTGGCTTAACAGCTTAGAAATTCTGATAAAGTAATAACTGTTAAGTATTTTGCAGTTCATGGTAACTGTGGCCATGGCTTTTCCTTTATTACTCTAATCTAGAGTTTTACACTGTGGATTTTGAAATTTCTCACGTTGTATTTCAAGAGGAATTCTACAAATGCCATGTTAAAATTCCTGGTCAGGAATGTTAACAAATGACTGTGTTGACAAACAGGTCTTACATAACAAACATACCCCAAGGTTAGAACACAGGCTTTTTTTTTTTCTCCAGGTCAGGTATTTCTCCTGCTGAATAAATGTTAAATGAAGATTTATAGTATAAATTATGACTACTAAGTGATGCAATATCACAACTCTTGTCCAAAAACTTGTGAATCCAAATTTTATACTGCTGATGGTATTATGTGATCATCTCAGTAACAATAGCACTTAATATCAACCAAGATCATATTTTCACTCAATAATAAAAAAGTCCCTTTGTTAAATTCTCACCAGCGAGACTGTTCTTCGAAATAACCATAGAATTGTTCCAGGGTTTCTTTTCTTTCTTTCAGTTTCTTTTTCCCTTTTTATAATTTATGCTCAAAGAAAAGACAAAGCATAAAGGAAGGAAATGGAAGCTTAATACTTTATTCACTGATTCCGAACAATGCAGGAACCGAAAGTGGAGTTACAGCCTGACTACCTTGTTCACTGAGAACCTGAAATAAAAGCCAAACCCATTGTACCTACTCTCTAGAAACCTTCACAACAGCCCTGCAAAATGGGTACTGCAAACTAAGATCTAAAAAGATTAAATGACTTGACTAAGGTCAAATATTAAAAATGCAGAGATAGGATTCAAAAGGCAGACAACCAATTCAAAACCTAGGCTTTACCCTGTACACTAAGCAATAAAGACAAAATGAGTTACTATAAATGAGCAGAGAATAAATACCCTAACACAATACAAATAAAATGCTACAAGAAGATTCTCGATTTAACATTTAAAACAGAAATCTGTATTAATTCAAATCATTACATGTACTATGCTGACTCTTAGTAGTAGTATTTCCATTTATACAATAATTTGGAAGGTCAAGGGCATAAAATTAAACACATTCCACCTCAAGAATTTGAACAATGGAATCACTTCATCGTTCTACAATTAGACACTTGGTTTTTATAGAATCAACACTTGAAGCTCCCTTCTTCTTTTAAAGGTTCAAAACAAATTTAGATAATTTCCCTCTACCCAAAGAAAAAAGGGGCAAGATTAATACCAATTTACAAATGTAAACAAAATAGGCATGTATTTTTTCAGCATGAAAAAAATAATAAGTGAGAACTCAATACTAATAATTCCAACTTTAATGCCATAATCAAAATTTTGGAGGTTGTGAACTTTTGTTTCTTTGACATCCACTCACGCAAACTCCTAGTGAAGTGTTTGGAATTCAGCTAAAATATGATGGCCAATTTAAAAAGATCATTAATGACCATCATTCCTTACCAACACCAACACAACTCCACTCTAAGCCGCATTCCCTAGCCATTTGCAAAAAAGAACTATTAAGACATCATAAAAAATGAAATAAATGGGACATAAGTCTCTGGTTTTAAAAATACTGCATCATCTATTTTGTGGTTTTCTTGTCATTGTGAAATCAAGGATAGCAAACTAAGCTAAGGGGGAGGGAAAAAAAAAAAAACAAGTCACAGGTTCAAACAAATCTAAGTAACAGCCAGGTACTAAACTCTGACTCAAAAACCTTAATCCAACCTATCAGCTAAACAGAAATTTCATTTTCAATAACCGGCAAAAGGTCATTCAGCCTATCCTGACCCAGTCCCTTTCATGTCTTGGACAGTTTCAACTTTTCATTTTTGACTGATATATACATCTTTTTAAACTTTCCTATCCATTTGCTCCCTATTTCACCAAACAAACCTAATTGTCCAGGGGAGAACCATGAATACGAAAAAGATAGGGGTATTTTACAGACATTTTAAGCAGAAATCCTTTATGACTTCTCAATACAGCTTTCTGAGCACAATGGAGTGATTCGCTACAAATTTTTTTTAAAAAAGAATGCAGGGATAAAAGGTGATTGGGTACTATGCAAAGCACAGGAATTCTCCGGTGACCAAAAATATATATTTAAGGCAATATTCGAATATTAAATATTATTTTCCTAAAAATAATTTCAAAAAAATTTTTAAAAATGGATATAGCTGTTTATAAAGAAAAATTATACAAGTCTAATATTATTAATTTAAAGCCCATAAATCATACTGTTAAGACTATTAGAGGGCATTTGTATTAAGAATTTAATATTGCCACCATTCACTACTTGTTTGGAAAACAAATCAAAGCCTGTGTTAAAAAACTGTGCAATCGAAAAGTAATACAGTTTAAGAAAAGCTCAGGTCTTAATAGAGATACTCTTGGGAAACAGTGGACCTTTTGAAATATTATCTTTACCAATTTATCAAACACCTTCTAGCTATTATTGTATTACGATACTAAATTCTTTTTCTTAAAAACTTTTAAACTTACAAAGATCAAAAGAACTATCGGGTTTTTCATTACACCTGGAAACATTTACTTGAGGAAAAGTAAAATCTACTTCTTTCTAAAAAGGTATCTGGGAGAAGAAAAATACGTTAATTTTATTTTCAGCATTTTTTGGTTGCATGATGTCACAGATTTCTTATTCCAATTTAGAAGAGAAAGAATTTAATAAATCTCTATTTTAAATCTAGAAGCAAACCATGATATAGACCAGAAAACACAGCTCATTCAGTGTCTTGTCAAGTAAAACAATTTTTAAAGCATAAAACTAAATTTAAATAAACAAAAAAGTAGAAGTTATTTATACTATAGGTAGTTGTCTCTCAATCTAAAGTGCAAAGATAAGAGAAGGTAAAAATACAATGTGTGTGTACTACCATTTAAGAAATGTTCATGGCTAAACATGAAATAATAGCCAGATTGGCTAGCTGTTGATTTTTAAGTTTCTGTGATGAAGCACTTTTTTTCCTTTGGCTTGAAGCTTATTTTTCTGATAAGCCGGAATGATTTGTAAGGGTCATAGGTTTTAATGTACTCATATATAAACTTGTGAGTATTTAAATAAAAAAAGATAAACCATAAAAGGGGGGGACCCCATAATTAGTTTACCACATTTTCAAGATGATACCATGGCAACGGCAACAGTGAATAGAAGGAATGCATGGGGGGGTATAAGAAAATACAGTCTGACTCAAGTAGAAAGCACAGAGAATAAAGTTACCATTTGATTACAATAATGGCTGCAGGCAGAAAAACCAAGGATGAATGAAGAGAGACAGCTCTTCACACTTCAAAGATTGTGCTGCATATTGATCTGATCGTACAGAAACATCAGCATTGCTACTTGCTTTATAAATTTCTACCATCTAACAAAAATATTCTTACCTTTATTCCTCAGATTAGTATAATATATAATCTATTATGTATATTATACAAAGATCTGTTTAAAATAAGGCATGAATATATAATGTATTTAAGGTACAGAATACTGACATTAAACATAACTAGATGATTGTAACCCGGTATTTGACTAAAGTATTTCTTGTATATTCTGAAATGCACTGCTTCATTAAATCCTCATCACTGAATTCTGCATAAATGAAAACAGAAATAACTATCTTTTAAAAAACATAGCAAGGTGGAACACACGACAACATCTACAATAACATGGTCTTTTGTCAAAGAACGTACCTTTGCTTCCCAAAAAAAGGGAAACAAATCCCAAACTTCCCTATTCTTTAATATATATACACACACACATATATACATATATACACACATATATACATATATATACACACATATACATATGTACACATACATATATACACACATATACATATATACACACACACATATATACACACACACACACACATATATATATATATATTTTTTTTTTTTAGAGACAAAGTCTTACTGTGTCCCCCAGGCCAGAGTGCAGCGGTGTGATCAGAGCTCACTGTCACCTCAAAAACCTGAACTCAAGTGATCCTTCCACTTCAGCCTCCCAAGGAGCCAGGACTACAGGCATGCACCACCATGCCTGGCTAATTTTTTTTATTTTTATTTTTTGTAGAGATGGGGTCTTGCTATATTGCCCAGGCTGGACTAGAACTCCCAACTTCAAACAACCCTCTCACCTCAGCCTCCCAAAGGGCAGAGATTAAAGATGTGAGCCACCGCTCTCAGTAATTTTTTGTTTTCCTTTTTGAGACAGGGTCTTGCTCTGTCACCCAGGCTTAAGTGCAGTGGTGTAATCATAGCTCACCTCGAACTCCTGGGCTCAAGCAATTCTCTTGCCTCAGCCTGCTGAGTATCTGGGACTATAGGGGTATGAAATCACACCTGGCTAATTTTTAACTTTTTTTTTTTTTTGCAGAGATGGGCTCTCACTATGTTCCCCAGGCTGGTCTTGAACTTCTTGCCTCAAGTGATTCTCCCACCTCATACTCCCAAAGTGCTGGGATTACAAGCATAAGCCACTGCACCCAGCCCCAGTAATATTTTTTAAAGCTGGGAGATCATTCATTCAAAGAAAGAAGCCAAACAGACAAATACATTCAGTATGTGCTGTGAACAACAACAAAAAAATCCTCCAAGAAAGATTATACAATATTAAAATTTTATATTCATAATTTTACAATTAGGCAGATATTTGTACAGTAAAACAACAGGGAAATCATCATCACATGGTAACAATTTGTCTCAAACAATAAGATAAACAATGAAAATAGATATAAAAATAAAATGGGATTTCCAAATTTGTACTCACTAAATGCCTTTATTGTTTTGAGATTATCCAAAGAAAATTTTAAAAATAAAACTCCTAAACAATGGGTATAAAAGTGCACTTGTATGTGCTAAACTAACATCAAGCATTGCAAGGCCATGAAGTAACATTTTCTGAGTGATTTCTCAAAAACACTAATATCCATAAACAAAACATTTGTTTAGACTGAAATAAACACGTTTTAGAGTGTATGTTTGTCCTCTGTGTATTTCTAAAATTTGAGCCTTAATTTTTAAAGTTTACATCATATAGAGGCAACAGTAAAGTAATGAAGTAACTTTTTTTAGTACATCAAACCTCTTAGTCTCAATTACTTCACAGCTCTTAACAACTTGGGAATTACTTTACAGCTCTTAACTTGGAAAGCATCTTCCTTTTTTTATTTACAATATGCTAGTTAACATGGTGAATTGCAGATATTAAAGAACTGCACCAGAACTCCTGCAATTCTCCTAGTAGTATCATTTTAATACCAATACCTTGATAAAGTAAACTAAATACTGTTCTCCATATTCGACTATTTCATTTGTTTCTTTAGAGGCCTTAACAAATTTGAAGTCATGATAATGTCTGTCTTCACATGCTTTTTTTTTTTTTTTTTTTTTTTTTGACACAGAGTCTTGCTCTGTCGCCCGGGCTGGAGTGTAGTGGTGCCATCTTACCTCACTGCAACCTCCACCTCCCGGGTTCAAGTGATTTTCCTGCCTCAGCCTCCCGAGTAGCTGAGATTACAGGCATGCACCACCATGCATGGCTAATTTTTGTATTTTTAGTAGAGACGGGGTTTTACCATGTTGGCCAGGCTGGTCTTGAACTCCTGACCTCAAGTGATCTGCCCGCCTTGGCCTCCCAAAGTGCTGGGATTACAGGAGTGAGCCGCCGCGGCTGGCCTGTCTTCACATGCTTTACAACTGTACCCACAATGAAGTTTCAGCATTGAGATGGTTTTCCATGTTATCAACATAGGAATTAATGCTCTTTTCTTGTAATCTTTCTGACTACCCACAAGTCCAAATTTACACTCATTTTCTTATCTAGGAAGAAACTGATGCAATGTGTGAAAAGAGACTGACTTTATAAAAGCAGATGTTGGGGCAAGATGGCTGACTAGACACAGCCAGGTAGAAGAGCTGCCCCGGAGGGACTGAGAGTACTGGTGCACTCCTAAGAGATCTTCAGAGGGAAAGCACCAAGAGTAGAGGAGGGAAGACAGAGAGAAGCTTGGCTTAAGGAGAAGGAATCTGGGAATGCTGCATGGGGCTACCACACACTGGGACTTGTTCTTGACCCCCAATATGCTGAGGGCACAAGTTAGTTGAACTGGCAGAGAGCAACCTGCTCTGGGCACAGGCCTCTGGAATCTCAGCAGGAGGAAACCCTTCAGCCAGCAGGGACACTTGAGTTGGCAGGGAAAGCTGCTTAAAGAAGTTGTAGGGGCAGCAAGCCAGCTGATCTGGAGCCCACAGGGTTTGGTGCAGGGGCCTCTGTAGTGGAGCACAGCCAAGGATGACCATCCACCTAGAATCAACTTGCTCCCATAGGAGACTTTAACCCTAGGGCAACTGTCAGATCTGAACTCTGCGGGGAGGTCTTGCCCATAAGAAGAGGCCAGTCTGACCTGAGCATCCCTTAATCTGTTGGCCTCTTGCAGGGTCCCAGTGTGAAAGTACCTGCTTTCAGGTCAGCCTCGAGTGTCCTAGAAGCCCCCATCATAGCTTCTACCCTGGCAGACGGAACCTGACCACTGGAGACCCCCAGTGGGGTGGCCCCCACAGACACGCAGCAGTGCCACACCCATTCCCTCCCCACACTGCAGCTTCCCCTGGGGCCCATGGATACTTCCCACATCCCTTTGCCATGTGCAGGCAGGTTTTGCTTGCCTCACCCAGCCAGCACCCACGTGTATGTGTGCACCCTGCCCTGCCACTCATGCAGCAGGAGTGCACTTCACCCCTACCTTGCCCCACCAACAACACTGCAGTTGGAGCCTTAGCAGTCAGCCCCGCCCCCACCACAACCTGGCCCTTTCACCAACACTGCCCAGAGCAAAACTAGGCACACAGAACAGTGGACACTCCACCTCCCTGAGCAACCAAGAGCCCTCTGAGAATGCACAAAGACCTGCACCTGCCAGTGCCCTGCCACCACCACCACCACCAGTGCAACCACAGGCACAGTAGCCAACAGGGGTTCCCCACTCCACCCCCTAGCCACATTGCATCCACCACTGTGGCAAGTGCAGGCTGGGAGGCAGGCACCCCAGCACCAACTAGCACCCTACCACAGCCAACAAGTGTGCACCCCATCACGCTGCACTGCTGCTGGCACATGCCAATGCGGATGGATCCTGCTGTCACCGCACTACCAAATGCTTTGACTGACACCATCCAACGAGTGTAGTGATCAGCGGCCCCAAACACGTCAGTCTCCCCAGCACAGTGGATACCTACGCTCCAGGAGACAGAATAAAGTTGAGACTGATATAAGTACCCCGGAGTTAAAGCACACAGTCCAGGAGTTAGGAACTTAGCACCGGTCCCTTAAAACCTTCCAGAACACAGTCACTTGGCTGAAGCCACCTTATTCCACAGTTGAACCCTCAAGGTCATCAAATATAGGATACAATAAAAAAAAAATTGGCTGGGCACAGTGGTCCATGTCTGTAATTCCAGCACTTTGGGAGGCAGAGGCAGGTGGATCACTTAAGGTCAGGAGTTCGAGACCAGCTTGGCCAACATGGTGAAACCCCATCTCTACTAGAAATACAAAAATGAGCTGGGTGTTGTGGCATGTGCCCCTAATCCCAACTACTCAGGAAGCTGAGGCAGGACAATCACTTGAACCTGGCAGGTGGACGCTGCAGTAAGCCAAGATCATGCCACGGCACTCCAGCCTGGGCAATATAGCAAGACCCTATCTCAAAAAAATAAAAAAATAATAAAAAAAAGCAAAGGTCAGCAACTTCAAAGGTTGAAGGAATGTAAGCCCACAAAGATGAAAAAGAACTCGCACAAGAACCCTGACAACTCAAAAAGCCAGAGTGCCTTCTTTCTTCCAAATAACTGTACTACCTCTCCAGTAAGGGTTCTGAATCAGGCAGAGATGGCTGAAATAACAGAAATAGAATTCAGAATATGGAAAGGCATGAAGATCACTGAGAAGCAGGAGCACACTGAAACTCAATCCTAGGAACAAGGTAAGCAGGAGCTTACAGACAAAATACCCAGTATAGAAAAGAATGTAACTGACCTGATAGAGCTGAAAAACACACTACGAGAATTTCATAAGGCAATCATAAGTATTAATAGCAAAATAGACCAAGCGGAAGAAAGACTCTCAGAGTTGGTGGACTGGCCTTGTGAAATAAGACAGACAAGAATACAGAGAAAAAGAATAAAAAAGAATAAAAAGGAACGAGCAAAACCTCCAGGAAATATGGCATTACGTAAAGAGACCAAATCTATAACTCAACTGGTGTCCCTGAAAGAGATGGGGAGAGTATAAGCAACTTGGAAAACATATTTCTGGATATCATCCATGAGAACTTCCCAACCTAGCTAGAGAGGCCAACATTCAAATTCAGGAAATGTAGAGAACCCCAGTATCATACTTCATAAAAAGATCATTCTCAAGGCACATAATCATCAGATACTCCAAGGTTGAAATGAAAGAAAAAATGTTAAAAGGCAGCTAGAGAGAAAGGTCAGGTCACCTACAAACGGAAACTCATCGGACTAATAGCAGATCTCTCAGCAGAAACCCTACAAGCCAGAAGAGATTGGGGGCCAATATTCAACCCTTTTTTTTTTAATTTAACACCAGTGCCACCTGCCAACCAGAATTCCATATCCCACCAAACTAAGCATCATTAAGTAACGCAGAAATAAGATCCTTTTCAGACAAGCAAAATCTGAAGGTATTTGTTACCACCAGACCTGCTTTATAAGAGCTCTTGAAGGAAGCACTAAATATGGAAAGACCATTAACAACCACTACAAAAACACACAAGTACACAGACAAGTGACACTATAAAGCAACCACATAAACAAGTCTGCAAAATAACCAGCTAACATCATGATGACAGGATCAAAGCCACACATATCAATACTAACCTTAAATGTAAACAGGCTAAATGCCCCAATTAAAAGGTACACAGTGGCTTGGATAAGGAAACAAGACCCATTGGTATGCTATCTCCAAGAGACTCATCTCACATGCAATGACACACATAGGCTCAAAATAAAGGGATGGAGAAAAATCTACCAAGCAAATGGAAACCAGAGAAAAGCAGGGGTTGCCTCAGACAAAACAGACTTTAAACCAACAAAGATCAAAAAAGACAAAGAAGGTCATTACATAATGGTAAAGGGTTCAATTGAACCATCAGACCTAACTATCCTAAATATAAATGCACCCAACACAGGAGCACCCAGATTCATAAAGGAAGTTCTTAGAGATGTACAAAGAGACTTAGACTCCCAGACAATGCTCCAATAACAGTATCAGACAGATCGTCAAAGCAGAAAATTAATAAAGATATTCAGGACCTGAACTCAGCATAGAATCAAATGGACACCCCAAAACAACAGAATATACATTCTTCTCACTGTCACATGGCACATACTCTTAAAATTGATCACATAATCCATATAAAACATTCCTCAGTAAATGCAAAAGGACTGAAATCATAACCAAAAGTCTCTTGGATCACAGTACAATCAAATTAGAAGTCAAGACTAAGAAATCCATTCAAAACCTTACAATTACATGGGAATTGAATAACCTGTTCTGAACAACTTTTGGGTAAATAATGAGATTAAGGCAGAAACCAGTTAATTCTTTGAAACCAATAAGAACAAAGATACAACGTACCAGAATTTCTGGTACACAGCTAAGGCAGTGTTGAGAGGGAAATTTGTAGCACTAAATGCCCACATCAAAAAGTTAGAAAGATCTCAATTTAACAACCTAACATCACAACTAAAAGAACTAGAGAACCAAGAGAAAACCAATCCCAAAGCTAGCAGAAGACAAGAAATAACCAAAATTAGAGCTGAACTGAAGGAGACTGAGACATGAAAAACCATTCAATAGATCAATAAATCCAGGAGTGTTTTTTTTTTTTTTTTTGCGTGCGGGGGTTGGGGGGATTAATAGACAGACTGCTAGCTAGACTAATAAAGAAAAGAGAGAAGACCCAAATAAACACAATTAGAAACAATAAAGGGGATATTATTACCACTACCCTCACAGAAATACAAATAACCACCAGAGATTGTAATGAACACCTCTGTGCACATAAACTAGAAAATCTAGAAGAAACGGACAAATTCCTGGACACATACACCCTCCCAAGACTGAGCCAGGAAAAAACTGAAGCCCTGAACAAACCAACAATGAGCTCCGAAATTGAATCAGTAATAAATACCCTACCAACCAAAAAAAGTCCAGGACCAGATGGATTCACAACACAATTCTACCAGATGTACAAAGAAGAGCTGGTATCATTCCTACTGAAACCATTCCAAAAAATTGAGGAGGGGGGACTTCTCCCTAACTCATTCTATGAGGCCAGCATCATCCTGATACCAAAACCTGGCAGAGACACAACCAGAAAAGAAAACTTCAAGTCAATATCCTCGATGAACATCAACGCCAAAATCCTCAACGAAATACTGCCAAACCAAATCCAGCAGCACATCAAAAAGGCTTATTCACCATGATCAAGTAGGCTCTATCACTGGGATGCAAGTTTGGTTCAATATACGCAAATCAATAAATGTGATTCATCACATAAACAGAACTAAAGACAAAAACCACATGATTATCTCAATAGATGCAGAAAAGTCTTTCAATAAAATTCAACATCCTTCACGTTAAAAACTCAATAGGCTGGGGACGGTGGCTCACGCCTGTAATCCCAGCACTTTAGGAGGCTGAGATGGGCAGATCACAAGGTCAGGGAATCGAGACCATCCTGGCTAACATGGTGAAATCCCATCTCTACTAAAAACACACAAAAAAATTAGCTGGGCATGGTGGCGGGCGCCTGCAGTCCCAGCTACTCGGGAGGGTGAGGCAGGAGAATGACGTGAACCTGGGAGGCGGAGCTTGCAGTGAGCCAAGATGGCGCCACTGCACTCCAGCCTGGGCAACAGAGAGAGACGCCATGTCAAAAAAAAAACCTCTCAATAAACTAGGTATTGAAGAAATATACCTCAAAATAATAAGAGTCATCTATGACAAACACACAGCGAACATCATACTGCACAGGCAAAAGCTGGAAGCATGCATTCCCCTTGAAAACTGGTGTAAGACAAGGATGCCCTCTCTCACCACTCCTGTTCAACACAGTATTGGAAGTCCTGGCCAGAGCAATCACGAAAGAGAAAGAAATAAAGGGCATCCAAATAGGAAGAGAGGATGTCAAACTTTCCCGGTTCACAAATGACATGATCCTATATCTAGAAAACTCCATAGGCTCAGCCCAAAAGTTCCCTCAGCTGATAAACCACTTCAGCAAAGGGTACAAAATCAATGTACAAAAATCACTAGCTTTTCTGTATGCCAACAACAATCAAGCTGAGGGTCAAATTAGATACACAATCTCATTGAAAATTGCCACAAAAAGAATAAAATACCTGGGAATACAGCCAATCAGGGAGGTGAAAAATCTCTACAAGAACTACAAAATACTGCTCAAAGCAATCAGAGATGACACAAACAAATGGAAAAACATTCCATGCTCATGGATAAAAAGAATCAATATCATTAACATAGCCATACTGCCCAAAGCCATTTACAGATTCAATGCTATTCCCATTAAACTACCAATGACATTCTTCACAGAACAAAAAAAAAAAAAAAACTTTTAAAATCCTATGGAACCAAAAAAGAGCCCAAATAGCCAAGGCCATCCTAAGCAAAATGCAAAAAGAACAAAGCTGGAGGAATCATGCCACCTGACTTCAAACTATACTACAGGGATACAGTAACCAAAACAGCATGGTACCGGTACAAAAGCAGACACATAGACCAATGGAACAGAATAGAGAGCCCAGAAATGAGGCCGCACACCTACAACTATCTGATCTTCGACAAACCTGACAAAAACAAGCAATGAGAAAAGGATTCCCTATTCAATAAACGGTGCTGGGATAACTGGCTAACCATATGGAGAAGACTGAAACTGGACCCCTTCCTTACACCATATACAAAAATTAACTCAGGATGGATTAATAAATGTAAAACCCAAAACTATAAAAACCCCTGAAGCCAACCTAGGCAATACCATTCTGGACATAGGAACCAGCAAAGATTAAGATGCCAAAAGCAACTGCAACAAAAGCAAAAACTGACAAATGGGGTTTAATTAAAGAGCTTCTGCACAGAAAAAGCATGCACACATATGTTCATTGCAGCACTATTCACAACAGCAAACACCTAGAGTCATCCTAAATGCCTACCAATAGTAGAGTGGATAAAGAAAATGTGGTTCATATATACCATGGAATACTATGCAGCAATAAAAAAGAGATTATATACCCTGCAGGAACATGGATAGGACTGGAGGCCATTATCCTTAGCAAATTAACACAGGAAAAGAAAAAAGCAAATACTGCATGTTTTCACTTATATGTGGGAGCTAAATGATGAGAACACAAACACATACAGGGGAACAACAGACACTGGGGCCTATGAAAGAGTGGAGGGTAGGAGGAGGGAAAGAATCAGGAAAAATAACTAATGGGTACTAGGCTTAATATCTGGGTGATAAAATAATCAGTACAACATGACCCAAATTTTTACTTTGGTAAATTTGGGTCATGTTTGGTCATTTACCCATCATTTACCATGACCTAAATTTACCTATATAAAAAACCTGCACATGTACCCCTGAACCTAAAAGTTAAATTTTTAAAGTGGATTTAGTATGACACATACACATACACACATTTATGGTTTCAAATTAAATGTTTCTGGTCTCTATTTAGTGTTCTTTTCAATTTTAAAGTCCCCCAAAACTCACAATTAAAAAGGCAAAAAGCCAAAAAAGAGCAAGATGTTTTTAAAATATATCTCAAGTATCCAAAACAATTACCTGCTAACATTCAACACTGATAACATAGTTGAAAGTATTTCTATTTAGCTGGGCATTGGTGGCTCACGCCTGTAATCTCAGCACTTTGGGGTTGAGGTGGGCAGATCACTGGAGTTCGAGACCAACCTGGCCAACACGGTGAAACCCTGTCTCTACTAAAAGAATAAAAATTAGCTGGGCGTGGTGGCATGCGCCTGTAATCCCAGCTACTTGGGAGGCTGAGGCACAAGAATTGCCTGAACCTGGGAGGTGGAGGCTGCAGTGAGCCGAGATGGTGCCACTGCACTCTAGCCTGGGCGACAGAGATTTCATCTCAAAAAAAAAAAAAAAAATTCTACTTAGTGAAATAAAGACACAACAAATTTTAGAAAAACAATCCATTTTGTTAAACTACAATGCTGAAAATATAGGTATATCCTAATCTTTTGGTAATGCTTAAGTTATTAAAAAAAGAGATAAAAATGCTACTTCAAACAAGCAGAAATGACAAGACAATTTTAATGAATAGTATTATCAGGGCTGGGCCTTAAGTGTGTACATTTTTAAAATAAATGAGTTGCCAGATTTGTAATGGTAACAGCTACAACGTTTTTTAAGACTGGTTAAAGTAGCTGCTGTAATAAAGGAGTTACTCGCCTTGTAGTACCAATCCTGAAATTTTTTACAGCAATCTTCACTGCAGAAATCTCTCACAACACCATCGAGTTCTTTAGTTGCTCCCTTCTTACATAGCTGAGAACAATAGTTGCAAGTAACACATCTCAATCCTAAACGTCTGGCAAAATCCTGTTTGTATAATAATTTGCAGCCTGAAAAATATAAGATTTATATATTAAAACAAAAAACACATGAAAACTAATTATTGAGCAGAGACAGATCTTAATTGGTCAAGATTTTTCCTCTCCTGATCAAAACTATAAAATCTACTGTAATCAATATCAACCTATAAAAATTAGAACAGAATATGGGATATTTTATTAGATAACATATTATCTAACATGTGGGTTAAAATAATGTTTCAAGACATTAAAATCTAGTAATGTCTCAGAATTATTTTATTTGTTCTATTTAAACAGAATCTTGCTTGGGCCTGGGAAATAGACAGATAGAATCTTAAGTATCAAACTAAGCATACCACAAATAGGCATTTTAGAAAAAGGAACAATGTAGACTACTGAGAGGCTCTGAGTAAATGTATAGAGATATTCAACTTAAGTGGGCATTGTAGCCAATTTTTCAAGCTTACCTCTCTTACATGGACCTTCAGAAAAATAAAACAGATTTATTGACTTGCCCAGAGAAAATACTTTTGTTATCTAGTCCTTTAACGAAATATGTCTTTTTTCTACTACATAAACGCATTAAGTATTTTTACATATCCTTATTTATTCCCTATAACACCTCTACGAGGATCACATAATACTCTATACTTATACTGTGCTATGTAAGCAGAATGACTTACATGTTATCTACTAAAATCCTATTCATCCTTTCATAAGGACCTCAAATTATACCCCTACCACAAATGCTGCCCACCATCAACCTAGTTTAAAATGACATTTCCTGTCTGCAAACAGGAACTGCAATTGTTTTCTATAAAATTTATTTAGCAATCATTTATGTACTATCCTATGACTTCTGTTACCTTGAACTATATTTTAAAATATTCTTTAAAATTTACCTTTATTAGTTTTATCTAACTAGAGTTTGATGGTAGTACTAGGTATTATGTGTTTTGTTATTTCTGACAGGTTCTAGCAGAGAACTAGGTGCAGTAAGAGAAAGCAAAAAATATGTCATTTAACAGGAAAAAAAACCACACATTCTTTTTCAACATGCTATTACCGATCTGAATGTATAAATCCCTCCAACTGAAAATTATCTTCTTGAATGTCAATTACCTATTTGCTGCTAATTGTCTATTCATTTTAGTAAAGTCCATATAATCCAAATGGTAGACAATTAATGACATATATGAGCAATCAACATCAGCATGTTCAGATTTATGAATCAGTAAGAATGTCATGGCACAACTCAAATGTAAAAAGACTAATTCAGAATCAATCTTTTCAATGAAACATTGTAAGATTTGTCATTTTTCATTATAGCTTTACTCTTAAATAACAGCGAAACATGGTTACTTTCCATTCCAGGTGAAATGTACAAAATTAAATTTAAATAGGAATGCCTTGTTTTATAAGCAAGCAGCACCCTCTTACGGACATGACTTTACATTACATGTTAAGACTGTAAATGAACGCACTAGTTAGTAAATCTTTTTATTTTGCTGTCATTCTCTACTGCTGACATTTAGGATTTTCCCACCTTTCTCTTACTCCAAACTAGCAGTCAGGAATCCATAGAAAAAGCAGATCCAGAAAAAAATATTCCTCATTAAAAAATTATAGGTGAAGATAGCAGACAGGAAAGCTGGGAGTTCAGTGCCATGGACCAAAGAAAGATAGAAAGTGAAAGCCAGCTTAGAGCAAGAATGTCACATTGGGAGCAGGAATAACACAACCCCAAAACCCATAGCTACAATCCTAGTTCCTATCTCTGGATAAGTAGATTTAGAATTTGAATTCATCTGTATAATCTGCTGCCTGGCACCAGAGCAGCAAAAGTGTAGATAAGAGGAAAGGGAATTCTTGAACATACTAAAACAGAACCCAGTGTTTCCCTGGCACCCCAAATTGAATACCTAAAAGTATCTTCCCATTTTAGTACTGCCATATGTGATTTTCTTTCTGGTATACATATTGAAAACCTTTGCAGGTTAGGTAGTAAGCTGCACAGGGAAAATGGAGCTAATGGAAAACAATTTTAAACCACTTGGAAAACCAACTTTCAGACCACAACATGTAGGTTTAGAAATAACATGGCATGAAAATGCTTTTATTTTATTCTAAAACTTTAATGAAATAAGAGGTTACCAAATTTTTAGAGATAAAACCATCTTGAAGCCCAGATCTACAAACACATATAAAATAACGAAACAAGTCAGTAGAAACGTAAACTCAATTTTTTTTGTTCAACTACATTAAAATTGTGCAGCCACTCTGGATATATTGTTTTGGCAAAAAACATTAAATATCAATAAATGTTATGAACAACACTGTATATGCAACTTGCCTTCACTACAGAAAGGTCTCTTAACGCCAGAGAAATTTACTGTTTCATGAAGAGTCTTCTCCTCTTGACAGTATTCGCAATATGTAACTATGCAATGCAACTTCTTATAGTCATCTGAACAAGTTTTGCTGCAGAACTGATGCACTTTGTTCTAAATGCACAATGGGAACCTTGGTAAGTATATGACGACCACCTCAAGAAAAAGCTTAAGAAATAAACACGCCACTTTTACAGAAGCAAAGTTAAATCATTTACCTATTTAATGTTAAGATCCTTGGGGATAGATTTCCTACAGGCCATGGATGCCTAGTTTAACCAATTCACTGCCAAATTTAAACATAGCTCCACAAAATTCAGTGCCATTAGCTACCCTAAAATTACTTAATGGAAGTAAAAGTATCACTAAATAAGATGATAGACTGGTGTTGCTAACATAATTGGAGAAATGGGAAGAAAATGATGGAAAATACAGCATAGGTAAACAAAAGAAAGATAAAAATTATGGCACTAATAATATTTTCAGTCAAAAAGAAAAATTCTTTGTTGAGTATAAACAAGTAGGCTCCATCACATTCCTACCACACACCTTAATAGTAACAGATGTATCATGGATGAAGTATTCAATTTGGTGCCATCACACAGCGTGCTGCTGAACTTGAGACTGAGTTGTTTCCCTTGAATGGAACACGATTAGTAATAATTTGTTTCTCCTGGGCCCAAACCCACAATAGCCAGAGCTACTTTTCAAATATTAACCCAAGCAGGTATGAACAAGTTAAAACTTCCAGGGAGGCAGCTTTTCTCTCATTATTGAGCAGGCTACAGACTAAGTCTAAACCATTTACTTTACGTTAGCAAAGACATGTGAAGACCAGAATAAGGAAGGTGAGGGAGTCTGGGAATCAACTCAAGTAGTAAGGCAATCATTAGTGGAAAGTTGCCCCATTATGACTATGTAATTTATAGAAGGAGGAAGGCAACAAAGAAGCCACATGGAGTGAGGAGAAAGAGACCACTGAATTCTCAATCTCCCAGGGGGACACGCTCAACTCTCATTCAGTGTGGCAGTGTCCCTTAACTGCTTCTAACACTTAACCTCCATGTAAATAAAAGCAATACACCAAAACAACTACAGAAGTGGAGTAGCATTGACATAAATGCAGTGAAAAGGACCTCATTTTGATCTAGTATCAAAATTCAGTGTATGCAGGATCTTCATTTTCTATATGACACTATTATTCTGTATGCTTGCTAATGGATTTCTTTCTTCATTCCCTCATCACTCCTTTATTACCTCTTACTGGGCCTTCATTCTTACTGCTGTTACTTAAAGGTTATCAGTCACTAAAAATCATCACTGGATGCCAACAACAGTCTCAAATAGGGATTGGTTTAAATGATCTGGAGACAGCACCAAAGCAAATAATAAACTAAAAAATGTTCCAGTCATTAAACTGTTAAAATGAAATTTCAGGTTTCCAAAGTACTTTAGAAATCATGTAATCCAGGCTGGGTGCGGTGGCTCATGCCTGTGATCCCAGCACTTTGGGAGGCTGAGGCGGGCGGACTGCCTGAGGCCAGGAGTTCAAGACCAGCCTGGCCAACATGGTGAAACCCCATCTCTACTAAAAATACAAAAATTAGCCAGGCGTGGTGGCAGGCGTCTGTAATCCCAGCTACTTGGGAAACTGAGGCAGGAGAATCGCTTGAACCTGGGAGGTGGAGGTTGAAGTGAGCCAAGATCACGCCATTGTACTCCAGCCTGGGCAACAGAGCGAGACTCCATCTCAAAAAAAAGACAGAAAAAAATCATGTAATCCAGTTCTGGGTACCACCTTTCACTTAAGACTTAGTTACTGAATGACTCACCAACAGCTCCTAATAAATTCTGGCTCAAGAACAGTGTTAATACTACATCTTCTAAATCTTGTATACCATTTTATCATATACTCCATGCACTACCTCCCACCCTGCCCCACCCCTAAAGCAGTGAAAAGAAACAATGGCCAAAGGCAAGCATTGCTCAAGAAAGCAATGGGCAGCCTGGGCAGTCTTGTCCATGTATCCATCTATTACTGCCCCCTTATGAAATAAAAGTCAATCATCAGCGTTATTGCTAATGGAGACATGTCAAAGCAAATCAGTAAACTAATGAAAAAAGGGAAAAGAAAATAAACTTGTAGTGGGATTCATAGGCCACTATTGTTTTATTAAAACACAATTATGGCCGGGCATGGTGGCTCATGCCTGTAATCCCAGCACTTTGGGAGGCTGAGGTGGGCGGATCAGTTGAGGTCTGGAGATCAAGACCAGCCTGGCCAACATGGTGAAACCCCGTCTCTACTAAAAATACAAAAATTAGCTGGGCATGGTGGTGCCCACCTGTATTCCCAGCTACTTGGGACGCTGAGGCAGGAGAATCACCTCAACTGAGGAGACAGAGATTGCAGTGAGCCGAGATCGTGCCACTGCACTCCAGCCTGGGCAACACAGCAAGACTCTGAGAAAAAAAGAAAAAGAAAAAAAAAAAAATTACAGAATTGTATCATTTTATAAATGACAATGTGGTATATGACTAATACATTCTAATATGTACAGCTACTGAGTGATAGAAAATATCGTTCTCAGATAATACAGGACAGGGAGAAACATGGGACAAAAAAAGGAAAGACAATTGCTCTAGGTACGTAGCTAAACAAAGTGACATTCTGTACACTATTATGAACTTATACAATATATCAGGAATATGACTTCAGTAATTTTTCTTGGACCTAAAAAGACATAGATCCTTTGTTGGTTTTCCACTCCCACATGAGAATAAATAATCCAATCATAAAAAAAAATCTGAAAAGCATATTTTTATCTACCAAGAAATAGGTTTCCAGATGGAAATACAACACTTATTTTACTAGACTTTCTTTTTAGCACTAGATAACACACATTACAAAATACAACTTGCCTCCCATTCCAGGATTTCTGGTTTTGAACAAAAGGAATTTTTGCAGTAGTTGCATTTCAACTGAATATCACTTGGCGCTACAAACTGGCCATTTGGAGATGACTGCATACTTAGAGCCTAAAACAAAGAACAAAAGATACTAAGCCTGACATGTATGTTTGAATTTCTATTTGTGATTACTGTCATATATCTACGATGTCCAGAAAGTAATATACATCTTGCTTAGATATCTTTTCAGCACATAAAACTCATTTCCAAATTTTGTCCTTAAAAATTATAGTATATGTTAGTTTTATAAAATTGAAATTAAATTTAATTTTTAACCACAGAATTATTATTTACCTAAAATAAGAAAAAATCATACATTCAATCATCATCTGTTCACTTAAGAAAATGTAAGGAAGTAACAGTAAGCAAATAATAGTGAGGTTAAGTTGCCCATGTTCTGAACTAACAGAAGTTTAAAAAAACAAAAAGAACAAAAACCTAGTTCTTATTGCTATCTCCAATAATCATCAAATATTTAATTTACTAATGTTTTGTGCCACTGCATCCCTACTATAATTTTCATTCCAAGTCTACCAGTGAAATAGGCCTATGTTGGCCAGGCGCAGTGGCTCACATCTGTAATTCTAGCACTTTGGGAGGTCAAGACGGGCAGATCACCCAAGGTCAGGAGTTCGAGACCAGCCTGGTCAACATGGCAAAACCCCGTCTCTACTAAAACTACAAAAATTAGGCCAGGCGTGGTAGCTCATGCCTGTAATCCCGGCACTTTGGGAGGCCAAGGCGGGCGGATCACGAAGTCAGGAGATCGAGACCATCCTGGCTAACACGGTAAAACCCCGTCTCTACTAAAAATACAAAAAATTAGCTGGGGGTGGTGGCAGGTGCCTGTAGTACCAGCTACTCAGGAGGTTGAGGCAGGAGAATGGCGTGAACCCAGGAGGCGGAGCTTGCAGTGAGCCGAGATCACGCCACTGCACTCCAGCCTGGGCGACAGAGCGAGACTCCGTCTCAAAAAAAAGAAAAAAAAATTAGTTGAGCATGGTGGTGCATGCCTGTAATCCCAGCTACTTGGGAGGCTGAGGCAGGGGAAATCACTTGAACCCAGGAGGCGGAGGTTGCAGTGAGCCGAGATCACACCACTGCATTCTAGCCTGGGTGACAGAGCGAGACTCCATCTGAGAAAAAAAAAAAAAAAAAAAAAAAGAGGAAAAGAAATCGGCCTATGTTACATTTAAAAATTGATCACTTCTTCTTCAAAGTTAGGAGAAAAAAGATTTACACACTGGTATTCATAAGAGGAATTTTACTATTCCTTTTTTTTTAAAGTTAAAACAATTTACAGACTGGACGTCATAGCTCACACCTGTAATCCCAGTACTTTGGGAGGCAGAGGCAGGCGGATCGCTGGAAGTCAGGAGTTCGAGACCAGCCTGGCCAATGTGGCGAAAGTCCGTCTCTACTGAAAATACAAAAATTAGCTAGGCATGGTGGCAGGTGCCTGTAATCCCAGCTACTTGGGAAGCTGAGGCAGAATCACTTGAACCCAGGAGGCAGAGATTGCAGCGAGCCGAGATCATGCCACTGCACCCCAGCCTGGGCGACAGAGTGAGATTCTGTCTCCAAAAAAAAAAAATTTACAGAATAAGACACAATATAAGCATACATGGACACTGACAGATTTTTTCTAATTCCTAATCTGAATGGTGAGGACACTGGTATTTAATTATCATTTTTTAAACCATATTACTCATATATTACATATAACCTTAATGCATGAAACGGTTAATAAAAACTAGCCATTCAATGTACAGTGGAAGGAGAAAAAACTACCATTTTTAAAACTTCTGCACACACTGTACAACACTAAGTTTGTGAAAAATAAAATATACAGATTTAAGACTATCAGATGAATAAATTTAAAAAATAAAAGCCAACATTACTCTTAGCGTTTCCAAAAAATTTGAGCCCCATTAAAGTTAACTAGTCTTTCAAAACAAATGGAATATGCTACAGTCTGAATATTGGTGTTCCCCCACAAATTCATAGGCTGAAATCCTAAACCCCAAGGTGACAGTATTAGAAGAGGCAGGGGCTTTGAAAAGGTGATCAGACCATTAGAGCTCCACCCTCGTGATCTAATCAGTCAGTACTCTCATAACAGAAGCCTGAGGGAGCTCATTCGCTACCTTCACCATGTGAGGACACAGCAAGAAGGTACCATCTATGAGGAATAGATCTTCAACGGACAACAAATTGCCAGTGCCTTATCTTGGACTTACTAACCTCCCGACTATGAGAAACAAACTTCTATTTATAAGCTACCAGTCTAAGGTATTCTGTAATAGCAGTCTGAATGGACTAAGAGGGAATACTATCCTGTTATCTTACTTTTAAAAGGAAAAACATCTAATGAAGATATAAAGTTCAAAATATATGGTTTGCTTTATGATAAAGGGAAAAATGTTGCTTTTCTGTCAATTTTGTATTATTTATATGCAGAGAGATGAAGCTGCCTGTAGGCCTATCTGGATGTATTCCTCAAAATAAGAGCCTAAATTAAGTACAGTCGGTCCTACATATCCATGGATTCAACCAACAGAGGATCAAAAATTAAAAAAAAAAAAAAGATGATTGCACGTGTATGGACATGTACAGTCATTTTCTTCTTGTCATTATTGCCTAAACAATACAGTATAACAACTCTTTACATAGCATTTACATGGCATTAGATATTAAGGGTTATCTAGATGTGATTTAAAGTACACAGGAAGACTTGCACTGTAGGTTACATGCAAATACTATGCCATATTATATAAGGGATTTGGGCATCCTGGAATTTTATATCTGCAGGAGATCCTGGTACCACTTGCCCATGGATATCGAGGGGTAACTGTATATCTTAAAATATACAATGTACATATACAGAGGATCTTATCAAATCATGGGTGATACAAGTTTCAATTAAATGAAAAGGGTAGTTACAACATTTTCAATTATCAGTTTAGTTTATCCAACAATATCAAAAAACAAAGTTCAAGATCTGACAAGTAGCATGCTATAGACACTGTCTTCCTCTCTTCTAATTAATAATTATTCCTTAATTTCTAGTTTAAGAAAAGCCAACAAGGCAAAAGCAATATCTACCACTGTAAGGATGTATCAATGGCCATGATCCCAACTTCTGAAATAACAAGTTAAGTCTTAAACGTGGTTTATCACCTAAGCTCAGTGAAAATATTACTATTAACAAAAACTGACATTCATTTGAATTCAAAAACACCTCAATTTAAATACTAATAAGTGATATAGTAACTATTATACTTAAGAAACTATATTTGCAGTTTAAATAAATTAACATAGAGCACAGTACCTGGAATAAAGCAGAATTGTTGGATGAATTAACTCATGAAGCATGGCTTTATGCACGGGTTTGAACCTTTGGGTAATACCCTGAAATTTTCACACACAACAGGTAAACCTAATCGTATCACCTAACTAATGCTTGAATTCCCTCTAAACTATTCCTTCCTAGTGGTCAACCAGGTTAAGTTTGAACGCTTCCAAGAATCTATCTTCTGAGACTATCCATACTCCAAATTTGAAAAACTATGTTAGCAAGTCTTTCTTTACATTTACCAAAATGAAAAATGTCTCCCTAAAACTGATCTTGTATTAAATTAAGGCCTAGTGTAAAAAATCTAATTCCCTCTTTACATGGTCCATTTCTAACATATGAAGAAAGCAAGTATTCTTATGACTTCTAGGCTAAATACATCTAGGTCCTCTATCCGTTTGTCACATAAGAGTTCCCCTTACGGTTCACATTTTATTCAAACTATCTAACAAGAAAAAACTACACATCAGCACTGAACTATATTAAAATTTCTTTTCCTTCAAAATCTGTATCAGAGTAATAATTATAATCTCAATTAGACTATCCAGTCTAAAATAGAAAACTGGTACAGCCACATATTCTGTGACTAGGATATCCACCTTCCAATTTGGCCCTCAACAAGCTACGTAAAAATTAAGATAAAATAAAGATAAAGCATATTATATTACACTGATTATTTTCTATGTGTATTTTATTGGGGGCATGGGTTATGCAAAATAAACGACAAACCTGAAATTTAGCCACACAACTGGAATTGCAAAAGTTGTACAGTTTTCCATCAGGCATTGTGGCTTGGTATTGAGGTAAAGAGTTTCGCTTACAAAAATGGCAAATAATTCCCAAACCTAGGAAAGAAAAGGTACATATCTGATTTGTTTATAAAGTAATAAAAAAGTTTTTTTATCTTAACTACTTAGATCATAGAAGTTTCTGTTAAAAAATAAACTATTATTATTTGCACCTTCAATACTGAAGATTATGTGCACTTTTAAAATATTGTCATAACAGACTCTGATATTATGCCACTAAAACATACATAGATATAGAGAAAAAACTCAGTTTTGGGTAATTTTTTAGATGGAGTAACAATTTTAGTTAAGAACATAGACATGAAGAGAACTAAAAAAGTAGTACAGAATAATCAAAATAATTAGAACAGTTTTCAAAAAGATTAATATAAAATAAAAAGCTGTTAAAAACAAGCATAAAAACATTAAATAAGAGTATTTATGCAAAAATTAATTACGTTGTAAAGTTTTTTTAACTGTCCAAATATGTGAAACTTACTTTGTGATTTTGCATATTTTGTCTTGTGACTGTTCATACAAGCAGTTGAACAATATGGCTCCATATATCCATTAGGACCTATACACTGAGTCATATCAAAAAACCTGCACTGTGTTCGGCAACCAGTACAAGTTGTCAGTTTTCCATATTTCTAAAATTTGAAACATAAAAAGATAATTTTTAAGACTACAACTTAACTAGAAAAGAATTACCAATTTTTCATTACACTTTTTGCCTCTGCAAAACAATCCTGTTAATCTCTAAACAGGTTTAGAGTCATGAGTCTTCATCTACATACAAACTATTAACTATGCAACAACTGCTAAGGTCCAAACAAAGCAATGATCATCAGCTAAGTCGCCTTCAAAAACAGAATGTTTTTCTCTCTATTATATTTAGTTTAACAGAATCCCTACATAGAGTTAAGTAAAACCTGAAAAATTTAGGAAAGGCACAGTGCTTTTTGTTTATAATGAGGACATACTTCTTTGTCATTTGACAAAATCAATTAAATGGAGCTATGAAATATAAGCCTTAATAATAAAAAGTATGGTGAAGAATGAATTTGAAGATTTTAAATCCTTTTCCCACTGAGCTGCTATTGTTCCAAGCACTCTTGGAACTTCTCTTAAAAATGATTTATCACCTATCTACTACATTTGAAATCTCATTAAACCACAATAAAATATAAAAAATTTTTTGAATTAAAAAAATTTAAACCACATTCAAAATGACTTCTGGCTATAAAATGAAGTAAATAATTCATCAATAGATAATAATAAAGTTAATCCTCCTGCCAAAAGTGAATACAGTAATGTGCCAAATAACGATGTTTCACTCAATGATTGTAATGCCATATTTCTACTGTACCTTTTCTATGTTTAGATATATGTAGATACACAAATACTTACCATTGTGTTACAACTGCCTGCAGTATTCATTACAGTAACATGCTGTACAGGCTTATAGCCTAGCAGCAATAAGCTATACCATTTAGGTTTGTTTGAGTACACTCTGTGATGTTCACAAAACAAACTTGTCTAACGATGCATTTTTCAGAACATATTCTTGTCATTAAGCAATGAATGACTATGTGTGCCAACAACAACAACAAAAGGAGATAAAGAATATGAGGGCAGGGTGTGGCTCACACCTGTAATCCCAGCACACTGGGAAGCCTAGGGAGGTGGAATGCTTGAGCCCAGGAGTTTGAGACCAGCCTGGGTTCAAGCAATTGCCTGGCTATTTTTTTTTGGTGGGGGTGTATTTTTTTTGTAGAGAACTGCTTGAGCCCAGGAGTTCAAGAACAGCCTGGGCAACACAGCAAGACCCCATCTTCCACAAAAAGAAAAAAAAGGTAGAAATAAAAACGAAAGGCTAGCCTTCAAGTGCAAGTTGTTTTGATCCTCTGAGTGGTTGCAGAACTCTGTCATAGTCAAGTTAAATCAAATATCACAAATCACGTTGCAAAATAATTGTATCCATTTTCCACCTCATGTTGCAATTAAATCCGTCTTCATACCCACGAGCATCTATACAATATGAAAATATAAGAAGGCTTCGAAATGTTCCATGGATAGCATAAATAATAGGTGTTATAGATAACAATCAGGCCAAAAATAACAACTGAAATGAATACACTGCATGGAAAAATGTCACAAATACCACAGGGTTTCAGAAAATGAAGGTAATAAATGGAAGGTAAAAATAAACAAAAAAATACAATCAACATCAAGAAAAAGGTCTTTCAGCTTGAAACGAATAGAAAAAGTATAAGAAAACATAGCTGTTTATGTGCCAGGAATGCATGTTTATTATCATCTTATTAAAACCACTTACGCTGCCTACTTCCTCATTTACTGAAATATCAACTAAAGGAAGCCCTCAATTTTGCTTTTCAAAGTGGAAATCAACTCATTCTTTAATGATAGGTCCTCCTTCAAAAATATTTGTCAACTGCAAAAGAATGGTGACAAGGAAAAAATAAAAATGGCTGCAAACATATTATATCTCACTATGATGTGTAAGTATAATAGAAGAGAATGCTCTGCTTTTTTTTTTGTTTGTTTCCTGAGGTCTATTTGATGACTTAAATTTCTATACTGGAAAAGGGACAAAAACAAAGCAAATCAATGAAACAGAATATAAAATGTTTAAAACTTGAAACTACAGTACAAATTAGTAATGCTATAAAATATTCGGGACAACTGCCACTATGTTGCAAGTTTGCAAGACAGAAAAATCAGCTCCCACTAGGTGTCTGTAGAAGGCCTCCATGTATCAGCACCTACAAAGAATTCTTTTACTCATATAAATTAAGTTCCACCATCTAATCAAATCATGGATTTGATTTCTATTTGAAACATTCTTCAAACTGACCGAGTGAGTCTATTCCTTGGATTTGTGATCCCAACGCTGATTTTATTGGCAGAATGATTAAATAATTAGTAACAGTTTTAAGACATCAAGTAAACATGGAGTTAGGCAACTGTTTCATACAGACAAATAATTTTATCTAAAGAGAATGAAGGCCGGGTGCAGTGGCTCACACCTGTAATCCCAGCACTTTGGGAGGCTGAGGTGGGCAGATCACAAGGTTGGGAGTTCGAGACCAGCCTGGCCAACATGGCAAAACCCCGTCTCTACTAAAAATACAAAAGTTAGCCAGGCATGGTGGTGCATGCCTGTAGTCCCAGCTATTCAAGAGGCTGAGGCACAAGAATCACTTGAACCTGGGAGGCAGAGGCTGCAGTGAACCAAGATCGTGCCACTACACTCCAGCCTGGGCAACAGAGTGAGACTGCCTCCAAAAAAAAAAAAAAAGAAGAAGAAAAAGAAAATGAGAAAGTACTATCAGAATGACAGAATCACTGAGAATATTTCAATACTGCCACTTGCACAGCTACCGCTGCCTCAAAGAACTAATTAATGAAAGAACATTAGCCAAAAGGGAAATATAATTTTATGCCATGTTTACTCAGCTTCATATGTAAGCAATCAAAATAATCATATTTAAATTTCATACAAATTTATATGCGTCCTATAAACACACATTTAGTGATGTAAAGTTTTGTGGAATAAATTCAGAATTAAAATATTCCCTTTTTGGGCATGGGGAAAAATAAGCCTACGTATAATTTCAGTGAAAAAGAATGAGATAGAACCAAGTGAAACAAGATATGGATAAGGTAAAACGTAGATATGATGGGTAAGTTTATGACAAACTGGCTCATTTTCAGTCTACTCATTTAAAAGATGTACCTTATATTTTAATTTTAACCAATTTCACGTGAATGTCAAAACTGTCACGATTTTACAACTTCTCCCAAATTTTCCTTCTACATATAGGAAGTATATTTCATTTGGTACATTTGGACCAATCAAGTAGACCACATGGGAAGGTAATCAAGAAAGAATGGCTTGATGTACCTGCTGCTGCAAATCTAATTTAGGAAATGGCGCCCCAAGATATAGGCTGCATATTATCTACTTTCCTAGCCACATTCAAATACAATATGAACTTTAGTCTGTGACATCGCACAGTAAAGAAATTACCTTTATATTTACTAACCTCTAACTGAAATTTAACATTCTCTTTCACTCTGATTGGAGGCAACAAACTTACTTCATTAGTTTAATAGGGCCTATGACTGTCAAAAATAAAAATTCCCAATTTTTATATCACTCTTAGTATCCCTTAATATATCAATTACATTCAACTTTACTTCAAAATTATAGTTATTAACCACTGGATTTTATTCCTAAATACATTAAAATAAAGCAGCACATTTCAAAAATTTAAAAAATATTTTGGTAACTGTATTTTGATATAATTGGTTGTCTTTGTAATCATAGGTATTTTATGCATTTAATAACATTCTGAGAATGAATCTGTCCTTATTACCAAAGGAATCCAAAGCACTGAAATAGTGAAGAACCTTGATTAGAAGAAGTGGCAATAAAACTCAAACAATGACATAATATTGTAATATTTATTATACTAAATAAGATAATTTCAAGTAAAAATTACAATTCATTTATTCAATAAAACCTGGAAATCATCTCTTCATATTGCAAGATTTGTCTATGCAGAGAAAAAACGGTTTAAAAATGTATATACCATCATGTTTTACTTTTCTCTATTACTGTTTAATTTACAATTTTTCTTTTAACAGACTTATTCTAACTTTGTAATTTAAGGATTTTTTTCTAATTGACAACAGATGCTAAAAATAGTGGGTGAAAAGTTTGCTTAACTTAAACAGATACAAAGGGAAAAATAGCAACTTTACCCTGGAGAAACCTGACAGACATCCCCTTAAACAAGTTAACACACAATAATGGAAAACATAGACATCACGTGCTTCCTGATGTGCACGAAGAGGGACACAACATCGCTTATGAGGTATTCATGCCAAAAATGCATTACCTCAATCTTATCTTGAGGAACTATCAAACAAACACGAATTGAGGGATGCTCTCCAAAGTGGTATTCAAAATGTCAAGTCATAAAAGACAAACAAAAACTAGGGAACTATTTAGATTAAAGCAGAGGTAACTTCCACTCCCAACTAACAGAAATTAGATTTAAACCTCCCACCCACCTTTAACAACTAGAAAATTAGACACACACACAAAAAAACAATGGTTTTCAAACTCTACACACAAGGTAGCACAGAACTGTATACCTAACAAAAGGGAAACAAATCAAGTGAGTCCTGTGGCTGCCAAAGCTTGAGGCCTAGAAGTAGCTGGGGGAAGGGGAGGTTAACAGAGCCTACTTACTAGTTTCACTGAGTTGAGGAAACACAAGTCTTTCAAGGCAGCTAGAATTTGGGAAACAGAGTACTGATGATGATGGAGCTGCACAAAAAAGCTCTGATCTTAAAAATACATCTACAGACATATTTTGGCTGAAAACTGATCTGTGCATTCACGAGAAGAAAGCACCTGTGTCTGGCCAGAGAAAGAACCCCAGAACCACAAGAAAGCATTAGGCTAACAATTCCCAAAGAACACACATGGCCAGGAGTACTCTGTATTGCTACCTGTTCAAGAGTAGGATGACCTTGTAATACGGGGGATGATTCAGATCTCTCCAGGTATCACCGCGGTAGTATGAATAAATAGCCCCAGACTAAAGTTTGCTCTACCAAAGTCTTTTCAAAAACTTAAAAGTAAGCCTCAAAAGGATCCAAATAATTCGAGGTTAATTTGACAGGATGCCAGAACAAAGTCCAACAAAACAATTAAAATAATACAACAAAATCCAGCAACCAATAATGTGAAATTCACAATATTCTGAATCAAACTTAAAAATGACAGGCATTTTGTCAAAAAAAAAAAAAAAGCAGGAAAACATGACTCATTACCCAGAAGAAGAAAAAAAAAATCAAACTATAGAAACAGATCTAGAAATGGCAGATATGAAAACAGTAAGGCCGGGCGCAGTGGCTCAAGCCTGTAATTCCAGCACTTTGGGAGGCCGAGGCAGGCGGATCATGAGGTCAGGAGATCGAGACCATCCTGGCTAACACGGTGAAACCCCGCCTCTACTAAAAATACAAAAAATTAGCCGGGCATGGTGGCAGGCACCTGCAGTCCCAGCTACTAGGGAGGCTGAGGCAGGAGAATGGCGTAAACCCGGGAGGCGGAGCTTGCAGTGAGCAGAGATCACGCCACTGCACTCCAGCCTGGGTGACAGAGCAAGGCTCCATCTCAAAAAAAAAAAAAGTAAACAGTAGGCAAAGATGTTAAAAGAACTATTATAAATATGCTAATATATTAAAATATTAGTAGAGGAAAACATGAACATAATTAGGCAGGAAATTGAAGATACAAAAGAGACAAATGGAACTTTTAGAGACGAAAAACGTAACATCTGAAAAAATATGCTGCATGGTATTCACAGGTGATTTTAAAAGATCAGCAAACTTAAAGATACAGCAATAGAAACTTTCCAAAATGGAGTACAGAAGGAAAAAAAGACTAGGGAAAAACAATACAAATACAAACCACAATGCAAAATAAATACAAAACAGTACAAAAAGAATACAAAACAATACCAAAAAACAAAAAACAAGCCTCAGTGACTGTGGGAAAGTGGCAGGAATTATCTGGAATTGGGGTCTCAGAAGAAGAGAGTTGGGAAAAGGCCTAAAAACTATATTTAAAGAAATAATGGGCCGGGCGCGGTGGCTCACGCCTGTAACGCCAACACTTGGGAGGCCGAGGCAGGCGGATCACCTGAGGTCAGGAGTTCGGGACTAGCCTGACCGACATGGAGAAACCCTATCTCTACTAAAAAAATACAAAATTAGCTGGGTGTGGTGGTGCATGACTGTAATCCCAGCTACTTGCGAGGCTGAGGCAGGAGAATCGCTTGAACCCAGGGGGCGGAGGTTGCGGTGAGCCGAGATGGTGCCGTTGCACTCCAGCCTGGGCAACAAGAGCGAAACTCTGTCTCAAAAAAAAAAAAAAAAAAGAAGAGGAATAATAATGGTCTATGATCCTGTACTGGATTCTAGACAAGAAATAATTGTTTTTCATTTGCTGTAAGGGACATTAACAGACAAAATTTGAATACACTCTATTGACTAACCTGATAATAATAGTTTACTGATGTAAATAAGTCTTCCTAATTTTAAACACTCATTACTAATTCATTTATCTGGATTAACAGGAATACAGACTTAGAAATTTTTTTGAAAGAAAGGGTTTGTTCTTTTTTTAACTTTTCAGGTAGGCACAAAAGAGAGGATTTTTATATCCCTTTATTAAATGCCTACTGTGTACAAGGTATTGTGCACTAAAAAATATCTGAAAATAATTTCCTAAGAACATAAATATCTAAAGACAAATGAGCATATCACAAGAAAATACATGTAAAATTAGTGAAATTAGAAATCTATGTCTCAGAGATAAAACATTCATCATTTGATACAATTTAAGTTTGGAAATTTTAATATATTTCAAATTGGACAAGATTTTTCAGATACATATTAATGACAGTAGTAGCAGTGCTCAAAAATGTTAAGGCCTTGAACTCCATTTACATTCCTGCTTACCTCAGGCTGCATTAAGAAAGAGTCCTGCATGTGATCTCGAACCTCCTTCAGGAAGCTTGGATGGCTACCTACCTAAAAAAAGATTTTAAAAGACTTTATAAACACACATAAAGAATAGCTGCTACATGAAAGGTAAATAAGCATTATGTAAAAGTTGCTTCTCAATTATATTTTGTGACTTACAAACTCATTCCAACTTTTAAAAATGTCTGCCTGTCCTGTCCCCACTACTGTTGCCCAACTTAAAGAATTATCAAATAATTTTATCTTAGAAAAAAATGGTATGATGATAAAACAGTAATAATGGGCTAAGGAATTAAAGATAGACACTTAGATCTGACTCACCTCTAATTTCTGAGTAAAATCACTTCTAATTTGGAGTGTTCTAAGATCTCTTTAAAACCTATTAAACTGTTAACACTTATAATGAAACTCGAAGCTTTCTAAATTAAGTCATTTGGAGATTATACAGCTACAATTTCCACCATATGCAAAATGGATTGAGAAATTGTTTTTTTTTTTGTTTTTTGTTTTTTGTTTTGAGTTGGAGTTTTTGCTTTGTCACCCACGCTGAATTGCAGTGGCATGATTTTGGCTCACTGCAACCTCCGCCTCCTGGGTTCAAGCGATTCTCCCACCTCAACCTCCTGAGTAGCTGGGATTACAGGCGCCTGCCACTATGCCTGGCTAGTTTCTGTATTTTTAGTAGAGACAGGGTTTCACCATGTTGGCCAGGCTGGTCTCCAACTCCTGACCTCAAGTGATCGGCCCACCTGGGCCTCCCAAAGTGCTGCGATTACAGTCGTGAGCCACCGTGTCTGGCATGTTTGAGAAATTCTTTTGAAAGCACATATGACAGTTTCCAGCATATAATACGAATACATATCCTTACTCCTTGCACAAAAGTTTTAAAAGATATGCTTCCTGCTTTCCATGAAAGTCAAAATACTATGCTAGAAAAGGAAAACTACTGAAAGGCACAGGACAAGCGTTATACAGTCTCCACTGCCAGGATCTAGATTATTAACTAAGTGTATCAATACACTTCAGAAACTAATTGAGCAATGAGAGCACAGATAAACAACAAAAGGCAGCTAAGTTAAATATAACAGACAAAGGACAAAGGGGGTGAGAGGAAAGTAAGGAAGGATTATGATACAATTTTAGCTCCCAGGTTGCAGAGAAAGAAGACATTCACTATAGCATCTCATGTAGTTGTCTCCAAACACATCCAATTGGGTCTCTTTATCAGTAAAATAGTAAGGCATGGACTCCCACCTATTTATTTAACTAATGAATTATGAATATATAGTATGTAATTATAAAACATGCAAGTAATTTTAAAGAATAAAAGAAACACTATTTTAAATAATTTTTATTTATGTAATAATAGTACAAAGAACATTTTCTCTATCCACTGGAGAAGAATCATTTGGTGTCAGTAGAGGTTATGTGGGGAACAGTATAAGGAACTCCTACTCCTCTAGTCAGGGTGGTATCAGCTAATGTCCAGAAAGGAGCCAGAACTCCCATATCCACTCAGCAATAACAAGAAGCTGCTTCTCCCTCACAGATGTAGAGAGGCCAAGTAGAGAGGCTGACCTTTTAACTCCACTTGGCAATACCATAGTACTCAAAATGTTGAAGTTTCAAATAAAAAAATCATTTATCATGCCAAACACCAGGAAAACTATAATTTAAATAGAAAAGGACAATCAACAGATGCCAACACCAAAATTACAGAGATATTGGAAATACCTGACAAAGATTTTAAAGCAGTCATCATAAAAGTGCTCCAATAACCAATACACATGCACTTAAAAAACAAATGAAAACACAGAAACTTCTAGAAAAGAAATAGAAGATATAAAGAAGAATAAAATGGAAAGAATCAGTGAACTGGAAGACAGAATAATAAAAAGTACCCAACCCGAAAAACAGACTGGGTGGGGGGAAAAGTAAAACAGAGCCTTAGGGATCTGTAGGCTTGTAACAAAAAAAAAAAAGTAACATTCATGTCACCGGAGTCCCAAAAGGAAAGGAAAAAGAGGACAGAGTTAGAAAAGTCCTCCAAAAACACTACTGTTTGAAATGTCTCAAATTTGGCAAAAGACATAAATCTAGAGATAGAAGGTTAGCAAACACTAGGAAGGATAAAACCCAAAGAAACACCAAGATACACCAAATTCAAATTTCTGAAAACCAAAGACAAAGAAAAAATCTTGAATCTGGCAAGAGAAATGACACACCTGTAGGTGAAATACAGTTGAAATAGCAGCCTAGAGAAACAGTAAGACAACAGCTCCTCTACTCCACAGACCCTAATCCCATTCACACAAGAAAAGGCCAATTAGCCTAGACTTCCACCCTGGCCAGGCTACAATGTGATGCCTCACCCCAGCACCCTAGCCATGGTAAAGTCAGAGAAGGCCAAGTAGGAAACTTGAACTTCCACCCCACTGGGTGGTAATTAGACACCTTAACCACCTCTACCCTAACTGAGGTGGTCTGACCCAGCAGAAAGTCAGAGCTTTTACCAACAACTTGCAGTAAAGAGGCCAAGACTGATGTAACAGAACCTGAGGAGCAGTAAAGGAAAGAATGAAGTAAAGTAAGCAAAAGCCTAAGGGGCCCATGGAATAAGATCAAATAGACCAACATGAACTTTCTGAGAGTTTGAGAAGAAGAGAAAGGGGCAAAAGATTATCTGAAAAATTAATGGCTAAAAACTTGCCATATTTGATAACAGACACAAATCTACAAATCCAATAAACACAACAAATTACATGTAGGATAAACTCAGAGACACACAATAAGACACATTATAATCAAACCGTTAAAAGACAAAGAAAATACTGAAAGAAGCAAAACAGAAATGGTTCAGCACAAGAAATTCTCAATAAGATTAACCATCAATTTCACAAAAGAAACAACCATGGAGGCCAAAAGGCAGTGGAATAACATTTAAAATAATAGAGAAAAAAAAGCTTTCAAACAAGAATACTATGTCCAGCAAAACTATCATCCAAAACTGAAGGAAAAATAAAGACACACAGATAAAAGGTGGAGGGAGTTTGTTGCCACTAAATCTACCCTACAAAACAAATGCTAAAAGGAGTCAAAGCTTTTTATTGAAATGGAGGGAATACACTTGACCCAATCTTTAGTAAATATATGGGAGAATACAAAACAAGTATAATTGTATTTTTGCTTTATAAATCCACTTTTTATTTCCTACATGATTTTAAAGACAAATATGCATACAAAATTGTAAATCTATATTACTGGGAATACAATGCTTAAAAATGTAATCTATAACAAAAAGAGGGAACAGATATATAGGAGCAGCATTTTTAAAAGCTAATTAACTTGTTATAAATTCACATTAGATTGAATTATAGGATGTTATATGTAAAGCCTCCCCCACAGTAACCACAAATAATATATTTAAAAATAATACAAAGACAATGAGAAGGAAATCAAAACAGTGCACTACAATCAACTAAACATAAAAGCCGTAATGCAGGAAATGAGATACCAAAAAAAAGGTATAGAATATACCGAAAAAAAATAGAAAAATGGCAGAAATAAATCCTTCCTTATTGGTAATTATGTTAAATGTACATGGATCAAATTATCCAATCAAAAGGCATCATTTTTTTCCTATTCTGTCAATTTCTGCTTTTTGATCGGATAATTTGATCCATGTACATTTAATGTAATTACTGATAAGGAAGGATTTATTTATCCAAAGATTCAAACAGGTCAAAAGTAAAAGGATGGAAAAAGATACTCCACACAAATAAACAGTAACTAAGAGAGTTGGGGTTGCCATATTAATATAAGGCAAAAAGAGCCTATATGTGAAAAACTGATACAAGAGACAGAAAAATACATACTGAACAAAGGGTCTACTTACCAAGAAGATATAACAAATATAAACATATACATACCAAATATCAAAACCCCCAAAATACACTTAAAAAAATTAACAGACGTAAAAGGAGAAATAGACAATAACTGAGGTAGAAGCAGATAATTGTACAATAATAGCTGGAGACATCAACACACCATTTACAATAGTGGACAGACCATCTAGACAGAATTTCAACTAAGTAAAGACAAATCTTGAACAACAATATAAACTAGAGTTATTAATAACAAACATATATTGAGTATTCTTGCCAACAACAGTAGAATAAACATTCTTCTCAAATGCACATGGAGCAATTTCCAGAATGAACTATGTTAGGCCACAAAAAAGTCTCAATAAATTTTTGAAGACTGAAATCACACAGAGTATCTTTCCAATGAGCAATGGAATAAAACTAGAAATCAGTAACAGAAGGAACACTTAGAAAATCCACAAATATGGGGATATTAAACTACACACTCTTAAACATGGCTCAAAGAAGAAATCACAGGAAATTTTTAAATACTTAGAGATGAGTGAAAACAAAACTAAAAGAATACCAAAAGTTATGAGATGCAACTTAAATACTAATCAGAGAAAAATTTATTTAAAATTTTAATTGCTTATGTTAAAAAGAAAGAAAGAAAGAAAGTCCAGGCATGGTGGCTCACACCTATAATCCCAGCACTTTGGAAGGCTGAGGTGAGCAGATCACCTGAGGTCAGGAGTTCAAGACCAGTCTAACACGGTGAAACCCCATCTCTACTAAAAATACAAAAATTAGCCAGGTGTGGTGGCACATGCCTGTAATCCCGGCTACTCAGGAGGCGGATGCAGGATAATCGCTTGAACCTGGGAGGTGAGGGTGCAGTGAGCTAAGATCATGCCACTGCGTTCCAGCCTGGGCAATAGAGTGAGACTTTGTCCCCCCCCCCCAAAAAAAAAAACCTCAAGTAAATAACCTAACTTCTCACCACCTTGAGGAAAAAGACGAGATCACTAAACCCAAAGCCAGCAGAAGAAAGGAAATAATAAAGATTAGAGCAGGAAAAATAGAACAGAAAAAGTGAGAGAAACAAACCCAAAAGTTGGTCATTTTAAATACCAAGAGAATAGACACAAAGAATAAAATATAGGAGACATTACTACCACCATTCCTGAAGTAAAAAGTAGTACAAGAAAATGCTATGAACAATAGTACATTAACTAATTACACAGCCTAGATGAAATGCACAAATTCCTAAAAACACACAAACCACCAAAACTGACACAAGAAGACATAGAAAACGTGAACAGACCTGTAACAAGAGACTCAGTCATCAAAAATGTCCTGGCCGGGTGCAGTGGATCATGCCTATAATCCCAACACTTTGGGAGGCTGAGGCGGGTGGATCATGAGGTCAGGAGATCGAGACCATTCTGGCCAACATGGTGAAACCCCATCTCTACTAAAAATTCAAAAATTAGCTGGGCGTGGTGGCAGGCACCTGTAGTCCCAGCTACTCAGGAAGCTGAGGCAGGAGAATTGCTTGAACCTGGGAGGCGGGGGTTGCAGTGAGCCAAGATCATGCCACTGCACTCCAGCCTGGGTGACACAGTGAGACTCTGTCTCACAAACAAACAAATAAACAAAAAGTCCCAAAAAAGAGAAGGCCAAGATCAGATGACTTCACAGGTAAATTCTACCAAACATTTAAAGAATTAACACCAATTCTCACGCTTCCAAAAATCAGAAGATACAAGATGTCTCACCCACCCCATTCTATAAGGCCAGCATTACCCTCATTTGAAAGACAGATAAAGACATCAAAAGAAAGAAAATCAGAGACCAGTATCCCACAAGAAAATAGATGCAAAGATCCTCAACAAAGTACTACTAAACTGAATTCAATATATTAAAAGGATTATACACCATAATCAAGTAGGGATTTATCCCAATAAAAGTGTGGTTCAACATAAAGAAATCAATCCATGTAACATACCACATAAATAAGAGCAAAGATAAAGACCACATGATCATCTCAAAGGATGTAGAAAAAGCATTTGAAAAATTCAACACCTTTTTATGATTAAAAAAACTGAATAAAAAAAGTAATACAAAGAAACTACTTCAACATACTAAAAGCCATGCAATATGAACAACCCATTCTAACATCAGACTCAATGGTAAAAAAATTATTTTCCTCTAAGATCAGCAACAAGGACGCCCACTTTCACCACATCTATTTGACACAGTATTGAAAATTATAGCCACAACCATTAGTTAAGAAATAAAATGCACCCAAATTGGAAAAAAGTAAAACTATCTCTATTCACAGATGACATGAAACTCATAAAGAGAAAAATACCAGAAACTCATAAAGCTAGTAGAGCTAACATTCAGTAAACTTGCACAGTACATGATCAATGTACAAAAATCAGATGTTTCTATACACTAGTAATGTACAATCTGAAAAGGAAATTAATAAAGCAAATCCACTAGAAATAGCATTAAAAGAATAAATAGGAATAAATGCAGCAAAGGAGGTGAAGACTCGTACACTAAAAACCACAAAAGACTGCTGAAAGAAATTAAAGACATAAATAAATGGTATGTCTTCATAAATAAATGCCATTTTCACAGACAGAATAACTTACTATTGCTAAGATGTCAATACTACCCAAAGCAATCTACAGATTCAATGCAATTTATATAAAAATTCCAACAAACTCTTCTGCAGAAATAGAAAAGCCAATCTTCAAATTCATATAAAATTAGAATGGGTCCAGAATATTCAAACAATCTTGACAAAAAACAAAGTTGGAGAACTCACATTTCCTGATTTCAAAACTTACTACAAAGATACAGTAATCAAAATAGTGCAGCACATACATAAGATCACACATGTAGATCAGTGGAACATAGAAATGATCTCTGGCCAATTAATATTTGACAAGTGTGATAAGTCCATTCCATAGAGAAAGAATAATCCCTTCATCAACAGGTGGTGGTGGTGGGAAAACTGGAATTCCAGTACAAAACAATGAAGTTGGACCCCTGCCTCACATAATAAACAAAAAGTAAATTAAAATGGATCAAATACCTAATTAAGAGCTAAACTCATACAACTCTTAGAGGAAACTGTAGAGGAAAACCATGACCTGGCATTTGGCAACAGATTCTTAAAGACACCAAAAGCACGACCAAAAGAAAACAATGGGTAAATCAAAATTTAAGACTTCCAGCTGGGCGTGGTGGCTCACACCTGTAATCCCAGCACTTTGAGAGGCTGAGAAGGACAGATCACTTGAAGTCAGGAGTTTCAGATCAGCCTTGCCAACCTGGTGAAACCCCACCTCTACTAAAAAAAAATACAAAAATTAGTTGGACATGGTGGCCTATGCCTATAGTCCTAGCTACTTGGGAGGCTGACGCAGAAGAATCGCTTGGACCCAGGAGGCGGAGGCTGCAGTGAGCTGAGATCGCACTACCGCACTCCAGCCTGGGCTACAGACCGAGACCCATCTCAAAAAAAAAAGACCAGGGGCGGAGGCTCACGCCTGTAATTTCACACTTTGGGAGGCCAAGGCAGGAGGATCACTGAAGGTCAGGAGTTTGAGACCAGCCTGGCCAACATGGTGAAACCCCATCTCTACTAAAAATACAAGTATTAGCCCAGGCGCTGTGGCTCACGCCTGTAATCCTAGCACTTTGGGAGGTCGAGGCAGGTGGCTCACTTGACGTCAGGAGTTTGAAACCAGCTTGGCCATCAAGGTGAAACCCCGTCTCTACTAAAAATACAAAAAATTAGCTGGGCATGGTGGTGTGCGCCTGTAATCCCAGCTACTCGGGAGGCTGAGGCAGGATAATTGCGTGAACGCGGGAGGTGGAGGTTGCATGAGCAGAGACTGTGCCACCGCACTCCAGCCTGAGCAACAGAGCAAGACTCCATCTCAAAAAAGAAAAAAAAAAAAAAAAAAATTAGGCATGGTGGCACACACCTGTAATCCCAGCTACTTGGGAGGCTGAGGCAAGAGAATCGCTTGAACCAAGGAGGCAGAGGTTGCAGTGAGCCAAGATCGTGCCATTGCACTCCAGCCTGGGTGACAGAGCAAGACTCCTTCACCCCTCAAAAATAAAATAAAATAAAATAAAAAAATTAAAACTTCTGCACATCAAAGGACATTATTGAGAAAGTAAAACAAAAACCTACATAATGGAAGACAGTATTTGCAAAACATATACAGAATGAGCAACGCAAATGCAAAAAATCTGAAATGCTCTAAAACCCAAAACTTTTCAATTACCAACATGATGCTCAAAGGAAATGCTCATTGAAGCATTTTGCATTTTGGATTTTTCAGATGTGGATTGTTTGAATGTAAGTATAATGTAAATAGTCTAAAGTTTGAAAAACCTAAAATCTGAAACACTTTGGGTCCCAAGCATTTCAGATAAGGGATACTCAAACTGTACAAGATATAAGGAACTTCTTCAACTCAAGAACAAAAGTACAAAGGGATACAAAATTATAGCTATATAGGAGGAGTAAGTTCTATTGTTCCATAGCACTATAGAACGAATGCAGTTAACAATTATTATTGGATAGATTCAAAAGGCTAAAAGAGAGAATTTCGAATGTTCCCAACATAAAAAAATAGTTTTGGGGTGATGGCTATCCTAATTACCCTGATTTGAACATTCCACATTTTATACATGTATAAAAACATCACTCTGTATCCCCTACGTATATACAAGTATTACATATCAACTAAAAATAAAAGAGGGCCAGGCGCAGTGGCTCATGCCTGTAATCCCAGCACTTGGGGAGGCCGAGGCGGGCAGATCACGATGTCAGGAGTTTGAGACCAGCCTCACCAACATGGTGAAACCCCGTCTCTACTAAAAATACAAAAATTAGCCAGGTGTGGTGGCACGCACCTGTACTCCTAGCTACTCAGGAGGCTGAGGCAGGAGAATCACTTGAACCCAGGAGGCAGAGGTTACAGTGAGCCAAGATCTCGCTGCTGCACTCCAGCCTGGGCAACAGAGGGAGACTCCATCTCAAAAACAAACAAACAAACAAACAGACAAACAAAAAACAAAAAGAGAAAAAAGAACTGAACTACAAAACCCAATTCAAAAACAGAGACAGGACTTGAATAGATACTTCTCCAAAGATGATACACAAATGGCCAACAAGCAAATGAAAAATTGCTCATTGGCCAGGCACGGTGGCTCACACTGTAATCCTAGCACTTTGGGAGGCCAAGGCAGGCAGATGGCTTGAGCTTAGGAGTTCGAGACCAGGCCTGAACAACATGGCGAATGAAACCCTATGTCTCCAAAAAAATACAAAAAATTAGCCAGGCGTAGTGGCCCGTGCCTGTGGTCCCAGCTACTCGGGAGGCTGAGACAGAAGAATCCCTTGAGCCCAGGAAGCAGAGGTTGCAGTGAGCCAAGATTGTGCACCTGCACTCCAACCTGGGTAATAGAGCGAGACTCTGTCTCAAAAATAAAAAAAACAACAACAACAAAGAAAAATTGTTCATTGTCATTAGTCATTAGGGAAATGCAAATCAAAACCATGAGATACCACCGCACATGCACTAAGATATCTACAAGAAAAATCAAAAGCTTAAAACATGGAAAATAACAAGTGTTGGCAAAGATATAGAGAAAACAGAAGCCTTGTACATTGCTGCTGAGAACATAAAATGGTACGGTTGTGTAAAATAGTTTGACAATTCTTCAAAAGGTAAAACACAGAATTACCCTATGACTGAGCAAATCCACACTCATCCAAAAGAATGGAAAACCAGGATACTTATATCAAATTTATACACCAATATTCACTGCAGCATTATTCACAATAGTCAAAGGTGGCAACAAAGCAACATCTATCTTAGGGACAACAAATCGATAAACAGAATGTGGCATATACATATAATGAATATTATTCAGCCATAAAAAGTAATGATGTTCTGATCATGGCTATACTATGGATGAAACTGAAAGCCTTATGTTTCAGCTTTCAGGTAAAATAACCCAGATGCAAAAAGACAAATATTATATAATTTCACTTACATGAATATCTAGAATATACGAATTCATAGAGACAGAAAGTACTAAGTTACCAAGGACTGGGATAGAAAAAAATGGGAGTTATTGGCTAATGTCAGTTTTTGTATGGCATGATGAAAAAGTTTCAGAAATAGAGTCAACGGTAGCACAACACTGTAAATGTAACTAATGCCACTCACTTATATACTTAAAAATACTTAAAACTGCAAATTTTATGTTACATATAGTCTACCACAATGTTTAAAAACCTTATGAGTTACTTTCCTTCCTTTTTATGCTCTGGAATTGTTTAAATAGCACTGAGATTTTCTTGTTTAAATCTGATGGAATTCCCCTATGAAAACATCAGAGCCTGGTCCTTGTTGTGGGGTAGTACTTTAATAATTACCTCTATTTCATCTATAGAAATTTGTCCACTTAATTTTGTCTGCGCTGAAGTCCAGTTGGGGAAATTATATTTTCACAGGAAATTAATCTAGGTTCAACATTTTTATATAGGGCTAAATAAATTGGTTCTTATGACTGATTTTTGTCAAGTTCTTTTGTTTTGATGTTCATATCTACCTTGTCATTTCTTATTTTACGTATTTCTGTTTTTAAACCTCTTTTCCTGATTAACAATTGGGTATTTTTTCCCTGGTTTTTGAAGACCTGATTTTTCAAAGAGGCAACATTCTGAACAATGTTAATACTATTTTAAAATTCCTAATTAGTTTATCCTTTTATCTTTATTTCCGTTCTTCTGTTTCAGTTTATTTTTCTTTTTCCAGGTTTTTCAGTTGACTATTTAATTCATTTATTTTCATTTTTACTGCTTTAAGTATATGAGGAAATGAATTTTCCTCTGGACATTTTTATAAAGCAAATGTAACACTGATACCTTAAAGAATGCACAAAAAAAAAAGGACATTACAGACCAATCTTACTTATAAATATCAATGCAAAAGTACCAAATAAAGTATTAGCCATCAGAATGTATGCACATTTTTGAAAAAATAATTATCTGGCATAGTTTATTCTAGGAATACAAGGATGGCTCAATAGATTAGGAAATCTACTAATATGGCAGTGCCACCTCTTATCCTTGAGAGATACATTCTGAGGCTCCCAGTGGATGCCTGAAACCTTTGATACTATGTCGTTTCCCATAGACACATACCTATGATAAAGTTTAATTTCTAATTAGCCACAGCAAGAGATTAACAACAATTGGGTGGGAATGATGGCTCACGCCTGTAATCCCAGCACTTTGGAAGGCCGAGGTGGGCAAATCACTTGAGGTCAGGAGTTTGAGACCAGCATGGACAACATGGTGAAACCCAATCGCTACCAAAAATACAAAAATTAGTCGGGCATGGTGGCATGTGCCTGTAATCCCAGCCACTCAGGAGGCTGAAGCAAGGAGAATCATTTGAACCCAGGAAAAGTAGACTGCAGTGAGCTGAGATTGCACCACTGCACTCCAGCTTGGGCAACAGAGCAAGACCCTGTCTCAAAACAAAACAAAAAATAACAACAATTATAGTTAGTTATAATTAATCTCTCTCAAATTATCTTAATTGTAGTCTACTCACCTATAATTAATTACTTTCTGAAATTATCTTATTGTAGTCTACTCACCTATTTGGAAACTGCAGCTGACTGTGAGTAATTGAAACCACAAAAAACAAAACTTTGCGTGAGAAAGGACTACTATATAACTCACACCTTAATAAATCTAAGGCCAGGTGTGGTAGCTCATGCCTGTAATCCCAGCACTTTGGGAGGCCGAGGCGCGGAGATCACTTGAGCTCAGGAGTGTAAGACCAGCCTGGCCAACATGGTGAATCCCCATCTCTAGTAAAAACACAAAAATTAGCTCAGCGTAGTGGTGCACGCCTGTAATCCCAGCTACTCAGGAGGCTGAGGCAGGAGAATCACTTGAACCCAGGAGGTGGAAGTTGCAGTGAGCCAAAATTATGCCAATGCACTCCAGCCTGGGCAACAGAGCGAGACTTGTCTTTAAAAAAAAAAAAAAAACTAAAGAGGGAGAAAGTTCATATAACCTTCTCCACAGACAACAAAAAGATCTTTAAAGCAATAATAATTTCTGATAAAACATTTAATAAATAAATTTATGAAGATTGAAATCACACAGACTATCTTTCCAATGAGCAATGGAATAAAACTAGAAATCAAAAAGTCCTTAAAATAACATTAACCCGGACGGGTGCAGTGGTTCACACCTGTAATCCCAGCACTCTGGGAGGCTGAGGCAGGTGGATCACCTGGGGTCAGGAGTTCGAGACCAGCCTGGCTAACACGGTGAAACCCCGTTTCTACTAAAAATACAAAAAATTAGCCAGGTGTGGTGGCGCATGCCTGTAATCCCAGCTACTTGGGAGGCTGAGGCAGGAGAATCGCTTGAACCTGGGAGGCGGAGGTTGCAGTGAGCTGAGATCACGCCAACGCACTCCAGCTTGGGAAACAAGAGCAAAACTCCGTCTCAAAAAAAAAATTATAACAACATTAACCTTAAAATTTAAATATAAACAATATGACCACTTCAAGCCGAGGTTTAAAAGTTTGAAAAATAATATTTGCAGCCCCTCTCCAACTCCCAAAGAGGAAATAAATTCAAAAGAGGAATCATTCTGATAGCATTTACCATTATATGTAAAATCTTAAATTTACTGCCAATAATCTACATACACAGATGTTCCCTAAGAATGGAGTTACATCCTGATAAACCCATTCTAAGTTGAAAATACCTAGGTCAAAGGTGCATTTTAAGACATTTCCAACTTACAACGGGTTTACCCAGACTTAACTCCATCATTATATCACGGAAATGACCTACCTCGAATAAATACAGATGGTCCCTAACTTACGATGGTTCAGCTTTAATGGTACAAAGCACTATGCATTCAGTATGCTCCATGATATGACAACAATAATGGAATTAAATGAAATTCTAAGATAAAGCCAGTTAATAAACACTGTTAGAGTAAAAGTATTACAACACTTTTAAGCACATTCTAAAGAATGCCCAATTTTGATTAGAACATGAATTACCTGTTTGTATTCACTGACACAACTTTGACAGCAAAATCTTTTCTGTTGACCATCAATCACCAGAACATTATTTCCAGCACCTTTACTAGGCAAGTACTCTCCACACTGTTCACAGCAATTCATTATTAAACCATTGGCCATTCTATATCTATTAAAGCAGTGGTCACTGCACAGCTTATGAGTCATATTTTTAAAGCTGACTTCATGGCGAATCTAAAAGAAAAATAAACAAAATCTTACAAAACAGATCAATCTGACAAGTAGCTAAATAATAAAGCATTCTGAACAGAAATAAAGATGTCCCAATAAGGCTTGTTTGGAGAAAAGGAAAAAAAAATTTTTTTTTTTTTTAAAGACAGGGTCTCGCTCATTACCCAGGCTAAAGTACAGTGGCACCATCAAAGCTGACTGCAGCCTCAATCCCCTGGGCTCAAGCAATCCTCCTACCTCAGCCTCCCGAGTAGCTGAGACTATAGACACACACAACCACGCCTAACTAATGTTTTTTCTTTTAGGTAGGGATAGGGTCCCACTATGCTTCCCAGGCTGATTTCAAACTCCTGGCCTCAAGTGATCCTCCCACCTTGGCTTCCCAAAGTGCTAGGATTATATAGGTGTGAGCTACTGAGCCTGGCCCCATTTTCATAATTATTTAAATTGTTTTTATACACACAGGAACACATGTATGGCACTGAAAAAAGAAAAAAACCCATCAGTGACATCACTACAAACTTCTCTAGAGGTATCAGAAGATGACAGAAAACCAAGTTTGGGTAGTGGTGATATTAAACTTCATAGAGTAAAAATCTTTAGACCAATTTTTAAAAACTATAAATAAAGTACATTTCTCTAGAAAAATGAGGAGGGGAGAACCATTATAAATCATTCAAATGACTTATATATAAACAGATTACTTTTTATTTAACACAATATTAATAATGTGAGGTTATCAAAAAATATTCCAATCGTTCTACTTCTCAGCAAAATTATTTGTAGTATTTCTTGTGTAGTCTGCCTGCTTGTTTAAATAAATATATTACTAGACAAAAATCAACCTCAACACTATGGTTTTGTCTGTGAGTGTTCCCAACCTCAGGGGAAAAAAAAGGCAATTAACACAATGATTTTTCCGAAATCATCCTCTGGGAGAATCAGATTATATAAAAGGATATTTATAAGATAAGATCCTATGGGAGAATCAGATTACATAATAGGATATTTATAAGATAGTCTTTATATATATTCATTTTTAAGGAACTGATAAAAGATTATCTAATAGTTCTTAAATGAAGTTTAAAATATTCCTATTTGTTAGAATTAAATGATAAAGAAAAAAATACAAACCTCAGTTAGTTTACCACAGATTGTACATCTTGATTTATTTAGAGCTCCTTTAGTAGGATTCTGTTTGTCTTCATAGAGAGATAAACAAGATGTACTACAGAATTCCTGGAAGGACTCACTTGAATCCACTTGAGCAACAATGGTTCCTTTCATTGTAGTTATATCTCTGAAAAATAAGTGATACATATTAAAATTCCATTTTAAAAGAAATCAAATATAAGAGTCATAAGTGACATTTTTCATTTCTATAGACTAAGTCCTGCAAATCAAACATCATTCTTGGATCTAATAAATCATTTTTATTAGACATTCCTAATAAAATATGTTTGGAAATAAAGACTTTTGAGAAGCAAAAATATTTTATACTATTAAATCTTTGCCACTACTCAATTTATCTTTAAATTCACTAAAAAGGATTTCAAATATTGGGAAAACTAAAAAAAGAAAAGCTGTTATTAGTTATATGGAATTAATGTTAAGGATTAATTTACTGAGGTATAACCTGTTCAATTCCCTCCCCTGGATAAGTAGAAAGTAAGAGGTATCTGGGTTATGGGAATATGGTATACGTTCTAGAGGGATAACTGAACTTAAATATACCCACACACCCCAACCCCAAATAACCTCACCCACCATTAACATGGCTCTCCAACAGTAAATAGAAATGTTAGAAAATGACAATACTGCTGAGCGCAGTGGCTCACGCCTGTAATCCCAGCACTTTGGGAGGCTGAGGCGGGCGGATCACGAGGTCAGGAGATCGAGACCATCCTGGCTAACATGGTGAAACCCCGTCTCTACTAAAAACACAAAAAATTAGCCAGGCATGGTGGCAGGCACCTGTAGTCCCAGCTACTCAGGAGGCTGAGGCAGGAGAACGGCATGAACCCAGGAGACGGAGCTTGCAGTGAGCGGAGATCAGCGCCACTGCACTCCAGCCAGGGCGACAGAGCGAGAATCCGTCTCAAAACAAAACAAAACAAAACAAAATTGACAATACTGATGACCTTTGAAGTTTTCCTTTTATTCTGATTTTCAAGATCCTACACTGTAGTATTTAAGTTTACTACTGCAAAGCAATCTGTGTAACAATTGTTTCAGTATTTGAATTTATTAAACATGTACAGAACACTAAGCTCTTTGTAAAATTCAAGATCTAAATATAGCTTCAGAGAATTGAGCTGCTCCAAGATATGGTACAGAAAGGCCACCAGGCTTTACCTTGCATATAACATACCATATTCCAGCTATTTTTAACCAGTGAAGCTAGATCAAAAAACAGCAGAAGAGGGCTGGGCATGGTGGCTCACGCCTATAATCCCAGCACTTTGGGAGGCTGAGGTGGGCAGATCACCTGAGGTCAGGAGCTGAAGACCAGTCTGGACAATATGGTGAAACCTCATCTGTACTAAAAATACAAAAATTAGCTGGGCATGGTGGCGAAAGCCTGTAATCCTAACTACTCGGGAGGCTGAGGCAGGATAACTGCTTGAACCCAGGAGGTGGAGGACCCAGGAGGTGGAGGCTGCAGTGAGCTGAGATCGCACCATTGCACTCCAGCCTGGGCTACAGAGTGAGACTCTGCCTAAAAAAAAAAAAAAGGAAAAAAAAAGAAAAAGAAAAAAACAGTAGAAGAGAGGATCCTGCCTTTCTAAGGCTGGCTAAAAATTGGTACCTGAGTCTTGAAATACTATTTCTAATGACTTAATGTTCAAAACAAACACATATAAAATCCAAAGACTTGCCAATTTTATAATCTTGATCTGAAGACAGGGTAAAATTTAACCAATTTTAACACAGAATCACGCATAAACTGCTTAGCATTTTTATTTGGCTATAAGAACTAATTTCTTCTCATTAATCATGTAAATAAGTATGTATTGTTACAAAATCAAAGAGTCCAATGGAGATTACAGACAAAATTAATTATAAGGACCTATCTAAATCAACTCCAATGCCATCCAAACAGGAAGCCTTTTATCCATATGCCACCTGGACTTGATAGGGAAGTTTCCAAAGGTATTACAAATCTGTTTCACTTTTCTTAAAATTTTACAACTCCAAAATTCAACTATATGGAATTATGTTGAAAGGTAAACCTTACTTTTTACACATAACACAGAGTTTCTTTGGAGCAGGCTTGTGGGAGAAGGAAGAAAGGCAGGTGGTAGAACAAAAGAGGTGAGCTGATCCTTTTCGTTGATAAGCTGTCTGGCCCTTCTGTAAAGGTTTTTTGCAGTTTGCACAAGTGACTTTAACTGGTTTAGTAGGCTGCTGTTGGGCAGACGGCTGGAAAATCTGTTTAGGAAGTGAGGCCACTGGTGATAAAGAGTCCACCCCTGGTTGTTTCTGATTACGGGGAAATGAAGCTGACTGGGAGATCCAAGAATCTTAAAAACAAAATGCACAAGAAAGAGTAATGAAACAAGTGTTTGTTTATACATATTAAAATTTATATCAGAGAAATATTAACTTCCCATTTTGTACAATTTTAAGATGTTAATGGAACAGCAACATAGCAGAGAGGTATATAGCACAAGTTTTGGAGTAAGAATGTCACGGTAACAATGCACTATATTCTTTAAAGTAGTTAACATTAGATTTTAAGTGTTCTCAGCACAAAAAAAGGGTATGTCGGGTAACTCAGAGCTCAATCTAGCCATTCCCACAATGTATATCTACTTCAAAGCAACATATTGTACACAATAAATAAATATACAAGTTTTGTCAATTTTAAAAAAAATTAATTAAAAGAAAAAAGAATGGTTCACATTCCAGCTCCATCGCTTACAAGATTGGGAAGCTACTTAAACTGTGCCTTACTCTTTAGAGCGCCTGAAATGGTATTAACCTCATGCTAATGGTAAACATTAAATGAGGTAAGACATATAATAAAGCATAATAACTGGCATATAGGAAGTATTAAAAATGTCACTAGTTATTAAGCAGGAAGTATTCACGTATTTATAAAATATCACTTTAGGCGAGGAACACATATATCAACATTAAATAATAATAAAATCCTAACTAGAACCTTTGACAAATGTAATGCAAGTCTAAAAAAGTTTATAATTATTTCCAAGACATATTTTAAGAACAGCTTTTCCATATATGTTTAGTTTCATGGCCTTTAAATGTAACACATAATCTCATAGAAAGAGTGTTACACAGAAATGATGGAATTAAACCAATGTATACAGGCATATCTCAGAAATATTTCTGGTTCAGTTCCAGATCACTGCAATAAAGCTAATACTGCAATAAAGCAAGACATGGGAATTTTTTTGGTTTCACAAAAAATGTTATGTTTACACTATAATGTAGTCTATTAAGTGTACAATAGTATTATATCTTTTTAAAATCTACATCTTAATTTAAAAATACTTTATTGCTAAAAAAACACTAATCATGTGAGCTTTCATCAAGTTGTAATCTTTCTGCTGGTGGAGGGCCCTGCCTCAATGCTGATAGCTGCTGACTGATCACGATGGTGGCTGCCAATTGGCTGTGGCAATTTCTTAAAATAAGACAACAATGATCTTTACCCCATCAATGAACTCTTCTGCTGTTTGACAGCAGTTTACCCACACTAGAGCTTCTTTCAAAATCAGAGTTAATCTTCTCAAACCCTGCAACTGCTTTATCAACTAAGTTTACGTAATACTCTAAATCCTTTGTTGTCATTTCAACAACATTCACAGTATCTTCACCAGGAATAGATTCATCTCAAGAAACCACTCTATTTGCTCAACCATAAAAAGCAACTCCTCATCTGTGCAAGTTTTATCACGAGATTGCAGCAATTCAATCTCATCTTCGGGCTCTACTTTTTTTTTTTTTTTTTCTTTTGAGACAGTCTCTCTCTGTAGCCCAGGCTGGAGAGCAGTGGAGCAGTCTTAGCCCACTGCAACCTCTACCTCCTGGGATCAAGCAATTCTCATGCCTCAGTCTCCCAAGCAGCTGGGATTACAGGTGTGTGCCACCACACCTAGCTGATTTTTATATTTTTAGTAAAGACAGGGTTTCACCATGTTGGCCAGGCTGGTCTTGAACTCCTGGCCTCAACCGATCCATTTGCCTCAGTCACCCAAAGTGCTGGGATTATAGGGATGAGCCTCCATGCCCAGCCTCATTCAGGTTCCACTACTAATTCTAGTTCTCATGCTATTTCCACCACATCTACAATTACTTCCTCCACTAAAGTCTTGAACCCTTCACCATCATTCATGAGGGTTGAAATCAACTTCTTCCAAACTCTGGTTAATAATGCTGTTTTGACCTTCTCCCATGAATTACAAATGTTCATAAGGGCACTGAGAATGGCAAATCCTTTCCAGAAGGCTTTTAATTTACTTTGCCTAGATCCATCAGAGGAATCACTATCTATGGCAGTTATAGCCTTACGAAATGTATTTCTTAAATAGTAAGACTTAAAAGTCAAAATTACTCCTTGATCCACAGGCTACAGAATGAATATTGTGGTAGCAGGTATGAAAACAACACTCATCTCCTTGTACATTTCCATCAGAGCTCTTGGATGACCAGGTGTGGGCAGTAATAGTTTAAAAGGAATCATTTCTGCTGAGCAAAAGGTCTCAACACTAGTTTAAACTATTCAGTAAACCATGCTGTAAACACACATGCTGTCATCGGGGCTTTGTTGTTCCACTGATAAAGCATAGGCAGAGTACATTTATCATCATTCTTAAGGACCCTACAATTTTCAGAATGGTAAATGAGTACTGGCTTCAACTTACAGTCACTAAGTATATTAACCTCTAACAAGAGAGCCATCAGTTGTTTTGTCTACACTGAAAATCCGTTGTTTCATGTTGCCACCTACATCAATTATCTTAGATCTTCTGGAGAACTTGTTACAACTTCTACGTCAGCACTTGCAGCTTCACCTTGCATGTTTATGTTATGGAGATGACTTATTTCCTTAAACCTCATGAACCAACCTTTACTAGCTTCAAACTTTTCGTTTCCTTCTCTCTCTCAGTTCTCATAAAACTGAAAAAGAGTTAGCGCCTAACTCTGGATTAAGCTTTGGCTTAAGGAAATGTCATAGTTGGTTTGATCTTCTATCCAGACCACTTAAACTTTCTCCACATCAGCAATAAGGCTGTTTTGTGGCTGGACACGGTGGCTCACACTTATAATCCCAGCACTTTGGGGGTCTGAAGCAGGTGGATTGCTTGAGCAGTTTGAGAGCAGCCTGGGCAACATAGCGAAACCCTGTCTCCACAAAAAATATTTTTTAAAAATTAACCAGGCATGGTGGCACATTCTTATGGTCCTAGATACTCGGGAGGCTGAGATGGGAGGATCTCTTGAGCCTGTGAGGCAGAGGCTGCAGTGAGCCAAGTTCAAACCACTGCACTCCAGACTGGGTGAGAGTGAGACTCTGTCTCAAAAAAAGGCTATTTCACTTTGTTATCATTCCTGTGTTCACTGGAGTAGCAGTTTTAATTTCCTTCAAGAACTTTTCCTTTGCATTTACAATTTGGCTGTTTGGTTCAAGAGGCCTAGCTCTCAGCCTTTCTAGGCTTTTCAACATGCATTCCTCACTAAGCCTAAACAGGTCTAACTTTTGATTTAAAGCAAGAAATGTAAGGTTTTCTTTCACTTGAACACTTAGCAACCATTATAGGGTTATTAACTGACCTAATTTAAATATTGCTGTGTCTCAAGAAACAGGGAGGTCCAAGGAGAGGGAGAGTTAGAACACACACAACATTTATCAATTAGGTTCACTCTCATATGGGTATGGTTTGTGGCATCCAAAACAATTACAATAGTAACATCAAAGATCACTGATCACAGACCACCGTAACAGATATAATAATAATGAAAAGGTCTGAAATATTGTGAGAATTACCAAAATGTGAAACAGAGACACGAAGTGACCACATGATGTTGGAAGTGTGGCGCCAAAAGACTTACTCGGCTCAATGTTGCCACAAACCTTCAATTTGTGTAAAATGCAATTATCTGTGAAGTGCAATAAACAAAGTACTATAAAATGAGGTATGCCTGTACTGACCAATCCAATGTCAAATTCCTCTACCACTGCAAAGGTTCAGCACAGCACAGTACTGAGGTGTGGTAACTATTAATGCTAGAGGACATATTTTCTCTTTTGTGCTAAGCTTCTTTAGTGTTTAGTAGAAGTCTCCAGTTTGCTGCACTAGTTGCTGTTCTGCAGGCCTCCCATGGCACTACCAATACCATAACCTATCTTCATTTTGAAACTTTTCAGGTTACCACTTCTAATTTCTACTACTCTGGTCTCTCATAAATTTCCTTTTCCTTTCTAGTTTCTCCGTATTTTGAACTTCCATACATAAAAGCTGCCCTTCCACAGGAAAAAAATTATTTTCCTTGAGGTACAAAATACAACCAGAGCTTGGGAAAACTTCTTTACTACCAAAACTTTAAAAAGGATGATTTTTTGGTTCTGACCCATTCCATCAACCTAATGGTTTCGAGGGGCTATTCAGATTTTACCTGACTGTATTCATACCCCTTAGTTGGAAAAACAAAAACAAGAACACACCAAACTTATTAGAATAAAGAGTGCATTCTGGAATTCTGTTATTTAACTATCATCACAGTAACTGACCAGTTTCAATAAATGGGTAAAAATCTAATCAACGAGAAAGAAAGTCACTAGAAGAACTGGTAATTCCATCTTAAGAAAGGAAAAAAGGCCTCCAATCAAAAATTATGCTTGAACATATCTAAAAGAAACAGCTCTTGCCCACATAAATAGTGGCTCCTCAGGGTGTTCTATTTTGTAGGCTTGTCACTTGAATACATAGTTAAAAGAGCCTATCAAAACTTAAGGGCATCTATTGCCTTGACACTGAAAAAAATGGTGCTTCTCTATTTTCAATTTACATTTGCCCTAGTTTTACATTTTTATTTCCTCCAACATCAAAAAAATTTTTTAGGAATAGAAAAGGCCTAATCATTTTGTCTAAACCTTCAATTTCATACAAGGGATTTCATGAAAGGATAGCTGTTAAATTTTCCCAATTAACAATTAGTCCAAGAACCAATATAAATAGCCAAGATTTTATAGCTCTTCATCCATTATTCTCTATTACAAATAAAATCAGCATATAAATGCAAGACCCAATTCATATGTCTCTTTGTGTACAGTTTTTCTGATGACGAGTTTACAGAGTTTGAGTAAACAGGAACACAATTCTTATGTTACGGTCTCTTTGATCCAGCAATATTCCTAAAGAAGTAAGTATCCCAAGATGTATACACAAGAATATTCTTAAAAATAATTATCTAAGTAGGAAAAACTGGAACCAAGCTAAATACAAAATAGACAAATTTCACACGCATATATTGACATGAACAAAATTTCAAGATCTACTGCTAGGTATTAAAAGGAATGGCAGGAATGGTTGCAAAACTGTACCTATGCTATGATCTCAGGTTAGAATTACATGTACTATTAATTAATTGATTCTCAGCGGTAAGACAACATTATTTTCTTTATATTTTTACATATAAGAAAGAAAAAATAGCTATTTTAAAACTAATTTGAGCACATTTAAGCGGCAAGGTTACAATGAAAGACTAACATACAGTTCATGACAGTATAAATTGCTAAGAGCTTTCTAAAAAGCATTATTACAATGTATTTCTGTAAGTTAAAAATGCTCATACAAACTCACACATACACCCACACACACATACACACACTTCTACCTACCTATAAGGAGTTTTAGAAGTAACAAGAAATTTCAAAACTGAGTAAAAAAGAGCATATTTATTTTAACACTACTATATACCAGGTATGTATTTTTAAACCAAAAATCGTTAGGGGCATGGGAGTAATCATAATATTTAGCCCAGTAACTTCACTTGTAGGAATATACTCTAAGGAAATAATCAGGAATGTGAGCAAATATTTCATCATAGACCTACAACAGCAAAATATGGGAAACAATGTAAAAGCCAAATATGGGAATGTTACATCAATACCCATTGTGTATCCATTAAAACTTATATAAATAGTTAATGGTATGAGAAAATGCAGTGGAGGAAAAAACAGACAACAAAACTACACAGATCTGCATTTCCACTAGGTTAACAAAATACAAAAAAAGACTAAAAGACAACCACCCAAAGCATTGATAGTGGTCATCTTTACTCAGGAGGACTATGATTGGGTCTCACTGTGTTGCGCAGGCTGGTGTGTGCTGGCTATTAACACGCACCAGCACAGAGCACTACAGTCTCCAACTCCCAGCCTCAAGGGATCCTCATATCTCAACAGCTCCACACCCCACACCTTCATGCTCAGCTTTCTTTATTTTTTTTTAGACAATGTCTCACTCTGCTGCCTGGGCTAGAGTGTAGTGGCACAATCATAGCTCACTGCAGCCTTGATCTCCCAAACTTAAAACAACCTTCCAGCTTCAGCCTCCCAAGTAGCTGAGGCTACACAGGTGTGCACCACCATGCCTGGCTAGTTTTTTTTGTTTTGTTTTGTTTTGTTTTTTGAGACAGAGTCTCACTCTGTCGCCCAGGCTGGAGTGCAGTGGTGCAATCTCTGCTCACTGCAACCTCCGCCTCCCAGGTTCAACAAATTATCGTGCCTCAGCCTCCCGAGCAGCTGGCATGCACCACCATGCCCCACTAATTTTTGTATTTTAGTTGAGATGGGGTTTCACCATGTTGGCCAGGCTGGTCTCAAACTCCTGACCTCAGATGATCCGTCCACCTTGGCCTCCCAAAATGCTGAGATTACAGGCTTGAGCCACCGCAACCAGCCCTGGCTAGTTTTTTTTTTAATCTTTAGTAGAGACAAGGTCTTGCTCTGTTGCCCAGAGGCTGGTCTGAAACTCCTGAGCTCAAGTGATCCTCCTGCCTTGGTCTCCCAAAGTGCTGGGATGACAGGCATGAGCCACCATGCTTGGCACCAGCTCTTGTTTTAAATTATAGATTTTCTAAGCAGTCTTCAATAATCAGACATTACTCGACAAATAAGAAAAATAACTAGCAATTCATATAGCATTCTACATTGCCTAGATTTTAGTTACTTCACATTATTCTCCACAATCCCTAGGATAATGAGCCTAAAATGATGACAGAATGGGTCAGAGAGAGGCATGTGAGAGAGAAACGCCGATAGACACACACACACATAGAGGAATTGGGGGAGAGGTTAAAGAGAGAGAGAGACATCCACAGACATGTCATGAAAAAGTCACAGAGTTCGTTTTGTTTTTGAGACAGGGTCTCACTTAGTCACCCAGGCTAGAATACAGTGGTGCAATCCCGGCTCACTGCAACCTCTGCCTATGGGGCTCAAGGAATCCTCCCACCTCAGCCTCCCAAGTAGCTGGGACCACAGGTGTGCACCACCATGCCTAGCTAACTTTTCATATTTTCAGTATTTTGTATTTTTTCACCATGTTGTCCAGGCTGGCACAGAGTTCTTATCACTTCCATATTTTAAAGTTTTCACAGAACAAGGCTGCTCACAGAAAACAATTTCAAATAGTCAAGAAAACTATCAACCTTCAAAAAAAAAAAAAAAAGGTGGGGGGGCTGGGTACAGTGGCTCACACCTGTAATCCCAGAACTTTGAGAGGCCAAGGCAGATGGATCACTTGAGGCCACGAGTTCAAGACCAATCTGGCCAACATGGTGAAACCCCGTCTCTACTAAAAATACAAAAATTAGCTGGGTATGGTGGCACACATTTATAATTCCAGCTACTAGGGAGGCAGAGGCTGCAGTCAGCCGAGATTGCACCACTGCACTCCAGCCTGGGCGATACAGCAAGACTCTGTCAATAAACAAATAAATAAGAAAAAAAAGTATTGCTTATTTATGCCCTTGAAAAATAAAAATAATTTTTAAAAATTTTTTAGTAGTAAAATGCTAACTAAAAGCTAAAGATACGTGGTCAAAAATAAACACGGCATTATCGAGTTGTAGACATTAAATATATACAGCCTTTTGCATGTCAATCATAACTTAAAAGTAGTTTTAGAAAAGAAAAAAAGGATGATATGTTTGGCTTTCTTCAAATGTGAGAAAAATAAAACCTTAGCCAACTCTTAATAAAAAATAAAATGGCTGGGCATGGTGGCTCATACCTAGAATCCCAGTACTTTAGGAGGCCAAGGCAGAAGGAATGTTTGAGCCCAGGAGTATAAGACCAGCCTGGGCAACACAGTAAGACTCCGTCTCTACAAATAATTTTTTTTTTTTTTTAATTTAGCCAGGCATGGTGGCTCACGCCTGTGGTCCCAGCTACTCTGGAGGCTGCGATGGAAGGATCACCTGAGCTCAAGAAGTCGAGGTTGCAGTGAGCTGAGATTGTGCCACTCTACTCCACTCTGGGCGACAGAGAGAGACCCTGTCCCAAAAAATTAATTAATTAAATTAAATAAGCACAGGGAAAGTAGAAACAAATCTAAATGCGGCCAGGTGCAGTGACTCACGCCTGTAATCCCAGCATTTTGGGAGGCTGAGGTGGGCAGATCACCTGAGGTCAGGAGTTTGAGACCAGCCTGGCCTGGCCAACATGATAAAACCCCATACAAAATACAAAAATTAGCCATGCGTGGTGGTGGATGCCTATAATCCCAGCTGCTTGAAAGGCTGAGGGAGGAGAATCGCTTGAACACAGGAGGCGGAGATTGCAGTGAGCCAAGATCGCGCCACTGCACTCCAGCCTGGGTGACAGAGCAAGACTCCATCTCAAAAAAAAATCTAAATGCAACTACTGTACAATATTACACTGTTCTTTAAGTGTGCTATTATATTAATCTTTTGGTTCTCTAACTTATATACTAAAACACTAGTAAAAATTCTATTAGCAAAAAGTAATGCATGACAAACAAGATATTAAATTATCACACTTCATTCTTTTGTTTGTTTTGCTTTTTAAATTTAGAGATGGCGTCTCGCTATGTGGCCTAGACTGGTCTCGAACTCCTGGGCTCAAGCAATCCACCCACCTTGGCCTCCCAAAGTGCTGGGATTACAGGTGTGAGCCGCCGTGCCCGGCCAAATTATCAGACTTTGGTGATGAATGTAAAGAGTATTTTTTTCTTAAATCCTTTAAATATAAAATTACTTTATGATTAACTTTTTAGTAATCCACAGAAAAATACTATACATGGTTTTACAATTCTTATTAAAATTCCAAACTTAAGATAAAATTCAATATAATTCACATATTTCACATGATCAAACTAAACAAGGTAATACCAGTTACTACAATGAAAAAAGCAGCAGCCAGAAGTTTAAATTCATTTACATGAAGTAGAGTATCTCTTACTGCTTACCAGGATTATGATGAGTTGCAGATTCTCCATTCTGAAAAACGTCTCCTGCCACATTCATTCTACCAGGATTAAAAGGTCCTACTCCAGTCTTGGTCTGTGAAGTTAAAGATGGGGTGTATGTTTGTATATTAACACCAAAATTACTTGACTGCAGTCCGTTAGAGACATCTCCCAAGTTGGTATTCTGCAGTGATGTTACATGTGTAATCATTAAGTTCATATCTCGCCCGTCAGTATTTTCTAATTGGCCATCATTCACAGAGCTTACACCTGTTTCTAAAGTTGTAACATTAGCAATCTGAATTTCAGAGTCTGGTTCTGTGGTGATACCACTATTACCCATTCCTGCATTTACCTTACTTCTTGAAAAACTGGAAGTGGAGAAATCCACATCATTGGTTCTGTTTTTAGTCTCAGGAGGTCTTCGTTCAATAAAATTGGAGGAATTTTTCTCTTGCCCTTGATTTGTTTCCATGTCCTCTTCATCATCAATGACAATTGTCTCACTTACACTTCCCTTCTGAGATGCCAACTCTTTTGAGGAAGGAGTAATTTTGGAATCATTTCCTTGTAGTTCTTCATTTTTTGATGATGTAAATGTTATGGTTCTTTGATCAGCTACCACTGGTACAGAAGGTGGGGGAGGTTGTACAGGTTCGATAAAAACAACATCATCATCATCTTCCACTGACGAGTTCTGAAACTTATTAGATCTAGACACTAAAGGATTAGCTGGACCACTAAATGAGTTTCCTACATTCGTGAGACTAGTTGCCATGGCCGTACTCCCTAATAAAACAGGAGTCTGATCAGTCAATTCTAATCCTCCCACTGAACTCGTGTCCATGCCAAAGAACCTGTTAGGAAAATAGAAAAAAGAATTAAAATGTCAGTATGACTTTTTATGTTACTCTAACTGAAACTATTGATTTAAAGGGTACTTTTATTTTATTTTTATTCTAAATGAAGTGATTCTTGTCTAACATTCAGGAAAATATGTGATATCCATTCATTAATCATTTCATATAGTTTACATGTTAACTTTTGCAGGATAACAAGGAAGGCAATTATCCAATTTTTATTGGATAATTAATCATATGCAATATATTCATGGTAATCATATGCAATATATTCCTACCACCACCACCACCTCCTTTCAGGGGTACACTATTTACTCCATAAAATTTATCACTAAAAATATGGATAAATCCTCCCACACATCTGAACAGGAAAAAATAAAATAAAAATCTGAAAAAAAATAATTACTTCATTATACACTTATCCCATTTATTCACTGTATCATATAAAGTCACATGCTATAATCCTTTCCCTTACCTCATCTTTTTTGGGGGGTGGGGAAGGACAGGGTCTCATTCTGTCACCCTGGCTGGAGTGCAGCGTTGTGATCATGGCTCACTACAGCCTTGACCTCCCAGGTTAAGGCGATCCTCCCACCTCCAAGTAGCTGGACTACAGGCCATCGCCACCACACCTGGCTAATTTATTTATTTATTTATTTTGGTAGAGACGAGGTCTCACTATGTTGCCCTGGCTGGTCTCAAAATTCCTAGGCTCAAGAGATCCCCTGAACTCGGCCTCAGCCTCCCAAAGTGCTGGGATTACAGGCATGGGCCATTGTGCCTGGCCATCTCATCTTTTTTTAACCCACTTTTCTCATATTCTCTGGCTCCCATTAATTGTACAATTAAATCTTTCTGAAAATTTTAATCTTTTTTGACCCTATCCAGAAAGCATAAATTCTTTTTTTTGCCAGGCACTATGCTGTGTGCTTTATATTCCAGTAGCAGGCTGAATAAAGGTCACCAAAGATATCAGGTCCCCATTCCTGGAACCTACAAATGTTAACCTTACATGGAAAAAGGGACTTTGCAGATATGATTAATGTTAAGGATTTTCAAGTGAGATTATATGGGATTACCTGGGTGGGTCACAAATGTACTCACAAGTACCCTTATAAAAGACATGCAGAGGGGGACTACAAGTAAAACAGAAGGCAGTGTGACCATTGGGAGGCTGAGGTGGGCAGATCACTTGAGCCCAGGAGTTTGAGACCAGCCTGGGCAACATGACAAAACCCCATCTCTACAAAAAATACAAAAATTAGCCGGGCATGTTAGCACATGCCTGTAGTCCCAACTACTCAGGAGACTGAAGAGGAGAATCATCTGAGGCCGGGAGTTTGAGGCTGACGTCAGCCATGATTGTGCCCTTGCACTCCAGCCTGAGCTACAGAGTGAGAACCTGTCTCAAAATGGGGGAAAAAAAAAAAGAAAAAGAAAAAAGAAAAGAAAAGAAATTCTGGCTTACAGATGCTAACTCTCTTGCCCAAGTCACACAGCTAGGTTGAATACCCAGGTCTCTAAAACTCAAGAGTTCAAAACTCATCATTCTGCTACATTCAACTAATATTTTCTAAGCACCTCCTATATGCCAGGTTGTGCTGAAGTCAAAGAAAATAGCAGAGTTAAGAAGATAACCTCAGGCCAGACACAATGGCTCATACCTGTAATCCTAGCATTTTGGGAGGCTGAGGTGGGAGGACTGCTTGAGCCCAGGAGTTCGAGACCAGCCTGAGCAACATAACAAGACCTCAAATCTACTAAATACTAAAATTTAAAAATCAGCCAGTCATGGTGGCGCACATCTGTAGTCCTGGCTACTTAGGAGGCTGAGGCAGGAGGATCACTTGAGCCCAGGAGTTCGAGGTTGCAGTGAGCTACGATTGTGCCACTATATTCCAGCCTGGTCAACAGAGCAAACCCTGTCTCAAAAGAAAACACATACGTACACACACACACACACACACACACACACAAAATACATACGTACACACACACACACACAGAAAATTTCTAGGACAAAGTTACTGAGCAAATGGAGATGAGACAGATCATGGGAGATGAGACAGATCTCTAATTCTGAACAAGAACCATTTTGATCTCACAGATCAAACTTGGGGGGCAAAATGCAAGGGGAACCAACTAGAAGAGGTAAAACTGAAGGGCAAGTATAGACTATAGATTAAATTGTAGATAGGATGAATAGGAAGTTGAAGTGGCTTATATACAGTGGTTTGGTCTAATTTTCATAGTGTATTATCTGAAAAGATGAGGAGATACTGGCTATATAGTTCTTAAAGACTGATTTAAAAACACTTCATTTAAAGAGCCTCTGAAAGGATAAAAAAGAGACTAATATGTATTGCTTTGATTTACAGATGACAGTGGTAGAGGCATTTTTCACTGTACGTCTTGTAGCATTTTCTTAATTTTGGGCCATGTGATTTATCACTTTTTTTTAAACTAAATTTAAAAACTTTTAAACAGAATAACAGAAGGTGAAGAGATAACTAGTTTGGTGATCAGAGAACATCTCTTTAAGCAAGTGACATTTACACTGAAATACGAAATGATAAGATTCAGCTGTGAGAAAACTGGGGACAGGATATTCCAGGCAAAGAAAACAGCTTCTGCAAAGCCTAGAGGGAATGAAGTTGGCCAATCCAAGCAGCAGAATAAAGCCAATGTGGCAGATCAAAGTAGGAAGCAAAGAGGAGGATAAAATGAGACAAACAGGCAGAGAATAACACATCAAGGCCGACTAGCTAATTCATTAATTACATTTAACAGATTTACAGAGCACCTAGTATGCACAAGATACTTTCTAGGCACATGGGAAAAATCAGTAATCAAAACAGGTAAACAGCCCTGCCTAAGCTTAGAAAGCATTAATTCTAACTAAAGGTGAAAGTTTGGATTTTACTGGAACAGGAAACATTGCCATGTTTCCAGCAAAGAGGTGATACAATCTCAGGTTTTAAATAGATCACTGTGGCTGCTATGTGGGAACAAGAGGGAAAAACTGGAAGCAAAGAAACAAACTAGATGGCCATTGAAATGGTCCAAGTGAGAGATGACAGTGGCTGAAAAAGGGTGGTGATGGGAGATGAGAAAAAGTGAACAGATTAGGGTATTTTAAAAGCAAGATCTCTTACTGACATGAAAAAAAATCTACAAGGTATACTGATGACTTTTAAAAGTTACAGAACACTCATGGAGATAGAGTAGAAGGATGCTTAGCAAAGGCTGAGAAGGGTAGTGGCGAGGTGGGGGTTAATGGGCACAAAAAAACAGAATAAGACCTATTATTTGATAGCACAACAGGGTGACTATAGTCAATAATAATCTAATTGTACATTTTAAAATAAGAGTATAACTGGATTATTTGCAACACAAAGGATAAATAGTTGAAGGGATATTCCATTCTCCATGATGTGATTATCACACAATGCATGCCTGTATCAGAACATCTCATGTAGACGGGCAGAGGCTGAGGCAGGCAGATCACTTGAGGTCTGGAGTTAGAGACCAGTCTGGCCTATATGGTGAAACCCCATCTCTACTAAAAATACAAAAATTAGCTGGGCATGGTAGCATGCACCTGTAATTCCAGCTACTCAGGAGGCTGAGGCACGAAAATCGCTTGAACCTGGGACATGGAGGTTGCAGGGAGCAGAGACTGCACCACTGCACTCCAGCCTGGGTGATGGGGTGAGACTCTGTCTCAAAAAGAAAACAAAAACAATCTCATGTAACTCATAAATACACCTACAGTGTACCCACAAAAACACCTACAAAGTACCCACAAAAATTAAAAATTAAAAAGTTACAGAACACAAAGAAAATTACTACTGTGATGTTATGCATATCCCAAAAACCTATATATACGATATTTTCCCTGAAGTATATATATTTGTACATAAATTCATGGGGGAAAAAAAACTCTTGAGAGGATCACATCATACTGACAGAAGTAGTTTGCTAGGAAGGGCAGAAGTTTACGCAGGGGAGGGTGAGTGGTCAACCAGATGCACTTTGGATTCTGCTTTAATCTAGAGTTTCATGCAGCTAAGCATCTGACTGAATGAAGGAAGGAAAAGGAGTCATCTTAGCGGAAGATGATATACAGTTGACAAAATTCTAGTCAAAGATGCAATCTCCAGATACAAAAAGAGATGCAGAATAAGCACTTTTCACAGACATCAAATATGGGTATACTAACTTTTTAATGAATCATTAATTTGTCTTTTCTTTTTTTTTGAGATGGAGTCTCTGTCACCCAGGCTGGAATGCAGTGGCGCAATCGACCTTGCTCACCGCAACCTCCACCTCCTGGGTTCAAGCACTTCTCCTGCCTCAGCCTCCTGAGTAGCTGAGACCATAGGCATGCGCCACCACGCCCAGCTAATTTTTTGTGTTTTTAGTAAAGACGGGGTTTCATCACGTTGGCCAGGATGGTCTCGATCTCTTGACCTCGTGATCCACCCGCCTCAGCCTCCCAAAGTGCTGGAATTACAGGCGTGAGCCACCATGCCCGGCCGTAACTCGTCTTTTCACTGAATCTCTAAGACCTAACACAATGCTTGAGCACAGAGTAGACAATTGTCCCAAATATTTGAGGAAAGATCAGAAACCAAAGCCAATTATGTTCACTTTAACTATCAAAGTTATTTTTAAGTAACAGCATTATTTAATTATCCAAGTATACACTCTAGCCCTTTAGTTTATATATGCTGTATTATTCTCTGACCATAAACCAAGTTCTAGTGTCAGAAGAGCACTGTTCTACCACTCAACAAAGTAAGAAAATGAAATATTTTCAAAAACATACAGTATTTTACAGAATACCAAGGTCTTATTTTATTCTCACGTAACTGTGACAACCCCTTTGAGTTAAAAGAAAACAGAATTTTTTTCTATAATAAAACAGCAGCTCACACATTAATTAAAACTGCCCAAGGTCCCAAGACAGTAAAGGATTCAAACACTATACACAGAGCTCGGTTTCAAAACCAGTCTCTATTCCTCTCAGAGAAAGAGCTGTGTGTCTATCTGCTGTCAGATGAAAGACATGCTGAGACTGGAAAATGGCAAAAGATACATTTATTACTGCTTTAAAGAAAATGGGCTGAGGGCAGTGGCTCACGCCTGTAATCCCAACACTTTGGGAGGCTGAGGCAAGAAGATTGAGCTCTGGAGTTCAAGCCCAGCCTGGACAACATGGTGAAACCCTGTCTCTACTAAAATACAAAAATTAGGCTGGGCACGGTGGCTCACGCCTGTAACCCTAGCACTTTGAGAGGCTGAGGCGGGCAGATTGTCTGAGCTCAGGAGTTCGAGACCAGCCTGGCCAACATGACAAAACCCCATCTTTCCTATATATACATACACACACACACACACACACACACACACACAAGTAGCGGGGCGCCCGGGTGCGGTGCCTCACGCCTGTAATCCCAGCACTTTGGGAGGCCCAGGTGGGCAGATCACGAGGTCATGAGTTTGAGACCAGCCTGGCCAAAACAGTGAAACCCCATCTCTACCAAAAATACAAAAAATTAGCCAGGCGTGGTGACAGGCGCCTTTAATCCCAGCTACTCGGGAGGCTGAGGCAGGAGAATCGCTTGAACCAAGGAGGTGGATTCTGCCGTGAGCCGAGATTGCGCCACTGCACTCCAGCCTGGGCGACGGTGAGAGACTCTGTCTCAAGAAAAAAAACATAAGAGCTGCATTGTTTATTTACATTATTAATATTTAATTTCATTTTGCTTAATAGCTGTGAATATTTAAATCCTGACCTCTACCATTTTCTTGCTGTGGTTTTAAGCAGCTTACTTAACTGCTGAGAATTTTTTTTTTTTTTTTTTGAGATGGAGCCTTGCTCTCTTGCCCAGGCTGCAGGCTGGAGTGCAGTGGCACGATCACAGCTCACTGCAACCTCCACCTCCCAGGTTCAAGCAATTTTCCTGCCTCAGCCTCCTGAGTAGCTGGGATTACAGGCATGAGCCACCATGACCGGCTAATTTTTTTGTATTTTTAGTAGAGACGGGGTTTCACCATGTTGGCCAGACTGGTCTCGAACTCCTGACTTCAAGTGATCCACCTGCCTCGGCCTTCCAAAGTGCTGGGATTACAGGTGTGAGCCATCGTGCCCCGCTGAGGATTTTTTTTTAATCTGTGCAATTGATATAATAATGATTCTACTTTAAGGGGCTGCTATGGTGTTTGACATGAATATTTGGTCCATAATAACCATTAAAAGAATGTTAGTTATTACTGATGACAGTACTTGTATTTAAAAAATTTTAATTGAATTAGTTATGACAATTTTGAATGAAAATGTTATTCAGTATATTTCAATTTTTAAAACTTTCTGCAATAGAAATGTTAAAATTTTTTTTTTAATTTATTTAAAAGTAACTAAAGGACTTATCTGAAACTTTCTCCTTAGTATGTCTTATTTTTGCTATAAACAAGCTTTCCTTATTAAGGAACTGCCTTAGAGTAATGATGTTTATATTTTAATTTCTGAAATGTCTTAGGATATGAAGTAGTAATTTATAGGTCTTTGGGTAAAGTAAATAATCGCCCCTCTTTTTTTGTTGTTTTTGTTTGTTTTTTCTGAGATGGCGATCTTTCTATGTTGCCCATGCTGGACTCCTGGGCTCAAGTGATCCTCCTGCCTGTGTAGCTAGGACTATAGGTGTGTGCTAGGTTAAGCTTTTAAACAGAATTATCCCTTTTTTTTGTTTGTTTGTTTTGTTTGTTTGTTTGAGAAAGAGTCTGGCTCTATTGCCTAGGCTGGAGAGCAGTGGTGCGATCTAGGCTCACTGCAACACTGCAACCTCCAACTCCTGGACTCAACGGATCCTCCTGTCTCAGACTCCTGAGTAACTGGGACCACAGGCACACGCCACACGCCAGGCTGATTTTTTTGTATTTTTTTGCAGAGACAGGGTTTCTCCATGTTGCCCTGACCTGGTCTCGAACTCCCAAGCTCAAGCAACCTGCCTGCCTCAACCTCCTGAGTAGCTGGGATTTATAGGCGCATGTTATCACACCCGGCTTTTTTACTTATTTATTTATTCATTTTTGAGACAGAGTCTCACTCTGTTGCCCAGGCTGTAGTGCAGTGGTGCAATCTCAGTTCACTGCAACCTCCACCTCCAGGGTTCAAGTAATTCTTGTGCCTCGGCCTCCCGAGTAGCTGGGACTACAGGCACGTGCCACCACGCCCGGCCAAATTTTTTTTTTTTTTTTCCTTTTTGAGACCAAGTCTCACCCTGTCGCCCAGGCTGGAGTGCCGTGGCATGATCTCGGCTCACTGCAACCTCTGTCTCCTGGATTCAAGCAATTCTCTGCCTCAGCCTCCTGAGTAGCTGGGATTACAGGCGCCACTGTGCCTGGCCACAGCTCTTATTTTTTAAAAAAAAAACACAACCATTCAATAAAATAACCAAATCAATATTCAAAATACACAAGCTTCAAAAGAAACAGCAAGCCCAAAGTACCAACCTACAATGGGATTTAAAAAACAATGAATAGGGCCAGGCATGGTAGCTCACACCTGTGATCCCAGTACTTTAGGAGACAGAGGCAGGCAGATCACTTGTGTCTAGGAGTTAGAGACCAGCCCTGGTGACTCAGTGAAATCCTGACTCTACAAAAAATACAAAAATTAGCTGGGCATGGTGGTGCACATCTGTAGTCCCAGCTACTTTGGGGGCTGAGGTGGGAGGATCGCTTGAGCCAGGGAAGCAGAGGTTGCTGTAAGCAGAGATCATGCCACTACACTCCGGCTGGGCAACAGAGTGAAACCCCGTCTCAACAACAACAAAAAACACAATGAAGCTGAATTTGCGGTTAACATTCACTTGTCATAAGGGAAGTACCTGATCAACATAATGATTTTCACAGAAATGAGATAACAGCTCAGCCCAAATCTACAGATGTTATAAAATGTGTAGGCTTTTAATATTTAAGTTATTTGGCTCCTTTGTTTTGGCATACTTAAAACAGAAGAAAACCACTTCTGGGGCAGAAAAGCTAGAACTGATATCACAGTTCCCTCTGGTGGCGGCTATGTGTCAATTCGGTCTCCTTAGAAGAAAATAGTGTAGCCTAAAATAGGTCTTTCTTTACCACAGTTAGATCCCTGCAGTAATCTACTTCTCGAAACAGAATAACCATTCAACTATGACAGCTATCTTAAAATCATAGACTGTAAATAATATTGGTCACTTCTACATATCATAGAAATAATGTTTCAACCAGAAAACATCTACTTAGTCCTTTAAAGAAAGACAATCCAATTAGAAGTTGACCACTTCTCCATTATCAAAGTAAAATCTACTCCATGTAGCCGCCACTCTTCTACCTCCAGTCAATTCTAACTATTTAAGACTAAACAACTTATCTGAGTTTCCATTTTACTACAGTAAATGGTATAAAAATAGTTCACATGGCTTTTCTTCTAATTCAAAGGTATAACTGGATGTGAAAACCACTTAGCACACTCCTAAATACTTACCTAACTCCTAAACAATTACCAGACAACTGGTGCTTGTACCTCAGAATTTCAGTAAGTTTCCAATTAATTTTTAAGCTGCCTTGTGATACTCCACATTATAAATCATAAATGCTTTCAGTTCTATTTGGTCTTTATTTTGATTCAGTGAGAATTAATTAACACAACAGTTGATGTTGTCATGAAAAAACAATGAAAAGGTAATAGTTAAAATATAAATATTCATATATTTGTATCAAGAAAATATTAGTGCTTGCTGAAAAAGGCTGAACCTTCAAAAAAAATCACAAAGAAAGCACTTCAAAGTGCTTCAACAAAAGTATTCATCATCTTCTCCCTTACAAGCCTATCTAAACGCTTTCTAAGTATCGTTAAAGAATTACAAAGAAAGCTAAGGTGAACTCTTTTTTACAGCAAAGAGTATTATAAGTCAGTATGTATTCATGGCACTTATAATAGTTCTGAGTTAATATGACAGATTTAAAATGTTAAGAATAAAAATTCCTGGCCAGGCACAGTGGCTCACGCCTTTAATCCCAGCACTTTAGGAGGCCATGGCGGGCAGATCTCTTGAGCCCGCAGTTGGAGACCAGCCTGGGCAACATGGAGAAACCCCAACTCTACAAAAAATAGGAAAATTAGATGGGCATAGTGATGCACGCCTGTGGTCCCAGCTACTTATGGGACTGAGGCGGGAGGATCACTTGAGCCCAGGAGGTCAAGGCTGCAGTGAGCTAAGATTGCACCACTGCACACTAGCCTGGGCAAGAGAGCGAGACTCTATCTCAAAAAAGAAAAAAATAATAAAATAGGAAGAAGGAATTATAGGAAGAAAGAATTATTAAAAGCATTATCATTAAAGTCAAGAATAAGACAAGAACATTCTTCTACTATTACCATATAGCACTGTTATAGAAGTAACAGCCAATGTGATTACACAAAAAAGAAATGAAGAAATATAAAAACGTGAGGCCGGGCACGGTGGCTCATGCCTGTAATCCCAGCACTTTGGGAGGCCGAGGGAGGCGGATCATCTGAGGTCAGGAGTTTGAGACCAGCCTGGCCAACACGGCAAAACCCCATCTCTACTAAAAATACAAAAATTAGCCGTGCCATGATAGCACACGCCTGTAATTCCAGCTACTCCGGAGGCTGAGGCAGGAGAATTGCTTGAATGTGGGAGGCAAAGGTTGCAGTGAGCCAAGATTGTGCCACTGCACTCCAACCTGGGCAACAGAATGAGACTCCGTCTCAAAAAAAAAAAAAAGTGATAGTGGGGAAAATATTATATACAAATTATACAATTCTTTACCCCCAAAGACCCGGAAGATTTACCTGAAAAACTATTATAGACAGTGAGTTTATAAAGTAAAATAATTGTATCTACATAACAAATTAATATGTAGAAATCAGTCAACTGAACGGCCATAAAATTCTGCTTCCATCCAAAGGTCAACTAAACCTACAATAAGGGTTTTTTTTAAAAAAATGACAAACCTACAAGGAAGGGAAGATAGGAGAGAATTCAAGTGCACTAAAATTTTGGAAGAGGGAAGGCAGATAAGCATGGATTAGTTGTATCTGACTTAGCAGGCCTGAAAAAGTAAACACTGAATCCACAGGAAGCAAAGTTTTGAAATGAACAAATTACAAATGAAACTGCAGTTAACATTCACTTGTCAAGGTAGGAAGTATCTTCATCAACATAACAATTTGCAGAGGAATGAGGCAACAGTTCAAAATAGAATACTCAACAGGTTCAGGAACCACTGAAAGTAATGGCAAAAACTGCAATTACTTTTGCACCAACCTAATAGCAGCATCTCTTCTCCAAAGGGGATGATGTACTTAGGGCAGCTAATGTTTGGGAGGCCGAGGCAGGTAGATCACTTTAGGTCAGGAGTTCGAGACCAGCCTGGCCAAGATGGTGAAACCCCATCTCTACTAAAAATACAAGAATTAGCCAGGCATGGTGGCGCACACCTGTAATCTCGGCTACTCAGGAGGCTGAGGCATAAGAATCACCTGAACCTGGGAGGCGGAGGTAACAGTGAGCCAAGATCAGGCCACTGCACTCCAGTCTAAGTGACAGAGCGAGACTCTGTCTCCAAAAAAAAAAAAAAAGACAGCTAATAGACAACTCAGTGAAAACTACTGAAAAGCAATTAGAAACCTACATTTCCTTTCCCATCCAAATAAATCCACAAGTTTAATCTTTGGAGAAAGTAAAAGATTGACTTTGGACAGGAAGATTTAAGGCACAGTTCAGGTGCAAGCCCTTTATTTCAGTTGAATCTGAGGTATAAAATAAACTGATACATACTCAGGACTGGTGCTGAGACCTAACCTCCACCTAAAACTGCAAGTCACACATCTCCCCATTCAGGAAATTGGAAGGCTCTTTCTGGAAACATGATTTCATAAAAAGATACCCAAGAATGGAGATTTCCCAACAAACATCCACCCAGATCATCCCTTAATGAAGTGTGACATCAACAGTGTACTGTGACCCTCAACGGCTTAGAGTGTCCACACAGCTTTTAGACATGCATTCTTAACCACGAACAGACAACCAAGGACTACCTGACAGCTGAGTAAAGATAGGAAAGATATCTTCATGATGAAAACAAATGGGATGAAAAACTCAAGTTGGTAGAAACGGTAACTATCTAAGGGGAGAAAACATTTTAAGAAAATAATATATTCAGAGAGAAAAGAAAAGATATCCACAAAAATGAACAGAATGCTAGGAAAAAATTCGTATTTACAGGAGGAAAAAGGTACTTCTCCATGTTAAAAATATGAGTGCAGAAACTTAAAATCCAATAGATGAAAATACCATTTCCCACCTACTGAAACCAGGGCTCCTTGGAGAAATGGTATATTGCAGGTCAGAGGCAGGAAATGTGTAAGATTAGCCCAAAACACTTGCTTATAGTAGATAGCAAGAAAGCTACTGAAGACTAATGGAGTTAAAAGGACTCCAGAGCCAACATGAATAGGCTCCAACTGGCCAAAGATAGGACAATTTGAACATGAATAAAAATCACTGCAATTAATTAAAACACATCAAATATGTGGTTGGGGTTTGTTTTTTGTTTTTTTGTTTGTTTGTTTTTTGTTTTTTCTGTTTTTTAGAGGCAGGGTCTCACTGGCAACCTAGGCTGGAATGCTATGGCATCATCATAGCTCACTGCAGCCTTGAACATCTGGACTCAAGTGATTCTCCCACCTCAGCCTCCTGAGAAGCTAGAGCTACAGGAATGTGCCGCCATGCCTAGCTAATTGTTTTATTTCTTGTAGAGATGAGGTCTCCCTATGTTGCTCAGGCCCTGAACTCCAGGAGTTCAGGAGTCTTGAACTCCTGGCCCTAAGTGATCTTCCCACCTCAGCCTCTCAAAGCACTGGGATTACAGGCATGAGCCACCATGCCTGGCCTCAAATATGCTTAAATCCGTGAATTCATCACGGTACTAATACCAACAAAAAACAAACCTAATTCCAAAGCAAGATTCAATAACATAAAGATATCAATTTTCCCTAAATTATCTGCAAACTTACTTTGATCCCAATAAAAATACTAACAGAATTTTTAATTAGATAAACTGAATCTCAAATTTATATGAAAAAATAAGCAAGAACAGGAAAATTCCTTTTTTTTTTTTTTTTTTGAGATGGAGTCTCGCTCTGTCACCCAGGCTGGAGTGCAGTGACACAATCTTGGCTCACTGCAAACTTCACCTCCTGGGTTCAAGTGATTCTTGTCCCTCAGCCTCCCAAGTAGCTAGGATTACAGGCGCCTGCCACCATGCCCAGCTAACTTTTTGTATTTTTAGTAGAGACAGGGTTTCACCATGTTGACCAGGCTGGTCTCCAACTCCTGACCTCAAGTGATCTGCCTGCCTTGGCGTCCCAAAGTGCTGGGATTATAAGCGTGAGCCATGACGCCCAGCCAAGAACAGGAAAATTCTAAAAAGAGATGAGTAACAGAAGCAACTAGCATATTATGAAGCTACAATAAATAAAACAGTGAGGTAGGGAATAAGAAAAGACGGACCAAACAGACAAAAAAAGTCTGAAATAGACCCAATATATCAAGGAATTTAGTATACAATGAAATTTCAATAGGGTATATAAATTTTTCAGAAAAGTAGTATAAAACAACTGGGAAGCAACTGAGAAATATTACTTTGAATTCTTGTCTCACAACGAAAGAAATTCCAACATAAAAATAAAAATTTGGGGAGCCACCTACCCCTCATCATACATAAACGTTAATACAAGATAAAGTCTTAAATTTAAAAATTATTTAATAAAAAATTTAATGTAAAAATAAATTACAAGAATACCGAACATTTATTTTTATAATTTTAAAGTTACAAGATCCTTGTAAATCTGACATAAAAAAAAAGATGAAATAACAAATTTTTAAAAAAGAAAAAATACAGATGAAGACAGACTTTAGGCGAAATGGTGTGGCAAGAAGTTCTAGGTATAAGTACTTCCACCCAAGCAACCATTGAGTGGGAAAAAATGATTGAAACCAACTACTTTGGATCTCTAGAACCTGACTGTACACCTAAAACAAATACAGGAGCAACCCAGGGAGAGGCTGGTGATCATTCATAAGTGAATAGTACAAACCAGCCACTATCCCTCATTCCTCATCCCAACTCAGCTTTGGGAATAGCATACTATGTTCTTGGCACAGCTGGCTGTACACAGGGCTGATAGGAACTTTTACCAAAATTTGGGATTGTGTGTTTGGGCTGGTCTGGAGCAGACACTTCCTTGGTTTCAGCCTTCTGGGCAGGAGCAGCTTTCCCTGTAGTATCTATCACAGATTTACTGAGACATGACCATTTTCTCTTTTCTCTGCAGACATTTAAGGAAATTTTTGTCAGGTCAGTACCTCACCACACAGATAATGGAAGAGAAACTCCAGTGCCTACAAACAAGAAACATAAACTGGGCAAAAAAAAAAAAGTGCAGAAAAAGTCACGTGAACAGCTCTATCCCTCAACAAGTAAAAAATCTGTGATCTATAAAGACTGGGGGAATCAGATTTCCAAAGTTAACAAAACATTTGAAGAAACAATGGCTGAAAACTGCCCTAATATGATGATGATAAATATACATATCCAAGAAGCTCAACAAACTCCAAAAGCAGGATAAACTCAAAGATATCCATGTCAAGACACATTGTGGACCTCAAAGAGAGCAGAAATTTTGAAAGCAGCAAAAAAGAAGAGACTCATCTGGTTCAAGGAATCCTCATTAGATTATTTAGATTATCATTATCAGCATTTTTTCATCAGAAACTATAGAAGCCAGAAGTCAGTGGGATGACATATTTAAAGTGCTAACAGAAAGAGGGGGGTAAAAATCTGTCAGCCAAGAATTCTATATGCAGCAAAACATCCCTCCAAAAATAAGGTGAAACTAAGATATTTCCAAATAAGCAAAAGCAGAAAGAAGTTCATTTCCTGCAGACCTGCCCAACATGAAATGCTGAAGAGAGTTCTTCCAGCAAAAATGATAAAATACTGAAGAGTAACTCAACATGGTAAGAAGAAATAAAGAATATGAGTGAAGGTAACTAAAGAGATAACAGAAAAGTCAGCGGTAATGTACTTTAGGTTTATAATTAATTTTTTTATATGATATAAAAGATAAAGGCACAAAACAGTAATTTTAGGCTGGGAGCGGTGGCTCACACCTGTAATCCCAGCACTTTGGGAGGCCAAGGCAGGCAGATCACCTGAGGTCGGGAGTTTCAGACCAGCCTGACCAACATGAAGAAACCCCGTCTCTACTAAAAATACAAAATTAGCTGGCGTGGTGGCACATGCCTGTAATCCCAGCTACTCGGCAGGCTGAGGCAGGAGAATCACTTGAACCCAGGAGGCGGAGGTTGTGGTGAGCCAAGATTGCACCATTGCACTCCAGCCTGGGCAACAAGAGCGAAACTTTGTCTCAAAAAAAAAACCCAAAAAACAGTAATTTTAAATTTATATTAATGAGCACACAATATATACAGATGTAATCTATGACAATAATATTACAAAGGAAGAGGACAGAGAAGTACAGCAGTAGAGTGTTTGTATACTTCTGAAACCAAGTTATTTGCAATATGTTATTATAAATTTAATCTTCTGTTTGGTGGTTCTATCCATTTTTGGAAGGGTATATGGCTATTTTAATCCCCAAGGTAACCATTTAAAAAATACTTTTAGGCTGGGTGCAGTGGCTCACACCTGTAATCCCAGAACTTTGGGAGGCCAAGGCGGGAGGACCACTAGGTCAGGAGTTCAAGACCATCCTGCCTGACTCGGTGAAACCCCGTCTCTACTAAAAATACAAAAACATTAGCCAGGCGTGGTGGTGGGCGCCTGTAGTCACAGCTGCTCAGGAGGCTGAGGCAGGATAATGGCATGAACCCGGGAGGCGGGGCTTGCAGTGAGCCGAGATTGTGCCACTGCACTCCAGCCTGGGCGACACAGCAAGACCCCGTCTCAAAAAAAAAAAAAACTTTTAAAATATATAGAAAAGAAGGAAATCAAATGGTACACTAGAGAAAAATTTAACATAAAAAGCAATAATAGAAGAAATGGAAAGGGTTGGCTGGGCGCGGTGGCTCATGACTGTAATCCCAGCACTTTGGGAGGCTGAGGTGGGTGGACCACAAGGTCAGGAGATCGAGACCATCCTGGCTAACACAGTGAAACCCCGTCTCTACTAAGAATACAAAAAAATTAGCCAGGCGTGGTGGCGGACGCCTGTAGTCCCAACTACTGAGGAGGCTGAGGCAGGAGAATGGCGTGAACCCGGGAGGCAGAGCTTGCAGTGAGCCGAGATCGCGCCACTGCACTCCAGCCCGGGTGACAAAGAAAGACTCTGTCTCAAAAAAAAAAAAAAAAAAAAGAAATGGAAAGGAAAAAACATAAGACATGCAGAAAACAGCAAAATGGCAGAGGTAAATCCTTATGAAGACTTACCTTAGATATAAATAGATTAAATTATAATAAAAGATACACTGGCAGACTGAATTTTTTAAAACACGATCCATCTATATGCTGTCTACAAAAGATTCACTTTAGGGACGGGCACCATGGTTCGTGCCTGTAATCCCAACACTTTGGGAGCCGAAAGCAGCAGGATCACCTGAGCCCAGGAGTTTGAGACCAACCTAGGCAACAAAGTGAGATCCCATCTCAATTTAAAGAAAAAGAAAAAGATTCACTTCAGATACAAAGATACAGAATAGCTGAGTACTATTTTCTGTTAGGATAGAAAACCTAATATATGCAAATATTAACCAAATGAGAATTGGAGTGGCTATACTAATCAGAAATTAACTTTAAATCAAAAAAGGTTATAAGAGACAAAGGACATTATATATTGATGAAAGGTTCGTTCTAGCAAGAAGATACAGCAGTTCTAAACATATAGATACTTAACAACTAAGCATCAAAATATATTAAAGCAAAAATTACCAGAATTAAAAGGAGAGATAGACACAAAACTCTATGATAATAGCTGAAGACTTCATTATACCCTTCCAAAAATGGATAGAACGACCAAACGGAAAATCAGTAAGGAAATGGAAGGGGCTTAAACAACACTATAAACTACTCAGACCTAAAAGACATATACATACAATAGACTTCTAAAAGGAAGAAAATTCTGACACACGCTATAACATAGAACCATGAGGACATCATGCTACCTGAAAACAGCCAGTCACAAAAAGACAAATACTGCAGGATTCCACTTATGTGAAGTATCTAAAGTAGTCAAATTCATAAACAGAAAGTAAAATGGTGGTTACCAGGGGCTGGAGGAAGAGATAATTGGGGAACTGTTGTTTAATACGTAGAGTTCTGGTTTTATAAAATAAAAAAGGTCTGGAGATCTCCTGTGTGACAATGTGAATATACCGACTAATATTGAGCTGAACACTTAAAAGTGGTAAAAATAGTAAATTTTATGTTTTTTTTTACAATTTAAAATAAAAAATAAAGAAAAAAATAAAGTACCATTTCACACGCATTAGGATTGCTATTTTTCTTTCTTTTCTTTTTTTTTTTTTTTTTTTGAGGTGAAGTCTCGCTCTGTCGCCAGGCTGGAGTGCAGTGGCATGATCCTGGCTCACTGCAACCTCTGCCTCCCAGGTTCAAGTGATTCTCCTGCCTCAGCCTCCCAAGTAGCTGGGACTACAGGCGCGCGCCAGCACACCCAGTTAATTTTTGTATTTTTACAAAAAATTTTTACCACGTTGGGCAGGATGGTCTCGATTTCTTGACCTCGTGATCTGCCCGCTTCGGCCTCCCAAAGTGCTGGGATTACAGGCATGAGCTACCGTGCCCGGCCTAGGATTGCTGTTTTTCTAAAAAAGGAGGTCAGGCGTGGTGGTGCTCACACCTGTAATCCCAATGCTTTGGAAGGCCAAGGTGAAAGAATCAATTGAGGCCAGGAGTTCAAGACCAGGCTGGGCAACATAGCAAGACTCCAGCTCTACATACATACATACATACATACATACATACATACATACATAAATTTTAAAAATGGAGGAAAAATTTTAAAAAAAGAAAAGTGCTGATAAAGACTTTCAGAAATTGGAACTCTTCTGTATTGCTGGTAAAAACGTAAAATGGTACCACACTGTGGAAAACAGATTAATGGTTCCCCAAAGTCACATGTGGATATTAATCTATGACCCATCAATTTCATTGTGAGATATAAACCCAAAATAACTGAAAGCAATGACTCAAATAGATACCTGTACAACAATGATCACAGAAGCATTTTCACAACGGCCAAAAGGTGAAAACAACCTAAGTGTCCAACAAAGAGTGAACGGATAAATAAAATGTTGGTAAACATATACAGGGGAATATTATACAGCTTTAACAATGAATAAAACTCTGATACATACTACAACATAGATGAACTTTGAAAACATTATGCTAAGTGAAGTAGGCCAGACACAAAAGGACAAATATTGTGATTCCATTCATGAGGTAGTTCGATACAGAAGGTAGAACAGAAGTTACCAGGGGCTTGAGGAAGGGGAGACAAGGAATGCTAATGAGTATGGTTTCTATTTGGGATGATGAAAACATTCTGGCAATGGATAATGTTGATTTTTACAAGAAACTGTGAATGTACTTAATGTCACAAAATTGTGTACCCTTAAAAATGGTAAAAAATGGTCTTATGTTACTATACTTTTTTTTTTTTTTTTAAGAAAAGAAGACACCATATGGGGGAAAAAAATACCAAAAACAATGATATCCTATGAAAAGAAAATTTTTGTCATATCGTAATAAAATGAAGGCAAAGAGCTCCTACAATCAATGAGATAAACCACAATCAAATAGAATAAATGACAAAAAATAAACAGTTCACACACAAAAATCACTCTTAAATATGTATCTACAAAAATACTACTTAAATTCTGAAAGGCCACCAATTTTCTCTTACATTAACAAAGGCCCACCAAGTCTTAACAATATCCCATGCAGCAAGACTCCTATTCTGTTAATTGGTACAGTCTCTATAGAGGGCAACTAAAAAAACATTTCTTTGACCAAGCAATTCCACTTTTAGGCATCCCTCCAACAGATATATTATCTCATATTTTAAAGAACAGGCCAGGCACAGTGGCTCACGCCTGTAATCCCAGCACTTCGGGAGGCTGAGGTGGGTGGATCACGAGGTCAGGAGTTAGAGATCAACCTGGCCCACATGGTGAAACCCCATCTCTACTAAAAATACAAAAATTAGCTGAGTGTGGTGGCGGGCGCCTGTAATCCTAGCTACTCAGGAGGCTGAGGCAGGAGAATTGCTTGAACCCAGAAGAGACTGCAGAGAGCCGAGATCACACCACTGCACTCCAGCCTGGGCAACAAAGCAAGAGTCTGTCTCAAAAAAAAAAAAAAGTAGAAGGATATTCATGGTAAAATCAAAAGATTTAAACAATCCAAATGTCTCAACACACAATGGATAAAATTAATGATGACAAAGACATACAACAAAACACCATGCAGCACTTCGAAACAATGAAGCAACTCTAAATGGACTTACATGCTAATAAGGATCAACCACAAATAAAAATTAAGTGTAAACAGCAAGGTATAAAACAATGCGTAAACGCACCACACACAGTATCTCTCGATAAACGCCCAAGAAAATGACAACAGTGGTTTGCCTCTAGGGAAGAGAATTGTGTAGATGAATCAGAGGAAGAAGAGTGAGTTTTCCTTCTCACTGTTTACCCTTTTCTACCTTTTAAAGTTGGTATCATATGCAAATATACTGGGATTTGATTAGGGTTTCACTGAATTTAAGAGATTAATCTGGAGACAAACTAAACATTTTTACATTATGGAAGTCTTCCCATTCAGACACTGGCACATCTTTCCATTTAAAGTTTTCTTATATGCCCTCTGGTAAGGGTACCCAACCTTTTGGCTACCCTGGGCCACATTGAAAAAACTGTCTTGGGCCACACATAAAATACACTAACACTAATGATAACTGATGAGCTAACAACAAAAAAAATCCAAAAAAAAATCTCACAATGTTTTAAGAAGGTTTACAAATTTGTGTTGAGCCACACTCAAAAGACCTCCTAGGCAGCACGGGACCTGCGGGCCGCGGACTGGACAAGCTTGCCCTATGGTATTGTGTTGGGTTTTTTTTCTGTTTTTTGTTTTGTTTTTTGGGTTTTTTTTTTTTTTTTGAGATGGAGTTTCGCTCTGTCACCCAGCCTGGAGTGCAGTGGCATGATCTTGGATCACTGCAACCTCTGCCTCCCGGGTTCAGGCAATTCTTCGGCCTCAGCCTCTCAAGTAGCTGGGACTACAGGCGCACACCACCACGCCCTGCTAATTTTTGTACTTTCAGTAGAAACGGGGTTTCACCATGTTGGCCAGGCTGGTCTTGAACTCTTGACCTCAGGAGATCCACCTGCCTTGGCCTCCCAAAGTGCTGGGATTACAGGCAGAAACCACCATGCCCGGCCCCTCTATGGTATTGTTTTATAGTTTCCTTCATTAAAGTCTTGCATACTTCCTGTTATAGTTATTCCTATTTCTTACAAGAATAAAATGGATTTCTCCATTACATGAAAAAATTTATATAGCAAACAAAGATACCATACATATATATACTTGTAGCTGGGCGCAGTGGCTAATGCCTGTAATCTCAGCACTTTGGGAGGCTGAGGTGGGCGGATCACCTGAGGTCAGGAGTTTGAGACTAGCCTGGCCAACACAGTGAAACCCCATCTCTACTAAAAATACAAAACTTAGCCAAGCCTGGTGGCGGGCACCTGTAATCCCAGCTACTCGGGAGGCTGAGGCAGGAGAATCGCTTGAACCCTGGAGGTAGAGGTTGCAGTGAGCCGAGATCGCACCATTGCACTCCAGCCTGGGTGATAAGAGCGAGACTCCATCTCAAAAAATATATATATATAGATATATACATATATATATCTATATATGTATATAAATAATTTGTAACAGCTATAACAAAAAATCGATACTTATACTTCAGAGGGAACACATTAAATTTAGCTATTTGATAATATACAGTGTTGGGAAGAATGTGGAAGAAGTGGTGGAAATGCAGTTGGTATAGAAGAATAACGGAGGGCAATTTGGCAGTTATCTATTAAAATATATAATATGCATATACTCTGACTCAGGAATTCCTATTCTCAGAATCTTCCCTAGAGAAAACACTCATAAATCTGAAGAAAATGCAAGTATATTCCTTGCAGGATTATCTACAATAGCAAAAAATTGGAAACAGACTGTCCATCAAAAGAATGTCTAAGCTGTATTATATCCATGCCATTAAATACTTCACGACAGTTAAAAAGGAGATCTTTCTGTATTAACTCTTAAAGACAGCTAAAACATACCACTAAGTGAAAAAAAAAGTTGCAGAAAGATATTTATACTATACATGTTTTTAAAAGGCATACACAAGATTACTAGATAATTCTTAAGGGTAAATGTAATACATACTAAAGTGATATTCTTAACCTTTACAGAATGGAGACAGGGACCAGAAAACCAAAGACAGATAACATAAATTATGTATTCACATTGCTTACAATTTAGCCACAAATCTGTTGAACATATCTCTATTAGATACCTAAAACAAAGGTAGTCTGGCTTTAGAAAATGATAGGAACCATTTAATTCATGTACTCAGCTACTAAAAATCCATTCAAGGGTTATGACAGAGTCTAAACAAAAATCCCTTTGATCTAATAAATACATGAATAAATCAATTATTTCATTCAGGGATCTCTAGGGTGTAGAATTTCTAGAGGTAAGAAATAATTTCTTCTCTCCTATAGGACCAAAATTTAACTACAAGGTACTTTCAAGTAATTTTAACTTTCTTTGGGGATCTCATCCATTCCCATGATTTAAAATAATACCCTAATACCCCTAAACTCCTTAATTTATCTCAATCAAGATGTTTCAAAATGCCAAACTGCCTACTCTCTACATCTAGTTTTTTTTTTTTAACTTGCTCTATCCCCTTTTATCTGTACCTCTTCCAGTTTTTGCCATTTCACGATGTTTTATGTCTAGTGACTCAATAATAGAAATCTGGAGATCATTCTTAATTTTTTCTTTCTTTCCCTACAGCCTGCAATCATCACGTGCTTTTCCTACTTCCAAAATAAATCTCGAAATTGTCCACTTCTACCCATCTCTGCTACTATCCTTCTTGCCCGAGAAGTCCACCATTTTTCTGCTGGAATACTGATATTACTTACTATATTCCCCAGAATATCTAAAGAACTTCTTAAAAATGAATCGGCTGGGCATGGTGACTCACGCCTGTAATCCCAACACCTTGTGAGGCTGAGGCAGGTGGATCACCTGAGATCAGGAGTTCGAGACCAGCCTGACCAACATGGAGAAACCCCGTCTCTACTAAAACTACAAAATTAACCTGGTGTGGTGGCACATGCCTGTAATCCCAGCTACTTGGGAGGCTGAGATAGGAGATTAGCTTCAACCCCGGAGGCAGAGGTGGTGGTGAGCCGAGATCACACCACTGCACTCCAGCCTGGGCAGCAAGAGTGAAACTCCATCTCAAGAAAAAAAAAAAAAAAAAAAAAAATATATATATATATATATACACACACACACACACACACACACACACACACACATATAAACTAAAAATGAAATCAGACTACAACATTCACTTACGTGGCTTTTCAGTATACTTAGGAGAAAGCCTACAATTCTTCCCCTTACCTGTATGTAATATTTCCGTATGCTTTGATCCCTACCTACAATCTAGGTTCACTTTCAGCCCTACTCTTCCCCACCTTGCTCATTAAGCTTCAGCTAAACTAAACTAAGCCTTCTTTCAGGCTGTGGAAGAGTTCAAGCTCCTCATCTCAGGATCTTCCTCTGCCTGAAAGACTCCTTTTCACGCTTCCGTCTATTCTCTGCTTAAATGTTTCTCTCTCAAAGAAAAGATCCTCCTGCGTCAAACACTCCACTAATCCATCGCTGGTCTCAATTAGGTGTCTCCTGCTACAATCTCAGATCATACTCATTTCCTCAGCTGCATTTATCCAATTTGTAGTTATGTTTGTTGATTTGTAATCTGTAACCCCCAGAAGACTGCAAGGTCCATGAGGGAAAAGACCTATGCTCTTATTGCCTTACTATAACCTTGAACTTAATAAAAGCCTGGCCAATAAATATTTACTGAATGAATATTTTTCTTTAATAAATAACCTTTCTGAGAGGATGCCCTTTTTTTTTTTTGGTTTGGGGTTTTTTCACTCCTCCCTGACCCACACTGAATTCTGGCTCTCTCTCTTCTTGTGTGCATAGGACAATCACTTCACCCCCAAGCCCATTTCCCTGTTAAAAATGGAAAATTAGAATAACTTCCTCAAAAGATGAAACAAGCTAAAATATAATTTATCTCTATCCTTTGTCTTTGGTCCTAATTTTTTTTACTTCCATATTCATCTACGTAATTACAGTTAGTAACATGACCTGATTTTAGTCCCTAATGAAAGGTTATCATACCCTATCCCTGTGATCCCCTTTACCAAAGAAGGTAAATAAACCCATACTTCCTTCTCCAAACATAGTTTAAAAACTACAACAGCAAAAATAAACTTCAACTACACACGTTAATTTGGAAACAAATCATCAAACATTCATTTATTCTTATGACCACTTGTTGGTGTTCCAAATCTATAATCTAGTGTAATGACTGTTTTTGATAACAAATTTTCCATAATGTTTAAACAGATGGAGTAGAGGGCTTTTAAAAAAACATTACCTTCTTTACGTGACTTCAAATGTTCCATGATTAAGACCTCATCTAACCTAAAGAAACAACAATACTTGCATCAATAAGCAAATGAGACCACAGATCCAATAAGGTAGACTTCAGGTACTAAGAATCTATTTCTCTAATACAGACTATTACTAAGTAAAAATCTCTTGCCTCTGTTTCATAAGACTCAAAACTCTTTTTTAACCAGCATTTTTTTCTTGAGATGTTCAAATGTTTCAGATTGCTTTAAAAAAGAAAAAAGTCAAAGGAATACAGAGCATAGAGTATCAGAATTTCCTTATTAGACAAATTTCAGAAAATAAAAAATCTTATCACTTACAATTCAATAGCTTTTTATTTTTTAAATTATCTAGTAAATAAAGTGAGCCTGAAGCAAAGAAGGCAACCCTCAATAAATCTTAACTAAAGAAAGCAGTCCTCAGTAAGTCTTATTTTGCTGATCTCTTTTATTCAATCCCTTCCTTCATATCTTGAGTTATACTTTTGCCTCTGAATTTCATCATACATCTAACACAATAACTACCAATTATGAAAAACATGCTTGACAGCACTCTCATCACAAGTTCCTTGAAAAGACCTTATACTATATTATGACCCCATTTTGCAGTTGAGTAAATTACTCTGTACAATCAAGTAAATCTCCTACGGCACACAGCTGTAGGTGGCACACGCAAAGTTTGTACCTAAAAAGTCCACATACCTTTCATTATACCACATTATCTTCCCATCAGCTAGAACTAAGACTAGTGAACTGGCCTAATAAACTGATCACTAGAATTCAAACAATCAGCTAAAGACTTCTGCAACATAAGGATAGGGAACGGAAAATAAGGATGTCAGACTGCGATGAATACATCCATTGTTGATAGTAACAGTATATATGCAAATTACTAGTGTGATGACCAGGTGGAAAAATCATAAGAATACATTTTAAAGTTTAAACACTGGTCTCAAGGGGAATGGAATTATGCAGGAACTCTCATTTTCTATGTCACATATATTTCTTACTGCATAAAGATATTAAGGGAATGTTTTATTTTTATAACCAAAATATTCTTTAAGAAAGTGTCCTTTGTGATATGCATATAATTATTCATTTCTGTTTATTACCTATTACACTTTGTTTATATTTACTCATTTATATGACTACCTCTCTGAACTGAACAGTGAGAACTTACATGAAAAACACACATAACACACTTCCTACTTGATTTTTTCTTTTTAAAAGGGTTTTTAAGTCCAGGCTTAATTTTTATTTTGTTTCACATGCCAACAGAAATTTCTCAAGTTTTTGCAAAATGAGCAATGTCATCGGACTGAGCTTTAGGAAAAATTAATCTGGCTACAATGGAGTCAAGAATAGGAAGAAACTGCCTTGTAAATAATTCCGTTTTCTAACAGACTAAGGTGAAAGTTAAAAGCATAGTAAGAGCTAAAGATGACAGTAAAGGACACTTAAAGGTCTCAACATTAGTCTAGTGAGGGGAGGTCTGGTGCGGTGGCTCACGCCTGTAATCCCAGCACTTTGGGAGGCCAAGGTGGGCAGATCACCTGAGGTCAGGAGTTCGAGACCAGCCTAGCTAACATGGTTAAACCCCATTTCTACTAAAAATACAAAAAAATTAGCCAGGCACAGTGGCGCGCACCTGTAATCCCAGCGCACCTGTAGTCCCAGCTACTCGGGAGGTTGAGGCAGGAGAATCGCTTGAACCCGGGAGGCGGAGGTTGCAGTGGACCGAGATCACACCATTGCGCTCCAGCTTGAGCAAGAAAAGCAAAACTCTGGCTCAAAAAAAGGAAAGTCTAGCGAGGGGAAGTGAAGGAGGTGGTCATAACTATGAGACCACATTAAGCCCTAGAAGCAAAAATTTTAAATGTTACAGAATTAAGACAAAAAGAAGCAGTTAAAAGATTTGGCAATTAGGTCACTAGCAACCTCAGAAGAGCAGATTTGTTATAGTGTTGACAGTGCAGATCAGACAGTGGATTTCTTTCTAAAGTATAGGGAAAAGAAGAAATCGTTAGAAAAAGATGCAGAGATTCTGGAGGATAAAGCATTTTTATCTCGATGGAGGATAAAGCACTGCAGACTAATGAAAAAGCTAGAAGAGGGAAGTCAGTGAAGAGAAACATAGAAATTCTTCTAGTCATTACCAGATAAGCACACAGTAAGTTTACCATACCAGGTGGTGGCAGCAAATTCATTATGTTTGGTCCATATAAACAGACAGTTTAAGAATTGCAGCTGCTATTAACTGAGCACCTACTATTGGCCAGGTGCATACCCTGTATTATTTTTAGTCCTCACCTCAACAATCTCAGGAAACCAGGCATTACCATACTCATTTGTTAACTGACTGAACTACAGCTCAGATGTTACATGACTTGCCTGATATCGCAAACTGGTAAATACCGGAGCAAAATTGTTTTTAATAGTTATATTAAAGCATAATGTACGTGTAGTAAAATTTACTTATTTTAAGTGAAAGATTTGATAAATGTATTAAATGTATATACTTCTGCAACAATCACCACAATCCAGTTTTATATAACACTCTATCACCCCAAAACTCCCTTCATGAGCAGGTTTAAGCCTGAATCTGTATGACTCCAACTCATGTCATGCTACAATGAGAAAAATGGCTTTTTTGGCAGAAAATCTGCAAAATTAAGTCGTTAGCCTTCCAATCTTCTCTTAGTACTCACTAGTTCCCTTTCCATGTGAGGCCCTTATATATCTCTAGAACCATACTCACATATCATGATCTCACCAAATTCACAAGTTTACTGTAATTTGGAAACATACCCCCTAAAAGGACAGTATAATCAGACTTTTATATAGGATGCTATTACAGATACTGTGCTCTTTTTTTAAAAAAAGCAAAAGGAGTTAGGAAAAGGAAAGACAAATGAACAGGTAAGTCCAGGAGGAAGACTGAATGAAAACAGAAGAGTAAGGTCCTTGAAAAAGGAAAATGTGATATACAAATAAAGAGAACATAAAATAACAGAAGTCAGGAGTCTGTGTCATGGAAGAGAGACTAACTGGAACAGAAGCTTCTCTTCCATAAGCAATGTAAAACAGTACAGAGACATAGGATGGAATGACTTCCTAGGCAGGAGTTAACACTTATTTGGCTAAGAAACAGGACTATACAATAATCAGACAGACAAAAATCAAAATAAAGTGAGACAATATTCATAGTAAAGTTATAAAGCTAAAACTTGTTAAATTTTATAATCATGATTTTCCTATAACTAATTAAAACAAGTGCAAATTTTTCTTTAGGTAAAAAAACAAGCAGGCTGGGCGCAGTGGCTCACGACCATAATCCCAGCACTTTGGGAGGCCAAGGCAGGCAGATCACCTGAGGTCAGGAGTTCGAGACCAGGCTGACCAACATGGAGAAACCCCGTCTATACTAAAAATACAAAATTAGCCCGGCGTGGTGGCACATGCCTGTAATCCCAGCTACGCAGGAGAAATGCTTGAAACCAGGAGGTAGGGGCTGCGGTGAGCCCTGATCACACCATTGCACTCCAACCTAGGCAACAAGAGCAAAACTCTGTATCCAAAAAAAAAAAAGAATTATAGACATATAAGAATTCAGGCCTGGTGCAGTGGTTCACATCTGTAATCCCAGCACTTTGGGAGGCTTAGGCAGGTAGATAACCTGAGGTCGGGAGTTCAAGACCAGCCTCACCAACATGGAGAAACCCCATCTCTACTAAAAATACAAAATTAGCCAGGCGTGGCGGCTCATGCCTGAAATCCAAGCTACTCAGGAGGCTGAGGCAGGAGAATCACTTGAACCCGGGAGGCGGAGGTTGCGTTGAGCCGAGATTGCACCATTGCACTCCAGCCTGGGCAACAGAAGAGAAACTCTGTCTCAAAACAAAACAAAACAAAACAAAACAAAAACAAAAAAAACCAAAAAAAAAAACAAGCAAATATAGAATTATAAATATATAAGAATTCAGGCCTGGTGCGGTGGCTCACACCTGTAATCCCAGCACTTTGGGAGGCCCAGGCAGGTGGATCACCTGAGTTCAGGAGTTCAAAACCAGCTGGCCAACACAGTGAAACCCTGTCTCTATTAAAAATACAAAAATTAGCCAGGTGTGGTGGTGCACACTTGTAATCCCAGCTACACAGGAGGCTGAGGCAGGAGAATTGCTTCAAGTTGAACCCAGGAGGCAGAGGTTGCAGTGAGCTGAGATCATGCCATTGCACTCTGGTCTAGGCAACACAGCAAGACTCCGTCTCAAAAAAAAAAAAAAAGAATTCAGATACCATATCAGGGCCAGAAATAATTAAAATGATTAAAATAAGATATGACAAGCCTGGAACGAAAAAAAGTACAAATCTAAACAGAAGGATAAAATAAAATTTTCATTTAACTTATATTTTCACTTCCACCCAAACCTTTCCTTAGTTCTATAGAACTAGAAACACAATTCACTAAGTCTAGATGAAATGCTCTTCCAAGCAGAGCCAAAGAAACTGCTAGCCCATAATTAACAGAACACATATTTTATGACTATCTAATATATAACAGGTGTTGTAATATCCAATTTGTTAAATCAGTCCCCTGATTATTACCCTGAACGCTCTGTCTAGTCCAACTTGATATTCCAAGAAACACTATTCTTCCTAGGAAAAAGACATACCTCTTTGAAATGAATGATTATAAAACTGTTCCAGTATTAGAAGAAAAGTCATTTTTTAATGTTAAGTAACAAAACCCAAAAATTTAGTTGTCAATTCTTACACTAGTAAGTCCAGAGATGGTATCCAGGTGACTACGGCAGAGAGTAATATACACATGTATGGCTATAAAGTAAAAAGAATTTGTCTCACTGTATTATAGTCTCATTTTACAAACATTATTCTGTCTGCAACTTCTAACTGTGCATCCCAATGTTACTTAGAATAGCTATGTAAGTATTTTTCTTTTTTTTTTTTATTATACTTTAAGTTTTAGGGTACATGTGCACATTGTGCAGGTTAGTTACATATGTATACATGTGCCATGCCGGTGAGCTGCACCCACTAACTTAAGTATTTTTCTTATCCAACCTAAATGCATGGTTAGAGACAAATAAGTTTAATGCAAGAGTTTTAACAGATCTTTCCCAACATTTGCATATGAAGTTGCAACAATTAGTTATATTCCTAGCAAATTTATCCTGATTACAATTTAACATTAACTTGTAATATAAAAAAACATTTTTATGGATAAATTTTTAAAAACTCTTTAGACTAATTTATAAATTCACAAAAACTAATCTGACCTTGAAATTCACTAGGAACACTTAGAGAGAAAAAAAAAATCTGGAACCCTCTGAAAAAGAGAGAAAAACCTAATCCTTGGCAGCCTACTGACATTAAAGAGAACGGTCTAAATTAAGAATAAACAAAAACAAGATGATAACTTATACTAATAAAACATAAACGTGCAAAAGTTTTTAAAAACCCAACCTACTGGCTGGGCATGGTGGCTCACGCCTGAAATCCCAACACTTTGGGAGGCCAAGGTGGGAAGATCGTTTGAGTCCAGCAGTTTGAGACCAGTGTGGACAACAAAGTGGGTCCCTGTCTCTACAAAAAACCGACCTATTAAACTTGCATTATCTATTTCTGTGAATAATCACTTTATTTTTTTTTTTATTTTTGAGACAGTCTCTCACTCTATTGCCCAGGCTGGAGTGCAGTGGTGCAATCTTGGCTCACTGCAACCTCCACCTCCCAGTTTCAGGTGATTCTCCTACCTCAGCCTCCTGAGTAGCTGGCATTACAGGTGCCTACCACCATGCCTGACTAATCTTTGTATTTTAGTAGAGACAGGGTTTCACCACATTGGCCAGGCTGGTCTCGAACTCTTGACCTCAGGTGATCCACCCGCCTCAGTCTCCCAAAGCTAAGATTACAGGCGTGAGCCACTGAGCCCGGCCAACCAGTTTACTCTTACGTCATTTCTTGAAATAGCAAACATGAATATTTACAGAACATTAATCAAATCAGTAAAACTAAAACCCAACAGCTATACCCTTCTTTCAAATTAAAGAGCATTGATTTTTCTTAAAATTTATTACTTCTAATTTTCAATGGACTGTTATAAAGTTAAAAATAAAACAGGACTAAGAACAAATCTCAAAGTCATACTAATCAAGTGATTTTGCTAACCTCTCTGCACATCTTTTTAAACTCTTAAAAAGAGTTTAAAAATGTTTACGAAAATTCATTCTGCAGCTCCACAGAAGTGCTTCAAGTATTGTGTAAAGCTTGATCCAAAAAAAATTAATATATCTTAAATATGCACAAAAACAACAGATATATTCAAATGTGTTATAATCCAAATTTTAACACATTTTAAAATGACCAACTCATCTTGTTGCCAAGCATTTGGTGATGACCATAAAGACCCTTTTCATATGTCTATTTTAGTAAGAGACATCAAAGACTATGAAGTGATTTGTTTAAAAAACCAGGTTGTAAATATAAAAATGTGCAACTCCAACTACATAAAAAAAAAATTCTTGCTGGTATACAACCAAAATAAAATATGAAAATAAGCTGCAACGGTTACTCAGATTGCTGCACTCAAATTCATGGATTTATCCAACAGTAATTTTTCTCATTGACAACTTTGTAAGTGTTATACATTGGAGACCTGCATTAGAACTTTTTGATCTGAATACTTCAAAAGTCCTGTTCACTTCTATGCTTTGACAGGAATATAAGAAAATTAACCAACTGAAGTGTTTTTAAAGGAGCAAAACGCAGGGAGTCAAAGCAATTTATTTCTTCCCTAAATTGAAATGCCCTACATAAAATACTATTTGTGAATCCAATGAGAGAAAACACTTGAGTTTGGGCTCTCCTTGCATTCGCTAAAAAAATCACATGCAGGCCGGCACGGTGGCTCACGCCTGTAATCTCAGCACTCTGGAAGGTTGAGGCGGGCAGATCACCGGAGCTCAGGAGTTCGAGACCAGTCTGGCCAACATGGTGAAACCTTGTCTCTACTAAAAATCCCCATCTCTACTAAAAATACAAAACTAGCCAGGTGTAGTGGCACGTGCCTGTAGTCCCAGCTACTTGGGAAGCTGAGGCAGGAGAATGCTTGAACCCTGGAGGTGGAGGCTGCAGTGAGCAGACATCACGCCACTGCACTCCAGCCTGGATGACAGAGACTCTGTCTCAAAAAAAAAAAAAAAATGGCTGGGCAAGGTGGCTTACGCCTGTAATCTCAGCACTTTGGGAGGCTGAGGCAGGCGAATAACTTGAGGCCAGGAGTTCGAGATCAGCCTGACCAACATGGTGAAATCCTGTTTCTACTAAAAATACAAAATTGGCCAGGCACAGTGGCGCATGCCTGTAATCCCAGCTACTTGGGAGGCTGAGGCAGGAGAATCACTTGAACCCAGGAGGCAGAGGTTGCAGTGAGCCAAGATCACATCACTGCACTCCAGCCTGGGCAACAAGAGTGAAACTCCATCTCAAAAAAAAAAAAAATATATATATATATATATATATATCCCATGCAATTTGAATAGCCCAGTCTTCTCATAATAAACGACATTTATTATGATATATATTAATAATATTGTCAAATGGTATAGAGACATATTAATGCTAGAGAGACAGAAAATATAACATTTCTAATTATACCATGCCTTTTGACACCAGGGTTTCAGCATTTCATACCCATTCTTCCCATCACATTAATACCAGAGCATCTGACTGAAGGTAAAGATTCACTTTGTCTCAAATGCATTAATATTAAATTTGTACACTTCTGTACCTCAAACAAGGGCAAAATACAATAAAACTGAAAAAATAAAAACTGTTGTTCAAAGATAATATAAGCTCTATATCCACACAGAAGTTAAAAATGTTCATATGTCAGCATATATGTCATACTTGAGTGATTCAGGATTGTCTCACCACATGAGATACAAAAGCCCAGCCCATGGAAAAGTAGGGACCACTTTATATCTTCCTCCCAACAATTTAAAAGGACAGGTGGGAGGGAACAGATATTAGAAAGGATGCACTAAAGAAATATGCCATAAATATGCAAAGTATTTTTAACTGTCAAAATACTTTGTAAATGGATCTAAAAGCACTTACATATGTTCCTACTGTATAATAAAAGTACTTATTTAGTCAAGGCCAATTAAAAATCATCAGGTTATCTTCATCTTACTGTCTAGCACATAGCAGCATCACTAGTTGCTGTTTTTAAGTAAAGAAATGTTCAACTCTAAGCTAAATCGTTAAGCAAAACAAGAACCATTCTGGTATTATGTAAAAGCAGCACTGCTTTCCGTTAGTATACATATGTTGACATTACAGAAAAGTACTGATTTTTCATTTTTTATGTTCCTCATCTCCAAATATCTACTAAACACAACCAATTATCAAGCTTCCCCTATCAACATAACTAAGAACAAAGAAAAAAAATCCTAGAAAGATAAATCTTTTGTGAAAATATGTGGCGATAAGCATCATCCATCTATTTGAAAGATCTAACCCTTGATTCATTATTGAATGATCTGATGCCTGAGATGAACTTCAAACTCATTAGAGATGTTATATTCATTCAAGTTAGCAATATTTAGAAAACAATTACAGACTGTAAATTGTACAGACACATTGAAAAAGAGACTATGTTAATTCTGATCCAAACAGCCCGTTAGTTTTGAAACAAGGCAGTATAAAAATATAATTGATAACTGTGGTTATCAACATCACTGGGTTTTCGTGATAATTAAATTACTTAACACATGTTAAAAATTAGTGTGGGCACGTATTGATAATTTTAGAATGTGAATGATGGGTACATGGAGGTTCAGTACACTATTCTTACTAGTAAAATTTAGAGTTTCCATAATAAACTTAAAAAAAAAAAAAAACCTTAGAATTGGGCTAGCATACAATAAGGGCTCAATACATGCCATACGTATTACCCTGTGGGCTACTTGCTAAGATTAAAGGAAAGTGTCCTGGACTGTGCCTAGAACGATGTATATTTAATATAAGTTACTATTCTCACATCATCCTTCACAATGTATATTCAGCAAATGCTTATCAATTAACTATTTTTTGAACCATGTGGACTGAATACTTAAGCGTAAATAACTCATCTCTGACTCTGACAGAGATCTACAAGTTAACACATCAACTGTCAATGGGCTCCAGAGACATAATGTGTCCAGAGTGCTGACTTCAGATACTTTTAGTTTCAATTGCCTGAAGGAAAATATGGAAAACTGGCTATCTTCATCTTCCTCTCTAGCACATTACATAGTTGCCTTAAAACCAACAAATTAAATAATTCTCAGGTAACACATTCAAAAATGATCGTTAAGTTAAAGATGATCAACATGGAAGATGGGGAACGAAGAAAGTAACTAGATCAGTACACTGGACTGATCAGCATACTACTTGGTGAACAAGATAGTACTAGAGGAGTTGACTCCCTTTCCTAAGCAAATACATGAAAAAGATCTAGCAACTCATGAGCCGTAAGTGTCAAAATATGTTTCCAGCAGACATAAACAAAAATATAAATGATTATTTCTATGTTTCCAATTCCTTCAATCCATTAGCCATTGTTTAAGGAAGAAAAAATGTTCAGGTTGCATGCACAGCATTCAACAAGAAATAACTTTAATTCCCATTTTGGAACTCTAGAGGGCACCAGAAATATGCCCTCCTTTGCACCACCCCTCCTCCCGGGTAACGTGAGCAGCTGCAGAAGCCCGTCGTCTGGTTGCTGAGGTTGGTATTGCAGCAGCAGGAGCGATGTCTGCAGCGGTGGAAACAGCAGCGCCCACTCCCAGCTGCCTCACCAGCCATTACCCAGGCTTCGCCCTGGGGGCAGCTGCCACCCAAGGGAAAGCTCCTCCCCCTCAAAACAACGGGGAGGGCCAGGTCCCATAGCTTAACCCCTACAACCTGCCAATGTCCTCTATTAGCAACAAATTAGGGGCAAAGGACTCACAATGGGGGTGTTTTCCTCCTCACTTTCTGCCAAGGATGCACCAGACAGGGCTGAAGGCGATTCTTGGTCCTGGGATAGGAGGAAAAAAGAAAAATGTATCAAAAACACACAACCTGGTGGGAGAACCCAACCCTTTCTGCCAGAAGGAGGCAGAGAAGGGAATAAGAGGTCAAGGAGGTTCGGTCCTTCTATTATTACCCCCACCATGCGCACAACAGCCCCCTCCTGCGTAAGTGGGGCAAAACAGCGCAAAATACGTATCTGGGGCCAAAACCCATGTGAAAGGCAAAATCTGGAAGGGAGGGGGCCTAAGGACACCGAACCTGCTCCCGGGAAGGGAGGGGGGAAGGGAAAACGTTGCCTCGACGCCAGCAAGGGATTTGTATTCCCTCCTAAATTTGCCCACCCAGCGTCATCCCCGTCACTCCAAGTACCAATTCAGAGGTAAGGGGCGGCTCACGTCACCGCTGGGCCGATATCGCCCACATTTGCCCCAAGCAGTTGCCCTGGGCCTGAGGTTTGCCCCCCCCTGCAGTCGGCGACCGGCAGCGCTGCCTCCCCGTCCGCCATTAGAGACCCAGCCAAACAATACGTGCGGAGCAAGAGCCGCGCAGCGCAGCGCCGAGGAAAAGAAGAGCGAAGGAGAGGACCCGGCGGAGCAGAGGCAGCAGCCCTCACCCCGAAAAACTTGGGGACCTCGGCTCCGGTGGACAGGGTGGGAGCGCTGCCCCGAGAGCGGAGACCCAGCCGGGGCGCCCCTCCCCCGCCCCCCGCCGGAGAGAAAGGAAAATGCCCCGCGACCTCCCCGGGCGGCCGGCACCCCCGCCCCGCCGTCCCGCCGTCCCGCCGCCCCGCCGGCCCCGCGACCCCCGCCGCTGGCGGCCGCCTCACCCAGCCCTCCCGGCCTCGCCCGCACTCTCCCAGCCCCTCGGGCCGCACGCAAAGGCGCCTCTGACATGAGCGCAGCCCCGAGCTGCCCCCGAGGCCCCGACGCGGCAGCGGCGACGGCGGCCGCGCCGCGGGGTATTAATCCCGGGTCGGTGGGAGGCTCCGGAGGCTGCCCTCACCCATCTCCGCCTCCCTAGTCGCCTCCGCCTCCGCCTCCTCCTCCGGAGGCTGCGCTGCTCCCAGCCACCCCCACTCTCGGCGGCCCTGGACTGGAAAGACAGCGGGGATAAGCCTCACCCGGTTCTGGCTGCGGCTCCGCGGAACGAACCTCCCCTCCCCCGGCCCACCCCCCTTCGGCGACACGCACAACTCCGCTCGGTCCAGTCCCGGCTTTAGCGCTGGTGAGGAGGAGGAGGCGGAGGAGGCGGCGGCGCGGCCGAGCCCGGGGGAGGCCCCGCCCTCCGCGCGCTCATTGGCTGACGGGGAAGGCTGGCCGGAGCGCCTCGGGCACGCCCATTGGCTCCGACGGCCGTCCTTCAGGGCCCCCCCTCGGTAGGGTGGTCCGAAGGGCTGTCCGTCAGGTGCGGGCCACTCCCCCGGCCCTGCCGTTCCACTCCCGCCTCCGCCAGCCCTCGACTCCCGGCCGGGTCCCCTCCCCGCCGGTCCCCCGCCCCCACCCACCGGGTCTGCCAGGGTCAGGAGCCCGAGATTCGCTGCCCGCCGTACCGAACCCGCTTCGGCTCCTCGGGGCCCGGGGCTCTCCGGGACCTACACAGCCCGGGAGACTCCGGCGGGGCCGCCTGCCCTCGCCCGAGCCCGGGCGCCCAGGCCGCGGCAGCGGCTCCCAACGCCTCTGCCCGAGGAGAGCCGCGGCCTCGATGCCCCAACGCCCTCCCTGTCCAGTTGCTTGAAGGCCCCTGCGAGGGGCGAGGCCGGGGAGGCGCTGGAGCGGGTCCGAGTGGGCTTTCGGGACCGCGGGTGAACTGGAATCCCGACCGCGCTGGGGGCAGTGGAGGCCCTTCCACCCTCGCCGCGCCCCGTGGGGAATAGTCCCCCACCTCCCGCCATGGCTGCAGCAGGAGGAGACGACGTCCTCCATTTTGTCGGAACGACTGTGGGAACTTGGGACCCCCTAAAAAACAAACCCCGTGGGGCCGGGAAACTTGCCCTCGGGAAGCCCCAACTGGACTCTGCCATTCGGCCAAGGGAACAACCCCGGCTGCTGGCGTCTGCGTCCGCGGGGCCATAGGGGACGGGCACGACGGTGGAGAGACCCAGACGCAGCTCCCCGCCTCCATCAACCAAGATGGAGGGAGCTGCGGGCTCCCCTGGAGCTGGGCTCCCACCGGTTGGAGGGGCTGAGGCCTGCCCTGGGGCGTCCTTGGGCGCCGCCGTCCTGTGCTCCGCAGCCCGGGGCGCTGGCCCTGCCCAGGCCTCTCTACCGCCTGCCACCGTCTCCTGGTCCTCAATGGTTGATGGAGACTCCATGGAGGCTCCCTCCACAGCCCGCTGCATCGCGGGGCGCACTCGCTGCGGCCGCCGGGGGGAGCGGAGTCAGGGACAGACGGCGACAGGCGCCCGAGGAGGGCGGGCCCCACAGGCCACCTCCACGAGGGGTCTTCTCTTTTGTTCCTCGTCTACACCTACGTCTTCGGCGGACGTCATGGTGCTGAACCATTTCCAAGACTCACGTAAAGATGGAAGCGATGTCGCTTTCGTCTCGCCCTGGCGGTTCTTAGTGGGATTACAACTGAGGATGTTGGTTATTTTCCCACCCAAATGGATGGGCGACTTCTCAATTTCACGATTATCTGACACCATTGCCTATTAATAAACATATATGATAATACAGTTTCAAGTTCAACACAATATTGATGAACATGAAGTTTTTAGTGAGGTTAATCACCCGTGAAAGACTGATGTGTAAACTAATAGACGCAACTTACAGAGGATAATCTAGTAGAAGTTGAATTCATTCACTCATTAAAAAAAATAAATCAAGTAGGCTTTCCACCTTGTACTAAATACCTTGAATACACTGTTCTCTTTTATTGAAAAAAATTAATAAAATGTACTTGAACCAGCTTTTCAAAAAGTATCACTAATTTTTAGGAAACTTTGTAACTAAAATTTTTTAGTTTTAAATACACTAAAATAGCCTCTTAAGATTTTATATTACACAGTACTGTTTTAGACTGAAAAACTATCATCACAACAGAAACATCACAACAAAAACAGCCACTATCATCAAAACAAACATCCTCTACTACCAAATTGTAATAATTTGGTGAAAACTTACATCATTCCTTTTCTGCTGCCAGGTCCTATTGCAGTAGCTTCAGCTCATTGAATTTACATTTAGAAGACTAAAGTAGACTAATACTTCCAAATAAGCTCTGTGATAAATGATAAATTGGGTTGCCACGTAGTGTTCAGTTGGAGCTCTATACTGCTACTAATTCCCTTGTGTTATTGCTGTTTTATATAACTAATGAGCAACTGTGCTAATTATACTATTTATTATTTACTTTTTAAATTCATTCAGGTACATTTGTCCATGCAACTGTTCATTGGTTTGCTGGTCTGATATCAGGGAGAATTTTCGTTGAGAATTTAGAACTGGGAAGAAAGTATTTGTCATAATGTTAAAAAGCAGACAATTTTACATAAAAGTAATTTTTAAAAAAATGTTTGAATGTTCATAACAGCATTATTCATAATTTCCAACATCCCTGAAATGTCCATCAGCTGATGAATGGATAAACAAAATGTGGTACATCCATACAATGGAATATTATTCAGACCTAAAGAGGAGTGAAGTTCTGATATACGCTACAACATGGACAAACCTTAAAGACATTATGCTAAGTGAATAAACAAGACACAAAAGACCACTGAATATTTTATTCCATTTACGAGAAATGTCTATAATAGGCAAATCTGTAGAGACAGAAAGTAGATTACTGGTTGCCCAGAACTAGAGAAGTGGGGAGTAGAAAATGGTAGCTAAAAGTTACGAGGTTTTTTAATGGAGTGACTCAAGTGTTCTAAAATTGACTGAAATGATTGCACAACTGTGAATGTGCTAAAAACCTCTGAACAGCATACCTTAAATGAGTGAATTGCATGATATGTAAATTATATCTCAATAAATCCACAACTAAAACTGTGTGTGTGTGTATTAATCTATTCTGTACCTGTCAAAAAGCATACCAGACATCCAAGAGGCAGCTGCAAGACATGAGCAAAAGACTTGTATTTCAAATATCTGGCCACTCAAAACCTCAGAAATTTACCTTCTCTCTGAGTCCATTTCCTTATTTGTAAAGTAAAGTAATAAACAGTTGTTGTGGCTGGGCATGGTGGCACCCGCCTGTAGTACCAGCTACTCAGGAGGCTGAGGCAGGAGAATCGCTTGAACCCAGGAGGCGGAGGTTGCAGTAAGCCGAGAGCGCACCACTGCACTCCAGCCTGGGCAACAGAGCAAGACTCCGTCTCAAAAAAAAAAGAGTTGTTATAAGGACCAAGTAACTTCTGTGAAAGTGATATAAAAGTGTTAGGTTTAATTGCATTTCGAAGACCAAGAGCTCACCGTTAATTGAGATGTAGTATAACTGACTCTGAGCACAGCTTAAAGAGCCAGACTGCCCCCATCTGAATTCTGGCATTACCCACAACTAGCAACTAGCTAGATGCTTTTAGTCATGTGTAAGCTTCTCTAAGCCTCTGATTGGTTCATCATGTGTGAAATGTAGATAATAATTCCTCTTTCATAGAGTTTTTTAGGGGGTGAAACGGGCATACATGTATAAAACTTGCACCTTGCACCTCACTTAATATAGACCTCAGTAAATTTTAGTTGTTTTAATCATTCATACTTGACTCAATGAAATATTAGAAAAAAATTATAATATTCTACTAGGACCATATTGATATCTCTACCACCAATACTATGCTACCGCATAATCCAAATAATAATAATAATAATAATAATTGCAGTAACTAAATCAAGTAGTCTTGGGGCCGGGCGTAGTGGCTCATGTCTGTAATCCCAGCACTTTGGGAGGCCGAGGCAGGTGGATCACTTGAGATCAGGAGTTTGAGACCATCCTGGCCAACATGGTAAAACCCCATCTCTACCAAAAAATACAAAAATTAGCCGGGCAACGTGGTGCATGCTTGTAGTCCCAGCTACTCAGGAGGCTAAGGTGGGAGAATTGCTTGAACCCGGCAGGCAGAGGTTGTATTGAGCTAAGATTGTGTCACTGCACTCCAGCCTGGGCAAAGAGTGAGACCCTGTCTCAAAAAGAAAAAAAAAACAACAATATTTTAACAATGGAAACACTGAAGAAAATTTTCTACGAAAGAAGGAACAAAGACTGAAACAAGTTTAATATTACTTATTGATATATAAACATAGTACTCCTGGGTAGGATGCTTCTCATAGGATTCAAAAATAAGAATTTTAAATAAAAATTGTTAGTTTTAAGTTGACATTTATAATTTGCTTATACTGAATGATGTTTGGTATTATAGCAACCAAAAATCCATAATTTTGCTTTATTGTTGTGGAGAAAGGGTGAAGTTCCTTGGCCCTAGGATTCTTGGCTCCAGAATCCATGCTATTAACCACCTCATTATACAGCCTCTCTAGATAGCTTTCTCTTCATTCTTAAATTTTAACTCTTAAACATGTCATCTTAAAAAATTTTAAACAGGCCAGGCGCGGTGGCTCATGCCTGTAATCCCAGCACTTTGGGAGGCCGAGGCGGGCGGATCACAAGGTCAGGAGATCGAGACCACGGTGAAACCCCGTCTCTACTAAAAATACAAAAAATTAGCCAGGCATGGTGGTGGGCGCCTGTAGTCCCAGCTACTTGGGAGGCTGAGGCAGGAGGATGGCGTGAACCCGGAAGGCGGAGCTTGCAGTGAGCCGAGATTGTGCCACTGCACTCCAGCCTGGGCGACACAGCGAGACTCCGTCTAAAAAAAAAAAAAAAAAAAAAATTTAAACATAGCACTAAATAATGCATTTTGGATCAGTGGCTTATAAACTTTTTTTGACCATGACAACCACTGGGATATGCATTGTACATCAGCACCCGGTACAAACGCCTACTAGGTACATGACTATATAACTGAAACACAGGATTCATGGAATAATTATCTTTCACTGTCTTAGATGCATTTTAATATTATCCATTCTAGTATATTTAAATCTAGTCTATACAGTTTTAGTCCTTCTTTTTAAATAAATAAATAATAGTTGCAACACACCAAGTTCATTTCATGGTTTACAAACTGTGGTTTGAAAAATATTACTCTGGAGAAAGCAAGTCATGGACAAATTTAAGTTCTAAATCAGTTGGAAAAACACAAGATGATATCAGAAACTGAGAGTAATCTCAAATGAACCATAGATGGAATTTTTTTTTTTTTTTTTTTTTTTGAGACAGAGTGTTGCTCTGTCGCCAGGCTGGAGTGCAGTGGTGCAATCTCAGCTCACTGCAACCTCTGCCTCCTGGATTTAAGCAATTCTTCTGCCTCAGCCTCCTGAGTAGCTGGGACTACAGGCACGCGCCACCACGCCCAGCTAATTTTTGTGTTCTTTAGCAGAGACAGGGTTTCACCATGTTGGCCAGGATGGTCTCGATCTCTTGACCTCGTGATCCACCCGCCTCAGCCTCCCAAAGTGCTCGGATTACAGGCGTGAGCCACCGTGCCCAGCCTATAGATTGAAATTTTAAAAATAGAGATTTAAGTTGCCATTCTTTCTAAATAAACTTATTTATTTAGAATAAAAATAAACTTATTCTTTCCTATCAACATGTTTTACACTTTATGAAAGAGTAATGAAGCTTATTAACAATGCCTGGAAAAGTATGCAGAGTTGAAGTTAATGCTAATTCCACTACTTGTTAGCTTTGTGACTGTCTTAGTTCATTTAGTGCTTCTACAACAGAATACCTAAGACTGGGTAATTTATCAATAACAGAAATTTACTGACTCACCATTCTGGAGGCAGGGAAGTCCAATATCAAGGTGCTGGCATCTGTCATGGGCCTTCTTGCTATGTCATAACATCAAGGAAAGCATCACATGTCTGAAAGGCTGAGAGAGGATGAGAGTAAGAGCAAGAAGGGACAAGCCCAGTCCTACAATAAGGAAACCTACTTCCCTGATGATAACATTAATCTATTCATGAGGGCTCACATCTCTTAAAGGTCTCACTTCTTGATACCATCACAATAGCAATTACATTTCAACATGAGCTGTGGAGGGGACAAATATTCAAACCATAGTAGTGACCCTCCACTTTTTGAGCCTCAGTTTCTTCAATGAACTGAGGGAATTGTACATCCTAGACCCTTAAAGGAAAATCCCTTCTTCTCTCCTTATAATCTTCTCATCCTTTGGGATCCCAATGCCTCCAACCAACCCCGTATCATTTTTCCAGTTTATTGTAAATATTCCTTTCCTCTGAGTTCCTGTGGCTTTATTATTGAGTAATAAAAAGTGTTTGCAACTATAGTCTTAACAAAGATTGCCCTTCACTCTTCCTTACCAGTTCACATTGGAATAAGGGTCCCATCATGTTTCTCTTTTTAAATCAAATGTATTTATTTTAATTGGCAAAAAATTGAATATATTTAGTGTATACAACATGATGTTTTGAAATATATATACATTGTGCAGTGACTAAATAATATAGGCACAACCTCACATACTTATTATTTTTTGTGGTAGAAACACTTAAAATCTACTCTCGGCTATTTTCAAGAATACAATATACTGTTATTGATTTTAAACACCATGTTGCACAATATGGTGTACAGTCTCTTGAACTTCCTCCTATGTAGCTAAAACTTCTATCTTTTGACCCATATCCTCTAAATTCCACCAAACTCTCATGCCACCACCCCAGCCCCTGGTAATCACCATTCTATGCTCTGCTTCTATGAGTTCAACTTGTTTAAGATTCCATATGTGAGATTATGTGTATTTGTCTTTCTGTGCCTGGCTTATTTCATTTAACATAATGTCCTTCAGGTTCATCCATGTTGTCACAAACAACAGGATTTTCTTCTTTTTAAGGCTGAATAATATTCCGTTGTGTATATATGCCACATTTTCTTTATCCATTCATCTGTTGATGGACGCTTACATATACTCCATATCCTGGCTATTGTGAATAATACTGCAATGAACATGAGAGTGTAGGCACCACCTGAAGGAACTGATTTCATTTCCTTTGGGTATATACTCACTAGCGGGATTACTGGATCACATGGTAGTCAATTTTTTTATTTTTTGAGAAACCATCATACTGTTTTCCATCATCGCTGTATTAATTTACATTCCTAGCAACAGTGTGCAAGGGTTCCCTTTCTTCCACATCATTAACAGCATGTGTATTCTTTTGTCTGTCTTATTTTATTTTATTTTGAGATAGAGTCTAGCTCTGTCACCCACGCTGGTGTGCAGTGGCCCCATCTCAGCTCACTGCAACACCCACCTCCCAGGTTCAAGCGATCCTCCTGCCTCAATCTCTTGAGTAGCTGGAATTACATGCGCACACCACGACCCCCGGTAAATTTTTTTTTTTTTTTTTTTTTTTTTTAGTAGAGATGGGGTTTCACCGTGTTGGCCAGGCTGGTCTCGAGCTCCTGACTTCAACTAATCCACCTGCCTCAGCCTCCCAAAGCGCTGGGATTACAGGAGTAAGCCACCGCGTCTGGCCCGTTTGCCTATTTTTAAATCAGGTTGCTTTCTTCCTATTGAGTTATTTGAGTTCCTATTGTGGATAGTAACCTCTTATCAGACATATGGTTTGTAAATATAGTCTCTCATTTCATAGGTTGTCTCTTCACTCTGTTGATTGTTTCCTTTACTATACAGAAGCTTTTTAATGTATCTCATTTGTCTGCTTTTGCTGTTGGTACCTGTGCTTTCTTGTTATTCATTTATCTCCCAGGCATCATAGCCCACCAAGTTCCATCTAAGCTTTAGAGCGTGGGTGTCCAATCTTTTGGCTTCCCTGGCCCACACTGGAAGAATTATTGTCTTGGGCCACACATAAAATACACTAACGATAGCTGACGAGCCAAAATAAATAAATTTAAAAATCACACACAAAAAAATCTTACGTTTTAAGAAAGTTTACAAAATTTGTGTTGGACCACATGCATTCAAAGCCATCCTGGGCTACATGCCACCTCCTGGCCACTGGTTGGACAAGCTTGCTTTAGAGGTACTCACTGCAAAACAGAAGCAAATTTTAAAGGGAAAGATTAGATTATTTCCAAGATCCTTCCCATCAATAAATTCTATGATTTTATAAAATAATAAGCTGAAAGGACTCCTTATATTGTCAACCGTTATTTAGTGAATTTCTGTACTGAGTAGTGTTAAAACCAAAACTCTAGACAAATTAAATTTAACAGTTTAATTGAGCAAAGAATGATTTGCTAATTGGGCAGGACCCGGAACCAGAAGAGGTTCAGAACGACTTTGCAGCTGCTACGTGGTCAGAGAGGATTATGGGTAGAAAAAGTAAAGTTAAAGAAAACAGAAATGAGGCCCAGAAACATCCTGATTGGTTAGAGCTTAGCGTTTGCCTTATTTGAACATGGTTTGAAGAGCTGGCCGCCTGTGACTGGCCAAAACTCCGTGACTAGTACAAAAAATAGGTTACATTCTGTTTACATATCCAGTTGGGTTGCAGTTCACCCTGTAAGGGGAAACTTTTAGGCCAAACTTAAAATATGTAAGCAGGTGGTTTTAGGCTAAACTTAATTTACCGGTAGCTATTCACTAAAATATTAAAATCTAAAATTAAGCAGGTCTGAAAGTTTTGAATCATTACATCTTATGTTTTTCATACTTTTTCCTACTTCCAAAGGTAATAAATACACAATGATTTTAATTTTTTTTAATTTTTAAAAATTATTTATTTATTTATTTCAGCCTCCTAAGTAGCTGGGACCACAGGCACGTGCCACCATACCCAGCTGAATTTTGTTATTGTTTATTTTGTAGAGAAGGGGTCTCACTATGTTAACAGTCCAGGCTGGTCTCCAACTCCCGGGTTTAAGTAATCCTCCCACCTAAATCTCCCAAAGTGTTGGAATTACGGGTGTGAGCTGCCACGTCTTTCTTTCTTTTTCTTCCTTTCTTTCTCTTCTTTCTTTCCTTCCTTTCTTCCTTCTTTTTTTTCTCTCTCGCTCCTTCCTTCCCTTCCTTTTCTTTTTTTTTTTTTTGACAAAGTCTCGCTCTGTCACCCAGGCTTGAGTGCAGTGGCGTGATCTCGACTCGCTGCAATCTCGTTCTCCCAGGTTCAAGCGAGTCTTCTGCCTCAGCCTCCCGAGTAGCTGGGACTACAGGCACCCGCCACCACGCCCAGCTAATTTTTGCACTTTTAGTAGAAACGGCGTTTCACCATATTGGCCAGGCTGGTCTCAAACTCCTGATCTCATGATCTGCCCGTCTTGGCCTCCCAAAGTGCTGGGATTACAGGAGTGAGCCACCTCGCCCAGCCTATGTTTTCTTTCTTTCAACAGGGTCTTACTCTGTTGCCTAGGCTGGAGTCAGTAGAATGATCATGGCTCACTGCAGCCCCCACCTCCTGAGCTGAAGCGATTCTCAGCTTCCCAACTGCTAGGACTACAGGTACCTGTCACCACATCCAGCTAATTTTTGTTTTCTGTTTTTGTTTTTTGTTTTTGAGACAGAGTCTCGCTCTGTAGCCCAAGCTGAAGTGCAGTGGCGTGATCTCGGCTCACAGCAACCTCCACCTCCCAGGTCCCGGTTCAAGCAATGCTACTGCCTCAGCCTCCGGAATAGCTAGGATTACAGGCATGCCCCACCATGCCCAGCTAATTTTTGTATGTAGCAGAGATGGGGTTTCACCATGTTGACCAGGCTGGTCTCGAACTCCTGACCTCAGGTGATTCATTCGCCTCGGCCTCCCAAAGTGCTGGGATTATAGGCGTGAGCCACAGTGCCCAGCCTTAATTTTTGTGGGGTTTTTTTTGTGAAGATAAGGTTTTGCCATGTTGCCCAGGCTGGTCTTGAACTCAGCTCAAGCAATCCTCCTGCCTCGGCCTCCCAAAGAGCTGGGATTATGAACTGGCCCTGCCCTCAGTGATTTAAAAAACAAAACAAAACAAAACAAAAACACATACACACAAACCACAACTTGGAATACCTGAAAAGTACAAAGGGGGAGAAAATGACCAATAACCCTTGCATGTAAGGATAATTGTTAACATTCTTAATTGACTTTATTTTTTAAAACAGTTTTAGGTTCACAGAAAATTTGAGCAGAAAATACAGAGAGTTCCCACACACCCCATTCCACACCTGCATAGCCTTCCCCACTAGCAACTCCCCCACCAGAGTGGTACGTTTTGTTACAACTTACGAACCTATATGAACACATTATTATTATTCAAAGTCCGTAGTTTAATATACTAGAGTTTACCCTTGGTTTTACATCTTGGTGTTGTTCATCCCTTCCTATCTCTCTCCCTGCCCTATAACCTGTAGTAACCATTGATCTTTCTGCTGTCTCCATGATTTTGCCATTACCAGAATGTCTTACAGTTAGCCTCATACAGTATTCAGACTTTTCAGATCAGCTTATTTCCCTTAGCAATATGCCTTTAAGTTTCCTCCGTGTCTTTTCATGGCTTGGTAGTTCATTTCTTTTTAAGCGTTGAATAATATTGTGTTGCCTGGATGTACCACAGTTCATTTATCCATTTACCTACTGACGGATATCTTGGTTGCATTCAAGTTTTGACAATTATGAATAATGCTTCTATAAATACCCATGTGCAAGGGTTTTGTGTGGACATAACTTTTCAACTCGTTTGGGCAAATGCCAAGGAGAGCGGTAAACTGGATCATATGGTAGGAGTATGTTTAGTTTTGTAAGAAACTGTCAACTGTCTTCTCGAGTGGAATTTTACATTCCCACCAGTAATGGATGAGAGTTCCTGTCGTTCCACATCTTTGTTAGCATTTGGTATTGTCAGTATTTGGGATTTTCACCTTCTGATAGGTATATAGTGGTATCTCATTTTTGTTTTCTTTATAAACATGTTGATGTAACAATTTTTTTTTTTTTTTTTTACTTACAGGATGTTTTAAAAACATTTCTGTCATCCCACAAGAATTATGTCTAGCTAATTTTTTTTATTACATGGCATAGAGTGAAGAAGAGATGCTGTAAAGAACTGGTGATATCTAGAAAAACGAAATTGTCATTGAGAATAGAGCGGTCATCTTCATTTTGCTGTTGTAGGATAGGTAAACGGATTTTTAAAAGAGATACATAGCGGCCGGGCGCAGTGGCTCACACCTGTAATCCCAGCACTCTGGGAAGCCGAGGCCGATGGATCACCTGAAGTTAGGAATTCGAGACAATTCGAGACAATTCGAGACTAGCCTAGCCTAGCCTAGCCTAGCCGACATGGTGAAACCCCGTCTCTACTAAAAATACAAAAATTAGCTGGGCGTGGTGGCGTGTGCCTGTAATCCCAGCTACCCGGGAGGCTGAGGCAGGAGAATCGCTCGAACCCAGGAGGCGGAAGTTGCAGTGAGCCAAGATCATGCATTGCACTCCAGCCTGGGCAACAAGAGCAAGACTCTGTCTCAAAGAAAAAAAAAAAAAAAAGACGAAGAAGAAGAAGCGATACACACCCTGTGGAGTAATACGTGGCTACATAAAGAATTGTACTCTGGCTTCCTTCTATTCCTAAAACATTGGGCTGGGCGTGGTGGCTCACGCCTGTAATCCCAGCACTTTGAGAGGCTGAGGCTGGCAGATCATGAGGTCAGAAGATCGAGACCATCCTGGCTAACACGGTGAAACCCCGTCTTTACTAAAAATACACAAAGTTAGCCGGGCGTGGTGGCGGGCACCTGTAATCCCAGCTACTCGGGAGGCTGAGGCAGGAGAATAGCGTGGAGGCAGGAGAATGGCGTGAACCCAGGAGGCGGAGCTTGCAGTGAGCCGAGATCGCGCCACTGCACTCCAGCCTGGGCGACAGAGCGAGACTCTGTCTCAAAATAAATAAATAAATAAATAAATAAATAAAAATAAAAATAAAATAAAAAATTGATAACAAATCAAAGCTAAGGATCCAACCATGGAAAAGTGACATTCTTGAGAGAGGCAGCACACTGATAACAGGTAGGGAGATGAAGATATTAGACACACTTTTTAATTACTTGATGGGATATAAAATGCTTTTAAGACACCACATCTATAATTGTTTAATTGTAAGAAACTAATTTTGGATCTAATAATCATTCTTTAAATGTACACTTTGTGGTGGTAACAAAAATTAGTCATTATTATAAACATACTATGGAACTTTTACTAAGATCTTTGTTGTTCGTTCATTCCACAAATGTTAACTGGGAGTCTAAGTTAGGCCAGACAGTAGGGTAAGTGCTAGGGACACAACAGTGAATCACACAGATGTAGTTCCTACCCTCATGGGATGTATACTCTCAACTAGACCAGACAGCCAATAAACAGAAAGTAAACAAAATGAATAAAGTAAGTGCGATCGAGAGCTAGATGGAATCAGAGTTCTGCTATACAGAATAACGATGAGGACCATCGCTAATGATTATAGAACACTTTTCTGAAGAAGTAACATTTAAACCACTGTTTATCTTTAGAAGAACCAGAGAAGTAATGCTCTGAACAGCAGGAAAATCAAGAATTAAACTTCTCCTAAGAAATGGAAGACAATCAGTTGGGTGGGGAAGAGTCATGGGAAAGGAGAGTCAAGAGCAGGCGGGGTGGCCCCTGGAAGGCCTTGGAGGCCACACTAAGGAGACAGGATGTTACTGTAGTGCATGGAAAAGCCATAAATAGAGGATTTCAGTGGGAAAATGACACAATGTAATGTTAAACCTTAAGCATATAACCCTGGCCACTTTGTGGGGAATTGTCGTAGGGTAGCAAGGGTAGAATTTTAGAAGCTGTTGAGTTGTCTGAGCAAGAATTGACATTGGTAGCCTCAAATAGGGTGGTGGCAATGCAGGTAAAAGAAGTCAGTTGATGATAGTTAATGATGGGAAGATGTGGGGTACAGAGAGGCATTTCTAAAATTTGGGAACTAATTTAAAATTCAGACACAAAAAACTTCTCTTTTTTTTTTTTTTCCTGAGACGGAGTTTCTCTCTTGTTGCCCAGGCTGGAGTGCAATGGCACGATCTTGGCTCACCACAACCTCTGCCTCCCAAGTTCAAGCAATTCTCCTGCCTCAGCCTCCCAAGTGGCTGAGATTACAGGTATGCGTAACCGTGCACGGCTAATTTTTTTGTATTTTTTTTTAGTAGAGACAGGGTTTCTCCATGTTGGTCAGGCTGGTGAAAAAACTTTTCTAATTATTAAATAATATTAAACTCTTAGCAAATCTGATAAATTTTGTACAAACAAAAGATGAGAAGCTTCACAAAAGGTAGAAGCTAATCTTCAAGAATGATAGCTAAAAGGAGTTATACTAAATAGACCAATAAATTAATACTACTTTGAATTGACTGAATTTTTGAAAGAAATTAGTCTAAAATTACAGTGGTTCACACCTGTAATCCCAGCACTTTGGGAGGCTGAGGCAGGTGGATCACTTGAGGCCAGGAGTTCAAGACCAGCCAGGGCAACATGGTGAAACCCTGTCTCTACTAAAAATACGAAAATTAGCCAGGAGTATTAATGCACACCTGTAGTTCCAGCTACTTGGGAGGCTAAGGCACGATAATTGCTTGAACCCGGGAGGCAGAGGTTGTAGTGAGCCGAGATCATGACACTGCAGTCCAGCCTGGGTGACAGAGTGAGATTCTGTCCCCCTGCCCAAACCCCCAAAAATGAAATTAGTCTAAAATGTATAACATTACTGAGTATTCTACTTATTATTGCTTTTTACTTCTTTTTCAACAAACTTGGAAAAATAGTTGAATATAAATAAATAACGATTGATTTGTAACCAACTTCAAATTTAGTTCTGTTTTTTAATTATATCACTATAATACTATGGTAGTTCTTTATAATAGTCTCAGAGGTGTTGGGTTTTGGTTTTGTTTTTCTTTTTTTCATTTTGACCTTGTTTTGTGTTTTTAATTTGTTTTCTTCAAAATAAAAAATAGGGGCCGGGCGCAGTGGTTCACACCTGTAATCCCAGCACTTTGGGAGGCTGAGGTGGGAGGATCACCTGAGGTCAGGAGTTTGAGACCAGCCTGGCCAATATAGCAAAACCCCATCTCTACTAAAAGTACAAAAATTAGCCAGGTGTGGTGGTGGGTGCCTGTAATCCCAGCTACTTGGGAGGCTGAGGCAGGGAGAATTGCTTGATTCTGGGAGGCGGAGGTTGAAGTGAGCTGAGATCGCGCCACTGCCCTCCAGCCTGGGCAACAGAGTGAGACTCCATCTCTAAATAAATAAATAGGACATGGAAGGAGAGGTGATTGAAGAAGAAATTCACAGTGAGAAGTAAGACTCCCCCTACCTGCTCAAGTAGCCTCCAGCCTTCCTATCTGCCTCTCCAGAGACAACCACTGTTACCAGTTCCTTCTAACATTTTCCAGAAACATCTCTCATGTAAAAGTATGTATTCTTTTTCTACAACTTTTTTTTTAATTCAACATTGTATCTTAAAGCTGAGTTCACATCAACATGCATAGATACAGCCCATTCTTTTTCAGGACTGTATAATATTCCATTGAACTATAATTTATTTAAACTGTATTACTCATTAACAGAGTCAGATTACAGTGACCCTCAGTCGTTTCATTATCCTGTCCTTAATATCTAATTCTCATAATAAGAGGTTATTTTCACATTAACTGCTACTTTTAAAAATTGAAGTCCCCAAAAATACCTTTTTAGAATTATTTTATCCTGAGCAAGGGGTAATGTTTTGATTGCTAAGTAACTGTCTCTGTGGCAATTGTTCTTGTTTCTTTCCTAATATTGTTTTAAATACCTACAGAGTCCTTCTAGATATGCACAGCAAAAGAGAAGTAGCTAAAAGAGGTCTGTGTCTACCAAGGCTGCCTACTAGGCCCCCATTGCCTAAAGAATCAATTCTAGAGTTCTTTCTACAGCCCTGCATATTTTACAATGACTCCCACCAATGCAGCCCCATCTCCCTTCTCATTCCCCTCAAACAGCCTGCACACTAGACACATTGGATAATTTACTCTACCCCAACAATTCTGCATGCTTTTAACAGACTGCCTTTGTGCGATTTCCTCAAACTAGTAAAAACCTGACTTCCACTCAGTCTGGTGAACTACTTCATCTTTAAGGCAGAAAATTTCACACTTGGGCACATATACCAACTGCGTACTGGGCAAGAGCAGTTTTAGAATAATCCATTTCCAGATCCTGAAATTCAGTTGTACACGTACCTAAAATAGATCTGCCCCATTCCCATCCACCCTTCTCCCACTGAAAAACAAAAAGCAGGTATCTCACCCCAGAATTGCATTAAGGCGAGGTGCCTCCTGGTGAAAAAGACTTCAAAATGCCCAGCGAGAGGACAATTTGAAGCACTGGTATAAATTTGAATGTAAATAAATGACTCTCATGACTGGATGACAGATTATTTTTGAACATCAGGTGGTTTTCAATTCTTTATTTTCAAGAAAATTGAATGAAGAGCTAATTGGGATGTCGGCTAATCTTATAAAACACACATGCCTGGTGTTGTGAGTTTAATTGTGTCCCACCCCCAAAAATACATGTTGAAGTCCTTATTTCCCAGTACTTTGGAATGTGATCTTATTTGGAAATGGAGTCTTTATAGAGATAATCAAATTAAAATGTTGTCATTAGGAAGAGCCCTAATCCAATATGACTGATCTCTTTATGAAAAGGAGAAATTTGGACACAGAGGCAAGACACATACAGAGGGAAGAAAACCTGAGAAACTTGGGGAGAAGACGGCCATATGACTGTAATGTTGCATCTACAAGCCAAGGAACTCTAAGGATTGCCAGCAAAAAACAAAAGCTGGAAGAGCAGGAAGCCGTTCACCTCTAGAGCTGTCGGACGGTATGGCCCAGCTAACACCTTGATTTCAGACTTCTAGCCTCCAGAGCAGTAAAATAATAAATCTGTGCTGTTTTAAGCCACCCAGTTTGCAGTATAATGTGATGGCAGCCCTACGAACCTAATTTCTATATAGCTTTTAGCATGTAATTCCCCAAGAATTAAAAATAATTGAGATGGCATTACACAAAACTTAGATTTTTGTCTATTTATTTGTTAACCAGTTTTCTCATCACGTACATCCATAAAACTGAAAAGGGGGGTAATAAAACCTGTCCCATTTCAGCAAAAAAAAAATTTCATTAAAAAATTATGAGCTATTTCAAAAATTACTTTTTATTGATTGATTTTTTTTTGAGACAAGATCTCTCCCTGTAGCTCAGGCTGGGATGCGGTGGCAGGATTACGGCCCACTGCAGTTTCAACCTCCCAGGCTCAGGAAATCCTCCCACCTCAGCCTCCCAAGTAGCTGGGACTACAGGCATGTGCCACCATGCCTGGCTAATTTTCTTTTTTTTTTTTTTTTGTAGAGATGGTATCTCCCTATGTTGCCCAGGCTGATCTCAAACTCCTGTACTCAAGCAATCCTCCCACATCAGTAAAAATATGTTATTGACTTGGCACTTACCATCATTCCTTTAAAAAGTACACAGATGATAAATTCTTTAGTATAGGACATTTTATGTGGTTCCTTTTTCTCATTCACATTTGTATTTCCATTCCACTTCCCCCATAGAATTGTATCCTAGTATAATATATATTTATTATTAAAAATTTTAGTGATCATCCTACTATATTACTCTGCAGTAAAATTATGTAATAAATTAAAATTCAAAATTTGTAACTTTCTAGACCATAAAGCTAAGTGTTGAAAATTTCTTACACATGAAGCTATTATTTATATTAAATATTTGATTGAATTAACATAATGCATTATATACTGGGTTTGGTAATTATGAAAAGTAGAATTATATAGAAATATATCACTTGATGATATAGAAAGTAATTTTTGGCCAGGTGCAGGGGCTAATGCCTGTAATCCAGCACTTTGGGAGGCTAAAGCAGCAGGATCGCTTGAGCTCAGGAGATTGAGACCAGCCTGGGCAACTGGCAAGATCCCATCTCTACAAAAAATAAATAAATTAGCCAGGTGTGGTGGCACACACCTGGAGTCCCAACCACTCAGAAGGCTGAGGTGGGAGGATCGGCTTAGCCCAGGTCAAGGCTGTAGTGAGCACTTATGGTGCCACCACATGGCAGCTTGATTGACAGAGTGAGATCCTGTCCCCACCCCCACGCTCAGCCCTCTGCCAAAAAAAAAAAAAAAAAAAGCAGAAAGCCATTTGCCCGGAGTTGTTTCTGTACCCAGAACCCTTATACAAGTAAATCAAAACATAACTTAGAGGCATTCCTTGCATCTGATTAATTTTGAATTGAGCTTTAACCAATCACAGAAAGCCAACTAACCAATTGGTTATAAAATTAGGGACCTCAAACTATACCCAAATAAGGAAAACACCTAGCTGTAGTCAATCAAGTAATGTCTTTACTGTGCTTCCATCTTCAGCCTGTAAAAGCTCCCTGCTCACACTATTAGGATAGAGATCTCTGAACCTCTTCCAGTTTTGGGTGTTGCCCAATTAATGAATCCTTTAATGCTCAAATAAACTCTGTTAACTTTATTTTGCCTGAAGTTTTTCTTTTCTTTCTTGCTTTCTTTTTTGTTTTGTTTTTTTGTTTGTTTGTTTTGTTTTCCGCTCTGTCACCCAGGCTGGAGTGCAGCAGCACAATCTCCACTCATTGCAACCTCTGCCTCCTGGGTTGAAGCGATTCTCTACTTCACCCTCCCAAGTAGCTGGGACCACAGGCACAAACCACAACACCCAGCTAATTTTTGTATTTTTTATAGAGACAGGGTTTCACCATGTTAACCAGGCTGGTCTTGAACTCCTGGCCTCAAGTGATCCACCTGCCTCAGTCTCCTAAAGTGCTGGATTACAGGAGTGAGCCACCACACCCTGCCAAGTTTTTGTCTTAACTACTACAGCATGTAAAATATTGTAATATAGGCTTAAATAATACAAGTTTAGTTGTTTATAGCTCTATCTCTCTAGTCTCTTGGAGGGCAGGAATAATGTGTTATTTACCTTTGCATTCCCATGCCTGGCATAACTATAGGTGTACAGCATATATTTACTAATTTATTTCTGTTACGTAGTTTACAAAATTTTTCTTATGTACCTCCTGTCCTAGAGTTTACAGTAGGAATAGGTTATAGCATTTCCTTAGAAAAATATACATTTTCATCCCGTAGTGCACTGAGAAAATGTCTGGTTCTACCTAGAGAAATTGAATTGTAGTCAAGGAAATGGCTGAACGCCATTTGAAATACAGTCTAGTGGGTTTAGTTTGATCTCTCCTACAGAAACCCTGGGAAAGGAAATGAAAGATTTTAGAGAGTTGTTTGAGACTAGTTTACTTAAGAAACAAACTTTTTCATTGTTGTTGTTTTCAGGAAAAATCCTGAAGGCTAATATAGCAATCTCTGAAAGTAGAGAACGGAAAAGAAGTTGTGTGGCAGTTACCAATTTGTAGTGTAGTAAATATCACGTAATCAAGATATTTGGGGAAAATGTAGTGATTTTGTTTAAATAGACTCTGAATTAACTGTAAACTATGGGAAAGAGTTTGCATTGAATGCTTCCAAATTCCAAACAGATTAAGAACCCTTTTGTCCTCCATCCCTGGGTGGAAGAAAAGAACTGCTTAATGTATTCCCTAGCCCCATATTCTGGCTCACCATTAAGGAAGAACTCTATTTCATTTCTTTATTCTACCACTTTCTTTTCATGCTTCCTTTTCTTTCTTTCTTTTAAAATTAGGTATTAGACATCAATGGGAGCCTTTCTCATAACTTTTCCAATTTCAGGCTATTAATGAAATATCATTCTATATTTGATTCTACACTTAGATATGTTTTCATAAACACCTACATTTTAAAAACACAAAATTGAATAGTATTGTGTTATTCTCACATTTTGATTTCTCAGTTAACAATATGTTATCGACATTGTTCCAGATCGGTACAACTAGAACCGCCTAATTCCTTTTCACTGTTGTGCAGTAGTCCACAGAGTGATATATCATGCTGCCTTGAGTCCTTTATTTGCAAGATAGATATAAACAATAGTACCTACCACATAGGACTGTAATGAGAATAAAATGTGTTAAAATGTGTAAAGTGCTTACTATAGTTCTGGTACATTGGAAGCACTATATAAGAGCTTGGGGAAATAATATATCCTCATTTCATTCTTTTTCATGGCTAATAGTAAATGTTCCACAATAGATATATTTCCTAACTTGTAATTATTTGTATATGTATTGATGTTTAAAGTATTTTCAATTTTTTGCTGTCACAAATTGAGCTACATAAGTATCCTAAAACAAAAATTAAAGTGTGTTACACTTATTAAATAGCCAAAAATGGAAAAGTTGTTAGCAACCAATGCAGATGAAATACAAAATAGGTTACTTTCATTTATTGACAGTTGAAGTATAAATTAGTAGAATTATCTATTAAAATATAAAAGTAAATCATATACTATGGCCTATTATTCAACATTAGAACTCCAATATACAGAAACATATATATAACATAATATTATACTTTTTTTTAAATTTAGATAAGTATTAGATTTTATGAACTGTCAAAATACAAAATTACGGCTCGGTGCGGTGGCTCACACCTGTAATCCCAGCACTTTGGGAGGCCAAGGTGGGTGGATCACTTGAGGTCAGGAGTTCAAGACCAGCCTGGGCAACATGGTGAAACCCTGTCTCTACTAAAAATACAAAAATTAGCTGGGCGTGGTGGCAGGCACCTGTAATCCCAGTTACTCGGGAGCCTGAGGCACGAGAATCACTTGAACCCAGGAGGCGGAGGTTGCAGTGAGCCGAGACCACGCCATTGCACTCCACCCTGGGTGACAGAGCGAGACTCCATCTCAAAAAAAAAAAAAAAAAAAAAAAAAAATTACAACAAAGTTAGTTATACATCTAATTGGCTTTTTTGAGATCTAATTGGCTTTTATTCATGATTCATGAATTGAGGCAGTTTCCTTTGTACAAAAAAGAATGAGAGTTCCCACTGGGCAATGGCAAAACAGTGGGATTTGTAAGGTAGGAACAAGGAAACAAAAACAATATGAAAAAATTGATTGATTAACATCAGGTTACTCCAGGTTATCTTTTTGTAAGGATTAAAGCAAAGGGAACTCCCGTATTAAGCTGACTCAGGCTGGAATCTCCTGTTTTCAGAAAAAAAAAAAAAAGGTCTGTTTTGGGATCTCTCTGCTTCCCTAACATTTCAGTTTCTTCATGTGGCATTTAGTGTGAGTGACTGTTTTGCTTGGTCTAGTCTATCAGAGCCTAGTACAGGAGCTCAATCCAAAATAATGGCCCCCTCCATAATTTTATTTAACACTACTAAGTTAAAAAATTACAAGAAAACTTTTCAAAGTGAATCCAAATACTTATTTACTTATTTATTTATTGAAATGGAGTCTTGCTCTGTCGCCCAGGCTGGAGTGCAGTGGTGCAATCTCGGCTCACTGCAACGTTGGCCTCCCAGGTTCAAGTGATTCTCCTGCCTCACCCTCCTGCGTTAGGTGCACACCATCACGCCCGGCTAATTTTTTTGTATTTTTAGTAGAGACAGGGTTTCACCATGTTGGCCAGGCTGGTTTCAAACTTCTGACCTCAGGTGATCCACCCACCTCAGCCTCCCAAAGTGCTGGGATTATAGGTGTGAGCCAACACACCTGGCCATCTTTATTTCAGGGATCTAGAACTAGAAATACCGTTTGACCCAGCCATCCCATTACTGAGTATATACCCAAAGGATTATAAATCATGCTGCTATAAAGACACATGCACACATATGTGTATTGCAGCACTATTCACAATGGCAAAGACTTGGAACCAACCCAAATGTCCAACAATGATAGACTGGATTAAGAAAATGTGGCACGTATACACCATGGAATACTATGCAGCCATAAAAAATGATGAGTTCATGTTCTTTGTAGGGTCATGGATGAAACTGGAAACTATCATTCTCAGCAAACTATCGCAAGGACAAAAAACCAAACACCACATGTTCTCACTCATAGGTGGAAATTGAACAATGAGAACACGTGGACACAGGAAGGGGAACATCACACACCAGGGACTGTTGTGAGGTGGGGGGGCGGGGGGAGGGATAGCACTAGGAGATATACCTAATGCTAAATGACGAGTTAATGGGTGCAGCACACCAACATGGCACATGTATACATATGTAACAAACCTACACGTTGTGCACATGTACCCTAAAACATAAAGTATAATAATAATAAAATAAAATATAAAAAAAGAAATAATTTAAAAATAAATATTCCATATTTCTAAAAAAAAAAATAAAGCAGAATACAGGAGAATCACTTGAACTCAGGAGGTGGAGGTTGCAGTGAGCTGAGATCATACCACTGCACTCCGGTTTGAGCGACATAATGAGACTGAGACTCTGTCTCAAAAAAAAAAAAAAAAAAGAGGAGTACTAGGCCGGTAGGTCAGGCGCAGTGGCTCATGCCTGTAATCCCAATACTTTGGGAGGCTGAGGCGGGCGGATCACGAGGTCAGGAGTTCAAGACCAGCCTGACCAACATGGTGAAACCCCTTCTCTACTAAAAAAAAATACAAAAATTAGCTGGGCATGGTGGCGCTGGCGTGCTCCTGTAATCCCAGCTGCTACTTGGCTTGAGCCAAGGAGGCGGAGGTTGTAGTGGGCCAAGATAGTGCCATTGCACTCCAGCCTGGGCGACAAGAACAAAACTATCTATCTTAAGAAAAAAAAAAAAGTAGAATACTAACAGGTCATTTAATGTCATATATTTTAAAAAATTTTTTTAAGAGGTTGATTTTTTAAATTTAATTATATTTAATATTACTGAAGCTGCGTACTAATTTAAAATATAGCAACTTATTAAAACACTTGAAAAATCATTTAAATTAGAAAATCTTAACAATGTTAATAACATTCTCCAAATGAAAATCAAACTCTAAGTCAGTTCACTTGTAATATAGTATAGTGTGAGAACTAAAATCCAGAATTAGTCTATTTTCTAATAGGACATTCATCAACTCATTTGGTATATTTTAGTAAATCTATGAAATTGTAGAAATTAGTAGTTAATAGGAAAGAAACTGAAGGAAAACCTCTCCTAATTGGCTACTAATTGATTTTTTTAAGTGTTGTTCTCTTGTATATATTTATTTATTTATTTATTTTTGAGACATAGTTTCACTCTTTGCCCAGGCTGGAGTGCAGTGGTGTGATCTCAGCTCACTGCAACCTCTGCCTCCTGGGTTCAAGTGATTCTCCTGCCTCAGCCTCTCGAGTAGCTGGGATTACAGGCGCCTGCCACCAGGCCCGGCTAATTTTTGTATTTTTAGTAGAGACAGGGTTTCGCCATGTTGTCCAGGCTGGTCTCAAACTCCTGACCTCAAGTAATTTGCCTGCCTCAGTCTCCTATAGTGCTGGGATTACGGGCAAGAGCCACCATGCCCGGCCTGTTCTCTTCTTTTGAAAAAATTACGTACCTCTTCCTAATCTCTAAAAACAAGCTTCCTCATCTTTAAAAATATGTTTACAAATAATGCCATCCATGGCTAAGTGAGCAGACAGGAGTAAAATAGTTTATGTAGCAAAGCCTCAAAATGCAGTCTCTAAGGGCCATGCTATGAGATTATTTTATGGGAAAAATCACCATATAACACAGACCTTTAATTCTGGAAAAGTCTGAAATGAACCCTCTTCATGACAAAGTCTACTCTTTAGAAAATAGTATTATAGAAGAGGTTCACATATTATACCATTTACATGCTGAACTTTGAAAATTAATTAAAAGGCCTAGGAGAGACTAAGATTTTCAAAACCTTTATTGTTGCTAGTTAGATATTCCGTGATTCCAGCTAACAAGTGCAAGTCATGGTTAGAATTTTAAAGACTGTTTTGAAACGCTCTTATGATTACTAGCATAACGTTTTCTGATTACTAGCATAGAAGCTGAAAAGGCTTACAGAGAGGTTAAAACTCTTGCAGTTCACACAGCTCATTGGTTTTTGCTTATCCACTCTAACAGAGTCATTATTTATTTCCAGAAAAAGAAACCCTAGAACAGATAATTGAGACTTGTGGCTTATTTGATAACCCTTCCCAGGATATTACTCTGTATCCTATAAGGGGAAAAGGCAGGAGAACTGCTTGAACCTAGGAGGCGGAGGTTGCAATGAGTTGAGATCTCGCCACTGCACCCCACCCTGGGTGAGAGTGGAATCCTGTCTCAAAAGAAAAAAAAAAGGAAAATGCAAATTAATCCACACTGAGATTCTACCTCAGACCCATTAGGATGGCTACTATCCAAAAAACAAACAAACAAACAAAAAAGACATGTGATAGCAAGTATGTGGAAAAATTGGAACGCTTTGCACTATTGGTGTGATTGTAAAATGGTGCAACTACTTGGAAACTAGCATGGTGTTTCCTCAACAAATTAAAAATGAAACACCAGCTGTGCGTGGTGGCTCACGCCTGTAATCCCAACACTTTGGGAGGCTGAGGCAGGTGGATCACTTGAGGTCAGGAGTTCAAGACCAGCCTGGCCAATATGGTGAGACCCCTGTCTCTATTAAAAATACAAAAAAATCATCAGGGTGTGGTGGCATGCACCAGTAGTCCCAGCCACTCAGGAGGCTGGGGCAGGAGAATCTCTTGAACCTGGAGGCAGGTATTGCAGTGAGCCAAAATAGCACCACTGCACTCCAGCCTGGGCTACAGAGTGGAACTCTGTCTCAAAAATAAATAAATAAATAAAACGATATCAGACATACAAGTTTCAAAATGTTACCAAACATAAAATCACATTGAAAATGCTCTTTGGACCGGGCATGGTGGCTTGCACCTGTAATCCCAGCACTTTGGGAGGCCGAGGTGGGCAGATCACTTGAGATCAGGAGTTCGAGACCAGCCTGGCCAACATGGTGAAACCTCGTCTCTACTAAAAATACAAAAATTAGCCAGGCGTGGTGTTAAGCCCCTGTAATCCCAGCTATTCAGGAGACTGAGGCAGGAGAATCGCTTGAACCTGGGAGGCGGAGATGGCAGTGAGCCAAGATGGTGCCACTGGACTCCAGCGTGGGCAACAGAGAGAGACTCCGTCTCAAAAAAAAAAGAAAGAAAGAAAGAAAAAAGAAAATGCTCTTTGAAGGAGTATTCAAATAAAGAGAGAGAGAAATCTTGTAAGAATTCTAATAAGAGTCATTTGACACCTTAGTAAACATTATTGGGTAAAAGAAGAGCTAGCACCAAAAGAAGGAAAAAGAGAAAATATATCCATAAAACTCCAAACTAAAATTATAGATAATTATAAAAATTTTAAAGGGATGGAGCTAAGTCTAGAGACAAACAGACATGCTAACAAGCTTGTATTATTATGAGGAATATAGATATCAAATTGACGAATTTAAGAAATTGAAAATTATTTAAAGCCAGGTTTGGTGGCTCACGCTTGCAATCCTAGCACTTTGGGAGGCCGAGGTGGGCAAATCACAAGGTCAGGAGTTCAAGACCAGCCTGACCAATATGGGTAACCCCGTCTCTACTAAAAATACAAAAATTAGCCAGGCATGGTGGTGGATGCCTGTAGTCCCAGCTACTCAGGAGGCTGAGGCAGGAGAATTGCTTGAACCCGGGAGACAGAGGTTGCAGTGAGCTGAGATCACACCACTGCACTCCAGCCTGGGCAAGAGATCGAGACTACATCTCAAAAAAAAATTATTTAAAACAAAATACGAGTATGAATTCTAAAGACAACTACCATAAAAAATAAGTAAAATGTATGACATTTAAATCCTTCTAATACAAGTCCTATAGAAAGCGGGAAAAGTGGGGTACGGAAGAAAATTCAATAAATATAAAAAAATAAAATGCGGTGATAGAGAAAAAAGTCCTAATATGAAAGTAATTACAATAATTGTAAATGGGTTAAATGCACTGATAAAGATTTTCAGTATAGTGGATACTGTGATTGCTGACCAGAACAGAAGCACTGACTCTCCCAGATGCTAGGAATTTGGAGACCAAAAGTTCTCCAGAAACTTACTCTGTCTGAAGAGAGTCAGTTTCTTCAATGTCACAACTCCTTATTCCTTCCATAATGTGTGGCCCACATCTAACAACTGTCATTGACGGACAATAAAGGCCCAGTGCCCTCATCCCAATTAAGGACGACTCGGAAGGGCCAGGACAGCTCCAGAATTCTACATAGAATCATCTGAGGTCTCTGTTTATTGCTTGGCGATGCAATATTTCCTTCTGATCACTCTTGCTTCCTTTGCATCTTAACAGGTGTTGATCCCCAAAATACTAATTAATAAATTTTCTGCATGCCAATCTCTATCTCAGGCAACAATTGAGCAAATATGAACAAAAATCAGTCAGGCTAGAAATCTTATCTGATTAAAAAACTTAAACTAAAATAAAAAATTATAAGAGGTGTAAGGATGTGATATAATAATAGAATAATAAACACAAGACATACAGTTAATATACAGATATTTGTATCTAATAATATAGACTTGAAATAAGTTACAACAACAACAACACTGATAGTACTATAAGGAGAAATAACCAAAAAAATCATATTTAAAAATTTCTGGACCTTATTCCCAGAAGCTGATACATCAAAGAAAACAGGCTGGGCACTTTGGTTCTCACCTGTAATCCCAGCACTTTGGAGGCCAATGTGGGAGGATCACTTGAGCCCAGGAGTTCAAGACCAGCATGGGCAACATAGTGAGACCCCACCTCTAAAATAAATAAAAAATAAATTAGCTGACAGTGGTGGTGCATGCCTGTAGTCTCAATTATTTGGGAATCTGAGGCAGGAGGATCACTTGAGCCCAGGTGTTCAAGGCTGCAGTGAACTATGATTGCACCACTGCACTCCAGTCTGGGTGACAGAATGAGACCTGTCTCTAAAAATAAAAATTTAAATTTAAAAAGAGAAAAGAAGCTGAGTGTCTTAGTCAGCTCAGACCGCCATGAAAAACAAACAAACAAAACATAAAAACAAACAAACAAAAACACCATGACTGGGTGGTTTAAACAACAAAAATATTTTCTTACAGTTCCAGAGGATATAAAGTCAAGATACGGTGCCAGCATGGTTTTAGTTTCTGGTGAGAACTCTTTTCCTGACTTGTAGACAGCCACCTTCTTGCTGGATCTTCACATGTTCACATGGGAGGGACTAAGAGTGAGCAAGCTCTCTGGTGTCTACTCTTTTTTTTTTTTGGAGATGAATTCTCGCTCTGTCACCCAGGCTGGAGTGCAATGCTATGATCTTGACTCACTGCAACCTCCACCTCCCAGGCTGAAGCAATTCTGCCTCAGCCTCCCGAGTAGCTGGGATTACAGGCGCGCACCACCACCACCTGGCTAATTTTTGTATTTTTAGTAGAGACAAGGTTTAACCATATTGACCAGGCTGGTCTTGAACTCCTGACCTCAAATGTTCCACCTGCCACAGCCTCCCAAAGTGCTGGGATTACAGGCATGAGCCACCATGCCCGGCCTCTGGTGTCTATTCTTATAAGTGCACTAATCGGATCATGGGCTTCTCACCCTCCTGACTTCCTCTAAACCTCATTACCTCCCAAAAGCCCCATGGCCAAATACCATCACACTGGGGCTAGGGCTTTAACATAGAATTTTGGGGGAAACACAATTCAGTTCATAGCACTAAGATATCAGAGAGATGAGTTATACAAATATAAGCTTAAACTGTTGAATATATTTAGAAAGAGAATTTTTCTAGCATATGGGACATTTCCAAAAAATAGACTGAGTTATTAAACCATTAAGGAATTCTTAACAGAGTCTAAATAATCAACACGTTATCACTTGCAATATCTGGCCCTAAGGTAATGAGAATAAAAATTAACAATAAAGGATAACTTTTAAGTACTACCTTTTTGGAAATTAAATATTAAGTCCTTGAGTTAAAAAGGAAATAAGGAACTGGGTGTAGTGGCTTACGACTGTAATCCCAGGACTTTGGGAGTCCGAGGCCGGAGGATCACTTGAGCCCAGGAGTTGGGAGCAGCCTGGGCAACATAGTGAGACCTTCTCTACAAAAAAATGTTTTAAAAATTAGCCAGGTATTTTGGCGTGCGCCTCTAGTCCCAACTACTTTGTAGGCTGAGGTGGGAGCATCACTTGAGCCTGGGAAGTCAAGGCTGCAGTGAGCCATGATTGCACGACTGCACTCCAGCCTGGGCAACAGAGAAAGACCTTGTCTCTAAAGAAAACAAAAAAGAAAACTTTGGTGCATATTGCTAAGTGAAAGAAGCCAATCTGAAAAAGAAATATACTGTATGATTCCAACTATATGACATTCTGGAAAGGAGCAAAACTATGAAGACAGTAAAAGGATCGTGGTTGCCAGGGGTTGGGAGAGGGAGGGATGGATAGGTGAAACACGGAGAATTTTTAGGACGGTGAAATCCAAAATCAATAATTAAGCTATTATTATTTAGAAAGTTCAACAAGGTTGTTAGATGCAAGATAAACTCTCAAAAACCAATAATATCTCTCTATATGAACAATAGTTAGCTAGAAAGAAGGGATGAGTTGTATGTTCAACTGAAGATGATGGGGGGAAAAATACTGAATAAACGCCATAGAAAATGGAAGGAAAAAATAAGAGCCCAAATCAATAAAATAGAAAGCACACATTAGAGGATATTAACAAACTAAAATGTGCTTGTTTAAATTATTATTATTATTTTTCTTTTTTTTTTTTGAGACAGAGTCTCGCTCTTTCACCCAGGCCGGAGTGCAGTGGTGCGATCTCGGCTCACTGCAAGCTCCGCCTCCTGGGTTCACGCCCTTCTCCTGCCTCAGCCCCCCAAGTAACTAGGACTACAGGTGCCCGCCACTGCGCCTGGCTAATTTTTTGTATTTTTAGTAGAGATGGGGTTTCACCATATTAGCCAGGATGGTCTCGATCTCCTGACCTCTTGATCTGCCCGCCTCGGCCTCCCAAAGTGCTGGGATTACAGGCATGAGCCACTGCGCCTGGCCTTAAATTATTAATAAAAGGGTCCAGGTGAGGTGGCTCACACCTGTAATCCCAGCACTTTGGAAAACCGAGGCAGGCAGATCACCTGAGGTCAGGAGTTCGAGACCAGCCTGGCCAATATGGAAAACCCCATCTCTACTAAAAATACATAAATTAGCAGGGCCTGGTGGCGGTTGTCTGTAATCCCAGCTATTCTCAGGAAGCTGAGGCAGGAGAATCTCTTGAACCTGGGAGGCAGAGGCTGCAGTGAGCCAAGATCACGCCACTGCACTCCAGCCTGGGCCACAGAGTGAGACTCCATCTCAAAACAAATAAATAGATAAATAAGAGGGACAAACATTTACAAATTAATAATATTAGAAACAGAACAGGGCACAACCACAAGTACTTCAGAAATTGTAAAGATAATTTAAAAAATAATAGGTTTAAAATTATTTATTTACTTATTTTTTGAGATGGAGGATGGAGTCTTGCTCTGTGGCCCAGGCTGGAGTGCAGTGGCGTGATCTCAGCTCACTGAAACCTTCGCCTCCTGGGTTCAAGCGATTCTAATGCCTCAGCCTCCTGAGTAGCCGGGATTACAGGTGTTCACCACCACGCCCGGCTAATTCTTGTATTTTTAGTAGAAATGGGGTTTCACCATGTTGGCCAGGCTGGCCTTGAACTCCTGACCTCAGGTGATCCTCCTGCCTCAGCCTCCCAAAGTGCTGGTATTACAGGCGTGAGCCACCGTGCCTGACAAATAAAATACTGTTTATTTATTTTGTAGAGATGAGGTCTTGCCATGTTGCCCAGGTTGGTCTCAAACTCTTGGGCTCAGGCAATCCTCCTGCCTAGCCTCCCAAAGTGCTATGATTACAGGCATGAACTACCATCTCAGACTTTAAAAGCTTTATGCCAGTATATTATTAAAACAACACATAGATTATAAAACTAATTTGAGGCCAGGAAGACTGAGTAGATCTATAACTATTCAAGAAATTGAAATACATAAAATATTCCCATAGAAAATATTACAGGTTCATACGGTTTACAAGTAAATTAACCTAATCTTAAACACAGTCTTCCAGAGGATAGGAGAGAAATAAATATGCTCCAAACCATCATTCTATGAGGCAAGTAACCACTGATAGTAAAATTAGAAAATAGAAGTCTGAGATGGAAAATTAAAAGACCAAAGTCACCCATGAGCATGATAAATCCAAACACTTTTAAAAAGACATTGTACCATGCCAAATTTTGGTTTGTGCAGAAATCCTAGAATGGCTCAAGACTGGAAAAATCTCTAAATATTAATCACCACATTAAGGATAAAAGGAGAAGGCTGGGCGCGGTGGCTCACGCCTGTAATCCCGGCACTTTGGGAGGCCGAGGCGGGCAGATCAAGAGGTCAGGAGATCGAGACCATCCTGGCTAACTTGGTGAAACCCCATCTCTACTAAAAATACAAAAAATTAGCCTGGCGTGGCGGCAGGCGCCTGTAGTCCCAGCTACTCGGGAGGCTGAGGCAGGAGAATGGCGTGAACCCAGGAGGCGCAGTTTGCAGTGAGCCGAGATTGCACCACTGCACTCCAACCTGGGCGACAGAGTGAGCCTCCATCTCAAAAAAAAAAAAAAAAAAAGGAGAAAAGGAGAAAAAAATACATAATGTCATCTGAACAATAAAAATAAAAGACATTAAAAATTGGAAAGAAAGAAACAAAGCTATCATTATTTACAGATATATGATTATCTACCTAGAATACCTAGAAGAATCTAAAGGCACATTAGTATAAATAACAAAAATATTTCACAAAGTGACTGACTATAACATCAGTATAAAACATCAGTCGCATTTTTATATACTAGCAATAGTTGGGTATAATTTTTAAAGACATTTACAGTCTCAACCAAAGCTATAAATTGCCCAGATTAAATGTAACAAAAGGCTAGGCCTGCTGGCTCACACCTGTAATCCCACCACTTTGGGAGGCCGAGGTGGGTGGAACGCCTGAGGTCAGGAGTTCGACACCAACCTGGCCAACATGGTGAAACCCTGTCTCTACTAAGACGGGTTTTTGTTTTTTTTTTTTTTTGAGACAGAGTCTCACTCTGTCACCCAGGCTGGAGTGCAGTGGCTTCATCATAGCTCACTGCAACCTCTGCCTCCCGGGTTCAAGCCATTGTCCTGCCTCAGCCTCCCAAGTAGCTAGGACTACAGGCATGTGCCACCATGCCCAGCTAATTTTTATATTTTTAGTAGAGACAAGGTTTTGCCACGTTGGCCAGGCTGGTCTCAAACTTGAGACCCCAGGTGATCCACCCATCTCAACCTCCCAAAGTGCCAGGATTACAGGCATGAGCCCCCGCACCCAGCCTGGTATGGTTGTTTAAACAAGACACAAAGAATGATAACGATAGAAAAAGATTGATAACATCAACTCTATTCGTTTCTTTTTTTTAATTGCACTTAGCGAAAAGACTCAATAAAAAAAACACAAATCACAATCTGATGGAAGATATTTTTGACACACTTACCTGACACAGGAATGCATTTTAAATATTCCTACAAATCAATTTAAAAAAGGCAGGTCAGGTGCATTAGCTCACGCCTATAATCCCAGCACTTTGGGAGACTGAGGGAGGCTCGCTTGAGCCAAGAGTTGGAGGACAGTGGGCAAGATGGTGGACCTCGCCTCTACAAAGAAATAAAAGGGAAATTAGCTGGGCATGGTAGTGAGTGCCTGTAGTCCCAGCTACACGAGAAGCTGAGGTGGGAGGATGGCTTGAGCCTGGAAAGTCGAGGCTGCAGCGAGCTGTGATCTTGCCACTGCACTCCAGCCTGGCCAACAAAGCAAGACCCTGTCTCTAAAACATGAATAAATAAATAAATAAGAAAAAGGCACACACCCCAACTGACAAAGGGGCAAAAATATGAACAGAGTTCATGGAGATGGCCAATAAATATATTAAATATATTTAAAAGATGCTCAATTTTATTACTAGTCAGGAAAATGTGAATTCAGACTATAGTGAAATATTATGTTAATCCCATTAGGATGAGAAATTTAAGTTATTCAACAATATAAAATGTTAGGAGAAGATTTGGAGCAGACAGACTGTCTATACATGGCTCCCTGAAGTATAAATGAGTCCAACCACATTGGAAATTATTTGGCATTCTCTCAAAGCTAAGTGTTCACATATCTATAGCCAAGCAATCTCATTCCTAATACAAACTTGAGAAACACATGCATTTATGAACACAAGGAAAGACTACAAGAATATTCAAGGCAGCCACATCCTTAACAGCAAATAACTGGAAATGACCCAACATCCATCAACAAAAGAGCTGATAAATAATTGTGGTATATTCACACAACAGACTGGAAAATGAACACAGCAGGGATCACGGAAGCATTATATTTAGTGAAAATAGGAAGTCTCAGAAGACCGCATAGAGTATCATAACTTTTTTAGAATTCAATAGCTAATAAAAGTAAGCAATCAACTACGTGTGTGTGTTGTCTCTGTGATTAAAGTATATTTGTTAAGATTTCAAGATAATGGCTACCTCTAGTGGGCAAATTGGGATATGGGACAAGGAAAGTAAATACAGGTAAATGCATGTTATCGGCAATGGTCTAGATCTTGATTTGAGAGGGTGGATCACAAGGATTTGTTATGTTACAATTTTTTTAATAACAAATGCAAGTTATCAAGAAAAAGAGAGAAACTAAATAAATACATGAAAAAGATATAACTACAAATATACTAGAAGTCTTAGGAAAGAGAATATCACTTTTGCCAATGGATTTGAAATTTTAAACAGGAACTGTCTAGAGAATAGAAGTTATCAAAACTAATTCAAGAAGAAATAGAAAATTTTAGTAGTTTAATAAAGAAATAGAATAAGTAGTCCTGGCTGGGAGTGGTGGCTCACTCCTGTAATCCAAGCACTTTGGGAGACTGAAGCAGGCAAATTGCTTGAGCTCAGGAGTTTGAGACCAGACTGGCCAATATGGTGAAACCCTGTCTCTACAAAAAATACAAAAATTAGCCAGGCGTAGTGATGTGTGCCTGTGGTCCCAGATATTTGGGAGGCTGAGATGGGAGGATCACTTGAGCACAGGAGGCAGAGATTGCAGTGAGCAGGGATTGTGCCACTGAACTCCAGCCTGTGTGAAAGAGTAGGACCCTGTCTTGAAAACTAAAAATAAAAATAGAGACTGGGTGCGGTGGCTCACACCTGTAATCCCAGCACTTTGGGAGGCCGAGGTGGGCGGATCACTTGAGGACAGGAGTTCAAGACCAGCCTGGCCGACATGGAGAAACCTCTTCTCTACTAAAAATGCAAAAATTAGTTGGGCTTGGGGGCCCATGCCCGTAATCCCAGCTACTCAGGAGGCTAAGGCAGGAGAATCACTTGAACCCTGAAGGTGGGGGCTGCAGTGAGCCGAGATGGCACCACTGAACTCCAGCCTGGGCGACAGAATGAGACTCTTACTAAAAAAAAAAAAAAAAAAAAAAAAAGAATAAGTAGTCCTAACTCCACCCACTCACCCCCCCAAAAAACAATACATCCTTTATTGTTTGAAGCGAATTGGAGAAGCCCTTTTAAAAAATGATAACCCTTGGCCAGGCGCAGTGACTCATGCCTGTAATCACAGCACTTTGGGGGGCCGAGGTGGGTGGAACACCTGAGGTCAGGAGTTCGAGACCAGCCTGGCCAACATGGTGAAACCCCATCTCTACTAAAAATAAAAAAATTAGCCAGGCTTGGTGACGGGCACCTGTAATCCCAGCTACTCGGGAGCCTGAGAGGGGAGAATTGCTTGAACCCAGGAGGCCGAGGTTGTGGTGAGCCAAGATTGTTCCACTACACTCTAGCCTGGGCGACAGAGCAAGACTCCGTCTCAAAAAAAAAAAAGATAATCTTCATCTTCTACAAATTTGTGCAGAAAATAGACGAGAATAAAATCCCCAACCCCTGTTATGAGAGTATTATAACTTTTTTTTTTTTTTTTGAGATGGAGTCTCGCTCTGTCGCCTGGGTTGGAGTGCAGAGGCACAATCTCGGCTCACTGCAACCTCTGCCTCCCGGGTTCAAGCAATTTTCCTGCCTCAGCCTCCCGAGTAACTGGGAATACAGGTGTGTGCTACACGCCCAGCTAATTTTTGTATTTTAGTGTAGATGGGGTTTCACCACATTGGCCAGGCTGGTCTGGAACTCCTGACCTCAAGTGATCCACCCGCCTCATCCTCCTAAAGTGCTGGGATTACAGGCATGAGCCACCGCACCTGGCCAGTATTACACCTTTGATACAAAAATGGGACGAGAAGAATATGAAAAACAAAAAGTACTTCAAATACAGCAACATATTTTAAAAATACACAAACATATCATAACTACTTGAGATTACCTCAGAAATTAAAACATGTTTAATATTTAAAATCTATTACTATAATTAAATACATAATACATTTAAGGGAAAAAAGCATATTAAAATCTATAATCTCAATAAATGTGGAAGAAGCACTTGATAACATTTAAGACCTACCCCAGATAAAGAAAAGATTAGCAGCTAAGCTATAAAAGAAGTCCTTTAACCAAATAAAGGGAATTTACTAAAAAGCTATAGCAAATAGCACTGTTGGTGGGAATATAAAACAGCACAGCCACTATAGAAAACAGTATGAAAGTTTCAATAAATTGCCGGGCACGGTGGCTCATGCCTGTAATCCCAGCACTTTGGGAGGCCAAGGCAGGCAGATCACCTGAGGTTGGGAGTTTGAGACCAGCCTGACCAACATGGAGAAACCCTGTCTCTACTGAAAATACAAAATTAGCCTGGTGTGGTGGCACATGCCTGTAATCCCAGCTACTCAGGAGACTGAGGCAGGAGAATCACTTGAACCTGGGAGGCCGAGGTTGCAGTGAGCCAAGATCACGGCCATTGCACTCCAACCTGTGCAACAAGAGCAAAACTCCATCTCGAAACAAAAAAAAAAAAAAAGAAAGTTTCAATAAATTAAAAATAAAATTACTATGTGATCCAGCAATTCCATTTCTGAGTATATATCCAGAAGAATTGAAACCCAGTTATCACAGAGATATTTGCACACTCATCTTCATAGAAGCGTTATTCACAATAGCCAAGAGGCGGACACAACCCAAATCTCCATCCATAGACGAACAGATAAATAAAATGTAGGATATATATACAATGGAATGGTATTCAGCCTTGAAAGGGAAGGAAATTCTGACATATGCTACAACATAGAGCAGCCTTGAGGACATTCTGTTAAGTGAAATAAAGCAGTCACAAAAAGACAAACCCTTTTTTTGGAGAGGAGTGGCTGGAGTGCAGTGGTGCTATCTGAGCTCACTGCAGCCTCCGCCTCCTGCACTCAAGCGATCCTTTCACCTCAGCCTCCCAAGTAGCTGAGACTACAGGCACACACTACCACACCCAGCTAATTTTTAGATTTTTTTTTTTGTAAAGATGAGGTCTCACTATGTTGCCCCACAGTGGTGTCGAACTCCTGGGCTCAAGCGATCCACCTGCTTCAGCTCCCAAAGTGTTGGGATTACAGGCGTGAGCCACCGTGCCTGGCCGGAAAAGACAACTACTATGATTCCACTTATATGAAGTATTTAATGTAGTCAAATTCATAGAAAGAGAAAGTGGAGTGGTGATAACCAGGAGCTGAAGGGAGGGGAAAATGTGGGTTGTTCAATGAACATAGAATTTCAGTTTTGCAAGATTAAAAAGTTCTAAAGATCTGCTATACGACAGTATAAATATAGTTAACCTTATGGAACACCTGAAAATGTTATGATAGTTACAAAGTGAGAGAGAGAGAGATGATTAAGGTCCCATGGTCGGGCACAGGGATAGGTCAATGGCACACCATAAAAATGTCCCATGGCCAGGCACGGTAGCTTACTCCTGTAATCCCATCACTTTGTGAGGCCGAGGTGGGTGGATCACCTGAGGTCGGGAGTTTGAGACCAGCCTGGCCAACATGGCGAAACCCTGTCTATACCAAAAATACAAAAATTAGGGGGGCATGGTGACTCCTACCTGTAATCCCAGCTACTCAGGAAGCTGAGGCAGGAGAATTGCTTAAACCCAGGAGGCAGAGGTTGAAGTGAGCCAAGATCATGCCACTGCACTCCAGCCTGGGCAACAGAGCGAGACTCCATAAAAAAAAAAAAAAAAAAAAAAAAGTCCCTACAGGGTATTGTGGTTCACACTTGTAATCCTGACTACTTAGGAAGTTGGGGTGGAAGGATCGCTTAAGCCCAGGAATTTGAGACCAGGCTGGGTGATGTAGGGAAACCCCGTCTCTTATAAAAAGAAAAAGACCCCAAACAGATACAAACAGATATAGATATGTATAGATATAGATATGCAGCTTTGATACATTGTAGAAAAGGAATTACAAATCAATGAATAAAGGATAAGCAATTCACTGGAAAGCACTGAGACCACTGACTTTTTTTCTCCTTTTTTTTTTTTTTTTTTTTGAGACGGAGTCTCGCTGTGTCGCCCAGGCTGGAGTGCAGTGGCGCGATCTCGGCTCACTGCAACCTCCACCTCCTGGGTTCAAGGGATTCTCCTGCCTCAGCCTCCCGAATAGCTGGGACTACAGGCGCCCGCCATCAGGCCTGGTTAATTTTTTTTTTTTTTTTGTATATTTAGTAGAGACGGGGTTTCACCATGTTGGCCATGTTCAAGTTGTTCTCGAACTCCTGACCTCAGGCGATCCCCCCGCCTCGGCCTTCCAAAGTGCTGGGATTACAGGCGTGAGCCATCACATCCGGCCCTGACTTTTCTTTGTTTCTTTTTTCTTTTTTTTTTTTTTGAGATGAAGTCTCGCTCTTGTTGCCTAGGCTGGAGTGCAGTGGTAGAGTCTTGGCTCACTGCAACCTCCACCTCCCAGGTTCCAGAGATTCTCCTGCTTCAGCCTTCCGAGTAACTACGATTACAGGCATGCGCCACCTCGCTCAGCTAATTTTGTATTTTTGTTTTGTTTTGTTTTTTGAGACGGAGTCTCGCTCTGTCTCCCAGGCTGGAGTGCAGTGGTGGGATCTCGGCTCGCTGTAAGCTCTGCCTCCCGGGTTCTCGCCATTCTCCTGCCTCAGCCTCCCGAGTAGCTGGGACTACAAGCGCCCACCACCACGCCTGGCTAATTTTTTGTATTTTTAGTAGAGACGGGGTTTCACCGTGTTAGCCAGGATGGTCTCGATCTCCTGACCTCGTGATCCACCCGCCTCGGCCTCCCAAAGTGCTGGGATTACAGGCGTGAGCCACGATGCCCGGCCAACCACTGGCTTTTCATATGGAGAAAAAAAATTCAAAAGTGATTGAGAAAAGAGCTCTTATCTGAGGAATGTGAATCCCAGAGAGACGTTAAAATGAGACAGCAATCACATTCCACTTCCCCCTAGAAGCATGTATGACGTCTTTTGAAACTGCTTGCTATTGCCACAAGTAGATATAAATTAACCAAATAATGCCGCGCAGGACACTGTAACTCTCACCCTATAGCTTAACCATGTAGAGCCAATCATTAATCAATGTTATTTTTGTAAACCAATGAGAATTCCTGACAAGCAACTTTGTATCCGCCCACTCCCTGCCCCCTTTTTCCCCTTTAAAAATCCACTTGTGGCCAGGCCTGGTGGCTCACGCCTATAATCCTAGCACTTTGGGAGGCCGAGGCAGGCGGATCACCTGAGGTCAGGAGTTTGAGACCAGCCTGACCAACATAGTGAAACCTCGTCTCTACTAAAAATACAAAAAATAAGGTGAGCGTGGTGGTGCGTGCCTGTGATCCCAGTTACTCAGGAGGCTGAGGCAGGAGAAACACTTGAACCCAGGAGGCAGAGGTTGCAGTAAGCCGAGATCGTGCCACTGCACTCCAGCCTGGGCGACAAAGTGAGATTCCATCTCAAAAAAAGGAAAAAAAAAAATACTTGTAACTGCTGCTCATCAGCGTGTGTGTCGAAAGCAACTTGAATTTATGCTTCCAGGTTGCAGTCCTCAAGCTTGGCCCAAATAAACTCTCCACTTACATTAATTTTGCCTCAGCTTCTTTCTTGTAGGTCAACAAGATTAACTATTTCACACCACATACAAAATTTGGTCAAGTTGTGTTAAAGACCTAAATTTGAAAAGAAAAACATTAAATTTATTTGAAGAACCATAGTGAGATATTGAAGAATATGTTTATAATTTTGAGGTGGGAACAATTTTTTTAAAAAATAAGTGTATACATTTTTTTAATCAATAGCGAATATCACAGCTTAATGACAAAATTTAAAAAGCATATTAAGTATATTCATAAGCAAGACAAGACTCACCAATAATGTTTCTAATCAATATTGTACTGGAATGGCGAGCCAATGAAAAAGCAAAGCAAAACAAAACAAAAAGAAAAACAAGTTTGGGCGCCGTGGTTCACGCCTATAATCCTAGCATTTTAGGAGGCCCAAGCAGGCAGATCACTTGAGGTCAGGAGTTCAAGACCAGCCTGACCAACATGGTGAAACCCTGTTTCTACCAAAAATACAAAAATTAGCCGGGTGTGGTGGCTCATATCTGTAACCCCAGCTACTCCAGTGGCCAAGGCAGGAGAATCGCTTGAACCTGGGAGGTGGAGGTTGCAGTGATCAGAGATTATGCCACTGCACTCCAGCCTGGGCAATAGAGCAAGACTCCGTCTCAAAATAAAATTAAATAAATAAATATCTAACCTAAGAACACATCTCAGATGGTTCACAGTATTTTTACTAAACGAAGGGAAAGGCTGAGTGCGGTGGCTCACGCCTGTAATCCCAGCACTTTGGGAGGCCGAAGTGGGCAGAACATGAGGTCAAGGGATGGAGACCATCCTGGCCAACACAGAGAAACTCCATATCTCCTAAAAAAAAAAAAAAATACAAAAATTAGCTGGGCATGGTGGCATGCACCTGTAATCCCAGCTACTCGGGAGGCTGAGGCAGGAGAATTGCTTGAATCCAGGAGGTAGAGGCTGCAGTGAGCCAAGATCATGTCATTGCACTCCAGCCTGGAGACAGAGCGAGACACAGTCTCAAAAATACATACATACATACATACATACATACATACACACACACACACACACACATAAATGAAGGGACATGTATATACTAGTTTTTTAATGAACTCCCCTCCTCAGCCCCTTCCTCTTTCCCTAGGCATGTGGTCTTTTTCCTTTCTCTTTGCTCCCCTCCTGACTCTCCTTCCCTCCCCTCAGTGTTCTTCTCCTCCTCTTTCCCCTTAATCACCTCCTCCTTCACAGTCTCCCCTCCCCATCCTCTCCTTCCCGTCTCTCTTTTTCCCCTCCCCTTCCCTCATCTTCTCCCTTCCTCCCTTTTACCCTCACTCTGAATTGAGTGATACAAAACTCTGCCTGCTTACACCTGCCTTCCCTTGAAGAAATAGCACCAATCTTTCCACAGAGCAAGAGATGACAAACTAACGCTCACAAGCCAAATCGGGTCTGAGACTTGTTTCTGTACTGCCTTAGAGCTAAAAATGGGTTTTACATTTTTAGAGAGGCTGTTCAAAAAAAAAATGTTTTTTTTGACAGACACCATATGTGGCCTGCAAGCCTACAATATTTACTATCTGGCCCTTTACAGAGAAAGTTTGTCCATCTCTGTCCTAGAGGATTAGTACTTGAAAAGGTTAATTTAGGGATCATAAATACATGATGCCTACATAGATACATAACTTTAAAAATATACGTTGGCCAGCTTCACTGGCTCACAATGGTAATCCCAGCACATTGGGAGACCAAGGCTAGAGGATTGCTTGAGCCCAGGAGTTCGAGACCAGACTGGACAACATAGCAGGATCCAGTTCCTACAAAGAATTAAATAATTTGGCCAGGTGCAGTGGCTCTCACCTGTACTCCCAGCACTTTGGGAGGCTGAGGCAGGCAGATCACGAGGTCAGGAGTTCAAAACCAGACTGGCCAACATGGTGAAACTCCATCTCTACTAAAAATACAAAAATCGGCCAGGTGTGGTGCGTGCCTGTAATCCCAGCTACTCAGGAGGCTGAGGCAGGAGAACTGCTTGAACCTGGGAGGTGAAGGTTGCAGTGAGCTGAGATCGCACCATTGCACTTCAGCCTGGGCAACAAGAGCAAAACTCCATTTCAAAAAGAAAAAAGAAAAAGAAAATGAGTAAAACATATAAAGAGACATTTCACCAAAGAAAATACATGGATGGCAATAAGCACATGAAAAGTGTTCAACATCACTAGCCATCAGAGTAATGCAGACTAAAACCACAATGAGATATCAATACACATGCATTAGAACCACTAAAAAAAATGGTAAAAATACCCTATGATGGTGAGAAGGCAGAGAAAATAGATCTCTCATTTATTGCTGGTGGGAATGTAAAAGGGTGCAGCCACTCTGGAAAATAGTTTGGCAGCTTCTTAAAACACTAAATATACACTTACCATACAACTTAACAATGGCACCCCAGGCATTTATCCCAGAGAAATGAAAACTTATGTCTACACAAAAACCTGTACAAGTGGTCCATTGTAATATCTTTATTTGTAAAAGCCAAAAGCTGGAAACAAAAAAATTTTCTTCAATAGGGTTAAACTGGTGCATCCAGAAATGAAACTCAGCAATAGAAAGGAACAAACTCTTCATACGCACGACTTGGATGGATCGCAAAGGCATATGCTAAGTGAAAAAAAAAAAGCCAATCTCAAAAGGTTACAGACTGTATTATTCCATTTATATAGAATTCTCAAAATGACAAAATTATAGAGGTGGAAAACAGATTTGCCAAGAATTAGGGAAAGGAGATAGAGAGGAGTGAGTGTGACTATAAAGAGGGAACACATGGGACATCTTTGAGGTGATAGAACAGTTCAATGTTTCAGTTGCTGCACTGGTTACATTAATCTGCAGATATGACAAAATAACACAGAACTAAGCAGGCACAATGTACTGATACCAATTTTCTGGTCAGCAGTAAACTTGAAAAAAATGCCTCCTTTAGTTCTATGACTATTTGAAAATAAGAGGTTTTTGGCCAGGTGTGGTGGCTCACGCCTCTAATCCCTGCACTTTGGGAGGCCGAGGTGGGTGTATCACCCAAGGTCAGGAGTTCGAGACCAGCCTGACCTATATGATGAAACCTGTCTCTACTAAAAATACAAAAAATTAGCTGGGCGTGGTGGCAGGCGCCTGTAATCCCAGCTACTCAGGAGGCTGGGGCAGGAGAATCGCTTGAACCCGGGTGGCAGAGGTTGCAGTGAGCCAAGATCATGCCACTGCACTCCAGCGTGTACAAGAGCAAAAGCTCCATCTCAAAAAAAAAAAAAAAGAAAGAAAGAAAAAGAAAAGAAAGGATTTTTTTTTTTTGGTTGTTTGTTTTTTGAGGCAGAGTCTTGCTCTGTTGCCCAGGCTGGAATGCAGTGGTGCGATCTCGGCTCACTGGAGCCTCCACCTCCCAGGCTCAAGCGATTCTCCTGCCTCAGCTTCCCAAGTATCTGGGACTATAGGCGCCTGCCATCACGCCCAGCTAATTTTTGTATTTTTAGTAGAGACAGGGTTTCACCATGTTGGCCCGGCTGGTCTCGAACTCCTGACCTCAGGTAATCCACCCACCTTGGCCTCCCAAAGTGCTGGGATTACAGGCATGAGCCACTACATGCGGCCAATAAAAAGGTTTTAAAATTTATTAATGAAAATATAAATTTCCAGGGTGTGGAGATATTATCACCTTTATATTTAAAATGTTCTTTTTCTTTTGTTTTTTGAGACAGGGTCTCCCTCTGACGCCCAGGCTGGAGTGCAGTGGCACGATCTTGACTCACTGCAACTTCCATCTCCTGGACTCAAGTGATCCTCCCACCTCAGCCTCCTGAGTAGCTGGGACTACAGGCAAGCCACCATGCCCAGCTAATCTTTGTATTTTTTGTGGAGATGGGGTTTCACTATATTGGCCAGGCTGGTCTCAAACTCCTAGACTCAAGCTATCCACCTGCCTCGGCCTCTAAAAGTGCTAGGGCAGGCATGAGCCAAGACATCTGGCCTAGAATGTTATTTTTCATACTATATTCATGAATAGTGACTTAGGAGAGCACAGTGGAGACAACTATCTGGTCCATATGTATTAAGTTAAATACCACATTAATCCTGCTGAAAAATAACATTGGAAAGTTGACGTAATAAGCAATCACTTTGTGATAATTAACTTCTTTTTTTTTTTTTTTTTAATTTGAGATGGAGTTTCGCTCTTGTTGCTCAGGCTGGAGTGCAGTGGTGCAATCTCGGCTCACTGCAACCTCTGCCTCCTGGATTCAAGCAATTCTCCTGCCTCAGCCTCCCAAGTAGCTGGGATTACAGGCGTGCACCACCACACCCAGCTAATTTTTTGTATTTTTGGTAGACATGGGGCTTCATCATATCGGCCAGGCTGGTCTCGAACTCCTGACCTCAGGTGATCCACCCACCTCTGCCTCTCAAAGTGCAGGGATTACAGGCGTGAGCCACTGCACCCGGCCGTGATAGCTAATTTCTATGACACCTGTTATTAATTCTAGCCTTCAAGCCGGGCGTGGTGGCTCATGCCTGTAATCCCAGCACTTTGGGAGGCCGAGGCGGGCGGATCACGAGGTCAGGAGATTGAGACCATCTGGCTAACACGGTGAAACCCTGTCTCTACTAAAAATACAAAAAATTAGCCGGGCGTCGTGGTGGGCGCCTGTAGTCCCAGCTACTCCGGAGGCTGAAGCAAGAGAATGGCGTGAACTCGGGAGGCAGAGTTTGCAGCGAGCGGAGATCGCTCCACTGGACTCCAACCTGGGCGACAGAGCGAGACTCCGTCTCAAAATAAATAAATAAATAAATAAATAAAACTCTAGGCTTCAAATCGCAAAATGCATGTTTGTAAAGCATTCAAGCAAATAATATGAAGGTAACTTTAAAAGCGTTATTTTTATATATTTTTTAATGATACTTTAAGTTCTAGGGTACATGTGCACAACGTGCAGGTTTGTTACATATGTATACATGCGCCCTGTTGGTTTGCCGCACCCATCAACTCGTCATTTACATTAGGTATTTCTCCGAATGCTATCCCTCCCCCAGCCCCCCACCCCCCGACAAGCCCCGGTGTGTGATGTTCCCTGCCCTGTGTCCAAGTGGTCTCATTGTTTAATTCCCACCTATGAGTGAGAACATGCAGTGTTTTGTTTTCTGTCCTTGTGATAGTTTGCTGAGAATGATGGTTTCCAGCTTCATCCATGACCCTGCAAAGGACATGAACTCATCCTTTTCTATGGTTGCATAGTATTTCATTGTGTATATGTGCCACATTTTCTTAATCCAGTCTACCATTGATGGGCATTTGGGTTGGTTCCAAGTCTTTGCTATTGTGAATAATGCCACAATAAACATACGTGTGCATGTGTCTTTATAGCAGCATGATTTATAATCCTTTGGGCATATACCCAGTAATGGGATCACTGGGTCAAGTGGTATTTCTAGTCCTAGATCCTTGAGGAATCGCCACACTGTCTTCCACAATGGTTGAACTAATTTACACTCCCACCAACAGTGTAAAAGCGTTCCTATTTCTCCACATCCTCTCCAGCATCTGTTTCCTGACTTTTTAATGATCGCCATTCTAACTGGCGTAAAAGTGTTATCTCGGCTGGGTGCGGTGGCTTACACCTGTAATCCCAGCAATTTGGGAGGCTGAGGTGGGCGCATCATGAGGTCAGGAGATAGAGACCAACCTGGCTAACACGGTGAAACCTCGTCTCTGCTAAAAAATAGAAAAAATTAGCCGGGTGTGGTGGCGGGCCCCTGTAGTCCCAGCTACTCGGGAGGCTGAGGCAGGAGAATGGCGTGAACCCGGGAGGCGGAGCTTGCAGTGAGCCGAGATCGTGCCACTGTACTCCAGCCTGGGCAACAGAGTGAGACTCCACCTCAAAAAAAAAAAAAAGTGTCATTTCATAATATAATATGACAATAATAAAATACTATTAGAAAATAGAACTGGAGCAGACCAGGTGCAGTGGCTCATGCCTGTAATCCTAGCACTTTGGGAGGGCGAGGCGGTTGGATCACTTGAGGTCAGGAGTTCGAAACCAGCCTGGCCAACATGGCAAAACTCTGTCTCTACTAAAAATACAAAAATTAGCTGGGCGTGGTGGTGGGCACCTATAATCCCAGCTACCAGGGAGGTTGAGGCAGGAGAATGGCTTGAACCCGGGGGGCGGATGTTGCTTTGAGCTGAGATTATGCCATTTGACTCCAGCCTCGGAGAAAGAACAAAACTCCATCTCAAAAAAAGAAAAAAGAAAGTAGAACTGGAGCAAAAAAGCAAGAATACCAACATCATGAAAGAAAGAAAAAGAAAGAAAGGAAGAAAAGAAAGAAAGAAAGAAAGAAAGAAAGAAAGAAAGAAAGAAAGAAAGAAAGCAAGCCAAGCATGCAGGCATGGTGGCTCATGCCTGTCATTCTAGCACTTTGGGAGGCTGAGGTGCAAAGATCGCTTGAGACCAGGTGTTCAAGACCAACCTGGCCAACATAGTGAGATCTACCTCTTTTAAAATTTTTTTAAAAGCCTGGGCATGGTGGCTCATGCCTGTAATCCCAGCACTTTGGGAGGCTGAGGCAGGTGGACCACCTGAGGTTGGGAGTTCGACACCAGCCTGACCAACATGGAGAAACCCCATCTCTACTGAAAATACAAAATTAGCCAGGAATGGTGGCACATGCCTGTAGTCTCAGCTACTCGGGAGGCTGAAGCAGAAGAATCACTTGAAGCCGGGAGGCTAAAGTTTTGGTAGTATATCACAAGGGGTAATAGTGAGTGGTGCCATTCCCATTTCCACCCTTTGATACTTGGACCCAAAAATCCTGGCTATGGGAGAAATAGCACCCTATATTTGGACACTGATTCAGAGTATATACAGCCTCTTGGGGAACCTTGCCCCAGCTGGAAAGTATCGCCACTTAGATGACACTGTAACTGAGTCTGCAAAAGGCCATTCCACAGTTCTATCAAGCCACCTGCTTCAGGATGGTAGAGAACACCATAAGACCAGTGAATTCCATGATTAGGGGCCCATCACCACTCTTCATCTGCTGTAAATTGAGTTCCTTGATCAGAAGCAATGCTTTGTGGAATACCATGGTGGTGGATAAGACACTACATAAATGCACAGATGGTAGTTTTGGCAGAAGCATTTCTTGCAAGGAAGACCAATTTGTACCCAGAGTAAGTGTCTATTCCAGTAAGAACAAAGCAATGCTGCTTCCATGGTGAAAGGAATCCATTCAGGTAGTTGGCTGATCACCCTGGGGAATGGTGCCATATCAGGGACTCAGTGTTGGTCTCTGCTGCTGGCAGATTGGGCACTCAGTGGTGGCCTTAGCCAAGTCAGCCTTGGAGAGTGGAAGTTCATGTTGCTGAGCTCATGCCTAAACTCCATCCCTGCCGCCATGACCACTAAGTTCATGAGCCCAATGGACAACAACAGCAGTAGCTTGAGAAAGAAGCAAACTGGTGTCCACAGAATGAGTAATCTTATCCACTTGATTATTAAAATACTCCTCTGCTGGGAGGTCACTCTTTAGTGAGCATTCACATGAGACACAAATATCTTCACATTTTTTGCCCATTCAGAGATCTATTCACATGCCTCTTCCCCAGACTTCCTTGTCACCAATTTTCCAATCATGTTCCTTCCAAGTCCCTTACCATCCAGCCAAACCACTGGCCACGGCCCAGGAATTGGTACATAATTACACATCTGGCCATTTCTCCTTCTAACAAAATGAACAACCTATTCCTTGTCCCAAGTTCTGCCTACTGGTAATTCTGCCCACTGGAAGTTCTTTACTGCTGTCCTTCAGGGCTGACCTAGAAAGGGCTGCAGTACTGCAACTGTTCACTTCCAGGCAGTGTCTGCATATCATGGACCTGAGTCTTCCCTTCCTCTATCAACATAGATGCAGGCAGGGAAAGAGAAGGCGATGTAGTAGGAATGGCTATCATGGGCATTCAGGCGAATGCTTCATGTAAGTTACTTGGTTTTTTTGTTTGTTTGTTTTTTGTTTTTTGTTGGTTTGTTTTTTGTTTTTTGTTGTGGTTGCTTTTTTTTGTTTTTGAGACAGAGTCTTATTCTGTTGGCCAGGCCCAGGCTGGCATGCAGTGGCGAGATCTTGGCTTACTGCAGCCTCCGCCTCCCAGGTTCAAGTGATTCTCATGCCTCAGCCTCCTGAGTAGCTGGGATTACAGACATCCACCACCGTGCCTGGCTAGGTTTTGTATTTTTAGTAGAGACGGGGTCTCACCATGTTGACCAGGATGGTCTTGAACTTCTGGCCTCAAGTGATCCGCCCACCTTGGCCTCCCAAAGTGCTGGGATTACACGTGTGAGCCACTGTGCCTGGCCAATGTAAGTTACTTGTGTTTCAGGGCCTGCTCAGGCCTAATCTAGTAAGCACCATTTCCATTTGATGATGGAATGCTGCTGTACACGCCCAACTTTATGGCTTGGTGGGCCAGAGAACACCTAATTCATAATGGATAGCTCAAGTCAAATGATAACTTGGTGGCCCGTGGTTAAGGATTCAGTCTCAAGAAAGGCCCAGTAGCAGCCCAAAAGGTCTTTCTCAGAAAGAGAGTAGTTATCTGCTGAGCATGGTAGAGCTTTCCTTCAAAATCCTATGAGCTTGCTCTGCGATTCACCTATAGGGGCCCGCCAAAGGCTCCAGATAACATCCCTGTCTTCCACTGACACTTCAGGCAGCATTGGATCTGCTAGATCACACAGCCCAGTGGCAGCTTTGACCTGTTACAGACCCGTTTCTTGCTCTAGGTCCCACTCAATACTAGCAACTTTTTTGTTCACTTGACTAATGGTCTGGAGTAGTACACCCAAATGCAAAAGATGTTGCCTCCAAAATCCAAACAGATCCACTAGGTGTTATGCCTCTATTTTGGTTATAGTTGGGGGCAGGTGTAACACTTATCCTTCACCTTAGAAGAGATATCTCCACATACCCCACACAACTAGAAATTACACTGAGATAGAAGCCCCCTGAGTTTTTGTCATATTTATTTCCATTCTCTAATGTGTAAGTGGCTTACCAGTAACTCTAAAGTAGTTTCAACTTCTTGCTCTCTAGTTCCAATCAACATGGTACCATCAATGTAATGGACCAATGTAATATCCTGTTGTAAGGGAAAGATGATCAAGATTCCTGTGATGGGCCAGGCTCAGTGGCTTATGCCTGTAATCCCAGCACTTTGGGAGGTCAAGGTGGGTGGATCACTTAAGCCCAGGAGTTCAATACCAGCCTGGACAACTTAGTGAGACTCCATGTCTACAAGAAATACAAAAAAGTAGCTGGATGTGGTGGTGAACACCTGTAGTCCCAGCTACTCTTGAGGCTGAGGTGGGAGGATCACCTGAGCCCAGGATGTTGAGGCTGCAGTGAGCTGTGATTGGGCCACTGCACTCCAGCCTGGGTGACAGAGTGAGACCCTGTCTCAAAAAAACAAAAAACAAAAAAAACAAAAACAAAAGCAAAAAAAAAAAAAAAAAAAAAACCAAAAAACAGATCCCTGTGAAAATTATAACATAGGACTGGAGGGTTGATGTATCTCTGATGTAGCACAGTGAGAGTGTATTACTGGCCTTGCCAGCTAGAAGCAAACTACTTCTGGTGGACCTTATGGACAGTGTGGAGAAAAAAGCATTTGCCAACTCAATAGCTGCATACCAGTTACCAGGAGATGTGTCAATTTGCTCAAGCAATGAAACCACATCTGGTACAACGTTGCAATTGGAGTCATCACCTGGTTAAGCTAATGACAACCCATGGTCATTCTCCAAGATCCTCTGTCTTCTGGCACAGGGGCCAAATAGATGAGTTGAATGGAGGTGTGGTGGGAATCACCACCCCTGCATCTTTCAAGGTCTCAACAGTGATCCCTGCAGTCACTCCAGGAATGTGTTTTTGCTTTTGCTTTATGATTTTTCTAGATTGAGACAGGTCTAGTGGCTTCTACTTGGCCTTTCCCACAGAATAGCCCTAACTCCGCAGGTCAGCGAACCAATGTGGGCCTTCTGCCAGTATGCTGAGTATGTCTATTGCAAATATGCATGCTGGAACTAGGGGAAGAACCATCAAATGGGTTTGGGTACAACCTATGCCCACGGTGAGATGATGGACTTCAGCTAAAAGTCTATTGACCAAATGCCCACAATTTGACTGGCAGGCCACAGTGACCTTTTGGGTCTTCTGAAATTTGACAGTCAGTGTCCAGTAAACCCCAAAAGGCTGATTATTTCCTTTTCCCCAATACACAGTCACCCTGATAAAAAGTTAAAGGTCCCTTTGGGAAAGGCTAAAAGAAAGCGTAACAATTGTATAAATGTTTGACAGTGTACCAAGTTTCTTCCTCAAGGTGACCCAACCTTTCTTTCATTCCTAGGGTTCTAGGTTTGTAAATTGTGTCAAGACTGAGAACTGGGGCCGAAGACGGTGGCTCACACCTGTAATCCCAGCACTTTGGGAGGCTGAGGCCAGTGGATCACTTGAGGTCAGGAGTTCCAGACCAACCTGGCCAACATGGTGAAATCTCATCTCTACTAAAAATACAAAAAAATTAGCCAAGCATGGTGGTGCATGCCTATATTTTCAGCTACTTGGGAGGCTGAGGCACAAGAATTGCTTGAACCTGGGAGGTGGAGTTTGTAGTGAGCCGAGATCCCACCACTGCACTCCAGCCAAAATTAGCTGGACAACAGAGTGAGACTCTGTCTCAAAAAAAAAAAAAAAAAAAAAAAAAAAAAAGACTGGGAACTGACTAAAGGGCTACGATTCTCTGTTTTTATGATTCAGGTTAGGCATGTGTTCATCTGACTTAGAGCTTTTCTGCATCTACAGACCAAGTCAAAATTTGGTAACCATCCTATCTATGTCACTCCTAGAACACTGTGGTTAACTTGCCGACACCACAGGTCTCCCAGAGTTAGACTACTTGGATTGCCACTTTGACTCTGCTGTCCATTACAGTAACCACATCCACCTTGCACCTGCCTGCCACCCTGGGGTTCAACTATTCTCATTGTATTTAGGTTTCCCAATTTAGTGGCAGTAATTTCCCACTATAATTTCTGGCCTAAAGAGAAGAGTGATCGCAGGGTTGGGGCTCCCATCAGATATTTGTTTTCTCAGAGTCATGATGAAAGGTGTGTCCTAGGCTGGGCACGGTGGTTCACGCCCGGGAGGAGGAAGTTCCAGTGAGCCAAGATCGCACCACTGCCCTCAGCCTGGGTGACAGCGAGACTGTCTCAAAAAAAAAAAAAAAAGAAAGAGAGAAAGAAAGGTGTGTCCACAGGGCCCTCCCAGGATGGATGAGTAAGTCCTGAATGACAAATCCACTCTAACATTCCAATCTTTCTAAGCTTTTGAATCCTTTCCCTTCAGTAAACCGAGATAGGTCTGGCATTTCAAGTTCATTTACTGTGGGCCACTTTATAGTCCATGTGTCAGCCAACCAACCTAACTAACTGTTAGAACCCTTTCTAATTCCCAAAGCTGCAACACTAAATGCAGAATCTCTGCTTAATGGGTTCATAACAATAAATTTGGCCTAATACAACTTTTTTTTTTTTTTTAAGACAGAGTTTCGCTCCGTCGCCCAGGCTGGAGTGCAGTGGCGCAATCTCGGCTCACTGCAAGCTCCGCCTCCCGGGTTCACGCCATTCTCCTGCCTCAGCCTCCCGAGTAGCTGGGACTACAGGCACCCGCCACCACGCTCAGCTAATTTTTTTTTTTTTTTTTTTTTTTTACTAGAGACGGGGGTTTCACCATGTTGGCCAGGATGGTCTCGATCTCCTGACCTCGTGATCCGCCCGCCTCGGCCTTCCAAAGTGCTGGGATTACAGGCGTGAGCCACCATGCCCGGCCTTGGCCTAGTACAACTTTATGTTTTCTTCCACTCTTCTCTCAGGCCCTTCATATTCATTCCTACACATGTTCCCCAGATTTTTGTCTGTATAAATTAGAAACACAAGAAGTTATTCTGAAGTGTAGTGCACCTCCTCCTGGGTTGCACTTTAGACGTCTGTGGAAACTGGAAACAGCAAGTTCTGAAAAAGGCAGAGAAATAGCTGAGCACGGTGGCTCACGCCTGTAATCCCAGCACTTTGGGAGGCCAAGGCAGGCGGATCACCTGAGGTCAGGAGTTCCAGACCAGCCTGGGAAAAGTGGTGAAACCTTGTCTCTACTAAAATTACAAAAATTAGCCAGGTGTGGTGGCACGTGCCTGTAATCCTGGCTACTCAGGAGGCTGAGGCGGGAGAATCGCTTGAACCTGGGAGGTGGAGGTTGCAGTGAGCCAAGACTGCTCCATTGCAGTCCAGCCTGCACTCCAGCCTGCACGACAAGAGTGAAACTCTTGTCTCAAAAAAAAAAAAAAAAAAAGAAAAAGAAAACGAAAAAGGCAGAGAAAGAAGAAAAAATGAGGAGGGGTAGGCAACCAGACAACAGCCAGAAAGAAAGTTACTGGTTTTCTTTATTTGTAATACCTCCAATTAAACAAAATCATGAGAAAGTCATCACTGAATTCCAGTGGCAGGTCTTTTCCAACAATTGGAAAGATTTTTAAGTAATTAACATAGATTGAGCATCTCCTAATGCATATATTTTCATGCATATAAAACAAGGATAGAGTAAATTTTCAGACAGAAACATTAAGCAATTAAAATGTTAGGAAAAAAATTATATAAACATAAAATCCAGAAGTGACAACATTGATCACTGAAGTTTTCCTTATTAAAAACGAACGTTAAAATCCATCATCATTACCAGTAAACATTGACTGAGTCTTTACATCAGATACTGCTGTCTGGGATAATAGTAAAGTATACTTTATGAATTGAGACCCTGTGCCTTTATAGTTCTCACAATGTGTTCTGGGATCCTTGAGAATCCCCTTCCATTGGGGATCCTCAAGGTCAAAGCTTTCTGTAATAACAGTAAGACTTTATTTGCCTTTTCACTGACATTCTCTCTGGGTAGTCAGTGCCACAGTTACTCAGAGGCTACATGACATGTGGTATCACAAACTATTTAATGCAGAAATAGCCATGAAATGTAGCTTTCTTATATTGAGCCAGACCTAAAGAGACTTGCAAAAATGTAAATTAATGCCACTCTTCTCACTAATTGTTTTTGTTTGGGGAAATATAGCACTTAGTGAAATAATAAATCCAGGCAATAAACACTTAGTGAAATAATAAAAGGCAAGATCAGCAACTATTAGGTAATACTAAGCCACTAGATGGAAAGCAGATGGGGAACTTCACAATGGATGAAGCAGGCCGACTATACCTAAATGCAGTGATCAATCTTAATTTCACAGCCAGAGCAACAACTGAACATGATGTGCCTCTTGCACAAAATACCACCATCCAAGTAATCTTCATTTATTTTAGAGACAGGGTATCCTTATGTTGCCCAGGCTGGTCTCAAACTCCTGAGTTCCTAATGCTTCAGCCTCCCTAGTAAGAGGGACTCCACTGCACCTGGCTCACCGTGAAACCATCAAATAATGGTTTTTGTTTGTTTGTTTGAGACAGAATCTCACTTTGTCACCCAGGCTGGAGTGCAGTGGTCCAATCTCAGCTCACTGCAACCTCCGCTTCCTGGGTTCAAGAGATTCTCCTGCCTCAGCCTCTTGAGTAGCTGGGAATACAGGCATGCACCACCATACCTGGCTAATTTTTGTATTTTTTGCAGAGACAGGGTTTTGCCATGTTGCCCAGGCTACTCTCAAACTCCTGAGCTCAAGTGATCCACCTGCCTTGGCCTCACATAGTGCTGGGATTACTGGCGTGAGCCACCACGGCTGGCTGCAAAATTCTTAAGAGAAAGTATACTGCAAAATGTCCTGTTTTCTTTAACAAATCAAGTGTGAAGAAAGAGAGGGAGTTTACCCATGAAACAAGCAAATGCAATGTGTAAACTTCTCAGCCCTATTAGACCTAATGTTCTCTTTTCGTATAAAGTCTTAAAAATAGACTTTACCTTTTTTTTGTTCTCTTTTCATATAAAGTCTTAAAAATAGACTTTACCTTTTTTTTTTTTTTTTTTTTTTGAGACAGAGTCTCATTCCGTTGCCCAGGCTGGAGTGCAGTGGCACAATCTCGGCTCACTGCAACCTCCAATTCCCGGGTTCAAGCAATTCTCCTGCCTCAGCCTCCCGAGTAACTGGGATTACAGGCGCCTGCCACCACACCTGGCTAATTTTTTTTGTATTTTTAGTAGAGACAGGGTTTCACCATGTTGGCCAGGCTGGTTTCGAACTCCTGACCTCAAGTGATCTGCCTACCTTGGCCTCCCAAAGTGCTAGGATTACAGGCCTAGCCTAGACTTTACTTTTTAGAACAGTTTTTGGTTCACAGTAAATTTGAGTGGAAAGTACAGATAGTTCCCATATACTCCCTGCCCTGACACAGCCTTCTCTGGTATCAACATCACACATCAAAGCAGCACATTTGTTATAACTGATGAACCCATACTACCATATCATCTCATACAAACATTTTGACATTTCTTTTATTGTCCGGATAAAAGATTCATAGAATATATGATTGATCCAGAATCATAGTTTTAAAAAACAGGCAATATAATTCCATGACTAGAATAAAAAGACAAAATTAAAATAAAGTAATTTATAAGTTTTTAAATGCAACTCAATATGTAAGTAATCAAGGAATACTACTTAGGGAGATAATAGATAGATGTTTGTACCTACTTAAAATGAATAAGTGGGTATTTAAAATTAGTAAGAAGAAGCCATTATGAACAAGAGGTAAAAGAAACAAAATTGCAGTCCAGGTGTGGTGGCTCATGCCTGTAATCCCAGCATTTTGGGATGCCAAGGCAGTCAGATTGTTTAAGGCCAGGAGTTTGAGACCAGCCTGGGCAACATAATGAGACCCCATCCCTTAAAAACATACATACAAAATTGCAGAGAAACAGATAAAAACTAGAGTTAGGGCTGTTCACAGTAGCTCAAGCCTGTAATTCCAAAACTAGGAGGGGAAGGTGGGAGGATTGCTTGAGCCTGCAAGTTGAAGACCAGCCTTGGCAACATAGTGAGACCCCATCTCTACAAAAAAATTTAAAAATTAGCTAGGTATGATGGTTCAGCCTTGGAAGGCTGAAGCAGAAGGCTCGCTTAAGCCCAGGAGGCCAAGGCTGCAGTGAGCTGTGATCATGCCACTGCACCACAGTCTGGGCAACACAGTTGAGTGGCATGATTTCTTAGACAGATCTTAATCCCTGTCTAAGAAAAAGAAAAAGAAAACAAACAAACAAACAAAAAATATATATATGTGTGTGTGATATATAGAAAACAAATAGCAAAATGGTAGACGTTAGTTCTTCATTATCAGTAATTATTTCAAATGTAAATAGTTTAAATTCTCCAATTAAAAGACAGCTAGCGAACGGCATATATATATATACACACATACATATATATACACATACATATATATACACATACATATATACACATACATATATATACATACATATATATACACACACATATATACACATACATACAACATATATATATATATATACTTTTTTTTGAGACAGAGTTTCGCACTTGTTGCCCAGACTGGAGTGCAATGGTGCGATTTCTGTTCCCTGTAACCTCCACCTCCCAGGTTCAAGCGATTCTCCTGCCTCAGCCTCCCAAATAGCTGGTATTACAGGCATGTGCCACCACGCCTGGCTAATTTTTTGTATTTAGTAGAGACGGGGTTTCACCATGTTAGTCAGGCTGGTCTCCAACTCCTGACCTCAGGTGATCCGCCTGCCTCAGCCTCCCAAAGTGCTGGGATTACAGGTGTCACCACCACGCCCGGCCCATTTATTTTATATTAAAAAATAGAGATGGGGTCTTGCCATGTTGCCCAGGCTGGTCTCAAACTCCTGGGAGGCAATCCTCCCACTGTGGCCTCCCAAAGTGCTGGGATTACAGGCATGAGCCACCATGCCCAGCCCAAGTTTTATTCTTGTTCAGGTACATGAGGCCAATGGATCAAGAGGCAATTGCAATAAAAAAGATAGTTTGTTACTCACAGTCCCAAAAGGACAGAGCACACAATGCCACACCACACAGAGGCCACGCAGGGAAACAGCAAGGTAGGTCAGAAGGCAGAGGGAAGGAGGGGAAAACATGGGTGAGAACCTCCACTGTGGTTTCCAAGGGAAGGAACAGGCAAGGCAGGGTAAACAGGTTTAGGGTTGGCTAGTGAGAATAATTTCAGCAGGCTCTCTGGGGCACAAGGGCTGTCTCTCCTGCTCTGGTATCTGGCCCTGGAGTGAGTTAAGACAGGGGAAGAGCAGTGAGAAGTGTGACAGCCTGATAATTAAGGTGGTTGGGGTGTGGGCTCTGGATTGGTTGGTTTCCACATACAAGGCACACTTCCAGGTGAGTTCTTCACTATCTCTAGGCGTTGCCTAACCTGGATGGTTGTGCCTGGATGGTTGTGCCTCCAGGATCAGGAAGGCCCCCAATGGCAAAGCATCAGAAATAGAAAAAAATAGTCCAGGCGCAGTGGCTCACGCCTGTAATCCCAATACTTTGGGAGGCCGAGTTGGGCAGATCACTTGAGGTCAGGAGTTCCAGACCAGCCTCAGCAACTTGGTGAAACCCCATCTCTACTAAAAATACAAAAATTAACTGGAGCGTGGTGGTGCATGACTGTAGTCTCAGCTACTTGGGAGGCTGAGACAGGAGAATCACCTGAACCTGGGAGGCGAAGGTTGCAGTGAGCCGAGATCGTGCCACTGCACTCCAGCCTGGGAGACAGAGTGAGTCTCAGTCTCACCAAAAAAAAAAAAAAAAAAAAAAATGAAAGCAAGAACTCAAATAGATATTTGTTCATAACAGCATTATTCACTATGGCCAAAAGTAGGACCCAACACAAGTGTCCACTGACAGATGAATGGATAAACAAATTGTGGTGGATATTATTCTGCTTAAAAAGGAATTAAATTCTGTACATGATACAACATGGGTGAGACTTGAAAACATTATGTTTAGTGAAATAAGCCAGTCACAAAAGGACAAATATTTTATAATATCACTTTGCATAATTTGAGCTAATTTATGTAGAAGAGTGTATATAAAGAGATATCCAGGAAAAGAGAGATATCCAGATGTTTGTTTGCCAAAATGTTGACAATGCTCATATATGATTAGTTGAATGACAGGTAATTTTTACAAATGTTGCTATACCTTTTGGCTTGCTCAATTTGTTAACAGAACAATATTATTATTATTAAAAAAAATTTTTTTTGAGATGGAGTTTCACTCTTGTTGCCCAGGCTGGAGTGCAATGGCGCCATCTCAGCTCACAGCAACCTCCGCCTCCTGCATTCAAGCAATTCTCCTGCCTCAGCCTCCCAAGTAGCTGGAATTACAGGTGCCTGCCACCACGCCCGGCTAACGTTTTGTATTTTTAGTAGAGATGGAGTTTCACCATGTTAGCCAGGCAGGTCGCGAACTCCGGACCTCATGTGATCCACCCGCCTCGGCCTCCCAAAGTGCTGGGATTACAGGCATGAGCCACCACGCCCGGCCAACAGTATTATTTTTTAAAAGACCAGTGACATAGGTTTGATATTCACTTGGCAGTAATATCATAAAGATGATTCAAAAAAAAGTGTGTTGAACTACATAAATCCACCTCTGAGATAAATCCCATGATTCTATAAATTCCAGTCTCTTATCCTCAGATATGAGTTTTAGGCCTCAATGTATGGATCAGCCTTTTTAATGGGAAGGCAAAGGGTTCAGGGATCTGTTAAACATATGTTCTTCTCTTGGGTCCTCTAGGTCTTCTCTAGGCTTCCAGAACCTAAGGAATGATTCTACCAGTAGGTAAGACTCACATACAAAGAGACAAAAAGTTCCTAGAGCCCAGAAAGTTCAACACCACCCCCAAAAAACCTCCCTAAACACTGTTCTTTTATTAATATTATTATTTAATTTTCTTAATTTTTTTTTTTGAGACAGGGTCTCACTCTCACCCAGGCTGAAGTGCAGTGGCATGATCATGGCTCACTGCAGCCTCGACTTTCTGGGCTCAAGTGATCCTCCCATCTCAGCCTCCCAAGTAGCTGGGACCACAGGAGCAAGCCATCATGCCTGGCTAACATGGTTTCCCCATGTTGCCCGGCTAGTCTTGAACTCCTGAGTTCAAGTGATCCACACTGGCCTCAGCCTCCCAAAGTGCTAGGATTACAGGTATGAGCCATCACACTTCGGCCTCTTTTTTGTTTTTAATTGGGCTAAAATATACATAACATAAAATTTACCATTGGAAGTTTTTCATTGTTCTTAAATTTTTTTTTTTTTTTTTTTGTATTTTTAGTGGAGACGGGGTTTCACCATGTTGGCCAGGCTGGTCTCGAACTCCTAACCTCGTGATCCGCCCGCCTCAGCCTCCCAAAGTTCTGAGATTACAGGCGTGAGCCACTGCGCCCAGCCAAATTATTTTTATTTTTATTTATTTATTTAGAGACAAGGTATCATTCTGTCACCTAGGCTGGAGTGCAGTATTGCAATCATGGCTCACTGCAGCCTTGACCTCCTGGGCTCAGACAATCCTCCCACCTCAGCCTCCTGAGCAGTTGGGAACACAGGTGCATGCCACCATGCCCAGCTAATTTATTTATTTGTTTATTATTATTGTTGAGACCGAGTTTCACTCTTGTTGCCCAGGCTAGAGTGCAATGACACCATCTTAGCTCACTGCAACCTCCACCTCCCGGGTTCAATCAATTATCCTGCCTCGGCCTCCCAAGTAGCTGGAATTACAGGCGTGCACCACCATGCCTGGCTAATTTTGTATTTTCAGTAGAGATGCGGTTTCACCATGTTGGTCAGGCTGGTCTCAAACTCCTGACCTCAAGTGATCCACCCACCTCAGCCTCCCAAAGTGTTGGGATTACAGGCATGAGCCACCGTGCCTGGCTTGGACTAATTTATTTTTATTTTTTGTAGAGATGATGTCTCCCTATTGTTGTCCAGGCTGGTCTCAAACTCATGGATTCAAGGGATCCTCACACCTCAGCCTCCCAAAGTGCTGGGATTATGGGTGTCACCCATCGTATTTGGCTAATTTTTAATTGTGGCAAAAAAACACATAATATAAAACTTCATATTTTAACCATTTTAAGTGTATAATTCAGTAGTGTTAACTATATTCACATTGTTTGTTTGTTTGTTTGTTTTTGAGACAGAGTTTTCCTCTTGTTGCCCAGGCTGGAGTGCAATGGCACGATCTCGGCTCACTGCAAGCTCTGCCTCCCGGGTTCAAGCAATTCTCCTGCCTCAGCCTCCCGAGTAGCTGGGATTACAGGCATGGGTCACCACACCCAACTAATTTTGTATTTTTAGTAGAGATGGGGTTTCTCCATGTTGGTCAGGCTGGTCTCGAACTCCCGACTTCAGGTGATCCGCCCACCTTGGCCTCCCAAAGTGCTGGGATTACAGGCGTGAGCCACTGCGCCCAGCATATTCACATTGTTTTGTAACAGATCTCTAGAATGTTTTCATTTCAAAAAACGGAAGCTATGCCCATTAAACCAAAACTCCCCATTCCCCATTTTACTTAATCACTGGCAATCATCATTCTATTTTCTATCTCTATGAATTTCACTCCTATAGATACCTTGGATAGGTGGAGTCATGGAGTCATACAGTATTTGTCTTTTTGTGACTGGCTTCTTTCACTTAGCATATTATTGTTAAGGTTCATTCAGGCCAGTGCCAGGACTCATGGCTGTAATCCCAATACCTTTGGGAGGCTGAGGCAGGAAGATCGCTTGAGGCAAGGCATTTGAGACCAGCCTGGGCAACACAACAAGACCCTCTATCTAAAAAATTTTAAAGTTAGCCAGGCATAATGGTGCATGCCTATAGTGCTAGCTACTTGAGAGGTAGGATGGGAGGATCACTTGAGCTAGGAGTTTGAGGTTGCAGTGAGCCATGATCACACCACTGCACTGCAGCCTGGGTAACAGAATGAGCACAGTGAGCAGATTGAGACCCCAGCTCCTTTTTTAAAAAAAGCTGGGCCAGGCGCAGTAGCTCATGCCTGTAATCCCAGCACTTTGGGAGGCCGAGGCGGGTGGATCACGAGGTCAGGAGTTCAAGACCAGCCTGGCCAAGATGGTGAAACCCCGTCTCTACTAAAAATACAAAAATTAGCCAGGCGTGGTGGCAGATGCCTGTAATCCCCGCTACTCGGGAGGCTGAGGCAGAGAACTGCTTGAACCTGGGAGGCGGAGGTTGCAGTGAGCTGAGATGGCGCCACTGGGCGACAGAGCCAGACTCCACCTCAAAAAAAAAAAAAAAAAAGTTGGTGGGGGAGAGGTCATCCATATACACACATCAGTGCTTCCTTCCTTTTCTGGCTAAATTAGATTCCAGCATGTATATACCACATTTTGCTTATCAATTCATCTATCAGTGGATGCTTGGGTTGCTTCTACCTTTTGGCTATTGTGAAAAATCTGCTATGAACATGAATGCACTAATATCTCTTTGAGTTACTGCTTTCAATTCCTTTGGGTATATACCCAGAAGTGGGACTGCTGGGTCATATGGTGTTATGGGTTGAATGTTTGTGTCTACCCAAAGTTCATATGTTGAAGCTCTAGTCCCCAATGTAATGGTATTTGAAGTGGGAACTTTGGGAGGTGGAATCCTCTTGTGGCATTGATGCCCTTATAAGAAGAGTGAGAGAAAGAAATTTCTCTCTCTCTCTCCCTGCCACCTGCTTTCTGTCTCTCTGTATGAATGCACCAAGGAAAGGCTACATGAAGACATTTTGAGAAGAGAATAGCTGTCTGCAAACCAAGACCCATTTATCTGTTTTGTTTTATTGCCTGTGCTTTTGATATCACATTCAAGAAATCCATGCCTCAGCCTCCCGAGTAGCTGGGACGACAGGCGCCCGCCACCACGCCTGACAATTTTTTGTATTTTTAGTGGAGACGGGGTTTTACTGTGTTAGCCAGGATGATCTCAATCTTCTGACCTCGTGATCTGCCCGCCTCAGCCTCCCAAAGCGTATAGTCCTTTTAATGTGTTGTTGAATTCTGTTTTGTAGTACTTTGTTGGGATTTTATTATTATTATGTACCAAGCACAGTGACAGTACATCAAGTTGAGGATTTTTGTATCAATATTCATCAGGCATATTGAGCTATAGTTTTCTTGCATTGCCTTTGTCTGATATCAGAGTAATGGTGGCCCCATAAAATCAATTCAGAAGTGCTCCCTCCTCTTTAATTCCTTGGAAGAGTTTATCAAGTATTGGTATTTGTTAATTCTTCGATAAATATAATGTTTGGTAGAATTTACCCGTGAACCCATCTAGTACTAGGCTTTTTGAAGTTTTAAATTACTGATTCAATCTCCTTCCTAGTAATAGGCCTGTTCAGATATGCTATTTTGTTATGATTCATTCTTGGTAGGTTAAGTGTTTCTAGTAATTTATCCATTTTATATCGGTTATCTATTTTGTTGTTGTACAACTGTTTTTGTTTTTGAGACAGTCTCACTGGCTCTGTCACTCAGGCTGGAGTGCAGTGGCACGATCTTGGCTCACTGCAACCTCCGCCTCCTGGGTTCAAGTGATTCTCATGCCTCAGCCTCCTGAGTAGCTGGGATTACACTCACACCACCATACCCGGCTAATTTTTGTATTTTTAGTAGAGATGGGTTTTCGCCATGTTGGCTGGTCTCGAACTCCTGGCCTCAAGCAATGTGCCCACCTCAGCCTCCCAAAGTGCTGGCATTACAGGTGTGAGCCATCTCGCCTGGCCTGTACAATTGTTAATAATACTCTCTTATAATTATTTTTGGCTGTAATGTCCTCTCCTTTATTTCTAAGTTTAGTTATTTGAGTCTTCTTTTTTTTTCAGAGTCAATGTACTTAAAGATTAATCAATTTTGTTGATCTTTTAAAAGAACCCATTCTTGGTTTTATTGATTTCCTCTACTGTTTTCCTTTTTTTTTTTTTTTTTTTTTTTTTTTGAGTCAGAGTCCTGCTCTGTCGCCCAGGCTGAAGTGCAGTGGCACAATCTTGGCTCACTGCAACCTCTCCCTTCCGGGTTCAAGTGATTCTCCTGCCTCAGCCTCCCGAGTAGCTGGGATTACAGGTGCCTGCCACCATGCCCCGCTAATTTTTTTGTATTTTTAGTAGAGACAGAGTTTCCCCATGTTGGCCAGGCTGGTCACAAACTCCTGACCTAGTGATCCACCCACCTCAGCCTCCCAAAGTGCTGGGATTATAGGCATGAGTCACCGAGCCCAGCCTTTCCTCTACTGCTTTTCTATTCTTTATTTTGTTTATCTCTATTCTAATCCTTATTATTTCCTTCCTTTTGCTAGCTTTGGTTTTAGTTGTTCTTTTTCTAGTTCCTTAATGTGTAAAGTTTAATTATTGGTTTGAGATCTTTCTTCTCTTTAACTGTAAAAAAGGAGCTTTTACAGCTGTAAATTTCTCTTTTAGCACTGCTTTTACTGAATTTCATAAGTTTTACAAAATTGTTTATCTATTTATCTATTTATTTATTTATTTATTTATTTCAGAAGTGGGGTCTTGCACCAGGCGTGGTGGCTCACGCTTGTAATCCCCAGCACTTTGGGAGGCAGAGGCAGGCAGATCACAAGGTCAGAAGTTCGAGACCAGCCTGGCCAACATGATGAAACCCGTCTCTACTAAAAATACAAAAATTACCCCCGTGTGGTGGCGCGCGCCTGTAATCCCAGCTCTTGGGGAGGCTGAGGCAAGAGAATTGCTTAAACCCGGGAGGCAGAGGCTGCAGTGAGCTGAGATCAAGCGAGGATTGTGCCTGGACTGCACTCCAGCCTGGGCGACAGAGTGAAACTCTGTCTAAAAAGGAAAAAAAAAAAAAAAGAAGTGGGGTCTTGCTCTGTCACCTAGTCTAAAGAGCAGTGGCGTGATCATGGCTCACTATAGTCTCTAGCCTCAAATTCCTGGGATCAAGCAATCTGATGCCTCAGCATCTTGAATAGCTGGGACTACAGTTACACACCATTGCATCTGGCTAATTTTTTTTATTTTTGTAGAGACAGGGTCTTGCCTTGTTGCCCAGACTGGTCTCAAACTCCTGGGCTCAAATAATCCTCCCACGTTGGCCTCCCAAAGTCCTGGGATTACAAGCTTGAACCACCACACCTGGCCTGAATCCCATAAATTTTGGTACTGTGTGCTTTTGTTTAATTTGTTACAATATATTTTATAATATCTCTGTTTTCTTCCTTGACCCACAGATTGTTTAAGGTGTGTTCTTGGCTGGGTGCAGTGGCTCACGCCTGTAATCCCAGCACTTTGGGAGGCTGAGGTGGGTGGATCACGAGGTCAGGAGATCGAGACCATCCTGGCTAACACAGTGAAACCCCGTCTCTACTAAAAATACAAAAAAATTAGCTGGGCGTGGTGGCGGGCGCCTGTAGTCCCAGCTACTCGGGAGGCTGAGGCAGGAGAATGGTGTGAACCCAGGAGGCAGAGCTTGCAGTGAGCCAAGATCATACCACTGTACTCCAGCCTGGGCGACACAGTGAGACTCTGTCTCAAAAAAAAAAAAAAAGAGTGTGTTCTTTAATTCCATATATATATATTTTTACTTTTCTACTTTTCTTTCTTCTAGTTCTGTTTCCATTTCTTTGTGATTGGAAAAAAATACTTTGTATGATTTCTATCTTTTAAAATGTATCAAGACATGTTTTGTGAACTAACATGTTGCCTATCCTTGGAGAATTTCCCATGTGTACCTGAGAAAAATGGGTATTCTGCTGTTGTTGAGCAGAGTGTTCTGTAAATATCTGTTAGGTCTGATTGTTCCATAGTGTTGTTTCAGTCTTCTGTTTCCCTAATGATTTTCATTTGTTGTTCTATCAATTGTTGAAAGGGGAGTATTGAAGTTTCCTACAATTACTGTTGAGCTTTTTCTCACCTCAATTCTGTTAAGTTTACTTCATATAAGGTCTGATGTTCGATGCATATATATTTATAATTGGTATAATTTTGTTGGTAAGTTGATGATTTTATATGGTCAATTACATATATAATATATACACATATCATAAATATGGTCATTTTATATATTTATATATAATGTTCTTTTTTGTCTCTTGTAACAGTTTTTGACTTAAACTCTATTTTGTCCGGTATTAGTATAGCCACCCTTGCTCTCTTTTTATTCTTGTTTGCATGAAATATCTTTTTTCATCCATCCTTTTATTTTCTTTTTCTTTTTCTTTTTTTTTTTTAATATTGTGCGACCTGGGCTTCTGCCCTGACCATAGGCCACGGCGCCTGCCCACTTACCCGCCTGTTGCTGCCTGCTCCTGGCCTGCCCAGGGGCCCAGCAGGCACGAGGGACATGCTTTCACATTTATCCTCTGCATGTCCTTATATCAAAAGTGAGTCTCCTGTAATCAGGATATATTTGGATCCTCTTTATTTTTTGTAAATTCTGCCAATCTATCTCTTTTTAGAAGTGGGTGTAAATTAAAGACTAGGGACTTTAATCTATTTATATTTAAAGCAATTACTAATAGAGAAGGACGTACTATTGCCTTTTGTTGTTTTCTGTGTGTTTTATAACTTTTTTTGTCTCTAATTTCTTCCCATTCCTACTTCTGTGTTTAGTTGATTTTTCCATATTTACTCCTATCCCCAATCCCTAGCAATCATCATTCTACTTCCTATCTCTATGAATATGAATACGCTAAGCACTTTTTTTTTTTGAGGCAGAGTCTCTCTCTGTTGCCCAGGCTGGAGTGCAATGGTGTGATCTCCGATCACTGCAACCTCCACCTCCCAGGTTCAAGCAATTCTCCTGCTTCAGCCTCCTGAGTAGCTGGGATTACAGGCGCCTGCCACCACGCCCAGCTAATTTTTGTATTTTTAATAGAGACGTGGTTCCACCATGTTGGTAGGCTGGTCTCGAACTCCTGATGAGGTGATCCACCCGCCTCGGCCTCCCCAAGTGCTGGGATTATATGCACGAGCCACCACCCAGTGGATTCCATTCTTTTTTTTTCTTTTTTCTTTTTTTTTGAGATGGAGTCTTGCTCTGTCACCCAGGCTGGAGTGCAGTGGCACAATCTTAGCTCACTGCAAGCTCTGCCTCCCAGGTTCTCGCCATCCTCCTGCCTCAGCCTCCTGAGTAGCTGGGACTACAGGCGCCCTCCACCACGCCCAGCTAATTTTTTCTATTTTTTAGTAGAGACGGGGTTTCACAGTGTTAGCCAGGATGGTCTCGATCTCCTGACCTTGTGATCTGCCCACCTCAGCCTCCCAAAGTGCTGGGATTACAGGCGTGAGCCACCACGCTCAGCCAAGGATTCCATTCTTATAAGGAGTACTTAGAGGCTGGGTGCAGTGGCTCACGCCTGTAATCCCAACACTTTGTGAGGCTGAGGTGGGCGGATCACCTGAGGTCAGGAGTTCGAGACCAGCCTGGTCAACATAGTGAAACCCCGTCTCTACTAAAAATACAAAAATTAGCCAGGCGTGATGGCATGCAATTGTAGTCCCAGCTACTCAGGAGGCTGAGACAGGAGAATTGCTTGAACCCAGGGGTCAGAGCTTGCAGTGAGCCAAGATCGTGCCACTGCACTCCAGCCTGGGCAACAGAGGGGACATTCAAACTTCAGCATACCCGAAAGAATTAAAAGCAAGGACACAAAGGTATTTTTATAGTCATGTTGATTGCACATTATTATTCACAATAGCTAAAATGTGGGAACAACCCAAGCAAGACTCTCTCAAAAAAAAAAATGGAATCAGAATATTTTTCCTTTTGTGACTGGCTTATTTCACTCAGTATAACATCTTCAAGGTTCATTAATGTTGTAGATCAGTTAGAATTTCCTTCCTTTTAAGGCTGAATAAAATGTTTCATTGTCCATTAATTTACAATATTTATTAATTAATCAATTTACACTTGGATTGTTCCCACATTTTAGCTATTGTGAATAATAACGTGCAATAAACATGACTATAAAAATACCTTTGTGTCCTTGCTTTTAATTCTTTTGGGTATGCTGAGGTTTGAATGTACCCTCCAAAATTCATGTTGAAATTTAATCCCTAATGTGATAGTATTGAGAGGTGGGGCCTTTAAGAGGTAATTGCATCACGTAGGCTCTGCCCTCATGAATGGATTCATCTATTCATGGATTACTGGAATAAGGGGTTAGTGGATTAACGGGTTATCATGGGAAGGGAACTGGCAGCTTTATAAGAAGAGAAAGAGACCAGAGCTAGCTCCCTCACCATGTGATGCCCTGCATCACCTTGAGACACTTCAGAGAGTCCCCACAGTGGGAAGGCCCTCATGAGATGCCCCTACCTCTACCTTGGACTTCTCAACCTCCATAATTATGATAAATAAATTTCTTTTCTTTATGAATTACCGTAAATTCCTTTTCTTTATAAATCACCCAGTTCAAGATATTCTGTTATAAGCAACAGAAAACAGATTAAGACAGGGAATATATCCAGAACTGGAATTACTGGATGATATGATGATATGGTAATTTTATTTGTAATTTTTGGAGGAACTAACATACTGTTTTCCATAGCTGCTGCATCATTTTACATTCCTACAATCAAGGCACAACAGTTCCAATTTCTCCACATGCACATCAACATTTGTTATTTTCTGTTTTATATATACAGACAGTCCCCTATTTTTAGAATATGTTAATTTTCTTTTTTTTTTTTTTTTTTGAGATGGAGTTTCGCTCTTTCGCCCAGGCTGGAGTGAAGTGGCGAGATCTCGGCTCACTGCAACCTCCGCCCCTTGGTATCAAGTGATTCTCCTGCCTTAGCCTCCCGAGTAGGCGCCCATGACCATGCCTGGCTAATTTTTTATTTTTATAGAGACAGGGTTTTGCCATGTTGGCCAGGCTGATCTAAAACTCCTAACCTCAAGTGATCTACCCACCTCAGCCTCCCGAAGTGCTAGGATTACAGGCGTGAGCCACTGCGTCCGTCCTAAAATTTTTAATACAATTAAAAATTACACTATAATTTGTCAACTTTATCATGCTGCAAAGGCAATACACATTCAATAGAAACCATATTTTTGAATACCCATACAACCATTCTGTCTTTTACTTTCAGTACAGTAGTTAATAAATTATATTATATATCCAGTACTTTGGCTGGGCCGAGGTGGCTCACGCCTGTCCAACGATTTGGGAGGCCAAGGCAGGTGGATCACTTGAGGTCAGGAATTCAAGACCAGCCTGACCAACATGGTGAAAACCCATCTCTACTGAAAATACAAAATTAGCTGGGCGTGGTGGCAGGCACCTGTAATCCCAGCTACTTGGGAGGTTGAGGCAGAAGAATCATTCGAACCCGGGAGGCAGAAGTTGCAGTGAGCTGAGATTGTGCCATTGCATTCCAGCCTTGGCAACAAGAGTGAAACTCTGTCTCAAAAAAAAAAAAAAAACAAGATATCCAGTATTATATTATAAAATAGGCCTTGCAGTAGATGATTTTGCCCAACTTCAGGCTAATGTAAACAATCTGAGCATATTTAAAGTAGGCTAGGTAAAGCTATGATGTTAAGTAGGTTAAGTGTACTGGTGTAGTAAATGCATTTTCAGCTTACAATATTTTTATCTTATGATGGGTTTATCAAGACGTAACCCCATCATAAGTTGAGAAGCATCTGAGTGTGTGTGTGTGTGTGTGTGTTCCATCCTAATGGGCATGAGGTGATACCTTATTGTGGTTTTGATTTACAACAATTTATTTTAATCTGAAACAATTTAACTTTACTCACATATAGAAACTCTACTCCACTACAGCTCCACCACTCCCTACATTATATTATTGAATTCAGAAATTATGTCTTGAAGCCAAACGTGGTGGTGTGTGCCTGTAGGACCAGCTGCTTGGGAGGCTGAGGAAGGAGGAGAGCTTGAGCCCAGGAGTTTGAGTCCAGTGTGGGCAGTATAGCAAGACCTCATCTCTTTAAAAAAGATATATTTTTATTGTGTATCCATTAGCATAGATTTATAATTATGTTTATACTTTTGTGTTTTGTTTATTTTTTATTTATTTAGTTTTTCAGATGGAGTCTCACTCTGTCGCCCAGGCTGGACTGCAGTCGTGTCATCTTGACTCACTGCAACCTCCGTCTCCCAGGTTCAAGCAATTCTCCTGCCTCAGCCTCCCAAGTAGCTGGGATTACAGGCACCCGCCACCACGCCCGGCTAATGTTTTTGTATTTTTAGTAGAGATGGGGCTTCACTATGCTGGTCCGGCTGATTTCTAACTCCTGACCTCAAGTGATCCACCCGCCTTGGCCTCCCAAAGTGTTAGGATTACAGGCGTGAGCCACTGTGCCTGGACTATATTTGTGTGTTAAATGTTATAAAAGAATTTAAAGTTATAAACCCAAATGACAGTAATACAAGTTTTTATGTTTGTCCATATATTTAACTCTACCAGAGAACTTTGTATTTTCATATGTCTTCAAATTACTAACACTCTTTTCTTTTTTTTAATTAGTTTATGTTTCTTCTTAGTCTACTGATACGAGCTATCAAGAACAGGCAAATTCAGAGGCAGAAGTTACCAAGAGCTCCTGACCTCATGATCGGCCCACCTCGGCCTCCCAGAGTGCTGGGATTACAGGCGTGAGCCACCATGTGCAGCCCTATTTTAACCATTTTTAAGGTACAGTTCAGTGGCATTAATTACATCTACATTATTATGTAGAAACAAACACTATACAACTATAAATATTTTTATTATCCCAAACAGAAACTTCATTCTCATTTAAAAATAACTCCCGGCCAGGCATGGTGGCTCACACCTGTAATCCCAGCACTTTGGGAGGCTGAGGTGGGCGGAACACGAGGTCATGAGTTCTAGACCAGCCTGGCCAACATGGTGAAACCCCATCTCTACTAAAAATACAAAAATTAGCTGGGCGCGGTGGCACGTGCCTGTAGTCCCAGCTACTCAGGAGGCTGAGGCAGGAGAATCGCTTGAACCCAGGACATGGAGGTTGCAGTGAGCTGACATTACACCACTGCAACCCAGCCCGGGTGACACAGCGAAATTCTGACAAAAAAAAAAAAAAAAAAAGGTTAAAATAAAAAATTTTTATGTTAAATATATTTTACTATGATTTCTTAAAGGACAAAAAATCCCTCTATTTCTCAAATTGGTAAAAATGTAATTCCCACACAAACAGTCCAGAACACATGTCAAAATTTTATTTAAATCATTAGTGGGACAGGAGTGGTGGCTCATGCCTGTAATCCCAGCACTTTGGAAGGCCAAGGCAGGCGGATCACAAGGTCAGGAGATGGAGACCATCCTATCTAACATGGTGAAATCCCATCTCTACTAAAAATACAAAAAAAAAATTAGCTGGGCGTGGCGGTGGGCGCCTGTAGTCCCAGCTACTTGGGAGGCTGAGGCAGGAGAATGGCGTGAACCCAGGAGGCGGAGCTTGCAGTGAGCCGAGATTGCGCCACTGCACTCCAGCCTGGGCGACAGAGTGAGACTCCGTCTCAAAAAAAAAATAAATAAATAGATAAAAGTAAATAAATCATTAATGAAGTCTGAGAGTGGTGGCTCACACTTGTAATCCCAGCACTTTGGGAAACCGAGGTGGGAGGATCACTTGAGCCCAGGAGTTTGAGACCTGCCTGGGAAACACAGGGAGACTTCATTTCTACAAAAAAAATTTAAAAATTAGCTGGGTGTGCTAGCTCACGCCTGTGGTCCCAGCAACTCAGGAGGCTAAGGTGGGAGGATGCTTGAGCCTGGGAGGTCAAGGCTGCAGTGAGCCATGATCATGCCACTGCACTCCAGCCTGAATGATACAGTGAGACCCTGCCTTAATGAGGAAACCAGCAGAATGACAACAGTGATTCAATAGGATATGAGAAACCTGGATTAATACAAAGTGATAAAATAAATATGGTAATAAACCTGCTATTTTAAATATAAAATCAGTCAGTGTCCTACAGGGAAATAAAATCATAACCTTAGGGTTATATTATTTATTTATTTATTTATTTTAGAGAGAGGATCTTGAGCTGTTGCCCAGGCTGGAGTACAGTGGTGCAATCACAGCTCATTGCAGCCTCAAACTCCTGGGCTCAAGTGAACCTCCACCTCAGCCTCTCCAGTAGGTAGGAGTACAGGTACATGCCACCATGCCTAGCTAATTTTTTTTTTTTTTTTTTTGTAAAGGTGATCTTGCTTTGTTGCCCGGGCTGGTCTCAAACTCCTGGGCTCAAGTGATCCTCCTCCCTTGGCCTCTCAAACTGCTGGGATTACAGGCATGCATCACTATACCTGGTTAGGGTTATATCTTTTCTAAAGAGGAAAAAAAAAAAAAAACTATCACACGGTATTAGCTCTGGGTGCCATATTAGAATACCACAGACTGGGCGGCTTTAACAATAGAAATTCGTTTTCTCATAGCTCTGGAAGCTGGGAAGTTTAAGGTCAAGGTGCCATCAAGGTTGATATCTGGTGAGGCCATTCTTCGTGGTTTACAGATGGTCACACTCTCACTGTGTCCTCACACGGCCTCTTCTCCATGTGCATGCAAAGAAAGGGAAAGCTCTCTTATATCTCTTCCTGTTCTTAGTAGGACACCAGTCCTAGTCTAGTCCTATTAGAGTGAAGACCACCCTTATGACTTCACTTAACCTTAATTATCTCCTTATGCAGGCCCCATCCCTGTATAAAGTCACATTGGGTGTCAGGGCTTCAACGTAAACATTTTGGGGGGAGATACAATCCATAAATGCACACCTTACATCATGTTTTCTACAATTCAATCTCCAATTTTACAAAGTAGTAAAATGCCTAGGCTCTAACCACTTATAAACAGTAAATCAAGTTATAATCCCAAGAGAACCAGAAGACCTTCAGCCTAATTTACTAAAAAATGCTGTAGCAGAATTTTTTTTTTTTTTTGAAATGGAGTCTTGCTCTGTCGCCCAGGCTGGAGTGCAATGGCACAATCTCGGCTCACCGCAAGCTCCGCCTCTCCGGTTCACGACATTCTCCTGCCTCAGCCTCCCAAGTAGCTGGGACTACAGGCACCTGCCACCATGCCTGGCTAATTTTTTTTTAATTTTTAGTAGAGACAGGGTTTTACCATATTAGCCAGGATGGTCTTGATCTCCTGACCTCGTGATCTGCCCGCCTCAGCCTCCCAAAGTGTCTAATTCATTTTAGTAACTACATAATCAACCCAGAGATACGTGTTCTACAAATAATCTAATCGTTCCCCAATTACGAACAGACAGGGTTTTTTCCCAACTTTTTTTTTTTTTTTTTTTTTTTTTTTTTTTTTTTACAAAAGCACTACAAACAATGTTGCTTTAATATCTTAGGGCAGTGAACTATGGCTCATGCCCTTAATCCTAACACTTTAGGAGGCCGAGGCAGGAGGATTGCTTGAGCCCAGGAGTTCAAGACCAGCCTGGGCAAAAAAGTGAGACCCTGTCTCTACAAAAAAATTTTTAAAAAGTTAGCCAGGCGTGGTGGTCTCAAGTAGTCCCAGCTACTCAAGAGCTTGAGGTGGGAGGATCACTTGAGCCTGGGAGGTGGAGACTGCATGAGCTGAGCTCACACCACTGCATTCCAGCCTGGGTAACAGAGCAAGACTCTGTCTCAAAAACAAACGAACAAAACAAAACGAAACAACTCTTTGGATATACGTTTCTCGATACAAATGCTTCTATTCCTATAAGATGGAGTCTCAAAAACAGGGATATCTAAATCAAAGGAATAGATATTCTAATCTAACATGCCCTTTTATGAGTTTTGGCAGTTTGAGGTGTAGCCCTGCGTGTATTTCCAATCTAGTTAGGTCAAAACACTCCTACCAAGATTGAAAATACTAATACGCTTGAGCTATCAGCATCCCATAAGAAGATGAGAAGTGTATTTTATGCCAGAAACTTAATGACAATGACTGCTCAATAGCTAAATACAAAAAAAAAAAAAATACTTATTGGTTCAAAAATGTTATTTTTCAGTTAAAAAACAAAACTGACACAGAACAGCTAGGATGGAAAAAACAAAAATCCTTGAATGATATCTACAACCAAACTAGATGGTACAGCAATCCCTGGAACTCCAAAACACCAGCAGGTACCACCAAAGCACTAAAAGGCACAAGAGATAAATGGTATCAGCATCTGTGCAGGAGGAAGCAGAAGGAAGAAACAGGGCACCAGACGTAAAAATTCCAAAAGAGGCCGGGCACAGTGGCTCACTTTGGGAGGCTGAGGCGGGCGGATCTCCTGAGGTCAGGAGTTTGAGACCAACCTGGCCAACATGGTGAAACCCTGTCTCTACTAAAAATACAAAAATTAGCCAGGTGTGGTGGCGGGAGCCTGTAACCCCAGCTACTTGGGAGGCTGAGGCAGGAGAATTCGCTTGAACCCGGGAGGCAGAGGTTGCAGTGAGCCAAGATTGCGCCATTGGGCTCCAGCCTGGGCGACAAGAACGAAACTCTGTCTAAAAATAAAATAAAATAAAATAAAATAAAATAAAATAAAATAAAATAAAATAAAATAAATTCCAAAACAACCAATAGGCACTCACTGGGGCACTCAGATGGCCAATTTGAAAATAATATCGGAAACCCCAAGGGTTTTGGCGCAAGGTATCTCCAGTAAGATATGAATAGGCTGGGAGAGATCTCCCCATAAGCTCTCAAAACTAACCAGCTAAATCTCTTCCCAGGAGTGTTGAAGATTTAAGTAGTTTTTGAACAAAGGGCACAAAGGAAAGATAAGGGTTCCAGTAAAACAGAGGGGCCAACAGAGATGCAGTCAGATCTCAGAAAGTAGGATGCCCTATATTTAAACTCCTCATAAAAACAACAGAAGGTGGCACTATAGATCTGCAAAATTAGAAGGACAATATTAAATTACACCTTCCTTCTTAAAAGTTTGAGAACCTAATTTAAAGTCAAAATAAATAATAGGCCAGGCACAGTGGCTCACGCCTGTAATCCCAGCAATTTGGGAGGCCGTGGCGGGTGGATCACTCCAGGTCAGGAGTTTGAGACCAGCCTGGCCAAAATGCTGAAACCCCATCTCTACTAAAAACACAAAATTAGCTGAGTGTGGTGCCATGCACCTGTAATCCCAGCAACTCAGGAGGCCAAGGCAGGAGAATCTCTTGAAATCAGGAGACAGAGGTTGCAATGAGCTGAAATCACACCATTACACTGCAGCCTGGGGAACAAGAGGCAAACTCTGTCCCAAAAATAAATAAATAAACAAATAAATAAATGAAGAGGATCCACATTAAATCTCATACAAAGTTAATATTTTTTAAAAGGAAAAATAAAATAAAATAACAGATCAGTTTCCTATATAAAATAAAAGCACAGCTGAGCAAGGTGGCTCATGCCTGTATTGCCAGCACTTTGGGATGCCAAGGCAGGAGGATCATTTGAGCCTAGGAGTTTGAGACCAGCCTGGGCAACATGGCAAGACCCAGTCTCTACCAGAAATTTTAAAAATTAGCCCGCCATGGTGGTGCATACCTGTAGTCCTAGCTACTTGGGGGCTGACATGGGAGAACTGCGTGAGCCCAGGAGGTCGAGACTGCGGTGAGTTGTGATCCATCACTGCACTCCAGCTTGGGCAACAGAGTGAGACACTGTCTCAAAAAAAACAAAACCAAAACTATAATTTAGCCAGGCGCGATGGAGCATGCCTGTAATCCCAGCACTTTGGGAGGTCAAGCTAGGAGGATCACTTGAGCCCAGGAGTTTGGGACCAAGCTGGGAACATGGAGAAATTCCGTCTCTACATAAAAGACAACAATTAGCCAAGCACGGTGGCACACCTGTAGTCCCAGCTACTCGGGAGGCTGAGGCAGGAGAATCGCTTGAACCCGGAAGGCGGAGGTTGCAGTGAGCTAGAGATCACAGCACTGCACTCCAGCCTGGGTGACAAAGTGAGACTCCATCTCAAAAAAAAAAAAAAAAAATTACTTGAAGGCCAATTGAAGAGTTTCCCACTAAATAAAGATGAGGCAGTTTGAGCAAGAAATAAAGAAAATAATTGCATTAGACTAAAACACATCAGAGATGTTTAAAACGATGAGCTAATAAATGATGTTGCTTGCAAAAAGAATTGGTCACCTTTGGTGAAAACAAGAAAATAATCTCTTCATTTCAATAACTTAAATAAAGAGAAAAATGTGTGTATTTATCTTGCCTTTCCTAACAACTCTACCACTGAGTAACCAGATCAAAAATCATGAGGTTTCTTATTAAATAAGTATTCCAACAAATCAATGAAGAAAATAATGATATATATATTATATTGGTTTTTTTTTTTTATACCAAGTCTCATTCTGTCTCCCAGGCTGGAGTGCAGTGGCACTATCTCGGCTCACTGCAACCTCCGCCTCCTGGGTTCGAATGATTCTCCTGCCTCAGCCTCCCATGTAGCTGGGATTACAGGCGCCCGCCACCATGCCCAGCTAATTTTTATATTTTTAATAGAGACGAGGTTTCACCATGTTGGCCAGGCTGGTCTGGAACTCCTGACCTTGGGTGATCCACCCGCCTCCGCCTCCCAAAGTGCTGGGATTACATACGTGAGCCACCACTCCCAGCTATGATATAATTTGAATATTACCATTTTGCAGCCTCTAATGAATAAAGAATCTAAGCATTAGCAATGGCTACTAATAATGAGAAAAGAAAGACAATCTGATGTTATATGCCACTTAATGAAAAAACAAGCCACCACTCTTTAAGTAGTCTTCCCCCTAAATTACATCGTAATATGATTAAACCTCTAGATGCAATTACCAATTTGCAGGAAATTCAGAGGACAGAGGAAAATGTTAATTTACACCAGGCGAATGCAGTCAGCAAAATTAAAACTGAGTGAAATTTTGGCCAGGCATGGTGGCTCACGTCTGTAATCCCATCACTTTGGGAGGCGAAGGCGGGCACATCACATGAGGCCAAGAGTCCGAGACCAGCCATGGTCAACACAGTGAAACCCCGTCTCTACTAAAAATTAAAAATTAAAAAAAAAATTAACCGGGCATGGTGGTGAATGTCTGTAATCCCAGCTACTCAAGAGGCTGAGGCAGGAGAATCACTTGAACCTGGGAGGGAGAGGTTGCAGTGAGCTGAGATCTCACCTGGGCAACTCCAGCCTGGGTGACAGAATGAGACCCTGTCTCAAAAACAAACAAAACAAAACAACAACAACAAAAAAACCTGAGTGAAATTCTATAGACAAATTGTCCAGCTTCTTCAATAAATCGTGAAAAACAAGGCTGGCTTCATGGGTGTATGACAGGGCAGTGGTACAGGGCTCCACGCTTAGAAGAAGTACTATGTTTAATGCTCTGCTGTCACTATCTTGAAAATATTAATCGTTTTCGCTGGGCGCAGTGGCTCACACCTGTAAACCCAGCACTTTGGGAGGCCGAGGCAGGCAGATCACCGAGGTCGGGAGTTTGAGACCAGCCTGACCAACATGGAGAAACCCCACCTCTACTAAAAATACAAACTTAGCCGGGTGTGGTGGTGTATGCCTGTAATCCCAGCTACTTGGGAGGCTGAGGCAGGAGAATCGCTTGAACCCAGGAGGCGGAAGTTGCGATGAGCCGAGATTGCGCCATCGCACTCCAGCCTGGGCAACAAGAGTGAAACTCTTGTCTCAAAAAAAAAAAAAAAAAAAAAAAAAAAGAAACAAAGAAAAGAAAAAAGAAGATATTAGCAGTTTTTTAACAGGGTCATAAATTATGCAGCTTCTTTTGCAAAGGTAGATAAAAGATGGATATAGAACCTAGAGATTCCTATAGATTAAAAATACCAGGCCGGTATTTTTAATCTAAACTCTATATATATACATATATATGTGTATATACATATACATATATATATATTTTTTGAGACAGAGTTTCACTCTTGTTGCCCAGGCTGGAGTGCAGTATTGCTATCTCTTCTCACTGCAACCTCTGCCTCCTGGGTTCAAGCGATTCTCCTGCCTCAGCCTCCTGAGTAGCTGGGATTAAACCAAGCGAAAACATGTCCAGCTAAATTTTGTAAATTTTGTATTTTTAGTAGAGAGGGGTTTCACCATGTTGACCAGGACTCTTTTGAACTCCTGACCTCAATTGATCCACCCGCCTCGGCCTCCCAAAGTGCTGGGATTATAAGCGTGAGCCACTGCACCCAGCCTAAAATACATATTTTTAAGACAAATAAATAAAACAGTACTCAAAGCCCACTTTCTGTAAACACTGTTGTAATCCTGAATGGCAATTAAGCAGCTAAGTTCCTTATCTCAGTAATGGAGAGAAAAATAATGCACACTAGAACCAATTTTCAGTAAAGAAAGATGGGACAGTGCACAATCCTATGGCATGGATCCTCTTATCCTAGCTTAAGAAACCCAAACAAGCAACACTGCTTAAGCACTTTTCAGGCATCAAATAAAGACTTGTTTCTTTAAACTTTTTTTTAAGACAGGGTCTCACTCCGTGGCCCAGGATGGAATGCAGTGGCACAATCATGGCTCACTACAGCCTCGACCACCTGGGCTGCAGCTATTCTCCCATGTCAGCCTTCTGAGTTTCTGGGACTACAGATACACACTGACAGGTGAAGCCAGCTGGGCCCTCTGGGTCAGGTGGGGACTTGGAGAACTTTTCCGTCTAGCTAGAGGATTGTAAATGCACCAATCAGCACTCTGTGTCTAGCTAAAGGATTATAAATGTACCAATCAGCATTCTGTAAAAATGGACCAATCAGCACTCTGTAAAATGTACCAATCAGCACTCCGTAAAATGGGCCAATCAGCACTCTGTAAAATGGACCAATTGGCAGGACATGGGCCGGGCCAAATAAGGGAATAAAAGCCGGCCACCCTCGCCAACAATTGTGACATGCTCAGGTTTTCTTTTACCTGTGGAAAGTTTGTTGTATGGGTTGTTGGAGATTTTGTTTTTCTGTTTTGGGGGCGTCGGCATCATGTTGAAGAGCTGTAACATTTATCGCGAGAGTCTGTGCCTTTTTTTTCTGGACCAGGAACCCGCCGCAAGGAACGAACTCCGGACGTGCTACTTTAAAGAACTATGGCACACCGGAAGGAACTAAGGACGTGTCACCTTTAATAGCTGTAATACTCACCGTGAGGACCACGGCTTTGTTTTTCTTTCTGATACAGGTTTTTTCTCTGTTGCCCGGGCTGGAGTGCAGTGGCGCGATCTTGGCTCACTGCAAGCCTTTCGGGTTCACGCTATTTTCCTGCCTCAGCCTCCCGAGTAGCTGGGACCACGGCCGCCCGCCGCCATGTCTGGCTTATTTTTTTGTATTGTTAGTCATAGATGGGGGTTATACTGTGTGAGCCCGGGTCGTCTCGACCTACTGACGTCGTGCTCATTCTGCCAGGGCCTTTCAAAGTGCGGGGGGATAACAAGCGGCAGCCACAGCACCCCGCCACTGGCGTCAGCGAGACCAAGAACCTACCAGAAGAAATAAATGCTAGACACAACCCTACTGTGCTTGGCTAATTTTTAAATTTTTTTCAGAGCTGGGGATCTCGGTATGGTTTCCTGGCTGTTGTCAAACTCATAAGCTCAAGCAATCCTGCGTCAGCCTCCCAAGGTGCTAGGATTACAGGCTTGTGCCAGTTTACCCTGCAGAAACTTAACTTTTAAAGAATTTTATGTATAGGCCACGCCCGGCGGCTCATGCCTGTGATCCCAGCGCTTTTGGAGGTCAAACCGGGCGGATCACTTGGAGGTGAAAGGTTTGAGACCATTCTGCGCAACATGGTGAAACCCCGTCTGTACTAAAAATACAGAAATTAGCCAGATGTGGGGGTGGGCCCTTGTAATCCCAGCTACGCGGGAGGCGGAGGCAGGAGAGTTAACTTAAACTCGGGAGGTGGGGGCTGCCGTGAGCCGAGGTCGTGCCCGTGCGCTCCAGCCTGGGCAACAGAATTAAAAGATTCCAGCTCAAAAAATATATGTATATATATACCATGAGAATATTACAAACATCTTGAAGTAAGAGTCTGTCTTACACATGTTTAATTCATAGGGCCTAATATACTGCTTCAGCACATAGTAAAGCACTCAGAAATTGAAAAGACAAAAAGGAAAGATTTTTAAAGCTGGTTTTAACCCAAACAAACTAAGTAAACATAGCCTGGGCTTAGAATTTGTTAAGAATGCCCAAAATTCACTACCGGGGCAATTAAATAATCATCTCACAACTATGAGTGTGCTAAGCTCAGCCTTTTATTTTACACGTCTAATTCTGTCAGATATCCCGAAGTTTTCGCGTCAAAGATGTGCTTCATTCTTTTTTTAAAAAATTAAGGTGAAATTCACATAAAAGTAGACATTTCAAAGTTGTACAATTAGTGACATTTAGTATATTCACAATTTTGTGCAACCACCACCTTTATCAAGTTATAAAACATTTTCATCATCCCAAAAGAAAATCCAGTACCCATTAAATAGTCAATACCCATTCTTCACTTTTCCAGCCCCTGGAAACCACCTATCTGGTTCCTGTCTCTATAGGTTTACTTATTTGAGATACTTTCTATAAATGAAGCCATACAGTATAAGATCTATTGTGTCTGGGTTCTTTCACTCACCATATTTTTGAGGTTCATTCATGTTGTAGCATACATAAATACTTCATTACTTTTTAACAATAATATTCCATTGTATGTATAGACCACGTTTTGTTTATCCTTTCGTCCATTAATGGATATGCAGGTTGTTTCCATCTTTTGTCTACTGTGAATAGTACTGTATAAAAATTGATGTATAAGTATTTATTTGAACATCTGTTTTCAGTTATTTTGAGCATAAACCCAGGAATGAATTGCTGGGTCAAATGATAATTAATGTTTATCTTTTGAAGAACCACTAGTTTTCCACAGTAGTTGCTCCATTTTATATTCCCACTGGCAATTTGGATGTGAAGTGGCACGTCATTGTGGTTTTCGTGTTCTTTTTTGTTTTTGAGACAGGGTCTTACCCTGTCGCTTAGGCTGGAATGCAGTGGTACAATCACAGCTCACTACAGTTTTGACCTACTGGGCTCAGGTGATCCTCCCACCTCAGGCTCCTGAGTAGTTGGGATGACAGGCGCATGACACCATGCCCTGCTAATTTTTGTATTTTTGGTAGAGACTGGGTCTCACCTTCTTGCCCAGGCTGGTCTCAAACTCCTGGGCTCAAGTGATCCACCCACCTTAGTCTCCCAAAATGCTAGGATTACAGGTGTGAGCTACCACGCCCAGCCAATTGTGGTTTTAATACTCATTTTTCTAATGACTAATGAAGTTGAACATCTTTTCATGTGCTAGTTGGCCATGTTTTGGAGACATGTCTATTCAAGTCCTTAATCCATTTTTAATTGAGTTGTTTGCCTTTTTGTCATTGAGTTGTAAGAGTTCTTTATACATTCTGGATACTAAACTTTATCAGATACATTATTTGCAAATATATTCTCCCATTATGAAGGTTGTCTTTTCACTTTCTTAGTAATTCCCTGGGATGCACAAAAGTTTTTAATATTGATGAAGTCTGATTTATTATTTCACTGCTCGGCTTTTGTATCTAAGAAAACATAGGCACATCCAAGGTCATGAAGATTTGCTTCTGTGTTTTCATCTAAGAATTGATTTTAGCTCTTATATCTAAGTCCTTAATCGACTTTGAGTTCATTTTTGTATATATAATTTTTGTAAAAATATACAAATTTCTTTTTTTTTTTTTTGGATACAGTCTCTCACTCTTGCCCAGACTGGGGTGCAGTGGTGCAATCTTGGCTCACTGCAGCTGCTGCCTCCCAAGTTCAAGCGATTCTCTTGCCTCGGCCTCCCAAGTAGCTGGGATTACAGGCGTGCAACCACACCCAGCTGATTTTTTATTTAGAATAGAGACGGGGTTTCACCGTGGTGGCCAGTGTGGTCTTGAACTCCTGATCTCAAAGTGATCCACCTGCCTCGGCCATCAAAGTGCTGGGGTTACAGGCATGAGCCACAGCGCCTGACCAAATTTCATTTTTTTCTACTTGGATATTCATTGTCCTACTCTCATTTGTTTTATTTTATTTTTTATTTTTTATTTTTTATTGAGACTGAGTCTCACTCTGTTGCCCAGGCTGGAGTGCAGTGGCAACATCTCAGCTCACTGCAACCTCCACCTCCTGGGTTCAAGGAATTCTGCCACCTCAGTCTCTCGAGTAGCTGGGATTACAGGCGCATGCCACCACACCCAGCTAATTTTTTTATTTTTGATAGAGATGGGGTTTTGCCATGTTGGCTAGGCTGTTCTCAAACTCCTGACCTCAAGTGATCCGCCCACCTCAGCCTCCCAGAGTGCTGGGATTACAGATGTGAGCCACCGAACCAGGCCCCCTCCCCCATTTGTTGAAGATACTTTTTTTCCCCAATTTGCCAGAGCAATTAAGCAAGAAAAAGTAATAAAGGGCATTCAAGTTGTAAAGATACAAATAAATTATCGTTTTCCATAGATGAAAATTTATATGTACAAAACTTTAAGATTCCTGGCCAGGCACAGTGGCTCATGCCTTTAATCCCAGCACTTTGGGAGGCTGAGGAGGGCAGATCACGAGGTCAGGAGTTCGAGACCAGCCTGACCAACATGGTGAAATGCCCTCTCTACTAAAAATACAAAAATTAGCTGGGCGTGGTGGCACGTACCTGTAATCCCAGCTACTAGGGAGGCTGAGGCAGGAGAATTGCTTGAACCTGGGAGGTGGACGTTGCAGTGAGCGGAGATCATGCCATTGCACTCCAGCCTGGGTAATGAAGCGAGACTGTCTCAAAACAAAACAAAACAAAAACAAAAACAAAAAAACTTTAAGATTCCTTGAAAAACTGTTAGAACTAATAAGTAAATTCAGCAAAGAAGCCGGACGAAAAGTCAACATGCAAAAGTCAGTTGCATTTCTACACACTAACAGGGAACAATCCAAAAAGAAAATTAAAACAATTCCAACAGCTGGGTGCGGGGCTCATGCCTGCAATCCCAGGACTTTGGGAGTCCAAGGCGGGTGGATCGCCTGAGCTCAGGAGTTCAAGACCAGCCTGGGCAACATGGTGAAACCCCATCTCTATTAAAATACAAAAAATTAGCCGGGTGTGGCAGCATGCACCTGTAACCCCAGCTACTTGGGAGGCTGAGGCAGAAGAATTGCTTGAACCCAGGAGGCGGAGGTTGTGGTGAGCCGAGATCGCAGCACTGCACTTCTGCCTGGGTGACAGAGTGAGACTCCATCTCAAAAAAAAAAAAAAAAAAAAAAAAAAAAAAAAAAAAAATTCAGTTACAAGAAAATCAAAAAGAATAAATATATAGGAATTAAATTAACGAAGAAGGTGGAATATTTGTACAATCAAAACTACAAAAACCTTGCTGAAAGAAATAAAACACGAATGGTAAGACATTCCGTGTTCATGAACTGAAAGACTTAATATTGCAAGATGTCCGTATTAGCCAGAGAAATAGAGCCAATAGGATATACATGGATATATGAGTGTCTTTATTATAGGAATTAGCTCACCTGCTTATGGGGGCCAAGAAGTCCCACAGTATGCTGTCTGAAAGCTGGGGAACTAGGAAAGCTGATGGTGTAATTCAGTCATGGTAGGAAGTCCTGTGAACTGGAGGTGGTGGAGAGGGTACCCTGCTGGTCCTAGAGTCTAAAGGCCCAAGACCAAGAGCTCCAATTTCTAAGGGCAGGAGATGATGGTTGTCCCAGACCCAGGAGGGAAAAGAAAGAGAGGAAATATGCCTTTCCTTAATCATTTTGTTTTATTAAGGCCCCCAACAGATTGCAGAATGCTTACGCACATTAGTGAGGGCCGATAATCTTTACTCAATCTCCTGACTCAAATGCTAATCTCTTCTGGAAAGACCCTCAAAGACCCATCTGGAAATAATGTTTTACCAGCTATCTGGGCATCCTTCAGCCCAGTCAAAGTGGCACAAAAGGTTGGCCATCACAATATCAATACTACCCAAAGGAATCTGCAGATTTTATGCACTGTCTCTCAAAATTCCAATTACGTCTTTTGTAGAAATAGAAAAGCCCACCCTAAAATTTATATGAAATCTCAAGGGATCCTGAATAGCCAAAACAATCTTTAAAAGGAACAAAATGGAAAGACTCGCTTCCTGCTTTCAAACTTACTATAGAGCTGCAATAATCAAAGAAGTACGGTACTGACATAACAGACACATAGATCAATGGAACAGAATAGAGAGCCCACAAGTAAACATTTGTGGCTATGGTCAAATTATTTTCTTTTTCCCTAAATTCTGTATTTTTTGTAGAAAAATACAAAATGGTTTTGCCATGTTGCCCACGCTGGCCTCAAATTCCTGAGTTCAAGCAATTTGCCCACCTCAGCCTCCAAAAGTGTTGGGATTACAAGCATGAGCCACCGTGCCCACCCTCAAATGATTTTCAACAAGAGTACTATACCATTCAAAGAGGAAAGGATAGTCTTTTCAACGAATGATACTGGGAAAATTGGATATTCACATGCAAAAGAATGAAGTTGGGACTCTTACCTTATAATACACACAAAAATTAACTCAAAATGAATCAAAGACTTAAATGTAAGTGCTAAGCTATAAAACTCTTAGAAGAAAACAAAAGAAAACGTTCATTACATTGGATTTGGTAATGATCTCTTAGAACTGACAGTAAAGGTACAGTCAACAGGAGAAAAAATTGACAAATTGGACTTTGCAAAAATTAAAAATTTTTTTGCATGGAAAGATGCTGTCAGCAGAGTAAAAAGGCAACCCACAGAATAGGAGAAAATATTTGTAAAACACATATCTGATAAGAGATTGATTTCCAGTCTATATATATAACTCCTAAAATTCAACAGCAAAGAAACAAATAACCTGATTCAAAAATGGGCAAAGGGCTGGGCACAGTGCCTCATGCCTGCACTTTGGGAGTCCGAGGTAGGTGGATCACCCGATGTCAGGAGTTCAAGACCAGCCTGACCAACATGGTGAAACCCCGTCTCTACTAAAAATATAAAAATTAGCCAGGCATGGTGGTGAGTGCCTGTAATCCCAGCTACTTGGGAGGCTGAGGCAGGAGAATCACTTGAACCCGGGAGGCAGAGGTTGCAGTGAGCCGAGATGGTGCCACGGTACTCCAGCCTGAGTGACAAGAGCGAAACTCCATCTAAAAAAAAAAAAAAAAAAAAAGGGCAAAGGAATTGAATAGACATTTCTCCAAACAAGACACATGAATGCCAGTAAGCACATGAAAAGATGCTCGACATCTCTAATAATCAGAGAAATGCAAATCAGAACCACAATTGGATACCACCTTACATCAATTAGAATAACTACTATCAAAAAGCTACTACCGGCCAGGTGTAGTGGCTTGCGCCTGTAATCCCAGTACCTTGAGAGGCTGAGGCAGGCAGATCACTTGAGGTCAGGAGTTCGAGACCAGCCTGGCCAACATGGTGAAACCCTGTATCTACTAAAAATACAAAAATTAGCTGGGTGTGGTGGTGCACGCCTGTAGTCCCAGCTACTCGGGCAGCTGATGCAGGAGAATCGATTGAACCCAGGAGGCTGAGGTTGCAGTGAGCTGAGATCATGCCATTGCACTCCAGCCTGGGCAACAGAGCAAGACTCCATCTCAAAAAAAAAAAGTAATCAAAAAGTAATCAGTGTTGGCAAGAATGTGAAGAAATTGGAACCCTTGTGCACTGTTGGTGGGAATGTAAAATGGTACAGATGATGTGGAAAACAGCCAAAAATTTTAAATGTAATTACTATATAATCCAGTGATTTCACTTCAGTGTATATAGTCAAAAAAATGAAAACAAGGTCTTCAAGATATCTTTGTATACCCACATTTATAGCAGCATCATTCACAGTAGCTAAAATGTGGAAGCAACCTTAGTGTCCATCGGCAGAAGTGGATAAGCAAGATGTGGTACATACATACAGTGGAATATTGTTTAGTCTTAAAAAGGAAGGAAATTTGGACATATGCTGCCACATGGATGAACCTTAAGGATATTACACTAAGTGAAATAAGGCAGTCACAAAATGAAAAATACATAATATTCCACTTACATAATGCTATGGTTTGGATATTGTCTCCACCAAAACTCATGTTGAAATCTGTTCCCCAATGTAGTAGTGTTGAAAGACAGAGCCTAGTGGGAAGTATTTGGGTCATGGGGATGGATCCCTCATGAATAGCTGAATGCCTTCCCAAGGAGGCAGGTTCTTACTCTCACAGGAATGGGTTGGTTCCCATGAGAGTAGGTAGGTAAAAGGAGTCTGGCTTCATTGGGTTTTTCTCTCTCTTGCTTTCTCTCTCTTTGTGATCTCTTTACACATGTCTACTCCCTTTCCACTTTCTGACATGAGTGCAGCATGAGGTTCTCACAAGAAGTGAAGCAGATGCAGGCACCATGCCCCTTCAACTTCTCAGCTTGCAGAACCATAAGCTAAATAAACTTCTTTGTTTTTTTTTTTTTTTTTTTTTTTTTTTTTTGAGACGGAGTCTCGCTCTGTCGCCCAGGCTGGAGTGCAGTGGCACAATCTCGGCTTACTGCAAGCTCCGCCTCCCGGGTTCACGCCATTCTCCTGACTCAGCCTCCTGAGTAGCTGGGATTACAGGCGCCCGCCACTGCGCCCAGCTAAATTTTTGTATTTTTAGTAGAGACGGGGTTTCACCATGGTCTCGATCTCCTGACCTCGTGATCCGCCCGCCTCGGCCTCCCAAAGTGCTGGGATTACAGGCGTGAGCCACCGCCCGGCCAATAAACTTCTTTTTAAAAGAAATTATCCAGTCTCAGGTATTCTGTTTAGCAACACAAAATAGACTAAGACACATAAGGTACCTTGAGCAGTCAAATTCATACATACAGAAAGTAGAATGCTGGTTGTCAGGGGAAATGGGGAGTTATTGTCTAATAGGTACAGAGCTTCACTTTTTGCAAGATAAGAAAAGTTCTGAAAATGGGTGATGGTGATGGTTACACTATATGAATGAAGTTAGTACCATCGAACTGTACACTTAAAAATAGTTAATAGGGTAAATTTTATATGTATTTTATCACACTTTTTGAAAAATTTTAGGCCAGGCGAGGTGGCTCACGCTTGTAATCCTAGCACTTTGGGAGGTCAGGGCAGGCAGATCACTTGAGGTCAGGAGTCTGGGACCAGCCTGACCAAAATGGTGAAACCCCGTCTCTACCAAAAATATAAAAACTTAGCCAGTGTAGTGGCACGTGCCTGTAGTCGCAGCTACTCAGGAGGTTGAGGCAGGAGAATCACTTGAACCTGGGAGGCGGAGGTTGCAGTGAGCCGAGATCGTGCCACTGCATTCCAGCCTGGGTGACAGAGGGAGACTCCATCTCAAAAAAGTAAAAGAGCCAGGCGTAGTGGCTCACGCATGTAATCCCAGCACTTTGGGAGGCCAAAGGCGGGTGGATCACCGGAGGTCAGGAGTTTGAGACCAGCCTGGTCAACATGGTGAAACCTCGTCTCCACTAAAAATACAAAAATTAGTGGGGCATGGTGGTGGGTGCCTGTAATCCCAGCTACTCGGGAGGCTGAGGCAGGAGAATGGCGTGAACCCGGGAGGTGGAGATTGCAGTGAGCCAAGATCGCACCATTGCACTCCAGCCTGGGTGACAAGAGCAAGACTCCGACTCAAAAAAAAAAAAAAAAAAAAAATTAAAGAACAAAGGACACTGGAGCCAATTTTATTTATTTATTTTTAATTTCAGATTCAGTGGGTACATGTTTAGGTTTGTTTCATTTAGGATATTTTGTGTGATGCTGAAGTTTTGAGCTTCTATTGAACCTTCACGTCACCCAAATAGTGAACATAGTACTCAATAGGTAGTTTTTCAACCCTTTTCCCCTGTTTTCCTCCCTGCTTTTTAGAGTCCCCAGAGTCTATTGTTCCTATCTTTATATCCATGTGTACTCAATGTTTAGCTCTCATAAGTGAGAACACGCAGTATTTGGTTTTCTGTTTTGGTGTTAATTTACCTAGGATAATGGCCTCCAGCTGCTTCCATGTTGCTGCAAAGGAAACAATAACATAATTTTTTTTTTTTTTTTTTTTTTTTTGCGATGGAGTCTTGCTCTGTCGCCAGGCTGGAGTGCAGTGGCGTGATCTTGGCTCACTGCAAGCTCCGCCTCCCGGGTTCAAGCGATTCTCCTGCCTCAGCTTCCCGAATAGCTGGCACTACAGGCGCGCACCTCCACACCGAGCTAATTTTTGTATTTTTAGTAGACACAGGGTTTCACCATGTTGGCCAGGATGGTCTCCATCTCTTGACCTCGTGATCTGCCTGCCTCAGCCTCCCAAAGTGCTGGGATTACAGGTGTGAGCCGCTGCGCCCAGCAATAGTGTCATTATTTTTTATGGCTGCATAATATTCCATGGTGCATATGTACCAGATTTTTTTTTTCAGTAATGTGCTGATGTCATAACAAGGTTTGCGGGTGGCACATCTCACACATGCGGGTGAATACCCAGTTCTCACACTCATGAACTCCAAAAGGATCCCAGATTGTCTCTATCCAATCTGCTGGTAGAGGGCACCTAGGCTGATAACTTTGCTGTGATGAGCATGCTAGTGCAGATGTCTTTTTGGTAGAACAATTTATTTTCCTTTGGGTATATACCCAGTAATGGGACTGCTGGCTCAGGTGGCAATTCTATTTTTAGTTCTTTGAGAAATCTCCAAACTACTTTCCACAGGGGCTGAACTAATTTACATTCCCACTAACAGTGTATGAGTGTTCCCTTTTTTCCATAGCCTCACCCACATCTGTTATATTTTGACTTTTTAATAATAGCCATTCTGACTTGTATCTCATTATGATGTTAATTTGTGTTTCTCTGATTATTAGTGATGATGAGTATTTTTTCATATGTTTATTTGGAGCCAACTTTAATAGCTCTCACTAGCTGTAGTAGGCTTAATAATGGACCCCAAAGCTATCAGGTCCTAATCCCTAAAATCTGTATATGTTTTCTTACATGGCAAACATTGGCAAATATGATTAAATTAAGGATTATGAGTTAGGGAAAGTGTGGAATAATCAGCATGTGCTCTAAAAGCAATCACATATATTCCTACAAGAGGGATGCCAAGAGAGATTTGACATCCAGAAGAGGAGAAAGCAATGTGACCATGGAAGTGAAGATTGGAATGAGCCGGGCAATGTGGATCACATCTCTAATCCCAGCTACTTGAAAAGCTGAAGTGGGAGGATCTCCTGAGCCCAGGAGTTAGAGACCAGCCTGGGCAACATAGCGAGACCCTCCATCTCTAAAAATAAATAAATACATAAATAAATATTAGCTGGGTGTGGTGGTGCACACCTGAAGTCCCAGCCACTTAGAAGACTGAGGTGGGAGGATCCCTTGAGTTCAGGAGTTTGAGGTTGCAGTGAGCTGTGATCACGCTACTGCACTCCAGCCTTGGCGACAGAGCAAGACTCTGTCTCAAAAAGAAAAAGAAAAAGAAATAAAGAAAATCAAGTCCCAGGTTCCGCCTCATAGGTGATTCATAAGTATTTGATGAATGAGGCACGGACTTGGGAGACCTAAGACAGTTAATCCAGCTCCTGGAGTGGGAGGAAAGAGGTCCTTTTGAGAGGCAACAACCAAAGCTGCAAGAGCCTTTAAAGATCACCTAGTCCCACCCACTCTCCACCCAAAAACCAAGATTCACAGATGGGAGAAGTGATCCTGGAAAGGTGAAGTCCTTGCCCAACGCACTCTGTGGCACAGATGGGCTGGAAACCTGGTCTACCTAACAACCAAGTCAAGTTTTTATTGAGTATCTACTGGGTGCCAGGCATGAGGTTGGGTGTGGGAGGCCCAAATGAGTATGGGGTGAGCCCAGCTGTACCTTTCTGCCTTCCTGAGAGCAACAGAAAGAATGGTTCAGACAGGAAGACGCCTCTGACGTGGTGGTTCTTAAACTGGAGAGAACAACAGCATCACCAGAGGAATATGTTTAAAATCGACTCTGGGCTGGGCGTGGTGGCTCACGCCTGTAATCCCAACACTTTGGGAGGCCAAGGTGGGTGGATCACAAGGTCAGGAGTTCGAGACTAGCCTGACCAACATGGCAAAACCCCATCTCTACTAAAAATACAAAAATTAGCTGGGCGTGGTGACACGTGCCTGTAATCACAGCTATTCAGGAGGCTGAGGCAGGAGAATCGCTTGAACCTGGGAGGCGGAGGTTGCAGTGAGCCAAGATCGCGCCACTGCACTCCAGCCTGGGCGACAGAGCAAGACTCTGCCTCAATAAATAAATAAATAAATAAATAAATAAATAAATAAAATTGACTCTGTCTGGAAACCACTGGCCTGGGCTCTTCAAAACTGTCAGTGTCATGAGAGAGGGAAAGGCCGAGGGGCCATTCCAGATTGAAGGAGACCTAAGAGACATGGCAAGTAAATGCAACACCTGTTCCTGGACCAGATCCTGGTCAGGGGAGGAGGATCGTCCACAATGGAAAATATTGGGACCATTGATACAATCTGAGTACTAGATAATATTATTCTATCAGTATGAGTGATACTTGCTCTGTCATTATGGCTGCAATGCTCTTGTTCTTTAACACATGCTGAGGATTTAAAGATAAAGAGACATTATGCCTGAAACTATCTCCAAAATTAAGTATGTGCCTATAAAAGGGATTTTATTTATTTATTTTTTTTTTGAGGTAGAGTCTCACTCTGTCACCCTGGCTGGAGTGCAGTGGCGTGATCTTGGCTCACTGCAACCTCTGGCCTCCTGGGTTCAAGTGATTCTTGTGCCTCAGCCTCCCAAATAACTGGGATTCCAGGCATGCACCACCATGCCCAGCTAATTTTTGTATTTTAGGTAGACGGGGTGTTTCGTCATATTACCCAGGCTGGTCTCAAACTCCTGGCCTCAAGTGATCTACCCGACTCAGCCTCCCAAAGTGCTGGGATTACAGTCATGAGCAACCGCGCCTGGTCTATAAAAGGGATTTTAAAGCAGATGTAACAAAACGTTAGCAATCAGAGAATCTGAATGAAAGGGTAGACATAATTATTCGTATTGTCTTAAATACAACTCTGTAAGTTTGAAATTTCTCCTTTGACCTTGAATTGTTTTGAAGTCCACTTTTTTATTTTTTATTTTTGAGATGGGGTCTCACTCTGTTGCCCAGGCTGGAGTGCAGTGGCCCGATCTCGGCTCACTGCAACCTCCACCTCCTGGGTTCAAGGAATTCTCTTGCCTCAGCCTCCCAAGTACCTAGGATTACAGGCACCCGCCACCATGCCTGGCTAATTTTTGTATTTTCAGTAGAGACAGAGTTTCACCATGTTGGTCAGGCTGGTCTTGAACTCCTGGCCTCAACTGATCTGCCCACCTCAGCTTCCCAAGTGCTGGGATTACAGGCATGAGCCACCGTGCCTAGCCATGGAGTCCACTTTTAAAATTAATAAACAAATCAGAGGATGGGCACTGTGGATCACTTGAGTTCAGGAGTTCACAGCCAGCCTGGGCAACATGGCAAAACCTCGTTTTTTAAAAAAAAAAAACTTAGCCAGACATGGTGGCTTACACCTGTAATCCCAGCTACTCTAGAGGCTGAGGTGGGAGGATCACCTGAACCCAGGAGGTCAAGGATGCAATGAGCTGTGATTATACCATTGCACCCCAGCCAGGGTAACAGAGTGAGACCATCTCAAAAAATAAAAATAAAATAATAATAATAATAAATACATGAGTCTGCTTAAAATTTTCTACACATGTGCATTTTAAAATTTCTCCAAATATTACTCTCTGATTTTTTATTATTAACTTTCCTTTGTGCATTGCAGTCAGGGAATGCCATGTGTACATGATCCATTCTTTAATATTTGTTGAGAAATCCCTTATGATCCAGTTAGTATTCAGTTTGTGTAAATGTTTCACATATTGAAAAATTAGTCATTTCCTCATTATTGGGTGCAGATCAATTTTTTACATTTAGTAGAAATTAGAGCCATATATGTGCTAAAGAGATTTTTTTTCTGCGTGACTTTATGAAAGTGTAGCATAATTATGGATTTTTCAGTTTCACCATATAGTTATGAATGATTCCATATGTAAGGTGCATACAGTTTCTAAACTGAGCTGGGCATGGTGGCACGTGCTTGTAGTCCCAGCTACTCAGGAGGCTGAGGTGGGAAGATTGCTTGAGCCCAGGAGTTGGCTACTGTACTCCAGCCTGGGCGATAGAGCATGACCCCATGCTCTATCAATGAAAATAAAAATAAAAATAAAATAAAAACAAAATCCTTAGAATTCTCTAGTTAATTGTTCTTTTTTATCAATAAGTAATCTTTCTTTTGCCTAGTAATGCACTTTGCAAAAATGTCTATTTTATACATTATTGTTGTTTCACTTTCTTTTGCTTAATATTTCTCTAGTATACATTTTTTATCTCTTTACTTTCTGTGTTATTATAATTTGCAGCATATCATAAACCGTACATTGCTACCATTTTAAAAAATCCAATCTTCAAGTATTTCTCTTTCAATAGGCAAGCATAATGTCTATTCATATTCATTTTTAGCATTTTATTTTGTTTTCTATTTTTGTTTTGCTTATTTTTTTTCTCCTTTCTGCCTGTGACAGTTTTAACATATGTCCACATATTCTCTGGTACTTTTCCATTTAATTTTTACTGCCCAATTCCCCTCTGCTTGACTGTGGGAAGCACTTAGTGACTTGCTTCTAATGACTTCAATAGAAATGACAGTGTAAGGCCGGGCGCAGTGGTTCAAGCCTGTAATCCCAGCATTCTGGGAGGCCGAAGCGGGTGGATCACCTGAGGTCGGGAGTCGGAGACCAGCCTGGCCAACATGGTGAAACCCCGTCTCTACTAAAAATACAAAAATTAGCCAGGTGTGGTGGCTCATGCCTGTAATCCCAGCTACTAGGGAGGCTGAGGCACAAGAATCGCTTGAACCCGGGTGGCAGAGGCTGCAGTGAGCCGAGATCGCACTACTGTGATCTGTGCACTGTGCCACTGCACACCAGCCTGGGCAATAGAGCGAGACTCTGTCTCAAAAAAGAAGGAAAGAAAGAAAGAAAGGAAGAAAGGAAGGAAGGAAGGAAGGAAGGAAAGGAAGGAAGGAAGAAAGAAAGAGAGAGAGAAAGAGGGAGGGAGGGAGGGAAGGGAAGGGAAGGGAAGGGAAGGGAGGGGAAGGAAGGAAGGAAGGAAAGAAGAGAGAAAGAGAAATGACAGTGTATGGTCAGGCGCAGTGGTGCACACCTGTAATCCCAGCACTTTGGGAAGCCAAGGCAGGTGGATTGCTTGAGCTCAGGAGTTTGAGACCAGCCTGGGCAACTACAAAAAATACAAAAATTAGCTGGGTATGGTGGTACATACCTGTAGTCTCAGCTACTTGGGAGGCTGAGGCAAGAGGATTGCTGGAGCCCAAGAGGCGGAAGTTGCAGTGAGCTGTGACTGCACTGCTGCACTCCAGCCTGGGAGACAGAGAAAGACCCTGTCTCGAAAATAAATAAATAAAAAAGGCAGTGTACCACTTTGGAGACAACTAGAGAAGAGTTGAAGCCTCGTGCTAATAGCCACATGAGTGGGCTTATAAGCAGATCCATCAGCCCCTGTCAGGCCTTCATACGACTGCAGCCCTGGCCTACGTGTGGACTGCAACCTCATGAGAGACCCTGAGTCAGGGCCACCCAGGTGAGCTTCTTCCCAGTTCTTGACCTACAATAACAGACATGATAAGTATTTGTTATTTTAAGCCACTAAGTTTTTAGGTAATTTGTTAGGCAGTAATAGACTATTATCCTGCCTCCTGTGTGATTGTTCAAGTTTTCTTTTTCCCATCACTACTAATTATTCTTTTTTTTTTTTTTTTTTTTTTTTGAGACAGCATCTCCCTTTGTGCCTAGGCTGGAATGCAGTGGCACAATGACAGCCCACTGCAGCCTCAACCTTCCGGGCTCAAGCGATCCTCAGCCCCTCACTCCTGAATAGCTGGGAATACAGACATGTACCACCAAGCCCAGGTAATTTTGTTGTTTTTTTGTAGAGACAGGATTTTGCCATGTTGCCCAGGCTAGTCTGAAACTCTTGGGCTCAAGTGATCCACCTGCCTCGGCCTCCCAAAGTGCTAGGATTATAGGCATGAGCCACCACGCCCGGCCAGTACTAATTTTTTATTCTTTTAGTAGCTATGCTTATATAGCTAATATATATTTGATTTTAAAATACCTACTTACATACATGCCCTTCTCTTACAAAATATAAGAACGTCAGAATATCTTAACACTGATTTCTTTTTCCCATACTCCATGTTAATATTTCATATACTTATAGAACATAATTTAAGTTAAAAAAAGAAATCAATAAAAATAGAAAGTAAAATGAAACAAGTAAAACTTGTGTATCCAGTTGGCAGCATAACCATCTAGCAAGAAACACCATCTGACTTTACACACTTCAAATTACTGTGCATAGTAAGTTGGAATTTCTCTAAGGAAAAAAGTAACTGTAAACTAAGTTTAAATTATTTTTATTAATTGTATTGTGGGTGGTATTTGTATGTATTTTTATTCTGTGATAGTGGCATCTGTGTAGGATAAAGCAAATAAGATTTATGGGCCGGGTGCGGTGGCTCACGCCTGTAATCCCAGCACTTAGGGAGGCTGAGGAGGGTGGATCACTTGAGGTCAGGAGTTCAAGACCAGCCTGGGCAATGTGGTGAAACCCCGTCTCTACTAAAAATACAAAAATTAGCCAGGCATGGTGGCAGGCGCCTGTAATCCCAGCTACTCCAGAGGCTGAGGCCTGAGAATAGCTGAAACCCAGGAGGTGGAAGTTGCAGTGAGCCGATATTGTGCCACTGCACTCCAGCCTGGGCAACAGAATAAGATTCTGTCTCAAAAATAATAATAATCATAATAATTTGGTTCTATTTTTGAGAACTGGACTATTTGGCATGAGACAAAAGAAATGCAAATGTAAGATCAGTGAGTTTCAGAAAAAACCCTGTGGTTCAGTATGAATTCATGTTATAATGCTAATATAACATATTCATTCCTAGCTCTGTTCCCTGAAAAGCCTATAAACAATGACCACGTAGAGCAATAAATACTCCTAGCTTCTAGATTTTGCTCCTTAACTACTATGTCCCACTAAAAGAAAACAATGGTTTGAAAAAATGACAGATTCAGGTGTGGGTCAAGAAATGTAGGCAACGATGGAACATCTCATTATAACAGAAAGCAAGGAAATATGAAAGATGACTCAGATCATATCAAAAGGGCTCAGAAGCAAAGTTGAAATGACCGAAGTTGAAACATTATGATTATCAATAGAATACCTAGGATAGATTAAAAGCAAAAGCTACTACAAAAGCTTTAATCTTTGACTGTGCTCATCATAGTAAAATAATTGATACCTTTGAAAGGTATTTGTAAAACAACTGTTGATATAAAAATAAAAATGTAGAGATGAATCTCTAACATTTTATTTGGAGAGAAAAAATTGCAGCTGGGGGCATATACACAGATCAGGTGGTTTTCTTCATGTCTGAGGAACAAAGAGAAGGTTGGGGGTTTTATGAAAAAGAGAAATGTTACCTATTGCTTGTTGAGAAAGCTCTCTGGCACTAGTAAGGTTCTGGGGAGCTGGCAAGCTCCAAATGGTGAGCAACGGCAGTGGCCAAAATTAATCCTAAAGTTGCAGCAAGCCATCTCAGCAGTCTTAGATAAAACTGGTTTCAGGCTGGGTGCAGTGGCTTACGCCTGTAATCCCAGTACTCTGGGAGGCTGAGGTGGGCAGATCACTTGAGGTCAGGAGTTCAAGACCAGCCTGGCCAACATGGTGAAACCACATCTCTACTAAAAATACAAAAATTAGCTGGACGTGGTGGCGCATGCCTGTAATGCCAGCTACTCCAGAGTCTGAGGCAGGAGAATCATTCGAACCCGGGAGGCGGAGGTTGCAGTGATCCAAGACTGCGCCACTGCACTCCAGCCTGGGCAACAGAGCAAGACTCCATCTCAAAGAAAAAAAAAAGCATCCTACTGATTCTAGAGATCTTTTTAAAAATATAGCAACCAGTCATCTCATGCTTTTTCAATCTTAGATTCTGTTCCTTCTCTTCTAATGAATTTTCATTATTTATTGCTTAAAACAGCTTTTCACTGGTTTGTCCAAGATAAGCATTAATTCCCTCAGTCTCTTTTCTCTCTTCCCCACCCCAGTTGTTTTTGATCTATGTTTCTAATATCCCTATGAATTACTTGGGATGACAATTTAAGAATATTGTACGACAACACTTTTTTTTTTTTTTGAGATGGAGTTTCGCTCTTGTCGCCCAGGCTGGAGTGCGATGGCGCGATCTCTGCTCACGGCAACCTCCGCCTCCCAAGTTCAAGCAATTCTGCCTCAGCCTCCCAAGTAGCTGGGATTACAGGCATGTGCCACCACGCCTGGCTAATTTTTGTATTTTTAGCAGAGACGGGGTTTCTCCATGTTGGTCAGGCTGGTCTCGAACTCCCGACCTCAGGTGATCCACCCGCCTCAGCTTCCTAAAGTGCTGGGATTACAGGCGTGAGCCACCGCGCCTGGCTGTACTAAGCCACTTTCAAAGAATAAATAAATTTTGGTTCCAATTACATTTCCTCTACGGTTTATTTTACATATTAACTCCAAGAATTAAATATTTTCATATTACAATAGTAAGAAAGTGCTGATGTTACTTTAATAAGTCATTATATTATTATAAACAATTTTTTTTGTTTGTTTTTGAGACAGGGTCTCACTCTGCACCCAGATGCTGGAGTGCAGTGGCACAATCATGGCTCACTGCAGCTTTGACCTCCTGGGCTCAAGTGATCCTCCCACCTCGGCCTCCTGAGTAGCTGGGACTACAGGCATGCACCACTTCTGGCTAATTTTTAAAAATTTTTGTAGAGACTGGGTCCCACTATGTTACCTAGGCTGGAAGAATTTTTTCCTATTTAGTTAGTTTTTGGGACGGAGTTTCGCCCTTGTTGCCCAGTCTGGGGTGCAATGGTGCAATCTCGGCTCACCGCAACCCCACCTCCCAGGTACAAGTGATTCTCCTGCCTCAGCCTCCCGAGTATCTGGAATTACAGGCATGCACCACCACGCCCGGCTACTTTTGTACTTTTAGTAGGGACGGGGTTTCGCCATGTTGGTCAAGCTGGTCTCAAACTCCCGACCTCAGGTGATCTGCCCGTCTCGGCCTTCCAAAGTGCTGGGATTACAAGTGTGAGCCACCGCGCCGGGCCAGAATTTTTTTTTTAGTGTACCACTGTGCTGATTGGGAATTAACAATGACAGGCAAAATTTACAAGCTTTTATTAATTAATGTGCCAGGTGCAATTCTAAGTGTCATATGTGTGATAATTTATTTAATTCTTTTTTTGCTTGTTTTTTGTTTTTCTTTTTTTGAGATACAGTCTTGCTGTGTTGCCCAGACTGGAGTGCAGTGATGCAGTCTCGGCTCACTGCAACCTCCACCTCCTGGGTTCAAGTGATTCTCCTGCCTCTGCCTCCCAAATAGCTGGGATTACAGGCGTGGGCCATTGTGCCCGGCCAATTCATTTAATTCTCAAAAAAAAAAAAAAAAAAAATCTTAAGTATCTGTTACATTTTTTAAATGATAAAAGTGAGGCTGAGAGAGTTTAAGTAACTTATCTGTTAAGATGATCACACAGCTACTAGTAATAAAGTACGATTCAAAGGCAGGCTATCTGGCCCCTTTGTGTAGACTTGGTCATAATGCTGTGACTTTGTATTAGCCGGGAGTCCTGAATTATCAAAAGATTTACAATAAATGACACTATCTTGTTGAACAATGAAGACTTTTTTTTCCTAAATTTTCGACAACCCTCGAAATCATGGCAGCATACTGAGGTGAGCGTTTTCATTGGGACATGAACCTGTCATTCCCGCCACTATCAGGAAAAAGAAATGTTACCCAATTTTAATCTTTGAACAGTATCAATGCCAAAAAATTGTGAAAAAGATAATCAGAAAATAGATGACAAGTGGCTACTGAGCTTACCATTTAAAGTTTCTGTCAGACCTTCAAATTTTCTCTATGGAGCCCTTCTCCACGAACTCAGGGTAGTCAGTGCTTGTAATTTACAGCAGTCATTAAAATGATGACATTACATGTAATTCACTTATTTCCAAAGAGTAACTGAGGACCTAAAAAATGTAGGTGATATTAGGCATATCCATGACATACAGCACTATGCAATATGCAAAGGCTTACACAGAACTCTCATCAATCCGTGAACATGCTTTTGTCTTAGATCAAGCTTGTCCAACCTGCAGCCCTTGGGGGTTGCATGCGGCCCAGGACGGCTTTGAATGCAGCCCAACACATATTTGTAAATGTTCTTAAAACGTTATGAGATTTTTTTGGCGTTTTGGTTTTTTCGTTTGTTTTAGCTCATCAGCTATTGTTACTGTTAGCGTATTTTATGTGTGGCCCAAGCCAATTCTTCCAATGTGGCCCCGGGAAGCCAAAAGATTGGCCACCCCTGCATTAGATGGTTAACGTCTGATTTTCATTGAATAAACCTGTGCCTTTACCATACCACAGAAGTAAAACGGGGCTCAATGTGTTTTTTAAAAATCACATTATCTGTATTTCCAGACATAAGGTAAGTATTTCACCAACTTTCATCCAAACTAACATCCTCAATTGTAATCCCACTAAGAACCGCCAGGGCGAGACGAAAGCGGAATCGCTTCCATCTTTACGTGGAGTCCGGGAAATGGTTCAGCACCATGACATCCGCCGAAGACGTAGGTGTAGACGAGGAACAAAAGAGAAGACCCCTCGTGGAGGTGGCCTGTGGGGCCCGCCCTCACCGGGCGCCATCTGTCCCTGACTCTGCTCCCCCCAGGGGCCGCAGCGGGTGCGCCCCGCGATGGAGCGGGCTGTAGAGGGAGCCTCCATGGAGTCTCCATCAACCATTCCGGACCAGGAGACGGTGGCAGGCAGTAAAGAGGCCTAGGCAGGGCCAGCGCCCCGGGCTGCGGAGCACAGGACGGCGGCGCCCAGGGACGCCCCAGGGCAGGCCTCAGCCCCTCCAACCCGCGAGAGCCCAGCTCCAAGGGAGCCTGCAGCTCCCTCCATCTTGGTTGATGGAGGCGGGGAGCTGCGTCTGGGTGTCTCCACCGTCGCGCCCGACCAGTACTGCCCCGCGGACGCAGACGCCGGCAGCTGGGGCTGTTCCCTTGTCCGAATGGCAGAGCCCAGTCGGGGCTTCCGGGACAAGTCCTGGCCCCACGGGGTTTGGTTTTGAGGGGTCCCAAGTTCCCACAGTTGTCCCGACAAAATGGAGGACGTCGTCTCCTCCTGCTGCAGCCATGGCGGGAGGTGGGGGACTATTCCCCACGGGGCGCGGCGAGGGTGGAAGGGCCTCTACTGACCGCAGCGCACTCAAGACTCCAGTTCAACCGCGGCCCCGAAAGCTCACTTGGCCCCGCTCCAGCACCTCCCCGGCCTCGCCCCTCTTGGGGGCCTTCAAGGAACTGGACAGGGAGGGCGCTGGGGCATCCAGGCCGCCGCTCTCCTCGAGCAGAGGCGTTGGGAGCCGCTGCCGCAGCCTGGGCCCCCGGGCTCGGGCGAGGGCAGGCGGCCCCGCCGGAGTCTCCCGGGCTGTGTAGGTCCCGGAGAGCCCCGGGCCCCGAGGGGCCGAAGCGGGCCGCTACGACGGGCGGCGAATCTCGGGCTCCTGACCCTGGCGGACCCGGTAGCTGGGGGCGGGAGACCGGCGGGGAGACAACCCGACCGGGAGTTGAGGGTTGGCAGGCGGGAGTGGAACTGCAGGGCCGCGGGTGTGGCCCGCACCTGACGGACAGCTCTTCGGACCACCCCACCGAGGGGGCGTCCTGAAGGACGGCGGTCGGAGCCAATGGGCGTGCCCGAGGCGCCCAGGCCCGTCTCCCTCGCCAGCCAACGAGCGCACGGAGGGTGGGGCCTCCTCGGGCTCTGCCGCGCCGTCCCCTGCTTCTCCGCCTCCTCACCAGCGCGAAAAGCCGGGACTGGACCTAGCGGAGTTGTGCTTGTCGCCGAAGCGGGATGGGCCTGTTCGTTCCGCGGAGCCGCAGCCAGAACCGGGTGATGCTTATCCCCGCTGTCTTTCCAGTCCAGGGCCGCTGAGAGTGGGGGTGGCTGGGAGCAGCGCAGCCTCCGGAGGAGGAGGCGGAGGCCGAGGTGAGTGGGGAGGCGGAGATGGGTGAGAGCAGCCTCCGGAGGCTCCCACCGACCCGGGATTAATACCCCGCGGCGCGGCCGCCGTCGCCGTTGCCGCTTCGGGGCCTCGAGGGCAGCTCGGGGCTGCCCTCCTGTCACCGGCGCTTTTGCGTCCGGCCTGAGGGGCTGAGCGAGTGCGAGCGAGGCCGGGAGGGTTGGGTGAGGCGGTCGCCAGCGGCGGAGGTCGCGGGGCCGGCGGGGAGGCGGGGCGGCGGGGTGGCGGGGCGGGGTGCCGGCCGCCCGGGGAGGTCGCGGGGCATTTTTCTTTCTTTCCTGCAGGCATACTGGCGGGGGGGGGGGGCGGGGGGTTGGGCGAGGGAGGGGCGCCCCGGCCGGGTCTTCGCTCTCAGGACCGCGCTGCCACCCTGCCGCCGGAGCCGAGGTCCCCAGGTTTTTCGGGCGAGGGCTTCTGCCTCTGCCCCGCTGGGTCCCCTCCTTCGCTCATCTTTTCCCCGGCGCTGCCCGGCTTTTACTCTTTGCTGCTTATCTGGGCGAGTTTAATGGCGGATCTGGGGCCCTGTCGTCGACTGCTGGGGCCCCAGGGCAACTTCTTGAGGCAACTGTGGGCCCAGAGGTGACGCGCGCCGCCCGTTACCTCTGAAATGGTGCTTGGAGTGACAGAGATGACGCTGGGTGGGCAAATTTAGGAAGGAATACAAATCCCTTGCTGGCGTCGAAACGACGTTTACCCTTCCCTCTCCCGTCCTGGGAGCAGGCCTCGGATCCCCGAGCCCACTGCATCCCCAGTACTGCAGTTGGACGAAGCACTTTTAGCTTTGTCTCGTCGTTGCGGTTCCTATAATTCTTTTTTTCAACTTAGTTTCTCGGTAACATTAGGGTGGGGGAGGGTAGCAGAGCCCAGGAACTCCTTGGCCTCTTACCCCATTGCCACCTCACAGTGTTGAGTTGGTTGTGCATCCAGATTGGTTGTACCGAAATTGGTTTTCAATTCTCATTCTAGGACCAGGAATCACCTTCAAGCCTATGTCGTGAGGCTTTGGCAGAAATTAAGAAGGAAATATCTCCATTGTGAGTTGTTTTTTTTTTTACCCCGCTTTGCTGTCTAATATAATTAGTGCAGTAGTAGGGTGTTCTTCCTGAGGGATTTGCCTTTGTGTTATCTTGAAGGCCTTGGCCTTCAAGCTAATTGCTTGGGTGCCCCTGTCCCCAGAGCCAAGCCATGGTAGTCCCTGGGAAGGCACGGGGAGTGCTGACATTTATACCACTGGAACTCTCTCAAGTTCCAGAACAAGATTTAAAGTTAGCTCTCTTTTAAGTGCCTTGAATTTAACAATTTTTTCTTTTCCAGTAGATTGGGAAAATTTTTTTACTGTTGGATTAAAAAAAAACACTACTGAATAATCTGTTGTTTTGACGTTGATATTTGCCTTGTATTTGAGGAAGACTGTTATTTATGTACCCTGACAGTCCTCCAGCTAGCATCACACGAGGAGATAACATAAACTAGTTGTCAAACTATTCCTAATTCTAAGATTGACCACCGAATCTGAGTGGCCGGATCTCTCTCTGTTAGGAAGTTAATGTTTGTTTTTGTTTTTTCGGGTTTTTTTTTTTTTGCTACTAGACAGTGATCTATTTGTTCATTTTGGTACAGTACAAATGCCCTTTCTCTGTCAGCTATTCACTTAATGCTTTTAACACCAATCCTTGTGTGAATAATTTCATTAGGAGTGACAAAATGATTTTTTTTTCTTTAACAAGCTTTACTTCTATTTTTATTATCTGGGATTCAGTTCTTGCCAATTTTGTCCTTTAAACCCTGATCAAACAGTTTTCCATTGCTCATCAAAAACAAACTTGTGATTAGTTTATCTCCCATAGTAGTATTCCTGCCTTCCTTTTAACCTAGTTGCTTTCTACTAACTTATTTGCTCTTATTTTCTTACATTTCACAGCATATCTCTTTAATTAGTTAAACTTAGGACTGTGGCAGGATGTGGTAGGTAGGTAAAGTGGCTGGGCACAGTGGCTCATGCCTGTCATCCAACCACTTTGGGAGGCTGAGGTGGGTGGATAGCTTGAGAGCTTGAGCCCAGGAGTTCGAGTGTGGACAACATGGCAAAACTCTTTCTCTACAAAAAATACAAAAATTAGCTGAGCATGGTGGCACATGCCTGTAGTCCCAGCTACTCAGAAAGCTGAGGTGGGAGGATCGCTTGAGTTCAGGAGGTTGAAGCTGCAGTGAGCAGTGATCACACCGCTATACTCCAGCCTGGGCAACAAAGAGAGAGTCTGTCTCAAAAAAAATGGGTAAAGTGGCTCTGGGCACTGTGACTCACTCCTGTAATCCCAGCACCCTGAGAGGCCAAGCTGGGAGGATTGTTTGAGCCCAGGGGGTTGAGTCTGCAGTGAACTGTGTTTGTGCCATAGCATTCCAGGCTGGGCAACAGAGCCATACCCTGTCTTAAGAAAAAAAAAAAAGCCTGGTCCATAAGGTTTGAGACACACACACACACACACACACGCGCCTATACATGCATATAGTTAGTGGGAGATACAATTCTCCCCCCCCCCACCTGAGATATAATTCTTATCCTCTTTATTTTTTCCTTTATTTCTTGAGATTTTTCTCAGCTTTATCTTTCAATTCTTATTGCTGAATTTTTCCTTTTTGCCACTAAGCTTTTAATTTCCAGCAGTTCTTTTTATATTAGAAGTGTTGGCTGGGCATGGTGGCTCACACCTGTAATCCCAGCACTTTGGGAGGCCGAGGTGGGTGGATCACCTGAGGTCAGAAGTTCAAGACTAGCCTGGTCAACATGGTGAAACCCCATCTCTACTAAAAATACAAAAATGGGCTGGGCATGGTGACTCACACCTGGAATCTCAGTACTTTGGGAGGCCAAGGCAGGCAGATCACCTGAGGTCGAGAGTTCAAGACCAGCCTGACCAACATGGAGAAACCCTGTCACTACAAAAAAAAAATATATATATATACACACACACACACACACACACACACACAAAATTAGCCGGGCCTGGTGGCACATGCCTGTAATCCCAGCTACTTGGGAGGCAGAGGTTATGGTGAGCCGAGATTGTGCCATTGCACTCCAGTCTGGGCAACAAGAGCAAAACTCTGTCTCAAAAAAAAAAAAAAAAAATTAAACGGGTGTGCTGGTGGGTGCCTGTCATTCCAACTACTCAGGAGGCTGAGCCAGGAGAATCACTTGAACCCAGGAGGCGGAGGTTGCAGTGAGCCGAGATCACACCACTGCACTCCAGCCTGGGCGACAGAGTGAGACTCCATCTATAATTCTTTTTTTTTTCCTCTTTTTTTTTTTTTTTTTTTTTTTTTGAGAGAGTCTTGCCCTGTCACCCAGGCTGGAGTGCAATGGCGTGATCTAGGCTCACTGCAACCTCTGCCTCCTGGGCTCAAGCAATTCTTGTGCCTCAGCCTCCTGAGTAGCTGGGACTACAGGTACATGCCACCACGTTGGCTAATTGTTGTATTTTTAGTAGAGACAAGGGACTGACCATGTTGGCCAGGCTGGTCTTGAACTCCTGACCTAAGTGATCCGCCCGCCTTGGCCTCCCAAAGTGCTGGGATGACAGGCACCCACTACCACACCCGGCTTGTGTAATTAGTTTTTTAAAAATTTTTATTTGAAATTTTTGTGGGTACATAGTAGGTGTTATATATATTGCATAATTCTTGACTGTTTTATTTATGATTAAGAAAGGCCGGGCACAGTAGCTCACACCTGTAATCCCAGCACTTTGGGAGGCCAAGGTGGGCAGATCATGAGGTCAGGAGATTGAGACCATCCTGGCTAACACGGTGAAACCCCATCTTTACAAAAAATACAAAAAAAATCAGCTGGGCATGGTGGCAGGTGCCTGTAGTCCCAGCTACTCAGGAGGCTGAGGCAGGAGAATGGCGTGAACCTGGGAGGTGGAGCTTGCAGTGAGCCAAGATCGCGCCACTGCACTCCAGCCTGGGTGACAGAGCGAGACTCCGTCTCAAAAACAAACAAACAAAAAACGGGAACTAAAAAGCAAATTGGAAGAGTGAGAGTGGGGTTTCCAACTTGAAGCTTGCGGGTGATCTTCTGGCCAATTGATGGGGAACCCCATAGGTTAATATTTTTAGGACTTTCCTTTTTTGCTGATTCTTAGTTCCGCAGGGAAGAGTCTTGCTCAGAAAGAAAGCCTCCAGAAAAGAGTTTGCTGCCTGGAAAATAGAAGTCTGAATGCCAGCTCTCTGGGAATCAAGTAGGAGAGGGGACATTTCTTTTTTTTTTTTGAGATGGAGTTTTGCTCTTGTTGCCCAGGCTGGAATGCAATGGCGTGATCTCGGCTCACTGCAACCTCTGCCTCCTGGGTTCAAGCAATGGAGAGGGGATATTTCATGGTATTGAAACATTCCCCAGTGCTTGGTGAACCCAAGACTTAGATCTTATGTTCTATCTTATCAAAGAAAAAATTTTTAGAATCTGTGCTAGGATAGGGAAAGGCCTGTCACCATCAACTTGATGGGAGGGAAGATATCTCTCAACCTCTTTTCTTAGCATCTGCCCATTCTGTTCCAGGGATATGTGGTGCTACAGATTTCTGAGCCTGCAGTGGAAATCAGAATGTTTCTTGGCTTTTTATTCACTGTTTTAGACTCTGGCTATCTCAGGTTGGCAGTTAACCATTCATCCATCTGTTCTTTGGCTTATAAAATCATATTGCTTTTGTTTCTTATTCTTCCTTTCCTTGTGGTAGTCCTGTTTAGGGGAGTTTTGGAAGGGAACGAAGTTAGTTGTATGTGATCAATCGGCCATCTTTTTTTTTTTTTTTTTTTTTTTTTGAAACAGCGTCTCTCAGTCTGTCACCCAGGCTGGAGTGCAGTGGCCCATCTCGGCTCACTGCAGCCTCTATCTCCCAGGCTCAAACAATCTGCCTGCCTCAGTTTCCCAAGTAGCTGGGACCACAACCATGTGCCACTATGCCTGGCTAATTTTTGTATTTTTTTGTAGAGACAAGGTTTCGCCATGTTGCCTAGGCTGGTCTTGAACTCCTGGACTCAAGCGATCCACCTGCGTAGGCCTCCCAAAGCACTGGGATTACAGGGGCATTATACTGCACCTGGCCCACTTTACTGTCTTAATCCCTGCTGGGCTAGTGATTTCTAGGCAGAGTTGTTTTTTCTGTTTGTTTTTTGTCTTTGTTTTTTGTTTTTGTTTTTGTTTTTGTTTTTGTTTTTTAGAGACAGGTCTAACTCTGTTGCCCAGACTTCAGTGCTGTGGTGTGGTCATAGCTCACTGCAGCCCTGAACTCCTGGGCTCAAGTGATTCTCCTGCCTCAGTCTCCCAAGTAGCTGGGGATTATAGGTGTGCACCACCATGCCCAGCTAATTATTTTATTTTATTATATTTATTTTTTATTTTTGAGACAGGGTCTTGCTCTGTTGCCCAGGCTGGAGTGCAGTGGTGTGATCATGGCTCACTGCAACTTTGACCCCTTGGGCTCAAGCCATCCTTCCACCTCAGCCTCCCAAGTAGCAGCGACTACAGGCGTATGCCACCATGTTGGACTTTTTAAATTTTTGTAGAGAGGGGTCTCTCTGCATTGCCCAGGCTGGTCTTGAACTCCTGGGCTCAAGCTATCCTCCCATCTTATTCAGCCTCCCAAAGTGCTCAGATTATAGGCATGAGCCACTGTACCTGGCCTTTATTTTTTTGTAGAGATGAGTTCTCAGTTTGTTGCCCAAGTTGGTCTTGAACTCCTGGCCTCAAGTGATCCTCCTGCCTTGGCCTCCCTAAGTGTTAGGATTATAGGTGTGAGGCACCAGGCCCAATTTAGATAGTAATTTTGTACCTAGTTCCTGCAGTAATTCTCTTGCTATTTGTGGTAGTAGTTCAGTTGACTCTTCTTTTTTCTGATCTCATTACTTTTGTGAGTACCTTCAGAATCATGGTACACCTTTATATCTGATTTTAAATAGGTGTGCTTATATACTCAACTGTGAAGTGTCTCTGAAAGTAGTCTACAAGAAGAGCTAAATAGGTCAAAGTACATTTATTCATTTCTTTGTTTTATGTTAACCCTTATCTTTACACCTAAATATCCCGTTAAATTTACGTTGTTTCCCATTCTCTAGAGATAGTTTACATGTAAGCATTTTGCTAGTGTTATAATTTGTGTATGAATAAGATACCACAAGAAGACTAGTTAAATGTTTAAAATTAGACAGTTGCTGAAATCCCAGCATGTAGCAATGTAGCATAGTATTTGCCTAAATACCTTTTTATGGGAAGGGATTTTTTGTTTTTGTTTTTGTTTTTGTTTTTGTTTTGAGACGGAGTCTCGCTCTGTCACCCAGGCTGGAGTGCAGTGGCGCGATCTTGGCTCACTGCAAGCTCCGCCTCCCGGGTTCACGCCATTCTCCTGCCTCAGCCTCCCGAGTAGCTGGGACTACAGGTGCCTGCCACCACACCCGGCTAATTTTTTGTATTTTTAGTAGAGGCGGGGTTTCACTGTGTTAGCCAGGCTGGTCTCGATCTCCTGACCTCATGATCTGCCCACCTCTGCCTCCCAAAGTGCTGGGATTACAGGCGTGAGCCACTGCGCCGGGCCTTTTTGTTTGTTTTCGAGACAGAGTCTCATTTTGTTACCCAGGTTGGAGTGCAGTGGCATGGTCTCAACTCACTGCAACTTCTACCTCCCGGGTTCAAGCGATTCTCTTGCCTCAGTCTCCTGAGTGGCTGGGACTCCAGGTGCATGCCACCACGCGTGACTCAATTTTTTTTTTTTTTCTTCTGAGACAGAGTTTCGCCCTTGTTGCCCAGGCTGGAGTTTAATGGCGTGATCTCAGGTCACCTCAACCTCTGCCTCCCGGGTTCAGGCGATTCTCCTGTCTCAGCCTCCTGAGTAGCTGGGATTACGGGCATGCATCACCACGCTTGGCTAATTTTGTATTTTTAGTAGAGGTGGGGTTTCTCCATGTTGGTCAGGCTGGTCTCGAACTCCCAACCTCAGGTGATCCACCTGCCTCGGCCTCCCAAAGTGCTGGGATTACAGACATGAGCCATCTGGCCGGTCATAATTTGATGTTTTTTGCACTCTCTGATATGGACCAGGCCATATGCCAGGGATTTGCATGTCCACTCACCTCATTAAAAAGCTTAAAGCTATATGTTATCCCTGTTCACAGTTTAGGAAACTAAAACTCAGGTGACTTAATTTGCCCACTGCCACATAGCTAATTGGCTATACAGCATCTTTTTCTCTGTTTTTAGACAATATTTTAGAAATATTCAAAATTTTCTTATGGTCTTGTGTTTTTAGAATTAAAGTTTTTCATGGTTAAGTTATAAACACAATGGCTTTTAGTAGTTTTGTTGTTGTTGTTGTTTGTTTGTTTTTTGTTTTTTTTTTTTGTTTTTGAGATGGAATCTCGCTCTGTCTCCCAGGCTGGAGTGTGCAGTGGCGCCATCTCTGCTCATTGCAAGCTCCGCCTCCCGGGTTCACACCATTCTCCTGCCTCAGCCTCCCGAGTAGCTGGGACTACAGGTGCCTGCCACCATGCCCGGCTAATTTTTTTTGTATTTTTTTAGTAGAGATGGGTTTTCACCATGTTAGCCAGGATGGTCTCAATCTCCTGACCTCATGATCCACCCACCTTGGCCTCCCAAAGTGCTGGGATTACAGGCATGAGCCACTGCACCTGGCCTTTAGTAGTGTTTTAACTTATTTATAATCTGGGATTTAAGCATCGGTGAATACTTAATCTTTTTTAAAAGGTAGATGACTGCAGTGAACTGAGTATAAAGAGTATGCTGTGTATTATTTTCTGTGAGAAAAGTAAAATAGAACCTAGCAGACACAAGAAGATACTATGGGCCGGGCGCGGTGGCTCATGCCTGTAATCCCAGCACTTTGAGAGGCCCAGGCGGGTGGATCACAAAGTCAGGAGATTGAGACCATCCTGGCTAACACGGTGAAACCCCGTCTCTACTAAAAATACAAAAAATTAGCCAGGTGTGGTGACAGGCACCTGTAGTCCCAGCTACTTGGGAGGCTGAGGAAGGAGAATGGCGTGAACCTGGGAGGCGGAGCTTGCAGTAAGCCTAGATTGTGCCACTGCACTCCAGCCTGGGCGACAGAGCGAGACTCCATCTTAAAAAAAAAAAAAGAAGATACTGTGGAGTCAGTTATAACTCTTTTCCAGAAATTATTTTCCTTTTTTATCATTATTTTTAAACATTTTTAGTAGAGATGGAATCTCACCATGTTGCCCAGGCTGGTCTCAAACTCCTGGGCTCAAGCAATTCTCCCACTTGGCCCCCAAAAGTGCTGGGATTAGCAGGCATGAGCCAACATTCCTGGCCCCCAATCTTTTTCATTTCTTTTACAAACCTTATTTTAAACTGGTTCCTTAAATTTGTTATTTATCTTTGAAACAGCCTTATGTAAATGTTAATTTTGTTATTGTAATGAATTGGCTCATCTTAATAAAAGATAAGTAATTTTTAACAATTGTTTTCCACATGCATTGCATATAGTATACTGGCTAAGAAATAGGTTTTAGAGTCAGATTTCTTGGATTTGAATCCTGACTACCTTTTTCAGCAATGGTGAGTTAGGCAGATTACTTATCTCCTGGCTCTTAATTTCCTAATTGGCAAAATGGGAAAAGTAATAGTTCCTTCCTCACTTAAGTAATCATTAACTGAGTTAATATATATGATAGCATAATACATATTAAGAATAAATGTTACCTATTTCATGACTATATGGATTATAGATTACATTGAGGTTTTTTTTTTTTTTTTTTTTTGAGACGAAGTCTTGTTGTGTTGCCCAGGCTAGAGTGCAGTGGCACAATCTCGGCTCACTGTAACCTCCTCTGCCTCCCGGGTTCAAGCGATTCTCTTGCCTCAGACTTCTGAGTAGCTGGGATTACAGGCGCCTGCCACCACGACTGACTAGTTTTTGTATTTTTAGTAGAGATGGGGTTTCACCACGTTGACCAGGCTGATCTCAAACTCCTGACCTCAAGTGATCTGCCCACCTCAGCCTCTCAAAGTACTGGGATTACAGGTGTGAGCCACCACGCCCGGCAGGGAAATTTTTAGAGTAAAAATGTTAGCATATTTTGGCCGGGCACAGTGGCTTACACCTCTTATCCCAGCACTTTGGGAGGCCGAGGTGGGTGGATCACGAGGTCAAGAGATCAAGACCATGCTGGCCAACATGGTGAAACCCCATATCTACTAAAAATACAAAAATTAGCTGGGCGTGGTGGCGCACGCCTGTACTCCCAGCTACTTGGGAGGCTGAGGCAGAAGAATCACTGGAACCCGGGAGGCGGAGGTTGCAGTGAGCCGAGGTTGCACCACTGCACTCTGGCCTGGCGATAGAGTGAGACTCTGTCCCCAATAAAAAAGCATGTTTCAATATGAGATGTTTAAAATAAAATGGAGTGATGACTGCCTTATGAAGTGTGTTTTCTTAATCATTCAACACCTGTAAAATTCCCACCCCTTTCACTCTCAAGTTTCTACTCAGAAAATTGAGGCCAGAGGCCAGGCCTGGTAGCTCACACCTATAATCCCAACACTTTGGGAGGCTGAGGCAGGCGGATCATCTGAGCTCAGAAGTTCGAGACCACCCTGGGCAACATGGCGAAACCCTGTCGCTAGCAAAAATACAAAAAATAGTAGCCAGGCATGCTACTCAGGAAGCTAAAGCCGGGGGATCGCTTGAGCCTGGGAGGTGGGGGTTGCAGTGAGCTGAAATGGCACCACTGTACCTGGGTGACAGAGTGAGACAGGACAAAAAAAAAAAAAAGAAAGAAAAAAAAAACTGAGGCCACACCTGTTGTGGTGGCTCATTCCTGTAATCCCAGCACTTTGAAAGGTCCAGGTGGGAGAATCACTTGAGCTCAGGGGTTCGAGACCAGCCTGGGCAACATAGTGAGACCTCACATCTACTAAAAGAAAAAAAAAATTGAAAATTGAGGCCAGCATGTATAATCCCATGTATTGTTTCTGCATACCTACATAACATTCCAATTATACTTACTTTTGCCTTCTTTCAGTTGAGATAGAGGTGATTCTTATACGTGATCAATTTCATTACCACCTGTGCACATGTCCTTATCTCTCATCTGCTTAAGAGCCACCCATGTTTCATCAGTTATTCACTTCCAGATTTTTCAACTATTGTCTCTCTGCTAGATTATTTCCGTCGTCATAGCTTAGTGCATAGTAAGTATACAAAATGTTGAGTGTTAACAAGTTAAGAATTTGGGGCTAGGCCAAGTACCGTGGCTCATGCCTGTAATCCCAGCACTTTGGGGAGCCAAGGCAGGAGGATTGCTTGAGGCCAGGAGTTTGAGTGAGACCTCCTCTCTCCAAGAACTTTATGGAACATTAGCTGGTCTGTGATGGCAAGAGCCTGTAGTCCTACCTACTTGGGAGGCTGAGGTGGGAGGATTGCTTGAACCCAGGCGTTTAAGGCTGCAGTGAGCCAGGATGGCACAACTGCACTCCAGCCTGGACAACAGAGCCAGACCCTCTCTCAAAAGAAAACGAATTTTTAGAGCCCTGAGTTTAAGTCTTACTCCCAGTGTTATGTGGAACAATTTAGTTAGCTTCCCTAGGCCTCAGTTTCTTGAACTATAAGAGTAAATTATAGCTACTATCATGGAGTTTTGATAATTTTATTTTCTGTAAAAAGCCCATTGCATAATATCTGGCATAAATGGACTTAATGCTTTCTGTACAAGGACAAAAAAGATGCATAAAGATAATTACATAATTATTTTGGAAGAAGTGATTTTGGAAAGAAAACAATGGCAGGAGACACTTGGGAAATAGGGCCATATCATAAATGCTGTAGTAGGTAAAAGCATATGGAATATAAGTGATTATATTAGGACCCTAAGTTATTGGTATTTAATTTAATTATTTTGTTACTATTTTCTAATTCAAAGGAAGGCAGGCATTTTTTCACTATAAAGAGTGACTAAAGTGAGTGCTATAAATTGATTAGAATTTTTTAAAGGACTACCAAAATTATATAATTAATTTCCATCAAACTCTGAAGTAAACATTAGTTAACAGTAGAGGAAAAACAAAATGGATATCAGGTATCACAAAAAATAATTTGAAAAATTTGCTTGTGCTATTTTATTGTAGTAAAATGCAAAAACCATAACATACTAGAACTTTTTTTTTCTTTTCTGTCTCTGCAGGTTCATTGGCATGGAAAAATGTTCAGTGGGAGGATTAGAATTGACTGAACAGACTCCTGCTTTATTAGGGAATATGGCCATGGCAACTAGTCTCATGGACATAGGTCATTCATTTGGTCATCCAGCTTGTCCTTTAGTCAGTAGATCTAGGAACTCACCAGTGGAAGATGATGATGATGATGATGTTGTGTTTATTGAATCTATACAACCTCCTTCAATTTCTGCTCCAGCAATAGCTGATGAAAGAAACTTCATATTTGCATCATCAAAAAATGAAAAGCCTCAAAGAAATTATTCTGTAATTCCTCCTTCTTCAAGAGATTTGGCATCTCAGAAAGGAAATATAAGTGAGACAATTGTTATTGATGATGAAGAGAACATAGAAACAAATGGAGGAGCAGAGAAAAAGTCTTCCTGTTTTATCGAATGGGGACTTCCTGGAACTAAAAACAAAACCAACGATTTGGATTTCTCCACTTCCAGTCTTTCAAGAAGTAAGGTAAATGCAGGAATGGGTAATAGTGGTATCACTACAGAATTGACTCTGAAATACGTTATTACTAATGTTACAACCTTAGAAACAGGTATAAGCTCTGTGAATGCTGGGCAAGATGTGAACATATGATTACATATAAAACATCACTATAGAATACCAACTTGGGAGATGTCGCTAAAGGACTTCAGTCAAGTAATTTTGGTGTTAATATACAAACGTACACCCCATCTTTAACTCCGCAGACCAAGACTGGAGTAAGACCTTTTAACCCTGGTAGAATGAATGTGGCAGGAGACTTATTTCAGAATGGAGAATTTGCAACTCATCATAGTCCTGGTAAGCAGTAAGTGATACTATTTCTACCTCAAGTAAATAAGCCTTTGGCTGTTCTTTTTAGTGCTCATATCTATTTTATTCACATTCTGTGGCTTTGTTTTTTTTGTTTGCTTGTTTGTTTGTTTGTTTTTGGAGACCGAGTTTTGCTCTTCTCACCCAGGCTGGCTGGAGTACAATGGCGCAATCTCAGCTCATTGCAACCTCCGCCTCCCAGGTTCAAGCGATTTTTTTTTTCCTGCCTGAGCCTCCTGAGTAGATGGGATTACAGGCGCCTGCCACCACACTCGGCTAGTTTTTGTGTTTTTAGTAGAGACAGGGTTTCACCATGTTGACCAAGCTGATCTCGAACTCCTAACCTCAAGTGATCCACCTGTCTTGGCTTCCCAAAGTGTTGGAATTACAGGCGTGAGCCACCACTCCCGGCCTTTGACTTTCATATTAAGATAGAATATTTTACTTAATAAAACTGTACGGTCTACTTGGTCTCTGAAATTTTGAGATTTTAATCTATTTTATCCAGTAAGATTTACATCTAAAATATTTTAATTGAAATACTTTACCTTCTTTACTTTCTTTATATAAAAATCAAAGGATAAAGATACAGTGTAATGAAAGAACAAAGTAATATATAATGATTGGATTTTATTTTATTTATAATTATTTAAAATTTCAATTTTTGCTTAAGCTTTTAATTTTAGGCTGTTTTTATCCCTGATTTTAGTTTTTATTTATTTATTTATTTATTTATTTATTTGAGACAGAGTTTCGCTCTTTTTGCCCAGGCTGGAGTGCAATGGCGTCATCTCGGCTCACTGCAGCCCCTGCCTCCTGGGTTCAACTGATTCTCCTGCCTCAGCCTCCCAGGTAGCTGGGATTACAAGCACGCCCGTCTCCATGCCTGGCTAATTTTGTCTTTTTAGTAGAGATAGGGTTTCTCCATGTTGGCCAGGCTGGTCTCAAACTCCTAACCTCAGGTGATCTGCCCACCTCAGCCTCCCCAAGTGCTGGGATTACAGGTGTGAGCCACTGCGACTGGCCTGATTTTAGTTTTTAAATCGGCGTTTTATTAGTCGCTTAATTCTGAAAGTTGGAAAACTTTCTTGCCTTTAAATCAAGGAACTGTATTTTTAGAACTTATATGGATAGTCCTATTCTGATATAATTAAAATATAACAAGTGATTTTTTAAATAGCAATGCCTTTTTGTTGCTTTTATGTTGTGAGGGGTTTGGAGGAGAGTTGGTATTGTTTTTTTGACCATTTTAGTGTTTATAGCCTATTGAATTTTAGGAAAGTACTGAAAAGTAACAACCTGAGAACCTAATCATGTTGTTGCCTTCAGGAAAATAGTGCTTTTTCCCTTTTTTTTTTTTGAGACAGAGTCTCTGTCACCCAGGCTGGAATGCAGTGGCATGATCTCGGCTCACTGCAACCTCTGCCTCTTGGGTTCAAGTGATCCTCGGGCCTCAGCCTTCCGAGTAGCTGGGATTGCAGGCGTGTGCCATCACACCTAGCTAATTTTTTGTATTCTCAGTAGAGATGGGGTTTCACTATGTTGGCCAGGCTGGTCTCAAACTCCTGACCTCAAGTGATTCACCCGCCTCAGCCTCCCAAAGTGCTGGGATTACAGGCCTGAGCCACTGCGCCTGGCCAACTTTTTTCCTTATTTTTAAAATTAATTTTATCTTCTGGTTACGAAATACTATGTGATTATTATAGAATATTTAGAAAAAAATCATAGAAATCAGAAAATATGTCTCCTTACCCCAGTAACTAGAAATAATGTGACCACCGTGAAGAGTTTGGTTTGTTTGCTTTCAATCTTTAGTTTTTAAAAATATAATTTAGAGCACTTTTTATATTGTTTTGTATCCTGCTGATTTACTTAATCTAAATGCTAATATTTTATGTCATCATAAAAATATAGGCTGGGTGCAGTGGCACACCCCTGTAATGTCATCGCTTTGTGAGGCCAAGGAAGAAGGATCACTTGAGGCAAGGAGTTTGAACCCAGCCTCAGTAACGTAGCGAAGACCTCATCTCTATAAAAAGTAAAAAAAAATTAGCCAGGCGCCATGATGTGCACCTGTAAACTCAGCACTTAAGGAAGCTGCGATGGGTCAATTGAGACCTGGAGTTTGGGGTCACATTGCGCTTTAATCCTACCGCTGCACTCCAGCCTAGGCAACAGAGTGGGACTCTGTCTCTAAAAATATGTATATATAAGTTTTAGTAACCACAAAATATTTGTCTGAAGTACTCATTCCCCTATGTATTTTTTTCATCATTTACATGCTTTTTCATTGTTTTGAAGCTACAATAAATACGTATGTTTACATTTTTTATTTTTTCCATAGGGTACTTATTCTCAATTTTTTTGGTCTCAGATTCACTCTTAAAATGAAGACCCCAAAGGTTTCTTTTATTTCTATTATTAGATATATTAAAAATTAAAGCTTTAGCCAGGTATAGTGGCGTGCACCTGTAGTCCCAGCTATTCAAGAGGCTGAGGTGGGGCTGGGCATGGTGGCTTACACCTGTAATCCCAGCACTTTGGGAGGCCAAGGCAGGTGGATCACTTGAAGTCAGGATTTTGAGACCAGCCTGGCCAACATGGTGAAACCCCATCTCTACTAAAAAAATTAAAAAGTAGCCAGGCATGGTGGCATGTACCTGTAGCCCCAGTTACTCAGGAGGCTGAGGCAGGAAAATCACTTGAACCTGGGAGGCAGAGGTTGCAGTGAGCCCAGATCACTCCACTGCACTCCAGCCTGGGCGACAAAGTGAGACTTGTCTCAAAAAAAAAAACAAAGAGGCTGAGGTGGGAGGGTCACCTGAGCCCAGGAGTTTGAGTCCAGTCTGGGCAACATAGCAAGACCTAATGTCTTTAAAAAATAATAATAATGGATGGACGTAGTAGCTCACATCTGTAATTGCAGCACTTTTCGTAGGCTGAGGCAGGAGAATCACTTGAGCCGAGGAGTTTGAGGCTACAGTGAGCCATGATCACAACACTGCACTCCAACCTGGGTAATAGAGTGAGACCCGGTCTGAAAAAATAATAATTACCTGGGTGTGGTGGCTCTCACCTGTAATCCTAGCATTTTCAGAGGCCAAGGCTGTCGGATCACCTGAGGTCAGGAGTTCAAGACCAGCCTGGCCAACATGGTGAAACCCCGTCTCTTCCAAAAATACAAAAAACAACAAAAAAAAATTAGCTGGGTGTGGTGGCATGCTCCTGCAGTCACAGCTACTTGGGAGGCTGAGGCATGAGAATTGCTTGATCTCAGGATGCTGAGGTTGCAGTGAGCTGAGATCATGCCACTGCACTCCAGCCTGGGTGACAGAAATTTTTTTGTCTCAAAAAATAAGATAAAATCTTAAGAAAAATTAAAACTAGTCCGGGCGCAGTGGCTCACGCCTGTAATCCTAGCACTTTGGGAGGCCGAGGTGGGCGGATCACGAGGTCAGGAGATCGAGACCATTCTGGCTAACACAGTGAAACCCGTCTCTACTGAAAATACAAAAAAAAAAAAAAAAATTAGCCGGGTGTGGTGGCAGGTGCCTGTAGTCCCAGCTACTTGGGAGGCTGAGGCAGGAGAATGACCTGAACCCGGGAGGTTGCAGTGAGCCAAGATCACGCCACTGCACTCCAGCATGGGCGACAGAGTGAGACTCCATCTCACAGAAAAAAAGAAAAATTAAAACTATTCATTTCACAATAATTACCCATTATATAACATAAATAACATTTGTAATGAAAAATAACTATTTTCAAAGAAATTTAGTGAAAAGTAACATTGTCTTACATTTTTGCAAATCTCTTTAAAATCTGGCTTAATAGAAGACAGGTATATCTGGCTTCTCATATGTATTTCTGTATTGAGTCTGTTGTAGTATTTTGTTTTGCTTGAAGTATGAGAAGAAAATCTGGCCTCACAAAGATAGGTGGTTGGAGAAGGGAGGACTATTTTCCACGTCTTTTTAGATGTGGATAGTTTTCTTTTGATGCAGCACCAAAACTTGACAATTAGTAGTTTTCGAGGTTGTTCCTATGTGGGATTTGTAACCGTATAATTAAGTTTTCATCACCAGGCGCAGTGGCTCATGCCTGTAATCCCAGCACTTTTTGAGGCCAAGGCAGGCGGATCACTTGAAGCTGGGAGTTCGAGACCAGCCTGGCCAACATGACAAAACCCCATCTCTATTAAAAATGCAAAAAATTAGCTGGGCGTGGTTGTGCATGCCTGTACTCCTAGCTACTGGGGAGGCTGAGACACAAGAATCACTTGAACCTGGGAGGCCTAGGTTGCAGTGAGTTGAGATCATGCCATTGCACTCCAGCCTGGGCAGCAGAGCGAGACTGTCTCAAAAAAATTTTTTTCATACTGTTTATTTTTAATTTTTTTATGTGTCAGCATCCCACTCTGTTTCCCAGACTAGAGTGCAGTGGCATGATCATAGCTCACTGCAGCCTCAAACTTCTGGGCTCAAGTTATCCTCCCACCTCAGCCTCCTAAGTAGCTGAGACTACAAGTGCATGCCATAACACCCTGCTAGTTTTTTTTTTTCCTTAAAAAAAAGGGGGGGACTGTATTTGGTACAGACTGGTCTATTAGTTTAAAATCTATTGATTTTGAATGGATTTTTAACCTTTGTATTAATAACATTGTGCATTGGTTATTTGGAAAATACTGGTTCACTCAGATCCTAAATGTTGACACTTTAGGAAGCTGTCAAGTTCATGGTGGTGGATACAGCCTTCCAAAAATTCGCCTTTTTTTTTTTGGCTAGTGACACAGCCCTCAGGAGGTCCTGAGAACATGTGCCCCAAGTTTTCAAAAATTCTGATTTTTCACTTGAAAGCTCATATTTTCTCATCAGCAACAAATACTCTGTTTTCTTGAAGTGATGAACTCTTTTGTTATTTTTAAGAAAATGTCTCCAATAGTCATAGTTTGTCATTTTTTTCAAGTAAAAATGGTATTCCATGAAAAATGGCTAGTTCAGCTTATAGTCCAGCAACTGTGCAAGCACTTTTCTGCTTTTCAATAAGATAACCTTTGTACTTTGGTATGAAACAAATACTTTATGCATACTACCCAGTTTGTCATACAGAAAATTAAGATGTCAAAGGCTAAACTTTAATGAAATTATTAATAACTTTTACTGTTTCACCAAAGACATCTGTAGTAAAAATTATTTTTGTCCCTGGTTCCTGGAAGAGAGACTCTAAATCCTTAAAATTTCCAAGTATCTTTGCTATATTCATAAGCTCCTTGGATCATACCTGAATTTATGCTAAGAGATGAGATGACTCACAGTGGAGTCTAAACACCAGAAAGATGAACTATAGGATTGAAACTTGGGTCTCTGAGCCAGCCCAAAGTCTGGGAGAGGAGGGGATCTGGAGCTGAGTTCAGTCATATGACCAATGAGTCATGCCTACGTAATGAAACCCAAATAAAACTACTCTAGATTTTGAAGCTCAGTGCAGCCTTTTGGTTGGTGAACACATCAGTGTGCCAGGCAGGTGATGCTACTGCTTCCACTGAAAGCTGGCCCAGAAATTCTGCATTTGGGACCCTCCCAGACCTTGCCTTATGAGCTTCTTCATTTGGCTGTTTCTGATTTGTATCCTTTGTTTAAAAAAACAACAAACAACTAAATGTAAATATAGAGCTTTTCCTGAGTTCTGTGAGTCTTTCTAGCAAATTATCCAACCTTGGGAACCCCTCCCAGATTTGTGGCCAGTTGATTAGAAGTGCAGCTGGTATCTGAAGTGAGGGCAGTCTTGCTGAGAACCAGGCCTTTAAACCTGTGGGGTCTGATGCTAACTCTGAGTACATTAGCATCAGAATTGTTTTCCATGTATACCAGTTGGTGTTAGGATAACATTCGTAAGTGAAGGTGACCAAATGCATACTAGTGAAAACTGCTAGTACGGTTTAGTTCCATTGCCAGAGGTTTTGCATTTCCATCATTAATGCAAATGCCACATAGTACAAAAAGCAATAAATCTTGGTATTACTATGGAAATAGTTGACTTCACACATTCCCTTTTGTTTCTTTTTCTAATACAAGGCTGAATACAAGTAGACTATAAAACCTTATTTTGTTCTTGACCTCAGGGAAGCATTGGACATATCATTATATTATTAGATCATATTAAATATAATTATCTGTTAATGTTTATATGTCATTTAGTAGTTTGTTATTTGGGGTAGTTTCTACTGTTTGCAATTACAAACTGTTTCTCATAAACATCTCTAAGTTTGGCACCCTTATTTTCTTGAAAAGTTTTTAGAAGTAGATTTGCATTCAAGATGTCAACATATTTTTAAAGCATGTGATGGTTAATACAAAATTCCCCCACCACCAAATTGTGTTACTTTTCTTGCAGCATAAGAGTTTCAGCAGGGTGCGATGGCTGACGCCTATAATCCCAGCACTTTGGGAGGCCGAAGCGGGTGGATCACTTGAGGTCAGGAGTTTCAGACCAGCCTGGCCAACATGATGAAACCCCGTCTCTGCTAAAAATATAAAAAATTTGCTTGGCATGGTGACGGCCACCTGTAATCCCAGCTGCTCAGGAGACTGAAGCAGGAGAGTCGCTTGAACCCCGGAGGCAGAGATTGCAGTGAGCCGATATTGCGCCACTGCACTCCAGCCTGGCAACAAGAGTGAAACTCCATCTCAAAAAAAAAGAGTTCTTTTTCTGTACTGTAAACACTCCTTAACAGTAGGTGTTATTACTCAAAGCTTGCTAAACTGAAAGGTGGTATCATCATAATTTGCATGTCATTGACCATTGACAAATATATTTGAAATTTTTAATGAATTTTCTCAAATTCACATCTGTCACCCATTTATTACTATGTACATGTCTTATTAATAGTTAAACCTGAGACAACATAGAACTCTTGCAATCTCTAGGTTGTGTTAAAAGCAATGAAGTTGTCAAAGACTTTGAAATAATGTCCATTGAAAATCATCCTTTTGAGTCTACTTTTACTTATTTATTTTTTGAAACAAGGTCTGGCTCTTTCGCTCAGGCTGGAGTGCAGTGGCACATTCTCGGCTCACTGCAACCTCCACCTCCCGGGCTCAAGCCATCCACCCACCTCAGCCTCCCAAGTAGCTAGGATTACAGGTATGCATACCACCACACCTAGCTAATTTTTTTTTTTTTTTTTGAGATGGAGTCTCACTCTGTCGCCCAGGCTGGAGTGCAGTGGGGCGATCTCGGCTCACTGAAAGCTCTGCCTCCCGGGTTCATGCCATTCTCCTGCCTCAGCCTCCCGAATAGCTGGGACTACAGGCGCCTGCCACCACGTCCACCTAAATTTTTAAGTATTTTTTGGAAGAGACAGGGTTTCACCATGTTATAGCCAGGATGGTCTCGATCCCCTGACCTTGTGATCCACCTGCCTCGGCCTCCTAAAGTGCTGGGATTACAGGCGTGAGCCACCGCACCTGGCCCCTTTTTTTTTTTTTTTTTTTGAGACAGAGTCTCACTCTGTCACCCAGGACGGAGTGCAATAGCGCAATCTCAGCTCACTACAACCTCCGCCTCCCAGGTTCAAGCCATTCTCCCACCTCAGCCTCCCTAGTAGCTGGGATTACAGGCGTGTGCCACTGTGCCCAGCTAATTTTTGTATTTTTTGTAGAGACAGGGTTTCTCCATGTTGCCCGGACTGGTCTCGAACTTGTGAGCTCAAACCATCCACCTGCTTTGGCCTCCCAAGTGCTGGGATTATAGGCATGAGCCACCACACCATGCCTGTTTATTTCTTTCACTCTTTATTTGTTTTATAATACTTTCTTACATTTTAGATATTTATTGCTTGTTTTAGATGTCATTCATGTTTATATAAGCATGAATTCCATCTTATATAAATAAAAGCTCTTTCATGGAAACTAGAAGCCTTGCTATATATTCTTTTTTTTTTTTTTTTTTTTTTTTTTTTGCTGGAGTGCAGTGGCGCAATCTCGGCTCACTGCAACCTCTACCTCTGCTCTACCTCTACCCCGTCTCTGCTAAAAATACAAAAATTAGCTGGGCATGGTGGCGCATGCCTGTAATCCCAGCTACTTGGGAGACTGAGGCACGAGAATCACTTCAACCTGGGAGGTGGAGGTTGCAGTGAGCCAGGATCACACTCTAGCCTCCGTGACGGAGTGAGACTCTATCTCAAAAAAGAAAAAAAAAAAACTGTTAAATCTGCTGGATGCAGTGGCTCACGCCTGTAATTGCAGCACTTTGGGAGGCCGATGCAGGAGGATTGCTTGATCCCAGAAATTTGAGACCAGACTGGGCAACATAGCGAAACTCCATGTCCATGTAAAAAAACTTTTTTTTTTTTTTTTTTTTTTTTTGAGATGGAGTTTGGCTCTTGTCTCCCAGGCTGGAGTGCAGTGGCATGATGTTGGCTCACTGCAACCTCTGCCTCCCAGATTCAAGCGATTCTGCTGCCTCAGCCTCCCGAGTAGCTGGGATTACAGGCACCTGCCACCATGCCCAGCTAATTTTTGTACTTTTAGTAGAGGTGGGGTTTCGCCATGTTGGCCAGGCTGGCCTCGAACTCCTGACCTCAGGTGATCTGCCTGCCTTGGCCTCCCAAAGTGTTGGGATTACAGGTGTGAGCCACTGCGCCCAGCCAAAAAACCTTTTTTTTTTTTTTAATAAAAAAAAAACTTAAGTCATCTGTCAAAAGGATAGTCTTTTTGTAGTTGTTGCTATTTTTACTCTTTAACTTGAAATAGCATAGATAAAAGAAGTCCGTTTTTAGTATTAACCTTAAATTTTCTTTTTACTTGCTGTCAGCATTAGTACAACAAATTAGGTTTTACCAGGAAGCTTTAAGAATAAGATGACATTGATTATATTATGTTGTTGTTTGAAGTCAAAGTTCCTCCAGAATGTGTTACTTTAGTTGCTGTGTATTTCCCATGTAGATAAATTGAAGGTGTTGTAGTACAAGAGAAAAAAAACGGGCAAGGATTTCTGGAGTTGAATTGTATTTAAATTTAGGTCTTATGGGTTTAAATTTCATCATATAAAACTGGCTCTTGACAGCCCCCTGCGGGAAAGGGTCTGGCCGGCCCATGGGGTAGGTGGGTTGGTGGAGGGAAGCTGGCAGCACCAAAAGGAAAACCAATACAACTGGCTCTTCATAAAGTACACGTAAAACTGCATTCCGTTTTATGAAAATAGGATTGGCCAGGCGCGGTGGCTCATGCCTGTAATCCCAGCACTTTGGAAGGCCAAGGCGAGCAGATCACGAGGTCAGGAGATCGAGACCATCCTGGCTAACATGGTGAAACCCCATCTCTACTAAAAATACAAAAATTAGCCGGGTGTGGTGGCAGGCGCCTGTAGTCCCAGCTACTCAGGAGGCTGACGCAAGAGAATGGCGCGAACCCAGGAGGCAGAGCTTGCAGTGAGCTGAGATCACGCCCCTGCACTCCAGCCTGGGCAGCAGAGCAAGACTCCGTCTCAAAAAAGAAAAAAAAAAATAGGATTATATTTGTTAGAAAGGACCATTTAATTCTTTCTTTAACTTTTAGGGTACACTATGTTTCAGTGAAAGTTCTCCAGTTCCCACATACTTTTGTATAAACAGTACAAAAAAAAAAAAAAGCTCATGAGAGAAAATACCTAAATTTAGAATTTGCTCTTACATCTTTTGTATTTTTGTTGCATTATAAACATTTCTGACCATGATACTGACTCTAGGGAGTTTGATTTCTGATACCTAGGTAACTCCTATCCCTCTTGCTGAGAATAATTAGGGAAAAAATGACAAAATGTATAAAGTATCAGACATCAAGAGCTACAAATAACAAATGGAAAAACTAAGGTTCCAAGATCTGAGAGAAGAATTGGGGCTGTTTTTCCCTATTGAATATGTGTTCAATTCCAGAAAAGGCTGCAGAGAAGCTAAATGGAGTTTTCAGTAGACACTGAGGACCTGTAAAGAGGAGTACTGATAAAAACCCCCTTCCAACCTATGGATTAAAATACTAACATCATCCAGAGCCTCACAGATTGTTGTAATTTTTCATATAAAAATAGGTCAGGCCCAGTGGCTCACGCCTGTAATCCCAGCACTTTGGAGGCTGAGGCGGGCAGATCACGAGGTCAGGAGTTCAAGACCAGCCTGACCAACATGGTGAAACCCGATCTCTACTAAAAATACAAAAATTAGCCAGGTGTGGTGGCGTGCTCCTGTAATCCCAGCTACTTGGGAGGCTGAGGCAAGGAGAATCCCTTGAACCTGGGAGGCGGAGGTTGCAGTGAGCGTGCCAGTGCAAGACTCTGTCTCAAAAAAAAAAAAAAAGTAAGTGGCCAGGTGGGCCGGGCACAGTGGCTCAGGCCTGTAATCCCAGCACTTTGGGGGGCCAAGGCGGGTGGATCATGAGGTCAGGAGATCAAGACCATCCTGGCTAATACGGTGAAACCCCGTCTCTACTAAAAATACAAAAAATTAGCCGGGCATGGTGGCGGGCGCTTGTAGTCCCAGCTACTCGGGAGGCTTGAGGCAGGAGAATGGCGTGAACCCAGGAGGTGGAGCTTGCAGTGAGCCGAGATCGCACCACTGCACTCCAGCCTGGGCGACAGAGCGAGACTCCGTCTCAAAAAATTAAAAAAAAAAAAAGTGGCCAGGTGTGGTGATTCATGCCTATAATTTTAGCACTTTGGGAGAGCGAGGCAGGAAGATCGCTTGAGTCCAGGAGTTCAAGATCAGCCTGGGCAACATAGTGAGACCTTGCCTCTACAAAAAATAAAAAAATTAGCCAGGTGTAATGGCATGTGCCTGTTGTCCCAGCTACTCAAGAAGCTGAGATGGGAGGATCGCTTGAGCCCAGGAGTTCAAGGCTGCAGTAAGCTGTGATCATGCCACTGCACTTCAGACTGGGCAACAGAGTGAGAAGCTGGGACTGCAAGCGAGCGCCACCACACCCAGCTAATTTTATTTTTTGTAGAGATGGGGTTTTGCCTTGTTACCTAGGCTGGTTTCAAACTCACTGGCTTCCAGCGTCCCAAAGTGCTGGAATTACAGGCATGAGCCATTGCACCCTGCCTAGGCTGAGTCTTAAACCTCTGGCCTCAAGTGATCCTCCCACCTTAGCCTCCCAAAGTGCTGGGATTATAGGCATGAGCCACCTCACCTGTCCAAAAGCTGTTTTTGAAGATAGATTACAAAATAATTCTTTATCATAGAACCTTGTTTCTCAAAGCTTCACCATCATCTGAGAGTTGGTTAGAAATGCAGAGTATCAGATTTCTTCTCAGACCTACTAATTTAGAATCTCCATTTAAACAAGATTCCCAAGTGATTTAATATGCACAATAAAGTTTGAGAAGGATCTCGCCTATAAGTAATACTGTACCTTTTGAAGCTAACAGTAATTTATGATACTGCAGTTGCTATGTAAGGTTAGGAAAGCTGAGTCTTTCCTGAGTAATCCACAATCTATATTAATGCCTGATAAGTAATATTTTAGAAGGCTGGGAAATAATAATAGATTTATATTAAACTACTGCGTCTAAAGTATTTTGAAAGTAAGTGTACTAATGTCTACAATTTACTTGAAATACATAGAAAGAGATGGATTGATTGTTTAGTGGTATGAGTAGACAGAAAGATGTGATTAGGCTGGGAGTGGTGGCTCACGCCTGTAATGCCAGCACTTTGGGAGGCTGAGGCAGGTGGATTACTTGAGGCCAGGAGTCCGTGACCAGCCTGGCCAACATAGTGAAACACCCTCTCTACTAAAAATAGAAAAAAAAATTTAGCTGGGTAATCCCAGCTACTCGGGAGGCTGAGGCAGGAAAATCGCTTGAACCTGGGGGGCAGAGGTAGCAGTGAACCGAGATTGTGCCATTGCACTCCGGTCTGGGAGAAAGAGCGAGATTCTGTCCCAAAAAAAAAAAAAAGTGGCTAATATTTTTTGAGTGTGCCTGTGTGCCAGGCATTACTTTTATGTCATGTGTTCTTCATAGCACTCTGATGAGTTAGGTATCATCAATTAGTATATTTGTATATTACACTCAGGAGATCTTTGAACCTGGAGTCTGACTTAAGAGCCGATGGCTACCACATTACACAATTCCAGACGCCAACATTTACTTTATTATTATTGTTGGCACAGTGGAGTATCATTCACTTGAGATACAAAGTGGATAGTCCCCCTGGGATTGTGCATCAAGAGTGTTTGGCCTTAACCACATGTTTATACGCCTGCCCCACTTGTCTCTTAAACTCTTAAATGAAAATGCAAGTTATTTTTCTGATGTACATTTTGATTTGTTCCATGATTTTTTTCTTGTTTCATTTTTAAGATTCTTGGATCTCCCAGTCAGCTTCATTTCCCAGTAATCAGAAACAGCCAGGGGTGGATTCTTTATCACCAGTGGCCTTACTTCGTAAGCAGAATTTCCAGCCTACAGCCCAACAACAACTTACTAAACCAGCTAAAATCACTTGTGCAAATTGCAAAAAGCCTTTACAGAAGGGACAGACAGCTTATCAACGAAAAGGATCAGCTCACCTCTTTTGCTCTACCACCTGCCTTTCTTCCTTCTCTCATAAACGTACTCAAAACACACGAAGCATAATATGTAAAAAGTAAGCAGTACCTTTCAACATTTCTCCACATAGTTGAATACTAATGGTATAAATAAGTACTCAATATAACTGCAGAGCTGGATAGATTTATGGGTAGAATTGTTGCAGGAGTGTCTTCAAGTTTATTGAGCTTGAGCTCCTAGAATATATCCAAGCTGTGGACTCGTATGTGCTGTATTTACTCTCGGCAGAAAAATGGAACATAGGTTTGGAAATCAATTGCCCCTCTCCCTGCTACTACATTTGCCTCCCCTGCTCCCCCATCTTAACACCTTAGTTCTATGAATTTATTACCAGCATTTTGGTTTGTTGGTTTGTTTTTGAGACGGAGTCTCACTCTGTTGCCCAGGCTGTAGTGCAGTGGCACGATTTCCACTCACTGCAACTTCCACCTCCCAGGTTCAAGCGATTCTCCTGCCTCAGCCTCCCGAGTAGCTGGGATTACAGGTGCGCGCCACCACGCCCAGCTAATTTTTTGTATTTTTAGTAGAGACAGGGTTTCATCATTTTGGCCAGGCTGGTCTCGAACTCCTGACCTCAAGTGATGTGCCCACTTCAGCCTCCCAAAGTGCTGGAATTACAGGTGTGAGCTACTGTGCCCAGCCTATTACCAGCATTTTTGAATGCATCTAAAAATCTTAAAAACTTGTGGCAAGGTTCTTGTGCTACAAAAGATTTTTATCTCTGACTCTTCTCTTTCTATATCATTTAAGAACTCTTGGCAATAAAGCCAAAAGTGGATTTGCTGCATCTAAAAGTTATACTTGATTTCTAGTATTAAATCATAAGAAAATGAAAAATGGCAATTATTATTAATATATTTGACTTGTATTAAAATTCACTGTTCTTAAATTATGTGTCTATCCCTTCTGTTTCAGAGATGCATCTACAAAGAAGGCTAATGTCATTCTTCCAGTAGAATCAAGCAAATCCTTCCAAGAATTTTATAGTACATCTTGTTTGTCTCCCTGTGAAAACAACTGGAATCTTAAAAAAGGAGTTTTTAATAAGTCAAGATGTACAATTTGTAGTAAATTAGCAGAGGTCTGGATTTTTTATACCTAAGTTGTTGTTTAGGCTAACAGTGATAATTTTAACTTTTAAGTGCTATTATGTACTCTTTCATCTACATAATGCACATGTTCTGGATGTATAACATGAAGCTGAAAGGAAGAATAAGGATATGTTAGAACTATCTTATGGGATATTTTATAAATAAAATTCCATTTGCATAGCATGGAAAGTACACATCTGTTTCTATGGAATTGTTGTGCTCATAAACAAGGCAATTGTTTTATGGTGGATTTTGTTCTTACTGATGACATTAAATAAAAATGTAGTCTCAAGAGTTGGGGGTCAAGGGCTGGAAAACTACCCCTTGGGGCCGGACGTGGTGGCTCACATCTGTAATCCCAGCACTTTGGGAGGCCGAGGCAGGTGGATATCTTGAAGTCAGGAGTTCAAGACCAACATGGCCAACAGGGCGAGACCCAATCTCTACTAAAAATACAAAAATTAGCTGGGTGTGGTGGCGCAAGCTACTTGGGAGGCTGAGGCAGGAGAATCACTTGAACCAGGGAGGCGGAGGCTGCAGTGAGCTGAGATCGCGCCACTGTACTCCAGCCTGGGTGATAGAGCAAGACTCTGTCTCAAAAAAAGAAAGAAAAAAAACCCCAAAAAACAACATACCCATCTAACAAACCTGCACATGTATTCCCTGAATCTAAAAGTTAAAATTAGAAAGCAGCAGATCCCGGTACAAGAACACATGGAACAAGTGGAGTGAATGTATGCTGTTTGCTTAACATTCAGTGATATTGCAATCTTCCCATTTCCTAGAAGAGAAGAAACATGCATGCAGGCAGTCCTCACTTTATAAAAGTCTTTGGTAACTAAATTTGGTGTTGGTTACCCCCTGAGTCATGCATATCAAGAACATGATTTTATCTCAGTTACCACAGTGAGAACTACCCTGCTTCTGGTTATACAGACACGATCCTGAATACAGATAATATTGATTCCCTTAGCTCCCTCCACAAATGTTCTAGGGCAGTGAACTTTACTTACAATACCATCTAAAAATTGTTGATCCTTGTTGATGAGTGACTCACACATATAATCCCAACTGCTTAGGAGGCTGAGACAGGACATTCACTGGAGTCCAGGAGTTTGAGGTGGAGTGAGCTATGATTGTACCACCGCTTTCCAGCCAGGGTGATAAAGCAAGAGACACTATCAAAAGAAAAAAAAAGATTGTTGACCCATTTCTTTTAAGTGGGTCATGTCAAAATCTTCTAAACCAAAGTGAGGTGTGGTGCTGCAAGCCTGTAATCTGGGCTATTCAGGAGGCATGAGTAGAGGGCTTGCTTGAGACCAGGAATTCGAGCCCAGGGCAACATAGCAAAAACTTGTCTCAAAAAAAAAAAAATAAAAGTTCATTATCTGTTGTTATTAAATGTCTTTAAGGAAGTTATTATTGATTTTATTGCTTTCCTATGAATCTTGTCCTCTTTTGTGAAATCAAAGTGATCTTACAAATAAAGGAAAAAATAAAATATGCTTTTTAAAAATCTTTTCCCAGCTAGGCATGGTGGCTCATGCCTGTAATCCCAGCATGTTGGGAGGCCAAGGCGGGCAGATCACTTGAGGTCAGGAGTTCGATACCAGCCTGGCCAACATGGTGAAACCCTGTCTCTACTAAAAATAAAAAAATTAGCTGGGCGTGGTGGCGGGCGCCTGTAATCCCAGCTACTTGGGAGGCTGAGGCAGGAGAATCGCTTGAACATGGGAGGCAGAGGTTGCAGTGAGCCAAGATTGTGCCACTGCACTCCAGCCCGAGTGACAGAGTGAGACTCTATCTCAGAAAAAAAAAAAAATCTTTTCCCTGGGTATATCTTCCTCTGAGATATGATTAGGGATTCTTTGCTTCTGTTGCAGAAACTAGTAATCTCATTGCTTGCTATGCTAATCTGGTTCATATATCTTAGTTAATGAATTCTGGTTTTTCTTTTAGATTCGCCATGAAGTCAGCGTAAATAATGTAACACATAAACTGTGCAGTAACCATTGCTTTAATAAGTACAGATTGGCCAATGGTCTAATAATGAACTGCTGTGAACACTGTGGAGAGTACATGCCTAGTAAGAGTACTGGAAACAACATCCTGGTGATTGGAGGTCAGCAGAAGAGATTTTGCTGCCAAAGTTGTATTAACGAATATAAACAGGTAATTCTTTTTCATGAGTTTTAAATGATCAAATATATAGTAGCTTTACCCTTACAGCTTACATGAACCGGATTTATCTTAGAATCTCATTTAATTCCATTTTGCCATTCTGTCATTGGTTTGTCCCATCTCAAATATTCAAGTCTAAGATTGTTGTAAGCTTGTTTTAAAAGTTTACTTTGGGCTGGGTGCAGTGACTCACTTGTGTAATTCCATCATTTTGGGAGGCTGAGGTGGGAGGATTGCTTGAGCTCAGGAGCTTGAGACCATCCTGGGCAGCATAGTGAGACGTAATCTCTACGAAAAATTTTTTAGAATTAGCCGCAGGCATGATGGCATGTGCCTGTAGTCTCAGCTACTTTGGAAGCTGAGGTGTAAGTATTGCTTGAACCTGGGAGATTGAGGCTACAGTGAACTATGATTGTACCACTGCACTCCAACTAGGCAACAGAGCGAAAGCCTGTCTCAAAAAAAAAAAAAGAAAGAAAGAAAATGATCAGGCACAGTGGCTAACACTTGTAATCCCAGCACTTTGGCCAAGGCAGGCAGATCACTTGGGGCCAGGATTTTGAAACCAGACTGGGCAACATGACAAAACCCCCTGTCTACTAAAAATACAAAAATTAGCCAGGCGAGTTGGTGTGTGCCTGTAATCCCAGCTACTTGGGAAGCTGAGGCATAGGAATCACTTGAACCTGGTAGGCAGAGGTTGCAAACCCGAGATCATGCCACTGCATTCCAGCCTGGGTGACAGAGCAAGACTCTGTCTCAAAAAAAAGAAAAAGGTTACTCCTGGATGAATTTAAAAGACTAATTTTTCTTCTGTACCATTTAGCACTCCCACTAAGCACTTGATAATTCTAGTCGCTCTACATTCTGACCAAAATTTGGAGCCAGGTGAGGTGCTTCACGCCTGTAATCCCTGCACTTTGGGAGGCCCAGGTGGGAGAATCAGCTGAGGCCAGGAGTTCAAGACCGGCCTGGTCAACATAGCCAGACCCTGTCTCTACAAAAAAAAAAAAATTAAAATGTGGTAGTTGTCTGTTTTGTCTATCAGGTCTTCAGCCCATTTTTTATTGAATTCTTTTTGTTACTGAGTTGTAGGAGTCCTTGGTATTATTCTGGATACATGTACTTTATAAAATAAATGTATTTGGAAAAAAATTTTTTTTCTTCTGTTTTTTTTAAAAAAGAAAAAAATAGGCTGGACGTGGTGGCTCACGCCTGTAATCCCAGCACTTTGGGAGGCCAAGGCGGATGGATCACCTAAGGTCAGGAGTTGGAGACCAGCCTGACCAACGTGGCGAAACCCCGTCTCTACTAAATACAAAAAAATAAGCCGGGCATGGTGGCTGGCACCTGTAATCCCAGCTACTCCGGAGGCTGAGGCAGGAGAATCGCTTGAACCTGGGAGGTGGAGGTTGCAGTGAGCGGAGATTGCGCCATTGCGCTCCAGCCTGGGCAACAAGAGCAACGCTCTGTCTCAAAAAAAAGAAAAAGGAAATACAGGTGGGTCTCAATATGTTGCCCAGGCTGGTCTCGAACTCCTGGGTTCAAGCAGTACTCCCGCCTCAGCTTCCCAAAGTACTGGGATTATAGGCATGAGCCATTGTGCCTGGCTGGAAGATTTTCTTTCAGACTGATTTGTCTTTTCATTTTCTTAATGTTTTGTTTTGTTTTCCTAATGTTACTTTTGAAAAGTACAAGATTTTAATTTTTATAAGTCCTATTTATTATTTGCTTCTCTTGCCATTAATAGTTTTTGTGTATTTAAGGAATCTTTGCCCACCAAAATTACAAAGATATTTTCCTACATTTCCTTCTAGAATCTTTTCTGTTTTAGCTTTTATTTTTTAGGCCTGTGATTCATTTTGAATTAATTTTGTATATGGTGTTAGATGTGGGTTAAAGAATTATCAACTTCCTGATTTTAAGACATTAAAATGCTGCAATAATCAAGGCAGTATGGTTTGGTATATAAACAAATGGGCTAACAGAGATCAGTGAAATAGAAGATAGTCCAGAAATAGAACCACATAGTAGATTTTTCAAGAAGGTACCAAATTATTCTGATGGGAAAAACAAGATTTTTTAACAAATTATGCTGAAATAATTTTTTGTTTGTGTGGAAATAAATGAGCCTTGACCCCTTTTCATTGCATACACAAAAATTAAGATAGATCATAATGTAAAACTGGAAATATTCTTAACCCCCATTTCACTGGATGAGAATTTAATTGGTTAGCTTCAAGGGAAAGTAACCCTGAATTGCTAGGCTTTTATCGAACAGGAGAAACAGTGGATACCCATAGTTGACTTTTCTGTTTATTTTTGCAAGAAAACCTTATTTATGTTAAATTATTTTTTCTTTACATACATTGCACCTAATATTTAAGAAAGCTTTTGGTTTATAGAAGAACACAATGAACATTAACAAATAGAAAGGTCCAGGCACGGTGGTACGTGCCTGTAATCCTAGCACTTTGGGAGGCCAAGATGGGAGGATGGCACTAGTCCAGGAGTTGGAGACCAACATGGGCAACATAGTAAGACCCCATCTCTACAAAACAATTTTTTTAATTAGCCAGATATGGTGGTTGTACACTCGTAGTTCTAGCTCCTCAGGAGACTGAGGTGAGTGAGCTATGATTGCACCATTACACTCCGCCCTGGGCAACAGAATGAGACTATCTTTAACAAAACGAAATTTAAAAAGACTTAATATTGTTAAATTGTCTTTTCAAAGACAGTTACATGACAAAAGTAACGTACTGACCTTCTAATTTGGAAATAAAAACTATATTAAGTCTTAATATTCCTTTTTTATTTCTTAAATGGATGATTTAGGCTGGGTGTGGTGGCTCATGTCTGTAATCCATGCACATTGGGAGGCCAAGGCGGGCGGATCACTTGAGTTCAGGAGTTCGAGACCAGCCTGGCCAACATAGTGAAACCCTGTCTCTACTAAAAAGGCAAAAATTAGCCAGGCGTGGTGTTGTGTGCCTGTAATCCCAACTACTTGGGAGGCTGAGGAAAGAGAATCACTTGAACCTGGGAGGTGGAGGTTGCGGTGGGCCGAGATCATGCCACTGCACTCCAGCCTGGGCAACAGAGCAAGACTCTGTCTCAACAACAACAACAAAAAAAGGATGATTTACCTGTGTCTGAGTTCTTGCTAAGTTAAAGGTTGTGAGCTCATAAGCTTCAGAGAAATACCATAATGCTTATCCTCCAAAAAGCGTAAGAATTACACATAGATTATAAATTTTTTACTACTAAATAGGCACCAAAAGAGGAGGTAAAAATGAAGAAATAAGCCAGGCAGGGTGCCTCACGCCTGTAATCCCAGCACTTTAGGAGGCCAAGGGTGGCAGATCACCTGAGGTCAGAAGTTCGAGACCAGCCTGGCCAACATGGTGAAACTCCGTTTCTACAAAAAATACAAAAAGTTAGCCAGGCCGTGGTGGTGAACACCTGTAATCCCAGCTACTCAGGAGGCTGAGGCAAGAGAATCGCTTGAACCTGGGAGGCGGAGGTTGCAGTGAGCCGAGATCACGCCACTGTACTCCAGCCTGGGTGGCAGAGCAAGACTCCATCTCAAAAACAAAAGAAGAAATATGCATAGTCAAACTAGGCAGACATACACCTATACATATGGTTTTTTTTTTTTTTTTTTTTGAGACAGAGTCTCGCTCTGTCACCCAGGCTGGACGATCTCAGCTCACTACAACCTCCACCTCCCGCTTCAAGCGATTCTCCTGCCTCAGCCTCCCAAGTAGCTGGGATTACAGGTGCGCATCACCATGCCCTGCTAATTTTTGTATTTTTGGTAGAGACGGACGAGGTTTCACCATGTTGGCCAGACTGGTCTTGAACTCCTGACTTCAGGTAATCTGCCTGCCTCGGCTCCCAAAGTGTTGGGAATACAGGTGTGAGCTACCACGCCTGGCCTAGATTTTCTTAAATAACTTGCTTGCTATTCTGATCCCTAGAATAAAGTGCTCATTCTACCATGTGTATTTCAGTAATACAGAGTAACTCAGTGGGGCACAGTGGCTCACACCTGTAACCCCAGTACTTTGGGAGGCAGAGGCAAGAGGATTGCTTGAGCCCAGGAGTTGGAGAGCAGCCTGGGCAACATAGTGAGACCCCATCTCTACAAAAAATTAAAAATTAGCAGGCATGGTGACACATGGCTGTAGTCCCAGCTGTTTGGGAGCCTGAGGTGAAAGGATGGCCTGAGCTTGGGAGGTCAAGACTGCAGTGAGCTGTGATTATGACATTGCACTCCAGCCTGGGTGACAGAGCAAGACCCTGTCTCAAAAAAAAAAAAAAAAATAGGCTGGGTGTGGTGGCTCACGCCTGTAATCCCAGCACTTTGGAAGGCCAAGGCGGGTCAGGAGATCAAGACCATCCTGGCTAACACGGTGAAACCCCGTCTCTACTAAACCTACAAAAAATTAGCCGGGCGTGGTGGCAGACACCTGTAGTCCCAACTACCCTGGAGGCTGAGACAGGAGAATGGCGAGAACTTGGGAGGCGGAGCTTGCAGTGAGCCGAGATCACGCCACTGCACTCCAGCCTGGGGGACAGTGCGAGACTCTGTCTCAAAAAAAAAAAAAAAAAGAAAAAGTAACTCATAAACAGTTGGCAAAGGCCGGGCGAGGTGTCTCATGCCTGTGGAGGCTGAGGCGAGTGGATCGCTTGAGCTCAGGAGTTTGAGACCAGCCTGGGCAACATGGTGAGCCCCTGTCTCTACAAAAAATTAGCCAGGTGTGGTGACACATACCTGTAGTCCCAGCTGCTTGGGCGGCTGAGGCAGGAGAATCGCTTGAACCTGGGAGGCGGAGGTTGCAGTGAGCCAAGATGGCGCCACTGCACTCCAGCCTGGGTGACAGTGTGAGACTGTCTCAAAAATTACATGTTAGCCAGGCATGGTGGTTCATACCAGTAGTCCCAGGTACTTGGAAAGCTGAGGTGGGAGGATCACTTGAGCCCAGGAGGCAGAGGTTGCAGTGAGCCGAGATCACGTCACTGCACTTCAACCTGAGCAACGGAGTAAGACCCTGTCTCAAAAAATAATAAATTAATTAATAGTTGCCAAATATAGGCATGATATTTCTGTATAATCAGAATGTTTTACATTTTATAAATGTGCTTCCCCACTCCACCCCAAACACATGAGTATTTTCAAGTGATAAGTGACAGCCTTCTGAAAAGGCCAACACATAAGAAAAAAACTGAAATCTTGCACTTAGTAGCTTATTGCTGAATAACATACACGTCATAAAATGTAAAGACAGAATCTTGATCTAAGCCAGTGCTTCTCAATCAGGGATGATTTTTGTCCCCATGGGGACATTTGGCAATGTCTAGAAACATTTGTGACTCACACCTGAGGGGTGCTGCTGGACTCTAGTGGATAGAGTCCAGAGGTGCTGCTAAACATCTGCAGTGCACAGCACAGTTCTCACAACAAATAATCATCTTGTCCAAGAAATCCTGCAACTAAAGATAGTGGATGGGTGTTGAATGTGTATGGTGAGCATGGTAAGAGGAAGGAAAGCAAAATTTTCATCTTCCTCATTGAGAATTCAATTGATGATACCTAAAGCTGGGAGGAAAAAAAAGTCAGTAAATAGTGATACAAACAAGTAACTTTGAGATTTGGAAATAACCGAAGAATCAGCTAGAAAAGTTATGTAAGTGCTGGGCATGGTGGTGTGCACCTACAATACTAGCTACTAGAAAGACTGAGGCGAGAGGGTCACTTGAGCCCAGGCGTTCGAGGCTACAGTGCACTAGGATCATACCTGTGAATAGCCACTGTACTCCTCCTGGGCAACAAAGCAAGGCCTTGTCTCAAAAAAATTGTTTGCCAGGCATAATGGCTTATGTCTGTAATCCCAGCACTTTGGGAAGCTGAGGCAAGAGGATTGCTTGAGCCCAGGAGTTCAAGACCAACCTCAGCAACATGGTGAGACCCCTGTCTCTACAAAAAAAACTTAAAAATTAGCTGGCGTGGCATGCCCCTGTGGTCCCAGCTACTTGGGAGGCTGAGCTCGGAGGATCACTTGAGCCTGGGAGGTCACGGCTGCGAGTGAGTGAACCATGATTTCATCACTGCACTCCAGCCTGAATGACAGAGCGAGACTATCTCAAAATATATTTATTTTTTTTAATGGTATATATTTAAAAAATTGTTTTATTTTTATTTTAAAAGGTTGTAAGTGGTTAGCTTCTGGTAAAGGGGAAATGGGTGGAGGTGGTAGGGGACTCCTATTTGTTTTAATTAACCTGGCATGACTAGTTGGTGTTTTATACTAAATGTATCTGGTTTTTTTTGTTTTGTTTTGTTTGTTTGAGACAGGGTCTCTCCCTCTGTCACCCAGGCTGCTGTGCAGTGGCTTGAGCTCTGCTCACTGCAACTTCCAGCTCAAGTGATCCTCCCACCTTAGCCTCCTGAGTAGCTGGGACTGCAGGCATGTGCCACCACACTCGGCTAGGTGATAGGAATTTTTCAGCTCCATTATACTCTTAGGGGACCACTGCCTTATATGCCATCCATCATTGAAAGTCAAACTCATTGTGTTGAAAACTGAACCTCCAAACCTGGTTTCCTTTGTTTCCCATATCAGTAAATGAAGCCACCATCCACCCAAATGCCCATTCAGAAACTTAGGGTCATTGTTTACTCTTCTTTCTTCCTTAGCCCCTAGAGCCAATCAATTACCAACTAATCCAAATTCTACTTCCTGAGCACTTCTCAACTCCTATCTCTACGGCTATAATCCTAGACATAGCTAACATCATCTTTTGCCAGAATTACTACTATAGTTTCTTGACTGATCTGTGTGCCTCTTCCTTCCTTACATAAGGTTGGGAATTCATAATACAATTAGAGCAATCTTTCCAAAGTACAAATTTGATCATGTCACATCTCTGCATTTATTTATTGGATCATATCACATCTCTGCATTGATTGATTGATTGGAGACAGAGTCTCACTCTGTCATCCAGGCTGGAGTGCAATGGCACGATCTCAGCTCACTGCAACCTCCACCTCCCAGGTTCAAGCGATTCTCCTGCCTCAGCCTCCTGAGTAGCTGGGATTACAGGTGCGTGCCACCACTCCTGGCTAATTTTTGTATTTTTAGTAGAAACAGGGTTTCACCATGTTGGCCAGGCTGGTCTTGAACTCCTGACCTCAGGTGATCCACCCGCCTTGGCCTCTCAAAGTCCTGGGATTACAGGCGTGAGCCACCGCACCTGGCCCACACCTCTGCATTTTTTACTTTAAAGCTGCCACATTACTTTCAGAATGAAACAGAACAAGTCCATTTTTATTTTCTTTCACTGCATTGCATATGGTACTCAAGTTGTGTTGTGTATAGCTAATAGGATGCCATTCATATTTTATACATCTTTTTTTTTTTTTTTTTTTGAGATGGAGTCTCGCTCTGTCGCCCAGGCTGGAGTGCAGTGGCGCAATCTCGGCTCACTGCAATCTCTGCCTCCCGGGTTCATGCCATTCTCCTGCCTCAGCCTCCCGAGTAGCTGGGACTACAGGCGCCCACCACTACGCCTGGCTAACTTTCTGTATTTTTAGTAGAGACAGGGTTTCACCATGGTCTCCATCTCCTGACCTCGTGATCCGCCCGCCTCAGCCTCCCAAAGTGCTGGGATTACAGGCGTGAGCCACCGTGCCCAGCCCACATTTTATACATCTTTATTGTGTTAAATCTTTTTAGTTTTTTTATTATAATTTTATTGACACCAAAATAGGTAATGTGTCTTTATTACAACATATTTCAGTAAATGGTAGTAAAATGTTCAAAAACAAAATAAAAATTAAATTTCTGACAGATATGGTGACCTCATCTAACAATGTTAATAAACATACATACTACTTTGAATTTACAGTGTTAATCTAGCAACATCTAAATGGTCTGTTTTTGAGCAAGGAGCTGCTTTTTAAGCACATTGTTTCAATTAAAATCAAATTTTAAAAATGTTCTTTGTATTAGTGGATTAAAATAGTATGCTTAGTTCTCACTTTAAATCCCTAAGTATTTATGACCTATTTAAAAGGTAATCACTTGTCATTAATAATTGATGAACAAAATATTATGTATACCTGAATTAGAGCTCTCTCTTCATATTTGTGTGTGTTTGGGCCCATGTATTGAAGGAATTATTTATGAAAATTTCACCATTAAAGTTAATTGCTGTTAAATTTTAGTGACTTTCACATTAATTTTTATAACCACTTTATTGAGATGTAATTAACATACCCTAAAATTCACCAATCTTAGAACATTTTCATCATCCCCAAAATAAACCCCCTATCTATTAACAGTTCCCCTTTCAACTCCAACTCCTCCAAAGTTCTAGGCAACTGTTAGTCTATCTTCTGCCTATAAATTTGCCTCTTCTGTAACATTTCACATAAATAGAATCACACAAGTACTTTGCAACTAGTTTATTCATGTGTCATACTATTTTCAATTTTTTCCCATGTTGTAGCATACATCAGTACTTCATTTGTTTTTATCCATTGCATGGATAATACTGTATTTTTATCTATTCTTTCATCTGTGATGGGACATTTGAGTTGTTTCTACTTTTTGGCTATTATGAGTAATATTATCATGAACATTTGGGTCTAAGTTTTTGTGTGGACACAGTTTTTTTTTTTTTTTTAACGAGACGGAGTCTCCCTCCTGTCACCCAGGCTGGAGTGCAGTGGCGAGATCTTGGCTCACTGCAACCTCTGTCTCCCGTGTTCAAGCAGTGTTCTGCCTCAGCCTCCCGAGTAGCTGGGATTACAGGTGCCCGCCACCATGCCCAGCTAATTTTTGTATTTTTAGTAGAATCAGGTTTTCACCATCTTGGTTAGGCCGGTCTCGAACTCCTGACCTCGTGATCCCCCCACCTCGGCCTCCCAAAGTGCTGAGATTACAGGTGTGCGCCACCATGCCTGGCCTGTGTGTCCATATATTTTTATTTCTTTTGGGTATATACCTTGGAGTGGAATTGCTGGGTCATAGGGTAACTCTGTTTAAATTTTGACAAACTTCCAGTTTTCATTTTTTTGTTTTTTGTTTTTTGAGACGGAGTCTCGCACTGTTGCCCAGGCTGGTGTGCAGTAGCATGATCTCAGCTGGCTGCAACCTCCGCCTCCCAGGTTCAAGCAATTCTACTGCCTCAGCCTCCCGAGTAGTTTGAATTACAGGCGCCTGCCACCACACCCATCTAATTTATTTTTTTGTTTCTTGTTTTTTGTTTTTTTGAGCCAGACAGTTTTCAAAAGTGGCTACACCACTTTACATTTCCCACCAGGATCTTAGAGAGGTTCCAGTTTCTCCACATCTTTGCCAAGACTTTTGTTCTCTTTTTTTTTTTTTTTTTAAGCATGGAGTCTTGCTCTGTTGCCCAGGCTGGAGTACAATGGCATGATCTCAGCTCACTGCCACCTTCGACTCCAGGGTTCAAGTGAGGTCTCTTGTGTCTCAATCTCCAGAGTAGCTGAGATTACCAGTACCTGCCCCACCACGCCCAGCTAAATTTTGTATTTTTAGCAGAGACGGGGTTTCGCCATATTTGCCACGCTGGTTTCAAACCCCTGACCTCAACTGATCCACCTGCCTTGGCCTCCCAAAGTGCTGGGATTATAGGCATGTGTCACCACACCCAGCCTCATTCTCTATTATAGTCATCCTCTTGGATATGAAGTGGTATGTTGTCACCTTTTTTTTTCTTCTTCTTTTGGGACTTGTCACCTTTTTTTTTCTTCTTCTTCTTCTTCTTCTTCTTTTGGGACAGGGTCTCACTCTTTCGCCCAGACTGGAGTGCAGTGGCGCGATCTCAGCTCAGCTCAACCTCCGCCTCCTGGGTTCAGGCGATTCTCCTGCCTCAGCCTCCAGAGGAGCTGGGATTACAGGCGCATGCCACTATGGCCCGGCTAATTTTTGTATTTTTAGTAGAGACAGGGTTTCACCATGTTGGCCAGACTTGTTCTCGAACTCCTGACCTCAAATGATCCATCCACCTTGGCCTCCCAAAGTGCTGGGATTACAGGCATGAACCACCGCACCCGACCGTCGTCGTCTTTTTGATTGGCATTTCTTTGATGCCTAATGATGAGCATGTGCTTATTGAGCATTTGAATATACATTAATTTTTAAAAGTTTAACCTAAAATAAAATTATAATCCTCTTTGCCCTCAGATGATGGAAACAAAATCAAAAAAATTAACAGCATCAGAAAATAGAAAAAGGAATGCTTTTAGAGAAGAAAATGAGAAACAATTATATGGATCGTCAAATACACTTTTGAAAAAGATAGAGGGAATCCCAGAAAAAAAGGAAAAGACTTCACAGCTACAGCTTTCAGTAGAATGTGGCACGGATACATTACTGATCCAAGAGAATGTGAATTTACCTCCTCCTTCCACGTCAACCATAGCTGATACATTTCAAGAGCAACTGGAAGAGAAAAATTTTGAAGACTCCATTGTACCAGTTGTGCTTTCCGCAGATCCAGGTACGTGGCCCCGAATTTTGAATATTAAACAACGGGACACTCTTGTTGAAAATGTTCCGCCTCAAGTAAGAAATTTTAACTTTCCAAAAGATAATACAGGGAGGAAGTTTTCAGAAACTTATTATACACGGATTCTTCCAAATGGTGAAAAAACCACTAGATCCTGGTTACTTTATTCAACCTCAAAAGATTCTGTGTTTTGTCTATATTGCAAACTCTTTGGGGAAGGAAAAAATCAACTGAAAAATGAAAATGGGTGCAAAGATTGGCAACATTTATCACATATTCTTAGTAAACATGAAGAAAGTGAAATGCACATCAACAATAGTGTTAAGTACTCAAAATTAAAATCTGATCTGAAAAAAAATAAAGCTATTGATGCTGCAGAACGCAGATTATATGAAAATGAGAAAAATGATGGTGTGCTGTTGTTGTACACGTAATATACCTGAGTTGTTTTTTGGCATGATGATCAGAATCTTACATTACTCAGAAAACATCTGTCCTGCAATAGTCAGTACTATTGTGTTGTAAGTCTCCTCTACAGAGTAACTTGCAGCAGTTCCTTAGCAATAAGTATGATAGCAAATAAATAGCAAACAATGTTTCCATTCTAAATCTAAAACTAATTAGATTCAATCATCATTAGGCAATGACTTCATTAGGCAATGAAGATTAACAATAGGTAATTGTTAATCTTCAAAATCTATCAATTTACACCTATTTAAAAATTGGCATTTAATGACTGCCATTTGATGGGTTTGGTTAATATTCTGTTCTTGGCTGGGCGCAATGGCTCACGCCTGTAATCCAAGAACTTTGGGAGGCTCAGGCGGGTAGATCAATTGAGGTCAGAAGTTCAAGACCAGCCTGGCCAACGTGGCAAAACCTCGTCTTTACTAAAAATACAAAAATTAGCCAGGTGTGGTGGCACACACCTGTAGTCCCAGCTACTCAGGAGGCTGAGGCAGGAGAATCGCTTGAACCCAGGAGGCAGAGGTTGCAGTGAGCTGAGATTGCACCACTGCAGTCCAGCCTGAGCAACAAAGCGAGAGTCAGTCTCAAAAGAAAGAAAAATATTATGTTCTAATTACCTTGAAAGAGGAAAGAAAGGCTTGAATTGATCAATACCAGTTTGAATAAGATACTTATGTGAAGAAGCATTCTCAACATTATTATTAAAGTAAAACTACTCAGTTTACAGAATGGGATCTGAAACTACAGCTTTTTGCTATTAAACCAAATACTTGTGATCTACTTCGTTTGAGCAAAACAGCATTATTTGTTATGTTAATGATGGTTAATTTCCATTTTATTGGTTTTATGTTTATTTTAATTTGTAAATGTTTTAGCATTTATTATTGTATGTGAACTATATTTACCTATTTTATGTTGATAAAAATATAAAAAATATTAAAATAAGTATATATTAAGTTAACCTTCAAGTGTTATGGGCTTTTTTCTCCCTGTGAAAAGAGATGGCATGCTTGAAATTTGAGATACACCAATGAAAATTAAGGATTTAAGTTATTTTAGATGGTCAGCAGCCCCATCACTGTATTTAGTAAATCTCCCTTCTGTTTCTGATTTCTGATGTCAATTTTGTAATATATTAAATTTTTATATACTATTCCTGTGAAACAAAATGGCATATGAGCAGTGACTAGGACAGAAGGTGCGTTCTTGTGGGATGACACTAGGAATACTTGCAGACTCTCAATGATACCAGTGTATATATTTTTGGAATACCCGTGAAAGTAATCCTCATTAACTTCTAACCATTTTGAGTGTTTGTTTGTTTGTTTTAAATAGAGATGGGGTCTACTATGTTGTCCAAGCTGATCTTCAACTCCTGGTCTCAAGCGATTCTCCCACCTCAGCCTCTCAAAGTGCTGGAATTATAGACTTGAGCTACTATGCCCAGCCACCATTTTGGTTTTTGACAACTAGATCATTTAGTATTTTCAGACATGGATCTGAATGTGGCTTTGGGACGTTTCCAAAAATCCAGTTTGCTCTAGAAGCCCAGAGAATACTCTAGAGACTGTAGAACAAGTTTTGAAATTTGTTTGCAAATTATCAGCGTACTTACAGTGGCTCATGCTTGTAATCCCAGCACTTTGGGAGGCCGAGTGGGGTGGATCACTTGAGGTCAGGGATTCAAGACCAGCCTGGCCAACATAGTGAAACCCCATCTCTATTAAAGCACAAAAATTAGCAGGGCGTGGTGGCACATGCCTGTAATCCCAGCTGCTTGGGAGGCTGAGGCATGAGAATTGCTTAAACCCAGGAGGCAGAGGTTGCAGTGAGCCGAGAACATGCTACTGCACTAGAGCCTGGGTGACAGAGCGAGACGCCGTCTCTAAAATAAGTAAACAAATATACTCATTATTTCATTAAAGCTTGCCAATCAACTGAATCACAGATTCATAGTATAATTAGACCCTTTCGTATTTGAGCAAACTACTGAAATCAATCAGTGGCTGTTTAAGATAATTTGGCATAACCATCAGATTTATCAATTTAAAAAATAAAATTAGATCCTCACCTTAAATTCATTTATTTCATCAGCATACTGCACACCTAGAAGGCACCATCAATTCCACACATAGCAATTAAAGGTAAAAAATTCAGGCCGGGCGCGGTGGCTCATGCCTGTAATCCCAGCACTTTGGGAGGCCGAGATGGGCGGATCACTCGAGGTCAGGAGTTCGAGACCAGCCTGGCCAACATGGTGAAACCCCGTCTCTACTAAAAATACAAAAATTAGCCAGGCATGGTGGCACATGCCTGTAGTCCCAGCTACTCGGGAGGCTGAGGTGGGAGAATTGCTTCAACCCGGGAGGCGGAGGTTGCAGTCAGCTGAGATCATGCCATTGCACTCCACCCTGGGCAACGGAGCAAGACTGTCTCAAAAAAAAAAAAAAAAATTCAAAAGATATAGGTGTTTCATTGACCTGTGTTCACTGTAAATAGCTTTCAAATTTTCATTATGTTTGACATCTTTCATAATACAGTGTTAGATGATCCGGGCTCAGTGACATATACCCATAGTCCCTACTACTTGGTAGGCTGAGGGGGAGGATCCCTGGAGCCCAGGAGTTGGAGTCCAGACGAGGCAATGTAATAAAACCCCAACCCTTAGAAAAAAAAAAAATCAACTAAAGAAGAGAAGATAAAAATGCAAGTATCTCTATATGGGAATAATTAAATTTTTTCCTTTTCTAGTTTTTAATATTTATTTATTTATTTATTTTGAGGCAGAGTTTTGCTCTTGTTGCCCAGGCTGGAATGCAATGGCACGATCTTGCCTCCCTGGTTCAAGCAATTCTCCTGCCTTAGCCTCCCGAGTAGCTGGGATGATAGGTGCCCACCACCGTGCCTGGCTAATTTTTTGTATTTTTAGTAGAGATGGGGTTTCACCATGTTGGCCAGGCTGGTCTCGAACTCCTGACCTCAGGTGATCCGCCCGCCTCGGCTTCCCAGAGTGCTGGGATTACAGGCGTGAGCCACCATGCCCGGCCTAATTTTTATTTTTTTAACATTGTAAAATTAATGTGGTCGGCCACAGTGACTCACGCCTGTAATGCCAGCACTTTGGGAGGCCGAGGCGGGCAGATCACGAGGTCAGGAGAGCAAGACCATCCTGGCCAACGTGGTGAAATCCCGTCTCTACTAAAAATACAAAAATTAGCTGGGCGTGGTAGTGCACGCCTGTAGTCCCAGCTACTCGGGAGGCTGAGGCAGGAGAATCACTTGAACCAGGGTGTTGGAGGTTGCATGAGCTGAGATTGCACTATCACACTCCAGCCTGGCGACAGAGCAAGGCTCCGTCTCCAAAAAAAAAAAATTATTGTGTGCTCACTGTAAGGAAGGAAGGGAGAAAACATAGATGTGAAAGTCCTATTTACCATCCTTCACCTCCCCAGCTGCAGGAACTGTCATCACTGATCTGGACTGTACCCAGGGTTTCTTTTCATCTTTTTAACTACTTCACTGGGAAAAGTCATTAGAAAAAATTATCTCCTACTACTAATTTTATATCAAAAATTAGAAAGGATAATCTCAATAGTCTTGGAGAAAATGGCAATGCCAATTAATATTGACTTACTGGTTTTCTCATCTCACTGAGGACAAGTGAGATGGTTTTCATAAACTTCTGATTTTCAAAATTGCTATCTTTAAAATTCTTACATTGACCTATTTTCCTCTTGTGATTTCTTTGGTCCTCTCTTAGTGTCATGAGCCAGTAAGAGTTGCTAATAGCCACTTTATATATATACTATGTACAATTTGCTACATAGAATGTAAAAGTGAGGCCAGGCTCAGTGGCTCACAGCTGTAATCCCAGCACTTCGGGAGGCCAAGGCAGGCAGATCACTTGAGGTCAGGAGTTTGAGACCAGCCTGGTCAGCATGGTGAAAAGCCATCTCTACTAAAAATACAAGAAAAAGTCCGGGCGTGGTGGCTCACGCCTGTAATCCCAGCGCTTTGGGAGGCTGAGGCGGGTGGATCACCTGAGGTCAGGAGTTCAAGACCAGCCTGGCCAACGTGGTGAAACGCTGTCTCTACTAAAAATACAAAAAATTAGCTGGGTGTGGTGGTGCAAGCCTGTAGTCCTAGTTACTCTGGAGGCTGAGGCACGAGAATCGCTTAAGCCCTGGAGGCAGAGGTTGCAGTGAGCCAAGATCATGCCATTGCACTCCAGCCCGGGCTAAAAGAGCGAAACGCCATCTCAAAAATAATAATAATAATAATAATAAAATAAAATAAGCCGGGTATGGTGGCATGTGTCTGTAAATCCCAGCTACTCAGGAGGCTGAGGTGGGAGAATTGCTTGAACCTGGGAGGCAAAGGTTGCAGTGAGCCAAGATTATGCTGCTGCACTTCAGCTTGGGTGACAGAGCAAGACTGTCTCAAAAAAAAAAAGAAAAAGTAAAAATGAATATAATTGAATGGAAGATCTCAGTCAAGTTCAGTGGAAAGAATAATACTATATCTTTTTAGGTCTCATCACTCTTTTTGTCTCCAAAGCTCTGAAGTTCCCCATTACTTGGAGTTTAAAATTCCTCAACTCGTTGACACAACATAAGATCTTAACATAGGCAGCTGCAATCATCAGTGGCAGATGAATAGGGAAAGGCATAGACAAAGACAATATGAAGGCACAAAATTTTAGAGCTGGAATAGTGCTGTATAACAGGGGTCCCCAAACCCCTGGCTGTGGCCTGTTAGGAACTGAGCTACACAGCAGGAGGTGAGCAACTGGCGAAGGAGCATTACTGCTGAGCTCCGCCTCCTGTCAGATCAGGGTTAGCATTCGATTTTCATAGGACTGGGAACCCTATTGTGAATGGAGGTTGCAGGCTCCCTGTGAGAATCTAATGCCTGATGATCTGAGGTGGAGCAGTTTCATCCTGAAACCACCCCTACCCCCTTCATCCATGGAAAAATTGTCTTCCATGAAACTGTCTTCCCTGGTGTCAAAAAGGTTGGGGACCACTGCTCTATAAGGTTGACTTACAGTGTGTGACCATGTTAAGGCTGAAATTAAGAATTTGAGGCTGGGCTGGGTGTGGTGGCTCATGCCTGTAATCCCAGCACTTTGGGAGGCCAAGGCAGGTGGATCCCTTGAGCCCAGGAGTTTGAGATCAGCCTAAGCAACATGGTGAAATCCCGTCTCTACAAAATATACAAAAATTAGCCAGGTGTGGTGGCACACATCTGTGATCCTAAGTACTTGGGAGGCTGAGGTGGGAGGATCACTTGAGTCCTGGAGGTTGAGGCTACAGTGAGTCATGATCGAGCCACTGCACTCCAGCCTGGGCTGGACAGAGTGTCAAAAAAAAAAAAAAAAAAAAAAAAAAAAGCTGGTCCAAGGTGAGCCAGTAAAGTAAGTCAGTTATCTCAATTGTTCACAGTCAGTTACAAATTGAACTCTCCCTCCTCTCACTACTTCACTTTAAAAAAAAAAAAAAAAAGTGCTGGGCTCAGTGACTCACGCCTGTAATCCCAGGACTTTGGGAGGCCAAGGCGGGTGGATTGCTTGAGGTCAGGAGTTCAAGACCAGCCTGACCAACATGGTGAAACCCCATCTCTACTAAAAATACAAAAATTAGCCAGGCGTGGTGGTGGGCAGCCTATAATCCCAGCTACTCGGGAGGCTGAGGCAGGAGAATTGCTTGAACCTGGGAGGTGGAGGTTGCAGTGAGCCGAGATCACACCTTGCACTCCAGCCTGGGTGACAGACAGAATGAGACTCTGTCTCAAAAAAAAAAAAAAAAAAAAAAAAAGAATTTAACTAGACTTGAAAGCAAATTTTGAGCCAATTAATAGAATCTTTGTTTTTAAGAGGGTGTGAAATTAGTTCGGGAATATAGTGGTGTTAATTTTAAATGTGGACAGTAGATCATTTTGAACTAATATCCTGGAAATCACATTTAGAGTGAAGAGCATATTAATCCAGTTTGCTTCTAAGGATAAATAAAGCCAGAGAAACCCCTGGAAAATAAGACTTAACACCTCACTCCTGTTGGTATTAAAAAGCCTTTCATAATATGTGCCTACAAATTAATAAAATTGTAAACCTTTAGAGGCCAGATGCCTGGCTGAGCCCTGGGCACAGAGATCCATGGGGCCGAGTGCGTGCTCCGGCACCCGGGCGCCTGCCATGGGCTTTCTGGGGACGTGGGCCTGCATAGCACCCTGCGGGGCATCTCACATGAGCGTGCTGCTGCGTAACCGCTCACACTGCGTCCAGAAGCTGGGGATGCGCTGCGGCCTGCAGGGGCGCCTCCACCACGTGCAGGATGGCCTGCTGCGACCAGCTCCAGGATCGCAGTCACCTGCTGGCTCACCGCGATCCTCGTCCTGGAGCTGTGTGAGGAGGTCACGGTCTACAGGATGGTAAGTGACAGCTGCTGCAGGGAGAGGAGCCACCCCTCGGTGCCTTACTATAACTTCCAGAAGAGCTGGCGTCATGAATGTCATCTACCCCAAATCACCTACGGTTTCATCACCAAGGAGGCATCTTCTCCCACTGGACCAAGAGGAAGCCTGTCTTGGAGGGGCAAGTAGCCTCCTTCACCACACTCCACCAAAAACATTTAATCTATGGATCCTGCCTCTGCCACATGCCAGGTGGACCTAAGATTCCTTTCTGCCCCACTCTGAGGACACTTGGAGCTGTCTCAGTCCTCAAGACTTGAAGGGGAGCGGAGGGGGTGCCCTGTCTCCACCTCCACTCTCTGAGTAATCCGCAGCATTTTGGCATTCACCCCACCTCCAGGTCTGTCAAGTGGCCTTTGCCCCTGGGGCTGATGGCCCTCCCTACTCACCAGCATTATGACCGTGTGCCATTCCTGGTGCTTCCTCCCCTGGCTCCCTACTGTTGAAGGCCAAAAGAGTGAGGGTCGTGATCAACTCAGTATATTACTGGAGGCTACATAAGTAAACAGCAAACTTCATGAAAGCTGGATGTTGGCAAACTGACAAACTGTGTCTGCCACCCAGAAGGAATGCTGAGGGCGTGACGCCCCAGACACAAGTGTTTCTTGTAATTAGGCACATCTGAAGCTTGTTAGCAATAATGTTAATCTGTGATCAATTAAGCAGCTTGACCAGTCGTTACCTCCTGCTCCCTGCTCTTTCTACCCAATAAATAGGAAGGGCTGTAGAGGCTCAGGCAGCTGCCTTTGCTCACTAGAAGCAGGGACCTGTCTTCTTCCCCTGGCCCTTTCTTTAAAACAGTTTCTTTTAATTTTTCATTTCTACATTCGTCCTCCGTTCAGTCTCGTAATGACGGTCTCAAGTAGTAACAGTAGTAACTGTCATAATGACGCTCTCAAGTAGTAACTGTGGCGGTCTGTCACACCCTACCGCCCTTTGGTGCCACACTTCTCAGGTCGGTCACCGTGGTTGGGGCAGCAGAGAGTCTAGGGTTTGTTGGGTGAAGGCGCCATTGAGCTGTGACTGTCAGTGCCATATTAGGAACTTATGGATATTTCTGGAGTGGGGGCGGGGGGGAGACAAAAATGAAACAAAACAAAACAAAGAGACTTGAGAAGGTATTATAAACAATTTAGGTCAAAGAATTTAAGATAGCCAGACATGGTGGCACATGCCTGTAATCCCAGCTACTCAGGAGGCTGAGGCAAGAAAATTGCTTGCATCCGGGAGACAGAGGTTGCAGTGAGCCGAGATCGGGCCACTGCACTCCAGCCTGGGCGACAGAGTGAGACTCAGTCTCAAAAAAAAAAAAAAAAGAGGCTGGGCGTGGTGGTTCACGCCTTAATCCCAGCACATTGGGAGGCCAAGGCGAGTGGATCACCTGAGGTTGGGAGTTCAAGACCAGCCTGACCTACGTGGAGAAACCCCATCTCTACTGAAAATACAAAATTAGCCACGCGTGGTGGCGCATGCCTGTAGTTCCAGCTACTTGGGATGCTGAGGCAGGAGAATCGCTTGAACCCAGGAGGCAGAGGTTGTGGTGAGCCGAGATCGCACCATTGCACTCCAGCCTGGGCAGCAACAGCGAAATTCCGTCTCAAAAGAAGAAAAAGAAAAAGGATTTGAGAAATTTGATGGACAAATCCCTCAAAAAGACAATTTAAAAAGCACAGCAAGGCCGGGCGCGGTGGTTCACACCTATAATCCCAGCACTTTGGGAGGCCAAGGCGGGCAGATCACAAGGTCAGGAGTTTGAGACCAGCCTGACCAATATGGTGAAACCTCGTCTCTACTAAAAATACAAAAATTAGCTTGGCATGGTGGCGCATGCCTGTAATCCCAGCTACTCAGGAGGCTGAGGCAAGAGAATCGCTTGAACCCAGGAAGCAGAGGTTGCAGTGAGTCGAGGTCTCAAAAAAAAATAAAATAAAAAAAGAAATATGTTAATGGTAGATGTAAGTAGTGGTTATAAGGATGTTGACTCTAATTTTTTTTTAATTTTTATTATTTTCTTAGAGACAGGGTCTTGCTCTGTCACCCAGGCTGGAGTGCAGTAGCATGATTATGGCTCACTGTAGCCTCAACTTGCTGAGCTCTAGCAATCCTCCCACCTCAGCCTCCTGAGTAGCTAGGACTACAGATGAGCGCCACCACGCCTGGCTAATTTTTTGTTTTATTTTGGTAGAGATGGGGTCTTGCTATGTTGCCCAGTTTGGCTTTGAACTCCAGGGCTCCAGTGATCCTCCTGCCTCAGCCTCCCAAAGTGCTGGGATTACAAGCATGAGCCACTGTGCCTGGCCACCAACATGACTCTTTTTTTGAGACAGAGTCTTGCTCTGTCATCCAGACTGGAGTGCCGTGGCACAATCTCAGCTCACTGCATCCTCCACCTCATAGGTTCAAGCAATTCTCCTGTCTCAGCCTTCCTAATAGCTGGGATTATAGGTGCACACCACCATGCTGCCTAATTTTTGTATTTTATTTATTTATTTACATTATTTATTTTTTGAGACAATCATGCTGTGTCGCGCAGGCTGGAGTGCAGTGGCATAATCTTGGCTCACTGTAACCTCCGCCTCCCAGGTTCAAATGATTCTCCTGCCTCAGCCTCTCGAGTAGCTGGGATTACAGATGCCCACCACCATGCCCGTCTAATTTTTGTGGTTTTAGTAGAGACAGAGTTTTGCCATGTTGGCCAGGCTGGTCTCAATCTCCTGACCTCAGGCGATCCACCCACCTTGGCCTCCCAAAGTGCTGGGATTATAGGCATGAGCCACCGGGCCCGACCCCAACATGACTTTTAACAGCTCAAGGCCACATCCATAGGATGACCCCTAGACGCTTGCCTGAGAAAACTCAAGATCACCTAAAGAATTTACTGTTTGTTCCAGCAAATACCTCAGGCTAGGACCCCCATCTTCCAGCCTCTGTGGGAAAGAGGGTAGGAGCCTAATTTTAATAAGCACCAGTTGGCAAACCCAACTGGGTTTCACACGGACCAACTCCCCCAGTTTCCACTTTTTGGAGTTTTTTATTTCCCTGACTTTAATGAGCCCCTGCTCACCCCCTCCTTACTCCCTCATTCTCCCTTTAAAACAACCAGTTAATTCCCATCGAAGTTTTCGTTTGTTTATTTTTATTTTATTTATTTTATTTTTTTTGAGATGGAGTCTTGCACTGTCACCCGGGCTCCCAGGCTAGAGTGCAGTGGTGCAATCTCGGCTCACTGCAACCTCTGCCTCCTGGGTTCAAACAATTCTCCTGCCTCAGCCTCCCAAGTAGCTGGGATTATAGCCACGCGCCACCACGCCCACCTAATTTTTTTTATTTTTAGTAGAGACGGGGTTTCACCATGTTGGCCAGGCTAGTCTCGAACTCCTGACCTTGTGATTCGCTCGCCTCGGCCTCCCAAAGTGCTGGGATTACAGGGGTGAGCCACCGCGCCTGGCTATTTTTGAGACTGAGTTTCCACTGTTGCCCAGGCTAGAGTTCAGTGGCATGATCTTGGTCCCTGCAACCTCTGCCTCCCGGGTTCAAGTGATTCTCTTGCCTCAGCCTCCTGTGTAACTGGGACTGCAGGCATGCGCCACCATGCCCGGCTAATTTTTGCTTTTTTTTTTTTTTTCTTTTTTGAGACGGACTGTCACTCTTGTTGTCCAGGCTGGAGTGCAATGGCATGATCTCAGTTCACCACAACCTCCGCCTCCCGGGTTCAAGCGATTCTCCTGCCTCACCTTCCCGAGTAGCTGGGATTACAGGCATGCATTACCACACCCGGCTAATTTTGTATTTTTAGTAGAGACAGGGTTTCTCCATGCTGCTCAGGCTGGTCTCGAACTCCCAACCTCAGGTGATCCACCCAGCCCAGCCTCCCAAAGTGCTGAGATTCCTGGTGTGAGCCACTGTGCCAGGCCCTAATTTTTGCATTTTTAGTGGAGACGGGGTTTTGCCATGTTGGCCAGGCTGGTCTCAAACTCCTGACCTCAGGTGATCTGCCCGCCTCAACCTCCCAGAGTGCTGGGATTACAGGCGTGAGCCACCGCAGCCGGACTGTTTATCTGTTCTGAGACAGAGTCTTGCTCTGTCACCCAGGCTGGAGTGCAGTGGTGTGATTATAACTCACTGCAGCCTGAACTCCTGGGCTCAAGGGTTCCTTCCCATCTCTCAGTTCCCTGTGTATCTGAGACTACTACTACATGCCCAGCAATTTTTTTTTTGTAGCAATGGGACTTCCTTATGTTGCTCAGGCTGGTGTAGAATTCCTGGTCTCAAGTGATCTTCCCGCATCAGCCTCCAAAAGTATTGGGATTACAGGCGTGAGCCACTGCTCCAGGCCCACATTGAAGTTGAGTTCAATTTTCACTGGACTCTTTTGCATATTGCAATAGTATGTTACTGAGTAAAATCTGCCCTTACCTCTTTAGTATCTGGCTTTATCTCTGATATAGCTTTTTTGAATGTTTGAAATTTTCATAAGATTGGGATAAAAATTAAAACACACACACAAAAAATAGACACATGTACCAGCTATGTCAGAGTAACTGGTATTGGGCTTTCCTCCTCCCTATAAACAAGTAGAAAACTGGGGCTGGCTGCGGTGACTCACACCTGTAATCCCAGCACTTTGGGAGGCCGAGGTGGGTGGATTACCTGAGGTCAGAAGTTTGAGACCAGCCTGACCAACATGGTGAAACCCCGTCTCTAGTAAAAATACAAAAATAATAGCCGGGCGTGGTGACTCATGCCTGTAATCCCAGCACTTCAGGAAGCCGAGGCGGGCGGATCACAAGGTCAGGAGTTCGAGATCAGCCTGGCCAATATGGTGAAACCCCGTCTTTACTAAAAAATACAAAAATTATCCGGGCATGGTGACAGGCGCCTATAGTCCCAGCTACTCGGGAGGCTGAGACAGCAGAATCGCTTGAACCCGAGAGGCGGAGGTTGCAGTGAGCCAAGATCACGCCATTGCACTCCAGCCTGGGCGACAGAGCAAGACTCCATCTCAAAAAAATAAATAAATAAAATAAATACAAAAATTAGCCGGGCGTGGTGGCTCATGCCTGTAATCCCAGCACTTTGGGAGGCCGAGGCGGGTGGATCACGAGGTTAGGAGATCGAGACCATCCTGGCTAACACGGTGAAACCCCATCTCTACTAAAAATACAAAAAATTAGCCGGGCACGGTGGTGGGCACCTGTAGTCCCAGCTACTTGGGAGGCTGAGGCAGGAGAATGGTGTGAACCTGGGAGGAGGAGCTTGCAATGAGCTGAGATTGCACAACTGCAGTCCGGCCTGGGTGAAAGAGCAAGACTCCGTCTCAAAAAAAAAAAAAAAAAAAAAATTAGCCAAATGTGGTGGTGTGCACCTGTAGTCCCAGCTACTCGGGAGACTGAGACAGGAGAATCACTTGAACCCAGGAGGCAGAGGTTGCAGTGAGCCAAGATTGCGCCACTATACTCTAGCCTGAGTGACAGAGCGAGACTCTGTCTCAAAAAAACAAACAAACAAAAAATAAAAAATAGAAAACTGGATAAATATCTGAAATGGCTGTTTTTAGACAGGAGGCAACAGGCAGCACAGGACCTGGATCCTGGGGACAAGAGAAACAGGCCTTTTGCCTGGAGAGCCTTTCCAGGCCGTGGCATACGAAGATGGTGTCTATGAGACCACAGCAAACTTGCTGACTTGAGGGGACAGAAAAAGGATTCAGGGGAACTGAGGGAGCTAGAATGTCTGGGGCAGAATACAAGAGAGTAGGGAGCTACACAATGAAAGAGCTGCAGAAATCCAGATAGGGACCCCCTTGAGTCTTTGGCTTATTAATTTTTTTTTTTTTTTCAGATAGAGTTTCACTCTGTTGCCAAGGCTGGAATGCAGTGGCAGGATCTCCGCTCACTGTAACCTCTGCTTCCTGGGTTCAAGTGATTCTCTTGCCTCAGCCTCCTGAGTAGCTGGGCTTACAGGCGTGTACCACCACGCCTGGCTAATTTTTGTGTTGTTATTTGTTTGTTTGTTTTGAGACTGAGTCTCTCTCTCTCTGTCACCCAAACTGGAGTGCATTGGCATGATCTTGGCTCACTGCAACCTCCGCCTCCTGGGTTCAAGTGATTCTCCTGCCTCAGCCTCCCAAGTAGTTGGGACTATAGGCGCACACCACCGTGCCCAGCTAATTTTTGTATTTTTAAGTAGAGAGGGGGTTTTATCATGTTTGCCAGGCTGGTCTGGAACTCCTGACCTCAAGTGATACGCCCACCTCGGCCTTTCAAAGTGCTGGGATTACAGGCATAAGCCACTGTGCCCTGCCTTAATTTTTGTGTTTTTATTAGAGACTGGGTTTCCCCATGTTGGCCAGGCTGGTCTTGAACTCCTGGCCTCAAGCAATCCACTTGCCTTGGCCTCCCAAAGTGCTGGGATTAGGGGCGTGAGCCACCACGCCTGGCCTGGCTTATTAAATTAAATAAGCAAGAGGCCACTGGCCTGTGGCTGTCTCCATACTTCAAATTCCTACATATTGAACTGTGACCTAACTTAGTCCATAAAGGAATTTAAACCTAATTTAGGAGTATATATTTTGTAACAGATAATCACGTTTCAGCCAATCATAAGCAGCCAAGCTTCAGTCAATCACAGGCAGCCAACTGATGAGACCATGTCCATATAAGACAAACCCTTAGGTTACTTCTGTAGTTTACTTCTATTTTCTGTCTATACTCACTACCCATGTTGCAGAGGGGAGCTCTCTGAACCTCTTCTGCTTTGGAGTGCTGCCCAATTTATGAATTGTTCTTTGCTCAAATAAAGTCTGTTAAGTTTAATTTGCCTGAAGTTTTTCTTTTAAGAGGCTGAATACTAAGCTATAAAACTGTAGGGTGAAATTCAGTAATACCAGGAAAAAAAACGAACAAAAAAACAAAAACCCTGCAAGCTATTCTAGTTGTAAACTGAAAAGTTCCCAGAGCTCACATTAGCCAGCAGTGGAGAGACTCTATAAGATAACCAAAGCATCCAGTAGAGATCCCAGAAGTGTCATACCCCAATAACAGGGTAGAGCCCTAGAGCAGTGCTTCTGAGAGTGTGACTCACATGACCCCGTGGGTTCACAGAACATTTCCAGGAGGTCTTCAAAATCAAAAGTAATTTTATAATCGTACTGTCAAAGTCACAATAAAGATGAAGGAACGAATCTCTTAAATTTAACATCTTATTTGGGAAGCAAGAATTGCAATTTGGGGCACATACAGGCTGGGTGGTTTTCAGTATGTCCAAAAAACACAGAGAGGTTTGGGGGTTTTATAAACAAGATAAATGTTATGTGTTGATTTTAAAGAAATTTCATTACGCTGGGCACGGTGGCGCTCACGCCTGTAATCCCAGCACTTTGGGAGGCTGAGGCGGGCGGATCACGAGGCCAGGAGATCGCGACCACCCTGGCTAACATGGTGAAACCCCATTTCCACTAAAAATACAAAAAATTAGCCAGGTGTGATGGTGGGCGCCTGTAGTCCCAGCTACTTGGGATGCTGAGGCAGGAGAATGGCGTGAACCTGGGAGGCGGAGCTTGCATTGAGCCGAGATCATGCCACTGCACTCCAGCATGGGTGACAGAGCGAGACTCCGTCTCAAAAAAAAAAAAAAATCATTGATATTAATAAAGTTTCAGGGAGCTGACAAGATCCAATTAGTGAGCAAATGTGGTGGGAAAATTAGCCTTAGAGAGGCAGCAGGTTGTTTTGGCAGCTATGAGATAAGAGTGGCCTCAACTTACAACAGGCAGTTTATTCAGCAGCTGGACGTACAGAGAACTACATTTTTGGAGCAATGTTATGTGCCCCTGAGTGCTTTTTCCCTCTGGTCTCTTCACTCTGTTTTGTTGAATATGACAAGAATGTCTCAATTAGTATGATCAACTTTCACAAAATCAAGATGGAATTTGCCTTTTCACTGGTTGACATCTGCTCTGACAGGTACAAAAGAAATTAAGAAGGCTGAGCATGGTGGCTCAGCCTGTAATCCCAGCCTTTGGGGAGGCTGAGGGCGGGCGGATCACCTGAGGTCAGGAGTTTGAGCCTAGCCTGGCCAATATGGTGAAACCCCATCTCTACTAAAAATGCAAAAGTTAGCTGGGCTTGGTGGCGCGTGCCTGTAATCCCAGCTACTCGGGAAGCTGACGCAGGAGAATTGCTTGAACCTGGAAGCAGAGGCTGCAGTGAGCTGAGAACGTGCCATTGTACTCTAGCCTGATGAACAGAGAAAGACCTTGTCTCAAAAAAAAAAAAAAGAAAAGAAAAGAAATTGAAACTGCCAGTTCCTTGGTATTAATCAAGAATCAAAGAAGTGAATGCAAGTCTCCATTGTATTCTTCACCAACACATGATCACAGTTTTTAGTTTGAATTAAGAGAGTCCTGTGATGAAATAATAAAACTTGGGCCAGGCGTGGTGGCTCACACCTGTAATCTTAGCACTTTGGGAGGCTGAGGTGGGTGGATCATGAGGTCAGGAGATTGAGACCATCCTGGCCAACATGGTGAAACCCCATGTCTACTAAAAATACAAAAATTAGCCAGGTGTGGTGGTGCCTGCCTGTAGTCCTATCTACTCAGGAGGCTGAGGCAGGAGAATCACCACTTGAACCTGGGAGGTGGAGGTTGCGGCGAGCCAAGATTGCGCCACTGCACTCCAGCCTGGGCGACAGAGTGAGACTCCGTCTCAAAAAAAAAACAAAAAACAAAAAAGGCTTGGTGTGGTGGCTCACGCCGGTAATCCCAGCACTTTGGCAGGCCAAGACGGGTGGATCACCTGAGGTCGGGAGCTCGAGACCAGCCTGACCAACATGGAGAAACCCCGTCTCTACTAAAAATACAAAATTAACCAGGCATGGTGGCACATGCCTGTAGTCCCAGCTACTCAGGGAGGCTGAAGCAGGAGAATCGCTTGAACCCGGAAGGCAGAGGCTGCGGTGAGCTGAGATCATGCCACTGGACTCCAGCCTGGGCAACAAGAGTGAAACTCCGCCTCAAAAAAATAATAGTAATAATAAAACTTGGTAATTTCCAATGTTACAACTTTGTAACATTGAGTATGCACACACACACACATATACGTGTGTGTGTGTGTGTGTGTATATATATGTATATGTATAGTGTAATGAAATGGGAAGTAGATATGAAGCATTTTTGCTGCATACCAAAGTAGATAGTTGTCAGTCGGGCGCAGTGGCTAACGCCTGTAATCTCAGCACTTTGGGAGGCTGAGGCAGGCAGATCACTTGAGATCAGGAGTTCAAGACTAGCCTAGCCAACATGGTGAAACCCCATCTCTACTGAACAAAATAAGTTGTATGCACTGTAGTCCCAGCTACTCCAGAGGCTGAGGCAGGAGAATCACTTGAACCTGGGAGGGAGAGGTTGCAGTGAGCCGAGATCGCACCACTGCACTCCAGCCTGGGGGACAGAGCAAGACTCAGTCTCAAAAAAAAAAGTTAGATAGTTGTCTTGAGGAAATTACTTACGTAATTATTTGAATTGCAAGCTGAACTAACTGCTTTCTTCATGAAACACCATTTTTACTTGAAAGAGTGGCTGACAGACAAACTATGGTTAAATAGAATTGGGTGTTTGGTAGATACATTCTTTAACCAGGAGAACCTTGTCACTTCAAGAAAAACTATTGACAGTATTTGTTGCCAATTATAAAAATTTTAACTTTCAAGCAAAAATTGGAATTTTGGAAAACTTGTGTTTGCTACTTTGAGCTTGACAGTTTTCCAATATTTCAAGAATTTTCTGGGCTGGGCACGGTAGCTTACGCCTATAATCCTAGCACTTTAAGAGGCCAATGTGGGAGGATGGCTTGAGACTAAGAGTTCAAGTCCAGCCTAGGCAACAAAGTGAGACCCCATCTCTACAAAAAATAACAAAATAAGCTGAGCACAGTGCTGTGCGCCTGTAGTTTCAGCTATAGGCAACGCTGAGACAAGAGGCTGAGGTGGAAGGATCACTTGATCCATGGTATTGGAGGCTGCAGTGAGCTATGATAGTGCCACTGCACTCCATCCTGGGGGACAGAGCAAGACCCTATGTCTAAATTTAAAAAAAAATTATGCTGTACTAAAAAATAAAAAAAAATTCTGATGAGATCAATGGTGATATTAACATGTGAATTATTTGTTGTTATTATATAATGTGGTTTTATATATGTATATATTTTTTGAGACGGAGTCTTGCTCTGTTGCCCAGGCTGGAGTGCAGTGGTGCGATCTTGGCTCACTGCAACCTCCTCCTCCCAAGTTTAAGTGATTCTTCTGCCTCAGCCTCCCGGGTAGCTTGGACTACAGGCACATGACACTGCACCTGGCTAATTTTAGTAGAGACAGGGTTTTGCCATGTTAGCCAGGCTGGTCTTGAACTCCTGACCTCAGGTGATCCACCTGCCTCGGCCTTCCAGAGTGCTGGGATTACAGGAGTGAGCCACTGCACCCAGCCTATAATGTGGTTTTATTTGTTCTTATTGGGCAGACGGTCCTGAACTTATGATGGTTCAACTTAAGATTTTTCCACTTTATAATGGTGTGAAAGCAATGTTCATTCAGTAGAAACCCTAATTTAAATACCCATACAGCCATTCTGTTTCCACTTTCATTACAGTATTCTATAAATCACATGAGACATTCAACACTTTATTGTAAAATAAGCTTTGTGTTAGATGATTTTGCCCAAGTGTAGGCTAAGGTAAGTGTTTTGAACATGTTTAATGTAGGCTAATCAAGCTATGTGTTTTCTAGGTTAGGTGTATTAAATGCATTTTTGACTTACAGTATTTTCATATATATTTTATATTTCAGGCATGAGCCACCACACCTCACCAAATTTACAATAGTTTCCGTTTATAATGGGTTTATGGGAGTGTAGCTGCATCCTAATGCAATCAAGGAGCATTTGTATAATGCAGTGTCAACATTTTGGAAGATCCACATCACTCAGTGAACCAATATAAACTTTTTTTTTTTTTTTGAGACAGAGTTTCACTCTTGTTGCTCAGGTTGGAGTGCAATGGTGTGATCTTGGCTCATGGAAACCTGTGCCTCCTGGGTTCAAGTGATTATCCTGCCTCAGCCTCTGGAGTAGCTGGGATTACACGCATGCGCCACCACGCCTGGCTCATTTTGTATTTTTAGTAGAGACAGAGTTTCTCCATGTTGATCAGGCTGGTCTCAAATTCCTGACCTCAGGTGATATGCCCGCCTTAGCCTTCAAAGTGCTGGGATTACAGGTGTGAGCCACCTTGCCCAGCCCATCTGGCTTATTTTTAATTTTTTTAGTGGTGTGGTGGGGTTTTTTGTTTGTTTTGTTTGTTGTTGTTGGTTTTTTTTTTTTTAGATGGCATCTTGCTCTGTCTCCCAGGCTGGAGTGCAGTGGTGTGATCTCGGCTCACTGCAACCTCTGCCCCCTGGGTCCAAGCGATTCTCCTGCCTCAGCCTCCCGAGTAGCTGAGATTACAGGCATGCACCACCACGCCTGGCTAATTTTTGTATTTTTAGTAGAGACAGGGTTTCTCCATGTTGGTCAGGCTGGTCTCGAACTCTCAACCTCAGGTGATCTGCCCACCTTGGCCTCCCAAAGTGCTGGGATTACAGGCATGAGCCACTGTGCCTGGCCAATATTTTCAAATATTACAAAATCATGCAAGAGTAAAAGATCCATGCAAGGTCACATCACTTTGGGAGGGCAAGCCTGGGCAATATGGCAAAAATCCATCTCTACAAAACATTCAAACATTAAAGAGGTGTGGTGGTGCACACCTATAGTCCCAGCTACTGGGGCTGAAGTGAGAGGAACACTTGAGCCTGGGAGGTAAAGGCCACAGTGAGCCGAGATCGTGCCACTGTACTCCAGCCTGAGGAACCCTGTCTCAAAAAAAAGAAGTATATATGTATGTATCCACATATGTATAAGGCTAGATTTTCTTCATATAGTTCACCCATAACATTTTGCTGAAGTTTGAACACAAGCAGGTATGACAATCCAGTAGTTTTCTAGTAGGCCAGGCATTTAAAAGAATTTGCAAAATGTAAAACAGTTAAATATGGTTTACTAAATTTTGTTTTGGAAAATGTGATTGTTTTTTACAAAAAAGATGCAAGGTGACACCCATTTATCATTGAATCCCTTCCTTCCTTCATTTCTTTTCTTATCTTTCCCTCCCTCCCTCCTTTCCTCCCTCCCTCCTTTCTTTCTTTCCTTTCCTTTCCCTTTTCTTTTCTTTTCTTTTTTCTTTTCTCTCTTCTCTCTCTCCTCTCTCTCTCTTCTCTCTTTTCTCTCTCAGAGTCTGGCTCCATCACCCAGGCTGGAGTGCAGTGGCACATTCTCGGCTCACTGCAACCTCCACCTCCTGGGTTCAAGAGATTCTCACAGGCCAGGCACGGTGGCTCACTCGTGTAATCCTAGCACTTTGGGAGGCCAAGGTGGGCAGATCACCTGGGTCAGGAGTTCGAGACCAGCCTGGCCAACATGGTGAAACCCCATCTCTACTGAAAATACAAACATTAGCCAGGCATGGTGATGCGCGCCTATAAACCTAGCTACTCGGGAGGCCGAGTCAGGAGAATCCCTTGAACCTGGGAGGCAGAGGTTGCAGTGAGCCGTGATCATGCCACTGCATTCCAGCCTGGGTGACAGAATGAGACTCTGTCTCAAAACACACACACACACACACACACACACAAAATTAGCCAGGTGTAGTGGTACATGCCTGTAATCTCAGGTACTCAGGAGGCTGAAGCAGGAGAATTGCTTGAACTCAAGAGGTGGAGGTTGCAGTGAGCTGAGATTGCACCACTGTACTCCGACCTCGGTGACAGAGTGAGACCCTGTCTCAAAAAAAAAAAAAAAGCAGAAGAAGATCTGTAAGTCACATCTCAACCTGACTAAAATTTGGCTGGGGGCAGTGGCTCACACTTGAAATCCCAGTACTTTGTGGGGCCAAGGTGGGGGGATAGCTTGAGCCCAGGAGTTCGAGACCAGCCTGGGCAACATAGCAAGACCTCCCCACGACTCTTTTATTTTTATTTTTTTATTTTTTATTTACTTTTGTTGTTGTTGAGATGGAGTCTCGCTCTGTCACCCAGGCTGGAGTGCAGTGGTGCGACCTCAGCTTTGTGCATCTTCTGCCTCCCGGGTTCAAGCACTTCTCCTGCCTCAGCCTCCCGAGAACCTGGGATTTCGGGCGTGTGCCTGGCTAATTTTTGTATTTTTAGTAGAGATGGGGTTTCACCATATTGGCCAGGCTGGTCTCGAACTCCTGACCTTAGGTGATTTGCCCACCTGGGCCTCCCAAAGTGCTGGGATTACAGGCATGAGCCACCATGCCCGGTTTTATTTTTATCTTCAAAAAAGATAAACCTAACTGAATTTTAACAATGACTTAATCATGGCACAGGAGTAAGAAATGATGTGTGCTGTGTACTTCCTCATCACGTCATAAAGGAAAAGATTGATAGATTTGATTACATAATAATTAAAAAATTTTGGCCGGGCGCAGTGGCTCAAGCCTGTAATCCCAGCACTTTGGGAGGCCGAGGCGGGTGGATCACGAGGTCAGGAGATCGAGACCATCCTGGCTAACACGGTGAAACCCCATCTCTACTAAAAATATTTTAAAAAATTAGCCAGGTGTGGTGGCGGGCACCTGTAGTCCCAGCTACTCGGGCGGCTGAGGCAGGAGAATGGCATGAACCCAGGAGGCGGAGGTTGCAGTGAGCTGAGATCGCGCCATTGCATTCCAGCCTGGGGGACAGAGCAAGACTCCGTCTCAAAAAAAAAAAAAAAAAAAAAAAAAAATTTTTAGTCTACTCTGGGCACACTGCCTATAGGGGAGCCTGCTCCACAAGCAGCAGTCCTTCTCTGGGTGCTCTACACTGCCAATTCATTAAAAGTTGCTGTTTAAAAAAACAAAACTGGGGCCAGACACAGTGGTTCACGCCTGTAATCCCAGCACTTTGGGAGGCCGAGGCAGGTGGATCACAAGGTCATAAGGTCGAGACCATCCTGGCCAACGTGGTGAAACCCCATCTCTACTAAAAATACAAAAATTATGGGGGGGCGTGGTGGCGTATGCCTGTAATCCCAGCTATTTGGGAGGCTGATGCAGGAGAATCGCTTGAACCTGGGAGGCAGAGGTTGTGGTGAGCCGAGATCACGCCATTGCACTCCAGCCTGGGCGACAGAGCAAGACTCTGTCTCAAAAAAACAAAACAAAACAAAAAACTTGCCAGGCGCAGTGGCTTATGCCTGTAGTCCCAGCTGCTTGGGAGGTTGAGGCAGGAGAATTGCTAGAACCCAGGAGGCAGAGGTTGCAGTGAGCCGAGATTGCGCCACTGCACTCCAGCCTGGGCAACAAGAGTGAGACTCCATCTCAAAACAAACAAATGGTGGGGAGGTATTATGCATGGACTGGCTTTAAAAACCCTGCTTTTGCTGGATACAGTGGCTCAGGCCTGTAATCCCAGTACTTTGGGAGGCCGAGGTGGGCGAATCACGAGGACAAGAGATCGAGACCGTCGTGGCCAACATGGGGTAACTCCGTCTCTACTAAAAATACAAAAAATTAGCTGGGCGTGGTGGCACACGGCTGTAGTCCCAGCTACTCGGGAGGCTGAGGCAGGAGAATCTCTTGAACCCGGGAGGTAGAGGTAGCAGTGAGCTGAGATCATGCCACTGTACTCCAACCTGGCAACAGAGCGAGACTCCGTCTCAAAACCAAGAACAAAAACAAACTCTGGTTTTACTTTGTGGGAGGTATAGTGAAAGGAGTACAGTCCTTGGAGTCAGAAGACCTGAATTCCACTCTGCTTTCCAATTACCTCTAATTTGACCATGGCCATAATAGGCTTCATTTTCCTCATTTGTAAAGTGATGACAAATTTGTCACTTATCAGATGGTCAAAGGATGAAAATGGTTAACATACTGAAATGAGCACTCTAAAACTATTGCTAGTAGGAATTAAATTGTACACGCTCTGTGAAAGGCAATTTGTCAATCATTATCAAAATTATTAAATAGCAGTTACCCCTTGATAGTGAAATTACAGGTGGTTTTGGTTTTATCCTAGTTTGTTTCTTCTAACAAGTAGAATAAGCATTTTTCAAATATTTATATGTACATGTATATATATATACACACACACATACATATATATATATATTTTTTTTTTTTAAACATTGTCTAGTTCTGTCACCCAGGCTTGAGTGCAGTGGTGCAATCTCAGCTCACTGCAACCTCCGCCTCTCAGGGTCAAGCAGTCTCTGACCTCAGCCTCCTGAGTAGCTAGGACTACAGGTGTCCACCATGCTTGGCTAATTTTTGTATTTTTTTTTGGCAGAGATGGGGTTTTGCTATGTTGCTCAGGCTGGTCTCGAACTCCTGGGCTTAAGCAATCTGCCTGCCTCAGCCTCTCAGTGCCAGGATTGTAGGTGTGAGCTGCCACACCCAGCCAATAGATATTTTGAAATATTTGAGGGCCAGATGTGGTGGCTCACGCTTGTAATCCCAGCACTTTGGGAGGCCAAGGCAGGCAGATCACCTGAGGTCAGGAGTTCAAGACCGGCCTGGCCAACATGCTGAAACCCCATCTCTACTAAAAATACAAAAAAAAAAAAAAAAAAAAGCCAGGCGCAGTGGCTCACGCCTGTAATCCTAGCACTTTGGGAGGCCGCACATCTGTAATCCTAGCACTTTGGGAGGCCGCACATCTGTAATCCTAGCACTTTGGGAGGCCGAGGTGGGTGGATCACCTGAGGTAAGGAGTTCGAGACCAAGCTGGCCAACATGGCGAAACCCCGTCTCTACTAAAAATACAAAAATTAGCCGGGCGTGGTAGCAGGCGCCTATAATCCCAGCTACTCAGGAGGCTGAAGCAGGAGAATTGCTTGAACCCAGGGGGCAGAGGTTGCTGTGAACCAAGATCGTGCCACTTCGCTCCAGCCTGGGCAAAAGAGTGAAACTCTGTCTCAAAAAACAAAAACAAAAAAATCAGCTGGATGTAGTGGCAGGTAGCTGTAATCCCAGCTAGTTGGGAGGCTGAGGCAAGTGAATTGCTTGAACCCAGGAGGTGGAGGTTGCAGTGAGCTGAGATTGCACCATTGGACTCCAGCCTGGGCACCAAGAGTGAAACTCTGTCTCAAAACAAAAAAAAAAGAAAAAGAAAAAGAAAAAAATATTTGAGATTTAGTCAAAACATTCCATTGGTGCTAACAAAATAGGCCTCATGTTGAATTATTTCAGTTTGGTGCTATATGACAATAGTGTTTGGTGTATTTCACATGTCTCTACAAATAATCTGCAAATATACAAATGATTTACAAATAGATTTTCGACATCATTTCTTGTTTTTTTTGAGGTAGAGTCTTGCTTTGTTGCCCAGGCTGGAGTGCAGTGGCATGATCTGGGCTCACTGCAACCTCCACCTCCAGGTTCAAGCGATTCTCTTGCCTCAGCCTCCCGAGTAGCTGGGATTACAGGTGTGAGCATCCACACCTGGCTAATTTTTGTATTTTTAGGAGAGACGGGGTTTCACCATGTTGGCCAGGCTGGTCTTGAACTCCTGACCTCAAGTGATCCGTCTGCCTTGGCCTCCCAAAGTGCTGGGATAATAGGCGTGAGCCACCATGCCCAGCCCATAATGTCTTCAATAAAGAAAATTTTTTATTTGTTTTTTGAGACAGACTCTCAGTCTGTCACCTAGGCTGGAGTGTAGTGGCTCAATCCTGGCTCACTGCAACCTCTTCCTCCCGGGTTTAAGTGATTCTCTTGACCTCAAGTGATTCACCTGCCTTGACCTCCCAAAGTGTTGGTATTATAGACGAGAGCCACTGTGCCCAGTCTATTAAAGATTAATTAGTAATAATATTGTCTTAATCCATTTTGTGCTGCTATAACATAATAACTGAGACTGGATAATTTATAATGAGCAGAAATCTAGTTCTCAGATTTCTTAAGACTGAGAAGTCCAAGATCAAGGCCCTGACATTTAGTGTCCAGTGAAGGCTGCATGCTGTGGGGAGGAGGAACACTCTGTCTTCACATGCACAAGGCAGAAGGGCAAGAGAGGACCAACTTCGCTGTCAAGCCCCTTTATAAGGGAACCTAATCCCATTAATGAGGAAGGAACCCTCCTGCCCCTTTTTAAAGGCCCACCTCTTAATACTATCACATTGGCAATACCTAAATTTTGGAGGATCCTCATTCAAACCATAGCAAATATGTAAAATGCTGTTTTGTCTTTGAAATTAGTCTTAGTTGTGTGATTTTCAATAGAAATCAGGCAAACAAATTTAAAAGGTATTTTTACTAAAATTACATGGAGCTAGGTACAGTGGTTCATGCCTGTAATCCAAAACTACTTAGGAGGCTAAACTGGGAGGATGGCTTGAGCGCAGGAGGTCAAAACTACAGTGAGCCATTATCACACCACTGCACTCCAGCCTGGGTGACAGAGTGAGATGCTGTCTCAAAAACAAAAACAAAAATAAAGTACATGCTACAACACGGATGCACCTTGAAAATATGGTAACTGTATTAAGACACACAAAAGGACAATTATATAATTCCACTTATATGAGGTATCTCAAATAGTCAAATGCCTAGACAGAAAGTAAAATAGTGGTTACCAGGGGCTGGAGGGAGGCGGTATTGTGAAGTTTTTGTTTAGTGGGTAGAGTTTCAGTTTGGGTTGAATTAAAAAGTTCTGGAGATGGATGGTGGTAATAGTTGCACAACAGTGTGAATGTACTTGTTGCCACTGAATTGTACGCTTAAAAATAGTTAAGATGGGCTGGGCGTGGTGGCTCACGCCTGTAATCCCAGTACTTTGGGAGGCTGAGGCGGGCAGATCACGAGGTCAAGAAATCGAGATCGTCCTGGCCAACATGGTGAAACCCCGTCTCTACTAAAAATACAGAAATTAGCTGGGCGTGGTGGTGCTTGCCTGTAGTCTCAGCTACTCAGGAGGCTGAGGCAGGAGAATAGCTTGAACCCGGGAGGCAGAGGTTGCAGTGAGCAGAGATCGCGCCATTGCACTCCTGGTGCAGCCTCGTGACAGAGCAAGATTCCGTCTCAAAAAAAAAAAAAAAAGTTGGTAAATTTTGTGTAATGTACATTTTAGCAAAGTAAGCAAAAATAATCCTATGTAATTTTATTAATTAATTTAATTTTTTTTGGAGAGGGAGTCTCCCTCTGTCACCCAGGCTGGAGTGCACCGACACGCCTCCCGTGTTGCAATTCTCCTGCCTCAGCCTCCAGAGTAGCTGGGATTACAGGCATGTGCCACCACGCCGAGCTAATTTTTGTATTTTTAGTAGAGACGAGGTTTCACCATGTTGGCCAGACTGGTCTCAAACGTCTGACCTCAAGTGATCTGCCCACCTTGGACTCCCAAAGTGCTGGGATTACAGGTATGAGCCACTGCGCCCAACCAAATTTTATTTATTGTGTAAGAGACAGGGTCTCACTCTGTTGCACCAGCTGGAGTGCAGTGGTGCCATCATAGCTCACTGCAGCCTTGACCTCCCAGGCTCAAGCAATTCTCCCACTTCAGCCTCTTGAGTACCTGGGATTACAGGTGTGAACTGTTACATCCACTTCAAGGTTTCAATTTTGAGGAAGTCCAGATTGTCTATTTTTCCTTTTGTTGCCCTTGTTTTTGGTGTCATAGCCGAATCATTGCCAAATCCAAGTCATGAAGATTTTGCCCTAGTTTTCTTCAGAGTTTTATAGTTTTAGCTCTTACATTTAGGCATTTGACACCTTTTGAGTTAATTGTGTATATGGTGTATGATAAGGGCCCAACTTCATTCTTTTGAACATGTATTTCCAGTTTTGCCAGCACCATTTGCTGAAAAAACTGGTCTTTCCCTAATGAATGGTCTTGACATCCTTGTTAAAAATCATTGACGGGGCCAGGCACAGTGGCTCACACCTGTAATCCCAGCACTTTGGGAGGCTGAGGTGGGCGGATCACCTAAGGTCAGAAGTTCGAGACCAGCCTGGCCAATGTGGTAAAACCCCGTCTCTACTAAAAATGCAAAAATTGGTTGGGCATGGTGGCACATGCCTGTAATCCCAGCTATTTGGGATGCTGAGGTAAGAGAATTGCTTGAACCCAGGAGATGGAGGTTGCAGTGATTCAAGATCAAGCCACTGCACTCCCACCTGGGTGACAGAGCCAGATTCCGTCCCAAAAAAAAAAAAAAAAAAAAAAAAAAATTGGTTGACCGTATATATATGAGGGTTTATTTCTGGGATCTCGATTCTATTCCATTGTCTGTACATCTGCTTTTATGCTCATATCACACTATTTTGATTTCTGTAGGTTTGTAGTATATTTTGAAATCAGGAGTTGTGAGACCTCCAACTTTGTTATTTTTCAAGATTGTTTTGACTTTTTAGGGTTTCCTGAAATTCCATATACTTTTTGTGTGTGTGTGGGTAACGGGAGTTTCACTCTTGTTGCCCAGGCTGGAGTGCAGTGGAGTGATCTCGGCTCACCACAACCTCCACCTCCTGGGTTCAAGCGATTTTCCTGCCTCAGCCTCCTGAGTAGCTGGAATTACAGGCATGCGCCACCATGCCCAGCTAGTTTTTGTATTTTTAGTAGAGATAGGGTTTCTCCATGTTGGTCAGGCTGGTCTCGACCAACTCCTGAGCTCAGATGATCTGCCCGCCTCAGGCTCCCAAAGTACTGGGATTACAGGTGTGAGCCATTGTGCCCTTAAACCTTCCAATCTATGAACATGGAATGTCTTTCCCTTTATTTATTTTTATTTTTATTTCTGAGTCAGGATCTTGCTGTCTCACCAGGCTAGAGTGCAGTGGCCTGATCACAGCTTACTGCAGCCTTAACCTCCTGGGTTTAAGAGATCCTCCTACTGCAGCCTCCTGAGTACTGGGACTTCAGGCGCATGCCACCATGCCCGGCTAATTTTTTTCTAGTTTTTGTAGAGATGGGGGGCCAGGTCTCACTTTTTTTTCCCCCAGCACTTTGGGAGGCCAAGGTGCAGATTGCCTGAGTCCAGGAGTTCAAGACCCACCTGGGCAACATGGCAAAACTTGTCTCTACCAAAATACAAAAATTCCCCGAGTGTGGTGGTGCACATCTGAAGTCCCAGCTACTTGGGAAGCTGAGACAGGAGGATTGCTTGAGTCTGGGAGTGGGAGGTTGCAGTGAGCTGAGATCATGTCAGTGCGCTCCAGCCTGGGTGACAGAGTGAGACCCCATCTCAAAAAATTAAAAAAAAAAAACAAAAACAATTTTTTTTTATCTTTCAGCAATGTTTTGTAGTTAACAGGTGCAAGTCTTTTTTTTTTTTTTTGCCTTTTTTGTCAAGTGTATTTTTTTTTTTTTTTTTTTTTGAGATGGAGTTTTGCTCTGTTGCCCAGGCTGGAGTGCAGTGATGTGATCTCGGCCCACTGCAACCTCCACCTCCCTAGTTCAAGCAATTCTTCTGCCTCAGCCTCCCAAGTGTAGCTGGGATTACAGGCGTGTGCCACCACGCCCAGCTAATTTTTTGTATTTTTAATAGAGACGGGGTTTCACCATGTTGGCCAGGCTGGTCTCGAACTTGAACTCCTGACCTCAGGTGATCTGCCTGCCTGGACCTCCCAAAGTGCTGGGATTACGGATGTGATCCACCGCGCCCAGCCTTAGGGTTGTCTTTTGAAAACAAATGTTTTTCTCTTCTTTTTTGTTTTTTATTTTTTGATACGGAGTCTTGCTCTGTTCCTCAGGCTGGAGTGCAGTGGCCCAATCTCAGCCCACTGCAACCACCGCCTCCTCTGTTCAAGGGATTCTCCTGCCTCAGCTTCCCAAGTAGCTTGGATTACAGGTGTGTATCAGCATGCCTGGCTAATTTTGTACATTTTTATAGAGATGGGGGCAGGTCTTGCTATGTTGCCCAGGTTGGTCCCAAACTCCTGGCCTCAAGTGATCCTCCTGACTTGGCCTTCCAAAGTTCTAGGATTACAGGCATGAGCCACATCACCTGACCATTTTTTTATTTTATTATTTTTCTTTTTTAGAGATGGGGATCTCACTATGTTGACCAAGCTGGCGTTGAACTCCTGGCCTCAAGTGATGCTCCCATCTCAGTCTCCCGAAGTGCTGGGATTACAGGCATGAGCCACTGTGCCCGGCCTTTGTTTTTGTCAAGTTTTTGAGTTGTAAGAGTTCTTTATATACTCGATATTAAGCAAGACCCTGTCTCTTAAAAAAAAAAAAAATGATACGGCCAAGCGCAGTGGCTCATGCCTGTAATCCCAGCATTTTGGGAGGCCGAGGCGGGTGAATCACCAGAGGACAGAAGTTCGAGACCAGCCTGGACAACCCGGTGAAACCCCGTCTCTACTAAAAATACAAAATTAGCCGGGTGTGGTGGCGCATGCCTGTGATCCCAGCAACTTGGGAGGCTGAGGCAGGGAGAATTGCTTGAATTTGGGAGGCAGAGGTTGCAGTGAGCCGAGATCATGTCACTGTACTCCAGCGTTGGACAACAAGATGGAAACTCCATCTCAAAAAAAAAGAGCTATTAGTCCCTTACCAGATATATGATTGGCAAATATTTTCTTACATTCTGTAGGTTGTCTTGTCTTGATACTGTACCTCATTCTTTTTATGCTCTTTTGTTTTTTGTTCTTACTGTTCCATCTTTTATTTGTGTAAGCACTTTAAGTAATATTATTTTGCATGCTATATAATCATTCAAGTGCCTGAAATCCAACTCACCCTCTTTTTTCCTATTGACTCTTCCTCATGACGGATTATTTCTTTATATATTTTGTAACTTTTGTTTGACTGGTCTTAAATTATGAAAATTGAGAAAGATTCTTTGCTTGGTGAAACTTTGGTCAGGCTCCTAAACCTCCTCTTAGGCCCATCTGTGTGCTTCCTCGTAAAATCCAGTTTTAGCAAAGAACCTTGCTGAGTCAATTTAGCAAGAATTTCCCGCACTTAAGATCCTCATCCTTCACCCTCCCCCAGGGGTCTGGTCACCCTGGCCTGTCTTCTGCAAGAATTCCGGTAGGTTGGTCTAGACAGAATCTCCCTCATCCCGATGTTTCCTCTTAGTGATTTTTCATTCACTAACTCCTGCCTTGCTCTTTGGTTCTAAATTCCCGCTTGCCTGTGCTGTATTCAGAATTTAGCCCAATCTTTCCAACTGCAGTAGTTGGACCCCACTGCAGTAGTTCCTGTACTGATCTCCATAGTCCTGAGGGTCCTGAGTAAAGTCTTCCTGATGTACTTTTTTAAATTTATTTTTATTTTTATTTTTTTTGACAGAGTCTTGCTCTGTCGCCCAGGCTGGAGTGCAGTGGCGCAATCCGGCTCACTGCAACCTCCGCCTCCCAGGTTCACATGATTCTCCTGCCTCAGCCTCCCGAGTAGCTGGGACTACAGGTGCCCGCCACCACGGCTGGCTAATTTTTTGTATTTTTAGTAGAGACAGGGTTTTGCCATGTTGGCCAGGCTGGTCTTGAACTCCTGACCTCAAGTGATCCGCCCACCTGGACCTCCCAAAGTGCTGGGATTATAGGCGTGAGCCACCGCGCCAGGCCATCTGATGTACTTTAACAAATATCACTGAAACATTTTTCTTTCCTGCCAGTGGGGTAGTGTCTCTGCATTCTTTTTTTTTTTTTTTTTCTTGAGACGGAGTTTCACTCTTGTTGCCCAGGCTGGTGTGCAATGGCATGATCTCGGCTCACCTCAACCTCCATCTCCTGGGTTCAAGCAATTCTCCTGCTTCAGCCTCCTGAATAGCTGGGATTGCAGGCATGCGCCACCACGCCCAGCTAATTTTGTATTTTTAGTAGAGATGGAGTTTCTCCATGTTGGTCAGGCTGGTCTCGAACTCCTGACCTTGTGATCTGCTTGCCTCGGCCTCCCAAAGTGCTGGGATTACAGGAGTGAACCACCGCGCCCAGCCTCTGCATTCATTTTTTAATCACCAGTCATAATTTTTTCTTTCACAGAATACATATCTTAAACTTGGAAGGAATCTGCTGCATTTCCCTATAGAGTATTTTGTTTTGTTTTGCTAGAGACAAAAGCAGTTACTGGGGCTCATAACACAATACCCCTAAGTATGGCACATTGGCATTCTGGTTGTTTTTTAGCTGAAGGAGGCAGGAGTGCCTCAGAAGCCAGATGATCTCTCTCTGACCTTCTCCCGCCCTCTCTATCCTCCCACTTGCCTACCTCCCCACTGCCCGACCCCACTACTTCTCCCCTAAAGCAAGCCATGAAATTGAGAAAGATTACTCTCTGACTTACTTCTTCTGAAAGTAGGTCATAGACCCTTATGTGACATGGGTCCTGCCTGAGGGAATGCTACACAAAGACACAAAGAATCTGGACAAACGGGTTATGCTGAGTTCCCCCAAGCAAACACACATTTTTCCCTGGGTCTTTCTCTGTCATTCAAGCCAGAGTGCTGTCATGCAATCCTAGTTGACTGCAGCCTGGACCTCCTGGGCTCAAGCTATCCTCCCACCTCAGCCTCCTTAGTAGCTAGGACTACAGGTACATGCCACTGTGCCTGCTAATTTAAAAAAAAAAAAAAATTTTTGGCCAGGTGCGGTGGCTCACACCTGTAATCCCAGCACTTTGGGAGGCCGAGGCAGGCAGATCACCCAAGGTCAGGAGTTTGAGACCAACCTGACCAACATGGAGAAGCCCTGTCTCTACTAAAAATACAAAAATTAGCCAAGCATGGTGGCTCATGCCTGTAGTCCCAGCTACTCAGGAAGCTGAGGCAGAGACTTACTTAAACCCAGGAGGCAGAAGTTGCAGTGAGTTGAGATTGTGCCACTGCACTCCAGCCTGGATGACAGAGCAAGACTCTGAAGAAAAAAAAAAAAACAACTCAGAGGAACACATTTATTATAAATAGGTATTTTATTTATAAAGAACATTTTGAAGGATACAGATGAACAGCCAGATAAAGTACATATGGCAAAGTACTGGGGAATGGGTGGGAAGCTGCCATGCTGTCTCTGAGCATGCCATTCTCCTAGCACCTCTGTGTTCAGCAACTTGGATGTTCATCAAATCTCATAGTTCAGGAGGTTTTTGTTTTTTGTTTTTTGTTTTTTGAGATGGAGTCTCGCTCTGTCGCCCAGGCTGGAGTGCAGTGAGTGGCGTGATCTTGGTTCACTGAGACCTCCACCTCCCAGGTTCAAGTGATTCTCCTGCCTCAGCCTCCCAAGTAGCTGGGATTACAGGCATCTGCCAACATGCCCAGCTAATTTTGTATTTTTTTAGTAGAGACAGGGTTTCACCATGTCAGGCTGGTCTGGAACTCCTGACCTCAGGTGATCCACCCACCTTGGCCTCCCAAAGTGCTGGGATTACAAGCACAAGCCACCGCGCCCAGCCCTTTGAGGAGTTTTTATAGGGCTTAATCTCTAGCTTTCCCCACCACTCCTTTCTGGATGTTCCTGGTGTTGACCTAAAGGAAGAAGCTGAGGCAAAATTAATATAAGTAGAGAGTTTATTTGGGCCAAGCTTAAAGCTTGCAACCTAGGAGCACAGATTCAAGTTGCCCTGAATATACACTCTGATGAGAAGCAGTTGCAAGTAGATTTTTAAACACAAAAAAGGGGGACAGGGAGTGGGCTTATACAAAGTTGTTTGTAAAGCCTAGGTGCAGTGATTTACACCTGTAATCCCAGCACTTTGGGAGGCCAAGGCGGGTGGATCTCTTGAGGTTAGGAGTTCTAGACCAGCCTGGCCAACATGGTGAAACCCTGTCTCTAGTAAAAATACAGGAAAGTTAGCCAGGTGTGGTGGCACATGTCTGTAGTTCTAGCTATTCGGGAGGCTGAGGCAGGAGAATCATTTGAGCCAGGGAGGTGGAGGTTGCAGTAAGCCGAGATTGCACCACTGCACTCCAGCTTGGGGGACAGAGTAAGACTCTGTCTCAAAAAAAAAAAAAAAAAGAATTTTTTTGTAGAGATAGGGTCTCCCTGTGTTGCCCAGGCTGGTCTTGAACTCTGGGACTCAAGTGATCTGCCCACCTCAGCTTCCCAAAGTGCTGGGATTACAGGGGTGAGCCACCTTGCTCAGATAGCAAGCAGTTTAAACGATGAATACATAGCTGAAAGGAAGGAGTAGGTTATGACTGCTGTCTCATTTTAATGTCTCCTTGGGGGCTAATAATTTATTTTTACTTTTTAATTTTTTTTTAAATTTTTAATTTTTGGAGATAATGTCTTGCTCTGTTGCCCAGGCTGAAGTGCAGTGATGCTATCATAGCTCACTGCATGCTTAAACCCCTGGGTTCAAGTGAGCTCCCACCTCAGCCTCCCAAGTGGTCGAGTGGCTGACACTACAGGCATTTGCAACCATTCCTGGATAATTTTGTAATTTTTTTTATTTTTGTAAAGACAAGGTCTTGGCCAGGTGCGGTGGCTCAAGCCTGTAATCCCAGCACTTTGGGAGGCCGAGGCGGGCAGATCATGAGGTCAGGAGATCGAGACCAGCCTGGCTAACACAGTGCAACCCTGTCTCTGCTAAAATTACGAAAAATTAGCTGGGCGTGGTGGCGGGCGCCTGTAGTCCCAGCTACTCAGGAGGCTAAGATAGGAGAATTGCTTGAACCTGGGAGGCGGAGGTTGCAGTGAGCTGAGATCACGCCATTGCACTCCAGCCTGGGCGACACAGCAAGACTCCGTCTCAAAAGAAAAAAAAAAAAAAAGACAAGGTCTTGCTGTGTTGCCCAGGCTTGTCTTGAACGCCTGGGCTCTAGGGATCCTCTCTCTTTGGCCTCCCAAAGTGCTGGGATTACAGGGAGGAGCCACTGGGTTCACAGGGTTCGTAATTTAAAGGATTTGCATTCCTCAGATAAAAGTTATTTTTTCTCACTGGCTGGGGCTGAGAGTTCCAACCCCCTAATCCTCTAATCACTTGATCTTTCTGGAGCCCAGCCCCAGCCAGTGCTGCCTAAGGTACCCCCCTCCCTATTTCAAGTTTCTGCATTAGCATAAACTCAGGTGTTATCAAAGGGGCTCATTATTAATAACAAAAGACCCTCCCATCCCTCAGGAAGTTCCAAAGGTTTTAAAGGCTTTGTGATGCCAGGGTACCATGACCCAAGCCTGTAATCCCAGCACTTGGTGAGGTTGAGCTAGGAGGACCCTTTGAGACGAGGAGTTTGAGGATGCAGTGGACTATGATCCTGCCAGTGCACTCCAGCCTGAGACTCAAAATAAATAGATAAATAAAATAAAATAAAATTAAATTAAAATAAAGCTCCATGACAGGAAGTGGGGACAAAGCCCAAGTATATTTCATATTATACCAGGGTGTATTTCTCTTATTCTTTTGGGAATTTAGCTCTGCATGTAAAGGATTTATTTTTCTAGTTTTTCCAGCATTTTTTGGTAGTTTTAGCAAGCAGGTTTCTCATTATGTCTTGACAAGATCTTCCCGAAAGCAAAAGTGTGACTTAAATTTAAAATACATCTCTGAGCTGGGTGCAGTGGCTTGTGCCTGCAATTCCAGCACTTTTGGGAGGCCGAGGTGGGAGGATTGCTTGAGCCTAGGAGTTTGAGACCAGCCTGGGCAACATGTAAAGACAACATCACAAGGCCAGGCGCAGTGGCTCAAGCCTGTAATTCCAGCACTTTGGGAGGCCAAGGTGGTTGGATCACGATGTCAGGAGTTTGAGACCAGCCTGGCCAACATGGTGAAACCACATCTCTACGAAAAATATAAAAAAATTAGCCAGGCATATTGGTGCGGGCCTGTAATCCCAGCTACTTTGGAAGCTGAGGCAGGAAAATCACTTGAACCCGGGAGGTGGATGTTGCAGTGAGCTGGTATCAAGCCACTGCACTCCAGCTTGGGCAAAAGAGCAAGACACCATCTCAAAAAACAAAACAAAACAAAACAAAAAAACACACCACTAAAAAAATTAAAAATAAGCCAGATGGACTGGGCAAAGTGGCTCACGCCTGTAATCTCAGCACTTTGGAGGCCGAGGTAGGCAGATCACCTGAGGTCAGGAATTCGAGACCAGCCTGATAGACATGGAGAAACCCCATCTCTACTAAAAATACAAAATTAGCCAGGCATGGTGGCACATGCCTGTAATCCCAGCTACTCCAGAGGCTGAGGCAGGATAATCGCTTGAACCTGGGAGGCAGAGGTTGCAGTGAGCCGAGATTGCGCCATTGCACTCCAACTTGGGCAACAAGAGTGAAACCCCGTCTCGAAAAAAAAAAAAACCAGATGTGGTGGCACATGCTTGTAGTCCCAGGAACTTGGGAGGCTGAGGCAGGAGGATCATTTGAGCCTGGGGGAGTTGAGGCACAGTGAGCTGTGATGGTACCACTGCACTCCAGCCTGGAATGACACAGGGAGATATTGTCTAAAAAGATAATAATAATATGATAAAATACATCACTGCTGTCTAGAGAATAGATGTTAGTACTTCTCTGGGGAAAATTAATAAAAATAAAACAAAAAAGAAAGAGAAAGGACGTTAGCAGAGCAGGAGGGGAAGCAAGAAGATAATTAGGAGAGTACTTCAGTAGTTATCAGATAATGGCTAGTAGTTATTAGATGATGATGAGTTGGCTTAGAATGTGTTCAGGATATATTTTGAAAGTAGAGCCAACAGGATTTGCTGATTGGATATTGTTGCTGTAGTAAGAAAAGAAGTAGGCTGGGCGCGGTGGCTCAAGCCTGTAATCCCAGCACTTTGGGAGGCCGAGGCAGGCGGATCACAAGGTCAGGAGATTGAGACCATCCTGGCTAACACGGTGAAACCCCGTCTGTACTAAAAATATAAAAAAAATTAGCTGGGCGTGGTGGCGGGCGCCTGTAGTCCCAGCTGCTCGGGAGGCTGAGGCAGGAGAATGGCATGAACCTGGGAGGCGGAGCTTACAGTGAGCTGAGATCGCGCCACTGCACTCCAGCCTGGGCGACAGAGCGAGACTCCGTCTCAAAAAAAAAAAAAAAAAAAAAAGGGAGTAAAGTAAGACCTCTAGTTTGATGGTTTGAAGATGTGGATGAATAGCAGTGCCATTCATGAAATGGTAAGGACTGGGTCCAGAAAGGTCTGTGAAGAGATCACCCACAGTCTTGGTCTGGACACTTTACATTTGAGATGCTTGGCATCCAGGTATACGTGTAAAGTAACTAGGGGGCAACTTTGACTACTGATTTTATTTTATTTATTTATTATTATTATTTTTTGAGACGGAGTTTTGCTCTTGTTGCCCAGGCTGGAGTGCAATGGCACGATCTTGGCTCACCGCAATCTCTGCCTCACAGGTCCAGGCGATTCTCCTGCCTTGGCCTCCTGAGTAGCTGGGATTACAGGTGCCCGACACCATGCCCGGCTTATTTTGTAGTTTATTAGTAGAGACGGGGTTTCTCCATGTTGGTCAGGCTGGTCTCAAACTCCCGACCTCAGATGATCCACCCATCTCAGCCTCCCAAAGTGCTGGGATTACAGGCATGAGCCACTGCGCCTGGCCTATTTTATTTTCTATAGCCTCATAACAGAGGTGAGACTAGTGATTTTAGAGCCACATTTCCTGGCTTCTGTTTTTATTATTTTAATTATTTATTATTATTAATTTTGTTTTTTTGGGGGGGGGTTGTTTGTTTTGTTTTTATTATTATTATTTTTTGAGTCTCACTCTGTTGCTCAGGCTGGAGTGCAGTGGCACAATCTTGGCTGACTGCAACCTCCACCTCCTGGCTTCAGGCGATTCTCCTGCTTCAGCCTCCCCAGTAGCTGGGATTACAGGTGCCTGCCACCATGCCCAGCTGTTTTTTGTATTTTAGTAGAGACGGGGTTTCACCACGTTGGCCAGCTGGTCTTGAACTCCTGGCCTCAAGTGATCCACCTGTCTTGGCTTCCCAAAGTGCTGGGACTACAGGCATGAGCCACCATGCCTGGCTGCTTCCCATACATTTTGTTTAGCAATTCACCAATTCACATCCTAGCTCAACTGGTTTTTTTTGTTTGTTTTTTTGTGTTTTTTTTTTTATGAGCCAGGGTCTCACTCTGTCGCCCAGACTGGAGTGCACTGTTGCGATCTCAGCTTACTGCAACCTTGGCCTCCCAGGCTCAAGCAATTCTCCTGCCTCAGCCTCCCGAGTAGGTGGGATTACAGGCACACACCATTACTGCCTGGCTAATTTTTTGTATTTTTAGTAGAGACGGGGTTTCACCATGTTGGTCAGGCTGGTCTTGAACTCCTGACTTCAAATGATCCCAGCCTCAGCCTCCCAAAGTTTTGAGATTACAGGAGTGAGCCAAGGCGCCTGGCCTTGAGCCACCTCACGCAGCCTTCAACTTCGTATTAATTGTGTGATCTTTGGCAAGTTACTTAGCATCTCTTTGTCCTAGGTTTTTTCTTTTTTCTTTTTTTTTTTTGAGACAGAGTCTTGCTCTGTCGCCCAGGCTGGAGTGCAGTGGTGCTGGCTCAGCTCACTGCAAGCTCTGCCTCCCGGGTTCACTCATGCCATTCTCCTGCCTCAGCCTCCCGGGTAGCTGAGACTATGGGCGCCCGCCACCACGCCCGGCTAATTTTTTTGTATTTTTAGTAGAGACAGGGTTTCACCATGTTAGCCAGGATGGTCCCGATCTCCTGACCTCGTGGTCCACCTGCCTCGGTCTCCCAAAGTGCTGGGATTACAAGCATGAGCCACCGCACCCGGCCTGTCCTAGGTTTTTTCATCTGTAAAAGGTGGTAGTAGGACAGGTATGGTGGCTCACACCTGTAATCTCAGCACTTTGGGAGGCCGAGGCAGGCAGATCACCTGTGGGCAGGAGTTTGAGACCAGCCTGGCCAGCATGGTGAAACCCTGTCTCTACTAAAAATACAAAAATTAGCCAGCCGTGGTGTCATGTGCCTGTAATCCCAGCTATTCAGGAGGCTGAGGCAAGAGAATCACTTGAACCTGGGAGACAGAGGTTGCAGTGAACTGAGATCGTGCCACTGGACTCCAGCCTGGGCAACAGAGTGAGACTCCGTCTCAGAAAAAATCATAATAATAATGCCTGGCACATTTTGGGTTGTCACTGGGAATGGGTGCTACTGGCATCCAGTGGGTAGAAGCCAGGGATGCTGCTCAACATTCCCTTACAATAAATAATCATTTGGTCAAAATTTCTATAGTGTCAAGATTTAGAAAACCAATTCTAATGCATCTGAGGCACACTAGTGTGCAGGTCTGACCTGGGAAATCAGTGTAGCTGAAGAGGAGAGGAGAGCTGAGGCCTGTGGTTCTCTTGGCTCTCTCAGGAGTCAAGATTCTTGAGAGAGGCAGAGGTACTGAGAAGTAGCCAGTGAGGCAGGAATAACACAGAAGAGTGTGACAGGAGTAATGACAGAACAGTTTCAAGAAGGGGGCAGGAAAGCGATCAATGATAACACTGACTAATATTTATTTATTTATTTATTTTGAGACGGAGTCTCACTCTGTCACCCAGGCTGGAATACAGTGGCATGATCTTGGCTCACTGCATCCTCCGCCTCCCTGGTTCGAGGGATTCTTGTGCCTCAGCCTCCTGACTAGCTGGGATTACAGATGCCTACCACCACTCCCGGCTAATTTTTGTATTTTTAGTAGAGACGAAGTGTCACTATGTTGGCCAGGCTGCTCTGGAACTCCTGACCTCAAGTGATCCACCCGCCTCCCACTCCCAAAGTGCTGGGATTACAGGCGTGAACCACCGTGCCCAGCTATACTGACTAATATTTATGATGGCAGAATATTTTCTTTTTCTTTTTTTTTTTTTTTTGAGACAGAGTCTCGCTCTGTCGCCCAGGCTGGAGTGCAGTGGCGTGATCTCGGCTTACTGCAAGCTCTGCCTCCTGGGTTCACACCATTCTCCTGCCTTAGCCTCCCGAGTAGCTGGAACTACAGGCGCCTGTCACCATGCCCGGCTAATTTTTTATGTTTTTAGTGGAGACAGGGTTTCACCGTGTTAGCCAGGATGGTCTCGATCTGATCTTGTGGTCCGCCTGCCTTGGCCTCCCAAAGTGCTGGGATTACAGGCGTGAGCCACCGCACCCAGCCAAGTACTTTAATTAAGCATTTATTTATTTATTTATTTATTTATTTATTTATTTATTTATTTATTTGAGACAGAGTCCTACTGCAAAGCCCAGGCTAGAGTGCAGTGGTGTGATATTGGCTTACTGCAACCTCCACCTCCAGTGTTCAAGTGATTCTCCTGCCTCACCCTCCCGAGCAGCTGGGATTACAGGCTCCCGCCACCACACCTGGCTAATTTTTGTATCTTTAGTAGAGATGGGGTTTCGCCATATTGGCCAGGCTGGTCTTGAACTCCTGACCTCAAGTGATCTACCTGCCTTGGCCTCCCAAAGTGCTGAAATTACAGGCATGACCCACTGATCCCAGCCTTAGTTAAGCATTTAATATGCACAATACCTCTGTGAAGTAGATATTATGCCCATTTTATAGTTGAATAAGCCAAGGCAAAGATCTATAAATGTCAAATGCTGCTAAAAGGTTGACTGGAGGAAGATCTGAGATTTGAATATGGGGTTTGGCAAAGTGGAGGATGTTGCTGACTATGACAAAGAAGGGTTCAGAAGAATGAAATGGTGGGGGCAGAAGACTCATTACTGTGGCTAGAGAAGAAAATAAATGATGAACAATTGGAGACATATAATGCAGAAACTCTTTTTTTTTTTTTAAACGGAGTCTCGCTCTGTTGCCCAGGCTGGAGTGCAGTGGCATGATCTCAGCTCACTGCAACCTCCGCCTCCCGGGTTCAGGAGATTCCCATGCCTCAGCCTCTCGAGTAGCTGGGATTACAGGCACCCGACACCACGCCAGGCTAATTTTTGGTAACTTTAGTATAGACGGGGTTTCACCATGTTGGCCAGGCTGGTCTCAAACTTCTAATGCCAGGTGACCCACCTGCCTCGGCCTCCCAAAGTGCTGGGATTATAGGCGTGAGCCAGAGTCCAGCCAAAACTCTTTTTTTTTTTTTTTTTTTTGAGATGGAATCCCGCTCTGTCGCCCAGGCTGGAGTGCAGTGGCGCGATCTCGGCTCACTGCAAGCTCCACTTCCTGGGTTCACACCATTGTCCTGCCTCAGTCTCCCCAGTAGCTGGGATTACAGGTGCCCGCCACGCCCAGCTAATTTTTGTATTTTTAGTAGAGACGGGCTTTCACCTTGTTAGCTGGGATGGTCTCAATATCCTGACCTCGTGATCTGCCAGCCTCAGCTTCCCAAAGTGCTGGGATTACAGGCGTGAGCCACCACACCCGGCCTTTTTTGTATTTTTAGTAGAGACAGGGTTTCACTATGTTGGCCAGGCTGGTCTCCAACTCCTGACCTCAGGTTATCCACCTGCCTCGGCCTCCCAAAGTGCTGGGATTACAGGCATGAGCCAGCGTGCCCAGCCTATTTGTGGTAATGCATTTAAAGAGAGTTCAGAATAATATTACAGGGAGAGCAGGGAGAGACATGTGGTCTAGGGAGGGACTAGTGAGCATGAGAGTGAGAGTTTGAGTTGGGATGACCTTGTTGGAGTTGGGATTTTTGTCAAAGAAAGGAAGGGAAATGGACTTGAAGTTGAAAGGGATCAAGAAGCTTCTATTCTATGTCCTATGACACATGAGATGTAGGATAAGAACACACCCACTTCTGGAGAGGGCTGCAGGGGAAGCAGTCCTCAGAGGAAGACCATGTTCCAGTTAAAGCAGGAAAGTGATCAGAGAAAAAGTTAAGGACAGATGATTTTGCTGATGACAGAGAGTGAATTTCCAAGGACTCAGTACAATAGAAGGTTTTGGAGCACCTGGGAGGGATGGGGGAAACTGGGTCAGATTGTGGACTGTACAGAGTTGGATGTGTATTAGAATCTGGGGGATTCAAATTTGGGTGGTGACGGCTGGGCACGGTTGCTCACGCCTGTAATCTCAGCACTTTCGGAGGCCAAGGCGGGCGGATCACCTGAGGTTAGGAGTTCCAGACCAGCTTGCCCAACATGTCGAAATCCTGTCTCTACTAAAGATATAAAAAATTAGCTGGGCGTGGTGGCAGGCACCTGTAATCCCAGCTACTTGGGAGGCTGAGGCAGGAGAATCACTTGAACCCGGGAGGCAGAGGTTGCAGTGAGCCGAGATTGTGCCACTGCACTCCAGCCTGGGCAAGAAGAATGAAACTCCGTCTCAAAAAAAAAAAAAAAAAAAGGATTTGGGTGGTGACTGAGGACTATGGTAAATAGAGATTAGTGTTGATTATGTTTTATTTTTATTCTTTTGGATAGTTAAAAAAATGTTTGTTCAAAGTATAACTTAAGTACAGTAACATTCACCCTTTTTTTTGTCTCTTGTTGCCCAAGCTGGAGTGAAATGGCACCATTCAGCTCACTGCAACCTCCGCCTTCCGGGTTCAAGCGATTCTCCTGCCTTTGCCTCCTGAATAGCTGGGACTACAGGCTTGCACCAACATGCCTGGCTAATTTTTTGTAATTTTAGGAGAAACGGGGTTTCACCATGTTAGCCAGGCTGGTCTCGAACTCCTGACCTCAGTTGGTCCGCCTGCCTTGGCCTCCAAAGTGGTGGGATTACAGGTGTGAGTCACTGAGCCCGGCCAACATTCACCCTTTTAGTGCACAGTTAGACTTAGTTTTGACAAAAGCATACAATTGTGTAGTCATCACCACAATCAAGATTTAGTTCCATCATTCCAAAAGCTTCCGAGTGTCACCATGTGGTTAACTGCCCTCCACATCCCAGTCCCTGGCAACCACCAATCTGTGTTCTGCAGCAATAGTTTTGCCTTTTCCAGAATGTTATATACACAGTTTGTAACCTTTTGAGTCAGGGCATTGCTTGTATCAGTTCATGGTGTTGCTTGTATCAGTAGTTTATTCCTTTTTATTGCTGAGTAGTATCCTGTTACGTGGACGTACCACTGTTTATCCATTCACCAGTGGAAGGACATTTGAATTGTTTCTTTTGTTTTTGTTTTGAGGACAAATAAAGCCCCTGTAAACATTTGCATACAGATTTTTGTGGGAACACAAGTTTTCATTTCACTTGGGTAAATACTTAGAAATGGGATTGCTATTGTAAAGTAAGCAAATGTCAAGCTTCATGAGATACTGCTGAACTGTTTTGCATAGTGACTGAGTTCATTTCTTTTCAACATTCATTAAGGAGTCACCATGTGCCAGGAGCATAGAGTTGAGTAGTTGTTAGAGAATGTGGCCTCCAAATCTGAAATACTGGCTATCTGGCCCTTTACAGAAAAAGTTTGTTGACCCTTGTCATAAGACTATGGCCCATAAGAGCTCATGGCCTGATTATACTAATTTTATAAGCAATTTCACGGAGTCCTCTGAGGCCAATAATCAACAGCACAGTTATTTTATAGAATTGTATTGTTTAACTAGGAAATATAAAAACCTTGCTCTTGAAAGAGAAATAAAGATTTTAAAAAATTACTGGGAGGTATCTTGTTATTGAATGCTACATCCAAACTATGCAAGTTTTTATTTTTCCACAATCATTGAAAATTGAGCTTGATATGGCCGGGCGCGGCGACTCACGCCTGTAATCCCAACACTTTGGGAGTCCGAGGCGGGTGGATCACAAGGTCAGGAGTTTGAGACCAGCCTTACCAACATGGTGAACCCGTCTCTACTAAAAATACAAAAAAATTAGCCAGGCGTGGTGGTGCGCGCCTGTAATCTCAGCTACTCAGGAGGCTGAGGCAGGAGAATTGCTTGAACCCAGAAGGCAGAGGTTGCAGTGAGCCGAGATCGCGCCATTGCACTCCAGTCTGGGCGACAGAGGGAGACTCCCATCTCAAAAAACAAAACAAAACAAAACAAAATTGAGCTTGATATCTAAAAGGGTAAGGATGTTTACTCAAGTCATTGTATTTTCACACACTGCTGCACACATCACATAATTTGTCCCAAGAGTACAGCCAACAACAGTTTTGATATTTTAGCAGGATGGGAAGGGACGTCTTCACCCTCCTAGGAGATTTGTCGATTGCACGCGCAACGTTATGCGCATGCGCGGTCAGTCAACGGTCCGTTGGTGCCGCGAGTGCGCAGGCGCGTCGTTCCGGCGCCGGCTTTGGCGGAGGGGTGGGACTTGCACCGGCGTCTCTTCTTCTAACTGCAGTTTGTGGCAGCGCCATTTTGAATGTGCAGTTGCAGCGGGCGTGAGTTGGGGGAGGACGGGTTGCCGACTCGCCTACCTAGCGGTCTCTTGATTGTCGATATTTTGTTGGCATAGGTTTATGTAGAGACGTATACATATATATAGACACACTGTCTATAAATCTAGGCCTGTATCCGGTGTCCGAGGCGAACTCAGTAAGATGATGTTAAGAGGAAACCTGAAGCAAGTGCGCATTGAGAAAAACCCGGCCCGCCTTCGCGCTCTGGAGTCCGCGGTGGGCGAGAGCGAGCCGGCGGCCGCGGCAGCCATGGCGCTCGCTCTTGCCGGGGAGCCGGCACCGCCCGCGCCCGCGCCTCCGGAGGACCACCCGGACGAGGAGATGGGGTTCACTATCGACATCAAGAGTTTCCTCAAGCCGGGCGAGAAGACGTACACGCAGCGCTGCCGCCTCTTCGTGGGAAATCTGCCCACCGACATCACGGAGGAGGACTTCAAGAGGCTCTTCGAACGCTATGGCGAGCCCAGCGAAGTCTTCATCAACCGGGACCGTGGCTTCGGCTTCATCCGCTTGGTGAGTGTCAGGCCGCCCGCGCGAGGGAACAAAAGGACTGTCGGGGTGGCCGCGGGGTCGTGGGGCTGAGGCCAGCCTCGTCCTAGGACGCTGTCTCAACCTATGGCAACCGTGGCGCCGCTCGGCCTCATCGATTCCTCTGTGCGGGGTTGGCCGCTTCCCCAGCTCGGCGCCTTTGGTTTCGAGTTCGCGGTCCCGGGATTTCCTGCGCTCACAGTGGCCGCCGTTTTCTGCCGTGCGCCGATCGTGCTTTGCGGTGGCTGCAGGCCTGCTGCCCTGCGCTGGATCGGGCATGGTGCACCCTGCCCAGGTAGCGAGCGCTCCCGGGTTCCCCGTTGCCCCGGGTACCGAAAGGGTCCGGGGACAGGGGCGGGCAGCGTTTTGGGGTGAGAATTCTTCAAGGCAAAAATCGTGCCATAAAAAACGAATTGGATGTAAATTTGGAAAGGAAGCTTAAGTCGGACCAGACGTATCACTGGTCGTGAGGGTCTATCCAGGAGACTTGCTTCTTAAACAATTATTAACATCCCATCCTTGGCTTCAACCACACCTATATGCGTTTAAGGGTAGACCACTTTATTTCTTTTTAAATTAAATTTATTTATTTTAATAGAAATGGGGTCTCGCTATGTTGCCCAGGCTGGTCTCGAACTCCTGAGCATGAGCGATCCTCCTGCCTTGGCCTGCCACTTTATTTCTCACCTCAGTGCAGCCTGCTATTTACCTTAAACTGCTTAGGTGCCCAAACTCTGTACTCAAGTAACACCGTTTAATCTGCAGTAATGAGAGGGTGTTTAATTGTATGTATCTAATATAGTGTTTTTCTACCAAACATCCTGGAGAGTTTCACGTTTTTATAGGGGGGAGAATAGATGATACACAGTACTACTTCATAAATTACTGATACATATCCCAGTATCAGAGTAATATAGCTTACTCTCTTTTAATCTAAACTTTGAAAAGTTTTCCAATAATTTATGCAAAAATTATGATTCCTTTATATTTTAAAAAAATTTGAACAAGCCTGGCCAACATGGCGAAACTCCATCTCTACTAAAAATACAAAAATTAGCTGGGCGTGGTGGTGCGCGCCTGTAGTCCCAGTTACTTGGGAGGCTGAGGCAGAGGCTGCAGTGAGCTGAGATCACGTCACTGCACTCCAGCCTGGGCGACAGAGCGAGATTCCGTCTCAAAACAAAACAAAAATTGCTAAGGTTTACGCCTTTTTTTTTTTTTTTTTTTTTTTTTGAGACTGGGTCTCGCTCTATCACCCAGGCTAGAGTGCAGTGGCGCGATCTCAGCTCCTGGGCTCAAGAAGTTCTCCCACCTCAGCCTCCCGAGTAGCTGGGACTGGGACTACAGTCACGCATCCCCAAGCCTGCCTAATTTTTGTATTTTTTGTAGAGGCGGTGTTTCGTCATGTTGCCCAGGTTGCTTTCGAATTCCTGGGCTGAAACGATCCTCCCGCCTTGGCCTCCCAAAGTGCTGGGATTACAGGGTGAGCCACTGTGTCCGGCCTGGAACTTTGATTTTCAAAATTGGGTTCTCTGTCTGGACGATACAAAATCTTAATATGTAGAGAAAATTGTAATTACATGGTACGGTATTTTTATTACTTTTTTTCTTTTTTAAAAAATTAATCTTCTAAAACCTTTAAGATAGTGTAATTTTTTTTTTTTTTTGAGACGGAATCTTGCTCTGTCACCACGTTGGAGTGCAGTGGCGGGATCTTGGTTCACTGCAACCTCCACCTCCTGGGTTCAAGCGATTCTCCTGCCTCAGCCTCCGGAGTAGCTGGGACTACAGGCGCATGCAACCACGCCCAGCCAATTTTTGTGTTTTTAGTAGAGACGGGGTTTCACCATGTTGGCCAGGATGGTCTTGACCTATTGACCTCGTGATCCGCCCGCCTTGGCCTCCCAAAGTTCTTGGATTTCAGGGGTGAGCCACGGCGCCCAGCCAAGGGACTGTTTTTTTGAGAGGGAGTCTCACTCTGTCGCCCAGGCGGGAGTGCAGTAGCGCGATCTCGACTCACTGCAACCTCTGCCTCCCTGGTTCAAGCGATTCTCCTGCCTCAGCCTCCTGAGTAGCTGGGACTACAGGTGTGTGCCACCACGCCTGGCTAATTTTTGTATTTTTAGTAGAGACGGGGTTTCATCATGCTGGTCAGGCTGGTCTCAAACTCCTGACCTCGTGATCCGCCTGCCTTGGCCTCCCAAAGTGCTGGGATTACAGGCGTGAGCCACTGTGCCTGGTGAGACTGTATTTTTTAGGGCAAACACTTCAACATGTAAGTGGCTTCAAGAGAAGGGTAAATATTCGCAAACTATTAATAATAATGAAATATGGAAATTTCCTTAAAATTCAGGTTAAATAATCATTACATTTTGAACATTATAAATGCATTTATTTATTTTTTGGACATCAGAGACAGCTCGCCATTTGGTGAAAATTTTTATGTAAAAGTTATCTTTTTTTTTTTTTGAGCTGAGGTCTTGCTGTGTGGCCCAGGCTGGAGTGCAGCGGTGTGATCTCGGCTCACTGCAACCCCCGCCTCCTGGACTAAAGCGATTCTCCTACCTCAGCCTCTGGAGTAGCTGGAATTACAGGCGCCCGCCTTCATGCCCGGCTAATTTTTGTATTTTTAGTAGAGATGGGGTTTCACCATGTTGGCCAGGCTGGTCTCGAACTCCTGACCTCAGGTGATCCACCCGCCTCAGCCTGCCAAAGTGCTGGGATTACAGGTGTACAGGTGTGAGCAACTGTGCCCGGCCTCTTTTTTTTTTTTTTTTTTTTTTAGATGGAGCCTCACTGTCACCCAGGCTGGAGTGCAGTGGCACACTGGGCTCACTGCAGCCTTGCCTCCCCAGGTTCAAGCGATTCTCACTCCTCAGCCTCCTGAATAGCTGGAATTACAGGCATGACACCACCCCGGGCTGATTTTTGTATTTTTAGTAGAGATAGGGTTTCACCATGTTGGCCAGGCTGGTCTTGAACTCCTGACCTCAGGTGATCCACTTGTCTCGGCCTCCCAAAGTGCTGGGATTACAGGCGTGAGCCACCATGCCCAGCATATTATTTTTTAGGGTTTTAAAAATTTACATATAGTAGGCCGGGCGCGGTGGCTCACGCCTATAATCCCAGCACTTTGGGAGGCCGAGGCAGGCGGATCACGAGGTCAGGAGATCGAGACCATCCTGGCTAACACAGTGAAACCTCGTCTCTACTAAAAATACAAAAAATTAGCCGATTGTGGTTGCAGGCACCTGTAGTCCCAGCTACCCGGGAGGCTGAGGCAGGAGAATGGCGTGAACCCAGGAGGCGGAGCTTGCAGTGAGATTGCGCAGCTGCACTCCAGCCTGGGTGACAGAGTGAGACTCCATCTCAAAAAAAAAAAAAAATTTGCATATAGTAAAGGGTACACATTTTAAGTGTACTGGTTGGTGATTTTTGTTTTTTTCTCTTGAGACAGAGTGCCCAGACTAGAGTGCAGTGGCATGATCATGGCTCACTCTAGCCTCCACTTCCTGGGCTGAAGTGATCCTCACACCTCAGCCCCTCAGGTTGCTGGGACCACAGGCACACACCACCACACCCAGCTAATTTTGTTTATTTTTTGTAGAGACAAGGTCTCTCTCATTATGTTGCCCAGGCAGGTCTCAAACTCCTGGGCTTACATGATCCCTCCTCCTCAGCTTCCCAAAGTGTTAGGATGACAAGTGTGAGCCACCATGCCTGGCCACTGGTTTGTGAATTTTGACAAATGTATATGTCTGTTTAACTCAAACCCCTATCAAAATATACGTATTATCACCCCATTAAATGTCTTCATATTTCTTCCTATTCTCATTTTATTTTATTTTATTTTTTTGAGATGGAGTCTTGCTCTGTCACCCATGCTGGAGTGCAGTGGTGCGATCGCGGCTCACTGCAAGTTCCGCCTCCCGTGTTCACACCATTCTCCTGCCTCAGCCTCCCCAGCAGCTGGGACTACAGGCGCACACTGCCACGTCCGGCTAATTTTTTTGTATTTTTAGTAGAGACGGGGTTTCACTGTGTTAGCCAGGATGGTCTCAATCTCCTGACCTCGTGATTCTCCTGCCTCGGCCTCCCAAAGTGCTGGGATTACAGGCGTGAGCCACTGTGCCCGGCCCTATTCTCACTTTCAAGACTGTTTCTAAAGTCTACCTCTTAAGAGTTGTTGGATTATATGATGTATTAGGTAAGAAAGTACCCATCTCTTTTTAGGTGTTTATTAAGTGCTTGCTGCTACTACTGTTACTAGTGAGTTAAAAGCAATAAACAAAACGACTGTTTAGAATGCAATTATCCCTCAGTATCTGTGGGGGATTGATTCTAGGACCTCCTCCAGTACTAAAATTCGTAGATGCTCAAATCCTTATACTGTGTAAAAATGGCATTGTTTTTCCATGTTACCCATGCAATCCTCCTGTATACTTTAAATCATCTCTAGATTACTTGTAATACCTAGTACAATGTAAATGCTGTATGAATAGCTGTTATGCTGTATTATTTGGTTTTTTTTTTTTTTTGTCTATTTATTTTTTTGAGACGGAGTCTCGCTCTGTCGCCCAGGCGTGAGTGTAGTGGCACTGTCTCAGCTCACTGCAACCTCTGCCTCACGGGTTCAAGCAATTCTCCTGCCTCAGCCTCCTGAGTAGCTGGGACTACAGGCCCGTGCCACATGCCTGGCTAATTTTCGTTTTTGTTTTTTTTTGTATTTTTAGTAGAGACGGGGTTTCACTATGCTGGCTAGGCTGGTCTCGAACTCCTGACCTCGTGATCTGCCCGCCTCGGCCTCCTAAAGTGCTGGGATTACAGGCATGAGCCACTGCGCCCAGCCTATTTATTTTCTTTTATTTAAATTTTATTTTTTTATTTTAAAGGAATAAAGAAGAGGTCTTGCTATGTTGCCTAGGCTGGTCTTAAAACTCCTGGCCTCAAGGATTCTTCCTGTTTTGGCTTCCCAAAGTGCTGGGATTACAGGTGTGAGCCCCTTACCCTGCCTGTCAATTTTAAATTGTTTCTTTCCCAAATGTTTGCTTTTCTTTCTTTCTTTTTCTTTTTTGTTTTTGTTTTTGTTTGTTTTTTTGGACACAGAGTCTGTCCCTGACACCCAGGCTGGAGTGCAGTGGTGTGATCTTGGCTCACTGCAACCTCTGCCTTCTGGGTTCAAGAGATTCTCCCACCTCAGTCCCCCACGTAGCTGGGACTACAGGCGCTTACCACCATGCCCCGGCTAATTTTTGTATTTTTTGGTAGAGACTGGGTTTTGCCATGTTGGCCAGGAGGCCGGTCTTGAACTCCTGACCTCAAGTGATCTACCTGCATCAGCCTCCCAAAGTGCTGGGATTACAGGTGTGAGCCATTGGGCCTGGCCCCAAATATTTTTGATCCACTTTTGGTTGAATCCATGGATACAGAGGGATGACTATATCTCTAAAAAGGGTAACTTCATTTGTTTTTGTAAAAATAATTCTATAGGTAGATTTTTGCAATAAAGGGCAATAATTTCAAGCTGTCATGAACATTTTAGGGATTGAATAAAGAGCTCTTGTGACCTTAAGACAATTTTCATAAGACAGTATGTTTGTATTCTTCTTACATATACATATAAAGCCTCTTCAGTTGTCCTTGGAGAGTTCCCATAACACAATGAAAAAGACATACTTCTGTTAAATTTACCAGTTCCTTATTTATTGTTTTAGGTGCTGCCCATATTCTACACCAACTTTGAATTCTCCCAGTAGAATGAAGTTCTCTTACCTTGTAGTTTCAGCAATGAGCATATTTTTTAGTTTATAGTAAGTGTATATGTACACTTTATATAATGGCGAGAACTATTATAGCTCGTGAATGTTGCCTTTGGTTCTCTTCATGTAATAGTGAGAAATGTGTAACCCATGCCAGTATTTCAGGAGAAGTCATTAAGAAGACATTGGCTAGGGCAAGATGGCTCACACCTGTAATCTTACACTTTGGGAGGCTAAGGCGAGAGGACTGTTTGAGGCCAGGAGTTCGAGAGACCAGCATGGGCAATATAGTGAGACCCCCCCATCTCTACAGAAAATTAAAAAATTAGCCATGCTTGGTGGCATGCACCCGGAAACCCAGCTACTCGGGAGGCAGGAAGATCCCTTGAGCCCCAAAGTTTGAGGCTGCAGTAAGCTATGATTGTGCCACTGTACTCCAGCCTGGGTACCAGAGTAAGACCCTGTCTCAGACACCTCCCTCCCCTGAAAAAAAAAACCCAAGAACTAACAGTTTTTACATATAAAATTGAAGAGAAATGAAAATAAAAAGAAAAGGTGATTTGTCTGGCTGTAGAGAGGTGGGATGTTTTGTTAAGATATAAAAAACAGGCCGGGTGCGGTGGCTCACGCCTGTAATCCCAGCACTTTGGGAAGCTGAGGTGGGCAAATCTGGAGGTCAGGAGTTCCAGACCAGCCTGGCCAACATGGTGAAACCCCGTCTCTACTAAAAATACAAAAAATTAGCTGGGCGTGGTAGCGGGCACCTGTAATCCCAGCTACTTGGGAAGCCGAGGCAGGAGAATTTCTTGAACCCAGGAGGCAGAGGTTACAGTGAGCCGAGATTACGCCATTGTACTCTAGCCCGGGTGACACTGCCAGATTCTGTCTCAAGAAAAAAAAAAAAAAAACAACAATGAGATAAAAACATAAAGGGGGTATGGAGAATTATTCCTTTGTTGATAGTTTCTAGTCAAGTTATTATTGTTTTTTTATTTTTATTTTTTCCGAGACAGAGTCTTGCTCTGTTCACTAGGCTGGAGTGCAGTAGTGCCATCTCACTGCAACCTCTGCCTCCTAGGTTCAAGAGATCTCTTGCCTCAGCCTCCCAGGTAGTTGGGATTAAGGCACCCGCCACCACGCCCAGCTAATTTTTGTATTTTTAGTAGAGGCGGGATTTCACCCCGTTGGCCAGGCTGGTCTCAAACTCCTGACCTCAGGTGATCCGCCTGCCTCAGCCTCTCAAAGTGCTGGGATTACAGGGGTGAACCACTGTGCCCAGCCTCTAGTCAAGTTGTTAATATGTGTTTTTAATATATGTAGGAGATTTTAAAACTATATTGCTTTGAATATTTAATAGTTGGTAACTGGCCTTATGAAGAGCTAATCTTTAAATGATCACTTTTAACAAAACAATGGAGTTGGGACCTTTTAATTAAAATGTTTAAAATGATCATTGAATAGTTAAAAACCATGTGATACCAAAGTTAAAAGATACAAAATCAAATCGACCCTGTCAGCCATTTGCTAAAGCTACCTAGTTCTCCCTAGAAGCCAAACACTGTTTTGAATTTTTTCTGTTACTGTCATCTTTTAAAAATGTTTTTTCTTCCTAAAAAGGAATCCAGAACCCTGGCTGAAATTGCAAAAGCAGAGCTGGACGGCACCATTCTCAAGAGCAGACCTCTACGGATTCGCTTCGCTACACATGGAGCAGCCTTGACTGTCAAGAACCTTTCTCCAGTTGTTTCCAATGAGCTGCTAGAGCAAGCATTTTCTCAGTTTGGTCCAGTAGAGAAAGCTGTTGTGGTTGTGGATGATCGCGGTAGAGCTACAGGAAAAGGTTTTGTAGAGTTTGCAGCAAAACCTCCTGCACGAAAGGCTCTGGAAAGATGTGGTGATGGGGCATTCTTGCTAACAACGTAAGTTTTAAATATCTTGTCCTTCTTCTATCCAGTTACATATGGGCTTCTCTCTGTTTTGGAATTCTGTCTTTCATTGCAGTTCATACTAGCATATGGTAAGTAGGTGTTGAGTAAATATTCAGTGAATATAAATAAGAAATTTTCGTGTACTGGTAGGAGTCAAGAGTCATGTACTTTCTTCAAACTTCAGAGTTTAAATCTCCGCAGTGTTTTGTATAATGATTTCATTTAACTTAATGAACATATATACAAAGTAAAATCTATAAACTTAAGGTAATCCTTTCAGAAATTGTAATCAGCTTTATTGACACCTAATTTACATTAATAAAAAGCACCTCAGGGGTGCAGTGGCTCAAGCCCCAGACTTTCAGTGTGCGGATCACCTCAGGTCAGGAGTTCATGACCAGCCTGGCCAACATGGCACGAAACCCCATCTCTACTAAAAATACAAAAATTAGCCGGGCGTGGTGGTGCATGCCTGTAGTCCCAGCTACTGGGGAGGCTGAGGCTCAAGAATCACTTGACTCCAGGAGTCGGAGGTTGCAGTGAGCCGAGATCATGCCACTGCACTCCAGCCTGGGTGACAGACTCTGTCTCAAAAAAAAAAACAAAACCTCATCTCTTCTAAAAATACAAAAATTAATTGGGCGTGGTGACACATCCCTGTAATCCCACCTACTCAGGAGGCTGAGGCATGATAATTGCTTGAACCCTGGAGGCAGAGGTTGCAGTGATCCCAGATCATGCCACTCTACTCCAGCCTAGGTGACCGAGTGACCTTGTCTCAAAAAAAATAGTACCTTGGGCCAGGCGCCGTGGCTTATGCCTGTAATCCCAGCACTCTGGGAGGCCCAGGCGGGTAGATTGCCTGAGCTCAGGAGTTCGAGACCAGCCTGGGCAAATGGCGAAACCCTGTCTCTACTAAAAATATGAAGAATTAGCCGGGCTTGGTGCTGCGTGCCTGTAATCCCAGCTACTTGGGAGGGTGAGTCACCAGAATCGGTTGAACCCGGGGGGCGGAGGTTGCAGTGAGTCCAGATTGTGCCACTGCACTCCAGACTGGGCGACAGAGCGAGACTCTGCCTAAAAAACAAAACCAAAAACAACAACAACATAAAAACATCTTGGGGGCAGCGTGGTGGAGTGCACAGTAGTCTCAGCTATTTGCGCTGTAGTCCCAGCTACTCAGGAGGCTGAGATGGGAGGATCACTTGAGCTCAGGAGGTCAAGGTTGCAGTGAGACCCTGTCTCTATTTAAAAAGAAAATTAAAAATAATAATAAAATAATAAAAGACATTCTGTTGTAGAGCTCAATGAGGTGTTTTTTTTGTTTGTTTTTTTTTTTTGGAGACGAGTCTCACTCTGTCGCCCAGGCTGCAGTGCAGTGGCGATCTTGACTCACTGTAACCTCTGCCTCCCAGGTTCAAGCAATTCTCCTTCCTCAGCCACTTGAGCAGCTGGGATTACAGGTGTGCACCACCATGCCTGGCTAATCTTTTGTATTTTTTTCTTTTGAGATGGAGTCTTGCTGGGTTCAAGTGATTCTCCTGCCTCAGCCTCCCGAGTAGTTGGGATTACAAGCGTGAACCACTGTGTCCGGCTAATTTTTATATTTTTAGTAGAGATGGGGTTTCACCATGTTGGGCAGGCTGGTCTGGAACTGCTGACCTCAGGTGATCCACCCACCTTGGCCTCCCAAAGTGCTGGGATTACATGCATGAGCCACCATGCCTGGCCCGTATTTTTGTAGAGACGGGGTTTCACCATGTTGGCCAGGCTGGTCTCGAACTCCTGACCTCAGGTAATCCACCTGCCTGAGCCTCCCAAAGTGCTGGGATTACAGGTGTGAGCCACTTCGCCCGGCTGAGCTCAGTGAGTTTTAACAAACATATGTACTCATGTAACACACTGCCATAATAAAAATACAGAACACTTCTGTTACCCCACAGAAGTTCCCTTGTGCCCTTTTACAGTTATTCTGCACTCTACCTGCCTTAGATAGCTATTTCTTATTTATAAATAAGTTTTGTGTTTTCTAATATTAAGTGAAATCATATAGTATGTATTCTTCTGTGTCTGGCTTCTCTTGCTCAGCATATGTTTACGAGATTTCATTCATATCTTTGTGTGTATAGTATTTTGTTCCTTTTTATGGCTGAGTCATATTCCATGGTATGGACATAACTATGTTTTGTCCGTGACATATGGATGGATATTTGAGTTGCTTACAACTACTGGCCATTGTGAATAAAGCTACTATGAGTATTTGTTTACAAGGCTTCTTGTGAATATTAGGCTTTCATGTGGCTTAGGTAAATATTTAGGGGTAAATTGCTGTATGTTTAATTGTATAAGAAACTGCCAAGTTCTTTTCTGTGGTGGTTGTATCATTTTACATTCCTACCAGCAATGAGTGAGTGACTTCTAGTTACTCCACATTTTACCCACACTTGGTGTTTTTATTTTTTATTTTTATTATTTTTATTTTATTTTATTATTATTTTTTGAGACGGAGTTTTCGCTCTTGTTGCCCAGGCTGGAGTGCAATGGCGCGATCTCAGCTCACTGCAACGTCTGCCTCCCGGGTTCAAGCGATTCTCCTGGCTCAGCCTCCCAGATAGCTGGGATTACAGGCATGCGCCACCATGCCCAGCTAATTTTGTGTTTTTAGTAAGACGGTTTTTTTTTGAGAGGGAGTCTCGCTCTGTCCCCCAGGCCGGAGTGCAGTGGCGCGATCTCAGCTCACTTCAAGCTCCGCCTCCCGGGTTCACCATTCTCCTGCCTCAGCCTCCCGAGTAGCTGGGACTACAGGCACATGCCGCCACGCCCGGCTAATTTTTTGTATTTTTAGTAGAGACGGGGTTTCACTGTGTTAGCCAGGATGGTCTTGATCTCCTGACCTTGTGATCCACCCGCCTCGGCCTCCCAAAGTGCTGGGATTACAGGCGTGAGCCACTGCGCCCGGCCGTTAGACGGGGTTTCTACGTGTTGGTGAGGGTGGTCTCTAACTCCAGACCTCAGTTTGGCCTCCCAACGTGCTGAGATTACAGGCGTGAGCCACCGCGCACAGCCTATTATTAATTTTTTGTTAATTTGCTTTTTGAGGCAGAGTCTTAATGTGTCACACAGGCTGGAGTGCAGTGGTTCCATGTCGGCTGCTACAACCTCTGCCTCCCGAGTTCAAGTGATTATTGTGCCTCAGCCTCCTGAGTAGCTGGGACTACAGGCATGCACCACTATGCCTGGCTAATTTTTTTTTTTTTTTTTTTTTTGCAGTAGAGACGGGGTTTCGCCATGTTGGCTAGGCTGGTCAGGAACTCCTGGCCTCAAGTGATCCACCTGCTTCGGTTTCCCTAAGTGCTGGGATTACAGGTGTGAGCCACTGTGCCCAGTTGCCACTTGGTGTTTTTAGACTTAGATATTCTAGTTAGTTTAGCGCAATCTCATTGTGATTTAAATTTTATTTTCCTGATGACTAATGATGAGCATCTTTGCATGTGCTTTTTGGCCAATTATATATCTTTCCTGAAATATCTAAAATTTTTTGTCCATTTTTTTAGATGTCCCCCTTATTCATTTTTTTTTTCTTTTCTTTTATTTGAGACAGAGTCTTGCTCTGTTGCCCAGGCTGGAGTGCAGTGGCGTGATCTCGGCTCACTGCAAGCTCCGCCTCCCGGGTTCATGCCATTCTCCTGCCTCAGCCTCCTGAGTAGCTGAGACTACAGGCGCCAGCCACCATGTCCGGCTAATTTTTTTTGTATTTTTAGTAGAGACGGGGTTTCACATGTTAGCCAGGATGGTCTCGATATCCTGACCTTGTGATCCGCCTGCCTCAGCCTCCCAAAGTGCTGGGATTACAGGCGTGAGCCACCACGCCCAGCCCCTGCTTGTTATTTTTAATTGGGCAGATTGTCTTCTTACTGAATTATGAAATCTAGATATGTCTGTATTATAAATCTTCCTGCCAGTCTGTGGCTTGTTTTTAAATTTTCTTTTATTTTTATTTATTTATTTTTTTGCGGGGGGGACACGGTCTTGCTCTGTCACTCAGGCCAAAGTGCAGTGGAGTGATCTCGGCTCACTGCAGCCTTGACCTTCTGGGCTCAAATGATTCTCCTTCCTCAGCCTGCTGAGTAGCTAGGACTACAGGCATGTGCCACCACGCCTGGCTAATTTTTTGATTTTTTTTTAAAGTAGATATGAGGTCTTGCTATGTCACCCAGGCTGGTCCCTAACTCCTGAGCTTAAACTATCCTCCTGTCTTGGCCTCCCAAAGTGCTGGAATTACAGGTGTGAGCCATTGCATATGTAAAGTTTTTTAACTTTAACAGTGACCCTCAAAGAGCAGATGTTTTTATATTTTATGAAGTCCAAATTTCATCAATTTTTTTCTTGTATGGTTTGTTCTTTTTGTGTCCTTGTATGATCTTTGCTTAAGATTGCAGAGCTTTTCTCATGTTTTCTTGAGAAATTTTATAGCTTTTACATTTATACATTTTGAGTGTGACGTAAAAATCCTTGTTACCGTGCAGGTCTCCAGTTGTTCCAGCACCATTAATTGAAAAAATTTATGATTTCCCCTTTGTTACCAGGAAAAAAAAAAATCTGTACTTTTTTGTTTCATTGACCAGTTTGTCAGTTCCAAAATTGTACTTGCTTAATTACCATATTTACCCTAAGCTTTGAAATCCGGTAGTATAATCATCCAATTTTATTTTTTCAAAAATTTTTTTGGCTATTTAGGTTCTTTGTATTTGCTTATTGTATGGTGCTGTCAGCTACTGGTTGGGATCATTCAGATGTTTTAGGGTTTAGGGAATTTAGGGTTTAGGTAATTGATCCCTGAAATTTAAAAAATTTTGTTTCCTGGCTCTATGGAGCTTAGTTGCTGATTTGTAAGCATTTTAAAACTTATTTTTGACTATTAAGCATTGATACTAAAACTGAAATTCGTGCTATATCTGCTGTTTTACAACACAATCTTGTCAGAGATTGTGCTCTTATTCTCTTTCCTTAGAGAATGCTCTTTCTTCAGATTGTCATAGATCTTGCTTTTCCATTTTATTTTTATTTTTTAATTTTTTATTTTTTATTTTTTTTCGTATTTTTAATAGAGCTGGGGTTTCACCATGTTGGCTAGGCTGGTCTTGAACTCTTGGCCTTAGGTGATCTGCCTGCCTCAGCCTCCTAGAGTGCTGGGATTACAGACATGAGCCACTACTCCAGGCCTACTTTTTGTATTTTTTGTAGAGGTGGATTTTGTCATTTTGTCCAGGCTAGTCTTCAACTCCTGAGCTCAAGCAATCCGCCTGTCTCAGCTGGCCTCAGCCTCCCAGAGTGCTGGGATTACAAGTGTGTGAGCCATTGTTCTTGTCCTTTTTTTTTTTCTTTTTTTTTCCTCGAGGCAATGTCTCAGTGTGCCTCCCAGGCTGGAGCGCAGTGGCATTATCACAGCTCATTGCAGCCTCAACCTGCTAGGCTCAAGTCATCCTCCCACCTCAGGCTCCCAAGTTGCTGGGACTATAGGCATGCACCACCACACCCAGTTAACTAACGATTTCTTATTGATAGCTTTTTTTTGGAGATAAGGTCTTACTCTCACCCAGGCTGAATGCGATCATAGGTCACTATGCCCTCAGCCTCCTCAGGCTCACATGATCCTCCCACCTCAGCCTTCCGAGTAGCTGGGACCACAGGCATGTGCCACCACACTTGGCTAATTTTTTTACTTTTTGTATTTTCGCCATGTGGCCCAGGCTGGCCTTGAACTCTTGGGCTCAAGTGATCTGCTCGTTTTGGCCTCCCAAAGTGCTAGGATTACAGACACAAGCCACCGCTCTTGGCTGGTAGGATTGATTGATTGATTGATAGATTGATTTGAGACAGGGTCTCTGTCACTCAGGGTGCAGTTCTGTGGCATGTTCTTGGCTCACTGCAACCTCTGCCTCTCGGATTCAAGCGATTCATGTGCCTCAGCTGCCTGAATAGCTGGGATTACAGATGTTCACCACCACACCTGGCTAATTTTTGTATTTTTAGTAGAGACGGGGTTTCACTATGTTGACCAGGCTGGTCTCGAACTCCTGACCATAAGTCATCCGCCTGCCTCAGCCTCCCAAAGTCCTGGGATTACGGGCGTGAGCCACTGCGCCCAGCTGCAGGCTTGCTTTTTAAAACTCTTTTCTGCACACTTTTCCTGTGCAGAAGAGTACAAAAATAATTTTGTACTTTTCCTATTTTATATTTATATTTGAAAGGGATTACTTTTTCCAACATTTTATTTGCTTTATCATATCTTTCCATTAAATGAGATTACTTTTAGACAAAAAAAATTCTTTAAGAAAAACATAATATTTCCATTGCCTGTTGAAAATAATGAGTTATCTAGGAAAACCTGCTGATAAGTATAAATTGCTACTTAACTTTTTAGGAAAGCAACATTAACCCTTGATATAATATCAGTGCTAATTGGATCCAGTTTTAGTTTTTTGCTTTCTTTTTTTTGTAAAGATTGATATTTCTTTATTTGTTATTTGTAGTTATTTGTAAAGACTGATACTTCCTTATTTCTTAGAGGTCTTCAAAAGAACAAAAAGAAAAATTTAAAAAATTAAAACAAGCTGAGTGTAGTAGTAGGCACCTGTAGTCCCAGCTACTCTGAAGGCTGAGGTTTGCTTGAGCCCAGGAGTTCGAGACTAGCCTGAGCAACGTCGTGAGACCCCTGTCTCTCAAAAAAAAAAAAAAAAAAAATTAGATCCCTTTTCTTAAAATTACCACATGGATCCATTGTGTCATTTTGTAAATCTAAGATATCATTATCGGATCCTAGTGATTTTATTTTTTCTCCATCATAAAATATTTTATTAATATTGTCATCCTGGTAATTATTATTATTATTATTATTTTTGAGATGGGCTCTCATTCTGTCACCCAGGGTGGAGTGCATGGCATGATCTTGGCTCACTGCAACCTCTACCTTCTGGGTTCAAGTGATTCCTGTGCCTCAACCTCCTGAGTAGCTGCGATTACAGGTGCGCACCACCACACCCAGCTAACTTTTGAATTTTTACTAGAGACAGGGTTTCACCATGTTTGTCGTGGCTGCATCCTGATAATTATTTTATCATTACTATTCAACTATTCTCAACCATGCTTATAAATATGCAACTGAGCTAAAATGAAAAACCATCACAAAATGGTACATGTCTATAAGGGTGATTCAGTGCAGAAATAAATTGTCATCATCATTACACATTCTTCGTTTTAAAAATTATGTGTAGCTTGGGCAACATGGCAAAACCCTATCTCTACAAAAAAAAAAAAAAAAATTAGCTAAGCATGGTGGTGCACACTTGTAGTCCCAGGTACGTGGGAGGCTGAGGTGGGAGGATCACTTGAGCCTTGCAGGTCGAGGCTGCAATGAGCAGTGATCATGCCACTGCATGGCAGCCTGGGCAACAGAACAAGACCCTGTCTCAAAAAAAAGAAATTACATGTGCAAAATATTGCATTATCTTTTAAGCCACCTTTTTTTTTTTTTTTTTTTTTTTTTAAGGCAAGTTCTGCTCTTACCCAGGTTGGAGTGCAGTGGCACGATCATAGCTCATTGTAACCTGGAATTCCTGGCCTCAAATGATCCTCCCACTTCAGTCTGCCAGAGTGCTGGGATTACAGGCACAAGCCACCTTGCCCAGCCCTTAAGTCACCATGTTTTTTTTAGTACTGTATATTCTACCTTGTTTCCACAGTTCTAAGAAAAGATCAGCCACAATGAGGAAAGATCAGTCACAAATACGTAGTTGATGTTATATATAATTACAGAAAACATGAAAACCCCAGATGTATACCAGTTGGTATGGTTAAAAAAATTATTGTGCATGCATGCAGTGCGTAAAATGGTGCCATTTTACATTGAGTACATTGGATATCTGAAAAAAAGCATGTATAGGTAATTCACTTTATGTAAACTTATGCATATATCCAACAGAAAGGCAAGTCTTAAGTGGTTTTCACAAAAATGTGATCAGAGCTCCTCTCCATATGTTAGAATTTCGGGGGCCTTGTTTCTTCTGCAAAACTTGCTATTTAAGTTTTTTCACAATGAAACATTTTTCAAGTTTTTTTGTAAATAAATTAACACTTTAAATTTTAGTATTTTCAAGCCTGAAAGAACACTGAAATACTTTTTCTCTCTCTTACTCCCTGAAAAAACCTTCAGTTTCTTTTTTTCCGAGACAGGGTTTCAGTCTGCTGCCCAGGCTGGAGTGCAGTGGTGTGATCTCTGCTCACTGCAACTTCCACCTCCTGGATTCAAGCAATTCTCGTTCCTCAGTCTCCTGAGTAGTTGGGACCACAGCCGCTGCCCGGCCACCATGCCCGGCCAATTTTTTGTATTAGTAGAGATGGGGTTTTACCATGTTGGCCAGGCTGGTCTCAAACTCCTAACTTCAGGTGATACACTTGCCTTGGCCTCCCAAGGCGTTGAGATTACCAACGTGAGCCACCACGCCTGGCCGACTTCACTTTCATTTAATGAACTCTCTTTACCAAGAACTGTGCTAAGTGCCCTACCTTTCTTCTTTCGTTATCATAACAACCCTATGATGCACTGATATCCCATTTTACCGATGAGAAAACTTCAGAGAAAACTTCAGCTAGCGCAGGAACCTCCTAGCCAAAGGCTATGCAGCTCATAACCTGCTCTAAACCCCAAGGCCTCAGTCCCGAAGCCTCTCTCTCTCAGTCCTTCAAGTTTATAACCAAACTAATGATTGACTTGGTGGTAAAATGGGGAGAAAAACAAAAACCCAAGCAGTAACTTCAGATTTAACATTATGGTTGAACACTTTGATTTGTTTCTTTTTGATCTGTTTTGTACTTATTATATACTTATATTTGCAAAAAGAGTAACCTGGACAGACGTAGTCACTCATGCCTATAATCCCAGCACTTTGGGAATCTGAAGCCAGAGGATATCTTGAGCCCAGGAGGTTGAGGCTGCAGTGAGCTGTGATCGCCCCACTGCACTCCAGCCTGGACAACAGAGTGAGACACTGTCTCAAGAAAAAAGAATAAATTTAGTTATAATACCTATGGTAAACAGAATTTAAGTTGAGTTTTTTTTTTTTTGGAAACGGTTTTGCTCTTGTTGCCTAGGCTAGAGTGCAATGACGCAGTCTCAGCTCACTGCAACCTCTGCTTCCTGGGTTCAAGTGATTATCCTGCCTCAGCCTCCCAAGTAGCTGGGACTACAGGCATGTACCACCATACCCAGCTAATTTTTTGTATTTAGTAGAGACGGGGTTTCACCATGTTGGTCAGGCTGGTCTCAAACTCCTGAGTGATCCACCTGCCTTGGCCTCCCAAAGTGCTGGGATTACAGCTGTGAGCCACCGTGCCCGGCCTTAGGTTGAGTTTTACAAATTTTCGTTATATCTAAAGATGAAAGTGAAATAAACAAGATGAGTCAGAAAATGGACAAAGGGAGCTTCTATAGGGAGTGGTGTATGTACAATGAAACCATAGATAGAAACACATTTTAGCATGTGTTCCAATAAATAAAAATAAGACACAGTCCCTTAAGTAATTCCCTTGTACACAATACATACCCATGTTCCTTGGTCTTTTTATGTTGTGTAATTAGATGAATGTGGTTGTGATTGATCTTTTTTTTTGAGACGGAGTCTCGTTGTATCACCCTGGCTGGAGTGCAATGGCACGATCTCGGCTCACTGCAACCTCTGCCTCCCAGGTTCCAGCGATTCTACTGCCTCAGCCTCCCGAGTAGCTGGGACTACAGGCGTGTGCCACCACGCCTGGCTAACTTTTGTATTTTTTTTAGTAGAGATGGCATTTCACTATATTGGCCAGACTGGTCTCAAACTCCTGACCTCGTGATCCACGCACCTCGGCCTCCCAAAGTGCTGGGGTTACAGGCGTGAGTCACCACGCCCAGCCTGATTGATCTTTGCTCACTGGTTTATGTCTCTTCAGAAGTGGAATTGTAGGAGCAAGATGATATATAGAGTGGTAGACGGAGACTTTATAAACTTGTTTGTATCGATTAAGTTCCCTCTTAGAAATCTGTACTTCTCCTCTCCCGTACTGTGTAAGAGTTGTCTAGTGGTCCAAACTTACATGTGAAAAGTTTACAATTTGTTAAAATCTCTAACATATTTGAGAGTACAGAGATGTCAGAGTTTTCTCTTAATTCTGATTACGGTTTCCCTTGGCTTCATATACTTCTGTCATTTCTGATGAATGACATATCATCTGCTTAGTTCATTTTTCCCTCTTAATTCTGTTTCTGAAGTTTCTTTGAAGGGGGATGGTCTTGTGTTACTGGAGGGGTTTGCTTGTTTCTTTGTTGGCCTCTGCTCAGGTGCACCTTTTATCTGATTCTGTTACTGTTCTATGTTTGTGGCCCTGCCATAGCTTCCAGCGGATGAATGGTCCATAAAATGCATCATCTTCATTTTGGCCCTGGGCCTTTTTGGGTACTTTTAGAAGTACCACATCTTAAGTCTCTTTACCTTTGGGTTCCTATTCAGTTTATTTGAGGTTTCTATAATCTCATTCCACCACTCCATGATATTCCATACCTGCTTTAACTGTTTCCTTAAAATGTCTTCACTAACTCAGTAATAATTTTGAAAAGTTATTTTGTATCTTTTCTTACATTTAGGATCTAAAGTCTGTGTTAATCTCTGGTATTATGTGTAGGAGAAGCTTTTGGAGTCCAAAAACCCTTCATCTCTCTAGCTTAGTTTTTTCTCTCTGAAGCATCACTGTTTTGAAGGTAGTATAAATAGATTTTAATGCCCCTTGCATGGTGAAGAGCCGATCTCAAAGGAAATTTTAATATCAGTGTGCCATCCATTCTGCTTATTCCTCTTCCCCTCCATGAACTCTCCTTTTCTCCTATTTTACTGAAGAAAACAGTGAAGAAGGAGGGCCTCTAGTCATATCTTTCATCACCCACTCTTGTCATTTCCTTATCCCAGCTTTTCTCCTTGAATGTCTGGTGTCTTCTGCCTTCCCTTTTTCCCTTTTTGTCTGGCTAACATCTTTTATTTTTATTTTTATTTAGAGATGACGTCTTGCCTTATTGCCCAGGTTAGAGTGCAGTGGCTCTATCATAGCTCACTGCAGCCTCAAATTCCTGGGCTCAAGTGATCTTCCCACCTCAGCCTCCTGAGTAGTGGATGCTACCTGGCTAATTTTAAATTTTTTTTTTTTTTTTTTTTTTTTTTTTGAGACGGAGTTTCACTCTGTCGCCTGGGCTGGAGTGCAGTGGCGTGATCTTGGCTCACTGCAACCTCTGTCTCCCGGATTCAAGCGATTCTCCCGCCTCAGCCTCCTGAGTAGCTGGGATTACAGGCGTGCACCACCACGCCCGGCTAATTTTTTGTATTTTTAGTAGAGACGAGGTTTCACCATGTTGGTCAGGCTGGTCTCAAACTCCTGATCTTGTGATCCACCCGCCTCAGCCTACCAAAGTGCTGGGATTGCAGGCGTGAGCCACTGTGCCCGGCTAATTTTAAAATTTTTTATAGAGACAGGATCTCGTCATCTTTCCCAGGCTGATCTTGAATTTCTGGGCTCAAGCCATCTTCCCCGCCTCTGCTTCCCAAAGCTCTAGAATTACAGGTGTGAGCCACTTCGCTGAAATGTTTTAGGTCGGATTTTCAGCTTTAACTTTTTTTTTTTTTTTTTGGTGACAGAGTCTCACTCTGTCGCCCAGGCTGGAGTACAGTGGTGCGATCGCCACTCACTGCAACCTCTGCCTCCTGAGTTCAGGTGATTCTCATACCTCAGCCTCCTGAGTAGCTGGGACTACAGGCGTGTGCCACCACGCCTGGCTAAACTTTGTAGTTTTAGTAGAAACGGGGTTTCACCACGTTGGCCATGCTGGTCTCAAACTCTTGACCTGAGGTAGTCCGCCTGCCTTGGCCTTCCAAAGTGCTGGGATTACAGGTGTGAGCCACCGTTCCTGCTGGCCAACATTTTTAAGAACTTTCTGAACAATACTGATAGATACAGGGAAACTGGGTGGTGGGCACAGATGGGTGGGTTGAGGTGGTGGGACATGTTGATGATAAAGATATATATTTAGAAAATGCCTCACTTGAGAAAAATGTCTCAGAAGTATCATTTGTACTCATAAAAATCAATCAATAGCTGAAGCAGTGGCTGTGATGATGACCACACATATAAAACATGGGTTAGGTACAAATTCGTTTTCATTATACTTTCTAAATGTTAACTATAGCCGTTATGCTGGTTCATAATTGTTGCTTTATTTACTCATCTTTTTGTGGCTTTTGACATTCACCTCTCTCTGACTCAGTAAATGTTTATTGACTGATTTTGTGTGTGTGTGTGTGTGTGTGTGATGGAGTCTTGCTGTGTTGCCCAGGCTGGAGTGCAGTGATGCGATCTTGACTCACTTCAACCTCTGCCTCCGGGATTCAAGCAGTTCTCCTGCCTCAGCGTCCTCAGTAGCTGGGATTACAGGCACACACCACAATGCCCGGCTAATTTTTTGTATTTTTAGTAGAGATGGAATTTCACCATGTTGGCCTGGATGGTCTTGAACTCCTGACCTCAAGTGATGTGCCCGCCTTGGCCTCCCAAAGTACTGGGATTACAGGCGTGAGCCACTGCTTCGGCTGTTGACTGATTTTTATGAGTACAAATGATAGTTCTGAGACATTTTTCTCAAGTGAGACATTTTCTAAGTATATATCTTTATTATTATAAAACATTTCTTTTAAGACGGTATTAATTCTTGGCACTGTGTTAATTTTTATGAACGCTTTTATACCTATCCAGGACCCCTCGTCCAGTCATTGTGGAACCCATGGAGCAGTTTGATGATGAAGATGGCTTGCCAGAGAAGCTGATGCAGAAAACTCAACAGTATCATAAGTAAGATTTTATTAATAGATAATTTGTGTCTGTACTATTAAGGGTGTTCATTACATTTGTTTTCAAATATTGGATTATGAGGTGTTCTGTTTATTTATATAATCTGGGTAATAGAGTGGTCTAGTCTACATGGAATGCTAGTTTTCTTTTCTTTCTTTCTTTTTTTTTGTTTTTTTTGAGATAGTATCTTGCTCTGTCGCCCAGGCTGGAGTGCAGTGGTGTGATCTTGGCTCCCTGTAATCTCTACCTCCCACGTTCAAGTGATTCTCGTGCCTCAGACTCATGAGTAGCTGGGATTACAGGCACGCACCACCATGCCCAGCTAATAGTTTTCTTTTTTTATATGGGTAAAACATACTAATTTTTTTAAGAAATGTCTACTTTTATAACTGGGGCAGGGAGGGTACTAGGAGGACACTGTCAATAATATTCATGCCAGAAAAACGATGAAATCTAGATAACATGAAAATACTTTTTTTTTTTTTTTTTTTGAGATGGAGTCTTACTCCTGTAGCACAGGCTGGAGTGCAGTGGCGTGAACTCGGCTCACTGCAACCTCCACCTCCCAGGTTCAAGCAATTCTCCTTCCTCAGCCTCCCGAGTAGCTGGGATTACAGGTGTGCGCCACCACGCCCGACTAATTTTTTTGTGTTTTCAGTAGAGATGGGGTTTCGCCATGTTGGCCAGGCTGGTCTCGAACTCCTGATCTCAGGTGATCTACCCGCCTAGGCCTCCCAAAGTGCTAGGATTACAGGTGTGAGCCACCATGCCCAGCTGGAAATACTTCTTAAGTTTTATTTTGTGCTTCAAGTCTATTGTAGGTTAAAAGGAGATTTTTGGTGTGCCAGGGTAGAGCAGAGTATTCCTAGTTAAATAACCTGGCACAGCGGAAAAACTCTTAGAGGTTGCAAAAAATAGCTCATTTTCAAAATGTATGTTTATTCTTTTCCCTTTTCACTTAGAATAATACAAGTATATTTACATAAATTGCCTATATGAGTGCATTTTTTTTTTTTTTTTTTTTGAGACGGAGTCTTACTCTGTTGCCCAGGCTGGAGTGCAGTGGCACGATCTCGGCTCACTGCAAGCTCCATCTCCCAGGTTCACGCCATTCTCCTGCCTCAGCCTCCCGAGTAGCTGGGACCACAGGCGCCCGCCACCATGCCTGGCTAGTTTTTTGTATTTTAGTAGAGACGGGGTTTCACCATGTTAGCCAGGATGGTCTCGATCTCCTGACCTCGTGATCCACCCACCTCGGCCTCCCAAAGTGCTGGGATTACAGGCGTGAGCCACTGCACCCGGCCGAGTGCATTTTTTTTTTAAGTTTATAAAGCTTTATTAAACATTTCAAACAGCTGTGCAACGAACACATCAAATAAAAGTCCTAGAATAGCAGTCCAGATGTTTCACAAGTATGGCCTCGCAGTCCCATTCCCTAGATGGACTGCCTCCAGTTCTGTTCTCTGCCTGTCCCACCTCCCTTTCCTCTCCAATTACTTTTGCAGAGCTCATTATATTTTTAAAAACCAGTCACTTACTTATTTTTTTGCAGGGGAGGAATGAAAGGTTTTATTGAAAATGAAAGTACACTCTGCAGTGTGGGCCTGAGCATAGGGGCTCAAAGGCCCTGTTACAGAGTTTTTGTGAGTTTAAATACCCTCTACTTGGGGTATGCCTTATGTAAATGAAGAGGATGAGGTAAAGTTACAAGTCATTTACTCGGTGTATGTCCTATGGAGAGGATATTTCCTGTTATAGCTGAATTGTGAATTGGTCTTCTGTTCCCTGCTTCCAGACTGTATTTTCCTGCCTCATCTCTCCACTTAGAGATGTGATCCTCATAAATCTTTATGGGAGGCAGAGGGACCGATGGTCTTTTTTTCTGTAACTGCTTCATGCTGACTTGGGGCATAGTCTCTACCTATTGGGGATCACGGAACTTTCGCCCTGCTCTATCTAATGGAGGCAGGGTAGTTTCTTGATGGCTAGGGGTGGTGTCTTTGCCTGCAACTGGCTGGAGCCTTTGTTGCATGGTCATCTGAAGCTTGATGGTCTGTCAAGGGTTCCAGTGGGTGCATAGTTCCAAAAGCGTGGAGGGACCCTTCTCAGTTGTGAGACCATGAACCCAAAGTTCAAGGTCCCAAAGTTTTGTTGTGGTGTGGATGGCAAGGACAGTCTTTCTTTTTTTTTTTTTTTTTGAGATGGAGTCTCACTCCATTGCCCAGGCTGGAGTGCAGTGGCACGATCTCAGCTCACTGCAACCCCCGCCTCCCAGGTTCAAGCAATTCGCCTGCCTCAGCATCCCAAGTAGCTGGGACTGTAGGCACATGCCACCATGCCCGGCTAATTTTTTTGTATTTTTAGTAGAGACGGGGTTTCACTGTGTTAGCCACGATGGTCTCGACTTCCTGACCTTGTGATCCGCCTGCCTCGGCCTCCCAGAGTGCTGGGATTACAGGCGTGAGCCACCATGCCCGGCGACTGACTGTCTTTGACGTTTCCAGAAGATTCAAACCATAAAACGCTTTCTTAGGGCCGGGCACGGTGGCTTACACGTGTAATCCTAGCACTTTGGGAGGCCGAGGCGGGCAGATCACGAGGTCAGGAGTTTGAGACCAGCCTAACATGGTGAAACCCCCGTCTCTACTAAAATTACAAAAATCAGCCGGGTGTGGTGGCACGCATCTGTAATTCTAGCTACTCAGGAGGCTGAGGCGGGAGAATTGCTTGAACCCAGGAGGCGGAGGTTGTGGTGAGCCAAGATCGCGCCACCACACTCCAGCCTGGATGACAGTGAGACTCCGTCTCAAAAAAAAAAAAAAGGTTTTCTTTACCCTTTTGCCAGCATGCCAGGCTTCTGGGTTCTCGCTCCCTGAGTGGCCGTAGTGAACCTGCTTGACTCTTCCTCCTGGCTGGCTCACCAAAATATGTTAACGGTGGAGAGTATCCAGGTTCTTGGCGTCTTGAACAAAGAATTGGACAAAATGCTCAAAGCAAGGAAGGAGCGAAGGGTTTTATTGAAAATGAAAGTACCACTCCACAGTCTGGGAGTGGGCCTGAGCATAGGGGCTCAAAGGCCTACTTATTTATTTTTTGAGACAGTCTCACTTTGTCATCCAGGCTGGAGTGCAGTGGTGCAGTCTCAGCTCAATGCAACCTCCACCTCCCGAGTTCAAGTGATTCTTGTCCCTCACCCTCCCTGAGTAGCTGGGATTACAGGCGTGCACCACCACACCCAGCTAATTTTTGTATTTTTAGTAGAGACGGGGTTTTACCATAATGGCCAGGCTGGACTCGAACTCCTGACCTCGGGTGATCCACCCACCTTGGCCTCCCAAGGTGCTGGGATTACAGATGTGAGCCACTGCGCCCGGCCCACTTGTTTATTAGATAAATAAAACTTGGAGTGCCTTTGTGTTAGCCACTGTTCTAGGTGCTAGCAGTGTAGTCAAGCAGGTAGTTGGATTTATAACTAGGATTTAGAGCAACTGTCCTGGCTGGATTTATGAACATGATATTTTAAAGTCAAAGGACCAAAGCTTGAACCTTGGAGTTCTTTAGTGTGTAGAGATTGGGAAGATAGAAGGAATCAATAACGACTGAGAAGGGAGCATTCATTCATTGGAATAGGGGGAAGAACCATCAGACTGTGTCCTGGAAGCAAGGGAGGAGAGTATTTCAGGGAGGAAGCATTAGCATTAGCATTGATTATAATTCATATCTATTTTTTTTTTTTTTTTTTGAGATGGAGTTTCTCTCTTATTGCCTAGGCTGGAGTGCAGTGGCACGATCTTGGCTCACCACAACCTCCGCCTCCCAGGTTCAAGTGATTCTCCTGCCTCAGCCTCCCAAGTAGCTGAGACTACAGGCGCACGCAACCATGCTCAGCTAATTGTTGTATTTTTAGTAGAGATGGAGTTTCACTATGTTGGCCAGGTTGGTCTCGAACTCCCGACCTTGTGATCTGCCTGCGTCAGCCTCCCAAAGTGCTGGGATTACAGGCGTGAGCCACCATGCCCAGCCTAATTAATATCTATTTTTATTTCCTTTGCAATGCTATTTCTCTTTCTTTTCTTTTCTTTTCTTGTTTTTTTGAGACAGGGTCTGGCCCTGTTGCCCAGACTGCAGTGCAATGGCATGGTCATGGCTCACTGCAGCCTCTACCTCCTGGTCTCAAGTGATCCTTCCACCTCAGCACCCCCCAAGTAGCTGGGACTACAGATGTGGGCCACCATGCCCGTCTCATTTTTTAATTATTTTGTAAAGACAGAGTTTTGTCATGTTGCTCAGCGTGGTCTCGAACTCCTGGGCTCAAGCGATCTGCCTGCATTGGCCTCTCAAAGTGTTGGGTTTACAGGTGTGAGGCACTGCACCTGGCCACAATGCCATTTTTTTAAAGGGTTCCTGTGATTTCCTCTTCACTTAACTTTTTACTTGTTATAGGTCACCATTACAAATTTGAAATAAAGCATACGTTTGGATTTGGGAGTTAGAGAACTAGAAGTACAAGGTTGTTAACAAGAATAGACTTTATAGGCAATATTTGTTTATATAGTTAATGATCTCAGCAAAACTTAAGAGCTAGTTATGGCTGGGCGTGGTGGCTCACGCCTGTAATCCCAGCACTTTGGGAGGCCGAGGTGGGTGGATCACCTGAGGTCAGGAGTTCGAGACCAGCCTGGCCAACATGGTGAAACCCTGTCTCTACTAAAAATACAAAAATTAGCCAGACGTGGTGGCGTGCACCTGTAATCCCAGCTATTCGGGAGGCTGAGGCAGGAGAATCGCTTGAATCCGGGAGGTGGAGTGGAGATTGTGCCACTGCACTCCAGCCTGGGTGACAGAGTGAGACTGTCTCAAAGAAAAAAAAAAAAAAAAGGAGTTAGTTATATTCCCACTTTTATTACTAAAGATTTAGATTTATTTACAGAAGAAAATGCTCACAAGGCTGGGCGCAGTGCCTCACACCTGTAATCCCTGCACTTTGGGAGGCCAAAGTGGGTGGATCACCTGAGATCAGGAGTTGGAGACCAGCCTGGCCAACATGGTGAAACCCCGTCTCTACTAAAACTACAAAAAATTAGCTGGGTGTGGTGGCAGGAGCCTGTAATCCCAGCTATTTGGGAGGCTGAGGCAGGAGAATCGCTTGAACCCAGGATGCGGAGGTTGCAGTGAGCCAAGATGGCGCCATTGCATTCCAGCCTGGGCTACAAGAATGAAACTGTTTCAGGAAAAAAAAAAAGAAAAGAAAAGAAAAAGAAAATGCTCACAAAGCAAAAAAGCCAAAATTCAAATTCACTTGCACCTTCAAAAAATCATGTTATTTCAGTGTTTTTTTTTTCCTTTGAAAGAAAATAAATAATTTTAAAATATAGTCAGTCTTTGACTTTGGAACTGCTGACCAGTAAACAATTCTTTTAGAAAAATTAGTGGTTGGTAGATTCTCCCAATCTTTCCCACTTTCCAGTCAGTGCTTTAAAAAGAAAAAAATCCAAGTAGGGTTTTCAGATATAGAGTCCCTAGGATCATGGCTGTCTTTGATTTTTCTTCACATGCTTCTGAATATCTTTCCCTCTCTTGTTATTACATCTTTCCCTCTGTGACAGCCTTCTTCTCTCCTAGATTTGTCATACCCACCCCTCCTCACCTCCCTACCCCAAAATAAAAGTTAAAATTTACATTTATAGCAAGGTATCTATGCTTTTATTCATGGAGTGGGAATTGTTTTCCCATGAGTACTTTTAAATACAGGCTGTTATGGGCGAGACTAATTGAAGATATTTATGCAAAAATTTCTTGAAAGTTGGCTGGGTGTGGTGGCTCCCACCTGTAATCCCAGCACTTTGGGAGGCAGAAGCATTGCTTCCAGGAGTTTGAGACCAGCCTGGGCAACAAACGTAGTGGTACCTCATCTCTACAAAAAATACAAAAATTAGCTGGTCATGGTGGCATGCCTCTGTAGTTCTAGGTGCTCTGCAGCCTCAGGTGGGAGGACTGCTTGAGCCTGGGAGGTTGATTTGGCAAGTGAGCCTTTTTTTTTTTTTTTTTTTTTTTTTTTGAGATGGAGTCTTGCTCTTGTTGCCCAGGCTGGAGTGCAGTGGCACAATCTCGGCTCACTGCAACCTCCGTCTCCCGAGTTCAAGCGATTCTCCTGCCTTAGCCTCCTGAGTAGCTGGGATCACAGGCACCCGCCACCACGCCTGGCTGATTTTTGTAATTTTAGTAGAGAGGGGGGATTTCGCCATGTTGGCCAGGCTGGTCTTGAACTCCTGGTGTTGTGATCCGCCTGTCTCAGCCTCCCAAAGGGCTGGGATTACAAGTGTGACCTACCGTGCCCAGTCTCGGCAGTGAGTCTTAATTGTGCCACTACACTCCTGTGAAACTGAGCAAGACCCTATCTCAGAAAAACCCAAAGCAACACCTCCAACAACAAAAATTCTTAAAAGTGAAAAGAAAGGCTGGGCACGGTGGCTCACGCCTGTAATCCCAGAACTTTGGGAGACCGAGATGGGTGGATCACAGGGTCAGGAGTTCAAGACCAGCCTGGCCAACATAGTGAAACCCCGTCTCTACTAAAAAATACAAAAAATAAGCCAAGCATGGTGGCGGACGCCTGTAATCCCAGCTACTCGGGAAGCTGAGGCGGGAGAATGGTGCGAACCCGGGAGGCGAAGGTTGCAGTGAGCTGAGATTATACCATTGCACTCCAGCCCGGGCAATACTGTGAGACTGTGTCTAAAAAAAAAAAATAAATTAATTTAAAAAAAAGTGAAAAAAAAATTGACTGGGGACCAGGTGTGGTGTCTTGTACCTGTAATTTTGCACTTTTGGAGGCTGAGGAATGAGTATTACTTGAGGCCAGGAGTTTGAGATCAGTCATATTTTTTATATGTCTCTAAAATAAATATTTACATATATATGTATATATGAAAAAAATGACTTTCAAATACATTCATAGCCCTTTATTTGGTAATTTGTTAATTTATTCAAGAAATGTATATTAAATGTATATACTGCACTCTAGGTACATGAGGTGGTGGTACAGCATTTAACAGCCACATTTGATGTCGTCAATTGAGTTTATAGTCTATCAAGAGAAAGAGGTATTAAATAATTAACTACAATGGTAGTAAGTTAGGCCTTGATTTTTGGGGCCTACCCAATTAATTGGCACATAACACTCAGTAAAATCTAGCTGGTTTTACTAGAAAAACATCTGATCCAGACAGTTAATTCATATTCATGTGTTCCAGACTTTCCTTTGTAAAATATTTCTTTTTTTTGAGACGGAGTCTCGCTCTGTCACCCAGGCAGGAGTGCAGTGGCAGGATCTCAGCTCACTATAAGCTCTGCCTCCTGGGTTCATGCCATTCTCCTGCCTCAGCCTCCCGAGTAGCTGGGACTACAGGTGCCTGCCACCACACCCGGCTAATTTTTTTGTATTTTTAGTAGAGACGGGATTTCACATTAGCCAGGATGGTCTCGATATCCTGACCTCGTGATCTGCCCGCCTCGGCCTCCTGAAGTGCTGGGATTACAGGCATGAGCCACTGCGCCCGGCCTGTAAAGTATTTCGTTGACTGAAAACCAGAAAATGAAACCCCCAAAAGCAGAAATTTTGCAGGTAATAATTAGGAGAATGCAGGTTGTAGCATCAGATTGTGTAAGTTTGAATTATTGTTCCATTATTAGTTGAACATTCTCGGGCAGTTCTTAAACTCAGGCCTGTAATCACAATATTGTCACGAGGTAATTCATGTAGACACGGTGTCTCACACGATGTCTTGGACATTGTAAGTGCTTGTTGTTCTCATTTGTTGTTGTTTTACCTTTTAAGCATACATTTCTGTATGTTTTAATGTTAATTTAGGGAAAGAGAACAACCACCACGTTTTGCTCAACCTGGGACATTTGAATTTGAGTATGCATCTCGATGGAAGGCTCTTGATGAAATGGAAAAGCAGCAGCGTGAGCAGGTTGATAGAAACATCAGAGAAGCCAAAGAGAAACTGGAGGCAGAAATGGAAGCAGCTAGGCATGAACACCAATTAATGCTAATGAGGCAAGGTAAATATGGATTTTCATGTACATGTGGTATGATTTTTTTTTTCCCCTCAAGTGTGTGTACCATTCATGTACTACTGTGTAAAGTGCCATTTAGGAGTTTAGAGGTAAAGTTGGAACTCAACATATTAGGTGTGAAAATCTCCCTTTTCCCAGATAACTTCCCTTAAAAAAAAAAACACAACTTACTAAAAGTTAGTTTTACTTGACGGGCGCGGTGGCTCACGCCTGTAATCCCAGCACTTTGGGGGGCCGAGGCAGATGGATCACCTGAGGTCGGGAGTTCGAGACCTGCCTGACCAACCTGGAGAAATCCCATCTCTACTAAAAATACAAAATTAGCCAGGCGTGGTGGTGCGCACCTGTAATCCCAGCTAGTTGGGAGGCTGAGGCAGGAGAATTGCTTGAACCCGGGAGGCAGAGGTTGCGGTGAGCTGAGATCGCATCATTGTGCTCCAGTCTGGGCAACAAGAGCAAAACTCTGTCTCAAAAAAAAAATTAAAAAGTTAGTTTTACTTATGCAAGCAATAGTGTTGGAGGTAATTTGCGGGTATTAAATTGTGCCAGTATCAAATACATGATTCTCTTGGCAAACAAACATAGCAGGCAAATTTTGGTAGGTAGACATGGCACATACAGGATTTTTTGTTTGATGAGAAGAATTTGGACAAATGCTGGCTATTTAAGATTATTATTACATGTTTGAAAGAGTACAGATGGATAATCTGGTAGAGATGAAAAAGATTCATTTGTACAAATTGATATGGGGATTTAGGAAAAGTTAGTAATTGGTAAGTGTATATATATATATATATTTTTTGTTTGTTTGTTTGTTTGTTTTTTTGAGATGGAGTCTTGCTGTGTTGCCCAGGCTGGAGTGTAGTGGCGCCATATTGTCTCCCTGCAGCCTCCACCACCTGGGTTCAAGCAATTCTCCTGCCTCAGCCTCCCGAGTAGCTGGGATTACAGGCACACACCACAATGTCCAGCTAGTTTTTTTGTATTTACCTTCTCTTGGCTGTCCCCAGAGATCAAGGTACCACAGCTGCCTGTCTGAATTTCTGCAGTAGCATTCCTGCTGAACGTTTCTGCCATCTAATCTTGGCTTTCTTTAAACCATTCTGTGTACTAGATTCAGTATTTTTCTTAGCAGGTGAAAATTTGATCATTCTTCTCTAAATCCTTTTGGGTAAATTGTCACTTACTTTAGAATGAAGTGTAGGTTTTTTTGGTATGTGTGTTCTAGTATTTCGTACATCACTATTCAGTAAATGTTTATTGAGCAATTATGATCAAGTCATTGAGTAACTGTGCTGATGCCACATACGTTAAAACAAAATCGAGCCCAGCAAACCATAGAAACTAGTTAGGTGTTTTGGTTTAATTTGGACCCTAAGCTTGGTAGTTCTATAAGTTCACTCTTCTAACAAAATTGAATTCATTTATATCTTAGAGTAGATTTAAAGGTAAACTGTCATTAGCCAGATGTGGTGGCGGGCGCCTGTAATCCCAGCTACTTGGGAGGCAGGGAATTACTTGAACCCAGGAGGTGGAGGTTGCGGTAAGCCGAGATCACGCCACTGCACTCCAGCCTGGGCGACAGACAGAGCGAGACTCCATTTCAAAAAAAAAAAATAAACTGTCTTTTATTTTGTGGAAAATGTGCAAGTTGTTATTTGAGATAAAGGTACTGAATCATTCATTAGCTGTTAGATCTGGAAGAGAGATTTTTTTTGTTTGGTTTTTTTTTGAGACAGAATCTCACTCTGTCGCCCAGCCTGGAGTGCAGTGGCATGATCTCGGCACACTGCAACTTCCGCCTCCCATGTTGAGGCAATTCTCGTGCCTCACCCTCCCTAGTACACCCTCCCTGGGACTACAGGTGCGTGCTACCACGCCCGGCTAATTTTTTTGCTTTTTCAAAATTTGAGATGGAGTCTCACTGTTGTCGCCCAGGCTGGAGTGCATTGGTGTGATCTTAGCTCACTGCAACCTCCACCTCTGGGGTTCAAGTAATCCTCCTGCCTCAGCCTCCTAAGTGGCTGGGATTACAAGTGTATGCCTCTACACTCGGCTAATTTTTTGTATTTTTAGTAGAGATGGGGTTTTACCATGTTGGCCAGGCTGCTCTTGAACTCCTGACCTCGGGTGGTCCGCCCGCCTCGGCCTTCCAAAGTGCTGGGATTGCAGGCATGAGCCACTGTGCCTGGCCAGTTTTTTTGTATTTTTAGTAGAGATGGGATTTCTCCATGTTGGCCAAGCTGGTCTTGAACTCCTAGCCCCGAGTGATCTACCCACCTTGGCCTCCCATAGTGCTGGGATTACAGATATGAGCCACCGTGCCCAGCCAAGAGATCTTAAAGTTTGTCCAGTCCAGTGGTTTTGAAATTTTATTACCCATTAGAATCATCTTGGAAATTTTTGAAATTTCGTTTCCTGGGCTCTGTGGTTGCCCTAGCCCTTCTGTTCAATATGAATTGTTTTCTCTTAGCCTGCTAGGCACTTCTCTGCCATTTTGTTTCCCACCTACCTACAGTTGTGCCCTAGTTAGATAACAATGTTGATTAGATGTGGAAGCATCTGTACTAAAGATTTGTGTTGATGCTACAAACAGTGGTATAACATTCACTAATTTAGCACATCTTTAATGTCAGTTATGGGAGACATGTCTGAGGTATTGAGGATATATTGATGGCAAAGAACATTTCCTTAGACTTCAGTTTTTTCTTGAGCTCTTAGAAAACTTTGCCTGAAGGTATTTTGATGTTTGAAGTAGAGTAATTTTGCAAAGTTATTTCCCATGAGTTTTTTTGTTGTTTATCGTGTGTGTTCATTTAAAGCCTCTGTTAACAATATCTTAGTTTATAATATTAGAAAATCACATTGCTTGTTGAATCCTACTCCCTGCTTCTGGGTTCACTTGTGCCGAAGTACTTGTACTTATTTGATCCAAAGTCTGCAATTGGTAAATTTCAGTTGTAGTTTGTTTAAAAATTTAAAAAGTTACACCTTTCTCCCATTTGTTCTACAATTTTGTATTTCTTTTTTTTTTCTTTTTTTGAGACAGACTCTTGCTCTTCGCCCAAGCTGGCATGCAGTGGTCTTCAGCTCACTGTAGACCTACCTCTTGCCTTCTGAGTTCAAGCGATTCTCCTGCCTCAGCATCCCAAGTAGCTAGGATTACAGGTGTACACCACCACGCCCAGCTAATTTTGTATTTTTAGTAGAGATGGGGTTTCATCATGTTGGTCAAGCTGGTTTCGAACTCCTGACCTCAAGTGATCTACCTGCCTTGACCTCCCACAGTGCTGGGATTATAGGCATAAGCCACTGTACCTGGCTTACAATTTTGTATTTCATCCAGCATTCCTAAGGATGTATTCAGGTTGAGGAGAGACTGTAATTAATCTTAGTTGTGTGGTTCTGCAGAAACATGTATCATGACATATCATGGAAGGAGAAATCTCAAACAATACAGAAAAATTGTCCCCCTATTTACTACCTTCTGCTTTTTTGTAGGAATCACTTTTTGTATTTTAAGTCTCTTTTGTATTCTTTAATGAAAAAAAATTTGCATATGTCATTAGATGTTTTTGTGTATTTGTAAGCAAAAAACCCAAAAATCGTAACAACAAAACAAACTGGCTGGGTGTAGTGGCTCATGCCTGTAATTCTAGCACTGGGAAGCTGAGGTGGGAGGATTGCTTGAGTCCAGCAGTTCAAGACTAACCTCAGTAACACAGTGAGACCCCATCTCTACCAAAAGTACAGAAATTAGCTGGGCATGTTGGCATGTGTCTGTAGTTGCAGCTACTTGGGAAGGCTTAGGTGGGAGGATCACTTGAGCCTGGGAGCTTGAGGCTGTAGTGAGCTGTAATTATGCCACTGTACTCCAGCCTGGATGACAGAACGAGACTCTGTCTCCAAAAAAAAAGCTGTTTACCTTTTCTGTACCTTTTTTACTTTCTACATGAATATATATGTAAATATCCGCCTTATATTTTTAATGGTTGTATGATATTCTTTTATATGGGTATAATTAGTTTAGTTCATCCTCTTTCGATAACAATTTCTCTTTTCAGTTTGTTTTTAAAAGCAGTGCTGCAAAGAATATATATGCATGTGTCAGAAAATTTTTGTAAATGTTGATTTTTTTTAATTTTTTTGAGATGGAGTTTCACTCTTGTTGCCCAGGCTGGAGTGAAATGGCGCCATCTCGGCGTACTGCAACCTCCACCTCCTGGGTTCAAGCGATTCTCCTGCCTCAGCCTCTTGAGTAGCTGGGATTACAGGCATGCGCCACCACGCCTGGCTAATTTTGTATTTTAGTAGAGATGGGGTTTCTCCATGTTGGTCAGGCTGGTCTCGAACTCCTGACCTCAAGTGATCCATCCGCCTCAGCCTCCCAAGGTGTTGGGGTTACAGGCGTGAGCCACCACACCCAGCCGTAAATGTTGATTCTTATTGAACACATGGGTACCTTACAATAATAATTGTTTGATTTATACTTTACTGATAATTATTTAGTCCTTTCTAGATTCAACTCCTATTACATTAAAAAAAAATTTTTTTTTGAGATGGAGTCTCACTCTGTTGCCCAGGCTGGTGTTCAGTGGCACAATCTCAGCTCACTACAACCTCCGGTTCCCGGGTTCAAGTGATTTTCCTCCCTCAGGCATGAGCCACCATACCCGGCTAATTTTTATATTTTTAGTAGAGACAGGGCTTCGCCATGTTGGCCAGGCTGGCCTCAAACTCCTGGCCTCAAGTGATCTGCCCGCCTCAGCCTCCCAAAGTGTCAGGATTACAGGCGTGAGCCACTGCGCCTGGCTCCATTACATTTATTTTTTTTTTAACATTTATTTATTTATTTAGAGACGGAGTCTCGCTGTGTTGCGCAGGCTGGAGTGCAGTGGCGCAATCTCGGCTTGCTGCAACCTCTGCCTCCGTGTTTCAAGTGATTCTCCTGCCTCAGCCTCTTGAGTAGCCTGGATTACAGGTGCATGCCACCACAGTCGGCTAATTTTTGTATTAGTAGTAGAGATGGGGTTTCACCATGTTGGTCAGGCTGATCTTGAACTCCTGACCTCGTGATCCGCCTGCCTCAGCCTCCCAAAGTGCTAGGATTATAGGTGTGAGCTGCTCGGGTAGCTGAGGCAGGAGAATCGCTTGAACCAGGGAGTCGGAGGTTGCAGTGAGCCAAGATCGCACCACCACACTCCAGCCTGGCGACAGAGTGAGACTCCGTCTCAAAAAAACAAAAAACAAAAAACAAAACAAATATGTTGCTGTGAGCCCTTCTTAAAGAAATCAACAGAGGATAAACATCACATAAGTGAAGAACAGAACAGTCATGCCTGAACCTACTTGAGATATTAGGATTTAAATACATGTGAGGTTTATGATTAAAGAACATTAATGCTGACAGGAGATCGAGACCATCCTGGCTAACATGGTGAAACCCCATCTCTATTGGAAATACAAAAAATTAGCCAGGTCTGGGGCATGTGCCTGTAGTCCCAGCTACTTGGGAGGCTGAGGCAGGAGAATTGCTTGAACCCAGGAGGTGGAGGTTGCAGTGAGCCGAGATCACGCCACTGCACTCCAGCCAGGGCGACAGAGCGAGACTCCCATCTCAAAAAAAAAAAAAAAATTAATTCAGTGTCATAAATCTGGACAGATCAGCGGTAAAATAAAAACTGAAAGAAAAATAAAGAGACTAGTATTTTTAGAAAATAAAATTGTTAGATCAGAAGTTATACATTCAGTTTTCATGACTTGTGCAATTTTAAATTGAGAAAACACTGTCTTACAGTCTAGCAAATCAAAATTTTAGTTTGTTTATATTCCTTTTTTCTGTACCTGTATTTATGATACATTGAAATTATAGCATATAATTTCATGTAATTTTATCATTAAATTTGTTAGGATAGCATTTTAATTAATTAATTAATTAATTTGAGACAGTCTTGCTGTGTCACCCAGGCTGGACTGCGTTGGCATAATCTCTGCTCACTGCAACCTGTGCCTCCCAGGTTCAAGTGATTCTTCTGCCTCATCCTCCTTGAGTAGCTGGGACTACAGGCGTGTGCCACCATGCCCGGCTTATTTTTGTAGTTTTAATAGAGACAGTATTTTGCCATGTTGGCCAGGCCGGTCTCAAACTCCTGACCTCAAGTGATCCACCCGCCTCGGCCTCCCAAAGTGCTGGGATTACTTTCGGAGGCCGAGGCAGCCTCCCACTTTGGTAAGCCACTGTGCCCAGCCAGGAAAGCATTTCAAAGTGTTATTTGGTTTAGTAAGTAATAAGTAATACGGTAGATGATGCCTTCATGACTGTAGATGGCTTTATTTTATTAAGAAAAGTTCCTGAGTGTAATTTCCTGGATCAAAAGATAAAGACATCTCTAGTTGGGCCGGGCGCGGTGGCTCACGCCTTTAATCCCAGCACTTTGGAAGGCCAAGGCGGGTGGATCACAAGGTTACGAGTTCAAGACCAGCCTTGCCAAGATGGTGAAACCTCTTCTCTACTAAAAATACAAAAATTAGCTGGGCGCGGTTGTGGGCGCCTGTAATCCCAGCTACTTGGGAGGCTGAGGCAGGAGAATTGCTTGAACCTGGTAGGCAGAGGTTGCAGTGAGCCGAGACCTCGCCATTGCATTCCAGCCTGGGCAACAAAGCGAGACTCTGTCTCAAAAAAAAAAAAAAAAAGAAAAAAAAAGACATCTCTAGTTATGTACTTTTTACAGTTTTTTCCCCTAGAAAGATATTATCATGGCAGTGTACAGATGTATAAGCTTTAGTGAAATATCAGGAACTTTGGGTATTAGGAACTTTAAAAAATATATAATTTAGTCAGCATAAAATGGTAGTTTTAAGTTTATAGTTCTTTTAAGTATTAGGTAATTGTGCTTATTTGATAATTTCATTGTTGGAGCCTTTGAGCTAATTATACCAATGTTACAGGTAAGGTGATAAGATCTGAGAGGTTAAAAGCCTGTCAGTCCTGGCTGTTGGGGAGACTGAGGTGGGAAGATCTCTTGAGCCCAAGTTTTTGAGGCTGTAGTGAGCTACCATCATGCCACTCTACTCCAGCCTGGGTGCCAGAGTGAGACCCTGTCTCTGAGAGAAAAAACAAAAAAGGTATTTAAGTAATTTTTTTGTTTTTGACATGGAGTTTCGCTCTTGTTGCCCAGGCTGGAGTGCAATGGTGTGACCTCAGCCCACTGCAGCCTCCGCCTCCCGGGTTCAAGTGATTCTCCTGCCTAAGCCTCCTGAGTAGCTCTGATTACAGGCATGCGCCACCACGCCCGGCTAATTTTTGTGTTTTTAGTAGAGACGGGGTTTCTCCATGTTGGTCAGGCTGGCCTCCAACTCCCGACCTCAGGTGATCCGCCTGCCTCAGCCTTCCAAAGTGCTGGGATTACAGGTGTGAGCCATTACTTAAATACTGGTCAGGTATTTAAGTAATTCTAATGAGTATTTAAGGTTGAGAATTATGTTATAAAGGTTCGAAATAATTGCAGTCATGTTTAACATTTTTCAGATAATCAAGTGTTTTCTCTATGGGCCTATTACGAGAACTTCCTGGGCCCTGTCTCATATACCAAAACAGACTTTTCTTAGCAACATCCCCAAATGCATATTTTTAAGTTTTCCAATTGAGTCTGATCAACTAGGTTTGGCATACTTTTTTGAAAGAGCTTTGGAATAAGGAGAGGTTTGGCCTGGCATCCCAGTTGAATCATGTAATAGCTGGGGCAACTTTATAATCTGTCTGAATCCTTTTTTTTTTGCATAATTTATAAATGTCTGTTTTTAATCTGTAAAATGGGGAGAACAATATTTACCTTGTTATGGTTATGATGCCTGTCTTGCTATTGTTATGAAGTTTGGGTTATTGGTACCTTAGATTAACTTTAGCTGTAGTATTATATGAGTCAACTCTTGAGTACAGGTGTTTATTAAGAAACATTCAGTTGAGGTAATTTGTTCACTTTAGACATTTCAGATATAAAGAGAAAAGGAAAATAAAAGCAACCAGCAATTGTGCCATCCAGAGTATTTTAACATTTTATTATTTTAAAATATATGCATGTATACATACATAATTTTATACAAAATCACACACAAAGATTTTTAGCTTTGGAGATTTTTAACGTGGAAAGTTTATACGCTACTTCTTAGATGTGCAATACAAATGTACTTTTCATTATCTTACTCTGGAACCCCCCCATTCTTGATATGGCAGGGATTGGTGATAGTGGAAATGCTTTTTTGTTGTTGAAAAGTCTTGTTTATATCAGCATTTATCTTTGCTTTCTTCTTTGAAGAATTTTCTCCTCACTCCTCTTCTTCGTAAGACATTGGCTTAGTTAGGGAGGAATTTCATGCTAATTGTGTTGCGAGGGAGGTTCCTTGGGTTTTATGTCATGATTCCTGTTTGTCTGGTCTGGTTCTTAAGTGCTCTCTGCTGGTGTCTCTGAAGGCATGTGTTGGGGCTTTGCATTTGCTGCTGAAAACAATTATAATTTGTTATTTTATTTTAGAGACAGTTCTGCTGTGCAACCCAGGCTGGAGTGCAGTGGCGCAATTTTGGCTCACTGCAACCTCTGCCTCCCATATTCAAGTGATTCTCCTGTCTCAATCTCCCGAGTAGCTGGAATTACAGGCGTGCACCTCCATACCCAGCTAATTTTTGTATTTTCAGTAGAGATGGGGTTGCGCCATGTTGGCCATGCTGGTCTCGAACTCCCAACCTCAGGTGATCCGCCTGCCTTGGCCTCCCAAAGTGTTGAGATTCCACCCGTGAGGCACCACACCTGGCCCTGATTTTTGTATTTTTTGTAAACAGGGTTTCACTGTGTTACTCAGGCTCTTCTCGAACTCCTCGGCCGAAGTGATCCGCCTGCCTTGGCCTCCCAAAGTGCTGGGATTACAGGCACAAGCCAGCCTACCTATTTTAATTTCTTGACGTAAAGATGAATTTTTATTTATTTATTTATTTGTTTTTATTTATTTATTTTTTTTGAGATTGAGTCATCTCACTCTGTTGCCCACCTGGGCTTCCCAAAGTGTTGGGATTATAAGGCGTGAGCCACTGCGCCCAGCCAAGATGAGTTTATTACGTGTTTTTCCCCTAACAATGAACTTGTTTTTGAGATGGAGTCTTGCTCTGTCATTCCGGCTGGAGTGCAGTGGCACAATCTCAACTCATTGCATCCTCCACCTCCCGGGTTCAAGTGATTCTCCTGCCTCAGCCTTCTGAGTAGCTGGGACTACAGGCGCGCACCACCATGCCCAGCTAATTTTTGTAGTTTTGGTAGAGTTGGGGTTTTGCCTTGTTGGCCAGGCTGGTCTCAACCTCCTGGCCTCGAGTGATACGCCTGCCTTGGCCTCCCAAATTACTGGGATTGTAGGCGTGGGCCACTGCACCTGGCCAAGAATGAACTTGAATACTCTTTTTTATATACGTGAAGAAACGTGCTCAGAAAGGATATTTATTTAATTACCCAGCTTACATTATTATAAAATGAGTAATATACCAATATATTGCCAGTGATAGAGAACTTCTATGCTTATTGGTATAAAAATATGGAAAGGGAAACTAAAAATATTAATGTGCAGTCATTATTTTATAGATCTAATGAGGCGTCAAGAAGAACTCAGACGCTTGGAAGAACTCAGAAACCAAGAGTTGCAAAAACGGAAGCAAATACAACTAAGGTAAAAGAAGATCATTTTAAGAAACATGAATTGTATGTCTTATTAATAAAAACTCCCCACAACCTGTTACAAGTTGTATAAGTTGAGTATCACAGGAAAAATAGAAAAATTGCCCATTTTAACCACGTACAGTGAATTACTTCGTAATGTAGCATAATTCTTTGCTAGTTTTTAGCTGGTTAAGGGCACTTTGAATGCTAAACTTTGAAGTTAAACAAGGGTTTTAGGTATTATTATATGTAATTTATTGTAAGAATATGCTGTGAATATCCATTTTTCCAGAGATGGATATATTTGCGTTGCTCTTATTTATTTTGTTATGTGTATAACTCTACTATGAATATCTTTATGTAACTTTGTGCTTCTGATAATTTTTAAACAAGATTTCTGAGGCTGGGGGCAGTAGCTCATGCCTGTAATTCCAGCACTTTGGGAGGCTGAGGTGGGCAGATCACATGAGGTCAGGAGTTCGAGACCAGCTTGGCCAACATGGTGAAACCCTGTCTCTACTAAAACTAAAAAATTAGCTGGCTGTGGTGGCACGCGCCTGTAATCCCAGCTACTCAGGGCGTTGAGGCAGGAGAACCGCTTGAATCCGGGAGGCGGAGGTTGCAGTGATCTGAGATCTTGCCACTGCACTCCAGCCTGGGCTACACAGTGAGACTCCATCTCAAAAAAAAAAAAAAAAAAGATTTCTGGAAGTTGACTCCGTGTTAAAAGGGGTTATGGGGACTTAAAATCTCAGTACATAATAGACAATCGTGATGGTCAGCTTGAAATCTTTTAGGTTTAAGTAAGGATGTTTGAGAGAGTGGTTAATTCAAGATATATAAACCCACATTGATAGCTCACCTTGTGCCTGTGGTGTTTAATTGCAAAATATAATGGTATAAACATTACTCTTCAAAGGTTCAAAAATCATACTAGTTAGGAAATATTATGAACAAAGCTATGATAGTTAAAGCAAATGTAGAAATCTGTTTTTGAAAATAGTATTTGCTTTAAAAATGTAAAGTGCTTGTGGTAAGAAAATAAGGTGTTCATGGGGAAGTAAAAGTAAAGAAAAAAGTGAAAAACCGTGAACAAATTTGAAGCTTCTCTGGTCTACAGATAGGTGATATTCTGTATATTTTGATGTGTTTCTTCAAACTTTGTACCTGAGTTTATCAATTTATAAATATTTCTATGTGATTTTACTCTACCCAATTCATTCTTTTTTTTTTTGAGAGGGAGTTTCGCTCTTGTTGCCCAGGCTGGAGTGCAATGACGCGATCTCGGCTCACAGCAACCTCCGCCTCCCGGGTTCAAGCCATTCTCCTGCCTCAGCCTCCCGAGTAGCTGGGATTACAGGCATGTGCCACCACGCTTGGCTAATTTTGTACTTTTAGTAGAGACGGGGTTTCTCCATGTTGGTCAGTCTGGTCTCGAACTCCGGACCTCAGGTGATCCGCCCGCCTTGGCCTCCCAAAGTGCTGGGATTACAGGCGTGAGCCACCGTGCCCGGCCCCAATTCATTCTTAAATCATATTCCCTGGACAGACAGCATTAACATTTCACCTAGGGAACTGTTAGGAATGTAGTCTCAAGCCTCCCTGCAGAACTACTGAATGAGAAACAATAGTGGTGAGGCCCAGCCACCTGGAATCCTCCAGCATTCAGATAGATCTGAAAGCTTGAGAACCACTGTTTTTTTTTTTTTTTTTTTTTTTAACAACTCTCAACATCACGAATGTGCCTTCCTCAGGAACCTTTTTAAAAACTTTTCTTTTTTCCTTTTTATACAGACGTGTTCAAATCTCTTCTACTTTTTTTTTAAATTTTATTTTGGAGATGGAGTTTCGCTCTTGCTGCCCAGGCTTGAATGCAATGGTGCGATCTTGGCTCGCTGTAACCTCTGCCTCCCAGGTTCAAGTGATTCTCCTGCCTCAGCCTCCTAGCTGGGATTACAGGCTTGCGCCACCATGCCCACCTTATTTTGTATTTTTAGTAGAGACGGGGCTTCACCATGTTGGCCAGGCTGGTCTTGAACTCCCGTCCTCAGGTGATCTACCTGCCTCGGCCTCCCAAAGTGCTGGGATTACAGGCGTGAGCCACCACGCCCGGCCAGATCTTTTCTATTTTTAACAAAGACAACGAAACCTCCTCTCCCCTAACATAAAGTCTTACCTGAATCCAGCTTTTTCCTCTTAAAACTTAGAGATGACAGGTAGGCTTTTTGAAATTATACCTACCCCTCATGTAAGCAAAAAATAAATCATTAAAACCAAACAATATGAGGGGTGGATTCCAAAATAGGATACAAAAATACAAGAAATTAACCTAATTGTCTTACAAATGAATAACATCATCACATTGAAAGGGGATAGGGAAGGTAACAAGGAACCTAAATAACTGGAAAATAGTGTGTTGACTGGATATCATAATACTAATGATAAGAACCATACATAAATTCTGTAAGCTAGTTAGGCATATGGGCTAGTAGTTCTGAAACCACTTTGTGTGTATACGTTACATGAACAGATTAGTACCTACAGTCTTTTGTATCTGTGGGTTCTACATCTATGGATTCCGCCAACTGTGGATTGATAATATCTGGGGGAAAATTGTGTATATACTAACATTAACAGACTTTTTAAACTTGTCATTCTCTTTTTTTTTTTTTTTTTTTGAGATGGAGTCTCGCTCTGTCGCCCAGGCTGGAGTGCAGTGGCGCAATCTCGGCTCACTGCAAGCTTCGCCTCCCGAGTTCACGCCATTCTCCTGCCTCAGCCTCCCAAGTAGCTGGGACTATAGACGCGTGCCACCATGCCCGGCTATTTTTTTTGTATTTTTAGTAGAGACGGGGTTTCACCGTGTTAGCCAGGATGGTCTCGAACTCGTGACCTCGTGATCCTCCCGCCTCAGCCTCCCAAAGTGCTGGGATTACAGGCGTGAGCCACCACACCCGGCTAACTTGTCATTCTCTAAACCGTGCAGTATAACAACTATTTACATAGCCTTTATATTGTGTTAGGTATTATAAGTAATCTAGAGATGCTTTTAAGTGTGTAGGAGGACTTTTTGTTACTTGTCATTCTCTGTAAACAGTGCTGTTTACATAGTCTTTACATTGTATTAGGTATTATAAGTAGAGATGTTTTTAAGTGTGTAGGAGGATGTGCATAGGTTATATGCGAATACTACACCATATGTCAGGGAGTTGAGCATCAGTGGATTCTGGTGTCTGGGGGAGGTTCTGGAACCAATCCCCTGCACATACCAAGGTATGACTGTATATTGTGGATAATGAGACTCAAGTTTCTCATCATTAGAGAAAGATGAACGGCTAAACTTAAAATCCTGTGTGAGTGTGATTTGAATCAGAGGTATGAACTCTGTGGTGTTTAATATTGACAAATACATGCAGAAATATAGATGTGTGTTTATGTATGGGTTAATATGTATACATATACTGTATTTTATTTTTAATTAAAAAAAATTATTTAAGAGACAAGGTCTTGCCCTGTCACTCAGGCTGAAGTGCAGTGTCGCAATCATAGCTGACTGTAACCTCGAACTCCTGAGCTCAAACAATCCTGCCTTAGCCTCCCAAGTAGCTGGGACTATAGGTGTTTACCACCACACCCAGCTAATTTTTTAATTTTTATTTTTTTATAGAGATGGGATTATGCTATGTTGCTTAGGCTGGTATCAAACTCCTGGCCTCAAGTGATCTTTCCTGCCTCAGCCTACGAAAGCACTGATATTACAGGCATGTGCCACCATGCCTGCCCCATATGCTGTATTTTATGGCTTTTTCTACTGAGAGGCCCTAGAAGCTTCAGTAACAATGAACATAACTGGTGCCTCGATCTTTAATAATAATTGCTACAGACAAGCTTTTTTGATGGATACCAAAGTTGGTGGGCGAAACTTGAGAAACAGGGTTTTTGCATAGTCTCAAATTTGTATACAAATGGAAAAAATATTAAATTTAAAGTGGAGAAACGCAGTAGACACCACCATAACCAAACACTAAATTTCATATCACCTGTAATAAGACAGTTGACATCAGGAGCCCCTTGATATGATTCACTGAATGGGATATAACATTATTTCTGTGATATTCTTACCAGATATGCATAATCATTCCAGTTATGAGAAAAAACAAACCCAAATTCAAGGACATTCTACAAAATAATCAGTTCTCTTTAATAGTGTCAGGTTCATGAAAGATAGAAAGACTGAACTGTTACAGACTGTTGGAGACTAAGGAGAAATAACGACTAAATGCAATGTGGGATTCTGGATAAGGTATTGGAACAGAAGAAAGGTGTTAGTGGGCCTGTGGTCCCAGCTACTTAGGAGGCTGAGGTGGGCGGATTGCTTGAACCCAGGAGTTCTGGGCTGTAATGCACTATGTCGATTGGATGTCCGCATTAACTTTGGCATCAATATGGTGACCTTCTGGGAGCAGGGGACTACCAGGTTACCTAAGGAGGGGTGAACTGGCCCAAGTCAGAAATGGAGTAGGTAAAAACTCCCGTGCTGATTAGTAGTGGGATAGCGCCTGTGAATAGCCACTGCACTCCAGCCTCGGAAACATAGCAAGACCCTGTCTCTTAAAACAAATAAGCAAGCAAACAAACAAAAAACATAGGAAGACCCTGTCTCTTTAAAAAAAAATTAGTGAGGAAACTGGTGAAGTTTTAGTAATGTCTATAGTTAATTATAATATTGTGCCAGTATTCATTCCTGGTTTTCATAATTTTGTACTATGGTTATACAAGGAGTTAATATTAGGGGAAGCTCGTGAGGCACATAGAAGATACGTTGCTGATTTAATCATAGGCTGAGATGTGGAATACTTGTTGCAGATGTAATTTTTTATTTTATTTTATTTATTTATTTTTCCGAGACGGAGTCTCACTCTGTCGCCCAGGCTGGAGTGCAGTGGCGCGATCTCGGCTCACTGCAAGCTCTGCCTCCCAGGTTCATGCCATTCTCCTGCCTCAGCCTCCGGAGTAGCTAGGATTACAGGCGCCTGTCACCACAGCTGGCTAATTTTTTGTATTTTTAGTAGAGATGGGGTTTCACTGTGTTAGCCAGGATGGTCTCGATCTGCTGACCTTGTGATCCGCCTGCCTCGGCCTCCCAAAGTGCTGGGATTACAGGCTTGAGCCACTGTGCGTGGCCTGAAGATGTAATTTTTTATTGCGTGATTTTTTTTTTATTATGTAATCTCAGTATACAGGGGCATCAGATTTAATCTAAAATTCAGTTAACTGAAAATATCTCAATATAAGGTGATAATTTGATGGGTAACCTTTATGTTTGACCAAATTCTAGTAAATACAGGCAGTAATAAATCTGTTACAATCTTAGTTTTTCCTGGTGGCTGGGGAGTTTCTTTTGAAATTAGCTGTAAGAATCTTGATTTAAGAAGTGTGAACAACTTGCCTTAAAATTGAGTAGTTTTTGGCCGGGCGCGGTGGCTCATGCCTGTAATCCCAGCACTTTGGGAGGCCGAGGCAGGCGGATCACAAGGTCAGGAGATCGAGACCATCCTAGCTAACACGGTGAAACCCTGTCTTTACTAAAAATACAAGAAATTAGCCGGGCGTGGTGGCGGGCGCCTGTAGTCCCAGCTACTCGGAGTCTGAGGCAGGAGAATGGCTTGAACCCAGGAGGCGTAGCTTGCAGTGAGCAGAGATCGCGCCACTGCACTCCAGCCTGGGTGACAGAGGGGACTGCGTCTCAAAAAAAAAATTTTTTTTTTGAGTAGTTTTGCAGTATGTATAAAGGAAAGAAAAAAAGATTATGTCTGGGAACTCATATATATTTGCAAGATGGAGCAAATGAAGAAAATTGTCACAATTAAATTGGAGAGATTTATCTGGCTGAGGCTGCTGCCAAGTAAGATAGCTTTATTTGTTAACAATCCAAATAGTCTGAATTCTGCCTTTGTGCTTTACTTTAGTTGGAAGATAGAAAAACTGGCCTAGGACAGTACATTTTGAGAGAAATGTATTTGGAGTACACAAGTTTCTGGTTTTACTTTCAATGCTATAAATAAATTATTTAGTTTTTCATAGGTAACTTAATTCTTCAGAGGTTGTGGCAGGTACCGAAGGAAGACCAGGATGAGGGGCTTACATGAACTGGTTCAGTCTGTGACTTGACCACTTAGTAGTTATTCCTTTGTTTTGTTTGTTCACTTATTCCTTCATTCCTTCTCTTCCCACCCATTTACTCACCTACCCACTTCGTTTCTTTGTTTTTTTTTTTTGAGACAGAGTTTCGTTCTTGTCGCCCAGGCTGGAGTGCGGTGGCGCGATCTCGGTCGCTGCAACCTCTGCCTCTTCGGTTCAAGTGATTCTCCTGCCTCAGCCTCCCGAGTAGCTGGGATTATAGGCGCCCACCACCCTGCCTGGCTAATTTTTGTATTTTTAGTAGAGACGTGGTTTTACCATGTTGGCCAAGCTGGTCGCAAACCCTTGACCTCAGATGATCAGCCCACCTTGTCCTCCCAAAGCGCTGGGATTACAAGCATGAGCCACCGCACCCGGCCCCACTTCCTTCCTTTCTTTGTTTTTTTTTTTGTTTGTTTGATTGATTTTTTGAGACGGAGTCTCGCTCTGTCGCTCAGGCTGTAATGCAGTGGTGTGATCTCGGCTCACGGCAACCTCCACTTCCCAGGTTCAAGTGATTCTCCTGCCTCGGCCTCCTGAGTAGCTGGAATTAAAAGTGCACGCCACCACGCCCGGCTAATTTTTATATTCTTCTTATTTTTTTTTTGAGAAGGAATCTTGCTCTTTCACCCAGGCTGGAGTACAGTGGCGCAATCTTGACTCACTGTAACCTCTGCCTCCCGGGTTCAAGAGATTCTCCTGCCTTAGCCTCCCAAGTCACTGGGATTACAGGCGCCTGCCACCACGCCAGACTAATTTTTGTAGTTGTAGTAGAGACAGGGTTTCACCATGTTGGCCAGGCTCGTCTCGAACTCCTGACCTCAGGTGATCTGCCGGCCTTGGCCTCCCAAAGTGCTGGGATTACAGGCGTGAGCCAGTGCGCCTGGCCCCCACTTCCTTTCTTAGTCATTTAGCGAATTATTATAAAGCCCTTCTTCTGTCTTGGGCTCTGTGTTGGATGTGGAGCCATAGTGCTGAACAATAACAGCAAGAAGGTTTCATCCCGTAGGCATCTTTCAGAATCCTGCAAGAATATTTGAGACCTGTAAATAATTAATGGGCCTCAAAATAAAACAAATTGTAAAATTGAAATTTTATTAGTTTTCAATTAAATGTAACGTGAAGGATTTAAAATTTGTCATAATTACTAGTTCTCCTCTCCTTAGTAGTTCCATTTGTGATTATAACCTAGAAAGCAATCCTTGACCTGAAGAGGTAATTTGTATAATTATAAAGGTGGTCATTAAAGCATTTGTGGAGTAGAAATAATTGAAAGCAAACATATATGGACAACAGGAATGTTTCTGTATGCTGTCATTAAATTTAGATTATAGAATCTTCTGTGTGGTATAATCGTAAGGGCAATGCTCCTGTTCCCCTAATCATTTCCAATGTGGTATATAAACTTTTTCATACCCTCTTCTATGGTTTTAAAAATCATTTTTATTTTATTTTTTAGACAGAATCTCACTCTGTCACCCAGAATGGAGTGCAGTGGTGTGATCACGGCTCCCCGCAGTCTCACCTTATGGGGTTCAAGTGATCTTCCCACCTTAGCCTCCCTAGTAGGAGGGACTACAAGCGTGTGCCACCATGCCTGCCTAATATATATATATATATATATATATATATTTTTTTTTTTTTTTTTCTTTTTTCTTGTTTTTGAAATGGAGCCTTGCTCTGTCACCCAGGCTGCAGTGCAGTGGCATGATCTCAGCTCACTGCAACCTCCGCCTCCCGGGTTCCAGCGATTCTCCTGCCTCATCCTCCTGAGTAGCTGGGATTACAGGTGTGCGCCAACACACGTGGGTAATTTTTTTGTATTTTTAGTAGAGATGGGGTTTTACCATGTGGACCAGGCTGGTCTTGAACTCCTGACCTCAAGTGATCTGCCCGTCTCGGCCTCCCAGAGTGCTAGGATTACAGACATGAGTCACTGTGCATGGCCGTGGCTAATATTTCCTATTTTTCGTGGAGGCTGTCACTCAAGTGATCCTCCCACCTTCGCTTCTGCCTCCACCTCCCAAAGTAATCCCAGTAATCCTGGGATTACAGGTGTGAGCCATCAAATTCGGCCATAAAAATGGTTTTTAAAAGCAGTAATAGCAATACCATTCTTTTACTTGCCCTTTTTCCTGACATTTGCATCACAGACATTCTTTCATGCCAGTAGATAGTAATCCACCTCTGTAACAGATGTGTTTCTTGTCTCCCAAGGTGTCAGTGAACCTTGTCTCCCATTTATAACTGATTAATGTGTCCTTGACCTTTTGCTTTTATAAATAATGCCACAATATATATCTGTGTATACATATGTCCCTGCACATTTGTGCATACATTTCTGTTTACTGGAAATAGGTTTGTTCATTTAAAATTATGTGGTAGAAGTGGGCCCCCAACAAGGTCACTGTGTCTACTGTATTGTCTTTGTAATTCGGAAGCTTTGAGACTAAAAAGTTGGTGTTTTTTTTTTCTTTTTCTTTTTCTTTTTTTTTTTTGAGATGGAGTCTCGCTGTATTGTGCAAGCTGGAGTGCAGTGGCGCAGTCTCAGCTCTCTGCAACCTCCGCCTCCTGGGCTCAAGCGATTCTCCTGCGTCAGCCTCCCGAGTAGCTGGGATTACATGCACGTGCCACCGCGTCCAGCAAATTTTTGTATTTTTAGTAGAGACAGGGTTTTACCATGTTGCCCAGGCTAGTCTTGAACTCCTGACCTCAGGTGATTCACCTGCCTCAGGCTCCCAAAGTGTGGGATTACAGGCGTGAGCCACCGCGCCCTGCCAAAAGTTTTTCTATGTATCCTTATTCAGGTGGCAATCTGACGTGAATCCATTTGATGGCAAAAGTTGATCTGAACTCCTGTTATGTGAAACCTTAATTACCTCCAGAGTGTGAATGTTTTATCTTACTGCAGAAATATTAATGTGTTTGATTATGGGGTGCTGCCCCAGATCCCACTGAGCATATAAGTATATTATTAGTATATTGACTCTTTTTATAAATAGTATTGGTATATTATGAGTATATTGACCCTTTTTAAAATGAGAAAAACTGAATTTCAACACATTTGACCTTTATTGGATCTTCCCATCGCCACCCACACCCATGAATGTGAAGTATTTTCTTCACAGTAAAATATATGAAATGTATTAATATCCAGGAAATGGATTAACCAGTTTACTTAAAGATTATTTTTAAGGATTATACTAAGAGTTATATAGAGAGTAAGACAACAATCTTAAAATAGTCCAGATTTTGCTTGAAATCCCTTAGGAACATTTTTGTTCATGTGGTCTGACATGAAGTTCTGAGTTTTTTCTCTGGTAATAGAAGAAATCACCATATCTTTTAATTAGTGGACTCAGATTTAGCGGGAGTGTTGTGCAACAAACAAGAACCAAGGTATCTTGAAATTTGAGGATTTGCAATTCTAAATGTAGGAAAAGTACGTTATAAGAGTAATCTGGAAAACGAGACCTAATAATGGGGCATCAGCTTTATACAGCCTTCACTATATAAATTACTTTTGCAGTTTTATTGGTGGAGGGCATACACCTTGAGTATCCATTATGGGAAATGTTTAACACCAGAATAAGTATTTTGGATTTTTTCACATTTTCAGTATTTGCATTGTGTTTACCAGGTGAGCATCCTAAATCTGAAATGCCCCAGTGAGCATTTTTTTAAACATCATGTTGGCTATCAGGAAGTTCCAGCCGGGGTGTTGGGGCTCACGCCTGTAATCCCAACACTTTGGGAGATTGAGGCAGGCAGACCACTTGAGCCCAGGAGTTTAAGACCAGTCTGGGCAACATGGCAAGACCCTGTCTCTACAAAAGTACAAAAAATTATCTGGACATGGTGGCACGTGCCTGTGGTCCCAGCTTCTTGGGAGGCTAAGATTGGAGGATTGCTTGAGCCTGGGAGGTCAAGGCTGCAGTGAGCTGAGCTGAGATTGGGACACTCCAGCATGGGTGACAGAGTAAGACCCTGTCTCAACAACAACAACAACAACAAATCCAGATTTTGGAGCATTTCAGGTTTAGAAAGATTCAAGAATGCTTTCAGATTTTTGGTTTAGGGAAACTCAACCTGTGTATATTTGAATTTGCATTGGTTTAAATGCCAATATAATGTGAGTCTGTTACTTCAATATTACTATATAGATTTTTCCTCTTAAAAGTAACCATAGACAGTAATGTAAATGTTTATGCTATAACACGTAATTTCTAAAAGCAGATTGTGGACTGACACCTGCTTCAGGGGATTTCTTTCAGTGGGTTGATGAATACGGGGAGAGAGGAGTTGGTAAGGCTTCCTTTTGGAAATAGGATTTTTGTCTAGGCATTGTGGTTTTTTGAGGTGGCTTATCTCTGGATATGTTCTGAGTGGCTTTAAGAACTGTGCAGTGCCAGTGATAGATCAGTAGATCTCAGACTTTATCTGTTTTTTTGTTTTTTTTTTTCTGAGACAGGGTCTCACTGTTGCCCAGTCTGGAGTGCAGTGGCGCGATCTCCGCTCACTGCAACCTCTGCCTCCTGAGTTCAACCTATTCTGGTGCCTCAGCCTCTCGAGTAGCTGGGATTATAACACACCTGGCTAATTTTTGTATTTTTAGTAGAGATGGGGTTTCACCATGTTGGCCAGGCAGGTCTTGAATTCCCGACCTCAGGTGATGTACTTGCCTCAACCTCCTAAAGTGCTGGGATTACAGGTGTGAGCCACCATGGCTGGCTGAGATTTTTTCCTTTCTATAGTAAGAGAGTACATGTTTCAGCTTTTTTTGACTCTCAATTTCTTGAATATACGCAAATAACTATCCTAGTTATGATTTTACTTTGTTTTTCTGGTTTACCTTAGCTAAGTTATTTATTTCTTTGGCTTTTTTGATTTATTAAAGGCTTGGAGTGACATAGAAGGAAGGTAAATTTAGGATGCCATGGTCAGTCGTGATTACAGGTTTGGCATAATATGATTGCATAAATGATTTCATTTTACATGAAGTAAAATGTCCAATGGCAGCCCACATGTTATGATGCTGAAATTTTTATTTAAAAAATTTTCAGACATGAAGAGGAGCATCGGCGGCGTGAGGAAGAAATGATCCGACACAGAGAACAGGAGGAACTGAGGCGACAGCAAGAGGGCTTTAAGCCAAACTACATGGAAAATGTAAGTAAACTACTAGTTAACTAAAATGACTTTATATTTTCAGGTTTATGATGTATATTTAGAATGCTTTAGATTTTGGTTTATACAGTAGTCTTTTCTAATCTTTCTAAATTCATCATGTTTGATAAATTAGTGATTTTCTTAACCTCTCATAGGTGGTAAAGTAAAATTAGTTTCTGAAGATATCTATGTTTTATGAAGTGGATGTTATATTTTTTCCTATTATTTTAGTTGATCTTTAAAAAACATATGCTATTAAATTAGAAATCTTGATATATACATCATTTCCACTTGACTGATTTTCACCACATACTAATATTGAAACATCTCTATTTTGGAAGATTTCAGACATGTACAGAAGAATTGTAGTGAACACTTATAAACATGGCCAATCTTTTACATCTTTAAGTATAACCACTTTATTTCCCAATTTATGTTATTTGAAATACCTGATTTCATATAATTTTATTTTCAGTATGTATCTCTAAAAGATGAGGACTTTTTAAGAAAATCTTTATCATATTTTAAAAATGGTCAGCTCTTTCATCTTAACTAATTAAAGCCCAGATTTGCACAGGTCTTAATTTTTTTTTTTTTAAACATTTGGTTTCTTTGAATTGACTGTTATATCCAGCCTCTTTTAGTCTATAGGTTTTCTCTTCCTGTCTTTAATATTTTAGTAACCTTTTTTTTTTTTTTGAGACGGAATCTTGCTCTGTCAACCAGGCCGGAGTGCAGTGGCACGATCTCAGCTCACTGCAACCTCTGCCTCCCAGGTTCAAGCGATTCTCCTGCCTCAGTCTCCCAAGTAGCTGGGATTACAGGTGCGCACCACCACACCTGGCTAATTTTTGTATTTTTAGTAGAGATGGGGTTTCACTATATTGGCCAGGCTGGTGTCGAACTCTTTACCTCAAGTGATCTGCCCACCTCAGCCTCCAAAAGTGCTGGGATTACAGGTGTCAGCCACCATGCCCAGCCGACATTTCTAAAATAGATCATCTATTGTTTCATAAGATTATGCTTATAGAAAAGCATTAGGTGACAATATACCTTCTTTTCTAGTAGTTACTTAAAGTGTGTATCGCATACTTGAAGCATCATGATAAAATTAATTTGGCTAGAGTGTAAGTTGGCAAGCTCTAGCCTGGGACTACTGCCTGGTTTTTATTACTCCACCACAGAGATACTGATGGTGCTTCTGTTTTTAAAGGGTTATTGCAAAAGAAAGAAGAATATTAGAAATGATTTGTGACTCGCAATAACTTAAAATATTTTTTTCTGACCTTTTTATAGTGTCTGTGGAAACCTGGGCTGGAATATTTATGTTTTTTTAAAAATTTTAAAATTAGTATTTATGGTAGATAGACCACAAAGTTACTATGCTCTTAACTTTTTGGGGTATCCGTATTTCAAATAGTATGTAAATGAGGTATGATAATTGTGTAACACTGACTAATGTTCTGTAAGTTTATTTGTGATTAGAAGTGATATGAATCTACACAAGTTTTTCATTATTTTGGTGTCAGTTTTATTTGGTTCCAAGCTTCACAGTGCCTCTTACTACTGCAAACTTAAGCACTAAAAGCAATATGAATGAAAGCTCTACCTATCTCAAATATTTTGTGTTAATGGGAATATATTAATAGGAAAGCATTGTATTAAGAATGCATTGAGGCCATTCTGGCAGTTGTTCTTCATTTACTTTGAAAACTGTCTTTGGAGAAAATTGTTAAACAATTTTAATGCTGTGTGCGTGTGTGTGTGTGTGTGTGTGTGTGTGTTTAAGCTTTGAAATTAGGCCCTCTTATGTGCTTTCTCTTTATTTCACTGTTCAGTTTAAAGGGAGGAATCAAATGGTAAGTGTTCAACTTGTCCAAGTAATGAGTAAAGTTGATTTTCTTTGTTAATTTTAAGATGCCACCTCTCTCTTCTTGTCTTCCTAATAGAAATATTCCAACACAACTAAGAGTTATGGGACTTTTAAGTATAAAATAAATATTGATTTACATATTTCACATTTTAAATAATAATTTCATGTAACAAAGAAAGAGTGAAAACACTTGTCATATCTGGTCATCTTTTTGTTTGTCAGCCTTCAACTTGATCATAATTTTATGACACATGGGAATATATTTTTAAGAGTTTCAAGGATGTAAGCCAGTACTTGATCAATATCAGTTGTCAGTTTTATTTAATACTTGATTTTTCCTTAGAAGACAAACTTTTTGATAATTGCTGTTGTAACTATAAATTAAACAACATTTTTTACTCATTTAGGATAACATTCAACTGCCTTAAGAATGTATACATTTTAATAATATGTCTTAATTGCATTTAGGTTTGTCTTTACCATAATATAGAGTGTATTCAATTTTTTTTCCAGGCAGTATTTACTAAGTGGAAATTTTCTACTTATCACAATTTTTGGACACATTAAAAGCTATTATTCTGGAAGCAATGAGAATTTTATGAGATTGTTTTTTATAATTGTCTTGTGATTGTTTTCATATTAGGTTACTCCACCAACTGTAGATTAAGTAGTTTAAACACTTCAGTACTTACCAGTCTTTATGGGAAAAATCTGCATTGGACTAAATGACAGATTTTAGTTCTAGCATTTGGTTGATGCAGTTTCTTGGAGTAAACATTGCTTCTTTGGAAAATGTTAATGTCATAAAAATATCCAAACGTCCATCTTATTTTAGCTTTAGTTATTGTATCATGTAGTTATGAAATATTTGGGTTAGGAAAATTGGGGTGATGTTTAAATTGTATGTTACTTGGTTTTAAAATTTGAGAAGTTTCTTTTTTTTTTTTTAATTTATTGAGACAGTTTCACTCTTGTTGTTCAGGCTGGAGTGCAATGGGATGATCTCAGCTCACTGCAACCTCTGCCTCCTGGGTTCAAGCGACTCTCCTGCCTTAGCCTCCCGAGTAGCTGGGATTACAGGTGCCTGCCACCATGCCCAGCTAATTTTTGTATTTTTGGTAGAGATGGGGTTTCACCATGTTGGCCAGGCTAGTCTCGAACTCCTGACCTCAGGTGATCTGCCCGCCTTGGCTTCCCAAAATGCTGGGATTACAGGCATGAGCCACCACACCCAGCTGAGAAGTTTCTTTTTCTTGTATGGCACATATTAATGTTTGCCTTTTCAATAAAGAAAAGAATAATTCTTCATACCCTTTTCAGGTTTCCTGCATTGAACTAAGTATATACCTGACTTACTATTAAAGCTTATTAGTCCCATTTGAGTAGTTGGGAATAGCCCTAGGTGTTTCAACACAGTTTATTCAACACACATAATAAACTTGAGAATAAAGGTATGTTGTATGCTAAGGCAACAGTTTGACTCAGTTGTATTTCTTTGCTTGTCAGAGGCATTCCATTGTAGCACCCGAGGGACTGTGAGGCCAGAATGATTAAGGGAATGTTGGCAGAGGCTAGCAGTGTAGTGCTTCTTCCAAGGACAATGTAAAACATTTTTTTTCTTTTAGAGATGGGGTCTTGATACGTTGCCCAGGCTGGGCTCAAGCAGTCCTCTTTCCTCATCCTCCTGAGTGGCTGAGACAACAAGCACATGCCACTGTGCCCAGCAGAACAGTGTTTTTCCAATGTATGTAATAAACACTCAAGGAGCTTTAAAAAAATGTGGGTTCTTAGATCATACTACTAATAATTGATTTGTTTTGTGATCCAGGTAGATTGTAATACATTGATCTTTGATCACATTTTTTTGCTAAATCCAGTAGTTTTCAACCTTGCAATATATTTGTGGAACTTAAGGAAAAATGCCTGAGATTCAGTCCTCCAAGTATTTTGATTCAGTGTGTCTAGGTTGGTACCAGGAGATATACGTGTTAAAGAAAACTCTACACCTTGCTTATTTCTTTTTGGCAGCGAAGATTCAAAACTACTGGCCTTGTATTGAAATGAGACATACTGAAATGAAAATAGTTGAATTTTTCATGGGTCCTGGGAGTGTTAGTGGAAGGCATGCTTGATGTGGTTCAACATGGTGTAAGATTTATATAGGATGCAATTTATTTATTTATTTATTGATGGTATCTTGCTGTGTTGCTCAGGCTGGAGTGCAGTGGCTATTGACAAGTGTGATTATAGCACACTACAGCCTCAAACTCCTGGGCTTAAGTGAATCTTCCTGCCTCAGCCTCCCAAGTAGCTAGGAGAGTAGGCATGCTGCTGTACCCATCTTTCTTCATTTTTTTCTTTCTTTTGATTGGGTCTCCCTGTGTTACCCAGGCTGGTCTTGACCTCCTGAAGCTATCCTCCTGTCTCAGTCTCCTGAATAGTGGGACTACAGTTGCCTACCACTGCATATGGTTATATATCCATCTTTAGAACACGGTTCAAACAGTATGACATTCTACGTGAATAGTACCCTGCAGAATTTGGGTGTGGCAACCTTGATTTGGGCTTTCAGACTATATGTGCAGGACATATTATCTCAAACTATGCATTAATTTTGCGTGCATAGTTCTAATAATTTTAATTGTCTCATCCAGTCGAGGGGTTGACAGACTAGAATAGACCAGGCTCAGTTCACATGCTGCCTATTTTTGTAACACTTTTTTTTGTTTGTTTTGTTTTGTTTTGTTTATTTTGCGCTACAAAAACTGATTTGAGTAGTTGTGACACAACTATGTGAGACTGTATTGAGACTACATGGCCTGCCAAGCCTAAAAAATATTTACACCTGACCCTTTACCTGAAATGTTTGCTGACCTCTGAATCCGAGAGTTGAAGGGAATCTATAAAAAGTGGCTCATATTACCAAACTCGTAGAGCTTGTGAAGAATAATGCAAATCTATTCATTTATATATTCTTTTCCAGTGTTTTTAGAAGGCTCACCGAGCACAGTACCTCATATTCCAGATCCAAGGATTCCTGAGGAATCCAAATTAGTATCCAGAAGGTTCATTGGTAGTCATGGTTATAAACCAGAGCAAAAGTTAATGGGAAGAAATGGTAAAGAGTCACTGCATTGCAGCTGACACCTGGAATTTTAAAATCTTTTTTTCGTTTTTGAGATGGAGTCTTGCTCTGTCGCTTAGGCTGGAGTTCAGTGGCGCGATCTTGGCTCACTGCAACCTCTGCCTCCCAGGTGCAAGTGTTTCTCCTGCCTCAGCCTTCCGAGTATCTGGGATTACAGGCACGCGCCACCACGATTGGCTAATTTTTTATTTTTATTTTTGAGACGGAGTCTTGCTGTCTCACCAGGCTGGAGTGCAGTGACATGATTTCGGCCCACTCCAACCCCCGCCTCCCAGGTTCAAGTGATTCTCCTGCCTCAGCCTCCCAAATAGCTGGGACTACAGGCGTGAGCCACCACGCCTGGGTAATTTTTGTATTTTTAGTAGAGATGTGGTTTCACCATGTTGGCCAGGATGGTCTCGATCTCTTGACCTCAGGTGATCCACCCGCTCAGCCTCCCAAAGTGGTGGGATTACATGTATGAGCCACCACGCCCGGCCCACGCTCGGCAAAGTTTTTGTATTTTTGGTAGAGATGGGGTTTCACCATGTTGGTCAGGCTGGTCTCGAACTCCTGACCTCGTGACCCGCCCACCTCGGCCTCCCAGAGTGTTGGGATTACAGGTGTGAGCCACCGTACCCGGCCAAAATCCCTTTAGTTCTAGTCAGTAGAGGAATAAAGCGCTGTTCTTTCAAATGTGAACCCCTCTTGATCAGTATTGTCCAATCTGGCCTGTTCTTTAACCAGTCAGCCTCTTTTCCTGCCTCTTGCATGGGCTTTTTGTTGTTGTTTCTTTGTTTGTTCATCTATCATCTCTTGCTTTAATCGTAACCTAACTTTCCCTGATGTGGCACGTGTAAAACTGAAAAACAGAAACTCTATCTGGTAAAAAAAAAAAAATTCCATTAATTTATGCTGTCAGAGAAGAGTGATCCTGTTTTTATTTACTAATGAATAGATACAAATTTATTTTCTGAAATGGTTTGTGAAGATTCCAGAGCAGAAGTTACAGTTTTGTGGTTTCCACATGGCTGTCCCTCTTTTTCTACAGTTTTTAAAGGTCTAATGAGGAATTTATGTTGCTTAAGAAGATTTGTTTTTTGAAGTCTAAACTCCTGAAGCATTCAAACAAAAGACACATTTTACAAGGGATTTTTATGGCCTCTTCATTAAGTTATGGAAGTAACTAAAGAATTATTTGCTGAAGGATTTGATGTCAGATTTAAGAGTGACCTGCTGGACTGGTAGGCTTATTTATGGTATAATGATGGCCTAGTCCCAGTGGTTTGGACATGTTGGTGAAAATCAAAATGGATAATAACAGACATTGCAATGGTCTCATATGTAATGTTCTAGTTGTGACTAGTTTCGGTTGTTAGTGTTTTTACTTATTCATTAAAATAATTTATTACAAGCCAAGGATTTTTCTCAATATTTGGCATGGTACATAATTGTAACTTAACTTAGACTTTTGTGATCAAATAAAAACAAACATATATATAAGTTTGTAATGTTTACACATATTCTTAGAATTGATTTGTAGGATTTTGCTGATTTGGGATAATTGGTTGAAGGTATGTGTCAGTTTTAACCAGGTGTTGAGTTATTTGATCACTCCTCCAAAGATTATTTAATAGTTTTAATAATATCTAATGATGTGTGGGAAACCGTAGAATTTTTCATACAAACTGGGACAAATGAACATGGATACTATTAAAATACTTCCTACAATAGGCATAAAATGGGCTTTCTTAGGTGAACCAGGAGGTATAGTTAGCCTAATCATATGCTATGATTATTAGTAATGGTTTTCTGTGTTTTATCATTCATATTTGTAAATCTTTTTTGAATGACTACTTGGAAATGATGACTGAATCTCATACTGTGTACACACTTCATCAGAGGACACTTAATTGTATTGATTAACATTTTTTTGATCTTACCTTCTGTTAGAGTTTCAGAGAGGTTCATAATCCAGAAAAATTATCATGTTTTCTTTTTTCCTTTTGGAGAATATCTGTTCAGACTCAGGTCATGTATTTCTTCTGATTCCTCACCCCAGCTGTCATCTTTTTCATTAAAATAATTTAAAATAAAAAATTGTTTTTAAGGAGGGAGTCTTGCTCTGTTGCCCAGGCTGGAGTGCAGTGGCGTGATCTTGACTCACTGCAACCTCTGCCTCCTGGGTTCAAGTGATTCTTGTGCCTCAGCCTTCCAAGTAGCTGAGATTACAGGTGCTCACCACTACATCCGGCTAATTTTTGTATTTTTTAGTAGAGACGGGGTTTCACCATGTTGGCCAGGCTGCTCTTGAACTCTTTACCTCAAGTGATCCACCTGCCTTGGCCTCCCAAAGTGCTGGGATTACAAGCATGAGTCACTGTGCCTGGCCAGAAAATTTTTTTGTTTTTGTTTTTGTTTTCTTGAGGCGGTGTTTTGCTCTTGTCATCCAGGCTCTGGAGTACAGTGGCGCGATCTCAGCTCATTGCAACCTCCGCCTCCCAGGTTCAAGTGATTCTTCTGCTTCAGCCTCCCGAGTAGCTGGGATGACAGGCACCCGCCACCATGCCCAGCTAATTTTTGTATTTTTAGTAGAGACGGGATTTCACCATGTTGGCCAGGCTGGTCTCGAACCCCTGTCCTCAGGTGATCCACCTACCTCAGCCTCCCAAAGTGTTGGGATTACAGGCGTGAGCCACTGCACCTGGCCGAAAATTTTTTTAAGACAGGCTCTCACTGTGTCACCCAGACTGGAGTTCAGTGGCACGATCATAGCGCCCTGTGACCTTGAACTCCTCAGCTTAAGTGATCCTCCTGCCTCAGCCTCCCATGTAGTTGGGACTGCAGGTGTGTGACACCAGCCCCTCCTAATTAAAAACATTTTTTTTTGTAGAGATGGAGTCTCACTGTGTTCCCTAGGTTGATCTCAAACTCCTGGGCTAAAGCAATCCTCCTGCCTCTGCCTCCCAAAGTGCTGGGATTACAGGTGTGAGCCACTGCACCTGGTCCTTTTTATGTTCAATATAGTTAATTCTTTATATTTACCAAGTTGTATTCTAAGTTTTTTCTGACTTTGTTGTCTGCTAATTGTGTTCTCTGAATTTTTCGAGGTCATGAATTTTATGTTTGTCATATTATAGTTACTTAGATGTAAACTGAGAGAATTAAGTAGCTGTTTGAGGTCTTGTTTTTCAAATGCCAATGCAGCTCAGTTATGGTTTTCAGTCTGTATGGATCACTAGACCTTGGCATTTATTGAATATTAATGCCTCAGATATTACACATTTGGCACTTTGGAAAACATAGGTGGCATTGAGGTATAACTGCTCATACATTTTTATAGACTTCATACGTGATTAAGTAATGAAGAGTATTTTTAAAAGCAGCCAAAGAAACAATTTTTTTTTGCTTGGTTTTCAACACACCTAACTTTTTACTTCAGAGTATTAGACTTACAGGTCGTCTGGGAGGTTTCCATTTTGGAAGAAAAATTTGTTCACTGTTTCCTGTATTCAAAACATAGTGCTGAGCACTGTGGAGGATACAGAGGATGTTAGAGGATTTTAGGTGCTGAGTACTTATACAGAGTAATGTTAAAAGAAACAGCTCAAACGTTCTGAGAATTTAGAAAATGAAGTTCTCTACTGAGAGTGTCATTAAATAGTCTTGGTACTTTTGTGTGTGTATATGTCTGTGTTTATAAAATGATGTGATTTGTTTATTATTCCTGCTGTGTTGTAGGTATACCTCATGTCTTTTCATTTGAAATGGTAAGTTCTAATAATTTTTGGTTCAGAATGGTAAGATTTTTTAGCTAATGTTAACTCTTTTTTGAGCAATCGGAGAAGAGGAGAGTCAAGACCGGCAAATAGACATGGTTAACTAATGTAAACATATCTTGTGCATTGTCTAGTGTATAATATAACTAATAATAATTTTAATTATTAGTTTGAAATAGTAACAGAAGATCCTCAGAAGGCATAAAAATTTAACTTGTTAATTCTGCTTTGTGACTTGTTTAATGTATTTGGAGCCACCTTACAGTGCTTGTTCTACATAGTGACGGTAAATTATATTTTAGGCTAGTCAGTATCTAAGATCTTCTATACTTCATATTGAGGATAGTATCTCTGTAGTATCATCTAAAATGTTAGAATTTTGTACTAAAACTAAAAAATTATAATGTCTATTTATGTTCAGTATTAAGTAACAACTAGTGAGATGTAGGCTGTAGGAACTCTGGTTTGTAAGCATCTGATGAGATGCAGTTATGAGTTAGATTGGTAATTATTATAATTATAAACTTTCAAAGGCTTTTACTTATTTGAGTTGATTGATAATTATTATAATTACAAACTTTCAAAGACTTTTACAATTCAAAGTAACTGAAAGTTTATGGGTAAGTTTGTTTCTTTTCTTAATGGTATCTTATACTATATTGTGCACTATGTGTCAAACCGTGGCTTTTCTGGTTGTTTTACCATAGTTTTCTTAAGATAACTTCTTCATTTGATTTATTCTTGTTTTTTCTATATATGATTTTAACCAATTGATGTGATTGTTACAGTAGTTTGTTTTATAATGGCAAATTTTAAATAACTTTGATTTTTATTTTGGTACCTCTTAAATGTGTAAAAAATGACTATGTATTTAAACCTGTAGCTTTGAGTTAGTTACTTAGAAGAAAATATGTACTAACATCACAATTTCAAGGCCTCTGGTAAATTATTAAGATGATTTATCTAATGCCGACTATCACAAACAGAAATGGATACTCTCCTGTATAAAATGTGTACTTAACTCATACGTTGGCCATCTATGCCTTGTTTTCCTGTTTTCTGCTTTTTTCTGTTGACGGGACCAGTTTGGAACTGCTGCTTGTGCAGTTTATATTTGTTCTTTTCTTTCACCTTTCATACCTTGACCTGGCCAGTTATGATGGTTTTACTTTGGTAAGGAAATGCACTGGATAAGAAAGAGGTTTTGGATCAAGAAGTGCAAACCAGTCACCAGTATTATGTGAGCTTTGGTAAGATTTTATTGCTAGTATTGTTTGTCTTACAGCTGATATCCTTGCTCATTGTTTTTTTTAGGAGTTCTGGGTAAAATAACTAAATTTGAAGAATAATTAAATACTATTAATCAATTTTAGGTTTTAAAAGCACCTCTTCAGAGTGAGTTTACACCTGACAATTGAAACTGGTAATCTTGAAAATGCTCTCAGGTGTATGCATTACAAATAAAATTCTTAGGAGCAGTGTTGTGTGCCTTGTAGTCCCAGCTACTTGGGAGGCTGTGGTGGGAGGATCAATTGAGCTCAGGAATTCAAGGCCCGCTTGGGCAACATAGTGAGAGGCCCGTCTCTTAAAATCTCAGCCAAATAGAAGCTTCTTTAACAATTAATTTATGTAAAATACTTATTTCCTTCTGTCCCTTGATGTGTGCTAGATTGTGTTTACATTTAATTGATCTTCGGTTAGAAAGCCACCCTATGTATTAAAAAACAGCCATTAATTTTGCTACACATTGAGTTGAATTTGACAGTAGTATCAGAGCAATCTATTCACTCAATTACCTGACCGAGGCTTTCAAAATACATTGTTGAATGTATTTGGTTTAAGAGGCACATTTCAAGTTAATGAACACAGTAAGTTTCTCTACTTCTATTTGTCGTTGCCTCCGTTTCTGATTTAGTATTTAACAAGTAACAACTACTTTTTGTTTCGTGACTAAACCTTGCAGTATAAATTAAGATGTAATTAGCTGGGTGTGGTGGCATGACTGTAGTTCCAGCTACTAGGGAGCCTGAGGCAGGAGGATCCGTTGAGCCCAGTGAGTATAAGTCCAGCCTGGGCAACATAGTGAGACTCATCTTGATTTATTATTATTATTTTTAATGTAATTGATTATTCAAAAGGATTCATTTTAAAGTTTCAATATTTTAGTAGCCTTTTTCAAAAGAGCTTTAGGTCCACAGCAAGATTATGTGGAAGGTACAGAGATTTCCCGTCTACCCCGTGCCACATGCCTACAGCTTCTCCTGCTATCAAAATGTTTTACCAGAATGATACACTTACAACAATTGCTGAAGCTACATTGACACGTGCTTATCAACCGAAGTCTATAGTTTACCTTTAGATTTGCTCTGGGTGTACATTCTGAAGGTTTTGACAAATCTATGACATGAACCTATGATTATAGTATCATACAGAGTATTTTCACCTCCTTAAAAATCTTCTGTGCTCTGCTTCTTTATCCCTTCCACCTAACCCTTGGCAACCACTGATCCTTCTATCGTCTCCATAGTTTAGTTTTTTCCAGAATGTCATATAGTTGGAATCATACAGTATACAGCCTCTTCAGATTGGCTTCTAGTCACCTGGCAATATGCATTTAAATTTCCTCTATGTCTTTTCATGGGTTGATAGCTCATTTCTTTTTAGCACTGAATAATATTTTGGTTGTACCACAGTTTACCCATTCATATACTAAAGGACATCTTAGTTGCTTCCAGGTTTTAGCAATTATGAATCAAGCTGCTATAAACATTCATGTGTAGGTTTTTGTGTAGACATAAGTTTGCACCTCCTTTGGGTAAAATGCAAAGAGTGATATTGCTGTATCAGATGGTAAGAGTATGTTTAATTTTATCAGAAACTGCCAGACTGTCTTGCAAAATGGTTACACCTGTTTGTATTCCCTTCAGCAATACGTTGAAGTTCTTGTTGCATCGCATCTTGGCCAGCATTTGTTTTTGTCAGTGTTTCGGATCGTCACCATTCTAGTAGGTTTTGTAGTGCTATCTCATTTTAATTTGCAGTTCCGTCAATGCAATTTGCAATTCTATCAATGGCATACGAAGTAAAGTTTCATTTTAACAATCATATATCTGAAGAATATTTTCCCAGATATTCATGGGTGAAGATATTTAGGAATGCATGTATTGAGGGGAGAAAACTTGGTTATATATATATAGATTGTCTTATATTTTTTAAAGTACCCCTCACTAACTAGCAGCGAATAACACATATATTAGAAATTGTTGTTTTTAATTGCCTGAATTTCAAATGTTAAGTTTTCCAAGCATTCACTATTGATTAGGTTGGAAAGTTTACATGCTATTGAGTTGTATCAATAGAAACGTATATTTTTTTCCTTTTCATTTTAAAACGTTTAAAAATTTTTTTGGAGTGAGGTCTCATTCTGTCACCCAGGCTGGAGTGCAGTGACGCAATCATAGGTCACCATACCTCTAATTCCTAACCTCAAGGGATCCTCCTGCGTTGGTCCCCCAAAACCCTGAGATTACAGGCACTGGACACCATGCCTGACCCTTATTTACTTTTTTTTTTTTTTTTTTAAGTGGAGTCTCCCTCTGTCGCCCACGCTGGAGTGCAGTGGCACGATCTCAGCTCACTGCAAACTCCGTCTCCTGATCAAGTGATTCTCCTGCCTCAGCCTTCTGAGTAGCTGGGATACAGGGGTGCACCACCATGCCTGGCTAGCTTTTTTTTTTTTTTTTTTTTGAGACAGAGTCTGTCTCTGTTGCCCAGGCTGGAGAACAGTGGTGTTATCATGGCTCATTGCAGCCTCCACCTTCTGGTTTCAAGCGATTTTCCTTCCTCATCCTCTCGAGTAGCTGGGACTACAGGCGCCTACCACCACACCTGGCTGATTTTTTGTGTTTTTAATAAAGATGGGTTTCACCATGTTGACCAGGCTGGTCTCAAACTCCTGACCTCAGGTGATCTGCCCGCTTCGGCCTCCCAAACTGCTTGGATTACAGGCTTGAGCCACCGTGCTCGGCCTTAATTTCTTTTGTATTTTTAGTATTTACGGGGTTTCACCATGTTGGCCAGGCTGGTCCCTAACTCCTGACCTCAAGTGATCTGCCTGCCTCAGCCTCCCATAGTGCTGGGATTACAAGTGTGAGCCACCATGTCTGGCCCAGTTTACTTTTATTAGAAAAGATTCATTTGCTGATGTATATTGTTCAGTATCTTAATACTTTTTTCATGAGTTAATACTGGCAAAGAGGCCTAATATCTTGAGGTTTTTAAAAATACCCATGAATATTTCATGTAAGTGATTTTTGCTTCATTCTTTGTGTCTACAATTTGTTATCTAATATTTCTGGCTCCTAACGATTTTCTTTTTTGTTTTTTTTGAGATGCAGTCTCGCTGTGTCGCCAAGCTTTTCATAGAGACGGGGTTTCACCATCTTGGCCAGGCTGGTCTCGATCCCCTGACCTCAGGTGATCTGCCTGCCTCAGCCCCCCAAAGTGCTGAGGTTACAGGAGTGAGCCACCGCGCCTGGCCAACAGTTCTTATTTAATCTTTCTCATGAAAGTTTAATTGGTTATAACCTTATTGTTCTGTTATGTAACCTTCTTTAGTGAAGGAAAAGGTAATAGAATATAGTTTGCTCACACTAAAATATTTTCAATTGCTAAATATAGGGTTTTTTTAGGGAATTTATTTTTAGGAATATTTAGATATTCCTAATTGATTAAAAAGGCTGAATCCTGTTACTTGTCAGAACTTACTATATTTTTCTCTAGAATTATATATTTTTTAGTGGATTTAAATGTTCTACATTATTTTAGCATTTTTGTTTTTTGAGACATAGAACCTAAATTGCATGTGGTGATTCCTGGACAATTCTTAAAGCTTTTTTTGAGATAAACATGAGAGGTCTTTATCAATAAAGAATTTTGACTGTGACCTAAAAAAGAGTATTGATTGTGCCCATTAAGATTGCATTCACTCAAACAAGAGTTATATTGATAAAGTGTTAGATGAATACCTCTCGTCATTGATCATTAAATGTTGTTCCAGCTGACACAGTTAAAGCAGTTTTTATTTAGTTCAGTGAGTGTATCCCCAAGTTTAGGTGGTCATACTACACTTTAGCTTTACCTGAGTACTGTGTTAAGTCATTCCTTTAAATTAGGTTATTGGTAATACACACACACACATACACACACAAAATATACATGTTGAGTATCCCTTATCTAAAATGTTTGGGACTAGAAGTGTATTGGAATTTGGATTTTTTTGAATTTTGAAACATTTGTGTATTATGTAATGAGATATCTTGGGGATGGGACCCAGATCCAAATATGAAATTCACTTATGTTTCATATATGTCTTATATACATAGCCTGAAGGTAACTTCATAGAATTTAATTTTTTAATTTTTAATTTTTTATTTTTTTGAGACGGAGTCTTGCTGTATCGCCCAGGCTGGAGTGCAGTGGCGTGATCTTGGCTCACTGCAAGCTCCGCCTCCCGGGTTCATGCCATTCTCCTGCCTCAGCTTCCCAAGTAGCTGGGACTACAGGTGCCCTCCACCATGCCCAGCTAATTTTTTTGTATTTTTAGTAGAGACGGGGTTTCACCGTGTTAGCTAGGATGGTCTTGATCTCTTGACCTCGTGATCCATCCGCCTCAGCCTCCCAAAGTGCTGGGATTATGTGTCTGTCCAAAAAAAAATTTTTTTAAGAGACAGTGTCTCACTGTGTGACACAGGCTTGTCTTGAATTCCTGGGCTCGAGCAATTCTTGGCATCTCAGCCTCCCAGAGTGCTGGGATTATAGGCATGAACCACTATGCCTGGCTCAGTAGAATATTTTAAGTAATTTTGTGTGTGAAAGTTTTGCCTACATTTTGACTTAGACCCATCACATGAGGTCAAGTATGGAATCTTCCACTTTGGGCATTGTGTTGGTGTTTAAAAAGTTTTGGATTTTGGAGCACTTGGGGATTTGGATGGTTATGCTCACCTTGTTTCATGATAGCCCAAGTACTAAATATTAAAGGAAAAATATCCATGTTCTGCACAAAAAGTGCCATGTGCCAGTAGTGGTGTGTTTACCATGCCACTTTGGAAAATATTTGTTAGGTTAATTTACCTTACTTAGTGCAAGCTTCCTGTTCTATATTTTCTTGAAAGAAAACTGACTGGGACTTTAAAAATAGTGCTTCTCAAACTTTTTGGCTTCCATATTTCTTTAATTTTCCATATCACTATTAAAAATTATTGAGGGCGCCAAAGTCCTGCTAAAGGATTATATCAATATTTACCATATTATAATCCAAAGCGAGGTTTTAAAGAAAACGTTACAGAGTTAAGAGTCGCTTTCTTGTACATTTTTGCAAATGTCTTTTAATGTTCCCTTTAGTGTAGTGGGAAGAATGGTGTTGTTTTATGTTTTGTAAATTTGTTTTGCTCTATAAAAAATGGTTGGCTTCCCACGTTTGCTTTTGCAGTCCATCTATTGCAGAAAGCTTTTTAATTAAAATGCATCAAAGAAGACCTGACTTTATACGGAGAAGTGATAAGGGAGGAGTATGTTAATAACCTTTAAAGATAATTGTGGATTTTTTTGATACTACTGTAAAACTTAAAAGTACTCTTACATTGAAATTAATTGGGTTGGCTGGGCATGGTGGCTTACACCTGTAATCACAGCACTTTGGGGGGTTGAGGCAGGTGGATCACTTGAGCTCAGGAGTTCAAGACCATCCCGAGTAACATGGTAAAACCCCATTTCTACAAAAAACACAAAAATTATCTGGGCGTGATGGTATGTGCCTATAGTTCCAGCTACCCTTGAGGCTGAGGCAGGAGGATTGCTTGAATCTGGGAGTCAGAGGCTGCGTGAGTTGAGATCACGCCATTGCACCCCAGCCTGGGCAACAGAGTGAGACTGACAAAGGAAAAAAAAAAAAAAAGAAATCCGCTGGGCTGCTTTGAATTTTGAATGGATTTTTTACCCATGCATGATGTTTTAGTGTTATGTACCAATCAGAAGAAAAATACTGATGCATTGGCCTAAGCAGATTATCCAAAATGCTAATGTATTTATTTTACAAAATTAAAAAGAAGTTACATGTCTTCATATTGATCTCATAGAAAATATCCGCCAAATACGCAAGCCAATAATTATAGTGTCTCTTATAAAAACCTTGTTCTGTGAAAAAAGTATTTCATTCAGCATGCACCTCAATTATGAATGCTTTTTCTTAAAATAACCATCCTACTTCAGAATGCAGCAGATGTACTTTGTGGACAAATCCTGTTTTATTGTGAAGAACATGAAAAAAGCATGTACCCATGGATAGAGATTTAATAAAATTAACTTTGACTGCTTCCTCCAGGTATTCATAGTTTAAAATTTTAAACTACAGTTTTATCCATGTGACAAATGCAGTGGTTACTAGTAAAAATTGGGCCCAAGTCTCTTGGCTTGTGCTATAGTGCTGGGACTTTTCCTAGCCATTACTTTTGCACCATTAAATGTAGTGAATGTTGATACAGAGAAAAGTCTGATGATAGTACTATAACTAACTGTACCTTAGTGCTGGGAAAACATGAAATAGTTGTGACTGTGCACTTCCTGAGTCTTGGGGACTCTTAGTATACTCCATGACCTACACGTTAAGAACCGCTGCAATGATGGAATGCTCTTTTGACATGTGGTTCTGGGAATTAGTCATACTTTGCCCGCTTTTTGGTCATCTGTTAATTTAAGTACACTTGAATTCGAAGCTTTCAGGAATACATATGTATAATTCTTTTCATGGAAAGGCATACAATCTTATAAATACCGCAAAGATAAGTTAAAATCTTGCCTTTTGTTAGGCTTCGACTGTTGGAATTCTTTTTTTTTTTTTTTTTTTTTTTTTTTTTTTTTTTTGGCTGTCTGGGACATGGAGATATGTTGGAATTTTTGAAGAATGAAAGTATCTCGTGAACGTCAAAAATTTTGTGAACTCCATTTCAGTAGAATCGTATAGGCTAGCTCAGCCACTTACTATCCATATGACCTTGACTAAGTTATTCAACAGCTTTGTGCCTCAGTTTCATTATGTCTAAAATGAGGTAACAGTAGGCCTACTTCATAGAGTTGAATCAATAATGTAAAACTGAGTTTTCATCATAGGTTTATTTTAGCGCACTGCAGTCTTTTGAGATGTTGGTTACAAATAAGTTGTTTTGACTTAAACAACAACTCTTAATTTTTTGTAATGTAATAAAGCATTATTTAAATTTGTAAAAATATCACATATACGCACTGGTTCTAACTTAAATTCTAATTTGAAGTGTTATTAAAAGTCATTCATAGAGGGAAGTAAGGGTTTTGTGTATTGCTTGTTGGGTGGGCACACAGTTGTGAATTTCCTCAAGTGATTCTTATTAATATTTGATAGATTTAGTGATAGTGAAGAATGCTGTATTTCATTTTACAAAATCATCCTAATATAATCTCTACCTCTTTTGCATTTTACTAGAAGTTTGTAGCGGTGGTTTTCTAGAAAGTAACAGCCTGAAGACATGACTAGGAAGCTGAAAATTTCTTTTGCCCCTTCTAAGATAGTTACAAAATGATGCCATCAAATTATACTCTTTTTTCTTAAGAGCAAAGCTGTGTAAAATAGTATTCAGTAATCATCTTTAAGATATTGTCAACATTACTAAATACAAGTATATATATATATTTAGTGAAAAATGCTGTAATGTGCCTCATGAATTGGTATTTTAATACAGTAATATGCTATAGTAACATGGAGTATTCTAAGATATTCTGATTATCTCATTTAGAGAAAGGTATTTTATAACTTGTACCGATTTATAATATACCACCAGAAGGGGAATGTTCGTGTTGAATAGTTAACTTAAAACCATAGATATTTTTGGTACATTGATATATTTCCCGTGAAATTTTCTTAATGACAATGGATTTAATAATAAAAGAAGGTACTTTGTGAATAATAAAGCTCGCACTATTCTAGAAAGTTATTCTAGAAAGTGATACATAGAGCTGAAAATACAAAGAGACAATAAAAGAGATTGTTTATGCCCTTTTTTCCTGCCAGTGAATCATAGGCCAATAGTTAAGGTATTAGGGTATATAAGGGGTAGTTGAAAATTGAAATCTCAAGCAGTGAGACTGTAAACAATTACCCTATATTAGTGGTTAGATATTGAATTCCTAACCTTTCATAGTGAAGACAAATTCAAAAGTAAAAATATAAATTGAAATCCTGTCCTCCTCAAAGGTCATGATTATGAAATCCATGTATTTTACTTGATGGTGCTGGTGTGTAACCAGCTTCTGAACAACGAAATGTCTACTATATTTGCTTGTTACAGATACTTATCTAGATACTATAGATATTATTTTTATAGCTAGAAGATTTTGGGTGTTTTGAAGCATTGTTAAGTTTTATCAGTAGGTTCTAAGAACCTATCAGTAGTTTCTAAGTAGTGATAAGGAAATGGCAGTTTGGTTTGGTTTATTGAAAGTAGTGATAACAGAAGCTTTATTTTAAAATAGTTTTCTAAATATAATGCTTGATGAGTAGCCAATTTTATATTACAGTCTAGCTTTTTTTTTTTTTTGAGACAGAGTTTTGCTCTCGTTGCCCAGGCTGGAGTGCAATAGTGCAATCTTGGTTCATTGCAACCCCCGCCTCCTGGGTTCAAGCGATTCTCCTACCTCAGCCTCCTGAGGAGGCAGGATTACAGGCATGTGCCACTACTGCCCAGCTAATTTTTTTGTATTATTAGTAGAGATGGGGTTTCTTTTTTCTTTTTTTTTTATGAGACGGAGTCTCTCTTTGTTGCCCAGGCTGGAGTACAGTGGTGCGATCTCGGCTCACTGCAACCTCTGCCTCCTGGGTTCCCGCAATTCTCCTGCCTCAGCCTCCCGAATAGTTGGGACTACGGGCGCCTGCCACCACACCTGGCTAATTTTTTTTGTATTTTTAGTAGAAACAGGGTTTCACCGTGTTAGCCAGGATGGTCTCAATCTCCTGGCCTCGTGATCCGCCCATCTCGGCCTCCCAAAGTGCTGGGATTACAGGCATGAGCCACCGCGCCCAACCTAGAGACAGGTTTCACCATGTTTGCCAGGCTGGTCTTGAACTCCTGACCTCAGGTGATCTGCCTGCCTCAGCCTCCCAAAGTGTTGGGATTACTGGCGTGAGCCACTGCACCCCGCCTCAGTCTAGCTTTTTTTGCAGATCAGCAATAGTATCCATTAATGGTCACAAATTTTATGATGAGAAATTTATTTTTAGGAAAGTTAAAACATGGCTTTTAGGGCTGGGCATTGTGGTTCACGTTTGTAATCCCAGCACATTGCGAGCGTGAGGCAGGAGGATTGCTTTAGCCCAGGAGTTAGATACCAGCCTGGTTGACATAGCGAGACCCTATCTCTACAAAAAAAAATTCAAAAATTCACCAGGCATGATGGTGCATGCTTGTCATCCCATCTATTCGGGAAGCTGAGGCAGGAGGATCACTTGAGCCCAGGAGTTCGAGGCTGCAGTGAGCTATCATGACGCCACTGCACTGCAGCCAGGGCAACAGAGCGAGGATCTCTGGGGAAAAAAAAAAAAAAAAATTAAGAAGCTTTTTAGAAAGATTGGTATTTAAATCTTCTAAATAATGTGAGAAAGCATTTTATCTCTTCATGATGGTGTTTTTGTTGTACCGTAGCTTCATTCATTGTACCGTAGCTTCATTAAGATTACCTTTGGACATCTCCATTTAAGTTAGGCAGTTTTTTTAAGGAGCCACTTGTGGCTTAATGGCAATTACGTTTCCATCATAGGCTTTTATTTTATTTCCAGCTTTATAGGTGCTTTTCAACAGTCTTTCGTATTATAAAATGGAACTTTAAATGAACATTTAGATTTTAATAAGATTGCTTTTCAAAAGTACAGTAATTATGCTTTCTTTAAACATTGCTGCATTTGTCTCATAATGGAATGTTTTTCATGATTGCTACATTTAACGGTTTTCTGTGATTGGAAATGGTCATCAAGTCAAAGTGAAAATTGCAATTTTCCTATGTTATCTTGAGAAATTTCACTTAGAGATTTCATTGAAGTTAATTCTATGTCACTATTGTTGGTAAATTAACAGCTTTTAGGAAGCAGTTTCTGTAATGAAATTTCAAATGTTCTGAATATTTCTGTTTTATAGTTAACTGTGTAATACTTTCATTCAGGTTTTCAAATAAAATTACTGCGCAGTTAAAGGAAAGCAATGTTATGTCGAGCTTTCAGTAATTGCTTGTGTGGGCTATCTATAGTCCCTGGATGGAATAATGCTTGAGTAGATGAATACAAATACATGAATGAATTATAATATTTAGACAATGAAGATTGTAACCTTATTTTTAGCATAATTCCCTAAAGCTATTTGTGTTATATGTTCAAATACATTTCAACATGAACTTGGTAACAGTCATTTCTATTTTAAGACTTCAGTGACCTGGGAGGAGAAAATAATTGGCTCTGGTGGTTATCATTACTAGATTTTCCTTTGCTTGGAATCTAGGCATGTGTCTTTCATCTGTTGGAATAAAAACATTAAAAATAATTTGTGATATATTTTATATAATCTGATTCATTAGTAATCTAATCTTGCAATATAAACTGGGTGCATTAAGCATTTGTAGTATATTAAGCCTGGGAGACTGAAGTTTCTTTTCAGCATTCTTATTAAGTTTATGATGATGGAAACTTTTCAAAATTTTTAATGGAAAATGATGTCCCAATTCACTCTTTTCTTTTTGATTTTAGATGGGAAATGTAAAGTCATAAGATCGATAGGTTGACTGTGACAACTATGTTTACTTACAGAGAGAACAGGAAATGAGAATGGGTGATATGGGTCCCCGTGGAGCAATAAACATGGGAGGTAGGGATTTGAAGCAAAAGGCTTTTGTAATTTTTCATTTTTGGGGGGACTGTTTATGCTGTTTGTGGTATCTACATATCAGTAAGAAACTAAAATACAGAACCAACATTTCTAAAGGTGAAATCTCTTACATCCATTAAACTGGAATACAATACAATTATATTAAAAATATATGTCTGGGAAGAAAATTCTCATTTTGTTTTTGTTTGAAGGCTAAAAGATGTGTTATACATTCATAGGCTTAATGAAAGAAACATATAAACCAGGTTGCGATACAGCCTGAAGGTAGTTTAGTCATTGCATTGTGTAATACAGCTCTGTCTTTGCAGTTTTAAAATCAAATTTTATGCCTTCTATTTGGCTTTTTTTTTTTGAGGCAGGACCTCACTCTGTTGCCCAGGCTGGAGTACAGTGGCACAAACTCGGCTTGCTGAAACCTCGACTTCCTGGGCTCAAGTGGTCCTTCCATCTTACCAAGTAGCTGGGACTACAGGCATGTGCCACCACGCCTGGCTTATTTTTTGTATTTTTAGTAGAGACAGGATTTCGCCTTGTTGCCCAGGATGGTCTCGAACTCCTGGGCTCAAGCAGTTTACCCCCATCAGCTTCCCAAAGTGCTGATATTCCAGGCATGAGCCACCTCGCCTGTCCTAATTGGACACTGGAAATTGATAGTTTCCAAGTTGGAAATTGATAGTTTCTGAGTTGTGTTTTTAGGTAGAGAGCGTTTTATACATTTCTATCTTAAACTAGCTTTTTGTGTAACTTTGAAGCTGTTTTCCTTCACTTTAATGAATATTGAACTTTTTTCCTTTAACCTACAGTGTTGTGCACAGAAGTGCACTCAGTGTTTGTAGTCTATAACTCATCAAGGGAATTACATGTGTGTCGCCAATGCATGTTTTAGAGTTGACTAAGCTTTTAAGAAAGCATATTAGCAACTTTAGTATGGATTTGCTCGTACAGCCAAGTTGCAAGGGAAATAATGCCAAGTAAATAACCTGAAGGAAAAGCAAGTGTGGCATATCGTAGGCCTTACTAACTTTGAAATTTGAAATGTCATACATTTAAAAGTTGGGTAAGGAATTAAATTTTATGAAATTAATTGTCCCACAAAAGCTGTCCCACATTAAATTGTCCCACAAAAGCTGTTATGAAGCTGAAAATCTTTATATAACTTAAAAGTACATAGTTTCAAAGATTACACTACCGTGGCAAACAATGTACTTAACATGCACACCCATTTATAAAATCAAGTGTGTTCTCAGCATATATAGTCTATCGAATGAAACTTAAGTCATGTGTGGAATGAACATTTTCCATGATCAGCTTTTTTTTCTTAAACTTCTGTTGCCAGTTTTTCAATACTACTAATCAGATAATGTAGAATCATATATTGCTGTTTACTTGGTCACTTTTTACCAACAAGTAGTTAGTGAATATCTCTGATATATGCAGGAAGCAAGAAACATGGCCCTTGCCCATAAAGAACTTAATTATGAAATTACTGCAGTGGATACGTGAAATAATTAATGAACCAAGAGTGTTCTAAATTATGAAGCATAATTGAGTATAATGATGTCCAAGTGGTCCAATATTTATGTCTTTTTTTAAGAGTAAATGCTGGGATGCTATTTAATATAATCCATGTAATTTTAAGGATTTTAGGAATAAGGTTATTGTAGATTATAGGCAGTTTAAAAGGCTGTTATCATTATTAGAATGACATTAACATTGGAGCTAAACTTTAAAATAGTATAAAACTTAAAACCACTTCTGATGGTGCAGAGATACTCTGCAATTTTATCAGAAGAAATATCAGAATATGCCTTTAGAGTCCTTATTTAGTTAGGAATTGAAGATAACTTAAAATTTTCGTGACATTTTATTCACCAGAGGACTTACTTACATTTTAGCACTTAACTCTCCTAAAGCCCAGTTTATCTAATTTTCTCTTCAGTCTTCATTCAATGTGAGACTTCATCATACTGGTTTTGTAGAGCTATTAATCATTATCATCCAGTTGGGTTGTTGAGAAGTTAAAACTGTCATAACTCATCAAGTTACATTGATGGAAAGTGGCAGCAGATTTTCTGGTGTATCACTAGTGTGTATAACCAAGCGAAACCTACATTATAATGCTACCTTTCTAGTAATCAGATAATGCTAACATTTCTTAGATCTTTAAATTTATTTATAGCTATGTGGTGGAAGATGTGAGTACTAAAAGTAAGGCTCTAAGTTAACCTGCTGTTAGTTGGAAATATTATTTTTGATTTTTTATACCCATAGTTGTATAGTTATATTCTGAACCCACCATTGTAAAATTACATTCTATTAAAGAGAAAGAGAGGAAAAAGAAAACTTCCGAACCCACCATTGTAAAATTACATTCCATTAAAGAGAAAGAGAGGAAAAAGAAACTTAGTTTGTTTTCTGGGGGATTGTTGAGGTAAGACGCCTCTTAGATACTGTTCTTATATTCTCTTCATGTCTAGATTGTAGAAATTATTAAAAATAGCTATTTAGGGCTATACTGAGGGAGCGGAAATATTCTTGATTAAAGTCTGTTTATCGGCAAGAGCATTTGGGGATGAAGGAAATAATTCCTTCCTATGAATTTGCTAGGTTTCTGGGGATTGGATTCAAAGAGCAGAAGTATGATGCCAGGGGCTGGTAAGGACTCAGCCATATAGAGATTTCAGCTGCATTATAATGTATATTTGAGAAATTGAGTTCTTATTATCAGAAAATTGACCTATGTAATGAAATACTAGAAGAAAACTCTAAATTAGAATGGCTTTGTTATGAATTTTTAATGATAAGTACTAACACTTAAAAGGGAAAAAATTTTTCAAAGAAAATGCCTAAAAATGTGTTGTATCTGAGCTCATCATATATGTAGTATTACAGTGCAAACACTATTAATATTAATGAGGTAGGTGGATTTTTTTAATGAAAAAACTTGAAATATTATCAGATTGTCCACATTTATGGAATTTAAGCTTGTCAGAAAGATCCAGATAGCTATATTAATATTTTATCTGTATTTGGTTGCGGTTGCTTTTAAAAATAAGTTTTCTTATAAGTCATTTCAATTTTTTGGTTTAGATTCCATATTTCAAAATAAAAAGTTAAAAAAAGAGTACCTTATGTAATTTAGCAAGGTATTCCATAAACTCAGGGAGGAAAAAAAAAAAACTAAGATGAGAGGCTAGTTATAATGATCTTTATTTATATATTGCAGGAAATGATTTCCTCTCTCACAACTTAGCATAATTTACTGCTAATATTTTTAGCCATGGGTTGAAAAAAATTAAGTGGTTTTGTAAGTGCTAATCCTTTGTTACTCATTTAAACTGTAAAATGTAGTCCCCATTGTTAGGGATTATTTGGTCTAAAAGCCTGCTATTACAAAATAATGGTGATGTCTCAAAGCTTGCAAACTGTTAGTCTCAAATGCCCTAAAATGATTTGATAGTTTCCTCCTTGATTTTATGTACGTTTGGCTTGGGGATGAAAATTCTAATTCTAGAGTGTAGGTAATGCCCTATTACAGAGTAGATAACGCATATCACATTCTTAAGGAGCGAAAATAATTTTGATAACGGTCTTGGTATATAGATTGCATAAATATTGTTAAATTTTTAATGTTTACTAAACTAAGATAGGACAGCTCTAAGTATAGATTGTTTTACATAGATGCGTTTAGCCCAGCCCCTGCTGGTAACCAAGGTCCTCCTCCAATGATGAGTATGAATATGAACAACAGAGCAACTATACCTGGCCCACCAATGGGTCCTGGTCCTGCCATGGGACCAGAAGGAGCCGCAAATATGGGAACTCCAATGATGCCAGATAATGGAGCAGTGGTAATGTATCATAAACATTATTTTGATTATATTCAGTAATGTACACTTCTGCATCAAGGATAACTTCACACTTAATATAATTTGGTATCATTTGTTTTGGCAGCCAATGAAGAAGAAAATTTTGTGACATCATATATTGATTTGTTACAGATAGTTTTTTTTTTTTTTTTGAGACAGAGTCTCGCACTGTTGCCCAGGCTGGTGTGCATGGCACGATCTTGGCTTGCTGCAACCTCCACCTTCCAGGTTCAAGCAATTCTCCTGCCTCAGCCTCCCGAGTAGTTGGGGCTACAGGCGTGCGCCACCATGCCAGGCTAATTTTTGTATTTTTAGTAGAGACAGGGTTTCACTATGTTGGCCAGGCTGGTCTCAAACTCCTGACCTCGTGATCCGCCCGCCTCGGCCTCCCAAAGTGCTGGGATTACAGGCGTGAGCCACTGCGTCCAGCTGAGATAGTTTTTAAGTAGTCCAAGAATTAGGATTACTGTCTGTGGCATGCTGTGGTACCTCAGTATATAGCAAATGCATATGTTAATTACAGATATTTTTCTGTGCTTTTTAATTTGTTTCCATCTTTTACCAGCATTCTAACGTTCAAGCATTTTATGATAGTGTTCTTTTCCTGTGTGGACTCCTTATATTTGATGGGGACAAAAGTCCAATATGTATGAACACAGTTTTCAGTAAATATTTTTGATAAAAATATTACCTGTCATGATTTATTGCAAAGAATTTGGCTATAAATTAACATTAAAGTTTTTGTGTATTTCCAAACCACCATTGTGGCATTCTTTTCACAGAATTTTAAATTATATTTAGTAAATTTAAAGTAGACAGTTTTTTGTCTTGATCTGAGAGTGTGAAGATATCTTTGTGTGGATTAAATACTATGAAAACAAGGTTTTTCAGTTGTAATTTTTATTATATTTAAATATATTAGTAGCAAGAATGATACCTTTTATCATTTCTATTAAAGTCTGTCACTATATAAATCGGACTTTAGGCAAACCGTTTTCTCATTTAGTGTTTGTTAATGCTTGTTGTAAATAACATTTTGAAAGGGAAATTGTTTGGTTATCTATTTTGAAAAGGCAGTTTAGTTTTGAAACTACTATATGAAATCTTGAGGCGCCAATGCTGCTAAGAAAGAAAGAAAGCACTGCCTGTTAGACTCAGACCTGTCATCAGTTGTAAATCCATCGTGATCAGAGGCATTAAAAGCAATGCATTGTATGTCTTAGAGTTGAATGCAGCATTTATCATTATTTTATTTGCTTCAAGAATTTGGAGAAATTGGACATGCTGGCAGTTGGATTTTTTAAAATGATAGTTTATACAGGGAGATAAGGAGGCAGTGCACGGCTACTATGAACAGATGGCGCTTAACACAGTGATTGCATTTATTTCCTTCAGTAGAGGCTTTATTTTGTAGTGATATGTTTGAAAGCTAGTAAAAACTTATACTACTTTGGTTAAGTTTTTGTGTGGCATATAATCATCAATAGAAACATAGAAGTAACATTAACTGTCCCATTTTTTTATTGTCTCCCTGAAATTGTAAACTTTATTTAAATATCACCCTTGGTCTGTTTTGCACTGACATTTTACTGCTACACTTCAGGGAGTTCTATCCAACCTTTCAGATTAATATGTATGATTATTGTGAAGTTTTTCAAAATACTTAATTCAGATGTTTAAGTGTGCTTATTAGTGCATGTTATTACATTAATTTTTAAAACTATTTTCCCATGATAATCTTTCAAGGAAAACACTCTCAGAAGTTTCCATACTGAAATCATAATTCTTTGTGTATGTTTGTATTAGTGCTTTCTATCTTCAAGGAATTGATGTAAAGATTTTTTTTTAGAATGTTTACTTTTAAAAAACCGAATTGATGCTGCTCCCCAGTTTTATTTCTCTGATTTTTTTAAGAACGTATTTTTCTTACATAGCGTAGTTTCATGCAATATAAACTTTTGAAAAAAGGAATCAGAGATTTATTATAATATTGTTTAGGCTTAAGATTACATTTGCTTCTGTCACGAAATCAGTTCTTTGTTCTTTAAATTGGGGCATAGCATTAGCAATATGTAAATCTTCAGATGCTGCATTTTTTTTAAAAAAAACATAGTAACTAATTAAATTGCTCCTTTCTTCCTTCTATGTGTGATCCTGATTCTGCTGGACTTTCTGCTGAACTTCATGACACCACCACTTGGGATTTTGCCAATTTTTCTTGTCACTTATATTTGGCGTGTTCCAAATGGACTTCATATTCTATTCCTTATTGTGTGGTATCATAGCACAATGACAGATTTCCTCAAGGACCGCCATCTCAGATGGGTTCACCTATGGGGAGTAGAACAGGTTCTGAAACCCCTCAAGCACCAATGAGTGGTGTAGGTCCTGTGAGTGGTGGTCCTGGTGGCTTTGGTAGAGGAAGTCAAGGGGGCAACTTTGAAGGCCCTAATAAGCGTCGTAGATATTAAACATTCGTTCATTCCTGGCTATCTAGAAAAAAAAAAGTCAGTGGTATGCCTTTATACTTTTACCTGTTATCTGGAAGAAATGGTTTTATTGTTAATGTATGTAGACTTAAAAGTTTTTTTTTTTTGTAAAACTTGAGGTTTTTGTATTTTTCTTTATTCATGAGCTTTGTAGATTAGAATGGTAATGATGCTCATCATTTTGAATGTTGAAATGTGTTTGTGACTTTAGCTAAATATAAGTATTCCATAGTACTGTGAAATCTATGTAGTTACTTAATCTCAATAAAGAAATCATTTTGGATAATTTAAAACTGTTATTAGTGGTATTCTCTTACGGTCTTACTAAACTTTGCTGTAACAGTAATGCTTTGGTTGCTTTAACTAATCCTATCATTAAAAATGAAAATGATTTTGCTTTTTAATTTGCGCAAGTAGCACTAAAGATAGAAGCTTAATTAATGAAAGCTAATGCCAATAAGGGGTAGATAGAGTAGTATATGTGGGGGTGGGAGGGTATGGGAGTTTAATTTGTATAAACCACTGATGTTCTGTGAAATCGGAATTTCCAGGTACATTTCATATAGATTCTGAATATTCAGGTATTCTGAGACAGATTATTAAGGATATCTTTGTCCTGTGCTGATTTTTCCAAATAAATCTTTTTCATCTTGAAAAAAACTGTTTGAAGGCAAATCTCTTTTGCTTATAAAAAATAATGTCTAGTTTTAAACATATCTGCCATTATTTATTTGGTTTCAATATCTAGACCTTACCCGATTATTATCGTACAGTTAGTGTTAAACATTCTTTAAAATAAAACAATACTGTTGGGTTGGCTGTGAAGTGAGGATTTGCTGTGTGATTTGTGGTGAATTAGGCATTTCTTGAGAATGTAGGTTTCTAGAAGTATTAAAAGATGGCTTGACTCTGCAGTGTTGTAAATATTTCCCTAAAATTTGGACATTTCTCCAGTAAAACTTGTCTGATGGGTTAGGACCATTTGTCTCCAAGGAATGGCAGTGGTTTTCTTTTTAATTGTTTGTTTGTGTTTTTCAAGATAATGCTGAGACATCCAAGGAGTACAGTTCAAGAGGTGATTTTAAAAAGCAGATAATTACTTGAGAATGGCTAGGGTCATTGGAATCTGATTAGCTCCTTTTACTATCAAATACCTATTTTGATTTTCAATACTAGGGAGAAACTGATTTTATCACATTATAATGTTTATTGCAAAACAAAGTCATAACTCTTTAAAAATGTGTATGTTGGTCATGTTTATTTAAAATTACATTTAAGGAATCATATATGACTCATACCACAAATGTAATTCATCAGACACTGATCATAGCATAGCTATTTCTCATAAAACATCACTATGGTTTGCTATATCATGCTTTCAGCACCTTTCTGAAAGATAATATGCTATTTTAAAATAAACGGTATGTAAATAGTGGTGTCTGTTTTGCTGGAAGGTGTAGTTTGGAAAGAAACAATTTAAATTTTGCATAAAAGCAGTTGGTTGTAAAGCATAATTGATGCATTCTTTTATACTAATTAAAATTTTCATACGTACTCTTTCATGTTCTGCTATTTTTTTGATACACAGTGTGGATGGAACTATTTTCCAAAATTTGTGGTATTCATAGGCTTTTGTTTTTGACAGTTCTTTGAAAACATGATTTGGAGATTGTAAAATAATAGTCAAAGACTATTCTTATGTTTCTCATAAGTATGAGGTGATGGAGAGTGGGATTTGCTTTAATTTGTGACATTAATTGGGGTATGGGGAGTTTTAACATTGATTACAGTTTTTCAGTGATATCTATTGCACTTAAATCTACCTTTCCCGTCATCTATATTTTATTCATATAATTCTCAGGTAATTTTTAGCATTGTATTTCACTTCAAAGCTGAAATATGATTGAGAGAAACTTAATCCTTTGATGTTAAACCAAGGTACCTTTGGCCAAGGCTGTGAAATTCTGTATGATTCATTCAAGAACACTCGAAGGCCAGTGCACAAAAAGATGTCTTAATCTCCTGAACATCCTAGTGTCCAGGCTCAACTCTGGCACCAAGAACAGAGTTCTACACAACTTTTTCCCGGCATCAAGAAAATCCTTGTTCCGGCTTTACCAAGTTTACGCTGGGAGCAGTCAGCTTCTGAGTGACAGTCAAGTGGAGCAGCTTTGAACTCCTAGTTATTCCGTGTTTTTAGTGTTTTTGTATAGTTAAACTTTGTGGCTGGTTCAGTCAATTTTTTTTCTTGTGAATTAGTATACCAAGGAAGATTTTTGAATATCATCTGCTTAAAAGTGGTAGATACAAAAATAAAGAGGAAATTCAGTAGTGTTAGCTTTCTAAGTAAGTGTGAAGTTGTCATATATGCTATCTTTTTTTATAAAAAGTAATATGAAACAATTTTAATATATAACAATATTATGATAGTTTGTGTGATGATTTGAAGTACTGAGTTTAAAGTCTTCAGGACTTAATGTTTCATGTGCTACTTGTAATTAGTATGTATAAAATAAAGGAACACCTGTTTTCCTAATAGTTTTATTCTAGTACTCTATGTTGTTGGAATTTCCCCCATTTTTGTATATTTTGTAAATAAATGCATATTTTTTTCTTGACAGATGCAGATTTTAAAAAACTGATTCACTTGTGTTTTTGCAAAATTCAATTTGCCATTCTTTCTTGAGGTTTTTTTTTATTTTTCTGTGTGAAATCAGTGCTGAGCACTTAGTGAAAGAGATTGAATATTTTTAACCCTGAAATATCAATAATATTAGGGGAACAATATCTGTTTTAGCTGGAATTGCCATTTAATAAAAATAGGAATTGTAAACAAGGACAGTGACTGAAACTTTGGCTCTTGTTTTTCAAACACTATTTGAAATAATACCTTTACAGTTTGTTGAGAAACATACTTGTTGAATATTTCAGTAACTTGCTACTTACATGTAGAGTCTCTAATAATTGCTAAATAGCAATGTGAATGATTAGTAGTCATTAATTAGTAAATGGGGATTAGGTTGATCATTACAACATAGATTCTGAATGAGAAAAAGGACATATGTGATTGAAATCAAGTAAGTTTTGTGAAAGGATGTGATCATATTATGGTAAAAGCTTTAAAAAGGGTTGAGATTTAGTGTCAGATGGTATTAGTGAAAAATAAATGGGCCACATCATTTTGAAAAAATGAAGTTCCTGGGGAGTAAGGTATTATTTAAGTGTTTTCTGTAGGTGTTCAGAGTTTTGTTACAACATCTAATGTGTTAAAATATATTTCTGAGGTGTCAGAGGATAGCAGTGATATAAAAAGTCAGACTTCTTATTTTCAAGAATAAGGCAGTAAATATCCATATACATATCTTCTAATTCAACAGTTATTCATGTTTTCCTGTGTTCATAGATGTTTTTAGGCATGGACTTTTTGGGGGGATGGCAAACTACTTTAAAGTAAGTAGCAGGCTTGATGTTACTTGTCCCCTAAATATTTCAACACATGCCTCCAAAAACAACATTTTTCGGTTAATTTCATACTGATGAAGATTCATTTCTTGAAATCGAAGAGTCCACCTCTTAAGTTATGTAGCCCAGCATGGAAACATTTCATTGTAAGCAAATCATATGATTCAATGAATTGGGAGTAGTCTTATACTTTACAAGAGCATTTTGTTTCCAGCAGCTTTCATTACTGAAGTTTAAAAATTAAAATCATTTTTCTCTGTTCACTTTACATGTTTTTCTGGTGGTGTAAAATGAAGTATGTCTGCCATTTCCTAAGTGAGTATCCATCAGTTAATTTATGGACTGTTACTCTGGGGAAATAACGAAAAAAAAATGCAGAAAAAAATTTATAGTGTCTAATGTTTAAAATCTGGAGTTTTTTAAATACCAGAAGCTGAGATGAGCCTGGGCAGTTGTAGTGAGACCTCGTCTCTACAAAAAATAAAAAAAAATTTAAAAATAAATATCAAAAGTAGTGTCTTCCATGTGTTGTGAGAATATTTTGAATTTGTTTTTGTTTCCTTGATTATGGAATAACTATTAATGATTGAAATTTGAAGCTTGTAAGACAGTGTTTAAAGGCTTACCACAAAACTTGTTTTCTGATTTTATTTGACCTTTTTTTCTGTAAAACCGTTTAGAATATAAATACCTCTAAGGGTTCCTCTTTGTTGAAACTTACTATTTGATTACACTTTTTTTTACCTGATGAAATTAACACTGTATGTGTTTTTTCTATTTTATGACATTTTTTCCTTTTGAATAACAGAAGTCTGTTATTTCCAGATTGAAGATACTGAAATTCTTAATGTTATATAGCCAGAGTTTATACATACACATTAAACAAAATCTTTTTCAAGAAAATTTTATGGCTTCAGTTACCATTGTCACTATCAGTTCCCTCCTCTGCGAAAGATCCTGTATTTTTAAAAGAAGTTTGTCAGAATTGTTCTTTTTAAATGTGCCTTTCTCATTTAATCAGATGAACTTTAAAAGAGATGGTATTCTGCTTGTACACATAAATAAAATTTCAGTTCTGTCTTGTGGAATATAAATCACTCAAATTTCACGTGAGGTAGTTCAGTCTCAAAATTAAGAATAGAATTAGAATTAAGTAGGTTCAAGTGGAAATGTACTTAGTTTGAACACATTTCATTTTAGATTTTCTTCATATTTTAATATAAAATTAGTCAATAAGACATTATTCATTAAATATGAGGTCCTACATTGTGTTGATAGTAATATAAGTGGACCTTATATTTTTTAAATGCTTTGTATAAGTGTTTTGTTGATGGTGTTGAAGACTTTGAAATAGATACCTTAATCTAAATTTTATCTTAATTTTTATTTTTATTTCATTGTCTAAATTTTTATCTAAAATTTTTTCTAGCTCTTTATTACACCAAGACAACTTCACATTTTTATTTATATATTGTACATCTCATGTAAGGAATTATGCGTATATAAGCTAGTGTCATAACTTAAGTAGCCACATTCATTCAGTATGTTTTATGTTTTCTCTCTGACTGGATCTCTGATACATTCTTTCCTGTTCTAGCTGCTTTTATGCAAAAGGGCATTATATGTTTGTCAATCAACCAGGCTTCTGTGACTGTTTAGAAGAATTATGTAAATATATAATCCTGTGCCTGTTCACTTTGCCATGTTTGGAATACAATTTATTTACATTATTATCTTTATGGTTATTTAAATAATTTACTTTTTGCAAGTTATTTGTATTATTTATTACGTGAAAATTGAGAAAACATCTTAGTGTACCTTTCGTGATTAACTTTTCCTCAGGATATTTTTACATTATTAGATAATGTAAATCAGTATTAAGTTTCAGACATTCTTTAGATTTAAATATGTTGCCTGGTGTTTTTATGTATTGAGAAAAAGTAAACTAAATTCTACATAGTCATTCTGTATGACTTTTAGTAATTTCTGACCTTTTTGGTGTTAGAGGCAATAATAGTAAGTTGCTTAGTTGTTAATCACTGTATGTTAATTCTTTGAGTTGATTAGAAAATATGTTCCCAGACTTGAATGCTTTACACATTAGGATAACTTTGGAGTGAGAAGTTCAGATAACTGAAAATGGTAATGGGAGTAATTGTCTACAAAAACTTTTCTTAGTCATATAAGATTTTATGAGGTGCCATGTCATTCAGAATTTCACTATATCCATTAATTCATTGTAACAGCATGTATCAAGGGGACCTACTGTGTATTGGTTAGTTTTCTCGGGCTTAAGATACAACAGTGGAAAAAAACTTGTCCTCTAAATTAAGGGACAGCAGCCACAGACATCCTTCTGAAGTTAGTGGTTCTCACACTTGAGCATGCATTAGAATCACCTGGGAGGCTCATTCAAACACAGATCTCTGGACTTTATTCCAGAGTGGTCTGTAGGCCTCAGGTGGAGCCAAATAACGTTAATTTCTAGTAAGTTCCTATGTGATGACGCTGCTACTGTTGGTAAGCACCCCTTTGAGCATCTGTTTTCAGATATTGTGCCTCAAAAGAGGCTATTCTGATTGTGATTTTTGTTGCTGTAGTTGACTGTCCCAGTACACTGTAGATTGGATAAGATCCCTGACAATCAAAACACCCTCAGACATTTACAGCTATTGCCAGTTGATAAGCACTGCAAAAGTCCATTATTTCTGACTAGGAAACATATTAGCTATTGAGTGTTATTTAATGCATAAATTCATTTATCATACATTTTTGAAGTAGGATTTTAAAACCTAGTTAATTCAAATGAAGAGGGTATGTGGAGAAGTGTACTTTGAAGATTTTGTGAAACAAGTTTCCTCTTAGCAGATTCTCAGCATACCAGTATGAGATGAAATAATGTAATTGTTTTTGTATCGGTATGTTTGGACATGCTTCTGGCTGCTGGATGAAGGTGCTAGAAAACTGTCCTGTCTTTACTTACCCTCATGGTGAATATGAATAGAATGATAGTTTGGTGGATTAAAATGATGGCCTGACTTTCTCTTTGGTGTAAGCTTGTTTTGCTTTTCTAGCTTGAAGATAAAAGATTTGATAAGTGTATTTCCCAAGACCATAAGTATATATATTAAAACATTTTCTTTGTAGCGTCAGATATGTGTGTGTGTGCGTATGTGTGTGTGTGTGCGTGTGTGTGTGATAAAGGCCTACTCAAAATTATGCAGCACAATAAAAAATTAAATTGGTTCATAATGAGAGCATCTATTTGCTGTATTGACAGTTGTTTGTTCCAAAAAATTGTGACTGTACCAGTGCAAAGAAACAGTCACCTGATTTCAGGCCTTTAATATCCCAGAAAGTAGATTCTATAACATTGACTTTGATGTGTGTATGTTAAGAATATCTATATGTAGGAAATAAGTATAGAGATTTGTTTCTTAATTGTAATCCGGATATCACCTGGGGACTCTCTGACTCTGCTTCCCAAAAACTACCCTAAAATAGAATTTGGTATCTTCTCAGTTTTCCACATTAATCAGCCATTTTGAGATTTTTGTGAACATAAATGGGTTTGGTTTGGAGAAGGTGCAATCAGTGTTATCTTTTAACATTGCACCAACCACACCCCTCCCCCATTTCTTCTGTTCAGAGTCAGATTCCTTGCTCCATGGAGGCCCAGGTCTACGACACTAGGCTGCTTCTACCCCATGGTGGCTTATTAACCTATTTTCCAACTGAGGAATTCTCAGGCAGCCTAATGAGAGTAAGACTTTTTTTTTATCTCTTCTAAAAAAAAATATGTTGATACCAGACTTTTTCACAGTTTTTCCTGTTATGTATTACTAAGTGTCTTCAGTCAAGAAATGATTATTTTTAACTCCTGTGACACCAAAATGAGTTACATCTCTACAAAAATCAGTGTTTAACTTTTATTCTTGGTACATGAATACAGAAAAAAAAATGATAAAAATTTAAAAAGGGACCTGCCTTGAGTTTTTACGTTGTGTCATCTTATACATTACTGAAGTCTTCTGATTGGAATGTGGTTCCCTCCCCCACCAGCATGCATATTTAACGGCTCTAGCATTACCTTACTGGGCAGCCATAGAACTTTATATTTGATCTGTTGTTAATATGTAGATTTATGCATGATGATTAATTGGGAAAAATAAGACTACTTCTTTTGTTTCTTGGCTGTGTATTGTGCTACATTGCCCTTTATCTGAAGCCATTAAATTTTTTTTAAAAATTAGTGGAAGATGGGCAGTTTGTGGAAGATAACATGCTCCAAGTTTTAGGGCTGGGAAGTACAATGTAGAAAAGTGTGTTTACATTCTTAGATTCTGCTTTGCAATAGAATGTACTTAACTTATGTTCTGCTGTTTGTGCTACAGGCCTTAAAGTCAACTAAAGTCTAGGGGTTCATGTCATGAACTTTTTGACATATGAATGGATGAAATATTCCCTAGGTTGGCTGAAAATATAGATCTCATAGTTTGAATTATTTTGGAATTACTTGAATGATATAGAAGACTAACCTATCACAGCCAGTTTCTATTTCTTTTCTGTAGCTCATAAACACAGCATAGATACACATGTTAAATAATTTAGCAGTGCTTGAAACCCTCTTCGTTACATACTGACTTCCTACAGTTTGCTATGTAGACTGTAGTTTCTTGCAGTTTGAAGTGTGAACACAGTGGACCCATCCTTTGCCCTGATAGCATTTGTGTAATAGAGTGACAAATAATATCTTACCATGTAGCGATAAAGGCAGTAGAGAAAATGACAGCTACTCTTTTAGTTAAGGGGCCTAGAAAATAGCTATCTTAGGAGACAAAGGGGAAAGAAAATGATTTTTATTTAGTTTGTGCTCATTGAATTGAGTTGTGCTGAAGTAAGTGGCCGCAGTTCTGCCTGAAGCTGAACCATCCTAGTAGTAGTGGCATTTGACTGTTGAGTCCTTGGAATGGGACTAGTGAGATGAGGAACTAAAGTTTTTATTGTAATTGACTTAAATTCAGTTATTGATAGAATATTAAGCATACTTGGAATGACTTGATTATATTAATCTACTTTTGTATCATTGATTTTATGTAATCTAAATACAGATAAGTATTTTTGAGGAAAATTTTGCATCTGAATTAGATTTGCAGACTTACGAAGAAAAGAATGTAAAATTTCTCAACTTTTAAATGAGGCATATGCCGAAGTGATAATATTTTGACTACATTGGGTTCAATAAAATATATATAATTAAGCTAATTTCACCTGTTGCTTTTTTCCCTCCTTTAATGTGGCTTCTAGGAAGTTTAATATTTCACATGTGGTTTGAAATATTTTTCTTGGCCCTGATCTTAGAAGAATAATTTAGTCACATTTTAATTTTTTCCTTTCAATGATTGTAATCTCTGAATCCCATTACATAGGCTATAATTATGTAATTTATTGTTACCTTTTAAAATGAATAAGGTTGAAATTTAAAGTTTTAGTGTGTGTGTGTGTATATATATATATATATATATATATATATATATATATATATGGTTTTTTTTTTTTTTTTTTTTGAGATGGAGTCTCGCTCTGTCACCCAGGCTGGAGTGCAGTGGTGCGATCTCGGCTCACTTGCAGGCTCTGCCTCCCGGGTTCACGCCATTCTCCTGCCTCAGCCTCCCAAGTAGCTGGGACTACAGGCGCCCACCACCACGCCCGGCTAATTTTTTGTATTTTTAGTAGAGATGGGGTTTCACCGTGTTAGCCAGCATGGTCTCGATCTCCTGACCTCGTGATCCGCCCATCTCGGCCTCCCAAAGTTCTGGGATTACAGGCGTGAGCCACCGCGCCTGGCCAAGTTTAAGTATATAGTCATAGTTAAGTGTCAGTGTGAGATTAATTTCCTGAGCTTAATTACTTGGTGTTTGCTGTCCTGCAGGGAAGGAGTTGGAGCACCAAGTTCTGAGGAAAGAAATCGTACACATCAAGTTTTACACCCCTTTCACTTTGTTACTTTCCTTTTGTGTTTGCTATCACCTTGATACTATCCATAACATTTTTAAGCATATGTTTTAAGTCCTGAAAAGGTTTGGTCGTACATACAAGATTTCTCTTAAAACATTTGTGTGAGGTTATCTTGTTTATTTATTTATTTATTTTATTCCTTCTAGAATATCCGTCATTTAGTAATTCATCTTAATTTCCTAGCAAGTCCTTGTTAGATATTTGCTTGGTGAATGAATGACACCAACTGTAGAACAGACACAGTGTTTACAAATGAGGATACCAAAATGAACAAAATATGGTCCTTTTGTAGTTTAATGGGTATATGTAGAGTTGTAAGGAAACTGACCAAGTTGTTGTAATAAAGGGCATAGAAAGTTCTTTGAAAACCCAGACGCAAATAGTTCATTTACTTTGCGGAGACTGGGAAGATATCCCTAAGATGATAGCGTTTGAGCAGGTCCTGAAGGTGAGTAGATACTTGATAGTTGTAGGCTTTTTGCACGAGAGGGTAAGGAGCATTGTGGGGTGGCAACATGATGTGGTCACAGGCCTGGTGAGGCACTAAGCCGTCTAAGGGGAGGACGCTAAGACTGGTTGGTAGCAGAGAAGAGAAGTAAAGTTGAGATAAGATTATAATTGATCACTGTTAAGGAGTTTAGACCTTTATTTACCTTTTAGGTGACTGCGAGTAAGGATAAGCCCCATTATTACAACTTAAAATAATTATGTTAAATGTAAGAGTGACTGGACTGGAAACAATGTTCTGGAGCAGAGAGACCACATAGATCAGGGATCCAGCCCCAGCCTCCCTACATTGAATTTGAAAGGATCTTTAGTGTCAGGATTGTTCAGATTCCAAATAAGAGTAATTCAGAGATATAGTGAATTCAGCTGTTTCTAATGTATTGGGAGGGCGGAGGAGGGAGATGCAAAGTGTCCTAGGGGTTTCTGGTTTGAATGATGGGTTGAGGATACTATGAACAGAGACGCCAAAGGTAAGTGTGTTCAGGGTCGACGGTGAGGTGATTGATGTAGCTGCTAGAGGGAGAGGAGGGCATAATCCATTTGATTTTTGAATGTTTTGGTTTTGAGTGCTTTTAGGTGGTTGGTTGGGATTTTTAAAACTTTGGAAAATCCGCCTGGTAAATATATTATCTCACAGGACCTACCATCTGTCACCAAAGATGACTATGATACATTCCTAACTCGTCCTGTTTTTACTTTTGCTCTTGGAACTTATTCTCCACAAAATGCATCATTCTAAAACAAGACTTGGCCGGGCGGGCGCAGTGACATGCTGTAATCTGAGCACTTTGGGAGGTCAAGGTGGGTGGATCACTTGAGCTCACAAGTTGAGACTAGCCTGGGCAAGATGGCAAAACCCCATCTCTACTAAAAGAGTAGCCGGGCATGGTGACGCAAACCTGTGGTTCCAGCTACTCGGGAGGCTGAGGCAGGAGAATTGCTTGAACCTGGGAGGCGGAGGTTGCAGCGAGCTGAGATCACACCACTGCACTCCAGCCTGGGCAATAGAGTGAGACTTTGTCTCAAAAATAAATAAATACACATAACATGACTCAGATTCTGCTTCCTTTTCTTTTCCAAACAGTAGTTTCCCATCTGAATTAAATCACAACTACATGGTAGACCACAGAACTTTATCTGATTTGGTCCGCCTTTCCAACCTCATCTACCTCCATCCCTCCCCGCTTGCTCACTAAACTCTAAGATGGTTCCTCCCTCTCCCAGATATTTTTGTAGGTCTCTCTTTTTTGAGATGGGGTCTCGCTCTCTCACTCAGTCTAGGGTACAGTGGTGCAGTCTCTGCTCACTGCAACATCCACCTGCCAGGTTCAGGTGATTGTCCTGCCTCAGCCTTCCGAGAAGCTGGAACTACAGGCACCTGCCACCATCCCCGGCTGATATTTGTATTTTTGTAGGGATGAGGTTTCACCATGTTGGCCAGGCTGGTCTTGAACTCCTGACCTCAAGTGATCCACCTACCTCGGCCTCCCAAAGTGCTGGGATTACAGGCAATGACTCACCACGCCCGGCCTTTGTAAATCTCTTATAAGTGCCTTTTTCAGAACAGTTTCACATCAAGTCTTTTCATTCATGTCAATTGTATCAGTATATTTATTTGCTCGTTGTGCCTACTTTGTCTTTTTTTGAGACAAGGTCTCACTCTGTCACTCAGGCTGGAGTGCAGTGGTGTAATCATAGCTCACCGCAGCCTCAAACTCCTAGGCCCAAGTGATCATCCCACCTCAGTAGTAGGGACCACAGGTGCATGCCACCATGCCTAGCTACTTTTAAAAAAAAAAGTTATAGAAACAGGGTCTCACTGTGTTGCCCAGGCTCCCAGGCTGGTCTCAAACTCCTTGTCTCAAATGATCCTCCCGCCTTGGCCTCCCAAAGTGCTGGGATCACACGTGTGAGCCGCTGTGCCCAGCAATGCCTACTTTTTTCCCCCATCTTTATCAATGTTCACACAGTGTTTGACATTTGGTATTGAACTGATCCGAGAAAATTTTCAGGAGGAAAAATGGAGTCATGGTATGGATTTAGGAGTAGAGTTTTTAGTACCAATTAAAGTGTTTGGATGAGTATTGCAGATTGTTTATTCATTCAATAAATTTTTATTGAACATTTTTGTCTCAGTCTGTGCATATAATAGTGAAGAAAATAGACACTGTCCCTACCTTCTTTGAGTTTGAAGTCTAGTAAGTGGCAAAAGAAAAATTGGGAAAAGAAAGTGCATAAAGAAATTCTTAGACAACTCCATTACACTAAAGGGTCAGAGTAAGAATAGCCAGCAGGGAGGACGAGTAAATAGTCCAGCTCTTAATAGACATTGGTAGAATATGTACCCTGTCTAAAGAGGAAAGAGAAGAAAGTTGGGATGGATAGATAGGAGTTAAGATATCCTGCTGTGTGGGACCAGAGAGTGGAATGAGGTTGGCGGAATGGGAGAAGACTTGGTTCAACGATCAATATAAGATTTAGAACTAAAATCACGGTGTATGTTCTTTGTATTGATTGGCTATACCAAACACAATGGCGTTTGGTCTTGGTGGAACCCCAAGCAGTAAGAAGACCAGAGGACATGGAAATAAGTTTAAAACGCCTACCTGAGGTTTCTCCAGGAAAGTAGAGTTTTTCTAATTGAGTTTTAAATGAAGGCTACTGGTTTTATAAGTTTCTGTATTTGTTTTTCTCTCACACCTTTTCTTCCTTTGTTATACATTGAAGAGAAAACCAGAACCAACACAAATGGGAGAGGTTCACTGCTAGGAGCAACTCGTCAGGAGATGCTCAGAAGGGTCTTCTAGCAAAATGTAGCAACTAGAACTCATTGTTGATGTGATTAGCCATATATAGTTTCTGTAGGTGATCACTATATATACTTCTTCAGACATTGATGGTCCAGTTAATTCTTCCAGTAATTGAACTTTAAGATGACAGTGTGGCTAAGATTTGCAGGAGAAATAATTCAGTAAAAATTGTATGTGATGAAGGGGACTACCTAATCCTCTCAGGTTTTGATACATTGGATATATTGTACTGACATAGATTGAAAAACTCTTTTACAAATACTGGGAGGAGAAAAAGCATGTAATTAATAGTTTGAGACTTGGTCTTTCATGTTAACAGTCCCTGTTTATGAGTGGATAGTTACTCAGATACTCTGAGGAGTTCTTAAGAGTTACCAGTTTCCCTCTGCCCTATCCTTTTTTTCAGTTGCTTGCTTCTTTTATCATGGTCCTTGACCTCATATATATTACTGTTCAGTTGGATGGGTTATAGGAATTTAAAACATTACCTGTAAAATCGACATTGCTTTTTTGGATTGCTTTTACAAGTGGTGATTTCAAATGTTTTCTAAGAATAGACCAGATTAACATTTTTCTTAGTTATATGGTAGACATTACTCAGTTCCTGCATTTTGGTTTTAGTCTCCGTTTGTGAAATATGTCAGTTATATTCTTTTCAGCATCCTGGGCTCTCTGTTTTATAGTAAGTACAAGTTAGGAAGAATGGGAATGCCACCACGTCTGGGGACCTGACCTCTGCAAGAAGCATTGTTTTTTTCTTCTCTCCTTGACAAGAGATGATGAAAACTTGGGATTAAATGTATAATTCAGCATATGCAAAGGGTTTTTAAAATGTTCAAGTTGACATTATAATTTTGGTTAATAATCACATTATAGTAGTATATATAGTCTTAAGTACTTTTGGAGCATAAATAAATGGAATCAACTCTAGTTTGCCAAAACTCATTTTTTTCTATATAGCTAATCTATAGTATGAAATATGTATTTGATTACATAAAATTTTCATGTGTGTTTTCCCAGTGTTCAGTGTCTTTGCCATTTCCTTAATTTTGCATACTCGTTATCATCCTGTTTTTATTTTGCTTTTGTCTTCACTCTAGGCTTCCCTCTGGAGGCCTGCCTTTTCCTGCTCCAGTCTGAACTGGCTGCTGTCTAGAGCAGCCGGAGCAGAACTGTACCCTTCAGACCTCAGTGCTTCTCTGGGTTGGATGTGCTCTTGGCTGGATTATCATTAAATGAACACCTGACAGCTCATGTCGACAGTTGACTATAAGCTTTCTGTTTGTCCTTTAATAGTTATTTTCCTTTGGCTAGTGCACACACTGACACATAAAATAGCCTGGGTGCTAGTGTAGGAATACTACAATGAGTTTCCTGTTTTTTTTTTTTTTAAGAGTTTATCGCACCATTAAAAGTAACTTATGTATTAAAATGCTAATTTAATGTGAATGTGTCTTTGATGCCATATAAACTAATAAGCGAACACTGTATTTGGTCAACAAAATGAATGGTTTCTAAACAATCTATAGGGTCCATAAATTAATTGCAAGAGATTATGTCATTGTTATATTTGTGAAGGGCCTAGATTGCTTGAGCTGAGTTAGTAGACGCTCGAGTCATAGATTAGGAATAATTGATTCTACAGTAGGTCTGGGTGGCATGGAATATAAGCTCCGTCCAGCAAGGATTTGCTCCATCGAAGATAAACGCAGCCAGCGTGGGGTAGATATGAGGTGCTCCTGTCTTCCAGCAACTCCAAACAACTGATACATGTTAGAAGACAGCACATTAATTATGAAACAATGCATAAAAGATCTTAAGGGAGAAAGAAAGGATGACAAACATCAATAATGGTAGTAGCACCTTTTAGCAGTCAACTTGGACTTTTCTTACATATGCATGAATTGAGAGGCAGATGGAAGGAAAAATTCAAGAATACACAATACAAAATAAGTGTTGGAATCTTGTTCTCAATAAAGCATACATCTTGTTATGATCAGTTTTTGGAGCATCGTGTGACAGGAGGTTATCTAGTATCCCATTAGCTGTAAGAATCACCTGCTATGTGTACAGTTCAGTAGTAGTGCTAGATATACTTTGGTACCTTGACGGATTACACATGAAACCTGTTGCCCAACATAAGTGTGTTACAGGGAGTTCGGCAAAGAGAAATGCATATAAGATACAATAGTTGGGAAGGATTTTCATAGAATGCTCTTGTTTGGAGGTGGGAGCATTAGACGACCATTCAGAACAAAGGGGGAAGTAGTATCTGTCTTAGTGAGTGTGTCCAGAGATTTGGGGAGGTAGAAATACCTAGGTATCAACTTCAAATGAGCTATATCTGTTTTGGGGAGTAGATACGATCAGAGTGGGCCCACCGTGAGCAAAGGCTGACAGTTGATAATGTGTAGAAAGCTGGTAGGAACCCAAAACAAGACTGGAAAACAAATCTAAAATCTTATTCTGTGATAAAGACCCATTGAAAAAATCTCCAAAAATCATTAGGAGATTTTTGGCAAGAGAATGACAGTAGTCAGATTGCAGTCACTATATACCTAGTGATTGGCAGTGGGATGCATTTGAATGGCCTTAACTGCAGGAAGTGAGAGCAGTTGATATGTGGGATAGTGGGATGGAGAAGAAGGGCAGAAATCAAGACGTGGATTGGTTATGATATGGTCACGACTGGGTGGTTAACTTAATATAGGGGATTTATGTGGAAGAAAGAAGGCAAGGGTGACAGGTTTTAAAAAACCAAATGATAGGTATTTTGGTGCTGCTAAAAAGAGGAGAAAGGGCAGATGGAAGGGTTGGGGCCCTGTGCCATCTAGAAAGTGGGTTCAGCACAGGAAATCCTGATGCTCGGGGAAAAGATCTTGGCTAGAGAATTGTCAGTAAAGTAAGCAACAATTGACAAATGAAAAATATGAGACACAAAAGTTTGCCAGTGTCAAATGTGTATAGGTTAGGGGGCTGAGATACCCTCTGTACATCCACAGAGTGATTTGGGTGTCCCCTGCAGGGCTTGGTGAGTTTGAGTCTTGTACTGGAATACGTGGAAACCATTGAAGCTCCATAGAACACTGCAGTTGCATTGATGAGTTACAGAAATGCACATCCCAAAGAAATGAACATATACTAAAGATGGCTTTATTTTTTAATATTAATTTTAATTTTTTGAGATGGAGTCTTACTCTGTTGCCCAGGCTGGAGTGCAGTGGCGCGATTTCAGCTCACCACAACCTCCGCCTCCCGGATTCAAGTGATTCTCCTGTCTCAGTTTCCTGAGTAGCTGGATTACAGGCATGCATCACTATGCCCAGCTAATTTTTTATTTTTATTTTTAGTAGAGATGGGGTTTCACCATGTTAGCCAGGCTGGTCTCGAACTCCCGACCTCAGATGATCCGCCCACCTTGGCCTCCCAAAGTGCAGGGATTACAGGCATGAGCCACCGCGCCCACCCCTAAAGATGGCTATATTCATACTTGGTCAGTGGCCAACATGAGGAAATACGGAAACCCTAAGTGGACTAACCCCATTCTCTTATTCCTCAAACTTAAAAGTTACCTAAATAGGCCCTTCATTATAGCCATCATTCAGATCCTCCTTGAGATCTAGAAATAATCTTTATTACACTGTTGCACTTTAGAAAGAATACCTAATAAAAATCAACAGCCTTCAAATACTATTTATACATAAACTATATTTTTGAAATTTTTGAACAATAATGTGCACCTGGTACACAGAAATCAAGATACAAAGTGATGCAGAGTGATAGTAAATTTCTCAGTATCATCTAACAGCCATCCAACTTCTCTATCCAGGGGCAGCCACTGTTACTAATTTCTGGCGTATCCTTCCAGAAGTTTCTGTATTCATAGATGTATTTGTATATATTCTTAATACATCTGCATTTCTCAATTTTTTTTCGTGATCACTTCCTCCACAGAAGGCCTTTTAGACCTTTTTTTCCTAATTGACCCCCTGCTACTGAAATGTTGACAACCTGGATAACTGTGGATGGTTGTAAGTCTATCTGTTAAATCTGTGCTGCATACATAGAAAGAGTACGATTTTTGTCCTCTCCCTCCCCCAAGTAATTTTCTCCCCCTTGGGACAGAGATTGCTCTGTTGAGAATGCAAGATGTGGAGCAATGGCGTGGTCAATAGTTGGGAATTTTTTTTCCCTGAATAAAATGGGAATTCAGCGGAGAGACTTTGCCTGGGTCATGATAGGATGTAGCTTATTTTTTAGAAAGGAATTACGTTAGCTACTTAATAGAGAATTAGGGGAGGAGAGCCAGAATCAAAGCACTTAGATCAGTCAGGAGAGTTGAGAGAGGTGATGGTGGCTTGGTCTGCAAAGATCACTGTTGGCAGATAAATATGTAAGAGGAGAGACAATAAGATGCATATAGCAGTAATGGCCAAAAATAAAGCATATCTATGTATATTAATGACAAAAGCTCTGGATACAATGCCTCTGAAAACGTGTAAAGGGAGGTTGTCTGTGGAACCCACAGCTGTAGTAAAGGAAACTTTGGGAAATGAGAAACTCAAGTCTGATTTTTAACCTTGAGGTCATTGTAAGTTTTTTTTGTTAGGGATTTGGGTATATAAATAGATGATCACAAAAGGAAACTAGAATGGTCAAAATTCCATATTTATTTCACCCTCTTATTCCAGTCTCCTCTTGATTGGAGAATCTGCTCATTGCCTGCTTGCTCTACTCTTGCTGCTGCACTAGTGGTGATTGTGCACTAGCATATGAACATCTGGAGTTGAATTTCAGTGCTCTTTCTGTCAGACTGAATTATTCTTACCTAATACACAATCTTCAGGCCTTCTGAGATGTTAAGGGAGACCTTCTTAAGTTGTGAATACCCTCATAGAGGTGCTTCCTGTGCTTTTGTTGAATTAGTGAACAGGCCATTTGTCTAAGATAAACAAGTTATTAGCAGAATCAAAATAGGATTTCTTTATACCACATAGTTTTTCCTGAAATAATCACTGCAAAATTATTGGGAGTGCTTTTAATGAGCCCTGATTATGACTGAAAATGGGAAATAGTATGTGTTCTAACAAAGGGACTGCCGGGAGTTCTGAGGTTCACATGGCACTTACGGATATGCTGTTAATGCCTTACCAAGGGCCAAAGGTTGGGCTGGGCTCTGATGCGGCGCAGTGCCATGCAGCTTTGCTGATGGGAAGCTTCTGCATTTACAAATGATGTGGAGGCAGGAAAAGTTTGAGATGGTAGATTTACAACTACATGTTACGGCTTTCCTTATACTTTGTTTTTCTGTTACCTATTAACCTGGTCTATATAGTCTAAATTTCTCAAACTTTGTGGCAACCAATAAATGAAGTTTTGTACGTTTACAAAATGTGACAGATATTTTTTAAATTTGCCTTCTGTTTTTAGACTTTAGTCTCTTTTTAGAAGATGTGTTGTCATTCTATGTTAAAGCAAACCATTAAAACATGTAATGGTCCTAATGTATTTTCATGTAAATACAGTTACTGGATACACTTCTAATTCAGAAGTAGTGTTCCCCAGTGAGGAGTTCATGCCAAATGGGGCAGCAGAAGAAAGCATCCTGACTGAGGTTGGTCATCAGACCTCATCACTGATTCGGCTTAGCACCTGTTTTCCCCCTGCATTTAAACAGATGATCAGCACATAACACTGCGGTGATATTTGAGTAATTACCCCCAATACAACATTTTGGTATTATTTAATGCACGTGAATATGTAATGGATTCTGCAAGAAATATTTTTCCTAATTTGATTTACATGTTATCTTCAAAATAAGTAACAGTAAGGTGCTATTTTTTAAATGGTTTTACGTGTGTGGTGTAAAATAAACTATTGAATATTATTTGACAATTTGTTTCCAGTGGCTTTTCATGATATATGAACATGATTGATACATTAAATAAGTAACAGTGGGATTCTTGGCTGTGGCAGTAATTTACTTGAAATATTGAACTTTTAAAGAAAATAGTGGAGGCTGTTCAGGTAAGTTCATAATAATTTCTTGAACTAAAAAATGCAATTTATTGTTACTGTAGTCCATCATGGTTTAAAAAACTTACCTTGATTATGCAGTGATCAATGGTAGTTTTTTTCTTGACTGTTTTTGTTTTGTTTTTTCTATTATGTTTGAGAAATTCATGTGATCACAAGAAGATAATTCTGGATTTTGTTTTCGAGATGCCTTTGTAGGGATTTGGGGACAAAATTAAGGTTGAAAATTTTCAGTGACATGTCTCACTTCCTAACGAGTGCTTGCCTCACTACAGTTGCCTTGCAGATAAAGCAGACAGATATTCTAAGATCCATTCCAAGCTTTTCTCTAGAATTTGGTATTTTTCAGGTCTGGGCACTTGAAATGGAGTTAAGTTTTCCTTTGAGGTCATTAATTATGTTTGATAAAGTCATCATATTGTACTTTATTCAACTATGACTCTTTGCTGAACTTCACATTTCTTTGATAACTTACAGGAAACGTTACCATATAATCTTAAGAGGAAAAGATGGCATATATACATATATATTTTTTTCCTGAAAAAGTTAACATTCTAACTGGAATGTTTAATATTTCTTTAATATTTATCTAAACTTCAGTGTTATTTTTAATATTTATAAATGATTCCTATATCTGAACATGGCCTTATTTTAGGTATTTATTTCTCAACGTTGAGTTGCTACATGAACTTACAAATAATTTTCCCTTCTTTAAGAAAATGTAAAATTTTGCTTTTTAAAATTTAGGGTTAGCCTGTCAGTTATTCAAACGTTTTGGATTTTGTTCAGTTTGACTGTTTTCATAAACGTAAGGTCTTATGAGCTCCTTTGTAGTCAGTCCATCCTACGTCAGAGGATGTCACTGTTGTATATTGATCACTGTTGATAAATCTGTTTTTGAATTTCATAGAAATGGAATGGTACAATATGTACTCTTTTTTCTCTCCGGCTTCTTCCACTTCACATAATGTTTTTGAAATTCATCTGTGTTGCTGCATTTATCAGTACGTGGTTCTCATTCTGCTCAATGACATATCTTTAAATGAATATGTCACATTTTGTCTGTCTAGTTTTCTGTTGATATGCTCTTGGGGCAGTTTTTATTTTTGGGGCTATTGTGAATAAAGCTACTATGAACACTCTTGTACAAGTCATTATGCATTCATTCCTCTTGGGGAAAATTCCTAGGATCAGTATTGCTAAGTATAGAGTAGCTTATGTTTCTTAGAAACTCTTAGAGTATAGGGCAGTTTCTTTCTTTCTTTCTTTTTCTTTTTTTCTTTTGAGACAGGATCTCACTCTGTCACCCAGGCTGGAGTATAGTAGTGCGATCATAGCTCACTGCAGCCTTGAGCTTCTGGGCATAAACCATCCTCCAGTCTCAGCCTCCCGAGTAGCTGGGAATACAGGCATGTGCCACTGCATCTGGCTAATTTATTTATTTTTTTTAGTGAGAGACAGGGTCTCTCACTATGTTACCCAGGTTGGTCTTGAACTCCTGGGCTCAAGTGATTCTCCCACCTCGGCCTTCCAGAATGCTGGGATTATACCTGTGAGCCATACTGTCAGTCTAGGGCAGGTTCTATTAATATGTTTCTTAGAAACTGCCAAGTAATTTTCTAAAGTGCCTGTCCTGTTTTCTTTTCCCATGAACAACGTATAAGATTTCCGTTCCTCCGCATCCTTGACAACACTCCATACTGTCAGTCATGTTAATTTTAGCCATTTTAGTGAATATATCTCATTTTGGTTTTAATTTGCTTTTCCTCATAACTTTTTTTAGTGAGCCTGACATTGTGAACATTTTCCGATAACTTCTGATGTTGAGTACCCTTTATATACTGCTTTTTTTTTTTTTTTGCCATTCAGCCACCTGCTTTGTAAAGTACTCCTGCTTTTTCTTTGATCACCGTACACCCATATTGCTATTTAACTAGCTTTTGTGGTTTCATTGCCATTTGATGTTAAAACTCATTGACCTATGTATAATCTGTGAATGTAAAAATGAGTTTAAACATAGATAGCTTTATTAGAATTCTGAAAAGCCAGATGATATTGGGAATCCAGAATTGAATGTTCATATTACAGATTTTTGCTTCTTACAAAATATCAGCTGAAAGATACAACTTTTTTATTAAAACATCATCTAGTTGTCCAATTAACTGAAATTATATTTTAATATGTTAAATAATTTGTTCATCTATTGAGGTTATATTACATCAAAATTAGTTTGACCTTGTGGATCTGTTGTCAAGTTCTTTCATGTTTGTTGCTTTCATAGTTATTTTCTCAAGTTTTCTTGGAAAATGTTGGCTTTTGAATTTTTTGCCTTATTCTTTTGCTATAATCATTCACTGAGTCTTCACTATTTCTTTATACTGTCTGTTGAAAATACATTCTTTGTTGCTTAAAGAGAATCTTACAGTTAACAGTAGAATAGAGCAGCTTTGGTGAAAGGTAATCCTGTGTATTTTGACAGCTATGAATTGCTTGTAATAGCATTTAGTTTCTTTATTGCTGTAGCAGCCAGTGTTGTGGTCTGTGCCTTTGTCATGAAGGCAAAGGATCATATTCAGTTGTAAACACTCCTCGGTATAAGATTTCTCTGGTGGTTATGTTAGATAACATGGAAATCCCTACCCCACCAAAATCTGCAGACTTCAGAGCATACCTTTCTCCGAAAGGAAACCCTGCTGTTGAACAGTGAACATGCTGGTTAAAAGAATGCTGGTCCCTGTGGCTCAGCACAACAGGTGTCTGCCTCACAGGAAATCCTTGCCTTTTAGGCATCTTTCAACATATGCCATTGTTAAAATCCTGTTTCTTTAAGTTTTACAATTCGTATGTTGTAATTTGAACAGCTCAGCTTCCATGCTCATTAGATCATATATTATGTGTATTTTATACATTCATTCCTTAGGACTTACTTCTATTATATATAATTTATATATTACATAATATATAACATGTAATACATGAATAATAGTAGATCTTGTGTCTTCAGGGAAAAGAGTATCTTCTTTTACTCAAAGGCTGGGAGAATGTTACATCCATTATCACATAGTTTACCATTCTCAAAAGAATGGGGCTTCTGTATTTAAAAATATCTTTACATTTTATTTTATTCTTTTTTAGAGATAGAGTGTCACTCTGTCACCCAGGCTGGAGTGCAGTGGCATGATCATAGCTCACTGCAGCCTTGAGCTCCTGGGCTCAAGTGATTCTCCCATCTCAGCCTCCCAAGTAGCCAGGACGACCTGTGTGTGCCACCGCACTTAGCTAATTTTTACATTTTTTGTAGAGTCATCTTGCTATGTTGCCCACGCTGGTCTCAAACTCTTGACCTCAAGCAGTCCTCCTGTGTCGGCTTCCCAAAGTGCTGGGATTACAGGCATGAGCCACCGTGCCCGGCCTTGTATTTTAATGTTTTATTCTTTAAGTCATAGAAAAGTATGTGTGGTATTGACTGTTTACATTTCTGACTATGTGAAAAATGTCTCTATTCAATCTTAGGGGGTGGTTAGAGGGGCCTTTTTCACTCACTTTTGTTTAAATGTTTTGGCATGAGGATAAAATCCCCCGTTAATGTGTGTGTAGTTCTTAGTGACCCAATTTTATTCTGAAATTAAAGACAGACCACCTGTGTTCAAGATGGTGTCATATAGTGTTACAGTTATACTTTTAGGATTTCACTTAAGGGAGACCTTTTCTTTTAATTTGATTATTGTTTTTTTTTTTCATATTAGGCAGTATCACTTTGATGGAGATGCTGTTCTTCAGAATGAGGAAATATTAAGTGCTGTCTTTGTCTTAGCTTTCTAGGACTTCGCGTATTTTGAAATCCATATTATGAGTATCATTGAATAGATGTGTAGTAGCTCATTGTGATGGTTTTATTAGGGTTGATTACAATGCAATGTAAAATCAGCCTTGTCACTTTTTTTGTAAGACCAGTTTAAACAGAACTCTAGTAATTTTTCAAATATTGAATAGAAGTAATAAGAAAAAATGACCCTTTTAAAAATTAAATATTGGGCCGGGCGTGGTGGCTCACACCTATAATCCCAGCACTTTGGGAGGCTGAGGCTGGTGGATCACCTGGGGTCAGGAGTTCGAGAGCAGCCTGGCCAACATGGTGAAACCCTATCTCTACTAAAAATACAAAAATTAGCTGGGCGCGGTAGTGTGCGCCTGTAGTCCCGGCTACTTGGGCGGCTGAGGCAGGAGGATCATTTGAACCTGGGAGGTGAAGGTTGCAGTGAGCCGAGAACACCCCACTGTACTGTAGCCTGGGTGACAGAGTGAGAGTCCACCTCAATAAATAAATACATAAAAATTTAAAAATTGAAATTAAATATTGACAACTAAAACTTGGCTAAATTCTGGAAATTACTTTTGTAGGTTTTAGTAATGGTTTATAAATTGAGTATTCACATATTTGAGAAGCTGAGAATGCTTAAAGTTTTTAGTAATCCTGATGTTATTGAGAAGGATTAAGTGACACTGTTGTCCAGTTTGGTTTATGGTTCTGTTTATTTTTATTGTCAGCCTTTACTGTACCAAAGGCATAAACAGTTGTTCCTCCATTTCCTGGGAGGTTGCTTCTGCCCCCATGAATATCAAAATCTGCAGATCCTGAAGTTCCTGATATAAAATGCTGTAGTATTTCACATATCCCATGTACATCCTCCTGTATACTTTAAATTATATGTTGCTTATAATACCTCATACAGTGTAAATGCTATGGAGCTATATTGTTTAGGGAATAATGACAAGGAAAAAAGTCTATACATGTTCAGTATGGACACAACCACTCGGGGCCTAACTACATTTTCTTTTCTTTCTTTTTTTTTGAGAAAGGGTCTTGCTCTGTAGCCCAGGCTGGAGCACAGTGGTGTGATCTCAGCTCACTTCAACCTCCACATCGTGGGCTCAAACGATCCTTCTGCTTCAGCCTGCCAATTAGTTGGGACTACAGGCATGTACCACCACGTGTGGCTAATTTTTGTATTTTTTTGTAGAGACGGGACTTTGCCATGTTGTCTGGGAGGCTGCGACAGGAGGATTGCTTGAGCCTGGGAGGATGAGGCTGCAGTGATCTGTATTCACGCCACTGCACTCTAGCCTGGGTGACAAAGCGAGACCCTCTCTCAAAACAAAAACAAAAACTCCAAAGATTTGATTATAGGGACCCCATGGGTCCTCTTGGGTTACTGGGGTGCATTAGGGTATCTGTGGATCCCCTTTACTTGCAGGCACAGTCTTGTCTACAGTTTCTGCATACATATTTCACATATACTTTTTGGGGGGACAGTTTTGGGCTTCATCCAATTCTCAGGCAAATTGGGTCCCAAATGGGTTTTAACAACACTGATCTAGGGTAATGATTTCCAATATTTTTGGATCATGGACCCCCAACAGTTGAAAATTGAGCACACAGCTGTATGTTTATGTGTCCCAAAATGCAATTGTGTATGACTGTATGAATATTTCAGGCATAGTATAAAACATATATAAGGATAACTGTACACATAAACCTGTCCTCTATTGAAATGTTTTGGGTATGTGCTCTTTGAAGAACATTGATCAAGGTCTTACTAGGGTAAGAGTCTTTTTCTGATGGAGCACGACACACACATTGGTATTCCCTGCCTTGGTACAAGTGGAATACGGTTTTGCAGACACAGTGGGAGTGAGGATCCTTTGTGGGATTTTGCAATACAAGGTTTCAAGCTGTGTTGTGCTGAGGTATCAACAATCTGTACAAGAGGGCCTGTGGAAATAAGGAGGGACTTAGCCAATTAAATTCTTAATAAATTATCAGCAGATCTGAAAATTATTTGGTATTTAGGACTTAATACTGTTTACTGTAGAAGATAAAATGAAGCTGATTTTAATTCAGTTGATGTTCTTTGAGGAAATGGAGAGTATTTTGAATTAAAAAGAAAATCCTTACTGAATGGAAATAATCAGCACGCAGCACTACATGGTATCGAAACCTCAATTACTGTTATGAATTTACTAAATGAGTTAACTCTGATTTTTCTCATTGTTTATTGAAATCAGTTCTTAAAAAGGCTGAATCTGATTTCATTGTATTTCTAGGGTGATAAAAGAAAATGTGGCTGAAGTTACCCAAAGTTCAGCTTGCAGTGTAATTCAGAAGAGTTAAGACCAGAAGTACTGGAATCATACTTCCTTTCAGGTCAGTCCGTATCTGCTCATTATTTTCTAACAGATCCTTGAGTATTCGTTTCTTCCTAGTTTTTTCTAGTCAATTCTTCCCGATTCTGATTCTGTGGACTGTAATGAAGATATGTAATGGTCCCAGTGTTTTGAGTCAGTAGAATATTTATGAACAGTTTATAGCTGAAGCTGAAGCCTCTATAGCTTGGCCTGTCTTCGTAGGAAACCCTGGCATCATATCTCAGCAAGGCTAGAGGGGACTGTCAGCTTCGCCTTGCCCTCCTCTTTCCTCACTGGTGTAATGCGTATATTGATTTGTCTTCAGGTAAAACTGGACTAAGAGGGGAAATGACTAAGAGGGGAAATGACATAGAGGTCTTGGAGTGAGGAGAGAGAAAAAAAGGTCTTTGTAAAAAAATTTCCTGTTGATTTTTAATGACCTCCAAACCTAGAATTTTAAACTTGTGTTCCTTTGGAAAATATGTAATCTCTTTTTTTTTTTTTTGAGACGGAGTCTTGCTCTGTCGCCCAGGCTGGAGTGCAGTGGCACGATCTTGGCTCACTGCAAGCTCTGCCTCCCGGGTTCATGCCATTCTCCTGCCTCAGCCTCCCAAGTAGCTGGGACCACAGGCGCCTGCCACCATGCCTGGCTAATTTTTGTATTTTTAGTAGAGACAGGGTTTCACTGTGTTAGCCAGGATGGTCTCGATCTCCTGACTTTGTGATCCACCCGCCTCGGCCTCCCAAAGTGCTGGGATTAGAGGCGTGAGCCACTGCGCCCGGCCAGAAAATATGTAATCTTAAAAATGGATCCATTCCTACTCCTCTGCTTTTTACTTTTTCGGAGAGGGGTCACAATTTTTCGGTTCTTTTGTTATGTCACTCTTAAAATATTATTGAAACATTAATGGAGTCTTTATGACAAAACTCCCATGGGTACATTGTCATCCTAATAGATCCAGAAATTATTAAGTGTATGTCTTTTCTAGCTTTTGTCTGGTGATACTAAACATTATTGTGTCTTATTCTTGCTGCTACAAGTGGTTCTGGGGACTAGGAGTGACAGTGTTGCCTGAGAGCTTCTTGGAAATGAAGTGTCTCCCACACAGGACACAGAGTCCTGCAAGTCAAAAAGTCCGTTTTAACTGTGAAGATTAGGTCCTGTGTACTAATGAAGACGTTTCTTTCTAGGATTTGTGTGCACTTGGTTTGAGATGCACTGATGTATTCTGTAGTTTTGAGAAATTATACCTTTTCAAAGTATCTGACACCTCATGCAGCACAAAAATGTGACAGCTGTTTTGCATACTGTACCCAGCTCTAGAAAGTTAAATCTCAGGCTTTGGTTCTCAGGCCTAGACCAGCAGCATCGCCATCTGGGAGCTTCAGAATGCACATTCTCAAGCCACACCCTCAGTCTATGCAACAGAAATTTTGAGGATGGAAACTAGAGAATAATTTTCTAGTCTATGGAGATTTTATTGAAATTAAACTTTTAAATTGCTGTATTATGTAGGTATCTGAAAATCCAAAGAACGAATCTCATATATGGGTAAGGAAATATATGGGAAAGGAAAAAAAATTGTGTACATAAGCTGTCTGTGGCATAGATCAAGCCTGTGGCATTCTGTGGCCTTCAGAGAGAGAAGGAGAGAGAGATTCTATAAGCTTATCAGGTAGATTTGTCATTGGAACTTTAGGATTTTAAAATTTTGGTTAAAATATGTGAATACTGTTACTTCAGTTAAAGTAACTCCTTTTATAGATTTTGCTTTCTAACAAAGTCAGTGAAAAGTAACCGAGGTTCACTCCAGAAACATGTAAAGAAAGTAAAATTATTAAAAGGCCAAATATTTAATTCTTGTGACATTGAATCTGCTTTTATTATAAAGAGTTAAGAAATTGCCATTTCCATGACAGTTTCCTCCATCAACAATCTTAATATTGAAGCTTGAATTTAGGTCTGCTGGTCAGTGATTCTAGTCTAGCAAATTACTTTAGGACTGAAAGCTCTTGTTTCTTTAGAAAAATATACTATGGAGATTAGATCCTGTTTACTAGTGAAGACTCTTGTCTCTTTTCCAGGTCAAAACATTTTGTGGGAAATATCCTGTTCGTGACCTAGGAGAAACAAGACAGAAAACAAATCTTACTTCATTTATGAATTTCTTACTCCATACAAGCAGTTTATGGATGTCTGGGCAATCATAGCACTTGCCATTTAAAAACATGCTACAGGGGCACATTTTCTGTGGTTAAAAATGATCTCCAGAATAAGTGTAAACTGCAGTTTTCCTTTGCATCGAGGGTTTTGGCTTTTTATTTGTAAATTAAATCAAGATGTTACCCACTCCTTGGTGTGGTGGTCTTGCTGGTTCGTGTTGGGAAGTAGTATGGCAGCAACGCACAAATTCAGAATAGCCAAGAAATCCCTCCTTTTCAACGCTCTGTGCCTGGGAACCATTAGAGCAGTTTTAAAAACCATCCCTCATAGCCCACAATTTTGGGTCAACTCTCAAAATTGGGAATAAGAAAACTGGCATTGTTGGGAGAAAAATCGTTCTTACTGAAGCATGAACTGGCTCAGGCAAGCAAATAGCGGGAGTCGGCACAGGAAGGTGTGCTGCGGGGATGCGTGGTGGCGTCACCTTCAAAACTAAAGTGGTGCCAGGCGGACAGATGAGTCCTTGATCTTGTTTCCTGATCTTGTTTCCATTTGACTGAATTCTGAACCTTCATTGTCTTCACAGTCTTGCCACTTTCCTAGTGAGGCTTTTCCGAACCTGGAAGGAGACGTCTAGAAATCCCAGCTTTGCTGTGTAAGGACCATTAGCTGCAAGTCAGTGGAAGTCTATAGAAAGCAGTGTGAATTCCATAGTGGTCTTGACTTAGCAAGGATTTGGGATAAGTCTAAAACTTCAGACTTAAAGCTTTGAAACATGTTAACTGCATGAAATAGTAAACATTTCAAACTTCTTTAGCCTTTGTCATTTTGTGACCCAGGTTTTTCATAGTCTATGTCTCCTGCTTTTCCTTGTTTTGCTAATCATCCTCCTTGAGCTCCACTGTTTTCATTCTGGGCATCCAATCCAGCCTTTCATGGTGTGTGCTTCATCAGGCCCCTGGTTCACATGCTGAGTGCCTTATAAGCCTGGCCAGCACTAGTATATTCTCATTAACAGTCAGCTTCGTTTGGGAGGGTGCTTCACTTTCAAAGCTACCCAGTATAATGCATACAATGCAGTACAAGCGGAACTCACTCAGAAGTAGCACCTGAGCTTCAAATAGACTCTCCTGATCATTCTACTGAGTAAGATTCTCCACATTTAAGAATCAATACAGGATTTACTTGCGAGGATAGTGTATAAAAATGGAATAGTTTTTCTATTTCTGGACTGAAACCAAACTCCTAATTGTAGTTATTCAACATTATCAGAATCCCTATTTATTTTGGCAGAACAGACAAAAGGACGTGGAATGTACTTTCTGCTACAGCCATTACAGCCAACTAGATTTGAGTGCTGCCGCTGGTAAGTTAATTGAATAGCCAAGTTATGTTGTCCTTACCCAAGTAGACAGTGGAAAGGAATAATGGCAGAGGCCATGATGCAAGTCTGGCCACAGCCATGCATCCCATCTGTGGTGATCTTAGTCCTGAGATCACCTATGTCCTAGGCCACGAACTGAATCATGTACTAGTACCATATCTGACTTCGTAGCTTTCCAGGGGAAAAGACTAGGAGATCCGGACATGACTAGGCCTGTGTCCTCAGTCACATAAGCTGTGCTGCGTACACTTGAACTGCACTACACAAGGTTGCCCTGGGCCTTGACCTGTACTTCTTCTAAACGTTATAATAAACCTTTTGGTAAGGTACTGCCTGAGAACTGCTTTGTTTTCCAGAGGGATCATTGCTCAGGCTTTTTCCCCCGGATAATTTGAACTATTTGACGATTCCTATTTGGTTTGTATCTGAGAGAGAGAGCCCTGCCTTGCTGATAAACAGCAGGTCACCTTCTCATGTGTTCCTCTGAGGCTGTTCATTCACATCTGTAGTTGGACTCCTCCTACTGTCTTCTTTACTGTTCCTGACCTGCACTGCTGCTAACTCAAATCCTCCCTTTTCCCCCAGAAAGCTATCAAATCAGATATACTACATGAATCAATTTAGTTGAAAAAGTCCAATCTTGGCCCTCATTTAGCTAGAAAACCACAAATATCTACTGTCTTTTAAAGTTTTGAGACTTGAGATATAAAAGGAAACAGACCAACATCATAGTGTTTTATTGACAAAACCATAGGAAAAGGCAGTTTTAGGATGTAAAGTAAAAATGGTTCTCTGAAATATCTACACAAACGTGAATTCTGAAAAGTTTTCATTAAAATCGTATTTCATACAATTATAAACTAATGAGGAACAAAACAATTTTCAACTTCTCCATAACCCAGACTGAGCTTGATTTATGCTTGCCATACAGAAGCAGGAACTCTTCCCAGAGAGGGTGGTGGCTCCCACACAGCTGACAGCCAGGCTTGGCTGTTACCTAAGCCCCATCTTCCCAGTCAGTGTTCAAAACAAGGGCACAAGGTCTGGCTTTTCAAAAAAAAAAAAAAAAAAAAACAACCATATAGATTCCAAGAAACTTTTTTTTTTTTTTGAGACAAGGTCTCATTCTGTCACCCAGGCTGGAGTGCAGTGGCCTTTCACGGCTCACTGCAGCCTTGACCTCCCTGGCTCAAGCAATCCTTTCACCTCAGCCTCCTGAGTATCTGGGACTACAGGCTTGTTCCACCCCATGTTACCCAGGCTGGTCTTGAACTCCTGGACTTAAGCAATCCTCCAACCTCAGCCTCCAAAGCGCTGGGATTATAGGTGTGAGCCACCACGCTCTGCTAAAAGTTCACATTTAATACTCTCTTTTAGGTCTCATAGTGTACTGGTTTACATTCTTACTACATCTTAGATTCTCTTGTTACCCTTTGAAAAGATGATAAGTGACTACAGCACATTTACAAAGTGACTGCCATCTCCACCTTTTGTGCTTGGGGAATGTGTGGCAACTGTCTACTAGAAAAAAGATCAGGCCTCCCAACCCTTTGAAGGGCAGCAAACCCACACTTTATTTGGTGCTTGGGTAACTTGAATATAACATGGCTCCCTTGCTGTAAGCAAATGTTTTAGAGCTGAATTTTTCCTTTTTTTTTTTTTTTTTTAAGCACAGAAGTTCACCAGGGCTAGTAGAAAATTTCAAGTTAAGAAAATAACTCTTGCTGGGTGCGGTGGCTCATGCCTGTAATCCAAGCACTTTGGGAGGCCGAGGCGGGCGGATCACCTGAGGTCAGGAGTTCAAGACCAGCCTGACCAACATGGATAAACCCCATCTCTACTAAAAATACAAAATTAGCTGGGTGCCGTGGCGGGTGCCTGTAATCCCAGCTACTGAGGAGGCTGAGGCAGGAGAATCACTTGAACCCAGGAGGCAGAGCTTGCAGTGAGCCGAGATCGCACCATTGCACTCCAGCCTGGGCAACAAGAGCGAAACTCCGTCTCCAGAAAAAAGAAAGTGAAGTCTTTAATTTTCTTAAATAATCCTCATATGTACTATCCACATTGTGGAAAAACTGAAATACGCAGTCTGGACACTGCACTGAGATTCCGGCATACTGGCACAGACACAGCTATGTCGCATCTTACAGACTACAACAGACAACAGGCTTAACTGCAAGAGGTTTACAGACAAAACTTTACATAGATGTGCTAGAAGAATTCCAAACTGCTGTCAAAGAGAGTATAGGAATCGGTCTGAAGAGAACTCCGCCCAGTCCCTTCTGTTTGGTCACTGCAGCTGCACTCTGTATGCACCTATTAGCAACTTAACCTGTTGAAAGAAAAGAACGCAGGTGTCAGTACAGATCCAGATTTCCCCTTTCTTACAAGAAAAAACCCACAAATGGCCAAGATTTGCTTCTATTATTTGGCAATATTTTCAAGTTGCTTGTCAATTTACATTGTTAGATCATTGCCATTTTAATTCAAGAAATAATTCCAAGTGCTTACAATTTTATATTACTGTTTTATTAGAGAGACTATTTTGTCCAGCTTCCTTTCATACAAGAGGTTAGGGACCGGCCTAAAGACATACATTTGGCAATTCCATACCAAGGCCTAGATCATGATTCAGATGGCTCCATCCTCTAGAGAGGCATCTTTCTCAGCTGCAACCTAGTCCTTTTCCTGCCGCATTATTATGTCTAACACATTGTAAACTGAGAGAGGGTGCACCTAGCATCACTACCCTAGGGAGTGCCTGTCTCTAGGACAGGTACACCAGGATTCTTGGAATTTTTTTTCTAATGTTGATAAAGTAATCTGGAGCAACAACTTGAGTAGTGACACTAAATGTGAAGAAAGGACTGTCACCTTGGCAGAGGGTGCTTCTGTCAACCTTATGAAGAGTTTATTGGGACCTGCAACAGGGCTGAATGAGTAAACAAAATGACTGTCCTACAATGGAAAGAGAAAAAAAAAAGTCAGTGTTTTCAAACTTACACCAGAAGCCCTTAAAACACCAATGATGTAAAAGAATCATAAATAAGTTTAATTTTTTATTTCATAAGTCAAGATGTTGTGGAGGAGGCCAAGGCGGACAATCGCTTGAGCCCAGAAGTTTGAGACCAGCCTGGCCAACGTGGTGAAACCCCATCTCTACAAAAAATACAAAAAATTAGCCGGATGTGGTGGCATGCATTTTTAGTCCCAGGTAGTTAGGAGGCTAAGGTGGGAGGATTGCTTGTGCCTGGGAAGTCAAGACTCCAGTGAGCTGTAATCCACGCCACTGCACTCCAGCCTGGACAACAGAGCGAGACCCTGTCTTCAAAAAAAAAAAAAGTGATTTATTTTTCCCTTGATTTATTAAAAATATACAAATGACAGAATCAATCTGGGAAATTGGATTAGAATGCCCCCAGCAATATACAGTACAAGTGTTAAAATGTCTGTATCTAGCAAATTTTGCTTAATTCAGTCCAAGGAAATAATTCTAACAGTGGCAAAATAATTATGTACAAAGAATCTTTGAGATCATTAAGTATTTATATTCAGAACAATGCTGGCCCTAAGACAGTATGGTGAGCACAATTTAAGGCAAAAAATAAGCAGGAAAAATTCCTACTGACAAAACTTAGGATAATTTTACTTTATGGGTATTGCCTCATTCCCAACCACTATTACTGGATCGTTTTCTGAATGCTTATATTTTATTAAGACACAGAAATTTAAAATTAAGTCATCTGTGCTTTTGATTAGAAGAATGTACTTTTCAGTAGTGAAATACAGAGTATCTTACCAGAAAAACAGGAAGCTGAAATTTATCATTCAGAACTACAGCTTGTACACTACACGGTCCACAGAGCCGAGCAATAACTTCTTTACCCAAAAAGTTTGCATGGAAGATAAACAGCAGGATGCCAGAGCCTGAAAATGGGAGATGTGTGTGAATTACTTCAAATGCAACCTTCAGTCCCCAGAGGAACACTCAACACCAGATGGAAGCGGGCCCCTGAGCTGGGCCTGGTCAGACAGGCATCACCCACTCTGCCTGGAGGCTCAGAGGAGGCTGGCCCTCTCAAAGCTTGTGTCACCTGGCATTTTTCAACCACAGAACTCTTTTTACCTTTTGCCCAAGTAATCTCTACTGACAGTTCCTGGAAAAGACTTACGTATGATTTTCTACACTGAAGTTATTTAACTGGTATTTAAACACTGCTGCTGAATGTGCACATGTCCCAGGGACATTCCTGTGGTGGGCATCTTTGGGTATGGGTCTGAGTGGTTTTCCATTTTCTTCCACATACCCTTTTGCCCCTTCCAATTTTTCTGATTAATACATAACCAAAAATTGGCCAGGCATGGTGGCTCATGTCTGTAATCCCAGCACTTTGGGAGGCAGAGGCAGGTAGATCATTTGAGGCCAGGAGTTCAAGATCAGCCTGGCCAATATGGTGAAACCCCCATCTCTACTAAGAACACAAAATTTAGCTGGGTATCATGGTGGGCACCTGTAATTCCAGCTACTCGGGAGGTTGAGGCAGGAGAATTGCTTGAACCCGGGAGGCGGAGGTTGCAGTGAGCCGAGATCGCACCACTGCACTCCAGCCTGGGGAACAGTGTGAGACTCCTCAAAAAAAAAAAAAAAAAAGTTGGTGGATGCAGACATTGTACACATGCTGAGAAAACTGCAGGCCCAGCAGTTGTAGGTGTCAGTGGGGGCTCAGGTTCACCAGGGCCAGCTCAGGGCATCGTTCTCTGGTACTCATACCTGGCAATGCAGATGGTCCACCCGAATAATCAAAACTATAAATTACTGAACGCGCACGGTGGCTCACGCCTGTAATCCCAGCACTTTGGGAGGCTGAGGCAGGCGGATCACTTGAAGCCAGAAGGCAGAGGTTGCAGTGAGCCAAGATCATGCCATGCACTGCAGCCTGGGTGACACAGGGAGACTCCATCTCAAAACAACAACAACAACCTGATAAGTTCTCTCAACACTAAGATATTACAAACGGCTCTTTCAGGGGCAGGGCTATATGTTCTTAAATACATTTTCCAGGAATGAATACAAACCATTTACAAAATGGGGAACAGGGGTTTCTAAGCAAAAAAAGCCAGAGCCCGGTTTCCTCCCCTCGGCAGACTGCACTGCCTCCACGTCTGCCTGGCACCACGTGTAGAGAGGGCCAGCCGCAGCCCTGCCTGGAGAGGGTCTGTCTAGCAGAGGCTAGAGAGGAAAGTGGCTTCTCCATCTCTTTCCACTCAGCTTTACTATGGAGCAAGACTATTTTTTTCTTTTTCAAAGGGCAAAGACTATTACCAACAACAAAATTCAGGGAAAAAACATTCTAGGCTTAGAATCTTGACGCTGAATTTTAATAAAACTCATTGAGAACTAGTATGATTATTAAGACCTAACTTCCATGCTCTATATGGGTGTTAAAACAGGGATGGGGTGTCAGCTGGATGTCTCTTCCACCAGAGTGGCTCTACTGTTAACCGGTCTGCAGAATTATTACACGTAATGGAATTTCCTTAAAGTTTTGTTCCAAGAAAGGATTCTGTCTAAAAATCTGTTAATATAGTGTCACACTTCACATAGAAAAGTGTGAAGGGAGGCATCGGCTTACCTTCTGGTATGTTCTGTGGGGGTTTGTAATTGAAATCTGTTGAAAAATCTGGACCTTCACAGAGTCGATGACATGCGATTGGAAAAACTGGTTCTAGCAGAGCAAGGCGAGCTTCAAAGTAATCCTTTATTGTCTCTTCTGCTACTCTTGAAAGTCTAAGAAAAAAAAATAGTACGTGTTAACATTAATGTAGAAAAGAACCACAAGCCTGTCGAATACCAGTGAGGGCTTCCCAGGCCAACCTTCCAAACAAAGACCTGCAGCTCTGCCTGCCTCCGCTTTCCAGCTCTACTTCCACCCAGCACCTGACACCCGTGTGTCTGTCTTGTTGTCCATCTCAGTGGAATTGAAGTTCTAAGAGGGCAAGTCTCTTCCCTCCACTGCCATTTCCATCTCCCCAGCCTTTAGAACAGTGCCTGGCACAAAGTCTATGCTTAATACATAGTTGTCTAATGAATCAGTGGAAAATCAGAAAGGGGAACCCCTCAGTACTGGGCAAATCAGGAAAGTGGGTCACTCTACTTGCTGGATCTATGCAAACACCCCGTGTGACCAGAGGAGTTGGGACTGCAGCCATCAGCAGCACTGAGTTCAACAGGCGCGGTCCCAGAGGCCCACCCGAGACCTGCTACATAAACACCGCCTTGAGTTCGCTACTGTCTGATATATGCGAGTTTCTGATATGTGTTGCCAAAAGAGTTCTTAAGTGATAGAAATACTAAATTGTGTTATAAGTATGAACCTGCAATAAAATAAAATATGATTGAGAATTTATTTGAAAAAGAATGAACTTGAATAAACTAGTAAATCTTGACAACCAACAACAGAATATTAGTCAGTGCTAAACAGAAGTGCACTATCGAGACATGGAAGGAATCTCGAATGCCTGTTGCTAAATGAAAGAGGCCAACCTGCAAAGACCAAATAATGTGTGATTCCACCTGTTCTGGAAAGGGCAAAATATGAAGGAATTAAATTACTGGTGGTTGTCAGGGGCTGGGGGAGGGAGGGATGAAGAGGTGGAAAACACAGGCTTTTTAAGGCAGTGAAACTATTCTGTATGACACTGTGATGAGGGATGGATGTCATTATGTATTTGTCCAAATTCATAGAATGCGTAACACTACGAGTGAGCCCTAATGTCAATGCTGCGCTCCAGGGGATTATGCCATGTCCCTGTAGGTTCCCCAGCTGTATGTCCCACTGTGGGTGACTGGGATCTCGACAGTCGGGGAGGATGGCGGTGGGGAGGCTTGGAAATCTGTACCTTCCGCTCAACTTTGCTGTGCTTAAAAGTGTTGCAAAAAATAAAGTCTATTAAAAAGAAAGACAAATGTTTAAAGTTTCTTTCTTTTTTTGGTGGTGGGGGGCGGAAACAGAGTGTTGTTCTGTCGCCCAGGCTGGAGTGCAGTGGTGTGATCTCAGGTCACTGCAACCTCCGCCTCCCGGGTTCAAGCGATTCTCCTGCCTCAGCATCCTGAGTAGCTGGGGTTACAGGTACCCACCACCACGCCCGGCTAATTTTTGTATTTTTAGTAGAGCCAGGGTTTCACCATGTTGGCCAGGATGGTCTCAAACTCCTGACCTTAAGTGATCCACCCGCCTCGGCCTCCCAAAGTACTAGGATTACAAGCGTGAGCCACTGTGCCTGGCCAAGTTTAAATGTTTTTAAGAAAACCTTTGCTAACCAAATTAAGAGCATACTTAATATTTAAGGAAAATACTCCCAGATAGGCCAGTGTTAAGTCTGAAATTTTCTGAGAGTTAAATAACTTGCAGAAAAATAATTCATATGCCATTTATTAAATCTGTGATCTACTGGAAACAAAACCATCAGGACTTGTGCTGGATGTTTTTCTGAGCAGTTACACACAGGCCACTCCAATTATAATATATTTACATAAACAGATGTATGATATAGGACTTAACTATGGCACAGTCGCTTCTCACTTACGTCTCTAAATGGTTCTTCAGCAAGTCGTACACAAGCACATTGTTAGACTGCTTCGCAAAGTGCAGGGCACTATTCTGGTGCTTTGACAAAATATTGCAGTCAGCTCCACATTCAATTACGAGTCGTACGATGTCTGAATTTCCTCTTTTACAGGCCTACGTCAGGTAAAAAGGAGTAACAATTACTTAGCTGTAAACTGTGGCATGGGTGCTGGTCCCTTCTCCATAGAACTCCTGGGGGTTCTGTGAAGAGAGGGCACAGGCCAGGGAAGAAGGATAGAGAACTTTTGGGGCCCGTCAGGCCACAGTGTTAGGAGTCACACAGCATTGCTTAAATGCAAGTGGGGAGTATCTTTGACTCAGGGGCCAACATAAAAATCTGTGTGCTACATTCAGTTAATATCTTCACTGAGTTTTCAGGAAATGGGCAACTTCAAAAAGGATGCTTCAGTCCCAAGACAGAACAGACACCAGGCCTTGCTAAGCAGTCCCCTGCTGCTGCCCTCTGTCCATGCCACGCTGTCCCCCGTGAGCCAGCCCCTCAGCAAGGCACAGAGATACGTAAGCCTGGCCTTCACTGTAGACAGCTTTGTCTCAGGAATCTCAAAAACACCTCTCAGGACCACAAAACACCCTCGAAACGTCCCCAGCTGCTGCTTTAAAGGAGACAACCCAAGCACAGATCCGAATCTGAACCTGCAAATGTACGATGGAGCTGTGGCACAGCTGACAGACTGTCTCCTTGTCTCTGTCACTTATTAGCCACGTGACTTCAGATAAGTCCCTTAATTCTTCTGAGTGGCACGTTTCCATTTGCGAAAAGAGGATAAGGGTGCCTGTGCCTCCCTACCCTGTGAGGCAGATGCTGGGGCAGCAGCGTCACTTTGCAGAGCAGCCTCCAGGAGCAGTGGCACTCCCGCAGCCCTAGGAGGAGCCGCCACACTACCCCGACAACGGTGTCATCCAGTGCTTCTGGCAGGGGGAACTCTGCCATCAGGGGAGCCTGGGCAATGCCTGAGACCTTTCTGGTTGTTACCCTGGGCATCCAGTGCAGAGGTTAGGGACGCCGTCCAGGACAGGCTCGGGACAGAGCGAGTGGCCCACATTACAGCCACGGGGAGGGTGAGAGGCCCTTCTGGGACCAACAGAGCCTGCAGTGACAGGTGAGGGCAGTCCCTCTGCACCTGCCCACTCTGGTAAGGACCAATGTTACACACTTTCTCCTCAGATAAAAAGGTTTTTAATTTCTGAAAATCACTATGTTTACATCTTCTCATTCTAAAACTCAAACTTCAACATGCTAAATCCTGAAAGCAATTAAAATACAGCTTTTCAGGAACAAACACTTAAATAAACCTCATGGCAGATAAAGGCAGTCTACTGAATTCAGACCCAGTAAAATAAATAAGTGCTACATGTCCACTCAGGGAAGAAACGCCACGCCCTCCCCAACCCACTTCCAGAGCCATCTCCCCTCTGCACCCCACTCCCCAGCTCAAAACATGTACCTCAGCAAGGCACACGGCCCTGAGGTGCTGACCTGGGGCACTCCCGCCTGCCTTCTGCCTGCTGTGTGGGGGAGGTGCTGCCAGCCCGTGGACCACTTCCTCCTCCTCCTCTGCTTCTCCCCACGCAGGCTCTTTCCATCTATGGCCCTTTTCTCCTTTCCAATTCCCCATGGATGACCCCACTCTCAACCTATGGCTACGGTCACTGTTGCAGAGCTGGACAGCAACAAACCTGAATCTCCAGCCCACACCTCTCTCCTGAGCCTAGATGCCCCTGTGAAATGTACAGAGGTGACATCTACACGACCCAACGCCCAACTCCCCCAGCTCTGCCAGCTGTGCCCCAACTTAGGAAATGGGATGCCCAGGCGTCACCTCCAGTTACCAAGCTCTTACCAAGTGGGCACCTCACCCACTCCATCCCTCCTGCCACTCCTGAAGTACAGACTTCTGTTATTTCACATAATCTGGAGACCCTCCTGACAAGTTTGCAAACTATCTTCTTCTCAATCTATGCCCCTTCTGTACTAAGCAGCATTAAAATACACAAATGAAAACCCTCTAATCCGATTCTACCCTTCTTCAGCTTCAACCTTGCTGTGGCTCCCCAGTGCCCTCAGGACGAACTCCCTAAGGCTTGGCATGAGGGGGCTTCTGTGCCCACCCACCTCTCTCATGCTCTAAATGCACCTGCGTGGCTGCAGTTCAGGGTACACCTGGTCATCTGTCACCAAGATGATGCTTGCAGAGGCCACCTCTGCTCCACACAAGACAACCACAGAAACAAATGAAGGGAAACAAAGACAAACCTCAGGCTCCCAAACAAAATGAACATTTCCATGAACCAAAAGGAAAGTGCTTGAGGCCAGGAGTTCAAGACAAGCCTGGGCAACACAGTGAGACCTTGTCTCTAATAAGAAAAAAAATGGCTGGGTGTGGTGGCTCGCACCTGTAGTCCCAGCTACTCGGGTGGCTGAGGGAGGCACTTGAGCTCTGGAAGCCAAGGCATCAGTGAGTCATGATGGTGCCACTGCACTCCAGCCCGGGCGACAGAAGGAGACTGTTTATGGGCCTCGTGCAGCAGGAGGACAAGGGACAGGTGGTCCAGGCCATCAGAAGAGGGTTCACAGTGAGACTTGATGCCAGGTGCCCTGCAGACCCAGGGCCTGGCTGTGCTCTTTTGCTTACTGGGGACAGCGGCTGGAATGGGCGCTGTGGGCAGGCCCCTGCTTGGCTCAATGGCTTACATGGAGCCAAGCATCCCAGGAAGGAAAGAGGACAGGTCCCCACAGGGAGCTGAGCCGGCCACCGCTGGCTGGGTGTCTGGACCTGCTATATCCTAACAGCATCCTGGGCCAGGAACCCACAACTGCCACAGAGGAACCAACCAGACCTGGCAGGGCCCCCTAAGACAAATGCCAAACTGCTGACCTTTCTCTCAAAACCTGTCTGCAAACCACGTTCCAGAACACAGGAACAAGCCCGAGGCAACAAATTCACCAACATAAAATGACGAACACACAGAGTGCACGAGGAACTCCGTCCCACCCCCAGGCCTGCACCTTCGAGGCCAGCAGCCTCCCTGCTGCTCCAGCTGCGGCCGGAGTGCTCCCTCCCGGCTGACTTGACTGCCGTTTAGGACACAGTGTGGCACCTGCCTCATCCACCCTAAGGATTGTCAGGGTCCCCAGGGCCCAGCTCGGAGCACTTCCCTGTGACCTCATGGCTCTCTGTGCCTGTTCTGATCACACCACTGCCCACACTGAGCTCTCACTGCTACCCTGCCAGCCCGCTTCTCCTTCTCCCCTGCAAGCGGCTGACTCTAGGACTGTCTTGGTACCCACTCTGTTCTCAGTCCCCAGCACGGTGCCTGGCAGTGGCAGATGCCAACACGAGCACCTGCCAACGTAGTGAAGAAAGGGATGACCTGCAGGAGGGATTTACCTTCATCAGTGCAGTCTCACCATTGCTTTGCTGGACATTTACAAAAGCTCCTGCTTCCAAAAGAATAGCCACTGTTGTTAAAAAGTTCTATGAAAAGAAAAAAAGGCAAATTTAATTTCCCAAATTATTTAAAAGACAGTTTTCAGATATTTCGAAATTTTTAGTCATCAGGAAAAATACCCAGCAGGTTCTATCACAAGTGGTTGCGGGCTGCAGCATTCCCGTGGGGCCACGGGGGTGCACCCCGCCCCACAGAGGCCCAAACGTGGCCACTCACTGTGCTGCCAGCAACTGCGAATGGAACCGCTAGCTCCAACCTAAGAACCTCTGCATATAAATCCTTTAAAAAGATAATATATGGAAACATTTCAATTAAATTATTAACCAAAAGGAATACAAATACCATTTATTCAAAAAAATTAATTATCTAAGATTAAAATTAATATTAGTACTTTAATCAGAGTATTTTAATATAAATTACTTCCAACGAGATAAATCACATTTTGAAATGTGATTACAATGTACTACTGATGATAAATCCATTCATTACATGTCACAGATCAACTGAAACATAAAATTAAAAAGTTACTCCAGCTGGGTGCGGTGGCTCATGCCTGTAATCCCAGCACTTTAACTGAGGCAGGAGGATCACTTGAGCCCAGGCTGGGCAACACAGTGAGACCATGTCTTTACAAAAATTTTTAAAATTAGCCAGGTGTGGTGGTACACACTTAGTCCCAGCTACTTGGGAGGCTGAGGCGAGAGGATTGCTTGAGTCCAGGAGTTTGAAGCTACAGTGAGTTATGATGGTGCCACCTGCACTCCAACCTGTGTGACAGAGTGAGACCTTATTTCTAAAAATAAATTTTTAAAAAGCTATGGGACCGTGTGACAGCCGGGCGCGGTGGCTCACGCCTGTAATACCAGCACTTTGGGAGGCCAAGGCAGGCAGATCACGAGGTCAGGAGATCGAGACCATCCTGGCTAACATGGTGAAACCCCATCTCTACTAAAAATACAAAGAAATTAGCCGGGTGTGGTGGCAGGTGCCTGTAGTCCCAGCTACTCAGGAGGCTGAGGCAGGAATGAACCCGGGAGGTGGAGCTTGCAGTGAACTGAGATCGTGCCACTGCACTCCAGCCTCGGCGACAGAGCGAGACTCCGTCTAAAAAAAAAAAAAAAAAGCGATGTGACCGTGTGACTGCTATATTTCACTACCAAAGAGATCCTCTCAGTCCATCGGCAGGAATACCATGAAAGCTCTGAAACTGATGCATGAGAAGCCACAAACCTTCTCCGCAGCATGAATGAGGGCGGTGGTCCCGTTCTTCTGCCGACCGTTCACTTTCGCGCCTTTTGTGATGAGGAGTCGCAGGAGGTCGTCCTGCCCTCCGGCGGCGGCAAGCATCACCAGTGTCATTCCACTGGAATCCTGTGTTGGTTTGTTAAATAAAAAACGTGTTAATCTTTAGTCAGAACAATTTCAGAACCAAGTCTTCTCACTCGAGATGTTTCAGTGTGAAAACACTAATAGGCACTGATTTAGGCATCTGCTTAGGATTTTCACTAAAATATCCCAACCATCAGAAGCTACTAGCTTTTAGAGTATGTTTTCACATATGAATGTTTGCATAAAATTTTACAACTTTCCTCTATAGGCCTACCTTGTTTCACTGAGCTTTGCTTTACTGCACTTCACAGGGACTGTGTTTTTTACAAAGCGAAGGTTTGTGGTAACCCTGCCACAAGCACGTTTATTCACATCATTACCCCACAGCATGTGCTCATTTTGTGTTGTTGTGTCAGCATTTTTTAGCAATAAAGTGTTGTAAATTAAGATATATAGGTTTTTTAAAAGATGTAATGCTATTCACATTTAGACTACAGTATAGTGTAAACCTAAATTTTATATGCACCAGGAAACCAACAAATTTGTGTGACTCGCTTTATTCCAACAGTCTGGAACCAAACCCACGATATCTCCAAGGAATGCTTCAATTTGTTTTGTTGGTGTTGTTTTTCTTTCTTTCTTTTTTATTGAGACAGGGTGTTGCTATGTCAGCCCAGGCTGGTCTCAAACTCCTGGGCTCAAGCACTCCTCCTGCCACAGCCTCAAGTAGATGGGATTACAGGTGCATGCCACCACGCCCAGCTCTCATTTTTGTATCTTCTTTTTGTTTTGTGTATTAAATCCTAAAGGCACATGAAAAGTTTGCACCATACAAAATGAACAGTGAATTTTTGGGGGGCATACGATCAAATTTTCTACCTAGAAAATCCAAAACAAGTAACTTAAAAACTATAAGAATTTCATTAAATGACTGGAGTTACACACACTTATGTGTACAAAGACATCCATAGCTTTACCATCGACAAGCAATAACCAGTTAGAAAACAAAATGTAAATGAAAAAAGACTCTAATGACCATTATAAAACATATAGGCATACATCTATAGGAAATGTGCAACGTCTATATGAATGAAAAAACCCATAGAACTTTGCTTAAGGATATAAATGAAGAGCTGAGTGAATGTAGAATTACCATGTTCCTAGACAGAAGATGCAAAAAGTAAATGTCAATTCTCAATCTATATTATTTCATGCAATTTTAATCAAAATCCCAATAATTTTGTGAATTGTAATCCCAAAGGATTAAACCTAAAAAATCCACAGCTAAGCTAAAAAACTAAAGAATATAAAAATATTTTCTAAGCAAGACAAGATACCCAAAAGCCATAAATGTAAAAGATCGACAGATATGACTGCCTAAAACTAAAAATCTTCAAGCAATACAAGACTCAAACACAAACCTAAAATCTAGGGAGAAAGGGTCAATATGCTTCCATTAAAAAATCCATACGTGGCCGGGCGCGGTGGCTCACGCCTGTAATCCCAGCACTTTGGGAGGCGGAGGCAGGCAGATCACAAGGTCAGGAGATCGAGACCATCCTGGCTAACATGGTGAAACCCCGTCTCTACTAAAAAAAAAAAAAATACAAAAAATTAGCCGGGCGAGGTGGCAGGCGACTGTAGTCCAGCTACTCGGGAGGCTGAGGCAGGAGAATGGCGTGAACCCGGGAGGCGGAGCTTGCAGTGAGCTGAGATCACACCACTGCACTCCAGCCTGGGCAACAGAGCGAGACACTGTCTCAAAAAAAAAAAAAAAAAAAATCCATACGTATCAGTATGAAAAATCCCCAGCTACAACAGGAGAGATGGACCATTGTTGTAAATGGGACAACCATCAAAGAAACACAAATGACTACAGGAAAATGGTCTCACTCTACGCTCTCAAGAGTGGCAGAGGGTAAACCACATACAAAACAGGTAGACCATAACCAAACCAAACCATCACTTTTAGAGGGGAGGGGGTTGGAATTAAAGGGACTATAATTGTACATTTATAGGGTTCTACAATTTTTTTATTTTACAAAGTGAACGTGCATTATTATTATTTTTTTTTTGAGATGGGAGTCTTGCTCTGTTGCCCAGGCTGGGGTGCAGTGGTGTGATCTCCACTTACCACAGCCTTGACCTCCCAGGCTCAGGTGATCCTGTCACCTCAGCCACCCAAGTAACTGGGACCAAAGGTGTACACCACCATGTCCAGCTAATTTTTGTATTTTTTGTAGAGTTGGGGTTTCACCATGGAGCCCAGGCTGGTCTTGAATTCCTGGGCTCAAGCAATCCTCCTGCCTCGGCCTCCCAAAGTGCTGGGATTACAGGTGTGCACCACCACGCCCAGCCTTTTGTAATTAAAATAAATGAAAAGTTAAACTGAATTCTTTCAAGTGTTACTTTCCATTTTCCTTTCATGAGATTTTTCAACGACATATTACCTCTTGGTCCAGGTTATATTCTTCATTTGAATTAAGTGCAACTTTTACAGTAATATAATCCCCATTTTTCACAGCATCCCTTAACACATCTAAAATGAAAGAAAAAATAAGTTAGATTTTATAAATCTAGATTTGTGAAAGGGATTTCAATATTTCCAAAACTACTCACTACTTGGAATTGCATCTGTTGCAGCAAAATTCTCATCTTTCCCATCAAGGTGCTTTTGGAAATCTTCTAACTTCATCCATTCCAACTGCAGGTCCATGCCCAAACTCAGAATCTGCTGCCTGCCATCTGGAACACACAATAGCCTTGTTAACATACATTTGTCTGAAGTATAAAAAACCCACAATGTTGTTTATGAAATTTGTGGTGTCTTAACCAAAGCTTTATGTACACTTTTAACACAAGTCATTGTATAATGGGGTCTTTTAATTGATAAAATCCCCAATTTTCTTTGGGAAGTAATATGAACGATACACATTTAGAAGCCATGGTACTCTGAAGGCATAAAGATAAATAGGTAAGCTGTCATTGTAAAATAGCAAAGGAGGAATTTTAAGACTAAGTAGCTCAAAGGAAGGAGGGATCGGGGATCTGGTAAGAGGAAATGCAATTCTAATGTTACTCTTCTCCCTTACACCATTCTTCTTGGACATACGCTGCTTCCAACCATGTACAGATAAAGCCATTCTCAGCATGTGAGCTATCCCAGCATGTGAGTCAAAGGCACTGCTTATGGATCCTTCCAGACTCCCACAGGCCCCTACGTCTGGAAGCCTCCTGCTCCCAGTGCCCTGGCCCACACCCACCCCCGTGAGGTATTGCTAGAGTCTTCCCCGAGAGGACCTACAGGCACGGGAACACTGAGGACGCATGTGTTCAGCCTTTATCACCACTGCAATCAATCACAGACTTCAGTGCAGCTCATTTGGGAGTAATTCACAATGGTTATGTGCTTTTTTTACAAGTGAAAAACAGAACTACTTGATGGTAGAGTTAAAGGATTTTCACCTCAAACCAGTTCCTCAAACTATATAGATGATGTTAGGCAGATGGCCTGGCCACAGAAAAAAAGTTTGTAAAACATATGCAATAAATGAAGAACTTTTCCAAAGCCCTCAACTCAAACTAACACTTCTGCTAACTCTGAGAGCTGACAGCAGAGAAACAGCACAGCCTTTGGGCTGTCCATCCTGGTGCAGCATCCCAGGTCTATCAGCAATGGTAATAGTGAAAGCCACTAGCAATCATAAGACATGTTAACGTATTTACATGAATGGATTTATTTCCTCCATACACAATAACCTGTAAGGGGAGACATGTTACAGATGAGAGAGGCTGGGAGAGGCTCCAGGGTTTGCTCAGAGACACACAGCAGTGAGTGGCAGAGCCAGTCTTCTTATTCAGGTGTCTGAGTCCCCCATGAAGCCCCCACCTGCTATGCCCCATGACCCATCCCACCACTGAGGAAGCAATGTGGAAAGATTGTGGAAGCAGAACAGATGAGGTCTTTATGAACTGAGATAATACCACCAAACTCACAGGACTGCTGTAAGAACAGAGAGCATGCCTAGACCAGAACCACTGGAAAGGCTGAGCTGCAGCTCAGATTGTGGTCTCTAACAAAGCAAACTGGTTCAAAACCCATGTTCATTCCTGACAAGTATGGGTCTTGCCTCTGGACCTGATATGCTTGATTTTCTTTTCTTTTTTTTTTTTTGAGACGGAGTCTTGCTCTGTCCCCAGGCTGGAGTGCAGTGGCGCCATCTCGGCTCACTGCAACCTCCACCTCCCAGGTTCATGTGATTTCTGTGCCTTGGCCTCCTGAGTAGCTGAAATTGCATGAGCTATGTTTTGCTCAAGCGCAAAAAAAAAAAAAGCTATTTTTTTGCTCATGCAAAAAAAATTTTCCCTGGCTAATTTTTGTATTTTGTAGTAGAGATGGGGTTTCAACATGTTAGCCAGGCTGGTCTCGAACTTCTGACCTCAAATGATCTGCCTGCCTCAGCCTCCCAAACTGCTAGGATTACAGGCGTGAACCACCGTGCCTGGACCCTAAAACTGTTTTCTAATAAAAATGGCATATATACATTTTAGTAACTTTCAAGCAATCAAGAAATCTTTAAAATTTTCTCCATACAGGCCTTTTTTTTTTTTTTTTTGAGACAGAGTTTTGTGCTGTTGCCCAGGCTGGAGTGCAGTGGCACTATCTCAGCTCACTGCAACCTCCACCTCCTGGGTTCAAGCAATTCTCCTGCCTCAGCCTCCTGAGTAGCTGGGACCACAGGCGTGTGCCACCACAACCGGCTAATTTTTGTATTTTTAGTAGAGACGGGGTTTCACCATGTTGGCCAGGCTGGCCTCGAACTCCTGACCTCAAGTGATCCACCCTCCACAGTCTCCCAGGATTACAGGCGTGAGCCACCGCGCCTGGCCCATCTTTTATGAACAATATTCTAAGCAATCTTTTAAATCTTTTAAATGTGTTGCTATTGAAAACTGTATGTTTTTATTTTTTATTTTTGAAAGAAAGTCTCACTCTTGTCCCCCAGGCTGGAGTGCGATGGCACGATCTCAGCTCACTGCAACCTCCGCCTTCCCGGTTGAAGTGATTCTCCTGCCTCAGCCTCCCGAGTAGCTGGGATTACAGACATGTGCCACCACGCCCAGCTAATTTTTGTATTTTTAGTAGAGACGGGGTTTCACCATGTTGGCCAGGCTGGTCTCAAAATCCTGACCTCAAATGAGCCACCCGCCTCGGCCTCCCAATGTGCTGGGATTATAGGTGTGAGCCACCGCGCCCGGCCCGAAAACTGTATCTTTTAAAAAATACATTTATTATTTATGTAGAAATGTATATAGGTTTAAAAAAGAAAATTGGCTTTTGTCACTGATCTTACATCCAGTCACCTTGCTAAATTTTTAATACTTCTAATAATTTATTTGTAGATTTTAGGTTTTTAATATGAATCTGATGACGACAGCTTTTTTTTTTTGTCAACTGTCTTGCTCTGTCGTCCAGGCTGAAGTGCAGTGGCACGATTTTAGCTCACTACAATCTCTGCCTCCTGGGCTCAAATGGCCCTCCTACCTTAGCCTCCTGAGTAGCTGGGACTACAGGTATGTGCCATCCTGCCTGGCTTATTTTATTTTATTTTATTACGTTGTTGTTGAGACGGAGTTTTGCTCTTGTTGCCCAGGCTGGAGTACAATGGCGCGATCTCGTCTCACTGTAACCTCCACCTTCCCGGATTTAAGCGATTATCCTGCCTTAGCCTCCCAAATAGCTGGGATTACAGGCATGCGCCTAATTTTGTATTTTTTGTAGAAGTGGAGTTTCACCATGTTGCCCAGGCTGGTCTCAAAACTTCTGAGCTCCAGCGATCTGCTTGGCCTCTCAAAGCACTGGGATTATAGGTGTGAGGCATCCCGCCTGGGTGACAGCTATTTCCCCTCCCCGTTCCTTTCCAATGCCTATGCCTTTTTTATTTCTTTGTCTTACTGTACTGAGTAGACCTTAGTATAATGTTGAATAAAAGTGTTGACAGAAGGCATCCTTGTATTATTCCTGGTTTAAAATCAATGTTTCTGGCCAGTCATGGTGGCTCATGCCTGTAGTTCCAGCACACTGGGAGGCTGAGGCAAGTGGATCACTGGAACCCAGGAGTTCAAGACCAGCCTGGGAAACATGGTGAAACCCATCTCTATAAAAAATCAAATCAAATCAATGTTTCCAATGTTTCACCATTATAACTCATGCTGCTAAAGGGTTTTTTGGTGGTGGTGGTGGTGGTGGTGGTGTTTTTGAGACAGGGTCTCACTCTGTTACCCAGGCTGGAGTACAGTGGTGTTATCATGGCTCACTGCATCCTCGAACTTCCGGGCTCAAGTGGTCCTCCTGTCTCAGCCATCCAAGTAGCTGAGGCTATAGGCAAATAGTACCACACCCAGCTTTTTAAATTTTTTGTACAGACAGGGTCTTGTTTTCCCAGGCTAGTCTTGAACTCCTGGGCTCAAGTGATCCTCTCATTTCAGCTCCCAAAGTGTTAAGATTGTAGGTGTGAGCCACCACGCCTGGCTTATGTTGCTAAAGGTTTAATGTCCTTTATCAATCGAGAAAGCTCCCTTTATTCATAATTTGTTTTTACTTTTTAATCAAGAATGCTATTAAATCAATTTCTCCTTTACAATTTGTAGGAAAAACCCAACGTGATCATGAGATTTTTTTTTAAAACAGGGCCAGATTAAATTTGCTAATATTTTGTGGGGGATTTTGCGTGTGACTTCGTTTAGTGAGCTTGGCCTGTCATTTTTCTTTTCTTTTTTTTTTTTTTGAGATGGTGTGTCGTTCTTGTTGCCCAGACTGGATTGCAATGGTTTCATCTCAGCTCACTGAAACCTCTGCCTCCTGGGTTCAAGCGATTCTCCTGCCTCAACTTCCTGAGTAGCTGGGATTACAGGCATGTGCCACCATATCCAGCTAATTTTGTATTTTTAGTAGAGAGAGGGTTTTTCCATGTTGGTAAGGCTGGTCTCCAACTCCCGACCTCAGGTGATTCACCCGCCTCGGCCTCCCAAAGTGCTGGGAATACAGGCATGAGCCACTGCGCCCGGCCTTTTCTTATATATAGTTTTTGTCTGGTTTTGGTACTGAAGTTATGATGGTCTCCCAGAATAAGTTAGCATTAGCATTCTTTGTCTATTTTTAGAACTTTTATAAGTTTGGTAGCCTTTGGTTTGAGAAACCCATCTGGCTTGGTGTTAAATTTATGAGGCTGTTTTTATTATTCCACGTTCTTTTTTTTATTATTATACTTTAAGTTCTGGGGTACATGTGCAGAGCGTGCAGGTCTGTTACATAGGCATACACGTGCCATGGCAGTTTGCTGCACCCCTCAACCTGTCATCTACATCAGGTGTTTCTCCTAATGCTATCCCTCCCGGAGCCCCCTACCCCCTGACAGGCCCTGGTGCGTGATGTTCCCCTCCCTGGGTCCATGTGTTCTCCTTGTTCAACTACCACTTATGAGTGAGAACATGTAGTGTTTAGTTTTCTGTTCTTGTGTTAGTTCGCTGAGAATGATGTTAGTCTGACAGGCTTCCCTTTGTGGGTAACCCGACTTTTCTCTCTGACTGCCCTTAACATTTTTTCCTTCATTTCAACCTTGGTGAATCTGATGATTACGTCTTGGGGATGCTCTTCTTGAGGAGTATCTTAGTGCTGCTCTCTGTATTTCCTGAATTTGAATGTTGGCCTGTCTTGCTAGGTTGGGGAGGTTCTCCTGGATAATACTCTGAAGAGTGTTTTCCAACTTGGTTCCATCCTCCTCGTCACTTTCACGTACACTAATTAAACGTAGATTTGGTCTTTTCACATAGTTCCATATTTCTTGGAGGCTTTGTTCATTCCTTTTCATTCTTTTTCCTCTAATCTTGTCTTCTCGCTTTATTTCATTAAGTTGATCTTCAATCTCTGATATCCTTTCTTCCGCTTACCGATTTGGTTACTGATACTTGTGTATGCTTCATGAAGTTCTCGTGCTGTGTTTTCAGCTCCATCAGGTCATTTCTGTTCTTCCCTAAACTGGTTATTCTAGTCAGCAATTCCTCTAACCTTTTCTCAAGGTTCTTAGCTTCCTTGCATTGGGTTAGAACATGCTCTTTTAGCTCAGAGGAGTTTATTACCCACCTTCTGAAGCCTACTTCTGTCAATTCGTCAAACTCATTCTCCGCCCAGTTTTGTTCCCTTGGCGAGGAGTTGTGATCCTTTGGAGAAGAGGTGTTCTGGTTTTTGCAATTTTCAGACTTTTTGCACTGGTTTCTCCCCATCTTTGTGGAGTTATCTACCTTTGGTCTTTGATGTTGGTGACTTTCAGATGGGGTGTCTGAGTGGACATCCTTTTTGTTAATGTTGATGCTATTCCTTTCTGTTTGTTAGTTTTCCTTCTAACAGGCACCTCTGCTGCGGGTTTGCTGGAGGCCCACTCCAGACTCTGTTTGCCTGGGTATCACCAGCGGAAGCTGCAGAACAGCAAAGATTGCTGCCTGTTCCTTCCTCTGGAAGCTTCGTCCCAGAGGGGCACCCGCCAGATGCCAGCCGGAGCTCTCCTGTATGAGGCGTCTGTTGGCCCCTACTGGGAGGTATCTCCCAGTCAGGAGACATGGGGGTCAGGGACCCACTTGAGGAGGCAGTCTGACCCTTAGCAGAGCTCAAATGCTGTGCTGGGAGATCCACTGCTCTCTTCAGAGCCGTGAGGCAGGGATGTTTAAGTCTGCTGAAGCTGCGCCCACAGCCGCCCCTTCCCCGAGTTGCTTTGTCCCAGGGAGATGGGGGTTTTATCTATAAGACCCTGACTGTGGCTGCTGCCTTTTTTCCAGAGATGCCCTGCCCAGAGAGGAGGAATCTAGAGGCAGTCTGGCCACAGCAGCCTTGCTGAGCTACGGTGCGCTCCTCCCAGTTCGAACATCCCGGAGGCTTTGCTTACACTATGAGGGTAAAACCACCTACTCAAGCCTCAGCAATGGCGGATACCCCTCCTCCCACCAAGCTCAAGTGGCCCAGATTGATCTCAGACTGCTGTGCTGGCAGCGAGAATTTCAAGCCAGTGGATCTTAGCTTGCTGAACTCTGTGGGGGTGGGACCCGCCAAGCCAGACCACTTGGCTCCCTGGCTTCAGCCCCCTTTCCAGAGGAGTGAACGGTTTTGTCTCGCTGGCATTCCAGGTGCCACTGGGGTATGGAAAAAAAACTCCTGCAGCTAGCTCAGTGTCGGCCCAAACAGCCACCCAGTTTTGTGCTTCAAATCCAGGGCCCTGGCGGCATAGCCACCAGAGGGAATCTCCTGGTCTGTGAGTTGCGAAGACCATGGGAAAAGCACAGTATCTGGGCCAGAGTGCACCGTTCCTCATGGCACAGTCCCTCAGGGATTCCCTTGGCTAGGGGAGGGAGTTCCCCAACCCCCTGCATTTCCCGGGTGAGGCAACGCCCGACCCTGCTTTGGCTCACCCTCCGTAGGCTGCACCCACTGTCCAACCAGTCCCAATGAGATGAACCGGGTACCTCAGTTGGAAATGCAGAAATCACCTGCTTTCTGTGTCAATCTCGCTGAGAATTGCGGAATGGAGCTGTTCCTATTTGGCCATCTTGCCAGCAATCCCGTATTTCATGTTCTTTTTTTATTTTGAGATGGAGACTCGCACTGTTGCCCAGGCTGGGGTGCAGTGACGTGATCTTGGCTCACCACAACCTCTGCCTCCTGGGTTCAAGCGATTCTCCTGCCTCAGCTTCCCGAGTAGCTGGGACTGCAGGCACGCACCACCATGCCCAGCTAATTTTTTTTGTATTTTTAGTAGAGACCGGGTTTCAGCATGTTGTCCAGGCTGGTCTCGAACTCCTGACCTTGTGATCTGCCTGCCTCGGCCTCCCAAAGTGCTGGGATTACAGGCTTGAGCCGCCGTGCCCAGCCCTCATGTTCTTTAACAGTTGTGACTATTCAGTCTTTTTTGGATCAGTCTCATTATTTTTTTCCCAAGGAATTTTTCCATGTCATTCAGTTTTCAAACCTCTTTTTCAATTTTAGAGATGAAGTCTTGCTATGTTGACCAGGATGGAGTACAGTGGCTATTCACAGGTACAATCTTAGCATTATATAGCCTCAAACTCCTGGGCTTATTGATCCTCCTGCCTCGCCTCCAGAGTAGCTGTGACTATAGGCACATGCCACCATGCCTAGCCAGTTTTCTTTTTTTTTTTTTTGGAGGTGGAGTCTCACTGTGTCACCCAAGCTGGAGTGTTGTGGTGTGATTTCAGCTCACTGCAACCTCTGCCTCCCAGGTTCAAGCAATTCTCCTGCCTCAGCCTCCTGAGTAGCTGGGAATACAGGTGCACACTGCCACGCCCAGCTAAGTTTTTGTATTTTAGTAGAGATGGGGTTTCACTGTGTCGCCCAAGCTGGTCTCCAACTCCTGAGCTCAGGCAATCCACCTGCCTCAACCTCCCAAAGTGCTGGGACTACAGGCCACTGTGCCTGGCCGCCTAGCTAGTTTTCAAATCAACTGGTAAGAAATTGCTCATAGAATTCTTTCATCTTTTAAATCTGTACACAACCTGTAATTGTACCTCTTTTTCATGTGTTTCTTTTGTTCTCAACAAACTGTGTCAGAGGCTTATTTTATAGAAAACCAGGAATCCACTTCTGGCTTTACTGATGTTCCCCTACTGTATTGGTTTTTTACTGCCTGGTATCTCAACAGCAGTGTTACTATTTGGCATCTGCCCTCTGGGCGACCTACCTCTTCCTCCTTGCCCACTGGTACCAGAAATTACCCTAATTTCCTGCAAGCTCAGCAATATATCCAAAAGCACATTTTCCCTCGGTATCCAAGATATAGTCATTTTTGTAGTATAAGGGTTTCCCAGGCGATCTAGTCTGTCATATATTCCGAATTTTTCAATTCTCAACTGTTTCTCAAGATTCACAAATTATACAAAGTTTGATTAGACTAACCTCTCTGATTTATTAGGTCCTCGTTATAAACACGTATGTACACTTTTTAGCACTCCTCCTCCCCACCACTACTGTAGTCTGTATTCTTCTTCTTGACCAGTTCCAATGTCCTCAGGACAGCATTTATAATATAATCTTATTTAGTGTTATTTGCTACAACATTAAAAGGGTAAAATACAAATAAGTTTATATTTGATAATTTCCTGAAAGAAATCTATTAAATAGTAAGATATAAAATGGGGCTGCCAGGTAAGAGTAGGTAAGGTAGAAAATCAGAAATCTTTTAATTTCTATACGTGCTGAGAACATTATAGGAACTCAGAAAAATTGTTTGATCCATTGAGAAGTCACAGAATGACCCGTCTTCAATATAAAATGTTATTTATTCAGGAGATCCAAATAAACTCTTCGACTCCATTATTTTTTGATCGTTGAGATCAGAAATACAGAGAAGAGTACAGTAAAATAATATGGTGCACTACCTTGAAAAATTCTGCAAAATGATTCCAAACTCACCCGAATTCTCATCTGCTTGGCACACGCTGTCTAAAACCTCCTGATCACCTTCTGCAGCAATGTATGCCCAAGTATCCGTTTCGTCTCTGGTGTTTCTCCTTTCTTTAAGTGACTGTTTGTTTTCCTTGGTTTTGTGATCGTCTATGGTTTTAAAATCCAGCGGTATTTCTTCCCTTTTCTGATTATTCTCAGAAACATCATTTTTTTCTTCTGGAGTTAATTTAAATAAATCAAATGCATTTCTGATTTCCTTAAGTGCTAATGAAAAAATTAAAATAGATGGTTAAGTATGAGTCACAAATTTCTGTTACATTCAAAAGAAAATCTAACTTAGTGTTAAAGCAACAAGATATTTTCTTAATTTTTACTAACATCTACCTTGCTTATAAAGCCTGGTCTGATTTACTGTCAAAGCCACAAAATCGTTTCAGCTGGTCTTTCTACTGGCTGCTCAATATTCAGAAAGGATGTCCAGTGTGAATGGCTGTTAAGCAGATGTTCTGAACTACTCACCTGCAGTTGTGACAAAGGCCTACTGAAGGCAGTGAGTCTCAGAGTGATCCAAGTCACACCAGCACCTTTCCCACAGCTAAAGACACCAGACTGTCTATAGCTGGATGTTGAAGCTTGTACCAAAATGGCTTCTGGTGGCAAGTGAGGGAAACAGCAGGGTGCCAGAGCACTGCCTGTGTACCTGGTAAAACTGTACCTGATGCTACCAGCTTTTAAGTAAAGAAGAAAGTGGGAAGAAAACTGGCAGGTACTAGACCTGACATAAGAAATAACCCCAAAAAGAAGAGAATTAGGATGAATTTTATTATAAACTCTGGGTACACAGCAGTCAGGTTTTATTATCAGGGAATATTGAAAACTGGACTCTAGTGAGTACCCTTATGAATGGGACAAACAGTAGTTCCATTTAAGGCTGTATGTTCACAGTAAAAATGTATCTGAAACTGACATACAAGATACTAGGAGGAAAAACGGTTAACAAGGCCAGGTCCAGTTTTACAGTATTTTGAACCTCTAGTCATTCCTTGAAGAATAGAAGGCATTTAAGATTTTTGTTTTGCTTTGAACAACAGTCTTACAGCCACTTTATGTGTGACCCACTGAAACAGCCACTGCTCCTGCCACTTCATTCACCTGCTTCTACTGCCAAAACCAGCCTAGGCTTAGAAAAAAACTTACTTTTAATATTACTTCAGTTACATACAGCTTTCAGTAAGAAAACCTAAGGAAAATCATCCATCTCTTAGAACCACTGTTTGCCAGAAAACATGTGTTCCAAGTACTTTTGCTGCAGAAACTAAATATTTATCTGCTAGGGTTTATTCAAACACCGTAATGGTGTTTTTTTGTTTGTTTTCAAGAAATATAAAGTATTTGTTCCAATATTTATATATATAATGGATTTTCTATTATGGTCTATCTTGAAGTGATCCAAAATGCGTATTCAATATTATATTTACACAAATGACACAGAGTTACATATAATGAATATATTAAAAGTTTTTAAATTTAGCATCTGCTATAAAAACACATTGATTTTTCTGCCACAACTAATTTCCAGTCTCAGTAATTCTAATCAGATCCCTCATCATATTAAAAAGGAAAAACAAGGTGAAAATCAGGAAAAAAAATTATATAAATTTTTATATAATAAATTTAGGTAACTGGTTATTTGTATAAAAGATAGCAACGTAAATGGCAAAACGTTAATATTTACACTCACTCTTTAATCCTTTTGGCTCTTTTCTGCCTTTTTCTTCCTTGTCAGAATCATGCCTTTTCTGATATTTTTCTTTGGATTCATTTCTTTTGGTTTCTTTGTCCTGAAAATGACATGATATCCAAAACAAGAATGGATAAAGAGTTGACACTGTAAATTTATTTGAGAACCGGAAAATACAGGTTTGTGGCTTCAGGGAATCACCCTTGTATACTGTGGTACATGATAACTGATCATTAAATCCTCTTCACACAAAAGAATTTTGCTTCCTCAGTCAACCATATAATAATTCACAAAATATCAAATTCAAAACCCAACATCAGTTTTCCAACCCTCTTTTAGGAATTTTATTATTAAAAAAAAAAAGAAAATTATAAGAAAGTTTTCCACCCATAGTCTTAACCAACCATGACTATTGTACTTCTCCATGTTCCCCCTTCTGGTCCTCGTACTTTTACATGGATAATCTTTTTTAAAATTCATTTTTGTTTACATTACACACATATTTTTACATGACTGTGTTCACATTTATGTAGGGTTTTCTTCTCCACTGCATTTTCTAAGTTGTTCTATTTTGTTGTAGCACTAATGAAGATAATACTGCCATAAGTAACTATGTATGCACAGCTTTTCCTTCTTTAAAATGATTTCCTTAAAATACATTCCCAAAACTGGAAATAATGGATGAAAAAAATGATGTTTTTTATAGCCCTTGATAAATATTGCATATATAAATACTCTCATAATTTGGAAAATATATCCATTTTGCAAAGCCATATAAAAATAATTTTTATAATGGGACAAATTCTCTATTAAATACATTTTAATAAGCATTAAAATACTGGTTAATGTAGTTTGTGTCCTATTATTTAATAGTGGTATACTCAAGACAACAGGGGAAATGACCAAGCAGGATGTGAAAAGTTAATAAAATAAGCTGATGAAGCTATAAACCTAAGTATACAATGCTCCATATATCATCTGAGTACCTCTAAAAACCATCCTGATTTTTGTTCACAAATTAGCCTTTAATTTTCTAGTCATAATCATTCTAAGAGAAACAAACCAGAGACTAAGAGATAAGCTGCGGTGTCCAAAAGCTGGAGGATCTTCATTTATGACCGCCCATGGTCATAAACACTTTCTTATAGCTTGACTGTTTCCCTTTCCTTGCTTGTGAAATGTCTTGACCACTCAACACGGGTTTTCTGCTGCCTCCCGTGGCCCTTACCTCCTCGGCTGAGTCCGTGGACCAGAGGCCTCTCTCTTCCCCGCTCAACCTCCAGCCCTTTGGCGTTTGGGCAGATACAGGCATCAGCTTCTCTAACTCTGCAGCACTTTTGCTTCTGTCTTGATTCCTCTGCTTTTTAGGCACAGTTTTCTTCTCTAAGAAAGCGTTCTTGTTCTCTAGCTTCCTGTTCTCTCTAGTGTCCTCAGCCTTTCTCGGGGTCTTCTTTTTCCTCCTGCCTCTGACATCGGTATCCTCCTCAGCACTCATGGCACTGTCTAGGGGCTTCTCAAAGCCATGCTCCAGCCCCATGTCCTGCCCTGCTCTCTCTCTTGCACTTTTAGTGTTTTGTTTCTCTTCTCTGCTGTCGGAATGTAGCCCTTCACTGTCATCCTCCGGAAAGGGGGAATCATTAAGTACACTTGATTCAGATTCCACCTGGGATTCGACAAATTTTTCTTTTTTTGTTTTTCTATTTTCTTTGGGATCTTCTCTTGTTTTCATCTTTAAATCTCTTATTTCACCCTTTTTAACTTTCTTTAATTCCTTTGTTTCTTTTACTTCATCTTTTTTGGGCTTTTTGGACTCCTTTAGTTCTTCTTTGGCTTCAGAAATTCTTTTCTTTGTCCTTAAATCAAAAACTAAACTTTCCAAGGAGCTCTCCAGGTCTGGTTTGGACTTGTCTTTTAGCTTCCCGGCCTTTGCTTTTTTCTTTTTCAGATCATCTGGGCTTTTCTCTTCTCTCTGCCTTAATTTTTTCTTTTTCTTCTTTGGGGAAGTATCTTCTTTTGTCTCACTTTGCTGATCGCTATCAGAGTTCGCCTCAAATATGTCGTTATTTAAGGATAGTCTCTATAAAATACAAAACAGATTAAAATATTCATTAACATATGATTTTAAAGGTTTTGAAAAGTAGTACTAATGAAATTTGGTAAGAATATTTTTTGTTCCAAGCAGAATCTCAACTTCTTAAAACTGCTTACCTAAGCTGAAATCGTATGCTACCTCTATCTCTGACTCAGCAAACAGGTCTTGGCAGTGAGGGCAAGTGTGAGTCTGGAAGGCAGGGGTGCATAGAAACTCAGTGCTGCTGAGCGCCCAACCCAAAGTGGGAGTGAACGGACTCAGGTATGGTGGGCTATATATGATTTGAATTTCAACATTTCCAAAACCACCAAGAAAGTAATTTTTACAGACTTTCTTGTCTGCCAACAAAGTGGTTACCAATGCAAATACAAAACGTTTTCTAAGACCCTGGATCCTGGAATGTCCTTAAACTTGCTCCTACGTTTGACAGTTATGTACAGAACAAGCAAGACTGCACACAAATCTTACTTCCCAAGTTCATGTGTTATCTGAAATATTGCTTATGAAAAAATATTTTCCTATTTTAAAATTGAAAAAAAGAAACTTAAGAATAAAGTACTTGTATAAACACAAAAACACTATGCAAAGTATTTTCTGTTCCCATTTCCCAAAACCACCTTATCCTAAATGACTTGGGGGTAGAGAGAAGGGATGGAAACGATAGCTTTCTTTTTTTTTTTTTTTGAGACAGAGTCTCATTCTGTCACCCAGGCTGGAGTGCAGTGACTCACTGCAACCCCTGCCTCCTGGGTTCAAGCGATTCTCCTGCCTCAGCTTCACGAGTAGCTGGGATTAGAGGCACGCGCCACCACACCCTGCTAATTTTTGTATTTTTAGTAAAGACAGGGTTTCATCATGTTGTCCAGGCTGGTCTCGAACCCCTGACCTCTCGGCCTCCCAAAGTGCTGGGATTACAGGGGTGAGCCACGGCGCCTGGCCAGATATACTTTAAAAATGTCTTCCCTGCACTGCCTAAGAAATGGACACCACCAAGGTTAACAAGTGGGAATATGGTGGCACTGGCTTAACCTTTCCAATCTCCCTGAATCACCTCATAAAAAACAAGGCAACTAGGACAGCAAAACAAAACTCCCCACAGACAACTTTTGGTTTTAGTAAGTCCCAAGTCCATACCACACAGGCCTTACCAAAACTAAAACAGTGGTAAGGCCCATGTGGTGTGGATGGTCACTCAGGGGAAGCGAAGGCAACAATCTGGAAAAGCCCAGGCTGCTGCTGCCTGAGAGAGCAGCTGTGGGGTGGGGCCTGCTGCGCACTGGGCAAGGCGGAGAAGGGGAGAGGTGGCTGACCCCTCCCAGGCCCTGCAAAAGGGACCAGTGAAGCTCTCCTCAGGACTTCCAGGACCAAGCCCCACAAGGAGGAAAAACTGCTAGGATTAGATTCCAAACCAAGTAGGCCAGAGAAGACAGAAACAAAAGATCTAAAAAAAAAATTTTTTTTAATTAGCCAGGTTGACTATCCTAAAAGCAATAAAAGCATACCAAAAAGACATGTCTATAAAACAGAAGAGAAAACAAACAAAAACTTTGGAGCATCAGGCAAAAAGACCCCAAGTCACTTACAAGACAAATAAACTCAACTGGTCATCAAGAGCAATGTTTTGTGCCAGATAACAATGGATTAACACAGTTAAACCTGAGAAAAGAAAATGTGCACTAAGGAATCTGCAACTGGCATTCAGATAGAAAGGCTGCCAACACACTGTTAGGAAACAAAAGAAGTCAGTGAATATTGTTCTCAAGAGCCTTCCTACCACAGAGGTGGGTCGCAAACTCTTGCATGCACCTCTGCTGGGGACTGATGCTCCTGCCGGAGTCCACACTTTGAGACGTCCGGTACTAAAGCATGAACTTCAGATAACCAAAAATGACTGCACAAACATCACCATAAGGACTGGTGGAAAGCATTAATTATGTATTTGCTTCTAGGACTAAGACTGAATGAGGGTTATAAGAGAGACTGTAGTATGTGTGACTAAATGTTCTAACAAGGTACAGTGTATCTAGGAAATAACAGGGAGATGTGGTGAGAACATATTAAAGGAATATTATGCTTGCTGATTATAGTTATTAACTGGGAGTAAAGGACAGTATTTCAAATTAGATATAGAGGGAGAGAGAGGGCAGGGAGAAGATAGGTCCTAGTTAATTTCTAGTTTTATCCTTTGAACCACATTAAGTATTTTACATACTGAACAAAATTGCATCGGCAAGGATGGAGGAACCCTAAAACTGAATACAAACAGACAAATGAACCTGTTTATAAAATTGATAACCACACAGAAAAAAAAATTCAAGTAACTTCTGAACATTAAACAGTGCATATATTCTAAGAACAAAAAGAACTACAAATGAATGTGGAACTTTATCAAATAGATTAACAAATACTGTTTGTCATTCACAGTAGAAAGGGCATAGCAAATCTGAGGTTAATTTCTCTGTATTGTAAGATTTAGTAAATGAGGACATGCAATACTGTTGTGACCAGGGTTCTCCTGGTAGGAAAAGGGAGAACACGTAGGTCTCTGTGGAGACACTGTGGTGACAGGCCGAGTTACAGAGGTCAGCATGGATTTATTGAGGCTGGGATGTGCCACTGTGCCAAAAAAGAGAGCAGTGCTACCCTGAGTGGGAGCGCCAGGACACAGGGGCTGGTATGAAGGGGTTCCAGCTAAATGTGCAACAATTTCAGCACCAATAGTAACATGTTGAATAAAAGAATCTCTGAGAATGTACTGGTGCCAAAAAAAATACCCATATTTGTTTTCTGAATAAAATATGTATTAATAAAAGATTATTTTAAAGGAAGGGCAAAGGGCAAAATTAGTATATGGTACCATCTTTAAAAGAAAAATCAGGTCGGGCACAGTGGCTCACACTTGTAATCCCAACCAACACTTTGGGAGGCCGAGGTGCGAGGATTACTTGAGGCCAGGAGTTCCTACCAGCCTGATCAATAGAGAGAGACCCTGTCTCTGGAAAAAAGAAAAAAAATTAGCCAGGCCTGGTGGCGTGTATCTATAGTCCTAGCTGCTTGGGAGGCTGAGGTGGGAGGATTGTCACTTGAACCCAGGAGGTTGAGGCTGCAGTGGGCCATGACTGTGCCACTGCACTCCAGCCTGGGTGACAGAAGCAAGACTCTGTATTTAAAAATAAATGAGAAGAAAAGAAAAAAATCATACATCTACGTATAACCTGAAGACAGATCAAGCGCAGAAAATAGATTTTACCTATCTTTCCGTAACTGTAACTGTTTAGGGGTCTGGCCCCTATGAGACACTCCATGTTTACTCAAAAAAGAAAAAAAAGCTAAAAATACTACGATGTTGACAAAACAGTTCAGTAGAAGTCCATTAGTGTCACGTAACATCACTCAAAGCTCATGACAGACCAGTGGTCATCTTATAAATACACCTGTTTTACTAAGTGATTGCTTCACTTACTAAACCAGTGCTGACCCAGTGTATGGTAGTTATGTAGTATACACACATGCTCAATAAATGCCAGGCACTTCTGTTATTGCTATTATTATTAACAACTACTACACACAGTCAAAACTAATATTGTTTTGGTCATTTAAGAAAAGACTAGGTATTTTAAAAAACATAGTTGAAACTTCAATTGTAGGGAGAAAGATCAATGTTCAGCCTATAAAATCATGAGAATCATTCTCTTAATGTGAGATATCTTCACTATATAGTTCTAAGTTTTTTTTTTTTTTTTTTTAAACCAGGTCCTCACCAGATAATTTGTTTTAACTAGCAGGAAAAGCAGGCATAAGACATAGTTAATAATGCAGAATAAATATACAAAAACAAGTTGCTCATATCATGGACGAACAAATGATAGTTTGGCATGTCTCTTTTTTCTCCACCTTTACCTTACTCTTAACTTAAAGGAAAATATCAGTATTCATCTCCAAACTATTCTTGTTTGTCAACTGCAACTGTAGGTTGGGTACAGAAAGAAGAACCCAGCAAAAATCACTGAAAGCAGTCTGTGAGAATTGGCTACATGGAATTTACACTAAAGAATACTGTACACTTTGTTATTTGTAAATCATTTACTACACATACTTTGAGAGTTAAAATTTACAATAAATTTATGTATGTAAAAACAAATATGAGACAAAACATAGTACCTGAATATCCTTCCTGACTGCTTTGGCTTTGTTCTCTGCAATTTTCTTCCTAAATTCAAGAAGCACTTCTTTACAGTCCTCCAGGTGAATCTCGGGCTCCCAGGTATCATCATCCGATGTATAGCCTTTCCAGCGAACTTTGTAAAGAACTTTACCCTGTTACAGAAAATAAAAGGAGGCAAATAAAGCAGATTGCTAACTTGATTAAATTTCCAAAAAAAAAAAAAAAGACTGATGAGAAGACATGAAAGAACTTGAAAATTGCTTCTAAGTGGAAATTTTCACATTCTAAAGTACACGCATCTCCTGAGAAAAGTGGCTTAAGAAAAAAAGTATTGACCAGGTGCAGTGGCTCATGCCTATAATCCCAGCACTTTGGGAGGTCAAGGTGGGCAGACTGCTTGAGCCCAGGAGTTTGAGAACAGTCTGACCAACATGGTGAAACCTTGTCTCTACTAAAAATACAAAAATTATGGGCCAGGCGCAGTGGCTCATGCCCATAATCCCAGCATTTTGGGAGGCCGAGGCAGGCGCATCACCTGAGGTCAGGAGTTGAAGACCAGCCTGGCCAACATGGTGAAACCTTTTCTCTACTAAAAAACACAAAAAAATTAGCTGGGTGTGGTGGTGGGCGCCTGTAATCCCAGCTACTTCGGAAGCTGAGGCAGGAGAATCGCTTGAACCCAGAAGGCAGAGGTTGCAGTGAGCCAAGATCACACGCCATTGCACTCCAGCTTGAGCAACAAGAGCGAAACTCTGTCTCAAAAAAAAAAAGATGGTGGCACGTGCCTGTAGTCCCAGCTACTTGGGAGGCTGAGGCAGGAGAATCGCTTGTATCCAGGAGGCGGAGGTTGCAGTGAGCAGAGATTGTGCCACTGCACTCCTGCCTGGGCAAAAGAGCGAGACTCCATCTCAAAAAAAAAAAAAAAAATTAGCTGGGCACAGTGGCATGTAACTGTGGTTCAAGTTACTTAGGAGGCTGAGGTGGGAGGATTACTTAAGCCCAGGAGGCAGAGGTTGCAGTGAGCCAAGATAGTGCCATTGCACTCCAGCCTGGGTAACAGAGCCAGACCCTGGTGTGGAAAACAAAAGAGAGAAATGAAAAGAAAAAACAGTATATTATTGATCTGTTTTTCATAAACCAAAGACTGAAGTCCTATTCTGATTCCATAAAGCAGTACGTAATTCTTGAAAAGCAATGAAAAATAGGAAAGATAGGAAGAACCAAATAATAAATGGATACTGAAAACAATTTGATCTATTTCCTTCACCTATTACATTAATACATATTTAGAATGTTTTTAAAACATTAGGATAATATTATAATTTTTAATATTGCTTTTTCACTTACGTATCAAGCACTTTTTGTTATAACTTTTCAAACGCTCTTTAGTGACTTAAGATTATTCCATCATACAAATACAACAAAAAATAGTACAAAAACGCTCCCTTTGTTACGATGGTTGTTTAGATCATTTCCATTTTTTTTGTACTTAAAAATAAAGCTGTAATATCCCTGTGTATCTCTTATTAAGTTGTTAGAATAAATTCCCAGAAAGGAGGTCAATGGGGTAAAAAAAACCTAGCCATTTCCAGGGTTGATGGCAGCCAGGCGTGGTAGTAGGCACCTAGAGTCCCAGATACTTGACAGGCTGAAGTGAGAGGATCGCTTAAGCTCAGGAGTTCGAAGCCAGCCTGGGCAACATAGTGAAATCCCATCTCAAAAAAAATAAAATAAAATAAAAAAATAAAAAAAAAATTAAAAAAAAGGGCAAGCCATTTAAAGATTAAAACACACTGCCAAATGCCTTCCAGAAAAAATGCTCCAATTTACACTCCACCAGATGCAAGAGTCCATCTCTTTGTATCAGGGGTCAGCAAACTACAGCAGGGCCTGCCTCCTGTTTTTGCTCACCTTGTGATCTAAGAATTGTTCTATATTTTTAAATGGTTAAAGGGAAATCAAAAGAATTACATTCATCAACTGCTTTACAATGTGCCATGCGCTGTCTAAATCTTTGCATTTATGAGTTCATCATTAATATTTACAACATCCCCATGAACTAGGTAGTATTACCCATTTTATAGATGAGGAGACTAAAGCTTCTAGATAAAGTAGTCAAAGATCACACAGCTAATGGGTAGTTCAGCTGAAATTCAAACCCAGAGTCTTACCCCAGAGCTTTTTTTTTTTTTTTTGGTTGTTTTTTTTTTAAGACAGGGTCGCCCAGGCTGGAGAGCAGTGGTGCGATCTTGGCTCACTGCAACCTCCGCCTCCCGGGTTCAAGTGATTCTCATCGCTCAGCCTCCCAAGTAGCTGAGATTACAGCTGGGCACCACCATGCTCAGCTGAGTTTTGTATTGTTTAGTAGAGATGGGGTTTCGGCATGTTGGCCAGGCTGGTTTCAAACTCCTGGGCTCAAGAGGTCTGTCCGCCTCGGCCTCCCAAAATGCTGAGATTACAGGCATGAGCCTCTGCGCCTGGCCCATAAAATTCTTAACACAGGAATAAGTTTTCACGACTTTGGATTTGGCAATGCATCTGTAACTGGGGACCTCAGTTTTTAAAATATATTTTAATCACCTTCTTTTTCTTCCTTCCCTCCTCTCTTACACCTGCATTCCTTTCCTCTCTAGACACTCTCTTCCAGCAATGCATGCTTATCTAATTATGCTCTTAAGAAATTCCAGAGGCTAGGCCAGGTGTGGTGGCTCACACCTGTAATCCCAGCACTTTGGGAGGCCGAGGCAGGTGGATCACGAGGTCAGGCGTTTGAGACCACCCTGACCAACATGGTGAAACCCTGTCTCTACTAAAAATACAAAAATTAGCCGGGTGTGGTGGCGTGTGCCTGTAATTCTGGCTACTCAGGAGCCTGAGGCAGGAGAATCACTTGAACCCAGGAGGCGGAGGTTGCAGTGAGCTGAGATCACACCATTGTACTCCAGCCTGGGTGACAGAGCAAGATTCCATCTCAAAAGAAAAAAAAAAAAGACATTCCAGAGGCTAATCTCAAACAAACCAGGCACTGTAGAATCCTCCTGCTCAGGAGGAGTCGCAAGCAACTAGGCTAGCACCAGTGCCAACCAGACCTCCAGATGGGTGACTAGCCAAAATAGCCATCCAAACAAAGGCACACAGACCCTGTAGCACCACTCCCACATGTCTCCCATACCAAGCTGCCTTTTAAAAACCCTATGGTAAATTTTTTTTTTTTTTTTGAGACGGAGTCTCGCTCTGTTGCCCAAGCTGGAGTGCAGTGGCACAATCTCAGCTCACTGCAACCTCTGCCTCCTGGGTTCAAGCAATTCTCCTGCCTCTGCCTCCCAAGTAGCTGGGATTACAGGTGCCCAGCACCACGCCTGGCTAATTTTTGTATTTTTAGTAGAGATGGGGTTTCACCATGTTGGCCAGGCTGGTCTTGAACTCCTGACCTCAAGAGATCCGCTAGCACCATTCTAGCTACACACTTAACACTTGCCTGATTTTCTCCACACCACCACCAAGGCAATAAACTTTCCAAGCGAAGTGCCAAGAACTGCTCCCCACCCATTTTACCCTTCAATTGTACCCACACTGCCCTTCAATCATTCAGTTATCTGTGTAGAAAGATCAAGTACAAGCACTGAGTAGAATTTGAACTCAAGAAATATCAGAAAAAGAACAAATTCAAAATCTTAACTTTTTTTTTTTTTTGAGACAGAGTCTTGCTCTGTCAGGCTGGAGTGCAGTGTCACGATCTCGGCTCACCACAACCTTCGCCTCCTGGGTTCAAGTGATTCCCCTGCCTCAGCCTCCCGAGTAGCTGAGACTACAGGTGCACACCACCACGCCTGGCTAATTTTTTGTATTTTAGTAGAGACGGGGTTTCACCATGTTGGCCAGGATAGTCTCGATCTCCTGACCTCGTGATCCGTCTGCCTCGGCTTCCCAAAGTGCTGGGATTACAGGTGTGAGCCACCGTGCCCAGCCTCAAAATCTTAACTTTTAAAGATAAGCCTGAAAAGCCTTAAAATTTTAAAATAATAGTTAAGAGTACATCAATACAGTTTTATTGTTCAGCAATACAGTTTTATTTTTACTGTTCAGCTACATTAAATGGGTGGGAAGATGGTGATTTTATCCATTGAGAATATATGCATATTCTTTTGGGCAAAATAATATACAAAAGGAAAACTATTGTATACAACTTTTTTTTTTTTTTTTGAGATGGAGTCTCACTCTTTCGCCCAGGCTGGACTGCAGTGGCACGATCTCTGCTCACTGCAAGCTCCGCCTCCCGGGTTCATGCCATTCTCCTGCCTCAGCCTCCCGAGTAGCTGGGACTACAGGCGCCTGCCACCATGCCCACCTAATTTTTTGTATTTTTAGTAGAGACGGGGTTTCACCATGTTAGCCAGGATGGTCTCAATCTCTTGACTTCGTGATCCGCCTGCCTTGGCCTCTCAAAGTGCTGGGATTACAGGCGTGACCCACCGCGCCCGGCCTGTATACAACTTTGTAAGAGCTTCTGTCTTCTGTAAAGGCATAATTAAAACTGAAGAAATTAAAGATGAGACAGCACAGCTAAGAAGACAGCTTCTTAGCTTGCATGAATGGGGGGAAAGAAAAGAAATCTTAGTCAATAGTATGCAGAACTGCCTAAAAGAAAGCAATATATTTGGTTTTAGAATAAACATCAGAGCCAGGAGCGATGGCTCATGCCTGTAATCCCAGCACTTTGGGAGGCCGAGGCAGGTGGATTTTATCAGCTAATTTTATCAGTAATGGGTCATGGGAACAAAAATGATCCTTGTTTGTGTGTGTGCATAAAAATAGTGGTAAATGCATTATTCAACATAGCCCTTAAAAACACCACTTTCAAATGGGCCAGAAAAAAATGTACATAAACAGAAAAAAGATAAATAAATGATTAACAACTAGAGAATCTGGGTGAAGGTATATGAGAGTCTATCTAATTCTTACATTTCTGATAATTTTTAAAAAGCAGTGGAGACTAGAAAAGTACCTTTTACATTAACATAGTTATAAATCTAATGCTAGTTATCAGTGAAATATGACCTAATTGATGAGGAGGGTATTAAGAACAATTTTCAAGTATTAAGGAACATATCTTAATTATAGCTCCAGATTTAATTTACTGATAATTGTTACCCTTTACTTCAACAGGTGTGCTTCATTCATTCACTCATTCAACAAATAGTTACTGAATGTGGTCACTATGTTTCAGGAACCTTCTGAGTTTTAGGAGCATGGCAGTATATAAATACAGATGAAATCCCTGAATTCCACGTCTTTGTATGGAGTCATGTAAATCCAAAAAATTGTCCAGGGTTTTGCCATGTATAAGGAAATTGCATGATAGCCCTAGGATTTATAAATTTGACTTCAAAATTCCAGAAGCAGTCTATTTCTTGGTAGCCAAAGTTTCCTTTAATCAGTGAGCCAAACTAAAAGGCAGACCCCTATTCTACCAGATCATATACACTAGAGCAACAGTTTAAAATTTTGTTAAAAAAATTAAAAAATTGGCCTGGCACAGTGGCTCACACCTGTAAATCCCAGCACTTTGGGAGGCCAAGGGTGGAGAATCACTTGAGCCCAGGAGTTCAAGGCCAGCATGGGCAACGTAGGGAGACCCCATCTCTATAAAAAATTAAAATATTAGTCATGGTAGAGCACACCTATAGTCCCATCTACTCCGAGAGGCTGAGGTGGCAGGATTGTTTGAGCCTGGGAGGTCAAGGCTGCAGAGAGCCATGATTATGCCAATGCACTCCAGCCTGGGCAACAGAGAATCTGTCTCAAAAAAAAAAAAAGGAAATTAAGCAATATACACTATTAGAATTTAATTCTCTGCTTACTCTATTACCCCAAATAAATTATAAATAATGATTTGGAATGGTGGTGTATGTATGTATTTCCACAGTTCTTATGTTAATTATTCATACATATAGTTAGAATCAAGAAATATTATGAATTAGTAAAAAGTGAATCAATTGTAAGTGTTTCTGATTATAGACTATAGACTAGACTATAAGGAGGCCTAACAAACCGCTAGCAGGACCCTTAAGTTTGTCAATGGCTAGGTGGCTAACCAACCGGCTGGTTCACTCAGCAGTGAAAACAGAAAACTGCAATAGTCCTGTTCCGCTAACACCTTTTGTATTAGTCCGTTCTCATACTGCTATAAAGAAATACCCGAGACTGGGTAATTTATAAAGGAAAGAGGCTTAATTGACTCAGTTAAGCATGGCTGGGGAGGCCTCAGGAAACTTATAATCATGGCGGAAGGCAAAGGACAAGCAGGCACCTTCTTCACAGGGTGGCAGGATCGAGTGAGTGCAAGCAGGGGAAATGCCAGACGCTTATAAAACCACCAGATTGAGACTCACTATCGTGAGAACAGCATGGGCGAAACCACTCCCACGATCCTACCTCCACCTGGTCGCGCCCTTGACACGTGGGAATTATGGGGAATACAATTCAAGATGAGATTCTGGGTGGGGACACAGCCAAACCATATCACCCTTAATCATATAAACCACTCCTTCACAAGAGCACCTAAAAATGCAAGAACTTGAATTTTAACTCACAACACTAAAGCCTAATTGCCTTACACAAATAAGTTTCTTAGTTTCACCCTCTTGAGACTAGTGAGGCTTTAGGTATACAGTGCTTACAATTCTTTGAGGCTGGCAAAATTAAACACTGTATGAATGAGAATCATCTTAATTCTAAAGATTTTATCCTTCTAGCCAAATTATTATTATTATTTTTGAGACGGAGTCTCCCTCTGTCGCCCAGGCTGGAGGGCAGTGGCGCAATCTTGTTTTACTGCAACCTCCGCCTCCCGGGTTCAAGCAATTGTCCTGCCTCAGCCTCCCGAGTAGCTGGGATTACTGGCGCCCGCTACCTCGCCCAGCTAATTTTTGTATTTTTTTGTATTTTAGTAGAGACGGGGTTTCACCATGTTGGCCAGGCTGGTCTCGAACCCCTGACCTCGTGATCCGTCCGCCTTGGCCTCCCAAAGTGCCTAGGATTACAGGTATAAGCCACTGACTGCGCCCGGCCCTAGCCGAATATTTTTCAAATACCTCCTGTGTGCCAGGTATTGTGTTAAATGCAAGTGATACAAAATAGTCTAACAGTGGCTCCTCCTTTCACCTCAAAGTGCTTACAATATATTTGGAGAAATTATACATAAAAACATTTCCATCTTTATTGCAAATAACAATATTAATGACATCAGCTCTTAATTACTTAACTCCTCATAGGAAAAGTTTCCACTATTAGCAACTGTGTATGCTTCAATTAAAATCTCTATATTGTCCGGACCTAACACAGCACCTGGCATACAGTAGTTGATAAAAAATGCTGAATGAATGCGCAAAAAATTGACACAAGGCAGCATATGACCAATGGGAAATAACAGACAATGAAAACACAACATAGAGAATGACCACTGTGGGCCCTTTGGTTACCTCACATCCATCTACTGAAACAGATTGTTGTCTTATTGTCCATGCTTCCCCTTGGATTAAAGGAGACCACATATAGCAGGAGAGACAAACAAAGAACGATAATGGCTTAAATGCCTTCATAGAGGTCAATACAAAAAGTAAAAAGAGCAGAGATGAAAAGCTCCTCACTCTGCAGAGGTTAAGGTCAAAAAAAAGCTTTCCCAGAGAGCTACACCCCGAGGCCTTGGAAGCATTTGAGTAAGATTTCACCAGAAGAAGAGGGCAGAGAACTGTCCAGGCCAGGAGAACAGGAAACACCAAGGCATGGTGTGATGAATTCCAAGTATTTCTGTGTGGCTGCGAGCTATACAACGCATAGGGGAGAGAGGGATGATGCTGATCAGGTTATGAAGGCCTTTAAATGCCACCCTCTGGGTAAGATTGAGATTTTACTCCAAGGGCAAATGAACATTCCGGAAGATTTTAAACCAGGGAGTTGGTTACGGTTTTGGAAAACACTGTAACGATGGCGTGGACAGTGGACTACGACGAGAAGCATTACTTCACTATCATATCACTCCAAAGCGCAGCAGCTCCCTTCACCAGCTGCCTGCAGCCTTGTGATCACCACACACCACATCCCAAACTGCTTCGTCTCTTTGGCCAAAACAATCCTCCAAAATTTGCTGAAGCTTCCCTCACACACTCAGCTCTAAGAGTGCAGTTGGAAATGTCACTTCGCTTTTCCCACGATTTCGCGTGCTTGCATTGAACTCTCACATTCCTCCCCCGCTCCTGTTTTGGGTCTGCCCGTGCTGTTTCCAGCTCGCGTCCTCCCCGCCAGGCCCGGAGCTCCCCGCCCAGCCCCGCGCCGGGGCCCCTCCACGTACCCCCTCGGTCTTCATGTCCAGGATCTTCTCCACCTCGAACACATCCTCTCCGTCCTCCTCACTGTCGCCAAAGGCCTCCGCTCCTCTCGCGGCTGCGTCATTATCTTCGCCCACTACTCCAACTCCTTCTTCGACTTCGGCCAACTCCTCAGTGCTGTCGGCAGCTGACACAGGGACTGCGGTTACCCTTGCTCCCTCCGCAACCTGCTCCATCCTAGCAGCTCCGCAAACCGCCGAGGAAAACCCGTTGCGACAAACACCCCAGCAGCCCCTCGCGTTCCGCGCTCGGCCCTACTCCACATCAGCGGCGTAACGGAAGCCGACCAATGGCGGGCTTGGATCCTAGAGTGACAGGAACAAAAACCAATCATATTAAGGCGGGCGCGGCGTAGCACCGCTGAGCCCGCGGGACGCCGGTGGGCGGGGCAGGGAGGGCACCCTAGGCGGAAGAGCGCTTGGGCGTTCTGTAGCTGTGGCGGAAAAGGTCAAGGGTGGGAGGGGAACCGGCGAGGCCGCCGAGTGGCGCGACGCTGGGGAGGAGGAGGGTTGTTGGGGCGGAGGGCGTCCCAGGGCTGAGGGCTGCCCCGAGGAGCTGACAGTGCCTGATCCCCCAGCAGGGAAGCCTCAGGTGCGGACGTCGGTAGGGCCAGAGCTGGGGACTTTCTAGGAAAGGGAACCCTGCTGCTGCCGAAACCCCAGCCAAGCAGAACGGCTTCCCAGAAGTCATATATGATTTTGATAGGTTTAGCACGTGTGGATGATCCAATCAAACATAACTCACAGCGCTCTTATATTTTAATGAGTGTTGTTTAAAGACAAGGAAATTTAGCGGCCTAAAAAGCATCCGTTTTCCAAGTTCTAGCGCCCTTTGCCTTTTCATTGAAAATATCGGAGAAGGACGTGATTAAAAGTATTTGTTCAGGTTGTGAAGAGTTGACAAAAATTACACCACCCAAAGTTAGCGAAATACTGCTAGGAAAATACATTTAAGGATAATATATTTTTCTCACTTTGAATTTCGGATGTGCAACTGAAGTCTTTATGGCATCAAGCTTTCTATTTTTGTTTCTTTGAACAGTGGACTTAATTTGTAAGATGAGCCTCATCGTCAAATCTCTGAGCTTTAACTGAAGAATAATCTATGGTTCGGCAAATCCTTTTGGAAAGGATCACCAGATCTTTGAGTTGGCTCAATGATTTTTTTTTTTCACTCAACTGTAATCAGATAGTAAATGATATACCGTTGAGCTTATTAAATACATCCTATGTACCATCACTATAGTAGGCATTAGTAACAGGAATACAAAGATCAGTAGAGTGTAGTATGCCTTCCTAGGACTCACAGGAAGGAGTCCCAGGAAGACACACACCAATACTAACAATTATGTATTTTTAAAACTGTAAAAATATTACCCATATAATTAGTTGATGGGAGAAAGCTCATTTTTACAGAATTCCAGATGATAAATATAGAAGAAAAGTTAGAAAAATCACAATAATGTGTGCAAAAGATCTAAGGAACAAAGCATTATATGAAACGGTGATGAGGAACTGGATATTCACAAGGCACTATAGATCCACAGATCATTTGTTGGTTGTAGGGGAAATCTGGCTTCACATTTGAAAGCCCACTGATCAATGTTAGCATTACTAAAAGTGGAACAACCAGACTGTATGCTTTCTGTTAACAAAAATGTTGATCCTTAATATACTCAGGCCTTTAAGTGGAATTTCCAGTTACAGGAAAGAATAAAGGGGAAAGAGGAAAAGGAAACTATCAGACAAATCCACAATGTGGGATATCCTATTGGACAACTGACTGTTTCTTCCAGTTAAAGGAAAAAGAGAGAGGAGAAGATTGTTCTAGATTTGTAACGATTTGAGATGAAAAACATGGCAACATTTAAAATATTTTAAATCTTAACAGGTTTATTATACTATTCTCTGCTTTTATGTGTTTTTAAATAAAATTTAAGGACATATATTCATGATGAAAGTTTTCAATTAAAAAATACATAAGGCCGGGCACGGTGGCTCACACCAGTAATCCCAGAACTTTGGGAGGCTGAGGTGGGAGGATCATCTGCGCTCAGGAGTACGTGACCAGGCTGGGCAACATGGCAAAACTCTCTCTCTTCCAAAAATACAAAAAATTGGCTGGGCGTGGTGGCTCATGCCAGTGGCCCCAGCTACTAGGGAGGCTGAGGTGGGAGGATCCCTTGAGCCTGGGAGGCAAAGGTTGCAGTGACCTGAGATTGCGCCACTGCACTCCAACCTGGGTGACAGAGTGTGACCTCGTCTCAAAACACACACACACACACACACACACACACACACACATATATATATATATCTATCTGTCTGTCTGTCTATCTGTTAGGCATGGTGACTCATACCTGTAATTCCAGTGAGTGCTTTGGGAGGCTGAGGTGGAGGATCACCTGAGATGTTGAGGCCAAGGGTTCAAGACCAGCCTGGGCAATATAGTGAGAACCCATCTCTACAAAGATTAAAAAAAAAAAAAAAACTAGCTGGGCATGGTGGCACGCACCTGTAGTCCCAGCTATTTGGGAGGCTGAGGCAGAAGGATTGTGGCTTGCCTGAGCACCACTGGAGCACCACTGCACTCCAGCCTGGATGACACAGAGTGAGATCCTGTATTAGTCCTTTTTCATACTGCTATGAAGAACTGCCAGAGACTGGGTAATTTATAAAAGAAAGAGGTTTAACTGACTCACAGTTCAGCTTGGCTGGGGAGGCCTCAGGAAATGGCAAGACCAGCTTGGTTGGCGAAACCCTAACCCAGTGGCGCTAGAGGAATTAAAGACACACACACAGAAATATAGAGGTGTGAAGTGGGAAATCAGGGGTCTCACAGCCTTCAGAGCTGAGAGCCCCGAACAGAGATTTACCCACGTATTTATTAACAGCAAGCCAGACATTAGCATTGTTTCTATAGATATTAGATTAACTAAAAGTATCCCTTATGGGAAATGAAGGGATGGGCCGAAATAAAGGGATGGGTTTGGCTAGTTATCTGCAGCAGGAGCATGTCCTTAAGGCACAGATCGCTCATGCTATTGTTTGTGGTTTAAGAATGCCTTTAAGCGGTTTTCCGCCCTGGGTGGGCCAGGTGTTCCTTGCCCTCATTCCAGTAAACCCACAACCTTCCAGCGTGGGTGTCATGGCCATCATGAACATGTCACAATGCTGCAGAGATTTTGTTTATGGCCAGTTTTGGGGCCAGTTTATGGCCAGATGTCGGGGGGCCTGTTCCCAACAGGAAACTTACAATCATGGTGGAAGGCAAAGAGGAAGTCAGGCACCTTCTCAAGGCAGCAGGAAGAAGAGACGAGCGAAGCAGGGGAGAGCCCCTTATAAAACCATCAGATCTCGTGAGAATTCACTCACTATCATGAGAACAGCATGGGGGAAACTGCCCCCAGGATTCAATTACCTCCACCTGACTCTTCCCTTGACATGTGGGGATTATGAGGAATACAATTCAAGATGAGATTTTCGGTGAGGACGCAAAGCCTAACCATATCAGATCCTGTCTCTAAAAAAAAAAAGTGTTGGGCACCATGGCTCACATCAATTCCAACACTTCGAGAGGCCAGGGTGGGAGGAATGTTTAAAGCCAGGAGTTTCATGGTGCAATGAGCTATGATCCTGCTGCTACACTCCAGCCTAGGCAACAGAGCAAGACCCTGTCTCTAATATATATATATGCCATTTCAGTATATACTATTTTAGTGTGTATATATATATATATACACACACTAAAATACTATATACATATATACACCATATATATTTTAGAAATAAAGTTCCCATTCATCAAAGATAACCGATTTGTAATATGACATCACACATTTTTAGCCTATACACATATAAGCACCAACACACACATAATCTTTTTTTTTTTTTTTTTGGTCATTCGGGCTGGAGTGCAGTGGTATGGTCATAGCTCAGTACAACCTTGAACTCCTGGGCTCAAGTGATCCTCCCACCTCAGTCTCCTGGGTAGCTGGGACTACAGGCACAGGCCACTACGCCTGGCTAATTTTTGTATTTTTGTAGAGATGAGGTTTTGCCATGTTGCCCAGGCTGGTCTGAAACTCCTGACCTCAAGTGATCCACCTGTCTCGGCCTCTCAAAGTGCTGAGATTACAGGCGTGAGCCACTGTGCCTGACCCCATGTGAACATAATCTTTAAAATGAGCTCTATTGCATATTGTTTTACAACTGCTACATATATAATATATGGTGCTACGTATAAACTGTGATATATATAGTGCATGTGTGTGTGTCTATATTTCTGTAAGATAAATTTCTAGAAGTGAAATTCTTATTAGTAGAATTTATGAGTGAAAGAAAGTAGTGATTTAAATTTCGATAGATGTTACGGTTTGAATGTTTTTTCTTTCCCAAACTCATTTCACATGAAGCAGGGCCTTTAAGAGGTGATTGAATTATGAGGGCATTTCCCTCATAAATGGATTAATCCATTCTGGATTAATGGATTAATGAGTTAATGGCTTACCATGGGAGTGGGACTAGTGGCTTTGTAAGGGGGGAAGAGAAACCTCAGCTGGCACGTGTTGCCTCCTGCCAGGTGATGCCTTGCACTGCCTTGAGACTCTGGAGAGAGTCCCCACCAGCAAGAAGGCCCTCACTAGATGCCCCTCCCTTAACCTTGGATCCAGCCTCTAGAACTGTAAGAAATAAATTTTATTTGTTTATATATTACCCATTTTCAGGTATTCTGTTATAAGCAACAGAAAACAGACAAAGACAATAGCTATTGCCAAATTTTGTTTCACTTGTATAATCTCCCTTGATGTCCACGGGCAATTAGTTTCAGAATGTCCTGCAGACACCAAACTTCAAAGATGCTCAAGTCCCTGATACAAAAGGGTGTACTATTTGCATATAACCTATGAACATCCTCCCATATATTTTAATCATCTCTAGATTACTTATAATAGCTAATCCAATGTAAATGCTATGTAAATACTTGTTATACTGTATTGTTTACAGAATAATGACAAGAAAAAAAGTGTGTACATGGGTCAGTACAGATGCAACCATCATACGCATAATGATCTGCAGTTGGAGGACCAACTGTATTTGTTTCCAGTAATATGTAAGGAAGTATGTGTTTACCCATGCTCTCTGTGCTACTGGGCACTTGCAATCTTTTAAATAACTTAATCTGGCCAACCAAGAAAAGACAGTTGATCTGCTGTGAATATGTCAAGCACAGGGCAGGCAAGACCAAATCACCTAACAGATCCAGCCAGTAAAGATGTAACAAGCCTTCTTTAGATTTATTTTTCTTTAATTTCTTTAACTTTTTTGAAACAGTCTTGCTCTGTCGCCCATGTTAGAGTAGAGAGGTGCGATCTTGGTTCACTGCAACCTCCGCCTCCAGAGCTCAAGCCTCCCAAGTAGCTGGGATTACAGGTGCCTGCCACTAGGACCAGCGAATTTTTGTATTTTTAGTAGAGATGGGGTTTCACCATGTTGGCCAGGCTGGTCTCCAACTCCTGACCTCAAATGATCCGCCTACCTCAGCCTCCAAAGTGCTGGGATTACAGGTGTGAGACAGCACACCCGGCCCCTCTTTAGATTTAGATGGTTTATTACTTACATAAACAGCAAAAGGAAGGGTAGTCAAAGATGTCAGTTCCCCATGGTCCTTGTCCCACACCCCAAAATGAACATGGAAGCAAAAGGAGCTAGATCACTGTGAAATGAGTTGTGAGATAACCGCGTTGCTGAGGAGCTGATGTTAGACTGCAGCTGCAGAGATTTTTAGCCTGAGCCTTAGACCTCATCAGAACTGGATGGCCACAAGAAACTCTCTGGCAGCATCCTTGGTGGGGAAAAGGAGGCAGGTGGGAGAAGCCCCATGGCAGCTCCTCTCAAGCCCCATCCTTTTGTGTTCCTGTGATACTTCACAGGACTCAGGATAGCTGTGGTTTAAGCTTTTGCCTGTATGTCCTATGATGACAGTGCAAGGTGACCAGGGCCATCATGGAGCAGTTCCCCTACAGATTATGAGGTTATTCAGGCTTTTTACATCTTGTTCTAATTTTGATAATTTATTTATTTTCCCAGAAATCTGTTCATTTCACTGAGATTTTGAAATGTATGGGCATAAAGTTGTATATGGAATTATCTTATAAATCGGCTTGGGTTTTTTTGTTTGTTTGTTTTGAGACAGGGTCTTGCTGATTGCGTGCCACGATCACGGCTTACTGTAGCATCAAACTCCTGGGCTCAAGTGATCCTCCTGCTTCAGCCTCCCGAGTAGCTGGGACTACAGGCATGCACCACCATGCCTGGCTAATTTATTTTATTTGAAGAGGCAGGATCACGCTATGTTGCCCAGGCTGGTCTCTAACTCCTGGCCTCAAGTGATGCTTCTGCCTCAGCCTCCCAAAGTATTGAGATTACAGACATGAGCCACCATGTCTGGCCTCTTATAATTCTTTAATTTCATTCATATATGTATTTTCCCCCTTCTTCATATCTGGTGTTCTGTATTTGGGTTTTCTCTCTTTTTTTTTTTTTTTTTTTTTGAGACGGAGTCTTGCTCTGTCCCAGGCTGGAGTGCAGTGGCACAATCTCGGCTCACTGCAACCTCCGCCTCCTGGATTCAAGCAATTCTCCTGCCTCAGCCTCCTGAGTCGCTGAGACTTCACGTGTATGCTGCCACGCCCGGCTAATGTTTTGTATTTTAGTATAGACGGGGTTTCACCGTGTTGCCTAGGCTGGCCTCGAACTCCTGAGCTCAGGCAATCTACCCGCCTCAGCCTCCCAAAGTGCTAGGATTACAGGTGTGAGCCACCGTGCCCAGCCTGGGTTCTCTTAATTGTTCCTTGCTCAGGTTTACCAAGGGTTTGTTTATTTTTTGGAATAAGCCCTTGGTTTTACCTAGCAATCTATTGCTATTTGACTTTTTCCTTTAATTCCTTATTTTGTTTTATCTTCATTATTCCTTTTTGTCAATTTCTTTAGGTTTGTTCTGATGTTCTTTTTCTAGACCCCAACACCTCTCAGATAAATTCCTGGTTAATTTAGTTTTACAGTTGCAGAGACAGAGTGGTGCTATTGGCTGCCAGCTGTCCACTCCCCCGTCATCTATTCTAGGTCTGCTAGAATAGTCAGGTAGAGTTACAGGAAGCCTGTTTCCCCAAGGTGTAAACAAGAGCCTCAACAACCCGGTAGTAAGACTCCTCCCAGACTAGTCTGGCACTCAGGGTAGGCTTTTACCAATCCAGCCTCCTAATAGGGAAACTGAAATGCAAGACTCCAGGGACAGAAGCAACCAACAAGCAAGACCCTAAATTCCTTTTTAATCCACTTTTTCAGCAGGATCAACTTTTCTATGTGAGAGGCTCTCAGTCCCATCTATTTCAAATTGTGACTTTCTATTCCTTTTTCTTTTTTTTTTTTTTTTTGAGACTGAGTCTCAATCTGTCACCCAGGCTGGAGTGCAATAGCATTATCATTGCTCACTAAAGCCTCAACCTCCCAAGCTCAGGTGATCCTCCCACCTCACCCTCCTGAGTAGCTGGGACTACCGGCATGTGCCACTATCCCAGCTGATTTTTTGTATTTTTCTGTAGGGATGGGGTCTCACCATCTTGCCCAGGCTGGTCTCAAACGCCTGGGCTCAAGCAGTGTGCCTGCCTTGGACTCCCAAAGTGCTGAGATTACAGGTGTGAGCCACCAGGCCTGGCCCATATTAAGACTTTCAGAGCATCTGAAGTTTGTTCCTCTCTGGACCAGCTCCAAGGCTAAAGCTGACAGAAATCCCAGAATATGATTCTCAGGCTGCCCCGTCACCACTGACAGTGGGCACAGGAATAGCCTAACCATTAGGAAAATGAAAGAAGGAAAGATAAGCACCAGGCTAATGTGGAAGCCTTCAAAGTTGGAGATGTCCAACAGCAGCAGGAATAACTTGGTGTTGGTCACTGCTCTTAATTTATAATGTATAAATCCTGGCGATTTCTTTTGCTTCTTTCTCCTGTTGGATCTCTTATTGTGGGGGTTCCGTTTCTTCCTCTTTCATGGCTGACTCCTTCATTTTCTGGAGCCCATCCTCTAGGACTAGATTTCTCAACCCTGACACACATTATTGACATTTTGGACCAAATAACTATTTGTTTTGTGAGTCTGGAGGGGTGAGCAGGGCATTGTAAACAATAAAAAGCTGTGTAACCTTTGTAAAAGAGGCTAGAATTTATTTCTAAGACAGTAGAGAGACACTGAAAGGTTTTAAGTGGCAGAATGACAGGGCCACATATGCATTTTAGAATTGCTCTACCTACACTATGGAGATTAAATTGAAGGAGTTAAAGTCAGGAAAGCCAATTAAGAGATTGTTATAAACCAGGCATGGTGGCTCACGCCTGTAATCCCAGCGTGATTTTAAAGGCCGAAGTGGGAAGATTGCTTGAGCTCAGGAGTTTGAGACCAGCCTAGGCAACATAACATAGTGAGACCTCATGTCAGCAAAAGTTAAAAAAATTAACCAGGCACCATGCTGCATGCCTATAGTCCCAGCTACTAGGTAGGCTGAGGTGGGAGGATTGTTAGAGCCCAGGAGGTCATGGTTGCAGTGAACTGTGATCACACACCACTGCACTCCAGGCTGGGAGACAGAGTAAGACCCTGTTTAAAAAAAAAAAAAAAAAAAGACTGCTTTTTTGTTTTTGTTTTTTTTGAGACGGAGTCTCACTCTGTCGCCCAGGCTGCAGTGCAGTGGCACGATCTCAGCTCACTGCAAGCTCCGCCTCCCGGGTTCATGCCATTCTCCTGCCTCAGCCTCCCAAGTAGCTGGGACTACAGGCGCCCGCCACCATGCCCAGCTAATTTTTTGTATTTTTAGTAGAGACGGGGTTTTACTGTGTTAGCCAGGATGGTCTCGATCTCCTGACCTTGTAATCCGCCCGCCTCAGCTTCCCAAAGTGCTGGGATTACAGTTGTGAGCCACCGCGCCCGGCCTAAAGAGACTGTTAATAATCATCCAAATGAAAAGGGATGGCTTTGTGTGGCAGTAAAGAGATGGGGGCAGATTTGATAACTATTTATGAAGCAAAATCAAGAATACTTGGTTAATAATTTGACATGGCAGGAGAGGGCAGAGGTAAGGATGATTCCTAAGTTTCTAGTTTAAGTACTGTATGGCAGCAGGTGTTGTCTTTCTGTTGTTTAAGGAACACCGTGGTAAAGCAGGTTTTGGAGAGGAAGATCAAAAAAGTCCAGTTTTGGGCCGGGCGTGGTGGCTCACGCCTGTAATCCCAGCACTTTGGAAGGCCCCAGGTAGGTGGATCACCTGAGGTCAGGAGTTTGAGATCGGCCTGGCTAACATGGTGAAACCCCGTTTCTACTAAAAATACAAAAATTACCCAGGCATGATGGCGTGCGCCTGTAATACCAGCTACTTGGGAGGCTGAGGCAGGAGAATTGCTTGAACCCAAGAGGTGGAGGTTGCCGTGAGCCGAGATCGCATCACTCCACTCCAGCCTGGGCAACAGAGTGAGACTCCATCTCCAAAAAAACAAAACAAAAAAGTCCAGTTTTGATGTACTTATGAAGTAACAGTGTGCTGAGTGATATAAGCAAGATGGAGAATAGGAAACCCCAGACCCTCATTCTCCCATAGAGACATCAACTTAACAACATCATATGGACAAAACTGCCTTTCTGAGAACTCCAAAAACCAGTTGAGAGTTTGCAGTACCCAAAGGTGCACAAAGCCAAGAGATGCAATGAAACAGGTAGGAAACGGTGTGGCATTTTACTTGCCACTGGTAGAGAACAGCAAGGACAATTGTCATAGTTACAGCAAGACAAGTGGGGATTTACAGTCAAAGAGTAGAGTGCAGGGTGGTGGTGGGGTGGGGGTAGAGGTGGGCATTGGATGGAAAATTACTAAGAGGCAACGTCAAGGGAAGGGTGACATTCTGGTAAAACTGATTTGACAGGATTCTTGCTGAAGGCAGACCAGGATGATCGAATGTCATCTGGAGGATGGTGGAGGATGATGAATTTGATTAGATGTCAAGAGTGGAGGATTCTTGCTAAAACTGCAAGAAACAGTTTTGTGATGCAAAGATGAATACAGGAGCTCAAAGGTCAAGTCCTGGTTAAGTAGAGGGTTCAGAGGAATCTGACTAAAGTGTGGCCAAGGAGAGATTATTTGTCACCCTACCTATTATCCCTAGCACATTGTGGTATAATTGGAAGAAAATTTCCAATCCTCTTCTCCCTCAAGAGAGAAAAAGAGAAGGGAACCAACCATGAGTCCAATGCGCAGGCCTTTTGACAGTTCGCCCAAGGAGCAGATTTCTATCTCTCCTGACTTGGAGTGCTGATGGAAACAGCGGTTTAAATGCCAGGCTGGGGTCACTGAGATCAAAGGTGAGTGCCACAGCTTGTTATGGCAACAATAAGACTGTAGTACCACAGACAGACACCAAGGGGAGCAAGAGATTATGGGCTGCAGAAAAGAGGCAAGCAAACCTTTGAGGAATTATATCCACAGCCCAGAAAAGACTTATTGCCAAAAAGAAGTTAGAAAAAGCCCTAGAATCTCTAGCGGGTTGACTGGTGAAGGTCTTACCCTGTATAAAGCCAGCCTGAAATGCCCAACGCTTAAAAAAAGATTGCAAGCATACAAAGAAGCAGAGAAACATGGCCCAAATAAATACAATAAATCTCTAGAAACTGACCCTAAAGATATGGAGATCTCTTAATTACCTGACAAATAATCCAAAATAATCATCCTAAAGATGCTTAATGAGCTAAAAGAGAACATACACCACAAAACAAAATCAGGAAAACAATGCATGTACAAAATGAGGGTATCAACAAAGAGACAGAAACTATAGAAAAGAACCAAATGAAAATTCTGGAGCTGAAGAATATAATAACTGAATGGAAAAATTGACTGGAGGGTTCATACTTGATCAAAGAGAAGAAAGAGTCAGTAACTTTGAAAACAGTTCATTTGAAATTATTGAGTCAGAGGGAAAAAAATGAAGAAAAATGAAGGGAACTTAAGGAGCTTATGGGACACCATCAAATGAAACAACATATGGACTACGGATATCCCAAACATAGAAGAGAGACAGCGTTGAGATCCTACTTGAAGAAATAATGACCCTGTATTAGTCTGTTTTCATGCTGCTGATAAAGACATACCTGAGGCTGGGCAGTTTAAAAAAGAAAGAGATATATTGGACTTACAGTTCCATGTGGCTGGGGAGACCTCACAATCATGGCGAAAGGTGAAAGGCACATCTCACATTGTAGCAGACAAGAGAAGAGAGCTTGTGCAGGAAAACTCCTGTTTTTTTAAAAACCATCAGATCTCATGAGACTCACTCACTATCATGAGAACAGCACAGGAAAGACCCACCCTTATAATTCAATCACCTCCACCAGGTTCCTCCCACAACACATGGGAATTGTGAGAGTTACAATTCAAGATGAGATTTGGGTGAGACACAGCCAACCCATATCAGACCCCAAATTTCCCAAATTTGAGGAAAGAAATTGCCATACAAATTCAAAAAGCTCAACAAACTCCAATAAAAATAATCTCAGCAAAACCTATATAGAGTCATACTATAATCACATATTGTCAAAATTGCAAAGAGAATTTTGAAAGCAACAAAAGAAAAGTGACTGAGGTGGAGCCAAGATGGCCGAATACGAACAGCTCCAGTCTGCAGCTCCCAACATGAGCAATGCAGAAGATGAATGACTTCTGCATTTCCAACTGACGTACTGGGTGCATCTCACTGGGGACTGTCGGACAGTGGGTGCAGGACAGTGGGTGCGGGACACTGGGTGCAGTGCACCGAGCCTGAGCCGAAGCAGGGCGAGGCATTGCCTCACCCAGGAAGTGCAAGGGGTAGGGGAATTCCCTTTCCTAGGGGTGACGGACGGCACCTGGAAAATCGGGTCACTCCCACCCTAATACTGCGCTTTTCCGACAGTCTTAGCAAACGGCACACCAGGAGATTATATCCTGCGCATGGCTTGGAGGGTCCTACGCCAACGGAACCTCACTCATTGCTAGCACAGCAATCTGAGATTGAACTGCAAGGTGGCATCGAGGCTGGGGGAGAGGCGCCCGCCATTGCTGAGGCTTGAGGAGGTAAACAAAGCAGCCGGGAAGCTCAAACTGGGTGGAGCCCACTGCAGCTCAAGGAGACCTGCCTGCATCTGTAGACTCCACCTCTGGAGGCAGGGCATAGCCAAACAAAAGGCAGCAGAAACCTCTGCAGACTTAAATGTCCCTGTCTGACAGCTTTGAAGAGAGTAGTGGTTCTCCCCACACGCAGCTGGAGATCTGAGAACGGAGAGACTGCCTCCTCAAGTGGGTCCCTGACCCCCGAGTAGCCTAACTGGGAGGCACCCCCCAGTAGGGGCAGACTGACACCTCACACAGCCGGGTACTCCTCTGAGACAAAACTTTCAGAGGAACGATCAGGCAGCAACATTTGCTGTTCACCAATATCCACTGTTCTGCAGCCTCCGCTGCTGATACCCAGGCAAACAGGGTCTGGAGTGGACCTCTGGCAAACTCCAACAGACCTGCAGCTGAGGGTCCTGACTGTTAGAAGGAAAACTAACAAACAGAAAGGACATCCACACCAAAACCCCATCTGTATGTCACCATCATCAAAGACCAAAAGTAGATAAAACCACAAAGATGGGGAAAAAACAGAGCAGAAAAACTGAAAAATCTAAAAATCAGAGCTCCTCTCCTCCTCCAAAGGAACGCAGCTCCTCACCAGCAATGGAACAAAGCTGGATGGAGAATGACTTTGACAAGTTGAGAGAAGGCTTCAGACGATCAAACTACTCTGAGCTAAAGGAGGAAGTTCAAACCCATAGCAAAGAAGTTAAAAACCTTGAAAAAGGATTAGACAAATGGCTAACTAGAATAACCAATGCAGAGAAGTCCTTAAAGGACCTGATGGAGCTGAAAACCAAGGCACGAGAACTACGTGACGAATGCACAAGCCTCAGTAGCTGATTCAATCAACTGCAAGAAAGGGTATCAGTGATGGAAGATCAAATGAATGAAATGAAGAGAGAAGTTTACAGAAAAAAGAATAAAAAGAAACAAACAAAGCCTCCAAGAAATATGGGACTATGTGAAAAGACCAAATCTACATCTCATTGGTGTACCTGAAAGTGACAGGGAGAATGGAACCAAGTTGGAAAACACTCTGCAGGATATTATCCAGGAGAACTTCCCCAGTCTAGCAAGGCAAGCCAACATTCAGATTCAGGAAATACAGAGAACGCCACAAAGATACTCCTCAAGAAGAGCAACTCCAACACACATAATTTTCAGATTCACCAAACTTGAAATGAAGGAGAAAATGTTAAGGGGAGCCAGAGAGAAAGGTCAGGTTACCCACAAAGGGAAGCCCATCGGACTAACAGCTGATCTCTCGGCAGAAATTCTACAAGTCAGAAGAGAGTGGGGGCCAATATTCAACATTCTTAAAGAAAAGAATTTTCAACACAGAATTTCATGTCCAGCCAAACTAAGCTTCAGAAGTGAAGGAGAAATAAAATCCTTTACAGACAAGCAAATGCTGAGAGATTTTGTCACCACCAGGCCTGCTCTACAAGAGCTCCTGAAGGAAGCACTAAACATGGAAAGGAACAACCGGTACCAGCCACTGCAAAAACATGCCAAATTGTAAAGACCATCGAGACTGGGAAGAAACTGCATCAACTAACGAGCAAAATAACCAGCTAACATCATAATGACAGGATCAAATTCACACATAACAATATTAACCTTAAATGTAAATGGGCTAAATGCTCCAATTAAAAGACACAGACTGGCAAATTGGATAAAGAGTCAAGACCCATCAGTGTGCTGTATTCAGGAAACCCATCTCACGTGCGCAGACACACATAGGCTCAAAATAAAGGGATGGAGGAAGATCTACCAAGCAAATGGAAAACAAAAAAAGGCAGGGATTGCAATCCTAGTCTCTGATAAAACAGACTTTAAACCAACAAAGATCAAAAGAGACAAAGAAGGCCATTACATAATGGTAAAGGGATCAATTCAACAAGAAGAGCTAACTATCCTAAATATATATGCACCCAATACAGGAGCACCCAGATTCATAAAGCAAGTCCTTAGAGACCTACAAAGAGACTTAGACTCCCACACAATAATCATGAGAGACTTTAACACCCCACTGTCAACATTAGACAGATCAATGAGACAGAAAGTTAACAAGGATATCCAGGAATTGAACTCAGATCTGCACCAAGCCGACCTAATAGACATCTACAGAACTCTCCACCCCAAATCAACAGAATATACATTCTTCTCAGCACCACACCACACCTATTCCAAAATTGACCACATAGTTGGAAGTAAAGCACTCCTCAGCAAATGTAAAATAACAGAAATTATAACAAACTGTGTCTCAGACCACAGTGCAATCAAACTAGAACTCAGGATTAAGAAACTCACTCAAAACCACTCAACTGCATGGAAACTGAACAACCTGCTCCTGAATGACTACCACGTACATAACAAAATAAAGGCAGAAATAAAGACGTTCTTTGAAACCAACGAGAACAAAGACACAACATACCAGAATCTCTGGGACACATTCAAAGCAGTGTGTAGAGGGAAATTTATAGCACTAAATGCCCACAAGAGAAAGCAGGAAAGATCTAAAATTGACACCCTAACATCACAATTAAAAGAATTAATGAAGCAAGAGCAAACACATTCAAAAGCTAGCAGAAGGCAAGAAATAACTAAGATCAGAGCAGAACTGAAGGAGACAGAGACACAAAAAACCCTTCAAAAAATCAATGAATCCAGGAGCTGGTTTTGTGAAAAGACCAACAACATTGATAGACTGCTAGCAAGACTAATAAAGAAGAAAAGAGAGAAGAATCAAATAGACGCAATAAAAAATGATAAAGGGGATATCACCACCGATCCCACACAAATACAAACTATCATCAGAGAATACTATAAACACCTCTATGCAAATAAACTAGAAAATCTGGAAGAAATGGATAAATTCCTCGACACATACACCCTCCCAAGACTAAACCAGGAAGAAGCTGAATCTCTGAATAGACCAGTAACAGGATCTGAAATTGAGGCAATAATTAATAGCTTACCAACCAAAAAGAGTCCAGGATCAGATGGATTCACAGCCGAATTCTACCAGAGGTACAAGGAGGAGCTGGTACCATTCCTTCTGAAATTATTCCAATCAATAGAAAAAGAGGGAATCCTCCCTAACTCATTTTATGAGGCCAGGGTCATCCTGATACCAAAGCCTGGCAGAGACACAACAAAAAAAAGAGAATTTTAGACCAATATCCCTGATGAACATCGATGCAAAAATCCTCAATACAATACTGGCAAACCGAATCCAGCAGCACATCAAAAAGCGTATCCACCATGATCAAGTGGGCTTCATCCCTGGGATGCAAGGCTGGTTCAACATACACAAATCAATAAATGTAATCCAGCATATAAACAGAACCAATGACAAAAACCACATGATTATCTCAATAGATGCAGAAAAGGCCTTTGACAAAATTCAACAGCCCTTCATGGTAAAAACTCTCAATAAATTAGGTATTGATGGGACGTATCTCAAAATAATAAGAGCTATCTATGACAAACCCACAGCCAATATCATACTGAATGGGCAAAAACTGGAAGCATTCCCTTTGAAAACTGGCACAAGACAGGGATGCCCTCTCTCACCACTCCTATTCAACACAGCGTTGGAAGTTCTGGCCAGGGCAATCAGGCAGGAGAAAGAAATAAAGGGTATTCAATTAGGAAAAGAGGAAGTCAAATTATCCCTGTTTGCAGATGACATGATTGTATATCTAAAAAACCCCATCGTCTCAGCCCAAAATCTTCTTAAGCTGATAAGCAACTTCAGCAAAGTCTCAGGATACAAAATCAATGTGCAAAAATCACAAGCATTCTTATATACCAATAACAGACAGAGAGCCAAATCATGAGTGAACTCCCATTCACAATTGCTTCAAAGAGAATAAAATACCTAGGAATCCAACTTACAAGGGACGTGAAGGACCTCGTCAAGGAGAACTACAAACCCCTGTTCAACAAAATAAAAGAGGACACAAACAAATGGAAGAATATTCCATGCTCATGGATAGGAAGAATCAATATTGTAAAAATGGCCATACTGCCCAAGGTAATTTATAGATTCAATGCCATCCCCATCAAGCTACCAATGAACTTTCTTCACAGAATTGGAAAAAACTACTTTAAAGTTCATATGGAACCAAAAAAGAGCCCTCATTGCCAAGACAATCCTAAGCCAAAAGAACAAAGCTGGAGGAATCACGCTACCTGACTTCAAACTATACTGCAAGGCTACAGTAACCAAAACAGCATGGTACTGGTACCAAAACAGAGCTATAGACCAATGGAACAGAACACAGCCCTCAGAAATAATACCACACATCTACAACCATCTGATCTTTGACAAACCTGACAAAAACAAAAAATGGGGAAAGGATTCCCTATTTAATAAATGGTGCTGGGAAAACTGGCTAGCCATAGGTAGAAAGCTGAAACTGGATCCCTTCTTTATACCTTATACAAAAATTAATTCAAGATGGATTAAAGACTTAAATGTTAGACCTAAAACCATAAAAACCCTAGAAGAAAACCTAGGCATTACCATTCAGGACATAGGCATGGGCAAGGACTTCATGTCTAAAACACCAAAAGCCATGGCAAGAAAAGCCAAAATTGACAAATGGGATCTAATTAAACTAAAGAGCTTCTGCACAACAAAAGAAACTATCATCAGAGTGAACAGGCAACCTACAGAATGGGAGAAAATTTTTGCAATCTACTCATCTGACAAAGGGCTAATATCCAGAATCTACAATGAACTCAAACAAATTTACAAGAAAAAAACAACCCCATCGACAAGTGGGCAAAGGATATGAACAGACACTTCTCGAAAGAAGACATTTATGCAGCCAAAAGACACATGAAAAAATGCTCATCATCACTGGCCATCAGAGAAATGCAAATCAAAACCACAATGAGATACCATCTCACACCAGTTAGAATGGTGATCATTAAAAAGTCAGGAAACAACAGGTGCTGGAGAGGATGTGGAGAAATAGCAACACTTTTACACCGTTGGTGGGACTGTAAACTAGTTCAACCATTGTGGAAGACAGTGTGGCGATTCCTCAAGGATCTAGAACTAGAAATACCATTTGACCCAGCCATCCCATTACTGGGTATATACCCAAAGGATTATAAATCACGCTGCTATAAAGACACATGCACACGTATGTTTACTGCGGCACTATTCACAATAGCAAAGACTTGGAACCAACCCAAATGTCCAACAATGATAGACTGGATTAAGAAAATGTGGCACATATACACCATGGAATACTATGCAGCCATAAAAAATGATGAGTTCATGTCCTTTGTAGGGACATGGACGAAGCTGGAAACCGTCATTCTCAGCAAACTATTGCAAGGACAAAAAACCAAACACCGCATGTTCTCACTCATAGGTGGGAATTGAACAATGAGAACACTTGGACACAGGAAGGGGAACATCACGCTCTGGGGCCTGTCATGGGGTTGGGGGAAGGGGGGAGGGATAGCATTAGGAGATATACCTAATGTAAATGACGAGTTAAAGGGTACAGCACACCAACATGGCACATGTATACATATGTAACAAACCTGCACATTGTGCACATGTACCCTAGAACTTAAAGTATAAAAAAAAAAAGACATAGAAAAAAATGTATTGTATTCTTGAAACCAATTGCTAAAAGAGTAGATTTTGTGTTCTCACCACACCAAAAAAAGGATAAGTAGGTGTGGTAATGCATATGTTATTTAGCTCAATTTAGCCATTCCACATTGTATACATATTTCAAAACAACATGTATACAACAAGTATATATAAATTTGATTTTTCATTTAAAAATAAAATTCTTGGCCAGGTGCGGTGGCTCACGCCCGTAATCCCAGCACTGTGGGAGGCTGAGGCGGGCAGATCACTTGAGGCCAGGGGTTCAAGACCAGCGCGGCCAACATGGCGAAACCCCATCTCTACTAAAAATACAAAAAAAAATTAGCCAGGGCACACACCTGTAATCCCAGCTACTTGGGAGGCTGAAGCAGGAGAATCACTTGAACCCAGGAGGCAGAGTTTGCAGTGAGACGACATCATGCCACTCCACTCCAGCCTGGGGGACAGAGTAAGACTCTCTCTTATAAAAGAAAATAATAATAAAATAAAATTAAAGTCTTAGGAATAAACTTAACCAAGGAGGTGAAAGACTTATACACTGAAAACTACAGGACATTGCTGAAAGAAATGAAAGAAGACAAAAATAAATGGAAAAACATTCCATGTTCATGGATTGGAAGATTTTATATTGTTAAAATGTCCATACAACCCAAAGTGATCTACAGTTCGGTACAATCCCTATCAAAATTCCAGGGGCCTTTTTTGCAGGAATAGAAAAAAAAGATCCTAAAATTCATATTGAATTGCAAAGGACCTTGAATAGCCAACACAATCTTGAAAAAGAACAAAAATGGAGGCCTCACACTTTCTGATTTCAAAACATATTAGAAAGGAACAGTAATGAAGACACTGTGATCCTTGCTTAAATATAGACATATAGACCAATGGCACAGAATAAAGAGCCCAGAAATAAACTCTCATGTACGTGGTAAAATGATCTTCAACAAGGGTGAGTAGACCACACGATGGAGAAAGGACAGTTTCTTCAACAAACACTGCTGGAAAACTGGATATCTAAAATCAAAAAAAATGAAGTTGGATCTTTTCCTTCCAGCATATAAAAAATTAGCTAAAAATGAGCTGGGAATGGTGGCTCATGCCTATAATCCCAGCACTTTGGGAGGCCAAGGCGGGTGGATCACTTGAGGTCAGGAATTTGAGACCAGCCTGGGCAACATGGTGAAACCCTGTCTCTACTAAAAATACAAAAATTAGCAGGGCATGGTGGCACACGCCTGTAATACCAGATAGACACAGGAAGGGGAACATCACTCAGCCTCTCAGGAGGCTGAGACAGGAGAATCACCTGAACCCGGGAGGCAGAGGTTGCAGTGAGCTGAGATCATGCCACTGCACTCCAGCCTGGGTGACAGAGAGAGACTCCATCTCAAAAAAAAATTAGCTAAAAATGGATTAAAGATCTAAATGAGGCTAGGTGTGGTGGCTCACGCCTGTAATCCCAGCACTTTGGGAGGCCAAGGCAGGCTGATTACCTGAGGTTGGGAGTTCGAGACCAGCCTGACCAACAGGGATAAACCCCGACTCTACTAATAATACAAAAATTAGCCAGGCGTGGTGGCGCATGCCTGTAATCCCAGCTACTTGGGAGGCTGAGGCACGAGAATTGCTTGAACCCAGGAGGCAGAGGTTGCAGTGAGCCGAGATCACGCCATGCACTTCAGCCAGGGCAATAAGAGTGAAACTCTGACTCAAAAAATAAAAGATCTAAATGAAAGATGGAAAACTCTAAAACTCCTGGAAGAAAACGGGGAAATCTTCATGACATTGGATTTGGCAATGGTTTCTTGGCTATGATACCAAAAGCATAGGCAACAAAAGCAAAAACAGACAAATGAGGCCACACGAAACTCAAAAATTTCTGTATAGCAAAGGAAATAATCAACAAATTAAAGGCAACATACAGACTGGAAGGAACTATTTAAATTATATTTATGATAAGGGTTTAGTATCCAGAAGATACAAAGAACTCCTACCACTGAACAACAAAAACCAAATAACCTGATTTTAAAAAGAGCAAAAGACGAAGACATTTCTTTTGAGAAGATGTACAAATGGCCAAGAAGCATACGAAAAGATGTTTTAACATCAGTAATCACTAGAGAAATGTAAATCAAAATCACAATGAAATACCTTACACTCATTAGGATGGGCCACTATAAAAAATTAAAAGCCAGAAAATAACAAGTGGCAAGTATGTGGAGAAACTGGAATCCTTGTGCACTGCTGGTAGGAGTATAAAATGGTGCAACTACTATAGAAATCAGTGTGGAGATTCCTCAAAAAATTAGAAATATTATCATATCCAACAATCCTTAAACAAAAGAATTCATCCTCTGCTGGATGATAAGGTTAAGAGAGCAAAAATCAAACAAACAGGCCAGGCATGGTCACTCACACCTGTAACCCCAGCAGTTTGGGAGGCCAAGGCAGGCAGATCACCTGAGACCAGGAGTTCGAGACCAGCCTAGCCAACATTGCGAAACCCCATCTCTACTAAAAATACAAAAATTAGCCAGGTGTGGTGGTGCGTGCCTTTAATCCCAGCTACTTGGGAGGCTGAGGCAGGAGAATCACTAGAACCCGGGAGGCGGAGGTTGCAGTAAGCCGAGATCACGCCTCTGCACTCCAGCCTGGGTGACAACTCCGTCTCAAAACAACAACAACAACAACAAACCAAAAACAAAACACCCAAAAGAATTCAAAGCAGGATCTCAAAGAGATATTTACACACCCACGTTGATAGTAGCATTATTCACAATAGCCAAGAGGTAGAAGCAAATGAAATGTCTGTCCACAAATGAACAAATAAACAGAATGTGAAATAGACATACAATGTTATATAATACAGCCTTGAAAAGATAGGAAATTCTGACATTTGGTACACATGGATGGACATCTAGGACACTACACTGAGTGAAATAATGCAGCCACAAAATACAAATACTGCATGACCCCACTCATATGAAGTATCTAACGTAGTCAAACCCATTGAAATGGAAAGTAGAATGGTGGTTTCCAGGGCTGAGAGAAAGGAAGAGATGGGCAGTAGATTTTTTTTTTTTTTTTTTTTTGAGACAGTCTTGCTCTGTCGCCCAGGCTGGAGTGCAGTGGTGCGATCTTGGCTCACTGAGACCTCTGCCTCCGGGGTTCAAGCAATTCTCTTGCCTCAGCCTCCAAGTAGCTGGGATTACAGGACGTGCCACCATGCCCAGCTAATTTTTATATTTTTGGTAGAGACAGGGTTTCACCACGTTAGCCAGGCTGGTCTCGAACTCCTGGCCTCAAGTGATCCGCCTGCCTCGGCCTCCCAAAGTGCTGCGATTACAGTCGTGAGCCACGGCATCGGTTGGCAGTTGATATTTAATAGGAATAAAGTTTCAAGATGAAAAGTTCTAGGGATCTATTATACAACAATGTGCATATACTTAGCACTGCTGAACTGTATACTTAAAAATGGTAAAGCTAGGCTGGGCGCAGTGGTTAAAATGCTAAATTTTATGTCTTTTTTTTTTTTTTTTTTACCATAATTGAAAAAAGAAAAAAGGAAATAACAGAATGCCCAAACGGATATTTGGGCCAAGAGGAGCTCAAGAGAGAGATCTGGACTTGAGATAAGATTAGAAAACAACCAACCTGTTGATGACAATTAATCCATGAGGGGATGAGGACACCAGAAAAGAATGTAGAGTTAGAAAATGGCTTGCGATCCTGAGCCCTGCCATCACTTAGGAAATGGCAGAGGAAGGGCCTGCAAATGAGCCTGGGAATGACTGGCCAAATTGGAGGCAAAAACAAAGGCAGAATGGAGGAGGAAGGAACAGTGGGCGTGCGCAGTAAAGTCACGGGCATTGCGCTAGAATATTGCTTAGAGCACGCCATTCAGGACAGCCCTGAACTGACACTTGGTACACATGGATATCAATGTAATTACTCATTCTGTGGTGGGTATCGGGGGTGGTTTCCTGACGTGGCTGAATGGCAGAAACACAATGTTAAGCAAAATATGCTGGACACAAGCAACCACATACTGTGTGATTCCACTAATACCAAGTACACAAACAGGCATGGTTGGAAGGAAGTGGGAAGGAGGCTTCTGGGGTGTGGGGTTTTATTTCTTGACTTGGACGTCAGTTTCTTGTGTTCAATTTGTGAAAAATCACCAATCTATATACTTATATGATTAAGAATACAGAAAGCTATTGAGTCCAAGTGTGGTGGCCCACACTTGTAATCCCAGCACTTTGGGAGGCCAAGGTGGGAGGATCATTTGAGGCCAGGAGTACAAGACCAGACTGGACAACATAGCAAGACCCCCTCTTTAAAAAAAAAAAAAATTAGCCGGGTATGGTGGTACACCTGTAATCACAGTGCTTTGAGAGGCTCAGGTGGGAGGATCACTTGAGTTCAGGAGTTCAAGACTATACAGTGAGCTATGATCGTGCCACTGCACTCTAGCCTGGGTGACAGGGCAAGACCTGTTTCTAAAAATAAAAAAAAATTAAAAAAAAAAAAGCTTTTGAGAGGTATAGAAAGATAAGGACTAAAAAATGGTTTTTGGAGCAGGTGTGGTGGCTCACACCTGTAATCCCAACACTTTCAGAGGCTGAGGCAGGAGGATCACTTGAAGCCAGGGGTTCAAGACCAGCCTGGGCAACAAAGCAAGACCCTGTCTCTCTCTAAAAACAAACAAACAAACAAAAACCCCAAAAAAGTGGTCTTTGGATGAGAATTTTGGAATAGTGCTAGACAGAAGGAAGCATGAGATAATACTAGTGAGAGAGTAGACTGCAGGGTGAGATAGGAAGATAAGCCACCCTGGACAAATTTGTAAAGGTTAGGAATGAACCCAGTGACGGCTGAAGGGCAGGTGACAAAGTGAGGTTGAGAGATGCCTTTTTTTCTTTAATTTGTTTAAAATGGGAAATGATACCAATTGCTCAGTTGCCTATTCCCCTTGCCCAGCCTCAGGTCTGAGTATAATTCTCAGGCCTGATGGGGTTTGCAGTGTGGGCTTTATCTCCCTGTAGTCCTGGGGAGGAATGGAGGAGTAGCGTTGGTGCCACTAGGGTGTCGTTCTCTTAAGACAGATACAATGCTGTTTCTTTACAATACTGGCTAAGTTGCTGTCACAAAAATACTCCAAATATGCAGTAGCTCAAACAAGATAAAGCATATTTCTTTCTCACTTAGCAGCCTGAAAGTGGGCAGGTGGTTCTGGGTGAGTAGGTGTTTTTGTTCCATTTCATCCAGGGACACCCTTTTGTCTTGGGGCCTGCAGCTGCACCAGGGTGTGCCATCTGCTACAGGGTGGAGGTGACTCAAAGCCCATGGGTAAGGAAAATGGGAGGATGCAGTAAGTAAGTTGTTTCCCTTTTTGAGGACCTGACCTGGAAGTTGCAATCATCAAATCTACTTACATTCCATTGGCTAGAAATGAGTGTCATGGCCACTCCCAGATGCAAGGGTGTGCACTCCAGCTGGATGGCTGGCCAGAATCAAATCCTGGGAATTGACACAGGAAGACAATTAGCCTTCTCTGCTTCCAATGCCAACTCCAGCAATATCTTTCCAGAATTGAGACCTCTCATACTGTTCTGGTCTGTAGGGCAGATATTTGCTGGATACCTGGTATAAGCAAATCAGCTGCTTAGAGCTGGTGTCCCTTTCTTCTGAGACAGTCTTGTTCTGTCATCCAGGCTGGAGTGCCATGGTGCAGTCTGGGCTCACTGCAACATCCACCTCCTGGGTTCAAGTGATTGTCATGCCTCAGACTCCCAAGTAGCTAGCATTACAGGTACACACCACCATACCTGGCTAATTTCTGTATATTTTTTTGTAGAGATGGGGTTTCTGCTGTGCTGCCCAGGCTTGTCTCCAACTCCTAAGCTCAGGTGATCCACCTGCCTCTGCCTCCCAAAGTGCTGGGATTACAGGCATGAGTCACTGCACCTGGCCGCTGGCGCCCCTTTTGATTGGGCCACACTCTGTCTACCTGGCCATGTCTGGATGCAAGTGTCGTGAGACATCTTAACTGTCACCCCACTCCTCCCTAGCTAGCACGGCAGAAGAGGTTTTCCTGGATTTCTTCCTTATGACTAATCTAAAATAGGAAGATCTTCTCCTTCAGTGCATTTATTTTTCATAATACCCAGGCAGAGTTCTCTTGCTTTGTCTTTCTGCTTATTACCTATTGAAAGGAAAGTTTCCAAATATAGGCAAAAATTCTTCACTTTTTCTTTTAATTTCAGTGCTCATATGTAGATCATTACAAACAGAACTTCTAAAAATGTTAGTAGTGACCAGCCAGGGCATTAGGCCAGGCCATAGCTCAGGATGCTGGAAGTCACTGAAGATGAAGGCAAGAACCACAGGAATGAGGGAGGTCTTGGGTGGCTGGTGGATGGGGGCGATGAGAACACATAGGGAATGTCAAAGAAACCAGATTTTACACAAGGTAGAAGGGGAATGGCTTGCAAGTGGTTGTGTGGAGAAAGGCGGAAAGTGACCTTACACCTTTTACAAAACACAAATGTTCTGTGACCTTACACCTTTTACAAATCAAAACGATCACAGACTGAAATGTAAAAAGTGCAAAACTATCTAGGTGTGGTGGCATGCGCCTCTCGTCCTTCTACTCGGGAGGCTGAGGCAGGAGGATCGCTTGAGCCCAGGAATTTGAGACTGTGGTGAGCCATGACTGTACCGCTGCACTCCAGCCTAGGCAACAGAGGGAGGATCTGTCTCTGGGGGAAAAAAAAAAAGAAAAGAAAAGTGCCAAACTAGAAAACTTCTAGAAGATAACAGCAGAAAATCTAGATGAACTTGGATTTGCCAATGAGCTTTTATATGCAACACCAAAAGCAAGATTCATGAAATAATTTCTTGAGATACCTAGTTTCCCTAAGTAAGAAGAAATGGATCAAGAGATCTGCACATGCACATTTTGCACACTGAGGGCCACAGTCTGGGTAGCCAGCCCCTGGAAACAGACATATGCTAGGAATGCTGACATCAGCCAAAGACTGCTGGGTCTGACCTGCAGACCCTGGCCGCATGACAGATGAAGAAATGCACTCAGACACAGGTATCCATCCCCTGAAAGAGCAGGCTAGAGGTCCAGGCAGCTTCACAGAAAGAGCTGTAGCAGCCACCAGCCCTGACAAGCTGGCGCCCTGTGCATTTATTCAGTACAGATTTAATGACAAAGGTCTTGAGTAAACACCACTAGAGGGTAATTAACATTGCTGACCTCCCGAGTAGAGAGCAGTACTGCACCCACAGAGGACCAAAGGTCGGTCTTAGGACCACATGAGCAAACAAGCCATTTAGATGAACTCCTCTACATTCCTATGTATCTACGCCCTAAGCTTTTAAGAGAATTCAGTTGCCTTCAGCCAAATCTTTTACTGAAGCCATGCAAACCTCCCGGCCTTCCAAGAAGGTTTGTGTCTATTTCCTATAAGTTTATTTTTATAATTTCTCCCACTACCCTGACCAATCCCCTACATTAACTTATTTGTGAATAAGGAACAATTTATTCCTCATCACACTGAGGAGCTGTGTGACCCTTCCTGCTGGATCAGAGACAAACACCAAGTGCCTTCCTAACACCAATGTCATCCTGAACGTCAACAGAAAACACTGGCTGTGGAGAAGTTTTTTAAACCTCTTGAAGCATTTTGCCAATGACCAGATTTCAATCATCTTCATTTACAAAAATTTTAAAACCAGTGGCAACAAAGGCACAGTACTTAATAAAGCAACTAAGTTAGAAGTGCAAGACGCTGATTTATATGCTGTTGATAGATCTGGAGAGGCAGGACCATTTACTAGGCTGAAAAGGTGGTGGTCATCTGGTATCTTCCTAAAAAAGTATATCAAGGTCCTAATCCTTTTCCAGAAGGCAAACTGAGGCCTGGAACAAGACAAGGTCTTCTCCAAGGCCACACAACTAGTCAGTGACAGAGGATTCATTTCAAAGTCCTGTCCTTTCAGGTCTGTGCCTACAAATCAACACTTAATCTGACTATTTCAACCTGGCCAAAAGCAACACAAAACACCCAACCATGCATTTTAGGGGAAGAAAATAACGGAGGCAACTGAGAAGACAGACAGGGGCAAGTCCAATGTGGCCTCCCAGATAAACCTCAATGCACTTACTTCTTTTGGCACAGACACTTCCTTCTGAACTTTGAAGGAAAGTCACATCACATTGCACTCTGTCCATGTGAATTCAACCCCGCTGGGTTAACCAAACTTAAACGCATTAAATTCTACAAATAGGCCGGGCACAGTGGCTAACACCTGTAATCCCAGCACTTTGAGAGGCCGAGGCGGGTGGAACACCTGAGGTCGGGAGTTCGAGACCAGCCTGACCAACATGGAGAAACCCCATTTCTACTAAAAATACAAAATTAGCCAGGCGTGGTGGCACATGCCTGTAATCCCAGCTTCTCGGGAGGCTGAGGCAGGAGAATCGCTTGAACCCAGGAAGCAGAGGTTGCGGTGAGCCAAGATCGCGCCATTGCACTCCAGCCTGGACAACAAGAGCGAAACTCCGTCTCAATAAATAAATTCATTCATTCATTCATTCATTCTACAAATAGCCACTAGTAAAATTATTAAGATAGAAAACCATGATGGGTACTAACATTCACTCAGAAGGACTGGGCTAAAACTAATTCACATACGTGTAGCTCTGGCTCGGAGAAGACACAGGGCTTGGAGGAGGCAAGACTGTTCAGCATGAATTAAAATTGATTTATGAGCTTGCTGTAGCACTTGGAATAGAAAAAAATAATCTTTTCAGCGCTTTTGACCCCTCTCTCAAATTACACCAGGGTGCGACTGAGGAACAACAGCGCAGACCACCCATCCTTCTCGATCCTTCGGGAAATTAACTTTTTTTTGGATGGAAGAGTCAGTAGATGAGGCTTCATTTTCCATCAGGGAACACGAACTGCTGCGGGAAGATCCCAGCTTCTGGCTAAAGCTGGGGCAGTAGGAGCCGCCAGCTAGCTAGCCATCCAGTCCCCAGAGCCCGGGCTTTAGGTAAAGCGTGGAGATGCAAACCAGTTTTGCCGCCAAGGACCCGGCCAGGCGCGTCTTCTCCCGGGCCTCACAAGGAACAGGTTAGGGAGACGACTTCCAACTTTCTCTGCCCGGCCCTAAACGCTCGCCGCCCCTGCCCAGCCACCCACTCTCTGGCAGCCTGCAAGTCTCCATGCAGAAGCGGCTCCGTGCTGCCCAGCGCTGGCGCCCCGGCGGCGCGGAGCCCCGCGGCCAAATGATAGGACTTGAGGGCAAAGGAGGACAAAAGTTCTCACGAGGTGGGCACTGCGGGAAGGAGGCCGACGACCCCAAGATTCTCCGGCGACCCCGGCGGGCCACCCCGGGGCGGTGAGGGTTCCCGCGGCACGTGTGCGGCGGCGCCGGCCGCTTCCCCCGCCGCCCGGGAAGGTCACGCCGCCCGGACGCCGAGGCTCTCCCCGTGCCCCGCTCCCTCCGCCCCGCACGCTCCCCGCAGCTGGAGGCGCCGGGTCGGTCTGCGCTTACCGCCGCGCCAGCGTGGCCACGTCCCGCTCAGGCTGCGCCGCCTGCTCTTGGCTCCGGGTAGCCGGCCGGGGCGGCCACTTAACACCGACGTCGGCCGCGGTCGGCTCTCCGCGCAGGCAGCCCTAGAGGCGGCCCCGCGAAGCTCAGGAGCGCCCCTGCGACCGGGGGGCGGACTGCGCAGTGCCACGCTCGGGCAGGTACCTGGAGCCGCCGCAGCCCACCGGCTCTGCCGCCATCCCCCGCACGGGAAGCGGAAGTGGGCGCGGGACCGCGGCGCGCCCAGCCCGGCCAGTTCCCGCGCCCAGCCCAGCCCGCGAGCTGGCATGGCGCTGCTGCCTGCCCTAGGAAAGCTGTGGGGCAGGGCCTGCGCCTCTGGGGACTTTCCCGCCTCTGGGCTCCCCGAGACCCTCTCTGAGGTCGGACCCTCAGCCAGCTGGGCTGAGGATGAGGGCTGGGGGCTGGGAATGTCAGTGGTTGGGAGGACTTAAGTTTTTAGCTAGTTTGACCTTGTTGGGAGGCTAAGGCCTTATTTATAAATTATATTTGAGTACAAAATTATACTCGGGATTCAAGGCCCTAATATAAAATACAGTTGAGTATGAAAATACAGGAATTAGCCGGGCGCGGTGGCTCACACCTGTAATCCCAGCACTTTGGGAGGCTGAGGCGGGCGGATCACTTGAGGTTAGGAGTGCAAGACTAGCCTGGCCAGCATGGTGAAACCCCGTCTCTACTAAAAATACAAAAATTAGCCGGGCGTGGTGGTGCGTGCCTGTAATCCCAGCTACCCGGGAGGCTGAGGCAGGAGAATCGCTGGAACCCGGGAAACAGAGGTTGCAGTGAGCTGAGATTGCACCACTACACTCCAGCCTGGGCGACAGAGCGAGACTCCGTCTAAAAAACACACACACACACACACACAAAACAAAAAACTGGAATTGTAGTGATGGAAAGTAAATTCCCTTATTACCAGTTTTGTTTTTTTTCTTTTCTTTCTTTTTTTTTTTTAAAGCCAGGCCGGGCACGCTGGCTCACGCCTGTGATCCCAGCACTTTGGGAGGCAGATGTGGGCGGATCACCTGAGGTCAGGGGTTGGAGACCAGCCTGACCAACACATGGTGAAACCCCTTCTCTACTAAAAATGCAAAAATTAGCCGGGCATAGTCGTGGGCGTCTGTAATCTCTGCCATTTGGGAGGCTGAGGCAGGAGAATCACTTGAACCCCGGAGGTGTAGGTTGCAGTGACCCAAGATCGCGCCATTGCACTCCAGCCTGGGCAAAAAAGTGAGACTCCATCTCAAAAAAAAAAAAAAAAAAAAAAAAAGCCATTTCCCAATCCCCCTCTCCCAAGGAAATCCATCTGATGCCATTTCTGCAAGTGCACTGATGAAAACTGTAACACTGTCAGCTCTGATCTTGTAGTCCCTAAGGAACTATAGGTTATATCTGTGGTTCTCTGGCATTTTGTTAAACAAGTGAAAGCATTCAAGGAAGCTGTTGTTTGCCCAGAGTAATTTTCTTTAATGCCCTAAGACAAAGGGTCAGAAAGGTCTTGGTCTATTTGAGACAGCCACTCAACATAACACACAGCCACTGCCTTCCCATTGCTTTGGTTCAGCCTTTGTGTATTGATTTTCATTTTCAACACTATTTTCTTCCTTAAACAGGGTGTGGGCCAGGCGCCGTGGCTCACGCCTGTAATCCCAGCACTGTGGGAGGCCGAGGTGGGCAGATCACCTGAGGTCTGGAGTTCGAGACCAGCCTAGCCAACATGGTGAAACCCTGTCTCTACTAAAATTACAAAAATTAGCCCAGCGTGGTGGCGTGTGCCTGTAACCCCAGCTACTGGAGAGGCTGAGGCAGGAGAATCACTTGAACCCGGGAGGTGGAGGTTGCAATGAGCTGAGATTGCACCACTGCACTCCAGCCTGGATGACAGAGAGAGACTCCATCTGAAAAAGAACAAAAACGAAAAAAAAACAGGGTGTGATGACACATGCCTCTAGTCTCAGCTACTTGGGAAGCCAAGGCAGGAGGATCGCTTGAGGCCAGGAATTGGAGGCCACAGTGAGCTATGATGGCACTGTTGCACTCCAGCCTGGGTGACAGAGAGACCTCATCTCTAAAACACACACACACACACACACACACACACACACACACACACACCCCAACTGTCCACACAGTGTAATTTTCTTTTACAACTTTCAGTCTTGTTTGGATGTGCTGTTGGTATTTTGTTTTTTGTTTTTTCTGTTTTTTTTTTTTTTTTTTTGCTTGTTTCTTTTTTTGAGACAGAGTTTCACTCTTCTCGCCTGGGCTGGAATGAAATGGCACGGCCTCAGCTCACTGCAACCTCCGCCTCCTGGGTTCAAGCGATTCTCCTGCCTCAGCCTCCCGAGTAGCTGGGATTACAGGCATGCGCCACCAAGCCCGGCTAATTTTGTGTTTTTTAGTAGAGACAAGGTTTCACCATGTTGGCCAGGCTGGTCTCGAACTTCTGACCTCAGATGATCCATCTGCCTCGGCCTCCCAAAGTGCTGGGATTATAGGCGTGAGCCACTGCACCCGGCGTGCTGTTGGATTATTACCTATGTTATTTAAGTGATTTGATTGGTGTTAGTGCTTAACATGAATGCACACCTGAATAGACCTCCCAGGCTGTAGTAGATGTTATGACGGGATCAGAGTGCCTGGTAAATTGGCACTCATCAGAATCAGCACTTTAGAACTAGGGCTTCTGGACCATAATTGAGTTACAGAAACAAGCCAGGGAGTTGGGATGACTTGTCCAAAGTGATGGGAAATTAACTAATTGGAAGCAGATCCAGGAGCCGTAACTAGTTACAGCAACCTAGAGGGGCTAGCAGTATCACTTGGTCCAGTGGCTTTTGCACCTTAAGAAAATGAGATCCAAAAGAACCCTGATTAAGGACGGACTTGGCTGGGTGCAGTGGCTCACGCCTGTAATCCCAACATGTTGGGAGGCTGAGGCAGGAGGATTGCTTGAGCCCAGGAGTTCGAGTCCAACCTGGGCAACATAGTGATGTAACTGCCCAATGGGTTCTTCTTGCCTGCTGCCTTGACTGAGCCAGTTTATCAAGATGGGGGAATTGCAATAAAGTTTAATTCACACAAAGCCAGCTATACAGGAGACCAGGGTTTTATTATTACTCTAATCAATCTCCCCGAGAATTTGGGGATTGGAGTTTTTAGGGATAATTTGGTGGGTAGGGGGCCAGTGAGTAAGAGTGCTGATTGGTCAGGTTGGAGATTAAATCATAGGGAGTCTAAACTGTCCTCTTGCGCTGAGTCGGTTCCTCGGCAGGGGCCACAAAACCAGATGAGCCAATTTATCAATCTGGGTAGTGCCAGCTGATGAAGCCATCAAGTACAGGGTCTGCAAAATATCTCAAGCACTGATCTTAGGTTTTACAACAGTGATGTCATCCGATGAGCAATCTGGGGAGGTTTAGAATCTTGCAGCCTCCAGCTGCATGACTCCTAAACCATGATTTGTAATCTTGTGGCTAATTTGTTAGTCCTACCAAGGCAGTCTAGTCCTCAGGCAGGAAGGGGGTTTCTTTTGGGAAAGGGCTGTTATCGTCTTTGTTTCAAAACTAAACTATAAACTAAGCTTCTCCCAAAGTTAATTCAACCTACACCCAGAACAAGGACAGTTTGGAGGTTAGAAGCAAGATGGAGTCAGTTAGGTCAGCTCTCTTTCACCATCATAGTTTTCTTGGTTATAATTTTTGCAAAGGCAGTTTCAGTGAGCCCCTGTCTCTACAAAAAATTAAAAAAAATTTTTTTTTAAACCTGGTGTGGTGGCATATGCCTGTAGTCCCATCTACTGGGGAGGCTGTGGCAGGAGGATCGCTTGAGCTCGGGAGGTTGAAACTGAAGTGAGCCGTGTTCATGCCACTGCAGTCCAGCCTGGGCGACTGAGCAAGACCCTGTCTCAAAAAAAAAAAAAAAGTAAAAGAAAAAGAAAAAAAGGAAGAACCCTGTTATAGATTAGAAAGAGCACTGGACTTGGGGTCAGGATGTTTGTGTAAATGTCTCTGTTGACCTTTGGTGAGTCAGCCTTTCGTAAACTCCAGCCACAGCATGACTGCATCACCAGTTCCTTTGAAGCCCCTATGCACCATCAACCTGCTGGAACAATCCACCATGCAGGGTGCCTGGTACTCTCCTTGAGCCTTTGGCCCCAAGCCTAGTGCTTTATCTTGTCTTCCTTGAGCCCCTTCCTCTCCTATCCTCACAAGGGCTGTTCCAAACTCTCATCACTCCCAAGCCTTCCATATTTCTCCACTCCATGCTTCCCCTGTGCAAGCATCAGCTTCAATTTGTAATATAAGAAACAATCAGAATTTTGCTCAGATTTTTAATACCTAATCTACAAAGTTACCTTTTTTTTTTTTGAGATGGAGTCTCACTCTGTTGCCCAGGCTAGAGTGCAGTGGTGCCATCTCGGCTCACTGCAACCTCTGCCTCCCAGGTTCAAGTGATTCTCCTGCCTCAGCCTCCCAAGTAGCTGGGATTACAGGCGCCCCCCACCACGCCTGGCTAATTTTTGTATTTTTAGTAGAGACAGGGTTTCACCATGTTGGCCAGGGTGGTCTCGAACTCCTGACCTCGTGATCTGCCTGCCTTGGCCTCCCAAAGTGCTGGGATTGCAGGTGTGAGCCCCAACACCCAGCCATTTTTTTTTTTTTTTTTTTTTGCACAAACTCATTCGTCTTCTGTCCAACTTACTTGCAGTGTCCCCTTGCCTAGCCCAGTGGCCTGTAAGAATGAGGTTGGGGAAGAAACCAAGGGTTAGAGAGGCCACGTTACACAGGTGCTAAGAGAAGAGCAGGGACTCAGCAAAGTTCTGTGCAACTCCGAAGGTCAGGCACTCAGCTGCTACACTGTGCGGTGCTCCCTCCCAGAGGCTTCTTATTAAAAGCAAGTGGGCTGCAGGAACTGGAAGTTCTTTCTTCTGAAATACATCTCCCTCTATAATATTTTATAAAAGTCACTTTAGCAGCTTAAAATCCCCCACAACAGTGGCTCTTTCTGCTATCTTTATTTTAGGAATAGAGAAATAAATATATAGATGTTAAAATGCTTCCTATCTCTCAGATACTCAGAGAAGTGACTGTAAAATCATCTGGTTGGCACTAAATCAAGAAAGTGTCCATGCAAGCTTTGTTCTCAGTGTAATTTCTTAGGAATCCTGGCTGGGCATGGTGGCTCATGCCTGTAATCCCAGTATTTTGGGAGGCTGAGCGGGGCAGATCACCTGAGGTCAGCAGTTTGAGACCAGCCTGACCAACATAGTGAAACCCTGTCTGTACTAAAAATACAAAAATTAGCTGGGCCTGGTGGCATACGCCTGTAATATCAGCTACTCGGGAGGCTGAGGCAGGAGAGTCGCATGAACTAGGGAGGTGGAGGTTGCAGTGAGCCAAGATTGTGCCACTGCACTTCAGCCTTGGTGACAGACTAAGACTCTGTCTCAAAAAAAAAAAAAAAATTCCTAGGAATCCTATGGCCTCTTGAGAACAATATTTTAGAGACATGGGTCACTGCTCTCTATAGAGGTAGCTCAACTCGATAGTATTTCAGACCTAGGTTCCAAACAGGAAACACGTAAACACACTGACCTCTCTGCTCCAGGTGACTGTTTGCTGCGCTTGGGATTGCCCGATTCAGAGATTTCAATGCAGCTAGTTTTGTGATGGGTGGCAGGTGTGACGCAGGTCAGAGGTGAGAGGACAGACATGGAATGTCTGCATAGACGAGCTAGCATTTGCTATTTCAACAGAATTTCACAAAGCACTGGTTAATGACACTAAAAGGAGAAATAATTTCACAAAATGTATCAGTGGTTCTGATACCACATGGGGCATGTTTTAACAAGTGAGTTAATTGGAGTTGCAAACAGATCAACAGCATAAAACATCTCTGACTCAAATATATTTATAGTTAATAAGAAAGAAGATGGGAGGCCAAGGTAGGCATATCACCTGAGGTCAGGAGTTTGAGACCAGCTTGGCCAACGTGGAGAAACCCTGTCTCTACTAAAAATACAAAAATTAGCTGGCCGTGGTAGCGGGTGCCTGTAATCCCAGCTACTCAGGAGGCTTAAGCAGGCAAATTGCTTGAACCCAGGAGGCAGAGGTTGCAGTGCAGTTAGCTGAGATCATGCCACTACGCTCCAGCCTGGGTGACAGAGTAAGACTGTCGCAAAAAACAAAAAAGGATGTGGAGAAATAGGAACACTTTTACACTGTTGGTGGGACTGTAAACTAGTTCAACCATTGTGGAAGTCAGTGTGGCGATTCCTCAGGGATCTAGAACTGGAAATACCATTTGACCCAGCCATCCCATTACTGGGTATATACCCAAAGGACTATAAATCATGCTGCTATAAAGACACATGCACATGTATGTTTATTGCGGCATTATTCACAATAGCAAAGACTTGGAACCAACCCAAATGTCCAACAATGATAGACTGGATTAAGAAAATGTGGCACATATACACCATGGAATACTATGCAGCCATAAAAAATGATGAGTTCATGTCTTTTGTAGGGACATGGATGAAATTGGAAATCATCATTCTCAGTAAACTAGCACAAGAACAAAAAACCAAACACTGCATGTTCTCACTCATAGGTGGGAATTGAACAATGAGAACACATGGACACAGGAAGGGGAACATCACACTCTGGGGACTGTTGTGGGGTGGGGGGAGGGGGGAGGGATAGCATCGGGAGATATACCTAATGCTAGATGACGAGTTAGTGGGTGCAGCGCACCAGCATGGCACATGTATACATATGTAACTAACCTGCACAATGTGCACATGTACCCTAAAACTTAAAGTATAATAAAAAAATAAAATAAAATAAAATAAAATAAAAAGAAAGAAAAGAAAGCTTGCTTTTGACTATACAATTTTAGTACCCATTAAATATTCTTGGCTGCTGATATAACTTTTATTGAAAACTCCCACAAGTTTTTTTTGGAGTCAGGTAGAATTTATATGTTATTTTATTTGTTCCTTTTATTTCAAGTCGACATATAATAATTGTACATATTTGTGGGGTACAGATTGATATATTAATACATGTATACAATGTGTAATGATCAAATCAGGGCAATTAGCATAGGCATCACCTCAAATATTTCTCATTCTTTGTGTTGGGAACATTGAAAATCCTCCCTTCCAGCTCTTTGACCACAATACATTATTGTTAACTATATTCACCCTACAGTGCTATAGAGCACTAGAATTTGTTCCTCTTATCTTGCTTAAATTTCATCTCCGTTGACCAATCTCTCCCTATCTTTTCCTCCCTCTGCCCTTCCCAGCCTCTAATAACCATAATGGAATTTGTATTTTAAACAAATAAACATGGATTTGGATTTCTGTCGGTCTTCTTAGAATAAGAGGGTGATCTGCATCCAGCAAAAGACTTGTTAGAGCAGTGTTTTGGGAGTGGGCAATTTTTTTTGTCTTTTCCTTGGCAACATCTTAATGGTACAGGGAAAGAAATGGGGAGAGGAAGGGGGAGGAGAAGGAAGCAGAAGAGGGGGAGGGAGAAGGCACTAGCTGAGGCACATATTTTATGAGGCTTAAATTTGTTTTTATTTTATTTTATTTCTCCATGTTCCCTCTGATGGTTAATGAGCCTTAAATTTGAATTTGTAAGATAAATATTTTTAAAAGATAAAACTTACAATAGTAAATCATTAAAGGAAAATGCTCATAAATGGTTAAAATTTTATGGTTCATCAATAAGAGGAAATACTCTTCTCACATCATATGCTTTAGGACAAATCTGGCCACAGTTAACAGGATGTCCAACTATCAGTTTATTTGTTTGTTTAGAGACAGGGTCTTGCTCTGTTGCCCAGGCTGGAGTACAGTGGCATGATCATAGCTCACCAAAGCCTTGAACTCCTGGGTTCAAGCCATCCTTCCACCTCAGCCTCCCCAGTAACTAGGACTATAGTTGTGTGCCAGTATACCCAGCTAGTTTTTTTGTTTGTTTGTTTTTGTTTGTTTTTTGTTTTGTAGAGACAAGGGTCTCACTATATTTCTCAGACTGGTCTCAAACTGCTGGGCTCAAGTGATCCTCCCACCTCAGCTTCCTAAAGTGCTGGGATTACAGGATGAGCCACTGTGCCCAGCCTAGTATATTTATTTTGAGTGTTAAAAAATTCTAGAAGTAGGAAGTTCCAGAGCTGGTTTATTTAACAGCTCAACAGTATCTGGGGGCAGCTTCTCTGTGGTTCTCTTAGCTTTCCCCTCATGACTAGATGGCTGCCACAGCTCTGCCTATCACATCCTCACATGCAACATCCAAAGGCAAGAAGGAAGCATGCTCACATATCTCCCTCTCATCAGAGAAAACAATCTTTCCCAGCAGCCCTCTGTCAGGCTTCCTTTTGTGTTTCATTGGCCCAGAAATGGGTCTCATGCTCCTCCCAAAAGTCAATACTGGGAGGAGATTGGCATTAGCATGATTGCTTGAGAACAGGGTCAGCAAACTTCTTCTGAAGAGAATCAGCCAGTAAATATGTCAGGCTTTGCAGGGTGTGCGGTCCCTGTCACATATATTTAGCTCTGCCATTGTAGAGCCAAAGCAGCTAGACACACCAGAAACAAATACCTATGCCTGTGTTCCAGTGTGTCTGTGGACATTGAAACTTGAATTTTATATATTTTTTACCTCTCACAAAGAATTTTTTCTTTTTTTTCCCCCAACTGTTTAAAACTGTAAAAAGCATTTTGTATGGTGTGAGGACATAAAAAAACAGGTGGCAGGCCAGGTTTGGCTAGCAGGCTGTAGTTGGTCAACCCCTGGTTTGGAGCAATGAAAACTCATCCCCTTGGGGCTGTGGGAGGGTCCACCTTCCCGGAGACATCACTACCCAAACCTGAAAAAAAGAAGGGCAAGGGAAGGGTTGTTGTGCAACTGAGAATGTCCCATACAGCATATTAAGGATATGGGAAAATGCTGAGGGATATAATAATTTGTAAAAGGCAGATTACATGTCTTATGGGCAGGATGATCCCCACCAATTCCGCCTGTTAAAATCCCTGCCATTCACCGAGATCTATGTTAGACGCAGCCACCTCATAGCACCTGTTTCTGATTCCTGGTTCTCAGAAAGCAAACTGGAGCATGCCTTCCTCTCAATAACAAACTTCCCTTTAGTACCTATCATGTGTTGGACGCTGTCAACCCAAACTAACTGCTGGAAATGCAGAAGTGAAAGAGCCAATGGCTAGCCTCAAATAAATCATGGTCCAAGCCGAGGCAGAAGAAACAGGCAATTCTAATCCAGGGGGGCATGAGGCGAGAGGCGTGTGGGTAGTGAGGGCACCCCAGGAGGGCATGGATCAAGGATGGAATAGAAGATTTCAGGGGAGGCCCACAGGAGACCTTCATGCCAACATGGATTTTGCAAAGCAAGTGGCCTTTTGTTAACAGGATTAATGTAGGTTGGTGTATCACCTACCACAGGGGTTGGAAGAGTTGCAACTAAGCCAGACTCTTAGTTGTAATCAACAAAAGCACAAAAGAGATTGATTAAAATGATTAAAAGGATATAGAGTGACTCTTCTGCTTACTGGATGGGGAGGTAAAGTGCCATGAAGAGTTTCCTGAAACAAGGCCCTACGCCCACCACAGACCTGGCCTGTAATGGAAACCACGCCGCTGCCCCTCTAGAGCTCTGGATATGATGGTTTGTGACGCTGCCTCTTCTTGTGCCAGGGCCACAGCCTGGTAACTATTGCTCCTCCAAAGCCTGGCGCCTCCGTACCAGCATTGCCTGATACATCACTTCCACACTGTGTCTACTGCCTTGGATTGCTCATGTCTAAGTTAGTATCTCGTGTAGACACAGCTGATGGAGGGAGGCTGGGTCATGTGCCTGTACCCTGCTAGCTCTGGCATCTGCCTTGGAGAGGCAGGACTCATTCTTGTGTTAGGAAATTCCCAGAACATAGGCAGGGTTTTCAAACCCTGCTAAGCAGCCAGAAAACATGACACATGTCCACTCTGCACTGACTGAGCATTCCAGTCTGAGGAAACATGCAAAGACACAGAGGTGTGAACCGGCAGAGCACATTTGGGGAACGGTAAGCAGTTTGGTTCTGCAGGAGAATAGAGCAGGGAGTGCTGGGAGAGTGGCTTGGAGCAGCCGGCGGGAGTCCCTGCTGAACTCATGGCCCCTGTGGCTCCAACCACAAGGGCAAGTACATTTTTTTTTTTTTTTTTTTTTTGGTGGTGCGGCTTGAGGGGAACAGGGTCTTGCTCTGTCACCCAGGCTGCAGTGCAGTGGCATGATCACAGCTCACTGAAGCTCAAACTCCTGGGCTCAGGCGATCCTCCCATCTCAGTCTCCTGAGTACCAAAGGTGTGCGCCACCACCTTCAGATAATTTTTGTATTTTTCTGTAGAGATGGCATTTTGCCATGTTGCCCAGGCTGGTCTTGAACTCCTGGTCTCAAGTGAACCTCCTGCCTTGGCCTCCCAAACTGCTAGGATTACAGGTGTGAGCTACTCCACCCAGCAAGGGCAAGTACTTGTATCTTAGTGTTCCCTGCTGAGGCCCAGGAGCTGTGACTTACTCCTTGCCTGGCCCAGGGCCCTGCCCCTGGTAAGTTTTAGTCAGTATCTGTCTAAAGGAATTGTTGTCATAAATCTGTTGAATTGCATCATTGTTGTGAAGTAGCACGTGTACACAACTTCTCTCTCTCGTGTGTACAGATCCGCAATGTACTATTTTATAATCATATTAATAATGGTTCCCCCAGTAAAAATAACCTGAATTTAGACCTTTTGTATCTAAATACTTATATGGTACCCAACACTAGATACTTAGCCATTTACAAACATTTTTAAAGTGCTTTTATTAAATGAATTATTCTGGTCAAACACAGGCAGATACAACCATTGAAAGCTCACAAATAAAGGCCCAGCACAGTTGAGACGCCATCACCTTAGGACTTAGCATGCAGGCTCTGGGTCAGACACCTGAGGGGAAAATCCTAGCCTCTCTGCTTCCAGCTGGATGAGTTGGAAAAGTCTCTTGGGGTGGGAATGAGAGGAAAGATCAGGTTCTGCCAGGTGACACTCTAAGTACTCCCTGCTCCATGCTGCTGCTTCTCAGCTTCATGCAATTGCACCTTTGAGGACTCCCATGGGCCACATTCTAACCCTCTTATTTTATTTTATTAATTTATTTATTTCTAGAGACAAGGTCTCACTCTGTTGGCCAGGCTGAAGTGCAGTGGCTTGATCATAGCTCACTGCAGCCCCGAGCTGTCGTGTTCAAATGATCCTCCTGCCTCAGCCTCCTAAGTAGCTGAAACTATAGGCATGTGCCACCACACCTGGCTAATTTTTAAATTATTTTGTTTGTCTGTTTGTTTATAAAGAAGGGGGAATCTCATTATGTTGACCAGGCTGGTGTCGAACTCCTGGTCTCAAATGATCCTCCTATCTCAGCCTCTCTAAGTGCTGGGATTACAGGTGTTAGCCATTGTGCCCAGCCCTAACTGTCTTATTTACAATAGTATTCTTTTCCTCACTGTGTCTAAAATTGTAAAACATGGCCAATTCCCAAATGCTCCATCATTCATTTTGCCAACCTCTCTGTTCCAACTAAGCCCTGGAAATTTGGAGATGAAAAGCCACACCTCATTCCATTCACTAAGAATCACAGAGCCAGGCACAGGGAGCTGGGAGCAGCAGTGCATGGGCACAGAACCTAGCCCAGAGCGCCAGGAAAGGGTCTGGGGGGGTGGCAAGAGCTGAGCCTTGAAGCAGGAGTAGGAGTTAGGCAGGGCAGAAGGAGGGAGCACACCATAGGATTGCAAGGAGGTAGGGGAAGGCATGACCGTGTCCAGGAGCTACAGGGGCTCCAGTCAGGGTAGGAGGAGAGATAATGGGAAGGAGACCAGCAAAGGAGGCAGAGCTGATCTTGAGGGGTCTCACAGGCCCTGCTAAGAGAGTGTAGAGTTTTAGAGGATGGTAGAGGGAGCCGCTGAGTAATGCAGACATCGTGATTTGAACGTGGCTGTGTGGAGGAGGTTGACAGCATGGACTCTGGGTTGACTATCCAGTCCCCAAAAGATGACCTTGTGATGGTGAGAAGCTCCTGTAAGCCTCAAATTTCTCATGTTAAAAATGGAAGACTGGGTCAGGTGTGGTGGCTCACTCCTGTAATCCCAGCACTTTGGGAGGCTGAGGCGGGCAGATCATGAGATCAGGAGTTTGAGATCAGCCTGGCCAATATGGTGAAACCCCGTCTCTACTACAAATACAAAAAAAAAAAAAAAAAAAAAAAATTAGCTGGGCGTGGTGGCATGCACCTGTAGTCCCAGCTACTCTGGAGGCCGAGGCAGAAGAATCATTTGAACCAGGGAGGCAGAGGTTGCAGTGAGCCGAGATGGGCCACTGTACCCTAGCCTGGGCAACAGAGCGAGACTCTGTCTCAAAAAAAAAAAAAAAAAAAAAGGGAAGAATGGTGTTACTTGCCTCAGAAAAATTTGTGAAGATGAGATGATACATATAAAGCACTTATTACAGCCTCTAGTACTTAGTAAGTGGTCAATAAATGCTAACTATTATTGCTATTGATCATTTGAATAACAATGAGGTATATAGTTTGCCTCATTTTTTATAGTTGTGATAATGGAATGAATTAACTTTGTCACAGCAAAAGAAGTTTAAAATGTTAATTGTGTATCCTGATAGAAAATATAAACTTGAAACATTTTTATTTTTTAGAGACGGGGGTCTTGCTATGTTGCTCAGGCTGGTATCGAACTCCTGGTATCAAGCTATCCTCTCCCCTCAGCCATTGTGCCTGGTTAATATAAACATTTGTTTATTCATTCCACAAATATTGATTGACCATGAAGGATGTACCAGACACAGTTCTAGGCTCTTGGGAAAAAGTAGAGAACAAGGCTGACAGAGGTCCCTGCTCCCCTAGAGCTTACATTTTAGCCAGAGGCAGATGATGAAAAAGGAAACAATGTAATTCACAAGGCCTGTAAATTCCACCAGGGTAGAGAAGGTGTTGCATTTGTACCTTGATCTATCCCAAGTGCATAAGATAGGACATAGGAGCAGGCACTCAATGAATGTGCTGAATGACTGGAAGGAGATTATTTCAGATAGTGCTGTGTGCAAGAAGGCAAGGAAACGGCCCGACATGACAGAGTGGGAAGGTCGGCTTGGCTAGATGCGATGTGCTCCTGAGAAAGCCCTGCTGAGCTAAAGCAGATGGTGTGAAGGAACCAATCATGGGACAGTCTTTGGGACGGCTATTCCAGGCCAAAGAAGATTCCGTGCCTAAGCTGAAGGCCCCAAGGCAAGGCTGTGCTGGACCTGCAGAAAGAAAGATGGAAAGGAATGAATGAACCCCACAGTACAGGGACCAATCATTTGTGGGTCTTTGGCAGGCCTGTCTTTCATCTAACAGGAGACTGTTTTTGCCTCCAGAGGGCACTTGAACATAACAAATGCATCTAAGGGCCAGCTTGGGTTAGCACTTAGAGAAGCAGTTTGCCGAAGGCATAACTTGAGAGGGCTAGGAATGCAAGAAGAAAATAATCTCAGCTGAAGCCTTTGCTTATTGAAATTTGAAAGCACCTCTTTTAAAAATTAAATTTTCTTGAGATAGTTAGTACAATAAGCTAGCAATGTGGGCTTTCATACATTAGTGTTAGTTTAATAATATAGCCCTCCCCCTGGTGGATAGATGAGAGAGGGGTTTGACAGGTGTAGGAGAGGGGAGGAAAGGCTAATTTAGAGCGGTCTTGGCAAGGGTGTCAGGCGTGGGTGAGACCCAAAGCAAGGAGGCTCTAAGAAGCTAGAAGGCCACATAGAGACGGCCAAGGGACAGGAGAGAATGAGTACAAGAAGTCAAGAGGATGGGCTAGGGGAACCAGAGTACTTTGATGTACTTTAGAAAGTGTCCTGAGGACAGTTCTGCCTGGTCATATCTCTGTCATCTCCAAAAATTATGTGCTAAGCACTGTTTCAACTCAGTTCTATGCCACATGCTGTGCAATACACATTAGTGTGACATGATCCTGGTCTTCCATGCACTTAAAATCCAAAGCAATTTTACACATAAATGTACTAAGAATGAGTCATTTTTCATGGAGGGGAAAGACGAGTATCTAGATAATCTAACTTGAAGGGCACGAAACCACTTCCGCTTCTGTCTGATCTCCTGTAAGTTCCGCTGCTGCGGGCCTTTCCGTGCCCCTCCCCCGGAAGTTCTGTTGCTGCGGGCCTCTCCGTGCCCCTCTCCGGTAAGTTCCGCTGCTGCGGGCCTTTCCGTGCCCCTCCCCCTTACTTTGTCATTTGGCTTTGGGCACTAAAGACCTTGTGAAGAAGGTAATGGGATCTAGAAGACTCGTCCATCTGGGTGCAACCTCTCTGGGCCCCCACAAGCCTGGCACCTGTTGCATTGCATATCTGGTTAGATTACCTGCTCCACATCTGTGATCCCTGCTGGATCACCAGCCCCTGGAAGCAAGGAGCAAGTCATACTCATCCGTGTATTTAAGGGGACTAAAGCTTCATTCTTCACACCGTGTTATACATTTACACTAATATCTATCTATGTATTATGTAAACATGCATGTATGTTCATCTATTGCTATTTTTTTGAGACAGGCTCTGAACTCTGTCACCCAGCCTGAGTGCAGTGGCATGATCATGGCTCACTGCAGCCTTCATCTCCTGGGTGCAAGCAATCCTCCCACATCCACCTCCCAAGTAGTTGGGACTGCAAGTGCATGCCACCACACCCAGCTAATTTTTTTTTGGTATTTTTTATGGAGATGGGGTTTTGCCGTGTTGTCCAGCTGGTCTCTAACATCTGGGCTCAAGAAATCCACACACCTCGGCCTCCTAAAATGCTGTTTTAGGCTGTGTTTGATACTGTAATTTGATCTGGTTTATAAGATAGACCAGCTGGACACACACACACACACACACACACACACACACACACACAGGCTTCAAATATTTCATTTGGGCAGCTGGACCAATCCCTTCCTGGTGGTCCTTCTGCACCCATGCAACCTCCCAGAGCAAGTCAGATTCTTGACACTGGTCCTTCCTATCTGCTCATCCCACTGGAGAAGACTGAGAATGCCTATCTGTATCTCAGGATAGGACCAATCCTAAGTTTTCAGGCTGGCTTCATCCAAAGATATGCTATACTTTGGAATACAGAAAAACTCTTCATAACATCCAGTGCTAAATATATTTATTGCTTTATAATACAGTGGAATGCAAGAGCAACGCTATTTTCACTTAGACTTATGCCTTTTAGTGATAGATTCAAGATTCTGCAGCACCATGAATTATTAATAGCTGGAAACAATATTCTTATTTCTTAACATTATTTCATTTTCTTCAGCCCTTGCATGTGGCAATATATTAACATTCTTAACAACATTCTGGACTGTTTGATAAGGTCGACTAATGAAAGTTCACTCTTACATCCATAAGTAGTAATTGCTAAAAAAATTGTGTTCTCTAGGAGTGGCTACATTAGAAATCAGAAGATATCCTTATAAAGACCAGTGTTTACTAACCTTCTAGATAACAACCTCACCCAAAATTGTTTTTTTGTATAACTTCCTTGATTTTATATAGACTTTAAAAAAATTTTTTTTTATTTTTTATTTTTTTTTGAGATGGAGTCTCGCTTTGTCACCCAGGCTGTAGTGCAGGGGCGCGATCTCTGCTCACTGCAACCTCTGTTTCTGGGGTTCAAGCAATTCTTCTGCCTCAGCCTCCTGAGTAGCTGGGACTACAAGTATGCACCACCATGCCTGGTTAGATTTTTTATTTTCAGTAGAGGCAGGGTTTCACTGTGTTGGTCAGGCTGATCTTGAACTCCTGACCTCAGGTGATCCACCCACCTTGGCCTACCAAAGTGCTGGGATTACAGGTGTGAACCACTGCACCTGGCCTATATAGACTTTCAAAGGATATTTCCATTCCACCTTTCCATTTTGACTATAACAGCTGCAAACACTTATATAGTGCATACTCTGTGCTAGACACTGCTATAAGCACTATTCCATATTTTAACCCATTTAATCCTCAGAGCAACCCTGCAAGGTAGGTGCTGACATTATTCCCTTTTCCACTGATAAGGCAACTGAGACACAGAGAGGGTGCGAAAACTTGCTCAAAGTCCCACAGAGAAAGGCAGGGCCTGGCTGCCTGGTTGCACCTATCCTGCAGCATGGCAATGTTCCGCTGTGTCTACTCAACACCTGAGCACTGGAGGCTTAGTGTGATTGCTTTATTCTCTGGCTTTTTCTTTCTTGGGAGAAAATTTCAAGTCATTTAAGAACATATATTAGAATTTTCTTTTTCTAGTGATGAACATTTTGTGAGCAGTCTATTATGACACGTGGCACCCTTCAAATTGCTTAGTCCACAAATTGTACCAGCCCCCTGCCTTGCCTCTTTACCTGAGAACTGTCTCCATGTATTAAAGAGTTAAGGAGGCTGGACGCAGTGGCTCATGCCTGTAATCCCAGCACTTTGGGAGGCTGAGGTGGGCAGATCACTTGAGGTCAGGAGTTCGAGACCAGCCTGACCAACAGGGTGAAACCAGTCTCTACTACAAAAACACAAAAAATTAGCCAGGCGTGGTGGCGGGCACCTGTAGTCCCAGCTACTCGGGTGGCTGAGGCAGGAGAATGGCGTGAACCCGGGAGGCAGAGCTTGCAGTGAGCAGAGATCACGCCACTGCACCCCAGAGCAAGACTCCGTCTCCAAAAAACAAACAAACAAACAAACAAACAAAAAACAAAACAGAAAGTAGCCAGGTGTGGTGGCACATACTTGTAATCTCAGCTACTTGGGAGGCTGAGGCATAAGAATCCCTTGAACCTTGGAGGTGGAGATTGCAGTGAGCCGAGATGGCACCACAGAACTCCAGCCTGGGCGACAGAGCGAGACTCTGTCTCAAAAAAAAAAAAAAAAATTATTGCCTTGCCTACCTTGATTGTTATGATGATCAAATTAAATGTGTGTGGCAGCTCTTTACAAAATTGTATATGAAGCAAAATATGAAGTTGTTAAAAGATCATCAAGATGGTTGGAAATTAAACCAAAAAAAAGAAGCCATCAGAATTGACTGATGAGGAAAAACCTAAAGAATCCACAAGAAAACTAATAGAACTGATAAACAAATTCAGTAAAGTTGCAGGATTCAAAATTAACATACAAAAAATCAGTAGCATTTATATATGTCAGTAGTGAACAATGTGAAAAAGAAATTTAAAAAGTAATCCCATTTACAATAGCCACACATAAAATTAAATACCTAGGAATTAACCAAAGATGTGAAAGGTCTCTATAATGAAAGTCATAAAAGATGGATGAAGGAAATTGAAGAGGACACCAAAAAATGGAAAGACATTCCATGTTCATGGATTGGAAGAACTGATATTTTTAAAATGCCCATTCTATCCAAAGCAATCTACAGATTCAATGCAATCCCTATTAAAATACCAATGACATTCTTCACAGAGATAGAAAAAAAAATCCTACAATTTACATGGAACCACAAAAGACCCAGAGTAGCCAAAGCAATCCTAAGCAAAAAGAACAAAATTGGAACAAATTATAATACTATAATGTGATTCCTCCAATCTCTAGTATAATCAAATTATACTAGAGAGCTATAGTAGCCAAAACGGCATGGTACTTGCATAAAAACAGACACATAGACCAATGAAACAGAATAGAGAACCCAGAAACAAATTCATACACCACAGTGAACTCACTTTCAACGAAGGTGCCCAGACATACATTGGGGAAAAGAGAGTCTCTTCAATAAAGGGTGCTGGGAAAACTGGATATCCATATGCAAAAGAATAAAACTAGACCACTATCTCTCCCCATGTACAAAAATCAAATCAAAATGGATGAAAGACTTAAGAACTCAAACTATAAAACTGCTACAAGAAAACATTGAGAAAAATCTCCAAGACATTGGTCTGGGCAAAAATTTCTTGAGCAATATTCCACAAGCACAGGCAACCAAAGCAAAAATGGACAAATGGGATCACATCAAGTTAATAAGCTTCTGCACAGCCAAGGATACAATCAACAAAGTGAAAAGACAACCCACAGAATGTGAGAAAATATCTGCAAACTAGCCATCTGACAAGGGATTAATAACCAGAATATATAAGGAGCTCAAACAACTCTATAGGAAAAAAATCTAATAATCTGATCAAAAAATGACGAAAAGATTTGAATAGGTATTTCTCAAAAGAAAACAAGTGGCAAACAGACCTATGAAGAGGTGCTCAACATCATAGATCATCAGATACATGCAAATCAAAACTACAATGAGATATCATTTCACCCCAGTTAAGATGGCTTATATCCAGAAGACAGGTAATAACAGATGCCGGTGAGGAGGTGGAGAAAAGGAAACCCTTGTACACTGTTGGTGGGAATGTAAATTAATACAGCCACTATGGAGAACAGTTTGGAGGTTCCTCAAAAAACTAAAAATTGAGCTACTTTGTCATCCAACAATCCCACTGCTGGGTATATACCCAAAAGACAGGAAATCTGACTATAGAAGAGATATCCACACTCCTGTGTTTGTTGCAGCACTGTTTACTATAGCTAAGATTTGGAAACAACCTAAGTGCCCATCAACGAATGGATAAATAAAATGTGGTATATATACACAATGGAGTACTATTCAGCCATAGAAAAGAATGAGTTCCAGTCTGTGCAACAATATGGATGGAACTGGAGGTCATTATGCTAAATGAAATAAGCTCAGAACAGAAAGACAAACATCTCATGTTCTCACTTATTGGTGGGATCTAAAACTCAAAACAATTGAACTCATGGTCATAGAGAGTAGAAGAATGGTTACCAGAGGCTGAGAAGGGTGGTGGGGAGTTGGTGGGGGGAGGTGGGGATGGTTAGTGGGTACAAAAATAGAAAGAATGAAAAAGACCTACTATTTAACAGCACAATAGAGTGACTATAGTCAATAACTTAATTGTATATTTTTAAATACCTTAAAGAATGTAATTGGATTGTTTGTAATTCAGAGGATAAATGCTTGAGTACTCCATTCTCCATGATGTGATTAATATGCATTGCATGCCTATATCAAAACATGTCATGCACTCCATAAATATATACACCTACTATGTACCCACAAAAAAATTTAAAAATAAATTTTTAAAAAAGAATACACTGATGAAATGAATGAAATTAATTAAAAGTTTCCTAGGATGTGGTAGCAAGTCTCCGAAAATGGTCCCCCAGTGAGCCACTGCTACTGGTACCAGCAAGGAAATGTAGTTCCTTCCCTTTGAATCTGGACTGGCCCTGTGACTCATTCTGCACCAGTAGAATGTGATGAAAGTGATGCTATGTGACTTTCCATTCTGTGCAGCTGTAACCTGGTGTGAATGAATGCTCACTTTAAGGCAAGTCAGCTGCTCTGTAAGAAGTCCAAATATGCTGAGATGCCATGTTTTGAGGAAGCCCAACCTAGCCAGGTACAAAGGTCATAGGGCAAAGGTGTAGAGAGAGGCCCAGTCAGCCCCTGTTTCTTCCAGCTATTCCAGCTGAGGCATCAGATGTGTGGGTGAAGAAACCATCCTGGACATTCAGTCTTATCTGATGGCAACCACATGAGAGATCAAAGTAGGGACCACCTAGCTGAGCCCCGTCCACCACAGAACTAGGACAGATAATAAATTGTTGTTTTAAGATACTAAGTGTTAGGATGGTTTGTTTTGCAGCAATGGATAACTGGAATATAGGATGATTTTGTTTCTTCATTTTCTTGTAAGGCTTGTTGAGTTAATTAGTATAGAATTTTATGAGATACCTAGGACAAAGTCACCTATCTATATCAGAAGCAATTTCAGTTGATTTTCTATTTCTTGCCAAAGGTGCCTTGTTTCTAAAGAGTACATTTCCAGGGGGCCCTGGGAAGAAAATGACTGGTGAATCAAATACCATAATAGAAAGTTAGAAGAGGAAAAACATCTTCTACTTTCTGGCTTTATTTTTGTTGCTCTCATAAATGATTGCTCTGGAAAAAAAATTACACAAGTTATATTAGTTTTTCAAAGCACAGACTTTTGAAATCTCATAAATGATTGCTCTGGAAAAAAAATTACACAAGTTATATTAGTTTTTCAAAGCACAGACTTTTGAAATTTGTGGGGAATTTATTGAAATTCTCTTTATGGTTTAATTTATGGCTAACTAGAACTACCCTATTAATTCTCTTTTTTATTAAAGTCTTATTTATTTATTTAGAGACAGGGTTGTCTCTAAATTTATTTATTTATTTAGAGACAGGTTGGAGTGCAGTGGCTCAATCACTGCTCACTGTAGCCTCCACCTTCTGGGCTCAAGCAATCCTCCCACCTCAGCCTGCCAAGTAGCTGGGACCACAGGTTCACCATGCCTGGCTAATTTTTTGATGCTTTTTTTGTAGAGACAGGGTCTCCCTACATTGCCCAGGCTGGTCTCGAACTCCTGGGCTCAAGTGATCTTCCTGCCTTGGCCTCCCAAAGTACTGGGATCACAGGCATGAGCCACCGTGCTCAGCCTAAAAGTCAGGTTTATTGAGGTATAATTTATATGTAGTAAAATTCACAGTATAGGTGTACAGATTTATGAGATTTGACAAATGTGAGAGGTCATATAAGCCCACCAGAGTCTTAGCAATCTCTTAATAGACTGTTTCAATATCCCCCAAAAGGGTCCTCCTGCCCCTCTGTCATCAATTCCTTCCTTCCATCTCTTTTTCCTGGTAACCAGGGATCAGATTTGTGTCCCTATAGCTTTGTCTTCGCAATGTCATGTAAATGGAATCATACAGGATTGGTCATCTTATGTCTGGCTTCTTTCACTTAGCATAATGCCTTTGAGATCCATCCATATTGTTTCAGATTTTTACCTTTAGTACTGTACCAATTACATCAACTTCTTTATGTGTATTCTAAGGGCCTGCAGAGTTTTGAATAGCTAAATAAGACATAGGGACATGGCAATGTTTCTCAAAGCTCTGTCAGAGGAACACCTGCAGAATCACCTGGGGTCCTTGTTGGATTCTCAGATTGAGATCTACTGAGTCAGTGTGTCTGAGCTACTACTCAGTAATATGTGTTAACAAACACCCCCGTGTGACTTTTACACATGACTAAAGTAAGAGACCCTCAGCTATTCCAGAATGAACAAGTATATCAGATGGTCCTGAGTTAGAATGTGGCTTTGCCACTTATTAGCTGTATGAAGTTGGGCAAATTACTAAAGATCCCTCTGCACCTGTCTCTTTCTTTTTAGTTGGAAACAGTTAATTTATTCACCAAATATTTTCTGAGCACCTATTTTTAATTGCAGGTACAGTTCTAAGAACTAAGCTTGCAGCAGCTGATAAGACAAAGTCCATGCCTTCGTGAAGCACATATTCTGTCACGGCAAGATAGACAAGCATTTTAGCACATAAATATATGCGATAATTTCGGATCATCGATACTCTGTAGAAAATGAAACAATGTTTTGACATTGAGGGTACCTTAGTTAAGGTACAGCCTAGGCTACTTGTAACAAAGAGACTGGGAAATACATTTAAACAAGATGGAAGTGGGTTCCTCCTCTTTTCTCCTTAACTGTCTGAAGGAGGTGGTGAAATACACATGTAGAATGCCTTTGTCACCCACATCTCTACAACCTTCCATTTTTCTGTTGTCTAGTTGCTTCAATTCCTATCATCTTGTCTGTATTCCAGCTAGGAGAAAGGAGAAAAAGGTTGTGGGAATATGTGCCCATTTTTTTAAGGGTACATCACTTCTGTTCACATTCTATTGATTAGAACTTCTAGTCCATGACACATCTATCTGCAAGGGAAGCTGGGCAATGTAGTCTCTATCTCTGTGGCCACATGTTCAGCTAAAATTCCAGACGAGGATGGCTATAGGTGGACAAGAGCAATCCCTGCCAGAGTGCAACTGGATGAGACTACATTAACCACGGTAGTCAAACAAAGCCTCTTTTATAAGAAAGTGATAGTTGAAGGAACCAAATGGTAGAGAAGGCTAAATTTCAATTCCTGCTTGTGACCCTCGGTTGGGCACTTTCACATAGTCACAGCCTATCTGCCCTCATGCAGCAGGGAGGTAATTTACTGTGTCTGCACTACCTTAGAGTAGATTAAGAACAGGGTAACTGGGACAAGATCTTCCCCTAGAGGAAACTGTGAAATTGAGATGGAAGTTTCCATCTCCTTTGTCAAGAGTTTTTAGGGTTTTTATTTTTATTTTTTTCTGGTTTTTTAAAAATTATACTTTAAGTTTTAGGATACATGTGCACAACGTGCAGATTTGTTACATATGTATACATGTGCCATGTTGGTGTGCTGCACCCATTAACCCGTCATTTAACATTAGGTATATCTCCTAATGCTATCCCTCCCCACTTCCCCCACCCCACAAGAGGCCCCAGTGGGTGATGTTCCCCTTCCTGTGTCCATGTGTTCTCATTGTTCAATTCCCACCTATGAGTGAGAACATGTGGTGTTTGGCTTTTTGTCCTTGGGATAGTTTGCTGAGAATGATGGTTTCCAGCTTCATCCATGTCCCTACAAAGGACATTAACTCATCCTTTTTTATGGCTGCATAGTATTCCATGGTGTATATGTGCCACATTTTCTTAATCCAGTCTATCATTGTTGGACATTTGGCTTGGTTCCAAGTCTTTGCTATTGTGAATAGTGCTGCAATAAACATACGTGTGCATGTGTCTTTATAGCAGCGTGTTTTATAATCCTTTGGGTATATACCCAGTAATGGGATGGCTGGGTCAAATGGTATTTCTCGTTCTAGATCCCTGAGGAATCGCCACACTGACTTCCACAATGGTTGAACTAGTTTACAATCCCACCAACAGTGTAAAAGTGTTCCAATTTCTCCACATCCTGTCCAGCACCTGTTGTTTCCTGACTTTTTAATGATCGCCATTCTAACTGGTGTGAGATGGTATCTCACTGTGGTTTTGATTTGCATTTCTCTGATGGCCAGTGATGATGAGCATTTTTTCATGTGTCTTTTGGCTGCATAAATGTCTTCTTTCGAGAAGTGTCTGTTCATATCCTTTGCCCACTTGTCGATGGGGTTGTTTTTTTCTTGTAAATTTGTTTGAGTTCATTGTAGATTCTGGATATTAGCCCTTTGTCAGATGAGTAGATTGCAAAAATTTTCTCCCATTCTGTAGGTTGCCTGTTCACTCTGATGATAGTTTCTTTTGTTGTGCAGAAGCTCTTTAGTTTAATTAGATCCCATTTGTCAATTTTGGCTTTTGTTGCCATTGCTTTTGGTGTTTTAGACATAAAGTCCTTGCCCATGCCTATGTCCTGAATGGTAATGCCTAGGTTTTCTTCTAGGGTTTTTATGGTTTTAGGTCTAACATTTAAGTCTTTAATCCATCTTGAATTAATTTTTGTATAAGGTGTAAGGAAGGGATCCAGTTTCAGCTTTCTACCTATGGCTAGCCAGTTTTCCCAGCACCATTTATTAAATAGGGAATCCTTTCCCCATTTCTTGTTTTTGTCAGGTTTGTCAAAGATCAGATGGTTGTAGATATGCGGCATTATTTCTGAGGGCTCTGTTCTGTTTCATTGGTCTATATCTCTGTTTTGGTACCAGTACCATGCTGTTTTGGTTACTGTAGCCTTGTAGTACAGTTTGAAGTCAGGTAGCATCAAATAGATGCAATAAAAAATGATAAAGGGGATATCATCACCGATCCCACACAAATACAAACTACCATCAGAGAATACTATAAACACCTCTACGCAAATAAACTAGAAAATCTAGAAGAAATGGATAAATTCCTCGACACATACACCCTCCCAAGACTAAACCAGGAAGAAGTTGAATCTCTGAATAGACCAGTAACAGGCTCTGAAATTGATGCAATAATCAATAGCTTACCAACCAAAAAAAGTCCAGGACCAGATGGATTCACAGCTCAATTCTACCAGAGGTACAAGGAGGAGCTGGTACCATTCCTTCTGAAATTATTCCAATCAATAGAAAAAGAGGGAATCCTCCCTAACTCATTTTATGAGGCCAGCATCATCCTGATACCAAAGCCTGGCAGAGACACAACAAAAAAAAGAATTTTAGACCAATATCCCTGATGAACATCGATGCAAAAATCCTCAATACAATACTGGCAAACCGAATCCAGCAGCACATCAAAAGGCGTATCCACCATGATCAAGTGGGCTTCATCCCTGGGATGCAAGGCTGGTTCAACATACGCAAATCAATAAACGTAATCCAGCATATAAACAGAACCAACGACAAAACCACATGATTATCTCAATAGATGCAGAAAAGGCCTTTTACAAAATTCAACAGCCCTTTATGTTAAAAACTCTCAATAAATTAGGTATTGATGGGACATATCTCAAAATAATAAGAGCTATCTATGACAAACCCACAGCCAATATCATACTGAATGGGCAAAAACTGGAAGCATTCCCTTTGAAAACTGGCACAAGACAGGGATGCCCTCTCTCACCACTCCCATTCAACATAGTGTTGGAAGTTCTGGCCAGGGCAATCAGGCGGGAGAAGGAAATAAAGGGTATTCAATTAGGAAAAGAGGAAGTCAAATTGTCCCTGTTTGCAGATGACATGGTTGTATATCTAGAAAACACCATCGTCTCAGCCCAAAATCTCCTTAAGCTGATAGGCAACTTCAGCAAAGTCTCAGGAAACAAAATCAATGTGCAAAAATCACAAGCATTCTTATACACCAATAACAGACAAACAGAGAGCCAAATCATGAGTGAACTCCCATTCACAATTGCTTCAAAGAGAATAAAATACCTAGGAATCCAACTTACAAGGGATATGAAGGACCTCTTCAACGAGAACTACAAACCACTGCTCAATGAAATAAAAGAGGATACAAACAAAAGGAAGAACATTCCATGCTCATGGGTAGGAAGAATTGATATCGTGAAAATGGCCATACTGCCCAAAGTAATTTATAGATTGAATGCCATCCCCATCAAGCTACCAATGACTTTCTTCACAGAATTGGAAAAAACTACTTTAAAGTTCATATGGAAGCAAAAAAGAGCCCTCATTGCCAAGTCAATCCTAAGCCAAAAGAACAAAGCTGGAGGCATCACGCTACCTGACTTCAAACTGTACTATGAGTTTTTAGGGTTTTTAAAAACCCATTTGAAGGATATTATAAGAAATTGAAAAAAGGTGAAGTAACTATTAAATGTGATCCAGATGGACTGCTTAGTATACTCAAGAATGGATTTTCAACTGGGTATCAAGTGATATCAAAAAAGTGTGCCCTATTGCTAATATTATGTTTATTCATCCATGTGGAGGTTTATATAGGTGAATTAACTCTGTGATCATTCCTTAAACACATTTTTGGTTAGGTGCGGTGGCTCATGCCTGTAATCCCTGCATTTTGGGAGGTGGAGGTGGGCGGATCACCTGAGGTCGGGAGTTCCGACCAGCCTGGCCAACATGGTGAAACCATGTCTCTACTAAAAATGTAAAAATTAGCCAGGTGTGGTGGCGCATGCCTCCCAGCTACTTGGGAGGCTAGGGCAGGGGGATCGCTTGAACCTGGGAGGTGGAGGTTGCAGTGAGCTGAGATTGCACCATTGCACTCCAGCCTGGGTGACAGAGCAAGACTCCATCTCAAAAATAACAAAAATACATTTTCATCAACATATTTATAATTCATGTACTTTTCTGTATTGAAGTTGTTAAAGTTTATAGGAGGCCATAGTTTTGGACAAGCTTCCTGTACTAGCCCGCAGCACACCAGACCAAAGAAGAATAGTCACTTGTGCCAAGTAATCAAACTGAACTTTGAAATCGGGGGCAGTTTTCCAAAAGCAGGAGATTCACAGCACCAATCAGAGGGGGTCTAGTTTACCTGAGCCAACACAATGATAAGGAAATCCCCTCTGTTTTAACCCTATAAGGAAGGTAACTTCAAAATGACCAATCTGATTTTTGTTCCCTTTTTCTATTTTCTTCAACCCTTTTGTGCCTACAAAGCCAAACCCCTCTGCTCAACTCACTAGAACACTCATTTTATTTTACCGAATGAGATGTTGCCCTATTCTAGAATCACAAATAAAGCCAATTAAACTAAATTTGCTGTAATTTTGTCTTTTGAAAAAGTTATGCTTCAATTTTTTTAAAAAGTTTATTTACAAATAAGATAAAGTAAGCATCCCCAAGTGTACTGTGTAGAGCATTCGGTCACAAAGTTTCTGTTAGTGTTGGTGGATCTCAGGAAGATCTGCTCAATGTAAGCTGTGTTGTAGCATCACAAAATCTCACCTCCCCACCTTCATTATTTTTTGAGAGGACAGGAAAATGTTGATGTAAACTTGGGAATGCCTTTATGGAATTTTAGGCTAGTGGTTCCCATGTGTCCTATTAGCCAACATTTCCCACCAGATTTATTCTCATGCCCTTCCAAGTTTGGGAACCCCACATCTTTTCTGGGGTCATGGTTCCCCATTTCATGAGGGACAGGTAAAAGCACACTTGCATCTTTCTTTTTTTTTTTTGAGACCAGGTCTCACTCTGTTGCCCAGGCTGGAGCGCAATGGTGAGATCTCAGCTCACTGCAGCCTCCGCCTCCCGGGTTCAAGCGATTCTCCTGTCTCAGCCCCTCGAGTAGCTGGGATTACAGGCACTCGCCACCACGCCAGGCTAATTTTTGCATTTTTAGTAGAGTCGGGGTTTCACCATTTTGGCCAGGCTGGTCTCGAACCCCTGGCCTCAAGTGATCTTCCCACTTCGGCTTCCCAAAGTGCTGGGATTACAGGCGTGAGCCACCGCGCACCGGCCTAAATTCTTATGTGTTTTTTTTTCTTGAGTCTCACTCTGATAAGAGTCTCACTCTGTCGCCCAGGCTGAAGTGCAGTGGCACAATCTCGGCTCACTGCAGCCCCCACCTCCCGAGTTCAGTTGATTCTTCTGCCTCAGCCTCCTGAGCAGCTGGGATTACAGGCATCAGCCAGCACGCCCAGCTAATTTTTCTTGTGTGTTTTTTTAGTAGAGACGGGGTTTCACCATGTTGGCCAGGCTGGTCTCAAACTCCTGACCTCCAGTGATCCACCTGCCTCTGCCTCCCAAAGTGTTGGGATTACTTATAGGCGTGAGCCACCGTGCCCGGCCATAAGGCCATTTTTGAAAAATGAAACCTAGGTCTCATTTTGATTCTACATCAGTAATAAAGACTGAAAGGAAACGCTAATTCACAGGGCAGCAGGTTTTTGTTTGTTTGTTTGTTTGAGACAGAGTCTCGCTCTTTCGCCTAGGCTGGAGTGCAGTGGTGCGATCTCGGCTCACTGCAACCTCCGCCTCCAGGGTTTAAGCGATTCTCCTGCCTCAGCCTCCCGAGTAGCTGAGACTACAGGCGTGCATCACCACACCTGGCTAATTTTTTGTATTTTTAGTAGAGACGGGGTTTCACTGTGTTAGCCAAGACGGTCTCGATCTCCTGACCTCGTGATCTCCCCGCCTCGGCCTCCCAAAGTGCTGGGATTACAGGCGTGAGCCACCGCTCCCGGCCTGTGTTGAGGTTTAAAAATGTGTCTTTTAATGATTTTTGCCTCCCCTCCCCCTTTTTCAAGGACTCTAAGGTGCACGGGATTAGGTTAGTCATGATCTTTGCTTCATAAGGCACTGTCATCATTGCTTCACACATAGCCTGCTTTTTTTCTTTGTATTATATATTGAACCTTCATTGATATGGTTACCATAGCTACACTACCTCCCAAACATAGTGGCATAAAACATTCATTCATTATGCTCACAGATTCTGTGGGTTAGCAATTTGGCTAGAACACAGTGGGGAAGGCCAGTCTGTGCTCTGTGATGTCTGGGGACTCAGTTGGAAGGCATAGAAGTCTGAGGCTGGAATCGTTTGAAGTTTTCTCACTCATAGGTCTGGCAGTTTTTGCTGGCTGTCAGCTGAGACCTTAGCTGGGGTTGTTAGCAGAAACACCTACATGTGGCTTTCCTCGTGGCCTGGGCTTTCTCACTACATGGTCGCTGGGTTCCGGAGCGGGTGTCTCAAGAGAAAGTGAGCCAAGAGAAAGCTGTATTTTCTTTTTAATGACCTAGCCTTGTAATAAGATTGGACATTACCGTGTTCACCCCTGTTCCACATTGATTTTCCTGGGATATTTGTTTTTATCACAACCACTCCTGAGAAACCATCTTAACAAAGATATAATGTTATTGATAGGAATGGGGCAATATACAGGTGGCCGTCTGTATGCGCAGGTTCTGCATCCACAGATTCAACCAAAATCTGATTGAAAACATAAAAAAAGAAAAAAATACAGTATAACAACTACTTACATAATTAGGTATTATAAGTAATCTAGAGATGATTTAAAAGTATTCGTGAGGATGTGTATTACTTATATGCAGGTACTCTGCCTTTTTATATAAGGGGCTTGTGCATCCATCCTGGGGGTGGCCACAGCTGTTCTTGGAAATAATGCCTGTGTGCCATGGCCCCACCTCCCCCAATCCCTGCAGATATGGACTGCTGCAATGTTACTGTGAACTGCTTAGTTTACATCATTATTGACAGATGCGGTTGTATTTTCCTGTGGTGCCCCAGAGTGCCTTAGGGCACAGTTTGGGAAGCAGGGTCCCAAGTGGAGAGCTTATGTCTTCTCTGCTCATCTTTAGCTAAGGTAGATTCAAGGCTGGGATCTGGAATCGTCTGAAGGCACTTTTCCAGTGGTTGATACTGGCTGTTGGCTGAGGCTTTGGCTCGGGCTCTTGGCCAATACACTAACCCATGGCCTTTTGATGTGGCCTGGGCTTCTTGCCTGGTAGCTGGGTTCCAAAGACAAATGTCTTGAGGGATCAGACTGAAAGCTGTATCACATTATTTGATCTAACCTCAGAAGTCACAGTGTGTTACTTCTATCTGGCAGTCACAAAGTTTCCCCTGGTTTTCAGGGAGGGAAGATAGAGTCTCTCTCGATGGATATGTGGCAATGTTTTGGAAGAGCCACGTGGGACCAGAAGTAATGCTGTCACTATTTTCTGAAAGTATAAGCTACTTTGATTATATATCTGGTACCTGATAACTGTAGAATGTCAGCTATATTGTAGACAACATTTTCATGACAAAATTGACCCCTAATTGATAGATTGCATCTGGCCTGGGAGAACTACGGGTACCTGATGGGTATATCATATTTAGGACTTAATGCAGAGATTCTTCTTCTTTTTTTTTTTTTGAGATGGAGTCTCGCTCTGTTGCCCAGGCTGGAGTGCAGTGGTGCAATCTCATCTCACTGCAAGCTCAGCCTCCTGGGTTCACGTGATTCTCCTGCCTCAGCCTCCCAGGTAGCTGGGACTACAGGCATGTGCCACCACACCTGGCTAATTTTTTGGTATTTTTTTTTTAGTAGAGATGGTGTTACACTGTGTTAGCCAGGATGGTCTCGAACTCCTGACCTCAAGTTATCCACCCACCTTGGCCTCCCAAAGTGCTGGGATTACAGGTGTGAGCCACCACGCCCAGCTAAAAGCTTTTTCTTATGAAAAATTTGAAACATATGCGAAGAACACAAAATGGTATAACCTCTTTCTACCATTGCCCAGCTTCAACAGTGATCAACGTTTTGCCATTCTTGTATCATCTATGCCTTCACCCAGTTTCTATCTCCTGCTTGATAATGATTTATGGCTCTTTTTTTTTTCAGGTAAAATTTACATATATTAAAGTGTACAAATCTCAGCTGTAGGATTTTGACAAACGGTAAGCCCCGGTGACCCACACACTCACCAAGACACTATGTTTTTCATTTTCACCTTCCCAGTCAATAGCCATCTGTCCTGAGGCAATTGCTGTTTTGATTTTTTTTCTTTTTCACCTCAGATTAGTGTTGCCTATTCTGGAACTTGATATAAAAGGAATCATACAGAATTTTACTTATTTATTTATTTTTAAGAGAGAGTCTAGCTCTGTCGCCCAGGCTGGAGTGCAGTGGTACAGTCTCGGTTCGCTGCAACCTCCGTCTCCTAGGTTCAAGCGATTCTCATGTCTCCGGAGTAGCTGGGATTACAAGCATGTGCCACCACGCCCAGCTAATTTTTGTATTTTATATTCTTTGTGTCCAGCTTCTTTCAATTGATCTAATGTTTATGAAAGTCATTTATGTTGGCATGAGCTGAGTACTCTTCCATTGTATGGATATATCACAATTTGTTTTTCTATTCTAGTGATAGACCTTTAGGTTGGTTCCAGTAAAGCTTCTGTGAACTGGTTAACCTGCCTTAATATTTGCTTGCAATATATACTGCTTTTGAAATACAATAGCATTTAATTAAAAATTCCACTAATTTATAATTTTTGAGGCTGATCTGTCCCTCACCCCTCCACCTTAATATATTGTTCTGAGTTAGTGTTGTACTTCAGCAAATATCCATTAATTTTAACATTTAACATTTCAAAGTTTATTTCAAAGTTTATATAAAACTGGTACCTAATAGTTGAGAATTCTTGCTTTTGCCAGAAATTGAATTGAATACTTTTTTGAACACCAAAGTTTTCCCCCAAAAATCATTTTACCTTTCACTAAACTAATGAACTAATGGCATAATAAGCAATCTCTCTTTTTTTTTTTTTTTTTTGAGACGGAGTCTCGCTCTGTCTCCCAGGCTAGAGTGCAGTGGCATGATCTTGGTTCACTGCAACTTCCACCTCCTGGGTTCAAGCAATTCTCTTGCCTCAGCCTCCCGAGTGAGTAGCTGTCACTACAGGTGCACACTACCACACCTGGCTAATTTTTGTATTTTTAGTAGAAACGAGGTTTCACCATGTTGGCCACGCTGGTCTCAAACTCCTGACCTCAAGGGATCCACCTGCCTCAGCTTCCCAAAGTGTTGGGATTACAGGTGTGAGCCACTGCACCTGGCCAATCCCTCTTTTTTATTTCTCATTTGTTTTCCATTTTATTTTTCAGAATTGAGTCCCTAAGTCCTGAGTTGGTGGCAGCTGCATCTGCTGTGGCAGATTCTCTCCCTTTTGACAAGCAAATAACCAAGTCAGAGTTGTTGAGGCAGCTCCAGCAGCATGAGGAAGAGTCAAGGGCACAGAGAGATGCAGAGAGAACTAAAATTAGGTGAGTGAATCAAACCTTTAAGTCAGTAATGTTTATATCTCAAAATGGGCCATTTTCATGTGGCTAGTGGGTAATACACATAGTATATACCATATAAGTGGAATTTGTATATAGCATGTATGGCATAATTTTAGCAATTCAATTTTTTTTTAAAACTTAAGACATAAGTATGACTATAGTTTTTAAGAAACCAATTGAATAAAGTTTCCTTTTAGGAAGTTACAGTTTCTTGTCCATGAAAATAGAAATGGTAAATTCAGTAATGTTATTAAAAATAAATAACAGAATAAGGTAGCTTCTCTGAGAAAAGTAATTTTTTTCAGTTAAGTAGCTTGTTGGTTTTATGCACAGTATGATAATCTTCAGGTCTGTTTCCTTCTCTTTTTCCTCCTATTCTTATGTATCAGCTGACATCTTTCCACTTATTCTCTTCGTCTCTCATTATTTTATGCCATGTTATACTACTTGCTGCCTACTTTATAGTAAGTGGTAACACTGCTTTATTTTGTAGAGTGATCTAAATCAGTTGTTCTCAATGAGCATGTGTACCAGATTTATTTCAAGAAGTGAAAAGAAATGGCCATATGCGCTGGTTCATGCCCATGATCCCAGCACTTTGGGAGGCTGAGGCAAGAGGATCACTTGAGGCCAGGAATTTGAGACCAGCCTGAGCAACAAAGCAAGACCCCATCTCTACAAAACATAAAAAAATTAGCTGGGCACAGTGGCTTGTGCCTGTAGTTCTAGCTACTTTGGAGGCTGAGGCAGGAGGATCACTTAAGTCCAGGGTTTGAAGCTGCATTGAGCTGTGATCTCACCACTGCACTCCAGCCTGGGCAATAGAGTGAGACCCTATCTCTAAAAGAAATAGTAATTTTTTAAAAAAGGAAGACATAGATATCTGGACTGTCAGTTCAGTGACTCATTTTATTTGTGTTTGAACAAATACAAAGCAGCAAATAAATATGGCTAACTCTTGGTTTTAATTTAGTTATCAAATGTAGGTGATAGGTATACAGATACTGATTTTACTTTCCTATCATTTTCTCTGAATAATTTTTCATGAGACACTTAATGATTTAAATGAAGATTTCTGAAGAACATCTTTAAAAGATGAAAGTAAACATTAATTGTAATGTTCTGTGTTATGTGAGTGTTAATAGGTGACATTTTTTATTTAAACATTTTTATGCTGTATAATTAGTACACAAAAATGAAATAAGAATTAAATGATATCAGTCTCCTGTTGAAGAAAGTTTTTACTGTTCTGTAGCTAAGATTTCTAATACACTTGACCTTTTTATTATTTCAGTTTCAGTAACGTAATATCAGATATGAATGTTGCCAGATCTGCTACAGCTAGAGTTTGTTCAAGACCAGAGCATCAGATTCAGTTTGACAAGGGCTATGACAATTATCCTGGCCAGGAGAAGACTGCTGATCTTACAAAAAGGTATCAGGCTTTGTAATCTTCTGGGTTTTGTTTGTGTAGTTTGTTTTTACCTTAACTGTAGACTTTTACCTTATTGCGTGTGTGTATTATTGCTGTTGGATATCTGAGCATTATGAATGCATTTACATCTGTGTTCTTACTCTCTGTATACCACTTCCTAGAGAGGGAACCATGTGCTGGATTTAGCCAGTCCTGCAGTTTTCCATACCTGAAATCAAAGTGGGCCATGCTTCACATCTACCCATGATGAATAGTGGTCTTTTGATTTAGAATAAGAGGAGCTGACTGAATTCTGAACAAATAAGTATTTTGTGAGAAACATTATTTTTCATTTTGAATATAAGTGACTAATACTGTGTATTCATATCCCCTTTATATCTCAATACGTGCTTATCTTTTGGTGTATCTTAGAGAAATAACCCACCATCAATGAAAAGAAGGAAAGGCAAGAGGAAAAAAGTTTATATAGTACCTTAAAGTGGTAGATTATTTGTGGCCATTTGAATTTACTGATTTGAAGTTCTTAAAGATGCTGAGCCATGCCTTACATAGTTATTTTAGAATCTAAAGTTGTTCTGTATTTGCATAAAGTTTCTGTTCTTTCTCACCTTTAAACCCTGAAAGTGACAGCTGGGAAGGAGGAACCAGATATTTGGCATGGTCTGCAAAAATTAACTTGTCTTTACAGCAGGATATGCTCACAATTGGAGTGTTTTCAATGCATTATGTATTCTGTGGATTTAAGTGAAATCAGAAACTTGAGTTAACTCCTTCCAGGTGTTAAATTACTGATTTATACAAGAAAGTTGGAAAAGGTGGTCAGCAGTTAACACAGGAAGTTCAAGAGGTTATGGTGACTTTGGAAGATTATTTGAATTACTAATTTAAAGTGATTCAGTGTCTGTTACATACTATTGAATACAGGAGAGGTCTACTTGGAGTTTTACTTAATAATATTTAACTGAGTCGGTTAATTCTCGAGAATATTTAACTGAATCATTCATCTTGGACGTGATTCTGTGCAACTACATTAGGATGGTATATTATAATTTGATTTTTAATATTATATTTGATATTTAATATTTTTAAAATTAGAAGCTAAAATAGGAAAGGGGTTTCTTTGCCTCCAATGTGTTAAAAAGCCAGGGAGTAAGGGGAAGCAATGATGAGACACCAAGTTGTTCAGCCTGCTGTGACTGGGGTAGGATCTAGGGTATTAACCCCAGACAACCCAGGCCTGGACTGATTCCTTCTGTTGGAGATTGACAGTTCACACTGGCCTGCCTCAGAATGTTGGCACTGCCACTGACTGTTCTGTGACTGGGCACCTTTTATAGCCTCCATCAACCTGTTTCCCCAGCTATAAAATGCTGAAAGTGAAACCTAGCTTAAATGGCTTTCTTGAGGAATAGATCTGGTACACAGTAGGTGCTCAGCAAATGTCCATTCCCTTTCTTTATAGTACATTACTCTTTTGAAATTCAATACTTTACCAAGACATTTGCCCTCTGCTGTGACTTGCTTTAATCCACCATCCTATTTGCCAGACGTGCAGTTGAGGGAGAAGAAGGCAAGGCAGTGAAGAGAGTTCTGGAGCATAAAAGCCTTTGTTTATAAATAACTTGGGAACCTGCTAGAGGAAAGATTATATGTTTGAGATCACGTTATTTAACGTTCATATGGTATTTGCATTTTTTCCAGTTATTTCTGTTCAGTAGAGAGAAGTAATTTAGTTTATAAAAAAAAAATAATTCTTTTTTTTTTTTTTTTCAGACAGAGTCTTGCTCTGTCGCCCAGGCTGGAGTGCAGTGGCATGATCTTGGCTCACTGCAAACTCCATCTCCTGGGGTCAAGCGATTCTCCTGCCTTAGCCTCCCAAGTAGCTGGGACTCAGCCTCCCAAGTAGCTAGGATTACAGGCATGCGCCACCATGCCCAGCTAATTTTTTTGTGTGTTTTTAGTAGAGACAGGATTTCACCATGCTGGCCAGGCTGGTCTTGAACTCCTGACCTTGTGATCTGCCCTCCTTGGCCTCCCAAAGTGCTGGGATTACAGGCATGAGCCACCACGCCCAGCCTCAAAATTATTTTTAAAACTAACCCCCCACTTTATTTTTTATTTTTATTTTTTGAGATGGGGTCTCTCTCTTATTGCCCAGCCTGGAGTGCAGTGGCACAATCTCGGCTCACTGCAACCTCTGCCTCCTGGGTTCAAGGGATTCTCTTGCCTCAGCCTCCTGAGCAGCTGGAATTACAGGCACCTGCCATCACATCCGGCTAATTTTTTTGTATTTTTGGTAGAGATGGGGTTTTACCATGTTGGCCAGGCTGGTCTCGAACTCCTGACCTCAGGTGATCCACCCACCTCGGCCTCCCAAAGTGCTGGGATTACAGGCATGAGCCACCTTGCCTGGCCAACCCTCCAGTATATAAACTGGATTTTAACCTGCCACTAGATTTATTCAAGTAAATATATGAATTGATGCATAAAGCAGTTGATTATCAAATGTGCAAGAAAATGTCACCTATTAACTCTCTGATATTAATTTCAATAGCTAATTTAAAATAGTCATGTAAAGAAAGTTAATAATTATTTTAAAATTACAGAATGATTGCTTTATGAAAGGGAATGTTGTGATTTGCCTATGCAATTTTTTATAATTATGATTTATAATTAAACATTGCAGTGTTTTCTGCCCTTAAAGACAAATGTTGACTTTAACTTTAGCATAGTTTTATAGTTTTTCACAACATGGAGTTTTTAAAACCTTAATATAAATGGGAAAAAATAAAAATTATGGCAAATTAAGCTAATCTTTTCAATTAGGTATTTTGGAAATTAAATTGCTTTAACTAATTTGTTGTATATGAAGCAAAACTTCAAGTGCACATTTCTGTTTTTAGTTTATTGGTCCTAAAAATGTGTCAATTTAGCTAAGATTTTTGATGTGGGTCAGTGGAATTATTTTTAATTTCTACATAGAATATTTCACTTAAGATATTTTCTCATAATTTTTGTTGACAGTTTAAAATATATTCATTAAAATGTTATTTTCTTTTTTTTAGACTTAGGAAAAATATATTCACGGGGAAAAGACTTAATATTTTTGACCTGACGGCAGTTACTAAAGACACACCTGAAACAGGTTTGTTAAGGATAACACTATTGGAGGTGTTGGGTTCGGGGCGCGGGCAGCTGGGTTCTCCCTGTTCCCTTGGGCAGGTGCAGGGTCGAGGGGTTCAAAGCCTCCGGAACGCGTTTTGGCCTGAGTTGGGGAGCGGAGCGGGGAGGCACCTGCGGCTTGCTGCCCCGCCCCCTTCTCCGGCTCGCCGCAGACCGATAAGCCCGCCTGCTCCCTCTGCCGGCCCTGGGGCCGTGTCCCCCGGGGAACTCCAGCCGAGGCCTGGGCTTCTGCCTGCAGGTGTCTGCGGCGAGGCCTCTAGGGTACAGCCCGATTTGGCCTCATGGTGGGTTTCGGGGCCAACCGGCCGGCTCGCCGCCTGCCTTCTCTCGTGCTGGTGGTGCTGCTGGTAGTGACCGTCGTCCTCACCTTCAACTGCTGGAGCATCTCTTCCTGCCACGTCCTGCTTCAGGAGGAGGTGGCCGAGCTGCAGGGCCAGGTCCGGCGCACCGAAGTGGCCCGCGAGCGGCTGGAAAAGGGCAATTCGGACCTCTTGCTGTTGGTGGACACGCACAAGAAACAGATCACCAGAAGGAGGCCGACTAGGGCCGCCTCAACAGCCGGCTGCAGGTCAGACAGGGCCTGGGGAAGAGATGCGAGGATGACAAAGTTAAACTACAGAACGACATATCATATCAGATGGCAGACATACATCATTTAAAGGAGCACCTTGCCGAGAGCTTCGTCAGGAGTTTCTTCGACAAGAAGACCAGCTTCAGGACTATAGGAAGAAAAATACTTACCTTGTGAAGAGGTTAGAATATCAAAGTTTTCAGTGTGGACAGCAGATCAAGGAATTGAGAGCACAGCATGAAGAAAACATTAAAAAGTTAGTAGACCAGTTTTTACAGGAACAAAAGGAAGAGACCCTCAAGATTCAATCAAATGATGGAAAAGAACTGGGTATAAACGATCAAGTAGTACCTAAAAACATTCCAAAAGTAGCTGAGAATGTTGCAGATAAGAATGAAGAACCCTCAAGCAATCATATTCTACATGGGAAAGAACAAATCAAAAGAGGTGGTGATGCAGGGATGCCTGGAATAAAAAAGAATGACCTAGCAAAAGTCGATGATCTTCCCCCTGCTTTAAGGAAGCCTCCTATTTCAGTTTTTCAACATGAAAGTCATCAAGCAATCTCCCATCTTCCAACTGGACAACCTCTCTCCCCAAATATGCCTCCAGATTCACAGGTAAACCACAATGGAAACCCTGGTACTTCAAAACAGAAGCCTTCCAGTCCTCTTCAGCGTTTAATTCCAGGCTCAAACTTGGACAGTGAACCAAGAATTCAAACAGATATACTAAAGCAGGCTACCAAGGATAGAATCAGTGAGTTCCATAAATTGAAGTAAGGCCACTTCTTTGATGAGAATGAATCTCCTCTTCATCTGCAGCATGGCTCTAAACTGGCGGATTATAATGGGGATGATGGTAACGTAGGTGAGTATGAGGCAGACAAGCAGGCTGAGCTAGCTTACAATGGGGAAGAAGATGGTGATGGTGGAGCGGAAGACGTCCAAGATGATGAAGAACGAGAGCTTCAAATGGATCCTGCAGACTATGGAAAGCAACATTTCAATGATGTCCTTTAAGTCCTAAAGGAACACTTCAGAAAACCTAAAGTGCTGTAAAATGAAATCATTTTCTATTTTGTCCTTTCTGACTTTTGTTGTAAAGATGAGTTGTATCAGTTGTAAAAATACATTGAGATAGAATTAAGGAAAAACTTTAATGAAGGAATGTACCCATGTACATATGTGAACTTTTTCATATTGTATTATCAAGGCATAGACTTTTTTGGTTATGATACAGTTAAGCCAAAAACAGCTAATCTTTGCATGTAAAGCAAACTAATGTATATTTCACATTTTATTGAGCTGACTTATTTCCACAAATAGATAAACAAGAAAAAATGGTTGTACAGGTTATATGTTGCACAGCATAACCATAGTAAGAACAAAACAGATATTCAGCAGAAAACTTTTTATACACTGATTCTTTTTTTTTTTTTGAGACAGAGTTTTAGTCTTGTTGCCCAGGCTGGAGTGCAATGGCACAATCTTGGCTCACTGCAACCTCTGCCTCCTGGGTTCAGGTGATTCTCCTGCCTCAGCCTCCCAAGTAGCTGGGATTACAGGCACCCGCCATCACGCCCAGCTAATTTTTGTATTTTTATTTTTGTATTTTTTTTTAGACGAGTCTCGCTCTGTCCCCCAGGCTGGAGTGCAGTGGCGCCATCTCGGCTCACTGCAAGCTCCGCCTCCTGGGTTCAAGCAGTTCTCTGCCTCAGCCTTCCGAGTGGCTGGGATTACAGGCGCCTGCCACCACGCCCGGCTAGTTTTTTTGTATTTTTAGTAGGGACGGGGTTTCAGCATCTTGGCCAGGCTGGTCCTGAACTCCTGACCTCATGATCCACCTGCCTCGGCCTCCCAAAGTGCTGGGATTACAGGCATGAGCCACCACACCCAGCCTAATTTTTGTATTTTTAAAATAGAGAGCTAATAATTGTATATTTAATAGAGACAGGGTTTCACCATGTTGGCCAGGCTGGTCTTGAACTCCTGACCTCAGGTGATCCTCCTGCCTTGGCCTCCCAAAGTGCTGGGACTACACTGGTGAGCTACTGTGCCCAGTCTACACACCAATTCTTGTTAGCCCAACAGCTGTGCTGTTCTATCTACCCCTCATTTCATGCTCAAGGAGTCATACCTAGAATAGTTACACACAAGAGGGAAACTGGAAGCCAAACACTGGACAGTATGTGTACAAAGTCACCTCCCTACTCCTTTTATTTTACATGAGTGCTGATGCATTTTGGCAGATGAGCTTTCAGCTGAGGCCTGATGGAAGTTGAGATAACCTGCAAAGACATAACAATATTTATAGTTACATATCTTAGTTTTTTGTTTTGTTTTGTTTTCTTTTTTCTTTCTTTCTTTCTTTTTTTTTTTGAGACGGAGTCTTGCTCTGTTGCCCAGGCTGGAGTGCAGTGGCGCGATCTTGGCTCACTGCAAGCTCTGCCTTCCGGGTTCATGCCATTCTCCTGCCTCAGCATCCCGAGTAGCTGGGACTACAGGCGCCCGCCACCACGCCCAGCTAATTTTTGTTTTTTTGTATTTTTAGTAGAGACGGGGTTTCACCGTGTTAGCCAGGATGGTCTCGATTTCATGACCTCGTGATCCGCCCACCTTGGCCTGCTGGGATTACCGGCATGAGCCACCGCTTCCGGCCACTTAGTTCTTGAAATTGTGTGATGAGGCAGCAGGGAGGAGGGCAGGGCGGGCTGCAGGCGGGGTCCGGCTCTGGGGCCAGTCTGGGCCACGGTCGGGGCCCAGTCGAGGGCTGGACTGGTTAGGGTTCAGGCGGGATCCAGCGTCCGAGTTCTGGTGGGCCGGCCTGGGGCAGGATCTGGCTCTGGCTGCGGGTCCTGGCCCGGGTCAGGGTTGGGCCTCCGATCCAGCCCGCCCCGGGGCAGGGTTCAATCCCTCGCTTGCCGAAGTCCCTGGCGCTGGCCGGGGTGGAAGACTTGGAAGGCTCTATGTCGGGAAAGGGGCTCTGAAGACCACGTGGGGCCGCTCGAAGGGGCCTGGGGCCACCCTCCTCTCTGGGTCAAAGGTCATCGCAACGGCCGGGAAGAACTTCCTCTTCCTTGGCTCTCCCCACTTACTTCCTGATAACCTGGTAGCGGTCTCCTGCGGGCGTCGTGGCTTGGGGGGAGGCGTAGCAACTTTAGGCAACTTCCCAAAGGTGTGCGCAGGTTGGGGGGGTGGGGCGCCGCGCCCCGGGAGGTGGCGGCGTCTGCGACAGCGGGAATATTAGAGTGGACCTGCAGGCTGGTCGCGAGGAGGTGGAGCGGCCCCCGCCGTGTGCCTGGGATCGGCAGGCTGGGGCAGGAGGGCAGCCGCGTGTCAGGTGACCAGCGCCATGTCCAGCCAGGTGGTGGGCAGTGAGCCTCTCTACATCATGGCAGAGCCGGCCAGGCCTGACAGTCCAAAGGGCTCCTCGGAGACAGAGACCCGAGCCTCCTGTGGCCCTGGCCCCTGGTCCAGCTCCCACCCACTGCCTCCCAGGCCACAAGGAAGAGGAGGATGGGAAGGGGCTGGGCCTGGCGAGCAGGGCGGTGGGAAGCTGGTGCTCAGCTCCCTGTCCAAGCGCCTCTGCCTGGTCTGTGGGGACGTGGCCTCCGGCTACCACAACGGTGTGTCATCCTGTGAGGCCTGCAAAGCCTTCTTCAAGAGGACCATCCAGGGGAGTATGGAGTACAGCTGTCTGGCCTCCAACGAGTGTGAGATCACCAAGCGGAGACGCAAGGCCTGTCAGGCCTGCCGCTTCACCAAGTGCCTGCGGGAGCGCGCCTGGACCGCGTCTGGGGTGGGCGGGAGAAGTACAAGTGGCGCCAGAGGTGGACCCGCTGCCCTTCCCGGACCCCTTCCCTGCTGGGCCCCTGGCAGTCGCTGGAGGCCCCTGGACGACAGGCCCAGTGAATGCGCTGGTGTCTCATCTGCTGGTGGTTGAGCCTGAGAAGCTCTATGCCTTGCCCGACCCTGCTGGCCCTGATGGGCACCTTTCAGCCGTGGCTACCCTCTGTGACCTCTTTGACCGAGAGATCGTGGTCACCATCAGCTGGGCCAAGAGCATCCCAGGCTTCTCATCGCTGTCGCTGTCTGACCAGATGTCAGTACTGCAGAGCGTGTGGATGGAGGTGCTGGTGCCGGGTGTGGCCCAGCGCTCACTGCCACTGCAGGATGAGCTGGCCTTTGCTGAGGACTTAGTGCTGGATGAAGAGGGGGCACGGGCAGCTGGCCTGGGGGAACTGGGGGCTGCCCTGCTGCAACTGGTGCGGCGGCTGCAGGCCCTGCGGCTGGAGCGAGGGGAGTGCATTCTACTGAAGGCCCTGGCCCTTGCCAATTCAGACTCTGTGCCCATCGAAGATGCCGAGGCTGTGGAGCAGCTGCCAGAAGCTCTGCACGAGGCCCTGCTGGAGTACGAAGCCGGCTGGGTTGACCCCGGTGGGGGTGCTGAGCAGCTGCCAGGCAGGCTGCTGCTCACGCCACCGCTCTTCTGCCAGACAGCGAGCAAAGTGCTGGCCCATTTCTATGGGGTGAAGCTGGAGGGCAAGGTGCCCATGCACAAGCTGTTCTTGGAGATGCTCGAGGCCATGATGGACTGAGGCAAGGGGTGGGACTGGTGGGGGTTCTGGCAGGACCTGCCTAGCATGGGGTCAGCCCCAAGGGCTGGGGCGGAGCTGGGGTCTGGGCAGTGCCACAGCCTGCTGGCAGGGCCAGGGCAATGCCATCAGCCCCGGGGAGCAGGCCCCACTCCCTCCCCTCCCCCCTCCTAGGGGATGTCAGAAGCTGGAAACGTGTGTCCAGGCTCTGGGCACAGTGCTGCCCCTTGCAAGCCATAGCGTGCCCCAAGAGTGTAGGGGGCCTTGCCGAAGCCATAGGGGGCTGCAGGGGATAAGTGGGAGGCAGAAGCCTATCTCAGGGAGGGAAGGGGATGCAGGCCACAGTCTCCCAGTGGGTGATGCTTTTGCTGCTGCTTAATCCTGCCGCCTCTTCAGAGCAGAGTGGGACTCGGAGAGCAAAGGCCCATGCTGCCTTTGCTCCTCCTCTCATCATTTGCATTGGGCATTAGTGCCCAGCCTTGAAGCAATAACTCCAAGCAGGCTCCAGCTCCTGGACCCCTGGGGTGGCCAGGGCTTCCCCATCAGCTCCCACCCAGCCTCCTCGGGGGTAGGAGAGCACTGCCTCTATGCCCTGCAGAACAATAACACTATATTTATTTTTGGGTTTGGCCAGGGAGGCGCAGAGACATGGGGCAAGCCAGGGCCCAGAGCCCTTCACTGTACAGAGACTCTATTTTAATGTATATTTGCTGCAAAGAGAAACCGCTTTTGGTTTTGAATCTTTAATGAGAAAAAATATATATACTATCGAGCTCAAAAAGAAAATTGTGGAATGCATGATTGACAATGTATTTTTTATTTCCATTTTTTCAAGTAATGCCAGTACTGTTACAGCCAGCACTGACTAAAATTTTTATATTTTCAGAGTTGATGCTGGTGAAGACATTCATGATTTAAACACCAGATCCTGAAATGTGTTAAATCTACTTTGAAATGAATCTGCAATCAGTATTTCAAAGCTTTTCTGGTAATTTTAGTGATCTTATTTGACTAGACTTTTTCAGAAGTACTAAATAAGGAATTTTAACAGGTTTTTATTAATGCACAGATAAATAGAAGTACAGTGAGGTCTATAGCCATTTTATTAAAATAGTTTAAAAGTTTGTAAAAAAATGAATCTTTGCAATTACTTAATATGTTATTTAACCCATCAAGCTTATATTTGCTGGACTTACAACTTATTTTAAATGCGTTTATCTTTTTTGACACTATTCAGTGGAATGTGTAAGCTAGCTAATTCTTGTTTTCTGATTTAAAGCACTTTTAAATCTTATCCTGTTCCCTAAAAACAAAAGGTTTTGATCACAAGGGGAAATGTAAGATTGTTAACCCTGTTTTTCAGAAGGGCTACTGTTAATTGCACCTAAACATGAAATGTGTTTTCCCACTGTCTCACAGAATGCAACATTCCACAGGAGAAACCTGACCAAAACTAGCAATATCGACAACTCTAACAGATTCTAGTCAAAATTCAAACTTAATAGTGGTAAAGAAACAGGTTGTTCACTTGTCGAGGTGCAACAATTCTTAAGACTTCTGTTTGAAATTGCTCAATGACTAGGAAAAGATGTAGTAGTTTACCAAAATTATGTTTCCACCATATCAAAGTAAACAATTCATGCCTTTATAGGGTCAGGCCTACAATAAATAGGTATGGTGGTTCACAGAATTTTAAAAATAGAGTTAAAGGGAAGTGATGTACATTCTGGGGACATTAGGGTAGGGAGATGAATCAAAAAATACCCCTAGTAATACTTTTTATTTAATACTGCAAAAGCTTTGCAAATGGAAACCATGCAATTACTTGCCTTAGTTCTTTTGTCATAAAAACAATCACTTGGTTGGTTGTATTGTAGCTATTACTTATATAGCAACACTTCTTCAATTAGCAGTCTAGACATTTTATAAACAGAAATATTGGACCAACTGATAATATTTCTGACTATTAATATTTTAGTGCTATAAAATACTATGTGAATCTCTTAAAAATCTGACATTTTACAGTCTGTATTAGACATACTGTTTTTATAATGTTTTACTTCTGTCTTAAGATTTAGGTTTTTTAAGTGTATTTTTGCCCTGAATTAAGTGTTAATTTGATGGAAACTCTGCTTTTAAAATCATTATTTGCTGGGTTCTAATAAATTAAAAATTAAACTTGAAAAAAAAGAGAATAACTATTTCTCAGGTGGAGAAACATTCCATCTTTCCTAGATGTCCTTCCTTAGTGTTCTGACGGTATAATAGTTGAATATTTTAATATTCCATCCTGTCATTGGCCTGGATCCTGCTTAGGAATGTGGTAGTCATTATAAGGAAAACTTGGGACTGTAACATCCCCCCAAACTGGGAAGGCGTCGAGAGACCAAAGAATAATTTGGGCAAGTCCAGCTTGATGAATAGATGAGTTTACTAGGACTTACATACTGGACATTCCTAAGCAGCTCTAGAGTCACCCTGCCTCCCGTCTCTAAGCTGCCGTTTCAGCTAATGTTCTAACTGTTTGCCTACTCTGTGTGCACGATGACAGTGTTCTCTTTGACATGTTCTCAGGTATGCCCTGGGATGTTTGGGTTCTCAGGGATCCCTGCTCCTCAGCTGGGCACCAGGGCCTTGACTCCCTGCCCAGCATTCAGGATCCAAGCAACACACATACACTCTTAAGTAACCTGGTAGGGGACACATCACACTACAGTTGTCAATATTGCTAGTTTTGGTCAGGTTTCCCCCATGAAATGTTGCATTCTGTGAGACAGTGGGAGGTAAGTACTACCAATTACCGAATCCAGAGGTTCAGATTAGCTACTAATTTGGGTTAGAACATTAATAACTACCATTTGCAGTGTACCTCTATGCTATTACATAAAGATATACTGGTTCCTGCCCTTAGGCAGCTTACTGCCTAGAAGAGGAGATAGCATTTATAAAAAAACTTACTGAAGTGACTTAGTGATTGTTCAGGAGATGGGAAGAATATTCAAGGAATATATTTAACGGACTTGTAGTGTTTTCTCTGGGTAAGAAATTTGCCATTTTAAGTCTAAAACAGAAATAAGAGTGTCCTCTTGCTTGACATTAAATTTGGTTTACTAGTAAAATCAATGAAGAAACTCAATACAAATGGTCTCCAGTGTATAAGTGATGAGCATTTCTAAAGAATAGAAGTTAGTTTTTTGGATCTTGTAGAAATAATGTTGTATATGGACTTGGGAGGCTGAGACAACAGGATGGCTTGTGACTAGGAGTTCAAGACCAGCCTGGGCAACATAGTGAGCCCCTTTCTCTAAAAAATAGAAAAAAATTATCCAGGCATGGTGGTATATGCCTGTAATCCTAGCAACTTGGGAGGTTGAGGTGGCAGGATCACTGGAGCCCAGAATTTGAGGCTGCAGTGAGCCACAATTATGCCATAACACTCCATCCTAAGCAACAGAGTGAGATTCCATCTCAAAGGGCGGGGGTGGAAAAAGAATGTTGTACATAATAGATAAGTTCCTAGGCTGGCCTCCAAGGGCTCATTTAATCTTTCTACCAGTTACTTGTACAAACTTTTGATTTTCCCCCTATTTAATATACCATTAGGGGCTATATCTCATTCATGTAGCACCTACTCATGTGGCTTACAGATCATAGGAACTAGTTATCTTAAATCTTAAATTCTTTTTTTGAACAAATTGTACTATAAAATATACACCTATAGAGGAAAGAAGTTAATTCAGCGTTTGTTCATTTGAACTGAAGGTGAAGCTGAAAGAACAACCCCCTTCTTGTATTGCAAAAACTGCATTTTCTTGTGTATGATAAAAAGGAAGTGCAAAATGCATAGGGACAATGACTCTTGCCTCTCCCCAGCTCAAATGGTTAAGCGTGCATCGGAAGGGAATTTGTTGGCTGGGCGCAGTGGCTCATGCCTATAATCTCAGCACTTTGGGAGGCCGAGGTGGGTGGATCACCTGAGATCAGTTCAAGACCAGCCTGGCCAACATGGTGAAACCCTGTCTCTACTAAAAATACAAAAATTGGCTGCGCATGGTGGTGGGCGCCTGTAATCCCAGCTACTCGGGAGGCTGAGGCAGGAGAATCACTTGAACCCAGGAGGCGGAGGTTGCAGTGAGCCAAAATTGCGCCATTACACTCCAGCATGGGCAACGAGCAAAACTCCGTCTCAAAAAAAAAAAAAAAAAAGAAATTTGTTGTTGTCAGGGCAGCTGCTGTTGTCCAGCCAAAAGAGATGCTTGAAGATTCTTGAGATTCTTGAAGGAGCCAGCTTACTTTTTAAAATAAAAAAATCTTATTTCTAAAACTGAAGTTAGTTGGCAAGGAAGCATTGAAGTTTTATGTATTCTATCAAACAGTATCAAATGATTATACTTAGTATTTCCTCTAGTGAGGAAAATAGCACACAGGTTTATGTAATAATTTACTCTAATGAAGGTACTGTTTGAATATGCTACACTTGCATGAGTCTAAAGAATGGTTTTTGTTCCCAATTAAGTACAAGAATAGCAAAATGTGGAAAAGTAAATTTAGCAATTGTTCACTGTTCTTTTCCCACCACATCAAATAATGCTGGAGATGTAGCTGGCATTCAGTAATTTTTTTTAATTGACCGATTGAATGAGTTATTCTGTTCCATGATTCCCACGTCTTGTTCCATACTAAGTTCTTACCACTGCTACAGAGGATACAGTCATAGGCCCTACTGGTTATCCTAGAGTCGACAGGTAATATAGCTTAACAGAAAGAGTGTTGGTGTTGTGTAGAACTGGATTCAAATTCAGATTCTGCCACACTAACCTTTCCCCACTTATAAAATGAGGGCTAGTACATACATGTCAAGGATTAAATGAGGTAATCTGAGAAAGCGTCAGGCATAGTGCTTGGAACATAGTATATATTTAATAAATGCTTGAGGTGCCTGGAACATAGTACGTATTTAATAAATGCTTGCAACTATTAGCAAGTGTAAAAATATAGTGATGATCCTAATGATGGTGGAAAAGGCATAGGTCAGTCAGTGACCACCAAGTAAAAGATAACTGAGACAAGTTATTTTAGTGGTGTGATTTCTCTGTAAATGTGGCTAGTTAAGGCTAACAACTGATTGTTTCCCAGTATCAGATGATCTAGGCCAAAATACTTAAAATCTAGCAGTCAGTGTGTGGTTAGACACATTTCTGCACATAAAGGCTCAGGAACAGATTCGGAAAAGCAAAATAGATAAAATAAGGCTTACACAGTTAGAAGAGTAAATGAGCTATTTGTTGATATGCTTTAGTGGGCTTGGCAAGAGTGAGTAAAGAGGTAAGCTGAAGGATAGATGATATGCAATCTATGCCTCTAACCCAGAAATTGTGTTCCTAGGAATTTGGTCTAAGGAAATATTACAGATATGTACAAAAGTGTAACTACAAGGTTATTTGTCATGATAGTATTTAAAAGAGAAAATATAAATGATCAAAATATTCAACAGTAGGGGATTGTGATACATATATATATATATATAAAATGGGATACTGATGCAAGCATTCAGTGAAAAAAGTATATTACCAAACCATACAATCCTCATTTATTTTATTTTATTTTTTATATTTATTTATTTATTTATTTATTTTTTGAGACAGAATCTTGCTCTGTCGCCTAGGTTGGAGTGCATGGCACGATCTTGGCTCACTGCAAGCTCTGCCTCCTGGGTTCATGCCATTCTCCTGCCTCAGCCTCCGGAGTAGCTGGGACTACAGGCGCCGGCCACCATGCCCGGCTAATTTTTTGTATTTTTAGTAGAGACGGGTTTTCACCGTGTTAGCCAGGATGGTCTCGATCTCCTCACCTTGTGATCCCCCCGCCTCAGCCTCCCAAAGTCCTGGGATTACAGGCGTGAGCCAGCACGCCCGGCCCATCCTCATTTATTTTAAAAAGTGAGATCACACAGAAAAAATAAGAAAGATCAAAAATGTTGGTAAAAATAACTAAAGAATAAAAATATAGGGAAAAAGGTAGCCAAGGGATAGATATTGTTATTCATTTTCTTTTTACAACTTTATTAAGTTATAATTTGTGTGCAACAAACTGCACATATTTAAAGTATATAACTTGACTAGTTTTGACAAATATATACACCCATGAAACTGCCAGTTATAATTTTGAACATTTTTCATGACCCTCCAAAGTTTCCTTGTGTCCATTTGCAATACACACACACACACACACACACACACACACACACACACAGTATGCAGGCAACCATTGATCTACTGTTACAATAGATTAGTTTGCATCTTTTAGAATTGTACATAACTGAAATCACACAGTTTGTACTCCTTTGCATCTGGCTTCTTTCACTCAGCATAATGATTTGAGATTCATCCATGCTGTTACATGTACTAGTAACACATTTTATTACTGAGTAGTATACCATTGTATGAATGTATCACATTTTTGTACTTATTCACCTGTTAGTGGACATTTGGGTTGTTTCCCAGATTACAACCCATATTTGGCTATTACAAAGAAGGCTGCCATTAACTTTTGTGTACAAATCTTTGTGTGGACATGTATTATCTCTTGGGTGAATATCCAGGAATCAAATGGCTATGTTGAATAATAGATATATTTTTAACTTTTTAGGAAGCCATCAAACTGTTTTCCAAGGTGATTGTACCATTTTACGTTCCCAGCAGCAGTAACTGGTGGGAATATGGCTCATTCTCAAAAGATGATCTGAAGTTTCAAAAGTAAATAAGTTATTGAAACATGTAATATGATGGTGGTAATTAGCCAACATGATAATATGTTACTCATAGGGTTGGTTGTGAGGATGACATGCACTAATGCATAAAAAGCATTTAAGCACAGAGGAAGTACTCAGTATTCATTGGCAGTTTAATCATCATTCTGTTAATTTAACTTCTTTGGTTGTTAACAGTAGTACATTAGTGACTAATTTTGATAGACTAAAAATAAAGATAAACAGGCTAGACTTTAAAAACCAGAGTCACATATTGTACAACAAACATTCACATTCATAAAAATACCCTGAAACAAAATACAAATTTATTTTTTTCTTTCCAGTAGAGGGGGCAGTGATTACCTGGCATTGTTGTAAAACAAAAGTTAAGCTTGCCATTATTGTAGTTATAATTTTTAATATAATTTTTGCAGTTATCTCTCAGTAACTTTTTATTATATACTATTTAATTATGAGTGTCAAGGTCTGAAAAATACATGATCAATTCAGGATTGGTTATAACTTTTTTAAGAAAGATATTTACATTGACGTGTTCTTACTTAAAATGTCTTTATTATACAGACACATCACCTTCACTTTGGGATGTGGAATTTGCTAAGGAGTTAGCCACAGTGAATGAACAACCCCTTCAGAACGGGTTTGAAGAGCTGATCCCGTGGACAAAGGAGGGGAAACTGTGGGAGTTCCCAGTTAACAATGAAGCAGGTAAGTGTTAATTTCAGGGGGTTATAAAATTTATTGATTGAAATTATTTCTGCCAGATATTCACTTTCAGAGTGTAGATACTTACATGAATTTCAAAACACTTTGTAGATATCTTCATGGTGTCCTAAAAGAAATCTGACAAGGTTTTTTAAAAAAGATGTTAGAATTTCACTTATTTTTAGATGCTTGATAAGGAAAATGAAAAAGTAAAACTATATGGCAAAAATGCATCATGAATTTCTATGACATAAAAGGACTGAGAACTGCAAATGATTGCAGTTTTCTAATCGCTCAACAGGTTATTACTTGGTGAATCTTCTATATATTAAATAAGGGGTATGAGATTATACTTCAATTTTGGAGAACATTACAACTCTTAAAGTCTCACGCTGGTGTCCTTTAGTCATAAAACCATTGCATTAATGAGGTGCAGGGAACTTGTATGAGCAAATCAAAGCAAAAACATAGTAGGCTTTGGAAATCTTTGCCTGCATAATATAGATGCTTTGAACTGGCAACAGAATATCATCTACTTCACTGGGTGGTTGTTGGAGATGTTACCTCTTCCTAAATCAAAAGGAAAACAGTATTACTATGCTATTTATTTTTTGTGATACCCATATTGTCATCAGTTAAACATTTTAATTGAATTTATAGAAGTATTTTGAATTAGAAAAGATTGATTTACTTTTAGGGTAAGATTAGCTAGAAGTTGGAAGAGCCTGAATAAGTCTTAGGAAAATGTAGTCCATATTTTAACCTTTATAATGTTGTGGTATCATTGTAATATCTTAATTTTTGATAATCTTTTATTTGTTGGATTAATAGGTAGAACAGAAGCTTAAATATCAGAAATATTTAGTCTTATATGTAAATAATATAATTAATATAAAGTGTTGCTTTTTATAGGAAAACTTTAGAGACAGATTCTTTTAGCAAATTCTTAATATTTTGTATATTCATATTTTTGTTTTTGTTTTTTGAGAGGGATTCTCTCTCTGTCTCCCAGGCTGGAGTGCAGTGGCATGATCTCGGCTCACTGCAGACTTTGCCTCCTGGGTTCAAGCAATTCTCAATCCCAAGTCGAGTAGCTGGGATTACAGACGTGTGTCACCACACCCAGCTAATTTTTGTATTTTTAGTAGAGACGGGGTTTCGCAGTGTTGGCCAGGCTGGTCTCAAACTCCTGACCTCAGGTAATCCGTCCACCTTGGCCTCCCAAAGTGCTGGGATTACAGGCGTGAACCACCATACCCGGCCTGTATATTCATATTGTACCTGCAATAATACAGCATACTGTGTTTCATGTATTACATAACGTATGTATTGCTTAAAGGATGGTTCTGTGTTCTGGAAGGTATCAGGGTAACGTAAAAAGACCAACGCCTTTTTAAGTTGTACCAACCTGAGTACCAGCTCTTTCCATTATTGGCCATTTGCCTTTGAGGAAATTATTTAAGCACCTGGGCCTTAGTTTCCTCTTCTGCAAAATATCTGATATTAAGGAAAGATTTGGTCTACTCTTACAACATGTTTGGATTTCATTATTTGAAGAAACTTGGATGTTCCAAGTCCTCACGGTTAAAAACTTGATTTGAAAACCCAGTATTAGGCTGGGCACAGTGGCTCATGCCTGTAATCGTAGTTACTTGGGAGGCTGAGGCAGGAGAATCACTTGAACCCAGGAGGCAGAGGTTGCAGCCAAAATTGCGCCACTGCACTCTAGCCAGGGCGACAGAGTGAAACTCTGTCTCAAGAAAAAAATAAATAAATAAATAAAAAAGGAAGAAAGAAAAAAAACAGTATTGAGGTATAATAATGTGACTTTATTCAGGAGAGTCAGTGAAGCATAGTGGTTAGAAGTTCAAGATCCTGAGTGAGTTACAGAATTGATCTCTCCAAGCCTCACTTCCTTCATCTCTAAAATGATGGGAATAATAATAATAGTACTCATTATATGAGATTGGTGTGAGGAGTAAGTGAGGTTAACCAGTAAAGTATCATCACCATCATCATCCCTGTTTCTACAGCAACATTGTGAGGGAGTTTGTTTCTGTAACTATTTTCTGTTGTATACAGTAACATTTTATTTTTCAAAATTTTACTTTATACTGGAACATTTTAAATCTTAGAAAATTAACAAGGATAGTATGTATTATCTGGGAACCACCAAACAGGGTGCTAGGAAAGCACGAACTCGTGGTATATTGTCATCAGCAGTGAAACACTTAAGAGCATCAAAATTTTGAGTGATCAAACTCCAACGGAATTTATCTTAAATTTGACTTGGTTTCTGAGAAAATTTAATTTCTAAATAGTTAAATTTTCACTTTTTAATTTATGTCTTCTTTTTAAAACTCTCATTTATTTGTGTCTCTAATTTTTGTTTTCCTCCTATTTTTTTTTATTTCCAACTTTTAGGTTCAGGGGTACATGTGCAAGTTTGTTACATGGGTAACTTGAGTGTCATGGGGGTTTGGTGTACAGATAATTTTGTCACCCAGGTAATCAGCATAATACCTGTAGGTAGTTTCCCAATATGCATTCTCCTCCCACCCTCCCCCCTCAAATAGGCCCCAGTGCCTGTTGTTCCCTTCTTTGTGCCTATATGTACTTGGTGTTTAGCTCCCACTTATAAGTGAGGGATGCAGTATTTGGTTTTCTGTTTCTGCATTAATTCACGTAGGATAATGGCCTCCAGCTCCATCCATGTTGCAGCAAAGGCCATGATCTCATTGTCTTTGTAGCTGCATAGTATTCCATGGTGTATATGTCCCCCATTTTCCTTATCAAATCCACCATTCATGGGCAACTAGATTTATTCCATGTCTTTGTTATTGTGAATAGTGCTGCAATGAACATACATATGCATGTATCTTTATGATAGAATAATTTATATTCATTTGGGCATATACCCAGTAATGGAGTTGCTGGGTCGAATGGTAGTCCTGTTTTAAGTTCTTTGAGAAATCTCCAGACTGCTTTCCACAGTGGCTGAACTAATTTACATTTCCACCAACAGTGTATAAGCATTCCCCTTCCTCTGCAACCTCACCAGCATCTGTTGTTTTCAATTTTTTAATAATAGTCATTCAGACTGGTGTGCAGTGGTATCTCGTTGTGGTTTTGATTTGCATTTCCCGGATGATTCATGACATTGAGCATTTTTCATATGTTTGCAGACCATGTGTATGTCTTTTTTTGAGAAGCGTCTGTTCATGTCCTTTGCCCATTTTTTAATAGGGTTGATTGTTTTTGCTTCTTCAGTTGTTTGAGTTATAGATTCTGGATATTAGACCTTTGTTGGTTGCATAGTTTGCACATATTTTCTCTCATTCTGTAGGTTGTCTGTTTATTGAAATTTCTTTTGTTGTGCAGAAGCTCATTAGTTTTATTAGATCGCACTTGTCAATTTTTATTTTTATTACAGTTGCTTTTTTTTTTTTTTGAGACAGAGTTTTTGCTCTTTTTGTGGAGGGGAGCACAGTGGGGCAATCTCAGCTCACTGCATCCTCTGCCTCCCAGGCTTAAGTGATTCTCCTGCCTCAGCCTCCCAAGTAGCTGGGATACAGGGGCCCGCCACCATGCCCAGCTAATTTTTTTGTATTTTTCATATAGACGGGGTTTTGCCATGTTGGCCAGGCTGCTCTTGAACTCCTGATCTCAGGTGATTTGCCTGCCTTGGCCTCCCAAAGTGCTGGGATTACAGGAGTAAGTCACCGCACCTGGCCTACAGTTGCTTTTTGACTTTGTCATGAAGTCCTTGCCTGGGCTGTTGTCTAGAATGGTATTTCCTAGATCTTCTTCAGGGTTTTTATAGTTTTAGGTTTCACGTTTAAGCCTTTAATCCATCTTGAGTTGATTTTTGTATATGGTCAAAGGTGGGGGTCCAATTTCAGTCTTCTGCATATGGCTAGTCTAAGGCTATTTTTGATATGCTTTCCTAGAGTAACTCTCAATTTAGAGGCTTCAGTGGCAAAAGAAGGTCAGGATGGATGTTGATCACACTTTTGTTTCTATTCTTTAGTTGGTTTAAACCTTTTCAATTCTTACATATTGTCTATGGTATCTGGAATATATGCTATAATATGAGCCAAGAAGAACAATGAGATAAGTTCAAATTACCATAAAACCCTAAAGAAGGGCTCTGTTATTTGGGCAAGTATAGTGTGGAGAAAATTAGGGGAAGTGAAAGATTATTAGGTATGTGCTAACTGAAAGGTAACAGGATCTGTTTGTTGTTTTAGATGAGATTATGGCCTGGGAACAAGAGCCTTAAAGTACTGATAGAAAAAGAAATAATAGTTTTGATAATACATAGAAGTGGAAACAACAATTCAAAGTGAAAATGACTGAATTTGGTTCAGTGCTCTACTATGCCCTTCTCAAAAATAATTGGTCATTGCTACTAACTGCAATTCACCCTTTATTTGTTGTACCATATTTTAAAAGTATTCAATATTTAAAGCAGAATTAGACACAATTAACCTGTCACCTTATTTGATTGTGCATCATATAGAATTTCCTTCTTATGTTTAATGTTTCACTATCTCTTATGTTTTCTTTACTGTATTGTGCTTCTTTGGTTTATTAAACATATTTTAAATTATATAAATAATAATGAAAGTTTACTTGCAAAAAAGTCAAATGATGTAAAAGAGTATTATACTTTACCCCTCATTTCTTTTTTTCTGAAATAACCATTGTCGATAGTTTGATATGTGTTCTCTCAATCCACATTAAATGGCAGTTACACATTTATCCGCTGTTTTATTTGACTTGTATGGGACCATACTATACACATATTGTCCTGCAGTGTGCATATAGATATATATATATTTATTTATTTATTTATTTATTACTTAGCAGTATGTCTTGAAAGCATTTCCTTGTCAGTACATAGAGATAGACCTTATTCATTTTATAGTTCTATATGTCCCATTGTTATGAACGCAGACCATAATTTCTTTTACCGTTTTCCTTTTGAATAATGGAGCTATAGTAGATCCTTTTACACATGTTCTTGTGTACATGTTTGAATACTTTCAATTCCTAGAAGGGTCAAAGAATAGGTGTATTTTAAATTGCCATAAGTACTTACAAATTCTCTTCTGAAATGATAGCCAGTTGATCCACTCCAACCGATTATGTAAAAATCCTATTTCTTCACAGTCTAACTAATACTGGATATTGTTAATCTTTCAATGTTCTGGATAAAAACTGATATCAATGGTGTTTTCTGATATCAATTGCCTGGCTAATTTTTTACGTTTTTATTAGGGATAGGATTTCTCTATGTTGCCCAGGCTGGTCTTGAACTCCCGGACTCAAGCAATCCACCCGCCTCAGCCTCCCAGAATGTTGGGATTACAGGCGTGGGCCACGTTCCCGGCTACCCCACTGTCTTATGTTGTTGAGAATGCTTTTGCCATATTTTCCATTCTTATCCTAGATTCATTGTATGTGATCTTTTTTTTTTTTTTGGTAACTTTTAGCATCTTCTCTTCATAATATTAATAAGTTTCAGGAGGGCTATCCTTGGTAATGGATTTTATTTGTTTACAATCATTGTTCTAGGCATTATTAGGTAATTTTAAGTAACTTCATTTTTCGATTCTGGTTAAATTTTCTTGTTTTATTTGATAATTTCAGCCTCCCATTTTTTTTTCTTTTTCTCCTATTGTTCTATGCTCTGGGGACATTCCTTAACTATTATCTTACAACCTCTCCATTGGGTTTTTGTTTCTGGTGCCATATTTTTAACTTCCACATGCTTCGTTGGGCTGGGTGTGGTGGCTCATGCCTGTAGTCCCAGCACTTTTGGAGGCTGAGGCGGGTGGATCACCTGAGGTCAGGACCTCAAGACCAGCCTGGCCAACATGTCGAAACCCCATCTCTACTAAAAATACAAAAATTGGCCGGGTGTGGTGGTGCATGCCTGTAATTCCAGCTAGCTGGGAGGCTGAGGCAGGATAATTGCTTGAACCCAGGAGGCAGAGGTTGCAGTGAGCCGAGATTGTGCTATTGCACTCCAGCCTGGGCAACGAGAGTGAAACTCCCTCTCAAAAAAAAAAAAAAGTAAAAGAAAAAGAAAAAAAAACCCCCCAAAATCAAACTAACTAAATGCTTTGTTGTTCTTCTTCTTTTTAGTATTATATTTTTTTCCCAAAGTGTTGGGATTACAGGCGTGAGCTACTGTGCCTGGCCCAGTGCCACTCTCTTGAAGGCTCTGGGCTATAAATGTCACACATCACCTCTCTTCAGGTTCTGCTGGTGATAATTTAAACATATGCCCATGCCTAACCCAATAGGGGCTGGGAAATGTAATGTTGCTGAACAGCCGTGCACAGGTTTTTTTTTCTTTTCTTTTAAGAGGTGTGGTGTCACTGTCTTCCAGGCTGGAGTGCAGTGGTGTAATCACAGCTTACTGCAGCCTCAAACTCCTGGGCTCAAGTGATTGATCCTCCTGCCTCCAGCCTCCCAGGTACTAAGACTACAGGTGCATGCCACAACAGCTGGCTACTTTTTAAATGTTCTGTAGAGACGGGGTCTCACTTTGTTGGGGTCTCACTTTGTTGCTCAGGCTGGTCTTAAACTCCTGGCTTCAAACTATCCTCCTGCCTCAGCCTCCCAAAGTGCCGAGATAACAGACATGAGCCACCATCCCCTGCCCATGGACAGATTTTTAATTCATTTACCAAGATAAAAAGCAAGAGTAGATTTTGAGAGATAGGTATGAGTTCCTGCCAAGGAGTCTGTCACTTATGTTGGACACTTTCTTAAAATATCTACTATTCTTTGAATGTTTATTAATACTTGAGAGGAAGGCCATGAAAAGCTGTTTGTTAGATGCATGAATGGACGGGACTAGTTAACCGGTGGCTTCATTTGAGAGGAATCGGGAAGGAATCTCTTCATGTAGGGACTTCTGTAACTCCTTATTTATAATTTTTCTCACTGAGTTTCTCCAATGAGAGCTCTTCCAGCCACCTGACTTGAGGCTATAGGCTTTGGCTGCGTGCTGAGAACTGGGTGGGGGAAAAGGATTGGGGTGAGGGGGCTGTCTCACCATTCAGCATACAGACTTTCACTTAATTCTTCTCTTATAAATCCAACAACTTATTTCCTCTTTTCATTTTAATTTCTCCAAAAAGGAAACTGCCCATCTTCTTCAGGAATGGAGGAGGATACACATCTAGAGGTACATGTGGGAGATGGGACACGGGAGATCTAACTGTTCCCTAAACCTATTTTCAATTAATCCTCCTGTTTTTTGTTCCTTATCCCCACTCATAACTTCAATGGTACCTGATTCCTCTCTTCTTAAGGCTTTTTGAAGCCTTTTTGCTTCTTGTCTTCCCCTTTTACAGATAGTTTTAGTATCTTCTCCTCTGCTAAGTCAGTTACTACTCATTTGTGCACTTTTCATCTTTTACAGTTTTACTCCCATCTCTTGTCTGTTCTTTTTCTTTTCATCTTTGTGCTTTTGTACTTTTTCCTCTTTTCTGGCCATTTGGTAGGTGTTACAAGGGAGCAGAGATTTAAGCATGGATTCAATTTGCCACAGTTTAAGTCCTTGCTGCCTATCGTGTGTGTGTGTGTGTGCGTGTGAGTGTGCATGTGTGTGTTTTGCTTTTTGTTTTTGAGACAGAGTCTCACTCTATCACCTGGGCTGGACTGCAGTAGCACAATCACAGTTCACCACAGCCTTCAAGTCCAGGCTTAGATGATCCTGCCACCTCAGCCTCTTAAGTATGATAGCTGGGGTGACAGGCACATGCTACCATGCCCGATTAATTTTTTTGTATATTTGGTAGAGATGGGGTTTTGTCAGGTTCCCCAGGCTAGTCTTGAACTGCTGGGCTCAAGCAGTCTACCTGCCTTGGCCTCCCAAATTCCTGGAATTACAGGCATGAGCCACCATGCCTGGCCTGGCTGCTTATCTTTTAATATGATAACTTAGAATGTTTAGAATGTTTTTAATGAATAGAGATTGAATTTGTGCATAGCTCCATAGCCTTTTTCTATTTAATCTATCTAGAACTTATTTTTGTATATAGTATATCCTCTTTATTGCTCTCTTTTTTCCTTTGCATTATATGTGCCAGTACCACTTGGCTGTCGTTCATTCATTGATGCATTCAGGAAGGATCTATTCATTCTGACCTTCTGGAGCATTCTAAGTTAAAAAGACTGTTGATCTACGTTATCTTATATTCATATAGCCAATTATACTTTTGAAAAAAATATAATGTTACTAAGATAACATTAACCATCCTTTTTACTTTCAATCTACCTATGTTGTGTTTAAGGTGAATTTCTTATGAACAGCATATAGTTGGTTCATGTTTTTATATCCACTGTGCCAGTCTCTGTCTTTTAATTGGTATACTTAGATTATTTACATTTAAAGTATTATTTCCTATTCATTTTCTCTACTTCTCATTTCTCTGTCTTTTCTTGGCTTTTTTTTTTTTTTTTTTTTTTGAGACAGGTTCTCACTCTTCGCCCAGGCTGGAGTGCAGTGGTGTGATCACAGCTCATTATAGCCTCGATCTCCCAGGCTCAGGTGATCCTCCCACCTCAGCCTTTCAAGTAGCTGGGACTACGGGCATTGCCATCACACCTAGCTAAATTTTGTATATTTTGTAGAGACAGGGTTTCGCCATATTGCCCAGTCTGGTCTTGAACTCCTGGGCTCAAGCAATCCTCCTGTCTCAGCCTCCCAAAGTGCTGGGATTATAGGTGTGAGCCATGGCGCCTGGCCTCTTGGCTTCTTGTCAGCTGCCTGAACGTTTTTCACAATTCCATCTTGTTTCATTTATATATTTAAAAATATAATTTGTATAGTATTCTTGATGGTTGCAATTATTTATGAAAATATTCATTAGTGGCCGGGCGTGGTGGCTTATGCCTGTAATCCCAGCACTTTGGGAGGCTGAGGGGGGTGGATCACCTGAGGTCAGGAGTTCGAGACCAGCCTGACCAACATGGTGAAACCCCGTCTCTACTAAAAATACAAAAATTAGCCGGAGGGCTGGCAGGTGCTTGTAGTCCCAGCTACACGGGGGCCTGAGGCAGGAGATCACTTGAACCCGGGTGCAGAGGTTGCAGTGAGCCTAGATGGCCCATTGCGCTCTAGCCTAGAAGACAAGAGTGAAACTCTCTCTCTTAAGAAAAAAAAAAAAAAACAGAGAGGCTGGGTGTGGTGGCTCATGCCTGTAATCCCAGCACTTTGGGAGGCTGAGGCAGGCAGATCACCTGAGGTCAGGAGTTCGAGACCAGCCTGGCCAATGTGGTGAAACCTTGTCTCTACTAAAAATTACAAAAATTAGCCTGGTGTGGTGGCACACTCCTGTAGTCCCAGCTACTTGGGAAGTGGGACGATCGCTGGAGCCCAGAAGATGGAGGTTGCAGTGAGCTGAGATCATGCCACTGCACTCCAGCCTGGGTGACAGAGCAAGACTCTGTCTTAATTTTAAAAAAAAAAGAAAAAGAAAGAAAGACTGAAAATCAATGAAGTAAGTTTATAATCCTAAGATACGAGAAAAGCAACAATTTTTTTTTTTTTTTTTTGAGACAGAGTCTTGCCCAGGCTAGAGTACACTGGCACATAGCTCACTGCTGCCTTGACCTCCTGGGCTCAAGTGATTCTCCCACCGCAGCCTTCCATGTAGCTGGGACCATAGGCTCACACCACCATGCCTAGCTAATGTTTTTATTTGTAGAGACAGGGTCTCACCATGTTGCCCAGGCTGGTCTTGAACTCCTGGGCTCAAGCTATTCTCCTGCTCAGCCCCCCAAAGTGTTGGGATTACAGGCATAAGCCACCATGCCTGGCCTACATGAAATATATGCTTATTTGGTTTCGATTTTTACACTTTTATGAAGCCAAGATGAACCCCCATTACCCCCCAAAAAGGAACATCCTACTAGCTTCACATTAGAAATGGAATATTTACACAATATAAACAGAGAAAACTGAGATGGGGTGATTAGGAGATTTAATAAGTCAGAGTAAATCTTAAAGGGAAATACAATGAAATGTCTAAGGTAAAGGCAGAAATTAATAGAAATAGTATAATAGGATCCATAAAGTCAAACACTAATTCATTTAAAAAAATTAATAAATTTCTGTCCAGATTTATTTTTTAAAAAAGCTAAGTTTTAAAAAGGACCACAGTATGGCTGTCACCTTGATTACAGCCTTGTGAGACCCTGAGCAGGAGACTCTCAGAAACTGTGAGAGTTGCTCACGTCTGTAATCCCAGTGACTTGGGAGGGAAATGGAAGGATTGCCTAAGCCCAGGAATTGGAGGCTGCAGTGAGCTATGATCATGCCACTGTACTCCATCCTGAGTGACAGAGCAAGACCTGTATCTAAAAAAATATTTAAAATGTGAATAAATATTGATGTTGTAAAGATTAAGAGATTTATTTTTAAAGAAGCTATTATGAACAATTTCATGGCAACAAATTTGAAAATTTCATGGGCAAATTACTCAAAACTATGTTATCAAAATAATTTTAAGGAAAAACTGAATAATCATTAAAGAAATTTGATTGGTATTTTAAAATCTTCCCAGAAAACAAACCCTAAACTCAGAGAAGTTTTCATGAATGTTCTACTGAACATTCAGGAAAAAAATAATTCCAATCTTATATAAATTATTCCAAAACATAGAAAAAGAGGAAGCACTCCCCAATTAATCTCAATCATGGAGACAAATTTGAAAAATCCAAAGCAAGATAGTAAAGCAAATTCAGCAATGACTAGAAATCATTATCAAGTTGAGTTTGTTCCACAATGTCAGGGCAATTTAACAATGGAGGAAAAAGATCACACATTATCTCAAAAGATGCAGAAAAAAAAGTTTGGTAAACCTTGGCAGCCATTTATAATTTTTTAAAAAATAAATCTTAGAAAACTTGTAGTAGAAGAGAACTTTTTAAACCTGATAAGTGGCATTTACAAAAAGCCTACAGCAAATATCTTACTTTATGCTGAAGTACTAAATGATTTCCTTTAAGATTATAAATAAGAGCAGGATAATCACTATCATGATTTCAGCATTGTACTGGGGGCCTAGCCTATGCAGTATAGCAATAAAAAAAGTGATTAGGATTGGAAATCCACTCTATAGTAACCCCAAGTAAATCACAACCTCTCTTTGAGTGTGGATGAGACCTGAGACATGCTTCCAACAACAGAATATGGCTAAGGTGATGGGGGTAGTCACTGCTTTGATTGGTTCATGTTATATGGCAAAAGTAATGGAATAGTTACTCTTGTGATTATATTATGTTATAGAAGACTGCTTGTTAGCGGACTAGAGTGTGCTATCATGTTGTAAGAAGGCCTGTGAATGAGCCACCTGGCAAGAAACCTTGGGGACCACTAGGAGCTGATGGAAACTCCCAGCTGACAGCCAGAACAAGGCAGGGACCTCCATCCCACGGCTTCAGATAACTGAATCCTGCCAACAACCACCTGAGCTTAGAAGAGGACACTAAGTTTTAAAAAGGACCACAGTCTGGCTGTCACCTTGATTACAGACTTGTGAGACCCTGAGCAGGAGACTCTCAGAAACTGTGAGAAAATAAGTGCATGTTTTAAGCCACTAAGTGTGAGGTTATTCATTATGCACCAGTAGACAGCTAATAAAGGAAGAAAGAAACAAACCTGTTATTAGAGACTAGATTACATAGAAAACAAAAGAATCTATGGCTAAATCATAAGAATTAACAGAATTTATTTGGCACTTTTGCAGTTGCATTTCTATATGCTAGCAACAAACATGTAAAAATATAATTTATAAAAAGTTAACATTTACAGTAACATCAAAAATATAAATAAATAAAATCTTAATAAAATATATGCAAGAAGATTTTGAGTAAGATGTTTTAAAACTTTAATGAAACACAGGTTAGTAATAAAAATGATAAAGAGATATGGGCTGGGCGCAGTGGCTCATGACTGTAATCCCAGCACTTTGGAAAGCTGAAGCCAACAGATCACCTGAGGTCAAGAGTTCGAGACCAGACTGGCCAACATGGCGAAACCCCATCTCTACTAAAAATACAAAAGTTAGTTGGGTGTGGTGGCACACGCTTGTAGTCACAGCTACTTGAGAGGCTGGGGTGGGAGGATCGCTTGAACCTGGGAGGTTGAGGTTGCAATGAGCTGAGATTACACCGCCACTGCACTGCAGCCTGGGTGACAGAGCTAGACTTTGTCTTAAAAAAACAATAATAATAATAATAATGAGATTTAATTGGGTAGATAAGTTCTAGAATAAAGAGACTCAATATCATGAAGATGTTAATTCTTTCCACATTAATCTCTAGATTTAATGCAGTTTCATACAAAATTCCAATAGGATTTATTTTATTTTATTTTTTGAGATGGTGTTTTGCTCTTGCTGCTCAGGCTGTAGTGCAATGGCACAAGCTCAGCTCACTGCAACCTCCACCTCCTGGGTTCAAGTGATTCTCCTGCCTCAGCCTCCCGAGTAGCTGGGATTACAGGTACTCGCCCCCACACCTGGCTAATTTTGCACTTTTAGTAGAGGTAGGGTTTCAGCATGTTGGTCTGACTGGTCTTGAACTCCTGACCTCAGGTGATTCACCCACTTTGGCTTCCCAAACTGCTGGGATTACAGGCGTGAGCCACCATGCCTGGCCCCAATAGGATTTGTTATGGAACTTCATAAATGTATTGTAAAATCATCATAGGGAGAAACAAAGAACCAAGAAGAGCCAAAATACTCTTGAAAAAGAGGACAAGGTGAGGGAGTTGCCCTAATTTGGAAGCTATTAAGATTTATTATAAAGCTATAATAATTAGACATGATACACCCAGATAGTTAAATGGACTGGTGGAACAGAATAGAGAACACAGAAATAGAATATTAGTATATGGAAATTTGACACATGATAAAATCAGTGCTATGGTTTTGTATTAGTCCATTTTCATACTGCTATGAAGAAATACCCAAGACTGGGTAATTTATAAAGAAAAAGAGGTTTAATGGACTCACAGTTCCACATGGCTGGGGAGGCCTCACAATCAGAAAGCGAAGGAGAAGCAAAGGCACACCTTACCCAGTGGCAGGCAAGAGAGCGTGTGCAGGGGAACTGCCCTTTATAAAACCATCAGATCTCATAAGACTTACTCACTATCACAAGAATAGCATGGGAAAAACCCAACCCATGATTCAGTTACCTCCCATCAGGTCCCTCCCACTTCATGTGGGGATTATGGGAGCTACAATTCAAGGTGAGATTTGGATGGGGACACAGCCAAACCATATCAAGTTTGAATGTCCCCTCCAAAACTCATGTTGACCCTTAATCCCCAATGTGGCAGTATTGAGAGGTGGGGCCTTTAAGAGTTGATTGGATCATGAGGGCTCTGCCCTCAATGGATTAATCCACACATGGATTAATGGATTAATGGGCTATCATGGGAGAGCACTGGTGGCTTTATAAGAGGGAGAATACAGCATAGCACCTGAGCATGCTCAGCCACTTCAGAACTCTGTAGAGGGTCCCCACCAGCAAGAAGTCTCTCACCAGACATGGCCCCTTGACCTTGACATCTCAGCTTCCATAACTAAGAAATACATTCATTTCTTTATAAATTCTCTGCTTCATACCATACATACAAAAAATCCAATTCTGTCGGATTTATGACTTAAATGACAAACAAGATTTAAAATGTTTGAAGCAGGCTGGGTGCATTGGCTCATACCTGTAATCCAAGCACTTTGGGAGGTCGAGGTGGGCGGATCACTTGAGGTCAGGAGTTCAAGACCAGCTTAGCCAACATGGTGAAACCCTGTCTCCACTAAAAATACAAAAAATTTGCCAGGTGTGGTAATCCCAGTTATCTGGGAGGCTGAGGCAGGAGAATCACTTGAACCTGGGAGGTGGAGGTTGCAGTGAGCCAAGATCGCGCCACTGCACTCCATCCTGGGCAACAGAGGGAGACTCCATCTCAAAAAATAAAGAAAAAAGGGAAAAAAAGGCTGGGCATGGTGGCTCATACCTGTAATCTCAGCACTTTGGGAGGCGCAGGCAGGCACATCACGAGGTCAGGAGACTGAGACCATCCTGGCTAACACGGTGAAACCCTGTCTCTACTAAAAATACAACAAATTAGCCGGGGGTGGTGGCGGGCGCCTGTAGTCCCAGCTACTCAGGAGGCTGAGGCAGGAGAATGGCGTGAACCCGGGAGGCGGAGCTTGCAGTGAGCCGAGCTGGCGCCACTGCACTCCAGCCTGGGTGACAGAGTGAGACTCCGTCTCAAAAAGAAAAAAAAAAGTTTGAAGCAAAATACAGGAGAATATCTTTATGGCTCTGGTGTAGACAAGGATTTAAGATATCAAAAGCATAATCTCTGAATAAATTTGACTACGTTAAAATTTAGAACTTCTTTTAAGCAAAAAGGCAAAACCAAGAGTGAAAAGATAAGCATCAAACTTGGAGAAATATTCACATATAATCACTAAATGGTTAGTATTCAGAAAATATAAAGAACTTCTGTAGCCAAAAGTACCATTTATGAATCTACTTATTGATGGATGTTTTCTGAACTTCTTTTGCCCAGAGGAAAAATAGTGCATTAAAAAGCTTCTGTCCGGCCGGGTGTGGTGGCTCACACCTGTAATCCCAGCACTTTGGGAGGCTGAGATAGGTGGATCACCTGAGGTCAGGAGTTTGAGACCAGCCTGGCCAACATGGTGAAACCCCATCTCTACTAAAAATATTAAAAACCTACCTGGGCATGGTGGTGGGCACCTGTAATCCCAGCTACTCAGGAGGCTGAGGCAGGAGAATTGCTTGAACCCAGGAGACAGAGGTTGCAGTGAGCCAACACAGTACCACTGCACTCCAGCCTTGGCGACAGAGTGAGACTCTGGCTCAAAAAAAAAACAAAAAAACAAAAAAACTTCTGTCCCAAACAAACAAACAAACTTCTAAAAATCAAATAGAAGGTGGCCTGGGCACAGTGGCTCACGCCTGTAATCCCAGCACTTTGGGAGGCTGAGGTGGGCAGATCACCTGAGGTCAGAAGTTTGAGACCAGCCTGGCCAACAAGGTGAAACCCTGTCTCTACTAAAAATAAAAATTTAGCTGGGCATGGTGGCAGGTGCCTGTAATCCCAGCTACTTGGGAAGCTGAGGCAGGAGAATAGCTTGAACCTGGCAAGTGGAGGTTGCAGTGAGCCAAGATCGTGCCACTGCACTCCAGCCTGGGTGACAAGAGCAAAACTCCATCTCGAAAAAAAAAAAAAAAAATCAAGTAGAAGACAACCCCCCAAGATAGTGGGCAAATGCCATAGCATTTCATACATTTCATAGAAGAAAAAATATAAGTGGCTAATAAAGATATAAAAGAATGCTCAGGGAAATGCAAATTAAAACCATATTGAGGTAGCATTTGTACCCCTTAGATGCATACCCCTTAGAAGGCCAAAAAATCAAAAGTTAGGTGGTATTACTTTCACACTGTTGGTGGCACTGTAAATTGGCAACCCCTTTTTGGAATTACATAATTATATTTATAATATATGTTCTATATAATTATAGAACATATTTATTTCATATTCATATTAAACAAGTATATTTATGAATATATAAATAATTGTGTATATGTATTGTACATATTTATATATGTAATTACATAATTTATGAAAATCAATCCTGTTCCTGGAGAACATACCCCCCCAAAAAAACCTCTTGCAGATAAGGACTGGGAAGCAAGTACAGAAATGATCGAAGCAGTACAAATTAGGGGAGAACGTGCCCAAGACCTGGAGAACTGATAATAAATTGTGGTTTATCCTTGCAATGGAACACTATATGGAAGTGAAAATGATTGAAATAGAGCTATACACATCATCACAGACAAATTTCAGAAACAACGCTGAGTGAAAAAGTAAGTTGCAGCAGAATACATGCAATATAATAGTATTTTATAAAATTCAAAAGCCAAATTTTGAATATACTTTCTTAGCTATAAATGTGATAAAACTATAAAGAAAAGCACAGGAATGATCAACATAACACGGTGATTGAGGAGGGACACACAGGGGCTTCGACAGTACTGTCTCTGTTCCTCAAGTTGGATGGCAGGTTCACAGGTGGTCATTTCCTCATGCTTTCATGTTATACTCATTATATGATGACTATATTATAATTATAGTATATGTTATGCATATTATACATTATGTTATACATATTTTGTATGTAACAGTGTTTCATAATATTTTAAGGAATGAGTGGAAATGGGCACATAATGTAGATATGCAGTGCCTCGTCATTAGTAGAGTCTCAGAATTATCAGATTCCAAGATAATTCCTACACAAAAACAAGCAAACAAAGGGCATGTTATCTAGAATGAAAAGACCATCCATATTCTAATAAACTGAGACAATCAAATAGGGAATCCCTCTTTTAAGGTTGGCATTCGTTATATGCTTGGAAGTGATTTGAAGCAGAAATTGGTTGTGAATAAATCTTCTCCTTATTAATAAAACAGAAGCTTGTTTTTGATGTCATATTATCCCTGCCAAGAAATTAAAAATCCTGGAGGTAGGCTGGGCATGGTGGCTCACACCTGTAATCCCAGCACTTTGGGAGGCCAAGGCAGGCAGATCACTTGAGGCCAGGAGTTCGAGACCAACCTGGCCAACATAGCGAAACCTCATCTCTACTAAAAATACAAAAAATAGCTGGGCATGATGGCAGGCACCTGTATGTAGTCCCAGCTACTTGGGAGGCTGAGGCAGGAGAATCACCTGAACCTGGTAGGTGGAAGTTGCAGTGAGCTGAGGTCACACCATTGCACTCCAGCCTGGGTGACAGAGTGAGACTCCGTCTCAAAATAAATAAATAAATAAATAAATAAATAAATAAATAAATAAGAAAATCCTGGAGATAGTATTACTTAGAACCTCAATCACTTATTAATCAACCTAAATTTAATCCTTGATTTTATAATATCTTTCTATAGCGTTTTGCTTTGTTTTTAGAAAAGGCAGGTGCATTTACCCTCTTAGGGGATGACCATTGGTATTTTAAAAAATAAGACATTTGCTGAGAATTCCTTAAGTTTTTCTAATTTTCACTAGCCAGTGATGACATTGTCCCTTTTTGTAGATAGCTTTGGAAGATGATGATACCTCCACAGTTGGGACCATGTTGTTAAAAACATCCTTCGTTTGACTATTTATACATTTGGTTCTAAAGAAGGTGTTATTCTTAGATTCTTGGATCTAAAGAATATATATATATATATATATATATATATATTTTTTTTTTTTTTTTTTTTTTTTTTTTTGAGAAGGAGTCTCACTCTGTCACCCAGGCTAGAGTGCAGGCTGTGATCTCGGCTCACTGCAACCTCCGCCTTCTGGGTTCCAGTGATTCTCCTGCCTCAGCCTCCTGAGTAGCTGGGACTGCATGTGCCCGCCACCACGCCTGGCTAATTTCTGTATTTTTGGTAGAGATGGGGCTTCACGATGTTGGCCAGGCTGGTCTCGAACTCCTGACCTCAAGTGATAACATCCGTCTCAGCCTCCCAAAGTTCTGAGATTGCAGGCATGAGCCACCGTGTCCAGCAAGAGTATATTATCTTAAGATTCTTGCCTCGTTACTATTCTTAAAATTGCTCCAAAAGTTGCTTAAGTAATCAGCTTTAAATTATGTAAATACAGACAACAAAACTCCTAATCCTAAAGATGCTTTTAAAATTCATGCATTTATACATGGCATGCAAATTGGCTACAAATTGGGAAGATTTTATTCTAAGTAACCAAATCTTAAGGAGCTAAAGCAATCCTGCTTTATAAAATACATTAATTCAAGGACTAAGCAATTCCTGAAAACAGACTGATTTACTGTGCTTCTTAATATTTCCTCAAACTAGTATATGAGTGATGGTGGTAGAGGGAGGAAGTAGCTCATACTTGGAGGAACAAACAGTTGCTGGAATATGCTTGTGGTTTAGAGCTTCTTTTAAAAATCCTGTTAACTGCAAAAGAAAGGAAGGACTAATATTTTCCATGATTTCAGTAACATCTTTATGAAGATGCTCCTTTTGAATGTGGTACAGAAAGTTAGAAAACCCTTAGGCATGGTATCTGGCATAGTGCCCCCAAGGGAGCGTTTCATATACAGACGGTCTGGGACTTATGATGCTTTGACTTAAAATTTTTCAACTTTATGATGGTTCCAAAGGCGATGCACATTCAGTAGAAACCATACTTCAAGTCCCCATACAACTATTCTGTTTCTCATGTTCAGGATGTTGTTCCCATAAATTACATGAGCTATTCAACACTTCATAATAAAATAGGATTTGTGTTAGATGATTTTGCCCAACTGTAGGCTGATGTAGTGTTGTGAGTATGTTTAAGGTAGGCTAGGCTAAGCTCTGATGTTCAGTAGGTTAGGTGTATTAAAGGCACTTGACTTACGATATTTTCCCTTCCTAATAAACCCATTGTGAGTCAAGAAGCACCTGTATCTGATAGAGGTCTACCTTTACCAATTTAAATAGACAAATTTAATGTTCCTGTCTTGCTTTTAAATTGAAGAGCACCAGCAGATCTGAAATAAATACCGCAGTTAGCTTTGCATTCTTCACTATTTATTGAACAGTTCAGAGGGCAAGGAAGCAAAGAGAAACGCTCTGAGTGTGTCTTTGCTTGCCAGCTCCTTAATTGTCAACAATTCTACAGTGGCTTTCCTGTATTTTTCTGTGCTTTTTTCTGTTCTCTTCTCTGCTTTGGAGTCAGAAACTTCAGTTCAAATCCCTGCCATGACAACATAACAATCTATCAGCCTGTTTCCTCCTTCATAAATGATGGGTATAATTTCCATCTCACAGGATTTGTAAGTGTTAGAATTGAATGAGGTAATGTATTAATACATACTACTTGCTTCAAAAATAATATCCGTCTCTTTCCACATGCTTATCAGAACTCCAGTGCCACAATGGACAGAGTGAGCCACTTTCTTCACTGTCCAATATCAATTTGGGAATGGCAGCTTGCTGCGTTTGTATTTTCAGATTTAGTTAACATTACCTTCCATCAGTGAAATAGAATACTTAATCTTTATTATGTATTCCTCTCATTTTCCAATATCTTTAAAGTCATTTTATCACTATTTTAAAAATCAATTTTGTGAACTCTTGCTTTTGCATGGAGAAAAATGGGATTGATCAAACATTGAAATGGGATGATTGGTTCTCTAATTTCTCTGTATTTAGTCCTACACCTAATAGCTTCAAGCTGTCTCCTAGGAAGACAGGACTCTGGGTATGTCCAAATGAGTGGACACTCTTAATGAGTTTTCTCTGTTGTATGCTATAATGTCTTTTTGAGTGTTCCAGAGAACTGAATAAAAGTAGATCTCTCCATATTAACTAAATGATAATGGCTAACATCTGTGTGGTACTTTGCATATATAGTGTTTTCACATATAACACTCATTCATTAATTTGTTAAGCATTTACTGAGCTCTGCTATGTGCTATGCCTCTACTAGACATCAGAGTATAGTGTACTGAAGTACTCCTTGACCTTGAGGTGTCATCATAAATTGACTTCCCAAGAAAGCCTTCTCCTCCTGCTTTAAGTCACTCCGCCCTTCTTATTGTCAAGTACCATACTCTGTCTCCTTTACAATATTTTCTGTGCATGACCTCCTTAAAGGTAGGGGTTGTGTCAGTTTCGGTCACTTCTGTGAGGTCCTGACTGTAAGACCTAGCTATTGCTAGGCCCAAAATGGGCACTCAATAAAACCAGTTGAGTGAGTGGAAGAATGGATGAAGGCAACATGCTCATAGGAAAGAGACAGGCTACAGATTCATTGCTACAGAATGTGATGGGTACTAAGGCAGAGAGGTGGGTTGAGGGCATTGTGTTAGTCTGTTTTGAGCTGCTATAACAGAATACCACAGACTGGGTAATGTATAAAGAACAGGAATTTGTTTTCTCACAGGTCTGGACGCTAGGAAGTCCAAGATGAAGGCACTGGCAGGTTCATTTATCTGATGAGGGTCTAGTCTCTGCTTCCAAGATGGCATCTTGACTGTTGCATCCTTGAGGAGTGGGGGAAGAATGCTGTGTCCTCATAACAGAAGGCAGAAGAAAAAGAGGGATGAACTCCCTCTTTCAAGCCCTTTTATAAGGGCACCTAATCCCATTCACAAGATAGGAGCCCTCATGGCCTAATCACCTTTTAAAGGCCCCACCTCTTAATACCATCACATTAGCAAGACCTAAGTTTTGGAGGAGACACATTCAAACCATAGCAGGTATAAAAGACAAGCATTTAGTCAGACTGTTTGTCAGTTGATAATTTTTCCTTCCCTGCAGGAGACCTGTCTATGAGTGGCTGGGAGGCCTGTTTAATTCTGGGGTTTAGAATTAAAATGGCCATCTGCCTGCAAGTAGAGATAAGCTGCATTCTCCCAAATCAGCTTTGTTCATAATAAAAGTAGCATTTTGGCCTCCATATGCCATACTCTTTATTGTCTATTTCTTAAACAGTTGACAACTCGGTTAGAGAAGAGGCAGGCTATGTATTGCCCCATCCTCTACTTTTTTTTCTTTTTTTGAGGTAGAGTCTTGCTCTGTCACCCAGGCTGGAGTGCAGTGGCGTGATCTTGGCTCACTGCAACCTCTGCCTCCCAGGTTCAAGCAATTCTTCTGCCTCAGCCTCCCAGGTAGCTGGGATTACAGGTGTGTGCCACCATGCCTGGCTAATTTTTGTATTTTTAGTAGAGATGGGGTTTCACCATGTTGGCTAGGCTGGTCTTGACCTCCTGACCTCAGGTGATCTGTCTGCCTTGGCCTCCCAAAGTGCTGGGATTACAGGTGTGAGCCACTGCACCTGGCTTACTTTTTTTTTTTAACTAAATACCTAATTGTTATGTTATTATTTTGTCTATTATTGCTCTCCTTAACACATGTAAAAAAGACCAAACTGACATGATCATATTTTAGAAAAATACTATTTTCTTTCTTTGAAAAGGAAACAGAAAAAAAAAGATAAATGACTTAAATTTTCTACTTAACATAGAATTGGAAATCCCAGTCTTTGTGGCTGCCAAAAAAAAAAAAAAAAAAGCATAAATGACCAAAAAATGAAATCAAATAAAAATCTTTCATGACTCTTTTCCTATGAGTATTAATGCGAGGAAACTTAATAGTTCTAAAAATAAAGATGTAAATTGCTGCAGAATGTAAAACAGGATAAAGTCACAATAGCCAAAATGTGGAAACAACTCAAATGTTCATCCATGGATGAATGGATAAACAAAATGAGGTATAGATGTACAATGGAATATGATTCAGCCTTGAAAGAAGTGCAATTCTTATATATGCTACAACACAGATTAACCTTGAGGACATTATACTAAGTGAAATAAGCCAGTCACAGAAGAACAAATATTATATGAATCCACTTATGTGAGACACCTAGAATAGGCAAATTCATAGAGACAGAAACTAGTTTCCAGGGGATAGGGGTAGGGGAGAATAGAGACTTAGTGTTTAATGGGTATAGACTTTCTGTTTGGGATAATTTTTTTAAAAGTTCAGAGAATGGATAGTAGAGATGGCTACATAACAATGCGAATGTACTTCACACCACTGAATTGCACACTTAAACATGGTTAAGATGGTACATTTTTTGTGTATTTTACCATAAGAAAAAAAATTTAGGGCCGGGCAAGGTGGCCTACATCTGTAATCCCAACACATTGGGATGCCGAGGTGGGAGGATCACTTGAGCCCAGGAGTTTGAGACCAGCCTGGGCAACATAGTGAGACCCCATCTCTTAAAAACAAATGGTGTGCGCCTATGGTCCCAGCTACTCAGGAGGCTGAGGTGGGAAGATCACTTGAGCCCATGAGTTCAAGCCCATGGAGCCACTGCACTCCAACCTGGACAACAGAGTGAGACCCTGCCTCAAAAAGAAATTAATATGATAAAGCACATACCATGTATATAATAAAGATACTTCAACCATTTGAAGGAGTGTTCTGTTCTCGAGCCAAAGAGAGAAGCACATATTATCCCCCAAAAATGCACAGTTAGCAAAGCATCCAGGGAAGCTGAAAGGGCTGGTGTTTGGTGGCTGAGGTCAGTAGATGTGACTGCTCTGTTTTCGGCACCCCATGGGTACTTACTGTCATCTTCGTAGCCACCACTGACAGGGTCCTGCTTGACAGACTGACTCTGTGCTGTGTATATCACATACATTATCACTGAATTTTTGAAACACCTTATAAAGTAGACATTATTCCAATTTATAGGAATTTAATACCTTTCTGAAATTTGCTAAGTGGTGCAGCCAGCACTTAAACCCTAGATCAGCAGACTCCAATAGTGAAGTACGTTCCTCAGCATATCCCAAGGATGGCTTTTAAGAATAATTGTATGGATAATCTGGAGTAAAAGGAATATGAATTTCTTCATTTAGGTTCAGCAAGATGTGCTGACAAGATGACCACAAATGCAGGAATGTTGGAGTGGTAGTTAATATTTAGATGAGAAATCATTAAAGAGTGGAATAGCAATGTGAGTTTCTGGGGCTACTTCAGTAGGGCTTTTTGGAGCTGATTGAGGGGGCAAAAATTAAAGCCAGAAAGCTCAGTGGAGCAAATGTCATAGTGGCCACAGAGAAACAAAGTTTCAAAATGAGATGCTAAGTGAGAAACAGCAACTGAGAAGAGAAGTAATGTTTCCAGGATCACAAAGGGGATAAGGAGAATTGTTCTTTTAGACTCTAGGTGAGCTTGTAGTAATCCAAGGATTGGTGATTTAGGCCACTGAACTCTGGCTCTGAGTACATCTCTAATCCCTAAACCTTCACCAAGAGGGATCAGGAGAAGAAAGCGGGGGAAGGGAGTCAGGTATGCCACATATCTGCTACTGAAAAATGCCTGGATGGGAAAGGAGTTTGAAATGTTGTCCTAAAATGAAGTTTCTGAGTTAGATGGGCTGAATTTTACCATGTGTTCACTATTATTACTGTGCAAAATCAAGAGATTTAAATGAGATTAAGATCTAATTAGCTTTCTGAGATATTGAAAACTAAGAACCCAGCTGGGCATGGTGGCTCACGCCTGTAATCTCAGCACTTTGGGAGGCTGAGGCGGGCGGATCACCTGAGGTCAGGAGTTGGAGACCAGCCTGGCTAACATGGTGAAACTCTGTCTCTCTTATCAGTGGGAACCAAACCTGAGTCTGCAGGCTTAGGGCAGGGGCACAGACAATGAGAGGGGCTCTTCTCTTTGAGACTTGTCATCTAGAACTCATTGTCACTGGAAGACAGAGCCTAAATGAGCCTATCAGTTGCCTTGGGTTACAAGAACCAGTTTTCATTAATTAATTAATTATTTATTTATTTATTTATTTTGAGACAGATTCTTGCTGTGTTGCCCAGGGGCTGGAGTACAGTGGCACGATCTTGGCTCACTGCAACCCCCGCCTCTGGGTTCAGGTGATTCTCCTCCCTCAGCTTCCCGAGTAGCTGGAACTATAGGCACATGCCACCACACCTGGCTAATTTTTTTATTTTTAGTAGAGACAGGGTTTTGCCATGTTTCCAGGCTGGTCTTGAACTCCTGACCTCAGGTGATCCGCCCACCTCAGCCTCCCAAAGTGCTGGGATTACAGGCGTGAGCCACCACACCCGGCCAAGTCTGAGTTTTTACTGGGGAAGCCAAGTAGCAGTTCAGGGACTTGTGGCCACCAACCGTCTCTGAGATTCAAGGTCTGTTCTTTCTACTGGGGACTGAGATGGGTGGATAACCATGCAGACTTAAGGAGGAGTCATATCAATGATTCAGCCTCGAAGGAAGTCTGAGCTAGCAAGAACTGGAGGAATAATTTCCCTCTGTAGGAATTCCTGCTCTACCTACTTACTACGGGAGTAAAGTGGTCATGATTTAAACAGTCTTGTCTATACCTGTTATGTTATAAGGATGTGTTCATGGCCCTATCTGCTAAGAGTGAGTTGTTCTTATAAATAAAATAAAAGTTAGTAAATTTATACACACACTATTTGTTATGCAAATCCTAAGAGTGATGTTCCAAAAAAACAAATTTTGGAAGTAAATAAATATATAAATAGGCTTTTTTTTTTTTGAGATGGAGTTTCGCTCTTGTTGCCTAGGCTGGAGTGCAGTCATGCAATCTCGGCTCACTGCAGCCTCCGCCTCTTGGATTCAAGCGATTCTCCTGCCTCAGCCTCCTCAGTAGCTGGGATTACAGGTGTCCGTCACCATGCCCAGCTAATTTTTTATATTTTTTTTTAGTAGAGAAGGGGTTTCACCACACAGGATAGGCTGGTCTCGAACTCCTGACCTCAGGTAATCCACCTGCCTCAGCCTCCCAAAGTGCTGAGATTACAGGCATGAGCCACTGCACCTGGCCAAGAAAGACACTTTAGATGGTGCCAGAGTTGAGGATTTGGCCTGCGACTTACTGCAGTTTCCACACTGCAGTTTCCACACTGTGGCCTTAGAAGAGTCTTATCCAGTCCTGAAACCCCAGTGCCTTGGAAACATCAGGTCTGATCAGAAGGACAGTAAATCCTCAAGGCATCAACCTCTGCTCCTCCCCACAGATTGAGGGGTAAGTATTCCAAGCTCTCTGCAGGACCCATAACCTGGATGTGGACACCAAGTCCTGCTAGGACCTGCTCCCAGAAGAGTTGATCCCAGCCATGAAACTGCCCTGATGCCTTCATCCTGTATCAGCCTTGTGAGTAGCCAGTAGCTGGGACCACAGGGGTGCACCACCACACCTGCCTAATTTTTTTTGTTGAGATGGGTTTTGTCACGTTGCCCAGGCTGGTCTGGAACTCTTGAGCTCAAGTGATGTGCCTGCCTTGGTCTCCCAAAGTGCTGGGATTACAGGCGTTAGCCACCACGCGCAGCCCAATTGTGGTCTTTTATGGATTGTTTCTCTCATGTAGCATGTTTTCAAGGTTTATCCAACTTGCAGTGTATTAATGCTGAATAATACTCCATTGTGTAGATATACTGTATTTTTATGTTTTTAATTTTATTTTTAATTGGTACACAACAAATATTTGTACATATTTATGGGGTACAGATGATATGTTGTTACATGCATAGAATGTGTAATGACCAATCAGGGTATTAAAGGTATCTGCCACTTTGAGTATTTGTCATTTCTGTATGTTGGGAACATTTCAAGTCCTCTTTTAGAGCTATTTTGAAATACACAATACATTTTTGTTAACTGTAGTCACCCTACTCTGCTATAGAACATTAGAACTTATTCCTTCTGTCTAACTGTATTAACCAACCACTCTTCCCTGCCAACTGACACACACTTCCCAGCCTCTGGTATCTGGTGTTTTTGTAGAGATGCGGTTTTGCCATGTTGGCCAGGCTGGTCTTGAACTCCTGACCTCAGGTGATCCGCCTGCTTTAGCCTCCCAAAGTGCTGGGATTACAGGCATGAGCCACCACGCCCGGCCTTTTTTTAATGTTTATTCCACATTGTGTCAGTCCTCACACGTCTCCTGGGATCCATCTGACATGTAATCTGTTGGTTTTCCAGCAGTAATAATTTCACGTAAAATCCTAAATCTGACCTGAAATATTTTCTCTTCTCTTATTGATTACCTTTACATCAATATTAACCAGTTTGATATACTGAGATATAATTCAGTTGGTTTATGACTGTGCCAATAGCTCCATTTTTATATACAAATAGACATGCCTAAATCCAGTTTTTTTTTTGTATGCACATTTTATTTAATTAATTTTTAACTTTTATTTTAGGTTCAAGGGTATATGTGCAGGTTTGTTATATATGTAAATTTTGTGTCATGGGGGTTTGATGTACGGATTGTTTTGTCACTCAGGTGATAAGCATAGTACCTGATATGTAGCTTTTTGATACTCACCCTCCTCCCAGCCTCCAACCCTCAAGTAGGCCCCAATGTCTGTTGTTCCCATATTTGTGCCCATGTGTACTCAATGTTTAACTCCCACTTATAAGTGAGAACATGAGGTATTTGGTTTCCTGTTCCTGTGTTAGTTTGCTTAGAATAATTTTTAAGCTGGAGCTGGATGGCCTCCAGGCTTTTAGGCTTTTAGGCTGGATTGCTGCAAAGGACATGATCTTGTTTTTGTTTTATGGCTGCATAGTATTCCATGGTATATGTGTGCCACATTTTTTAAATTCAGTTCACCGTTGATGGGCACCTAGCTAAATTCTGTGTCTTTGCTATTGTGAATAGTGCTGCGATGAACATATGTGTGCATGTGTCTTCATGGTAGAATGATATTTATATTCCTGTGGGTATATACTCAGTAATGGGATTGCTGGGTCACAGGGTAATTCTCAAGTTCTTTGAGAAATCACCAAACTGCTTTCCATAATGGCTGAACTAATTTACATACCCAGCAGTAGTGTATAAGCATTCCCTTTCCTCTGTAACTTTGCCAGCATGTATTTTTTGGCTTTTTAATAATAGCTATTCTGACTGGTATGAGATGGTATCTCATTGTAGTTTTGATTTGCATTTCTCTAGTATTAGTGATGTTGAGCATTTTTTCATGTTTGTTAGCTGTGTGTATGTCTTTTGAGAAGTGTCTGTTCCTGTCCTTTGCCCCCTCCTTTTTTTTTAGTGAGGTTGTTTGTTTTTTGCTTGTAAATTTGTTTCAGTTCCTTATAGATTCTGGATACTAGACCCTTGTCAGATGCATAATCTGTAAATATTTTTTCCCATTCTGTAGGCTGTCTGTTCAGTCTGTTGATAGTTTCTTTTGCTGTGCAGAAGCTCTTTAATTAGGTTCCACTAGTCTGTTTTTGTTTTTGTTGCAGTTGCTTTTGGCATCTTCATCATGAAATCTTCATAAGGTCCTATGTCAGAATGGTATTTCCTAGCTTATCTTCCAGGGATTTTATAGTTTTAGGTTTTACATTTAAGCCTTTTATCCATCATGGGTTGATTTTTGTTTGTGGTGTAAGGAAGGGGTCCAGTTTCAATCTTCTGCATATGGCTAGTCAGTTATCCCAGCACCATTTGTTGAGTAGGAAGGCCTTTCTCCATCGCTTGTTTTTGTTGGCTTTGTCGAAGATCAGATGGTTGTAGCTGCGCAGCTTTATTTCTGGGTTCTCTAACCTGTTCCATTGGCCTGTGTGTCTGTTTTTGTACCAGTGCCATGCTGTTTTGCTCACTGTAGCCTTGTAGATGGTTTGAAGTCGGGTAGTGTGGCATCTCCAGCTTCATTCTTTTTGTGCAGGATTGCTTTGGCTATCCTCCACATAGCTAGTCAATCACAAGTTGTGCTAATTTTTTCTGCTGTTTCTCAGATCTGTCTCTCCTCTCAATTCTTACTACCACCCTGGTTTTTCAGGCCCTCAACATCTCTCACCTAAGCTGTGTAGTAGCCCTCCTAACTGATCCCTGAAACTTCAATGTTGCCCTCTCTCCTCACCACTGAAAGACAGACTACATAAAACAAAATTATCATGAGACTTCCCTTCTTAAAATCCCTTTTTGACTCTCTATTGCCTATGAAATAATGTCTGTACTTCTTAATATACTGTGCAGGCATCTCCTGTTACTCACTGCTCTACATTTGTTACTGCAGTAATAGGTAAATGTTTATAATTTCCCCTGAAGTCCCTCTGCTATTAAATGCTTCCATGTATTTGTTCATTATGATCTTTTTCTCTGAAACTCGCTCCCCACTTTTTCTCCTGGTTTATTATTTATTGTCCTTCACGCCCAAGCTCAAGCATCGTCTTTTTCAGAAAACCTACTTTGAAGTTCCAGAGTGGACCAAGGCCCACTTTTAATGCTCCCCATAGTGTTGATCTCTATTTTTTCACTTTAAACATACTTTTAAACCTGCTTCCTGAGTATAAAGTTTGTTATAATTTTAATATTTGTATTTTTCTATGTCTTTTTCTTCTCTTTATGGTTTCTGTTGACTCCTGCTTATGGCGGTTTGACTCTTCAACGCTGTTAAATTTTAGAAATAGCTCATATTTGTATAAACTTTAACTTTGGGTATCCTGAGAGACTGGAATTGAGATGATTTGCCTGGTTTCTGCTTGGTTCTGGAAGTACTACCAATCAGGAACCATTCTAGTTTGATTTATTGGTTTGAGGTTTCTTGGACTATGAATATGGTGTAAATTCAAATTCCAGCCTAAGAGTAAAGCTGGTTAGAAAACATTAGGGAAGACTTAAAATTATTAATGTTTTAAAATCTACTGCCTGCAGACTGATTTGCTTATTGGTTCACTTGTCATATCCTTCCAACTTTATCTTTTCTACTAAATATATAGCGGATTTTGGTCCCTGGATTTATATGGAGGTCTCAGACTCAGTTCCCTACTTTGTCAGGTTTAAATCCTATTAGTCAGTTAACCAGGAAAGTTCTAGATCCCCAGCATTGCTGAACAGATTCCCAGGAATGTGTCAGAGCATTTCAAAGTCCCCTATTGACATCTCATTCCCAGCTTTTTAAAAAAGAAAGTATTTTGACATTCCTATTCATTGCCCCAGTTCCTATTTACTACTGCAGGCAGCCACAATGTTAACTAACAAAGCTCTAGGTTTTTGGTTTTGGCTTCTCTGGCTTCTATGTTGACTGATGACTTTAGTTTCACCTCTAGATTGTGTGTGCATGTGTGTAATCATTTTGTACTTCCTTCACATTTTGCGAGTTCAGAAATATATTTAAAAGTGTATTTGGGGCTGGGCATGGTAGCTCATGCCTGTAATCCCTTTGGGAGGCTGAGGTGGGAGGATAACCTGAGGTCAGGAGTTTGAGACCAGCCTGACCAACATGGTGAAACCCTGTCTCTACTAAAAATACAAAAGTTAGCTGGGCCTGGTGGCATGCACCTGTAATCCCAGCTACTAGGGAGGCTGAGACAGGAGAATCACTTGAACTTGGGAGGCAGAGGTTGCAGTGAGCCAAGATCGCACCACTGCACTCCAGCGTGGGCAACAGAGCGAGACTCTGTTTCAAAAAAATAAATAAAAAATAAAAATAAAAGTGGAAGTGATGTCACTAAAAATGGCAAGCTAGGAACCTTCAAAAATTCCTTTATTCATAAAAGCAGCTAGGAAAAATAAAAGCAACTTTTTCAGATCTCTGAAAATATCCAAAGGCTTGCTGCAATCTTGGGAGCATTTATTCAAGAATGTAAGCTGAATTTTGGTGGGAATAGTGAGCTTTGTAGTGTTCTTACTTTATGTTCATTATATCCTTCCAGCTCCATGGTAGCCTTGAAAACCAACATCCTACAATCTTGGTGAAAAACAAGCTCCTGGGAGCCATAGAAAGGAACAAAATGGGGTTGGGACTCATTCAAAGCCTTATTCCCAGAGAAACGTCATTACGTGACCTGACTAGGAAGTCCAAGGAAGACCCCATGCACAAAGCTATCTTTATTTGGCCTGACTTAGAGCTCCCCCAGCCTTTGTTCATATTTGTTGAAGACAATCAGAGGCAATTGCTGAACGTAATGGCTACCTGGGGTATAGATAAGTTGAGATACACAATATGCTAACAAAAAATGTAAACAAAGGCTGGGCGCAGTGGCTCATGCCTGTAATTCCAGCACTTTGGGAGGCTGAGGCGGGTGGATCATGAGGTCAGGAGATCGAGACCATCCTGGCTAATGTGGTGAAACCCTGTCTCTACTAAAAAAAATACAAAAAAATTAGCTTGACGTGGTGGCGGGTGCCTGTAGTCCTAGCTACTCGGGAGGCTGAGGCAGGAGAATGGTGTGAACCTGGGAGGCAGAGCTTGTAGTGAGCCGAGATCACACCACTGCACTCCAGCCTGGGTGACAGAGCGAGACTCCATCTAAAAGAAAAAAAAAAAAAGAAATAAAAGTAAGGAAAACAAAAGAAAACAAAGAAAAAAACAAATGCTGAGAGTACTAAACCTGCTTGCTGTCAGAAGACATTTCTGTTCATGTCTTCCATCTACAAATTTAATGTCTTTTCCATCTCAACTAAGTACTTATCATGCACTGTAGCTGTAACTTTTGCAGCTTTTGACAGCAAAACTGGCACAAATTTCTTTGTTCTTCTTCACAATTTTGTGAGTGGAGGATTTTTCCTTACTGTAAATGTTAGCAACCTCAGCCTATAATATTTTTCTTTTTTTATTATGTCAGAGACTTTCACCTTTTCACTTAAAGGAAGTACACTGTGGCTTCTTTCTGGCATATCCAAATTGCCAGGATAATTACCATTGCATATTGGGCCAATTATGAAGTGAAATAAGGTTTACTTGTTTACCACCCCTGCGATGCCATGACAGTTTGTGTGATAATCAAGATGGCTACTAAGGGTCTAATGAGACTTATTAATCAAGAATTCTATATGTAGCAAAAATATCCTTCAACACTGAAGGAGAAACATAAGGCATTAAGTATCTTAGGACATTTAAGACATTCCTCGGTAAACAAAACTAAAAAAATTTGTTGCTTGAAGACATCTCTATAAGAAATACTAATGGGAGTCATTTAGACTGAAAGGAAAGAATACTAGGTAGTAACTCAAATCCACATGAGGAAATAAAGAGCTGAGAAAGATAACTATATGAGTAAATATAAAAGGCAGTATAAGCATAAAGCAATTCTCATAAATGGGTTGATGAACATAGAGTATATGAAGATATGGTTTATAAGGCATTAACAGCACAATGGAAGAGAGAGGGAATGGAGCTACATAGGAAAAAGTTTATGTATACTGTTTTAATTAAGTTGGTATTAATATGAACTACATAGTTATAAATCAACATGTTAATTGCAATATCCAGGGCAACCACTAAGAAAACAACTCAAAAACATAGTAAAAGAAATGACAAAGAAATAAAAATTGTACAGTATAAAACTATTTAGCATAAATCTTACTTTATCAATGATTGTATTAAATGGAAATTTCTCTCCATTTAAAAGGAAGAAATTTGCAGAATGAATTAAAGGACATGATCCTACTCTATGCTGTCTATAAGAGACATGTTTTAGACCAAGACTCAAATAGATTAAAAGTAAAAGTATAGAAAAAGATATAACAAGCAAACAGTAACCAAAAAACTAACTAAATAAAGAGATGGAATCATGATAAAAAATCAGAAAAAAAACAGACTTAAAGGCAAAAATTTTTATTAAAAGCAAAGGACATTTTATAATAATAAGAGGATCAATCCATCAAAAACATATAACAGAGCCCCAAAGTACATGAAGAAAAAATTGACAGAATTGAAGGGAGAAACAATTCAACAATAATAGTTGAGGACTTCAATTCCCCACTTTCATTAATAGCTAGACAATTGGGCAGAAAATCAATAAGAAAATGTAAGACTTGAATAATACTATAAACCAACTAGATTTAACAGATATCTATAGCATTCTCCATCCCCCAGCAACAACAGAGTATACAGTCTTTATAAGTGCACATGGAACATTCCCCAGGAAAGACCATATGCTAGGCAATAAAACAACTCTCAATAAATTTTAAAAGATTTAAATCATACAAAGCATGTTCTCAACTACAATAAAATGAAGTTAGAATAGTAAGAGAAGGAAATTTGGGAAATTCACAAATATATGGAAATGAAACAATGTACTCTTAAATAATCAAGTGGTCATAGAAGAAATCCAAGAGAAATCAGAACATATTTTGAGATAAATGAAAACAAAAATTCCACATCTCAAAACTTATGGAATGCAGCTAATGCCATGCTTAAAGGGAAATTTATAGGTGTAAATTCTTACATTAGGATGGAAGAAAGATCTCAATAAATAATTTAACTTTCCACCTAAAGAAACTAGAAGAACAGCAAACTGAAACCAAAGCAAGTAAAGCAAGGATATAATAAATGTTAGAGTGAAAATAAAATAGCAAGCAGAAAAACAATAGAGAAAATAAACAAAACCAAAAGTTATGTGAAAAGATCAACAAAATTGATAGCTTAGCTAGCCTGATCAAGAAAAAAAAGAAAAGAACTCAAAAATGTGGTAAATAACTTAGGTAAATAACAACAACAACAACAAAAAACCTAAACTCTTAGATAATCTGGTAAAGATTATGAAAAACCAACAGCTAACATTAAACTTAGCGGTGAAAGTTTTACATTTTTTCTCCTAAGATGAGGAAAAAGACAAGGATACCTGCTTGCTTTTTCTGTTCAACATTGTACTGGAGATTCTAGCCAGGATAATCAGACAAAAAACAAAACAAAACCAACCACAGAAAAGAAATAAAAAGCATCTAGATTGGAATGGAAAAAGTGAAACTCTATTTTTTTGCAGATAAATAATGTTGTATATAGAAAATCTAAGGAACCCACAACAACAACAAACCTGCTGGAGCAACAATTGAGTTCACAAAAGATATAAGATCAATGTGCAAAAAATTAGTTATATTTAGAAACATTAGCAATGAGTAGGCTCAAAATGAAATTAAGAAAGTAATTTTATTTACAATAGCATTAAAAAATAAGACCAAAACAAAAGAAATGTAAGACTACAAAACATTATTGAAAGTGATTAAGACCTAAATAAATGGATACACATTCTGTATTTATTGAATGGAAGACATTACTATTAAGATGACAGCACTCCACAAATTGATCTACATATTCAACTCAGTTCCTATCAAAATCCTAGCTTCTCTTTTTGCAGAAATTGACTTGCTGATCTAAGATTCATTTGAAAATGCAAGGGACTCTGAATAACCAAAACAATCTTGAAGAAGAACAGTGAAGTTGCAGAGTCCACACTTTATTATTTCAAAACTTACTATAAAGCTATAGTGGTTAAAATTGTGTAGTACTAGAATAAAGATAGATATGTAGATCAATGGAATAGAATTGAGAGTCCAGAAGTAAGTCCATACATTTAAGGTCAATTGATTTTCCACAAGGGTACCAAGACTATTGAGTGGAAAAAACAGTCTCTTCAGCACATGGTGCTGGAGCAACTGGATCTCCACATACAAATGAATGAAGTTAGATCTCTTTCTCACATCATACAGAAAAATTAACTTCAAATGGAAGAAATATCTAAATGTAAGATCCCAAACTATGCTCTTAGACAAAAACATAGGTGCACATTTTTTATGATATTGAATTAGTAATGATTTCTTCTTTTTTCCTTTCCTTTTATGTGGAACAGGAAAGCTAGAGGGGTTTAGAGTTGTCTCACTGGTTTTCCCCTATGTCAGACAAGGCCCTGATACAGCAGTTTTTCTTTAGAGCAGGTCTTTCACACAGAATAGAATGCTCTGGGCATATTTCAAAATGGTTGCTATACCCACTCACTCTCTCTATCCTCCAATTAGGGTATATTTTGAAATGGTTGCTTTTCCCTTTGCCTTGTGTAAAGAGCCTGAGGAAATTTTCTTCAGCCTTCATCATGAGAACCTGGTGGGGTTTCTGCAAGTAAAATTCATGAAAGTATAAGGGGCCCCCAAGACGGGACTCCAACAAGTTTTTAACTTTCAAGCTAGTCCACACTCAGTCACCAGTAAATTTATTGATTACCATTGAAGTGTTCCTACCAATTACTGGCTCTGTGGCTTCTGCTCTCAGGTAAACTGTGATTTTCTATAGTCACCCATCTCTCTAGTTTTTGAGGAGGTGGTTTCCCTGTGACCTCTATTCTTGGACAGATGTAAGAAAAGTTGTTGATTTTCAGTTTGATTATCTTTTTTTCCGTTGTGAAGATGGGAGTGATGACTTCCAAGTTCTCTACATGTTGAAGTGGGAACTGGAAGACCTAATTAACTTCTTAAGAAACTGTCAAACTGTTTTCCAAAGTGGATCTAGCACTTTACATTCCTGGCATTGTATGAGAGTTTCAGTTTCTCTCTCTCTTTGTCAACATGCCATCTTTCAAATTTTAGATATTCTAATAGGTATCTAATGGTTTCTTATTGTAGTTTTAATCTGCATTTCTCTAACAGCTAGTGATGATGAACATTTTTTCATTTGCTTATTTGCCAGTTGCAAATCTTCATTAGTGAAGTATCTGTTCACATATTTTGCCCATTTTTTAAAAGTTGGGTTGTTTTCTTACAATTGAAGTTTATTTTTTCTTATACTCAAAATTTTAATTGACACATAGTAAATTGTACATATTTATGAGGTACAATGTGATGTTTCAGTACATTTTACATTGCATAATGATCAAATCATGGTAATTAGCATATCCATTGCCTTAAACATTTACCATTTCTTTGATGTAAGAATATTCAAAATCCTCTCTTCTAGCTAGAATATGAGTGTATTTTAAATGTACAACTATTTGTTTTCTCACAGTCCTATAAAATGATAGCTTGAGTCAATGAGGTATCCCCCCAAGTCCTATCAACCTTGTCTATTTTAGTGAATTTTAATATTGTCTAGAAAACATTAAACAAACATAGTTATTCAGAGAGGATAACTGAGCCCTCTGGTTATTCTCTCTAACCAACAAAGCTGAACACTTGATGTAAACTTCTTCATCAGAGTAAATAACAAGAATCCCCTCCATTTCATACAAAAGAAAAAATAATTGGAGAGATAGTCTCTGCTCTGAGGTTATTATCCTGTGGTCTTTGATTTTGGTACATTCTCCCCCACCCCATGCCCTTCTCCCTCATCTTTAATGAGTATCTGTATGTATGGCAGAACAGTATGTTTTTAAGTCTCTGCAGTCTTGGGCCAAGCTCGTTCTATTCCCCACTCTACAAGAATCACAAGAGCACCAGGATTCTGTTTGGGGTTGCCATGGATGCAGAGTTCTTATTACAGAACTGACTTATTCTCAATATGAGGTAAAAACCTAGAGGTGAGGTCTCTGAGCAAGGGAGTCCCATCCCATCCTCTGCCCTCTCTGTTGGCTAATGCTGTCCTCTCATCCTTATCAGGAGAATTAAAATCATGTAAAGTTTTGGCGGGGGAACTAGATGGCGGTCTCTGGGGCGCATAGACAGGAAAGTTTGCCTATACCCAGCTGGGAGGACCACTAATTGACATTCCTTTCCCCTCCCAGGGACCTTACAGAGTCCCCTTACCCTCAGGGTACTGGGGGACAACCAGTGGGTGTAAGGCCAAATAGCAATAACCTTGTTACTTGCCAGGAATTGGGTCAAGATTTGATTTAACAAGCTTGGTTTTGGGAACTAAAAAATGAAAAAAGGAAAAGCCATAATCTTGAAAGGCAACAAGTGAGAAAACTGCTAACAGGATCTTGATTAAATTTCTCCCTCTTAGAGAATGTTGTACCGACAACACAAAACCTCAGACTTGTGTTATTCTGGCAGCTGAACAGACCCCAGGCTCTTCTGACTGGCAATGGCGCTGGAAGCAGTCTGATCTGTAGGTAAGCAGGTCCAGGGCTTACAGGGAGAAACTCCTAGAAATCCAGCTCTGCCTTGGGTTGCCCTGGTTCACGTCCAAAGATGTGCTTGGGCCACATCTCTGGAGCACAAGGTGGTAGACTGAGAGCTTTGATATTTCTACTCCTACTGCAGATGAGCTGGTATAACTCCGAAGGTATGGAATTTGCTGTTGTCTGTGACCCAGCACATAAAAATAGAAAAATAATTAGATAGAAAAATAGTAGAAATAGAAAAAATTTAAAAAACAAACCAAGCCTCATTCTATGCCTGTTAATGTCCTTAAAAATATGACATTTTAGGCAGTGTGATAATATGCATATACTGGTCACTTTAATCTTTCCTACAGGGGCGGCTGGTTGCCCTAATGGTGGATGCTCTGTTCAAGGATGGTGAGCTAGTGTTCAGCTCAGGAAGCCACTCCACAGAGATGGCCACCAAAAGGGCTCCAGTGGTCCCATCTCAATTAACACCTGAAACATTGTTAATTATTACAGTGAAGGTCACAAATGGGTTTTTATTAGTGAAATTGGTGGCTTACAAAGCAGCATGATGGGTGTTACAATTATATGACATTTTAAGATCTGTGAATCAACTAAAGTGTTTTGGAGACAGCCCACCCTTGCATAAACAGGATAAAGGTGTATGAGGGTGGCCTCATATTTAGAGATGACACCCAAGGCTTGATCCTCATATGATCCTATCTCCAGGAAGGTTTAGGAAGATTTTGGCCTCTGAAACATTAGGAATCTGTTGAGAATGAAGCTTTCATGCTTGGAGCACCTAAAGTGCAGAAAGCTTACAGAAGCTTATGTACTGTGCCTGCTTGCTACTGAATGTTTTGTTAAATGAATATCTGTATGTGTGGCAGATTTGGTCGGAGACTTACTTTTCATTATAACCTGGTAGCATGATTATAAAGGTGTAGCTAACCTTCACCTAACTCAAACTTCTGTGGTTGCTCCTATCTACCAAAAAGCATTTAAGAATTCTGCATGACCACTTCAGTTTAGGACAGTTTGCAATTCTCACCTTCCTTAGAGGGCAATTTAGCTAGCTACTTATTCATGTCCCATGAGGGAAGTCATTCTGTGCCCCAAAGCAGCTTATCAAAGTATTATTTCAGACTTCATGCAATACTCTCCCTGAAAGGAGTTCACATCTATGGATGTCTCATGCCCTTTTTGGAGATTAGTTTCCCAAGGAACTTGCTTAGCAATCCTGGCTTGTCACCTGAATCTGGAGTAATTTGAATGTCTTCCCGTTCTCTTCCTCAGTAGAGGATGTCTGAAAAATCTAGTAATCATTTAATAAGGCTGCTTATGTCAGAAACTCAAATTCTTACCTTTTTGGTGTTTTGAACATTTTCCCCTGTTATGATTTATTCATGTATTCTGCATAAACAATCCAATTATTCATCTTGCTGAAAAGTAGCGGATGCCTATAGATGCCTTTCTTCTTGTAAAAGGTATTGTTTTTCCTGAGACCTGGATGAATTTTCAGGAGCCATTCAAGGACGTGAGAACACCCACTTAGAACTTGAAAGGTTCCCCTCATGGCTCTCAGACTAGGCTAACGAGATTTGGTCATTTGAACTCTGGCACTCCTTTCCCCACAGGCTGAAAGATTAGCACAATATTAATGTCTATCTGTGCTTAAAGGTTTGAGCTATTGATCAGAGTCCAAAATTAGTTTGTGTAGGATAGCTTTTCTTAAAGACATAAAAAGATACCATTTAATATATTGTTTCCAAAATGTGTTTCTCACACATTTCCACTGTGAGAAAGAGGTTCTGTGGTCAAATAAGTTAAGAAACCTCAGCACACTCTTAGAGAATCCCAGTTTTTATCAGCAGCAAAAAAATGTATGTGATCAGTTTCTTAAACTTATTTAAACGTTTGAAAAGTTAGAAAATTGTGGCAAAGAGCATTAATTCTTGAGTCTTGGGAGTGTATTACCTTGATGAGAATGTTTGTGTATTTGAAACTAAAAATATGTATGTTTATATTGCCACATACTGATTTTTATGGCATAACATATGGTGTAGAGAGCAGGTTGTCTAAAAACCAATATTGGCAAAATGCTGAATATTCAGCATGGTTTTATGAAGTTGACAGATGTGGAGTGTATTTTGCATGTGTCTTAACTTACAGATGAGGAAATAAAGTTGCAGAGAGATTAAATTAGCCAAGCCAGGGGTTTCAGTGCTAGGAAGTCTTGATATTGTAAAATATAGCCATATAACTTTAAAAAAATGAATCCAGACAAAAAGAAAACAAAATCATTGTAAACACATAATCCACTTTAAGTTCACAAAATGTTTTAAACATAATTAAGGCTATGCTTGACTTACCTACTTGTTTATTTCCTACCAAGGGTGACCGGGAACTAGCCATTGATATAGAAACATTCATTATTCTTACATTTTCTTTCTTTTTTCTGTGTCCTTTCTCTCTCTCTCTCTCACACAGACACACACACACACACACACACACACACACACACACACACACACAGTCTCAGAAGTACTGGTGCTGTATCCTGAAATTGTTTCTTTAGTTCTTGTCAAAATTCCTCCGATTTTATTTTTTGTGTCCTGAAATACTGTTGAGATTAACGTCCTGATTGCCTTCCAAAATATCTGACTTTATTTTTTGTATGTGCTTTTTACTCTTTGGTAGAGTTATGGATTCACTAACAGATTCTACTATATGCTCTGACAACTATGACCACAATGGGTGAGTTGACTGATCTAAGTGGTGAAAAATACTGGGAGCATCAATGGCAATAACAGCTTTCAATCAGAGACTTTAAGCATCTTTAGTAACATTGTTTTTGAACCAGAGTGGAGAAAATAAGATCAGGTCAGAAGAGGGATGCTTGGTACTCAAAGATTGTTTGTGACCCCAAGTAATTAGCAGCCAAACCCTTAGGAAACTATCAGAATGCCTGTGTATGATACTCTCTCAAGAGTGGTCCAAGAGAGGAGAGAATCCTTCTTGGAGAAAGAAGGTGGTAGCGTTGGACAGGCAGCAAAGGAGCCCTCAGCAGCGAGAAAGGAGCTAAGAGACCCTGTATCTGTCCCTCACCCTTCAGAGCTGGTGCCCCAAACTCAAAGCCATCATCACATTGGATGGAGCCCCTGCCTCAGGTTTAGTCACTTGATCCTATTTGAGGGGAAGCAAAGATCTGTGACTCATGAAGAGCATGAGGGTGGTGGAGGGACTTGATAATTAGGAAATCAAAATGGGCAAGAATAATGTGTGCCTACAAATGGGACATGAATTTGAAGCAAATTTAAGTTAAATTTGCTGCCACACATGATGATCTGGTTCAGTAATAAAGAATTGTATTTAAATCCTGATTCATTAAACTTTTTTGAGAGTCCTAAACAATTTTTATTACCAACACATAAAGACTTCTTTCCAGAGAAAAATGAAGTACCAGGTGCCAAATAATTGATTTACATGAGAATTTTTAGGGACAACACATTGTAATTTGTAGTGCAATCATAGCCAATTTGAACCAAAAAAAAAAAAAAAAAGTCGTGTATGCATTTATGTTGTTTCTTACTATTTACCTTTCAATCCTTTGCACTGACCCCAATGAATTGACATCAGAAATCTGTGCTGGAGTCAACAATGAAAGGTGATGTCATAATAGATATTGGAGATGGGAGGAATTCAGGTTTGTGAAATTCAGTCTCAGAATTATTCATGGGAAAATAGTTTTCTGGACACTGATTCTAAAATTCTTTCTAAAAAGTTAGGTCTTAAGTAAGCTAAGTCATATTTACCGTATCTTTTAGATTCAAGGAATTTTGTTGTTCAAATAAATTGGTCATATCACCACTCCATGTGGTAAATCTCTAATATATTTTTGCATTTGATGTTTGAAGTAAAATACAGCAACCTTACATAGAGCTTTATAATAAGCTTCATGTGTTCAAATATAATTGATACTTTTATAACCAATGCTGTTTGTGTTATACTCAGAAAGTTATTTCTTATCGTAAGATTACAAATATAGTCACCAAAATTTTTTTTATATTTTGAATTAATTTTCTACATTTAAATAAAACAAGCGCTGCTGCTGTTGTTACTATTCCCTTTTAACATCTCCCAAAATTAGTGTTTTATTCTGTACACTTTATGAGATGCCAGCTTAACAATACCCTTAATATGGCCCAAGGATTCTACAAAAGGAAATGCTGGTGTGTTTGTCAAAAGTGTTTTCTGGCTGGGCATGGTGGCTGAAGCCTGTAATCCCAGCACTTTGGGAGGCTGAGGCAGGTGGACCACGAGGTCAGGAGTTCAAGACCAGCCTAGCCAATATGGTAAAACCCTGTCTCTACTAAAAATACAAAAATTAGCTGGGCGTGGTGGTGCATGCCTGTAGTCCCAGCTACTCGGGAGGCTGAGGCAGAAGGATCACTTGAATCCGGGAGGCAGAGGTTGCAGTGAGCTGAGACAGCGCCACTGCACTGCAGCCTGGACAACAGAGCAAAACTCTGTCTCAAAAAAAAAAAAATGTTTCCTGTGCAGATTATCTATTCACCACTTGCAGATTTGAAGTTTACTAAGCATGTGTGATATCTAAAAGTTCATTTGAAGAATAAGTTTCAATGCCAAAAATGTTTAAAAGTGGGATATAGGAAGATGATGCAAAGATGGAATCTCCAAACATTTCCATTTTCACCAGGAGGACTTAATAGAATGTCTAACAGCTACTTTTAGATATTTTTGAAGTGTGAGAGGGGTGAGTTAGTTAACAAAAAGTAGACTATGAGATTAAAATGTCTATTCACTCTAAAATCTCAGCATTCACTTTCTTATTGTCGAGTTATTCATCAGACTCTTTTCAGAGACAACCTAAATGCAAGCTCTTAGAATATTACAACGTCTTTTATATGAGATGACGGGAAATAATTTCATGGCCTTTTAAAGGGTAGATGAGGGATTTGAATACCACTTTCAGATTAAGTAACTCCTATATTGAATATTACACTGTTTTATGGTTCATATCTCTATTGTGGTTGAGAGGTATTGCCAGATTTATTCACTAACAAGTAAATATTATTCAGTTTCTAATTAATATCCACTTTGGGGGGAGATACTTTCAGTCTGTGTTAGAACTATCTTCAATGTTCAGTATCCTGTTCCACATAAAACTTTCATGCACTAGTTTTAGCATTCATTGATTTTTATGTGAATCAGTTTAACTGTGATCATTACAAAATGGTGATTTTTTTTAAAAAGTAGTTTTTCTGTGTTTAATAAGTATCATTCTATTATAAGGAGAGCTATTCCTACCCCTGTTTATTCACTATTACTATGAACTTATAAATTCTTACATTATTTCAATGAATTACAATCCTTCCTGTCATTATTTATTTTGATGTTTAAATGGTCCCATATTTGGCCAGTGGGACTCCCTAAAAGCTAGCCCCTGTGTCCTTTTGACTTGACATGTTCCCATCACTTTTTGAGCATTTCCCCAGCCCTGGAATCAGCCGTTTACCCAAAGAACCTGATGCCCTTTAGAAACCAATATTTTGCATTTGGTATGCTCATTGCCATTGGCTCATTGCTACTTGTAGGCCTTTTTAATATATAGATGAGAGTACAGATACACATATTGACATATGCAGATATATGCATATATGCAACAATTTTAATATGTTTAATATACAGTATATACATTTATATGTGTTCTGTAAAGTATGTATTATTGTTTCACCTATATGTTTTTAAATTTACTTAAATGGTATTAAGTTGTATCTCATTTTGTTAGTTTTTTGCTTAGTAACATAAGATTATTCTTCTTGTGTATACCTTTTGTTGTTGCTTTTAACTGGTATGAAAAATTCCACAGCATGCATCCCCTAGTGAGGAACACGTATATTGCTTCCTACCATTTGCCTTCACAAAGGCTGCCGCCAAATGATTATCCTTATGCCAGACCCCTATAGACCTGTTTGAGTATTTCTGTAGGAACATGAAACAGGACTTGATGGGCCATGGGACTGCATAGTTTGAATTTGACTGAATACTGCCTGTTGCTCTCCCAATGGTTATACCAGTCTGCATCTCGTCAACAATGCATGATGGTTCCTACACATACACATTCACAACAACACTTGACATAATCAAACTTTCCAATTTATATAATCAAATAGATGGTAACATATTGTATTATGTTTTACTTTGCATTTATGTGATAACTCATGAGTTTGAGCATCATTTTATGTTCTTATAGCATTTGGGATTTCTTCTGTAATGGTCCATTCATGAACTTAGCCCATTTTTCCACTAGTGTTCCTGTCTTTGTCTTGTTAATTTACATGTGTTGTTTTTGAATATTTTATATTTTAGAATAAGTTAATCAAATTTCTTTTAAAATTATGTTTAATTTTCAAAGTGATTATGTTACATTTGTAAACAATATAGCAAGAATTCACTCTTTTTAGTAACATTAAAAACATGGTGCTATTGTTTGGAGGTTTGTACCCCCAAACCTCATGTTGAAATTTGATCCCCAGTGTTGGAGGTGGGGCCTAATGGAAGGTGTTTGGAAGATGAATAGATTAATTCCCTCCCTGGGAGTGAGGGTGAGTGAGTACTCAGTCTATTAGTTCTTGCAAGAGCTGTTGGTTTAAAAAGAGACCGGTGGCTTCCCCCACCTTGCTTTCCCTCTTGCCATTTGATCTCTGCACATGTCAGTTCCCCTTCGTCCATCTTCCACCATAAATGGGAGCAGCCTCAGAAGCAGACGTTGGCATCAGGCTTCTTGTGCAGCACACAACTGTGAGCCAAATAAACCTCTTTTCTTTATAAATTACCCAGCCTCAGGTATCCCTTATGGCAACACTAAACAGACTCAGATGCATGGAATCCCATTCAAAAGTTTGGACTATCGCTTTATGTATTCAAATCATCCTTCATGTCAGTTTTAGACATTGAAGTTATATTCTACAATAGGTCATCTGCCTGTTAGCTTTGGCATTGTTGTTCTTCATTCTCTTCATGACAGAACTTTTTGCCTTATTATTTTACTTTTGAAGTTTGAAATTTTCCCACTTTCAGTCTACAAAGGTAATTTCTAATCCTCATAGTTTTAATTTACACATTTAATGCTTTAATCTACTTAGAGTTTACCCTTAAATATGGTGTTAGGTAGGGATTTGGTTTCATTTTTCTCCCAATGGTAGGCTGATTTTCCAAATACCACCTATGAAACAGTTCATCCTTTTTCCTTGTTTATATAATCATCATCAATGACATATATCTACATAGGTTTATCTCTGAGCTCAATATTTTGCTCCATTGATACTTATGGCATCCCTACACCTTTTTTTATTACCACGATTAGTTATTAATGGAGCCTTTATATGTTGACATAGATTTTGTAGTAAGTATGTCAATATTCTAAAAAATTTTGAAAAATACCTATGTGGGCCCTGTGGTGTTTGGGAGAGGGAAGGGCTTTAAATACTAGGTTGATTTCTTTGTTACTTGAGTATTCTATTTCTATATAAATATATTTTCTTGCACTAATGTTAGTGTTTTATATTTGTCTAGGAATTTTTCCATTCCATCCAAGTTTTCACATTTATTAACATATAATTGAATAATCTCATTTTAAAAAATTTTAGTTGTGTTATAGTTATGCTCCCTTCTTGTACATTGTATTTGGATATTCACTCTGTTTGTTCTTGATTATTATTGCCACAGGTCTATTGTAGTAATCTTTTCAAAGAGACACACTTTTGTTTTGTTAATCTTCTCCACGGTTTTTTCTTCTCCAGTTCAGTGACTTATGCTTACCTCCTTATGTTTTGCTTCCTTATTACTCCATAGACTTTGCCCTGTGCTTCTTTTCCAACCTTTCTACTTAAATGTGTACTCTTTGCTTTTAACCATCTTGACTTCTTATTAATGCTTATATATCAGTAAATTTTCTTCTAAATATTGCTTCATTGTATCCTACAAACTTTGTCATGTTATTATCAATCAGTTCTTAGTATTTAAAATATTTCGTGATTTCCCTTTTAACATAAGAGGTATTCAGTAATGTGTAATTTAGTTTCAAATGTGGGTTTTTTTAAAAAAAACTAATCATATTACAGTATATTCAGAGAACAGCAATATGATATTGATCCTGTGGACTTTATCCTGTGGAAGCTTTCTTTATGGTACAGAGAGCTATGATGTTGGTCTGTCCTTGTGCCCTCATAGGTCTTTTGCTCTTTCTAGAAGGTGTTAGAATTTTCTCTTTGTCTCCATTAGATACTTAAAGCTGATTTATTTCTTCTTTCTTGAATTCTGGGAAATTTATCATCATAAATTTTCACATTTTGCATTTTTAGTTTTCATTTCTTCTTAGATTTCCATATTCTAGATGTTAGATAGCTGTTTTTATCCTCCATAACATTCTTCTTTTCTTTAGTATGTTCTCTTTATTCTTTTCTACTATTTTCTGGGTAAGTTCTTCAATCTTCTCAATCTAACCTTCTAACTCTAAATTAATTAGCTTTTCACATGTATCCAAACTACTATTTATCCCTCAACAATTTATATTTTTTGACAGTCATACTTTTACAGTTAAGGCTTTCTCTTTTATTTTTTCTTACGACTCCCATTCTCATTTCATGTTTCAACATCTTCCTTTCTGTCCTCTTATCCTTAAGAATATTTGTCATGCTTACTTTAAAATCTTGGTCAATGTGTTCCAGTAGTTTTGCTACAGTTGGTATGCTGTTGTTCAGCTTGTTGTATTTCTTTTTCAGTAGTTGTATTCCTCAGGTATCTAATCATGTTGGTTTGTGAACTCAGATTTTGTGTGGTTGTTGGCTACTCTGTCTGGTCATTTGTATTGGAGAAGGACTGAAGGACAAAGTCTGCTGCTGTTCTTGCAACATAATTATTAATAGCACCCACTTTTTCCTTTCAAAAGTGTCCTGGTTTGGGCAGGAATTATATAGTCAGTCTCACTGAAATCTAGGACGTAAGCTGTGTCATTGTCAGTAAGTTTAAAATGAAGAGAAGTGATGTGCCCCAGGGTAGAGAGTCTCAGGAACCATGAAACACTGACCAGGCAACTCCTCTGGGTTGTGAAAAGGAAAAACTTTAGACAAGGTAAATTTAACAGAGTTTAATAGTGCAAGAATGATTCGTGAGTTGGGAAGCTTTTAGAACGAGAACAAGTTCTGAGAACTGCAAGCTGGCAATGTGGCCAGACAGCATTATGGACAGAAAATGGAAGTGAGGTCCAGAAACAGCTTTGTTGGTTACAACTGGGTACAGCTGGATGTTTCGTCTTATTTGAATCAGTCAGCCACCCGCAATTGACTGAAGCTCAGCTGCTGTAATTGACTGAGACACAGCTATCTGTTACAAGTGTATATTCTATTCATAATTATGCTGTTAGTTTACACACTGGGTTAGCTTGCAGTTTGTTGCATAAGGACTCAAGCACAGAGGCAACCTCAGGGAAAATTTCGTTTAATTAAACAACTATATCACCCTGAAGCTCCTGAACAAACAGCATTGGAGGAGACAATCTCTCTGGTTTGTAACCTGGGCTTTGGAGATGGAGGCGGGTGGAGGAGTGAAGGCCCAAGGATGGCTCTTCAGCCCTTCCCTGTTTTCATCAGCCAGCCTAATGCTCTCCTAATTTTACTGTAACTACTCCTGGGTAGTTGCTGTTGTTGTCTATGGAGACAGGCAGGGATGGTCACTATTGTTTCCAAATAGCTAAATTGCATGTGTTTTTTTTTTTTTTTTTAGAACAGCTAGTTTATTAGTTGTAGGGTTATTGTAGCTAATTTGAATAAAAATAAAGCCTACAAATTCACATGGTATTTGATTATGTACAATTTAGTTTAATTCTTTAGCTCTGACCCAAATGAAGTGATATCACTATACCATGATGGAGTCCTCAGTGAAAGTGAAATGATATCACTAGCCTATAATGGAGTCATCAGCAAAAGGTGTTGTGTGTGTGTATGTTCATAAAGATACACGCAAATGTTAAATATAGACTTTCTTGGACACTGTTTCTGAAGTACTGGTAGTTTCAGCTTCTGTATGTAACATCCTTTTCTTTTTGGGTCTAGTTGGATACAAGATAAATAGATCACAAGAAGTCTACTTCTTCTTCCTAGCTGAGTTGACTAGTAGCCAAAACTTTTAGAAAACTGTTGGATTGCCTGTGTATGAGATTCTACCAGGTTGGGCTATATTAGTTTCTAGGGCTGCTTTAACAAAGTATCACAAACCAAGTGGCTTAAACAAAAATTAATCATCTCATAGTCCTAGAGACTAGAAATCTGAAATTGTGGTTGTCAGTAGGGTTGGCTTTTTATGAAGGCTATAAGGAAGAATCTGCTTGATACCTCTTTGCTAGCTTTTGCTGGTTGCTGGCAATCTTTGGCATTCCTTGGCAGGTAGACTCATGTCTAGAGTAACTGCAGCTATTTGACCAAAAGTGTAAGTCCAAATTATGTTTGTATCTGAATAATATGCTTTTATAATTCCTCAGCCCACAGCCAATTGAGTTGATGGTAGTAACCTATGATAGAGCCACCCATGAAATGTGAGTTAAAAACAAAGATTTATATACACGTAAGTATATATATACATATATTCACATAACATACACGCATGCATACACATACACACACAGAAATATAAAACAATGAAAGAGAAAGAGAAGTTGATATTTGTAAAATTCACCGTCAGGCATATCCTTGGAAATACAGAGTATCTTTGACACTATGTCTAAATCTTCTCACTGTAGGATCTATAGATAACCTTCTATTTTTTTTTTCAGACCAAATTGGATAAAAGAGGATGAAGTCATGAAAGGGATGCTTCTTCCTCTTAGTATATTTGTCACTCTAAGTTAGTAGTATCCAATCCCTTAGGAACCTCTGAGGTTTTCCATTTATGAGACTCTCCTACTACTAGAGTGGGCCAAAGGGAGAGAGAATCCTATTTGGAGCAATGAGGAGGTAACAGGTAACAGGGAGGAGTGAAGCACTCAGCAAAAAGAACAGAGTTCATGAAACCTTAATGGGTTCCTCACCCTCTAGAGTTCTACCACCATGTGAGGCTGGTGCCCCAAACCAAACCCAAACCCACAATCATTTTGTAGGGAGTTCCTGACTCAGGGCTACAGCTACACGGTCATATCTTCTGGGCAGGAAAGACAGCCATGATGGGTGAAAGTAAAGAAGTGACAGAAGGACTTAGGAATCAAGAATTTAGATGGGGTAAGAGGCATGTTTCCTTACAGACTGCAGTTACATTAGAAATAAATGCCACTGACCAGGCATGGTGACTCATATCTGTAATCCCAGCACTTTGGGAGGCCAAGACAGCTAGATCACTTGAGGCCAGGAATTTGAGACCAGCCTGACCAACATGTCAAAACCCTGTCTCTACTAAAAATACAAAAATTAGCCAGGTGTGGTGGTGCATGCCTGTAATCCCATCTACTCAGGAGGCTGAGGAAGGAGAATTGCTTGAACCTGGGAGGTGGAGGTTGCAGTGAGCCAAGATCGCACCACTGCACTCCAGCCTCGGTAAGAGTGAGAATCCGCCTAAAAAAAAGGATACACCTAGTTCGAATTAGTGATATACACATGAATATTTAAATATCAACCAGATAGTACATTATAGAGTAACTGTAGCTGTTTGATCCAAAAAGTAAGTTTAGAATTATATGTGTGTCCAACTATCTACTTTTATATTCCTTTAGCCTGCATACAGAATTGACATCAATGACCTGTGATAGAACCACCAATGAAATGTGAATTATAAAATATATGTACACAAATATGTAAAGAAATGTATAAGCAGATATACTACTTCTGTCTATCTAGACACACAAACACAGAGAGAGAGAGAAAGGGAGAGAAAGAGAAAAGAGAGAGAGAAACAACAGAAAGAAAGATGAAGATTATGTGCTTTACTCTCAGGATCATCCATGGCCATACAGAATGTCTTTTACACCATTTATAAATCTCCTCACTATAGGCCCTGCAGGTCTCTTATCCAACTTTTTGATTAAATTGGATAAAAAAGGAACAGGGCAAAAAAGGGAAACTTCTTGTTATTGTCTTGTCACCCTTAGTAGCAGGCACATACTTAGGAAAGTCAGATTTCCTGTGTATGAGACATACTAGAGTGGACCAAGGGAAGAAAACCCTATGCAGAGCAACAAGCGAGTAGCAGTGGACAGGGAGCAGTGGAGCCCTTAGGGAAAAACAAACAGAGCTAATGGCCCTGGCAGGGTTCCTCACACCCAGAGCTCTACCACCACGTGAGGCTAACACTACAAGCCCACACCCATCATCACATTGTATGGGGCAGTTTCTTGACCCTGTGTGAGAGCAGAGAAGACACCTATGATGGTGAAAAGAAGGCACTGATGAAGGGATTTTAGTGTCAGGAAATGAGATGAGGTCAAGGGGATTTGTACATAGAAACTGCAGCTGCATTTGAAATAAAGTAAACCACCAAATGCTTAGTTTGTGCTTCATTCAATTGTAAAGAACTAAACATCGCTTGTGAGTAATTCAAACCAGAAAGTGAAGTCTAGGATGTCATATTGGTGTTGGACGATACATATATATATTTAAATTCTGTAGCGCTGCCAAGTCTAAATTCAAATCAGTACCCTGGAGTGGAGCTATCAGTGAACTGTGAGACAGAAATAAATCAATATAGAGGCCGGGTGTGGTGGCTCATGCCTGTAATCCCAGCACTTTGGGAGGCCGAGGCGGGTGGATCACGAGATCGGGAGATCGAGCCCATCCTGGCTAACACGGTGAAACCCCATCTCTACTAAAAATACAAAAAATTAGCCGGGCGTGGTGGCGGGCGCCTGTAGTCCCAGGTACTCAGGAGGCTGAGGCAGGAGAATGGCGTGAACCCGGGAGGCAGAGCTTGCAGTGAGCTGAGATCACGCCACTGCACTCCAGCCTGGGCAACAGAGCGAGACTCCATCTCAAAAAAAAAAAAAAAAAAAGAAATAAATCAATATAGATATAAGGATATATGAACAAGGGAGGAAACAATTATATACCATTTATATATACCTATATGCATTCGTATTAAATCAAGGCATGCACCCACAGGTACTGCAGAGAAATATAAAGGTTGAGATTAGGGAAGTTCCCATTCAAGGGCATTAATGGAAAAACAAAACACTTTCACACATGTGTCTACGTGATCTCACTATAGGATATGAAGGTGACTTTATGTCTTGAATGAATTTAAATAAAAGATGACCACATAAAAAGAAGAATGATTTTTCTTACTAGTCTGTTTGATACTCTGAGTAAAAATAAAAAGTAATTTTCAGACTGCCCATATGTGAGACCTTACTATAATGGCTGAGGACAGCAGAGAATCCTCTTTGGAAACAGGAAAGGACAGCAGGGACAGAGAGTAGTGAAGACTTCAGGAGAAGAGAAAAAAGCTAACAACCCTAGAAATGTTTTTGTCCCTGCAGAACTCTGCCACAATACAGGGTGGTACTCCAAACCCCAAATACCATCATATTGGATTGTGTCCTTGACTCAGACCTCCAGTTACTTTACCCTACTTGTGGACCAAGAGAGACAATCAAGTGAAGAAGTAATGGAGGGCTTTCAAGGCAGCACATTTAGTGGAATAAGAGGGCTGACTACCTCCACACAAAAGTTTAGTTTGAAATAACTGCCACCACAAAGGCTGTCACGCATTGGGACTGAGGTCATAATAAAGAGGTTTATTTAAATCTGAAAGTATTACTATTTTCCCCAGCCTAAGATGTTGGTTGCCATCTTGTTGGTTGCCTCCTTTCTAATAAAAAAATGACATTTCAGACCAAATAGTGCCATACACATGAATAGTCAGAACTTAACTGGTTTATGTGCAGAGTAATGAAAGCTAGTTTTACGAGAAAAGTAAATTTTGAATTGTGTCTCCTGTCTGACTGTATTCTTTTGTCATCCTCTAGTCCACCCACAAATGAATTATCAGGAGTGAACCCAGAGGCACGTATGAATGAAAGGTGAGTTATGCATACGTGTGTCTTTATTTATCCAATTATAACTGAGCATAGAAGTATTCACACACACAGGCACATAAACAAATATATCCATTCATGCATCCATGCATCCATCCATACACACTTCTCTCAAACACATCCACTAACCCATGCACACAGTGGAAACATACAACAAGGAGACAGATGGATGGACATTTGTGGAGTTTATTCTGAGAAGCCTGCATGGCCATAGAGAGTGGTTTTTAACAGGGTTTCCAATTCTTTTCAATGTAGCCTTTGTTGGTAACATTGCATCCTTTTCTAATGGAGTCATAGGAAAAGGAGCAGGTCACAGGAGAGCTGCTGCTTCCTGTTAGTGTATTTGTCACCCTTAGTTCCTAGTAAGCAGCTTCTTAAAGGACTCAGATTTCCTGAGTTTGAGAGCCTACCAGATTGACAGAAGGGAGGAGAAAATCCTATTTGCAATATGGAGGAGATAGCAGCTGACAAGGAGCAGGGAAGCCCTGGGCAGAAAAGAACAGAGCTAATGGAACATGGACTTGTCCCTCACACTTCAGAGCTCTGTCAACATATGAGGTTGGTGCTAAAACACAAACACAAGCACAGCACCTCATTGGATGCAGACCTTCCTTAGACCCACAGCTACTTGCCTGTGTCCCATGGACAGGAAAGACTAGCGATGGGTGAAAGGAAAGACGTGATGGAGAGATCCAGGAAGTGGGCCATAGATGGGATTAGGAGGAGGAATGCCTACACAGTAGAGTTGAATTTAAAAGAAATTCACCCACAAAAGGCTGTCGTGCATTGGCCAGCTCCAGTGGTAGAGAGTTTTGGTGAACTCTTGAGTCAGTGAGTCTTAGATAGGTGTAAAGTATGTGTTGCAATCATATAAAGTATGATGTGTAGGGTAAATGGCATGGCAGATTCCAAAGAACCAAATACACACATGACTTCTGTAAGGGTAAGGCAATTTACAGGTTGAAAAGTAGTTGGAAGGTCAGGTGCGGTGGCTCAGGCCTGTAGTCCCAGCACTTTGGGAGGCCAGGGCAGGTGGATAACGAGATCAGTAGTTCAAGGCCAGCCTGGCCAACATGGTGAAACCCCATCTCTACTAAAAATACAAAATTAGCTGGGTGTGGTGGCGGGCACCTGTAGTCCCTGCTACTTGGGAGGCTGAGGCAGGAGAATTGCTTGAACCTGGGAGGCAGAGGTTGCAGTGAGCTGAGATCATGCCACTGCACTCCAGCTTGGGTGACAGAGTGAGACTCTGTCTCAAAAAACAAATAACAGCAACAAACAACAACAACAACAACAACAAAACAAAAGCAATTGGAATTATTTTGAACTGAAAACCTTAAGTCTAGGAAGTTACATGTTGTCTTACTATGTACATGTTAAGTTCTTTGGCACTGCCCTGTGTATGAATTGAGAGTATCTTCTAGTAGGCTGGTCAATGCACCATGTGATATCAAGGAAAACAGTTATACATGTATCTATGCATATACAAACACATACATACATGCATTCATGCACATGAGAGAGTTGGGCTATTGAGTGTGACAAGCATCCATGGGAACAAGGAGTTCCCTTGAAACTATTTCTAGAGTCCTCTCAGAATGAGCTTTGTATGCAATGTTCTTTTGTTTTTTGGATGGAGGTAGGAAAATGGGGAGGAACTCACAGAGGGAGGCTTTTTATGTTAGTGTTTGTCACATTACCATTCAGTGAGAATGAGACTGTGCTAGTAGTGTGGACCAAGGGAGAAGTGAATCCTGCTTGCAGCGAGAAGGAGATAGGAGTGGACAAAGATCAGAAAAATCCCAGCCAAAACAAAGAACAGAGCTAATTACCCTGGAATTATTTCATCCCCTCCAGAGCTCTGCCTTTATGTGAGGCTGACTGCCTTTGCCCATACCCACCCTCACATGGGATGGAGCCCTTGCTTGAGGCCTCCAGCTACTTGGCCGCAACTTTTGGGCAGGAAAGACAACTAGGATGGGTGAAAAGTGAGGAGGTGATTGGAGGTGATAGAGAATGAGGAACTCAGATGGGATTATACGAAGCGGGACTTAGAAAGTAAATTTGAACTAGAATTAAATGCTCTCCAACAATGCTGTTACACATTGAGGTGTAGATACCCTTACTTAATCTGGATGCATCACTATGTTCACAGCCTAAAATGCTCACTGTTGGCATAAGAAACCTCATTTCTAATAAAAAGACAAATGCCATCCCAGGTCAATTTAGTGATATATGTACATGTGAATAATTAAAGTGTAACTAGGGAATGACACATAGACTAACTGTAGCTATTTATTGCAAAACATTAGAATTACGCATTGTGTCTGACTCTGCCCATATTTGTCCTTTAGTCCTGATCCGAATGCCCTGGCGGGAGTCATCATTGAGAGAGCCCCCAGTGACAGGTGAATTATAAAAGATGTACACATGGCCAGGTGCAATGGTTCACACCTGTAATCTGAGCACTTTGGGAGGCTGAAGCAGGCAGATGCCCTGAGATCAGGTGTTCGAGACCAGGCTGGCAAACATCGTGAAACCCTGTCTCTACTAAAACTACAAGAACTAGCCAGGTGTGGTGGCAGGCGCCTCTAATCCCAGCTCCTCAGGAGGGTGAGGCAGGAGAATCGATTGAACCTTGGGAAGTGGAGTTTGCAGTGAGCTGAGAACATGCCGCTGCATTCCACCCTGGGCAGCAGGAGCGAAACTTTGTTGCAAAAAAGAAAAAAAAGAAAAAACAAAAGATGTACACACACACACAAAACAGTGACAGAGAAAGAGACCGAGATTAGTGGGATTCACTCTTAGATGTGTTCACGATAATACAGTGTTTCTTTGACACAGGTTCTTTATCATCTCACTGTATCGTGTATAGATAACTTCCACATTTTAACATTGTTTAGAAAAAAAGAAACTGACTATAGAGAGAGGCTTCCATCTGTTACTGTCTTGTCGCCCTTAGTAAGTAGCAGGCAAATGCTTTGGAAAAGCAGATTTTCTGTGTACCAGACATACCAGAGTAGGCCGAGGGAAGAGAGAATCCTGTTTGGAGTGAGGAGGAAGTAGGAGTACTTGGGGAACTGTGCAGCCTTCAGCAGAAAGCAACAGAGCTAAGAGCCTTGGAGGTGTTCTCCACCCTCCAGAACTCTGCCACCATGGAGGCAGGTGCTCCAAACCTCAAATCACCATCCTATTGGATTGTGCCCCTGTGTCAGACCTCTAGTTACCTGACCCTTTTTGTGGGGCATGAGAAACCACCATGCTGGGTGAACGTAAGGAGCTAATGGAGGGCCTTTTAAGCAGGACATTGAATGGAATAAGAAGGCTGCCTACCTACAAACTGGAGTTGAGTTTGAAATAATTGCCACCAGAAAATCTGTCACACATTGGGACTGAGGTCATGATAAAGAGGTTTACTTAAATCGGGAAGCATTACTATTTTCCCCAGCCTAAGATTTTGGTTGTCGTCCTATACATCCTCATTTCTAATAAAGAAAAATAGACATTCCAGGTTCCAATAGTGCTGTATACATGAATAGTCAGAAATTAATTGGTTTCTGTCTAGAGTAATGAAAGGTAATTTTTCCAAAATATAAATTCAGAATTATGTCTCCTCTCTGACTGTATTCTCTTATCATCCGCTAGTCCACAGACAAGCGAATTTAAAGGAACAACCGAGGAGGCACCTGCGAAAGAAAGGTAAGTAATAAATAGTTAAATAAAGTCACCCATCAGCATAAGTGTGCATAGAACTATACACACACACAGGCATATGAGCAAATATATCCATCCATCCATCCATCCATCCATCCATCCATCCATCCATCCACACTTCTCTTCAACACGCGTACACAAACTAATCCATGCACATGATGGAAACATAGACCAAGGAGAAAGGAGACTGATGGAGGTTTGTGAAATTTACTCTCAGGAGCCTGCATGGCCATAGAGATTTTTTTTTTTTTAACAGAGTTTCCAATTCGTCTCATTGTAGCATTTGTTAGTAACTTTGCATCCTTCTTTGGTGGAGTTGTATAAAAAGGAGCAGGTCATAGGAGAGTTGCTTCTTCCTGTTAGTGTAATTGCCACCCTTAGTTCCTACTAAGCAGTATTTTTATGGGACTCAGATTTCTGACAGAAATTAATTGGTTTCTGTCTAGAGTAATAAAAGCTAATTTTCCAAAAAAGTAAATTTAGAATCGTGTCTCCTATCTGTCTGTATTCTTTTATCATCCTCTAGCCCACACACAAGTGAATTTAAAGGAGCAGCCCGGGTGTCACCTATCAGTAAAAGGTGAGTTATAAATACATGAAGACACACGTATGCATAAGAGTGCATAGAGCTGTACACACACCAAGCACATACACAAATATATACATCCATCTTCATCCATACACATTTTTGTCAACACATTTACACAAACAAACCCATGCACAAAATGGAAACACCAAACACAGAGACAGATGGACATTTGTGGAATTTACTCTCAGGAGCCTTCATGGCCATACAGAGTATTTTTTAACAAGGTTTCCAATTCTTCTCATTGTAGCATTTGCTGGTAACTTTGCATCCTTTTTTGAAGGAGTTGTATAAGGAGGTCAGTTCGTAGGAGAGCTGCTTCTTCCTGTTAGTGTATTTGTCACCCTCAATTTCTAGTAGGCAATTTTTTAAGGGATTCAGGTTTCCTGAGTTTGAGACCCTACCATAGTGTTCCAAGAAAGGAGAGAATCCTATTTGCAACATGGATGAGATAGCAGCCAATAAGGAGTAGTGAAGTCCTGGGAAAAAAAGAACGGAGCTAATGGAACGTGGACTTGTCCCACACCCTCGAGAGCTCTGTCCACATGTGAGGTTGGTGCCTAGACCCAATCCAAACCCACCACCTCATTGGATGCTGCTTTCCTCAGGTGCGCGGGTACTTCACTGTGTCTCATGGGCAGGAGAGACTAGCATGATCAGTGAAAGGAAGGAGATGGTGGAGGGTTTTCCCAGTCATGTGAAAACCTCTCCTGGAAATAAATCATAAAGGTGTAAGTAATACGGAAAACCTGATTCAAGTTAATTATAGTGTAATGCTCAAGAAACCTTGCAAAATGAATGAGATTTTACAGAAGGAATAAAAGGATTGTGTTTAATCAGTGGCTGATTAAGGGAACATCTAGGTGAGAATTCTGTAGTTGCTCATTAAGCAATAGCATGTGAGTTTTGTATGTAGCATTGATTTTTAAGCCAATAAATAAATTTTTAAAAGAATTTATTTTATAGGACGTTGGACGCATGGGCAAATTAAAATGTATTTCTATTATTATTATTATTTTTTGAGATGAAGTCTCGCTGTTGCCCAAGCTGGAGTGCAGTGGCGCGATCTCGGCTCCCTGTAACCTCCATCTCCCGGGTTCAAGCGATTTTCCTGCCTCAGCCTCCTGAGTAGCTGGGACTGCAGTCATGTGCCACCATGCCCGACTAATTTTTTGTATTTTTGGTAGGGGCGGGGTTTCACTATATTGGCCAGGCTGGTCTTGAACTCCTGCCCTCGTGATCCACCCGCCTTAGCCTCCCAAACTGCTGGGTTTACAGTCATGAGCCACTGTGCCTGGCTAAAATGTATTTTTAATATGTACATAGGTTTAATTTATATAAATTTAATTAATCTCTGATTAACTGACCATTGGTAAATGAGTCTTTGTTAACTGTTGAATTTTACTTACTGGGCTTATGTGGTAGGATTTGCATACCCTCACTTATTGTATATGTATGTATTTCATATTTATGGAAAATCTACTCCTTTTGGTGCAAAAAATGTATTTGCTAATAGTGTCAAAAAGAGAAATTCATTATATGTCTATGTACCTTTTTACTCCATCAGCACTGTCTTCAGTGAAATGACAACAGTAACACATGAAGGGACCTTCCACAAAATTTGAGGTTTAAGTAAATAAAAAGCTAGATGTAACCATATATATGTAAATACACACATAGACACACACAAAAGTATACATGTAGAAAGGAGAGATTCAGATTTGGGAAGTTCATTGTATGGAGCATCCATAACAATACAGAGTGTTTTAGACACTGTTTTCTAAAGTCTTATTTCTGTAGTATCTGCAGGTACCTTTCTTTCTTCGATCTAGTTGGATAAAAGAGGAATAGGTCTTAAGAGGAATGCTTCTTATTCCTATTCCATTGGTCACCCTTATTTAGCAGCACCCTGAAACCTTAGGAAAATATGAGAATGTGTGTATTGTATGACACTCTACTAGAGTGAGCCAAAAGAGGCAACAGTCCTATTTGGTGCAAGGAGGAGGTAACAGTGGGCAGGGAGCTGAGGAGCTCTCAACAGAAAAGAGCAAAGCTAATAGACCCCTGGTCTCTTCGTCTGTTACCACATGAGGCTACTGCCCCAAAGGTAAACCCACCATCAGATCGTATGCAGGCCCTGCCTTGGGTCTGTAGTTACTTAACCCTATCTGAGGGGCAGGAAAGACATCCATGATTGGTGAAGAGTTACTGTTGGTATTTGAGAAGGCAGAAAATTATAAGGGCAAGCAAGGTGGGTATTTACAAACTGAAGTTGATTTTATGTAAATTTTGCCAGAAACAGTAACTTGGGGATGAGGTTTAGGAGTAAAGAAATGTATATAAACTTGATTCATTAAGTTTTTTTCACAGGCTGAAAAATTTCATTACAAACATCTAAAACCTCATTTCCAGAGAAAAATTAAATACCATGTTTCAAATAAATAACTGATTAATGTCCATTTTTCAGGGTAACTAGCTTATAAATTGTAGAATAATTATTGCTAATTTGTATCAGAAAATTAAGTCTAGGATAACATGTGGAGTCTTGCTATGTTCATTTTTAATCCTTTAGCTATTGAATTAAAAAGAGTAATGAGTGGTAGAGTCATCAATGATGGGTGAGATTTCAAAATACGGACAGAAAGAAGAGAGGGATATATTAAGATTGGTAAAATTCACTCACAAATGAAGTAATAAAGAACTGCACTTAAGTTGTGATTCATTAGATTGTTTGTTAAGGCCCAAGAGCACCTTTACATAATATAAGCTTTTCTTCCAGGAAAAAATGATATATTAATAGTAGATTCCAAATCATTGACATATACATTTTCAGAGTTCAACCAGTTTATAAATGTAGAGCAATTGTACATAACTTCAACCAGAAAAGTATGTCTCTGAAGTCACTTGACCTGATGTGTACATTTTTAATCCTTAGCACTGGCCCGGATAAAATGACATCAGTAGTCTTTCACTACTTTGATATATCTTTGATATAACTCACCTTTCAATGGTGGTGTCACTGAAAACTACTGATGTTATTAATTTGAGTCAGTGCTAAAGGATATATCTACACACACACACACATATAACACACATGTATATATGTGTGTGTGTATATATATACAGATATATCTTTTAGCTATATATGTAGTATATATAGATATATAAATATGTATTTGTGTATATAGATATACACATATCTATATACATATGTCTACATATGTGCATATTTAAATGTGTGTACATATATCTATATATACATATCTATGTATAGATATATTCTTTAGCACTGACCCAAATTAATAACATCAGTAGTCATATATATATCCTTTAATATATATGAGCATGTGTATATATGTAAACATATATGTATATATCCTTTAGCATATATACGTATATATACACATATATAGTTTACATATACATATATGTGTGTGTATATGCAGGTATATCTTGTTTTATTGTGCTTTACTTTATTGCCCCTCAGATATTACTTTTTTATAAACTGAAGGTTTGTAGCAACCCTGCATTGAGCAAGTCTCCTGGTTTTATTTTTCCAACAGCATGTTCTCACTTTGTGTCTCTGTCACATTTTAATAATTCTTGCAATATTCCAAACTTTTTATTATCATATCTGTTATGGTGATCTGTGATCAGTGATCTTTGATGTTACTATTGTAATTGTTTTGGGGCAACACGAACCATGCCCATATTAAGGTGACAAGCCTAATCAATGACATGTTTGTTCCGACTGCTCCACTGACTAGCCATTCCCCCATCTCTCTCCTTCTCCTTGGGCCTCCCTATTCCCTGAGACACAACAATATTGAAAGTAGGCCATTTAATAAGCCTATGATGGTCTCTGAGTGTCCTAGTGAAAGGAAGAGTCACATGGCTCTCACTTTAAACCAAAAGCTAGAAATGATTGTGAGGAAGGCTAGACTTCTTGTAGCAGTTCAGCCAAGTTGTGAATGTAAAACAAAAACAAAAACAAAACAAAACAGAAAAGCCAAAAAACTTCTTGAAGAAAATTAAGACTGCTGCTCCACTGAACATACAAATGATGAGAAAGCAAAACAGTCTGATTGCTAATCTGGAGAATGTTTTAGTGGTCTGGATAAATGATCAAACCAGCCACAGCATTCCCTTAAGCCAAAGCCTAATCCAGGACAAGGCCCTCACTCTCTTCGATTCAATGAAGCCTGGGAGAGGTAAGGAAGCTGCAGAAGAAAAGCTTGAAGCTAAAAGCTTGGTTCATGAGGTTTAAGGAAAGAAGCCATCTCTATAACATAAAAGTGCAAGGCAAACAGCAAGTGCCGATGCAGAAGCAGCAGCAAGTTATCCAGAAGATCTAGCTGAGATAATTGATGAAGGTGGCCAAACTAAACAACAGATTTTCAATGTAGACAAGATAGTCTTTTATTGGAAGAAGACGCCATCTAGGACTTTTATATTTAGAGAGGAGAAGTCAACACATGCTTTCAAATCTTCAAAGCAGAGGTCAATTCTCTTGTTAGGGGCTAATGAAGCTGGTGACTTTAAGTTGAAGCCAGCAATCATTGACTATTCCGAAAATCCTAGGGCCCTTACGAATTATGCTAAATCAAGCAAGATGGGTGAATAGAGATGCCTGGTGCTCATCTCCCCTACGAGAAAGAACCGAGGCAACAAATACACGTCTAAGATTTGATTAGAGTATCAAAGGCATAGTCCTGGAGTGCAGCAAAGGAGTGCAGACACATCTGTGGTGACTGGAAGTTGCCACAGCATGGAAGCACTCAGCCTGTGCAGCTCCTTCTGCCCCATCTGGATTGAATTGGCCCAGAGACAGGAGGGACTTCTCATTGCAGGGTGAAGGTAAGCAGAAGATCCCTGTCACCCCACTGCCATCACAAACACAAAGTCTTTACAACAGGAGAATCTCACAGTCTTTGCAAGCCCTGAGGCCAGTTTGGAGTACTGCCAAGAATTGACAAAGCTGCATGTCCTGGACTAGGAGTACAAGGTGAAGACTTCCCACCCCCAGAGACTTAAGCTGCAGCAACACAGCACCATCTTGAGACCAGAGTCATCTCTTGAGTGTGCCCTCCTCTGGGGGCCAGTAGCCACTGTGCCTCTCCAGCACTGGAGCTTTATCTTCAGTACACCAAGCCCACATGGGTGGGTTAAAGCCACAATCCCAGCTGTGTGGAGGTTGGTCCCAGGACTGGCTGTAACTCAAGTAATGCAGAGCAGGGAAATCAACCCCCACCACCACACTTCCAGACAGAGGAATAATCTGCAGTCCCATCCAGGGTAAACTCACTCTTAAGACAGCCAAACCACTGCAAGCCCTCTCCCAAGTGGGAGAGGCCCCTAAGCCTCTGAGCAGCTGATACACCCCCAGGTCAACAGAGTGACTATGAGCCCATGCTCAGGACCTGAGAAACAGCCTTGCAGGCCCCATCCACCACAGACATGCTCCTGGCCTGCCCAGGAGCCCTCTGCCTTTGATAAGGGCCTGAGAAACAGTCCCACAGGCTGCCCCTAGCAGGCACACCACCGAGTGGGCCTTGCACCTGTGTCTCAGACCTGAGAGACAGGCAGCTGTGTATGCCCAAGTCTCAGGGCCGAGAAAGAACCCTGGGAGCTTACTCTGGCCAGCAGACTGTCAGGCCAACTAAGCAGCCACATACCTATGTCCCAGCTTGAGGAACAGCCCTTTAGGCCACCCCCCACAGAAATACTCCCAGGCCAACTAAGCAGCTGTGCAACCTTGCACGAGCCTGAGAAATAGTCCTGTATCCATTCCCAGCAGATGCACCTCCAGACCAGCCAATCAGCCATGAATGCCCATGTCCTGGACCTAAGAAAGAGCTCCATGGGCTACTTCCAGAGGACATGCCCCTAGGCCAGCTGAGCAGCCTCGTGTCCACATCCTGGCTTATAGAAGCAGTCCCCTGGGCTTCCCCTGGCAGGCACCACCCAGGCCAGCTGAGCAGCAGTGTGCCCACATCCTGAGCTAGAATAGCTCTATGGACTACCCCCAGCAGACACACATCCAGGACAGCTGAGAAGTCATTTGACTGTATCCCAGGCCTGAGAAACACCCCCTCTTGGCCAGCCCTGGCAAAGATATCTTCAGTCCAGCTTAGCAGCTATGCAGCTATATATTTGGCCCATGAGTTTCCCCCAGCAGACTGGCTGCAGGCCAGATGAGCAGCTGTGTACCCACATACCAGGTAGGGGAAACAGCCCTTCAGGCCACTCCTGGAGTGCATGCTTCCAGGCCAGGCAAACAGCTGTGTGCCTGCGTCCTGGGCCTGAGAAACTGTCCTGCAAAGCACATCTGGCAGTCATGCCCTGGTTGAGCAACTGCATCCCCATGCCCCTGGCTAGAGTGACAGCACCATGGCCAGCCGCATAAAGCCATACTCCAAGTTTTCTGACCCAATGTATGCCTGCACACACCCCTACCCTGAGAAACAGCCCAGTGAGCCCACCCCTGGCAAGGCTGCACCACCATCACCACAAACTTCCTTAGCCTAGGCCACTGAGTAACTTGCAAATGTTACTAGTGTAGATCACAGCTGAATAAACTACATGGAGACTACACTTACTGCATCCATGTAGAACCATGGCCAGTATACCCCAATGAAATGACATCCAAGACCTATTCATAGAAATAAATTCATACAAGTAAACCTACTCCATAAAATTGGAAAAGGTGACTTTTTCACCAGATGCATAGAAATCAATTTAGAAACACAGCAACCGTGAAAATGCAAGAAAACATGTCATCTACAAAGGGAAATAATAATTATCCAGTAATAGAACCCAATCATAAACATAAGAGATGACAGAAAAAAGAATAATCTTAAGGAAACTCAGTGAGATATAAGGTAATACAGATAGACAAGTCAATGAAATCAGGAAAACATGATTTGAAAGAGAAATTCAGTAAAGATACAGATATCATAAAAATAACCAAACAGAAGCCCTAAGAGCTAAACAGTTCAATGGATGAAATGAAAAAATACAATCAATGGCTTTACAGACAAGAACAAGCAGAAATAATTTCTGAACTTGAAGACAAGTCTTTTGAAATAACACAGACAGGCAAAAAAGGATAAAAAAGAATGAAAAAAGCCTACAGGATTTATGGGACACCATTAATTTGATCAAATATTCATATTATGGGCATTCCAGAAGGAAAAGTGAAGAGAAAATATGAGGAAAACATATTTAATAAAATGAGAGCATAAAACTTCCTAACTCTTGAGAGAGAGCTAGACGTCTAGTTCCAGGAAGATCAAAGAACCCCAAATACATTCAACCCAGACATTATAGTCAAATTGTGAAAAATCAAAGACAAAGATTTTTTAAAATAGCAAGAGAAAAGTAACACATTTATAATGGAATCCCCATTAGACTAACAGCTGATTTCCCAGCAGAAACCTTAGGCTAGAAGAGAATGGGATGATATATTCGAAGTTCTGAAAGAAAAAAAAAACTTTCAGCTGAGAATATTATACCCAGCACAGCTATCCTTTACAAATGAAGAAGACATAAAATCTGTCATAGATAAACAAAAACCAAGATAATTCATCACCACTAGACCAGCCTTACAAGAAATGCTCAAGGGAGTCTTACATCTGGAAGTAAAAAGATGATAACCACCATCATAAAAACATGCAAAACTTTAAAAGTTACTGTTAGAGTCAATGCATAAAGGAGAAAGAGAAAGGAATGAAGCCTTATCACTATAGAAAACTACCCAACTTCAAAAGTAAACAGGAAGAAAGGAATAAAACATATACAAAACAACCAGAAAACAATAAAATGTTGGAAGTAACTCCTCACCTACCAATAATAACTTTGAATGTTAATAGATTAAATACCCCATGAAGGATATAGACTTACTGAGTGGATTAAAAAATAAGACCTAACTATATTTTATCTAAAAGAAACTCATCTTACCGGTAAAGAAACACATAGACTGATAATGAAGGGACGCAAAAAGATATTCTATGCAAATGGAAGCCAAAAGTGAGCAGGAATAGCTATACTTGTATCAGACAAAACAGAGTTCAAGTTAAAAACCATAAAAATGGACAAACAAGATTATTTTGTAATAATAAAGGGTTCAATTCAGCAAGAAATATAATTGTAATATGTGTATAATTGTAAATATGTATGCACTCAAACACCAGAGCACCTAGATATATAAAGTGAATATTAATAGATCTAAAGAGGGAGATAGACCCCATTACAATAAGAGTTGGGCACTTCCATATCCCACTCTCAGCATTGGGCAAATCATCTAGACAGAAAATCAACAAAGAAACATCAGACTTAAACTCCACCATAGACCAAATGGACATAAATAACAAACATATACAGAACATCTCACCTAACAGCTGCAGAATACACATTCTTTTCATCAGCACATGAAACATTATCCAAGATAGACCATATGTTAGGTTACAAAACAAGTCTCAACAAATTTTTAAAAATTGAAATTCTATCAGGTATCTTATCTTACCACAGTGGAATAAAACTAGACATTCATAACAAGAGGAACATTCAAAACTATACAGACATATGGAAATTAAACAACATGCCCTTGAGTTACAATGAGTGAAGAAAGAAATTAACAATGAAATTTAAGAATTCCTTGAAACAAATGTAACTAGAAACACAATATGCCAAAACAGGAGACACAGCAAAAGCAGTTATTGAGAAGTATGTTTTTAGCTTCATCCATGTCCCTACAAAGGACATGAACTCATCATTTTTTCAGCAAACTATCGCAAGGACAAAACACCAAACATCGCATGTTCTCACTCATAGGTGGGAATAGAACAATGAGAACACTTGGACACAGGAAGGGGGATATCACACACCGGGGCCTGATTGGGTAGGGGGAGGGGGGAGGGATAGCATTAGAAGATATACCTAATGTAAATGACGAGTTAATGGGCGCAGCACACCAACACGGCACATGTATACATATGTAACAAACCTGCACATTGTGCACATGTACCCTAGAACTTAAAGTATAAAAAAAAAAGAAGTATGTTTTTAGCAATAAATGCCTGGATCAAAAAATCTAGAAAACTTTCAAATAAACCACTGAACAATTCTACCTCAAGAAACTAGAATAGTAAGAACAAACCAAACCCCAAATTGTTAAAAGGAAATAAATAATGAAGACCAAACAGAAATAAACAGATTTGAGGCAAAAATTACAAAAGGTTAACAACAAAAAGCAGGTTTAAAAAATATCAACAAACCATTAGCTAGACTAATTAAGAAAAAGGGAAGACCCAAATAAGTAAAATCAGAAACAAAAAAAGAGACCTCATAACAGATATGACAGAAATAAAAAGAATTATTAGAGACTATTATGAGCAACTCTACAATAAATTTGAAAACCTAGAGGAAGTGGACAAAATCCTTGACCCATACGACCTACCAAGACTAACCAAGAAGAAATAGAAAACCTGAACAAACCAAAAACAAGTAATGAGATTGAATCAGTAATAAAAAGGCTTTCAACAAAGTCCAGGACCTGATGGCTTCACCACTTAATCCTCACTTGTGAAAGGAAGAGTCATTTGCCACAGCAAACTTCATTGTCCTATTTTAAGAAATTGCCTCAGCCACTCCAACCATTGGCAACCACCACTCTGATCAGTCAGCAGCCATGAACATGGAGGCAATGCCCTCTACCAGCAAAAAGACTGTGACTTGCTAAAGGCTTAGGTGATCATTAGCATTTTTTAACCAATAAAGTAGTTTTTAATTAAAGTATGTACCTAAGTTTTTTGAACATAATGCCATTGCAAACTTAACAGGCTACAGTGTAGGGTAAACATAACTTTTATATGCACAGGGGAACCAAAACATTTGTGTGAGTTGCTTAATGCAGTTTTTGCTTTATTGCAGTGGTCTGGAATGAAACCCACAATGTCTTTGAGATATGTCTATACCTATATTATTTGTATATTATATATCTGTATACATATTCTTTTATATATCTTTATATACATATATATAGAAAGGGACAGAGAGAGAAAAGAAGATAAAAATATGCAAAATTCAGTGTTGGGAGTATCCATGAGGAAAGAGTTTCTGGTTAATGATTGTAATTTTCTTTCTTAAATATTAGGTCTTCCAGTGAGCTAAGTCATGTTTACTATATCCTTTAGATTCATGGGATTCTTGTTATTCAAATATATTTTTCATCACTATTTTGTGTAGCAAATATCTAATGATATATTTTTGCATTTTTTTTTGGTGGCTAAAGTATGTTAGAACGACTTTCCAAGTTTGAAGTTGAAGATGCTGAAAATGTTGCTTCATATGAGTAAGTCAGTTTGAAGTTTGAAAGGAGGGAGCCATTGATGGATCTCTTACCTTTAGTGAAACAGGGCTTCCGCTAAGGCAAGAAGGAAAAAGGGAAACTATGGAAAGATATCAAAATGTATGGGTGGGAGGGTACACCGTATTTACTCCAGTTGAATTCTTAGACAAGTATTATTTTGAAAAAAAAATTCCATCCATTCAGAAATAAATGTTCTTCTAGCTTGAAAATGTAAAAAGTATTCTTAGAGGAAATTAATTCCATTAAAAGTTTTTTTTAAAAAACAGGAATGCAGAATGCTACTTAACTCATCAATAGTGAACGTTTCTCATTTTTACTGGATATGGTGTGATTCCCAATTTTGTAGATTTTGCCTATGAGCAAATAGTATTGATAGCAAAAGCAAACATGTTTTGCTGACTAAAGACCTCTTTATGCTCATTGGGATTTTATTCTTATTTGTTTCTCATCTCACTAGAGTACTTCCTGTTGCACTGACCTGAAGGCATTTTATCATGTACTCACTGTAATGAAACAGTACATTCTTAAACTGGCTTGTGTCTGAACTGCAGACATATTCAGGAGATTTTTCTTCTGCTTCTTTCTTGCCCAGTTGTATAACCATTCACCAGCTTGTGTCAATGCTGGAGAGGAAGTACTGCCATAGAGGAAGTTAACTCACCATGGTTGTAAGCTGTTGGTGTCTAAACAAAGATTGGAAACAAAGAGGGCAAATACAAATAGTTTTTCAAATTACCCTGAATTTGCCACTGAATCAAACTGTGTGTCTGCAAATTAGCTATACATTTTCTGTAATGGAGCTGCCCAGGGCCGAAACAAAATTAGACAGATTAAGCAAGGCAAGCATTTCCTTCTTTCCCCACTCCAAACAAAATAAAGCAGGTTTTCATTTTATTTTATTTTTAAATTACAAAGTCTCATTACATAGATATAGGAGGAATTTGCAGTAGTCCCTGTGAGAAATGCTGGTGTTTCATACCAGGGGGATGATATTGGATTTATAGTAAAAGCTGGAATCAGTGCTTGGCTTTGACTTCATATATTCATTCACCTGATACTCAGCAAGTCACTAACCCTCTTTAACTTTCAGATTATTCAAATGTAAACTGGCTATAATGCAATCTATGTACTGGATATTGTATTTTAAAAAATTAGTAATAAAACGAAAATAACATGCAAAAATACTTTGAAAACTCTGTAGTTCTATAAATAGGTTTTATTCTAAAAACTGAAAATAACGTAAGAGTTCATTAAAGGAAAATCAGAAAATACAATCAACAAATCTAACCACATATAGTCATTCTTAAACTTTGATGCATGCACTTCTAAATTCTTTAGGCATATACTTTTTTGTTTACAGATATGAGACCATACTTATTCTTTTGTAAATAACCTTATTAATGACATCATGACTATATTTTTTTGTTAATATATATTCATGTGCACTTACAACATTATTTGCAACAGTTGTGTAATATTTCATGGTGTAGATGAGCTATAATTCATTTAATAGTCAGATATTGCTGAACAATTAAGTTTTTTACAAGTTTTTAACTGTTACAAAAATGAATATATTTGAGGCTAAATCTCTATATTGTTGGTTATTTGCTTGTTATAAATTCTCAGAAGTGGAAATTCTGTGTCAAAGGGAATGATTGTGACGCTATTGATATTGATATGTGCTTTAACATCAAGATGCAAAGTGTACATTTCTCCCCCCCACACTTAACACTAGCCATCATTGATTTCTCTGATATTAGTAAATATATTTGTTCTAATGCACATTCTTTGACACACCTTCATTTATCCTTTTCTGTCTTTGGACTGAAAAGTTAAATCTATTGATCCTTTTTCTATTTTATGTAATATAAGCAATTTCTCCCAGGTTGTCTTGCTTTTCACTATATAAAAGCATTTAATCCTCATGTAATCAAATGTATCTGTTCCTTTCTTTGTGATTTTGCCTTTAATGTTATTCTCAGAAAGTCCTTCTTACCCCAAGATTTTAAATATATTCACCAAAATTTCTGTTTTGAATTTATTTTCTTCATTTAAATAAAATATCTGCCCTGAATTTACTTTGTCTTAAGGTATAAAGTGTAGAAATTTACTTTTCTCCTAAGTGACTCATAGTTTTCTCAGCATGAAAATGTCATCCCCCTATATTGTCCTTACCCTGTTTTAGTGATCTAGAGTGAGCAGGAAGACCAGAGTCACTACAGTGTTTTTCGTGCTTTACATCATGGCCACCTCCCTACCCCCAGAGTCTGTACCAGAGAAAAATGTGTCCAGTGGGAGAGATAGCACCTGCCTTCAATACAAATCCCATTTCATTAAACATGGTCTTGTTAGTGTCATGTAGCTTCCACCTTCTATTGATAAAAAATGAGTCATGTTCATAGTTAATATTTGTGCTTTTAATTCAACTTTGATATTAATATTGGAACTTTTAGTGTTTTAAGGTTTAGTATCTCATATCTTTTTCTATCTCTTTTTTTTTTTTTGAGCCGGAGTCTCGCTCTGTCACCAGGCTGGAGTGCAGTGACACCACTCAGCTCACTGCAACCTCCGCCTCCCAGGTTCAAGCGATTCTCCTGCCTCAGCCTCCTGAGTAGCTGGGACTACAGTCACGCACCACCACGCCGAGCTAATGTTTTGTATTTTTAGTAGAGATGGAGTTTCACCATGTTGGCCAGGATGGTCTCGATCTCTTGACTTCATGATCCGCCCACCTTGGCCACCCAAAGTGCTGGGATTACAGGCGTGAGCCACCGCGCCTGGCCTCTGTCTCTTTATTTTTGAATTGTCATTTAAATTTAGTTTTTGTCTCTCGTGTATAGCATGTAATGCCTTTAATTTCAAAGTTATCTGAGAGTATTTCTCAATATGCAGTATGAGAGTAAAATGTTTGTATTTATGATTTCTGGTATGTTTTGTTTTATTTATCATCTTTTTCTTTATTAAAAATACTTTGATATTTTCTTTGTAAATTTGTCTATATTTTGCTATTAATTGATTTGTTTTTATCCCTTGCATTTTTTATTGATATGCAAGTCAGAAGCCCATTTCTAGTCTATCAATGTTTATATTTAAATGCTTAGAAAACATAATTATACCATTTTTTCCATCACTATCGAGATGTACCTGTGAAAGATAAGAAATGCAACCTGCCTTTACTTCTGTCTTCTTCCACACCTTGAATCCTAGTGTAAGAATGCCTAAAAATTCAAATCAATACTATTATTCATGATTTTATATTATTTATCTTTACTTTTAGAATCATTTATTTACATTTTCACCTGCTACATTTTTTTATTATTATACTTTAAGTTTTAGGGTACATGTGCACATTGTGCAGGTTTGTTACATATTTATGCATGTGCCATGTTGGTGTGCTGTACCCATTAATTCGTCATTTACATTAGGTGTATCTCCTAATGCTATCCCTCCCCAATCCCCCCACCCCATGACAGGGCCCGGTGTGTGATGTTCCCCTTCCTGTGTCCAAGGGTTCTCATTGTTCAATTCCCACCTGTGAGTGAGAACATGCAGTGTTTGGTTTTCTGACCTTGCGATAGTTTGCGAGAATGATGGTTTCCAGCTTCATCCATGTCCCTACAAAGGACATGAACTCATCCTTTTTTATGGCTGCATAGTATTCCATGGTGTATATGTGCCACATTTTCTTAATCCAGTCTATCATTGTTGGACATTTGGCTTGGTTCCAAGTCTTTGCTATTGTGAATAGTGCCGCAATAAACATACATGTGCATGTGTCTTTATAGCAGCATGATTTATAATCCTTTGGGTATATACCCAGTAATGGGATGGCTGGGTCAAATGGTATTTCTAGTTTTAGATCCTTGAGGAATCACCACACTGTCTTCCACAATGGTTGAACTTGTTTACAGTCCCACCAACAGTGTAAAAGTGTTCAATTTCTCCACATCCTCTCCAGCACCTGTTGTTTCTTGACTTTTTAATTATCGCCATTCTAACTGGTGTGAGATGGTATGTCATTGTGGTTTTGATTTGCATTTCTCTGATGGCCAGTGATGGTGAGCAATTTTTCATGTGTCTGTTGGCTGCATAAATGTCTTCTTTTGAGAAGTGTCTGTTCATATCCTTCGCCCACTTTTTGATGGGGTTGTTTGTTTTTTTCTTGTAAATTTGTTTGAGTTCTTTGTAGATTCTGGATATTAGCCCTTTGTCAGATGAGTAGATTGCAAAAATTTTCTCCCATTCTCTAGGTTGCCTGTTCACTCTGATGGTAGTTTCTTTTGCTGTGCAGAAGCTCTTTAGTTTAATTAGATCCTGTTTGTCAATTTTGGCTTTTGTTGCCATTGCTTTTGTTCACCTGCTACATTTTTATGCTACATTAACAATTATTATTTAGACTTACCTAATTTTGAGTTTATATTATTTACCATCTTTTCTCTGTAAGTCATCTTCCTTATTTCTGTGTTCTTCATTTTGATTCATTGCTCAGCTGACTCAAGCACTTTGAGTAATTGTTTTTAGGAAAGGTACATGGAGGCTATGCTTCGTGTTGCTTCATGTTGGAGTGTCTGTCTGTTGCTCCCGAGTGTGAACAGTACTTTTCCTGGATATGGATTTACTGAGTCATAGTTATTTCCCTGCAAACTCTGCACATAACTGCTTGACGCTGCATTTACATAGTACACTTTTTTTAACCAAAAAAGTCTCAATTGTGTATTTACTTGGTATAGTTTCAGGGAACACTGAAACAGATTAAGGGGCTAAAGCCACCCAAGCCACTTCTTCATGCCTTCGTAATCTGTCAGACTTGGTTCTGTATGGTGACATTGTCAAGTGAGTTCAGATTTATGACATTTCCTTGATACCTGGAGATCCAATAGACTGTGTGGGATCAGAGGTTCTTGTAGTAAGGGCATGGCAACTTGAGGAGAGAATTCACCTCTTTTGGCCAATTGATCCTCCATCTACATCAGCCTTAACTCTCCAAGCCTGGGCGGAGGTGGTGGGTCCAGGTGGAGAGGGGAAGATTAGACGGATTGGGGATTTCCTTTATCTCAGGTTAACCTAACATCATTCATCAAAGGCCAATTTTGTTTTTTTTAACTTTTATTTTAGGTTTGGAGGTACACGTGGGGTTTGTTATGTAGGTAAACTTGTGTCAGGGAGGTTTTTTTTTTTAACATATTATTTCATCATCCAGGTATTAAACTCAGTACTCAAATAGTTATCTTTTCTGCTCCTCTCTCTCCTCCTACCCTCCCCACTTAAGTAGACCCCAGTGTCTATTTCCTTCTTTGTGTTCATCAGTCCTTATGATTTAGCTACCACTGATAGGTGAGAACATTCAGTATTTGGTTTTCTGTTTCTGCACTAGTTTGCTAAGGATAAGAGCCTCCAGATCCATCCATGTTCCCACAAAATACATGATCTCATTCTTTTTTTATGGCTGCATAGTATTCCATGGTATATATGTACCACATTTTCTTTATCCAGTCTGTCATTGATGGGTACCTAGGTTGATTCCATGTCTTTGCTATTGTAAATAGTGCTGCAGTGAACATTCATACGCATGTATCTTTATAGTAGAATGATTTATATTCCTCTGGGTATCTACTCAGTAATGGGATTGCTCAGTCAAATAGTTCTGCTTTTAGCTCTTCAAGGTATTGCTATACTGCTTTTTACAGTGGTTGAACTAATTTACACTCCCACCAACAATGTATAAGTGTTCCCTTTTCTCTGTAACCTTGCCTGCATCTGTTATTTTTTGACTTTTTAGTAATAGCCATTCTGACTGGTGTGAAATGGTATCTCATTGTGGTTTTGATTTGCATTTCTCTAATCTGTGATATTGAGCTTTTCTTCGTATGCTTGTTGGCCACATGCATGTCTTCTTTTGAGAAATGTGTGTTCATGTCAAAGGCCAATTGTCAGTGCCCCAGTTCTGCTCAGTATCTGCCCTCTTTGTTCTCCAGTCTTAGGCACAGGCTGTGAGCATTGTCTTAGGATTAATGGCTCTCGGGGTGGAATTTGAGTCCTGTGTTGGAGGCTTCAGTATGACAGAAACTTCCTGAAGACTTCTCCTACTGAAGTCTCCTGTGTTGGAGGCTTCTCCTCCTGAAGAGCCTCCAACACAGGAGGCTTCAGTAGGACAAAAAAAATTGTTCCTCATCAGCTACCTTGTCTCCAGCCATAAGGTAAAATGAGGCATTATTGGAGGCTCTATCAAACAGGTTCTCCTTCCTTTGATTAATGGAAGGAGCCCAGTCTTTCGGGTGTTTGTCCTTTGAAGTATATCTTACTAAAATGTCTTACCTCTGAAGTTCATTTGCAACCTCATATGCGACTCTTGCTCATGTGTATCTGTTCACTAGGTGTCTAGTTTGAGGAGATGACAAGAGCATCATTTACTCTCCCTATGCTCATTCCTGAAACACCTTATTTTATTGCAGTGGAAACTGAGATCTGGCCAAAGTTTGATGATTTGCCCAGGCTGGCATTAAAATACAGTTCTCTTCTACCAACCTTTTCTGTCTTCATGCTATACTCCTTGAGTTGATGACCACAAGTTTAAGTTTAGTATTGCCATAAAGTTGGGGTTGGGGCTTTGCATGCAATGGAAATGTTACTAAACATCCAAAGTTTACTGTCTTCTGGATAGCATAGTAAACAAGTAAAATACTCATGGAGCAGGAAGAATAAAATTTTAGCTATTAGTAAAAAGCATTTTGTTATACAACTTCTGAATAATTTTCTTTTAAAATTATATTTATAAAGGCCTTTGTTTTTTGGTTAAATTTACAATATAAGAAGAAATCTGGTTAATTTTATTTTTACTTCTTTTTGCAGCAGCAAGATTAAGAAAATTGTGCATTCAATTGTATCATCCTTTGCATTTGGGTATGTGAGACATAGAAAACACCATGTATTAAATATATCTGAGACTTGGCTGGGTGCAGTGGCTCATGCCTGTAATCCCAGCACTCTGGGGGGCTGAGGCGGGCAGATCACATGAAGTCAGGAGTTCAAGACCAGCCTGGCTAACATGGTGAAACCCCATCTCTACTAAAAATACAAAAATTAGCCAAGCATAATGGCAGGTGCCTGTAATCCCAGCTACTCAGGAGGCTGAGGCAGAAGAATCGCTTGGACCGAGGAGGCATAGGTTGCAGTGAGCTGAAATTGCACCATTGCACTGCAGCCTTGGTGACACAGCAAGACTCCATGTAAAAAAAAAAAGAAAAAAAATATGAGTCTCATATGCATCTATACATACATATATATGAGACTTAATACTTCAATGAGAAACACTGAAATAAAATAACAAAAGAGCATTTCCACTGTCCATCAGTTGCTAAGTAGCCATGTGCCCCATCTAATGTAATGTAATTTATCATGGAATTTTGGTTTAAGCTGGACATTAAGAATTGCAAATAAATGGCTTTTGCCTAAGATTAATAGTAACATATTAATATTGTTTTTCTTCCATCTGCAAAAGTAACATTAATGAAAATCAAATGTTAAAATTCTATAATTATTAGTAAAGTGTTTTATTAAGTACCTTATACATCTGGAATTACTCTTTAATTCTGGAAACAATTTACTTAGACTCTTCTCTACATAAGAGTACGATTTCATACTATGATATAGATTTATGCAATATAATTGTTTCCTTTTGAATTAATAATATTTGAATTTGAGCTGCAAGTTTTTAAAAAAGTACTTCAAAGGCTAATTCATCTTCGTGGATTAGGCAAATAGTCTAATCAATTTATGGAGAATGTATTTGGAATATGTAACAGCAAGTGGCAGGAGGTACTTTAGAGTTCAAGACTCATGTGCCCATCACTATGCTAGAAGCACCCATAAATATGGAATCATGGACTTGTTGAAAATGTCACTGATGAAAAATCTTGGTCTTTTAAGAGCTTATGTTACTCATGCTTTCATTTGGTTTTTATTAATAAATTCTTTAGAATTATCCAGATTAACGAGGGTTTATTTTTTATGAGAAATTGGTATAAACTTCTTATGAAATTCTGAAATTTTAGGAAGAGTTTGTAAACAGACACAGGTGATTTTAATTCAGTTTTGCTTTTCTCTCTTGAGGTGTTGGTCTGATGTGTCTACTATAAAAGGCCATGATAATATCTTGTGAAGTGGTTTGGTGAGAATTTTGTTTATTAAGAACTGCTTCTATTGGGTGAAAACAGTGATTTTTCTGAGATTCTAAGGCATTACAGTTTTTCCTGCCACTGGGCAGCTTAATACTAAATAATAACATTTTGGTACCTGATCAGTGGCTTAAATATAGTATAGCTATAGGGACAAATGCCCCTTTATCTTTGCATTTATTTATTTATTTATTTATTTATTTTAGAATATTTGGAGTTTTCCTGGTCTTACTGGATGTCACTCTCCTCCTTGCCGACCTAATTTTCACTGACAGCAAACTTTATATTCCTTTGGAGTATCGTTCTATTTCTCTAGCTATTGGCTTATTTTTTCTCATGGATGTTCTTCTTCGAGTATTTGTAGAAGGGTAAGTTTGATTATTTTTATAATGCATTAAGCTATTTTGTACTTTTATAAGAAGCACTTTGGGAGGCTGAGGTGGGAGGATCCCAAGGTCAGGAGTTCGAGACAATCCTGGCCAACATGGTGAAACCCCGTCTCTATTAAAAATACAAAAATTAGCTGGGCATGGTGGTGGTTGCCTGTAATCCCAGCTAGTTGGGAGGCTGAGGCAGGAGAATTGTTTGAACCTGGGAGGCAGAAGTTGCGTTGAGCTGAGATCACGCCATTGCACTCTAGCCTGGGTGACAGGGCGAGACTCTATCTCAAAAAAAAAAAAAAAAAAGGAAGCGTTTTAAAATAATTAACAGGAGCATTCACCACAAACTGACTTAAGAGCCTTTGGGCCTTACGAGAACATTGGTGGTAGTCTGGTAGTACCCCCCATGGCCTGTGTTTGAGGTGGCCATGGATTGATGCTCCTCTGCCTTTGGACAGGGGTGGAAAGAGTGGGAGGGACTGCATCTTGTGGTTTGAGTGACAGCTCAGCCGTAGCACAGTAAAACACTAGGTAGACTTTTAAAGTTTTTGATCTAGGCCCTGATTCCCAGACAGCACCTTTGGATCCACCTGGAGGCTAGGACAACTTGCCATCCTGAAGGGAAGGACACAGGCCTGGCTGTTTTTACCATGTGATGACTGTAGAGCCCCAGGGCCTTCAGCAAACTTCTGCAATAGCTAAGGAGTGGTTACAGCAGGTCTTGGGCAAGACCCAGTGCTGTGCTGGCCTCAGGTCTGACCCAATGCAGTCACAGTATTGGTGGCCACAGGGGTGCTTGTGTCACTCAACCCCAAGCTTTAGGTGCCTCAGAACAGAGAGAGAGAGACTCTTTGTTTGGGAGAAAGTAAGGGAAGAAAACAAGTCTCCTTTTGGTAATGCAGAGAATTATCCTGGATCTTGTCCAAGACCATTAAGGCAGTACCACTATAAGTCTGCAAGAACCACAGAGTTTAGGAGGCTTGGGGTGCCGCCTAGAGCAGATAGAGCTTAGATCACAATATCCAAGTTCTTTCAAATATCTGGAAAGCCTTCCCAAGAAAGATGGGTACAAACAAGCCCTGACAGTGAAAACTACAATAAATACAGTGAAAACTACAATAAATGCAGTGAAAACTACAATAAATACCTAACTCTTCAATGCCCAGACACCAAAGAACATCTGCTAGCATCAACACTATCCAGGAAAACATGACCTCACCAAATGAACTAAATAAGACATTGGGGGCCAATCCTGTGGAAACAGATATATGTGACCTTTTAGACAAAGAAATCAAAATAGCTGTGTTGAGGGAACTCAAAGAAATTCAAGATAAGACAGAGAAGGAATTCATAATTCTATTAGATAAGTTTAACAAATTGAAATAATTTAAAAGAATCAAGCAGAAATTCTGGAGCCAAAAAATGTAATTGGCACACCAAAGAATGCATTAGAGTCTTTTAATAGCAGAATTGATAAACCAGAAGAAAGAATTAATGAGCTTGAAGACAGGCTATTTCAAAATACATAGAGGAGACAAAGGAAAGAATAAAAAACAATGACGCATGCCTACAGGATCTAGAAAATAGCCTCAAAAGGACAAATCTAAGTGGTATTGGCCTTAAAGAGGAGGTGGGGAGTGTAGAAAGTTTATTCAAAGGGATAGTAACAGAACGTCCCAAACCTACAGAAAGATATCAATATCCAAGTACAAGAAAGTTATAAAACACCGAGCAGATGTAACTCAAAGAAGACTACCTCAAGGAATTTAATAATCACAGTCCCAAAGATCAAGGATAAAGAAAGGATCTTAAAAGCAGCAAGAGAAAAGAAACCAATAATATACGATGGAGCTACAATATATCTGGCAGCAGACTCTTTAGTAGAAAAGTTTCAGGCCAGGAGAGAGTGGCATGACATATTGAAAGTGCTGAAGGAAAAAAACATTTACCCTAGAACAGTGTATCCAGTGAAAATATCCTTCAAAGTGAAGGGGAAATAAAGACTTTTCCACACAAAAGCTGAGGGATTTTGTCAACACCAGACCTGTCCTAGAAGAAATGCTAAAGGGAGTATTTCAATCAGAAAGATAAGGACATTAATGAGCAATAAGTAACAACCTGAAGGTATAAAACTCACTGGTAATAGTAGGTATACAGAAAAATGCAGAATGTTATAACATTGTAACTATGATGTATAAACTACTCTTATTCTAAGTAGAGAGACTAAACTATGAGCCAATCAAAAATATTAACTACAACTTTTCAAGACATAGATGGTATAATAAGATATAAATAGAAATAACAAAAAGTTAAATAATAGCGAGACAAATTTAAGTTGTAGGGTTTTTATTAGTTTCCTTTTTACTTGTTTGTTTATGAAAACTGTTATAAGATTAAAATAATGGATTATAAGATAGTATTTACAAGCCTCATGGTAACCTCAAACCAAAAAACATAACAATGGATACATGAAAAATAAAAAACAAGAAACTAAATCATATCACCAGAGAAAATTACCTTCACTAATGGAAGACAGGAAGGAAAGAAGGAAGAGAAGACCCCCAAACAACCAGAAAACAAATAACAAAATAGCAGGAGTGAGTCCTTACTTATCAATAATTACATTGAGTGTCAGCAGACTAAACTTTTCAATCAAAAGACAGAGTGGATGAATGGATGAAAGAACAAGACACATCCAGGTGTGGTGGTTCACGCCTGTAATCCCAGCAGTTTGGGAGGCCAAGGCAGGCAGATCATGAGGTCAAGAGCTAGAGACCATCCTGGCAAACATGGTGAAACCCTGTCTCTACTAAAAATACAAAAATTAGCAGGGTGTGGTGGTGCGCACCTGTAGTCCCAGCTACTCAGGAGGCTGAGGCAGGAGAATCACTTGAACCCGGGAGGCAGAGGTTGCAGTGAGCTGAGATGGTGCCACTGCACTCCAGCCTGGTGACAGAGCAAGACTTCATCTCAAAAATAAATAAATAAATAAATAAATAAATAAATAAATAAAATAAAAAGATCCATTGATCTGTTGCCTACAGGAAATACTCTTCTCCCATAAAGACACAGGTAGGCTGGAAGTGGTGGCTCACTTCTATAATCCCAGCACTTTGGGAGGCAGAGGCGGGTGGTTTACTGGAGGTCAGGAGTTCAAGACCAGCCTGGCCAATATGGTGAAACCCCGTCTGTCCTAAAAATACAAAAATTAGCTGGGTGTGGTGCTGGGCGCCTGTAATTTCAGCTACTCATGAGGCCGAGGCAGGAGAATCACTTGAACCTGGGAGGCAGAGGTTGCAGTGAGCTGAGATCACACCACTGCACTCCAGCCTGGGTGACAGAGTGAGACTCAGTCTCAAAAAAAATAAAAATAAAAATAAACAAATGAAAAAACCCAAAAACCAAAACCAAAACCAAAAACATGCTAACATATCTGATAAATATTGATACAAAAATCCTCAACAAGATACTAGAAAACTGAATTCAACAATATATGGGAAAGATCATTCATCATGACAAGTGGGATGTGTCTCCGGGATGCAAGGATGGTTCAACATTTGCAAATCAATCAATGTGATACATTATATCCACACAATAAAGGATAAAAACCGTAAGATCATTTCAGTTGATGCCAAAAATGCATTTGATAAAATTCAACATCCCTTCATAGTAAACACCCTAAAAAAACTGGGTATAGAAGTAACACACCTAAACATAATAAAAACCATGTATGACAGACCCACAGTCAGTACCGTACTGAATGGGGAAAAAATGAAAAGCTTTTCTCTGTGATCTAGAACACAATGAGGATGCCCACTTTTACCACTGTTGTTCAACATAGTACCGGAAGTCCTAGCTAGAGCCATTATAGAAGAGAAAGAAAGGGAATAAAAAAAGAAATCCAAATTGGGATGGAAGAAGTAAAATTATCCTTGTGTTTGCAGATGATACATTTTATTTGGAAAATACTAAAGACTCCACAAAGAAAACTATTAGAACTGATAAATTCAGTAAAGTTGCAGGATACAAAATCAATATACAAAAATCAGTAGCATTTCTATATGTCAACCGTGAACCATTTGGAAAGGACATTTAAAAAGTGGTCGTATATGCAATAGCCACAAATAAAATTAAATACCTAGAAATTAACCTAACCAAAGAAGTGTAAGATCTTTATAATGAAAATGATAAAACACTGATGAAAGAAATTGAAGAGGACACCAAGAAATGGAAAGAGATTCCATTTCATGGATTGGAAGAATCAATATTGTTAAAATGTCCATACTATCCAAAGCAATTTACAGATTCAGTGCACTCCTTGTCAAAATATGAATGACATTCTTCACAGAAATAGAAGAAACAATCTTAAAATTTATATGGAGCCACAAAAGACCCAGAATAGCCAAAACTATTCTAAGCAAAAAGAACAAAGCTGGAGGAATCACATTACCTGACTTCAAATTATACTACAGAACTATATAACCAAAACACCATGGCACTGGCATAAAAACAGACACATAGACCACTGGAACAGAATAGAGAACCCAGAAACAAATCCACACACACTTACAGTGAACTCATTTTTAATAAATGTGCCAAGAACATACATTGAACAAAAGACGTCTCTTCAACAAACGGTTCTGGGAAAACTGGATATACACATACAGAAGAATGCACCTAGACCCCTACCTCTCACCGTATACAAAAATCAAATCAACATGGATTAAAGACTTAAATCTAAGACCTCAATGAAACTACTATACTACAAGAGAACATTGGGAAGAATCTCCAGGACATTGGTCTGAGCAAAAATTACTTGGGCTGTACCTGACAAGCACAGGCAACCAAAGCAAAAATGGGCAAATGGGATCACATCAAGTTAAAAAACTGCTTCGTAGCAGAAGAAACAATTAGCAAAGTGAAGAGGCAGCCCACAGAATGGGAGAAAATATTTGCAAACTACCCATCTGAAAAGGGATTAATAACCAGAATATGTAAGGAGCTCAAACAACTCTCTAGGAAAAAATCTAATAATCTAATTTTTTAAATGAGCATAAGATTTGAATAGGCATTTCTCAGAAGAAAACATACAGATGGTAAACAGGCATATCAAGAGATGCTTAACATCATTGATCATTAGAGAAATTCGCAGTGTAGAAAACTACCATGAGATATCATCTCACCCCAGCTAAAATGGTTTATATCCAAAAGTCAGGCAATAACAAATCCTGCCAAAGATGTGAAGATAAGAGAACCCTCATACACTGTTCATGGAAATGTAAATTAGTAGAATCAATTGGAGAACAGTTTGCAGGTTCCTCAAAAAACTAAAAATAGAACTACCATATGATCCAGCAATCCCACTGCTGGGTAGATACCCACAAGAAAGGAAATCAGTATATAGAAGAGATATCTGCATTCCCTGTTTGTTGCAGCACTGTTCATAATGGCTAAGATTTGGAAGCAGCCTAAGTGTCCATCAACAGATGAATGGATAAAGAAAATATAGTACATATACACAAGAGAGTATTATTTAGCCATAAAAAACAATAAGATCCTGGCCAAGTGCAATGGCTCATGCCTGTAATCCCAGCACTTTGGGAGGTTGAGGTGGGCAGATCACCTGAAGTCGGGAGTTCGAGACTAGCCTGACCAACATGGAGAAACCCCATCTCTACTAAAAATACAAAAATTAGCTGGGTGTGGTGTCGGTCGCCTGTAATCCCAGCTACTCGTGAGGCTGAGGCAGGAGAATCGCTTGAACCTGGGAGGTGGAGGTTGCAGTGAGCCGAGATCACGCCATTGCACTCCAGCCTGGGCAGCTGAGTGAAACTCCATCTCAAAAAAAAAAAAAAAAAAAAAAAAAAAAAAAGAGATCCTGTCATTTGGAACAACATGGATGGAACTAGAGATCACTATGTTTGTTAAGTGAAATAAGCCAGGCACAGAAGGATAAACATCACATGTTCTCACTTATTATGGGGCTCTAAAAAAAAAAAAAAAAAAAGCAATTGTATTCATAGACCTAGAGAGTAGAAGGATGATCATCAGAGGCTGGGAATGGTAGTAGGGGCTTGGGGGTGGGGAGGTGGGGATGGCTAATGGGTACAAAAAAATAGAATGAGTAACGCCTACTATTTGATAGCACAACAGATTGACCATAGTCAACAATAACTTGATTGTATATTTTTAAATGACTGAAAGAGTGTAATTGGATTGTTTGTAACGTGAATGATAAATGCTTGAGGGGATAGATACCCCATTGTCCACAATAAGGGTGATTATTACACATTTAGTTATATGTCTTATTATGTTTGAATTGCCATGTTGGTGTTTTAGTCACATATAAATGTCAAATGATGAATATAATTTTATTGTTTGAAAACTTCCCATGAATGTTATGTTTTTCCCTTAGTCTACTCTAGAAAATACCTTTTAAATAATTCATGATAGTAGAATTCTTAATGGGGATGAGTCAATAGTTTGTGGTCTTTAAATATTCCTATCTCTTCTTGCAGAGGGAAATGAACTTTTTTTTTGTTTTATATTACAGGAGACAGCAGTATTTTTCTGACTTATTTAACATTTTAGATACTGCCATTATTGTGATTCCTCTGCTGGTTGATGTCATTTACATTTTTTTTGACATTAAGTTGCTTAGGAATATTCCCAGGTATGAAACATAAGACTTACCTCTCTTAAAGTTTTTCATTAATTTTAGCATTTTCTGTGGCTTTTATTCTATATAATCTTTTCAACTTCAAATGTTCTCATCTATACCAAATACATTGCTTTAAAATGAAATGTTTGGGTAAATGCCCACATACTTTGAAACTAAAAGATTGTGATATTTAGGGACCAGTGAAGAATATACACGCTAAGTACCATTAATGGAATAAAGAAGATGGCAGTACCCAAAGAAGGACTTTTACTCTTGTACTAACTTTAACTTCTCTACATTTTGAAGTTCTCATCGAATTCCCATTTGTATAATTTTTTGGCCTTTTGGCTAAGATCAAATATAATATTCTTATCAGTTTAATATCTGCTATATCAAAAAAAGTATATTGAAAACAATTCCCGTCTATGCTTCAACTACAAATCCCTTACACATAATGTTCTGTCTGGATTTTTCCTACAGCCAAGAGGGAATTTATTTGAGCATATGCAAAATTTGAGTGATTTCAATCATGAGTTTCTAAAAAATAGCAAACAGAACAGAAACTAGGAGATGACACATGTAGCAACACAATAGTAGAGTTTTGCAGTATAGTTGTGGTAGAAACAAAGAAAGCTTAGGCAAAGTTAGAACTGTTAGGGATTAGGAAACTAAAGAGTGTATGAGGCCCTGGTGACTCTTTTTCTTTTTTTACTGTGACAGTGAGGAAAATGAAAGAGCAAATGTATACTGGGATGTAGATGGTGGCTTCCTAAGCTTGTTCATGGGTCAAATAGCTGATTTCTTTTTGTACCCTAGCTTCCCTGGACTACAGCTCAGGCCCCAACTAAAAGCATGTTAAGTGATTGGCTTTTGGAGTTATTTGAAAATAACCTCAGCCAATGTGGTCCTCTGACTAGAAACCTCAGCATCACTTGACAGCTTGCTAGAAATATAAGAAGAAAAATACCTTAGGCCCCATCCTGGACCCACTGAATCAGTATCTCTGGGACCCAGCAATCTGCAGCTTAACAAGGTTTTCCAGGTGGCTCTTATTGACGTGTGCCCAAATCAGAGAAGCACTAGTCCAGACCATCAGTTCTCTGCTTTGGTGGTTCTGATGGCAGGAGAGATACCAGCTAGCACACTTTGGAAGTATCTCAATCTGTTGCCTGCCTGATGTGCATTAGCAGCTGTAGTGAACATCTGTTACTCATGGGAATAACAAAGATGAACAAGAATAATCGATTTGTTTTGATGTGGAAAAATTGAAAATGCTAGTCTTAAATCCCAAAATTAAATTTACAAATGCTAAGAGTCTATCGTATCACTATTTCTCTAGACCAGAATTTCTCAGCCTCAGCATTACCAACATTTTGGGCCAGATCATTGTCATAAGAGGGTGGTGAGCAGTTATATTAATTGTAGGGTGTTTAGCAAAATTCCTGGCCTCTATTCACTAGATGTAAGTAACACAGAGACACAAACACACATGCACACACGCAAGTTGTGAAAACCTAAATGCCTCCAGACATTGCCAAATATCCCCCAGGTAGGTAATTGGGGAGAGGAGGGAAAATTGCCTCTGGTTAACAACTGCTGCTCTAGACATAGTTTATATTGATAAAATTCTGTTTCTGAAGCAAAAATGGATCTTTTAAATTTATTGTTAGATGGACACATTTAGTTCGACTTCTACGACTTATTATTCTGATAAGAATTTTTCATCTGCTTCATCAAAAAAGACAACTTGAAAAGCTGATGAGAAGGCTGGTAAGTGGGCAAAACATGCTTATGATTCAGAAAAATATTTTGTGTTTTGGGACCCATTGGCAAGGGTTGATATCTATACTGTATAATGTTTTTTATTTTTATGTTGATGAATGTTTCACAAACTAATGATGATTTCAAACTCTCAGGTTTCAGAAAACAAAAGGCGATACACAAGGGATGGATTTGACCTAGACCTCACTTACGTTACAGGTTTGTGACACTTAACTGTTGATTTACTTGTATTACTTCACTTTTTCTTGTAATTGTATTTTTTTGCCTCATCTAAGACACATTCATTCAAAATATTCTTTATTCATGAGAATATATGCCACTGTGATAGTGTGACATATTTGTGGTTTAGCCCTGGCAATGGAAGATCTGCATGTCTTCTCAATTCAGGACTACTCAGTTGCAGCATAGGAACTTGAATGGATTTTCAGCTGACTCCATTTGAGTTTCAATTTATTAACCTCTCGTAGTTATTTCTGAGTCCCAAGGATCCCACAGAGACCTCTTCTCATCCTAGAACCCCAGAGAATGAGGTCAGTGTTTTGTAGATCTCAGGTTTTCTGAGTCAGAGGGCTGCAAAGCACCTTGGGAGTTCCCACCGTCACTGGTGCCCAGAAATCTTGGATTTTCTCTGGTATTTAAGATAAGAAATAAATTCTAAGAACAGGGGGAACTTCAGACTGAGGCCATCATAAGTACATGGCATACAGTTAGAACTAGTGGAGACTTAAGAACTCCATGCCAGTTTAATGGTCATTGTGTTGGATAATTTAATATGTTATTTGATTATCCTGAGTATTAGCTCTTTTCTGTCAACCTCAATTTTAAAAGTTTTTTTTCTGTGAAAATGGAGTCTGATCATGTATAAATTAATTTTTTTTGTGTTATATGAAATCTATAATAATGTTTGTAATAGTGATGATTTTGACTTTCAGAACGTATTATTGCTATGTCATTTCCATCTTCTGGAAGGCAGTCTTTCTATAGAAATCCAATTGAGGTAAGAGTCTTTTTCTGACAAATACTCATTTCTCAGTGAATGTAGACTGTGTAGTCATAAGTTTAATATTGACCCAGATATGGCAGTATTCTTTTAAAAATGTACTCTTTCAAGTAAAAAAATCATAATGGATTGATACCAGTTACGATTGTGCCAGTGGTTACAAACCACCCCAAAACTTACTGGCTTATAACAGCAACTATTTATTTGGCTCATGATACTGTGGTTTGTGAATTTGGTATGGGCTTAACTGTCCAATTCAGGTGCTTGCAGAAAGGATTTCCTGTCTCAACTAAGCTCATTCATGTATCTGTGGGCAGCTACTGAGTCATCTGAGGACTGGCTAGTCTAAAATGACTTGGCTACCCTCAACTGACAGAGCCACTGCATGCTACGTGCACCCCCCCGAGGCCCAAGGCCCATCCCATCTGGCACCCACTGCTGCCAACAGCCCCACCCCCTTCACCAGCAGAGCCATCATATGCTGCATGCACTTCTAAGGCACTGAGGACTGGCCTACCTGGTGCCCACCCTGCTGTTGGCAATACCCCACAGCTAGCAAAGCCACTGCAGCTAGCATGCATATGCCTAAGGCCTGAGAACTAATCTGAATGATGGCTCTCATACCAAGAAAAGCCATACCACTGTCTCCACAAACCCTCACCATCAGGCCACTGAGGCAGTCACAGACACCACTGAATGCTGATTACAGCCAAAAAAGTCACCTGAAGACTATATTACTGCACCCACCCAGAACCAAAGTCAAAGCACCCTACTCAATGAACACTATAGGAGACAACTATTGGAAAAAGTATTTCTCTATGAAAGCTCTCTAACATTGGAAGAGGCAACAGTTTCCCCAGATGTGCAAAAATCAGTTTAGGGCCACAAGAAACATGAAAAGCAAGGAAACATTACACCTCCAAAGAAATACAATAGTTCCCCATTAACAGACCCTAAATTTAAAGAGTATATCAAATGGCTAAGAAGGAATTCAAAATAATGATCTTAAGGAAACTATGAGATACAGAGAATACAGATAGACAAATCAATGAAATTAGAAAAACAATTTATGATCTTATGGGAAATTCAACAAGGATATATATGTCATTAAAAACCAGACAGAGATTGTGGAGCTGAAGAATTTAAGGAATAAAATAAAAATACAATCAAGAGTCCAGGTGCAGTGGTTCACACCTGTTATCCCAGCACTTTGGGAGGCCAAGGCAGTGGATCACTTGAGGCCAGGAGTTCAAGACAAGCCTGATGAACATGGCAAAATCCTGTCTCTAAAAAATACAAAAATTAGTTGGGTTTGGTGGTGCATGCTTGCCATCCAAGCTACTTGGGAGGCTGAGACACGAGAATTGCTTGAATCCAGGAGGTAGAGGTTGCAGTGAGCCAAGATTGTGCCACTGCACTCCAGCCTGGGTGGCAGAGTGATACCCTGTCTGAAAAAAAAAAAATACAATCAAGAGCTTTAAAAACAGACATGGGAGAGATATGGCTAAAATCTAGGAAGCTCGAAGGTTCTCAAATAGATTCAACCCAAAAAGGTCTTCTCTGAGGTGCATAGTAGTCAAACTGTCAAAAGTCAAAAAGAGGGAATATTCGTCAGGTGCAGTGGCTCACACCTGTAATCCCAGCACTTTGGGAGGCTGAGGAGGGTGGATCACTTGAGGCCAGGAGTTCAAGGCGAGCATAGCCAACATGAAGAAACCACATTTCTACAAACAATAGAAAAAAATTAGCTAGGTGTGGTGGCGTGAACCTGTAGTTCCAGTTACTTGGGAGGCTAAATCACGAGAATTGCTTAAACCCAGGAGGTGGAGGTTGCAGTGGGCCAAGATCACACCACTGCACTATAGCCTGGGTGACAGAGCAAGATTGTATCCAAAAAAATTAAAAAAAAAAAAAGGAAATGTTAAAAACAGCAAGAAAAAAGCATCAAGTCACATATAAGAGAAACTCCATTTGATTAACAGTGGATTTCCCAGTGGAAACTTTACAGGTCAGTAGACAATAAGATGGGATGATATATTCAAAGTACTGAAGGAAAAAAAAAACTGTCAACCAAGAATACTATACCTAGTAGAGCTATCCCCTAGAAATGAGGGAGAAATAAAGTATTTCCTAGACAAGCAAAAACTGAAGGAATTCATTCCCACTAGACTGACCTTTCAAGGACTGCTTAAGTTGGTTCTACATCTGGAAGCAAGAGGATGATTACCATTGTCAAAACACACAAAAGTATAAAACTCACTGGTAGTGCAGATATACACATGAGAAAGAGAAAGGAATCAAACTTTGTTGCTACAGAAAATGACCAAACCACAAAGATTAAAAAAAAATAGGTGAAGAAAAGAACAAAGGATATACAAAACAACCAGAAAAAAATGAACAAAATGACAGGAAAAAGCCTCATCTATTAATAGTAACCTTGAATGTAATGTAAACAGATCAAATTCCCAATTAAAAGATACAGAGTTGGCTGCCAAGATTTAAAAAAAGAAAAAAAAAAAAGACCCAACTGTATGCTGCCTACAAGAAACTAACTTCACCTGTAAAGGTTCATACAGACTGGAAGTGAAGGGATAGAAGAAAATATTCCAGGCAAACAGAAACCAAAAGCGAGCAGAGGTAGCCATACTTATCAGATAAAAACAGACTTTAAGTCAAACTGTATGAAGAGACAAAGAAGGTCATTTTATAATAATAAAGAGATCAACTTAGCAATAAGATATAATAATTGTAAATATATATGTACCCAACACTAGAGCACTCAGATAAACAAGGCAAATATTTTTAGGTCTAAAGGGAAAGATAGACTCCAATGCAATAACAGTTGGGGCCTTTAACACCCCACTCTTACCACTGGACAGATCATCTAGACAGAAAATCAACAAAGAAATATGAGATTTAAGCTTACAGATAGGAAAAAGTTCTGGTGTTCTGTAGTGCTGTAGGGTGACTACAGTTAACAATAATTTATTGTATATTTTTACATAGAGAGGATGTTGAGTGTTCCCAACACAAAGAATGATAAATATTTGAGGTGATAGATATGCTGACTATCCTGATTTGATCATTACACATTGTATGCAAGTATTGAGATATCCCTGTGTACCTCATAAATATGAACAAGTATTATGTGTCAATTAAAAATATTTTTAAAGAATGAAGGAAACAGATTTTTTAAATGAAAGGAAAGAAAATTACCTGACTTGGCTGAATGGCCCCATGTGGTCTCTCATTCTCCAGTAGGCTACTTCAGGCCTGTTCACATGATGGCAGAGGCAAGAGTCCCAGGAGCGGCCACAAAACAATGCAAATCCTCTTCAGGCCCAGGCTCAAAATTATATATTAATTCTACCCCATTTTATTGGACAATGCAAATTACACTACCAGTCTGGATTCAAGGAGTAGAAAATAAACTCCAACTCTTGATGGAAGGAACTATAAAGAATTGTGGCAGTTTTTGATAGTCTACCATAGGGAAGAAAGATGGGGATGCTATAACCCAAAATGTGTATTCTTAGGTTGAGATCCTAAATTATAGTCAGGGCATATGGCTTTAGGCTCTGTGGATGACTAAATTAATTTCGAACATATAATGCTGTTTACTGTGAAATGCCAGCTGAAAGGATCATTGTTTAATTTTATATAAATTACAATACTTATTATACCTCAATAAAAATATAACTATCAAGGGCTGGCATCAGTTGCCGAGAGGTGGAAGGAGTACCTCTCTGCAGTTTGTTAGCTCAGTTCTGAACAGGACAGGCCTGCAAGTTCAGCTACTTCCCAGAAAATGTCCTGGATCCCTGGCCTGAGTCATCATCCCATGACTAGAGAACATGGATGGATTATTTTATCAAGAAACTGGTGATAAACCAAGGGCTATAGGAATTAAGAACTAGGGCTAAAAAAGAAATGTTTAGAGTGATGCAAGATGGCCAATTAGAAGCAGCTGCAGTCTGCCGCGCTCACAAAGAGGAATGAAAAGGGGCGAGGGAATTCAGCACCTTCAACTGAGATAACCAGGTTCTCACATTGGGACTGACTGGATGAACAAGTCGACCAATGGAGAATGAAGACAAGCAGGCAGAGGGTGCGATGGCCCAGCCGGGGGCGGCATGGAGCCAAAGGAAACCCGACTCCCAGCCAAGGGAAGCAGTGAGTGTGCAGTCCTGCCCAGGAAACCATGCTTCTCCCATGGATCTTTGCAAGCCATGGATCAAGAGATCCCCTTGTGAGCCCATGTCACCAGGGCTGCGGGTCTGATACACAGACCTGTATGGAGTCTGGGCACATCAGCTGCTCAGGCACACACAGAAACCCAGGAGTTTTACACACTGTAGCCGGGGATCTTCAGCACAGTGGGAAATCTGTCCATATGTATCTCTGGGAAGGGGGCTGAATCCAGGGAGCCAGGCAGCATCATTCTGCAGGCCCCATTTCTGTGGCACCTCACAAGTTAAGACCCACTGGCTTGGAATACTAGCCTGCCAACAGCAGCGGGTTGGAATCCACCTCAGATGGGTCTGAGTTCCCGGGGAGGTGGGGAGAGGCAGCCAGCATCACTGTGGTTCATAGACTCAGCCACTCCAGCCTGCCAGCTATGGAGAATACAGACAATCTGGACAAGGAAGAGTTCCCCACAACACAGCACAGCTGGCTTGCCAGATCATGACCAGACTGCTTCTTTAAGCAGGACCCCAATCCATTCCTCCTCACTGGACAGGAATCCCCGCGGGGGCTTTAACCACTGCAGCAACGGTTCTATGGACAGAGCTTTGATCTCTCCCTGAAATAGAGCTCCTGGCGGAAGGGGCAGCTGCCATCTCTGCAGTTTGGTCAACTCAGCCACTCCAACCTGCTGGCTTTGGAGAATACAGGTGGTCCGGAGGAGGAAGGATCCCCCACAATGCAGCACACCTGCTCTACCCCAAAGCGCCAGACTGCTTCTTTGGATGGGTCCCTGATCCAATGCCTCCTGATGGTGGGAATGCCCAACGGGGGTCTCCAGCCACCTCCTGCAGGTATGTGCGGGCTGGCTACAGGTCAGTATCCCCCTGGGATGAAGCTTCCAAAGGAAGGAGCTGGCTGCCATCTTTGCTGTTTCTCAGGCTTCACCGGCAATATCTCATTCAGAGTCTATGAGGAACTTAAATTTACAAGAAAAAAACAGCCCCATTAAAAAGTGGGCAAAGGATCTGAACAGACACTTCCCAAAAGAGACATGCATGCAGTCAACAAAAATATGAAAAAAAACTCAACATCACTGATCATTAAAGAAATGCAAACAAAACCACAATGAGATACCATCTCATGCCAGTCAGAATGGCTATTATTAAAAAGCCCAAAAATAACAGATGCTGGGAAGGTTGTGGAGAAAAAGGAATGCTTTTACACTGTTGGTGGGTGTGTAAATTAGTTCGACCCATGTGGAAGACAGTGTGGCAATTCCTCAAAGACCTAGAGGCAGAAATACCATCAGACCCAGCAATCCCATTATGGGGTATATACCCAAAGGAATATAAATCATTGTCTTCTAAAAATACATGCATGCACACATATGTTCATTGCAGCAGTATTCACAATAGTACAGACATGGAATCAATCTAAACGCCAGTCGATGATAGATTGGATAAAGAAAATATGGTACATAGAGCGGGATGTCTGGCTTCTGAGCGGGAATCTTTGTAGTGCCAGTGATGAAAGAGAGAATTAAATATGGGTGATGTTGAGAAAGGCAAGAAAATTTTTGTTCAGAAGTGTGCCCAGTGCCACACCGTGGAAAAGGGAGGCAAGCAAAAGACTGGGCCTAATCTCCATGGTCTCTTCAGGTGGAAGACAGGTCAGGCCATTGGATTATCTTACACAGAGACTGATAAGAACAAAGGCATCACCTGGGGAGAGGATACACTGATAGAGTATTTTGAGAATCCCAGGAAGTACATTCCTGGAACAAAAATGATCTTTGCCAGCATTAAGAACAATGCAGAAAGGGCAGACTTGATAGCTTATCTCAAAAAAGCTACTAGTGAGTAATAATTGGCCACTGCCTTAAACAGAAATGTCTCATGACTTTTTTATGTGTCCTATGATATAATAGATCTCATACACCAGAATTCAGATTATGAATGACTGTCAGAATATTTTTTGGGCAGTCCTGATTTAAAACTAAGACTGGCTTGTGGTTAAATGAATAAGTTTGGTTTTTGAATATTAATAGTAATTCCAATTCAGTGAATGCTATCACTGTTTACTCCTTCTAAAGATATGATTAGACTTTGTTAATAATGTTCAACTTTTCACAAAGATGGTGAGTACCATCTTAAAACTTATATTTATATTTATATTATATTTTATATTTATATTTATATTGGTTTATATTTAGATTTATATGACTGGTTATGTGAATATATTTAAATACTGGGGAAATTCCTTCACTGTCTCAGAACCAAGCAAGATTCACCTGTATTTTGTGTTTATTTGCCTCTTAAAGGCAAGGGTTGAAGATACGGTAGCAATGTCTACTTTGTATTTTTGGCCTTAACTATGCCAATGTAATTAGAATTCCTTGTATTTAAGATGGTTCCTTTTACTTATTCAAAGGCATTTTGTGTGGTTTATGTGTAATATCAAATAAAGATTATTTAACACTTAAAAAAACAACAACAAAAAAAGAAAATGTGATACATAAATACCATGGAAAACTGTGCAGCCATAAAAAGGAACAAGATTACATCCTTTCCAGGGACATAGATGGAGCTGGAAGCTGATATCCTCAGCAAACTAACACAGGAACAGAAAACCAAACACCGCATGTTCTCACTTACATGTGGGAGCTGACAGTGAGAACACATGGGCACACAATGGGGAACAACACACACTGGGGCCGGGGGAAGGAGAGCATCAGGAAGAATAGCTAATGGATGCTGGGCTTAATACCTAGGGATGGGATGATCTGTGCAGCAAACCACCATGGCACACGTTTACCTATGTAACACACCTGCACATCCTCCACATGTACCACTGAACCTAAAATAAAAGTTGAAGTAAATTATCTGTATATACATATGCCCTGATGTACGTACGTATACATTATATATGCATGCATCTATAACCACATGTTTATTGAGGTATAACACATATGGTAGGTTGCACTACTCAAGTATATATCTTGATGATATTATACCTGAGTATATATGCATGTAACCAACACCTCTGTCAATATATTGGTCTATGACTGACCTCCAATTAATTGTTGTAAAGATATAAAGTATCAAGTTTCATGTTTTTCACATAGCTCTCAATTCCTCCTGTACCATTTATTGTAAAGAGCATGATTTCCCCCAATAAATTGCAGAGGTGTGTTTATTGCAAATAAAGTGAACATATACGTATAGGTCTGTTTCTGGGCTTTTTGTCCTTTCGTTATGACTGTCTATACTTAAGTCCAGACCATAGTTTTAATTATTATGGCTTTATAGTGACTCTTGAGAACTTGTGTATAAGTCCTCCAACTTTGTACTTCTTTGTTTAAAAACTATCTTGGCTCTCCTAGATTTTTTGAATTTCCATATAAATTTTAGAATCATCTTGGCAATTTACATACACACACACACACACTCAAACCCACACCCTGTTAGTATTTTGACTTGGGCATTGACTACACAGCTTAATTTGGAGAGAATTGACATGTAAAAATATTGAGATTTCCAACTCATGAACATAATACATCTCTCTACTGATGTCTTCTTTGATTTCTTTTAGCAATGTTTGCAGTGTACAGGTTTTACAACTTTTGTTAGTTTTATTTCTATGTAGTTGATAAGTTTTTGTGCTATTTTAAATGATATTTGAAGATCTTCATTTTCTAAATATTTGCTCTTGGTATGTAGGAACATAACTAATTTTTGTATATTGACTTTTGTTTATTTGTTTGTCTTAAGACAGGGCCTTGCTCTGTCACCACAGGCTGGAGTGCAGTGGCACCTGGGCTCAAGCATTTCTCCCACCTCAGTCTCCCACATAGCTGGGACTACAAACAGGCATCACCACACTTGGCTAATTTTTTAAATTAATTTTTGTAGAGAAGGAGTCTCTCTGGTCTCACTGACCCAAGCTGGTCTTGAACTCCTGGATTCAAGCAATCCTCCCACCTCAGCCTCCCAAAGTGCTGGGATCAAAGGTGTGAGCCACCACACCTGGCCTTGTATGTTGACTTTACATCTAGCATCCTTCATAAATTCACATATTCATTTTAATAATGAATGTGTAGATTCCCTGGGATTTTTAAAATGTATGCAATCATATAAAGTTACTACTTTCTTCCCACTTTTTATACTTTTTTCTTTCTTTATTGAATTATCTAGGACTTTCACAGTAATATTGAATAGAAATGGTAAGAGGAGGCAACCTTGCCCTGTTCCCAAACCCACGTGGAAAGAATTTCATGCTTCACTATTTGAAATGATGTTTGCTATAGGCTTTTGTAGTCATTCTTTACTAGATTAAGACAGTCCATTTTATTTCTAGTTTGCTAAAAGTTTTGAATCATGAATTGGTGTTGAATATATCAGATATTTTTTCTGCATCTATCAAGATAATCAAAATGTTTTTCTGTTATTCCATTAATGAGATTTTCAAAGTTAAACCAACCTTTTTTATTTTTGGAATAAACTCCTTTTGGTCTTAATGTATTTTTTATGTATCACTAGATTCTATTTGCTACTATTTTATTTAGAACTTTTCATCTGTGTTCATGAGGGATATGTAGTTTTCTTTCCTGAAATGTCTTTATCAGCTGGTCTACAATTACCTTAGCTTAGGTGTCTTGGGTAACTCCTATCTACTCAACTTATCTTCATCCTCCATCTGGATGAATATGATGGGTATGTTTCAAGGTCATGTCAAAAGGAAAGAGCTAGAGTGGAATCTTACAAATGCTTTTGCAAGCCTCTCCTTTGTGGCATCCCAGTGACCAAATCAACTCACATAATGGAACACAAAATTAGAGAGAAAGGGCACTACGAGGTGAAATGTGAGGGCTTGGATTCAGGAAAAGTTGAAGAATTGAGACCATTGATGGAATGATTCTACCTTATTCTCAGGCAGGGAAGCATTTTTATACATGCAGATAGTTCACAAGAAATAACTGCTCTATAGTCAGAGACTCAAGACTTCAGCAGTTGTATAAAAATACATTTGTAAATACCTAAAGACCTTGAAGAGAAGGGTCTGAACCACATCTCACCCAGGTTATGCTATTCATGGCTAAGACATGACTCTACCACTCCCTTGGCCAATTTTGAAAATTGTTTCAAACTATTTATTTGAGGTGGAAGTACTTTCTGTCGCTCCGAATGGGCACAGTCATGGAGTAATGTGACCAGGGTCCACTGGATGGGTCATGGCACTTGAGGGCAGCCATCCAAAAATTTCCAAATTCCATCTTTATGGGGAAAACATCTCTTGATTGCTAATATTGTTTTTTAAAGCAGGTTAAGTTAATAACTGTGAGTTAATTATAGCATGTCTAAATTGAGCCCATTTTCTTTTAGTAGATTTGGTGGTGACTAATATAAATTTGGCAACACTTAATATTAGCTGGGGTGTTTTTTAAAAGCCAAAAACTTTTAGCATGTAAATCAAGACAAAGACATTACTATTTTTTTCTGGGGTGATCTCTAGACTGTTGGTTTCTATCAGTTATTAAACTGTTATTTCCTTGGGGCATTGACAAAGTACTAATAAGTCATTGATTCCTTTACCATTTTTAATCAGAGTATCCCAAAAGGAGGTAATCATGTGTTTTAATAAATTCCACAAATCATAAACCACTCAAAAAGCAAATCTACCATCCATATTAATATTTAATCTTTCATCTTTGCCAGAGTGCAGCCCCAAATCTAAGCTGCTAGTTCAGCTACCTGGGCAGGCTGGGAATCAGGCCATGGAGCCCTTCTGTGATTGCATGTTCAGTGATAACAGCATGTCCTGCACTAGGAGTGTCTCTGTCATATTTGAGAAGTATCTACAAAGTATATTAAATCAAGGTTGACTAAAAGGGAGAAGATTCAAATCCAGGCATACTTAACTCCTGAGAGGATGCTAAACAGTCATGTGATTCCCCTTTATTCTTAAAAGGGAATCAAGTTGCAGGGTTACATTTTGAACAACAGCGAATACGCAAAGCAGACATTACAATTTCATAAGTGGTTGCTAGTGGAGAAGTGTCAGATGCTGCCTTGAAGTAGCAAAAACTTTAGAGATGCAGGACCCATAGAGTTAGTGGAGAAACAAGCACTGTGGTGGAAGCATCAACAAGTTTGGCCACTGCTACCACCTCATGCAAGTACGGAAGGTATACTTTTGCCTCCAAATCAAGGAATGTACTAAGATGGGCAGAGAGAAGAGTATGGTAGATTTAGGAAAACCCAAAGGTGGAGGTTGTTGCAAGAGGCTTTCTAAGAGGAGACAGCATTTTTTACTTTTGCATCACAAGGAAGAGTTTCAGAAATTATAAACTTAGTAAGCCATGCAAAGGCTGAGCTATTGAGAAAAATCAGGTATACAATTACCTACATTCCTACAATCTTAGCCATCTTTTAATTTCTGTTCTTGGTAGAATTGAATGCACTTTATTCTGGCTGAAAACAGAAACTGTCCATCTGGTGACAGATTGTGACCAGAAAAATGTAGATTCTTGGCAGAGTTGAATTTTTTCTAGATTCTTTATGTCCTTTTTCACCTAATTTGGATAAGAGGTATTTGCAGTCTTCGGTAAACTACTTAGATCAGAAAACACAGCAGTGAATCATCTAAATGTTGAGTTGCTATATATATATATATATATGATTATAAAATGATATATATATATCATTTTTTAGGCATTGAGAGAACTAGGAAGTGGATTTGGAAAAATCCCTAAAGCTTAACTGTCCAGTTATATTTGTTTCCCCATGAAAAAGCAAATATTGACTGTTTTTCTATATATGTATACTAAGGAAGGCTGCACATAAATTACCAGTGTGAGATATTTACTTGTTGAGAGAATGAAGGACAGGGATGGGCATGGTGGCTCACACCTGTAATTCCAGCACTTTGGGAGGCTGAGGAGGGTGGATCACTTGAGGTCAGGAGTTCAAAACCAGCCTGGCCAGCATGGTGAAACCCTGTCTCTACTAAAAATACAAAAAATTATCCAGGCGTGGTGGCAGGCACCTGTAATCCCAGCTACTCAGAAGGCTGAGGCAGGAGAATTGCTTGAACCTGGAAGGCAGAGGTTGCAGTGAACTGATATTGCATCTTTGCACTCCAGCCTGGGCAACAAGAGTGAAACTCCATCTCAAAATAAAATAAAATAAAATAAAATAAAATAAATAAAATAAAATATGAAGGACAGGACAGTATTCTAAATGTTGCATGATATTTCATTAGTGCTATGATTAACCTCTAATGTTGGACATTTAAGTGTCACTATAATCAACAATACAGCAACAGACATCTTTGCTCATAAGGCTTTTTCTGTATAGGTTGCTAGGAGTGAAATTACCTAGCTAAGAGTATGAATATTTTTAGGGTTCTTAATATATATTGCCAATTCCGAGAGCAATTGTATTCTTGTATCCAGAATAAATCAAAGTTTTAAATTTCATGCCTTATTTTGCCAGCATTGGATTTTCTCATTAAAAGAGAAAGGGCTAATTTCATGGGTGCAAATGGCATTTCATTGTTGTTTTGACTTTGTTATTGGTGACACTGAATGTTTACATAGGTTGTTAATCAGTTAGATTTTCTCTTTTATGGATTGTTTATGTCCTTAGCCCATTTATCTATAAGGTGAGTAATATTTAAGTTGTTGTTAATGAATTATTAATTTATCATACTAGGCATAGTCCCCATTCAGTCAATTTTTCTGAAAAATCGTTTCCTCTGTTATTCATTAATAGCATTTTTAAGCAGAAATTTCAGATTTTTATGAAGTCAAACCTAAGCCTATTGATCTTCCATTGATTCAACACCTTTAGTTCTTCCTCATCCAAAGAATTGATTAAAATTTGCTTAAATTTCTCATAGATATTTATAGTTTTTATATGTGATTTCTAAACCCGTGTGGATTTTATGTAAGAAATTCCATGAATTCTGAAGTATATAAAACTATTTATCCTTGCCTCCCCCACTATGCAGATTCAGAGTGTTCATCTTTTTGACTTATTATTTCCTCCTAACAGAGATAGCCAGTTTAATAAATGGATGACTTTGATACCTTCATTTTATTTTTCTCAATATTAAGCCCGTAAACATCGCTCTGAGGGTACCATACTAATCAGTTTTAAAATTTTGTGTCATTTTTGTTGTTGCACAGAGATATATACGTATGTGTGTGCATGTTTCAGAAAGATATATTTACTGAAAGTTGGATTCATATAGTGGTATTGATTGTATTTTAAATAATAACTACTATCTGTTTTTCATTTTAAAGGTTATACATACACACACACACACACACACACACACACACTTATAGGTACACATATATCTTCATTTAAAAAAATAAAGAGAACAAATGAGCCAAAAAAGTCTCCATATTGTTACCAGTTATTTAAAATTTGATATGTTTATCTTTTTCTATCACACATACACACAATCATACAATATACTTTTTGCATTTATTTGTTTCCATAGTGCTTAGATAGACTGTAATATGCAGATCACTCTCTAAAGATGTATCTATTCAGAATTAAATTGAAATAAGAACCAAGATGAATTAGATTTAAACAAGAACCATATTAACTGTGAATTAATGATTTAGAACAAATTACTTAAAGTTAGTTAACCAGCTAATTTACTTATGTGATAGCTTTAAACAGTGTGTATTTACAATAGAGACTCATCTGAGTAGCCAAACACACTTTGTGGACTATTTGAAAAATCACAGTGGATTAGAACTTGAAGTTTGCATACCCTCTTATTCCCTGAATCTCCCCTAGAAGATGCTAGTGAGAGACAAATTAATAAAATAATAACCATTTTAGGTTCCCCCTAGGAAATAGCTTGTGTTGATGCCATGTAAATATGTAAGATATGTGTTTGTCTTTTTTAGGAAGTTGTGCGGTTTCTAGATAAGAAACATCGAAACCACTATCGAGTCTACAATCTATGCAGTATGTACATTACTCTATATTTTGCTACTGTAGGTAGAAAACAGATTACTGCACGTAAGAAGATGATTTTGTTTTTTAGATTGCATTTAATCATAAGTATTTGGTAGTGGCAAGGAATGAATTTAAAAATCCCCATCTTGGACTGGCCCCATTTAGTACAAAGAGTTAGCCCAGCAGCACAAGGTACCGTATGAAGAATGTGGCTTTGGCAGGACCAATGATGCGGGGGTGGAAGCAAACCATTTTAGGGAAGATCTGTTCTGGCCATATTAGGTTTAGGAAAATCTTTCTGTTTTTCCTGCCAGATTGTGTTATGAGGACATAGACAATTTAACAAATGAACCCTCTGACCCATCAGCAGTGGCATGTGATGAGAGCAAGGCTCTAGATGGGAAAAAAGCAAAAGACTCTGTAGAAAATAGGTTGTAACCCAGTTTAATACCCTGTCTCTCTTGATTTTTTCTTCTACCTGTATACTCAATAGACATTTTCAGGGGGCAAACATTTTGGTCAGCTACATTTGCCTCTTGTGTGGTTTCTAACTACCCTGAAATAATATAATGAATAGGCTGCTAGAAAGTTAAAAATTATACCTATTAAACAAAAATAAGTTGAGTTTAGGTTACATGAGATGGATAAACCACTACCATCTTTACGTTTTTGAAATGCTTGCATTTATTTTAGAGTGGCAGGAGCAACTTGGAAAGCTCTTTTTGAAGATAGATAAGGAATTCTAATAAGATATGTTAACTTATTCATAACTTCATCATTTATCATGTTATTCCCTATAGAGATATGACATACATATTATTTATTTTAGGTGAAAGAGCTTATGATCCTAAGCACTTCCATAATAGGGTCGGTAGAATCATGATTGATGATCATAATGTCCCCACTCTACAGTAAGTTTTATGCTAAATTGACTATCAGAAGAGGGCTAAATATATTGGGCTTGATTTTTTGAAAATATTTTAACTAAAAATCTTAAACTTGAAATCAGTGAGATGGTGGTTTTCACCAAGGAAGTAAATGAGTGGATGGCTCAAGATCTTGAAAACATCGTAGCGATTCACTGTAAAGGAGGCAAAGGTAATAACATTTTCCTTTTTATTTTTCCCTTTCTGAAGACATGTAAATATAGATAAAGTAGAAGAACAAGATACATATTGCTATTAATACGTATTAATAACTGTTATCATTTTAAAATATTAGCTCCAAGGTGGAAAGAAGGGAAGGAGAAAGGAAAGAGGAGAGGAGGAAGGGTGGGAGATAGGGAGAGGATAAGGAAGGGAGGAAAGTAGGAAAAAAGAACTAAGGAAGGTTGAGCATATTTTCCCTTGTTTTCCTAGTATTTGGATTTTTTATTTTTGGTTTGCCAGTTTATATCTCTCAAAATACAAACAGTCTTTAATTTTAGAATATCAGAGTACTTTTATTTTATTTAAGGCTGATCTTTTTTATTTTTAAATTAACAAAAAATCAATATATTTATGGTGTACAACATGATGTTTTGATATACATAAACATTGTGAAATGGCTAAATCAAGCTAATTAACATATGTTTTACTCCACATATTTTTGTGTGAGAACATTTAAAATCTACTGTCTCAGCAATTTTCAAGTATACATTATTATTAACTATAGTCACTATGTTGTACAATAAATTTCCTGAACTTATTCTTCCTGTCTAACTGAAATTTTGCATCCTTTAATCAACATCTCAGGCTGGGCACAGTGGCTCACACCTGTAATCCCAGCACTTTGGGAGGCTGAGGCAGGTGGATCACATGGTGAAGCCCCATCTCTACTAAAAATACAAAACATTAGCCGGATGTGGTGGCATGCACCTGTAATCCCAGCTACTCGGGAGGCTGAGGCAGAAGAATCGCTTGAACCTGGGAGGCAGAGGTTGCAGTGAGCTGAGATCGCACCATTGCACTCCAGCCTGAGCAACAAGAACAAAACTCCATCTAAAAAAATAACAATAATAATAAAGTAAAAACCAACATCTTCACAATCCCCCCAGTTTTGTCTCCCCAGCCCCGGTAACCACCATTCTACTCTCTGCTTCTATGAATTTGACTTTTTTAGATTCCACAAATAAGCGAGACATGCAGTATTTGTCTTTCTATGCCTGGCTTATTTCACTTAGCATAATGTTCTCCAGGTTCATCCATATTATCTTGTGACAGGATATCCTCTAAGGCTGAATAGTATGCCTTTATTTATATATACCACATATTCTTTATTCATTCATCCACTGATGACATTTAGATTGACTCCATAGCTTGGGTATTATGAATAATGCTGCAGTGAACACGGGAGTGCAGATTTCATTTCCTTTGGATATATACCCAGAAGTGGAATCTCCAAATCATATGGTAGTTCTATTTTTGTTTTTTTGAGGAATCTCAGTGCTGTTTTCCACAATAACTACTAATTTACATTCACACCAACAGTGTACAAGGGGGATCACTTTTCTCTTCATCCTCACCAACTCTTCTTTTGTCTTTTTGTTAGTGACCATCCTAACAGGTGTGAGGATATCTCTTTGTGGTTTTTATTTGCTTTTCCCTGATGATTAATGATGTTTAGCATTTTCTCATTATACCTCTTGGCCATTTGTGTGTCTTCCGTTGGGAAATATCTTTTCAGGTTCTTTGCCCATTTTCTAGAGAAGTAACATGTTCTCTTGCTATTGTGTTGTCTGGGTTCCTTTTTTAAAAAATCTGTTAGCCTATTATCACATGTATGCTTTGTAGATATTTTCTCCCATTCTGTAGGTTGTCTCCTCACTCTATAAATGTTTCCTTTGCTGTGCAAAAGTGTTTTAGTTTGATAAAGTATCATTTGTCTACTTTTTCTTTTGTTGCCTATGCTTTTCAGTCATATCCAAAAATATCTTGGCCCAGACCAATGTCAAGAAGATTTTCACCTATCTTTTCTTCTAGTAGTTTTCCAATTTCACGTTTCACAGTTAAGCATTTACTTTGAGTTGATTTTTGTATATTGGGTGAGATAGGTTGCAATTTCATTTTTCTGCAAGTGGATATTCAGTTTCCCCAGTATTGTTTATTGAAGAAACTGTCCTTTCCCCATCTTGGATTCTTGGCACCTTTGTTGAACATCAGCTGAGTATAAATGCATGGATTTTTTATGGGCTGTCTATTCTGTTCCATTGGTCTATATGTCTGTTTTTGTTCCAGTAAAATTTAAGGTTGTTCTTAAACTTTGTGAGAACCTTTTAGATTAAGGGAGCCAACAGAGATGCTATTTCAAAAATTATGCTGGAATTTTTATAGTGTAATGATACAAAGAAGTTGACATTGGTGGAGTTAAAATGGGGAAAAAAAGCCATTTGTAAATCCACCCAATTTAAGTTTAGTTAGATTTTCTCTCATTCAGGTTTAGGCTTTAAATAATCATCTAAGCATATTTCACAAATTTTGACAAACATAAATAATTACATTTTTAGTGGGCTCTAAATGAATTTTTATATCAAATTCCAGGAAAACATAGCACCGTAAACTGACTTATATAATTCAGTAAAATCAAGTTTTAGTCTTATTGACTAGTTTCAAGCCCATTAGTTAATATACAGGTTCTGTGTTTAGCTGTATATTAGTTAATATGCGGTTCTGTGTTTAGCTCTACAGGTTGGAATATTGTATATAAACTGGCAATTTACAATACCATAGTTAAGAATATAGAGGTTGAATCATTTGAAATTGCCAGTTTTTAACCATCTTTTGCTTTAAAAATGGCCATTTCACATTGCCCAACCTAAAATGTTATTGTTAAAGAAATTAGCATCAGCTTTCTATTAACTAATGCTAATTCCTTGCTTGAAGGAAAACATTCATTTCAAATTTGACTTTTTTTCTTTTTTGCTGAGAGGGGGTTTACATTATTCTGTATTCACATAATATTTTGTTGATTTTGTTAAAGTTTGTTTAGAGGGCTAATATTCAGCTGGTATGTACCAGAGCAGCCTCTTTTTTATGTGTTCATTCATATTAGTCTTGCTATCTTCTGGTTGGTTGCTGCCTGCAGGTTACCAGTAGTATCATGATAGTAAAAATATTTTATATCGATTTATAGGAGTTCTTTAAAGAATCTGAATGCCAATTTTTCTTAGTATTGTAATTATATTCTCCCCACATGTTGCCTTTAAATTTGATGGTAATTTATTTTGTTGTACAAAAGTTTGTAAATTTTTGTTTTGTTTTGAGACATGATCTCACTCTGTCACTCAGGCTGGAGTGCAGTGGCATGATCTCAGCTCATTGCAGCCTGAACCTCCTGGGGCTCAAGCGATCCTCCCATCTCAGCCCCTCTGAGTAAGTGGGACTACAGGTGAGCATCACCATGCCTGGCTAATTTTTGTATTTTTTATAGAGACAGGGTCTCACTGTGTTGCCCAGACTGATCTTGAACTCCTGGACTCAAGTGATCCACCCACCTCAGCTTCCCAAAGTGCTGGGATTACAGGCATGAGCCATCATGCCCGGAGAGAAGTTTGTAATTTTGAATATAGTAAAATTTGTTTTTCTATGTGTGTGTATGTATTTCATGCTTTTCTGTCATGTTTATGAAATTCACCCCTATACTGATATAGTAAAGATATTCCACATTTCCTCAAAAATATTCAAGTTCCATTTTTAGTATTTGGGTCTTTAATCTAATTGGAAGTTGGGGGGGAAGTATTTTTTTCATATAGATAGCCAATTGTCCTAACACCATCAATTGCATGCTATTTTGTTCTCCATTAATTTGTAGTCCCTCTCAGTAATATACCAAGTTTCTATAAATATTCAAAACTGTTCCTAAGTTCTCTCTACCACACTTTTGTAATTATTGTAGCTTTATAATATGGTTTGATAAAGGCAGAATTGTCTTGCTCTTCTTGGAACTTTATTATTACATTCAATTTTAAAATCATTTTGTGAAGTGCCATAATGGAACACTTTTAGGATTTTTATTGGAACTACATTGAATTTACAGATTAACTTGAGAGAACTGACAACTTTGAGATATTGAGTTGTACATGTGAATCATCTTGTTCATTCTTTAATAATATTTTATACTTTTTTTATCATGTCTTTGCACATCTTTTCAAAAATTCATTCCTACACAAATTGTGACTGAAAATGGAATCTCTTTTTTTCTATTACATTTGGGTTGTTTCCAATTTTTATTGTGATAAATTATGTTTTTTGTTTTTTGTTTTGAGATAAGGTCTCACTCTGTCACCCAGGCTGGAGTGCAGTGACATGATCTCAGTTCATTGCAACCTCCGCCTCCTGCGTTCAAGCAATTCTCATGCCTGAGCCTCCGGAGTAACTGGGATTACAGGCGTCCACCACCACACCCAGCTACTTTTGTATTTTTAGTAGAGATGGGGTTTTGCCATGTTGTCCAGGCTGGTCTCAAATTCCTGACCTCAAGTGATGTGCCTGCCTCTGCCTCCCAAATTGCTGGGATTACAGGCATGAGCCACCATGCCTAGCCCAATAATACTGCTTTTAAAAATACATGTTTCTTGTTGCACATGTGGCCACATTTTTGTTGAGTGTATACCTCAGACTAAAATTGTTCTGTCTTAGGGTAATGAATCTTGAACTTTACTTGATAATGTCATCTGTTTTCTAAAACAATTGTACCAATTTTTACTCCACTGGTATTGTAGACTTCAAGCATTCCATATCTTCCCCAATACTTGCAATTCTGAGTATTTTTATCTTTAGCCTTTTGGTGTGTGATGGCATCTTATGGTGGTGATCATTTGCATTTCTATAATTACTAATAAGTTTGAGGAAGTTTTTTTAAGATTATTAAGTATTTGGATATCCTTTTTTGTAAAGTAACTTTTTTATTTTCTTAACCATTTTTCTCCTGGATTATTCATCTTTTTTCTCCTGATTGTAGGAGTTCTTTATGTATTCTGATTTCAATTCTGTTATTGGTCATAAATGTATTTCAAGAAAGCTTTTCTGCTTTGTGATTTGCCTTTTCTGTCTCTCAGGAGTATCTTTTGGTTAACAGAAGTTCTTAATTGTATTACCATCATATGTATCATGCTTTCCCTTTATAAAGTTTGTGTTTTTGTGTCCTGATTAAGAAAATTTTCCTTGAGTTTAAAGGACATTTTACTACTATATTTTCTTCGAGAAGGTTCATTCCTTTTAAAATTGATTTATGTGTGTGGTGTGAGGAAGGCGTCATGTTTCATCTTTTTTCATGTATGGCTATCCAGTTATTCCAGCACAATGGTTCAGAAGATTTTCATTTCTTTGCTACCCTGAAGAACATGAATCTGTTTCTGACCTTTCTATTCTGTTCATTGATTTTTCATCTGTGTGCCAATAGCACAACTATCTTACTATAGCTTTCTAATACGTCCTCATCATCTTCTTCTTTTTCACAATTGTTTGGGTATTTTAGGTCATCTATATTTCCATATAAATTTGGGAATCAACTAGTCAAATTACACACACTGGATAGAAATTTGTTTGGAATTGCATTGAATTTATAGACTGGGGAGAATTGAATCTTTACAATATTGACTCATCCAACCCATGAAGAGAGGTATTCTCTCATTTAGTTAGGTCCTCTTCAATTTCTCTTTACAATGCTTTCTCATTTTCTGTATAGAAAGCTTGCATATTTTTGGTGAGATTTATTCTTAGATTTTTTTTGTGGCTATTTAAATGATATCCCTTTAAAATGTCTGTTTTCTAAATGTTTTTTGTTGTTTTAAATGCAGTTCATTTTATTTATTAATCTTGCAATTAGCAACTTTCCTAAACTCACTTTTTTTTTTTTTTTTTTTTTTTTGTGGCAGAGTCTCATTCTGTCACCCAGGCTGGAGTGCAGTGGCATGATCATGGCTCACTACAGCCTCAACCTCCCTGGGCTCAGGTGATCCTCCTATATCAGCCTCTTGAGTAGCTAGCACTGCAGGCAAGTGCCACCATGCCCAGCTAATTTTTTCATTTTTTTGTAGAGATGGGGTTTCGCTATGTTGCCCAGGTTGGTCTCAAACTCCTGCGCTCAAGTTATCTGCCAGCCTCAGCCTCCGCCTCCCAAAGTGCTAGGACTGCAGGTCTGAGCCACCGTGCCCAGCCTAAACTCACTTATTAGTTCTACTAATTTATCTATAGATTCTTTTGGATTTTATGGTACATGATTACATCATATGAAAATAATAAATTGTATTTTTTCCATTTCAGTCATTTATCTCCCCTAGCACTGGCTAGAACATTCAGTACAGTGTAGAATTAGAAGTGGCAATAGCAGCCATCAACATACAGTTCCATTCTCAAAGGAAAAGCTTTCAACATCTCTCCAATTGCTTAACGACTGTGTGTGTGTGTGTGTGTGTGTGTGTGTGTGTGTGTGTGTGTGTGTATTAGCTACCATTTATCGATTAAGAAATTCCTTGGCTGGGTGCCATGGCTTACACCTGTAATCCCAGCACTTTGGGAGGCCCAGTGGGGTCAGATCACTTGAGGCCAGGAGTTTAAGACTAGCCTAGGCAACATGGTGAAACCCTGTCTCTACTAAAAAATACAAAAATTTGCCAGGTGTGGTGGCACATGCCTGTAATGCCAGCTACTCCGGCTGAGGCACGAGAATCACTTGAAACCAGGAGGCAGAGGTTGCAGTGAGCCAAGATCACACCACTGCTCTCCAGCCTGGATGACAGAGTGAGACTCTGTCTGAAAAAATGAAACAAAAAAAAAAAAAAAAAAAAAAAGAAAGAAAGAAAAAAGAAATTCCTTTAGCTTGCTAAGAGTTTTTTTTTTTTTAATCATGAATGGATGTTGAATTCTTAAAGATTTTTCTGAATCTTTGAGATGATAATTTTTCTACTTTATCCTATAAATAAATGTGGTTAATTACATTGATTAAGTGGTAAACCAACATGTTTCTGGAATAAATGTAATTTAGTTGTGCTGTATTATTTTGTTAAATACTTATTAAATTATTTTATTATTATATTGCCAGATTCTGTCTGTTAATATTTTGTTTAGGATTTTCAAATTCATGTCATCTGGGCAATTGGTTATAATTTTCCTTTCTCATAGTTTTTTCAAATCTTGGCTTCATAAAATGAGTTAGATTTCATTTTCTCTGTTTTTCTTCTCTGGGTAAATTTATGCATGCTGATTTTTTTCCTTCTTAAGTGTAAAGTGAAATTCACCAGTGAAGGCGCATTGGCCTAGAGCTTTCTCTGGAGGGAAGTCTTTAAATTATGGCTCAATTCCATATATAGAATGTTTTTATAATTTTATTTCTTTTGCCCATTTTGGTAGATTATAGTTTTCCCAGCATTTGTCCATTTAATTTAACTTTGCAAATGTCTTGACATCAAATTGTTCACAATATCATTTTACCATTTTAGTGTCTGCAGAGATGTTCCCTTTTTTATTCCCGACATTGCTTTCTTGGTGCCTTCTCCCCTTTTTTCTTTGATTAGTCTCACCAGGGATTTATCAATTTTACTAGTCTTTTAAAAGAACCAAATTTTTGGCCTTATTGGTGGTCTCTATTTTTTACTTATTTTTTATTTCATCAATTACTATGATATCTAGTATTTTCTTCTGTACTCCTTGGGTTAATTTGTTCTTTTCCTGACTTCTTGACATGGATAATTCTTAGAGTGTTGGCCACTCTCTTTTCTATTTACCATTTAAGGCTACAAGTTTTCCTCTAAGAATTGCTTTAGTTTCATCCCATAAATTTTTATTTGTAGTGTTTTTATTTTACTTAGTTCAAACTATGTTCCAACTTTGTGCTTTTTTTTTTGACCCATGAGTTATGTAGAAGTGTGCTTCCTTATTTCCAAACATATGAGAGTTTTGTATTTATCTTTAAATTTTTGATTTCTTATTATATTTTGTTGTGGACACAGAACATACTATGTATTTTTTTCTTTTTTAGTTCTTTGAAATCTGTTTAGACTTGCTTAATGGCCCAGAATTTGGTCGATATTGTCAAATGTTTTCTGTACATTTGAAAAGAACATGTATTATGCATTGTTGAGAACAGTGTTCTATGTACATCTATTTTATTTAACTCTTCTATTTTCCTACTGACATTCTGTTTTCGTTCCATTGAATTTTAATAATATAATCTTTTGCTTCTTACCCTCTGTCATTACCTTGGAAGTCATATACTCCTTTTCTATGTTTTTAGTAATTACTGTAAAGATTTCAACCTGCATCCTTGATTTAGCTATTAATTTTTGTTTATGTTGAGTCTGCATCTAGAAATCTTCCTAAATTCTCTCATTAGATTAAGGAGTTATTCTAAAGATTTACTTACTACACTGACTTTCTACACTGGTTAGGCTCTGCAGTATACTGTTAAATGGAAACAGTGAAGAGAGGGCATTTTTGTTTAATTCTAGGCTTTAAAGAAAATGCTGTCAATATTATGTCATTAATATGATGTTCCTGGTAGGTATTTTGGTAGATTCTCTTTGTTGAGTTAAGGAAGTTTCCTAGTTGTTGTTAATTTTTAAAGTCACAGGTGCAGGCTGAATGTTAGTGAATGCTTTTTCCTGCATTAATTGAGATAATTGTAAGGTATGACTTCTTTAATCAATGAATATGATAAATTGCATTAATATAGATTTCTGATAAAGGATGATTCTTGTATTTTTTATTATTTGTTTTTTAATGGGCAAAATACTTTTTTTTTCTTTTTGAGCTTAGATTTTTGGTATAAATTAACTTTTAGATTTGGAAGTACATATGCAGGTCTATTGGTAATATTGTGTGATGCTGAGGTTTGGGGTGTGAGTGATCGCATCACCCAGGTACTGAGCACAGGACCCAATAGTTAGTTTTTCACCCTGTGCCCTTTTCTGCTGTGCCCCCTCTAGAACTCCCCAGGGTCCATTATTGCCACCTTGATATCCATGAGCACCCATTGTTTAGCTTTCACTTATGAGTGAGAACATACGGTATTTGGTTTTTTGTTCCTGTATTAATTTGCTCAGGATAATGACTTCCAGCTGCATCCATGATGCTGCAAAGGAAATTATTTCTTTTTTTTTTTGAGAGGGAGTTTTGCTCTTGTTGCCCAGGCTGGAGTGCAATGGTGCAGTCTTGGCTCACTGCAACCTCCACCCCCCAGGTTCAAGTGATTCTCCTGGCTCAGCCTCCCAAGTAGCTGGGATTACAAGTGCCTGCCACCACGCCCAGCTAATTTTTGTATTTTTAGTAGAGATAGGGTTTCACCAAGTTGGCCAGGCTGCTCTCGAACTCCTGACCTCAGGTGATCCACCCACCCCAGCCTCCCAAAGTGCTGGGATTACAGGCATGAGCCACCGTGCCCAGCCTGTTTTTTGTTTGTTTGTTTGTTTTTTGTTTTTTGTTTTTTTTTGAGATGGAGTCTTGCTGTCACCCAGGCTGGAATGCAGTGGTGCAATCTCAGTCACTGCAACCTCCGACTCCTGGGTTCAAGCGATTCTCCTGCCTCAGCCTTCTGAGCCACTGGGATTACAGGTGTGCACCACCATGCCTGGCTAATTTTTGTATTTTTAGTAAAGACGGAGTTTCACTATGTTGGCCAGGCTGGTCTTGAACTCCTGACCTCAAGTGATCTGCCTGCCTTGGCCTCCCAAAGTGCTGGGATTACAGATGTGAGCCACTGCATCCGGCCCATGGCTCTATTTTGAAGTATGTTCCTTTGATTCCTAGTTTCTTGAGTGTTTTTTTTTTTTATCAAGAAAGATGTTGAATTTTATCAAAAGCTTTTTTTTCTGCATCTATTGAGATGATCATGTGGTTTCTGTTTAATTCTGTTTGTGTGGTGAATCACATTTATTGGTTTGCATATGCTGAACCTTGTATCCTTGGAATGAAGCTTACTTGATCGTGAACTTTTTGATGTGCTGTTGGATTTGGCTGTTATCCTGATGGGGCTACCTTTGTGTGTGATCTGGCCTTTTTCTCCTGTGCCTTTAGGGCTTTTTCTTTGTCAGTGACCTTGGACAGTCTGGTGAGTATATGCCTTGGTAATGCTCATTTTTTATAGTATCTCACAGGTGCTGTCTGGCTTTACTGTACTTAGATGTCTATCTAGCAAGATTCAAGAAATTTTCTCGAATTATTCCATCAAATATGTTTTCCAGGCTGTTTTCTTTTTCTCTTTCTCTCTCTAGGGCATGCCAGTAATTCGTAGGTTTGGTCACTTTACATAATCTCATATTTCTGACTTTCTTCACTTTTAAAAAATCTTTTTTCTTTATTTTTGTCTGACTGGATTAGTTCAAAAGACCAGTCTTCAAGCTCTGAAATTATGTTTTCTACTTTGTCCAGTCTATTGATAAAGTTTTCAGTTGTATTTTGAAGTTCCTTAAGTGAATTTTTTTAGTTCCAGAAGTTCTGATTGATTTCTTATTAAGATGTTTATCTCTTCCTTCATTTCCTGGATTGATGTAGAAGTTTCTTTTTGTTGATTTCAACCTTGAATCTCATTGAGCTTCCTTGCAACCCAAGCTTTGAATTGTTTATTGTCATCTCTGAGTTTTCATTTTGGTAGGAAGCATTGCCAGAGAGCTAGTGTGATCCTTTGGTAGTGTCACTACAATTCAGATTTCTCATGGTGCCAGAATTCTTGCATGGGTCCTTCTCATCTGGAGATGCTAGCACTTCTAATTTGTGTAATTATTTTTGTTTGGGTAGGATTTTTCTTTTTCTTTCCTTTCCTATAATATTACTGTTATTTTTTTCTTCTTTCCCTTTCCCTTCTCCCTAGAGGGTGTGACTGTAGAGCATGCTGGGTAGGGTCTTTTGGCTTTGCTTCTGCAGCCCTATGCACTTCTGCCAGCAGGTTTTATATTGGGTGTGTGGTTTGACCTATAAGCCAGTAGATGGCGCCACGGGTAAGAGCTGGCTGTTGCCAGTGCCGCTGGCTGTGTACTTGATCCTTGTTGATTGGGAGGAGCTCTCTGCTGCCCCAGGCAAAGGGCTGATTTCCTGAGTACACATTAATCTGAGCTCCCTCAGCCCTAGGGGTAGGGGGATTGGGGGCACAAGATGGGTGGAGCCAGATAGGGAAGATTCCCCCAGTGTTGTCCTGCTCCCAGTCCAGGTTTGGGACAATGCCGGCAGCGTTTCCCTGTGTCTTTCCCCCACAAAGTCTCCAAGTCTCTCCTCAAATGAGCTCCAAGGCTTGGGAGAAACAATCTCTTCCTCTGCCCGGGTTGCGTGGATCTCCAGTGGAAAGGTGAGACAGAGGGATGCTGTCTGCCTCTCTCACACCCTGAGGCTTCACTCACTTTTGTCAGTCGAATGCTGTCCTGAGGGCTGCTTGCCTGCATTGTCCTCCCCAGGATCTGGGATGTCCTTCATAATTCCGAGGAATTGCCATTTTCGTTCTTGAATTAAAGCTCACAGAGTTGGTCTTTATGTACTTGCTTGCTATTTCCAAATGACTGAGGCATGCTAAAAGCCTGTAATCTGCCATCTTGGAAAAAACATCCTTGCATCCTTAAGAGAAATGGCACTTGGTGTTGATACATGGTGTTTCTACATTGCTGAATTCACTTTGAAAATATATGTATATTTTTAAATCTACCTTTATATGTGAGACTGGTGTAAAAATGTCTTTTCTTCTACTGTATTTGTGCAATTTTGGAATCAGTTATATTAATGTACTAAATGAGGTGGGAATTTTTCTTTTTTACTATTATCCAAAAAAATTATAAAAGACATGAATTGTTGCTTTCTTATAGATTTAGTAAAAACCTCATCGTGTCCTTTTGTGGGGAGATGGTGAGAGATATTTTTACTGTAAATGTAATTTGCGTATTTTTCACCTGTGAGGCGGAGGTTGCAATGAGCCAAGATTGTGCCACTGCACTCCAGCCTGCGTGACACAGCAAGACCCTGTCTCAAAAAAAAGAAAGAAAATCAAGTTAAAATGCACTCCTTGAATATTTCTGAGTGTATTTTTATACCATGTATGTTCTTGAACTAACTTCTTTTCTTTTCTAGGAAGAACCGGGACTATGGTTTGTGCCCTCCTTATTGCCTCCGAAATATTTTTAACTGCCGAGGTATGAAAGATGTTCTACAAACTTTGTCTTATGATGATTGAGTTTTGCTAGTTCTGAAAGATCGCTGGTAGGACGTTAAGATGATTATTTGAGTCATGGTGCTTAGTAAAATTGTAATTAGAGAAGCAGTTTTTAGAAAGTCTGTTTTTGATACTTTCTTGTTTAACGTGCACTAGTTAGTAGCTGACTGCAGAATCTCTTTGGGCCAGGACTAGAGTGAGGTCAATGAGGTGCAAAATTTAAGGGAATGCTAAAAATTATAATAATTAAAATAAATAATTTTAATGCAATATTTTAATAAAAATTAATGCAAAAAATCTATGATGTATACAATATCAACATTTTAAATAAAGACAAGACCTGATGGGGCAGGATTAAGGTGAGGGGAGTAAAGCCATGTTACACAGAAAAAAACATTCAGTAATCAACATGCTTCCCTCACTTCACCTGGCCCTGCTCTTACTCCTGCCAGTACCATGACTTCCTCCTTCCTCGTGAGAATAGTATCAAGCTTAATTAGATAAATTCTCCAAAGAGCCTTGCCCATCCTCACAACTCTTAGGTAGATAAAAAGCAACATTTCACAGCTGAAAACAAAGCCTCTCCTGAATGTAAATATCTTTGCTTAGTCAATACATGTGGAGTCTATGACCTCTAGAAATTTCTGATAAGACAAGGTGGGCTGTTTCCACTTAAAGCAGAGTTCTCAGTCATTTTTCTTTCTGCCATTTTCTTGCTGAGATGCTACCATTTCCAGCAGCTCTGCTCGAGTTGTTTGGCCTGCAGTCTAGGGAAGAGGTGGTGGTTGTGCACAATGCCCAGACTCCAATTCCACCACCTTTGGTTTCTCTAATTTGAGATACACAGATTTTGAAAATGGGTGTTCTAGGATGGTGTTTTTCAAGCTGTGGATCATGATTTATCAGTGAGTTTTAAAATAAAGTTACTGGGTTGTAACTGACATCTTTTGAAAATAAAATGGAATAGAGCAGAATAGAAAATATCAAAAGGTTTAAATATTGGTGTATGTGTGTGTGTGTGTGTGTGTCTCCTAGGTTTATTAATGTGGATTGCAGCTTAAAAAACAAAAGGTTTGAAAGTCATTGACAGCCATTGTTCCAGAGCCCTAGACTGAGATCCAGGGACCTGTATTCCAGGCCTGTGCTTCTTCTAACTGGCTGCAGCATCTCCTAGGCAGGTTGCTTGGTTTTCTTTTGGTCTCAGTGTTGTCATTTGTAATATGGAAAGAAGGGTTGGACCAGATGCTTTCTAAGGTGTTTCCAGCTCTAAAATTTTATGAATGTATGAATCCTTGAATGAGAGAAGTCCTAATTTTGTTATTTTTGGTAGCCTCTGCCCAAAGATCACTGTGGCCGGGCATGGGTGGCTCATGCCTGTAATCCCAGCACTTTGGGAGGCTGAGGCAGGTGGATCTCTTGAGGTCAGGAGTTTGAGAGCAGCCTGGCCAACATGGTGAAACCCCTATCTCTACTAAAAATACAAAAAATTAGCTGGGCATGGTGGTACCCACCTGTAGTCCCAGCTACTCAGAAGGCTGAGGCAGTATAATCACTTGAACCCAGGAGGCAGAGGTTGCAGTGAGTTTAGATCCTGCCACTGTACTCCAGTCTGGGTTGCAGAGCAAGACTCTACCAAAAAACAAACAAACAAAATCACTGACTTTAGGAAAGAAGGTGGGCATAGAAACACTAAGGGTACCTAATATAGGAAAGGAAAGAGTGCAGATGAACCATGGTTGGATTGTACCCTTTTTTGTAGGAAAGCCTATATTATTTTGGAGAAAGGCGAACAGATAAAACCCACAGCAATAAATTTCAGGGAGTAGAAACTCCTTCTCAGGTAAGTTTTCTTTTTAAAAATGGGAGTTTTTTTAGGGGAGTGGGTTAAGATTGCCACCTGTTATTTGGTTTCATTTTAGACTCTTCTCCTTTGGTGATCAGGCAGCAGCAGTTGGGTGCCCTGCAACAGTCCTTGGTCCCTCCCTGAGACTGAGGGTCACACTTCAGGTGCTGCCCACATGCTGGGGACTCTGGCTTCTCCTCAGAGAATCCTGCTTTCTATTCTATACTGGTTATTGTTTATGGAGCTCAGGAGTTGATTATTTTCCCAAGGTAGGAAGGTCCAGTACCCAAGGCTCCAGGACCCTGAAGTGTATCTAAAATCACCAGCCTTTGATTTCAATGTAAAAAAGATCCAAGTCTTTCACAAACCCTTACTAGGGCAATTCAACCCTTGCAGAACATCACAAAGACTGTTTTTGGATGACTCCTGGTGTGTGTGTGTGTGTGTGTGTGTGTGTGTGTGTGTGTGTCTTTTCTGTGTGTTGTGGGGGAGATGTATTTTAAAAGAGAAAATAAAAGGGGAAATAAACTTTTCAAAACCCCTTCTGTATACCAGACAGTATTGCACTTTTACATATCTCATTTAATACCCATAACACCTATATGAAATATACACTGTTACTCTCTTTTTTCTTTTAGAAGCATTTTGTTATGGAAATTTTTAATCATATACAAAAGTCCAGAGAATCATACAATATATCCTTATGTAGTCATCACATTGCTGCAATAGCCATTTCAGCCGGCGCCAGCCACGTTTCATCCATTCTTTTCCCACTCCTCTCACACCCCCCAACGCCACTCTCCACTCTTGCTTTCCCTAAATCTGAGTTATTTTAAAGGAAATTTCAGTTGTCAGATCATTTTATCCCACAGCATTTTAGTATGACATTTAAGTACTCTTAAAACAACAACAAAAAACCTTAACACTTTTTATCATATCTAACAATATTATACCTTAAAAATCCTTCATATCAAATTTGTAGTCCATGTTTGTTTCCAAAATTGTCTTAAAATCTTTGAAAATTTAGTTTGTTTAATCAGAATTCAAACAAAGTCCACACATTTCATTTGGTTTCTGTGTCTCCTAAGTCTCTTTTAAGAATCTAAGTTCATAGATTTCTCACCATTTTTTATTACTTGTAATTTGTTTATTGCAGAAACCAGGATGTTTATCCTATAGCATTTACAACATTCTAGACTTTGCTGAACTATTCTAAGAGTTCTATATTCACTATCTCATTTAATATTCTCAGTAACTCTATGAGTAGGCACTACTATTATTCTCATCTTATAAATTAGAAAATTGAGGTTCAGAGAAAGTAACCTTTGAACCAAGGACTGAAATCTAGATGTCAGTCTCTGAAGCCCTTGCTGTGCACAGCTTCTCATTTATATTGCCTTTTCTATATTGCCCCTGAAACCAAAGTGAGAGCGGGTTGGGAATTCCTAAATGGATTTGGATGTGGCTGTAAATGAGTTTTTCTTTAAGTGGTGGGAGCTGAGTAGAAGAACACTCTAACTACCGGCCCTAAACCTTTAGTTTGGGCCAGAAGAACTCACCCTTATCCACTGCTACTTTTCTCCTACACCCAAGCCCCAAACAAAACAAAACAAAACAAAACAAAACAAAACAAAACAAAACAAAACAAAACAAAGATAGTCATAGACCCTAAGCTAAAAGTGATAGGTGAATTTACTGAAGTGCAGCCCTAAACATGCCATTTCCATGCTCAAAATCCATACTATGTCCCCACTGCCAATGGCAATAAACTAAACGTTTCAACCTGGCACTCAAGAGCCACACTTTGACTTTTCCAACCTTCTCTTCCACTATGTGCATCACACATCCCATACTCCAACACATTTAGACTGTGCGCTCTTTCCCAGCCTATGGACACTTGATACCCTCATGCCATTGCTCATGCCCCTTTTCCTAGAGTCCCTTTCCCTTCTCAGCCTGAAGTAGTCTCTTGCTTTTTCAATTCTTAGAGCCCTTTGTGTTTCTTTTAGGGACTACGTCACTTTGCATCATTCTCTAGTTATTTGAAGTGGTGACTTCTGTATCCCCTTTAAAGGCAAAGCCCGTGGCTTACCCATCTTTCCACCCTTTTCTCATAGTATTTTCTTTGTTTGTAGTGAGTGCCTCCTATGTGTTGGTTGTATTAATTTCTACTACAAGTCCATGTTGTTTTAAGTTGTAGGAGAAGGAAGCATGGGAGCACAAGCAGCTTGAGGGCCCTGGTGGTTTACAGCCCTTAGGGAAAGGTGGAGAATCTAGTGGCAGAAACTAAGGGGATGCTAGATGGCGCTCCTTCAACAACTGTCCCCACACATCTCCCCATCCCCATTTCTTCTGCAGTCGTGCATAGTTTCCCTAACTTTAGTCCAGAACCAGCACACCAAAGGCTGCAACTGAATCTCTTCTGATTCACCGAAAAAGCAACACAGGGACTCAGCTGCATGTTTGAGAGCTGAGTTGGCAAGACCTCAGGACAGAGTGCCCTCTATGTCTGGTGGTGATTCTCAGACACCATCACATTCTGATCCTGCATTGTGGGCCATTCTACTGACTACGTCTACTCCTAAGTTAAGGACTTTCATGAACCTGTCTCATGACTGGCCCTTTCTAAAGGGAAGTATGGCAGTTAGTTACTTTAATGAACATTTCCCAATGGGTAAGGAACAGTCTGTGAACTTATGAGTTTTGCTTTGTTTTGTTTTGTTTTTAATTTTTGAGACAGAGTCTCGCTCTGTCACCCAGACTAGAGTGCAGTGGTGCAATCTCAGCTCACTGCAACCTCGACCTCTTGGGTTCAAGTGATTCTCCTGCCTCAGCCTCCCGAGTGCTGGGATTATAGGTGCCCATCACTACGCATGGCCTATTTTTGTACTTTTAGTAGAGACAGGGTTTCACCCTGTTGGCGAGGCTGGTCTCAAACTCCTGACGCCCGGTGATCTGCCCACCTCGGCCTCCCAAAGTGCTGGGATTACAGGCGGGAGCCACCATGATGGCCAACTTTTGAATTCTGAACCAGTTGATTGAGTACCAGAGCTCTTCAATACCTTGAAGAAAGATTCAGGGGAGAACCGTTGTGAACAGCTTGCCCCAGGGAAAGGACAAGGCTAAGAGAATTCCAGGGCCTCCTTGAGAAAACAGAATTGAGGAAACGCAAAGTGAAGAAATTCTAGCTGTCAGGAACAAGAGAAGAGTGACGGGAAACCTGCTACTGAGGTTTGGAGGTATTCCTCTGGAGTTTTCACTTATACCATTCTCTCATGTCCAGGAAGCTGCTCTTCACCAAACCACAAGCCTTCCTCTAAGTCAGTCACAACTAAGCTTCTATCTGGACACTGATGATGCTGTAACTGTTTTGTTGTGCTTCTGATTAGTTGCCCTCTCAACCATAAGCAGCCTATAAACAGGGCCTGGCTCCATCCTTGTTACTTCCCCATTGCACTGAATTCAGTATTTTTCCCTCAAGGTAGATAGTTGTGGGGCAGCATCCCTAAAAATGTCTAGTTATATAATGGCATCCAGTAAATGTTTTCTTAATTACTTACCTCCATTAACAAGCTTTATGCAAAAAAAAAAAAAAAAAAAAAAAAAGGAATGCTGACTTTAGACGTTTCATCTCCACTTAAAGGAAGATTTCTTTTGCTTTTCAGAATAGATATGTTGGATATTTTGCACAAGTGAAGCATCTCTACAACTGGAATCTCCCTCCAAGACGGATACTCTTTATAAAAAGATTCATTATTTATTCGATTCGTGGTAAGTGCTTTATGTGTAATTGAAGAATTGGGCAGGAGGGCCAGAGTCCCCACTCTGGGAGGGTTTTGCTCATAGTTATATATACAAGTGAGCCTAACTCATACCTGTCTTTTTACATATTGTCACACAGGAACTCCTCCTTTTGTATGCCCCTCCTCCTGCAATTGCCCATTGATTGCCAGCCCTTAGATGTTCTTCACTTTTTCTTTTCCATCACCAACTTGGGGGACTTCATCCCCTTCCCATCTCTCCTGTTCTCATTGCTCCTCCGGTCTCAACCCAGGTGGACTTTTCCGGGCAGAGGGAGCCTCTGATGAGGGAGGAGGAGGACCCATGTGCCCTCAAACCTGCTTATTTCTCAGAACCACCTCTAGTTCAGAGTTTGCCTTGGTGGAGGTGTCTCCGTATCGTATCATTTTCTCACCTTCTTTTAGAGGCATATTTTTTTCTCATCACCCTGGGCTCTCCCTTTCCCCTCCGTCCTCCATCTGTAACCCTCTCACTCCCAGCTTACACTCAGGGGAGGCGGGAAAGCAGGATGTGTCTGTGTGGAAGGGATGGGGCCTCCCCACTCCCACTGCCGGAGAGGTAGCAGGGAGGCGATGCTAGGAACCCCTAAAGCAAACCTCTTCTAGCAGCCAGCTTGTGGACCTGAGATGGTGCCAGTGCTGGGTGCTATAGGTGCCATGGGGCCAGGATGCTGGTGTCCACACAGACAGCCTAGTATTTTTAGCCTTCTGAGTTTAGTTCTACATTTCACTGATTTCTGGTAGACATCAATAGAAAGAAGTTCTGCACCTGGAATGGGAAAGAGGGAACTGAGGCAAGAATCTGTGATTTCTAATGACAAATGAATATCATGGTGTTAGTGAAAACAAAATTAAATGAAAACAAACAGCATATGAGATGAACAATCAAAGATAATTAATACACTAGTTTATTAAAATATTTGTTTTAATTCTCTACTTTTAGTTTTGTGAATATTTAAATTAAAATTAATGTAGAATTGAGAGGAAAGCAATAAAAAATTAATTGGCTGAGAAACCAAGTCTTTGAGGAAACGCTAACGGAAGTGGGTCATTTGAATTGAAAAAAAGGAACAGAAGAGCCTTTGTCTGTAAATATACACTGAACACCACGGGAATTTTTGGATATAACTATCCTATATTTTTATAGAGATTGCATCAGGAACTGGCCTTAAAGTAGGGCCAAAGTAGTTAAATGACAGTATTTATTATTAAGAATCATTATGATTAGAAGTCTGAAGAAAGCAACATATTAGCAAGAAAGGTTGCAAGTCACCTTTCCTGAATTTTCTTTTTCTTTTTCTTTTTTTTTTTTTGGAGACAGAGTCATGTTCTGTCACCCAGGCTGGAGTGCAGTGGTGTGATCTCGGCTCACTGCAGCCTCTGCCTCCTGGGTTCAAGCAATTCTCCTGTCTCAGCCTCCCAAGTAGCTAGGATTACAGGCATGTGCCACCACGCCTGGCTAATTTTTGTATTTTTAGTAGAGATGGGGTTTCACCATCTTGGCCACGCTGGTTTAGAACTCCTGACCTCAAGTAATCCACCCACCTCGCTCTCCCAAAGTGCTAGGATTACAGGTGTGAGCCACCGTGCCCGGCCTAGCTTCCCTAAATATTTTTTCTGGAAAGATAAAGTGATGGGATTCTAAGTCCTGGAAGCTGAACTATATGTATTCTTTTCTCTTCTCTCATCTTATAAAATCTGCTTTAGGAGACAGAAATGGGCTTGAAGCCTTGTCTTTCAAAGACAAAATCCATGCAAGACCAAATAAGTAACTATTGATACATTGTTAGCTTGGATAATTTTTTCTCTTTTTAATCCATGATGTTAATTGGTGAGACATATTGATGTTCACGCTAACCAACCTAACTTTTTAATTTCATTTTGTTGGAACAGGTGATGTATGTGATCTAAAAGTCCAAGTAGTAATGGAGAAAAAGGTTGTCTTTTCCAGTACTTCATTAGGAAATTGTTCGGTAAGAGAAAACATGTGAATTGAAAAAATCTGATGTTTGTTTTAAGGCTGAATGTCAAACCAGCAATGTTCACCTCCCCAAACTATCACTCACCATAAAGAGATTCCATAACGCTTTCTGGTTACCATCCAACTTGGTGTCACTGGGTTTGGATGCAAACCAGAGATACATTAACCTGTTTGTTCAAAACAGTTTTTTCAGGGTGCTTTCCAGAATGTATTTCTGGTCAGTGTTGCTTTGCCTTTCACACTTCCACAAATGCTGAGCATGTTCCCAGGAATGTATTAAGGATTTTAATTTACATATCTGGTCATTTTTAGCCATATTCTCTTCTTCTCAGTCATTTGATCTTTTATTATATAGCACTGATTCTAAAAGTTTAGTGTGCATGAAAACCACTGAGGAGCTTGTACAGATTTATATTCCTAGGTTGTACCCCCAAAGTATGATTCGGGAAATCTGGAATGGGGCCCAGGAATCTATAGACTTAGCAATGTCCCAAGTGATTCTAAGTCAGACGTTCTGTGGGATGACCCTGTGAGAAACAATGCAAGGGTGAATGAACTGGGGAGGAACCTCTTTATCCAAAGCAAAGGGGACCTGGTAGTCAATGTTTTGCTACAATGAAGAAATGCCTAAAACTATATACCTTTTCTGAAACAGTAAGAAAGCATCCTTCATGGTCTAATAACCCTAAATTTTAGAATTCCTACCCAGGCCTTTGTCTCATATTGTCCTATTACTAACCCTGTTCCCTGCCACCCCCTCCCCACTCTGCCCCCGGCTTTTTTGGCCTCTCCCAACTGAGGGCATTCACCCAGGCCTGACCCTTGGCTTTCTGTTCTTAGCAAATGCTTTATTCTTAAAGGATGACCCATTCCCCTTACTTCAACTATTATTTGTTCATTTACTGAAGAGCTATTTATGAGCACCCACTGAGTTGTAGATGCAGGAGCTACAACATGAACAGTTTCCACTCCAACTCAAATGCATTCGCCAGTCTCAATTATCAAGGAGCTTTCTCTCTGCCTCTGCAAATGGCACCAGCATTCTTCCACTCACGCCTTGGGCTTTGATTCTCTTTGCCTCAGCCCCCTAAATCCAGTTAGTCATCCATCTCTGTTGATTATGCCTTTGACAGTTTTCTATGTTCTCCTTCCTTTCTGTTCTCACTGCCACTAATTGTCCAGAATCTCCTTTGCTCAGCGTAGATTTCTGCAGTGGTCTCCTTACCCTTTCTTTCTCCTTCTATAATGCAATGTATAGAATCCTGAACTATGCATCCTGAAATACTCCTCTCATTGTGAAAAATTGTAGGTAGAGCAGAAGACACACTGTGTGCCCATGGTCAGAGCCAGTTAACACCTTTGTCTCAACATCTTTATCTGTAAAATAAATAACACATCCAAGTGTAATGGGAATTCAATTAGATAATATATATGAAGTTTCTTTGTGAACTATAAATCACTAAATAAGTGTTATATGTGATAATTATCAGGCCTCTTTGTCACATAGGAAATGCCCCACCATATTTTTCAACAACTTCTCTCTTATTTCCTTGGCTCTTGAGGTCTGAAGATATAATAGCCCTAACGTAACACCTGAGCTCTTTTCCATCAGTAGCTTGACCAGCAGACTTCATTCCAAATAAACTGGGTCATCCCTTTTGGCTCTTGGAACACAACTCTAATTTAGTTAGTTAGTTAGTTGGTTATTTCTTCCTTTCCTTTTTTTTCCTCCTGAGCCAGGGTCTCATTCTGTCACCCAGGCTGTAGCGCAGTGGCATGATCATGGCTCACTGTAGCCTCAACCTCCTGAGCTCAAGCAATCCCCTAATTTTTTTTATTTTTTGTAGAGCCTGGGACTTGCTGTGTTGCCCAGGCTGGTCTCAGACTCCTGGGCTCAAGCAGCCTGTCCACCTCAGCCTTGCAACATGCTGGGATTATAAACATGAACCACACTGCCCGACATTGTTTGTTGTTGTTTTTCCAAGTTTTTTCTTTTTCTTTTTTTTTTTTCTGAGACGGAGTTTTGCTCTTGTTACCCAGGCTGGAGTGCACTGTCACAATCTCAGCTCACCACAACCTCTGCCTCCTGGGTTCAAGCGATTCTCCTGCCTCCGCCTCCCAAGTAGCTGGGACTACAGGCATGTGCTACCACACCTGGCTAATTTTGTATTATTAGTAGAGACGGGGTTTCTCCGTGTTGGTCAGGCTGGTCTCAAACTCCCGACCTCAGGTGATCTGCCCACCTCAACCTCCCAAAGTGCTAGGATTACAGGCTTGAGCCACCGCACCTGGCCCATTTTTCTAATTTCTACTTTGTGTTATTGCTCGTCTTTTTCTCTCCGTTTGGACTAGATTCTTTTTTCAGAGCTCTTCTTCCTTTATCTAAACTGCTTCATGCCCAATTCAATTTCTACCTCCTTAATGAAATTTTTGCATTCTGCACCTTCTGTTAACTAGCCCCCAGTAGTACATAACAGCACACCCAGTCTTTGTCGTACAGATTGAGTTATGTACCATTCTACTATTGTTTCTTAAATGTACAGCTCCCTGAAGGGGCCAACTGAGTCTGCACCTCCTTTTGTGTTTTTCACAGGGCCTAGCATAGACCTTTCTTATTGTGGGTGCCATTATTTCTATGAGAATGAGTCAAAGAACTAGTACAGCTTCAAAGTCATTCATTCCAAAACTTGAGCTATCTTTGGTCACTCCATCCTGCAGCCTGCACTGGTCAAGTTCAAAGATCCCATTGACAAACACAAGAGTTCTGATAAAACATGATGAGCAGGGGGACCCCACTCTCCCCCTCCCTTGGGAGGAGCATGCAGGCCCAACCCCCAAGTGTTACAGACCCCCGTTGTTATTTTTTAAATTTAGAAAATAAAAAACCATGATAAGTTATGCATTGCTTTTTGAATGTCAATGCTAGCTTTAAAATTGAGCTTCTTAATGTATTCTCAAAAAAGGCCCTAACACATGAAAATCAAATGACACACATTAAATAATAATATTTAATTGATTAAAGTCTAATGGAAAATTCAATACTTTTTAAAAGTGCAGCACTTTTTAAAAGTGCTGCACTTTTGAAAAGTGCCTCATGGCCGGGCACGGTGGCTCATGCCTGTAATCCCAGCACTTTGGGAGGCCAGGGTGGGTGGATCATGAGGTCAGGAGATCGAGACCATCCTGGCCAACATGGTGAAACCCCGTCTCTACTAAAAATACAAAAATTAGCTGGGCATGGTGGCACGTGCCTGTAGTCCCAGCTACTTGGGAGGCTGAGGCTGGAGAATCAGCTGAACCTGGGAGGCAGAAGTTGCAGTGAGCCGAGATCATGCCACTGTACTCCAGCCTGGTGACAGAGTGAGACTCTGTCTCAAAAAAAAAAAAAAAAAAAAAAAGAAAAGAAAAGAAAAAAAAAGAAAAGTGGTTCATGATAACCCTAAACATGTTGGCCTTTAAAAGACATAAACAACAGGCCGGGTGCAGTGGCTCATGCCTGTAATCCAGCACTTTGGGAGGCCCAAGCGGGCAGATCACTTGAAGCCAGGAGTTTGAGACCAGCCTGGCTAATACAGTGAAACCCCATCTCTACTAAAAATTCAAAAATTAGCTGGGTGTGATGGCTTGTGCCTATAGTCCCAGCTACTCGGGAGGCTGAGGCACAAGAATCACTTGAACCTGGGAGGCAGAGGTTGCCATGAGCCGAGATCACGCCACTGCACTCCAGCCTGGGTGACAGTGAGACTCTGTCTCAAAAAACAAAAAACAAATGAAAACACACACACACATAAACAACAGTATTGCAACTAGAAAAGATTATTAATAATTATTTATGCATGTAGTGATTGGGCTGTGAGAGCAAAAGTACTTGATAAATACAGGAAGTCATGATAAGTGAAAAGGAACTTTTGTTATTGTTATCTAGGTTTGTAGTTCTCAATTCCATGTGTTCATTCATAGATATTGCATGACACTGAATCAGACAAAGTATTAATTAATGTATATGACGGTCCACCTGTGTATGATGATGTGAAAGTGCAGTTTTTCTCTTTGGTGAGTAATCACAAAATAGCCTCTGCCATTGTTCTTGTCTGGTCTAATGATTTTATTTAAGATTTGCTTTACTGCAATTCCCAACAAGGGAGGGGGAGGGGGAGGAAAACAATAAATCAGATCTATAACAAATTTTTTTAAAAGAGCATATGTAATTTAAATAATTTGTGTTCATTTGTTTTTTTCTAAATTGTAAATTTTCTAAATTTTTCTAAATTTACATGTATTCTCAAATATAAAAAATACAAAATAAACACAAAAAAAGTAAAAGCCAAGATGCTAAAAAAAAAAAAACCCAAAGGTACGTTTTACTGCATAGCAATGATTACATTTTGTTTTGCATCTTTTTAAAAAAATTAAGAAGTTGAGACAGGGTCTCACTCTGTCACCCAGGCTGGAGTGCAGTGGCGTGATCATAGCTAACTGTAGCTTCAACCTCCTGGGCTCAAGCAATCCTCCCACCTCAGCCTCCTGAGTAGCTGGGAGCACTGACTGGAAAGAGAGTTAGGTCTGGGTGACTCAGTTGGGTGAAACAGAGAAGGCAGCACAATACAACACATGAAATAACCAAAGCAGTTTTTTATTAATTCCAGAGAGAAGAGGGCAGCACACAGGGCCAACTGGAAGGGGGAGCCATCCAGGAGACCTGTGCTCGACTGATGGGTGGGAGCAATAGTGAGAGAGAGGGAGGGACCTGAGAGTGGAAGGCTTTATTGGGATGTAAGGTGCTACCTGAGCAGATTTCCTGAGGGGAAGTCTAATTTGGTTTAACGCAAGCAGCCATGAGTCTCTGCTGTGACTGAGAGGTGGTCACTGATATATCCACATGGTCCCTGCGGAGTATGGGGGTCTGTGGGATAAGTCAAGTAGGTTATATCTAGCTGTCCCATAATGAAGGGGTCACCAGGAGAAGATTGTATAAGGCAGATATCGGGATCAGTCACATGGAGAAACTGGGAGGAGGTGAACTGGAAACTGCTGAGGGTGACTGAACCCCACTTCTGATATCAGAAAATACAATTTATAATTAAAAGGGATGCTGAGGCAACAAAAAAATTATAAGAACTCACTACAATGTAGTTGGGTATATATAGGCATAGGTCCTTAGTAGCGTCTGTTTGGCACTATCTAAACCAGATTCAAATAGCAGCATTTAAATTAAAGACCTATCATGGGAAAAACACTATTCCTTGAAAATTTTGATACAAACAGCAAGAGAATGCAATAGCATTTTCTTAAAGCCTCCTCCTTTGTGTCTTGAGTGTATTGTTATAGATTGCAGAGTGCTACCTATTTAATGGTTATAATTGTTTGATAAATATATAAAGGAATAAAGAAAGGAACTTTAATTTCTTTGGAATGATTAGTTCTTGGTGTCAGTTTTACTTTGAAATTTTTTTTCTTTTTAGAATCTTCCTAAATACTATGACAATTGTCCATTTTTCTTCTGGTTCAACACGTCTTTTATTCAAAATAACAGGTATGAATATAATAGAAACCCATAGAAACAGCCTAATCTTCAATGTCTATAAATAAGGTGTAATGGCAAGTCTTTTGCTGGTTATCATAAACTTAATTTATAGAAAGCAAAAAATCCCTGAGCCACCATTTTTCCTTGCCTTACTCCTCTTACTTTGGTTATTTTAAAAATACATTTGTTCTTGAGACCCACTGTTGCAGTATCCTCAGGGTCCATGCCATAGGACTGTGTTATGAGTTCAAAAGTATTATCATCAGATCTTAAGTTTGGTAGTAAATTCCTCCCAGAGAAGTTCAATATGAGTCTGCTCAGCACCTTCAATATGTCAGGTCCCTGTCAGTAGGTGCTGATTTACCAATGACGAACCACCATCAACTTTTGTGCTAAAGTAAGGCAGGACCTAGGGAGGCTTCAGCTAGCTGAAAAGCTGACGGACACACTTATATCTGGGAGAAGTTACAACACACAGTATTAATAAGGAATACAGCTAAGAAATATCATTAAGTAATGGTCTATTTAAATAGCCATTCAAATGTGGCTTTCTAATGACTGAATTGGGAAAACTTTCTGAAAAATTACTAATTGGGTTTGGAGATCATTGTTCCAAAAAAACCTGCCATATTTGGAACCACATTTCTCAGTCTAGAAGTTCTCCACTATAAGTAGCATTTGTTTTGTGATGGTGAAAAATTGAGATTTTTTTTTGTATCAACCATACTCTTCAATACAAAAGGACAAAATATTTTTTAAATGATTTAGGTCAGAGTTGAAGAAGTGGCTATGATTATATGTGGCATGAATTGATAGTTATTGTTACATCCAGTCCTAATCTTTTCTTCAAACGTGAACTGGATCGAATAACTACTTAAGTCCAGCAAGGCATCAGGAAATTAAACCTCTGGTCTACACACTTGCAATGCAAAACATTTAATGGATTTTGATAGAGTCAACTTTGGATTTGATGGAAATTTTTTACAAGTTTTTTTTTTAGATGCATACAAACAATAAGCTTTTTCTTCTAACATGAGCAAAGTCCCTCAAAAAGTGAGACCTGGGTGGAGCTTCATTTGATGCTGCTCCTCAAAAGTGGTTCTTGCTAAAGGATACCGTTTTTTTCCTTTAAAACACTGCGTTCATTTTGGAGAAGTGATAAGCTAGATCACTTTTATTCTTACTTTCATATAAATTTCTAAAGATTTCTGTAACATTTAAATTTACATACTACTTGGTAAAGCTGTTTTTGTTAGTTATAAGATTGTTGTTTAGCCAAAAATGCTAACTTCTATCATTTAGAATACCAGGCATAAATGGGTTAACCAATTTATGCCTAGTGTTCCATTATTGGAACGCTAAGCATATGGGAGTTATAGCCTACTGCTCAAGGTCATTTCCAAGGTCTGATTGTAAAAATTCAAAAAATTGCAACTTCACACATAAATTAAAAGAGATATAGTATTTTATTACTGGGTTTTCATTCATGTCTATCCTGACTGATTTCTGTCACAGAGAGAAATTTAGATATTTTATTAAACTTGGATGTCATTAATTCCATATAAAGCAATGCTAAGAGAGTCAGCATGTGTTACTGATGTGTTGCTGAAGATTAAAGTATTTTTAAGTCTCACTAAAAAGGTGGAAGAAGCCAACTGAAATGCAAAAAAGGGTCTGGGGTTCTATTCATGGTGAGGTTTTTTTTTGTTTCTTCCAGCTCTAACGTGGGTACCCAACTGCGTGGCTTTTTGGTGAGCCCCAATATAAAATGTAATTTTTTTTTTCTATTCTTAGGCTTTGTCTACCAAGAAATGAATTGGATAATCCACATAAACAAAAAGCATGGAAAATTTATCCACCAGAATTTGCTGTGGAGATACTTTTTGGCGAGAAATGACTTCCAATGATGTTGTAGCTGGATCCGACTAAGTATAGCTCCCCCTTCCCCTTCTGGGAAAGAATTATGTTCTTTCCAACCCCTGCCACATGTTCATGTGTCCTAAGTCTTCCTTGATGATGCATCTATATTTATATATGTTGATATATGTTCTTCATAAATCTATTAAATATATATAGATAAAATGTCAGTGTTTTTCTTCTTTTTTGAAGGCACATACTTCACACTTTCCATCTTGTATTTACATAAATTTGGAACACAGTATGCAGGAACATCAGGCATCATTTTGAAGAACTTTGAAATAGAACTTTCATAGCAAAAACTTGAGATATTTAAAAATTGTGATTCCCCAACACCCACTTACTTACATATTTTTGGTCAAGTATTTATTCCCTGCTTTGGTTCACATTTGTAATTTCAGATTTATTAGAAAGCTAATTTATATATTTTTCTTCCCCTTCATTTACAAACTGTCTGTTAACAGATTGGCAACCAAGACTAAGTTTTAAATCCAGAAGAGAGAAATGTTTCACATAAGCAGTTCCCCAACTCCCAACACACACTCTCTTTCATTCCGAGCATTAAATAGGTAGCTTACTTGACAAGCTTCCTTTAATTACACACAGACATGGGGGTTGGAGTAAGAAGATGGTGGTAAATATGAAGATAAGTAATCTTTGGTAACTTCTGCTTTTGTATAAAATTATAAGTGAAGTCAAATATTCTTAATCTAGGTGTATTATTTTGAAATTCACTACTCCTGCTCACAACCAACTTCACCTAAGCTTGGGGGGACTCTGAAGGGAGGTTATCTTTGCGTTATAAACACTGGTTAGCCTTATGTCTACAGGAAATCATTATTATTTCCTCTTTGGTGCTGGGTGCTACTTTTTTTTTTTAACAAATTTTTTATTTGTATTTTTTATTTTTTGAGACAGCATCTCACTCTGGTTGTCGAGACTGGAGTGCAGTGGTGTGATCTTGGTTCACTGCAGCCTCAACCTCCCAGGCTCAGGTGATTCTCCCACCTCAGCCTCCTGAGTAGCTGGGACTATAGGCGCATACCAGCACACCCGGCTAATTTTTTTGTATTTTCAGTAGAGACGAGGTTTTGCTGTTGTTGCCCAGGCTGAGCTCAAATTCCTGAACTCAAGCAATCTGCCTGCCTCAGCCTCCCAAAGTGCTGGTATTAAGGCATGAGCCACCATGCCCAATCCGTGGGTGTTACTTCATTCAAAATACCTTTATTGCCACTGTATCTTCAGGCCATGATTGTCCTTGAAAACCTTCTATCTTGGCTTTATTGAAATTATTCTTATTTGAATGATTTTCCTTTTATTGGCAAGGCCCTCAACAATCTAGACCAAGATGAAAGATAACAACTAATAAGAAAAGTGTCACTGCTAAAACACGATATACTCATTCCTGAAAAACCTGGCACTCTACAGAAAGGACTAAAAAAAGAAGCAGTTCATGAAAATACAGGGTTTGAGAGTCCAGGGCAAACCTGTCTGGCATAGCAACTTTCTAACCAACACACTAACCGCTGGGACCACTCACATCAGCAGCTCAATGTCGGGAGTTTGCCATAGAGTTTTTTAATTTTTGAGTGGAAATAGAAAAATACTTGCTATAATGGCTGTGGGTACCAGAGTGGCACAGATGAGAGTAGAGCCCTGAGCCATGGTGGGCACGGAAGGCAGCAACCTGTCAGGAGCCAAGAGCCCCACTAGGCTGGTGAGCCGCCTCACTGCAGGTGATTTTTTCTTCTCTAAATATTCCAAAAAGGTTCCAACTGCCCCTGCAGCAGCCCAACTAAGGCCTTTTTCCTTTACTCCCCCTGACCTGGCTCCCCCTTTGAGGAAAAGATCATAGAACGTGCTTTCAAATTCCTTTCATGTTAATATTACGCCCTGCCATTCATATGACAGAAACATGTGTAGGCACAACATATGTTACACTGTTTCCTTTAAAATTCACACAGCAATAATCTACAGAGGGCAGATTATGTCCTGGCTTTAGGTGAATAGGGAGGAAAATACTTAGCTGGCTCAGTGAAGATTAAGATCTGTCTTTTTCAGTACTAGAAATACAGGAAGGAAGGAAACCCCCTTTTTTATTTTAAGAATGTCCCTTTTTGAAATAAGGAGATTACCAGTAAGGTTTCTCTTCCCCAGACCTCCAAGACCCACCAAAATTTCTGGAAATTATGAGTTTTCACACTATTCTGCTTTTGCTTATTCAAAGAAAACTCATTTAAGGCCTCTTTGGGTATTGCTTTCTTAGAATGCAAAATGAATGATTCTTTGAAGAACTCAAGAAACTTAGATCAGAATGATACTCATGTCTTAAAATTTTAGCTTTAATTTTAAATATAGGGGGTATGTGTGCAAGTTTGTTACATCCGTATATTGCACCCCAGTAGAGAGCATAGTACCCAATAGGTAGTTTTTCAACCCGCAGCCCTCTCCCTCCATCCCCCTCTAGTAGTCCACAGTGTCTATTGTTCCCATCCTTATGTCCAAGGGTACCTGTTGTTTAGCTCTCATAAGTGAGAATATGTGGTATTTGGTTTTCTGTTCCTGCATTAATTTGCTTAGGATAATGGCCTCCAGCTCCATCTATGTTGCTGCAAAAGACATGATTTTGCTCATTTTTATGGCTGCGTAGAATTCCATCGTGTATATGTACCACATTTTCTTTATCCAATCCACCACTGATGGGCACCTAGGTTGATTCCGTATCTTTACTATTGTGAATAGCACAGCAATGAACATATCAGTGTGTGTGTCTTTTGGTAGAATGGTCTTTTTTCCATTGGGTATATATCCAATAATGGGATTACTGGGTCGAATGGTAGCTCGTTTTAAGCTCTTTGAGAAATCTCCAGACTGCTTTCCACAGTGGCTGAACTAATTTACACTCCCACCAACAATGTATAAACGTTCCCTTTTCTCTGCAGCCTTGCCAGCATCTGTTGTTTTTGACTTTTTATTAATCGCCATTCTGAGTAGTGTGAGAGGGTATCTCACTGTGGTTTTGATGTGCACTTCTCTGACAATCCGTGATGTGAAGCATTTTTTCAGATGCTCATTGGTCACTTGTATGTCTTCTTTTGAGAAGTATGTGTCATGTTCTTTCCACATTTTTAATGGGGTTATTTGGTTTCTGCGTGTGGATTTGTGTAAGTTCCTTATAGATTCTGGATATTAGACCTTTGTTGGATGCATAGTTTCCAAATATTTCCTCCTGTTCTGTGGGTTATCTGTTTGCTCTGTCGATCATTTCTCTTGCTGTGCCAAAGCGCTTTAGCTTTATTAGGTCCCACTTGTCAATCTTTGTTGTTATTGCAACTGCTTTTGGGGACTTAGTTAAAAATTCTTTCCCAAGGCCAATGTCAAGAAGGGTATTTCTGAGGTTTTCTTCTAGGATTTTTATCACTTGAGGTCTTACATTTAAATCTTTAATCTATCTCCAGTTAATTTTTGTATATGATGAAAGGTATGGGTCGAGTATCATTATTCTGCATATTGCTAGCCAGTTACCCCAACACCATTTATTGAATAGGGAGTCCTTTCCCCATTGCTTGTTTTCGTCAGCTTGCAATATCAGGTGGTTGTAAGTGTAAGGCTTTATTCTGGATTTTCTGTTCTGTTCCATTGGTCTATATGTCTGCTTTTGTACCAGTACCATGCTGTTTTGGATACTATAGCCTTATAGTTTGAAGCCTCTGGCTTTGCCCTTTTGCTTAGATTTGCTCAGGCTGTTGAGGCCATCTTTTGGTTTCATATGAATTTTAGAATACTTTTTTCTAATTCTGTGAAGAATGACATTGGTAGTTTGATAGAAATAGCACTGAATCTGTCAATTGCTTTGAGCAGTGTGGCCATTTGAATGATACTGATTCTTCCAATCCATGAGCATGGAATGTTTTTCCATTTAATTGTGTTATCTGATTTCCTTCTGCAGTGTTTTATAGTTCTTGTAGAGATCTTTCACATCCTTTGTTAGCTGTATTCCTAGTTATTTCATTTTCTTTGTCGCTACCATAAATGGGATTCTGTTCTTGATTTAACTCTCAGCCTGGACATTATTGGTGTATAGAAATGCTGTTGAATTTTATACATTGATTTTTTTATCCTGAAACTTTGCTAAAGTTGTTTATCAGTTCTAGTAGGCTTTTGGCAGAGGCTTTCGTTTTCTGGATATAGAATCATATCATCAGCAAAGAGAGATAATTTGACTTCTTTTCCTATTTGGATGCCTATTCTGTCTTTCTTCTGCCTGAGTTCTCTAGGTAGTACTTCCAGTGCTATGTTGAATAGGAGTGGTGAGAGTCGGCATCATTGTCTTGCTTCATTTCTCATGGGGATTGGTTCCAAGTTTTGCCCATTCAGTAGGTTGGTGGCTGTGAGTTTGTCATAGATGGCTCTTATTATTTTGAGGTATGTTCCCTTGATGTCTAGTCTGTTGAGGTTTTTAATGTGAAGGGATGTTTGACTTTATCAAAAGCTGTTTCTGCATCTATTGAGATGATGATATGGTTTTTGCTTTTAGTTCTGTTTATGTGGTGAATTGCATTTATTGATTTGCGTATGTTGAACCAGTCTTGCATCCCTGGACTGAAGCCTTCTTGATTGTGGTGTGTTAACTTATCGATGTGCTGCTGGATTCTGTTTCCTAGTATTTGGTTAATAATTTTTGTGTCTATGTTAATCAGAGTAATTAGCCTGAAGTTTTCTTTTTGTGTGTTTCTCTGCCAGATTTTGGTATTAGGCTGATGCTGGCTTCATAGACTGAGTTAGGGAGGAACCCCTCATCCTCAGTTCTTTGGAACAGTTTCAATAGAACTAGTACCAGTTCTTTGTACATCTAGTAGAATTCAGCTGTTGCTTCATCTGGTCCAGGGCTTTTCCTTGTTGGTAGATTTTATATTAATGATTTGATTTTGGAACTTGGCATTTGTCTATTTAAGGTTTCAATCTCTTTCTAATTCAATCTTGGGAGACTGTATGTTTCCAGGAATTTATCCGTTTCCTCTAGATTATCTAATTTGTGTGCATAGAGTTGTTTATAGTATTCTCTGAGGATCTTTTGTATTTCTGTGGGATTGTTTGTAATGTCATCTTTGTCATTTATGATTGTACTTATTTGGCTCTTCTCTTTTTTTCTTTGTTTAGCTATCAGGCTATCCATCTTGTTTATTTTTTGAAAAACTAATTATTGGTTTCACTGATCTTTTGTGTGGATTTTTGTATCTAGTCTAAAAAAAACAGCACTTCAAAAAGCACTTCATTCAGTGCTTCTCTAATTTTAGTTATTTCTCTTCTGCTAGCTTTGGAGTTAGTTTATTCTTTTTTTCTAGTTCCCTTAAGTGCAAAGTAGGAATGTTAATTTGAGATATTTCTAACTTCTTGATGAAGGCATTTAGTGCTATAAACTTTCCTCTTAACTCTGCTTTAGCTGCATCCCAGAGATTCTGGTATGTTGTGTCCCTATTTTCATTAATTGCAAAGAATTTTTTTATTTCTGCCTTAATTTAGATTTTCACCCAGGAGTTATTCAGGAGCAAATTATGTATTTACCATGTATTTATGTAGTTTTGAGAGATCTTCTTGATACTGATTTCTATTTTTGTCTCACTGTGGTCAGAGTGTGTGCTTGGTATGACTTCAAACTTTTTGAATTTATTGAGGCTTGCTTTGTGGCCAAGCATGTGGTTGATCTTAGAATGTGTTCTGTGTGCACATGAGAATGTATCTTCTGTGTTTGTTGGGCAAAGTGTTCTGTAGATGTCTATCAGGTCCAATTGGTCAACTGTCAAGTGCAAGTATGGAGTTTGTTAGTTTTCTGCCTCAATGATCTGTCTATTGCTGTCAGTGGGTTGTTGAAGTCTCCTGCTGTTATTGTGTGTCTAAATCTTTTTTGTAGGCCAAGAACAACTTGTTTCATGAATTTGGGTGCTCCAATGTTGAGTGTGTACATATTTAGGCTAAGTCTTCTGGTTGAATTGTGCCCTTTATCATTCTATAAGGAATGCTCTTCTTTGTCCTTAATTTTTATTGGTTAAAAATATGTTTTATTTGGCCAGGTGCAGTGGCTCATGCCTGTAATCCCAGCACTTTGGGAGGCCGAGGCGGGTGGATCATGAGGTCAGGAGTTCGAGGCCAGCCTGACCAACATGGTGAAACCCTGTCTGTACTAAAAATACAAAAATTAGCCAGGTGTGGTAGTGCACCCCTGTAATCCCACTTACTCGGGAGGCTGAGGCAGCAGAATTGCTTGAACCTGGGAAGCAGAGGCTGCAGTGAGCCGAGACTGCACCATTGCACTCCAGACTGGGCAAGAGAGTGAGACTCCATATTTAAAAAAAAAATCAACCACTTAGAATAGTACACACATTAAGCAGATCCTACATCTAGAATGGGTTAAGCAACCATTTGTAAGCATCTTCATGAGAAACGATCACCTCTGGGTTTTTCTGGTAATATTTGAAATAAACATGGAACCAAACTGTATTTCCCTCAGCACATAACTGTCCAAATTGCATGTGCAAGTAGAGGTTTATGTAAAAGCCCTGACAGAACTGTACTCAGTCTTTTGAATTAGGTGCATAAGGCTACTGACCACTCTCTATTTTACCAAGGGAAAGAGCAGTGACTTCTCTATTTCAGTACAATTATGGGCAGAAATGACATGATGCAAAATAGAAGTTCTTCCGTACAATTTAAGATGTAGGGTATAAGGGAAGACAAAAAAGCAAAATTCCTAAGAAATCAGGATAACTTCACACTGGTCTTGTACTACAAGAAACCCTGAGATGAACAGTAGTCCTCAAACACCTGTGCTTGACTCGGGCCCTCCAAGACACTTCAGTATGCTTCCAACTGGCTCATCATCAACTTCCTGCTATATTCGTAGGCCAAAAAGAGTGCTCCATTGTCAGGGAATGCTCAAATCATGTAGGTTTCAGTCCAGAATATAAGGCCATTATTCCTAGAAGACAAAAGGGCAAGCAAAGACTGCAACAATCCCTCCTTTGGGGACACCCATGCAGCTGCATAGCACAGGTATATTTACACATGCAAATCCAGGCAAGAGTGCTAAAAACCAACAAGTCATGGAAGGACACATTCCCAGCTTTCCCTAAATAGACCAACAGAAACAAGGACAAGTATCAGGTCTCCTGGCGAAACTGACTGATGCTCAGGTAACATACCCCAATTCCATGCTTGGTTAACTCTTAGTATATGGATGGGGCAGAGTTGAGGCCTGAGATGGCCAGACAGATGCAACCGTGGAGACAGAGGTGGCCACAGCTTTGCAGCTTCACCTGGGCAGTGGCAAGAGCACCAAACTTGAGGTTGGAGACTGGTTTATAATATTAGTACTGCCCAGGGTGGTTATGAAGATTGAATTAGATAAGGGAGGTATAAGTACTTTGTAAAACTTCACATGTTATACAAATTTAAGGGAGGATTACTATGAGTAATAGACAAGGTATCTGTGCTCTATTTGGAACACAAAGTTTCTGTGTTACTGTTCTCTTTCCTTTTACAATCAAAACAGAGAAGTTCATATCTCAGATTTTAAGATGTATACTAGATGCTGGAAAAACAGGTGTTTATTCACCTTCATTTTTCATAACATTTATAAAGGTTCTGATAAATCCTGCCTGTTTTCCAGACATGGAAAGAACTTGAATTCTGGATTTGATACAATCCACTGGATATACCGCAAGCCAGAGCAAATCCCGCTAACTCCCTCCACCACTTAACATCAAAGGGACAGGGCCTAGAGAAAAAAAAATAGCAAATGGTATTTTATCTCAAGAACAGCTGATGTGACATTTCCAGAGGTCAATGTAGTAATGGCTGCAGGCAGGTGAAAGTAGAAATGCTAATGCTGCGGAAGAGTTCTTTGTGGAAACTGTCAAAGCTCTTGTTCCCAGGCTCTAAGAACACAAGGTTTTGTTTGGTAGCCCAGGTCTACGTCTGGGTCTTGCCAAGTACAAGAAGCTCTAGTGAGGGTTGTATTTCTTTTGGTCACTGAGGTGTCGAGGGCTGGCCCACATGAACCAGCAGGCCTCCAGCTGAGTGGCAACCCCTTACAGTGGGGAGAAGACATGCCAAACACAATCTACGTCTTTTTTTCTTTTTTCAACTTTCTCATTCTTAAGCATTTTAATAGCCCCGATTCTTCCTTTACCATGTTTTTATTAAACATAGCAGGTAAGTCTGGGAGCTTGTCTAACCCCAGAATAGATTCAACATGCTGAGGGAGATGGTAAGAACAGGTAAATGCATTTGCATTCACAGCAGTGGGGTGTGACGGTGTTTGCTCCCTGCAGGTATGGTTTCTGTGGATTCTCTGCTCTTTGTGCTCTCCTCCCCACATTGGTGGCTCCATCTGGCACAGGGAAGCTTCTGGATGCCAGAAGGTAACATGTTGGCAGGCAATGGATAGCACCCCACCCTCCAGGCTTGATAATTTCCTTAGGACAGGGGCTGAAGCAGTACATCCCAAACTTTCTTACTGGAATAAAGTTTGTTAATTTTTCTAGATCTATTTTAGAAGAGAAGAAATTCAGAAATGACTTTCCCAGTTGGGGGATCACCTATAAATAATCTTGAAATAAGCTTAAAACTTGGTAATCTCAGTAGCGTTTTGAGAGCAGCGAAAACCATAGTTCTTTGTAGCTTATCATGTTTAGTTGGTTGGTACGACTGCATGCGATGTTTGCGTCACATAAGTGAATGAGTTTTTCTTCCCTGATTCCCTGTCTTCTCTCCCCATTTTGTCCTTTGCTAAGGAAACTGAACTGAACTGAAGTCCAGGTCTCCTGAAATAGAGTGTCTCTCCTTCAACAGGGAACAACACTACAGTCGCCCATGGTTTTGCTTCTGTTCAGTCTCCATCGTGGCATGCCACACTCTCCTGGTTTGGGCCCTGCTCGTTTCTTTACTGCCTTCCTGCCTGCCCTTTTTGTGCTGGTAGGTCGTCCCATTCATGCTCAGCCCTCCTCGCTGTCTGCACTGTCTTCTTGGGCAATCGTATCCAGTCCCAAGCCTTTTAAAAAAACAAGCTACACCCATCCTGGTAGAATTCCTGCCTATAAAAGGGCACACTTTCAGACCTCCAGGCATCTCCAGCGAACACTGCTATGCACAAGGAACCGAATTCAGTTGTGTGGGACCTGCAGCTGCAACTGGGTTTCAAACCCCTATTGCTGATGATCAAGTTAAAATATGAATGTGCTGGATTAAATGCTTTATTCAGCTTATCTGCATCTAGGTTATCTAAATTATGCGCCCACTTAAAACATTCTGTCACCTCTTCTCTTGGAATAATTAATTATTTTAATGTAATTCAGATCTCATTTTATCCTAGCCCAGCAGTACCTGGGAGAGAATGACTCAATCATAGTAAAATCATATTAAATTATATTCCACTGATTCAGAATTGGAGATAATCTGGCAATTAAAGTGAGAAGTGTGTCATTCCTCTCCTGGAAGAAATGAACAGTAATGATGGGATCACAGAGATCGTACATATAAGGGCCCAATACATGTTCAAAACATGCCCACCAGCAACTGTCTTACATACCTGGCTCCCAACCATACTGTTACAATTTCTATCTTTCAAACTAACTGTAAATTACAAATGTGGTACCCAAATATCTGTATGCGCATAAATAGGAAAAGGTAAACTCTTTTTTTTTTTTTTAGATGGATTCTTGCTCTGTCACCCAGGCTAGAGTGTAATGGCACAATCTTCACTCACTTCAACCTCTGCCTTCTGGGTTCGAGAAATTCTCCTGCCTCAGCCTCCCGAGTAACTGGGATTACAGGCGTGTACCACCACATCTGGCTAATTTTTGTATTTTTAGTAGAGACGGGGTTTCACCATATTGGCCAGGCTGGTCTTGAACTCCTGACCTCAAGTGATCCACCTGCCTCAGCCTCCCAAAGTGCTGAGATTACAGGCTTGAGCAACCTTGCCCAGCCAAAAGTAAACTATTTAATTCCATCACAATATGTTCTAGATCTTTGACAGACTGAAAGACATAAAATGTCAAAAGGTGAGACTCTCTCATGTGGCTAAACACCCTCCTACTGCAGAGACAGAACTGAGCCCAAGAGCATTCACGTGCTGGTGAGAGGTGGCCAGGGGCAGGCAGATGGTTGCACCATTCTCAGGGTCAGCATCTTTCCCAGTGTGGCACGGGGGAGGGGAGGGGGCACGGGGCCTGGGAGGCTGTAGCCTAAAGGCATGCAGTGGGCAAGAGACTACTGGGCAGGCCCCTGCCAGCCTTCAGTTCCCTGAGCATCTGGTGCCAGGACGCTCCTTGTGGGCTCTGCCCTGGGAGAAGTGCCCTTGCCCAGTGCTCCTTATCAGTGTCTGTGATGCGCTGTCTCCAGTCCTCCTCATTAGCATACCTTGGCCGACCTTTGGCTCATGGAAAAACACTTTGCTCTTCTCTGAACAATTTCTTTTTCACAACTGAGCAAATGACTGATGAGGTGACCATACTCATCTGTGTGTGGTGGGTGGGGGGGTGGACTGGATGAGGACAGCATTGGGCAACACTCCTTCTGGCCTCTCCACTGCAGGGAGCCGCAATTACTATGAGAGTCCTGTGGGAGGCCAGGGTAGTCCAGGGTTTCCCTTTGGGCAATCAGCATTCCAACCGCTCCTCCTACTTCTGGCCTCAGGAGAACTAAATTACCACCATGCACTTCCCATTCCGCCTGTGCCTCAGCCCGAAGGTTCTGCTCTTCCTGCATGTTCAAGCTGATCTTTCTAGGGAGTAGCCTGCACTGTGCCAGCACTACCCCCTTGTCACAGGCAGCACCTCCCTGTGCTGGGGGAGCCTCAGTCTGCCCTTGGGCTCAGGCCCCTAGGCTCAGGTTAGCTGACATTCCCAGGAAATCCTACAACTTCTCCTTTCCTTTCATGGCTCTAAGATACAGTCCATTATCAGTCCCATTGTAAAAGACATTTCTAAAGAGTGTCCTCCTTTCTTTCCCAACACTAGCAGGGACAGTAAGTGGTGTTTCCTGGGAGATGCTACGGTGTTATTTTTGCACTACAAGGGCTCTGAAGACTGCCAGGCTTGAAGTGAAGAACCATGTCACCTGCCTATTCCAGCCAGGTGACAATGGACAAGGGGCTTCACCTCTGAGCTGTTTTCCAGCTGTACTGGGCACATTCCTCCCCTCACCCTGACTCACAAGGTGTTAGCAATAATGGACACTCCTCTATCTTCTGCCACACTCTGAACAACACTTCACTTCCATCAAATGGATTCATCCCAAAGGTAAAGCCCATCGCTTCTGGAGGGAGAAAGGTAATGTTTTCATACTACTTTCATTTGATCTCATTTAGAAGGTACTTGAGGAATAGAGAAGACTGGGTTTTCTCTGGGATTATACGTAGGCCTTTCTTAATGACTGGGACATGTTCTGAAAAATGTGTCATTACACAATTTCATCATTGTGCTATCATAGAACACACACACACGACCCTAGATGGCATAGCCTACTCCACACCTAGGCTGTACGGTATGGCCTGTTGCTGAAGTCTACACACCTGTACAGCATGTTACTGTACTGGATACTGTAGGCAACTGTAACACAGTGGTATTTGTGTATCTAAACATATATAAACACAGAAAAGGTATAGTAAAAGATGGTATAATCTCATGGGACCACCATCAGATATGCCATCCATCACCAACAGAAACATGGTTATGAGGCACAGGACTGTACCTGCAGCCCCTGCCATGAGGTCAATGGCAGCCTGGATAGGGGGATTGGACTTCATGTTTGCCCACTTTTCTGCTGGTCTCATGGAAGGCAGCTCTCTGGAGCTTATGACAGGCACCACATATCCCTGGGGGGAGGCAAGAGTTCACCATCAGTCCAAGTCGGCAGCCTCCCGTTCTCTAGGCCTGCAGCCAAATTACTGGACGTAAACTTCTGGGAGCCATGAACTGGGCTCTACATTGTTCCAAAGGAAAGGGGCTCAAGGTATAAGTGTGGCTTAGCAATTGTCCCTTAGAAAGCTCACAGATCAAAAACCTCCCCTACGTATCAATTCTACAGCCACCAGCAGCACTTCAACTGACCTTTCTGAAAACTGAAAAAATGAACACCAAATAAGTAAGCCAATCACAGATGTACTAACCCACATCAGGCTTGCTTTTTTAGAGGCCTGCACTGAGCCATCAACTAAACAGGCTCAGTTCTAAATCAGACAGCAGCCTGTGCTTGGTGCCTAAGGGGATGTCACAAGACAGTAGGTCTGGAAAGAAGCACCCAGGCAGCCAAGGGTGGGAGCTGCACCCCAGGATCACAAACGCCTTGGTGAATGCCTGCTCTACCTGCAGTGTGGCCCCTTTGGCCTCTACAGCTGGAAGTCTTCATCTGTACAAGGTGAATAATAAAAATATTATAAAACAAATGCAGTCACAAATATCCACATTGGTGTTGAGGTGATCAAACCCAACACCAGGCCGTGGGGGCTACAAAGTCCGGCAGAGTCAAAGGAATGAGACAAGACAAGCTAATAGTACATAAAGTGGGTCCAGGGGGCCAATGCTAGTATAGAGGCTGTGAAGGCCCTGAACTCTGGGAGCCCACACCATTTATTGGTGATTAAACAAAGAAGCAGGTGGTGAGGATGTGCTGGTTGAAAGGAAGCAGTCACATCAAGTGTTTAGTTTATAGCTGTGTTGGTCTAGCATTTTCTTTGAAGCATATGGAACATGTTCTGCTACTCGAGATAATGTTGAACATTTCCTTCTACCTCAAGATACAATCAATTTATGATCCTGGGAGAGCAAGAAGCAAGGAGCCGGCAAGTCTGGACACATTCCAGAGGCCACAAGGGGTTTTATGTACTGAGTCCTGGATTCCATCCAAGCCACAAGGGGTTTTATGCCCTGGGCTTAGGTTGTAGTGCAGCAGGGCAGCCTTCCACCCTTAAGCATGGAACCTGGTGTTCCATAGGACACAAGAAGTTTTAAACTCTGGACCCAGGACATGTTCCAAGGCTGTTTTCATATTATGTCAGACTAGCAAGTCTTGCCTCAGGTTTTCTCCCAACAACAATTGGATTGATGGGTTGCTCCACTGGGCACAAGCATCATGGGTTCTTAAAACAAGGCCCTGAACAAGCACCAAATATGTTCCTGTCACCACATTCCACTAGCCCTTCAACTATAAACATGCACAGGAGTCACTTGGGGGCCTTGCTAAATAAAATGCAGCTTCTGATTCAATAGTCTCAAACAGGACCAGAGATTCTGCCTCTCTTGATGAGTTCCCGAGTGAGGCAGACAATGCCAGTCCACAGACTCACACTTTGAGATACAGCACCTGGGCCATTGTGTTCTAATGTGCTTGATAACCTGGAGCACCTATTAAATATCCAAGTTGCCAGGACTTTCTTCTGGAAATCTTGATACAGTATGTTTTGTTTGGAGCCTTGGACGTTTGGGAAAACTAGAATTTCTTTCTCTCCCTTTAGACAAAAGTCAACTACTGCTGAGGCATGGGCTTAATAAATGTTGACTAAAATATCCAACTCAACAACCAATCCTGTATAATTTTCAAACTCTGTCAATAACTTGCTGGGTCCAACCTGCAGACCCTGGCTGCATGATGGATGAAGAAATGTACTCAGACACAGGTATCCCATGAAAGAGTGGGGTAGGGGACCGGGCAGCTCCCAGACACTGAGGAGGGTGCTGTAAAGAGTCAGCAGGCACAGCCCTGTCAGTCTGGGGCTCCAGGCATTTATTCAGTACAGATTTAATGACAAAGGTCTCAAGTAAACACCACACCACTAGAGGGTAATTAACATTGCTGATCTCCTGAGTAGAGAGCAGTCATGTGCCCGCAAATGATCAAAAGTCTGTTTTAGGACCACATGAGTAAACAAGCTATTTAGATAAACTCCTCTACATTCCTATGTATCTACGCCCTAAGCTTTTAAGAGAATTCAGCTGCCTTCAGCCAAATCTTTTACTGAAGCTATGCAAACCTCCCAGCCTTCCAAGAAGTTTTGTGTCTATTTCCTACAACTTAATTTTTATAATTTCTCCCACCACCCTGACAGATCCCCTACAAAAGACCATGTTTCTTCTCAGCTTGCTCTGTCCAACTGAGCCAGCTTTCCACTGGACTCCTGAATGTGAGAAGAACACAGGCTCCCAGAACCATCCAGAAGCATCTCTCATCACCGTAAAGCTCTGAAACACTGGCTGGGTGCAGAGGCTCATGCAAGTAATCCCAACACATTCAGCAGCTGAGGTGGGAGGATTGCTTGAGGCCAGGAATTCAAGACCAGCCTAGGCAGCATAGCAAGACCCCATCTCTACAAAAAGTACACCCCAAAATTACCTGGGTGTGGTGGCACATGCCTATAGTCTCAATTAATTGGGATGCTGAGGCAGGACTATTCTTTGAGCCCAGGAGTTTGAGGCTGCAATGTGGTATGATCGCACCACTGCACTCCAGCCTGGGAGACAGATTGAGACCATCTCTAAAACAACAACAACAGGCCAGGTGCAGTGGCTTATGCCTGTAATCCCAGCAATTTGGGAGGCAGAGGCGGGTGGATCATCTGAGATCAGGAAGTCGAGACCTGCCTGGGCAACCTGGTGAAATCCTGTCTCTACTAAAAATACAAAAAATTAGCAGGGCATGGTGGCATGCACCTGTAATCCCGGCTACTCGGGAGGCCGAGGCAGGAGCATTGCTTGTACCCAGGAGGCAGAGATTGCAGTGAACTGAGATCACGCCATTGCACTCCAGTCTGAGCAACAAGAGCAAAACTTCATCTCAAAAAAATAAAAAATATAAAAAATAAAACAACAACAACAAAAAATGAGACAGAAAACTGAAATATTTTAAGTTTCATTATTGCTTGTTAGTTGATTAAAGTAATTCTGCTTCCACTTTATTTTTAAAGACACTAATTGCTACACTGAATAAAACCTTAATGGAGTTTCATTATAAGTATCTATTATCATTTGATTATTTTCTACATAGAAGCATGCAGAAAGTTTAAAATTCAGTTTCATTTGATTTAGCCTTGACTGTAATGAAGGACTCTATGAAGAGGGGACACACTGTTTATGGGCTGGAGTCCCAGCAACTGCTTGGTGGCAGAGTCCCAGTCTTTCCCCAGTTCAAGCCGTGGGCAGATAGATGGGTACTGTCCTTCAGTTCTTCTTACCCATTCACTTGCTTTCTTTATTGCCTCAAAAGCCCAGGAAATATTCTTAGATTAAAAAAAATAAATGTTTCAGATTTCAGAATATAACATGTGAAATGTAATGTGGTACTAAACCCATCACATTATATCAGACAAAATGATTCTGCCAAAAATTAAGATATCTAATAAAAGCAGTTTTCCTTGACATCTTACGGAAGTTCTTCTACCCTTCTGACCTTGAGCTTACGCACTGCATTGTGAAGTGTCCTGTGCCCACCACTTCCTGGCTTCCACGTGCCTCCAGGCATCCCTGCTGCCTACAGCACAGCTCAGGTTCCAGCCTCTCTACAGTTATTTATGGTTGTCCCCTTTCCACGCTTCTCAGTCTAAATCCTATCCATTCTTCACGCACAAACTCAAGTACTATTTCACAAACGAGGCTTCTGTTTCTCTCTCCTTCCCACTGTACTGACTTGGTTAGGTACCTTCAGAATATCTGAGAGTCCCCCATGAAACTGGCATATGTTCAGCTGTGTCACATAAACCAGGAACACCTTGGTAAAATAAGCATATCGAGTCAAGTCTGTGTCCAGTAAATGGTGTCAAATATTTGAGACTGTTGAATATTCAAGTCTATTCAACACTCAGAAAAATTCTGAGATTGTTCATTAATATTAATTAGCTACTTCCTCATTTGTTCTGTCATCTGCTAGAACTTGTTAGTGAACAAGTGGCAACATACACCAAAGTTCTTCAGAAAATTCTATGGGGAAACTTAATATTTTGAAAATTCTCTCCCTGTTCCTGTTTTTTCCCTGTGAACTGGGAAAGGGCTGTCAGTATAGCGTGATGGTGAAGAGCTGGGTTTGAATCCTGACTCTGCAATCACATGATATTGGCCATGTGATACTGTGTGGCTTTCATTCAACACTGGGAATCTCAGTTTCCTCAATTATGAGAATAACATGAGGTCCTATGGGTTTGTGGTGGAAATCCACAAAGCTTATAAATTTAACGTGCTTACTAATCCCTGGTACACAGTAGGCACTCAATAAATGTTCACTGAATGTCATGATAGAATGAACATACTAAATAAGAAGCATGCCCAAAGTGGTTAAAAGACCAACATTTCCTGGTAAATGTTTGTCTACTGATAGTTACTGACTGCTGAAAACGACAAAACTGGCTTTGAATATTTTCACTAATTCAGCCGGCCTCCTTTAGTCCAGTGGCCTCTACACTTTTTGGTTCACATTCCACTAGTAAGAAAATCTTGTGCCCACACCCCCATGTAATGCACTCCTGTATCAATGTTACGTACATCCTGAAATAGAAAATACAGAACAAAGTTTCAAACATGCAATAAACAGGAAATAAAAAATATTTAATTTTTTTTTTTTTTGAGACAGAGTCTCGCTTTGTTGCCAGGCTGGAGTGCAGTAGCACAATCTCAGCTCACTGCAACCTTGTGATCTGCCCGCCTCAGCCTCTCAAAGTGCTGGGATTATAGGCGTGAGCCACCGCGCCTGGCCTGAAATCATATTGTCTTATGTCCTCAAGTGCCAGCAAACCATTTTGCTAGCACCACAGCAGTAATGTAGCAAGAGCTATATGCTGGAATATACTTGATCAATTTTGAAAATCTTGCTTTAATACTTTGTGGTATTACAGTTCAAAAGCAGGTTCAAAGTTTATACTTGTTCTAACAGCTATAATATTACTAATTAGGAACAATATAAATAGAATAAGTACCTCTTTGGATGTGCCTATTAAGTCAAATACTAATTTTTTAGTCCCATCTCCTAGCTGTTCAAAGTGTTTTTTCTTTGATATTTATTTAATTAATTCTCTTGGCAAGTGGCACTGGTTTATTTTCACTTGAGGCCAGGAGTTTGAGACCAGCCTGGCCACCATGGCAAAACCTCATCTCTACTAAAAATACAAAAATTAGCCGGGCACGGTGGTGCGCACCTGTAATCCCAGCTACTCGGAAGGCTGAGGCTGAGAATTGCTGGTCTTAAACTCCTGGACTTGGTCTTGCTGGGCTCAAGTGATCAACCTGGGAGGCAGAAGTTGCAGTGAGCCGAGATCATGCCACTGCAGTCCAGCCTGGGCAACAGAACGAGACCCTGCCTCAATAAATAAATAAATAAATAAATTAAATAAATAAATACAAAAAAAAGAAAACCCCCCAAATAGAAAAAAGAATAAATTCTCATCTTCCTTGGCAAACTAATGAGAAGGTATTGCTTTTTAAAAAATGGAAGTATAAATTACATATAGTAAATTACGATTCTCCTTTTTTTTTTAGACAGGGTCTCACTTTGTTGCCCTGGCTGGAGTGCAGTGGCACAATCACAACTCACTGCAGCCTTGGCCTCCTGGGCTCAAGCAATCCCCCTCATCTCAGCTTCCTGAGTAGTCACACACTACCACACTCGGCTAATTTTTAATTTTTTTTGTAGAGACAGGGTCTTGCTATGTGGTCAAGGCTGGTCTTGAGCTCCTGGAAGCAAGCAATCCTCCTGCTTTGGCCTCCCAAAGTGCTGGGATTCCAGGCGTGAGCCACTGTGCCCAGCAATGACTGGGTAATTTAAAAAAGTTTTTTTGTAGAGATGGGGGTGTCATTGGTTACCTAGGCTGGTCTTAAACTCCTGGGCTTGATCTTGCTGGGCTCAAGTGGTCCTCCCATCTCAGCCTCCCGAAGTGCATGGATTACAAGCATGAGCCAATGTGCCTAGTCCAGAACTTCCTGAACACCTGTTTTGTGTTCGAGAACTTTTTCTTAATCATTACACTTAAAAAATTGTTATCAGACATGGTGAAACCCCGTCTCTACTAAAAATACAAAAAAATTAGTCAGGCATGGTGGCGGGTGCCTGTAGTCCCAGCTAATTGGGAGGCTGAGGCAGGAGAATGGTGTGAACCTGGGAGGCAGAGCTTGCAATGAGCCAAAATTGCGTCATTGCACTCCAGCCTGGGCGACAGAGCGAGACTCTGTCTCAAAAAATAAAAAATAGTTATCAATATTTCTTTAAATATCATAAAATATCCAGGTAGTGTTTAATTTTCCCTGTCTCACTTTTTTAAATGCAGTGGATTTTGTTCAAACCAGGATCTAAACAAGGTCTACCCTTGCTTTTGGTTGACATGTCTCTAAAGGTTTATTTACAGGTTCTGCTCCTCAACCCTTTTTTTCTCTTGCCATTTATTTCCCCACATTCCAGACTTTGCTGACTGCATTTGCATGGTGTCACGTATCATGTTCCTCTATTCTCTGATCTAATTCAAGTTTAGAAATCAAGGGGTTTCGTTTAACTTATTTGATTTTATACATATTGGTTTCTAACAATATTAGTATCTACCTTCCAAAATAACAAATCAAAAGTGTTATTAACACCATGGCTACTCCCAGTGAGATTTCTTTGTAATATTTTTTAATCCTTAGGCACTATCCCACTAGGGTATTTGACATAATTTGACACAGTCAAATTATTTACTATGTTGTAAAGTCACCTTAAATTAATTCCCAGGCTGGGCATGGTGTCTCATGTCTGTAATCCTAGCACTTCGGAAGGCTGAGGCAGGAGGATTGCTTGAGTTCAGGAGTTCGAGACCAGCCTGGGTAACATGGTGAAGCCCTGTCTTTACAAAAAATACAAAAATTAGCAGGGCATGGTGGTGCATGCCTGTAGTCCCACTTACTCAGGAGGCTGAGGTGGGAGGATGGCTTGAGCCCAGGAGGCGGAGGTTGCAGTGAGCTGAGATTGCACCACTGCACTCCAGCCTGGGCGATAGAGCCAGACTTTGTCTCAACAAATAAATAAATAAATATCAATCTTATCCATTATTATGTAAAATATTTACGTAGTTCCAAAGTCAAAACTGCAAAACAAAGCACACTAGGAGAAACCTAGCTTCCATCCTTGTCCTCTCTACCAAACCTCCCTCACAATAGTATTTTTATTAGTTTGATTAGTTTTCCCTTTATCTTGCCTTTAAAAGAACATAAGCCAATTACATGTGTATGTATATGTGTATATGTGTATGTATGTGCATATGTGTATGTATATATTTATATATATACATGTGTATGTGTGTATGTATGTGCATATGTGTATGTATATACTTATATATACATGTGTATATGTGAATGTATGTGCATATGTGTATGTGCACATGTGTGCCTTCACATACATGTGAATGTATGTGCATATGTATATGTATATACATATATATGTATGTCAGAGGGATCCTACTCTGGTCATGCCCCTCTCGCCATGGGGTGGAGGGTCTGTAGGGACAAGAGAATGTGCCCACCCCGGAGCCCATATCTTCCTTTTTAGACCCTGCAACTCCAGCGTCCCTGACCACATGGCCCTGAGTCCACTTCCAGGGTCTTCCCTGGTCTGTCATCCTGAATTTGAACAGTGCTGCCATCTCACTGGTGCTACAAGGTGGCTGGTGTGAGGGGGCACTGGCATGGGGTCTGGATGGCATTTTGATGGGTGGGATGGGGTATTCACGTGTGCAGGCAAGGCCTCTTAGGGTGCTAGGGGTCAGCCAAGGGCTGAATTTGAACCTGGCCTTCCAGGTGGTTATGAAGTTGTATTTGCAAGGGAGGAGATTAGGACACACTTAATCTAATAGTTTGCTAGTTTGATTTATAACTTTTAAACACTTGTTATAAACTATAAAGTTATAAACTTTAAATACTTGTATTGTATTCTTGTCCCAGGCCCTGCCATTGTTGGGAACAGGGCTGGGCCGAACAGTCACACTGTGGGTCTTCTGGAAGCACCCAGGATCAGCAGACTGCAGTGAAGAGTACCACATCCAGAGCCAGAAGCGCCGGGCTCCAGCGGGAGCTGCACTGAAACTCTTTGAGCCCATTTCCTGTGCAGGCCAAGGCACAAATACCACATCAGCCCTGCCCGCCACAGGAGACTGTGGGCAAGCTGTCGCCTGCAAACAAATTATCTTCCTACGTACTTATAAAGTAGTCTACACATGAAAGATAATTCCCTGTAGCTTGTTTGTAAGGTTTATTAAATAAATAGTTGAAAATATAAATAAGTTCCTTAATACTATAGTTAAAGCCACCTGGAAATAGAAGCGTCATCCAGTTCCATCAGTGATTTGAACACTATTCCCGTTTTTTCCAACCTGGTGCGAATAAACTGTAGTACCAGCATTGTGGCAATTATGTCCAGGAGATGTTCTCTTCCTTCTACACCTAAAGGGGAAAAAACTCCGTTAAGTCTGTTGGAAACTCTGCATCTCAAACTGCCTGTTTATAAAATTCCCATTAAAGAATTATAATACGGTTAAATCACAGGACATGAGCAGATCGTGAAACTCTCTAATACTCTTCAAGGTCCTTAATTAGCTTGCTATTTAAATAAATGAGGACAGTTGGAACCGTGTGCCTATCATACTATCCTGATGGTTGTCAGGAAACTGACCTGTATCCAGAGTGCCCCTCGCTTGCCATCTTCAATAACCAGTGAGCCATGAAGTGCAATGAAAGAAACCCAGTTTTTAGGCTCCTGTTACGAATAGCTTAGAAGAGTAAACCTAAATATTCAACAGATAAACAACAGTTATGACCAGTTACACTGGTGTATCAAATTATTTCTAGTGGTTAGTACCTACAGGTATCCTAATCAAGATATTTTACTATATCATGAAATATCAAAATTGAAAAATGAATGTTTACATGTGTTGAACTCAGAATTAACAACCCATTTTTATTTTAAAAATACAAGCCTCATTTTTTTTTTTGAGAGACGGGCTCACTCTGTCACGTTGGAGTGCAGTGGGTGTGATCAGAACTCACTGTAGCCTCCAACTCCTGGACTCAAGTGATCCTCCTACTTTGGCCTCCCAAAGTGTTGAGATTATAGGCATGAGCCACAGCACACAGCCAAAAAATGGTTTTAGGGAAGAAAAAAAAAAACCAAATCTTTGTCTTATAATTAAGAATATGCAATTACTTTTTTTGAGTAAAGACAAAAGGACCTGGCAGAGTATGCACATATCTGCATATACACCATTAATTTTACATCATTGAGGTAGCCAAAACTGCTCATAAGAGGGCTTTTATTAAATAATATAATGTTCTTAATAGAGGAAAAAGGAATTGAATAAATTTTTAAAAACAAAATAAGAAAACTAATACATTGTCCCACAAAAGAAAATCAATGGAGACAAAAGCAGTTTAATTTGCTGGATTCTTTTGTGGCTTATTTTTTGGGTATTATTTACAAAATGTTAGACTAATTTTTAAGCAATATTAATAATAGCAACATACAACTCCAAGACTAATATAATAAATAATAAACTGATGAAATGCCTAACGTGTATCAGTGTCATTTAAAAAACAAATTCAGAAGGAGAAGGGACGATAAAAGAGAAATGAAGAAGAGGATAAAAGACAAAGTTGGGTACAGAGATATAAAAACAAGTCAGAGAAAAAAATAAGCTTGAGACTCTACGTAGAGGAAGAAAGACAGAAAAGCACACGCTTACAGAAAAATAACATGGATAATAGGGAGTAATACAGTGAAACACAGGAAAAGCCCATGGAAAAGGTACATCCGTGAAATCCCATCCCCTTGCATCTGTGACTCAATTTTCTCCAGTTTTCCTCTTGTTTCTCAGGCCACTCCTCAGCGTCTTTACTGTTTCTTGTGCAGTCTGAACACTAAACCCTGCTGTGTGGCAGGCTGGTCCTAGCACCTGCTCTGCTCAGACCACCTTCTTTCTTTGGGTGACCTCATCCAGAGCCAGGCTTTAAATACTACTAACGTTGAGAATTTTCCCAGTCTTTTCCAATTCTGACCTCTTCCCTGAGCTCTAGCCTCACATGACAATATATTTATCTTGAATTTTTATCTCACTCTGTCACCTGGGCTGGAGTGCAGTGGCACAATCATGGCTCACTGCAGCCTCAACATCCCAGGGCTCAGGTGATCCTCCCACCTCAGCCTCCCAAGTAGCTGGGACCATAGGTGCATGTCACCATGCCTGGCTAATTTTTGTATTTTTGTAGAGATGGGGTTTTACCATGTTGGTCAGGCTGGTCTTGAAATCCTGGGCTCAAGTGATCTGCCCCCTTTGGCCTCCCACAGTGCAGGCATTACAGGTGTGAACCACTGTGCCCAGCTTATCTTTGGTTTTCAACAGTTTGACTCTGGCCTATCTAAATGTGGTCATTTTAAAATTTATCCTGCTTGGAGTGCTGCGAGTTTCTTGGATCTGAAAGATGCTATCTTTGATCAATTTTACAAAACTGTTCAAATATTTTTCTGTCTACCCTTTCACTTTCTGAAACCCCAGTTACACAAATGTTAAATCTTTTGATATCATTCCACAGTCTTGGCTCCTCTGTTCTTTTTTCATTCTATTTTTTTCTTTCTATATTTCAGTTTAGAGAAGTTTATTGAGTACATTGCAAATTGAATTAAATGATTTTTTTCCTGTTGTGTCCATTCTGTTGTTAAGCTCATTCAATGACCTTTTCATTGCAGATACTATATTTTCCAGTTCTAGGATTTTCATTTGGTTATTCTTTATAGTTTCCATCTATTTGCTGAGATTCTGCCATTTATTCACCCATTCCATCCTTTTCTGGTAAGTCAATCCTTCACTATATTTTTAATAGCAGCTTTAAAGTCTGTGTCTGCTAATTCTGACATCTGGGTCATCTGTGGGTCAGCATTTATAGCCCATTTTCCCCTTGATCACGATCATATTGTCCTGCTTCTTCGTATGTTATTAAATTTTCATTCCATACTGAACATTAAAAATGACACCTTGTAGAGACTCTCAGCTATGCTATCTTACTCTAAAGAGTGTTCAGTTTTGTTCTGGTGGGTCCTGTGTAGGCTTTGTTTTAGGCTTTATTAGGATGGGTCTATTTTGGCTTATCCCTATGTCCTGGGGTATAGTCCTTGATCATGAGATATGATCCTTATGACCCTTTTATGGTTTCAATGGAAAGATATTCATAAAGTCTCTCTAATTTGGTGCCACTTGAACTGTAAACTCTGGCCAGTACTAGGCAGCAGCTGAAATCTCTGCTTAGCTCTGTAGCTTCCCAGTTGTGGCTTTTTTCTGGATTCCTTGAGGTTGCACCCTGTATATGTAGAGGTTAGGAGACAGCCAAGAATCTGAGGGGTATTTGGATGCAGATTTCAGAGCTCCCTGCTCTGTGGTTCCCTCCTTTATAGGATTTTAATCCTTAACTTCCAGCCACTTAGGCAACCTCAAACTCCAACCCCATGTCCTCATCCCATTAAGACTTTCTGTTTTAGTTCAAACCTCCCACTGTGTCTCATGAGCTGAGAAATGCCTTTAGGTGACAAGCTGGATATATGTGGAGCCCACCTAGTTGGCTTGCTTTCTTTCAAAGATTATATTCACTCTAGTTTCTGCCTGTTTTTGATTATTCTCCTGGCCTTCAAAGAATGGTTTTAAACATTTTATTCAAAGTTAATAACTGTTATTGGCAGGAGAGTTAGTCAGATAGAGGCTCTTCTATTATTCCAGGATCAAGCACTCACTCCTCACGTAAATTGTCATCACCCCTTTTTGGCCTACTGCAGGTCAAACAGGCTATGCATTTGCCCACCCACCCAGCCTGGAATCTGAAAACTCTGGCATTTTAGAGGTGATGGTGGCCAGTGAGACACTGCTGTTCTATCTATTCATGAATATTGGCTAGTTGTTTAATAATGTGTATTTTATTAAAAAAAAATCTCCAGGCTGAGCATGGTGGCTCATGCCTGTAATCCCAACACTTTGGGAGGCCAAGGTGGGCAGATTGCTTGAGCTCACAAGTTCGAGACCACACTGGACAACATGGCAAAACCCCATCTCTACCAAAAAATACAAAAATTAGTCAGGCATGGTGGCAGGTGCCTGTAGTCCCAGCTACTCAGGAGGCTTAGGTGGGAGGATCCCTTGAGCCTGGGAAGCAGAGGTTGCAGTGAGCTGAGATAGCACCACTGCACAACAGCCTGGGCAAGGGAGCCAGACCTAGTCTCAAAACAAACAAACAAACAGCTCCTGTCCTAGGGCTAGCATTTGACCTTCAAACCACTTGCTGGGTCAAGGATGCTCAGGACTTCCTCACCTATCCCCTTGTTGTCATGATAGGAAACAGGTCCAGAGGTTGAACAACTGCCTCTGGCAGAGGCTGGCTAGGTGCTCATCAGAGCTCTTTTCTCCTCCTGGATACGCAGCTTAACAGTACATTTCTCAGGCCTTCGTACATGGATGGCGCTATGTGACTAGTGCTCTTCCTCTTGTCTAGCAGGGGGATGATGCCAGGGTAATCTTTGTTCTTCTCTCTTACCAGGATAATTTTAAAGACATATATTGAAGATGGTGGAGCCACAGTATGGAAGGAATCAAGGTCTCTAAATGACCACATAAGTGGAACTTTCTTCCTGACCAATATTTGACTGTGATATGGACAAGAAAGTAATCTTTGGTTATGTTAAGCTACTGAGATTTCTTTTTTACAGCAATTGGTGCTATTTATGCTAATAAGTTTGCACAGACAATAACCTAGTTAGTGGTAAAAATGTGACTAGAATCCGATCTCCCATTTCCTTTAATGGTTAAATACAATTCCATTCAAATATAACTTTCATAATTATTACATTAGTACACTAGTTTACAAAATAGTTTATAACAATTAGGAGCATGCTTATGAATGAATGAAAATAATGACTTAATAAATGGAAACATAGTGACTTACCTAGAGATTGAATGCCTTTTTGTTTAAGAAAGCTGTGCAAAGCATTTGTATTAAGATTTAATATAAATCCCAGTTCTGGTGTAAGTTTCCAGAAGCCATCCTACAAAATTAAGAAAACAAAGGTAAGTTATGTTATTGACATTTTATGACATAAGAAGTTATGTAGTGGGGGAGAGAGAGGGGCAAGGGTTGAAAAACATATTTTCACTACTTGGGCAACAAGACAATTAGAAGCCCAAACCTCAGCACCACACAGTATGCCCATGTAATAAACCTGTACATGTACCTCTGCATCTAAAATAAAATTTTAACAAATTAAATGAAAAAAGAAGTTATGTGATAAATATGTTTCCATGTATTGAATTTCAGTTAATTAAGGCATTTCTAACATTTTTATTACTGTAAAATAAAGTTCTTCATACACTAGTGACATAGTACTGTTTGGAACCTCATAAATGCTATGAACACTACATATCTGGTGGCACTTATAAAAAGTGTTGAAAGAGGCTCATGGGTAGAGATTTTTTAAAATCGTACTTTTTTTCTTCTAGCAATGCTTTATTTCATTTTTTATTGATACATAATACTTGTACATATTTTGGGGTTCACATGATATTTTGATACATGCATAGAATGTGAAATAATCAGGTCAGGGTATTTAGGATCTCCATCAGCTTGAACATTTATCATGTATTTGTGTTGGCAACATTTCAAATATTTTCTTCTGGCTATTTTGACATATACAATGTCTTGTTAACTATAGTCACCCTACTGCATTGTCAACTAGCAATGAGCATTGAACCGGTATTTCTCAAACTTTTAAATAGCATGATTCCTTCTTTAAAAAAACCCCACTTTATTGAAATATGATTGGCATACAAAAAGTCACCAATATTTAATGTATACAACTTGATGTGTTTGGAGATAAGTATACACCCGTGAAACCATCAAACCATCACTTATCAATGCCATGAACTTAGCCACCACTCCCAGAACTTTTCTTCCACCCCTTTTGTTTTGTTTTGTTCCCTTTTGTGGAAAGAGTACTTACCATAAGATAGACCTCTTAGCAAATGCTTCAGTATAACATATCGGATTGTCAATCATAGGCCGTGTATTGTACAGTAGATCTTCAGCATGATTCCTTTTGTTTAACATAAAAATGTACCCTGATGTAGTCTGAAACATGAAAATGACAGTTTTTTCTAAGTACAAAATTGTTATATTAAACATGCACTTTAAAACTACCTTCCCTGCACACCCCCATCATCTGCCTGCTCCCTCACATGCAGAGGAGAGTGTGCTAAGCCTGAGCTTGGGGATATTAACCTCAACGGAGACAGAATTCAGGCCCTAGGGAAACCAACACAGGGAGCAGAAAGCAGGGTGTGGCCCTAGGCAGGTGCACAGGTTGAAGGATCTATGGCAATAATTTGAAAAATGACAGCAGTGATAATGTGTACCAACCCATAGAGAACTGGTACCAAGTGCTGTTCTTTTATATGTTTAGCCACTTCCTGTGGAGCATGATTTATCACACCCACATTGCAGATGAGAACACGGAGGCAGAGAAAGGTTAAGCAATTTGTCTAAAGTCTCACAGCTAACAAGCAGCAGAGCCAGGAGTGGCCGTGGGATCCATACTCTTGACCATCTGCAGTATGCTCCCAGCAGGCTTTTGCATGCACTGTCTCAAGTACGGAAACTGGGCAGCTGTGATTATCCTATTTAAACCCCAAACCCACTCTGTGAAGTAGACACTATCATTATCTCCACTATATGGATGAGGAAGCTGAGGCTCAGACAGGTTACCTGACTTGTCCCAAATCACAAAGTGAGCTGGGACTCAGGCTTACTTTTATGCTACATCAAGCCCTTTCCATTTCACTAAACTACTTTACACCAAAACAAGTAATCACAGATGCAGGACTGGGTCTTAGTACCAGCGATGGGGCCAAATCTACAGGGTGTTTATTAGCTTAACAAATGGAGTGATAAGCTCTAACACAATATACATGTTGAATAATATCTGTATTCCCGTGACCTATGTGAAAATATTTAGAGTACAGGTACAAGTGCTTGTGCTCTACTTCACAGTGGGAAATTTATGTGGATTACAAACCATTAGTTCTAGAATCTAGGAAATTAAGATCTCACCCCATCATCTGTTCAGAGATGTTCATTTTCATGTGAGGAATAGTAACATTCACCAGCATGAGGTTCTGGTCTAATGTTGGTAGGGAAACACCAGCCAGCATCAAGCACACTGTTTTGTTCAGCTGTCTGTTTTGTTCTGTAGCAAGAGCTCCTCAGTGAAGGAAGCAGTATGATTTACACCCCAGTGCACAAGCCCCTTCCTTCACTACAGACTGATGATAGACAGTTCCTTGACCAGCTGCTTTGAGGAGCCCCGTTCTAAACTATGAAGCCAGCCAACCACAGATTTAAGGAGAAATAAGACACATACCTCTGTCTGTAGACTGAGGAGTTCTGTCCAAGGCACAGCATCCTGCCAGTGCTGTGTGCACACTATTTCATCCTCTTCTTTTACTTCCAGAAAGCACGGGATACGGTTGTCTGTTGTATCACATTTTATTTGTAAAAAGCAGCTGTCTAGAAGTACTTCTCATAGCTCATGACTTTCTGTTTCAGAACAACTTTGAAAACCATAGTCAGGATATTGACTTCCTTCGAGACGGCTTACTGATTCTTCCAGAAGACAGAGATCTACTGGGGTAGTCCGGGACTGACTGCAAAGAGGCTCAGGTAAGGCAGAGGCCATTGGCAGCCTAAGGTTGGCAGTCAAAGAGGCTGCGGAAGGTTGAAAATGAAAAGGAGAGGAAGCAGAGGGATGATAAGACCCAAAACCTCTGATGCGATCAGGGTCTGTAGGAACAGAGAAATGAAGCTGGGGAGAATCCAGCTCAGGGAAGGTGCCAGCAGAAGGCCTGGTCATATGGCCTCCAGCAGGTTGCGGTGGAGCAGACTGTGCAGAGCTCAATGAGCTCCCTGAAAGAGCGATGCCACAGTAGGGTGCAGAAGGTGGGTTCTGGGGAGGTCCTGTGGGACAAGACGCCGACTGTGGGATCCAGTCAGCACAACTGCCAGGCGCAGGGCCTTGGCTGAATTGAGATGCATCAAACTGTCTGGGAGGAGCAGCTGAACCAAAACTAGCTACCTGACGATATGAGGCAAAAGGCAAGGAAGCAGCATTGTGAGAGCGGGCAGCCGGGGAAAGAGAGGAACCAAAGGCTGGAGCAGAAACACAAAAAAGGCTAGAAGTAGATGTTCCCGGCCGGGCGCGGTGGCTCACACCCGTAATCCCAGCACTTTGGGAGGCCAAGGCGGGCGGATCACGAGGTCAGGAAATCAAGACCATCCTGGCTAACCCGTCTCTACAAAAATACAAAAAATTAGCCGGGCATGGTGGCAGGCACCTGTAGTCCCAGCTACTCAGGAGGCTGAGGCAGGAGAATGGCGTGAACCCGGGAGGCGGAGCTCGCAGTGAGCCAAGATCGCGCCACTGCACTCCAGCCTGGGTGACAGAGCAAGACTCCATCAAAAAAAAAAAAAAAAAAAAAAGTAGATATTTCCAGTGGACTTTCTTAACTTTCTTAAATAGTGGTTCAGTTGCTGTTGGTTTACATGACTCTGTCCAATTTAAATCCAATAGCTTTTCCACACCTCCACGTTCTAAAGTTGATGTGAAAGCTGGTAGTACACCTAAGCCATCCTCTTCAAAATCTTCAGAAATTTCTGGCTTAGATAATTTCATTTTTCTTTTAGCCCTAAGTTTTGGTTTGGATGAACGTAATTCTTGCCACTCAGAGGACACTAAAAGAGGCTGCCCAGAAGAGAAAATTATTAATGTAAGGGGAAAACACAGAATAAAAAGAACAATCAAGCAAACATTCTTCCCAGCACTTGACTTCCCACCCATCAGGCAGTTGCTCATCCAGAATCAGGATCATCAATATGAGCTGGGATGTTGAAAATAACACCAGTGCTGGGCGCGGCAGCTCACGCCTGTAATCCCAGCACTTTGGGAGGCCAAGGAGGAAGGATCACCTGAGGCTAGGAGTTTGAGAACAGCTTGGGCGACACAGTGAGACTCCATCTCTACAAAAAATAAAAAATTAGCCGGGTGTAGTGGCTCACGCCTATAGTCCCAGCCACCTGGGAGGCTGAGGCAGGAGGAGTGCTTGAGCCTGGGAAGCTGAGGCAGCTATGAGTGCAGATTTGCACTACTGCTCTCCAGCCTGGGCGAGAGGGCAATACTCTGTCTCAAAAAAGATAAAAAGGAAAGTAAATAATGCCACTAGAGACATTCAAGATCATTTCAGTACAAGGCCCTTTTTTTCTAGACACGGAAGCTGAGACCTGGAGAGAATATCAGCAATCAATAGATTGAAAGACCTTCTTTCTTAGTTCTCAGAATTGTGGAATTTTAAACACCCCTCATTTTACACATGAGGGAACTGAGGAGCACAGAAGCGACTTGCCCAAGATTTTACAACGAGCAGTATCACAGGGTGTATGTTAGGCCTAAAATAAGATAGTCATTTGAAGTAAATTATTCTAGTCTTTTATATTGCTTTACAGCAATATTAAGAAAATGAGAAAATGGAAAAACAGTCTCAAAAGCTTTATTTAGTTTTTTACTTATTTATTTTTTGAGACAGGGTCTTGCTCTGTTGCCTGAGGCTGGAGTACAATGGCACAATCACAACTCACTATAGCCTCGAACTCCTGGGCTCAAGTGATCCTCTCACCTCAGCCTCCCCAGTAGCTGGGACTGTGAGCATGTGCCACCACACTCAGCTAATTTTTAAATTATTCTTTTGTAGAGATATGATCTCGCTATGTTGATGAGGCTGATTTTGAACTCCTGGGCTTAAGTGATCCTCTCAGCTCAGCCTCTCAAAGTGCTAGGGTTACAGGTGTGACACTCTGTCCAGCCAAAAGCTTTAAGGTAATTAAATGAACATATAGTTATACCGGAATATGAATAATATGCATGCAAAACAAATTTTGAGGGATACTATATTACTATTACTGTTTCAATCTAAATGGAAAGAGTGTTCCTCAAAAAGTTGCCTGTAGCAAATCCAGTTTTATATGGATGACTAGTCCTTGATATTTTTGAAATAATTAGCCTGTAATTTTACCTGTGAATATAAGCTATTTAAAACAGGAGTAGTCCTTTCCCAACTCAGTCAAATTTTAAGTATATACCTGAATAATTAATATTATAGAACATATGAAAAGACAGATTTAAAAATAATGCTTACTTATCTGGTTAAATTTTTAAAAATCAGAGAAGCAAACTGGAAAAGACCAATAGTGATGGACTAGACCTATCGGATATTAAAGTCTCTTATAAAATTACAATAATTATAGTAGACGAATCAAGGAACAGAGTAGGTAAGTCCAGCAATAGCTCCTAAAATGTGAGAATTACTAGATTATGAAGGTGGCATTTCAAGTCAATAGGAGGAAAGGGAATAGCCATCTGGAAAAGAAAAATATTGATTCCATATCTCTCATCCTGTGCCAGGATAAATTTCAATTGGATGAAAAATTGAATGTAAACATGAAAACATAAAACTATTTAAAGAAATAAAGGGAAAAAATTTTAAGTGTAATCTCCAACTAGGAAAGATATTTCTAAGCATGATGAAAAGCAAAACAACACTAAACAAAAAGAAGAAACACAAAGATTAAAAATTTGACTGCATTAAAAAATCTGCATGACAAAAAATAATAAGCAACATCAGAATAACACGTGGAATACTGGGAAACAAATTTTCACAACTCATATCACAAAGGGCTAATTTCCCTAACATAAAAAGTTTTCCTAAGATAAATAAGAAAACGACTAAAATCTCAATAAAAAAGATAAAAGACATGAACAGATAACACACAGGAAGTGATACATAGGGCTGTAAGAATACAAAATATGCTCCTCTTCATTCATAAAGAAACAAAAACGTAAATGTCACCAATACATTTTTCACCTGTAAGATTTGCAAAGATCAAAAATTTGATTAAGTCAGGTATTGTGGAGCATCCCAGCTACTCAAGAGGCTGAGGTGAGAGGATAACTGGAGGCCAGGAGTTCAAAGCTGTAGTGCTCTGTGATAGAGCCTGTGAATAGTCACTGCACCCCAGCCTGGGTGACAGAGTGAGACTCCATCTCAAAAAAAAAAAAAAAAAAAGAATCATACTGAGAAATATGGGTTATTTTATGAAATTGCTTCTTGGATAGTATTTTTGTATTTTTTAGTAGAGACAGGGTTTTGCCATGTTGGCCAGGCTGGTCTTGAACTCCTGACCTCGGGTGATCCACCCACCTTGGCCTCCCAAAGTGTGGGGATTACATGTGTGAGCCACCGTGCCTGGCCTCGTCATGATTCTTCTATTTGCCAAAATCACCCACTTGCTTCCTCTTTCCCTTCAAGTTCACAATTGCTTATTTTGCTTAGCCACACACCCACACCTTGATCATCTAATGTGTGGCCCCCAACCTTTATGGCAGCAGGGACTGGTTTCATGGAAGGCAATTTTTCCATGGACGGGGTGGGACAGATGGTTTTGGGATGAAACTATTCCACCTCAGATCATCAGGCATTAGATTTTCAGAAAGAGCACTTAGATCCCTCCATGGGCTGTTCACAACAGGGTTCGGGGCTCCCATGAGAATCTACTGTCACTGCTGATGTGACAGGAGGCGAGCTCAGGCAGTAATGCTCGCTCACTGCCCCCCACCTTCTGTTGCGCAGCCCAGTTCCTGACAGACCAGGGACTGCAGGTTGGGGACCCCTGATTTAAGGAACAGCGTGGGCTCTGGACCCCTAGCTTCAGTGCCCTCAATTTCTTGCTAAGAGTTATAGCATTGAATTTTTCAAATGATTTACTTTAAAAACTTGGATTAGGAGATATGTTTTAAAAATGTCTGCCTCTCGCTTGTTCTCAGTGTGCTTTCATGAGCGGGAGGGAACGAAGTGGACTTGGGGTTGGTGCAGAAGACACTGCGCCTAAGCCGAGGCATGGCTGCAGTGGGGAGCGAGCACCCAGCACTGAGCGCTGTCCTTCCTGAACGCGTCCCAGCAGAAAAGGTGTTGCGCTCCCTGGAGGGTCTCATTTCACAATGAAGACGTATCAAATAAGGAAATGCCCCAAGCTTCAGCGAGTCGGGAAGGACCAAACAGACCCGGATGTCCGGGCTCTATTGCGGCTGGCTTGTTACTGAATTCAGTGGAATGACTCCGTGCGGAATGCGGCAGGTGCCACATTTTGGTAAAACAGATACTGAGGGAGAGTAACAGAGGCTTGACATTTTTGCTAAATTACATGGTCCATTCAAAAAATTTATTGCAGCTAACATAAATATAAACTTTCAAGTCATCAAGCTAATGGATAATATTTTTCATCTGATATGTTTGGATCTGGAAGTATTCAGATCCAAAGTATTTGCAAATTTAGTATGAAATAATTTATCACCACACTGTATTAAAACCTAAATTAATTTATAACTAATTTTGAAAATAACTTCAAAAATCTCTATAAACAGGCCAGGCATGGTGGCTCACTCCTGTAATCCCAGCTACTTGGGAGTCCGAGGTAGGAGAATCTCTAGAGCCCAGGAGGTCGAGGCTGCAGTGAACTATGATGGTGCCACTGCACTCCAGCCTGGGCAACAGAGTAAGACCCTGTCTCAAAAAAAAAAAAAAAAAATCTAAAAACAACACATGTGCACTATGAGAAAATTAGAAAATACAAGTAGACACAAGTAGACAGACACAAAGAAGAAAATAAAAGCCATACAGAATGTCTTATCTGATCTCTGGCATATATCCCTCCAGAACTTTTCTGTGAACAAAGTACTTACGTGTGTGGCGGAGTGTAGAGGCGTATCTCTTATTTTGTTAATTTAATTTTTATTGTGGGAAAAATGTATACAACAATGTTTGCTATTTTAGTCATTTTAGAGGTTAGTGGCATGAAGCACACTCACACTGTTGTGCAACCATGACCATCTCCAGTTTCAGAGCTTCTTCTGGGTGTGCGTTTTTGAAACACATATAAGATAAGTATACATTTTCCAGGGCCCATTTTAACAGTGAGTCTCTCTTGTTTCAAGGACAGTCGATTCTTAATTGTACATCAGAATTTTTTTCCCAAAACAATGAACTTCTTACTCCTCCTGACTCCCCAAACTCTTTGTTTGTGTTTGCTTAAAGTATTATTTTTCTTTCATGGGCAATCCATGCCAATGGTTCAAAATTCAAAATATACAAAAGGGTGCACTGTAAGAAAGTAAGGCCGGGGGCGGTGGCTCACGCCTGAAATCCCAGCACTTTGGAAGGCCAAGGCGGGTGGATCACTTGAGGTCAGGAGTTCGAGACTAGCCTGGCCAACATGGTGAAACCCTGTCTCTACTAAAAATACAAAAATTAGCTGGGTGTGGTGGCGCACAACTGTAATCTCAGCTATTCAGGAGACTGAGGCATGAGAATCACTTGAACCCAGGAGGTGGAAGAGGCAGTGAGCTGACATCGTGCCACTGCACTCCAGCCTGGGTGACAGAGCGAGACTCCATCTCAAAAAAAAAAAAAAAATTAAGATTAAAAAAAAAAAGAAGAAAAAGCAAGTATCTCTCCAAACCCAAGGCCACTTGTCAGCTTTCTGCCCCATCTGTTGGGCAACAGTGTCTGTTTCAGACACCTTTGCAAATTAATAACTACAGCTAATATTTATCAAATATCCACGAGCTAGACATGTTATAATGGTCTCAGAACTCTTCACAACCACCTGAGGTGGATTTTACCACTCTCCCCACTTGGGCATTAGGACTGGGGCACTGGGAAGGTCAAGTCCCACAGACTGAAGCGCGGTCTGGGGTTCAGACCTGAGCAGTCGGCCACAGCACCTGTGATCTTAACCACTATATTTATTGACTTTCAATCATCTACCTTTTGTGATCTTTGCCAACCTGACAGAGTTAAAAAATAAAAAGGAATCTCATGGCAGTTTTTATATTTTAACTTCTTTTAGCAACAAGGTTGCACATCTTTCGTATATTATTTTCTTATTTATGATCAAATCCTTGCTCTGTCAACCAGGCTGGAGGGTAGGGGTGCCATTTTGGCTCACTGCAACCTCTGCCTCCTGGGTGCAAGCATCCTCCTGCCACAGCCTCTTGAGTAGCTGGGACTACAGGCAAGCGCCACCACGCCCAGCTAATTTTTGTATTTTTTTTGGAGAGATGGGGTTTCACCATTTTGCCCAGGCTGGTCTTGAACTTCTGGGCTCAAGCCGTCTGCTGCCTTGGCCTCCCAAAGTGCTGGGATTACAAGCATGAGCCACTGCACCCAGCCTAAAAAACTTTTTGTAGAGATGAGGTCTCACTTTGTTGCCCAGGCTGGTCTCAAACTCCTGGGTTGAGGTGATTTTTCCCACCTCAGCTTCCCAAAGTGTTGGGATTACAGGCATGAACCATGTGCCCAATTAGATTTTAAATTCTTAAATTTTGGAAATTTTAGTTTTTTAACCTAGAGACCTAAGAGTGTTATCAGCACTGTTAACAAAACAGTTTCTTTGCTTTTGAATTTGTCTTCCAATTTTTATTTAAGCCACATTTTTCCATTTCTATTATGTTTCTGGTTATAAGGGCCACAGTATAAAGCACTATAAACTTTAAGAAATATTGGTGGTGAATTTAGATTATTAGATGGCACTTCTATTGATAATTTCATGACAAACCTATTATACTACCTAAATGACTTTAGCTTCCTGGATGACAATCTATTTGCCCATGATAGAAGCACAGCCACAGGTGTTCTCTTTTTGTACTATACAGCTCCATTCATACATTGTGAAGTCTCTGTAATGCAACATGATGTAATTCAACATTTTATAAATGCATGAATATTTTCCATCATCAGGGATACAACTTCTTCATGTACAGGTAAGAAGGGAGCTATTTTAGCAAAGGGTTCCCTTCATCTTCATGAAAAAACGAAAGCTCAATATCAACTTATTTGGTAATCAGCATTTACCTGGTTCCTGATGGCTCCTTGGGGCTCCCCCTGCCAGCTCACGTAGGGCAGGAAGTCTACATCTTCTTTGGCAATAAGTTCAGAAACTTTTGGAATATCAGGGAAAGGCGATTCATTCTCATCCTATATTGAATCACAAATAGATTAAATCAAATAGACGTTATCCAATTAAATGATGATTACACATTCTAAAGCCTATGGGGTGTTGGTTTGGGATACGCTGGTGTGTGGGACTGGAGCTTGTGCCGTGGGCCACAAGCGTGAGGGAAAGTGGGGAGGTGGAGTGACTTTCCTCTTTACGGAGCACTGGCAGGTGCTGGCCACTGTGCTGGGCACGTTATGTGAATTTTCCCCTTAAACTTATGTAGGGGGAAGGGGCTCTCAGGGAACCCAGGCCTTTTCTGTTTTTTGAGGGTCTTGGATTAAAAAAAGACAATAAATGCCAAAACTGTAACAAAATTATAGGGTATCCAAAAAATACACATTAGCTAATTATTAATAATTATAACATTAAAAATGATAACATACTCAACTCATTTAGAAAGATCACCCTAAGTCCCAACACCGAAGCCCCCCATGAATGGGAGGTTGGGACTTGTGGGGCCTGCTGGCCTGTCTGCAACCCACGCTTCCCAGGCCCAGGGTGTGGGTGTCGTCATTAACCATCAAAGCAAGGGTGACTTTCTTAACGTGGAAATATAAATAAAATAATTTAACCTAAAATTAACAATAATACATACCCTTTTCTCAACTGCCACAAAGCTTGTAAATTGTATTATGAGAGAGTTTTCTTTACTGAGTTTAATAATCAGAGATTTCAAGGTTTGTTTCTTCATCTAGGATAGAATAAAACATAAGTCATGTCCTGTTTTGTTTATTTCTATTTAGCTATGTCAGTAAATCATTTTAAGATTCGTATTTCAGACTAAATATTGAATTGTAGGTCCCATCTAAATTGGTGGCTCAATATTCCCTTTAAAATGAGATCAACTGATTTAGCCATAGAAAATGTCACTCTTCATTATTCAGCTCCCTGTAGTTCACAGAGAGCTCCCCCGGGCAGTGGGCTTTCTCATTCTTTCACAGTCTGTGGCTCCCAATTTAAAGCTGAGGAATTGGAAAGAGGGAATGACTTGTTCAGGATAAAAGGGTCTTAAACAAAACAGCACACAGAGGCTGCCAACCCAGCGGCATCTGAGGAGAATAGGGAGACCACCAGGTGACTATCTGTCTCTAGAACTGTCTGTGGGGGTCTCCAGGCCCTGCTGTCACGCTAGCACCTTCTTGTGGGGTGGCATTGAGGACTAACACTCACAGCCTTGTTGAAGATCTCATCCCTGAGAGAACAGCTGGGCAGTCCCGGTGGCCTGGCTGAGGGGCCCCTCTGCTGAGGCCGTGGTCTGCACAGCATGGGGGGAGTCAGGTGGGCTTTGGCAGGTCACTCAGCATTTCGCACTCAGGACTTTCATCAGTAAGATGGGAATACTAACGCTACTACACGAGAGATCTGAGGTGACGTCCACTACAGGCACTCAGCGAGTGTTCTCTGAGCCCTCCTTGGGCTTTTTCTGATAAGTAAAACATTACAGAATTTTCCAGAAACCACTGACATCCACTCTTTTGTTAATTCATTCAACAAACATTTACCACACACCCCACATCCCAGGCACAGTGTCACAGATACAGTGATGAATGCCCTGACACCACAGTCTCTTTCTCCATGCAGCTGACCTCACTTTCTATTTCCACAGATAAATCAATGTAAGAATGCTCAAGAAGAATGTCTAATAGTTTTTACAATGAAAAGAACAAACCTCATGACTGGTTTCATTTTCGTGAAGAATGCCATCTTCGTAATCTCTGATTAGAGCTCGGGTTGCCAGCTTGTGGATCATCTGTGTTTAAGTAGCAAAGGAAAAAAAAAGATTCACTTGGCTTCTAATACAAGACTTGCAAAGAACATCATTTTAAAAATGGAGGTATAACCTGCATACAGTAAAATGCACTCCTCTTAAATACACAGTTTGATGAGTCTTAAGGGATGTATACAGTTGTGTGACCACTGTTGAAGTGAAGACACAGAACATTCTCTTTACCCTGAAAGGTTCCTGTGTGCCCCTGTGTAGCTTCCTCCAGCTCTGGCAGCTCATCTGTTTTCTGTCCCTAGAGTTTTGCTTTTTCTATAAAAGGCCATTTTGTCAATTCATTTTATTTAAAAAATTGAAAACTTCTTTTCTACCATAGGAAGAGCCACCTTGGCCCTGGGATGCCCGTCCGTGAACATGGTCTGCACTCTGAAGGGTGAAGACTGCACAATGTGCACCACCAGGTGCTTCCTCTCCAACAACTGAGAGATGGAACTCTCCTTCATTCCAACTCTTGTAATTTTGTCATTGATAAGGCTGCTTCTCACAGAGGAAGTACAACTTGCTGTGACTCTATGGAAAATGACCTCTTCCCAGGTAAAATTATTTTACCTTCTTTCCCCCTTAGATCTAACTTTTAAAAATACACTTTTAATTTATTCTCCCTTATCAGTACCCACAAAGATCTAATTTTTAAAGCAATATTGAGCTTAAGTTCTATACATAAGTCACTGGCAACTAATAAGTCAATGATACCGATTTAGTGCTGAAAAGTAAGCTATACATTTTTGAGAAAAAACCCAGCAATGTCTGGGAAATGATTTATCTGGTTATACTAATACTCCTTTGAATAAAAAAAACTACATAAATAGCATGTATAGGCTAAACTATAGTGGATTCAGTACCAGTCCAAATGTTGCTTCTTGGTAATAATTTGTGATATTGTGATATGTAAAAAGGTAAAATAGGCCACCCCAAAAGATACTTCTTCGGCATATTTTGAAATGCTATTCAGAGGGACAGCAGACATAGGAGTAGCTCTGAAAAGCAGTCCTTTTGCAGGGAATATTTGCATCTGCAGAGGAATCCTATGTCAGTGAAGGAAACAGCAGATGCAAACAGGCTTTCTCTGAGACCCCCTTATCTGCCTTATCCAGATTTAGGAAAGATGAACTCCCAGGAAGAGGAGGCTGAAGTCTGATACTTTAAAGGGATGATAGAGAAACTGTTACCAGAGGTGCCTCTATTCTCTCAGGGCTGCTGCCTGCCAGACTTCATCTGCATCACAAGAAAGCCTTTGCTCACCACGTGTTTCCTCCCCTCACCCTCCCACAACCTGTCCCCACCTCCCCCAGGAGCCCCACAATCCCACCTGCCTCTGTACGGTATGAAACTTCAGTCATCTGGCCCTTCTTTGAGTCTCATGTGGCTCATGCACACGTAACGACATCTGCATGTCTCTTCCCCTGTTAATCTATCGTTGGATTATTTTATAGACCAAACATGGAAACTTCAGAGGGAAAGTCTGAACTTCCCTACAGACATAAGAAATGTATGTATTTGTTATTCCTAACAGGACGCTTCAACCACACCTGAGTTTATGTTAATGAGGTGACTTTTAGAAAGTCCCTAGAATGAGGGCTGGTTGCTGGGGAACCAACCATATGATTAGAGGGCTGGAACTTCAACCCCACTCCCCAACCTCCAGAGAGGGGAGAGTTAATCACCAATGGCCAATGATTTAATCAACCAGGCCTTTGTAATGAAACCTGCATTAAAAACCCCACCTAAAGGGGTTCAGGGAGCTTCTGGGTCAGCATTCATGTGCCAGGAGGATGGTGCATCCCAACTGTATGTTAGACAGAAGCTCCTGTGCTTGGGACTATTCTGGGCCTTACCCTATATACCCCTTCATCTGGCTGTTCATTCGTATCCTTTATAATATTCTTTGCAATAAATCAGTAATACTAAGGCAAACTTTTCCTGAGTTCTGTGAGCTGTTACAGGAAATTACTGAACCTGAGAAAGGGTTGTGGGAACACTGACTTGGAGCTGACCAGAAGTGTGGGTAACCTGGGGACCCGCTACTTGCTACTGGTGTCTGGAGTGGGGAACAGTCTTGTGGGACTGAGCTCTCACCCTGTGAGGTCTGTGCCAAACCCAGGCAGCTAGTGTCAGAACTGAATTAAATTGTAGGACATGCAACTGGTGTCAGAGAATTGGTTGGGAAAAACACATATCTGGAAACCAGAAATGCTGTGAGTATGGGGGAAACAGGAATTTTTTTCTTTCATAATTCATTTGCTTTTAATCAAAACATGGAAAAAACCCACATCCTCAATATACGATATGATCTACTCTTAGTCCAGTACTTTTATAACTAATATTTCTAAGTAGCATCAGTAGACCAGTGGCATGTAACTTTTTTTTTGACTAGCATCACCTTTTATTACACAAAATAGATTTCAGCCACGTTGCACTTTCATTCTCGCTATAAATCTGGCTTTAAAAAAATCCCTAGGGATTCAGTCTCATCGATTTCATGATTTTCCTTTCATTGATGTCATGCTTATATTGTAGTCAGAGTACTCTCAAAGGACAAAAGCAGATGTGGCTGCCTTGGGTTAGCTGCACACAGTGCACTCCCGGCCTGCCCGCTGGAGGCGCGGCTCCCACTATCATCTGGACCGCGACTGCTAGGGACTGTCAAAGCGGCAGCATGCTATCGCCTTCTCCAGCCCTTCTCCAGCAGCACAACCAGTCCTCCCAGCTGGTCCTCTGAGGACCAGCCATCGTGGCGACGTGGTGGCAATGTCCCCAGGCAGCCGACCATCCTGGGCTTCTCTTTGGGCAGACCTGGGCCAGGGCCTTAGGGGATCTCTGTGTCCGTGGTATAAATCTGAATGAGATCAGATACAATATTATCAATGATTGGTAAGGTCGTCACCAAACACCTGCCACCACGGCTTCTCAGCGGGCACCTCAACTCCGTAGACCTGCAGGGCCAGGTAGAGCACTGCCACGGCGATGTGCTGGGCCTGGAAGCGGAGGCACAGCCCCCCGTGGTAGCTGTCCCGCAGCACGGCCCAGGCAGTGACGGCAACGGGGGTCCGCTGCCAGCTGTGGCGGTTCAGCCAGTTCTTGAGGGAAAGCAGGTAGCGGAGCAGGTACTTGTGTGGATGCTGGAAGGAGACCTGGAAGCGCAGAACTCTCAGCATGAGAAGCTGACACTGCACAATGCTGTCCTGGAGCTCCCAGAAGCGGGAGTCCAATTCCAGGGGCTCACCGCTTGGGTTAAAGTACCTGTTGGACACATTGATGATGTCACGAGTCTGCAGGTGCTGCTCTTCCTCTTTGCCGGCCAAGTAAATGGAAGACATGGCAATCAGGTAAGGGTCACAGGCGTCCAGGCTGGTCTCGCAGAAGAACTTATGGTAAATGGTGCAAGCAGTGGCAATGGGAATGGACCGCATCCCTAGCTTGACACTTGCCTCCATGATGAACCTCGCCACTCGGAAGTGCACCCTGGCTTCGGGCGCCGGCTGCCCCTCCGGGCCCCGCGCTGCGGGCCCCGCTCCGCCGCCCTCCCGGGCTTCCATGAGGCTCCGTGGCTTCCAGGAGACCCCGCTGCCCCTGCGGAAGGAGAGGCGGCCCCAGCGCGCAGAGGCCAGCAGAGCCCGGGGGCGGGGGGGTGCTCGCGGCTGGCGCCCCGCCCTCGTCCCGTCCCGCAGGGCCCGCACCCCAATGGCATGTAACTTTTATTGAGTCATGAACATCTTTGAGAACCTCTCTAGACAAATTTGCAAGCATAAATGCCATATTTAATTGCAGATATTGCCTCCCACTGATGCCCATATAGACACACCTAGACCCAACTACCTCAGATGAAGAAGTGCTGCGTTAGAAACCGAAGGAAAGTATCCTCATTTGAACAGATGGCCCATCTCCACATCGTGTAATGAAATTTCAACACAGGAAAGCAACAAAGGAAGCACAGACAGCAGGGGATCCGATCTTTTAGCTTCCCTGGGCCACAATGGAAGAAGAATTGTCTTGTGCGACACATAGAATACACTAACTAATGATAGCTGATGAGCTGAAAAAAAACTTGCAAAAAATTTTCGTAATGTTTTAAGAAAGTTTACGAATTTGTGTTGGGCCGCATTCAAAGCTGCCCTGGGCTGTGGGTTGGACAAGCTTGACATAGAGCATTATATATGGAAATATAAAATCATAACTTTCAAACAATGGGTCGATAGTTTAGGTTTTGAATCTTAAAGTTCCAGTTGTCTTCTGAAGCTCAATAGTCAACACTATTGTACAAAAATTCTTTCTTTTAAATTAGTGCACACAAAGTTGCCTGAAATGGGAAAAAAATAAATTCCTCATTAGCCTTTCCACTCTGCAGTGTCTTGGTTTAACAGAAATTCTTTTGGTGATTTCCTCTCCCCTTTCAATAAAAACTAGAAGCCTCCCCAAAGCCCTGGCTAACCACCAGCTGTGTTCCCAGAAGAAGAAAATCTGCTGGTGAGAAGGGGAGGGAAGAAGACAGAAAAAAAATTAGCAAAATATATTGGTCTTCCCTTAGAATAACAAACTCTGCGCCTTCTTACCTGTGTGCAGTGAGGAATGAATCCATAGACAAGGAGTCGATCATTGCGAAACAAGGACGGCACCTGGGCTGGGGCCTGCAGGGCCTCGGGCGCATCTGGATTGAGTTGCTGCCATTTGACGGAGACACAGTGGCAACTCGGAGAACACAGCCTGGTCATTTGGTCTTCTGTCTATTTATAAAAGAGGAATTATTTCTCTTTCAATGCTCCATCCAGAAAATAGTTACTTCACATTTAAAATAAAGTATACGTTCTATCCTTCGGGAATTTTATAACTCTATGGTATTTTCTCTCCCTTCTGCTACAGGGTACTTTCCCGAAAAGATTTTAAACAGAATTTTATTTTATTTTACTTTATTTATTCTATTTTGAGATGGAGTCTTGCTCTGTCACCTAGGCTGTAGTGCACTGGCGCAATCTTGGCTCACTGCAACCTCCCCCCACCCCCAGCTTCAAGTGATTTTCCTGCCTCAGCCTCCCAAGTAGCTGGGACTAAAGGCATGTGCCACCACACCTGGCTAATTTTTGTATTTCTAGTAGAGATGGGGTTTCACCATGTTGCCCAGGCTGGTCTTGAACTCCTGACCTCAGGTGATCCACCCGCCTCAGCCTCCCAAAGTGCTGGGGTTATAGGCATGAGCCACCACACCCAGCTAGAATTTTAAATAATAGCATGATCATATCCTTTACATTTACAAAGCATCCTGAAATTATGCCTTTAGCTAATTATTAATATGCAGCCTTGGTATGAGTAGATTCCAGTACTTGATATTTCTCCAAAGAAGATACACAAAAGCCAGCAAGTGCATGCAAAGATGCTTGATGTCACTAGTCATTAGGGAAGTGTAAATCAGAACCACAGCGAGATCCCATTTCACACCCAGTGGGATGGCTGTTATTAAAAAACAAGTGGTGGCTGGGCAGAGTGGCTCATGCCTGTAATCCCAGCACTTTGGGAGGCCAAGGCAGGCAGATTGCTTGAGCTTGGGATTCGAGACCAGCCTGGGTCCATGGCGAAATGCTGTCTCTACAAAAAATTAGCTGGGTGTGGTGGTGTGGGCCTGTAGTCCCACCTACTTGGAGGGCTGAGGCAGGAGGATGGCTTGAGACCCGGATGTCAGAGCTGCAGTGAGCCAAGATTGCGCCACTCCATTCCAGCCTGGGCGACAAAGTGATAGGCTGTCTCAAAAAACACCAACAGCAAACAAAAACCAAACAGACAAATAAAAAACAATAGGAAAGAAAGTGGTGGCATATACCTGTAGTTCCAGCTACTCTGGAGGCTGAGGTGGGAGGATTGCTTGGGTTCAGGAAGTCGAGGCTGTGGTGAGCTATGATTGCACCACTGCACTCCAGCTTAGATGACCGAACGACACTGTGTCTCAAAAACCAAAACAAACCAAAGAAAAGCTGATTGATTTCAATCAATATGGAAAAAACCGGAATGATGAGTGTCGGTGAGGATGTGGAAAAACTGGAATCCTGGTGCACTAGTGGTGGGAATGTAAAATGATGCAGCTGCTATGGAAGACAGCATGGCAATTCCCAAAAAAACTAAACATAGAACGAACATATGATCCAGCAATCCCAAGCTGCGCATATATCCAGAATTGAAAGCAGACTCAAACAGACGCTTGTATACCAATGCTCATAGCAGCATTATTCACAATAGCCAAAGGACAGAAACAACCCAAGTGTCCACCGATAGATGAATGGATAAGCAAAACATGGTCCATCCATGCAATGGAATATTATTCAGCTTTAAAAAGAAGGGAAATTCTGACACATGCTTCAACATAGATGGACATTAAAAACATCATGCTAAGTGAAATAAGCCAGACATAAAGGGACAATGTCCTATGACTCCACTTATATGAGATACTCAGAACAGGCAAAGTCATAGAGACAGAACATAGAGTCGTGGTAGCAGGCGCTGGGTGTAGGAGGGAATGTGGAGTTACTGTTTAATGGATACATAGTCTCTGTTTGGGCTGATGAAATAGTTTGAAGATGGTGATGGTTGCACAGAATTGTGAATGTAGCTAACAGCACTAAACTGTACACTTAAAAAAGGTTAAAATGGTAAATTTTATAATAAAGAAAATTAATTTCAGCAAAACATATTTAATAATTCACTTTTAAAAAATCAGTCCATGATTTTTAAGGCAGAAATCAAACTATGAGCTGGGAGAATGACCAGATGATGAACTCCTGTGTTCCCGCTGGTGTAGTCCTGAGGCAGGGCTCACACCTGCAGCAGCTCTTGCCTCTTTACGGCTCCCCTCTCACTCAAGGAAACACAGATATTCCTATTTCTTAGCCTTGGAAGAATGTGAGATTTCCACATGTAAACATAAAACCAGATGTTTAAAAAACATATCTGTTTTCTCCATCTATGCTTGGATTTTGCATTAAAATATTCAAATACGCCGGCACCACACTGGGACAAAATCCTTAGGATGTGACGATTTGCTGTAGAACTGATTGCATTTCACATGTTTTAATTTTGAAGACATTGGAGAAATATTTTTGAAGTACCTGTTAACAGTGTTGAGAAAGCTCACAACTCAACAGGAGAGACATGACATGGGGAAGAATGTACTCATGTGTAGCTGAGGTTAAACAGAGAAAGTGATAATGGGAGGAAACATCTGAAAGTTTGGCTAATTTAAGCTCCCATCCATCAGAGGACTAACTTATCCTTCAAATAGAAAAAAGTTGAAATTCTTGACTTTCAATTCCTGAGGGAGGGAGTAGATGACTCTAAAAACAACCCTATAAGGTATCAGAATGCTGACAAAGATATCAACTTAATTTCCACAAATAACAATATTACCTGAATCTGATCCCAAAGGCCTAGAGCTGGCAAAGAGTGAATAAAGTCTACCTCTTGAAATCTGATACACATCAACATAGCAAAAGGCATAAAGAAGCAACTCTCACTCTAGCAAAGAGCATCTCTGACATTTAAATGACAAGTGCCCTATTACTTTTCTCTCTACAATAATTCTACAACTATCAAGACCTCCTTGCTTAAAGGAGTTCCTCCTGAAATATTAAAGAAAACATCAATTATTTTTCAGAAAAAGAGCTTATGAAAACAATTTCCAAGATGTTTTTCAACCTATGGATAAAGACTGGATTTGTCTTTACCCTCCATATTAATTGGTGATGATCATAACATTGACTAGAAGATCCCTAACATGGGTTATTGGTAGTTACAGCTTCCATCCGTTAGCGAGGCAGGCTGGAGTCTTCCTGTGCTCCTTCAGGGAGGCTCTTAGAGGACCAGAACTCACGCCAAGGAGGAGGCCTGATGGTCTCTACCCCTGGGAAGCTCACTTTACTAGAGTTTATAATTGCAAACACATGCTTGGAAGATGAGGGAGAAACACTTAGAAAGATCCCAAAAACTCGACAGAAAAGCAGAACGGATCCCAGCCCCTCCAGGCATGGGCGGTGCTAACTGGCACAGTCTCTTCTTGGAGCAGGCTCCCCCACTGCACACCCAGACTCTCCATCACATGCCTTACTTTTTTCAAAATTTTGTTTATTTTTAAAGATGGGGTCTTGCTCAGTCACTCAGGCTGGAGTGCAGTGGCCTGACCATGGCTCACTACAACCTCCTGGGCTGAAGCGATCCTCCTGCTTTGGCCTCCCAAAGTGAATACCATATATTATGATATGAGAACATTATAGTCACAAGATGTCAAATACATTCTGGGAGACCTGAAGGCTTGGGTTAACAATAGTTCTGATCAGACTTTACCCACAGGTAATATCTTTTGTGAAGACTGTTTTCTTGTGGACCATATTCCTAGGGAAATACATAGGTATTTAGGAGGAAACATTTACCAACTCACATAGGAGGATAACCCGATAATGAACCCCAGGCTTCTATACATACAGTTTGGCCATACATAGAGTTAGCATTGTTAACTGTTCAATAATCACCTCTTCATTGCCTATTCCCATCCTGCAAGTGGATATCTTAGATGTCAAGAGCAATAATTTACCCCTTCGATCTATATTAATCTTGAATGTGCCCCTAGCCCCAGCAAACATTAAATTTTCAAAACACCATGGCCATTTGTCTCCCTCAGAGGTGATACTCAAACATATGGCCCCATCTGCAAAAACAACTAAAATATCTGCACTAGAGTTAGACGCTGACTACATGCAATCTAGCACCTTCCAGAGGCCTCGTGAAAACACCTGACATTTAAGGAAAGTAGGCCAGTGGACCTGCCAGCTGTTCCCTCTTCCACGCTGTGCAGGTCACATCCCTGCTAAAGCTAATCACCTAAAAGCACAGGAGCTGGGCCCGCACAGGACCTGGCAGAAATGCCTCCCTTCTTTATGTTTGGACCATCTGCTAGGTAAGCTTACTTCCAGGGAAATTGTAAATATATCACACTCTTCTTTTTTTTTTTTTTTTTTTTTTGAGACGGAGTTTTGCTCTTGTCACCCAGGCTGGAGTGCAATGGCGCAATTTTGGCTCACTGCAACCTCTGCCCCCCGAGTTCAAGAGATTCTCCTGCTGCAGCCTCTCCAGTAGCTGGGATTACAGGTGCCTGCCACCACGCCCAGCTAATTTTTGTACTTTTAGTAGAGATGGGGTTTCACCATGTTGGCCAGGCTGGTCTCAAATTCCTGACCTCAGGTGATCCGCCTGTCTCAGCCTCCCAAAGTGCTGAGATTACAGGTGTGAGCCATTGTGCACGGCCAATATATCAGACTCTTATCAGAAGATGAAAGTTACATATCTCAAATGTTATCTTTTTGTCTGTCATTCCTTCTGGGAAACTCAGTTCCCAATGACAGGCCTAGCTCTTCCTGTTTGTCTGGAACTATTGATGCCCTTTCCTCTTTTGTTAAGTCAAATGGGTCTGACTGGCATGGCTTCCCCTTACTTAGAGCAAGTGGAACTCTGGGCCTACAACAGTGTAAATTATCTCAGCCTCTAGCATGAAATTCGTATTTCATATCTTGTTCTAACTCTCTTTCCCTCTCCTGTATGCACGCGGCATGCACACCAAGCCGTACCGGAGCATCCTGACTCATCAGGTAAGCGCCATGGCCCTGGGTCACAGCTTCTCGGTACTCTCGCTGGGCTTCTTCCTTCTCTTTAATCTGGAAAAGATGAGTTTTAAATCATTCCTTACATGAAGAGTGACTTCAGGCTTTAATGAAGAAAACAACATCAATGTTTATTAAAACCCAGGCAAAACCTAAAAACTGAGTCTAAGATGAATGGAAACTTAAATAAAGTGATCATCAAAATGTACTTATCTGATAAGAATTTGAACCAGGAAAGGCCAACTAAAGAGAAGTCTCTTTCAGTTGGGATCAAAATATTTCAGAATCAATAGTGAAAAAAATTTTTTTTTGGTTGGGAGTTTATGTTGAACAAAAAATAATAATTACTTTAAATTTAGTAAATTATAGTTTATAATTGTAACTGTGGTCTAATCCTTACAATATACAAAGAATTAATAAACTGTTGTTTCTTTTCTTTCTTTTTTCTTTTTTTTTAGAAAGTTACAATAGTTTTCATTTCAGCTTGACTTTTATAGCAGGATGCCGGGGATCAGGTTTTACAAAAATATATAAGGGCTTCACCAATTTTCCAATGTGCCTCTCTTAAACTTTTCTTTTTATCTTTTTTCTGAGATGGAGTCTCACTCTGTTGCCCAGGCTGGAGTGCAGTGGTGCGATCTTGGCTCACTGCAACCTCCGCCTCCCAGGTTCAAGAGATTCTCCTGCCTCAGCCTCCCAAGTAGCTGGGATTACAGGCGTGCACAACCACACCTGGCTAATTTTTGTATTTTTAGTAGAGATAGGGTTTTGCCATGTTGGCCAGGCTGGTCTCGAACTCCTGACATCGAGTGATCTGCCTGCCTCAGCCTCCCGAAGTGCTGGGATTATAGGCATGAGCCACCACACCCGGCCCTTTTAAACTTTTCATACTGAAATCACTCTTACAGTGCCAAGGGAAAGAATGTGCAAGACACTGATGATGAAGACTGGATAGATAGGGATAGAAACCCTTCATCAGGGAGGGATATTTGAGGAAGGCTCACTGTGCAAGAACTGGTTCTTCAAAGAATATTCTCGTTTTATGATAAGGCTGCTACTCAACCTTATAGCCATGGGGACTCCGAAAACAAAGGTTCTGGGAAATGGAAGCTGACTTTGAAAGCCGAGAGCGGGCACGATGCATCTTCTCGCCTTACCTCTCCAACTATGTGCTTCCCACTGATGAAGGCTTCGAAGCCACACACGGCGGCCTTGTCATCCAAAGGAAAGATATATTTTGCCTCAATGGGCACATGACTTTTATTTGTGTATGTCTGAAATACAATGACCTGAAGAAGAGAAAAAATCCATACAATTGGTGAGACCACATGGACTACATTTGCAGGAACAAGGACGAACGAAAATGATTTTGCATATTTATTTGAATTTCCTTGAATTTGTATCATGCCCCTCAAATTCCCAACCCTGGCTTCACTTTTGCAATGGAGAGCTAGTGTCATGTGATAAAATGCCCCAGTCCCACGGTTAGGTGGTTCATTCATGTCCAACTGGAATAGAAGCCACCTGAAGTCTTACCAACACTGACTTAGCAGAGGCAATATAGCTGTTGTTAAGACGGCTGGAAAATCGCCCCTTTCATGCTGTGGGCTTTGATGCCTCCTTCGTGCCATGTTGGCTGGAAACGATTCCAGAATAGTCCTTCTATCCTATCGGCTCTCAGGACTTGGCCTTTCCTCCTGGGGACCTCTCTGTGGCTTTCCCCCTCTCTCTACCCAGCCCTCATCTAGCTCCTCATCTCTGTGTGCGTTGGTTCTTCCAGAATCAAGTCTTCTCCACTACTCTCTGTTGTCTCTATTATCTAATTAATCTTTCCAACAGACTGTTTTCATCACTCCCTCACTCAGGAAAAGGCAGGAGGCTTTAAATATTTGAAAATTAAGAAAAAACCCCCCAGACATATAATAAACAGTAAGATTCTAACATGTGACAATAATAAGGCAAAAATATTTAATGATCTGTAATCAATAATCTGGGGAAGAGACCAAAATGAAAAATTAAAAAAAAATCTAACTTATTTGAAAACATTGTCCACACCTGGATTTGCTGCAAGCTTGGCTGCCCCTAGGGTGTGTAGGGTGCCAGGGAAAATTTTTCATGGAGTCCTTGTTAATATAAGCAATTTGAGTCTCCCCAAATCAGCAGGTCAGCACCGTCCTGGAGACAGAATCTCTTGGCATCCTGCAAATGAATACCTCGCTAGCCAGTGGGTAGGATTCCTGGAATCCCAGTCTGGCCAGCCACCCAAGATGAGGCAAAGGTGCGTCCTGGAGTTTCTCAGCAATCTGGGCTACGCTGCCTGCAATGAATGCTTAGAGTGTGCCTGGCTGGGAGACACCAGGACTGGGGTCCACCTAGTACTGACTGGGAGGACGTCAGACACTGTCCCCTTGACTGTGCATGTAACTCCTTCTCATCCTCTCTTGGATTTCCCCAGTTTTACCAAACCCTCAAAGGCATGTATGCTTGCCCTGAGTTTGATGATCAGGACCACTATCTAATTGTACTCGGTATAGACTTATGTTTCTTCCTACTCAGTAGCCTTCCTGCCTGTTCTAGTTAGCAGGCCCGCCTTTGCGCAGGAGTCCCCAGACATCAGGCCTGTGTCAGCTGCACTCTCTCTGCATATCACACTGTGTGGCTGGGCACTCACAAAGGTCAGTAATTTTAGACTATAATAAAAGTATTTTTACCAGGCCTTAGAACAGAAACTAATATAATGTAACAAATTTTGACATCTTAATTTTCTTTCATTAGATAAAACCATGATGTAACTAAGCTTAACATCATTAATCTCTTCCAAGAAGGGTCAAAATGTATCAGCCATGCACATACAAGAATCTACACCCCAGCCTCTGCTTGGATACTCAAGCTCGGTCTACAGTCCGGCTGTTTCATCATAAAATGAGTGAGAAATTCACTGCTAAATCGAAAGTTATTTTGGGGCAAACTTCCCCAGGGAACAGGCCTCTTCGGGTTTGAAATATCAAACGGTACAAGTCATCTAATCCCAAGTAAGGCATGGAGGACACACGCCTCTCCCTGTAACCTCGTCATAATTTGTTTTGCGCGTAAATCCCTAAGTTATTTATATTTATTAGATCGAATAGCCACAACACTGATGGGCAGATATTATTATTTCCATTTTACACATGAGGAAAATGACGCAAAAAAGTTAAGCAACTTTCCCAAACTCACAGCACTAGAAAGAATAAGCAAGAATTCAAAGCTAAGCCTTACAAACTCCGGATCCTTTGCTTTGTATGATCTACCATGCTGCACTATGGTGTACTGGTTAAGAATCTGGATGTTGAAATCAGAATGATCTGAGTCTGAGAGAATTAAGTACTGCATGTGGAAAACTCGGCTGAGGGCCTGACTCTTAAGAAATGGTAACCATTATGTTTACAGATCCTAAGTGGTGCCAAAGGGATTGGTGGAAATGGAACATGTCCCATGAGCCCACAGCTGGGTCTTTTCAAAGTCTATGATGTTGCTCTGAGCTGCCTTGAGGATGTGTGTATGGGTCAGAGTGGGCCCAGGGGTGGAGGTCAGCTATATCCAAACTGCTCTTCTCACCCGACACCCCATATCCCCAGTTTAAGGTGATCACTGAAATGAAACTGATTTTCCTCTACAGGGATCAGAACATCATGGCACTGTACTTGAACGTTCTTAATCTCCTCAAAGGCCTTTATGGTTGTTCAATGCAATCTTCAGAGTCAGAAGCTGATGATGAGGTCAAATCTTAGCAAACCAATTCAATTTTAGAAAACCAAAAACTTAACTTTCCAAGCTCTTACCACTGCATCTGGCCACTTGGCACCCCTGAAACGCTGCCTTCCATCCTGTGACTGTGGATGATGAACCTGCTGCGAGCTCCTGGCTGCGGCCTCAGCACCCACATTAGATAACCCTCCTGTGATGCTTGTCTTTTGCTTTGACCAGTTCTTACTCACTTGGTATTTCATGCTCTTTCTGAGCTTCAGTGCAGATAATTTAATAAGGTGGGGTTTTCTCCTTCTCTTTCAACACCCTGAGTTTTTTTTTTTTTTTTTTTTTTGAGACAGGGTCTCACTCTATCACCCAGGTTGGAGTGCAGTGGTGTGGTCTTGGCTCATTGCAACCTCTGCCTCCTCCAACCTGCCCTCCTGTGACTTTGCCCATTCTAGTAATGGTAAGCCATCCTCCCATCTCAACCTCCCAAGTAGATGGGACTACAGGTGCACGCCACTGCGCTCAGCCAATTTTTGTAGAGATGGGGTTTCTCCATGTTCCCCAGGCTGGTCTGGAACTCCTGAGCTCAAGCAATCCTCCTGCCTTGGCCTCCCCTCCAAAGTCCTGGGATTACAGGCATGAACCACCACACCCGGCCACCACCCTGGTATTTATGATAGCAAAATGTGTATATTTTAGAAGCTAACAAAGATTTGGGAGAACAGTAGAATTCATCTCTCTCTGGGAAGAAAGTGCTTTGAGCACTGCCTGGCACAACATAAGGGCAATATATATGTTTGTTACATAGAAATGTTAAATAAATAAGGGCATAAGAAAGTTCTAAATTGAGTCTTTGGAGATATTTTGATAAAAGTAAAATTCAGAACAGTTTACCCGCAAAGTCTTTTCAACAATATTTCCTATTTATGCAATAAAACATAGGGAAGGGTGTAGAGAAGGAAGTAGCTCCAGCAATTACCCTCTCCCAGGTCGCCAGGTTTCCCTCCTGTGCTGACTCCCACATATGCCGTTGTTTCTTGCATCTTAAAAGGAGAAAGAAAACACAACCCCACTTCTCTTCAGCTGCTGTCTCATCCTCTCCTCTGTCTCCCCATTCTTCCTCCCATTCTCTCTTGAACTCACTCTGATCAGCCTTTCACCCCCACCACACCATCAAAAGGCAAAGGTCACCAACAATCTCATTGCTAAATCCAATGGTTAGGGCTGGTCATTATTCATGAGACCACCAGCAGCCTTTCCTCCCCTCCCTGTTCAGCTGTCCTCATGTGTTTCTACAGCCGCTCCCTCCTGGTCTCCATGGCTGACTCAGCCTCCTCCCCTACGTCTCCATGTTGGCCTCTGTGCTCTACTGATTCTCTGGGTGTTTAATCTGGGCTCATGACTTTAAACACTATGTGAATGCTGCTGACTCCCCACTTATAAGTCCAACTGGGGTCTCCTCCCTGGTCCTATGTAGTCACAAGACCTACTTGGCCAAAGATAAACTCCTGATGGCCCCCAACCTGCCCTCCTGTGACTTTGCCCATTCTAGTAAGTGCAAACATGATCCTTCTAGTTATTCAGGGAAAACACTCTGCTGTCTTCCTGGGCCGCTGTCTTTCTCTTGTGTCCCGTCCCCACCAGCAAATCTGATTGGCTCTGCCCTCAGGCCTTGGCAGACTCCATCACTTCCTACACCCCCACTGCAAACCTTCTTCTCCACATCACCAGGTCCCTTAACTGAATTGTCAATTGTCTCCTCTATGTGATGTGACGTTGGGCCTGCTGTGTCCCCTTCACGGCTGAGACTGCTAGGAGTGTCACCTGTGGGGCGCCAACCCAGGAACCATCCTCAGCCAAAGACAAACTGCCTTAGCCAAGGTTCTGACCCCTCCCCGGAGCAGCCCACATCCCAGGACTGGCCCCAGTGGGGCTACAAAGCCCGGCCCCCTTGCCTTGATTCAGACCTTCTCTCAAGGACCACTCTGGCCCAGAGCTTCCCCTAAGATCATCTGAGGACTCTGTTGTCTCCTCGGCCATGTCCTGCCTCCCTCACTCCCTCATAGGTGCGGCTCCCGCAGGCACAGTTCCACAGGCTTCCTGAAAACAAATTCCATCCAGAGTCTGCTTTCCAGGGAACTTGACCTAACATTTCTCCCACTGGGCCTCTTCCTACTGTTCCCAACATGGTGGCCAGAGTGAGCCGGTTAAAACAGGTCTGTTCATGTCATTCCTCTGCCAAACATCTAGAAGCTTCCATTTCACTCAGAGTCAAGGACAGCATGACCTGTGTGCTGATGTGAGAGCCCCTCGCCTCTCTGACTCAGTCCCCATGCACTCTCCCCTTTCCACCCCACTGCAGCCACAGTGCATCTCCTTGGTGCGCCTGGGCCAGATCAGCCTCCTTCCTACCTCTGAGCCTTGGCATGTGGTGATGTTCCCGCTGCCTGGAATAAGCATCCCCCGATGTCCACATAGTTTAGCCCCCACTTCCTTCAGGTCTGTATGTAGATGTCACCTTCTCAGGGAGGCCTCCATGGCCATTCTGTTTACAGGTTCAAAGCCCCCGTCTTTCACAGCTTCTATCCCCTCCTGCTTTCATTTTTCTCTTTAGCACCTGTCACCATCTAATATGTTATGTGTTTCACTCTTTCATCATGTTTATTTCCTATTCCCCCACACTGTGTGTGCTCCACAAGGGCAGAGCTTTTGTATTGTGCATTGCTGGATGCCCAGAGCCTAGCTAGTCCCTGGCATGGAGTGCTCAGTGAATATCTCTTGAATAAATACATTTTAGAAATCTATCTATTCCCTTCAGTTCAGGCAACTGCAATCAAATTCTCATGTATGGTTTGCATCCATGTAGTTTAAGTGTCATAAAGCCACAGACAACATACCTGGGCTACAGTGTCTATGATTCTCCCCATGATGTGGACATCCTCCAGAGGAACCAAGTTCCCAGAGGCATCCTGGAGGCCGGCCTTGGTGCTGCTGGAAGTTTTGGCATCTGGTAACTGGTAATCTAAACGTTAAAAATGTTACCATTAGCTTTCAAAACCATCCCTGTCTATTTTTGTTATCTTGATCTTTATTCCTTCTCCATGCCTTCATGCATTTTATTGTAGGGAAAATGGATAAACAGCATTTTATGATTTTCAATAGCCAATTTTGAAAAGCAAGTGAACCCACATGAGAAAAATGGGAGATGCCTTTTTTTTTGAGACAGCATCTCACTCTGTTACCCAGGTGGGAGTGCAGTGGCACAATCTCTGCTCATGGTAGACTCATCCTTTCTTGCTCGGGTGATCCTCCCATCTCAGCCTCCTGAGTAGCTGGGACTACAGGCATGCACCACCATGCCTAGCTAATTTTTTGGTATTTTTTTGTAGAGATGAGGTTTAGCCATGTTGCCCAGGCTGGTCTTGAACTCCTGGACTCAAAGGATCCACCTGCCTTGACTTCCCAAAGTGCTGGGACTATGGGTGTGAGCCACCATGCCTGGCCTGCCTTTTTTTTTTTTTTTTTAAAGACCCTTCTGCTTAAATTTTTGTTCTTCTTTTCTTCTTTTTGGTAGAGATGGGAGTCTCACTATGTTGCCCAGGCTGGTTTTGAACTCCTGTGCTCAAGTAATCCTCCTGCCTCAGCCTCTTGAGTAGCTGGGACTACAGGCATGTGCTCTTCTGACTTTTTAATGTACAGACTGTGGGGTGTCCTCTTGAAAACATAGCAGTACTTGACATATATTTAAATATACACACAAATACACAGAAGTCTTCAGACTGTCTCAAGGGTGGCTGAAGCCTGAATCCAGGTGTCTGCATTCCCTGGCTTGTAGTGTGGAAGGGCTCGGTCACTATTATTTATGGTGCCACCCAAGCATTTTGGGATGGCATCAAACAACGTAGATTTTCAATCCAAGGCTCCTATGGCAGCATACTGAAAAATGTTCACATCCTATTCTAAGTGGTACAAACATACAGAATACAGATAAGGTTAGGAAATATAAATACATATCATCTTGCCAGATATTTCACTTAATGACACCCAGAGAAAAAATTGGAGTCACCTCTGAACACACATGACCTCGTGCATTTCTGACAAAAAATAATTTGAGCACGGTCAAAAATGTTAATGTGTTCTTACAGTCCTACTAATTAATACTGCAGTTGTTTGGGCTCATGATACTCTGAGAAGTGAATATCCTCTTGTATGCTCGCATTACTACGGCTAACACACGCACCACACATGGCAATTTACTCAGTGCCTTCAATTTCCCCTTCAGCCCTTACAGCAATTCTGTCATGCGGGTACTGCTCTCATTCCCATCGGAGAGAAGGTGGAGCGCAAAAGGTATGCAGTTTCAAGACTGCAGGGTGGAAGGGCAACACTCAAACCCTGGGCTTCCTGGCTCTACAGCGGCTCTGCTGTCTGTTCTCCCCGTCCCATTACACTTTCTGCACCATGACATCTTAGCAAGGTTCCACAGGTTTTAGCTTTGGCTATTCCTGAAGGGAATAAGCGCAACTTCAGTGTGTTAATGAAGTCACATGGAATTTTGAGATTGTTTAACCTTTCTCAAGCATCCTGGTTTTTATGTATGCAAGATAAAAAAAGAAATGAGGCTGGCCATGGTGGCTCACATCCGTAATCCCAGCACTTTGGGATACCAAGGCAGGAGGATCGCTTGAGGCCAGGAATTTCAGACCAGCCTGGGCAACATAGTGAGATCTCGTCTCTAAAAAAAAAAAAAACAAATTAAAAAATGTTGGCAGGGCACCGTGGCTCACGCCTGTAATCTCAGCACTTTGGGAGGCTGAGGCGGGCGGTTCATGAGGTCAGGAGATTGAGACCATCCTGGCTAACACAGTGAAATCTCGTCTCTACTAAAAATACAAAAAATTAGCCGGGTGCGGTGGCGGGTGCCTGTAGTCCCAGCTACTTGGGAGGCTAAGGCAGGAGAATGGCGTGAACCCTGGAGGCGGAGCTTGCAGTGAGCCGAGATCGCGCCACTGTAGTCCAGCCTGGGCGACAGAGCGAGACTCCGTTTCAAAAAAAAAAAAAAAACAGGTCACGGATGGTAGTCCTAGATACTTGGGAGGTTGAGTCAGGAGGATCATTTGAACCCAGGAGTTTGAGGCTGCAGTGCACTTTGATCACACATTGTACTCCAGCCTGGGGGACAGAGTGAGACCCTGTCTCAAAAAAAAAAAATATATATATATATATATATATATTTTAAAATTAAGTGCTCTATTTTGATATTAGGCAGAGGGGTTTGACTGATGTTAACATTGAGAGAAATTTGTGGGAAACAATTCTGAGATTGAAAAGAAATGAAATACTTATGAATGAGGTCATAGATAAAACAAATGCAAATATACACTCCATTGAAAATATAACATTTGAGGTCTATAAATATAATAACATAAAACTGCATTCAAGAAAATTGTCCTACCTTCATCCTTTGAAAAATTTGAAAACTCAGGTCTGTATTCCTCTAATTCAGTATGATCACTAGGATGAAAGTCCTTTATTTGATCTCCAGGCATGGGAAATTTAATAATATATTTCATTTTAACCTGATTGGTTTTATAGACAACAAATTCATCATTCTAGAGCAAATAGAAATCAGTAGGTGATTAACAACAGTAGCAACAAAAAACCTGTATGGGCAGATGTTTTCATAAAAGCATGTTTGCTAATTTAGAAAATGTTGAATTCATGCAGTAAATGTTTAACAATTATTTAAACTTAAGCATATTTAATGAAAATAGGAGCAAAAAACTGAGGCTCTTCTTTGAGCATTCAAGACCCTCTTTGCTTGTTCCTTGATATAAAAATACCTCTAAGTCTGTGGTGACAGAGGCTGTTTGTGAAACTCCATGCACACTGTCGTAGCCTGGTGGTGCTTCAGTCAAGGAAAAGTTCTTCTCGTGTAAGTCCATACACTTTCCGAGGGCTACGTCACAAATGAGCAGGAGTCTGGTGCCATCTATCTCTCCCGGGTGTGAGTACTTGATACTTGTACTACATGCGAAAGGAAATAAACACATATTTACAGCTTAGAGTGACTTGTCAATAACATACTATTGAAAAGACTTTCCTGGTAAACTGTTCTAAATTTTCCTGTTATTGAAATTATCTCCAAAGACTCAATTTAGAACTTTATTATGCACTTATTTATTTAATATTTCTTCTTTTTTTAAGACAGAATCTTGCTCTGTTACCCAGGCTAGAGTGCAGTGGCACGATCATAGCTCATTGCAGTCTCGAACTCCTGGGCTTAAGTGATCCTCCTGCCTCAGCCGCCTGAGTAGCTGGGACTACAGGTGTGCACCACACCTAGCTAACTTTTAAAATTTTTTGCAAAGATGGGGTCTCACTATGTTTCCCAGGCTGGTCTCAAACTCCTGGGCTCAAGTGATCCTCCCTCCTCAGCCTCCCAAAGTGCTAGGATTACAGGCATGAGCAACCATGCCTGGCCTATTTCGCATTTCTACGTGACAAATATGTATATTGCCCTTATGTTGTGCTAGGCAGTGCTCAAAACACTTTGTTTCCAGACGGAAATGAATTCTACTGTTCTCCTAAATCTTTTTTAGCTACTAAAATATACACACTTTGCTGTCATAAATACCGGGGTGGTAAGTAGAAGGAAAAATCACCGCCTTATTAATTAGGAAAAAGTAGATTTAATTCTCTGCACTAAAGCTCGGAAAGGAGTAAGAACTGTGGGTACCAAGTGAGTAAGAACCGGTCAAAGGGAAAGACAAGCTCTCACAAAGCCTCCTGAGTGGAAAAACAAACATTTCAAATGATATCCAAATGAGAAATGTTGTTTTATCTTTCTTGGGGAATCAGAAGCTTTAATAAGGCAACTCTTGCTATTAGGAGCACAGGCTAGGACACACCTTTGGGGACAACATTTTATTTTTTTTATTATACTTTAAGTTCTAGGGTACATGTGCACAACGTGCAGGTTTGTTACATAGGTGGGAATTGAACAATGAGAACACTTGGACAGAGGAGACAACATTTTAGAGACGCATCTCTATTTTTTTTTTTTTTTTTTTTTTTTTTTTTAGAAACAGAGTCTCCCTCTGTCGCCCAGGCTGGAGTGCTGTGGCGGATCTCGGCTCACTGCAAGCTCCGCCTCCCGGGTTCACGCCATTCTCCTGCCTCAGCCTCCCCAGCAGCTGGGACTGCAGGCACCCGCCACCACGCCCGGCTAATTTTTTTGTATTTTTAGTAGAGACGCGGTTTCACTGTGTTAGCCAGGATGGTCTCTTATCTCCTGACCTCGTGATCGGCCTGCCTCGGCCTCCCAAAGTGCTGGGATTACAAGCGTGAGCCACCGCGCCCGGCCTATTTTTTTTTTTTTTTGAGACGGAGTCTCGCTCTTTCGCCCAGGCCAGACTGCAGTGGCGCTATCTCCGCTCACTGCAAGCCCCACCTCCCGGGTTCACACCATTCTTCTGCCTCAGCCTCCGGAGTAGCTGGGACTACAGGCGCCCGCCACCACGCCCGGCTAATTTTTTGTATTTTTAGTAGAGACCGGGTTTCACTGTGTTAGCCAGGATGGTCTCGATCGCCTGACCTCGTGATCCGCCCGTCTCGGCCTCCCAAAGTTCTGGGATTACAGGCGTAAGCCACCGCGCCCGGCCCTATTTTTTAAAGATTAAGTTCAAAATGCAGAAGTATGGCCAGATGACCCTTCTTTGTTTCACCCACTAAAAAAAAAAAAAAAATCAGTCCCACCATTCCTTCTATAACCCTCTCCCCTTTGGAAGGCTCTTTTCCTGCAACTTACAAGCATGCTTCCTTCCTTTTCATTAAGCCCCACCCTGGACTTCTCCCTGGAGCTCTCTCTGTTGCTTCCTATCTCACCACGTTCTGGCAGAGGGGGCCAGTGACCATCTCTTCTGGCTCATTTACTCCTTAATCCACTGCTATTTGGCTCAATTCACATCTAAAAATTTTTACTTTGATATATTGTGCATAGGAAAAAACATTTATGATATACATATTTAAAGAATAATAAGATAAATATCCACATAGCTACCACTTAGCTTAAGAACTAGAACATCCCTAAAACTTCTATGCTGCCCCACAGCTCACCTTCTCTCCCAGCCAGAGGTAATTTGATCACTGTCTTGATTTTTGTGTGTATTATTTTCTCTTTTTTTCCCATGTGGAATTTATTCCACAAGGAGCCACAGAGGGGACCCTGGGTAGGTGGGAGAGGTTTTACCGTGTCCCCTTTTTTATAACAGTTTTCTCTTTTGTGTGTGTGTGTGTGTGTGTGTGTGTGTGTGTGTTTGAGACAGGGTCTTGCACTCTTTCATCCAAGCTGGAGTGCAGTGGTGCAATCATAGCTCTCTGCAGCCTCAACCTCCTGGCCTCAAGCAATCCTCCCACCTCAGTCTCCTGAGGCTGGGACTACAGGTGTGCACCACTGTGCCTGGCTAATTTTTAAAAACAATTTTGTAGCGGCTGGGAGCAGTGGCTCATGCCTGTAATCCCAGCACTTTGGGAGGCTGAGACGGGTGGATCACGAGGTCAGGAGATCGAGACCATCCTGGTTAACACGGTGAAACCCTGTCTCTACTAAAAATACAAAAAAATTAGCCGGGCGTGGTGGCAGGCGCCTGTAGTCCCAGCTACTAGGGAGGCTGAGGCAGGAGAATGGCGTGAACCCCGCAGGAAGAGATTGCAGTAAGCCGAGATCGCGCCACTGCACTCCAGCTCGGGCGACAGAGTGAGACTCTGTCTCGAAAAAAAAAACATTTTTGTAGCTATGGGGTCTCACTATGTTGCCCAGGCTGGTCTCGAACTCTTGGCCTCAAGCAATTTCATCCACCTTGGTCTTCCAAAGGGTTAGGATTACTGGCTTGAGCCATTGTGCCTGGCCTATTTTCTTTCATAGTATTAATTAATGCACAGATATATGTCCCTCAACAATGTAATGTATACTTTTGCTTGTTTTTGAGCCTTGCACATGCAGGCATACCTTGTTTTATTGCACTTTGCAGATATTGCTTTTTTTTTTTTTTTTTTTTTTTTACAAATTGAAGGTTTCTGGCAACTCCGTGTTGAGCAGGTCTACAGGTGCCATTTTTTTTTTAAACAGCATGTGCTTCCTTTGTGTCTCTGTGTCTCATTTTGGTAATTCTCACAATGTTTCAAACCTTTTCATTTTTATTATAGCTGTAATGGCAATGTGTGATCAATGATCTGTGATGTTACTGTTGCAATTGTTTTGGGTGCAATGAACTGTGCCCATATAAGGTGGTGGGCTTGGTAGATGTTATGTGTGTTCTGACTACTCCACTGACCAGTGGTTCCCTCATCTCTCTCCTTCTTCTCTGGCCTCCCTATTTCCTGAGATACAGCAATACTGAAATTAGGCCAGTTAATAACCCTACAGTGGCCTCTAAGTGTTCAAGTGAAAGAAAGAGTTGTACATCTTTCACTTTAAATCAAAAGCTAGAAATGATTAAGCTTGGTGAGGAAGGCATGTTGAAAACCAAGACAGGCTGAAAGCTAGGCCTCTTGCGGCAAACAGTTCTCCAAGTGGTGAATGTAAAGAAACAATTCTTGAAGGAAATTAAAAGTGCTGCTCCAGTGAACATACGAATGATAAGAAAGCAAAACAGCCTTATTGCTGATATGAAGAAAATTTTAATAGTCTGGATAGAAGATCAAACCAGCCACAGCATTCTCTTAAGCCAAAGTCTAATCCAGAGCAAGGCCCCAACTCTGTTCAATTCTATGAAGGCTCAGAGAGGTGAGGAAACTGCAGAAGGAAGGCTTGAAGCTAGCAGAGGTTGGCTGAGGTTTAAGGAAAGAAGCCATCTCCATAACATAACAATGGAAGGTGAACCAGCCAGTGCTGACGTAGAAGCTGCAGCAAATTATCCAGAAGATCTAGCTAAGATCATTGATGCAGGTGGCTTCACTAAACAACAGATTTTCCATGTAGACATAACAGCCTTCTATTGGAAGAAAATGCCATCTAGGACTTCCACAGCTGGAGAGGAGTCAATGGCTAGCTTCAAAGTTCCAGACGACAGGCTGACTCTTGTCAGGGGGTAATGCAGCTGGTGACTATAAGCTGAAGCCAGTGCTCACTTACCATTCCAAAAATCCTAGAGCCCTAAAGAATTGTGCTAAATCTACTCTTTCTGTGCTCTATAAATGGAACAACAAAACCTGGATGACAGCACATCTGTTTACAGAATGGTTTACTGAATTTTACGCCCGGTGTAGAGATCTATTGCTAAACAAAAAAGGTTCCTTTCAAAATATGACTGCTCACTGGCAAAGCGCCTAGCCATCCAGGAGCTCTGATGGAGAGGTACAAGGAGTTTGTTGTTTTCACGCCTGCTAACACAACTTCCATTCTGCAGCCATGGACCAAGGAGTAATTTCAGCTTTCAAGTCTTATTATTTAAGAAATACATTTTGGGCTGGGTGCTGTGGCTGATGCCTGTCATCCCAGCATTTTGGAAGGCCGAGGAGGGCAGATCACCTGAGGTCAGGAGTTTGAGACCAGCCTGATCAATATGATGAAACCCCGTCTCCACTAAAAGTACAAAAATTAGCCAGGCGTGGTGGCATGTGCCTGTAATCCCAGCTACTCAGGAGGCTGAGACAGAAGAATCGCTTGAACCCGGGAGGCGGAGGTTGCAGTGAGCCGTGATCACGCCATTGCACTCCAGCCTGGGCAACAAGAGCAAACTCCATCTCAAAAAAAAAAAAAAAAGAAAGAAAGAAATATATTTTGGCCAGGTATGCCTGTAATCCCAGGAGTCTGAGGTGGGATGATCACTTGAGTCCAGCAGTTTGAGGTTCCAGGGAGCTATGGTTGCATCTTACTGTACTCTCACCTGGGCAATAATGGAGCAAGCCCCAACTCTAAAAAAAAAAATACATTTTGTAAGGCTATAGCTGCCTTAGACAGTGATTCCTCTGATGGATCTGAACAAAGTAAATTGAAAACCTTCCAGAAAGGATTCGCTATTCTCCTTGCCCTTAAGAGCATTTGATGAGTTATGGGAGCAAGTCAGCATATCAGTATTAAAAGGGGTTTGGAAGAAGTTTATTCTAACTATCTTGGGTGACTTTGAGGGGTTCAAACTTCAGTGGAGGAAGTCACTGTAGATGTGGCAGAAGCAGCAGGAGAACTAGAATTAGAATTGGAGCCTGAAAATGGGACCGAATTGCTGCAATCTCATGATCAAACTTGAATGAATGAGGAGTTGCTTCTTATGAATGAGTGAAGAAAGTGGTTTCTTGAGATGGAATCCATTCCTGGTGAAGATGTTGTGAACATTGTTGAACTGACAACAAAGGATTTTGAATATTACATAAACTTAGTGGAGAAAGCAGCAGCAGTGTTTGAGATAATTGACTCCAATTTTCAAGGAAGTTCTACTGCAGGTAAATGGTATCAAATAGCATCTCATACTACAGATAAATCTTTCATGAAAGGAAGAGTCAATTGCTGAGGTGAACTTCATTCTTGTCTTATTTTAAGAAATTGCCACGGCCACCTCAGCTTTCAGCAACCACCACCCTCATCAGTCAGCAGCCATCAACATTGAGGTCTTGACCTTCCACCAGCAAAAAGACAATGGCTCACTGAAGGCTCAGATGATTAGCATTTTTAGTAATATAGTATGTTAAAATTAAGGTATGTACATTTCTTAAAAAAAAACAATGCTATTGCACACTTAATAGACGAGTGTAAACCTTTTATACTCATTGGGAAACCAAAAAATGTGTGTGACTCACTTTATTGCAATATTTGCTTTATTGCAGTAGTGTGGAATCAAACCCTCAATATCTCCAAGGTATGCCTGTATATAGAATCATCTAGTAACTTTTGCTCCACTAAGGTCCTAAGGCTCATCCATTTGACATGTGTAGCCACAGTCCACTTGTTTAAACTGCAGGATGGGACTTCATGTAGGACTCCACCAAAATGTACGGATCCATTCCACTGTCCATGGACATCTGCATGATTTCCAGTGTTCTGTTACTACAGTGCTCTCTCTTTTTTTCTTTTTTCTTTTCTTTCTTTCTTTTTTTTTTTTTTAAAGATTGGGTCTCACTTTGTCTCCCAAGCTGGATGTAGTGGTTCAGTCATACCTCACTGTGGCCTTGGACTGCTGGGCTCAAGCAATCCTCCTGCCTCAGCCTCCTGAGTAGCTTGGATTACAGATGTATGACACAATGCCTGGCTAATTTTAAAAAGTTTTTTTAGACATAGGGCCTTGCTGTGTTGCCCTTAATCTCAAACTCCTGGACTTGAGAAATCTCTCTGCCTCGAACTCCTGAGTAGCTGGGACTACAGGTGCATACCACCACGCACAGCTAATTTTTGTATTTTTAGTAGAGATGGGGTTTCATCACATTGGCCAGGATGGTCTCGAACTCCTGGCCTCAAGTGATCTACCTGCCTTGGCCTCCCAAAGTGCTGGGATTACAGGCATGAGCCACTGCGCCTGGCCCCAGCTCATTTTCTTTGCTATTGGGTTTCTATTCAAGTCTTTTGCACATCTGCTTATCTTTTCCTTATTGATTTGTAGGAACTCTTTAAATATCTTGGATCATTGTACTTTGTCCTGGGCCTGAACTCAGTCTCTATCCTTTAATTAGCTCTGCAACCTCAGGCAAGTTCCCTGACCTCCCTGAGTCTGTTTCCTTGCATAAAATGATGTCACAATACCAATTATAAGGTTGGCAGATGATGTACATGGGGTTCTTCTCACTGTGTTGCCCACTCTGGACTGCAGTGGCATAATCATAGCTCACTCCAGCCTTGAATTCCTGGACTCAAGTGATCCTCCTGCCTCAGCCTCCCTAGTAGCTGGAACTATGGGTTCTATTAGCGCCACCATGCACAGCTAATTTTTAAAATTTTTTATAGAGATGGGGTCTTGCTATGTTGCCTAGGCTGGTCTTAAACTCCTGGGCTCAAGTGATCCTCCTGCCCTGGCCTCCCAAAGAGCTGGGATTACAGGCATAAGCCACCATGTCTGGCCCAAGGGCAGATTTAAATATTATCAAGTATGTTGAAGATGAAATAGTATTCCAGGCATATTGAGGTCATATATAATAGATAAATCTGTGTTTTGGTTGAGAAACTCCCTCACCAAGGAAAGACAGAAGAAAACACATAGCAAGTACTCAGTAATGATTCTGTGATTAAGGATCGAACATACCTGAGCAAATCACTGAAATAAATCCCACTTCCAAGGTTTCCGACGTCTGTTCTTTGCACACCAAGATCTTCCACTACTTTGGGTAAAAGCAACCCTCTGAAAAGAGAAGGGCAGGATAAGGTGTAAGCCCAACACTGACTGCATCTCTCCCTCGCTCAGAACTTTGGCAGGTTCCTACTGAACTTCTGGCATTCAGAGAACTCTGCAATCAGGGTGAAGCCATGGTTGTTTCTCGGAACACAAGTAAAGGGAGATTTCTGCCTTTTTTTTTTTTTGAGACGGAGTCTCGCTCTGTTGCTCAGGCTGGAGTGCAGTGGCGCCATCTCAGCTCACTGCAAGCTCCGCCTCCCGGGTTCACGCCATTCTCCCGCCTCAGCCTCCCGAGTAGCTGGGACTATAGGCATGTGCCACCACACACGTCTAATTTTTTGTATTTTTAGTAGAGACGCGGTTTCACCGTGTTAGTCAGGATGGTCTCGATCTCCTGGCCTCATGATCCACCTGCCTCAGCCTCCCAAAGTGCTGGGAATACAGGCATGAGCCACCGCTCCCGGCCCCTGCCTTTTATTCTATAAACACCTACTGTTTGAATTTCGTATTAGGAGATCTAATGAATTTTGTAAAATAGCTTTTGGGTTTTGGTCCTACTTAGAAAGCTCATCCCTACTTAAAGATTATTTTAAAAAGATTCTCCCATTTTTCATTTAGTATACTTTTATGGTTTGAATTTAAATATTTAAATATTTGCTCTATCTGGAGTTTAAGTATGAGAAATGAGGTAAGGGTCCAACTTTATATTTTTTCCTTGCGGTTACCCGTTTATCTCTATAGATAGTATTGAAGAACTTGTCTTTCTTCCACAAAGATCTGCTTGTATCATATCCTAAATCTTCTGTGTTTTTGAGTTAATTGCTGTTTAATATTAATGTCACCCTCATTACGCTTCTTTTCCAGAATTATTCTGGTAATTTCAAAATTTAAAAAAGTATGTGTTGTAGAATCAGCTTTTCATTTCTTTAAAAAAATCTTATTGGTAATTTTATCATGATTGCACTAAATCTATAGACTAATCCAGGAAAAACTGGCATCCTTCTGATTCATGCAAGTTGTCTTTTGGGTCCCTCAGTAGCAGTTTATTGGTTTTTTTTTCCCCCCCAGGTGAATCTTGTATGTTTCTTTTTACGTTTCTTCTAAGTACTTAATTAATGGATCTACATTTAATAGTATTTTCTCCTGCTCCTGTGACTTCAGTTTCAGTCCTAATATTAAGTAGTAATTCAAAGCAAACAGAATCTTAGAGTTATGTTTCAAATAAACAACTCGTGTTGTCTGGTGTGCACTCTAATTTCTGGACTCTTCTCTTTAAATATTGGGCTATCTCTAGATTAGATACACATGGAAGACTCATGAATATAGAATCACTTTTCTTCATATGATACAGTCTTCAAGAAGCAATTCATACCTATTTGCTAAATTTTAAAAATAATAGATACATAATTTTTCAAAATACAGATGAGGTCTTGCTAGGTTTTCCAGGCTGGTCTTGAACCACTGGCCTCAGGTGATCCTTTTGCCTCAGCCTCCCAAAGTGCTAGGATTACAGGTGTGACCCACCCTGCCCAGCCATAAATATGTAATTTAAATTACACGCTTAATTATAAACTGTGTAATTTTCTCCAGAATGCAGTAAGCTAGCTGATTTTAACTGAAAAGACCCATGTAATATAGAAAAAAGTAGGAAAAAAAAAGTAAAACACTTCACATTTGTGAGGCTAAAATTTTTGAAAAATAAAGATGGCTACTCTTACTGACACAAGATTCCCACGATGTTTTGTACAGGAGAACCATGCAACAAGGGCCTCACATTGCCAGGTTTGCTCAAAAACTCTGTGGTTTCATTCACTCTGCCAACTCTAAATATCTGCAAGACATCCACTGGGCTCTTACTGTAAGAATTAGAAGAAAAGCCTTTAGATTACATCATTGGAAACAAAACAGAAAGTCATTATAGCAGAAGAAATCCCAAAAGAGTCCAAATGTCCATTATCAGGAAACTGATTCAATGAGTCATAGCACAGCCTATCTTGGAAGTATTATGCAGGCATTAAAAAAATCAAATTCTTTAAAAAAAATAAGGATATGTAGTAAAGCATACAGTAAAATATAAAATTTAAAAGTAGATTATGAAACTTTATACATAGTATGATCCCAATTTTGTCAAATATATAATAATTTATGGAATATATAGTTCTTGCTCTGGGCAACAGAGCAAGACCATGTCTCTGAAAAAAAAAAAAAAAAAAAAAAAAAAGAATGTAACTTCTGGCCGGTTATGGTGGCTCAGGCCTGTAATCCCAGCACTTTGGGAGGCCAAGGCTGCTGGATCACTTGAGCCCAGAAGTTTGAGACCAGCCTGGGCAACATGGGGAAAACCCATCTCTACTAAAAATACAAATATTAGTTGGGCGTGGTGGTGCGCACCTATAGTTCCAGCTACTCAGAAGGCTGAGGCAGGAGAATCACTTGAACCTGGCGGGGGATGGGGGCGGTAGAGGTTGCAATGAGCCGAGATCGCGCCACTGCACTAGAGCCTGGGCGACAGAACAAGACTCTGTCTCAAAAGAAAGAAAGTTTGCCGGGCGCAGTGGCTCACACCTGTAATCCCAGCACTTTGGGAGGCCGAGGCGGGCGGATCACGAGGTCAGGAGATTGAGACCATCCTGGCTAACACGGTGAAATGCCATCTCAACTAAAAATACAAAAAATTAGCTGGGCGTGGCAGCGGGCGCCTGTAGTCGCAGCTACTCAGGAGGCTGAGGCAGGAGAATGGCATGAACCCGGGAGGCTGAGCTTGCAGTGAGCCGAGATCGTGTCACCGCACTCCAGTCTGGGCGACAGAGCGACTCCATCTCAAGAAAAAAAAAAGTCATCGGCCGTGCGCGGTGGCTCACGCCTGTAATCCCAGCACTTTGGGAGGCCGAGGCGGGCGGATCATGAGGTCAGGAGATGAGACCATCCTGGCTAACACGGTGAAACCCCGTCTCTAGTAAAAATACAAAAATTAGTTGGGCGTGGTGCTGCACACCGGTAGTCCCAGCTACTCGGGAGGCTGAGGCAGGAGAATCACTTGAAGCCAGGAGGTGGAGGTTGCAGTCAGACAAGATCACACCACTGCACTCCAGCCTGGCGACAGAGCAAGACTCCATCTCAAAAAAAAAAAAAAAAAGTTATCAAATACCTTATTTTTAAGTGCTGTTTAGGAAACCAACCAGGTTTGGAGAAAGGGTTGTCAAGAAAGGCCTCTCTTGGGAGGTGACGTTTATTGGAATGTGGCACCATAAAATGTGTATTTTAAGACCTCACTGGTTGTTATGGGTTGGATGGGGCGGGAGTGGAGGAGAACATCTGGAAGGACTTTGTAGATGGGATAACATGATCGGATTAAAGATGGCGGCAGAGTGAATGGAAGTAGCCAACAGACGAAGGACACTTTGAAGGCAGAATTGACAGAACGTGGGTATGTGGGGATGAGGGACAGAGAGACCCCACACTGGCTCTGAGTGGGCAGGTAAGATGGGGCAGTTGTTGGGGGAGACCGGGGTATGGCTGAGGGCAGCTGTGGTGGGAGGAAGGGCACATCTTCCCAACCCCATGTCCAGTGGCCTCAGGTCAGCACCTTGACATTAGCTGTGGTGGGAGTATTTGCTTTCCAGAACTCAGCAAATATTCCAGATCAGGACTTTTCCTTCACAGAGCTGGCTTACCAGCACACCCCCGGGTGAGCAGCATCGGGGTGATTCAGGCTGGGTTATGTTCTACACCCAAATGTTAACAGTGGTTATATTATCTCGGGGTTGTCTTTGGGTGGTGAGATTTTGAATGATTTTTAATTTTCTTCATATTTTTAGATATTTTCTAAGCTTTTAGCAAAGAACACGAGTTTTATAACTAGAAAAAAGTAATATAAAGAAATCATGATTAGTGAAATTAAATGAAGAAAATCTAACTTTTCACAGCAGCAGGATCTTTCCCTAGGAAGAAGCCCACTTTAGCTGTGTGACTGCTTTTGTACTTAGGGGGTGGGGTGGCTCTCCAAGGGCTTGCTCAGGTAGCCCTGGAGGGCTGAACTGCAGCTGCCACTCCCGGGGCTTGACGTGGCTCTTCCTGTCTTCCTGGAGAAAGCTTATTGCCCTCCTGATTCTACCTTCCATGTCACCAGACTCTTAATTAGTATAGATCTCAAAAGACACCTAGGGGAGGGTCAAAAGTCAAACCAAAAGAATTTGATTACATATAAAAACAAAATCTGGAGAAGGCCTGTGGAAATGAATGTTTTTGAGACAGAGTCTTGCTCTGTCTCCCAGGCTAGTGCCACTCCCACAGAGAAATGACTGTTTCCTGGCCTGAGATAGATCTGTAGGCAGCACACAGTGGCTCATGCCTGTAATCCCAGCACTTTGGGAGGCCAAGACAGGCGGATCATGAGGTCAGGAGTTCGAGACCAGCCTGGCCAACACGGTGAAACCCCATCTCTACTAAAAACAAAAAAATTAGCCAGGCTTGGTGATGCTTGCCTGTAATCCCAGATACTCGGGAGGCTGAGGCATGAGAATTGCTTGAACCTGGGAGGCAGAGATTGCAGTGAGCCGAGATCGCACCACTGCACTCCAGCATGGGCAACAGGGCGAGACTCTGTCTTGAGGAAAAAAATAAATAAATAAACCTGTAACTCTGAATGTCTACTTGAGAAGGCATCCTGGTGAATGTTACAGAATTTTATTTGAACCTCAGGCATTAATTCTAAATTTATTTTTGTTTCATGATTATTTTAGATTGGAACTGTGCTCTTAAACTGATACTGACCTAAGGCAAAGGTCATGGCCTCTGCAAAGCCTCCCTTATTGTTCCCAGGGCTCTGTGACCTTGAGCCCTCAATACCTCATATATATATATTCAGGATTGGAAGTATCACAGTGGATTGTAATGATGAGTGTTATTTCTTTCTAGACAGTGATCTCTGAGGCCAGGGCGTGAAGCTATTTTTATCTTTGAGTGTCAGCCCTAGTCGATTGCTTGGTATATAGCAGGTGCTTAATGAAGTGTATCAGTGGAATGCTTTCAGAGGTGTAAATATTAGAAAAATATCCCATAAGTGATGTGGAACAAGAACAAAAATGCTATACACTCTGCACCCATTAAACATTCCCTCCTAGTGGGACCCTGTGCTGATCTACTCAGGGGGTGAGGTCCTCACCTCCCATACTCCAAAAGAGAACACATTTCCCCTTTGCAAAATTATTTACCAGGTGTTAGGGCTGAACTGTACCCCTACAAAATGCATATCCTGAAGTCCTAACTCCCAGGACCTCAACAATGGGACTGTGTTTGGAGACAGAGCCCTTAAAGAGGTAATTGATTAATTAAGTGAGATCATAGGGGTGGGTCCTGATCCAATATGACTGCTATCCTCATGTGAAGAGATGAGGACACAGATACCCACAGGTAGAAGATCATGTGAGGACACAGCAAGAAGGCAGCCATCTGTAAGCCAAAGAGAGAGGCCTCACCTCAGAAGAAATCAACCCTGCTGCACTTTGACCTTGGCTTCCAGCCTTTAGCACTGTGAGAAATAAATGTCTGTTGTTTAAGCTCCCCAGCCTGTTGCATTTATTAACAGCAGCCTGAGCTAAGACACCAGGTAAGAAGAAAAAGGTTGGGAGGCTGGTTGGTTCATTGAAACGAGTTATGAACAGAGGTGAATAAACACATAGGACTCAATATAAACAGCATTACCTGCATGCCATCATCCAGGAGGAAGTGTGAGGATATCAGGAAAGGACAGTCCCTGGAGTCCCGCGAACACTGAAGCTCCACCACCACAGCTTCCTGGCCTCCCTCCATTCCCACCTGGAAAATAGGATGTGCTTTCAGAAGCTGCGCTCGGGAAACATCAAACTACATGTGCCATTTGAAAATGTTCATTATAATTATAAAATAATATATGTTCATTTAGAGATATAATTTAGAAAATACAGAAAAGTATCAAGAAGAAAATTAAAATCACCTAAAATCCTATGACAGCAATACAATCACTATTAATGTTTTGGTACATTTCCCTCCTGTATTTTTACCATCCCGTGAACAGATCTGTATATGTTTATGCCGTACCGTTTTTCATGTTTTCTTTATCAATGAAGGAAATGTTATTTTCAAATTATGTTTTATTAACATACCTAAAAATACAAATGGAACATCACTTTGAAGGCTAGTGTTGATTTATATCTCTCTATATATTTTAGAGACAGAGGTCTTGCCATATTGCCCAGGGTGGCCTCAAACGGGTGGTCTCAAACTCCTGGGCTCGAGAGATCCACCTGCCTCAGCCCCCTAAGTAGCTGGAACTATAGGCGAGTGATGCCACACCAGACACTAGTGTTGATTTTCATTTGCATGACTTTGTGAAAAAGAAAAAAAAAAGGGATTTTGTTTTTCTTTCTAATGCAAAAGGAATGGAAATGCAACATAGCGTAAATACTTAGTGTCAAACCTTCCCTTCCCAAATACAAGAAAATGTTAATAACAGGGAAGAGGACTTTTATTTTTAATGCCATATTGATATTTTATACTATTTAAAATTTTTGCTATGAGCATGCATTTCTTTTATAATATAAATACTAAAAATTTGAACATTAAATTCTAAACATAAACATTTTCTTGGCTGTTAAAAATCAGGTCCGGGCACAGTGGCTCACGCCTGTAATCCTAGCACTTTGGGAGGCTAAGGAGGGAGGATGGCTTGAGCCCAGGAGTTCGAGACCAGCAACATAGTGAGACTTTGTCTCCACAAAAATAAATAAATAAATAAATAAATAAAATCAACTCATATTTTAAGGAATATATGATATTCAGGATATGCGTACTTTTTCAAAACAATGAGAAAATATCAAATAGGAAAAACACTCAGAAGACAGTCAAACAGGTGTGTGTTTTTTTTTTTTTTTTTTGCTAACTAGAAATCAGATTCTTTCTCCAAGGTGTTATATTTTGCAACTTCAAAATCTTGAGGAAGATGAGGAATTTCAACATTCTGTGTACCAAACCTGAAATTTGTACAGCATATAATTAAAATTTTAACATTAAATGAATTTTAGGCTAAACAGAATTTCATAAATTTTTTCTTGCACATCTTTACAAAATACATGATAGATTCCTTACAAAACACATGGTAAGTCCACATGGTAAGTCCCTAAGGCCTCCTTAGCTGTTCCAGAAATTGTTAAAAGATCATTTGAAATGAGCTGGATGCCTCCTCTGCATAATCTCCAGCTCAGATACCCAGGACTGTAGCGTCTGCACTGGAAGATGGTCTCCACGCGGCAGAGGCAGAAAGAAGTGGGCCGCACACTCTGGGGATGGGCTACTTGTGTTTGCTTTGGATCTGACTCTTAGAAGCTATGTCACTCCTCTCAGACCACAGTCCATTCCTCTCTAAAATAAAGGAGTCAGACTTCTCATAATTTGTACTTTTCATTTTGGATTTTCTTCTCTTTAAACACTATTATTAACAAATATAACAAGATTGAATGTGATGCCTAATGAACCTGATGTTTTGGGTATGCTTTAAGAAGCCATACAGAACTTTAGACTCCCATACTCCATTTGAGGAAGGCTGTTGTTATTTCCATTTTTGAAAATATCAGGCAAAAGTAACAAACTGTCTTTACTCTAAGGGCTGCTCAGTAAAGTAATGGGATGAAAATAGGTGTTTTTTTTTTTTTTTTAAACCCACTGGTCTTTCTTTTTAAAAATCAATTAATCTAATAATTGCACCCAATCTCATTTAATACTGAGAATTTAAAATAATGATCACTATGCTAGTTGAAGTAAAAAGACTCAAATAAAAAATCACTAAAGAGTTAGATATGCAAAATAAATTAAAATATGAAAAAGTCTACAGATAGAATTTTAATACTGTGCTTGAGGTTTACACAAGATTTTGCAAACTCTATAGAGTCCTAGGGATCAGAAAGAAGTAAATTACTCAATGAGTTCCAGTGTCTTCCTCCTCTGTGGCATTGCCCGGGCATAGACCTTCCGTTTTCACTTCTAGAATTAAAGCAAACAACGCACTTGTTTACTGCCCAAAGGCTTATCATAATTAGTTAACTTAAGTGCTGGAATTGTTAAGATTTATAAATATATCCTTAAATTAGTTATAATTTTGGTGATCTAAGGATAATCCAGTGGGAAAAGAGGAAGGTATAATATTATAAGAGGAAGGTATAACATTTTAAGAGGAAGATATAACATTATAAGATAGTGAGAACATACTCTAATTCCATTTTAATAGGCATATCAGGAGAATTCTCATCCATTATTATTTGAAACTCACTGATAGCCATAACATTTTCAATTGGCACTTTCTTCTTGAAGAGTACAAAGTGCACAGGATCAGAATGAGTTCTTGAGAGTCAGCACATCACGAGCAAAGGAGCTGGAGATGTTCTAGCTTAGAAGAGGGAAAGTCAAGGGCTCTACGTGAGCTTTTGCTTCATACTTTTTGTACAGAGAAACAATAACACTATCTATAGCACTGTGATATATAGGAATAACTCTTAATGTGAGGACTTCTTTCCAGTTTTAATTATACTGTCACAATAATTTATACTGTCTTGTTAGATGCTTTTCATACAATTGAATTGGGCCTTTTGTAAAAAGAATTCTTCTGAGTTTTATTGTAATGTACAACATGTAAAATACATGGTCTCTTTTCACCTGAAAAGCAGTATGGTATGGAAGGGCATAGGGACAAAAACACACAAACAAAAACCTTCACCGTATCATCGGAACCACAGCAAAAACAAATACAAAGCACTTACCGTATGCAGGAAACCTGCTGGGCCCTGGGGTACCTGCTCCAGCTAATTTCCATGACAACCCGAAAGGCCAGGACACAGATGAGGAGACTGAAGGTCAAAGAGGTGAGGGCCTGTGGTAGGTGGCAGAACTGGAGCTGAACAAGGTTTGCTTGCTCCAAAGCCCAGGTTGTGGAGTGGAGAGCAAGGGCCACAGAAGGCCTGTGCCCTCCTCAGAGAAGAGTCCTGCTCCTACCTGCCCGCTGCAGCCCACCTGGGTTGGCATTGTAGAAGAAGCCTCTCCCCAGCCACAGCAAGGCCAGCAGGGCCAGCACGGGGCCATCTGAGTCCTCAGGAGAGGGCTACCAGCAGGGACTTGTGGGCCTCATCCAGGTGGCCACCAGGTTGTTGGCCACCAGAAGGTGTGATAAGTCCTCCACATCCAACTCATTGGCAGTGTGGCCAGCTGGTGCATGCCGTGGGGCTTGCCTGTGGGGAGAGTCGCTCAGGATGGGCTGGCCCCTTCCCCACAACCCCTCAACTACTCAGATGATTGGGTCAAGGTAAATCCTGTCCCTATGCACCTGGCCTGGGTAGCTTCCTTCCTATAGGACTGCAGAGACCTGTGTCCCTTTGGAGGGACCCCCACGCCATGCCATCCCCAGAACCCACAGCTGCACTTCCCGGGGTGCAGCCATCGACCCTGCATTCCCCTCAATCTCTCCGTCACCCTGTGGGGGAGGCACTTTACAGATGACAGATTTGAGGTTACATAGATGGTCAGCAGCAGGGCTGACCCTGAGCAGATCCTGCATCAGTTTCCTTTTCCACAAAAATTTGGATTAGCAATATGGCCTTGCTGGGCTCTGGACCCACGGGTGTGTTTGTAGGCAGAACAAGGTAACACAGGGGCCACACGTGGCATGTGTCTGTGTCCACGTGGGAATGTTGGGAATGCTCATGAATTCTCACTGGGAAAAGGAGACAGAGCCTCAATTTTAACAATTTCCAGATACAAATACAATGGCCTCAAATCACATAAAAGAAAGAAGAAAATTCTTCCTCACCAGCAAACCAAAGCCATACAAATTAAGCACCTGGGAGGCAGAGTAAGAGTGTGTGTGTGTGTGTGTGTGTGTGTGTGCACGCGCTTGGTGGGGAGGGGGCTGACATTAATGATGCCCCCACATCCCCAGTCTCAGTGGTTTTAATGTTGCTAAAACTCCTTCCTGTCACCTTCCAGCAGTCAGAGGAGTACTCATCAGAACAGCTGAGGGTTCACCCGTTAGGTTGGCAAACAATTTGCAGTGAGCATCAGAGCTGGGTGGAGGATGAGAGGTGACCAGATGGTTAGGGGGACAGCTCCTGAAGTCAAGGATCCTATAGGTGGCAGTGCTCTCTGATCCAGGAGCGCTATATCTGTCTCCATCTTAAGGAGAAAACATCGTGGAGACAGGATGTCACTCATGATGTGTTACAACTAAGAGCAAAAATCTAGGACTCTCCAAAGGAATAACAGCACGTGCACAGGACGGGCCATGGAGCTGCCAGGAAATATAATTAGCAACAAAAGGGATTTTCATGATCTGTTGAGTATAAAAGATAGGATATAAATGGCATCCACAGCACAAACTCAATTTTCTGAGATATATTTTATATGCACACGCAAAAAAACCAGAAGGAAATGTGAGCAGTGGGAGAATGGGTAAGTTTCATTGTTCCCTTTCCATTTCTGAGTTTCTAATTTTCTGTGGAGAGAAAGCCCATGATACATCATGGTATTTGAGAGGGAGGATCCTAAAATCTAAGCCCTGGAGCTAAATCTGCCATCGATGCTGGGGGAAATCACTCCAGCATTCTGCCTCAGTTTGCTCATCCATAAAATAGAAACACATCCTTCCCTACCTCAAAGGAGAACAGAATCCAACAGCAGCCCACATGCATGCCCTCTGGCTGGTTTATGCTCTTCCTGCGCAGTAGGGCTGTCTATGTCCACAGCCTTATGCCCCGTGCCCTCTAAAACCCTGAGTCAGGTCTGAGCTGGAGCATCCTGCAGCCCTCCTCCTGCAGCAGCTCTGCTGGTTTCCAGGCACATAGGCCTTGGCGGCCAGCAGTTCCCCCTCCGGCCACAGCCTGCATGCGGTGACACAGTCCAGTGTGCCCAGAATGCACTGCCGGCCAGCACCCACAGCAACCTGCAGCTGCGCAATTACACACAGCTGTCTGGGTGTGGCGCCCCCTGCTCCACCACCTCTTGGAAGTCTTCCTGGATGCACCATGAATTTCCTGCTGGCCAGCAATGTCCTCGGCCTTTGGGTGCCCCAAGATGAAGTCCTGGAGGGTGCTGACCACACAAGGAGGTAGGGGCATGGCAGCTGTATGCAGCCAGGTTGAAGGCGATGGGAGGCTGGGAGTGCTCAGGCCGAGATGCTGGTCTCTTGGCAGAGGCAGGCCGCGAGTTCCTTGGCTGACATCATGCCCATGGCCCTGATAGGCCCATGTCCAGTCTTCATGACACCTGGGGGATGGAGAGTGTGGTCAATGCACAGGGGTCAGCCAGTCCATGCCCCCGTGGCCACCCATGCCCAGCCTCAAGCCACCTCCTGCTCTCTCCCAGTGAGACCCCAGGGTCAGTGTAGACCCCATTGCATGAAAACTGGGGGATCCAGCCGTTAAGGGGCGTTTGTAGTGCTCCCTCAGTAGTTGGTCTCCATGGGCTGGGATTGGGGTCTACCAGGCCCACTCCCAGCCCACTGTTTACCTCGTGGGCCTCAGCTTCCTCCTCTGCAGAAGGGGACGGTGACCCTGCCCAGCTTAGTTCCCTCTAAGAACACCTGACCCCTGAGTGCCCACATGGGCAGGATCTGAGTGGCCTGAGGGGTCAGGGCCCAGCGATAGGACCCCTGCCCTCATCCCTTACCCCTCCCAGCACTGGGCCACGCAGGAAGGCAGAACTCCCCGACCCCAACCCCTGTCAATCCCGGGAGCCTTCTCAGCTGGACCCAGGGCCACCCCTCTGCCCACCGGCTCACACCTGGGCCATGCAAGGCAGGGTGGATGCACCTGCCTGGCCCTTGAGCGTGTGGGGGAGCCACTGTTTCCCACTTCGGAGGCTCAGTTCTGAGGTCGGGATTCCGGGCACTCCCTTCTCCCCCATTCCCAAACCTCTGACTGGAAGAACTCTCTCGGCACAGCCTTTTCTTTCGGGGTCCCAAAGTGCCTGTGAGCAGGCAGCTCCCGATCTCCTCTCTGTGACACCCACAGACTCAAAAACACCCATGTGCTCACTCATGCAGACAGGCGCTCTCGCCTACGGCTCTGAGGCTGAGCACACGGAGCTCCCTCGGGGCCAAATTTGTGTCACGCGCAGGGACACCGGAGGCGCGTGCACAGTCCGTGTAACGGCTTTGCTTGGCGCGTCTCCGTTTCTCTTCTGAGGGGCTGAGAGTCGCGGAGTTTCCTGGTTGGAGGCTGCGGCGGACGCGATTTGCTTCTTCATATAGGGTTCCGGAGGCGGCGGAAAGTCCAGCGGGTCTCCGAAGCCGGTAGACGGAGCCATGAAGAAGACCTCGGGCTTCAGGAGGGGGAAGGGCGGGCTGCCCTGGGGCTCGGTCAGCAGCCCCGGGAAGGTGGGCGCGGGCGCCGGGAGTGAGAGTGCGGACCACGCCTCCTCCCAGCCCAGGCGCCACGACCCGGACAAGGGGCTCGACAGGCTCCGCAGAGCTGCCGGCGGACACCGGACAGAGACGATGCGGCGGATCCTTTCTCTGCCGAAGAGTGGCGTGGATGACAGAGACGAGAAGAACAGGTAATAGGAACTGGAGCCTGGCAGGGGAGGGAGGAGGGCGGGTCGGGGAGAGGCCCCCTTTCCTGCTCCCGGCTCACCCGTGTCCCCGAGGGCGCTGGGCTTTGTTCCCTCTGCAGCCCGCAGCACCCGGTGTGGCAACCTCAAGGTCATCATTATGAGCAGCGCGATGAAAACAAAACTTTAGCTGGTCCGATCCTCTCATAATTCCCGTTACTTTACTGAAAGTTTTAGTGCTTTAAAAAAAAATTAAGAAACATAGCTTTTTATTTTTATTGTACACATTTTAAACAATGTTATATATGTTATGGAAACAAGCATCATGAGAAAAATAATTTCTATATTATATTAACTTCTGGGCTAAAAATTCTTTGGATAAAATCTAATATCCCTTTTGTATCCACCTACACCTGTGTAATAAGTTATTTCATGAATGACCTCAGAAGGATCTTTTGAAGTGAGAGGATGGTTCCCTGTTCTTGAATAGGAAGACTCATTTTTCTTTCTTTTTTTCTTCTTTTTTTTTTTTAAAAAAAATTATACTTTAAGTTCTGGATTACATGCGCAGGACGTGCAGTTTTGTTACATAGCTATACACGTGCCGTGGTGGTTTGCTGCACCCCTCAACCCGTCACCTACATTAGGTATTTCTCCTAATGTTATCCCTCCCCTGGCCCCCCACCCCCTCCCCCCGACAGGCCCTGGTGTGTGATGTTCCCCTCCCTGTGTCCATGTGTTCTCATTGTTCAACTCCCACTTACGAGTGAGAACATGTGGTGTTTGGTTTTCTGATCTTGTGATAGTTTGCTGAGAATGATGGTTTCCAGCTTCATCCAAGTCCCTGCAACGGACATGAACTCATCCTTTTTTATGGCTGCATAGTATTCCGTGGTGTATATGTGCCACATTTTCTTAATCCAGTCTATCATTATGGACATTTGGGTTGGTTCCAAGTCTTTGTAATTGTGAATAATGCCGCAGTCAACATACGTGTGCATGTGGGAAGACTCATTTTTCTCGAGATGTGAACTCTATTCATTTTAGATAAACCAAATAAAAGCATCAAGGTTTTAAGATTTCTAGGTTATGTATGCTACCTTTTACTGTTATGATGACATTAAGAAAATTTTTATAACAGAGTAAAGACTTGCCCTTCTATATATCAAAGTGTGATATTAGGTTTCATTTACTAAAAGATGAGAAGACAGATAAATGTGTGGAACAGAATAAAAAATGCACACATACTGAAAAATGTGTAAGATTTTAGAACCTGATCCTGATGACATTTCATATGTGTATGGAAAGATGAGTTATTTGTAAATGACATGTCTGTGAACTGGAGAAAACTAGCTAGATTTTTATGTTACAAAAATAAGTTATTGATAGAATATGTGTAAAAACTTAAATATACAAAATTAGAAAATGCCAGAAGAAAACACGAATGCCTATTCATACAGATACATTTTTATGTTGACAAAGACCTTCCTATGAATGCATTCTGCAGGTTGATTTAGAAAACAAAAATTAAAACTCCCCTTACATCAGAAAAAAGTTAACAAAATAAAAGACAACATACTTGCAAAATATTCACATTATATACATAAATATAGACATTTATTATTTGCAATGAAAAATGTATCTTCCTTTTACAGAGAATTTTTTTTAAAGAAATAAGAACTATAATTTAAAATTGGTCAAAGTACTTTTTCCAAATCTACTAGTGATCTGGAAAATCAGCAGTAGTTATACCACTGCTTAAAGTTTAAGTTGCTGTTAACTTTTTAAATAAACAATTTGGTGGTGAACATCACTCTTAAAAAGGTATGTATCCTTTACCCATTGATTCCATTATACTAAAATATTTTCAGAAAATAATTAGAGATGCATACAATTCGTTTTTCTCAGCACTGTTTCCAATAGCAATGTATTAAGGAGAGGGCAAATAAAGGATTTTATAAATAAATTTCAGTGCATCCATAGGATGAAATTATATGTAACTTCTGAAGGTGGCAATAGATATGGATGTATGTTGACATGGGAAGATGTACTTTGGTATATTAAGTGAGAAAAAATCGATTTGATTATACATACACACAGAGGGAATGGTCTTGTGGTAGCTGAAAGTATACACAAAATGTGATAAAATTTGGTTATTTTGGGACATTTGTATTAGGGGTGATTTATTTTCCTTTTTCTTATTGTGATATCCACAATGAGCATGTATAACAGGTTTAGTAAAAGTCTATTATTACTGAAATAATCCTAGGTAAGAACAGGAATATGAATCTTGAACAGATAAAAATAAGTTTTTGCTTTCTATTAATTTTTTTTGTGGATTGGTATTTTCTGCCAAGGTTTAGCCTCTTCAGAAATAGAGGGAATCTTTTAATCTGTGCTGGTAGATTGTATTGTGTATATTTTTTATGCATGTCTTTTATTATGGATAGATTTATTACATACATGCAAACAATTATAATTTAATCATTTTATTTTAGTGGTGTCCTTATGAAAATAAAAAATAGCAAATATAAATCATTTCTATTGCACAAGTGTTACTTATCTTTACGAGTTTTCTTTAAAAATATTGAACTCCTCAAATACATTTATGTATTCTTTTAATCCATTTATTCATTAAATGTAACCTGAATGCCCACTATGTATTCTACTGTCTCTCAGGACCCTTCCAAGCTTAAAAACTTTATGTTTACCTGCCCAGTCTGAACAAGTTGAGAGATTTAAAATTGGACTATTAGGACTTAATCTAAATTGAAGCTTTTCCTCCCTCCTTTCAAACAAAAGCATTTCTGAAGGTAGAAAGTTGTGAAAGATAACCTTTTAACTACCCTTTTGAAAATTTATAGCAGTGTTTTTCTTTTCTTTTCTTTTCTTAACTTCAACTTTTATTTGAGATACAGAGGGCACATATGCAGATATCTTACATGGGAACATTGAGTGATGGTGAAGTTTGGAGGACAGATCGTGTCACTCACGCCATGAGCACAGTACCTGATAGTAGTAATTTAACCCACTCCCTTATAACAGTCTTAAATACTAATATTAATCATTGATAATATCTGATTTACATATATCATATACATCTAAATATTGAATAAAATGAGCCATGCTTATTCATTTGAATGTTGATGTTGCTTTGGCTTAAAGTTTTCTGAAATCCAAGTAAGAATAGTTTTTTGGTAAAAATGTGTCCTTGTTATCTCAGCCCTTTTTTTTTTGCTGTTCTTTTCTGCGTTATCTTTCTATTTTTTATTTCCATGGGTACATAGCAAGTGTACATGAGGTATTTTGGGTACATGAGGTATTTTGATACAGGTATGTGATGCATAATTATCGTATCAGGGTAAATGGGTCTATCTGTCCCTTCAAGCAGTTATCATTCTTTGTGTTACAAACATTCCAAATATACTTTTTGGTTATTTTAACATGTACAATAAATTATTGTTGACTATAGTTTCCCTGTTGTGCCTTCCAGAGCTAAATCTTATTAATTCTATCTAAATATATTTTTGTACCAGTTAACCATCCCCACTTCCACCCTCCCCCAATCTCACTACCTTTCCCAGCCCCTGGTAAGTATTGTTCTACTGTCTATCTCCCTTAGTTCGGTTGTTTCAATTTGTAGCTTCCACAAATGAGTGAGAACATGCAAACTTTGTTCTTCTGTGGCTGGCTTATTTCACTTAATATAATGTCCTTCATTTCCATCCATGTTGTTGTAAATGTCAAGATCTCATTTTTTATGCCTGAATAGTACTCCAGTGTGTCTGTGTAACACTTTTTCTTTACCCTTTCTTCTACGGATGGACAGTTAGTTTTTTTCCCAAATCTTGGCTATTGTGAATAATGCTTTGGTAAATATGAATGTACTCATAGTTCTTCAATATACTGATTGCCTTTCTTTGGGGTTTATACCTACCAGTGGGATTGCTAGATCCTATGGTAATTCTATTCTTAGCTTTTTTTAGGAACTTCAAAGCTATTCTCCAAGATGGTTGTACTAATTCACTTGGGTGGTTGGGAACGTGTCTGTACTGGGGACAGATGACTGAGACTACACGTAGTTTGTTTACCGGAAGGAGGAAATAGCTCCTACTCTTGGTCATTTGAACCCATTTTTTGGAATGGGTGCTTTCATACATGAAAGACTTCAATGTTGGAGACTGTCATTGAGTCCTAGAGTGATCTGTAAGTAGGAGCCCATAGGAAGGAAGATATTGAGATAACAGTTGGGAAAAACAGAGATACAGCTTTCAGGACTCTATTTTTCCAGCAGTCTCTCTCCTTAGGTATCAGAGCACCTATGAAGATTCTCAAGGGCTTGCTAGTTGGTGTGGAGCTGAACTAGGCAGGACCTATGCAGGGAACATAATTAAAGTTTATCATTTTTAAAGTTTTAATTTTTCTGCAAAGCATATTTCCAATAATGACATAGACACTTGTTCCTTTAACTTTTGTACGTTAAGGTGTCAAGCATTTCAGACATTTCAGGGAACTGCCTACACTGTTTTAGGGTAAAGGGCAGCAATAGGGCCTGCTTAAGTGGTTTCCATGCTGAAGAACCAAGACTGCCATTTTTGAGTGGCACAGATTAGCCTTTGAACCAGAGACAGGTAATGGAGAAGACACAGTGTCTCTTTCTACCTTGTTTTAAGTGATCAATTGGTTCCAATTCAGGTAACAAAGGTTATGTCACTCATTAATTGGATATTGAATTCAGCCTTCAGGACAGACACTTCTGAAGACAAATTATTCTCAGGCTCTGCCAATATATTGCTAGTCACTATTTGTTAAGGATCTAAAGGTGAGTCTTTATCGAACATTTTATAGGTTGGGAAAGGTGGAGGCAGAAATAGGTAACTAAAATCTTTTTGAAAAAGAGGCCAATTTTAATTAATTAAGAAATATTATTTATTCTATAGGTAGCTGACCTTTCCCCAGATTTTGTTTTTGGTTTTTTTTGTGGGATGATACCTAGACACAAAACAATCCATTTTTTTTTTAGATAAATGAACTCATTCATTTTTGTTGTATGTTTTTCTCTATAGGCTGCCCTGTGGACAGAGTTCTGGTGACTCATGGCTTTCAGTAGATGACGAACCCTTTGATTCTGATACCAAGGTAAAGTGCTCTTTTGTGAAATAAATTTTCTTGCTCTGAATCTAGTTTTGCATAGTATTTACTCTTCAACTGTGGCAGCGGTCTATCTATAATTGTTTTATGGTCTTGGGGAATAGTTGGTCAGAAAAAAACATATTATAGTAATATGACTATTTGAACGTCTTTTACATTTTTTCTTTGGAAAATGGGAAAGGGTGGTAAATACTTTGAGGAATTGGGGCTGAAAAATGGCATGAACTGGAAAATATATAGTGACAGGAAAACTGCATGGAAAAGCTTTCCCACAGTAGAGGAAACTTGAAATTTGCTCCGGGTTTATTTGGTAAGTATTCTTACTGGAACTTTTCAGTCATACTATTGTGATCTTTACAATCCTTGTGCCTGAATACCTTTTAATGGGTTCAATTACTCATTATAGTAACCATAGAATGTCCCCGGTGTCTTTCAGTTCCAAAACTGTAAAGCACATATCATATGGTTTCCTTTTACTTTCTTGGATGCTTACTGTGGGATGACACAGTTTTTAGTAGGAAACTTTTTCTCTCTTTCCGTCCTTGGTTCTGTAATTAGACTCCAGTAACATTGTGGACATGTAGCTGGGCATGCTGGCACGTGCCTGTAGTCCCAGCTCCTTGGAAGGCTGAGGCAGTAGGATCACTTGAGTCCAGGAGTTCCAGACCAGCCTGGGCAACATAAGAAGACCTCACCTCTAGTTTTTCTTTTAATGTGGAAATTCAGAAATTTAAAATTTCTGTCTCAAAATCTGTATTACAAAGAGATTCCCATGTATTTCCTAAGCCATTCTATGAAGAGTATATTTTAAAGCTCTTCATCTGATTGAAGCATACATGTTTTTCCTCCAATAACAACCAGCTCCAGAAGCAGAGACTTTTAATAACCATGTGGTAAGACTTTAATTTCAAACACTTTTTGCGCTGTAGTTGTAAAAAATATTCACAGAGCATCTTTGTATCACAGTTTAAAGTTTCAAATTTCAGAAGTTTTTGTATTTCATTCTTTAAATAATCATTTTAAAGGTCCTGCACTACTGTGAACTACTGAATATTACAAAACGTATTCTTGTGTATCCTAAAGTACCTAAAGTCTTGCATGTAAGAAGTGTTTTAATCATGTTTGAACATGAAGAAATGAACAGACAAGTAAATTTCTATATAACAGAATGTTATAGGTAATATGCAGAAGATATCTAATAATAACATCTAGTGCATTTCCAACATATGGCTTAAATTAATGTTTAGGATATAAGTTCACATGAGTTATGCAAATATGTTATAAATAAGAAGGAAATAAATCAGAACTATGTCATCAGTAGGAAAGCAGATTACAGTATTTTTCTAATATCCTCTAACTGTAAGCTCAGATTTGGATTTTAGATGAAAATTTTTTTAACTTTCTTTTAGCCCCAACCTATGCTCTTTTAAATATATCTTTTCAGGTTGTACATTACTCTTTATAATTTTGATTTTCTATTCTTTCTCCTGGTGGAATATTGATGCAACATTTCTTTTCTCTTTTATCTCTCTGTAGTAATAATGTTCCAGCTTTCACATAGTGGTAGATGACCATGTTTACCCGAATGAATGTCTTATTTTGTAGGAAGACAATTGAAGTCTTTATTAAAGAAATACTTACAAAAAATTGTAACTTCTAATAAGTATTTTTAGGGCTATCCTATGAATTAAAGTCTCCATATGTATCTGTACTTCTCCATGTACCTTACTGTAATTCACATTATAAGAATGACACTCATAAATATTACCTCTTAAGTATGTCTAATGAACAAATTTGGGGAGAAATGTTAAATCCTTTTGTAAACTGTAAAGTGTGTATACAAGTGTAGGACAAAATGATCACAGTGGGATTCAGTGATTTAGTAAATATTGAGGATTCTTTTTGTAAACCTGAACAATGAAATGGCAGTAGTGCCGAGAAAAAAAAGGGAAAGTTAGAACAGGCATGTCGACTTCTACTTTGGTTTACATTAAGTTTCAGCAGACTATGGGAATATCCTAAGGGAATCCAGTGATTTGGCACTTGAGACCTTTCCAATGAGATTCTGTTTTTGACCTTGAAGGAATTTCTGTTCTTGACTCCTGACTGTGTGCTAGGCAGTGAGACACTGAATGTAGAAGATAAGGCTTATGATAGAGTAGTAGGAGCATAAAATCAAGTAAAGAACAAACACTTCTAAGTCACTATAAATGCTTCCTATAAAGAAAACAGAGAATGTTAGGTTAGGGCACATTGAAGAAGTGTGTAGTTAGGATGGGGGCCGGAATGGGAGTAGAATTCTGTTCTCAGAGAATATCTTTCTGAGTGTGACATTTAAGCTGCCAACTAGAGGACAAGAAGCAGCGAGCCATGTGAAAGTCTAGAAGGGGATATTCTGGACAGAGAGAATAGTGGGTCCCATCTGTTTTTCATTTTGTTCTCGACATCCAAAAAGCGGGAAGTGTGATAAGCATCCTCGTCCTCATGTGTATTATTAGAATGTGTAGAAAACAGAATGTGTAAATAAGAGCCTGGGACAGTTTAGGTGCTTCATAACAAATGTTCTTTTCCTTCCCTTTTCACTAACTCTTGCTTTACTTTCTTGAAGTTATTTCTTAATTGGGAAATAATTGCATATTATATCTAATATTTGCTTGCTTCTATTTAAACAAAGCATAAAGAAAAGGCTTCTTACTATTTTGCCATTTTTCCTGTCAATAAAAATTTTACCAAAAATATTTTGATTTTTCCAAGCCCTTCCTCACCTAAATAAAGCAGCTTTGACAATGTTCTGCTTACACTCAACGTAACATACCCTGAAGTTACCTATCATGCCGAGTATCTTATTTTAACACTAAGATCATTTATGTAATTAGAAATATTTTAAATATTAATGTTGTAAGTATTATACCAAGTGTGTTGGTTTTTTTAATGCCCTCTTATTGTTGGTAGTGAACACAAAGTAGAGTTAGGTATTTGAAGTTAGTTCCTCGCTGAAATATACGCATGAGCTAATATTGTGTCTGTCACAGTGTTTCCTTTGGCTTTCTATGTTCAGTTTACAGAGTCAATAGCCATATGGAGATAAAAGTTTCCCTTGACCTGGAGAGCATTTATGAGTTTCTCTATTGAAATATTTTGGTTTTTAATACATGCTTTCCTTATTTCTAGGTCTCATTGCTTTTAAATCAGGAAATTCAGAACATGATTAGGAAATATTGAGAAATTCATTGCTTTTTCATTGAAACTCATTATTCATTATAATTTCAACAGACTACCTTTGAGAATGTTCCACAGAAATATGATAGTCACTTAACTGGAGCTGATGGTCAAAGAGGAAAAAGTACAATAAAGGAACAAGAAGGTAGGAACTGTATTTTATTTAAAAATTTGACAGAATGTTTATTTAAAAACATGAGCTCTGTTACATTCTAGTAGCCAAGGAAAATAAGGTATTAAGTGCATAGTCAAAAAAAGAGAAGTGAAATAGTGATATGTTGTATATTTTGTAAGGCATTAGCAACCGATTTAATTGAGAGTGCCACTAAAGGAACTGAATCATTAGTTCCAATTCAAGATACTCTAAGACCTGAGGAAAGTCAGAAAATAAGGAAGAAGAAAAGAGTAAATGAAGGAATGAAGAGTGAAAAAGGCAGAGAATACAGGGAGTAAATGAAGGAAAAAGAAGCAGATACATGCAATGATGGGTGATAGAGTAAGATAATTATTTGGGGAGAATATAAAGTGAGCTTCCAGTACCGAAATTTGTCAGAGAAGTCAAGCAAAATGTTGCCACTCTTGCCATTTTCCTTACTTTTGGGAATGCATTAAGGATGGTGGTACCTGACCACGCAGAGCTATGTTTCATCTGCGATAGAGGAATGTAATGTATGGTCAGCCATGCATAAATTACATGTCTATAATTTAATGTGCTATAAAATCTTGTTTCTTCATGGGACAGTATCTTAGGGGCCAAAAGAAGAGCATTGGAAAGAAGAGGGTAGGATTAGTTATGGAGAGATCAAGGAAGCTATAGCCTGATAAAAAGTTCGTTAGTAACCTTAAGACTTGTAATGCAGCTTAGATTTGGAGGACGTGATAGGGTGGAGCTTGAGGCTGGATTCCAAAAGGGTAGGTTGAGGTTAACGAATGTGGGAGCACACTCAGTATAGACCAGAGCTTCCCAAATTTTAACAAATCAGCTGAGGACCTTGTTAGTAGTGCAGATTCTGATTCCACAAGTCTGCGATTCTGCATTTCTAATAAGATCTCAGGTGATGCCGACCCTTCTTGTCCTAGGACCACACTCTGACTAGCAAGGGTATAGCTGTGCATTTAGAGGAATCTGGAAGAAGAGCCCTTGGATCACCACTCAAGACATAACAGGATCAAGGGAAAGCATGATTTTCCTTTTATTTCTGAGTGTGTTTCTAGCCACAGGGGAAGGAGAAAGAGATGAAGAAATAGAAATCGTTGCTGGAAGATCCCACTGCTAAATGAAGAGAAGAGAAGTCATGGGAATAGTCCATCAAAAGAAAGCAGAAGGGTCAGAATCAGGACAACAGATCTAGAGATTACTTTTGCAAAGGAAGAGGGATTGTGAGTGGAGGAGGAGGGAGGAAAGAAAGAAGTTGGCTAGTTAATTTTGGAGTTGATAATAAGGAAACTTGAGAGCTCTCACTTCTGATGGCTGCAATATATTGGCACTCAAACGGAAGATTAGGTGATTGCTGTTCCAGGAATTACTGGAAGGAGGGAGTGCTAGAATGGGGGTAAACCACAGGAGCTAATTTCTTCTCTCTGTGACTATCAGACATCAAAGATGCATGTTTTGTTGATATGAGTTAATCAACTGAGGTGAAGTTAAAAGTAGGTGCTTTGGCTGCTTTTTCTTTATCCGATTTTTTTAATAGGATGCCTGTTTTGTAAAAGTTTATCATGGATGACATGATATGCCAACCCAAATTAAGTTTAGAAACAAAAAAATTACAAAGTTTATTCCTCAAATAGAAAAGGCATTATTTTCCATAAATATTACACTCATTTAGGTATATAAAAGGTCAGGAGTAGCTAATAATTGTGTAGCAATGCATTTTTTATTAATATTTCAATGTTGAACGCTTCCTATACATTATTTTTAGAAATGTTTTATATACCTTCTTGCATGAGTGGTTAAAAAAATTTAAGATGGCCAAACTAGAGGATATAAGAAATGTAGACCTATCAGTAAGCCCAAATAGGTACGGAAAAAAAATAAACATTTTTATGAACTATTTTGCTGTAAGTGTGGATCCAAAGCAATCACTTCAGAACACTTTCTCTGATGAGAAATGAATTAAACATTCAAATGAACTGTCATGACAACTGTGTGCTTCCTACATTCTAGGACCAATTGAAGGACATGCTAAATGCTTGTAGTAGAATGGTATAAATGATTCTGATGTGTCACATTAAAGACACACTATAGCGTTCTACCATCAGCTTGGACATTTATCTGCCCAGGGTCATGATTTGCTCTGCTGATTAAAGATCACTTTTCTCCTCCTCAGCATGTACACATGGTTGTGTGCATACTTTTCTATTTTAGTTACAGATATCTGAATCAGAATCTTGCCTTTGAAATGTTAACTGCATGTTTTATTCAACCTATCTTCTTAGTTTTCTTCAGGATATTTCTGTCATGTTGCTGTCCTGACAAAAGAAATGCACCCCTAAATCTAAACTCATTATTTTTAAAGTGAAGCACTAAGGTTCAGCTTGATACTAACTCTGAGTGTATGGTTAGCTTTATCATATTTATATATAATTGATTATATGTCCCTTTTGCCTTCTAGATTCTCTTGAGCAATATCATCACTTGAAGGTAATAACTTTTCTATATTTATCTTTAATTATTAACCACATAGCATATGAAACATATATTATTTACTAATCATTTTGTCTCAAAACCCTTTCAGCCTAAGGTTGAAATCAAAGAGTGTGTTTTGAACCAGGCGATCGGAATGAAAGATGTACAAGCATGCACATCAGGTAAAAATTTTTGCAATACAAATTTAACTCTGGAAAGGAGCACATTAAAATATTCTAAATGCTAACAGTCTTCATATTCCTATGTCTTTTTTCAAATTTGATGGATAGATTTGATATATGTAATGCAGATATTAGTATTGGTATCTATGTTTGAAAAACATTATATTTAGAAGCATAAGATAGATTTTTAAAACGTAAGCTCTAACTTAGATGTATCTTCTTTTATGTATTACTACGCTGAAGTTCTCAGTTGGGAATACCTATACTCATTCGGGTTTCGCAGAGGTGAATTATGAGACTACAATTTTTTTTCCCATGTTTGGAATGCTTCTTGAAATTCTGATCTTTACCTAGAGGAAAGCTTTCCTCACTAACATGTCAATTTTGTACTAAGTTTAATTACTTCATCCTAGTGTTGTTAGACTGATGATCTGAAGCAAATCGGATGCTTTGATTATTTTGTGTGTGTGTGTTTGTGTGTGTGTGTGTGTGTGTGTGTGTAGGGAATATCTTGGATTACAAAAATGAGGAAAGTAATCATTTTTTTCATGGCTATTTGGCAGACACACTCATTTCAAAGAATGATTCTGAAACTTTATATGCTTAGGGTTTTTTGTACAATTAATAATTATTGCATAGAAGTAACCAACACTCTGAATTAGGTGTTTGTCATTGTCATGCAGTTTTCATACGTTTTACTGTGTATGGCCATAAATCATATGTAGCATTGGTGTTTCTGTCCTAAAATTTCAATCATATAAATGATTGTACATTATATATATTATTCAGCAGCTTTCTTTTGCTTACTCAGCATTACATTTTTTAGATCAGTCGATATGTTTTGTTCACACCCATTGATTTGACCAAAGAGATCATCGCTGTTTTCAGAAGGAGCTCTAGCTGAGTTTACATTTCCTACAGTATTTCATGCTATAACAGTACTACTACATTTAATTAAACTCTCTTCATGGTGAGAAAAAGATAAAAACATTAAAAAATGATGGCAGATTCCAAAGAGCTGTTGCTTAAGTGAGTTGTATCTATTGATATTTACTATATCAGAAACTGAAGCTGAATAATTTAAAATATAAACATGCACCGCCATGCATTCCAATAGCCATTATAACTCTGGCCCATTAAGCACCCGTGATCTTATGACACATCATGTGTCTAATGGTTAAACATAAGTCTTGTTAGTAAAAGAAAGTTGATATTCCTGAAGGATCTTTATTATTAATAAACAAAGCTCTCATGGAAAACAAAATATATAATATCGCTGAGTGAATCAAAGTAAGTAACACTAAAAAATAAAAATGTCAAAGATGATCGTTAATAAAACCTATGTGAGTGAATGGCAAGTACGGGACATATAGAATACAATAAGCCATGCAGGAGTGGTGTGTTTCTGGGGGAGTGGAGGACATGGGACTGCTTCTGTTTTAGAAGGAATTTCTCCACGTTAGTCAAAGTGTATTATGATTTACATTCTAATAATGAAAACTTTACTTTCAGCTTTTTCAGCTTTGGATTTTAATAGTTTGACCTTCAGTAATGAGCTTCATGAAAGATCTGAGAATTTGAAAGTTGGTGATCTATGTCCATTTGTATCTCCACCAATGACCAACAGTGTGTTGGGATCCACAGACTTGGGGCAGAAGAACTTAATAGATCAAGAAAAGATGACCACTGTAGGTGCGCTTCTATTTTGGAATCACACTCTCCGTGACCTGTGTGAGTCACAGCTACCAGAAAACAAAGACAGCAAAGAAGGTAATATAGAAGCATAGAGAATTCAGTCCCAATGTAGCTGTACTTGGCTTCATAATACCATAGTTGTAACTTTTAAAGAATCATTTTGTGGCAAAGTGTGTATTGTGTTTACATCCCCCTTATACAAGCTACAACCAAACAGAGGACCTATCAGCAGGGCATTTGTGTTCTTCCTTTAACCAAAGCAACATAAAAATAACAAAGAGAATGAGATGGACAAGTAATTTTGTTTAGGCTAGTATTTAACATAAACTTGAATGTGAGTCCAAGGATTACATGTAGAACTTTGGGACTGGAGGGGAAATGTAGGCAAGGATGTAAAGATTGCCTGCTCAAACACAATGTGGTTTCTTTGTTTTATTTCCATAGGTCTGAATTTGTATCAGTTGTTACTATATAAAATGTAGCCCAAAAAGCACCTTCCAAACCCCAAAATTAAGTTATTTTTAATAATTTCTGTGACTTTATGTAGTATAGAATTGACTTTCCCAGTATGAATGGATATCCTTGAGAATTTGCTAGATGGTGTCTTTTCGGCTGTGTCCACATAGTGTATCACCTTGTTTTAATGAGTAACAATTTACTAGGAATATTGGTTTGAAGGAAGGTGGTGTCATTTAAAAAATAACATGAAAATACATTTTAATTTTACTAGGACACATAATCTGTTGAATAACTGCATCTAATATGTGTTCTACTTTATGTCCCAGTTAAATTCAGTGTCTTTAATCAGGTATACGATCAGATCTATATAGTAATAAATCATAAAATATTTTTGCACCCAATAGTTTCATTTCCTTTTTTACACGGTGAAACCCAGTTTCTGGAAAAAATAGAAAAATTAGCCGAACATGGCAGCACATGCCTGTGGTCCCAGATACTCAGAGGCTGAGATGGGAGAATCTCTAGAGTCCGGGAGGCAGAGGTTGTGGTTAGCTGAGATTGCACCGTTGTGTTCCAGCCTGGGTGACAGAGCAAGATCCTGTCTCAAAAAAATGAAACAGAAGAAAAAATGATTTGAAAGATTGTCCCATACAGTTTAGGACAAAGGGGATAATAGACATGCATAGAAAGAATGTACATTTCAGGTGATAAAGATATACTAGAGAAATCAATGCAGTACTAAGGCAGCCCCAAGGAAAGAGACATCTGTTTATCTGAGGAAAGATAGCAAGAATCAAGGAATACTTAACACAGCAATGTGAGTGATGAAAAAGAAATGGTTAGAATAGTAGAGGAAAACATTTCAGATATCCAGAGTAGGATGTCCACTGGTAAAAGTATAAACGGTTACAGTAATTCTGGAAATCATTGATCATAGGCATAGTGTGTTGTTAAGACTGGTACTACTGGGCCAGGCACAGTGGCTCATGCCTGTAAATCCAGCACTTTGGGATGCTGAGGGAGACGGATCACCTGAGGTCAGGAGTTCAAGATCAGCCTGGTTAACATGGTGAAACCCCATCTCTACTAAAAATACAACAATCAGCTGGGCGTGGTGGTGCATGCCTGTAGTTCCAGCTACTTGGGAAGCTGAGGCAGGAGAATCGCTTGAACCTGGGAGGTGGAGGTTGCAGTGAGCCTAGATCATGCCACTGCACTCCAGCCTGGGCAAAAGGGCGAGACTCCATCTCAAAAAAAGAAAACAAATAAATAAAATGGTACTATTATGAAGTAGAGAACAGTATATACAGTGTTACCATAGATGTTCTTAGTGTATTTTTACACTTTGTTTCATTTCCAATGGTTTTGTTTATTTTTGTTGGGTAGATACATTGGTGAGAAAATCTTTGAGATGTTTTGTACGGCTTGCACTGGTGATATCTAGTGTCCTCGAGTGGTTTGTTGAAGTTTTGGATAACTGAAAGTATTTCTTAAAGAAATAAATATTTCACTAAACTTAGGCTTCATTTAAAACTCTCAATTTATAAAATACTATGTGTTATTTTCCATCTATTTTTATAATGACTTTAGCCTTTATCTAACTCTTCTAAGTAGTTCATTTTAACTAACTGTGGATTTGTCAGCAGAACAAGATTTAGAAGTGACGTCAGAGCAAGAGCCAGAAAGGCTTGAAGGAAGTGAAAATAACAAGCCACAGGTACGTAAAAATTTGAACTTCAATACTGATTTTATATTGTTTTCTTTGCTCTAATGACGTGACATAGACCAAATGAAATTATTTTTCACACTAGCTGTTTGGAATCAATAGATCATAATTTAACATTTAGCTTTGAAAGCATTTTTAATGATATATAAATTTTAAAATATTCTTAGAATCTATAGTTATCTCATAGCTATTGTTTAACTCTTGATATAGAGGCAAACAATTTTTAGAATTTTATGTGGTCTTCCGTTTTTATAACCTCCTTACATGATAAAGAATGTAACATTGAATGTTGCATTTTACTATTTAGCATTAGAAATGATAAACAATTGAACAGTAATGGCCGCTGAGCTAAATTCATGTGAAAGGAGTACTCATTCCCAGTAGTTCAAAATTTGGAGATTTATATTGCCAATCATTAGTGCCAACATTAAATATTTATTTTGGCTTTTGGTCTCTAGTTCACTTCGTTGTCTACATTCAGGGAGAAAATGGGCTTATAAAATCAACCCAATCGTGCCTTGTAGATTGGGACCTTTGGTGTTAAGATACAAACAGTAACTTTGTGACTTATTTCAATGCAGGAAATCAGTAAATATTACTAATATTAAAATCCACTGTCATTAGTGGACCTTGTAATACATTAAAACTGTATTTAAGCACAGAGTGTGTCTAGATACATAACACTATCTTATTATGATAGATCATTGGAATTAAAATTTAAGAATTTGCTTTTTCTGATTGGTGCTGATTCGAGCTCTGAATAATTTAAAGTTTACTCTTCTCCAGTTAATAATCTTTAGAAAAAGTGCTTAAATGCACTGTAGGGCTCAGTCTTTAAGGTGTCGTATGGTAAAATCTTTTTAGATAAAGAAGACTTTGCAATGCTACAAATCATCCACTAATTCATTTTTGGTAGATTTAACACATCATAATTTTTATTTATGTATTTATTTTTAATTTTTTGTGGGTACATAGTAGATATATATGTTTATGGGGTACACAAGATGTTTTGGTTGAGACATGCAATGAGAAATAAGCACATCATGGATATGGGGTATCCATTCCCTCAAGCATTTATCCTTTCAGTTGCAAACAATCACATTACACTCTTTAAGTTATTTTACAATGTAAAATTAAATTATTATTATTATTAAGTTATTACTGACTACAGCCATCCTATTGAAACACATCATAAATTAAGTTGAGTGCAAACAAACAATGACAGTTTGCTGGTTCATGTTTCTCTCCTACTTTAGGGCGAGGTAAATTATTTTTTACTTCTTAATTATAATCCAGTGATTTAGGAGGAGCTAGACATAGAGTAATAATTTTAACAGTCGAATTTAAATTATTTTCTAATTTTAATTATTTTCCAGTTTTTCTTTGTTCTTTTTACTTAGGATTTCTTTGGCTATTGTGGCTTTTTGTTGGTTCCATACGAATTTTAGTTTTTTCTAATTCTGTGAAAAATCATGTTGGTATTTTGATAGAAATTGGGTGGAATCTGCAGGTTGCTTTGGGCAATATGGTCGTTTTAATGCTATCAATTTTTTCAATCCATGAGCATGGGTTTTTTCATTTATTTGTGTCATCAACAGTTTCTCTCACCATATTTTGTAGTTTTCCTTGTATAGATCATTCACCTCCTTGGTTACATATATTCCTAGGTATTTTATTTTGTTTTATTTTTGTTGTTATTTGTAAATGGGATTGTCTTCTTGATTCAGTTCTCACGCTGATTTTGATAGGAATTGGGTGGAATCTGTAGGTTGCTGCAGTAGAGAAATTCTACTGATTTTTGTGTGTTGATCCAGAAACTTTACTAAATTCATTTATCAAAACTAAGGAGGTTTTTGTGGAGTCTTTAGGGTTTTCTAGGCATAAGAGCATACTATCAGTGAATAGAGAAAATTTGATCTCTTCTTTTTTAATTTGGATGCCTTTTATTTCTTTTCTCTTTGCCAATTGCTCTGGCTGGGACTTGCAGTAGCAGGAGAGGTGAAAATGGGCATCCTTGTCTTGTTCCTGTTTACAGAGGAATGCTTTCAACTTTTTCCCTCTTCCATATGATGTTGGCTGTGGGTTTATCATATATTGCCTTTATTATTTTGAGATATGTTCCTTCTATGCCTAGTTTGTTGAGTTTTTATCATGAAAGGATGCTGGATTTTATCAAATGCTTTTTCCACATGTATTGAGATGATTAAAGGTTTTTGTCCTTAATTTTGTGTGTGATGAATCACATTGACTGATTTGCCTAACTTAAGCCCTCCTTGCATCCCTGGAATAAAACGCATTGGATCATAATGTTCTTACTATCTTTTTGATGTGCTGTTGGATTCAGGCTGCTAGCATTTTGTTGTGGATTTTTGCATATCTGTTTATCATGGATACCGGTCTGTAGTGCTCTTTTTATGTTGTGTCCTTGTCTGGTTTTGGTATCAAGTTAATATGGGCTTCATAGAATGAGTTAGTGTGAAGTCTGTCCTCGTCAATTTTATGGAAGAGTTTCAGGAGGATTGGTACCAGCTCTTTTTTGTATGTTTGGTAGATTTTGGCTGTGAATCCATCTGGTCCTGGGCTTTTATTTGTTCAGATGTTTTTTAGTAGTAATTCAGTTTCAGAATTCATTATTGGTTTATTTGGGATTTCTATTTCCTCCTAGTTTAATCTTAGGAGGTTGTATGTTTCCAGGAATTTTTCCATTTCCTCTAGGTTTTTTACTATGGGAGCAAATCATTGTTTATAATAAATAGTCTCTGATGATCCTTTCTATTTCTGTGGTATCAGTTTTAGTGTTTTCTTTCTTATTTCTGATTTTGATTATTTGAATTTTCTCTCATTTTTTTGGTTAGTGTAGCTAGGGCTTTATCAATTATGTTCATCTTTTCAAGGAGTCAGCTGTTGGTTTTTTGATCCTAGGTATTGTTGTTTTGGTTTCTATTTCATTTAGTTCTGCTCTGATCTTTGTCATTTCTTTTTTCTGCTTTGGATTTGGTTTGTGGTTAGTTTTCTAATTTTTTAAGGCCAATGTTAGGTTGTTAATTTATTATTCTTTGTATTATTTTAATGTAGGCATTTAATGTCATAAAATTCCAGTGGACTTAGTATGCTATATTTCCATTGCCATTTGTGTCAAAAAATTTTTTTAATTTCCATCTTCACTTCTTTGCTGACCCAAAGATCATTCCAGTGCATGTTAATTTCTATATATTTCTATAATTTCTGATGCTTCTCTTGGTTAAGATTTCTAGTTTTATTCCACTGTGTTTTCAAAAGATACCTGATATGATTTTGATGTTTAAAAATTTATTGAGACTTATTCTATGGCCTAACATATGGTCTATCTTGGAGAATGTTCCATGTGCTGATGAGTAGGAGGTATGGCTTTTAGTTACTGGGTAGAATGCTCTGTAAATACTGGTTAGATCAGTTTGGTCTGAAATCCAATTTAAGTTCAAATTTTCTTTCTTGATTTTCTGTTTCAATAATTTCTCTAGTAGTGTCAGTGGGGTATTGAAGTTCCCCACTCAGACTGTATTGCTGTCTATCTCTATATGTGGTTCTAATAATATTTGTTGTATAAATCTGAGTGCTCCAGTTTTAGGTTGCATATATATTTAGGATTGTTTTTATCCTGTTGCTAAATTAATCCATTTATTATAATATAATGACATTCTTTGTCTTTTTTACTTTTTTTAATTTAAAGTCTGTTTTATATGATAAAAGTGTAGCTATGCCTGCTCACCTTTGGTTTCTGTTGGCATGGAGTATATTTTTCCCTTCCACTACTTTTGGTCTACAAGTGTCCTTACAGTTAATGTGAGATTGTTGTAAGCAACATGAAGTTCGGTTATGTTTTTAAATCTATTCCACCAATCTATATCTTTTAAGTGGAGCATTAAATCAATTTAAATCCAAGGTTAATATTGATAGATGAGATTTTATTCCTGTTGTAATGTTATGTGTTCCCTGGTTGTTTTAAAAGTTCTTTGTTTCTTGTTTCCTTCTATCTGTGTTTGTGGTCTAATGGAGTTCTGTCATGTTGCCATTTGATTTCTTTCTCTCGCCCTTTGTGTAACTGCTTTTAGAAATCCTGTTAATTTTATTCTATGTTATTTACTGATTTATTTTAGAGACAGGGTCTCACTCTGTCACCCAGACTGGAGTGCAGTGGTGGAATCATAGCTCACTGCAGCCTCAAATTTCCAAGCTCAAGTGATCCTCTTGCCTTGGCCTCTGATATAGTTTGCATGTTTGTCCCCTTCAAATCTCATATTGAAATGTGATTCCTGATGTTGGAGGGGGGCCTGGTAAGAGGCGTTTGCATCATAGGGTCAGATCCCTCATGAATGGTTTAACCCCATCCTTTGGTGAAAGTGAGTTCTTGCTCTGAGTTTACATATCCTTGTTTGAAAGTGTGTGGCACTTCCCCCCTCCATGCTCTCCTACTCAACATGTGCCACACCTGCACTTCCTTTGCATTCCATCATGATTGTAAGCTTCCTGTGGCCCTCGCACCATGTTTCCTGCACAGTGTGCAGAACCATGAGCCAATTAAAGCTGTTTTCTTTATAAATTAACCAGCCTTAGGTATTTCTTTATAACAATCCAAAAATGGCCTAACACAGAAAATTGGTATCAAAGATTGGGTGTTACAATAAAAATACCAGAAAACCAGAAGCAGCTTTGGGTTTGGGTGTTACAATAAAAATACCAGAAAACCAGAAGCAGCTTTGGGTTTGGGCAGTGAGCAGAGACTGGCAGAGTTTGGAGGGCTCAGCAGAAGACAGGAAGATGAGAGAAAGTTTGGAACTTAGAGACTTGTTAAGTGGTCAGAACCAAAATGTGATAGGAATCTGAGCAGTGAAGGCCAGGTCTTAGATGGAATGAAAAAGTTGTTGGGAAATGGAACAAAGATCACCCTTGTTATGCCTTAGGAAAAAATGTGGCTGCATTGTGCCCAAGTCCTAGGGATCTGTGGATATTGAACTTAAAAATGACGACTTAGGGTATTTGACAGAAGAAATTTCTAAGCAGCTAGGAGTTCAAGAAATAGCCTGACTGCTTCTAGCAGCCTACAGTCAGATACAGGAGAAAAGGAATGGCTTAAAGTTGCAACTTGTATTTAAACTGGAAGCAAAGTGTAAAGCTTGGAAAATGTACAACCTGGCCATGTCATAGGGAAAGAAAAAGCCTTTTCAGGAGAGAAATACAATGGGATGTGGAACAGCCACTTGTTAGAGAGATTATCATAACTAAAACATAGCCAAGTTCTAATATCCAAAATGTTGGGGAAAATGACCTGAAGGTGTTTCAGAGCTCTTCCCGGCAGCCCCTTTCATCACAGGCCCAGAGGTCTAGGAAGAAATAATGGTTTCAGGGGGCATGCCCGGGCCCTGTTAACTCTGCTCAGCCTCATGACACTGCTTCTCACAAACATGCCACTTTGGCTTCAGTGGCTCAATGGGGCTTAGGTACAGCTTGGGCTGCCACTCCAGTGAACACAAGCCATAAGCCTTGGTGGCTTCCACATGTTGTTAAACCTGCAGGTGCACAGAATCCAAGAGTGAAGGAGGCTTGGTGGCTGCCACCTAGATTTCAGAGGATGTATGGGAAAACCTGGGTGCCTAGGCAAAAGCCTGCTGCAGGAGCAGAGTCCTCACAGGGAAAAAAAAGCCTCTCCTAGGGCAATGCCAAAGGGAAATATGGGGTTGGATTCCCCACACCAAGTCCCCACTGTGGTACCACCTAGCGGAGCTGTCAGAAGTGGGTTGCTGACATCCAGACCCCAGAATGGTAGATCCACTGGCATCTTGCACCCTTCACCTGGAAAAGCCACAGGCATTCAACTCTAACATGTGAGAGCAGCCACAGGGGCTGCAGCCTGCAAAGCTACAGAAGCAGAGTTGTCAAAGGCCTTGGGGGCCCGCACCTTGCAACCACGTGCCTTGGATGTGAGACATGGAGTCAGAAAAAGGATTATTTCAGAGCTTCAAGATTTAATGACTTCCCTGCTGGGTTTCTGACTTGCCTGGGGCCTGTTGCCCCTTAATTTTGGCCAATTGCTCCCTTTTGGAATGGGAATGGTTGCCCAATGCCTGTAGCATTCTTGTATCTTGGAAGTAAATAACTTCTTTTTGATTTTACAGGCTCATAGGTGTAAGGAACTCATCTCCAAATGCAACTTTGGACTTGGGCCTTGTGACTTTTCAGTTAGTGCTGGAATGAGTTAAGACTTAGAGGAACTTTTTGAATGCATAATTATATTTCAAAATTTGAGAAGGTCATGAGATTTGAGCGGCCAGAGGTGGAATGATATGGCTTGGAAGTTTGTCCCCTTTAAATCTCCTATTGAAATATGATTCCCAGTGTTGGAGTTGGGGCTTGATAGGAGATGACTGGACGATGGGAGCATTTGGCTCCTGAAAGGTTTAGCCCATCCCCTTGCTATTAAGTGAGTTCACATGAGAGCTGCTTGTTTAAAAGTGTGTGGCACCTCCCTCCTCATGCTCCTGTTCTCACTCTTGCTATGTGATGTGCTTGCTTCCCCTTTGCCTTTTGCTGTGATTTTAAGCTTCCTGAGGCTCTCACCAGGAGCAGATGCTAATGTCACACTTACTGCACAGCCTGCAGAACTGTGAGCCAATTAAACTTCCTTTTTTGTAAATTAACCAGCCTCAGGTAATCCTTTATAGCAAGATAAGAATTTCCTACTAAGCCTCCAAGTAGCTAGGACTACAGGCATACACACCACACCCAGCTAATTTATTTTAAATGATTTTTGTAGAAATGCCATCTTGTTACATAGCACAGGCTGGTCTCAAATCCCTGGCCTCAAGTCATCTTCCTGCCTTGGCCTCCCAAAATGCTCACATTGTATGCACGAACCACTGTACACCAGCTGTGAATTTTACACTTCAGTGTGTTTTTATGATGATGAACATTGACAGCTGTTTTCCATGTTTAGGCCTTCTTTGAGCATTTCTTGTAGGGCTGATCTAGTGGTGAAGAATACTCTCAGCATTTGCTGGTCTTGGAAAGACTTTTGTTCTCCTTCATTTATGAAGCTTTTTCTAGCTGGAGAGAAAATTCTTGGATGGCAGTTTATTTCTGAAAGCATTGTGAAAATAGGATCCTAATCTCTTCTGCCTTGTAAGACTTCTGCTGAGAAGTTGGCTGTTAGTTTCATCAGGTTTCTTTTATAGATGACTTGATGCTTTCTTCTTGATGATTGTAGGATTTTTTCATTCCTGTTGACTTTAGACAGTCTGATATCTATATGGCATGGTATAGTCTTTCAGAGTATTCATCTGGTGTTCTTTGGGCCGATTGTGTGGGTGTGTGTGTTTGTGTGTATGTGTGTATGTGTGTATATATATATATATATATATATATATATATATATATATATATATATATATTTCAGTGAGCACCTTCACTTTTTTTGATATCCCAGGAGCCAAAAGAAAAAAGAATTATAAAAGGTGGTGGGAAACAGAATAGCTTAGTGAAGAAAGGGGAAAGATTCCTTTCTCTTCCTGAAGCCCCAAATGTCACATCCTCTAAATCTGGCTGTTTGATGTAAAATCCAGGAGGAAAAGGCAGAAGATGACACATTTTGTGTCTTCGTCTTTTTATTTCTGTTTCTTCCCAGTTAAATGGGTGAAAATTCATAAGAGGTAGCAAAGAATGGATGGAAATAAAAGGACAAAATTTAGAAGAGCCCTTTTGAAATTTTGGAAAATCCTGTCGCATTCACTCACACAGAAATGAAGCTAACTTTATACAAATGTCAGTGATAAAATTATGCTACTTATATCTTATAATTCTACATATAATCCTATATATAATGATAACATAAGTACAAAATATTTTAATGACTAAAATTGTGAAAGTTGAACTGTGAAGCGATAAAATCAATGAAAACAGAACAATTTTTCAATGAATAAAATGATAACAAGTATCCTATCTATGAAACTTTCACTAAAGGCGGAGGGAGAAAGGAAGACACATGCAAGGAATGAAACAGAAGCATCAAGAAAACTACATGATGTCTCCACGGATGACCGTATTGATAATGGGTTAATTCAACAAGGAGAGAATGGAAAAACTGATGGTCAGCAAATTCCTAGGACAGAGCAGGAAGAGTGTGATAGGTAAGCCTACAGCAATATTTAACAGTAGATCATTTCTACTGTACTATAAAAGTAATCCAAATTTGGGCAAATATTCATGATTGACAAATTTTACACTTTTACAAGGGATATTCAGCCTTGCCTGTTGACCATAAAAATGCAGAAAAAAAGAGGTACCATTTTTTCAATTGTATCAATATTTTATTAAAAAATGATAACCAGTGTTGACAAATGTGAGGAAAAAGGGATTCTCATACACTGTGGGTAAATGAAATTGGTAAATTCTTCTTGAATGGTAATTTAGTAGTGTGTCAAAATTTCAAATATGTCATTCCTTTCACCTGACACCTTCAGTGCTGGGACTAGATCCTACAGGAAGCCAAGACTTGTGTGAATACATACACGTTAAGGACTTATATTATATAATTTACAAAAATTTAGTTTCTATAATAAGATTGTTTCCTTCATTGATCCCCTTTTATTCCTGTTGTGGAACTCAGTATTTTAATATGAGTCATTACTCTGTATATTTGATGAGGATAAAATATCCTAGAGTTGAATGGCTTTTATCAAGCACAAAATACTGCCCATGAAACTTTTAGTCTTTCTGTGATATTTATTTATGAATATGAGCAAAATGATGATCAGCTTCCATAATCTAGAAATGTTCAGGTAGTCTTTTTAGTTCTGTAATTTTATAAACTTATAATACCTTGGTTTTGCATTTTTTAAATGTCATATGTATTTAATTTAAAAGATCTTCAAAGTGTTAGACTGTATACTCATATAAGATTCGAAAAATGCAGCTAAACCACAAGAAAATTAGATGGTTCATGATCATGCCACTTAGGTATGATGACCTTGAGAGAACTGCCTTACTCAAGGGGCTCACATTTCCTTTCCATTCACTCTAAAAGTCACTCCAGTAATTTGCCCTCCCATCACTCCTCCAAAATTGTTTTTCTCAAGGTACCACTGATTTTCACTTTAATAAATCCAGCCTTAATTTCTGAGACCTCGTTTTACTCAACCTATCGGCAACGCCTGACTCAACAGAGAACTCTCTAACTCTCTGCTCCTCAGCACTTCCCTCTCTTGGTTTTCAGGATCTCGCTCCCTCACCTGGCTTCTCCTGCCTTTCTAGTCCATCCATCACAGTCTGTTTGGCTTGCTTCTCCTCATCCCCTACCTTTCACACATTGACATGTCCCACCACTCAGTCCTCAGTCTTCTTTCTCATGACTGTTACTACCCTGTGTATTGAGAATGATGTCCAAATGTGTATCTCCAGCCCAGGTCTCTCTCCTTAATTTCAGACGTGAATATCAAACTGCTTCCTTTACGCCTCTCTTTGGTCACCTATTGAGTATTGCAAACTTGTCAGGTCCAAAATCGGGCTTCTGATGCTCTTCTTCGTACCTTCCCCACAGGTAGTCTTTCCTACTTGGGTACATGGCAACTCATCCAGTTGCTCTGCCAATAAGCCTTGGTGTCACCCTTGATTCATCTCCCTCTCTCTTTCTCTGTCTCTGATACCTGACATCTAATCTGTCAGCACATCTTATGAAGCCTATCTTCAAAATATATCCAAAAGCCAGTCTTCCTTCCATCTTCCATGTTCAAGCCACTACCATGTTCTGTCTCGATGAGTGTAACAGACTAGATCCTACAGGAAGCCAGTTGATCTTGTTTCTTTTTCTTAGTTCTCTGTTTATTAATTCTTAGCCCAGAGGACCTGTTAAAACATGTTATATATGGCACTCCTCTGCTCAAAACCTAATTGCCTCTCATTTCTCTCAGAATATATGCCAATGTTCTAGTATCTAAAAGGCAATGTGTGACCTGACCTGTTAGCTCTCCAACTTAAACATCTATTTTTCTATTCCTTTTGCTCCGTTCCAACCATACTGAACTTCTCGCTGTTCCTGAAGCACTCCAGACTTACCTCTGTACTTGGCAGTTCACTCTATCTGGGATGGTTTTCCCTCAGATATCCTCCTGGCTTGCCCCTCCCATTCCTTCAGGTCTTTGCCTAACAGCCACATTCTCAGCAAGACCCTTTCTGGTCATTCTACTATTTCCACCAGCCCTCCTCCCCAACCCATAAACCTTTCATTTCCTGCTTTAGTTTTTCTCCTCTAGGATACTATATATTTTGCCTATCGATTATATTTGTTATCGTGTGTTTACTTCACTCTTGAGTGGGATTCCTATTTATTGCTGTACCCTCAGTGCCTAGAAAAGTGCCTAGCAGATAGTATGTATCAACTTAATAAGTATTTATTAAATGAGTGAATGGAGTTTACCCTGGGTATATTGATTTAGACATTAAATGGATTCTTACTTAAAAACCAATTTGATATGGGTTCATTTTGACAATTTTATCTGGAAGTTATATGCATATTTTGGATTCTGTTGGCTCTTTCCATCTAGGGAGAAAAGCCCAATATTGTGGTTATTCACAAATTATTCTTTTTCTGGTAATTATGATAGTTTTAACTACGGTACTGTGGATCAAAGGAATTGCAAACTTCATTTGTATTTTATTAAGCAAAATAAAATATAGGGGTGGTAGATGTAATTGAGTTGAAAACATTTTCCTAAAGCGTTAGAAGCCTTCAGTGATTGAAAAAAAAGAGGCAAGGTTGGAATTCATTTCCACCTATAGTAGGAGAGATGTGCTGGTCAAGCACAGTCTCTTCTGATGGAGCAGCTGCTGATCTTACATAGGGTTTTGGGAAGAGTGGAGTTGAAGAATTGGCTGAGTTTTAAAGGAATAAATGGGTTGATATCATCTGGAGCAGCATGGTTATCAGAGTGAGATTGTTGTGGATTGGTTGGCATTTCCAGGCTCACTGATTGGAGTGAGTTTGTCTCTGATTGTTTCTCTATCAAAAGCAAGCAGCTGACATTGATTGGTTGGTAGATGAGGCCAGTGGTCATTGACTGAGTAGATTTAAAACTGGTTCTGGGTAGCCACTTGTTGCCATGGCTACCAGTCAGTCCTTTCCTAAGTGGAAGGTGACTTTAACCAGATGCTTTCTGCTCATTAAAACTTTACAGAAAAGCATCTTTGTTTTTTTTTTTTTTTGCTTCTTTCTATTTTACACTTTCTCTTCAGGTTCCTAAGAATCACCTAGATGCCATGTACCCAGTCTTTGTGCTCACATCCTGATCTCTAAGTAGGATGATTTTCATGTACTTTTTTCCTCATGTGCTTCCCTTATATTTTACTGCTTCTGTAAAGCCTTCTTTGTGCTCAGAAATAACTTTTCATTTATCAGCTCTTACATGTTGCATTGTATTATAATTGTGTATTTACCTGTCTTTTGAGGCAGAGAATATACATTTCCTTGTATTTTGTTGGTACTTCATAACAGGTTTTTGTATTAGTAAATGAATTGAGATGGAAAAGAGTTGCAGTTTTATAAAAATTGGGTTTATTATTTTTTGTCTGTAGAATTATTAGAAAACATTATCCTTTTTGATATGAACAGACACTTCTCAAAAGAAGACATTTATGCAGCCAAAAAAACACATGAAAAAATGCTCATCATCACTGGCCATCAGAGAAATGCAAATCAAAACCACAATGAGATACCATCTCACACCAGTTAGAATGGCGATCATTAAAAAGTCAGGAAACAACAGGTGCTGGAGAGGATGTGGAGAAATAGGAACACTTTTACACTGTTGGTGGGACTGTAAACTAGTTCAACCATTGTGGAAGTCAGTGTGGCAATTCCTCAGGGATCTAGAACTAGAAATACCATTTGACTCAGCCATCCCATTACTAGGCATATACCCAAAGGATTATAAATCATGTTGCTATAAAGACACGTGCACACGTATGTTTATTGCAGCACTATTCACAATAGCAAAAACTTGGAACCAACCCAAATGTCCAACAACGATAGACTGGATGAAGAAAATGTGGCACATATACACCATGGAATACTATGCAGCCATAAAAAATGATGAGTTCATGTCCTTTGTAGGGACATGGATGAAACTGGAAACCATCATTCTCAGCAAACTATCGCAAGGACAAAAAACCAAACACCGCATGTTCTCACTCATAGATGGGAATTGAACAATGAGAACACATGGACACAGGAAGGGGAACATCACACACTGGGGACTGTTGTGGGGTCGGGGGAGGGAGGAGGGATAGCATTTGGAGATATACCTAATGCTAAATGATGAGTTAATGGGTGCAGCACACCAACATGGCACATGTATACATATGTAACAAACCTGCACATTGTGCACATGTACCCTAAAACTTAAAGTATAATAAAATAAAATAAAATAAAAAAGAAAACATTATCCTTTTAATGAATTTTTTGAAGTAGTGTCCCTGCCTTGCATATGAAGAAAGTAAAGAAAAATGAACATGAAGAATGGACCACAACAGAATCTGTGACTTCACTAGTATTTAAGAAGGCTGATTTAATAACTCTTGATCTGCTGCAAGTGACTGATGAGAGCAGTTTAACTGAAATAGATGAGGAAGAAAGAAGGTAAAATTGACAAGTTCTTTATTTCTCTGTAAAGGAACGTTAGCAGTGATTACTTTTTCTGAAAATAGAACAGTGAAATATTTCAAAGCTACAGAATACTCAACAGTAGCAATGCTGCTGAAAGATTGATTAAGATAAGGATGAGTGGGTTTGACAAGGAGCAGTTTCAATAAATGGTCACCATGGAACCTTGACTCTAGTGGATGACAGTAGACATCTCTAGAGAGAACATTGTCTGAGAAAGGCAATAAAGAAATGGGTAATAAGTGAAGAAAAATATGGGATTCAAGGGTATTTTCTTCTTTTATTTTAACATAGAAGTTTTTAGAGTATGTTTGTATTCTTTTGTAATTGATCCGGTAGAGAAGGGCATGCTTATGAGATTTAATTTGGTTTGCATGTCTAAGCGTTAGAAAGCTTGATACAGTGTTATTTAAAGATTTATAGTAAACTAATTCTTTTCCCTCCTGCTATTCATATATAATTTTATGGTAAGAGGTTGTTCCTTCAGAATTGAGTTGGAAATGGAATATTCTAATGAAATTGAACATAAAAATGATGACCGAAAAGTTAAACTATTGTAGATAGATTTTTTAAAGTAATGTAATAATAAATGTACAAACATTAGGTCATACTAAATAGTATTTACATAATTCTTGATGATTGTATATATTACAATGCCTTTGACAGTAGCATCATAAATAGCTATGATTTGGTGAGGTACTCAAAAATATCAGATATGTCAACTCTATAGCTGTTTGGCTTCTGGGGAGAAGAGGATGATTTTGTTTATGTACAATAGAAAAGCAAGCTACTGATGATCTATCAAGGATTATTACTCTTAGATTATACAGTTTTCAAGTATAACAACCATATTTTCCTGGACCAACTGACACGTATTGTGTGCTCAAGAAGCATTAGTTGGATGCAGGAATAAACGGTTGAATAGATGAATGAATGCCTGTTGATGGATCTTTAGGAAAAATTGAATTATTCGTTCATTGAAAGTAGGTTTCTAAAATTGCCTAGGTATAAGTTCTTAGTATTTTTTTTAATTGCAAGATTCAGAAAATATTACTTATAGTTTTGGCCAGAAATAGAATGAAAGTCTGGATTAATGTGCTATCATATCACTTAAAAACAGCTGAAAATAAATATTGAGTTCATGGCATGTTGTGAAACACATGTTTTAGAGCCAGAATTCCTGGGTTTGAATGCTGGATCTGCTACCGACCAGCTGTATGGGCTAGGGAAAGTTACATGAGTTTTCTGTCCCTGATTTCTTCCTTCATAAAATAGCTGATATGTTACCTACCTCACATAGTTGCCGTGAGAATTAAAGTACATTTTTACAAGATGTACATTGCTTAGAAGAAAGCATCCAAACTGCTTAGTAAGGCCTGAAAAAGCTAAGTAATATCATTTAAGGGGAGTTTCTCTCATATAAGAACATAAGTAATATTTTCCAAATAGCTTGTTTTCATCAAAAATGACAATAACAAAAAATGGCATATATCTTTTATCAAATAATGCAAGTAACCTGTTTTTCCTTTTGCTGTGGCTGTCAGAAAGCTTACTCTAAATTTAATTTTTGGTTGTATTATTAATTAGTAGTATATTTTCTTTGTCTCTTAATATTGCTTTGTCTGTTTGTAGTTTAATCTCCCTTGTATAAAATAATTGTATTTTCCATTCCCCGTAAAAAAATTACCTGTAGGCTGGGTGCAGTGGCTCACACCTGTAATCCCGCACTTTGGGAGGCCGAAGCAGGTGGATCACGAGGTCAGGAGTAAAGACCAGCCTGACCAACATGGTGAAACCCCGTCTCTACTAAAAATACAAAAATTAGCCAGGTGTGGTGGCGCGTGCCTGTAATCCCAACTATTTGGAAGGCTGAGGCAGGAGAATCGCTTGAACCCAGAGGCGGAGGTTGCAGTGAGCCAAGATCGCACCACTGCACTCCAGCCTGGGTGACAGAGCAAGACTGTGTCTCAAAAGAAGAAAAAAAAATTACCTGTAAACTTTAAGAATAGGAGAAATACAAATACAGAGATTTTATACACAAGACAATAGTTTTAGATATTCTTTGTATTTTACATATTTGTTGTTTGCCTATATATGAACTGTTTGTTGTTTTAGGCTTACAAAGAAAACATCTAATGAGAAGGACAAGGTATTGTTAAAAAATATGTTATCGTGAATATGATTGTTAAAAAATACATTATAAGAGGTAAAGTGAAAAACAGAGAATCTGTGATTGTAAAGACATTTACTTTGAAAAAGTAATTAGAAACAGCAGCCAGCCACCCCTTGAAGGCACTGCTGCCCAAGGAATCCCCACCTACCCTCCAAAGCATTTCCGCCCCCAGCAGCCCCTCTGGAGTGCTTCTATTCACGGCCCTCCATTGCCCCACCAGAGCCCTATCATCCCTAGCACCCAATGGAGTTCTCTTGCCAGTGGTCTGGGAGCACCTTGGTTCCCCCAGGCCATCCAGTGGTCAACCACAAGAGACCAGAGAACAAAGCCACAGGCCCAGTTGCAACCACCTAGGGTTAGAGCACTCAGCACAGGAGTGTGGAGCTGAGCTTTGGCCCTCTGAACGCATCCAGAAATGAAGCCACTCATCTATACCTACATTGCACCACAGTCAAACCCTCAAACATGAAATTATAAAGCCAAAGGACAGCAGCTTAAAAGGAAGAAAGGATATCAGCCTTCACAGATGAGAAAGAACCAGCACAAGAACTCTGGCAGCTCTAAAAGCCAGTGTCTTCTTACCCCCAAATGATCACACTAGCTCCCTGGCAATGCTGCTTAACCAGATGGAGATGGCTGAAATATTCGAAACAGGATTCAATGTTTGTATGGCAAGGAAACTCTTCAGGAAATAAGAGAAGGTTGAAACCCAATCCAAGTAAAGCTGTAAAACAATCCAAGTTGAAAGATGACATAACTATTTTAAGAAAGAACCCAACTCCACTTCTGGGAGTAAAAAATTCCCTACAGGAATTTCAAAATACAATTGGAAGCATTAACAGTAGAATAGGCCAAGCTGAGGAAAGAATCTCTGACATTGAAGAGTGCTCCATCAAGGCAAAACATGCGGACAAAAATATAAAACAAAATGTTTAATGATCAAACCTCTGAGAAATATGGGATTGTGTAAAGAGAACAAAACAATGACTCAGTAGCAATCTCGAAAGATTAGAAGAGAGTACACCCAATTTGGAGAACATATTTTAAGATATTGCCCACAAAAATTTCCCCAGTCTCACCAGAGAGGTGAAAACACACATTCAAGAAATTCACAGAACACCTGTCAGATGTTACACCAGATGACCATCCCCAAGACACATAGTCATTTGGTTCTCCAAGGGCAACACAGAAGAGAAAATCTTACAGACAGCTAGACTAGAACAGGGGCAGGTTACTGTGAAAGGAACCCCAACAGGCTAAAAGCAGACCTTTCAGCAGAAACTTTACAAGCCGGAAGGGATTGGGGGCCTATTTTGAACATTCTTAAAGAAAAGAAATTCCAACCAAGAATTTCGTGTCCCACTAAAGTAAGCTTTGTAAGCAAGGGAGAAATTAAATCCTTTTCATTTGAAATACAAACCTCGAATATAAATGGTCTAAATGCTCTACTGAAAAAACACACGGTGGCAATTGGATAAAGAAGCAAGTCCCAACTGTCTACAAGAGACTCATCTCATAAGTAATAACACCCATTGGCCCAAAGGAAAAGGATGGAGAAAGATCTATTGGGTGAACAGAAAACAAAACAAAGGGCTGGGGTTGCTATTCTTACATAAGATAAAACAGACTTTAAACCAACAACAATCAGAAATGACAAAGAAGGGAATTATATAATGATAAAGGACTCAATCCAACAAGAAGAGTTAACTATCCTAAATAAATACTCTCACCCAACCTGGAGCACGAAGATGTATAAGTTCTTAGAGACGTACAAAGAGATTTAGACAACCACACAATTATAGTGGGAGAGGTCAACCCTGCACAGTGTTAGATCAGACTCGACATGTGGCCAATTGTACCTAATAGACTGCTACAGAAAACTTCACCCAACAAAAATATAATATATTAATACATCCTTCTCATCTGCACATGGCACATACTCTAAGATCAACCACATGCGTGGCCATAAAGCAAGTCTCAGCAGATTCAAAAAAGCAAAATCATACTAACCACACTCTCAGGTGACAGCTCAATGAAAATAGAAATCAATACCAAGAAGATATATCAAAACCATACAATTACATGGAAGTTAAATAACCTGCTTCTGAATGACTTTTGGATAAAGAGTGAAGACAGAAATAAAAAAATTCTATGAAAATAATGAAAATAGAGACACAACATAGCAGATCTTTGGGACACAGCTAAAGCAACGTAAATAGGAAAGTTTATAGTGCTTACTGTCTACATATGTAGTTAGAAAATTTTGAAATAAAGAACCAATATCGCACCTGAGGAATTAGAAAAACAAGAGCAAACCAACCACAAAGCTACCTGAATAAAAGAAATATCCCAAATCAGAGCTGAACTAAATGAATTTGAGATGCAAAAATCCATATAAAAGATTAACAAAACTGGTAATTAGTTTTTTGCAAGAATAAACAAGATTAATAGACTGTTAGCTAGGTTGATAAGGAAAAAAAGAGAGAAGATCCAAATAACTGCAATCAGAAATGACAAAGGTGACATAACCGCTGACTCTACAGAAATACAAAAAATCCTCAGAGATTATTGTGTGCACCTCTGTGCACACAAACACGAAAACCACAAAAAAAGGTAAACATTTCTAGAAACATACAGCCTCCCAAAGCTGAACCGGGTAGAAATTGAAACCCTAGACAGACCACGAATGAATTCCAAAACGAAATCAGTAATAAAAAGTTTACCAATGAAAAATAAAGCTGAAGATCAGGTGGATTCATGGCTGAATTCTACCAGATATACAAAGAAAAACTAGTACCGCTCCTACTGAAACTATTCCCAAAAATTGAGCAGGAGGGACTCCTCCCAAACTCATTCTATGAAGCCAGTGTCATTCTGATACCAAAAACCTGCCAGGCAGATGACAAAAAAAGAAAACTTTAGGCCAATATTCCTGAATAACATGGATGCAAAGATCCTAAACAAAATATAAGCAAACTGAATCCAGCAACACATCAAAAAGTTAATACACCAGGAATGTGCAGGCTTTATTCCTGGGATGCAAGGTTGATTCAATGGGAAACCAATAAATTTGATTAAACACATAAACAAAATTAAAAGTAAAAACCACATGAGCATCTCAATAGATTCAGAAAAGGCTTTAGATAAAATTCAAGATCTCTTCATGGTAAAAGCCCTCAGCAAAGAACTCATCAAAAGAACACACCTCAAAATAATGAGAACCATCTATGGTAAACCCATGGCCAATATTATATTGAATGGGCAAAAGTTGGGAGCATTCCCCTTGAGAGCTGGAACAAGACAAGGATGCTCACACTTACTACTCCTATACAACATGATACTGGAAGTCCCAGCCAGAACAATGAGACAAGAGAAAGAAATAAAAGGTATTTACATATGAAGAGAGGAGGTCAAACTATCTTTTTTTTTTTTTTTTTTTTTTTTTTTTGCGGATGATATAAATCTATACCTAGAAAACCCCCAAAAATCTGCTAAAAGTCTCCTAAATCTGATAAATGACCTCAGTAACATTGCAGGGTACAAAATTAGTGTACAAAAATTAATACCATTTTTATACACCAATAAATATCTGAGAGCCAAATCAAGAATACTTGCCATTTACAATAGCCACAGAAAGAATCAAATACCTAGGAATACAGCTAACCAAGGAGGTGAAATCTCTAAAATAAAAATTACAAAATAATACTGAAGGAAATTAGGGATGACACAAACAGATGGAATAATGATCCATGCTCATGGATAGGAAGATTCAATATTGTTAAAAATGGCCATACTGCCCAAAGCAGTCTATGGATTCAACGCAATTCCTATCAAACTATCAATGTCATGTTTATTTTATTTTATTTTGAAACAGGGTCCCACTCTGTCACCCAGGCTGGAGTGCAATAGTGTGATCTCAGCTCACTGCAACCTCCACCTCCTGGCCCTCAAGCCATCCTCCCACCTCAGCCTGCCAAGTAGCTGGAAATACAGGCGCATGGCACTATGCTAATTTTTACATCTTTTGTGGAGACATGGTTTCACCGTGTTGCCCAGGCTGGTCTCAAACTCCTGAGTTCAAGCGATCCACCTGCCTCAGCCTCCCAAAGTGCTGGGACTACAGACATGAGCCACCATGCTTGGCCCCAACGTCATTTTTCACAGAATAAGAAAAGATTATTCTAAAATTCAAATGGTACCAAAAAGCCTGAATTGTCCAGGCAAACTTAAGTGAACGGAACAAAGCCAGAGACATAACACTACCCAACCTCAAAATCCTTCTGCCAAAAAGACGCTTGCACTCATATGTTAATCACAGCACTATTCACAATAGCACAGACATGGGATCAACCAAGATGCCCATCAACAGTTGTCTGGATAAAGAAAATGTGGTACATAGGCAGCATGGAATACCACATAGCCATAAAAAGAATGAAATCCTGTCCTTTGCAGCCACATGGATTCAGCTGGAGGCCATTATCCTAAGCCTACTAATGCGGGAACAGAAAACCAAATGCCACACGTTCTCATTTATAACTGGGAGCTCAACATTGAATACAGATGGACACAAAGATGGGATCAAGACACGCAGGGGAGAGGGAAAGCGGGGATGGTGTCATGGGTTGCAAGACTAATCGTCAGATACTGTTCTCACTAACTGGGTGATGGGATTATTCTTACACCAAGTCTCAGTGATGTGCAATTTATCCACTAACAAGCCAGCACATGATGCCCCCTGAACCTAAAACAAAAGTTGAGCAAAGTAGTAGTTATTGATAAGGATATCCTTTAATCAAAAATCAGTTCTTGTACCTACATTTTTGATCATATCAAAAGATGGGTGATTACCACTTATTTACATTTAGTACATGCTCTAATTATTTGTGGAAATTTTTGATATGTTGTTATTTATTTCATAGGTCAGAAACCAAATCCATTCTGTGGATGGCTTTGATGACTTAACTTGGTCATCTGAAATAGCCTCAGAGTGTTTTGAGCTGCCTTACTCCAATTACAAAAAGTTTATATTGCTCATTGAAGAACTTGGCGTGGATTGTAAAGGTAGGACCATTACCATTACATAAATAGAAGGTCTTTTTATGTATCCTGTATTAATGTGTGCACACTTTGCTTAGCACTGCTCTATAGAGTGCTTAGGTGTTATAGTGATGTTCATCTCAGAAGGATGTCTTATGTCAAAATAGAGTAAGAATGATTGTATATTATGCACTCTCAGCCCAAGAGCTGTGATAATTCCACTGTACTTCATGTGAAGGACTCTGCTTCTCTCCTGTGCCTTTCCTCAAGGTCAGGTTACCATTGTCCACTACCTAGAATACTGCAATAACTTCTGAACTGTTTTCCTTATTATCCCACCTTCCTAAATCATGGTCTATTAGGCAACCATAATTATATATTTTTTAAAATTCAGATCTGATCATGCTGTCCTTTTGCTTGAAAGGACTTTTTGCTTGAAACCTAGCTATTACTCTCATTGCTATAAGGTTAAAGATCTCAGTTTTCCAGCTGTCTGCAGCATCATTTCATACTCTTCTTTCTGTTTGTGTCCCAGCCACTGTCTTAGATGTGTGGCCCTGCTATCAGTAGCTTTAGTGATATATAGTTGATATTTGATAAAGGGCACATGTATATGATGTAGAATTTGGTAAGTTTTGACATACGTACACACTTGTGAAATCATCACCGTAATGGAGATAGTTAACATATCCATCACCTGCTAAAGTCTCCTGATACCTCTGCATATCCTCTTATTAAGAAACTGCTAAATTGTTTTTCAAAGTATTTGTACCATTATCCATTCCCATCAGCAGTAAACAAGAGCTCCACTTGCTCTGTATTGTCACATACACTATGGACTTCTGGGTATTAAAAAATTTTTTTTTGCCTTTCTGATGGATGTGTATTGTGCATACTATTATGGTTTTAATGCACGTTACCTTAATGACTACTAATGTTGAGTATCATTTCATGTGCTTATTTGCCATCTGTATCTTTGGAGAACTGTCTTTTCAAATCCATTGCCATTTAAAATATCATGCTGGTATTTGCAATGACCTGGATGAGACTGGAGACTATTATTCTAAGTGAAGTAACTCAGGAATGGAAAACCAAGCATCATATGTTCTCACAGAGATGTGGGAGCTAAGCTATGAGGGCACAAAGGCATAAGAATGACACAATGGACTTTAGGGGCTTGTGGGGAAGAGTGGGAGGAGGGCAAGGGATAAAAGACAACATACATGGTGCAGCGTATACTGCTCAGGTAATGGGTGCACCAGGATCTCACAAATGACCACTAAAGAACATACTCATGTAAACAAATACCACATGTACTCCAATAAATTTTGGGAAAATTTTTAAAGATTAAAATAAATAAATAAATTATGCTGTTGTTTTCTTATTTGTTGAGTTTTAAGAGTTCTTTATGTATTCTGGATTCTATTCCTTTATTGGCTATGATTTTTGCAAGAATTTTTTTCCCAGTTTGTGGCTTCATTTTTCATTCTCTTAATATTTTTTAAAGAGAGGTTTTCAAAATTATTGTTATTATACTTTAAGTTTTAGGGTACATGTGCACAATGTGCAGGTTTGTTACATATGTATACATGTGCTATGTTGGTGCGCTGCACCCATTAACTCGTCATTTAGCATTAGGTATATCTCCTAATGCTATCCCTCCCCCCTCCCCCCACCCCACAACAGTCCCCAGTGTGTGATGTTCCCCTTCCTGTGTCCACGTGTTCTCATTGTTCAATTCCCACCTATGAGTGAGAACATGCGATGTTTGGTTTTCTGTCCTTGCGATAGTTTGCTGAGAATGATGGTTTCCAGTTTCATCCATGTCCCTACAAAGGACATGAACTCATCATTTTTTATGGCTGCATAGTATTCCATGGTGTATATGTGCCACATTTTCTTCATCCAGTCTATCGTTGTTGGACATTTGGGTTGGCTCCAAGTTTTTGCTATTGTGAATAGTACCACGATAAACATACGTGTGCACGTGTCTTTATAGCAGCATGATTTATAATCCTTTGGGTATATACCCAGTAATGGGATGGCTGGGTCAAATGGTATTTCTAGTTCTAGATCCCTGAGGAATCGCCACACTGACTTCCACAATGGTTGAACTAGTTTACAGTCCCACCAACAGTGTAAAAGTGTTCCTATTTCTCCACATCCTCTCCAGCACCTGTTGTTTCCTGGCTTTTTAACGATCACCATTCTAACTGGTGTGAGATGGTATCTCATTGTGGTTTTGATTTGCATTTCTCTGATGGCCAGTGATGATGAGCATTTTTTCATGTGCTTTTTGGCTGCATAAATGTCTTCTTTTGAGAAGTGTCTGTTCATATCCTTTGCCCACTTTTTGATGGGGTTGTTTGTTTTTTTCTTGTAAATTTGTTGGAGTTCATTGTAGATCCTGGATATTAGCCCTTTGTCAGATGAGTCGATTGCAAAAGTTTTCTCCCATTCTGTAGGTTGCCTGTTCACTCTGATGGTAGTTTCTTTTGTTTTTAATTTTGAAGAAGTTCAATTGACCTGTTTGTTCAATAATGGCTTTTGCTTTTTGTGTACTATTTTTTAGTAGATTGGATAAGATTTTCTCCATAGATCAAAGGTTGTCAAGCCTTTTCTTTCTCGAAGTATGCTCTTATTAAAGACAGTAAATATTCTAAGATTTGCGGCAAAACAGATACTGTTGCAGCTAATCAACTCCTCCACTGTTAGTATGAGAGCAGCCATAGACAATACGTAAATTAATGAACATAGCTGTGCTCCAGTAAAACTTGATTTATGAAAACAAGAAGGTGTCCCACAGGTTGAAGTTTACTCACCCCTATTATGTGATCATGGTTGTAAATATAGTTTCATCTCTTTCTTCCATTTTATTTCTTTTTCTTGCCTGAATGCACTGGCTAGAATCTTCAATGCACTGAATAAAAGTAGTGAAAGCAGACATCCCTGTGTTGTTCCTGATCTTATGGGAAAAGCATTCTGTTTCTCATCATGACACATGTTAGCTGCAGGTTTATCCTAGATGTTCTTTATCATGCTAAGGAAGTTCTCTTGTATTCTTAGTTTTCTGAGAGGTTTTTTTGGTCTTAATCGGTAATAAATGTTCAATTTTATCAAATGTCTCTATGTACTGAGAGGATCATATAGTTCTTGTTAGTTTGTTAATGTGATGAGTAACAGTGAATTTTGAATGTGAAACCAACCCTGCATTTCTGAGATAAACCACATTAGCTTATGATATATTATCCTTTTAATATATCATTGGATTCAATTTGTTAAAAGTTTTGTTTAGAATTTTTTAAAGATCAGTTTTAGAGCAGTTTCGGGTTCACTTCAAAATTGAAAGGAAGGTACAGAGAGATTTCCCATATGCACCCCCCACTACATGCATAGCCTCCCCATTATCGATATCCCTCACCAGTTAGATACAGTTGCAATGATGGATGAACCTACATGGACACATCATAATCACCCCAAGTCCATAGTCCACATTAGGGTTCACTTTTGGTGGTGTACATTTTCTGGGTTTGAACAAAGGTATAATGACATGTATCCATCATTATAGTATCACACAAAGTGTTTCCACTTCCCTAAAAATGCTCTGTGTTCTGCCTATTTGTCCTTTCCTACCCTCCTCAAGTCTTTGGCAACCACTGATCTTTCTATTACATCCATAGTCTTGCCTTTTCCAGAATGTCATATAGTTGGAACCACACAGTAAGTAGACTTTTCAAATTGGCTTCTTTTACTTGGTGATGTGCATTGAGGGCTCCTTTATGTCTTTTCATGGCTTAATAGCTCATTTTTTTAACCCCTGAATATTTCATTGTGTGGCTGTACCACAGTTTATTCATTCACCTACGGAGGATATCTTGGTTGCTTATAAAATTGGTTGAAGGAAGGGCATCGGCTGGCGGCCATTGCAGTGACTTCCTCATGGCTGCTGCGTCCGCGTGGTGGTGGCGTGGGGACGCCCTGAAAGCAGAGCAGCTGGGCACCCGGCAGTCATGAGTTGAGTCTTCCCGGGCTAATCCATCCCGGGTTGGAGGCTGCTGATGCAGGTCGGCGCCCAGGTGCTGGGTCAAGTCGGGGATGGCCTGGGTGCTGCCCTGGGCCCGGGGAACAGAACACACATCTGGCTTTTTGTTAGAAGTCTTCATGGAAAGAGTGGTACGTGGTGGGATGAGCATCTTTCTGAAGAAAATGTCCCATTCATTAAGCAGTTGGTCTCTGATGAAGATAAAACCCAATTAGCAAGTAAACTGTGTCCTCTGAAAGATGAACCATGGCCTATGCATCCTTGGGAACCAGGTTCCTTTAGAGTTGGCCTTGAAGCTGGGGATGATGCCTTTATGGACCAAGGATGGTCAAAAGCATGTGGTCACATTACTTCAGGTACAAGACTGTCATGTCCTAAAATATACTTCAAAGGAAAGCCGTAATGGAAAAACGGCAGCCCTGTCTGTAGGAGGCAAACTGTATCACGTTTTCATAAAGCTACACCTGTATTGGAATTTTACCGAGAACTTGGATTGCCGTCAAAACAGACAATTATAATCTTTAATGTAACAGATAATGCTGCAATTAAACCAGGCACTCTTCTTTATGCTGCTCACTTTTGTCCAGGACAGTATGTGGATGTCACAGCCAAAACTATTGGTAAAGGTTTTCAAGGTGTCATGAAAAGATGGGGATTTAAAGGCCAGCCTGCTACACATGGTCAAACGAAAACCCACAGGAGACCTGGAGATATTTCAACTGGTGACATTGGCAGAGTCTGGCCTGGAACTAAAATGCCTGGAAAAATGGGAAACATATATAGAACAGTATATGGACTGAAAATGTGGAGAATAAACACAAAGCACAACATAATCTATGTAAACGGCTCTGTACCTGGACATAAAAATTGCTTAGTAAGGGTCAGAGATTCTAAACTGCCTGCATATAAGGATCTCGGTAAAAATCTACCATTCCCTACGTATTTTCCTGATGGAGATGAAGAGGAACTACCGGAAGATTTGTATGATGAAAACGTGTGTCAGCCTAGTGTGCCTTCTATTATGTTTGCCTAACACCTTTGGATGTGGCAGAACCTTACATATTCTGTGAGGTTTGATGAGCCAGAGTAATATAATAATCACCAGAAATCATACTCTCCTTTCTTAGTCACAACAAAATCACACATGTCATCTTTGTCAAGGGTGTAAATATATCATTCATACCCCCATTAAATTTTGTTAGAAAAATTACCACATTAAACATACAAGTTAACTAGATTGGATTTGCTGAAATTGGTGTTTGGTGTATTAGCAAAATATTCATAATTTGTGGACTTGATTCTTTTTTACTACATATTTCCTAAGATACCTTAAGATGTCTATAAATTTAACTTTGATACAAGTTTTGTCAATCTTTGTGAAATAGTGGTTGTGGAACAGTAGAAAACCATATGGGGACTATGGTGCAACCTGTTTCGGTAAAGAAACTATTTGCTAAAATGGAAAAAGTACATAAATTTTTATTTAAATTACAGAAACATGTATGTTAAAGGCTGGACAAAGGAAAGAATCAAATCATAAATTATGGGTCCTGTTTACATTTTTGTTGGGAGAGGTGATTTCTTTTTAGTTTTATCACTCAATAATAAGATCAGTATGAATTTTTTATTTTTTTATTTTTTTTTTGAGACAGGGTTTTGCTCTGTTGCCCAGGCTGGTGTGTAGTGCAGTGGTGCAATCTCGGCTCACTGGAGCCAAGACCTTCTGAGCTCAAGTGATCCTTCCACCTCAGCCTCTCATGTATCTGGGACTATAGGTGCCCACCACCATGCCTGGCTATTATTTGTATTTTTTGTAAAAATGGCATCCTACTATGCTGCCCAGGCTGGCCTTGAACTTCTGAGTTCAAGCTTTTTACCCTCCGTGGCCTCCCAAAGTGTTAGGATTACAGGTGTGAGCCACCGCACCCAGCCTACCTTTCAAAAAGAATTTATAATGATTTAAGATTGTATGTTCAACAAACTTTCATTAATCATGTATTAATCAAAATGCTAATAGTTTCTGGGTTTCTTTTTAATTGCATGAAATTAACATGTATTTACTAATGGCAGGTTCATGACAAATAAGTTTAACCATGTGTATAAGCAGACCTCAGCTTAAATACTTGATTTCCTCTGAACCAGATTGTTAATTCACATCACCCAATAGATTTGTTAGTCATAGTGTTAGATCTCCATGTGATATACTATCCTTGTTGTATCACATTTTTCACTTTAAATGCAAAGGTAGCCACTTTTTTTTAAGTTTTAATTTATGCTTTATCTTATTCCATTAAAAATTTATGGCAATTGATAGGAAATCCACTCAATAAAATAGAAAAATAAGAGAAAAATACTTAGAATAATATAAATTAGAATAGGTGGTATTTTGGGGGAGGGAATAGTGTCAATGTCGTATAGATGAGCAGTCTACGCTCTGTAGAGTTGTTATATTCAGATAGTTAGGTTTTGAGCTGCCTGGGTGCTAAAGTAAAACATATAGCATTATTTGTTACATACTGTTCGTTATTCATGAGTTTGGATAGTGATAATAATAGACTGTCATAGTCTTTAACTGGAGTAGATTACATTTAAAACCACCACACCATATTTGGTTAAAAAAAAACTTACCAAACTAGAAATTTGTTAACTTGTTCAAAGTTATCTCTAGCAATCATCATATACAAGGGTAAAATGCTAGAAGAATTCTTTTCAGGGATCAAACAAGGATACCCTCTACAACTTCTATTCAATAGTATTCTTGGGTGTCCTAGCCAGTGCAGTAAGACAAGTAAAAGTAATGAGATAAATTGGAAAGTAAGAGCAAATCTCATTATTTGTAAGAAATATTTACCTAGAAGATGAAAGGTAGACAACTGACAAGTTATCAGAACCAATACAGTTGAAAAAGGTAACAGTACAAGATTAATATACAAATATATAGCAATATTTTATGGGAAAAACGGATACTATTTATAATAGCAATTAAAAATTACCTAGGAAAAGCCTAACAAGAAATATGCTAGTGTCTTATGTCCTTTTTTGAAAGATAGATAAGAAAACTTGAATAATGGAGAAGAATATCATGGCCATGAATGGGAAGATTATGTTGTAAAGAATTCATTTCAGTCCTGTTTTAAAACTTTCAACAGGACTTAGAGCTAGTCAAACTGATTCTAAAATCATGTGAAAGTGTAAATTCAAGAACAGCCACTACTTAAAATGGTACACATTAGTTAGATATGCCCCCATACTATGCTTAGGAACTTATACAGACATACCTTAGAGATATTGTGGGTTTGGTTTCAGACCACGGCAATAAAGCAAATATCACAATAAAGCAAATCACAAAATTTTTAGTTTCCTGATGCATATATAAGTTATCCTATAGTCTATAATGTGTTTCAATAGCATTGTATCTTTAAAATATACATACCTTAATTTTAAAATATTGTCAGAAAATGCCAAAGATCTTCTGAGCCCTTAGCATGTTGTAATCTTTTTAGTGGTAGAGGGTCTTGCCTCAAAGTTGATGGCTGCTGAGTGATCAGGGTGGTAGTTTCTGGAAGGTTGGGTGGCTGTGGCAGTTTCTTGGCATAATACAATGGACTTTGCCACTTGATTGACTCTTTCTTTCCAAAAGATTTCCCTGTAGCATGGAGTGCTGCTTGATAGCATTTTGCCCACAGTAGAACTTCTTTCAAAGTTTGAGTCAATCCTCTCATACCCTGCTGCTGCTTTACAACTAAATTTATGGAATTTTCTAAATCCTCTTTTGTCATTTTGACAGTGTTCACAGCATCTGATCTACTTATGGTGACATAAGTAGATCCCATCTCAAGAAACCACTTTCTTTACTCATCCATAAGTACCTCCTTTTCTCTTCAAGTTTTAGCATGAGATTGCAGCAATTCAGTCACATCTTCAGGCTCCACTTCTGCAGTATATTCCTCCACTGGAACCTTGAACCCCTCAGAGCCACTCGTGAGAGTTGGAATCAACTTCCAAACACCTGTTAATGTTGACATTTTTACTTTCTCCCATGAATCGTGAATGTTCTTACTGGCATCTAAAATGGTGAATCCTTTCCTGAAGGAGTATGGCAACTTTATATATAAAGGACTATGGCAACTGTAACCTTACAAAACATATTTCTTAAATAATTAGAGTTTGAAAGTCACAATTACACATTTATGCATGGACTACAGAATAGATGTGTTGGGCATGGAAACAACATTATTCTTGTACATCTTCATCAGAGCTCTTGGCTAACTTAGGTGCATTGTCAGTGAGCTCTAATCTTGTGAGACAAATGGACAATTATTTCCGGGAGAATATAAAATCTTTTTCCTGCATTATTTGTGAAAAAGGAATCAGTATATGAAGGTAGCCAGTTGCCAAGACATAAGATGTTTTCACGAAGGCAGGGAACCTTCTGCACTTAAAGAGCCTGCCCCAAACTTAGTGTCACTGTAGTCGGTGGTCTGTGGATCTGTTTTTGAGTTTTAAAATAACATTTCTGATCACCTTCTGGGATTACAAGTATGATTCCTGTCTTCTAGAATCAGGGAACAAAACTTTAACTCTCACCCCCTAACCCCAACTAGTCCCACTACCAGCAGCTTCTACAGGTACATATCCTTTGAAGAGGATTCGGGCTCCATTCTGGCAAACTAAGTGGCCCAGACAAACTGTGCCCGTCTTTCCAGTTGTGGAATACCTAAACCAGTCTGCCTAGTCCAACACTACAAAATGTGATTTCCCAAGAACCTTAGGGTTACTATTTCTGGCTACGCACAAGCATTTTGCCTCAGCAGCTGTCCTCAAATGTTCAGCTCTGAAATGGAAATCTGCCTACTATAGATAGGGAGTACATGGTCCCAGGACTCCCCTGCTCTACTCTCTGGATCCCAGGCAGTACTAGAAGCCTGCTCTTGAGCAGTGCTGACCACTGGAGGGATATGGTGGCAATTCAGTTCTCAGCAGTGGAGCCATCTTGGGCCTGAGTTGAGCTTGAGTTTGATTTACTCTTTTAGATTTTGTCTTGAAATGGAGAACCTTTTTGTAATTAAACTTCATTCAAATTAGACATTTGTTCCAGCATACTTGGTACTAGCTATTAGGAATAAAATATGGACATACTGAACCTTGTATAATTCTGTAAGCCTTAGAGAGGCCAACAGATTAACGGATACTTTAAGAGTTACACTACTGGTCATCCTTCCTCTCCAAGACCTTTATCCTACCTGCTAGGGTAGCCGAAGCTGAAATGCAAATGTTAATTAGTCCTATTTCCACAGCGTCCCCTGGCATGGGTAAACTGGATGATGCCAGCTGTCACAAACATTAATCTATAAATCAAAGTATTTATTACAGCAAGTATAAGGATATACTTTACAAGAGTATGAAGCATTTCAGAGTCAGTAGTGCTTTTGCAGTCTTTAATGGTGAGGTACCAATCTGCTTTTCAGCTTTTCACAAGGGGTGGAATATAAGGATGAGCTTTACAGCTAATTTCTAAAGGTAAATTTGCAGATGGGACCTGACCATGTTTCAGCACATATGGAGAAATGCGTATAGAACTATGGCCTGTTTTTCTAGTGTAATGAGTATTAGAACACAGTCACACACACAGAAGCTGAATTCGTACATAGGGTTCCTCATATGCAGAATGAATCCCATTAGTCTGTAAGATTACTTGCTTTACATCTAGTAGCTTATTTTGTTTTACTAATCAAAAGAACCCCTCTTTGAGAAAGAATGTGTCGGCGTGAAGTCTCTCCTGATTCCAGCAAAATTGAACCTACGCCCTAAATCATTGCCCAGAGAGAGACTGTTGGCTGTGTCACAGTGAAAACCCATTATGGGAGGAAAGAGCAGCATTCGGATTGCTGACTCTGAACCTGTTATTTGGACCTCTGGAATGAATACCTTTAAATGTTGGTGTTATTCCTCATTTTTGTCAGAGTAGAAACACAGTGTGGGCTTTCTGTGGCATTGAGTCTTGCAAAATTGTCTTCTAGCCTGGAGTGTGATGTGCTTCTACTAGCTACATTATTTGTTTTTCTATGGCTGTTTCCTTTCCCTTGGTAGGATGTGTGTGATTCTAAAAATGCCTTTTACTGCCTGTTTTGCCTGAAGGTCACCACCTGGGAGGTTTTCCCCACTTTTGCAGGAACTGTGGCAAGAAGAATGTTATGTTTCTATTATGGTACTTATCATGATACTGTTTATCATGCTTTTATAGTTTTATAGTGGAGCACTTTTGCGATAATGTAGGGCATGTTGCTCATAACTGTTTTACTGAACTGCTGAACCAAGAGAGTGAAGACAAGCAGACAGAAGCAAGTCACTATGCTATGAGGCCACCTTGGGCAAACATCTTCAATAGCTTTATAATCATGTGTTACTTCATGGCTACCTGTTTTCTATATGGGAAGAAGTTCTTCACATGAGAGTTTATTTTGCTAGTGATAGATAAAGTTTCTACTCTCTTCAGGGACATTCCTTAAAGTTGACTTTACTGTAACAACAGACATTTCTTCAGTTTTCAGTTTTATTGCTATTTCTGCTAGAACACCTCATCCACCAGCTTGGCCCCATAAATGACAGTGGTCTCTCAAAGCATGCCCTACCAGACAAGTGAAGACTGCCATTCAGACTTTGCCTCCAGCAATTACCTAGGATTCCCTGGAATGAGAGGACTCAGTGTCATTCCCTCCTCCAGAAAACAGCCAGTCCTGAGCGTGCAGGGTTGCCAGCCTTAATTTCATCACTTGCTTTTCTGCTTTTAAATGTTTGCAAACAACGGCAGTCCATGTCACATGTTTTATTCTTTTTAGATTAATGAGGTGGCCTGTTCAAGTTGGACGGGCCGCATTAATCTCAGTGAATGCAGTCCTTAGCACCACAAAAACAAACAGATGATTTTAACTCAACTGGACAAAGAGTCTTGGCATAGTACGTGCATAATTGTTGCTTTTTGGCATTTGACTGGGGAGCGAGAGTTGTGATTTTGATTCTCCAAAAGCAGATTATGTGAGCACCAAGTATATTTAGGTCATTTAGAAAGTTTGTTGTTTGAATGAATGAGGATAAGACATCCATCAATTTTTGACACTGCACCAAATCTGCCTTATTTCAAAAGGAACTAACTGAACACTCCATCACAGATGTCCTGACAAAGATGCACAGATGACTATATTAACGAGACTGTGTCAGAATGAATAATAATCAATGGCTGTCCTGAGAATCCAACATAAATTTCCTTATCTAAAATAGTGGTTTGTTTAAATGATGAAGGAAAGATGGCATTGGAGCTGTTGGCTCACTGTCCCTTTTATTCTGTTAACTGCAGAAGCACTGAATCTGATGCCCTACCTTGTGGGGTAATGGTGTGCTTATCTCCCCCTCCTCAAACAGAGTTTGGAACGTTGCTAGTAACAGCTAGCCTACTGCTAAAATACCATCAATGACAGGACAGAAGAAATGGATATTTAGGAAAACATAAAACTGAGGAAGTAGGCCAAAAAAAGTACCGATAGAAAGCAAATAAAGGAAAGATCTATAATATTGGGACAGGCAGCATCTCCCTGCTTGCATGGTAATTTTCTTTAGCCGGTAACCAATGAGGACGCCTGCCATGGGAAGAAGGTGTGATTTTTGTGATTTAATGATCCAAAGCCCATTTTTAGACACCACTTAGCCATAAAGAGATGCCCAAGGTTCTGTGGCCCAGGAGTCATTGAGATAAGTATTTATGACAAGGTCTACCCAAACGCAAGGGATACAAGAAGGGGGCATGTCAGGCACAGGGAATTTTCACAGTGGCTTACAAAGGCAAGTCTTACCCTCACCTAACACAGTAGTTCTCCACACTGGCTGCATGTTAGATCCCCACAGAAGAGCTTTTGAAATCCCCAGTCCAACATTCTTGGAATTTGGGGGCAGGAGAGAGTAGGAGAGCCAGTCATCAGAGGTTTTTAAAGCTCCCCGGTTAAATATTTAACTCTCCTGTTTGAAGAGGGACAGAGAAGCCGAGATTAAGAACTACTGACCTAAAACAACATGATTTACAGACAGGCAAGTCATTTGTGGAACTCAGGCCAGTTAACTGGTCATCTCCCTAAAACAATTCAAATTGGAGAAAATTCTGTACAGATGCAATAATAGCAATGTTTTATATGTGTATAGTATTTTATATTTTAAGGTGTTTTTATGTTCATGTGAGGGTGCTTTCTTAGGAAAATGCTTAGCATCTTGTAAAACTGTGCAACTGTTAGATATCATCAACCCAGTGTTATGGGTTGATGTGCAGGTCTAGGACTTATTTGGAGTCTCACTAAAGAAGTGGCTGGCAGAGCTTAAAATTGGGGCATTGGACACTTTCCTATATTCTTCTATTCTGGGAATCATGATTTCTTTTGAAGAATGCTGTAAAATGTTGACATATTTGGTTTTGTCTGTTACGAACTGTGATTGGCCTCACACATAAATAATGAATTCTTTTAGGTTGCTTTAGAAATGTGTTACTTTAGTATCTCAAATCAATAATACAATCACAAGTGAAACAAAAAAAATTGGTTGAATTTTTTTATCCATGTTCCCAAGAGAGCTGTTTATTATTTTTTTTTGTAATATCAAAGTCTGATTTTTTTCAGAGTAATGCTAGCATTTTAGAATGCATAGGGATGTACTCCTGCTCTTTACTTTTTGGGGAGAGTTTGTGTAGAATTTTTTTCTTCCTATAATTTATCTCATATCTGTCTTGTTTTCTTTCTGATACAGATCCTGTTAACCTACTGAAAATTCAGGATGCAGTTCATTCATGGGAAAGAGCAATAGAAGTTGAAAAAAATCACTGTGAACTACTTACAGTAAAAATGAAAAAAATGGAAAATGGGGTCCATGTACTACAAAAGGAGTTATCTGAAACAACAGAAATAAAATTACAGTTAGAACATCAAAATGATGAATGGGAACGAGATTTCTACAGTTTGAGGCATGACACCCTAGTTATAAAGAAATGGTTGAAGTATTTCCTTTATGCTAAAAATATGTAATTACTGACTTACCTTCTGGGGCCCAACAGGGGAGAGAACTTCTGAGTCTTCTGCAGTGTGAAATTCTTTGATATGATGTAACAAGTTCTTTACTGTGAATACTTCTACAAATAACTAATTGCTTACTCTTTTAAATCATCATTTTTATGACTATATAGGAGTTTACCATATGGAAATCTCATCATTGGTTTGGCAAATTGAATTGGGGGTTTTAAAGTTTTTTGTATTTAAATAATGTTGCAAGGAACATCTTTTATACAAATCCTTTTCTACATTTTTGGTTATTTACTTTGAATAAATTCTTCAATATAGATTTTTTTTGTTGTTCAATTATAAAAACTTTTTACAAATGGCCTTTGTCACTATTTCTCAGTTGTTCACAAGAAAATTTATATTAACTTGCAGTTTAGCCAACACAGTATGAAATGTCCATTTTTTAAAAACTCAGATTAATTCTTTTAAATTTATAGTTTTATTCTTACTATGCATGAAATAAAACTTGAAATGGAAAGTGATTTCAGATTAGTTTATTCCACATCTCTCACTTTTCCACAGATAAAATTAATTCAGAGTTCTATGTGAAAAACACATACTGTCCAAAGTGTCACCCAAAAAAGAAAGCTCAAAAGTGTGGGGTAGCGGATTAGACTCCTTAACCTAGTCTTGCATTATAGTAATCTGCTGATACATGTGTGAAAAGCAGCTGAAGGTGCTCTTTTACGCTGTAAATCATTTTTAGGGGTACCTGCACTATTTCATGAAGATGAACGTTTATTTCTAGTGAATTTATAAACATGCTTATAAATGGCAAATTCTTTTTAATTAGCTAACTCTCAATTACTTGCCCTAATTGAGGAGCAATTACAACTGTATAGGGGAAAAAAAGTTAATTTTTCTACCTGTAATGTTTGCTGAATAATTTCCAATATCCTTTTCTATAATATTTGCCAGAGTTACTAGGAACAGAAACTTCCCAGTTACCAGGATTTTCTTTCCTCATTACCTTTCAAGTATACATCCTTTGGAAGAGATGGAAGTAAGAAATTGGAAATATAAGAACTAGAAAGGAAAAACACTCACAAGCACAGACATTTTACTAAGATAGCAACCAACACGTGGAGAGCCAGATTGCAAAATGAACTTTTTATTTTCTAATGAAACTAATATCAAGATAAACACATTTCACTGCAGATCTACCTTAAGACAAGAAGAAGAGAAGAGAAAAAATGCCAATGCATTGTATGAAAAAATCAGGGGACACTTAAGAAGAAAAGAAGAGCAGTACAGGAAAGAAGTTGAAGCAAACAAACAACTTCAGCTGACGCTGAGAACACGAGATACGGAATTGAGGACAGTAAGAAATCATTTGAACCAGGTAAAATCATCTGTGGTAAAAAGTTTCCATTTCTAATTTTACTTCATCAGTATTACTTATAATATCCTTTTGTTTTAATATCTTAGGCTTAAAAAATGAAAAATTAAAAATAACCTATGACATTTATAGCTAAAGTTACGTATTATATCATTGTTACCAAATAGATGCTCAGTATGTTTCCTGAGTAAAGGGTGCGTTGAGTTTGATCACTAACATAAATGTTCATTTAGGCATTTTTAAGTTAAAAGACAGGCTAAATAGCTTTAAAACTGTATTGAAACTAGTTAAATATTTTGCGAAGAAATTTTACCTCACCATACTATATCTGCTTGTATTTAAAAAAATGTTTTTACTCTGATGAATTTAGCTGTTACTTATACCATTAAAGCTGTGTAATTCTTCAAGGAAAAAGGTTCTTATGTTTTAATAGGCTACTTATTAAATAGTTTTTTTAAAGGTTCTGCTCTTAATGTTTTAGACTTCTTTTTCAATGTTTATTAGACCAAAAATCTAATGTATTTCTAGGTTGTACAAGAGCTAAATGACACCCAGAGGCAACTTTCTTGGGAACAGAACGCCAGAATATTACAAGATGAAATTCTGACCAATCACCTTTGCAAACAAAAGGAGATAGCACTGGCTCGAAGGAAAAGGAATTCTCAGGTATTTTCTTTCAGTCATTCTCAAATATGTGTGCGTATACATATTTGTATGTGTATATATATTTAAAATCCAACCATATGTATCTTGGCAAATAGAGAATATTTTAAAACCATTGGTGTGTGTCCATGTAGTTGTGGGGGGAGTGGTGGTGGTGGCATTTTTGGCCACTGGATAAAGTCATGTTTTAAATTCAACTCCATCTGTGTGCAGTGGTCAAGCAGTGACTCTCATGATGGCCTCATCCTGAGGAGAGGCTTTTAATATTTTCCATAGGAATTGATGATCTCCCCATTATCTCCCAACCCTTGCTACTAACAATAGATGTCCTAGTTTTTGGAAGTGATTTCATCCCCTTGATTTATTAGTGGAGAGGTTAGTTTATTATTTGCAAGAAAGTACAGCCAATTCAGAGACCATTATTTTGAATGTGATTCTCCTCACTTTTGAGAATAGCAGTTTTCTCCAAGTGGTATCTTATTTCAGTACAAAAAGCTTTTCAAAACAGTAAGATACCATAATGTATACTTAGTGGTAATTTATTGATAAGTAGTGTTTTGTTCCTAGTGAGCTAGTTTAGTGTTTTCTCCTATCTCACATTTAATACTGTTTCTAACATTGTGAAGGAAACAAAAGTTATTGAAACAGCAAGTAATCTCATGATTTTCTAAGAAGAGCTCTGTAAAATTCATCTATTTACCATTGGTGTCTTGGAGAAATAAGCTTCTTTTGTATTTACATATTTACACCACAGAAGGAACAGTGATTTTGGGGAGGAGCACTAGAAGTAGAATCAGAAGACCTGGGGAAAATCTTGCAGCTTGCTTCTATTTGTAAACTCTCCTTTTCAGAGTTGTGGTAAATGAGTTTATTGATGTATGTAGAAGTGCTTAGTACAATGACTTGATGGCTCATTTATCAATAAATGTAACTATTACAACATTATAAAAATGATAGAAAAGTAGAATACTTATAGAATATTATATGTTAGATAAGTAGAATATCTGTAGAATATTCTCAGGAAAATGAACTTGAAGAACTTTGGGAAATTTCATCTGTCCAAAGATACCCAGAGCTACGGCTCTTGCTATGGGGTGGTGTACAGGTTAGATATCAGAGTGTAAACCCAATTTTTAATGGATTCAAATTTATTAATATTTTATGTTATGCCTTTGAATTTTTTGTAATTTAGGGAAAAACTTTTCTTATTGTGAGATTCTTAAACGTTCTCTAGAGGTTTAGTTTTTAACTTTCATGAATTTGTTGTCTTCAAATAAACTTTTGGACATTGAGGAATTTATGTTTAATAAGGTTTGAGGTTTTGATACAACTTTTTATCCCTTTGCATATCAACTGATGGCAACCCTTTCATTGTACAAATGTATAGGGTATGATTTAATTTCAGAGGAAACCAAGACATGTCCTTTTACTGAGTGCTAGCTAGTGAGCGCTTCCTTTGTTTCATTTAGATTCCTCACAGCCATGACAAAGTACAAGATCTGTTGCATGAAAATCGCATGTTGCAGGACGAAATTGCCACCCTCAGACTGGAAATAGACACAATAGAAAAACAGAACCAGGAAAATAAAAAGAACTATTTTGAGGACATTGGTGACCTGCAAAAGACAATAAAACGGAATGGGGAAATATTAACAACAATGATATCCGAGTATACTGCACAGCTTGGTGTCCTGACAGCTGAGAATACCATGCTCCATTCTCAACTGGAGAGGGAAAAACAAAAGAAAGAAAGCCTGGAGACAGAAGTTGAATCACACCGTTGCAGACTGGCTGCTGTTAGACGTGATTGTGAACAAAGTGAGACATCCAAAAGAGACATGGAACTTGCTTTCCAGGGAGCAAAAGATGAATGGTTTCATTTACCGGAGAAAATGAATTTTGATGACCTAAAAGCTAACAGTGTCCTTCGTTCTCAGCAACTGTCTAGAACTCAAAGTAACTTGGAAAGCCTAAGCCTTAAGTTCCAACACACAAGAGATGCTCTTACAGAAAAGCAGAAAAGAGGTTTGTTTCAGAATGCACGGGAAGAGACCTACACCAAACCCAGTGTCAAATCCAGGAAATTCAACAAATGTATCAAAATAAACAATGTAACTGAAGGAATTCATTGGAAAGCAGGAATCTGTAGAGGCGAGGCTGTCTCAACTGCAGAGTGAAAATACGTTGCTTCCACAGCAACTGGATGATGCTTACAACGAAGCTGACAATCAAGAAAAGACGATAATTACTATCCAAGACCAATCTCATGCTACTGTGAAAAATCTTCAAGCTGAGAAAGAAAAGCTAGAAGAGAAAAATCAGACATTAATCAACGAATGCAATCATTTTTTTTAAAAGGCTTCAACAACAGGGAAATGAGAAAGCAGAAAGAGAAGTAAATATCAAGAAAGATAAATACTTTTCAAACTTTCTGAAAGAAAATGTAAAGTAATATCTGGTTATGGCTAAATGTTGAATGGAGTTGAATATGAAGATAGATGGATTGTCAAGGTATGTGCTATATCAGCCTAAAAACATACCTTATTCTCAGTAAATAAAAGTTAGACCTGAGAGATGCTTTACTTTGAGTAAAGACATGCTGTCACCTATGAAATTTTAGGAGGTTGTTACAAGTTGTTAATAGATGTAGACTAGTATTAATAAAGCAGTCTTATACTCCTGATAGAATAATTTTAACGTCTTTACGTGAAGACCATGATGAAGCAGATGAATGGAAATGATTACTCCTAGAATGAGTACTTTTAAACTTAAAATTCAGTTCAGTGAGTTATTTTGACAGTTAATTCCAGTTTTCCCAGGTGAACTGGAGTGTATGACTGAATCTCATAATACTTCTACATCAGTAGCTTTTTATGTATTTTATTTGGCATAATTTTATTTTTATTCATGTCCATTCGACTTGAATCTGAAAATATGTCCATCTCAAATTATGTGTTGCAATGACCACTCAATTCTTTAAAGGCATATACTTTTTATTAAATCAACATTAGGGACAAATGTGGTGAATGTTATCAAAGCCTTGTTTGATTTAATCTTCTCACTGTTATGTGTAATTTACTTTGAATATCTTTACAAATAATTTGTTCATAATTTTCATCTCAAGGCTCCATGACTATCATTTGAATATCACTTTGTCCTGTACAAAGATCATTGTAGCTCTATGTGATTTATTAGTTTAGCATTGGAACCCTATTTTCAGACTAGTGAGGGGTGACAGGGATACACGTATAGTGGGAAAGGAGTGAGTAGTGGGGAACAGAGTTGTAGGAGCCGAGATCAGGGAGGAAGGAGGAGGCCAGTTTACCTAGGGCCTCGGAGGCCCTGGAACTTTCCTTTTATTCTGAAATAGGAATCTATTGGAAAGATTTGAGCAGGCGATTGACTATGTGAGGAGCTCTGAGGTTGGTTTGAGCTTCTAATAAAAACGAGGGAAAACATTTCACAGTGCAGAATTTACCACCACCAGACCCTCCCACGTACCCATTTCTTTGTGAGACTTCAGTAGGTTATTAGGCATTGAATATTCATCAGGGTATGAATGAATAGTGGGGGTGAATCTGTTGTCTAAGTAACACAATAGAGATTTGGCAGGAAGATAACACCTTCTGTGTCCTTAACTGAATTCAGTAATAAACAGGAACGTGAACCCATGAAGAAAAGAAGGTAAGTCAATGTACATGGTGATATATTTGTTATGTATATATGTTAGAATTAAATGTTAACATAATTTAATAATAAGGTGATTTATAAAATTGGTAGAAAAAAATCAGGTAGTTGCAAGACAACTTCAACAAGAATTGGCAGATACCCTTAAAAACAATCTATGTCAGAGGCGTCACTAGAGGTTACATCCCATTGTCACATCCATTTAGAAGAGGGCACACAAGAGTCAAAGAAGAAATGAGGGCAAATCAGAAGTCATGTACAAACGAAATTGAACACGTCAACAGTTAATCTACAGCTGGTTAAACAATACAAAGTGTTTTCGAAGACCAAATTCAACATTCCATAGAATGTTCTAGAAAACTATAATATTTCTAGTCCGGGAGCGGTGGCTCACGCCTGTAATCCCAGCACTTTGGGAGGCTGAGGCAGGTGGATCACCTGAGGTTGGGAGTTCGAGACCAGCCTGACCAACATAGAGAAACCCTGTCTCTGCTAAAAATACAAAATTAGCCTAGTGCGGTGGCACATGCCTGTAATCCCAACTACTTGGGAGGCTGAGGCAGGAGAATCGCCTGAACCTGGGAGGCGGAGGTTGCGGTGAGCTGAGATGCAGCCTGGGCAACAAGAGCGAGACTCTGTCTAGAAAAAAAAAAAATTATAATATTTCTTGTCTTTACTTTTATAAATGGATACAGACACAACAGTATCTGTATCCATTCAGATACGCAACTGTATCCATTCACAAAAGTAAAGACAAGAAATAGGATAATTGTATATTTATTTAACGGATGTCAGGATAACTTATACAGAAAAGCCATTATCCTCTTGGCAAAAATGCTAATATTTTAGATTAATTTACAAGCTATTTGAAAAGTTAGGCATTTTCTTTATGTTCCTTTTATTTTAAATATATTGTAAAAGCACAGAAATATTCAGATCATGTATAGTACGTACATGAAAAATAGAGAAATTAAGAATTAAGAAAATAATTAAGATAGAAGAAAATTTTCTAGATCCCACCATTGGATTTTTTAAAAACAATTTTATGGAGCTATAATTCACACACCATACCATTCAACCATTTAAAGTATATGATTCACTGTCTCAGTATATTCACAGAGTTGTGTAACCATCACTACAATTAATTTTAGAACATTTTTTTCTCCCTGAAATGAAACCCCATTTCACTTAGCCATCACTGGCTGCATCCCCTACTCAAGTCTTTCCACCTTGCCTGGTCCTAGGCAACCACCCTCTACTTTTTGTCTCCATAGGTTATACCTGTCTGACCATTTCATACAAATAGCATCATACAAAATGCAACTTTTTATGACTGACTTCTTTCACTTTGCACGTGTATTAGGCCATTTTTGTGTTACAAAGAAGGGATTCCCAACTCCCAGGCCAAGGACCAGTACTGATCCATGGTCTGTTAGGAACCAGGCCACACAGCAGGAGGTGAGCAGCGCTTCATCTGTATTTACAGCCACTCCCCATCACTTGCATTACCCCTGAGCATCACCTCCTGTCAGATCAGCTGTGACAGTAGATTCTCATAGGGGCATGAACCCTATCGTGAACTACCCACATGCAAGGAATCTAGGTTGCACACTCCTTCTGAGAATCTAATGCCTGATGATCTGTCACTGTCTCCTATCACCCCCAGATGAGACACTCTAGTTGCAGGAAAAGAAGCTCAGGGCTCCCACTGATTCAACTTTATGGTGAGTTGTATAATTATTTAATTGTATATTATAATATAATAATAATAGAAATAAAGTGTGCAATAAATGTAATATGCATGAAACATCTTGAAACCATCCCTCTGCTCCTTGGTCCATGGAAAAATTGTCTTCCATGAAACCAGTCCCTTGTGCCAAAAAGGTTGGGGATGGTTGCTATAATGGAATAACTGAGGCAGGGTCATTTATAAAGACAAGAGGTTTAACTGGCTCATGGTACTGCAGGCTGTACACACATGGCCACAAAATCTGTTCAGCTTCTGGTGAGGCCCCAGGAAGCTTATTAGCATGGTGGAGGGGGAAGGGGAGCAGGCACATCACCTGGCAAGAAGGGGAGCAAGAGAGAGGGGGAGGTGCCACACACAGTTAAACAAACAGATCTCGCATGAATTCACTCATCACTAAGGGGATGGTGCTAAGCCATTCATTCCCCCATGATCCACACACCTCCCATCAGGCCCCACCTCCAACACTGACAGCTACATTTCAACATGAGATTTGGAGGGAACATGTATTGAAACCATCTTAGAATGTTTTCAGGGTTCATTTGTGTCATACCATGCATGAGTACTTTATTTCTTTTTATGGTTGAATAATATTCTATTGTGTGGACATACCAGTTGTCCATTCATCAGTTGAATGTTATTGTGTGTGGACAGATGTTTATTTTTTCCCCACTGCTGTTGGATTTTATCCTCAAGTTATTGGGCTGATTTCACCATCTCTTTGCATTACCCATGCTGTCCTTCCTGACTTTTCAGCTTCTGTTTATCTAGCCTCGTTCTTTCAGACCTGGAGCCCAATTTTCCCTTTTTCATGAAACTTTCCCTCACTGTTCTGTCACTGACCATATGCTTCAGCAGCTGTCTAGTCTGTGCAAGACACTTATCCCTTAATTTTACATTGCTTTTCACTTTTCTCACAGTCTCACAGATATCTCACTGATATTTTTTATCTACTTTCTTGTCGATTTGTACATGTTCTTTGGACAAATATCTCTTCAGATCCTTAGTTTAACCATTAATTGGACTTTTTAAAATTGTTGTTTCAGATCCTTGTGTATTCCAGATATTAGTCCCTAGTCACATGAATTGTTTGCGAATACTTTCACCCATTCTGCAGATTGCCTCTTCACTCTGTTGGCTGTTTCCTTTGTTTGCAGCAGGTTTTTATTTCACCGTAGTCTCAATGGTCTATTTTGAGGATTTGGGCTGTACTTTTGAATCATAACCATAAAATCATTACCTAGACCAATGTCCTGAAGCATTTCTCCTAGGTATTCTTCCAGTAATTTTATAATGTTGGGTTTTATGTTTAAGTCTTTAATCCATTCTGAGTGCATTTTGTATATAATGAGAGGAAGGGACCCAGGTTCATTCTTCTGCCTATGGATATCCAGTTTTCCCAGCATCATTTATTGAAAACGGTGTTATTTCCCCAGTGTATCTTCCTGGCACCTTTGTTGACAATCAGTTGGCTGTAAATACATGGATTTATTTCTCAGTTTTCAGATCTGTTTCACTGACGTATCTGTCTTCATATCAACACTATGTTATTTTGGATACTATAGCCTCTTAATATATTTTGAAGTCAGGTAGTGCAATTTCTCCAGCTTTGTTCTTTTTGCTCAGGAGTGATTTGGCTGTTCGGGATCTTCTTTCAGTTCCATACAAATTTTAAGATTGCTTTTTCAATTTCTGTGAAAAACAATGGTATTTTGATAAGGATTGCATTGAATCTGTAGATTGCTTTGGATAGTATGGTTATTTTAACAGTATGATTTTTTTTTCCAATTCATGACCATGGGATGTCTGTCCATTTGTTTGTATCTTCTTCAGTTTCTTTCATTAGTACTGTTTAGTATTCCTCATAGAGATCTTTTACCTTATTTATTCCTATTTAATCTTTTTGTAGGTATTATAAGTGGGATTGCTTTCTTGATCATTTTCCAGCTAGTTCATTTGATATATAGAAGCACTACTGATTTTTGTATGCTAATTTGGTATCCTGCAACTTTACTAAATTTGTATATCAGTTCTAAGACTTTTTTGGTAGAGTCTTTAGGTTTTTCTTTTCTTTTATTTTATTTTCTTTTTTTTATTATACATTAAGTTTTAGGGTACATGTGCACAACGTGCAGGTTAGTTACATATGTATACATGTGCCATGTTGGTGTGCTGCACCCATTAACTCGTCATTTAACATTAGGTATATCTCCTAATGCTGTCCCTCCCCCTCCCAGGTTTTTCTTTCTTTAAGATAAGGTCATCTACAAAGAGAGACCATTTGACTTCTTTTTCCAATGTGGATGCCCTTTATTTCTTTTTCTCAGCCACTTGCTCTGGCTAGGAATTCTAGTACTGTGTTGAATACAAATGGTGAGAGTGAGTATCTTTGTCTTGTTCCAGTTCTTAGAGGAAAGGCTTTCCGCTTTTCGCTATTCAGTATGATGTTAGCTGTGGCTTTGCTTATGTGACTTTTATTATGTTGAGGGATGTTCCTTGTGTGCTTGATTTGTTGAGAGTTTTTCTCATGAATCTTATCAGATGCTTTTCTGCATCTGTTGAGATAGTTGTATGTGTTTTTCCCTTCATTCTGTTGATGAGATGTATGATGTTTATTGATTTACATATGTTGAACCATCCTTGCATCCCAGGGAGAAGTCCTACTTTATCCTGGGGTGTTAACTTTTTGTTGTGTTACTGGATTCAGTTTGCTAGTATTTTGTGGAGAGTTTTTGCATTTGCGTTCATCAGGGTTATTGGCCTGTAGTTTGTTGTTGTCATCCCCTTTCTAGTCTTGATATCAGGATAATGCTGACCTTATAGAACAAACTAGGAAGATTTTGAAGTGGTATGAGAAGAATTGGTGTTAGTTTTCCTGTAAATGATTAGTAGAATTCATCAGTAAAGTTATCTGGTTTGGGGTCTTTCTTTTTTTGTGAACTTATTACTGGTTCAATCTCATTATGTGTGATTCCTCTGATCAGGTCTTCTAGATTTTCCTTGATTGTGATCTTTGGTATTATCACAAGAGGGCACCTGGAGACAAAAATAGCCTGTCTAGTTTTGCCATTCTACATAAAGATATACTTGTGAAATAGGGAATGATTAATACAGGAGTAAAGGGAAGTATAATTCACAAATGGTTAAAAATAACACCTCAGTCAGCCTGAGAGGATGTATGGAAGCCAGAATGGGCAGGCCCCACCTCCAATAGCTTGCTTACAATGTTAGGAGCTAATTGCGTTTGGAGCTGCTTTAGATCTCTTTGGTCACCAGCTCCACTATATCATCCTCCCCTCGGAGGCATTGCTCTGAATTATACCTCAGTGCCAAATGCTTAATTTTTCCCACATAATGAATGAAATGTACAAACATGGTAAAAGCAAATGCTTGAAAATGTCTTTGAGGGATTTTTTTTTAATCTCTACACTGGTTTACTAAATACAAATATCTTTAGCTTATTTTCATTTAATTTATTTTATTGCATATATTTAAGGAATACAACATGATATTTTGATACATTTATACACAGTGAAGTGGTTATAGTCAAGCAAATTAACATATTCATCATCTCACATAGTTCTTCTTTATATATCAGTATTTCTAATGGCATTCTCAGAACCAGAAGGCAGCAAGTGTTATCTGTTAAGCCATGTATCATTGATAGTCATTTCTCCCCACTCCCTACTTTTTGAATTACTTATTTGTTAGAAATCCCCCTAGAAGTATGTATAATTCTTTAGGACAACTTCAAAACTATAATTGCATACAGTAGTCATACTCTGACCTATTTTCATAGTTAAAACACTGTTGCTGGGAATGTCATCAAAAATGCAAATTATGGAGGAATTATTTAGGAAAAAAAATGAAATACTAAGCATTCGTCTCTTGTACTCTTCACAGAACTCATGAGAGGGTAGTAGAGGCGACCAAGCCTCTGATGTAGAGAGAGAAGACCAGATCTTTATCCACTGCTCATAGTACAAGGCCAGTTCTAGAGTCACCTTGTATGTGAAATGTTAATAATGGTTTAGATCTCAACAGAAATCATATTCCAAGAGAGAATCTAAGGATCCCTACCTCATGCTCATGAACTTCAAATAACAGTGTAGATGACTACTTGTTTAAGGTTAGCTATATAATCTTTTTTTCTTTAGCTTTCAGATTTCTGATGTAATTCTTGCAGTTTATTTAGTGAAATATATTGAGTTGCTTAATTGCCTCACAATAGTTAAGTAAAGGTCATAATTATCTGTGTTAATAAAGGGAGGAAATAATTTTACAGTTTAAGTCCCTGGAGCTCTCATTTTCAGGAGCGACCCATTTGCTAATTCTATTCAATAACTGTAAGTAAATGGATGCATTTAAATCCTTTAAAAGCTGTATTTGTTAGGTTTTAGAAATTGAATGTTATTGCCTAATAACTAGAGGTAAACTTAGAGATGCTTTGGCTTACTTTCTAACTGATGTTAATATGGCTGTTGTTCACAACACTTGTAAAGCTTTCCACTCCTAATCTTATGTAAATGATTGGTACCTTAACATTTAATCACAAATGGTTGTTTATTATTTAAAGGAGTCTAAGATAAACAATTTTTATGAATTAAATACACCTGTGACACTATACAAGATTAATTTATGTTTTTAAGTTAAAAGTTTTGTCATTTTCTTACATAAGAGTACATCGTTAATTGCTGTTGTACTTGCAACATTTTCATCTCAATTTTTGTAAAATATGTCTATTGCTGGGCAATTGTACAACAACTTTTAAGTAGTTAAATCAAGCAAATATTTGAATTTTTAAAATAAAGTTCACAGATGTCTATCTTGTCATCACTTGAATGATTGGCAACTAATATGGTAGTGATATAAAGTCGTTAACTTGCCAATACACCAAACAGAATTAATTATATTCTTCCTTCCCAGAATTCCATGAAAAGCCATGCATGGTCGCCGTCTACCCTGGAAATGTGACAAGAACCTTCCAGTTCAACCATGTGATTTCACTCATGGTAAGAGTCCATTTCTGGGAATCTAAAAATAAATCCAACAATGACAAGCTATAGCAATTGTAGAGATTGTAAGGGAAAGGGTAGTTCAATCACGCTTGACCCAGTTTAAGACACTTGTGTAATGTTTGACCATTTTCAAGTGGGGGAAAATTACAAAAGCCAGTCACAGTGGCACATGCTTAAAAGTTCTCGCTATTCCAGAAACTGAGGCAGGAAGATCAGTTGAGCCCAAGAGTTCAAGGTTGTTGCATGCCATGATTCTGCATGTTTATAGCCACTGTACTCCAGCCTGGATCATGTAGTGAGACCCTGTCTCAAAAAAATTACAGAAACCATAAAACACTTTTTTTAAGACAGTGTCTTACTCTGTCACCCAGGGTGGCTTATGGTGGCACAATCATGGCTCACTGTTGATTCAGCCTGCTGGACTCAAGCAATTCTCCCACCTCAACCTCCTGAGTAACTGGGACTACAGGCACGTGCCACCATGCCTGACCTTTTTTTTTTTTTTTTTTCTTGTAGAGATGGAGTCTCACTATGCGGCCCACGCTGGTCTGAAATTCCTGGCCTCATGCAATTCTCTTTCCTCAGCCTCCCAAACTGCCAGAATTACAGATGTGAGCCACCATGCCTGGCCCCTTAAAGCATTGGTTGAACAAAAATAAATAAACAGCAACTAGTTTTCTTTGTGTATCGTTACTAAAATAATCATTTCAATCAATGAACTTTCATTTATAATTTTGGTGGGGTTTTTATGACCTCCTTAATGCAGAGAAAAGTAGCATAAGCCCATGTTAAGTGAAGACTCGACCTTGTTTCTTTTCTTGGCTTTATATCCTGACAGAACATAGAAGAGCAAACTGAGGGTTTCTTGGACAGCATTGCAGCCAAGGAGCTTAAAAGGTAACAAAGAAAATGATTGGTTTTGTACATATATTAGGAGATTCTAGCTAGCTGATTTTATTTTCATCATTTTGCTGGCTTATTTTGTTTTTCTGAAAATAAGAGATGATTTAAATCTAAGTGCTTCAGAGCCATGAAATTGTACAACTGGGCATGAAAAGATGAATGTTACATACCTCTGTAAATTGTTAAGGATGAGGCAAATATAAAATGTTCTCATTAGTTCTTACCAGAAAAATCAGGTCATATATCTGTCATTTTACCAGAGGATGATGTGTGTAAATGCAGATGTGATTCAAGGGAAGATTTTTTTTTAACTTTAGATTCTGGGATAAATGTGCAGAGCGTGCAGGTTTGTTACATAGGGATAATTGTGCCATGGTCGTTTGCTGCACCTATCAACTCGTCATCTAAGTTTTAAGCCCCGCATGGATTAGGTATCTGTCCTAATGCTCTCCCTCCCCTTGCTCCCAACCCCGGCAGGCCCTGGTGTGTGATGTTCCCCTCTCTGTGTCCATGTGTTCTCATTGTTCGACTCTCACTTATGAGTGAGAACATGCGGTGTTTGGTTTTCTGTTCCTGTGTTAGTTTGCTGAGAATGATGGTTTCCAGCTTCGTTCATGTCCCTACAAAGGACATGATCTCATTCTTTTTTATGGCTGCATAGTATTTTCTTGGTGTATATGTGCCACATTTTCTTTATCCAGTCTATCATTGATGGGCATTTGGGTTGGTTCAAAGTCTTTGCTATTGTGAATAGCGCTGCAGTAAACATACATGTGCATGTGTCTTTATAGTAGAATGATTTATAATCCTTTGGGTATATACCCACTAATGGGATTGCTGGGTCAAATTATATTTCTGGTTCTAGAGGCTTGAGGAATCGCCACACTGTCTTCCACAATAGTTGAACTAATTTACACTCCCACCAACAGTGTAAAAGCATTCCTGTTTCTCCACATCCTCTCCAGTATCCGTTGCTTGCTGACTTTTTAATGACTGCCATTCTAACTGGAGTGAGATGGTATCTCATTGCAGTTTTGATTTGCATTTCTCTGATGACCAGTGGTGATGAGCTTTTTTTCATAGGTTTGTGAGCCACATAAATATCTTCTTTTGAGAGGTGCCTGTTCATATCCTTCACCCACTTTTGATTGGGTTGTTTTTTCTTGTAAATTTGTTTAAATTCCTTGTAGATTCTGGATATTAGACTTTGTCAGATGGATAGATTGCAGAAATTTTCTCCCATTCTGTAGGTTGTCTGGTCACTCTGATGATAGTTTCTTTTCCTGTGCAGAAGCTCTTTAGTTTAATTAGATCCCATTTGTCAATTTTGGCTTTAGTTGCAATTTCTTTTTGTGTTTTAGTCATGAAGTCTTTGCCCATGCCTATGCCCTGAATAGTATTGCCTAGGTTTTCTTCTAGGGTTTTATGGTTTTAGGTTTTAGGTTTAAGTCTGTAATCCATCTTGAGTTAATTTTTGTATAAAGTGTAAGGAAGGGGTCCAGTTTCTGTTTTCTGCATATGGTTAGCCAGTTTTCCCAGCATTATTTATTAAATAGGGAATCCTTTCCCCATTGCTTGTTTTTGTCAGGTTTGTTGAAGATCACATGGTTGTAGATGTGTGGTGTTGTTTCCGAAGCCTCTGTTCTGTTCCATTGGTCTATATATCTGTTTTGGTACCAGTACCGTGGTGTGTTGGTTACTGAAGCCTTGTAGTATAGTTTGAAGTCAGGTAGCGTGATGCCTCCAGCTGTGTTCTTTTTGCTTAGGATTGTCTTGGCTATACAAGCTTTTTTGGTTCCATATGAAATTTAAAGTAGTTTATTATAATTCTGTCCAGAAAGTCAATAGTAACTTGATGGGAATAGCATTGAATCTATTAATTATGTTGGGCAGTATGGCCATTTTCACAATATTGATTCTTCCTATCCATGAGCATGGAATGTTTTTCCATTTGTTTCTGTCCTCTCTTATTTCCTTGAGCAGTGGTTTGTAGTTCTCCTCGAAGAGGTCCTTCACGTCCCTTATAAGATGTATTCCTAGGTTTTTTTGTTTGTTTGTTTTGTAGCAATTGTGAACGGTAGTTCACTCATGATTTGGCTCTCTGCTTGTCTATTCGTGTATAAGAATGATTGTGATCTTTGAACATTGATTTTGTATCCTGAGACTTTGCTGAAGTTGCTTATCAGCTTAAGGCGTTTTTGGGCTGAGATGATGGAGTTTTCTAAATATACAATCATGTCATCTGCAAACAGGGACAATTTCACTTTCTCTTCTCCTATTTGAATACCCTTTATTTCTTTATCTTGCCTGATTGCCCTGGCCAGAACTTCCAATACTATGTTGAATAGGAGTGGTTAGAGAGGGCATCTTTGTCTTGTGCTGGTTTTCAATGGGAATGCTTCCAGCTTTTGCACATTCAGTATGATATTGGCTATGGGTTTGTCATAAATAGCTTTTATTATTTTGAGATATGTTCTATCACTACCTAGTTTATTGAGTTTTTGGCATGAAGAGTATTGAATTTTATTGAAGGCCTTTTCTGCATCTATTAAGATAATCATGTGGTTTTTGTCATTGGTTCTATGTGATGGATTACATTTATTGATTTGTGTATGTTGAAACAGCCTTGCATCCCAGGGATGAAACTGACTTGATTGTGGTGGATAAGCTTTTTGATTTGCTGCTGGATTCGGTTTGCCAGTATTTTATTGAGGATTTTTGCATCAATGTTCATCAGGGATATCAGCCTGAAATTTTCTTTTTTTGTTGTGTCTCTGCCAGGTTTTGGTATCAGTATGATGGTGGCCTCATAAAATGAGTAGGGAGGAGTCCTTTTTCTATTGTTTAGAATAGTTTCAGAAGGAATGGTACCAACTCCTCTTTGTAACCCTAGTAGAATTCTGCTGTGAATCTGTCTGGTCCTGGGCTTTTTTTGGTTGGTGGGCTATTAATTACTTGTTATTGGTCTCAATTTCAGAACTTGTTATTGGTCTATTCAGGGATTCGACTTCTTCCTGCTTTAGTCTTAGGAGGGTGTATGTGTCCAGGAATTTATCCATTTCTTCTAGATTTTCTAGTTTATTTGTATAGAGATGTTTATAGTATTCTCGGATGGTAGTTTGTATTTCTGTGGGATCAGTGGTAATATCCCCTTTGTCATTTTTATCATGTCTATTTGATTCTTCTCTCTTTTCTTCTTTATTACTCTAGCTAGTGGTCCATCTATTTTGTTAATCTTTTCAAAAAACCAGCTCCTGGATTCATTGATGTTTTAAAGGGTTTTTCGTGTCTCTATCTCCTTCAGTTCCACTCTGATCTTAGCTATTTCTTGTCTTCTGCTAGCTTTTGAATTTATTTGCTCTTGCTTCTCTAGTTCTTTTAATTGTGATGTTAGGGTGTTGGTTTTAGATCTTTCCTGCTTTCTTTTGTGGGCATTTAGTGCTATAAATTTCCCTCTAAATACTCTTTTAAATGTGTCCCAGAGATTCTGGTCATTGTGTCTTTGTTCTCATTGGTTTCAAAGAACTTATTTATTTCTGCCTTAATTTCATTATTTACCCACTAGTCATTCAGGAGCAGGTTGTTCAGTTCCATGTAGTTGTGTGGTTTTGAGTGAGCTTCTTTTTTTTTTTTTTTACATGAACCAGTGATGCAAATCTTTACTGAACATTCTCTGGAATATAAAAGAACATGTTTTATTGCATTTATCACAAAACTTAATGGTAAGCATTTTAGATCATTTTTTGTTCCTCTAACAAAAAGCAGTTACTCCTGATAAATTTTTATCTTTGTTTTCTCCTTGCCTTTAGCTCTTTTATTTTTCCCTTGCTTCTCTCCCTTTCCTCTAACTTCTTTCTACCTTATGAATATATAACAGAGGTTACAGACCTCCTTAGGTTTGCCAAATCCTCAGAATTAAGGAAAATAACTGAAAAAATGTATTATATAAAATATGGACTTTAAATTTATATAGCTTTCCTGTAAAACTTTAATTATTGCTTTTCTTCCTTTGTGCTCTACTCTCTCCATCTCGAGTTCATATTATATATTTCTTAAAATTCTTGCTTTTCACATTGAATATCATCAATTTCCTCATTTCAATCTCTTCTTCTTTGCATTATGGGATATCTTTTTGAGCTCGGTTATTTTATTTTGATATTAATTTGTTTAGTATTTAATTTTTTTAAAATTATACTTTAAGTTTTAGGGTACATGTGCACATTGTGCAGGTTAGTTACATATGTATACATGTGCCATGCTGGTGCGCTGCACCCACTAACTCGTCATCTAGCATTAGGTATATCTCCCAATGCTATCCCTCCCCCCTCCCCCCACCCCACAACAGTCCCCAGAGTGTGATATTCCTCCTCCTGTGATCTCATTGTTCAATTCCCACCTATGAGTGAGAATATGCGGTGTTTGGTTTTTTGTTCTTGCGATAGTTTACTAAGAGTGATGATTTCCAATTTCATCCATGTCCCTACAAAGGACATGAACTCATCATTTTTTATGGCTGCATAGTATTCCATGGTGTATATGTGCCACATTTTCTTCATCCAGTCTATCGTTGTTGGACATTTGTGTTGGTTCCAAGTCTTTGCTATTGCGAATAATGCCGCAATAAACATACATGTGCATGTGTCTTTATAACAGCATGATTTATAGTCCTTTGGGTATATACCCAGTAATGGGATGGCTGGGTCAAATGGTATTTCTAGTTCTAGATCCCTGAGGAATTGCCACACTGACTTCCACAATGGTTGAACTAGTTTACAGTCCCACCAACAGTGTAAAAGTGTTCCTATTTCTCCACATCCTCTCCAGCACCTGTTGTTTCCTGACTTTTTAATGATGGCCATTCTAACTGGTGTGAGATGGTATCTCATTGTGGTTTTGATTTGCATTTCTCTGATGGCCAGTGATGGTGGGCATTTTTTTGTCTGTTTTTTGGCTGCATAAATGTCTTCTTTTGAGAAGTGTCTGTTCATGTCCTTCACCCACTTTTTGATGGGGTTGTTTTTTTTTTCTCATAAATTTGTTGAGTTCATTGTAGATTCTGGATATTAGCCCTTTGTCAGATGAGTAGGTTGCGAAAATTTTCTCCCATTTGGTAGGTTGCCTGTTCACTCTGATGGTAGTTTCTTTTGCTGTGCAGAAGCTCTTGAGTTTAATTAGATCCCATTTGTCAATTTTGTCTTTTGTTGCCATTGCTTTTGGTGTTTTAGACATGAAGTCCTTGCCCATGCCTATGTCCTGAATGGTAGTGCCTAGGTTTTCTTCTAGGGTTTTTATGGTTTTAGGTCTAACGTTTAAGTCTTTAATCCATCTTGAATTGATTTTTGTATAAGGTGTAAGGAAGGGTTCCAGTTTCAACTTTCTACATATGGCTAGCCAGTTTTCCCAGCACCATTTATTAAATAGGGAATCCTTTCCCCATTGCTTGTTTTTCTCAGGTTTGTCAAAGACCAGATAGTTGTCGATATGCGGTGTTATTTCTGAGGGTTCTGTTCTGTTCCATTGATCTATATCTCTGTTTTGGTAGCAGTACCATGCTGTTTTGGTTACTGTAGCCTTGTAGCATAGTTTGAAGTCAGGTAGTGTGATGCCTCCAGCTTTGTTCTTTTGGCTTAGGATTGACTTGGTGATGCGGGCTCTTTTTTGGTTCCATATGAACTTTAAAGTAGTTTTTTCCAATTCTGTGAAGAAAGTCATTGGTAGCTTGATGGGGATGGCATTGAATCTATAAATTACCTTGGGCAGTATGGCCATTTTCATGATATTGATTCTTCCTACCCATGAGCATGGAATGTTCTTCCATTTGTTTGTATCCTCTTTTATTTCCTTGAGCAGTGGTTTGTAGTTCTCCTTGAAGAGGTCCTTCACATCCCTTGTAAGTTGGATTCCTAGGTATTTTATTCTCTTTGAAGCACTTGTGAATGGGAGTTCACTCATGATTTGGCTCTCTGTTTGTCTGTTGTTGGTGTATCAGAATGCTTGTGATTTTTGTACATTGATTTTGTATCCTGAGACTTTGCTGAAGTTGCTTATCAGCTTAAGGAGATTTTGGGCTGAGACAATGGGGTTTTCTAGATATACAATCATGTCGTCTGCAAACAGGGACAATTTGACTTCCTTTTTTCCTCATTGAATACCCTTTATTTCCTTCTCCTGCCTAATTGCCCTGGCCAGAACTTCCAACACTATGTTGAATAGGAGCGGTGAGAGAGGGCATCCTTGTCTTGTGCCAGTTTTCAAAGGGAATGCTTCCAGTTTTTGCCCATTCAGTATGATATTGGCTGTGGGTTTGTCATAGATAGCTCTTATTATTTTGAGATATGTCCCATCAATACCTAATTTATTGAGAGTTTTTAGCATGAAGGGTTGTTGAATTTTGTCAAAGGCTTTTTCTGCATCTATTGAGATAATCATGTGGTTTTTGTCTTTGGCTCTGTTTATATGCTGGATTACATTTATTGATTTGCGTATATTGAACCAGCCTTGCATCCCAGGGATGAAGCCCACTTGATCATGGTGGATAAGCTTTTTGATGTGCTGCTGGATTCGGTTTGCCAGTATTTTACTGAGGATTTTTGCATCAATGTTCATCAAGGATATTGGTCTAAAATTCTCTTTTTTGGTTGTGTCTCTGCCCGGCTTTGGTATCAGAATGATGCTGGCCTCATAAAATGAGTTAGGGAGGATTCCCTCTTTTTCTATTGATTGGAATAGTTTCAGAAGGAATGGTACCAGTTCCTCCTTGTACCTCTGGTAGAATTCGGCTGTGAATCCATCTGGTCCTGGACTTTTTTTGGTTGGTAAGCTATTGATTATTGCCACAATTTCAACTCCTGTTATTGGTCTATTCAGAGATTCAACTTCTTCCTGGTTTAGTCTTGGGAGAGTGTATATGTCGAGGAATTTATCCATTTCTTCTAGATTTTCTAGTTTATTTGCATAGAGGTGTTTGTAGTATTCTCTGATGGTAGTTTGTATTTCTGTGGGATCGGTGGTGATATCCCCTTTATCATTTTTTATTGCATCTATTTGATTCTTCTCTCTTTTTTTCTTTATTAGTCTTGCCAGCGGTCTATCAATTTTGTTGATCCTTTCAAAAAACCAGCTCCTGGATTCATTAATTTTTTGAAGGGTTTTTTGTGTCTCTATTTCCTTCACTTCTGCTCTGATTTTAGTTATTTCTTGCCTTCTGCAAGCTTTTGAATATATTTGCTCTTGCTTTTCTAGTTCTTTTAATTGTGATGTTAGGGTGTCAATTTTGGATCTTTCCTGCTTTCTCTTGTGGACATTTAGTGCTATAAATTTCCCTCTACACACTGCTTTGAATGCGTCCCAGAGATTCTGGTATGTTGTGTCTTTGTTCTCATTGGTTTCAAAGAACATCTTTATTTCTGCCTTCATTTCATTATGTACCCAGTAGTCATTCAGGAGCAGGTTGTTCAGTTTCCATGTAGTTGAGCGGTTTTGAGTGAGTTTCTTAATCCTGAGTTCTAGTTTGATTGCACTGTGGTCTGAGAGATAGTTTGTTATAATTTCTGTTCTTTTATATTTGCTGAGGAGAGCTTTATGTGGTATGTGGTCAATTTTGGAATAGGTGTGGTGTGGTGCTGAAAAAAATGTATATTCTTTTGATTTGGGGTGGAGAGTTCTGCAGATGTCTATTAGGTCCACTTGGTGCAGAGCTGAGTTCAATTCCTGGGTATCCTTGTTGACTTTCTGTCTCATTGATCTGTCTAATGTTGACAGTGGGGTGTTAAAGTCTCCCATTATTAATGTGTGGGAGTCTAAGTCTCTTTGTAAGTCACTCAGGACTTGCTTTATGAATCTGGGTGCTCCTGTATTGGGTGCATATATATTTAGGATAGTTAGCTCCTCTTGTTGAATTGATCCCTTTACCATTATGTAATGGCCTTCTTTGTCTCTTTTGATCTTTGTTGGTTTAAAGTCTGTTTTATCAGAGACTAGGATTGCAACCCCTGCCTTTTTTTGTTTTCCATTTGCTTGGTAGATCTTCCTCCATCCTTTTATTTTGAGCCTATGTGTGTCTGTGCATGTGAGATGGGTTTCCTGAATACAGCACACTGATGGGTCTTGACTCTTTATCCAATTTGCCAGCCTGTGTCTTTTAATTGGAGCATTTAGTCCATTTACATTTAAAGTTAATATTGTTATGTGTGAATTTGATCCTGTCATTATGATGTTAACTGGTTATTTTGCTCGTTAGTTGATGCAGTTTCTTCCTAGTCTCGATGGTCTTTACATTTTGGCATGATTTTGCAGTGGCTGGTACCAGTTGTTCCTTTCCATGTTTAGCGCTTCCTTCAGGAGCTCTTTTAGGGCAGGCCTGGTGGTGACAAAATCTCTTAGCGTTTGCTTGTCTGTAAAATATTTTATTTCTCCTTCGCTTATGAAGCATAGTTTGGCTGGATATGAAATTCTGGGTTGAAAATTCTTTTCTTTAAGAATGTTGAATATTGGCCCCCACTCTCTTCTGGCTTGTAAGGTTTCTGCGGAGAGATCAGCTGTTAGTCTGATGGGCTTCCCTTTGAGGGTAACCTGACCTTTCTCTCTGGCTGCCCTTAACATTTTTTCCTTCATTTCAACTTTGGTGAATCTGACAATTATGTGTCTTGGAGTTGCTCTTCTCGAGGAATATCTTTGTCGCATTCTCTGTATTTCCTGAATCTGAACGTTGGCCTGCCTTGCTAGATTGGGGAAGTTCTCCTGGATAATATCTTGCAGTGTTTTCCAACTTGGTTCCATTCTCCCCATCACTTTCAGGCACACCAATCAGACGTAGATTTGGTGTTTTCACATAGTCCTATATTTCTTGGAGGATTTGCTCATTTCTTTTTATTCTTTTTTCTCTAAACTTCCCTTCTCACTTCATTTCATTCATTTCATCTTCCATTGCTGATACCCTTTCTTCCAGTTGATCACATCAGCTCCTGAGGCTTCTGCATTCTTCACGTAGTTCTTCAGCCTTGGTTTTCAGCTCCATCAGCTCCTTTAAGCACTTCTCTGTATTGGTTATTCTAGTTATACCTTTTTCGAAATTTTTTTCAAAGTTTTCAACTTCTTTGCCTTTGGTTTGAATGTCCTCCCGTAGCTCAGAGTAGTTTGATTGTCTGAAGCCTTCTTCTCTCAGCTCGTCAAAGTCATTCTCCATCCAGCTTTGTTCTGTTGCTTGTGAGGAACTGCGTTCCTTTGGAGGAGGAGAGGCGCTCTGCTTTTTAGAGTTTCCAGTTTTTCTCTTCTGTTTTTTCCTCATCTTTGTGGTTTTATCTACTTTTGGTCTTTGATGATGGTGATGTACAGATGGGTTTTTGGTGTGGATGTCCTTTCTGTTTGTTAGTTTTCCTTCTAACAGACAGGACCCTCAGCTGCAGGTCTGTTGGAATACCCTGCCGTGTGAGGTGTCAGTGTGCCCCTGCTGGGGGGTGCCTCCCAGTTAGGCTGCTCAGGGGTCAGGAGTCAGGGACCCACTTGAGGAGGCAGTCTGCCCGTTCTCAGATCTCCAGCTGCATGCTGGGAGAACCACTGCTCTCTTCAAAGCTGTCAGACAGGGACATTTAAGTCTGCAGAGGTAACTGCTGTCTTTTTGTTTGTCTGTGCCCTGCCCCCAGAGGTGGAGCCTACAGAGGCAGGCAGGCCTCCTTGAGCTGTGATGGGCTCCACCCAGTTCGAGCTTCGGGGCTGCTTTGTTTACCTAATCAAGCCTGGGCAATGGCGGGCGCCCCTCCCCCAGCCTCGCTGCCGCCTTGCAGTTTGATCTCAGACTGCTGTGCTAGCAATCAGTGAGACTCCGTGGGCATAGGACCCTCCGAGCCAGGTGCGGGATATAATCTCGTGGTGCGCCATTTTTTAAGCCCGTCGGAAAAGCGCAGTATTCGGGTGGGAGTGACCCGATTTTCCAGGTGCTGTCTGTCACCCCTTTCTTTGACTAGGAAAGGGAACTCCCTGACCTCTTGTGCTTCCGAAGTGAGGCAATGCCTCGCCCTGCTTTGGCTCGCACACGGTGCGTGCACTCACTGACCTGCACCCACTGTCTGGCACTCCCTAGTGAGATGAACCTGGTACCTCAGATGGAAATGCAGAAATCACCCGTCTTCTGTGTCGCTCACGCTGGGAGCTGTAGACCGGAGCTGTTCCTATTCGGCTATCTTGGGTCCTCCCTTTGAGTGAGTTTCTTAATCCTGAGTTCTAATTTGATTGCACCATGGTCCGAGAGACTGTTTGTTATGATTTCAGTTCTTTTGAATTTGCTGAGGAATGTTCTACTTCCAATTATGTGGTTGATTTTAGAATATGTGCTATGTGGCACTGAGAAGAATGTATATTCTGTTGATTTGGGGTGGAGAGTTCTGTAGATGTGTATTAGATCTGCTTGGTCCAGAGCTGAATTCAAGTCCTGAATATCCTTGTTAAGTTTCTGTCTCATTGATTTGTCTGATATTGACAGTGGGGTGTTAAAGTCTCCCACCATTATGGTGTGGGAGTCTAAGTCTCTTTGTAGGTCTCTAAGAACTTGCTTTATTAATCTGGGTGCTCCTGTATTGGGTGCATATATATTTAGGATAGTTAGCTCTTCTTGTTGCATTGGTCTCTTTACCATTATTTAATGCCTTTCTTTGTCCTTTTTGATCTTTGTAGGTTTAAAGTCTGTTTTATCAGAGACTAGTATTGCAACCCCTGCTTTGTTTGCTTTCCATTTGCTTGGTACATATTCTTCCATCCATTTACTTTTGAGCCTATGTGTTTCTTTGCACATGAGATGGGTCTCCTGAATACAGCACACCTATGGGTCTTGACTCTATCCAATTTGCCAATCTGTATCTTTTAATTGTGGCATTTAGCCCACTTACACTTAAGGTTAATATTGTTATGTGTGAATTTGGTCCTGTCATCATGATGTTAGCTGGTTATTTTGCCCGTTAGTTGATGCAGTTTCTTCATAGTGTTGATGGCCTTTACAATTTGGTATGTTTTTGCAGTGGCTGGTACCAGTTTTTCCTTTCCATGTTGAGTGCTTACTTTAGTAGCTCTTGTAAGGCAGGCCTGGTGGTGACAAAATCTCTCAGCATTTGCTTGCCTGTAAAGGATTTTATTTCTCCTTCGCTTATGAAGCTTAGTTTGGCTGGATATGAAAGTATGGGTTGACATCATTCTCAGCAAACTATCACAAGGACAGAAAACCAAACACCACATGTTCTCACTCATAGGTGGGAATTGAACAATGAGAACACTTGGACACAGGGCAGGGAACATCACACACCCATATACACGGGCCTGTCGGGGGGTGGGAGGCTGGAGGAGGGATAGCATTAGGAGAAGTACCTAGTGTAAATGATGAGTCAATGGGTGCAGCAAACCAACATGGCACATGTATACCTATGTAACAAACCTGCACATTGTGCACATGTATCCTAGAACTTAAAGTATAATTAAAAAAAAAAGAAATTATAGGTTGAAAATTCTTTTCTTTAAGAATGTTGAATATTGGCCCCCACTCTTTTCTGGCTTGTAGAGTTTCTGCAGTGTGATCTGCTGTGAGTCTGATGGGCTTCCTTTTTTAGGTAACCTGACCTTGGTCTCTGGCTGCCCTTAACATTTTTTCCTTCACTTCAATCTTGGAGAATCTTGTGATCATGTGTCTTGTGGTTGCTCTTCTCGAGGAGTATCTTAGTGGTGTTGTCTGTATTTCCTGAATTTGAATATTGGCCTGTCTTGCTAGGTTGGGGAAGTTCTCCTGGATAATATCCTGAATAGTGTTTTCCAACTTGGTTCCATTCTCCCCATGACTTTGAGGTACACCAATCTATCATAGGTTTGGTCTTTTCGCATAGTCTCATATTTCTTGGAGGATTTGTTTGTTCCTTTTCATTCTTTTTTCTCTAATCTTGTCTTCACGCCCTATTTCAGTAAGTTGATCTTCAATCTCTGATGTCCTTGCTTCCACTTGATTGATTCAGCTATTGGTACTTCTGCATGCTTCACGAAGTTCTCATGCTATGCTTTTCAGCTCCATAAGGTCATTTATGTTCTTCCCTAAACTGGTTATTCTAGCTAGCAGGTCCTGTAACCTTTTATCAAGGTTCTTGGTTAGCTTCCTTGCATTGGGTTAGAGCAGGCTCCTTTAGCTCAGAGGAGTTTGCTATTACCCACCTTCTGAAGCCTGCTACTGTCAGTTTGTCAATCTCATTCTCCGTCCAGTTTTGTGCCCTTGCTGGAGAGGAGTTGTGATCATTTGGAGGAGAAGAGGCATTCCGGTTTTGGGAATTTTCGGCATTTTTAGGCTGGTTTTTCCTCATCTTCGTGGATTTATCTACCATTGATCTTTGAGGCTGATGACCTTTGGATGGGGTTTCTGTGTGGGGGGGTCCTTTTTTCTGATGTTGATGTTGTTGCTTTCTGTTTGTTAGTTTTCCTTCTAACAGTCAGGCCCCTCTTCCGCAGGTCTGCTGCAGTTTGCTGGAGGTCCACTCCAGACCCACTTGCCTGGGTATCACCAGCAGAGGCTGCAGAACAGCAAAGATTGCTGCCTGTTTCTTCCTCTGGAAGCTTTGTCCCAGAGGGTCACTGGCCTGATGCCAGCCAGATCGCTACTGTATGAGGTATCTGTCGACCTCTGCTGGGAGGTCTCTTCCAGTCAAGAGGCATGGGGGTGAGGGACCTGCTTGTGGAGACACTCTGCCCCTTAGCAGAGCTTGAGCACTGTGCTAGGGTAATCTTCCTTGTCAGGATCCGCTGCTCTCTTCAGAGCTGGCAGGCAGAAACATTTAAGTCTGCTAAAGCTGTGCCCATAGCTGCCCCTTCCCCGAGGTGCTCTGTCCTAGGGAGATGGGTGTTTTATCTATAAGCCCCTCACTGGGGCTGCTGCCTTTCTTTCAGAGGTGCTCTGCCCCGTGAGGAGGAATCTAGAGAGGCAGTCTGGCCACAGCTGCTTTGCTGTGCTGTGGTGAGGTCCCCCTAGTCCAAACTTCCCAGCTTCCTTAGCAATGTCATGGGAAAGCTGCCTACTCAAGCCTCAGTAATGGCAGACGCCCCTCCTCTCACCAAGTTTGAGCATCCCAGGTTGACTTCAGACTGCTGTGCTGGCAACGAGAATTTCAAGCCAATGGTTCAAAGCTTGCTTGGCTCCATGGGAGTAGGACGTGCTGAGCGAGACCACTTGGCTCCCTGGCTTCAGCCCCCTTTATATGGGAGTGAAGAATTCTGTCTCTCTGGGGTTCCAGGTGCCACTGGGGTATGAAAAAAAAAAAACTCCTGTAGCTAGCTCAGTGTCTGCCCAAACTGCTGCCCAGTTTTGTGCTTGAAACCCAGGGCCCTGGTGGTGTAGGCACATGAGAGAGTCTCCTGGTCTGTGGATTGCATTTTCCCTAACTTTAAGGAAAATTATATTACTTATTTCTCTAGTATATGATTTCAGTTGTACTGGTGGTTGAAGCAGTTATTTTTCTATGTTCATAATGTTTAGCCTTAAAGGCATCTCTCACTATTCCGTGAAGTCTAGCTTCGCCACTAATCGATTAGCGATAGAGTGATTAGAGATTCCTGTACATATACTTGGCTAATTTTTACTTTCCGTTTGTACATTCTAGTTTAATTCTGGTATGCTTTGTTTTATATATGAGGAGTAATTTTAAAATTTGATTGGTTCCTCTTTTAATTTTATTGTTATGAAAACGAAACTTAAAATTAGCCTGAACAGCTACTTCACTGTGGGACTTTTTTGCACATATAATAATTTTCTGATCACGGAATCTTAAAAAATGATTCCAATTTTATAAAAGATAAAACTTACCTGGTTTAAAAACTATGTATGTTCAAGCATTATTTAACACTTGTGTGCCTAACAGAATGCATAACCCACAGTAGTCACTGAGTAAATGTTTTCTTTTAATGTTTTAAATAGGAAGACTCTTTTTTACATTGATTAGTTTTGGATTTGGGGTGCACTACTGACACATTCAGAAATGTTTATTTCAGTAATTTCTCTATTTCTCAAAGATGCTTTCTATTTAGCAACTTCTTCTAAATGTGGTTATACAGGTACATCCAAGCTAAAACAACATTTCTAAATCTTTGATTTTTTTTCATGGTGGAGCATTGTGTCTCAACAGAGTGAGTTGCGTTTCTTCCTAACTAAAAAGAGGCCTGTTTGCATCATGAAGGCAGTGACTCTCTACTCCAAATTTTAACTCCAATGAAGCTATCATAATAGTTACGCTGTTTATTCAGGATACAAAGACAGTGTTTGCTAAACCTTTTGTTACATCAGTTATATATGTTCTATATAATCCCTTCTGTCTGCACTTTATTGTACTTTCTTACCAAATGTCCAGTACTCAGTTTACCCTTTGAAAGTTTCAGGCAATCTCTCACCTTCTTCCCATTCTTTCTCTCCACTTTTTTCAGAAGGTCTTTAAATATATGCGTGGCTCTGTGCTGATGAGTCCTCAATCACCAGACTCTTCCCCACTCATTTTCTCTGTGACAAAATACATGTATTTCATAATCACAGACTGACAAATATCATTTCCTCCATTCATTAGCCTATTTAAATTTATATTGAATTGCAGTGGTTTAAATAGGCAAACATATTTGATTCTATGACACTTGAGTGCATATTTACTTTTACAACACTTGAATGGTCCTTAAAATAGAGAATGCTATCACAGTTTAATTTGAAAACATCAAAAGTTACCGAAAATATAGTAGCTATAAAAATGTGTGTGTGTGTGTGGTGTGCATGTATTTATTAAATCAGTCTCGAAAAATGCAGCAGTATTTTCCAGCCAGTAATCTCAAGTGTTATTTGACAGTAGCCTGTTACTAGACACTATTGTTGAATGAATGAACTATATTCATTCATTCAATGGGCTTTCCCATTGTTATTGATTTCACTATATTTCTTTTTCTAAAATTTTCCTTTTGAATCTTCTCCTCTTAAAGTGTGGGATGTGTTGGAGAATGTACAGTAAGAGCATGTAACTGAGGAAGAAGGAAACATTGGTATACGTGTTGTAAGGTCAGCTTTCTTGCTGAGGCTGTGGGGAGGTAGGCAGCAAATCCCCTTTGAAGTTGGGAACATAGGAGTCAGACAGATGAACAGCAACATACTAGCTTTTATTACTGACTCAGAATAACTAATGAGGGATGTGGCTCAGATGTGCAGGCACAGTGGGCTTCTGAACACTTCATCCCAGATTAGGCACCCACCCACACAGTTATAAGTGGAGAAAGCTTGATACCCATCCCCAAAGCAGGCTGCCTGCTGCAGAGATGACAGCTGACTTGAATTCATGTCACTGTGGGCAGTCACATCATTTCACAGGACAGACATAGAACCAAGCGAGCACAAATTCACCCTTTTGGTAAATCTTTCCAAGAGGAACGTAGAGAGAATGTAAGTCCTCACATGGAAATGTGAGGCCAGGGAAACCAAGGTTCTCCTATCATTTCTGCCTGGATTTAAATTGTAATTGAAATTAAATCCATGTCTTTGTAATGATGAGGCAGTGGACAGAAGTGTGCTAGATGAAAAAGAGAAATCTGTTTTGTGTCTTCAATTTTGCTATAAATAACCAACAACATGGATAATTGACTTACTGATTGATTGTGGTAAACCATGTTTTATTTGGAGAAAATTAATAGTCCTTTTGAGGAATAATTTTTCTCAACTTCAGCTTGCTTAGTTCAACTAAAGGCTCTTTATTTCATGTTCCCTGTCCTGTGACTTAAAAAAAAAAAAGTTCTTTATACATTGAGTACATTCACTGCTACTGACAAAAGTTCTGACGTTAATTGCTGTTCTAGTTTTTTTTCATAACTTTCAAACTTAAAATTTAGAGAAGTACTGTTTTCTGTCTCATGCCTAAACATTATTGAGCTATGTGACAGTTTTACATATGCATTTCCTCTGAGTTGTATTTTAAAATCTGTGTCTGTTTTCTGAATAAGAAGGAAGCAGCTGGCATAGAACTCCAGGCTTAGTAAGGAGACCTGAAGCCCATTTCCGGCCTGTATGTAGCTAATTAACTACGTGACCTCAGGCAAGCTACAATCTCTCTGAGCCTGTGTTGCCTCCTATGAAAAGTTAGGGACTTTAACTACATTGGTGGCATACCTTAAAAAATTGAAGAATAGCACTTTCCTTTTTAATAAAACGTCTACGAAACTGTATTCTGTAAGACAGAAGTCCAGCTGTCTGGCTAAGGGAGGGATGGGAGCTCTAAACTGTGACTTCCTTATCTTTTAATCCTGCAGTGTCCTGCGTGGAACCTTAGATTTCTTTGGGACGTAGTTTGAAAACTACCAGTTATGAGAGAATTTTTCTAATTAGCTAAAATTTGTTGGTACATTGTTCTGTGTATAATTTGTCACCTACTGATTTTTTTAATGAAAAAGTACAAATGAAGTTTCAAATGTGCTCCCCTTATTAATGTTGGACTTGAAGCCGCCTCCATCATCTGAAACATAATCTCCACCTGGAAATAAACAGAAAGACCACGGAGAAAGGAAGAATGTGTTTAATGAAAAGTTTATGTATTTTAATTCATTAGGAGCTAATGTAGCTTTTGATTTGATTGGTATATTGCATAAAATGAAGATAAGCAGTTTACTAAGCTTTTTTATTTCCTCTGACAACGTTCAGTTTCTCCTAAGCTGTTGCTCTACACACTTCCAAAGCCATTGATGCCACCTTTGTCTCTAACTGAATAGGACAGTGATTAATGTCACCAAGATGCTTTTCTCGCCATTTTCCTTCTATAACCTGTACCAGGCACTGTATTAAGTCATTCAATGGGTGACAACAGTTCTGAATTTCTATTAAGGGAATTATTAGGAAAATATATTATTTAATGGAAAAGCAAGAATAAAATGAAAGGGATTTTGAAAAGTCATTTCATATTTGCCAGTTTTCACTGCTGAATATGGGCAGAACTGCCTCAGCCTGCCACCAGCCAGGACAAAACTGGGGCCATCAACCCTTCTGACAGCTCTTGGGAGCCCCTTTCAGAACAGCTGCCTCCCTGTGTTCTGGTCTGTCCCTTTTCCCTCTGACCCTGCAAATCTGACCTGGTATCTCTTTCCCAAAGAGAGTTGCCCTCAGCAGTCATTTGTGTGGTAAAATATTCAAAAGTCAGCAAAAGGCTGGAAGAGGATTTATGTAGGGAGAGGCAGCTCCAGGATTGGACTAGAGGCAACTACTTCTACACTCTTTCAGAGTTAGGAGGGAAAAGAATGACCTTTACTTAAATCTATTCTACAAAAAGTTCCCTCTATCTAGAGAGTTAAGACTTCTTGAGGATAAAAGTAAGAAGCCTATCGAGAAAAGTATTTGATTTGTAATCTAAGTAACATGTCAGTATTATGAAAGTATTTGTGACTGTGGTATAATGAACTAATACAATCTATTACACAAAGGAAATATTTAGGAGAAGAGCTTTTGGAAGAAAAGAAAATAATAACATTACATTTGTAGGTTCTTAGTTCAAGTTATGTAAAACTGCACATTTTACACAGTGTTAATGAATGATAACGTAAGATTTCTTCAATAAAGGCTTCTCCCTTTATCTGGTATTGAGTTATTACTTTTATAAGACCCAGCTAGTAATGATTTTGTCATGTCACCCATTTTATAAAGTCTATCTATAATGTTATTGTCACAAAAAGTTATAGAAAACTGTCTCTCTATTCCTAAACCTGTTAGTCAGAAAAATGTCTTTACACCCAAAATTTGTGAAGGCATTGGATATCATATTATCATGATCACTGTGGGTGAAAAGAGTCAAATTCTGTAAAATATTTGAAGAGATTTATTCTGAGCCAAATATGAGTGACCGTGGCCCATGACACAGCCCTCAGGAGATTCTGAGAACATGTGCCCGAGGTGGTTGGGGTACAGCTTGGTTTTATATATCTTAGGAAGGCATGAAACATCAGTCAAGTACATTTAAGAAATACATGGGTTTGGCTTCGGAAGGCAGGAAAACTGAAAGCGGGGGCTTCCAGGCTATAGGTAAATTTAAACGTTTCTAGTGGACAATTGGTTGAGTTTGTCTAAAGACCTGGGATCAATAGAAAGGAATGTTCCTCTTAAAGATAACCTAGATTGTGGATAGCCTAGACAGATAATCTAAAGATAACCAGGATTGTGGAGACCTTGAGCAGAGGAAGCACTTTGATAGCACACTTTAGAGCCAGCAGGTTGTAAATTGTTTTTATTGGACTTAAAAGGGTGCCTGGCTATCAGTCGATTATCTCCTGGATCTGGGAGGGAAGGAAGGAAGAAAGGAAGGAAGGAAGGAAGGGAGGGAGGGAGGGAAAGGGGCCAGGGGATTCTCTATAGAATTTGGATTTTTCCCATAAGAGATTTTGCAGGGCAATTTCAAGGTATGGCAAGGAAATATATTTTGGGGTTAATTTTTTTTCCTTGTCTCATAATGTTATGCTAGAGTCAGATTGAAAAGAAAGTCACAATATATAGAGTTAAATAAAACCCATCTGATGAGAATTTATGGTTTCTGGGGCATGACTCCCCAGACTCCTAGGTAGGAGTTTGGATAAGATAAAAACCAGAGCTTAGTTCTTATCACCATGATATAGTTGTTATTTTTAATATATCAATATTAATTGTAGTTTTTATCAATGCTGTTAGTATTAATCTAAACAGCACAACACATATATGTTCTCTGTTATCTAAACTTAAAATAAGTAGGAATTTTATTTATATGGTTATTGTTTAAGCAATTCTCAAGTTAGATCTAGCCTTTGAAATTATTATATAAAAGGCTACATTTTTATAAGTGATGTAGCATTCTCATAATAATGTTTCCTGTTTAACTTAAACATTATAAATTATATTTGACATATTTCAGATGCCGCAGGAGTTTCAAGACAGTATAGCTAGAGAGCTACTAAAAGGTATGTTGCCAAAGTTTATGAACTAAATTTAATTCATTGATTTCTGAAACAAGCTATGAATAGCAAATAGCAAGCATCCCTTTCCATAATTTGGTTAACAGGTAATATGTTAAATATTTTTTCATACACACCACTAATGAAAGATGTGAAAGCATTAACATTTATAATGAAAAGTATACTTAACTCGTCATTAATTCATCATGTACCTTAGCTTCAGAGAAATCTCAAGAAGTCTGTGTATCCTTTTTCCTCTGGCTCTACACTTTCTTCACTTCTACCGTCCCTATGGACCTGCCAGCCAGCACACTGAAACTGTTCTCAGAAAACAAAGGCATCATCGACTTCCCAGGTTTATGGTGGTGATTTAAGGCCAAGAGACAGACTCCAGGCTCATCTAGTAACACTCAGGCTACTCCAGTTCAAAGGCAGCCACGTGACAGGTGACATTTTAAATCTCCAGTCATTTACTTTGTCATTGGTTTACTTTTGCTCTCAGGAAAGGTTCCAGATTCCTAGCATGGAGTAAAAACACCCAAATCAGTTTGGCTCCTGTCAAGTTATTCTGCCTCATCTCTCATCACTTGCCATACTCTGTCCCTTTGCTCTAGCATCTTGCCAAAGTCGGCTACGCAGAACACAGGGACCTTCCTCGGCTCCAGCTCTCTGCACGTGTTCTTCCCTCCATCAGCCATTCTTCTCTCTTGTCCTTCAGGTATTAACCTACATATTGTCTCCAGCAAACAGCCTACAATATTGACGTGAAACTGAGATACATGTCTCGTCTGTGTGTTCCAACAGTGCCCTGTTTAATACCTGCCATAGTGTCTGTGACTGTCTGTGGAAATTGCCTGCGTGTCTGCTTGCTTTTCAGGTTGTAGCATGCAATGTTGAGGGGTGGACTGTATCATCTTCGTCTTGTAATTTCGGTGCTTGTCCTAGTTCCTGAACATATGGTTGTTGAATAAATGAATGAAAAATGAGAAAACCAGGAGTTCTGATACTTAACCACAATGGTAATTCAATCTGTGACTATGACCAAATTATATTTCACAGTAATTTTGTATTGTAATATTGCATACGTATTTTTTATTCTTATGAACACTGATGAAGTTCTCAACTCATGTTACTGACTTACACTTAGTTAACTGTGGAATATTTGAGATAAGTAATTCTTTCTTTTTTTTTTCCAGATGCTGCTGAATTTGAATTGGGATCGTATGTGGTTCCTCATCTAGGAACTAGTGATGAGTCAAATATAAATTAAGATATAGTTTGGAAATATTAAGAAATATGTATTGATTTTAACCAGAAATATATGATCTGAAAGACAGTAGAATGTAATTATTGGTCTGTTTACCTGACATTTTGCTTCCCATTATGTATATGACGTGAAAATCTTTATTAAAGGAAAGTATTTTTGTATCATGCCTGTCTGATGAAAACTTATATAGTATGTAAAGTAATGATTCTTGGTCCTCTTGAGTAACTCTCAAATGGATCTTACAAATGTAAACTAGTATTATTGGCCGGGCGTCGTGGCTCACACCTGTAATCCCAGCACTTGGGAGGCCGAGGTGGATGGATCATGAGGTCAGACCGAGACCAGCCTGACCAACATGGTGAAACCCCGTCTCTACTAAAAATACAAAAATTAGCCGGGTGTGGTGGCGCACCTTTAATCCCAGCTACTCAGGAGGCTGAGGCAGGAGAATCCCTTGAACCCAGGAGGTGGAGGTTGCAGTGAGCCAAGATCGTGCCACTGCACTCTAGCTTGGGCGATAGAGCAAGACTACGTCTCAAAAAAAAAAAAAAAAAAAAAAAAAAAAGAGAAAAGAAAGAAAAGAAAAAGAAAACGAGTATTATTATTGAGTTTTACATACTCAAACTTTCAAAATGCTAGCTGGTTAAACAGCCAAACAGCTAAGTTGTCATTAATACTTCAGTGGAGTTAGATGGTTTATTCTTATTTTATAATTTTTCTATGGTGATAGATTTTGATTTAGACAGACATCCTTTTGACATATTGATACTGTGGTCATTGTCAATGTTTGGATGTATGTCAACTGTTACAGTGCTGTCGAACTTACATAATCTTAATTTTAAGCACTGATATATGTAGATCTTTTCTTCTGGAAATATATGAGTTGCCTTAGGCTTTTCACCTTTTCTATTTTTTTATTTTTATTTTTATTTTTATTTGTGAACCTTTTGGAAACACTCTTAAAATTATAGAAAAGTTCCAAGTTATATTACAAATAATTTCCCCCCTGAACCATGTGAGAGTAAATTGCTGACATTAGGCCAGCACTCCTGATTGCTTTAGTAGGTATTCCCACAAGTCAGGACACTCTACATAACAACCTTGATAATCAGTAAGTTAACTTTAATACATCATGTCATTCAATCTTCAGCTTCTTTTGAGCTTTTATTAATTGTCTGTCATGTCCTTTATAGCAGACGGATCCCATTCAGAGCCATGGGTTGCATGTAGATGTTGTGTCTCTTACACTCCTTCAGTCTGGAGCAGTTCCTCAGGTTTCCTTGACTTCATGGCTTTGAATCTTTTGAAGAGTAAAGTTCAGAGTATAGAATGTCTCTCAGTTGTTTTTTCCTGATGTTTCATTATGATTAGATTTAGATTGTGTTATTTTCAGCAAGAGTATCTCAGAGGTGATCCTGGGATCTTCTCATTGCATCCTACCATATAACCTATAATTTTGATTTGTCTTATTACTGGTGATATTAGCATTGACAATTAATGATGGTATCTGCTGGATTTCTTTTCTGCAGTGTTACTTTTTCATCTTGTAATTAATTCATATATTGTGGGGAGGTAATTTAAGACTATGTAAATATCTCTGTTCCTCATAAAATCTTCAATTTATTCATTTACTTAGATCAACATGGATGCATGGTTTATTTCATACAATGGGATATAATTTGTTGATATTTTAAAAAATTTGTTTTTCTTCTTAGATATGTTTTGACAATTTCAGACTTAAGGAAAAATTTTAAAAATAGTACAAAGAATCTTTGTGTCTCATTCCTCAAATGTTAACATTTTACTGCATTTGCTTTACTTCTTCACCCACTTTTCTTCTTCTCTTTCTAAATAAATATAAATTTAGGTACACAATATATATTTCTCTTCCTGAACCATTTGTTAGTCACAGATATGATGCCTCTTTATTTCTAAATACTTTACTATTTCCTAAAAAGAAATTTTCTTACATAACTATGATTATCGTTATCAAAATCAGGAAATTGAAACTGATTCAATATTAACATCTAATTGACAGACCTTATGAAGATTTTGCCAATTTCCCCCATAATATCCTTTATAGCCAAAGAAAATCCAAGATGGGGGATTTTCACATTCCATGATGTATTGGGTCCAATTGTCCTCTTTCTTTGTTCTCCTTTAATCTGGGACTGTTTTTGAGCCTTTCTTTGATTTTTCATAACATTCACGTTTTTGAAGAGTATGGGTCAATTATTTTATGGATTTTTTTCTCAGTTTGTGTTCATATGATGTTTCCTCATTATTAGATTCAGGTTATGTCATTCAGGCAGGAATGTCACACAGGTGATGCTGACTTCTTCCCAGTACAACATATCTGGAGGCTTATGCAGCATATCTGGAGGCTGTCACTTGGTTTCATTGCTGGCCAGTGTTGACTTTGCTTCTTTGGTTAAGGAGTATCTGTCAGGTTTGTCCATGGTAAAGTTACAGTTTACCTTTTGTATTTCACTGATACCTTGTGTGGCAATACTTTGTGGCTCTATAAAGGTCTAGTTACGCCTCAAAATTTCACCCACTAGATTTAGTATTGCATTGGTGATTTTTTCTTTTTCTTTTCTTTTTTTTATTGAGACAGGGTCATGCTCTGTACCCTAGGCTCATGCCTGTAATCCCAGCACTTTGGGAGGCCGAGGTGCGCAGATCACCTGAGGTCAGGAGTTCAAGACTAGCCTGACCAACATGGAGAAACCCTGTCTGTACTAAAAATACAAAATTAGCTGGGTGTGGTGGCACATGCCTGTAATCCCAGCTACTCGGGTGGCTGAGGCAGGAGAATTGCTTGAACCCGGGGAAGCGGAGGTTGCGGTGAGCCGAGATCAATCGCGTCATTGCACTGCAGCCTGGGCAACAAGAGTGAAACTCAGTCTTAAAAAAAAACAAACCTAAAACTAAAAAAAGTATAGATAGAGTGTTTGTAAGACAAAGAAGTGATACATGCTTGAGGCGATGTATACACTATTTACCTTGATGTGATTATTATGCTTTGTATGCCTTGAGCATAACATCTCATGTACCATATATATATATATTATGCACATATAAAAATAATTTTTAAAAAATACCATGAGAGATCACTTTTCACTGTGAAACAGGATTTACCGGCGAGACAAACTGCTCCTGTGGAGATGATGAGCATCACTCGGTGTTTTAAGTGGATACCTGCAACACTGGGGCTCACTGCAATAGCAACAGGAGGTGGCTATGAAACAGATATAGTAGTAAAGCATGTAATATATTTAACTGTATGTAGTTATGATTTATATTTTATTTTTTAATAAGGGACTTTATATTTTAGAGCTTTTTTAGGTTCCCAGAACAGAAATCTCAAAGGCTCTAGTGTCCTCCAAAAGAATGAGCAAGGCACCTTTAACAGTCCTTGCCCCTGTACCCTGTCAGGAGAGGGAGAAGCTATAGCCAAGTGTCATGAAGAGGTGGCTCAGCAGTTTGAGAAAAGCAGGATATTTTCATATATTCTGTCAGTTCCAGCTGCTAATCACAATTATATGATGGATCCAGTGTGCAAAGACATTAAAGAGAGCATTGGGAATTTGGGGAAGATGGAACCAGAAATGGAGCTGATTTCAATAACAACAGGAAAAACAGCGTGTGAAGATTTGACTACTGGTAAATATTGATACAGGAACATTCCAGAGCCAGTTGGTTTCATCCAGGCTCTCACAACTGCAGCCAAATGAAGGGAAAATGTCATGTTTGTTGAAATAGCCCCTAAGAGAGCCCTCCAAAGAAACATCAGGTAAATCATAGGTGAAGAAACCTACATTTTCTCTTTTCTACAGCCAAAAAAAGAGTATGAGACTGTTTTTGATTTGGTGCAAACTCTATTTGAATATGGACACAACCTTAACTGGCCATGCTTTTATGAAGGTTTGAAAACAACAGGTTACCTGAGGTATCAACTTGATCACAAGAATCTTAAGACTTATGTAAAGAGTCGTTAGTTGCAGAAAAAAAAATAGCTTACTCCAGTCATCCTCTCATTAGTATTACAAGTGACAACATAGATTTCAGTTGCTTCAGAACTCGGGATACAGCACCCCGTGTTTTTGAGCACAAAACAATGGAACTACTTAGGTTCCTGGTTCCTGTTTTGTGGAGTCTGGTTTGGCTTGTGTGATGGACAGTTTAAAACCCAGAGCACCTCTGAGTACATATCAGGTAAGAGTTGCTTTTTTAGCTCCCTGTGTGGTGAGTCAAAAGTTTTTAGATCATCTCTAAAGATGTGGTTGGAATCTGGAGAAACAGAATGGAAATTTAAAATAATATTTTCTCATTAGTAGTTCATGTAATGAAAGAAGTTAAAAACATTTTTAAAAATCTTTGAGTGAAACAACACATTTTTCTTGGGAGCATCTTTCAAAGGTGCAAGTTGATTTTGACCAGTGATGAGGTTGCTGAATAACTCTTTCATGTTGGTTTCCAATATTGTACCATTTTAAAACAGTTAAAAGACTTCTCATTTTGCAATAAGTGAAAGGAAAGCAGAAAAACAAAGTTAGTGAAGATCTTCAGAGAGACATCTATGAATATCATGTCCATCTGGTGCCGTTAGATTGTTTCTTGCAAATGGCATTTGTCATGAACACAAGAGACAGAAAGATTGGAGGAAAAGCTGGCTTTCCATCAGAGATAGACAAATTGAGTTTTCAAAAATCAGAAAGGGGAGGTGAATGTATACATAAAGGCCATCAAATGTACAGAAAACTACTTTGAAGTATGTAGATTCTTTAGAAACAAATATAGTTCCATTTTAGCAAGGCTAGAAGACACTGTGTTCATGTATAGTAGACAAATATAATCTGATAACCTCCTTGAAAACATGCAGAAACAAATATCAGATTCAAATGCTTGTGAACCCCAGTGAAGTAGCTCTGTTACTTGTTCTGACTGACACATTAGATTAGCCCAACAGCTTAAAAATTCTTTGCCTTATGACTCCAAGTATGTTGGGTTTCAGAAATGGACAATGAGATTTTGAGATGAGAATATGTGATAAGATGAAAACTGAAATCAAGGACTTCCATTATGTTTTATTAATGTACGAAATTCAAAATCTAAATAAAGACATCCCATGAACACTTCTTCAATAACTAACAAAGTGCTATGAGGCATTTTGTCAACTTATTTTGCCTCTAAAAGACTAAAATGCTGATTGTTGTGTGACAGTGTTCACCTACAGAACAATAAGAAATGTGGATCATCTCAATCCAGGATTTGTTCTGACATGACAAGAGCCTCTTATATAAGTGCAAGTATAGTATAAGTGCAAGCCATCTTATACTGCTGCTAACTCTTTCCTGAACATCTTCTACCACTATCTCAGGAACTGGGTTTCTGCTGTACAATCAATTAACTGGGGAGCCTTGACTCTTGAATTACTGCTAAACAAACACCATCTTCCAAGTGTTTTAGCCATCAGAGAAATACTTACTCTTCAAATATCCAAAATCCATGAGTATCTCTAAACATGCTTAATTCTGAATAATTCTCAACAAACTATAGTCAGATGTAATTCAGGTAAATACAGAAAACCTTTCCCAAGTTCCATCTCTTAGAATTCATTTCTCCAAAGAATCCAAGATGAATTCGGTTTTCTGGAAGATTCAGTTTACTTATTCTTCATCTCGGATATCATCAGATGAGTACACCACTTCTTGGGCTAGTGTCTTCGTGAATAGAAACCTCAAAAGACGTTATGATGTTCACATTGCTCACATCATAAGGCATAGACTCCATGCCAGCTATGACACTTCAAAGTAAGCTCTTTCATGATCTAAAGGTTCAAACTCCTCTAATCAGACTGCTTGATATAGATACAACTCTGCAAACCTTAAAACTGTTTCTGACAGAACGATCAAATATTACCTGAGAGAGGAGCGGAATGGCCACAGTCACATGAAGCTTTTTTAAAAAAATTCATGCAGTATGCTGAATCAGAATAAAAACAGGAACAAGATGATAAACAGGATACAGTCCGCCTTCTCTTAAACTTACCTGAAGTTATATATATCTACTGTTTTTCCTGAAAAGGTTAGACAATTTTTATTGATATTAAATAATCATTCTAAATTAACAATTCATTTGAATTTATATATGCTAGTGAACATTCTGTATATTAACTGGCTTTATTATCCAGGGCTAAATCAAAAAATCTTTAATTAAAATAAAAAATTAGTCTTCACTGATCAAAAAATAAGGTTTGTTAGATTTATCACTCTTCCAATTAGTTTGGTCATTATTGATTTTTTATCTGGGGAATCTGTTTAGAATTCCACTACAAATAAATACCTTTCCATTGTTTTGTGAGGTGATAGATATTACAGGTAATTTCTGTAATGGATATGTACTTTTTAATTTTATCCATGAGATGGGGGAATACTATCTTATATTTTAATAGACATTTTGGCCATTAGACAGGTGAAGCAGCTTTTCATTTGTTTATACACAATTTGTCTTTTTCTTCTGTGCAATTCCTCTTAATATTCTTTGCCCATTTTCTCATTGGGTTTTGCAAGTTCTTACTTATTGGAATGAACTCTTTGTATATTCTGAATAGTATATTTTTATTATATATACATAGTAAACATTTTCTTCCAGTCTTTCACTTATTTTTTTAACATCGTTTATCAATACATTGCTAACCAAATGATTTGATCATTTTGGTTAGTAACATTTGTCTGTCTTTTACTTCACAATATTTGCATTTCATGTCAAGTGTAAAAGGAATAATTTACTGCAAGAATGTAAAAAGTTATATTTTCTTATAATACTAATTTTATTTTTCTATTGATGTCTTGATGTTATTTGAAATTTATACTTTTGGTTTTTTCAAATTCTAAATAATAACAACTTTCTCAAAACAATTCTGTTCTCTACTGATTTCAAAGGCTACATTTCTAATGTCTTAAATTCTTGCACATAATATAAGTCACGTCTGATTATCAGGCTGATGCCATGGATGCGTTTTGTATCAGCACAGTAGTCTAGGATTATAATATCTCCTGATGTCCAATGGGTGCTGACCTCCACTCACTATTGGAGAAAAAAGTAGCTACTATTGGATGGCATCTTTGCTTTATGAACTTTAAAATTACTTTATTAATTCACATACATACTAACATCTGAAATTTCCATCTTTTAAAAAATTTTTATTATTATTTCAATAGTTTTGGAGGAATGGGTGGGGTCTGGTTAATGGATAAATTCTTTAGTGTTGATGTCTGAGATTTTGGTGTACCCATCACCCAAGCAGTGTACTCTGCACCCAATGTTTAGTCTTTAATCTATCACCCCTCCACCCTTTCCCCTAGAGTCCCGAAAGTCCATTGTGTCATTCTTATGCCATTGCATCCTCATGGCTTATCTCCCACTTATGAATGAGAACATACGATGTTTGGTTTCCAGACTTCAGCTACTTCACTTACAATGATGGTCTCCAATCTCATTCAGGTTACTATGAATGCCATTATTTCATATCTTTTTATGACTAAGTACTATTCCATGGTACACCTATATACCACATTTTCTTTATCCACTCGATAACTAATAGGCATTTAGGCTGGTTCTGTATTTCTGCAATTGGGAATTGTGCTTCTATAAACATGTGCGTGCAAGTGTCTTTTTAAATTCTTTTCCTCTGGTTAGATACTCAGTAGTGGGATTGCTGGATCAAATGGTAGTTCTACTTTTAGTTATTGAAGGAATCGCTATAGTGTTTTCTATGGTGGTTGTCCTAGTTTACATTCCCACCAGCAGTGGAAACGTGTTCCCTTTTCACCACATCCACACCAACATCTATTGTTTTTTTATTTTTTAATTATGGCCATTCTTGCAGGAGTAAGGTGGTATCTCAATGTGGTTTTGATTTCCATTTCCTTGATGATTAATGATGTTGAGCATTTTTTCATGTTTGTTGGCCATTTATATATCTTGAGTATTTTCTATTCATGTCCTCAGCCCACATTTTGATGGGATTATTTGTTTTTTTCTTGCTGATGTGTTTGAGTTCCTTGTAGATTCTGGATATTAGGTCCTTTGTTGAATGCATAGTTTGTGAATATTTTTCCCCACTCTGTGGGTTGTCTGCTCACTGTACTGAATATTTAATTTGCTGTGCAGAACCTTTTTAGTTTAATTAAGTCCCTTCTATTTACCTCTGTTTTTGTTGCATTTGCTTTCAGATGCTTGGTCATGAACTCTGCCTAAGCCAATGTCTAGAAGAAGTTTTCCAGTGTCATCTTCTAGAATTTTTATGGTTTCAGGTCTTAGTTTTAAGTATTTGATGCACCTTGAGTTGATTTTTGTATAAGGTGAGAGATGATGATCTAGTTTCATTCTTCTACATGTGGCTTGCCAATTATCCCAGCACCATTTGTTGAATAGGGTGTCTCTTCCCCATTTTATATTTTTGTTTGCCTTGTAGAAGATCAGTTGGCTGTAAGTAATTGGCTTTATTTCTGGGTTCTCTATTCTATTCCTTTGGTGTACATACCTGTTTTTATACCAGTACCATGCTGTTTTTGTAAGTATAACCTTGTAGCATAGTTTGAAGTTGGGTAATGTGATGCCTTCAGATTTGTTGTTTTTGCTTAGTCTAGCTTTAGCTATGTGGGCTCTTTTTTGGTTCTGTATGATTTTTAGTTCTGTGAAGAATGATGATGGTATTTTGATGGAAATTTCATTGAATTTATTGATGGTTTTTGGCAGTATGGTTATTTTTGCAATATTGATTATATCCATCCATGGACATGGGATGTGTTTCCATTTTTTGATGTCACCTATAATTTCTTTTGGCAGTGTTTTGTAGTTTTCCTTGTAGAGGTCTTTCATCTTGGTTAGGTATAGTCCCAAGTATTTTATTTAATTTAATTAATTAATTAATTTATTTATTTATTTGCAGCTGTTTTAAAAGGGGTTGAGTTCTTTATTTGATTCTCAACTTGGTCACTGTTGGTGTATAACAATGCTACTGATTTGTGTACATTGGTTTTGTATCCTGAAACTTTACTGTATTCATTTATCAGTTCTAGGAGATTTTTGGATGAGTCTTTAGGGTTTTCTAGGTATATGATCATATCACTGGTGAACAGCAACAGTTTGACTTCCTCTTTACTGATATGGATGCCCTTTGTTTCTTTCTCATGTCCGATTGCTCTGGCTAGGACTTCCAGTACTATGTTGAATAGAAGTGGTGAAAATTGGCATTGTTATCTTGTTCCAATTCTCAGGGGGAATGATTTCAACATTTCCCTACTCAGTATGACGTTCGCTATGGGTTTGTCATAGATGGCATTTGTTACCTTAAGGTATGTCTCTTCTATGCTGATTTTGCTAAGGGTTTTAATCATAAAGGTATGCTGGATTTTGTCAAATGATTTTTCTGCCTCTATTGAGGTGATCATGTGATTTTTAAAAAAAATTCTCTTTATGTGGTGTACCACAGTTTTTGACTTGCATAAGGTAAACCAACTCTGCATCCCTGATATGAAACCCACTTGATCGTGCTGTATTATCTCTTTGATATGCTAATGGATTCAGTTAGCTAGTATTTTGTTAAGGATTTTTGCATCTATGTTCATCAGGTATTCCAGTCTGTAGTTTCCTTTTTTTGTTATGTCCTTTCCTGTTTTTGGTGATACTAACCTCATAGAATGATTTAGGGAGGATTCCCTCTTTCTCTGTCTTTTGGAATACTTTCAGTAGGATTGGTATCTGTTCTCCTTTGAATGTCTGATAAAATTCAGCTGTGAATCCATCTGGTCCTGGGCTTTTTTTGTTGGCAATTTTTTTATTTCTGTTTCAATCTTGCTACTTGTTATTGGTCTGTTCGGAGTTTTTATTTCCTCCTGGTTTAATCTAGGCATGTTGTATATTTCCAGGAATCTATCCATCTCCTCTAGGTTCTCTAGTTTATGCGCATAAAGGTGTTCATAGTAGCTTTGAATGATTTCTCTGGTATTGGTCGTAAATCTTCCATTTCATTTCTAATTGAGCTTATTTGGATCTTCTTCCTTCTTTTCTTTGTTACTCTCACTAATGGTCTATGGAGTTTGTTTATTTTTTCAAAGAACCAGCTTTTTGTTTCATTTATCTTTTGTGTTTTTTTGTTCTGTTTTGTTTCAATTTCATTGAGTTTTGCTCTGATTTTGGTTATTTCTTTTCTTCTGCTGGGTTTGCCTTTTGTTTGTTCTGTTTCTCTAGTTCCTTGAGGTATGAGCTTCGATTGTCTATTTGTGCACTTTCGGACATTTTGATGTAGACATTTAACACCATGAACTTTCCTCTTAGCACCACCTTTGCTGTATCCCAGAGGTTTTGATAGGTTATGTCACTATTATCATTCAGTTAAAACAATTTTTAAATTTCCCTCTTGATTTCATTGTTTAAAGATCATTCAGGAGCACATTATTTAGTTTTCATGTATTTGTTTAGTTTTGAGGGTTCTTTTTGGAATTAATTTCCAATTTTATTGCACTGTGGTCTGACAGTACTTGATATAATTTCAGTTTTTTAAAATTTATTGAGACTTGTTTTGTGGCCTATCATATGTTTTATCTTGAAGAATGCTCCATGTGCTGATGAAAAGAATGTATATTCTGCAGTTATTGGGTATAGTGCTCTGTAAATATCTGTTAAGTCCATTTGTTCCAGGGTATAGTTTAAGTTCATTGCTCCTTTGTCAACTTTCTGTCGTGATCACCTGTCTAGTACTATCAGTGGAGGAGTGAAGTCTCCCACTATTATTGTGTTGGCATCTGTTTTATTTCTTAGGTCTAGTAGTAGTTGTTTTATAAATTTGGGAGCTCCAGTGTTAGGTGCATATACATTTAGGAATGTGATATTTTTCCAGTTGAACTATTCCTTTTATCATTATATAATGTCTCTCTTTATCTTTTTTTACTGTTGTTGCTTTAAAGTCTGTTTTGTCTGATATAAAAACAGCTACTCCTGCTTACTTTTCATTTTTATTTAGATGGAGTATCTTTTTCTACTCCTTTGCCTTAAGTTTATGTGAGTCCTTATGTGTTAGGTGAGTCTCTTGAAGACAGGAAACGGTTGGTGGATTTTTATCCATTCTGCCATTCCGTGTCTTATAAGTGGAACATTTGGCCATTTACATTAAATGTTAGTTTTGACATGCAAGGGGCTTCTGTTTATCATGCCAGTTGTTGCCTGAATACCTTGGGTTTTTTTCATTGTGTTATTGTTTTATAGGCCCTATGAGATTTAACCTTTAAGGAGGTTCTATTTTGGTGTCTGTGGAGGTTTTGTTTCAAGGTTTAGAGCTCCTTTCAGCATTTTTTATGCTGGCTTGGTAGTGGTGGATTCTCTCAGCATTTTTTGTTGGAAAAGGACTTTACCGCTCTTCATTTAGGAAGCTTAGTTTCACTAGATACAAAATTTTTAGCTGATAATTTTTTTGTTTAAGGAGGCTAAAGATAGAATGCCAATTATTCTGGCTTGTAGGGTTTCTGCTGAGAAATCTGCTGTTAATCTGGTTTATTTTCCTTTATAGGTTACCTGATGCTTTTGCTTCACAGCTCTTAAAATTGTTTTCCTTCATCTTGACTTTAGGAAACCTGATGACTATGTGCCTAGGTGGTGATAATTTCTGTGATGAATTTCCAGGGTGTTCTTGGAACTTCTCGTATTTGGATGTCTAGATCTCTAGCAAGACCAGGGAAGTTTTCCTCTATTATTTTCTCAAATACATTTTCCAAACTTTTAAATTTCTCTCCTTCCTCAGGAACAGCAAGTATTCTTATGTTTGGTTGTTTAACATAATTTCACATTTCTTGGAGGTTTGCTTATTTATTTTAATTCTTTTTTCTTTGTCTTTGTCAGATTAGGTTAATTTGAAAACCTTGTCTTCAAACTCTGAATTTCTTTCTTCTGTTTGTTTGAAATCTGTTCTTGAAACTTTCCACTGTATTTTGCTTTTCTCTAAGTGTGTCTTTCATTTCCAAAAGTTGTGATTGTCTTTTCTATGTGATATCTATTTCTCTGGAGACTCTTTCAACCGCATGCTGTACTGTTTTTAGTTTCTTTATTTTTTAATTTTTTTATTGCCATAGGTTTTTGGGGAACAGGTGGTATTCGGTTACATAAATTCTTTAGTGGTGATTGCACCCATCACCTGAGCAGTAAACTAAACCCAATTTGTAGTCTTTTATCCCTTACCTTCTTACCCTTTCCCCTGAGTCCCCAAAGTTCATTGTGCCATTCTTATGCCTTTGCATCCTCATAGCTTAGTTCCCACTTATGAGTGAGGGCATAGATGTTTGGTTTTCCATTTCTGAATTACTTCACTTAGAATAATAGTCTCCAATCCCATCCAGGTTGCTGCAAATGCCATTACTTCATTCCTTATTGTGGCTAAGTAGTATTCCTTCATATATGTATACCACAGTTTCTTTATCCATTCATTGATTGATGGGCATTTCGGTTGGTTCTATATTTTTGCAATTGCGAATTGTGCTGCTATAAACGTGTGTGCAAAATCTTTTTCATAAAGGGCTTCTTTTCCTCTAGGTAGATATCCAGTAGTGGGATTGCTGGATCAAATGTTAGTTCTACTTTTAGTTCTTTGAGAAATCTCCACACTGTTTTCCATAGTGATTGTACTAGTTTAGATTCCCACCAGTAGTGCAGAAGTGTTCCCTATTCACTGCATCCATGCCAACATCTATTATTATTAATTTTTCTATTATGGCCATTCTTGCAGGAGTAAGGTGGTATCACATTGTGGTTTTGATTTGCATTTCCCTGATCATTAGTGATGTTGAGCATTTTTTCATATGTTTGTTGCCATTTGTATATCTTCTTTTGAGAATTGTCTGTTCATGTCCTTAGCTCACTATTTGATGGGATTGTTTGGTTTTATCTTGCTAATTTCTTTGAGTTAATTTCTGGATATTAGTCCTGTGTCAGATGGGTAGATTGTGAAGATTTTCTCCCACTCTGTGGGTTGTCTCTTTACTCTGCTGACTGTTCCTTTTGCTGGGCAAATACTCTTTAGTTTATTTAAGTCCTAGCTATTTATCTTTGTTTTTATTGCATTTGATTTTGGGTTCTTGGTCACAAAATCCTTGCCTAAACCAGTGTCTACAAAGGGTTTTCTGATGTTATCTTCTAGAATTTTTACAGTTTCAGGTCTTAGAGTTAAGTTCTTGATCCATCTTGAGTTGATTTTTGTATAAGGTGAGAGATGGGGATCCAGGTTCACTATCCTACATGTGGCTTGCCAATTATCCCAGCACCATTTGTTGAATACGGTATCCTTTCCCCACTTTATGTTTTTGTTTGCTTTGTCAAAGGTCAGTTGGTGGTAAGTATTTTGCTTTATTTCTGGGTTCTCTATTTGTTCAATTGTTCTATGTGCCTGTTTTTATACGAATACCATGCTGTTTTGGTGATGACTATGGCCTTGTAGTATAGTTTGAAATCAGGTAATGTGATGCCTCCCTATTTGTTCTTTTTGCTTAGTCTTGCTTTGACTGTGCAGGCTTTTTTTTTTCCTATACAAACTTTAAGATTGTTTTTTCTAGTTCTCTGAAAAATGATGGTGGTATTTTGCAGGGAATTACATCGAATTTATAGATGGCTTTTGGCAGTATGGTCATTTTCACAATATTGATTCTACCCATCCATGCACATGGGATGTGTTTCCATTTGTTTGTGTCATCTATGATTTATTTCAGCAGTGTTTTGTAGTTTTCCTTGTAGAGGTCTTTCATCCCTTGGTTAGGTATATTTCTAAGTATTGGGTTTTTTGCAGCTATTGTAAAAGGGGTTAAGTTCTTTATTTGATTCTGAGCTTGGTCACTGTTGGTGTATAGTAGAGCTACTGGTTTGTGTACATTGATTTTATATCGTGAAGCTTTGCTGAATTTGCCATGTCTAAGGTCGACCATATGGATCTTGCCTTCACATGTCTGAGGTTGACCAGGATGGCTATTGCCTTGCCATGTCTAAGGCAACCAGATGGCCCTTGCCTTCCTATGTCTAAGGTCAACCAGATGACGTTGCCTTATTCTGAGTAAGGTCAATCAGATGGCTCTCGCCTTTCTAAGTTTAAGGTTAACCAGATGGCTCTCCCCTTACCATGTCTAAGGTGGACCAGATGGCTCTCACCTTGCCATGTCTAAGGTTGACCAAATGGCTGTTGCCTTCCCATGTCTAAGATCGATGAGATGGCTCTTGCCTTCCCATGTCTAAGGTGGACCAGATGGCTGTCACCTTCCCATGTCTAAGGTCGACAAGATGGCTCTCACCTTGCCATGTCTAAGGTTGACAAGATGGCTGTTGCATTCCCATGTCTAAGATCGATGAGATGGCTCTCGCCTTCCCATGTCTATGGTGGACCAGATGGCTGTCACCTTCCCATATCTAAGGTCAACCAGATGGCTCTTGCCTTGCTGTGTCTAAGGTCAACCAGATGGCTGTCACATTCCCATGTCTAAGGTCGACCAGATGGCTCTCGTCTTCCTATGTCTAAGGTTGACCAGATGACTCTCGCCTTGCTATGTCTAAGGTCAACCAGATCATCCTTGCCTTGCCATGTCTAGGTCGACCAGATAGCTCTTGCCTTGCCATGTCTAAGGTCAACCAGATGGTTCTCACCTTCCCATGTTGAATGTTAACCAGATGGCTCTTACCTTGCCATGTCTAAGGTTGACAAGATAGCTCTCATTTTGCCATGTCTAAGGTCGACCAGAAGGCTCTCACCTTGCCATGTCTAAGGTCAACCAGATGGCTCTTGTCTTCCCATGTCTAGGGTTGATCAGATGGCACTTGCCTTGTCATGATGATATGATCGTATACCTAGAAAACCCTAAAGACTCCTCCAAAAATCGCCTAGAGCTGATAAACGAACTCAGCAAACTTTGTACTGATTTGTGTACATTGATTTTGTATCCTGAAACTTTGCTGAATTCATTTATCAGTTCTAGGAGCTTTTTGGAGGAGTCTTCAGGGTTTTCTAGGTATACAATTATATCTTTGGCAAGCAATGACACTTTGACTTCCTCTTTACTGATATGGATGCTCTTTGTTTCTTTCTTTTATCTGATTGCTCTGGATAGGACTTCCAGTACTATGCTGAATAGAAGAGGTAAGAGTGGGCACCCATGTTTTGTTCCAGTTCTCAGAGGGAATGCTTTCAGCTATTCCCCATTCAGTATAATTTTGGATGTGGCTTTGTCATAGATCGCTTTTATTACATTGAGGTATGACCCTTGGATGCCAATTTTGCTGAGGGTTTAAATCATAAAGGTATGCTGGATTTTGTCCAATGCTTTTTCTGCATCTATTGAGATGATCATGTGATTTTTGTTTTTAATTATCTTTATGTGGTGTATCACATTTATTGATTTGTGTATGTTAAACCATCCCTGCATCCCTAGTATGAAACCCACTTGATCATGATAGATTATCTTTTTGATATGTTGTTGGACATGGTTAGCTAGTATTTTGTTAAGGACTTTTGCATCTGTGTTCATCAGGGATAATGGTCTGTAGTTTTCTTTTTTTGTTATGTTCTTTCTTGGTTTGGGTGTTAGCGTGATACTGGCTTCATAGAATGATTTAGGGAGGATTCCCTCTTTCTCTGTCTGTGGAATAGTGTCAATAGGATTGGTACCAATTCTTTGAATGTCTGGTAGAATTCAACTGTAAATCTATCTGGTCCTGGACATTTTTGTTGGTAATTTTTTTATTACTATTTTAATATTGCTGCTTGTTATTGGCCTGTTCGGGTTATCTATTTCTTTCTTATTTAAGCCAGGAGGGTTTTGTCTATCCAGGAATATGTCCATCTTCTTTACTTTCTGGTTTATGTGCATAAAGGTGTTCATAGTAGCCTTGAATGATCTTTTGTATTTCTGTGGTGTTGTTTGTAATATCTCTCATTTCTTTTCTAATTGAGCTTATTTGGAATTTCTCTCTCTTTTCTTTATTAATCTTGCTAATGGTCTATGAATTTTGTTTATGTTTTCAAACAATCAGCTTTCTGTTTCATTTATCTTTCTGATTTTTGTTTGTTTGTTTGTTTCAATTTCATTTAGTTCTGCTCTGATCTTGGTTATTTCCTTTCTTCTACTGGGTTTGGCTTCAATTTGTTCTTATTTCTCTAGTTCCTTGAGGTGTGATGTTCGATGGTATATTTGTGCTTTTTCAGACTTTCTGATGTAGGCATTTAGGCTATAAACTTTCCTCTTAGCACCTCCTTTGCTATATCCCAGAGGTATTGATAGGTTGTGTCATTATTATCTTTTAGTTTGAAGAATTTTTAAATTTCCTTCTTGATTTCAGTGTTGACCCAGTGATCATTCAGGAGCAGATTATTTAATTTCCCTGTATTTGCATGGTTTGAAGGTTCCTTTTGGAGTTGATTTCCAATTATATTCCACTGTGGTCTGAGAGAGTACTTGATATAGTTTTAGTTTTCTAAATTTATTGAGACTTATTTTGTGGCCTATCATATAGTCTATCTTGGAGAAAGTTCCATGCACTGATGAAAAGAATGTATATTCTGCACTTGTTGGATAGAATGTTCTGTAAATATCTGTTAAGTGCATTTGTTCCAGGGTATGGTTATATCCATTGTTTCTTCATCAACTTTCTGTCTTGATGACCTGTCTAGTGCTGTCAGTGGAGTATTGGAGTCCCTTACTATTATTGTGTTGCTGTCTATCTCATTTCTTAGGTCTAGCAGTAATTGTTTTATAACTTTGGGAGTTCCAGTGTTAGGTGCATATATATTTAGGATTGTGATATTTTTCTGTTGCACAAGGCTTTTTATCATTATATAATGTTCTTCATCTTTTTTAACTGCTGTTGCTTTAAAGTTTTTTCTGTCTGATGTAAGAATAGCTACTCCTGGTTACTTTTGGTGTCCATTTGCATGGAATGTTTTTTTTCACCCCTTTACCTTAAGTTACATGAGTCCTTATGTGTTAGGTGAGTTTCTTGAAGGCAGCAAATAGTTGGTTGGTGAATTCTTATCCATTCTACAATTCTATATCTTTTAAACAGAGCATTTAGACCATTAACATTCAATGTTAATATTGAGATGTGAGGTACTATTCCATTCATCATGCTATTTGTTGCCTGTATACCATGTTTTTTTTTCATTCTGTTATTGTTTTATAGGTCCTATGAGACATGGAAAAGTGAGAGCCATCTAGTTGACCTTACATAGAACAAAGTGAGAGCCATCTGGTTGACCTTAGACATAGGCACACAAAAGCCATCTGGTCAACCTTAGACATGGCAAGGTGAGAGCCATCTGGTCGACCTTAGGCATGGCAAGGTGAGAGCCATCTGGTCAATTTTAGGCATGGCAAGGCAAGAGCCATCTGGTCAACCTCAGCCATGACAAGGCAAGAGCCAGCTGGTCAACCTTAGGCATGGCAAGGCGAGAGCCATCTGGTCAACCTTAGACATGGCAAGGCGAGAGCCATCTAGTCGACCTTGTTCTGGGAGATTTATGCTTTAAAGAGTTTCTGTTTTTATGTGTTTCCAGGATTTGTTTCAAGATTTAGAGCTCCTTTTACAGTTCTTGTAGTGCTGGGTTGGTAGTGGTGAATTTTCTCAGCATTTGTTTGTCTGAAAAAGACTACATCTTCCCTTCATTTATGAAGCTGCAAGGCGAGAGCCATCTGATCCAACTTAGACACGGCAAGGTAATAGCCATCTGGTCCACCTTAGACATAGGAAGGTGAGAGCCATCTAGTCCACCTTATACAAAATTCTTGGCTGATAATTGTTTTGTTTAAGGAAGCTGAAGATAGGACCCCAATCACTGCTAGCTTGTAGGGTTTCTGGTGAGAAATCTGTTAATCTGATAGATTTTTCTTTATAGGTTACCTGGTGCTTTTGCCTCACAGCTCTTAGGATTATTTCCTTCATCTTGACTTTAGATAACCTGATGACAGTGTGCCTAGGTGATGATCTTTTTATGATGAATTTCCCAGATGTCTTTTTAGCTTATTTTATTTGAATATCTAGGTCTCTAGCAAGGCTGGGGAAGTGTTCCCTGATTATTTCCCAAAATATGTTTTCCAAACTTGTAGATTTCTCTTCTTCCTCAGGAACGCCAATCATTCTTAGGTTTGGTCACTTAACATAATCCCAAACTTCTTGGAGGCTTTGTTCATTTTTTCTTATTCTTTTTTTGTGGTCTTTGTTGGATTGGGTTAATTCAATAACTTTGTCTTCGAGCTCTGAAATTCTTTCTTCTGCTTGTTTGATTCTATTGCTGAGAGTTTCCAGAACATTTTGCATTTCTCGAAGTGCATCCTTTATTTCCTGAAGCTGTGATTGTTTTTTATTTATGCTATGTTTTTCACTGAAGATATCTCCCCTCATTTCTTGTATCATTTTTTGGATATCCTTAAATTGGACTTCACGTTTCTCTGGTGCCTCCTTTATTAGCTTAATAACTGAACTTCTGAATTCATTTTCAGGTAAATCAGGGATTTCTTCTTGGTTTGGATCCATTGCTGGTGAGCTAATGTGATTTTTTGGAGGTGTTAAAGAACCTTGTTTTGTCATATTACCAGAATTGTTTATCTGTTTCCTTCTCATTTGGGTAGGCTACGTCAGAGGGAAGATCTAGGGCTCAAGGCTGCTGTTCAGATTCTTTTGTCCCACAGGCTATTCCTGTGATGTAGTACTCTCCCTTTTTTCCTAGGGATGTGGCTTCCTGAGAGCCGAGCTGCAGCGATTGTTACCTCTCTTCTGGATCTAGCCACCCAACAGGGCTGCCAGGCTCCAGGCTGGTACTGGGAGGTGTCTGCACAGAGTCCTGTGATGTAGACTGTCTGCAGGTCTCTCAGCCATGGATACCAGTACCTGCTCTGGTGAAGGTGGCATGGGAGTGAAATGGACTCTGTGAGGGTCCTTAGTTTTGGTTGTTTAATGCACTATTTTTGTGCTGGTTGGCCTCTTGCCAGGAGGTGATGCTTTCAAGAGAGCATCTGTGGTAGTATAAGGAGAATAGACAGTGGGTGGGGCCCTAGAACTCCCGAGTACATGTCCTTTGTCTTCAGCTACCAGGGTGGGTAGGGAAGGACCATCAGGTTGGGGCAGGGCTAGGCATGTCTGAGCTCAGACTCTCCTTGGGCAGGTCTTTCTGCAACTGCTCTGGGAGATGAAGGTGTGGTTCGCAGGTCAATGGAGTTATGTTCCTAGGAGGATTATGGTTGCCTCCGCTGTGTCATGCAGGTTGTCAGGGAAGTTGGGGAAAGCTGTCAGTCACAGGCCTCACCCAGCTCCCGCGCAACCCAAAAGACCGGTCTCACTCCCACTGTGCACCCCCACCAACAGCTCTGAGTCTGTTTCCAGACAGTAGGTGAGCAAGGCTGAGAACTTGCCCCAGGCTACCAGCATCCCAGGTGCAAAAACAAGCAGGGTTTTGGTGCTTCCCCACTGTTGAGTGTGCACACAGGATTCATGCCCTCCCCCAAGTTTTGGCCAGGAGACTTTGCCTTCGGTTGGAATTGTTAACAACTTTCAGCTGGAGGTTTCCTTCTTACTGTGGTCTTTCCGCAACTCTGGCAGCTCTCCCCAAGGACCCCTGTGAGACAGGTATGAAATAGCTTCCTGGGGGACCCAGAGAGCCCACAGGGCTTTTTCTGCTGCTTCATCTACCTCTGTGTTTTGCTCAGATCTCTAAATTGACTCAGCCCCAGGTAAGATCAGATCCTTCTCCTATGATCTAGACCTTCAGGTTTCCCAGTGAGGATATGTGTTCAGGGGCAGATGCTCCCCCTTTCTCACTTTCAAAGCTTGGCACTTACAGTATTTGGGTTGTTTTCCTGGTCCTGCAGGAGCAATCCACTTTTTTCAGAAGGTCTGTGGGTTTTCTGGACTTTCGTGAATTATTCCTGCAGTAGTTCTGGAGCAAAAATTCATGATGCAAGTCTCCACACACTGCTCTCTCTATCTGAGTGGGAGCTGGAATCTAGTCCTGCTTCTCATCTGCCATTTTTCCCTCAGAGCTTGTTTTTTAAATTTCTTTAAGTTGGTTTTTACCTTTCTCTGTTGCTTCCTTGAGTAGCTTAATAATTAACTTTCTGAATTCTTTATTTGGCAATTCAGAGATTTCTTCTTGGTTTGCATCCATTGCTGGAGAGCTAGTGTGATCTTTTTGGGGTGTTATAGAAACTTGATTTGTCATATTACCAGAATTACTTTTCTGATTTCTTTTTATTTGTGTAGACTGTTTCAGTGAAAAGATCTGGAACTCAAGGGTGGTTGTTCAGATTTTTTTCCCCCACAGGGTGATCCTTTGATGTGGTATTCTCCTCCTTTTTCTAGGGATGGAGCTTCCTGAGAGCCAGACTTCAGTGATTGTTATTGTCCTTCTGGGTCTAGCTACCCAGCAGTGCTACCAGCCTCCATGGTGGTACTGGGGATGTCTGCAGAGTTCTGTGATGTGATTTGTCTTCGAGTCTCCCACCCATGGATAACAGCACCTGCTTCAGTGGAGGTGGCAGGGGAGTGAAGCAGACTCTGTGGGAGTCCTTGGTTGTAGTTTTGTTTAGTGCCCTGGCTTTATTGAATGCTGGTTATGCTAGGAGTGAAGCTGATTGGGGACACAGCTCTGGTTAGCTTCTTTGGAGCAGGATTGTTCTGGTATGAGTTGCTGTAATAGCTTGAGTTGGTTGGCCTTCAACCGGCAGGTGGCACTTGGAAGAGAGCACCAGCTGTGGTAGGAGAAAGGGGATGTAAGCTTGCCCTAGATTGGCCAGGATAAGTACTCGGGTTTCTTAGGTGATGGGTGGGGCCATAGAGCTCCCAAGAGTTTATGTCATTTGTCTTTGGCTATCGGGGTGGGTAGAGAAAAACCATCAGGTGAGGGCACAGTTAGGTGGGTCTGAGCTCAGACTCTCCTTGGATGGTGCTTGCTGCTGCCACTGTGGCAGATGGGGGTGTGGTTCCCAGGCCAGTGGAGTTATGTTCTTAGGGGGATTATGGCTGCCTCTGCTACATCATAAAGGTTGCCTGAAAGTGGAGGAAAGCTGGCAGTGACAGGCTTCACCCAGCTCCCACACAGCCAGCAAGGCCATCTCACTCTCGCTGTGCCCCACTCACAGCACTAAGTTTACATCCAGGCAGCCGCAAGCAGGGCTGAAATCTTGCCCCAGGCTACAAGCCTCCCCACTGAGAAAGCAAGCATGGCTCCCAGGCCTCACCTCTCCCCACCTGCCTGCACCTTTGGCTGCAACTTCTATGCTAGTATCTGCACTTCCTGTTTGCTCCCCCACCCCAATTCTGCTCAAGAAAATTTTTGCTCAGTGGAAATTATTGTCAGTTCAATTAGGAGTGTCCTTCACTCTGTGCCCCTCCCAAGTTTTGCTGGCTGCCTTCCCCAAGGATCCCTGTGAGACATGGCCAGGAATGGCTTCCCTGGTCTTAAGCTGGGGACAGGGAGTGCCTACAGGGCTCTCCCTGCTGCTTCTTCTACTTGTATATTTCACTTAGCTACCTAAATCCATTTCAGCTATAGGTAAGGTCAGATCCTTCTTTCATGACCTGGATTTTCAGGTTCCCCAGTGAGGATGTGTGTTCAGAGGCTGACTTTTCCCCTTCTCACACTTTGGGAGCTCACAGGTTTTCAGCCATCTCATGGAGTTTGCAGCAGCAAGATGCTGCTTTCAAAGGGTCTGTGAATTCTTTTCTGAAGTTGTTCTTGGAGCAAAAGTTCACAGTGTGATTTTCTACACACTATTCTGTCCATCCAAGTGGGACCTGCAGGTTGGTCCTGTCTCCAATCCACCCTTTTCCTCTGACTCCCTGAAATTTCCATCTTTTTAGATAGAAATTTCGGGACTAAGATTATCTCCATTTTTTAAAAATGTTTCTCACCCAGGATTTAGATTTAGATTTTTCATAAAAGATTTGCAGTTTGCTTAAGTGAGTGCATCTTATTTAATTTTAGTCCATTTCTATAAATTTAATAACTACTTTTTCCTATTGTGATTGTAATCTTCTTTTGTGATTTGTTATGGCAAAGTAAGGAAAGCTATTGATATTTTGAATACTTACTTTATCTGCAGTCATGGTCATGTTAGTCTTTTCGCATGAGTTTAAAAATGCTTCATCTTTTTCTGTATTCTTAAAATTAAAGTAACGTATGATTTCTTTCTTGAACTCTGGTAGAACTCAGGAATAAAATGGATTAAGCTTGATGTTCCTTTTTAGGATACATCTTAAATTTTTAAAAGTAAAAAGAAGAGTGTTTATGATAATTTTAAACTTATTAAATTTGGAAAATGCCAAAACACATCTAATTATTTTCTTATTCATTCTATTTATAAGGCAAAAGAGCAAAATTTTGTGCCACCCAGTGGTCATTTCAGCAAATCCAATGATATTATAAGCATAAAAGACATTTGGGTGATTTTACTTTTGAAAATTTAGGGCCAAATACAGGAAACACAAAGTTAAGAATAATTGTTAGGTGGGGCAGTCATGATGTAAGTCATAGTTGCATAAACAAAATGCAGTTATTATGAGTAATATTTCAAAATAATCAGTAGCAATGATCTTTACTCATTTTAGAAAGTAAAAAACATATTTTTCAAAGCCATTTAAGAGTTTATCAGAAGTCAACAGAGTTGCCATACTATTTTGTTGTTAAATGGGTATCTCTTTTATCTGAGCACATAATAGTTTGGTCACAATACAAAAGAAAACCCCAAGTCTACATCTACTCATTTTATATATACTCTATATAATAATTTTTAGTTAAGGTTTTATAAATCAGACTATTAGAAATGAATAAAATCACTAACATTGAGTTTTCCATATTTCTTATTCATCTACACAGAAATTACAAAATTTATTTTAGTAGACAATTATATATGTTCAGACATGTATAAACTCATAAGAATGTAAGTGGATAATGAATTTAAAAGTTGGATTTTAATTTTAAGATATGATTCATCTTACCTGAATTTAAATAAAAATACATTGTTATGTTTAAATTACTCCCTTTAGTAAACCATCTTCTTTTACCATTACCTTTGACTGTTTACATATTAAAGTTTTGTAATTAGTATACAACTATAGTCTTAATTATTTCTGTTAATTACCACCTTTATTTAAAACAACTAATTCTTGTTTTCTTCAGTCACAGAGAAAACTCGAAAGAAGACAGGAATCCAAGGATTGCCTAGATGATAATTTACAAGTACACACTTTAGATTACCTTATTGATGTTAAGATAACAAAACAAGTATGTATTAAAAATCAGCCAAACGTTTGGACATTCTGCGAATATGTAAATCATTTGATAATGCATAAGAATAGGAAAAAATTGAAATGTGTTTATGACTAAAGTTTTATATTTGTGGTGATGTTAAAATGTATTATTAAATATGTTAAAATTATTTCACTTTTTTCCCCTTTGAGAGGTAAAGCCTAATACTTCTCCCCTTGAATATGGGCTAGACTTATGAGCACATTTCTAATGAACAGAGAAAGTGGATGTGGATGTGACAATGTGTATGTTGGAAGACTAGACAATATCAGAGATGAACATGATGGTGAAAGAAAATAAAAGAAGAAAGCTAGTTAATAAAAGGCACCATTGTTTCCTCCTCTTCCTCCTCCTCCACCTCTTTAACTCTCTCTCCCTCTCTCTGATCAACAGCTCTAGCAAAAGCCAGCTGCTATGCGGTACAGACTTTCAGGCAGCTTTGCAGGGAGATACATGTGGCAAGGAACTGACAGGCCTTCAGCCAAAAGCACATGACTGAGTCATCTTGGAAGTGAACCCTCCACCTGCGAGATGACTGTAGCCCTGGCTGACATCTTGACTGCAACCTGCAAGACTTTAGGAGGCTCCAGAAACCAGCAGTAACCCAGGCCAGTGCAAAACCAAGAACAGCTGCATTCGAATGGATGAGAAAAGATGTTGCATTTTACCCGTGATATAGCCCTTTCCTCAAGTGGGCATAGTTTGGTTTGATCAGGAGAACATGTTCAACTCTTGGCTTCTCCCTCAGGAATAGAAGTTAAGAAGGGAATCTAAGGGTAACATTCTGACTTTTCAGGGGCTACCTGAGGGACTGGATTGTGTGTTGTATGACGTGGAGTGCTGACAGAAAATCCACCTACTTTGAATAACTGGTGGCCATGGAGAACAGAGAGTTCAGTATCTTGTTGCAGTACCAGAGAGCCTGTGTGCAGGCAGATACCAGAAGGAGCAAGAGATTATGAGATTCTGAAAATGTGGCAAACCTCTGGAACTGGAAAATTACATGCACAAGACCAGAGAAGATGTATCCCCACAAAGGTTAGAGAGGCCCCCAGAATATCTAGCCAGGCCTATTGGTGAAATTCTGCCCCAGTATGAAGCCGGGGAAATGAATCTCCAGAAACCGACCCTAGTGTCCATGGAGGAGGTGAACGAGTGATGTAGTGATGTTTCATTTCTGACAATAGTAATCTGTGTCCTCTCTCTTTTTTTCTAAGTTAGCTTATTGGTTTTTTTGACCTTTTCAAATAACTAGCTTTTGTTTTCTCTCTTGATTTCCTGTTTTGAATTGTAATGAGTCTCTTCTAAATTTAATTATTTCTTTTCTTCTGCTTGCTTTAAATTTTATTTGCTCTTCTTTTCCCTTTTTGTGCTGTGGAAGTTTAGATTATTGGTGTTAAAACTTTCTTCTTTAATATATGCATTCCCTGCTCTACATTTCTCATGAGGTACTGCTTTTTCTACTTCCTACAATTTTTGAAAAGTTGTGTTTTCATTTTCATTAAATTTTCTCTTGAGATTTCTTCTTTCACCCATGTGTTATCAGAAGTGTGCTCCTTAATTCCCAAGTATTTGGGGATTTTCCAGCTACCTTTGTTTTATCAATTTCTAGTTTAATTCTGTTGAGATTTTTGTTTTTGTCTTAGTGATATCATCCTAATATTTTGATTTATCCATAATACATGCATGAGTCTCAAAATATCAATACTACAACATATAATTACTATGAGCAGTTTAGACATTTTCTCCAAATTGTTATGTGTTTAAGTAAAAGCACAAGGAATAGCCCCTCTGTGAGGACTTATGACATCAAGTGGGTATGAGTTTATTTTACTTTCAAGTCATAGCGATTACTCTTTTAGATTTAATTTTGTCTTATGATTATGTGGAATATTTACATAATTTCAAAATCAATCTGTAAAACAAGTATATTCAAAGTAGTCTAACTTGTAACCTCTATCTCTTGTACCCTATTTCTTTTTCTTAATTTAATTTTTGTGGGTACATAGTAGGTGTATGTATTTATGGACTACAGGAGATGCTTTGATAGAAGCATACAATGCATTGTAATCACATCAGGCTAAATTCATCACCTCAAACATTTATCATTTCTTTGTGTTATAAACATTCCAATTACACTCTTTTAGTTATTTTTAAATGTACTATAAATCACTGTTGACTGTAGTTACCTGTTGTGCTATAAAGCAGATCTTATTCTATGTAACTATATTTTTATACTCATTAACCATCCTTACTTCTCCCCAACCCCCTCCCCACTTCCCAGCTTCTGATAACCATCATTCTACTCTCTACCTCCACGAGTACAAGTGTTTTAATTTTTAGCTGTCACAAATGAATGAGAACATGATAAGTCTGTCTTTCTGTGCCTGGCTTATTTCATTTAACATAATGTCCTTCAGTTCCATCTGTATTGTTGCAAATCACAGAATCTGATTCTTCTTATGGCTGAATAGTAGTTCGTTGTGTATGTGCGCCACATTTCAAAAATCCGTTCGTCTGTCGATGGGCACCTAGATTGCTTCCACATCTTAGCTATTGTGAATAATGCTGCAATAAACATAAATGTGCACATATCTCTTTGATATACTGATTTCCTTTCTTTGGGGTATATACCTAGCAGTGTGATTGCTGGATCATATGGTAGTTCTAGGCTTAGGGCTTTTTTAGGAACCTCCACACTATTATCCATGGTGATTGTACTCATTTACATTTCCACTAACTGTATGAGGATTCTGTTTTCTCCACATCCTCACCCCACAGCACAGCCTCCACTGCCCAGCCTGAGCATTTTACCAAAGGCCTGGGAGCAGTTTGGACCCTTGGATGGTCACTGTTCAACCCCAAGGGGCCAAACACAAAACTGCAGGCTTTGTCTCAATGCCCCAGGAGTCAAGCACACTGTGTAGGGGTATTGGGCTGAGGTCTGTGGCCTGAGCTCAAGCACGGGAGGAGCCCCCACTCTCAGAACACTGAGAAGACTATGGTATGAGTTCCTGTGCTGGCATGGCAGCTGGGCATCCCTCCCTTTGCAAGACTGGTCCAGAGGGGTTGTAGCCTGTTAGCCGGATGCAGCTTCTTCCTCAGGGAGCTCAGTGGCCCAGAACACCTGGAACAGCCCTGCATTCTGGGCACAGAAGGCTTGAAATGACCGGTGTCTCTTTTAGTTTTCACAGCCATGGAAATAGGTGATGTCTAAACTCCCTTGACTTTACATTGTTTGCAATATGTCAGAGAGAAGTGACCATGATATAAAGAAAGCAAAGATCTGCTCTCCATGGCATTCATTAAGATGGGGATGGGCCCAGCACGGTGGCTCATGCCTGTAATCCCAACACTTTGGGAGGCCAAGACAGGTCGATCACTTGAGGTCAGGAGTTCAAGACCAGCCTGGCCATCATGGTGAAACCCCGTCTCTACTAAAAATACAAAAAATTTGCCAACTGTGGTGGCGCAAGCCTGTGATCTCAGCTGCTCAGGAGGCTGAGGCACGAGAATTGCGTGAACTTGGGAGGCGGAGCTTGCAGTGAGCCAAGATCATGCCACTGCACTCCAGCCTAGGCGAGAGAGTGAGACTCTGTCTCAAAAAACAAACAAACAAACAAACAAAAAATGGTGTCTTGAACTAGTAGGCATTTACAATCAAGAGGAAAACACAAATTAGTAAAACTACCAGGCCAGAGATATTAACCAGACTCATTTAAAGGGCCATCATCCCACAGTGGAAAGGCTGTTCACTTCTCCCTTTCAGTCAGGACAGGTACTCTTCTTTTGAACATCTGAGGTGTGTGCAGACAGAGGTGTTTCAGTTTGTGTGGATGGAGAACAGGCTTTCCATGGAGAGGAAAAAAGCTAGGTCTGAGTCCTTGCAGGCATTGAGAGTGTGGATGGCAGAATGTGGTCCCAGTATGGAAGAACAGCCAGGCCATCGCAGGGCTGCAGTGAGGGCCACTGGGGCCTTTTGGAGGCCAGAAAAATTGTCACAGGTGTTGAAGGCTACTGAGTCTTGAGCAAGTCTATGCGGGCTGTTCACAACTAAATCCAAAAAACAAACAAACAAACAAAACATTCACACATCTGAAGAATGCCTGAATTAAAAACATACTGTAAAAAATATTTTCCCTGTGGTCTCCTTGATAAGCACGAGAAGCATGGGAAAAAGGGAAGCTGGCTTGATGAACACTTCTGGACTCCAAAGAAGATGACAGGCAAAAGAATACATAAAATGAGATAAAATTAAATAAATGCATGAACCCCATATCTAAAGCAGACTGTTGGACACTGCCCACCCAGGTGGATGGATGATCCTAGTGTGAAAACTAGTGCCTACCTTGTGTGGTGGGGTGGCTTCAGCACGATGGATGTGTATTGTGCACATGAAAGCCTTAGAGATACAAAGAGCCCTGAGGCCACAGGCCAAACATCTGGCCAAAGGCCTGAAGCTCTGCAAGCTTTCTGGCCGGCCTTTGGGTCCTCTCCTGTAACTGGGTCCTCTCCTGTAACTGAAGTGACAACAAAAGGCCGCTGGAGTTCTTCCTGGCAAGTTCTATGGGACCGTATTCCCCTGGCAAAGAGCAGGCCAGCAATTTCAAACAGACAAAGCCAAAGGACTAACATTCCTTGGTGGGAAAGCTGTCCACCTATCCTGAACCTGTAAGTCAGGAGAGGTGGTTTTCTATTGGACACCAATGATGGGGCAGACAATGGAGAGGCAGCAAGGCTTGGTCTGAGGATATTTTGGGGACATTGGTCTCAGGATGTGTTGGGGACATTGCAAGTGTGGGAGACAGAACCTGATACTGGGAAGGTAGGACAGCCAGGCCATGGAGATGTGCACTGAGGGTTATTGGGGCCTTTTGGAGGGTCAGAAAAATGGGCCCAGATGCTGATGTCTACCCGGTCTTGAGTAAGCCTGTTCTGGCCATTTGTAGCCAAATCTACACAAACCTACAGACAGACCTGAAGACCACCTGGATAAAATGTACCTGGGGAGCTAGGTTCCTGGGGACTCTTTTTAAAATATAATCTTTTATCTTTTATTTTCCTTTCAGTGGTCCATGTGCAGGTTGGTTCTACAGATAACTTCTGTGTTGCAGGGGTTTGATGTACAGATTATTTTGTCACCTAGGTAATAAGCATAGAATTTGATAGGTAGGTCCTCAAGATAGGTCCTCATCTTACCCTCCAGCCTCAAGTAGGCCCAGGTGTCTATCGTTCCTTTCTTTTTGTCCACGTGTACTCAGTGTTTAGCTCCTACTTAGAAGTGAGAACATGTGATGTTTGGTTTTCTGCTCCTGTGTGTGTTCACTTAGAATAATGGCCTCCATCTCCATCCATGTTGCTGTGAAGAGTATTATCTCATTCTTTATAATGGCTGCAAAGGATTCCATGGTGTATGTGTATCACATTTTCTTTATCCACTCTGTCATTGATGGGCATTTAGATTGATTTTATGTCTTTGCTATTGTGAATAGTGTTGCAAGGAACAAACACATACGTGTGTCTTTATGGTAGAACAATTTATTTTCTTTTGGGTATATACCCAATAATGAGATTGCTGGGTCAAATGGTAGTTCTAAGTTCTTTGAGAAATCACCAAACTGCTTTTCATTGTGGCTGAACTAACTTACATTCTCACAAGTAGTGTCAAAGCATTCCCTTTTTTTCTTTAGCCTCACCAGAATCTGTTATTTTTTACTTTTCAGTGATAGCCATTCTGACACATGTGAGATGGTATCACATAGTGGTTTTGATTTGCATTTCCCTGATAATTAGTGATGTTGGATATTTTTTCACCCATTTGTTAGCCATCTGTACATGTTCTTTTGACAAATGTCTCTTCAGATCCTTGATTTAATCTTTAATTAGATTATTTGTTTTTTACTGCTGTTTGAGATTCTTGTATATCCTGGATGTTAGTTAGTCCCTTGTTGGATGACTCATTCGAAAATACTTATACCTGTTCTTCAGATTGCCTCTTCGCTCTGTCGGTTGTTTTCTTTGTTTGCAGGTTTTTATTCCACTGTAGTCTCGATGGTCTATTTGGGGGTTTTTGCCTGTGCTTTCAAAGTCTTAGCCATAAAATCATTGTCTAGACCAATGTTCTGAAGCATTTATCCTGAGTTTTCTTCTAGTAATTTTATTATGTTGAATGCACCCATTTGGAGTACATTTTGTATATGGTGAGAGGTAAGGACCCAGTTTCATTATTCTGCCTATGGATATCCAGTTTTCCCAGCACCATTTATTGAAAATGGTGTTCTTTCCCCAGTGTATCTTCTCGGTGCCTTTGTTTAAAATCAGTTGGCTGTAAATACCTGGATTTATTTCTCAGTTTTCAGTTCTGTTTCACTGGTGTATTTCTTTTCATATCAACACTATGTTGTTTTGAGTATATTGCCTCTTAACGTATTTTGAAGTCAGGTAATGTGATTTCTTCAGCTTCTTTCTTTTTGCTCAGGAGTGGTTTGGCTATTCGGAATCATTTTTAGGTTCCATACAAATTTTAGGATTGTTTTTTGCATTTATGAGAAAAACAACATTATTCTGATAAGGATTGCATTGAATCTATAGATTGCTTTGGGTAGTATGGTTATTTTAACAGTATGATTTCTTCCAATTCACGACCATGGGATGTCTGTCCATTTGTTTGTATCTTTTCTAATTTCTTTTATTAGTATTGTTTAGTGTTCCCCGTAGAGGTCTTTCTTCTCCTTGGTTAAATTTATTACTAGATATTTGATCTTTTTGTTGCTATTTTAAGTGAGAGTGCTTTCTTGATAGTTGTTCAGCTAGTTCATTATTGGTGTATAGAAACACGATTGATTTTTGTATGCTGATTTGGTATTCTGCAACTTTGCTAATTTGTGTGTCTGTCCGAAGTCTTTTTTGGTAGCATCTTTAGGTTTATTTTTCTGTGAGATGAGGTCACCGACGAAGAGGGACCATTTGACTTCCTTTTTTTCCAATGTGGATGCCCTTTATTTCTTTCTCTCGCCCACTTGCTCTGGCTAGGACTTCTAGTACTGTGTTGCATATGAATGGTGAAAGTGGGTATCCTTGTCTTGTTCCAGTTCTAAGAAGAAAGGCTTTCAGCTTTTCTCTATTCAGTATGATGTAAGCTGTGGCTTTGTCATACGTGACCTTTATTATGTTGAAGGTTGTTCCTTGTATGCCTGATTTGTGAGAGTTTTTCTGATGAAAGTATGTTGAATCTTATCAAATGCTTTTCTGCATTTGTGGAGATACTTCTATGTGTTTTTCCCTTTATTCTGTTAATGAGATTTAGCAGATGTATTGATTTGAATATATTGAGCCATCCTTACATCCCAGGAAGAAGTCCCAACTTATCATGGTGTATTAATTTTTTTGTGTTATTGGATTCAGTTTGCTATTATTTTGTGGAGGGTTTTTGCATCTATATTCACCAGGGATATTGGCCGGTAGTTTTCTTTCTTTCTTTCTTTCTTTCTTTTTTTTTTTTTTTTTTGATGTGTTCTTGTCTAGTCTTAGTGTCAGGGTAAAACTGACCTTATGGAATAAACTAGGAAGATTTTGGAATCATTTGAGAAGAATTGGTATTAGTTTTAATGTAAAGAATTAGTAGAATTTGGCAGTAAAGATAATCTGGTTTGGGACTTTATTGTGAACTTCTTATTACTGGTTCAATCTCATTACCTGTGATTCCTCTGATCAGGTCTTCTAGATTTTCCTTGTCAAATCCTGTAAGTTAATGTGTCCAGGAATTTATCAGTTTCCTCTAGGTTTTCCAATTTGTTGTCATATAGTTTTTCATAAATGTCTCTAATAATCATTTCTATTTCTATGGTATCAGTTGCAAAATCTCCTGTTTTGTTTCTGGTTTTATTTACTTGGGTCTCTTTTCTGTTTTTCTTATTTAGTATAAGTAGCAGTTTACTAGTTTTCTTTATCTTTTGAAAAACCATTCATTTGGTTGATGCTTTGTATTTTTTGTTCGCCTCTATTTCATTCTGTTCTGCTCTTTACTATGTCTTTCCTTCTACAAATTTTGAGTTCGCTTTGTTCTTGCTTTTCTTCTTCTTCTTCTTCTTTTTTTTTTTTTTTTTTTTTTTGAGACAGAGTTTCGCTCTTGTTGCCCAGGCTGGAGTACAATGGCACGATCTCGGCTCACTGCAACTTCTGCCTCCTGTGTTCAAGCGATTCTCCTGCCTCAGCCTCCCAAGTAGCTGGGATTACAGGCATGTACCACCACGCCTGGCAAATTTTGTATTTTTAGTAGAGACAGGGTTTCTCCATGTTGGTCAGGCTGGTCTCGTACTCCCGACCTCAGCTGATCCACCCATCTCGGCCTCCGAAAGTGCTGGGATTACAGGCATGAGGCTTTTCTAGTTTCTTTAGGTGAATCATTAGGTTGTTTATTTGAAAGCTTTTTAGCCTTTTGATATAGGTGTTTGTTGATATAAATTTTCCTCTTAACACTGCTCTTGCTGTATCCCATAGGTTTTGGTATTTTGTGTTTCATTTTTATTTGCTTTCATTGAAGACTTTTTTTATTTTCTTCTTAATTTCTTCATTGACCCAGTATTCATTCATAAGCATGTTTAATTTCCATGTAACTGTACAGTTTATAAAGTTGCTCTTGTTATTGATATCTATAATTCTCTTGTGGTCTGAGAAGATACTGTATATGATTTTGAGGTTTTAAAATTTGTAGAGCCCTTTACTATGGCCTAACATATGGTCTGTCACAGAGATGAGGTTTTACCATATTGGCCAGGCTGGTCTTGAACTCCTGACCTCAGATGATCCACCCGCCTCAGCCTCCCAAGGTGCTGGGATTACAGGTGTGAGCCACTGCACCTGGTTCACTTGTTTATTACATAAATAAAACTTGGAGTGCCTTTGTGTTAGCCACTGTTCTAGGTGCTAACAGTGTAGTCAAGCAGGTAGTTGGATTTATACCTAGATTTAGAGCAACTGTCCTGGCTGGATTTATGAACATGATATTTTAAAGTCAAAGGGCCAAACCTTGAACCTTGGAGTTCTTTAGTGTGTAGAGATTGGGAAGATCAGAAGGAATCAATAACGACTGAGAAGGGAGCATTCATTCATTGGAATAGGGGGAAGAACCATCAGACTGTGTCCTGGAAGCAAGGGAGGAGAGTATTTCAGGGAGGAAGCATTAGCATTAGCATTGATTGTAATTCATATCTATCTTTTTTTTTTTTGATGGAGTTTCGCTCTTGTTGCCCAGGCTGGAGTGCAGTGGCACCATCTCGGCTCACCACCTCTGCCTCCCAGGTTCAAATGATTCTCCTGCCTCAGCCTCCCAAGTAGCTGGAACTACAGGCGCATGCAACCATGCCCAGCTAATGTTTGTATTTTTAGTAGAGACACGGTTTCACTATGTTGGCCAGGTTGGTCTGGAACTCCTGACCTTGTCACCTGCCTCAGCCTCCCAAAGTCAGGCATGAGCCACCACACTCGGCCTAATTAATATCTATTCTTATTTCCTTTACAATGCTATTTCTCGCTTTTTTTTTTTTTTTTTTTTGAAACAGGGTCTGGCTGTGTTGCCCAGACTGCAGTGCAATGGCATGGTCATGGCTCACTGCAGCCTCTACCTCCTGGTCTCAAGTGATCCACCTCAGCACTCCCCAAGGAGCTGGGACTACAGATGTGGGCCACCATGCCCGTCTAATTTTTAAATTTTTTTATAAGTTATCATCATGCTGCTCAGTGTGGTCTTGAACTCCTGGGCTCAAGCAATCTGCCCGCATTGGCCTCTCAAAGTGTTGGGTTTACAGGTGTGAGGCACTGCACCTGGCCACAATGCCATTGTTTGAAGGGTTCCTGTGATTTCCTCTTCACTTAACTTTTTCCTTGTTATAGGTCACCATTACAAATTTGAAATAGAGCATACGTTTGGATTTGGGAGTTAGAGAACTAGAAGTACGAGGTTGTTACAAGAATAGACTTTATAGACAACATTTGTTTATATAGTTAATTGTCTCAGCAAACCTTAATAAGAGCTAGTTATGGCTGGGCGCGGTGACTTACGTCTGTAATCCCAGCACTTTGGGAAGCCGAGGTGGGTAGATCACCCGAGGTCAGGAGTTCAAGACCACCCCAGCCAACATGGTGAAACCCCATCTCTACTAAAACTATAAAAATTAGCCGGATGCGGTGGCACGCACCTGTAATCCCAGCTACTCAGGAGGCTGAGGCAGGAGAATTGCTTGAACCCGGGAGCTGGAGCCAACACAGCGCCACTGCACTCCAGTCTGGGCAGCAGAGCAAGACTCTGTCCCCCGCCCCCCACCCCGCCCCCCAAAAAAGAGTTAGTTATATTCCCACTTTTATTACTAAAGATTTATTCCCAGAAGAAAATGCTTACAGGGCCAGGTGCAGTGCCTCACACCTGTAATCCCTGCACTTTGGGAGGCCAAAGTGGGTGGATCACCTGAGATCGGGAGTTGGAGACCAGCCTGGCTAACATGGTGAAACTCCGTCTCTACTAAAAATACAAAAAATTAGCTGGGTGTGGTGGTAGGTGCCTGTAACCCTAGCTACTTGGGAGGCTGAGGCAGGAGAATCGCTTGAACCCGGGAGGCGGAGGTTGCAGTGAATCGAGATCGCGTCATTGCATTCCAGCCTGGGCGACAAGAATGAAACTCTGTCTCAAAAAAAAAAAAAAAAAAAAAGCAAAAGAAAAAAGAAAATGTTCACAAAGCAAAAGAGCCAAGATTCAAATTCACTTGCAAGTTCAAAAAATCATGTTATTTCAATGTTTTTTTCCTGTGGGAGAAAACAAATAATTTAAAAATATAGTCAATCTTTGACTTCGGAACTGCTGACTAATAAACAATTCTTTTAGGAAAATTAGTGGTTGGTAGATTCTCCCACTCTTTCCCACTTACCAGTCGGTGCTTTAAACAGAGAAAAATCCAGGTAGGGTTTTCAGATATAGAGTCCCTAGGATCATGGCTGTCTTTGATTTTTCTTCACATGCTTCTGAATATCTTTCCCTCTCTTGTTATTACATCTTTCTCTCTGTGACAGCCTTCTTCTCTCCTAGATTTGTCATACCCACCCCTCCTCACCTCCCTACCCCAAAATAAAAGTTAAAATTTACATTTATAGCAAGGTATCTATGCTTTTATTCATGGAGTGGGAATTGTTTTCCCATGAGTACTTTTAAATACAGGCTGTTATAGGCGAGACTAATTGAACATATTTATGCAAAAATTTCTTGAAAGTTGGCTGGGTGTGATGGCTCCCACCTGTAATCCCAGCACTTTGGGAGGCAGAAGCATTGCTTCCAGGAGTTTGAGACCAGCCTGGGCAACATACTGGTACCTCATCTCTACAAAAAATACAAAAATTAGCCAGTCATGGTGGCATGCCCCTGTAGTCTTAGGTGCTCTGCAGCCTCAGGTGGTAGGATTGCTTAAGCCTGGGAGGTTGATTCGGCAGTGAGCCTTTTTTTTTTCTTTCTTTCTTTTTTTTTGAGACGGTGTCTTACTCTTGTTGCCCAGGCTGGAGTGCAATGGCAGGATCTTGGCTCACTGCAACCTCTGCCTCCCAGGTTCAAGCGATTCTCCTGCCTTAGCCTCCTGAGTAGCTGGGATTACAGGTGCCTGCCACCACTCCCAGCTAGTTTTTGTATTTTTAGTAGAGATGGGGTTTCGCCATGTTGGACAGGCTGGTCTTGAACTCCTGACCTTGTGATCTGCCCACCTCGGCTGCCCAAAGTGCTGAGATTACAAGCGTGAGCCACCATGCCTGGTCTTGGCAGTGAGTCTTAACTGTGCCACTACACTCCAGCCTGGGAAACTGAGCAAGACCCTGTCTCGAAAAACCCAAAGCAACAACAACAAAAATTCTTAAAAGTGAAAAAAAAAATTGATTGGGGACCAGGTGTGGTGTCTTGCACCTGTAGTTTTGGCACTTTTGGAGGCTGAAGAATGAAGGTTACTTAAGGCCAGGAGTTTGAGATCAGTCATATTTTTTATATGTCTCTAAAATAAATATTTACATATACACATATATGTATATATGAAAAAAATGAAGACTTTCAAATACATTCATAGCCTTTTATTTGGTAATTTGTTTACTAATTTATTCATTCAAGAAATATATATTAAATGTATATACTGCACTCTAGGTACTTGAGGTACAGCATTTAACAGCCACATTTGATGTTGTCGATTGAGTTTATAGTCTATCAAGGGAAAGAGGTATTAAATAATTAACTACAATGGTAGTAAGTTAGGCCTTGATTTTTGGGGCCTACCCAATTAATTGGCACATAACACTCAATAAAATCTAGCTGGTTTTACTAGTGAAAACATCTGATCCAGACAGTTAATTCATATGTTCCAGACTTTCCTTTGTAAAATATTTCATTGACTGAAAACCAGAAAATGAAACCTCCCAAAGCAGAAATTTTGCAGGTAATAATTAGGAGAATGCAGGTTGTAGCATCAGATTGTGTAAGTTTGAATTATTGTTCCATTATTAGTTGAACATTCTTGGGCAGTTCTTAAACTCAGGCCTGTAATCACAATATTGTCACGAGGTAATTCATGTAGACACGGTGTCTCACACGGTGTCTTGGACATTGTAAGTGCTTGTTGTTCTCATTTGTTGTTGTTTTACCTTTTAAGCATACATTTCTGTATGTTTTAATGTTAATTTAGGGAAAGAGAACAACCACCACGTTTTGCTCAACCTGGGACATTTGAATTTGAGTATGCATCTCGATGGAAGGCTCTTGAAGAAATGGAAAAGCAGCAGCGTGAGCAGGTTGATAGAAACATCAGAGAAGCCAAAGAGAAACTGGAGGCAGAAATGGAAGCAGCTAGGCATGAACACCAATTAATGCTAATGAGGCAAGGTAAACATGGATTTTCATGTACATGTGGTATGATTTTTTTTTTCCTTAAGTGTATGTACCATTCACGTACTACTGTGTAAAGTGCCATTTAGGAGTTTAGAGACAAAGTTGGAACCCAACATATTAGGTGTGAAAATCTCCCTTTTCCCAGATAACTTACCTTAAAAAAAAACACAACTTATTAAAAGTTAGTTTTACTTGCCGGGCATGGTGGCTCATGTCCATAATCCCGGCACTTTGGGAGGCCAAGGCAGGTGGATCACCTGAGCTCGGGAGTTCAAGACAAGCCTGACCAACATGGGGAAACCCCATCTCTACTAAAAATACAAAATTAGCCAGGCATGGCGGTGTGCACCTGTAATCCCAGCTAGTTGGAGGCTGAGGCAGGAGAATCTCTTGAACCTGGGAGGTGGAGGTTGCGGCGAGCTGAGATCGTGTCATTGCACTCCAGCCTGGGCAACAAGAGCGAAACTCTGTCTGAAAAAAAAAATTAGTTTTACTTATGCAAGTAGTATTGTTGGAGGTAATTTGAGGATATTAAATTGTGCCAGTACCAAATACATGATTCTCTTGGCAAACAGAAACATAGTGGGTGAATTTTGGTAGGTAGACATGGCACATACAGGAATTTTTATTTGATGAGAAGAAGAATTTGGACAAATGCTGGCTATTTAAGATTATTATTACATGTTTGAAAGAGTACAGATGGATAATCTTGTAGAGAAGAAAAAGATTCATGGGAGACTCATATGGGGATTTAGGGAAAGTTAGTAATTGGCAAGAATATATACATATATATATATATATATATATACGTGTGTGTGTGTGTGTGTGTGTGTATTTTTTTTTTTTTTTGAGGTGGAGTCTTGCTCTGTTGCCCAGGCTGGAGTGTAATGGTGTGATATCGTTTCACTGCAACCTCTGCCTCCTGGGCTCAAGCAATTCTCCTGCCTCAGTCTCCTAAGTAGCTGGGATTACAGGCACACACCACAATGCCTGGCTAATTTTTTTGTATTTACCTTCTCTTGGCTGTCCCCAGAGATCAAGATACCACAGCTGCCTGCCTGAGTTTCTGCAGCAGCATTCCTGCTGAACATTTCTGCCATCTAATCTTGGCTTTCTTTAAACCGTTCTGTGTACTAGATTCAGTATTTTTCTTAGCAGGTGAAAATTTGATCATTCTTCTCTAAATCCTTTTGGGTAAATTCTCACTTACTTTAGAATGAAGTGTAGGTTTTTTTGGTATGTGTGTTCTAGTATTTCATACATCACTATTCAGTAAACGTTTATTGAGCAATTATGATCAAGTCATTGAGTAACTGTGCTGATGCCACATACGTTAAAACAAAATCGAACCCAGCAAACCATAGAAACTAGTTAGGTGTTTTGGTTTAATTTGGACCCCAAGCTTGGTAGTTCTATAAGTTCACTCTTCTAACAAAATTGAACTCATTTATATCTTATAGTAGATTTAAAGATAAACTGTCATTAGCTGGCTGTGGTGGCAGGTGCCTGTAATACCAGCTACTCGGGAGGCTGAGGCAGAGAAGTACTAGAACCCAGGAGGTGGAGGTTGCAGTGAGCCAAGATCACGCCACTGAACTCCAGCCTGGGCGAGAGAGTGAGACTCCATTTCAAAAAAAAAAAAAAAAAAAAAAAAAAAGATAAACTGTCTTTTATTTTGCGGAAAATTTGCAAGTTGCTATTTGAGATAAAGGTACTGAATCATGCATTAGTTGTTAGAGCTGGAAGAGAGACTTTTTTTTTTTTTTGGACAAAATCTCACTCTGTCGCCCAGACTGGAGTACACTGGTGTGATCTTAGCTCACTGCAACCTCCACCTCCGGGGTTCAAGTGATCCTCCTGCCTCAGCCTCCTAAGTGGGTGGGATTACAAGTGTGTGCCTCCACACTTGGCTAATTTTTTGTATTTTTAGTAGAGATGGGGTTTTACCATGTTGGCCAGGCTGCTCTTGAACTCCTGACCTCAGGTGATCCACCCACCTCGGCCTCCCAAAGTGCTGGGATTGCAGGCATGAGCCACCGTGCCTGGCCAGTTTTTTTGTATTTTTAGTAGAGATGGGATTTCTCCATGTTGGCCAAGCTGGTCTTGAACTCCTAGCCTCGAGTGATCTACCCACCTTGGCCTCCCATAGTGCTGGGATTACAGATATGAGCCACCGTGCCCAGCCAAGAGATCTTAGAGTTTGTCCAGCCCAGTGGTTTTGAAATTTTATTACCCATTAGAATCATCTTGGAAATTCTTGAAATTTCGTTTCCTGGGCTCTGTGGTTGCCCTAGCCCTTCTGTTCAATATGAATTGTTTTCTCTTAGCCTGCTAGGCACTTCTCTGCCATTTTGTTTCCCACCTACCTACAGTTGTGCCCTAGTTAGATAATAATGTTGATTAGATGTGGAAGCATCTGTACTAAAGATTTGTGTTGATGCTACAAACAGTGGTATAACATTCACTAATTTAGCACATCTTTAATGTCAGTTATGGGAGACACGTCTGAGGTACTGAGGATATATTGATGGCAAAGAACATTTCCTTAGACTTCAGTTTTTTCTTGAGCTCTTAGAAAACTTTGCCTGAAGGTATTTTGATGTTTGAAGTAGAGTAATTTTGCAGAGTTATTTCCCCTGAGTTTAAGTTTTGTTGTTTATCATGTGTGTTCATTTAAAGTCTCTGTTAACAATATCTTAGTTTATAATATTAGAAAATCACATTGCCTATTGAATCCTACTCCCGGCTTCTGGGTTCACTTGTGCCGAAGTACTTGTACTTATTTGATCCAAAGTCTGCAATTGGTAAATTTCAGTTGTAGTTTGTTTTAAAATTTAAAAAGTTACAACTTCCTCCCATTTGTTCTACAGTTTCATATTTCTTTTTTTTTTCTTTTTTGAGACAGACTCTCTGTTGCCCAAGCTGGAGTGCAGTGGTACAACCTCAGCTCACTGTAACCTACCTTCTGCTTTTTTGTAGGAATCACTCTTCTGTATTTTAAGTCTCTTTTGTATCCTTTAATGAAAAAAAATTTGCATATGTCATTAGATGTTTGTGTGTATTTGTAAGCAAAAAAACCCAAAATTCATAACGAAAAAACAAACTGGCTGGGCACAGTGGCTCATGCCTGTAATTCTAGCACTTTGGGAAGCTGAGGTGGGAGGATTGCTTGAGTCCAGCAGTTCAAGACTAACCTCAGCAACATAGTGAGACCCCATCTCTACCAAAAGTACAGAAATTAGCTGGGCATGTTGGCATGTGTCTGTAGTTGCAGCTACTTGGGAAGGCTTAGGAGGGAGGATCACTTGAGCCTGGGAGCTTGAGGCTGTAGTGAGCTGTAATTATGCCACTGTACTCCAGCCTGGATGACAGAACGAGACTCTGTCTCCAAAAATAAAGCTGTTTACCTTTTCTGTAACTTTTTTACTTTCTATATGAATATATATGTAAATATCCGCCTTATATTTTTAATGGCTGTATGATATTCTTTTATATGGGTATAATTAGTTTAGTTCATCCTCTTTCGATAACAATTTCTCTTTTCAGTTTGTTTTTAAAAGCAGTGCTGCAAAGAATATATATGCATGTATCAGAAATTTTTGTAAATTTTTTTTTTTTTCGAGACAGAGTCTCGCTCTGTCACCCAGGCTGGAGTGCAGTGGCGCGATCTCGGCTCACTGCAACCTCCATCTCCTGGGTTCAAGCGATTCTCCTGCTTCAGCCTCCTGAGTAGCTGGGATTACAGGCATGCGCCACCATGCCTGGCTAATTTTGTATTTTAGTAGAGACGGGGTTTCTCCACGTTGGTCAGGCTGGTCTCAAACTCCTGACCTCAAGTGACCCACCTGCCTCAGCCTCCCAAAGTGTTGGGGTTACAGGCGTGAGCCACCACACCCAGCCGTAAATGTTGATTCTTATTGAACACATGGGTACCTTATAATAATAATTGTTTCATTTATACTTTACTGATAGTTATTTAGTCCTTTCTAGATTCAAATCCCACTACATTAAAAAAAATTTTTTTTTTTTTTGAGATGGAGTCTCACTCTGTTGCCCAGGCTGGTGTTCAGTGGCACAATCTCAGCTCACTACAACCTCCAGCTCCCGGGTTCAAGTGGTTCTCCTCCCTCAGGCGTGAGCCACCATACCTGGCTAATTTTTGTATTTTTAGTAGTGACGGGGCTTCGCCATGTTGGCCAGGCTGGTCTCAAACTCCAGGACTCAAGTGATCTGCCCGTCTCAGCCTCCCAAAGTGCCAGGATTACAGGCATGAGCCACTGTGCCTGGCTCCATTACATTTTTTTTTTAACTTTTATTTATTTAGAGATGGAGTCTCTCTCTGTTGCCCAGGCTGGAGTGCAGTGGTGCAATCTCGGCTTACTGCAACCTCTGCCTCTGGGTTTCAAGTGATTCTCCTGCCTCAGCCTCCTGAGTAGCTGGTGTTACAGGTGCGCACCACCACGCTTGGCTACTTTTTGTATTAGTAGTAGAAACGATATTTCTCCATGTTGGTCAGGCTGATCTTGAAGTCCTGACCTCATGATCCGCCTGCCTCAGGTGGATCCCTGAGCACTCCCAAAGTGCTAGGATTACTCCCAAAGTGCTAGGATTACAGGTGTGAGCTACTTGGGAAGTCGAGGCAGGAGAATCACTTGAACCAGGGAGTCGGAAGTTGCAGTGAGCGGAGATCGCACCACCGCACTCCAGCCTGGCGACAGAGCGAGACTCCATCTGAAAAAACAACAAAAAAACAAAACAAACAAAACAAATATGTTGCTGTGAGCCCTTAAAGAAATCAACAGAGGATAAACATCACACAAGTGAAGAACAGAACAGTCATGCCTGAACCTACTTGAGATATTAAGATTTAAATACATGTGAGGTTTATGATTAAAGAACATTAATGCTGACAGGAGATCGAGACCATCCTGGCTAACATGGTGAAACCCCATCTCTATTAAAAATACAAAAAATTAGCCAGGCCTGGTGGCACACGCCTGTAGTCCCAGCTACTCAGGAGGCTGAGGCAGGAGAATTGCTTGAACCCAGGAGGTGGAGGTTGCAGTGAGCCAAGATCACGCCACTGCACTCCAGCCAGGGTGACAGAGCAAGACTCTGTCTCAAAAAAAAAAAAAATTAATTCAGTGTCATAAATCCAGACAGATCAGAGGTAAAATAAAAACTGAAAGAAAAATAAAGAGACTAGTATTTTTAGAAAATAGAATTGTTAGATCAGAACTTATACATTCAGTTTTCATGACTTGTGCAATTTTAAATTGAGAAAACACTGTCTCACAGTCTAGCAAATCAAAATTTTAGTTTGTTTATATTCCTTTTTTCTGTACCTGTATTTATGATACATTGAAATTATAGCATATCATTTCATGTAATTTTATCATTAAATTTGTTAGGACAGCATTTTAATGAATTAATTAATTAATTTGAGACAGTGTTGCTGTGTCAACCAGGCTGGATTGCGTTGGCACAATCTCTGCTCACTGCAACCTCTGCCTCCCAGGTTCAAGTGATTCTTCTGCCTCAGCCTCCTTGAGTAGCTGGGACTACAGGCGTGTGCCACCATGCCCGGCTTATTTTTGTAATTTTAGTAGAGACAGTGTTTTGCCATGTTGGCCAGGCCTGTCTCAAACTCCTGACCTCAAGTGATCCACCCACCTCGGCCTCCCAAAGTGCTGGGATTACTTTCAGAGGCCGAGGCAGCCTCCCACTTTGGTAAGCCACTGTGCCCAGCCAGGAAAGCATTTCAAAGTGTTATTTGACTTAGTAAGTAATAAGTGATACTGTAGATGATGCCTTCATGTCTGTAGATGGCTTTGTTTTATTTTATTAAGAAAAATTCCTGAGTGTAATTTCCTGGATCAAAAGATAAAGACATCTCTAGTTATGTACTTTTTACAGTTTTTTTCCCTTACAAAGATGTTATCATGGCAGTGTACAGATGTATAAGCTTTAGTGAAATATCAGGAACTTTGGGTATTAGAAACTTTAAAACATTTATAATTTAGTGAGCATAAAATGGTAGTTTTAAGTTTATAGTTCTTTTAAGTATTAGGTAATTGTGCTTATTTGATAATTTCATTGTTGGAGCCTTTGAGCTAATTATACCAATGTTACAGGTAAGGTGATAAGATCTGAGAGGTTAAAAGCCTGTCAGTCCTGGCTGTTGGGGAGACTGAGGTGGGAAGATCTCTTGAGCCCAGGTTTTTGAGGCTGTAGTGAGCTACCATCATGCCACTCTACTCCAGCCTGGGTGCCAGAGTAAGACCCTGTCTCTGAGAGGAAAAAAAAGGTATTTAAGTAATTTTTTTGTTTTTGACATGGAGTTTCGCTCTTGTTGCCCAGGCTGGAGTGCAGTGGTGTGACCTCAGCCCACTGCAGCCTCCGCCTCCCAGGTTCAAGCGATTCTCCCACCTAAACCTCCTGAGTAGCTGGGATTACAGGCATGCGCTACCACACCTGGCTAATTTTTGTGTTTTTAGTAGAGACGGGGTTTCTCCATGTTGGTCAGGCTGGCCTCGAACTCCCGACCTCAGGTGATCCACCTGCCTTGGCCTCCCAAAATGCTGGGATTACAGCCGTGAGGCACCACACCTGGCCCTAATTTTGTATTTTTTGTAGACAAGGTTTCACCATGTTACTTAGGCTGGTCTCGAACTCCTCAGCTGAAGTGATCTGCCTGCCTTGGCTTACTGAAGTGCTGGGATTACAGGCACAAGCCAGCCTCTTTAATTTCTTGAAATAAAGGTGAATTTTTATTTATTTATTTATTTTTTGAAATGGAGTCAACTCACTCTGTTGCATTTGCTCTGTTGCATTTTATTTTAGAGACAGTCCTGCTATGCAACCCACTCTGTTGCCCACCTGGGCCTCCCAAAGTGTTGGGATTATAGGCATGAGCCACCGCGCCCAGCCAAGAGGAGTTTATTATGCTTTTTTTCCCCAACAAGAATGAACTTGTTTTTGAGATGGAGTCTTGCTCTGTCATTCAGGCTGGAGTGCAGTGGCACAATCTCGACTCACTGCATCCTCCACCTCCCGAGTTCAAGTGATTCTCCTACTCAGCCTTCTGAGTAGCTGGGACTGCAGGCACGCACCACCATGCGCAGCTAATGTTTGTAGTTTTGGTGGAGTTGGGGTTTTGCCTTGTTGGCCAGACTGGTCTCAAACTCCTGGCCTCGAGTGATCCGCCTGCCTTGGCCTCCCAAAGTATTGGGATTACAGGCGTGGGCCACCGCACCTGGCCAAGAGTGAACTTGAATACTCTTTTTTATATACATGAAGAAACGTGCTCAGAAAGGATATTTATTTGATTAATTACCCAGCTTACAATTTATTATAAAATGAGCAATATACCAATATATTGCCAGTGACAGAGAACTTCTATGCTTATTGGTATAAAAAAATGGAAAGGGAAACTAAAAATATTACTGTGTAGTCATTATTTTGTAGATCTAATGAGGCATCAAGAAGAACTCAGATGCTTGGAAGAACTCAGAAATCAAGAGTTGCAGAGGGTGGAGCCAAGATGGCCAAATAGGAACAGCTCCATTCTACTGCTCCCAGCATAAGCGACGCAGAAGACGAATGATTTCTGCATTTCCAGCTGAGGTACCGGATTCATCTCACTGGGGATTGTCAGACAGTGGGTGCAGGACAGTGGGTGCAGTGCACCAAGCATGAGCCGAAGCAGGGCGAGGCATTGCCTCACCCGGGAAGCACAAGGGGTTGGGGAATTCCCTTTCCTAGCCAAGGAAAGGGGTGACAGACGGCACCTGGAAAATCGGGTCACTCCCACCCTAATACTGCGCTTTTCCGATGGTCTTAGCAAATGGCACACCAGGAGATTATATTCCGCACCTGGCTTGGAGGGTCCTACACCCACGGAGCCTCGCTCATTGCTAGCACAGCAGTCTGAGATGGAACTGCAAGGCAGCTGTGAGTCTGGGGGAGGGGCGCCCATGATTGCCGAGGCTCGAGTAGGTAAACAAAGTGGCTGGGAAGCTCGAACTGGGTGGAGCCCACCGCAGCTCAAGGAGGCCTGCCTGCCTCTGTAGACTCCACCTCTGGGGGCAGGGCATAGCCAAGCAAAAGGCAGCAGAAACCTCTGCAGACTTAAATGTCCCTGTCTGACAGCTTTGAAGAGAGCAGTGCTTCTCCCAGCACACAGCTTGAGATCTGAGAATGGACAGACTGCCTCCTTAAGTGGGTCCCTGACCCCCGAGTAGCCTAACTGGGAGGCACCCCCCAGTAGGGGCAGACTGACACCTCACACGGCCGGGTTCTCCTCTGAGACAAAACTTTCAGAGCAACGATCAGGCAGCAACATTTGCTGTTCACCAATATCCGCTGTTCTGCAGCTTCCGCTGCTGATACCCAGGCAAACAGGGTCTGGAGTGGACCTCCAGCAAACTCCAACAGACCTGCAGCTGAGGGTCCTGAATGTTAGAAGGAAAACTAACAAACGGAAAGGACATCCACACCAAAACCCCATATGTATGCCACCATCATCAAAGACCAAAGGTAGATAAAACCACAAAGATGGGGAAGAAACAGAGCAGAAAATCTGAAAATTCTAAAAATCAGAGTGCCTCTCTTCCTCCAAAGGAATGCAGCTCCTCATCAGCAACGGAACAAAGCTGGATAGAGAATGACTTTGACGAGTTGAGAGAAGAAGGCTTCAGACGATCAAACTACTCTGAGCTACAGGAGGAAATTCAAACCAAAGGCAAAGAAGTTAAAAACTTTGAAAAAAATTTACACGAATGTATAACTAGAATAACCAATACAGAGAAGTGCTTAAAGTTGTTGATTCAGCTGAAAGCCAAGGCTCGAGAGCTACGTGAAGAATGCAGAAGCCTCAGGAGCCGATGCGATCAACTGGAAGACAGGGTATCAGTGATGGAAGATCAAATGAATGAAATGAAGTGAGAAGGGAAGTTTAGAGAGAAAAGAATAAAAAGAAACGAACAAAGCCTCCAACAAATATCGGACAATGTGAAAAGACCAAATCTACGTCTGATTGGTGTACCTGAAAGTGACGGGGAGAATGGAAACAAGTTGGAAAACACTCTGCAGGATATTATCCAGGAGAACTCCCCCAATCTAGCAAGGCAGGCCAACATTCAGATTCAGGAAATACAGAGAATGCCACAAAGATACTCCTTGAGAAGAGCAACTCCAAGACACATAATTGTCAGATTCACCAAAGTTGAAATGAAGGAAAAAATGTTAAGGGCAGCCAGAGAGAAAGGTCAGGTTACCCACAAAGGGAAGCCCATCAGACTAACAGCTGATCTCTCAGCAGAAACTCTACAAGCCAGAGGAGAGTGGGGACCAATATTCAACATTCTTAAAGAAAAGAATTTTCAACCCAGAATTTCATATACAGCCAAACTAAGCTTCATAAGTGAAGGAGAAATAAAATACTTTACAGACAAGCAAATGCTGAGAGATTTTGTCACCACCAGGCCTGCCCTAAAAGAGCTCCTGAAGGAAGCACTAAACATGGAAAGGAACAACCGGTATCAGCCACTGCAAAATCATGCCAAATTGTAAAGACCATGGAGGCTAGGAATAAACTGCATCAACTAACGAGCAAAATAACCAGCTAACATCATAATGACAGGATCAGATTCACACATGACAATATTAAGTTTAAATGTAAATGGACTAAATGCTCCAATTAAAAGACACAGACTGGCAAATTGGATAAAAAGTCAAGACCCATCAGTGTGCTGTATTCAGGAAACCCATCTCACGTGCAGAGACACACATAGGCTCAAAATAAAGGGATGGAGGAAGATCTACCAAGCAAATGGAAAACAAAAAAAGGCAGAGGTTGCAATCCTAGTCTCTGATAAAACAGACTTTACACCAACAAAGACTAAAAGAGACAAAGAAGGCCATTACATAATGGTAAAGGGATTAATTCAACAAGAAGAGCTAACGATCCTAGATTTATATGCACCCAATACAGGAGCACCCAGATTCATAAAGCAAGTCCTGAGTGACCTACAAAGAGACTTAGACTCCCACACAATAATAATGGGACACTTTAACACCCCACTGTCAACATTAGACAGATCAACGAGACAGAAGGTTAACAAGGATACCCAGGAATTGAACTCAGCTCTGCACCAAGTGGACCTAATAGACATCTACAGAACTCTCCACCCCAAATCAACAGAATATACATTTTTTTCAGCACCACACCACACCTGTTCCAAAATTGACCACATAGTTGGAAGTAAAGCTGTCCTCAGCAAATGTAAAAGAACATAAATTATAACAAACTGTCTCTCAGACCACAGTGCAATCAAACTAGAACTCAGGATTAAGAAACTCACTCAAAACCACTCAACTACATGGAAACTGAACAACCTGCTCCTGAATGACTACTGGGTACATAACGAAATGAAGGCAGAAATAAAGATGTTCTTTGAAACCAATGAGAACAAAGACACAACATACCAGAATCTCTGGGACACATTCAAAGCAGTGTGTAGAGGGAAATTTATAGCACTAAATGTCCACAAGAGAAAGCAGGAAAGATCCAAAATTGAAACCCTAACATCACAATTAAAAGAACTAGAAAAGCAAGAGCAAACACATTCAAAAGCTAGCAGAAGACAAGAAATAACTAAAATCAGAGCAGAAGTGAAGGAAATAGAGACACAAAGAACCCTTCAAAAAATTAATGAATCCAGGAGCTGGTTTTTTGAAAGGATCAACAAAATTGATAGACTGCTAGCAAGACTAATAAAGAAGAAAAGAGAGAAGAATCAAATAGACGCAATAAAAAATGATAAAGGGGATATCACCACCGATCCCACAGAAATACAAACTACCATCAGAGAATACTACAAACACCTCTACGCAAATAAACTAGAAAATCTAGAAGAAATGGATAAATTCCTCGACATATACACCCTCCCAAGACTAAACCAGGAAGAAATTGAATCTCTGAATAGACCAATAACAGGCTCCGAAATTGTGGTAATAATCAATAGCTTACCAATCAAAAAGAGTCCAGGACCAGATGGATTCACAGCCGAATTCTACCAGAGGTACAAGGAGGAACTGGTACCATTCCTTCTGAAACTATTCCAGTCAATAGAAAAAGAGGGAATCCTCTCTAACTCATTTTATGAGGCCAGCATCATCCTGATACCAAAGCCGGGCAGAGACACAACCAAAAAAGAGTATTTTAGACCAATATCCTTGATGAACATTGATGCAAAAATCCTCAATACAATACTGACAAACCGAATCCAGCAGCACATCAAAAATCTTATCCACCATGATCAAGTGGGCTTCATCCGTGGGATGCAAGGCTGGTTCAATATACACAAATCAGTAAATGTAATCCAGCATATAAACAGAACCAAAGACAAAAACCACAGGATTATCTCAATAGATGCAGAAAAGGCCTTTGACAAAATTCAACAACGCTTCATGCTAAAAACTCTCAATAAATTAGGTATTGATGGGACGTATCTCAAAATAATAAGAGCTATCTATGACAAACCCACAGCCAATATCATACTGAATGGGCAAAAATTTTAGGTTTTAAAAGCACCTCTTCAGAGTGAGTTTACACCTGACAATTGAAACTGGTAATCTTGAAAATGCTCTCAGGTGTATGCATTACAAATAAAATTCTTAGGAGCAGTGTTGTGTGCCCTGTAGTCCCAGCTACTTGGGAGGCTGAGGTGGGAGGATCAGTTGAGCTCAGGAATTCGAGGCCAGCTTGGGCAACACAGTGAGAGACCCGTCTCTCTCTCTTTTTTTTTGAGACAGAATCTCGCTCTGTCGCCCAGGCTGGAGTGCAGTGGTGCAATCTCGGCTCACTGCAAGCTCCACCTCTCGGGTTCACTCCATTCTCCTGCCTCAGCCTCCTGAGTAGCTGGGACTACAGGTGCCTGCCACTGTGCCTGGCTAATTTTTTTGTATTTTTAGTAGTGACGGGGTTTCACCGTGTTAGCCAGGATGGTTTTGATCTCCTGACCTCGTGATCCTCCCGCCTCGGCCTCCCAAATTGCTGGGATTGTAGGCATGAGCCACCGTGCCAGACCAAGGCCCATCTCTTAAAATCTCAGCCGAATAGAAGCTTCTTTAACAATTAATTTATGTAAAATACTTATTTCCTTCTGTCCCTTTATATGTGCTAGATTGTGTTTACATTTAATTGATCTTCGGTTAGAAAGCCACCCTATGTATTAAAAAACAGCCATTAATTTTGCTACACATTCAGTTGAATTTGACAGTAATATCAGAGCAATCTATTCACTCAATTACCTGACTGAGGCTTTCAAAATATATTGTTGAATGTATTTGGTTTAAGAGGCACATGTCAAGTTAATGAACACAGTAAGTTTCTCTACTTCTATTTGTCGTTGCCTCCATTTCTGATTTAGTATTTAACAAGTAATAACTACTTTTTGTTTCTTGACTAAACCTTGCAGTATAAATTAAGATGTAGTTAGCTGGGTGCAGTGGCATGATTGTAGTTCCAGCTACTAGGGAGTCTGAGGCAGGAGGATCCGTTGAGCCCAGTGAGTATAAGTCCAGCCTGGGCAACATAGTGAGACTCGTCTTTATTTATTATTACTATTTTTAATGTAATTGATTATTCAAAAGGATTCATTTTAAAGTTTCAATATTTTAGTAGTCGTTTTCAAAAGAGCTTTAGGTCCACAGCAAGATTGTGTGGAAGGTACAGAGATTTCCCATCTACCCCGTGCCACATGCCTACAGCTTCTCCTTCTATCAAAATGTTTTACCAGAATGATACACTTATAACAATTGCTGAAGCTACATTAACACGTGCTTATCAACCAAAGTCTATAGTTTACCTTTAGATTTGCTCTGGGTGTACATTCTGAGGGTTTTGACAAATCTATGACATGAACCTATGATTATAGTATCATACAGAGTATTTTCACCTCCTTAAAAATCTTCTGTGCTCTGCTTCTTTATCCCTTCCACCTAACCCTTGGCAACCACTTATCCTTCTATCGTCTCCATAGTTTAGTTTTTTTCCAGAATGTCATATAGTTGGAATCATACAGTATACAGCCTCTTCAGACTGGCTTCTAGTCACCTGGCAATATGCATTTAAATTTCCTCTATGTCTTTTCATGGGTTGATAGCTCATTTCTTTTTAGCACTGAATAATATTTTGGTTGTACCACAGTTCACCCATTCATATACTAAAGGACATCTTGGTTGCTTCCAGGTTTTAGCAATTATGAATCAAGCTGCTATAAACATTCATGTGTAGGTTTTTGGGTAGACATAAGTTTGCATCTCCTTTGGGTAAAATGCAAAGAGTGATATTGCTGTATCAGATGGTAAGAGTATGTTTAATTTTATCAGAAACCGCCAGACTGTCTTGCAAAATGGTTACACCTGTTTGTATTCCCTTCAGCAGTACGTTGAAGTTCTTGTTGTATCGCATCTTGGCCAGCATTTGTTTTTGTCGGTGTTTCGGATCGTCACCATTCTAGTAGGTTTTGTAGTGCTATCTCATTTTAATTTGCAGTTCCGTCAATGTAATTTGCAATTCTATCAATGGCATACGATGTAAAGTTTCATTTTAACAATCATATAACTGAGGAATATTTTCCCAGATATTCATGGGTGAAGATATTTAGGAATGCATGTATTGAGGGGAGAAAACCCGCCTTTGGGTATATATATACATATGAAGAGATTGTCTTATATTTTTTAAACTACCCCTCGCTAACTAGCAGTGAATAACACAGTATATTGGAAATTGTTGTTTTTAATTCCCGGAATTTAAAATGTTAAGCTTTCCAAGCACTCACTTTTGGTTAGGTTGGAAAGTTTACATGCTATTGAGTTGTATCAATAGAAATGTATTTTTTTTTCCTTTTCAGTTCAAAACTTTAAAAAATTTTTTGGAGTGAGGTCTCATTTTGTCACCCAGGCTGGAGCGCAGTGACACAATCATAGGTTACCGTACCTCTAATTCCTGACCTCAAGGGATCCTCCTGCGTCGGTCCCCCAAAGCCCTGAGATTACAGGCACTGGACATCATGCCTGACCCTTATTTACTTTTTTTTTGAGATGGAGTCTTGCCCAGGCTGGAGTGTAGTGGGTTGATCTCGGCTCACTACAGCCTCCACCTTCTGGGTTCAAGCCATTCTCCTGCCTCAGCCTCCCGAGTAGCTGGGACTACAGGAGCCTGCCACCACGCCCAGCTAATTTTTTGTGTTTTTAATAGAGACAGGGTTTCACCATGTTGATTAGGCTGGTCTTAAACTCCTGATTATGCTTATAATCCCAGCACATTGAGAGCATGAGGCAGGAGGATTGCTTGAGCCCAGTAGTTAGATACCAGCCTGGTTGACATAGCAAGACCCTATCTCTACAAAAAAATAATGAAAAAATTCACCAGGCATGATGGTGCATGCTTGTCATCCCATCTATTCGGGAAGCTGAGGCAGGAGGATCACTTGAGCTGAGGAGTTCGAGGCTGCAGTGAGCTATCATGACGCCACTGCACTGCAGCCAGGGCAACAGAGCGAGGATCTCTGGGGAAAAAAAAAAAAAAATTAAGAAGCTTTTTAGAAAGATTGGTATTTAAATCTTCTAAATAATGTGAGAAAGCATTTTCTCTCTTCATGATGGTGTTTTTGTTGTACCGTAGCTTCATTCATTGTACCGTAGCTTCATTAAGATTACCTTTGGACATCTCCATTTAAGTTAGGCAGTTTTTTTAAGGAGCCACTTGTGGCTTAATGGCAATTACGTTTCCATCATAGGCTTTTATTTTCTTTATTTCCAGCTTTATAGGTGCTCTTCAACAGTCTTTTGTTTTATAAAATGGAACTTTAAATGAACATTTAGATTTTAATAAGATTGCTTTTTCAAAAGTGCAGTAATTATGCTTTCTTTAAACATTGCTGCATTTGCCTCATAATGGAATGTTTTTCATGATTGCTACATTTAACGGTTTTCTGTGATTGGAAATGGTCATCAAGTCAAAGTGAAAATTGCAATTTTCCTATGTTATGTTGAGAAATTTCACTTAGAGATTTCATTGAAGTTAATTCTATGTCACTATTGTTGGTAAATGAACAGCTTTTAGGAAGCAGTTTCTGTAATGAAATTTCAAATGTTCTGAATATTTCTGTTTTATAGTTAACTGTGTAATACTTTCATTCAGGTTTTCAAATAAAATTACTGCGCAGTTAAAGGAAAGCAATGTTATGTCGAGCTTTCAGTAATTGCTTGTGTGGGCTATCTATAGTCCCTGGATGGAATAATGCTTGAGTAGATGAATACAAATACATGAATGAATTATAATATTTAGACAATGAAGATTGTAACCTTATTTTTAGCATAATTCCCTAAAGCTATTTGTGTTATATGTTCGAATACATTTCAATATGAACTTGGTAACAGTCATTTCTATTTTAAGACTTCAGTGACCTGGGAGGAGAAAATAATTGGCTCTGGTGGTTATCATTACTAGATTTTCCTTTGCTTGGAATCTAGGCATGTATTTTTCATCTGTTGGAATAAAAACATTAAAAATAATTTGTGATATATTTTATATAATCTGATTCATTAGTAATCTAATCTTGCAATATAAACTGGGTGCATTAAGCATTTGTAGTATATTAAGCCTGGGAGACTGAAGTTTCTTTTCAGCATTCTTATTCAGTTTATGATGATGGAAACTTTTCAAAATCTTTAATGGAAAATGATGTCCCAATTCACTCTTTTCTTTTTGATTTTAGATGGGAAATGTAAAGTCATAAGATCGATAGGTTGACTGTGACAACTATGTTTACTTACAGAGAGAACAGGAAATGAGAATGGGTGATATGGGTCCCCGTGGAGCAATAAACATGGGAGGTAGGGATTTGAAGCAAAAGGCTTTTGTAATTTATCATTTTTGGGGGGACTGTTTATGCTGTTTGTGGTATCTACATATCAGTAAGAAACTAAAATATGGAACCAACATTTCTAAAGGTGAAATCTCTTACATCCATTAAACTGGAATACAATACAATTATATTAAAAATATATGTCTGGGAAGAAAATTCTCATTTTGTTTTTGTTTGAAGGCTAAAAGATGTGTTATACATTCACAGGCTTAATGAAAGAAACATATAAACCAGGTTGCAATACAGCCTGAAGGTAGTTTAGTCATTGCATTGTGTAATACAGCTCTGTTTTGCAGTTTTAAAATCAATTTATATGCCTTCTAATTGGCTTTTTTTTTTTTGAGGCAGGACCTCACTCTGTTGCCCAGGCTGGAGTACAGTGGCGCAATCTCGGCTTGCTGAAACCTCGACTTCCTGGGCTCAAGTGGTCCTTCCATCTTACCAAGTAGCGGGGACTACAGGCACGTGCCACCACACTGGCTTATTTTTTGTATTTTTAGTAGAGACGGGATTTCACCTTGTTGCCCAGGCTAGTCTCGAACTCCTGGGTTGAAGCACTTTGCCCGCATCAGCTTCCCAAAGTGCTGATATTCCAGGCATGAGCCACCTCGCCTGTCCTAATTGGACACTGGAAATTGATAGTTTCTTAGTTGGAAATAGATTGTTTCTGAGTTGTGTTCTTAGGCTTTTAGAGAGCATTTTATACATTTCTATCTTAAACTAGCTTTTTGTGTAACTTTGAAGCTGTTTTCCTTCGCTTTAATGAATATTGAACTTTTTTCCTTTAACCTACAGTGTTGTGCACGGAAGCGCACTCAGTTTTGTAGACTAAGACTTGTTAAGGGAATTACATGTGTGTCGCCAATGCATGTTTTAGAGTTGACTAAGCTTTTAAGAAAGCATATTAGCAACTTTAGTATGGATTTGCTCGTATAGCCAAGTTGCAAGGGAAATAATGCCAAGTAAATAACCTGAAGGAAAAACAAATGTGGCATATCGTAGGGCCTTACTAAATTTGAAATTTGAAATGTCATACATTTAAAAGTTGGGTAAGGAATTAAATTTTATGAAATTAATTGTCCCACAAAAGCTGTCCCACATTAAATTGTCCCATAAAAGTTGTTATGAAGCTGAAAATCTTTACATAACTTAAATGTACATATTGTTTTAAAGATTACACTACCATGGCAAACAATGTACTTAACATGCACACCCATTTACAAAATCAAGTGTGTTCTCAGCATATACAGTCTATCAAATGAAACTTAAGTCATGTGTGGAATAAACATTTTCCATGATCAGCTTTTTTTTTCTTAAACTTCTGTTGCCAGTTTTTCAATACTACTAATCAGATAATGTAGAGTCATATATTGCTGTTTACTTGGTCACTTTTTACCAACAAGTAGTTAGTGACTATCTCTGGTATATGCAGGAAGCAAGAAACATGGCCCTCACCCATAAAGAACTTAATTGTGAAATTACTACAGTGGATACGTGAAATAATCAATGAACCAAGAGCATCTACGTTCTAAATTATGAAGCATAATTGAGTATAATGATGTCCAAGTGGTCCAATATTTATGTCTTTCTTTTAGAGTAAATGCTGGGATGCTATTTAATATAATCCATGTAATTTTAAGGATTTTAGGAATAAGGTTATTGTAGATTATAGGCAGTTTAAAAGGCTGTTATCATTATTAGAGTGACATTAACATCAGAGCTACACTTTAAAATAGTATAAAACTTAAAACCATTTCTGATGGTGCAGAGATACTCTGCAATTTTATCAGAAGAAATCTAAAAATATGCCTTTAGAGTCCTTATTTAGTTAGGAATTGAAGACAACTTAAAATTTTCGTGACATTTTATTCACCAGAGGACTTACTTACATTTTAGCACTTAACTCTCCTAAAGCCCAGTTTATTTAATTTTCTCTTCAGTCTTCATTCAATGTGGGACTTCATCATACTGGTTTTGTAGAGCTATTAATCATTATCATCCGGTTGGGTTGTTGAGAAGTTAAAACTATCATAACTCATCAAGTTACATTGATGGAAAGTGGCAGCAGATTTTCTGGTGTATCACTAGTGTGTATAACCAAGCGAAACCTACATTATAATGCTACCTTTCTAGTAATCAGATAATGCTAACATTTTTTATATCTTTAAATTCATTTATAGCTATGTGGTGGAAGATGTGAGTACTAAAAGTAAAGCTCTAAGCTAACTATTGTTAGTTGGAAATATTATTTTTGATTTTTTATACCTATAGTTGTATAGTTATATTCTGAACCCACCATTGTAAAATTACATTCTATTAAAGAGAAAGAGAGGAAAAAGAAAACTTCCAAACCCACCATTGTAAAATTAAATTCTATTAAAGAGAAAGAGAGGAAAAAGAAAACTTAATTTGTTTTCTAGGGGATAGTTGAGTTAAGACACCTCTTAGATACTATTCTTATACTCTCTTCATTTCTAGAAAGTATTAAAAATAGCTATTTAGAGCTATACTGAGGGAGCGGAAATATTCTTGATTAAAGTCTGTTTATCGGCAAGAGCATTTGGGGATGAAGGAAATAATTCCTTCCTATGAATTTGCTAGGTTTCTGGGGATTGGATTCAAAGAGCAGAAGTATGATGCCAGGGGCTGGTAGGGACTCAGCCATATAGAGATTTTAGCTGCATTATAATGTATATTTGAGAAATTGAGGTCTTATTGTCAGAAAATTGACCTATGTAATGAAATACTAGAATAAAATCCTAAATTAGAATGGCTTTGTCGTGAATTTTTAATGATAAACAAGTACTAACACTTAAAAGGGAAAAAAATTTTCAAAGAAAATACGTAAAAATGTGTTGCATCTGAGATCATCATATATGTAGTATTAGAGCACAAACACTATTAAAATTAATATGAGGTAGGTGGATTTTTTAATGAAAAAACTTGAAATATTATCAGATTGTCCCCATTTATGGAATTTAAGCTTGTCAGAAAGATCCAGATAGCTATATTAATGTTTTATCTGTATTTGCTTGCAGTTGCTTTTAAAAATAAGTTCTGTTATAAGTCATTTCAATTTTTTTGTTTAGATTCCATATTTCAATATAAAAAGTTAAAAAAAGAGTACCTCATGTAATTTAGCAAGGTATTCCATAAACTCAGGGAGGAAAAACAAAAAACTAAGATGAGAGGCTAGTTATAATGATCTTTATTTATATATTGCAGGAAATGATTTCCTCTCTGGCAACTTAGCATAATTTACTGCTAATATTTTTAGCCATGGCTTAAAAAAAATTAAGTGGTTTTGTAAGTGCTAATCATTTGTTACTCATTTAAACTGTAAAATGTAGTCCCCATTGTTAGGGATTATTTGGTTTAAAAGCCTACTGTAGGCCAGGTGCTGTGGCTCACGCCTGTAATCCCAGCACTTTGGGAGGCCGAGGTCAGCAGATCAAAAGGTCAGGAGATCGAGACCAGCCTGGCTAACACGGTGAAACCCCGTCTCTACTAAAAAGAGAAAAAAAATTAGCCGGACGTAGTGGCGGGCGCCTGTAGTCCCAGCTACTCGGGAGGCTGAGGCAGGAGAATGGCGTGAACCGGGAAGGCGGAGTTTGCAGTGAGCTGAGATCGCGCCACTGCACTCCAGCCTGGGCGACAGAGCAAGACTCTGTCTCAAAAAAAAAAAAAAAAAAGTCTAGTATAACAAATAATAGTGATGTCTCAAAGCTTGCAAACTGTTACAGTCTCAAATGCTCTAAAATAATTGATAGTTTCCTCCTTGATTTTATGTACTTTTGGCTTGGGGATGAAAATTCTAATTCTAGAGTGTAGGTAATGCCCTATTACAGAGTAGATAACGCATATCACATTCTCAAGGAGCGAAAATAATTTTGATAACGGTCGTGGTATATAGATTGCATAAATATTGTTAAATTGTTAATGTTTACTAAACTAAGATAGGACAGCTCTAAGTATAGATTGTTTTACATAGATGCGTTTAGCCCAGCCCCTGCTGGTAACCAAGGTCCTCCTCCAATAATGGGTATGAATATGAACAACAGAGCAACTATACCTGGCCCACCAATGGGTCCTGGTCCTGCCATGGGACCAGAAGGAGCCGCAAATATGGGAACTCCAATGATGCCAGATAATGGAGCCGTGGTAATGTATCATAAACATTATTTTGATTATATTCAGTAATGTACACTTCTGCATCAAGGATAACTTCACACTTAATATAATTTGGTATCATTTGTTTTGGCAGCCAATGAAGAAGAAAATTTTGTGACATCATATGTTGATTTATTAGAGATAGTTTTTTTGTTTTTGTTTTTGTTTTTCTTTCAGATGGAGTCTCGCGCTGTCACCCAGGCTGGTACGCAGTGGCGCAATCTCGGCTTGCTGCAACCTCTGCCTCCAAGGTTCAAGCAACTCTCTGCCTCAGCCTCTGGAGTAGTTGGGGCTACAGGCGTGCGCCACCACGCCCGGCAAATTTTTGTATTTTTAGTAGAGACAGAGTTTCACTATTTTGGCCAGGCTGGTCTCAAACTCCTGACCTCGTGTTCCGCCCGCCTCAGGCTCCCAAAGTGCTGGGATTACAGGCGTGAGCCACCGCGTCCTGCTGAGATAGTTTTTAAGTAGTCCAAGAATTAGGATTACTGTCTGTGGCATGCTGTGGTACCTCAGTATATAGCAAATGCATATGTTAATTACGGTTATTTTTCTGTGCTTTTTGTTTCCATCTTTTACCAGCATTCTAATGTTCAAGCATTTTATGATAGTGTTCTTTTCCTGTGTGGACTCCTTATATTTGATGGGGACAAAAGTCCAATATGTATGAACACACAGTTTTCAGTAAATATTTTTGATAAAAATATTACCTGTTATGATTTATTGCAAATAATTTAGCTATAAATTAACATTAAAGCGTTTGTGTATTTCCAAACCACCATTGTGGCATTCTTTTCACAGATTTTAAATTATATTTAGTAAATTTAAAGTAGACAGTTTAATCTGATCTGATCTAATCTTGATCTGAGAGTGTGAAGATATCTTTGTGTGGATTAAATACTATGAAAACAAGGTTTTTCAGTTGTAATTTTTATTATATTTAAATATATTAGTGCAAGAATGATACCTTTTTATCATTTCCATTAAAGTCTATCACTATATAAATCGAACTTTATATAGGCAAACTGTTTTCTCATTTAGTGTTTGTTAATGCTTGTTCTAAATAACATTTTGAAAGGGAAATTGTTTGGTTATCTATTTTGAAAAGGCAGTTTAGTTTTGAAACTACTATATGAAATCTTGAGGCGCCAGTGCTGCTAAGAAAGAAAGAAAGCACTGCCTGTTAGACCTGTCATCAGTTGTAAATCCATCGTGATCAGAGACGTTAAAAGCAATGCATTGTATATCTTAGAGTTGAATGCAGCATTTATCATTATTTTATTTGCTTCAAATGTAGTCTTTTAAGAATTTGGAGAAACTGGACATGCTGGCAGTTGGATTTTTTAAAATGATAGTTTATACAGGGAGATAAAGAGGCAGTGCACGGCTACTATGAACAGATGGCGCTTAACACAGTGATTGCATTTATTTCCTTCAGTAGAGGCTTTATTTTATAGTGATATGTTTGAAAGCTAGTAAAAACTATACTACTTTGGTTAAGTTTTTGTGTGGCATATAATAATCAATAGAAACATAGAAGTAACATTAACTGTCCCTTTTTTTATTGTCTCCCTGAAATTGTAAACTTTATTTAAATATCACCCTTGGTCTGTTTTGCACTGACATTTTACTGCTACACTTCAGGGAGTTCTATCCAACCTTTCAGATTAATATGTATGATTATTGTGAAGTTTTTCAAAACATTTAATTCAGATATTTAATTGTGCTTATTAGTTCATGTTATTACATTAATTTTTAAAACTTTTCCCATGATAATCTTTCAAGGAAAACACTCTCAGAAGTTTCCATACTGAAATCATAATTCTTTGTGTATGTTTGTATTAGTGCTTTCTATCTTCAAGGAATTGATGTAAAGATTTTTTTTTAGAATGTTTACTTTTAAAAAACTGAATTGATGCTGCTCCCCAGCTTTATTTCTCTGATTTTTTTAAAAAAGTATTTTTCTTACAAAAAAATAGCCGGAAGTGGTGGCAGGCGCCTGTAGTCCCAGCTACTCAGGAGGCTGAGGCAGGAGAATGGCATGAACCCGGAAGGTGGAGCTTGCAGTGAGCCGAGATTGCACCACTGCACTCCAGCCTGGGCAATAGAGTGAGACTCTGTCTCCAAAAAAAAAAAAAAAAAAAAGTATTTTTCTTACATAGCATAGTTTCATGCAATATAAACTTTTGAAAAAAGGAATCAGAGATGTATTATAATATTGTTTAGGCTTAAGATCACATTTGCTTCTGTCACGAAATCAGTTCTTTGTTCTTTAAATTGGGGCATAGCATTAGCAATATGTAAATCTTCAGATGCTGCATTTTTTTAAAAAAACATAGTAACTAATTAAATTGCTCCTTTCTTCCTTCTATGTGTGATCCTGATTCTGCTGGACTTTCTGCCGAACTTCATGACACCACCACTTGGGATTTTGCCAATTTTTCTTGTCATTTATATTTGGCGTGTTCCAAATGGACTTCATATTCTATTCCTTATTGTGTGGTATCATAGCACAATGACAGATTTCCTCAAGGACCGCCATCTCAGATGGGTTCACCTATGGGGAGTAGAACAGGTTCTGAAACCCCTCAAGCACCAATGAGTGGTGTAGGTCCTGTGAGTGGTGGTCCTGGTGGCTTTGGTAGAGGAAGTCAAGGGGGCAACTTTGAAGGCCCTAATAAGCGTCGTAGATATTAAACATTCGTTCATTCCTGGCTATCCAGAAAAAAAAAGTCAGTGGTATGCCTTTATACTTTTACCTGTTATCTGGAAGAAATGGTTTTATTGTTAATGTATGTAGACTTAAAAGTTTTTTTTTTGTAAAACTTGAGGTTTTTGTATTTTTCTTTATTCATGAGCTTTGTAGATTAGAATGGTAATGATGCTCATCATTTTGAATGTTGAAATGTGTTTGTGACTTTAGCTAAATATAAGTATTCCATAGTACTGTGAAATCTATGTAGTTACTTAATCTCAATAAAGAAATCATTTTGGATAATTTAAAACTGTTATTAGTGGTATTCTCTTACGGTCTTACTAAACTTTGCTGTAACAGTAATGCTTTGGTTGCTTTAAGTAATCCTATCATTAAAAATGAAAATGATTTTGCTTTTTAATTTGCGCAAGTAGCACTAAAGATAGAAGCTTAATTAATGAAAGCTAATGTCAATAAGGGGTAGATAGAGTAGTATATGTGGGGGTGGGAGGGTATGGGAGTTTAATTTGTATAAACCACTGATATTCCGTGAAATCGGAATTTCCAGGTACATTTCATATAGATTCTGAATATTCAGGTATTCTGAGACAGATTATTAAGGATATCTTTGTCCTGTGCTGATTTTTCCAAATAAATCTTTTTCATCTTGAAAAAAACTGTTTGAAGGCAAATCTCTTTTGCTTATAAAAAATAATTTCTAGTATTAAACATATCTGCCATTATTTATTTGGTTTCAATATCTAGACCTTACCCAATTATTATCATACAGTTAGTGTTAAACATTCTTTAAAATAAAACAATACTGTTGGGTTGGATGTTAAGTGAAGATTTGTTGTGTGATTTGTGGTGAATTAGGCATTTCTTGAGATTGTAGGTTTCTAGAAGTATTAAAAGATGGCTTGACTCTGCATTGTTGTAAATATTTCCCCAAAGTTTGGACATTTCTCCAGTAAAACTTGTTTGATGGGTTAGGACCATTTGTCTTCAAGGAATAACGGTGGTTTTTTTTTTTATTGTTTGTTTTTTTTTTTCAAGATAATGCTGAGACATCCAAGGAGTACAGTTCAAGAGGTGATTTTAAAAAGCAGATAATTACTTGAGAATGGCTAGAGTCATTGGAATCTGATTAGCTCCCTTTACTATCAAATACCTATTTTGATTTTCAATACTAGGGAGAAACTGATTTTATCACATTATAATGTTTATTGCAAAACAAAGTCATAACTATATTTAAAAATGTGTATGTTGGTCATGTTTATTTAAAATTACATTTAAGGAATCATATATGACTCATACCACAAATGTAATTCATCAGACACTGATCATAGCATAGCTATTTCTCATAAAACATCACTATGGTTTGCTATATCATGCTTTCAGCACCTTTCTGAAAGATAATATGCTATTTTAAAATAAACGGTATGTAAATAGTAGTGTCTGTTTTGCTGGAAGGTATAGTTTGGAAAGAAACAATTTAAATTTTGCATAAAAGCAGTTGGTTGTAAAGCATAATTGATGCATTCTTTTATACTAATTAAAATTTTCATACATACTCTTTCATGTTCTGCTATTTTTTTGATACACAGTGTGGATGGAACTATTTTCTAAAATTTGCGGTATTCATAGGCTTTTGTTTTTGGCAGTTCTTTGAAAACATGATTTGGAGATTGTAAAATAATAGTCAAAGACTATTCTCATGTTTCTCATAAGTATGAGGTGACGGAGAGTGGGATTTGCTTTAATTTGTGACATTAATTGGGGTATGGGGAGTTTTAACATTGATTACAGTTTTTCAGTGATATCTATTGCACTTAAATCTACCTTTCCCGTCATCTATATTTTATTCATATAATTCTCAGGTAATTTTTAGCATTGTATTTCACTTCAAAGCTGAAATATGATTGGGAGAAACTTAATCCTTTTATGTTAAACCAAGGTACCTTTGGCCAAGGCTGTGAAATTCTGTATGATTCATTCAAGAACACTTGAAGGCCAGTGCACAAAACAATGTCTTAATCTCCTGAACATCCTAGTGTCCAGGCTCAACTCTGGCACCAAGAACAGAGTTCTACACAACTTTTTCCCGGCATCAAGAAAATCCTTGTTCCGGCTTTACCAAGTTTACGCTGGGAGCAGTCAGCTTCTGAGTGACAGTCAAGTGGAACATCTCTGAACTCCCAGTTATTCCGTGTTTTTAGTGTTTTTGTATAGTTAAACTTGGTGGCTGGTTCAGTCAATATTTTTTTCTTGTGAATCAGTATACCAAGGAAGATTTTTGAATATCATCTGCTTAAAAGTGGTAGATATAAAAATAAAGATCTGTATAAATAAAAAATCTGTATTTCCAAATTTCCTCTTAAAAGGCTACCAACCATATTCAATTAAGGGCCACCACAACTGTCTAATTTTAACTTAATTACCTCCTTTAAAGACCTATTTCCAAAGACAGTTACATTCTGAGGTGATGGAGGTTAGGACTTCAACATACTATAGAATTTTATGGGACACAGTTCAGCTCATAACACCATGCTGTATTGATTGAATTGGTGTAATTTCCTATTCATTGAGATAACTCATACTTTTTCCTCCCTGCAGTAGCCTGCTTTCAGGCCCTCCTCCATCATCACCACCATCTGTGACCTAGCCTCATATACCCTGACAACATGGAATCTCATCACTGTGGATCCCCTTCACCTTCCCAACACCTAAGCTTCTGTCTGTCCTCATCTTCCATCCTTTGTTGATATGCCCCTCCTTTCAAATGCCATGCCTGGGTTCCTGTTGAAAACAATGAATTGTACCAGTGCGGTCACTCATGCCTGTAACCCTAGCACTTTGGAAGGCTGAGGTGGGCGGATCACCAAAGGTTAGGAGCTCAAGACCAGTCCGACCAACATGGAGAAACCCAGTCTCTACTAAAAATACAAAAATTAGCCGGATGCAGTGGTGCACGCCTGTAATCCCAGCTACTTGGGAGGCTGAAGCAGGAGAATCACTTGATCCCGGGAGGCGGAGGTTGCAGTGAGCTGAGATCGAGCCACTGCACTCCAGCCTGGGTGACAGAGCAAGACTCCATCTCAAAAAAAAAAAAAAAGAAAAGAAAAAAGAATATTGTAAAGGAGGTGGAAAAAAAGATAAGTGTACAGGAAGTCCAAGGAAAGAGTAACAACAAACTTCTTGACATAAACCATGCAAGCCAACAGGGGAACATGACTGTTTTTTTTGAGACGGAGTTTTGCTTTTGTTGCCCAGGCTGGAGTGCAGTGGTGCGATCTCGGCTCACTGCAACCTCCGCCTCCCGGGTTCAAGCGATTCTCCTGCCTCAGCCTCCCAAGTAGCTAGGATTACAGGCATGCACTACCATGCCTGGCTAAGTATTTTTTATTTTATTTTATTTTATTTTATTTTATTTTATTTTATTTTATTTTTGAGAAGGAGTTTCACTCTGTCTCCCAGGCTGGAGTGCAGTGGCGCAATCACTGCTCCCTGCTCACTGCAAACTCCGCCTCCTGGGTTCACACCATTCTTCTCCCTCAGCCTCCTGAGTAGCTGGGACTACAGGTGCCCACCACCACGCTAGGCTAATTTTGTATTTTTTTTGTGTTTTTAGTACAGACGGGGTTTCTCCACGTTGGTCAGGCTGGTCTGGAGCTCCTGACCTCAGGTGATCCACCCGCCTCAGTCTCCCAAAGTGCTGGGATTACAGGCGTGAGCCACCGTGCCTGGCCTGAAAGCTTTTTAAAAAGCTGTCTGCCTTAAAGTAAGGTGGGGTAGGGAGAAGCAATAAAGGTCAGAGCAGAAACCAATGATATTAGAAAAGTAAAACAATAGAAAAAAAAGGATATTTTTGAACATCAATAAAATTGATAAATCTCTGGCCAGAATAATCAGGAAGAGAGAAGACATGAATTGCCATTATCAGAAATTAGTAAAATGGCATCATTAAAATGTTTACAGATTTTAAAAATATAACAAAATATTAACGACTTTATTCCAATAAACTGGACAACTTAGATAAAATAGACAAATTCCTTGAAAAACACAAACTACCAAAGCCCACTGAAGAAACAGATAAACTGAACGGACTTACATGTTCAATAATTGGATTTGTAGTTAAAAACCTTCCCACAAGGAAGACTCCAGGCCCAGACAGTTTCATTAGTGAATTTTACCAAACATTTCTGGAATAACACCAATTATATATAAACTCTTAACAGAAAATTGAAGAGGAGAGAATACTGCCCAACTCAGTGTAAGAAGCCAGTATTATCCTGATATGAAAACTTTAAAAAGACTTATCAAGAAAAATCTACCGAACAATATCCTTTATGAACATAGACGCAAAAGTTTAAACAAAATTTTTTTGAATCCTTACAATATGTAAAAACATTACAACATCATGATCAAATGGAGTTTATCCTTTGAATGCAAGGTTGGTTTAGTGTTTGCAAATCACGCTAATTTACCTTATTACCACACACACAATCATGACTAAATGACTAATCATTAGTCATTTAACAGCTAAAATGACTGTTTTGGGTTTGTTTGGTTGTTGGTTTGAGACAGTCTCACTCTGTCGCCCAGGCTGGAGTGCAGTGGCGCTCTCATGGCAGCATCTCCAGGGCTTAAGTGACCCTCCCACCTCAGCTTCCTGAGTAGCTGGAAATACAGGTGCGTTCTACTACGACCGGCTGATTTTTGTATTTTTGGTAGAGATGGGGTTTCTCCATGTTGCCCAGGCTGGCCTCAAACTCCTGACCTCAAGTGATCCTCTTGCCTCAGCCTCCCGAAGTGCTGGAATTACAGGCGTGAGCCACCGCTCCCGGCCTGATCTACACTTTCAATGCAAGCCAAGCTAAAATCCAGTAGGTGTTTTTGTGGGGGTTATGGGGTGTAGAAATTGACTAGCTGCTTCTAAAGTTCATGTGGAAATTCAAAGGACCTTGAATTACAAAAACAACTTTGAAAAAAAAAGTTGGAAAACTTGCACTACTCAATTTCGAGACAAAATGTAAAGCTACAGTAATCAAGAGAGTGTGATGTTGGCGTAAAGACGGACAAATAGCTGGGCGCGGTGGCTCACACCTGTAATCCCAGCACTTTCGGAGACTGAGATGGGTGAATCACTTGAGCTCAGGAGTTCAAGACCAGCCTGGGCAACACTGTGAAACCCCACCTCTACAATCTCTACTAAAAAAAAAAAAAAAAGTGAGCCGGCCATGGTGGCAGCATCTGTGGTCCCAGCTACTTGGGAGGCTGAGGTGGGAGGATTGTTTCAGCCCAGGAGGCCAAGGTCGCAATGAGTTCTGATTGCACCACTGCACTCCAGCCTGGGTGACAGAGAGAGACTCTGTCAAAAAAAAAAAAAAAGCAACTGAATAAAACAGAGTTCAGAAGTAGGTCATTTCATATACAGGTTATTTTCAACAGAGATACACAGGTAATTCAGTGGGGAAAGGATGGTCTTTTGTAAAAAAAAAAATGTGCTGAAACAAATGGGTATTCTTTTTTTTTTTTACGGAGTCTCCCTCTGTTGCCCAGGCTGCAGTGCAGGGGGGTGTGATCTCAGCTCACTGCAACCTCCCGCTTCCCGAGTTCAAGTGATCCTCCCAACTCAGCCTTCCAAGTAGCTGGGACCGCAGGCATGTGCCACCACGCCTAGCTAATTAAAAATTTTTTTTTTTGTTTAGAGATGGGGTCTTGCTATGTTGCCCAGGCTGGTCTCAAACTCCTGAATTCAAGTGATCCTCCCATCCTGGTCTCCCAAAGTGCTGGGATTACAGATGTGAGCCACTGCTCACGACCTCCTTCTGAAAAAAATTTTTTTTCTTGACGAGATCTCACTCTGTCACCCAGGCTGGAGTGTAGTGGTGCGATCTCAGCTCACTGCAACCTCCACCTCCCAGGTTCAAGTGATTCTCCTGCCTCTGCCTCCCGAGTAGCTGGGATTACAGGCACCCCCCACCACTCCCGGCTAATTTTTGTAATTTTAGTAGAGACAGGGTTTCACCATATTGGTCAGGGTGCTTGAACTCCTGACCTCAGGTGATCCACCCACTTGGCCTCCCAAAGTGTTGAGATTACAGGCGTGAGCCACCACACCCAGCCACAAATGGGTATTCTTAAACAAAAAGTGAACTTTGTTTTTTGTTTGTTTGTTTGTTTTGAGACAGAGTTTCGCTCTTGTTGCTCAGGCTGGAGTGCACGATCTCGGCTCACTGCAACCTCTGCCTCCCGGGTTCAAGTAATTCTCCTGCCTCAGCCTCCCAAGTAGCAGGGATTACAGGCACATGCCACCACACTTGGCTAATTTTTTTTTTGTATTTTTAGTAGAGACGGGGTTTCACCATGTTGGTCAGGTTGATCTCTAACTCCTGACCTCAGGTGATCCACCCACCTCGGCCTCCCAAAATGCTGGGGTTACAGGCATGAGCCGCCGCACCCAGCCAAAAAATGAACTTTGATCTGTACCTCATGCTATATATAAAAATTAACTCGAGTGGATTATGAACTAAATAGAAAACCTAAAACTATAAAACTTCTAGTAGAAAACATAAGGGAAAAATCTTTGTGACCTTTGGTTAGGGAAAGATTTCTTAAATATGACCCAAAGTGATTCATTAAACCAATATTTGAGAAATTAGACGTCAATAAAATTAACGTCTGCTTTTTAAAAGACACTGTTAAAAGAATGGAAAGACAAGCCACACTCTGGGAGAAAAATATCGGATAAAAGCCTCATATCTGGAAAATATAAATCATTCTCAAAATTCAATAATAAAAGAAAACCAAAAACATTTAAATGGGCAAAATATTTTAACAGTCTTCAAAAAAATACGGATTGCAAAAAAAAAAAAATGAAAACAAATTCAACACCATTAGTCATGAGGAAAATGCAAATGAAAACCACCATGATATACACATCCATTAGAAGGTCTCAAATGTAAAAGGCTGACATTATCAGCCCAGCACAATGGCTCATGCCTGTAATCCCAGCCCTTTGGGAGGCCCAGGCGGGCGGATCATGAGGTCAAGAGATTGAGACCATCCTGGCCAACATGGTGAAACCCCGTATCTACTAAAAATACAAAAATTGGCCGGGCGAGGCGGCGCACAGTTGTAATCCCAGCACTTTGAGGTCAGGAGCTCGAGACCAGCCTGGCCAACACAGGGAAACCCTGTCTCTACTAAAAATACACAAATTAGCTGCGCATGGTGGTGGGCACATGTAATCCCAGCTACTCGGGAGGCGGAGGCAGGAGAATTGCTTGAACAAGGGAGGTGGAGGTTGCAGTGAGCCAAGACTGTGCCACTGCACTCCAGCTTGAGTGACAGAGCTAGACTCCATCTCAAAAAAAAAAAAAAACCAAAAAAACCAACGTTAGCCAGGTGTGGCAGCGTGTGCCTGTAGTACCAGCTACTCTGGAGGCTGAGACGGAGAACTGCTTGAACCTGGGAGGCGGAGGTTGCTGTCAGCTGAGATAGCGCCACTGCACTCTAGCCTGGCTACAGAGTGAGACTCCGTCTCAAATAAATAAATAAATAAATAAATAAATAAATAAATAAATAAAAGCAAAGGAAAAAGATCTGTACTTAAATGTTCTATCAGCTCCATTATAATAGTAAAAAACTAAAAGCAAGAAGTATCATTATCAACTGATGAATGGATACACAAATTGTGGTATACATACACGAAATTTATCCACCATCTATTTTGGTGTTAGGTTTATGTTGTACTCATAAAATGAATTGGAAGCTTTCCTCTTCCTTTTTTTTGAGACGGAATCTTGCTCTGCTGCACAGGCTGGCGTGCAGTGGCACGATCTTGGCTCACTGCAACCTCCGTCTACTGGGTTCAAGCGATTCTCCTGCCTCAGAGTAGCTGGGACCATAGGTCCACACTACCATACTTGGCTAATTTTTGTATTTTTAGTAGAGACGGGGTTTCACCATGTTGGCCAGGCTAGTCTTGAACTCCTGACGTCAGGTGATCCGCCCGCCTCTGCCTCCCAAAGTGCTGGGATTACAGGTTTGAGCCACCGTGCCTGGCCTCGCTTTCCTCCATTCTCTACTGTCTGAGAAGTTTATGTAAGATTGGTATTATTTCTTTTTTAAATGTTTAATAGACCTCACCGGTGAAACAATCTGGGCCTGGTGTTGTCTTTGTGGGGAAGTTTGTTTTTGATTTTGTTTTAGCATTCATCATTTATTTATCCATCATAGTGAAACATCTGTCGTTTGTTTTCCAGCATACATTCTCTGCTAACATCTCTCTGATTTTCCTCCAGGAATCCACCCATCCTCCTTTTTCAGCCCTTTGCTTCAGGTGGGGCTTTTCCTCCGCCTCAAGAATGGAGCTCAGCCAAATAGCACATCACATTTCTGTGACTACCGTGATTGCTTCAGGGATGGCTATGTGATCCATCCAAAGTCCTTGGTATGATGATGCTTTTTTGTGGCATGCTGAGATAAGGACACTTTGTGTTTCTATTGGAAATGAACCTTCAAAGATTAACTATGGCTGTGCAGTCAGTTTTCCAATCACATGGAAAATGGAACCAACTCTAAGAAAACATCTTTTTTTTTTAGACAAGGTCTCATTCTGTTGCCCAGGCTGGAGTGCCAAGGAGCAATCACAACCTGCTGCAGCTTTGAGCTCCTGGGCTCAATGAAACCTCCCGCCTCACCCTCCTGAGTTGCTGGGACTACAGATGCGTGCTGCCACGCCCAGCTGATTTTTGTGGTTTTGGTAGAGATGGGGTTTCACCATCTTTCCCAGGCTGGTCTCAAACTCCTGGGTTCAAGGGATCCTCCCATCTTGGCCTCCCAGAGTGCTGGGATTACAGGCATGAACCACTGCACTGGGTCAATTATCTGTTTTCTTTTGTCCAAAAATGTCTTTATTTCCCCTTCATTGCTGAACAGTATTTTCATCAGATACAGGTTACACATTGGTAGTTCTATTTTTTTTTTTTTTTTTTGAGACGGAATCTCGCTCTGTCACACAGGCTGGAGTGCAGTGGCGCGATCTCGGCTCACTGCAACCTCTGTCTCCCGGGTTCAAGTGATTCTCCTGCCTCAGCCTCCTGAGTAGCTGGGACTACAGGCACGCACCACCACGCCCGGCTAATTTTTGTATTTTTAGTACAGACGAGGTTTCACCATGTTGGTCAGGCTGGTCTCAAACTCCTGAACTTATGATCTGCCCGCCTCAGCCTCCCAAAGTGTTGGAATCACAGGTGTGAGCCACCGCGCCTGACCCTGGTAGTTCTATTCTTTCATCACTTGAGAAAGGTGGCACTTCCTTCTGGCCTCATGTTTTCTGATGAGAAATCCACTGTCTTTCAAATTGTTTTTGCCCTATAAGTAGGGTGTCATTTCTCTCAAACCACTTTTGATATTTTCCCCTTTGTCTTTAGTTTTCAGAAGTTCATGTTGGGTCTTGGCTTGGATTTATTTGTATTTATTTTGTCTGTGGTTCACCCAGGTTTTCAAATCTGGAGGTCTATATCTTTTGCTAAATTTGGGGAATTTTCAGTTATATATATATATATATATATCTTTTTTTCTTTGTTTTTTTTTGGAGACAGAATCTCGCTCTGTCGTCCAGGCTGGAGTGCAATGGCTCTAGCTTGGCTCACTGCAACCTCTGCCTCCTGGGTTCAAGGGATTCTCCTGCCTCAGCCTCCCGAGTAGCTGGGACTACAGGCACCCATCACCACGCCCTGCTAATTTTTGTATTTTTAGTACAGAAGGGGTTTCACCATATTGGCCAGGCTGGTCTCGAACTCCTGACCTTGTGATCTGCCCAACTCGGTCTCCCAAAGTATGAGCCACCACTTTCAACCATATTTCTTTAAATACTTCTTCAGCTCCCACTCTCTCTGCTCCTTCTCAAATTCCAGTGATGAGAATGTTAGATTTCTTGTTACAGTCCCACAGGTCCCTGAGACTGTGTTCTCCAACCTCCAACCATCCCTGGCCACAGGTCTATTTCCTGCTTTTTTTTTTAAGATAGAGTCTCGCTCTGTCGCCAGGTTGGAGTGCAGTGGCACGATCTCAGGTCACTGCAACCTCTGCCTCCCAGGTTCAAGCGATTCTCCTGACTCAGCCTCCCAAGTAGCTGAGGCTACCGGCGGGTGCCACCACGCCCAGCTAATTTTTGTATTTTTAGTAGAGACGGTGTTTCACCATGTTGGCCAGGATGGTCTCCATCTCTTGACCTCGTGATCCGCCCACCTTGGCCTCTCAAAGTGCTGGGATTACAGGCATGAGCCACCATGCCCAGTCTATTTTCTGCCATTTAAAAAATTTATTTTATTTTATTTTTTCTGAGACAGAGTCTCCCTGTGTCACCCAGGCTGGAGTGCAATGGCATGATCTCAGCTCACTGCAACCTCCGCCTCCCAAGTTCAAGTGTTTCTCCTGCCTCAGCCTCCCGAGTAGCTGGGATTACAGGCACCTGCCACTATGCCCAGCTAATTTTTATAGTTTTAGTAGAGACAGGCGGGGTTTCGCCATGTTAGCCAGGCTGGTCTCAAACTTCTGAACTCAGGTGATCCACCCATCTCGGCCTCCCAAAGTGCTGGGATTACAAGGGTGAGCCACCCCACTCAGCCCTTTCTGTTGTTTAGACTAATTCCTATTGTTCTGTCTTCATCGATTCTTTCTTCTGTTCCCTTCATTCTGTTGAGCCCATCCATTAAGTGTTTTTATTTTGGTTATTGTATTTTTAAGTTCTAAAATTTCTATTTGGTTCTTTATGTGTCTGATTTCTTCGCAGAGATTTTCTTTTTCACCTGTTTGAAGAGTGTTTGTTATTGCTCATTGTAACATTTTTATGAAGGCTGCTTGTCAGATAAGTCCAACATCTGGGTTGGTGCCTCTTGTATTTTGTCATTCAAATGGACACTTTCCTGGTTCTTGTTATGATGATTTTTTTATATTTTGGACATTTTAGGTATAATGAGATCCTGGATCTTCTTTAAACCTTCAGTTTGAGCAGCCTCCTCTGAAACTACCCCTACAAAGGAAGCAGGGTGCTTCTTCTACAAAGGAGTACAGGTGTTTCTTCTCCTTCCCCTTCATCCCTTTTCAAATGTTACCACCCTTCATAGCATCAAATGGATTCCATCGCATGCACCTGCACACATGCAGAAGTGCATTCACAGAGCACTGCATGGAGCTACGTGCACCGATGGCTCGGGAGGCCCCCCTGCTGGTTTTGACTTATGATGTAGTTTTTGCCCTTGGGTGGAGGACACTTTGCAAAAGACACAGCCTCCATCCCTGCACACCCAGCCACCACTACAAGGCTGGGAGGGTGGGGAACAGGGGGTCCTCATTCTTTATTCATAGCCTCATGAACTTCAGGGAGCACAGGCAGCGTTAACCTCAGGGGGGTTGGTTGGTTGCTTCCTTCCTCCTTCCTTTCCTTCCTTCCTTCCTTCCTTCCTCCCTCCCTCCCTTCCTTCCACAAACATATTCGGAAAGTGTATTTCATGACTAGCACTGTGCCAGACACTGGAGATAATAAAGAAAAACAGCACTGGGCCTATAATTGGGAGTCTAGATACATGATATGGAAATGCAGCTGACAATGCAAGGAGCAAGAGGACTCGCAGTGGTGCATGGCAGTTTGCTGTCATTTTCTGGGCACAGAAAGTGCTGATGGAAGGGAATGAGAAGGGGAAAAAGGAAGGATGACAGGAAGGGAGGAGGGAAAGAAGGAAGAGGAAAAAAGGACAGGAGAAAGGATTCTGCCAAAAAATTAAAATCAAATTTTTGACATTCTTTTTATTTGCCTGTTTTGAAACAAAATGACACTTGCCAGACACCAGCTTCCTGGCCCATGTCCTGGTCCTTGGTATCCAGATGACAGCAGCGTGATCCTGCTGTGAGTTCCTTCCGTGCCCTCTGATCTGAGTTCCTGAAAGCAGACAGCCACTCAGGAACTGCTGTCTCTCAGGCCAGCTGGCTGGTGACGGGCTTTTGATGACTCTGCCCTCTCTCTGCTGGGAGAGCTCCCCAGGGGCCACCAGGAGCCAGGTGACCGCTCTCAGCCTCTGTGAGCTACTGGAGGTCACCAGACCTTCCCACATCCCGGGCAGGTGCCAGGGCCTTTAAGGAGGCTTTCTGCTCTGCAGGGATGTTCTGTGGGCTCCAGTATTCTGGCGAGCATCAGCTTATTCTGGGATTAGTCTTCTTGCTCTATCGCTCCTGCCTCTGTTTTGCTTCTTTTTGGTGATGCCCTGTTTCCATCTTATGAAGAGGGCCTGTAAAATCCAAGCTCTGCACAAACCCCCAGGGGTTGTTAGGGGCACTGGAGAAGGGCTGTGTGTCGACCACTTGGTTGGATTTTACATCCCTTGGACTTGAATACTTATAATTTAAATTTGAGTCTCTGTCAACGTAACTCTTACATATTTTCTTTTTTAAAATTTCTTTCTCCAAAGTCTAGGGTATATGTACATATGGTCAGCACCATGAATCTGTTCTGAAATTTTCCTTTCTGCCAAGATTCTTACACAATTCATCTGCATAGATCAACAATAAATCCAAACTGGAGTTCCCTTTATTGCTTCCTCTTTTTGCTTTTCATTTTATAAGTAATTCAATATTTATTTGGAAATAATGTGAAATATTTAAAATGTACACAAGGGATATAGAAAAATTCAATGAACTACTGTGCATCCACCATCCAATGGAAGAAATAAAACATTATCAGTACATTGGAAGCCCTCTGGGGACCCAGTCCCAGGCTGCATATTGGCCTCCCCACAAACAGATAAACGCCACCATGAAATTAGGGTTTATAATCATCATACTTCAAAGCATAGTACATATGCTTGTATCTCTATGTAGTATGCAGTGTATTAAGTGGTTCTTGCATTGATATAAAGAGATACGTGAGACTGGATAATTTATAAGAAAAGCAGGTTAATTGGCTCATGGTTCTGCAGGCTATACAGGAAGCACAGTGTCAACATCTGCTTCTGGGGAGGCCTCAGGAAGCTTACAATCATGGCAGCAGACAAAGGGGGAGCAAGAGTGGCAGGGGAGACGCCACACTTTTTAAACAACCAGATCTCATGAGAACTTGCTCACTAGCCTGACAACAGCATCAAACCATGAGGGATCTATCCCCATGACCAAAACACCTCCCAACAGGCCCCACCTCCAGCACTGGGAAGTACATTTCAACAAGAGATTTCAGTGGGGACAAATATCCAAACAATATCATTCAGCCTTTGCCCCCTCCCCCCACAAATCTCATGTCCTTACGTTGCAAAATACAATCAGGCCTTCTCAAATGTCCCCCAAAATCTTTTCTTTTCTTTTTTTGAGACGGAGTCTCGCTCTATCGCCCAGGCCAGAGTGCAGTGGAGCGATCTCAGCTCACTGCTGGCTCTGCCTCCTGGGTTCATACCATTCTCCTGCCTCAGCCTCCCGAGTAGCTGAGACTACAGGCGCCCGCCACCATGCCCAGCTAATTTTTTGTATTTTTTAGTAGAGACGGTGTTTCACCATGTTGCCCAGGCTGGTTTCGAACTCCTGAGCTCAGGCCATCCGCCCGCCTCAGCCTCCCAAAGTGCTGGGATTACAGGCGTGAGCCACTGCGCCCGGCCACAAGGGAATTTTTAAAACTTAGTACCACAGGAACCTCTTTTAATAATTTCACAGATATTGAGGGATGAGAACAAAATAAATGCTCGGCAGATCAACTTACTTGGTTTCACAAAAACTTAAGATCCATTTTAAAGTAATTTACATAATACAGCTCAAGTTTTCAAAGTTTTTTTTTTTTTTTTTGAGACGGAGTCTCACTCTGTCGCCCAGGCTGGAGTGCAGTGGTGTGATCTCAGCTCACTGCAAGCTCCGCCTCCCGGGTTCACGCCATTCTCCTGCCTCAGCCTCCTGAGTAGCTGGGACTACAGGCACCCACCACCAGGCCCAGCTAATTTTTTTTGTATTTTTAGTAGAGACGGGGTTTCACCGTGTTAGCCAGGATGGTCTTGATTTCCTGACCTCATGATCCGCCCGCCTCAGCCTCCCAAAGTGCTGGGATTACAGGCATGAGCCACCGCGCCCGGCCTCAAAGATGTTTTATTAAGGTCATACAAAGTACCCCAGAACTTAAAGTGTAATAATGAAACATTTTAAAAAGTCCAATCAATACCATCACTGAACCATATAAACAGCTTCCTCTTTCTGAGCTTCTTGGATCTTCAGCTCTCCTGCCACATCGTGTTGACTTTCTGCATGGCCACCTCCATCTCCCCTCCTTGTCCCACACCTTCTGCTTCTGGGAGCAGAGCTCTGCTACCAGCTCACCGAGCTCCAAGAAGTCCTGCAGGGCCAGCTTTTGCTGCTGATGGGCATCTTTGAGTTCTTTGGCCTGGGATTTCAATAACTCTGAGGCTTCAACCAATTGCTGAAAAAAAAATCACAATTATAGATGTTTTATGTTTGCTTAACAAAGGCCTGGAAGGTTTAGTCTTACACTATATTAAAGAGTTACAAGTGACAGCCAATGCTGGTTACAGATTAAAGCCAAAGATCGGAGAAATCCCCTGCTTGGAAAAAGCCCTGTGGTCACCTCACCCCAGCCAAACATTCAATGGGAAGACCACCTGGGCTCAGATGATGAGCACCAACTCCACACCAAGCAAGACCCTGCAACTGCATGGAATAGCTTACAGCAGGACACCTGGCTCTGTAACGTCAACCTCTGCCTGATGTCATCTACACAACTGCAAAGGTGAATAAAGCATTTGGGCGCTCAATCTAGTTACTTAAACATAAAAGGAAACATAAATACACACACACACACACACACAAACACACACACAACTTAAGATTTAAATCGGACCATGCACAGTGGGTCATGCTTATAATCGCAGCAGTTTGGGAGGCTGAGGTGGGAGGCTCACTTGAGCCCAGGAGTTCAAGACCAGCGCCTGGGCACAATGGTGAAACCGCATCTCAAGAAAGAAAAGAAAAAAGAAAAGAAAAGAAAGAAAGAAAGAAGAAAAGAAGGAAAGAAGGAAAGGAAAGAAAGGAAAGGAAAGAAAGGAAAGAAAGGAAAGAGAGAAAGGAAGGAAGGAAGAAAGAAAGAAAGAAAGAAAGGGAAAGAAAGAAAGAAAAGAAAAGAAAAGAAAGAAAAGAAAAGAAAGAAAAGAAAAGAAAGAAAAGAAAAGAAAATTAAGAAGAAGAAGATTTAAATCAAAATCTCCCTGGGTGGAGAGCCACGGTTGGACTTACCGTGAGGTCAGCTGTACTGACAACCCAACCTTACCACTTGCTGCACTGATGACCCTGACCTCCCCACAGCCAATCTGGTCAACAATGTGGTTGTTTAGTCACTGTCACACCTGCTGGACTATTACTGGAAGTGAGGAGAGGTGGAGCAAGCTGGCAGGGCAGCTCCCGCATGGGGAGGAAAGGCCTCCCCAGGCCTCTCTGCCCGGCTCAGAGTTATTGTGACTACATTAAGCAATGAGACACCACCCAGCCCACACTGCAGTCCCAGACAAGTCATGCAGGGGAATGACACCACAGATGATCTTAAGTAGCAATTTCAGTTTACAATCTGGCACATTTTAGAGGACAGACCACAAACTATAGGTCCAAGGACTTACGTGTATAAATGAATGTATTTTAGAAAACAGAACCTACTTGTGTTATTACTACTATACTGGCATTTGAACATGAAGTTTCACACATCTTACTAAAAACCAAATTTATGAAGAAGTTATGGGGGAATTACCCACATTTTAACAAATGGTCTTTTTTGCAGCTCCCTGTCATCACATGGTGGAGAGAGAAGGGGGAGTCACTGGTGTCAGGCCCAGCGTATCACTGCAGATGACACAGACATAGTTCCTCATTCAAAATTGGCAGGGGTGGGGGAGTTGCTGCTTACTTTGTGGGGTTGAACTGGAGATGGCAGATGACTGCGAAGTGGGTGCCTGCTGCAGGCAAGGTGCTAGTAGGCAGCCATGACTGGGAGCCAAGCTCAGCCAGCTGACACGAGCTATGCAGCACCCGGCTGGTCCCTAGATCCAGGCTTGGCCCTGGTGTCCTGCATGCAGCAGGGACAGTCCATGAGTAGGAGTCCCAAGAAGGTCTTTAAATATCTGTATGAACTCAACCTTACAAAACTGCAAAGTCTCGTAAGCCTTTCTCACCCAGAACTGAGCCACCTACCTTGCGCAGGTCCTCATTCTCCTGCCACACCATGCTGCCTCTCTGGCCCTGCCAGCCGCTGCGTAAAATCTTGGCAAAGTGTCCTTGTCCTCAAGTTGTCACTCAAGCCTGTTTGAATCTGAGCAAAAGAGGAAATAATTTGTGCTCCTTTCTGTGTAGTGACTATATGTAAACTTTGTTAGCTGGCTTACTGCAAGGATTTAATAATTGACAACACTTTTTTTTAGTACTGTATACTAAATAAAATACACAAGGCAGCAATACTAATACTGTTTACTACAAGTTAGTTATGGAATCATAACTTACAGTAAAAATGGGCACGTCCAAGACTCAATTTTTATTTTGTTATTTACAGTAGAATAAATATTTTGTTCCTAATTTTCCACACTCTCTACTGGGAATATGTGTTACTTTTATAATCAGAAAAATAAGTATTGCAGTCATGTGGCATATAATGATGTTTTGGACAACAGCACACAGCATATACAACAGTGGCCCCATAAGATTATAATACCATTATTTTTCATGTAGCTTTTCTATGTTTAGATACACAAATCCTTACTGTACAGGTCTGTAGCTGAGGGGCAATATGCTGTACCATGTGGCCTAGGTCGGCAGTAGGCTGCTCCATGTAGGTTGGTCTAAGTACACTCTATGATGTTCTCACGTCAACGAAATTGCCTGATGATGGCTTTCTGAGAGCGTATCCCAGCCTCTGAGGGATGCATGACTGTACTGAAGAGCATGGGGTGACATGGGCTACAGCTGAGTTCTGTGCATGATGTGGTTGGAGCCCTGAGGAAGGGGAGGGCTGTGGACTGAACTGTGTTCCCCCATTATTAGACACTGAAGCTCCGATCCCCAATGTGACTGTATTTGGGGATGGGGCCTATAAGGAAATGATGATGATTATGTGAGGTCATAAGGGTGGGCCCTGATCCAGTAGGATTCGTGTCCTTATAAGAGACAAGGGAGCTTGAGTGCTGCCTTCCCCCACCCTGTGGGAGGACATGGTGAGAAGGTGGCTGTGTGCAAGCCAGGACAAGAGGCCTCTGGGACTTTTAGCCTCCAGAACTGTGAGAAAATAAAACTCTGTTGTTTAAGCTACTCAGTCGATGGTATTTTTTTAGGGCACCCGGAGCCGACTAAGATGGAAGGATTCACCCTTCTGGGGAGAAGAGGCAGGAGGCAAGAGGCCTCCTCTGGTTTCCCTGGCTCTCCACAGATCTCCCTCCCTGCTCCTCCTCTTTGTGCCAAAACATCCTTCTAAGGGTAGACCTGATTGCACTGTTCAGAGGTCCCCAAAGCCCACAGAAAAGTCTCAACTCCTGGACCTCGTGAGTCCCATCCCACTGGGGGAGCTCCCTCTTTCTCTGCTCTCCTCTCAGGAGGGAAAGTTAAGAGCCTGCTTGGCCACCCTCTAGGGAGATGCCATGATGGGGTGCTGCATCCTGGTGATGAGCTGGGGGTAAGCCAGCACGTCTCCTCCAGGCCTTTTCTCAGAACTGAATACACACTGTTAAGATGATCTTTAGAAATGGAAGAATCAAACTGGGAAGAATTACACGCCTGTAGTCCCAGCCTACAAGGAAGCCTGAGGCATAAGGATCACTTGAGCCCAGGGGTTTTGAGTCCAGCCTGGTCAACATGGTGAGAACCAGTGTCCAAAAAATAAATAAATAAGCAATAAATAAATAAGGAAGAATCAGGTGACTGCTCCAGACTCCTCCAAAATGGGCATTGTGTCCCTACTCTGCTCTTCCCAGGACAGGGCTGTGCCTTCCCCTTTCCTGGTGGCCATAAACCCAGTCCCTCTCACTAAAGAAGAGAGAAAAGAAAAAGTGTTCAAAGCACTTTGAGTTATGCGAGGTGTGCAGAATGTATCAGGCCCAGAGACAGGAATATGGGACTTCAGTCACACACCTCATACCCATGCCCCAGCAGCTGTGTAAAGGCATTTTGTTCCTGACTAGCTTTATCTTCCTGTTACTAGAATTTGTGATACAAAAGACAATATAGAGCCAATAAATAGCTTATGTTATTTTAATATACATTCCTCTGGCCAGGCCAGCCAAGGTGGAAGGCTCCCTTCCGGCCAGGAGTTCAAGACCAGGCTGGGCAACACAGCAAGACTCTGTCTCTATTTGTAAAATTCTTGGTAAACAATTTAGAAACTGCCCCTTCTTTTCCTTTAAAAACCCATTTGTAACTGCGGCTAATTAGAGTGTATATTAAGGCAACTTGCATCTCCAAGGTTGCAGTTCGCAAACTTGGCCCAAATAAACTGTATTTTTTTTTAATTTTTTGTGAGACGGAATCTCCCTCTGTCACCCAGGCTGGAATGCAGTGGCACAATCTCGGCTCACTGCAACCTCCACCTCCCGGATGCAAGCGATTCTTGTGCCTCAGCCTCCCGAGTAGCTGGGATTACAGGCACCCATCACCATGTCCGGCTAATTTTATTCATTTTTTATTTTTTGTAGAAACGGGGGCAGGACGGGTGTCACCACGTTGCCCAGGCTGGTTGCAAACTCCTGACCTCAAGCAATCCTCCGGCGGAGGCCTCCCAAAGCACTGGAATTACAGGCCTGAGCCACTGCGCCCGGCCCAACCTCTCCACCTATATTAATTTTACCTCTGCTTCTTCTTTTCTTTTCTTTTTTTTTTTTTTTTTAAGACGGAGTCTCGCCCAGGCTGCAGTGCGATCTCGGCTCACTGCAACCTCTGCCTCCCGGGTTCAAGCAATTCCCCTGCCTCAGCCTCCCGAGTAGCTGGGATTACAGGCGCGCCCACCATACCCGGATAGTTTTTGTATTTTTAGTAGAGACGGGATTTCACCATGTTGGCCAGGTTGGTCTCCAACTCCTGACTTCAGGTGATCTGCCCGCCTCTGCCTCCGAAGTAATGGGATTACAGACGTGAGCCACCGAAACCCACTCACTTTTTCCTTTTAGATCACAAAAGTGATCAAATCCCGCCACTTCCCGGGTGCTGGGTGGGAAGGTGGGGTGACTGCCGTGCTGCTGTGACTTGGGTAGATGCCGTGAAGGCCTCTCAAAGGCGGCCATGTTTGCAAAGATCTGAATAAGGCACCTCCAGAGGAACCGGCATGGGGCAACTGGGGAGGAGGCAGCGGCACAAGTTCGTGGTCAAGCCACTGCAAGGCTGGGAGCTTACTTACAAAGCAATGTTCCTCCACCTATAAAGACGCAGTAGCTGCTCCAACCCCAGTCAGAGGACCCCCGGAAACGTCTCAGCCCACGCACTGCCCTCTGACCCCACTGCCTTCCCGCCAGTCCTGCATCCAGTCAGAGGGCCCTCTCTGAGCCCGCTGCCTTCCCGCCAATCCTGCATCCAATCAGAGGGCGTTCCCACTACGTGATTTGCACAACGGCCAATCGAAACTAGGATCTGAGCCTTGGCCCGCCTCCCAGGAGCTCCGGACCAATGGTGGCCTGGCACCAGCAGGCCAATCCCAGACAGCGCACGGCGGGAGGCTGTCGTTGGGCGTGCGCAGCTGCAGCGGCGGTTGAGGTCAAGTGGTAGCGTTGGGCTGCGGCAGCGGAGGAGCTCAACATGGTGAGGCCAGGTCACTCCCACCCCGCAGACGCCCAGGCTGGAGGGTGGACGAAGTTGGCCTCCTGAGGTGGCTGGATGGAGGGATGGTGTTGCGGGCCAGGGTGCAGAGAGGAGGTCAGAGAAGGATGCGGGGCCCAGGGCGGGACACGAGGACACGGGATCGTCTACTGGGTCTGCGGGCTCCAGGGCAGGGACGGCAGCTTTTGTTTTAGACGAAGCTGCCGGCCTTGAGTCAGTGGACGGGGAGCATTGACCGTGTCCTGTCCCCCAGAGAGCAAACAGTGGTGCCGCCTCCTGAAGACAGAAGGGCGCTGCTCCCGCTTTCCGGTCTCCAAACGTCTCCGTCCTATTGGAAACCACTGAGGAGCCCCAGGAGCCTTGCTGATGGAGGCAAGGGCTGTGGACATTGGTCAGATCAGGAATTAAAGCTCAGACGGGAGTTGGAGGCGGGGAATCCCCTGAGGTCAGGGGCTCCTCACTAGCCTGGCCAATATGGCGAAATCCCTTCTCTACTAAAAATAGAAAAATTTCCGGGGTGGAGGCGTGGATCTGTGGTTCCAGCTACTCGGGAGGCTGAGGTGGGAGGGTCAGCTGAGTCCAGGACTTCGAGGCCGCAGTGAGTCATGATGGTGCCACTGCACTCCAGCTTGTGCGACAGAGAGAGACCCTGCCTCAAAAAAAAAAAAAAAAAGCAACCAACGCATTCACATAAAGAATAGATTTCTAAGTCCCAAGTCTGAATAGCAGTGGCCGTGGTTTGTCGAGTATCTTTTTTTTTTTTTTTTTGAAACGGCTCAACAACAGCTCTGTTGCCCAGGCTGGAGCACAGTTGCATGATCACGGCTCCCTGCAGCCTTGAACCCCTGGGCTCCAGCAATCCTCCTGCCTCAGCCTCCTGAGTAGCTGGGACTACAGGTGTGTGCTGCCACAGCTGGCTAATGTTTAAATTTTTCGGCCGGGCGCTGTGGCTCACGCCTGTAATCCCAGCACTTTGGGAGGCCAAGGCGGGCATATCAAAAGGTCAGGAGATCAAGACCATCCTGGCTAACACGGTGAAACTCCATCTCTACTAAAAATACAAAAAATTAGTTGGGCATAGTGGCCTGTAGTCCCAGCTACATGGGAGGCTGAGGCAGGAGAATTGCTTGAACCCAGGAGGCAGAGGCTGCAGTGAGCTGAGATTGTGCCACTGCACTCCAGCCTAGGTGACAGAGCAAGACTCTGTTTAAAAAAAAAAAAAATTTTTTTTTCATAGTTGCCCAGGCTGGTCTCAAACTGGTCCCAAGCGATCTCAGCTCAGCCTCCCAAAGTGCTGGAATTACAGGCATGAGCCACCACACCCGGCTTGTCAGGGCTTAAAGAAACCACCAAAGGACAGTGCAGTGTCCCAGCACTGATGACGTCTGGGAGCCATTACACTCCTGGGCTTCAAGGGGTGGAGGGGAGGGAGTGCTTACGAAAAATTGAGAGGGTAACTTTATGAAGAGGGCCACCTGCCAAAAGTGTGGCCTTGATGGAGGGATTTGTATCGCCCATGAAAGGTGAGCAGGAAGGGGCCAAGGGGAGAGTACCCTGACACCACTCTCCTCCAGCCTCCTGGTCTCCTGCTGCTGCCTGTCATTGAACAAACCAGCACGAAGCCAGAGAGCAAGGAAGGCCTCTGATGCTGTCCTCATGGGTCAGCCTCGGAGAGCACAGGGCGGGTGGTGAATGATGGAGGGTAGATCTGGGGGTGCAGAGAGAGGACACATACTGAACACCTGGGCTTGGACCACAGTGACCTGAGACCTACTCTCTATTTCCTTACCCAACCCCATTACCTTATCCTTTGATAGGACATAATCAAAAACTGCTATGTATTCTTCAGAGAATTACTGTGACTGGCTATAATGTGGGGTTGATTACTGACATTACATGGCTTCCAAGTTTTAAAATAATCTAATTTTTGTGTAGTGGCAAACATTAGGTTCTAGGGCTACCTCTGGAACTTAGCAGCTGGGATGGTGTAGAGCAAGTAAGTTTTCACAGGGATAAAGGGGTCAGTCACCTAACCCTCCTAGGAAATATCAATTGTGAAAGCACCAGATACTGAAGCAGTATATAAATATTAAATTAGAATATTTTGCATACCATATAGATTCAAGTTGCCTTGAAATGAATGGGTCTACATTTATGTTCTGGTTCACAGCGTGAGTGTATCTCTATCCACGTGGGGCAGGCAGGAGTCCAGATCGGCAATGCCTGCTGGGAACTGTACTGCCTGGAACATGGAATTCAGCCCGATGGTCAGATGCCAAGTGATAAAACCATTGGTGGCGGGGACGACTCCTTCAACACGTTCTTCAGTGAGACTGGAGCTGGCAAGCACGTGCCCAGAGCAGTGTTTGTGGACCTGGAGCCCACTGTGGTCGGTAGGTGCTCGGGTCCTGGATGGCAGCTTTCCTAGGAGGGTGGGAGAGCATCGTCGGTAAGGCCCCATGTGGGCTCCTTTGAATCCTCCTGCAGAAGGTATGAGATAGACAAGCATATTCCCATGGTGTTAACAGAAACTGAAAGGTTCGTGATTAAAGTGTCTGTGAGACTCGGCTCCTAAGTTAGGAAAACCTGGCCTACAGGGAAAAGCTGCTTTGCCAACAGTAAGATGGGCTATGGAGAGATTCCGTCGTGGCTGCCTCAGCCCTGTTCAGGTGGCCCTGCCTGCAGGGCACAATGGCATTGGTTTCCTCCTGAATGCTGTGTACTCTTATGCTGGTGCAAGAGAGTCTTGACCTGCATCTTAGGCATAGAAGGTTAAGTACAGAACAGTCATTTGCTTCCTCCAGATTAGAAGCCCAGGATAGTTTCCAAGGAGAGCTGCAAAGAGACAGCCCCTTTCAGTGGCCCCACATGAGATGACAGTGTCACCTGAAAGCCTGTGGGGCCCAGGCCACACAGGGTGCCCTGATGGGACTGCCCTGCAGAAGTCACACTGACCTGGTGACTTCTCAGTTTGTAAGCATTTTTAACTTACAGCCTTCAATGTAGCTACATGTAGGAAAGAATTATGTACCTGTAGAATTACCTGTGTGGGGGTGCTGGAGCTTATTTCCCTTCACTGGGAGCTGGTCGTGCTGACATTTATATTGTAAGCTGAGTTTCACTTCCTAGAGTCATAAATCGCAGTTTGGTTATCACACATTTGCACTTTGGTTATCACACAGAGACATTTTCTACCAGACACTGCCACTGTTGACCTACAACATGTAGGTCATGTACTTTGAACAGCATGTACTTTGTAGAAGTGAACAGTCCTGGAATGTGTCCATCTTGGTGAGTACAGGCCTTAAAGATTCACAGTACATACGGTCTCTTTTGTAGATGAAGTGCGCACAGGAACCTATAGGCAGCTCTTCCACCCAGAGCAGCTGATCACCGGGAAGGAAGATGCGGCCAATAATTACGCCAGAGGCCATTACACCATTGGCAAGGAGATCGTCGACCTGGTCCTGGACCGGATCCGCAAACTGGTAAGAAGAGAAAGCTTCATGTGACCATTGTCCTGCACAGGAGGGTAGATCTTAGATTGTGAAGGGGAGGTCATTTTGTCAAAACCTAGACCAGCATGTTGGCCGGGTCTGGTGGCTCACGCCTGTAATCCCAACACTTTGGGAGGCCGAGGTGGGCAGTCACCTGAAGTCAAGAGTTTGAGACCAGCCTGGCCAACATGGTGAAACCCTGTCTTTACTAAAAATACACAAATTAGTCAGGTGTGGTGGTGCCTGCCTGTAGTCCCAGCTACTCAGGAAGCTGAGGCAGGAGAATGGCTTGAGCCCAGGAGGCAGAGGTTGCACTGAGCGGAGTTCATGCCACTTCACTCAGGCCTGGGCAACAGAGTGAGATTCTATCTAAAAAAAAAAAAAAAAAAAAACAACTTAGACCATCATCTTGACTCCTATTGCGTCTGCAATGGTCTTAGTCTGAAGTATGCATGGTGATTTGTCTGTAGATCTTTGTCTGCTTTTCTTTGCTTCAGAGTGTACTGCGTGTTTATTATGGATGATTGGAATCCATATCAAGTCTTCAGAGGCAGAGAAGTGGCCCTGGCTTGGTGGAGGTTGGTGGTGTGGCTTCCACGGGCATTGATTCATGTTGTCTGGTTTCCCTCAGGCGGATCTGTGCACGGGACTGCAGGGCTTCCTCATCTTCCACAGCTTTGGGGGCGGCACTGGCTCTGGGTTCGCATCTCTGCTCATGGAGCGGCTCTCAGTGGATTACGGCAAGAAGTCCAAGCTAGAATTTGCCATTTACCCAGCCCCCCAGGTCTCCACGGCCGTGGTGGAGCCCTACAACTCCATCCTGACCACCCACACGACCCTGGAACATTCTGACTGTGCCTTCATGGTCGACAATGAAGCCATCTATGACATATGTCGGCGCAACCTGGACATCGAGCGTCCCACGTACACCAACCTCAATCGCCTGATTGGGCAGATCGTGTCCTCCATCACGGCCTCCCTGCGATTCGACGGGGCCCTGAATGTGGACTTGACGGAATTCCAGACCAACCTAGTGCCGTACCCCCGCATCCACTTCCCCCTGGCCACCTACGCCCCGGTCATCTCAGCCGAGAAGGCCTACCACGAGCAGCTGTCCGTGGCTGAGATCACCAATGCCTGCTTCGAGCCAGCCAATCAGATGGTCAAGTGTGACCCTCGCCACGGCAAGTACATGGCCTGCTGCATGTTGTACAGGGGGGATGTGGTCCCGAAAGATGTCAACGCGGCCATCGCCACCATCAAGACCAAGCGCACCATCCAGTTTGTAGATTGGTGCCCAACTGGATTTAAGGTATGACTGGGTAATGTGGAGTCCTTGTACCTTTCAGCAAGCAACAGACACAGAGTAATGCTGCCCCTGAAGGCCCACATCCTTTGAGGATACTACCCCTGTTCCATGGGCTAGGCACGTGGGCATCAATTAGTGAACCAGAGTGATCATTAATTCAGTGATCTTTTTTTTTGAGGCAGAGTCTAGCTTTGTCGCCCAGGCTGGAGTAAAGTGGTGTGATCTCAGCTCACTGCAATCTCCATCAGCCTCTCAAGTAGCTGGAATTACAGGCACCCACCACCACGCCCAGTTAATTTTTATGTTTTTAGTAGAAACAGGGTTATGCCATGTTGGCCAGGCTGGTCTCAAACTCCTGACCTCAGGTGAGCCACTCACCTTGACCACCCAAAGTGCTGGGGTTAGAGGCGTGAACCACCACGCCTGGCCCAGTGATGTCTTTTGAACTCTCTTTCTGAGTCATTACACTATGTATCTGTGATGAGCTTTACTTACTTACTTTTTTGTTGTTGAGAAGGCTGGAGTGCAGTGGTGTGATCTCGGCTCACTGCAACCTCTGCTTCCCAGGCTCAAGTGATTCTCTCACCTCAGCCTCCTGAGTAGCTGGGACCACAGACATGCACCACCACACCCAGCTAATTTTTGTGTATTTAGTAAAGGGATTTCACCATGTTGGCCAAGCTGGTCTCAAATTCCTGGTCTTAAGTGATCTGCTTGTCTTAGCCTCCCAAAATGCTGGGATTACGTGCATGAGCCACTGTGCTCAACCCTATTTATTTACTTTTTTGAGACAGAATCCCACCTGTCACCCAGGCTGGAGTGCAGTGTGGTGATCACAGCTCTCCACTAAAAATACAAAAATTGGATGGGCATGGTGGCCCATGCCTATAATCCAGCACTTTGGGAGGCCAAGGCAGGCGGATCACCTGAGGTCAGGAGTTTGACACCAGCCTGGCCAACAGGGCAAAATCCCGTGTCTACTAAAAATAGAACAATTAGCCGGGTGTGGTGGCGGGCACCTGTAATCCCAGCTACTGAGGAGGCTGAGGCAGGAGAATCACTGGGACCCAGGAGGTGGAGGTTGCAGTGAGAAGATATCACTCCACTGCACTCCAGCCTGGGTGACAGCACAAGACTCTGTCTCAAAAAAAGAAAAAAAGACAAGATCATACAAATTCTAGGCCTTACAGGTTACACGGCCTCTGTCACACCTACCCCACTCTGCTGTTGGATAGCAAAATCAATCTGCAAATGAAGGGGTGTGGTGGCTGTGTTCAGACAAGATCTTACAAAATTAGGTGGCTAGTCCAGCAGCTGTGCTAACCCCTGAAGGAGAGGAAGAGACACCCACAGTAGGAAATCCCAGTCAGAACTGACTGCAGTGGTCTCCCCCAACAGAGACGGTGGGGGTCTGAGCCAGAGGCAGCAGGGAAAGCACAGCACAAGAACGCACAGGCCCAACAGAAATGCCACAAGATTTAGTAACCAACTATTGATAAAGCTGAAAGAGGACAGCAAGGTTTCTTTTGTGTCAGTGGAAGGTGGGGACAGATTTTGTGTCTGAGGCAAACCCAGGCCAAAATTACTAGGCTTCCCAGAAAAGAAATAAAGACATTGCTGCTTTTTGTTTTGTTTTGTTTTTGAGACGGAGTCTTGCTGTGTCGCCCAGGCTGGAGTGCAGTGGCATGACCTCGGCTCACTGCAAGCTCCGCCTCCTGGGTTCATGCCATTCTCCCGCCTCAGCTTCCCGAGTAGCTGGGACTACAGGCGCCTGCCACCACGCCCGGCTAATTTTGTTTTTGTATTTTTAGTAGAGACCGGGTTTCACCATGTTAGCTAGGATGGTCTCGATCTCCTGACCTCGTGATCTGTCCACCTCGGCCTCCCAAAGTGCTGGGATTACAGGTGTGGGTCACTGTGCCTGGCCTTTTTATTTTTTTGAGACAGGGTCTTGCTCTGTCACCCAAGGAGTGGTAGGATCTCAGCTCATTGGAACCTCTGCCCTCCAGGTTCAAGCGATCCTCCCACCTCAGCCTCCTGAGTAGCTGGGACCACAGGTGCACGACACCATGCCCAGCTAATTTTTTTGTATTTTTGGTAGAGACAGGGTCTTGCCATACTGCCCAGGCTGGTCTCAAACTCAGTTCAAGAAATCCACCTTGGCCTCCCAAAGAGCTGGGATAATGGGTGTGAGCCACTGCACCTGTTGCTGTTTTCATCACAAAAAACTCTTTTTTTAAAAAAATCAAACCCTCCATGAGACAGTGGAGTGAAGGATGTTGTGAAGCAGTTTATAGTAATGCCCAAGTTAAAAGAAAATATATACACCACCTACAAGATTCCCCAAAATGCCCATAAAATTACTAAGTTCAACCTACCTTTTCCACATGAATTCTACCACCCAAGAAAGGGGCACAAAAATTCTTTAGAAAATACCTTATTCTTAAAAAAAAATAAATAAATGCTGGGCATGCTGCCTCATGCCTGTAATCCTAGCACTTTGGGAGGCTGGGGTGGGTGGATCGATTGGGCCCAGGAGTTTGAGGCCAGCCTGGGCAACATATGTTGTCTGGAACTGTCATCCTGCCTGGCACAGAGAAGGGCTTAGTGACATTTGTGGGGTGAACTGAGAATTCTCCTGTTCACCTACAGGGTGTCTTCTTTTTGAGGAAAAGCAGCCACCATTTCCAGGTTGATATAAGCTTCATGGACTGTTTCTTCCTCTTCTCCGGCAGGTGGGCATTAACTACCAGCCCCCCACGGTGGTCCCTGGGGGAGACCTGGCCAAGGTGCAGCGGGCTGTGTGCATGCTGAGCAACACCACGGCCATCGCGGAGGCCTGGGCTCGCCTGGACCATAAGTTCGATCTCATGTATGCCAAGCGGGCCTTTGTGCACTGGTACGTGGGAGAAGGCATGGAGGAGGGGGAGTTCTCTGAGGCCCGCGAGGACCTGGCAGCTCTGGAGAAGGATTATGAAGAGGTGGGCGTGGATTCCGTGGAAGCCGAGGCTGAAGAAGGTGAAGAATACTGAGGGGAGGGTGTGGTGGGTTCTCCACTCCACTGCCACCCCCAGCGTGGCTGCTTTCAAGTTCTTTGCAATTAAAGGTTCTGTATAAAACCAAGACCTCTGTGTATCATACTGCTTAGCTTTGCCGCAGGAGCAGGTGGGACCCCCAGAGCCTGCATGGACAGTGGTGGGGTGCCAGCCTGCCCTGCTAGCATGGAGTTGGGTGCAGCGGGATGGTACATACTTAAGGAGCTGCCACAGAAGTAACTTGACACGGAGAAATAGATTTCCTAAATTCTAGGAAAGCACAGTCAGGGTTTTCAACTGAATTTGCAATTTTGGGGGCTTCTCTATTGATGGGTGATGCTAGCTAAAAAGAAGAGTCTAGACGTGGAGTGTTTAAATCTGAGGTCTGTGGATGGGGCTTGTCCATGAAATCCCTAAAGCTGCAGGTCAGATGTGTAAGGTCAGGACATTTTAGAAGGGAAAGAGTGTTACTGTGTTCTGCACAGCATTCGTGACCCACAGAAGGTTACAACACACCCAGCCTTCCACAGTAACCTGGAAGACAGCGTTTGCCCTCCGTGCACACACACGGCCACTCTGCCCCTCAGCACTGTCAATCAATGATCTTGGTAGAAAACCTCCCACTTCCACTTCAAGTGAAGCTTGCTGATGTTTTATAAAAAACCTGGCAATCCAGATGCCTTTTCTCAGAACCCAAATCAGGTCCAGGAAGCTGACCCATGGTGAAGGGACCTGGTTAGTTCAGCTGTGGCACAACCAGGAATGGCACAAAAACGTCATTCTAAGTCTGTGCCTTAATATAATTAAAAAAAAAAATGGTAGAGAATGTCTGACCTGGATGCTCTGCATCTCAGAAAGGTTTATCATCAACAGAAGGAGACAACACGTAGCCTTTGCTGGGGACAGTGATGTGACAAGTCTCTGCCCTATCCTAGGTGCTTCTCTGTGTAGGGCTCTTCCCACGCCCGCCCCCCTTGGGCAGCCTGGTAGTGCTGGGCAGGTGGGGCATCCTCTGGCTGGATCCTTTGCGGCCGCTGCATTCCACCAGGGCCAGTGCTCCCCCGAGGGCAGTGCTGCCTGTGTTTCTCTCTGAGGAGACACAAAGCACAATGATTAGGAATGGGTGAGCCCTGTAACTGCAGCATCTACTATACTCATGCTCCTTGAGCAACATGGTGTCTACACATTTCCATCAAAGCCGCTTCAGCTAGAGACCCTGCATCAGCCTTGAGTCCTGAGGCCCAGAACCACTAAAGACAGGTCATGCCCCAGAAGCCCTTGGCAATGTGTGCAGGGGACCCTTTAGGATGTGTCCCAGGAGCAAAGCCATGCAGAGAGCACACTGCCAAGGGAACATTTTGAAAGGACACACACCACAGGTCCATTTAGGGAAAGGTAGCCACGGCCAGTTCACACCTGGCCTGGACAGCAAACCTGGTCTGCCCTGATAGTGCCAGCAGTGGCAGCAGCAGCAGGGGCTCGCCGCCTCATCCTCCAGGTGTGTTCACGCTGGACCGTACATCTGAGCTGCCCCAGACAGTGATAGGCAGGAAGTACTGCAGTCATCAAGTCCTGGAATCGGGTTTCTGATTTTGATTTTGGAAGCTCTTACGTTGTTTCCTACCTACCCAAGTGTTCTGCAAACACTGGTCAAGCCTCTTGCTCTTGGGTTTAGCTGTTGATTCCACAGCTGGGTTCCTGCCACAGTCTGAATGCTTGAGACTTTCCTTCTGACCGCCAGAGTCTCACTCAGATAAAGACCACGGGTTCAGAGTTTCTTCGATTTGTAATTTGCTTACTTTACTCTTTTTTGTGAAGATAGCCAAGAAAGATCTGCAAGGACACTGGGGCCAGAGCTTTACTTTAATGGATTTCCCTGGGCTCAGGGTGTTGACAGCATTAGCAAGACCGACTGAGAGGACCCTTCAGGGGACAAATGTGCCCGGGTAGCAGGCTTGCCTGTGGGGTCACAGCCCTCTATGTGGAGTGCCTTGGCTAGGGCTCTCCTCTGCTCCAGCCTGGCAGTGTCTGCCCCGTGGGCTCTAACCAGGGCACGTGTCCCCTGCTTGATTCACAGTGTTGGATCCTCCATTTCATCCCCCCAGCTTTTCCTTTGTCCTGACCGAGAGAGCGCCTTGACCACTCTGTGACTTGGTTGGCTGCATGTTCCACCCGCAGGCTCAAACCCTGGCTGGGGCCTCGCATCTTCCCAGACACTGGGATCAAGGCCGCAGTAAGCCGTGATTGCACCACTGCACTCCAGCCAGGGCAGCAGACTGAGACCCTGTCTCAAAAAATATGTATCTTGTTTATTTTATGTTTTTATTTATTTTTTTGTTTTCTTCATTGTGTTTATTTTATTTTATTTTCTTAGTCTTCTATCGCACACAAAAAATGTATTTTGTTAAGAGGCTGACTTACTTAACTGGCCCAAGTCTAAAGCAACACTGCTTGGTATGCCATGTACCACACTGGAAGAATCCAAAGCTTCTCTTCTCATTGGCACCATCACATCAGGGTTCCTTTGGGCTCAGGGCTGATCCCATGGGTCTCAGCCAGGGAGTGGCCTCCTCAAGAGAGAGCTGAGCAGCAGGCGGTGCAGGACTGGAGCCAGGGCAGGAGTGGGTGCTGGTCCTGCCCACGGCCTCACCACATACTACTGTTTGAGGAGCTGCACACCATCTTCCCATGGCTGGTAGAGAGCATTTTCAGCAGCCTAGATGGTGTCCTTATTGGCTGGAACCTCCGCTGCTTACAGGGGCACGTGGATCCTGTGGAGTACAGCATCGTGATGGAGTTTCTCAATCCTGGGTAGATAGGTTTGTCACCTGAGAGAGGCTGAGTGCTTTCTCATGGTGATTCCACCTTTAAATCACTCTCTTGATTTCTTAAGAAACAATCAAAGCAAGATAATTTGCAGTTTATTTGCCCTGTTTTTGTTTGTTTGGTCAATTTCATGTTCAGTGGCCCAATGATGAAGTTGGTTTATAAGCTTCAAGCTGAAGACTATAAGTTTGACTTTCCCATCTCCTTCCTGCCTGTAAGTAAACCACAGTGGTGGGAGTGGTGCTCGGGACAGTGGACACTGCACAGCCCTGTGGTGATGGGCAGTCTCCTCCAGTCCTCCAAGGACAAATTGAGGAGTTATTTGCTCTGGGGGTGGAGAGACAAAGGAGATGGGTTGCTACCCTTGCTGTCTGCAGCTTTTTATGAGATGGTAGGAGAAGTTCTAAGCAAAGACTCTTGCACAGGCACTGCTCAGATACAGGGCACTGTCCCCACAGGTGGGTTCTGTGTGTGGGTCTTTTCCCCAGCAGCCTTCCCAAAGGGCTGCTGTGCATGGGGCACCACGTATCAGGCACTATGTTCCAGCACCTGCCCACAGCCTCGCTGCATCTCTCTGCAGGGGTCCTGTGAAGGCGTCCATCCAGGACTGCATGCTCCCTGACAGTCCCCTGTACCACAACAAGGTCCAGTTCCCCCTCACTGGGGACCTTGGCCTGAATCTAGTCCTGAGTATCCTTTGGTGGCCCTGAGGTAGCGAGGCTGTGGATGGCCCAGCACTTGACACTTGGTGGGTAGCCCAGCAACCCTGTGTGTTTGCCCCTGAGGCTGCTGTCAGATCTGTTGGAGTATTACATATTCTCCTTTGTCTTGAGCCTCATCACTCAAAAGGTAGGGAAGAGATGCCTCCTGCTGGGAGGGGTGGGGCCGTGGCCCTGGGCTTCCCTGGACTTGCCAGTGCTTGGTGGCCAGGCAGTGCCCAGAGCCCACGCTAACAAATAGCTTGGTTCTCCAGCCACTCCCTGTGTCCCTCCAGGTCTGTACTTCAGATGGGCCTACTTCATCTTGGTGGACAGGTACCTGTTGTGGTTCCTGCCCACTGAAGGCAATGTGCCCCCAACACTCTTCTCCAGCCCAGGGAAGCCAGACGCTCACCAGCTCCCAGGTAAAGCTGCCCTCATTGTTATGAGCAGGTCTTGATGGGGAGGCTCTGGCCAAGGAGCCTGTTGTGCCAGTCCAAACAGGCTGAGCCTGATGCCGGACTGCACAGGTGGGGAGTGTGAACCAAGGGCTCCCATGTCTGGCTGTGCTGGGGCCTCAGTGGGCCCTAATCCAGGGCCTCCTGGCTGACTTCCCAGGAGAACCTCTTGCTCCAGCAGCAGCTGCCTGTGCACCTCTGACCCTCCTCAATCTCTCTGGCCTATCGGCTTCCCAGGGAAGCTGCATGCAGGTCCCTTCCTGGAGATGCTGGCCCATCCCAAATCTGCTGGCATGTGCAAACCAGGCCGAACCTCTACCTATAATTCACACATGTGAACAGTTGCCCCAGAGAGTGGCAGGGAGAAAGGGAGTGGCAGGGAGGAGACGCTGCCCAGGTGGCGGCAGTGATCAGTGACCCTGAAATGTTGCTGATCCTGTGGAGGACTTGGAGGTGAGGCGGATTCACATCCTCTCAGATGCACAATTCAGCTGCCAAGTGGTTTTTTTTATGCCTGTTTTTTTTTTTTTTTTTTTTGCCTATTTTAACATTTTGGGTCTTTTTACTTTTTTCTTTTAGAAATTGTATCTATAATATAAATTAAATATAATAAGTATATTTTATATATATATATATTTTGAGATGGAGTCTCACTCTGTCGCCTAGCCTGGAGTGCGATGGCACGATCTTGGCTCACTGCAACCTCAGTCTCCCAGGTTCAAGCAATTCTCCCACCTCAGCCTCCTGAGTAGCTGAGATTACAGGCATGTGCCACCACCCTCAGCTAATTTTTGTATTTTTAGTAGAGACAGGGTTTCACCATGTTGGCCAGGCTAGTCTTGAACTCCTGACCTCAACTGATCTGCCCGCCTCGGCCTCCTGAAGTGCTGGGATTATAGGTGTGAGCCAGTGAGCCACTGCGCCCTGGCCTTTTTTTTTTTTTTCTGAGACAGGATCTAGCTTGGTCACCTTGATCTAGTTTGGCTGAATGAAGTGCAGTACAATGTCGACCTCCTGAGCTCAAGCGATCCTTCTACTTCAGCATCCCAAGTAGCTGATACTATAGGCATGCTGCACCCCCACACCCAGCTTTTACTTTTTGTAAGATGTGTCTAGTTAAGTTGCCCAGGCTGGTCTAGAATTGATGTGCTCAAGTGATCCTCCTGCCTCAGCCTCCCAAAATGCAGGGGTTACGGGCATGAGCCACCACACTCAGCCATTATGTTTGTTTTTTGGTATATTTTGGAGACAGGGTCTTGCTCTCTTTCCCAGGCTGGAGTGCAGGGGCAAAATCTCAGCTCACTGCAACCTCCGCCTCAGGTTCAAGTGATTCTCCTGGCTCAGCCTCCTGAGTAGCTGGGACTACAGGCACCTGTCACCACCCCCAGCTAATTTTTGTATTTTTAATGGAGATGGGGTTTCACCATGTTGGCCAGGCTGGTCTTGAACTCCTGACCTCAAGTGATCTGCCCACTTCAGCCTCCCAAAGTGCTGGAATTATAGGCTTGAGCCACTGCGCCTGGCCTAGCCATTAATTTTTTTAAAGACAGGATCTTACTCTGTCACACACAACAGGAGTGCAGTGGCACAATCATCACTGAAGCCATTCTCTCACCTCAGTGACAACGGGCTATCACCACAGCCAGCTAACTTAAAAAAAACAAAAATTTTTTTTCTGTAGAGATGTAGGAGGGGGCCTCACTGTGTTGCCTAAGCTGGTCTTGAACTCCTGGCCTCAGCAATTCTCCTGCCTCAGCTTCCCAAGTAGCTGGGATTACAGGTGCAAGCCACCACAACTAGCTAACTTTTTATTTTGAAATAATTTCAGGCTTACAGAAAAGTTTCCACAGATAATAAAAAGAAATTTCAGATGAAGCATGATGGCTCATGCCTGTAATCTCAACACTTTGGGAAGCCAAGGCGGGAAGATTGCTTGAGACCAAGAATTCGAGATCAGCATGGGCAACATAGGGAGACCTCGTTCCTACAAAAAATAAAATTAGCCAAGCGTGGTGATGCACAATTATGCTCGCAGCTACTCAGGAGACTGAGGTGGGAGGATCACTTGTGCCCAGGAGTTCAAGGTTACAGTGAGCTATGACTGTGCCACTGCACTCTAGCCTGCGTTAACAGAATAAGACCTTGTCTCAGGGAAAAAACAAAAAACAAAAGACACTTTCATAGACCCTTCACCCAGATTTCCAAATTGCTAACACTTTGCTGCATCTGTTTTATCCCATCTCTATTGTATGTGTTTTTCTTCCCTAAGCCAATATGAGTAAGCTACAGGATATGACACCCCTTGACCTCTTAATATTTCAGTGTATTTCCTAGAAGTGAATGCATTATCCTATATATTCACAGTGCTTATAACCACATCAGGAAGTTAGTATTGCTGCTACGCCACACCTAGTCATCAGAGCCCACTCGGGGTTCATTATCAGCTACCCAATTCATGCCCATTACCCAACTAGGGTCCAACACAGCCTTACCAACTGTGTGCAGTGATGTTTCTAGTCCCCTTCAGTCAGAATGGTCCCTCGGCCTTTCTGTCTTCCCTGATCTTGATCCCTCCAAAGCATGTGGCCGCCCTTTGGGCTGTCTGATATTTGCTGGGGCTGGCCTGGGGCCGCCCCTTGGGCTATCTGATATCAGCTTGGGCTTTGTTGGCAGTAGCACTGCAGTGGGACATCTGGTCCTTGCCAAGTATCTCATCAAGAGGGCTGCAGTGCCCCTTTGCCCCATGCTGGTGATGTTAGCTTTATCACTGGGCAGAAAGGGTGTCAGGCAAGGTTTGCCCCCTATAGAATAAGTACTTTGTGCCCAGATTAAATAGTAATGAAGCCAGGCATGATGGCTCATGCCTGTAATCCCAGCACTTTGGGAGGCCAAGGTAGGGGATCACTGGAGTTCAGGAGTCAGAGACCAGCCCGGACAACATAGCAAAACCCCATCTCTACCCAAAATTTACATCAGGCATGGTGGCATGCACCCATAATCCCAGTTACTTGGAAGGCTGAGGTGGGAGGATCACTTTCACCCTGGAGGCAAAGGTGGCAGTGAGTCAAGATCGTGCCACCGTACTCCAGCCTGGGCTACAGAGCAAGACCTTATCTCAAAAAAAAAAAAATTAGTAATGAGTAATAGAGGCTTTGTTTCTATTAAAAAGAAAAACATTAGTCAGGCATGGTGGTGTGCACCTGTGGTCCCAGCTACTTGGGAGGCCTAAGTCTAGGCAGTTGAGGTTGCAGTGAGCTGTGATTGCATCATTGCACTCCAGCCTGGGCAGCAGAATGAGGCCCTGTCTCAGAAAAAAAAAAAAAAAACATTTTATTTTGAGACAGGGTCTCATTCTCTCACCCAGGCTGGTCTCAAATGCCTGGTCTCAAGAAATCCTCCTGCCTTGGTCTCCCAAAGTGCTGAGATTACAGGTGTGAGCCCCCATGCCTGACCTCAGTGTTGATTCTGGACCAAATCAGCTCTTAATAGGGCGGTTGCCAAATGGTGGTTCTCTAACTTCATACCTCCTACATTGATTAGTGGATCTGTGGTCACTCTGTGGTAAGGAAGACTTCTCTCTTTGCTATTTATTTATTGAGGGATATCAGTGTGGATCATGGGCTTGGGGGGAGCATTGTGCTACTGAACAAATTGTAATGGGTCCCTACTGCCATTGATTTTGATGTCCAGATTGCCCCTAGCTAGGCCAGTGGGAGCCTGCAACTTGGACCTGTTTCTGTGTCTCCCTCAGGACACCAGCCATGCCCTTTGCTTCCTACAGCCTCCACCACACTAGCCTCCTGCAGCAAAACATCTCTCATCAGACCTCTGTGAATGCAGACCCCACCTCTCACGAGATCTGGAGGTCAGAAAGTCTGCTCCAGGTGAGAGCTGAGCTGGTCTCAGCTTCTGTTTCAAAAGAAACTGTTCAGCCAGTGGGCGCAGTGGCTCACACCTGTAATCCCAGCACTTTGGGAGGCTGAGGCGGGTGGATCACCTGAGGTCAGGAGTTTGAGACCAGCCTGTCCAACATGGGAAAACCTTATCTCTACTAAAAATACAAAAATTAGCCAGGCTTGCTGGCAGCCGCCTGTAGTCCCAGCTACTCAGGAGGCTGAGACAGGAGAATTGCTTGAACCGGGAGACAGAGGCTGCAGTGAGCTGAGATTGCACCACTGCACTCTAGCTTGGGTGACAGAGCTAGACTCCATCTCAAAAAAAAAAAAAAAAAGAAAAAAAAAAAAGAAAAGAAACTGTTCAGCCACTTTCTGCTATGTGCAGGAGCATCTGAGGCGGCCTCTCAGCCCGGGGCTGATTCTAAATTGGTGGTATTTTCCTGCTATGACATTTAGAAAACATGAAAATAAATCTGCCCACCCATCTAGCCCCACCCGTCTAGCTTATATGTCATTGGTGTTTTCCATCCCAGGATCCCCTGTCCATAGGAGTTGTTTCATCTTGCCCGTGGTGGATGTAATTGTTGCAGAGTGTTTTGGTTTCCATCTCCCTTGTTGCTGATGTTTCCTGTGATTACCACCATGTGGGTATTAAGCCCTGTCCCACTAGCATTTTTATGACACTGCATGGTGAGTGTCTGTGCAGCCTCCACAAGCCTTCAACTGATTCAGAGGATGCGAGTAGTGGGTGACAGAGTCCCCTGTCTGACCAGAGGGGCTCCAGCCTCTCAGGATGGTATGGGCTGGCTCGCTTCCTGAGTGCTGGCCGTCTCTCAGGTCCTGGCTGTGTCTTCTCGGCACACCTCAGAGATTCAGCAGGTGCTGCTTCTGACACTGGATCCTAGGGCTGACCTGGTAGTCTCAGCCTCACTGTTCACAGCCTGGCATGTAGATAACATAGGATTCTTTCTCCCACCTTGTACATAACTCCTAGTATGTGGGGTGCTGTGTTTTTTGAAGCCTCCATGCCGTTTCACAGCTTCCTCCAGGGGTGGAATGGTAGGAACCATCACTCCTGTTCAGAGGGGACCATGGTGCCCAGATGGCTCTTGGGTGTGTGGACTGTGGGCTGTGCTGGCCGTGAAGTGGGCAGGAGACCATGACACAAGCTTACAGGACAGAACTGGAGGGTTCTGTTGTTTTCCAGACCAAAGCATTATTATTATTATTATTTTAGATGGAGTCTCTGTCACCCAGGCTGGAGTGCAATGGTGAGATCTTGGCTCACTGCAACCTCCACCTGGGTTCAAGTAATTCTCCTGCCTCAGCCTCCTGAGTAGCTGGGATTATAGGCACCCGCTGCTGTTGTGGGAAGTCAGCGACCCCGAACGGAGGGACCGGCTGAAGACATGGCAGAAAAACATAAATTGTGAAGATTTCATGGACATTTATTAGTTCCCCAAATTAATACTTTTATAATTTCTTACGCCTGTCTTTACTGCAGTCTCTGAACACAAATTGTGAAGATATCATGGACATTTATCACTTCCCCAATCAATACTCTTATAATTTCCTATGCCTGTCTTTAATCTGTTAATCCTATCATCTTCGTAAGCTGAGGATGTATGTCGCCGCAGGATCCTGCGATGATTGCATTATCTGCACAAATTGTTTGTAGAGCATGTGTGTTTGAACAATGTGAAATCTGGGCATCTAAAATGAACAGGATGGCTGTGATTTTCAGGGAACAAGGGAGATAACCATTGGGCATGACTGCCTGAGGGGCCGGACAGAACAGTCATATTTCTCTTCTTACAAAAGCAAATAGGAGAAATATCGCTGGATTCTTTTTCTCAGCAAGCAACAGCCCTGAGAAAGAGAATGCATTCCTAGGCGGAGGTCGCTAAAATGGCCGCTCTGGGAGTGTCTATCTTATACGGTTGTAGATAAGGGATGAAATAGGCCCCAGTCTCCTGTAGCGCCCCCAGGCTTATTAGGATTAGGAAATTCCTGCCTAGTAAATTTTAGTCAGACCGGTTGTCTGCTCTCAAACCCTGTCTCCTGATAAGATGTTATCAATGACAATGCGTGCCCAGTGGGACATGAAACTTCATCAGCAATTCTAATTTCACTCTGGTCCTGTGATCTCACTCTGCCCCCATCTGCCTTGTGATATTTTATTGCCCTTGAAGCATGTGATCTCTGTGACCCACACCCTATTTGTACACTCCCTCCCCTTTTGAAATCCGTAATAAAAACTTGCTGGTTTTGCAGCTGAGGGGGCACTTCATGGAACCTGCTGACATATGATGTCTCCCCCAGACACCCAGCTTTAAAATTTCTCTTTTGTACTCTTTCCCTTTATTTCTCAGACCGTCCAACACTTAGGGAAAATAGAAAAGAACCTATGTTGAAATATTGGGGGCTGTTTCCCCCAATACGCTGCCATGCCCAGCTAATTTTTGCATTTTTAGTAGAGATAGGGTTTCACCATGTTGCTCCAGGCTGATCTCGAACTCCTAACCTCAGGCAATCCACCTGCCTCAGCCTCTCAAAGTGCTGGGATTATAGGTGTGAGCCACCACACCTGGTTTTTTTTGCTTTTTAAGAAAAAAATTTAATTTTAAAATATACATAACATAAAATGTACTGTCTTACCCATTTCCAAGTGTACAGTCAGTAGTGTTAAGTATATTCACGTTGCTGTGCAACCCATCTCCAGAATGCTTTTCACCTTGCAAAACTGAAACTGAATCGGCCCGGCCATGGGGACCTCACATCTGTAATCCTAGCACTTTGGGAGGCCAAGGAGGGAAGGATTGCTCAAGGCCAGAAGTTTGAGTCCAGCCTGGCCAACATAGTGAGACCCCATCTCTTTTAACAACAAAAAAGAAACCGAACCATTAAACTATTCCCCACCCAGCCCCTGGCAACCACTATTCTGCTTTCTGTTTCTATGGATTTGACTCCTAGATCTCATATCTAGAGTATTTACGTACAGCAACACAGTACTTATTTGTGTGACTAGCATGCTTCACTCAGCGTAATGGACTCAAGATTAATCCATGTTACAGATTATGTCAGAATGTCCTTCCTTTTTAAGGCGGAATAGTGTTCCATTGTGTGGATGTACCACTTTACGTGTATCCATTCATCTCCCAGTGGACACTTGACTTGCTTCTGTTTTTCTTTTTTTGTTTGAGACAGGGTCTCACTCTGTTGCCCAGGCCAGGGTGCAGTGGCACAATCTCAGCTCAAACTACTGGGAACAAGTGATCCTCCCACCTCAGACTCCCAAGTAGCTGGGACAATAGGTGTGTCCTACCACACCCAGTTCAGTTTTGTGTTTTTTGTAGAGACAGGTTTTCACTATGTTGGCCACGCTGATCTTGAACTCCTGGCCTCAAGTGATCTACCTGCCGCAGCCTCTCAAAGTGCTGGGATGACAGGCGTCAGCCACCACATCTGCTGGTTGCCTTTCTACTCTATCAGTAGTATCTTTTGACACTCAAGAGTGATTTTGATGAAGCCTGCTTGTCTATTTTTCTTTTGTTGCCTGTGCTTTGGGCATCATATCTAATTAATCATTGCCAAATCCAGTGTCATGAAGCTTTCTCCCATGTTTTCTTCTCAGAGTTTATGGTTTTAGTTCTTATCCTTGGGCTGCTTACTGACTTTTAGTTTTTGGTGATGGTGTGAAGGAAGGGCCCAGCTTTACTGTTCTGCATGTGGCTATTCTGTGCTCCCAGCTCTCTTGTTGGAGACACTGTCCTTTCCCCACTGAATGGTCTTGGCACCATTGTTGAGAATAATTTGACTAGTGAATGCTTTTTTGCAGGTTTTTGTTGAAATGTGGCTTCACCAGTATTCCTTGGGGATGTGACAAAAAATGCAGTCCCCTCACGACAAGGTATGTTTCCACTGTTTTTCTTCCCACCTCCTGCTTCTGACCCTGCTCAGCCTGCTGCTTCCTATCCTGAGTGAGATTGCACAGGCTGGATGGTGGGAATAGAGACTCACCACCCACCCCTCACTCAGAAGCCAAACAAGAGGTGGGCATAGTTCTCTCATACCGGGTGGGGGGCAGGAGGCGTTGCACCCTGACGTGTAGACACTTGAGGCCTGGACTCTCCAGAGCCCCCTCCCTGGCAGGGGAACAGATAAGGCTGTGGTGCTCTTGTTCTGGGTGTGGGGGAGCTGTGATGTCTCTGGGAGCCATGTTCTCATCTGCCTCCTTGACCATCAGCAGTGACTTTGTGTTTTCCCATGAAGTGGTTGCCTGGGGCATATGCCTGACCACCATGGTGACCTGGAGCCTCCTTTTCCTGTTCCCCCCTACTCCCCCACCTCCTCCAGAGCATGAACAAGCAGTCTTTCTCATGGTGGGTGGGGCCTGGCACCTGCCTGCATGCGGCCTGGCCTGCCTTCTCTCCCTCTGCCTCACCTCTCCCTCTTCCCTCTCTGGGGAGCATGCTACTCACAGATGCATGGAGGTGGCGGAGGCCCTGGGTCGCTCCTGCTGTGGCTGTCCATGGAGCTAACATCCCCCTGGACTGGTCAGAGTGAGAATGCGGTAGATCCCCAGTCGGTCACCCTCCATGGAGCAGCTTGACTCATGCACATCTGCGACCCTGCCTGAGGTGGCATCAGCCACATAGTCTGGTGCCCACAGTGTCTGCATCAGTGTGCTTTGGAGACTTTGGCTTTGTCACTGACAAAATTCTTGAGGGCTTCCTCCAGAATAAAGGCTCTGTGGGTGACAGAGTTAAACTTCAGAACAGCATCCTGTGACTTTTCCTCTGGGAAAGCTCAGGGAAGAGCTGTGGATCTGCTTCTGCCACAGTCTCTGCAGCCAGTTCTATGGCCCCAGGCTTTGCAGTGTGGAGGCTGTCTCAGAGCATAGGGTCCCCCAAATCCTCACCCTCAGCATCACATGGGAGAATGGAGAAAAGCTGAGGACCCCATCTTGGGCCTCCTGAGTCACAAAGAGCCTACAGTGCCCTTCGTGCTTCCAGAGTCAACTAGCTTCATGTGCCTGGCCAGTGCCTGGTGGCCTGGTTGCTCCCATGGCCCGTTCCTCCCATGGGGCTCTGGGATGCTCACTTAGTGCTCCTGCATGTGGTTCTGGCCTAGCAGAGGCAGGAGCTGCTACATTGCATTGTGTTCCTGCTGCTCCTTGTGCCTTCTGAGTGAGTGGAAACACACCTACTTTCAAAGGCCAGCCAGAAAGGCTCCTCTGGGCTGTCACCTGTGAAGATTGTGTCCTCACGGGCCAGAGGGAAAAGCAAGTGCCTTTCCCTTCTTCCCCACATTCACTTACTCTTGGCCAGACCTTGGGATGGGTGTGCCCTGCTCAGAATGACTTGCAGTGGCGGGACCAAGTACTCAGAGATGATCCACTCTTTGCCTCTTCCAATTGAGGTGAAAAAACATGAGAAAACTCAGTGGGTGGGAGCCAGAGAAAGGCAACTATGGACGTCTGTGTCCTCTAAGGCCCCTTGCCACTTGCCCAGGCCTGTGCTGCACCTGCCATACAGAAATCCCTGCCCATCCCTACTAGCCTTTATTTCCAGATGCAGGAAGTGAGGCTCCTGGGGTCATTCTCCTCACCCTGGTTGTGTCCAGGGTGTGTGCTTACTCCCCGGTGGTCCCGTGGGCAGTAAGGATGGCCACAGTGCTGCAGGCCACTGTGTTCCTGCAAGCAAGGAGACACCACACTGGGGAACTGTATGTCAGATTCCTGCCCAAGCCCCAGGTGTGGCACAGAGGAAGACTGTGGAGAGCAACACCTCCCTGCCCTGCTCTTTCCCACCCTGCTCTGCGTGTCTTGATGTCTAGCAGGTGTGTTCTGATCTCTCCTGATGTGGACCCCAGTGGAGGCACTGCTTCGACAGGAAGCATGGTGCTGCCAGGGCAGGATGTGCGCCAGGCTGCCTCTGGCTGCGCTAGGCTGAAAGGGTGCTTTGGAAGGCCACGGTGCTGTGGGGCGTGTAGGTTGGAGGGTCCTGGCTGGGAGCCAGCTAAGCCTCAGGTTCCTGCTACCTCTGGGTTTGTGTGGTTCTGGCCAGATCCTCGGGGGCTCCTGCCCTTGGAAACCCACCATTATCTGGAGAGTGAGAGTTCCTGGTGCTGTAGGAGAGGATGCTTCTAGAGTCAGAACTGATGTGCACACCACCTCAGCTGACCTCCAGACTGTAAGGGTGGAGGGCAGAGCCTGGTGCCCTGAGGGACATGTGCTCGTCCTTAGTTCTCAGAGAGCCACTCACGGAGGGGACATTGGGTTTTAGACACATAGGAATTGATCATGTCTTATACCAGTTTGGTAAATTTCTCAAGACAACCCAGGGAAATCGTCAATTACACGTGTCTTTTCTGGGCAGAGTCCACCTCCTGGACATGCTCCACTGGTTCTTTTCTGAGCCTCAGGATCTTGAGGTCTTGGTGGCTGGCAGCATGTCCCACTGAGGGCCCTAGGCTCTTGAGGAGCTCTGATGTGCACGTGACATGGTGTGGCCTGAGTCACAGGGGAGAGTGGTCCCATCTGGAAGGGCAGTGAGTTGGGCCCTTACAATGAGCTGGAGAGGTCTTTAGGCCCCAGCAACATTGAGTGGCCACCCAGGTGACCTGGAGGGTCTGTCTGCCCAGGCCTCCAAGGCTGATGAGTGTGTGGCCACAGCCCTGGCCTGACTGTGGAGGGTGGGTGCTGCAACTGACCTGTGGCTGCTGGGACTGTTTGGATTGTCACTGACTGTGGTGTTTTCTCCTCCTCACTTCTGGCCTCATTCTCATTGTGCTCTCTCTCCACTTTGCCCTCCCATGTCTGGTCCCATCTCTCCCCTTCCCCACCCCAACCTCTTGTTCTCTGCTGTTCTGTCTCTTCCAGCTTCTGTTGGTTGTCTCAGCTGGAGATTCTGCACTACTGTCTCCAGCACCCTCCACAGCCCCACCCAACTTAGCCTCCAGGCTCTTCACAGCCTACCAAGTACTGGCTGTGGTCCTTAGTTCCTTTCCCCCACCCAGAGTGCATGTCCACATCTGGCAAAGCAAGGGGTCAGCCGCAGGTGACTGAAGAGTTTAGTTCCAGGCAGAATGAAACCCCTGTTGTTGGTGAGGTGGGGGTCAGCCTCCAGCCTGGCCTGGCCCCTGGCGTTGCAGAGTAGCCTGGTGTGGGCGGGGGTGTGACTATGAGGCAGAATGAGGTGTATGGCCCGGCTGGCCAGGCTCCCAGCCAGTGGAAGTGTCACAAGCTCTCTGGTGTTGGGGGCCCCGTGCCTGGCCCTGGTTTGAAGAGCTGGAGTTGTCAGGCCTCTGCAGTGACCAGGTTCACCCCCACTCTGCAGGGTTTGGCACTTGGGAAGATACAGAGGCCTGGGACTCCCGGGTGGTGTGGTTTCTGTCTTCTTCAGAAGTGTCTTGTCACGCAGCCTGGAGGTGCTGTGACCCAGAGCCTGTGAGGCAGGGGGATAGGAAGAACCTGGGGCTTGACCCTATAGCCCACAGAAGCTGTCAGTCCTTGACAGCCCAGCCATGGCCCGGCCTTCACCTGGGGAGCTCTGGCCACTCATACAACCTCCAGAGATGGATGAGTGTAAGCGGTGACCTCATAGAGGTTGTGGCTGTCTAGACAGAAATGACAAGTGTGTGGAGGGATTTGGGGTCAGTGGAGTTCAGACCTGTAGGGGACTTCAAGGATGGCAGAGTTAATGAATCTGTGACAGTGGGGGGAGATGAGCTGTGCTCGCAGCCAGGGGTCTGTCCCGTTCACCTGGAAAGGAGCACATGAGTGAACGGGAATTTGAGCACAAGATGAGAAAACGTGTTGGGCCCCGAGTGCTGGTGGGCTGGGATGGCAGTCACAGCACATGGGGGTGCCCCATTCTGCAGGACCCACTGCAGAGCAGGGACTAGAGGGCTTGGGCCAGGTGGGGAGGGCAGTGTCCAGGAACCATCTGGCAAACCCTATGATGGGAGGGGAGACTAGTGAGGCCCACACGGAGTGAGGTGAGGTACTATAAGGCTGGGCCCAGTGGGAAACATGTGGCTTTGAGGACACATCCTTAAGAAGCAAGCAGGTGCAACTGTCACCAGGGACTCCATGTGGGAACATGGCCCAGGAGGGCTGCAAAGCTGGGGGAGAAGTTTGGCTTAGCAAACCTGTTGGAAAATAGTGAGAGGGTTCCATGTGACTGCTGGGGGCAGGGGCAGTGAGCCCTCCAGACTCTTTGGAAGGGCCAGGTGAGATGGGGTGAGTGCACCAGTGGGGGAAGGTGGGTTTCCAGTTCCCTGAGCCGTAAGGAGGATGTCATGACTCAGGATCCCAGGTCAGGATCAGAGGGAGGGCTGGGGCTGAGACTGGAGGAGAAGGACCCTGGACCCCCCCTGCTGGTGCCCTTCTAGTCGGGCAGTATAGGTACAGGTATTATATCTCATACTTTTCTCCTTTCTTGTTTTTTGAGATGGAGTCACCCTCTGTTGTCCAGGCTGGAGTGCAGTGACATGATCTTGGCTTACTGCAGCCTCCACCTCCTGGGTTCAAGCAGTTAACCTGCCTTAGCCTCCTTAGTAGCTGGGATCACATGTGCATGCCAGCATGCCTGGCTAATTTTTGTATTTTTAGTAGAGATGGGGTTTCACCATGTTGGCCAGACTGGTCTCAAACTCCTGACCTCAAGTGATCTGCCTGCCTCAGCCTCCCAAAGTGCTGGGATTACAGGCATGAGCCACCATGCCTAGGCCTTCCTTCCAAAACAACTCAAATTTATTGCCCAAAGGCCTAACAGTACAGATAAATACAAGTAAATAGCTGGGCACAGTGGCCCACGCCTGTAATCCCAGCACTTTGGGAGGGGTAGGCAGGCAGATTGCTTGAGCTCAGGAGTTTGAGACTAGCCTGGGCAACATGACAAGACCCCCGTGTCTCCAAAAAATAATACAAAAATTAACCAGGTGTGGTGGTGTGTACCTGTGGTCCCAGGTACTCAGAAGGCTGAGGTGGAAGGATCCCTTGAGCCCAGGAGGCAGAGGCTATGGTGAGCTGAGATCACGCTACTGCGTTCCAGCCTGGGAGACAGAGTGAGAGCTTGTCTCAAGAAAGAAAAAAATAGCCCTCACCCCATAACTCGATCCTCAGACTCAGCCACTATCTGTGGGGTGTCACCTGGACCTGTGGGACATTTTCCTGATGGATACTTGAGTGGATTTTGATATGGGCAGCGGCCCCTGTGGGGTCTGCAGCATCCCAGGATATACCTGGAGGCCATGCCCTGCACCAGCCTCAGCAGCACAGATGTGTGGAGGCCCAAAGGGCTGGGGGGCAAGCATGGAGAGGCGAGCATGTCCACTCAGACTCGGGGTCCTGCCCTCAGTGCCCCCATTCCCATGCCCTCATCCACTTGATGCTTTGACCTGTCCTCCCAATGCTGAGCAACCAGAGGAAGCCCACAGCCAGCAAAAAGACTTTCCTCTCAGGTTAGGTCTCCAGGATCCTGCTTGTGTTGCAAATCAAAAGTCTGGCTTAACTTGACCGTGCTCTTGTCTTGGGGGCCTTCCTGACCACAGGTCCATGGGCAACAGAGGAAGTGATGCCTGGAGCTTCTCCTGGGCTGAGCCCTCATCTGGCTGTGTCCAGGATGTAGAGGAGGTGGAAGAAATTAGGGAGGAAAGCAAAGCCATGGGGTTCTTACTTTCTGAACAGGGTTTTACTGTGTCACCCAGGCTGGAGTGCAGTGACATGATCCCAGCTTACCACACCCTTGAACTCCTGGGCTCAAGTGATCCTCCCACCCCTGCCTCCCGAGTCACTACGGCTATAGGTGTGCACCACCACACCCAGCTGACTTTTAAAAATCTTTCATGGAGACGGGGTCTCCCTGTGTTGCCCAGGCTAATCTCAAACTCCCGGCCTTAGGGATCTTCCTGCCTCAGCCTCCCAAAGTGCTGGAATTCCAGGTCTGAGGCACCACACCTGGGTTCCATGTGCTTTCTGTACACACTTGGGAGGCCGGTGGGAGACTCTAGATCCAGAGTTTGGGGGTGACACGGGCCTTCTCCTGCCCTGAGGATCAAGCAGTGCCCAAGGGCACAGTCTGGTAAACCCTATCCTGCGCCACTCACTGTGGGTGCGCAGCAGTAGGCAGGTGAGGGGTCAGGGCTGGGAGTCCCCCTGCAGATGTGTCTGTCCTAGAGAGCCCTGCCCAGCGTGGGCTGTGTGGTTGCTGGGCCAAGTGCTTCCCTACCACGAGCTGGTTGCAGTTTAGACCAAGCAGTGCAAGGTAGATGTGCTGGGTGCCAGGCACAGTGGTGTCCCAGGACACAGTGGCCCCACTCCCGGCCTGGCTCGTGCCTCTGGTGGGGAAGTAAAGCAAATGGCCTAGGGCAGGATGTGGTCAGACCTGGAGGCCAAGTGCTGTGGTTGCCACAGCCCTTCCCATCCCTGACCCTTCCTCCTCCACCTAGCAGTGGTTCAGGCCCACTGGGGAGCACGTGCTGGTGGTGTGCCTGCTGCGGAAGCACCTGCAGGCATTTGCCAACAGCCTGAAGCCTGAAGCCAGAGCAGGCCTCGCTCTCCTCCCACTCCCACTCCACCAGCCGCCTGGAGGAGTTGAAATGGTGGCCCTTGCAGCTTCCGCAGCTGCTGTCTCCTTCTCTTACCCCTCCTCAGGTGTCGCCCACAGGGACCTCACCCCAGGGCATGGTGGGGGGCAGGGTTAGGGGAGTCCCTTCCTGCTCACAGAGCATGTGAGGCCTCTGGAGAGCTAGACAGGTGCTTTTACACCCTGTCCAGGTGGCCCAGCGAGGCTGCCAGCTGATCTCTGGCTCCCAGAGCCTGTCTCCAGACTGGCCAGAGAGGCCCCACCGTGCTGCCATCTCTTGCTCCCCGCCCACCCCTGTCTGGAGAAGGGCTGGGATGACCCTGACTCCCAGGCCCACCAGGGCCAGCAGAGTGGGCTATTTGCGTGGGACTGAGGTGAGGTGTGTGCAGGAGATGCACTGGCTCGCCCGCCTGCGTGCTGTGTGTTCTTGGGATGTTCCCTGACCTCTCTGAACCTTGGTTTCTTCCTCTGAGGAATTGGGCTAAGGCCAGCTCTTACCTCTCGGAGGTGCATGGTGCTCTCCCCCAGCAGATCCAACCCTTGTTGATGAGCTCTGGACTCATCTATGAGCAGGGCCTCCTTACCGGGTAAGCAGCAGGTGACCCACCCTATTCCCTGCAGGGCCGCTGTCCCAAGATTCGTCCAGCAGAAACTCTACCTCTTCCTGCAGCATTGCTTTGGCCACTGCCCACTGGCTGCATCATTCAGAGCTGTACTGGCTCCGTCACACGTGTGCCTGTGTCTTGTGTACCCTAATGAGGGAGGTCCGCTGGGGTGGATGAGGAGGAGAACAAGTGTAGTCGTGAGGCCTTGGAGAGGAGGGGGCCCTTGGAGAGGAGGGAGCTCGTGGAAAGGAGGGGACCCTTGGAGGGCCACATGGTTCTGTTTCAGTTTCCAAAGCCAACCCTCAGGTACAGGAAACCCCTGCCCTGTCCCACCTGTGTGGTGCCAGGCAGGTTCCTACCCTTACCCGACCAGGGAGCACTGGGCCCCCTGGGCTGGGAAAGCCCACCCATGGCCCTGGCTTCTGAAGGGCCAGCAAGAGAGCCAAACCTCACAGGGCTGTGTGAGTCTCTCTTGCGCCCTCTGGGGGACGTGGGAAGAGCCACTCCCACCCAGCTGCTGCCTGGGACCTGGACTCCAGAGTAATGAAGGATTTGGCCCCCAGCCACTGGGCCCTCAGCTCACATCTCCTCCCACAGGTCCTGGAAATGTGGCTGAGCTACCTGCAGCCATGGCGGTATGTGCCTGACAAGCAGGCTCCAGGCAGCGACTCCCAGTCCCGGTGTGCACTGGAGAAATGGTGAGCCTCGGCCCCTCTCCTCACAGCCATGCCACTGGCTCCCCAAAATTGATGTTGCTCCAGTGGTTGGAGGCCAAGCCAGCGGCCTGTGCTGGAGTCAGCCTGGCCCTGGCCCCGGTGGCCTCCTGGGTTCCTCTCCCAGGCCCTGCTTTGTGGAGCACAGACCAGCCCTTCCTAGGCTCCACTTTGCCAGACCTAGAATTGGTATCTTATGGAAGCAGTGGGTGACCCATCCTGCCCTGTCCCCTCTCCCTTCTGGCCCAGACATATGTTCAGTGACTCCCAAACTATCCCTTGAGCCTCACCAGCACAGAGCAGAGCAGTGGCTGCCTTCCCCTCATCCCCTGCTTGATCCTTATGTCCATCTCAGACCAGTGTGTGGAGAGCCCCCTGGCTGCTCCTTCCTGTTGTGGCTGGGCTTTGGCCCCCACGAACACCAACGGCTCCTACCCAGCCAACGACCTGGACAAGATGGGGCGGGACAGTGTCCAGAAGACAGACAAGTACCTGGAGGCGGCCCTGGAGTACCTGCACCAGATATTCCCAGTACAAACTATGGGGCCTGCCCCACAGCCATCAGCGTCCCCTTCTTCAAAGGATCCACTCCCCCTCACTCAGCCTGTGGTCAGCCCAAGTACCAGTTCCAGGCCCCATGAGATGGAGCCAGTGTTGTGGGAGGCAGGCCCAGACTGAGTGTCAAGTCTGTGTCCCCTTGTTGCCACTGTTAAGAGGCCGGCGGGGTGAAGACCAGTCCCCACCCTTCTCCTTGATGCTGAGGGCAGAGGCGCTTCTTTCTGGCAACTCAGTGAAGCACAGCTCACACAATTCACACTTGCCTTGGGCACCACCCAGGATGAGAATGAAAAGCAGCAGCTCCTCGACTGCACCGTGGGTGAGGATGGACTCATCCTCATGCCGCTGGGTCAGTACCAGGTGAGAGGCCCCTGTCCCAGAGGTGCGTGGGCTGGGTCCTGACCTGTCCCCAGCTCCTTCCTCCCCCATGAGCATATGCAGCTCCGCTCCTCTGAGTTGTGTACAGGCCATTTTCTGACCTGTCCCTGTGGCCTGGGTTTCTAGATCATCAATGCACTGTGAAGGTTTGACATTGAGTACCAGGGGACCCAGAGCTGCAGTCCATCTGGAGCTACGAGATTACCAGCTTGATCTGTGTGCTCTTCCAGTGGTCGTCTGCCATCAACCACAGAGTGAGTGGGCAGGAGGGTCAAAGGGGGGTCAACCTGGCCTCTTCAGAGAGGGTTCTCCATGCTCCTGCCCAAGGTGGCCTGTGGGGGTGGGGCGCTGCTGTCCTGAGGCCTGTGGTGCCACCACCCCACGCCCCCCTACCTTTGTCTGTGCATCATTTTGCAGGCCAGATGGCAGTCAGCTCTGTGTTCCTGGGACGACTTCCTTGGCAGCTTCTGTCTCTTATCATTTCATGAGCCTGTGCTGGCCAGCAGGCACCTGCTAAGCCTCATGGGCAGAGGCAGGCAGCCGGCCATGCCCATGGCCCCAGGCTCAGCCTGTGCCTCCTGGGTAGCTACCAGATTCCGCTTTGGCTGCTGCTGGCCTTCTTTGAGGCCTCTCTGTTCTGAGTTGGGCCCTCCCTGCCACTGCTGCTTGCCCTGGTCTATGTCCTCTATGCTTCAGCTGTGAGGCTGCTGAGTGGAGAAGCTGCAGCAGCCCTGATGGTGTTGGCCACTGTCTTCAGAGAAGGCTGGGGGGATCTGCTATACAGCCCCACCCTTGGGCTTGGGAGGTGATGGGAGCACACCCCCCAATGACCCTGCCCCCACACCTGCAAAAGCCCACCACACTTCAGCACTGTGTGCTCATCTGCCAGCTGTGAAATGTCAGAGTGAAATGTCAACATCTTGCAGGCCCAAGAGGTGAGGCCCTGGGTGGTGGGGATGGCCCTGGGCAGCCTGGCGCTGCCGTGGGCCCCACCATGCTGATGTCCCTGTCTTTCAGCTGCAGTAACTCAAGTCCCTCCTGCAAAAGGGCCAGAGGCCCCGGTGGCCCCAGAGGTGGCTGGGTCTAGCTCTCCCAGGTGAGTGTCTGGTCACCCCCACCTCATCCCTGGGGCATGTTTGGGGCTCACTGCTGACTATTCCTTCACCGAGGGACCAGGAAACCATGCAGTTCCCCAAGGTCTCCACCAAGAGTCTCTCCAAGAAATGGCGAGTCCCACTGGCATGGGGACAGGGGCAGCCCTGCAGCCTGGGCCCCAGGGAGGGAGTGGGGAAGGAGGGGTGGCAGCGCAGAAGCAGAGCAGGCCGTGGCCTCACTGGGTCCCGGTGAGGGCCATACAGGCCCTACTCCCAGCACACTCCAGTCCTGGGGATGCTCAAGGTGACAGTCCCTCTACCCGCCTCCAGCCTACTTCTGAGCCCCACGCCTGTGGCAGCACGTGCCACCCTGCCTGCACTGTGCGGACCCTGAAGAACAACTTTGCCAAGCAGCAGAAGAGGCTGCAGGCACTGCAGAACTGGCACCTGCCCCGCTCGGTGCTTTGAGCCACCTGCATCTGTGTCCGCAACCGGTCAGTGCCAAGCACACGTACCTGCAGCTGGAGACTGGCTCTCTACAGCATTTCCTAATAATTACACTACTTTTCAACCCAGCTAAATTCCAAGATAAATGACACTCAATATAGAAAAAGTACTTGATCTCCAAACTGACAAACTATTTATGTTCTAGTATTTTGCTATTTGGTATTTACACAAAAGCACATGATGAAGTTAAGTATTGCCCTACCTTTTGAAGACTGAAAATAAAGCTTTTCCTTTCCTAGTCGTGTGCCTTGTTCCTCACTGGCTATCAGGCGTTTCTTCCCAGCCCCTGGCCCCTAGCCCAGCCCCTGCTGCCTTCAGGGACAGGGGAGGGCTTTCCTGGTCCCCTAGCTGGGCTGGAGCTGCCGTCCAAACACACGATCACCCTGGGTCTCCTGCTCAGACTGCATGCTCCTGGCCGCAAGACGCTGTCCTCTCCCGCCATGACACAATACCGCTGACAGGCCTCAGAAGTCCATCTCCAGAGTGCCATGGCCACACCTGCACCACCCCTCCCACCACAGCACAGCTGTGTCCATTGTCTGGAAGTGGCCAGCTCAGTGCCACCCTCACCCGGCAGCACAGTCCTCCCAGGCCCATAGCCCCACTTCCTTGGCATTAATCTCAGCCTCTTCCTGCTTCAGGAAGCAGGAAGTTTGCCAGGAAGCTGGAGAAGGAACCAGGCCAAGGAATGGGACATTATGTCAGAAAAGGAGAGCTGAGGTCAGGGCTGACCAGGGCCAGACTGCACAGTGCTGGCCCCAAGACTGATAGCATCCTGACAGGACGGCAGGCCCAGGTTCATGGAGAAGGGTACACAGTGACAACTCCTGATGAACACAGGAATAATGAATTTATGATAACAATCACAAATGATGGGGTAGTGCACATAAAAAGGGGGGGACCTCTTATCACCAGAGGGCTGCAGGCCGTTGCCCAAGAGTGGCAGGCAGCATAGGGAGGCGCTCACTGCATGGCCCCGCCAGCCCTCAGGTCCCCTCTCAATGGGTGGTGCCGTGCATGGTATTCTGAGGATGCAGGTCCTGAGGGCCTTGCTCTTCATCCTTCACAGTGAGAACATGGTCCTCATGCGAGCAGTACAGGTGTGCCTGCAGCAGGATCCTTGATGCCCCTGTGCCCTGGGTGCCCCACAGTGCTCAGCAGGAATGCTGCGAGGGCTGAGGCCCAGCTGGTGGTGGGAAGCCGGCAGCGCCCACAAGCCAGCCCTCCCTCTGACGCAGCCTGTGTCCTGGACTGGGGCTTCCCTGGGGGGTGCCCCACTTGGCCAAAGCAGCTCAGCTTGAACCCAAAACTGTGACTAGAGAATCACATGTGTTTTAAGGATTTCCTATCCTCTGTGTTCTCCTATAGAAATGAGTAGGGGTGTGTCGAGCACACACACGACACTCTAACACCCCCCTGAGTGCACCCTCACGCAGCTGAGATGGACTGGGACCATGGATAGGCTGCAGCAAGAGCAGCCCAAGGATCTGGATTCCTGGAAGAAGTCACAGGGAGGGCCTTCTGTAAGAAGATGGCCAATGCCCCGCAGACAGCCTGTTCCGCTTCACAGGGAGGGCTTCTCTAAGAAGATGGCCAATGCCCCGCAGACAGCCTGTTCTGCTGCTTCTGTCCCAGTTCCGTACAAGTGTGGGATTTTGTTAATCAGGAACTGGGCAGCCTCAGCAGTGCCCCCTACTCAAGGAAATCATGCTGTCCTGACCTGGCCATCAAGGAAGGACAGACCTGTCATCCATCACTTTTACTGGTTCCATTAAAAATATGTATGTAATAGGTTGGCTGAGATACAATTCACCCATTTAAAGCATGACATTCAGTGGTTGTTGGTACTACACTGAGTTGTGCAGCATTATCAAAATCAATTTCAGAACAATTTCTTTTCTTTTTCTTTTTTTATTTTTGAGATGGAGTCTCCCTCTGTCACCCAGGCTAGAGGGCAGTGGCATAATCTCAGCTCACTGCAAACTCTGCCTCCCAGGTTCAAGCGATTCTCCTGCCTCAGCCTCCTGAGTAGCTGGACTACAGATGTGCACCAGGACACCTAATTTTTATACTTTTAGTAGAGGTGGAGTTTCACTATATTGTCCAGACTGGTCTCAAACTCCTGACCTCAAGCAATCCACCTGCCTAGGCCTCCCAAAGTGCTGGAATTACAGACGTGAGCCACCATGCTCAGTCCGATTTTAGAACATTTTCATCACTCCAAATGAAAACTCCATTTCCCCCCACAGCACCCTTGGCCCTTGACAATCACTAATCAACTTTCTATCTGTAGTAGGCTAAATAACAGTCCATAAAGACATCAGGTCCTATTCCCTGAAACCTGTAAATGTTACCTTATTTGGGAAAAGGTTCTTTGCAGATGTGAAGTTACAGATCTTGAGATGGAGGGTTATCCTGGGTAATGCAGGTGGGCCCTAAGTGCAATTGCATGTATCCTCATAAGAGGGAGGCAGAAATTCACACACATAGAGGAGAAAACGATGTGAAGATGGAACACAGAGAGTATTTATTTACTTTGTGATGCTGGCCTTGAAGACTGGAGTGATACAGCCACAAGCCAAGGAGTACCAGCAGCGACCAGAAGCTGAAAGATGTGAGGAACAGGTTCCTCTCCTATAGCCTCCCTGCTGCCACTGTGATTTTTGCCCATGGTACTGACTTTGACCTTCTGGTCTTCAGAATTGTGAGAAATTAAATTTCTGTTCTTTTAACTACCACCAAGTTTGTAGTAACTTGTTATAGCAGTCACAGGAAACATATAAATTTTGTTACCAGGAGTGGGGTGCCTAAAAACGTGGCAGTGGTTTTGCAATTGGATAATGAGGGCAAAGGTAGAATTGTGAGAAGATGATAGAAAAGGCCTAGGTTGCCTTCAACAGGCTGTTAGTAGAAATGTGGATGTTTAAGACTCTGTCACCCCAGACTCTGCTTTAAGGAAATGAGGAATTTGATGCAGAAAGTCTGTATTATCTTCAAGAATACATACACTATCATAAACAGAATGTTGGTAAACACATGAACATTAAAGGTGATGCTAAGGGCACAGAGCAAACAAGGAACATGTTACTGGAAACTAGACCAAAGATGATTTTTTTAATATAATGGCAAAAATTTAGTTAGAATGTGTCCTATAGCTGTTTGGAAGGCAGAATCATAAGCAATGAGCTTGCACATTTAGCTGAGCAGACTTCCAATCAAAGCATTCAAGACTCAGCTTGGTTTCTTTTTCCTGCTTATAGTAAATGCAAGAGGAAAGAGATAAATTTAGGGTATAATAAAAAATATAAAGAATTTAAAAGTACAAAAAATAGATAAACTGAGGGAAGAACTGTTGTGCTAAAAGGAACCTAGACTTGATGATTTCGGAAATTCTCAGACTATTTAGATTGGAAAAAACCAAAATGCTAAAACCAGGAGATTCACTGTTAGGAAAGCGTGTTCTGTAGAGAATGCCAAGGGTATGGCATGTCTTGCAAATTTCCCTACTGCCAAAGAGATTATACCTGGGACTCATGAATCTCCTCAATCATCTCACAGAAGTGAGGAAGAGAGAAGAAATTACCAAGGAAAGATCTGTGGAGAAACCTCATCTAATGCCATGAATTCCATCATACATGCAGACATTCCACAAGGATTTCAGAATGTTCTACCAGCATAAACACTGCCAGCTTGGACTAGAAAGTTTAGGGACTAGAAAAAATCAAAGGCCTCCCAAAATTTTAGAAGCAGGAAATAGGCTGATAAAACTACTCAACCTCAAACATGTGCTGCCCTTTAAGAAAAGGAAAGATGACCATGAGGGCAGAACCATGGGATCAGAAGCCAAAGCCATGGATCCAGAGACAGAGCCTCCAACTTTATGATTTTATGGCAGCCATGGGAAACTAATACTCTCTCTCTACAGATCTACCTATTCTTTGGACTTTTTTTGTTTTTGTTTTTAGATGGAGTCTTGCTGTTTCCAGGCAAGTGATCTCAGTGCAGTGGTGTGATCTCAACTCACTGCAACCTCTGCCTCCGGAGTTCCAGTGATTATTTTGCCTCAGCCTGCCGAGTAGCTGGGACTACAGCCACGTGCCACCACGCTGGGCTAATTTTTGTATTTTTAGTAGAGATGGGGTTTCACCACATTGGCAAGTCTGGTCTTGAACTCCTGACCTCGTGATCTGCCCACCTCAGCCTCCCAAAGTGCTGGGATTACAGGTATGAGCCACTGCACCTGGCCACTTTGGACATTTTATAAAAAGGCAACATGTGGTCTTTTGTGACTGCTTCATTTCATTTATGTAATGCTTTTAAGCTTCATCCATGTTGTATCATTTATCAGCCCTTCATTCCTTCATGTGGCCATATATTCCATTGCATATTCCACGTTCAGTTCATCCATTCATCAGCTGGTAGACATTTGGGTTGTTTCCACTTTTGGCTATTATGAATGTTATGATGCTACAACAATCTGTGTATATGTTTTTGTGTGGACATGTTTTCTTTTCTTTAGAGTATATACCTATGAGTGGAACTTCTGGGTCATATGGTAACTCAACATTTAATTTTTTGAAGAATTGTCAGACTGTTTTCCACAGCAGCTGTACCATTTCACATTCTCTCCAGCAATGTATGAGAATTCCAGCTTCTCTGCCAGATGTGGTGGTTCACACCTGTACTCTCAACACTTTGGATCACCCAAGGTCAGGAGTTCCAAACCAGCCTGGTCAACGCGATGAGACCCCAGTCTCTATGAAAAATACAAAATTAGCCAGGCATGGTGCTGTGTGCCTGTAGTCCCAGGTACTCGGGAGGCTGAGGCAGGAGGAATCACTTGAAGCTGGGAGGTGGAGGCTGCAGTGAGCCAAGATTGTGCCACTGCACTCCAGCCTGGGCAACACAGGAGACTCCACTGCAAGCAAAAAAAGAATTCCAATTTCTCTACATCTTTGTCAACACTTATTTTTTTCTATCTTCTTTTTAATCACAGCCATTATAATAGGTATGAAGTGGCATCTCATTGTGGTTATTGGCAATCCCCTAAAGACTAGTGATGCTGAGCATCTTTTCATGTGCTTCTCGGTCATTTGTATCTCTTCTTTGGAGATGTTTATTCAAGTACTTTGCCCATTTTGGTGTTGCATTTTTTTTTTGGTGTTGTTGAATTGTAGTTCTTTATGTATTTTGGATTTTAAACCCTTATCTGATATGTAATTTGCAAATATATTCTTGTTTCTCCCTCTTTTGACAATGTCCTATGATGTACAAGTTTTTAATTTTGATGAAGTCAAAGTTATCTATGTTTTTTGTTGCTTGTGCTTTTTTGACATCATATCTAAGAAACTGTTGTTGCTTAATCCAAGGTAATGAAGATGTACGCCTCTGCTTTCTTCTAACATATTTATAGTTTTAGTTTGTAAATTTAGATTTTGACCCATTTTGAGTTAATTTTACAAAAAAAAGTTAAAAATAATTAACATGCAGTTTATGGATTTTCCATATACAAGCCTAGTGAGAACTCATGATGTCAACAGAAGATCAGAGTGGTTCACTTAGAAAGCTGTCAGGCTATAAAATATAACTTAATGTCAGGGCGTGGTGGCTCATGCCTGTAATCCCAGCACTTTGGGAAGCTGAGGCGGGCGGATCATGAGATCAGGAGTTTGAGACCAGTCTGGCCAACATGGCGAAACCCCATCTCTATTAAAAATACAAAAATTAGCCGGCTGTGGTGGCGCATGCCTGTAATCCCAGCTACTCGGGAGGTTGAGGCAGGAGAATCACCTGAACCCAGGAGACGGAGTTTGCAGTGAGCCGATATCGAGATGATGCCACTGCACTCCAGCCTGAGTGACAGAGTGAGATTCCGTCTTGAGAAGAAAAACAAATAGCCCAGATAGATGAAAATTCATTTTTAAATGGTTTAGATTAGAAAAGTAAGTAACAATAAATCTGTCTGGTATTTGCTTTGAATGCCTATGCTAAAAAGCTTCATTTTTTTAAAGCTGCAAGCCCCAAGAAGTATATTCTTCATTCAGGACATAAATCCAAGAGGATAAATTTCCACTGGTAAGAAACCCAAAAAGGGGAATAACTGAAAAATCAGGAATTTGTCAGCAAAACATTTTCACCAAGATGTTTTTAACAGATGTACTCTTATTAACATGGTAGTACATAGTAATTTATAATGGAATAAAAAATAACAGACCTCCTGAATGTTCACCTAATTTTCAAAACTTTACTCAGTTCATAACTGGTGAATTTCAATGTAGTGACATCACGTTAAATGAATACACAGAGAATGCATATAAAAGTACAATCCTTACTTGGGCCCTGGAGTTCAGGACCAGCCTGGGTAACATAGCAAGACCTGGTCTCTCAAAAAAAAAAAACAAAACAAAACAAAAAACAAAAAAACACTGAAATCACATGTTTAAAATATGCAAACCAACTTCTACCAAGTTCTAAATATACCTTTGCCTTCTGAAGGCTTTTTAAAATACTGCACACATTTTCAACAAGCATTCCTTTAGTATTTCCATTGTTTAGGGTAAGATTTAGTTTTCTCCCATGGGACAAGCCCAGATCAAGCCCTCAACTTGTCATGACAATGTTTATTCAGGTAAAACAAACAAATTGCCCTCTAAAAAGTATTTTCTACAGCTCGAATTATCCACTTACACAAGTTATAACAACTATTAACAATTTTATCATTTATATTTGAAGTCACTTGCTTTGGGGGTTTTCACTGAGTGGGAGTAGATAACTGAGATATCCTCAAAGTCAGAGAAATTCTGTGATTCAACTGCTAGAGGTCATTTGATATTAATAATAGTTGAAGTTAGTGAAGCATGATAATCTCCACATTCCATTTATTTACATCATGCTCCTGAATATATTTCTTTTCCTTTCTTTTGGAGACAGGGTCTCACTGTGTGGCCCAGGATAGAGTGAAGTGACACAATCATGGCTCATTACAACCTCAAGCGCTCAGGCGATCCTCCCGCCTCAGGCTCCTTAGGAGCTGGGACTACAGGCGTGCACCACCATGCCAGTCTAATTTTTAAAAATCTTTTTGTAGAGACAGGGTCTCACTATGCTGCCCAGGCTGGCCTAAATATATTTCTATAAACTACATTTTATAACAAGTAGTTATCTAATTCCATGCTTAGTTAATAAAATATCATTTTGAGAGCTAAGCACAGGTAGTTATACTTTGCTCTGTGACCTTAGTCATTTCAATCCATTAGTCTTCCCTGAGTCTTAGGTACCAGGATACCTATTTTGTAGGTTAAACTCAGCTGATTGTTGTATGACCGATGACATAATGGAGGAATACAGATGGCATTCCAAAGAGTTTTTTAATGTTTAGGGTTTTTTTTTTCCTAATGATAAAACTATGGTTACTCTTGAAAATCTGGGGCAATAAAACTATAAATACTAAAAAGCCATCATCTTTTTTTTTTTTTGAGACAGTCTTGCTTTGTCGCCCAGGTTGGAGTGCAGTGGCACGATCTCGGCTCACTGCAAGCTCCGCCTCCCGGGTTCACGCCATTCTCCTGCCTCAGCCTCCCGAGTAGCTGGGACTACAGGCACCCGCCAACATGCCCGGCTAATTTTTTTTGTATTTTTAGTAGAGACAGGGTTTCACCGTGTTAGCCAGGATGGTCTCGATCTCCTGACCTCGTGATCCGCCTGCCTCGGCCTCCCAAACTGCTGGGATTACAGGCGTAAGCCACCGTGCCTGGCCGTCATTCCATCTTTTTAAAAGAGATAATCAGTTAACATTTTAAGTTATAGCATTTAAATAAATTAGGTCAGGCATGGTGGCTCCCGCCTGCAATCCCAGCACTTTGGGAGGCTGAGACGGGTAGATCACTTGAGCTCAGGAGTCTGAGACCAAACTGGACAATATGGTGAAACCCCAACTCTACCAAAAAAAAAAAAAAAAATTAGCCCAGCAAGGTGGTGTGTGCCTGCAGTCCCAGCTACTCAGCAGGCTGAGGTGGGATCACTTGAGCCCAGGAGGTCGAGGCTATAGTGACCTGTGATCATGACACTGCACTCCAGCCTGAATGACAGAGCGAGACCTGGTCTCAAAAAAGTCAATCAATCAATCATAGGCTGGGCATTACAGGCTCATGCCTATAATCCTAGCTTTGGGAGGCTGAGGCAGGAGGACTGCTTGAGCCCAGGAGTTCAAGACCTGAGCAACATGGCGAGACCCCAACTCTAGAAAAAAAAATTTTAAATTAACCAGGCATGGTGGCCAGTGCCTGTGATCCCAGCTACGAGGGAGGCAGAGGTGTGAGGATCACTTGAGCCTGGGAAGTTTCAGGCTGCAGTGAGCTGTGATCACACCACTCCACTCCAGCCTGGGTGAAAGAACAATACCCCATCTCAAAAAAAAAATAATAAAATATAATTTAAAAAATCACAGATAGTTTTGGATGCTGCATGTTACCACTGGGGTTAATAAAAGGATGTGTCACCAATTTTTGCAATATATCCTGAATCTGCTCACTTAGGCCATGCTAATCTTTTCTGTATCATTCCAATTTTGAAATCTGTGCTGCTGAAGCAAGCACTTATCAGTATGCCTAAGTACTGGAGTGAAATCATAATTCCCAACGAATGAAATCCTTTCCAATAATTATTATTAACCACATCTATGTAACAAGTATCTGTACTACTTAGAAATCAGCATTAATCATCACTCAGTAGAGAATTTCAGGGGTAGAAGTCCATTAATCATTTCATCTAAAGCATTATTTCATACAGTTTTTTGCCTGGTTTGGCCCAGGCAATTCACAAGAGGTCTATGGCTAAGGCCTTATAATTTCTGAATTTGGAAATATGTGATTTTATTATCTACTCCTTAACTTTAATTTTAAAAAATAAAATTAAAATATTTCAATGTCCCCACAGTCCACTCCATCAGGCCCCTCCAATTCCTCTCCTGCTTTCGCATCAAACCCCTGGAGAGAAAGATCTGTTCTTCATCTTATCCTGCCCACCTTACCCTCAGCTAACTTCATCTGGCTGCCACTCCTATTACTCTCCCAAAACAGCTCTTGTTAACGCTGCAGTGGCCTCCATATTACACATTAAACATACATCTTTCGGTCTGAACCTTGACTTCCCCAGCTGAATTCAATGCTGTTAAACAAGTTCTCCTCTCCTTTTCATAAAAAATTACTTTTTTAAAAGTTAATTTTTCTAAAAATCCCGTTATTAAAGATTAATGGTGGAAAGTAAGTCTTGCCCCAACCAGTTCCCTTCCCCAGGGGAACCAATGCTTCTGGTTTCTTGTGATGTTTCATTCATTCCTTTATTTAGCAAATATTCACTAAGCACCTACTGTGCACTGGGTACTGTTCTAGCATTGGCAGGGCACGGTGGCTCACATCTATAATCCAAGATCTTTGGGAAGCCAATGCAGGAGACTACTTGAGCCCAGGATTTCGAGGTTAGCCTGGACCACACGGCAACATCTCATCTCAAATTAAAAAAAAAGAAAAAAAAAAGAAAGAGAAAGAGACAAAAATCCCTGTCCTGCTGCAGCTGACATTCTAAGCAGGGGATACAGTCAATAAGTAAGCAAATAAATGGGTAGTAAGAAGAAAACTAAAGCAGAGCAAAGAGGATAAGGAGGAACAGGATTTTATTTTATAAAAAATATTTTATATAGAATGGTCAGAAAAGTCTTTCTTGTAAGGTGATTTTTCTTTTTTTAAGAGACAGAGTCTTGCTCTGTTGCCCAGGCCGGAATGCAGTGGTGCAATCCTAGCTTACCAGCCTTGGACTCCTGGACTGAAGTAACCCTTCTACCTTAGCATCTGGCTAATTTTAATTTTTTTTTTAGTAGAGATAGGGTTTCCCTTTGTCACCTAGGCTGGTCTTGAACTCCTGGCTTCAAGTGATCCTCCTGCTTCGGCCTCCTGAAGTACTGGTATTACAGGCATGAACCACTGTACCTGACCCTTTTTTTCTCGTTTTTGAGACAGGGTCTGTCTCACTCTGTTGCCCAGGCTGGAGTACAAGTGGTGTGATTGCAGTTCACTGCAGCCTTAAACTCCTGGGCTCAAGCAGTCCTCCCATCTTACCCCCCCAAATATCTGGGACTACAGATGTGCACCACTATGCGTGGCTAATTTTTTTAAAACAAATTTTGTAGCAGTAGGGTCTCACTATGTTGCCCAGGCAGGCCTCAAACCCTTGGCCTCAAGCTATCCTCCCACCTTGTCCTCCCAAAGTGCTGGGATTACAGTGTGAGCCATTGCACCTGGCCTGATAAGGTGATATTTGAGCAGAGATATTTAAAAAGTGAGAGAGACAGCCATGTGGTTATCTACAGTCCAATATACTCCAGCATAAGGGACTAAGGGGGAACATGCTTGGTGTGTGTAACATGGAGGAAGCCAGCTGTGGCTAAGTGGCATGAACAAGAAGGTGTGGTAGGTGCAGAGGGTGTAGGTGCAGCAGGTAGTAGGTGCAGATGATGTAGGTGCAGCGGATGTAGGTTCAGAGGGTGTAGATGCGGAGGATATAGGTGCGGAGGGTGTAGGTGCAGATGGTGCAGGTGCAGCAGGTAGTAGGCGCAGATAGTGTAGGTGCAGACAGTGTAGATGCAGCAGATGTAGATGCAGAAAGTATAGGTGCAGGGGGTGTAGGTGCAGTGGATGTAAGTAGTGCAGAGGGTGCAGGTACAGAGGGTGTAGGTGCAGAGGGTGTAGGTGCAGTGGATGTAAGTAGTGCAGAGGGTGCAGGTGTAAAGGGTGTAGATGCAGAGGGTGTAGGTGCAGTTGATGTAAGTAGTGCAGAGGGTGCAGGTGCAGTGGATATAAGTAGTGCAGAGGGTGCAGGTACAAAGGGTGTAGGTGCAGAGGGTGTAGGCACAGAGGGTGTAGGTGCAGTGGGGACCCAATCATTCAGCACCTTTACAGAAGTAATGGGACATGGGATACATTTGGAAGATAGAGCAGACAGCATTTGCTGAGTAAATACGGAATTCAGCAGGCAGGGGTAGGGGGAGAAGGCAGAGCCCAAAGTGACGCCAAAAGCCTCTAGACAGCACTGGAAAGACATAGATGCCATTACCTGAAATGGGAAAGATTTTGGAAGGAGCAAATCGGAGATAACCTCAGGAGTTTGGTCGGGGGCATATTTAGCTTGAAGTGACCATCTGTTTCCCAACTGGAAAAGTCTAATATTCTCTGCACATACAAGCAAACAGTCACATCAATAAAAAAAAAATCCGACCCCCTGGCTTATGATTATCAATATTTTTTTAACCTATTTGCCTCTAAACAAATGCATAACACAAGACAACTAGGTATTAGTAGAGAGAGGAAGTTGGGAAAAGCAAGACTATAATGGACACTTCGTGGATAATATTAACTTCGTGTAAAAGTAATTGCAGTTTTTGCCATCGAACACAATAGCAAAAAACACAATTACTTTTGCACCAACCTGTAGTTCTGTCCAGGTCATATACTATAAAACAATAAAAGGGTACTAGGTACCAAGAGAAGTAAGGCAGTTGAAGGGTAGAAATGGAGATCTGAAGAAACAACAAGGTATTTTTGGTGGCTGCCAGGGGTTGGGAATGGGAAGAACAAAAAATAATGCTAACAACAGACTTCTGCCTAGCTCCAGTATTAACACAAGTCAATACAGTGGTACCTGGACCTGAAAAAAAGGATTTGTTTGTTCATTTGGTTTACAAAAGTTAGTTACTCTGTATTGAGAAAATAATCACAAACTTGAAAATGTGAGGTTATTTTAATGATGCTAATAAGGTCATAGCCCACCTTAATGTTTGCACAGAGAATTTAAATAGTAAGCCAATAAGGTGGACAGCTTTCACAAAAATCCAAATGGGGAAAATGTAATGTGTATGAGCTTCTCATAGAAATCCAACATACAGTGCATCAAGAAAGTACTGTTGCTCTCCAAGCACACTGCAGTAGTGGATAGCCACCCTACACAGTGGAGCAGTTTAGACACAGAGTTCATGGATCCACCCAAGGCTGTCTCTCTGCAATAAGAAACCATAACATTCAGATACAGAGTAGCAAAAGTGTTCACAATTTCCAAGCTAAAGCTGAATATAAAGGAAAAAGTTGGTGAAGGTTATAAAACTATCAGTGCTCCAATGTATAATTCACTTTTTAAAAAATCACAGTGATTAATCATAAAACGACATTTATCCTTCCAGGGAACCATTAAAATGAATTCATGGAACATTCTAACCAACCAGACTCTACTAGTAAATACCAGATAAATAAAGTATTAAGCTCCAAGCAGATATGAAAATTCTCGAGTGAGAGATATAAAAACCACTAGAAAAATAGGTATTCCATTAACAGTTAAGGGGGGAAAAAGTTCACATAAAAGTGACATGAAAATTTCAGGACCCGGCACAGTGCTTCACACCGGTAATTCCAGCACTTAGGGAGGCCAAGGCAGGCAGATCTCTTGAATCCAGGAGTTTGGGACCAGCCTGGGCAACATGGAAAAAGCTCATCTTCACCAAAAATACAAAAATTAGCTGGCGTGGTGGCGCATGCCTGTAGTTCCAGCTACTCAAGAGGCTGAGGTGGGAGGATCACTTGAGCCCGGGAGGCAAAGGTTGCAGTGAGTGAGATTGCACCACCTCATTCTAGACTGAGTGACAGAGCAAGACTGTTTCAAAAAAAAAAAAAATTCAGGCCAGGTGCAGTGGCTCACACCGGTTAATTCCAGCACTTTGGGAGGCCGAGGTGGGCTTGAAGTCAGGAGTTTGAGACCAGCCTGGCCTACATGGTGAAACCCCGTCTCTACTAAAAATACAAAAATTAGCCAGGTGTGGTGGTGGGTACCTGTAATCCCAGCTACTCGGGAGGCTGAGGCAGGAGAATCGCTTCAGGAGGTGGAGGCTGCAGTGAGCCAAGATCATGCCACTGCACTCCAGCCTGGGCAATATAAGCAATACCCTGTCTCAAAAAAAATTAAAAATAAAATGTGAAAATGGACAAAATGGTACAGTAAAATAGAAAAAAAAAAAAGAGAACTAATTTATCCCAACCAAATCAAAAGTGGTTTAAAGGAATAAATGTTAAAAGGACTTTAGGAATCATTTCCTATACTGTCAGTAACACCACAACAAAGAAGGAAATCTACAGTACACAAATCAAAACTCAGTTTTGCCTGAATTCCTGAGCTAAAATGCTGTTAAACATATTTTCCCTTGAATTTGGCCAGGCACAGTGGCGCACGCCTGTAATCCCAGCACTTTGGGAGGCTGAGGCAGGCAGATCACCTGAGGTCGGGAGTTTAAGACCAGCCTGGACAACATGGTGAAAACCCATCTCTACTAAAAATAAAAAAATTAGCCAGGCATGGTGGTGCACGCCTGTAACCCCAGCTACTTGAGAGACTGAGGCAGGAGAATCCCTTGAACTCGGGAGGCAGAGATTGCAGTGAGCCAAGATTATCCCACTGCACTCCAGCCTGGCCTGGGTGACAGAATGAGACTCCGTCTCAAAAAAAAAAAAAAAAAAATATATATATATACATGTATTATAAAAGTAAATATATTTATATAATATGTAAATATATATATTATATATTATGTAAACATAAGTATAAAACAGATATATTCATGTATTATATAAATTTATGAATATATATCTATATATATAATTTTTCACTTCAATTCAATCCTAAAAGGGAATTAGCAAAATTTTGGGCTTCATTCTTCTAGTAAAAAACAGATCTGGCTATCCAGTTATTTGGTATTCTCCCCGGATCAATGGATGGAGTCTCTTAGAGTACATATCGGTATTAGTTCAATCCATCCATCTACTCACCCGTCCTTCAATCCAATGATAAATGGATTAGGAAAAGACTTACAAATTTGAATTCATAGCTTTACCCTCCTATCTAGGTACTCAACAATGGTTATGCACAAGGAAAAGAACATGTATAATCTTAAGAGTTTCAGAGATGACTCTACTACTGCCCACCACCGTGAATAGTTCAGTGCCAGGGCAATCAAGGAACAATCAGGAGACCATTCATATAGGCGAGCATCTATACATATCCAGCTATTTGCAAAACTGTATCTTTTTTTTTTTTTGAGATGGAGTCTCACTCTGTCACCCAGGCTAGAGTACAGTGACACAATCTCAACTCATTGCAACCTCCTTCTCCTGGGTTCAAGCAATTCTCATGCCTCAGGCTCCTGAGTAGCTGGGATTACAGGCATGCGCCACCACACCCAGCTAATTTTTGTATTTTTACTAGAGACAAGGTTTCACCATGTTGGCCAGGCTGGTCTCAAGCTCCAGACCTCAAGTGATCTGCTGGCCTCGGCCTCCCAAAGTGCTGGGATTACAGGTGTAACTGTATCTTAACTTTTTGGCAGCATTTCACAACTTCGTCTGAAACAATTTGAAACAATGACGATTGCTCAGAGCAGCCTCTTTGGCATTTGGATGAAACAATTCAGTGTTCAGGACTGCCTCTTATTACCCACCCACTGGAGCATATTGAACAACCCCATCTCCCACATACTAAACGATGGTTGCGACCTCTTCCTAGTCACTGTGACACCAGAAATGCCCCCCCTTCGAGAACCACTGTGGAGAAGTTTTCTACCCTTCTCTTCTTATGATATATAACTACATGGCATATGGTCACATGATAGAAATACGGCATTACACGTATATTTATTAAATAAAAAGAATTAGTGAAAACTTGAGCTATACTATATAATGCCAAGTATTGATATGACGAGCAAAATTATCCACGTGTCCATTTATTTAAGAATTTTAGAAAGCAGAATTCCTTTCTAAATTGTCTCCCTTAACTTATGACACTAATACAAATGGAATCCTAAGATTTTTGGAAAGAGAATACAGAAATTGTAAGGCAGCTATTTCAGGGGTACCAGAGACTTACATTGCAAGTTGGCCGAAGACTGTAGATGCAAACATACTATTTTGTTAAATCTCTTGCTCATCTGGGGAATAGAGAATGAATAAATACGGGTCCAGGCTCAGCAGCCCACAGAGGTGAATGCAGGTTAGGGAGAAGCACAAGTCAAAGAGAGGAATTTCGGGCTGGATGTGGTGGCTCATGCCTGTGATCCCAATACTTTGGGAGGCCAAGGCAGGATAGCTTGAGCCGAGGAGTTCAAGACCAATCTGGACAACATAGTGAGACCCTGTCTCTACAAAAATAAAAAAATTAGCCAGGTGTGGTGGTGCACGCTTGTGGTCACAGCTACTCAGGGGCTGAGGTGGGAGGATCGCTTGAGCCTAGGTGGTCGAGGCTGCAGTGAGCTAAGACTGCATTGCTGTACTCCTGGGAGACAGAGAAAGACCCTGTCTCCAAAAAAGCAGGGGTTGGGGGTAATTTCAAACCCACAATTCTTGATGTAATTTAGGCAGAAGAGATTAAACACTTGAGTTTCTTTATAACAGTGGTTCTCGAACTTCAGCTTGCACCAGAATTACGGTAGTGTTAAAACAGATTACTGAGCCCCAACTCCAGAGTTTAATTCAGTAGGTCTGGAGCAAGACCTGAGATTTGCGTCTCTAACAAGTTTCCAGGTTATGCTGATGATCCAAGGACCCTATTTTGGGAAGCACAGCTTTACAAGATGTTTACTACCCACTAACGCTCCATTTCCTTCTAAAAGTGATCAGCTGTATATGGAAACAGTGTAATAATGAATATGAAGAATTAAAAACAATTTTTCGGGCCTTAAGAAGCTTCTGTTCTCTATTCTCCTACCAACGCAGGAGATTGCTATAGGGATAAGAAAATATAGAAAAATGAGTCTGGCCTCATCTTTTAATTAAGCTAACCACCAGCTATTTATAACTGAAGCTAAGGGGAATTTGAACATTGGTTAGATATTTGAAGATATTAAGAACTACTGGCTTGCACGGTGGCTCACGCCTGTAATCCCAGCACTTTGAGAGGCCAAGGTGGGTGGATCATTGGAGGTCACGAGTTCAAGACCAGCCTGGCCAACATGGTGAAACCCTGTCTCTAATAAAAACACAAAAATTAGCTGGGCGTGGAGGCATGTGCCTGTAGTCCCAGCTACTCAGAAGCCTGAGACAGAAGAATTGTTTGAACCCGTGAGGTAAAGGTTGCAGTGAACTATTATCACTCCAGTGCATTCCAGCCTGGGCAAGGGTGAGACTCTGCTTTTTTTTTTTTTTTATAAAAAAGTACCATTAATTTTTTAGTTGTCATAATGGTATCATTTTTTGCAGTTGAAATGGGAGCTGAGTTTTACTTAAAAATAATCGGAAAAAAAGGTGAAAGGTCTTATAGATGAAAAAAGGTTAACAAAAATTAGCCGGGTGTGGTGGTGCGCACCTGTAATCCCAGGCTCCTCCTGCTGAGGCAGGAGAATCACTGGAACCCGGGAGGTGGAGGTTGCAGTGAGTTGAGACGGCACCACTACACTCCAACCCGGGTGACGGAGTGAGACTCTATCTCAAAAAAAAAAAAAAAAAAGAAGAAAGAAAAAAATCTTCCCCAGGCACAGTGGCTCATGCCTGTAATCCCAGCACTTTGCAAGGATGAGGTGGGCAGATCCCTTGAATCCAGAAGTTTGGGACCAACTTGGGCTACATGGCGAAACCCTGTCTCTACTAAAAATAACAAAATTAGCCAAGCATAGTGGCACATGCCTGTTGTCCCAGCTACCCAGAAGGCTAAGCTGGGAGGATCCCTTGAGCTCAGAAACCAGAGGTTGCAGTGAGCCCAGACCATACCACTGCACACTAGCCTCAGCAATGGAATGAGATCCCATCTAAAAAAAAAAAATCTTTAATTCCCACCTACCTTACCCTTATCGCCATATTAAAGAAACGTATGAGGGGCTGGGCACGGTGGCTTATGCTTGTGATACCAGCAGTTTGAGAGGCCTAGGCAGGCTAATCACTTGAGGCCAGGAGTTCGAGACCAGCCTGGCCAACATGGTGAAACCCCCGTCTCTACTAAAAATACAAAAATTAGCCAGGTGTGGTGGCAGACACCTGTAATCCCAGCTACTTGGGAGGCTGACGCGGAAGAATCGCTGAACCCAGGAGGCAGAGGTTGCAGTTAGCGGAGATTGTGCCATTGCATTCCAGCTGGGCGACGAGCAAAACTTTGTCTCAAAAAAAGAAAGGTATGAGGTTTTAATATTCACGACCATAAGGGGACATAGGATTTTACTTTTTTTTTTCTTTTTTAGACACGATCTTGCTCCGTCACCCAAACTGGGTTGCAGTGGCATGATCTCAGCTCACTGCAACCTCTGCCTCTCGGGCTCAAGCAAGTCTCTGGCCTCAGCCTCCCGAGTAGCTGAGATTACAGGTGTGTGCTACTACCGCCTGGCTAATTTTTCTATTTTTATTAGACATGTGGTTTCACCATGTTGGCCAGGCTGGTCTCAAACTCCTGATCTCAAATGATCCACCCACCTTGGCCTCCCAAAGTGCTGGGATTACAGATGTGAGCCATCATGCCCAGCTGGTTTGCATGCATTACCAGCTTTATCAATATAGTTCTCAAATACCAAAAAAACTTCATCAATTGGAAAGAAGGTTAAAAGTTACAGAATTTTTAAAATAAAATTTATTATCTTGGGGTACATGCAGTAATTTGAACAGTCAAAATGTGTACAATGTTATGTAATAGGGCTAGAATTTCATTAGGGCATTAGGCCAAATCCCAACTCTGAGCAGCTCCATCTTTAGAGGCTCAAATGTCTAGGTTGCTTATATTTCCACCAGAGTGAAGATCTGGGGCTTCCCTTTTTTCCTTTATCACCCAAGCCTTATATAGTGACATGCACCAGGACTCTGTCCTAAGACCTGCTTTCATGATATGAATCCTCTGGACAATCTCATCCACATCATAGCTAAAACCACCCACATCATAGCTAAAACCACCGCTTTTAACATGAGGGATCCTAAATCTTTATCTCTAGCCCAAATCTCATTCTTGAGCTTTACACTCATTATTTTACTGCGTACTGGGTATGACCGCTTTGATGTCCCATAGGCATCGCTTAAGTGAAACATCTTTCCTTCCAAGCCTGCTCCTCCTGTATTTCTTTTCTCAGTGAATGCCATCCATCTTCCCAAGTAGGAAACATAAACGTCAACCTAAATTGTTATCCTCACTACCATCGTCTGCACCCAAGCTTCCAATTAAATGGTTTCACACAAAATCCCTAAAACTTGGGCTGAGTGTGGTGGCTCACGCCTGTAATCTCGGCACTTTTGGGAGGCCAAGGCAGAAGGAATGCTGAAGCCCAGGAGTATGAGACCAGCCTGGGCAACATGGTAAACCCCAAGTTTTACAAAAAAAAAAAGAAAAAAAAAAAACAGACAAAAAAGACTAGCCAGGAGTGGTGGTGCACACCTGTAGTCCTAGCTACTAGATTGATGGGGGAGATCAATTGAGCCCAGGTGGTCAAGGCTGCAGTAAGCCATGATTGTGCCAGTGCACTCCAGCCTGGGCAACAGAGCGAGACCTTGTCTCAGAAAAAAAAAAAAAAAAAAGGAATTACTCCACAAACATTTATCAATCAAATTGAACATCTATACATGAAGAGGAGTTAGATATGGTTTCTGCCTGCTGGGAGCTCATCATGTGTGCAGAAATGGATGCTAAAAGTGTCACAATAGAGGTAAGCACAGGGAGCCATGGGATCACATAGAACAAGGAGCTAACCCACACTGGGCAGTAAGTGAAGGCTTCTTGATGGTACTGATACCTAAGCTGCAGCTTAAAATACAACTCGGGGTTACCCAGACCAATCAGTCCATTGGCTGGAATATATCTGATGCTCAAATAATGTTTGTTGATTATAAGCACAAAAGTAGTAACCCTATGAAATTTACATTACTGGCTAATCCAATTAACTGAATACATTTAATTACATCTTCAGTTTGTTCTCTTAAATTACAGGCTTTTCTCTTTTATTTGCATAACGTAACATATTCTTCAAATCCAACAGTGCTCTATTTCAAGTCCAACTCAACTCTCCCCAACTCTATTTATAATGAGTTTCAAATTCAACAAATATTATTTACAAAAGGTGTCAGGTACTAAAAAAAATGTTTTTTTCTTTGTTTTTGAGACAGGATCTCACTGTCACCCAGGCTGCAGTGCAGTGGCACAATTACAGGTCACTGTACCCTCGACCTCCTGAGCTCAAGTGATCCTACCTCATCCTCCTGAGTAACTGGGACTACATATGCATGCCACCATGCCTGGCTAATTTTTGTATTCCTTGTAGAGATGGGGTTTTGCTATGTTGCCCAAGCTGGTCTTCAACTCCTGGGCTCAAGCCATCCACCCGCCTTGGCCTCCAAAGTGCTGAGATTACAGGTGTGAACTACCACACCTGGCCAAGAAAAAGGTTTTCAATGGGTATCTAAATAAATGTTAGTAAAGAGTGGTGAAGTGTGGAAGCAGCAAGTGAAATCTTACTTGTAAGAAGGACTCTGCCCTGATGACAGTATCCAGAAAGTTGGTAAATTCTTTTCCATGTTCATAATTATTCACCTTGTACCAAATACATTCTAGAGCAGAAACAGTAAATACAAGCATCCAGCTGTACCAGAATAAAAAAGTGCACAGAATATAATTATCACTAAGTGACAAATAAGTGAGAAAGTAAAAAAGCCATTAGTCTCATACATCCTAGCTAACTCATGAGGTAGACTACAACAGGTATGTTCAACAACTTGGTAATATAGGGAAAAGCTTATAGTCAAAACATAAATGGAGAGAATTCACATATAATGAATAAGGCAAGCTTCATATCACATAGTAATCCAAGAAAGTATAAACATCTGAATTGAAAGTTTTAGAATACCCTAAACTTCAATTAGGGTAGGCTGGGTATAATGTAAGAATGACAGAAACTTAGTAAGTGGAAATCTAATAACCTATCATATTCTGTTTAAAAGATTCAGAGTAGAAGGAGGAGAATTGGCCTGGAACCAACTAAAATAAACTTTAATCACTAGAAGAATCAGGAGTAGCTTATCCGGTAATGAAACACTCAGTTTGGTCAAAAGAAATATGATCTCCCCACCGCCCCCCACCAGTGGAGGAATGAAATGCTCAGGCTTTACTATGGCCTGGATGAAAGGCTTCTCACTGCCCTTTCCTTTAATTCTATAAGTGAGAAATCTTCTAACGACAAATTTGGTTCCCATATATGTTGATAGCAGAGAGGGGATATTCTAGTTGGCAGAGATGAGCATTTTGCTTACCAGAAATAATTAATTTTATAATTAGCTGACAATCTGGCTTTTACATTAGTCTCCTCTGAGTTTCATTACCATTAACGGGATGACTCTGGGGGCCTAATACCAAGTTTCTGGATATACAAAGATGAAGAATCCTTGGATTGTGATAGTCGTCAAAGTAGAGGCACCCAGTGAGTCTTGGTGGCATCCAGCAGTGTTTCCATCCATCAGTGTTTCCATCCAGCAGCATTTCCTCAACAAAATCCCCCTCCCTTCCTACTGCCTTGAAATTACAGCAGAAACATTCATGCTCTAAATATATGATTACCACAGACATAATCACAGCATATGAAGGCTCTTCTTCTCTAGAATTTGGCACCCTTACAAAAGAAACCCATTTGTAAACTATCTTGTCTCAGCCTCACTCAATTCTTACCTTCTTGTAATGTTTGACTCAACCACTAATAAGACCTTAGCAAGACTGGCTCATCTCTGACACAGTTAATGTAGTGAAGCAGCAGAGAGTTGTTGAGCACGGAGCCCATCTGAGAAGGCAGCTGCCAACAGCAGAACAACTGATCAACAGTTAAGCATCTGAAAAGTGGATAAGGGAATCATCATAAATAAAATATGTAACAAAAACAGGCTGGGCATAGTGGCTCATGCCTATACTTCCAACACTTTGGGAGGGTGAGGCAGGAGGATCACTTGAGCCCAGAAGTGTGAGACCAGCCTGGGTTGGTAACACACACGTTACGTATTTTTAACATGTATACACACACACACACACATATATATACACACACACATATATATATACACATATACATATATATATATTTATTTTTGAGAGAGAGTCTCACTGTGTCAACCATGCTGGAGAGCACTGGCTAGATCTTGGCTCACTGCAACCTCTGCCTCCAAGGTTCAGGCAATTCTCGTGCCTCACTCTCCTGAGTAGCTGGGACTACACGCATGCACCACCATGCCCGCCTAATTTTTGTATTTTTGGGTAGAGATGTGATTTCATCATGTTGACCAGGCTGGTCTCAAACCTCTGATCTCAAGTGATCCACCTGCCTTGGCCTCCCAAAGTGTTGGGATTATCAGTGTGAGCCACCGTGCCCAGCCTGATATAAATTTTTAAAAAAATTAGCCAGGCGTGCTGGTGCACATCTATAGTCCCAGCTACTTGGAAGGCTGAGGTGGAAGGATCACATAAGCCCAGGAGTTCACGGCAGCAGTGAGCCATGAATGTGCCATGGCCTGGGTGACAGAGTTAAGACCCTGTCTCGAAAAAACAGAAACAAAAAGGCCATGAAGGAAGTTCAAATAGAAAATGCAAAGAAGCACATGGTCCAGTCACATACCTCTAAGCAATGGATGTTCTGTAAAAGTTGGGGGAAGCTTTGAAGCTGTTCTAGTGGAAATGATCCACTTCTATTCAATCAGAAAGACTCACCTCTTTTATTCCACATTCTTTAGTGTAGCTACTGGAATCAAGCACTAGCATAACTGAGAGAGAATTCCACTTCTAAAAAAAGATAATAAAACAATCTATTGATGGACTAAACAGACTTACACACCATAAATATAAAAGCAGCTATTAAGATGTTTCAATTAAAGGGATCTGAATATGGTTTACATAGAATCCTGGGTAACTGACATGTATTTAAATATCTATAATCTCCTCTAAGATCTGAATGGTTATTAATTGGATTTAACAAAAGAAAGCCACGCAAGTTGTTTGGGCTTTAGATACTTACTGTTTTTAGAGGACAAACACTAGCTGGACCTAACATCAACTTCAGAGGTTCTGGAGAAGGCCCCTGGTTTCTTTGCTTCACAGCAAGCTGAGCCATCTTCCATAGATTCTCTGAATTCTTCAAATAGATCTACAAATTTGGATATAAAGTACAAGAGAGTAGGTATCCATAAATTGGAGCAACATAAAGTCTGAAACTCCTCTTTAATTGAAAATATAGTATGAAATCTTGGACATTTTATTGAGTGAATGGAGAGATCTAATCCATCTGGCAAGTCAGTTGAGAGAGCTTCTGCCATTTTTGTTGACATGTAATACTGTAATAAACTGACATGTAATACTGTAAAGCTCTGTAAAAAAATTTTAACCTAGCCTATTTGTTTAAAGGAGATGTTAACAATTCATGCTCCCTTGAACCTCTTCATTTTTGCTTTTAGGACAGGAGGGTTCATTAACACAATCAATTACTAAACACACACAGTCAGTTACTAAAATAAATATTAAGCAGTAACCAAAAAATGCAACTTAAGGCTATCATACCCAAACTGAAATCCAGAAGCCAATTTAAGTAGTCCATGCCTCCTTGGCAAGACTGTACGGATAATATCTTTTCCTTGTGATGGTAAAACGCATCCATTTTCTTACCTCACCCAGTATCAGCTTTTAGGCTTTACAGATAAAGCAGACAATGAACGTACTGTACAGAAATCTTGAATTCTTAACTAAAACGTACACGCAGAGTTATATCTAAATCATTGGCTACAATGACCTAAAATGCAGTTTTATGTAAATCATTTGCTATGATGATCTAAAACCATTTTATTTACCTCTTAATTTAATCACAGGACAAAAACTCTTACATTACCTTTATTTTTAGAACTACAGCCAGTATTGCTATCTGGCGCAGGCAACATGTCTTCATAACCCCATGATATTATGATATTTGGAGGCTAAGGTAGGAGAATTGCTTGAGTCCGGGAGGTGCAGGTTGCAGTGAGCTGAGATCACGCCACTGCACTCCAGCCTGGGTGACAGAACAAGACTCTGTGTCATATTTAAAAAAAAAGGGAAGTTCTTGGCTGGGCACGATGGTTCATGCCTGTAATCCCAGCACTTTGGGAGGCTGAGGTGGATGGATCTTTTGAGGCCAGGAGTTCGAGACCAGCCTGGACAACATGGTGAAACCCTGTCTCTACTAAAAATACAAAAATTAGCCAGACATGGTGGTGGGCGCCTGTAATCCCAGCTCCTTGGGAGGCTGAGGCAAAACAATCACTTGACCCCAGGAGGTAGGGGTTGCAGTGAGCCGAGATAGCGCCACTGCACTCCAGCCTGGGCAACAGAGTGAGACTCTGTATCAAAAAAAAAAAGGAAGGAAAAGAGCAGTTCTCACTTTCCTGCTGGACTCCACCTGCGGTGTTTCCATGAAGTAAGGCCCTGGACAGGGAAGAGATGGTCCGAAGAGGCAACAGCAGCAGCTTCCACTGGCTGGGCAGTCACTACATACCACCACCAGGCTGGCTCTCAACACATGCCATGTCCTTCCTCTGCATAAGAGATCAGGACAAGGGAGCCCCCCAGCAGACCTGAGGACATGCAGAGATACACAGGGAGGTGTGGCAGACAGGCTCCAATCTTGTCACACAATGAGGTGAGCCTCCCCCAGCTGTAAGTGAACGTGAGTTCTATTGTGTGTTTCACACAAGACTCCACCTAAGTAAGGTGATGGCCAGGTGCGGTGGCTCACACCTGTAATCCCAGCACTTTGGGAGGCAAAGGAGAGTGAATCACCTGAGGTCAGGAGTTCAAGACCAGCCTGGCAAACATGGTGAAACCCCGTCTCTACTATACTTTTACTGATAAAGCAGACAATGAACATACTGTATAGAAATCCTGGCTCTTAATTAAAAGGAACACAGAGTTCCATCTACATCATTTGCTACAATGATCTAAAACACACAGAGTTACAACTAAATCATTTGTTACAGTGATCTAAAACCAATTTATTTACATCTTAGTATTAATCAGAGGGCAAAAACTCTTACATTCCCTTGATTTTCAGAACTGGAGCCAGTGTTGCTATCTGGGGCAGGCAACAAGTTTTCATAACCCCATGATACTATGTGTTTGTCCCCAAGCAAACAGGAGGGAGATCCAGGCCCCCCTTCTGAAAGCAATAGCCAAGGGGAGAGAAGGAAAATCAAAGATACTGAGACAATTCATTTTAGCAAGAAGTGTACCTGCCACCCCAAAGAGTAGAAACCACAATCTTAAAAGTAAGATGTATGATTTTTTTTTTTTTTTTTTTGAGACAGGGTCTTGCTCTGTCACCCAGTCTGGAGCGCAGTGGCACGATCTCGGCTCACTGCAACCTCCACCTCCCAGGTTCAAGCGATTCTCCTGCCTCAGCCTCCTGAGTAGCTAGGACTACAGGTGTGTGCCACCATGCCAGGCTAATTTTTTGTATTTTTTTTTAGTGGAGATGGTGTTTTACCGTGTTAGCCAGGATGGTCTCAATCTCCTGACCTCATGATCCGCCCACCTTGGGCTCCCAAAGTGCTGGGATTACAGGCATGAGCCACCGCGCCCGGCCTATGATGTATAATATTTTGTATGAATATAATTCACAAAAGATATTCACAATATTTTTAAATAAAAAAATTACAAAGCCGTTTTTCTTAAAATGCTACAATAAAATTATATCTGTGTGTAAAATGTATCTATTGTATGTGTGCATTTGTGTGTATGTGACAGAGGGAGTTATGAATTAGGAAGCATATGTACCAAAACATTAGGAGTAGTTGTCTTTGGGTAATGAGATTATGAATGATTTTCACTTTATTCTTTATACCTTATCAATCACCATCTCAAAATTTACAATCAGAATTCAATATAAGCTATTGCATTATTTATTTATTTATTTATTTATTTATTTATTTAGTGTGGTGAGGTCTCACCCTGTCACTCACCCAGGCTGGAGTGTGCAGTGGTGCAATCTCAACTCACTGCAACCTCAGCCTCCCAGGGTCAAGCAATCCTCCCACCTGAGCCTCCTGAGTAGCTGAGACCAATCAAAGTTAAGTTTTCTTCAGTTTAAAATAACTGATTATAATTATGTGGTTTAGCCTCATGGTAACCAGAAAACAAAAATCAATAATAGACACCCTAAAAATTAAAAGCAAGGAATTAAAACATACTACCTGAAAAAATTACCTCACTACAAATAAATACAGGAAGGAAGGGAAAGAGGAAAGAAAAGAAAGGAAGAAAAAAAGCAAGATCAGAGAGAAGAGAAAGAGGAAGGAAGCGAGAAAGAAAAGCAAAAAGAGTAGCAAAACAACCCGAAAACAAGCAAAAAATGGCAGTAGTATGTTTTTACCTGTTAGCAATAACCTTGAATATAAATGAATTAAATTCTCCAATTAAGACTGAGTGGCTGAGTGGATTAAAAAACAAGACCCAATTATATACTGCCTACAAGAAACTCAGTTCACCTACAAAGACATACATAGACTGAAAGTGAAGGGATGGAAACAAAAAAGCAGAAATAGCTATACTTAGATAAAATAGGCTGTCAGTCAAAAAAGGAAAAAAATGAAGATAATTACATCATGAGAAAGAAGTAAACAGCAGCATAACAATTATAAGCACATATGCAACCAGCACTCAAGCAACTGAACACAGAAGCAAATATTAACAGACCTTAAAGGGCAGATGGACTGCAATACAGTAATAGAGTACCTCAACGCTCCACTATAATCAACACTCCACTATCATCAATGGATAGATCATCCAGGCAACAAGACATCATCAGTTAAACTGTAATCTATACCGAATGGACCTAACATTTACACAGCTTTCCACTCTGCAACTGCACAATGCACATTCCACTGAGTAGTACATGGATTATTCTCCAGGAAAGACTATGTGTTAGGCCAAAAAACAAGTCACAGCACATTTTTAAAAACCGAAATCATATCAAGCATCTTTTCTGACCACAGTGGAATAGTACTAGAAATCAGTAACAGGAGGAACTTTAAAAACTATACAAATATATGGAAATTAAAATACATGTTCATGAACAACAGATAAATAAATGAAAAAAATAAAAAGAAAATTAGAAATTTATTGAAACAAATAAGAACAGAAACACAACATAACAAATCCCGTGGGATGCGGCAAAGGCAGATGTAAGAGGAAAAGTGCATAGCTATAAATGCCTACATCAGAAAAGTAGAAAGATCTCAAACAGTCAACCTGACAGTACACCTCAAGCAATGAGAAAAACAAGAAAAATAAAATGCTAAAATTAGTAGAAAAAGTATCATAAAGATTAGAAAACAAATTTTAAAAATAGAAACAAAAAAATACCAAAAACCAATGGCATAAAGAGCTGGGATTTTTTTTTAAATCAAAATTGACAAGCTTTAACTGGAAAGAAAAAGAAAATAAAATCATAGATGAAAAAGGAGACATTACAACTGATAACACAGACATATGAAGGATTGTAAGAGATTATTGAAAACACCTATATAAAAACAAATAGAAAAATCTAGGAGAAATGAACAAATTTCTGGACATACAACAAATTCACAAGATAGAATGATGAAGAAATAAAAAACCTGAACAGACCAATAATGAGTAATGTAATTAAAGCAGGAATAAAAAGTCTTCTGTCAAAGAAAAACACAAGAATCATGGTTTTACTGCTGAATTCTACCAAAAATTTCTAAAAGAGCTAATATCAATTTTACTCAAAATATTCCCCAAAAAATGAAGAGGAAGGAAGGCTTTGAAACTTGTTCTATGAGGACAGCATGACCCTGGTTCAAAAACCAGACCAGGACACAACACAAAAAGAAAACCACAGGCAAATATCCTTGATGAATACAGATGCAAAAAAATCCTCAATAAAATACTTGAAAATTGCATTTGACAACACAATAAAAAGATGATCTGCCATGATCAAGTGAGATTCATCCCAGGAATGTGAGGAGGATGCAATAAACACAAATAAATAGATGTGCGACATCACATTCAGCAAATCAAGAATAAAAACCATATAATCTTTTCAGTAGATGCTGAAAAAATAAAAATCAACATTCCTTCATGATAAAAACTGAACAACATGAGTACAAAACAACGTATCTCAGCGCAGTAAAGGCCATATGGGACAAACCCACAGCTAACATCATAATCAATGGGGAAAAGTTAAAAGCTCTTCCTCTAAGACCTGGAACAAGTGTGGCTACTTTTACACCACTTTTACTCACCACAGTACTGGAAGTCCTAGGTAGGGCAATTAGGAGAACGCAATAAAGACATCCAAATTAGAATAACGGAAGTCAAACTGCCTTTGTTTGCAGGGGACATGATCATATATATACATACACATATACACATACACACATACATATATACACATATATACATACGCACATACATATATACATATATACATACACATGTATATATACATACATACATATATATACACATATATATGTAGAGAACCCTAAAGATTCCACAAAAAAACCGACTAGAAATTATAAATTTAGTCAAGTTGCAAGATACAATATCAGTATATAAAAACTGGCGCGCACCCATGCGCCAATAGTGAAATACCTAAGAAAAAAATCAAGAAATCTATTTCATTACCAAAAAAATGATATCTAGGGATAAACGTCACCAAAAAGACAAAAGATCCCACAATGAAAACTATAAAGCATAGATGAAAGATATTAAAGCAGACACAAGTAAATGGAAAAATATTCCATGTCCACGCACTCGAAGAATATTGTTAAAATATCTATATCACCCAACGTGGTCTACAGAATCATTGCAATCCGTGTTAAATTACAAAAGACATTCTTCATAGAACTAGAAAAAAAAATCCTGAAATTCACATGGAAATGAAAAATACCTCACATAGACAAAATAATCTGGAATAAAAAGAAAAGCTGGATTCATCACACTACCTGATTTCAAAATCTACTACAAACCTAAAGTAAGCCAGGTACTATCAAAACAGTATGGGACTATCAAAAAAATGGGCGGGGGAGAGACAGAGAAATGAAGGAATGACAGAGACATAGACTAATGAAACAGAATAGAGAAAAATTCACGCATTTACAGTCAACTCATTTTTAACAAAGGCACCAAGAACACACATTCAGGAAGGAAAATCTCTTCAATAAACTGTGCTAGGAAAACCCAACAGCCACATGTACAAGAATCCATCGAGGCCGTTATCTTACCATATACAAAAATCTACTCAAAATAAAAATTTAAATGTAGGACCTGAAACTATGAAAGTACTAGAGAAGAAAACAGGATAAACGCTTCATGAAATTGGTTAGGACAAGGGATTTTCAAATAGATACCAAAAGCACAAGCAACAAAAGCAAAAGTTTAATTACATTAAACTTGTCAAAAGCACAAGCAACAAAACCAAAGATGTAATTACATTAAACTTAAAAGCTTCTGCAAAGCAGAGGAAGCAATCAGTAGAATGAGGAAGCAACCCAGAGAATGGAAGAAAGCATTTGCAAACTATGCATCAGCCAAGGGGTTAAGACACAAAATATATAAAGAACTCAGACTACTCAAACGCAAAAATACAAATAATCTGATTTTTAAAAAATCTACCTAAACCTTTGTCTCCCACCTTTATTTCCCCACCTTCTTTTCCCAACCGCCTTTGGCCCCCTCCCCCCTCGCTACCCTTTTTCTTTCTCCATCCAGCCCAAAACTTTTTCCCCACCATTTTTTCCCCGCCGTCATTTCGCAAACCCTTCTCTACTCTCCCGCTCACCACCCTTTCCCCAACTGTCTACCTAAACACTTTCCCCACTGATTTTTCCCACTTTCTTTTCCCCTTCTCTCTGGCCACCTTCTTTTTCCCCGTCCCACTCTCATCACCCTCTTTTGCTCCTTCATCTAAGCAAAAACATTTCCCCCTGTCTTTTCCCAAAGCCTTCTCCCCACTCTTGCTGCTCACCACCCTTTTACCCCTTCATCTACCCAAAACTGTTCTCCTCACCGTCTTTCCCTCCGCTCCTCCTTGCCACCCTCTTTCCCTTCTCCAATCTACCCAAAAACATTTCCCCACCGTCTTTTCGCAAAGCCTTCTCCCCACTCCTGCTCACCTCCCTCTTTTCCCCCTCCATCTACCCCCCAAAATTTTCCCCACCATATTTTCGTAAAGCCTTCTCCCCGGCTCCTGCTCACCTCGCTCTTTTCCCCCTCCATCTATCCCCCCAAATTTTCCCCACCGTCGTTTCACAGTCATCCCCTCTTCCCACTCGTTCTCTTCTTTGACCTGTCCTGCTTGCCACTCTCTTTTTTGCCCTCCATCTACTCCAAACTATCTTCCCTTTTTTCCCAACCCTCTTTCCCCGCTCCATCTACCCACTTTTTACCCACCGTCTTTTCTTTCTCCACCTTCTTTCTTTTCTGGCTGCTATCTTTTTGCAAAACCTTGTCTTCCTCCTGCTAGCTACCCTCTTTTTCCTTCCCCCACTTGTTACCCTCTTTTCTCCCGTCTAACCAAAACCTTTCTCCCCATTTTTTTTCACAAAACCTTCTCTCCCTACTGCTGACCCCCGCTTTCCCCCCTTTATCACCCTCTCTTTCCTCCTCCCACTTGCAACCCTCTTTTCCCCCTCCATCTACCCATAAACTTTTTAACTGCCGTCTTTCTGCAAAACCTTCCCTCCCTCCCACTCCCCACCCTGTTTTTCCCCCTCCATCTACCCAAAAATTTTTTTCCCACCATCTTTTTCCTATCGTCTTTTTGCAATGCCTTCTCCTGCTCGCTATCCTCTTTTCCCTTTGGCACTAACCACCCACTTTACTCCTAACCACCCTCTTTAACCCCCTCCATCTATCCCAAAACTATTTTCCTTCTCCTATCACTGCAGCCGCGCTGCCGTCTCCGTTGCCGCCACCACCAACCGCAGCCAGGCGAGCCACGTTGTCGTGGCCCCACCATCCAGTGCACAGCCGCTGATAACCCATTCCTGGTTCTCTAAGCCGGGCAGTAAGCGGCTCTACATGAAGACACGTGAACTTTCAAGGGCCTGACTTCCCTTCAGCAGCATTCATATACTGAGGTTATATATACAAGAGGATTCCTGGACTGCACGTTCTGATTGGATGAGAAGGAACCTCCAGGGTTACTCGGATTGGACTTTATTATCATGTTCTGATTGGATAAGAGCAAGCCTTAAGACAACCAATCACAGCATGAAAATAAAGTCCAATCAGAGTAGACCTAAAGGTTTTTCTCTCATCCAATCAGAACATGTAGTCCAGGAACTGCGTGTGCCTTAACCTCGGCATATAAAGCATGCTGAGGCGGCGTCCACTCATTTCAGGCTCTTCAGTGTTAGTGCTCGGTGTCTGCTTTAGAGAACTACGAGAAGGGGCTGCTAGCAGCCGCCTCCCGGGGCACTGACTCGCTGCGGTTGGTGGTGGCGACAGTACGGTAGGAGGGCAGCCGGCAGCGGGAGCTTCTCCTGTCGGGCAGGAGGACGAGTAGAAGGGAGAGGCACCACCACATGCTGGAGGCTGGAGCTTGCGCCGCCGCAGCTCGCCTCACTGCAGTTGAGGGTGATGTCGGACACTACAGCTTGGCCAGAGTGGTAGAAATGTTGTTGCATAGGTGAGTTATCCGGGGCTGTGCTGCCTGTCTCTGGGGGCAGGGGTTGGGTGTCCTATTGTGGCTCACTGCCCAAGGCTGCCCTGCCTGTGGTAGGGGGCTGGTTGGGGGCACTCTCCAGGGTTGCATTGCTGGCAGTGGGGTGGGTTGGCTGCCTACCAGGGGGCTACATTGCCGGCGGTGGTGGGGGTGTTTGGGGGAGGCAAGTTGTGTGCGCTAACGTGTACTGTCGGTGGCGGTGGATGGGTTAGGGGCACTATTTTCTGCTGCACTGGCTGCGGCAGGGGGTGGGTGGGGTGGTTATCCGGAGCTCCAATGCTGGTAGTGGGGGGTGGTTTAGGGGCATTGTTGGGTGTTGCACTGCCCTTGGGGCGTGGTATCAGGAGCTGCGCTGACCTTGGTGGGGTGCATGTGAGGGACGGGTTTGGGGCACTATCTAGTGCAACAACACCCATGGCTGGGTCAGGTCGTGGGCACTATCCAGTGCTACACTGCCTGGGTGGGGGTGGTTTGGGGCAATACTGGGGTTACACTGCCTGCAAACTGGCATGGGGTGTGTTGGGTGTGCTATCCAGGGGATACACCTCCAGCAGCAGGGGGCAGGTTAGGGGTGCTGTCGGGGGTACACTGTTAGCAGTGTTGGTGGGCTGCAGGGGTGGCAGTGACAGTGACAGCAGTGGCCTCCTTCCGGTGACCATTCCCCTCTTCCCAACTCCAGACTCTAGTGGATAACCTTCTCCTGTTCATGCACTCTTGAACATGGCAGGGCCCCCACACCAACAGCGGTTTCTTGGCCCATGCCCCCATGCTCCGTGTTGCAGAGACCACCTGGGACTACCGGGCAGGGAGTAGTGGGCATCACGGGGGACAGTGGGGACAGGGCACTGAGGGTGGAGGTGTCAGGAACGGGAACCAGCACTTGTGTGGGGATGGCTGGCTGGGTCTGAGTTTCTCCTACTCCTGCTCTGTCAGCCCTGGTGGGCCCAGCAATTTGTGGCCAGCTGCACTTGGCTCGGGGTGGTTTCAGCAAAGGCACTTACACTCACCCCAAGTCCCAGTTTCTGGCCAGCTTTTGCCAGAAGGAGAGGCTGGACTTTGGCGGGTGGGTGTGAGTGCCTTTACTAAAACTGGTCCCTGCCACCCAGTGGCCAGCGTGACAAGGTGAGACACTAACGCCACCACTCCCTGCATCCCATTCTAGGCTATTCTGGCTTTGCCTGCCTAGCTGCTCCAAGCCAGGCTGGAGGAGGAGGAGGAGAAGGAGGAGTCACCTGTGGTACACTGGAGCCTGCGTATGTAGTGGCTCTGCAGTTTATCTCATGCTATTGTTGACAGTGTTGGAGACTGCAGCTCGACCAGAGTGCTAGGAGGGTGCCCACAGGGGCAAGGTGGTAGGAACCTTGTAGGGTGGGCTGCTGTATTGAAGGTGACAGTGGTTGTATTGGCATCGGTGCTAGTCGTGGTAGCAGCAGCAAGTCTGGGGGCCGGGAAGGGAGAGTAGAAGTGCTGCAGGGCCCAGCCAACCTGGGGTGGGGAGGAACCTGCGGGTGCTGTACTGTGGGCCTCAGTAACAGTGGTGGAGGCACACCTAGGGAAAGTAGGAGTCCTCCCACTTCTTCAGCAATCTCTGGAGGGTGCCCTCCTCCTGCTGGTGACTGCGGTGTGAGTGGCAGCATTGTCTCATTCTTAACAAAATTAGGGGGTTGACTATTTGTGTAACTTTTTTGCTTCTTTTTTGTCATGATAGTCTTGGACTTTTTCAAATTTCATGAATTGGGGAGGGGATAAAAGGTATCATAATAGGCCTTCTAATTCCCATGCCTGTTCTTTTTTCTTTCTTCCAGTTTGTGTTTTTTTCTTTTCATCATCTTGTTCATTTTTTTTTTTTGCTGCCGCCTTTATTTCATGTTTCTATTCTTGTTTCTCCTTCTCTTTTTGTTTTCTTTATGCCCAGACAACAAATCAAAACTGAGTTAAAAAGAAACTACTTTCACTGTGTTGTATTTTTAAAACAACAGGTCCCTTACTATGTTTTAGAGATGAGGAAAAAAATTGGTCGTGTAGTTACTTGAATAGCTATGCTTTCATGATCGTGTTAACCCACTTATGCTTAGCCTTCCATTATTGGAACGCTAAGCATGAGAGAGTTACTTATATCCTACTACTCAGGGTCATCGACAAGGTCTGATTTTTCACTCATGCAAAAATTCAAAAAATTGCAGCCTCTGGCATAAATGGGTTAATGTGTTTTAAGTAGTTATTCAAGGAATCAAAAAATGAAGCATCACATAGAATATTGGTAGCAAACAGCCATTTCATCTGTTCCACATATTTGTCTGGAGCTATGCAAGAGTCACGGGTAATATGTTCTAATTTGTGAGATTATTAAGTGAACTGTATTCCCTTCATTTTATGTCTCTGTCATCATTTTCTTGCCCAGGCTGGAATGCAATGGGGCGATCTTGGCTCACTGCAACCTCCACCTTCCAGGTTCAAGAGATTCTCCTGCCTCAGCCTCCTGAGTAGCTGGGATTACAGGCATGTGCCAGCATGCCCAGCTAATTTTGTACTTTTAGTAGGGAGGGGGTTTCTCCATGTTGGTCAGGCTGGCCTTGAACTACCGACCTCAGGTGATCCACCCGCCTCAGCCTCCCAAAGTGCTGGGATTACAGGTGTGAGCCGCTGTGCCCAGCTCTCTGCCACCATTTTCAACAGTGTTGTCATCTGCATGAGCAAACCTGGTTCATCACCACCTCTTTGCAAGAGAAAAAGGAAGTGGGGAGAATCTGTGTGTAATTTTTTTCTTTTTGAAAACGAGGTCTCGCTCTTGTACCCCAGACTGGAGTATGATGGCACGAACTCGGCTCACTGCGACCCCCCAACTCCCGGGTTCAAGCAGTTCTCCTGCCTTGGCCCCCTGAGTAGCTGGGATTACAGGTGCCTGCTGCCACGCCCAGTTAATTTTTGTATTTTCAGTAGAGATGGAGTTTCACTGTGTTGGCCAGGCTGGTCTAGAACACCTGACCTCAGGTGATCCACCTGCCTCAGCCTCCCAAAGTGCTGGGGTTACAGGTGTGAGCCACGGCGTCCGGCCGTATATAATGTTTTAAGGCAAAGAATCACAAACAAAACAAGGTTTTAATAACTTTTGCTTCAAAGAACCTGCGGTGTTGAGCCCTCTTTTATTCTTAGTATTACTACCTTTGATGTGAACTCTTTTATTATTATTATGTTTTTGGTGATAAGTCCTCTAGTTTATGCATTTTCTTGACTGCTATAAGACAATCTATATTGTATTGTTTTTCAGAAATGTGTAAGGCCTATAATTTGGACACTTTTTAGTTATTTTTAACATGAGCGTGTAAGATACTGTTGATATATGGAAGAATATGTGTAAATACCACTAGATAGCTTGTATTGAAGAGATACCTAAATTTTTGTTCAGAGTTGATTGGGTGCATTTTTGTAGGTGTGTTTCTCAATACATTGTGTCCACGTTTTAAGGCATATAGAAATTTGAATACTGTTTAACCTTATAGAGTCCTTTGTTTATAGGTTTAATATTTTTAAAGACTAAAGACATCATAGCTCCCTTTAAGATTGAGTAATATTAATAAAATTTGAGATATACAGGGTTAGAATCTGACAGATTCAGAGGTGCCTCTGCCACCCAGGCTAGAGGGCAGTGGTGCAATCATGGCTCACTACAGCCTCGATCTCCTGAGCTCAAGTGATCCTCCCACCGCAGCCTCCCAGGTGGCTGGGACTACAAGCATGCGCCACCATGCTCAGCTAATTTTTTGTACTTCTTAGAGAGTTTTGCCACGTTGTCCAGGCTGATCTCAAACTCCTGGGGTCAAGTGACTCGCCCACCTTGGCCTTCCAAAGTGCTGAGATGGCAGATGTGAGCCACAGTGTCAGGGTGCTCTCTTGGCTCTTGTTTATTAAAAGTCTGTTGCCGGGCACGGTGGCTCACGCCTGTAAATCCCAGCACTTTGGGAGGCCGAGGCAAGTGATCACGAGGTCAGGAGATCAAGACCATCCTGGCTAACACGGTGAAACCCCGTCTCTACTAGGTGTAGTATAGATTGAAGTCAGGTAATGTAATGCCTCCAGATCTGTTCTTTCTGCTTAGTCTTGCTTTGGCTATGTGGGCTCTTTTTTGGTTCTATATGAATTTTAGGATTACCAGGAGACACCAGGTGCTGCAGCAGCTTCGGGATAACTTGAGGATGCCTCCTGGGGAAGAGACACCTCTTGTCCATGGCGCTGACTACTGAGGACAGCTTCGGTGTGGCTTTTCTGCGGCCGGCTTCTTTGAGGCCTTTTTCTTTCATGGTGAGTACAGAAGCTTTCATTTTCTGGAGCGTTCTGTGTATTTCTGCTAGATTCTCACTCCTTTTCTTTTTTCTGTCTTGCTATCTTACCATTAATTTTACAGTAGTACTCACTCCCTGAGGGCTTTTGAGGTTGGAAAGCATAGGAGGCTTTAGGGCTGTTTCTGAGGGAAACTCCCCGAGAAGATGGAGAGAGAAGGCAGCTCTGGCTGTGGGAGGAAGAGGAAGCCCAGTGCAGGGGGGGTGTTGGGGCCAGGCCCCAGTTTGCATGTTGGAAGAAGTGAGCTCAAACTCCATAAAGGAGTTACCTGCCTTCCATCATCATGGAGGTACGGAAACTTGTCTTCTTGTTGGAAGCAAGTAAAACTCCAAAAAAAAAGAGGGAGACATACAGCAAAATAAACTTCAGATCTTGACCAAATTTTTGGAGATCAGCGATGTCTTTTTTTATGGAGTTAGAGCTCACTTCTTCCAGCAGGCAAATCCATTTTTTTTTTTCTGCTTCTAGGATGGTAGAGAGCAGTCTACAGCCTGAGACCCATCACAAGGTGTAAGAAACTGGGTTTGGATTCTGTCTTGCAAATTCCTTTTAAAGAATAAAGTCGACGTTTAACAACCAGCTGGTGTTAATTTCCGCTTACACTTAGAGTGCTCAGAAATCATATAATTTGTGTGACCATTGTTAATTTAGCAGAATTTTGTTCTAGCTGAAATATGGTAGTAAGATTAAAAGAGTTTTGTTTAAAGGAGCACAATTGTGTAAAAATCAGCTTAAAAGGTAACATCCAAGATTGTGTGTGTATGTATGCATGTTTCTATTTGAAAGGCCTTCGTGTTTTTGTTTTTTTTGTTTTACTCTCCTAAGACCTTGTCTTTTTTCTTTCTTTTTTTTCTTCTACTCAGTTGACTGAGTTCTGTGTTCACTTGATTTTTTTTTTTTTGACTAAAATAGTTATTGCAACAGAGGCTACACTTGGGTTTTTAAGAAAGAGTGCAGTTTAATTATGTGTAATTTGGCTTAAAGAAAAATATTAGTGTCTCCCTCTTGCACCACCAGACTTTTTTTTTCCTGTAGTTTATGATGTAAGTTTTGGTATTTGATTTTCAACTGAGTTGTTTCCTTTAATGTTCAAATTTAAGGCTATTTAGCTGACAGCTGTCTAGGGTTGTGAACCAGGTTATCAAGAATCTGAAAGTCTAAGATGGGAAATAAAGGGGGATCTTTAAAGCTGTAAAACGTACGGTAACAGCTCATTGGGTTCACCTTGCGCACTGTCTAGACAAAACCAATTTATCAAGATAGAGGAATTGCAGTGGAGAAAGAGTAATTCACGTAGAGCCGGCTGTGTGGCAAACCAAAGTTTATTACTCAAATCAGTCTCCTCTTGAGCATTCGGGGATAGAGGGTTTTTGTTTGTTTTGTTTTTGTTTGTTTGTTTTTTGAGATGGAGCCTCACTGTGTCACCCAGGCTGGAGTGCAGTGGTGAAATCTCTGCTCATGGCAACCTCTACCTCCCGGATTCATGCCATTCTCCTGCCTCAGCCTCCTGAGTAGCTGGGATTACAGGCACCTACCACCATGTCTGGCTAATTTTTTGTATTTTTAGTAGAGATGAGGTTTCATCATGTTGGCCAGGATGGCATTGAACTCCTGACCTCGTGATCTGCCCGCCTCAGCCTCACAAAGTGCTGGGAATTACAGGCATGAGCCACCGCATGTGGCCAGGGATCAGAGTTTTTAAAGATATTTGGTGGGTAGGGGCTTGGAAAGTAAGGAGTGCTGATTGGTCAGGTTGGAGATGGAATCATAGGGGGTTGAAGTTAGGTTTTTTTGCTGTCTTCCATTTATGGGAGTGATGGCACATCTGGTTGGGCCAGATTATTGGCCTGGGCAAGGTCTGCAACATGTATCAAGCACTGATGTTAGGCTTTACAGTAGTGATGTCACCCGCAGGAGCAGTTTGGGGAGGTTCAGAATTTTGAAGCCGGAGACTGCGTAACCCCTAAACTGTAATTTCTAATCTTGTAGCTAATATGTTAGTCCTGCAAAGGCAGACTGCTCCCCAGGCAAGAAGGGTTTTTTTTTTTTTTTTTTTTTTTTTTCGGGAAAGGGCTGTTATCAATTTGCTTTCAGAGTCAAACAGTGAACTAAATTCCTTCCCAAAGTTAGTTCAGCTTTATGCCCAGGAATGAGGAAGGACAGCTTAAGGGTTAGAAGCAAGATAGGGTCGGTTAGGTCTTTCACTGTCATAATTTCCTCAGTTATAATGCTGCAAAGGCGGTTTCAGTACTTCATCGGCATGCGTGATAGATTTTTATATGTATTTGTGTGTGGTGTATAGAATGTTCCACTACTAAAAATATTTAAAATACCTCTAATTAATTGGCTTAAAGGAAAATAAAAGTGCTTAAGTTTGATACTAAAAAAGACTAGTCAAATGCTTTTTCAAGTTTATGTAACTAAAGTAAAATCTTTAATAAATAAACTAGCTTTAAAATTATTGGTAAAGTAATATTAGAAATGTCATAAGAATTGACAGCATACATTTTCTTTTACATTTAGTAGTCAAGTAATTTTATACATATTCCTGCCAAATACTATAAGGTGTTGAAATTTGGCATTGGGTCTTCAAAACTATAAACCCAGCCCAAAACAGAATGATCTTTACTTGAGTAATTTTTAATAAGTAAGACATTGATAGGGCTTAATGAAAATAGCTGCGTGGTGAATGTAGTAAGATGACTAGCACTTCTAATCCTGTGGCTGTGGCTTTTGGCAGTATAGTCCACAGACAGTAAGGAAAGGACTGTTACTGCTTTTGTTTCAAAGCTATTTTTTATGTGTATAACTTCACATATTAAATATACAAAAAGGATCTTGCAGGACATCTACAAAGTGTCTGATGGTGGCGGTTGTCAGAGAAGGTAGAGAAAAACAGTTATTTACATTTTGTATGTAATAATTAATATCTATATAAATGATGTTTGAAAAAAAGTCAACATTTATTAACTTGGGGTAATTGATAGTCTGATTTGTTAATTTTTTTCTCTACCCTCTTCTAAATTAAAAAAAAAATTAGCAAAACTGTGATGCTTTTTCTGTGACCAAAGAAAGTTAAGTTTAAGCATGATAAAATTGTCATACTATTGGATCTAAATTTGGACCCTATATAAATGTTTTAAACACTTGCAGTTAAAATTGTAACATAATTTTTTGATAATAACAAGAAATGCCCCCCGAGGCCCATTAAAAGCCAGAGCTATCAATGGCTACCATCTAACCCCAGAATCTCTGAATTGTGGACACAGATATATATTCCTATAAGAAAATTTCAATGATTGGTTTTAGGTATAAATATGTCTTTAAGAGAAAGGAGTCCTGAAAGCAGAACCTTGCCTTGTTTTGCTACTTATTTCCTACCAAATCTGGATGTGTTAACAAGGAAAATGGGAGGGGAACATATTTGCAGTATAAAATAAATGATGCTTAATATAAAATGATCTTGCAATTTATTATATAAAGCACAACACATTTGACAGCAAAAGGAAGTGCTTAGAAGCAAGAAGTCAGAAAGGAGGCATAGGTGAAAAACCTAGTAGTTATAAGTTTTATTTTTTTACTTATAACGTTTTCTAAATAAAGCTGCTCAATGATATTAAAAAAGAATAATTTATGTTTTTATCAAAGACAGGCATGCCAGGAATTTTTTCAATTAAAACAATATAAATTATTGTTATATAAGTACTTATGGTTAATTTATTTTAGAAATTATTGACAATAGGAGTTAGAGTCACCGCAGAAAGGATAATCTAACCATCTGTATTCCATAATACTTACCTTGTTGATTTACACTCTTACTGTTGGTAAAATTGGCACTTAACTGGAACAAGAGAGCTTTTATTTGTGCTTGATTGTTGAACCATTATTTATGTATGGGGGACCCAATTTTAAGAATTCGAAGCCAATTAAATTAACACTACACACACACATGCCCACACACACGCATATATTTATATACACACAGGCATTTATATATATATGTATATACACCCACATACATGTATACATAAATACACACATGCACACATACACACACAATTTTACACTTTAAGCATATGGGAAAAGTAAATGTGAAATAGGGGTTAGAATCAGGGAGGCAGGGCATCACAGGTTTAGGTTATAAATCTGATGGTATTTTTATATTTGGATTCTGAATTTTCTTTGAGCTCCCTAGCAACAAAATGTAAAAAAATACAAGGAAGCCATGATCAGGTTTGTGTAGCCCTGAAGAAAAACAGTATGCATATACATATATGTATATATGTATGTGCCTGTAAAGATATAAGTAGACATTTTTTTTCTTCAGGGTTACATTTCACTTTGTATTATTTTGCTGTAATAAATCGTAGCTATGAATATAACTGTATGCTGAGTCCTGTGAGTCCTTCTAGAGAACACTGAACCTGTGGATGATCTTGGGGATTTCCAACATACTGTACTGTATATTTAACATTCTGAATGTTCTTTTCTGTTCTTATGCTCTCAATTTTAATTCATTTTTATTTTATTTTATTTTATTTTATATTTTTAAGACGGGGTCTCACTCTGTCACTCAGGCTGGAGTGCAGTGGCACAATCTCGGCTCTCTGAAATCTCCACCTCCTGGGTTCAAGTGATTCTTCTGCCTCAGTTTCCTGAGTAGTTGTGGTTATAGGTACCCGCCACCATGCCTGGCTAATTTTTGTATTTTTAGTAGAGACGAAATTTCACTATGCTGGCCAGGCTGGTCTCAAACTCCTGACTTCAGGTGATCCACCCACCTGGGCCTCCCAAAGTGCTGAGATTACAGGTGTGAGCCACCACACCTGGTCTGCTGTCTTTATTTTAAAAATAGCATTCTTTAAATTTTTAAGTATTTTTTAGATATTAATAATTTACCGTTTTTTGAAGTTTTCTTCTCATTCCTTATCTTTTTTCTCAAAATTAATTGTTTTTCTTTCATGTTAATAAGGTTTCCTTATACCTGGTGATTCTGAGCTGTTTTCACTTTAAATATCTAGTAAGTTTTGTTTGTTTGTTTTTTTGAGAGCGTCTCATTCTCTTGCCCAAGCTAGAATGCAGTGGCACAATCTCAGCTCACTGCAACCTCCACCTCCTGGGTTCATGAGATTCCTGTGCCTCAGCCTCCCAAGTAGCTGAGATTACAGGCATGTGCCACCATGCCTGGCTAAATTTTGTATTTTTAGTAGAGATGAGATTTCACCATGTTGGCCAGGCTGGTCTCAAACTCCTGTCCTCAAGTGATCTGCCTGTCTCGGCCTCTCAAACTGCTGGGATTACATCATGAGTCATCGTGCCTGGCCAACTTGTAGATCTTAAATATTTTACACGCACGCACACACAGTAACTGTGAAGATGGATGTGTCAATTGTAATCATTTCAGAATGCATACATATATTAAATCATCATGTACACATTAAATTATATAAATTTTGTCAATTATACCTTAAGCTGGAAAAAAAAATGTAAATCCACTCCTAAATGTGAGACAATTGGAAGTTCATGTCCATGGGCTAGGGTAAGTTGGTGGAGAGCTAACTTCATTGTTGGAGGCTTTCTAAATGTATGTCTTTGGTTTGCACATACATGTATTTCTTTTTCTTGAACATTTAGTTTGTTCAGGAAAATATTGCGTGGTTGGTTGCCTGGAAAGATACATGTCTGATTGTCAGACTTGGAAGCAAGATAAAGGAAAGAGCCTGCTGGTTTATGGTATATTTTCACTCGTTAAGGAAGTAGGATTATTGTAGAAATACTATTTGACAGTTCAAGTTTGTAAAACACAGGTGAAGGTAATCGTTGATGGGTCCCTTCCTCTGAGATCACCAAACTATTTGTAGACTGGTTGGTAGACTCACAGAGACCACTTGTTCTTGGACAACAGTTAGAAGGATACTGCCCTAGGCAATAAAAAGGTGGTTGTTGAGGGCAGCAAGAGGCGCTGTAACATACCAGTTCATTTTTCTTGCCTTAGCAAGCACTTACTGATTGCCTTTTAAAACTCCCAATCACAGGGGATAAAACAATTACAAGAAAGATACCTTCCCAGCTCCCATGGAATTAACATTCTAGTACAACAGTGGATATTAAACAATATATCATCTGGTCATGTAATTACAGTTGTTATAAGAACCATATAGGAGAGGCTTACTGCTGTGGGGTTCAGGATGGTGTCTACGGAAGTATGAATAAGGAAAGTGGCGGGAGAATAAAAGGAGAGTGGCAGAGACTTAGACTGAGAGACTAATTGGGATAATGAGAACTGTGGGATTCAATGAGGTGTATAACGTGTTTAGTGCCTGGTACTTGTGCTCAGTAAGTGCTAATTAGTAATTGCTTATAGCAATACTGTTATCTTGGGTGATCAAATAGAAGATCCCTAGCAAGTAATTTATAAAGAAACAAATTTTGTGTCAACTCTATAATAAAACAATATATCCTTAGAATCATTTATCACTTAAAAATCCCTTATTTTATAGAAATTTTTGTGTTTCAAAAGTATAGCTAGGGCAGTCCCTCTTCAGGGCGGATACTTGAAGGAGATGAAATCGCCTCATAAAGGTGTCTGCACTCCCATGTTCTTTGCAGTGTTATTCAGAAGGTAGCCAAGATATGGAAACAACCTAAATGTCTGTTGATGGCAAATCAATAAAGGAAATGTGTGTGTTTATACAACAGAATAGTATTCAGCCTTTAAAAAGAAGGATATTCTGTCATTTGCCACAATATGGATGGACATGGAGGACATTATGCTAAGTGAAATAGACCACACACACACACAAATATTATATAATCTCACTTATATGTGGAATATTTTTAAAAAGTTAAATATACAGAGATGGAGAATAAAACACTGGTTACCTTGGGCAGGAGGAGGAAGGAAATGGGATTATATAGATAACAAAGTGGCAGATAATGTAGAATGAAAAAGTCTGGAGAGCTTATGTATAACAGGAAGACTATAGTTCATAAAATTGCATTAGGGATTTTTATTAAATAAGTAATTTAGCTGCTCATCACACACACACACACACACACAAACTATGGTAGATATGTTGCTTCACTATAGTAACCATTTTACTATCTATATACATCCCATGATAGCATTTTGTAAATCTCATATACACAGTGAAATTTTTTCTTAAGGTATTGTTGGGGCAGAGATCAGGCTTAACTTTGTGGTTGTATCTGTAGCACCCAGCATAGTGCCAGACACATAGAAGGTGTTCAGTCTTTTTTTTAAGTATCTGAAATATTTACCAGATATTCTAGTCTCTTAGCTGAGAGACATCTAGGAAGGATACGTCATTTTAGATATTAATAAAAGAAGTATTCTGCCTTTTTTTCTTACTACAGTGTTGGTATTGGTGCTGTTTCTTTAGGAATATTATTGATGGCCCTTTAGTTAGAATTTAAATATTATCCTTTCTGTAGCCAGCAGGGATCTGTTGGGATGAAGTCTTACTTTTCTTTTCTTGGGGGAAATTGGTGCTTTCTAACTTTCCAGCACTTAGACTCACAGTGTATTAGTTATCTATTGCTGCAAAACACATTACTTCAAAACTTCACAGTTTAAAACAACAGACATTTATTATCCCACAATTTGTATGGGTCAGGAAGATAGGAGGGGCTCAGCTGGGTGCCTCTGGTGCAGGGTCTCCTGGGGTTGCAGTCAAGCGGTTGGGTTGGCTGGGACTGTATCATCATCTGAAAGCTTTACTGGGGCAGGGGATGATGTGCTTCCAAGTTCACTTCCCTGATTGTTGGGAGGAGGACTTGCTTCTGTGTTGTATGGGCGTCTTCCTGGTTTATATTTGTTACCTGGTGTCTAGAGCTGATGTACTGGGCGCTTTCCCCCAGCATGGTTATTTTGTTTCTTCTCTCATTTAGATAAAAGTTTATGTGAATTTTAGTGTAAACCCCACCCCCATTATGGTCTAAGGGGCCTTTTAGAAAATGAGTAGAATGTACACAGAAGCAAAATTTTTAGCCTGTGATCTTTTGAAGTATTTTCTGAGTGAAAGGAGAGACAAATTAACCGTTGTTCACTGAGTGCTTTGCTTAATGTTGTGCCTTCTTTTGCTAAATCCTCTCGTTTGCTGAAATCTTATATCTTAAGTTGCTGATAGTTTGTTAATAGAGATCATCATTAAAAGGTGATTATATTTCTTCATGCAGCTTAGCTTTACATTATTTCCATTATATCCCAAGATCTGTAATATAGCATGAAATGTTTTAAAAAGGGGTTTTTCCCAATTGTGTAAAAGTAATGTATCTAATTGAAAAGAGAAACTCATAAAAGTAAAAAGTTTTAAAAATCATCTTATTCTTACCTCTCAAATACAATGACCTCATAGTTATAATTTTGCTCAAGGTTTTTTCCTCCTCATTCTAGGCATAATTATTTTCTTACATGTGTTCCAATATTACTTCTTTGTGAAAAATGTAGTTACAAATGTGGTCTAATTTTATTTTACACTTTAAAAATTATTAACGAGATGGTCATATTTTTATATATTTACTGATCACTTATCTTTGAATTGTCCCGTATTTCTTGAACAGTTTTTCCAATAAATATTGTTAGTAGTAGGCAAGACAACCTTATCTGTTACGTAAACTTTTTGGTAGCTGATTGTATGTCCATTCTTTTACCTCCTGTTTGTTTCTTTATTAGCAGTGTCTTTTTGTTACAGAATTCATTCATTTTCTTGTAGGCAAATATCAGTGTTGTTATTGGTGCTGTGTGTTTGTCTTGCTTAGGAAAATCTTTCTCACTCCAGTAATATTCTTTAGTATTTTTCCTAATAGCTTTATGGCTTTGTTTTTTTCTTAATCTCTCTGTCTCTTGCGCGCATGCACACACACACACACGCTCTTTGAGACGGGTCTCATTCTATCACCCAGGCTGGAGTGTTGCGGCGCAATTATGGCTCACTTGCATCCTCAACCTCCCGCGCTCAAGAGATTCCCCCACCTCAGCCTACCAAGTAGCTGGGACTACAGGTGCATGCCACCACCTCCAGCTAATTTTAAAATTTTTTTTGTAGAAACACAGTCTCACTTTGTTGTTCCCCAGGTTGGTCTGAAACTCCTGGGCTCAAGTGATCTGCCTGCCTCAGCCTCCCCAAAGTGCTGGTTTTATAGGGATGAGCCACCACATCTGGCAACACCCATATATTTTAAAATTTGGTATGAATTAGTCTTTTCTTTTTGATGTGGCATCATTTTATTGACTAATCCATTGATTTGAAATACCACCTTTATTATATTAAATTTCTGTGTAAATATGAAGATCTTTTCTGTGACTGCAATTAATTTATGCTTATAATGCACAGGTTGTGTTACAAGAGCTTAACAGTATATTTCAATGCTTGGTCATGTCTCGTTCTTGTTTTTCAAAAATTTCTTTGGTATTCTCACAAGTTTATTCTTCCAAATTAGCTTCAGAATCAGCTTACCATTTTAAATAAGCATCCCCCTTCTAAATCTATTATAATACCTCATGACTTTCTCCTCTGTTCTTACTAACTTAATTTAAGCTACCGTTCTCTGTTGACTAAGACTGTTTTCTAACATACAGCAACAGGAGGGTTCTTTTTAAAACATAAATCAGATTATGTCATTCCTTTGCTTACATTCCTTTGGTGCCTTCCTCCCCTGTCTTTTGGTTATCTGTTGCTGTATAATAAGGTGTTCCAAAGCCTTGTAGCCTAAAAACTGTTTTATTGTGCTAACAATTTTGGGGGATCAGTAATTCATGACAGGTTCAGGTGGGCAGTTCTACTGTTCCATATGGTGTTGCTGAGGCTGGAGAATCCCTTCCATTATGGCTTCTTCAGTCACATGTCTGGCTTGCTTCTCGGCGTCTCTCTGCACAAGGGCATCTCATTCTTCAGAATCTCTGCATGCGGCCTCGGCTTCTCACAGCATGCTGGTCTCAGAGTAGTCCCATTTTTTTACCTGGCAGCAGGAAGAGGGAAATAAAAATTGTCAGACCAATTAAGGGCTATGGCCTGGACCTACACAGTGTGCCTTTAGCCGTATTTTATTGGTCAGAATAGTCACTGGACCTGCTAGATGAAAGGAGGTGGGAAAAGAAATTTCTCTTTCTAATGAGGGAGTGGCAAAATCTTTTTTTTTTTTTTTTTTTGAGACAGTCTCGCTCTGTCACGCATGCTGGAGTGCAGTGGCGCAATCTCGGCTCACTGCAAGCTCCGCCTCCCGGGTTCACGCCATTCTCCTGCCTCAGCTTCCTGAGTAGCTGGGACTACAGGTGCCCGCCACCACGCCCGACTAATTTTTTGGGTATTTTTTTGTATTTTTAGTAGAGACAGGGTTTCACCGTGTTAGCCAGGATGGTCTTGATTTCCTGACCTTGTGATCCACCTGCCTCGGCCTCCCAAAGTGCTGGGATTACAGGCGTGAGCCACTGCGCCCAGCTGGGAGTGGCAAAATCTTATTGCAGGAAGGCATGTGGGCTGAGAGATACTTTTGACAGTTGGGAAATATAATCTGCGATATCATCAAATTCAAAATAAATTCAAAGTTCTTAAAATGGCCCATAAGGCTTTTCATGATCTGACTCCTGCTTCTCGAATCTCTTGACCGCATCCCCTAGATTTTCCTCTTTTGTTCCCTTTGGGTGAACCACATTGGCCTTCTTGCTAGGCTTTGAACATGCCTCACCCAACATGCCAACATCAGATCCATTTTACTTGCAACTACTGCCTTGAATGCTCTTCTTTAGATCTTTGCGTGGGTCTTCCCATTCTTATCTATTTATTTATTTACTTAGAGACAGCGTCTCACTCTGTTGCCCAGGCTGGAGTGCAGTGGCAAGATCTTGGCTCACTGCAACCTCTGCCTCCCGGGTTCAAGCAATTCTCCCACCTCAGCCTCCTGAGTAGCTGGGACTACAGGCATGTACCACCATGCCTGACTAATTTTGTATTTTTTGGTTTCATGAGGTTTCCCCATGTTGGCCAGGCTGGTCTCAAACCCCTGATGTCAAGTGATCCACCTGCCTCGGCCTCCCAAAGTGCTGGGATTAGAGGTGTGAACCACGCTGGTCTTCCCATTCTTTTAGTTCATTTAGGTCTCTGCTCAAATGTCACATCTTCAGAGACCTTCCCCTGACCATCTTGTCTGATAAATTCTTGATTACTTGGAGCTTCTTAATCTTGATTTTTTTTTTCTTTTTCATAGAATTCGGTGCTGTTAGTAGGAGTCTGGGGGACCTGAGTACCACTTTTCTTCCTTCCCTGCCTGGCTTCTGAGCAAGTTGAGAAATGAGTAAAGGTGGAGGCCAAAATATATTTTTAAAATTCCCCTAACTAAAGGGAGATGAAGCAAAGGGAACAAAGGAAGTATGGTGAAGATTCTCAGATGTCCCACATGGGAAACTGGGTAGATTGTGGTACTACCTACTATGATAGGAAACATGGGAGGAAGATTATGGATTAAGCTTTGGAAATGTTGAATTTGAAGTGTCTACAAGTTATCCACATGGAGAAACCAGATGGACATTTGGATAACACATCTGAAGCTCAGGAGGGAAGTTTACATTACAGATGCAGGTTTGGTGGTAGTTTTAGTTTTCTACTGCTGTGTAACCAACTACCACAAACAGTAGCCTAAAACACACAGAATGACTATCTTACAGTTTCTGTGGGTCAGGAGTCAGGGCATTGCTTAGTCAGGGCATTGCTTAGCTGGGTTCTCTGCCCAGGTTCTCATCAGGCTGAAATCAAGGTTTTGGTTAGGGCCTCAATCTTACCTGAGGCTTGGGGTTCTCTTCCAGGCTCACTAGTTGTTGGCAGAAGGTTCAGGAATCTGGGGAGACAAGACTTTTGGGAGCACCAACCCAGAAATTGCCATTCCATGTGTCAGAGTCTTGTTCTTTCCCAGCCAGGCTCCTGATCTGGGCATGGCAGACCTGCTGCCTTTGGGAGTTCAACCTTTGAAGCCCAACACATACAGATTTAGATATCTAATCTGTTCGTCCGTCCATCCATCCAATCTATATAGCTCTAAGATACATAAGTATAAATGAATGAGTGACAATTAAGTGCTGGTTCTGGTCCTTAGGTTTCTCTACCCTCCTGCTGCAGGAGAGGAGAGTCTCTCTGTGTTTTGAGAGAGGTTCTCTAGCTTTCAAACTTAGTTTTCAATTGGAAGTTAATCAGCTTTTTTTGGTTGTTGTTGTTTTCTTTTTTTCTTTGAAATCAACATATGGGAGTGAGGAGCACTAGGCAAATACGGTGCAGGCCCAGCACCAGCTTTGGCCAACCTCCATGGGGAGCCTGGAGTGAGAATGGGAGCCTGGGGCAAGAACGGCTCTTCTGGGTTGCCCAGAATTGCAGTTGAGGTGTCCAGGCCTTTATATTGCCATATCAGTTAGTCATTGGATGTGGGTTACCGTGGGAAGGGTATGACCTTGAACAGGGTTGTTCCCTGTAGGTGAGGCAATCCATGAAGGGGCTGATTGACAGCACTTTCAGCACTTACAGCAAGTCCTTTTTTGAAGGAGGAACTGGGTAGCACCTCAGTGTCTACCATGATTTCTCTGTATCCGCCAAATGGCCAATTTGTTGTTGGCTTTTATTATCATCATGCATTCATGGATTTAAGCATATATTTAGCAAACTTAGTTAAATTATGTGTATAGAAAAGTGCACAAATTGTAAATATACAGTTCAGTTACCAAGTAAACACACCAGTATAACCAGTATCCAGATCAAGAAATAAAACAATACTGTGAATCTCGAAGTCCTCCTTGTGTTTCCTTTCAGTCACTGACTTCCAGGGATCTATCCAGACTTACAAAATCATGGGATGAATTTAGCCTGGTTTTGAAATTTATGCAACATCATACAGAATGTCTTGTTCTGACTTCTGTCAGTGTTGCATTTGCAAAATTAAGCTCACAGTTGTAAGTCATTTTCTTGCTGTATATTTTTTCATGGTAGGTGTATACCAGTTTTTAAAAACCACTTCTTAATCCAGTCTATCATTGTTGGACATTTGGCTTGGTTGTGCACATGTACCCTAAAACTTAAAGTATAATAATGAAAAAAAACCACTTCTGTTGACATTTGGATTGTTCCAGTTTTTGGAAATTATAAAACATGCTGCCATAAAACATTGTTGTACATGTCTTTTGGTGAACATTTATACATTTCTGTCGGGTATATAGTAAAATTGCTGAGTGTGTGTGTGTTCAGTTTTAGCAGATAATGCCAGTTTTCAAGTTAACTACTAAGTTACACCCCCTACTAATAGCCCATAAGGTTGCCAGTTGCTGTAATTTGCTCCTGTTTGTAGAAGACACAGCCTTCCAGGGCTTATCACTGAGAACTGTATTTACTAAGGTCTCCATTAGCAGATTCTGAACTCTTACTGTCTTGAAGCTGCAAGGCTTTCACATTCTGCTTTGCTTTTCAGAAGTTTTTGGTTTAGCCTTTTTACCCTGTTCCACTCACTGAGGCATTTGCGATTCCCTCAGTTCTTCAGTTTTGCCAGTCTATCCCTCAGTGAACACCAGAATCTCTGATGGTTTCTTCTTCCAGTAGAGGTACATTGCCTGGGGAAAAAAGCCTTATTTCTCAAAATCTCTTTTTCTGACCAGAATCTGCAAATGCCCCAGAGGAAAGGCAGCTGCAGAAGATCGCGTTACCTCACTATAGCTCACTATTTTTGAAATCTTAGTCTTACTAATCCCTGTTCCTTCAGTAGCTCTCTGAATTCTACAAACAGATGAGTTTTATATTTCATCTTTTGTTAGAAATTAAGTTTGTGGTAGGAGCTATTGTTTTGCAGTAAACTATTCTGTCCTACATGGAAACAGTAGTATGGATTTAAATATATTTAATATGTTTCATTAAATTGCCATCCTTAACCACGTCCAAGTTATTACACTTTTGGTGAGTGGGGGCCTCTTTAAAATTCTTTCCTAACCATTTTTGACATGACCCTTATTAGTCAGTGTTGCTGTCTGGTGTGACAACATGTTCCAGGGTCATTATGTCCTTTTTTTTTTTTTTTTTTTTTTTTGCTTCAGACATAGAAGCAGTCATTTCCCAAAGGAGTCAGGATTCTTTTTACTGGGAAATGGTGGTTGAAGATTACAAATGGGTGGGGATTACTATGGGATTGGTCATTAGTCATTACTATGGGATTGGTCATTGTTTCTAGGTGTTTTCAGTGGACAGAAGTAGAAATATGTTTTTTTAATACAAAATAAAATATCTTGACTTCATTTCATGTAGATACTTCTATTTCAAATTCAAGACTACAGGTTCTTTACCATTACTTTGCTCTCCCATGCTGAAAGTCTTGGGTTTTTAGAGACACTAGGAGTGATAGAATTAAAATACCACAGAAGTGTTTGTTTCCTTGATTCTACAATACATACAGGATCAAGATTTATTTTCTGTTTGTCACTAGAGTATATTCTACTAGGAATATACAGTCAGTATCACTTGAGATCACTTAGAATAGTTCCTCTCTTTATGATTATACCATTAAAGAATTAGATACAGATTTCAGTTCATTTGTTTATATTTTATTTCTAGACTTCTTAAAATTTTAATTTTATGTTTAAGTTACATAGTTCTAAAATGAAATCTACAAAAACAATATATATTTCATACAGAATATGGATTCTGTCCTTGTCACTTCTGCTTCATTTCTTTTCATTTCCTAAAGGCAACTACTAATTTTTTTTAACATTTCATTCTTCTAGTGTTTTGTTTCTTAATATGAGAAACATGTATTTCTATCTCTTCCCTCTTCTTAGATGAATAGAGTATACTGTGTATATTTTATCCATCTTGTTTTTTTTTAACTTAAGATATATTCTGGAGATTATTCCGTTGTTTAATAAATTTGGAATCTTTTTTGTTTTATGTTACATTTAATTTTAGACATGTCTTTTATTTAAGTGTCATTTTGTTGTCCACGTTATTTGCTCTTTCAGCATATATAAATATATGTACACACACACGTACACACACACACACACACACACACATATATATATATTTTTTTTTTTTTTTTTTTTTGAGACAGTCTTGCTCTGTTGCCCAGGCTGGAGTGCAGTGGGACTTAGCTCACTGCAACGTCTGCCCCCTGGGTTGAAACAATTCTCATGACTCAGCCTCCCAAGTAGCTGGAACTATAGGCCTGCGCCATCACAGTTGGCTAATTTTTGTATTTTAGTAAAGACAGAGTTTCACCATGTTAGCCACGCTGGTCTCAATTGCCTGGCTTGGCCTCAGCATATATTTTTGTATTTAGAAAGATTTACCTTTCAGACCGGCATTCAGACTATGTAATGCTAAGGAATTTATTGTAGAAAGTAGACTGTATACAATTTTGAGGGGACTAAGTGAGTTGTGTATCTGGAACAGGGAATTGGAGGATCAGAGGAGTCCACTAACCAGATCATTCAAATCAATGACAATGGGTAGGCAAGTTGGAGCTGTTTGGGAAATCTGAGAAGTCAAGTATATCCAGCCCCTGAAGTGAGATTCTGAAGGAGGAGCTTGAGGAGGGCACTGTGGGAAGCTCTTGCCTGTAAGGTTTGTCTTAGAATCCTCTGTAGGTTTGCACCCAAGCATCTGGTGGTGGGATTCATGTGCCCAGGGAGCTTACTTCCCAGGAAGGTACTGATGCATACAGCTGAGCATGTGTCTCTGGGCAGAGTCAGGCAAATTACACCTTAGTGTCTCAGCATTTCTGTCTTTTTTTTTTTTTTTTCTTGAGATGCAGTCTCGCTGTGTTGCAAGGCTGGAGTGCAATGGCGCGATCTCGGCTCACTGCAATCTCTGCCTCCCGGGTTAAAGCAATTCTCCTGCCTCAGTCTCCCAAGTAGCTGGGACTACAGGCATGCGCCACCACACCCAGCTAATTTTTGTATTTTTAGTAGAGATGGAGTTTCACCATGTTGACCAAGATGGTCTCGATCTCTTGACCTTGTGATCTGCCCGCCTGGGCCTCCTCCCAAAGTCCTGGGATTACAGGCGTGAGCCACTGCGCCTGGCCTCTATCAAGTTTTAAAAAACCTTAAAAAGAGTGCCTGGCCATGGGACGTGGTGAGGGAGGGGCATCCCCGTAAGGCTGGAACCTACCCTTAGGCCTGTGTAGCACTGCAGTCACCTTGCTGCTGAGCGCCTTTTCACGTGCTCCTTACATTTGTGGGTTCTTCCGGCCTCCCTTTTGAGAACAGCGTTGGGAAGTATCTCATAGCCAAGATTGGAGGATTTTTAAAGAACTCTCTTCTCTGATCTCCCTTAAATTTCCAAATCCCTCCTCCTCCCCAGGAGAGCGTCTTGGTCTGACACCTCTCCTCCTCTGGACACCCTGGGGGCACCCTGATGGGCAGGGGTCCTCAGGTCAACATGGGACATTGGGGGCACCTCTGCCAGCTCAGCTGGCCATCAGAACAAAATGAACAGGCTGGCCGACTTCGTTTTGTTCTTGCTGGATGGTCTCCAGCTTGGATGGTGGCTGGCAGGCCTGTCCCTGCAGCTCCTCAGGCCCCTTGGGGGGAGGCCTGCCATCTGCCTGGTGACACCCCAGGGGTGGGGCTTGAGAAGTCCAGATGCCTCTAAGGGGAGACAGGAAAACCCGATTCACGCCAGGCACGCAGCACACTGTGGACGTGTTATTTTGACAAGTGAGCATCAGGCTTAGCATTTAATCGTGATTCACTCCAAGCCAGTGAAGGGGGCCATGCTGCAGGAACCCTGCCGCTGTGCTCATCACCAGGACCTTGGCTCCCATCCTACCAGAGGATGGCAGTCCAGAGGGACGTTGGATGTTTGTCCGGCAGTCAGTCCACAGGGCCCCGGGGGGCTGGATGTAACCTTCCGTAAGTGGCAGTTCTGAGAAAACAAAGCTGCCAACCGCCATCAGAAGCGGGTTGTGCCCATGATAGTCCTGGCCTCTGAACTACGCTTGACCCGTCACCTGCTAAGAGCAGGCATGGTGCAGATATTGTCACCTCTCCACCCTCCCAAGAGGTTGTTCACGAGTGTCAGCGCAGGGGTTCACTCTGGCAGGCCCCACTGAGGAGGGGCGTCCACGGGGTCCTGGGCTGGGATGAGACCGTACTTTGACCATTTTTCCTCAGTCTCCATCCCAGGCTGCTGGCACAGGGCAGGCAGGGCAGAGCTCACATGGAGGCCCTTGTTTCTTTACAATTTCATTTTAATCATCTCCAGCTCATACAGGAATGCATTTTCCTAAGAAGCTCATCACCTCATCCTGTAAGCCCCTCCCTTCCTGTTGGCCTGTCCCTGCTGCCCGCACCGTTACGGACTTCCCACCAAGCCCCACCTTTTGACGTGGCTGGTATGTCGGTGTGTGCCCTTGGAAGCAGTGTTGTTTTGTATTGTGCGTGCCTCTCAGACATGATGTCATTTATTGCACTGTTGCTCGGGAGCCTGTTTGTTGTGTCCAGGGGCAGTGTTAGGCAGGGATTAGGTGGCACTGGCCTGGCTGGAGTGGCTATGCCCACTGGGAGGGTGCCCTGCCACCACGCTATGGGCTGCCCTCCCCTCTCTCATTTCCCACAGGCCAGCTCCTGTTGCTCCAGCAAGCCCAAGAAGTGGGGCCTCACTGGGATCTAGGCAGGGGGTTCCTGACAAATTCCAAATGATGATGGCAGAGGTGGTGCGAGGAGAATGGGGTGCATGGAGGTTGGAAACAGTGATTTTAGAAAACGAGCAAAAGAGCATGCCACACTCACTGCCTGAATGCCAGTGTTTCAAAAGCAGGAACAAATGCTGGTGAAGCAGCTCATGGGGGACCGGCCTCTCAGCGGAGATATTTGGTGGTTGCCTGTGAATTTCAACTTTCCTGGACTTCAGCTATGTCATAGCGTGCCACCACGAGGGCTGATGTGGTACAGCACCTCTTTTCACATGTGAGCTGCTTGCAGCAAGGGGGATCCAGTGGGGTCAGGTGTATACAGGACACCCAGCCACGCTCCCAGTTCCTTTGATCTAAAACTTGTCTGACTGGGTGTCCTGTGGTTTTGTTTGCTGAGTCTGGCCACCCAGGTGCAGACCAACCAACCCCTTGTCTTTATCCAGGAAGATGTTGAGGCCAAGAAAGATAGGATGACCATGGGCCTCATGCTGCCCAGGAATAGCCCCGATTACCCTGGCCCCCAGCTCCATGCAGCCTGCATGGCCAGGTGAGAGGAGGTGCCTTGCCTGCTGTGCTTGTGGGTGGTGTGTGGTGTGTGGTGTGTGTGTGTGTGATGTGTTTGTGTCTGTAATGTGTTTGTGTCTGTGTGGTCTGTGTGTGTGTAGTATGTGTGTGGCATGTGAATTATGTGTGCAAATGTGTGTGCGGTTTGTGTAGTGTGTGTCTGTAGCACATGTGCATGTGTGTGTGGTGTGTGGTGTTGTGGTGCCTGGGGGATGTGTGCAGTCCCATGCCTGTCCTTACCTTTGGGGACCCACATTACCTTAGCCACATTGCTCTGAGGGGGCAAGGTTCAACATGGGACGGTGTTGCAGTGTGGGACAGCTTTGCAAGCTCTTGCAGCTTGGAACAGCTTTGCAGTTCAGACCTGCTCAGCCACCTCAGGTGTGACCAGAGTGAGTCCCTCACCTCTCTGACTCTTCCTGATCACCTGTAAAATGCAAATTGACAGGGCTATCTCGCAGGTTGTGGGATGGTGGCCCTGGTGTGTGTGAGGGCTGGGTAAATGGCGACACAAGCTCCGTGCTGTGGCAGGAAGCAACTGGCACTGGAGGAGGGGAGCTCGACCCAAGCAGCTGCACCCAAACCCTGCCCCGAAGGGGACTGCTGCTCTGCTGCTCTACGGGGAGGCCAGCCTCCCATTGAAAGTCTGACTAGGCCTGACCCTGCTTAGCTTCCAAGACTGGACCAGATCTGGTGTGTTCAGTGTGGGGCGGCCATAGATGAGCTAAGCCACCGAATGCAGGTGTTTGTCCACCACATTCGAGGAACAGTTAAGTTTTAATTTTGTATTTCTGGATTTATAAATGTCAAGAGTGACTTCAGAGAATGAGAAATTCTCCTGCAATAGCTGAATAGCCTTCTGATGTGCTATTGTGGTGTAAGGGTTTCTTTCTGCAGTTTTTATTAATTAGCACAAATGACTTTGTCCCGTGAGTACTTACATGCCCTAGGAGAAAAAAAGGCAAATTATCCTTACTTTCCCTGGCTGTTTGTGTTCAAGTGTGTTTCTACTGAAACCATGCAGACTGGCCGAGACCCACCCAGCTTTGGCTGTCTACACATACGCAGCCAGGGACCCCAGCCCAGGGTGGAAGCATCTTGAGGGCCCCCTGTGGCAGTTGTGTCAGAAAGGGACATTATAAGTAGCATAACTTTGTAAAATAGTTAAGGTTGGTTCGGGCTTGAGAGGGAAAATATCAGACACTGCAGTAGTGCTAAGTTTGCAAATAGGCTGTGACAGGTGGAAAACACACCTAAGAGGGCCTAGCCTTTTTTTCCCTTCGATGTCTTTATTTGATAAATAGCGGAGGAATTAGCCAGTGGTGGACTTAGGCCAACGTTTTGGATTGGCATTTTGGGCGGGCTCAGTGTGTGCTGGGCAGGATGATTGGCACCCCCAAGCTGGCCCATTGCTGCGAGGGTGTCTCCATGGTCTCAGGGATGGCCAGGAGGCAGCTCAGTGTGCAGGGAGGGCCTCAGCAAGGTCTTGGGAAGGTGTGTGCAGAGCCCCTCTGAATCTCGTGGATTCCGCGTTGGTGCTGAGGGCTTGTGCTCAGGCACCCCTGTCCCTGAAGGAATCAGTGGCTCATTAGTTTCCTGGAGCTCTCGGGGCAGAGCAGCCAGGGTCGCTGATGAGGGTGACAAGCAATGGGAGGAGGCTTTGTGGCCTGTGGAAATGGAAGGGAGCCCGGTGAGCGTGCAAGTTTTCTCATGGGGAGCTCACACCCAAGGATAGGGGTGTGTTTATGGGGGCGGTGGGGGTGGCCAGCCTTTTGTCAGTTCCACACCATCACACGGCCATCTGTCCTCCTCCTCTGGAGCTCTTTTTCACCTGTCCTCCTCCTTCCATCCCGGCGGCTCCTAACTGGGCTTTCTCACCGTCTACCTGCTTCTCTGTGTCCCAGCCTGGGTCATTTCTTCAGATCTCTCTTCCAGTTCACCAGTTCTCTGAAGATGGTGGAACTATCAAGCAAAAGTGTTCAATTTGCTGTTTAAATTGTTCATTGAGTTTTAAATTTTAAAGTCACTTTTCATTCTTAGAAATTCTTTTTTCTTGTTTTTTTTTTTGTTGTTGTTGTATGTTTGTTTATTTTGTTTTGTTTTTTGAGACAAGAGTCCTGCTCTTGTCACCCAGACTGGAGTGCAATGGTGTGATCTCGGCTCATTGCAACCTCCGCCTCCCAGGTTCAAGCAATTCTCCTGTCTCAGCCTCCTGAGTAGCTGGGATTACAGGTGCACGCCACCACGCCTGGCTCATTTTTTGTATTTTAGTAGAGACAGGGTTTTACTGTGTTGACCAGGCTGGTCTTGAACTCCTGAGCTCAGGCAATCTACCTGCCTTGGCTTCCCAAAGTGCTGGAATTACAGACCTGAGCCACCATGCCCAGCCTCCTGGAGGTTTTTTTATCAACTTTGATCATTTTTTTTCTAGTGTGTGTGAATCTTCAGTTCCCTGTTTTGAATGTTTTTTTTTTTTTCTCTCTCAGCAAGCTCATGGTTATGCTTGGGTCCTAGCTGGGTGGATGTCTGTGCCACCTGGGACCCTGGGTGTATGAGAAATGCCAGAAGCATCTTTTTAGATTCTTTGGACACACTCTTGGGGGCAGATTGCCAGGAGGTGAGGTTATTTGGTCAAAGGATTGTAGTCAAGTTTTATGGTTCATTCATTGTGATGTTGCCCCTCAAAGGGTCACTTAGGTGTGTTCTAGCCTCTGGACAGTCCGGTGAGGCCAGCATGAAGAATGGAACCTTCTAGCTCTCCCAGAGCCTGAGGCTGGGAGCCCTACCCAGGGGTCTCAGGGTGCACCAGGGCAGAGGTGAGTGCTGTGAAGCAAGGAAACTGCTGAGTTGCTTGGACTGGGGCGGGGGCGGGGACGGGGGGTGCAGAGGTGGGGGCTGAGAAATGGAGTGGATGTCCAGGTCTGCCCTTTCCTCTCAGGGCCCCAGGGCTTCAGAGGTGGCTGGGCTGGATGATCACTTTCATGCCGTGAATCTCGTGCATTCCATGTTGGTGCCGAGGGCTGGGTTCTGCCTCAGTAGGCCATGTGGACAGGAGGAACAAAGGCCAACCTTGCTTTCTGTGATCCCAGTCTGAGAAAAGGTCCCAGGGTCAGAGGCACTCTGATGGCCCAGGAGAGGCCAGTGGCTGCACACCGCCCCCGGCCCTGACTCAGCTGTGAGTGTCTATGGCAGGGAAGGCTGGCATTTCCAGCGACAGAGTGCAGGGCGTTGACAAGCAGTGGACACGGTCTGTGTTGTGGTTATTTTTGAGAAGCTCATGGGTTTCCCAAAGTACTGCTGGCTCTGGACTCCCACAGGCCACACTGCTGGGGTCACCGTTCCCCTCTGGGCCAGCCCTCGCCTCGGTACCCACAGTTGCTGATCTCTGCCGCTAGCCTCTCCCTGCTTAAGTCCAGTTGTGGAACATTTCACCCACAGTGCAGACCTCATGGGGCCTGGGATACCCTCATCATCTGCAGATTCAAGGGGGATGTGACTTCAACCTGCTGTCAGGACTTGTTGGGCGCTACCCTACATCACTGCCAGAGCCACCTCAAGGTGCACATTCACCTTTCTTTGCCTGGTAGCACCCCTCACCTGCACAGCTAACCTGCCTGGGGAAGCCTCATTCATCTGTCAGGACCAGCCCCAGCATGGCCTCCCCCCAGAGGCATTCCTGTTTCCCATGGCATGCCCATAGGGTGCTGTGTGCCCTGATACAGTGCATTCACCTTAAATGCTCACCTTCAGTCTGAGCCCCGGGGGCTGGCTCTGCTTGGCCACCTCTGGATCCCCCAGCCTGAAGCCTTGTTCTGGCCCCAGCAGCCTATGGCTGGAGTCAGGAGTGGGCAGTCTGTGTTCACTGGCCTCTCCTGGACTGTCACAGTGAACATCTCTGCTGAGTTGGGCAGAGTCCCAGTTTTTAACCCTGGAAACAGATGGGGAAACGCAGGGAGGCACAGAGGGGATTCCAAGAAGGGAACGCTCCTCCGAGATGGGAAAGAGAGGTTGGCATGTGGTAGGGAAGGGGCCTGTGGGGCTGATGTCTGGCCAGGGGGGGTGGCACAGTGCAGGTGCCAGGGACCAAGTGCGTGAGTTGGCTCTCCACTTCTGGGTGCCAAGGAGTCTTGGAGGAGGAATGGACTCTGGCAGGGGCAGGAGGCCTTGCCGTTAAATTTAGCGAGACTTCTTTACATTCGTAGAGGATTCTGAGATTCGATAGCAGCATGGATCATGATCTCCTTACCCAATAAACAGAATTTCTTATATTCTAGTCCTCCTCCATTTGCATGCTCATTCTTATTTTAAGTAGCACCTGAGAGAGAATCATTGAATTCTGAGCCTTTCTTTAGCATTTCCTTCATGAGATTTTCCATCTTGGTAGTTCCCCACTTTATGTCTTAGCATTTCCACCCATGTCCACTGACGACCCCCCATTTCCCCCAGATCTTTAGGAAGCTTGTAGATACACACACAGAACTACTTCTATGTGATTTTTTAATAGACTTAATTTTTAGAACAATTTTAGATTTACAGTAAGACTAAGTGAAAAGATCGAGTTCCCACATAACTCCTCCCCCCATTTCCCCATTCATAACATCTTGCATGAATGCAGTGTATTTATTGTGATTGATGAGCCACTTTCGATACAGTCATTAACAAAGTCTGTAATTTACACTAGGATTTACTCCTTGTATTGTATGTTTATTTTACTTTATACATTTTTTGAAACAGGGTCTCACTCTGTTGCCCTGCCTGGAGTGCAGTGGTGTGATTATAGCTCACTGTCACCTCTAACTGCTGGACTCAAGCAATCCTCCCACCTCGGTCTCCAAAAATGCTGGGATTACAGGCATGAGCCGGGGCAACTGGGCTTTTATGGGTTTTTACTGTAATGTCGAACCATTAGAATGTCATATCCATCATTGCAATGGATCCACCATTGCAATGTAATACGGAATAGTTTCATCTAAAGTCCTCTGTGCTCTGCCAGTTCATCCCTCCCCCCACTCCCAACCTCTTAACAACCACTGATCTTTTTGCTGTCTCCATAGCTTTGCCTTTTGCAGAATGTCATGGAGTTGAAATTACACAGTATGTAGACTTTTCAGATGGGCTTCTTTCACTTAGTCATATACATTTAAGATTCTTCATGTCTTTTCATGACCTGATAGTTGTTTTTAGCACTGAGTAGTATTTCATCGTTTGGATGTACCACAGTTTATTTATCCATTCACCTACTGAAGGGCATCTTGGTTGCTTCCAAGTTTTGGCAATTATGAATAAAGCTGCCATAAACATCCTTGTGCAGGTTTTTCCGTGTAGACATGTTTTCAGCTCCTTTGGGTATATACCAAGGAGTGTGGTGATTGTTGGATCATTTGGTAAGAGTATGTTTAAGTTTCTGGGTTTTTGTTTGTTTGTTTGTTTTTGAGACAGGGTCTGGCTCTGTCACCCAGGCAGTAGTGCAGTGGCATGATCTCAGCTCACTGCAGCCTCCACCTCCTGGGCTCAAGCCATCTTCCCACCTCAGCCTCCAGCTCATGCCACCATGCTCAGCTAATTTTTTTATTGTTTGTAGAGGTAGGGTTTTACCAAGTTGCCCAGGCTGGTCTTGAACCCCTGAGCTCAAGCAATCCACCTGCCTCAGCTTCGCAAAGTGCTGGGATTACAGGCTGGGCGCCACCATGCCCAGCGTGTTTAGTTTTATAAGAAATCATCAAACTGTCTTCCATAGTAGCTGTACCATTTTGCATCCCCACCAGGAATAAATGAGAGTTCCTGTTCTTCTACATCGTTGTCAGCATTTGGTGGTGTCTGTGTTCGGATTTTGGCCTTACGTAATAGGTGTGTAATGGGAGCTCGTTGTTTTAATTTGCATTTCCCTGATGAGCTATAATGTGGAACATCTTTTCATGTACTTATTTGCTATTCGTGTATCTTCTTTAGTGAGGTGTTTGTTTATTTGGCCCTATTTGTGATTGGGTTGTTTTCTTATTGTTGAGTTCTTTGCATACTTTGGATAACAGTCCTTTAACAGAACATATTTTGAAAATATTGTCTCCCAGTCTGTGGCTTGTCTTTTTTATCCTCTTAACAGTGTGTTTTGCACAGCAGAAATTTTCAGTTTTAATGAAGTCCAGCTTACCAATTTTTTCTTCATGGATTGTGTGTTTGGTGTTGCATGTGAAAGTTCATTACCAAACCCAAGGCCATCTAGATTTTCTCCTGTAATCTTCTAGGAGATTCATGATTTTGCATTTTACATTTAGGTCTATGATTTAAAAGTTATTTTTTATGAAATGAGTAAGATCTGTGTTGATTCATTTTCTTTTTTTTTTTTGGCATTTGGATGTCTGTTAGAGCACCATTTATTGATAAGACTATCTTGTCTCCATTGTATTGCTTTTGTTCCTTTTTCTAAGGTTGGTTGACTGTATTTGTGTGGGCCTGTTTCTGGCTCTGTATTCTGTCCCATTAATCTGTCCCATTAAAGTCTATTTTTTTAAAATTATACTTTAAGTTTTAGGGTACATGTGCACAATGTGCAGATTAGTTACATATGTATACATGGGGGGAGGGATAGCATTAGGAGATATACCTAATGTTAAAGTCTATTGTTTCACCAGCACCATAGTGTCTTGATTACTGTACCTTTATAGGAGGTCTCAGAGTCATGTAGTGTCAGTCCTCTGACTTTATTTTTCTCTTTCACTGTTGGCTATTATGAGTCCTTTCCTTCTCCATGTAAGATTCAGAATCAATTTGTCAGTATCCAAAAAATAACTTGCTAGGTTATTTTTGTTGTTGGTGGTGTTTTTTGTTTTTTTGAGACAGGGTTTCTCTCTGTCGTCCAGGCTGGAGTGCAGTGGTGTGACCTGGCTTACTGCAACCTTTACCTCCTGGGCTCAAGTGATCCTCCCACTTCAGCCTCCCAAGTAGCTGGGACTACAGGCATGCACCAACAGGCCTGGCAATTTTTTTTTTTTCTTTTTGGTAGTGAGAGGGTTTCACCGTGTTGTCCAGGCTGATCTAGAACTCCTGAACTCAAGTGATCTGACCTTGGCCTCTCAAAGTGCTGGCATTTACAAGTGTGAGCCACTCTGCCTGGTCTTGGATTTTGATTAGGATTGTGTTAAATTTATAGATGAAATTGAGAAGAACTGGCATCCTGGCAATACTGAGTCTGCCTATCCATGAACATGGAATATCATCTCTCCATTTATTTAGTTCTTTGACTTCTTTCATTAGGGTTTTCTGGTTTCCCTCATAAAGATCTACATATTTTGTTACATTTATATCTAATTATTTCATTTGCAATGTAAATGATACCATGTTTTTAATTTCAAATTCCAAGTATTCATTTCTGGTAAATAAGAAAGCAGTTGACTTTTGTATATCAACCTTGTATTCCTGCATCCTTGCTATATAATTGCTTATTAATCAGACCATAGCAGCATGTAATGTAGAGAGGGAGAGAGATGAGAGAGAGAGAGAGAAGAAAGAAGGAAAGAAAGGAAAGGAAGAAGGGAAGGAAGGAAGATGGATTATTAGTTCAGGAGTTCTTTACTTGTCTTGTGTTACCTTATTGTGTTAGCTAGGACTTCCAGGACAGTGTTGGAAAGCAGTGGTGAGAGGGACATCCTTGCCTTTTTCCTGATTTCAATGGGAAAGCTTCAAGTAACCCTGTAATCCTAGCTACTAAGGAGGCTGAGGTGAGAGGATTGCTTGAGCCCAGGAGTTTGAGGTTGCAGTGGGCTATGATTGCACCGCTATACTCTAGCCTGGGCAATAGATTGAGACACTGTCTCATAATAATAATGATGATAATAATAATAATTCTTATTTGTATACATTGTTGGCTTTGATTTGCTGGTTTTGGGGGGCTTTTTGTGTGAGAAATAACTAATGTGTGTTTTTTTTTTCTTGTGATGTGTTTGGTTTTGGTATTAGGGTAATGCTGGCCTATGCTTCTATCATCTGAAAGAGACAGAAAGTTGATATACTTTATCCCTTTAATGTTGGTGGAATTCATCAGTGGGTTCTATCTGAGCCTGCTGCTGTTTTGGAAGGTGATTATTTATTCAGTTTCTTTAATAGATACAGACCTATTAAGATTTCTGTTTCTTCATGTGTGAGTTTTGACAGAGCATATCTTTTGAGGAATTGGTCTGTTTCATCTAAGTTACTGAATTTGTGGGCATAGAGTTGTTTTATCCTGTTACTTTTAGTCTGTCTGTGTCTTTATATTTTAAGTGGGTTTCTGTTAGACACCATAGTTGAACCTTGAGTTGGACCTTGTTTTTTTTTTTTAATCCACTCTAACAGTGTCTGCTTTTTAGTTGTTATATTTAGGACCATTGATATTTAAAGTGGTTATTTGTGTAGGTGGATTAATATATACCATATTTGTTAACTTTTCTGTTAATTGTCCCTGTTATTTGTTTTGGTTTTTGCTTTTTGTCTTCTTTTTTATGCCTTCTCTGGTTTTACTTGAGCATTTTATATGATCTCATTTTTTCTCCTTTCAGCATATCAATAATGCTTTCTTAAAAACCTTTTTTCAATGGTTGTTTTTAAATATGCAGTATAGGTTTATGATTAATCCAAGTCCTGTTTCAAATAATATAGCACTCTATGGGTAGAGCAAGAAACAGTATTTCTAATTGTTCCCTCCCATGCCTTAGAATATTATTGTTATTCACTTATTCATAAACTCTAGTCATGAAGTACATTGTTGCTATTATTATTGTGAACAAACTTGTCTGCTAGATCAAGAATAAGAAAAAAGTTTTTATTTTATCCTCACTTGTTACTTCCCTAATACTCTTTTTTTCTTTCTGCAGATTCTAGTTTCTGACCTATATCATTTTCCTTTCCTCTGAAGTTCTTTTAATATTTCTTGCAAGGCAGATTTACTGGTGACAGATTTTCTGAATTGTTTTTTGTCTGATAAAGACTATTTCTCCTTCACTTCTGAAGGATAATTTTGCTGGATACAGAATTCTAGGTTGGTGGGTTGGTTTTTTTTCTTTCAACACTTTAAATGTTTTACTGCACACTCTTCTTGCTTGCATGACGTCTGAGGAGTTCAGTGCAATTCTGTCCTTCTCTGTGGATAAGGTGTTTTAAGCCCATTCCCTGACGTTTTTCTTTTTTTTTTTCTTTCTTTTTTTTTTGAGAGAGTCTTCTCTTTCACCCAATGTAGAGTGCAGTGGCGCGATCTTAGCTCACTGCAATGTCTGCCTCCTGGGTTCAGGCAATTCTGCCTTAGCCTCCCAAGTAGCTGGGATTACAGGCAAATGCCACAACGGCCAGCTAATTCTTGTATTTTTTGTAGAGACAGGGTTTGACCATGTTGGCCAGGCTGGTCTTGAACTCCTGACCTCGTGATCTGCCTGCGTTGGCCTCCCAATGTGCTGGGATTACAGGCATGAGCCACCATGCCTGTGACCTCCCTGACTTTTATTAATATATTCTTTTTGTGTTTGATTTTTTGTGTGTGGTTTGGATGTGGTATGTCTAGGTGTAGATTTTTTTTTTTTTTTTGGGGCTTATATGCTGCTTGGTATTTTTTGAACTTCCTGGATCTGTGGTTTGCTTCCTGTTATTAATTTTTGAAAATCCTCAGCTGTTATTATTTCAGTCATATTCTCTGTTCCTTCCTGTTTTTTTTCTCCTTCTGGTATTCCTATTACATGTTATTACACCTTTTGTAATTAACCCATAGTTCTTGAATATTGTTTTGTCACTGTTCCTTTTTGTCTTTAGGTTTCAGTTTGGGAAGTTTCTATTGGCATATCTTCAGGCTCTCTGATTCTTTCCTTGGCCGTGCCCAGTCTATTGACGAGCCCATCAAAGGCATTCTTCAGTTCTATTACAGTGTTTTTGATTTCTAGCAATTCCTTTTGATTCTTTCTTAGTGTCTCAATCTCTCAGCTTACGTTGGCTATGTATTTTTGCAGGCTGTCTATTTTCTTTATTAGAGACTTTAGCATATTAATAATAAATTCCTGTTCTGATCATTGCACCATCCCTGCCAACTCTGGGTCTGATTCTCATGTTTGCTTTGTCTTTTCAGACTGTGTGGTTTTTTTTTTTGTTTTTTGTTTTTTTTTGCTTTTATTATACTTTATAATGTTCTTTTAGTATAAAAGTTGGAAAACAAGAAGACTGTTCTCTTATACACTACCATCCAGAGGAGGTCACCTGGAATATCTGTATACACTTGCCTCCCTGCTTCCTATTTGGATAAATGTGATTTCTGGGGCCGCTTTTGTTTTAGTCCCTGGGACTACATTTCCCTGGGATGGTCTTAGAGAAGACTACTCCCTGTGTATTGAGTCTCCTGCAGCAGTGCCAGGCAGTGATTGTTGAAGGATTGAAAGTGCTGTGGCAAGCTCAGTCTCCATTCCTGGCTTTCCTGTCCTTGTTTCACAGATCAGAAGATTGGGCAGGATGGGTTTCTATTCAGTCTTCTTTTGGATACTGTGACAGCCTCAAGTTCTTGCCTGCTTCTAGCAATTTTCTCTGGAGGTTCTGTATATATCATCCCTTTTTTTGACTTGCCTTCTATCCAGATTTATTTTTCAGAGTCAGAAGAGTATTCTTGGCTGGGCGTGTGGTGGCTCACACCTGTAATCACACCACTTTGGGAAGCTGAGGTGGGTGGATCACCTGAGGTCAGGAGTTCGAGACCAGCCTGACTGACATGGTGAAACCCCATCTCTACTAAAAATACAAAATTAGCTGGGCGTGGTGGTGCGTGCCTGTAATCCCAGCTACTCAGGAGGCTGAGGGAGGAGAATCACTTGAATCCAGTAGGTGGAGGTGGCAATGAGCCGAGATTGTGCCATTGCACTCCAGCCTGGGCAACAAGAGCAAAATTCTGTTTCAAAAAAAAAAAAAAGTATTCTTTTTAAAGTCAGGTATAAAATTTTAAACTACAATAACTCTGATTTGAATCAAAGCAGTTTGTGGGATTAAAAATACTCCTTTTATTTTTTAATATAGGGTCTTGCTCTGTCACCCAGGATGGAGTGCAGTGGTGTGGTCATAGCTTAATGTAGCTTTGAACATCTGGGCTCAAGTAAACCTCCCACCTCAGCCTCCAGAGTAGCTAGGACTGCAGGCGTATGCTACCATGCCTGGCTGTTTTTTGTTTTTATTTTTTGAAGAGACGGAGTCTTGCATTGTTGCCCAGGCTGATCCTGAACTCCTGGACTCAAGCCATCTTCCAGCCTCAGCTTCCCAAAGTGCTGGGATTACAGGCATGAGCGGCTGTGCCTCACCAGGATTAAAAATATTCTTTACAGTTCTTGATGGGTAGCAATATATATACATAGGAAAATATTCAGTGGTCAAAAATTTGTCTCCAGTGAGAAGCCTGCCCTCTGTCCCTGCTGAGCACAGCCACCAAAGTGTGGCCTCTCCAGAGATGGCCACTGGAATTGGGGACCTGTGTGTCTTTCCAGAACATTCTGATTACAGACGGGACATGTTTATGGATTTCCTTCAGTCTTCGACACACACAAAAAGATGTGTTCTCTATACTCTTCTGCAACTTTTGCTCTTTGCTGAACAATATACATCCTGGAAATTGTTCCAGATCAGCAAATACAGGATTTGTCCTTGTTGGCACGCCAGAATATTCCTCTCAGTCTCTCAAGAATGGACACTTAGCTTGACTTGAATCTATTGGCTGCTGTAGTGAATACACATCACCTACGTATCTGTGGGGAGAGGACGTGCAACAGGTGTCTGTGTCTAAAATACCAACAGCTCCTACCCAAGAAGTTTTTACTAATGTGTGTTTTTGCCAAGAATATGAGAAAATGCTTGTTGGTCTATATCAGCAGGAACATGTGAGGCATGCCCCAGACTTTTGACCTTTGCCAGCCGGATAGGTGAGAAATCTTATTGCAGTTGTAGGTTCTGTTTCTTACTACAAGTGACATTGCACAGCTTCTCATGTGGTAAAAAGCAGTTTGTGTGGCCTTTTATATAAACTGTTCACTTAAAGTTAATCACTAGTCAGACAGATACATTTTCATCTTGTGATTTGGAAAATGAATTTTCATATTGTTTACTACATCCTTCACATGCATTTCAGAAGTAGATGGAGGTTTCCCTTAGGTAGGTATGACTCATTTGCAAGCAAGCATTTATTTTGGATCTTGATGTTTTTCAGAATAATGGGCAGCTATGGTATTGTCCTGAATTGTTTTGATGTTTGTACCTACAACGTTGGCTGCAGCACACTCTTGCAGGGCACCGGGAGGGGTGTCCCCCACCCACCAGTGTCTCTGTGGGCTTGTGAGAAAGGCCAGTTCTCCTCTGAGGCCCATGCCATAGCCAGCCCTGATATGCTCTTGTTTGCTCACAGATGGGGGACTTTAATTGCACCCTTCACATGGAATGATGGTGCTGATAGGAGCTCCAGGGCTTCCCCACTTCCTCTATAAGCAGGCACAGCTGGTGCCAGGCCCTTAGGCTTCCTGGTTATAGAACTTTAGCTGTCTGGGGCTATTGAGATGTGCCTGGCAAAGCACTTTGCCTGAGAGCTGAGTAACCAGGGCTCGTGAAGGATAAGTGACTTACCTCCACAGTTCAGGTGGCTCTGATCCATATGTGATTCCCATCGCTCAGGCTTGGCGTTTTCTTTGAGCAAATATAATCTAGAAATGTAGAAGAAGTGAATTCCTAGAGAAGCGAGTCAAAGCCAGCACCTCAGCACAGACTCCGTGGCCGCATGCAAAGATGCCTGCAGGAAGGCAGCTCTGGGACTTGAGCCACGCATTTGGGCTGCTCCTCTAGATGGGATTCTGTGGCCCCTGTAACAGAAGTTATAGCCCTGATGGGTCATGGGGAACCCTGGGTAATTAGTGACAGGGCACTTAGGGTTGGCCAAGGGCCCTAAACAGGCTGTGCTGCAGTGGCACCCAGGCCTGGCTTGTCTTTAGGAACAGATTCTGACTCAGTAGGTGCCGGTGGGGATTGAGGTTCTGATTTTCTTTTTTTTTTTTTTTAACTTGAGACAGGGTCTCACCCTATCTCCCAGACTGGAGTGCAGTAGAGCAATCATAGTTACTGCAGCCTCGAACACCTAGGCTTAAGCAAGGAACTCCTCGAACCTCCTGCCTAAGCCTCCTGAGTAGCTGGGATTACAGTCACATGCTACCATTCCTGGCTAATTTTTGTACTTTTTATAGAGACAGAGTCTTACTGTGTTGCCCAGGCTGGCTTCAAACTCCTAGGCTCAAATACCAAGGATACCACCTCAGCATCCCAAAGCACTAAGATTACAGGCATGAGCCACCACACCTGGCCCACATTTTCAGACCAGAAGTCTCTATGGGTTGTCAGCTCCTGGGCTGGTCCCTCTCCTCCTGACTGCTGGGTGGACCTGGTGCTTTTGCCTCTACACATCCCTTTCTTGCTGTTTCATCCTCAACGAGTTCCTGTGGAGTAGGTGGTGCATTGTCCCCTTTCTGGATGTAGGAAGGCACTGAGTTACCTGCCCCGAGGCCGCTGAGGGGAGAGGCACATGGTGTCAGGGCTTGCCCTCTACCTCAGAGCATGGCCACATCCCTCTAGAGTGAGTGACATTGGCTTACAGGCTCATTACCCACTTGTTTTGTGGATTGTGACAAATCGAGAAGTTAAAGCAGCACAGGCTCTTTAAGCAGCACAGGGTGGACCTCACTTCCTTTCCCAGCAGCAGGGCATTTTCCAGATTCCTGGAGCAGTGTCCCCGGGGCAGACGTGGAGGGTGGTGAGGCTCCCCTCCTTCCTACTGGCCTGGCTTCATTTCTCCCTTGGCTTCTATATCCTAGTGACTTCTGTTTCCCTTGTGGCTTTTGTTCCCAGCTAGCTTCTGTTCCCTCTGGCTGCCCCTCCTGCTGAAGAGAAGCACAGAGAAGGTGCAAATGAAGGCATCATGGCTAGGGAGGAAGAAACTTTGGGTGACGTGGGGGCACAGCCCAGCCGGACAGAGGCTGCCCAGCCCCTCCAACCTCTCTTTAAAGACAGGAAGGGGCTGAGCTGGGGTCCATTCAGCTCATGGTCCTGGAGGAGTGGACATGGCACACTTGGGAAGAGAGAAGTCAATATCTTTCCACGCAGATTCTCTGTTTTCTGTGGAGTTTTGTGCTTTCTCAGCTACTCCCCGCCAGAAATGAAAGCTAGGGTCATGGTCCACTTGCCCAGCAGAGAAAAGTGATGATGGTGAGGATGATAGTGATGGTGATGGTAATGATGATGGTGGTGATGGTGATAGTGATGATGATGGTGATGATGACAGTGATAATCGTGATGGTGATAGCAATGATTATAGTGGTGATGGTGATAGTGATGATGATGATGGTGATACAAATGGTTATGGTGATGATGGTGATAGAAATGGCGATGGTGATGATGACAGTGATAATGGTGATGGTGATAGCAATGATTATAGTGATGGTGATAGTGATGATGATGATGGTGATACAAATGGTTATGGTGATGATGGTGATAGAAATGGCGATGGTGATGATGGCGATGATCGTAATGATGGTGATGATGATAGCGATTATGATGGTGATAGTGATTGATGATGGTAATGGTGATGATGATAGTGATGATGATGATGGCGATTATGATGGTGATAGTGATTGATGGCAATGGTGATGATAGTGATGATGGTGATGACGATGGTGGCAGTGATGGTGATGACGATGGTGATGGTGATGATAACTATGACAAGCAGTGAACTATCCTTACAGGCACCAGCTATGTGCCAGGCACAGTAGTAGGCATGGTACATACAAACCCTCCAGTATTTTAGTCATTGAACTTCTACTGGATATGATGATCCACTCTCTGCAGAGAAGGAGTCTGAGACTCACTGAAGTTGTGTACGTCTTGTAGTCACACAGTTGTTGTTGGCAATCACAGCCCAGGGTTTCTGCATGCACTGGGTGTCACAGGCTTCAGATGATGCCCCATGTGCTGTGCTGGGAGGCCTTTTTTGCCATCCTGTTAGCCCCTTAACACTTGACCTCTTCCCCTCTCTCCACAGGTTCCTTGTGAGACACCTGGGGGACTCCAAACAGCCGGAATCCATCTGCCCACTGGTCCGGAGACAGGGATCCTCAGCCTCCTTCCAGGGTTGATGGCCCAGGAGGCCTTCTCTGCAGGGGACCAGGACACAGGAAAGCCAGGAAGAGATGAGCTGGGAAGGGAGCTGTTGGGGGCCATTCTGGTTTTAAAAATAAAGCAGGACTTTCTTTGCTTGTTATAAAAGGAACACATGCTCATTTTCTGTGATTTAGGAAAGCACAGAAAAGTATAAGGGAAAGAAGAATGTGGCCGTTGCCTAGCATCAGGGAAAAAAGGGCTGTAGTTTTTAGTGTCTGCCTAGACTGTAAAGTTCTAAACTCTGAAACTTGTACAACCCATTGTTTAATGGTTGTCTAATACTCCATCACATGAGCACATCATGCCCTGGTTACCTGACCCTTACTGGCTGGAGAGGTGTGGTGTTCCTAATTTTTGCTATTTTAAATAACCATGGGAGGAACCACATTAACATGAATCTTTGGGTGCATTTGTGCTTTCTGCCTTAAAATAGATTTGTCCATGTGGAATTACTGGCCTGAAGGGTGCAGATCTTTTTAAAGCTTTTGATACGTACTGCTGGGGTTTAGCAACACCTTCCCAAGTTAGTCTCCTGACTAGAAGGGAAAGAGTGCCTGCCCTGCAGCCCCACCTGCATTGTGAATTTGTATTATTAAAAGATAAGCCTTGCCAGAGGGACATTTCTAGCTTGAATGTGTGCCTGACACCGATGTGAGCTCCGACAGTGTGCCTTGACCCCTGTGCCAGATGCTGCAGAGGGCTACAAAGTAAGGCGAAGGCTCTGCCTGTCTGCCTCACCTCTGGTAATGAAAGAGGCCACTTCCTTTTTTGTTATTTCTCCTATAATTTTTTTTTTTGGAGATGGAGTTTCACTCTTGTCACCCAGGCTGGAATGCAATGGCTCAATCTCAACTCACTACAATCTCTGCCTCCTGGGTTGAAGCGATTCTCCTGCCTCGGCCTCCCAAGTAGCTGGGATTGCAGGCATGTGCCACCACGCCTGGCTGATTTTGTATTTTTAATAGAGATGGGGTTTCGCCATGTTGGCCAGGCTGGTCTCGAACTCCTGACTTCAGGTGATCAGCCCACCTCGGCCTCTCAAAGTGCTGGGATTATGGGTGTGAGCCACTGCACCCAGCCAATTTTTTTTTTTTAATGTCAAAATCAGGTTCAAAAATTATGGTTTACATTAAACAGATGTTCTTAACAACAATAGAAGAAACCAGGAATGCAATCCAGTTGTGATCAGGAGATCATTTCTAGACTTGCCCTGGTCTGGAGGGTGGCATGGTCAGAGGGTTTCTGAGCCAGGGGCCAGGGCCAGGTGTCAGTCATCCCTGGCTGGGCTTCTGTGCTGGACCCTCTAGACCCTCTGAAGGCAGCACCTAGCCCACTCAAGGTCCCATGGGGGGCAGTGCCCTGTGGCCCGCAGCAGGGCTACAGCTCCATGAGCAGGGCTGTCACTGGCGTGCTTGGGCCCAGAATTCCATGTCACCCATGAGAAAGTCACTGTGTCCTGTCTGCAGAGCAGGGATCCCTGTGGGAAGAGCTCAGGAGAGCCACTTCCCCTCTGGGGCTGCCCTTGCCTGAGGATCTTAGGCAGCCAGACCAGCACCTGGGAGGCAGTGCAGGTTTGGCGGGGAGCGGGCTGACTTCCTAGACAGCAGACAGGCTTCTTAGAGATCCTCAGAGACAATTGTGGGGCCTCTGGAAGTGTCTGAATTCTACACTCCCCACCCCCGACCGCTTTCAATTTTCTTTTTCTTGGCCATTTCCTTTGGTGTCTGTAGTAGTTAGGGTTCTCTAGAGAGACAGAACAAATAGAAGACATATATATATATATGAGTTTATTAAGTATTAAATCACATGATCATAAAGTCCCACAGTAGGCCATCTGCCAGCTGAGATGCAAGGAAAGCCACCCACAGCCCTCAAGCATGTGGACATCTGGGAATTGGCCACTCTGCATTAGTAAGGAGGTGAGGTTGGTTTTGTGTTAATGGGAAGTGTGTGCCTGTTTTTGTCTCTGAAATAAGAACTCATCCACTAACATGGCCTTGGGATGCCGTAACTGGTTTGGTGTTAGCTAGTCTCCTTCAGATTCTCAGTGTCTTATGCTCCTCCTAGCTTTAGTGCAAGGAAAATGTTTTCCATTTTTCTGTAGCTATTATTCGCTTATTTTTTCATTTTGCCAATTTTCCAAGTAATTTCTTAGGGGGCATTAAGAGAGTCTTAATTCTGGTACAATAAAATACATGCCCAGTGTCAGCAAACAACCTCTCCTGTGAGGACAGGATGGCCCCGATGGAGCTCAGTGTGCTGGAGCGTGCACAGTTGGGGCCCTGGATCCCAGCAGCGGCCCCGGGAGTTAGGTGCTGTCTCCTCAGCATATAACCACAGCTAGTGACAGAACCAAGATGAAAGCCCCAAGACTTAGTTTCACCTGCCAAGTGGCCACTGTCACAGCTGGTGGCACAGGCAGTGGGGGTTGGAGCAGCAATGCAGATGTAGGATCAGTGCCAGCAGGGGATCTGGCCTGGATCCCTGTGGAGGGTCCACTTCCTTCAGCCTTGTGGGGGGAGGAGGGGCAGCCCGGTGGTCACCCCCCAGTGTGCAGGCCCTGGATGCAGCTCCTGCCTCTGGCCCAGGCACCCAGGTGGTGAGAGGGGGTGCTGCGGCCTTTGGTTCTCTGAGCTTCTTTTGGGCAGCAGAAGGACCCTTCCACTGTGACCACTTCTCTTTTCTCTCAGTCTTTTGGGGTCTCCTGTACAAAGCAGCAAATGATGACTGAGACAGCTGTCCTGGTCAAGGTGAAGCCTGTCACCTGTGCCACCCAGTTCATCCTCCCAGCAGGTGGCCCAGGGGTGGGTGGTGTGGAGGGAGGAAGCCCGCAAGGGGCTTGTGTAAGTGGACTGGCTGTGCCAGGGCAGAGCATCCTGCAACAGACACTGGTCCAGAGCCTGGAGCCACACAAGTGGGCGCTGCATGGAGGGCGGGGCCAGGTGTGAGGACCAGATCCCCACCTGACCTTCCTGTGCTGAGTCACTGGCTCACCATGGCTGTTGGCACCTTGTTCTTGCTACATCACAGGGAGGGGTGAGGCCTGGGATGCCAGAGGGATGGAGTTTGAGGAGACGAGGACTTCCTTACACTCACAGGCACAGCTGGGGCCTCATGCAGTTTGGGCTTGGGGTCCAGACAGGGCACAGCCAGGCTGTCCATATGCTGAGCCTGAGGTCACCCTGAGGTGTGTTCCTTAGCTCGGTTGGCAGAATAACAGCCCCTGAAGGCACCCATGTCCTAATCCTGCAACTTTAAGTTACATGGTAAGAGAGGAGGAAGGGAGGCTGTGGATAGAGTTGGGGCTGTTCACCCAGCTGTGGGTGTGGAGGCTGCCCTGCATGACTCCGCAGCTGCAGTGTCCTCACAGTGGTCCTTAGGAGGGGAGGAGAGCAGGAGGAGGGTTGAGTCAGGGCGATGTCTGTGAGAGCTTGGCTGGCCATCACTGGCTTTGAACATGGAAGGGGCCAGGAGCCAGGGGGTGTAGGTGGTCTCTAGGAACTGGAGGAGGTGGAAACAGATTCTCCCTAGAGCTTCCAGAGGGAGCTGCCCTTGCCCACACCTTGATTTTAGCCCATTGAGACCCATTTGGACTTCTGACCTCCAGCCTGGAGAGCGAGTCCTTCAGCAGGGCTCCTGTCCAAAGGCCCTGTGAGGATCCTGGCGTCTCCAGCCCCTCACCCCAAGTCTTGCCCCAAGAACAGGCATGTTTCAGGGAGTGCTGGCCCTGCTAACTGAGCACTGAGTCTGTCTGTTCTACTCTGAGTTTGGTGGTCTGACCTCTGACCTTCTGCCTGAGGGTCAGCACCAACCCATAAAGTCCCGGCAGGTAGGGGTGTGTGATGGTCCATGTGCGTGCAAGGCCCTGCTGGGATGGTGCAGAACCAGGTCAGGGTGGTATAGGTCATCCTGTGGCTTCATCTGCTCCAGATGCTGCAGTGAGAGCACAGCCTGGGTGGGGGCCAGGTGAGTGTGTGGACGTGGGGCATGGGTGTGACTATGGATGTGGGCATGGACATGGAGCATGGATGTGGCTGTGGATGTGGATTTGGGGTCTTAACATGGCTGTGGGGTCTGACATACGGTGTGGATTCTAGGTCTAATTTCTGGGCTGCAAGAGCTCAACTGGCTCCCCTCCAGGGCAATGTATTATAACATGTGTCTTTGAAATGAATAATGATGGTAATGAAGGGACTGTCCTCAGCTCCCAGCTCGTCCGGTCCCACAAGTCTTTGCATGTGACTGAAAGTTGGTGTCACTGATGAGAACCTGAGGTACATGACACTGTGGTCAGTGCACGTGACATTTTGCAGCCCTGTCCTGCCCTCCTCTGTGCTGAGCTCTTCTTCACGTGCCATAGTGCTGTGCCCTGGTACAGTTCCTGGCTTTGGGCCTTTACTTCTATTAGGAAGACACCTTTAGTATAAACTGCATGAAGGAAGAATATCAACACTTTGCCATATTTGATGTAAATATTTTTCATAGCATGCATTTTAATTGTTTTGGTGTTTTGGAGCATGATTTTCATCCATCAATGTTCTTGCTGAGTTTCCTTTCCAATTTTTGTTTGTTTCTTTATAAAGAAAGTCACTTTGCACCCTGAGAGCAGAGCAGACAAGTATTCCCTCACGTTGTGCTTTCGGTGGCTTTTTTTTTTATTTTTTATTTTTTGGCGGAATCTCACTCTGTCGCCTAGGCTGGAGTGCAGTGGTGCGATCTCAGCTCACTGCAACTTCCGCCTCCTGGGTTCAAGCAGTTCTCCTGCCTCAGCCTCCTGAGTAGCTGGGATTACAGGCATGTGTCACCACGCCTGGCTAATTTTTTGTACTTTTAGTAGAGACGGGGTTTCAGCGTGTTAGCCAGGATGGTCTCGATCTCCTGACCTCATGATCCACCCGCCTCAGCCTCCCAAAGTGCTGGGATTACAGGCATGAGTCACTGTGCCCAGCCAATGGCCTTTCTTTTACACTCGACTCTTTGAACTGTGTGGACTTTATTTTAGCTTGTATTCTAAGATACAGTGAATTTTACATTTTCAAAAACAATTTGCCAAGATCTTTTCCTGGGCTTCTTGCTCTGTTCTCAGAACTCAGGACTCTGGTGGCTGTGGAAGAGAACACTTGTCTGGGGCCCAAGACGCTGGTGGCCTGGCAGGGTTAGTCTGATACATTGGGCACCAGTAGGAACAGCTCACCCTAACAAGTGTTTTCTCTGGGCCAGGCCCACCCATCTCTTTGCCTGGATTCATTTGCATGTGTAAATGCCCCAAGGGCAAGGGCAGTGCTATCCCCAGTGAATAAGGAGACTATTCTGTGTATGGGCAGGCACTTCTCATACCTCAATTTCCATATTCTGATAAATAAGGCTAATAATAAGAATTCCCATTATTTCAGGGTTGTTGGAAAACAATGCTGTTAGAGTTCTTGGCATGCCTCCTGTCTCACAGTGAGTGCTCAGCCAGAGTTAGTGATGATGGAGTTTGTAATGGTGGTGATGGTGGTGGTGATGATAGTGAGGAGGATGATGGTGGTGGTTCAGGTGATGATAATGATGGTGATGGGGGTGATGACAATGATGGTGTGGTGATGTTGGTGATGATAATGGTGCCGGTGGTGATGATAGTGGTAGAGATGATGATAATGCTGGCATTGTGGTGTTGGTGATGGTGGTGGAGATGACTGGTTGAGATGATGATGACAGTGATGGTGTGGTGATGGTGATGATAGTGGTTGAGATGATAATAATGATGGTGTGGCAGTGTTGGCAATGGTGTTGATGGTGATGGTGGTGGGTGATGATGATAGTGGTTGAGATGATGATGGTGTGGTAATTATTGGTGTTGGTGGTGATGGTGATGGTGGTGGTGGTGGTGATAGTGGTTGAGATGATGATAATGATGGTGTAGCAATGTTGGTGATGATGATGATGATGGTGGTGGTGAAGGTGATAGTAGTTGAGATGATAATGGTGTGATGTTGGTGATGATAGTGGTTGAGATGATGATGGTGTGGTGGTGATGGTGGTGGTGGTGATGATAGTGGTTGAGATGATGGTGTAACAATGTTGGTGATGGTGCTGGTGGTGGTGATAATAGTGGTTGAGATGGTGATGGTGTGGTGATTGTTTGTGTTGGTGGTGATGGTGATGGTGGTGGTGGTGATGATGATAGTGGTTGACATGATGGTGTAGCAATGTTGGTGATGGTGCTGGTGGTGATGGGTGATGATGGTGGTGGTGATGATAGTGGTTGAGATGATGATGGTGTGATTGTTGGTGTTGGTGACAGTGATGATGATGGTGATGGTGGTAATGATGATAGTGGTTGAGATGATGATGATAATGATGGTGTAGCAATGTTGGTGATGGTGCAGCCTCCACCTCCTGGGTGCAAGCACTTCTTCTGTCTCACCTCACCTGGTGATGGTGATGATGGTGATGATGATGGTGGAGGTGATGATGATGATGGTGTGATGTTGGTGATGGTGATGGTGGCGGTAGTGATGTGGTTGAGGTGATGATGATGATGGTGTGGCAATGTTGGTGATGGTGATGGTGGTGAAGGCCATGGTGATGATGTCACTTTCACAAGGGCAAGTTCTTTTTTTTCCTCTTTTATTGAGTTAAAATTTACATAGCATAATATTAATCATTTTAAAGTTAACAATTCAGTGGTGCTTAGTAAATTCATAATGCTATGCAACCGTCGCCTCTATCTAGCTTCAAAATATTTCAATTTCCAAAGGAAACTCTGTGCCCACTAAACTGTAACTCCTTATTGCTCTTTTCTCCCACTCTCTGGCACCACTAGTCAGCTTTCTGTCTCTGTGGATAGACCTATTATAAACATATTATCATTTCACATGAGTGGAATCATACAGCATTAGTCCTTATGTGTCGTGCTTCTCTCATTTAGCATAATGCCTTCAAGATTCATCCACATTGTAGGATGTATCAGGACCTCATTCCTTTTGAAGGCTGAATAATATTCTATTGTATATACAGACTATCTTTTGTTTATTCATTCACCTGACAGTGGACATTTGGGCTATTTCCACTTTTTGGTTATTGTGAATAATACCGTTAGAAACATTTGTGTACAAGGATTTGTTTGAGTACCTATTCTTTCTTTTTTCTTTTTCTTTTTTTTTTTTTTTTGAGACAGAGTCTTGCTCTATTGACCAGCTTGAGTGCGCTGGTGCAATCTCAGCTCACTGCAACCTCTGCTTTCTAGGTTGAAGTGATTCTTGTGCCTCACCCTCCTGAGTAGCTAGGACCACAGGTATGTGCCACCACACCCAGCTAATTTTTGTATTTTTGGTAGAGATGGGGTTTTGCCATGTTGGTCAGGCTGGTCTCAAGCTCCTGATTTCAAGTGATCTGCCCACCTTGGCCTCCCAAAGTGCTGGAATTAAAGGCATGAGCCACAATACCCAGTGTGAGTACCTATTCTTAATTCTTTTGGGTATGTACGTGTCAGTGGAATTGCTGGGTCACATTGTAATTCTATGTTTAATTTTCTGAGGAAACATCAAATTTTTCTCCACAGTGCCTGCACCATTTTACATTTCTGCCATTGATATAAGAGGGTTATGATTTCTGCACATCCTTTCCAACGTTTACTTAAAAAAAAATTGGCCAGATGCGGTGGCTAACGCCTGTAATCCCAGAACTTTGGGAGGCCGAGGTGGGTGGATCACCTGAGGTAAGGAGTTCAAGACCAGCCTGACCAACAAGGTGAAACCCCATCTCTACTAAAAATGCAAAAATTAGCCAGGTGTGGTGGCAGGCGCCTATAGTCCCAGTTACTCGGGAGGCTGAGACAGGAGAACTGCTTGAACCCCGGAGGCGGAGGTTGCGGTGAGCCAAGATTGCACCACTGCACTCCAGGCTGGGAGATGGAACAAGTCTCCATCTCAAAAAAAAAAAAAGAAAAATTGTAGCTATCCTAGTGGGTGTGAAGTGGTATCTTACTGTAGTTTTGATTTTAGTTTCCTTAATGACTGAGAATATTGAGCATCTTTTCATGTACTTCTTGGCCATTGGCATATTTCTTTGAAGAAATATCTGTTCGAGTCCTTTACCTGTTTATTAATTGGATTGTTTGTTTTTTTATTGTTGAACTGTAATAGTTCTTTATATGTTGTGAATGCCATACCCTTGCGATATTTATGGTTTGCAAATATTTTGTCCTGTTCTGTTACTCACTTGCTTTCTTACTCTGTTGATAGTGTCCTTTAATGCAAAAAAGTTTTTAATTTTGATGGAATCCAAATAAGCAGTTTTTTCTTTTATTGGACATGCTTTTGGTGACATACATATCTAGGAATCTATTGTCAATTCCAGGGTCATGAAGATTGATTGCAATGTTTTCTTCTACGAGTTTCATAATTTTAGCTCATATTTGGGCTGTCAATCCATTTCTAGTTAATTTTTGTTTGTGGTGTGAGGTAGGCATCCAGCTTTATTCCTTTGCATGTGGATGTCCACTTCCTTAGCATCATTTGATGAAGAGATTATTATTTCTCCATTGCATGGTCTAGGAACCCTGGTCAAAAATCAATTGGATGTTGATGTGTGGGTTTATTTCTGATGCCTTAGTTCTATTCCATTGATCTATATATCTGTCCTTATGCCAGTGCCACATTGTTTTATCATAGCCTTGTAGTAAGTTCTGAATCAGGAAATGTAAGTTTTCTTAGCTTTTCCATTTCTGTAAACAAAGTTGTTAGGATTTTGATATGGATTGCATTGAATCTGTAGATTCTTTTAGGTAGTATTGCTGTCTTAACACTATTAAGTCTTCCAGTTCATCAACATGGAATGTATTGCCATTTATTTGCAGCCTTTAAGAGCTCTTTCAGCAGTGTACAAATCTTGCTAGGTTAAATTTATTCTTACATATTAATATTTTGTTATTTTTGATGCTATTGTAATGGTAATTGCTTTCTTGGTTTTATTTTCAGATTATTCATTGCTAGTGTATAGGAATCCAACTGGTTTTGTGTGTTGTTTTTGCACCTACAACTTCTGAATTTTTTTTTTTTGAGGTGGAGTCTCTGTCGCCCAAGATGGAGTGCAGTGGCATGATCTCTGCTCACTGCAAGCTCCACTTCCCAGTTTCACACCATTCTCCTGGCTCAGCCTCCCAAGTAGCTGGGATTGCAGGTGCCCACCACCACACCCAGGTAATGTTTTGTAGTTTTAGTAGAGACGGGGTTTCAGCATGTTAGCCAGGATGGTCTTGATCTCCTGACCTTGTGTTCCACCCTCCTGGGTCTCCCAAAGTGCTGGGATTACAGGTGTGAGCTGCTGCGCCCAGCCCTTCTGAATTTATTAGCTGTAGAAAGTTTTTCTATGTATGAATTCCTTAGAGTATTTATATATATAGGATTATGTCGTATGCAAATAAAGATAAATTTATATCTTCCTTTGCAATTGAGACTCCTTTACTTGAGGATTTATTTTTATTTTATTTTATTTGCCTAATTGCTCTGGCTAGAGCTTCCAGTACTGTGTTAAATAGAAGTGGCAAGAATAGGCATCCTATTTTGTTCCTCATCTTATGGGAAAAGCTTTCAGCCTTTCACCGTTGTATACAATGTTTGCTGTGAATTTTTCATCCATGGCTTTCATCATGTTGAAGAAGTTCCCCTCTATTGCTAGTTTGTGGCATGTTTTTATCATGAAAGGATGTTGTTAAGTGCTTTTTCTGTATCAATTGTGAGATGATCACGTGGGATTTTTCATCATTGTGTTAATATGGTGTAATGTGTCTTGGGAAGGATGGCGAATTGCGGAAGGATCGGGAGAGATGGGAACATAGGAATGAGGCAGAGGGCTGTGCCGGCTGAGGAGAAAGAGCCGGGTGAGCCCTGCTGCTTCTTGTATTTTATCCACTTGATGAGATCTGTTCTCCTGGGTGAAGGAAAGAGAAGCACAACTTCTGCTTTCCCAGCCTCCAGGACAGAGCCCCAGGGTTGCATTCTTTTCTTCTTGCAGTCAGATGTGATGCTTCAGGGGTTGAAGCACTGATTTATTTTCATGTGCTGAACCGTCCTTGCATTCCTGTGATAAATCCCACTTGGTCACGGTGCGTTATCCCCTTAATGTGCTCCTGGACTTCATTTGCTGGTATTTTGTTGAGGATTTTGACATCAATATTCATTAGAGATACTGGTCTGTGGTTTTTTTTTTTCTTACAGTGTCTCTGTCTGGCTTTGGACTCGGGGTAATGCTAACCTCATAGAATGAGTTAGGAAACGTTCCCTCCTGTTCTATTTTCTGGAAAAGTTTGAGAAGGATTGATGTTGTTCTTTAAATGTTTGATAGAATTCACTAGTGGTGGCTCTGGGGTTTTCTTTTTGGGGGAGGTTTTTTGATTACGGATTTAATCTCTTGTTATAGGTCTGTTCAAATGTTCTATTTGTTTTTGAGTCAGTTGTAGCAGTTTTTGTGCTTCTGAGCATTTCTCTGTTTCATCCAGGTTACATAATTTATTGACCTATAATTTTTTCATAGTATTCTGTTATAATCCTTTTTTATTTCCTTAAGGTCAGCAGTGTTTTTATGTTCATTTTTTTTTTTTGTTTGCCCTGAGTGAAAACAGTCTGCTTCATGCACATCTGTATCTTCCATTCCAGGTAGCTTGCTGCCCTGACCCCCTCCCATAGCTACATTTTGGGGCTTCCTGGGGGAAATGTCCATCTTTTAATTTACTGGTCAGTTTTATTTGGCCACTCTCGTGTCACTCTTTTTTTTTTTTTTTTTGAGATGGAGTCTCACTCTGTTGCCCTGGCTGGTGTGCAGTGGTGCAGTCTTGGCTCACTGCAAGCTCTGCTTCCCAGGTTCAAACAATTCTCCCACCTCAGCCTCCCAAGTAGCTGGGATTACAGGTATGCACCACTATGCCCTGGCCAATTTGTTTTTTGTATTTTTATTAGAGACAGGGTTTCACCATGTTGGCCATGCTGCTCTGGAACTCCTGACCTCAAGTGATCCGCCCACCTTGTCCTATCAAAGTTCTGGGAATACAGACATGAGCCACGGGCCTGGCCTCATGTCACTTTTAACTAAAACAAAAGTAGAAGGTATCAAAATAAAACAAAGCATTTCCATTTTGCTGGGTTTGCTTCTGGAGAAGTTTATTGATGTCTTAGGTTGTGTTCTTTGATACTCTTCGTCTTCATTCCTCAGATGACTTAAGGCCTGTAGCCCTGCCATCTGCACAGGGGGAGCTCTCTCTTGTTCTAAATCTCCAAGCAGGTTTACAAGGGATCTGGAGGAACTCCAGGGAGGGAATGAGGAAAGAGTGGTCATGGTGTCTGAAGTCTTGGGCATGTCCCAAGACCAGGCTGCTAGGCCTGTGTCTGGGCCTCTTCATGGCCCCCATGAGGATAAGCTGGATTGGTGGCTATGGTGTGGCCTGCAGGAGGGGGCTTCAAGCTGCCTCTGGTGTTTTCTGCCCTCTCAGGCTACCCCTGGTGAAGTGATGGGGACAGCCTGGCTCTGAGACTCTCTCTTCCTTCCCTGTCCTCTGGGTGACAGGGCATTGGTGACCCTCACCCTGGCAGGCCTGCCGGATGGCCCATTCATTGGGTTCTCATAGTGGGGCATATCCAGATGCTGCATCTGGGTCCAGGCTGCAGATGCCTTTCCAGGGTGACATCTCTCTAGCTGTTTTCCTCCTCCCTGCTTTCCTGGTGGACCACATTCCCTACACAGCTGTGCTCCATCTGGCCTAGGTTCCCAGATGTTGAGCAGGGATTCTCCCTAGAGCTTGGCAGATGGAAAGTGTTTGAGGGGGTGCTGAGTGCCTAGGTAATGGTCTGTTTCATCTTGTTTCAGCTGTGTTGGGAGTGGAAGAGGAGGAGGCCCCCAACATCGGCATATACCACTGCCCAAACTATGAGAAAACCCATGTGAAGTCCACCTGTAAGTACCGCAGCCCAAGCGGCCACCTCTTGCTGAAGAGAGCAGCATCCACCCTGCCTGGGCTGCATAGAGGGTGAGGTCTCTGCTGGGCCTGGGCCCTGGGTTGCTGGGGGCAAAACGCCCTGAGTAGTGTCCAGGCCTGGGGGCCCTTCCAGCCTAGCTTACTGTCCCCTGTAGCCTCACTAAGCCCACTGTAGCCCCTCCTGATCAGCTCCCGCTGGCAGAGGCAGCTGCGCCAAGACCCAAAGGGCCTTCCTTCTGAGGCCAGGGGAGAGGCCAAGCCAGCCTGAGTTAGGGGGACACAGACTTGGGGACCTGGATAAATGGTGATGTGGGGGTTTTCCAGGGGTCCCCAGGCTAGCCCGGCCCAGCCAGCCACTGCCACACTGGGGGCCCAGCCTGTCTGTGTTTTCTGGGCACGTGCATTGTGGGTGGGCTCTGTCCTTTCCTCCCTTTCAGCCCCGCCTCATCTCACCCACCTCCTCCTCTGCAGAGAAGCTTGGAGGGCCTGTGTCTTTCCCACACAACCTGCTGTTTGCATATCCTAAGGGCTGAAGCTCCGTATTCTTCTCGGTCCTCTCAGGTGTGGTGGGTTCTGGGGTGTAGGCTTGCCTCACACTATGCAGGTTCATCCAGGTGAGCTGGAGGTTACATGAGCCTTGAGCTCCAAACCTCAGCCCTGGTTGTGGAGGGGGAGTTGTGTGGTGGTCTTCAAGGACTTGGGAGGGGTGTGGCCTGTAGACAGGACAGATGACATGGTTGTGGGTGTGTGTGTGTGTTAATGTGGCCTCTGGGTTCCCCTTCGTTGGAGGGTCTTGGGTGCTCACAGAAGCTGCAGGCTGGACGTGGGCTGTGGCTGGGTCAGCTGATCACATTCCTGCTGACCTGAGCCCTGGACAAAGTGGGGCAGGGAATGCATCTGGCTCCAGATCACAGCCAGTCTGAGTCACTCTCCTTCAAAGGGAGCCCCCTCCCAGTGCTAAGCTGCAAGCTGAAGCACCAGACTCCTGGATCCCTGTGGGATGGGTCTTGTGGAACCAGTGGGGATGGAGGGAGGATGCAGGCAATGGGTGGAAGGGGCCCCAGCACCCCTGTTCTGTGGGCTGAGGCTGGGTCGAGGGAGCCTTGGAGGCCTAGCCTGGCAGCTGGTGGTGCTGGGGTCTGGGGCAGGTTGGGGTCCCACTACTCTGGAGACCTGGCTGCTCTTTCTTGGCCTCTCCCAAGGCCTGAACGCTTCATGCCGGTCCATTGCTGGACAATGGTGGGGGCTTCATGTGTCGAGAACAGATCTCGACCTGATCCCCAGCACAGCCTCAACATGCGGGCAGACACCATGAAATATGCAAGAGGGTGATGAGGAGAAGCTAGTAGCTCTTCCTGAACTTACAGGCTGATGGCTTGCCTGTGGGGAGATTCAGGGATTCCTAAATTGCCTTCTTACCCCTGGTCCCCAGTAGTTGGCTGCATTTATGCTCAGAAAGCATCTGCCTGTGGCAAGCTCATTAACCCATCATCTGGTTACTGCTTGAAAACAGATGATCCTTCCTTTTGGTAGGAAGGATCAGCCCAGCCGGGTGGGGCATCCTCGTGCTGCTGCCACCTTACTGAGCCTACCCAAAAAGCTCAGGGCTGCGCTGTCTTTATGACAGGAATGACATAAGCAGGGCTGAGCTTCCAGTGGGGACCTGGGGCTGCCCCTGTTGGCTTGGGGGTGGGTGTCAGGGCAGAGCAGGGTTGGAGCCAGGACACCTCAGGAGGTGCTTTCCTGGGGGGCAGGTCCCGCTCAGGGCCCCCGAGTGGGGTCTTGGGAGGATGCTGGGGTGGCGCTGCTCTTGTGTGGTTCACGCAGCAGGTACACGTGCGCGTCACTTGGGAAGAGGCTTTCACACTGATAGGGAAGAAAGTGTAGGAAACTCCTGGGCCAGGGGCCTCTTCTCATAGTCAGCATAGGTTTCAAGGGCTCCTTGCTTGGCGTCTCTTGCATGAGCTGGGAATGGGGTAGAGCAGTGGTGTAGTGCTGGGGTCAGGCAGGTTTTGCACCTTGGTGAGCACTCAGTTTCGAGTTGTCTAATGTCTCCAGGCATCCCCAGAAACAGCCCACCTACCATGGGAGTCCTGTGTGCCTGCCTCACCCAGTCCCTGCCCCTGGGCCTGTGGGGAGTTTAGGCAGGGGTGTGGTGTCCCAGCCTGCCCTCGAATGCAGCTAAAACCCCAGTGCGGGCTCCCCTTTCTGTCTTCTATAGCCAACCGCCCAGGGAGGGAGAGACATTCTAGACCAGCAGACAGTGCTGAGGTTGCAGGCGGTGGGACCCCCAGCCCCTGCCTGGCTGTACACATGTGCGTGTGCTTACATATTTGTGCATGTGTATGTGCGTGCATATGTCGCATTCTGTTCAGGCTGCCATAACAAAATACTACAGACTGGAGGGCTTAAGTAATAGAAAATTTATTGCTCACAGTTCTGGAGGCTGGAAGTCCAAGATCAAGGTGCTGGCTGATTCAGTGTGTGGTGAGGGCCTGCTTCTGGTTCATAGACAATGCCTTCTTGCCGTGTCCTCACAATGGTGGAAGGAGGCAGCTCTTTGGGGTCTCTTTTATAAGGACACTAATTCCATTCATGAAGACTTCACCTTCAGGACCTCATTACCTCCCAAACGCCCCACCTCCTAAAACCGTCACCTTAGGGATCATGATTTCAACAGATAAATTTTGGCGGGACAGATATTCAGTTCTCAGCTGTGTGCGTGTGTATGTGTGTATGTGTGTGCATGCACGTGTATCTGCATGCACATGTCTACGTGCTGAGTGTGTTATATAAATTCCGTGAGGCAGATTTTTAGTCGTTATTGAGGGCTATGTGTTCCATCGGGGACAAAGGTACACGGTTCTAGCACCTTCCACCAGTGTGCATGTTGAGATTTGAAGTGAATGTGCACTGTGCCCAGAGCCTGTCTGTGATGCCCCATTTGGTGTTTGCGTTGACTGCAGCCACGCCTTGCACGCCAAGGCACCCTGGGGACAAGAGGGCCTCTCCGTGTCCCTGGAGAAGCTCTGAGCCAGCACTGGGAACCTCTGGAGGCCTTGAGCCTGCCTCCACCTGTCCTGCCCCTGCCACCCTGGCCTGCGGGTGGGGATGGGGGCTGCTCAGGGTTCCCAGAGTTAGCTGTGCCTGAGGCCTGGTTCTCAAGCTTCACCCCTCTTTTTGAAAGCCACGGTGGTGAGGATTGCAGGGTCCCTCCCTGTGCTGTTCCAACATGTCCCTTGAGCTGATTTTGGCCATGGCCTGTGGCAGGGGCCATAGGCCCATAGGTTTACCTGACTGACACTGATTTGGTACAGGGTGGCCCAGGGTACCTGGCCAGGAACTCGGGAAGGCGTCCCCATCTGATGAGGAAGCCTCATAGCAGTTAGAAGCAGCCCTGAGCTGCAGCTTCTGACGTATACACAGTCACTCATCTTATTGAACTGACTTTTCTCATCCCGTCCCGCTCTGTGGAGTTGGGGTGACTGCTCAGCGGCCATCTCCGTGGGTATGCCATTACAGGGACGCTGTCATCATGCTCCCCATGTGGCTCTGGGACAGGGTGCCCTGTGCCAGTGTAGCAGGAAGGGCATTCGGCCTCCTTGCTCCTGTGTACCTTTGCTGGCGACCTTGGCACAGCCCCACGTCTCTGGCCTCAGTTGCTTCATCCGTGAAGTGAGGACCCCGCCCCACGAGAGAAGAGGAACACAGGTGTAGCCGGGGGACCCTGGCCTCAGTGAGCGTCCTCGGACAGGAGTGCGATTGATGACATAGTGACCATGCACACAGGTGACGGGGAGGACGCCCCCACCCTGCCGGCCGTGCTGGGCCCCTGCGGGCTCCCCTCCGTGGCACCCTGTGCCTGTGGGCTGCCTCCTTTTCCTTGGTCTCTTCAGCCAGCACTGAGGCCTCTCCCAGCTGCAGTGTCACTTCTGCTGCATGACCTCAGGGCTGCCTCATGCCCCTGCCTGAGTTGCCACCGTCCTGGGCCTTCATTGCAGCCCCTCCTTGGAGCCCTGCCCACACTTGGTGCTCCTCGCCGGTGATGACCTGAGGGCAGGCAGGGAGCTCTGCTTGGTGCAGAAAGCTCAGCTCTGGAAGTTTCCTCTCTGGGTCCTACTTGGCTCACCCACGCAGTGCACGTAACTGCCTCCATTTCCACGAGGCCCTCCGAGGCAGGGAAGGCACTTTGTGAACTCTGAAGCCCCTCGCTCCCTGGATATCCACTCCCCCGGGTAGCAGCAGGCCCAGCAGGAGGGTGATGGTATTCACAGTCACCAAGGCTTAGGATTGTTGCGGGGGTCAGGAGGGTCTGGGCTGTCATTGGGGGTGTCTTTTTTCCAACTCCTTTACCCTCTGGGCCAAACATCTCAACACACACACTTCTAGGGCCTGCCTTGGCTCCCTGCCCATCTCAGCTCCTAAGAAGCAGGGACTCCCAAGCATCTGTCACTTAGGTGACACCTGCTCCAGCGTCCCCAGCCTTGCACGGAGCCAAGCTATTCAGTGAGTGCTTGCAAACTGCAACAGGAGGGCAGCTTGGAGTTATCTGTGGCCCTGGCATTGCCTGGCTCAGGCTGGCAGCAAGAGGGCAGGAGCATGGGCTGAACTGGGCCTTCTCTGTTGATAGTTACGAAGGCAGATGCATCCACTTCTTCCAAGATGCTCTGAAGCCAAGCAGCCAGTGTGACAAGGATGGGAGACTTCATCTGCCCGCGGACACTCCTCCTGTGTGCCCACTGTGTGCTGGGCCCAGTACTGGGTGCGGGGGGCACACAGGGATGAGCCCAGGGTCTGTTAGGAGCACCAAGCCAGCTTGTGAGCATGTTCGGCCCATGAACAAGCACCTGCCACACCAGGTGGCTTTGCCCTGAGAAAAGGCCCAGAGGAGTCTGGCGCAGACAGTGTGCATGTGCCAACTTACATCCCACAGCCACCCCACAAGGCCGTGCGAGCGTTTCTAGTAAAGATGAGGTACAGAGATGTCAGGTAATTTGCTCAAGGTCACACAGCTAGAAGAGGATTGGGAAAGACAGATTTGAACTCTTTTTATTGCTCATCTGTGGTGCCCCATGCTTCCCTCAGAAGTCCTGGTTTCTGGCCTTGACTCTGTCGGATTTTGCCAAATTTCCATAACGTCCACTTGAATTGCGGGCAGGAAGATTGAACACAATGCGAAGATTCTTTGCAAATAAAAGGTCCCAGCTCCACCCAGCCCTGCTCCTTCGTGTTGGTAGCAGATCCTGCTCAGAGACAGGCATTGTCACTAGGTGGTTGTCAGCTCCCTTTGTCCCCACAACCACTGAGACTCAGGAGGATGACATGGTCTTCTGAGGCCCATGTCCTCTGCACTCCCCGACCCCGCCTTCGTCTGTGAAGGATGGGCACCATACGGGCCCTGCCTGGCTCTGCTCTTGAATTCAGTCCCTTTATGCTCAAGGGTCAGCCTGTGTCAGACTCAGCGAAGCAGCCCCCAAGGAGGCATCTGCGTGCCCCAGTGGCCTCCCTTATCCCAGCTGCTCTTCTCTGCCTGGTCGAATACAAGGCTGGGAGCTAGGGACATAGCAGTGTGGAGAGGAAATTGCTTCCCTCCCCCAGGTACTTGAAGTCCAGTAGGGGTGTGTGCACGTGTATGTACATATGTGTGTGCATGCATGTGTGTGCGTGCATTGTTGCATGGGCACATAGTCCACTAGAGATGTGTGCACATGTGCTCACATGCACATGTAAAAAGTCCAAGATGTCCTTACCTGGTGCCCTGGGAGAAGGTGTGACCTGGGCAGTGTGAGGAAATAGGTGGGGTGGACAGGCCCAACGTCTCCATCTGACACGTGGGGTTCTGGATTCAGCACTGCATCTGCCCTGGCTGCCCTATGGTCCCAGATGCGGCACCGCAGCCAGGCCTCCTCCTGTGACGGTGGAGGTGGGTGGCCAGACCCAGGCTCGCCTCTCCAGCACTGAGGCCCTGTCCACACTTGTTTCTGGTGCAGGAGGCCTCAGTCCTGACGTGGTCTCTGACCTGTGTTTTCCTGCAGTGCTAAAGACATAGTGGCCCATGTGCCGGACAGTCAGCTCACGCTGGGCCACATGGAGGAGCACAGCTTCACCGAGCCCATCCTCATCCCTAAGAAAGACGGGTTGGGCTTGGCTGTCGCGGCCCCCACATTCCATGTAAGCAATGTCGAGAAATACGTGGGTAAGTGCCGTCCCCTTCACAGTGCTCTGGGGCTTGAACTGGGAGTGCTGGGGCACCCACCATTGTGCGTGCTGTTTCCCTGGCCCTGGCTGTGTCCCATGTGTGCCATGAGCAGGGGAGGCTCAATGCTCACTGTACTCTGTTCCCAGTGCTTTTAGATCAGACCCTGTGTCCCACTGAGATGACATGTGACCTGGCAGGTCCCTTGCCCTCCCAGATACTCTGGCTGCAAAGTGGGAGCTGGTCTGGGAGACCCTTTGATTCTGGTAGCTATGAATTGCATTCCTGTGGGTGCTACATGACACCACCACGCCCGGGAGTCCCTGGTGTTGGGGCACATGTCCCCATCCTGGCTGCCTGGCCAGGCACTTGGCCGGATGCCTGGCCTTCCTCATCTGTACTGACCTGCCCCCATGGCACCAGAAGTCTCCTCGTCTGGAATTCCATCTGGGTTCTAGCCAGTGCCATCGCCATCAGCAGTGCCCATTGTATGTCCCCTTGCAGCTCCAGGTCTACTGGGCTCAGGTGGGGCGGGCACTTGTGGGTGCAAGAAGCACCAGTGGGGATGCTATTTGAGAGCCAGTGGCAGGGAGAGGCCAGCACATCTAGCAGTGACCATGATAGGCCAGTGGCCACACGCCCAAGCATGGAGGCCGTGCATGGTTGCAGGGCTTCAAGGTGCTCATGGAGGATGCATGGATGGCCGGCACGGGGAGGGAAAACACTGAATAGGGAAATGCCCAGGACAGGAGCTGGGCAAGCAGGCACACTGGCTTCTTGGTGCTGGGGCTCCGAGATGACTACCCCCACCACTCTGAGCCTCTCTCTCTTTCTCTGGGCACCGCTCGTGAGGTGTGTGCTGGAGATGAAATGAGGTCATCTGTACAAGCCTTTGGGCACATATGGGCACGCATCAGGAGGCCAACAAGTTCAATTTCAGCAGGGGCCTGGGACCACGTCTCTTCTCTCGAGCCACACGGCCACCCTGGGGCCACTGAGACTGGGCTCCCAGACTTGTGGTGAGGAGGAAGAGCGAGCACTGTGGGAGCTGTCAGGCATTTCAGGAAGAGGGGCTAGAAAGGGCTCATCCCGGTACCTGGGGTGGAGGTGTTGGGGGTCCATGCAAAGGGGCTGATTCTGTGGGGTTCTCACTGAGGAGGAGGGCAGGCTGGGCATGGTTTGAGCTGTGGCAATAGCTCTGTGGCTGACCCTGCCCTGAGCCAGGATCCAGCCCCTTGTCTTGCCTGTGCTCGGCTTTGCCGCAGGTTTGCCTGAGTAGAGAGGGGGCCGTGGCCATCTGGTGGGCTTACTGCACGATGCTGGTCTGGCAGCCTTGTGTACCACAGCCGTAATGTTCACACTCGCTGGACCAGTGCTTTTTGTCACCTTCCCAGACCCAGGCATGGTGCACGCAGGATAACAGCTAATACAGGTGAGGGCCTGCTCAGTGTGAGGCATTTTTCTAAGCTCTTCTGATGTGGGAGCTAATTTCCTCCCTCCCACATCTCTGAGAGGTGGGGCCAGCTCTGCCACCAAGGCCCTGAGGTCATCTAATTATGCGGACAGGGCCTGGTTTGTCCCCTGGCCCTGTTCCCTCCGCAGCTGTCCCTGAAGAAGCAGGGAGATGGTTCACAGTTTGTATTGCTTCTATGTCTTTCTTTTTCCTCTTAACTTTTTTTTTGTGATGGAACTTTTTAAACACACACAAAATTAAAGGAACGGTAAGCCCTCATACACCCAACACTGGAAATAAAAACCACCAGCTTTCAGCCGATTTTCTGCCTCCCTACGTTTGTTCTCTTGTAGTATTTTAAAAGAAATTCTGGCCAGGCATGGTAGCTCATGCCTTTAATTCCAGCACTTTAGAAGGCTGAGGTGGGTGGATATCTTGAGGCCAGGAGTTCAAGACCAGCCTGGCCAACATGGCAAGACACTGTCTCTTCTCAAAATACAGAAATTAACCGGGTATAGTGGTGGCACCTGTAGTCCTGACTCCTCGGGAGGCTGAGGCAGGAGAATCACTTGAACCTGGGAGGTGGAGGTTGCAGTGAGCCGAGATCGCAGCACTGCACTCCAGCCTGGGTGACAGAACAAGAGTGCATCTCAAAAAACAACAACAAAAAATCTTTTTACATACATCATTTCACCCATAAAAATTCCATTACATAGCTCTAGCAGACAATTTAAAAAATATGTAATTACAGTTCCATCATCGCACTTGATAATATTAACAATAATTCCTCGGTGGCGTGTAAGACACAGTTTAGTTCTTCTCAATTGCCTCAAAAATGCCTTTCTACATTTGGCTGTGGAATCCAAATGAGACCTCCAATTGCATTTGGTTTTTATGTCTCTGAAGTATCTTTTTTTCTGACAGTGCCATTTCCTTCCATCCTGTTAGTTTGTTGGGGAGAAGGCCATGTTGGCCCTGCAGAATGTCCCACATCCAGGATTTGGTTGCCAGCATCCCCAGTGGTGTCATTGAGCAGGTCCCTCTGTCCCGGGACCTGCTCTAAACTCGTGGTTAGAGGCTTACTTGACTTGCCTTCAGGTTTGTGACAGGACTCCCTCTGGGTGGGTGTGCTTCCACCCGTGGGGAGGCCCGTCATACCTGGCCACACACTTGCAGTGATGCAGACAATGGCAGTGGCCCTGGCACCCACCTCATCTGTTCACACTAATCCCATGACCTTGCGCTTTGTGGTCAGCGCAGCCGTGGAGAACTATTGCAAAGGGTGATTGGCAGTTCTGTCCTTCCTTCTCCCTCTATCAGTCATGAGTCTTTATAAAGAAATTTTCCTCCTCAGCTCATGTGGTTATCCTGAACTTTTCTTTGTCAACTACAGAAAAGGATTTTCCCTTTATTTATCAGTTTGCCAATTATCAGAGTAATGAATTGGTGCCCTACAAATGAAGGGGTTTTGATAGCTTAATTCTTAAAATGTAGGTAGGTCTCATGAACTACTTGGAACATACACTAAAATGTATCTGTTGTTCATCTGAAATTCAGGCAGGCCAGGCGTCCTGTGTTTTCATTTGCTAATCTGGCCACCCTCGCTGAGGCCTGTCACCTGGCCACCTCGCAGCATCACCAGGTCAGAGGAAGAGTGGTCGGGGCACTTCATTGAGCCAAGAGAAAAGCAGGTGGGTGAAGCTGGACGTGCGCACCCAGAGCCTCAGCATGCAGCCCCTGCCGTGTGTGAGGGCAGCCAAGGGTGTGTGCCCACTGGCAGCTCCTGCCGTGTGTGAGGGCAGCCAAGGGTGTGTGCCCACTGGCAGCTCCTGCCGTGTGTGAGGGCAGCCAAGGGTGTGTGCCCATTGTACACATCCTGGCCTCCGGGAGGCTGTACCACCTTCCCAGGGTGCTCAGGCTCCGCCCGCCACCGCCCCATGGCTGGAGCGCAGTGTGGCTGGGACAGATGTCACCAAGCAGAAGGACTGCAAGAGGAAGCTGCAGGAGTTTGTGGACTGTGACTACATCACCAACAGCAAGCGGGTCCTCAACATCACCAACCTTGAGTTCTTCGACACCCAGTGAGCGCCGACACCATGGGGGTGTGGGGGATGGGGTTGGGGCAGGGGCTCTGTGCTGTCCTTGGCAGTCGCCTGAGAAGCACAGGACGAAGGTCTCATAGTCTGGAATACTGCACACGGCACACACTGATTTTTCCTGTTTCTCTCTCTCTCTTAAATTTTTTTCCTGTTTTCTTCCTTTTTCTTAAAGACTGGCCCGCAGCTGTTTTTCTTTTAATGTATGAAGGTGACACATTGTGAACAATTCAAACAAAAATAAGGAGCAAAAAGGCAAAGCTGCCTCTGACCTTGGCCACCCCCATCCCACTCCTCGGAGAGAACCATTGGTAATGGTGTGTGGTTTTTCCCAGAATGCACACACTCATGATGCAGACACATCTATCACACACCCACTTAGGACACAACATCCACGCTTACTCATGAACACACTCCACTCATGACACCAACTTGTAGACACGCTCATGACACACTGACTCATCTACACTCCAACACATGACACATTCATGACACATTCAATCATGGACACACATGACATGCTCACTCATAGATACATCACACACAGTCATGACACACTCATACCTACTCAGACACATGGTGCGCTCACACTCATGGACACACTCACCAGGACATGACACATTCACAACACTCACCCATGGACACACTCATGCCACATTCATAGACACGACACAGTAGCGGACACATGAACACACACATGACACACAGCACTCACCAACACGGTACACTGACATTCATGGAAACACTCGCCAACACACTTGTGACAACACACCGACACACTTGCTCACATGACATGGACGTGATACACTCATGGACATTCACGGATACACCTGTGGACACACTCTTGATACATAGGACTGACATACTCAGACTCATGACATGCTTATGACACACATCCTTGACGCACTGAGACACTCACTGGCACACTCACACTCCCAACACCCTCATCCCTGGCACAGTTACCGACACTTGCACACACCCATGTAGACACCTACACTCACACACGAAATCCTGTATGGGTGGCTGTTGTGAATCGCAGGCTGCCTTTGCATTTCCTTATCTTCCCTGGATATGAGTTGGCTGGATTTGACAGTGACCTCAGGGGTTGCGGGTGCCCTGTTGTCAGCTCTGAAGAGCAGTGGCTGTTACCCAGGTGACACCAGAGGCACCTGGGCTGAATGTGAGAAATAATATCTATGCTCCAGCCCCGCACGTTACAGTCACATGCACGTGGCCAATCTGGAAAGACTTTCCAGTTCCCGGGAAAGGAGTTTCCCTCTCGGGTGGATGATTTTGGGGCCTTCTCATTGTCTTCTGGGGGTGGAGGCCAGCATCAGACCCAGTCTCCCGCCAGGGCCACAGCCAGCGCCTGGGCTCGTTTTGCCCTCTGTGATCCTGTGTGCTCCTCTGTGAAATGGGAGCTGTGACCTGTGGCCCGCAGGTGGTGAGAGAGTGTGGGACATGCCTCACAGAGCATGTTTCCCGCTCCAGGGGACATCAAAAAGGGAGTCCCAGGTTCCCTCACCACCTTCCTGTCCCACCCCCAGAATGTCCAGCTTCGTGGAGCCACCTGACACCATGAAGAAACTGTTCCGGGTAGAAAACTGGCCAGATGATGCATTGCTGGCCAAGCCCAAAGTGAGCAAGTCCTGCCTGCTCTGCGTGAAGGACAGCTACACCGACTTCCACGTCGACTGTGGGGGCGCCTCCGCCTGGTACCACGTGCTCAAGGTGAGCCACACCCCTTGGGGGACTTCGGCTTTGACATGGCCATGACCCATCTGCAAGATGGCCTGCAGTCCCTGGGAGCCCTGACTGTGGCCAAGATGCCACTCCCCAGTGGGCCCCAGACCATCCATCCCTGGAACAGAAGGCCATGGAGACATCGCTAGGTGGAGGGGCAGGGGTGCATGTGGGATCAGAGAACCGCACGAGTGTCTCCTTTTTCTAATGGGATTCAGCCTCAATAACATTTGGGTGAGGGTGCTGGGTGACCGTGCACTTAAGAGGAGAAAGGTGGGTGTTGCGAAGACATCCTGGAAGAGGGGCCAGCCATAGCCAAGGCCTTGCACAGGAGCCAGTGGGCAGGATGGGGGCATCTGAGTGGACAGGGAAGGCTAGGATCCTCATCATCAAGGCCAAGAGAGGGAAGCCAGAAGAAAAATAAGATGTAAATAGCAACAGAAACAAAGGAAACCCTAAGCTTGGGCTTCCCTAGCTGCTAACTGAGCTTCTCCAGACCCGCTGGAGCTGGAGCTGGGGGCGGGTGCGCGTGCTGATCCCACCTCTGGGAGGCCTTGAGCAAGTTACTGGGGCATTCTCGGAACCTGCCTTGGCTTTGCTGTGGTAGGACAGGGGTCTCGCTGCTCCCAGTGCAGAACCCCTCCTGGGGCCTGGCATAAGACTGCTTGGGACACAGTGGCATCATTTGACCCAGCCTGGGATCCAAGTGGCTCTGAAGAGTGGAGCTACCTGGAATGCTTCTGACAGCCAGTTACAGCTTTATTTGCAACCTGGGCACCCACACCATTTGTAGTGCCTCAAAACTATGTAATGTGGGATTATGGGCTTTAGCTCTTGACTATGCTGGGGGCCCAGATACCCAAAACCTTCCTAACACGCACACTTCTGAATTGCAAAGCACCTCTGTCCTCAGTGGTGCAGGCAGGAGTCATGGACCTGGGTAGGGTACTTTTCACATTAGGGCCTATCACTTGCACTCCCACCCTATGTCCTGGCATGGGTGGCTCTGCCAACAGGCTCTCTTGGCAGGGGGAGAAGACCTTCTATCTCATCAGGCTGGCCTCGGTCGACATCTCCTGTATGAGTGCTGGCGGTCTGCCTTTAACCACAGCGAGATGTTCTTTGCTGACCAGGGTAACAAATGCTACAATTGCATCGTGAAGCAGGGCCAGACCCTCTTCATGCCCTCAGGTGAGTGCAGGCAGCTTTGGGGACCGTGTCCTAGGGCTTGCGGGCCCTCGTCAAGGTTACTTCCCTGTCCCTCGGGCCGTGTCCCCACCACGGGATCTGTCTGCATCCCTGGCATGCCTGCTCCCTTGTCCGGAGCTTAACGCCACCCCGGCCCAGTCCCTGCAGAGGGGCCCGCAGTGGAGCTGTCTGGTCAGCATGGGCACTCCTCACCACCGAGGCCACCTTGGAGCTGCACAGTCAGTCAGCCTCTTTCACAGCCTGGCTGGGCTCACTGTGACTGAGCCCATGGCTGGAGACCCAGCTCAGAGAGCCTTGTGTGGGGACAGCAGCCACGGCATCAGAGCCAGTGAGGGAGGAGGGCACTAGCTGCTAATTAAGGCAATATTAGGGGACATTTTGAGTCTGTGCTGGAGGAGAAAGCCCATCATGAGCCGCTGTGTGCCCCTAGATGATGTTAGAACAAATCCTAGATATCCCGCTGTTTCATTAAATATTCCACTATTTCTGAAGGGCTTCCTTCTAAAGTAACACAGCTACAATACTGTTCTCACACCTCAAAAAATGAACAATTTAACAGCAATTCGCTAGTATCGTCAAATAGCCTATTGGTGTTTAGATTTTCACATTGTTTTATAGGGTTTTTTCCCTTCATTTTGAATAAGTATCAAACAGAGGCCTTCACGTTTTAATGATTTATAAGCTTCAGAATCTTCTGTAATCTCTGGGTCCCTCCTCTCTCCGTCGGCTTCCTCACAGTCACAGCTATTTAGGAAAGAGCTGTGAATTTCCCAGGATCTGGCCCAGGCTCCGTCTCCGAGGATAACCTGGGGTCCAGTCCCAGCTCTGGGGGCGATGCAGCTGCCCCGGCCTTGTCTGCTGCCCCTGAGTGTGGTTGGGAGGCCGGGTGGCTGGACACAGGCTGGGGCTTCCTCTCTCTGAGTACTGCGCTCATGTGGCTCGAGAGAGTCTCCTCAGCTCTGGGCCTCGGTTTCCCTGTCTGTGTGGTGCAGGGCTGGACTGACTAGTCTGTGCCGCCTCAGACACAGCCTTTCCGCCAACCCCCTTCCTTGGAGCCTGGGGTGGGGCCAGGGCCAGAGAGGCCCAGGCTGCTGGTGAAGCTGCAGAGGTGGACAGGACACCAAGGCACAGGCGGGCAGGAGCTGGAGCCTGGGCTGGGCTGGGGAAGGCCTGTGCTGGTCTCTGCCACTCTCTGATCTGGAGCCATGAGAAGCCCGTTCATGGGAGCGAGGTCGGGTGCCAGCCACTCCTGCCTCTCTCTGAGACTGGATCTGTGCCATGCTCACTCCTGTGGACTGCCTGGCCCTCGTGGGACATCTCCACAGCCTGAGCATGCAGATGCAGAGGAGCATGCAGATCCTGAGCATGCAGATGCAGAGGAGATGCAGAGGAGCATGCAGATCCTGAGCATGCAGATGCAGTGCCTGCCTTGCTGTCTGCCCTCAGGTTCTGTGGGGCAGCGTCCTCCCTCTAGTGGGGTCGGTGCTGGACACCTTGGGCCGAGCACTGACTCAGCCTGCCTGTGGGTGACCTGGACATGACCGTCAGTCTTGGTGGGCCTCTTCGTGATGTGGAGGGAAGGAGGAGATGGGCTCTGGGGTCGTGCAGGCTGGCCCCTCTAGAGACCTGGCTGCTGGACAGTCATAGTCGCCCTTGGTGGGGTTGGGGTTGCTTAAAATCCTGCTTTCTTCTCTTCTCAGGCACTGACAGAGCTCTCGTGGGCCCTGAGCCCTACAGCCTCACAGGGCGGTTGTCCCCTGGTCCACCTCAGCTATGCAGAGCCCAGTGGGGAAGCCTGAGCTGGTGTGTCTGGGGCCTGGACCCACCCCCATCGTCGCCTGCTTGATGGTCAGTGCACTGAGAATGGCTCTTTGGTGGCTTCCAGAGCATATGAAGTTGAAAAGAGGTTGAAACTAGGCAGGCTGACTCAGTTTCCCAACTTCAAAACTGCCTGCTGGTACATGGGGAAGCACCTGCAGAGGCGTTCAAAGGTACTGGTTGCTGCAGGGTGGGCGTCCAAGCCTGGGGCTCTTGGTTATGGGGGAGGCCAGACTTGGCTCAGGGCTGGCTGACTGGGTGTGAGTGCCACCTTCCTGTGGCCTGAACAATTCCTCTTGGGACTCAGCCTCCTGGCCCTGAGTTTCCCCATCTGTATAACGTAGGGCTGGATTGAACAGGCTGAGCCTCTCTTTCTGATTGGACTGTCCCTTGTTGTAGAATGAACAGTGGGCTGCGGGTTGAGAGGGGTGAGTGTGCGAGGCCTCGGTGCAGGTATCAGTCACACCTGTTCCACTCTTCACACTTGCCTCCATTGGGAATGTGGGGCCCTGGCTCTGTCACCAGCTGAGGAATGGGTGTGAGTGGGCTCTGGGTCCACCTAGGACCCCTCAGGGCCGTGACAGCTGGACCATGAGGCAGGCTTGTGGCTCGGTCCTGGCCTTCTGTGGAGGCACTGTGGCATCCCTGGGCCGCCCCTTCTGTCCCAGGTCCTGCCTGGCCACACCCTCAGACATGAGAGCAGGTGGCTTCCTGCAGCCACCACCCTGTTCAGGTCTCCAGACTCTGCCCAGCAGCATGAGGAAACTTGCAGGAGGGTTTGCATTTATGTGTGATTTTCTTTCTCACTGTGCCCTTCATCAGAAGTTGCTCTTTTTTGGTTCTGATAGCGGCCAAGAGCTCTTTCATCCATAACCCTTTGCATTCTGGCCCTAGTTTGAGAAGGAGAAATGGTCCTTAGTCATGGCTGGCCAGGTTTCAGTAAGATTCTCCCATTGCTGCCTAAATGTGGAGCCCTGCAAGTAAGTTTTAATCTTTATTATTTAGGGAGTATATTACTTTGGAGACAGACTAAGCTCTTGTAGCAATATGACACCAAAATACAATGTCTTAATAAAAGCACTTTATTTCTCTGTTCAGTAACAGTGTGCAGCTGAGGGATCCAGGCCGGTGGGAAGCTCTGCTCCATGTCTTCTCCCAGACACCCATATTCAGTGGCTCTTACTCCCATACATGCTCAACATATGGCCTCTGTACCTGGTTCCATGGGAACTACAATGATGTTATTTTCCAAGCAACTTCAAAGAGGCGAGGAAGTGCCGGCAAGTCTGATCTTTAAAATTGTGACTAAATAGTAGTGTGGCTATAGAATTTATTGTCTAAACCCGAGCAACTTTGAGGGGAAAAGGGGAGTGCTAAACGTACTTATATACTTTTTGAAATATTTATTAATTATTAGCTGATAATTTATTTTTATTGTATCGGTAGATCTAAATTGTTCTAAAGCAAATTATAAAATAGTTTTAAAAATAGCTTATATTTGTATGCCTACTGCCACAGAAAGGAAACTGTTGGCTGTGTTGTGTGCATCCAGAGAGGATTAAGAATAGAGAGATTGGTTATGTTACTGGACGTCGTTCAGATACAAGCTTCTGTTACAGTGAGAACCCTTCTTGCTGTGCCCACACAGATGTCTCATGTGCTATGAGAGGAAATCAAGGGAGAGTCTGGAAGTGCGGAAACCATCAAGGCCTACCTTAATGCAACCATTAATAACGTGGTTAAAAGTGAAAAATTCTGGGAAAAATCCTAAACTAGATAGGATGATAGACTGATAGGAAACCCAGTTTTTTTTAGTTGGATAATTATATATCCCGATAAATCTCAAGGAACAATTCCAAAAGAACAAGAAAGTGAGAGCTAAACTTGTATCATGGGAATTCATTGTAAGTATTAAAGACATACGCGAACTTTGAAACTTTAACAGTTTTGAGATAGAGAAGAATATAATCATGACATTGTTATACAGAATATGTTCTTTATAATAAAATGTCTTTAATATTCAGGAAATTTATTTCTGTGTATTATGTGAAATAAGTAGAACTTTTTTAAAGGTAAAAATTTCAAGCCTCAAGCTCTGTTATTTAAGCCAGGATGATGAGAATGATTCAACACAAACACTGAGTAACTATCCAAATTGAATATGAAGAATTGTGTGGCAGTTATAAGCATAACTAAATCATGAAACTGGATTTAAGAAATATCGGTGTGCAGCAAAGGGTAAACATTCAAATAGTAGAGAAATTTGGGAAACTTCAAATTTTGGGTGGAGGCAAGGACGATAAGTAGGACAAGAATAATTATCTAGGGAGGCTGGAGGAAAACTAAGAGAATATGGTGTCTGAAGAAAAGAAAAAATTTCTTCACATTAAATGAAATAACTTTATTTTCTTGTTTTTTGATGTGAAGAAACTGGTAGAGGAATTAAGAAATTTCAGATGCAGAAAAAGAAGAGCATTGCTGGAATGATAGGCATGAGTAGATAACAGGTGTGATGGTTAATATTGTCACCTTGATTAGATTGAAGGATGCAAAGTATTGTTCCAGGATGTGTCTGTGAGCGTGTCACCAAAGGAGGTTAACAGTTGAGTCAGTGAACTGGGAGATGTAGACCCACCCTCAGTCTGGGCGGGCACCCTCTAATCAGCTGCCAACACAGCTAGGATAAAAGCAGGCAGAGGAACATGGAAGGGCTAGACTGGCTAAGTCTTTTGGCCTTCATCCTTCTCCCATGCTGGATGTTTCCTGCCCTCAAACATCAAACTCCAAGTTCTTCAGCTCTTGGACTCTTGGACCTACACCAGTGGTTTGCGAGGGGCTCTCGGACCTTGGGCCACAGACTGAAGGCTGCACTTTTGGCTTCCCTACTTTTGAGGTTTTGAGACTTGGACTGGCTTCCTTTCTCCTCAGTTTGCAGACGGCCTGTCGTGGGACTTCACCTTGTGATTGTGTGAGTTAATACTCTTTAATAACTCCTTTTATATATACATTGCCTATTAGTCCTGTCCCTCTAGAGAATCCTGACTAATAAAACAAGAGGCAGGCCTTAGTCATAGTAAGAGGGGTGGACGTTATTTAGAAGCAAAGACAGTTCACCCATATGGAAAAGAGAGAGAACAGAATGTAGGTATGGATTTATGAAGGTGAGCAGATGTAGTGACTGGAGACTTTGAAGTTCTTGGCAAATTACCACTTTTTTTACAAGTGAAATAGAAAACAAAGTCATCAGCAAAGAGTGAAAATGGGAAGGAGAGAAAATAAACATGAAGTGTTACTCTGGGAAAGGATGAAAGTGAATGGAGCAGGGAATATTATTTTTTTCTAGGAAATATAAAGACATGAGCTTTGTGATCATGAATTTCAGTTGAAACAAATCAACCTGATTCCCTCTTACTCTATTTTAAATTTTAGTTTTATTTATTAAGAAATCTGAACATAGTATCCATAATTACAGTATTGTACAGAAGAGTTTCACTGCCCTAGAATTCCTTTGTGCTCCACCTGCTTATCCCTCTGTCCCCAGTTACTCCTGGCAACCATTGATTTTTTTTAACTGTCTTCATACTTTTGCCTTTCCCAGAATGTCATGTAGCTGGAGTCATACAGTATGTAGCATTTTCTGATTGGCTTCACTCAGATAGAAACACGTAATTGAGATTCCTTTATTTCTTTTTATGGCTTGACAGGTCATTACTTTTTAATGCTGAATAATATTTTATTATTTGGATATATTAGTTTATCCATTTACCTAATTAAGGATACCTGGGTTACTCCCAAGTTTGGCAATTATTAAGCTACTATAAACATTCTTGTGTAGGTTTTTGTGTGGACATGCTGTCACCTTCTTTGTGTAAATACTAAGGAGCATGATTGCTAGATTATATGAGAAGAGTTTGCTTCGTTTTGTAAAAAGCTGACAAATTGTCTTCCTAAGCGGCGTAGCATTTGCATTCCTACCAGCATCACCAGCATTTGGTGCTGTCTGCCTTTCCTATTCATCAGGCTCCATCTTCATAATTTTTCTGCACTTAAACTTTTAAAATAAAAGTCGTCATTTCATCCCCTGCTTCATTTCTTAAACATCCTTTAATGAGTACCTTAAAGTCAGAAATCTCCAGAAAATGAAAGTGTTAACCATATATTGAGAGCTAAAGACTGCAGAGCAAAGGGGTGATACTAAATTGGTGATGATTTAAAACCTCAGTTGAAAAATTCTTATAGCTAAAGAAGAGGTATGATATTTTCATATATATTTCCTTCTCTTTCACATGTGTAAACTTAAGATAGTCTGGAGTATTGTATTCTTGGGAAAATCAGAGCTGTTCAAAAAATTGTTGTTTATAATGTTTAGAAATTTAGACCTAACATTTTCATGGTAATTAGACTAGAGTAGACTTAGCTAAACAGAGCCATTTATTAGCCTTTTGTACATACTGCTTTAGACAGATATATTAGATAATAAAATGCTGAAGGAAAATAAAATAGTGTAAAACTACTTTGAGGAAGTATCCAAGAAAATAAGATAATTGTGGCATTTCTACTATCTACACTCAATTTAGAATAATAATAGGGTAATAAACATCACTGGTAGGTAAACCCACTGTGATAAGAAGCATGAAAGTATAGGTAGCAAATTTCAGTGAAGAATATTAACATTCATTAATGAGCTCATACAATCAAATGCTTAAAACCAAAGTACTTCAGTATCTCAGAGATTTAAAGGATTTTTTTGTGTGTGTTTTGTTTTGCTTTGCTTCTTGCCAGCAGCCTTCTTCTTATTAATATAACAGTAAGAGGCCAGTGAAAATTCATATGAATAATTTTGTAAACAGACATTTTATAGAGCTACATATCAACGTTCATAATTTATTATTGTAAATTATTCACCAAAATGAAAATCTAAAAAAGGGTGATTTGAAAGGAAGGAAATATTAAGGGAAGTAGAATAAGTATTTACCTAAGTCATAAATTAGATGAAAAATATTTGCAACGAGTAGGAGTTCCTCAGACATTTCCCAACAGGAACAAAATGGGTATACAGTGTGGATGGTAAGAATGGTTACCGCCTGCTTGTGTACCTTTTGGAAAGCACAATACGGGGAATGTAGTAGCTCGGTTTAGAGCATATGAATGTCTATCTCTTTCTAAAAGTGCATAGAGGAGTTTGGGAACTGATTTTCCAAGACAATCAAGCACAAAGCAAAAAGTATGTATGTAGAAGTCATAGTACTGGATTTTCGTTCTTATTTCATCATTTAACTGTACAAGACTCCAGCAGCTAACTGAACTTGTGCAACTTCATCCTCTCATCTGCAAGTATGAATATTAATAACTATTTCACCAAGGTGTAAGAATCAGTGTATTAGCATACATAATGGGACTTGGGCAATGTTTGAAATATAGAAAATGCTCAATAAATGAGACATACTATCTTATTAAACTCTGACCATCGGCCATAGATAAGTGGATGTTCTCTCAAGGGTTAGAGAAATTCTGCATCATTGTGGGCTTTTAAAAATTATTAACTTACTTAATAAGTTATTTTAAATTTTATTTTAATAAACTATATACTTATGTATATATGCACACATATACATAAGTGTGTGTATATATACACATATACACACACATATACACACACATATGTATACATACATATATATGTATACATACATATATTATTCAGGGCTCTCCAGAGAAATAGAATCAATAGGACACACAGAAATATATAAGGAGAGACGCATGATGGGAATCAGCTCACATTTATTATTGTGGAGGCCCACAAGTCCAATATTCTGCTGTCTGTGAGCTGGAGAACCCATCCTCTGCTTTTTGTTCTATTGGAGCAGCCCCTAATGAATTGAATGATGCCCACAAACAATGGTGAGAGTGGACCTCTTTTGCTCCTGATTGCTTACTACAGGTTCAAATGCTAATACGGAAACATCTTCACAGACACTCTCAGAAAGATTGTTTCCCCAGCTATCTGGGCACTCCTTAACCCAGTCAAGGTGACACATGAAATTAACCCTCAGGCCAGCACAGAGGCTCACACCTGTAATTCCAACACTTTGAAAGGCTAAAGTAGAAGACTTACTTGTGGCCAGGAGCAAAGAATAGCCAGGGCAACATGATGAGATGCTGTCTCTACCAAAAAGAAAAAACAAACACACACACAACTGGGCATGGTGGTACACAACTGTAGCCCCATCTACTCAGGAGGCTGAAGTGGGAGGATATCTTGAGTTCAGGAGTTTGAGGTGACAGTGAGCTGTGATGACACCACTGCACTCCAGCCTGGGTGACAGAGAGACTCTCTGAATTTAAAAAAATTAACCATGATATAATTCAACATAATATGTTGAATGATGTATATTCAACATTGTACCATTTAAACTAATATAATGCTTGTTGTGCATGTATCACCTCAGGAACTTTCCATGTAATTCCTTAATTTTAAATTATTTCTGATTATTTTATTCCCTAGCTGTAAGATCCTCCTTATAAGATTATGAGAGATTTGGATAGAAATTTGGTTTCATCTCCAACAATTTATAGCACAGATTTGTCTTGTAAATAAAATCCAACCAGTAAAGACATAAAACAAGTTAAAATATTAGCTTTATTGTAAACTGAAAATGAAAATTTAATCAGTAATATTTTGAATCATGTGCATTTTACTTTCTTTTAGTAACAATCCCTGGAATTAAAAAGAATCATGCATGGCTCAGTTGTTTAAATGACAAGAGAAGCGACATTTGTTAAAACCCTTTTTACATTTAATAATGTTTGTTACTATGATATAAAAAATTATGTTTGCAGTTACTTATTAGTTTCTTTAATTGTATCCTGGCAGAAATCCGACAATTCTTTAATCATGAATTGAAAAACATAGCACTTACAGAAGGTGATAATATTTAGACATTGAAAGATACATGGAATAAAAAAGCAAAAAAAATACATCTTCATTAGACTCATTGCAATATAATTCTTTTGCTTTTTAATACTATATTAAATATTAAACTTTTCAGTTTGTGTTATAATGTTTAGAGCTGTATCAGAATCTACTTGTATGGTTTGAAATACTCAATTTTGTAAAACAACAACAAAATAACTCATTGAATAAATCCCAGTTTGATGCTAGGTTAGACAGAGAAAAAATATGTATCTGTATACTTCATTCTTCTGGCATTCAGTATAGACTTTTGGCTGCTTCAACTATAAAGGACATCCAAAGAATGGCTTTCATGACAGCAGATTTGGCCTTTTCACATTTAACTCACATTTTGGAATAATGCACTTGCAAGATTAAAGCTGTCTGTGACTTAAAAAAAATCTAATATGTCTTTGGTGGTTAAAATCATTTGGATGTAATAAAAGGTTTTATCAAATAATTTGACAAATAATTGTCAAAATCTAACAGTAAATATAAGTATTTTAATTTCTGAGTATATTTTCAAAGTTCTTTGGGGGATAATTTTTGCAATATGTAATTTAGAAAAGTCATTTAAAAAACATTTTAATGGACACGTTTTAATTTTTATAAAGTGCTACCTAGCATAATTTATCTTTTTTATTTTTGAAATTAATTCTTAGAGCTCTCTATAAAGTAAAACCATGACTAAACATTGAGGAATAATTTCGATGACTGTTGCTGCAAAATGTACTTCCGATATTAATCAAATAGGTTTAAAAACTAATTTCTAGCATCAGTTTCTCTGTGAACATACGAGCTTCTGTGTATGTTCTTGTGTATGTGTGTGTATGTTTCTGGAGATTTAGAACTGCATAGACCAAAACTGCATCTTAATCATCTACATGATTTTTTTAGATTTTTAAAACTGATTCAGAAGTTTGGATGTTTGCATATGCAGGAGGTAGATTTGGTATGATCATGCAAATCAAAAGGATTTTATTTTTCAGGTGTTTAGCAGAGTATCATTAGTACTTCAGTTTTGAGTGCAAAAGTTGGTTTGTTTATTTAGAGAATGTTCAATTGTGTTGTTGCAAGTCACTCTTCCAGGTTGCAGGCAGCCCGTTATGAATAGAAAGATTCTGTTCCTTACAACAAGGGACTTCTTATTTTCTCTGTAACTTTCCCCAATGCCCTCTTCCCCAGGAAGGACTTACTCAAAATTTGGCAATGAAAACCAGTACCAATGGGAGATTACTTAAAGATACTATTTTTCATAGAAGCTATTTTTACTTCCGTTGAAATATAAAAAGATCAGTCAGTTCTATTCATTTGTGAATTTTCACTAAATATTTTCACTCAAACCTATGTAGTTGACAATGCTGGATTAAAATTGATACTATTTTATTTTTTGGTAGAAACACTAGCCCCCATTGTTGAAAGCTCCTCACCACTGGCTGAAGTGAGTTTTATGGAATTAAAAGGGCCAGTGCCCCACCCCTCTTATTTTTCTCTTTTTTAAGCTTTCAGAAGCCAGGTAATAAAGGCTATCATTTCGAAAGTAACCATGCATGCCCAGGAGAAGTCACAGGTTCAGAAGTGACTTCAGAAAACATTGTTTACACCTCTGACTAATCCACTAAAAGATAAAAGAATAAAAAAATAATAAAAATGAAAACAGAATCAGTAAGCCCTGAGGAAGCAGGGGAATCAATTTCCAGAGTTTCCTATTGTTACTTTCAAGTGTTCAATGTTCAAGAAAGATCTCAAGGGATGCAAAGAAACAAATAAATGGCCTATTCAAAAGTACAAATAAACTGTTCTTGAAAACGTTTTGGTAGGAGATTCATTAGACAAAGATTTTAAAACAATTGTTTTAAAGATGCTCAGAGAAGTAAAGACATGGAGAAAATCAAGAAAGCAATGTATAAACAAAATAAAATAAAATGATAGAATCCTAAAAATACAAAAAAAAGTATTTTGAAGCTAAAAAGTACAGTAACTGGAATAAAAATATTAGAAGATTTTAAAAGCAGACTTGAGTAGACAGAATAAAGAATCAGGAAACTAGAAGAGAGGACAATGAAAATTATTGAGTCTGAGGAATAGAAAGAAGAAAGATGGAGGATAAGTGAACAAAATTTGATCGATTTGTGGGAAACCATAAAGCAGAGCAATATATGCATTGTGAGAGTCGCAGATGAGATGATAGAAGAGGACAGAAAGAATATTTAAAGAAATAATGACCCCAGATTTTCACATTTATTGAAAATTATGAATATAAAGATCCAAGGAGCTCAGTAGCTCCAAGTATGATAAACTAAAATATTCTCACATCAAGACATATTCTAACAAAACTTTTGAAAGACAGAATATTCAAAGCCAGAAGACAAGTGACTCTTCATATACAAAGAACTCCTGACCTAAGGTGATCCTCCCGCCTCAGCCTCCCAAATTGCTGGGACTACAGGCATGAGCAGAAAGTGATATCTTTAACACATGGAATGATCCAAACTTGTTTCATGATAATTTTTCCAACCATGTACTGAGATATCATTAAAAGAAAGTTCAGTGTTGATGTTTTAGCATGCAGTGATAAATCTTTCTCCATATTGCATGGACCCTCTTTATACTGATCTCAAAGGGCAGAATGTAAAGTCCTATTTAACTGGGAGAAGGAATATATCAATATTTAAATGTTCTTCCTATATACGTGTTACCTTATTTTATTTATTTATTTATTTATTTATTTTGAAACAGAGTTTCTCTCTGTTGCCCAGGCTAGAGTGCAGTGGCGTGATCTTGGCTCACTGCAACATTCATCTCCCTGGTTCAAGCGATTCTCCTGCCTCAGCCTCTTGAGTAGTTGGGACTACAGGTGCGTGCTGCCACGCCTGGCTCATTTTTATATTTTTAGTACACATGGGGTTTCACCATGTTGGCCAGGCTGGTTTCAAACTCCTAACCTCAAGTGATCCGCTCGGCCTCCCAAAGTGCTGGGATTACAGGCATGGGGCCCCGTGCCTGGCATACATGCAAACCTTGTTCTATACAAATGTGTTTGTGTACATATAATAGTTTAAAAACTAACATTGTATCTATAAATAACTCTTTATAAAATGTTTAGTTTTCATTGTAAAAAACAAAAGGCATGATATTACTGATGCCAAATAATCCCTAAAGAGAATCTAGCAAAGATGACTCACTCTAAACCACAGAAGTTGCCCCCGTCTTCTTCAGTTTTTCAAGAACTGCAAGACCCAGTTAGTGTTAACTGATGGGGAGGTGGTAATCAAAGAGTCTTTATGAAATATAAATAGTATTTTACATTTCATTGGTCTTGCTAATTCTGAATGATACCTAGGGGAAATGCTCATTTAAAATAACTAACTAACTGGGTCACTGGACATTGAATTGCAATGAATTAAAATCTATAATAAAATTCACACCTGTTCCCATGCTAATAAGTATGTTCTCATGCTAAATATATTAAAATGTTTTATGAAGTACTCTCTTTACATAATATCATAAAATAGATAAAATTATGTTTTACAAAGATAAAACAGTTCAAAATTATAACTATTTTCAAAATTGATTTTTATGTATAAATAATTTTAAAAAGCCCTTTCTCCTCCGTCTGCTATTGCATTCGGGTTAAACTAAAGTTCTTTAATTTTATTATCACATATACATGTTAAAATATCATTAATTTTAATCATCAACCCTAGAATAAAAATTAGACAAAAAAGTACATACAACATGAAAAAAATGAATTCAAACATCAACAAATGTTTCTACCTAAAAAATAATATCAATTTTGATTCAGTATTGTCAACTACATATAGCGAAAACATTTGGTGAAAATTCACGAATGAATAGAACTGACTGATCTTATTATATTTCAACAGAAGTAAAACTAGCTTCTATGAAAAATGACATCTTTAAGTAAACTCCCATTGGTACTGGTTTTCATTGCCAAATTTTGAGTAAGTCATTGTGGGGGAGAAGGGGATTGGAGAAAGTTACAGAGGAAATAAGAATCCCTTACTGAAAGGAATAGAATCTTTCTATTGATGAAGGGCTGCCTGCAACCTGGAAGAGTGACTTGCAAAAACAGAATTGAATATTCTCTAAATAAAGCAATTTGTGCGCTCAAAACTGAAATACTAAAGGGACTCTGCTAAACACAGGAAAAGGATAAAAATCCTTTTGATTTTCATGATCGGACCAAATCTACCTCCTGTATATGCAAACATCCAAACTTCTGAATCGTTTTTAAAAATCTTAAAAATCCATGTAAGGGATTAAGATACAGTTTTGGTTTATGTACTTCTAAATCTACAGAAACATACACGTGAACACACATGTAAGCTCGTGTTCACATAGAAAGTGATGCTAGAAAGTTCTTAAACCTATTTGATTAATATCAGAAGTACATTTTTCAGCAATAGTCATGATATTTTTCTATGTTTAGTCACAGTTTTACTTTATAGAGAACTCTGTGGATTAATTCCAAGAATATAGGAGATGGCCGGTCACAGTGGCTCACACCTGTAATCCCAGCATTTTGGGAGAGGCCAAGGCGGGCCGATCAGCTGAGGTCGGGAGTTTGAGACCAGCCTGACCAACATGTAGAAACCCTGTCACTACTAAAAATAGAAAATTAGCTGGGCATGGTGGCCCATGCCTGTGATCCCAGCTACTCGGGAGGCTGAGGCAGGAGAATCACTTGAACCTGGAAGGCGGAGGTTGCGGCCTTTCTAGTAGCTGGGACTGCAGATGTGTGCCACCACACTCAGCTAATTTTTGTATTTTTGCTAAAGATAGGGTTTCACAATGTTGGCGAGGCTTGTCTTAAACTCCTGAGCTCAAGTGATCTGTCTGCCTTGGCTTCCCAAATTGCTGGGATTGCAGCTGAGAGCCACCACACCTGACCAGCTCTCTACTTAAAAAAAAAAAAAAGCCTATCATATGCATAATTACAGTGAAATATTGAGTACTGATTATGTAGTTTTGTATTTTTATATTACTATCATGGTAGTTACACAATTTATATTTTTATGGGTAAGTAGCTGAAAATAGTATTTATTATAAAAAGTATCAGGCGGCCAGGCGTGGTGGCTCACACTTGTAATCCCAGCACTTTGCGAGGCCAAGGCAGGCAGATCACGAGGTCAGGAGATTGAGACCATCCTGGCTAACATGGTGAAACCCCGTCTTTACTAAAAATAAAAAAAATTAGCGTGGTGTGGTGGTGGGTGCCTGTAGTCCCAGCTACTCAGTAGGCTAAGGCAGGAGAATGGCATGAACTCAGAAGTTGGAGCTTGCAGTGAGCCCAGATTGCACCACTGCACTCCAACCTGGGTGACAGAGCAAGACTCCATCTCAAAAAAAGTATCAAGCTTAGGTATTTTCTTTTTTTTTTTAACCTTTTTTTTTTTGAGAAAGGGTCTTACTCAGTTGTCCAGATTAGAATGCAGTGGTGTAATCATGGCTCACTGCAGCCTGGACATCCTGGGTTCAAGTGGTCTTCCTGCCTCAACCTCAGAGTAGCTGGGACTGTAGCCATGTGCTACCACATCTGGCTACTTTGTTTCGCTTTTTAGTGGAGATGAGGTCTTAATATATTGCCCAGGCTGGTCTCTAATTCTTGAGCTTAATCAGTTCTGTCTCTGCCTTTCAAAGTCCTGAGATTACAGGCGTGAGCCACTGTTCCTGGCCTAGCTAATTTTTAAGCTTTTTTGTAGAGACAGGGTTTCTTTATGTTGCCCAGGTTTGTCTCCAACTCCTGGGCTCAAGCAATTGTCCTGCCTTGGCTTCCCAAAGTGTTGGAATTACAAGTATGAGCCACCATGCATGGCCTTAGGTGTTTTCTGACATATGAAATTTAAATATTTTAAGCAGGAAGAGCTATGCATTTTCCTCCCGTTAAGTGGTTGAAAAGTATTAGGTAGTGCTTAACCTCACAGAACTCTGTGTGACATAGTTTGTGAATTTTTTTTTTTTTTTGAGACAGGATCTGACTCTTTTAGGATGGAGGGCAGTGGCATGATCATAGCTCAGTGCACCCTTGACCTCTTGGTTTCAAGTGACCTTCCTGCCTCAGCCTCCCAAAGAGCTCAGATTATAGGCTTGAGCAACTGTGCTTAGCCATCTTTTTTGTTTTCTTATTAGGGCATTTAAAAAAATGTTTTAAGAACTTTATAAAATTATCTCCTTAAAGATATTTTAGAATGGTTGGTGGTTATATATTGTTATTTTATGAATGACTTGTTTTTGCCTTGTGATCATAAAACCAGCCAAAATTTGGGACTGTTAAATAAAAATTTAGAGATGAAATGCCGTTCTGTTCATAATAAAATAATTTTTTAAAATATTGATCTCTGCAAAGAGTACCATAAGGCCACGTAAGACCCATTCACTTCCTTAGAGTTTCTTTACAGTTCCCTCATCTTTGCCACAGTCATTTCACTATTCTCAGCCTTTATGTCTTCCTTCCCAGCATTAGTAAGACATTTCTCCTTCTTTTCCTAGTTGTATATGACACTGTAGGATTAAAGTTGTAGGAACTGCTGAGTTCTTCACTGGCTTGTCAGAGTGCTAAGCAGATCCAGGCTGACTTTATCCGTTCCTTGGCTGGTAGACTTCTTTTATCTAATCTATGGATAGTACATGAATCTTGCTTACTCTTTCATAAACATTGCCTTTGTTGACAGGATTGTTTTAGAGTGTGGATAGTGAAGCAAAAATGTACCCTCATTTACTGCAAGGTAAGTAAATAATAGTTCCTGACAGGAGAATAGCCACAGCACATGTCATGTAAGTGCACTGGAAGGAAATTACCGAGGCCCATCATTCTTCACGCTGGGGCAGCTGTCGGCCCACCTCCAGCTCAGAAGTTCTCTACCATGGCTTTATTATAGCTCAAAAGATTTCTGATCACCTCACTAGCTGCTAAATTAGTTACTGAAGATAACATTTTAAAGCAATATTATGCGGAAATAATCTCCATTTAAGAAATTAGAGGGCATTTATTGTACAAATCAAAAACAAATACTGGAAAGCTTAGTTTTCAACAAATGATACTGAGAAAATAGGCTATTTGGTAAAAAGTAAAAATTTTGGTAAAAACAAGCTTCAACGTATAGTCTTCATCATGTGATGAGTTAAATTCTAGATGAGCAAAGATAGTTATACTAAGACAAATTTTAAAACCAAAATAAAATATATGTAATTATTATATAATTATTCAATTCCATAAATGGCTTTTCTATGCCTAAAATAAGTGATGTACTTTTATGGGTTAGTCGGAGATACACTAACACATTTGATAAATAGACAAAGGATATGGTAAAGCACGGAGAATTATGCTATGATACTCTTTAATTTAAACACCAATCAGTGGAGTATGTTTATGACACTAAGATACCGTTTTTCAAGGTTTCTGGAAAAGTCACATGGTAACATTTGCTAGGATATTATGAACCTTATTAGAAAGCAAATTTCAGTAGATTTTGAGTATTTAGAGTATTGACTCTCACTGGTTATTTTTCTTGACTCTCGTGTCTTTTTTGAGAAACTCATTGAAGATGTACATAAATATTTTCTTCCGAGGTTATTACAGTACTGTTATTTTTAGGAGGAAAAATTGGAATCACTGACCTTTGAAATGATGTTAGCACTAAATGAATTATGTTGTATCCATAAAATGGAATACTGTGTACTCTATAACGTTTTTAAAGAATTTGACTCTCATAGAAATATACTTAGTGAAAGTCAGTAAGTAATCACCTAAATGTGATTCTGGCTATGTGTAGATGGGGTAATACTTCTGGAGGAGGGGATTATGTACTGAATACTGTAGTGTGGGTTTCAGTCCCTTCTTTCAATTCTGATGGCACTAATTTCCCCAGCTGCTGCGAGTGTTCGAGTCACCTTGTCCACCTTTTCCCTGGGGAGGGCCACACTGGCTTCTGAGCTCTTGGTGCAGCTGCATCCCTGTTCAGCACTTTGCCTGTTCAGCCATGCCTGCCTCCCACCTCCTGGGTGCTGTTATTGACAGTGCTCCCCAGCAAGCCTGTGTGAAATATCAGTCTCTTTCTTGGAGAATCTGACCTATAATAGATTACAAGGGATTTCTGCATTTTTTTCTTATAAATTTTGTGTTGTCTTTTGCTTAAAATCAGGCAAAAATCTATTTAGAAAGAGTAGTAACTTTAAAAAATGGTGTTAGTTTCTTTCTTTTTTTTTTTGAGACAGAGTCTTGCACTGTTGCCCAGTCTGGAGTGCATTGGCATGATCTCAACTCACTGCAACCTCTGCCTCCCAGGTTCAAGTGATTCTCCTGCCTCAGCCTCCCAAGTAGCTGGGATTACAGGCGTGAGCCACCACACCCAGCCTTTTATTTATTTATTATCATTATTATGATTATTAGTTGCATTTTTAGTAGAGACGGGGTTTCACTATGTTGGCCAGCCTGGTCTCAAACTCCTGACCTCGTGATCCGCCCGCCTCAGCCTCCCAAAGTGCTGGAACTACAGGCGTGAGGTGCTGTGCCCAGCCTTGTGTTAGATTTTTTAATTCATCTAGCAGAAATGGTGCTTTTAAATGTCTGCGTTTAACATAATATTTGCTTTTCTTATTATAGTTTAAAGAACTGGCCAAGTTTAAGGCCAAAGTGGCCTGCATCACAGAGTATAAAGCAGATCTCTTTGCCTTCAGAACTGAAGGACAGAGGACACAGTTTTTTTCAGTACCAGAAAGGATTTTCAAACAGATTTTGTAAAATATTGTAAGCATCGTATTATCATTTTTATTTCATTGATTTTAAACCTAAATATTTATAGATAAAACTAGTCATATTTTCTTCTAAAGCAGAATGAGGTTTAAAGTATAAAAAAAAATTTTCGTTTTTGAGTTGGAGTCTCATTCTGTTGTCTAGGCTGGAGTGCAGTGGTGAGGTCTCGGCTCACTGCCACCTCTGCTTCCCGAGTTCAAGCAAATCCCCTGCCTCAGCCTCTTGAGTATCTGGGATTACAGGCACGTGGCACCACACCTAGCTATTTTTTTTTTTTTTTTTGTATTTTTTAGTAGAGCTGGGGTTTCACCATGTTGGTCAAGCTGGTGTTGAACTCCTGACTTCAAATGATCCACTCACCTCGGCCTCCCAAAGTGCTAGGATTACAGGTGTGAGCCACTGTGCATGGCCTAAACTACGAATGATTTTCTGAAATGTTTATGAAGACATTTCAAAATGTTCAAAAGGAATCACCGAAGTGATAATATGTCGGGGTAGATACTGAAGAGTTAAGAAAAATGGCAAGTGTTTATTGCACGGAGCTCCTTGCTTGCCTTCACTCTGGATTAATGAGACACATTAGAGATAAGGTAATGGAGAGAAATTTTGAATAGATGAAAAGTTCTTACTCAGATAAGGAGTTCTAGATAAAGATGTTGAACTGAAAAGAAGAAGAGTTTGTTTAAGCATGATGCAGAATTAAACAGTTCTCAACTCGCTCAGTGGAATCAGCTTATCTGAATCTTCAGTGGGTTTTGCAATCCTCATTTAGAGCAGTGAGGTTACTTGACATTGGAACACAGTATTCAAATTTACTATAGGATGTTAATACTTATGGCCTTTCACAGTATGGCAATTTTCATATCTGTGTGTAACCTAACACTATCGATAGGTTTCATGTTAACTGAGTGAAACACTGAAAGGGAACAAAAAAAGGCAGGGCGTCTATAGGCACAGAATACATACAGGCATAACTCATTTTTATGAACCCTGCAGATACTGCAGTTTTTACAAATGGAAGATCTGTGGCAATCTTGTGTCAGGCAAGTCTGTTGTGCCATTTTTCCAACAGCATGTGCTCTCTTTGGTTCTCTGTGTCACATTTGATTACTCTTAGAATATTTCAAACTTTTTCATGATTGTTGTATGTGCTGTGGTGACCTGAGATCAGTGAGCTTTGATGTTACTGCTGTAATTGTTTTGAACTCCATGAACGCACCAGTATAAGATGGCAAACCTTATTGGGAAATGCTGTGTGCTCTGACTGATCCACCAATCAGGTGGTTTCCCATCGCTTCCTCTCCTAAGGCCTCCCTAGTCCCTGAGACACAGTAGTGAAATGAGGCCAGTTAATAGTCCTACAGTGGCCTCTAAGTGTTCATGTAAAAGAAAGAGTTGCAGCCTGCTCACTTTAAATCAAAAGTTAAAAATGATGAAGCTTAGTGAGGAAGACATGTTGGCAGCTGAAAGCTAGGCCAAACAGTTTGCCAGGTGGTGAATGCACAGGAAAAGTTATCGAAGGAAATGAGAAGTGCTGCTCCAGTGAACCCACAAATGATAAAAAAGCAAAACAGCCTTATTGCTGATATGGAGAAACTTTGAGTGGTCTGGATAGAAGATCAAACCAGCCACAACATTCCTGTAAATCAAAGCTTAATCCACAACAAGGCCCTAACTCTCTTCAATTCTGTGATGGCTGAGAGGAGGTGAGTAAGCTGCAAAAGAAAAGTTGAAAGATAGCAGAGGTTGGCTCATGAGGTTTAAAGAAAGACAGTCTGTATAATACAAAAGTGCAAGGTGAAGCAGCAAATGCTTGATGTAAGTACTGCGAGTTCTTCAGAAGATCTCGCTGAGATAATTCATGAAGATGGCTACGTTCAAAAAACAGATTTTTAATGTAGACAAAACAGCCTTATATTGGAAAATGCCATCTAGGACTTTGCTAGCTACAGAGAATTCCATTACTGGCTTCAAAGGACAGACTGAGACTCTTGTTAGGGGCTAAGGCAGCTGATGACTTTAACTGAAGCCAGTGCTCATTTACCATTCCAAAAATTCTAGGGCCCTGAAGAGCTATGCTAAATCTGCTCTACAAGTGCTCTTATCAATGGAACAATAAAGCCTGGATCACAGCACATCTCTTTATAGCATTGTTCACTGAAAATTTTAAGCCTACTTTTGAGACCAACTGCCCAGAAAAAAAAGTTCCATTCAAAATATTACTGCTCATTAACACTGCACCCAGTCCCTCTGAGAGCCCTGATGGAGGTGCCCAAGGAGATGAATGTTGTTTTCATGCCTGCTAATGCAACATCCATTCTGCAGCCCATGGATCTAGGAGTAATTTCAAGTCTTATGATTATTATTTTTTTCTCTTTTGAGAAGGTCATCTCACTGTTGCTCAGGTTTGAGTGTAATGGCACAATCACAGCTCACTGCAGCCTCAGTCTTCTTAGGCTCAGGTGATCCTCCCACTTCAGCCTGCTGAATAGCTGGGACCACAGGTGGTGCACCAGCATGCCCGGCTAATTTTTGTGGGGTTTTTTATAGAGGTGTTTTGTTTCCATGTTGCCTAGGCTGGTTTCAAAGTTCTGGGCTCAAGCAATCTGCCCACCTCGGTCTTCTTCAGTGCTTGGGATTACAGGTGTGAGCCACTGCACTCAGCCTTCAAGTTTTATTCTTTAAGAAATATATTTTGTAGGCCAGGCGTGGTGTCTTTTGACCTGTAATCCCACCAATTTAGGAGGCTGAGGCAGGCAGATCACGAGGTCAGGAGATCGAGACCGGCCTGGTAAACATGGTGAAACCCTGTCTCTACTAAAGACACAAAAATTAGCTGGGCATGGTGGTGTGTGCCTGTAATCCCAGCTACTTGGGTGTCTGAGGCAGGAGAATCTCTTGAACCAGGGAGTCGGATGTTCCAGTGAGCTGAGATCGCACCACTGCACTTCAGCCTGGCAACAGAGCAAGACTCCATCTCAAAAAAGAAAGAAATAACATTTTGTAAGGCCATAGCTGCCAGAGATAGTGATTCCTCTGATGGATCTGGGCAAAGTAAATTAAAAACCTTCTGGAAAAGATTTACTGTTGTAGGTGCCATTAACATTTGTGATTAATGGGAAGAGAACAAAATATTTACAGGACTGTGGAAGAAGTTGATTACATTTCTCATAGGTAACTTTAAGGGGTTCAAGATTTTAGTGGAGGAATGAACTGCAGATGTAGTGGAAATAGCAAGTGAACTTGAATTAGAAGTGGAGCCTGCTGGCTGGGCACAGCAGCTCTCATTCCTATCCCGAGTAGTATTTTTAGTTTCTTAAAAAAACTACCCTCGTCACTGTATGCCTATGATCCCAGCACTTTGAGAGGCCAAGGCAGGTGGATCACCTGAGGTCGGGAGTTTGATACCAGCCTGACCAACATGGAGAAAGCCCATCTCTACTAAAAATACAAAATTAGCCAGGCATGGTGGTGCACGCCTGTAATCCCAGCTACTTGTGAGGCTGGGGCAGGAGAATTACTTGAACCCAGGGGGCAGAGGTTGCAGTGAGTGGAGATCCTGTCATTGCACCCCAGCCTGGGCAACAACAGTGAAACTCTGTCTCAAACAAACAAAAAAAAGAAGTGGAGCCTGCAGATGGGACTGAACTGCTGCAATTTCATGATCAAACGTGAACGGATAAGGAGTTGCTTCTTACAATGAGCAAAGAAAGGGGTCTCTGAAATGGAATCTACTCCTGGTGAAGATGTCGTGAATATTGTTGAAATGACAAAAGATTTAGAATATTCCATAAATTTACTTCATAAAGCAATGGCAGGCTTTCAGAGGATTGATTCCGATTTGGAAAGAAGTTCCACTGTGTGTAAAATGCTATCCAATGGCATCATACCTCCCAGAGATCTTTTGTGAAAGAAAGATTCAACTAACTTTTAAATGCATTGGGAAACGAAGATATTTGTGTAACTTCACTTTATGCTTCCATGATTATGGGGGTCTGGAATTGAACCTACAGTATCTCCCACAGATGTCTGTATGCCACTAAGCTTTAAACTTAAATTTCTGTTGTCAGGTTAGATTCAATTCATCATAAATCGAGCAGATTACTAGTGAATTAAAAATTTTGCTAATTCACTAATTCGTATTCCAAGTAGTATTTCTAGTTTCTTTAAAAAACTATCCTCGCCACTGTATCCCTCCCCTCACCACCTGTGTTATAATCTTCCAAGCTTTATGGTAGTAACCTATTTTTTAAATTTTGCCAATATTATAATTTTGAGAAATGTTAAGTCCTTGATTGTATGTTTCTTTATACTAATAATGCTGTTTTGATTGTGTGTGTATCACCTGCCCTCTGACCCACAAATACCACAATCTCGCGGGCAGCTGTGTTTATTCTCCCCTTCCTGTGTTCCATGGCTTACGTGGTTCTCCAGTGATTTGAACTAAGCATTAGGGGAGTTGTCCTCAGTGGCAAGTTGTAGTCCCTGCCTATTGGTATTTGTAGTTTGTTTACATTGCTACTAATTTGATACCATGGAGAATGGTTTTTGTACCTAATTCTCAAGTACCTTTTATTTGTTTGCAGTAGTGTTCTTCTGAAACATAATCAATAGTTTCATGAGGAAGTTGTAGAATTTCTTCAGGAGAATTCTGAGCCCTTTTCTGGGATTTAGTGAAGTGCTATTAAATAGAACTAAATACAATGCGAGTCATTCACATGATTTAAAACTTTCTAGTTATAACATTAAAAAATACAGGGAAACAAGTGAAAATCATTTTAGTGGCAATACTTTAAAATATTTCAATGTGTAATCAGTGTAGGAATTATTAATGGGATATTTGGAATACTTTTTGTGCTGAGTTTTCAAAAGTCAATGTGTATTGTTCACCTACAGCACCTCTGAATTTGGACTGGCCACATTGCAAGTGTCACGTATGCCTAGTTGTTATTGCGCTGGACTTTGTAAGCCTAGAATTTGTTTCCTGATGATAATCTTCCCATATTTAAGTTTGTAGCCGATAAATTATTCTTATTTTAGGTTTTTATTTTAAAAGCTCCCTTTAAAAATTCTTCCTCCACTTTTTTTTTTTTTTAAGAGACAGGATCACTTTCTGTGACCCAGACTGGAGTGTAGTAGTATAATTATAGCTCTTCGTAACCTTAAATTCCTGGACTCAAGCAATCCTCTTGCTTCAGCCTCCAGAGTAGCTAGGACTACAGATACGCACCACCACACCTAATTTTATTTACCTTTTTTTGTAGGGATGGGTTGATTCTATGTTGCTCAAGCTGGTCTTGAAATCCTGGGCTCAAGCAATTCTGCCTCAGCCTCCCAAAGTGGTGGGATTATAAGTGTCAGCCACCTCACTTGACCTTCTTTTGTTTGTATAACAAATCACAAATATTGGGATACAGGAAAAACTATTTTTACTAAAAGCCAAATAAATATTAAGATAATAGATATGCATGTTTTTATTATTTTTTACAGGTGTTGAAGAAGAGAAAAGGTTGCAGAGATGCATAAAATGAAATCTACAACCCAGGTGAATCAGATGAGTGTAGATGCTGTAGAAGTGGCAACACTCGGAAAAACAGTTGAGGACTATTTCTGCTTTTGCTATCTTAAAAGCAATACACTTAAATTTTATAAAAGATACAATGATACAAAGAGTTTTCTAAAGGGTAGACAATGTTATGCCATTGACTTAACAGCATTATAACACACATTTTCACAAGCTGAATGGATGAAGAATAACCTTACTTTCCACTTCCATTTAGAAGGAAACCAAGAAATACGTCAGGGTAGGACCATCTGAAAGACAATAATGCAAGAAATCAGACATTTCTCTGTCTTTTTGTGTAGTTTTTAAAGTCATATATTTAATATACTTTTCATTTTGGCCCTTTGGATCGGTGTCAGGTGTAGAACTCCTTATATGTGAATAAGATGCTGTAGTATTAAGTAATTTTAAAACCACATATTACAAAAGATCATGTATGCCTTTATTAAGCCACAATAAGGTGGTGATGATTTTGTTCTTTAGTCTTACAATTTAATGACATTTATCTGCTTTTCATCTCCCCCAGGGAAAGCTTTACAGAAACCCACAGAGGTACCTGTACCATATGAGAAGATGCTACAAGACCAGTCAGCTTTGATAGTACAGGGGCTTCCAGAAGATGTTGCCTTTAAACACCCTGAAAACTATGATCTTGCAACCCTGAAATGGATTTTGGAGAACACAGCTGGGATTTCATTTATTATTAAGAGGTGAGGTGCTTTCTCCCTTTGTGCCCATCAATGGGTTATTCATATAAATTTGAATATTCAGCTTATGTTAATATGTTTTAAAAATTCTTGGTTAACACAATTCATTTAAATTTATGCTGTCATTAATTTTATGTATTCATGTGTAGTTTTATTAGTTTTGTTTTATTGCAGATCTTTCTTAGAGCCAAAGAAGCATCTAGGTTAGTGATTGCTTTGCTTCCTTGATAGCTGGCTGGCTTCCTAATCCCGTTTTGCTAGATTTTAATACACTTTAATGGTTTCTCTTTTATTTTCTTTGAGAATATGATGTAAGACATTTTCCTATGGGCTGCTTAGATATTTATATAATCTCAGAAAAGTTGATTGAGCTGAAAAAGTAGAGACTTGTTTTTTTGTTTTCAGATCAGCTACTTGTTTTCTGTGTAAGATCATAGATCTGCCCCCACTTCCAAGCATCATGAGTAGGATTAATGACCTAATGTCACTGAATAGGCCTGGCATTTTTGGGCACAGCTTTGGGTGGGGAGGGGATGCACAACTGTGTATAAGCATTATGGCTTTGGAGGGCTCGGAGTCTCGTGGAAGAGAGAAAAGTTTGTAAAATGACCATGGCAAGAGCCTCACATCCCTGCTGTAAGACTGGTTCAGAGAAAGTGCTGCGAATGTTCATTAGGGGTTGGATTCCTTTATAGTTCAGGAAGAATTTCATGAGGGAGAGGGCATTTACATGAGCCCTTGGAGAATGAGAAGGATTTCACCTTCCTTTAGGGAAGTTTAGCCATTTCATTTGAAGAGAAAAAATGATAAAGAGTGATACCCATTGGAGCCAATTTTTTTTTTTAGACTTTAGAAAGGAAATAACCTATATCGTTGGAATACTCTTCACAATGTAGGGATAAAAGGGAAAATAATATGTACATGAACACACACGTTTTGTTTTCTGTTAACCTTTGTTTTATTCTCATTGTAGTGAAAAGATTAATTTTAGCAGCTTTACTGAGGTATAATTGATGCACCATAAAATTCACCTGTCTGAAGTATTTAACTCACTGATAGTAAATTTACAGTCTTAAATTTTTAAAAATGATTTCATAACCATCATCACAATCTAATTTTAGGATGCTTTTATTACCCTTATCTCTGAATTATGATTTAGAAATTGAATATATAGTGTATTTCCTATTGAAATTAGTTTTTTTTCACTGAGCATAATTCACCTCAGGCTCAGTGGGCTTGTTGCGTGTATCAGTAGCTCCTTTTTATTGCTGAGCATTAAGTATTCTATGAACATACCGCCTGTTTAATCATCACTTGATGATTCTGTGGTTTTCATTTTTTGCTGTTACGAATAATGCTACAGTGACCATACTTGAGCAAGTTTTTGTCTGGACATACACCTTAATATCTCATACATTGTATATATACCTAGGAGTATAATTACTAGGAATAGGGTACATTTACACTGAACTTTTAAGAAACTGACCAGTTGTTTTCCCAAGTAGCTGTACCATTGTATATTCCAGCAGCACATTATGAGGGTTCAGATTCTCCACATTGCTGCCAACTTACTGTCTTCTTGATGTTAGCCATTGTAATAGGTGTGAAGTGGTTTTTTTTTTATATATATATATTTCTCTAGTGACTTGTGTTAGCTTTTACTTTTTTTTTTTTTTTTTGAGACAGAGTCTTACTCTGTCACTCAGGTTAGAGTCCAGTGGCACGATCTGGGCTCAGTGCAACCTCAATCTTCCCGGCTCAGGTGATCCTCCTCCCTCAGGTCTTGAGTAGCTGGGACTACAGGTGTGTGCCATCATACCTGGCTAATTTTTGAATTTTTTTTTTGTAGAGATGGGGTTTCCTCACATTGCCCAGGCTGGTGTCAAACTCCTGGGCTCAAGCAATCCACCTGCCTAGGCTTCCCAAAGTGCTTGGATTACAGGTTTGTGTTATCTTTCAATGTGCATATTGGTCATTTACATATTTACATATATTTTTTGGAGTAATGTCTATTTAGATCCTCTTCCCATTCTAAAATTGGGTTTGTCTTTTTATTATTGAGTCATAAGAGTTTTTTACATAGTCTCAATATAAGTCCCTAATGGATTGATGATTTAAAAAAATTTGCGTGAGAGAGAGGATGTCACACTTTCATGCAGGCTGTGGTGTAGGATTTGGAATTCTATTACAAACATTGCCATCTAGCTTCTGTTTCTGTCACTGCATAGAAACCACTCGTCAAATTTATCCACAACCTCAATCTTTCCAAAGCTGACATTTTATTCTTCCTCTTCTGTGGCAGCTTAGCAGCATCTGACATAGTTCCTTCCTTGAAAGTCTTCTCAGTCTGGGCTTCCAGTAGGGTTTCCTGCTACTTCTCTGCCCTCTTCTCCTCAGTCCTCTTTGTAGGCTTCTCCTAAACTGCCTGCATCAGAAAGGTTGGGGTGTCCCAGCCTTTGACTTGAGATCTCACTTCATCTCTATCTTCATTTATTCTTTAAATTGTTCCATTGCTGTGAAAATCTCCTGGATGCTACTAATTCCAGTCCTGACCACTGAACTGAATTTTGACTCATATGTCCAGCTACTTACTTGAAAACACCACTTGAGTGAACAAGCTTCTCAAAATTGATTTGTCCAAATGAAGTTCCTGGGTGCCATTTTCCTGAAGTGCCATTTGGGGTTCAAGTAGAGAGGTGACAAGTTACCATCTAAACATTTACAGAACACCCTTAACTTGATGTATTTACCTTACTTTGACCATCCGATTAATCTGAAAATGCAGTCGGGGCTTCATCTCCAACATAGATCACCTTTGCATTGGCTTTCTCCGTTTTTGTTATTGTAGACCAGATTGCCTTTTGCTTTTTTTTAATCTGGTGTGAGGCAATAGCTTCCTCAAGGGTGTCTCTGCTTCCTCTTTCACCCATTCCTGTCATTATTGCACTGGCAACTACAGTGACTTTTCAAGCTTTCATTTGCCTCCTAAATCCTATCAGGGGATTCTGACTGTCAGAATGAATAGGCTCCTTGCCATCTGTGGCCCTTCATTGGCTCCATCTCCTACCCTCGGCTTCCGCACTATGTTGTAGCCAGGCTCAGTGATTTTCTTTCTGTTTTCTAAACATGTGAGGCTCTTTTCCTTCTTTGGGACTAGAGGAGGATTATAGAGAAAATGTGGCACAAATTAATTAATTTTTACATGTATGATTCGTTATCTGAATCAGATTACAAGCTCCTTGAGAGCAGAGACCCAATTTAATGCTTTTTGTCTCCAACATTCCTGCCTTTGCCTCCAGCCTCCTCTTTTGCTGTGTCTGGGACAGTAACTTGTACTAATTCATTTGACACTTTCTTTTTTTCTCTTCTCCTTTACTCCCCTCCCCTCCCCTCCCCTCCTCTCCTCTCTTTCCCTCCTCCTTCCCCCTCCCTGCCCTCTCCTTTCCTCCCCTCCTTTTCTGTTTTCTTTTCTTTTGAGATGGAGTCTGCGTCGCCCAGGCTGGAGTTCAGTGGCATAATTTCAGTTCACTGCAGCCTCCACCTCCTGGTTTCAAGTGATTCTCCTGCTTCAGCCTCCTGAGTGGCTGAGGTTACAGGTGCACCTCACCATGCCTGGCTAATTTTTGTATTTTTAGTATAGACAAGCCTTCACCATGTTGGCTAGGTTGGTCTTGTACCAACCTAGTGATCCACTGCCTTGGCCTCCCAAAGTGCTAGGATTACAGGCATGAACCACCGCACCTGGCCTGACATTTTGTTTTCTGAGCTTTCTATGTGTCAGGTTATGATTAAGTGCTCAGAATTTAGTAGATGTTAGATTTCGAGGTTGTTTCTCTCTTAGTTTAGAATACAAGCTATCACAGGATGATGATGGGAATAAGGGGACACCTGTGGTGATAAATGAGAGGTGTATCTGTGCAGATTTCAACTTGGGTAGAACTTCATTGTTCTGATGAATTTTGGAAACGATTATGAGCTAACATTATTGCTTTGGATTAGTAATTGACTAAATAGTGCCTTAGTTGCTTGCAAGAGTAAATTTAATTTCCCAAAGTGCTAAATTCAGTCCTAGGCTGTAGCTGAGAGAATCAAACTTAATGGAAACTAATGATATTCCTAATAGAGTAGACAGCAAGCAAGGTAAACCCCTGCTTATCTTCCTCTCCGTTGATAAACATCATCTACTAAGAGTTTTGTCTGAAATGCAGTAGAACAGTAAATCAAAGCACATTAAAGAGGGAAATATTACCCTTTTAGCAACAGACTACTTTCAGATTTAAACCCAACTACTGCAAAGTGTTAAGTGTGAGGTCATCTCTGTTCAGGTGTTAAACTTAGATGTGGAGAATATACTGTTTATCTTTGTTTCAAGGCTTTGTCCCCCCACCCCCCCAAAAAAAAACAAAACAAAAAACACCATTTAAAGCAAGTCTTGCTAGGTCATCACCAAAAGCTTCCTTGCTAATGTGAGTGGAATTAGCTACCAGATACAAACATTGCATAGAAGCTTGGCTCTCAGAGTTTAGTAAGCAAGCTTAAGCATTTCCTGTAAATTTTAAGTGATTAATTATAAAAGAGCAGAGCAACTTGGCATCTTAGGTGGAGAGAAGATATTGTATTCTGGTTAAAAATTGTAAGGGGCTTATGGAAATGAGTGACACGGTGTTAGTTATTTTGAAAAGTAAAAGTATATGTTCTCATTTTCTGCGAAAAAATATAATCGGAGGAGAAAAATATTCAACAAACAGGAGTTTTGTTTTTGTTTTTTGTTTTTTTTTCCTGTTAGAAGAGTGAAGACTGTGTCCATTTTAATTGTGGTAAAAATAGATATAACATAAAATGTATTATCTTAGCCATTTTTAGTTTACCATTCAGTGGCAATAAATACATGTATAATGTTGCAAAGCCATCACCACCATCTATCTCCATATCTCTTTTCATTTTGCAAAACTGAAACTCTGTACCCATTCAACAATAACTTTCCATTCCCTTCTCCCCCAGCCCCTGGTAACCACCATTTTACTTTCTGTCTCTGATTTTGACTAATGTTTTAAGTATCTAATATAAATGGAATCATAAAGCATTTGTTTTTAGTGATTGGCTTCTTTTACTCAGCACAATGTCCTCAAGTTTCATCCATGTTGTAGATGTGATGGGGTTTTCTTTCTTTTGTCTGTGTAGACCACATTTTGCTTATCCATTCATCTGTCCATGGACGCTTGGATTGCTTCCACATTTTAGATATTGGGAGTAATACAGCTATAAATGAGGGTGTACAAATAATCTCTAGAAGACCCTGTTTTCAATTCTTTTGAGTATATACTGAGAAGTGCAATTGCTGGATCACATGGTAATTCTATTTTTAATTTATTCAGGAAACAACGTACTGTTTTCTACAGTAGCTGTACCATTTTACATTCCCACTAACCATGCAGAAGCGTTCCAATTTCTCCACATCCTTGCCAACACTTGTTATTTTCTATTTTTATTTTATTTTATAGATACCATCCTAATGGGTGTGGAGTGGTATCTCAATGCAGTTTTGATTTACATTTCCCTAATGACTAGTGATAATGAGTATCTTCTCGTCCTTATTGGCCATTTTCTATCTTCTCTGAAGAAATGTTCCTTTAAGACTTTTGCTTATTTTTGTATTAAATTGTTGTTTGTTGTTGAGTTTTAGAAGTTCTTTATATATTCTGGATATTAATCACTTTATTTGCAAATATTTTCTCCCATTCTGTGGGTTGCATTTTTACTTTGTTGATAATGTATTTAGATGCACAAAATTTGTAATTTTCATGAAGTCCAGTTTGTCTATTTTAAAAATTTTGTTGCCTGTGTTTTTGGTGTCATATTCAAGAAATCATTGCCAAATGCAATGTTGTGAAGTTTTTGCCTTATCTTTTCTTCTAGGAGTTTCATACTTATAGGTTTTACATTTAAGTCTTTGATCCATTTTAACTTTGTATGTGGTATTAGGTAAAGATCCAATTTTATTCTTTTTCATGTTGATATTTAGTTTTCCCAATGCCATATGTTGACAAATGACTTTTTCCCTATTATATGGTCTTGGCATTCTTGTTGAGAGTCATTTGACCATATATGTAAGTATACATTTCTGGGCTTTCTGTTCTATTTCATTGGTCTATATGTCTGTCTTTATGCCAGTATCACACTGTTTTGATTATTATAACTCTGTATTAAGTTTTGAAATCAGGAAATGTGAATCTTCCAGCTTTGTTTTTTTTTTTTTTTGCAAGATCGTTGTGGTTATTTGGGGTTCCTTGAGATCCCTTATGAATTTTAGAATAGATATTTCTATTTCTGCAAAAAATCATTGTGATTTTGATGGGAATTTTGTAAATCTGTAGATTGCTTTGGATAGTATTAACATCGTAACCATATTGTCTTCCAATCCGTGAATGTGGGTTATGTCTCCATTTACTCATGTCTTCTTTATAGTGTTCATTATACAAGTCTTTCACCTCCTTGGTCAAATTAATTCCTAAATATTTTATTCTTTTTTTGGGGGGGAAACACTGTGATGAGTAGCGAGCCAAGACTAGAGATCAGATTTCCCAACTATTCGTTCCCACACCTTGACTGTTGCTTAGCCCAGCTGATTCACTAGACTCCAGTCACTAACCCCAAGTTTCTATCAGGTGGGTCAATTTTAAATTATAGGGAAAAAACAGAAAAGAAAATTGGATAACTACTTTGTAGCAAGCTGGATTTTATTCATAGTTAGATTTATCTTTTCTTTGTATTTGCTTGTGTTTGTGAATTCTGTTTCGGTGGAAAGGACCAGTATTAAGTTTTGACCTAGTATCTTAGTAATTGACCTAATGAGATTTGGATTTGGCTGCTCCACTAAATATGGTAAACAAATAAAGGTAACTTTTCTCCTTCTGAAATTTCTAAAAACACTTTCCTCACTCAATAATTTTTTCAGTTTTCATGTTTCGTTCACCATGTGAAAGGCTGTGGCCCCAGTGTTATGAGGAGCCCCTTGTCTGAAGCAGCTGCTGCTCATGGAACAGGCAGATCTCTGTACAGGAGCACTCATTTCTAGAGAGCAGTCTTGTCATTGCTGTGAAGGAAAATGCCTAATGCTCAAATCAGGGGCTACTTAGGCTTTCCCAGAATTGCCCTTTCTTAGATTTTGTAATTAAATTGAAGAGGCAGTTACTCTGGGCTTAAACTAGGAAATCACATCCTCTGAATTCTGTCTAACTTAATTGAGTCCTGCTGTGTTACTAATCCACATTAATATGGTCTTTTTCCATTAACATAGTTTCCCTGGATGCTGAACATGGAGCCTTACAGTTTCTAGAATGGCTTGGCAGAATTTCTCTTTGGGAATTGGTGAAGATGGGTGAAGTATAGATCCAGGAAGGTGGAGGGTCCCCACAAAAAAAAAAAAAGTGTCCTCACGGAAGACTGTGCACTTAGTGTCATCATATACAATGGGCAGCACACACAGGCCCCTGCTATTCCTTTATGAAAGACAGGTTGGGAGGGTCTCTGGTGGTGCTCGCTCACTGGCTGCCAGTCTCTCCCCTGCTCTCTTTGCCTCCCTTATCATCCACACTCACCTTCATGGTGCAGGACATGTTGGCTTTGTTCTTTGACCTCATTTCATTCTGAATTTTTAAAGCTTGATGTAACTGGTTTTACCCCTTCAATTTGAAAAGTTATTTTAGAAATGGAAATAATTATTGCCACATTTTTCTTAGATGTTTAAGATTGTGGTCACTTGCTTTATTTGTAGACATTGCACAGAGATAAATGCTGGGGACGAGGGTGTTTGTTTTTAACCCTAATGTGTTTGTCTGATCTCTGAGTTCTAGGGGTTGTGGAAAAGGAAAGTGGTATAAAGTAAATGACACAATGACAGAAGAATTCAACCTAAATAATGAGATCCTGGAGTGTGAATGCTTTGGTGAAGAATATAGACCAAAAATTTATGATCAAGGTAAGGGTATACAAATGGATAGTTTCCATTAGTTTTGGTTTTTAATTTAGTTTTCTACAAAATTGGAAGTAGGATTCTTTAAATTAAAAATGGAATAGACTTTTTCTAGTGCTGCCGTAGCTATAGAACCATGAGTAGGTGGGGGCGGGGAGGTATACTGGAAGGGGATGAAATGATTATCAAAGAGACACTAATAAAGAAATCTAACCTTAAAAATAGTTTCAGTGGTTGTCCACTAAAATTTTCAAATGTCCTTTTGACTTATATAGGAGCATAATTAATTAGAGAACATATTTTTAGCACCTGTACTTTTAACACCATTTTCGTTCGTGTGGCAAAGCAGTCTTTACCTCCAATCCCCCCACTCCCAGGACAAAAAAAAAAATGTATCAGGGAAAGTACATCAAAAAACCCAACCACAGTTAGATATTTGAAAGCCGTTTTGCAGAGATCTTAGCATTTCTTAGCAAATAATTTTGAGATATTCTAGGGGCATTTAGAAATTTCTGCCTGTATTAGATTTACTATATTAGAGTTCTGTATTATGCCACTGTAGTCATGCATTCAGTGCTAATTTTTAAGGGTTAAATAAAGTATCCTTGCCAGAATTCACCCTAATATCAACCTCCAAATGAGGGATTGATTTTATTGCCAGAACTGAGGTCCCCTACCTTCCACTGCAGTAACCTACAAAGACCCTCATTTTACTTACACTTTGCATTTAACACATTTACAGAGTAGTTGCTTGCTGGATTCATGGACCCTTTGTTTTAGATTGTCAAGACAAGAAAACCTTCTTCATTAGACTTCTTAATGCTGTGTTGTAAAGCAAACACATACACCTGTGTACGTCAATGATATAATGCCCGCATGCTCTTCCACCAGGGGTGTCTGATGAGAATGCCAGGGATCACCAAAGAAGACTCGAGTCAGCTTTGTACAGCAGGAAGCTGAGGACTTCTCTCTGTAAGTTTCTTTTCAATTGTGAATACAAAATATCTGAGACAGGTCTCAATGTTTGGAAAGTTTATTTTGCCAAGGTTACGGACGTGATACAGCCTATGGAGGTCCTGAGGACATGTTCCCAAGATGGCTGGGGTACAGCTTGCTTTTATACATTGTTGGGAGTTGTGAGACATCAGTCAATATGTTTAAGATGTACATTGGTTTTGTCCAGAAAGGTGGGACAACTCAAAGCATGGCGGGGGGCTTCCAGGTCATAAGTAGATTAAGACAAATGGTTGCATTCTCTTGAGTCTCTGATTAGCCTTTTTCTGAATACACAATTTACATGTGAGAGGAGGGTAAAAGAATCTTCACTTATGCCTTAGTCTGGCTTAGTGAAATGATAGAGCAGAAGAAGCAATGAGATGTGCATTTGTCTCAGGTGAGCAGAGAGATGGCATTGTGTTCTGTTCATCCTTTGCCCACAAGGAAATTCCCTAAGGGCAAATGGTGAGGGAGGTATGTAGCTTCCTTATCTTTGTAGCCATCTTATTTAGTAATAAATTGGGAGGAAGTTTGCTTGATGCAGTTCCCAGCTGTTTTCCCTTTGGATTAGTGAAGATTTATTATTTCATACCATAAACTTGCGCTGTGATTTAGTTGGTGTTAGTGTGATATTTGAGAATATAGTATTTGGGATTTGAAGATAATTAGCTAAGCTAGATAGAAATTCCTAAAATAAGTCTAAAATTAAAATAAATCACTTTTCTTTATTACTGCTTCCTGGTCCTTATTTTCTTGGCAATAACTTACTTTGTATTTAGAAACATGCACATAAGTTAATTCCTTCTAGAATTGAGATTTTAAAAAAGTTTACTCTGGAGGTTCTTTTAAACTTATTGGCATCATTTATTGAATGACACTTCATGTCCAAAACATAGCACTATGTCAACATTCTCAGAATGTTGTTACTTTTTAAAGACACTGTGGTCAGTGAATTTGCCTTTTAATATATTGAATCAGGAAAGTATATAATTTACTTTTTCAGGTGAAACTATGTTTAAGTCTGGTTTATTAAGTTTGAAAACTTTGTTCAATAATTATTATAAGACTTTGAATGTGTGGCTCTAAAATGAGTTTATTTCACTGCTCTTGAATGGTCGTAATGACTGGAAAAGATACCTCATAGTTACATGTAGGAAGAATTTATTTTCCTGCTTCCTAAGTTACGGCACTCAGTTTTAAATCCCATATGCCAGTTAAGTTAAAATTTGTCTTGCAAATTTTTAATTTTTTATAATGTCACTCAGTTCTCCAAACTAATTGAAAGATACTAACTTTTTAATTATTTAATGAAAACATTATAATTCTATATACTTGAGGTACAGTTTGATGTTTTGATACACATACACATTGTATCATGATCAAACAATTTAAGTCTAATACCCTGTTCATGTGAGTTTGGCAAGTTTACTACTAAAGCAATAGCCACTTTCTGCTAGACAAAGTTTTCTAATCCTGTCTAGTCAGCTCCATCTTCACCAGCAATTTTGTGTCAGTCATCTCCTCGGTCCCATGGGCCTAATAATGCCTGGATATCTGTTCTAACCAAGCTGATTTTAAAAGGCAAGAAGAAGGGACAATTTGGAAAAAATGCCTGTTGGAATATACCAGGTAAGAATCATGTGAAAAATTCTAAAGTGGAGAATTCAGGTAGATGTCAGAGTGTACCTGGTAGATCCAGGCACTCCCGCAGGTCTTTTTCTGGATTAGTTATAGGCTGTAGAGATAGCTGTAGAGCTAGTGCCATGGAGTGCTAAGGACGCAGATGTGAATACACACTCAACATTGGCCAGCACCATCACAGAGCTGCTGTGTGATGTGAGATGACACCGATAAACAGAGGCATGGGGAGTAGGCAGTAAGGAAATACATTGATGAAATTAACTTACCTGGCGAGAAGAACAAGTGAACGCTCATGATCATTAGGTAATGACTAATAGGGTGATGATAGACATTACTTATTGTATACCTCCTCTGAGCTACATGCTTTAAGCAAATCTTCAATTCTTAAAAGACTCACGGAGTGGTGGGTTGTTATTTCCATTTTTCAGATGGAAAAACTGCAGTTCAGAAAAGAAGTGAACAGCTAGTGTCATAGAGCATGCATTTAAATTCGGAACTATACACCCAGTCTAGACTTTATACACTAACTAAACAAAAGCTCAAAAGCAAGAAGGAAGGAATGAATATATATATATATATATATATGTACATATATATGTATATGTATATATGTATGTATGTATGTGTATATATGTATGTGTGTGTATATACATGTACACATACATACATATATACACATGCATACATATATATATACACATACATACATATATATATATATGGCTGAGTGCAGTGGCTCACACCTGTAATCCCACCACTTTGGGAGGCTGAAGTTGAGGTGGAAGGACTGCTAGAGGCCAGGAGTTGGAGATGGAGTTGGGAACAAAAATAGCCAGTTTTGGTGGTGTGTGCCTATAGTGCCAGCTACTCCAGAGGCTTAGGTGGGCAGGAGTTCAAGGATGCAGTGAGCTGTGATCACACCACTGCAATCCAGCCTGAGTGACAGAGTGACACCTCATCTCAAAAATAATTTGGATAAATAAACAGAGATGCGAGTGGAAAGATAGAGGAGAGTATGGAGTGAATGCAGGCAGAAACCAGAGCCAGACCTAAAGGTGCCATGTGTGCTGATTGATTTAAGCTCAGGAGCTGTGAGGGCCATGGAAAGACCTTACATGGGGATTGATGTGATCTAGTTGACTTACTAACATAGCCCTAACTAGCAGGGGTGGAGGGGATGGGCAGGAGGGAAAGAGAATAGTTGAAAAGCCCATCAGACTAATCCAGGGAGGATAGAGCAGGGCCTTGCTGAGGCTCTGGGAGTGAGGATGGAGAGAGAGGCAGGTTAGGGTGAAATGATGTGAAACCGTGTGGATGGAGGTGCAGATGCTTCCACGTGCATAGTGGAGTCTTACACTGAGGGAGGAGCAGGTGAGAGAAATGTGAAGGAATGAACAGGACTTGTGCCTTCCTGCATGTGTGGAGTGAGGGAGAGACCTTGGGGATGACTCCTGGGCTTCTAATGTGGGAGAGAGGATGTAGGGAATAGCCCTACAGTGTCTGTGGGTCTTTCTCCCTGTGTGCAGAGATGAGAGATTGTTGAAATAAAGACACAAGACAAAGAGATAGAAGAAAAGACAGCTGGGCCTGGGACCACTACCACCAAGATGTGGAGACCGGTAGTGGCCCTGAATGCCTGGCTGCGCTGTCATTTATTGGATACAAAGTAAAAGGGGCAGGGTAAAGAGTGTGAGCCATGTCCAATGATTGATAAGGTCATGTGAATCACGTCTCCACTGGACAGGGGGCCCTTCCCTATTAGGTAGCTGAGGCGGAGAGAGAGGACAGCTTACGTCATTATTTCTTTATGCTCTTCTCAGAAAGATCAAAGACTTTAATACTTTCACTAATTTTGCTACTGCTATCTAGAGAGCAGAGCCAGGTGTATGGAGTGGAACATGAAAGTGAAACAGGAGGGTGACCGCTGAAGCACAGCATCACAGGGAGATGGTTAGGCCTCCGGATAACTGTGGGTGGGCCTGACTGATGTCAAGCCCTCCACAAGAGGTGGTGGAGCAGAGTCTTCTCTAACTCTTCCAGGGAAAGGGAGACTCCCTTTCCCGGTCTGCTAAGTAGTGGGTGCTTTTCCTTGGCACTGATGCTACCACTAGATCACAGTCTGCTAGGTAATGGGCACCTTCCCAGACGTTGACGTTACTGCTAGACCAAGGATCCCTCTGATGGCCCCGTCTGGGCATAACAGAAGGCTCACGCTCTTGTCTTCTGGTCACTTCTCACCATGTCCCTTCAGCTCCTATCTCTGTATGGCCTGGTTTTTCCTAGGTTATGATTGTAGAGTGAAGATTGTTATAATATTGGAATAAAGACTAATTGCTACAAACTAATCATTAATGATACTCACATATAATCATATCTATGATCTACATCTAGTATAGCTATTCTTATTTTATATATTTTCTTTATTATACTGGAACAGCTCGTGCCCTCGGTCTCTTGCCTTGGCACCTGGGTGGCTTGCCGCCCACAAGAGGATGACTGTGGTGCCTTGTGCTGAGACACAAGACCTTCTAGAGTAGCAGAGGGTGCAGAAGAAGGTACAGGGTAACCTGGCTTTCCACCTAGTGCGGGTTGTCCAGGGAAGGGATATGGGAGGTGGTTTTGTGCGTGGTTCTGAAGCTTCATTTAAGGAGCTGATGTGACAGGCCCAGATATGACTGCCCATGGAGCATGTGCAGTAATGGGAAAGGAGGACAGGGCTGCCTCATCAGGGGAACACCATGGGCCCAGAGGCTTCTAAAACCCTGAGCTTTCCAAAGGTGTATGAGATCAGAAGCCTGAGTAGAAACCTTTAGCTTGTTAGAAAGAAACCAAAATACCAACAAAACCATAACACAACAATCCTGCAAAATACAGTTATATTTCAAAAGCAAAATTAGAAAATGCTACTCAACCTCTCATTTCTACAGTGAAAATGTTTCATGAGATGTGAATGCTTTTTAATATATTTAATGCATCTGATGTGATGTAGGTGAGGCCCCCTCCAAAGACATTGCTCCTAAAGTCTATAAAAGGAGTTAGGGTGTGAGAAGGTATCTTCTCCTTTAATGAGCCACACACCCCACCTTCCGCAGTCCCCAGGGCTCTCCTTTTTTTCAGGGCGCATCCCCCCTCTCTGGTATTTCCTCCATCCTGCCAGGCCCCTCACCCTTGCAGAGGGCATTCATGTGATGCTGCATGTAGTGTTTGTGGGTCTGTAGCACTTTGAAGTGCAGTTCCCACAAGATCTGGTTCTGATGGACGTCATCCGGGGTTGTCCTCTCTGGTTCCCACAAGATCTGTTCCTGATGAGCCTCATCTGGGTTCACCTTCTCCCTCATGTGTCTCACTGTGGCCTCTGTGCTGCTTGGTCTGCTCAGGCAGTTCTCACAAGATCTAGTTCTGATGAGCCTCATCTGTGGTCGCCTTCTGCAGTTCTCACAAGATCTGAACCTGATGAGCCTTATCTGGGTTCGCCTTCTCCCTCAGGTGTCTCACCGTGGCCTCTGTGCTGCTTGGTCTGGTCAGGTAGTTCTCACAAGATCTAGTTCTGATGAACCTCATCCAGGGTCACCTCCCTGGGGTGTCCCTCTGTGGCCTCCATACTTCTTGGTCTGGTTTGACAGTTCCCACAATATCTGGTTCCGATGGACCTCATCTGGGGTCACCTTTTCCCTCAGGTGTCCCACTGTGGCCTCCATGCAGCTTGGTCCGATCAGGAGCACTCTGGGTGCCCTCTCGCTGCCTGCCTGCTCCTGGTCCTTCTGCCAACTCTAGGCAATGGCATCCCATGCTGTCTCCTGGCAAGTGTCCCCTCATCCTGCTGGAGTAGATCTTGGTGTTGTCACCCATTCCCCTACCGCCACCCACCCTGCCCAGTCCCCTCCCACCTCTCAGGATCTTATTTCACACCCACCTCCTTCCAGTGCTTAACTCACCTGCCTGTGCTTCTCAGCACCTGCCTGGTCACTGGAACCGCCCCTGGACACCGCCCAGAAAGGACTCACAGCCAAGTGGCAGGCCAGGAGGTAGTGGACATACGATTGAAGCTCATCTTGGCCAATCATTCCCTAAAAGAGATTTTGTAAGGGGTCAGAAACCTCTCCCCACTTAAAAGCAGATGTCCAGAATCCAAACTCTGTGTGTGTCTCAGAAAACTGGAGGTTTTCTATATCAGAGAAGATTCTGGCCTATGTGGCAGATATCACCAATGTGATAATATAGATGGAATAGCTCTTTCCCATTCTAAGTAACATAGTGACTTTAGAGTTTTTTGAATGTTTGTTGTAAACTACACATAAAATGTACCTTCTTAGGCATTCTTAAGTATATAGTACAATAGTGTTAAGTGTATTCACATTGTGTGAAACCAGTCTCCAGAACGTTTTCTTTCACACACATTGAACAACTCTCCATTTCCCTGTCTCTCCAGCACCTGGCAGCCACCATTTTACCTTTTGTTCCTATGAATGACTCTTCTAGATGCTTAATGTAATACAGTTTACTTTAAAAGAACCAAAAGTATGCCTAGCATTGAGAAATTAGCCACCCCCTGGATTTAGCGAGCACCTAAACACTGACTGTAAAGCCTGTGCTCTTCCCCACCATGTGTTCATTCATTCATTTGGGACACAGGGTGCTTCAGGATGCGTTTGGGTGTCTGGGAGACAGTGTTGAATGTGTTTTACTATTGATTGGGTGTCTATTCTCTATTAGTTTGTTGGAGTTTATTATTTTGGGAATTGTGTGTGCTACATCTTTTCTCTCTTTGTGGCTTGCCTTTTTAGTCTCTTAATGCTGTCTTTTTGAGACCAAAAATTTAAGTGCGGTCTAATGTATTAGTCTTTCCCTTTACGTTTATTGTTTCATAAATGCCATTCATGACATCTTTTCCTAATTTGATGTCCTGAAGATATATTTCTGTGTTACCTTCTAGATTACTGCCGTCTAAGAAAAATTATGAAGTGAGACACATATTATCTAGACTAAGTATTATCTAGTATCCACATTGAGAGAGAAAAGGGAATCCAATAAAGCTAAGTTTAATAATGTTTTATTTAACTCAGTATATACAAATTATTATTATTTCAAACTTTGAATATAAAAAGTATTGAGATATGTAGCATTGGTTTTTCCTGCTGTTTAACATTCCAATGCAAGTTTTCCGCTTATTGGCACATCTCAAGTGTTCAGTAACCATGCATGGGCAGAGCAATCGTGGAATATTTATTGCTTTTACTGTTTCATATTAGACCTGTGTTCTACCTGATTTTTGAGTGTAGTGTGAAGTGGGAATCTCACTTGATTTTTTTTTTTTTTTCCAAATGAGTATCCAACGGACCCAGCACCAATTGCTTGAAAAGACAGTCCTGTCCCCACTGTTCTGTCTGCTGCAGGAGTCTTAAAGAAAGTGTCCACATGTGTGTGAGTCTCTTTCTGGTCTCAATTCTGTGCCATTTGTCTACTTGTCTATGCTTTCACCACTCCTATGCTATCTTAATTACTATAATTTTCATGATAAGTTCTGATTATCTGGTAGGGAAAAATGTCTTTTTAGGGGAGTGTTGGCTAACCTTGGCTTTTTTCATTTCCATATAGATTTCAGTTGTTAAGTTCTCAAAAATATAGTGGAATTTTGATTGAGATTCTAGATGTTGAATCTAGATAACCAAATGGAAGAAGGGCCTTTTTAAAGCATCATCAGTTCATGTGCTGCAGGCACCTGAGTGGGATCCGGACGTGCTCTTGCTTTCAGACTCTGCTTCCCTCCCCATTGTGAGGTAGAAGCAGCTGATGAAAGAGGCTCAGCCCTTAGTGCTGTGATAAGAGCACAGTGGAGAGCCCCACCCACTACTGCAGCAGACATTTCTCAAAGACAGAATGTCCCTACCATGGTTCTAGAATCCTAGGGTGAATACAAATAAATTCTGGGATTAGCCAGGCAGCAAAAACATAAACAAAACCATAACTGAGTTTCCACCGGTAGTGGGGGCCTTGTGCCCTGTAAGCTCTCAAGGAGTCATTGTTCTTGCACTCACTTGAACCCAGGGCAGGACTTACCCTCCTTGAGAACAGGTTAGGTGCTTCCCACTCCACACTCCCCTCTGCCTTCTCTGTCACTGGCCCTGTGGTTTGCTTTGTGGCTGTAGACCGAGTTCCATGGAGAAGCCAGGAACAGATGTAGAGGCTCATGCAGGCTGGCTGATGAGGCAGGGGAGGAAAGGAGCAGACTGTTTAGAGAGAGAAAATTGTTAGAGGTATCTCTGTACTCTGAAGAGGATTAACAGGATGGGAATAAAGGCAAAATACAGATGACAGTAGGGTGACCAGGACCTGGCCATGGAAAAGGGCTCTTGTGACTTACTGAGGCTGAATGCTGGTTTGCCATCGTCTTGCATTTCCTTTGTCCACCAGGTCAGACTGCTGGGAATCCACAGTCCTGGCCATCCTGAACTGTTCCAGAACTGCCCCGGGAGCAGGGAAACCATCTCCAAGATGAGACTTGTGAACCATCAGGTCTGGTTGGGGATGGCAGGGCTGGGGGCTGGGGACTAGAGTACAGGGTACTAGAAAGAAGTAGGGCTAAGGAGGAGGGGTAGAGGCATAGGTAGAGGAGTCCCAGGAAACAGCTCTGGGACGACAGCATTTGCAAGTAGGGCTGGGAGGAGGAGTAGGGGGACAGACAGGGTAGTCACAGAAAAGAGTTCTGGGACCAGAGCGTTGGCAAGGAGGGCTAGGAGGAGGAACAGGGGAACGGATAAGGGAATCACAGGGAAGAGTTCTGGGACCCAAGCGTTGACCAGTAGGGCTAGAAGGAGGGCTTGGGTGATCGATAAGGGAGTTACCAGAAAGAGTTCTGGGACTAGAGCATTGACAAATGGATGGTTTGTAATGAATAGCAGAAGGGCAGGGCAGGTAGAGTATTAGGGTAGGGTAGTGGGGAGGGCAGGTATGAGCCACAGTGGGATAACAGTTAGGGCAGAAAACTGAAAAATCCACATACTTCTGGAGAGGAGGAAGGGGCTTGGCAGATGGAAGAAGAGGGAGGGATTCGCGGGCACGAGAGAGGGATGGCTTACGAGAGTGGGATGGCTTACGAGAGTGGGATGTATTAGGAGGGCAGGATGGATTAGGAGGGTGTGGAATCATAAAACCAGGTACTGAGTGGGGTGGAAATTGAGATATTGGAGGGAGCTTTCCTGTCATTTCTTCCAATGAGAATTCTAGTGAATCACTTCTCCCAGTGAGTCCAGATGAGGAACTGGGAGGTGCCCAGACCTACCCCAGCACTTATAACATGCCCACCCCTTGCATCATACCATGTCTGAATGCCCATTATGATGCCTGTGTGCCCCTGTCTTTTGGTCTAGGGAGAGGGCCCCACCAACCAGAGAAAGGGTCCCAGTTTCTAGATGTAAGAGTGATCATGGGAAATAGCAAATAGAAGAAATAGGGGCTGTAATATTTGTTCCTTTTCTGGGGATACCATGTAGTTATGCCCCTCAGTAGGCAAAGTTTGATCAAAGGGCCAAGATGGAGTTAGGGGCTGGGGGCCTAGGAGAGTGGTTCTGAAGCAGGACTTGGGAAAATGGGAAGAAGTCAGTGCCCCAGTCTTTCACTTACTATGATTTTCAAAGCACTTTCACATCATTTATACTGCTGCATGAATATATGTGATTAGAGGAGCGATGCTGTATTCATTGGCTCAATGAGGACACTGAAGACCAGAGAGGAAGCTGCCATAAACAGGCAGTGGGTGACAAAGCAAGTGGGACTAGAACTTGGGCCAAAAGGAGGGGCAGGTGGGAGGCAGCCAAAAATAGCCCAGAATGCTGACCAGTGGCCTCCCTTCCTCCTGGCTCTCTAGACAGGATCCTACCTGCAGGGGGTGCTTCAGAGCACAGCTTTACTTTTCGTAGTAACCTCTTGATCCCTGTGCCACTGTGGTTTTATGCCTTACTCTTAGTGGGAACCATAAACATAGTTCTAAGGAGGCTGGGAGGTCTGGACTGGATAGAATTCACCCCAGTATGGCAAAGTGGCTGTGGCCAGACTACTTCTCTAGATTCCTCCTCACTGGACAGGGCATCCCTGAAGGAAAGGCCCCAGTCAGGGGCTTAGGGATAAAACTCATCTTCCTAGGACAGAGCACCTGGGGGAAGGAGCAGCTGTGGGCGCAGCTTCAGTGGATTTAAACTTTCCTGCCTGCCAGCTCTGAAGACAGCAGCTGATCCTGACAAATGGGATTCTCTCAGCACAGCGCACCAGCTCTGCTATGGGACAGACTGCCTCAAGTGGGTCCCTGACCCCCAAGCGTCCTGACTGGGAGAGACCTCCCAACAGTGGTCGACAGACACCTCATACAGGAGAGCTCTGGCTGGCATCAGGCCAGTGCCCCTCTGAGATGAAGCATCCAGAGGAAGGAGCAGGCAGCAATCTTTGCTGTTCTTCAGCCTCCACTGTTGATACCCAGGTGGGTAGGGTCTGGAGTGGACCTCCAGCAAACTGCAGCAGACCTGCAGAAGAGGGGCCTGTTAGAAGAAAAACTAAGAAACAGAAAGCAACAATATCAACATCAACAACAACAACAACAAAAAACCCACACAGAAACCTCATCCAAAGACCATCAGCATCAAAGATCAAAGGTAGATAAATCTATGAAGATGAAGATAAAACAGCACAAAACGCCGAAAATTCCAAAACCAGAATGCCTCTTCTCCTCAAATGATCACAGTTCCTCTCCAGCAAAGGCACAAAACTGGACAGAGAATGAGATTGACTAATTGACTAAAGTAGGCTTCAGAAGGTGGGAAATAACAAACTCCTCTGTGCTAAAGGGGCGTGTACTAACCAAATGCAAGGAAGCTAAGAACCTTGATAAAAGGTTACAGGAACTGCAATCTAGAATAACCAGTTTATAGAGGAACATAAATGACGGGATGGAACTGAAAAAAACCAGCACAGGAACTTCGTGAAGCATACACAAGTACCAATAGCCGAATCTATCAAGTGGAAGAAAGGATATCAGCGATTGAATATCACCTTACTGAAATAAGGCATGAAGACAAGATTAGAGAAAAAAGAATGAAAAGGAATGAACAAAGCCTCCAAGAAGTATGGGACTATGTGAAAAGGCCAAACCTACGATTGATTGGTGTACCTGAAAGTGATGGGGAGAATGGAACCAAGTTGGAAAACACACTTCAGGATATTATACTGGAGAACTTCCCCAACTTAGCCAGACGGGCTAACATTTAAACTCAGGAAATAGAACCACTATTAAGATACTCCCTCGAGAAGAGCAACCCCAAGTCACATAATTGTCAGATTCTCCAAAGTTGAAATGAAGGAAAAAATGTTAAGGGCAGCCAGAGAGAAAGATCAGATTACCTACAAAGGGAAGTCCATCAGACTAACAGCAGATTTCTCTGCAGAAACCCTACAAGCCAGAAGAGAATGGGGGCCAATATTCAACATTCTTAAAGAAAAGAATTTTCATCCCAGAATTTCATATCCAGCCAAACTAAGCTTCATAAGGAAAGGAGAAATAAAATCCTTTTTAAACAAGCAAATGCTGAGGGATTTTGTCGCCACCAGACCTGCCTTACAAGAACTTCTGAAGGAAGCACTAAATATAGAAAGGAAAAACCGGTAGCAGCCACTGCAAAAACACACCAAAATATAAAGACCAAGGAAACTATGAAGAAACTGCATCAACTAATGTTCAAAATAACCAGCTAGCATCATGATGACAGGATCAGATTCACACATGACAATATTAACCTTAAATGTAAATGTGCTAAATGCCCCAATTAAAAGATACAGACTGGCAAATTGGGTAAAGGGTCAAGACCCATCGGTGTGTTGTATTCATTCAGGAGACCATCTCACGTACAAAGACACACGTAGGCTCAAAAGAAAGGGATCAGGGAATATTTACCAAGCAAATGGAAAGCAAAAAAAAAAAGCAGGAGTTGCAATCCTAGTCTCTGCTAAAACAGACTTTAAACCAACAAAGATCAAAAAAGACAAGGTCATTACATAATTTTTGTAAAGAGATGAATGAAACAAGAAGAGGTAACTATCCTAAATGTATATGCACCCGCCCAATATGGGAGCACTCAGCTTCATAAAAGAAGTTCTTAGAGATCTACAAAGAGACTTGGACTCCCACACAATAACAGTGGGAGGCTTTAACACCCCACTGTCAATATTAGGCAGATCAAGGAGACAGAATATTAACAAGGATACTCAGGACTTGAACTCAGCTCTGAACCAAGCAGACCTAATAGACGTCTACAGAACTCCACCCCAAATCAACAGAATATACATTCTTCCCAGTGCCGCATAGACTTATTCTAAAATTGACCACATAATTGGAAGTAAAACACTCTTCAGCAAATGAACGGAAATCATACACAGTCTTTCAGGCCAAAGTGCAATCAAATTAGAACTCAGGGTTAAGAAACTCACTCAAAACAACAACCTGCTCCTGAATGACTACTGGGTAAATAACAAAATTAAGGCAGAAATAAAGAAGTTATTTGAAACCAGTGAGAACAGACAACGTACCAGAATCTCTGGGACACAACTAAAGCAGTGTTAAGAGGGAAATCAGAAAGCTGGAAAGATCTGATATCAACACCCTGACATTACAATTAAAAGAACTGGAGAAGCAAATTCAAAAGCTAGCAGAAGACAAGAAATAACTAAGATCAGAGCAGAACTGAAGGAGACAGAAACACAAAAAACCCTTCAAAAAAAAATCTATGAATCCAGGAACTGGTATGTTGAAAAGATTAACAAAATAGACGGACTCCTGGCTAGACTAATAAGAAAAGAGAGATCAATCAAATAGACACAAGAAAAAATGATAAAGGGGATATCACCACCGATCCCACAGAAATACAAGCTACCATCAGAGAGTACTATAAACACCTCAATGCAAATAAACTAGAAAATCTAGAAGAAATGGATAAATTCCTGTACACATACACGCTCCCAAGACATAACCAGGGAGAAGTCGAATCCCTGAATAGACCAATAACAAGTTTTGAAAGTGAGACTGTAATTAATAGCCTAGAAATGAAAAAAAAGCCCAGTACCAGTCGGATTTATAGCCAAATTCTACCAGACGTACAAAGAGGAGCTGGTACCATTCCTTGTGAAACTATTCCAAACAATAGAAAAAGAAGGACTCCTCCCCAACTCATTTTATGGGGCCAGCATCATCCTGATACCAAAATCTGTCAGAGACACAACAAAAAAAGAAAATCTCAGGCAGATATCCCTGATGAACACTGATGCAAAAATTCTCAATGAAATACTGCCAAAATGAATCCAGCAGCACATCAAAAAGCTTATCCACCATGATGAAGTTGGCTTCATACCTGGGATGCAAGGCTGGTTCAATATACGCAAATCAATAAATGTAATCCATCACATAAACAGAACCAATGATAAAAACCACATGATTATCTCAACAGATGCAGAAGAGGCCTTTGATAAAATTCAACATTCCCTCATGTTAAAAACTCTCAGTAAACTAGGTATTGATGAAACATAACTCAAAATAACAAGAGCTATTTAAAGCAAACCCATAGCCAATATCACACAGAATGGGCAAACGCTGGAAGCATTCCCTTTGAAAACTGGCACAAGACAAGGATGCCCTCTCTCATCACCCCTATTCACCATAGAATAGGAAGTTCTGGGCAGGGCAGTCAGGCAAGAGAAGGAAATAAAGGGTATTGAAATAGGAGGAAAGGAAGTCAAATTGTCTCTGTTTGCAGATGACATGATTATATATTTAGAAAACTTCATCATCTCAGCCCCAAAACTCCTTAAGCTGATAAGCAACTTCAGCAAAGTCTAACAAAATCAATTTGCAAAAATCTCAAGCATTCCTATGCCCCAATAATAGACAAGCAGAGAGCCAAATTATGAGTGAACTCCCATTCGCAATTGGTACAAAGAGAATAGAATACCTAGGAATACAACTTACAAGGGAAATGAAGCACCTCTTCAAAGAGAACTACAAACAACTGCTCAAGTAAATAAAAGAGGACATAAACAAATGGAAAAACATTCCATGTTCATGGATAGGAAGAATCAATATCGTGAAAATGGCCATACTGCCTAAAGTAGTTTATAAATTCAGTGCTTTTGCCATTAAGCTACCTTTGACTTTCTTTGAAGAATTAGAAAAAAACGACTTTAAATTTCATATGGAACCAAGAAAGAGCTCATATAGCCAAGACAGTCCTAAGCAAAAAGAACAAAGCTGAAGGCATTGCACTACCTGACTTCAAACTATACTACAAGGCTACAGTAACTAAAGCAGCATGGTACTGGTACCAAAACAGATACATCAACCAATGGAACAAAACAGAGACCTCAGAAATAACACCACACATCTATAACCATCTGATCTTCAACAAATCTGACAAAAAGAAGCAATGTGGAAGGAATTCCCTATTTAATAAGTGGTGGTGGAAAAACTGGTTAGCCATAGGCAGAAAACAGAAACTGGGCCACTTCCTTAAACCTTATACAGAAATTAACTCAAGATGGATTAAAGACTTAAAAGTAAGATCCAAAACCAAAAAAAAAAAAAAACAAAAAACAAAAACCCTAGAGGAAAACCTAGGCAATACCATTCAGGGCATAGGTATGGGCAAAGACTTCATGACTAAAACACCAAAAGCAACTGCAACAAAAGCCAAAATTGGCAAATGGGATCTAATTAAACTAATGAACTTCTGTACAGCAAAAGAAACTATCATCAGAGTGAACAGACAGCCTACAGAATGGGGGAAAATTTTTTGCAATCTCCCTATCTGACAAAGGCCTAGTATCCAGAATCTACAAGGAACTTAAACGAATTTACAAGAAAAAAACAATCAAAAAGTGAGTGAAGGATATCAACGGATACTTCTCAAAAGAAGACATTTATGTGGCCAACAAACATGAAAAAAAGCTCATCATCACTGGTCATTAGAGAAATGCAAATCAAAACCACAATGAGATACCATCTCACACTAGTTAGAATAACGATCATTAAAAAGTCAGGAAACAACAGCATTTCCTTGTAGTGAAAACATAAAGTCTTTTCTTTGAGTTATTGTGAAGTTTTTCTCATATATTCGGAGCATTATTCCTCTTTGTTATATGCATAGTTTGTGTTTTGTCACCAAAATTCATCACCTACATTCAAGTCCCTTTCATTCCTCAAGAATTATCCCACTTCTGAAATCACTGATGCAGACATGCTCTTCTCTGACCCTCACCTCATGTCCTTAGAGTATAATCACTTAACTGCTCTCGCTTCACTGGGACCTCCAACTCACTGAACATTTTTGTGTTTTTGAGACAGGGTCTCACTTTGTGACCCAGGCTGGAGTCAAGAATTGAGGTTTGGGAACCTCCCCCTAGGTTTTAGAAGATGTATGGAAACGCCTGGTTGTCTAGGCAGAGGTTTGCTGCCGGGGCAGGGCCCTCATTGAGAACCTCTGCTAGGGCAGTGTGGAAGGGAAATATGGGATTGAAGCACCCACAAATAGTCCCCACTGGGGCACTGCTTAGTGGAGCTGTGAGAAGGAGGCCACCATCCTCCAGAGCCCAGCATGGTAGATCTCCCAACAGCATGCCCTGCGCACCTGGAAAAGCTGCAGACACTCAACACCAACCCATAAAAGCAGCTGGGAGGGAGGTTGTACCCTGCAAAGCCACAGGGGCAGAGCTTCCCAAGACCCTGGCAAATCTTGCATCAGTGTGACCTGGATGTGATACATGCAGTCAAAGGATATCATTTTGAATCTTGAAGATTTGAATGCCCCACTGGATTTTAGACTTGCATGGGGCCTGGAGCCCCTTGTTTTGGCCAATTTCTCCCATTTTGGAATGGGGATATTTTCCCAATGCCTATACCCCCATTGTATCTAAGAAGTAACTAACTTGCTTTTGATTTTACAGGCGCATAGGTGGAAGGGACTTGCCTTGTCTCAGATAAGACTTTGGACTGTGGACATTTGAGTTAATGCTAAAATGAGTTAAGATTTTGGGGGACTGTTGGCAAGGCATGATTAGTTTTGACATGTGAGGACATGATATTTGGGAAGGGCCAGGGGTGAAATGATATGGTTTGGCTGTGTCCCCACCCAAATGTCACCTTGAATTGTAGCTTCCATGATTCCCATGTGTTGTGGGAGTGACCCGGTGGGAGTTAATTGAATCATGGGGTGGTTTTTCCCATACTGTTCTCCTGGTAGTAAATAAGTCTCATGAGATCAGTGGTTTTATAAGCTGTTTCCCCTTTTGCTTTGCTCCCATGCTCTCTTGCCTGCTGCCATGTAAGAAGTGCCTTTCACGGCTGGGTGTTGTGGCTCACGCCTGTAATGTCAGCACTTTGGGAGGCCGAGGTGGGTGGATCATGAGGTCAGGAGATTGAGACCATCCTGGCTAACATGGTGAAACCCTGTCTCTAATAAAAAATTACAAAAAATTAGCCAGGCGTGGTGGTGGGAGCCTGTTGTCCCAGCTACTTGGGAGGCTGAGGCAGGAGAATGGCGTGAACCCGGGAGGCGGAGCTTGCAGTGAGCCGAGATCGCATCACTGCACTCCAGCCTGGGTGACAGAGCGAGGCTTCATCTCAAAAAAAAAAAAAAAAAGAAAAAAAAAAGAGAAGTGCCTTTCACCTTCCACCATGATTGTGAGGCCTTCCAAGCCATGTGGAAATGTGAGTCCGTTAAACCTCTTTTTCTTTATAAATTACCCAGGCTCAGGTGTGTCTTTATTAGCAGCATGAGAACAGACTAATACAAGTTGTTAAACCATTTCACTGATGAGAATTGAAAGATTCATATCAGGGGATAATTTGCCCATCACCACAGTGGATAAGTGGCAGAACATGGGTGTTCCTTCTATTGATTAGCCTGTAGATTTCATTAACATTGGAGGGGAGTAGAATTTATTTATAAACTTCCTAGTACAAATTTTATGATCACTCTGAAGTAGAATTGGTACTTTATTGTGGAGTTGCCAGCGTATTGCACACTGCACCTCCTGTGGCATGACCTTATAATAAGTTGTTACTTATAAGAGTGTATCTCTGGATGTATCAAAAAGACCTCTGCCGAGTCAGCCCAGAGGAACCAAACCACGGCCCGGTCTCTGAACGGGGTTCGACATTTTCTCTTCTCATCTCATCTCCTCTTATCTCTTTCCTTTTATTTTTTTCCTCCTCTCCCTCTTGCCTCTCCCCGTCCCTGTTGCTGTTCCTCAAGTCTGGTTCTGTCACCTAGGCTGGAGTGCAGTGGTGCAATCACGGCTCACTGCAACCTCTGCCTCCCAGGCTCAAGCCATCCTCCCACCTCAGCCTCCTGAGTAGCTGGGACTACAGATGCCTGCCACCACACCAAGCTATTTTTTTTTTTTTGTATTTTTAGTAGAGATAGGGATTTCACTATGTTGCCCAGGCTAGATTTGAACTTCTGAGCTCAAGCGATTCACTCTCCTCAGCCTCCCAAAGTTTGAGGATTATAGGCGTGAGCCACTGCGCCCAGTCAGTTTGAGCTTTTCATACATGCTTTCTCAGGGATGTCATCCTTGACTGTGCAGCCCATCGATGCTGTTGGGGAGTAGCACAGTCTGAACCACGGTGTCCTTCAAAAAGTCGGTGCCCTTCAAGGACCTGGCTGTGAACATCACCAGGGAGGAGCGGGCACTACTGGACACAGCCCTGAGGAAGCACAGAGACATGATGCTGGAGATCTTGAGTCCTGTGGCATCTGTGGCTGAATCTGTCAACATTCATTTACTTCATCAAATGCTACCCAGAATAGCTTCCCCACATTCCACTCCATCTCTGCCCTGGCTCCTCTGCAGTAGTCCCCACCTCATCTGCTTTAAATATGTTCCCAGATCCTCAGTGGATGCCTGAAATGAGAGTATCGAACCTTTTCTATGCTGTTTTTTCCTGTACATTCATACCCATGATAAGGGTTAAATTAGGCACACGCAAGAGATTAACAATAAAAATTAATAATAACATCAAATAATATAAAAATACCCTGTAATAAAAGTTATGTAAATGTGGTCTCTTAAAATATCTTATTGCGTGATACTTAATTTTCAGACCACAGTTGACCACAGGTAACTGAAGCCGCAAAAGCGAAACCTCAGCTGAGGGAGGACCGCTTTGCACCCCTATAGCACTTAGAGCTAACTGGACAGAATTTGCTTATTTATTTACTTATGTGTAGTCTGTCACCTCATGAGAATGCCCACTTCCTGACCAAGAATTTATGGGGTTTTTTTGCCACTCCATATCTAACACCCAGAACCATGCTGGACACTCAATGGATATTTGTTAAAAGGAGGAAAAACTGTGTTAAGTATTTACTAACAAGCGTTCTGCTCTGTGAACCATGGTGGAGTTTAACACCCCAGTAGTAAACATAGAGACTGTTCCTCTAAAAGAGACCTCTCAGGGTTCTGATTGAGCTTATGCCTATTGGACATCTTTTGAAAATAAGATCCAATCTACTGTGGAAACAATCCCATCCTGGTTGTAAAAAAGAGAAGGTTTAGCAGCCTGTCAGAGACAGTGTCCCATTCCGCCACCCAGGCTGGAGGGCAGTGGCACAATCAGCTCACTGCAGCCTCAAATTTCTGGGCTCAGGTGATCCTCCTGCCTCAGCTTCCTGAGTAGCTGGGACTACAGACATACACCACTACGCCTAACTAATTTTCTATTCTTTTAGAGACAAGGTCTGTATGTTGCCCAGACAGGCCTTGAACTCCTGGCCTCAAGTCACAATCTCCCAAAGTGCTGCAGTTACAGGCAGGGGCCACCATGCCTGGCCATGCAGTCTGTCTTTAGCCCTGGGCATGGGCATCAGCAAACAGCCCTCCAGTCTCTGAGCTCAAGGCCAGGTGCCCTTCCTGCTCTGGGCGGGGCCTCCCATGTCTCTGGTATTTAGGGCGCTCTTCCTGGCATTGCCCTTTCATGAGTGCTGTGTTCCTGCCCTTGAAGATCAGGCACAGATCTCAGCACAGAATGAAACATTCAGGTATGTGTTTTCCGCAAACAGGTTATCAGCTCTCCAAATCAGATGTGAGTGCTCAGAGCCAGGAGAGGAGAAGCGGAGGGAAGGAGGAGGCCAACCCAATCCCGAGTGCAGGTGAGCTCCAGGTCCTATGAGCTGGTGTGAAGAGCTGCCCAGGAGGGACAGGACCGGGGCCATGTCAACCTCAGGTGTCCTTGAGGGAGTGGCTTTTCCAATGTGGTATTGAGGCCAATGTGAAAATGCCTGTCCAGTAGTGTCATAATTCTTCAAACATTTCCCTCCCTCTTCATCTAACCTTCAGCACGTTCCTTGGCCTCAGAGGGAGGCATCTTTCTTCTATGACTGGAGTTAAACTTTACACAGTGCCCTTTGTTTCTGGCCCTCCCTCTGTTGATTTTCCCTGTCTTAATCTCCCCAACATCCATCTTTTAATTTTCCCTCTCATTTTAGTCTTAGTAATATTCTCTAATTGTTGATGTCCTATAATGTTCTTCTGATGGCTGATATATTCCTTTATTTCACGTCTTTACTCTTTGTTAAAGATCAGTATTTGAAACATACCCACACGTGTCTTGCTTGCTTTTATAAAATTTTCATTCCCCTAATGCCACTGTAGCTGTTTCTTTTCTCAAAGAAACATCTTTTCACATCTTCTCAGGTATGGAAAGTGAACTTAAAAAGCATGAAATGATAGTCACACAGGATATCTTCAGGAAATTCCCATTCATCCGTGCTTCAGTTGTTAAGTCTCAGGGAATGACCCTGCCTGTCCACCTAAGGGACCTGGGAATGGGATGCGTTAGAAACCCGGCACAACCACCTGCCTGAAAATAGAGATGAACATAGGCACTGCCCTAGCAGCAAATTTTGCATAATTTGAATTTTGGAATGAAATTGGCCTAAAGTCAAACTTTAATCTGATTTTCTATGAAATGGAGGCTGCTTGATCATACCTCACATACATAGCATGTGGAACATAAACAAGACCTAAAACTTAACCAGAAAGCAATGCAGGTGATGGGCTGAAGTTTAGAAACTCTATGCGAATGTAAGAAAGTAACACTCTATTTGAATATAACTGACTCAGGGGACTTAAGCTGGAGAGGATCCCTGAAGGGCCAACTCAGAAGTAATATGTAAAGGAATGAATGAAGGAATGTATGTCAGCAAGCCTCCCACAGCCTCTTCCTTCCATGCCAAGAGCAGAGATTTCTTACCAGAGAGGAGCTTTTTTAATGTAATGAGCCTGGGGAAGATTTCACATACAACCCAAACTTCTGTCCTTCTGGCCTGGCCTTCATTTTTCTGCCTTCTGGCCTCACTTGCTGCCTTCTTGTCTTCTGACTCTGCCTTACTCCTTTCTGGGCTTCCGGCCTTTTGCCTTCCAGCCTTTCTGGCCTTCTGACGTACTTGGTTCCTTTCTGGCTGCTGCCATCTGGCCTGGCCTTCTGCCTTCTGGCCTTGCCTTCTTGCCTTCACACCTTCTGCATTTGGCCTTCTGGTTTTCTTTACTTCTGCATTCTGACCATCTGACTTGGCCTTCTGCCTTCTGGTTTTGTGCCTTCTGGTCTTCTGCCTTCTGATGATCTGATCTGGCTTTCTGCCTTCTGGCCTGGCCTTCTGCATTCTGGCCTCTGGTCATTCTGGCCTTCTGCCTTCTGGCCTCTGGCCTTCTGCTTTCTGACCATGTGGCCCACCGCCATCTGGCCTGGCCTTCTACATTCTTGCCTTCTAGCTTTCTGGAGCTCTGGCATGATGTCTTCCTTTTGGTGTTCTGTCTTCTGGCCTGGACTCCTGCCTTCCGGCATTCTGGCCCTCTGGCCTGGCCTTTTGTTTTCTGGCTGTCTTCTCTCTGGCCTGGCCTCTGGTTTTCTGCTTTCTGGCTTTCTGCCCATCTGGCCTGGCTGTTGGCCTTCTGTCCTCCTGTCTTCCTGTCCTTCTTTCTAACTTCCTGGCCTTGCTTTCTGGCACTCCAGCTTGGCCATCCCCCTTTCCTGTGTTCCTCCTTTTGGTGTTCAGCCCTCTGGCCTGGCCTTCTGCATTTTTGCCTGGAGTTCTGTTTTCTGGCCTACTGACCTTCTGGCCTTGTTCCCTGGTCTTCTACCTTCTGGCCATGTGGCCTGGCCTTCTGCCCTCTGGTCTTCTGACCTGGCCTTCTTCCTTCTAGTCTTCTGCTTTCTTGCCTGACCTTCTGTTTTCTGTCCTTCTGCCTTCTGTCCTTTTGCCTTCTGGCCCTCTGCCTTCTGGCCTTCTGGCTTTTGTCCTTCTGCCCTTCTGCTTTCTTGTCATTTACCCTTCTGCACCTGACCTGGCCTTTTGCATTCTGGCCTCCAGGTTTATGGCCTTCTGCCCTCTGGTCTTCTTTTTTTGGGCCTTGTAGCCTTCTGCCTTCTGGTCTGGCCTGGCTTGCCGGCCTTCTGCCTTCCGCTCATCTGGCCTGGCCTTCTGGCTTTCTGGCGCTCCGGCCTGACCATCTACTGTCTTTCTGTTGGTGTTCTGGCTTCTTGCCTCGTCTTCTGTATTCTTGCCTGGTTTTCTGTATTTTGTTGCTGCCTACTGACCTTCTGGCCTTCATCCCTGGCTATCTGGCCTTTTGCCTTCTGACCCTGTGGCCTGGCCTTCTGCCTTTTGGCCTTCTGTCCTGGTCTTTGCCTTCTGAGATCTGGCCTTCTTCCTTCTGGATATCTGGCTGTGCCTTTGGCCTTCTCACCTTCTTGTTTCCTTCCTGGCCTTCTGCCCTCTAGCCTGTTTTTCTGGTCTTGCCTTCTTTCTGCCTTCTGGCCTTTTCTGGCCTGGCTTTTTCTTTCCTGGCTCTCTTTTCTCTAGCTTGGCATTCTGCGTTCTGCCATTCTAGCCTTCTGGCTTTCAGCCTGCTCACCTCTGTCCATCTGGCTTGGGCCTCTGCCTTCTTGCCTGGCCTTTGTTTGCTGGCCTTCTGGCCTTGTGCCTTCAGGAATTCTGACCTTTGGGACTGGCCTTATGGTTTCTGGCCATCTTCTCTCTGGCCTGGCCTCTGGCCTTCTGCCTTTTGGCCTTCTGCCCATCTGGCCTGGCCTTTTGCTTTCTTGACTTGTCTTTTGTTCTCTGGCCTCTGACCTGCTGTCTTCTGACCTTCTGACCTTCTCTCTTGGCTTTCTGGATTTCTTCCCTTGTCTTCTTGCTTCTGGCTTTTTTCCCTGGCCTTTTGGTCTTCTGCCTTCTGCCCTGGCCTTCTGTTTTCTGGCCTTCTGGCCTGCTACCTACTGACCTTCTAGACTTCTTCCCTGGCTTTCTGCCTGCTGGCCTTCTGACCACGTGGCCTAGCCTTCTACCCTCTGGCCTTCTGGCCTGGCCTTTTGCCATCTTATATTCTGTCTTGGTTTTCTGCCCTCTGGAAGTCTGACCAGGCCTTTGGCTGTCTCACCTTCTTGCTTTCTTCCTGGCCTTCTGCTTGCTGGTCTTCTGACCTTCTGCCTTCTGGCCTTCTTGCTTCTTGGTGCTCCGGCATGGCCCTCTTCCTTTCAGTGTTCTGTCTTCTGGCTTGGCCTTCCGCCTTCTGACATTCTGGCCTTGTGGCCTGGTCTTTTGTTTTCTGGCCTCCATCTCTCTGGCCTGGCCTCTGGCTTTCTGCCTCTAGCCTTCTGCTCCTCTGGCTTGGTCTTCGGCCTTCTGTCCTTCTTTCTTCTGGCTTTCCTCCTTCTAACCTTCTGGCTTTCCTCCTTCTAAACTTCTGGACTTCTGGTTTCTTGGCACTCCGGCTTGGCCTTCTTCCTTTTGGTGTTCTCTCTTGTGGTCTGGTCTTCTGCCTTCTTGCCTCACTTTCTGTTTTCTGGCTTTCTTCCCTTGTCTACTTTTTTCTGGCCTTCCTCCCTGGCCTTCTGCATTCGTTCCTGGTGTTCTGTTTTCTGGCCTTCTGGCCTGCTGCCTACTGACCTTCTAGCATTCTTACCTGGCCTTCTGCCTTCTGGCCTTTTGGCCTGATATTTTGCCTTCTGGCTATCTGGCCAGGCCTCCAGCCTGCTCACCTTCTTGCTTCCTTTCTGCCCTTCTGCTTGCTGGTCTTCTAGCTTTCTACTTTCTGGCCTTCTGGCATGGCCTTTCCTTTTCTGGACCTCTTCTTTCTGGCCTGGCCTTCTGGCTTTCTGCCTTCTGGCCATCTGGCCTGGCATTCTGTCTTCTAGCATGGCTTTCTGCCATCTGCCATTCTGGCCTCTGTCTTCTCTCCTGGTCTTCTGCCTTCTTGCCCTTTTCTGCCTTCTTGGCCTTCTGCCTTCTGGCCTTTTGGCCTGGCCTTCTGCCTTCTTGCCTTCTGGCTTTCTGCCTCCTGGCCTTTGGCCTTTTGTTCTGGTCCTCTTCTCTCTGGCCTGGCCTCTGGCCTTCTGGCTTCTGGCCTTCTGCTCATGTGGCCTGGCCTTCTGCCTTCTGGCCTTCTGGCTTTGGCTTTCTTCTGGCTTTGGCTTTCTTCTGTCTGGCCTTCTGCTTTCCGGCCATCTGGCCTGACCTTCTGCCTCCTGGCCTTCTGCCTTCTTCTTTTTGGCCTCTGGCTTAATGGTGCTCTGGCCTGGCCTCCTCCTCTTGTTCTTCTGCCTTCTTGCCTTGTCTTTTGCTTTCTGATCATCTGGCCTGCTGTTTTCTGGCCTTCTGTTTTCTGGCCTGGCCCTCTGTTTTCTGGCCTTCTGGCCTGCTTCCTTTTGTTCTTCTGTCCTTCTTACTTCTGGCCTTCAGGCTTTCTGGCACTCCAGCTTGGCCTTCCTCCTTTCAGCTTTTTGTTTTCTGGCCTGGCTTTCACCCTTCTTGCTTGGCCTTCTGTTTTCTGGCCTTCTGGTGTTCTTCTCTGGTCTTCTGCCTCTGGCTATCTGGCCTTCTGACTTCTGGCTATCCGGCCGGGCCATTGGCCTTCTCATTTCCTTCCTTCTTCCTGGTCTCTCCTTGCTGGTCATCTGGCCACCTGCCTTCTGGCCTGTTTCTCTGGCCTGGGTTTCTGCCCTCTGGCCTTCTGACTTTTGCCTTCTGGACTTCTATCTTCTTGCCTTTGCCTTTCTGGTTCTCTGGCCTGGCCTTCTTTCTTCTGGCCTTCTGCCTTCTGGCCTCCTGGCTTTCTGGAACTCCAGGCCTTCTTTTGTTTGGTGTTCTGTCCTCTTTCTGCTTTCTGTTCTGGCCTGACTTTCTGCTTTCTTGCCTTGCCTTCTGTTTTCTGGCCTTCTGGCCCGCTGTCTTCTGGCCTTATGGCCATGTGGCATGGCCTTCTGTCCTCTTGCCTTCTGGCTTGGCCTTCTGCTTTCTGGCGTTCTGTGCTGGTCTTCTGCCTTCTGGCCATCTGGCCTTCTGCCTTCATTTTTCCGGCTATCTAGCCAGGCTTTTGGCCTTTTCACTTCCTTCCTTCCTTCCTGTCCTTCTGCTTGCCGGTCTTCTGGCCTTCTGGCTTCTGCTTTGGCCTTCTGGCATTCTGGCCTTCTGGTCTGACCTATTGTTTTCTGGCCATGTTCCTTCTGGCCTGGCCTCCTGGCTTTCTGCCTTCTGGCCTTCTTGCCAAGCCTTCTGGCCTAGCCTTGTGCCTTCTGGCCATCTGGCCTAGCATTCTGCCTTCTAGCATGGCTTTCTGCCATCTGGCCTTCTGCCTTCTGTTCTCGTCTTCTGCCATCTGGCCTTCTGCACTTGCTGCCTTCTGTCCTCTGGCCTGGTCTTCTGCCTTCTTTCCTGCTGGCCTTCTGTCTTTTGGCCTTCTGCATTCTGGCTTATCCCTCTGGCCTTCTGGCTTTCTGGTGCTCTGGCCTGGCCTCCTTTTTTTCTGGTATTCTGCCTTCTGGTCTGGCCTTCTGCCTTCTGTCCTTCTGTTCTTTTTTTTCTGCCCTTCTGGCCTCTGGCCGCCTTTCTGACCTTTCTAAACTGAGTCAGGGCTAGAGAGGGCTGTGGCATTACCTTTAAAGATACATCATCCATGAATATGTCGCCACACCCCAACCCAGGCTATATATCCCTTTGGGGAGAAAGAATGTTAAGCCCTCTCTATGAGGCTGCCCCAAGTCTTTCCAGGCTGGGCTCTCTGACTCCACTTCACCCCACTTTCTAGCCTTACCTTCTGCTTTCTGGCCTTGCCTTCTGGTCATTGCTTTTTCTCCCTTTGGCTTTCTGCCTTTTTTGCCTCTGCCTTTCTGGCTTTCTTCCTTCTGGACTTCTGGCCTTCTCCCTTCTGGCCTGGCCTTCTACCTTCTGGCCTCTGGCCTGCCCTTCTGGGTTTCTGGTCTGCTGTATTTTGGCCTTGTCTTCTCCCTTCGGGCCTTCTGCCTTTTGGCCTTCTGTCCCTCTACCTTCTGGCCTTCTATCTTGGGCTTCTGTATTCTGGCTTTCCATCCTGGTCTTTCTCTTCTGGCCTCTGTCTTCTGTCCCTCTGGCCATCTGCCTTTCTGTCTTTTGCCTTCTGTCTTCTCTCCTTGCCTTCTGCCTTCTAGCCTTCTGCCTTCTGTCCTCTGGCCTTCTCCCTTTAGGCCTTCTATTTTTTTTTCCTTCTGGCCCTCTCTCTGGCCTTCTGTCTTTTTGGTGTTCTGCCTTCTGGCCTGGCCTTCTGCCTCCTAACATTCTGGCCTTCTGGCCTGGCCTTCCTGCTCTTTCTTTTGGTGCAGTACCTGTTCAGGTCTTTTGCCTTTCTTTTTTTTCCATTGGGCACTCTACACTTTTCTTACTGGTTAGTAGGTGTTCTTTATATATTCTGGATATTAGTTCTTGATTGAAGATACTATTGCTAATATCTTCTCTATTCTGTGGGTCGCTCTGTGATTCTCCTAAGGGTGATATTTGTTGGACAGATATTCTCATTTGTAATATGATACATTTTATCTCTTTTTTTCTCTCAACAGAATAGAATTTTCCCAAGGATATTTAAAAGAAGAAAGCAGCATTTTCTAGTGGATGAAGGGGTTTGAGCAGAGGGAGGTGGGAATGTCAGGACCTTGGAGGACACAGGTGTCACCTGACTGTCAAGGATATGTAAGAATCTGGAAATGGTGGGGAGGCTACAGGAGTTTTGGGTGGGATAATCATGGAGGCTTTCTAAAGCCATGCTGTGGAGTTGGTCTTCCTTCCTGAAGTCCACAGAGAGCTGAAGTTTTGAGCAAGGGCTGTCAAGACCAGAGCTGGGGTTAGGAATATTAATTCAACAGCAAATGCCTGATGGGGTGAAGTGGAGTCAGAGAGAGCCCAGCCTGGAAAGACTTGGGGCAGCCTCAGAGACAGGGCTTAGCATTCTTTCTCCCCAAAGGGTTATAGCCTGGGGATGGGGTGTGGAGACGCATTCCTGGATGATGTATCTTTTAAGGATAATGCCACAGCCCTCTCTAGCCTGACTCAGTCTAGAGCTGTCTTTCTGCTCTTATTAAAAGCTCATAGAACAAGCAGATGAGTCAGAGGTTCATAGGGCAATCCTTCATCCACCAGCACTCTGAGAGCATTGGAGGAGATGGGGCAAGCCTGCCAAACTCCTCTCGCTGAAATCTAAACATCCCAAAACCCAGATAGGGATATGGAAATCATACATTTTATTTTGAGATATATTTTCACTCTTCTAAAAATATTTAAGGTGACTAACAAAATAATAACAATAACATCTCTACTGTATCCTTAGGTCATACACCATACTGGTCATTATGGTAGGAGACACACTTGAAGCTGTGCACAGAGAGGATGCCAAAAGCAGAGGCATGTGATGGAGAATAATGCAGAAGCTCAAAGAGCCTGTGGTGGGGAGTTGTATGTGTCCACCTGGCTAGGATGTAGCACCCAGTTACTCAATCCAACACTAACCTAAGTGTTGCTCTGAAGGGATTTTGTAGATTGGGCTAACATCTACTATCAGTTGACTTAAGATAAGGAGATTGTCTTCAATAATTTGAATAGGCCCCATTTGATCAGTTAAAGGCCTAAAGAGTGGAATTGAGGTTCCTCTGAGGAAGAAAAAATTCTTCCCCAAGACTGCAGCATCATCAGCTTCTGCCTGAGCACTTGCAGCCTGCTGACCTGCCCTGAAGATTTCAGAATTTGCCAACCCCACAATTCCATGAGCAGATACCTTAAAGTAAGCCTTTTTTTATTTCTGTCTCTATGTCTGTCTCTCTCTCTCCCTCTACCTCTACTTCTACCTCTTTATCTCCATCGCTACCTCCATCTTCATCACCATCTCTATCATCTCTGTCTCCATCTGTATCTCTAAGTGTGCATCCATATCTCTGTCTGCATATCTTGTTGGTCCTGTTTCTCTACAGACTGCAAATGAGTACTTAAAGCCAAAGCCAGTGGGAGCAGCGGACAATGAGGACCAGCTCTCTGACCTTAGTGTCTTCCGTAGTTTCTCTCTCTTATTCTGCTGTAGCTACAAAAACCCTCTTTCTAGTCTTCAAACATTCCAAGCATGTTGTAGCTGCCAGACCTTGGCATTTGTTCCCTTCACCGGGAAAGCTCTTCCTCACAGCCTGAGCATCCAATTCATCTAGAGGTCTGCATAGAAGCCACCTTGGGGAGAAGTCTTCCCTGATGGCTCTAACCTACAATATCCATCACCATCATCCTGTCTTTACTCAGATGGTTTTCTTCCCAGTGTTTGTCACTGCTGGCTAGTAGATAGCATTTATTTATTTATTTATTTATTTACACCCAGGCTGGAGTGCAGTGGCATTTTCTTGGCTCACTGCAGCCTCCATCTCCCCAGTTCAAGTAACCCTCCTGCCTCAGCCTCCTGAGTAGCTGAGATTATAGGTGAGTGCCACCATGCACAGCTTATTTATTTATTTATTTATTTATTTATTTTTATTATACTTTAAGTTCTAGGTTACATGTGCACAATGTGCAGGTTTGTTACATACGTATACATGTGCCATGTTGGTGTGCTGCACCCATTAAGTCATCATTTACATTAGGTATATCTCCTAATGCTTTCCCTCCTCCCTACCCCCACCCCACCACTGGCCCCAGTGTGTGATGTTCCCCACCCTGTGTCCAAGTGTTCTCGTTGTTCATTTCCCACCTATGAGTGAGAATATGCGGTGTTTGGTTTTTTGTCCTTGCAATAGTTTGCTCAGAATGATGGTTTCCAGTTTCATCTGTGTCCCTACAAAGGACATGAACTCATCTTTTTTTATGGCTGCATAGTATTCCATGGTGTATATGTGCCACATTTTCTTAATCCAGTCGTCATTGATGGACATTTGGGTAGGTTCCAAGTCTTTGCTATTGTGAATAGTGCTGCAATAAACATATGAGTGCATGTGTTTTTAAAGCAGCATGATTTATAATCCTTTGGGGATATACCCAGTAATGGGATGGCTAGGTCAAATGGTATTTCTAGTTCTAGATCCTTGATGAATCACCACACTGTCTTCCACAATAGTTGAACTAGTTTACAGACCCACCAACAGTGTTAAAGTGTTCCTGTTTCTCCACATCCTCTCCAGCACCTGTTGTTTCCTGACTTTTTAATGATCGTCATTCTAACTGGTGTGAGATGATATCTCATTGTGGTTTTGATTTGCATTTCTCTGATGGCCAGTGATGATGAGCATTTTTTCATGTGTCTGTTGGCTGCATAAATGTCTTCTTTTGAGAACTGTCTGTTCATATCCTTTGTTCACTTTTTGATGGGGTTGTTTTATTTTTTCTTGTAAATTTGTTTAAGTTCTTTGTAGATTCTGGATATTAGCCCTTTGTCAGATGGGTAGATTGTGAAAATTTTCTCCCATTCTGTAGGTTGCCTGTTCACTCTGATGGTAGTTTCTTTTGCTGTGCAGAAGCTCTTTAGTTTAATTAGATCCCATTTGTCTATACTGGCTTTTGTTGCCATTGCTTTTGGTGTTCTAATCATGAAGTACTTGCCCCTGCCTATGTCCTGAATGGTATTATCTAGGTTTTCTTCTAGGGTTTTTATGGTTTTAGGTCTAACATTTAAGTCTTTAATCCATCTTGAATTAATTTTTGTGTAAGGTGTAAGGAAGGGATCCAGTTTCAGCTTTCTACATATGGCTAGCCAGTTTTCCCAGTACCATTTATTAAATAGGGAATTGTTTCCCCATTTCTTGTTTTTGTCAGGTTTGTCAAAGATCAGATGGTTGTAGATGTGTGGTATTATTTCTGACGGCTCTGTTCTGTTCTATTGGTCTATATCTCTGTTTTGGTACCAGTACCGTGCTGTTTTCGTTACTGTAGCCTTGTACTATAGTTTGAAGTCAGGTAGCGTCATGCCTCCAGCTTCGTTCTTTTGGCCTAGGATTATCTTGGCAATGAGGGCTCTTTTTTGGTTCCATATGAACTTTAAAGTAGTTTTTTTTCCAATTCTGTAAAGAAAGTCATTGGTAGCTTGATGAGGATGGCGCTGAATCTATAAATTACCTTGGGCAGTATGGCCGTTTTCACAATATTTGATTCTTCCTATCCATGAGCATGAATTGTTTTTCCATTTGTTTGTGTCCTCCTTTATTTCATTGAGCAGTGGTTTGTAGTTCTCCTTGAAGTGGTCCTTCATTTCCTTTGTATGTTGGATTCCTTAGGTATTTTATTCTCTTTGAAGCAATTGTGAATGGGAGTTCACTCATGATTTGGCTCTCTGTCTGTTCTTGGTGTTTAAGAATGCTTGTGATTTTTGCACATTGATTTTGTATCCTGAGACTTTGCTGAAGTTGCTTATCAGCTTAAAGAGATTTTGGGCCGAGACAATGGGGTTTTCTAAATATATAATCATGTCATCTGCAAATAGGGACAATTTGACTTCCTCTTTTCCTAATTGAGTACCCTTTATTTCTTTCTCTTGCCTGACTGACCTGGTCAGAACTTCCAACACATGTTGAATAGGAGTGGTGAGAGAGGGCATCCCTGTCTTGTGCCAGTTTTCAAAGGGAATGCTTCCAGTTTTTGCCCATTCAGTATGATACTGGCTGTGAATTTGTCATAAATAGCTCTTATTATTTTGAGATATGTCCCATCAATACTTGTTTATTGAAAATTTTAAGCATGAAGGCTGTTGAATTTTGTTGAAGGCCTTTTCTGCATCTATTGAGATAATCATGTGTATTTTGTCTTTGGCTCTGTTTATGTGACGGATTACATATATTTATTTGTGTATCTTGAACCAGACTTGCATCCCAGGGATGATGCAAACTTGATCATGGTGGATGCGCTTTTTGATGTGCTGCTGGATTCTGTTTGCCCATATGTTATTGAGGATTTTTGCATCGATTTTCATCAGGGATATTGGTCTAAAAATTTTTTTTTGTCGTGTCTCTGCCAGGCTTTGATATCAGGATGATGCTGGCCTCATAAAATGAGTGAGGGAGGATTCCCTCTTTTTCTGTTGACTGGAATAGTTTCAGAAGGACTGGTACCAGCTCCTCTTTGTACCTCAGGTAGAATTCGGCTGTGAATCTGTCTTGTGGACTTTTTTTGGTTGGTAGGCTGTAATTTTTTGCCTCAATTTTAGAGCCTGTTATTGGTCTGTTCAGGGGTTCATCTTCTTCCTGGTTTAGTCTTGGGAGGGTGTATGTATCCAGGAATTTATCCATTTCTTCTAGATTTTCTAGTTTATTTGCATAGAGGTGTTTATAGTATTCTCTGATGGTAGTTTGTATCTCTGTGGGATTGCTGATGACATCCCCTTTATCATTTTTTATTGCATCTATTTGATTCTGCTCTCTTTTCTTTTGTGTTAGTCTTGCTAGTGGTCTATCAATTTTGTTGATCTTTTCAAAAAACCAGCTCCTGGATTCATTGATTTTTTTGAAGGGATTTTTGTGTCTCTACCTCCTTCAATTCTGCTCTGATCTTAGTTATTTCTTGCCTTCTGCTAGCTTTTGAATGTGTTTGCTCTTGCTTCTCTAGTTCTTTTAATTGTGATGTTAGGGTGTCAATTTTAGATCTTTCCTGCTTTCTCTTGTGGGCATTTAGTGCTATAAATTTCCCTCTACACACTGCTTTAAATGTGTCCAAGAGATTCTGGTATATTGTGTCTTTGTTCTCATTGGTTTCAAAGAACATCTTTATTTCTGCCTGCATTTCATTATGTACCCAGTAGTCATTCAGGAGCAGTTTCAGTTTCCATGTAGTTGAGTGTTTTGGGAGAGTTTCTTAATCCTGAGTTCTAATTTGATTGCACTGTGGTCTGAGAGACAGTTTGTTATAATTTCTGTGCTTTTCCATTTGCTGAGGAGTGCATTACTTCCAACTATGTGGTCAATTTTTGAATAAGTGTGATGTGGTGCTGAGAAGAATGTATATTCTGTTGATTTGGGGTGGAGAGTTCTGTAGATGTCCATTAAGTCCGCTTGGTGCAGAGCTGAGTTCAAGTCCTGGATACCCTTGTTAACTTTCTGTCTCGTTTACCTGTCTAGTGTTGACAGTGCGATGTTAAAAGTCTCCCATTATTATTGTATGGGAGTCTAAGTCTCTCTGTAGGTCGCTAAGGACTTGCTTTATGAATCTGGGTGCTCCTGTATTGGGTGCATATATATTTAGGATAGTTAGCTCTTCTTGTTGAATTGATCACTTTACCATTATGTAATGGCCTTCTTTGTCTCTTTTGATCTTTGTTGGTTTAAAGTCTGTTTTATCAGAGACTATGATTGCAACCCCTGCTTTTTTTGTTTTCCTTTTCTTGATAGATCTTCCTCCATCCATTTATTTTGAACGTATGTGTGTCTCTGCACATGAGATGGGTCTCCTGAATACAGCACACTGATGGGTCTTGACTCTTTATCCAATTTGCCAGTCTGTGTTTTTTAATTGTAGCATTTAGCCCATTTATATTTAAGGTTAATATTGTTACGTGTGAATTTGATCCTGTCATTATGATGTTAGCTGGTTATTTTGCATGTTAGTTGATGCAGTTTCTTCCTAGCATCGATGATGGTTACAATTTGGCATGTTTTTGCAGTGGCTGGTACCAGTTGTTCCTTTCCATGTTTAGTGCTTCCTTCAGGAGCTCTTGTAAGGCAGGCCTGGTGATGACAAAATCTCTCAGCATTTGCTTGTCTGTAAAGGATTTTATTTCTCCTTCACTTATGAAGCTTAGTTTGGCTGGATATGAAATTCTGGGTTGAAAATTATTTTCTTTAAGAATGTTGAATATTGACCCCCACTCTCTTCTGGCTTGTAGAGTTTGTGCTCAGAGATCAGCTGTTAGTCTGATGGGCTTCCCTTTGTGGATAACCCAACCTTTCTCTCTGGCTGCCCTTAACATTTTTTCCTTCATTTCAACTTTGGTGAATGTAACAATTATGTTTCTTGGAGTTGCTCTTCTTGAGGAGTATCTTTGTGGCATTCTCTGTATTTTCTGAATTTGAATGTTGGCCTGCCTCGCTAGGTTGGGGAAGTTCTCCTGGATAATATCCTGCAGAGTGTTTTCCAACTTGATTCCATTCTCCCTGTCACTTTCGGGTACACCAATGAGACTCAGATTTGGTCTTTTCACATAGTCCCATATTTCTTTGAGGCTTTGTTCATTTCTTTTTACTCTTTTTTCTCTAAACTTCTCTTCTCATTTCATTTCATTCATTTGATTTTCAATCACTGATACCCTTTCTTCCACTTGATCGAATCGGCTACTGAAGCTTGTGCATGTGTCACGTAGTTCTTGTGCCATGGTTTTCAGCTCCATCAGGTCATTTAAGGACTTCTCTACACTGTTTATTCTAGTTAGCCTTTCATCTAGTCTTTTTTCAAAGTTTTTAGCTTCTTTGCGATGGGTTCAAACATCGTCCTTTAGCTCGGAGATGTTTGTTATTACCAGTGGTCTGAAGCCTGCTTCTGTCAACTCGTCAAAGTCATTTTTCATCCAGCTTTGTTCCATTGCTGGCGAGGAGCTGCGTTCCTTTGGAGGAGAAGAGGCACTCTGATTTTTAGAATTTTGAGCTTTTCTGCTCTGGTTTCTCCCTGTCTTTGTGGTTTTATCTACCTTTGGTCTTTAATGATGGTGATGTACAGATGGGGTTTTGGTGTGGATGTCCTTTCTGTTTGTTAGTTTTCCTTCCAACAGTTAGGACCCTCAGCTGCAGGTCTGTTGGAGTTTGCTGGAGGTCCACTCCAGACCCTGTTTGCCTGGGTATCAGCAGCGGAGGATGCAGAACAGCAAATATTGCAGAACGGCAAATGTTGCTGCCTGATCCTTCCTCTGAAAGCTTTGTCTCAGAGGGGAATTCGGCTGTAGGAGGTGTCAGTCTGCCCCTACTGGGAATTATCTCCCAGTTATGCTACTCGGGGGTCAGGGATCCACTTGAGGAGGCAGTCTGTCTGTTCTCAGATCTCAAACTCCGTGCTGGGAGAACCACTACTCGCTTCAAAGCTGTCAGACAAGGACGTTTAAGTCTGCAGAAGTTTCTGAAGTTTCTGTTGCCTTTTGTTCAGCTATGCCCTACCCCCAGAGGTGGAGTCTACAGAGGCAGGCAGGCCTCTTTGAACTGCGGTGGGCTCCACCCAGTTCGAGCTTCCCAGCTGTTTTGTTTACCTACTCAACCTCAGCAATGGTGGACACCCCTCCTCCAGCCTCATTGCCACCTTGCAGTTCGATCTCAGACTGCTGTGCTAGCAGTGAGTGAGGCTCTGTGGGCATAGGACCCTCCGAGCCAGGTGCGGGATACAATCTCCTGGTGTGCCGTTTGCTAAGACCATTGGAAAAGCACAGTATTAGGGTAGGAGTGTGCTAATTTTCCAGGTACCATCTGTCACGGCTTCTCTTGGCTAGGAGAGGGAATTCCCTGACCCCTTGCACTTACTGGGTGAGGCGATGCCCCGCCCTGCTTGGGCTCACACTCCATGGGCTGCACCCACTGTCCAACAAGCCCCGGTGAGATGAACCCAGTACCTCAGTTGGAAATGCAGAAATCACCCATCTTCTGCATCGCTCATGCTGGGAGCTGTAGACTGGAGCTGTTCCTATTCAGCCCAATTTTTGTATTTTCAGTAGAGATGGGGTTTCTCTATTTTGGCCAGGCTGGTCTTGAGCTCCTGACCTCAAATGATCCACCCGCCTCAGCCTCCGAAAGTGCTGGGATTATGGGTGTGACCCACTGCATCACACTATAGCTTTGCTTTAATTGTCTGTCTTACTCACTGGAATAGGAGCTTCAGAAGAACAGAGATACACTTTTTATCTCTTATGTCCTAGACCTAGCACAGTGCCTGGCACAGAGTGGGCACTCAGTGGGTCCCAAATTATGGTGGATTTTGATTGGTGGGCTAAGTAATTTTAAGGAGTTGAAACCAGATTAACCAACTGATATCCTCCTGACAGCCATGGACTCCTGGAGAGACGCCTTGGAGGGAACTTGCAAAGAGATACCAGCAAGAAACAACTCGGAGGTACCTGACAATTTTTCCTTATCTCTGATCCACCTTGCCTGGCCATGTTGTGCATGAAGATGGTCTTATGACACCTCTCATAAAAACAACCCTAGCCTCTCGATCACTCAGCAATTTGGGGGAGGAAAATCAGACATGGAAAATGAAAATGCACAGTGGTAATATACGATATCAAATCCATCATTCTTTATACAACATGGACGTTGGCCTTTGGGAAGCAGCAGTTGCATCTAGAAGATAGGCAGTTTAGACATGTCTTGACAGAGAAGAATTACACATCCCCAACCTGATCCCAAGGAGTGGCAGAATTACAAAGAAATCAAACACGGGGCAGATTCAGCAGAGATTCAGGGCTTTGGTGATAATAACAAGATGAAGTTCCAGCCTACCAGATATCAGCATATTCTCAGGCTGGGCAAGGGCGTGGCTGCCCATTAGACAGGACTTGGTGGGATCTGGGAGGACTTACTTGCCTCAAATAGCTCTCAATAATTTGTCCAGGGTGCTGAATTGGGACCATGCAGGCCTAATTAGTGTTGACAAGTAGCAGTCACAGGTGATGGTTCTTACCTTTGGCTTCTGTGCGAGAGTGAGTTTATTTTGGATTGACGAAGCTGGAGTGGGAGTAGATATCTAGAAATTATAAACATAAGCTTACAAGGGCCAGTTGATAACATAAGCAAGTGAAGCAAGTTATAAAGCAATAGGGAGTAGTGGGGATTGTGGTTAACCTGAGAGTGCATCTCCCACCTAAAGCGAGAAGCTACCACTCAGTTTCAGCTGTTTGAGGCCAAGTGGGAGTGTGAGACTGGTGTTTACAATTGGAATTCATGGGAGGAGTTAAAAACCTCTTTTGTGTGGGATCTCTAGATTTTAATATTAGCAGCTAATTTTAAAATGTTCTAGACTAACCCCTTATCTTAAGATGGGGAGTTGCAGGCCAGGCCAGAAAGGGGACGAGACTTGCTCAAAGCAGCTCAGCAACTTTGCCACAAGATAGGGATTGTAATTTCATTGCCTGACTCCTAGTTTAGTGCTCTTTCCTTTTCACTTCAGCTTGCTTTCCTCTTTAACAAAAGTCTTTCCTCTCTGATCCCTGGACCCAGAAAAGACAGGGGAAGGAAGAAATTGGGTGGGTGGGGGCATGTCTTAAGCAAACGAGCCCTAAATTTTACAAGAGCACAAGATAAACACAATTATTTTAACACACTCTAGCTCAGCAAAGTTCTGGGTTTAGGGTACAGAAGCTGGGGAATGAGGATATCAGGATTGGAGAGGCAGGGGTGCTTTGCAGAGATGTGTTCTCCTCTTGGGCCATCTGCAGAGTTCTGGGGCATCCCTTGTGGAGCACCTCTGAGTTCTGAGCCAAATGCGCCCCCTTTTTCTTTTATCCTAACCAAGTTTCACAAGAACAGATCCTGTGGCCCCTGACTTAAAACACTATAGTAGCAAACTCTCTTTGTAGGAGTTCTCTGGACCAGAATAATCAGGCAGAACATGGAGAAAAATCCGTCAAGATGTATCTGCTGTAGCCACCTACCATACCTCAATCCCATCCTCCTTCTGCTCCCTGGCTTAGACTCCCTGAGCCCTCATCCTCCAAAGCTGGGCGAATTTTTCTCCTTCAGCAATACTGGGTACACAGTTTTCATTAGACAAATCAACAATGTCATCTCAGAAGAGACCAAATAGGGGATAAGAGGCCTAATGGGATTTATCAGTTACTGTCTAGGACCATATTTCCTTGGGAAGTCATTGTTTCACAGAATCTGACGTCTCATAGTTTTAGATTACTTCCAACCAGGACAGCCTACAAGATAGCAGTACAATCAGGGGAGAATTGGGCAATGTAATTAAATGTAATTATAGTATGGAAATGATGTTGATCACTCAAGCAGAGTGCAGATTTTGAATCTAAAACCTTGCTCTGTCTTCCCACCCCCTGTTTTCCATGGCTCTCACTTGAAGCTGTAGCCACCACACCCAGGAAACCTGGATGTAAGCTCACTCCTACTTGGAAGCTGGAAGGTGGTCAAGTCCCTGTGTAGGGTGTAATGAGGGGTGCACCAAGGGATCAGGACCAAGTGGGGACTGAGCAGTTGGGGCTAACAGGAAGACCTGAGTTCTCAGGGGTAACCCATTGCCCTAGTTTATGACGGTAACAATTTCCCAAGTAATTCATTTCCCAAGCGTGTGTGTGTGTGTGTGTGTGTGTGTATATGTATATAATCTCCTAATTCTTGTTACATATTAACAAAACTATGTATATGTATATATGTATGTAGTATATGTATATATATACCTTCCTCCCATCTCCCTTCCTTTCTCTCACTCATCCTTTCTTTCTTTCATCCATTCATCTATCCATCATCCATCCATTATTACTCTTAGCATTTTCCTTCCTTTTCTCCTTCCTTCGTTTGTTCCTTCCTTCCTTCCTTTCTTCTTTTCCTCCCTTGCATCCTTGATTGATTTCACCCATCCATTCATCTATACATCATTCACTCATCTGTTATTAAATCTTTTCTTCCTACTTTTCTCCCACCCATACTTGATTTCTTTCATCCATCCATCCATTCATCGATACATTATCTACCCTTTGTTATTAAACCTTTCCTTCCTTCCTTCCTTCCTTCCTTCCTTTCCTTCCTTCCTTCCTCCCTCCCTCTCTCCCTCCTTTTCATCCATTTATTTACTGAGTACCATCTCTGCATCAGACAATATGTAAGGCTTTTCAGAATACAGAGAGGAATTATTTCAACTATTCATTGAGCATATGCTATGTGGAAACATACCTATACCTAGCATCCAGGTATAGAAAAACTCATTATTCATATTATTCATCAAATATCTGTGGATGACTGACAAGTTTTTTGGACTTAGTACTGCTCATCAAACCCATTTCCACTTTTACTTGAGCACACAGTAAAGCTACATTTTCCAGCCTTCCCTGCAGTGAGGTTTGACCAAGTGACTGAGTACCAGCCAAAAGAATGTGAGCAGAAGTGATGTGGGCTAGTTCCTGGCCTGGCCATAAAATATTCCTGTTTTTTCCACAACTTTCCAGTGAGGTTTCAACACCAAGGATGACCCTGGAAGGCCACTTGTTGAAACTGGCAGAGCCATCAGGAGCCTGGGTTCTCTTGAATGAACCAGTGGAGCAGAGCCCCTCCTTCCCTCGCCCATCCTCTGCTGCCCTGAACCTGCATTGCATCATCAGGTAAGTAAGGTAAACCTGCACTAATTGAGTTGAAGAAGCATGGGGGTTGTCAATTGCAACAGTGAGATAAACTCTATACCAGGTGCAGAGGGAATGGACATTCATGCAAACCTTTTTTTGGCACCTACTATGGTCCAGGCAGCATAGTGAGTGGCCAGAATATGAGGCACAGTTCACTCATTCAAACACTTAACTCTACTAGGCTGTGGGGCTGTAGAGATAGATTCATAACAATTAATTGGTCACTTCCACAAACACTGATTAGGTAATTAGTATGCCCCAGTCTTGGAGTTAAACTTTGAGGACACAAAGAATAATCCATTCAAACATGGATTAAGTCTACTAGTACGTACTTGACACTGGGTTAAGTATTAGGGAATCGAAGATAAACATAACTCCTCTCCTCAAGGGGTTCACCATTTGGTGGAAGAACCACGTCATGTCCTGGTGTTGCAAGTATAGAAAGTGTTCAAATAGAACTTTTCATGAGATTCCATGGCTACCCAAGAAATTATCTCTGCTTGAGGCTGAGGGAGAAGAGGAGGGAGCAGAGAAGACTGCAATGAATGGTGGTTTTAGATCTGAGCTTTGAAAGGTGATGTAAGTTTTCTAGGCAGAGAATAGGTGGAAGGGAAATCCAGGCAGAGGACACAGCATGTGCAAAGGGGGTGTGTCCTGGGATCAGTGAAGAATTCTGTGTGTCTGGAGCTCAGGGGCAGGTGTCAAGGACAGAAGCAGGTGAACAGGGTGGCAGCCTGACTCTATGGCAGATGCTCTCTTTCTCCCTGCAGGGTTTGTGTGATTGGACTTAGCAGGGGTAAGAGGCTGAGATTAATTCCATCCTGGACTGAGGTGGGAGTAGACATTCTTATCTGATGCCTCTCCCACTGGGCAGGGACTGTTGTTCATTTTAAAAATGATACCTTAATGAGGAACCTCATGATGTCATCCTGCTAATATTATTCCCATTTTATGAATGAGCAAACTGATGAGCAGAGAGGTAAATTACTCATTTCAGATGACACAGCTGTTTGACCCCAGGTTGGCACTTAAGCCTCTAAGTGAGATTGCATTTATAATGTGCTTGTGGCCCTTGATGCAGCGGCTCTGAAAATCTCGGGGTGATTGACTATATTTGGCAGAGGCCAAGGAGCTTCCACTTCCAAACACTAATCAGAACTAGTTCCACCTGGCACTCGTGTATGTGTGTGTTCATGTGCAAGTGCATGCGCCTGTATGTGTGCATGGATGTGTGTGTGTATGTGTAGTGTAGTGAGGCGTATAAAGGTGGGAGAGTCCTAGCTGAGCCAGGTATAGCCTGTGCTGTGCTAGGAAGGAATAAATCTCCCCCTGAGCCAACATTAATACAAGCTTGGCAGGTTCTGGGCAGGCCTCCAGTTGATTATGCTAATGGATGCTGGGGAGGAAAAGATTAGGCTGCCAGAGTGGGGTGTGAATGCACATTACACAGGGTGACCGCACACAGACCCACAGAGCCACACACCAACCCACACAGCAACACACAGACCCACATACCTACACAGCCCCCCACACCCACACAGCCCCCCACACCCACACAGCCATACACTGACCCACATGGCCTTACCAAGGTGATCAGAGTCTGGAACACTCTCCTTAGAGACTGACTGCAAATTGGATTTCCTATCAACTCTTGTACTTGGAGCCACAGCTGAGGGTATTTGAAGAACACACTTGTTGGGGGCTCACAGAGCCATTTCCCTAATTTGGGGCAGCCCGATCTGTAGAGTTATAAATTGTTGCTTTTTACAAGGTTACTTCGCTGGATGGGTTTTGTGCAGCTTTGAAAATCAGATTTATTCCTAACAGAGCTTTCCTCTGGGGCTGTTGTTCCATTACTGTTTTTATTATCTATTTATATGGGTGTGACATGGTCGGGGGAGGAGAAGGGGCCTGTGTGTGTGTGTGTGTGTGTGTGTGTGTGTGTGTGACAGAGAGAGAGAGACCATGGAAGCTGGTTGACCCCGTCTAAAGCATTTGTATCAAGTCCCTTCCAGAAATGTGTTTACATGATAGACTGTCTCAGATCCAGCAAGGCAGAGGCTGCTTTTCGGCATACATTATCAATTCCAAAATGTATAATAAATACACATTTCACAAAAGCAATATGTGCTTTAAAATATAATATGTGCAAGCAATCTTATAAATCACTGGGCTTGACACTCGTGAGCTGGAGAGGCTTCCGGGGCAATGGTGATGTGGATGTGCATGTGTTTTTAATAATGTCAACATATTCATAATCTGTTTGAAAAACAACAGCCAAAAACCCCTTCTACCTGCCAACTTTACAGTATGTATTTACCCAGAGCCTGCTGTATCCTAGACTCCCAGGCAAATAACAAGGGGGCTTCATCTCAAAAAAAAAAAAGAAAAGAAAGGAAGAAAGTATAAATATGAATAAGACGTGAAAGCTCCACCCATCTCAGGATATGTTTCCCAGACCAGCTCGGTGGGGGAGACCCTAATCCAGCTGCGTTAGAGGAATTAAAGACACATACACAAAAATATAGAGGAGCGAAGTGGGAAATCAGGGATCTCACAGCCCTCAGAGCTGAGAGCCTCGAACAGAGATTTACCCACATATTTATTAACAACAAGCCAGTCGTTAGCATTGTTTCTATAGATTTTAGATTAACTAAAAGTATCCCTTATGGGAAACAAAGGGATGGGGGCGGAAATAAAGGGATGGGTTGGGCTAGTTATCTGCAGCAGGAGCATGTGCTTAAGGCACAGATGGCTTATGCTGTTGTTTGTGGTTTAAGAACACCTTTAAGTGGTTTTCTGCCCTGGGTGGGCCAGGTGTTCCTTGCCCTCATTCCGGTAAACCCACAACCTTCCAGCGTGGATGTCATGGCCATCACGAATATGTCACAGTGCTGCAGAGATTTTGTTTATGGCCAGTTTTGGGGCCAGTTTATGGCCAGATTTTGGGAGGCCTGTTCCCAACAAGCTGAGGCTTCAGATGTCAAAAAGTATGCACTTTATGGTCTTCACGCAGAGGTTTCTGTAATAATATTCATGAGGCAGAGCCACAGACTGCAAGAGAGGGGAGGGCTTCCTCAGATCCCCCATGCTGACACACCCCATGGAGCCTCATGCTGTCATGGTGTGTTAAGGCCTAAATGTCAACCTAGAGTATAAATTTTCTGCCCTTTTTCAGCTGGTGATACCCTTTGGATTTTTTTCTTGCCCACTTTTAGTATTGAGTGGTTTAACGGCACTCTCCTGGTATAGGTAGTAATGGTCACAGTGGGATTTCTGACTCACAGTTACCCTCTACTGGATCCCTTAATCTCTTCAAGTAGTTACATGGGCCTCATCACCTCATAGGTACTGCCTCACAGAGCATCAATATTCTAACCCTTAACCCAGGGGTTGTCTACCTCTCCTGCCACCCCACCAAAACTAGCAAAGAGAACCAGCATTTCTCAAGTGTTGCCACCAAGTTTTCAACATAAAAATGAGACCAGTGCCCAGATGAGGTAAAGTATATTTATAAAGAAGAATTCTATTACAAAGTACGTAGTACAGCCTGGGCAACAAAGTGAGACCCCATCTCTACAAGAAGAAAAATTTAAAAAATTAGCCAGGTGCACTGGTGCATGCCTGTAGTCTCAGCTCCTTGGGAGGCGGAGACAGGAGGATCCCTTGAGCACAGGGGTTTGAGGTTACAGTGAGCTGATCACACCAGTGCACTCCAGCCTGAGCAACAGAGACCCTGTCTTCAAAACAAAACAAAAACAAAAATAACAGATACTGGAAAAAAAGAATATATGCCTATATTTAGGTGAAAGGATATTTGTTTAAGTGTTGGTCATAATATTGAAAAAATAGAAGCAAATTAAATTCCCAAAAAGGAGAGATTCTTTAAATGAGTTATGGTACATCTGTGCAGTGGAATACTATGCAACCACTGAAAAAAAAAAAGAAAACATTTAGAGACTTAGAAAGGGTTTCATGATACATTAGTAAGTACAAAAAGCGGTTATAAGTCAGGCCAATTTGAGAGTACTTTATATTCTCTTATGTTTGTTATTGCTATTGTGTATTACTTACGGAAGGCTGCAAAGTGCTGCATATTCAATATGAGTTTAATGTTTTAGTATATAATACATTTCATATATATTAGTTTTATATAGGTTTATATTTGGAAGAATATGTCTAGAAATGTTAACATTTGTTCTCTTGGGAGAGGGGATTCAGGATCATATTTATTTTCTTTGCCTATTTGCATTTGTTTCTGCAGTGAATAAAAACTTTTGTTTTCTTTTAAATTAGAGGGGTTTTCTTTGAGAAAGGGTCTCATTGTGTTGTCCAGGCTGGAGTGCAGTGGCACAATCATAGCTCACTGTAAACTCAAATTCCTGGGCTCAAATGAGTCTCCTGCCTCTGGCCTTTAAGTAGCTAGGACTACAGGCATGCAATACCATGCCTGGGTAGTTTTTGTTTGTTTGTTTGTTGTTACTTTTAGTAGAGACAAGTTCTCACTATGATGCCAAGGCTGGTAATAAGAATTTTAAAATGTGTTTTTAAAGTATTTTAGTGTCCTAGGAAAATAAGCTGACAATTAAATGTTTAAGTCTACCATGTGCATAAAAGAAATCAGGCAGTAGAAGAAAATACTAAGTCAGCAGGTATCATTACAACTTTCCTGTGATCTCTTACTCCTTTAGGGAAATTTCACTGGTGGATGTCCATGTTTTCTCATTCTCTGGGTGCCCCGTTAGTTGGTAGTCACCCCAGTAGCGGGCCTGGAGAGTTGCAGGACGAAGCTGGTATCAGATTCCAACCTTTTTGTTCTTTTATACAGACAACCAGAAATGGGTAACGGCCAGAAGAGAACAAAATGGCCCTTTCCTCTTGGTCTTGAAGTAATTGTAAGTGAAGGAAAGGGCTCAATGCGTGTCCTTGGGAATGGTCATCATCCTCTTTTTTCTCTACTGGCCCACCCAGGACCTTATACCTGATTGTCATCATATCAGTAAGTGGAATGACCTCAGAAAACAATACCAGAAAGAGGATGAGAATAACATTGATAAATGCAAATAGTTGCCTGAAAGCAGGTGTCAGCAAAGTTTTATTGGAACACAGTAACACATATTAGGTTACTGATTGTCTGTGGCTGCTTTTGCATGATAGCAGCAATTGAGGAATTGAGAGTTGAGCCAGGAGCTCACAAACCCTCAGTATAGACTCTCTTGATGTTTTATTATAGAACTATGTATTTGTTGTCTGACTTCTGTGTCTGAAATGTAATATCCATGAGGGCAGAAACATGGTGTCCCTAGCAGGCCTTTCCTTAGTATTAAGAATAGTGCCTGACACATGTTAGGCACTCAGTAAATCAATATTGAATGAATAAAACTGAATACAAAAATGACAAGTGAAGAACTTAATGATAACTTAAGAAAACAGAAGCCAAGGAAAGGAAGACAATTTTATGCAACTGCACCATGTTGCTAAGGAATGAAAGAACATATATATTTTTAAAGGAAATCAAAGATTATAAAACAGTGAAATGAGAAGAAAGATTTCAAAGCAAAAGAAAGAAACTGAGGGCTAAAACAAAACCACCATGGAACTGACAGATAAATTAGAACAGTAATGATTGAAATATGATTAGCTAAACTAAAATTCTGATATAAAGGCTTAATTTAATCATGTTGAGTGCAGAGAATAAAAGACAAAGCAATAAGAGACCACGTAATCAGTAATGGAGGACAGTCAAAAAGTGATCAACATAAAGACAATTGATGTTCCTGAAGTAGAGAACCCACCAATGAAGAAACTTGTTAAAGATAGAATAGCCAAAAGATATGAGATAACAACATTATACATAATTAGTGATAGATTCATAGAGAAACACTAACCTTAAGCTATATTCTGGTTAAATTTTTTAACCTTGAAAACAAAGAAAAATTGTTTAGATTTCTAGGCAGAAAATGCAAATCACCAGCAAAGGATCACCGTCTTTTTAGGATGAAGATTAGATAACCTCTTGGCTTTGTGAAACCAATGTTTACTGGTGGACAAGGGAGTAAAGGCTACTTAGGACTTGGTAAAAGAAAAGCAACTGTGGAATGATGGGAAAATATGAAAGGAAAAGTTTTTTAATTTTGCAAGAAAAGATCTGGAAAAAACAATGCACACAAATGGACACGCACACACAATCTGCGGACTTCAGAAGTTTTCTTTAGAATTGTAATTCGTTTTTACTTTTTTTCATGTAATGTGTCATTTTGGCATATCTGCCAGATTGCTTTGAGGTAGCTTTGTGCTGTGAGTCCAATGGATTCTCATTTGGTTGTTCCTGAAGTTGGCTTCCCCATGTCTGGCCCCAAATCAGGCCAAGTAATCAGGTATGCTGCTTCTGCAACTCCCTGATGATGTTTATATTCTCTGATTAGTGTATTCCACAAGCCTTTTGTTGCTGTTGTTTTTCTTAAACCACTTAATTAAGGTATGATTGACATCTAAAAAGTTGTACATATTTAATGTATACATCTTGATCAGTTTGGGGATAAACATCCATGAAACCATCACCACCATCAAGGTTATAAACATACCTGTCACATCTCAAAGTTTCCTCCCACCCCTTTTATTATGATTGTTGTTGTTTTGATAAGAGGACTTAACAGAAGATCTACCCTCTTAGCAATTTTAAGTACACAGTACAGTATGGTTAGCTATAGGCACTATGATGAAACTTTGTACCCTGTAACCATCACTTTCCAATCTCCCCCTTCCCCCAGCCCCTGACAACCACCATGCTACTCTCTGCTTCACTGTTTTAGACTTCACATATATGTAAAATCATACAGTGTTTGTCTACCTGTATCTGGCTTATTTCACTTAACATAATGTCCTTTGGGTTCATCCATGTTGTCACAAATGGCAGGGTTTCCCTTTTTTGGGGGCTGAATAATATTCCATTGTGTGTATACACCACAGTTTCTTCATTCGTTCATTTATCAATCAACACGTAGGTTGTTTCCATATGTTGGCTGCTGAGAATGCTGCAGTAAACATGAGAGTACGAATATCTCCTCAGCATACTGATTTCGTTTCCTTTGGATATGTACCCAATAGTGGGATTGCTGGACCACATGGCAGTTTTATGTTTAATTTTTTGAGGAACTTGTGTACTACTTTCTATAATGGCTGTAACAATTTATATTCCCACCAGTAATATACAAAGTTTTCCTTTTTTCCACATCGTCACCAACAGTTATCTTTTTTAAAAAATATGAGCCACCCTCATTGTGGATTTGATTTGCATTTCCCAGATGATTAGTGATGGTAAGCACATTTTCCTATGTCTGTCAGTCATTTGTATGTCTCCTTTGGAGAAATGTCTATTTAGGTCCTTTGCCCATTTTCTCATTCAGGTTATTTGTGGGTTTTTCTGCTGTTCAGTTGTATGAGTCTTTTAGGAATTTTGGATATTAAACTCTTACCAGATAATATGGTTTGCAAATATTTTCTCCCATTCTATAGGTTATCTTTTCATTTTATTGATTGTTTACTGTGCAGAAGCATTGTAGTTTGATATAGTCCCACTTGTTTATTTTTGCTTGGTGTTGTATCCAGTATCAAGGATCTTTTCCCCTATGTTCCCTTCTAAGAGTTTTATGGTTTCAAGTCTTACATTTAAGTTTTTAATCCATTTTGAGTTGATTTTTGGGTATGGTGTACAACAGCTGTCCAATTTCATTCTTTTGTGTGTGGATATCCAGTTTTCCCAACATCATTTATTGAAGAGACTGTCATTTTCCCACTGTGTATTCTTGGTATCCTTATTGAAATTTAGTTGACCATATATGATGGGTTAATTTCTGGGCTCTCTATTGTGTTACATTGGTCTATGTAGCTGTTTTTCACTAGCCTTTCTACCATGCATAGTTGTTATCACAGACTACAAAAACATCTTAGGTATTTTTAAATTTATTGCAGTGTCTTACTTGTGGAGCTAGTGATTGCTTCATTGGCTCTGCTGCAGGACTCTGTTCTGAGAGAAGCAGGATTAATATTTCATGCAACCTCCCTCAAGCTGCAGCTGCTATATGTCCTGATGTCTTCAGCCTGTTTTGCTTGAGAGATGGGTTCTAGTGCTTGCCAAGCTTCTAAGTACAAAGAATAATACCATTATTGAAAAGGTCCAAAACCACATGAATGAAAAGATTTGATTGCCTTTACAATGCCATATAAGACATGAGAAATGTACAGACAAAACAATCATTCAGGGGTGGGTGCATTGGCTCATGCCTGTAATCCCAGCACTTCAGGAGTCCCAGGTGGGCGGATCACTTGGGGTCAGGAATTCGAGACCAGCCTCATCAACATGGTGAAACCCCATCTCTGTTTAAAAAAAAAATACAAAAACTGGGCTGTGCACGGTGGCTCAGGCCTGTAATCCTAGCACTCTGGGAGGCTGAGAGGGCCAGATCACTTGAGGTCAGGAGTTCACAAGCAGCTTGGCCAACATGGTGAAACCGTCTCTACTAAAAATACAAAAACTAGCTGGGCGCAGTGATGCATGCCTGTAATCCCAGCTACTCTGAAGGCTGAGGCAGGAGAATCCCTTGAACCTGGGAGGCAGAGGTTGCAATGAGCCGAGATAGCACCATTGCACTCCAGCCCGGGTGACAGAGTGAGACTCTATTTCAAATAAAATAAAAATAAATAAATACATACATACATAAGTAAATAAATGATTAGCTTGGCATGGTGGTGCTTGCCTTTAATCCCAGCTTTTCAGGGGGCTGAGGCACGAGAATTGCTTGAACACTAGGAGGCAGACGTTGCAGTGAGTTAAGGCTGTGCCAGTGCACTCCAGCCTGGGCGACAGAGTGAGACTGTCTCAAAAAAAGAGAAGAAAAATAAGAATCACTCAGTACTGACACCTTTGAGAGTCCATTAGCAGTTTGCACTGGGTTCCTCATTACCTTTGTCTTCAAATTATTTTCTCAATATAAAAGACACAATCTTTCATTGAATGTGAGCTCATTCTTTTTTTCTTTATAACCATAAGAGAGTATATCACTTTCAGATCCCTAATATGTGATAAAATGTAAAAACATTTTATACTTCTGACTCCTAGTAAAATAAAATACCCAATAAGCTTATTTAAGACACATATATTCATCTTTTGGATACTTTTTAACAAAAACCTGATCACTATCTAGGAGTCAGTTTTCTGAAAACTTCTTGGAGGGAAAACCCAACATCTTGATGGGATCATTGGGGTCAAAACTTCTGTCCTTAAAATTTGTGCAAGAGGAATTATGATAACTCTAAGGTGAGTGAAAAAATCTGTAAGATGATTAACATCATAATTTGTAAAGATTATGAAAGGAATGCATAGACAGGAAGTTGAAGATGGTAAAGGAATTTGTATTACATTCAACTGAGAAGTATGGGGATGCTCCCACTTAGTGGTAGAATAAAACAGAAGACAGGTGACAGTTATTTGAAGGTGTCCTCTAAGAAAGCAATCACAACTTACTTACTCCACTGTTACGATCACTTTACCAAAAACATGCATGCTGGGATGGACTCACTATTTTTTACTGAGACTATAATGCTAAAGTTGCTTAATAAGAGATTTGCTACAACAACAATAACAAAAACCTTGCTTTAACCTAGTAGAGTATCAAGATCCGTATTTTTATAATTATTTCATTCAAGAAGCTTCTTCCTTGGGTTTAAATAATCATTTACCAAATTAATGGAATAGAATAAAGTACCCAAGAATGTTCCCTTTTGGACACAGAAATTTAAAGAGACTGATACGGTTTGGATCTATGTCCCCACCAAATCTCATGTCAAATTTTAATCCCCAGTTTTCGAGGTGAGGCCTGGTGAGAGGTGATTGGGTCATGGGGGCAGATAATCCCTCCAGTAATGTCATTGCAATAGTAAGTGAATTCTTGAGAAATCTGGTTGTTTAAAAGTGTGCAGCACCTCCCCTCGCTCTCTTTCTGCTGCTCCTGACATGTAAGAGGCCTTGCTTCCCACTTTGCCTTCCGCCATGATTGGAAGCTTCCTGAGGCCTTTGCAGAAGCCAAAGCCTCTCTACTTCCTGTACAGCCTGCAGAGCCATGAGCCAATTAAACCTCTTTTCTTTATAAATTGCTCAGTCTCAGGTATTTCTTTATAGCAGTGCAAGAATGGACTAATATAGAGACATTTTCCTTTCCACTCTAAGCAAGGCAGATGAATTCAAAGATGAGTGAATCAGAAAATCATCAGTGATGGCTTTTCATGCTTTATTAGGCATATTGGTGACCTGCAGACAGAAATGCTTACATTGGGTGACAACTAGAAAGCGAACAAGGTCATTAGAATTCAATTTATCTATAATTTAGGGCATTATTCTCCTCTGTAAGTGGTAGCTTCTAAGAATAAACAGTATTGTCTTATACTTTTGGATTTTAATAAAGATTTCATTTACCCGGTAAGAAAGACAAATGGGAGGACACCTAGAGCTAAAATTCAGAGAGCCTGTCCATGTTCTGGGGTTCTGGAGACACAGTGCTGCTCTCAAGAATGATTTGTCATCTTAGGCAAGGTTGGTATTCAGTAAATCCGGGTTGACTTTCAATTCATTCCAAAAATTAAATATTTTCATTCGATAGAAAACAAGGACATTAACATGCAGTTTGTCAGTCCTGAGATTTGTCATGATTAAAATGCTGAGATGGTGCCAACAGTGTTTTGTAAGTTAACGTAGCAAGTGTTTGTCAAGCCCTTAGCAAGTTCTTTTGAGAACATTTTTAAAAGTGTGACGCATAATTCCTCATCTTAAGAATCTTACCAGTACATTTAATGAAAATAATTCAGCATACCCAAAAATGCGTTACGTAAGTTAACCAGTTTCTCAGTCTCTATAGAATCTCTCCTTTAGAAAACTTGGCACTTTGTAAATCTCTGACCTGTTCTAATGGGCAGAAATTCCTCCTAAACCTTGGAAGGTAGAAAGGAACATGGCAGAGAATAAAGGACGTCACAGTTTCTGAAATGGCCTTGACTTAGCCCGTATGGTGTTCGTCCCATCCCAAAAGCATCCTTTCCCCTCATGTAATTGAAGATTTCTCACATTCATGGAAAATTTGACATTTTTCTTAAGTGGTTCCCCTGTGAGAATATGAAAGTATTTTCTACCTTTGAAAAAAGTAAGAAAATAACCACACAGAAATATGAAAAGATTACTTCACATTTAAGACCCCAAACACCATTTCACTGTATATATTAAAAACACTGTCTTCTACACTTTAAACACATATACTAAAAAAGAAAATATTTTTAAAAGAACCAAAGAAATCGGGGATTATATTTATTTTTACATTTTATTGTTTTTGATATTATGAAAACCTGTACCATGTAACAATAATGTAAGAAATACAGCCACTGAGGCTGGGTGCGTTGGCTCACGCCTGTAATCCCAGCACTTTGGGAAGCCAAAATATGCTTAAACCAAGAAAGGGTATCTGTCAAAAATATGTAGATCACTTGAAGCCAGGAGTTCGAGACCACCCTGGGCAAAATGACAAAACCACATCTCAAAAAACAAAAACAAAAACAAAAAAAACAACACCAAATTAGCCAGCCATGGTGGAGCATGCCCATAACCCCAGCTACTTGGAATGCTGAGGCATGATAATCGCTTGAGACCAGGAGGTGGGGGTTTCAGAAAGCCAAGATCGCAGCACTACATTCCAGCCTGGGTGACAGAGCTAGACTCTGTCAAACAAACAAACAAACAAAAAAGCTGCCATTGATAGACAGTTACCCCTCCAATGCCCAATTTTCTAAATCAAACAGCACAACCAACTAGATCAGAGAATTCATACTATACAATCTGCTGTCTAGGAAAAATGATAAGAGTTTTTAAAATTGAGCATGGACACTTCATCATCTAATAAGTTCCCAATGTCATCTTTTCCTATCCCCACTCATCACTCTTTGCCCCTAACTTTAGAGTTAGGTGTGAAGCAAAGGATATTGCCTATAGACTAATGCCCAAAAGTCTCACTGTATTGCTAAGCAAAAACATATACCAGGATACCTTCTTTTATTGTGCTTCACTCTACAGCACTTTACAGATAGTGCATTTTTTACAGATTGAAGATCTGTGGCAAACCTGCATCAAGCACGTGTATTGGCGCCGTTTTTTCCAACAGTATGTGCTCATTTCATGTCTCTGTGTCAGCATTTGTTAGCAATAAAGTATTTTAAATTAGGTTTTTAAACATAATGATATTGCACACTCAATAGACTGAAGTATAGTGTAAACGTAACTTTTATAGGCAGTGGAAAACCAAAAAATTTGACTCACTTTATTGTGCTACTCCCTTTATTGTGCTACTCACTTTATTGTGCTACTCACTTTATTGAGGCAGCCTGGAATCGAACTCAGAATATCTCTGAAGGAATATAGTGGAAGTCTTGGCTATGCAAGGGGATTTTAACATATCGGAGTTTCCAGATATAAAAACAAACCTCCGAAAAGTCTCCTAGTGAAAGATGACCATATGAATTTGTCCCCGAGCCCCAGTGATCATGACCACCCAAAGCTTCATTAAATGATAATTACACTTTTAGATTCTGAGAATCTCCTTTTAAAAACCTAAGAGGGAAATAGACACACACGGACTGTCAAGAAGGCGTGGTAAATTGGACTCAAAAGCATCACAGGTTTCCCTATGGACCAGAAATGGAACAGAAAAACAAAGTCACACGTGACAAGCCACAGACCTGCCAGAATCTGTGCAGAAACAGGGAGTGGCAACTTGGAATTGGGCTACTGTGCAGTGAGTGATACAGACTAAATGTGCTCTGTAAAAGGTGGGAGATTAGTAGGCTCTGTACATCTCTGCTTGAATCCAAAGGCTAAAGCAAATTTTAGAAGAGGAAATAAAAAGTCCTGCTTGCTTACTGCCTGGAGATTCAGCTTTGTAGGGAACTACAGTTTCTGAAACCAATAAGGGGTATCTATTAAAAATATAGAGCATACAGCATACAGAATACTTAGAGCATTCCATCAGAGTCATTTCCTTTTGATAGAGAAAATTAAGAAAATAATACTGGTAATTATTCTAACATAAATATGAAATATGTAGGAAGTTACAAGGAGGATATAGGGAAGAGTAATGGAATACATTGTGCCTATCAGATTATCAAAATAGATTAAGAAGCAATAATAATTAAAGCGATTTGGTATTTCAAGAACTAGAGAGATGGGGAGAATCCAGAAAGAATCCAGAAATAGATGTAAACATAAAGATAGTGTATCGAGTCAGGAAAGAATAGATGACTGCCTTCATAAATAGTGTAGAACACCTGGCTAAACAGTTGGGAAAAAAATAAAGTGACATCAATAAACCTAAATAAATTCCACATGGATCAAAGACTGCAAAGTAACAAAAGCATAGAAGTTATAGAAGAGAACATTAGTGAACTTAGTATACCAAAGTGGGCAAACTTTCTAAAACAAAGATGAAGACCAGAAGCCATAAAGGAAAAGATTAGTAAGGTTGACTATGTACAAACCCATAAAGAAAACCTGAACAAATAGGAAAATAAGCAATGTAAAACATCAGTGTCCTATTAAAAGTCAACTATCAATTTGGCAAAAATGCAAGTTTGAGAACACAAATCCCTGGCAAAGAATTATACCACCATTCTTCATGGAATACAAATTTGTGGAACTTTTTGGAAGGGAATTTGGTAATAAGTATGAAACATTTAAATACATATATTCTTTTACATAGCATTTCACCTGTAGGAATTCGCAGATATGCCTCAAAAATACCACAAAATATCTACACGGAGACACTTACTAAAGCGTTATTTCTAAACAAAGGACATTAAATATCTGGCAAATGGATTGGTTTAAAAAAAAGTATGGAATATCTTGTGATGGAATACTGCATAGCCTTTAAGAAGAGGGAGATAGGTCTTAACAAACTGGTAGAGAAACATCTCTGGGATGTATTTTCAAGTAAAGAACAGTGGAGAAGAGTGTGTTTCAGTATGAGTTCTTTGAGTAAGAAAAAGAAAAAATGGATGGATTATGTATATTATGTGTGTTTTACATATAAATTTTTAATGCTGACATTATGGACGTGAGCCACCGTGCCTGGTCTAGTTTGACGTTTTTGATGAAATGTAGTGCATTTTATCCAGGACGGTGACATTTCATTGACTCGAAGGCTGCCTTTGCATTTCCCTATCTTCGCTGGATATGAGTTGGCTGGATTTGACAGTGACCTGATGTGTCCAGGTGTCGCGGGTGCCCTGTTGTCAGCTCTGAAGAGCAGTGGCTGTTGTCCAGGTGACACCAGAGGCACCTGGGCTGAGTGTGAGAAATGATATCTATGCTCCAGCCCGGTGCACCACAGCCATATGCACGTGGCCAATCGAGAAAGACTCGCTTTCCAGTTCCCAGGAGTTTCAGGGGTGGATGGTTTTGGGGTCTTCTCATCATCTTCTGGGGGTGGAGGCCAGCATCAGATCCAGTCTTCTGCCAGGGCCACAGCCAGCGCCTGGGCTCGTTCTGCCCTCTGTGATCCTGTGTGCTCCTCTGTGAAATGGGAACTGTGACCTCTGGCCCGCAGGTGGTGAGACAGTGTGGGACGTGCCTCACAGAGCATGTTTCCCGCTCCAGGGGACGTCAAAAAGGGAGTCCCACGTTCCCTCACCACCTTCCTGTCCCACCCCCAGAATGTCCAGCTTCGTGGAGCCACCTGACACCATGAAGAAACTGTTCTGGGTAGAAAACTCCTGGCCAGATGATGCATTGCTGGCCAAGCCCAAGGTGACCAAGTCCTGCCTGATCTGCATGAAGGACAGCTACACCGACTTCCACGTCGACTGTGGGGGCGCCTCCGCCTGGTACCACGTGCTCAAGGTGAGCCACACCCCTTGGGGGACTTCGGCTTTGCCGTGGCCATGACCCATCTGCAAGATGGTCTGCAGTCCCCGGGAGCCCTGACTGTGGACAAGATGCCACTCCCCAGTGGGCCCCCGACCATCCATCCTTGGGACAGGAGGCCATGGAGACATTGCTGGGTGGAGGGGCAGGGGTGCATGTGTGGGTGGAGGGGCAGGGGTGCATGTGGGATCAGAGAACTGCACGAGTGTCTCCTTTTTCTAATGGGATTCAGGCTCAATAATTGGGTGAGGCTGCTGGGTGACCGTGCACTTAGAGGAGAAAGTGGGGGGAGGGGGGTGTTGTGAAGACATCCTGGAAGGGGCCAACAGTAGCCAGAGCCCCGCACAGGAGCCAGCAGGTAGGATAGGGGCATCTTGAGCAGGCAGGGAAGGCTAGGAATCTCATCATCAAGGCCGAGAGAGGGAAGCCAGAAGAAAAATGAGCCATAAATAGCAACAGAAACAAAGGAAACCCTAAGCTGTGGGCTCCCCCAGCTGCTCATTGAGCTTCTCCAGACCCGCTGGAGCTGGAGCTGGGGGCAGGTGCATGTGCTGATCCCACCTCTGGGAGGCCTTGAGCAAGTCACTGGGGCATCCTCGGAACCTGCCTTGGCTTTGCTGCAGTAGGACAGGGGTCTCGCTGCTCCCAGTGCAGAACCCCTCCTGGGGCCTGGCATGAGACTGCTTGGGACACAGTAGCATCATTTGACCCAGCCTGGGATCCAAGTGGCTCTCAAGAGTGGAGCTACCTGGAATGCTTCTGACAGCCAGTTGCAGCTTTATTTGCAACCTGGGCACCCACACCATTTGTAGTGCCTCAAAACTATGTAATGTGGGATTTACGGGCTTTAGTTCTTGACTGTGCCTGATACCCAGAACCTTCCTAACATGCACACTTCTGAATTGCAAAGCACCTGTGCTCTCAGTGTTGCAGGCAGGATTTGTGGAACTGGATGGGATACTTCTCACATTAAGACTTAACACTTGCACCCCCCACCCCCGTGTTCCACATGAGCAGCTTTGCCAACAGGCTCTCTTGGCAGGGGGAGCAGACCTTCTATCTCATCAGGCTGACCTTGGCCAACATCTCCCTGGATGAGCTCTGGCGGTCTGCCTTTAACCACAGCGAGATGTTCTTTGCTGACCAGGTCCACAAATGCTGCAAGTGCATCGTCGAGCAGGGCCAGACCCTCTTCATCCCCTCAGGTGAGTGCAGGCAGCTTTGGGGATCATGTCCTAGGGCTTGCCGGCCCTCATCAAGGTTACGCCCCTCTCCCTCGGGCTGTGTCCCCACCACGGGGTCTGTCTGCATCCCTGGCATGCCTACTCCCTTGTCCGGAGCTTAACGCCACCCCAGCCCAGTCCCTGCAGAGGGGCCAGCAATGGAGCTTGTGCTGTCTGGTCAGCATGGGCACTCCTCACCACTGAGGCCACCTTGGAGCTGCACAGCCAGTCAGCCCCTTTCACAGACTGGCTGGGCTCACTGTGACTGAGCCCATGGCTGGAGACCCAGCTCAGAGAGCCTTGTGTGGGGACAGCTGCCACGGCATCAGAGCCAGTGAGGGAGGAGGGCACTAGCTCCTAATTAAGGCAATATTAGGGGACATTTTGAGTCTGTGCTGAAGGAGAAAGCCCATCATGAGCCGCTGTGTGCCCCTAGATGATGTAAGAACAAATCCCAGACATCCTGCTGTTTCATTAAATATTCCACTATTTCTGAAGGGCTTCCTTTCCTTCTAAAGTAACACAGCTACAATACTGTTCTCACATCTCAAAAAATGAACAATTAACAACAATTCCCTAGTATCCTCAAATAGCTAAGTTGTGTTCAGAGTTTTGAATCGTTTTATAGGGTTTTTTTTTTTCATTTAAAAAAAGTATCAACTGAGGCCTTCACATTTTACTGATTTATAAGCCTCAGAATCTTCTGTAATCTCTGGGTCCCTCCTCTCTCCGTCGGCTTCCTCACAGTCACAGCTATTTAGGAAGGAGCTGTGGATTTCCCAGGATCTGGCCCAGGCTCCGTCTCCGAGGATAACCCGGGGTCCAGTCCCAGCTCTGGGGGCGATGCAGCTACCCCGGCCTTGTCTCCTGCCCCTGTGTGTGGTTGGGAGGCCGGGTGGCTGGACACAGGCTGGGGCTTCCTGTCTCTGAGTACTGCGCTCACGTGGCCCGAGAGAGTCTCCTCAGCTCTGGGCCTCGGTTTCCCTGTCTGTGTGGTGCAGGGCTGGACTGACTAGTCTGTGCCGCCTCAGATGCAGCCTCTACCCCAACCCCCTTCCATGGAGGCTGGGGTGGTGCCAGGGCCAGAGAGCTTCTCCCAGGGAGGCCCCAGGCTGCTGGTGAAGCTGCAGAGGTGGACAGGGCACCAAGGCACAGGCGGGCAGGAGCTGGAGCCTGGGCTGGGCCGGGGAAGGCCTGTGCTGGTCTCTGCCAGTCCCTGATCTGGAGCCATGAGAAGCCCGTTCATGGGAGCGAGGTGGGGCACCAAACACTCCTGTCTCTCTCTCAGGCTGGATCTACGCCACACTCACCCCTGTGGACTGCCTGGCCCTTACGGGACATTTCCTCCGCAGCCTGAGTGGAGATGCAGAGGAGGTAGTGCCTGCCGCACTGTCTGCCCTCAGGCTCCGCAGAGCAGCGTCCTCTCTCTAGCGGGGTCGGTGCCAGATGCCTTGGGCCGAGCACTGGCTCAGCCTGCCTGTGGGTGACTTGGACATGACCATCGGCCTCGGTGGGCCTCTTCTTGATGTGGAAGGAAGGAGGAGGTGGGCTCTGGTATCGTGCAGGCCGGCCTCTCTAGGGACCTGGCTGCTGGACGTTCATAGTCGCCCTTGGTGAGGTTGGGACTGCTTAAAAGGCTGCTCCTTCTCTTCTCAGGCACCAACAGAGCTCTCATGGGCATCAAGGCCTGCAGCCACCCAGGGCGATTGTCCGCTGGTCCACCTCAGCTATGCAGGGCCCAGAGGGGAAGCCTGAGCTGGTGTGTCTGGGGCCTGGATCCACCCCCGTCGTCGCCTGCTTGATGGTCAGTGCACTGAGAACGGCTCTTTGGTGGTTTCCAGAGCATATGAAGTGGAAAGAAGGTTGCAACTGTGCAGCCTGACTCAGTTTCCCAACTTCTATACTGCCTTCTGGTACCTGGCAAAGCACCTGCTGGAGGCATTCAAATGTACTGGTCACTCCAGGGTGGGCATCCAAGCCTGAGGCTCTTGGCTGTGGGGGCGGCCAGACCTGGGTCAGGGCTGTCAGGGTGTGAGTGCCACCTTCCTGTGGCCTGAGCAAGTCCCCTTGGGACTCAGCCTCCTGGCCCTCAGTTTCCTCATCTGTATAATGCAGGACCAGATTGAACAGGCTGGGTCTCTCCTTCTGATTAGACTGTGCCTTGTTTTAGAATGAACACTGGGCTGTGGGTTGAGAGGGGCAAGTGTGCATGGCCTCTGTGCAGGTATCAGTCACACCTGCTCCACACTCCACACTTGCCTCCATTGGGAAGGTGGGGCCCTGGTTCTGTCACGAGCTTAGGAGTGGGTGTGAGTGGGCTCTGGGTCCCCTTAGGATCCCTCAGGGCCATGGCAGCTGGACCATGAGGCAGGCTTGCGGCTCGGTCCTGGCCCTCTGTGGACACACTGTGGCATCCCTGGGCTGCCCCTTCTGTTCCAGGTCCTGCCTGGTTACACCCTCAGAAATGAGAGCAGGTGGCTCCTGGCAGCCACCACCCTGTTCAGGTTTCCAGAGTCTGCCCAGCAGCATGAGGGAGCCTCCAGGAGGGTTTGCATTTATGTATGATTTGCTTTCTCAGTGTGCCCTTCACCAGAAGTTGCTCTTAGTTGCTCTTTTTTTTGGTTCTGATAGCAGCCAAGAGCTCTTTTACCCAGAACCCTTTGCACTCTAGCCCTAGTTTGAGAAGGAAAAATGGTCCATAGTCATGGCTGGCCAGGTTTCAGTAAGATTTTTCCATTGCTCCCTAAATGTGAAGCCCTGAGCTTGACTCTGGCAGCGAGAAGTGCCCGGGATGGGAGTTTAGCCCTGCCCTCAGGGGACTCTTGCCAGCAAGGAGGGGATCAGGGTAGCACCCGGGAAGCCCTCCTACAAGGCCAGCCTGATTACTGGCCAACTACGCCACCGTGGCCATGTCCTCTCTGCCTGGGTCCTCCTCTCTGAGGGGATGACAGTTCAGTTGGCCCCCAGGACTGAGAAAACCCAGGGAGCTGTCATGGCCCTGGTGAGTCAGAGCCCTGGAGCCCTCTCCAATGGAGGCCCACAGCAGGAGCACATCTCTCAGCTGAGCTGTGGTTTGTCCCTCCCCTGTGCCAAGGGGCGCCATGAGGTGGGAAGAGGTGCCTGGGGATGTCTGGTGTATGCCCAGCGACAGCCTGTGGCCCGGCTCCTGGCATGACTGTGGCCTCTTGCTCAGTCAGGGCTGGGATATTGGGCAGAGTGAGCAGAGCCAGGCAGCCTGTGTTAGGGGCCTGGAGGATGAGACAGTGGGAGCACAGTAGGAGGGCCAATCTTTTCTCTCACAGGGCAGGCCACCAGGAGGATGGGTGCCCCCAGGTTCCAAGAGGGAACCGTTGGCATTTGGGATGGTGGCCGTGGGTGAAGGGAGACCTCTGGAAGGCTGGACCTGGCGTCCCCCAGTCTGGCTGTGTGGCTGGGCTTGAAGGCACCTGTGGGCAGTGGGCACCCACCCACCTCACCCAGTGTCTCTTTCCTGGGCTCTCACAAGTCTGGCAAGCAGCTGCCCCCTCATCTAGTCCAAGGAGCTAAAATTCTCAATGATGCTTTCCAACTGTGGACGAAGAAGCAGGTAGGAATCATGTCACAAATGCCCTAAGGCAGGAAAGCGGTGACAGGTGGGAGCACCTCCCCGGAGACCCAGCAGCAATGTCCAGGGCTTGTCCTGCTTCAGTAAGATCCGGCCTGGCAGGGTCGGTGGTGCTCTCCTGCCTGGCTTGGCCCAGGGTGTGACTTTGCCCCAGACGCCCCATGGGTCTGTCCCCTGCTGTCCACTGACTGGGCCACTTGAGAGCTGGGGGAGGACAGATGTAGGTGCAGAGCACTCTCCACCAGGGGCTCACAAGTTGGTGGGAGGAGGGTGGGCAGGTGCCCATGTGTCCTGGGAGGAAAGTGGGTCTGCGGGTAGAGGACAGATGGCTCATGGTGGGATGACACTGTGTGAGCACAGAAAGGCCTGGAACCTGGTGGGGGCAGAGAAGGACTGGGGGAGTGGCTGGCCCCAGGACAGGGAGTGCTGGGGATGCCCTTTTGGCTCCTCCTGGCTGGCCCTGGCATCAGTTCAGAAGCTAAGCTGCCTGATGTGGGTGCAGCAGCCCAGCCACCTTGCTCTGTGACCCAGGCATCCCCTCCCTGTGACCCTCCCTCATGACTCTCCTGTGCACACCCCCACAGAAGTTCTTCCTGTGTTCCTTAGCATCTTCCCTTGGTTTTGGCTACAGAAGGGAGGGGAAGGTCTGGCTTAGCCTCGAGCACCCTCTGGGACAGTGTTTCCTGCTGGGGCTCTCATTTTGCAGAGGCTCTTTGCCCACTCCTGAGGGAGAAGGACCCTCTCCCAGGCCAGAGAGGGCCAGTGGAGGTTTGCAGGAAGCCTTCAGGAGGGGGAGGCCAGGCTTCAGGTAACACCATGTGCAGCCTGCCTCTCTCATGGGTGGGCCATGTAGGAGAGGCAGCCAGTACACTCCCAGGGCCATCCTGCAGCCACTACCTCCCTCAGGCCTCAAGGCCCAGGGCAGTCCAGGGTGCCCCTCCCACCTCACCTCAGCCGTGTGGCCCAGTGGAGTGGCCTCTGACCAGGAAGAAGGGATGGGGTCCATGTTTACTCCATAGCCTGCTGGTGGTGGCCTCAGGCATGCTTGTTCCCTCTGGTTCTCAGTTTGTCCACCTATTGATGGGGGTCACAGCAGAGACCTCTTGCTGGGGCAGAATTTGGCTGGGGAGCCCCTCTCCTCATGCTCATCTGGGTGTCTCAGCAATCGGGACAGCCTGGAAGGATGCAGGAATAGATCAAGGCCATGGGTCATGTTTGGCGCTGACCCTGGGCCCTGTTGCCCTTTATGCTTTGGCAGAGCATGAGGACAAGCTCCTGGAGCACTTCAAACCTTCACAGCTCATCAAAGACCTGGCCAAAGAGATCTGGCTCAATGAGGTGGGGGTTGTGCCCAGGTACTGGGCTGGACTCCTGGGGATGGGGGAGGGCCTGCCTGTCTCTCTCTGGGCCTGGGGGCCAGCCTGACACAGAGCTGCCGGCTCCAGACAGTACTCTCTGCACTCTCCTGGGCAAGCTTGCCTTTGTGAGGGCTCAGGGTCCAGGTCTCTGGCTGGGTCTGTGTCCTGGTGTGAGTGTGTAGGGACTGAGAGATGGCACTGGCCACTCTGAAGCTCCCATGAGGAGGGCACTCTCTGGGAGGAGCCCCTGCCTCAGCCCCTGGAGTCCCAGCATGTGTGATCCTGGATGAGCCCCCAGTCACTGTGCTCAGGGTAGAACAGAAGAGCCTTGGGGAGAGCAAGTGACTGATGGTATATGGCAGGTGTGAGAGTGTCACACAGCAGCGTGGGGTGGGTGTGAGCATGTCACCTGATTGAGTGGGGTAGCTGAGCCTTTCTGGGCTAACAGCTCCCCACCAGGCTAGCAGTGAGGGTCTCCAGCATCCCAGTGTGTGGACCCTCCTGGGCCACAGTTTGGCAGAAGCAGCAAGTAACCCTTTCCTTTCTGTATCCCAGAATGCCTCCAAAGCCACCTGACTGGAAGTGAATACTGTCGCCTCGTCAGATGATGTCTGTGATGGGGACTGGGAGAAGGAGGAGCCCCTGCCTCCAATTGAGGCCACCCCACCTCCAATTGAGGCCACTCCGCCTCAATCCCTCCTGGAGAAAGTGTCCAAAAAAAAAAAGACTCCCAAAACTGTGAAGATGACCAAGCCATCCAAAATCCCCAAGCCCCCAAAACCCCCTAAGCCCCCAGGGCTCCACAAAATGCTGAATCTCAAAGATGGAGGCAAGAAGAAAGGGAAGAAGTCCTGAGAGTCAGCCTTGCCTAATATCCCCAACCTGGACCTGCTCAAAGCCCACACCAAAGAGGCACTGACCAAGATGGAGCCGCCCAAGAAGGGCAAGGTAGGGCCCCCTCACCCTGACTCCCCACCTCATCACCAGAGGCGCTGCAATATCTCTTGGGGGCCAGGCCCATAGATATAACTAGGGCCCATTGTCCTTGTTCTCCAGGGGCCCCTGGGAGGATGTGGGGGTTTGGGCTCTTCTGTGAGGTCAGTCTGCCTAGAAGATGCACTTCCCTGCCTGGTCGTGACCCAATCCTGCAATATCCTGGCCCAGACCCTTCAGGGTGGACAGGCTCTGCCCCAGCAAGCCACAGAGCAGTGGGCCTGGAGAGGGGCCCTCATGGAGGAAGGCAGCACAGTGTGTGTGTGCTGTGGCAGCGGTGGCACTCAGGAGGGCCACCTGGTGGGGGAGGCACGGTGGTTTTCCAGGATGGGATGTCTAGGTTCCTAGCCAGATGAGCAGTTGCCAGGGGACAAAGAAGCCCTGGATCCTCCTTGGGGCCAAGGCATTGAGGCTGAAGCCTGAAGGTAGATGAGGTGTCTGTGCAGAAACAACACGGAGAATGCCATTGGAGGGGAGGGTGTTCAGGGATGAGGACAGGAGCAGAGTTGCCCTGATAGTCGGAGTCCCAGTGGACAGTGAGAGAGATGGGCCTAGCCCTGAAGACCCACTCTAACTAGAGGATCTTAGGTCTGGGCTTCAGGGACCATGAACCCCTGAGATCAAGCACCATTGAGTGTGAGCTTCTGCCAGGAGGAGGTTGTTATCCACTTGCTGGGGGCCAGGACATTTCAGGGCCAGCATCACAGGGATGTAGTGGGACACTTTTGTGTTCCCTTTCTCAGGACAAGCATGAATGAATGCATGAACAAATGAATGGATGGCTAAATGACTGGATGGATGAATGGGTCAATGAATGAATAGATGGACGAATGGATGGATGAATGCATGAACAGATAGATGGATGGATGAATGAGTGAATTGATGAATGACTGGATGGATGGTTGAATGGATGAATAGATGAATGAATGGATGGATAGATGAACGAATTGATGTGTGGGTGGATGGATGGATGAATAAATGAATGGGTGGATGGGTGAATGGGTAGATGGATGGATCATGGAAGAATGAATAAATGAATGGATGGGTGGATGAATGGATGGTGAATGGGTAGATGGATGAATGGATTAATGAAGGGATGGATGGATGAGTGGCTGGCTGGATGGATGAGTAGATGGATGGGTAGATGGATGGATGAATGGATGGATGGGTGGATGGATGAAAGAATGGATGGATGGTTGGGTGGGTGCGTGAGTGGATGGATGGATTGATGAATATAGGATGGATGGATGAATGAACAAATGATGGATGGGTGGATGGAATGGATAGATGGAATCGATGGATGGATGGATGGATGAATAAATGGATGGTTAGATGAATGAATGGATGGAAAGGTGGATGAATGAACAAATGGATGGGTGAATAAATGAATGGATGGATGAGTGGATGAATGAATGAACAAATGGTGAGTGGATGAATGGGTGGGTGGTTGGATGGATGGGTGGATGACCCTGGATGGATGCATAAATGGATGGATGGTTGGATGGATGAATGAATGGATGAACGAATGGATGGATTGATGGATGTGTGGATGGAGGAATGAATAGATGGATAGATGGATGAATGAATCAGTGGGTGAGCAAATAGATGAATGGATGAACAAATGGATGGATGGATAGGTGGGTGAATGAACCGATGGATGGATAAATGAATGGATGAATGGGTAGATGGATGGATGGGTGGATCAATGAATGAATGAATGAATGAATAAAAGGATGGATGGGTGGATGAATGGAGGAATAGGTGGATGGATGGATGGATGGATGGATGGATGCAAGGATGAATGAATGGATGGGTGGATGGGTAAATGGATAAATGGATGAGTCAATGGATGGATGGGTGGGTGGATGAATGGGAAGAACGAATGGATGCATGGATGGATGGATGGGTGGGCAGATGGGTGGGAAGATGGGTGGGTGGATGGATGGACGGATGGATGAATGAATGAATGGGTGAATGGATGGATGGATGGATGGATGAATGAATGGGATGAATGAGTGGATGGGTGGGTGAATGGATGGATGGGTGGGTGAATGGATGGATGGATGGGTGGATGAATGAATGGATGAATAAATCGATGGATGGATGGTTGGATGGATGGATGGGTGGGAGAATGGATGCATGGACGGGTAGATGGATAGGTGGGTGAATGGATGCATGGATGGGTAGATGGATGGGGGCATGAGCTGCAAGCACATGGGCTAGAAGGAGACAGGGAATCTGTGTGGCACAAGGGAGTCCACTGGCCCTCTGCGTCTGCCTCTGGGTCACAGCAACACTTTTTTCTAGGCCACAAAGACCATCCTGAGTGTGCCCAACAAGGACGTGGTCCACATAGAGAATGATGTGGAGAGGCTGGAAATTCGAGAGCAAACCAAGAGCAAGTCGGAGGCCAAGTGGAAGTACAAGGTGAGACTACAAGGTGAGACATGCACGTGTGCATAGATGCATGTGCGTGCATGTCAGGTCAGTGAGTGTGAGCAGAGATGTGAATCCATGAAGCCCTGTGTGTGTGAAGGAATGTGCAGACGTGTCTGCACAAGGCCATGGTTTGAGTGACTCCAGGGTGGTCTCTGAGGGTGTTTCTGCATGAGATGGTGGAGGGGCCCCTTACCCTCACCCCACCCTTGAGTGAGTGTTCTAAGGTCACGTCTAACTCTAAGACACAGTGGTCACCTCCGCCTGGGCGTGCGAGGGGCCTGTCCCCACTGTGAGCGCCCTGCCAGGGGAGTTTATCCGGATTTGAGCCTGTTAACTGCTTTCCCGCAAGTTGAGGTCCCTCTGAGGCTGCAGGCCCTGCCCCTGCCTTTCCACCCAGTCATCACGGCATCTCTTTATATGTGTTACACACTGGGGCTCTCTCGTGTTAAGGGTTCCGTTGAACCAGTTTCTCTGTGAATATGGTACACAGTGTGAAGATAGTTTGGTCCTTTGTGGTCCTGAGACATCTCCAGCACCCACATCTGCCCCGTGTGCCCATGTGTGGGCCATCCAGCCCCATTGGCTCCAGGGGCCTCTGTCTGACCCCAGCAGTGTTCATTAGAAAGGCAGTGCTCTTTAAAAACGTTAAAAAACCTAGTTTAGTCCCTGAAGGGAAAAAGTATCCCCCTCCCAACTCCCAGGCCACTTCGGTGGCTGGACCCTCCCCTGACCGGTGCCCTGTCTCTCACGCGGCACAGTGACGACTCTTTGGTCGAGGGTTTGCTGCACATCGACACGGACACCAAGCCCGGCCACAATGCCAGAGTCAAGAAGGAGAGTGGGAGCTTGGCAGCCGACATCTTGCACCTGCTGCAGGCCAGCGAGGAGATCGATGCCCTGGAAATACAACCCCAGCAGGTGGGCCCCACCACCCAGCAGCACCCAAGAGTGGGGACCAGGCAGGTCCAGGGCTGGCCCTCGGCCATGGTGCTTGGAGCCTGTGAGGTGGACGCACAGGTGGAGCCAGTGCTGAGCCGCCCCGGGCCTGGGCAGGAGGGCACACTGCAGGGTACAGATGCTGCTCTAATGCCAGAGGGCACACTGCAGGGTACATATGCTGGAGTGGTTGGTCTCACTGGGGCTTTGCTTTCAACCAAGGGCTTACTTTTCTAGTGATGGTCCCTGGTAAATTCTCTCAGAACTCACAAGTTTTCAATTTTAAGTGCCGAGACTGTTGTTTTTTCAGGTGGAAATGTTATGGGTTGTTCCATATGTACTACAGACAGGTAGCCCAGGGGGCAGAGCTGCAGCCCCCTCCCTGGTGCCCCTGAAGCTCTGCTTCTAGGTTCCTGGGAAGCTATTAAATGGCATTCACTCTGAGACGGTGCTAGGCAGTTGAGGATGGAGGTGAGAAATGCTGGCCTGACCCTAGCCTAGCCCCATGCAGGTGCCACAGCTGCCATGGGGAGCACAGCCCTCCCGGTCCTCATGACAGCTGCAGATTCCCATTGCACAGATGGGGAAACTGAGACTCTGAGGGCTTACACTTGCACATGGCCACACTGCTAGGAAGTGGCAGAGCCAGGCTCAGAATCTCCGTCTGCCTGATTCTGGAACTTGAGGTTGGAAGTCCTGGAGGGTTGACTAGTGCTGGGCAGTGATGTCTGGGTGTGCGTGGCGGGTCCCTTGTCCAGCAGTGACTTGGCTTGAGGAAGACAGAGCCCATGCTTGGGTCCTGCTCAGTTCCCAAGATCTGCTCTGAGACTCTGTGGTTTCCAGAATCCATGGGCAACCCAGGGCTATCCTGTCACCTGCTCCACAGCCCCGAGCTTGCTAAGTGGGCAGGTGGAGGCCGCAGGGCAGGCCTGCTTTTAGACAGATGAGAGGCTTGGGCAAGGTGGATTAAGGGCTTGATTGAAAAGAGCTTTTGCTAAATCAATTGGCTGTATTTTATTTCATGTATTACTGTTTTACATGCAATATTATGTTCATGTAATATTGATCAGAAAGCCAGCTGTAAGGTTTTTTTTTATTATTGGGAGTGAAGCATGATGGGAGGCTTCCATAGCGCCTTAGGGGTCAGATTTCCTGCTTGGCACTAGGTGGTTTCTGTCCATGTTAAGCTCCTTGCTGCAGAGACGTGCTTGTGGCTGGGGGTGAAGCCTGGCTATGAGCTCTTCCTCCCTATCAGAGGCTGTGGTGCTCCACACAGCTCTTTGAGGGATGCCCGTCTCTGGGAAGGAGTGTGCACTAGCCGACACCTCAGTGACTGGCCTCAGGGGTGGGAGAGGCTTCTAAACACCCTAGGCCCCTCCCGAGGTCCCTGGAGAGGCCCTGGAGCCGTGGAGTTAGGGGGTGTCTGAGGCCACCCAAGATGAGGGCAGACAGGGCCAAGAGCCCAGGGGTCACAAGGTGCTTTGTTGTGGGCACCTGTGGACTTGCAGGGGGCATGGTGATGGGGACAGAGGTGGGGAGGGTTTTGTGCTTGAGTCTGTGAGGAGGCACTGCGTCCTGGGCTCCCGGCTGTGAATCTGAGCCCAGGAGTGGGGCAACCCATCTGTGGACACACTGATAACAAGAAATCCAGAGCTTCCCCTGCTGAACCCATGCCTTCGGGGAGTGTGCACGTGCATATGTGCCTGCCAGGGGCCACTGAGACCGCCGGTCCCCCTCAGCCTGCTGCAGGCAGTTCCTCTCCCAAAATCTCCCATTTGGAGCGTAGATCAGTTTTTGATGGTCCATTTGTTCTGTTTTAAGTATGGACTGCTTGGAAAAAACAGCTGAAGAAAATGGAGGAAAATATGTTAATTTGCCGTGGGTAGTTTGTTCAGTGTTTAAAGCTGGGGGAAAAAGAGAGGATTTGGGTATGATAATTGGGGGATTAATGTATTATTTTTCATGCCAACTAGTTAGACGTTGCTCATTGATTCGCCAGCAACCCTGCAGGGCCCGGGCATGCAGCCCTCATCCTTTTGGGTTGCCGAGATGGCACGGCATGAACCCTCGCAGTGGGTGTCCCTGGCCACCCCCGTCCCCACTGTGGCTGGGTGCAGACCCCGCCCTCCAGTCTTTCTGGGCCTTGCAGGCCAGTTGAGGGATAGGGTTGGGCCTGCTAGAGGCTGCAGGGTGAACTGTGTGTTCTGGCTGGCTCCTGAGCTGGGGCTGGAAGAGCCTGTTCCTGTGGAGATGTCAGTGAGAGCAGGAGTGACCACCCTTGCTCAGGCGGGCCCTCAGAGCTGCAGCTTGTGTGGCAGGGGAGGTGTGGTCCCGGCACTGTGGGGGCGGCTCCCGGCAGTGCCTTCTGAGGAGTGCTCGAGGCTGACCGTGCTTGATTTTCTCATTGGTGTGGCTTTCAAACCTCAGTCCTGTTCAGTTCCTGTGAAACCTGAAACGCGCCGCAGTCCAGTGTGTCTGAGACAGGGCCTGGGAGGTGCCATTGGTGAGGGCTGCAGCGAGGGTGCCTCCCCCATCACTGGGCACCCCCTGAGTCCACTGGACCCTCAGCGAGCAGTGGGTTTGGGCCTCAGCGCTGTCCAGCATGGGCAGCTTTTGTCCAAGTTGCCTCACTAGCCCTAGACTCCCTCTGTGTCTGGGCTTCCTGCGGCAGCTTCCTCTCCCTGTCGCGCTCCAGCAGACCCTCAGTCTTAGGAGCCCTCTTGCTTCTGAGCAGGGACTTGTCCTCATGGGCCACTGCCCCAGGTGCCTCAGTCTCTGTGTCTGGTGACATAGATGGGTACAGGCATGCAGAGCTGGGTGGCCCGCCTGCCACTGTGTTGTCCTCTTTCTTGTCTCACATGTGCTGTCCTTGGTGAGGGGTTCTTGGTACACAAGACCCCATAAAGCACCGGGGTGTGTTCACAGCCACAGGTTTGCCAGCCTTTCTCATTTGAATGGTTTTACTGAAAGTGCCTCTGGTGCTTCTGGGAAGTGGTGGAGAGGGGATGGGCAGCTCGAGAGACAGTGATGCTGATGCAGGAGTCCTGGAGGGGTGGGTCCAGGGAGCAGAGGGAGAGGACAGCAGGCACCCCATGTGCCCCAAGTATGGGCCCAGGAGTGCCCAGATGCAGTGACAGATGTGGCCGGGCCTCCCCTGTAGGGGGGGTGGGCTGCCTTGTCCTGGGGCCAGGTTTGGGCCACAGGGAAGTGGGCAGGGGTGAGGACTAGAAAGGGACGTTGCAGGGGGTACCTGCTGGGCTGAACCACGTGAGTGGTGGGGAAGCCTGGGGCACCTGTCCTGGCTACACACAGCATCTGGAGCCCAGGGCAGACTCCTGACTCAGAGTTTTTGGGTGGGGCCTGGGCCTTGACATTTGTAAAGCTGCCCAGGTAGTTCTGGTGCACAGACAGGTTAGGGTCCTGGCTGTAGGGAGGTTTGGGCTGGGGTGGGGCAGGGCCCCATGAAGAGGCCAGGGCTGGATCCCATGGGAGGGCCCAGCAGGGAGGTACCCAAAGAGCCCAGGACTTGGCCTTGGGGGTCCTTGCCATCCAGCAGCACCAAGCCCCTGGTTCTCTGGGATGACAGTGGTCACCCCATCTCACCACTTTGTGTGTCTAGACAGGCTGATCACATATCGGGTGTTTCAGAAGCTTCTTCTAGAAGGAGGAGAGCCAGTGTAGACAGGAGGTGTGTGCACAGGTATGGAGCATAGGACAAGGATGTAGATGAGAGAGAGGCTGGGCACTATGGGAGGGGCCACCTGAAGCTGAGGGCGGCGCAAAGAGAAAGCCTGAGAGTCTGTGGAGCCTGCCAGAAGGGAGTGAGCTTGTGCTGAGCTGAGGTGCAGCTGTGCCTGTTCAGGTGCACATGTAGCTGCAGGTCCATGTGCAGGTGGGTGCAGGTGTGGGGTTAGGTGCAGGTGTAGATGCAGCTGGGGGTGCAGATGTGGGGGTAGCACAGGTGTAGATGCAGGTGTGAGTGTGGAGTTGGTACAGGTGTAGATGCAGCTGGGGGTGTAGATGTGGGGGGGTAGCCACAGGTGTGTAGATGCAGGTGTGGGTGCAGGTGTGGGTGTGGAGAAAAGTTGCAGGTCACTGGGGAGAGCATGTGCCATGGGAGGGAGTGGGCTGTGCTGCCCCTTCTCAGGGTGACACGTGGGAAGGTTCCCTGCGAAGTGGGGTAAGGAATGCCCAGGGCTAGTTCTGCAGTTGGGAAAGAGGGACAGGGTGGAATGAAGGAGTACACAGAGTGGCTGGGGTGCAGGAGGGAAGTCGCTGAGTCTGCTTGCCAGCTTTAAGGTGGGAGAGACCAAACCGTGACCATGTGAGGGTCTGGACCCTCCTTCCCATCTGCTGTCTTCCCAATTCTCCTCTCCATGCCCATCTCTCTCCCCAGGCCTCCAGCCTTCCCTGTGGAGTATGGGTGGGTGAACAGAGCTGGATGGGGGAGTGGCTGGCCTCTTCCAAGGGAGAAGTCATCAGTTCACTCCCACCCTCTCTGCTCCACGCCCACTGCCTGCCACCAAGGCCAGGAGTTTGTGCAGGAGTTTGTGCAGGCCATGGGCTGTTGTCTAAGTGTCTGGGCTGCAGGCTAAGACTGCTGGGCTGAGTGCCTGTCTCTCCGTGCCCCTAGCCAGCCCCCAGCCTGTCCCAGCATGCAGGAAGCCATTCAGGGAATGCTGTCCATGGCCAACCTGCAGGCCTCCGACTCCTGCCTGCAGACCACATGGTGCACTGGCCAGGCCAAGAGGAGCTCGCTGGCATCCCATGGTGCCCAGAAGAATGGGGGTGGCAGCGGCAAGAGTTCAGGCAAGCAACTGCTGAAGAGGGCTGCCAAGAACAGCGTGGACCTGGGCCACTACGAGGAAGAGCACAAGACACCAGATCTGGGAGTCCCTAGTCTCCAGAACTGTGATAAGTAAATGTTTGTTGTTTAAGCCACCCAGTTTATGGTATTTATGTTGTAGCAGGCCAAATGGACTAGAACATTTATTATTTCATTTACTCAAGTAAATAATATAGTAATTTAAAAAAAATCTGTAAACCTTTTACATAAAGTTATGTCACAAAGGTTACAGCAACAGAATTTGAATCAAGTTTGCAATATGACATGAGGGTTCTGGCATCTATTTTGTCCCTTGGTATCAAGTTTATTTCTCTAAATAGTTTATGTTTTTAACTTTGGTTACCTGCCAAAAGGGGAGAAGAAAATTCTACTTGTAAGTATAAATATAAAGCAGAAATCCTGTAGTTACGTATGTAACGATCTTATAAAATATAATCAGACTGTTGTGATTGTTTCATGTATCAGTGGATGTATATTTACAGTAATACATTTATACATGTAAACTTTAAATTTGAGTTATAGTTCTATGTATATGTATTTTACTGAGCCTCTGAGCATAATAATAATGCCGTTACTAAGTTATTCTCCAGTTCTTTTCCTTAGGGGTTATTCACATTTCTATGTGATATATATGCATGTTTCCAGTAGAGCATATCTAAGAGTTGCCAACAGTCTGGATCACAAACACCATGAAAGGAACCACCACCAGCTTCCTTTAGATTATATTTTCTTCTAGTGAATATAAGAATTTGATTTTAGATATTTAGCCAAGTCTTAAAGACACAAACTCTGTTAAAAGACTAGTGGATGAAGCACGAGGCAAGAGTCAGAATCCATGGGATCCAGTTGGGTATATTTGAGACCCTAGGCAAATCCCTTTACCGAATGGGGGCCTCAACTCTTATTATTAAAAAAAAAATCAACATGGGGTATAAAGCATGGTTTTTACATTGAACAGGAAAGAAAACAAACTCATAAAGGAAAAGGCAATTTATTCACTTGTTTTATTAATACAATGAAAGCCCTAGGGATGTGTTTTACTCTTAATCTTAGCCAAAAGGCTGAGAAGTGATTGGGATAACGTGTTTTAGAGCTGGCCTTAGACAAAGCAGAATGCAGGAGCTGTTTTCCCAGGTTGGGCACCATTCTTAGGAAGGTGTTTCCCAGCAGCTTCAGGTTCAATTCTCTCTTCTTAGTGATCCTAGTGATGAGGTTATCTCTATCCTGCGAGCTCCCGATTAAAATCCCCTCAGTCTTTTTGGCTTTAATTGGTCAGGCTTGATCACATACTTTCTCTAATAGTTACTGTGGCCAGAGTGGCTGATTAAAAAAAAAAACAAAAACAAAATACTGATCAGCTATCTTTACTACTGTAGCCAATGGTAAGGACAGTTCTTCCTGAGTTACAGACAATGCTGCAGTTGTGGTGCCTGCAGGCAAATCAGGGACCCAAAGAAAGGAAAATAGATTTTGGGAAAGCAAAGCTACAGATATCCATCACAAATGACCAATCTTTCTTCCTTTTTTTTTTTTTTTTTTTTAGGTAAGGTCTCGCTGTCTTGCCTAGGCTGGAGTTCAGTGGCATGATCATACCTCACTGCAGCCTCGATCTCCCAGGCTCAAATGATCCTCCCACGGGCCCAGGGGGGTTGTGGAGTCCCTGGCTTGCACCCAGGGTGTGTGTCTCCAACACGGTGGGGGGGGGCACCTGAAAGTGGCAAAAAGTGCCCCGGGGCACGGGAACAGGATGCCAGGCTTGCAGGGGGACGTCGAGGCAGCCCGGCGAAACAAGTGCGAGGCCGAGGGGGAGGCTGTGGTCATCCCGAATAGGCCAGTGCCCTCCTGGCCACTCCTGCACTGGCCCTGGCTGGGTGGGGGATGGTCGTGGAGTCCCTGGCTTGCACCCAGAGTGCCTGTCTTCCCCATGGGGGGCACCTGAAAGCAGCAAAAAGTCCCCCCGGGGCTCAGGGACAGGACGCCAGGCTTGCAGGGAGACATTGAGGCACGCTGGGGAAACAAGCGGCAAGGCCTAGGAGGAGGCTGTGGTCATCACGAGTTGGCCAGTGCCATCGCGGGAGCCCCTGTGCCACCGGAGAGGCATCGTGGAGTCCCCAGCTTGCACCCAGGGTGGGGTCTCCGACACGGAGGGCACCCCAATGGGGCAAGAAGTCCCCCGGGGCATGGGAACAAACACCGAGCTTGCAGAGTGACGTTGAGACAGCCCGGGGACAAAAGGGGTAAGGATGAGGAGGAGGCTGGGGTCCTCTGAGGCCAGTGCCTCCCGGCAGCACCTGCACGCGGGGGTCGTGGAGTCCGTGGCTTGCACCCAGGGTGCGTGTCTCCCCCACGGGGGGCACCCCAAAGTAGCAAGAAGTTCCCCGGGGCACTGGGACAGGAAACAAGGCTTGCATGGGGACGTTGAGGCAGGCCAGGGAAAAAAGCGGGGAGGCTGAGGAGGAGGCTGGCATCTTCCGGCGGAGGCCAGTGCCTTCCCGGCTGCCCCTGCGCCGGGCCCGGGGGGTCGTGGAGTCCCTGGCTTGCACCAAGGGTGCGTGTCTACACCACGGTGGGCACCGCAAAGCGGCAAGAAGTCCCCCGGGGCAGGGGAATAGGATGCCAGGCTTGCAGGTGGATGTTGATGCAGCAGGTGGAAAAAAGCGGCGAGGCCGAGGAGGAGGAAGGGGTCATCCCGCGGACGCCATTGCCTTTCCGGCAGCTCCTGCGCCCGGCCCGGCGTGTCCTGGAGTGGCTGGCTAGCACCCAGGGTGCGTGTCTCCCACATGGGCGGCACCCCAAAGTGGCAAGAAGTCCCCTGGGTCACGGGTACAGGACGCCAGGCTTGCAGGGGGAGGTTGAGGTAGCCGGGGGAAAAAGCGGTGAGGCCGAGGAGGCTGGGATCATTCCTCAGAGGCCAGTGCCTTCCCTGCAGCCCCTGCGTGGGGCCCCGGGGGTCGTGGAGTCCCCGGCTTCACCCAGAGTGTGTGTCTCCCCCCACCGGGGGCCCTCCAAAGCGGCAAGAAGTCCCCCGGGTCACGGGGTATGTTGAGGCAGCCCAGGGAAAACAACAGCGAGGCCGAGGAGGCGGCTGTCGTTGTCCCACAGATGGTAGTGCCTTCCCGGAAGCCCCTGCGCAGGGCCAGGAGGGTTGTGGAGTCCCTGACTTGCACCCAGGGTGCGTGTCTCCCCCACGGGCGGCACCCCAAAGCGGCAAGAAGTTCCCCATGGGACAGGGACAGGACGCCAGGCTTGCAGGGGGACGTTGGGGCATCTGGGGAAAAAAGCGGCGAGGCCCCAGGAGGAGGCTGGGGTTCTCCCGCAGAGGCCAATGCCTTTCCGGCAACCCCTAAGAAACGATGATTCAGGCAGACTTTACAAGGCAATGACCCCTTTGCTTTCAATGTATAATAGCACGTCCCTAAAACTGTGAAAGAAAAGGATTACTGATGGCTACACAATTTAGTCACAATCACAGTCATGTGACTTGCTTTAGTTGAATGACATTCAATGCCTTTTTAAAAAAGATACCTGTCATTAACTGCTTCTGCGTTATGATTGCTAGGGTAAGTTTCTTTAAATACACTGTTTTATTCTAATAAATTTTCAGGTGTATGATAAAAATCCTGATGTCATAGTAAATGAATATTTCCTGGGGAATAAGTTGTCCATGTCTTTGCAACGAATGCATGCTTTCACAGAAAACTTCCCCCAGTGGGATTCTGGCATCTGGGATAGTTTATTTCACTTAATAGGAATGTGCAGTTTACTGTCCTGGAGGAGTTTATGCAACATTTGATCAACTGTTATACTATTTCTTAAGATGAAATAAATACATGTAAGATTTCACAGAAGATCTCTCTGTGTAAATATAAATTCTCGATATTTACTGGCTATTTCAAAGTGTGGTAGAAAAAGCAGCCACTGTGTAAGGGCAGATGCACTTACAATAAAGAGGGGATTGTACTGAATATGGAGGAGCTGAACTGATGATTTAAAATTTATCAGAATATGATAGGAGTCCTCTTTAACCACTCTGAGCTATTTGTAATAAATAAACTCGAGTAATTTTTGTCTTCAAAAATTAAAGTTATGCTTCATCATGTTGCTCTAATTCTTGGCAAATCCTCAATTGTTTTGCTCCGCAAAGTGTTTTATTAATGTTCATGTTGACATTCTCCACAACGTTAGTAGTAATGACTTAGAACCTAGACTTATTAAAGAGATTACATTTTTACTTTTACATTTTTACAGAAACTTAATTTTTGGGTTCTAAAATGATGTCTCTGTCCAAGTTTGCAACATTGACAATTTTATCTCAATGTTACCCATGGAAAAAAATCAATCAGCTGAATTAGATTTATTTTTACAGGAAAAAAATGTATAATTAAATTCATGAAACCCCACTATTATAAGGAACAATATATCATATCTATATCTCTCTGTATAGATATGCCCTTTATAAGCAAAGTGGATAATAGACTGTTTACTCAGAAAACATTTCATATCTTTGCATCATATCACATGCAATATGGTGAAATAAGAATAGTTTTAACCTTAGGATCAAATATTCGGTTCAAATCTCAACTTTACCACTTACAAACTTTGTAAACTTGGGTTTTATTTATGTGTTTATTCATTTATTTTACCATTTGAAGCATCAGATTATATAACAAAATTAATAGTAATTCATAATGTACATAATGGTTTGTAGATTACAGAATGGCAGTAAAAAAAAGTCTCACACAATGATTGGAGCATAACAGAGATTAAATAACTCATTTCTCCTTGTCTTCCCTTCCTCCACAAGTGAGTAGTTTACATGTTTTCCATTGTGAATACCTGATAAATATGTTTTTACTTGGTTTACTAAACAGTTAAATACACACAGATTGACCAATTTCCTTCAAAAAAGTTGTAAAGGTATTTTCACAGATTAAATTTAGAAAAATGTTACCTTAATTTTTTAAATCATCTTCTGACATTTAGTCAATAATTCCTGTGTATTGTCAGGAATTGAATGAAATAATATATTTATTTCACATAGTGCATTGAATGAAATACATATGTAATTATTCAACTACATGTTACTTATTGATACATACTACATTTTGTAAATTAAAAGTTTACCTGAGAGCAAAAAACTATAAGAATTCTTATTACAACACTTTTATTAGTAGTAAAAACTTAAAATAATCCAAATGTACAAAAACATATAATCACAGAGAAATAATATTATTTTTCCCCTTATTACTAAGCGGAGAAAAAAATTCTAACAAATTTTTGATAGTATGTAGAGAATAGAATCCATTATTGCATTTTTGTAAATAGTAAAAAATGAAAATATATATAGATATTATGTGTAGAAAAAGGAAGAAAGGGAACTGAAAACAGTTATTGGAAGGGGAAGGTGATTATGTGGGTCTTTCTCTTCCTGTATTATGTAGTTACTCTAATGCTTAAACTTTGTAATACATTATATATTAGAGTACATGTTAATATTATCCTTTGGAAATAATGTAACCTTCTGACTAAAAATGAAAATAATTTGAGAGCTTGTCTATTAAGGCAAATGACTAAGGCGATTTAACTATATATGTCTCAGTTTTCTCATCTAACAATTCTCATCTAACAAACATCTAATCTACTTTATAGAATTGTGGAAATAACTTGAAATAATGCAAGAGACCACTCTGCAATATATAGTGCCATCTCATAATTCGAAATCCAAAAATGGATTTGCTTTGAACTGTTGATAAGATTACCTTGCCCACCTCTAATTCAAGGTGGAAGACAGTGCAGTAAATGGCTCTTACAGAGATAAAACACTGCCTTCCTTAGCAGCTAGGTTTAACTCCTTCAGAGACAGGCTATTGTCATCAGTTAGTGTTGAAAAACTAATCTCACACTTTCAAAAGAAAAGCTCAATTACCATGTTGCAGCAAACCTAAAGAATAGTCATATGCAACAGTGGCCATCAGATTCTTTGTTTATTAAAATGATTTATGATTCATATGTAAGACACTTCTAAATATTCATATTGATGTCCTAGAAGTACTGATGCAAGACAGACTGAGCCCACAGTTATAAAGTTATCATAAAGTTATCTAGAAAAACATAGCAAAGGACTGCAAAAGACTTTGTAAAAGTAGGTTAGCTCATTTACAAAGAGTGTTCTTTTCCAGTTTTTTAGCAATGAAAATGAAAAAATAAAGACAGCATGGCAGCTTCCTTAGCAGCTTTTGACAGATTGAGGCAGTTAGAACCTCACAAATAAGGACCACATTAGTTGTACTAACATTTGCTACCCTTCACCCAAGAAAATTTCCGTAATTATTATCATGTATTTACATCACCAAATTAAGTTCAGTACTTGTATTGTGGCTTAAAATGCATACCGATTGTGATCTGATTATTCATTAGCATACCAAATATAAAAAATCTGGGCTATGGAAATGTTGGAAGCTAAATTTCACTGTCCTCAAACTAGATTGTTTGTAAAAAACCTACTCATCATGGCCTCTTATGTGTACATTTCTCAGATTTGCCTCTCCTTCAATTAAAATCCAGGATTAGACAATAAGATGCTCCACATTTCATTTCAATAAGCAGAGCTAAAACTTTAATATGTATCATAATTTGTCTATCCTCCAAGTAAATCTCAATTATAATTAGAAAATCAAATGCAACTTTCTTAATAGAAGAGTGAAATTTGACAATTTTCTAAACCTAGTAATATTTAGATTCACAATATCTTATAATTTAGTTCTTTGGGGTTTTTTCTTTATACCGAAAATGGTAGGTGTTAAAAAATATTTTGGAAAACTTTGAGAATAAAGAAAAACCTAGAAATTAATTAAGATGAAATTATAGTGTTTTAACTAAATTTAATATAGCAAATAACACTTTGAATGTCAATGATGTGTCATCAACATAGGAAATCACACAAATTAAACAGAGATTGGATGAGAGAGACAATCCTTGACTCCAGGGAGCTTTTCAGTAGGGAAGTACCATGCAAAAGTATTGTAAAACAAATATTTACACTTCATTGAGCACTTATAATTTTTTTTTTTTTTTTTTTGAGACAGAGTCTCACTTTGTCACTCAGGCTGGAGTGCAGTGGCACGATCTCGGCTCACTGCAACCTCCACCTCCCAGGTTCAAGCGATTATCCTCCTCAGCCTCCTGAGTAGCAGGAATTACAGACACACATCACCACGCCTGGCTAATTTTTGCATTTTTAGTAGAGATGAGGCTTCACCATGTTGTGCTTGAACCCCTGACCTTGTGATCTGCCCGCCTTGGCCTCCCAAAGTGCTGGGATTACAGCCGTGAGCCACCATGCCTGGCTGAGCACTTATAATTTTAAATGCAGTACTTTTACCGCAATCTCTAAAATACCAATGCTAGTCATGGTAAGGAAAATTTTTCTTTTTTTTAATGTAGAAAGGCAGTCTCACTATGTTGGCCACTGGTCTCACTTGGCCTCAAGCAATCTTCCCACCTCAGCCTGCCAAAGTGCTGGGATTACAGGCATGATGCTTACTACATGTTAGTCATCATCCAAGGCACCCCATACATTATCTTGTTTAACCTGTCCACACACACAAAACAGATTTAAATCTTTACATAAACTAGAAAATAATTTGTCTAGATGTAAGATTCTGTTGAGCACAGAAATCTCATGAAATTATCAATAATATACACAAGACAATATAGGATACATTTGCGAGAGAATTCAAGCAAAGGATCTAAGTGGCAAAAATGGAAGGCAGCTTTATCTGTTTGCTCACTGATTTATACCAAGTTCCTAGAACTATTTCTCATAAATAAAATATGCTCAATAAATATGTGAGATTGAATTAAATTTCAGGGAAATAAGTTTGCAGTCACTGGGTGTAGAGATTAGGATGGGAGTTAGATAAGGAGTCAAAAAACGCTATCTGAAGGCAGTTTTAAAGCTCTCACTGGCATTTGAACTGTCGTTAAGGTCCTTCCAGTCAAATCTTCCCACTGCAGCTTGTCTGATTGCAAAATGATCGTTGAAGCCCTTTTGAACACTCTTCATGTTAAGAGTATCTCCAAAATTACTTTCTAAATGTAGTAATACTTAGATAAGCATGGTCAGATGCAAAGTAAGAGCATGTCACCTATGAGAAAATACAACATTTCAGTGTCTGTGAACTTGGAGGTTTATATGGTTATGCTCATGGCTGGTAAAAATTACATTACTGGAGTCATGGAGGTGGAAAAACTGTGAAGCGATTGAATTATACCGTATAGTCATAAACTTTGCAGAAGGCAAGGCAGAGGGTGAAAATGTAGACCAGGTGCTGAAATCACTGAGGAAAAAGGAAGAATGTCTGGGGGAGCTTAGTAAATGACTGTATTAACAGACAGAAAGCAAATTGTGTCAAGATAAACTGAAGAAGAGGATGAAATAACTGCATCTGGCCACTTGCAGTAAGCAAAGAATGTGCAAAAGCTTTCTTTCTGTTACTATGAATTCCTGGGGAGCACATTATCAACCAGACATAGTGTTTTGGGGAAAGGTAAAAAAAAAAGTGATATTCTAGGAAAAGTCTAAGAATAAAACCCTACAGGATGTATTTACTGATTAAGTTGCCCACACTATTCGGGTCTCTTTGCTAGGCACTTTGGATGTAGAATTGTTTTTATTCTCAAAATAACAAGCATTTCAAAGGGAAGTTAATATGTGAATAACGGAACACACACAAATCAGGTGATTTTGATGAGAGCAGGACTGAGGTAATTCTGATCCAGCACAGGGGCAATATTGAGGAAGGAACAATAGGCAAAGGCAGGCGGACAAAACAAGAGGTTTAGGAAGTATGAGGATATGGGATGGACATGTCACAATAGAAAAATAAAGTACAGAATTTAAAATAATATATTTTAAAAATTGACGAGCCTGGGCAAAATAGACCGCATTTCTACAAAAAAAAAAAAAAAAAAATAGCCAATCTCGGCAGCTCATACCTATAATCACAGCTACTCGAGAGGATAAGGTGGAGGATCACTTGAGCCCAGCAGTTAGAGGTTACAGTGAGCTAGGATCACACCACTGCACTCCAGCCTGGGCTACAGAGCGAAACACTGTCTCTAACGAAAAGGAAAAAAAGAAAAGTAAAGATTAGTCCACCAAATTTTAATATTTGGATTGCTACTACATATAATCATAAAATTATTAGCTACCAAATAGTTTTAAAGACCACCGGTGTCAACCATAACTTAATATGATTTTATGAAAGTTAGTCACCCCCAGAACACTTTAATATTTTTGTGATAATGATGGTTAAAAAAAAGGGCAAGACTTTTAATAGATCTGGATCCTAGTAAGTCCTCTGATACAGACTCATATGACATTTTTCACCAAGAAATTTGGAATATTTTGTAAGGTCAATGTATAACTGGTGTAAAGGTCATACCCATAGGTGATGATCAATGATTATGGGACAAACTAGGGTCGCATATTGAGAGCTGTCCCACTGGGGTCAGTTCTCAGGCCCACTATTGTCATAAACTTTATCGATGGCTTGGAAGATAATCTCATCCACCAGCTTAATGAGAACATTATCTGTCCAATCTTGGAAGGCTGCCAACACTGCAAAGCACAAGAATAGAATCCAAGTGTCCCTGATTAATTTTGTTCCATCAAAAGTGTGACGTAAACCATAGGGACACACCCTCTATATTTAAAGGCTGCACACTATTTGATTATAAGCATGAACACACAAGCATAGCCCTAGACCGTAACTAAAGACAAAGGAATTCCTTTATTGACCATTGTGAATTCCAATAGTATTCAGTTTATTGAGTATCACAAGGCCTTCTATGTCCTAATTGGAGCATTGTTTTCTTTTTTTCAATTTAAAAAAGGATACCACACAGAAATACCCAACAAATGTTAATTGATAGAATATAAAAATAAATTAATATAATTTATTTAATCACTAACTTAATTTTACATACCATAAATTAATTTTATTCCAAAAAAAGTTTTACATTCTCTTGCTCCACGTTTTATAGATAGTAAATATTCAAGAAATATTTGTTAAATAAATTGATAATCTGAAAAGGAAACTTGAGAAGCAACAGATAATTTAAGAAAAATTTATTTATATTAATTTATATTTACCATTCATTTAACTGGCATCTGTTGTGCTTTTAGTATTTGTCAGATATGTGTTAGGCAATGGGAATACAGTAATGAGTCATTGAGGCTGCTCAGAGGAGCAAACAGCCTCATTTAAAAAAAAATAAAAGCAATGAGTACTATGATATGTGACAAATACTAGAAGGAATACATGACAGGTCATTATGGACAGTGGAGAGTGAGAGGCTGTCTAAATTGAGACACGATGGTGATCCGAATAAGAAAAAAATTAATGTTTGAACTGAAGTTTTAAGGATGAGCACGCCTTAACTATGGTGTGTGTGTGTGTGTGTGTGTGATAGGAAAAAAAACTACAGCTGACCTTCAGTGTTCATGGGTGATTGATTCCAGGACCCTCATCAGATAACAAGACTGGCAAATGTCCAAACATCTTACATAAAATGCTGCAATATTTGCATATAACCTATGAGTATGCTCCTGTATACTTTAAATTATCTCTAGATTACTTATAATGCCTAAATACGGAGCCTACACATCATTTAGTTATCGTGGATTCAACAGAATTCAGTGCATGGAAAATTCAAGTTTTGCTTTTTGAAATGTGGCAGCTTAAATAAAATCAAATGGAATTGAAGCTAAGCATCATAGTTTCTGTCAGTGTTTTAACATTAGAACAGAATGTTCACAAAATATTGATATTTATTCCTGAAAGTTATTAAAAATAGAATTTTAAAAATTGATCTTTCCCATTTTATATAGGAAACAAAAGTTTAAGAGCTAGAATTGCTATCTAAAGTCTTCTCTTGCTTTGAAATGAAATATGTTGCTTGGATTATGAGTGAGAAAACACATTTATTGAGCATTTATTTCATGTCTGACATGAATATACACTTTTCACCTAGGATACTTCTTATAGCTTTCACATATTATCACTGGTTTAATCCAGTGAAAGGTTATTTCTCTTTTACATGGCCATGCAAGTTACTGGAAGACTTTACTCACTGTATCTATTTGAAGATCCATGTGGAAAAAAGCTTTCAAGGTCATAACTAAGAAGACAACATGGAGAATTGAGTCCCGGTTTGTCACACTTCACAAATCACTGCTGCTTACATTTAGAAACAAGTCCCAAGGTTAAACCTGTTGTCAAAACAACAACAAAACAACAACAATGCAACCGTGTGTCAAGAAGTAAAAAATAAGAGACACTATAGAAGAGGTGCTGCACTGCCCAAGTGTACAGAAACATGGGCAGGAAAGTGAGTATCACTATGAGCAGCGGGCTTCCTCTTGAATTGGTGCCTTCTATGAGCATCTACTCTGCTTATGTCTTGGCCACATTGTCACTTAGCACAGCTTTCATTGCTGCCTCTTGTGTTCTTTGTGGACCTTAGGGAATCACTAAAGGAATGAAGACAGAGGTGGAGGTGAGACAAGACAAAGAGGAAGACAAAGAACAGGAGGGGACCTCTGATCAGGCTGCCTTTTTATGTTGATGATTGCTTCTTATTAATAAAACTGTGTGAGACATTGGAGCTGAAGAAAGGATAAAATTGGATCCCTCCCTGGTGTTTAAATTGCTTTTCACACAGCCCCATGGAGGTTATCTCATAGCATAATAAACACTACCTCGTAGGAACATGGAAGTAAGAAGTTTTAACTGGCTGGCTGCGGTGGCTCACGCCTGTAATCCCAGCACTTTGGGAGGCCAAGGCGGGTGTATCTCCTGAGGTCAGGAATTCGAGACCAGCATGGCCAACATGGTGAAACCCCATCTCTACTAAAAATACAAAAATTAGCCAGGTGTGGTAGCAGGCACCTGTAATCCCAGCTACTTGGGAGGCTGAGACAGGAATCCCTTGAACCCGGGAGGCAGAGGTTGCAGTAAGCCGAGATCGTGCCACTCCACCCCAGCCTGGGCGACAGAATGAGACTCTGTCCATTTCAAAAAATAATAATAATTTGTAACTGACCAAGTGAAAAATAAAAATAATGATCTCCATTTAGTTAAATTGTTAATAGATGAATAAACAATTCAACCTTAGACTATCAACTCACAAAACAAGCAAGTTTGCAATTAACACATCACATCTGTTCCTGACTCTTAAAACTTAAATTTCAAATTTACAGAGGATTGGATGATGACCTTGTTAGGAATTAAACTGAACAAGCTGTTGTTAGGAAACAGAGAGCAATTCTTGCCAAAAATCTAATTTATTTCTCTCCTCATATGCTTAAGTCAACTTAAATAGCGTTTATCAGCAGCATCAGCATTAGCGTTATAGTTTTGTTAAATGAATCTAATCATAGAATTAAAACTTTAAAATGTAGTTGCTCTATACGTTAACTAGAAATAAGCTTATATATGTATTGTAATATGCAAATATATATGAAAATATGTGTTAATTGCATTTATTCATATACATTTATGTATAGATATTCTTGGAAAAATTATATACTTACATACATTTTAGAAACATATTAATATTTTTCTGCATTTCCATTTATTTCCAATAATAAGGAAGCCAGTGTCCCTGGTCTGCTGTTCAAATTCAAGATGGAATCATCTTTGATAACATATATTGGAATGAATTTCTTGATCTAGGAATATACATGACCCATTATTTCTAACATCATACAATATTTTGAGAGACAGCAGCTGCTAAATAAAATTATCACACGATAGCCTGCAAAAACATCATCAATGCAATTATTTCTCCCTTCCACCCACATTCTCTTTAAAAAGCTGACAGTGCAGCCTTCAGTCTGTGGTTGAAAGTCCAAGAGTCCCAAAGCCGAATAACTTTGAGTCCGATATTCGAGGACAGGAAGGATCCAGCAGGGAGAAAGCTGGAGGCTGGGAAACTAAGCCAGTCTAGTTTCTCCAGTTTCTTCTGTCTGCTTTTATTCTGGCCACACTGGCAGCTGATTAGGTGATGCCCACCCAGATTGAGGGTGCATCTGCCTTCCCCAGTCCACTGACTAAAATGTTAATCTCCTTTGGCAACACCCTCACAGACACCCCCAGGAACAATACTTCATATCCTTCAATCCAATCAAATTGACACTCAATGTTAATCATGATAGGTGGTAATGGACAATAGAAGTGATCTAGCTGGTATCTGCGGCTACTACAGTAAGACCTAATCACATGGGATACTGCATTTCAAGGCAGCGTACTTTTATGAATAGCATCGTTAATGTTAAGTATTTGGAAAGATTCATTGACATTTCTGGGACTCTTGCTATTACACTCACTCCCCATAGCTTCCTCCCAGGCTTTCTCTCAGGTTCTCGCTCTTTCTCTCTCGCACCTACTTAATTCTTCCTCTCCTTCTAGGAGCTGGCCTTCCTCTGCTCCACCCCCGTATCGCTAGGTACCAAATTGGGGCACTCTTTCTATACAAGTGTAGTTTTTAACCTGTATCAGTGTCCCTTTCATTACTAATCTGTGTGTTTTGCTTAAATAGAAAGATTTATTAGAGTCTTAGAGAGCTGGGAGAATCTCCAAGAAGGACAGCAACAACAGAAGTTAAGAAAAAGCCCAATCATATTTAGTTATCTTTAAATGAAAGCCCCAACACTATTTTTTATAGTTCTAAGCACTAAGGATTTTAATAATTACATGCTAGGACTTCCACTAGACCTGAAAACAAGACCTGAATACCCACTGAAACTGTGCTGCCTGCTTTCTAAAGAAGCCAGCACTCCTCAATATAGTTGCTTCCTCTGATTGCTCGCTTCCTTCCTCTGATTCAATGTAGTTATAACTACTTAGAGGAACCACAGCTGTATGGGAGTCCATCTGCAAAGGAATCTGAAAATGGTAATTATCTATGTATGTATGTATGTATGTGTTCATCTATGTATCTATTAATAATTTGTTTTGTTCATTTGTTTTTAGTTTACCACATTTTTATTAAATAAAATTGTATTAGAAAGTGATTGAAATGAACATTGACACAATTCATAGTACTCTCAAAACATCTCATTCTAATTTGAAGTGATTATTTAATCCTGAAAAATCTTTGAAAAAATTTTATGAATACATATTTAAAGTATTTCCCACAGCAAAAATAACCAAATAATTTGATGAATCATGATATCTACAAAAGAACATTAAACATCTCATTTAGTAGCCCTAGATAATATTTAACACATTTTATACATATATTAGCTGCCTTCAGATAGAGAGTTCTACAAACATAATATAGTTTGTTAATATCTAGCATTATATGGAATAATAAAATGCATTTTATTTGTTCTGCTAACAGTTGCCTAAATAGAGGTCTAACATTTGGTGCAAGGGATGAATTTACTAAATCACCCTCCTGGGAGAGGTGGCCCAGAAGATGCATAAAGTTTGTTTGCCTTCATGCAAAGTTATGTTCTTTCTGGACTTGGAGAGTGTAGAAGTAGCAAAAGTTAAAAATAGCATTCACAAAGAGTGGAGAAAAAAGACCACAAATGTAAAAAATATCCGTAATTCTCTTTAATGCAGAATTAAAGATAATGACGTTAACTAAAGAGACTTGGCCTGAAACTTATTCAGATAAAACAAAATTCCAAAAGAGTATTACATGGGCCCTAAAGTAATTTATTTCTTAATGGTGTGTAAAATGTCTTACAATTGTTTTTCATCAGTGCTTTTCTTTTACTATCCTCAGAACATATGGGATTAAAATTAGGTAATTTAGAATTGCAATGAACATATTTACCATGGTATTCACTTGGTTTTTTCCCATCCAAACTAAAATGAAAACATTCCAGGTCATTTTATTTGCAGAATAAAACCTCAAAACAGCAGAGTTCTAACAAAAGATTGAAATAGTTGCTCAATTATCAAACAAATGATAGTTGCAAGTTTTTACTAAAAAATGAATATTCATAATAACCTCCAAAAATAAAGAATGAGGATGCTATAGGTAATCATTTCAATCAAGAATGCAGGTGTCAGATTCCCAGGTGATGGGGGTTAGGCACTGTGGTATAAACCTGGCTATGGCCAAATGGAGACAATAGGTACCGGGTTTTGTCTTTTTGGTTTATTTTTTGTCTTTTATATAATTGAAGAAAATATTATGCATCCAAGAAAATATATGTTTTCAATTTCTTTCTGCCAAAGGTTTCTTCAGCACAGTCTTTGATTCATTATAATATTTTGTCTACTGATATCTCAAAAATAATATAACATTATTTTATTTTGCAGTGTGGAAATCCAAAATCCAATTATAATTTTGTGTTCTTGGAAATGTGCTGTGTTTCAATACCAAATATTTTATGCTTGTTTAAAAGAATAATAAAAGGAGGAGTAAAACAAGAGAAGAAAAAGACCATAAAGGAACAGAAGGAGGATAGTAGTCGTCATATGAGTGGTAAATCAGAAGGGAGGTCTTCACTTCTCTCTTTCTCCTTGTCTCAATCTGTACATCCATCTGGATTTGTATTGATCTTTATGTTCTATCCTCTTTCATTTCCAGGGATGTGTCACATTTTCCCCAAATCTAATGTTCAGTCTTTCACAGGAAAAAATGGGGAGGCATGTTTTCCCATCTCTTCCATTATCATGGATTTTGCTTCATAAATCATCCACTACCCTATCTGGGACTCCAAATTTCCCACTCTATTTCTTTCCTGTCCAAAGTAAGCATCTCTACATTTCCATGAGCTCAGAAAACAAATGAACACACATAACAATTTTTATTTAATCTTTACATACCTGCAACCTACTACAGCTACACCATTGTTCTCCTTCACACCAATGTTCCAAATTGTATTTTCCTCTTCCCATTTCACATTTCTATTCCCACTGTCTTAAAACTCATGGTAGTATGGCTTCCAATTCAACTATTCAAGTGAAAAGTGCCATTAGGAAATTTCCAGTGTCCTCTAGTTTGCTAAATCTCAGGAACAAATTCCAGTGGGAGTCTTCTCTTTATGGTATATACTACTGTTAGATTGCTTCACATTTTCACTCTTAAAATGCAGTCATCCATAGCTCCTGTGACACTAGTGTCTCAAGATTTTTTTTTTACATTTCTGAGCATTCTTTCTCGATTACTTTTGTAGACTCTTCTTCTTTATGTCATTCTTCCATACATCATTTACAGTTAGTGTCACATAGCATTCTCCTCTGGGCTCAATTTTCTTCTTACCCTCCAAACTCTCCTTAAGTGATCTTATGCATATTCACGGGCTAATAGCCAGTAAATGTGTATCTACAGATCACACATCTGCTTTTTGAGTTTAAGACCAGTATATGTATATACATATATGCATTGTGTAGCTCTAATTGAATTTCTTAAAGACAGCTCGCCATGAGGACATCCAAAACTGAACTTATCACTGCTTTTATTGTAACACTCATTACCAGTCACCAATCTCTATTCTCTGTATTAATGATTTGCCAAACAATTCATTCAGTATTTCAATCACTATAAACCATGCTACTTATACATACAGTCAGTCGTATATGCGCTCTGTTTCCAAAAGCTCTCTATCATGCCTATCACCATTTCTTTAGCTCAGGCTGTCCACATTTCATGCCCAAATTACCACAGCAGCCATCAATTAAATATTCCTGCCTCCAGGCCTACATTGTCTTCTCGTTTCTTAAATGGTACTCTTCTTAAAATGTGATATTGACTTTTAATCACTAAGTCTTTATTTTTAACTACTAATTACTCTCTGGAAATCAGGAGAAAATATTAAATAATTGAGCAAGAAGAACAGGAACAAGAAAAATGGTTGAGAAGAGTCATTCAGGTCAGGGCCGAAGTAAACAGCCCATGTTAATAAGTGCTTAATATATAATGTGCCAGATGTTTTAAGCCTGTTTTCACATTTTAATCCTTATAATTTCCCTATGAGCAAGGCAGTATAATTTCCTAAATGTGGTGGTTAATATTGAGTATGAACTTGATCGTATTGAAGAATGAAAATTATTGTTCCTGGGTGTGTCTGTGAAGGTGTTGCCAAGGGAGATTAATGTTTGAGTCAATGGGCTAGGAGAGGCAGATCCACCCTTAATCTGGGTGGGCAACACCTACACAGCTTCCAGTGCAGCTAGGATAAAAATAGGCAGAGGAACGTGGAAAGATTAGACTGCCTGAGATTTTTGGCCTCCACCTTTCTCTCGTGCTGGATACCTCCTGCCCTTGGACATCAGATTCCAAGTTCTTCAGCTTTTGGACTCTTGGACTTGCTCCAGTGGCTTGTCAGGGGCCTTTGGCTACAGACTGAAGATTGCACTGTTGGCTTCCCTACTTTGGAGGTTTTGGGACTCGGTCTGGCTTCCTTGCTCCTCAGCTTACAGACAGCCTTTTGTGGGACTTCACCTTGTGATCATATGAGTCAGTATTCCTTAATAAACTCCCTTTCATATCTACATCTATCCTATTAGTCCTGTCACCCTAGAGAAACCTGACTAATACACCAGATTTTTACCTATAAGAAAACTGAGGTATGGAGACACCAAGTACCTGGAGAGAGAGATTCAATTCCAGGAAGTCTGAGTCCAGGACTCAGGCTCCTGTGACTAAAGGCAATTATTGAAGTCACCACTTTTTGTTTTCTTGGTGGAATATAAGACATCAAAACCATGACCTTGCCTTGAAAGACAACTGTGTACAAGTAGAGAGAGAGAAGCAGTCAAAGAGGTAGAGAAATTAGAATAAAACGTTCAATAAATCAAAAAGGAAAAAATTTCTTTAGAAAAGGAGGTCATCCAGTGTTAAGAATCCTGGGATGGTAAATAGAGACAAGCCATTTTTTTTTATTATACTTTAAGTTCTAGGGTACATGTGCACAACATGCAGGTTTATTACATATGTGTACATGTGCCATGTTGGTGTGCTGCACCCATTAACTCGTCACTTACATTGGGTATATCTCCTAATGTTATCCCTCCCCCCTCCCCCCCCCGACAACAGGCCCCGGTGTGTAATGTTCCCCTTCCTGTGTCCAGATGTTCTCATTGTTCAATTCGCACCTATGAGTGAGAACAAGCGGTGTTTGGTTTTTTGTCCTTGTGATAGTTTGCTGTAGGGACATGGATGAAGCTAGAGACAAGCCATTTTTAAAAGCCTTTTCAATTTCTCTTAAAAAATAATTGGTGACATTTATTATGTCACATTGGTGATATCTGTGAGCTGTCTTGAAAATTATACCTGTAGCCCCAGTTGAATTTCCTCAGCTGACCTGATTGACATAGACAGAGATGAGACCTTCACACTGGGCCCTGCCCAAAGTTCAGTTTCAGGAACAAGATATAGTATTTTGTTTGAAGCCATGAAAGTTTAACAGGGCAGTTTGTAATGAAGAAACAAATAATAAACGATCTATCAAGCTAGAGAAAGATCCCATGCTCATTTCATTTTGCCTTACTTCACTAGTATTGCAAAGGGAAAGTGATAAAGAAAAAGAAAGACAGAGGGACAGAAAGAGAAAATCGAGAGAAAAAGAGAGAGACTCCGAACAAAATGATTATGTCTCAAAAGAAAATAAAATTTTTCATCTATTTGTCTAACACACACACACACACACACACACACACACACACACAAACTCTAATGCTTGGTATCCCACCCTATTTTGTATCCCTGAGGATTTATTTGAGTCCTTGAGAAAGCCCTTTATGAACATTAGAGCTCCTCTTAGGGTTAGTGGGGAACGGGTATAACTGAGCTTTCCCTACAGACTAGAGTAAATGTGCTAAGCCAGAATGTCTTCTTCCTCCTCCTACTCTTCCTCGTCTTTCTCCTCTCCTCCTCCTCTTCTAAATTTAAATAGTCTATATATGATTTTTATTTCTTATGTAATTGAGTTCCTAAATGTGTCCCAGGCTTAGTTTCTTCACACTCTTAAAAACCTATGCTTTCAGAAATCCTTAGGTTCTGGAGTCCCCTAGTCTTGGTTGGATATCTTCTTGTGCTATTTGCTATTTTCATGGCATTTTTCATTTACTAGCTGAATTAGTTCATTTCCTCACTGCTATGAAGAAAAACTGAAGACTGGTAATTTATAAGGAAAGTAGATTTAATTGACTCGTAATTCCATCGGCTGTTAAGGAAGCATGATGCTGACATCTGCTCAGCTTTTGGGGAGGCCGCAGGAAATTTACAATCATGGCAGAAGGCAAAGGGGTAACAGCCCTTCACATGGCTGCAGGAAGAGCAAGAGAGAGATGGGAAAGGTGCCACAAACTTTTAAACAACCAAATGTCATGAAAACTCAACCACAAGACAGCACCAAAGGAATGGTGCTATAGCATTCACGAGAACTCCGCCTCCATAATTTAATCACCTCCCACCAGGCCCCACTTCCAGCACTGGGGATTGCAATTCAACATGATATTTGATGGGGTCAAAGATCCAAACCATATCATTAACCTTTTCTATGAATCAGGTTTTTTAAAAAAAATCTGTTAATAATGGCACCTATAATTTGCTGTGAGGATTTGATAAATTAAAATTATTTCTCAATAACAAAAATGTCCATGAAAAACTTGATTGAAAGTTAAATAAGAAGATCCTTCTAAAGCTTCCAGTAAGCATCAGTTAATAAATGGTAGTTTCTGTTTCTCTTATTGTTTTTGTTAAAAACAATATCTTCTACATGTGAGTAATGGTAAAATGGGACAACAACGTGATTTGTTTCAAATAATTTATTTTTATGCTGGTATTTCCTACCTTAGAATAAATGAAAATATAAATTATTGAATCTGACAATAAATCATTATTTATAAATAAAAGCAGAATGGAAGATTAATTTGGGTTCAGATATTAAGAAGACTGAATAACTGATATGAAATATTCCTACACACTAGTTTTAAAATGATGTTCTACAAGGCAACTTTGAGGGTTTTTTGAAATGACATGTTTATGACAGACAAATGTATCATATGCTCTTATGAATATTCAATATGTCAGCAAAAGATCCAACTCTAAATTTTCATGTTAGAGTCAGCTTCCTAAGACCACTCTATGCATAACTGTGTTACACAGGTTTCCTGGAACAGACCTTGAAGTGGAGGATTGCAGGCAGGATTCAAGTGGAGGATAGCAGTTCAAAGTGGCAACCAAGCAAGATGTTACTTTGAAATGCCCTGCTTTAACAGTATACCTGGAGACTTTGCATTCTCCTCTAAACTGGGTTTAATACAAAGCAAATCCCACCACAGCTGTCTTCAAGCTTTCTAGTAAAATGGCCCTCCAGAAAGATGATCTTTGGTGTTAACCCCTGTCAAAATGACAGCTCGCCAAATGGAGAAGTCAAATCCCAGAAAAAAAAATAGAAAGTTTCATAGAAGTTACGAAAAAAATAAAATTTTGAGTGTTAAATGATTCTCACATATTGAATACCATTTTACTTATTTTCTCTAACAAATCCATTCACCAGTATCATTATAATTTATGACCTTTATTGTGGTACAGTGTTATCCTTTCATAAATGTACTTCAATGAAGTAGGATTACTCCTGTATATTATTACTATGGATGCTACAGTTATGCTTTCTTTGTGCTCAAGTTGCCATGAGCTAAAGCCTCATTAAAAAAGGTAGATCTGTTTCTAGGTGTGTCTACTCCTATATTTTATCAAGTATGTATGTATGTATGTATCACAATATCTAAATATTAGCAAGCTTATGAGACAGTGATATTGATAACAATATCTTCAGTAGAATTAAGATTTATCTTCTTTGAGATCAGAAAATAAAACCATGTTAGGTTTAGCTTAGAACATGCATACCTAAAAAAGATTGCTTAAATTAGCTTATAAGTGAGAACTGTGATAAGTATGTTAAGCAAACAACTTACTGGATGTTATTTCTTCCATTCTGTATACTCTTAACTACCACATATCATAAAGTCCTAAGAATCTAGTTTGGGAAAGTATAATAGAAGACTGAAGCAATTATTTAGATCATTTAATCTGAAAAAATCCCATCGTTGTGCCAATTCTTTGGTATTTCAAGGATAATAAGATCAATGTTTTCCATGATTATTGTTAGTATTATTTTATCATTAATTTTCATTAATTTATGATTTATTTAATACTTTCTTGACAATATTGGTATATCTTAAAATCCTGCTAAATTTTACACGTGTAAATTCTGGATATTACTAAGCTGACCTAAATTACATATTTCCAAAAAGAAAAACTAAGGTGACAATACAGGTAAAACCAAATTTTAGTTTCAGATTCTAAGGAAATAATGTATAAATTTGAAAAATAGCTATGTTCTTATATAATTATAAAATAAAAATGTTATTTCTACCTAAATTAAATATACAATGTATTAATATAGATTAATGAACATGCTCCAAATACTGTGAACCAAATTACTATTTCCCATCCATTACAACATACGATCCCCATCTATTACAACATACGATTTTTACTACTTTGTACGTAAGTGTATTATTGAAATATAACTATTATGTCTCCTTATATTTTCTCTGTGACCTTTAAAACATTCTCATTATTTAAAAAAAATGTATGTGCTAATACTTATGAAAAGGCTTTTTTGTGCCTGAGATTTCTATAACTGTGAAAAGCATAAGGGAGAATTTCCTTTCCAAAAACACAGACATTAATGAAGTTGTTTTTTGAGGCCTGTTCTTCATAACTGTTTTCTAGGTGATGGACTATTTATCAACTTGCTCCATAATCCGTTTAGAGTTAAAGAGGACCACAGAAACTGCACCTCCAGGTGTCACAGGTTACTAAACTAATAACTAAAAAAAATTAAAAAACTTATCTCAGATTCCCTCCTGGAGTCTACTGCCTTGCTTATACAGTTGAAGGACAAAGTCAGCCACTGCCTGAATTCATATTCTGCACTATGCGATTCAGGAAACAGTGAGTCCAAGCATTTCTTACTCTTAAAACTGTGTTCAATGTTTGCAGTCACTTTCCTATCCCTGATATTATCACGAAAGGGGCTGCAATTTCCTTTCTACTTCTCTGAGTCAACTGCAAAGACAAGAGAACAAGCAGCACCAATGAAAACCACGGGGTTCTATGGAGGCATCATGGTGTAGTGAGTAGAAGCATGCTGCTCTAGCTGTATCTCACTGGGTTCAAATCCTGACTATACGGCGTATGGTGCATTAACGGCCAGCTGACCACAAGAATTTCTATGCTGGTAAAATAGGTTTATAATAATTCCAGTTAATCTAAAGATGATTTAAGTGAAGACTATTTGGTATTTTTCAAGGACTCAATAATCATTAACTGTGATCATGATCTTCCCCTTACCTACTTTCAGTAAGTAAATAATTTACATGTATTAAACAAAAGAAATTTAATCTTGCTTTTCTGAAACAACACAATTCTATTTCAATTTTCTTTACATAGAAGGAGCATCTCACTGCAGATAAAGATATATGTATATTTTTTCTCCACTCAAAATTATGCTGAGACTCAAAAACAGAAATATCTAGTACGATATCAATTCATATATCAGTTATGTTTAGAGGGAGTTGGGCTAAACATACAGCATTCATTTAAAATGAAGGCCTCCCGTCATACTTTGCTGATGGTATTTAAGTACTGAAAGCCAACTTTTTCTACCTGCTTACTATTATGTCATAGTAGCATGATTTCCCAGATGGCAGAAACTTTGTCTTTTTGTACATAGCTAGGCATTTGATGCTTGTAACAGTGACTTCTCAATAATTATGCATTGCCAGGAAAGATAATTACTTTAAAAATTTATTTAGGAAATTATTCAGCAAATAGTAAATAAATAGTATTAGTTGGTTGCTATTATTTCTGAATATCTTCAGTTTCCCTCAATTTTCTCATCTGAAACGTGGAGACATGTATGTCACAGCAGCATTGTGAGAGACAATAGACTCAATATAGATAAAATTCTCCAAAGATCAACACTTTATCTAGCTCATATGTTCTGCATTAGTATTCATTTATTTAATTACTGTATCTTTTTAACTCATTATGACTAAAATTAAATATTTTTTTCTCTTTCAAGACCTTATGCGTCTCCTATGTTCCCAATATGCTGGACATCAGGTGTGGGTAATAATAGTACCATGATTTTCCTTTGGAGACTCCAAATCCTCAGTCCAAATGACTTTATTCCACTTATAACTCCATAGATGCCATGAAATCCAGACCTCAGTACAGACAGTGACTTCCATGAACTTAGCTAAAATTTTTGGACAAAGTTTACTCCCTCTGGATTCTAAATGGATAGGATAATGTTGCTGTCTCATGAAGCACCTTCTGAGCCTACTGAAGCAGGAGCCGATGCTGAGGCAGAACTGAAAGATGCAGAGGCAGAGTCCGGATAACACTGTCTGAACACCTGAAAACACACTGAACACTGATGAATTTTACTGTTCTGTTTTAGCCCAAGGTCAGTAAGCATCTTCTGTACAGGGCTAGATTGCAAATATTTTAGGTTTTATGAAACATAAGGTTTGGGTGCAACTATTAAGCTCCAGTGTCGGATATGGCTGTGTTGCAATTAAACTTGATTTACAAAAACAGATGGCAAGACCAATTTGGCCGTGGATCATAGCTCATTGACTCCTGCCTTTTCCTGACAGAGTAGAGTTTCTTTACCTGGCAACCAAAGCAGTTAGTGTTAACTAATACCCCCTGTATCAGGCACTGGATTAACAAATTTTTAAGCCAAAAATTTGAAAAATAATCATGTATACCTTTTCTCTGTTCCCTTGCAGCATAAATACAACATCAGAAAGTATGTTTCTCTCAAATGTTTCCTTGGTCTATTTACTCTTTCCATTCCCACCTGTGTTATTTCAAATCACAATCATTTCCTGCTTAACATTCTATAAAAACTTTTTACATATTCATTTGAGTCCAAGATTCCTTTCAAATCTTTTTCACATGGAAGGTCTTATTGTGATATCCTACCTTGCTTTAACCTGAATTGACTCTCCCTTAGCTGAGAGAGCCACACAAACTCCATTTTGGCTCCTTCACTTGCAGCCCCTTGCAGCCTCTTACCCACCCCCCTTCCTCAAGGACTTAACTTGTGCAGGCTGACTCCTAGCACATCAAAGAACACAATTAACTGATAAGATACTGTGGCAAGCTATATCTGCAGTTCTCAGGAATTCGCCCAGTTGATAGGACCCAAAGCCCCCGCATTTGTGTCCGGTTGATAGCACCCAAAGGCCCCACGTCTATCACCTCATGATAGATTTAAAGCCCCTGCACCTGGAACTGTTTGTTTTCCTGTAACCATTTGTCCTTTTAACTTTTTTGCCTGTTTTGCTTCTGTAAGATTGCTTCAGCTAAGCTCCCCCTCCCCTTTCTAAACCAAAGTATAAAAGAAAATCTAGCCCCTTCTGCGGGGCCCAGAGAATTTTGAGCACTAGCGGTCTCTCGGTTGCCGGCTAATAAAGGACTCCTGAATTCGTCTCACAGTGTGGGGTTTCTCTACAACTCGCTCGGTTACGACATTATGATATTTCCACAATACATATATTGGCATGCCGTGGTCATATCCAGGGGATTGTTTATGAACCTTTGACATGGATGATGTCTCCTATCATAAAGTGCATATTATCTGACTTGTTTATTAAATTGTATCTTTTGTTTCTAGAATATAAATTATGTGAGGATCCGAGCAATTTTTTTTTTGTTTACAGTTTTCTTCAATTGTCTATACATGTGGTTGATATAATGTGAATAACCCATATACATTTCTAAAAAGCAGGCCAAATGACTCAGCAGGGAAAGTAAATATAAAAATAATGCATTTTTTTCTGAATCAATACAGACTTAAACCATATAATAAACTTCTGCATTTAGATAAACCATTACGGTCTATAGCACACATTTATTATTCTATGGTAATCTCTTAGACTTATCTTGCACCAACATACTAAAATTTTAATGGAATAAAAACAGAAAAGAGGTTTTCAAAAAGTATTATTTTCATATACCTAATTTTCCAATTGTCTTTCTATTCCTGTTGGCTCTTAAAATTTATTTATTATTCAATGTCCAGTTCAAGTACAGATTCTCATTGTCTTTCTAATTTATTTCCTGCAGGGCTAGTTTGTTATTTTAGACACAGTTTCTGTATCACACATTTTTATAGTTCATATTGTATATAAACTGAATTGTTGCAGATTCTTCCTATGTGCATGTCTTTGATGCACATGTACAGTGAATGTTCCCAGAAAGTATTAATAGAGAACACATTTTAACTTCTTTTTAAATCACCAATTTCAGTACAAAGCAGTGTGCACAGAAGATATTCACTAAATTCTTACTAAATGAGTGAATTTCATAGGAAATTGGAAAATGGACGATCATAAAATTACATCTGGAAGGAAATCATGCCCAGAAAATTTATCTGATGACTGCACACACAATTTTTGCTAACATTATGCTGAAGGAAACAAGTGTATGACAGTAACATGAAACATAGATGGTTGGTTTACACTTCACATCATTCACTTGGTATTTTGGTGTGGAGAAATAATATTTGATCAAAACTTAATAGCATTTAAAATTGTCTATTGGATCTTTATTCTAACTAGTGATATGGATCACACAAAAGGTGTTTAGGTTCTTTCTTCCATGGCATGAGAATATTCTTAAAAATATATTTGGCTACTCAAAAAGTACAATGATAAAAACAGAATATGGAAAATCAGGAGAAAAAACAGGAATTATAATTAATGACATAACATAAACCAAAAATGAAGTGCCAATCTCAAATCATTTTTTAAAATGTGTGGTCTGAAATATCAAAACTGACTCTAGAAGAAATCAATACTAAAATATTTGTCATACAAATAATTAATGAGAAGGTTATCAAAGAACTTCATCAAAGAATTCCTCTAATAAAGTCCCTGGGCCCAGAATTCATAGCTCAGAAAGGAAAAGAAAGAATGCATAATTTCCTTAATATATAAATTGATTCAAAACCAAAACATGAAAAACCTAGAAATTACTCATACAAAGCTAGCATAAACTCAAAAATAAGTGTACCTGAGTATGCTTATGCACACATATGAGGGCATATGTGTCCGTGTGTGTGCACACCTCACATGTGTATGCACTACACACACAAGGTGAATTCTATTTAAAAACATAAATGCAGTATATCTAGTAACAGAAAATAGCAGAAATTAAATCAACAAATAATTATCTCAGGGATGTAGGATTTTCACTATTATATACATATCATACATGTATGTGATCTGTGATCTGTGATCATTTGACTGGGGGCACAAAAACAAATGCTTAAATATTTCAGCATAATACAGCATTTACATCTGTGTGGTATAAATAATATTGAATAATATCATTGATTTGAAAGACCAAATTTGGCCGGACACAGTGGCTCACGCCTGTAATCCCAGCACTTTGGGAGGCCGAGACGGGTGGATCACGAGGTCAGGAGTTTGAGACCATCCTGGCTAACACCGTGAAACCCCATCTCTACTAAAAATACAAAAAATTAGCCAGGCATGTGGCGGGCACCTGTAGTCCCAGCTGCTCGGGAGGGTGAGGGAGGAGAATGGCATGAACCCGGGGGGTGGAGCTTGCAGTGAGCCAAGATCGCGCCACTGCACCCTAGCCTGGGTGACAGAGTGAGACTCTGTCTCACAAAAAAAAAAAAAAAATAAGAAAGACCAAATTTAACAAAATCTGAACTATAGTACACATATTTAGTCTTCCTCTTTCATTATTTAATTTTGCTATTCCATCATTATTGTCTGGTTTGAATTAACATGGTTATCATGTTTAGATAAACATCATATTTTTATAAGTATAGGCAGGGATCCTTAAATTGGTAAGACATTTTACTGTTTTTAAATGTTTCTTTGTAATTCCCACTTCCACCCATCTAGTCTTCCATATAAACTTTAGAAAGAAATTATTAGGTTTCAAAAAGTATCCTAGATGGAACAGACTGATATTGCTGTGAATTAATAGTAAAAGCCAGGCATGGAGGCTCATGCCTATGATCCCAGCAATTTGGGAGGCTGAGGCAGGTGGATCACTTGAGGTCAGAAGTTTGAAACAATCCTGGCCAAATGGTGGAACACTGTCTCTACGAAAAATACATAAATTAGCTGGGTGTGGTGGCACGTGCCTGTAGTCCTAGCTACTTGGGAGGATGAGGCAGGAGAACGGCTTGAACCCGGGAGGCGGAGGTTGCAGTGAGCTGAGATGGTGCCACTGCAGGCTAGCCTGGTGATAACAGCGAGACCCTGTCTCAAAAAAAAAAAAAAAAAGAGAGAGAGACTGGAAAAAATTGAGGTCTTTAAATATTGACTTATGCCACGCATTAAAAGCAATTCTCTAATTTTTTTCTTTTACATAGTTCAGTAAATTTTAATAGATTATATTCCATATTCCAATGTATTTATTGCTAATTTATTCCTAGGCAATTTGCATGTAGACATAAATTTCCTCTGTAAAATGAATTTCTTATATAATTTTCATTTTTCTTTTGATAATGTGTAAGAAAGATGTTATTTGCTTTATGCTGACCTTACAATTAACCATGTTCTATACATTCTTATTAGTTCTTTTTTTTTTTTTTTTGAGACAGAGTCTGGCTCTGTCGCCCCAGCTGGAGTGCAGTGGCGCAATCTCAGCTCACTGCAACCTCTGCCTCCTGGGTCCAAGCAGTTCTCTGCCTCAGCATCCAGAGTAGCTGGGATTACAAGCACCCACCATCATGCCTGGCTAATTTTTGTATTTTTAGTAAAGACGAGGTTTCACCATCTTGGCAAGGCTACTCTTGAACTCATGACCTCATGATCCACCTGCCTCAGCCTCCCAAAGTGCTGGGATTATAGGCTTGAGCCACCATGCCCGGCCTAGTTATTTTTATCTTAACCATATCATTATGACTTCTTCAATATATAAGAATCTAGATCCTTTCTGCTTGATATTCACTCTTTCATGTATTTTCTAGTTTTATTTCTCTTATTGAAAATCATCTCAAATTTTGCATTTAAAATTAATTATAACAGGCATGGTAGTTTCCAAAATAAAAGATATCTTTCTAATGTTTTGCTTTAAACATAGTATACAATATATTCCTCATAGATGCCCTCTATCCAAACAAGAACTTTCAATCTTATGGTTTCTAAGAATTATTATTAAAATTTAGAGTAAATATTTATTTTTTAGTGTATTTTTCTAAAACTGTAGAGATAACTGTATAATCCTCCTTCCTTAATCTTTTAATATGACATGTTTACATACATTTTTTAAAGCTGTATTATCCTTGAGTTCCTGATGTGTTTTTGTAATAGAGTAAAAGCCTTACTTAATTTAAAATTTTCATTTTGGCATAATTTCTGACTTACAGAAAAGTTGACTTAATAATACCAATAATTACTGTGTATCAAAAGTCCCCAACTGTAACATTGTACTATAATTGTTTATCATTGTCTTTTTCCTTAAAAGACGCAGACGTTGTGTTCCTTCAAGGCATTCTCTTAAAGTTGTACTTGAATCAAAGAAAAAATTCACAGGGAAGTTAGAAAACCTTTCATACTGAAAAATAATGATACTACTATATATCACAACTTGTGGGATGCAAACATAGCAGTATTAAAAAATATTTATAGTCTTGTGTATTGATCCTAAAAAAGATAATGCAAAATCAATTATCTAAACATCCACGATAAGCTACAAAAACAGATTTCATTAAAACTAAAGGAAGAAGAATGGCAACAGCAAATATAAAATTAGAAATTAAGGACAGAGAAAAATACAAGGAAAAATTTGTTCTGCGAAAGATTAACGCATTTGTTTGACATATGGTAAGTCTAATAACAAAACACACACACACACACACACACACACACATACCCCAATATAAAGAATTTTTAAAACAACATTAGTTACAGAATGTACAGAGGTTTATGGTTTATTTCCCAGATAGCTTGTGTTTTTCTAAGTATCTGATTTTTATTTATTAATAACTTAATATGCTTGTGATCAGAGAATGTACTTTCTATGATATAAAAAGTTCAAGTATATTGAGACAATGTATAACTCATCATATATTCCATCTTGTTAAATGTTTGGTAACATTTACCAATGGAAAAATATATATATTTTGTTAATTGGTTATAAATGTCAAATATTTATTTGTTTTATTTTTTAACTCTTCTTTTTTCGTACTGATATCTTATTCATTTGATCAAGTGGTGATGGAAAGGTGTTAAATTGTCTTTATTTTAATAGTTTTTAGGGGAAGAGGTGGTTTTTGGTTACATGATAAGTTATTTAGTAATGGTTTCTGAGATTTTGATGCACCCATCACCCAAGCAGTGTACACTGTACAGAATGTGTGGTCTCCTTCACCCTCCTACCACCCTTCCTTTCAAGTCCCCAAAGTCCATTATATTATTCTTAGGATTTTGTGTCCTCAAAGCTTAGCTCCCATTTATAAGAAAGAATATGCAATGTTTGATTTTCCACTCCTGAGTTACTTCACTTAGAATAATAATCTCCAAGTCCATTCAGGTTGCTGCAAATGCCATTATTTCATGTTTTCTTCTTTTCTTTTCTTTTTTGGAGCCAAAGTCTCACTCTTGTTGCCCAAGCTGGAGCACAATGGCATGATCTTGGCTCACGGCAACCTCTGCCTCCCAGGTTCAAGTGATTCTCCTGCCTCAGCCTCCCAAGTAGCTGGTCTTACATGTGTCTGCCACCACACCCAGCTAATTTTTGTATATTTAGTAGAGATGGGGTTTCACCATGTTGACCGGGCTGGTCTTGAACTCCTGACCTTAGATGATCTGCCTGCTTCGGTCTCCCAAAGTGCTGAGATTACAGGCATAAGCCACCATGCCCGGCCTATTATTTTCTCTTTATGGCTGGGTAGTATTCCATGCCACATTTTCTTTATCTATTCATTGGTTGATGGGTATTTAGACTGGTTCCCTATTTTTAAAATTGCAAACTGTGCTGCTGTAAACATGCATGTGCATGTCTTCTTCATATAATGACATATTTTCCTCTAGGTAGACACCCAGTAGCGGGATTGCTGAATCAAATGGAGGTTCTACTTTCAGTTCTCTAAGGAACCTCCATACTGTTTTCCACAGTGATTATACTAGTTTACATTCCCACCATTAATGTAAAAGTGTTCCCTTTTCACCACATCCATGTCAATATCTATTATATTTTGATTTTTAAAGTATGGCCATTCTTGCAAGAATAAGGTGATATCTCACTGTGTTTTTACTTTGCATTTCCCTGATAATTAGTGATGCTGAGCATTTTTTTCATATATTTGTTGGCCATTTGTATATCTTCTTTTAAGAATTTTCTATTCATGTCCTTAGCCCACTTTTTGATGGACTTTTTTTTTTGTCTTGCTGATTTGTTTGAGTTCCTTGTGGATTCTGGATATGAGTTTTTGACAGATGTATAGATTGCAAAGATTTTCTCCTACTCTATGTGTTGTCTGTTTGCTGATTATTTCCTTTTGCTGTGCATAAGCTTTTTAGTCTGATTATGTTCAACCTATTTATCTTTGTTTTTGTTGTGTTTGATTTTGGTTTCTTGGTCATGAAGAACCAGGCTGATGTTTTTAATGTTTTTTCCAATGTTATCTTGTAGAAATTTTATGGTTTATGATATTAGATTTAAGTCTTTGATCCATCTTGAGTCGATTTTTGTGTAAGATGAGAGATGAGAATTCAGTTTCATTCTTCTTCATGTGGCTTTCCAAATATTCCATTCCCATTTGTTGAATAGGGTGTCTTTTCCAAACTTTATGTTTTTATTTGCTTTGACGAAGACCAGTTGGCTGCTAAGTGTTTGGTTTCATTTCTGGGTTCTCTATTCTGTTTCATTGGTCTATGTACCTATTTTTATACCAGTACCATGTTGTTTCAGTAAGGATAGCCTTGTAATATAGTTTGAAGTTGGGTAATGTGATACATCCAGATTTATTATTTTTGTTTGGTCTTGCTTTGGCTAGGCAGGCTCTTGTTTTGGTTCTATATGAATTTTAGGATTTTTTTTCCAGTTTTGTGAAGAATGATGATGGTATTTTGATGAGAATTGCATTGAATCTGTATATTGCTTTGGAGAGTATGGTCATTTTCACAATACTGATTCTACCCATCCATTAGCATGAGATGTGTTATCTATTTGTTTCTGTGGTCAATGATATCTTTCAGCAGTGTTTTGCAGTTTTCCTTGAAGAGATCTTTCACCTCCTTGGCTTTGGATGTTCCTAAGAGATACATATATATATAATATGTATAGTATAATACATATACATATGTCTATAATACGTATAGTATAATACATATACATGTCTATAATACGTATAGTATAATACATATATGTCTATAATACGTATAGTATAATACATATATATGTCTATAATATGTATAGTATAATACATATACATATGTCTATAATATGTATAATACACATATGTATATAATAGGTATAGTATAATACTTATACATATGTATATAATACGTATATATGTGTGTTTATATATTTATATTGCAGTTGTTGTAAAAGGGATTAAGTTCTTGATTTGATTCTCAGCTTGATTGTTGTTGGTATATAGCAGTGCTAATGATTTGTGTATATTGATGTTTTGTGTCCTGAAACTTAAGTGAATTTATCAGATCTAGGAGCTCTTTAGATGAGCCTTTAGAGTTGTCTAGATACACAATTATATCATTGGAAATCAGTGACAGTTTGACCTCCTCTTTACTGACTTGGATGCCCTTTCTTTCTTTCTTTCTTTCTTTCGTCTGATTGCTCTGGCTAGGACTTCCAGAACTATGGTTAATAGATGTGGTGAGTGGGCATCATATTCTCAGGGGGAATGCTTTTCAACTTTTCCCTGTTCAGTCTGATGTTGGCTGTGGGTTTGTTATAGATGGCTTGTATCATATGCCCCTTCTATGCCAATTTTGCTGAAGATTTTAACCATAAAGGGATTCTGAATTTTGCCAAATGCTTTTTCTGTGTCTATTGAGATGATCATATAATTTTTGTTTTTAATTATGTTTATGTGATGTATCACATTTATGACTTGTATATGTTAACCCTTCCCTGCATACCTGGTATAAACCCCACTTGAAATCTTTAGATTATGAATTTGGCTGTTCTTTTTTAGCTATGTAAAATTTTACTTTATATAATTTGAAGTTATATTATTAAGAGCACATGCATTTCAAATTGTTTTGTCTTTTAAATGAATCAATTATTTTATCATTATAAAATGTTTCTCTTTCTCTTTTGTACTGTTTTTCCTGTGAAGTCTACTTTGGCTGGTATTCACATTAGAATTTATAGGTTTTTATAACACTGGAACTTATTCCGGACACATGGCGTAATAAGGACTAGGTTTGTACTCTTGCCTTAAACAAACTAAGAAAATTTTGATAAAATATACATATCAATGGTCTTCAGACAGTGAACATCAGATAGTATAGTACAGTGACCTCGAGACAGGGAAAACGAAGGTATGAACTAAATCATCCATCCATCTTATTGCCTTTATAGAACACAGAATAATTTTTCTGAGATTGGATCAATAGAAGTATAATCACAAATACAAGCAGATGGATATAGCACAATGAAGAGGTATTACATTTTTTATGCACAAGAAACAGTATCAAAATGAGTTAAATTTACATTTAAGTCTTTAATTCATCTTGAGTCAATTTTTTGTATGTGATGTAAAGAAGGGGTCTGTTTCAATTTTCTATGTGGCTAGCCTCTTATCCCAGCATCAATTATTTAATAGGGAGACCTTTCCCCATTGCTTGGTTTCATCTGGTTTGTGAAAGATCAGATGTTTGTAGATGTATGGTCTTATTTCCGAGTTCTCTATTCTGTTCCACTGGTTTATGTGTCTGTTCTTGTACAAATACCATGCTGTCTGGCTTACTGTAGTCCCGCAGTATAGTTTGAAGTTGGGTAGTGTGATACCTCCAGCTTTGCTCTTTTTGCTTAGGATTGCCTTGGCTATTTGGGCTCTTTTATGGTTCCATATGAATTTTAAAACAGATTTTTCTAGTTCTGCAAAGAATGTCAGTAGTAGTATAATGGGAATAGCATTGAGTCTATAAATTGTTTTGGGCTGTATGGCCATTTTAACAATATTGATTCTTCTTATCCATGAACAGGGAATGTTTTTCATATTTATTTGTGTCATCTCTGATTTCCTTGGGCAGTGGTTTTTTGACTGTAAAAACGTCGGAAGACCACCTATGCTATACCATTCAGAACATAGGCACAGGGAAAGATTTCATGGTGAAGACACCAAAAGCAATTGTGACAAAAGCAAAAATTGACAAATGGGATCTAATTAAATTAAAGAGCTTCTGCACAGCAAAAAGAAAAATAAACTAACATCAGAACAAACAGACACCTACAGAATGGGATAAAATTTTGGCAAAATATGCATCTGACAAAAGTCTAACATCCAGCATCTACAAGGAACTTAATCAAATTTACAAGAAAAAAACAAGGCCATTAAAAAGCAGGCAAAGGACACGAACAGACACTTCTCAAAAGATGACATACATGTGGTCAACAAGCATATTAAAAATGTTCAACATCGCTGATCATTAGAGAAATGCAAATCAAAACCACAATAAGATACCAACTCATGCCAGTAAGAATGGCTATTACTAAAAAGTTAAAAAGCAGATGCTGGTGAGATTGTGGGGAAAAGGGAACACTTTACATGGTTGGTGGGAGTGTAAATTAGTTCAACCATTGTGGAAGACAACGTGGTAATTCCTCAAAGACCTAAAGACAGAATTACCATTCGACACAGCAATCCCATTAATGCGTATATGCCTAAAGGATTATAAATTGTTCCACTGCAAAGACACATGCATGCATATGTTCCTTGCAGCACTATTCACAATAGCAAATACATGGAATTAATCCAAATGCCCATCAATGATAGACTGGATAAAGAAAATGTGGTACATATACACCAGGGAATACCACGCAGCCACACACACAAAAAATGAGATAATGTTCTTTGCAGGGACATGGATGCAGTTGGAGGTTATTATTCTAAGCAAACTAAAGCAGGAACAGAAAACCAAATACTGCATGTTCTCACTTTTAAATGGAAGGTAAATGATGAGAACACGGACACATACAGAGGAACAACACACACTGGGGCCTATCAGAGAGTGGAGGGTTGGGGGAGGAAGAGAAGCAGGAAACATAACTAACGGATACTAGGCTTAATACCTGGGTGATGAAATTATCTGTACAATCAACCCCAATAATGCACGTTTACTTATGTAACAAACCTGCATATCTTACACATGCACCCCAATGTAAAAATGGAAGTTTAAAAAAGAACAAAATGAGTTAAATTACTGGAAAATTATTTCAAATCAAATTACATTAGCAACATGTTAAGATCTGCTCACTGTAAAGAGCTCTTTTATTCATCTGACAAGCATTTAGTGTTAAGTGTTCTATTCGCTAGGCAATAGGAACTAGAGGCTGGAAAAAGAATGGTGAAGAAAATGCCCATGCCATTAAGAAATTTGTGTGTGTGTGTATATATATATATATATATATAATATATATAATGTAATTATTTGAACAAATTAAGACATTATTGAACAATGGTGCAAATAGCAATTAACAATAACAAAACGCTAAAATACAAAATTATTAAAATAATAATAACCCAACAATTTTTAAATTGGGAGGCAATATAAAAAGATATTGAAGAGAGCCAAATCTCAAGATGTGTGTGTGTGCTGGGGGGGGATAGACTTACGGGGTAATAAATGTTTATAGCTTTTTGTTTCTCTCTTTTTTGTTCTTTGCAATGAAACTTAAGTTTTCTTCAGTTTAAAATCACTTGTTACAATGATATTCTTTAGCCTCATGGTAACCAGAAAACAAAATTCAGTAACAGACACCCTAAAAATAACAGACACCTAAAAAGCAAAGAATTAAATCACACTCCCAGAGAAAATTACCTCACTATAAATACAGACAGGAAAAAAGGGATGGAGGGAGGAAAGGAAAGGAAGAAAGAATGAAAGAGAGAGAAAAGAGAAAGAGGAAGAAATGAAGAGAGAAATAACAAAAGAAAAAAGAGAGTAGCAAAACGACCAGAAAACAAGTAAAAGTGGCAGTAGTATGTTTTTACCTGTTAGTAATAACCTTGAATATAAATGAATTAAATTCTCCAATTAAGACAGAGTGGCTGAATGGATTTAAAGACAAGATCCAACTATATACTGCCTACAAGAAACTCAGTTCACCTATAAAGACATACGTAGACTGAAAATGAAGGGATAGTAAAAGATATCCCATACAAATGGAAACAAAAAAGCTAGAGTAGCTATACGTATGTTAGATAAAATAGATAATTCTATAATGAGAAAGAAATCAATACAGCAATATCACAATTATAAGTGCAAATGCAACCAACACTCAAGCACCTAAACACAGAAGCAAATATTAACAGACCTTAAAGGACAGATGGACTGCAATACAATAATAGAGTACCTCAACACTCAACTATAATCAACACCCCACTATCATCAAAGAACAGATCATCCAGACGACAAAAAATCATCAGTTAAACTGTAATCTCCTGAATGGGCCTAACATTTACACAGCTTTCCACTCTGCAACTGCACAATGCACATTCTACTGAGTAGCACATGGATTATTCTCCAGGACAGACTATGTGTTAGGCCAAATAAGTCACAGCCTATTTTTAAAAACTGAATTCATATCAAGCATCTTTTCTGATCACAGTGGAATAGTACGAGAAATCAATAACAGGAGGAACTTTAAAAGCTGTGCAAACATATGGAAATTAAAATACATGTTCATGAACAACGAATAAAGAAATAAAAAAATTAAAAATTTATTGAAATAAATAAAAATAGAAACACAACATAACAAAACCTGTGGGATGCAGCAAAAGTAGTGATAAGAGGAAAAGTGCGTTAGCTATAAATGCCTACATCAGAAAAGTAAAAAGATCTCAAATAGCAAGTAATGAGAAAAACAAAAAAATCAAATGTTAAAATTAGTAGAAAGAATGTCAGATTAGAACAGAAATTTTACAAATAGAAACAAAAAAATATGAAATACAAAAAAATACAGTCAATGGAACAAAGAGCTGGGGGTTTTTGGAAAAAAAATAACAATTGACAAGCTTTAACTAGACTAAGGAAAAGAGAAAGAAAGCCGAAATAAAATCATAGATAAGGCTAGGCATGGTGGCTCACACCTGGGATCCTAGCACTTTGGGAGGCCGAGGCTGTTTGGATCACTTGAGGTCAGGAGTTCGAAACGAGCCTGGCCAACATGGTGAACTCTCTCTACTAAAAAACACAAAAAAATTACCTGGGTGTGGTGGGAGGTACCTGTAATCCAGCGACTGAGGAGGCTGAGGGAAGAGAATGGCTTGAACTCGGGAAGTGGAGGTTGCAGTGAGCTGAGATCACGCCACTGCATGCTTGCCTGGCGACAAGAGCAAGACCCATCTCAAAAAAAAAAAAAGAAAAGACAGAGAGAGAGAGACTGGAAAAAATTGAGGTCTTTAAATATTGACTTATGCCATGCATTAAAAGCATTTCTCTAATTTTTTTTCTTTAACATAGTTCAGTAAATTTTAATAGATTATATTCCAATGTATTTATTGCTAATTTATTCCTAGGCAATTTGCATGTAGACATAAATTTCCTCTGTAAAATGAATTTCTTATATAATTTTCATTTTTCTTTTGATAATGTATAAGAAAGATGTTATTTGTTTTATGCTGACCTTACAATTAACCATGTTTTATACATTCTTATTAGTTCTCTTTTTTTTTTTTTTTTGAGACAGAGTCTGGCTCTGTCACCCCGGCTGGAGTGCAGTGGTGCCATCTCGGTTCACTGCAACCTCTGCCTCCTGGGTCCAAGCAGTTCTCTGCCTCAGCCTCCCGAGTAGCTGGGATTACAAGCACCCACCATCATGCCTGGCTAATTTTTGTATTTTTAGTAGAGACAAGGTTTCACTGTCTTGGCCAGGCTGGTCTTGAACTCATGACCTCATGATCCACCTGCCTCAGCCTCCCAAAGTGCTGGGATTACAGGCTTGAGCCACCGCGCCTGGCCTAGTTCTTTTTATCTTAAGCATATCATTATGACTTCTGCAATACATAAGAATCTAGATTCTTTCTGCTTGATAGTCACTCTTTTATATATTTTCTAATTTTATTGCTCTTATTTTATTGAAAATTCATCTCAAATTTTGCATTTATAATTAATTATAACAGGCATGGTAGTTTCCAAAATAAAAGATATCTTTCTAATGTTTTGCTTTAAACATAATATACAATATATTTCTCATAGATGCGCTCTATCCAAACAAGAACTTTCAATCTTATGGTTTCTAAGAACTATTATTAAAATTTGGAGTATTTTTTAGTGTATTTTTCTAAAACTGTGGAGGTAACTGTATAATCCTCCTTCCTTAATCTTTTAATATGACATGTTTACATACATTTTTTAAAGTTGTATTATCCTTGAGTTCCTGATATAACTGTTTTTGTAATAGAGTAAAAGCCTTACTTAATTTAAAATTTTCATTTTGGCATAATTTCTGACTTACAGAAAAGTTGACTTAATAATACCAATAATTACCGTGTATCAAAAGTCCCCAACTGTAGCATTGTACTATAATTGTTTATCATTGTATTTTTCCTTAAAAGACGCAGACGTTGGGTTCCTTCAAGGCATTCTCTTAAAGTTGTACTTGAATCAAAGAAAAAATTCACAGGGAAGTTGGAAAACCTTTCATACTGAAAAATAATGATACTACTATATATCACAACTTGTGGGATGCAAACATAGCAGTATTAAAAAATATTTATAGTCTTGTGTATTGATCCTAAAAAAGATAATGCAAAATCAATTATCTAAACATCCACGATTAGCTACAAAAACAGATTACATTAAAACTAAAGGAAAAAGAAGAATGGCAAGATCAAATATAAAAGTAGAAATTAAGGACAGTGAAAAATACAAAGAAAAATTTTTCTGTGAAAGATTAATATATTTGTTTGACATATGGTAAGTCTAATAACAAAACACACACACACACACACACACACACACACACCCCAATATAAGGAATTTTTAAAACAATATTAGTCACAGAATGTACAGAGGTGTATGGTTTATTTCCTAGATAGCTTGTGTTTTTCTAGGTATCTGATTTTTATTTATTTCTAACTTAATATGCTTGTGATCAGAGAATGTACTTTCTATGATATAAAAAGTTCAAGTATATTGAGACGACGTAAAACTCATCATATATTCTATCTTGTTAAATGTTTGGTAACATTTACCAATTGAAAAATACATATATTTTGTTAATTGGTTATAAATGTCAAAGATTTATTTGTTTTATTTTTTAACTCTTTTTTTTATACTGATATTCATTTGATTAAGTGGTGATGGAAAGGTATTAAATTGTCTTTATTTTATTTTAATAGTTTTTAGGGAAAGAGGTGGTTTTTAGTTACATGATAAGTTATTTAGCAATGGTTTCTGAGATTTTGATGCACCCATCACCCATGCAGTGTACATTGTACACAATGTGTGGTCTCCTTCACCCTCCCACCACCCTTCCCTTCAAGTCTCCAAAGTCCATTACATCATTCTTAGGATTTTGTGTCCTCATAGCTTAGCGCCCATTTATAAGTAAGAACATGCAATGTTTAATTTTCCACTCCCGAGTTACTTCACTTAGAATAATTCAGGTTGCTGCAAATGCCATTATTTCATATTTTTTCTTTTCTTTTCTTTTCTTTTCTTTTTGGAGACAGAGTTTCACTCTTGTTGCCCAAGCTGGAGCACAATGGCATGATCTCGGCTCACTGCAACCTCTGCCTCCCAGTTTCAAGTGATTCTCCTGCCTCAGCCTCCCAAGTAGCTGGTCTTACAGGGGTCTGCCACCACGCCCAGCTAATTTTTGTATATTTAGTAGAGATGGGGTTTCACCATGTTGACCGGGCTGGTCTTGAACTCCTGACCTCAGATGATCCTCCCGCTTTGGTCTCCCAAAGTGCTGGGATTACAGGCATGAGCCACCGTGCCCAGCCTATTATTTTCTTTCTTTTTATGGCTGGGTAGTATTCCATGCCACATTTTCTTTATCTATTCATTGGTTGATGGGCATTTAGATTGGTTCTGTATTTTTACAATTGCAAACTGTGCTGCTGTAAACATGCATGTGCATGTCTTCTTCATATAATGACATATTTTCCTCTAGGTAGATACCCAGTAGTGGGATTGCTGGATCAAATGGAGGTTCTACTTTTAGTTCTCTAAGGAACCTCCATACTGTTTTCCACAGTGGTTATACTAGTTTACATTCCCACCATTAACGCAAAAGTGTTCCCTTTTCACCACATTCATGTCAATATCTATTATATTTTGATTTTTAAAGTATGGCCATTCTTGCAAGAATAAGGTGATATCTCATTGTGTTTTTAACTTGCCTTTCCCTGATAATTAGTGATGCTGAGTGTTTTTTCATATATTTGTTGACCATTTGTATATCTCCTTTTAAGAATTTTCTATTCATGTCTTTAGCCCACTTTTTGATGGAATTTTTTTTTGTCTTGCTGATTTGAGTTCCTTGTGGATTCTGGATATGAGTTTTTGACAGATGTATAGATTGCAAAGATATTCTCCTACTCTACGTGTTGTCTGTTTGCTGATTATTTCTTTTTAGTCTAACTATGTTCAATCTATTTATCTTTGTTTTTGTTGTGTTTGGTTTTGGTTTCTTGGTCATGAAGAACCAAGACAATGTTTTCAATGTTTTTTCCAATGTTAGCTTGTAGAAATTTTATGGTTTATGATATTAGATTTAAGTCTTCGATCCATCTTGAGTCGATTTTTGTATAAGATGAGAGATGAGAATTCAGTTTCATTCTTCTTCACATGGCTTTCCAAATATTCCATTCCCATTTGTTGAATAGGGTGTCTTTTCCAAACTTTATGTTTTTGTTTGCTTTGTTGAAAATCAGTTGGCTGCTAAGTGTTTGGTTTCATTTCTGGGTTCTCTATTCTGTTTCATTGGTCTATGTACCTATTTTTATACCAGTACCATGTTGTTTTGGTAAGGATAGCCTTGTAAAATAGTTTGAAGTTGGGTAATGTGATACATCCAGATTTATTATTTTTGTTTGGTCTTGCTTTGGCTAGGCAGGCTCTTTTTTTGGTTCTATATGAATTTTGGGATTTTTTTTCTAGTTTTGTGAAGAATGATGATGGTATTTTGATGAGAATTACATTGAATCTGTATATTGCTTTGGACAGTGTGGTCATTTTCACAATATTGATTCTACCCATCCATTAGCATGAGATGTGTTATCTATTTGTTTCTGTTGTCAGTGATATCTTTCAGCAGTGTTTTGTAGTTTTCCTTGAAGAGATCTTTCACCTCCTTGGCTTTGTATGCTCCTAAGAGATACAGTTGCAGTTTGCAGTTGTTGTAAAAGGGATTAAGTTCTTGATTTGATTCTCAGCTTGATTGTTGTTGGTGTGTAGCAGTGCTAATGATTTGTGTATATTGATGTTTTGTGTCCTGAAACTTAAGTGAATTTATCAGATCTAGGAGCTCTTTAGATGAGCCTTTAGAGTTGTCTAGATACACAATTATATCATTGGAAATCAGTGACAGTTTGACCTCCTCTTTACTGACTTGGATGCCCTTTCTTTCTTTCCTTTGTCTGATTGCTCTGGCTAGGACTTCCAGAACTATGGTTAATAGATGTGGTGAGTGGGCATCATATTCTCACCGGGAATGCTTTTAAAATTGCTCTGTTCAGTCTGATGTTGGCTGTGGGTTTGTTATAGATGGCTTGTATCACCTAGAGGTATGCCCCTTCTATGCCAATTTTGCTGAGAATTTTAACCATAAAGGGATTCTGAATTTTGCCAAATGCTTTTTCTGTGTCTGAGATGATCATATAATTTTTGTTTTTAATTATGTTTATGTGATGTATCACCTTTATGACATGTGTATGTTAAACTATCCCTGCATCCCTGGTATAAACCCCACTTGAAATCTTTAGATTATGAATTTGGCTGTTCTTTTTTAGCTATGTAAAATTTTACTTTATATAATTTGAAGTTATATTATTAAGAGCATATGCATTTCAAATTGTTTTGTCTTTTAAATGAATCAATTATTTTATCATTATAAAATGTTTCTCTTTCTCTTTTGTACTGTTTTTCCTGTGAAGTCTACTTTGGCTGGTATTCACATTAGAATTCACATGTTTTTATAACACTGGAACTTATTGCAGACACATGGCATAATAAGGACTAGGTTTGTACTCTTGCCTTAAATAAACTAAGAAACTTTTGATAAAATATACATATCAATGGTCTTCAGACAGTGAACATCAGATAGTATAGGACAGTGACCTCGAGACAGGGAAAATGAAGGTATGAACTAAATCATCCATCCATCTTATTGCCTTTATTGAACACAGAATAATTTTTCTGAGATTGGATCAATAGAAGTATAATCACAAATACAAGCAGATGGATATAGCACATTGAAGAGGTATTATATTTTTTATGCACAAGAAACAGTATCAAAATGAGTTAAATTTACATTTAAATCTTTAATTCATCTTGAGTCAATTTTTTGTATATGATGTAAAGAAGGGGTCAGTTTCAATTTTCTATGTGGCTAGCCTCTTATCCCAGCATCGATTATTTAATAGGGAGACCTTTCCCCATTACTTGATTTCATCTGGTTTGTGAAAGATCAGATGTTTGTAGATGTATGGTCTTATTTCCGAGTTCTCTATTCTGTTCCACTGGTTTATGTGTCTGTTCTTGTACAAATACCATGCTGTCTGGCTTACTGTAGTTCTGTAGTATAGTTTAAAGTTGAGTAGTGTGATGCCTCCAGCTTTTTTCTTTTTGCTTAGGATTGCCTTGGCTATTTGGGCTTTTTTATGGTTCCATATGAATTTTAAAACAGATTTTTCTAGTTCTGCAAAGAATGTCAGTAGTAGTATAATGGGAATAGCATTGAGTCTATAAATTGTTTTGGGCAGTATGGCCATTTTAACAATATTGATTCTTCTTATCCATGAACATGGAATGCTTTTCATATTTATTTGTGTCATCTCTGAGTTCCTTGGGCAGTGGTTTGTGGACTGTAAAAACTTTGGAAGACCACCTAGGCTATACTACTGACAACACAGGCATGAACAAAGATTTCATGATAAAAACACCAAAAGCAATTGCGACAAAAGCAAAAGTTGACAAATGGGATCTAATTAAATTAAAGAGCTTCTGCACAGCAAAAAGAAAAATAAACTATCACCAGAATGAACAGATACCTACAGATGGATAAAATTTTGGCAAAAACATGCATCTGACAAAAGTCTAACATCCAGCACCTACAAGGAACTTAACCAAATTTACAAGAAAAAAACACGGCCATTAAAAAGTGGGCAAAGGACATGAACAGACACTTCTCAAAAGATGACATACATGCGGTCAACAAGCATATTAAAAAAGTTCAACATCGCTGATCATTAGAGAAATGCAAATCAAAACCACAATAAGATACCAACTCATGCCAGTAAGAATGGCTATTACTAAAAAGTTAAAAAGCAGATGCTGGTGAGATTGTGGGGAAAAGGGAACACTTTACATGGTTGGTGGGAGTGTAAATTAGTTCAACCATTGTGGAAGACCATGTGGTAATTCCTCAAAGACCTAAAGACAGAATTACCATTCTACACAGCAATCCCATTAACGGGTATATGCCTAAAGGATTATAAATTGTTCTATTGCAAAGACACATGCATGCCTATGTTCGTCGCAGCACTATTCACAATAGCAAATACATGGAATTAATCCATATGCCCGTCAATGATAGACTGGACAAAGAAAATGTGGTGGTACATATACACCATGGAATACCGTGCAGCCACAAAAAAAAAATGAGATAATGTCCTTTGCGGGGACATGGATGGAGTTGGAGGTCATTATTCTAAGCAAACTAAAGCAGGAACAGAAAACCAAATACTGCATGTTCTCACTTTTAAGTGGAAGCTAAATGATGAGAACATGGACACATAGAGAAGAACAACACACACTAGGGCCTATCAGAGAGTTGAGGGTTAGGGGACGGAGAGAAGCAGGAAACATAACTAACGGACTAGGCTTAATACCTGGGTGATGAAATAATCTGTACAATCAACCCCAATAATGCATGTTTACTTACGTAACAAACGTGCAAATCTTATGCATGTACCCCAATCTAAAAATAGAAGTATAAAAAAGAACAAAATGAGTTAAATTACTGGAAAATTATTTCAAATCAAATTACATACAGCAATGTGTTAAGATCTACTCACTGTAAAGAGCTCTTTTACTCATCTGACAAGCATTTAGTGTAAGTGTTCTATTCGCTAGGCCATAGGAACTAGAGGCTGGAAAAAGAATGGTGAAGAAAATGCCCATGCCACTAAGAAATTTGTGTGTGTATATATATATATACAAATTAAGACATTATTGAACAAAGGTGCAAATAGCAATGAACAATAACAAAAGGCTAAAATACAAAATTATTAAAATAATAACAACCCAACAATTTTTAAATTGGGAGGCAATATAAAAAGATATTGAAGAGATCCAAATGTCAAAATGTGTGTGTGTGTTGCGGGGGATAGAGTTACGGGGTAATAAATGTTTATAGCTTTTTGTTTCTTTTTTGTTCTTTGCAATCAAACTTAAGTTTTCCTCAGTTTGAAATCACTTGTTACAATGATATTCTTTAGCCTCATGGTAACCAGAAAACAAAATTCAGTAACAGACACCCTAAAAATAACAGACACCTAAAAAGCAAGGAATTAAATCACACTCCCAGAGAAAATTACCTCACTATAAATACAGACAGGAAAAAGGGAAGGAGGGAGGAAAGGAAAGGAAGAAAGAATGAAGGAGAGAGAGAAGAGAAAGAGGAAGAAATGAAGAGAGAAATAACAAAAGAAAAAAGAGAGTGGCAAAACGACCAGAAAATAAGGGGCAGTAGTATGTTTTTACCTGTTAGTAATAACCTTGAATATAAATGAATTAAATTCTCCAATTAAGACAGAGTGGCTGAATGGATTTAAAGACAAGATCCAACTATATACTGCCTACAAGAAACTCAGTTCACCTATAAAGACATACGTAGACTGAAAATGAAGGGATGGTAAAAGATATCCCATACAAATGGAAACAAAAAAGCTAGAGTAGCTATAATTATATTAGATAAAATACAAAGATAATTCTATAATGAGAAAGAAATCAATACAGCAATATCACAATTATAAGTGCAAATGCAACCAACACTCAAGCACCTAAACACAGAAGCAAATATTAACAGACCTTAAAGGACAGATGGACTGCAATACAATAATAGAGTACCTCAACACTAATCTATAATGAACACCCCACTATCATCAATGAACAGATCATCCAGACGACAAAAAATCAACAGTTAAACTGTAATCTCTATGGAATGGACCTAACATTTACACAGCCTTCCACTCTGCAACTGCACAATGCACATTCTACTGAGTAGCACATGGATTATTCTCCAGGACAGACTATGTGTTAGGCCAAATAACAAGTCACAGCCCATTTTTAAATACTGAATTCATATCAAGCATCTTTTCTGATCACAGTGGAATAGTATGAGAAATCAATAACAGGAGGAACTTTAAAAACTGTACAAACATATGGAAACTAAAATACATGTTCATGAACAATGAATAAAGAAATAAAAAAAATTAAAAATTTATTGAAATAAATAAAAATAGAAACACAACATAACAAAACCTGTGGGATGCAGCAAAAGCCGCTGTAAGAGGAAAAGTGCATAGCTATAAATGCCTACATCAGTAAAGTAAAAAGATCTCAAATAGCCAACCTGACAGTACACCTCAAGCAATGAGAAAAACAAAAAAACAAATGTTAAAATTAGTAGAAAGACTATCAGAAAGATTAGAACAGAAATTTTACAAATAGAAACAAAAAAATACAAAATATAAAAAAATACAAACAGTCAATGGAACAAAGAGCTGGGGGTTTTTGAAAAAAAAATCAAAATTGACAAGCTTTAACTAAACTAAGGAAAAGAGAAAGAAAACTGAAATAAAATCATAGATGAGGCTAGGCATGGTGGCTCACACCTGGGATCCTAGCACTTTGGGAGGCCGAGGCCTTTTGAATCACTTGAGGTCAGGAGTTCGAAACGAGCCTGGCCAACATGGTGAACTCTCTCTACTAAAAACACAAAAAAGTTACCTGGGTGTGGTGGGAGGTACCTGTAATCCAGCGACTGAGGAGGCTGAGGGAAGAGAATGGGTTGAACCCGGGAGGTGGAGGTTGCAGTGAGTCAAGATCATGCCACTGTACTCCAACCTGGATGACAGAGGGAGACTCTCTATGACATGCTTGAACTTTATGACTTGTCCTATCTTTCCCTATTTCCTAAATAATTAGTCATTCTACTTTAGGACAAGAATTTGCCATACAAGATCGTCTCTCACGTAACATTTCTTCATAACATTTCTAACCATAAACACATCTTCATATCCACAGTTTTCTTTGTATCTCTCCTCCCCACTAATTTCTTATGCCCACCCAAATCAAACAAGATCAGGTAATGCAAGGCAAAACAGTAGAGCCTTAGATTTTGAGAGGGACCTGTCTGCTTACAGTTCTTGGGATTCCATGAGGAAAAGAGAGGTTTCTCCTAAAAGGGGGTCTGTGGCACCTTCTGTTTTTCCCATGGAGTCTCAGGCTGTCAGAAATTATCTCAGGTCTTCTCATGTGGGCATCGAGAGTGGCAACAAGACAGACTAGGAAAGTAATTCAGACAACTAAGAAGAAAAAGAAAAACAGTACTACTTTCATTGTAAAGACAGATAAACTGAGGCACCATGCAGTTTAAAATTTTATGTTCACATAGTGTTAGACTCCACAGCTCTCTTTTAACCATCCTGTAATTTTGCTGACTCTATGCCCAGTCACTGATTCACTTGTATGGTAGCTCGTGAGCCCCTTAGAGCTTGGAACCTGGGTTTCATTTCCTGCTCTACAGCTATATAATTTAACAATTTTCCTCTGGATTTGTTGGATTCTAACGCTATATATCCCAAATTTTATTAATGTTACTGAATATTAATGGAGGCTGTGCTATCTTTAGTCTGTAGAAATATTAAACAACCAACAAAGGACTATATGAGGTTAAATAGTATTAATATTTCTATATGCTTTAAAACATTGAGGCAATATATTGAGAAACACACCTAAGAAACTGCAACCAATCCACTCTGGACAAAAATTTAGACACTATCTCTTCAACATAAGCTATCTAGTGGCATTTTTACATATCCTTACACATATCAACAGTATTTTACATGCTCATAACCATAAAAATAAAAAGTGTCAAAATTATAGACCTTATGCATTTCTGTGGGCTTGAAAAATGATACAATATAGATTGTTTCTTTAAAGTAGTCAATAAAATGCATAAACTTCAAGTAATCACTAAAAAAAAGATTTCATACCAAAGGTAGTAATACCAGAAATAAAAAAGGGCTCAACACTGCAGGTTCTTGAAGGCAAAAGTTAATAAAGACTTTGTTTTGGTTGTGAATCTTGGCCTTAAAACATTATACACATGATCCTCCCTTCCTTTTCCTGTTGCAAAGATGTGATGAACCAGATTTGCTCATGCAGATGACAATACTCTTGAAAATGGTGGCAGAGAAATAAAATGAAAGGAATACAGTTCACTTAATGATCTCATAAATTGGAACTAATTACCCCCCTGACTCTTGCATAGCTCCAGACTATGTGAGAGAGATGAAATGGCTGTTTGCTAGCAATATTTTATTTGATGCTTCATTTTTGATTCTTTGAATAACTACTTACAACACATTAACAGGATCATGAAAGCATAGCTATTCAAGTAACCAAATAATTACACAATCAATGATTTTCCTCATCTCTAAAGCACAGTAATGGACTGATTATTTTAAGAATACAACTCGGTGACAAGTAGTTTATGTTTAACTCAGTTTTGGTTTGTTGTTTGTTAAGGCCATTGCTTAGGATAATGAAAACAAGAGGAGGAGAAACAAGAATATAAACAAGAAATAGAAGCAGCAGCGTAAGAAAATGAAGAGGAACAAGAAGATGATGATTAGAAGAAGAAAAAACAGACTGAAAGAAAGGAAGAAGAACAGGTGCGGAAATTACAAAGCCTATTATGATACCTTATTTCCCCTCCTGATTTATGAAATTTGAAAAAATTTCAAGACTTTTCACAACAAAGCCAAGCTAAAAGATACACCAATAGTCACCCTCTAAATTTTGCTAAGAATAAGACAATGTTGCCACTCACACCTGGCCCAGGCACCAGCAGGAGGAGGGCACCTCCAGATTCTGCAGGAGAAGGAGGAGGACTCCTCCTTGCCATGGCTGGGCCTCCACTGCTGCCACCTCGGCCCACGGTACAGCACCCGCAGCTGCCTCCCCACTTCAGGCCAGGCTGGGCCCGGTGGGCTCCACGGCATTCCCACTCCCACTTCTCGGATCCTAGACTTGCTGCTGCTGCCACCACTAATGCCAACACCAACATGACCACCACTGCTGTTGCCCTCAATGCACCGGCCCACCCTACAAGCCTCCTACCACCTCCAGGAGGCCCCCGCAGACACTCTCCTACCACTCCACCACTCTGGTCAAGCTGCAGTCTCTGTCTCTGCCACCAACTGCAGCGAGGTGAGCCACAGAACCATGCCATCTGCAGGCTCCAGCCTCCAGCGTGCAACAGATGACTCCTCCAGCTCCTGGCTCGAAGCAACTGGGTGGTAAAAGCCAGACGTGCCTAGAACAGGATGCAGGGAGTGGTAGTGTTAGAGGCTCACCTTGTCATGCTGGCCACTGGGTGGCAGGGGGTGCTGGTTTCAGCAAAAGCACAACTGGGACCTGGGGTGGGTGTGACTGCCTTTGCTGAAACCGGCCCCTGGCTAGGTCCAGCTGGCCAGGAACTGCTGGGCCCACCCTGGCTGCACTCCTTGGTGAGCAGGAGAAGCAGAAACTCAGACCCAGCTAGTTCTCTCCAACCAAGTGCCAGTTCCTGTTTCTGATGCCTCCACCCACAGGGCCTTGTTCCCCCGTGGTGCCCGATACTTCGTGCCCAGGGGTCCCAGATTGTCTCTGCAACACAGTGAGAAGGTGCAGGCCCGGGAACCATGGCGGGTGTGGGGGCCTTACCCTGCTGAGGATTCCCAAGGAAACATTGTGCGCATGCCGCGCTCCAGCACGAGCAAACAGAGGTTGCCCTCTAGAATCTAGAGTCTGGGAAGAGGAGGACGGCCCCTTCCTTGGAGGCCACAGCCATCGCAGCCACCCCCGTAGCCCGTTGCCAGAAGCAGCAGTGCAGTGCAACCCCCAATAGTGCCCCCTCCACCATCATGCCACAGGGCATGTAAACCTGATAGTGCCCCCAAACTGCCCCACTGCCCCCAGCAGTGCAGCCAGGGATAGTGCCCCCAACCAGCCCTTGCTGGGTCTAGTGACAGCCCAGATAGTGCCCCCAACCTGCCCCCCTGCCATGACAGTGCAGGAGCTGATAGCACCCCTAACCCTCCCCCTAGCTGGCGGTCAGCCCCCTGTAGTACACACAACCACCCCCACCACCAGGCAGTATAGCCCCCACCAAGTCCTCCAACCCATGCCCCCGATACCCCCACTGGCAACGTGACCTTGATAGTGCTCCTACCCAGGGTAGTGCATCCCTGGATAGCTCACCTACCCTGCCACCTTTCTACCATGCTGGCCAAGCTGCAACCTCCGTCACCTCCACCAACTGCGGTGAGGTGAGCCTAGATGCCACAGGATCAAGCCTCCCGCTCGGGGTATGTGGCTCCCACTTCCTGTTCTCTAAGCTGAGCTCCCAGCTTCGATTCTGATTGGATGAGAGCAAGTCTTAGGACAACCAATCACAGCATGAAAATAAAGTCCAATCAGAATAGGCCTAGAGTTTTTCTGTCATCCAATCAGAATATGTAGTCCAGGAACCTCATTTGCATAACCTCATGTATAAAGCATGTGGAAGGGGCGTCAGGCCATTCCAGGCTCTTGTGTGGCTGCCTGCGCAGCTGCTCTGTGCCCGGCTTAGAGGACCAGGAGAAGGGGTAGTTACTTGCCACAGCTGGAGGCTGGAGCGTGTGGCACCACGGCTCGCCTCGCTGTGGTGGGTGCTGGCGACAGAGATGGCAGCTCGGCTGGAGTGGTAGGAGGGGTTATATAGTTTTTGGGTAGATGGAGGGATAAAGAGGGTGGCTAGCAGCAAAGGGAAAAGAGGATGGCAAGCAGGAGAAGGCATTGCAAAAAGACGGTGGGGAAAAGATGGTTGAAAAAAAGTTTTTGGGTATCTAGGGGGTAAAAAAGGGTGGCAGGTAGAAGAAGGAAAGAGAGGGTGGTGGGGGGGGGAAAACGGGGACAAGTAGGAAGGAGAGAAGGTTTGCAAAAAGACGGTGGGGAGAAACACGGTGAGGAGAACAGAAAGACTGGGGAAAGAAAAGATGTGTAAAAAGATTTTGGGTAGATGGAGGTGGAAAAGGGTGGCACGTGGGAGGAAGAAAGAGGGTGCAGAGAGGGAGGGGGAAGAGAGAAGGTGGTAAGCAGGAGGGAGAGAAGATTTTGTGAAAAGTCGGTGGGGACAAGATGGTGGGAAATACTTTTTTTTCAGTAGATGGAGAAAAAAAGGGTGGTGATCAGGAGAAGAAAAAAGGGTGGCGAGCAGGAGGAAGGAGAAGGTTTTGCAAAAAGACGGTGGGAAGAAAAGACAGTGGGGAGAAAAAACTAGGGGAGAAGCTTTTGGGTAGATGCAGGAAAGAAAGGGTGGCAAGCGGGAGAGTGGAAGGAGGATTGGGAAAACGACGATGGAAAAATAGTTTTGGGGTAGATGGAGGGCAACAGGAAGGTGGCATGTAAGAGGAGGGGCAGGAATGAGGAAAAGAGAGTGATGAGCAGGAGGGACAAAAGAGGGTGGCAGGCAGAGGGAGACAAGGTTTTGCCAAAAGACCGTGAGGAAAAGACAGTGGGGAGAGAAAAGTTTTTCGGTACATGGAGTGGGAAAAGAGGGTGGCAAGCGGGAGAGGGGAAAAGAGGATGGTGAGTGGGAGGGAGACAAGGTTTTGTGAAAAGATGGTGGGCAGAAAAGACAGATGGTGGGGAAAGAAAAGACAGACGGTGGGTAAAATGTGGGTAGACGCAGCGGGAAAAGAGGGTGGCAAGTGGAAGGAGAAAAGAGGGTGGCGAGAGGGAGGAGGGAAAGAGTTGGGGAAAAGACGATGGGGAAAATAGTTTTGGGGTAGATGGAGGGCAAAAGGAGGATGGTAAGGATAGAGAAAAGAAGAGGGCGGGTGGGAACGGGGATGGCTTAGTGAAAAGACGGTGGGGAAATTTGGGGGGGTAGATGGAGGAAGAAAGAGGGTGGTGAGCAGGAGTGGGGAGAAGGCTTTGTGAAAAGACGGTGGGGAGACGTTTTTGCGTAGATGGAGAAGGGAAAGAGGGTGGCAAGGAGGAGGGGGAAAGACGATGGGAAAAACAGTTTTTGGGTAGATGGAGGTTGGAAAAGCGGGTGGCGAGCAGCAGGAATGGCGAGAAGGCTTTGGGAAAATATGAGGGAAAAGTTGGGTAGATGGAGGAACAAAAGGGGAATGAGAGCAGAAGGGAGAAAAAGAGGGTGTCCAGTGAGGGGGGAAAAGTTTTTGGGTAGATGGAAGGCGAAAAGGGTGCTGAGCAGGAGAGTAGAGAAGGCTTTGTGAAATGACAGTGGGGAAAAATAGTGGGAAAAATGTTTTGGGGTACATGGAGGAAGAAAAAGGGTGGCGAGAGGGAGGGGGCCAAAGGTGGTTGAGAAAAGAAGGTGGGGGACAAAATTTTGGGGTAGATCTTTTTCTGAGTTTTAAATCAGATTATTTGTATTTTTGCTTTGAGTAGTTTGAGTTCTTTATATATTTAGTGTTGTATTAACCCCTTGCCTGATGCATAGTTTGCAAATACTTTCTTCCATTCTCTGGATTGTTTCTTCATTCTATTGATGGCTTTCTCTACTTTGCAGAAGCGTTTAAGTTTAATGCAATTGCATTTTGTCTATTTTTGCTTTTTGTTGCTTGTGTTTTTGATGTGTATTTGAAAATCCCTTGTCCTAACCAATTTCACGAGGCATTTTGCTGTGTTTTCTTCTCTAGTAGTTTCATAATTTCTTGTCCTACATTTAAATCTTTATTTTCAGTAGATGGTAAGATAACAGCCTAGATGTATTCTTGTACATGTGGGTGTTGGGTTTTCCTAGCACAGTTTATTGAAGAGATTGTCCTTCCCGAATGTGTGTTTTTGGTGCCTTTGTTAAAAGAGTTGACTGTAAAAGCTTGAATTTATTTTTGAGTTCTCTATTCTGTTTCATTTGTCTATGTCTGTCTGTCATTCGTCTGTGTATCTCTGTCTCTCTCTCTCTGTCTGTCCCCTACCTATTTTTTTTCTTTGGCCACTACCATGCTGTTTTGGTTACTAGATTTGTGGTATATTTTGAAATCAGGTAGTGTGATGCCTCCAGCTTTTTTCTTTTTATTCAAGATTCTTTTGTCTCTCTGACGTATTTTGCATTTCCATGTGAATTTTAGGATTTTTTTTTTTTTTTTTTTGAGTCGGAGTCTCGTTCTGTCGCCCAGGCTGGAGTGCACTGGCGCGATCTCGGCTCACTGAAGGCACTGCTTCCTGAGTTCAGGCGATTCTCCTGCCTCAGCCTACTGAGTAGCTGGGATTACAGGCGTGCGCCACCATGCCCAGCTAATTTTTGTATATGTGGTAGAGACGGGGTTGCACCATGTTGTTCAGGCTGGTCTCAAATTCCTGACCTCGTGATCCAGGCGCTTTGGCCTCCCAAAGTGCTGGGATTACAAGCGTGAGCCACCATGCTCGGCCGTTTGTTTTTTTTTTTTTTCCTATATCTATGAAGAATCTCTTTCCTAATTTAACATGGATTCCATTGATTCTTTAGATCACATAGGGTGATACAGATATTTTAACGATATTCTAGTGCTTGGACATGGGATATCTTTACATTTACTTGTGTCTGCTTTAATATCTTGCATCTATGTTTTATAGTTTTAATTGTGGGATCTTTCGCCTTTTTGTTAAGCTTATCTCTAGATGTCTTTTTTGGGGGGGCATTGGGTAACTACTGCAATGAAATAGCTTTCTTGATTTCTTTCTTAGGTGTTTCACTATTGGTACATGGGTGTGCTACTCATTTTTATATATTGATATTGTATCTTGCAACTTTATGAAATGTATTTATTATTTCTAGTAGGTTTTTTGTGGAATCTTTAGGGTTCTGCATATGTATATGATTATGTCACCTGCAAACAGAGACAATTTGACTTCCTTTTATTTCCAATTTGGATGCCTTTTATTTGCACTCTCCTATCTAATTCCTCTAGCTAGGACTTCTAGTACTGTGATGAATAAAAGTGGTAAAAGTAGCCACACTCGTTCCAGATCTTAGAACAAGAGCTTTTAACTTTTCCCCATTGATTATGATGTTAGCTGTGGATTTCTCATATATGAACTTTATTGTGCTGAGATTAGTTCTACTGTTGAGGCCCTCTCATGCATTTTTCAGTTCATTAGTTGCATTTTTCAGCTTTAAGGTTTCTGTCACCTTTTTAAATTACTTCTATCTCTTTGTTAAATTTCTTTGATAAGTTTCTGAATTACTTCTCTATATTTGCATTTCATTGAGTATCCTCAAAACAGCCATTTTTATTTTTACTTCCCTGTCTGGAGAGTCTCACATCTTTCTGTGTGTGTGTGTGTGTGAGAGAGATGGAGTCTTATTCCATCACCCAGCCTGGAGTACAGTGGCACAATCTTGGCTCACTGCAACCTCTGCCTCCCACGTTCAAGAAATTATCCTGTCTCAGCCTCTCAAATAGCTGGGACTACAGGCACCTGCCACCACACCCAGCTAATTTTTGTATTTTTAGTAAAGACGGGGTTTCACCTTGTTGGTCAGGCTGGTTTCGAACTCCTGACCTCAGGTAATCCACCTACCTCAGCCTCCCAAAGTTCTGGGATTACAGGTGTGAGCCACCACACCCAGCCGAGTCTCACATCTTTAGCTCTGATCACTGGTGACTTATTTATTGTTGGGTGAGGTTATATTTCCTTGAATGTTCTTAATGCTTTTGAGCATATGTTCATGCCTGGGAGTTGAATAAGTGCGTATTTATAGCAGTTTTTGCAGTCTGTTCTTGTATGTGCTTGTTGTCCTTCTTCAGTCTTCCAGAAATTCCAAGAAATTCAAGACTGTTGAGTTCCCCAAGCCTATGGTCACTGCAGCTGTTACAGCACCAGAGGGCACCTTAAGCTCAGGTTCACCGTGACTTTTGCAGACTGAGGTCCCTGGTGGCCGTGACACACTTGGAGAAGATAAGGGAGGGGTTCCCTGGGTTCCCAGGCAAAGTTCTTCATTCACGTCCATCTTCTTCCCCTTGCAAGGAATCTGGGCACCAAGCTTTGTGGATCTGGGAGAAGTGTGATTTGGGCACTCTCATGGCCACTGCAGCTGGCGCAACACACCTGAAGCCCACAGCCTCCCAGACCAGAGCAGCACTGGGGTTTATCTGAGTCCTGTGGCCACTATATTGCCTGACTGCTGCTGACTTATTTAGGTTTCTAAGCCAGGTTAGTCTGCTGGTGATGAAGCTGGCCTGGGTTTGGGTCCATCCCGCCAGGGTGGCAGAATCCCTTCTCCCTGCAGGGGGGTCTGTAGGTGTCTGGGAGCTCCTGCCTGGGATCAGGGCCACAGTATTCTGCCTGACACTGTGTCCACTGTGGTAGGGCTGACACCGGGTTCTCCTCTTTCTTGCATAGAGAAGGAATTCTCTCTGTACTGTACTGCCTGGAGTTGGGATTGGGGTAACACAGGCAGCCCTGTGGCCACTGCAGCCGATGTCACATAGGAAGCCCACAGCCTCCCAGACCAGCAGATCGTTGGTTGTTGGAGCTCACCCAAGGACCAAAGTGACTCTGGCCTGCCTGCCACTGAAATTTATTTGGGGCCTGAGGCCACTTGAATCAGCTGGTGGTGAAGCAAGTCAGGACTCAGGTTTGTCCCACCAGGGTAGTGGATTCCCTTTTAGACCAGGTCGTGTCTAAATGCTCTATCTATGGGCACTGGCCTGGAACCAAAGGCCATGGGGTTCTGCCCAGTGCTGTCCTTTACTATAGCAGAGCTGGCACTGGGCTCCAAGGGAAAGTCCCATGGACCGTTCCTTGTCCCTCCTGCAAGAGGTGGACACATTCTCTGCACTGCACTGCCTGGGGTTGAGGGAGGGGCAGTGCAGTCACTGCAAGATGGTCTTTTCACCCTCTTTAATGTGTTTTCTCTTGTTTTTAAGCTAAAACCCAGTTCTGTGATCTGTCACCTGCTTTCTTTAGCTCTTGTGAAGGTATTATCTTGTTTGGATTGTTGGACGGTGGTTCAATTTAATATTCTTGCGGAGACGCAGTCACTGAGATTCTATCCTCCATCTCGCTCCACCTCTTCTCATTTATTTAGTTCTTCTTCAGTTTATTTCAACAATATTTTGGAGGTTTCGGAGTATTCGTTTTGAACTGCTCTTGTTAATTTCTAAATTTATTACTTGTTTTGCTGCTATTATAAATGGGATTGTTTCTTTAATATCATTTTAAGGCAGTTCATTGAGAGTATATGGAAATAAAATTAATTTTTAACATTGCATTTATATCTGGAAACCATGCCAAATTTATTATTTTGAATACTGTTTTACTGAATTTCTTAGAATTACATATATATGAGATCATGCCATCTGTAAATATAAATAATTTTATTTTTTTTTCAATCAGGATGTTTTCAATTTTCTATTCTTTACTAAATACACCTCGCTAGAATCCACAGTATAATGTTGAGTAGAATTTGCAAGAGTGGACATTCTTGGAACTAACCCTGCCAGGAAAGGATTCACTCTTTCATTGCAGAGTGTAATGATAGCTGTGGGTTTCATAGATAACTACCACTAGTTTCAGGAAGTTATCTTACTGTCCATAACTGGAGTGTTTTCATGATGAAAATGTGTAATATTTTCTCAAATGCTTTCTGTCTGTTGAGATGCTCATATATTTTGGTCTTTTATTCTATTAATATTGTGTTTGCATTCATTGATTTTTCAAATATTAAATCAATGGTGCATTCCTGGGGTCAATCACATTTGCACACAGTGCATAATCTATTTTATATGTTGGTGGATTCAGCTTGGCAGTATTTTGTTGAAGATTTTTGATTTTATAAAACAAAGATACTGGTCTATATTGTTTTGTGATTCAGTTTTGGTGTCAGAGTAATCCTGTTTGTAAAATGAATTGGGAAGTATTCTCTCCCCTTTTATTTTCTTCAAGGGTTGGTGAACAATTGATATTAATTTCTCAGAGTGTTTGATTCACCTGGGAAGCTAGCTGAGATGAGATTTTTATTGTTAGGTTTTAAAATTAGAATCCAATGTTTTAACCTTCCATAGATGTACTTATATTTTTAATTTCTCCTTTAAACTATTTTAGTTTCTGTCATTCTAGGACTTCATTCTATCTAGGCTATCTTACTTTTTCGGCATAAGATTTTTCATTGCATTCTCTTTTAATCATATTTATTTTGTAATACTGCCAGTGATGTGTTCTCTTTTATTGCCGATTTTAGTAATTTGAGTCTCTTCTCTTTTTTTCTTGCTTAGCCTAAGTAAACATTTGCCAATTCTTTTATCTTTCCAAACATTTAATTTTGGTTTATTGATTTTCTCTGTTTCGTATTCCCTATCTTTCTGTTATCCTAACTATTTTCCCCCCATCTTTATTTTATTTATTTATTTATTTTTTTTTTTTGAGATGGAGTCTGGCTCTGTCACCAGGCTGGAGTGCAGTGGCGTGATCTTGGCTCACTGTGACTTCCCACTCCCTGGTTCAAGTGATTCTCCTGCCTCAGTCTCCCTAGTAGCTGGGATTACAGGCACACGCCACCAGGCCCAGATAATTTTTGTATTTTTAGTAGAGACAGGGTTTCACCATTTTGGCGAGGATGGTCTCAAACTCCCAACCTCAAGCAATCCGCCCGCCTCGACCTCCCAAAGTGGTGGGATTACAGGCATGAGCCACCTTGCCTGGCCGGCTTAACTCTAAGGAAATGTTTATCTTTAGGAACATTGTATTTGGTTAATTAAAATTTTAGATTCTGGAGCATCAACTTCTCTTACATGAAAATAAAAGCATGAATTGGGAAATAATGGGTTCCCCAATTTTTTGTGGGGGGAACAAAACAACTATCCATGTACATACAGTTTTTGGTTCCCCAGATCATTGAGCCAACTTGGCCAAAATAAGTAACCACTCATTCCTTATCTTAAGAAGGTGGTCTTGCCTTGCTTGGAGACGTTAAAATGAATTCACTGGATGTAGTTAACTTTTAAGAATATCAGTTTACTTCATGTCCCATTTTCAACTAGTTACTGTACCTGGAATAATAGAATCAAATTGTGTCATGCACAGGTAAATAAGTAAATTCTGTCATTTAATATCTAAATTATGTATATATATTTACATACCTATATTTTACTTGTAATTCAATGAAGATAAGGCTTTGTATGTATGCTCTGTGTAAAATATGCTGTCTATATTCTCATGATTACAAAGTATAGATTGAGTAATGGAATGTATTTGAATTTTACATGTATCTTTCATTTAGTAGCAGAAATAAAATCTTAGCACTTGATTTAGTAAATTCCTCCATTTAAAATAAGATGTTACTTTAGCAGAAACAAAATTTATCTTAATGGGATAATAATTCGCTAGTTTACCTCTGATGAGCATCAGCTAGTATTTAATCCATTGTGAAATTACACAGCATCAAAATTATAATACAGTTAAAATACAAAAATTATCTTATTGATTAATTTAGACATGAGAAGTTAGATTATAAAATCAAGGTATTTTTGGTGTTTGTTTTGTTTTTAGGATATTAGCATATACTACCAAACGTGAACCATAGTAAAAGCTCTTCAGTAACACTTACTATTCCGTTTTCAAATAACCCGAGTTTATGTGTCAGGTCGAAAAGCTTTTAGATGAGTGGTTTATGTTACTGTATGTATCCAAATATTTGTATATCATGTAGACAGCCCAAGAAAATATGCATGTATGTCAGCTATTGCATAGAATGGTAAAGAATACATTCTTAAAGAAGAGAGTGAGATACATTCACTTAATGTTCCAAATAGGTCTCTAGTATCTCAAATGTACTATTCACCCATTACTTTCAAACATTATATCAGGGCCAGGCACCGTGGCTCATGCCTGCAATCTGAGCACTTTGGGAAATTGACGTGGGTGGATCACTTGAGGCCAGGAGTTCCAGGCCATCCTGGCCAACATGGCAAACACCTGTCTTGACTAAAAAAAAAAAAAAAAAGAAAGAAAAAAAAAACTAGGCATGGTGGCATGCCTGTAATACCAGTTACTTGGGATGTTGAGTCACCAGAATCATTTGAACCTGGGAGGCAGGGGTTTGCAGTGAGCTGAGATCATGCTACTGACTCCAGCCTGGGCAACCGAGCAAGACTGTCTCAAAAAAACAAAACCAAAAACATTATATCATGGTATGTGATTAATCTGAATTCAAAACATTTTAACATGAACTAAATGAAAATTATACAAAATTTTGCTTGTTTTATTGCATTCTACTACCTAATTCCTCTAGCATGTATTCAATTCTATTTGTTTTGAATTTACCAACAATTCATATCTTGCTGAGAATATTTGCACTGTAAATATTTTTGTGATTATTGATTATATTCAAATTCGCTCTCATTTTCAAAGCAATGTGTATAAAATTATTATTAAAATTGTACATAGCTTGAAATAATATGTTGAATATAATTGTCATGGGATACATTTATATATAATAATTAAAAGCACATTACAATGCTTGTACCTGATCTTAATATTACTTAACCTTAGAAATATAGAATAAATGATAGGAATAATATGGGAGACAAAAGACTGTGTGAAAAGCCACATATTGTATATCTCTATTGTGTTTATTAAACTTTTTTTCTCACTGCACTTACAAGTAAATTTGTCATGGACCATGGTAATTTTTATTGTAATCTTACTGTAGGTACATTCTGTTAGCAGGTTAAATAAAATACATGATCAAAGTCAAAAATATATGCAAGGAAAATATAGAAAATTTAAGTTATAAAAAGCTACTGTTGGTCGCCAGTGGCCGGCAGGCTGGCAGCCCTAACACAGGCAGGGCTGCGAGTGCAGTCACCCAGGTCTGCAGGAGCAGCAGGCCGAGGCCAGCAGAGATGACCCCGATGAGCCCACTTCAGGTCGGAGCTGAGTGTGGGCGCATGGTTCCCGGCAGCGTGTGACCCAGTCCTGGCCCTCCGCCCCCCTCTGCATGTGTAAGTGTCCGTGGGCCCCAGGGCCACAAAGAGGCCTTCTGCCTGGGGAAGTATCAAGGCCTCAGAGTTTTCCTCCAAAGCCACACCTCCACTGGAAGGGGCGAGTTCAAGGACTCTGTGGGTGGTAGCCATGGGCAAATGCAAAGCTGCTGCTGTCGCTTTGCAGTGCCTGTAGGACTTAGAGGGCCTGGAGCCTCGGTTCCCTGAACAGCACCCAGATCACCCTGTATCAGGGATACAGTTCATTCCCACCTTCCCTAACTCTGGAGTAAAATCTTGAGGCTGTCATCTTGGGAAGCCACCTTGTCCGTTCAGCCATGAAGACAGAAACAGTGCCATCGTTCCAGGAGACTCCAGCTGGATCCAGCTGTCACCTCAGTAACCTGTTGAGTAGGCGAAAGGTGATGGCTGTGGGGGTCTTGCTTGCTGACTCCTGGTCATACACCTTCTGGTCAGCGTGTGGCTGCTGTGCCTTCTGTCTGCATAGCTAGTGGTGCTGGGAGGATGGCTGGGCTCCAGTGTCTCTGGAGTGGCTTCAAGTCCACTGCTCCTGGAAGGCTTCATCCCATTGGCCACCTGTCCTCTATGCCCTGAGGCAGAAAGACAGCTGGAACAGGAGATCAACCGCACCATCCAGATGTGATTATTTGAGATTTTGTATTATCCTTGTACCGTTCTGTGAGCCAGGAGCCAGCCTTTGTGGAGGAAATGGAGGCAGCCATGAAAGAGTTGGTCCAGGAGCTTCAGAGGACTATGAGCATGATGGACCATCATGCTGTTGCCCAGAGTGTTCTGACTCTCTGTCGTTTTTCACCTGCAGAGCTACATTCAGGCAAAGGAGGCCACTACAGGGAAGAATGGTCCAGTTGAGCCTTCCCACCTCTGGGAGGCTTACTGCCAGGCTACTGCCCCACATCCTGCTGTGCACAGCCCCAATGCTGAAGCCACCTATACATGTGGTATTGTGAATTTGTTGCTTCAAGGGCTGGTGCCCAAGTCCCACTTGGAGACTCATATACTGGATGCCATGTAGTGGTTGAACTCATCATATGCAGTGTAGTCTTACCACTGATCAGCAGGCTGTCAGATCCTGACTGGATCCACCTTGTCCTCATGAGTATCTTTTCCAAGGCCAGAGATCCAGCACCCTGCCCAGCCAGTACCCCTGAACAGCCCTCAGTGCCCACATCTCTGCCACTAATTGCTGAGGTACAGCAGCTTCCAGAAGGGAGAGCTCCTTCTCCAGTAGCAGCCCCAGGGTTCCTAAGTAAACAGTGAGCCAGAGATTCCTGCATGCCCCTCCTCAGAGGTTGAAGGTGGCCAGGAAGCTGTAGAGGGAGATTTCGGTGTAATGTCTGAAAAAAGAAAAGTAGGAAACAACTCATCTCATTTCCTACAGCCAAATATTCGAGGCCCCCTGTTCTTATGTGGAGACTCAGAGCTGGAGTCTCCGCTGTCTGAAGTAGGCTAAGAAACCATCATGCTAGACTCCAGGCCACTTTCTGACTGACAGGATTCAGGATGCCCTGTGTGCCCTAGAGGGTTCCCAGGCTCTGGAACCCAAAGGTGGTGAGGGATCTGAAGGAGCAGAGGCTGAGGAGGGTCCAGGGACAGAAACAGAGACAGTCCTGCCTGTCTCCACACTGAACTTCTGCCCAGAGATCCAGATTGACATAGCAGACAAGGAGCTAGAACAAGGAGAAGTTACCACCTCTGTTACAGCTTTGCTGGAGGGGCCGGAAAAGACCTGCTCCTCACGGCCCTCATGCTTAGAGAAGGATCTCACCAATGATGTGACCTACCTTGATCCTAGTCTGCCACCAGTTCTGCTTTCCTCCTCTCCACCTGGTCCTCTCAGCTCAGCCACCTTCAGCTTTGAGCCCCTAAGCAGTCCAGATGGCCCAGTTGTCATCCAGAACCTTCATATCACTGGCACCATTACAGCCCGAGAGCACAGTGGCACCAGATTGCACCCATGCACACGCTGTACTGTGAAGTATGAGACATCCCTTGACGGTGAAAACAGCAGCCTGCAGCAGCTGGCCTACCACACTGTGAATCACCGCTATTGGGAGTTCTTGAATCTGCAGGCCATCAGGAGAAGAAACCAGATCTATGAAAGTTCATTAAAAATGTGAAGGGTCCTAAAAATCTCTTTCCAGATCTTCCATTTGGAAACATGGACAGTGACAGAGTAGAAGCCTGTAAGAGCCTCCTATAATAATTCCTGAAGCAACTGTGTGCCATTCCAGAGATTGCTAACAACAGTGAGGAGGTGCAGGAGTTTCTTGCTGTGAACACAGATGCTCGCATTTCCTTTGTCAAGAAACCATTTATGGTCTCTAGAATAGAGAAGATGGTGGTGAGTGCCATTGTGGACACCTTGAAGACAGTGTTTCCTTGCTCCGAATCCCAGAGCCCCACAGAGAAGCTGAGTGAGGCCGAGACTGAAAGCAGGTCCCAAACAGAAGGTAAGAAGGCTAGCAAGTCCAGGCTGAGGTTCTTACCCAGTAAAATTTCTCCAGCACTAAGTGTGACTGAAGCACAAGATAAGATTCTTTATTGTCTCCAGGAAGGCAATGTGGAGTCCAAGACCCTATCCATGTCTGGGATGGAATCTTTTATTGAAAAACAGACAAAGTTACTGGAGATGGAGGCAACAGAAGCCCCAGAAAAAGATCCTGAACAACTTCCCAAAGGACACGTGGACAGCTGCTTGTCAGATGCAGCTGTGCCAGCCCACGATCCAGCAACGACGGTTCAGGAACAGAGACAGAGTTAGCTGACACAGCCCTGAATCTGCTTCTCTTGCTACTAACAGAACAGTGGAAATGGCTGTGTACTGAAAACATGTAGATGTTTCTTTGTCTTATCTTTGGTACCCTAGTTCAAAGGTGGCTAGAGGTGCAGGTAGCTAATTTAACAAGTCCACAGTGCTGGGTGCAGTACCTCTGGCTTCTTCAGGAGTCCACCTGGCCTGGTGGAGTTTTGCCTAAGTTTCCACAGCCTGTAAGGACCCAGGAGCAGAAACTGGCTGCTGAGAAACAGGCTTTGCAGAGCCTAATGGGAGTCCTCCCAGATCTCATAGTAGAAATTCTTGGGGTGAACAAATGCCAGCTGAGTGTCTAGTCTTGGAGTCACTACAACAACCACTCATCAACAGGCATTTGATTTACTGCCTTGGAGACATTATCCTGGATCTCAGTGCCTCTGTTGAGGAGTCCGCTGCTACCACCTGTGCTTCAGATACCCCAGGCAGCCCTAAGAGGATGGGTGTCTCCTCTTAGCTGGTTATTCCCGCATCCTTCCCAGGTCAGGGAAGTAGAATTACTCGGCCACCCAGAGACCAGTGAGGAAGCCTGTGCCCTCTGGAAGTAGGCTACAGCTCAGAAGGCCTAGGCTCTCAGTGGCTCAATTCTCTCCCACTTCTGCTCCATTTGTAGCAGGTGACACAGGGTATGTGTCCCAGTTGCATGCACATTTATTTCCATGTCCCTTTTGTGGTGTTGGGATTGTTGTTGGTGAGTAGATTCTGTTTCCTTTGGGAAAAGAAGATGTGAGGTAGAGGAACAATCCCCTTTTGCTTCTCCTTTTGCCATCCTCCCTGAGATTATTTGCCAGAACCCTGGCCCTGTGCACAGATGTATTTAATCCACCAGCACACAAGCTCTGGATAGAACAGGAAAAAAGCTATGGCCAGATTTCCTTGGAGGAAAGAACAACCTTCTGAGCTCTCTGTTCCTACCCGGAAACTAAAAATTCATTCCGGGCCATTCTCAAAAACCAGACTCCTGGGTCTTACCTGGTTTCCCAACAGTTCCAGAAGAAGAAGGAGGGAAGAAAATTTTTCAAGGGACTTCTTGCTCATGTGTTGCTATTTCCCAACACATCAGCCTTATGGAAGATGTCATCAGGCTGCTTCCCTGGAAGGCTACACTTTTCCTTTCCAGAAGACTTCAAAGCTGATTGCAAAAGCTTCTGGTAAATCCACCGCACCCTTCACACCCTTTCCTGAAAGGCATTTGTACCACACATTTTGTTTATTGGCTCTCCTCCCAACCCCCTGCCCTAGAGCAACTGGGTTTTTGAATTTGTGACCCTCTCATTATCTTCAGCAAATTTGCATGACAACTTGCATATTCAGCCTCAGCTTTTCCCAGGAGAAGGTAAAGCACTTGCCTCCTGTCTTAAGAATGCAAAAAGAGTAGGAATAGCAAGCTGGGGGAATGAAATCTCCCCTCATAAGTCTTTGATGGGGAACTTTTATTGCTCTGAACAGATAAGATTAGCAAACTTACAAGGAATAGCTTCTTATTTCCTGTTCCTTATGGTTATAATTAGCCTTTAAAGAACTCCAGCAAAGGTGTTCTGTCAGGCCACAACATCTACTGGAAAGGCAAAGAAATTAGGAATTGCTGGAGAGGAAGGATAAATCAGGAGGAATTGCTGGTAGAAGAGGATGCAGACAGTCACAGGGAAGTGGTATATATTAAATACATGTGAATAGCTGGCAAAAAGGTGTCAGGGATGTTACTCGGAGCCATTTGGCTTCACACTTGCCTGTTAGTGCCTTGCTTTTGCTGAATTACCAGAGCCTACTACTTGGAGGAAGGTCTTGGAGTTAGACTAATGAGAAGGCAATGGGGTGCCAAAAACAGGTGTCAGAGTTCTCTTAGATTCTGAAGTAGGTGGTGAGCACACAATTAAAGTGGTTTGTGGAAGAAAAAAATGCTTCTCTTACTGAATCTCTTGATTATAATTTATAATCAAAATTATTGTAAAACTTTTCTCCATTTGTAAGTAATTACACATATAAAGTATCTCCCTCATTCGGTAGATTTCATATTTCTTTCAGAAACGTATATCAAGTATAAAACATTTTGAATTCTAAATTGCATTTAAAATTATTCATTATTGGTTATATAATTATAACCAAGTACAATAATGACTACATACTGTAAACTTTCTTTGCCATGTGGCACAAATAGTTAATTTACCTTTTCTCTGTTTATCTATCTTCTATGTCCTAGTCTATTTCAGTTTTCTCACAAGTAGTGGTTTTCATTGAACTACCAAAAAGTTATAAGGGCAACCACACTCGAAGAAAAACGTGTTAGTAACATATAGTTTAAAGCTTTTTTATTTATAAAATTATATTCCAAATTGTTAAATTAATTTTATTACGTAGACTTGATGTCTGAAAACTTCTTAAAATAGAGAAGTTCACAATATGAGATACAGTATCTTTCTTCATATAATGACAAAAGACTTCAGTTCTGAAATTTTAGGAAAAGTTTTGCTTTAAGATTAATTAAAACATAAGTTTGCATAAGCAGAGAGCATGTAGGTACAGCTATTTTGTGGAAAACTTACTTTGTTATTAGAGCTGTTAGGAACATCTTTTGAGAATACTCAGGCTATATATGATGCTGCAAATTTATTTTCATAATTGCTATAACTGGCAGGGCAAGCAGATGATATGTTTGTAGCTATCTCGTGGTAAGCACATCTCCAGGAATAAAGAAGGGCCTTAAGAAGAGGGAGGCAGGTGGCACAGTCATCACATCATGAACACAGATGCAGTGGCTCCTGAGAAAGAGTCATGATGACAGCTGAATTCTTTGTTTCTGTCTCATATGTAATCTAATTTCAAGGAAGTATCAAAGTGTCGGGGTGGAGAGAGGCTAAGAATCACTAGCATGAAATCTAAGGAAGTGCAGACATCCAGTTGCCTGATGTCTTCTGAGGTGGATCACCCAGATTCACAATACAGATAATTAAATTCAGAGCTGCAGAGATAGGGAAAATAAGATGTGGAAATAGGCTTCATCTGAAGTATTATTCAGGTCTCCTCCGTTTCTTCCAAATGTCGTCCCCATCAGTATACTCAAGACATCTGATGGCATTGATGAGCAACTGAAAAATCATTTAATCAATCATCAGATTCTTTATCCTTAGTTAAAAATGTAGAGTCATAAAAGTCATGTATCAAAATATGCTCTTTTTTTAATAGAGTATGGTCTACTACCCATTGTGTGTCCTCTTAACCTTTCCAGAGTAGCAAGGTGTCCTTACAGCATAAATTTAGCATAAAATTAGACATGTTCCATTATAAAATAAAATGAATAAAATAAAATGAAACCCCGTCTCTACTAAAAATACAAAAACTAATCGGATGTGGTCGTGGGCTTTTGTAATTCCAGCTACTTGGAAGGCTGAGGTCCAGAGAATCACTTGAACTCAGGAGGCAGAGGTGGCGGTGAGCTGAGATTAAGCTACTGCAGTCCAGCTTGGGCAACAGAGTGAGACTCAGTCTGAAAACAAAAAAAAAAAGTGGGCTTATTAGGTCAAAGTGTATGTGTGTTTTAAATTTGGATATACTCAAGGTGCCCTTTAGATAGGATGTCTATTTGAAATTCCCATCAACAGCATATTAGTATTCAATTCCATATATTCTTACTAGTGATTTGTCATCTTTAGCTTGTTGTTGGGATTCAAAATAGTTTGAAACAGTTTTTCTTCTGTTTCTTTTTCAGCATCAGGACTTACTTCTGTAGCTTAACTTGTGGGAGGGAGCTGATAAAAATGAAAGTTCAGTGACAAATGAGTCGTGTAGACCAGTGGTCTCCAAACTTTGGTTGCTTACCCCATCACTAAAAATTTTGAGCATTAAGCAGGTGTGGTACATGGTCCTGTGGTCCCAGCTACATAGTTGGCTGAGGCAGGAGGATGTTTGAGGCCAGAAGTTCAAGGCTAAAGTTCACTGTGATTATAGTGAATGAATATATGAATATGAATTATGAATATAGCCACTGTACTCCAGCCTGGGCAACATAGTGACGCCCTGTCTCTTTAAAAAAAAAAAAACTGATGGGCTGGGAAGAATGAAGTCAGAAAAAAAAAATGATACAAGTTCATGTTGTTGCTTTGAAAAAAAGAGACAAAGAAAAAATTGAGCATCAATTCTTAATCCTTAGACATTCAATTTACAAATAATAAACATAGTAACTGATTATTGTGGACTTTGTAAAATACAAACAAAAAATTAACAAGGATGATCATGATAATTAAAAATAAAGTTCAGATGTTTTCCCTTTTTACCCTGGAGCATCTTGGGTACACCTGGAGGCGTGTGTGTGTGTGTATGTATTTATGTGTGTGTGTGTCTTTGAGACAAGAGTCTTGCTCTGTTACCAGGCTGGTGTGCAGTGGTGTGATCTTGGCTCAGTGCAACCTCTGCCTCCTGGGTTCAAGTGATTCTTGTGCCTCAGCCACTCGAGTAGTTGGGATTACAGGTGTGTGCCACCATGCCTGGTTAATTTTTGTATGTTTTAGTAGACATGGGATTTTGCCATTTTGGCCAGGCTGGTCTGGAACTCCCAGCCTCAAGTGATCCGCCTGCCTTGGCCTCCTAAAGTGCTGGGATTCCAGGTGTGAGCCACCTTGCCTGGTCTCCTGGAGGTATGTTATACTTGCTTTGGATACTACTGTTTTAGACTCTTCAGGTTTAATATTTGGCATTTGTAGATGCTTGTTTTTGGGCATTTCACTAGTTTTGCAGATGGTCCAGTTTAGTTGGATTATGAATGCCTTCAAATGTCCCATGCTAGACCAGGTGCAGTGGCTCACGCCTGTAATCCCAGCACTTTGGGAGGCTGAGGCAGATGGATCATGAGGTCAGGAGATAGAGACCATCCTGGCTAACACGCTGAAACCCCTCTCTACTAAAAATACAAAAAACTAGCCGGACGTGGTGGCACGCGCTTGTAGTCCCAGCTACTTGGGAGGCTGAGGCAGGATAATCTCTTGAACCCGGGAGGCAGAGGTTGCAGTGAGCCGAGATTGCACCACTGCACTCCAGCCTGGGTGACAGAACGAGACTCTGTCTCAAAAAAAAAAAAAAAAGTCCCATGCCCTTGAGAGTCATATCTGCAATAGGGGCAAAAATAAATGTAAAGCATCAGTTTGATACTTTTTGCATTGTTGAGGTGGCTGAATTTGAAAAGGACAAATTGTAGGATAAGAAGGAATGTAAATAGTCTATTTCTTTTAGATATGAAGAATTGATATTGTGTAGAGCATGTTTTTAAAAATTATGTTTTGGGAAGCAGTTTGGCTATAATATATATCTCCCTGTTTTTTAAGAGGTTAGGTCTTAGAGACTGAGTGAAGGGATGAATAATTGCTACTTGCTCTCCTTTGCTTTCAAAGTACCACAATTAACCTGTCACTAACTCTATTTGGATTAACCTGAGCCTATAACAAACTTTCCATGATGATTCTTAGATTAAAAGATTTTTTTTCTGGAGTTTGAATAAGTTGCTTTTGATCTGTGGCTGCCTGCCCCCTGACTCCTATAAATTATGAAATCAGGAAACAAGGCTTTTTGATTAGAAAAAAATGAGTCTTTTCTCCCTCATCATGGGGAAATTAATTTCAGTTATTTCATATGGGTCATTGGCAGAGAAAGATAATATTAAAATCTTAGAGATTGTGAAAAGAGATTATATTAGGCAACTTGAGTGATTTTTTTTTTGCCAGTTAAGAGAAATGAGATAATTTATAGTGAAGATGATTGCTATATACAGTGCTTTGCACAAAAGGCTACATATCTCTTTTTACCTTAGGTAACATGATTTATAAGTTATTTTCACATGTATCTTCTTAGATCATCACAAGGATTTGAGAACATCATTTAATCAGGACTGTTGTGACTTGCTTGAGGCCACATGCCTAGTGTTTGACATCATGTTTGAAGAGGTAGACTGAAACTTCTGCAGAAATAGAGACTGGTGGCTGTTCTCTCCCTTGCTCCTTAGCAGTTAATACATTGCCTGGTACAGAGTAAGCTATCAATATTTGTGGACTAACTGTTTAAACTCCTGCATATTTATTTACACATGTAAATAAGTTATAGCATTATAAAATCAACAGTTATGTTTTCCATAGTTATATTGTTCCTTCATCTTATGTGCACAGAAAATATTTTTGTGGAAAAGGTCATGAATTTTAGATCAACCTTTCACATATCCCTTTACTTTCTCTTAAGATACTTTCATGGTGACAAAAAAATACTCTTAATGTCATTCCTTTCACTGTGTGTGTTAACTCCTGTGGCAAGACTGTATATTTGTATATATGTAAGTATGTATTTGTTTATTTAGTAGGCTGCTATTTATAAAGGAAACATACTCATTAGTTGGTCTTTGCGTACATAATGGTTCCCAAAACATGAACTTTATGGTTTGCTGTGAGTGAATGAAAAAGAGCAGGTATGATTTCCCACACTTTTGTCATTCTCTCCAGTTTCCTGTACGTATGGTTGACGTACTCAGCAGTAAGTGTAACTTCTTTACACTGAAGAAAATTAGTCTTCCAAAGAACTAGTATGCTACTTCCCCCTTGTTCTGCAGTACTTAAAATCCTGTTTGGTAAATGAACTAATACACTTTTATATACAGAAGAGACCCTGGATGGCCATGAATGGAAATATTAGTAGTGATTAATTTCTGTCTTGGTGGGATAATGTGTTTTTTTTTTGCTGCTTATTCTTTTATAGTTTCCCATTTTTCTACAATGAGCATGTATTACTTTTATAAGTAGGAAAAACGATTTTATTTTATTTTATATTTTATTTTTTGAGATGGAGTCTCACTCTGTAACCCAGGCTGGAGTGCAGTGGTGTGATCTCAGCTCACTGCAACCTCTGCCTCTCGGGTTTAAGCGATTCTCATGTCTCAGCCTCCCAAGTAGCTGAGACTACAGGCCACAAGCCACCACAGCCAGCTAATTTTTTGTATTTCTTAGTAGAGATGGGATTTTGTTATGTTGGCCAGACAGGTCTTGAACTCCTGACCTCAGGTGATCCGCCCATCTCAGCCTCCCAAAGTGCTGGGAGGATTACAGGTGTGAGCCACCACACTCAGCCAAAAACTGCTATTTTAAAGTCTTTATTTTTCACTGGATGTCTTGTGAAGGTTTAAGTCACAGTCACCATTGCACCATTGAGAAAGTGGGTCGTTAACTGGCTCCAGTTCCTAAGAGGAGTGGCAGCTATAGGAAGTAGTATGGGAGCAATGGGGCAGGTAAGCTGATTTGAACTTTATCATTGTGAACTCCACTATGACTAAAGACATTCTGGGATTTGATAACAATTATACACAAGAGGACTTAGCCATCTAGTTTTTCTTTTCTTAATAAGCTGATTGAGAATTATGAAATAAACCTTAAGAAAAATCAGTTTCTATGAACTCTGTAAACAGAGAACTAAGCCCAAACTCCCAGGTTCTGTATCGGGTGTGTTTGTTTGTGTGTGAGAGTCTTGTGGTGTGTTTTAAAATAGCAAGTGGAGTTGTAGCAACTCAGATGGGATATGGTTTATATTAATACATCTAATGTGAATTGGAAGATATTTAGGCAAGTGATTTTTATTATGACAGTATAGGCTTATTGGAGTTTTGGTGTTAATATACATCTGGGAGTGTTGAGCCATTCTAAGTTTATATACCCATCTGGTGATATTTTAGGAAGAGCTGTGTCATATATCCTCGAGAATTTAAGTGATTAGAGCTTGTTGGTTTTTGCTCTTAGTTTACTGCACAATTTTAGCGTTTTAAATGCTTCTGTGAATGGAGAACATCATTCAAAAAGGTTAGATTTCTGGGTTAAGACATTCGTTATTATCTGCCTTTATTCTTTTAAAGGGTAAGATTAGGCTGGACTCGGCTCATGCCTATAATCCCAGTACTTTGGGAGGCCAGGGTGGGCAGATGAGGTCAGGAGTTTGAGACCAGCCAAGGCAACATGGCAAAACCCTGTCTCTACTAAAAATACAAAAATTAGTCAGGCATGGTGCTGGGCATCTGTAATCCCAGCTACTTGGGAGGCTGAGGCAGGAGAATCGCTTGAACTTGGGAGGTGGAGGTTGCAGTGAGCCGAGATTGTGCCACTGCACTCCAGCCTGGGCGACAGAGGGAGACTCCATCTCAAAAAAAGAAAGTTGAAGAGGAGTTGAGGTAACAATTGTAGGTACTGTTAGGTTGGTGCAAAATTAATCATGGTTTTGGATTGTGAATTTTGAATCACTATAACTAGGCCCAAACACATCTCTATGTATCACAATAGGAACCATTACAATCAACACATTCTTCCAATGAGAAAGAAGTTTGTTTATTCCTGTAGTGTAAAAATTCATGCTTCGGGATTCAGTGAACTCTTGGAAAGCATTTTCTGCATCCTGCTGGTTGTGGAAGCATTTTCCCTGCAAAAAAATTTCTAGATGTTTGCAAAAGTGGTAGTCAGTTGGCGAGAGGTCATTTGAATATGGTGGATGAGGCAAAATTTCATAGCCCAGTTCATTCAACTTTTGAAATGTTGGTTGTGCAACGTGTTGTCGGTTGTTGTCGTGGAGAAGAATTGGGCCCTTTCTGTGGACCAGTGCCAGCTGCAGGCCTGGCAGTTTTTGGTGCATCTCATTGATTTGCTGAGCGTACTTCTCAGATGTATTTGTTTTACTGGGATTCAGAAAGCTATAGTGGATCAGACTGGGAGCAGACCACCAGACAGTGACCCTGACCTCTTTTTCGTGCAAGTTTGGTTTTGGGAAGTGCTTTGGAGCACCTTGGTCTAGTCACTGAGCTGGTCATCACTGATCGTCGCTGTTGTTGAATGAAATCCACTTTTTTTCACACGTCACAATCCAACCAAGAAATGGTTCGTCGTTGTTATGTAGAATAAGAGAAGACAACACTCAAAAATGACGATTTTTAAAATTTTCGGTCATCTCATGAGGTACCAACTTATCAAGCTTTTTGACCTATTGGCTGGGCATGGTGGCTCACGCCTGTAATCTCAGCTCTTTGGGAGGCCAAGGCAGGCAGATCAGTTGAGGCCAGGAGTTCAAGACCAGCCTGGCCAACATGGTGAAACCCCACCTCTACTAAAAATACAAAAATTAGTTGGGCCTGGTGGTGGTCACCTGTAGTCCCAGCAACTAGGGAGGCTGAGGCATGAGAATCGCTTGAACCCGGAAAGTAGAGGTTGTAGTGAGCCCAGATTATGCCGCTGCCCTCCAGCCTAGGTGATAGAGTGAGACTCCATCTCAAAAAAAAAAAAAAGCTTTTGCACCCTTCCAATTTGCTTCAATTGCCGAACAAGCGTAGAATGGTTGACATTGAGTTCTTTAACAATTTCTCGTGTAGTTGTAAGAGGATCAGCTTCGATGATTGCTCTCAACTGGTCATCGCCAACAACTTCTGGCCGGCCACTACACTCCTCATCTTCAAGGCTGTCGTCTCCTTTGCAGCACTTCTTCAACCACCACCGCACAGTTCCTGGGCGAAATGTGTAGTTGATGTTGCGAGTTGTCTCCACTGCTTTATGACCCATTTTGAACTCAAGAAAATTGCTTGAATTTGCTTTTTGTCTAACATAATTTCCATAGTCTAAAAAAAAAAACCAAATAATACATTATTAGCAAAAAAAGGTGAGAAATGTGCATTAAAATGATGTATAAATAACCACATTTATTTAAGAACGTATTCCAGTATCAAATAGCAAATTTCAACAATGCAAAAACTGCAGTTACGTTTGCACCAACCTAATAATATGTATATTTTTTAGTTAGAAATTTTATAGTACAGAATAACAGGCTTGTCAAATACACACACACAAATCCCATACAGAATCTACAAATCTCATATAGAATCTGTCTCTGAATCCCACAACCTCAGCTTATTTTTTAAAGTAAAATTTAAATATTTCAAAAATTTAGAAAAATAATGGAGAATAATTTAACAAACACCATGTACTAGTAGATTTTTTTCTTTTTCTTTTCTTTTCTTTTCTTTTTTTTTTAAGATGGAGTCTCACTCTGTTGCCCAGGCTGGAGTGCAGTGGTGCAATTTTGGCTCACTGTAACCTCTGCCTCCTGGGTTCAAGCGATTCTCTTGCCTCAGCCTCCCGAGTAGCTGGGACTACAGGCACACATCACCACGACCAGCTAATTTTTGTATTTTTAGTAGAGACGGGGTTTCACCATGTTGGCCAGGATGGTCTCCATCTCTTGACCTCGTGATCTGCCTGCCTTGGTCTCCCTAAGTGCTGGTATTACAGGCATGAGCCACTGCGCCCGGCCCATTCAGTAGATTTAATAGATGCTGACATCTTGTCAGATTTGCTTCAAAGATGTATTTATATATGTTTTTATTTATTTATTTATTTTTGACATGGGGTCTCACTCTGTTGCCCAGGCTGGTGTGCAGTGGCAAAATATCTGCTCACTGCATCCTCCACCTCCCAGGTTCAAGCGATTCTCATGCCTCGGCCTTTTGAGTAGCTGGGATTACATGAGCTCGTCACCACTCCCGGCTAATTTTTATATTTTTAGTTTCCTATGTTGTCCAGGCTTGTCTCGAACTGACCTCAAGGGATCTGCCCTTCTTGGCCCCCCAGAGTGCTGGGATTACAGGGGTGAGCCACTGTGCCTGGCCTATATTTGTTTTTAAAAATTAAAATATGCATACGGTTGGAGTCCCTTTTGTCATCCTCTTAGATCCTATTTTCTTATGTAGAAGTTATTTATCTTTTTAGCTTCATGCACTTATATTCTTCCTACAAATATTTAAATATATTTAACATGTAGTATTGTGTTTCAAATTTATGTGATATTTTAGTACATACATTCTATAATTTGAAAAATGACATTTATGTTGATACATGTGTATTATTATTATTATTATTTGAAACAGTCTTGCTCTGTCACCCAGGCTGTATAGTGCAGTGGCACAATCTTGGCTCACTGCAACCTCCATCTCCCAGTTTCAAGTGATTCTTGAGCCTCAGCTTCCTGAGTAGCTGGGATTACAAGTGTGAGCCCCTGCACCTGCCTTACTTCATTAATTTTAATAGCTATGTAGTATTCAGTTATATGAACGAATAGTACACAATTTTAGTCCTTTATTGATAGTTGTTATCAACAAATAAACAAATGTAAAATTTTTCCTCAAATTGGGTCAAGCTATATATATTCTTCTAAGTTAGCTCTTTTTCTCCCAATAATAATAGTGTGCAGGTTTGTTACATGGGTGTATTACATGAGGTTTGGGGTACAATTGATCCCATCACCCAGGTAGTAAGCATAGCACCCAGTAGGTAGTTTTGTTTTAGTGTTTTGAGACAGGGTAGGTCTCTGCTCCCCAGGCTGGAGTGCAATGTTGCAATCACTGGTCACTGCAGTTTTGACCTCTTGGGCTCAGTCGATCCTCCCAGCTCAGCCTCCTGGGTAGCTGGGACTACAGTGGTGGGCCACCATGCCCTGCTAATTTTTGTATTTTTTGTAGAGACTGGGTTTTGCCCTGTTACCCAGGCTGATCTCGAACTCCTGGACTCAAGCAATCCACCCATTGCGGCCTCCCCAAGTGTTAGGATTATAGGCATGAGCCACCGTACCCAGCCACCAGCAGGTAGTTTTGAACCTTCACTCCTTCCCATCCTCTCCTCTCTGTTAGTTCCCTATATCTATTGTACCCATGTTTATGTCCACCTTTACCCAATGTTTAGCTTAGAATGATGATTTCCAGCTGCATCATGTTGCTGCAAAGGACATGATTTTGTTCTTTTTTATGGCTGCAGTGAACCTTTGGGTAAAGAAAATTTACAAAAATATCTCACATCTTTTTTTTAATGAAAGTAAGTAGTAGTAATCCATAGTTCAGATCTACTTTGTAAGTGAGTCACTGATGAAGACAGTAGTTACACATTTTATTGCATTACCTTGATGTGGCAAATTTTTCTTGTTTTGTTTTTGTTTTACGTGAATTAATTTGGATGAGACTTTCTTGAATAATTTACATTTATAGTGTTTGCCTCCAGTGGGGTTGAGATGAGGAGCCTTAAATCCAACAAAGTTGTATACATGCATTCATGGGGTGACACTTAGGTTATTTAATCAGGAAACACTCATATTTGTCCGCATGTAGATGCTACACGTGGAGTTAGTCCTATTCTTTGGAAATTTCACTATGTTGCCCACGCTGGTCTTGAACTCCTGAGCTCCAGTGATCCTCCCACCTTGGCCTCCCAGAGTGCTGGGATTATTGACGTGAGCCTCTGTGCCCAGCCAGAAATGTGATTTTAATTCCATAATATATAGTATATGTTACTGTGAATACAGTATATGTTTATTCCATAAGTAGCAAATTGACTCATTCAACAATTTTAATAGTTTTCCAGTTGTTTTGTCTTTAGTTTCCCAGGCAAATAATGCTGTTGTCTTCAATCACAGTATTGATTAGTTCATCCCATTCTTCATACTGATCATTATTTTTTGGATATGAAGTAATACAGACTACTGTAATAATAAAAAAAGATGGAACACCTCCCCAATTTGCATGCCATCCTTATGCAGGGACCATGCTAACCTCTGTATTGTTCCAATTTTAGTATATGTGCTGCTGAAGCGAGCACTCCATTTCTGTAAAGCTTATGTATTTTATCTAATATATTTTTATGACAAATTTTAAATATAAAATAGAAATGAGAACAGTGGCATTCATTTGCGTTTTGCAAGTCTTTTGATCCAAACTCAACAGAAAATAGCTAGATTTTTCTGTTTTTGGATTCAGTATGTACTTAAATGCTGTTCTGGCTGACATATATGTAGAAAATCAAGCTTCACAAAATATGTAGTTGGAAAAGGGAAGAATACTATAATAGCCTTTTCAAATAGTTGTGAATATTCTTCAATACTACACAGAAACATGGCAAGTAGTAGTTTCTTAAAGCACAGTTGTGATAGGGAATCTGAAATAATTTCCATGAACTTTTCATCTTCTGCTGGATTAAAATTCACTGGTCTATCACGCACCTTAAATAAATTCTTTAGCTATGCATGGTCTTGTAACATCACACATTTGGAAAATATTAGCTCACTGAGTTATATGGATCTTCAAAATGTTGATGTATTCCATTGTACAATATTTAAAAGTCACATTATTTAATAAAATCACCGGTCTTATTAAAAAGTCTTTAAGTACTGAGAAGTGGGTCAAATTCAAGGTGTAACATAGAAGTTTGCCACAGTTCTAATTTTTACTTGAAGCCTCCAATGTTATCATTGGTCACAAATACTATCAGTTGTTTTCTTTGATGTGGCAGGCTTACTTCGTTCATTTTTGGGAAAATGACTGCCAAATAACCAAGTCCGAATAACCACTATATGCCTGTCAATTGTTATTTCAAGGCAAAATGTTGTTCCATTAAAGAGGCTTGTTCAGCCCCTTTATGGAAATAATTTTGAAATAATTTCAGAAGTGCTTTCCCTTGATAAAACTCTCATACTTTGGTATGCAGTAAAAACTCTATGCATACTTCTTATTTTGTCACATTGAATATAAAAAAATAAAAAATAAAAAGACATGTTCCCAAGGATCAATTTTAAAAATTAATAATGATTTCAACTGCTTCATGAAATAAAACCCTAGAAAAACTGACCTTAAAAATTGGCAGTGAGGAATATTAGTGCAGTGTGGTGCCACTGCTTTAACTTTTTTGCTAAGGCACCAGAAATTTAATACACCATTGCTTTGCTACTCTCAGTGGAAATGTCAACCAAGCAGAATAGGCAAAAAACATCTCAGTTTGAAAATCGTTTGACCTTGTGGAGTCCCAGAAAGGTTTGTAAGACATGTAGGGATTTGTAGACCACACTTTGAGAGCTACTGATGTGGAAGCATCATTTCCAAGCAGCAAGGTGCCATTCTAGCAGTGTATCTGGACTGGCTCCAGGAACCCAGATATAATCAATAAGGTGAGACATTGAATTTACTGTATCATTGAATTTTATTTAATTGTTTTGTATTGAGGAGAACAAACTCATCTTGTGAATCATCAGCTTTCTGTGGTTTTGAAATTACGGAATCTGCTCTTCTCTAGCAAGGGAGAGGGGTCTTCTTCTGCTGGCCCATAGCACTCAGAGCAATCTAGGAGCTCAGATATCTCCCTCTGAGACTCGTCTCTATTTTTGACATAGAAGACTTGCAATGGCTATTAATTCAGCTGCTTCTTAACTCCTAGCATCCTTACAAACAAATATTAATCCTGATTTTCAGCATATTCTGCCTTCTGGCTGCAGGAGGTAAGAGTCTCTTTAAAGACACAGTAGAGGCCTTCTTCTTTCATAGCAGGCCCTAAGCTAATATTTGGGTGACATGAGCCTGTTTTTTGTTTCTTTTCATCCTTCCACTGTAGTTGAAAAACCCAGCCAACATCACTCCTCACAGACATACACACACGTGTGTGTGTGCAAATTGTAGAACTTCTGTAGAATGCATATATATTATATATATATATATATGTATATGTCAGTGTTTTCTCTTTTACCTGTGCTTCCTCTCAGTCCACCATAGGTGAGAGTCTCAGTAAAGCGATACTGAAGCATAAAAGTGTTCATTACCATCCCATTTATTGTAGCAATGAAAACCCTTTGCCATCTGACTGGCAAGTAACCTAGTTAGAGTATCTCATCATGAAAGTTTGCTTTCTAGAACATTTTGGGTTACTGCAATAATCAAAATTGAACCAATAATTCAAATAAAAATATTTATTTGGTAGGTGATCTCAGGAAGCAAGTCAGTGAGTGAGGAAATAAATTAGAGGAGGGAAAAATAATAAAATATATGTTAATAAGTTGGTTACCATTGTGGAGAACAAGGGCTCAAGTCTACTCTGAATCTCCGAGACACTGTAAAAAGTACCTTACAATTGTCCCATTCGGGGGTGAAGACATGTATGTTGAAAGTTGGTTATCACTGTGCTGAATGAGGTTGGTTAGCATTGTGGGGAACTTCATACATAGGAAGAAGTTGGGATACTTTTCTTTCTTAGGCTGATGGTCACTCTTGGGACTTTGGTCCTTTTCCAGACAGTTCTGTGTATGAGCCAAACCTGCCTCAGTAGCCGGAGAATACCCTCAATCAGATGCCTAAGGTAGAAAACCAAATGTAGAGTTCTTCTTCCCTAAAGTTCTGGGTGAGCTCTGGGAGAGATCTGGGAGGGGCTAAGGAGTATGGGTGGGGCTCTGAAAATATATATCATAGATCTCTACTTCACATCCACATGCAAACCAAATTCAGGAAGATAAAAGGAAAAATTATAATATCCGTTTAGAAGAAAACCTTGCAACTGATGGACCTCTTAGTAGAGAAAGATTTCTTTAAATGGATACAAAAAGCACAAAACATAAAGGAAAATATCCAATGATCTCTCTTTCTTAAAAGGTACCATAAAGAGACTGAATAAAAAATGCTACAAACTTGGAGGAGATATTTGCAATACATGTAAACAAAAAAGGGTTAGTGTGTAGTGTATCTAGATACTTCTGTGAATCAAAAAAGAAAAAAAAAAGGAAAAGAAAACCCAATAGACAAATGAAAAAAAAAGTCAATGAGCACAAACTTCAAAGATGACAAAACAAAAATGTTCTATCAATATTTGAAAAGATATTCAATCTCATTAACCAGGGCAAAGAAAATTAAAACTATAAAATTAGAGAAAATTGAACTATGAGAATGTATCAGGTGCTGGCAAGAATGTGGGGCCACAGAAACTCTCCTTCACTTTTGATGAGGTTGTAAATTGTAACACTTCTGCGGAATGCAGATTGGCATTTCATAGTGAAGTTGAACATGCGTATTTCCTGTGATCTGTCAGTACCACTTATCGCTGTATACCTAAGGAAACTTTTGCACAATAGGATGCGCATGAATTTTTAAAGGACGTGCACTCTTCTGTAAAGAATAGAGCCTTTAAAAATATATCATAAAACTTTGTAAACAAACTGACACAAGGAGGACGTTGAGTTTTGGTTCTGTTTCTTACTATTTGAGTGGACAGTTAGTTACTCAACCTCACTAAACCTCAGTTCCCTCATCAGTAAAATAAAAATAATAGTAATTTTTAACTCATAGGCTTGTTACGAAAATTAAATAATACACGTAATATCCTTATTAATGTGCTTTCTTGTTATTGGCTCAATAAATGTTAATAAAATGAATGATTCTTATTTTCACTATGGAATTCCAGAAAGGACCATTTAAAGAAAAAAGTCATTCTTACTCCTTTGAGATTTTAAGAACTTGTTCAATAGCATTTTAATTTTATTTCTTTCTAGTCACCTGGCCTTAGTAATAGTACCTACCCCACGAGGTTGTCAAGAGAATTAAGTGAGATAAGATACGTAATGTACTTTAAAAGGCTTCTGTGCCTGATGGTAGTCATGCAACCTGTGCAGCCACTGTTATTATTTTTCTATTGTGCAGGACTATTTTCTATGTTGCTAAAATCTATGAAAGTTGAAGGTTACCAAAAAAGTGGGCAAAGGAGACACACAGACACTTTTCAAAAAAAGACATTTATGCAGCCAACAATCATATGAAAAAACTCAACATCACTGTTCATTTGAGAAATGCAAATCAAAACCGCAATGAGACACCATGCATGGCAGGGATATGGCAGGGGACAGGTTAGGGGCAGTATCCGGTGATACACTGCAGGTGGGTGGGGGGCGGGAAAGGGGGTTACAGGGAGGTGATTGGAGGGGGTGGTTTCGGGCGCTGTGGCGGGCCAGACTGCTCATGATAGAGGGGGGCGTTGGGTGCGCTATTGGGGGCTACACTGCCAGCGGCAAGGGACAGTTTGGGGGCGATACCCCACCAGTGGCGGGTGGGGAGGTGTGGTGGGTTGTGGCCACCATTAAGGGGCTGTACTGTGGTCAATGGGAGCGAGTTAGGGGAGCTATCAGCTGCTGCACTGCCTGTGGCGGGGATCAGGTTTGGTGCGCTATCGGGACCATATTCTCGGTAGTGGCATACGGGTTAGGGGAGCTGTCGGGGGCTAAGTCGTCCACGGGGGGTGCGGGTTGGGTGCGCTATCCAGGGCATCATACCCCGCGGCTGGGGAATGGTTGGGGGTGCTATCCGCTATCTGGGACTGCATTGCCCATCGTGGGGAGCGGGTTGGGGGCCTTAAGGATCCCTGGCTGCACTATTCACGGCGGGGATCAGGTTGCAGCGCTTTCTGGGGCGTCACTGCCCGCGGCAGGGGTGTTGGTTGCGGGTCCAATCCGTGGCTGCATTGCCCACGGCAGGGGGCAGGTTGGGGGAGTTATCTGGTGCTGCAGCGTCTGAGGCGGGGACGGGTTGGGGGCGCTATTGGGTTCTACGCTGCAGCGGCGAGGGGAGGGTGTTAGGGGCGCCATCCCGGGGCCAACAGCGGGCGGCGGGTTAGGGGCGCTGTCGGGGGGGGGGGTGCCTGAAGGACACTCCGGTGGCCGCGAAGTGCCCTTGCCAGCACCCGATCTCCCTTCCGAGGAGAAGCAGGGCGGGCCGCAAGGGCAGACAGGCCCTCCTCCTCAGGCCGGGCTGGCTGCGCGCGTGCGATTCTGGGGCCGCCAGGCGAGCCCAGTAGAACCGGCGAGCCCAGCAGCGCCCGCCCGCAGCTGCAGCCCCACCTGCCAGCGCGTGCCGCTTCCCAGCGACTTCCGGGAGCCCGGCGGCCACCGCGGTGCAGGCGCGCGCCCAACGGCTTTGCCAGGCTCACTCGGTCTGAGAGGTCGGAGGCTGCGAGTGTCGCTGCTGAAGGCTGTGGTGGACCGGGCTGGATCGCGGATTTTGGATTAGATAATAGATTTGGGATCGCGGATTGGTGGTTGGATCGCGGATTTGGGGTTGGATCGGGGATTTGGGGTTGGATAGGGGATTTGGGGCTGGGTCGGCGGGGGCGGGGGGGGAGGTGAAAAGGTGACAGGGAGCTGCCCCCTCTCAAGAGCCGGTGGTTGGGGGTCTGAGAAGTCACCACCATGAAGTTTTTCGGCTTCGGGAGCCGCAGGAGCCAGACGGTCCTGGGCTCCATAGACCACGTCTACACGGGTTCCGGGTACCGAATCCGGGACTCCGAACTGCAGAAGATCCACAAGGCGGCTGTCAAGGGCGACGCCACGGAGGTGGAGCGCTGTCTGGCGCGCAGAAGCGGAGACCTGGACGCCCTGGACAAGCAGCAAAGGTAGCGGGGGCTCAGCCCGGGGTGGGAGGGGGTCCCCAGGCACGGCTTTCCGGCAGCCCCTGGGACGGGGCCTTGCAGGGCGCCGGGCACCCTCTGAGCGGCGGAGCCAAACGGACCCTCAGCTGTTTTCCATCCCTTATAACTCCCTGGCTGGAGCAGTTGGTGGAGAATTTGAGTGATTTAACTCACAAATTTAAGCATATACAGTGTTGTTATTTTTAACGTACACGTTTAAAACATGGTTTATATACATTATAGGAGGTGCCTAATGAGAGAACTCATTTCCCTCTCAAAAATACCGTGAGTTATTTTCAGTAGGTGAAAAGTTCTCAGATAAAACTGTCCGTTTTACATCCGTATCCCCCTGTGTAGGTAGGTTCTTTACTGAAGGTTCTTAGAGAGAAACTTGGAAGGGTGAGGTGGGTTCTGTGTTCTTGAATGGGAAGGCACATTTTTCCCAAAATGTGAGCTCTTTCTGTGTTAATCAATTTTACATAGACTGAATGGAAATATCAAGGTTTTAAGATTTTTGTATGACACCTGCTGTCTTTCGCTATTGTGATGACATTTTAAAAAATTTCATAATGGAGTGAAAAAACACTGGCTCCTCTAGATATCAAAGTGTGCTATTAATTTCTACAATTAATTGTTTACTAACAGCTGAAAAGACAGATAAACGCATGGAACAGAATAGGCAACCCAGAAACACTGAAATTATGTAAGATATACATAAGGATTGATGAGTAGGAAAGGATGAATTATTAATAATAAAAAGTTTGCTGTTTGAAGAAAACTAATGAAATTTTATGTCACAAACAAAGTTCCTGATGGAATACAGATTGAAATTTTTACATATGCAAATGAGTAAAGTACCAGAAGAAAACACAAACGCTTATTTTGCAGGTACACTTTATGTTGACAAAAGCCTTCCTAAGAATGACCTCATAAGCAGACATTCTGAAGGTTGATTTAGCAAACTAAAAATTAAAACTGCCTGTGTTTCAGAAAAAAAAAAACAACAAAAGAGAACTTACTTGAAAAATATTAACTATATTATATGTATATTCAGATGAAAAGTATGTTTTCATTTTATAGGGAATTCATTATATATATATATTTTTTGAGTCAGAGTCTCACTTCTTTGCCCAGGCTGGTGTCCAGTGGCACAATCTTGGCTCACTGCAAACTCTGCCTCGCGGGTTCAAGCAATTCTCCTCGCTCAGCCTCCCAAGTAGCTGGGATTACAGGCAGGTGCCAGCATGCCTGGCTAAGTTTTGTATTTTTAGTAGAGAGGGGTTTCACCATGTTGGCCAGGCTGGTCTCGAACTCCTGAGCTCAAGTGATCTGCCTGCTTCGGCCTCTCAAAGTGCTGGGATTACAGGCATGAGCTACGGTGCCCGGCCTATATTGTTTATTATATATCGTATGATATATATTTTACTGATACATATACCATATATATTACAGATATAATCTGTTATATATATATCAGTTATGTATACACATTGGATGAAAAGTTGTATGTATATATACACATTAGATGAAAAGTACATTCTCATTTTACAGGGAATTCTTTCAAATCAAATCATCAAAAACTCTAAAATTGGGCAAAGTACTTTTTTCCAGATCTACAAGTTACTTGTGTATGTAGGAAAAAGTCCTTCACTTTTCTGGTATAAGAATTTAAATTAAAAGAGGAATGAAACAGTTTTCTATCCACAAGATTTGTGAGGATGTTTTACACTCCTGCTTAAAGTCTAAGTTGCTGATTACTTTTCAAATAGGTAATTCGGTGGTAAGTACTACATTTAAAAAATATGTATGCCCTTTACCCATCAATTCCGTTATACCAAAACACACTTAGAAAATAAAGATACATGCACTTTATTTTTTGCAACACTTCTTTTAAAAAGAACCCATAGAATGGATCCTATAAATAAATTTCAGTTGCATCCGTAGGATGGAATAATATGTGACCATTGAAGGTGGCAATAGATACAGAAGTACATTGATGTGCAAAGATGTATTTTGTTATAGCTAGCGAGGAAAAAAATCAGTTAAATTATACATACACACAAATATACTATGGTCTTGTTTTAGCAAAAAATATGTACAAAATATAAAATTTGTGATTTCTGAGCAATTGTATTTTAAGTAAAGTTCCTTTCCTTTTTCTTATCTGTGATTGCTGCAGTGAGCATGTACAAAACTTGTAGTAAAGTTTATTAATAAAGGAATAATCCTTGGGAAGAGAGGAATATGAATCTTACAATATTAAAAATAATTTCTCGCTTTCTATTTTTTATCATTATTTTGTGTATTATCTTCTTTGAACTTTTAGCCTCTTCAGAAGTAAAAAGGGAATGTTTTTATCTGTTTCCAGATTTTATTATCTGTATATGTTATTATGTACATGTTTTTCTTATATAGTCACTCAATTTATGCAAACAATGATAGATTAGTAATTTCATTTTAATTGTATTCTTTAAAAATAAAAATAACATAAATAATTACTATTGCAAAAATATTGCTTTATAGGAGTTTATTTAAAAATATCGATCTCCCCAACTGTATTTATCCATTCTTTCATTCCATTTATTCATCAAACATAACCTGAGTACCTGTTATGTAGCAGACATATTCTACTATCTCTCAGGACGCTTCTATCCTTAAAAACTTCATGTTTACCTGCCCTGCCTGCACAAGCTGAGAGATTTAAAATAGGAATATTGGGACTTAATCTCCTTGAAACTTTGTGTCCCACCTTTCAAACAAAAGCATTTCTGAACTTAGAAAATAGTAGAAGATAACCTTTAACTGCTCTTTGAAAAGTTTACCAGTCTTAAATACTAATATTAATCATTGGAAAGTGTTATTTGCATATATTCTGTAAGTATTATAAGTATTGAATAAAATGAACCATATGTATTCATTTGAATCATGAGTTTCCTTTGGCTTCAATTTGTTTGAAAATGAAGGAATTAATTTTTTAAAAAAATGCATTGTTATTTCAGTGCTCTTTCCCCATAGTACCTTTAAGAACTAAAATGTATTTGAGTGCCAATTATATGCCTAGAACTGCCCTAGACCTGCTGAGTATACCATATTCTACTTAATGTAAGGTCTCATGGATTGTGTCATACCCCGCTATTTTATATATCAATAAGATAATTTTTAAAATGCTACCAATTATAGTTATAATAATATAAGTGGCATTCCAATGTCAGAGGTATTAAAATGTGACCTACTCTTTAAGCCATCCTGCAAAGTAGGTATAATTGTATCTTTTACCTAATTAAAATGTTTTTGTTAAGTAGTAATAGTAACAATTATAATACCTGGCTGAGTGCAGTGACTCACACCTGTAATCCCAGAACTTTGGGAGGCTGAGGTGAGAGGATTGCTTGATGCCAGGAGTTTGAGACCATCCTGGGCAACAAAGTGAGATTCTTACTCTACAAAAATTTTTAAATAAATAGCTGGGCATGCTGGTGTGCATCTGTAATCCCAGCTGCTCAGGAGGCTGGGGATGGAGGATCGCTTGAGCCCAGGAGTTCCAGGCTGCAGTGAGCTATAGTTGCATCATTGCACTCCAGCCTGGGCAAAAGAGTGAGACTTTGTCTCAAAAAACAAAAATCTTACAATTATTGAGTTGTTGTAGGAACTATTCTAAATACATAGCTTCTCATTTAAGCATCACAGTGGTATCCTATGAGATAGCTACTATTGTCATCTTCATTAATGAGGAAGTTGAGGCACAGAAAGGCTAAGAAATAGTTGGCAAGTGACAGGATTTAAAGTAGGACTCAAATCCTAATTGAACTGAATCCAAAGACTGAGCTCTTTCTATTCAGATAGGCTGCTGTTTTCATTAAGGCAGTGAGCAATAAGAGCTAGTAAGTATTGTACTTTCTTCAAAAAAATAAGTATTTGTTTTGAAGGCAGAGGAAAAACATGCTCTTCAATTTTTACAGTTACATGAATGATTGTATGTTTTGAGATGTTGCACTACAGTTTCCTAAGAAGTCCTCTTACTCTCGTAGAACTGCTCTACATTTGGCCTGTGCCAGCGGCCATGTGAAAGTGGTCACTCTCCTGGTTAGCAGAAAATGCCAGATTGATATCTGTGACAAAGAAAATAGAACACCTTTGATACAGGTATATTAGAGCCAACTCTTTTAGCATGACATGGATTTGATTTGCATACATAGAATTAAAATAAATTGATCTCATTTAAATATAACTATTTGGTGAAACCTGTGGAAAGTGTATTTTGAATTTCTTAGAGTTTACAATCTATTTCTTGGTCTAATACGGACAGGCTGTCCATTGCCAGGAAGAGGCTTGTGCCGTTATTCTGCTGGAACATGGCGCCAATCCAAACCTTAAGGATATGTACCGCAGCACTGCTCTCCATTATGCCACGTATAGTGAGAGCACCTCACTGGCAGAAAAACTACTTTCCCATGATGCAGATATTGAAGCACTGGACAAGGTATAGATCAATCAATTTTCTTCTCAAAATATTTGTTTTAACGTTGACATAGGTAAGGGTCAATTTTTTATATTTGGAAGCTCAACCATTCCCTGAATGCAAATGCAAATTATTTTGAAATAATTGTCTAAGATTTTATTTTAAATATTGATACTTTTAAAGGAGCATTAAAGGGTACAGCTTTATAAAATGCACTTTGGAAAATATTTGTGAATTTGTTAAAGGTAAAACCTTTTCAACTTTTTTTCTGTGCAGGGTTATTCTTTCCTTCCCCGCGCACCCCCCCCCCCAACCAATTAGTGTAAAACAACACAGGAAAGAAATCATGCCCTGGAAATAGGCTTTATCTTAAAACTCAAAACAAAACTAAAGCAACTTACAATAAGTGGACATGTTGCTGCTGCTGCTAATTTTCTGAAAAACTGATGTATCATCTCTCAGTGGCACAAGAAGCCTTAAGAGGGGAAAATGGGAAGGGAAAAGGAGAGCAATCAGAAATATGCAGGTCACTTGGAAATTAGGTAATGAGGGAAAATGCCAAGAAGAGTTTTTTTTTTTTTTTTCTCTTAGTTTATTGTTCTTCCAGTTTATGTGTTGAGACAAGGTGCTCTTTAGCTTTGGGTCTAATAATTTTTGGTTTGAAAATGAGAGTGAGTTGAAACTTACCTAGAGATTAATTTTAGGAGGACTCTGAGGAAACTAGATTGGCAGTGAATATGTGGTGATGAAGTGAGAAAAACTTCAGCAGAAGGTGGAACAAATTATTAACTGACTTATTGTCCATCCTGGCAGAAACAGCCACTTAGATAAGAGTCTAAAGACTCCTCTCAAACCTAGAATGTCTTGGTGGGAAGGTGGGAGATAAGGAGCTTATAAATAGCAAAATCAAGTGGGATTTTGAGTTTACTTGTCTCTTTTCTACCCATACCCAGGAAACTTAACTGGAGCTTTAATAAATGACACTATCTCTTACTCTTTTCTCTTTTTGGCCACATGTCCAACTGATAAAGGGAATTAGCCATGTGGGTGAGAGATGAGACTGAAGTGATTACTGCACTAATTCTCAGAATTGTGCATTACAGTGACCTGAGGACATTTTGTTAAAAATCCACAATTGTAGGCTTTCCCCTGAGGATTTTGATGTAATACACCTAATAAGGTCTGAATATTTTTAAAAACGTTTTCTTGAAGCTAGGCACAGTGACATGTTCCTGTAGTCCCAGCTTGAGCCTGAGTTTCAGTTCACCTTGAGCAACATAGCGAGACTTGCCTCTAACAACAATAACAGCAAAAAAACAAACAAACAAAAAAAAAACCCTCAAGGTTTGGATACACTCCTGATTAAGAACCCCAGAATAGATAATTGCAACCTATAAATTTCTGTATCTCAGAAACATAAGAAATCTCTAGAAGAATTGGCATTTGATAGGTGCTACTTCAAAGTTCTCCTTTTCAGTAATATTAGCCTGACTTATCTGTCTTTCTCTACGTCTGTGACTGGGAAGTGAAAGGAAATATTATTGGCAATATCTCTCAGCTTACAGAATAACACCTTTTCCTTCCCACAATTAATCATTCACTACCATTCAGAGTCTTTAGAAATTTGCTTATGGGTAATCTTTCAATAGGTAGAGGCTGATCCTTTCATGATTTGATGTCCCTTTGTCACCATGCAGGTGATTATGTGTCAACAAATGTTCATTACAAGTTGGGCTTTCTCAATTAGAATAGTAGCAAATCCTAAACTATTTTTTTTAGTTGAAGTTGTATTATGAACTAGCTCAGTATGTTTGTTAAGTTTATAGAGCTTTAGCATAACCAAAATGTCAGTTTTAAACACTGAAGTCCATGGAGTTAATAAAAATACAGATATGAATTCTTTTAATAATTTAGTTTTAGCAGTCCTATGAACCAATTATCTATTTGGTTAACAATCTGGGAAAATTATATACAAATATATTTTAAATGAATAAATGTTGGAAAAATTCTTGAAGCAGGTATTATGAGTCTTTTTTTTAGCAATTTTTATTATATATGAGAGTCTGATTTTTTGGTAAAACATGATGCTAGAGAAAGAAAATATTTTACATGCAAATACTTGGATTATACACAACCATTTAGTAACACTTTAATAGCGAATATAAAAACACAAGGGCTATATTCTAATGTGGTACACAGATTTGTTTGTTTGCCTCTGTAAGTTGAATCAACATGTAAAATTTAGAAGACTGGTGTAGATATCTGGACTTCAGGCTTATTCTACAAAATCAAATCTGGTGTCCCCTGAGTTTCTATCACTGTTTGGTCTGCTGTGCAGAGGTTGCCCCTTTAGAAAAGGCATGTATTCTCCAGTTTGCTACTGTGCCCACCTTAGTACTTCCTTTACTCAGGCAACCTTCCTTTGTCCTTGTAAGTATTTGAGTTTACAACTCCTATGTTATAGTATATTTCAATACAGATTTCAAGGTTTTTAAGTCAGCACGTATTTGTTATAATATATAGTCTATAGAGTATATAAATCCCTCAGTTATGGAGTTGAATTTTAGAATTTAGAAGTTTTTGAAACTCTTTTCTTTATATATACCACAAATAATTCTCTGCCCATAAGAATGCCTAGAAGCCTTTTTAGGTTATTCCTGGTTGTAGTTGGATAATTTATGAATATTGCAGATATTACATCTTTCTCCTCAGTGCTCTTCCTTAGAAATGCAAGTGACTTACTGGCTTTTATTATGCCAGAAATAATTCATATGGATCAGTATGAGAATTTTTTTGATAAGCCATTATGTTTTTATTTTGGATTTATATTTTGTCTAAAATAAAAAATAATTTTAAGTAGCCCTTTAAGTGGAAGCCAATAAAAATGGATTTAAAAAGTAGAGCTGCCCTGGGGTCCCGGGATTACCATTATAATTAGAATAGTATTTCTTACTGAGCTTTGGTTTTTTAAATATTTGTTCTTAAGTTTTTTAAACCTATTTCTCTTACACAGAACATACTGAGCTTTCAAACAGTAAAGATAAAAATCTGTTCTCTTGTATTAGGGAAAAAACCCATGGACTATTTAATAATAAGGAAAATAAGTGCATTTGAAGCCAATCTCTCTTAATTCAAAGCTCATTTCCATAGTGACCCATTTGGAGCAGGAGTGCCTGACATTCGCATCTGGGATCCTGACACCATTGATAGAAGTGAATCAAGCAAGTTTGTACCACCCAGAAAAAACCTCCACCTGCATTGGGAAGCTCTGGCAACTGTACCCCTAAAACTCTTAATTCCTCAAATGTTAATGTTTGCCCCAAATAGTATTGTCAAATGGGGATTAGGTAAAATTCAAGAGATTTCTTGATTATTGGACATAACATACAGTTTTATAATACTTCTCAAATGCAGATGGTCATGGAGTCTTTCTCTTGGGGTATAATACTTCTGGTAAGGCAAATATTCTTTGGAATATAGTTTAAGAAACACTGCTTTAGTGAGAATAATTTAGATCATTAATTTATGTAAAAAACTTAAAATGTTTGCTACTGTGTCTTAGGGTTTTGGGGCTATAGAGACAAAAGATACAGCCCTTGCCTCAAGAAGCTCTTGGTTTCAGTGGGACACAGTGAAATGATTACAATGTACCATGCTAAGTGCTGTGATCACAGCAAGGATTCTTGGGACTGGTAAATGTTTAAAGTGAGTTTTGGCAATGACCACAGTTAATCCGGGGAGACAGAGGAGGGTTGTTTGCAAGGCAAAAAGCAGCACATCGGAAAGCACAGAGGAGTGAGAAGGAAGGGACTGCTTTTCATTTACTTCCTTTGTATATTGTATGTTGAAGTTCAAAGCACCTTAGAGAAGATTTTCAGTTCAGTTGAGAAATATGTAATTTTGTGAATTATTAATTTTTTCTGCTGTTTTATAGGACAATAATACCCCACTTTTATTCGCTATAATTTGCAAGAAAGAGAAAATGGTGGAATTTTTATTGAAAAACAAAGCAAGTACACATGCCGTTGATAGCCTGAGATGGTACAGTAGTTCTTTTTAAATGAAACCTGAGTATTCTAGAGTGGTAACAGTCACTCAAGTCAGAAATACTAATAAGAAGATTAATGTAATTATTGGCATATAGTGAAAAATATCACCATGAATAATCAGATAGATCAGCAAATATTTGGACTGAGTAACATAACAGTATAGTAGGATTCATCTTCTCCTATAATACAGAGTGTTTGTTATTTATAATTGGATGTTTTTGGTACTGTAATCTTTTATTAGCTAAAGGGTTTTGTATTAGCTTTATTAAGTTTTTTTTGAGATGCAGTCTGGCTCTGTTGCCAGGCTGGAGTACAGTGGTGTGATCTTGGCTCACTGCAACCTCCACCTCTCAGGCTCAAGCGATTCTCCTGCCTCAGCCTTCCAAGTAGCTGGGACTACAGGCGCGCACCGCCATGCCCAGCTAATTTTTGTGTTTTTAGTAGAGATGGGATTTCACCATGTTGGCCAGGATGGTATCGATCTCTTGACCTTGTGATCTGCTCTCCTTGGCTCCTCAAAGTGCTGGGATTACAGGCATGAGCCCCTGCACCTGGCCAGTTTTATTAATTTTTAAAGTGTGGACTTTTAGTTTATGACTACTAGTATTATCATCATCATCATTATTGTTGTTGTTGTTTTCAGTCTGCAGATAGCTCTTATCTGACCCCTAGCTGATATAAATTACAATATATCAGACTAGGAAAGCAATGGGGGAATCTTCATCTAAATCTTTACCTACTTTAGATAAGTGACCTCAGCACAGTTTCTTGGCTATCAAAGGACTGTAAGTTAGCAACTTGTATTATGTCATACCCCAGTGGGACAGGAGGCTTCCTTGTTGTCCTTTTCTTTTAGACTTGGTGACAATTTATAAAGATGAACACCTGAGCACCCTAGATGCTTATAGACCCAAGCTAGTACATGCAAAATGTTATTATGTCGACACTGACAGATGGATATTAAATTGGTAAAGTGTATCAAACTAGCTGTTTAAAAAAGTCTTTATTAAAGTTCTTGAGTGGAGTGATTTCCTTGTTATTTTAGAACAGCCCTCATGGTTGCTGTGCACTATGACTCTCCGGGTATTGTCAACATCCTTCTTAAACAAAATATTAATGTCTTTACTCAAGACATGTGTGGACAAGATGCAGAAGATTACGCTATTTCTCGCTGTTTGACAAAGTAAGTGTTTATGTTAAAAGGCCAGTTAATATTGAATTGAAGTTTAAAATAATTGCAACTATTCCATCTTATTCATTAGGTGAGAGTTCCTAGTTTTGTTCAGATGGTTTGAAATAGCAATGAGTTAGTCTACCTTTTAGCCAGAAATCAAGCAGAAGTCTAGATTAGTTAGAAGTAGAGTGCAAGATGTTTTCAGGATTTTTAAGACCTTTATCTCTAGGGATCTCAATGTTGTTCATTTTATTCTAAGTATAATCCCCATGCATGGGATAAAAAGAGCCACATTTTTTACTTCTTTTCCTTCCTTTTCTTTCTTTTTTTTTTTTTTCCTTGAAACAAGTTCTCTGTTGCCCTGGCTGGTCTTGAACTCCTGAGCTCAAGTAATCCACCTGCCTTGGCCTCTCACAGTGCTAGCCACCATGCCTGGCCTGACTTTTCTAATTAGTTATTGGGTCTTGAAATGTCCAATTTAGCAGAAAATCTTGTATTTTCCCGTGGGGCTATCTCCTGTGTCTTCCTTCTTTGAATTTTCCAAGAAGCTAAGGGGTTTCCTAAGTCCAAGGAAGGCAATCTTTCTTTACAAGTCAGAAGAAGGGGGAAAAAGGCCATTCTGATCTTTCTGTTGTTTCCATGGACTCACTTCCTGTATTGTTGCCATTGTAACCAGTCCTGCAATCTGATAATGATTGACCTTTGCCACCAGGATGCCTTCACTCATTCAGACCCCTCAGTTTTTGTGGTGATTCATACATAGAGTTCAAAGCTACGGTGTTTATTAATTTATGTACTTATACTCAGTCGTTGTTCCCAGCACCCTGATCTGGCAGCTAGGCCTCCTAGCTTTACCCACACAAATGTCGAGCAAGTTGATCCTCACCCTACACTACAAACCTTATTTGGAGCCCACATCTTAGCTAGACTTAGCCTAGGCATTCATGGTAAGTTATCCTTTGAGACCCGTGTTTGTCTGTTCTTTAACCAATATTAGTTGGGATTGCTCTCAACAGTCAGGGATGTTAAAATCATGTTGCAGGAAGAGATTAGGGTTCCCTTTCCCTTTTGCTATCAGATCTGTACCTTGAGGCCTTTTTACATCCTGTGGAGCAGCTTTGGTTAGATAGCAGAAGGTTCCATGTTATCTTTCCACCGAGTAGTGGGAACCAACTTGCAATTGGCCCCTCAATTAATGTGTCTCTATGATAATGAAAATCTCCTGGGCTAATCACAACTCTTCCAGGAGTTTTAAATATATTTTAAAATTCTACCTCACAGGAAGCCATTCAATAAAATTCTCTGAATCTAAAGTCAGTGAGTTGGATTTAACAGAGCTAAGCCTCATCCGTAACTCATGAGTATCCATGTATCAAACAGGGCTTTGTACTTGTTTCAGCAGCACATATTTTAAAATTGGATCAATACAGAGCAGGTAAGCATGGCTGCTGCCTAGGGATGGCACACAAATTCAGAAAGCATTCCATATTTTGCATAGTCCCGGGAAGGTCATTTGACTATTTGTTGAGTAGCTCCAAGGAAGCAGTGTGAGTGAAACCAAAACAGAAGACACCCAATATTGAAATTGTGATTATCACTATAAAACTATTGATGTAAGGTGATCTCTGAAATGAGAACAGAGCTGAGTAATAAGGGGATGTTACTTGTTGCTAGTACATGTCTTGGAAATGACAAAATGTCAACTTGCATTTCCTTCATGGAAGTGAAAAACAATAAAAGCAGGGTTTTGTCTCATCTGTTAGTTGGAGAGGACCATGGAGATCCAGCGTCCTAGCACAGATCTGCTGGCTCAGAGTTTGAGGAGGTAGAGAAGGAGAGGTAGTTGTCCAAGCCCAGGTTTTGACACCTATTAGTTTTCTGCCTTTGGTGTGATTGATGAGCTCAGTGATGGGAGACAATTAGGTAATCTATTTTAATCAGATTAGTTATGAATTAGGTAAAATGCCCTGAATTACAAGCCACAAAGAATACAACTAATAACCAAAATTAGCACTTAATAACATTTTCTGAAAACTGCAACAATTGAATATTAGAACTTATAGAAAAACACACACCAAGCAATAAAGTTCAAGAATAAATCATTCCATTGCTTTACTATTTCCTGAACATTTAAACATGTAATCTTATTACATCTTCCTAACAACCTACTGAAGTAAGGTAGCAAAATCCTTATTTTTTAGAAGAAACCAGGGAGCCTAAGAGAAGCAACTTGTCTGAAAACAAAATATCTATTAGTTACAGAGTGAGGATTTATTCTGAGTGTAGGACACGTTACATGATGTCCAGCTAACTAGAGTTCATTTACTGAGCTATGCTTCCTCCATTTATGAGTACTTCACTTTTTTTCTTCTTTAATTATAAGCTTAATAAGCTTGTAAGGTTTAAAAATTTGAAGTATATGGGACATTAAAATTCTGATATTAGGTTTGATATTGCCTGAAATGGTTTTAGAATTTAATATGTTTGGTAAATATTTTTTATTTCAGTATTAAAATAGCAATTTTATTTATTACTTTTGTATACGTAGAATTCAACAACAAATTTTGGAACATGAAAAGATGATACTTAAAAATGACAAACCAGGTAAGACTTCTGATAGTGAATTTCTTATTTCTCTTGGTGTTCCTACTCTTGATTAGAAAGTAAAAAGTAAGATGTAAGATTAAGGTAGTGTTAATAAAAAAAGATCAGTTTAAAAATATATGTAAATTAAATGTGCATATATGTATATACATATGTAAATTAATTTTTAAAATTTAACTTCTTTAGTTTGAAATTCAGATTTATTTAAGAAGGTAGTTGTAGCTAACTTATAATCTCAAACATGATTGTCTGAAAAAATTCCTTTATTTAATTATGATCCCTAAAATCCTATATAATATTTTTGCATAAACAAGAAAAAAGACTTTTAAGTTAGTATGTTGTATGTTTCCTCTATAGTCACATTATAACAAATTGGACTTGTTATACAAATGGATCTTCTATTTCATTTTTATAATAAATTGTTTATATTTAGTAAACAAATAATTACAGTTGACCCATGAATAATGTGGGGGTGAGGTATTCTGATCCCTGTGCAGTTGAAAATCTGAGTATAACTTTTGATTCCTTCACCTTAGCTACTAACAGCCCACCATTGACTGGGAGCCTTCCTGATAACATAAACAGTTGATGGACACCTATTTTGTTTGTGCTGCATTATTATATACTGTGTTCTTGCAATAAAGTAAGCTAGAGAAATGAAGCTGTTAGAAAGAAAATCATCAGGAATGATATATTGACTTTTCATAAAGCATAAGTAGATCCTGACAAAGGTCTTCAAGATCTTCAGGTTGATTAGGCTGAGGAGGAAGAGGAGAGGTGGATCTTGCTGTCTCTGGATTGCAGAGGCAGAAAAACATCTGCATATAAGTGAATCGCTGCAGTTGAAACCCTTGCTGTTGAAGGGTCAACTGTATTACATATTGATTTGTGTCACTAAGAAAGTAACTATCTTTAGAACCAGGAACTCAGCAATCCCTTTCTGGTACCATAAATAAATGGCAATAAGAACTGTACAACTGAACCAGCATGCACCCATACAAATAAGAGATTATTTTTTGAGGATAGCTACTGAGCACAGAAGACAGAAAAGCAATTCCTTCATGAGAAGCACAAGTTATATTACATATTCTTACACAAGCAAAATGGTTTTATCTGTCATAGTTTATACACATACACATACACACATGCACATATACACATACATATGTGCGCACGCATGTGCACACAGACACCAAGTTAAAAGTCCTGCTGATTCTTAATGACCAAATCCAACTGTTCGCGGGGAGTGGTGGATAACACATTCTACAGTTTGGATGCAATTCTTTTGACTTTTTGACCTGTTCTGTAATGAACTGCCTTTAATGGGTGAATCATGTTTTTAGTTTTATAAGAAACAAAGAAAAAGATGAGAAGCAAGTAAACGGAAACTCTATGATCAGTAGTAGACTATTATGGTATATTCAATAGTCATATGTTTTTCTCCAGTTATACAATTTACTTGAATGATGCACAATTAATCAATTATTATTATTATAGGAGATGGGGTCTCTCTATGTTGCCTAGGCTAGAATAAAGTGTCTATTCATTGGTGCAAACATAGCTCACTGTAGCCTTGAACTCCTGGGCTCAAGCAGTCCTCCTACCTCATCTTCCTGAGTAGCTGGGACTACAGTTTTGTGTGGTTATATCTGGCCTGATACACAATTGTTTATTTATTTATTTTTGATACAGTGTTTCCCTCTGTTGCTCTGCACTGGAGTGCAGTGGTGCCATCTTGGCTCACTGCAACTTCTGCTTCCGGGCCTTAAATGATCCTTTCACCTTTCACCTTAGCCTCCCAAGTAGCTGGCACCCCAGGCATGCACCACCACACTTGGCTAATTTTCTTTTTAAGGTTTTTTTTGTTTTTTGTTTTTTTTTTGTTTAATAGATGAGGTCTCACTATATTGCCAGGCTGGTCTGGAACTTCTGGGTTCAAGTGATCCTCCTGCCTCAGCCTCCCAAAATGCTGGGATTTACAAGTGTGAGCCACTGCACCTGACCTGCACAATTATTATAAAAAGGAATTAAGCCCAGTTGAATTGCAGAAAATTGACCACCTTTTCATTATTTTTTCTAGAAACATTCATATTGTAGAACATATTGTCAATCACCCAGATTCTCTATTTTTTATTCAGTTAAAATAGGATTGCTGCTTATTCCACATTATTTTCTGATATTATTGTGTCATTTATTCCTTTTATGGCTTTATTCCTGTGGATAGATATAGAAATACAAGAATCTCCAAGTCAAATATCAAGGGAAAAAAAGAAAAGAAAAACAGTTTAGGGAAAATTATTCTGTGAAATAGCCATCTGATTACAGTTACATATATCATATCAACTTAATACAAATCTTACGCAATGTATTTGTGTCAAGGTTTCCCAAGACCACCCCAGGTTTGGTGGTTCACTAGAAGGACTCACAGGACTCAGCAAATAGTCATACTCAGATCTTTAAGTGATTACAAGAAAGGGGACAAGCAAAATTAGTAGAGGAAAAAGGTGCTTGTGGTCAATTCTGGAGGAAACCAGGCTCAAGCCTCCAGGAGTTCTCTCCTGTGGAGTGCCCGGGATCTGCTTAATTCTTCCAGGCTCACATTTTGACAACATATGTGCAGTGATGTCTACCAGTACCAGAGTCTCATTAGAGATGAAGTATCCAAGTTTTTCTGTGGAAATTACTCTCCCTTACATGTACCCAAATTCCAGACTCTTACAAGGAAAGCAGCTGTTTAGAGTAAATACACTGTTTCTATAAGCACTTTAGACACAGTGAGCCACTCTTCTCAGGGAATGGTGGAAACCCTCCCAATTCCAATTTCCTTAACACCAGCCAAGGGCCAGCCTTGCATGCAGGCCTTTCTAAGGATGGCAGTCTCTTTCCTGCTATATGAAATCTTTTCTGCACAACGCTTATAGCCCCAATTTAATTTTTGGTGTTGTTTTAAAATTTCATTTTAATAACACATAATATTATAAGATAAGGTAACTTGGTGCTAATTTCTGTTGTATGATCCATCTTAAGTTGCAATGCTGGTTACTTTTTGACTTTTGGTGACTAACAGGTATTTGTATATAAGTTACCATAGCAATGTTAGGTAATTATAATCTGTCCTTTTTATCTCATTAAGCTTTCAGTAGAATTGTTAAATTAAATAAGCATAATAATTTTTGAGTTAAAATTAGAATAAAAATTGTATTTTATTTTGATTACATGAATAATCTAGTTTTCATATTGTGCTAAATCCCTGTTTAGAATTATGAAATAAGATATTCAGTCATTTTTATCAATATTTTCTTACCTAAGCATGCAATTAAATTTATTTATTTTATATATTTCATATACTTCAATTTGAGAAATATAATGACAACATTGCTGTCACTTTGGTCTTCAATGATCTCTAATTTTTAGGGTCACTGTCTCTTGCTTAACTATATCATCATAACAGGTTCAGTGAATATCTTTATTATTTATTTATTTATTAATTTTTTGAGACAGAGTTTTGCTCTGTTGCCCAGGCTGCAGTGCAATGACAGAATCTTGGCTCACTGCCACCTCCACCTCCCGGGTTCAAGCAATTCTCCTGCCTCAGCCTCCCAAGTACCTGGGACTACAGGCATGCACCACCATGCCCGGCTAATCTTTTGTATTTAGTAGAGACAGGGTTTCATCATGTTAGTCAGGCTGGTCTGGAACTCCTGACCTCAGGTGATCCACCCACCTTGGCCTCCCAAAGTGCTAGGATTACAGGCATGAGCCACTGCGCCCGGCCATATTTTTTTTATTATTTTAATTATTCTGGAGATCCTGGGATGCATAAACAGTGAATATCTTTTTTTTTTTTTCTTTGAGATGGAGTTTCACTGTCTCCCAGGCTGGAGTGCAGTGGTGCGATTTTGGTTAACCACAATCTCCGCCTTCTAGGCTCAAGTGATTCTCCTGCCTCAGCCTCCCAAGTAGCTGAAATTACAGGTGCCTGCCACCTTGCCCAGCTAATTTTTGTATTTAGTAGAGGTGAGGTTTTGCCATGTTGGCCAGGCTGGTCTTGAACTGCTGACCTCAGGTGATCCACCCGCCTATGCCTCCCAAAGTGCTGGGGTTACAGTCATGAGCCACTGAGCCCTGCTGTGAATATCTTTTTTAAATCAATAACTTTATTTCTTAGAGCAGTTTTAGGTTCACAGCAAAATTGAGAGGAAGGTACAGAGATTTCTTGTATATTCCATGCCTCCAACACATGCATAGCCTCCCCCATTGTTAGTATTTTCCACCATAGTGTGGTACATTTGTTACAACTGATGAACTTACATTGACACATTATAATCACTCAAAGTTCATAGTTTACATCAGGCTTCACTCTTGATGCTGTACATTCTGTGAATTTGGACAAATGTATAATGACATGACATGTATCTATTACTGTTATATTATTGACAGAACAGTTTCACTGCCCTAAAAATTCTCTATGCTATGCCTGTTCATCTCTCCCTTTCTCCCTAGCAACTTGTGGCAGCCATTGATCTTTACTCTGTCTTCATAGTTTTACTTTTTTCAGAAGAGTCATATAGTTGGAATAATACTGTGGATATCTTTTTGAATAGTTAAAAAAATCAAAGCTCCATGGCAATTGAAGGTAGTCATTTAAGATGTTCTTTGTCCTTTTGTTTTTCTTTTGCTTTTTTATCATTGTAAAGAATGATATATGCTGATGAGGTATGCTTTACATACTTAGAAAACATGATTTGTATAGATATTTGGCACATAATGGAAAGGGTTGAGGAAAAGGACACCACGCCATACCACACAGCACAACCTGGAGCATCTTGCTCTGTGAGGTGGGTCCAGATACACTGTCTAGCCATGGAAGGGGACAAGCGCAAGGGGTTGTACTTTATAAAACTGGGATCACAAAGTCTTTCATACTTACCTTCGGTTGGAAATAAGACCAGGCAGTGAATGCTATAGGTAAATACATATGTTCCTCACTGATCCTTTTCCTTTGAGGGATGAGGTTGACAACAGCCTGTATTATGATGACATGACTCACCTACAACTAGATTCTGTTATGAGGGTTGGCAAGGGAGTTTTGCTTTATGTGAGGTGAAAAAGAATTTTTTTCTCCTACTAGGGAGAACGGCAAGCATTGGAACATTCTGATAGTAAAAGGGCATTGATAGTTTTCTTTCTATATATTTTTCACATCAGATAATACTGCCCAGCAGCCTGCCACACCTCCCCAGTGTTTCTTAAGCTTCTCTCTGAATGTGGATAAGCTCTTAAAGGAGTGATCTTTCCAGTGGTTCTTTCTGTGGGAGGTAAAATGGCAGGTGAACATGGGCCTTGTTATATGTAGGGCAGAGCAAATAGCTACAACTAAGGAAACCACCCAGCACCTTCCCCAGAAGAGTATTAGCCAGAGTAACACAGTGATCTCTCTTGAGCTCTTCTCCACTGGCAGCTGCAAAGTTTTTGCAAGGATTCCTGTTTCTGGTCTGATTACTATGTTTTGCTGGCTTCTGGTGATAGGGTGTTTTATCCTAAACTGAACAGTTTGAACTGAAGAGCTAGAGAGGCTGTGTTGTGTTATAACAAAATAAGTGCAGTAGTTCCCCCTTAATTGTGGGAGATACATTCCAAGACCCCCAGTGGATGCAAGAAACCATGAATAGTACTGAATCACAAACTGTTTTTTCTATACATACATATCTATGATAAAGTTTAATTTATAAATTAAATCTGATGTAATCTGAAGATAGGGTGTGAGTATTGAATTGTGCCATCAGCAGGAATGATTGCTTGCTTGTTGGTGGGGAAAAACTCTCCACACATTTGGTCACAGAAGCCTTCTTTGTTGATAATTGTTGCTGTGGTGTGAGAGCAGAGAAAAACATGTCAAGTATGTCTTTCCGCACATACAGTGGATAAGGGGTACTACTGTATCCTCTAACTGCTCCTCATATTTTGGTCCAGAAATCATGCTCTTTGACACTGTTGACTCATCACACCTGTTCTGCTAACAATACCATTTTTACTCAATCTCATAGGGTTTGGCTAGGATGACTTGTATACTGCAGTTCACTTGTAGATACCAAATTTTAATAAATTTATTCTTCTTTACATCTAATAAATACAAAGGGAAGAGTTCTTACTGCATTAATTACCTACCAATAGGTAAAATTAATGTTAATTCTAATAAGGTCCCAGGCATGCTCCCAAAGGAATTCTTTGTAACAAAGCATCAGTCTTATGCTTTTAAAAAACAAACCAAAACAAAACCACCACCACCAACAACAACAAAAACAGGATCTAAAGCATACACACAAGTGTGCACAATTTTTTTTATGAAGGTAGTGTCTTACTGTGTTTCCCAAGCTGTTCTCAAACTTCTAGATTCCTCAAGTGATCCTCCTGCCTCATCCTCCCAAGTAGTTTGGATTGCAGGCATGCATCACTGTGCATTCTTATGCTTTTAATATTCTGTACATTTATTATTGATTTAAAATGCATTCTACCTTTTTCTTTAATAGATGTTGGAAGTTCTGATGAATCTGCAGTCAGGTAGGATTTTATAGATTTAAAAAATTATGTTAACTAAGAAAACATAGATGGAAGAAACTAATATCTGTTGAGTGTTGTATTCTGGGCTAGACATCCTAATATGTTCTATGCATTTATCATCTCATAAAGCCATCACAACATCTGTGTTCCTATAACCTACTGTTTATTAAATAAACAACTATCGATTAGAGCAGTTGATTAATTGCCTTATAATCTCATAGTTAACAAAGTAGCTGGCCTACAGTTGGACCGTCAGCCTGCCTGGCTTCCAAATCCCTTCTCTTGCTCCTCAGCATAGATTGATAGACATCCATGCAGCACTTGGATCAAGGTATAGGTCTGAATCAGATTAATCAGATTCATTAATTTAATTAATGTCTAAATTAATGAGAGTTTAAATACCTTAAATACCTTAAACTGTCATTTAAGGTTATTGTTAGAATGTGGTTAGTGGAAGAGATTGTCCAGATAAATTTGACAATTTCAGTGGTAACCAGTATCTTATTTTTACCATCAAAGGCTTTAGGGCAAATCTTACTTAGCTTTGGCCATAGGACTGTAAGTTTTACAAAAGCAAGTTTAGGCAAGTCTTAGAGAGAAATCATTTGACTTCCCAGTTTGGTTTTCCATTTAGGCAAGTATTTCTGCTACTTCCATAATACTTTTGTTAGTCTTGTTTCTTTTTCCATGACTTTTCTATAATCTTGTCTTGATTTTTTAGAACTTTCTTCTCTGCTTTTCTTGCTGTTTCTTTTGTTCTATTATTTTTTAAAATTCTGCTGGGTATGTATTCCCAGTTTTCCTATAGACAGAATCAAGAGGACATAGAATTACAGAATTTTAAGGAATCTTAGAATGAATTAAAGTACTTTCTAGTATTTTTACCTGTATTGAACATTCTGGTCAAGTGATTCTCAGAGAATGTGAGGCTCAAAGAGATTAGGATGCTTTTTTTTTAGACATAGGAATTGGCAGAAATGAGATTTGAACTCATTTTGAGGCCCAGTACTCTTCCTTCTTTTTATATCCTATTTGCATGTGCTTTAATAATACAAATGGGAGTGAGTCCGGTGCACCCAGTGGATAGTATGAGAATGGAATTAGCTGGTGAACCCGATGGAAGTAGATAAAAATGGAATGAGCAGGGGAAGGCCAAGTTTGAAGAGAAACAACACTGGATTGGATAGGAGTATGGACTCTTCAATAAGAGATCAAAATATTGGGGTTTATGAGAAGTTTGATAAAGAGTTCAAGGGAGCTCTAAAAAGTTTGCTCCTTTTGTTTAAATCAAGGACTGACAAACTTGAAGAATTTTACTGAAAGATGCTAAAACATTTTGAGACACTGGGAGGAGTGTCTACAGCAGATAGAAATGTGGTGTCATCTACTTCCGTCCTGACTTTCAGAGGGGTGGCTTAGAGCCCCTGGAGTACTAAGGGGCTGGAGATTGCTGGACTACATAGATGTGTGGCCCAGGACAGGTGGCCTCTTCACCTCTGCCTCTGTTCCTGATTCACTGATGTCCTTCCCATGTCCATGTAGGCTGGGTCAGGGGCATGATTGGCTGGCAAATCAGTCATGGAGTTCAGTTGGGTAGTTGGTAGTGTGTCTATGCTGGGTGCAGGTGATGGAGACTCCAGTTAGCTTGTTTTTCAGGAGCAGGGATATAGAGGGCTCCTACTCCTGGTCATTTGAGGCCATCCTTTCAGGAATCTGTGCTTTCATAGGCTGAAGATTTGAAGATTGGAGACTTCTGTGGAGCCCTGCAGAAGTGGAATCTGGAAGTGGGAGCCCATAGGAAGACAGATACTTAGATAGTACTTAGGGAAATAGAGGTACAACTACCAGGACTCTGTTTTTCTGGCAGTCTCTCTCCTTGGGTGTCTGAGTGCCTATGAAAATTTTTAAGGGCTTGCTAGTTTATGTGGACCTGAATAAAGTAGGACCTATAGAGTGAAAATAATGGGATTTTATAATTGTTAATATTTTAATCTTTCTGGGAAAAGTATTCTCAATAAGAACATACACTTTTGTTATTTGATTTTTGTACATGTAGCTTTCATACCTTTCAAATATTGCATGGGATTTCCTGTACCGATTTAGGGCAAAGGAAAGCAATAGGACATTCCTAAGTGGGTTCCATGTTGAGGAATCAAGACTGCCAATTTGAAGTGATGCAGATTAGTCTTTTAACCAGAGATAGATTATGGAAAAGAGACAGTGGATCTTTCTACCTTGTTTTAGGTCATCAGTTTTCTTCCAGTTTAGGTAACAAAATTTATGTCATCCATTAATTGAGTTTTAAGTTCAGCTTCAGGACAGATAATTTGTGAGGGCAAATTATTGTCAGGCTCTGCCAATATATTGACTGTCACTATTTGTTATGAAGCTGAAGGTTAGTTTTCATTGAATATTTTATAGATTTAGACAGGTGGAGGCAGAAATAGGTAACTAAAATCTATTTTTAGAACAGAGGACCTATTTTAATTATATCAAGAATCATAATTTAATATATAGATCACTGACCTTTCCCCAGGTTATTCTTTCCTTTTTTGAGGGGGAAGCTGGATATAAACTGGCAGTTAAAAAATTGTAAAGAAATCAACTTGCTCATTTTCATTGTGTATTTTTGCTCCCAAGCATTTTCCATGAACTGTGTGTGGATTCATTGCCTGCATTGGATGACGAAGTGTTGAGTGTTGCTGCTAAGGTAAAGTGGTCTCTTGTAAAATTAATTTTCTCACTCTGAATGTAGTTTTGCGTAGTATTTACTTTTCAAACTTAGCAGTGGTTTATCTGTCATTGTTTTATGGTGGTAACGGAAAGTGGGTCAGAGAAAAACATATATATGGCTAGTTGATTGAAAAAATTTGTTTAACTTTGGTAACTAACAAAGATTGATAAGTACCGTGACGGGGTAGGAGCTGAAAAAAAATGAACTGGAAAATAAGTAGTGACAGGAAAATCACATTAGGAAATGCTTTCTCCAATAGAGGAAATATGAAATTTGATTAAGCTTTATTTGGATAAATACTAATAATTTGACTTTTAAATCCTGTGAGTGTGACTTTCATAATATTTATGCCTGTATAACTCTTCAGTGGATCAAATTATTTGCAGTAATCATAGAATCCTCCTGGTAACTTTTAGTTGCAAAAAGGTTCAGCACTTAGCATATAGCTTTTCTTCTTGGAAACTTATTATTTTGGTATCATATAGTTTTTAGGAGAGATTGTTTCTCTACTTATATTATTGGTTCTATAGTGAGACTAAAATAATATTAAAAATTGTAGAAAAATAGCTGAGTGTGGTGGTGTACACCTGTAGTCCCTGCTACTTGGGAGTTTGATGCAGGAAGATTGCTTGAGCCCAGGAGTTTGAGAACAGCCTGGGCAACATAACAAGACTGTATCTGATTTAAAAATATAAATTGTGGAAACATAGAAATTTAAATTTATGTTCTCAAAATTTGTATTGCGAAGGGATTTTTGTGTGTTTTATGAGTTGTCCATGAAGAGTTTATATAAAACACTTCATCTAATTGAATAACATGTATTTTGCTGCAAATAACCAGTTCTAGAAGCAGAGACTCTTAATACCAATATGGTAAGACTTTATCATCATAATTTTGTCATTGTAGTTTATTTAAAATATTTAGTTGGCCAGACGTGGTGGCTCACACCTGTAATCCCAGCACTTTTGGAGGCCGAGGTGGGTAGATCACCTGAGGTCAGGAGTTCAAGATCAGCCTGGCCAACATGGTGAAACCCTGTCTTTAAAAAAAAAAAAAAAACAAAAATTAACCAGGTGTGATGGTGCATGCCTGTAATCCCAGCTGCTCAGGAGGCCACGGTGGGAGAATCGCTTGAACCTGGGAGGCGGAGGTTGCAGTGAGCCAAGATCGCACCATTGCACTCCAGCCTGGGTGACAGAGCAAGACTACATCTTAAAAAATAAAGTAACCACTCAAAGTCCTTATATCCTATTCTGAAATTTTGAATGTCAGAAGGTTTTCTATTTAGTTGTTTAAATAATCATTGGAAGCTCCTGCATACTATAGGCTACTGGAGGTCAGTAAACATATTTGTGTGTATCCTGGAGTACCTAGAATATAGTCTTCCATGTAAGAAGCATTTTACTTGTTGTTTTTTGAGATGGGGTTTCACTCTGTCACCCAGGCTGGAGGGCACTGGTGAGATCTTGGCTCACTCCGATCTCCATTTCCTGGGCTCAGGAGATCCTCACACTTCAGCCATCCAAGTAGTTGAAACAACAGAGCTGTGTCACCATAGACCTGTGTCACCATGCTCGGCTGAGTTTTGTAGAGACAGGGTTTTGCCTTGTTGCCCAGGCTGGTCTTTAACTGTTGGGCTCAAGTGTTCTGCCCGCCTCAGCCTCTCAAAGTGCTGGGGTTACAGGCATGAGACATTCAGTCTTAATAGTTGTTTAATCTGAATAAACAGACAAATGAATTTTTATATAATGGAATGTTGTAAGTAATATAATATACCTAATGTATCTAACAATTAAATATTGTATTTAAAATATTGCTTACATTTGTATTATTTTTTAATATTTAAGGGAGTATAAGTTTTGATGTGTTATGTTGAGAAATTATGCCATAATTAAAAAGGAAATAAATTAGAAATAGGTCATCAGTAGCAAAGAGGGTTACAATATATTTTCTAGTATCATTGAACTGGAATCTTAACATTGAGATTTTAGATTAACATTTCTTAAGCTTTTTATTAGTCCCAACTCAGGTTCTATTAAATATACCTTTTCAAGCCATACATTACCCTTTATTATTATTATTCTTATATTTTAAGTTGTCGGGTACATGTGCACAACGTACAGGTTTGTTACATATGTATACATGTGCCATGTTGGTGTGCTGCACCCATTAACTTGTCATTTATATTAGACATATGTCCTAATGCTATCCCTTCCCCCTCCCCCCACCCCACAACAGGCCCCGGTGTGTGATGTTCCCCTTCCTGTGTCTAAGTGTTCTCATTGTTCATTTCCCACCTATGAGTGAGAACATGTGGTGTTTGGTTTTCTGTCCTTGTGACAGTTTGCTCAGAATGATGGTTTCCAGCTTCATCCATGTCCCTACAAAGGACATGAACTCATCCTTTTTTATGGCTGCATAGTATTCCACGATGTATATGTGCCACATTTTCTTAATCCAGTCTATCATTGTTGGACATTTGGGTTGGTTCTAAGTCTTTGCTATTGTGAATAGTGCTGCAATAAACATACATGTGCATGTGTCTTTATAGCAGCGTGATTTATAATCCTTTGGGTATATACCCAATAATGGGATGACTGGGTCAAATGGCATTTCTAGTTCTAGATCCTTGAGGAATCACCACACTGTCTTCCACAATGGTTGAACTAGTTTACAGTCCTACCAACAGTGTAAAAGTGTTCCTATTTCTCCACATCCTCTCCAGCACCTGTTGTTTCCTGACTTTTTAATGATCGCCATTCTAACTGGTGTGAGATGGTATCTCATTGTGGTTTTGATTTGCATTTCTCTGATGGCCAGTGATGATGAGCATTTTTTCATGTGTCTGCCATACATTACTCTAGAATTCTGGTGACCAATTCTTTTTCTGGGTGGAACGTTGATGGAAAGTTCCAGTTTTCTCTCTCTGTTATAATAATGTTCTTTCAGTTAATGGTAGATGACCATATTTAGCTAATTGAATGTCTTATAGTAATAAACTCTATCACAGAAGTACTTACAAAAAACTAATTGTAGCATAAATATTAGTTAGTATTATCAGGGATATGAAAGACCAAAAGGCTCTGTTATAGATCTATTTCCCCATGTACTTTATTGTACTTCATGTTGTTTCTTTTCTTTCTTGGCTTAAGCTCATATTTCATTGACCAATTAGGCTTCTTTTTTGTTTGTATCTCTCTTCATTCTTACATTTTAAATTGATATTTTTGGGGAGTCAGGGTCTTGCTCTGTTGCCCAGGCTGCAGTGTAGTGGCATGATCTTGGCACCCTACAGTCTCCACCTCTCAGGCTCAAGTGATCCTCCCACATCAGCTTCCCAAGCAGCTGGGACTACAGGCACACACCATCATGCCTGACTCCTTTTGGTATTTTTTGTGTAGAGATGTGTTCTCATTATGTTGCCCAGGCAGGTCTCAAACTCCTGAACTCAAGCAATCCACCCACCTTGGCCTTGCAAAGGGCTGAGATTACAGGTGTGAGCCACCATGCCTGGGCAACATTGAGACTGATTTAAAGAAATTGATTAGGGCTGGGTGTGGTGGTGCACACTGCTTATCTCAACACTTTGGGAGGCAGAAGTTGAAGATTTACTTGAGCCTAGGAGTTTGAGACCAGCCTGGGCAGTATAATGAGGCCTTGTTTCTACAAAGATAACAATAGAAACATTAGCATGGCATGATGGTATGCACCTGTAGTTCCAGCTATTCAGGAAGTTGAAGTGGGAAGATTGCTTGAGGTCAGGAGTTTGAGACCACAGTGAGCCATAATCAGGCCCCTGCATTCTAGCCCTGGGTTGACAGAGTGAGACCCAGTTTCATAAAAAGAGATTGATAAGAAACTGTTGATGCAACTCATTATAATTTTAAAATGGAAACTAATTCTTGATATTACCTTAGCAGTGTGTCCCCGAGAAAGTGTCAGAGCCTTTACGTGGACCTTCCCATGGAAAAGGAAACAGAATAGTCAATGGAAAAAGAGAAAGTGAGAACCGTATTTTATTTAAAAAGTCATTTGTTGGAGGCTGGGTGCAGTGGCTCACACCTGTAATCCCAGCACTTTGGGAGGCCGAGGTGGGCGGATCACAAGGTCAGAAGATCGAGATAATCCTGGCTAACATGGTGAAACCCCATCTCTACTAAAAATACAAAAAATTAGCCAGGTGTGGTGGCGGGCCCCTGTAGTCCCAGCTACTTGGGAGGCTGAGGCAGGAGGATGGTGTGAACCTGGGAGGCGGAGCTTGCAGTAAACGGAGATCGCTCCACTGCACTCCAGCCTGGATGTCAGAGTGAGACTCTGTCTCAAAAAAAAAAGAAAAAAAGTCATTTGATGGAATGTTTCTTTGAAAATATGAGCACTAATAGAGTCTAATAGCTAAAGAAAATGTCCTATTAACTGTATAATAAGTAAAGGAGAAGTGAAATGGTGATAAGTTGTGTCTCTAACCAAGGGTCAGCAGTTGATTCTATTGGGAGTACCACTAAAGGAGCTGAGTTGTGGGTTCCATTTTAAGATACTCTAAGACCTGCGGCAAGTCAGGAGAGAGGGAAGAGGAAATGAATAAAAGAGAAAGAAAGATGAGGAGGGCAGAGTATACATGGAATAAATAAAAACACATATGCGGATGTATGTAATAGAGGGTAGTAAAGTCTAATTGATCTGTAGAAGAAGGAAGAACAGGGTGTTAGAAATAGGAAGGAAGATAAAGTGAGCTTCCAGTACCAACATGTGTCAGAGAATTAGAGTAACATTTTCCTACTCTTGCTGTCATCCTCACTACTGGGGAGGCATTAAGGATTGAGGTATTTTACCACACAGACCTGTGTTTTATCTACCATAGATGAACATCACCATAAATGGTCAGCCATGTATGGCTATAATTTGGTTTTAAAGAAAATGTTGTAACCTCATAGGATAGTATCATATAGGCCAAATTAACATAATTGAAAAGAATAGTGTTGGGTGATGTATGAAGAAGAAATTAATTAGAGAAGGTATTACCTGATTAAAAGTTCATTAGAAACATTATGGCTTATAATGTAGTATTAAATTCAGAGACATAATAGGGAAGAAATTGAGTCTAGGCCAAAAAGGGCAATTAGGGTAAACGAATATGGAAGCACATAAAGTGTAAAACAGGGCATTCAGATAGTCATGAATTAGTTGAGGAATTTCTGGAAACTGCACATTCTGATTTAGCAGGTATAGGAGTCTGCATTTCTCATGAGTACTCAGGTGATGTTGTTGCTGGTCCTTGGACACAGCTCTGAATAGCAAGGGAATAGCCTTCCTTTAGAGAAATCTGGAAAAAGAACCACTGGAGAGCAATTTGAATAATAGCAGAATCCAGGGAAAGCATTAATTTCCTTTTATTTGTGAGCACGATTCTAGCCACAGGGGAAGGAAAATGAGATGAAAAAAGAGAGATTACAGGTGTATACTACTGCTGAATACAGATGAAAAAAGTGGTCACAATTATCCATAAAAAGCAGTTAGGAAGGGAAGCATCAGGATGACAGATCTAAAAATCACTTTTTCAAAGGAAGAGGGATTGTGAAAGGACACAGAGGGAGGAAAGAAAGACATTTGCTGGGGTCTTGGGAGTTAAAGCCAAGTAAACTTGAGACAACTCACTTTCAGTTGCTTCAGCATATGCCCAGTCTCACAAAAGAGGTTATTGCTGTGGAGAGTACTGGAGGCAGGAGGGAGTGCTAGAATTGGGGTAAACCACAGCAGCTCATTTCACTTCATAATTGTCAGGCCTCAGAGAGAGAAGTTTCATTGACATGAGTGAATAAGATGTGATTAAGTTGCATATAGATGCTTTGGCTAATTTTTTTTGAGACAGCCAGTTCTTTGATATGATAGCTGCTTTATAAAAGTCCTTTACAGTGTAAGATGATATACCAAACTTAGTTAATTTTAGAAGCAATTGTATTATAAAATTCATTCTGTGAATACCAAAATACTCATTTTCAATAAGTACTGCACTGATTTTGAAATATAAATGTGTATTCGTATCCAGCAAGTCTGTGGTAATTCAGTGTTTTCTTTTTTGATAAATATTTTGATATTGGAAGCTTATTCGACATGGTTTATTTGATGTGTTTTATGGACCACCTCGCACAAGTGGATCAAGGAGCTCTAACTCAAGGACAAATGAGGGGATAGGAGAAATGTAGGTGCTGCAGTAGCCCATGTGATCATGGGAAAAATGAGTATTTTGATTAGCTGTTATTTCATAAGTGTGCATCCTAGCTGATCAATGTAGAATACTTTCTTTGATGAGAGGTGAATCACACATTCACCTGAACTGTCATCCCAACTGTGTATTTCCTCAGCGACAGGACAAGGGGAATTTATCTGTGGTGTGCTGGCAGCAATGCCTCTGATGTGTTGAGTTAAAATATTCTGTACATTCACCATCAGCTTTGACATTGATTCCCTCAGGTTTGATTTGCTCCTCTGTTTAGTGGTCCCTTTTCTCCTCATCAGCCCACGTGTTCACAGTGATATCCATGCTTTTCTATTTTAGGTATAGACATTTGAAACATAATCTCACTACTGAAATGTAAGCTGTGCATTTTAGGAATCCTGTATTCCTATTTTCCTCATTAGGTTTCTGTCATGTTGCTGTCCTAGGCAATGAAAAGAAGAAGCCAAGAAGAACCCTCAAAACCTTAAGTAATTATTTTCATAGGCAGGCATGAGAATTCAGCTCGATAGTACCACTGCATGAATGTTTGGTTGGCCCTGTCATACTTACATATAATTGATGACATATCCCCTTTGCTCTGTAGGGCCTCCTGCAAAACATCCTTCCTTGAAGGTAATTAATTATGTATATTTTTTGAATCACTAACTCCACATTGTGTAAAATATATATGATTTATGAATCATTTTCTTTTAAAACCCATTCAGCCTAGCACTGAAATGGAAGATCCTGCTGTGAAAGGAGCAGTACAAAGAAAGAATGTACAGACATTGAGAGCAGGTACATATTCAATACAAATGGAATGCTGGAAATAAGTACATTCAATGATTGGAAGTACTCACATTATTCTTACCCCTAATTCTGTTTGTTCAAAATTGAATGGAAGGCATTGACGTAAATGTTATTGTTGGTATCCATATTTGAATAAAAATAAATTTAGAAGCATAAACAAGATTTTAAAAATTAAGCTTTAACTCAGATGTTTCTCTTTTAATGTTTTGAATAGCATGAAGTTTTCAGTATAAAATTTTTATACTTGTCAGGGATTAAAAGCACTGAATTTTGAGACTCTTAAGATATTTCCATTGATTTATGTGCTAGTTGGAGCTCTGATCTTTACGTAGAGGAAAGCTTTTCTTATTAACGTGTCAGTTTCTGTTTTAACTTTAGAGGCTTGCTGCTAGTGTTATTACACTGATGATCTGAAGCCAATCAGATGTTCTAGTGAGCAAGACTGTGTGTGTATGTGTATGTATAGGTGTGTGTATGTGTGTGTTTGTGGCATCTTTGACTACTAAAAATGAGGAAAGTAATTATTCATTTATAACTGGTAGACACAGTCTTTTAAAACGGTGATTTTGAGCCTTTTTGGTGTTAAGGTTTTTAAAACATGATTGCATAGTGGCTACCAACATCATAAGTTGGTTGTTTTTCATTTCAATGCCCTTTTGAAATCTTTAACTATATTGTGATGCTCAGAAATAATATGCAGAATTTTTTATTTGTGTCCCAAAATGGTATGTGAGTGGTTATACACTTTACATACCTTTCTGCCACTTTCTTTGGTGTATTTTGTATTATGTTTTCCAGATGTATCCACATTGATATGATTATCTCTGGTTTAATTCATTTTACACTTTTCATTGTATTCCCTTATACCACTTTACCACATTTAGTTAGACTCTCCTGTTGCTGATAAATGAAGAAAGAAAGAAAAATAAAAATAATGTCAGATTAAGAGGGCTTTTCTTTAATCAGTTTGTATAAATTAATATTTACTACATGAGAGTTTAAAGTTGAAAAGTTCAGAATACAAGCATGCACCACCATATTTTATAAATGTCCTTAGAACTGTGACTCATGAGCCTTTAGCCTATGAAGTTAGGACAATTCATTTCTCTGAAGAAGTTTGCTGTGCTATTCTCAGAAAAGAAAACTGAAAATAGCAAATGACATTGTCTTATTTGACCTCTTGGACATCCTTGAATGAAACTGAAACTCCAGGGATACTCGGATCAAAATTCAGAACTAATGTTTTGAACAATATAGTTTGTGAATGTCCAGTGATCATGAGCCCTTGATGGGGAAATGACCTTTCAAGTTTCACTTTTGCATTTTTTGCTCTTTTCCTTGACTTGTCTTAAAAGCTTAAATTCAACCGTTTTATTTTTACAGAAACCAGGAATATAACTTTTAAAATATATGTCTGTCCTGTCTCACGGTGTTGTGTACTCTTCAGATCTTTTGTGAACATAGACTTATATGGGAACAATTATGTTTTTTGTTTGTTCGTTTGTGTTTTTGAGACACAGTCTTGCTCTGTCACCAAGGCTGGAGTGCAGTGGCTCAGTCTTGGCTCATTACCACCTCTGCCTCTCAGGTTCAAGCAATTCTCCTGCCTCAGCCCTTTGAATAGCCGATACTACTTGCACGTGCTACCATACCCTGCTAATTTTTCTATTTTTAGTAGAGATGGGGTTTCACCATGTTGGCCAGGCTGCTCTCAAACTCCTGACCCCAGGTGATCTGCCCACCTCGGCTTGCCAATGTGCTGGGATTACAGGCGGGAGCCACTGTGCCAGCTACAAATAAGATTTTTAAGGCTATTATATTTTATACAATTCTTTGGTTTATGTGAATTCTGAAGGTATTCATGCATTGAGGGAAGATTATATCAGTTTAATGAAAGCAGTTTTTAATTTAATGTATATTCATTAAAATTTTTTTTGAAGTTTTTGTCTCTAGTACGCAGAAACACACAATAATGTCATGGGTATTTGACCTTTATGTGTTTATGCACAAACTTAGTTATTCAAATATTTTCTTATCCCTGAAGAATCTTAATTACTAATAAACAAATTTCTCATTGAAAACAACATATATAATAGAGATCGTTGAGTGATTGAAAGTAAATTGTAGTAAATAACAGAAGCTTAGAACAAGTTAAGTAAACTTGTCTGAGTTAATAGCAATTACAGGACTTTTAAAATATGTTAGACCATGAGGGAGTGGTGTGTTTGTGGGGTAGAAGACAACATGGTACTGCTTCAGTGAAGAAAGAACTTTTACAACTTATTACAATTTGTATTACTATTTACATTCTAATAAATAAAAACTTTATTTTCAGATATTTTAGATTATGTTTCTACTAGTTGAACCATCAATAGTAAGACTTTTCAAAGATTTGGGAAGTTGTGAGTTGACGATAAATATCTGAATCGCCATCCGTGATCAAAAATCAGACAGCAACTACAGACTTTGGACACGCGAACTTCATAGTTAAAGAAAGGATTAATTTTGGAGCTGTGTTTCTATCAGGGAATTATGCTCTTCATTACCTGCATGAATTGCAGTTAGTAGAGTAGAAAGAGAGCAAAGAAGGGAAAGAAGCATAGAAAATTTTATTCTAGATCACCTCGGTTGGCTTCATGCTACCATAGTTCTGACTTTTAAAAAGTCATTTTGTGATCAAATGTACTTTGTGTTTACTCCCCTTATGCAGCCTACAACCAAACAGAATGGTTCTTAGCAAGGCATTTGTATTCTTCCCTTAAGGAAAGCAACATATAAATAAAGAGAATGAGGAGAAAGAGTAATTTCATTGAGGTTGTTATTTAACATAAATTTGAGTGTGGGTACCATGATTATATTTAGAATTTTGGGACTGGATGGGAAAACCAGCTAGACATCTACAGATTCCCTACTCAAACACAATGTGCCTTTGTTTTATTTTTATATCTCTAATTTTGCAATTATTCAGTACAACTGTATGCAGTGTCACTAAAAATACCTTCCAAAACCAAATATTAAATAATGCCTATGGCTTTCTGTTTTATAGTGTTGATTTTCCCAATATTAATGGGAACCATTGAGCATTTGCCTTGTAGTGTCTCCTCAGCTGTATTCACACATTCCATCACCTTGTCTTAATGGATAATCATACACTAGGAGTACAGTTTTCAGAAGAGCTGTGTCATTTAAAGATAATACAGGAGCATCAAATTTAATTCTGCTAGAACACCTGGTCTACTGATTAACTGCAGCTAATATGGGGTCTACTTCACATACAAGTTAAATTCAGTGCCCTTAATCAGTCATATGATCAGGTCAACAGTAATAAATTATGCAATATTTTTCCCCCACCCCTATAGTTTTAATTTCTTTTTCCCCTTATGTCTAGAATTAACATTTTGTTTTATAAAACATGATGATAATCTTCTAGAGTAGTGATGACAAGCTATAAATCCAAAGTTTCTTACCTATGCAGATGACTTGTTTGCTTCTATTTTCTCATGAGCTTGGTAGATCCAGGAAACAACTTTTAAAACAAAATCACCATATGTGGCTGGGCGCGGTGGCTCGTGCCTGTAATCCCAGCACTTTGGGAGGCTGAGGCGGGTGGATAACCTGAGATTGGGAGTTTGAGACCAGCCTGACCAACATGGAAAAACACATCTCTACTAAAAACACAAAATTAGCTGTTCATGGTGGCAAATACCTGTAATTCCAGCTACTTGGGAGGCTGAGGCAAGGAGAATCGCTTGAACCTGGGAAGCAAAGGTTGTGGTGAGCTGAGATCATACCACTGTACTTCAGCCTGGGCAGGAAGAGTGAAACTCCATCTCAAAAAACAACAACAATGACAACAACAACAACCAACACAAAACCCAAATGCATTTCCTTGGCACAGTAAAACTGAAACAGAAAAAGTGTGAAGTAAATACAAGTAACTGAAACAGTTTATGTATATTATCTTACTTCTCGTTTGATAAAATTTGTAAAGTAATGAGCAGAGGGTATTTCTCCAGGGACCTGGATATATACATTTATTCATTCAATAAAAATTCATTCTTATAATGGCCACTGATACTTGTATCCTAAATATTTCTGAAAACATCTCCTCAGGCCTGCATCATCTTTGCAACATTGCCATATTTTATCTTTGTTCATTTATTTATATGCCTCAGAATTTTATGCTCCTCACAGTATTTAGAGTTAATTATCTCTAATGTAAATAGATCCATGAACCACTCCTGAATACCTAATGTCCAAGCATCTTAAAGCTTTATATAAGGATTTCAGAAACTGACTTCTGGGTTGGGCACGGTGGCTCATGTCTGTGATCCCAGCACTTTGGGAGGCTGAGGCAGGTGGATCATTTGAGGACAGGAGTTCAAGACCAGCCTGGCCAACAAGGTGAAACCCCATCTCTAATAAAACACAAAAAATAGCAGGTGGTGGTGGCATGCACCTGTAATCTCAGCTACTTGGGAGGCTGAGGCAGAAGAATTACTTGAACCCAGGAGACCGGGTTGCAGTGAGCCAAGATCATGCTACTGTGCTCCAGTCTGGGAGACAGAGTAAGACGTTGTCCCAAAAAAAGAAAAGGAAACTGATTTCTGCCCAAATCTTCATCCGTAGCCCTTTCCCCATCTGCCTTTTTCTCTGGAATTACTCAGCTGCTGGTAATGGCCCCCTCACCATTCCTCCTTTGCAGAGAAATACATACTCTCTTGGAGGCTTCTCTCCCTCTCTTGTTGCTGCCTGGCATGTGCTCACCCTTTCCTGCCCTCTGCCTCACTTAATCTGGTGAACCTCACTCTCTAATTCTCAGCTCATGCATGGTCTTTAGGAAAGCCATCCCTGACAGCTTTTATGTTCCTTCCTTATACCCCAGTGCCTAACACTTAGCAGGAACTCAATAACTAATTATTTAGCAAAATTAAGACTGTTTATACAAAGATGATTCAAAAGATTGTCCTCTACAGTCTAGCAGCAAAGGGGATCGACATGTAAAGACATGATGTGCAGTTCAGGTGGTAAAGTGACACTAGAAAAGTTGACAAAGTACTAAGGGACCGCAATGAAACAGACACCTGTGTGTGTGGAGAAAGATAGCTAGAATCAAGGAAGACTTCACACAGCATTCTGAGCCTTTTTTTTTTCTTTTTCTGTTGTTGGAGACAAGTTCTTACTCTATCACCCAGGGTGGAGTGCAATGGTGTGATTGAGACTCACTGCAACCTCAAACTCCTGGGCTTGATGGATCTTCTCACCTAAACTTCTTGAGTGGCTGGGACTACAGGCACATATCACCATACCTGCCTAATTTTTTGTAGAGTCAAGGTTATCTATGGTTCCCAGGCTGGTCTTACAGACTTGGTCTCGAGTAATTCTCCTATTTTGGCCTTCCAAAGTGCTGGGATTACAGATGTGAGCTATTATGTCCAGCCTACTTTCTGAGTCTTAAAAGATGAAAATAATTTTTTCAGAATAGCAGGGGAAAACATTTGCGATGTAAAAAATGGTGTGCACACTAATTAAGATATAAACAACAATAATTTTGCAAATTATTAGTAACTGCCAACTCAATTAGTGTCTTGTTAAAAAGATACTGTTAGGTACATTGTATATTTTGACTGTATTTCAAAATTTTGTTTTGTTTCCAACAGTTTTGTTGATTTATGTTGGGTGGAACAATTTGTGAGTGACCCTGAGATTTTGTATGGCTTGAACCTGGTGATATCTAGTGTCTCCCCAAGTGGTTTGTTGAAGTTTTGGATAATTAGAAGTATTTCTTAAAGAAGTAAATATTTCAGTAAAAATTAAGCTTCATTTAAACCCTCAAAATATAAAATACAAAGAAATGTTATTTTCTATTTATTTTTATAAAGATTATAGTCTTTATCTAACTGTTCTTAGTTCATTTGAACTAAACCAATGAATTTGTCAACAGAACAAGCCTTACCAGTGGCTTCAGAGGACGAGCAACAAAGGCGTGAAAGAAGTGAAAAGAAGCAACCACAAGTATATGAAAATTTAAGTTTCTTGTTTAATATTAGGTTTTTTTTTGCTTTAGTAGCAAAGCGTAGTCCAAATGACATGACCTTTTAGACTATACCTTTAGAATCCAATAGATCATAATTTTATATTTAATTTTTAAAACATTTTAACCAGTTATGAAACTTAAGATATTCTTACTATCTCTAGTAACTATTCGTTATTCTAGTAATTCTTACTATCTCTAGTAACTCATAGCTGTCTTTACCCTTGGAATTGAGGCAAGAATTTTTCACAATTATCTTGCTCTTTTATTTGTATAACCTTACTCATAATACAGAAGGTAACATGAAATATTGGGTCATATTACTAAGGAATAGAAATTATGAACAATTTAATAACGATGGCTGCTGGGTTAAACTAGTGTTAAAAGAGTCATCATTGCCAGTGGTTCAAATGTTGCAATTTTATATTGCTGGTCACCAGTGCTGAGGTTAAAGATTTATTCTGTTTTGTGGTCGCCAGTTGACTTCTGTGTCTGTGTTCATGGAGTGAATGGGGTCATAAAAGTCAACCCAGTTGCCTTTTAAGAGAATCCTACCTTGCAGAATGGGACCTTTGGTATCAGGTACAAACAATAACTTTATTTCAACATAAATACATAGTAAATATTACTAAAATTAATAAAATCCAAACACTATCACTACTGGAACTTAAAATATATTAGAAGTGGATGTAAGCAGAAAATCCATCTAGATACATAACACTATCATAGTATATCATTTGAATTAGAATTTAAAATTTTGCTTCTCTTTTTTATTGGTGTTCAGTTTGGCTCTTAATAATTTAGTGTTTGCCTAGTCTCTAGTTAATCTTCAGAAATATACATGCACTGTAGGGGCTCACTCTTTCTGGTATGCTGAGGTAAAGTCTTTGTAAGAGAGGAAGCTTTTATAATACTACCTATCATCTTTGAATTCATTTCTGGTAGACTTTACACATAATGCATTAAGTTTAGTCCAAACAAACACTGAGAGTTCAGCTTGCCGGTTTATGTTTCTGTCCTATGTTAAGCCAAGGCAAATTATTTTTCACTTTTTAGTTACAATCCCATAATTTAAGAGTGGCAACACATAGATTAAGTTTCACAGTTAAATTTTAATTATTTTCTAATATTTCTTTGTTTATACTTGATTAAAGCTAATTTTAGAACATGCACTCTGACAGAAAAGACATCTGAGAGACAAAACAAGCAAATTTGTTTTCCATTTTGCACCTGCCCAAAAAAAAAAAAAAAAAAAAGCCTCAAGAACCAGAACTGGGTAAGAATTGTGATAAAGGGAATCTATCTGTATATTCACGACTTTCTTTAAAATTCATTACAAACAAGTTCAAGCTGAATATTGGTAAAAGTTTTGAAAACTCCAAAATTACTGCTTGCCCTGAGGAAGAGCTTCTACATAGTAACTCTAAAGAGGGACGAACGAAAAAGGAGTGCCCTCTAATGTGATGAATCAGGTCCCTGATTGTGAGGAGAAAAATGCATCTGGAGGGTCTAACTCTGTGGCATTCCAGGCAGCACCTGAACAGAGGAATCCCATGTCAAATGTCTTTTTATTCCATTCACACTCCAGGTCCCTGACATATACTTACCAGTCATCTTCTAAGCTTCATTTAAATGAAAATAAATCAGACTTTAAAAATGATAACAAACCAGACACATAGCTTGTTTCTAACAGAGATGATGAAAACTTTTGTAATGATACAGAAACTGAAACATTAAGGAACCCAGTAATTATGATTGAAATGAAAGATGATTAAGAGTTTCACATGCAAATGGCAAAAAAAAAAACCCAAATACCACTAATTGGAAATTAGACATTAGGCATTGGCCTCAGTCTAGAGATCCAGAAAGTCTTTTTGATTTGTGGTTTACCCACCCCAAAGAAATGAAGCATATGATTCAGATAGAAAGCCACAGTATTTCTGCTGCTACAGATACTTATAAAAACAGAAAACCAATACAGTGCTTACTCCAGAAGCCACTATATGACAATCCCAGTGCTAATAACTACAAAAGCATGAATCTTGAATTATAAAATGTGGGTTTATTCTTTGCCACATAGTGAGAGAACATCAAAAATATAGCTAGAAGACAGCAAGATTTTCCAAGGTCACCAACATGGCACATGTATACATATGTAACAAACCTGCACGTTGTGCACATGTACCAGAACTTAAAGTATAATAATAGTAAAAAAGAATGAGGTAGCATGTTACAAGTAGAGTTCCTGGCTTCGGAGAAAGAGAAAGTCCAACTTCAAAAAGACAGAGGTTCACTTGCTGCTTCTTTTTTCTCTTTATCAATTATTTGATTTAGTCAGATTTTCTATTCAAGAAAATCTCATGTGTACAGTTACAGTGGGGTTATCTAAATGTGTAATTATGTGTCAAAGTAGATTAGTTTTGCTATCTAAATAATGGTTCTGGAGAATGTTCTCATAATGTTTGTTCATTAATCAACCTAAGTCTCCCTATCAGTCTTCCAAGTGGTGTATGAGCTGGGAAACTAATTCAGCCATATACCATGTGACCTTCTGAACCAGATCAACATAAAGAAATTGCTAAAGAAATAAGCTCTAGATTCTAGATTCTTTTTTCTGTATTCATTTAGAGATGAATTACATTTATTTAATGATAGAATGGTAATACAATGGGAGGGAAGCAATGACTGAGACGAGCCACAAAAACACGTCTAGCCTTGAGAGTTGCAACGAATATTCCCAGCCAAATGAGTCTGTTTAATGTGTTTTCATGCATACAAGTTTATCTGCTTAGCTCAAACTGTTTGAACTTATAGTCCCATCATGGTTATTTCCAATATTTTGAAAACAAATATATACTTCCACATATTTTAAAAAATCACCACTCTCCAATATTTCTGTTGAATCAGACCTTACATTATGTTGTTTAATAAAGTATGGTAAGTTTTGGCATGTATGATTTTTATCATGTAAGAAGCATAATTTCTTAGCCAAAAATTTAGCCTTTGACTCTTCAGTAGAAAGTTGAGTTCTGTACATTGTGTTCTAAATATAGACAAAAATCTAGAGATTTTCTTCTTTCAAAGTAAAAGCAGATGAGGCCTTTTTCCACCCTCTGAGGCATTAAATTGCTTTGCTCAAGTTAGACTTTTAATATATTTAATTTGATAAATTTATCTGGTAATTTATGTAATTCAGCAATATGGAATTGTATCATGTTATATGGTGCCATGAAATGCTAGGGAATGCCACCTCAAGAGCTCTGGATGAAACATTTAATATGTCTTGGTTGGTTTGACTCCCATTATCAGTAGATAATGGGGCTAAAGTAGGTAACTGTATCATATGTTTTCCACCTATAAACTTTTGTGGTAATAGAATGTGAAATCTGGGAAGCATGTCGTTTTCCAGAATTCTGCACTAGAAACTCAGCAGTTTCACTCTGCTTCTTGTGTTGTGGCAAACTTTGGTTCCCATAGTTCAGGGAGCACCTTTACTTTTTTGATACCCCAGGATTCAAAAAAAAAAAAAAAAAAGAGATAAAAGGCACTGGGGAAAAGAATAGCTTAGTGCAGAAAAGGGAAAACTTCTTTACTGTTCCTGAAGCCCTACAAAGTCATATCCTCTTAATCTGGCTATTTCATGTAAAATCCAGGTGGTAAAGACAGAAGACATATGTTATGCCTGTGTCTTTTTATTTCTCTGTTTCTGCAAGTCAGATAGCATAAACATTTATGTCAGATAGCAAAGAGTGGATGGGAATAAAAGCACAAAATGGAGAAGAGACCTTTTTAAAATTTTGGAAAATTCTTCCATTCACTCAAACAGAAATGAGCAGACTTGACAAAAATTTCAATGATAAAATGGTGAGTACCTTATAATTATAATAATTATGTATAATGATAAAATTAAAGTAAGCACAAAATACCTTTATCATTAAAATGGTGATAGTTAACCTGAATCAAGTGAAAAAATCAGGGAAAAAGTTCTTTTTATGAATAAAATAATAATTATTATTCGTATTACTTTTATTAAAGGTCAAAGAAGGAAATAATACATACAAAAGTGAAAAAATACAACTATCAGAAAATATATGTCATAGTACATCTTCTGCTGCTGCTGACAGATTAACCCAACAAAGAAAGATTAGGAAAACATATCCTCAGCAATTTCCCAAGAAACTGAAGGAAGAGCATGATAGGTAAGTAAGCCTATTGCAGTGTGTTTGTTTTGTTTTGTTTTGTTTGGGTTTTTTTTTTTTTTTTTGAGATGGAGTTTCTCTCTTGTTGCCCAAGCTGGAGTGGAATGGTGTGTTCTTGCCTCACTGCAACCTCTGCCTACTGGGTTCAAGTGATTCTCCTGACTCAGCCTCCCTAGTAGCTGAGATTACAGGGATGTGCCACCATGCCTGGCTAATTTTTTGTATTTTTAGTAGAAATGAGGTTTCACCATGTTAACCAGGCTGGTCTGGAACTCCTGACCTCAGGTGTTCTGCCCATCTCAGCCTCCCAAAGTGCTGGGTTTACAGGAATGAGCCACTGTGCCTGGCCATCTATAGCAGTATTTCACAGGAGATAATTGTCGTGCTATAAACTAATTCAAAATTGGACTAATATTCCTTATGATTAACAAGTTTTATATTTTTACCAGGGATATTTAGCCCTGTCTGGTAATCAGAAAAATGTAAATTAACATAAAATAAGATATATTTTGTAAAGTCATGCTGATATTTAAAAAGTAATTACTCATGTTGGCAAATGTGAGGAAAAAGGCATTCTCATACACTGTTGGTATATGAAACTGGTAAATTATTTCTGAAGGGTAACTTAGTGCTGTGTATCAAAATTTCAAATAACCTGACATCCCTTTAACTCAACAACTCCACTTCTGGGACTAGATTTCCCAGGAAAACATAACTTGTGTAAACATACACAAACTTATTAAGGGCATTAATTATATATTACGCATAATGAACAATAGGCTAATTAATATATAAAATATATGTAATAAGAAGGTGAATTGAAAGTATTAAGAAAGAATTATAAAAAGTGTGGGGTAACAGATGTTAGACTCTTTAGCCTAGTTTTGGATGAGAATCATTTGCAGATATAGTTTTTGTGAGAGACATCTTACTCTGTAAATCATTTGGAGAGACACCTGCAATATTTCGTAAAGATGAAAATTTATTTCTAGTGAACTTATACACTTGTCAATAAATAGTAACTTTAAAATTTTAGTTGATTGTAAATGACCTTTTCTAATTAGGGAGTAATTATGACTGTGTGATTTGAAAAGGTAATTTTGAACTTGTAACTTCAATGAATTATCTCCAGTATCCTTTTTTATAATATATACTAGAGTGACTAGTAATAAAACCTTTAGCAGAATATTCTTTCCTTACTACTTTTCAAGTATATGCATTCTTTTGAAGATGTTGAAGTGAGAATTTAAATATCTGAGAACTGCAAAGGAAAAATAATCCAGAACATAGAAATTTTATTAGGATAATAAACAACATCTGCAGAGGTAGATAACAGGATGAACTCTTTATTTTTTAACAAAATGAATTTTAAGATAAATGTCTTTATCTGCGGATGCACCTTAAAACAAGAAAATGAAGAAAAAACAAATGTTAATATGCTGTACAAAAAAAATAGAGAAGAATTAGAAAGGAAAGAGAAACAATATAACAAAGAAGTTGAAGCAAAACAACTTGAACCAACTGTTCAATCACTAGAGATGAAACCGAAGACTGCAAGAAATACTTCAAATCAGGTAAATCAATCTTTGGTAAAAATTCTATATTTTAAACTTTATTTTATCAATGTTACTTATAATATCCACTTGATTTAATATACATTATTTAGGTAAAAAACAAACCAGAAATGTTATCTCATTTTTAAAAATGAGTGATGACACTTACAGGTACAATTATTAATATTTATTATAAATCTTGGCATCCACATAGGATATTATTTTATGACAAAGAGCTTTTGAAAACAATAATATGCCATAGTATATACTTAGTGATAACCTATTGATAAAGATTTTGTTCCCAGTAAAATTGTTCCTTGTACTTTCCCCTATTTCATATTGATTACTGTACCTAATATTATAAAGAGGAAACAGAAATTATTGCAATCACAAATAATCTCATGATATTCTTAGAAGAGCTCTATAAATTTTATCTTATTTACCACTGGTGTTTTGAAATAAAAGTTTTCTTTCGTATGGATATATTTACACCACAGAAGTAACTGTGATCTGTTGGAGAACTAGAAGTAGAGTCAGAAGTCCTGGGGAAAATCCTGTAGCTTGCTTATATTTTTAACCTTTCTTTCTCAAAATTATGGTAACTAGATGAGTTCATCAATGAATGTATATAGGAGTGACTAGTATAATGTCTAGATTTATGATTTAGTAAATGTAATTCTTATAACTGACTATAAAAGTGTTAAAAGAGTCAAATTGAAATAGAATGTTATCAGTGAAACAACTGTAATAACTCTGGGAAATTTTATCTATCCAAATAACGTGTGAACTAAGGTTCTTACTATAGGGTGGTGTATAGGTTAGATATCAAAGTGTAAATGCAATTTTTTGACATATTTTAATTTAGTCAAATTTAATTTATACTTTTGAGTTTGTTGTAATTCAGGGAAAGACTTTTCCAATTCTGAAATTCTTAAAAATTCTCTGCTGTGCATGTGTGTGTGTGTGTGTTTACTTTTATAAATTCATTGACTTTAAATAAATTTCTGAACTTTTTGGAATTTATGCTCTATAAGGTTCAAAATTTTGCTTCAACTTTTTCTCCAGTTGGATATCCACTTACGGTAACCTTTTTAGTGCATGGATGTGCAGGTTAGTCTTTAACTTCAGAGGTAATCATGATATGTTATTTTATTGAGTACTAGCTAAAACTTTCTTTTGTTTTATTTAGGATTTTCATAATCATGAAGAAATGAGAGATCTGATGGATGAAAATTGCATTTTGAAGACAGATACTGCTATACTCAGACAGGAAATATGCACAATGAAAAATGACAACCTGGAAAAAGAAAATAAATATCTTAAGGACATTGAAATTGCTAAAGAAACAAATGCTGCCTTGAAAAGTGTATAAAACTCAATGAAGAAATGATAACAAAAACAGCATTCCGGTATCAACAAGAGCTTAATGATCTCAAAGCTGAGAATACAAGGCTCAATTCTGAACTGTTGAAGGAAAAAGAAAGCAAGAAAAAACTGGAAGCTGAAATTGAATCTTATCAGTCTAAACTGGCTGCTGCTGTAAGTAAACACAGTGAAAATGTGAAAACAGAAAGAAACCTAAAACTTGCTGTTGAGAGAACACAAGATGTTTCTGAACAAGTAAAAATGAGTTCTGATATTTCCGAAGTAGAAGATAAGAATTAGTTTCTTACTGAACAACTTTCTAAAATGCAAATTAAATTCAATACCTTAAAAGATAAGTTCCGGCCGCCGCCGCCGCTGCAGCCTGCTGGGCTGGAGGAAGCGGAGCTGGTGCTGTCCCGGCTCTCTTGCGGGGAAGGAACTGAGGGGGTGCTGTTGGGTGGGTGCTCCTGGTGAGAGGAGTCCACTCCATGCGTGCGGGCGGAGGCCGTCCCCCGAGAGCCGCCGACATGAAGAAAGACGTGCGGATCCTGCTGTTGGGAGAACCTAGAGTTGGGAAGACATCACTGATTATGTCTCTGGTCAGTGAAGAATTTCCAGAAGATGTTCCTCCCCGGGCAGAAGAAATCACCATTCCAGCTGATGTCACCCCAGAGAGAGTTCCAACACACATTGTAGATTACTCAGAAGCAGAACAGGGTGATGAACAACTTCATCAAGAAATATCTCAGGCTGATGTCATCTGTATAGTGTATGCCGTTAACAACAAGCATTCTATTGATAAGGTAACAAGTCGATGGATTCCTCTCATAAATGAAAGAACAGACAAAGACAGCAGGCTGGAGTGCAGTGGCGGGATCTCGGCTCGCTACAACCTTCACCTCCCAGGCGCCTGCCTTGGCCTCCCAAAGTGCTAAGATTACAGCCTCTGCCTGCCCGCCACCCTGTCTAGGAAGTGAGCAGCGTCTCTGCCTGACTGCCCATAGTCTGGGATGTGAGGAGCCCCTCTGCCCGGCCGCCCCGTCTGGGATGTGGGGAGCGCCTCTGCCAGGCCGCCCCGTCTGGGATGTGGGGAGCGCCTCTGCCAGGCCGCCCCGTCTGGGATGTGGGGAGCGCCTCTGCCAGGCCGCCCCGTCTGGGAAGTGAGGAGCGCCTCTGCCCGGCCGCCACCCGGTCTAGGAAGTGAGGAGCGCCTCTGCCCGGCCACCCCATCTGGAATGTGAGGAGCGTCTGCCCGGCTGCCCCGTCTGGGAATTGAGGAGCGCCTCTGCCCGGCCGCCCCGTCTGGGAGGTGAGGAGCGTCTCTGCCCAGCCACCCCATCTGGGAATTGAGCGCCTCTGCCCGGCCGCCCCGTCTGGGAGGTGAGGAGCGTCTCTGCCCGGCCGCCCCGTCTGGGAATTGAGGAGCGCCTCTGCCCGGCCGCCCTGTCTGGGATGTGAGGAGCCCCTCTGCCCGGCCGCCCCGTCTGGGAAGTGAGGAGCGCCTCTGCCCGGCCGCCCCATCTGGGAGGTGAGGAGCGTCTCTGCCCGGCCGCCCCGTCTGGGAATTTAGGAGCGCCTCTGCCCGGCCGCCCCGTCTGGGATGTGAGGAGCCCCTCTGCCGGGCCGCCCCATCTAGGAAGTGAGGAGCGCCTCTGCCCGGCCGCCCCGTCTGGGATGTGAGGAGCCCCTCTGCCCGGCCGCCCCGTCTGGGAAGTGAGGAGTGCCTCTGCCCAGCCGCCACCCAGTCTAGGAAGTGAGGAGCGCCTCTGCCCGGCCACCCCATCTGGGATGTGAGGAGTGTCTGCCTGGCTGCCCTGTCTGGGAATCGAGGAGCGCCTCTGCCCAGCCGCCCTGTCTGGGAGGTGAGGAGCATCTCTGCCCGGCCGCCCCATCTGGGAGGAAGTGAGGGGCGCCTCTGCCTAGCCGCCCCATCTGGGAAGTGAGGAGCGCCTCTACCCGGCCGCCCCATCTGGGAGGTGTACCTAAGAGCTCCGAAGAGACAGCGACCATCGAGAACGGGCCATGATGACGATGGTGGTTTTGTTGAAAAGAAAAGGGGGAAATGTGGGGAAAAGAAAGATCAGATTGTTACTGTGTCTGTGTAGAAAGAAGTAGACATAGGAGACTCCATTTTGTTCTGTACTTAGAAAAATTCTTCTGCCTTGGGATGCTGTTAATCTATAACCTTACCCCCAACCCCGTGCTCTCTGAAACATGTGCTGTGTCAACTCAGGGTTAAATGGATTAAGGGCGGTGCAAGATGTGCTTTGTTAAACAGATGCTTGAAGGCAGCATGCTCGTTAAGAGTCACCACCACTCCCTAATCTCAAGTACCCAGGGACACAAACACTGCCTAGGAAAACCAGAGACCTTTGTTCACGTGTTTATCTGCTGACCTTCTCTCCACTATTATCCTATGACCCTGCCACATCCCCTTCTCCGAGAAACACCCAAGAATGATCAATAAACATTAAAAAAAAAAAAGGTACAAGAAAAAAAAAGAGATAAGTTCTGTAAGACAAGATACTCTCAGAAAAAAGTCATTGGCTTTAGAAACTGTACAAAACGACCTAAGCCAAACACAGCAGCAAATAAAGGAAATGAAAGAGATGTATCAAAGTGCAGAAGCTAAACTCAGTAAATCCACTGGAAAGTGCAACTGTGTAGAAGAGAGGATATGTCCACTCCAACGTGAAAATCCATGGCTTGAACAGCAACTAGTTGATGTTCATCAGAAAGAGGATCATAAAGAGATAGTAATTAATATCCAAAGAGGCTTTATTGAGAGTAGAAAGAAAGACCTCATGCTAGAAGAGAAAAATAAGAAGCTAATGAATGAATATGATCATTTAAAAGAAAGTCTCTTTCAATATGAGAGACAGAAAGCAGAAACAGTAGTAAGTATCAAGGAAGATAAATATTTTCAAACTTCTGGAAAGAAAATTTAAACATTTGGTTCTGGATACATGTTGAACCTAGTTGAATATAAAAATCAGTAGATAAAAAGTGTGTTTACTATACTGTATAATTCCATTTACATGAAGCATCCAGAAAAGAGAAATGTATAGGTACAAAAAGTAGATTAATGTTTGCGAAGGGCTGGGGCTGGAAGCTGGTAGTGACTGCTAATGGGCGTGAGGGATCTTGCAGTGATGGAAATGCTCTAAAGTTGGATTGTAGAGATGGCTGCACAGCTCAGAAAATGTACTAAAAATCTTTTAACTTTATGTTAAAACAGATACATTCTATAGTATGTAAATTATATTTCAACAAAGCTTTTTGATTTAAAAAAAAAAGGAAAAATGTGTTTACTACATCAGCTTAGAAACATACCTTGTTTCCATAGCGGTGAGAGATGATTTACTTTGAGAGAAGACATTGTGTCACCTATGACATTTTATTAGGCATAGAGTCATATTTTAAGGTAGATAGTCCTGTAGTGCTGAAATAATAATTTTAATGTCTTTATGTTGCCACATGTTAAGACCATGATGAAGGTATAAATGGAAATGTTTACACCTGAAATGAGTATTTTCAAATTAAAATTTAATTAAGTGATTTGCTTCAACACTGAATTCTAGATTTCCCAGATGAACTGAAGTGTATTGCATGTCTTGTAATATCTTGCTTTAAGTAGTTTTTTAAATATTTTAGTTGGTATAGCTTTATTATTATTCATATTAATTTAACTTAAATCTGAAAATATGTCAGTCTCAAATTACATATTTTTATGACCACGTAATGTTTTAAAGGCACCTACTTGTTATAAAATTATAATTTAGGGTAAATGTGGTAAATTTTAGCAAAACTATATTTGATTTAGTCTTCCCACTGGTATTCATAATTTACTTTGAATATTTTTATTAGTAATTAGCCCATAATTTTTATTTCAAGGCTCAATGACTATCATTTGAATATAACTTTGTCCAGTACAAAGATACTGTAGCTGCCTGTGATTTATGAGTTAGGCATTAGTTCCCCATTTTCAGACCAAAGAGGGGTGGCAGGCTTCACGTACAGTGGGAATGGAGTAATTACAGGAGGGAGTTGTAGGAGCTTGAAGTCAGAGAGGGAGGTAGAGGCCTGTTTACCTAGGGCCTCAAAGGCCATTGGAATTTTACTTTTATTCTGAGACAGGAATCTGTTGGAAGGATTTGAACAGTTGATTGAATATGTTAGGAACTTTGAGGTTGAGTTGAGCTTCTAAGATGATTGAATGGTGGGATGAATCGGTTATATTAAGAGAATACCAATTTGGCAGGAGGATAACACATTCTGCATCCCTCACTGAATTCAGTAATAAATGAAAATGTGTGCATGTGATTAAAAGAAGGTGAATTGATGTGTGTGAGATAATTTTCAAAGTAGGTATGTTAGAGTTAAATATTATTAACATAATTTAATAATAAGGCAATTTATAAAATCAGTAACAAAAATATTTTATCAGGTGGTTTTGAGACAACTTCAATAAGAAGTGGCTGACAGCGTAAAAAAATTAACGATGTTAGAGTCTCCACTGGAAGGTACATCATGTTGTCACATTAATTTGGATGAGACACAGGCCTCAAAGAAGAAATTATTTCAAGTGGAAAGTCAAGTATGTATGGAATTTAACATGTTGACAGTTATTCTGTAGCTGGTTGAATTACATAACGTGTTTTAGGATACTAATTTTGGCAGAAGCTTGATTTTGTACTTTCATTATAATTAATTATTTCCATTTTACTATCTTTATAATGTACTTTTTTTTTATATTGTGACTTTTGTTCTACCATTTTGAAAAAGGATTGCATACCTTTTCTCTTACAATATGTACCCTTGGAAAAGTTGATAATTATACATCATTCCTCAGAGAAAATTGACTTTTTTCCTGTTAAACATATTTTCAAGTAATTTTTGTATTGCTATGATGAGGCAGGCCAGATTAAATCAGAGGACAATGTTTAATGGAATGTTCCAGAAAATTGTCTTATTTCTTCACTTTTGTGAAAGGACACAGAATCTGTGTCTATTTCACAGATTCTAAGTTAAGTTGTATAGAAAGGGCATTATACTATTCTTTGAAATGTACATGTTTTATGTCAATTTACAAACTATTGTTAGGCATTTTCTTTATTTACCTTTTATTTAAAATATACTATAAAAGTATAGAAATATTTAGATCTGATATAGTATGTACATCAAAAATTGAGAGCTGAGAATATTATCTTGATCCTGCCATTGTATTTTAAAAACAGTTTCACTGAGATATAATTCATGTATCAGACAGGCCAACCATTTAAAATGTGCAACTCAGTATCTGTTAGTATATTCACAGCATTTTCATCACCCTGAAAAGCAATGCCACATCTCCTAGGCATGACTGCAGCCTTCATCCATGTCCCTCCACCTACCCGTGTTGTAGGCAAACACCATCTACTTTTGTCTCCATAGGTTTGCCTGTTCTGCATATTTCATATACATAGAGTTAGACAATACATAGTTCTTTGTGACTGGCTTTTTCACTTAGCTTAATGTTTTCAGAATTCATGCATGTTTTAAGCACAAATTGGTAGTTTATTTCTTTTTATAGTTAAATGATACTCTATTGCATGGCTATACTGGTTTTCCATTCATTCATCAGTTGATGGACGTTTAGGTTAGTTTCCACTTCTAGCTATTATGAAAAATGCTGCTGCAAACGTTCACTTACAGGTTATTATGTGGACACGTGTTTTTATTTCCCTGCCATTGGACTTTATCCTCAGAGTTAATTGGGCAGATTTCAGCACTTGTCTTGCTCATGCTATCCTTTCTGCCTTCTCAGTTCCTGTTCATCTAGCCTCATTCATTCAGACCTGGCAGACAGTTTTTTTGTTTTTACGAAGCTTTCTCTGACTGTTCTGACTCTCATTGACCTTATGTGTTAGGAATTGTTGTCCAGTCTGTGCAGAAAAACTTAGTCCTTAATGTTACATGGCTTTTTCTTTTTTATGGAAGATAATTTTGTCTCAGTATAAATTTGCTTAATGGGGGAATAATATACAATATGTATGCCACCTATCCTTGCATAAATTGAAAATATTTTAGCTTAGAAGTTTTTAGCATACAATTAAATACTTTATACCATACCAATTATTTGTTCTTTGAGACCTTGACACTGTAAGGTTTATATTCTAAATGTATTTTTAGCAATTAAATATCAAATCTAAACCAATTAGTCTAATAGAGGAGACTTGTTCAATCACATGTTTATGTTTTTCTCACTATGAAAAAGAATCTAAATTGGCCTTTTTTCACTATGCAGCAGAACTGTGTTTCTGGACTGCTAGCCGTTTGTCAGCTGAACAGTTCTGGCTGCAGCTTCTCTGATGAAGGATAGCACAGCCCCTCAATCTGAGTGCTCAGCAGAGTGCTTGTGAAGGCAGCACCACAGCAACAGTTGCTCAGAGGGAACGGATTCAGGAGCCTTGATTTAGCAATAGAGTCCAGGGTTTTCAGCTCAGTGTCTTTAGCCTGTCTCTGCTGGTCATGTCAGTTATGTACTATTCCATCCAGGAGGTGCTATTTACATTGTAGTACATATATAGTCATTGCCTACTGAGTCATACACAGAGAAAAGTAAGTTATAAATTATATGTCCCCCATTTGCTGCAACTCTCAGTGGTGGGAAGAATGATTCAGTGCAGCTCTAGGAGACTACTTCCATTGGCATGCCACCTGCCTAACATACACAATTTTGTTAAGATATACAATAAAATTATTATGCTAATAGCAAATATTTTATGTAGCTCACTATGTTCCACGTACTCTTGTAAGTGCTTCATGTTAGTCCCCAGTTAAACACCTGGTTGGGGGAGGTGGCTCATGCAAGTAATCCTAGCATTTTGGAAGGCTGAGGCAGGAGGATCACTTGAGCCCAGGAGCTTGAGGTCAGCCAGAGCAATATAATGAGAACCTGTCTTTAAAAAATAAATAAATAAATAAATACTTAGAGGCATGGTGGTGCATGCCTGTAGTCCCAGCTACATTGAGAGGCTGTGGTAGGAGGGTCGCTTGAGCTTGGAATATTGAGGCTGCAGTGAGTGTTGATCAAGCCACTGCACTCCAGTCTGGGTAACAGAGTGAGACTCTGTCTCATAAATAAAACGTTTTGTATAGATTCCCATAGAAGTGAGTTAGACATCAGGCATAGTATTATTAGCCACTTTGATGTCTGCCTTGGGAGTAAATGGGAAGAAGGGAGATGTCTACTTGACTGGAGCTTTCCAATGATATATTTGAGTGTCCCCTGAAAGAAACTTTAGAAACTTTAGAACAAGACTTTCATCTTGTCATATCTCTATGGAAAAGGAAACTCTTTAAAAGAAAACAAAGGCAAACAATTGATCATCTGATTCTCATGGGAAAGTTTTCATTATAAAAGAAAAAAAGGGCTAGGTGCCGTGGCTCACGTCTGTAATCCCAACATTTTGAGAGGCTGAGGTGGGTGGATTACCTGAGGTCAGGAGTTCAAAAACAGCCTGGCCAACATGGTGAAACCCTGTCTCTACTGAAAATACAAAAATTAGCCAGGCATGGTGGTGTGCACCTGTAGTCCCAGCTACTTGGGAGGCCGAGGCAGGAGAATCACTTGAACCCAGGAGGTGGAAGTTGCAGTAAGCCAAGATGGCGCCACTGCACTCCAGCCTGGATAACACAGTGTGACTCCATCTCAAAAAAAAAAAAAGAAAAAAAAAGGGACAAAGTATACTGGTCCAAAAAAGAAGAAAGAAAGAAAAAAGGACAAAGTATACTGGTCAATATCATAATGGTGAGACTGTCCCCCTTTGAGATTAGAAAATAACGGTATACTCAAAGTAACATCAATAAGAACCAACATAAAATAGACAAGATTCACTATCTACAAAAGTAATCTGTACCAAGTAGCAATGTCTGAGCGTGTGGTTGAGAATATTGTCTATAATATGTGTACTAGAAGGAAGAGGCCTCAAGAAAAAGGTCAGAGCTCGAAATGCAGATTAGGGAATCTAGGTCAAAGTTTTGAGATTTTAGGAGTCCTGAGAGAATTTAAAAAGTGGAATAGCAGCCAGGCGTGGTGGCTCACGCCTGTAATCCCAGCACTTTGGGAGGCCAAAGCAGGCAGATCATGAGGTCTGGAGTTCAAGATCAGTCTGGCCAACATAGTGAAACCCCATCTCTACTAAAAATATGAAAAGTTAGCCGGGTGTGGTAGCACACGCCTGTACTCCTAGCTACTTGGGAGGGTGAGGCAGGAGAATCGCTTGAACCCAGAAGGTGGAGGTTGCGGTGAGCTGAGATTGTGCCACTGCACTCCAGCCTGGGTGACAGTGGGGGACTCCATCTCAAAAACAAAGAGAAAGGAATAGGACTGAAGAACAGAGGTTGCTGCATTTAGAAATGAAGCGGGGTCAGAGGAGCAGAGGGAACATTTGGTCACTGCTCGCAGCTGCTGCTGAGTAAAGCAGGATAAAGTCCTGCATGACCCTTGGACTTTTTTATTGGAATTATTAAAAATCAGATTTCCATATTAAAAACACAATAAGTGATGAAAAATAGATTTCTGGATGAGACCATGTGTCACAGAGTCCAATGGAAGGGGAGAAACAGGAAAATAGAAAAACCACAAAAAGTAGACAAAAGTTGTGTTTTTGTTTATTATAGGAAAAAACTTTATTTAAAGAGAAAGGGTTAAGAGAAAGGGAAAAACTGAAACCTGTGGGTGAATACTTACAGAGAATGACAGTATTTAGCTCAACCTGAAGACAGATGAGGATCAAACATGTAGTAGGAAATAGATAAGAGTTTTCTAAAAATCCTCTTAGGAAGATGTAATTTAAGAAAACTTGGAGTATCTTAAACTATTAATGACAATGTTTCTAGAGCATCTTTAAAAAGTAAAATGTAAATATAACTACACATTTTTTACTAACCTTTAGTATTTTATGTGTAAAAACCCTTGTTTGTAACAAACATTTTTGGCAGTTTAAATTTCAGAAAATATAATGAAAGTATGTATCATTTTTAGCAGTTTTAAGAAAAGTGACTATTTTTGAAATCTGCCCTTATTGGCATCAGGTTTATAAAATGCACTTTATACCCCTGCCTAAATACGTATTACTCATCAACTTATGAGAAATAATATTTTTAAGATAAAAGAGGGTCTCTAGATTTTACAAAAATAATTTTAAACACTTTTTTTTAAGCCTAAAGAAAAAAATGAAGAATTAAGGAAACTTTTTGTGTTAGTATCATCACTGGAGTATAATGTGAATCAAATAAGAAAGAAATATCATGAATTAGAAGAGGCAACTGGGTGTGGTTTTCATATTGTAGAACATGTTAATCATTTATTAATTTATCTCTAATTTTACTTGACTAAAACTGAGATACAAATTCATTGTATGTCTCCATTTTCATAATTAAATGAATTCTATTTTAAAATGTATTTCAGAAACTCACAACACAACTTTATAGGCATGTGCATCATGGGGTTGGGAGTCAGCTGAGCTGCTGGGGCAAGGTTGGGATGAAAAAACTTGTATTAAAATATGTATAAAAGAGAAACAACATAATCTGAAAACTTTTTGAATGCCAAAATATTATACTTATTTATTTATTTTTATTTTTATTTATTTATTTTTTTTTGAGACAGTGCCTCTGTCTCCCAGGCTGGAATGCAATGGTGCCGTCTTGGCTCACTGCAACCTATGCCTCCAAGCAATTCTCCTGCCTCAGCCTCCTGAGTAGCTGGGATTACAGGCATGTGCAACCACAGTCAGCTAATTTTTGTATTTTTTAGTAGAGAGGAGGTTTTGCAAAGTTGGTCAGGCTGGTCTCAAACTCCTGACCTCGTGATCTGCCCGACTCAGCTTCCCAAAGTGGCGTGAGCCACCGTGCCCAGCCGCTTATTCTTTAATGATTTTGAAAACAATGACAAAGCCTTGGACATATAATGTCAAGTCCACTCTTCATTATCTAGTTTGAATTTTTATTTCTGAGGATATTTTTGCTGTCTGTGGTCATCTTTTCTTCCTTTTGTAGTATCCTCTGCTGCATTAAAATTCTTTAAAGAAGACCTATTGTGTCATTCTTTAACATCAAAATTTATCTTTATATATAGCTTATATTTTGTTTCCACTTCTTTTTCTTTTAGATATAAAACATGGAAATGTACTCATTTTACACAGATACCTCCGTTGTATACACGAAGTATACATGTTATTAAACTTCTGTTTTACAGAAATAAATATATATATATAAAAATATATGTATAACTTAAAAGTAAAATGAACATTTATGTTTTGATCACAGATTTTTTTTTTAAAAAATGGAATGTGTCTTTGAAGCCCTGAACACAGCTACTTTTGTATTTATTTACTGAGCACTTAAGTTGGTTTTCTGATTCTAATCTACATTTTTCTGTCATTGCCTTTCTCTACATTGTTTTGTATCTCTTTCATTTTGTTGACATTATGTCAGCAAAGATCTCTAGATCTCTTCTTCAAAGTCTTTAAATCGTCACACATCTCTCTGCCCCTTTCTTGGTCTTCTCTTTTTCTACATTGAATAATGTCCTTGATGCTTTTTGTGTGTACTTTTTTTCTTATAGACTGTGAATGCGTATCAAAATGTAATTTTTTGTCTTTTTCAAATGTATGTGTTTTACTTTTTTATCTTGGTTACTCATTTCTGGGTTATGGCTTATATTTAGTAATAGGTTATTTTATCTTAGCATACCAACATGGATATGAATAGTTTATTTACAAAAAGTGTATGGTTAGGCCAGGTGTGGTGGCTCACACTTGTAATCACAGCATTTTGGGAGGCCAAGGTGGGTGGATCATTTGAGGTCAGGAGTTCAAGACCAGTCTGACCATTCAAAGCCAGTCTGACCAACATGGTGAAACCCCATCTTTACTAAAAATACAAAATGAGCTAGGCGTGGTGCTACATGTCTGTAATCCCAGCTACTTGGGAGGCTGAGGCAGGAGAATCACTTGAATCCAGGAGGCAGAGGTTGCAGTAAGCCAAGATGACACCATTGCATTTCAGCCTGGGCAACAAGAGTAAAATTCCATCTCAAAAAAAAAAAAAAACAACTGTATGGTTGTAATACCGCTTTACCTGCCATGTATGCCATAAAATTGTTCTTCATATTGTTTATCTAAGATTATAATTTCATATAGAGTGCTTCCAAACTATGCTCAGTTGAAACTGAAAGGATCATAGTTTATAGATGTGTTTCTTTGATATGCTATAACATAATATCTGTTTAAACAATTATTAAATATTTACTCTTAAAAATATTTGACTTACTAATTCTGTACATTTCTGCAGCTATAAGAAACTCCTGGAAATGACAATAAATATGTTAAGTGTATTTGGAAATGAAGACTTCGATTGCCATGGAGACTTAAAAACAGATCAACTGAAAATGAATATTCTGATTAAGAAGCTAAAACATAAGGTAATTAAAAAAAATATCTTAAGGCCTAGATTACATGTGTGAGATGTGCAGGTTTGTTACATAGGTAAACGTGTGCCATGATGGTTTGCTGCACCTGTCAATCCATCACCTAGATATTAAGCCCTGAAGGAATTAGCTATTGATCTTGATGCTCTCCCTCTTGACCCCAACAGGCCCCAGTGTTTGTTGTTCCCCTCCCCGAGTCCATGTGTTCTCATCGTTCAGCTCCCACTTATAAGTGAGAAAATGTAGTGTTTGGTTTTTTGTTCCTGCATTAGTTTGCTGAGGATAACAGCTTCGAGTTCATCCATGTCCCTGCAAAGAGCGTGATCTCATTCATTTTTATGGCTCCATGATGTATATATACCACATTTTCTTTATCCCGTCTATCACTGATGGACATCTGGGTTGATTCCATGTCTTTGCTATTGTGAATAGTGCTGCAATGAACATGCAAATGCACGTATCTTTATAACAGAACAACTTATATTCCAACATACGGTAATTTTAAATCAGTTTTGGGATTAAAAATCACGTAGTTTGGGAACATATTGATAATGGAAAAACCCAAATTCTGCCAAAATATGCTGAGAAAATAGAGGATAAATATATCTTTTCAGACTTTAAATGCATCAGCCTCTTAGTTCATCTTCACCAGATCTGGGAAGACCTAGAAGGGGAGAGATTGGGCTACATTAATGAGGGCCATTTCAATCTCTTGGCCCTGCAGCAGCCATTTCAAAATATGTCAGAAAAATATATTTGGGGGTTAAATATTTTGATTTCCTTCAGCTTCTTCTCTCTGTGATGCTGTACCAGAATCAGGTGAGAAAGTAAGCCACATTATAAGAGTTAATAAAACCCATCTGATGAGATTTAATAGTTTGAAGTGTGTGATTCTCAGACCCTTTAGATAGAAATTGGAGCCAAAGAAAACAAGGTCTTATTCCTCAATATAAATCTCTCAGTGCTTTAAGCAGTCAAAGAAAGATTTTTCTTTTAATTTTACAGAATTGATACTAATGAAAAGGATAGTTTTGAAAATATAAACCTTTTTTCTATAAAAAGGACATGCTGTTGATTCTCTTATGTCTTTAACTCTAGCCAGTGATCTGAAACCAAGCAGTACCTGTCTCCAGACCACTAGTACCAAATTAATTTGGGGGGGCTGGGTAACAGGTTTATTGAGAAATAATGAACACACCATGCAAGTCACTCATTTAAAATATACGAGTCATTGACTTTAGTATTTTCAGAGAGTTATGCAGTCATCATTACAATCAATTTTAGAACATTTTCATCACCCTGAAAACAAGCCCCACATCACTTAGCCATCTTCGCTAGTTTTCCCTTCCTCCCTCAGCCGTAGGGAACCACCAACCTCCTTTATATAGATTTGCCTATAAGCCTCTGAAATAAAAAGCAAGTGGTCTACTGTGACTGGCTTATTTCACTTAGCATAATTTTTCATGCTGCATCTGTGCTGTAGCAGGTATTGATGTGGGGTTTTTCTCGTTAGTTCAGCTACATCTGGGTTCTTCTCTCATGACCAGGAAAAATTAAGCACACAGACACATTGAAGGGTGAGGAGGACAGAATTTATTAAGTGAAAGGAAAGCTCTCAGCAAAGAGAGTGGTCCTGCAAACAGGTTTCCACCTCACAATTGAATACCAGGAGCACATGAGCTGAAGTGGCCAGGCTCCTCCCCTGCATAAGGCGTGAATTCCTGGTGGCTCCATCCCATTCCCCCAGTGCATGTGGGCCTCTGGTCTGCTGCAGGCATGTCCAGGCAAGACAAGTCCAGGTTCCCTTATCTGCACTTAACTTCTGGTGTAAACACTTGTGGGGCTGGTTGGAGATTCTCCAGGGACCCTTCTATATCTGCCTAGGCATTTTTCTGTCTCCTCCTAATACAGTATCAGTACTTAATTTCTTCTTACTGCTGAGTGATATTCCATTGTATGGATACATCAAACAGTTTATTTATCCATTCACCAGGTGATGGACCTTTGGGTTCTTTCCCACCCAAAGGTGATGGACGTTCTGGTTCTTTCCACTTTTTGACTCATATTAATAATGCTGCTGTAAACATTTATGTATGAGTCTTTGTGCTTGCATGATTTTTATTTTTCTGGAGTATATACTTATGACTGGAATTTCTGGGTCGTATGGTAACTTCATGCTTAACCTTTTGAGGAGCTGCCAGTTTGTTTTCCAAAGCGGCTGCATCACTTTACATCCCCAGCAGCATTGGATAATGGTTTTAATTTCTTTACATTTTTCCTAACACATTTTCTCTTTTTTATTGAACAAAGATTTTATCCTGTGGTGTAAAATGATACCACATGTGGTTTTGATTTACATTTTCCTAATGACTAATTACATCAAGCATCTATTAATGTGCTCATTATCCATCTTTATATCTTCTTTGCAGATACATCTATTCAAAATCTTTGCTCATTTTTAAAATTGAATTATCTTGTTACTCATGAATTGCAAAGGTTCTTTGCATATCCTATATATGTAAGTCGCTTATCAGGTATATGCTTTTCAAATACTTTCTTCTACTTAGTGTCTTGCCTTTTCACTTCTTGATACTGTCTTCCCAGGCACTGCAGTTTTCAATTTTGAAGTCCATTGAATCCATTTTTCCTTTAGAGTCATAGCTAAGAAAACACTGCCAAATGCAGTCACAAAGATTTATGCCAGTGTTTTCTTCTGAGAGTTTTATAGTTTTAGCTGTTAGAGTTAACTGTTTTATTTTGAGTTAATTTTTAAAAAAGATATTTGGTCCTAATTTATTTATTTTTTGCATATGGATACCCAGTTGTCCCAGCACCATTTGTTGAAAAGACTCTTCTTTTCCCGTTTTGTTCTTTTGTTAACTTTATATAAAATCAATTGACTGTAAATGCAGAAGTTTATTTTTAGATTATCAATTCTTACTTTATGTCTATTCTTATGCTAAGGCCAAAATGAATTTACTGAGAAGTTTTTTTCAATCATGTTGCATATTACCAGTTGTCTTATGTCGTAATAAAAATTACATTTATTAGAATATCTTTAATTTCACCTTTTGTGTCTCAAAGGAGTCTCTGGCCAGCTTATACCTTACTTACTCTAAGACATGATGGGAAGCCAGGCCTATAAGACGCACTTTATTTCTTTTTTCTCCATTCAAATCTTTAGTCTCTTTTCCATTGTCTCCCGCTATAGTTTTGTTTTCAGTAAGTTTTGGTCACAGGATCTGCTGACATAGTCTAATATTTAGTGCATTATGTTTTGCTAACTCATTATAATTCATAGGGTCTTCCATAGATGTTTACCATCCAGGAAGGAGAAGTTTAAGTCTGAGCCGCCAGCTTTCCTCAGTGCAAATCAAGTGAAGTCATCATCTTGCAGTTCACAGATCCTCTTTCCACCTGGTAGCTGGTTCTCTTGGGTAGCACTGTGGCTAATCCTTTTCTTGGTGCAGATCTTGCATTCTCAGAAACCACAGTTAGCTGTATTGACCGCCTTTTACTGAAACAGAGATGCACAGCTCTGCTTTCTAGCTCAGTAGAGGATTCTTGGAATATAAAGTTTGACTCATTCCAAGAAAAGGTCTTAGGAGTGCAGCACTTCAAAATCGGGTAATGTTCAGGCAATTTATCAGAGACACATAGTAGATTAGTATTTTGACTTTCAAAATTTCAGAGCCAAGTTGTGTGCTATAGAGAAGTCTTGTGGTATAGTATAGAGATGGGATGGTCTTAACTTCTCCAAACAAACAAGCTTGAAGTAAGGTAAAGGAGAAATTGCATTTGATTGCTTAACACTCAAAGCACACTATGTTTATTTTACTTCTGTGAAGACTAAAAATCATTTCATAATGTTCTCCTTATTTCCTCATCGAGAAAAGGAAAATAAAAATTAAATACTAGATTGATTAATAAATACTGAAAGCTTATCTTTTAGAATTTTAGTTAATTCAAATCAGGTAAATGTCTGATTTTGATTGTGTAACCAAGTATTTCTAGTTTTTTTTTCATACCATATGTCTTCTTCTTGCTTCCCAGTCTTATTTCCTAACTTGAGGGGAATCCGTAAGGAGACACCCTTGCCTTGTTATCAGAGTTCATAATTGAAGGAGTTTTAGGAAAAGTTCCTCCTCAGCAGCTTATGTCTCTGTCCTGGTTATCTGCTGCTTCTCAATAATGTTTTCCATCAATACATTAACCTCAACATGTGTTAGATCTTACTTTAAAGGAGACTCTTTTCTGCTGCATAAGTTATGTTTCCTGTTGTCTCTTTTTAAAACTTATTTTTCTAACAATTACCCAGAGTTTTGTGGCTTAAAAGAAAAATATTTATTTTGTTAATGAACCTGTGGTTTGGAAAAAGCTTGGCCAGGACAGCTCGTCTCTACTCCCCTCAGCTTCCCTAGGAACAGCTATCAGTTGGGGAAATGGAATCCTCTGAAGCGTTGCTCACCCACGTGTTTGATGGTTGATGCTGGCCATTGGCTGGAACCTTGGTTGGGACAGGCAGCATGAACACTGACACTGGCACTGCCAGGTTCTCTTTGTGGCCTGAGTGCTCTCACAGTCTGGGGGCTGGGTTCCAAGGGAAAATAGTCTGAGATAGGTAAGCCACATGGTATCCCTTTTACTGCATTCTATTCATTAGGAGGAAGTCAGTAAGGTTGGCCCATATTCTGTTTTTTTAAATGGGATCGATGTAACTTCTCTTTTGTTTTAATTGACACATATATACATAATTGTGTTATAGAGTGATATTCTGATACATGTAAATAGGGTGTAATGATCAAGCTAACTAGCATATTTACTACTTCAACCATTTTTCACTTCTTTGAATTGTGAACATTCACAATCTTCTGGCTTTTTAAAAATATACAATAAATCATAGTTAACCATATTCACCCTACAATGCCGCAGAACACCAGAACTCATTCTTCTTATCTAACTGTAATTCTATATCCATTAAGCAACCTACCTTCCCCTACTTCTTTGAGATTTTTGTTGTTGTTAAGAGACAGGGTCTTGCTAGTGTAGTCTGGGCTCTGGGCAACTATAGTCACCCAGACGGGAGACAGTGGTTTGATCATAGTTCACTGCAGCCCCCAACTCTTGGGCTCATGTGATCCTCACACCTCAGCCTCCTGAGAAGCTAGGATTATGAGCATACACCATTGCACCCGTCTGATTTTTGACTTTATAGAAATATCTCCCTATGCTGCCCAGGTGCTCTGGAACTTTTGGCCTCAAGTGACTCTCCTGCCTTTGTCTTTCTAAGTGCTAGGAAATTACAGGCGTCAGCCATGTTGCCCAGCCCTCAATTTTTCTTTAGCTCCCACACAGGAGTGAGAATGTGCAGTATTTATCTTTCTGTGTCTGCACTTAACATAACATCCTCCAGACTGATCCACGTGGCCACGATAACAGGATTTAATTCCTTTATATGGTGAATAGTATTCCATTGTGTATGTGTGCCACAGTTTTTTGTCTTTTCATTTGGTGATGGATATGTAGGTTGATTCCATACATTAGCCGTTGTGAATAGTGCTACAATAAACATATGAGGACAGGTATCCTTTTGATCTATTGTTTTCTTTTCTATTGCCTGAATACCCAGTAGTGGGCTTGCTGGATCCCTCAGCAATTCCATTATTAATTTTTTGAGGAAACCTCATGTTGTTTTCTATAGTGGCTGCACTAATTTACCTTCCCACCAACAGCACGTAAGAGTTTACTGTTCTCTGGAACCTCACCAGCATTTTTTTTATCTTTTCAATGATAATAATTTATTCAAATTGAAGCAAGATTATATCATATCGTAGATTTGATTTGTATTTCTCTGAGGATTAGTGATATTGAGCATTGTTAAATTTATTTATTGGCTATTTTTATTTCTTTTTTCTAAAAAAAAAGTATAGTTAGATATTTTGCCCAATTTTGAACTCAGATTTTTTTTTTACTGTCAAGTTGTTTGAATTTCTTGTACATTTTGCATATTAGTCCCTTATTAGATTAATAGCTTGATGATATTTTCTCCCATTCTACAAGTTTTGTCTTCACTCAGTTGTTAGCTGGACAGAAGCTTTTTAGCTTAATGTAGTACCATTTGTCTATCATTTGTTTTTTGCCTATGCTTCTGATATCTTACCCATAAAAATCTTTGTGCAGACTGTCCTCAAGAATTTTCCCTATGTTTACTTATAGTAGTTTGATAATTTTGGGCCTTGCATTTCAGTCTTCAATTGATTCTGAGTTTATGTTGTTATATGGTGTTACATAGGAAGCTAGTATCATTCTTCTCCATATGGATATTTAGTTTTCCCAGTGCCATTCATTTGAAGAGGCTGTCCTTTCCCCAGTGTATGTTCTTGGCACGTTCATCCAAAATCACTTGGCTGGAAATATGTGGATTTATTTCTGGGTGCTGTATTCTGTGGCCTTTACCCCAAGAATCATTACTTCTTAAAATGCAACTCAAATTAGCACGAAACATTTGCAGTTTAAGGAAAGGCTTATGGCATCAGAATACTTATTTATAGGATTCATTATTTTGTGTTTTTTTGAGATAGGGTCTTTGTCTGTCATCCAGGCAGAAGGGCAGTGATGTGGTCATAATTCACTGCAGCCCTGAACTCTGGGTACAAGCCATCCTTTTGCCTCGGTCTCTCAAATAGCTGGGTCTACAGACATGAGCCACCATGCCCGGCTAATTAAAAAAAATTTTTTTTTGTAGAGATGGGGCCTCACTATGTTGCTCTGGCTGATCTCAAATTCCTGGCCTCAAGTAATCTTTCTGCCACAGCTTTTTAAAGTGCTAGGATTACAGGCATGAGCCACCATGCCTAGTATAGAGTGTTATATTATTTTCAAAGTCTTATTCCTAGAGCCATTTATTGACTTTGGCCTAAATAACTCAATGTGATATTTCTGAAACTTTTTTGACATATTATGGGGAATGATAATGAGGGAAGGGGGATAGACACTTTTTACTAAGAGATAGCTTAGTGCCATTTAAGGAGGAACAAAAATAAATTATCAGAAAAATAAAAGTAAGATGAAGTGCAAAAGTTCTGTGGCAAAGATGATGATAGTTAAATAATGTATTTTTGTGACTCATGGTAGCTTTAACTTTGTTCTTAAAATTCTGAGTAATTTAAGGGTTCACATTTGAAGAATCTACTGCACTACAAATAACAGTTTATTCCAAGTAAATGCATTTCAAAATTTGCTATTGATTTTGTATTAGATTATTCTCAGCCTACTTCATTATCAAGCTATACTATTTTATTCATGCAGTTTGATGATCTTACAGCAGAGAAGGAATCTGTATCTTCAAAATGTGTCAATTTGGCTAAAGACAATCAAGTTCTTCAACAGGAGTTATTATCGATGAAAAAAGTACAACAGGAATGTGAAAAACTTGAGGAGGATAAAAAGATGTTGGAAGAAGAAATATTAAATCTTAAGACACATATGGAAAACAATATGGTAGAACTTAGTAAACTACAAGAATATAAATCAGAGCTAGATGAAAGGGCAATGCAGGCAGTAGAAAAATTAGAAGAAATCCATTTACAGGTTAGTTTTTTAAATCAGGTAAGTTTATCTGTAATGTGCTTTCCTTTATTTCACTGCAAATTGTATTTTGGATATGTGTATATTGTGTTTCCTCTGCCTCTCTTGTAGCAATTTGCTTTGTAGAGTTTTAGAAAAAAAAATGGCATCTGTTTTTTCTTTTAAATATTTAAATTTCCATTATTATAACAAAATCAATGTTTCAGAGTAATGATTCTTACTATGGAGTCTTTTGATGATTAAGACCAGTTGGCATAAGAAAAAGTTGTGATTTAGAAATTATGTGATACTTTTGAATTGGTCTTAAGCTACATTGTTTGTTGATCACTTTTTAAAATTATGAATGGATTCTATTGCTTTTTATACGACCAGATTACATTAATACTAACATAATTATGGTTTCAAATTTTTATAAATCAGACAATTCTGAATTTGGTTATTAGTTTTGATACTGTTGATAAACATTTTAAGCTTCAGCCTCTTTTTTTTAACATATTCAAAATTGCTCTTTGAATCACTGGCTCAAAATGAAAGGCAACAAACATATAATAGGTTATAATTGTTTTAAAAATATATTCTTTTCATTTGTTTTAGAAACAAGCACAATATGAAAAACAATTAGAGCAGTTAAACAAGGATAATACGGCTTCACTAAATAAGAAGGAACTCACACTTAAAGATGTGGAATGTAAATTTTCCAAAATGAAAACTACTTATGAAGAGGTTACAAACAAATTAGAAGAATATAAGGAAGCCTTTGCAGCAGCATTGAAAGCTAACAATTCCATGTCAAAAAAATTAATGAAGTAAGTCCAAACATACACTCATAGAAAATGAATTCAGCTCATTGTTTTGAAAGCATAATTTTTAGTGAGATGGCTTCAGGATGTTAGTAGGAAGTGAATGCTAATTTGACAATGTAATTTGGGAAAATAATGTTAGTAAGTAATCTTACCTTTAAAATGTTAGTCAAGGATAATTTCTGTCTCTCCTCTCTTTTTTTTTTTTTTTTTTTTTTGGCTTTTGTATGGCTTTTTTCCCCTGAAAAGTCTCTTGTAGTTAATCTGTTAGTTTTTTTACTAAGTATTTTTGAAGCTTTATAATTAATAAAGTGATCTTGTTTTAAATTATTTGTCAGAATTTCCCTAAATAGTAATATTAATGAGTTTATTTTTTGGTATATCACGACCTAAACCCAAAGTGTCAAGTGATACTGCTACTCTGGGCACAATCGTTTTTGATTGTGATCTTTAGTATTATCACTAGAGGGTGCCTCAAGAAAGACTATTTGTGTAACATATTCAAGATGTTATAGAAAGGCATCCTTATGAAATAGGGAATAATTATCACAGGAATTTAAAGAAGTGTAATTCACAAAGTGGTTAAAAAATAACACCTTGTTCAGTCTGAAGGGGTGTGTGGAAGGCAAAAAGAACAAGCCCCACCTCCAGTGCCTTGGTCACAGTGCTGGGGGCTAATTGCCTTCAGAGATGCTTTAGTTCTTTTTGATCAACAACCAAACAATCTAGTTCTCCCCTAGGAGTTGTTCCTCTGAATTATTCCTCATTACCAAATGTTTAATTGGTCCTAGATAATTGGTGAAATGTACAAGGGTGAAACCTAAAACTGGTTTACTAAACACAAGTATTCCTAGATTTTTTTTGTTCATTTTAGTTTTCTTAACCTACATTAAGGAGTACAACATGATGTTTTGATATAATTATTTCTAGTGAAGTGGTTCTTACAATCAAGCAAATCAACATATTCCTTTTCCCATGTTGTTACCCTTTAAATACAAGTATTTCAAATGGAATCTTCAGAATCTTACAAGTAGAGCCATTTTAGAAGGCAGCAAGTTTTATCTGTTGAGCCATACATCACTGGTAGCCATTTCTCTTCCCTGTCTACTTTGTTTGAGCTGCTTGTTCAGTATAAATCACCTTAGAAACACAGGTGCTTCTTTAGAATGATTTTAAAAGTATAATTCCTTACAACAGGTATGCATGCTCTCACACATCTTCAGTGTGAAAACACTGTTTAGTGGGTAATTTGGTTTACTCTCAGGGCAAGTTTTTAAAAACTAGAAGTCATTAAGAATCATTTAAGGAAAAATGAAATACTAAGCATATGTCTTTGCTATCTTTACAGATCTAATAAGAAAATAGCAATGATCAGCACCAAGCTCCTTATGGAGAAAGAGCGGGTGAAATATTTTCTCAGCACTCTTCCTACAAGGCGAGGCCCAGAGTTACCTTGTGTTGAAAATCTTACTAGTATAGGACTCAACAGAAAATATATTCCCCAAATGCCCGTAAGAATTCCTACTTCAAACCCTCAGACCTCACATAACTGCAAGAACTACTTGACTGAGGTTCGTTATATGACCGTTTCTCTTTAGGGTTTCATTTCTCTAGCGTAATTCTTGTTTTTAATTTGGTGAAATACTGAGTTGTTCTGTTGACTTTTGCATGTTAAGTAAAGATCATAATTAGCTGTGTTAACACAGAAAGGAAATGGGAACCTTACATTTTTTAATTCCCTGGATCTCTCATTTTTGAGAGATATCCATTTGCTAACTTTATTCAATAAATGTGACTAAACTGACACGTTTAAAATGTCTTTAAAAGCTGCATTTAAGTTAGGTTTTAGAAATTGCATGTTATTGCCTTATAATTGATGATATACTTTGAGATACTTTGGCTTACTCTCTAATTGATTGTAGTTTAGCTGTGGTTCATACCACATTTTTTTTTTCTTTTTTTTGAGGCAGTGTCTCACTCTGTCACCCAGGCTGGAGTGTCGTCATGCCATCTCCACTCACTGCAACCTCCACCTCCCGGGTTCAAGTGATTCTCCTGCCTCAGCCTCCCAAGTAGCTGAGACTACAAGCACCCACCATTACACCCCGCTAATGTTTGTATTTTTAGTAGAGACAGGGTTTCACCATATTGGCCAGGCTCTTCTTGAACTCCTGACCTTGTGATCTGCCTGCCTCAGCCTCTCAAAGTGCTGGGATTACAGGCATGAGCCACCACACCTGGCCCATGTCACTTTTAAAGTTTCTTTGCACCAGGCAGGCGCGGTGGCTCATGCCTGTAATCCCAGCACTTTGGGAGGCTGAGGCAGGTATGTCACGAGGTCAGAAGTTCAAGACCAGCCTGGCCAAGATGGTGAAACCCCGTCTCTACTAAAAGTACAAAAAAAAAAAAAAATAGCCGGGTGTGGTGGCGGGCACCTGTAATCCCAGCTACTAGGAAGGCTGAGGCAGAGAATTGCTTGAACCTGGGAGACAGAGGTTGCAGGAGCTGAGATCGCACCACTGCACTCCAGCCTGGGTAACAGGGCAAGACTCCGTCTTGAAAATAAAAAATTAAAAAAAAAGTTTATTTGCACCATCTCAACTCTTCCCACCCATAATCACAACTGAATGATTGGCATCCAAACACTTTACCACATATGGATGTTTATTATTTAGTAGAATCCAAAATAATTGCATTTTATGAATTAAACCAAACACTAAAATGTTCATTTCCATTTTTATGTTAAAAGCTTTGTGCTTGGCCAGGCGCGGTGGCTCACACTTGTAATCCCAAAATTTGGGGAGGCCGAGGCAGGTGAATCACCTGAGGTCAGGAGTTTGAGACCAGCCTGGTCAACATGATGAAACCTGTCTCTAGTAAAAATACAAAAATTAGCAAGGCATGTTGGCAAGCATGTGTAATCTCAGATACTCAGGAGGCTGAGGCAGGAGAATCACTTGAACCCAGGAGACAGAGGTTGCAGTAAGCCAAGATCATACCACTGCACTATAGCCTGGGTGATGGAGACTCCGTCTCAAAAAAAAAAAAAAAAAAAAAAAAAAAAAAGCTTGTGCTTTTCTTACATAAGAGTATATCTTCTGACTATAAAAATCCTGGAAGAAAACCTAGGAAATACTCTTCTAGCCATCATATTTGTCAATTTATGGCTAAGTCCTCAAAAGCAATTGCAAGAATAACAAAAATTGACAAGTGTGATCTAATTTAGCTAAAGAGCTTCTGCACAGCTCGAGAAACTATCACGGGATTAAACAGACAGCCTAAAAGAATGGAAGAAAATATTCACAAACTATAGATATAGCAAATGCCTATTATCCTATTATCCAGAATCTATAAGAGCCCTAAACAAATCAACAAGCAAAAAATAAATAACACCATTAAAAATGGGCAAAGGACATGAACAGACACTTCTCAAAATAACACATGTAAGTGGCCAACAAACATTAACAAATGCTTACCATTGCTAATCATCAGAAAAATGCCAAACAAAACATCAGTGAGATACCATCTCACACCAGTCAGAATGACTTTTGTTAAAAAGTAAAAAAAAAACAAAAAAACAAAAAAACAAGATGTTGGGGATGCTGTGGAGAAAAGGGAACACACACCATTTGTGGCAATGTAAATTAATTCAGCTACTATGGAGAGCAGTTTGGAAATTAAGAACTAAGAATGACCGTTGGATGCAGCAACCCCATTACTATACTAGGGGTATACTGAAAGGACAATAAATCATTGTAACAAAAAGATGCATGCACATGTATGTTCATTGCAGCACTATTCACAATAGCAAAGACATGGAGTCAATCCAGGTGCATCCAAGGTAGATTGAAAATCCAAGGTAGATTGGAAAATTCCATATATACCATGGAATACTAAGCAGCCATAAAAAGAACAAAATCACACCATTTGCAGCAACATGGATACAGCTGGAATCCTCTCTCCTAAGCAAACCAATGCAGAAACAGAAACCAAGTATCTCATGTTTTCACTCATGTGGAAGCTACACATTGGGTGCACATTGTGATAAACATGGGAATAATAGACACTAGGAAATAAGAGCAGGGAGGGACAGAGTGGGCCAGGGTTGAAAAACTACTTACTGGGTCCTACGCTCACTACCTGTGTGATGGGCTCAATTGTACTGCAAACCTCGGCATCCCTCAATATGCCTTTGGAAGAATCCTACAGAGGTACCACCTTAATTTAATACAAACTAAAAAAAAAAAAAAGGAAAGTTTACTGTAAGTAGAGAATAGAAATTTCTTTTTAAGATAAAATTTATTGAAGTAAAAAATGGATTAAATTTTTATAAAGGGCAGAGTTTTCTAAGAATTTCAAAGCAATGCATTCATTGCAAAAGATGGCTTTAATTACTTAATCTTTTTTTTTTTTTTTTTTTTAAGGCAGGGTCTCACTGTCACCAGGCTGGAGTGCAGTGGTGCCGTCTTGGCTCACTGCAACCTCCATCTCCTGGCTTCAAGCAATTCTCCTGCCTTAGCCTCCCAAGTAGCTGGGACTATAGGTTCGCATCACCACGCCCAGCTAATTTTTGTATTTTTAGTAGAGATGGGGTTTCCCCATGTTGGCCAGGATGGTCACGATCTCCTGACCTTGTGATCTGCCTGCTTTGGCCTCCCCAAGTGCTGGGATTACAGGTATGAGCCACCATGCCTGGCCATTGTTTAACCTTTGTACTAATAAAACACTACCTTTCTAAAATCATGTATATGCAATAGATCAATATTAACTGTATTTTTGTCCGATTACTCTAAATAGCATTACACATATACATCCTCTGTTATCTAAACTTAAAATAAGTAGAAATTTTACTTTATTTATGTGATTATTTTTCTATTTAAGCAAACTTCAAGTTATGTCTAGTCACTAAAAATACTAAAGGCCACATTTTGTAAATGATACATTATTTTCATGATAATGTTTCTTGTTTAACTTAAACATTATTATTATTTTTACTTATTTTAGATGGAGCTGGACTGTGTAGAACAAATAATTAGAGAAACAAAGAGAAGTATGTTGCCAAAATTTATTAATTAAATTTAGGTTTATTTTAGAAATAAAGTGTAAATAGCAAATGGCATTCCTTTTCATTCTTGGGTTAGTAGATACTACGTCAAGTATTTTTTTTCTTACACACATCTAATGAAAGATGTGAAAACAAAAACTTTCACAGAGAAGACTGTGCTTATGCACCATAAATTCATCATGTTCTGTAGCTTAAAAAATTCCCAAGAAGTCTGTGCATCTCTTTTTCACTGGCTCTACACTTTCTTAAGTTTTGCCATCCTCATGGAACTGTCAGCCAGCACACTGAAACGATTCTCAGAAAACACAGGCATCATCAAGCTCTCAGGGTTTTGGTAGAGATTGAAGGCCAACAGACCTCAGACTCATTCAGAAATGCTTAGTTGAGCAATAACCCTTCATAAGCAGTCACTTGACAGGTGACATTTTAAATCTCCTGTCATTTACTGTGTCATTGGCTTACACTTGTTCTCAGGAAACATTCCAGATTTTTCACCATGAAATAAAAACACCCATGTCAATGTAATTCTTGTCAAGTTACTCGCCTTGTCTCTCACCACTTACTGCACTCTGCCCTTTGCTGTAGCCCAAACTGGATGGAGTGGAACTCTGCAGGGCTCTTCCTCACCTCAGGCTCTTTGCCTTTGCCTCTTCCCTCTATCTGGCAAGCTTTTCCTTGTCCTTCAGGTATCAACCTATGTTATCTCCTCCATCAGAAAGCCCATGATATTGACATAAAAGTGGGTAGGTGTCCCTTCTGTGTGTTCCAGTAGTGCCCTGCTGTATACCTGTCATGGTATCTATGACTCTATATGGACATTGCCTGCCTGTCTGTTTTTTAGGTTATAGCTTATGACTGTTGAGAGGTGGACCATGCCATCTTCATCTTGTAATTCCAGTGCTGGTTCTAGTACCTTGGCACATGGCTGTTGATTACATGAATGAAGAATGAAAAAGCTCTGATATTTAAACACAATTAGAATTAATGCCATGTGTAAATTATTAAATAGTAATTTTGTATTGTAAATGTACATACATATTTATCATACTTATTAACTCTGATAAAGTTCACAACTCTTTAGTTTTTAAACTCACACTTAGTTAACTGAAGTGTTTTAGGTAAAGGACATAATTCTTTATTTTTCTTTCTAGCTGTTGCTGTGTTGGACACTTGCTCCCATCTATTTTCTTCTCTAGAATCCACTGGTAAGCCACATCTAATGAAGAGAATATTTAACCATAAAGTTTTAAGGAATAATTGTATGATTTAAAAGATTATAAAACTTTATTACTGGGCTGTTTACACATTTTAATTGTTTTTCATAAAATATATAACATTACAATATTTACGGAAGTAGGATATTTTTGTATCATATGTACGATGATAATTTATAGGGTATTTAAAATGATGTTTTTTAGCCTCCTTAAGTTTTAAGTGGATCTTGCAAATGAAAACAAGTATTATTGAGTTTGACATACTCAAATTGCCCAAATATCAGCTGTTTAAACAACCAAGTCATCATTGATACTTTAGTAAAGGTTAGTAAAGGTCATCGAAGGCTTATTTGCAGTTTACAGTTTTTATTACTTAGGAGACTTAAGGAGTACCTGCCAGGTTTGTCCATGCTAATGCTACGATTTTGTTTTTGTAGTTCAACCATATTTTGTATGGAGATACTTTGAGGCTCTGTAAATATCTGGTTACTCCTCAGAACCTACTAGATTTAGCATTTCATGGATGACTTGTGTTTGAACAATTATTACTATGATGGTTGCCAGATGATTATTTTCTTATTCTCTTCTTTGTTCTACATGGAGAAATAAAACCAATAAATAAGGGAGAAGGAAAGCTCATGATTCTGATGCTCCAATTCCCCAAGATTAGGCCAGTGGTAGACATTCCAAGCTGACTTGATGTGTTTTTGATTTGTCTCCATTACTCTGTCAGCATTTTTTTACTTTCTGGCACAAGATGTTCTAAGCTAATCTTGTATTTTCTCTGCCACAGCCCTGGAATGAGGAATTTTTTTTAGAAGGAGAGGTGGAGCCACTGAGGAAGCACAGGTGAGCCCTCCCCAGCGTGTACTCACTGGTCCCCAACAGAAGAACAGCTGCCGCATCCACTGAGGTACCAAGAAACTAGCAAAGGGCCTTCTGGCTGTCTGGGGACAGTCCTCATGTGGTCCCTGGCTTGGCCTCAGAGGTTCTGGATTAGTCTTCCTGTAGCCTCTGTGCTGTGTCTTTAGATCAGGGCTCTGTGGGAAGGGCCCTGGGAGACCCAACAGCACAGTGTGTCTCATCTGGCAAATGTCCCTCCCTTCCTAACACTCTGACACTCAGGAATAGGGTAGATGGCGTGTCCAGGCAGTGCCAGGCCACCTCACTGTCTCCTTTGAGATGGGTCCAGAGGGCCTTTGGGGTGAGTGTGGAGCTGGGAACCTGGAGCCTGAGGCCGACTGTCTCTCCCTGTGTCTTGGAGGAAAGGCCATTTCCCAAAAAAAACCCCAGGGCCTGACCTCTGGGCACACATGCAGGGAGGGAGGGTCTGTGAGCTGAGGGGGACGTTGTAATAAGACTTTGAGCATGACTGCTCAGGGGCCTGGTCAGTGGACCATGGTCACAGGTGACCTGGTCATCAGGACCTAGTCATTTGGGACCTCATCAGCAGGTGCCTGGTTAGTGGTGGGCTCCTCAGTAAAGGCCTCATCAGTGGGGACCTGGTGACCTAGTCATTGGAAGCCTGGTCAGTGGGGGGACCTAGTCAGTGGTGGCCTTATTAGTGGGGCCTGATTGGTTGGAACATAAACAATGAAAAACTGGTTGGTGGGGCATATACAGTATACCAGGGGCCTGGTCAGTGTGGGGCCTTGGTGGCTTGGAGCCTGGTCAGTGAGGGCCTGGTCAGAGGTGGCTTGGTCAGCTGGGGTCTCATCTATGGAGAATTGTTCAGTGGGGGGTCGGGTTAGCAGCAACCTGGTAAATAGTGGTCTTGTCAGTGGGAACCCGGTCTTGTCACTGGGGACCAGGTCAGTGGAAAATTGGTCAGTGGAGTCTGGCCCATGAGGCCTATTAAGTGCGGGCCTGGTTAGGAAGACATGGTCAGTGGGGACTTGATCAGTGGGACCTGGTCAATGGAGGAGTGGTCATTAGGGGCCTCATCACTGGGAACCTGGTCAGCAGCGGTTGGTCAGTACCTGGCCCGCTGGCCACTGTGTGACCTCAGGTAGGGGGTTTGTCTGTGGAGCCTCATGTCCATCTGCAGGGAAGGTGAGTCACGGCACCCTGGAGGGTGGCTGGAAAGAGAAGGTGAGAAGATGTGTTGAATCCAATACTGCTTGGCAGACCTACAACTTTACAAATGACCTGTGTTCCACCTAGAGAGGGTGCCAGCCCTCTCAGCATTATGCAGTGCCCCTCCTTTGTCTGCATCCCCAGGACCATCATGGGTGGGGAGGGCAGAGATTGGGGAGCACCTATAGAGGCTCTAATGCTCTAAGGTGACAGTGATGAGGACCTGGGTGCACCCATGAGTGGAGAAGCTAGGCCTGTCCAGAGAAGCAAGACAAACACACACATATGTGCACACACACACACACACACAGGCAAACATGCATACACAAACACTTTGCATGCACACATGTCAGTTCAGGGGATACAGGACACTGACTCTGGGCCCTGTTGACCCAGGCAGGCTTCCATTGTGGTGGGTTGTGTCACCCCACAATGTCACTGTTGCTGAGTCCCCATCGCCTCTGTGTTGTGGAGCAGTTAGAGACACACAGCAGTGTCTGTGAGTGGCTCTGTGTGAAGGACCATTTTCTAGATGAGAGGCACATCTCAACACAGCTCACTGATCAGACTCAGGTGAGTGGGACCTGCTCTCTTTTCTTCCTCCTGGCTTGGGGACAGTCACTATCAGATGGGTGGTTTTGGCCTCTGGGCAGCTACTGAGGGTAATCACTGAACACTCACCGGGTGCCTGTTCTGTGCTGACAGTCATCTCATTCATCCTCGCAGCAATTCCATTCTGCATCTTTTCTGATCACCCCCGTGACCACCCAGGACAACCCCATCAGGGCCCTGTCACCAGGCCCAGTCCAGCTCCATGATAACCAAGACACAGGTCCAGAGACAACCGTCCTGCATCATGCCTGCATCTGAACCCCCTTGGTGGGTAGTGACCAGCATAACATGGAAGAAGCCAGGGCAGCATGCGGCCAGCTGTTCTGCAGCCCCAGATGGCTCCTGGGCCTTGGGAAGTCATTCTTAAAGGGGAAGCCGGTCACTTTGAGGTCCCTGAAGGGAAGGGTGAATGTGCATCCCAACAGCCCTGGCAGCCAGCAGCATGCCATACATCTTCTCACCCAACCTGTGTGACAGAGGCCCCCTCCTGGGGCACAAGTCCCATACCTAAAGCATCCTGTCCCAGTTGGACCTCATTCTGAGCCCTGGGAGGGGAGGGGCATCATAGGCCCCCCTGCAGAAGCCAGGATTACCACCCAGGGGACTTGGCCTTCTGTGGCCCTGGCCAGACTTAGAATTTGGCCCAAGACAAGACAAACTCATTCGGAGCAGCTTGTCAGTACCCGGGACCTGTGTATGCCAGGCGAGGCCAAGCTGGCTCAAAGAGCAACCAGCTACCTCTGCAAGGGTGTGCCAGGAGCAGGTGGACCAGCCACCAACCTCCCCCACTCAAAGGAAACAGGGATGGCCAGGTTCCCACAGCCTGAGTGACCACCACCTGACAGCTGATGGAGTGGAGGCCTGAGGAAAAGCAGATGGCGCTGGGGCTCTACCTCCAGGGCAGAATAACTGATTTATCCTGACTGGCAGGGAGTGAGGTTGGTGGCTGGTCCACCGGCTCCTGGCACACCCTTTCAGAGGTGGCTGGTTGCTCTTTGAGCCAGCTTGGCCTCGCCTGGCATGCACAGGCCTCAGTGCAACAAATGTGCTGCAAATGGAGCCACACAGAGGAAATGAGCAGCAGGCTCAGGAGCGGGGTGTGCACTGCCTTTGGGGCTCCATTCCATGCATCAGGGCTTCTACAGCACTATGGGCTTCTTGGATGCCAAGAGGCAGACCACAGGCCATCTTGAGAAGGACTCTGGTAAGAGCTTACTTGGGTATGTGGATGATGTCCAGGGTGTTGGCCTGGTGTCCCTGAGACAGCATTAACAGGTCCATGACTAGGTCCAGGTCCTGCCTGGGCTGATTGGCAAAGAGCTCACTGACAATGTGGAAGGCATCTATGGTGAAGTAGTGTCTATGTTCAAGTGCAGAAAGGGCCCAATCTGGTGAATGAACCACACGGCCAGCTTCTGGATGCAGGCACAGTGCCACATTTTTTGTCACTTCTGATGCGCCCCACCAGCACCGAAGAGACAGCCTGGAGACAGGGCAAGAGGAAGGCTGAGAAGGATGAGTTGGTGAGTGCCAGATTCTTCCTGGCCCTGAGCCCACCCCCAGGGCGACACTCAACCTTTAGGAGTGGGAGAGCAAGATTGACGGCTTCAAGTGCTTCACCAAGAAGATGGACAACAGGGCACTCAGCTCAACTTCACAGCCAATGAGTGGTGACAGGCCTTAAGAAAGAGCATCAGAAGGCTGCCAGTTCTTCTTCAGCCTCAGCCAGGCCTTGGAGCTGGACCAGGCCATTCACTTCAGTATAGAGGCCTTCCACACTGTCAGTGAGGTCTCTGCCAGTCAGTCCAGGCAGGACCTGGACCCAGCCATGGACTTGTTGGTGCTGTCTCAGGGACACCAGACCAATATCCTGGACATCGTCCACATACACAAGGAAGCTCTTACTAAAGTTATGGAGAGCAGACAACAAGTGGCAGAAGGGAAGATAGAGGTGCAGAGGCTGATGATGTCAGAATCACAGGAACAGGATTTCTTTGGCCACTTTGGCTGAAATTCACCACTTCCATCCAATTCCAGTGAGAGACATGGACTCACAGATGCAGCATTTCTTGCAACAAGAGATACTACTTTTTCAAAAAGTCACCCAGGAATTGATAGTGTTGAATGACTCGATACTCCATCGTGGACTGTTTCCAGTTCAAAGATACTTTCTACAGCAGAATAATAACACTAGCAAAGAGCTAGTACAAGGATGGTTTTGTGCTCAACTGAAATCCAGCTGAATACAGAATTGTATAGGAAACAGTTAATATGGTGATAGAATAGAAACAGTAGCAAATGTGAACTAAATCATGCTATGAATGCCTAAACTACGCTGTAACTTTTGGAACAATGATAATACCACTTTATTGCTTTTTGAAGTATGAATATTTTAGTGTATGTACTCTAGACCTCAAACCCTATAAAGAGTCTCAAAGAAGTTGGCTGGATAAAGCCTGCTGTGGACGTCTTTATATTCAAAGATTGATGATGCATTTCGAATATGTGTCCACACCGAATCTCATGTTGAGTTATATTTCCTAATGTGGAAGGTGGATCCTGCTATAAGGTGATTGAATTATGAAGGCAAATTTCTCATGAATGGTTCAGCACCATCCCCTTGTACCATCCTCACAATAATGAGTGACTTCTCATGAAATCTGGTCACTGAAAACTCTATGTCACATCCCTACTCTCTGTGTTTTCCCCTTGCCATGTGAGACAACTGATTCTTTCTTTGCCTTCCATGATTATTGAAAGATTTCTGAGGCCTCCTAGAAGCAGAAGCACTGTGCTTAGAACCATGGGACAATTAAACCTCTTTTTCAAAATAAATCATACAGAAAATGGCAAATGAAGACTGGAGCATTGCTATAAAGATACCTGGAGATGTGGAAGCAGCTTTGGAACCAGGTAATGGATGGAGGTTGGAAGAATTTGGAGGGCTCAAAAGAAGATAGATAGATGAGAAAACTTTTGGACCATCCTAGAGACTGGTTCAATGGTTGTGACAAAAATCCTGACAGAAACATGGACAGTGAAGGCCAGGCTGAAGAGGTCTCAGAGAGAAATAAGAAGCTTTCTGGAAAATGTCTTCCTTTTGGATATGGAAAGCTTACACAATGCCTGTACCATCATTGTACCTTAGAAGCAGTGAACTTGCTTTTTATTTCAGAGACTCATAGGCAAAAGAGACTGTAGCCTTGACCCAGATGACACTTTGGACTTTGTAACTTTGAGTTAATGCTGAAGTGAGTTAAGACTTTGGGAGACTGCTGGCAAGGCATGATTGTATTTTGCAATGTGAGAAGGATATGAGATTCGTGGGGTCAGGGACAGAATAATATGGTTTATCTCTATGTCCCTACCAAAACTCATGTGGAGTTATATTCTGTAATGTCAGAGGCGGGGCCTAGGTGGAAAAAGATTTAGTCATAAAATGGTGCAGGTAGATCCTTCACGAATGATAAAGGACCATCACCTTGATAAAGGACCATCACCTCCTGATAGTGAGTGAGTTCTCATGAGATCTGATTCCTTAACAGGCTGTGGAACCTCTTTCCTCACTCTGTCTTCCTCCTGCTCCTGCTTTAGGAGGCATCTCATTTTCCCTTGGCTTTCTGATATAATAAGGAGGCTTCCTGATTCCTCCCAGAAACAGAAGACACTATGCTTCCTTCACAGCTTGCAGAACCATGAGTCAATTACACCTCTTTTATTTACAATAATACAGAAAATTAGAACTGCAGAGAGGAGCTGTGAAATGTCTTCAAGGCCTTTTTCCCTTTGTGTTGGCTATTAGCACAGGGCTTCTTTATATGCAAATTTCTGAAATCTTCTTGAATTTTTCCCCTTAAATGGGATTTTTGTTATTGCTACATAGCCAACCTGCTATATAGATATCTGAAAAAGTAAAAGCAGGCTCAGTAGTGGGTAGCAAACAAAGATTGGAAGGGTTTGGAGGGATAAGAGTATGAGAGGGAGTGGGAGGGAGTGATTTAATCATGGATGGGGGGGTGGATGTGGAAGGGAAAAAGGGGTGATAGGGTGGGAGGGAGTAGACTGGCTGTAGGGTGGTGGGAGGGTGGTGGGTAGTAGGAAGGGGGAGTAGCCTGCTGCAGAGCAGAGCCTCATGGAAAATCCCTACTAGGGCAGTGCACCTGTGGCTTTGCAGGTTTGAGACCCATGGCTGCTCTCATGGACTGGACTAGTGTTGAGTGCCTGTAGATTTTCCACACAGAGAGTGCAAGCTGTTGGTGGGTCTATGAATCTGCTGTCTGGAGGGTGGTAGTCCCCTGTGTGCGGGCTCCAAGTCCATATTTTCCTAAAGCACTGCCCTAGTAGAGGTTTCCCAAGAACTCTGCGTCTGCAGCAGGCTTCTGCCTGGAAACATCGGGAGGTGGGGGTGGGAGGCAGATCCTTCACCAATGGTTAGGCAGCATCTTCTTGGCGCTGTCCTCATGATAGTGTGTTCTCGTGAGATCTGGTTGTATAACAGGGTGTGGCACCTCTTTCCTCTCTCAGTCTTGCTTCTACTCCTGCCATATGAAACATCTCCTTGTCCCTTGGCCTTCTGGTATGATTGGGAGGCTTCCTGATCCTCCCAGAAGCAGAAGCCACTATGCTTCCTTTACAGCCTGCTGAACCATGAGCCAATTAAACCTCTTTTCTTTATGATCATACAGAAAATTAGTGCTGTGAAGTGGAGCCATGAAATGCCTTCAAGGCCCTTTCCCCTTTTTCTTGGCAACCAGCACTCAGCTTCTTTTCATGGAAATATCTGAAGCCTTTGTGAATTTTCCCCCTGAAAATGGACTTTTCTCTTTTACCACATTGCCAGGCTGTGATAAAGATTGCTGACAATGTAGAACCAGGCTCAGAAGTGGGTAAAGGACAGCGGTAGGAAGAGTTGGGAAAGCTTAGAAGACAACAAGATGAGGAAAATATTGGACCACTATAGAGAATTGTTAAATACTTGTGATCAGAAGGCTGAGAAAAGGGTAAACACTGAAGTCCAGACTTAAAAGTTCTCAGATGAAAATGAGGAATTTCCTATAAACAGGGGCCAAGATTACATTTGATTGGCCTTAGCAAAGGAAGTGGCAGCACAGGGACCCTGCCCTGGAGATCTGTGAAACTATGAACTTGGGGGTGATGATTTAGGATGTATCTGGTGAAATGAACATCTAGGCAGCATAGCACAAGAGGTGTCCTGTCTGCATTGAACAGCCTGTGTTCTTATGTGTGACCTAAGAAATAACTTCAAGTTGGAACTTCAAGTGGAGATCTAAAATTTGGAAAATTTGGAGCCTGGCCAAGTGGTCAAAAAGAAAAGCCGATTTTGAGGGGGAAAATTCAAGAAGGCTTAGGTTATTTGCATAAAAAGGAACCCAGTGCAAACAGCCAAGACAGTGGGAAACTGGCCTTGAAGGTATTTTTCGAGACCTCTGCAGCAGCCCTTGCTGTCACAGACCGTGGGGTCTAGGAGAGAAGAATGGTTTCCTGGGCCAGTCCCATGGTCCTGCTGCTGTGCTCAACCACAGGACACTGCTGCCTGCATCCCTGCAGCTCCAGCAACAGCCGTGGCTGAAAGATGCACAGGTACACCTTGGGTCATTGCTTCAGAGGTGGCTCAAAGCCTTGATGGTTTCCACATAGTGTTAAGCCAGTAGGTGTACAGAGAAAGAGACTAGAGGCTTGGGAGCTCCTGTCTAGACTCCAGAAGATGTACAGAAAATCCTGGATGTCCAGGAAGAAGCTTTTCCCAGAGGCAGAACCTCATGGGGAACCTCTACTAGGGGAGCAAAATAGAGACTTATAGGGTTAAAGCCCCCACAGAGGGAGGCATCATTCTCCAAACCCCAGATTCATAGACCCACAAACAGCTTGCACCCTCAGTGTGGAAAAGCTATGGGCACTCAACAAGAGCCCTGTCCATGAGAGGCAGCCGCGGAGGCTGAACGCTGCCAAGCCACAGGTCAGATCTGCCCAAGGCCTTGGGAGCTCAGCCCTCACAGCCCTGTGCCATGGATGTGGGACAAGGATTCAAAAACGATGATTTTGGAGCTGTAGGATTGAGTCACTGGCCTGCTGGGTTTTGGACATTTATGTATCCTATGAGTCCCATCTCTGTTTTGGGCTTCTTTCTAGCAATTTTTTTTTCTGATGCCTGGGAATGCTTACCCATTGCCTGTACAATCATTTACCTTGGAAGTAGTAAACGTGCTTTATAATTCAGTGGCTCATGGGCAGAAGGGAGTGTAGACTTGTCTCAGATAATACTCTGGGCTTTGGGCATTTGAGTAAATGCTGGAATGAGTTAAGATTTGAGAGACTCTAGGGAAGGCATCATTGCACTTTGCAATGTGAGAAAGACATGAACCTTAGAGGACCACGGACAGAATAACATGCTTTGGCTCTCTGTCTCTACCAAAGTTCAAGCGGAATGTTAATGGGAAATGTTAAAGGTGGGGGCTGGTAGAAGGTGATTTAAACATGATGGAGAGTGGAGGTTGGATGGTTGGGGGCGTGGGGAGGGTTGGGGTGGATTGGGTGGTGGGGAGGGTTGAAGGGCATTGTGGGGTTGGGGGTGTAAGGCAGGGGTGGGGGTGCATCCTTCACAAATGGTTAAACACCATCTCCTTAATGCCGTCCTTCTGATAGTGAGTTCTCTTCATGATTTTGGAGCTGTGAGATTGAATGAACACTGACCTGCAGGATTTTGGATGTCCATTGGGCCTGTGGTCCCATTTGTGTTATTTTTCTTAGAAATTTCTTCCCTTTGGATTGAGAAAGCTTACCCAATACCTGTACCATCATTGTACCTTGAAAGAAACGAACACCCTTTTAACTTCAGGGACTCATAGGCAGAAGAGACTGTAGCCTTGTCTCAGATGAGACTTTGAACTTTTTACATTTGAGTTAATGCAGGAATGAGTTAAGGCTTTTGGAAACTTTGAAAAGGCACGATTATATTTTATTCTGTGAGAAGGATATGAGATTTGGGGGGGTCAAGGTCAGCATAATATGATTTGGCTATGTGCCCCTGGAAAAACTGATGTGGAATTGTAATCCCAAATGTTGGAAGTGAGGCCTGGTGTAAGATTATTTAATCATGGATGGGAGGGGTAGGGGTGGAAGAAAAAAGGGGTGGGTAGGGTGGGGAAGAGTAGGCTGGCTGCAGGGAGGTAGGAGGGTGGTGGGTAGTAGGAAGGGGGAGTAGCCTGCTGCAGAGGCAGCGGCTCGTGGAAAACCTTTACCAGGGCAGTGGGCCTGTGGCTTTGCAGGCTTTAGCCCCCATGGCTGCTCTCATGGGCTTGGCTGGTGTTGAGTGCCTATCACTTTTCCATACTGAGGGTGTGAACTGTGGGTAGGTCTATGAATCTGGGGTGTAGAGGATGGTGGCCTCCTGCATAGTCACTCAAAGCCCTTATTTTCCTTCTGCACTGCCATAGTACAGGAATTCCAAGAGCCTCTGCCTCTGCAGCAGGTTTCTGTCTGGAACGGTAGGGGGTGGAGGTTTCTTGGGAGGCGGATCCTTCACCAATGGTTAAGCACCATCTTCTTGATGCTGACCTAGTGATAGTGAGTTCCCATGGGATCTGGTTATAGGACGGTGTGGCACCTCTTTCCTCTCTCAGCCTTGCTCCTACTCCTGCTGTATGAAACATTTCATTGCTGTTTTCCTACTGGTATGATTGGGAGGCTTCCTGAGTCCTCCCAGAAGCAGAAGCCACTATGCTTTCTTTACAGCCTGCAGAACCATGAGCCAATTAAACCCCTTTTCATTATGATCATACAGAAAATAAAGTACTGTGAAGTGGAGCTATGAAATATCTTCAATGACATTTCCCCATCGTCTTGGCTATTAGCACTGGACTTCTTTTTAATGCAAATATCTGAAGGCTTCTTAAAGTTTCCCCCTGAAAATGGACTTCTTTTTCTTCTGCATTGCCAGGCTGCAACAAAGATATCTGAAAATGTAAAGCAGGTTCAGAAGTGGGTAACAGCCAGAGGTTGGAGAGTTTGGATATCTTGAAAGAAGACAGGAAGATGAAGGAAAGTTTGGACCATTGTAGGCACTTGTTAAATAGTTGTGATTAAAAGGCTGGTAGAAGGATGGAAGTGAAGGCCAGGCTTACAAGGTCTCAGATGAAAATGAGGAACTTACTGGGAACCGGAGCCAAGGTTACCTTTTGTTTTGCTGTAGCAAAGAACACGGCTGAAGGGTGAACTTGCCCTCAAGATATGTGAAACTTTGAACTCGAGGGTGATGATTTAGTGCATATCTGGTGGAATGAACTTCTAGGCAGCATAGCACAAGGGGTGGGGTGGGGGGGCCTGTCTGCATCAAACAGCCTGTGCTCTCATGTGTGACCGAGGTTATGTGTGACTGAGGAAATGACCTGAAGTTGGAACTTATATTTAAATGACAAGCAGAGCTCAAAAGTTTGGAACATCTGCAGCCTGGCCAAGTGGTCAAAAAGAAAAGCTGATTTTCAGGGGGAAAATTCATGAAGGCGCCAGAAACTTGCATAAAATGGAGGCCAGTGCTAATAGCCAAGACAATGGGGGAAAAAAGCCTTGGAGGCATTTCAGAGATGTTTGCAGCAGCCCTTGCTGTCAGGCCCTGGGGCCTGGGAGAGAAGAATGGTTTCCTGGGCCAGCCCCATGATCCTGCTGCTGTGTGCAGCCTCAGGACACTGCTGCCTGCATCCCAGCAGCCCAAGCTCCTGCTCTGACTTTGGCTGAAAGATGCACAGGCACAGATTGCATCACTGCTTCAGAGGGTACAGGCTATAAGGCTTCATGGCTTCCACATAGTGTTAAGCCCGCGGGTGCACAGAGCACTAGCCCAGAGGCTTCGGAGCCCTCATATAGATTTTGGAAGATGTATGAAAATGCCTGGGTGTCCAGACAGAAGGCTGCCAAAAAAGCAGAGCCTCCTGGGAAACCTGTACTAGGGCAGTGCAGAAGGAAAATATGGGCTTGGATCCCCCACGCTGGAGGCCAGCATCATGCAGACCCCAGATTCATAGACCCACCAAGAACTTTGTACTCTCTGTGGGTAAAAACTACAGGCAGTCAACACCAGCACAGCCCATGAGGGCAGCTGTGGGGACTGAACACTGCAAAGCCACAGGTAGAGAGCTGCCCAAGGCCTTGGGAACCCAGCCCTCATACCCTTGTGCCCCGGATGTGGGACAAGGATTAAAAAAGGATGACTTTGGAGCTGTAGGTTTGAATAACTGGCCTGCTGGGTTTTAGATTTTCATGGGACCTGTAAGTCCCGTTTGTGTTTTGTTCTTCTCTCTGGCAAAAATCTTCCTTTTGGTTGGGAATTCTTACTCAATGTCTGGACAATCATACCTTGGAAGTAGTTAACTTGCTTTGTATTTCAGAGGCTCAGGAGCAGAAGGGACCACATCTTTGTCTCAGATGAGACTTTGGGCTTCAGACATTTAAATAAATGCTGGAATGAGTTAAGGCCTGGTGGGTCTTAGCCAAGATGATGGGGAAAAGTCATTGAAGGCATTTCATAGCTTCACTTCACAGTACTAACTTTCTATATAATCATAACAAAAAGGGGTTTGATTGGCTCATGGTTCTGCAGGCTGTAAAAAAAAAAGCACAGTGGCTTGGGGAATGGTAAGTAAGGCATCATTGTATTTTCAAAGTGAGAAGGACATGAGATTTGTGGGGCAGGGACAGAATAATAAGATTTGCCTGTGTGTCCCTATGGAAACTCATGTGGAATTGTAATCAGAAATGTTAAAAGTGGGGCCAGGTAGAAGGTGATTTAATCGTGGAGGGCACTGGGTGTTGGAAGGTGGAGATTGGGGAGAATGGGTGGATTATGGTGGGGGTGAGGGGTGAAAAGTGGGGGTGGGTGGAGGATCCCTCCAAAATAGTTAAACACCATCTCCTTAATCCTTTCCTCATGATGGTGAGTTCTCGTGATGGTTTTGGAGCCCTGAGATTGAATGGATACTGGCCTCCTGGGTTTTGGACTTGCATTGGCCCTGTGATCCCATTTGTGTTATTTTCCTGGCAAACCTCTCCCCTTTGGATTGAGAAAACTTACCAAATGCCTGTATCATCATTGTACCTTGAAATAAAAGGACTCCCTTTTAAATTCAGGAGCTTATAGGCAAAAGGGACTTTAGCCTTTTCTCAGGTGAGATGTTGAACTTTTTACATTTGAGTTAATGCTGAAATGACTTAAGACTTTTGACATCTTTTGAAAAGGCCTGATTGTATTTTACTCTGTGAGAAGGATATGATATTCGGGGGATCATGGTCAGAATAATATGGTATAGCTGTGTGTCCCTACCTAAACTCACATGTAATTGTAATCCCGAATGTTGCAGGTGGGGCCTGGTGGGAGGTGATTTATTCATGGGTGGGACAGGGGTGGGGTTGGAAGTAAAAACAGGTGGGTAAGGTTGGAAGGGGTGAGCTGGCTGTAGGGTGGTGTGTAGCAGGAGGGGAGTAGCCTGCCGCAGAGGCAGAGGCTCGTGGAAAAACTCTACTAAGGCAGTGCACCTGTGGCTTTGCAGGGTTTAGCACCTGTAGCTGCTCTCGTGGGCTGGGCTGATGTTGAGTGCCTGTAGCTTTTCCATACTGGGGGTGTGAGCTGTTGGTGGGTCTATGACTCTTCGATCTGGAAGATGGTGTCATGGGGGCTCCAAGCCCATATTTTCCTTCTGCACTGCCCTAGTAGAGGTTTTCCAAGAGGATCTGCCTCTGCCTCAGGCTTCTGCTTGGAAACAGTGGGTGGTGGATATGGGATAGTGGGCGGATCCTTCACCAACAGTGAAGCACCATCTTCTTGATGCTGATCTCCTGATACTGAGCTCTCATGAGATCTAGTTGTATAACAGGATGTCGCACCTCTTTCCTCTCTCTGTCTTGCTTCTACTCCTGCCATATGAAACATTTCATTGCTGCTTGGCCTTCTGGTATAATTCGGAGGCTTCCTGAGTCCTCCTACAAGCAGAAACCACTGTGCTTTCTTTACAGCCTGAAGAACTGTGAGTCAATTAGACCTCTTTTCTTTATGTAGATACAGAAGATTAATGCTGTGAAGTGAAGCTATGAAATGACTTCTAGGCCTTTCCCCCAATCTCTTGGCTATTAGCACTGAGCTTTTTTCAATGCAGATATTGGAGGCCATCTTGATGTTTCCCCCTGATAATGGACTTTTCTTCTTTTACCATATTGCCAGGCTGCAACAGAGATAGCTGACAGTGTAGAAGCAGGTTCCAAATTGGGTAATGGCCAGACGTTCGAGAGTTTGGAGAGCTTGGAAGAAGATGGGAAGATCAGGGAAAGTATGGACCATTGCAGAGACTTGTTAAATAGTTGTGATTAAAAGGCTGACAGAAGGATGGACAGTGAAGGCCAGGTTTGTAAGGTCTCAGATGAAAATGAGGAACTTACTGGGAACAGGAGCCAAGGTTTTTTTCTTTTGCCTTAGCAAAGTAATTGGCTACACAGTGACCCTTCCTAGGAGATCTGTGAAACTGAACTTGAGGGTGATGATTTAGGATGTATCTGGTGGAATGAACTTCTAAGCAGCAAAGCTCAAGAGTTGTCCTGCCTACATCGAACAGCCTGTGCACCTATGTGTGATCAAAGAAAGGACTATAAGTTGGAACTTATATTTAAATGAGAAGCAGAGCTTCAACAATGGGGAAATTTGTAATCTGGTCTAAAAGAAAAGCTGATTTTCAGGGGGAAAATCAAGAAGGCCTCGGATATTTGCATAAAAAGGATCCCAGTGCCAATAATTCAAGACAATGGGAAAAAGGCCTTGAAGGCATTTCAGAGACCTTTGTAGCAGACCTTGCTGTCACGGGCCCTGGGGCTTAGGAGAAAAGAATAGTTTCCTGGCCCAGCCCCATGGCTCCACTGCTGTGTGCAGCCTCAGGACACTGCTGCCTGCATCCCTGCAGCGCCATCTCCAGCTCCAGCCATGGATTTAAGATGCACAGGTACAGCTTGTGTCACTGCATCAGAGGATGCAAGCTCCAAGCCTTGGTGGCTTCCACATAGTGTTAAGCCAGCCATTGCATAAAGCACAGGACTACAAGCTTTAGATCCTTCATCTAGACTCCAGAGGATATATTGGAAAGCTTGAGTGTCAAGCCAGAAGCTTTTCCAAGAGGCAGAGCCTCATGGTAAACCTCTTCTGGGGCAGTACAGAAGGAGAGTATAGGGTTGGAGTCCCCATACAGGGAGGCACCATTTTGCAGACCCCAGTTTCATAGACCCACCAACTGCTTGCACCCTTAGTGTTGAAAAGCTACAGGCACTCAACACCAGCCTAGCCAATGAGGGCAGCTGTGGGGGAAAGATTTTGCAATGCCACAGATTCAGAGCTGCCCAAGGCCTTGGGATCCCAGCTGTCACAGCACCCTGTGCTCTGGATGTGGACATAGATTCCAAAAAGATGACTTGGAGCTGTATGATGGAATGACTGGCCTGCTGGGTTTTTGACTTGCAGGGAGTTTGTAAGTCCCATCTGTGTTTTGTGCTTCTTTCTGGCAAATTTCTTCTTTTTGGCTGGGAATGCTTACCCAATGCCTGTACAATCATTGCACCTTGGAAGTGGTAATCTTGCTTTGTATTTCAGAGGCTCGGGGCAAAAGATATGGCAGCCTTCTCTCAGAAGAGACTTTGGGCTTTGGATATTTGAGTAAATGCTGGGATGAGTTAAGACTTGGGGGACTCTAGGGAAAGCATCATTGCATTTTGCAATGTGAGAAAGACATGAATTTTGGGGGACTAGGGACAGAATAATATGTTTTGGCTCTGTGTCTCTACCAAAACTCGTGGAATTTTAATGGGAAATGTTAAAGGTGGGGGCTGGTGGAAGGTGATTTAATCATGGTGGAGAGTGGAGGTTGGATGGTTGGGAGGGTGGGGAGGGTTGGAGAATTCGGGGGTGAGGAGGGTTGGGGGAATTGTGGGGTGGGGAGGGTTGGGGGGATTGTGGTGGTGGGGAGGTGGGGGATTGGGGGGTGGTGAGGGTTGGGGGGATTGCGGTGGGGTTAGAGGTGAAAGGCAGGGGTGGGGGTGGATCCTTCACAAATGGACATTTGAGTAAATGCTGGAATGAGTTCAGACATTGGGGGACTGTAGAGAATGCATCATTGTATTTTGCAGCATGAGAAGGACATGAGATTGGGGGGCCAAAGGGAGAATAATATGATTTGGCTCTGTGTCCCTAACAAAACTCATGTGGAATTGTAATGGGGAATGTTAAATGTGGGGCTTGGTAAAAGGTGATTTAATGATGGTAGAGAATGGGGATTGGAAGGGGGATGTGGGAGAATGGGGTTGCATGGTATGGGTGGGGGTGAAACGTGGGGATGGGTGGCAGATCCTTCACAAATGGTTAAATACTATCTCCTTAATGCAGTCTGTGTGATAGTGAGTTCTCATGATAAATGAATGCTGTCCTGCTGGGTTTTGGACTCGGATTGGGCCTGTGTCCGATTTGTGTTATTTTTCTAGGAAAATCTTCCCTTTGGATTGAGAAAGCTTACCCAGTGCCTGTGCCATCATGGTAACTTGAAAGAAAAGAATTGTCTTTTACATTCTGGGACTCATAGGCAGAAGGGATTGCAGCCTTCTCTTGGTTGAGACTTGAACTTACTACATTTGAGTTACTGCTGGAGTGAGTTAAGACTTTTCAAAACTTTTGAAAAGGCATGTTTGTATTTTTCTATGTGAGAAGGACATGAGATGTGGGGGTGTCAGGGTCAGAATAATATGGTTTGGCTGTGTTTCCCTACAAAAACTCATGGGGACTTGTATTCCTGACTGTTGTAGGTGGGGTCTGGTGGGAGGTGTTTTAACCACAAATAGGAGAGTGGTAGGGGTGGGAAAAAAACAAGTGGGTAGGGTGGGGAAGAATAGGCTGGCAGTAGGGTGGTGAGAGGATGGTGGGCAGTAGAAAGGGGGCGTAGCCTGCTGCAGAGGCAGAGGCTCATGGAAAACCTCTATACCAGGGCAGTGCACCTGTGGCTTTGAAGGCTTTAGCCCCATGGTTGCTCTCATGGGCTGGGATGGTGTTGAGTGCCTGTAGCTTTTCCATACTGAGAGTGCAAGCTGCTGATGGGTCTATGAATCTGGGGTCTGGAGGTTGGTAACCTCCTGTGTGGGTCCTCCAAGCCCATATATTTTTTCTGCACTGCCCTAGTAGAGGTTTTCCTAGTGGCTCTGCCTCTGCCTCAGGCTTCTGCCTGGAAACAGTGGGGAGTGGGGGTGGCAGGGGGCAGATCTTTCACCAATGGTTAAGCAACATCTTCTTGATGCTGACCTTGTGATAGTGAGTTCCCAGGAAATCTGGTTGTTTAACAGGTTTATACAACATGTGGCACCTTTTTCCTCTCTCTGTCTTGGTTCTACTTCTGCCATATAAAACTTCCCATTGCTGCTTGGTCTTCTGGTATGATTGGCAGGCTTCCTGAGTCCTCCCAGAGGCAGCAGCCTCTATGACTTATTTAAGGCTTGCAGAACCATGAGCCAGTTCAACCTCTTTTCTTTCTGATTATACAGAAAATTATTGCTGTGAAGTGGAGCTATGAAATGCCTTCAACACCTTTTCCCTATTGTCTTGGTAATCAGCACTCAGCTTATTTTCAGGCAAATGTCTGAAGCCTGCATTAATTTTTCTCCTGAAATGGACTTTTCTTCTTTTACCACATTGCCAGGCTGTGACACATGTAGCTGAAAATGTAGAAGCAGGTTCAGAAGTGTGTAATGGCCAGAGGTTGGAGAGTTTGGAGGTCTTGGAAGAAGACAGGAAGATGAGGAAAAGTTTGGATCAATGTAGAGACTTGTCAAATAGTTGTAATTAAAAAGGTGACAGAAGGATGGACAGTGATCACCAGGCTTAGAAGGTCTTACATGAAAATGAAGAGTTTGCTGGGAACAGGAGGCAAGGTCACTTTTGTTTTTTTCTTAGCAAAGAACGTTGCTGCACGATGCCCCTAACCTGGAGACCTGTGAAATTTTGAACATCAGGGTGATAATTTAGAGTGTATCTGGTGGAAGGAAATTTTAGGCAGCAAAGCTTAAGAGGTGTCCTGTCTGTGTTGAACAGCCTGTGGTCCTACATGTGACCAAAGAAATGACCTCATGGTGAAACATATTTAAAAGTTTGGAAAACTTGCAGCCTGGCCAAGTGGTCAAAAAGAAAAGCTGATTGTCAGTGAGAAAGTTCAAGAAGTCTTCGGAAATTTGCATAAAATGGAGTTCAGTGCTAATAGCCAATACAGTGTTAAAAAGGCCTTGAAGGCATTTCAGAGACTTTTGCAGCAGCCCTTGCTATCACAGGCCCTGAAGCCTGGGAGAAAAGAATGGTTTCCTTCTCCAGCACCATGGCCCAGCTGTTGTGTCCATCCTCAGGACACTGCTGGCTGCATTCCTGAAGCTCCAGCTTCAGCCATGGCTGAAAGATGCACAGGTATAGCTTGGGTCACTGCTTCAGAGGGCACAAGCTGCAAGCTTTGGTGGCTTCCACATAGTGTTAAGCCAGCAGGTGCGCAGAGCACAAAACTGGAAGCTGGGGATCCTTTGTCTAGACTCCAGAGTACATATGGAAAAACCTGGGTGTCCAGGTCAGAATTTTCCAAGAGGCAGAGCCTCCTTTACTAGGGCAGTACAGAAGGTACATATAGGGTTGGAACCCCCATACAGGGAGGCACCATTCCACAAGGGCCAGATTCATAGACTCTCTGACAGCTTGCACCCTCATTGTGGAAAAGCTGCAGGTACTCAACACCAGCCCAGCCCATGAGAGCCACTGTGGAGGTTAGACCTTGCAAAGCCACAGGTGCAGAGCTGCCCAAGGCCTTGGGAGCCCAGGCCTCATACCCTTGTGCTCTGGATGTGGGATCTGGATTAAAAAAAAATGATTTGGAGCTGTAAGATTCAATGACTGTCCTGCTGGGTTTTTGACTTGCATGGTGTCTGTAAGTCTCAACAGTGTTTTGTGATTCTTTCTGGCAAATTTTTTCCTTTTGGCTGGGAATATTTACCCAATGCCTGTAAAATCATTGTACCTTGGAAAAAGTTAACTTGCTTTGTATTTCAGAGGCTCAGGGGCAGAAGGGACTGCAGCCTTGTCTCAGAAGAGACTTTGGGCTTTGGACATTTCAGTAAATGCTGGAATGAGTGAAGACATTGGGAAACTGTAGAGAAGGCATCATTGTATTTTGCAGTGTGGGAAGAACATGAGATATGGGGGCTAGGGTCAGAATAATATGATTTGGCTCTGCATCCCTACCAAAATCATGTGGGATTATAATTGGGAATGTTAAAAATGGGGCCTGGGGGGAGGTGATTTAATCATGGAGAAGCATGGGGTTTGGAGGTAAGGAAGTGGGGAGAATAGGGGAGATTATTTTGTGGGTGGGAGTGAAAGATGAGGGTGGGGGGCAGATGTTTCACAAATGGATAAACACGCTCTCCTTAATGCTGTTCACATGATAGTGAGTTCTCTTGATGATTTTGGAGCTGAGAGATTGAGTGAATACTGCCCTGCTGGGTTTTGGACTTGCATTGGGCCTGTGGGCCCATTTGTGTTATTTTTCTGGGAAATTTCTTCCCTTTGGACTGAGAAAGCTTACAGAATGTCTCTACCATCATTGTACCTTGAAAGAAAGGAACTCCATTTTAAATTCAGGGACTCATAGACAGAAGGGACTGTGTGGCGTTGTCCCATATGAGACTGAATTTTTTACATTTGGAATGAGTTAAGACTTTTGCAAACTTTTGAGAAGTCATGATGGTATTTTGCTCTGTGTTAAGGACATGAGATTCTGGAATATCAGGGTCAGAATAATATGGTTTTGCTGTGTGTCCCTATAAAAATTGAGGTGGAATTGTAATTCCAAATGTTGAAGGTAGCGCCTGGGGGAGATGATTTAATCATGGATTGGAGGTGGTTGGGGTGGAAGGAAAAGGGTTGTAACCGAGTGAGTTGTACAGAAATGCCATACCATGAGACGACTTCAGGAGTCCTTTATTGCCGGCAACTGAGAGACAGCTAGTGCTCAAAATTCTCTTGGCCCGGAAGAAGGGGCTAGATTTTCTTTTATACTTTGGTTTAGAAGGGGGAGGGGGAGCCTAGCTGAAGGAATCTCACAGCAGCAAAACAGGCAAAAAAGTTAAAAAGATAAATGGCTACAGGAAAACAAACAGTTCCAGGTGCAGGGGCTTTAAATCCATCCAAATGTGATAGATGTGGGGGCTTTGGGTGCTATCAACTGGACACAAATGCAGGGGTTTTGCGTACTATCAACTGGGCGAATTCCTGGGAACTGTGGATGTAGCTTGCCAGAGTATCTTATCAGTAATTGCATTCTTTGATGTGCTGGGAGTCAGCTTGCACAAGTTAAGTCCTTGAGGAAGGGGGGTGGGTAAGGGGCTGCAAGTGAAGGAGCCAAGATGGAGTCTGTCTGGCTCTGTCAGCTAAGGGAGAGTCGACCAGGTTAATACAAGGTAGGGTATCACAAAAGGGTTGGTTAGGGTGGGGAGGAGTAGGTTGGCAGTAGAATGGTGGGAGGGTGGGGGATAGTAGGAAGGGGGAGTAGCCTGCTGCAGAGGCAAAGCCTCATGGAAAACTTCTACTAGGCCACAGCACCTGTGGCTTTGCAGGTTTTAGCCCCTGCAGCTGCTCTCTTGGGCTGGGCTGTTGTTGAGTGCCTGTAGCTTTTCCACAGAGGGTGTGAGCTGTTGGTGGGTCTATGAATCTGGGGTCTGGAGGTTGGTGGCCATCTGCATGGGGGCTTCAAGCCCATATTTTCCTTCCACACTTCCCTGGTAGAGGTTTTCCAAGAGGCTCTGCCTGTGCAGCAGGCTTCTGTTTGGAAATAGTGGGAGTTGGGGGTGGGTGGTTGTTCCTTCATCAATGTTTAAGCACCATCTTCGTGATGCTGACATGGTGATAGTGAGTTCTCATGAGATCTGGTTGTATAATAGGTTGTGGCACTCTCTCCTGTGTCTGTCTTGTGCCTACTCCTGCCACATGAATCATCTCATTGCCCCTGGACATTCTGGTATGATTGGAAGGCTTCCTGAATCCTCCCAGATTCAGAAGCCATTATGTTTCCCTATGGCCTGCAGAATCATGAGCCAATTAAACCTCTTTTCTTTATGATCATAGAGAAAATTAGTAGTGCAAAGTGGAACTATTAAATGCCATTGTCTTGGCAATCAGCACTCAGCTTCTTTTCATTCAAGTATGTGAAGGCTTCATGAATTTTCTCCCTTAAAATGGACTTGTTTTCCTTTACCACATCGCCAGGCTGTGGCAAAGATAGTGATAATGTAGAAGCAGGTTCAGAAGGGAGTAGCGGACAGAGGTCGGGAGAGTTTGGAGCTCTTCAAAGACAAGAAGATGAAAGAAAGTTTGGATCTTTGTAAAGAATTGTTAAACACTTGTGATCAGAAGGCTCACAGGAAAATGGTTAGTGAAAGCCCGACTTAGAAGGTCTCAGATGAAAATGAAACACTTACTGGGAACAGAAGTCAAAGTTACTTTTGTTTCCTTAGCAAAGAACGTGGCTGCATGGTGACCTGGCCCTGGAGATCTGTGAAACTTTGAAGTTGAGGGTGATGATTTACTGAGTATCTGGTGGAATGAACTGGGCAGCAAAGCTCACGAGGTGTCCTGTCTGCATCAAACAGCCTGTGTTTTATGTGTGATGGAGGAACTGACCTCTGGATGAGACTTACATTAAATGAGTCCCAACTCTTATATTACATGGGAAACAGAATTCAAAAGTTTGGAAAATTTGCAGCCTGGCCATGTGGTCAAAAAGAAAAGCTGATTTTCAGGGGGAAAATTGAGGAAGGCTTCAGAAACTTGCATGAAAAGGAGCCCAGTGTTCATAGACAAGACAATAGGGAAAAGGCCTCAAAGGCATTTCAGAGACCTTTGCAGCAGCCCTTGCTGTTACAGGCCCTGGGGCCTAGAAGAGAAGAATGGTTTCCTGGGCCAGTTTCATGACCCCCCTCTGTGTGCAGCCTCAGGACACTGCTGCCTGCATCCCTGCAGCTCCAGCTCCAGCTCCAGCTCCAGCTCTAGCCATGACTGAAAGATGCACAGGTACAGCTTGGGTCACTGCTACAGAGGGTGCCGGCTAGAAGCCTTGGTAAGTTCCTCATAGTGTTAAGCCACTGGTGGACGGAGCATGAGACTGGAGGCTTGGGAACCCTTCTATAGATTTTGGAAGATGTATGGAAATGCCTGGGTGTCCAGGCAAAAGCATCCGAAAAAGGCAGAGCCTTATATGAAACTTCTACTAGGGCAGTGCAGAAGGAAAACATGGGGTTGGAGCCTCCACACTGGAGGCCACCATCATGCAGACCCCAGATTCATAGACCCCCAACAACTTGTATCCTTTGTGGGGAAAAGTCACAGGCACTCAACACCAGCCGAGCCCCTGAGGGCAGCCATGGGGCATAAACCCTGCAAAGCCACAGGTGCCAAGCTGCCCAAGGCCTTGGGAGCCCAGCCCTCACACCCCTGTGCCCTGGATGTGGGACAGGGTTTCAAAAAGGTTGATTATGCAGCTGTAGGATTGAATGACTGGCCTTCTGGGTTTGGAGTTTCATGCGGCCGGTAAGTCCTGTCTGTGTTTTGTTTTTTTCTGGCAAAATTCTTCCTTTTGGATGGGAATGCTTACCCAATGCCTGTACAAGCATTGTACCTTGGAAGTAGTTAACTTGCTTTATATTTCAGAGGCTCTTGGGCCTAAGCAACTGTAGCCTTATGCCAGATGAGACTTTAAGCTTTGAACATGTGTATAAATGTGTAATGTTATAAGATTTTAGGAGACTGTGGGGAAGGCATCATTGTATTTTGCAATGTGAGAAGGACATGTGATTTGGGGAGCCAGGGACAGAATAATAAAATTCAGCTCTGTGTCTCTACCAAATCTCATGTGGAATTGTCATCAGAATGTTAAAGGTGGGGCCTGATGGAAGGTGATTTAATCACGGTGGAGAGTGGGGGTTGGAAGATGGGGCGTAGGGAGAATCGGGGATTTATGGTGCGGGTGAGGAGTGAAAATTGGGGGTTGGGGGGCGGATCCTTCACAAATGATTAAACAATCTCCTTATTGCTGTCCTTGTGATAGTTCTCTTCATGACTTTGGAGCTGTAAGATTGAATGGATACTGGCCTTCTGGGTTTTGGACTTGTATTAGGCCTGTGGTCCCATTTGTGTTTCCTTCCTGGGAAATTTCTTCCCCTTGGATTGAAAAAGCTTACCCAAAGCCAGTACCATTATTGTACCTTGAAAGAAAAGAACATCCTTTTAAATTCAGAGACTCATAGGCAAAACGTACTATAGAAGTGTCTCAGATGGGATGTTGATTTTTTTACATTTGAGTTTATGTTGGAATGATTTAAGACTTTTGGAAACTTTTGAAAAGGCATGAATATATTTTGCTCTGTGAGAAGGATATGAGACTGTGGGGATCAGGGTCAGAATAATATGATTTGGCTGTGTTTCTTTACCAAAACTCATGTGAATTGTAATCCTTAATGTTGGAGGTGGGGTCTGGCTGGAGGTGATTTAATCATGGATGGGAGGGCGGTGGGTGTGGAAGGAAAAGGGGTGGGTAGGGTAAGGAGTAGGTTGTCAGTAGGGTGGTGACAGGGTGGTGGGTAGCAGGAAGGGGGAGTAGCCTGCTGCAGAGGCAGAGGCTCATGGAAAGTCTGTACTAGGGCAGTGCACCTGTGGTTTGCAGGGTGTAGCCCCCATGGCTGCTGTCATGGGCTGGGCTGGTGTGGAGTGCCTGTAGCTTTTCCACGCAGAGAGTGCAAGCTGTTGGTGGGTCTATGAATCTGCAGTCTGGAGGATGGTGGCCTCCTGTTTGGGGGCTCCAAGCCCATATTTTCCTTCTGCACTGGACTCGTAGAGGTTCTCCAAGAGGTTCTGCCTCTGCAGGAGGCTTCTGCCTGGAAACAGTAGGTGGTGGTGTGGGTGGATCCTTCACCATTGGTTAATCTTCCTGATGCTGATCTCCTGATAGTGAGTTCTCATGAGATCTGGTTGTATAACCTGGTGTGGCACCTCTTCCCTCTCTGTGTCTTCTTCCTACTCCTGCCATATGGAACATCTCATTGTCACTTGCCCTTTGGTATGATTGGGAGGCTCCCTGAGTACTCCCAGAAGCAGAAACCACTTGCTGCCTTTACATCCTGCAGAAACATGAGCCAATTAAACCTCTTTAAAAAATAATATTACAGAAAATTTGTACTGTGGAGGGGAGCTATGAAATGCCCTCAAGGTTTTTTCCTCATTTTTTTTTTTACTATTAGCATTTGGCTTCTTTTATGTGGAAATATCTGAAGCCTTCTTGAATTTTCCCCCTGAAAATGGACTTTTCTTCTTTTACCACATTGCCAGACTGCCACAACGGTAGCTGAAATTGTAGAAGCAGGTTCAGAAGTGGGTAACGACTGGACGCTGCACAGTTTGGGGGGCTTGGAAGAACACAGAAAGATAAGGGAAAATTTGGACTATTGTAGAGATGTGTTAAAAGGGTGACCATAGAGACTTGTTACATTGCTATAATTAAAAGAGTGACTGAAGGATGGACAGTGAAGGCCAGGCTTAGAAGGTCTCAGATGAAAATGAGCAACTTACTGCGAAGAGGAGTCAAGGTTACTTTTGTTTTGCCTTAGCAAAGAACTTGGCTGGATGGTGTCCCTGCCCTGGAGACCTCTGAAACTTTGAACTTGAGTGTGATGATTTAGGGTATATCTGGTGAAATGAACTAGGCAGCAAAGCGCAAGAGGTGTCTTGTCTGTTTTGAACAGCCTGTGATCTTCTCTGTGACTGAATAAATGACCTCAAATTGAAAGTTATATTTAAATGAGAAGCAGGGCTTAAAAGTTTGGAAAATTTGCAGCCTGGCCATGTGGTCAAAAAGCAAAGCTGATTTTCAGTGGGAAAATTCAAGAAGGCTTCAGAAATTTGCATAAAATGGAACCTAGTGCTTATAGCTAAGAGAATGTCTAAAAGGCCTTGAAGCCATTTCAGAGACCTTTGCAGCAGAGCTTGCTGTCACAGGCCACGAGTTCTAGGACCGAAGAATACTTTCCTGAGTCAGTCCCATGGTCACGCTGCTGTGTCCATCCTCAGGACACTGCTGCCTGCATCCCTGCATCTCCAGCTCCAGCCATGGCTGAAAGATGCACAGGTACAGCTTGCATCACTGCTTCAGGGGTGCAAGCTTCAAACCTTGGTGGCTTCCACATAGTACTAAGCCAGCAGGTGCACAGAGCACAAAACTAGAGGCTTAGGAGCCTTTGTCTAGACTCCAGAGTATGTATGGAAAAACCTGTGTGTTGAGGCAGAAGCTTTTCCAAGAGGCAGAGCCTCATGGGAAACCTTTACTAGGGCAGTACAGAAGGAACATATAGGTTTGGAGCCCCCACACAGGAATGCCCCATTTTTCGGACCCCAGACTCATAGACCCGCCAACTACTGGCACCCTCAGTGTGGAAAAGCCAAAGGCTCTCAACACCAGCCAAGCCCGTGAGGGCACCTGTGGGGGATATACTCAGCACCGCCACAGATGCTGAGCTGCCCAAGGCCTTGGGAGCCCAGCCATCCACCCCTGTGCTCCAGATGTGTGGTATAGATTCAGAAAAGATGACTTGGGAGCTGTAGGATTCAATGACTGGCCTGCTGGGTTTTTGACTTGCATGGGGTCTATAAGTCCCATCTGTGTTTTGTGCTTCTTTCTGGCAATTTTTTTCCTTTTGGCTGGGAATGCTTACCCAACGCCTGTGTAATCATTGCTCCTTGGAAGTAGTAAACTTTCTTTATATATAATTCAGTGGCTCATGGTCAGAAGGTACTGTAGACTTCTCTCAGATAAGACTCTGGGCTTTGGGCACTTGAGTAAATGCTGGAATGAGTTAAGATTTGAGAGACTCTAAGGAAGGCATCATTGCATTTTGCAATGTGAGAAAGACATGAACTTTGGGCGACCAGGGAGAGAATAATATGTTTTGGCTCTCTGTCTCTACCAAACCTCCTGTGGAATGTTAATGGGAAATGTTAAAGGTGGGGGCTGGTGGAATATGATTTATTCATGATGGAGAGTGCAGGTTGAATGGCTTGGGGTTGGGGAGGGTTGCGGGGGATTGGGTGGTGAGGAAGGTTGGAGGGGATTGTGGTGGGGTTGGGGGTGTAAGGCAGGGGCGGGGGTGCATCCTTCACAAATGGTTAAACACCATCTCCTTAATTCCGTCCTTCTGATAGTGAGTTCTCTTCATGATTTTGGAGCTGTGAGACTGAATGAACACTGTCCTACGGGATTTTGGATGTCCATTGGGCCTGTGGTCCCATTTGTGTTATTGTTCTTGGAAATTCCTTCCCTTTGGATTGAGAAAGCTTACCCAATACCTGTACCATCATTGTACCTTGAACGAAACGAACACCCTTTTAACTTCAGGGACTCATAGGCAGAAGAGACTGTAGCCTTGTCTCAGATGAGACTTTGAACTTTTTACATTTGAGTTAATGCGGGAATGAGTTAAGGCTTTTGGAAACTTTGAAAAGGCACGATTATATTTTATTCTGTGAGAGGGATATGAGATTTCGGGGTTCAAGGTCAGCATAATATGATTTGGCTGTGTGCCCCTGGAAAAACTTATGTGAAATTGTAATCCCAAATGTTGGAGTTGGGGCCCGGTGTGAGATTATATAATCATGGATGGGAGGGGTAGGGGTGGAAGAAAAAAGGGGTGGGTAGGGTGGGGAAGAGTAGGCTGGCTGTAGGGTGGTGGGTGGGCGGTGGGTAGTAGGAAGGAGGAGTAGCCTGCTGCAGAGGCAGCGGCTCATGGAAAACCTCTACCAGGGCAGTACACCCGTGGCTTTGCAGGCTTTAGCCCCCATGGCTACTCTCATGGGCTGGGCTGGTGTTGAGTGCCTATCACTTTTCCATACTGAGGGTGTGAACTGTTAGTAGGTGTACGAATCTGGGGTCTAGAGGATGGTGGCCTCCTGCATAGTCACTCAAAGCCCTTATTTTCCTTCTGCACTGCCATCGTACAGGATTTCCAAGAGCCTCTGCCTCTGCAGCAGGTTTCTGTCTGGAACGGTAGGGGATGGAGCTGTGTTGGGGTGCGGATCCTTCACCAATGGTTAAGCACCATCTTCTTGATGCTGACCTAGTGATAGTGAGTTCTCATGAGATCTGGTTATAGGACGGTGTGGCACTTCTTTCCTCTCTCAGCCTTGCTCCTACTCCTGCTGTATGAAACATTTCATTGCTGTTTTCCTACTGGTATGATTGGGAGGCTTCCTGAGTCCTCCCAGAAGCAGAAGCCACTATGCTTTCTTTACAGCCTGCAGAACCATGAGCCAATTAAACCCCTTTTCATTATGATCATACAGAAAATAAAGTACTGTGAAGTGGAGCTATGAAATATCTTCAGTGACATTTCCCCATCGTCTTGGCTATTAGCACTGGACTCCTTTTTAATGCAATTATCTGAAGGCTTCTTAAAGTTTCCCCCTGAAAATGGACTTCTTTTTCTTCTGCATTGCCAGGCTGCAACAAAGATATCTGAAAATATAAAGCAGGTTCAGAAGTGGGTAACAGCCAGAGGTTGGAGAGTTTGGAGATCTTGAAAGAAGACAGGAAGATGAAGGAAAGTTTGGACCATTGTAGGTGCTTGTTAAATAGTGGTGATTAAAAAGCTCACAGAAGGATGAATAGTGAAGGCCAGGCTTACAAGGTCTCAGATGAAAATGAGGAACTTGGACCGGGAGCCAAGGTTACCTTTTGTTTTGCTGTAGCAAAGAACATGGCTGAAAGGCGAACTTGCCCTAAAGATCTGTGAAACTTTGAACTCGAGGGTGATGATTTAGTGAATATCTGGTGGAATAAACTTCTAGGCAGCATAGCACAAGGGGGGAGGGCCTGTCTGCATCAAACAGCCTGTGCTCTCATGTCTGACCGAGGTTATGTGTGACCGAGGTTATGTGTGACCTTGGAAATGACCTCAAGTTGGAACTTGTATTTAAATGACAAGCAGAGCTCAAAAGTTTGGAACATCTGCAGCCTGGCCAAGTGGTCAAAAAGAAAAGCTGATTTTCAGGGGGAAAATTCATGAAGGCGCCAGAAACTTGCATAAAATGGAGGCCAGTGCTAATAGCCAAGACAATGGGGGAAAAAAGCCTTGGAGGCATTTCAGAGATGTTTGCAGCAGCCCTTGCTGTCACAGGCCCTGGGGCCTGGGAGAGAAGAATGGTTTCCTGGGCCAGCCCCATGATCCTGCTGCTGTGTGCAGCCTCAGGACACTGCTGCCTGCATCCCGGCAGCCCAAGCTCCTGCTCCGTACTTGACTGAAAGATGCACCAGTACAGATTGCATCACTGCTTCAGAGGTACAGGCTATAAGGCTCCATGGCTTCCACATAGTGTTAAGCCCGCGGGTGCACAGAGCACTAGCCCAGAGGCTTCGGAGCCCTCATATAGATTTCGGAAGACGTATGAAAATGCCTGGGTGTCCAGACAGAAGGTGCCCAAAAGCAGAGCCTCCTGGGAAACCTGTACTAGGGCAGTGCAGAAGGAAAATATGGGCTTGGAGCCCCCACAATGGAGGCCAGCATCATGCAGACCCCAGATTCATAGACCCACCAAGAACTTTGTACCCTCTGTGGGTAAAAACTACAGGCAGTCAACACCAGCACAGCCCATGAGGGCAGCTGTGGGGACTGAACACTGCAAAGCCACAGGTAGAGAGCTGCCCAAGGCCTTGGGAACCCAGCCCTCATACCCTAGTGCCCTGGAGGTGGGACAAGCATTGAAAAAGGATGACTTTGGAGCTGTAGGTTTGAATAACTGGCCTGCTGCGTTTTAGATTTTCATGGTACCTGTAAGTCCCGTTTGTGTTTTGTTCTTCTCTCTGGCAAAAATCTTCCTTTTGGTTGGGAATTCTTACTCAATGTGTGGACAATCATACCTTGGAAGTAGTTAACTTGCTTTGTATTTCAGAGGCTCAGGAGCAGAAGGGACAGCATCTTTGTCTCAGATGAGACTTTGGGCTTCAGACATTTGAGTAAATGCTGGAATGAGTTAAGACCTTGTGGGTCTTAGCCAAGATGATGGGGAAAAGTCATTGAAGGCATTTCATAACTTCACTTCACAATACTAATTTTCTGTATGATCATAACAAAAAGGGGTTTAATTGGCTTATGGTTCTGCAGCCTGTAAAAAAAAAAGCACAGTGGCTTGGGGAATGGTAAGTAAGGCATCATTGTATTTTGGAAAGTGAGAAGGACATGAGATTTGTGGGGCAGGGACAGAATAATAAGATTTGCCTGTGTGTCCCTATGGAAACTCATGTGGAATTGTAATCAGAAATGTTAAAAGTAGGGCCAAGTGGAAGGTGATTTAATCGTGGAGGGCACTGGGTATTGGAAGGTGGGGATTGGGAAGCATGGGTGGATTATGGTGGGGGTGAGGGATGAAAAGTGGGGGTGGGGAAGGATCCTTCACAAATGGTTAAACACCATCTCCTTAATTCTTTCTTCATAATGGTGAGTTCTCGTGATGGTTTTGGTGCTGTGAGATTGAATGGATACTGGCCTCCTGGGTTTTGGACTTGCATTGGCCCTGTGATCCCATTTGTGTTATTTTCCTGGCAAATATCTCCCCTTTGGATGGAGAAAACTTTCCCAATGCCTGTACCATCTTTGTACCTTGAAAGAAAGGAAATCCCTTTTAAATTCAGGAGCTTATAGGCAAAAGGGACTGTAGCCTTTTCTCAGGTGAGACGTTGAACTTTTTACATTTGAGCTAATGCTGAGATGACTTAAGACTTTCGGCAACTTTTGAAAAGACCTGATTGTATTTTACTCTGTGAGAAGGATATGATATTCGGGGGATCAGGGTCAGAATAATATGGTTTAGCTGTGTGTCCCTACCTAAACTCACATGTAATTGTAATCCCGAATGTTGCAGGTGGGACCTGGTGGGAGGTGATTTATTCATGGATGGGAGAGGGGTGTGATTGGACGTAAAAACAGGTGGGTAAAGTGGGGAGGAGTAGGCTGGCTGTAGGGTGGTTTGTAGCAGGAGGGGAGTAGCTTGCCGCAGAGGCAGAGGCTCATGGAAAACCTCTACTAAGGCAGTGCACCTGTGGCTTTGCAGGGTTTAGCACCTGTAGCTGCTCTCATGGGCTGGGCTGGTGTTGAGTGCCTGTAGCTTTTCCATACTTGGGGTGTGAGCTGTTGATGGATCTATGGGTCTGGGGTCTGGAGGATGGTGGTATCCTCAATGGGGGCTCGAATCCCATAGTTTTCTTCTGAACAGCCATAGTAGAGGTTTTCCAAGAGGATCTACCTCTGTCTCAGGCTTCTGCTTGGAAACAGTGGGTGGTGGATATGGGGTGGTGGGCGGATCCTTCACCAACAGTTAAGCACCATCTTCTTGATGCTGATCTCCTGATACTGACCTCTCATGAGATCTAGTTGTATAACAGGATGTCACACCTCTTTCCTCTCTCTGTGTTGCTTCTACTCCTGCTATATGAAACATTTCATTGCCGCTTGGCCTTCTGGTATGATTGGGAGGCTTCCTGAGTCCTCCTACAAGCAGAAACCACTATGCTTTCTTTACAGCCTGAAGAACTGTCAGTCAACTAAATCTCTTTTCTTTATGTACATACAGAAAATTAATGCTGCGAAGTGAAGCTATGAAATGACTTCTAGGCCTTCCCCCAATCTCTTGACTATTAACACTGAGCTTTTTTCAATGCGGATATTGGAGGCCATCTTGATGTTTCCCCCTGATAATGGACTTTTCTTCTTTTACCACATTGCCAGGCTGCGAAAAAGATATCTGACAGTGTAGAAGCAGGTTCTGAATTAGGTAATGGCCAGAGGTTATAGAGTTCGGAGAGCTGGGAAGAAGACAGGAAGATGAGGGAAAGTTTCGACCATTGCAGAGACTTGTTAAATAGTTGTGATTAAAAGGCTAACATAAAGATGGATAGTGAATGCCAGGCTTACAAGATCTCAGGTGAAAATGAAGGACTTACTGGGAAGAGGAGCCAAGGTTTTTTTGTTTTGCCTTAGCAAAGTAATTGACTGCACAGTGACCCTTCCCAGGAGATCTGTGAAACTGAACTTGAGGGTGATGATTTACAGTGTATCTGGTGGAATGAACTTCTAAGCAACAATGCTCAAGAGTTCTCCTACCTACATTGAACAGCCTGTGCACCTATGTGTGATCAAAGAAATGACTATAAGTTGGAACTTATATTTAAATGACAAGCAGAGTTTAAACATATGCAAAATTTGTAATCTGCACAAGTGGTCAAAAAGAAAAGCTGATTTTCCAGGGGAAAGCCAAGAAGGCTTCAGATATTTGCATAAAAAGGAGCCGAGTGCTAATAATTCAGGACAATGGGAAAAAGGCCTTGAAGGCGTTTCAGAGACCTTTGTAGCAGCCCTTGCTGTGACTGGTCCTGGGGCCTAGGAGAAAAGAATGGTTTCCTGGCCCAGCCCCATGGCTCCACTGCTGTGTGCAGCCTCAGGACACTGCTGCCTGCATCCCTGCAGCTCCATCTCCTGCTCCAGCCATGGGTGAAAGATGCACAGATACAGCTTGTGTCACTGCTTCAGAGATTGCAAGCTCATAGACTTGGTGGCCTCGACATGGTATTAAGCCAGCAGGTGCATAAAGCAAGGTCTAGAAGCTTCTGAGTCTTCATCTAGACTCCAGAGGATGTATCAGAAAGCCTGATTGTCCAACCAGAAGCTTTTCCAAGAGGCAGAGCCTCATGGTAAACCTCTTCTGGGGCAGTACACAAAGAGAGTATAGGGTTGTAGTCCCCATACAGTGAGGCACCATTTTGCAGGCCCCAGTTTCATAGACCCACCAGCTGCTTGCACTGTTAGGGTTGAAAAGCTACAGGCACTCAACACCAGCCTCATCAATGAGGGCAGGTGTAGGGGAAAGATTCTGCAATGCCACAGGTGCAGAGCTGCCCAAGGCCTTGGGATCCCAGCTGTCACAGCACCCTGTGCTCTGGATGTGGACATAGATTCCAAAAAGATGATTTGGTGGTGTATGATGGATGACTGGCCTGCTGGGCTTTTGACTTGCAGGGGGTTTGTAAATCCCATCTGTGTTTTGTGCTTCTTTCTAGCAAATGTCTTCTTTTTGGCTGGGAATGTTTACCCAATGCTCGTACAATCATTGTACCTTGGAAGTAGTTAATTTGCTGTGTATTTCAGAGTCTCAGGGCAGAAGGGACTGCAGCCTTGTCTCAGAAGAGACTTTGGGCTTTGGATATTTGAGTAAATGCTGGAATGAGTTAAGATTTGGGGGACTCTAGGGAAGGCATCATTGCATTTTGCAGTATGAAAAAGACATGAGATCTGGGGGACCAGGGACAGAATAATATGTTTTGGCTGTGTGTCTCTACCAAAACTCATGTGGAATTTTCCTGGGAAATGTTAAAGTTGGGGGCTGGTGGAAGGTGATTTAATCATGGTGGAGCGTGGAGGGTGGATGCTGGGGGTGGTGGGGAGGGTTGGGGCTATAGGTGGGTGGGGAGGGTTGGGGGGATTGTGGTATAGTTGTGGCTGAAAGGCAGGGGTTGGGGGTGGATCCTTCACAAATGGACATTTGAGTAAATGCTGGAATGAGTTCAGACATTGGGAGACTGTAGAGAATGCATCATTGTATTTTGCAGTATAAGAAGGACATGAGATTGGGGACCACGGGGAGAATAATATGATTTGGCTCTGTGTCCCTACCAAAACTCATGTGGAATGGTAATGGGGAATGTTAAATGTGGGGCTTGTTAGAAGGTGATTTAATCATGGTAGAGAATGGGGGTTGGAAGATGGATGTGGGAGAATGGGGGTGCATGGTATGGGTGAGGGTGAAACGTGGGGATGGGTAGCAGATCCTTCACAAATGGTTAAATACTATCTCCTTAATGCAGTCTGTGCGATAGTGAGTTCTCATGATAAATGAATGCTGTCCTGCTGGGTTTTGGACTCGGATTGGGCCTGTGTCCGATTTGTGTTATTTTTCTAGGAAAATCTTCCCTTTGGATTGAGAAAGCTTACCCAGTGCCTGTGCCATCATTGTAACTTGAAAGAAAAGAATTATCTTTCACATTCAGGGACTCATAGGCAGAAGGGATTGCAGCCTTGTCTTGGATGAGACTTGAACTTACTACATTTGAGTTACTGCTGGAATGAGTTAAGACTTTTGGAAACTTTTGAAAAGGTAAGTTTGTATTTTTCTGTGTGAGAAGGACATGAGATTTGGAGGTGTCAGGGTCAGAACATTATGGTTTGGCTGTGTTTCCCTACAAAAACGTATGGGGAATTGTATTCCTGACTGTTGTAGGTGGGGCCTGGTGGGAGGTGATTTAATCACAAACGGGAGGTTGGTAGGGGTGGAAGGGAAAACAAGTAGGTAGGGTGGGGAGGAGTAGGCTGGCAGTAGGGTGGTGAGAGGGTGGTGGGCAGTAGGAAGAGGGAGTAGCCTGCTGCAGAGGCAGAGCCTCATGGAAAACCTCTACCGGGGCAGTGCACCTGTGGCTTTGCAGGCTTTAGCCCCCATGGCTGCCCTCGTGGGCTGGGCTGGTGTTGAGTGCCTGTAGCTTTTCCATACTGAGAATGCAAGCTGTTGGTGGGTCTATGAATCTGTGGTCTGGAGGATGGTAAACTCCTGTGTGGGGCCTCCAAGCCCATATTTTCCTTCTGCACTGCACTCATAGAGGTTCTCCAAGAGATTCTGCCTCTGCAGGAGGCTTCTGCCTGGAAACAGTAGGTGGTGGTGTGGGTGGATCCTTCACCATTGGTTAATCTTCCTGATGCTGATCTCCTGATAGTGAGTTCTCATGAGATCTGGTTGTATAACCTGGTGTGGCACCTCTTTCTTTTCTGTGTCTTCTTCCTACTCCTGCCATATGGAACATCTCATTGTCACTTGGCCTTTTGGTATGATTGGGAGGCTCCCTGAGTCCTCCCAGAAGCAGAAACCACTTGCTGCCTTTACATCCTGCAAAACCATGAGCCAATTAAAGCTCTTTAAAAAATAATATTACAGAAAATTTGTACTGTAGAGTGGAGCCATGAAATGCCCTCAAGGTTTTTTCCCCATTTTTTTTTTTTTACTATTAGCATTTGGCTTCTTTTATATGGAAATATCTGAAGCCTTCTTGAATTTTCCCCCTGAAAATGTACTTTTCTTCTTTCACTACATTGCCAGGCTGCCACAACGGTATTTGAAAATGTAGAAGGAGGTTCAGAAGTGGGTAACGACTGGACGCTGCACAGTTTGGGGGCTTGGAAGAAGACAGAAAGATGAGGGAAAATTTGGACTATTGTAGAGATGTGTTAAATTAAAAGGGTGAGCATAGAGACTTGTTACATAGCCATAATTAAAAGAGTGACTGAAGGATGGACAGTGAAGGCCAGGCTTAGAAGGTCTCAGATGAAAATGAGCAACTTACTGGGAACAGAATTCAAGGTTACTTTTATTTTGCCTTAGCAAAGAAGTTTGCTGGATGGTGTCCCTGCCCTGGAGACCTCTGATACTTTGAACTTGAGTGTGATGATTTAGGGTATATCTGGTGAAATGAAGTAGGCAGCAAAGCTCAAAAGGTGTCTTGTCTGTTTTGAACAGCCTGTGGTCTTCTCTGTGACTGAATAAATGACCTCAAATTGAAAGTTATATTTAAATGAGAAGCAGGGCTTAAAAGTTTGGAAAATTTGCAGCCTGGCCAAGTGCTGAAAAAGGAAAGCTGATTTTCAGTGGGAAAATTCAAGAAGGCTTCAGAAATTTGCATAAAATGGAGCCCAGTGCTTATAGCTAAGGTAATGTCTAAAAGGCCTTGAAGCCATTTCAGAGACCTTTGCAGCAGAGCTTGCTGTCACAGGTCCTGAGTTCTAGGACCGAAGAATGCTTTCCTGGGTCAGTCCCATGGTCACGCTGCTGTGTCTGTCCTCAGGACACTGTTGTCTGCATCCCTGCAGCTCCAGCTCCAGCCATGGCTGAAAGATGCACAGTTACAGCTTGCATCACTGCTTCAGGGGTGCAAGCTTCAAACCTTGGTGGCTTTCACATAGTTCTAAGCCAGCAGGTGCACACAGCACAAAACTAGAGGCTTGGGAGCCTTTGTCTAGACTCCAGAGTATGTACGGAAAAACCTGTGTGTTGAGGCAGAAGCTTTTCCAAGAGGCAGAGCCTCATGGGAAACCTTTACTAGGGCAGTACAGAAGGAGCATATGGGGTTGTAGCCCCCACACAAGAATGCACCATTTTCCAGACCCCAGATTCGTAGACCCACCAACTGCTGGCACCCTCAGTGTCAAAAAGCCACAGGTACTCAATGCCAGCCCAGCCCATGAGGGCACCTGTGGGGGATAGACCCTGCACAGCCACAGATGCTGAGCTGCCCAAGGCCTTGGGAGCCCAGCCATCCACCCCTGTGCTCCAGATGTGTGGTATAGATTCAGAAAAGATGATGTTGGAGCTGCAGGATTCAATGTCTGACTTGCTGGGTTTTTGAATTGCATGGGATCTGTAAGTCCCATCTGTGTTTTGTGCTTCTTTCTGGCAAGTTTTTTCCTTTTGGCTGGGAGTGCTTACACAACACCTGTACAATCATTGTACCTTGGAAGTAGTAAACTTGCTTTATATATAATTCAGTGGCTCATGGGCAGAAGGGACTGCAGACTTGTCTCAGATAAGACTGAGATAAATGCTTTGGGCATTTGAGTAAATGCTGGAATGAGTTAAGATCTGAGAGACTCTAGGGAAGGCATCATTGCATTTTGCAATGTGAGAAAGACATGAACATTGGGGGACCAGGGAAAGAATATGTTTTGGCTCTCTGTCCCTACCAAAGCTCATGTGGAATGTTAATGGGAAATGTTAAAGGTGGGGGCTGGAGATTTAATCATGATGGAGAGAGGAGGTTGGATGGTTGGGGGTTGGGGAGGGTTGAGGGGGATTGGGTGGTGAGGAGGGTTGGAGGGGATTGTGGTGGGGTTGGGGGTGTAAGGCAGGGGCTGGGGTGCATCCTTCACAAATGGTTAAACACCATCTCCTTAATGCTGTCCTTCTGATATTGAGTTCTCTTCATGATTTTGGAGCTGTGAGATTGAATTAATACTGACATGTGGGATTTTTGATGTCCATTGGGCGTGTGGTCCCATTTGTGTTATTGTTCTTGGAAATTTCTTCCCTTTGGATTGAGAAAGCTTACACAATATCTGTAACATCATTGTACCTTGATAGAAACGAACACCCTTTTAACTTCAGGGACTCATAGGCAGAAGAGACTGTAGCCTTGTCTCAGATGAGACTTTGAACTTTATACATTTGAGTTAATGCGGGAATGAGTTAAGGCTTTTGGAAACTTTGAAAAGGCACGACTGTATGTTATTATGTGAGAAGGATATGAGATTTGGAGGGGTCAAGGTCAGCATAATATGATTTGGCTGTGTGCCCCTGGGAAAATTCATGTGGAATTGTAATCCCAAATGTTGGAGTTGGGGCCTGGTGTGAGATTATTTAATCATGGATGGGAGGGGTAGGGGTGGAAGAAAAAAGGGGTGGGTAGGGTGGGGAAGAGTAGGCTGGCTGTAGGGTGGTGGGATGGTGGTGGGTAGTAGGAAGGGGGAGTAGCCTGCTGCAGAGGCAGAGGCTCATGGAAAACCTCTACCAGGGCAGTGCGCCTGTGGCTTTGCAGGCTTTAGCCCCCATGGCTGCTCTCATGGGCTTGGCTGGTGTTGAGTGCCTATCACTTTTCCATACTGAGGGTGTGAACTTTTGGTAGGTCTATGAATCTGGGGTCTAGAGGATGGTGGCCTCCTGCATAGTCACTCAAAGCCGTTCTTTTCCTTCTGCACTGCCATAGTACAGGATTTCTAAGAGCCTCTGCCTCTGCAGCAGGTTTCTGTATGGAACGGTAGGGGGTGGAGCTGTGTTGGGGTGCGGATCCTTCACCAATGGTTAAGCACCATCTTCTTGATGCTGACCTAGTGATAGTGAGTTCTCATGAGATCTGGTTATAGAACGGTGTGGCACCTCTTTCCTCCCTCAGCCTTGCTCCTACTCCTGCTGTGTGAAACATTTCATTGCTGTTTTCCTACTGGTATGATTGGGAGGCTTCCTGAGTCCTCCCAGAAGCAGAAGCCACTATGCTTTCTTTACAGCCTGCAGAACCATGAGCCAATTAAACCCCTTTTTACAGAAAATAAAGTACCGCGAAGTGGAGCTATGAAATATCTTCAATGACATTTCCCCATCGTCTTGGCTATTAGCACTGGACTTCTTTTTAATGCAAATATCTGAAGGCTTCTTGAAGTTTCCCCCTGAAAATGGACCTCTTTTTCTTCTGCATTGCCAGGCTGCAACAAAGATAGCTGAAAATGTAAAGCAGGTTCAGAAGTGGATAACAGCCAGAGGTTGGAGAGTTTGGAGATCTTGAAAGAAGACAGGGAGATGAAGGAAAGTTTGGACCATTGTAGGCACTTGTTAAATAGTTGTGATTAAAAGGCTGGCAGAAGGATGGACAGTGAAGGCCAGGCTTACAAGGTCTCAGATGAAAATGAGGAACTTACTGGGCATGGGAGCCAAGGTTACCTTTTGTTTTGCTGTCGCAAAGAACACGGCTGACGGGCGAACTTGCCCTCAAGATCTGTGAAACCTTTAACTCGAGGGTGATGATTTAGTGCATATCTGGTGGAATGAACTTCTAGGCAGCATAGCACAAGGGGGGTCCTGTCTGCATCAAACAGCCTGTGCTCTTACGTGTGACCGAGGTTATGTGTGACCGAGGCAATGACCTCAAGTTGGAACTTATATTTAAATGACAAGCAGAGCTCAAAAGTTTGGAACATCTGCAGCCTGGCCAAGTGGTCAAAAAGAAAAGCTGATTTTCAGGGGGAAAATTCATGAAGGCGCCCAGAAACTTGCATAAAATGGAGGCCAGTGCTAATAGCCAAGACAATGGGGGAAAAAGCCTTGGAGGCATTTTAGAGGTGTTTGCAGCAGCCCTTGCTGTCACAGGCACTGGGGCCTAGGAGAGAAGAATGGTTTCCTGGGCCAGCCCCATGATCCTGCTGCTGTGTGCAGCCTCAGGACACTGCTGCCTGCATCCTGGCAGCCCAAGCTCCTGCTCCGACCTTGGCTGAAAGATGCACAGGTACAGATTGCATCACTGCTTCAGAGGGCACAGGCTATAAGGCTTCATGTCTTCCACATAGTGTTAAGCCAGCGAGTGCTCAGAGCACTAGCCCAGAGGCTTCGGAGACTTCATATGGATTTCGGAAGATGTATGAAAATGCCTGGGTGTCCAGACAGAAGGCTGCCAAAAAAGCAGAGCCTCCTGGGAAACCTCTACTAGGGCAATGCAGAAGGAAAATATGGGGTTGGAACCCCCACACTGGATGCCAGCATCATGCCGACCCCAGATTCATAGACCCACCAAGAACTTTGTACCCTCTGTGGGTAAAAACTACAGGCAGTCAACACCAGCACAGCCCATGAGGGCAGCTGTGGGGACTGAACACTGCAAAGCCACAGGTAGAGAGCTGCCCAAGGCCTTGGGAACCCAGCCCTCATACCCTAGTGCCCTGGAGGTGGGACAAGCATTGAAAAAGGATGACTTTGGAGCTGTAGGTTTGAATAACTGGCCTGCTGGGTTTTAGATTTTCATGGTACCTGTAAGTCCCGTTTGTGTTTTGTTCTTCTCTCTGGCAAAAATCTTCCTTTTGGTTGGGAATTCTTACTCAATGTGTGGACAATCATACCTTGGAAGTAGTTAAGTTGCTTTGTATTTCAGAGGCTCAGGAGCAGAAGGGACAGCATCTTTGTCTCAGATGAGACTTTGGGCTTCAGACATTTGAGTAAATGCTGGAATGAGTTAAGACCTTGGGAGTCTTAGCCAAGATGATGGAGAAAAGTCATTGAAGGCATTTGATAGCTTCACTTCAGAGTACTAATTTTCTGTATGGTCATAAGAAAAAGGGGTTTAATTGGCTCATGGTTCTGCAGGCTGTAAAAAAAAAAGCACAGTGGCTTGGGGAATGGTAAGTAAGGCATCGTTGTATTTTGCAAAGTGAGAAGGACATGAGATTGTGGGGCAGGGACCGAATAATAAGATTTGGATGAGTGTCCCTATGGAAACTCAAGTGGAATTATAATCAGAAATGTTAAAAGTGGGGCCAGGTGTAAGGTAATTTAATCATGGAGGACACTGGATTTTGGAAGGTGGGTATTGGGGAGAATGGCTGGATTATGGTGGAGGTGAGGGGTGAAAAGTGGGGGTGGGGAGAGGATCCTTCACAAATGGTTAAACACCATCTCCTTAAACCTTTCCTCATGATGGTGAGTTCTCGTGATGGTTTTGGAGCTGTGAGATTGAATGGATACTGGCCTCCTGGGTTTTGGACTTGCATTGGCCCTGTGATCCCATTTGTGTTATTTTCCTGGCAAACATCTCCCCTTTGGATTGAGAAAACTTACCCAATGCCAGTACCATCATTGTACCTTGCAGGAAAAGAAATCCCTTTTAAATTCAGGAACTTATAGGCAAAAGGGACTGTAGCCTTTTCTCAGGTGAGACGTTGAACTTTTTACATTTGAGCTAATGCTGAAATGACTTAAGACTTTCGGCAACTTTTGAAAAGTCATGATTGTATTTTACTCTGTGAGAAGGATATGATATTCAAGGGATCAAGGTCAGAATAATATGGTTTAGCTGTGTGTCCCTACCTAAACTCACATGTAATTGTAATCCCGAATGTTGCAGGTGGGACCTGGTGGGAGATGATTTATTCATTAATGGGAGAGGGGTTTGATTGGAAGTAAAAACAGGTGGGTAAAGTGGGGAGGCGTAGGCTGGCTCTAGTGTGGTGTGTAGTAGGAGGGGAGTAGCCTACCGCAGAGGCAGAGGCTCATGGAAAAACTCTACTAAGGCAGTGCACCTGGCTTTGCAGGGTTTAGCACCTGTAGCTGCTCTCATGTGCTGGGTTGGTGTTGAGTGCCTGTGGCTTTTCCATACTTGGGGTGTGAGCTGTTGGTGGGTCTATGGATCTGGGGTCTGGAGGATGCTGGTATCCTCAATGGGGGCTCAAATCCCATCATTTTCTTCTAAATAGCCATAGTAGAGGTTTTCCAAGAGGATCTGCCTCTGTCTCAGGCTTCTGCTTGGAAACAGTGGGTGGTGGTTAATGGGTGGTGGGCGGATCCTTCACCAACAGTTAAGCACCATCTTCTTGATGCTGATCTCCTGATACTGAGCTCTCATGAGATCTAGTTGTATAACAGGATGTCGCACCTCTTTCCTCTCTCTGTGTTGCTTCTACTCCTGGCATATGAAACATTTCATTGCCGCTTGGCCTTCTGGTATGATTGGGAGGCTTCCTGAGTCCCCCTACAAGCAGAAACCACTATGATTTCTTTATAGCCTGAAGAACTGTCAGTCAACTGAACCTCTTTTCTTTATTACATACAGAAAATTAATGCTGCGAAGTGAAGCTATGAAATGACTTCTAGGCCTTCCCCCAATCTCTTGGCTATTAGCACTGAGCTTTTTTCAATGCAAATATTGGAGGCGTTCTTGATGTTTCCCCTGATAATGGACTTTTCTTCTTTTACCACATGGCCAGGGTGCATAAAGGATATCTGACAGTGTAGAAGCAGGTTCTGAATTAGGTAATGGCCAGAGGTTAGAGAGTTTGGAGAGCTTGGAAGAAGACAGGAAGATGAGGGAAAGTTTGGATCATTGCAGGGACTTGTTAAATAGTTGTGATTAAAAGGCTAACATAAGGATGGACAGTGAAGGCCAGGCTTACAAGATCTTAGGTGAAAATGAAGGACTTACTGGGAAGAGGAGCCAAGGTTTTTTTGTTTTGCCTTAGCAAAGTAATTGACTACACAGTGACCCTTCCCAGGAGATCTGTGAAAATGAACTTGAGGGTGATGATTTAGAGTGTATCTGGTGGAATGAACTTCTAAGCAACAATGCTCAAGAGTTGTCCTGCCTACATCGAACAGCCTGTGCACCTATGTGTGATCAAAGAAAGACTATAAGTTGGAACTTATATTTAAATGAGAAGGAAAGCTTAAACATATGCAAAATTTATAATCTGCACAAGTGGTGAAAAAGAAAAGCTGATTTTCAGGGGAAAGTCAAGAAGGCTTCAGATATTTGTATAAAAAGGATCCTAGTGATAATAATTCAAGACAATGGGAAAAAGACCTTGAAGGCATTTCAGAGACCTTTGTAGCAGCCCTTGCTGTGACTGGTCCTGGGGCCTAGGAGAAAAGAATGGTTTCCTGGCCCAGCCCCATGGCTCCACTGCTGTGTGCAGCCTCAGGACACTGCTGCCTGCATCCCTGCAGCGCCATCTCCTGCTCCAGCCATGGATGAAAAATGCACAGGTACAGCTTGCGTCACTGCTTCAGAGGATGCAAGCTCGAAGACTTGGTGGCTTCCACATGGTGTTAAGCCAGCAGGTGCATAAAGCAAGGACTAGAAGCTTCCCAGTCTTCATCTAGACTCCAGAGGATGTATCAGAAAGCCTGATTGCCCAACCAGAAGCTTTTCCAGAGGCAGAGCCTCATGGTAAGCCTCTACTCAGGCAGTACACCAGGAGAGTATAGGGTTGTAGTCCCCATACAGGGAGGCACCATTTTGCAGGCCCCAGTTTCATAGACCCACCAGCTGTTTGCACCCTTAGTGTTGAAAAGCTATGGGCACTCAACACCAGCCTCATCAATGAGGGCAGGTGTAGGGGAAAGATTCTGCAATGCCACAGGTGCAGAGCTGCCCAAGGCCTTGGGATCCCAGCTGTCACAGCACCCTGTGCTCTGGATGTGGACATAGACTCCAAAAAGATGATTTGGTGGTGTATGATGGATGACTGGCCTGCTGGGCTTTTGACTTGCAGGGGGTTTGTAAGTCCCATCTGTGTTTTGTGTTTCCTGCTGTCAAATTTCTTCTTTTTCGCTGGGAATGCTTACCCAATGCCTGTAAAATCATTGTACCTTGGAAGTAGTTAATTTGCTGTGTATTTCAGAGTCTCAGGGCAGAAGGGACTGCAGCCTTGTCTCAGAAGAGACTTTGGGCTTTGGATATTTGAGTAAATGCTGGAATGAGTTAAGATTTGAGAGACTCTAGGGAAGGCATCATTGCATTTTGCAATATGAAAAAGACATGAGATTTGGGGGACCAGGGACAGAATAATATGTTTTGGCTGTGTGTCTCTACCAAAACTCATGTGGAATTTTAATGTGAAATGTTAAAGTTGGGGGCTGGTGGAAGGTGATTTAATCATGGTGGAGCGTGGAGGGTGGATGCTGGGGGTGGTGGGAGGCTTGGGGCTATAGGTGGGTGGGGAGGGTTGGGGGATTGTGGTGCAGTTGTGGCTGAAAGGCAGGGGTTGGGGGTGGATCCTTCACAAATGGACATTTGAGTAAATGCTGGAATGAGTTCAGACATTGGGGGACCTTAGAGAACACATCATTATATTTTGCAGTATAAGAAGGTCATAACATTGGGGAGCAAGGGGAGAATAATACGATTTGGCTCTGTGTCCCTTCCAAAACTCATGTGGAATTGTAATGGGGAATGTTAAATGTGGGGCTTGTTAGAAGGTGATTTAATCGTGTTAGAGAATGGGGTTTGGAAGGGGGATGTGGGAGAATGGGGGTTCATTGTGTGGGTGAGGGTGAAACATGGGGATGGGTGGCAGATCCTTCACAAATGGTTAAATACTATCTCCTTAATGCAGTCTGTGCGATAGTGAGTTCTCATGATAAATGAATGCTGTCCTGCTGGGTTTTGGACTCGGATTGGGCCTGTCTCCCAGTTGTGTTATTTTTCAGGGAAAATCTTCCCTTTGGAGTGAGAAAGCTTACCGAGTGCCTGTGCCATCATTGTAACTTGAAAGAAAAGAATTATCTTTCACATTCAGGGACTCATAGGCAGAAGGGATTGCAGCCTTGTCTCGGATGAGGCTTGAACTTACTACATTTGAGTTACTGCTGGAATGAGTTAAGACTTTTGGAAACTTTTGAAAAGGTATTTTTGTATTTTTCTGTGTGAGAAGGACATGAGATTTGGGGGTGTCAGGGTCAGAAAAATATGGTTTTATTGTGTTTCCCTACAAAAACTTATGGGGAATTGTATTCCTGACTGTTGTAGGTGGGGCCTGGTGGGAGGTGATTTAATCACAAATGGGAGGTTGGTAGGGGTGGAAGGGAAAACAAGTAGGTAGGGTGGGGAGGAGTAGGCTGGCAGTAGGGTGGTGAGAGGGTGGTGGGCAGTAGGAAGAGGGAGTAGCCTGCTGCAGAGGCAGAGCCTCATGGAAAACCTCTACCGGGGCAGTGCACCTGTGGCTTTGCAGGCTTTAGCCCCCATGGCTGCCCTCGTGGGCTGGGCTGGTGTTGAGTGCCTGTAGCTTTTCCATACTGAGAATGCAAGCTGTTGGTGGGTCTATGAATCTGTGGTCTGGAGGATGTTAACCTCCTGCGTGGGACCTCCAAGCCCATATATTTTTTCTGCACTGCCCTAGTAGAGGTTTTCCAAGAGGCTCTACCTCTGCCTGAGGCTTCTGCCTGGAAACAGTGGGGGGTGGGGGTGGTAGGGGGCAGATCTTTCACCAATGGATAAGCAACATCTTGTTGATGCTGACCTTGTAATATGGAGTTCTCAGGAAATCTTGTTGTATAACAGGGTTACACAACGTGTGGCACATTTTTCCTCTCTCTGTCTTGTTTCTACTTCTGCCATATAAAACTTCTCATTGCTGCTTGGTCTTCTGGTATGATTGGGAGGCTTCCTGAGTCCTCCCAGAAGCAGAGGCCTCTATGGTTTATTTAAAGCTTGCAGAACCATGAGCCAGTTCAACCTCTTTTCTTTCTGATCATACAGAAAGTTAGTGCTGTAAAGTGGAGCTATGAAATGCCTTCAAGACCTTTTCCCTATTGTCTTGGCAATCAGCACTCAGCTTCTTTTCAGGCAAATGTCTGAAGCCTGCAATAATTTTTCTCCTGAAATGGACTTTTCTTCTTTTACCACATTGCCAGGCTGTGACACATGTAGCTGAAAATGTAGAAGCAGGTTAAGAAGTGTGTAATGGCCAGAGGTTGGAGAGTTTGGAGGTCTTGGAAGAAGACAGGAAGATGAGGAAAAGTTTGGATCAGTGTAGAGACTTGTTAAATAGTTATACTTAAGAAGGTGACATAAGGATGGACAGTGACCACCAGGCTTAGAATGTCTCACATGAAAATATGTGACCAAAGAAATGACCTCAAAGTGAAACATATTAGAATGACAAGGAGAGCTTAAAAGTTGGGAAAATTTGCAGCCTGGCCAAGTGGTCAAAAAGAAAAGCTTATTATCAGTGGGAAAGTTCAAGAAGGCTTCAGAAATGTGCATAAAATGGAGTTCAGTGCTAATAGCCAATACAATGTTACAAAGGCCTTGAAGGCATTTCAGAGACTTTTGCAACAACCCTTGCAATCACAGGCCCTGAGGCCTGGGAGAAAAGAATGATTTCCTTCTCCAGCCCCATGGCCCTGCTGCTATGTCCATCCTCAGGACACTGCTGGCTGGATTCCTGAAGCTCCAGCTCCAGCTCCAGCCATGGTTGAAAGATGCACATGTACAGCTTGAGTCACTGCTTCAGAGGGTGAAAGCTGCAAGCCTTGGTGGCTCCACATAGTGTTAAGCCAGCAGGTGCACAGAGCACAAAACTGGAGGCTGGGGATCCTTTGTCTGGACTCCAGAGTACGTATGGAAAAACCTGGGTGTCCAGGTCGAAACTTTTCCAAGAGGCAGAGCCTCCTTTACTAGGGCAGTACAGAAAGAACATATGGGGTTGGAACCGCATACAGGAGGCACCATTCTGTAAACGCCAGATTCATAGACTCACTAGCAGCTTGCACCCTCATTGCGGAAAAGCTATAGGTACTCAACAGCAGCCCAGCCCATGAGGGCAACTGTGGAGGTTAGACCCTGCAACGTCACAGGTGCAGAGCTGCCCAAGGCCTTGGGAGCCCAGACCTCATACCCTTGTGCTCTGGATGTGGGATCTGGATTCAAAAAAAATAATTTGAAACTGTAGGATTGAATGACTGGCTGTTGGATTTTTGACTCCTATGGGGTTTGTAAGTCCCATCTGTGTTTTGTGCTTCTTTCTGGCAAATTTCTTCCTTTTGGCTGGGAATACTTACCCAATGTCTGTACAATCATTGTACTTTGGAAGTAGTTAACTTGCTTTGTGTTTCAGAGGCACAGGTAGAACGTATGGCAGCCTTGTCTCAGAAGAGACTTTGGGCTTTGGACATTTCAGTAAATGTTGGAAGGAGTTAAGAGATTGGGATAATGTAGAGAAGGCATCATTGTATTTTGCAGTGTGAGAACAACATGAGATATGGGGGCCAGGGTCAGAATAATAGGATTTGGCTCTGCATCCCTAATAAACTCATGTGGAATTGTAATGGGGAATGTTAAAGGTGGGGCCTGGTGGGAGGTGATTTAATCATGGAGAAGCATGGGGGTTGGAGGTAACGGGGTGGAGAGAATGGGGGAGATTATTTTGTGGGTGGGAGTGAAAGATGAGGGTGGGGGCCAGATCCTTCACAAATGGTTAAGCACTCTCTCCTTAATGCTGCTCACATGACAGTGAGTCCTCTTGATGATTTTGGAGCTGAGAGATTGAGTGAATACTGTCCTGCTGGGTTATGGATTTGCATTGAGCCTGTGGGCCCATTTGTGTTATTTTTCTGGGAAATTTCTTCCCTCTGTACTGAGAAACCTTACACAATGCCTCTAACATCATTGTACCTTGAAAGAAAAGAACTCCGTTTTAAATTCAGGGACTCATAGGCAGAAGGGACTGTGGCCTTATCTCAGATGAGACTTTGAATTTTTTACATTTGGAATGAGTTAAGACTTTTGCAAAGTTTTGAAGAGTCATGATTGTATCTTGCTCTGTGATAAGGACATGAGATTGTGGAATATCAGGGTCAGAATTATATGGTTTGCTTCTGTGTCCCTATGAAACTCATGTGGATTTGTAATCCCTAATGTTGAAGCAGGTGACTTAATTATGGACAGGAGTTTGGTGGCAGTGGAACATAAAAGGGATGGGTAGGATTGGGAGGAGTGGGTGGGCAGTAGGGTGGTGGGAGGGTGCGGTGTAGTAGGAAGGGGGAGTTGCCTGCTGCAGAGGCAAAGCCTCGTGGAAAACCTCTACTAGGGCAGTGCACCTGTGGCTTTGCAGGTTTTAACCCCTCAGCTATTCTCGTGGGCTGGGCTGGTATTGAGGGCCTGTAGCTTTTCTACACTAAGTGCGTGACTTGTTGGTGGGTCTATGAATCTGGGGTCTGGAGGTTGGTGGCCACCTGTGTGGGGACTCCAAGCCCATATTTTCTTTCTGCACTTCTGTAATAGAGGTTTTCCAAGATGCTCTGCATCTGAAGTAGGCTTCTGCCTGGAAACAGTGGGAGTTGGGGGTCGGGGGCGGATCCTTCACCAATGTTTAAGCACCATCTTCTAGATGCTGACCTTGTGATAGTGAGTTCTCATGAGATCTGCTTGTATAATGGGGCATGACAACTTTTTCCTTTCTCTGTCTTGCTCCTACTCTTCCCATATGAGACATCTCCTTGCCCCTTGACATTCTGGTATGATTGGGAGGCTTCCTGAGTCCTGTCAGATGCAGAAGCCACTATGCTTCCTTACAGCCTGCAGAATCATTAACCTATTAAACCTCTTTTCTTTATGATCATGGATAAAATTGTTACTGCAAAGTGGAACTGTTATATGTCTTCAAGGCCTTCTCCCTAATGTCTTGGCAATCAGCACTCACCTTCTTTTCATTCAAGTATCTGAAGCCTCCTTGAATTTTTCCCCTGAAAATGGGCATGTCTACCTTTACCACATTGCCAGGGTATGACAAAGATAGCTGATAATGTAGAAGCAGGTTCAGAAGGGGGTAGCAGATGTAGTTAGGGAGTGTTTGGAGGACTTCAAAGACAGGGAGATGAGGAAAAGTTTGGATCTTTGTAAAGAATTGTTAAATACTTGTGATCAGAAGGCTCACAGGAAAATAGACAGTAAGGATCAGATTGAGAAGCTCTCAGATGAAAATGAGGAACATACTGCAAACAGGAGCCAAGGTGACTTTTGTTTTGCTGTAACAAAGAACGTGGGTGCACAGTGACCCTGCCCTGGAGATCTGTGAAACTTTGAACTTGAGGGTGATGACTTACTGCGTATCTGATGGAATGAACTTCTGGGCAGCAAAGCTGAAGGGGTGTCCTGTCTGTATCAAACAGCTTGTGCCCTTATGTGTGACTGAGGAAATGACATCTGGATGGGTCTTACATTAAATGAGTCCGAACTCTTATATTAAATGAGAAACAGAACTCAAAAATTTGCAGCCTGGCCAAATGGTCAAACAGAAAAGCTGATTTTCAGGGGAAAACTGAGGAAGGCTTCAGAAATTTGCATGAAAAGGAGCCCAGTGCTAATAGCCAAGACAATAGGGAAAAGGCCTTGAAGCCATTTCAGAAACCTTTGCAGCAGCCCTTGCTATCATAGGCCCTGGGGCCTAGGAGAGAAGAATGTTTTCCTGGGCCAGTTCCATGATCCCCCTCTGTGTGCAGCCTCAGGACACTGCTGCCTGCATCCCTGCAGATCCAGCTCCAGTCAGGGCTGAAAGATATACAGGTACAGCTGGCATCACTGCTTCAGGGGTACAAGTTCCAAGCCTTGGTGGCTTCCACATAGAGTTAAGCCAGCAACTGCACAGAGGACAAAACTAGAGGCTTGGAAGCCTGCATCTAGACTCCAGAGTATGTACGGAAAAATCTGGGTGTTCAGGTAGAACGTTTTCCAAGAGGCAGAGCCTCATGGGAAACTTTTACTAGGGCAGTACAGAAGGAGAATATAAGGCTGGAGTCCCTAAACACGGAGGCATCATTCTCCAGACCCCAGATTCATAGACTCACCAACAGCTGGCTTTTCCAACCTTAGTGTGGAAAAGCTACAGGCACTCAACACCAGCCCAGTATGTGAGGGCAGCTGTGGGGGATAGACCCTGCACAGCCACAGGTGCAGAGCTGCCCAAGGCCTTGGGAGCCCAGCCATGACACGCATGTGCTCTGGATGTGAGATGTCCATTCAGAAAAGATGATTTGGAGCTGTAGGATTCAATGACTGGCCTGCTGGGTTTCTGACTTGTATGGGGTCTGTAAGTCCTTGGACATTTCAGTAAATGCTGGAATGAGTTAAGTCATTGGGGGACAGTGGAGAAGTCATCATTGTATTTTGCAGTGTGACAAGGATACAATATTTGGGGAGCAAGAGCCAGAATAATATGATTTGATTCTGTGTCTCTACCAATATTCATGTGGAATTGTAGTGGGGAATGTTAAAGGACGGACCTGGTGGGAGGTGATTTAATCATGGAGAACAGTGGGTGTTGGAGGTTGGGGTGTGGGGAGAATGGGAGAGGTTATTTTGTGGCTGGGAGTGAAAGATGATGGTGGGAGGGCAGATTCTTCACAAATGGGTAAACGCTATCTCCTTAATGCTGTCCGCATGATAGTGAGTTCTCTTGATGATTTTTGAACTGTGAGATTGAGTGAATACTGTCCTGCTGAATTTTGGACTTGCATTTGGCCTGCGGTCCCATTTGTGTTTTCTGGGAAATTTCTTCCCTTTGGATTGAGAGAGCTTACACAACGCCTGTACCATCATTGTACCTTGAAAGAAAAGAAATCTCTTTTAAATTCAGGAACCCATAGGCAGAAGGGACAGTAGCCTTGTCTCAGATGAGACTTTGAACTTTTTACACTTGGAATGAGTTAAGGCTGTTGGAAGTTTTGAAAAGGCTCTATATTTTGCTCTGTGTTAAGGACATGAGATTCTGGAATATCAGGGTCAGAATAATATGGTTTGGCTGTGTGTCCCTATAAAAATTCAGGTGGAATTGTAATTCCAAATGTTGAAGGTAGGCCTGGGGGAGATGATTTAATCATGGATTGGAGGTTGTTGGGGGTGGAAGGAAAAGGGTTGTAACCAAGTGAGTTGTAGAGAAACGCCACACTATGAGACGACTTCAGGAGACCTTTATTGCCGGCAACTGAGAGACAGCTAGTGCTCAAAATTCTCTTGGCCCAGAAGAAGGGGCTAGATTTTCTTTTGTACTTTGGTTTAGAAAGGGGAGGGGGAGCCTAGCTGAAGGAATCTCACAGCAGCAAAACAGGCAAAAAAGTTAAGAAGATAAATGGCTACAGGAAAACAAACAGTTCCAGGTGCAGGGGCTTTAAATCCATCCAAATGTGATAGATGTGGGGGCTTTGCGTGCTATCAACTGGACACAAATGCGGGGGTTTTGGGTACTATCAACTGGGCGAATTCCTGGGAACTGTGGATATAGCTTGCCAGACTATCTTATCAGTAATTGCATTCTTTGATGTGCTGGGAGTCAGCTTGCACAAGTTAAGTCCTTGAGGAAGGGGGGTGGGTAAGGGGCTGCAAGTGAAGGAGCCAAAATGGAGTCTGTCTGGCTCTGTCAGCTAAGGGAGAGTCAACCACGTTAAAACAAGGTAGGGTATCACAAAAGGGTTGGTTAAGGTGGGGAAGAGTAGGCTGGCAGTAGAATGGTGGGAGGGTGGGGGATAGTAGGAAGGGGGAGTAGCCTGCTGCAGAGGCAAAGCCTCATGGAAAACCTCTACAAGGACAGAGCACCTGTGGCTTTGCAGGGTTTAGCCCTGCAGCTACTCTCACGGGCTGGGCTGTTGTTGAGTGCCTGTAGCTTTTCCACAGAGGGTGTGAGCTGTTGGTGGGTCTATGAATCTGGGATCTGGAGGTTGGTGGCCATCTGCATGGGGGCTTCAAGCCCATATTTTCCTTCCACACTTCCCTGGTAGAGGTTTTCCAAGAGGTTCTGCCTGTGCAGTAGGCTTCTGTTTGGAAACAGTGGGTGTTGGGGGTGGGTGGTTGTTCCTTCCTCAATGTTTAAGCACCACCTTCATGATGCTGACCTTGTGATAGTGAGTTCTCATGAGATCTGGTTGTATAATAGGGTGTGGCACTCTCTCCTCTCTGTCTTGTGCCTACTCCTGCCACATGAATCATCTCATCGTCCCTGGACATTCTGATATGATTGGGAGGCTTCCTGAGTCCTCCCAAATTCAGAAGCCATTATGTTTCTTTATGGCCTGCAGAATTATGAGCCAATTAAACCTCTTTTCTTTATGATCATAGAGAAAATTAGTAGTGCAAAGTGGAACTATTAAATGTCATTGTCATGGCAATCAGCACTCAGCTTCTTTTCATTCAAGTACGTGAAGGCTTCATGAATTTTCCTCCTGAAAATGGACTTGTCTTCTTTTACCACATTGCCAGGCTGTGGCAAAGATAGTGATAATGTAGAAGCAGGTTCAGAAGGGAGTAGCAGACAGAGGTCAGGAGAGTTTGGAGGGCTTCAAAGACAAGAAGGTGAAAGAAAGTTTGGATCTTTGTAAAGAATTGTTAAACACTTGTGATCAGAAGGCTCACAGGAAAATGGTCAGTGAAAGCCTGACTTAGAAGGTCTCAGATGAAAATGAAGCACTTACTGGGAACAGACGTCAAAGTTACTTTTGTTTCCTTAGCAAAGAACGTGGCTGCACAGTGACCTCGCCCTGGAGGTCTGTGAAACTTTGAAGTTGAGGGTGATGATTTACTGAGTATCTGGTGGAATGAACTGGGCAGGAAAGCTCAAGAGGTGTCCTGTCTGCATCGACCAGCCTGTGCTCTTATGTGTGATGGAGGAAATGACCTCTGGATGAGACTTACATTAAATGAATCCTAACTCTTACATTACATGGGAAACAGAACTCAAAAGTTTGGAAAATTTGCAGCCTGGCCATGTGGTCAAAAAGAAAAGCTGATTTTCAGGGGGAAAATTGAGGAAGGCTTCAGAAACTTGCCTGAAAAGGAGCCCAGTGTTTATAGACAAGACAACAGGGAAAAGGCCTTGAAGGCATTTCAGAGACCTTTGCAGCAGCCCTTGCTGTTACAGGCCCTGGGGCCTAGGAGAGAAGAATGGTTTCCTGGGCCAGTTTCAGGAACCCCCTCTGTGTGCAGCCTCAGGACACTGCTGCCTGCATCCCTGCAGCTCCAGCTCCAGCTCCATCTCCAGCCGTGACTGAAAGATGCACAGGTACAGCTTGGGTCACTGCTGCAGAGGGTGCCGGCTAGAAGCCTTGGTAACTTCCTCACAGTGTTAAGCCACTGGTGGACAGAGCATGAGACTAGAGGCTTGGGAACCTCTCTATAGATTTTGGAAGATGTATGGAAATGCCTGGGTGTCCAGGCAAAAGCATCCCAAAAAGGCAGAGCCTTATATGAAACTTCTACTAGGGCAGTGCAGAAGAAAAACATGGGGTTGGAGCCTCCACACTGGAGGCCACCATCATGCAGACCACAGATTCATAGACCCCCAACAACTTGTATCCTTCGTGGGGAAAAGTCACAGGCACTCAACACCAGCCGAGCCCATGAGAGCAGCCGTGGGCATAAAACCTGCAAAGCCATAGGTGCCAAGCTGCCCAAGGTCTTGGGAGCCCAGCCCTCACACCCCCGTGCCCTGGATGTGGGACAGGGTTTCAAAAAGGGTGATTTTGGAGCTGTAGGATTGAATGACTGGCCTTCTGGGTTTGGAGTTTTGTGGGGCCAATAAGTCCTGTCTGTGTTTTGTTTTTTTCTGGCAAAATTCTTCCTTTTGGCTGGGAATGCTTACCCAATGCCTGTACAAGCATTGTGCCTTGGAAGTAGTTAACTTGCTTTATATTTCAGAGGCTCATGGGCCTAAGCAACTGTAGCCTTGTGCCAGATGAGACTTTAAGCTTTGAACATTTTTATAAATGCTGTAATGATATAAGATTTTAGGAGACTGTAGGGAAGGCATCATTGCATTTTGCAATGTGAGAAGGACATGTGATTTGGGGAGCCAGGGAGAGAATAATAAAATTCAGCTCTGTGTCTCTAACAAAACTCATGTGGAATTGTTATCGGAATGTTAAAGGTGGGGCCCAGTGGAAGGTGATATAATCATGGTGGAGAGTGGGGGTTGGAAGATGGGGTGTAGGGAGAATGGGAGATTTATGGTGCGGGTGAGGAGTGAAAATTGGCGTTGGGTGGCGGATCCTTCACAAATGAGTAAACACTCTCCTTATTGCTGTCCTTGTGATAGTGAGCTCTCTTCATGATTTTGGAGCTGTAAGATTGAATGGATACTGGCCTTCTGGGTTTCGGACTTGTATTGGGCCTGTGGTCCCATTTGTGTTTTCTTCCTGGGAAATTTCTTCCCTTTGGATTGAAAAAGCTTACCCAAAGCCAGTACCATTATTGTACCTTGAAAGAAAAGAATATCCTTTTAAATTCAGGGACTCATAGGCAAAATGTTCTGTAGACTTGTCTCAGATGAGATGTTGATTTTTTTACATTTGAGTTAATGTTAGAATGAGTTAAGACTTTTGGAAACTTTTGAAAAGGCATGAATATATTTTACTCTGTGAGAAGGGCATGAGACTGTGTGGATCAGGGTCAAAATAATATGATTTGGCTGTGTTTCTTTACCAAAACTCATGTGAATTGTAATCCTTTATGTTGGCGGTGGGGCCTGGCTGGAGGTGATTTAATCATGGATGGGAGGGGGTCGGTGGTGGAAGGAAAAGGGGTGGGTAGGGAGAGGAGTATGTTGTTAGTAGGGTGATGAGAGGATGGTGGGTAGCAGGAAGGGGGAGTAGCCTGCTGCAGAGGCAAAGGCTCATGGAAAATCTTTACTAGGGCAGTGCACCTGTGGCTTTGCAGGGTGTAGCCCCCATGGCTGCTCTCATGGGCTGGGCTGTTATGGAGTGCCTGTAGCTTTTCCATGCAGAGAGTGCAAGCTGTTGGTGGGTCTATGTATCTGCAGTCTGCAGGATGGTGGCTTCCTGTGTGGGGGCTCCAAGCCCATATTTTCCTTCTGCACTGCACTCGTAGAGGTTCTCCAAGATGTTCTGCCTCTGTAGTAGACTTCTGCCTGGAAACAGTAGGTGGTGGTGTGGGTGGATCCTTCACCACTGGTTAATCTTCCTGATGCTGATCTCCTGATAGTGAGTTCTCATGAGATCTGGTTGTATATCCTGGTGTGGCACCTCTTTCCTCTCTGTGTCTTCTTCCTACTCCTGCCATATGGAACATCTCATTGTCACTTGGCCTTTTGGTATGATTAGGAGGCTCCCTGAGTCCTCCAGGAAGCAGAAACCACTTGCTGCCTTTACATCCTGCAGAAACATGAGCCAATTAAACATCTTTTAAAAATAATATTACAGAAAATTTGTACTGTAGAGTGGAGCTATGAAATGCCATCAAGGTTTTTTCATCTTTTTTTTTTTGACTATTAGCATTTGGCTTCTTTTATATGGAAATATCTGAAGCCTTCTTGAATTTTCCCACTGCAAATGGACTTTTCTTCTTTTACCACATTGCCAGGCTGCCACAACGGTAGCTGAAAACATAGAAGCAGGTTCAGAAGTGGGTAATGACCGGATGCTGCACAGTTTGTTGGGCTTGGAAGAAGACAGAAAGATGAGGGAAAATTTGGACTATTGTAGAGATGTGTTAAATTAAAAGGGCGATCATAGAGACTTGTTACATATCTATAATTAAAAGAGTGACTGAAGGATGGACAGTGAAGGCCAGGCTTAGAAGGTCTCAGATGAAAATGAGCAACTTACTGGGAATAGGAGTCAAGGTTACTTTTATTTTGTCTTAGCAAAGAAATTTGCTGGATGGTGTCCCTGCCCTGGAGACCAGTGAAACTTTGAACTTGAGGTTGATGATTTTGGGTATATCTGATGAAATGAAGTAGAGAGCAAAGCTCAAGAGGTGTCTTGTCTGTTTTGAACAGCCTGTGATCTTCTCTGTGACTGAATAAATGACCTCAAATTGAAAGTTATATTTAAATGAGAAGCAGGGCTTAAAAGTTTGGAAAATTTGCAGCCTGGCCAAGTGGTGAAAAAGCAAAGCTGATTTTCAGTGGGAAAATTCAAGAAGGCTTCAGAAATTTGCATAAAATGGAGCCCAGTGCTAATAGCTAAGACAATGTTTAAAAGGCCTTGAAGCCATTTCAGAGACCTTTGCAGCAGAGTTTGCTGTCACAGGGCCTGAGGTCTAGGACCGAAGAATGCTTTCCTGGGTGAGTCCCACGGTCACGCTGCTGTGTCCGTCCTCAGTACACTGCTGCCTGCATCCCTGCAGCTCCAGCGCCAGCTCCAGCCATGACTGAAAGATGCACAGGTACAGCTTGCATCACTGCTTCAGGGGTGCAAGCCTCAAACGTTGGTGACTTCCACATAGTACTAAGCCAGCGGGTGCACAGAGCACAAAACTAGAGGCTTGGAAGCCTTTGTCTAGATGCCAGAATATGTTAGGGAAAACCTGTGTGTTGAGGCAGAAGCTTTTCCAAGAGGCAGAGCCTCATGGGAAACCTTTACTAGGGCAGTACAGAAGGAATATATAGGATTGGAGCCCCAAACAGGAATGCACCATTTTCCAGACCCCAGATTCATAGACCCGCCAACAGCTGGCACCCTCAGTGTGGAAAAGCCACAGGCACTCAACACCAGCCCATCCCATGAGGGCACCTGTGGGGGATAGACCCTGCACAGCCACAGATGCTGAGCTGCCCAAGGCCTTGGGAGCCCAGCCATCCACCCCTGTACTCCAGATGTGGGATATAGATTCAGAAAAGGTGACTTGGGAGCTTTAGGATTCAATGACTGGCTTGCTGGGTTTTTTAATTACATGGGGTCTGTAAGTCCCATCTGTGTTTTGTGCTTCTTTCTCGCAAATGTTTTCCTTTTGGCTGGGAGTGCTTACCCAACGCCTGTACAATCATTGCACCTTGGAAGTAGTAAACTTGCTTTATATGTAATTCAGTGGCTCATGAGCAGAAGGGACTGTAGACTTGTCTCAGACAAGACTCTGGGCTTTGGGCATTTGAGTAAATGCTTGAATGAGTTAAGATTTGAGAGACTCTAGGGAAGGGATCATTGCATTTTGCAATGTGAGAAAGACATGAACATTGGGGGATCAGGGAGAGAATAATATATTTTGGCTCTCTGTCTCTACCAAAGCTCATGTGGAATGTTAATGGGAAATGTTAAAGGTGGGGGCTGGTGGAAGGTGATTTAATCATGATGGAGAGAGGAGTTTGGATGGTTGGGGGTTGGGGATGGTTGGGGGGGATTCGGTCGTGAGGATGGTTGGATGGGATTGTGGTGGAGTTGGGGGTGTAAGGCAGGGGCGGGGGTGAATCCTTCACAAATGGTTAAACACCATATCCTTAATGCTGTCCTTCTGATATTGAGTTCTCTTCATGATTTTGGAGATGTGAGATTGAATGCAAACTGACCTGTGGGATTTTGGATGTCCATTGGGCCTGTGGCCCCATTTGTGTTATTGTTCTTGGAAATTTCTTCCCTTTGGATTGAGAAAGCTTACCCAATATCTGTACCATCATTGTACCTTGAAAGAAACAAACACCCTTTTAACTTCAGGGACTCATAGGCAGAAGAGACTGTAGCCTTGTCTCAGATGAGACTTTGAACTTTTTACATTTGAGTTAATGCGGGAATGAGTTAAGGCTTTTGGAAACTTTGAAAAGGCACGACTGTATGTTATTATGTGAGAAGGATATGAGATTTGGTGGGGTTAAGGTCAGCATAATATGATTTGGCTATGTGCCCCTGGAAAAACTCAAGTGGAATTGTAATCCCAAATGTTGGAGTTGGGGCCTGGTGTGAGATTATTTAATCATGGATGGGAGGGGTAGGGGTGGAAGAAAAAAGGGGTGGGTAGGGTGGGGAAGAGTAGGCTGGCTGTAGGGTGGTGGGAGGGTAGTGGGTATTAGGAAGGGGGAGTAGCCTGCTGCAGAGGCAGCGGCTCATGGAAAACCTCTACCAGGGCAGTGCGCCTGTGGCTTTGCAGGCTTTAGCCCCCATGGCTGCTCACATGGGCTGGGCTGGTGTTGAGTGCCTATCACTTTTCCATACTGAGGGTGTGAACTGTTGGTAGGTCTATGAATCTGGGGTCTAGAGGATGGTGGCCTCCTGCATAGTCACTCAAAGCCGTTCTTTTCCTTCTGCACTGCCATAGTACAGGATTTCCAAGAGCCTCTGCCTCTGCAGCAGGCTTCTCTCTGGAACGGTAGGGAGTGGAGCTGTGTTGGGGGGTGGATCCTTCACCAATGGTTAAGCACCATCTTCTTGATGCTGACCTAGTGATAGTGAGTTCTCATGAGATCTGGTTATAGGACGGTGTGGCACTTCTTTCATCTCTCAGCCTTGCTCCTACTCCTGCAGTATGAAACATTTCATTGCTGTTTTCCTACTGGTATGATTGGGAGGCTTCCTGAGTCCTCCCAGAAGCAGAAGTCACTATGCTTTCTTTACAGCCTGCAGAACCATGAGCCAATTAAACCCCTTTTCATTATGATCATACAGAAAATAAAGTACTGCGAAGTGGAGCTATGAAGTATCTTCAATGACATTTCCCCATCGTCTTGGCTATTAGCACTGGACTTCTTTTTAATGCAAATATCTGAAGGCTTCTTGAAGTTTCCCCCTGAAAATGGACTTCTTTTTCTTCTGCATTGCCAGGCTGCAACAAAGATATCTGAAAATGTAAAGCAGGTTCAGAAGTGGATAACAGCCAGAGGTTGGAGAGTTTGGAGATCTTGAAAGAAGACAGGGAGATGAAGGAAAATTTGGACCACTGTAGGCACTTGTCAAATAGTTGTGATTAAAAGGCTGTCAGAAGGATGGACTGTGAAGGCCAGGCTTACAAGGTCTCAGATGAAAATGAGGAACTTACTGGGCATGGGAGCCAAGGTTACCTTTTGTTTTACTGTAGCATAGAACATGGCTGCAGGGCGACCTTGCTCTCAAGATCTGTGAAACTTTGAACTCCAGGGTGATGATTTAGTGCATATCTGGTGGAATGAACTTGTAGGCAGCAAAGCACAAGGGTGGGGGGCATGTGTGCATCAAACAGCCTGTGCTCTTATGTGTGACTGAGGTTATGTGTGACCGAGGTTATGTGTGAACGAGGAAATGACTTCAAGTTGGAACTTACATTTAAATGACAAGCAGAGCTCAAAAGTTTGGAACATCTGCAGCCTGGCCAAGTGGTCAAAAAGAAAAGCTGATTTTCAGGGGGAAAATTCATGAAGGCTCCAGAAACTTGCATAAAATGGAGGCCAGTGCTAATAGTGAAGACAATGGGAGAAAAAGCCTTGGAGGCATTTCAGAGATGTTTGCAGCAGCCCTTGCTGTCACAGGCCCTGGGGCCTGGGAGAGAAGAATGGTTTCCTGGGCCAGCCCCATGACCCTGCTGCTGTGTGCAGCCTCAGGACACTGCTGTGTGCAGCCTCAGGACACTGCTGCCTGCATCCTGGCAGCCCCAGCTCCTGCTCCGACCTTGGCTGAAAGATGCACAGGTACAGATTGCATCACTGCTTCAGAGGGCACAGGCTATAAGGCTTCAAGTCTTCCACATAGTGTTTAGCCAGTGAGTGCACAGAGCACTAGCCCAGAGGCTTCGGAGACTTCATATGGATTTCAGAAGATGTATGAAAATGCCTGGGTGTCCAGACAGAAGGCTGCCAAAAAAGCAGAGCCTCCTGGGAAACCTCTACTAGGGCAGGGCAGAAGAAAAATATGGGGTTGGAGCCCGCACACTGGATGCCAGCATCATGCAGACCCCAGATTCATAGACCCACCAAGAACTTTGTACCCTCTGTGGGTAAAAACTACAGGCAGTCAACACCAGCACAGCCCATGAGGGCAGCTGCGGGAACTGAGCACTGCAAAGCTACAGGTAGAGAGCTGCCCAAGGCCTTGGGAACCCAGCCCTCATACCCTTGTGCCCTGGAGGTGGGACAAGGATTAAAAAAGGATGACTTTGGAGCTGTAGGTTTGAATAACTGGCCTGCTGGGTTTTAGATTTTCATGGGACCTGTAAGTCCTGTTTGTGTTTTGTTCTTCTCTCTGGCAAAAATCTTTCTTTTGGTTGGGAATTCTTACTCAATGTGTGGACAATCATACCTTGGAAGTAGTTAAGTTGCTTTGTATTTCAGAGGCTCAGGAGCAGAAGGGACTGCATCCTTGTCTCAGATGAGACTTCGGGCTTCAGACATTTAAATAAATGCTGGAATGAGTTAAGGCCTTGGGGGTCTTAGCCAAGACGATGGGGAAAAGTCATTGAAGGCATTCCATAGCTTCACTTCACAGTACTAATTTTCTGTATGATCATAACAACAAGGGGTTTGATTGGCTCATGGTTCTGCAGGGTGTAAAAAAAAAGCATAGTGGTTGAGGAATAGTAAGTAAGGCATCATTGTATTTTGCAAAGTGAGAAGGACATGAGATTTGTGGGCAGGGACAGAATAATAAGATTTGGCTGTGTGTCCCTATGGAAACTCAAGTGGAATTGTAATCAGAAATGTTAAAAGTGGGGCCAGGTGGAAGGTGATTTAATCGTGGAGGGCACTGAGTGTTGGAAAGTGGGGATTGGGGAGAATGGATGGATTATGGTGGGGGTGAGGGGTGAAAAGTGGGGGTGGGGGGAGGATCTCTCACAAATGGTTAAACACCATCTCCTTAATTCTTTCTTCATGATGGTGAGTTCTTGTGATGTTTTGGAGCCGTGAAATTGAATGGATACTGGCCTTGGTTTTGGACTTGCATTGGCCCTGTGATCCCATTTGTGTTATTTTCCTGGCAAACAACTCCCCTTTGCATTGAGAAAACTTAGCCAATGCCTGTACCATCATTGTACCTTGAAAGAAAAGAACTCCCTTTTAAATTCAGGAACTTATAGGCAAAAGGGACTGTAGCATTTTCTCAGGTGAGACGTTGAACTTTTTACATTTGAGTTAATGCTGAAATGACTTAAGACTTTCAGCAGCTTTTGAAAAGGCCTGATTGTATTTTACTCTGTGAGAGGGATGTGATATTCGGGGCATCATGGTCAGAATAATATGGTTTAGCTGTGTGTCCCTACCTAAACTCACATGTAATTGTAATGCCGAATGTTGCAGGTGGTGCCTGGTGGGAGGTGATTTATTCATAGATGCTAGACGGGTGGGGTTGGAAGTAAAAACAGGTGGGTAAGGTGGGGAGGGGTAAGCTGGCTGTAGGGTGGTGTGTAGCAGGAGGGGAGTAGCCTGCCGCAGAGGCAGAGGCTCATGGAAAACCTCTACTAAGGCAGTGCACCTGTGGCTTTGAGGGTTTAGCACCTGTAGCTGCTCTCATGGGCTGGGCTGATGTTGAGTGCCTGTCGCTTTTCCATAATGGGGTTGTGAGCTGTTGGTGGGTCTATGACTCTTGGGTCTGGAGGATGGTGTCATGGGGGTTCCAAGCCCATATTTTCCTTCTGCACTGCCCTAGTAGAGGTTTTCCAAGAGGATCTGCCTCTGCCTCAGGCTTCTGCTTGGAAACAGTCGGTGGTGGATATGGGATGGTGGGCAGATCCTTCATCAACAGTGAAGCACCATCTTCTTGATGCTGATCTCCTGATACTGAGCTCTCATGAGATCTAGTTGTATAACAGGATGTCACACCTCTTTCCTCTCTCTGTCTTGCTTCTACTCCTGCCATATGAAACATTTCATTGCTGCTTGGCCTTCTGGTATAATTGGGAGGCTTCCTGAGTCCTCCTACAAGCAGAAACCACTGTGCTTTCTTTACAGCCTGAAGAACTGTGAGTCAATTAGACCTCTTTTCTTTATGTAGATACAGAAGATTAATGCTGTGAAGTGAAGCTATGAAATGACTTCTAGGCCTTTCCCCCAATCTCTTGGCTATTAACACTGAGCTTTTTTCAATGCAGATATTGGAGGCCATCTTGATGTTTCCCCCTGATAATGGACTTTTCTTCTTTTACCACATTGCCAGGCTGCAACAGAGATTGCTGACCATGTAGAAGCAGGTTCCAAATTGGGTAATGGCCAGAGGTTAGAGAGTTTGGAGAGCTTGGAAGAAGATGGGAAGATGAGGGAAAGTTTGGACCATTGCAGAGACTTGTTAAATAGTTTTGATTAAAAGGCTGACAGAAGGATGGACAGTGAAGGCCAGGTTTGTAAGGTCTCAGATGAAAATGAGGAACTTACTGGGAACAGGAGCCAAGGTTTTTTTGTTTTCCCTTAGCAAAGTAATTGGCTACACAGTGACCCTTCCTGGGAGATCTGTGAAACTGAACTTGAGGATGATGATTTAGGGTGTATCGGGTGGAATGAACTTCTAAGCAGCAAAGCTCAAGAGTTGTCCTGCCTACATCGAACAGCCTGTGCTCCTATGTGTGATCAAAGAAAGGACTATAAGTTGGAACTTATATTTAAATGAGAAGCAGAGCTTCAACATTTGGGAAATTTGTAATCTGGTCAAAAAGAAAAGCTGATGTTCAGGGGAAAATTAAGAAGGCCTCGCATATTTGCATAAAAAGGATCCCAGTGCTAATAATTCAAGACAATGGGAAAAAGGCCTTGAAGGCATTTCAGAGACCTTTGTAGCAGACCTTGCTGTCACGGGCCCTGGGGCTTAGGAGAAAAAAATAGTTTCCTGGCCCAGCCCCATGGCTCCACTGCTGTGTGCAGCCTCAGGACACTCCTGCCTGCATCCCTGCAGCTCCATCTCCAGCTCCAGCCATGGATGAAAGATGCACAGGTACAGCTTGTGTCACTGCTTCAGAGGATGCAAGCTCCAAGCCTTGGTGGCTTCCACATAGTGTCAAGCCAGCAGGTGCATAATGCAAGGACTAGAAGCTTCAGAGCCTTCATCTAGACTCCAGAGGATATATTGGAAAGCCTGAGTGTCCAGCCAGAAGCTTTTCCAAGAGGCAGAGCCTCATGGTAAACCTCTACTGGGGCAGTACAGAAGGAGAGTATAGCGTTGGAGTCCCCATGCAGGGAGACACCATTTTCCAGACCCCAGTTTCATAGACCCACCAACTGCTTGTACCCTTAATGTTGAAATGCTACAGGCACTCAACACCAGCCTAGCCAATGAGGGCAGCTGTGGGGGAAAGTTTCTGCAATGCCACAGGTGAAGAGCTGCCCAAGGCCTTGGGATCCCAGCTGTCACACCACCCCGTGCTCTGGATGTGGACATAGATTCCAAAAAGATGATTTGGAACTGTATGATGGAATGACTGGCCTGCTGGGTTTTTGACTTGCAGGAAGTTTCTAAATCCCATCTGTGTTTTGTGCTTCTTTCTGGCAAATTTCTTCTTTTTGGCTGGGAATGCTTACCCAATGCCTGTACAATCATTGCACCTTGGAAGTGGTTAACTTGCTTTGTATTTCAGAGGCACGGGGCAAAAGATATGTCAGCCTTGTCTCAGAAGAGACTTCGGGCTTTGGGTATTTGAGTAAATGCTGGGATGAGTTACGACTTGGGGGGCTCTAGGGAAGGCATCATTGCATTTTGCAATGTGAGAAAGACATGAACTTTGGGGGACCAGGGACAGAATAATATGTTTTGGCTCTGTGTCTCTACCAAAACTCATGTGGAATTTTAATGGGAAATGTTAAAGGTGGGGGCTGGTGGTAGGTGATTTAATCATGGTGTAGAGTGGAGGTTGGATGGTTGGGAGGGTGGGGAGGGTTGGGATTGAGGGGTGGAGAGGGTTGGGGGGATTGTGATGGTGGGGAGGTGGGGGATTGGGAGGTGGGGAGGCTTTGGGGGATTGCGGTGGGGTTAGAGGTGAAAGGCAGGGGTGGGGGTGGATCCTTCACAAATGGACATTTGAGTAAATGCTGGAATGAGTTCAGACATTGGGGGACTGTAGAGAATGCATCATTGTATTTTGCAGTATGAGAAGGGCATGAGATTGGGGGGCCAAAGGGAGAATAATATGATTTGGCTCTGTGTCCCTAACAAAACTCATGTGGAATTGTAATGAGGAATGTTAAATGTGGGGCTTGGTAGAAGGTGATTTAATCATGGTAGAGAATGGGGGTGGGACGGGGGATGTGGGAGAATGGGGTTGCATGGTATGGGTGGGGGTGAAACGTGGGGATGGATGGCAGATCCTTCACAAATGGTTAAATACTATCTCCTTAATGCAGTCTGTGTGATAGTGAGTTCTCATGATAAATGAATGCTGTCCTGCTGGGTTTTGGACTCGGATTGGGCCTGTGTCCCATTTGTGTTATTTTTCTGGGAAAATCTTCCCTTTGGTTTGAGAAAGCTTACCCAGTGCCTGTGCCATCATGGTAACTTGAAAGAAAAGAATTGTCTTTTACGTTCAGGGACTCATAGGCAGAAGGGATTGCAGCCTTCTCTTGGTTGAGACTTGAAGTTACTACATTTGAGTTACTGCTGGAGTGAGTTAAGACATTTTGAAACTTTTGAAAAGGTATGTTTGTATTTTTCTATGTGAGAAGGACATGAGATGTGGGGGTGTCAGGGTGAGAATAATATGGTTTGGCTGTGTTTCCCTACAAAATCTCATGGGGACTTGTATTCCTGACAGTTGTAGGTGGGGTCTGGTGGGAGGTGTTTTAACCACAAACAGCAGAGTGGTAGGGGTGGAAGAGAAAACAAGTGGGTAGGGTGGGGAGTAGTAGGCTGGCAGTAGGGTGTTGAGAGGGTGGTGGGCATTAGAAAGGGGGAGAAGCCTGCTGCAGAGGCAGAGGCTCATGGGAAACCTGTATACCAGGGCAGTGCACCTGTGGCTTTGAAGGCTTTAGCCCCCATGGTTGCTCTCATGGGCTGGGCTGGTGTTGAGTGCCTGTAGCTTTTCCATACTGAGAGTGCAAGCTGCTGATGGGTCTATGAATCTGGGGTCTGGAGGTTGGTAACCTCCTGTGTGGGGCCTCCAAGCCCATATAGTTTTTCTGCACTGCCCTAGTGGAGGTTTTCCTAGTGTCTCTGGCTCTGCCTCAGGCTTCTACCTGGAAACAGTGGGGGGTGTGGATGGTAAGGGGCAGATCTTTCACCAATGGTTAAGCAACATCTTCTTGATGCTGACCTTGTGATACTGAGTTCTCGGGAAATCTTGTTCTATAACAGGTTTATACAACATGTGGCACCTTTTTCCTCTCTCTGTCTTGGTTCTACTTCTGCCATATAAAACATCCCATTGCTGCTTGGTCTTCTGGTATGATTGGAAGGCTTCCTGAGTCCTCCCAGAGGCAGCAGCCTCTATGACTTATTTAAAGCTTGCAGAACCATGAGCTAGTTTAACCTCTTTTCTTTCTGATTATACAAAAAATTAGTGGTGTGAAGTGGAGCTATGAAATACATTCAAGACCTTTTCCTTATTGCCTTGGTAATCAGCACTCAGCTTCGTTTCAGGCAAATGTCTGAAGCCTGCATTAATTTTTCTCCTGAAATGGACTTTTCTTCTTTTACCACATTGCCAGGCTGTGACAAATGTAGCTGAAAATGTAGAAGCAGGTTGAGAAGTGTGTAATGGCCAGAGGTTGGAGAGTTTGGAGGTCTTGGAAGAAGACAGGAAGATGAGGAAAAGTTTGGATCAGTGCAGAGCCTTGTCAAATAGTTGTAATCAAAAAGGTGACAGAAGGACGGACAGTGATCACCAGGCTTAGAAGGTTTCACAATGAAATGAGGAGTTTGCTGGGAACAGGAGTCAAGGTCACTTTTGTTTTTTCCTTAGCAAAGAACGTTGCTGCACGATGCCCCTAACCTGGAGACCTGTGAAATTTTGAACATCAGGGTGATAATTTAGAGTGTATCTGGTGGAAGGAAATTTTAGGCAGCAAAGCTTAAGAGGTGTCCTGTCTGTGACGAACAGCCTGTGGTCCTATATGTGACCAAAGAAATGACCTCATGGTGAAACATACTTAAAAGTTTGGAAAATTTGCAGCCTGGCCAAGTGGTCAAAAAGAAAAGCTGATTGTCAGTGAGAAAGTTCAAGGAGTATTCAGAAATTTGCATAAAATGGAGTTCAGTGCTAATAGCGGATACAGTGTTAAAAAGGCCTTGAAGGCATTTCAGAGACTTTTGTAGTAGCCCTTGCTATCACAGGCCCTGAGGCCTGGGAGAAAAGAATGGTTTCCTTCTCCAGCACCATGGCCCAGCTGCTATTTCCATCCTCAGGACACTGCTGGCTGGATTCCTGAAGCTCCAGCTCCAGCCATGGCTGAAAGATGCACAGGTACAACTTGGGTCACTGCTTCAGAGGGCGCAAACTGCAAGCTTTGGTGACTTCCACATAGTGTTAAGCCAGCAGGTGCGCAGAGCACAAAACTGGAGGTTGAGGATCGTTTATCTAGCCTCCAGAGTACGTATGGAAAAACCTGTGTGTCCAGGTGCAAATTTTCCAAGAGGCAGAGCCTCGTTTACTAGGGCAGTACAGAGGGAACATATAGGGTTGGAACCCCCATACATGGAGGCACAATTCTGGAAGTGCCAGATTCATAGACTCTGTAACATCTTGCACCCTCATTGTGGAAAAGCTGCAGGTACTCAACACCAGCCCAGCCCATGAGAGCCACTGTGGAGGTTAGACCTTGCAAAGCCACAGGTGCAGAGCTGCCCAAGGCCTTGGGAGCCCAGGCCTCATACCCTTATGTTCTGGATGTGGGATCTGGATCCAAAGAAAATGATTTGGAGCTGTAAGAGTCATTGACTGTCCTGCTGGGTTTTTGACTTGCATGGTGTCTGTAAGTCTCAACTGTGTTTTGTGTTTCTTTCTGGCAATTTTTTTCCTTTTGGCAGGGAATACTTACCCAAAGCCTGTACAATCATTGTACCTTAGAAGTAGTTAACTTGCTTTGTATTTCAGAGGCTCAGGGGCAGAAGGGACTGCAGCCTTGTCTCAGAAGAGACTTTGGGCTTTGGACATTTCAGTAAATGCTGGAATGAGTGAAGACATTGGGAAACTGCAGAGAAGGCATCATTGTATTTTGTAGTGTGAGAAGAACATGAGATATGGGGTCCAGGGTCAGAATAATATGATTTGGCTCTGCATCCCTACCAAACTCATGTGGAAGTATAATGGGGAATGTTAAAGTTTGGGCCTGGTGGGAGGTGATTTAATCATGAAGAATGGGGGTGGGATGTAGGGGAGTCGGGAGAATAGGGGAGATTATTTTGTGGGTGGGAGTGAAAGATGAGGGTGGGGGGCAGATCCTTCACAAATGGATAAACACGCTCTCCTTAATGCTGTTCACATGACTGTGAGTCCTCTTGATGATTTTGGAGCTGAGAGATTGAGTGAATACTGTCCTGCTGGGTTTTGGACTTGCACTGTGCCTGTGGGCCCATTTGTGTTATTTTTCTGGGAAATTTCTTCCCTTTGGACTGAGAAAGCTTGCACAATGCCTGTACCATCATTGAACCTTGAAAGAAAAGAACTCCGTTTTAAATTCAGGGACTCATAGACAGAAGGGACTGTGGCCTTGTCTCAGATGAGACTGAATTTTTTACATTTGGAAAGAGTTAAGACTTTTGCAAAATTTGAAAAGTCATGATGGTATTTTGCTCTGTGATAAGGACATGAGATTCTGGAATATCAGGGTCAGAATTATATGGTTTGCCAGTGTGTCCCCTTGAAACTCATGTGGAATTGTAATCCCTAATCTTGAAGCAGGTGACTTAATTATGGACAGGAGGTTGGTGCTGGTGGAAGGTAAAAGGGATGGGTAGGATTGGGAGGAGTGGGTTGGCAGTAGGGTGGTGGGAGGGTGGGGGGTAGTAGGAAGTGGGAGTAGCCCGCTGCAGAGGCAAAGCCTCGTGGAAAACCTCTACTAGGTCAGTGCATCTGTGGCTTTGCAGGTTTTAGCCCCTCAGCTGTTCTCGTGGGCTGGGCTGGCATTGAGGGCCTGTAGCTTTTCCACAATAAGGCTGTGAGTTGTTGGTGGGTCTATGAATCTCGGGTCTGGAGGTTTTTGGCCACGTGTGTGGGGACTCCAAGCCCATATTTTCTTTCTGCACTTCCATAATAGAGGCATTCCAAGAGGCTCTGCATCTGAATGAGGCTTCTGCCTGGAAACAGTGGGAGTTGGGGGTTGGGGGCGGATCCTTCACCAATGTTTAAGCACCATCTTCTAGATGCTGACCTTGTGATAGTGAGTTCTCATGAGATCTGCTTGTATAATGGGGAATGACAACTTTTTCCTTTCTCTGTCTTGCTCCTACTCTTCCCATATGAGACATCTCCTTGCCCCTTGACATTCTGGTATGATTGGGAGGCTTCCTGAGTCCTGTCAGATGCAGAAGCCACTATGCTTCCTTACAGCCTGCAGAATCATTAACCTATTAAACCTCTTTTCTTTATGATCATGGAGAAAATTATTACCGCAAAGTGGAACTGTTAAATGTCTTCAAGGCCTTCTCCCTAATGTCCTGGCAATCAGCAATCGGCTTCTTTTTATTCAAGTATCTGAAGCCTCCTTGAATTTTTCCCCTGAAAATGGGCTTGTCTTCCTTTACCACATTGCCAGGGTATGATAAAGATAGCTGATAATGTAGAAGCAGGTTCAGAAGGGGGTAGCAGATGGAGTTTGGGAGAGTTTGGAGGACTTCAAAGATAGGGAGATGAGGGAAAGTTTGCATCTTTGTAAAGCTGGCTTTTCCAAGCTTAGTGTGGCACTCAATACCAGTCCAGTCCGTGAGGGCAGCTGTGGGGTATAGACCCCACACAGCCACAAGTGCAGAGCTGCCCAAGGTGTTGGGAGCCCAGCCATGACACGCCCGTGCTCTGGATGTCAGACGTCTATTCAGAAAAGATGATTTGGAGCATTGTACCTTGAAAGAAAAGAAATCTCTTTTAAATTCAGGAACCCGTAGGCAGAAGGGACAGTAGCGTTGTCTCAGATGAGACTTTGAACTTTTTACACTTGGAATGAGTTTAGGCTGTTGGAAGTTTTGAAAAGGCATGATTGTATTTTGCTCTGTGTGAAGGACATGAGATTCTGGAATATCAGGGTCAGAATAATATGGTTTGGCTGTGTGTCCCTATAAAAATTCAGGTGGAATTGTAATTCCAAATGTTGAACGTGGGGCCTGGGGGAGATGAGTTAATCATGGATTGGAGGTGGTTGGGGGTGGAAGGTAAAGGGTTGTAACCGAGTGAGTTGTAGAGAAACGCCACACCATGAGACGACTTCAGGAGACCTTTATTGCCGGCAACTGAGAGACGGCTAGTGCTCAAAATTCTCTTGGCCCGGAAGAAGGGGCTAGATTTTCTTTTATACTTTGGTTTAGAAAGGGGAGGGGGAGCCTAGCTGAAGGAATCTCACAGCAGCAAAACAGGCAAAAAAGTTAAGAAGATAAATGGCTACAGGAAAACAATCAGTTCCAGGTGCAGGGGCTTTAAATCCATCGAAAGGTGATAGATGTGGGGGCTTTGGGTGCTATCAACTGGAAACAAATGCGGGGGCTTTGGGTACTATCAACAGGGCGAATTCCTGGGAACTGTGGATACAGCTTGCCAGAGCATCTTATCAGTAATTGCATGCTTTGATGTGCTGGGAGTCAGCTTGCACAAGTTAAGTCCTTGAGGAAGGGGGGTGGGTAAGGGGCTGCAAGTGAAGGAGCCAAGATGGAGTCTGTCTGGCTCTGTCAGCTAAGGGAGAGTCGACCAGGTTGAAACAAGGTAGGGTATCACAAAAGGGTTGGTTAGGGTGGGGAGCAGTAGGCTGGCAGTAGAATGGTGGGAGTGTGGGTGGTAGTAGGAAGTGGGAGTAGCCTGCTGCAGAGGCAAAGCCTCATGGAAAACCTCTACTAGGACAGAGCACCTATGGCTTTGCAGGGTTTAGCCCCTGCAGCTGCTCTCATGGGCTGGGCTGTTGTTGAGTGCCTGTAGCTTTTCCACAGAGGGTGTGAGCTGTTGGTGGGTCTATGAATCTGGGGTCTGGAAGGTTGGTGGCCATCTGCATGGGAGCTTCAAGCCCATATTTTCCTTCCAGAGTTCCCTGGTAGAGGTTTTCCAAGAGGATCTGCCTGTCCAGCAGGCTTCTGTTTGGAAACAGTGGGAGTTGGGGGTGGGTGGTTGTTCCTTCATCAGTGTTTAAGCCCCATCTTCATGATGCAGACCTTGTGATAGTGAGTTCTCATGAGATCTGGTTGTGTAATAGGGTGTGGCCCTCTCTCCTCTCTGTCTTGTGCCTACTCCTGCCACATGAATCATCTCATTGCCCCTGGACATTCTTGTATGATTGGGAGGCTTCCTGAGTCCTCCCAGATTCAGAAGCCATTATATTTCCTTATGGCCTGCAGTATCATGAGCCAATTAAACCTCCTTCCTTTATGATCATAGAGAAAATTAGTAGTGCAAAGTGGAACTATGAAATGTCATTGTCTTGGCAATCAGTACTCAGCTTCTTTTCATTCAAGTATGTGAAGGCTTCATGAATTTTCCCCCTGAAAATGGAATTGCCTTCCTTTACCACTTTGCCAGGCTGTGGCAAAGATAGTGATAATGTAGAAGCAGGTTCAGAAGGGAGTAGCGGACAGAGGTCGGGAGAGTTTGGAGGGCTTCAAAGACAAGAAGATGAATGAAAGTTTGGAACTTGGTAAAGAATTGTTAAACACTTGTGATCAGAAGGCTCACAGGAAAATGGTCAGTGAAAGCCCAACTTAGAAGGTCTCAGATGAAAATGAAGCACTTACTGGGAACAGAAGTCAAAGTTATTTTTGATACCTTATCAAAGAACGTGGCTGCACGGTGACCTCGCCCTGGAGATCTCTGAAACTTTGAAGTTGAGGGTGATGATTTACTGAGTATCTGGTGGAATGAACTGGGCAGCAAAGCTCAAGAGGTGTCCTCTCTGCATCGAACAGGCTGCACTCTTATGTGTGATGGAGGAAATGACCTCTGGATGAGACAGATTAAATGAGTCCCAACTCTTACATTACATGAGAAACAGTACTCAAAAGTTTGGAAAATTTGTAGCCTGGCCATGTGGTCAAAAAGAAAAGCTGATTTTCAGGGGGAAAATTGAGGAAGTCTTCAGAAACTTGCATGAAAAGGAGCTCAGTGCTCATAGACAAGACAGTAGGGAAAAGGCCTTGAAGGCATTTCAGAGAGGTTTGCAGCAACCCTTGCTGTTACAGGCCCTGGGGCCTAGGAGAGAAGAATTGTTTCCTGGGCGAGTTCCATGACCCCCTCTGTGTGCAGCCTCGGACACTGCTGCCTGCATCCCTGCAGCTTCAGCTCCAGCTCCAGCTCCATCTCCAGCCGTGACTGAAAGATGCACAGGTACAGCTTGGGTCACTGCTACAGAGGGTGCCGGCTAGAAGCCTTGGTAAGTTCCTCATAGTGTTAAGCCACTGGTGGACGGAGCATGAGACTGGAGGCTTGGGAACCCTTCTATAGATTTTGGAAGATGTATGGAAATGCCTGGGTGTCCAGGCAAAAGCATCCGAAAAAGGCAGAGCCTTATATGAAACTTCTACTAGGGCAGTGCAGAAGGAAAACATGGGGTTGGAGCCTCCACACTGGAGGCCACCATCATGCAGACCCCAGATTCATAGACCCCCAATAACTTGTATCCTTAGTGGGGAAAATTCACAGGCACTCAACACCAGCCGAGCCCCTGAGGGCAGCCGTGGGCATAAAACCTGCAAAGCCATAGGTGCCAAGCTGCAAAAGGCCTTGGGAGCCTAGCCCTCACACCCCTGTGCCCTGGATGTGGGACAGGGTTTCCAAAAGGGTGATCTTGGAGCTATAGGATTGAATGACTGGCCTTCTTGGTTTGGAGTTTCATGAGGCCGGTAAGTCCTGTCTGTGTTTTGTTTTTTTCTGGCAAAATTCTTCCTTTTGGATGGGAATGCTTACCCAATGCCTGTACAAGCATTGTACCTTGGAAGTAGTTAACTTGCTTTACGTTTCAGAGGCTCATGGGCCTAAGCAACTGTAGCCTTGTGCCTGATGAGACTTTAAGCTTTGAACATGTGTATAAATGCTGTAATGATATAAGATTTTAGGAGACTGTAGGGAAGGCTTCATTATACTTTGCAGTGTGAGAAGGACATGGGATTTGGGGAGCCAGGGACAGAATAAAATTCAGCTCTGTGTCTCTACCAAATCTCATGTGGAATTGTCATCGGAATGTTAAAGGTGGGGCCTGGTGGAAGGTGATTTAATCACGGTGGAGAGTGGGGGTTGGAAGATGGGGCGTAGGGAGAATCCGGGATTTATGGTGCAGGTGAGGAGTGAACATTGGGGGTGGGGGGCGGATCCTTCACAAATGATTAAACACTCTCCTTATTGCTGTCCTTGTGATAGTGAGTTCTCTTCATGATTTTGGAGCTGTAAGATTGAATGGATACTGGACTTCTGGGTTTTGGCCTTGTATCAGGCCTGTGGTCCCATCTGTGTTTTCTTCCCGGGAAATTCCTTCCCTTTGGATTGAGAAAGCTTACCCAAAGCCAGTACGATTATTGTACCTTGAAAGAAAAGAACATTCTTTTAAATTCAGGGACTCATAGGCAAAAGGTACTGTAGACTTGTCTCAGATGAGATATTGATTTTCTTACATTTGAGTTAATGTTGGAATGATTTAAGACTTTTGGAAACTTTTGAAAAGGCATGAATATATTTTGGTCTGTGAGAAGGACATGAGACTGTGGGGATCAGGGTCAGAATAATATGATTTGGCTGTGTTTCTTTACCAAAACTCATGTGAATTGTAATCCTTAATGTTGGAGGTGGTGCCTGGCTGGAGGTGATTTAATCATGGATGGGAGGGGGCCGGGGGTGGAAGGAAAAGGGGTGGGTAGAGTAAGGAGTAGGTTGTTAGTAGGGTGGTGAGAGGGTGGTGGGTAGCAGGAAGGGGGAGTAGCCTCCTGCAGAGGCAGAGGCTCAAGGAAAGTCTGTACTAGGGCAGTGCACCTGTGGTTTGCAGGGTGTAGGACCCATGGCTGCTCTCATGGGCTGGGCTGGTGTGGAGTGCCTGTAGCTTTTCCACACAGAGAGTGCAATTTGTTGGTGGGTCTATGAATCTGCAGTCTGGAGGATGGTGGCCTCCTGTGTGGGGGCTCCAAGCCCATATTTTCCTTCTGCACTGCACTCATAGAGGTTCTCCAAGAGATTCTGCCTCTGCAGGAGGCTTCTGCCTGGAAACAGTAGGTGGTGGTGTGGGTGGATCCTTCACCATTGGTTAATCTTCCTGATGCTGATCTCCTGATAGTGAGTTCTCATGAGATCTGGTTGTATAACCTGGTGTGGCACCTCTTTCTTTTCTGTGTCTTCTTCCTACTCCTGCCATATGGAACATCTCATTGTCACTTGGCCTTTTGGTATGATTGGGAGGCTCCCTGAGTCCTCCCGGAAACAGAAACCACTTGCTGCCTTTACATCCTGCAAAACCACGAGCCTATGAGACCTCTTTTAAAAATAATATTACAGAAAATTTGTACTGTAGAGTGGAGCTATGAAATGCCCTCAAGGTTCTTTCCTCATTTTTTTTTACTATTAGCATTTGGCTTCTTTTATATGGAAATATCTGGAGCCTTCTGGAATTTTCCCCCTGAAAATGGACTTTTCTTCTTTTACCACATTGCCAGGCTGCCTCAACGGTAGCTGAAAATGTAGAAGCAGGTTCAGAAGTGGGTAACGACCGGACGCTGCACAGTTTGGGGGGCTTAGAAGACAGAAAGATGAGGGAAAATTTGGACTCTTGTAGAGACGTGTTAAATTAAAAGGGTGACCATAGGGACTTGTTACATATCTATAATTAAAAGAGTGACTGAAGGATGGACAGTGAAGTTCAGGCTTAGAAGGTCCCGGATGAAAATGAGCAACTTACTGGGAACAGGAGTCAAGGTTACTTTTGTTTTGCCTTAGCAAAGAACTTGGCTGGATGGTGTCCCTGCCCTGGAGACCTCTGAAACTTTGAACTTGAGTGTGATGATTTAGGGTATATCTGGTGAAATGAAGTAGGCAGCAAAGCTCAAGAGGTGTCTTGTCTGTTTTGAACAGCCTGTGGTCTTCTCTGTGACTGAATAAATGACCTCAAATTGAAAGTTATATTTAAATGAGAAGCAGGGCTGAAAAGTTTGGAAAATTTGCAGCCTGGCCAAGTGATCAAAAAGAAAAGCTGATTTTCAGTGGGAAAATTCAAGAAGGCTTCAGAAATTTGCATAAAATGGAGCCCAGTGCTAATAGCTAAGACAATGTCTAAAAGACCTTGAAGCCATTTCAGAGACCTTTGCAGCAGGGCTTGCTGTCACAGGCCCTGAGTCGTAGTATCGAAGAATGCTTTCCTGGGTCAGTCCCATGGTCATGCTGCTTCGTCTGTCATCAGGACACTGCTTCCTGCATCCCTGCAGCTCCAGCTCCAGCTCCAGCTCCAGCCATTGCTGAAAGATGCACAGGTACAGCTTGCATCACTGCTTCAGGGGTGCAAGCTTCAAATCTTGGTGGCTTGACATAGTACTAAGCCAGCAGGTGCACAGAGTACAAAACTAGAGGCTTGGGAGCCTTTGTCTAGATGCCAGAGTATGTACGGGTAAACCTGTGTGTTGAGGCAGAAGCTTTTCCAAGAGGCAGAGCCTCATGGGAAACCTTTACTAGAGCAGTACAGAAAGAACATATAGGGTTGGGGCCCCCACACAGGAATGCACCATTTTCCAGACCCCAGATTCATAGACCCGCCAAATGCTGGCACCCTCAGTGTGGAAAAGCCAAAGGCACTCAACACCAGCCCAGCCCATGGGGGCACCTGTGGGGAATAGACCCTGCAAAGTCACAGATGCTGAGCTGCCCAAGGCCTTGGGAGCCCAGCCATCTACCCCTGTGCTCCAGATGTGGGATATAGATTCAGAAAAGATGATTAGCGAGCTATGGGATTCAATGACTGGCCTGCTGGGTTTTTGACTTGCATGGGGTCTCTAAGTCCCACCTGTATTTTGTGCTTCTTTCTGGCAAATATTTTCGTTTTAGCTGGGAATGCTTACCCAACGCCTGTGTAATCATTACACCTTGGAAGCAGTAAAATTGTTTTATATATAATTCAGTGGCTCATGGGCAGAAGGGACTGTAGACTTGTCTCAGATAAGACTGTGGGCTTTGGGCAGTTGAGTAAATGCTGGAATGAGTTAAGATTTGAGAGACTCTAAGGAAGGCATCATTGCATTTTGCAATGTGAGAAAGACATGAACTTCGGGGGACCAGGGACAGAATAATATGTTTTGGCTCTCTGTCTCTACCAAAGCTCATGTGGAATGTTAATGGGAAATGTTCAAGGTGGGGGCTGGTGGAAGATGATTTAATCATGATGGAGAGTGGAGGTTGGATGTTTGGGGGTTGGGGAGGGTTGGGGGGGATTGGGTGGTGAGGAGGGTTGGAGGGGATTGTGGTGGGGTTGGGGGTGTAAGGCAGGAGTGGGGGTGCATCCTTCACAAATGGTTAAACACCATCTTCTTAATGCCGTCCTTCTGATAGTGAGTTCTCTTCATGATTTTGGCGCTGTTAGATTGAATGAACACTGACCTGTGGGATTCTGGATGTCCATTGGGCCTGTGGTCCCATTTGTGTTATTGTTCTTGGAAATTCCTTCCCTTTGGATTGAGAAAGCTAACCCAATACCTGTACCATCATTGTACCTTGAAAGAAAAGAACACCCTTTTAACTTCAGGGACTCATAGGCAGAAGAGACTGTAGCCTTGTCTCAGATGAGACTTTGAACTTTTTACATTTGAGTTAATGCGGGAATGAGTTAAGGCTTTTGGAAACTTTGAAAAGGCATGATTGTATTTTATTCTGTGAGAAGGATATGAGATTTGGAGGGGTCAAGGTCAGCATAATATGATTTGGCTGTGTGCCCCTGGAAAAGCTCATGTGGAATTGTAATCCCAAATGTTGGAGTTGGGGCCTGGTGGGAGATTATGTAATCATGGATGGGAGGGGTGAGGTGGAAGGAAAAAGGGGTGGGTAGGGTGGGGAAGAGTAGGCTGGCTGTAGGGTGGTGGGAGGGTGGTGGGTAGTAGGAAGGGGGAGTAGCCTGCTGCAGAGTCAGCGGCTCATGGAAAACCTCTACCAGGGCAGTGCGCCTGTGGCTTTGCAGGCTTTAGCCCCCATGGCTGCTCTCATGGGCTTGGCTGGTGTTGAGTGCCTATCACTTTTCCATACTGAGGGTGTGAACTGTTGGTAGGTGTACGAGTCTGGGGTGTAGATGATGGTGGCCTCCTGCATAGTCACTCAAAGCCCTTATTTTCCTTCTGCACTGCCACAGTACAGGATTTCCAAGAGCCTCTGCCTCTGCAGCAGGCTTCTGTCTGGAAAGGTAGGGGGTGGAGCTTTGTTGTGAGGCGGATCCTTCACCAATGGTTAAGCACCATCTTCTTGATGCTGACCTAGTGATAGTGAGTTCTCATGAGATCTGGTTATAGGACGGTGTGGCACCTCTTTCCTCTCTCAGCCTGCTCCTACTCCTGCTGTATGAAACATTTCATTGCTGTTTTCCTACTGGTATGATTGGGAGGCTTCCTGAATCCTCCCAGAAGCAGAAACCACTATGCTTTCTTTACAACCTCCAGAAACATGAGCCAATTAAACCCCTTTTCATTATGATCATACAGAAAATAAAGTACTGTGAAGTGGACCTATGAAATATCTTCAATGACATTTCCCCATCGTCTTGGCTATTAACACTGGACTTTTTTTAATGCAAATATCTGAAGGCTTCTTGAAGTTTCCCCCTGAAAATGGACTTCTTTTTCTTCTGCATTGCCAGGCTGCAACAAAGATAGCTGAAAATGTAAAGCAGGTTCAGAAGTGGGTAACAGCCAGAGGTTGGAGAGTTTGGAGATCTTGAAAGAAGACAGAGAGATGAAGGAAAGTTTGGACCATTAGGGGCACTTGTTAAATAGTTGTGATTAAAAGGCTAGCAGAAGGATGAACAGTGAAGGCGAGGCTTACAAGGTCTCAGATGAAAATGAGGAACTTACTGGGAACGGGAGCCAAGGTTACCTTTTGTTTTGCTGTAGCAAAGAACATGGCTGCAGGGCGACCTTGCCCTCAAGATCTGTGAAACTTTGAACTCGAGGGTGATGATTTAGTGCATATCTGGTGGAATAAAATTCTAGGCAGCATAGCACAAGGTGGGGGGGGGGGCCTGTCTGCATCAAATAGCCTGTGCTCTCATTTGTGACCGAGGTTATGTGTGACTGAGGAAATGACCTGAAGTTGGAACTTATATTTAAATGACAAGCAGAGCTCAAAAGTTTGGAACATCTGCAGCCTGGCCAAGTGGTCAGAAAGAAAAGCTGATTTTCAGGGGGAAAATTCATAAAGGCTCCAGAAACTTGCATAAAATGGAGGCCAGTGTTAATAGCCAAGACAATGGGGGAAAAAGCCTTGGAGGCATTTCAGAGATGTTTGCAGCAGCCCTTGCTGTCAGGCCCTGGGGCCTAGGAGAGAAGAATGGTTTCCTGGGCCAGCCCCAAGACCCTGCTGCTGAGTGCAGCCTCAGGACACTGCTGCATGCATCCCAGCAGCCCCAGCTCCTGCTCCGACCTTGGCTGAAAGATGCACAGGTACAGATTGCATCACTGCTTCAGAGGGCACAGGCTATAAGGCTTCAAGTCTTCCACATAGTGTTCAGCCAGCGAGTGCACAGAGCACTAGCCCAGAGGCTTCGGAGACTTCATATGGATTTCGGAAGATGTATGAAAATGCCTGGGTGTCCAGACAGAAGGCTGCCAAAAAAGCAGAGCCTCCTGGGAAACCTGTACTAGGGCAGTGCAGAAGGAAAATATGGGGTTGGAGCTCCCACACTGGATGCCAGCATCATGCAGACCCCAGATTCATAGACCCACCAAGAACTTTGTGCCCTCTCTGGGTAAAAACTACAGGCAGTCAACACCAGCACAGCCCATGAGGGCAGCTGTGGGGACTGAACACTGCAAAGCCACAGGTGGAGTGCTGCCCAAGGCCTTGGGAACCCCGCCCTCATATCCTTGTGCCCTGGAGGTGGGACAAGGATTAAAAAAGGATGACTTTGGAGCTGTAGGTTTGAATAACTGGCCTGCTGGGTTTTAGATTTTCATGGGACCTGTAAGTCCCATTTGTGTTTTGTTCTCTCTGGCAAATATCTTCCTTTTGGTTGGGAATTCTTACTCAATGTGTGGACAATCATACCTTGGAAGTAGTTAACTTGCTTTGTATTTCAGAGGCTCAGGAGGAGAAGGGACTTCATCTTTCTCTCAGATGAAACTTTGGGCTTCAGACATTCGAGTAAATGCTGGAATGAGTTAAGACCTTGGGGGTCTTAGCCAAGATGATGGGGAAAAGTCATTGAAGGCATTTCATAGCTTCACTTCTGAGTACTAATTTTCTGTATGATCATAACAAAAAGGGGTTTAATTGGCTCATGGTTCTGCAGGCTGTAAAAAAAAAAGCACAGTGGCTTGGGGAATGGTAAGTAAGGCATCATTGTATTTTGCAAAGTGAGAAGGACATGAGATTTGTGGGGCAGGGACAGAATAATAAGATTTGGCTCTGTGTCCCTATGGAAAATCATGTGGAATTGTAGTCAGAAATGTTTAAATTGGGGCCAGGTGGAAAGTGATTTAATCATAGAGGTCCCTTGGTATTGGAAGGTGGGGATTGGGGAGAATGGGTGGATTATGGTGGGGGTGAGGGATGAAAAGTGGGGGTGGGTGGAGGCTCCTTCACAAATCGTTAAACACCATCTCCTTAATTCTTTCTTCATGATGGTGAGTTCTCATGATGTTTTGGAGCCGTGAAATTGAATGGATACTGGCCTCCTGGGTTTTGGACTTGCATTGGCCCTGTGATCCCATTTGTGTCATTTTCCTGGCAAACCTCTCCCCTTTGGATTGGGAAAACTTACCCAATGCCTGTACCATCTTTGTACCTTGAAAGAAAAGAAATCCCTTTTAAATTGAGGAACTTATAGGCAAAAGGGGCTGTGGCCTTTTCTCAGGTGAGACGTTGAACTTTTTACATTTGAGCTAATGCTGAAATGACTTAAGATTTTCGGCAACTTTTGAAAAGGCCTGATTGTATTTTACTCTGTGAGAAGGATATGATATTTGGGAGATCAGGGTCAGAATAATATGGTTTAGCTGTATTTCCCTACCTAAACTCACATGTAATTGTAATCCCGAATATTGCAGGTGGGGCCTGGTGTGAGGTGATTTATTCATGGATTGGAGAGGGGTTGGATTGGAAGTCAAAACAGGTGGGTAAGGTGGGGAGGAGTAGGCTGGCTGTAGGGTGGTGTGTAGCAGGAGGGGCGTAGCCTGCCGCAGATGCAGAGGCTCATGGAAAAACTCTACTAAGGCAGTGCACCTGTGACTTTGCAGGGTTTAGCACTTGTAGCTGCTCTCATGTGCAGGGTTGGTGTTGAGTGCCTGTAGCTTTTCCATACTTGGGATGTGAGCTGTTGATGGGTCTATGGATCTGGGGTCTGGAGGATGATGGTATCCTACATGGGGACTCCAAGCCCATAGTTTTCTTCTAAACAGCCATAGTAGAGGTTTTCCAAGAGGATCTGCCTCTGTCTCAGGCTTCTGCTTGGAAACAGTGAGTGGTGGATAAGGGGTGGTGCGCGGTTCCCTCACCAACAGTTAAGCACCATCTTCTTGATGCTGATCTCCTGATACTGAGCTCTTATGACATCTAGTTCTATAACAGGATGTTGCACCTCTTTCCTCTCTCTGTCTTGCTTCTACTCCTGCCATATGAAACATTTCATTGACGGTTGGCCTTCTCGTGTGATTGGCAGGCTTCCTGAGTCCTCCTACAAGCAGAAACAACTGTGCTTTCTTTATAGCCTGGAGAACTGTCAGTCAACTGAACCTCTTTTCTTTATGTACATACAGAAAGTTAATGCTGTGACGTGAAGCTATGAAATGACTTCTAGGCCTTCCCCCAATCTCTTAGCATTGAGCTTTTTTCAATGCAAATATTGGAGGCCTTCTTGATGTTTCCCCTGATAATGGACTTTTCTTCTTTTACCACATGGCTAGGCTGCGAAAAAGATAGCTGACAGTGTAGAAGCAGGTTCTGAATTAGGTAATGGCCAGAGGTTAGAGAGTTTGGGGAGCTTGGAAGAAAACAGGAAGATGAGGGAAGTTTGGACCATTCCAGGGACTTGTTAAATAATTGTGATTAAAAGGCTAACATAAGTATGGACAGTGAAGGCCTGGCTTATAAGATCTCAGGTGAAAATGAAGGACTTACTGGGAAGAGGAGCCAAGGTTTTTTTTGTTTTGCCTTAGCAAAGTAATTGACTACACAGTGACCCTTCCCAGGAGATCTGTGAAACTGAACTTGAGGGTGATGATTTACAGTGTATCTGGTGGAATGAACTTCTAAGCAACAATGCTCAAGAGTTGTCTTGCCTACCTCGAACAGCCTGTGCTCCTATGTGTGATCAAAGAAATGACTATAAGTTGGAACTTATATTTAAATGAGAAGCAGAGCTTAAACATATGGAAAATTTGTAATCTGCCCAAGTGGTCAAAAAGAAAAGCTGATTTTCAGGGGAAAGTCAAGAAGGCTTCAGATATTTGTATAAAAAGGAGCCTAGTGATAATAACTCAAGACAATGGGAAAAAGGCCTTGAAGGCATTTCAGAGACCTTTGTAGCAGCCCTTGCTGTCACTGGCCCTGGGGCCTAGGAGAAAATAATGGTTTCCTGGGTGAGCCCCATGGCTCCACTGCTGTGTGCAGCCTCAGGACACTACTGTCTGCATCCCTGCAGCTCCATCTCCAGCTCCAGCCATGGATGAAAGATGCACAGGTACAGCTTGTGTCACTGCTTCAGAGGATGCAAGCTCAAAGACTTGGTGGCTTCCACATGGTGTTAAGCCAGCAGGTGCATAAAGGAAGGGCTAGAAGCTTCAGAGCCTTCATCTAGACTCCAGAGGATGTATCAGAAAGCCTGATTGTCCAACCAGAAACTTTTCCAAGAGGCAGAGCCTCATGGTAAACTTCTACTCAGGCAGTACACAAGGAGAGTATATGGTTTGAGTCCCCATACAGGCAGGCACCATTTTCCAGGCCCTAGTTTCATAGATCCACCAGCTAAACAGCACCGCAATCCCCCAACCCTTAGTTGCAATCATTGCACCCTTAGTGTTGAAAAGCTACAGACACTCAACACCAGCCTAGTCAATGAGGGCAGCTGTAGGGGAAAGATTCTGCAATTCCACAGGTGCAGAGCTGCCCAAGGCCTTGAGATCCCAACTGTCACACCACCCTATGCTCTGGATGTGGACATAGATTCCAAAAAGATGATTTGGTGGTGTATGATGGATGACTGGCCTGCTGGGCTTTTGACTTGCAGGGGGTTTGTACGTCCCATTTGTGTTTTGTGCTTTCTTCTGGCAAATTTCTTCTTTTTGGCTGGGAATGCTTACCCAATGCCTGTAAAATCATTGTACCTTGGATGTAGTTAATTTGCTGTGTATTTCAGAGTCTCAGGGCAGAGGGGACTGCAGCATTGTCTCAGAAGAGACTGTGGGCTTTGGATATTTGAGTAAATGCTGGAATGAGTTAAGATTTGGGGGATTCTAGGGAAGGCATCATTGCATTTTGCAATATGAAAAAGACATGAGATTTGGGGGACCAGGGACAGAATAATATGTTTTGGCTGTGTGTCTCTACCAAACCTCATGTGGAATTTTCCTGGGAAATGTTAAAGGTGGGGGCTGGTGGAAGATGATTTAATCATGGTGGAGTGTGGAGGGTGGATGCTGGGGGTGGTGGGACGGTTGGGGCTATAGGTGGGTGGGGAGGGATGGGGGATTGTGGTGCAGTTGTGGCTGAAAGGCAGGGGTTCGGGGTGGATCCTTCACAAATGGACATTTGAGTAAATGCTGGAATGAGTTCAGACATTGGGGAACCTTAGAAAACATGTCATTATATTTTGCAGTATAAGAAGGACATGACATTGGGGACCAAGTGGAGAATAATATGATTTGGCTCTGTGTCCCTACCAAAACTCATGTGGAATTGTAATGGGGAATGTTAAATGTGGGACTTGGTAGAAGGTGATTCAATCATGGTAGAGAATGGGGGAGAATACTATCTCCTTAATGCAGTCTGTGCGGTAGTGAGTTCTCATGATAAATAAATGCTGTCCTGCTGGGTTTTGGACTCGCATTGGGCATGTGTCCCATTTGTGTTATTTTTCTGGGAAAATCTTCCCTTTCATTTGAGAAAGCTTACACAGTGCCTGTGCCATCATTGTAACTTGAAAGAAAAGAATTGTCTTTTACATTTAGGGACTCATAGGCAGAAGAGATTGCAGCCTTGTCTTGGATGAGACTTGAACTTACTACATTTGAGTTACTGCTGCAATGAGTTAAGACTTTTGGAAACTTTTGAAAAGGTATGTTTGTATTTTTCTCTGTGAGAAAGACATGAGATTTGGGGGTGTCAGGGTCAGAACAATATGGTTTGGCTGTGTTTCCCTACAAAAACTCATGGGGAGTTGTACTCCTGACTGTTGTAGGTGGGGCCTGGTGGGAGGTGATTTAATCACAAACGGGAGGTTGGTAGGGGTGGAAGGGAAAACAAGTGGGTAGGGTGGGGAGGAGTAGGCTGGCAGTAGGGTGGTGAGAGTGTGGTGGGCAGTAGGAAGAGGGAGTAGCCTGCTGCAGAGGCAGAGCCTCATGGAAAACCTCTACCAGGGCAGTGAGCCTGTGGCTTTGCAGGGTGTAGCCCCCATGGCTGCCCTCGTGGGCTGGGCTGATGTTGAGTGCCTGTAGCTTTTCCATACTGAGAATGAAATCTGTTGGTGGGTCTATGAATCTGGGTTCTGGAGGATGGTATCCTCCTGTGTGGGGCCTCCAAGCCCATATATTTTTTCTGCACTGCCGTAGTAGAGGTTTTCCAAGAGGCTCTGCCTCTGCCTCAGGCTTCTGCCTGGAAACAGTGGGGTGTGGGGGTGGTAGGGGACAGATCTTTCACCAATGATTAAGCAACATCTTCTTGATGCTGACCTTGTAATACGGAGTTCTCAGGAAATCTGTTTGTATAAGAGGGTTATACAACGTGTGGCACATTTTTCCTCTCTCTGTGTTGTTTCTACTTCTGCCATATAAAAGTTCCCTTTGCTGCTTGGTCTTCTGGTATGATTGGGAGGCTTCCTGAGTCCTGCCAGAGGCAGAAGCCCTTATGATTTATTTAAAGCTTGCAGAACCATGAGCCACTTCAACCTCTTTTCTTTCTGATTATAGAGAAAATTAATGCTGTAAAGTGCAGCTATGAAATGCCTTCAAGACCTTTTCCCTATTGTCTTGGCAATCAGCACTCAGCTTCTTTTCAGGCAAATGTCTGAAGCCTGCATTAATTTTTCTCCTGAAATGGACTTTTCTTCTTTTACCACATTGCCAGGCTGTGACACATGTAGCTGAAAATGTAGAAGCAGGTTAAGAAGTGTGTAATGGCCAGAGGTTGGAGAGTTTGGAGGTCTTGGAAGAAGACAGGAAGATGAGGAAAAGTTTGGATCAGTGTAGAGACTTGTTAAATAGTTATAATTAAAAAGGTGACATAAGGATGGACAGTGGCCACCAGGCTTAGAAGGTCTCACATGAAAATATGTGACCAAAGAAATGACCTCAAAGTGAAACATATTTAAATGAGAATGGGAGCTTAAAAGTTTGGAAAATTTGCAGCCTGGTCAAGTGGTCAAAAAGAAAAGCTTATTATCAGTGGGAAAGTTCAAGAAGCCTTCAGAAATGTGCATAAAATGGAGTTCAGTGCTAATAGCCAGTACAATGTTAAAAAGGCCTTGAAGGCATTTCAGAGACTTTTGCAGCAGCCCTTGCTATCACAGTCCCTGAGGCCTGGGAGAGAAGAATTGTTTCCTTCTCCAGCCCCAGGGCCCCGCTGCTATTTCCATCCTCAGGACACTGCTGGCTGGATTCCTGAAGCTCCAGCTCCAGCCATGGTTGAAAGATGCACAGGTACAGCTTGGGTCACTGCTTCAGAGGGTGCAAGCTGCAAGCCTTGGTGGCTTCCACAGAGTGTTAAGCCAGCAGGTGCGCAGAGCACAAAACTGGAGGCTGGGGATCCTTTGTCTGGACTCCAGCGTATGTATGGAAAAACGTGGGTGTCCAGGTCGAAACTGTTCCCAGAGGCAGAGCCTCCTTTACTAGGGCAGTACAGAAGGAACATATAGGGTTGGTATCCCCATACAGGGAGGCACCATTCTGCAAACACCAGATTCATAGACTCACTAGCAGCTTGCACCCTCATTGTGGAAAAGCTATAGGTACTCAACACCAGCCCAGCCCATGAGGGTAACTGTGGAGGTTAGACCCTGCAACGTCACAGGTGCAGAGCTGCCCAAGGCCTTGGGAGCCCAGGACTCATACCCTTGTGCTCTGGATGTGGGATCTGGATTCAAAAAAATGATTTGGAACTGTAGGATTCAATGACTGGCTGTTGGATTTTTGACTCCTATGGGGTTTGTAAGTCCCATCTTTGTTTTGTGCTTCTTTCTGGCAAATTTCTCCTTTTGGCTGGGAATACTTACCCAATGCCTGTACAATCGTTGTACGTTGGAAGTAGTTAACTTGCTTTGTATTTCAGAGGCTTAGGTAGAACATATGGCACCCTTCTCTCAGAAGAGACTTTGGGCTTTGGACATTTCAGTAAAAGCTGGAATGAGTTAAGAGATTGGGAAACTGTAGAGAAGGCATCATTGTATTTTGCGGTGTGAGAACAACATGAGATATGAGGGCCAGGGTCAGAATAATATGATTTGGTTCTGCATCCCTACCAAACTCATGTGGAATTGTAATGGGGAATGTTAAAGTTGGGGCTTGGAGGGAGGTGATTTAATCATGGAGAAGCATGGGGGTTGGAGGTAATGGGGTGGAGAGAATGGGGGAGATTATTTTGTGGGTGGGAGTGAAAGATGAGGGTGGGGGCAGATCTTTCACAAATGGTTAAGCCCTCTCTCCTTAATGCTGCTCACGTGACAGTGAGTCCTCTTGATGATTTTGGAGCTGAGAGATTGAGTGAATACTCTCCTGCTGGGTTATGGATTTGCATTGGGCCTGTGGGCCCATTTGTGTTATTTTTCTGGGAAATTTCTTCCCTTTGGACTGAGAAAGCTTACACAATGCCTCTACCATCATTGTACCTTGAAAGAAAAGAACTCCGTTTTAAATTCAGGGACTCATAGGCAGAAGGGACTGTGGCCTTATCTCAGATGAGACTTTGAATTTTTTACATTTGGAATGAGTTAAGACTTTTGCAAAGTTTTGAAGAGTCATGATTGTATTTTGCTCTGTGATAAGGACATGAGATTCTGGAATATCAGGGTCAGAATTATATGGTTTGCCTGTGTGCCCCTATGAAACTCATGTGGAATTGTAATCCCTAATGTTGAAGCAGGCGACTTAATTATGGACAGGAGGTTCGTGGCAGTGGAAGGTAAAAGGGATGGGTAGGATTTGGAGGAGTGGGTTGGCAGTAGGGTGGTGGGAGGATGGGGGTAGTAGGAAGGAGGAGTAGCCTGCTGCAGAGGCAAAGCCTCGTGGAAAACCTCTACTACGGCAGTGCACCTGTGGCTTTGCAGGTTTTAACCCCTCAGCTGTTCTCGTGGGCTGGGCTGGTATTGAGGGCCTGTAGCTTTTCTACACTAAGCGCGTGACTTGCTGGTGGGTCTGTGAATCTGGGGTCTGGAGGTTGGTGGCCACCTGTGTGGGGGCTCCAAGTCCATATTTTCTTTCTGCACTTCCATAATAGAGGTTTTCCAAGAGGCTCTGCATCTTAAGTAGGCTTCTGCCTGGAAACAGTGGGAGTTGGGGGTGGGGGGCGGATCCTTCACCAATGTTTAAGCACCATCTTCTAGATGCTGACCTTGTGATAGTGAGTTCTCATGAGATCTGCTTGTATAATGGGGCATGACAACTTTTTCCTTTCTCTGTCTTGCTCCTACTCTTCCCATATGAGACATCTCCTTGCCCCTTGACATTCTGGTATGATTGGGAGGCTTCCTGAGTCCTGTCAGATGCAGAAGCCACTATGCTTCCTTAAAGTCTGCAGAATCATTAACCTATTAAACCTCTTTTCTTTATGATCATGGAGGAAATTTTTACCACAAAGTGGAACTGTTAAATGTCTTCAAGGCCTTCTCCCTAATATCTTGGCAATAAGCACTCACCTTCTTTTTATTCAAGTATCTGAATCCTCCTTGAATTTTTCCCCTGAAAATGGGCTTGTCTTCCTTTACCACATTGCCAGGGTATGACAAAGATAGCTGATAATGTAGAAGCAGGTTCAGAAGGGGGTAGCAGATGTAGTTCGGGAGAGTTTGGAGGACTTCAAAGACAGGGAGATGAGGGGAAGTTTGGGTCTTTGTAAAGAATTGTTAAATACTTGTGATCAGAAGGCTCACAGGAAAATAGACAGTAAGGATCAGATTGAGAAGCTCTCAGATGAAAATGAGGAACTTACTGAAAACAGGAGCCAAGGTGACTTTTGCTTTGCTGTAACAAAGAACGTGGATGCACAGTGACCCTGCCCTGGAGATCTGTGAAACTTTGAACTTGAGGATGATGACTTACTGCGCATCTGATGGAATGAACTTCTGCACAGCAAAGCTCAAGGGGTGTCCTGTCTGTATCAAACAGCCTGTGCCCTTATGTGTGACTGAGGAAATGACATCTGGATGGGTCTTACATTAAATGAGTCCCAACTCTTATATTAAATGAGAAACAGAACTCAAAAATTTGCAGCCTGGCCAAATGGTCAAAAAGAAAAGCTGATTTTCAGCGGAAAACTGAGGAAGGCTTCAGAAATTTGCATGCAAAGGAGCCCAGTGCTAATAGCCAAGACAATAGGGAAAAGGCCTTGAAGCCATTTCAGAAACCTTTGCAGCAGCCCTTGCTATCATAGGCCCTGGGGCCTAGGAGAGAAGAATGGTTTCCTGGGCCAGTTCCATGATCCCCCTCTGTGTGCAGCCTCAGGACACTGCTGCCTGCATCCCTGCAGATCCAGCTCCAGCCAGGGCTGAAAAATGCACAGGTACAGCTGGCATCACTGCTTCAGGCGTGCAAGCTCCAAGCCTTGATGGCTTCCCCATAGTGTTAAGCCAGCAGCTGCACAGAGGACAAAACTAGAGGCTTGGAAGCCTGCATCTAGACTCCAGAGTATGTACGGAACAACCTGGGTGTTCAGGCAGAAAGTTTTCCAAGAGGCAGAGCCTCATGGGAAACTTTTAGTAGGGCAGTACAGAAGGAGAATATAAGGCTGGAGTCCCCAAACATTGAGACACCATTCTCCAGACCCCAGATTCATAGACCCACCAAAAGCTGGCTTTTCCAACCTTAGTGTGGAAAAGCTACAGGCACTCAACACCAGCCCAGTCGGTGAGGGCAGCTGTGGGGGATAGACCCTGCACAACCATAGGTGCAGAGCTGCCGAAGGCCTTGGGAGCCCAGCCATGACACACATGTGCTCTGGATGTGAGACGTCCATTCAGAAAAGATGATTTGGAGCTGTAGGATTCAATGACTGGCCTGCTGGGTTTTTGACTTGTATGGGGTCTGTAAGTCCTTGGACATTTCAGTAAATGCTGGAATGAGTTAAGTCATTGGGGGACAGTGGAGAAGTCATCATTGTATTTTGCAGTGTGACAAGGATACAAGATTTGGGGAGCAAGAGCCAGAATAATATGATTTGATTCTTTGTCTCCACCAATATTCATGTGGAATTGTAGTGGGGAATGTTAAAGGTGGGACCTGGTGGGAGGTGATTTAATCATGGAGAACAGTGGGTGTTGAAGGTTGGGGTGTGGGGAGAATGGGAGAGGTTATTTTGTGGCTGGGAGTGAAAGTTGAGGGCGGGAGTGCAGATTCTTCACAAATGGGTAAACGCTATCTCCTTAATGCTGTCCGCATGATAGTGAGTTCTCTTGATGATTTTTGAACTGTGAGATTGAGTGAATACTGTCCTGCTGAGTTTTCAACTTGCATTTGGCCTGCAGTCCCATATGTGTTTTCTGGGAAATTTCTTCCCTTTGGATTGAGAAAGCTTACACAACGCCTGTACCATCATTGTACCTTGAAAGAAAAGAAATCTCTTTTAAATTCAGGAACCCATAGGCAGAAGGGACAGTAGCCTTGTCTCAGATGAGACTTTGAACTTTTTACACTTGGAATTAGTTAACGCTGTTGGAAGTTTTGAAAAGGCAGGATTGTATTTTGCTCTGTGTTAAGGACATCAGATTCTGGAATATCAGGGTCAGAATAATATGGTTTGGCTGTGTGTCCCTATAAAAATTGAGGTGGAATTGTAATTCCAAATGTTGAACGTGGGGCCTGGGGAGATGATTTAATCATGGATTGGAGGTGGTTGGCGTGGATGGAAAAGGGTTGTAACCGAGTGAGTTGTAGAGAAACGCCACACCATGAGATGACTTCAGGAGACCTTTATTGCCGGCAACTGAGAGACGGCTAGTGCTCAAAATTCTCTTGGCCCAGAAGAAGGGGCTAGATTTTCTTTTATACTTTGGTTTAGAAAGGGGAGGGGGAGCCTAGCTGAAGGAGTCTCACAGCAGCAAAACAGGCAAAAAAGTTAAAAAGAGAAATGGCTACAGGAAAACAATCAGTTCCAGGTGCAGGGACTTTAAATCCATCCAAATGTAATACATGTTGGGGCTTTGGGTGCTATCAACTGGACACAAATGCGGGGGTTTTGGGTACTATCAACAGGGCGAATTCCTGGGAACTGCGGATATAGCTTGCCAGATTATCTTGTCAGTAATTGCATTCTTTGATGTGTTGGGAGTCAGCTTGCACAAGTTAAGTCCTTGAGGAAGGGGGGTGGGTAAGGGGCTGCAAGTGAAGGAGCCAAAATGGAGTCTGTCTGGCTCTCTCAGCTAAGGGAGAGTCGACCAGGTTAAAACAAGGTAGGGTATCACAAAAGCGTTGGTTAGGGTGGGGAGGAGTAGGCTGGCAGTAGAATGGTGGGAGGGTGGGGGTAATAGGAAGTGGGAGTAGCCTGCTGCAGAGGCAAAGCCTCATGGAAAACCTCTACTAGGACAGAGCACCTGTGGCTTTGCAGGGTTTAGCCCCTGCAGCTGCTCTCACGGGCTGGGCTGTTGTTGAGTGCCTGTAGCTTTTCCACAGAGGGTGTGAGCTGTTGGTGAGTCTATGAATCTGGGGTCTGGAAGGTTGGTGGCCATCTGCATGGGGGCTTCAAGCCCATATTTTCCTTCCAGAGTTCCCTGGTAGAGGTTTTCCAAGAGGCTCTGCCTGTGCAGCAGGCTTCTGTTTGGAAACAGTGGGATTTGGGGGTGGGTAGTTGTTCCTTCCTCAATGTTTAAGCACCACCTTCGTGATGCTGACCTTGTGATAGTGAGTTCTCATGAGATCTGGTTGTATAATAGGGTGTGGCCCTCTTTCCTCCCTCGGTCTTGTGCCTACTCCTGCCACATGAATCATCTCATTGCCCCTGCACATTCTGATATGATTGGGAGGGTTCCTGAGTCCTCCCAGATTCAGAAGCCATTATGTTTCCTTATGGCCTGCAGAATCATGAGCCAATTAAACCTCTTTCCTTTATGATCATAGAGAAAATTAGTAGTGCAAAGTGGAACTATTAAATGTCATTGTCTTGGCAATCAGCACTCAGCTTCTTTTCATTCAAGTATGTGAAGGCTTCATGAATTTCCCCCCTGAAAATGGACTTGTTTTCCTTTACCACATTGCCAGGCTGTGGCAAAGATAGTGACAATGTAGAAGCAGGTTCAGAAGGGAGTAGCGGACAGAGGTCGGGAGAGTTTGGAGGGCTTCAAAGACAAGAAGATGAAAGAAAGTTTGGATCTTTGTAAAGAATTGTTAAACACTTGTGATCAGAAGGCTCACAGGAAAATGGTTAGTGAAAGCCCAACTTAGAAGGTCTCAGATGAAAATGAAGCACTTGCTGGGAAGAGAAGTCAAAATTACTTTTGTTTCCTTAGCAAAGAACGTGGCTGCACGGTGACCTCGCCCTGGAGATCTCTGAAACTTTGAAGTTGAGGGTGATGATTTACTGAGTATCTGGTGGAATGAACTGGGCAGCAAAGCTCAAGAAGTGTCCTGTCTGCATCAAACAGCCTGTGCTCTTATGTGTGATGGAGAAAATGACCTCTGGATGAGACTTACATTAATGAATCCTAACTCTTACATTATATGGGAAACAGAACTCAAAAGTTTGGAAAATTTGCAGCCTGGCCATGTGGTCAAAAAGAAAAGCTGATTTTCAGGGGGAAAACTGAGGAAGGCTTCAGAAACTTGCCTGAAAAGGAGCCCAGTGCTCATAGACAAGACAATAGGGAAAAGGCCTTGAAGGCATTTCAGAGATGTTTCCAGCAGCCATTGCTGTTACAGGCCCTGGGGCCTAAGAGGGAAGAATGGTTTCCCGGGCCAGTTCCATGACCCCCCTCTGTGTGCAGCCTCAGGACACTGCTGCCTGCATCCCTGCAGCTCCAGCTCCAGCTCCAGCTCCAGCCATGACTGAAAGATGCACACGTACAGCTTGGGTCACTGCTACAGAGCGTGCCGGCTAGAAGCCTTGCTATCTTCCTCATAGTGTTAAGCCACTGCTGGACGCAGCATGAGACTAGAGGCTTGGGAACCTCTCTATAGATTTTGGAAGATGTATGGAAATGCCTGGGTGTCCAGGCAAAAGCACCCCAAAAAGGCAGAGCCTTATATGAAACTTCTACTAGGGCAGTGCAGAAGGAAAACATGGGGTTGGAGACTCCACACTGGAGGCCACCATCATGCAGACCCCAGATTCATAGACCCCCAAGAACTTGTATCCTTCGTGGGGAAAAGTCACAGGCACTCAACACCAGCCAAGCCCCTGAGGGCAGCCGTGGGGCATAAACCCTGCAAAGCCACAGGTGCCAAGCTGCCCAAGGCCTTGGGAGCCCATCCCTCACACCCCTGTGCCCTGGATGTGGGACAGGGTTTCAAAAATGTTGATTTTGGAGCTGTAGGATTGAATGACTGGCCTTCTTGGTTTGGAGTTTCATGCAGCCGGTAAGTCCTGTCTGTGTTTTGTTTTTTCCTGGCAAAATTCTTCCTTTTGGCTGGGAATGCTTACCCAATGCCTGTACAAGCATTGTGCCTTGGAAGTAGTTAACTTGCTGTATGTTTCAGAGGCTCATGGGCCTAAGCAACTGTAGCCTTGTAGCTGATGCGACTTTCAGCTTTGAACATTTGTATAAATGCTGTAATGATATAAGATTTTAGGAGACTGTAGGGAAGGCATCATTATATTTTGCAATGTGATAAGGACATGTGATTTGGGGAGCCAGGGATAGAATAATAAAATTCAGCTCTGTGTCTCTACCAAATCTCATGTGGAACTGTCATCGCAATGTTAAAGGTGGGTCCTGGTGGAAGATGATTTAATCACGGTGGAGAGTGGGGGTTGTAAGATGGGGAATAGGGAGAATGGGGGATTTATGGTGAGGGTGAGGAGTGAAAATTGGTGGTGGGTGGCGGATCCTTCACAAATGATTAAACACTCACCTTATTGCTGTCCTTGTGATAGTGAGCTCTCTTCATGATTTTGGAGCTGTAAGATTGAATGGATACTGGCCTTCTGAGTTTCGGACTTGTATTGGGCCAGTGGTCCCATTTGTGTTTTCTTCCTGGGAAATTTCTTCCCTTTGGATTGATAAAGCTTACCCAAAGCCTGTACCATTATTGTACCTTGAAAGAAAAGAACATCCTTTTAAATTCAGGGACTCATAGGCAAAATGTTCTGTAGAACTGTCTCAGATGAGATGTTGATTTTTTTACATTTGAGTTAATGTTGGAATGAGTTAAGTCTTTTGGAAACTTTTGAAAAGGCATGAATATATTTTGCTCTGTGAGATGGGCCTGAGACTGTGGGGATCAGGGTCAGAATAATATGATTTGGCTGTGTTTCTTTACCAAAACTCATATGAATTTTAATCCTTAATGTTGGAGGTGGGGCCTGGCTGGAGGTGATTTAATCATGGAGGGGAGGGGGCCAGGGGTGGAAGGAAAAGGGGTGAGTGGAGTGAGGAGTAGGTTGTTAGTAGGGTGGTGAGAGCGTGGTGGGTAGCAGGAATGGGGAGTAGCCTGCTGCAGAGGCAGAGGCTCATGGAAATTCTGTACTAGGGCAGTGCACCTGTGGCTTTGCAGGGTGTAGCCCCTATGGCTGCTCTCATGGGCTGGGCTGGTGTGGAGTGCCTGTAGCTTTTCCATGCAGAGAGTGCAATTTGTTGGTGGGTCTATGAATCTGCAGTCTGGAGGATGGTGGCCTCCTGTGTTGGGGCTCCAAGCCCATATTTTCCTTCTGCACTGCACTCGTAGAGGTTCTCCAAGATGTTCTGCCTCTGTAGTAGACTTCTGCCTGGAAACAGTAGGTGGTGGTGTGGGTGGATCCTTCACCATTGGTTAATCTTCCTGATGCTGATCTCCTGATAGTGAGTTCTCATGAGATCTGGTTGTATAACCTGGTGTGGCACCTCTTTCCTCTCTGTGTCTTCTTCCTACTCCTGTCATATGGAACATCTCATTGTCACTTGGCCTTTTGGTATAATTAGGAGGCTCCCTGAGTCCTCCCAGAAGCAGAAACCACTTGCTGCCTTTACAGTCTGCAGAAACATGAACCAATTAAACCTCTTTTAAAAATAATATTACAGAAAATTTGTACTGTAGAGTGGAGCTATGAAATGCCATCAAGGTTTTTTCCTCTTTTTTTTTTTTACTATTAGCATTTGGCTTCTTTTATATGGAAATATCTGAAGCCTTCTTGAATTTTCCCCCTGAAAATGGACTTTTCTTCTTTTACCACATTGCCAGACTGCCACAACGGTAGCTGAAAATGTAGAAGCAGGTTCAGAAGTGGGTAACGACCGGACGCTGCACAGTTTGGGGGGCTTGGAAGAAGACAGAAAGATGAGGGAAAATTTGGACTCTTGTAGAGACGTGTTAAATTAAAAGGGTGACCATAGAGACTTGTTACATATCTATAATTAAAAGAGTGACTGAAGGATGGACAGTGAAGGCCAGGATTAGAAGTTCTCAGATGAAAATGACCAACTTACTGGGAACAGGAGTTAAGGTTACTTTTGTTTTGCCTTAGCAAAGAACTTGGCTGGATGGTGTCCCTGCCCTGGAGACCTCTGAAACTTTGAACTTGAGTGTGATGATTTAGGGTATATCTGGTGAAATGAAGTAGGCAGCAAAGCTCAAGAGGTGTTCTGTCTGTTTTGAACAGCCTGTGGTCTTCTCTGTGACTGAATAAATGACCTCAAATTGAAAGTTATATTTAAATGAGAAGCAGGGCTTAAAAGTCTGGAAAATTTGCAGACTGGCCAAGTGGTCAAAAAGCAAAGCTGATTTTCAGTGGGAAAATTCAAGAAGGCTTCAGAAATTTGCATAAAATGGAGCCCAGTGCTAATAGCTAAGACAATGTTTAAAAGGCCTTGAAGCCATTTCAGAGACCTTTGCAGCAGAGCTTGGTGTCACAGCCCCCGAGTTCTAGGACTGAAGATTGCTTTCCTGGGTGAGTCCCATGTTCACGCTGCTGTGTCCGTCCTCAGGACACTGCTGCCTGCATCCCTGCAGCTCCAGCTCCAGCCAAAGCCATTGCTGAAAAATGCACAGGTGCAGCTTGCATCACTGCTTCAGGGGTGCAAGCCTCAAACCTTGATGGCTTCCACATAGTACTAATCCAGCAGGTGCACAGAGCACAAAAATAGAGGCTTGGGAGCCTTTGTGTAGATGCCAGAGTATGTACAGGAAAACTTGGGTGTTGAGGCAGAAACTTTTCCAAGAGGCAGAGCCTCATGGGAAACCTTTACTAGGGCAGTACAGAAGGAACATATAGGGTTGGAGCCCCACACAGGAAAGCATCATTTTCCAGACCCCAGATTCATAGACCCACCAACTGCTGGCACCCTCAGTGTGGAAAAGCCACAGGCACTCAACACCAGCCCAGCCCATGAGGGCATCTGTGGGGGATAGACCCTGCAAAGTCACAGATGCTGAGCTGCCCAAGGCCTTGCTGAGCTGCCCAAGGCCTTGGGAGGCCAGCCATCCACCCCTGTGCTCCAGATACGGGATATAGATTCAGAAAAGATGACTTGGGAGCTGTAGGATTCAATGACTGGCCTGCTGGGTTTTTGACTTGCATGGGGTCTGTAAGTCCCATCTGTGTTTTGTGCTTCTTTTTGACAAATATTTTCCTTTTGGCTGGGAATGGTTACCCAATGCCTGTACAATCATTGCACCTTGGAAGTAGTAAGCTTGCTTTATATATAATTCAGTGGCTCATGGGCAGAAGGGACTGTAGACTTCTCTCAGATAAGACTCTGGGCTTTGGGCATTTGAGTAAATGCTGGAATGAGTTAAGATTTGAGAGACTCTATGGAAGGCCTCATTTCATTTTGCAATGTGAGAAAGACATGAACACTGGGGGACCAGGGACAGAATGTTTTGGCTCTCTGTCTCTACCAAAGCTAATGTGGAATGTTAATGGGAAATGTTAAAGGTGGAGGCTGGTGAAAGGTGATTTAATCATGATGGAGTGAGGAGGTTGGATGGTTCGGGATTGGGGAGGTTTGGGGGGGATTGGGTGGTGAGGAGGGTTGGAGGGGATTGTGGTGGGGTTGGTGGTGTAAGGCAGGGGCTGGGGTGCATCGTTCACAAATGGTTAAACACCATCTTCTTAATGCTGTCCTTCTGATATTGAGTTCTCTTCATGATTTTGGATCTGTGAGATTGAATGAACACTGACCTGTGGGATTTTGGATGTCCATGGGGTCTGTGGTCCTGTTAATGTTCTTGGAAATTTCTTCCCTTTGGATTCAGAAAGCTTACCCAATATCTGTACCATCATTGTACCTTGAAAGAAATGAACACCCTTTTAACTTCAGGGACTCATAGGCAGAAGAGACTGTAGCCTTGTCTCAGATGAGACTTTGAACTTTTTATATTTGAGTTAATGCGGGAATGAGTTAAGGCTTTGGAAACTTTGAAAAGGCATGATTGTATTTTATTCTGTGAGAAGGATATGAGATTTCGGGGGTCAAGGTCAGAATATGATTTGGCTGTGTGCCCCTGGAAAAACTCATGTGGAATTGTAATCCCAAATGTTGGAGTTGGGGCCTGGTGTGAGATTATTTAATCATGGATGGGAGGGGTAGGGGTGGAAGAAAAAAGGGGTGGGTAAGGTGGGGAAGAGTAGGCTGGCTGTAGGGTGGTGGGAGGGTAGTGGGTATTAGGAAGGGGGAGTAGCCTGCTGCAGAGTCAGCGGCTCATGGAAAACCTCTACCAGGGCAGTGCGACTGTGGCTTTGCAGGCTTTAGCCCCTATGGCTGCTCTCATGGGCTTGGCTGGTGTTGAGTGCCTATCACGTTTCCATACTGAGGGTGTGAACTGTTGGTAGGTCTATGAATCTGGGGTCTAGAGGATGGTGGCCTCCTGCATAGTCACTCAAAGCCCTTATTTTCCTTCTGTACTGCCACAGTACAGGATTTGCAAGAGCCTCTGCCTCTGCAGCAGGCTTCTGTCTGGAACGGTAGGGGGTGGAGCTGTGTTGGGGGGCGGATCCTTCACCAATGGTTAAGCACCATCTTCTTGATGCTGACCTAGTGATAGTGAGTTCTCATGAGATCTGGTTATAGGACGGTGTGGCACCTCTTTCCTCCCTCAGCCTTGCTCCTACTCCTGCTGTGTGAAACATTTCATTGCTGTTTTCCTACTGGTATGATTGGGAGGCTTCCTGAGTCCTCCCAGAAGCAGAAGCCACTATGCTTTCTTTACAGCCTGCAGAACCATGAGCCAATTAAACCCCTTATCATTATGATCATACAGAAAATAAAGTACTGCGAAGTGGAGCTATGAAATATCTTCAATGACATTTCCCCATTGTCTTGGCTATTAGCACTGGACTCCTTTTTAATGCAAACATCTGAAGGCTTCTTGAAGTTTCCCCCTGAAAATGGACTTCTTTTTCTTCTGCATTGCCAGGCTGCAACAAAGATAGCTGAAAATGTAAAGCAGGTTCAGAAGTGGGTAACAGCCAGAGGTTGGAGAATTTGGAGATCTTGAAAGAAGACAGGGAAGTGAAGGAAAGTTTGGACCATTGTAGGCCCTTGTTAAATAGTTGTGATTAAAAGGCTGACAGAAGGATGGACAGTGAAGGCCAGGGTTACAAGGTCTCAGATGAAAATGAGGAACTTACCGGGAACAGGAGCCGAGGTTACCTTTTGTTTTGCTGTAGCATAGAACATGGCTGCAGAGCGACCTTGCCCTCAAGATCTGTGAAACTTTGAACTCGAGAGTGAGGATTTAGTGCATATCTGGTGGAATGAACTTCTAGGCAGCATAGCATAGCACAAGGGGGGGGGGGGCCGTCTGCATCAAACAGCCTGTGCTCTCATTTGTGACCGAGGTTATGTGTGACCGAGGAAATGACCTGAAGTTGGAACTTATATTTAAATGACAAGCAGAGCTCAAAAGTTTGGAACATCTGTAGCCTGGACAAGTGGTCAAAAGAAAAGCTGATTTTCAGGGGGAAAAATCATGAAGGCTCCAGAAACTTGCATAAAATGGAGGCCAGTGCTAATAGCCAAGACAATGGGGGAAAAAAGCCTTGGAGGCATTTCAGAGATGTTTGCAGCAGCCCTTGCTGTCACAGGCCCTGGGGCCTGGGAGAGAAGAATGGTTTCCTGGGCCAGCCCCATGATCCTGCTGCTGTGTGCAGCCTCAGGACACTGCTGCCTGCATCCCGGCAGCCCAAGCTCCTGCTCCGTACTTGACTGAAAGATGCACCGGTACAGATTGCATCACTGTTTCAGAGGTACAGGCTATAAGGCTCCGTGGCTTCCACATAGTGTTAAGCCCGCGGGTGCCCAGAGCACTAGCCCAGAGGCTTCGGAGACTTCATATAGATTTCGGAAGATGTATGAAAATGCCTGGGTGTCCAGACAGAAGGTGCCAAAAAGCAGAGCCTCCTGGGAAACCTGTACTAGGGCAGTGCAGAAGGAAAATATGGGCTTTGAGCCGCCACAATGGATGCCAGCATCATGCAGACACCAGATTCATAGACCCACCAAGAACTTTGTACCCTCTGTGGGTAAAAACTACAGGCAGTCAACACCAGCACAGCCCATGAGGGCAGCTGTGGGGACTGAACACTGCAAAGCCACAGGTAGAGAGCTGCCCAAGGCCTTGGGAACCCAGCCCTCATACACTTGTGCCCTGGAGGTGGGACAAGGATTAAAAAAGGATGACTTTGGAGCTGTAGGTTTGAAAACTGGCATGCTGGGCTTTGGATTTTCATGGGACCTGTAAGTCCCGTTTGTGTTTTGTTCTTCTCTCTGGCAAAAATCTTCCTTTTGGTTGGGAATTCTTACTCAATGTGTGGACAATCATACCTTGGAAGTAGTTAACTTGCTTTGTATTTCAGAGGCTCAGGAGCAGAAGGGACCACATCTTTGTCTCAGATGAGACTTTGGGCTTCAGACATTTAAATAAATGCTGGAATGAGTTAAGACCTTGTGGTTCTTGGCCAAGACGATGGGGAAAAGTCATTGAAGGCATTTCATTGCTTCACTTCTGAGTACTAATTTTCTGTATGATCATAACAAAAAGGGGTTTAATTGGCTCATGGTTCTGCAGGCTGTAAAAAAAAAAAGCACAGTGGCTTGGGGAATGGTAAGTAAGGCATCATTGTATTTTGCAAAGTGAGAAGGACATGAGATTTGTGGGGCAGGGACAGAATAATAAGATTTGGCTGCCTGTCCCTGTGGAAACTCATGTGGAATTGTAATCAGAAATGTTGAAAGTGGGGCCAGGTGGAAGGTGATTTAATCATAGAGGGCACCGGTTGTTGGAAGTTGCGGATTGGAGAGAATGGATGGATTATGGTGGGGGTGGGTGTGAAAAGTGGGGGTGGGGGTAGGATCCTTCACAAATGGTTAAACACCATCTCCTTAATCCTTTCCTCATGATGGTGAGTTCTCGTGATTGTTTTGGAGCCGTGAGATTGAATGGATACTGTCCTCCTGGGTTTTGGACTTGCATTGGCCCTGTGATCCCATTTGTGTTATTTTCCTGACAAACCTCTCCCCTTTGGATTGAGAAAACTTACCCAATGCCTGTACCATCTTTGTACCTTGAAAGAAAAGAAATCCCTTTTAAATTCAAGAACTTATAGGCAAAAGGGTCCGTAGCCTTTTCTCAGGTGAGACTTTGAACTTTTTACATTTGAGTTAATGCTGAAATGACTTAAAACTTTCGGCAGCTTTTGAAAAGGCATGATTGCATTTTACTCTGTGAGAAGGATATGATATTCGGGGGATCAGGGTCAGAATAATATGGTTTAGCTGTGTGTCCCTACCTAAACTCACATGTAATTGTAATCCCGAATGTTGCAGGTGGGGCCTGGTTGGAGGTGATTTATTCATGGATTGGAGAGGTGTTGGATTGGAAGTCAAAACAGGTGGGTAAGGTGGGGAGGAGTAGGCTGGCTGTAGGGTGGTGTGTAGCAGGATGGGAGTAGCCTGCCACAGAGGCAGAGGCTCATGGAAAAACTCTACTAAGGCAGTGCACCTGTGACTTTGCAGGGTTTAGCACCTGTAGCTGCTCTCATGGGCTGGGCTGGTGTTGAGTGCCTGTAGCTTTTCCGTACTTGGGGTGTGAGCTGTTGATGGGTCTATGAATCTGGGGTCTGGAGGATGCTGGTATCCTACATGGGGGCTCCAAGCCCATAGTTTTCTTCTGAACAGCCATAGTAGAGGTTTTCCAAGAGGATCTGCCTCTGTCTCAGGCTTCTGCTTGGAAACAGTGGGTGGTGGTTATGGGGTGGTGGGCGGATCCTTCACCAACAGTTAAGCACCATCTTCTTGATGCTGATCTCCTGATAGTGAATTCTCATGAGATCTAGTTGTATAACAGGATGTTGGACCTCTTTCCTCTCTCTGTCTTGCTTCTTCTCCTGGCATATGAAACATTTCATTGCTGCTTGGCCTTCTGGTATGATTGGGAGGCTTCCTGAGTCCTCCTACAAGCAGAAACCACTATGCTTTCTTTACAGCCTGAAGAACTGTAAGTCAATTAGACCTCTTTTCTCTATGTACGTACAGAAAATTAGTGCTGCGAAGTGAAGCTATGAAATGACTTCCAGGCCTTCCCCCAATCTCTTGGTTATTAGCACTGAGCTCTTTTCAATGCAAATATTGGATGCCATCTTGATGTTTCCCCCTGATAATAGACATTTCTTCTGTTACCACATTGCCAGGCTGCAAAAATGATAGCTGATAGTGTAGAAGCAGGTTCTGAATTAGGTAATGGCCAGAGGTTAGAGAGTTTGGAGAGCTTGGAAGAAAACAGGAACATGAGGGAAAGTTTGGACCATGGCAGAGACTTGTTAAATAGTTGTGATTAAAAGGCTAACATAAAGATGGATAGTGAATGCCAGGCTTACAAGATCTCAGGTGAAAATGAAGGACTTACTGGGAAGAGGAGCCAAGGTTTTTTTGTTTTGCCTTAGCAAAGTAATTGACTACACAGTGACCCTTCCCAGGAGATCTGTGAAACTGAACTTGAGGGTGATGATTTACAGTGTATCTGGTGGAATGAACTTCTAAGCAACAATGCTCAAGAGTTGTCCGGCCTACATTGAACAGCCTGCGGACCTATGTGTGATCAAAGAAATGACTATAATTTTTAACTTATATTTAAATGAGAAGCAGAGTTTTAACATATGCCAAATTTGTAATCTTCACAAGTGGTCAAAAAGAAAAGCTGATTTTCTGGGGGAAAGTCAAGAAGGCTTCAGATATTTGCACAAAAAGATCCCAGTGCTAATAATTCAAGACAATGGGAAAAAGGCTTGAAGGCATTTCAGAGACCTTTGTAGCAGCCCTTGCTGTCACTGGCCCTGGGGCCCAGGATAAAAGAATGGTTTCCTGGGCCAGCCCCATGGCTCCACTGCTGTATGCAGCCTCAGGACACTGCTGCCTGCATCCCTGCCGCTCCATCTCCAGCTCCAGCCATGGATGAAAGATGCGCAGGTACAGCTTGCGTCACTGCTTCAGAGGATGCAAGCTCATAGACTTGGTGGCCTCCACATGGTGTTAAGCCAGCAGGTGCATAAAGCAAGGACTAGAAGCTTCCGAGCCTTCATCTAGACTTCAGAGGATGTATCAGAAAGCCTGATTGTCCAGCCAGAAGGTTTTCCAAGAGGTAGAGCCTCATGGTAAACCTCTACTCAGGCAGTACACAAGGAGAGTATAGGGTTGGAGTCCCCATACAGGGAGGCACCATTTTCCAGGTGCCAGTTTCATATACCCACCAGCTGCTTGCACCCTTAGTGTTGAAAAGCTATGGGCACTCAACACCAGCCTAGTCAATGAGGGCAGCTGTAGGGGAAAGATTCTGCAATGCCACAGGTGCAGAGCTGCCCAAGGCCTTGGGATCCCAGCTGTCACTTCACCCTGTGCTCTGGATGTGGACATAGATTCCAAAAAGATGATTTGGCGGTGTATGATGGATGACTGGCCTGCTGGGTTTTTGACTTGCAGGAGGTTTGTAAGTCCCATCTGTGTTTTGTGTTTCTTTCTGGCAAATGTCTTCTTTTTGGCTGGGAATGCTTACCCAATGCCTGTACAATCATTTTACCTTGGAAGTAGTTAATTTGCTGTGTATTTCAGAGTCTCAGGGCAGAAGGGACTGCAGCCTTGTCTCAGAAGAGACTTTGGGCTTTGGATATTTGAGTAAATGCTGGAATGAGTTAAGATTTGGGGGATTCTAGGGAAGGCATCATTGCATTTTGCAATAGGAAAAAGACATGAGATTTGAGGGACCAGGGACAGAATAATATGTTTTGGCTCTGTGTCTCTACCAAAACTCAGGTGGAATTTTAATGTGAAATGTTAAAGGTGGGGGCTAGTGGAAGGTGATTTAATCATGGTGGAGGGTGGATGCTGGGGGTGGTGTGGAGGTTTGGGGCTATAGGTGGGTGGGGAGGGATGGGGGATTGTGGTGCAGTTGTGGCTGAAAGGCAGGGGTGGGGGGTGGATCCTTCACAAATGGACATTTGAGTAAATGCTGGAATGAGTTCAGACATTGGGGGACCTTAGAGAACACATCAGTATATTTTGCAGTAAAAGAAGGTCATGAGGTTGGGGACCAAGGGGAGAATAATACGATTTGGCTCTGTGTCCCTTCCAAAACTCATGTGGAATTGTAATGGGGAATGTCAAATGTGGGGCTTGGTAGAAGGTGATTTAATAATGGTAGAGAATGGGGATTTGAAGGTGGATGTGGGAGAATGGGGGTGCATGGTGTTGGTGAGGGTGATACATGGGGATGGGTGGCGGATCCTTCACAAATGGTTAAATACTATCTCCTTAATGCAGTCTGTGCGATAGTGAGTTCTCATGGTAAATGAATGCTGTCCTGCTGGGTTTTGGACTCGGATTGGGCCTGTGTCCCAGTTGTGTTATTTTTTCTGGGAAAATCTTCCCTTTGGATTGAGAAAGCTTACCCAGTGCCTGTGCCATCATTGCAACTTGAAAGAAAAGAATTGTCTTTTACATTCAGGGACTCATAGGCAGAAGAGTTTGCAGCCTTGTCTTGGATGAGACTTGAACCTACTACATTTGAGTTACTGCTGGAATGAGTTAAGAATTTTGGAAACTTTTGAAAAGGTATGTTTGTATTTTTCTGTGTGAGAAGGACAAGAGATGTGGGGGTGTCAGGGTCAGCATAATATGGCTTGACTGTGTTTCCCTACAAAAACTCTTGGGGAATTGTATTCCTGACTGTTGTAGGTGGGGCCTGGTGGGAGGTGATTTAATCACAAACGGGAGGTTGGTAGGGGTGGAAGAGAAAACAAGTGGGTAGGGTGGGAAGGAGTAGGCTGGCAGTAGTGTGGTGAGAGTGTGGTGGGCAGTAGGAAGAGGGAGTAGCCTGGTGCAGAATCAGAGGCTCATGGAAAAGCTCTACCAGGGCAGTGCACTTGTGGCTTTGCAGGCTTTAGCCCCCATGGCTGCCCTCGTGGGCTGGGCTGGTGTTGAGTGCCTGTGGCTGTTCCATACTGAGAATGCAAGCTGTTGGTGGGTCTATGAATCTGTGTTCTGGTGGATGGTAACCTCCTGCGTGGGGCCTCCAAGCCCATATATTTTTTCTGCATTGCCCCAGTAGAGGTTTTCCAAGAGGCTCTGCCTCTGCCTCAGGCTTCTGCCTGGAAACAGTGGGGGGTCGGGGTGGTAGGGGGTAGAGCTTTCACCAATGGTTAAGCAACATCTTCTTGATGCTGACCTTATGATAGTGAGTTCTCAGGAAATCTGTTTGTATAACAGGGTTATACAACGTGTGGCACACTTTTCCTCTCTGTCTCATTTCTACTTTTGCCGTATAAAACTTCCCATTGCTGCTTGGTCTTCTGGTATGATTGGGAGGCTTCCTGAGTCCTCCCAGAGGCAGAAGCCCTTATGATTTATTTAAAGCTTGCAGAACCATGAGCCAGTTCAACCTCTTTTCTTTCTGATTATACAGAAAATTAATGCTGTAAAGTGGAGCTATGAAATGCCTTCAAGACCTTTTCCCTATTGTCTTGGTAATCAGCACTCAGCTTATTTTCAGGCAAATGTCTGAAGCCTGCATTAATTTTTCTCCTGAAATGGACTTTTCTTCTTTTACCACATTGCCAGGCTGTGACACATGTAGCTGAAAATGTAGAAGCAGGTTAAGAAGTGTGTAATGGCCAGAGGTTGGAGAGTTTGGAGGTCTTGGAAGAAGACAGGAAGATGAGGAAAACTTTGGATCAGTGTGGAGACTTGTTAAATAGTTATAATTAAAAAGGTGACATAAGGATGGACAGTGACCACCAGGCTTAGAAGGTCTCACATGCAAATATGTGACCAAAGAAATGACCTCAATATGAAACTTATTTAAATGAGAAGGAGAGCTTAAAAGTTTGGAAAATTTGCAGCCTGGCCAAGTGGTCAAAAAGAAAAGCTTATTTTCAGTGGGAAAGTTCAAGAAGGCTTCAGAAATGTGCATAAAATGGAGTTCAGTGCTAATAGCCAATACAATGTTAAAAATGCCTTGAAGGCTTCAGAATTGTGCATAAAATGGAGTTCAGTGCTAATAGCCAATACAATGTTAAAAATGCCTTGAAGGCATTTCAGAGACTTTTTCAGCAGCCCTTGCTATCACAGTCCCTGAGGCCTGGGAGAAAAGAATTGTTTCCTTCTCCAGCCCCAGGGCCCCGCTGCTATTTCCATCCTCAGGACACTGCTGGCTGGATTCCTGAAGCTCCAGCTCCAGCCATGGTTGAAAGATGCACAGGTACAGCTTGGGTCACTGCTTCAGAGGGTGCAAGCTGCAAGCCTTGGTGGCTTCCACAGAGTGTTAAGCCAGCAGGTGCGCAGAGCACAAAACTGGAGGCTGGGGATCCTTTGTCTGGACTCCAGCGTATGTATGGAAAAACGTGGGTGTCCAGGTCGAAACTGTTCCCAGAGGCAGAGCCTCCTTTACTAGGGCAGTACAGAAGGAACATATAGGGTTGGTACCCCCATACAGGGAGGCACCATTCTGCAAGCACCAGATTCATAGACTCACTAGCAGCTTGCACCCTCATTGTGGAAAAGCTATAGGTACTCAACACCAGCCCAGCCCATGAGGGTAACTGTGGAGGTTATACCCTGCAACGTCACAGGTGTAGAGCTGCCCAAGGTCTTGGGAGCCCAGGCCTCATACCCTTGTGCTCTGGATGTGGGATCTGGATTCAAAAAAAATGATTTGGAACTGTAGGATTCAATGACTGGCTGTTGGATTTTTGACTCCTGTGGGGTTTGTACATCCCATCTGTGTTTTGTGCTTCTTTCTGGCAAATTTCTTCCTTTTGGCTGGGAATACTTGCCCAATGCCTGTACAATCATTGTACCTTGGAAGTAGTTAACTTGCTTTGTATTTCAGAGGCTCAGGGGCAGAAGGGACTGCAGTCTTGTCTCAGAAGAGACTTTGGGCTTTGGACATTTCAGTAAATGCGGGAATGAGTGAAGACATTGGGAAACTGTAGAGAAGGCACCATTGTATTTTGCAGTGTGAGAACCAAATGAGATATGGGGGCCAGGGTCAGAATAATATGATTTGGCTCTGCATCCCTACCAAACTCATGCAGAATTGTAATGGGGAATGTTAAAGTTGGGGCCTGGTGGGAGGTGATTTAATCATGGAGAAGAATGGGGTTGAAGATAGGGGACTGGGAAGAATAGGGGAGATTATTTTGTGGGTGGGAGTGAAAGATGAGGGTGGGGGGCAGATCTTTCACAAATGGACATACACACTCTCCTTAATGTTTTTCACATTATAGTGAGTTCTCTTGATGATTTTGGAGTGGAGAGATTGAATGAAAACTGTCCTGCTTGGTTTTGGATTTGCGTTGGGCCTGTGGGCCCATTTGTGTTATTTTTCTGGGAAGTTTCTTCCCTCTGGACTGAGAATGCTTACACAATGCCTGTACCATCCTTGTACCTTGAAAGAAAAGAACTCCGTTTTAATTTCAGGGACTCATAGGCAGAAGGGACTGTGGCCTTATCTCAGATGAGACTTTGAATTTTTTACATTTGGAATGAGTTAAGACTTTTGCAAACTTTTGAAGAGTTATGATTGTATTTTGCTCTGTGATAAGGACATGAGATTCTGGAATATCAGGGTCAGAATTATATGGTTTGCCTGTGTGTCCCTATGAAACTCATGTGGAATTGTAATCCCTAATGTTGAAGCAGGTGACTTAATTGTGGACAGGAGGTTGGTGGCGGTGGAAGGTAAAAGGGATGGGTAGGATAGGGAGGAGTGGGTTGGCAGTAGGGTGGTGGAAGGGTGAGAGTAGCCTGCTGCAGAGGTAAAGCCTCATGGAAAACCTCCACTACAGAAGTGCACCTGTGGCTTTGCAGTTTTTAGCCCCTCAGCTGTTCTTGTATGCTGGGGTGGTATTGAGGGCCTGTAGCTTTACCACACTAAGTGAGTGAGTTGTTGGTGGGTCTATGAATCTGGGATCTGGAGGTTGGTGGCCACCTGTGTGGGGGCTCCAAGCCCATATTTTCTTTCTGCACTTCCATAATAGAGGTTTTCCAAGAGGCTCTGCATCTGAAGGAGGCTTCTGCCTGGAAACAGTGGGAGTTGGGGGTGGGGGGCGGATCCTTCACCAATGTTTAAGCACCATCTTCTTTATGCTGACCTTGTGATAGTGAGTTCTCATGAGATCTGCTTGTATAATGGGGCATGACACCTGTTTCCTTTCTCTGTCTTGCTCCTACTCCTGCCAAAGGAGACATCTCCATGCCCCTTGACATTCTGGTATGATTGGGAGGCTTCCTGAGTCCTGTCAGATGCAGAAGCCACTATGCTTCCTTACAGCCTGCAGAATCATTAACCTATTAAACTTCTTTTCTTTATGATCATGGAGAAATTTATTATTGCAAAGTGGATCTATTAAATGTCTTCAAGGCCTTCTCCCTAATGTCTTGGCAATCAGCACTCAGCTTCTTTTTATTCAAGTATCTGAAGCCTCCTTGAATTTTTCCCGAGAAAATGGGCTTGTCTTCCTTTACCACACTGCCAGCCAGTGACAAAGATAGCTGATAATGTAGAAGCAGGTTCAGAAGGGGGTAGCAGATGTAGTTCAGGAGAGTTTGGAGGACTTCAAAGACAGGGAGATGAGGGAAAGTTTGGATCTTTGTAAAGAATTGTTAAATACTTGCGATCAGAAGTCTCAGAGGAAAATAGACAGTAAGGGTCAGATTGAGAAGCTCTCAGAGGAAAATGAGGAACTTACTGCAAACAGGAGCCAAGGTTACTTTTGTTTTGCTGTAGCAAAGAACGTGGATGCACAGTGACCCCGCCCTGGAGATCTGTGAAGCTTTGAACTTGAGAGTGATGACTTACTGCGTATCTGATGGAATGAACTTCTGCGCAGCAAAGCTCAAGGGGTGTCCTGTCTGTATCAAACAGCCTGTGCCCTTATGTGTGACTGAGGAAATGACATCTGGATGGGTCTTACATTAAATGAGTCCCAACTCTTATATTAAATGAGAAACAGATCTCAAAAATTTGCAGCCTGGCCAAATGGTCAAACAGAAAAGCTGATTTTCAGGGGAAAACTGAGGAAGGCTTCAGAAATTTGCATGAAAAGGAGCCCAGTGCTAATAGCCAAGACAATAGGGAAAAGTCCTTGAAGCCATTTCAGAAACCTTTGCAGCAGCCCTTGCTATCATAGGCCCTGGGGCCTAGGAGAGAAGAATGGTTTCCTGGGCCAGTTCCATGACCCCTCTGTGTGCAGCCTCAGGACACTGCTGCCTGCATCCCTGCAGCTCTAGTTCCAGCCATGGCTGAGAGATGCACAGGTACAGCTTGCATCATGCTTCAGGGGTGCAAGCTTCAAGCCTTGGTGGCTTCCACATAGTGTTGAGCCAGCAGGTGCACAGAGAACAAAACTAGAGGCTTGGGCGCCTTTTTCTAGACTCCAGAGTATGTACGGAAAAACCTGGGTGTTCAGGCAGAAGCTTTTCCAAGAATCAGAGCCTCATGGGAAACCTTTACTAGGGCAGTACAGAAGGAGAATATAGGGCTGGAGTCCCTAAATATGGAGGCACCATTCTCCAGACCCCAGATTCATAGACCCACCAACAGCTGGCACCCTTAGTGTGGAAAAGCTACAGGCACTGAACACCAGCCCAGCCCATGAGGGCAGCTGTGGGGGATAGACCCTGCACAGCCACAGGTGCAGAGCTGCCCAAGGCCTTGGGAGCCCAGCCATGACACGCCTGTGCTCTGGATGTGAGATGTCCATTCAGAAAAGATGATTTGGAGCTGTAGGATTCAATGACTGGCCTGCTGGGTTTTTGACTTGCGTGGGGTCTGTAAGTCCTTGTACATTTTAGTAAATGCTGGAATGAATTAAGTCTTTGGGAGACAGTAAAGAAGTCATCAATATATTTTGCAGTGTGACAAGGATACAATATTTGGGGAGCCAGAGCCAGAATAATATGATTTGATTCTGTGTCCCTACCAATATTCATGTGGAATTGTAGTAGGGAATGTTAAAGTTGGGACCTGGTGGGAGGTGATTTAATCATGGAGAAGAGTGGGTGTTGGAGGTAGTGGTGTGGGGAGAGAGGGAGAGATTATTTTGTGGGTGGGAGTGAAAGATGAGGGTGGGGGAACAGATTCTTCACAAATGGGTAAACACTGTCTCCTTAATGCCGTCCACATGACAATGAGCTGTGAGATTGAGTGAATACTCCTCCTGCTGGGTTTTGGACTTGCATTGGGCCTGTGGGCCCATTTGTGTTATTTTTCTGGGAAATTTCTTCCCTTTGGATTGAGAAAGCTTACACAATACCTGTACCATCATTGTACCTTGAAAGAAAAGAAATCTCTTTTAAATTCAGGGACTCATAGGCACAAGGGGCAGTAGCCTTGTCTCAGATGAGACTTTGAACTTTTTACACCTGGAATGAGTTAAGGCTGTTGGAACTTTTGAAAAGGCATGATTGTATTTTGCTCTGTGATAAAGACATGAGATTCTGGGATATCAGGGTCAGAACAATATGGTTTGGCTGTGTGTCCCTATAAAAATTCAGATGGAATTGTAATTCCAAATGTAGAAGGTGGGGCCTGGGGTAGATGATTTAATCATGGATTGGAGGTGGTTGGGGGTGGAAGGAAAATGGTTGTAACCAAGCGAGTTGTAGAGAAACCCCACACTATGAGACAAATTCAGGAGTCCTTTATTGCCGGTGACCAAGAGAGCGCTAGTGCTCAAAATTCTCTCGGCCCCTAAGAAAGGGCTAAATTTTCTTTTATACTTTGGTTTAGAAAGGGGAGGGGGAGCCTAGCTGAAGCAATCTTACAGAAGCAAACAGGCAAAAAAGTTAAAAAGGTATATGGCTACAGGAAAACAAACAGTTCCAGGTGCAGGGACTTTAAAACCATCCAAAGGTGATAGATGTGGGGGCTTTGGGTGCTATCAACTGGACACAAATGCGGGGGTTTTAGGTACCATCAACTGGGTGAATTCCTGGGAATTGTGGATATAGCTTGCCAGAGTGTCTTGTCAGTAATTGCATTCTTTGATGTGCTGGGGGTCAGCTTGCACAGGTTATGTCCTTTTGGAAGGGGAGTGGGTAAGGGGCTGCAAGTGAAACAGCCAAGATGGAGTCTGCCTGGCTCCCTCAGCTAAGGGAGAGTCGATCAGGTTAAAAAAAGGTAGGGTATCACAAAAGGGTTGGTTAGGGTGAGGAGTAGTAGGCTGGCAGTAGAATGGTGGGAGGGTTGGGGGTAGTAGGAAGGGGGAGTAGCCTGCTACAGAGGCAAAGCCTCATGGAAAACCTCTACTAGGGCAGTGCACCTGTGGCTTTGCAGGGTTGAGCCCCTGCAGCTGCTTTCGTGGGCTGGGTTGATGTTGAGGTTTGGAAAAGCCTGTAGCTTTTCCACAGAGGGTGTGAGCTGCTGGTGGGTCTCGGAATCTGGGGTCTGGAGGTTGGTGGCCATGTGCATGGGGGCTCCAAGCCGATATTTTCCTTCCACAGTGCCCTAGTAGAGGTTTTCCAAGAGGCTCTGCCTGTGCAGCAGGCTTCTGTTTGGAAACAGTGGGAGTTGGGGGTGGGTGGTTTTTCCTTCATCAATGTTTAAGCACCATCTTCATGATGCTGACCTTGTAATAGTGAGTTCACATAAGATTTGGTTGTATAATAGGGTATTGCCCTCTTTCCTCTCTGGCTTGTGCCTACTCCTGCCACATGAATCATCTCATTGCCCCTTGACATTCTGGTTTGATTGGGAGGCTTCCTGAGTCCTCCCAGATTCAGAAGCCACTGTGTTTCCTTACAGCCTGTGAAAGGAGCCGGGCACATTCCTCAGCCCCGGGCTCAAAACAAACAAGCCCAGTACAAACACATCCCATCCTCCCATCCCACCACATATCACCATATATCTCTCAAACTTCCTGAGCCCAGTACAAACACCACCAGGAAAGTCTCCGATAAGGGGACAGCCGTTCAAAGTTTTACTGAAAGAGCAGGAACCAAAAGAATTCCTTTTTTCCCCTGTAACTTTCAGGCTATAAAAAGCAAAGACTCGCATTGTTCAAGGCCCTCTTGTATGCTGTGGAATGGAGGGACCAGGTTCGAACTTGTAGTAAAGATCCTTGCCGCTTGGCTTTGACTCTGGACTCTGGTGGTCTTCTTTGGGGAACTAACGGTCTGGGCATAACATCCGGGGGCCCGTCCGGGATTCCCCAAGCCCACCAGACCCCTGGTCAACGGATCTGCTAGGATCAATCTACTGATAGGTGAGCTGGCTCGTCTCCGTTTGTCTGTCTGTGTCTGTTCTGAATCCGAATCTGTGACTCGCGAGGTCTGAAACTGGAGCTGGCACAGTCCTGGCGGACGCGCTATAGGACGGCCAGCGGAGACCGGTGGGAGACGTCCCCTGGCTCTCATCTGATCTATATTGCAATCTGAGCTGCCCCGGTTTGGCGGGCAGCAGCCGTCTCTGATCTGAGCTGCCCCGGTTTGGCGGGCAGCAGCTGTCTCTGATCTGAGCTGCCCCGGTTTGGCGGGCAGCAGCTGTCTCTGATCTGAGCTGCCCCGGTTTGGCGGGCAGCAGCTGTCTCTGATCTGAGCTGCCCCGGTTTGGCGGGCAGCAGCTGTCTCTGATCTGAGCTGCCCCGGTTTGGCGGGCAGCAGCTGTCTCTGATCTGAGCTGCCCCGGCTTGGCGGGCAGCAGCTGTCTCTGATCTGAGCTGCCCCGGTTTGGCGGGCAGCAGCTGTCTCTGATCTGGGCTGCCCCAGCGTGACCGCGATCCAGGCAGCTAACTCTGACCCGGGCTTCCGGTGCACGCTTGCGATCTGAACTGCCCCGGTTTGGCGGGCAGCAGCTGTCTCTGATCTGGGCTGCCCCAGCGCAACCGCGATCCAGGCAGCTAACTCTGACCCGGGCTTCCGGTGCGCGCTTGCGATCTGAACTGCCCCGGCTTAGCGGGCAGCAGCTGTCTCTGATCTGGGCTGCCCCAGCGTGACCGCGATCCAGGCAGCTAACTCTGACCCGGGCTTCCGGTGCACGCTTGCGATCTGAACTGCCCCGGCTTGGCGGGCAGCAGCTGTCTCTGATCTGGGCTGCCCCAGTGCGACCGCGATCCAGGCAGCTAACTCTGACTAGGGCTGCCAAAGTGCGCCTGCGATTAGATATCATTAATAAGTCAGATCAGATTTCCTTTACAGGGATTCAAACCCACATTCCTTTACAGGAAGAGACTACAAATTATTACAGGATGGGTAATACCCAGAGCACTCCCCTATCTCTCCTTACAAGTAATTTCAAAGAAGTTAGAGCAAGGGGCCATGATCTAGAAATCAGGAAAGGAAAGCTAATTACTCTGTGTCACTCCGAATGGCCTGCCTTTGATGTGGGGTGGCCACCCGAAGGGACCTTCCGACTTGCTGTCATCACTAGGGTAAAGTCCAAGATTTTCCTACCTGGGCGTGTGGGCCACTTAGATCAAATCCCATATATCCTCATATGGCAGGACCTTGTTGAGAACCCGCCTCCTTGGCTGTCCCCTTTCCAATTAGCCTCTGAACCCTGTAAGGCACTGGTTGCTCGACCACTAAAATCCAAGCAACCAACTGCCCCCCCATCCTGTTCTACCTGACAGCGGGGACCCACTGTTCACAGAACCCCCTCCGTACCCCTCCGGGCCCCAGGCCCCAGCCCCCGTGGCTGAGCTGCGGGAGGGAGCAGGCGGACGGGAGGCGGCCGGCACATACGGGCCCGCTGAAAGGGAAAGTAACTTTAAAGGGCTGGCGGGGCGGACGCGAGGGCGCACTTCACGGACTAGCCCCCCTCAGCCACCTGACTCCACGGTGGCTTTACCCCTTCGGGAAATAGGACCCCCAGATGACACAGGAATCCCCAGGCTCCAGTACTGGCAATTCTCCACCAGTGATCTGTATAACTGGAAGACTCAGAGTGCTCGGTTTTCAGACAACCCCAAAGATTTACTGGCTTTACTGGATAGTGTCATGTTCACCCACCAGCCCACTTGGGATGATTGTCAGCAGCTCCTCCGAATCTTGTTCACCATGGAAGAGCGAGAGAGAATACAGATAGAAGCTAGAAAGCTGGTCCCGGGGGATGACGGTCAACCGACTGCCAACCCCGACCTCATAAAGGCAACCTTTCCTCTGACCAGGCCGGCGTGGGACTACAACACGGCAGAAGGTAGGGGACGGCTACACCTTTATCGCCAGACTCTAATGGCAGGTCTCCGGGCAGCTGCTCGCAAGCCCACTAATTTGGCTAAAGTATATTCTATTCTGTAGGGAAAGACAGAGAGCCCAGCTACCTACTTAAAAAAATTAATGGAAGCTTTCAGACAGTACACCCCCATAGATCCAGAGGCTCCAGGAAGTCAGGCAGCTGTTGTAATGTCTTTCGTAAATCAGGCAGCCCCAGATATTAAGAGAAAACTCCAGAAATTAGAAGACTTGAAAGGAAAGTGGATTCAGGACCTCCTTCAGATAGCCCAGCGGGTTTACAATAACAGAGATACTCCAGAGGAAAAGCAATTTAAGGCCACTGAAAAAATGACCAAGGTCCTGGCAGCAGTGGTACAGAAAGAGCATCTACAGCCAGAGTACACCCAACCTAGGCGGCCCCCCCGGCATGATAATCTGAGCAAAGACCAATGTGCCTACTGTAAGGGGGCTGGCCACTGGGTAAGAGACTGCCCCAAAAAGAAACCACGAGGACAGGGACCCCCTGGGTCTACACCCGTACTAGTCACTCAAGACGAAGACTAGGAAAGACGGGGTTCGGACCCCTTCCCCGAACCTAGGGTAACTTTGCAAGTGGAGGGGTCCCCAGTCCAGTTCTTGCTCGATACGGGAGCACAACACTCGGTCTTAGTTAAAACTAATGGGAAATTATCCTCCAAATCCTCGTGGGTACAAGGGGCCACAGGAGTTAAGAAATACCCATGGACAACACAAAGAACAGTAAACCTCGGAGCCAAAAATGTAACCCATTCTTTCCTGGTCATCCCTGAGAGCCCCTGTCCCCTATTAGGGAGAGCCCAGTGGCTGCCGGGTGGCCCCCTTGTCTCTGAATGATTGCGGCCACGGCTCTGATGGTGCAAGATGCTGATAAACTTGTCATGGGGCAAGAATTGTGGGTCGTTACTCCACATGCCATCGAAGGTGTACTCAAACAGCCACCTAATTGATGGATGAGTAACGCCCGGCTCACCCACTACCAAGGACTACTACTAAATCCTCTCAGGATAATTTTCCTGCCCCCAACGACCTTAAACCCTGCCTCGATGCTCCCCAACCCGGACCTGGATGCCCCACTCCATGACTGCACCAAGATACTAGCTCAGGTGCACGGAGTTTGAGAAGACCTGCAGGACTGCCCACTTCCTGACGCCGACCTCGTCTGGTTCACTGATGGGAGCAGCTTCATGCATCAAGGCCAGAGGTACGCTGAAGTGGCAGTAACTTCAGAGACTGAGGTAATCTGGGCAGAACCCCTGCCCCCGGGGACATCGGCCCAGAAGGCCAAACTGATAGCGCTCACCCGAGCTCTTACCTTAGGGGCAGAGAAAAAGCTGACAGTATATACAGACAGCCGATATGCTTTTGCAATGGCGCATATACATGGGGCCATTTACAGGGAGCGAGGGTTACTGACGGCTAAAGGAAAAGAGATAAAAAACAAGCAAGAGATCCTAGCCCTGCTAACAGCCCTATGGAGGCCAGAAAAATTAGCCATTGTACATTGCCCAGGGCATCAGAAACTAACTACTCCAACTGCTCAAGGCAACTTTCTGTCAGACCAAACTGCAAGGAATGTGGCGAAGGCTCCCAGCCAACTCCTTGCACTCCAGCTCCCTGACCCGGGCCCCCGGGACTTGCCATATTTCCCTGAATATTCAGAACAAGATCTCCAGTGGATTGACAAACTTCCCCTGAAACAAATCCAGAATGGGTGGTGGACTGATACTAATGACCAAACCATCCTACCAGAAAAATTAGGACAACAGGTGTTAGAACATATCCACCGAACCACCCACCTGGGGGCCCGGCGGATGATAGACCTGATCAGACGCTCCAAGCTCAAAATCAGACATATAGCTGAGACAGCCAGCAGTATCGTGACAAGTTGCATAGTCTGCCAGCTTAACAACGCATACCCCCAATCTCAAGCTGCAACAGGAACAAGGCTCAGGGGAACCAGGCCCGGTATCTACTGGGAAGTAGATTTTACTGAAATAAAGCCAGGAAAGTACGGGTACCGGTACTTACTTGTCTTTGTAGATACTTTTTCAGGGTGGACTGAAGCATTCCCAACCAAAAGAGAAACTGCTCAGGTCGTAGCAAAGAAAATTCTGGAAGATATCCTTCCCAGGTATGGCCTCCCCATTCAGATAGGGTCAGATAATGGGCCCGCTTTCGTCGCTAAGGTAAGTCAGGACTTGGCTTCCATCCTTGGGGCAAATTGGAAACTACATTGCGCTTACAGGCCCCAGAGTTCAGGACAGGTAGAAAGGATGAATCGGACCTTAAAAGAGACCTTAACTAAATTGACTATAGAGACTGGCGCTAATTGGGTAGTCCTTCTCCCCTATGCTCTGTTCCGGGCCTGTAATACCCCTTACAAACTGGGCCTTACCCCTTACGAAATCATGTATGGCAGACCTCCACCCCTGGTTCCTAGCTTAGAAGATGACCTGCTTAAGTCTGAAACAGAAAATGTCTCTGAATTCTTATTTTCCTTACAAGCCTTACAGAAAATTCACCAAGAAATCTGGCCCAAGCTGAAAGAGCTATATGAGACCAGTCCCCCACCGACACCCCATCCGTACCAGCCGGGAGACTGGGTCCTGGTTAAGCGACACCGACAAGAGACCCTAGAGCCCAGGTGGAAAGGACCACTCCAAGTACTCCTGACCACACCCACCGCCCTGAAGGTAGAAGGCATTGCGTCGTGGATCCACTACACCCACGTCAAGCCAGTGGACCCAATCTCCGACCTTCTGGGGCCAATCACAGCGGCGGCTGAAGCACCGGACACGTGGACTGTGGACAGAACTAAGAACAACCCCTTAAAACTCACCCTGCACTGGCAGCATAGCTCACTGCAAACATGCAGTTAGGTAGTCTAACTCTAACATTAGTCGCCCTAGTGGCCGCTGGGGAAAACATAAAGCCAGCTCCTAATCCCTTTGTCTGGAGATTCTGGCTTTATGAAAACCAAACCCACCCTGGGCAACCTCATAAGCCCGGGAAATTAGTGGCCAGTGCAGATTGCCCCTCCTCAGTGTGCAATAGCCCAATTTTACTAAATTTTACCAATTTCCCAGTAGCCAAACCAGTGGCACCAATAATATGCTTCGAGTATGATCAGACTAAATACAATTGTAAGCACTATTGGTGGCACCAAAGTGCCGGCTGCCCTTATAACTATTGTAACATCCATAAATACCAATGGTGGGGTGGAAAAGAACAGATAGATGTTATTCACCCAGACCCTAGACCGAGACCTGCACGAGCCATATTTCTCCCCCTCATTGCAGGAATCTCCCTCACCGCATCCTTCATGGCAGCCGGACTGGCTGGGGGAGCCCTAGGTCACACCCTCATAGAAAGTAACAAGCTGTACCAACAATTTGCCATTGCTATGGAGGAGTCAGCTGAGTCCCTTGCCTCCCTCCAGCGGCAGCTCACGTCCCTAGCACAGGTAACCTTGCAGAACCGGAGGGCCTTAGACCTACTCACTGCTAAAAAAGGGGGAACGTGTATGTTTTTAAAGGAAGACTGTTGTTTCTACATAAATGAATCAGGGCTTGTGAAAGACCGGGTCCAACAGTTATGCAAGTTAAGCACAGAAGTAAGAACACGGCAGTTTGCTTCAGCTGCAGACCAATGGTGGAACTCATCTATGTTTTCTCTGTTAGCCCCCTTCCTTGGACCCCTGCTGAGTCTACTATTTCTGCTTACCGTAGGACCTTGTGTTGTTAACAGAATTTTGCGGTTCGTTAAAGAAAGGTTTAACACTGTACAACTCATGGTCCTCAGAGCCCAATACCAACCTGTAAACGCTGAAACAGAATCAGACTTATAAGACCCAAGATTGGCTCTAAAAAATACCTGAAAAGAAAGGGGGGGATGAAAGGAGCCGGGCACATTCCTCAGCCCCGGGATCAAAACAAACAAGCCCAGTACAAACACATCCCATCCTCCCATCCCACCACATATCGCCATATATCTCTCAAACTTCCTGAGCCCAGTACAAACACCACCAGGAAAGTCTCTGATAAGGGGACAGCCGTTCAAAGTTTTACTGAAGGAGCAGGAACCAAAAGAATTCCTTTGTTCCCCTGTAACTTTCAGGCTATAAAAAGCAAACACTTGCATTGTTCAAGGCCCTCTTGTATGCTGTGGAATGGAGGGACCAGGTTCGAACTTGTAGTAAAGATCCTTGCCGCTTGGCTTTGACTCTGGACTCTGGTGGTCTTCTTTGGGGAACTAACGGTCTGGGCATAACACCTGCAGAATCATGAGCCAATTAAACCTCTTTCCTTTATGATCATAGAGAAAATTAGTAGTGCAAAGTGGAACTATTAAATGTCATTGTCTTGGCAATCAGCACTCAGCTTCTTTTCATTCAAGTATGTGAAGGCTTCATGAATTTTCCCCCTGAAAATGGACTTGTGTTCCTTTACCCCATTGCCAGGCTGTGGCAAAGATAGTGATAATGTAGAAGCAGGTTCAGAAGGGAGTAGCGGACAGAGGTCGGGAGAGTTTGGAGGGCTTCGAAGACAAGAAGATGAATGAAAGTTTGGATCTTTGTAAAGAATTGTTAAACACTTGTGATCGGAAGGCTCACAGGAAAATGGTCAGTGAAAGCCCAACTTAGAAGGTCTCAGATGAAAATGAAGCACTTACTGGGAAGAGAAGTCAAAGTTACTTTTGTTTCCTTAGGAAAGAACGTGGCTGCACAGTGACCTTGCCCTGGAGATCTGTGAAACTTTGAACTTGAGGGTCATGATTTACTGAGTATCTGGTGGAATGAACTGAGCAGCAAATCTCAAGAGGTGTCCTGTCTCCATCGAACAGCCTGTGCTCCTATGTGTGATGGAGGAAATGACATTAAACGAGTCCCAACTGTTGTAGTAAATGAGAAACAGAACTCAAAAGTTTGGAAAATTTGCAGCCTGGCCATGTGGTCAAAAAGAAAAGCTGATTTTCGGGGGAAAATTGAGGAAGGCTTCGGAAACTTGCATGAGAAGTTGCCCAGTGCTAATATACAAGACAATAGGAAAAAGGCCTTGAAGGCATTTCAGAGACCTTTCTAGCAGCCCTTGCTGTTACAGGCCCTGGGGCCTAGGAGAGAAGAATGGTTTCCCGGGCCAGTTCCATGACCCCCCTCTGTGTGCAGCCTCAGGACACTGCTGCCTGCATCCCTGCAGCTCCAGCTCCAGCCATGATTGTAAGATGCACAGGTACAGCTTGGGTCACTGCTACAGAGGGTGCCGGGTAGAAGCCTTGGTAACTTCATCATAGTGTTAAGCCACTGGTGGACGGAGCATGAGACTAGAAGCTTGAGAACCTCTCTATAGATTTTGGAAGATGTATGGAAATGCCTGGGTGTCCAGGCAAAAGCACCCCAAAAAGGCAGAGCCTTATATGAAACTTCTACTAGGGCAGTGCAGAAGGAAAACATGGGGTTGGAGCCTCCACACTGGAGGCCACCATCATGCAGACCCCAGATTCATAGACTCCCAAGAACTTGTATCCTTCGTGGGGAAAAGTCACAGGCACTCAACACCAGCTGAGCCCATGAGGGCAGCCATGGGGCATAAGCCCTGCAAAGCCACAGGTGCCAAGCTGCCCAAGGCCTTGGAAGCCCAGCCCTCACAACCCTCTGCCCTGGATGTGGGACAAGGTTTCAAAAAGGGTGATTTTGGAACTGTAGGATGGAATGACTGGCCTTCTGGGTTTGGAGTTTCATGTGGCCGGTAAGTCCTGTCTGTGTTTTGTTTTTTTCCGGCAACATTCTTCCTTTTGGCTGGGAATGCTTACCCAATGCCTGTACAAGCATTGTGCCTTGGATACTTCCTTGGATACTTAACTTGCTTTATATTTCAGAGGCTCATGGGCCTAAGAATCTGTAGCCTTGTGTCAGATGAGACTTTAAGCTTTGAACATTTTTATAAATGCTGTAATGATATAAGATTTTGGGGGACTGTAGGGAAGGCATCATTGTATTTTGCAATGTGAGAAGGACATGAGAGTTGGGGAGCCAGGGACAGAATAATAAAATTCAGCTCTGTGTCTCTACCAAAACTCATGTGGAATTGTCATCGGAATGTTAAAGGTGGGGCCTAGTGGAAGGTGATTTAATCACGGTGGAGAGTGGGGTTTAGAAGATGGGGCATAGGGAGAATGGGGGATTTATGGTGCGGGTGAGGAGTGAAAATTGGGGATTGGGGGGTGGATCCTTCACAAATGATTAAACACTCTCCTTATTGCTGTCCTTGTGATAGTGAGTTGTCTTCATGATTTTTGAGCTGTAAGATTGAATGGATACTGGCCTTCTGGGTTTTGGACTTGTATTGGGCCAGTGGTCCCATTTGTGTTTTCTTCCTGGGAAATTTCTTCCCTTTGGATTGAAAAAGCTTACCCAAAGCCTGTACCATTATTGTACCTTGAAAGAAAAGAACATCCTTTTAAATTCAGGGACTCATAGGCAAAAGGTACTGTAGACTTGTCTCAGATGAGATGTTGATTTTTTTACATTTGAGTTAATGTTGGAATGAGTTAAGACTTTTGGAAACTTTTGAAAAGGCATGAATATATTTTGCTCTGTGAGAAGGACATGAGAGTGTGGGGGATCAGGGTCAGAATAATATGATTTGACTGTGTTTCTTTACCAAAACTCATGTGAATTGTAATCCTAAATATTGGAGGTGGGGCCTGGCTGGAGGTGATTTAATCATGGATGGTTGGGGGCTGGGGGTGGAAGGAAAAGGGGTGGGTAGGGTGAGGAGTAGGTTGTTAGTAGGGTGGTGATAGGGTGGTGGGTAGTAGGAGGGAGGAGTAGCCTGCTGCAGAGGCAGAGGCTCAAGGAAAGTCTCTACTAAAGCAGTGCACCTGTGGCTTTGCAGGGTTTAGCCCCCATGGCTGCTATCATGGGCTAGGCTGGTGTGGAGTGCCTGTAGCTTTTCCACGCAGAGAGTGCAAGCTGTTGGTGGGTTCATGAATCTGCAGTCTGGAGGATGGTGGCTTCCTGTGTGGGGGCTCCAAGCCCATATTTTCCTTCTGCACTGTGCTGGTAGAGGTTCTCCAAGAGGTTCTGCCTCTGCAGGAGGCTTCCGCCTGGAAACAGTGGGGGGTGGTGCAGGTGGATCCTTCACCACTGGTTAATCTTCCTGAGGCTGATCTCCTGATAGTGAGTTCTCATGAGATCTGGTTGTATAACCGGGTGTGGCACCTCTTTCTTCTCTGTGTCTTCTTCTTACTCCTGCCATATGGAACATCTCATTGTCACTTGGCCTTCTGGTGTGATTGGGAGGCTTCCTGAGTCCTCCCAGAAGCAGAAGCCACTTGCTGCCTTTACAGCCTGCAGAAACATGAGCCAGTTAAACCTCTTTTAAAAATAATACTACAGAAAATTTGTACTGTAGAGTGGAGCTATGAAATGCCCTCAAGGTTTCTTCATCTTTTTTTTTTTTTTTTGCTATTAGCATTTGGCTTCTTTTATATGCAAATATCTGAAGGCTTCTTGAATTTTCTCCCTGAAAATGGACTTTTCTTCTTTTACCACATTGCCAGGCTGCCTCAACGGTAGCTGAAAATGTAGAAGCAGGTTCAGAAGTGGGTAAAGACCAGACGCTGCACAGTTTCGGGGGCTTGGAAGAAGACAGAAAGATGAGGGAAAATTTGGACTCTTGTAGAGACGTGTTAAATTAAAAGGGTGACCATAGAGACTTGTTACATAGCTATAATTAAAAGAGTGACTGAAGGATGACTGTGAAGGCCAGGCTTAGAAGGTCTCGGATGAAAATGAGCAACTTACTGGGAACAGGAGTTAAGGTTACTTTTGTTTTGCCTTAGCAAAGAACTTGGCTGGATGGTGTCCCTGCCCTGGAGACCTCTGAAACTTTGAACTTGAGTGTGATGATTTAGGGTATATCTGGTGAAATGAAGTAGGCAGCAAAGCTCAAGAGGTGTCTTGTCTGTTTTGAACAGCCTGTGGTCTTCTCTGTGACTGAATAAATGACCTCAAATTGAAAGTTATATTTAAATGAGAAGCAGGGCTTAAAAGTTCGGAAAATTTGCAGCCTGGCCAAGTGGTCGAAAAGAGAAGCTGATTATTAGTGGGAAAATTCAAGAAGGCTTCAGAAATTTGCATAAAATGGAGCCCAGTGCTAATAGCTAAGACAAGTTTAAAAGGCCTTGAAGCCATTTCAGAGACCTTTGCAGCAGAGCTTGCTGTCACAGGTCCCGAGTTCTAGGACCCAAGAACGCTTTCCTGGGTGAGTCCCATGGTCGCGCTGCTGTGTCCGTCCTCAGGACACTGCTGTCTGCATCCCTGGAGCTCCAGCTCCAGCTCCAGCTCCAGCCATGGCTGAAAGATGCACAGGTACAGCTTGCATCACTGCTTCAGGGGTGCAAGCTTCAAACCTTGGTGGCTTCCACATAGTACTAAGCCAGCAGATGCACAGAGCACAAAACTAGAGGCTTGGGAGCCTTTGTCTAAACTCCAGAGTCTGTACGGGAAAACCTGTGTGTTGAGGCAGAAACTTTTCCAAGAGGCAGAGCCTCATGGGAAACCTTTACTAGGGCAGTACAGAAGGAACATATAGGGTTGTAGCGCCCACACAGGAATGCACCATTTTCCAAACCCCAGATTCACAGACCCACCAACTGCTGGCACCCTCAGTGTGGAAAAGCCACAGGCACTCAACACCAGCCCATCCCATGAGGGCACCTGTGGGGGATATACCCTGCACAGCCACAGATGCTGAGCTGCCCAAGGCTTGGGAGCCCAGCCATCCACCCCTGTGCTCCAGATGTGTGGTATAGATTCAGAAAAGATGATTTGGGAGCTGTAGGATTCAATGACTGGCCTGCTGGGTTTTTGACTTGCATGGGGTCTGTAAGTCCCATCTGTTTTTTGTGCTTCTTTCTGGCAATTTTTTTCCTTTTGGCTGGGAATGCTTACCCAACGCCTGTACAATCATTGCACCTTGGAAGTAGTAAACTTGCTTTATATATAATTCAGTGGCTCATGAGCAGAAGGGACTGTAGACTTGTCTCAGATGAGACTCTGGGCTTTGGGCATTTCAGTAAATGCTGGAATGAGTTAAGACTTTGGGGGACTGTACAGAAGGCATCATTGTATTTTGTAGTGTGACAAGGATATGAGGTTGGGGGGGACCCGAGTCAGAATAATATTTGACTTTTTGTCCCTACCAATACTCTCATGGAATTGTGATGGTGAATGTTAAAGTTGGGGCCTCGTGGGAGGTGATTTAATCATGGCGAAAAGTGGGTGTTGGAAGTAGGGGTGTGGGGAGAATGGGGGAGATTATTTTGTGGATGGGGGTGAAAGATGAGGGTGGGGATTGGATTCTTTGTAAATGGTTTAACACTGTCTCCTTAATGCTGTCTGCATGATAGTGAGTTCTCTTGATGATTACGGAGCTGTGAGATTGAATGAATACTGTCCTGCTGGGGTTTGGACTTGCGTTTGTGTTATTTTTCTGGGGAATTTCTTCCCTTTGGTTTGAGAAAACTTACCAAATGCCTATTGTACCTTGAAGGAAAAGAAATCCCTTTTAAATTCAGGGACTCATTGGCAGAAGGGATCGTAACCTTGTCTCAGATGAGACTTTGAAATTTTTACGTTTGGAATGAGTTAAGACTTTTGGAAACTTTTGAAAAGGCATGATTGTGTTTTGCTCTGTGAGAAGGACATGAGGTTCTGGGGTATCAGGGTCAGAATAATATGGGTTGGCTGTGTGTCCCTCTAAAAGTCACGTGTCATCCTTAATGTCAGAGGTGTGCCAGGTGGGAGGTGATTTAATCTTGGATGGGAGGGGGATGTGGTGGAAGGAAAAGGAGGGTTAGTGTGGGGAGGAGTAGGTCGTCAGTAGGGTGGTGGGAGGGTGGGAGTAACTTACTGCAGAGGCAGAGGCTCATGGGAAACCTCTACTAGGACAGTGCACCTGTGGCTTTGCAGGGTGTAGCCCCCATGGCTGCTCTCATGGGCTGGGTTGGTGTCAAGTGCCTTTAGCTTTTCCATACTGAGGGTGTGAGCTGTTGGTGGGCTTATGAACCTGGAGTCTGGAGGAAGGTGGCCTCCTGTGTGGGGGCTCAAAGCCTATATTTTCCTTCTGCACTGCCATAGTGGATGTTTCCTAAGGGGTTCTGCTTCTGCAGGAGGCTTCTGCCTGGAAACAGTGGGTGGTGGTGTGGGTGGAGAATCCTTCACCATTGGTTAGTCTTCTTGATGCTGATGTCCTGATAGTGAGTTCTTATGTGATCTGGTTGTCTAACAGGATGTCACACCTCTTTCCTCTCTCTGTCTTGCTCCTACTCCTGCCATGTGAAACATCTCATTGCCGCTTGGCCTTTTGATATGGTTAGGAGGGGCCTGATCAGTGTGGGCCTGCTCAGTGGACCTAGTCAGTTGGGACTTGGTCAGTGAGGCCTATTTAGTGGGGGGTGGTCATCAGGTGTCTGCTTAGAGAGGGTCTCATTAGAGGGATCTAGTAGTGCAGGTCTTGGTGAGTGGGTTCCTAGTGGCAGTCAAATGTTTGGTGTCTGGTCAATGCAAACCTGGGCTGTGGGACTTGGTCAGTGGAGACCTTGTCAGCTGGGGCTTAGTTGTGGCCTTGTCAGATTGGGCTGGGTTACTGGTGACTAGGTCAAGGGGTGCTATTCAGTGGAGGCCTGGTCACATGGGACCTAGTCAGCAGAGATGCTTGTCAGTGGGGCCCTGGTGAGGGCAGGCTGGTCAGTGGAACCTAATCAGTGGGGGTCTGGTCAGAAAGGACTTGATCAGTGGTGGCTTTTGTAGCACTGGTCTATGGGGTGACCTGGTCAGTGGGGATCTGAGCAGTGCATGCCTGTTCAGTGGGGCATACTCATTAGAGTCCCAGTCAGGGGCATCTGGTCACCTCAGGCATGGTTAGTAGGGGCCTGGTCACTGGCAGCCTATTCCCTGGAGGCCTGGTCAGTGGGGCTTCATCTGTGGGACCAGGCGATGGGGTCATTATTGGTGGAACCTGATCAGTGAGGCCTTATCAGTAAGGACCTGGTCAGTGAGGCCTTACCAGTGAGGCCTTGTCAGTAAGGTCCTCATCAGTGGAGTTCTGGTCACTGTGGGCCTGTCAGTGGGAATCTAGTTAGTGAGGCCTGGTGATGGGGGTCTAATCAGTGAGGGTGTGATCAGGGAGGATCTGATATGCTGGATCTGGTCAGCAGGGACCTGTTCAGTGGGGGCTGCTGAGCATTGCAGGGAGATGTCAGGAGAAATGCATGTTATCGAGGGCCCTGCGGACAGCTGGGATAGCCCAGTGGTGTTCAATGGCCCAGTCAAAAGTGGACAAAGCAGGTGTTTGGGTGGACCTGGGAGATCTTGCTCAGGGATTCTGACAGGACAAAGGTAAAGGAAGTGGCCAGAGAGATGGTCACAGTCTATGGGCTGCACAGGATGGAGGAGGCCAGGGAACAGGCAGGGTGGGCAGCTGAGTTTCAGGGAGAGACATGTGCATGCTGGGAGGTCAGACCCTGTGAGGGCTGTGGGGGCATCAGGTGGACTGGGCTCCAGGTGCACCCTCAGTGCACTGGGCAGGTCTTGGCCCAGGCTCCCTGGACCCTGGCTGGGTGATGTGGTCATTTGCTGGGGGACTATTGTCAGGCTCTGGCCACCCAACCTGGGTAGCACTGTCCCATCTCAGGACTGCACTTCCTCAGATCCTGCAGAGGGCACAGCCTCCAGCCCAGGAGGGGCAGCCCCATGGTGCAGCCTGAGCTCTCCATGGGCCTGGAGCATCCCCTGCCAGCCCTGCACTCCCTCTTCTCCCAGGTCCCGCTTTTCCAGGGTCAGCCAGTGGGGAGGCCCCATCCTTCCTTCCCTATGTGTCTCCTGGGCTGAAACTTGCAGTGCACTGGGACAGGGATGAGGCTTCCCTAAGGCCTATTTAGATAGGGGTCTGGCTTCCAGCCTGGCACAGGTCCTCAGCTCTGCCTTGGTTGCCTTAGAGTGAGATGGATCAGTCAGTGCCCTGAAGGTAAATGTAGGAGACTGTCCCTGCTGTTGGGAGGCTGGTCTAGGGATGGAGGACTTAAGAGGTCTTCCCAGTCTGTCAGGCCTGGGCAGTGTTGTCCTGTCTGAGGACTCAGAAAATCCAGTCCTGGGATGGGACAGTGCTGCCCAGGGTGGGTGGCCAGGGTCTGACAGTAGTCCCCCAGGGGAGTGACCACATCACCCAGCCGGGGTCCAGGAAGCCTGGCCTGAGACCTGCCCATTGCACTGAGGGTGCACCTGGAGCCCACTCCAACTGATGCCCCCACAGCCCTCAGAGGGCCTGACCTCCCAGCATGCACCTGCCTCTCCCTGCACCTCAGCTGTCCACGCTGCCTGTTCCCTCACTTCCTCCATCCTGTCCAGCAGGATGGGATGGGCAGGAGGACAGCCTGTGTGCATATTTCATGGCAAGCAGGAGTGACACACCATCCCTGGGAGGCGCCTTGGTTCCTCCCAAACCCGGCCCCAGAATCTGTCCCTGGGGTGGTTTTGCCAAACCCCAAACCCAGAACTGTGGTTGTGGCTCAGGGGTCAGCACCCACTAGTGCCAGGACACTACTGGGAGGCTGGGATCTGACCAAAGCCCGTGGTGTCTGTGGCCTGAGGACAGGGTGTCTTGGGGCCATAAGGACAGACCATAAGTTCCCATTGGGTCATAGGGGCTCAGCCCCAGTGTTTGTCCTTCCCTGGCTCCTTCCCATCAGTGCCCTGGAGCCCAAGACCAAGCATCCAAGGTTCCCTCCAGGAATCCTGGTGGCTCAGCTTACTTTGTCGTGTTTCATCTGAGAGCAAAAATGTCAGATCGGATGCACAGAAAAATGGCTCAACATGCTTAATGACTAGAAGAAATCTAGGAGCAGCAAGAAGGTAATATGGAGAGGGGAGGACCTCCATGGGACCTCCATGACCGGTGTCTGCAGAGCCAGGGGTACAGGCACCCAGTGCTGTGGCCTGGCACCACCTCTCAGAGGGTGGTTAGCACACTGTACTTACCTGGGGGACAGCAGGCCTGGTCACCAGCTTTTGTACCTGTCTCTGCAAGCATTGCATTGCTGGAAGAGAATCTCATGCCAGAGCTTGGACCATGCCTTGCTCAGGGGTTAGGGGTTGTCTCTTGGTGACCTAAATGAAAAAATAGCTCCAGATCATAGTTCCCACAGAGCCCAAGGCTGGAAACCTCCAGAATCCTCTGGCCCCCAATCCTCCCCAGGGACCCCTGTGGCCTATCTCACCAGAACATTCTTCCATCTGTAGATTTCTTGGCTGCTCCACAAGGGAGTCCCACTTCAGGTGTGGTGCTGGGCATGGTCACTCCTGCTGGATGTTTAGAAGGTGGAAACCAAGGACCTAGGGAAATACCAGGTACAGCCTTTCCACCCTCATCCAGAGAAGGACAAAGAGGCCAGGCGGTGTCAGGAGCCCAGGTCTCCAGCTGGAGGGAACGTCAACCCTGCAGTGGGAGCAGGGGCCCATTGCACATCCTAGGCAGAGATGGTAACGTAGGAACCACAGGTAGGCAGGGATTGGTACCCCTCCCCGGTGTCAGAAAGAAGCCAAACAAGGAGCTTTCTGCAGAATGAAACCTCCTTTCCTTTCAGAAGCTCTGCTGACAGTTTGGTGGTTGCCATTGGGGCAGTGAGCCTTTTGTCCGTTCTGAGGTTGGGCTGGTTTCTCCTCTTGGCCCTTCCCTACAGACCATAAAGGAAATCAGCAAGAAGTCCCCAGCAAACATCCACAGATGGCCCTGGACATCAGCCACATTCTGAGAAACATGTCATGTTCTGGGAGGGCTAAGGCATCAAGTAAGTCTTATGGGGCTGGAGGATCCCAGGGCAGGTGGGGCAATCCAGAGCCATGGGGGCTTCCCATGGGAATTGGGAGGTCCCAAGGCAGACACAGGGGTTCCACAGGAGGAGTCCCAGAGCCACCAAGCGCTCTCCTGTCCCAGGGAGCAGTCAACACCATGGACTGAACACTTACTGGGCTTCAAGCTCTGGGCCAGGCTGGGGCATGTGGGGCAATGAGGGATCCCAGAGTGGGAGACAGAGAGACAAGTGTGCTCAGAGGGCACCCATTTCTGGGTGTAATGTGGTCCTGAGATTTTGGCTGAGAAGGGTTTCCAGGGTTTCATATGTGTTACGGAGCTGCTTCCTCTCCCCAGCCTCACCTTGCAGGAATCCCAGTGAATATATTGCCACCCTATTTGAGCTCAGTGCCCTCATAGTGTAATGGCACCAGCAGATCTGCCTGTGCATGGACTTCCTGTACTACCCATTCCTGAGGGGTGATGCTTCTGCAGGGCCTGTGACCTGGTGCACAACTTTAGACACCATCATCCTGGAGCAGCACTGCACCCTCACTAGCCAGGGTGTTCATGACTTCCTCAAGGCCAAGGCCACGTTCAAGACTTGGGACTTCAGTGATGCACTTGTGCTGGGCAAGGTGGCTTCTCCGGTATCTTAATTTGGGAGGTAGAATGCAGCTTGAAATCAAATGTCTGATCAAAGAACTTGAACTTGATCTGGAGGGCTCTGGGGAGCCATGGAAGGTGCTGGATAAAGGAGGGACAGTCAGATATGTCTTAGAGATGACTGTAGAAGGCTGCCTGGAAGGAATGAACAAGAGCCAGGAGACGCAGGAGGGAGCTTGTGGGGCAGGTCTGGAGATGGCAAGGGAGGGATCCTGCTTGGATGAAAAGTCTTCAGGGACTGTTTCAGGTTACACTCAGGTGCCCTCAGAGCTAATGTGTTCAGAGGTCTTGTCTCCAGGATGAAAATGGGAAGGAGTTGTCAGATGAGGACATATAAATGGAGGCTGGCATCTTCATGAGTACCAGCGGTGGTCCCGGTGTGGGTCTCTCCATCCAGGGACATGGTGGATGGACACTACATCATTCCATTCTGCCCTTCCTTTCCCTCCTCCCATTCTCCCGAGGGCCTCAGTGCATGGGCGGTGTCCAACCTCTGGTGCTGAAGCAGCCGAGAGACCCAAGCCTGCGTGGCTGCCTCTTAGGATATGACAGCACAGCCACTGGGCTCTACTGAATCCTGTGCAACCTCAGAAGACACCCAGGAGTGATGCCATCACGTGGTGCAAGAGTTCTGAGGGACCGCAATCCTGAAGACATTGAATGGTGGGTGCAGGGCCTCATGGCCTGTTCCACAGCTCCTCTCATTGGCTCTGCTCCAGGTGGTGAAGGGGGATAACATTTCTGTCAATTCTGCCATGATTGCCTAGCAGGAAAAGGAGCAGAGCCCAGAAGCAGGGCCTGGTATGCAGCCTGCCTAACAAGGGAGAATTTATAGGCTCTGTGGACGGAAAGATCTGGGAGTCCATATCTATCACCCACTAGCTTGCTGAGACATTAGTAAAGTCAGTTTTCTGAACTACATTTCTGTCATCTGTAAATTGAGAGGAATTTCTTCTACCCCACGAGGCTTCTTGGATAATTAGTGACAGTGTGTGTAGAGCAGGTGCCATCCAGCCGGCATTTGGTGTCCAGACCACTCCTCTTCCCCCTTGATTTTCTGCCTAAATTTGCATTTTGTTCTTAAGATTTTCACTCCCCTTAATTCTGCTCTTCCCTCTGATTTCTGCCTTACTGTATATCCCATGGAGTCACCAGGATCAAAGTGGGTAACCGTCATGTATGCATGTATGTGTGTGTACATATACACATTGTTGGGGTTGGAGTGTGGTGTGTGGGTAAGTGTGAGTTGGAATCACTGACTGAAACTCTCCACACCAGGCTGTGTTCCTGCTCACTGCTGGAGGCGCTGTCAGGGGCCCTGTCCTCAACCCCGGGTCTGACCCTTGCAGATCAGGCAGGACATTCTGGAGGAATCATGCCCTTGGAAGGATCCCTGAGGAGTGACTGGTGGGTATTGGTGGATAAATACCCCAGCTCCCTTGCTTTGGGTGGGATGACTCTGAGGCACATGTTCTGTGCTGTCTCTGCAGATGTGCCTGGCAGGGCTGAGTCCTGGCTGACTCAGGGGAAACTTTCTTGATGAAGGTCCCTTTAACTGCTGCATTCCTTTCCTGTCTCAGTTCCCCACTCCTCTACTGGTGTTTCCTGGGATTCGCACCCTAAGGAAGAACTGGCAGTCGAATTACTATCCTAGAGTTATCTCCAAATAGAATTTTTGTATTTGAATATGTGCCTCAGGATCTACTTCCAGGAAATTTGTACTAAGGCACACATTTTTCTGTCAGCTCCTTCAATCCCCATAGGCCTGCCATTGTGCTGTTTTTATCAAAAGGGAATATGAGGATCAGAGAGGGGAAGTCACTTGCCCAAAGTCACCCAGCTGAACAGTGGTGGAGTTCAACTTTGACCATGGGAAGTCTGGCCCCAAGGTGGATGCTTGTTCGTATCCCATGAGACTCCTCCCTTACCAGGGTCAAATGAATGAATGGAGGATGTTAAAAGTAGAGTCTCTGATGCCTCTGCCAGAGAAACCCCAGGCTCATGGCTGGCACCTGTGTTCTCACTCTTACCTCATTAAGAGTATAATGAAAAACATGCTCAGTGCTGATCGTGTGCCTGGGGGTGTTTAGGCACTCTGCTTACTTTAATTCATTTAATTTTTACAATAACCTTGTTTTTACTTCTAGTTGTTAGATTAAAAAACAGTGGCAAAGAGCAATACAGAGAGTTGCCAAAATTCACACCGCTGGTCCAGGTTTGAAGCAAGCAATCTGTACCTGCAGTCCTTGTCTGTAACCATGGCACCCTGGCTTCTCACACATCTCATCGTGGAGTTCCACCATGTGTCAGGCATGGCACTGAGCACCTTCTTTTAAGAATATAATTTGTAATTATGTAGATTATTAATTCTACTTCAAAATGCCACACAGCCTTCATGTGATAAAATGAAACAATTGGTGAGTCTAAGCATTGAGAAAAAACGTTCTTTTTTCCACTCCTGACTCCATTCCAACAGTTGGGACAGTGTTTTCTCTGTGCCTGTAGAAACCTCAGCTCCTGTGCTGAGGAGCCTGTTCCCTTTGGGGAATGTGGCAGTCAGGTGCTGGCAGGGACCTCGAAGCGGCTGAAGGGTCATTAAGAAAAAGCTGTTTATGTAGGTGTGGGCAGGGCCAAGGGGAACCAGGGGGGATGGCGCAGGGCCCTGGGGTTAGCGTCATCTGGGAGCTGTCACCACCCTCCAGGCTGGTGGGGCCATGGAGAAGCTGTTTCAGTAACTCAGAGAATCTGCAGCTGAAAGAGGAGGCCAGAGGAGACATCACTCACTGTGCCCTTTGACTGCATCTGGATGCCCTCACTGACCACACTACCATCCACTTATTAGACTGGAGAGGCTGCAGGGAGGGGTTCTAAGCCTCCTATAGTGGCTCACCTCCAACAGTGAGTCAGCACCAGCCCCCCTAGTCCCACAGCACAGGGTCCACTTAGCCCCTGTATCCTGCGTGGTCCCCTTTCCTGCTGGGAAGCAGATATCCAGATGAGCAGCAGAATCCTGTCTCTCCCTTCAGGCCCCTCTGCTCCTTATGAGTGGTGTTTTCCCTTGGTTTTGGATGAGAAACACCCTTTCCCCTTCCACAGGGATTGTTTCTGTGGACCCCACCCTGAGTTTTCCCCTGGTTAGGCAATGGGCAGGTGGGGGTGGTGGGACCAACTCTTTAGAACCAGCAATGACAAACAGATCCCACTTGGGGGAAGTTGATGTTAAGTGTCATGGGTCCTCTGGAATTTCCTGTTTTTTTTTTCTCCCCCTAACCAGCTCAACTGATCTCCTGGGATCTCTACTAAGATGTTGGCAGCCCGGCCAGCTGGTCTGGCCCTGGACGTGCCTTCAGGGTCTGGTTATGCTTCATGACCTGCATTGTGGTCAGTGGTAAGCAGCACCTGCTTCTAGCTTTACTGTTGGGTCAGATTTTATCCCCACTCCAGCTCTGCAGTGTGGCTGCTTCTTGATTCATCCATGGACCCTGCACGAAATTGCCCCATGTTTCTGTTTGTGCATCACTGAGGAAGGAAGCATGAAGGACGCACAGGTCAGGCCATTCCATTGCCCTCCTGGTGCTGGGTTTGCCCTCCCAATCCTGGGGTTGCCTCAGGGGCTGGTCGTTCTCCATAGCCCCCTCCACATTTCTCAGGTTTCTGCTCAAAAGTCACCTTTTGGAGGGGTCTCCACCTGTCACTGTGTTTGTAATAGCTCCTTCGGTTTCTTTCTAGCTCATCTCACTCTGGTAATGTCTTTGATTACCACCACCATCTGACCTGGTCTTATGACCTGTTAGCTTCCTTCATCAGATGTGAGCACCAGGATGGCAGGGGCCTCATCTGTCCTGTTCCTCCTGTGGCCTGGGTCCTAGCACCATGTCTGGTACAGTGTAGATGCTCAAGGGAAGTTTACTTTGTAGAACTGTTTATCTGGGAGGTGTTACTGTTGGTCTAACCTGTACCATATTGTAAACCTCCAGCCATTTTGCAGACTTTGATCACAGTGAAACGTTCCATGGGAACTTGGGCCATGAGAAACATCCTTCCTAACCACGTGACTGCAGAAACATCCTTATCACATCCTCCTGGACAAAGGACCAACAGCCTGACTGCAGGGACATCCTTGCCATATCCTGCTGGGCAGCAAGCTCTACCACCCAGATCCCTCCCTCCCAGTCCCATGATTACCCCAGCCTGTGAGTGGCAATTGGTTCTGGCACTAAGCTGGTTTCCTCCTCCCCAGGGTTTTGCTGGCAATAAAGATGTTGCTGTTGAAGCCACCAACTGTCTCTCTGTCTTTCTTTAACCCTTGCCTTGCCTTCCAAACCTAACAATAACTCTACCTCTCCATTTTACCAATGAGGATGTGGGACTCAAGGAGAGCAAGAGACTTACCCAGTGAGTCACAGAGCCTGAACTTGAACTCAGTTCAGCTGAATCCAGAACTTGTTTCTCCCTGAGAGTCCAGGGAAGGAAAGGTGGAACTGCAGCCAGTAGGTGCCCACATGCTTGTCCTAGAAGACCCCAGGCGGGCTCCTGGGAATTGCATCTTCATGCACAGAAAAGAAGAACTGCTCACTGTCGCATCAGGTAAGGGTCCCCATTGTCCCAAATTGTTACTTCTTTTCAAAGTTTTGTTTTAATAATTACAGTTCTCACAGCTCAGTGTTGCATACAAAGCACAGAGGCATGTAGAAAGTCGTGTGTGGGTTTTTCTCAATTTTTTTCCCAGTGACTATATCAATAAGTTTACCAAAGAACACAAATATGCTCATACTTTTCATATAGAGATGAGGCCCTCCCTCCCATATTTCTCTGCCACTATTCTTCCATTTTTTTTTTTTTTCATGTGAGGACCACTCTTTCAATACTAGTCCATGTGATTGGGGTGAGGCTGGCCACCCTGGGCAATCAGCAGGGTAATTAATTCAGGGACGGGCATGTGATCCAAGCTGGGCTGATGGAAGTCATCCCTGCACTTTTGATGAAACTGCTGGGAATGAGGTGCTTTCTTTTTATTGGCATAGCTATTTGCAAGGAAGTAAATGATATGGAATTTATGGGGCCATTTTTGCTGTTCTCTCAAAATAGCTTGCATGAAAAGCAGAACTGACACAGGAAATGAAGGGAAAGAATGAGTCTTGGTTGATATTATTTGACCCCTGATCTCACTGAGCCAGAAGCCCATCTATTTAAGGATATTTTTAGTAATTAGAGTCAAGTAATTCAATGTTCTCCTGGATTGAGTAGGTTTCAGTCACTTGCAGTTAAGAGAGTCCTGCGTAATAGCAATTTCTCTTATGGTTAGGTCCCACCTTCCAGAGCTTTAGAGCTGTAGAAGGTATAAAGTAAACCCAGGCAGTGCTGAGCTAGCCAGCCTCCTGGATAAGTGTGCAAAGGAACCCTGGAATCACTACCACTTTGGTCTGACAAGTAGCCTTGCCTGCTGCTTACCATACAGCCATAGGGGTACTGCTTCCCTGAGCCCTTAGGCATTATACCACTTTTTAAAAATGATTTTTATCTAAGAAAATGTTTTGTAGATATGGTGTCTTGCTGTGTTGCCCAGGCTTGTCTTGAACTCCTGGCCTAAAGTGCTGAGATTACAGGCATGAGCCACTGTGCTTAGCCAGCACTATACTTCTATTAGTTGTCAATGTTTTCTTTGTTCTGTAGTTTCTAGTGTGTGCTTGAGCATGTGTGTGTATGTGTGAGTGTGTGTGTGTGAGTGTGTATGAGTTTTTAGTTTGATCTTGCAGGGTTATTTCAGGCATCAAGTGGGATCCTTTAGGCACAGCACTCAGCCCAGTGACTGGCACATATGGTAAGCTCTCTCTGTTCTCTTCTTTTCTCCTCCTGATTCAGAGAATGACTTAAGGATCTGTGATGTGTGCCAATTTTCAATACCCTGGATAAATAATGGGGAGATGAAGTACTGTTGCCAGAAATTTGCACTAGTTTTAATTCATTTTATCTGTTTAGCAATGAGATATCTCAAAGTAACTGAATAAATTTATGTCATATATATATACATACACATGTTTATTGAGAGCTGACAGGCTTAGTTTTTGTTCCCTGATGCTGCGGTAGAGGCCACTGTGTTCTGATTTCTTGAGTGATGGCTGCCAGCTTTCCAAGTGTAACAGTTGGTGAGGCATCCATGGAGGTGAGCATCAAGGATGTGTGGCCAGTCAGCATCTGCAAGCCCATTTTGTCTATTCTCCTTATTTTTATAATATGTTTTATTCATTTTTAGGTTTACCATTTAATTTATTATAAGTATGTCTCCTAAAATTGTTTCTTAGTTCTACTAGGGGTTAGTTTTATGAAACAATTCCAGAAATAGTCCAGCCATGGATACCCAACATGCCATTGGGGAGTGAGAAATCTTGTATATTGAAGACTGTGTTGTTGGGACCATCATTCCAATGGTCTTCAAGGTGCTAACTGGACTCAGGGCATTTCATCCTATTTCCAGAGATCAGCAAGCAGAGAGAGCAAAGGGAACATGATTAAGGGAAAAGAGGAGCAATAACTCTTCCCTTTCCAAACAGATTTTCAGAAATCCAAACCAGTGAATTCTGTGTTTCACATTGGCCAAGACTATAAGCTCTGCTCACTGCAGTTATGAGAAAAACTGGGAAACTCATTTAAAGACATTAATCAGGGCCAGGCATGGTGGCTCATGCCTGTAATTCTGGCAATTTGGGAGGCCAAGGTGGGAGAATCACCTGAGCACAGGAACTTGAAACCAGTCCAGGCAGCATAATGAAACCCAGTATCCACAAAAACAAAACAAAACAAAATCTGGGTGTGGTGGTGCACACCTGTTATGCCTGCAGTGCTACCTACTCAGGAGTCTGAGCTGGGAGGTCACAGGAACCCAGGAGGCTGTAGTGAGCTATGCTCATGCCACTGCACTCCAGCCTGGGAGACAGAGTTAGACCATTTTTCAAAAACAAATTATAAATTAAATAATAAAATAAGGATAAATAAATAAAGACATGTAACCTGTGCTCCTTGTAAAAGATAAATCTATGCTCCCTTAGTGAAGATGAGAATAATGGATATAGCAGGGAAATGGACAGAATTGGCCACATTAGACCACAATGAAAGTCATAATAGGCACCCCAAATCGGTACCATTAAAGCCACATAATGTGACCATAATGCAGGCAAATTGTGACCAATTAAAACAAACTGACCAAAAAAAAAAGGGTATCCTGGAGCATACAAATTCTAAATCTAAATTGAATGGAACTCAAAGAAGGCTTCACATTGAAAATAAAACCATGGGTATGTAAGTGAATTGTAACAAAGCTACTACATAGCAACATTAAGGTGGCAGAGCAGAAAGGGGGCTAAGACAGCTATCTGTCATTTTATACCATTTTTTTAAGAAAGGAAAAACTATAAAATTATGAATTTGGGTTCTAATTGAGAGATAAGACAATGATAACTGCAACAACTGTTAACATTTACAGTGCTTCAGTCCTGCTATGTGCTCATTCATGCCCAATAAGTGAAGAGCTGGCACTGAAAGCTTTCTTATATTTATTCCCATTGTAGTCTCCCTCCAGAGTGCGGAATCATGTGTAACAAGAGGGGTAAGTGTTTAAAGAGGTCTTTTCTACATTTTTTACTTCCATAAGCAGGCTCTGCAGTGTGAGTTCTTGTATGAACTACAAGTCTGAGGCAACACTGAGGCTTTTTTCATGTTCCTTACTTTCATAGCTTCTCACCAGTGTGAGAACAAATAGCTACTCAGGATGAATGAAGATGAATGAAAGGCTTTCCATAGAGTTTACCTTCACAGGGTTTCTTTTCACACTACTGTAAGATATGAGAGTTCAGGAAAGATGTTCTCATGCATGTTAACTCATTGAGCTCCCTTCCAGTGTGTCCTCGTCAGTATGGTGAAAAATTAATGATGATTTTCCACCTTTCACTCACAGGGCTTCTCACTATTGTATCTCTTAAGGTGGCTTTTAATTCTGATGACTTTGCAAAGTCTTTTCCACATTTGTCACATTTATAGGGTTTCTTTCCAGCATGACTCCTTATATGTGCATGTTTTGAGGCTTGCTGAAGGTTTTCCCACATTCCTTACATTCATAGGGCTTGTCCAGAATGTTCATTCTTAAATGTTTATTAAGGTGTAGGGAATATCTAAAGCCTTTGCCACTTTTGTCATATTCATAAGATTTCTTTCTAGTGTGAATTTTCATATGTCTCACAAGAAATCACTGGTAAGTAAAGGCTTTCCCATATTTGGGACATGTATGGCTTTTCTCTCCAGTAGTACTACTGCTGTGTGAACCAGAATTTGGAGCAGGGGCAGAGGTTTTTCCACTTTGATGATTCTTATTCTTTGTCTCTACAGTACAGGACTGCATCTGCACAGCATGGACTGAGTTATTTCTGAAGAAATTTTCATATTGAATAAAGTTATACATTTTCTCCCTAACATGAGTTATGTGGGCCCTAAGGCATACATCTTCACTGCAGGCTATTCCAAGTGGACTCCACTCATGCATGTTTGCAGTTGTATTAATTTCACTATGTATATGATGGACATTGTTCTGACTGTCTATCCATGTGTTTGATTTTAGCTGTTTTTCTCCCATATGAAACCCAGTGAATGTTGTACCTCAAGACTATCATATTCATTGTTTTCATACATATCACTTTATTTCAATAGTTTTTGGGAAACAAGTGGTTTCTGGTTACATGGAAAAGTTATTTGGTGGTGATTTTCTGAGATTTTGGTGTATGCACTACTCGAGTCATGTACACTGTACCCAATGTGTAGTCTTTCATCCCTCATCCCCCTAACCTTCCCTCCGAGTCCCCAGAGTCCCTTATATCATTCTTATGTCTTTACACCCTCATAGCTTAGCTCCCACTTATAAGTGAGAACATACAATATTTGTTTTTTTATTCCTGAGTTACTTCACTTAGAATAATCATCTCTAACTCCATCCAGATTGCTGCAAATGCCATTATTTCATTCATTTTTAGGGCTGTGCAGTATTCCATGGTGTATCTATAACACATTTTCTTTGTCCACTCATTGGCTGATAGACATTTAACCTGGTTCCACATTTTTGCAACTGCAAATTGTGCTGCTATAAATGTGTGTACAAATGTCTTTTTCACGTGACTTATTTTCCTCTAGGTAGATACCCAGGAGTGGGCTAATACAAATTTAAATAGAGATAATTATAAAATAAAGTAATCACCAAGTGAAAATTACTCTTTCTAGTAGTAAAACAAAATGCATTTATTGAGTAAAATTTGAACATATTTCTGCTCACATAAAGAACATGTAGCTTCTGTATTTTGTATAAATGATATGCTTCATCTCACTAGACTCATCCTGTGGTTAATTTGTGGGGGAGGGCAGGAGAAAATAACATATCTTTAAATTTAGCTTCTTGATTCACATTTTTCTTCAAGTTTCAATAGCTCTATTTTAGGAAAATGCCTCCAAGAAGATATTCAGATGCTTTGGACTTTCTGTGGCCTCAAGGCAAAGTGAAAGTGAGTCTCAAGTCTCTTATTGTCTTCATGCTGTTCTCTGGATCTCTGCTTTCTCTGTGGCAGAGGGTCTCTCTGGTCTGATCACTGAGGCCATTGCATTGCTTTTCTCTGAGATGAAGCTTGTACTCTTGAATCAGAGTACAGTGGAATTCCCTGCCTCCTGTTGGCTTGGATAAGATCTTCAGATCTCTCTGAGTTTCAGCATCCTTCTTCTTCCACAGTGTGTCTGGAATTGTCACATGTGGCCTTTTTGGCCGGCTCATTTTGCCCCTTGGTGCAGTGGCCCCATGTTATGTATGTTAGTTTTCAACTCAGTTAAGTTGCTTCCTATTTACCTCTATGACACTTCCACATTGCATAGATTCATAGGTCTAGCAAGAGGTTTCTTTATATAAACCAAGCTGCCAGAAACAGAAGAATGCTCGCACAGTAGGTCAGATAAACCAAATTTATTACTCACAGAGGAGCCAGAAGAATCAGCAAAAGCCTAAGTTCTATGGCAAGCCTGACCCTTGAGGTCAGAAAAGTTGCCCAGGGTTGACAGAGTCTCCTCTGCACATGCTCCACTGTGTACTGCAGCTGAGGAACCTCTGAGTGCTCCACCCTAGGTTTCACACCCCATGTGCTACTTGGCTGTCTGAGTTTAAGAGTTGCAGGAATATCCTGTTCTAGGAACAACAAGGGCAGAGCCCAGACAGTCCCAGACAGTTTCTCCTTATCTCAGGATATTGTCTTCTCGGAACATTCTAAAATTATTCTGAGAACCAGGAGGTACAGAAAGCTGAGTTGGTCAAGGCCATTCAGGTCTTGTCCTCCTGATCACATAAACAAAGTAGGCTATAAGACAATAAGCATTAGCAGAAATAATCATATTGCATTATCATAGCCATTCTTTATTATGATAAAAAGAATTTATCCACCAAAAAGTTTTCTGAATTCTAAATCTGAATGAACCCAATAAGACAGAGATTTGGGCCTGTTGTTACAATTTAATAAAGGATTTACTAAACCAAAAATTTACTTAAATACATAAACTCTGGAAGGAGTATAAAAATCATAAAGATTCGCAGTGGCGTGATCTCGGCTCGCTACAACCTCCACCTCCCAACTGCCTGCCTTGACCTCCCAAAGTGCCGAGATTGCAGCCTCTGGCCGGACGCCACCCCGTCTGGGAAGTGAGGAGCGTCTCTGCCTTGCCGCCCATCGTCTGGGATGTGAGGAGCTCCTCTGCCCGGCCGCCCATCATCTGAGATGTGTGGAGCGCGCCCTGCCGCCCCGTCTGGGATGTGAGGAGCACCTCTGCCCGGCCGCAACCCCGTCTGGGAGATGGGACCATCAGCTTTCAGGAAAACAAGCTCAGGGCTCCCATTGATTCAACATTAAGCATTTCACTATCCAACAAAATGTTTATTCCAGGATTTTGGTTGATTTCATTAATCAGCACAGTGGCTCATGCCTGTAATCCCAGCACTATGGGAGGCCGAGGCAGAAGGATCACCTCAGGTCAGGAGTTCGAGACCACCCTGGCCAACATGGTGAAACCCTATCTCTACTAAAAAAAAATGCGAAAATTAGCTGGGTGTGTCGTGGGTGCCTGTAGTCTCGGCTACTTCGGAGGCTGAGGCAGGAGAATCGCTTGAACCCAGGAGAAGAAGGTTGCAGTGAGCCAAGATTGCACCACTACACTCCAGCCTGGGTGACAGAGTGACACTCTGTCTCAAAAAAAAGAAAGAGAAGTTCCCCTCTGAAGGTGAGCATGATTCACTCATTAAAACTAAGAAATTTAGATTCAGAGAAGGACTGTGTGGTAGATAGAGCTCCCTCTCCCCTCTCCCCTCTCCCCTCTCCCCTCCCCCTCCCCCCTCTCCCCTCTCCCCTCTCCCCTCCCCCCTCTCCCCTCTCCCCTCTCCCCTCTCCCCTCTCCCCTCTTTCCATGGTCTCCCTCTGATGCCGAGCCGAAGCTGGATGGTACTGCTGCCATCTCAGCTCACTGCAACCTCCCTGCCCGATTCTCCTGCCTCAGCCTGCCGAGTGCCTGCGATTGCAGGCGTGCGCCGCCACGCCTGACTGGTTTTCGTATTTTTTTGGTGGAGACGGGGTTTCGATGTGTCGGCTGGGCTGGTCTCCAGCTCCTAACCGCGAGTGATCCGCCAGCCTCGGCCTCCCGAGGTGCCGGGATTGCAGACGGAGTCTCGTTAACTCAGTGCTCAATGGCGCCCAGGCTGGAGTGCAGTGGCGTGATCTCGGCTCACTACAACCACCTCCCAGCCGCCTGCCTTGGCCTCCCTAAGTGCCGAGATTGCAGCCTCTGCCTGGCAGCCACCCCGTCTGGGAAGTGAGGAGCGTCTCCGCCTGACTGCCCATCGTCTGGGATGTGAGGAGCCCCTCTGCCTGGCTGCCCAGTCTGGAAAGTGAGGAGCATCTCTGCCTGGCCGCCATCCCATCTAGGAAGTGAGGAGCGCCTCTTCCCGGCCGCCATCACATCTGGGAAGTGAGGAGCGTCTCTGCCCGGCCGCCCATCGTCTGAGATGTGGGGAGCACCTCTGCCCTGCCGCCCCATCCGGGATGTGAGGAGTGTCTCTGCCCGGCCGCCCTGTCTGAGAAGTGAGGAGACCCTCTGCCTGGCAACCGCCCCGTCTGAGAAGTGAGGAGCCCCTCCACCCGGCAGCCACCCCGTCTGAGAAGTGAGGAGCGTCCTCCCTCCTTGTCTGGGAGGGAGGTGGGGGGGTCAGCCCCCCGCCCGGCCAGCCGCCCCGTCCGGGAGGTGAGGGGCACCTCTGCCCGGCCGCCCCTCCCGGGAAGTGAGGAGCCCCTCTGCCCGGCCAGCCGCCTCGTCCGGGAGGGAGGTGGGGGGGTCAGCCCCCCGCCTGGCCAGCCGCCCCGTCCGGGAGGCGAGGGGTGCCTCTGCCCGGCCGCCCCTACTGGGAAGTGAGGAGCCCCTCTGCCCGGCCAGCCGCCCCGTCCGGGAGGGAGGTGGGGGGGTCAGCCCCCCTCCCGGCCAGCCGCCCCATCCGGGAGGGAGGTGGGGGGGTCAGCCCCCCGCCCGGCCAGCCGCCCCGTCCGGGAGGGAGGTGGGGGGATCAGCCCCCCGCCTGGCCAGCCGCCCCGTCTGGGAGGGAGGTGGGGGGATCAGCCCCCTGCCCGGCCAGCCGCCCTGTCCAGGAGGTGGGGGGGGGGCGCCTCTGCCCGGCCGCCCCTACTGGGAAGTGAGGAGCCCCTCTGCCCGGCCAGCCGCTCTGTCTGGGAGGGAGGTGGGGGGGTCAGCCCCCCGCCCGGCCAGCCGCCCCATCCGGGAGGGAGGTGGGGGGGTTAGCCCCCCGCCTGGCCAGCCGCCCCATCCGGGAGGTGAGGGGCGCCTCTGCCCGGCCACCCCTTCTGGGAAGTGAGGAGCCCCTCTGCCCGGCCAGCCGCCCCGTCCGGGAGGGAGGTGGGGGGATCAGCCACCCGCCCGGCCAGCCGCCCCGTCCGGGAGGGAGGTGGGGGGATCAGCCCCCCGCCTGGCCAGCCGCCCCGTCCGGGAGGGAGGTGGGGGGATCAGCCCCCTGCCCGGCCAGCCGCCCTGTCCAGGAGGTGGGGGGGGCGCCTCTGCCCGGCCGCCCCTACTGGGAAGTGAGGAGCCCCTCTGCCCGGCCAGCCGCTCTGTCTGGGAGGGAGGTGGGGGGGTCAGCCCCCCGCCCGGCCAGCCGCCCCATCCGGGAGGGAGGTGGGGGGTCAGCCCCCCGCCCGGCCAGCCGCCCCGTCCGGGAGGGAGGTGGGGGGGTCAGCCCCCCGCCCGGCCAGCCGCCCCGTCCGGGAGGGAGGTGGGGGTGTCAGCCCCCCGCCCGGCCAGCCGCCCCGTCCGGGAGGGAGGTGGGGGTGTCAGCCCCCCGCCCGGCCAGCCACCCCGTCCGGGAGGGAGGTGGGGGGGTCAGCCCCCCGCCCGGCCAGCCGCCCCGTCCGGGAGGGAGGTGGGGGAATCAGCCCCCCGCCCGGCCAGCCGCCCTGTCCGGGAGGTGAGGGGCGCCTCTGCCCGGCCGCCCCTACCGGGAAGTGAGGAGCCCCTCTGCCCGGCCAGCCACCCCCTCCGGGAGGGAGGTGGGGGGGTCAGCCCCCCGCCGGGCCAGCCGCCCCGTCGGGGAAGTGAGGGGCGCCTCTGCCCGGCCGCCCCTACTGGGAAGTGAGGAGCCCCTCTGCCCGGCCAGCCGCCCTGTCCGGGAGGGAGGTGGGGGGTCAGCCCCCCGCCCGGCCAGCCGCCCCGTCCGGGAGGGAGGTGGGGGGGGTCAGCCCCCCGCCCGGCCAGCCGCCCCGTCCGGGAGGTGAGGGGCGCTTCTGCCCGGCCGCCCCTACTGGGAAGTGAGGAGCTCCTCTGCCCGGCCACCACCCCATCTGGGAGGTGTACTCAACAGCTCATTGAGAACGGGCCATGAAGACAATGGCAGTTTTGTGGAATAGAAAGGGGGGAAAGGTGGGGAAAAGATTGAGAAATCGGATGGTTGCTGTGTCTGTGTAGAAAGAGGTAGACATGGGAGACTTTTCATTTTGTTCTGTACTAAGAAAAATTCTTCTGCCTTGGGATCCTGTTGATCTGTGACCTTATCCCCAACCCTGTGCTCTCTGAAACATGTGCTGTATCCACTCAGGGTTGAATGGATTAAGGGCGGTGCAAGATGTGCTTTGTTAAACAGATGCTTGAAGGCAGCATGTTCGTTAAGAGTCATCACCACTCCTTAATCTCAAGTACCCAGGGACACAAACACTGCGGAAGGCCGCAGGGTCCTCTGCCTAGGAAAACCAGAGAACTTTGTTCACTTGTTTATCTGCTGACCTTCCCTCCACTATTGTCCTGTGACCCTGCCAAATCCCCCTCTGCGAGAAACACCCAAGAATGATCAATAAAAAAGAAAAAAAAGAAAAAAGAAAGAAAGAAAGAAAAAAAAAAAAATAATAATAAAAAAATAAAAATAAAAATAAAAATCATAAAGATTCATTTCAATAAAGGCTGGTATGCAAGGTTATCAGACATGTGACAGAGTAGTAGAAAATGTTGACAATGCTTAGGGCACAGTGAATATGATTGATTTTCAAATGAACAAAGAAGATAGTCAACTCAATAGAAAGATGGGCCAAAAATTTCCAATACATTATTAAAAATATGACAGATGCAAATGTGCACAATAAAATGAGATCTGTATTTTCACCACTCGCTTAGAAAATTAAGAATCCTAGATAATATTGTGTGATGAGGATATGAGGATAACAACCTTTATGGGCAATGGATGGGAAATTCGATGGTTTTAAACATTTCAGAAAATAACATGACAGGATCCATTTGAAAGTATGCATACTCTACAACCTGTCTCAATGACGGTCACATATACCTGATATAGTTTGTATGTGTGTCCCCTCCAAATCTCATGCTGAAATGTGATCCCGCATGTTGGAGGTGGGGCCCGGTGAGAGGTATTGGATCATGGGGTGGATCCCTTATGAATAGTTTAGCACAGGAATGTCCAACTTTTGGCTTCCCTGGACCACAATGGAAGAATAATTTTCTTGGGCCACACAGAAAATACACTAAAAATAGCTGCTGAGCTAAACACACACACACACACACACACACACACACAATCTCTTATGTTTTAACAAAGTTGACAAATTTGTTTGGGGCCACATTCAAAGCTGTTTGACCTGCATTCAGCCTGCAAGCTGCAGGTTAGAGAAGCTTGGTTTAGCACCATCCCCTTGTGAGTGAGTTCTTCTCAGTGAGTTCATGAGAGATCTGATTGTTAAAAACAGCCTGGGACTGCCCCCTTCTCTCTCTTACTCCCTCTCTGACCATGTGACACACTGGCTCCCCTTCACCTTCTGCCATGATTGTAAGCTTCTTGAGGCCTCACCCAGAGCAGATGCCATTGCTTCCTGTGCAGCCTGCAGAACCCTGAACCAAGATAAACCTCCTTTTTTAAAAAATAAATAAATAAATTACCCAGCATCACGTGTGTCTTCATAGCAAGAGTAACAGACTAACATAGACCCTGACAAATTGTGACACGTGACCAAAAAGTGTTTTCATAAGAATACCACAAGGAAGTGAATATTTCAGTAGCAGGATATCAGTGTGAATTCTACTGCAAGACTGGATAGGGAAAATGTGGTTGATTCATTTTGTCCAAAACTATGCAGCAGCTACAGGGGAATAAACAACCAAAAATAGCCTACAGCAGTGTGAGAATATATGGAGGATGTGATGCTCTGTGAAAAAAATAGAAATAAAATTAGATTTATAGCATGATACTCTTTAAGAAAAATGTATACACTTGTGTATATACACATACACTCAGAAAACAACCTTCTTATCTTGTAAGAATTCTTTAAGAGTAAATAACTTATATCAAACACATTAGCATGCCTGTCTGTGACAAGGGATAAAGAATAAAAAAATGGAATAAGTAAAACCAGAAAGAAACTTTTAGGAAACAATAATAATAATGTCTCATGAAGTAAAGAATATGATTAATTTTTTGCAATTGTGGTATAAAAACAGAAATTGTCAAAATCACATGTAATGAGCTTTAGCATAGAGCTTATTGTAGGGCAAAAATCAAATTTTAAAGACTTAGTTTGCATAGTTGGATGGGGGAATGGTCTTCTATGTGAAGTAGTAAGATACACGAAACAATCCCATGGGTGTATGGGAAGAAAATACTCAAAATGCTACTTATAATTATTGTTTACTCATTTTTCCAACAGTTTAGTATCTAAATGCTAGGGGAGGCCAGATGTGGTGACTCACACCTGTAACAGCAGTGCTTGAGGGTGCGGGGCAAGGCAGGAAGAACACTTGAGGCCAAGAGTTCTAGGCCAGCCTGGGCAACGTAGTGGGTTTTTGTGTCCACACACAAAAAATAAAAATTAGCCAGGCATGATGCTGTGCACCTGTAGTTCTATCTACTGGAGAGGCTGAGGCAGGAGGGTCACCTGAGGGAGGAGTTTGAGGCTGCAGTGAGCCATGATCACTCTATTGCACCATAGCCTGGGTGACAGAATGAGACCCTGTCTCTTAAGTGAAAATAAGTAAGAGCTAGGAGACTACATGATCTTTCTAGTTTTCAGCCCTTATTGCAGTTCCCTGTAGATTATTTTGCTTATTCCCAATGTTCCAGGTGTTTCTACATTGTAGGCTAGTCCTTCTACCTACTCAAGGCCCCAGATCCAGCAAATGTCCTCAGAGATGGGCTCTGCTGCTAATCTGTGATCACCTAGGAAAGCCTTATTTTTCTCTGAAATTTAGTTCATTGTAACTTTAGGCCCATAGTGTTTTGACGGCTTTAAACAAAAAAAAAAATTTTAAGTTCATCCAATGTCTTCTCATTATGGCAGGAGCAATTGCTAGAGCCAGGCTTTTCCAATGATACTTAACTGTCAAATAATTCTGTTCAATTTTTCATGGGACTTAGGGTTTGGTCCATGAAGTGTTGCCATGGTATGCAAATCAATTATGTCAATAAGCATGCTAGTTCATTCAGCAAATATATTCTTGTAGCAATAGTTACTCAATGAAAGAACTAATATATTTAATTTCTAGTAGAAGCTACTTCTGTCATTGTGAACTGGTTACAAACCTTGAATGCTCTAGCTATTTTGAGGAGCATTAATAGGCATTACCCAAAGAAGATGATATATTCCCTAGACAGCAAGAACTCTTATTCCTGTTTATCTTCTTTTTGATAAACTCTACAGTCTCTTCATAGTAAATCCAGATTCTGTGGGATGTACAAAACAATCCCCCATACATTTAAATTTATGCCTATGATCATGTGTAATGAAATTAGCCCTCAAGAGCCAACTTGAGACCAACAAGAGCCAACATGTTCAGAATGGAAGCTTCAGAAACCTATGGCACATGAATATAAGACCATTTTAGACACAGTCCCAAAATTATCTCTGAATTCAGTGGGAAAAAAGTGACAAGGAACAATTTTTAGGGCATCTAGGATAGTGCTACCTTCTCATGCCTAACATAAGCAAATTAAAACCTCATACTAATGCTCTGAAGCCTAATAATAACTAGTAAGTTTCATGTCTGTCAAAAAGCCACTGCAGGCTACTGTTAAAACCAGCTGCACAACCATCTGAAAGCCATTTGCCTCCCTCTAGTTAAAAACAGTCCCATGTCTACTGATGATGTAGTTAAGGCTGTATCAAGATCTATCTCTCAGCAGGGACATGTTCCCCAAATGCTAATGTTTGACCAACAGAAGTTTTGCAACCAGAGCTTGTGCAAGTATTGGTAGATAGAAAATACAAAATCAAACCGTTTCTCATGAATGATTAAACAATTAAAAAAAGAATGCAAGAAGCTTGTGTGCATGTGCATTGGTGTATGCATGTGTGTGTATATTCAGCTTTGTTAAATTTATTTAACTTTATTAACTTTGTTTAAAATTTAATTTGAAAATTAGATTGGGGAGCAAAATATCATTCTTTCTCTCTCATCGTAAAACTTTTGGCTCATGGGATTCTGACATTGTCATGCTTGGAAAAGTTGGATTTATGAAACCAGTAGCTGGACTGAGCCTGCCTATGCAGCTCTTACACAAGTGCTTCCTATTTTGTGCACAAGTAGCCTCAAGAGCCCAAAGATAGTGATTGAGAGAGACAGGCTCTGAAGCCTTTTTAATTCAACTTCTTGGAATCACCACCTTGCAAATAAACATCAAAATCTTCTCTGTCATTTATCAGATTAATTACTTTTTCCATAAAAAGAGTGAGTTGAGAAAATAACAAGCAAGAAACTCCCTGTCCCTTCTTCATCCTGAAAACAGGAGAATCAATATCTTAACCCTGTTTTTGAGAGATGAATGGGTAGGTCAATATTGCTTGGCTATTTGTCCTTCCACTTGGGTGAGATTACTGCTGCATTTTCCCCTCAATCTCTAGAATCATGGCTTATAGAAAACAATTATGTACTGAATTACTAATTGCATCAAAACTTTATTAGACTTCTTATCAAAGAGCATGCTCAGATTTATTATTAATAGTAATAAAAATATAAAAATTTAAAAACAATATTATAAGTAACAGAGAAAAGCTATGCACTGCTATGAAAGCCTTTCATATTTAAGGATATCAGGTAAGGCTTCCCTTGGTGGGGAAGATGAAGAGCAAACTAAAATAAAAGTAAGATCTAATTATATAAATCTGGGATGGTAGTGGGAAAAGCATATGAATAAGAAGACCAAAGTCCAGAAGGCAAGAAAAAATATATCTGAATCATTTAGCTCAATAATGTTCATGCCACAAGATGGGAGAGAGAGAAAAGAAACAAATTTTGTACTGCTTGAACCCATTTTTTGACTCTTGATTGGACTCCTAGTACCAATGTGAAGTCTTTGGGAATTTTTAAGCCAAGCAATTTACAACGTAAATTGTATTTACATTTCAAGTAAGTCATTTTGGATATAGCACAGAAACATTTTTGGAGAGAGAATCAGGGAGAGCACTTTAGAAATGTAGATACATTTAGAAATGTATCTACATTTCAAGTAAGTCATTTTGGATATAGCACAGAAACATTTTTGGAGAGAGAATCAGGGAGAGCACTTTAGAGGTGCTCACTGTAGCCCAGGTGAGACAGTGATGGGGTGGAATCCATGATGGCAATAAAGACAGAAAGAGAAAAATTCATTCAAGAAATAGAGAGAAGGTAAAATCTGACAATACGTGGTGACTGAAAATGGAAATGTGAAGAAGAAAATGTCAAGAATTACACTGAGATGTCAGGTGTAGGTAGAGGTCGACATCACTTGCTGGAAAGAAAAAACACAGGAAGAATACCACTTTCAGTGAAAGAGACACCTGGGTTGCTTAAAGTATCATGAAATGGGACTTTTCCAGTTCCACGCAGGTAAGTTAGGAGGGCTCAACCTTGAGGCACAAAAGGTGGTGATGGTGGTAACAGTGGCCTTGAGACCAGGACCTATACCAGACTCTAGAAAGATTAGTGTGATTTGGAGTAGCTACAGACCGGAATATTTCAGTGAAAAACAAAACAAAACATTCATACTTATTCTTGGAATCTTGCTTTATTTGAAGGAGTAAATAATTGGGCCTTACAGCTGCAAGTTTTGGTAAGCCCTAAAATGAAGAGAAAATTGTATAAAATGGAAGCAATTCACCAATTCTATTCACTAAACATTTAATGATTTTCTTCCAGGTTTAAGTATTATGATAGACATTGTACAGTAATTAATTTATTGACCATCTTCTCTGGTGTTTGTATTAATACACAAAGAGATATAACTTTAAAAGTATAGTATTGCTTTCAGCTTACACCAATCATTACCCATTATCCCAATTCATTAAATCAGATTGTTTCAGTGATAAGTTACATTTTGAAGTTAATGAAATACTTAAAAGGCTGTGATGTTGTAACTGCAGATGTAGTATGCAAAACATGTTTGATTCATGTTGCTCAACACAATTTCATCATAAAATCTTATCTATAAAACAATATTTTTACACATCTATTATTATTCTCTTGTTTTATGTAAACTTTATATCTATCATTTATCTCTATCAAATAAAGTTACATTTCTAGTTTTTTATTCCCAACCATAAATGACAGCATTAATTTTTACAAACATTAATGATGAACTATACTCACTCATAACTATTTATGTCTAAGTTTTCTTAGAGTTATTGAACAATTTCTGAGTAACTAATGGCTAGCCTTTTATTATTCTATGATGATAAATATTTTTCAGTATCCAGGCTTCAGACATATTTTTGAAAACTTATTTCTCTATGGGTCAAAATTTAAATCAGTTGTAATATGTGATCCACTCACAAATATATTCTCCAGGCTGAGCTATTAAAATGAAATACCAAAGTGGCTTCCCAAGACACCCATTTATAGTCTCTACGTGCAGTGCAGGGTTCCTGAACCAAGGCACAGTGTAATCAGGGAAATTTTATTTTTTGTTTTCTTTTTCCTAAGATGTTTCTTATTCCCAGTTATATAAAAATGTATATTACAGGCAAAGAAAAATTAACATGAATGGAAGTAAATATAAAGTATATTCACATTAATATCAGCTTTGCTTTATCTATTAAAGTATATGACAAGCTTGCGGTTTTCAGGACCTTGTAACTCCTGGTTCATTGCAAAGCATAGAAATTCTTCAGAGCCTCAAGAGTTGTGTTTAATGCACTATTTAAATAGTCTCCAACCACTAGTTAGATAGCTTAGCACTCAAATAGCCTTTGAAATCTCTGTAGACTCACCTCAATTGAGCAGTCCTGATAATTTACAGAAGTGTGTAGTGCACTAAGAGATCCCTGATGTATGATGTCTTTGCCTGTAGAGTGTTTTCTGTGTTTATCCACTAAAGTGTGTGTGGGGGTGTGTTTCTGTGTGTAGGTGGGTGAGTATGGGGGTGTGTGTGTGTCTGCGTGTAGGTGGGTGAGTATGGGCGTGCACGGGTGTGTGTGTGTGTATGTGTTTATATTGTGGTGTGTGTCTGTTGGGGTGCTGCCATCAGGGATTTGAAAGACTGAGAACCATAAACTTGTAAACATTCCTACATGCCTGCTTCATAAGAAGTGTATTGAACATGGCCAAAAGTAACTAAACCAAGTAAACAAATTAGACATTAATTAAGTTTAATGCTGGGCAGGAAAGAAGTATTAAAGACCAGGTAAAATGAAGAAATGTAACCAAATGAATGAAAATTTTTAATTGATTAGTAGAATGAGAAAGGAATATTTTTTAAAGTTTATAATTTCAAATAAATATCAGTATACAAAACTAAGAATTATATGGCTGTCAATTGACTAAAAACTGTACTTAAGATTTGAGCTAGTGAAACAACCATACATGATCTTCTAATTCCACTTTTCTGTCTCAAGAAGGACTTGTTAAAATGATTTTTTTTGAAATTTTACATTCTCATCTTGAAAGAGCATCACAAAACTTACATGAGAATCTGGATTGTCATAAGAGGTCTGATTTTTTAATGGTATGTTTGTATTTCTATTATGTACATCAATGTCAAGCATTCATTTCCTGAGCTGTTCTCCAGAACACAATTTAACTTGTAACGGACACTCAATAAATGGTCGGTTGGATAATCAAATCAACACCTCAGTTCCATCAATTTTCATTTCATATAAAAATCACTGATCTTCTATACTCGTCAATGAAACAGAGAGATGAAGGAGGGAGAGGAGTTGAGACTGAGAGGATGACAAGCAGACCTCATTCTGCACTTCTGAATGCTTGGAAACACTTGCCATGCTCAAAAAAATATTGGTATTTCCTAGGCAGCAAATGGGAGTTAAAGAAAGTCCATATTTCTGTATTACAATAACTTACACTATAATACACAGACGACATACATTTCTAAGCTATTCAATTCATAGAAAATGTGGATAAATTTAGGTGAGTAAGGTGTAGGAGAAGGGTTAGTAATCCAGCTGAGTGTGATTGTGAGATTAAATCTAATATTATCTTATACAATTGTTGTATAATTGTATCAGTTGACATATCTGTTGAAACAAAAGGTGGGAGAGTTTTGCACGAGCTTCTGAAATTTACAGGATGATGTTAGGAGAGAGGTTGGTCAATGTGGCTAGGCCAGATGTATTTACTAATTGAGGCTTAAGAAAGTTAAGTTCCTAATCTCTCCCAGAGACTGGGAGATAGAGGTGATAAATTGTATAACATTTATATTTAATATATATTTAATAATATATATGAAGTCTTAAAATGCCAATTTTAAGTCTTTTCATTTTCTTCTTAAAAACAGAGGTTTTATTGTGTTTGGTCTACATTCGGTATTTCACATTATCTCATGGTCCAGGGTCCCTGGGTGGGGGGCAAGAGTTCCAGAATCAACCTGGCCAACATGGTGAAATCCCGTCTCTACTAAAAACACAAAAAATTAGCCAGGCGTGGTGGCACAGGCCTGTAGTCCTAGCTACTCTGGAGGCTGAGGCAGGAGGATCGCTTGAGCATGGGAGGCTGGTGCAGTGAGGCGAGATTACTCCACTGTGCTTCAGCCTGAGAGACAAAGTGAGACTCCATCTCAAAAAAACAAAAACAAACAAAAAAACCCCTACTGAGGGCCACGGGGGTAAGGGGACTAGTATGGAGAGGGGTCAGGCTTAACACTAACAATGGAGAATTCCACTACCTCGTACGGGCCTGTTTCCTCACCGGGCCCCAGCGTAGGTCTGAGGGTCTGAGGTCTGTTGGTCTGAGGGTCCTAGGGAAATCCAGCCACTCAGGAGCCTGAGATATTTTAGCATCCTGGCCGGGCCCCCTGTCCCAAGGGACTGATTTCTCAGCACCCACTGTCCCCGCCCCATTCCTGGGGGAAAAACAATTTTTTTTCTTTTGTTAATACTTCTTGAAACTTTTGCGGGTACAGAAACCACAAACTGATCGGCTGACAAAAGGGGGAAGAGGACAGGCAACCGGAAACCTTCGGGGACCGGTTCCCTCCATGCCCAGGTCTCGTCTCCCCAGCACAGCTAGGCCCACAGCCTGGACGCGCCAGCGGGGACCCTCACCCTACACGCATCGGGATACGGCCTTGAGCCCTTCTCCCACAGCCCGGTGGCTCAGCCCTGCAAAGGAACGAAAGCAACGGGGAAAAAAAACCCTGCTGCCTGATCCCACGCTGTTACTCACAGATGCTCTGTTGACTGGCAGCACTGAACAGGTTAAAAAAAAAAAAAGAAGAAAACACAGAAAAACCCAAACACCCAGATGGGGAGACCATGTGGGGAGAGAGCGTGCTGGCAGCCTCAGTAGCTGGTCTCCTCTTGGTAGTAAGGGAGATATTCAGGGGCCTCCGCTGGCCTCGGGCCGTCGCCTGCACCCGAGGGAGCCCCGTGGGCCACTGTGCTCCCAGGCAGTACTTGGGGTCGTATATCTGTCGGCCCAGGCTGAAGACCTGGCTGCTCTGGTTGGCGCCCAGCGTGTAGCCCATCTTCAGGGACATGGAAGAGTTGTCATACTTGTGATTCCCAGCTTCGTGTCATAGATGTGCCACCGGGTCCCGGGAGCTGCCATTCCCACCTGGCTGGCGCACTTGCTTGTACCCATCTGGAGGCTGATGGTCGAGTGGTCCATGGGGGGCAGGATGTTGTTCTTGGGGTCGTAGAGATGCCTCCTCGTGCTCTGCCGTACACAGTCGTGCCTGACTGGCTGGCACATTTGTTGGTAATCTGCAGCCTGATGACGCACTGGCCAGCCTTCATGGTGGCGTCGTCGAAGTTCCCCTCCTGCTTCTCTGAGTACTCCTCACGGATGTCCACCCCGCTCTGCAGCCCCTTAGTCTTGGCCTTCCCTGCCAGGGCGAGAAGAGAGACACCTGCACCTGCCTCACATTCCCACTCTCAAACAGGTCGTTGGTCTCAAATAGGTCCACGGGGTTCATGCTGTAGCTGACCATGGCCTTGAGGAGGTTGGAGAGGTTTTCTAGCTGGTACCAGTTCTATGCTGAAGCGGTTGATTTTGGGGACTGAGCCCGGCTGCAGTTTGTTCATGAGTGTGCATAAGATAATCCCGTCCTTCAGGCCCTTCTGAAGTCGGGACTCACTGGGCCGATGGAGAGGCGGGTGAGTCCCTAGATCCAGCTGCGGAGCTCTACCTCCTTCTGGGAGTCATATTTGGACAGGAGCCGGTTCTGGACGTCCGCCAAGAGCCTGTAGGAGGGGCCCTTGTTGAACTGCGTGGAGCTTACAGCTGGCTGGCCCCGCGGCGGGACGGGACCAGACAGGACCGGGGACTGTCTTTTTTCTAGTTTGCAAGATTTTGTTTTCACCACACCATTGTTTTTACTACATATCTTTTGTGTATTTAAAAAATGTGTGAAAAATGTTAGACCATCTCCCTTTTTTCCACCTTCCCTTTACCCTTTACTGTGATTTACATCCACACATCCACACACACACACATCCACACACACACTTGCACACACACATACTGAGCGAAATTAATTTAGATGTACGAATGGGTTATTTGAAGCAAAAAGTCAACCTACATTAGTAAAAGTGTCATGCCAGTGGGAATTACATTTATAATCCTTTTAAGAAGAAAGAACTTCCGGCCGGGCGCGGCGGCTCACGCCTATAATCCCAGCACTTTTGAAGGCGGAGGTGGGCTGATCACGAGGTCAGGAGCTCAAGACCAGCCTGGCCAAGGTGGTGAAACTTCGTCTCTCCTAAAAATACAAAAAAAATAGCTGGGCTTGGTGGCATGCGCCTGTAATCCCAGCTATTCAGGAGGCTGAAGCAGATAATTCCTTGAACCCGGGAGGCTGAGGTTGCAGTGAGCCGAGATCGCGCCACTGCACTACAGCCTGGGCGACAGAGCGAGACTCCATCTCAAAAATAAAATAAAATGTTGAATTTTTACAAGTCATTGTTCCTATTCTAATTTTTGAATGCAACCACAGCCTCTAACAAAACAGCCTCCTTAAACTAATTCACTGATAATGAATTCTTAAGTAAAGGGGAATTCCACAGAAATATATATGGCTCTTTTATATTTAATAAAAGAGCCTGAAAAACAGATGTGTTCTGTAAAATTGAATTACTTTCTATCCAGTTCCACTGGTTCGCAGTGTTTTATCTTTATATTAAAATATACATAAATGATTGATTGATGAATTTTTTTCTTTTAGACACTGCTGCTGAATCCATGGAGAGAAAAAGGATAAATTTCCAGAACTATGGTCCCTGAGCTCCAGTTCACTAGGCGGGCGCGGCGGAGACAGAGACCAAGGAACACAGCTGGGGCGATGCGGCGCTACCCGCACGTGGTGGCGCTGTGTCTGGCCTGCGGCTTCTGCTCGCTCCTTTACGCCTTCAGCCAGCTCCCCATGTCCCTGGAGGAAGCAGCAGGCGGTGGTGGCGGGAAGCAGCAGGCCTCAGTGGCTTCCTGGCTGGCAGGAGGCGGATGCGGTGCCGTGAGAGGCGCGGGCAGCGCTGGTCCCGCTGTGCATCCTGGTGGGTGGGACAGGTGTAGTCTGAAAATACAGGCTGTTGAGAAAATGCATCTAGCTGTAGTTGCCTGTGGTGAAAGACTGGAAGAAACTATGACCATGTTGAAGTCAGCTATCATTTTCAGGATCAAAGCTCTTCAATTCCAGGTTTTTGCTGAAGATCAGCTACATCATAGCTTTAAAGGAAGACGTGACAGGGGTCATTTCTGCAAATATTTAATTATACAGTATACCCCATAACCTTTCCAAGTGAAAATGCATCAGCATGGAAAAACTCTTTAAACCATGTGGTCCGCAGAGATTGTTCTTGCCGTTATTCCTGAAAGAAGTTGACTCCCAAACTAATAGCCTTTTTTACGACCAGTTGATCATATTTGTTCTTTACTAAAGAAATTTAATTCCACATAAATTGCTCCAGTGGCCTCAGAACACAAGAAACCTCAAATAAGATGGTATAGTCGCTTTGCTAGGCAACCATACTGTGGAAAAACTGGAGTAAACCCTGGAGTTATGTTGACGAATATGACTCGAATGAGAAGGAAGTATTTCAAGAATGATATGACAAACTGTGTGACTACAATGAGGAGATATACTTATGACATGGCTTAAAGAATACAAACTAAACATTACATGGACAATCAAGATTTACATGGGCAATCAAGATTTGTTGGATATCATGTTTTTTCATAATCCAGAAAGTCTTTTTGCCTTTCCGTGTCAATGGAATTATCATCCAGATCATTGTCTATATGGAAGCAGTTGCCAAGAAGCAGAAGAAGGAATCTTGATTCTTCAGGGAACAGAGGTGTTTACCATGATGATAAGCAACCAGCATTTAGAGTTGTTTATGAAGCACTGAGAAATTGTTCTTTTAAGATGACAACATTCATTCCCTAATAAAACCTTTAGAACTGGAACTACAAAAAGCAGTGCATACATACCGTGGAAAAATTTACAAAATATTTGTCAAACAACTAACAAAAAGCATAAGAGATCATTATGCCGGATCACCAAAGGAAAGGTGATTCTTGGTGCCTGCTACATCAAATGGATGAAAACAACAAAGCATTGGAGGATAAGTGTGAAGGAATCATCTTGGGTGAAGCATTAATGAAGGAATTATTCATCTCCAGAATATTTTTTTTCCCAAAGAGGTTAAATGAGCAGTATTTTCAGGTAATGAAGAACAAATTAAAATCTTGGGCTCCAGCAAAGAAACATTTTTGGCCTCTGATGTTTTGTAATGTTACTTACTACCATTCCAGTATTGGTGAAAATATTATTGAATGGTTTTAGCCTGCAAACTTCTGTTGACTCATACTCGCAAGTAAGAGTGCTGGGGCCGTGAAGATGAAGAAAATGTATCTCAAGCACAGTGCAAACTTTAACTTTCTTTAAGTAAGGCTCTAGACAAGGATGTGAGTAGAGCGATAATTTTATGTCAGCACTGACCTCGCTTTAAATGTGTGAAAAAAAAGTTTGTTTACAGGAGAAGAAACAGTTCTGTTTCTAAAGAAATGTAACGGATGTAACCATGGATAATCTATGTCTGCCTTTATACATTTCATCTCTGTTTTAAAATATTTTTATGACAATCATGTTTAAAATTGTTTTTAGATTATAAATAAGCTGCATGTTAAAAATTGAGCTGTATAAGAAAGAGGAAATACAGTGAAAACTTTGGGGTTTTAATCTGTGCATGTGTGAGAGAGAGAGACAAATGTAGTGTTTTCATCGTGTATGCATTAAACTTTCTTGCCAAAACTCAGATCTAAGATTGTTAAGTAGATATTTGGGGAATTTTTTATCACTTTAAATGAAAAATTTCAGCTTTACTGGGCATTCTGGAAGCAGAATATATTATGCTGATGATAAAGTGAGAACCTTAAGAGTATACTCATTTGATGGTGGAAAATGTGATGGACCAAAATTCAGAAGCTATACACATCCTGTGAGTAGTAATTTTAGTTATGAAGGAGTAGAAAAATGTGGTGCATTTAAACTTTTCTTCTACCTCATAATGGCTTTGCAAGATACTTGTAAAGAAGCAAATGTCTACAGCCTTACTTTAAGAAAGTTAACAATGAACTCAAACAAATTTACAAGAAAAAAACAAACAACCCCATCAAAAAGTGGGCAAAGGATATGAACAGACACTTCTCAAAAGAAGACATTTATGCAGCCAACAGACACATGAAAAAATGCTCATCATCACTGGCCATCAGAGAAATGCAAATCAAAACCACTATGAGATACCATCTCACACCAGTTACAATGGCGATCATTAAAAAGTCAGGAAACAACAGGTGCTGGAGAGGATGTGGAGAAATAGGAACACTTTTACACTGTTGGTGGGACTGTAAACTAGTTCAACCATGGTGGAAGTCAGTGTGGCGATTCCTCAGGGATCTAGAACTAGAAATACCATTTGACCCAGCCATCCCATTACTGGGTATATACCCAAAGGACTACAAATCATGCTGCTATAAAGACACATGCACACATATGTTTATTGCGGCACTATTCACAATAGCAAAGACTTGGAACCAACCCAAATGTCCAACAGTGATAGACTGGATTAAGAAAACGTGGCAGAAATACACCATGGAATACTATGCAGCCATAAAAAATGATGAGTTCATGTCCTTTGTAGGGACATGGATGAAATTGGAAATCATCATTCTCAGTAATCTATCGCAAGGACAAAAAACCAAACACCGCATGTTCTCACTCATAGATGGGAATTGAACAATGAGAACACATGGACACAGGAAGGGGAACATCACACTCTGGGGACTGTTGTGGGGTGGGGGGAGGGGGGAGGATTAGCATTAGGAGATATACCTAATGTAAATGACGAGTTAATGGGTGCAGCACACCAGCATGGCACATGTATATATATATGTAACAAACCTGCACATTGTGCACATGTACCCTAAAAGTTAAAGTATAATAAAAAAAAAAGAAAGTTAAACAACTTTGGTGAATGATTTGGATTAAGATTGTTACATCCAGCTATAGAAAATGTGGTTTTAATTGGGTTGATGTGACTATCTTCCTTTTTTGAATATCACTTAAAACAGTTAATTTTTTAGTTCTTGAAGATGAGAAAAATATTACTTATCTAATATAACTATGTTAATAGTTATCTAATTTAAAGTTATCTAATATAACTGTAAATTCTGAATACTTAGTATGGACTGTGCTGGGGCAGATATCTTATTTTACCAACTGCTATATGGTTATCTTCTTTTTCTTCCTGATATTTTAATGCTCAAGTAGAAAATGGAAAATCATGAAGGGACAATATCACCTGCAAAAATCATGGCAGTTAGCTTTGTGGAGACACTGTGGCCTCTGTGGAGACATGGGATATTCAGAAAGAGATGGTTAGTACAGTTGTTCTGTCTTCTGCAGTTCAGTCAGGGACACATCGAGAGAGGAAAGTTTAAGCAAGGTACATTAGAAGTTGATAAGCAGCCCAGCATTCTTAGAACAGATGGGTTTAGAGAATACAAGTTGTAGTTCCTTGGCAGAATGCCATGGTGGATATGAGAAACTGTGAACTGCATTGAAATTGAGCTTACTGAGAAGAAAACGAGAATACTAAAAATTTGAAGTTCAGAGGATATGCATTAGATTATTTCTAATGGTCCCCAAATATGATCATTGCCTGCCTGGCTATATAAGACTCCTGTTGGGAGCTTCAGAATAGATTCCTGAGCTTAGCCCTTTGGAGACTCTGGTATGCTGTGTCTGGGATGGAGTCTGCAAAAAAAATTTTAAAGAAGAGACTTAAAAATTATACAAAACTAGAATAGTGCTTTGGTACTATCAGATTACTTTGGAGGCTATTCCCACTTAGATTCTTCATATAGAAGATGTGGATAGAGAGACACGCAGATAAATCAGTCAATGCCAACTGTTGGGGGAAACGTCCATAGTCTGCAGATTCCCACAGAGAACATAGTACTTCCACTCCTCTCCCATGAGGGAAAATAAAGGAGAAAAGCTTTCAGCCTCTCACCATAAACTCATTCAATCCTCCCCTTGGGAAGAGAAATGACTTACCTGAGGAATGTGCTTGGAAGTAGTGCTGGTGAAACTCAGCCTCTGTGGGTTTCTCTCTCTTTCAGAGTCAGCTCTCTTCAGGATGCACATTTATTTCTCGCTTTGGAGGAGGCCTCAGTCCAGCTCAGCCAAGGACTGAAAGGCACATCTGGCTAATTCAGGACTGGGGTATTGGGAAGTCCCCTTGGCCCCAGATCTATGACATGTTCTCGAGTCCTGAGACCTGCTGACTCTGGTGCCTCATTTCCCAGTTGGGTCATATCTTGGGGTTATTTGTGTTCCCCAGCTCTAACAGGAAGGTTCCCAAGCACTCATTTCTTCTTAACCAATTTCTGAAGGTAAGATGTTTGTTGAAGAGAGCTCTTTTCTTGCTGCTACCATTAATTGGGTGTTTATTTTGTGTCAGGCACTGTTGAGTATTTTACATTTCTTAGCTGGTTTTATCTTTACAGCAACTTTATATGACAGACATTGTTCCTCCGTTTTTCAGGCTAGAAATTTGAAGGGGTGGGTTGCCCCTCCACACCTGTGGGTGTTTCTCGTTAGGTGGAACGAGAGACTTGGAAAAGAAAAAGACACAAAGTATAGAGAAAGAAATAAGGGGGCCCAGGGGACCAGCGTTCAGCATAGGGAGGATCCTGCCAGCCTCTGAGTTCCCTTAGTATTTATTGATCATTCTTGGGTGTTTCTCGGAGAGGGGGATGTGGCAGGGTCACAGGATAATAGTGGAGAGAAAGTCAGCAGATAAACATGTGAACAAAGGTCTCTGCATCATAAACAAGGTAAAGAATTAAGTGCTGTGCTTTAGATATGCATACACATAAACATCTCAATGCCTTACAGAGCAGTATTGTTGCCCGCATGTCCCACCTCCAGCCCTAAGGCGGTTTTCCCCTATCTCAGTAGATGGAACATACAATCGGGTTTTATACCGAGACATTCCATTGCCCAGGGACAGGCAGGAGACAGATGCCTTCCTCTTGTCTCAACTGCAAAGAGGCATTCCTTCCTCTTTTACTAATCCTCCTCAGCACAGACCCTTTATGGGTGTCGGGCTGGGGGACAGTCAGGCCTTTCCCTTCCCACGAGGCCATATTTCAGACTATCACATGGGAAGATACCTTGGACAATACCTGGCTTTCCTAGGCAGAGGTCCCTGTGGCCTTCCACAGTGTTTGTGTCCCTGGGTACTTGAGATTTAGGGAGTGGTGATGACTCTTAAGGAGCATGCTGCCTTCAAGCATCTGTTTAACAAAGCACATCTTGCACCACCCTTAATCCATTTAACCCTGAGTTGACAGCACATGTTTCAGAGAGCATGGGGTTGGGGTAAGGTTACAGATTAACAGCATCTCAAGGCAGAAGAATTTTTCTTAGTACAGAACAAAATGGAGTCTCCTATGTCTACTTCTTTCTACACAGACACAGTAACAATCTGATCTCTCTTTCTTTTCCCCACAGAAATCTGAGGCCCAGTGTCCCACAATGGCCATGTGGTGACACTAGGCTTTGAGCACAGATGGTTGACTTCCAAACTCTATGTTCCTAACCATTATGCCACTCTGTGTTGTGACAGCACCAAACATACTTTCATTCATATGTATTTTTTAACTGATCATGTTCTTGTGTGATTTCTTTCAGAAAGGCTTTTACATCAAATATTGATAATGATAATAATAATGAACACATGTTGAGCACCTACCATGTCTCCAGCACTGCTCTAGAGCTTTCCATGAAAAAATCCCTCTAATCTTCAGAACAGTCCTGTGAGGTAGGTGCTGCTATTACTCTGTTTTCACAAGTAAAGAAACTAAGCACAGGAGATCCACAGTCATGCTGTAGGATGCTGTGTAGAATGGCTCCCGGGACACTGGGAAAGCTCTTCTGCACCCCAGCATCCTCTTTACTGTTTCATTAATGTCTGATGTTCCTGCATGAGAAAACACAGCACAGAGAGAAAGCTTAATATGTCTATAATATGTCACTGAGAGATAAGGCATTGACATAACATCTCATTATAGGTATTAGAAATGCAGTCTCAAGAGCAGGTTCTTGTGGGGTGACAGGCAGGGTATTCTAGGGGAAAGAATACCCCAAGAAAGGTAGCATTACAAAGGAAGAGGAGAAAGAAAGATGTAAATGAGGAGACACTGATTTTCTTCCACTGCAATTTTTCCCAAGGCTGGCCCCTTTTCTATTACACTGTTACCCAGTAACTCATACTTTCCCTAGAGCTCTTGCAAGCAAGAACTATTGAGAAAGTAGCCCATCTGAAAGTATATTTCCTGCTATTTTTCTGCTTCCAGAACTGGCTGAAGTTTACTTTTTGGTACTCCAGAGACCTAGCTGCTTCTTGCCTTCTTCCAGTGTGGTCTATTTAATCTCCTGTCATGTGGGAAATTATATTCAAAATTTCTGTGATCCTCTGTCCATAGTAAGTTATGCATGTAGTGACAAATGCATGCCACAAGGTCTTGAGATTATATCTGCAATGTGTTGCTGCTGGCTGTTGATCAAGATAGGCTGGAAGAAAAACATTTATCAAATAATTCTTCATGCATTTTTCCCAAGACGTTGTAGCGTATTTAAACTTGGGAGGTGAAGTTTGTAGCATTCATTATGACTGAAAATTTAGTTCACACAATCATGATGCTCTATTAGGTGTTACCATTAAACAATATTAAAATACACACAATGTGGCTGGTCTTTCGTAAGCTACATGGCATGTTTACTTCTTTGCCTGGTTTCTTAATTGCATTTCTTCATCTTTCTGAATACCAGTGTCACTGTCACCCACAATATTTTCTGTTTTGAGTACATGGTTTACATTTTACTTTGCCCAGTGATAGAATATGATGGGGACATCTTATCTGAGTGTTTCATAGTATGCTGTAGTTTGAATTCTTGGCCACTGGTTTCCCAGAGTCCCAGCTCCTGCCACTGCATTCTGCCTTTGTAAATGGAGAATAATGGCTCTAAAAAAAATTCACATAATAATCTCATGATAGTGGAGAAGGAGGACCATGGAAATGCTAAGGCCTCCCACTCAGCTTCTGTAAATCATGCAGAGGATCAGGAAAATGATTGAAAGTGATGTATCCCAAACAAAGAAGCCAGCTGTATAATTAAAGACCTGTGTCTGGCTGTTAAGAAAAGAAAAAAAAACAATGGAAAGAATAACCTTGCTATTCATCTTGTTCAAAAAGCTGGAGCAGATTGAGTCATCTAGACCCAGTTTCAGATGAAATGTTAAATACTGATAGGGGCATATTCAAGATCTTTAGGATTTTTTGGGGGGAGGAGGGGGGAACGTAAAAAAGCAATAATAAAGATAAATTTGAATGCAGGAAAAATACACATAATCCATGAACCAAACACCTGTTTTTGCATGTTTATCACCTTTGTCCCTATGTAGATCTATGTTTTCTTTCATAGTTGCAGTCATAGAATATATTCTATTCTCTAAGCTTTTATCCTTTAATGTTATAGGAGAACATTGTTCCATGTTACCACATAGCCAAGTGTTTCAAAACTTGTTTAATAAATTCTGTGTTGTTGTTTTCACAGGGAGAAACATGCACATGTATATTACTTATTTTTTTTCTGTTGAAATATACTCTTGGAATAATTTTTTTCAGTGAGGTTTTTGGTTCCAAAAAGTATAAACATTTTGGTGATCTTTAGTAAGTTGTATTGCTTTCCAAAGAAGTGATAGAAATTATACTTGCCACCCCAACAGTGAAAGAGTAGTCATTTAATTTCAGTGTAACAGGGGATGCTACTGTTGCTATTATATTTTCTATTATAATGAAAAGATTTCAACCAAGCTGGATTGTCCTTCAGGAGCTGCTGCTAAATCAACACCTTGATATCTTTTTCTTGGAGAAAAATGAGCTAAGGAGGAAGACCATCTAAAAAAACCCATTAGACAATTTGTGCTCACTGGAGTGGTCTCTACTGGGCAAAAGGCTTTTAGAATGGCTTGTGGATCTTCTGGCAAGTGGCAAACCATACAAGTGCTACATCAGGCCTGGAAGACAGGTGCAGCCCTGTCGGGGTCAGAGAGGAACACCAGTGGCAGAAGAGCTAAGAGTGAATGAAAATTGAATTATCTCTACTTCTAGGACTTGTCTATTGAGAAACAGGAGCTACCCACTCCAGCTTGGGCAACAGAAAGCCTGTCTTGGAAAAATTGCAAATCAAAAACAGAACCCCAACAGCATCCAAGTCTGCTGATAAGCACGCTCTGAAAATGCATGAACAAGATCAGCAGCAACTTCAATGTTGCTTTTCTCAAACAGTAGCACTCTAAAAGGATGCATACAGCTTACTGATAATGAACACAAAAATTACCAAGAGATTGGTGGAGTAAATCTCTTAAATTTCTTTTTTTTTACTTCTTCTCCAAATTTTGATGTGACATAGCTAATTTGAATATATGTCTCTTTCTAGATTCTACAGGTAGCCTTAGGGCCCCACAAGGCATTTTGGGAAGTTGAAATAACAGCAGTTTCTACCTTATAGGAACCTCTAAAAATTATTATCATAATCATGACTTATTTTGTTGAATCCATGAGGCTTATGAGGTTTTAAGAAACTCAGGTTGGGCCGGGTATGGTGGCTCACGCCTGTAATCCCAGCCCTTTGGGAAGCTGAGGTGGGCGGAACACTTGAGGTCAGGAATTCAAGATCAGCCTGGCCAACATGGTGAAACCCTGTCTCTACAACAAATACAAAAATTAGCCAGGCGTGGTGGTGGGCCCCTGTAATCCTATCTACTCAGGAGGCTGAGGCAGGAGAATCGCTTGAACCTGGGAGGTGGAGGTTGCAGTGAGCTGAGATTGCACCAGCGTGCATGATGGCCTGGGCAACAGACAGAGAAAAAAAAAAAAAAAAAAGAAACTCAAGTTGTACCCACTAGTTGCAGAGTGATTTTATTTTTATTTATTTATTTTGAGATGGTGTCTTGCTCTGTCACCCAGGCTGGAGTGGAGTGGCAGGATCTTGGCTCACTGCAACCTCTGCCTCCCAGGTTCAAGTGATTCTCCTGCCTCAGCCTCCTGAGTACCTGGGATTACAGGCACCCACCACCATGCCCAGCTAATTTTTTGTGTTTTTAGTAGCGACAGGGTTTCATCATGTTGGCCAGGCTGGTCTCAAATTCTTGACCTCAGGTGATCCACTCGCCTCAGCCTCCTAATGTGCTGGGATTACAGGCGTGAGCCACCACACTCAGCAGTGATTTTGTATTTAAATGTGTGTCTTATAGGTTGCTTCATTTTCTGGTCATAGGGTCCCCATGAAGGAAGTAGTTTATTGCCATTTTTCAATAGGAAAGCAGAAATACAGGAGGACAAATGACTTACCTTTGGTCATTCAGTCTGTAAGTGGGAATTGAGAGCAAGATCTCAAGTCCTCTGACCTTCAGCCCTGTGTTCTCTCTTTCACTTAGCTTTCCAGTTTCTTTATGCCAAGTAAAGGAAGTGATTTGAAAACTGCATTCTCAGCCTATTGGAAAGTGGTTCACTAGAGGTGTTTCTTCACCACTCTCATTCTTTAATGTCACCTGACACCAAAGACCTCATGATGGGAAATACTGAATGTGGATTTGGCCAGTCTGCTGACACCATCCTGTCACGCATCCCAAAATTACCCAAGCTCATCCCTCTGATCAGAAGTATTTGTGAGGTGGAAGGTGGGGCCTTAATGGATAACCCTACTACCCCCCAGGCACTGAGGTATGGTTGGCCAATGATCCTCATTGACATCTGGGGATTGTGTGTAGGATTATGAGCATCCATTTTGAGCGCTGAGACCTGAGACAATGCACCAAGTCAGGCAGAAGTGCGGTTCATCAGCATCTTGACAACATAGTCTATTCTCACGTGTTCAAGGCCTGAGCCACCACTGCCATCAAGCTGACTCCAAGTGGCTGCATTTTCAGCAAGAGGGGAATAGCAGTCACCTATCTGCTTCTTGACTGTGTTCTGCTGGGCTTCCTGATAAAAGATGTTTATTCAGAGAGAAAGAGACAGGAGAGTGAGGTGGTACACAACCTGCTATCCCCAGACTTTGCACAGGTTTCAGAGTTAAGATCTTCTTTGGAGGCTCTGAAACCTGGGACAGTCCTTACCATGACTGAAACCTGGAGAGGAGATGTGGACAGAGGATCATTTTTGTGTTGAGTCACTAGGTGACCCTCTTCTCTTCTTTATAACAATGTGTGTTGTGCTTGGGCCCTTGTTAAGCCGTCTTTGTGTTATCTCTGGCTGTGACTAGCACAGCATGTGTTCTCCTCCCACTTTCAGCCTGGAAGATCCAACTTCTGAGCCCTGAGTGACAAATCAGCTTCGTAACGGGAAGCTGACACCATCCTATCTTCAAGGGCTATAACTGGGCAGTTGCAGAGAGCCCTGGTCTCAGAAGCATTGTGCACATGGTTTACAATGCTCTGCTGTTGCATCTTGAAATGCTTAATTTTTGAACAAGGAGCCCTGTACTTTCATTTTTCACTGGGCCCTACAAACTATGTAGCTCATCCTGCCAACATCATTGGCATCCCTGAGTATGAGAGTTCAGAAGAAACTTAGAGGCTATTGTCTGATTCAATCCTTGGAGCTTACAAAAAGAAATGTGGGAGCAGGCACTGCATGACTAGTCTGAGGTTACTCAGGAAGTCAGAGGCAGAGCTGCAGTCAAGGTCACCTCTCTTTACTGCTAGCTGTGTGCTCTTTCTACTGCACCCTCAGCATAAAACATCTCCCAATCCAGGAACAAGGTCTACCTCATAGGTGGGCACAGCAGCGTGATCACTCTCTCAGTCATCTTGTACTCCTCCTTTGCTTTGACCAAAGAGACAGGAAGGGACTTTTGCCCCGCATAAAACACTTCTCAAAGGCTTGGCAACAACAATAGATAATAGAGAGCATTGGCCTAAGACCAATGTTTTGACCATGATGTCAAAACAATATTTTGTTTCAGCAAAGAAAAGCTATGTCACAAGTGGATTGTTATTACTAATAATCAGAGTAGTGGTACTTGTGAATAAGTTGGTTTCATACTCACACTTGGACAACTATGCACACTGAGTATAACTGACCTTATGAGAATGTCATTCTCACTAAGATTATGATGTGCTTTCTTGTGTGGGAACTGTACATAATATTGTGTGTACCCTTGGGAGGATGTCCTGCCTGTGATGTTGTCTGTCAGGGAAGAAGAGTGGTTGAGAACTGAGGATATATTAAACATTTACTCCCAGATTTTTCAAGATTTCTGTTAAGCCAGATCAGAAGAAAGCCATCTATTTGGATTTCATCACTTTAACCCCTTGAGTTGAATTGTCTACACAGAATTATAATTTCACAGTATGTCCAGATTACTTACCGAGAGCCAATTTGAGACACCAACAGGACTAGTAAAACATCTTTGCACTGTGGGTCGCATTGCTATCAAAGACCTTGTACATTATGTCATTCAAGAACTTTTATATTAAGATTCTTATGGAAAATCCTTCCCAAAGTTTAACCCTATGATACAGCATTTTTTTTCTCCAGGTAACATAGTGGAAAATTGGGAACTGTTTAACCCAATGCATTGATTTCATTGATTGTTTTGGTTGCCAAGAAGTATGGATGCTCAGAATAGGTTTTCTTGTTTTCAACTGCTAATTCCCTTATTTAATTTGTAATAAATGTTTCCCTTTGTTTCTTTGCTTTTTCTTTTTAAGAAATTGAATGTATTTAATAATAAATTATAAATTATCAATAGATCAATTAGCATAGAATAGTTTGGAATAATGCTTAAAGATCTCCCATTGAAAAAGACCCCAGTAGCTTAGGGTTCACAGCTGAGTGTTAACTGAACTTTAACAAATTCTGATTTTATTTAAAACAATCAAAGCCTAGAAAAAAAACTCCTGCACATCATATGGGGCACATAATAACCATAAAAAAAAAAAGAAAGAAAGAAGGGTGGCTTTCTTCAATTAATTTTATAGTGTAATATCAAAGCTTAATGGTTAATGTATTTCATCTAATGTAGGATGTCAATGTTTAGAAATCAGACATTATTTCATGTACCATTATAGATATACTGCCAATTAAACTGTGACTTCCTTAACAAAAGCAAAAAAAGGAATTGTAAAGATATTAAAACATGTAAAGAAGAATATAAGCACTATACTCAATTAACATGTTAATATTTTATTGTATTTGTTTTCAGTAATTATTTTCAATAACATAAAGCATTATTAGCTAATATTCCACCCCTACCACCCCAATCTCATTCTCCTTCTAGGTCCCCAGGGCCAATTGCTAAAATGAATTTGTTGTATATTTTAAAGTCGATTTTCTATACTTTTGCAAGTAAATATGTGCATTCATAAAAAGTATTTTTGTGCTGAGAAGGTAGAATAAGCCCTTCAAAGTTGTTGATGTTCAGATTCCAGTTGGCAAAAGTCTTACACATATGGCATTAAATATTTTCAGTATAAATATGCACATTCCACAAGTTCAGCAGTTCTGTGATATACATCCAGAGTCTGCCCTGAGGGTTGCTTACAATCTTAGCATAAACTCTCACTCACCCCTTTTAGAGAATAAAACTTACACCTATGTAATGACCAGTCCAGGTACAAGGGTGTCCTCTAAGAACATTCATTCATATATTCAACACATCTTTATTGAGCACCTTTTCATGCTAGGGAGGTGACCTGTGTTCTCCCTACACAACAGGAGAAAGAGTGGTGGCACTGACAGGAAAGTGCAGTGGAAAGGAGGAGCTGACTTTGGCAGGAAAAAGAACGATATTACTTTGAATTTATCAACTCTGATGTGACATCCTGATAAAAAGTGCCATATCCAAACCACATTGTAGATTCTCAAAGGACAGCATGAAAGTTGAATAAAAACTATGTGCCCCAAATAGGAAATTGTATAGAAAGGCCTGAGGCTGGGGTATGGAGGCACACGGTGTGCAGAGAATGAGGGAAGAGAAGAGTGAACAACTGCTTGGGGTGGGGTGGCATTGATGGTGAGAGATGGGTTTAACATGCATTTATGAGGACAGACACGATCAGGTTTAAAGAAAAAGAATTTTTTTTCCAGCACTCCCACTATGGGGCATTTATCTACAGGAAAGGAAATCAGCATATTTAGGAGATACCAGCACCCTCATGTTTATAGCAGCCACTATTCACAGTAGCCAAGATTAGAATCAACCTAAATGTCCAAAAACAGATAAATAGATTTAAAATGTAGTATATATTCATAGTGGAGTACTATTTAGCCATAAAAATAATGAAATCCTGTCCTTGGCTGAAACATGGGTGAGCCTGGAAGACTATGTTAAGTGAAATAAGCTAGGTACAGAATTGGAAATCTTTCACGTTCTCACTCATATGTGGGAGCTAAAAAAAACAAACTGAGCTCATGGAAGTGGAGAGTAGAATTCTGGTTATTACAGGCTGGGGAGAGCAACAGGGAGGAGAGGACAGGGAGAGGTTGGTTAACAAATACGAACTTACAGCTAGATAGGAGGAATGAGTTCTAGTGTCTACAGCACTGTAGGGTAAATATGGTTAGCAGTAATTTATTGGATATTTTGAAAAAGCTAAGAAAGAGTATTTTGAATGTTTACAACACAAAGAAATGATAAGTGTTTGATGTGATGGATACGTTAGTTCCCCTGATTTGATCATTACATATATAGAAATACATATATTGTACACATATATTGAAATGTCACTCTGTATCCCATAAATATGTACAATTACATTTCAACTAAAAATGAAAAAAGCAGTAAGACTGAAATGATAGGCTTAGTATCAATTTATAGATGAGTCTTGATTTAGGGAAAGGAGATAGGTAGAGGAGAGAGATTTATGTCTGAGTGTGAAGAGAAATTTTTATTCGTTTTTGGTGAATACTGTCCAGTGAATTTCCTAGTTTAGAAGAATCACAAGGAGCTGGCAATGTAGTGTGGGCACGGTAGCTGGAGTGACATCAGAGGTCAGCTCTGTGACTCCAGCACCAGATTATTCTTTTATCAGGACCTGAAGCTCACAGTCAGATGCCCATGGCAGTAGCATCAACATATTGACGCTGCCACCACCATGGGTCCATCACCCTTCAAAACCATGATAGAAAGACCAAGACATGGATGTCCAGCTAATGGTTCTCAGATACAAAGGGCAAGAGACCTGGAGTGATATCCAAAATAAGCAAGAATAAGACCACATTGCAAGTTGTTTTCATCCATTGGAAAGCCTAAGAAGGGAACTAAGATGGCTCTCCAAAAGCTTTGTAACTTCAAACACTTCCCAGGATCCCCATTGCCATCTTAATGTTATTATTCAAGTTCTTTTTCCTGAACTAGCTGAGTTTATAAGCCATTTTTGAGAGTAACTGTAGCTATAGAAAACCATAGTTATAGGAAAATGCAATCTGTTGATCTCTTCATGGTAGAGTCTGTATATCATTTACACTTCACTTCTCTGTGGGTGGAAAAGCTTTTTTCATGGTTTATTTAGTGGGAAGTCATTTTGATCAGCAAGATGAGTAATACTTTACAGCTGTTTGCAATTACTGCCTCTGCTCTGCCAGGAGTTTTAACTATTACACAAACTGAAATACCAAATGAGTTGATGCAAGATGGGAAGAGAAATACATATTTCATAGGCCCATTCATTTCACTAGAAATTATCCATCACTTTTTCTTTCAATTCTATCTTTCTAAATTGAAAGTTACATCTCAAGGTAATTTTGAATTACCTAATTCCAAAGGATTTTTATCAATGAAGGGAAGTGCACCTGCTAACACTAAATTTCCTATTGTTGCCATTGGAAGGGCACCATTGCCTAAATTCCACACAGGTCTGAAGCCAGTTTGGCGAGGAGAAAGAACACAGGCCTTGATCTGCATATTTGTCTCTTTAAAACACCCATTCTTCATGATTTTAAGGAAAGGATCATGCCCATTATTTTCTTCCCTCCCAATCTTTCTAACATGGGCCCACATAAAACGTGTCCCCCTCCGCCAACATCCCTTCACACACACACACACACACACACACACACACACACACACTCTCTCTCTCTCTCTCTCTCTCTCTCTCTCTCTGTCTCTCTCTCCCTCTCTCTCTCCATCTCTCTCTCTGTCTCTCAGATGAGGAACAAGCTCAGGGGGAGGTCTTGGGATTAGTTCTGATTGGTTCTGATTGGGTCACATGCCCATCACTGAACCCTTGGAATGCTGCATGCTAATTGGCTAGTTCTGGGTCAAATGCCCACCTCTGAGGACAGAGGAAGAATCAACTTGTTTAATTAATCCACATGGATGGGCTGAGCTTAGGCAGAACTTCCAGCAAAACTTGAGTGCTGTTTTTAGAAAAAATAAATGGAATATATTTGAAATGAAGAAAAACATTATATCTCCACTCAGGCATTTCTCTTTCCTGGGCAATTGACTGGAGGGTGCATGGGGCAAACTCATCCGGGCTGCAATGATTTATTGAAAAATGCCATGCTTATTCAAATGGACAACAATTCATAAAACTTGACTAGATCCAAAAGCCGGGCCGGGCGCAGTGGCTCACGCCTGTAATCCTAGCTCTCAGGGAGGCAAGAGGCAGGAGGATAGCTTGAGCCCAGGAGTTCGAGACCTGCCTGGGCAATATAGCTAGACCTCGTTCTCCAGAAAAAGGAAAAAAAAAAAAAAAAGACAAAAAAAAATAAGCGTAACTCCCCTTAAAGCAACAACTCCCTCCCCCCAACTTTTAAACACTCCAATGAAAGGGTAATGCAATGTATTAATACATATTAATAATTAACACCCTGGCCGGGTGCGGTGGCTCATGCCAGTAATCCCAGCACTTTGGGAGGCCAAGGCAGGTGGATCACAAGGTCAGGAGGTCGAGACCATCCTGGCTAACATGGTGAAACCCCGTCTCTACTAAAAATACAAAAAATTAGCCGGGCATGGTGGCAGGCGCCTGTAGTCCTAGCTACTCGGGAGGCTGAGGCAGGAGAATGGCGTGAACCTGGGAGTCGGAGCTTGTAGTGAGCCGAGATCGCGCCACTGCACTCCAGCCTGGGCGACAGAGCCAGACTCTGTCTCAAAAAAAATATAATAATAATAATAAGCAACACCTACTCTTAGGGATACCCTGCTCTTCACTTAGCAGAAGATGTTAGATGATAGGCGAGCAATTGATCAAAAGGTCAGAGGATCACAGGCATTTCTGTGATGTAGCAAGCACTGAGAATAGCTGTGAATATCCCAGGAATTTTCTGTAGGTATCAATAAAGCAAGATTTTGGTTCCTGAACACTGACCTGAGTTCTAGTTTGGCAAACTTTGTGTTTTTTATTCACATTTAGCTTCCAGTATTTTGAAACAGAGGTTAATTCAAGGAGAAGACCCAAAGGATAAGGAAGGGAAACATTTTTTTTTCCACAAACGTTGTGATATGCATGTAATACAGACATAGGAGTGAAAAGAATGCTGATAAATGTAACATTTTATTAACTAATGAAGCCTAAGGAAGAACATGTAAAGAGATCAGGATCTGATTTCAGATTTTACTTGCTCCTACATAGATATCTCAGGGAAATTCAAATAAATTAAGACTCAAACACAACCCACAAGAACATCGGCAGATGACATGCCAGGCACTGTGCCCAGAGCCTTCTCAAGTAGGGGCTTCTTGAATCCTCCCGAGGATTCTGGAAGAAGGGTGATATTCTCCCCTTCCACAGATGAGGAAACTGAAGTCAGAAAGATCAAGATCACAAAAATACTCAATGGTGGATCTGGTAAATGAATGAAAGTCTTCTAATACCAACTCTACCCTCTCTTTTCAGGACAAAATGTACCTTCAATTTAGCTGGTTCATCCAACTACCATAGATAGAATTTTGTTTTGTTTTTCAGTTTCTAAAAGACACAACCATGGCTTTACTTAATTGGAACGAAAATTCTGAGAACTAAACCTTCCCTTTCCCAGGAAGGCAGGATGCAAAGGCACAGAGACTGCAGAATCTGGAAGACGACAACTTCTGAGAATCAGGGTTAATGACCAGGGCTCGTCATTCAGAATCGTGTTTTGACTTCTCTGCAGTGCTCCAGGAGAACAAATTAGAGGTTGAGCTAGGGGGGACTAATAAACCAGTGGGCTTTGAGTCACAAGGACCTAGATTTGAAGATTGGCATAAATAATTATAACTGGAATAACTTTGGATAATTTACCCAACCTCATTGACCCTCATTTGTGAAATAAAAATAATAAAAATAATACCTACCACATTGGATTATTGTGAGAATTAACCATGGTAATACATATAAAGCATTTAGCCCAAGCCTGGCCCATGGTAAGTACATCATAAATGATAGAGATTTTATTAGTATTACTAACAGTGTTAAGATTAGTAGTGTTTCTTAAGATTGATTAGAAGTAAACCTCTTTTGTGGGAGGAGGGAAATGTATTAATTTGTTTTATAGAAACATGATATGCTAAGTTAGTGAATTTAGGTGAGGCAGTGGGTGCGACAGACAAAGCAATGAGTGGGAGACACGAGTGTGTTTGCCATTTTGGGACCTCAAGAGTGAGGTGAGCCAAGGGCAAAGCTGAGCCAAGGGCAAAGCTGATCCAAAAGGAAGCTGTGCCAGATACATGGAGTGGTGGAGGTAGTGAAACTCCTTATGTCGGTGAAATTACAGCAAAGAATGCCTTTTGTAAATGCAGCAAACAAAAACTAAGGGTGGAAAAACACATGGTTTTTAATGTCCAATTCAGAGGATGGTTAGGTCCAATTTAGGGGAGGATGAAAAGAAGAATTTAGTTCATGCAGCAGGTAAAGAATAGAATTATGGAACAATAGCCTTGAATTATTTAGATCAATTTACTGAGCCCATAATCTCAGGAATTTCTGACATTATAGTAAAAGTAAATGAGGTGTCTGTAGATCCACATGGCTTAACCTGTGTGGCCACTGCTTGTGATCACCTCTGTATGAAAGAACCCTGATTTGAGGTGGCTGTAATGCATTAACCATGTCAATTGCTTCCCGCTCCTTGTTGTCACCAAAGTGGGCCACACTCACCTAGAAATTAGGGCAGGCAGAAGGGGGAGCTCCTAACCATTTGCATTAGTTTCTGGGCTCCCTTGTCAGTTTTGACCCCTGCAATAGTAATCTTTTGGCAAAGGAACACACAACCCTGCCATTGGCGGGGGTAAGGATCCCAAGTGTTTGGGGAGAAGTTTTGCTGTCTTATCTGAGAATGGAGTCACGTTGCGTTTGGATCACAGTATCTCAGGGAGATAGGGAGCTCCAAGTCCTGAGAAGGAGGAATGGTACCTGGTACCTGGTACCTTGAATGTGAGGCACACGCTAAAAGGTAAGGAAGAGAAAGAAAGAAAGAGAGAGAGAGAGAGAGAGAGAAAAGAAGGAAGAAATAAAGAAAGGCGTTTGGCTTTAGACCTGATTATTTCAGCTGTAGAAACGCTAATTTCGCTGACTGGTGAGGGTGGGGGTGGGGGAATGTAGCTGTTTCCTGATAATGTCTTCTGTGCTGAAAGTGCCCTGGATAGCAAGGAGGGGCACTGGGCAAGGACAAACCACCAGGAAGAGGGCAGCCCTCCAGTGCAAGAGGGTGAAGCAGCCTGTTCTTGCGTAGTGTGGACAGAACTGAAGGCATCTTTGTTATGGACTCGAGTGCCCCCTGTGGATGCTGAGGGACTCTGGAGCCCGGTGGGATTTTACTTTACAGGGCTTCCTGCCCTGCTGCAAACACATCGTTTCATAGTTCTTTCTTGTGACTGCAGGAGACTGTGCTCCAGCATCAAAAAGAGAAGCAAAACATCATCAAAAAAAGCCCCTGTTGAGAGGTCTGAGACCTTGAATCCCAAATGCATAGTGTGGTGACTGGCACACAGTAGGTGCTCAAGAAATACTTATTGAATGAATGTTCCTTTGGAAAGTCTCTGTTGAATAGATGCTGCTTTCTAGTACCTCTTCCCAGAGAAAAGAGGCAAAAATCTATGGCAATAGAAGAGGGGAAAATCATTCTAATAGTTGATGGCACATAATACATTAAAGCAATGCTCAGTCACCATACGTTAAGTCTTTTTCATATGGCTTTTAAACAGCTTTTCTCATTAGCCACATGAAATACAGTAATCCTTTAGCTCTCCTTGTCAGATTATCAGCTATTTCAAGTAAGTGTTAACATTTCCGTCACTGGCAAAAGTGAATTATGTTTTCCTTCCTAAGCTTGCATCAACATGCCCAACAAGTGGGCTGCACGCTACTCTCTAATGGGACGGCGTGAGGTGCCACTGCTTGGTGATTATGAAGCAGCTCGACATCTGGAGTTGGGGGCATGTCAGCCTGAGCAGGGCCAGGCAACCTTTGCAGGATGAGTGAATGAAAGAATTGGGATATCATCCTGGGTGAATAACAGAACTCCTATAACTGCTCTGGCTTTGGTCTATAAATAGCCTGCACAGAAAATTCTGGATGTTATTCCTTGTGAATTTCTGTGTCAGGGTTAATGACAATACAGAGGATACCAGCTACTTTATGCTCAAACACCCATTTTTTAGAAATCTGGAAAATCTGTCCACCGGGAAAATTCAGTTGGGTGATTCAGAGTTCTTATTTTGTGAACCAGTTGATCATGGTGTATCAGAGAAAGATCATATTTAAGGGACAAACTGCAATAGAAATTCAAATTTCTTAACAGGTGAATGTGATCAGGCCCTGGTTGCCTTTTCCACCTCCTCTTGGCTGTTCAGTGTGTCACGCTGCTGCTGCACCACATCATGTCTTTTCACTGCCCTTCCCATGATGGGAACAACTACCCATTTTGTCTACCTGGAGAAATCTCACCCATCCCCTAGAATGATGCTTTTCTATCTTCCCCAGCATTTTGTACCTACCTCTATTGGCACTTCTAAATCTCATTCTATTTATATGTATATAATCTTGTCTATTCCATTGAATGGTGAATTTCTTGAGATCAGAAACTATATTTTATTTTGAATTTCAAATGGGCTCTTGTATATATCAGAAGCCAAATAAATGATTGTTGAGATTAATAACTACTACTTAGAGTATTTCAGTTATTCACACTGCAACACTGGAAAGTAAATATTATTACTTTCATTTTAAAGATAGAATACAGGATCACAGATTTTTAGATAACTTGCCCAAAGTAATAAACTAGCGATAGAATATCTTAGATTGAAAATCAACTGTGCAATCCCCATTTTAAATTAAATATTTAATTTAACACATTTAACATGTGTGCGGAATCACTAAAACTTCACAAATTGTATTTGTTAGTTCATGGATACATATGTATTTTGTTCTAACCAGAAGAGTGGAGACCTAGCACTGAATTATCTCCAGTGTTTTGTCTTTTCACTTCTTGATATCAGCACATCCTATCAGTGCTTTCTGTCTTTGGCTTACAGATGATTAAGGAAGGGCTGAAAGGAAAATGGGTTGTCTCATCTTTTTCTGTCCTTCCATATCATTATTTCAGTGTAAGTGGCTGGCTAATACAGGGAAGTAAGAAAGGATCTGGAAAACTCCTGTGGTGAGAGAATTCACTTTTGAGGAAATGAAGACCTTAAGGGGGAAAATAGAATGAAGACAAAGGTCAGAAATATTCGTCTAAAAGCTCCTACAAATACCTTTCTATTAAGGAAATTTAACTGCAAAAATAAACACCAAATATAGGCAATCGATGACTTTTCTCACACTAAATTAGTAGTAATGCATGTACATTTATTTCCCTTGCCGTGTTTAGCTTAGTTGAAACTTTTCAGGATCTCTCCTGAAAACTGGTGGCTGCCAATTTGTTTTACTCCAATATGCATGCTAATAAGCATGTGTAAAGGTAGAGATCAATATTCATTAAAGGTAACACGCATGCTAACAAGAATTTTTATGTGTCTTTGTCATCCTCCAACCAAATGTTTCATGCTTTTCTGATTTTATGGCTGGAGCTCCTCTTCTTTGATGCCCCCTCCAGTCTCTTCAGTGGAGTCAGAAACAGAGACTTGGCTGCCTGAGATGGAAAAGGCATTGGAGACCCTCAATTGTTCTCTGCTGAGGAAGTATTTAGTGCTCTTCTCTCCCAGAACGCTATTGGGATTAGATTGCTTAGGTCTGGGAGTGTTAACTTCTTGCCTAGGCTCCTGTTGCCTGGCCCTCCTTAACACTTTGTGGCTCCCTCCTCAGAGAAAGGCACAGTTCTAAGGCTGGAACGATTTCCCTTTGTCACGCGTGTCCATGTGAAGAGACCACCAAACAGGTTTTGTGTGAGCAACAAGGCTGTTTATTTCACCTGGGTGCAGGCAGGCTGAATCCAAAAAAGGAGTCAGCAAAGGGTGGTGGGATCATCATTAGTTCTTATAGGTTTTGGGATCAGTTAAGGTGGGGCAGAAACAAATCACAATGGTGGAATGTCATCAGTTAAGGCTATTTTCACTTCTTTTGTGGCTCTTCAGTTGTTTCAGGCCATCTGGATGTATAGTGTAGGTCACAGGGGATATGACGGGTTAGCTTGGGCTCAGAGGCCTGACAGTATGTAACCTGCATTTCCCAAAAGACTGTCACCAGTGAGTTGAAATAATTGATTGACTGTCACCTACATTCTACTTGTTATTGCCCTCTCTCACCACCAATAAAAGATCTACTGGCATTTCTATTCAAACAAGCCATTGTTCATGCAAAATGGACTTAAGGCTGTCCACTCCAGCTGCACTCACCCCACAGGCCCAACAAAGCCTGTGCCACAGCTGGGATCCCTTCTCTGCAAACATGAGGAAACTTGGGTTTTGTGAATTGGTAAGTTGCTCAAGGGTGCACACTTTGAAGAGACAGACCTGGATCATCAATTTATACTTCTGACTCTAAGGGCACTACCTTTCTTCTGTGTTCGAGCTGATCAACTTCTCATCTCAATCCAAAATCATCACAACACTTTATGCCACTTGTTTATATTACTTCATATTACTTCTTACTTTCACGGTCACACAGATTCGTTTCCTTTGGCAAACAAACTAAAATTGCGGCAATTAAGTGAGAAGGTTAGGGAAGAAGGTTAGGACAGGAGGGGTGTGGTCTGAAAAGCCTCACAAGACCAAAGGGCAGTGACTCCTAAGGACAGGGAGCTCAGGGATTCATTGCACAGGCCTGAGGTGGGAGCAGTGCGAAGAGCAGACCTCATGGTTTGTCAGGGTGGAGCATAGTTTAGTCAACATTATGTACTTAAGGCTAGTAAATACACCACAGACTTCACTAGCTAAGCAGCAATCCATACAGATATTAACCAATTGCCCACTCTGTGCCAAGCACATATGCCATTGTTTGGTGATTTTCACCTATTCATACAATCTTCTCAACAAGTCTGTAAGGTCTTTTGGGGCAGAGAAAGTCTCCTGCATCTTGTGCTCTCTTACCACTTTTTGCTTAATAGATTTTGTTGTTTCAAATTCTAAAAAGGAAGGAAATTAAACAATTCTTAACCAAATGATCATTCTCAAACAGGGTCAGTGCCCTCTCTTGGGATGCAAATCCTCTGTATCTTATTCCAATGAATAACTCTATAGTTAGTCATTGATATGGCAAGTTCAGGCTTTTGCTCTTCTTCTTTGAACATCAGTGGGTGCGTTTTATTTCTCTCTCTCTCTCTTTTTATTATTATTATTGTTTTTGCAGAATTAAGGAAGCCAAACCCTCAGCCTCATGTAGAAAGAGCTCATTTATTGCAACTAAAATATCTCTTCTTGGAAGGCCATGACCTCAGAAAGGTGAGCACTTTAGTTTTTCTAAAGTAGTGAATATTTCATCTCTCTTACTTTGGACAAGTATTGAACCACATATTATTCCTGCTTGATCCCCTGGTCTGTTCACTCCTGGTTCCTTGTCCCTCTCTCATTTTCAAGTGAGAGCTTCAAATTGCACAGGAATTCCAACTGCACCATTCCTTTTACTCTTGACATTTCTATGAGCTTCAAGTACCCAATGAGAATTCTGTTTCTGGTGTTTACCAAGTGAATTGGCATGGACAGAAGGGCGCATGCCCCACACCATTTGCAGGAACTGTTTCTTATGATCAGTAATTTTAAAGCAATGCACCTCCTCGGGCTCTTAACTATGTCATCCCAGGAGCTGCTGCTCCTTTTTTCCCATCTCCTTTATCATCCATGTGTCAGACATGCCTCAGGCCTACTGGGCATCTGCTGTTTATCAGTGCGCCCCTCTCTGCCCCCAGCCCCCTGGGAAAGCCCTCTGAGGAGTGAATTATTGGAAACACAAGGCAAGGCCACAGACTTATTGGGGGAGACAAATATATAACAAGAAAATTATGGCAGGTGTGAATAATGCAATAATAATGTTGTTTACCAATAGGAGTGCAGAGGAGGGTCCCTTAGCACAGCCTATAATGGAGTGTGGAAAGGAGAAACCAAAAATTCTCTAGAAAGAAATGGCCTCAAAATTGAGGCTTAAAGATCTATCTTTAAGCTATCTTTGTTGCTATCTTTTTCAAAAGGAAGAGATGGGTAGAAAAGAGAAAAAACTTTTTTTTATTTCTGTTGTCCTTCCACTAGTATTTATTATGGGAAATCTGTGTCTACTGCTTCTTCAGAATTCATTACACCTGATGAGTCCCATGGGCCAAGGCCCCCATAAAATTTCTATGCCCTTGCTTAATTAAGACACTGTGATAGACTGGGCAGACATTTCCTGGCAATTTATGATCAGCTGGAGGAGCTTAAGTCTTAAAGCAAAGCTGTGAAAATATGCAGTTATGTTTATATAAAAAGTAGTGAAATTATAACTTTTCATGTCTTAGTCAGCTAAAAGTTGAAAAGGCACATTGCTGTGGTTGACAAGCTGCATTTATACTTTTTGTTCTTTTCCTATTCACTAAAAGCCATTCACAAATAAACAGGAAGAGAGAGACACACACTCTGAGTTTGACACTTGCTCTTTTTTATTAGGTATTTGGAATCCAGGTCAATGTGAAGAACTTCCCTAAGACTCATTGCTGGCTAACACTGGGATTAGTTACTCAAAGAGCTATGTAGTGTGACCATCATTAAGACTTTTACAGATGTCTTTATTTAATCACATAGGTTTAGCAGAGTTCAGCCAATAGACTGTGGAATGGACAGAATGAGCCCAATGCTTGTCTGACAAAATATGTTGAATTTGTCAGTTCTAAGTGTAACACTTGGATCTTTCACAGCTATCACCATGTAGTACAGTGTTATTCACCTATCCAAGTTCATAGAAGATTCCAGGCTCTGCACCAAGTATTTTCCATCTATAACAGGGATAAAGTTTTAGATATATTTTCTAAGTTTTCTTACAGTTGGGCTGATTTCTGTCCTTGCACCCTGCTAGGGTCTGACTGTTTCTGCCTTCTCAGAATTTATATGTTGAAATTTTAACTCCTATGGTGATGGTATCAGAGGGTGAAGACTTAGGGTGGTGATTAGGTCATGGGGGCAGACCCACATGAATGGGATTAGTGCCCTTATGAGGCGCTCAAGGAAAAGCCCTCGCCTCTTCCACCAATGTGAGGACACAGTGAGAAAACACCATCTATGAACCAGAAAACAGGCCTCAGCAGACATGGAATTTGCTGGTGCCTTCATCTTAGACTTCCCAGACTTGAGAACGGTGAGAAATACGTTTCTGTTTTTTATAAGCTACCCAGTCTATGGTAGTTTGTTGTAGTAGCCAGAATAAACCAAGATACAGCCAATTTCATCATTTGGGCTGAACTTTGAGACTGAAATCTTAGAGGAATGAGGAGCAAATGATATAGGACAGTTGCATTCAGACAGGAAGGGAAAGTAACAGGAAAGCTTACCCCTTCCCATCCTGTCAGATAATGGAGGCAGGAAAAAAAAAAAGTAGAACAAAAAGGTTCCTATTCCCACATAAGAATCATATACCAAATGCAAAAGTCTTTTAGGAACATAGAAGTATGGGGCAATATACAAATATCAGAGGAGTAGATTATTTTCCAAGGCAGAGTCTGCAGGCCCTTAGAACAACTTGTGCCTTCAGCTGGATGCCAGATCCATCATGGCTCCAGAGCAATTCTGTGGGAAGACTGCAGAATGGGTTCAGGTGGTGAGTCCACTATGGAGCCCTGGCTCTCCATTGTCTGCACTTGTTATGACAGGGATTTAAGATTTCCCAAATGCTCCAGAAGGGATGTGGAAGTGTTGAGAAAGGAGTGGGCAACTGTCAGAAGCTTGGGGTCAGAGTGGATAGGATAAAGTGGGGGTGGACTTGAATACACACAAATGCCTGAAACCTTGGATTCCAGGAAGCCAAAGCTTCACTCCAAAAGGATAGGCAGAGCTAGACAGAGCTCAGCAATCCTCAGACAAGGAGAGGTGGACCAGCCTGTCCACAGCTGGGCATAGAGGGCATCTAAGGATTCCACATGATCTGAATTTTTTTTCTCTCCACTATCACAAGGACACAGTAAACCCCTCATACAACTTGGTGTCATTCCAGGGAAGTTCAGGAGTAGGAGACAGAATCTGAAAGTCTGAAAAGCATCTAAAACAGATTGTGTTAACTAAATGACATGTCAATTACTAGATCAAACCAAGATCGCACGACTGCCTCCACTATCAATGGGAGTGCAAGTCTACAAAGACTAGTCTGCATATAGAACACTAAAAGGCCCCTGTTTTTCCCACATTTTGACTCTAACATCAGTACATTTGCAGCCCCACTGCATGTGTGTCATCTCATTGAATTCCCAGAACAAACCTGCAAGGTAAATATTGCTATTATTCCGATGAAAAAACAGATCTACAAAGGTCATATACATACATTACTCCCAGTTTTACAGCTAGACATGTAATGTGGAATCAGTTCCACATTTGAATATAGATCAGTCTGAATCTAAAAGTCATGGTGTTCCCATGATGACTCATGAGTTTGTTTCTTGAATGTGGAAACATACGATGCTTTGCATATGAAGGAAGATAAATGTAATTGATGTTGGGTATGCAATGTACCTTTTTTCTTCAGGGACTCTTATTGGGACCTGTAAGGACACATAAATGAAAAACAGTTACCTTCTAGTAGGTCTAAATGTCAGTGTAGCATAACAAGGGGATGGGCGCAGAGCCCCTGGAAGCAACAGGGTTTATGTTAGAGTTGAATGTTCCATCTTTGGAGCTGTTTGTTGGATAAGTGAAGAAACACAAAAGTAGTAATTGTTCAGGAGGTAGCAAGTGGCATGTGGTGTTGGTTTAATTAGAAGAGGTGAAAGCAGAGCTGAACTATTCAATGAAACAGACATTTATTTAGCTCTTACATTCAATGAAACAGACATTTATTTAGCTCTTAATAGATACATGACACAATGAGAGAATACAGTGATGCCTAAACCACGGCAGGGTACAATAGGATATAATATTATACGAGATGGTGCACTGAAAGTGGTTTTTTTTCTTGTTTTAAAAGCAGCTTCTTTCTTGCTCTAATCTTTGTAAAACTAAAAGCAAAATCTGCACCTGTGTGGAGGAGATATGGTGCAGAGCTCTCAGTAAGGACTGAGCCAGTTAATAAATTTGCAGCCCCTTTTCACCTTGTCACCATCTCGCTGTCTATGGCAGCATCTGTGGCCTCTATCACACATTTTGCTTCTCTTACTTTCTTTATACTCTTATCCAGTTCAGCTTTGTTTGTCGGCTCTTATGCAACCTACACAAGTGGAATTCTCCTTGGACTCTTTTGTCTCAAACATAAATTGAAAAACCACAACTTTGGCAATGGCCTGCTGGGTGCATTTCGGTACACTATATCTCAACCAACTGAGTCAAAGGAGGCAACTTGTTTTTACTGACAACCTAAAGACAAAGGCTCTTCAGGGCTATGAAGAAAGCTTACTTTGAAAGTGCAGTAAAGGGGATTTTAAAGAAGAAAACAAATGGCAATGGAATTTTACTGTTTCCAGGAAACAAAAAATTAGAATTTGTAGACTCTAAACTCAGACTGCTGGAAAAATAATTGGGCCTCTATTTGCTCCCTTTAGAGAAGAGAAAAAAAAATTTCTTAATTCTCCTGGGAGAATTAACTGCAGATGGAGAGTAGGTTCTTAGGAATTTCTCATAAGGTAATCAATGGCACATCCTGCCTGCCCTGTCCCCAAGCTAGATCAGCTGCTTCCTGGCCAGGAGACCACAATTATCACGTGACTTCAGTGGCACTGACAGCTCCCCTACATACCAGACCCAACCAATAGCTCATGTTGAAAATGGTGCCTGAGAGGCCCCAGTGAACTGGCAGGGGGCATGGGGCTTTCTTGCTGGAGAGAAACCTGTCCAATGACTTTGCAGTGTGCTCAAGGTTTACATGGGGTTTTCTGGAAAGATAGCGGCAGGGGTGAAAGGCATTTATCTGAGCTTTGCCATTGCCTTTTTCTAGGGCCTTATCCTAGCTCTCTTGCTCTTCATTCTTACCATGACAGAAAATATGGAGCAATCACAGGGACTCTTTTCTTGTATAAGCAGAGATATCATGCACAAATCTGGTGACTCTGAATGTGCAGTGGGAGGGGCTCAAGAGCTCTCATGCATTCAAGGTGGAAAAAACCCCTCACTACTCACTGTACATCCATCCTCAAACTGACACACGTTGGCTCTTCCCTCATCCTCTAGAGCTAAAACATAAGCTGAAGGTGGCCCTACACTCCTTCTTCTTTATAGGAACACATTGCCCATGAACTTCCTGAGTCAGATAGCCCCATAGGAAAACATAGGTGAGAAAAGTTTGGGGAAAAACTTGAAGTAGCATGAACTAGAGAACACTCTGGAAGAGTTAAGAAAAGGTGCACTTTTTATCCCCTTATGTCTAGGAGGTCCAAAGACTGTGAGGAAGATTCAATAGAACTATTCAATAGCTAGTTATTCACAAGATTTATTTCTTTCCACACTGTAGGCAGTGTTTCCCAGTCTCCCTTGCAGTTAGGTGGCATGCAACTGCATTCAGCCTGTGGGAAGTGGGCAGAAGTGATTACTGACCTTGGCCACTTACCCTCCTGTGTACAATTCTTTCTCTTCACTTGCTGATGAATATTGACACTCAGGGAGATCCCAGAAGCTCCATGCTGAAAATGGTGGATCTTCTTTCAGCCTCGATCTCTGAAAGACTATGTAGACCCTTCTCTCCTCTTCTCCTTATAAGTAGAAGAAAGACCAGAGCATGCTCTCTCTCCCCCTGCCCAGCATTGAGAGCACAGAGGAAAGAAGATGTGAGGGCATAGTGAGAAGGAGGCCATCTGTGAGCGAGGTGTTGCGGGAGGTCAGGGACCCTGAACCGAGGGACCGGCTGCAGCCAAGGCAGAAGAACATAAATTGTGACGATCTCATGGACATTTATCAGTTCCCCAAATTAATACTTTTATAATTTCTTACACCTGTCTTTACTGCAATCTCTGAACATAAATTTTGAAGATTTCATGGACATTTATCACTTCCCCAATCAATACTCTTATAGTTTCTTATGCCTGTCTTTACTTTAATCTCTTAATCCTGTTATCTTTGTAAGCTGAGAATGTACGTCACCTCAGGACCACTATTGTATAAACTGATTGTAAAATATGTGTGTTTGAACAATATGAAATCAGTGCACCCTGAAAAAGAACAGAGTAACAGAGATTTTCAGGGAACAAGGGAAGACAACCATAAGGTCTGACTGCCTGCAGGATCAGGCAGAATAGAGCCATATTTTTCTTCTTGCAGAGATCCTATAGATGGGTGTGTGAGTATGAGAAATATCGCTGAATTCTTTTTCCAGAAAGGAATATTAATAATTGATAACCCTGGAGAAGGAATGCATTCCTGGGGGTAGGTCTGTAGATGGCTGCTCTGGGAGTGTCTGTCTTATGCGGTTCAGATAAGGGATGAAATATGCCCTGGTCTCCTGCAGTACCCTCAGGCTTACTAGGATTGGAAAATTCCAGCCTGGTAAATTCTAGTCAGACTGGTTGTCTGCTCTCGAAACCTGTTTCCTGCTAAGATGTTTATCAAGACAATGCAAGCACAGTGGGACATAGACCTTCATCAGTAATTCTAATTTTGCCTTTGCCTTGTGCTATGTATTGCCCTTTGAAGCATGTGATCCTTGTGACCTACTCTCTGTTTGTACACCCCCTCCCCTTTTAAAATCCCTAATAAAAACTTGCTGGTTTTGCGGCTCGTGGTTGCCATCACAGTCCTACCAATATGTGATGACACCCCCGGAGGCCCAGCTGTAAAATTTCTCTCTTTGTACTCTTTCTCTTTATTTCTCAGACCAGCCAACACTTAGGGAAAATAGAAAGAACCTATGTTGAAATATTGAGTGCTGGTTCCCCTGATAGTGAGGAAAACAGCCCTCACTAGACACCCACCCTGACAGCATCTTAATCTTGAATTTCTAGCCTCCAGAACTGTGATTTAAAAATGCTTTGTTTTTTAAGCCAAACAGTCTATGGTATTTTGTTATGGCAGCCTGAGCAGACTAATACAACCATAGATCACACTCTCACCCTAATCCTTGTTGCAGATTGAATTTTACATTATGAAAAATAAACATCTCTTTTTGTTAAGCCACTGAGATGTCAGGCTTTATCTCTTACAACAGCTGGTGTTTATATTTCTGATACAAAGACCACACAGAGCTAATCAAGTGTGTGATATCCCTTTTCTCAAAATGTACAGGCTGGATTTTGACATGCAAACTCTACCTTAAGTGCAAAAGATTCCTTAGGGTCAACACCCAAGCTTATTACCAGAAAAAACAAAACAAAACAAAACAAAAAAGCCAACTAATACTTCATTAACAGATATTTAAAAAATAAGAGTACTTATTTAAGCCAGCTAGTTTTTCAAACATTTTATGACTCTTAGCTCATTTCATTCTCATAGAAATCTATGAGGTATAATTCTTTTTTTTTTTTTTTTTGGCATTTCTAAATTTTTATTTTTTAGAGACAAGGATCACTCTGTCACCCAGGCTGGAGTGCCGTGGCACAATCTTGGCTCACTATAGCCATGACCTCCTAGGCTCAAGCAATCCTCCCACCTCAGCCTCACCAGTAGCTAGGACTACAGGCACACACCACCACGCCTGGCTAATTTTTGTATTTTTTGGTCAAGATGGGGTCTCACTATGTTGGCTGTTCTTGAACTCCTGGCCTCAAGTGATATGCCTGCCTTGGCCTCCCAAAGTGCTGGGATTACAGGTGTGTGCCACTGCGTGTGGCCAGGTTTTTCACAGGAAACCCAGACCGTGGGATTAGGAGGCTGGAGAAAATGGAAGCCACCCCCGCCCACCTCCCCACCACACTGCCCTGCGTGCATCCCACAGACGTTGTTCCCAACACTTGCTCTACCACAAAAATGGTTTTGTTGCAAGCACTGGTTTGTGACCAGCTCCTCTGAAGCGAGAAGCCCGTTCTCTAAGGAGCTGGGGCTGGGCAGCCAAGCCAGCTCTGGCCAAGAGAGTGTGGGATCTGCTGCCTATGGCTCCTGTACTCCCGTCTGTCCCATCAGCCGGGGCCTTGGAGGGTGTCCAGGCTGTCTCTGTGGATGCCGTGTCTGCTCGTGTCAGGGAAGGGCCAGGACACTGGACAGAAGGGATGCAGGCTCCAACTCGCCTCGGCCACCCACTTGCCAGGCAGCCTTGGCTGGGCTGCTGGAGCTATGAACCCTAAGCAGGCAGCAGGGCCAGGGGAGGTCAGACCATGGGGGCTCACAACAAGAGGGGCTGTGCACAGGGGCCACCCACATGCCCTGGAGCCAGGAGGCCCCGGAGTCCCTGGGACCACCCCCACCCCAGGCAGCCTGGGAAGGCTCAGGGTGCTGGGCCCCCACCTGGGAGCTGAGAGTGGTCCTGCTCTGCACTTCCCAGACACCCCCAGTGGGGTGCACCACCATACCCAGCCTGCCCAGCCCTGCTGCAGGACATGGGCCAGCGAGGCCCTGCAGAGCACTGGGATGGGGGAAGCTCAGGCAGGGGGAGCCAAGCTGGGCGTCAGGGGCCTGGGGATGCACCACCCCCTTGCTTTCCACAACTTGAAAACAAGGACTGATCAGTCACTGATTCACAGTCCAAAAACCAACCCCCAAATCCCGGGGCTTCCAGCAACAAAGAAGGACCTCTCTCACTTCCGGGTCAGCAAGACCTTCAGGGCTGGGCCCACTCCACATCTCCTCCCTGCAGAAGGACCCTCTGCTCTCCGCCCCCCAGAGCAATGCAGTGGGCTGCCTGGGTTTGGAGCAGCTGGGTAGGGCGAGGGCAATGGGTGGGGTAGGGGGGTGCAGCCCAGGGGGTGCAGACAACAGGTGAGGAGCAGCCCCAGGGCCTTGCCAGGGCCATCTGTGTTCCTGGTCACTGAGGGTGGCAGGGGAGACTGAAAGAAAAACAGTCCCCCAGGTGGGGAGGGCCCCGAGCCAGCCCCCACGGCAGCCCCTGCAGGCCTCAGTGCTCCTGGATCCCACCAGGGCCGCAGCAGGAACCGAGGCTGAAGCAAATCAGGGCAGCTGGTGGCACAGCTGAGGCCACACCCAGGCACAATTCCTTCCCAACACAGCCAGGAGGCTATCTTGGGGGCACCAGTGCCTGCTCAGGGATGGACTTGGGGCCTCCACAACTGCAGTCCCCACAAACCCTGTGCACGGTCCACCCTGACTGCGTGGGGGCTGGGGCCCCCAGTGGAGGGATGTGGCTTGTTGTCCTGAGGAGAGCGGGGGCAGCTGTCCCAGGGTGGGCCCAGCCCTGTGAATCAGGGAGCAGCTCATGGGAACGGCCCTGGGGGTGCAGGGGAAGTTCACAGAGCCATTTATTGAGCCCCACAACCGACCAGAAGGAAGGGCGTCCACCAGGCTCAGGCCGTGGTCCTTGAGGGGCCGGCGCTCTCTACTTGGCCCACACATGTGTCCTGAGGAGTTGTGGCATGCTCGCTGCCCTGGTCAGAGCTGGCCGCCATCTTCCAGCTGCATCTGCCGGGCCAGCGTCTGCCCGATGGCCACCAGGGGGCTGGCTCTGTAGGCCGGACTGGACAGCAGCTCCTGAAACCGGGTCTTTCCTTCCTCGAGAAGCTGCTGTCTCTGGGCTGCGCTCATCCGGCTGAGCTCTGAGGGCCGGGGCTTGTTGCTCTCCCTGCTGCAGGCTTGGCGCCGGCTGCCAGCCTCGAGCCCCAGCAGCTCGGGCAGGGCATCCCTGAGCGGGTGCAGGTCCCCCACCACCACCGTGGCCCTCCGCCTCCGCTCCTCCCTGTGCTTCTGCTCAGCCAGTTTTATGGCTTCGATTTTCTGCAACCATTGCTTACGCCTCAGCTTCATTTTCTCCTTCTTGGGCAAAACGGTCTTGGCCTCTGCACCTCTCCTGATGGAAGTGACGCTCCTCACATCCAGCTCCAGCTTCTGCACCAAGGCGCTGGGGTCTATCTTGGTCCTGGCAAAGATGTTGGTGTTGATGAACGGAGGTATAATTCTTATTAGCCCTGTTTTCATAGATGAAGACAATGAAAGAGCTATTGCAAACTTATAACTGAGAAAAGAGATCTGACCTAACCAACTCCACCTGCTTTTAACCTCCAAGCTGTCCTTGTTCATTCCTGGGTGTAGGGTGAACTAACTTTGGGAGGAACTTACTTTATAGTTTAAAACAAAGATATTAACACCCCTTTCTCAAAACAAACCTCCTTCTTTCCTGGGGACTAGACTGCCTTTGTAAGACTAACAAATTAGCTACAAAATTAGAAATTATCGTTTAGGAGTCATGCAGCTGGAGGCTACAAGATTCTAATCCTTTGTAAACTGCTCCTAAGATCAGTGCTTGAGTTATTTTGCAGACCCTGCACTTGATGGATCAGCTGGTACCCAGTTTATTGAAACACTCAGATCGATAAACTGGCTCATCTGATCTTGTGGCCCCCACCCAGGAACAGACTCAGTGAAAGAGGACAACTTCAATTCCCTATGATTTTATCTCTGACCTAACCAATCAGGACTCTGGACTCACTGGCCTTCCTCCATGCACCAAATTATCTTTAAAAACTCTGAAAGCTCTGGGAGATGGATTTGAGAAATAATGAATCTCCAGTCTCCTGTACAGCTGGCTCTGTGTGAATTCACTCTTTCTCTATTGCAATTCCCGTCTTGATTAATTGGCTCTGTCTAGGCAGTGGCCAAGGTAAACCCACTGGACGTTTACAACACTGAGGCACAGACAGGTTGAGTGACCAACCCAAAGTTTCGCAGGACACAGTAGAGTCAGGATTTGAACACAGACATTCTGACTCCAGAGTCTATGCCCTTAACCACAACTCATACTAATTCACTTATCTTTTTTGTCCATGTTTTCATTTATTTTCTTTAATCTACAATAAAACTTTGATTTTTACACTGGCTGAGGATGAAGTAAGAATGTTGCAAATAGAAAAATGTTAATTGAAAGACACAATTTATCTTATTCTAGCACCAAAAATGATCAGGCCTATTTTGACCATGAATCTCGCAAGCTGTGCTCTCTAAACTTTTGGATGAGAGGGCGTGGGCTCAGAGTCTGGGAACGCTCTCTCCCTCACTCCCTCTACTAAGTAGGTTCCATGCTCTATTCAAGTTTGAGAGACTTTGCTTGGTTGGGGCCTGCATTTATGTTACTCCTATTCTTTATACTTGGCACATCACAGACCGTGAAAAAATAATCTGGTGGAAATGGCAACTTTGGATTTTTAATTTCAGTTGTTAAAATTTTTCCAAATGAGAACACTTGGACACAGGGCAGGGAACATCACACCATAGGGCCTGTTGTGGGGTGGGGGGGAGGGGGGAGGGAGAGCATTAGGAGAAATACCTAAGGTAAATGACAAGTTAATGGGTGCAGCAAACCAACATGGCACATGTATACCTATGTAACAAACCCACATGTTGTGCACATGTACCACAGAACTTAAAGTATAATTTAAAAAATTAAAAATTTAAAAAAAATTCCAAATATATTTATCTTTTGAATAATCTAAGGCCCTTATTCCCCTAAGGTTTACATGGCATAGTTCATACTGCTTTTACTTTTCAAAGCCGTTAATCTTTTGTAATAACGTTTTGTATTCAGCTATGTTCCTTTGCTTAGTTTTCAACTTTGTTATTCTCCAAGCTGATTTTATTAATTAACACAGAGAGAGTCAGGAGTATCTGAATTAATTAGGTGATAGTGAACTAGGGGGAAATCACAGGCCTCAGTGTGAGACAAATCTGGATTTAAATCCTAGCTCTAACTCAGTCCATGACCTTGAGGAGGTCAGGTGGGTTCACTGGGCTCAGTTTCCAAATCTCTAAAATGGAGATGACAAAATCCACCTCACAGAATTGTTGAAAGGACAATTACATGTTTGAGAACGTGTTACTGTAGTGTCTATAACCTATCAAGTGTATAGCAAATTATGACGATGATGATGCTAATTTAAAAAATATCTATTGAAGGTCCCCGAAGTTTTACTTTAACATGTTGATTTTTGTCGCATGGAAAGGCATATGACTTGGTGGAAAATATAACCCCAAATGTTATTATGCATTGCTCTGTAAGATATTAACAAGTTTTATATATAACCCAAATATCTTAACATTTTAAAATTAAATGGTCTATAAATACCTAGCTCCTCAAATATTGTTTGAACTGGTCTTAATATCTAATTGTTTCCCCACCTAACTAATGAGTTGAACAAAATCCTTGCCATATATTCATATTATATTTGCATCAGCATCCTAATTATATCTTTTGAAATTATACTTTAGCAATAAGAATAAAAGTCATAATCAAAATGTTAGCATTTAGCATGGGAATGATTCTATCAGTCAGAGTTTAGTCAAGAAAAACTGGTTGCTCTAGATAGTCCAAATTAAAAAGGTTTAATGCAGATGTCAAGAAGCCTATACAACCATTGGAAGACTAGGGGAAGCTGAGGTCAACGAAGCCACGGTGGACAACCTCAGCTCAGCTCCCAGCTGAACAGTTTCCTGTTCATTGTCCATTGTCCTTGAACTTCTAGATATTTCTCTTCAACCATCACAGTCTGCAGTGATGAAGGGAGTGGCTTTCTGGTGGAGCCTCTTAGAATCTCATGGCTGTCCACATTTCTGCCTCTAACCCCCTTTAGCCTGTCATTCATTTCAGCCTTCCAAATCTTCAGGAAGGGAAGGGACTTCTTGGTAAACCAACCTGTAAGCATATGGGAAGGACGTTCTGCAAATATAGCTCCCAACTTTTCTGAATGACAGAGGAACTCTTAGAAGGGAGAGTTGGTGATGCCAAATTGGCAATAAATACCCCAGGACTGCAGCTCAGCTCAGCACCTAACTCCATAGAGCACTCACTTACTTCAGGAAGGGTGCATTTACTCAGTAAGACAGATTAAAGGATCACTTGGTTCATATGGACTCAGACAAAAGTGGGCTAAGTGATCTTTAAACAGATTTGACCAAGCTGAGAAATACCAAAGACTTACAATTTTTCAATCAGAAAACACAGCATGGAATAGCAGGAAGAGTACCAGACTGGAAGCCAGAGAACCTGGAATCCAGCTCAGCCTATCCTGAACTTGCTAGCTGGGGAAGCCCTCAGGGCGGTCACTTCACCTCTCTGTAATTCAAGTTTTGTCTTCTATGAAACAAGGAAAATAGTATCTGTCATGCCTCAGAGAATCACCACAAGGTTAACATATGTGGAAATATTTTAAAGTGTACAAACACCATATCAACATTAAAGTCCCCATATGAACATGAAGACCTAAGGCTTTCTTGGTTTAGTCTGAAGAAGCTTCCAACACAAGGCTGGATTAGGAAAGATGAAAATGAAATAAAAGTTGGACTGGGGCTGGGCGTAGTGGCTCACACCTGTAATCCCAGCACTTTGGGAGGCCAAGGCGGGCAGATCATGAGGTTAAGAGATTGAGACAAGCCTGGCCGACATGGTGAAACCCCGTCTCTACTAAAAATACAAAAATTAGCTGGGCATTGTGGCAAGTGTCTGTAATCCCAGCTACTCAGGAAACTGAGGTAGGAGAATCACTTGAATCCGGGAGGCAGAGGTTGCAGTGAGCCAAGATCACACCATTGCACTCCAGCCTGGGCTACAAGAGCAAAACTCCATCTCAAAAAAAAAGTTGGACTGGGAGCCTTACAGAGTTCACACATGTTTGTAACATTCTTCAGATGTCGTGTGCACAAATTGGAGTTATTAGTCCAATATTTATAAAGAAAAATCATATTTTGAATGTAGCCAAATAACTTCCTAATTAAAATAATGTGATCTTTAGAAGGTTTTTGGGGAGGAGGTAATGGAGAGAGGATCAGAATTAGGAGGATCAAAGTAGAATGCATATACTTGAAAATAAATATAAGGCCGGGCACGGTGGCTCACGCCTGTAATCCCAGCACTTTGGGAGGCCGAGGCAGGTGGATCACCTGAGGTCAGGAGTTCAAGACCAGCCTGATCAACATGGAGAAACCCCATCTCTACTAAAAATACAAAATTAGCCGGTCATGGGGTCATGGTGGCGCATGCCTGTAATCCCAGCTACTCAGGAGGCTGAGGCAGGAGAATTGCTTGAACCCCGGAGGTGGATTGCAGTGAGCTGAAATTGGGCCATTGCACTCCAGCCTGGGCAACAAAAGTGAAACTCCGTCTCAAAAAAAAAAAAAAAAGAAGAAAAGAAAAGAAATATAATATTTGGCCAAAGAAAAATAAAAGCTCTACCTAATCAGTCTGCAGAAATGCCTAGAAAATAAACCATCTTCTAAGTATATCAGCGATTTTAAAGAGGATAAAGTATGAGGAAGGGGGAGAGTTGTCTATGAGAAAAAGTATATAATTTTACAACATTTTATGTTTATTAAAAGGGAGCATGGGTTAAAACCACCATGAGAATTAGGTCATCAAACCATCAACAATAGACTAATATTCTCCCAAAATTCCTATGTTGAAATTCCAGTTCCCAATATGATGGCATTAGGAGATGGAGCCTTTCATAAGTGATTAGTGATTCATGAATTGGTGAATGAGATTAGTGCTGTTATCAAAGACATGCAAGAGATCCACTGCAAGAGAAATCAATTGCAGGAGAAGACACAGTGAGAAGACAGCCATTGTCTGTGAACCAGGAAACGGCCTCACCAGATACCGATTCTGATAGTGACTTAATCTCAGCTTTCCAAGCCTCTAGTACTGTAAGAAATAAATTTATGTTGTTTATAACCTACCCAGTTTATGGTATTTTTGTAACAAAAATTTCTGTAACAGCCTAAATGGACTAAGATTCCATCTCTAAGTAGAACAGTCATCCTAAAGTAGTTACAACACAACAAAAACAAGGGGAAGACTTAATTGAAAAATTTCATTCCTGAGATGTAATAAACCAGGTGAATTTAGTAATGGGAAATGATTCTGCAAGGGACTTTTAGCATTCTCACCCTCCAGAAGCATGTCAGAAAAATCTAGCACATTATTCCCTGGGTGGGACAGATTTGGGAGAATGCATGCTACCTTATCAGCTGTCTGTCCCTCCCTGGGAGACTGATGCTTCCCAATGCACAACTCAATTCAAAGCAGCAACATACTCTGAAATTTCGTCTCTTTCTTTCTTTCTTTCTTCTTTCTCTTTCTCTTTCTTTCCTTCTTTCTTTTCTTTCTTTCCTTTCTTTCTCTCTTTCTTTCTTTCTTTCTCTCCTTCCTTCCTTCCACCCTCCCTCCCTCTTTCTTTCTTTTCTTTCTTCCTTTCTTCCTTTCTTTCTTTTCTCTTTCTCTTTTTTCTTTCTTTTTTTCCTTCCTTCTTTCCTTCCTTCCTTCTTCTCTTTTTCTTCTTACTGAGACAGGTTCTCACTCCGTTGCCCAGGCTGGAGTGCAGTGGCATGATTATAGCTCATTGCAGCCTTGAACTCCTGGCCTCAAACTATCCTCCCATCTCTGCCTCCTGAGTAGCTGGGTCTACAGGCATCCACCACTATGCCTGGTTAATTTTTTAAAGTTTTTGTAGAGATAGGGTCTCACTTTCTTGCCCAGGTTGGTCTTGAACTCTTGGTCTCAAGTGATCTTCCCACCTCAGCCTCCCAAAGTGTTGGGATTATAGGTATGAGTCACCATGCTCAAACCAGAAAGTATTTTTATGTAAAAATAAATTATGCAATGGCATTTTATGAACTTCAAAGAAAAATACTTTGTGTTGTTCTCATATCTGAGAATAAAAATGATTAATTTTCTAAATAAAACATATTCTGTTATTTTACAACTTTTCTAAAAATAGAAGGGTTTAAATTGTGATTAAAAGTAGTAGGTAGAGTGTACACCTATGTTCATAGCAGCATTACTTACAATAGTCAAGATTAGAAACTACCCAAGTGTTCATCTACAGATGAATGGAAACAAACTTTGTATATAGATATATATGAATATTATTCAGCCTTAAATGGGAATGAAACTCTGACACAATACTACAATGTGGATGCATCTTGCAGACACGCTAAGTAAAATAAGCAAGCCACAAAAAGACAAATACTATGAGTCCACTTACATGAAGTGTCTAAAGTAATAAAATGCATAGAAATGGAAAGTAGAATTAAGGTTGCCAGGAGCTGAGGAGAGGGGAAAATGAGGAGTTGTTTAATGGGGATAGAGTTTCAGTTGTGACAGATGGAAAAGTTCTGGACACTGATTACACAACAATGTAATTCACTTAACACTATTGAACTGCACACTTAAAAATGGTTAAGATGGTAAATTTTATGTTATGTGTATTTTACCACTATTTTAAAAATTAGTTGAAAAATAGTAGGCCAAAATTTGTTTCTAACTGTGGCTTCCCACTGCCATTTAGAGGGAGTTTTGTTGTGAAATTTTAGGCGATTTACTTTGTCAAATTTTACTGAGTCATGGGTTTGTTTTCCCATGGAAAAATTACTAAAATAAGGGCATGTGGAAATACATAACACTTAAGTCACTTCCAGGGGAGGTATTGCAAAGGTGTGTCCATAAGGCTTTTGACTTTGATGAGATAAAAGCCAGGCTGCCTTTTCTTCCTTCTCACTGCATCCCATCTCCCAGGGCCAGCCCATTCCTCAAAAGAGTGAAAAACACAGGAAAATTACTGCCTTAACTATCCTGATCCTCATTTTTTTTCCTGTGTAAAATGAAGACGTTAATAAACAATGCCTTTCTTGTTAGAAATGTAAAGGTCAAATGCAAAGAAATGTGAAATCCTAAGTCCTGCATGCCTTCTACCACTGGTCTAGTCACGTGTGCCAGCTGAACATTCCCTGGGCTGCAAGTAATGTGACTGATGGTTTTATCCCTGGTTTTCCCAGGGAGAAATCTAGACACAGAAATCCTGAAAAATGCCTCTGTGGAAAGGTGGATCCAAAGTGCGTCTTCTAAGGGAAGCTGCAGAATGTTTCTCCCTCAGCCTATAGTTTGACAGAATGCTAAGATATCAAGATGAAACTCTGAAAACCTGAGGATTTTTCATGGATTTCATTATTCTATTGAAGACCTAAAAAAAAAAGTGGCTGATAAATATATTTTTAGAAATTGCTTTAGTATGATTTTTATTAATTTAAATTAACATTTATTTAATTAACTACATAAAACCTGTGTATAAAAGAGGCAAAAGATTATTCTTGCTCTCAGCCAGACAGTTGCTGATAAGGTAGTTTCGACAGGAATCTCATAGAATAAGAGGGCCCTGACTCAACAACCATCAATATGGTTGGAATGTGGTATTTGCTCTTCCTGGAAACAATGCTTCCCACTTATAGAGTTTATATTCAATGTGGTGTTAATACATAGACCTCATCCAACTATCTCTCTGTGAAATCTGAGTTCCTACTCAAGTCAATATCCTGTAATATGCTAAACAAAAACCTCCTGTATTAGTGTCCTGAGGCCACTGTAACGAAGTACCACAAACTGGGTGGCTTAAACAACAAGAATGTATTCTCTCACTGTTGTGAAGGTCAGAAGTCCAAAATCAAGGTGTTAGCAGGGACACCCTTCCTTGGAAGGTTGCAATCCTTCCTTGCCTCTTTCATCTTCTTCTGGGCCTTTGCATTTCTTGGTCTGTGGCAGGATAACTCCAATCTCTGCCAGAGGTTACAAATGGCCTTATACCCTGTGTCTCTGTATTTTTCCCTCTTCTCATACAGACACTAGTCATTACACTAGATTTTTGTATGCACTGTAAATCCAGGATGGTTTTATCCCAGAATCCTTTTTATATCCCAAATATATCTACAAAGATTCTCTTTTCAAATAAGGTCACATTCTGATATTCCAGGTTGGAATGCTCTGAATGTTTGTGTACCCCCAAAATTCATATGTTCAAACTTTTTTTTTTTTGAGAAAGAGTCTTCCTCTGTTACCTGGGCTTTAGTGCAGTGGCACCATCTCAGCTCACTGCAACCTCCACCTCCTGGGCTCAAGTGGTTCTCCTGCCTCAGCCTCCCTAGTAGCTGGGATTACAGGTGCGTGCCACCACGCCCAGTACTTTTAGTAGAGACAGGGTTTCACCATATTGGCCAGGCTGGTCTCAAACTCCTGACCTCAGGTGATTCACCCGCTTCAGCCTCCCAAAGTGCTGGGATTACAGGCATGAGCCACCATGCCCAGCCCATATGTTGAAACTTAATCCCCAATATGAGAGTGTTAAGAGATGTGGCTTTTTTTGGGGGGGGAGTGATTAAGCCATGAACACAGATTCCTCATGAATTGGATTAATACCCTATAAAAGAGGCTTCAAGGACCTTGGTCAACCTTTCTGCCATGTGAGGACGCAGCAAGAAGTCACCATCTATGAAGCAGTGAGTAAACCCCCACCAAACACTGAATAGGAAGTCATCTTGATCTTGCACTTCCCAGCCTCCAGAACTATGAGCAATAAATTTTCTTTTGTTTATAAATTACCTAGTCTATGGTATTTTTGTTATAGCGCCTCAAATGAACTAAGACACAGATGCGTACAAATTTAGGGAAAAATTATTCAACCCACTATACCTCTTTCCCTTTCACAAATTCCTATTTGATTAATGGTGCCTGTGGTTTATTTAGTGACAACAGTATCTATGGTCAATATGTGAGATTCTCAGAAAAGGAAATGTAGCCATCAGCAGCCAATAGAAAGTGGGAGGCAATGGAAATCCTACCTCATTCCCCATGTTAGAGAAAAAAAATCAGTACATGAAGACATGAAATAATGCTTTGTGGGCCTGTTTTCTTGTAGCTTCTGTATATGTCAATCTTTTATGCTCAGCTTTCTTCATATCTTATTTTTTAATTTTAGTATAAAAATAAATGTTTTATTGCCTTCAATTTACCATTACTATTTTTTACATCAGTTGTTCTTTGTGTGTGTGTATGTGTTGGATTTACTTTTCTGGAGTGTGACTGCATGTGGTATGTGTGTATGTGTGTGACCTAAATAAGTTTTTCCCCTGAAAAGAAAACAACATCAACATTTAAAGATGAGGTTAACAGAACTCACTTTATTAAATGCCTGTTAGGTGTCCAGGCCTTGAGCTAAGGAATAAGAACAATGATGAATAAAGGCCATCCCTGCTCTCAAGGTGTTTGTAGACTACAAAGGAGCCTGCAACCTTGCAGCAAAACAAAAAAGTAAAGAAACACAAACCACAGAGCATGTTGCACTCAACAGAGGTTCATTCTCCCCCATTGTGAAGATGCTGGGAGTAATTGGAACTTTGTTGAAGAAAATAGGGAGATCATTTCTGTTTTGTCTGTGTATCACCGTGACTGCCTAGCACCATGGAGAAAGGGACCCCCTTTCAGAGCACAAACTCTGACCACAGAGGCCCTTGGTCTATCCTTTGTTTTACTCTAAACTTTTCTCAAAATAATCATGGATGAAGCTGGAAACCATCATTCTAAGCAAACTAACACAGGAACAGAAAACTAAGTATCACATATTCTCACTCACAATGGGAAATGAACAATAAGATCACATGGACACAAGGAGGGGAACATCACACAATGGGGCCTATTATGGGGTGAGGGGCTGGGAGAGTGATGGCATTAGGAGAAATACCTAACATAGATGATGTGTTGACGGGTGCAGCAAACCACCATGGCATGTGTATACCTATGTAACAAACCTGCACATTCTGCACGTGTATCCCAGAACTTAAAGTATAATAAATAAATAAATAAATAAATAAATAAATAACGCTTTGTGAATCTGTACTTCTGGAGAAAAGCCCACACAACTCTGGGACATTAGTATGCATCACAAGTAAGATTTTAAAAATAATTTAAAAAGTATTATTTCTGTTTTTGTTACCTTGTCATTAAATAAGGTTTCTATCATCCTTGACCTCTCAAGATCAGTGATTTAGCTACATGTAAATGCCTTCTTGCATTGGATTCTTCTCATAAACCAGACTGCTCATTTCTCTCGTGGTTTGGGCCTTCTATGACTGCACATATATAGCTGCTTCAGAATAGAAAGCCACTTTCTCTCTTAGCAAGGTATGGCTTTTCCAATGTCCCCTCTTGCTTTGCCAAGCTGAATTCCAAAGTTGTGTTAAATCTCAGCTAAATCAGTGTATTTGCCTTTCCTGCCTATGGCATTAATTGCACTTTACCCATGCTATTATTTTCCATTTAACTTCTTAGACTTCCTAATTCCTTCATGTATTCTGGGATACCATTTGGATATGGAGATATTATGGAAATGATGTAGAAAGGGAATGAACTTCAGCACTCCAGGTCAGAGTTACTTGGCTACTTTTAAGCATTTTTTGCACCTTCTTTTTTGGTCCGTGGGAGCCTTGGACAATAAGCTTTATCCACTTACATTTCTGAATTCTACTTACATGAATCTGGTGCCAGAGAAAGTTCTTTGGTAAAGAATTAAAAGCAATGATCCCACTGTTTACAATCAGAGCTGGTGACTAATGAGGGTGCCTCTACTGACTCCTATCCCCATTGCTAACCTTCCTCAGAGGAGTAAAGTTCATTGAGACTGAGTATCTTCCAGACTCCTATTTTCTTCCACATAAAACTATACATTTTGTGAAAAAATTGGATCAGGAATTTTACTCTCTCAGGCCTTAACTAGCAATTCACTTTAAGAAAAGTGCAAGGAGAGGGGACAGCATGAAAATTATAAGCTACCCTTTGGATGGGCTTATGAAAGGCCCATTTACTCACAGACTATAAGAAATGGAATGTGTATATTATCAAAAAGCAAACTGGAATCAGCCATGAAGTTGTGAATGTAAGAGAGGGGATTCTCCATCTTATTTTGTTTTTCTTTTTAACTTAAGAGCCAATTTTGCTAAGGAAGCCAAAATCCCTGTCTGCCTGGCCCATCATACTCGGATGTATGTAGAAGGTAGACAGACAAGGCACATGACAATGGCACAGATGCTCTTGGGTTTATGTCTGTCAAAGGGGGAGAAATTGTTCTTTTAAGATCCAGATTTTGAAGGCAAATAAACCAAAATTTCAGTCCCAAACCCACCTCCTCCTCATTGTGTGGTCTTTAGTAAATTTCTGAAAATGTCTAAGCTTGGCTTTTTCAGCTAGAAAGTGGCAATAATCATTTAACCCGTAAGTACCAGGTCCTGGCTGGATCAGTTGGCATGCTAAAAAAAGGATAACTGAAGAGGGTTTAATCAAGAGTTCATTCAGGGTATGGACAAAGCTAAGGAACCCATTAGAAGCAGTGAGGCACCCAGGGACTAGAGGTGGTGAAGGCCATTCCTACCATCAGTCCTGTAGGGATGGGGGAGGTGGGAGCTCTTATCAGAGCACTGGGGAACCTGCACATGGGAGATACTACCCAGCAAGAGCTGCTTCATTGAGGGATGCTGCCACTGCCACTGCCACATCACTGCCTGGCCAGGTGGGGGTGGAATAAACCCCACTAAGGCTCTTTCCTCTTGCTTTTCAATCCCATGGCAATGTGTTCCATTGGCTGCACTTGACATAAAGTCAGAGGACAAAGGAAGAGAGTGGCCAAGGAGGTGAGCTTCCTTTGCACAAAATCAGGTTAGAAAAGGATGAAGAGTGGATATGGAGGAACAAATAGATAATTTTCAGCATCTCTCTGTATTAGATGACTGTTGTTTGCCCAGTATCTCTTCTTTTGAGTAAATGCTATGCCTCACTCCATAAAACTTGAATGAGGCTGAAATAACATTTACCCCTCTCCAATGACCAGGACCAGAGAACTTCATCACCCTACCCTCTAGCAAATCAATCAAATTCAAATTTGAGATTTAATACAGGGTTTCTGGAAAATAGATAATCTCTTTTTCATTTGGATGTAGACTTGGGCCAAGCAACAGTCATCTTTCCAATTATACAGAAAGAACTAGCCTGACAGCAAAGGCAATGCAAAAAGAGCACAGAAGAGTCCAGGAATAGGGAGAAAGAGGCAGGTCCATGGTAACTTTGTTTGAGGCCCTTTGTTTAATTGTATCTAAAGGCAGTTATGCTTTTTAACATTTCGGTAATATGCTTTTTAATATCGTATTTTGGAAGAGTGGAAAGGTTAATAAGGAAATGTGAAGCACCCAGAGGTTAGCAACAACAGAAAGTCTCTGTGATATCAGAAATGGAGCTCAAAGGGAGGCGGTGGCACTACGGGATTCTCTGAGTTGGGGCCTCAGTAGGACCTGGAATCATGGAGAAGGAACTGCTTAGGAAATGCCGAGGCTGCCAGGCTGGAAGCATGGCAAAGACTGCACAACAGGAACTGAAACCAGAGAAGAGATGCTACCTCAAGTACAGAGAGTGAGAAGAAATAGTCTGGCTTCTCCTTCCCTTCCACCCTTTGGATGCCCACTCCTCTGCCTTCACTTAGCTAAATCTAATTGTGAGACTAACATTCAGAGCTGAGCAGAAAAAGGGGCAGGGTATGGCTTTCAGAGCAAATAAGTAATACACGTGGTCAGGACATATTCGTTCTGTTTTCCTCTTTCCTTCCAAAATGCATTCCAAACTTTAGTGAAGGATACACAATTTTTTCTCAAATCTCAGAGAATGGGGGTCAGGTTATTTTCTGCTTAGAAACTTGAGTGGGTTACTACATAAGACAAGGCAATTTGGTCTGATATTCAAGTTCATTTAGACTATTGCCATAATTTATGGGCATGAAATAACATGATAGAAAAATGTAAAGGTAAATTGAAATCCAGTCACATTAGGCTACTTGCTCTTTTTGATTAGAGTATATTTTCCTGCACTTGCTAATAATAGTCCTTCTGCCAGGCTTACCATCTTCTTCCCCATTTTTCTTTACTGAGATTTTATCTTCACATCACAAATTAAGTACTATTCCTTCAAGAAACATACTGGCTTGCCCAAACTTTGTTGTATCTCTCCCTTCTTAAACTCTTATATCATTCTCATGGCACTTAACACATTAGATCTTGTGTTTTAGATATTGAAATTTCTATCATTTGCTTTGATAATAGATTGTGATTTCTGCAAAGGCAAAGAGTGCTTTCCTCAACTTTGTATCCTTTGGGGTGGGTTTAAATGATCTCTTTTACCTACTAGGTGTTTGATAAATGTTTGTTGTAGCAGATGAACACCTGAAACAGTAATTCAGAACCTTAGGTTCTAGTATTTTCTATGTCACATTAGTGTGACTTGCAGAATGGCTCAGCTTAGCTTTTCCTATGTAAAATAAGTTCAGACTAGATGAATTCCAAGGTCTCTCCTGGCCCTTTCAATTCCCTAATTTCAAGTAGAATTTAGAAGCAAAAATTTGTAAGCAGCAATTTTATAGTTCTATTATGGAATTTCTACTTGGGGAAAGCTAACATTTCATGATCTCATTCTTGCTGGATTCTTTCTCAAGATTTTCCATGGAGCTGAAATTTACCCACTACCTTGAGAAAGAAATGTACGTGCTTCATGATCCTCACTCCACTTTCTTGTCCTTAATGCTTTTCCTCTGATGATTGCTCATTTCACACCCCAAAAGCAACTCATTTTATAAACGTTTTACAGCACAGCAAGCAGTAAAGAATAAGAAATTACAAAATATTATATCCTATAAAGAAACACTGCTCCTAATGCATCCACAAAAATCAAGCTCATAATTCCTGGTTTGTCAATTATAATGGTAAAATATGTATTTATATAATACATATGATATGATGGATGCTATTGGAGTGAGTTTGGCATATTTATTTATTTATTTTTTTATGGTACTCATCCATGTTTCAAATTCAGGAACAATGGGAAAGTAATATATGAAACCTTAATAGGAAATACAATAGAGATCACAAAACACTACCATTTGATTTTTTATGCAAATACTTCAATATTCCAATATTTTTACTCACTTGCTAAATAAAGCACATGACTCGAAATGCTAAATAATTTAATTAGTCTAAATCTTTTAAATAAAATGTTGGTGAAAAACCAAAATTGTTTAGTAAGGTATGTATGACCTTGTTTATTATCTATCATAGACATCAAGATGATCATAGTTAATACCAATTTAAGCTTTATAGAATACTCTTTTAGGCCCAATATTGATATGTTAAAAGAAGGTATCAGAGAATCTTGTATTTATGGCATCAGGTTACAAAGATCTATTCAAAACCATTTTTGTCAAAGTTTAAACACTGGAACAAAAGTCAAATTGTTTCTAAATGAGACACAAATGATTCTTGCTAATAGTACAAATTTTGTCCCATGGGTAATACTATTGTCTTTTTCTTTTTTAAAACAATTATTTTGATTTTTTTTTAGATTCAGGGAACACATGGGCAGGTTTGTTAGCTGGGTGTACTGTGTGATGTTGAGGTTTAGGGTATGGATGATCCTGTCACCCAGGTAGTGAGCAGAGTCCCCAGTAGGTAGTTTTTCAGCTCTTGTCCCCGCTCCCCACCCTACCTCCCTAGTGTCTATTATTCCCATGGGTCCTCAGGTATTACTATTTTCAAGTTTTTTTCTTTACATGAAACTACTGAAAGCAAAAGTATGTCACACTTATAGGTTACTCTGTACATTTATCATTCTATTAATAAACATCTTAAGTAATTAAGTAGTATATTAAGGCCATAAACCAAGTCATTATCTCCTATCAAAGGACTACTGTTATTCAATCGTCTAGAAAATTCATTTTAGGCAGGACACAGTGGCTCACGTCTGTAATCTCAGCACTTTGGGAGGCCGAGGTGGGTGGATCATGAAGTCAGGAGTTCGAGACCATCCTGACCAGCATGGTGAAATCCCGCCTTTACTAAAAATACAAAACTTAGCTGGGCATGGTGGTGTGTGCCTATAATCCCAGCTACTCAGGAGGCTGAGGCAGGAGAATCGCTTGAACCCGGGAGGCAGAGGTTGCAGTGAGCTGAAATAGTGCCATTGCATTCCAGCTTGGGTGACAGAGAGAAACTCTGTCTTAAAAAAAAAGAAAATTCATTTTAATGGGTTATGTTACAGGGTTGAGGTCAGCCTACAGACACAAAATAGGTTAACTGAATTTTTTTTTTTTTCGTAACAGGTTTTAATTTTTTCATTGGAACAGGTTTTGGGGGTGGGGATACTAAATGTGGCAGGGTTCAACAAACTTACATTTTATCAAAATAAAGTTCTTAAAGAATACAATGATAGCACATGCTTTAACTCTTATAGCACAAACCCTCATATTAATTGATGGTCACAGAAAAATACTGTAATGCTTTAAACAGAAGTTTTAAAATACATCAATGACACAAGTTTCAAACAAAATGCAGTGATCAAAATACTTAACTGTCCTTTCATAAAGCTTTTACAAACACAATCAGTCTTCGCTGTCTGAGCAAATCAGTTTTAGTTTCTTCATGGTCCTCCATTTATCTTTTAACATGACACTTGTCCGGTTGTTGAATTTATAATGCAGTAGTATTTTAGACCAGTTTCCCTCTCCATATTTCCTCACGCCAGATCTCAAATTCCTGTCTTCTTCCCAAAGCCATGACTGTCTTTTTCTAGCTCGATGTTTTTCAGGAGTTACCGGTTGCCTCTTTGAAACAGGTATTCTGCTTTCAGTGGCTCTTCTGCTTTCTTTTTTCTTTTTTGTACTTTGAGGAGTTCCTACTCTTCTTTCTTTCTTATTAAGGTCTTGTTGCTGGGTTCCATGTTGCAGCTTAGATAAGAAAAGATTCTTGTGAGTCCTTTTTCTTGTATCCAAATTAGCTTCAGTTTCCATGTCAACATAATTACCATTAGGTTTATCTTGAGAAGTTATTGTTCTTGTTCTTTTACTTTCTACTACTTTTGCTGCTGCCTTCATTAGAAAGGTTGATGATTTTTCACTTAGCACATAATTCACATAACTCTTAATTTTCTCCATCATGTGGTTGTAGCTGAAGTGTTGAAAAAAGGAATGAAATGTATCTTTCTGAGAGATTATCACAAGCAATTTGCTTTTGAGAGGCATGTAAGAATTTGGATCACCAAATATTCTTTCAAAGACTTCTTCTGCTTCTTTAAAGTTGTCATTTTCCATACAAACAGCTATAGCCTGAATTTTAATTAAATTCTGTATTTCTTCTTGAAGTTTGTCATGTTCCTTTTCAATCGAACCCCAAATCATCAGGGCTGATTCCAAGGGTGTAATTCGTTCATCATTTTCAAACTGTGCATCAAGGGTTTTTCCTGCTGCAATTCTTGTCAAAAACTGACATACGTATATCATTCTCAACTGGTAAGCTGTTAGACTGGATAGTCCGTGAATAATAGCCTCTGCGCTGTTGCGGGTCCTGCAGAAGTCCTTGGAGCGGCCGTCGCGGAAAGCTCGGCAAAGAGAGAGGCAGAGGAAATCGAGCATGCAGCCGGCAGCCACGGCCTCGGCCTCGGCCACCAGGCCCGCGTCCTCCTCCTCCTCCTCCTCCTCCTCCGCGGGGGCCCCCACCTGCACCTGGCACTTGAGCCGTTCCTGGCATTCGAACTGCTCCTCATCGTTTCTCTCTGTTTCTGCCACCTGTTCCTCAGTAGGGTCGGCATCCCTACCATCCGCCGGCATATTTATTAAAATTTATTTTTATGAAAAAAGATTTAAAAAAGAAATGTCTGCTCTAAGCAGTTACATGAAAATGGATAAATACAAAAGCAAGCACAAGAGTATTCAATAGAGAATTGTGAGCCTGAACAATCAAGTTTCAGGCAAATCTTGTGTGGTTCATAATTTTAGCCCTTTATTATGCAAACCTGCCAATTCGATTTCCCAATTCAAGAAATGTTTGGGGTGATTATCAAGTTATATTTACTGTTCTGTGGACCTACTAAAATATGCACCATCTTGAAAGAGTGTTCAAATTACCTTGGAATACACTTTTAGATCCTCTTTTGTAAGCAAAAGTTGACAGACTAAAATGTATTCTTTCTTAACTGGCATCAGCATGTGAGACTTTAGAAAAGTTGGTAGAGCAAGTAATGATTCTGTTGCAGAGCTAGACAAATACCTTCCAAATCAACAAATTCAAACAGAGAAAAAAAGTTGCTGATCTTAGATGAATTGCCACATGTTGCCACTTCCTTTCACATGTGTCTTGGTAGAAAAATTCTCATATAGAATTTTTCCCACCCATCAGAAGAAAGTAGTTATTACCTCAATTTCCTATCTCCTCTTCTGCATCTCACCTTCTGAGGAGATAAATATTAGAATCTCAAAGTATCCACTGCTAAAACCCAGACATAAGGGGTTGAGATGCAAACTGGAAAAACTGGGAAAGTATTAAATTCTGGACCTCTCTTCCCCCTCTGGCTTCTCTCTCATCTCTCTCACTCTGTCTGTCTGTCTCTCTCTCTATCTTCCTTACTCTTTCTAAAAGAAGACCTTGAAAGAGTTTTATGTATATGCAGAATCAAATTTCTCTCCTCTCTTCTTCTCTCTTCAGTGCACTCTGTTCAGGCTTCTGTTGTCATCCCTCCACCAAAACTGTTTTAGTCAACATCGTCGATGACCTCAATGCTACTAATACCAAAGTTCTAGTTTCAAGCTTTGTCTAACTCAACTCTAGCAGCATGAAACACAACTTATTACTCTCTACTCCTTGAAGCATTGTCTTGTCTTCCAGGAATACACACTGCCAGTGTTCCTTCTCTTATTGCCTGCTCTTTTTCTTTCTGACAAATAGAAGTATTTCATGGCTCAGGCCTTGAAACTCTTCCCTTATCCATCTAACTATCCATTCACACTCACTTTCTTCATGAGTTCATTTAGTCTTGTGATAAGTTCTAAATACATAACTTTAGTCTCAGCCTCTTTCCTGAGATATAGACTCAGAGATCCAGCTGAGTACCGGATGTCTTCACTTGAATGTTCAATGGCCATCTCAAAGTCAACATGTCCGGAACCAAGCTTCTATATTCAATCCAGCCTCCCCAAATTTGCTTCTGCTCAGCCTGCCCCAACTCAGTGGATGGTGATACCATTGATCCAGTCAGGACTAGGACAAGAGTGAAGTAAGCCAACCACTTAGGCACAAACTTTAAGGCATTCAGAGCATCAAGGAAGTGCTGACCTTGCTTTTGCATGGCTATGCAAGGGCCTCCTTAAATTGTATGCCCTCAACATCTCACTTGGCTCACCCTAGTACGAGCCCTGCTTCTTCTTGCTCAAGCCAAAAACTTCAGCATCATCCTTTATGCCTCTGTTTCTCTCACTGTCTCTTCCAATCTACCAGGATATCCTATTGGCTCTACCTTCATTAATATTAAAGTGTTTGATCCAGTTATTAAAGAAATAATTAGATATATCAAAAGTAATGGAGGAGTTATTATAAAAATATAATTCTTGTCCTAAAGAAGAAAAACCAAAAGTCTGCTCTTATTTTCACAAAGGCAGGGAACTAATAGACATACTGTTTCAAGGTGTTTTAAAAAATTAATAGACTTTGATTTTTAGACCAGTTTTAGGTTTTCAGAAAATGTGAGCAAAATATATGGGGTTCCTGTTTACTCTCTTCCCCCACCAGCCTCTGGTTTTTCCTATTGTTAACATTTTGTGTTGGTGTGGCACATTTGTTACAACTGATGAACCAATATTCATGCATTATGATTAACTAACATCCACAGTTTATATTAGGATTTAGTCCCTGTGTTGTACGGTTCTATGGGCTTTGCTAAATGCATTATGTCATATATTTCCCATAACAGTATCTTAAAGAGTAATTTCACTGCCCTAACAATCTTCAGGGGCTTATTTCCCCTCAGCTAGCAGTGACATCTTTAGGTACAAGTACACACCACCTATAACAACTTAATTTATTGCCTTCTAGGCAAGCCAGGGCAGGGACTAAGGACAGTGACAATGTCTCCTATCTTCCATTCAGGAGCCTGTGTTTGGTGCAGAGCCCAGGGTTCCTAGGTCCAGCCTATATGCTCCAACGGTGGTTTCCTACACTCAGAGACAATGAACTTGCAGACACATCACAAACGCCGGATGCTCTGCAAAGCTGTCCTGATTTCTCCTAGCAACATGAGTTGCCACATTTTCTTTACTCTAAGGTGTCAGGCACATGATCATGGTATTCATCAGGCTGTCTGATCCTCTGATTATATGTCAGTCTCCCAGACTAGATCAGGGGCTTTTCAAGGGCAGAAGCTCTGTCTTAGTCATCTGTGTCTTCCTCAGGGCCTGTACTTGCCACTTGTTGATAATATGAAAAGAGTTGGGGTTGTCAGGGGGAGGAAGAAGGATAGTGGAATGAATAAAGGGAAAAGAGGGAAAGAAAAAAGACAGGGAGATAGGGAAGGTGTTTGTGCCCATGCCCTTGGTCACAGGTCACTATGGGTGGGCACAGGTGTTCAGCACCAGAATGACAGGAAGATGAGTAAGAGAGGGCATCTCTGAGTCAGGGCTGGTGCATTTCTCACACACAACAATCCAGCCACATCACTGACGAATCTGGGATGTTGTACTTTTCCCCACCAGCAGCCCTAGTTGCACATGACACGATATTGCCTGCTATTGCACTGACTTCATATAGTCCTAGGACCTCAGGGTTAATGAGTTCTCAGTTACGTGGAACAGCTTTGTTTGATAGGTTACTCTAGTTTTATATGTAAGAAAACTTGGTGTTCTTATATTATTTAATATATTGATTTGCTACGTTGTATAAAAAGACAAATAAATGAGACTTCTTTAAACTGTCTTAGAAGAAGTCTCAAGTCTCCTGTGGCTCTCAAACCTCAGTGTGGACAGGCAGTTCACGACATTTGTTGTCCATAGTGTACTTATTTGGACAGTTTCTCAATTTCCAAACAGCAGTGATGTTTTTTGCAACAAATAAATTACAAAACAAAATATTTCACGTTTTGTCCTCCCTCTGATAGAAATCTCTGTGGTCCTAAACAATTAAAGCTCCTTAGTTTAAATTGGAAGTATTATTAAGGAAAGTTGAAATTTTATGAAAGTGATTAAATTGAAGATTCAAAAATGTGTCTACATTTGGGAATATTGATTATGACTTTAATGTTAACTTTTTTGATCTGATACCATTTCCAAAAATTTAACCCTACAGAAATACTAAAACATATGTGCAGTTATAGGTTAAAAGAATATGATGAAATTATTTGCAGTAGGACAAAATTTAAAACAATTCAAATGGTTTTAAAAGAGGCTTAAATAACTATATTTAATGATGAGTAAGTAGTAGGTTAAAAAACGAATTATTTTGAATAATAAGAAAAATAAAGATTCTAAGATACGTATTCAGTGAAGAAAGTTTCAGGATCACATGTTTGCTATTATTTCATTTTTGCAAAACAAACAAACAAGAATAAAACCAAAAGCTACACAGGCACGCGTGCGCGCACACACACACACACAGCGCAAGACACTTGTGAATTGAAGGGGGTAATATTAATATTCACACAGGAACCATCAGCATGATATAGGAGTGTCAAGAAAACCAGGATCTATAACCACCTTAATTTAATGGACTTTATATTCTGTATTATACCTTACTATCTATAAGAATAAAATTAAATTTTCCATACTTAAAGTATCTATAAAAAAATTGAGTAAATTGTAATCTTGGATCTCAAGTCCAGTTCCTCTAGTTCTGTCAGAACTATCTCCCTTCATTTCAAAGTTCATGGATTGATTTTTGGTTTTCCTAAAATGTACCACTGTATTTTAAATTTACACATCACCAGGGCATTCTTTTTTCTTGTTCTCTTATTATTAGAACATACATTTAACCCCTTCTGACAATCTAGTCATTGTAAACCTCCCAGCTTTATCAACTATTTTCCAAGCACTCACAGTGCAGATTTCTGGTATTACAATGGCCTTAAATTTTTTCCTTTGGATTTTTTGGAAAATAAATTACGGTGTCTATTTACATGGATAAAGAGTGACCACTGTCTTTGGCTGGTTCCTGTTGATAATGAGGTCAAGGCAGGGGCCTTCACTGAATTCCCACATGTGCTTTGTTGCAAGCCACACTCAGGTGACAGACAGTCTTGCAGTTGGTGCTGCTGGTCACATGAAGACTGGGAAAGAAAGTGCATCAGATCAAAATAAACTTATTTCTCTTGCAAAAAATAAAAACTCGAGGCACATGCGTTATGAATATTGGGTCAGAAGCATTATCTTCGTATTCAAAGACTAGCATATAATTATCAAGAACAGAAATGTAAAGAACATAAACAGCTTGATGATAGAATTGGTACACGTTTATTATTAGAAATTCTATTTGAAATCCAGAGAAGAGTAACTGAACGGAGAAAAACACAGACATTAGATGACAAAGAATATGAGAAAATTTCAACTTTTTTTTCCAATTGAATTTAACAATGTTTTACTCCACAGTTAACTGATTGATTTGCCTCTGCCAGGATGTAAATTCTCAGAGATATTCTTTCTGCCATTGTGCCAATCTGTGACACAGCTAGCCTAGGATTTATATGCTGTGCTTGTCAATATCCTTCAGAAATGCCCAGCAGAACACAGGCACATACATTCTCCTTCAGCAAACACTCATGGAATGTGAAATCAGAATGTGATTTCACTCATAGAACACTCATAGAATGTGAATTCTACTGGTACTGACTCATCTGGAGGGCTTGTTATGAGGCCTCATTCAGTATGAGGCAAAGGTTGTGAAGTTTGCATTTAAGTTTTTAAAAAGCTATGTATAAAAAGTGGCCACCATGATGATTAAACACATTATATTGTACCCTTATAAAATTTGAATAAAAACCACAAACTTCAATGACAATAAGTAATTGGTCTTACTTGGTCTGCTCATTCTGAAAAAACTGAGTCTTGTCCTATGCAACAGGGCTGGAACAGTTGCAACATGCATCAGTTGGAACATGTTTAGGAGCTAATGGATAGCATTGGTTTACATTTCATATAAGACAGAGTAAATTAAGGACACATTTCTAGTATCTTCAGGTATTCAAACAAGTAAATATTTCATATATCTCAGTTTGCTTCATTGTCAAGCACATTTTCATTTTGATAAAAATGTCTCAAAAATGCCTTAATAATGTGTGCATTGGTGAGGGAAATTTGGAAATAATGAACGTGAGCTAATCCTCTCTTTGTGACTGAAGGGTCCTCACATGAAATCATCACCTTTGGAGCTGTGCTTTTATAATGTGATGCTCACTGGATTTTTGAGATATAATGCCTGTCCCTAAACTGAATTGCCCCAAACTGCTTTATAGTTGTTGATTTCACTACCAGTGTCCTCTCCTTCACTCTTATTTTGCATTTCAGTGTACCAAATTTACAACGTTTTTGTTGGTTTTGTTACCAACAGAAACATCAGGTGAATTAAAAGATACCGAGATAAGTACTCATCAAACTAAAAAGTAAATGCAATTAGATGTTATTTTTGCCAGAGGGTGGGTGGGCAAATTTACCATAATCCATTGCATTAGTTGTCAGTATGGAGCATGCTTCAGAGTCATCTGGAAGGCTTGTTAAAATGCAGGTTGTTGGGTTCCACCCCAGAGCTTCTGATTCAGCAGATCTTGGGTGAGGCCTGAGAATGTGCATTTCTAGCAGTTTTCCAGTGGATGCTGCCCATCTGAGGACTACACATTGAGAGCTACTTGCTGCAGAGAAAAGTGGAATGGGGACAGTTGAAAGAATCAGTAAGAGTTTAAGGTTTCAGGAAATGTTTGGAAGTCTGCAAGTAGAAAAAGGGGAATGTTAATTTTCTCTTCACATATTGGGCATTACATGTATGGAACTCTAACACAAAGAGGGAGAGCTGTGGGAAAAAAATCAAGGGATTTCTCTGAAATGATAGGTTAGCGTTACATGTTAGTTCACAAAATGATTTTGGGAAGATATTTTAAATAATTCCAACAGTACAAACTGATACCACATCGGGCAACCTTGCTCTCCAAAATCCTCTCATGTTGCTTTTGCACTAGGCTGGCCTGGATGGAGCATTGGTTGGACCGCATGTGGCATTCCTAATGTCTCTATATTCTAACCCATTGGTTGCCAATAAAGTGCTTTGCCAACAGATTTTGTTCTGAGATAGGGCACAGCGCTGAAGAGAAAATAAATTTGCAAATCCAGTGATTTCATGGGCCACTAGGCTCTCTGGATTCTCTATTACCCAGTTTATCTTTTGTTCATTTAATGCATCGCAAACAACATTGAATTAGTTTGTTGGACAATTGGGTAAGATATTAAACTAACGATATAATATAAATATGTCAAGTCATTATTTTAAGAGTACATCTGTAAGTCATAGTTGGAGAAGGCTTTTTCTTGTGAACGCTGTAAAGGCTTTTCCCCACAACTCTAATAGTTCAACAGGTACCAACTTTTATAAATAATACTTCTTTTTCAGAGTTGTTCACAAGTGAGACAAAGAATTTTCTATAATGGATGTTTAAAAAAATCAGTTCCAAGGAAATTAATTCTTGTAAACCTCCCAAAATAAACATCAGGAAATTAAATTGGTGTTGGTTTGTTAGTAGAATGAACATCCCCAAAGAAATCCAAGATTGCAAATGTTTTAGCTCAGACTTAGTTTCTAGTCTCTGAAAGACCCTTCCTTCCTGAGCTATGACCACCTACAGCCCTCCTGCAGCTTCACCATTGCCTTGACTTTCAGCACGAATCCTGCAATGATGCTAAGGAGATTTACATGACTACGTGTCTGCCAGCTGTGGTTTCATCATTTTTCTTTGTCTCTGAGCTTATGCAGAGACAATACCCTGGGTCTGGTAAGTGGATCTCAGTCTGTTCCTTAGTCTCCTCTCCCGGCACCCAAGTCTGATTTCTGAGCTTCAGCTTGATCCTTTTTTGTTACCTGTCATCATCCTCAGGAAGGGGTTCCCCAATCCTGGATCCTGGACCATTGTCTTGGACCCTCCTCTGAAATGACAAATATTCCTAATTCCAATTTGCTATCTTTCTTGTAAGGATAAATTGTCTTGTACTGTATCCGTCTGCTTGGACAGGTCAACACTTCATTTGCAACCCTTCGTGGATATCTACTTACCTGCACTACAACCTGCTATCACTCGATCTTGTTGGACACACTACTGTAGTCTTGCTTTACATCTGTGATGGAATCCATCCAACCAGATCCTATTCAGTAATACAGCCTTTTCTCAAATCCCAGCCCTTTCTCATCTGAGCTACATGACAATAAGTAATTGCTCTTACTTGGTCTGTTCATTCTGAAAAAACTGAGTCCTTACTGAGTGGAGTTTCATAAGGACTGAGTTCTTATGGAACCATGTTATGCATGGGAGTGATGGACATGAACAAGGTACAATTTCTCTCTTGAAGAAACTCATTCTTTTTTTTTTTTTTTGAGACAGAGTTTCACTCTCTCACCCAGGCTGGAGTGTAGTGACATAATCTTGGCTCACGGGAACCTCTGTCTCCTGGGCTCAAGCGATTCTTCTGCCTCAGCCTCCTGAGTAGCTGGGATTACAAAATTAGCCTGCCACCACGCCAGACTAAGTGTTTTTTTAACTTTTAGTAGAGACAGAGTTTTGCCATATTGGCCAGGTGGGTCTCCAACTCCTCGAGTGATCCGCCCACCTCAACCTCCCAAAGTGCTGGGAGTACAGGCATGAGCCACCGCACCTGGCTCATTTTTGAAGACAGAGCAAACAAGCAAACAATTGAAATACAGGTTGAGTATTCCTTATCCAAAATTCTCGGGACAAGATGCGTTTTGGATTTTTAAAAAATTTTCAACATTTGCATTAAACTTACTGGTTGACACCCCAAATTCAAAAATCTGAAATCTAAAAAGCTTTAATGAGCATTTCCTTTTGAGTATGACCTTTGAACATTGTGTCAGCATTCAAAAAATGTGAATTTCAGATTTTTGGATTAGGAATGCTCAACCTATACAATGCTTTAACCATACATTCTGAGAACCTTTCTCAAAAGTGTATAGTAGAAGAGGTCAGACAATCGTCCTTCCATAAACATTCATTCTATCATTTGCTCAAACCCCACTGTGTTTCAGGCATTTTGTTAATATATCGGGAATGGACCCAGAGGGCCTTTCTGAGAATTGTGAGTTAGACCCAGGTACTCACCCAGGGCCAGATCATCCATCACCTTTTGCCTTCAAATACCAATGATAATTTGTCTTGTGGTCCTAAGATGTTAATCAGAGCTGCTTATAATAGACAGCCTCTGAAACTGTCTTCTCTCCCCGGTGGCCCCAGATGGTCTACCCTGGATCCTGATGACATTAGGTTGGGGGGTTGTAAGTGCAGTCACTTTGTTGCCAGGTCCATTTTCTTTCCAGAACCTCTGAATCAAATGTCAGCCTGTTTTCATTGTTCCCTACCTGATAAGCTGGAGCTGGATATACCGAAGGAATGAAAGTTTTCTGAGCTGACTGCACTGATAAACCTAGAAGGAGACCATAGTGATAAATGCTTCATAATTTTCAGAAGTCAGCATTAACTGCTGAGTAGCAGAGTGGACTTAAATTTGTGTTTTCAGTGGAAATGATCACCGTGATGTCCTTACTGCCTCCTAACTCATGAAAGGAACAACTGGCTGGCCCCTGGAACTCCCTGCGTGACTGGTGATTGCCCATGGACTTCTAAGACACTCTTTACTCTGAGATGTGAATGTTGCCCACGGCCTTCAGCTGGTGGATGATATCTGGGCCTGAGATGACAGTATCAGGTATTCCTGAAGACATCCTGGGGAAATGTGGGGATTGCCATGGTGCCTCTGAGCTTACCTCTAGAACAGACACTTTGATAAGTGCTTTTGCTTCTTTCTCTGAATTCTAAATCAGCCCTAGAATGCTGGATGATAATTCTGAAACAAGCCCTACCCAGTCGATTTTCCTGAAGTTTCATGAGGATTCTGAAGAGTGGTGACAGGTGTTGGACTAAAATAAGGGAGGAAGGCCGAGGTGAGGAGAGCACTCAGAGACAGTGGGTGGACAGACGTCATCCAGAGACTTGCAGAAAATAGGACCAAAGCCATGGCCCCCGACAAGAGTGGCAATCCTAAGTGCAGTTTTAGTTGCACTTTTGAGATAATGAAAGTACAAAATCAATCACTTAATCTCTTTTAACATTAGTTTATTAATCTGCAAAACATTGACATGCTACCTCACAGCATTCTTCACATATAATAAGAAACAGCGTGTTAAAATACTAAACAAAGTTTAAGAAGTGATGCAAATATACTGTTAGGGTAGATTGTAGATTATAGTTCTATTGCTTATCTCTTTCTTATTTTCTGATAAGCTCTTATGAACATTGATTTAATTATTTCTTTTTCCTCTTTATTTATGAGCATACATGTCTTATTCAAGATTTAAAATATCACTTGGAAATTAACAAGGGGTTTCACAAATATAGTCGTATTCCTTATTTGTTCACAATATTTTGTCCCAAAATGTTGCTTTTAAAGAAATAAAAGAACTACTTCTAAAATTGTGGTAGAGTCAAGGCCGACTATAAACAAATGCTCACCAGCCAACAGAAGAAATCTATCCTGCAATATCAGTGACTTTCCCAGTGTACCATGATAGTTCCTTAAAGCTGTTATGAATTATTCCATAAACCTGTATTTAGAGACTTTTTTTTCGAATATCTTTTTAATGACTTAAACACCAGCGCGGAGACTCACAACGTAAACAGCCTCATTTCTCTGCTCTGTGCTTTGGGAGGGACAGGGACGCCATTTCCCTCCTTGGCTGAGATAAAACCTGTCTTGTAAATTAATAAATAATTTTCTAACTAACACAGCAAAAAAAAGAAAAAAAAATCCAAACGAGACCTAGTTTCCATCCAGGGACAGGATGTTTCTGGACACCCCCGGTTGCTGCTCCTCCTAAGGGCCTGGCTGTGGCTACTGCAGGGAGGATATAGTGAGAATGGCTTCCCTTCTGTTGTTTGCTGCTGTCTACACAGGCCAAGAACCTGCTCCCGTCTGCCCGGGCTGATGGAGTCTCACTCTTGAGAAAAATCTTGCTGGGGCAGGTCCTCTGGCAGCCCCAGCACCTTACCCTGAGTCATGGGAACTTGAGACTTTGTCCAAACCTTGGCTGGAAGGCTGGTCTTGGCACTCAACGACTTAGCTAGTGGATTTTTCACATTAAGACTGTACCTGGGCCTTTTTCATGATGACTTGGGTCCCAATCCTCGGAGCAGCTGAAAAAAGAGCTAGCGCCACCTGTGGATGCACCCACAATGAAATCAGAGGCCACGTGAGGTTTGCAAGGTGGAGTGGCCTGTAGTTTTAACTCGGGCACTATGGCAATGCAGACCCAAACCAATTGTGCCAGTTCTTGCTGGGTGGCAAAGCGTTGTCAGGCTTTGTGGTCACTCCTGATTTCTGTTTGGAAGCACAGTTCTCTTTCCAATGAGAATGGAAAATTGGAAAGGCCTGTAAAATTGGAAAGCCTGTAAAAGGCCGTAGAGTGGAGATGTATAAAAATGTACGGTCACCCATGTTTTAGGGGTCGACACCATGGACTTTTATCTCGCTCACCAACTTCCTCACACATACAGCTCTCTCCCTGTGGCCTCAGCCATCTCAGGCACTACAAAATCCTCACTGCTTGAAATTCACTTATGGAGTCCAACAAACAACTTTCTTTTAAAAAAAAAAGGCAGTAAAATCTCAGAATTTCTGTGCAATGCTTGCAACCTGCCCACTTGTTAAATAAACAGAACACCAAACTAACCAAAAGCTATGCAAGTGGCAGGCTGCCCTGAGCAGAGCCCTGCCTGTCTGCCAGGGACTACGGTGGCACAGGAGCAGGTCGTGATCATGCTGGAAGAAATGAGAGGTGGTTTCATTCCCTGACTTTCAAACTCTCATCTCGGGAGCCCCCAGTCCTAACACTGTATTCAGCAGCTGGAGTTACCTGGCCATGTAAAAGGACAAGGGAAGGCAGACCGTCCTCAACTTCTTCCTGTGTTTCTAGCAGGGAAGGAAAGCAATGGCTTCAGTCCCTCCGCCTCTAGGTAACAAGGCAAAGGCCTCCGTAACCCAGGCAGACAGGATGTGGGGAAGGTCTTGTGTCTTTTCCTAACTCAGAATTTCTGAGTCAGTGGGCTCCCGGAGAAAGACTGTCCTCTTAGCATGTGACCCTGAAGGCTTCTAGCACCAAAGGCTCGCTAACACCTCAGACCCTGTCTTCAGGTAAAGGGGATGGGAGGCAGAACCCTTCTCCTGATTGGTGTCTGAAGGAGGCAAGAAGGAGCATCTGCTATACCCCAGCCTGATTTCCCCCGTCTCAGCAGGAGAGGGGAGAGCTGAGGGTGCAGATGTTCTGGGCAGGTCAGTGCAGTTCGATGAATGCCTCCAGATCTTCCGGGATGAAGCCCTTGTAAGGGATCTTGTTCTTACCCAGGGCCTGGGCTGCAAGGCACTGCAGGGTCACGTAGTTGAAGGGCTGCATGGTACCCCCGGCCAGCAGCTTCTCTTCCAGCAGCTCCTCTTCCAGCAGCTCGTAGGCCGTCTTCTTGAAGGCGTTGGTGGCATCCATGTGGGCCCCTGCTTCATTCAGGGCATTCAGGATAGCCGGGCAGTTGTTCTGGGCTGCTATGTGTAGCGGGGTGTTGTCAAAATCCCTGCTGTCCCGGTCGGCCCTGCAGTCGAACAGCACTTTGACCACGTGCAAGGTGGGGAATCTGCCCACGAAGTAGCGGCCCACGTTTGTGGTGTCCTTGTCCACAGCCATGTGCAGAGGGGTGAAGCCGTTCTTGCCCCTGGGTGCGCACTTGAGCAGGCGGTAGATGGTCTGGTGCTTCAGGTGCTCCTGGCTGGGGGTGCACTCCACTTTCTCCAGCAGGTAGAGCAGGTGGAGGATGATGAGCAGCGCCTTGTTGAACTGGCCCGAGTCTCTAGGCTCCCTGAGCAGCTGCAGGGCCCATTCCACTTCCCGGACCCCTTTGGTGAGGACCCCCATGAGGTCTGCAAAGCCGATCTGGGTGCCCAGGCTGCCTTTGGCAGCCCGGTCCTGCAGCACGTAGGAGAAGAGTTCGGCGAAGGAGAGGAAGCTGTTGGCGGTCATGGGGCTCAGAGGCTCCAGGTTGCTCTGTTGCATGTCCAGGGCGTACTTCCACAAGCGGATGTAGCACTCGATATTCCCCGAGTCGGCGTACACGGTGCCCCTGTAACGGATACAATAGGAAGTGTTGGGGTTCGAGGGACTGAGGATGCGCTCCTGGATCAACAGGGCCTGCATACGCATCTCATCGGGGTCGGTGATCAGCGCCTCCAGCTCCTCGGTGGTGTTGACCTCCCTGGAATAGTCATAGGCCAGGACCAGCTGTGGGGGCTCCAGTTTGGGCAGGTACTCACCCCTCTGGTGACGCAGCTCCATGGCCCGCCTCCAGTGTTTAAGGGCCCCAAGCAGATCTCGTTTCTTATCCACATATGTAGATCCCAGCAATTTCAAGGCTTCCACGGCAGCTTCCCAGCTGGTGGGACAGCAGCTTTGGTAAGATTCCCCGTTCAGTACCTCAGGGGAGAAGATGCAGCACGGAGCCCCCTGAGGCTGCGCACACCCCTGGCTGGTGGAGGAGCCTTCTTGGGGCAGCCCAGGCTGAGCCTCTACCCCTGTGACCTGCTCCTGGCCGGGCTGCTCCTGGATGAGGTACTCCACGATGTTGGTGTGGCCCGTCACGCTGGCCGGGAGCAACGGGATCATGACGTAGCTATCACGTTCCATGCTGGCCTTGCACCCCAGCAGCAGCTGCAGGATCTCCAGGCTGCTGGTCTCCGCACAGTTGTGCAGGGCCGTGTTGCCCTTGGCGCTGCGCCAGTTCAGCTGAGAGCCCTGCTCCAGCAGGTAGCGGGCGATCTCACGGTGGCCCTTGTAGCACGAGATATGAGGCACGTGTGGCCGTGCCGGTTGGCCACCTCCAGGTTGGCCTGGTGCTCGCCGACCAGGTAGCGCACCACCTCCAGGAGGCCCTCGAAGCAGGCGGCGCGGAGGGGCGTGGAGTTGGTGCGCGTGGTGCGGTTCACCGAGGCCCCGCGGCGCAGCAGGCTCCGCACCACGTCCAGGTGGCCGGCCGGCGCCCACAGCGGCGGCGCACCCTCCATGGTCTCGCCATCGAAGTGCACCGAGCCACCGGCCTCCACGCTCGCGCCGCACCGGTCCAGCAGGTACTCCACCACGTCCAGGTGGCCGTAGCAGGCGGCGATGAGCAGCGGCGTCCCCCCGCCGGCCACCTAGCCAGTCAGCTCGTCCAGTTCCTCCCGGCTCCGGCCGCTGAGCAGCTTCTGGAGCAGCTGCAGCTTGCAGTCACGGGCGGCGTTGTACACGGCGGTGCGGAGGTCTTTGGTTCGGGCCTCCGCCAGGCCATGAGCCGGCCGCAGGCGGAGGGGGAGACAGAGGATCAGAGCCCAGACAGGCGGGAGCCAACCTTCACCGTCTCCCTCGCCGCCATCTTAGGGTGTCCTAGAGACTTTTAAATATGCAGATTATTGACCTGAGAAACCATTTCGTCTCCAAAGGAACATTTGCAGGCTGTCATGCAAATCTGCACTTGAGCAACTTTCACATTATGATCTTAGTGAATTCTTGACCAGATGGACTTGAACAGCTGCCACCCATGCTTGGGAAGTCCCTTTACTCGAGAAGTGAAAATAGCTCATTTGTTTGCAATTCTTTCCTGAAAGTACATAAGGGCAATTTTCTACATTGTGACTAGTATCAGAGCAACATTTTCCCTGAAAGACCATAGTTCATTATACTATTTAGGAACAAAGAAACAAAAATATATACAAACATTGTTTGGGGAGTTTTATAATTTGTGCCCAGAAGGGACAAGTTTCTTTTCAGATTAAGTTTTAAAAAATGTTCTTTTATTCAAGCTGACATGGAGGTTATAACTGAGAAAAACCTCCCTCTGAAATTAGAATGCCTTACATTTGTATAACATTTTATACTTTTCAAAGTGCTTTCAGGCACATTATTTCATCTGATCTTCAAAACAGCTCAGTGAGGCAGGTAAAATGGGTGTTTTTATTCCTTACTTTTTAGATAAGGAAATAGGTTCAGACTACAGATATTATCTGAGTATCTACTAACTTCATTGTATTGTGCTAGGTGTCATAGAGGATAAAATAACATGTATTCCTAAAAGAAGAATCTTGGTTTTAGATAAGACATAACAACACAAAGCTAAATAATACATAAATGTACAATATGGTCAAAAGATGACAAAAGACAATATATGGTCAAAGTATTAGAAGCACAAGCAAACTGTGTTCTCAGATTAAGGGAGACTTCTTAAAGCAGGTGCCACCCGAATATATATGCCTGGAAGGAGGTTTGGAATTTGTGAATATTTACTCTTTGGCATCAAAATCACTTTCTCATATAACCTTAGAATGTAAGAGATTTTGGCATTCATCTAGTTTGTTCTGATACTCGATGTTGGCACTCCCTATGGCCCCCTAAGCAAAGATGTTGGAATAGCTATGAGTCTTAACAAATCTATCTATATGCAGCTGCAATCTCCATTTCTATAATTCTACCCTTTGTTGACCAGAGTAAAACAAGACTAATCTATTTTCTCTTTCTGTGGAAAGCCTTTACTATGTCTGTAGTCAGCATGATAGCTTGATCTGCCTTTAGTCTTTTCTTCTTTTCATTTAATCTTAAAGCTTTTGGAGATACAGTCATTATTTTACTGCTGAGCCCCTATTTTATTTATCCAAATTATCTATAACTTTGGCCATCCCAAATTGATACACTATTGTAGATATGCGGATTTGAATGAGGCTCTAAAAACTATTGTTATCTTTTTAATTCACTGCCAGCATGTCTGTTAATACTGCTAGTTGTGAACATTTCTCAATATAAAGTAACTTTTGTGTAAAAGTTGCATAATTACTATGCGTGGAATGAGTTATGAATGTCTTCCTAAAGAACAAAGGCCACCTTCATTGTGATGGCTTTTTTCTTTTTGTTTTGTATTTTTGTTAAGCCATTCATGATCTGTGCATGCCTGCACAGATGATACTTGCTTAAGGAACTAACACCAAAGCTCTAATATAGTAATAATCTTTGGTGTTTTGTTTCTCATCTTTATTACTGGGAAAGTAAAAATTAATCACTCATGTAAATTAATAATCCAATACTGACCTCTGGTGTGTAATGATGAAATTGCTTACCGGATGAACTAGTGGATGCTTGGGAAGAGTTTTATGTTTTAATATAAGAACATCTTTCTCCAAGCAAAGAAGCTTCCTAGGCTATAATTACAAATGTGGAAATTGGGAAACGTAAAACTAACTAACTGAATGTAAAGAATGTATCTACGGTAGTTTATAGTAGTGGGTAAGTAAAAAAGGAAAAGAGAGAACAACTGACACTAGAACTGCCCCATTCAAAAACTTTTTTTACAATTCGGCCATCTTTTAAGAAACTAAACACAGTGAGTTGAGAATGAATGATGTACCCTCCCTCACTTGACTATATTTGACTTGGACTTAAAAAAAAGAGGCTGTTTTGAATTTCTGTGAGTCATCTCCTCAGGTGGTATATGTGTTTTCATTGCCTGCCACTCCCCAAAGTGCCTCTCCATTTACTTCAGACACAAGGTCCCAAAGTCATAATTTTCTAGTCTTATTTGCTCATCTTTATGATCTTGTAATTTTCTAAAGCCATACCATATGCCTGCTTTATAATTCAAAGGCCTAATATTTGTTAGGCTGGTTCTTGATTCAGGTTTCTCATTCTCCTTCCTATTTTCAGTATGTGTCCTTCCCTCACACTCTATGCTCAAGCCAAATTATCTATCTAGCATTTCCCCCATTGGCAGCTTCTGAGCAGAGGTACTGCAGAGCGCACAGATAGGGCTGGAATGAGTCAGTCACTTTGCAGACAGAAGTGTAAGCCATGCAGGTTTAGGCCTCTACTGCCACCAGCGACCCTATTGCTGGCATAATTCCTCCTGTAGCTGTGCTCATAGAACCTTAGAAATTCGTTACCTGTTGAGAGAGTATCGCTGGGCCAGTCGTCAATGAACCCCAATTCCAATTTAATCCTGGCGCTGCCCCTGACTTGCTATGGGACTTTCTGCAATTCGGTTCAACTCCTAGGCTATGAGATTTCTATTTTCTAGTCTGTAACAAAGGGTCACTAGATTAGACGATTTCTGACATCCTTTGTAGTACTCCAATTCTACAACTCTATACATGTGGATTCAGGAGGCTAGCTCAAACCCTGGGTTCTTCACTTCTTGCAATGCTCTCTCAATTCCCTTCTTCTCCCATCCTCTAGTTTGTCCAGATGTTACTGTACTTGTGTACTTCCTATGTATACTAAGCCATTATATGGACTACATTCTACTGTATCTATTTGTCTATCTTTTTTCCTTCATTGAACTGAGATATGGTCGGCTGTTACTAGCTATCAATGGAGTGAATGAGAAAAGACTGCATATCTTGTCTTTATCCTGCAGGTCTGTCTCTGCCACATATTTCTGAGGAGATCCTGGGCCTGGGAAACTTTGGAGTCAACAATGACCTTTTATCCTGGTTCTATAAACCAGATCACATGCAATAATGTTGCCTCTTAAAAATTCTCAAAAGTGATGAATAGCTATAGTCCACGCTAAAGGAAAATGGAGAACACCAGGTTGTTAGTGAGAGCCGAATCACTCTGAGTTATGGAGTGAGAAGTTTTATTAGGCTGGTGCAAAAGTAATTTGTGGTTTTTGACATCAATTTTAATGGCAAAAAGTGCAATTACTTTTGCTCCAACTGATAGTTCCCAGAGTCAGGTAGACTAGGAAGTGGCATTCAGAAAGCAGAGACTGGGAAGGTGGAGAAGAGTTAGTGAAATGATTTGAGTTTGGAGACAATGGGGTGAAGGCCCAAGGAGAGTTCCACACTCTTGGGGTGGCCATAGGAAAGCATTAAAACTCAGAATTTAATTTGACTAAATTTGTTTGCCAATTCAACTCTCAATTTCTAATTTTCAGTAAACTTTTCTATCCTCACAAATGCTTTACATGGGTAGGTTTTTGTGGAAAACAATAAAGGTGATGAACATTATATCTGGGTCAATGGTTCTTGATCTTCAGGATGCTTTGAATCACTTGGGGAACTTTTGAAATCTGGATGCTGATGTCAGACTCCTGAGCGATTACAACATAATCTCTGCAGGTGGGACCCAGGAATCGGTATATCTTAAAAGATCCCAGGTGAATCCAATATGCAGCTTGCTTTGGAATGAGTTATTGTGAAACAATAGACTACAATGATCAACGTGAACTCATCTGAGAGACTCCTCGGCAATCATGTCTCCTTTGTTCTTTAATCAGTTCTATTTCATCTTATTGGAAACAACTATTTTAATTTTATAAGCCTCCACTTTTCTCAAAACTTCCAACTCCAATGCCATGTATACTCTCAACTAATGACTTCCCTTCTACCTTTCGGAGATAATTGGAGCTCAACATGAAAAATTTCTTCATTTCTTGTCACCAGATCTGTAAATGTGTTTTTTCTGAATTACGTTTCACTAGTGCCTTTCTATCAATATTTGACCATCCAAAGTCATCCATCTCTAGAAAGTAACAATACAGAAATATAGGCCGTGTGTTTGTTGGAAATAAAATAACACTAACAAAGACCTCTCTGAACCAACATAGAAAAGAGAACACAGTTTATTACTACATGAACATGGTCAGATTTCTATGCAAGTAGGTACTACAAAAGTGACTAAAATGAATAGGCAGACTTTCACATAATTTATTTAGCAAAGCAGAAGTAAGAATAACTTCTCATCTCCTCAAGAGACAAAGGGCTACATCCTAAGATAGTCCTCTTGTGAAAAACTCCCAAGTAAGTTTTGGAGGCATTTGTTTACAATTCCAAGGGTCAGAAAGTCCCCATTCTTCCATTGCAAAATCAAAAGCGTAAACCTGTTATTTGGACCTATTAAGATTTCAAGGAAATACTCTAAGGAAGACAGGATGGAGAGATAGTGACCTCCAACCTCAAAAAAGTCATCATTTTACCCTTATGGTATGCTTTGCTTGGTATATGCATATGTATTTCTTAGCTTTGTAAAGTGAAAGAATCTAGAAGCAATGACACCCTAGTAGAACACCTAGCCTCTAGACCTTTGTATCCAAACACTATTTCTCCATGAAAGAAACCCACACTCTTTGGGGAAATGATTAATTTTTAGAATAGGGAAAAATGGTTAATTCCTCCATCCACAGAGGAAGGCTGCCTCATTTGGATTGAAGCCACAACTGAGTAAGGGCTTCAATGCATGTAGGTGACCCACGTGGGGTGCCAGAATCAAAACAAGGTGAGGGAGCATCCAGACAGAAGTATTATCCATCACCTGGTGTCTAAATCCCTCAGGCTAGTGGGAAGAGAACACCCATGTAAGGCAGTGGCACAGAATGGGATAAAAAGGATTTGCATGTAGAAGAGTCAGGTCACTGTGGGATTTTCTGGTGTAAATAGACTGAAAGGGGCATCTGTATAGGAGGGCTCCAAGGTGCCAGGTATCAAAGCCAAAGAACAGGAGAAGGAGTCCACACAGAAGTGGTGGCAGAACCCAAGCAAGATGAAAAGGGCATCACCGCAGTGATGTAGCAAGGTTGGAGTGTCAGAGCCTGACTGAGCAGAATGGGGTGAGCACCCATGTGGGTTTAACCCAGGAAGGATGAGAAGAGTGTCTATGTGAAATGGATGATAATCTAGGGAGTAGATCAGAGCCCAGGGATGGCATCCAAGAATGACGGTGGCCAAGCATGAGGTGTTGGAGTCAGAGTAGAGTGAAGAAGGTAACTATACCCAGGTGTAGCTTAAAGTAGAGTGCCAGGGTCTTGAATGGGGTCTGAGGATTAGACAGTAACAGGGTGTTAGTGGGAATACAACCAATGCTGATAGTTGTGTTGTGAACACGTAGGAGAAACCTGTTTGTAAGGAATAAACCCCAACATATTTGGTGGTAACTGGGAATCAGGTCAGTAACTTATTCTCTAATGGTTCAAGAAATTTCCTTCTGTATTTTACTTGTAAATTTTGTCTAAAGCTCAATATATAAATATATATACTTTCATGAACTGGCAAAGAGCAAATTCATTCTTAGGTGTATTCTCAATAGAAATGTATACATACTGAAAAGCTTCCTGTTTGGATGTTTGAAAGGAACCACCACATTCCATAGATCATATTTACATGGGGCTTTTATTTAAAGGCAAAGGATATGGTGCAGCAAGTGAAAGAGAGTGCGGGCATGGACTGGGAGTCTGAAAGACATCCCAGGTTGAAAGCTACCCAGGGCTCCAAGTATTCACAGACACAGAGTGTGCATTCTGTCTCCAGTGTCAACCACCAAGATTCTGTGCTAGGAATCATGCTTTCAGGAGGGCTTCGAGGAGAAATTCTCAACAAGCCTTTTATGTCTCCTTGTCCATGTAATCAAGCTAGGTTTGTCAAACCAATTAGGCCAGTTGTAACCCATCAGTGAAAAACTGACCCTGTAGGTTACCAAGAGGCATTTCCTGACTTTAAATCATACATGATAAACGTCATTGCAGTTATCTTCACCAAGAGTAAAAAATCCAGATATCCAGGTTAAAAGACAAAGCTTTTTCTGTTCAGCTATAAATCTGCACATATTTTTACTAAAAAAAAGAATATTTAAAGCATCGTATTCATAATAACAATAACAGAAGCCAACCCAAATATATCTATTAAGAGAAGAAATAGCAAATAAATTGTGATCTATTTCTACATGGAACACTATGGAACAATGAATAAATATGCATTATTGTTACATAAAATAACATAGATCAATATGGCAAATAATGTACTGATAGTCCCTTTATATAAAGTTCAACACCCAGGCAAAACCAATCTCTTGTGTGAGAAATTAGGATATCAGTTGCCTTTGGGGTGTTAAAAAAGAGTAATGGGCCAGGCACAGTAACTCATACCTGTAATCCCAGCACTTCAGGAGGCTGAGGTGGGCAAACTGCTTGAGGCCAGGAGTTCAAGGCCAGCCTGGCCAACATGGCAAAACCCTGTCTCTACTAAAATTACAAAAATTAGCTGGGCATGGTGGTGAGTGCCTGTAATCCTAGCTACTTGGGAGGCTGAGGCATAAGAATTGCTTGAACCCAGGGTGTAGAGGTTGCAGTGAGCTGAGATCATGCCACTGCACTCCAGCCTGAGCAACAGAATGAGACTGTCTCAAATTTAAAAAAGAGTAAGGATTGATAGTGAATATAAAACGAGGTGAGAGTTGCTGGTTATGTTTTATTTCCTCTCTTAGCTGATAGTTAAATGGCTGTGTCAACAATGTAAAAATTCATCAAGCTTAAAATTTGTTCTTAGATGTGCATATGCAATATTTCAATAAAAGTGATTTTAAAATATTTTATATAGGGTTGCACACATACACACACACATGTGCACACACATACTCGACATTTATACCTGCTTTTGGAGTCTTCTCAACAAATCCATTTAACTTAACACTGAGTGGGTAGTGACATTACAGCATGTGTTTCTTTATTCTCTACCTTTTAAAGTTTTCTTCTATTATTTCTGTGAGTATTTGTTTTCATTTTTCATCTTGTATCTCTTGGTGACTCATTTAGATGGATATCACAACTTATGAATTCAAATTCCATTTCACTTAATATTTCCCTCATATTTTTCATCTTTTTATATATTTTTAAATTTATTTTATGAAAATAGCTGAGGTTGATCCTCAAATTCAATTTGAAGGCAAAGGATGTTCATGCATAAAGTACTAGGCAGTTATTTTTAAAAATAAGACAGATTTCAGTCTTGTACATGTGCTATAATATAAAAAAATCACATTATCTTTTTTTTATTTTTTATTTTTTGAGACAGAGTCTCGCTCTGTCACCAGGCTGGAGTGCAGCGGCGCGATCTCAGCTGACTTCAACCTCTGCCTCCAGGGTTCAAGCAATTCCCCTGCCTCAGCCTCCCAAGTAGCTGGGACTACAGGCACACACCACCATGCCCGGCTAGTTTTTTGTATTTTAGTAGAGATGGGGTTTCACCATGTTGGCCAGGGTGGTTTTGATCTCCTGACCTTGTGATCCACCTGCCTTGGCCTCCCAAAGTGCTGGGATTACAGGTGTGAGCCACTGCACCTGGCCCATATTTTTAAATTAAAAAATAGTACAATTTATGTAGTACAAGACCTTTAAAAATATCTCTCCGTGTGTATGTGGTCTGTGTGTCTTAAAAATGAGTGCAGGCAAGTGTATTTCTAGAAACGTAATTTATTAGTTGGGTGCATTGGGTTGCAGGTAACAGAAAACATTCTTATAGTGACTTAAGCAATAAAGTCATCCAATTTTTCTACATAGCAAGACCTCTGGAAATGGAGACTAACAGATTTCCTGCAGCAGCTCAACAATGTCAATCACCCAACTTCTTTCTGTTCTGCCACCACAGCACATTCCATTTTCATTCTATGTAATTCCTCACAGTTATAAGATCACACACAACTAACACAACTTAAATAATTATGTCTTTAAACAATAAAAACCAAAGAAAGAAAAAATTTCATATATTTGGCCATCATTTTCATTAGAGGTCAAAATCCTACTAATAAGCTCCCTCCTTTGGCATTCTTCCTAAATACATTGTATTACCTGGAAACAGGACAAATATTCATCTCTAAATCAATGACAAGCAAAGGAATTACATTAACGTTTGTATTAGTTTGCTTTTGCTCCAATAATGCTTAAGAAACATGACAAGAAGTTACTGACCAATAACAGCAAGCATTTACTCCTTGCTCATGAATTTTGCGAATTGGTTGCAGCAGTTCTACCTTAGACTACAGATGAGAGTCAGGTGTGCTCCAGGTGTCTCTCATTCCTGGACGCATGTTGAAGGACACAGACTACTTAGGGCATTTGATTTTTATAATGCTTTATATATATTGATTTTTATAATGCTTTATAAGCAAGAGTTGAAGAGGAGAAGCTTCTTTAAAGTTCTGCTTAGTTACTTCTATTACTATTAACCTACCCAAATTCTATTGGGTAGAGCAGTCACATAGCCAAGCCCAAAGTCAGTGATACAGGGAAATATTCTCTTTCCTCATTAAAAAAAGGTAAGGATGGGGAGGGAACAAGAATCATCTTTTTAAATTATTTTTTTCTGAGACAGAGTCTCGCTCTGTCATCCAGGCTGGAGTGCAGTGGCACAATCTTGGCTCACTGCATTCTTTGCCTTCTGGGTTCAAGTGATTCTCACTCCTCAGGCTCCCAAGTAGCTGGGATTACAGGTGCGCACCAGCATACCCAGCTAATTTTTTGTATTTTTAGTAGAGAGGGGTTTTGCCTTGTTGCCCTGGCCGGTCTCGAACTCCTGAGCTCTGGCAATCTGCCCGCCTCAGTTTCCCGAAGTGCTAGGATTACAGGCGTGAGACACTGCACCTGGCCAGAGAACAAAGAATTATGAACACACAATACAATCTACCACAATATTCATGGCCTAGACCAACCATGGCTCATCCTCTCAGATTGGGAGAGGAATCCATTGTCTGTGAACTTGTTGCAACAATACAAACATAAACAATCTATGGTCATTGTAAACAAGAAATAAGGAATTGTGGCTATTGAGTAGACAACAGTTCAATGTTGACTTCTCACTATTTAAACAAATTAGACTTTTTTTCTAATTGAGAAAACACACAAACTTGAAGAAACAACTCCAATATTGATGAAAATAGCAGTGATTTATTTATTAACTAAATATTTTAATTCAACAATTTAGAAAGAGAGTTTTTAATCTTCCACAAACAATTCTACCTTATTTTAAAAAGGCTGCAATTTATATATATGGGACATTCATGTCACAGTATATCAGACAACTCTCTGACACCTTGGGTGCCCAGTTTTCTTTCAGGCAGGACATCAATATTTATCCTCTTTTAATTCTGGCCCATCCACTGGCACAGACTGGTCCCTTATGTTATTATCATGAGCTAGTGATACAGGAAGAGAAGCATTGCTGATCTGTGAAACTGGACAATACATTTAATCTGTCTTGGTATTTAAACCACAGTAGGCACCATGTTTAATTGGGTTTATGAAATGACATCTTGTTCAGGGCAAGGGTCAGTATTAAAGAGGAGCTATATTTAATGCTAAATTAAGTGCCCAAGTTAAAGCTAAATTGTTACACACACAAGTCAGTAATTTCAGAATTATGACTTGCAAATAAATCACAAATTGACCTCTTTGAGCACACTGCAGGAAATACTTTGTGTGACATTATATGGCACTAATTGTACAAGCCAAATCTGACTTCTTTCCAATTATATGTCCAAAAATCAGAACTGAGAATTCTCTCTTTTTGGATTTTCTGACATTCTTTCCTTAGTATTGAGGTAATGAATGGCTTCAAAGCTAAAGTTATGGGAAATGCAAGAGCTTATCCAATAGTTAATATCTGAATCTTAGGGTTTATCAACTGTAGCATATCTAAAGACACAAAACCCACCTTCGCTGATTTCCTGGATGCTCTAGATGTGCAAATACAAACCTCACTGCACATGGAAGTGCCCTGTCAGGCACAATTTTCATAAAGGGAATTTAAATAGCTATTTTAATCTCTAGACCAGACTGTGCATTCCAGGAATCTAAGACTAATGAGCCACTTTCTCAGATAATCACTTCTAAATAAACAAGGTCTTTTGCACTGACCCAGGAATCTGCATTGTAGCTGAAAAATTAATTATACCAATATTATACTAGGCATATCTACAACAATACAAAAGAATGTTCTCTCCATCTCCAAAGTTAGATGTTCATTCAGATGAAATGCAATTTATTCATCTGGAAAGTTCTAAATGTTTTCCTTTGCACCTCTAAATGAGCAGAAAGATATTTCCTTTTAAGAAGAAAAGAGAAAATCCATTATTTTTACTTTTTCTTTAATATATATATAAATCAATAAATTCCCAAACTAAATTTCTCCCCTACTAATTTAATTTGGAATAAAATTAGAACCAATCGTTATGAGCAAAATGTTTTCAATTAAGACATAATTAATTAAATGTGCAAATGCAGAATACATTTAGATGGGCTATCAGATGACTGATTATACTGGAAATCTAATTTTACACTTAAATTGCCAGCCACACACTTCATCTTGAGCTGTTGATCCATAGCAAGTTACCGTAAGTTAAACCTTACCTCTGGAGGAAGCAGCCTCAGTGGACAAATTTTTCCTGCAGTAATTCTATGACCATGCCATAGTATCTGTCTTTAGAGGGTAGTCAGAGGTATCTTGCATGAAGGAGCTTCATTCTTGCCATCCTTCTTGTTTTTCAAACAGCATTTTTTTTATTTTAAATAAGTAATGCATGTCTCGGCAAATCGTGAAAGAAAGGCCTTTTACTCTTTTCTACTTACTAACCCTTTTCTACTCACTCCTTAAAAGGAAGTTGATAATCAAAGTATTAATGTGTGAAAAGGTACTGAGCTTTGAACAATTTTTGAATTACTTAATATTGCATTTTAAACTGTCTAAATTATAGATACAAATGTCTGAATCTATACTTGCTGTTGGTGTTTATGGGTTAAGTATATCCTCAAACTAACCAGGATAATGAATTTTATTGCCTCAGAGATAGAAAGGATGATTTAGCAAGGTTTGTAATTGATATGCATCCATGTTGCTCTAAAAAATGAAGAGATTCCCATCACATAGTTTAAAAAATGTATAGGTCCAAAAATTGGCTACAGTCAATAATTCTTCTCTAAATCTGATGTTATTTAAGTTTCCTGAATATTTGAAAAATTTGTAAGATTTTTTCAAGGATTCTAAAAAGTGGGTGATTGAGGAGGAAAGCAAAAGTTGTCAGTGAGAAGCATTTGTTGAATGTCTACTATGTGCCAAGCAGTGCACTTGGTATTCTCATGTGTCATGTCTTTGTGTATCAATTACTAATCCATAGGTTGATGCAAAAGTCATTGCAGTTTTAACCATCATTTTCAAGGGCAAAAAATCGCAATTACTTTTGCACCAAATGAATATCATTTCTCAGTCCCAAGCCAATGCTTCTATACCTGTTTTTTGCAATGTTTAGTTGGACATCTATAACGGCCTTCCATGAGGCAGCCTACTGTCTCCCAGAGCATGATAAGGAAGTTCCTTGGGTTAGATATCTTTCTAGCCTGAAATATTACAATTTGCATTTCAGCCCATTGAATTAGACATTTTTGTCTTCAGATAATTTCTTTGGAAATGCAAATGTTCCTCAAAGTGTAGCTACCTATTGGGTCACTGAAGCTTTAATATTAGCAGGTTTGCTGGTTCGCTTTCTTCAAGAATAGTGGATATTTTGCCAAAAAGGGAGAATAGGAAGCCAGAGTGGAAAGAGGGGAACAAAAACAGGGATAGATACAAGGGAAGGAGATAGACGGTATTAGCATTTACTACCCCATCATTATATGTACCTTGATTTGTTCCTGGAGTTGCTGAAGGATGACTCAGTTTCCCTTTTCTTGTGTAATTCTTTGATTCAGTTGTAGTCTGACTTTTGAAAGCTGATTGTAGAAAGAGGAATATTTAGAAAAATAGGCAAAGTGATGTTATGGTTTAAAATCATCAAGTGGGAAATCCAAAACCACGGTTCTCAACCTTAGCTACTCATGGAAACCACCTGGGAAATTTTTAAAAATACTGATGGATGGGTTCCATGCCCATAGATTTTAAAAAAATTATTCCAAAGGATTCTGACATCATAATCAGGGTTGAAAGCTACTGCTCCAAAGAGCTTGACATAATCCAATGAACATTTATCAGGTGTTCACAAGGTTTAGGAAGGCCCAGCACAAAGCAAAACCATAGAGACGTTGAGTACTCTTTTGCTTCAGCATTCAGCATCCAATTCCAACTCCATGCTTTTCCTTACTTCCAACTTCCATTTTTGCCCCAAGCAACCTGTGCAGGAAACCATCAGTTTCCCTGCTCCACTGGACATCTAAAGACTATGGTGGTGATAGAAAATGAGAGTCATCAAAAAGGTCCAAGTTTAGTGAAGATGCGCAAAGGGAACCAGCCCTTCCCAAAGAATTCAGTGAATGAGCCAAGATTCTCCAGAAACCGCTCAGCTTTGCAGTGATAATTTTCTGTGAAGACATAGACTGAAATGGGAATAAGAGATAGAAAGCTGAAAAAGAATTTTCTCAGAATCCACATGTAACCTTACAGAAGGCAAACAGAAGGGTTAGTGAGATACATGGAATCACGCAGCTGAGGTGAGACAATGTAGGAAAATCAAGCATGAGATAGGAAATCAGGATATTGTGTTTCTTTGTGAAGACTCGGTTCCCTCTAATTGCTTGTAAACCTAAAATCCCTACTTCATTCTTTGTAACATTTTTCCTCATTTCTTTCTGGAATTTTTGGATTCCATGCTTTTTAAGATGGCTTGAGAGAAAGACTTATCAGAGTCAACCTAACAGGCATTTATTAAGACACTACCAGGGGTGAGACCCTGAGTAAATGATTGTCAAATTTGAATATGTGGTTAGAAACACCTGAAGGACTGCTGGGCCCCACACCCAGAGTTTCTGATTCATTGAGTTTGAGCTGGGACTTGAGAATTTACATTTCTAGCAAATTCCCAGATGATATTGATATTGCTGTCTGGAGGCCACACTTTGAAGACCACTGCCTCTAGGAATGGGAAAAGAAATTAGATATCAGCAATCTGTCCTTAATGAGATTGCTTAAGGCTTTGTATTAGGGATGTACATTGTCATGGAACATGTCATACAAATGACAAACTGAGAACACTGGCAACATATTTTAAAAGTAAAATATAGTACAATACACGCCAGAAGTTCTGAGAAGGATAAATAATTAAGTAGTGGTGAGGCAGAAGAGGCTAATTAGAGATGACAAAGAATAATACAAAAACCATGGGCCACAGAGCCAGGGGTGGCCTGGAGCTGAGCTGAGCTTATCAGGGGACAACTGCATAGGTGGACCTAAGGGCAAAACTGAAGGTTTTAAATGCTATGAAGTGTAGGGCCATGCTGCTGGTGCTAATTAAGCACTGAGAACTACCTTCCATACAAGGCTGAGATCTGTACATGAGAGCTGAAACAGCCTCTTGCTTCTTGATCATGAACATCTTCAGTTAGATCCAGAAAGGGTCTAGTGAGGGTACGTGGGTTACTCAAAATCCCTAGTGTTTAATTAGTTTTAGTTAGTTGAGACTGATTGTGATGAAACACAACATTTAACTTTGCTATCTCCTAGGCAAGTGCTGCCAGAAATAAAAAGTCTCCTTTTTACAGAAAAGAGAACATGGAAAGGCCGTCCAGAGTTCAGTCTCAAAGGCAACGCTGGGCAGGGACTGACAAAGGGTTGAGGAGTGTCCATTAACCTGGGTATTGGTGATGGAAAGCATATCCTGAAATTGGAGACAGCAAGACTCTTGGTGAACTGTTGAGTAGACTGGGTTGAATTCAGTGAAGGATCTAAAGGAAAAATAATAATATTAATGCTTCTATGTAGTTTTAAAAGTTGCGACCATAAGATAGCAAGTATAATCACACACCAAAAAATGACTTTTCTGACCCAAGTGAGTGGTGGGCTTCAATGTAGTCACCCAGAAAACATTAAATATTTGTCATATGTTCAAGATACATTTTGAAACATCTAAGGAAATAGAAATTATCACTTTGTTACATGTGCATGTAGGTGCACACACAGAGTATTACTCAGCGAATTTTTTCAGCTTTATTCTATATAATTATATATTTTTTCCAGCCTTATTCTGCCTGACTATCCAGATTTTACACTGTTTAGATCTGGCTGTTTCCAAATTGCACAAACTGTCTTGAACTGAAATGGACAGAAGGCAGGCAAATACTGGTAGAAGAGGGCAGGATCTTTGGCAAGGGCTCCACCCACAAGCCTGGACCTGCAGCCCAAAGTGAGAACTATCCCTGTTTTCCCACCTGATTGTTGCCTTTTGGCCCACCCCACACCACCCCCTATCCTGTGCCCATAAGAATCCCAAGCCCCAGACTCAGTGGACACACATACAGAAGAGAGAAGTGTCTGGATATTGAGATGAGAAGAAGCAGCTGGAGGTCAGGGACTATGGTCAGAGAGGAGTTCAGCTGGAGACTCCTGGGCTCCAGGGGAAGATTATCTTCCCGCTCCGTCCCCTTTCCAGCTCCCTTTCCCACTGAGGCCCACTTTTACCACTCAATAAAGTCCTCCACATTCACCATCTTCAATTTGTTCATGTGACCTGATTCTTCCTGGACACTGGATCAGAACTCAGGTACCAAGACAGCAAAGTGTAAAAGGCTGTCACCCTGACCTTCCACTGAGCTGGTTAACACTTAGCCATCCACAGACAGCAAATGTTAAAGGAGCACTGATTGTAACACAGGCCCTCTGGGGCTCTGGGGGTCGCAGACAGCCCCTCCCAGACCGCAGAGCTAAAAGACCATTGTAACACACTTTGACACTGCTGCAGAACCCACACAAAGCTTGCTCCCGCTGGAGAGGAGCCACAGGCCAGTTCCACATTCATTTGCTCTGGTTCCCACACCAATCCACTCATGTGCTTCCTTCCATAAGGGATTCAGCATGGTAAACAAGTCACTCATGTCACAAGTCCCGCAAAGGGGTCAAGGGAACACTCTTGTTTCAGAACCACTGAAGAAATTCAAAGAATCAGTGATAAGTTTCTTAACAGTGCCCTGGGATCTTGTGATTTCCCAGGATAGAAATCAAGAGAGCTCACCAGAGGCAGCAATGAAGAGAGTTTATTACCTCTCAGGGAGCCAGCCATGAGAGAGCAAAAAGGAGTGGGCTGTTCCCTGAAGATACTGTGTGGTTCGGTTAGGTATAGGGTCTTTCCATAGGGAAGGATTCCCTCAGGGAATGTATAGGGGGAGTTTTGCTAGCACCTGCACAATGGCTCAACATGTTTCTTCATACATTTCATGTAGCATTAGCATTTTAAATCTCCACCCCTGGGCATGAACTTTAGTGTTAAAATGAGGAAAAGATAACTTTAGGTTGGAGTTTAAGTCTGACTCCACATATGGGACTCTGGGAAAGCCTCTAGCCCCCTGAAATATAAATTTGCAATTAATAGCTTCCTTGATCTTTTATTGCTGATTGGCTGAGAGTTAGACAAGCTAGAGCTTGAGTTGAGGGGCTTTTATCCTTTTCCTTCAGACAATCTTAAGATAGGGAACCAACCAGTCGGCCTGTCTCAGGCTCTAAGGAAAATTCTGAGAGGTCAGCAAGAAACCTAATATTATAAAGAACAGTGCCATCAGCACTTATTTAAATATATAAATATAAATTTTAAGGCCCTATTAAAGTCATTCTGAGCCTGTACATTTAAACCATTCTAAATGTTTACGGGTATTTAGATATGAGAAGAAATTAGACCCAAATTATGCATCAATATCCAATACGTGTGCACTGTGTATTCAAGATCAATATAATCTCCCACAGACTGTTCTGCTGAGTTAGCTAATATACAAAGACTTAGTTTGTTTTCTATATGTTAGAACATGAAAGAAAAGATATGTAGCTCACTGCCATTCCAAAATCCCAACAAATTATGGAACTGCCTCCATTGTGAAGCTGGCTAGTTTTCTTTTTTCTTTTTTTCTTTTTTTTAACGGAGTTTCACTCTTGTCGCCCAGGCTGGAGTACAGTTGAGCAATCTCGGCTCACTGCAACCTCTGCCTTCTGGGTTCAAGCAAGTCTCCTGCCTCAGCCTCCCAAGTAGCTGGGATTACAGGCATCTGCCACCACACCCGGCTAATTTTTTTGTATTTTTAATAGAGATGGGGTTTCACCATGTTGGGCAAGCTGGTCTCGAACTCCTGACCTCAGGTGATCTGTCCACCTTGGCGCTAGTTGTTTTTTAAAAGCCATCTTTCTAATGAAATGTAACACTGATGATTGCCTTACACATAGATGACATTAGGCCTCACATAGTAATCTCAGTGCTAACTACATGTCTTACCCTTCCTAAAATTTTACATTTTCTCTGTGGTTAAAGTCATCTTACAAAAAGACCCACATTTTACAAAGATTTAATTGTCTTGGATTTCAAATTACAACTAGTTTGAAAGACAAAAGGTTAAAAACAAATTGATTTTATGAAAAATTCTTATAGTATTAAATTTGACATGGATTACCATTAATAATAGAATCCTCTGCTGGCTGTGAGACATGCAAAGTTGCAAAGCCCAGATCCACAGATTAGAAAGGATTTTGACATGTATAATTGTCTTAGTCAGTTTGGGCTGCTATAACAAGATATCATAGACTGAGTGATTTAAACAACAGAGATTGATTTCTGGAGTTCTGGAGCCTAGGATAGTCCAGGGTCAGGGTGTCAGCAGACTGTGACTGGTGAAGACCCCCTTCCTGGTTTGCAGATGCTGTCTTCTTGTATCCTTAGATGGCGGAGAGAGAGATCATCTTTTCTTATAAGGGCAGGAATCACACCTATGAGGGTTCCACACTCATGACCTAATCACCTCCCCAAGGCCCAACTCCAAATATCATCAACTTGGGGGTTAGGCTTCAATATATGAATTTTGGGGGGACACAGATATTCATTCACAGTAATAGTGAGCACTGTTCACAGCACACACAGATACCCCACATTCTTTTGCTCTTTCTGTAAGCCTCTTCCAGCTGCTTTGTGCTTTGCTTCCGAAGGCCTGCAACTGAGACTTTTTTTTTTGAGACTGAGTCTTCCTCTGTCACCCAGGCTGGAATGCAGTGGCATGATCTCAGCTTACTGCAACCTCTGCCTCCTGGGTTCAAGCAAACCTCCTGCTTCAGCCTCCTGAGTAGCTGGGATTACAGGCACCTGCCACCAAACCTGGCTAGTTTTTGTATTTTTAGTAGAGATGAGGTTTCACTATATTGGCCAGGCTGGTCTCAAACTCCTGACCTCTTGATCCGCCTGCCTCAGCCTTCCAAAGTGCTGGGATAACAGGCATGAGCCACCACACCCGGCTGCAACTGAGACTGTCTTTAAGGATCTCTGCATGGAGCTGGGAGAATGGGGAGTTTTAACCCTCTGTGCAGTTCTTAGGCAATGACTGACTGACTGGTCCAAGTGTCTGACAATCTGACTCCCTGGCCTCAAGCTGGATGAGGCTGAAGCTGGACTTTGACAAAATCACACACTTTCTTGGGTTCTCTCTCTTCCATATCCTTCTTTCCCTTCTCCTTCCCTGTCTTCCTTTGAGATCACCTTCTTAATAAATTACTCCCACATGACTCCTCACCTCAGGGGCTGCTTGAGGAGAATATGACATCAGACAATATATGCACAAAGAGCTTTACAAATTTATAAAATTTTTTTAATTAATTTTTTTTCGTAGAAATGGGATCTCGCTATGTTTCCTAGGCTGGTCTCAAACTCTTGGGCTCAAGCAGTTCTCCTACCTCTGCCTCCCAAAGTGCTGGGGTTATAAGTATGAGCCATCGCACCCTGCCAAAATAAGATAACTTTTGTAACCAAAATATAGGCAGAGCCCTTCATGGCACAGACTCTGCACAGATTTCATCTGAAACCAACAGCAATACAATATTCTTTAGTTACCCCTCAGAAATATTTAATTAAGTTTGGGGAGAAATGGCTGTTATGAGACAAGGAACATATATTGATGCAAGTAGATTTATTACAATGATCCCATTTCTACTCACATGTTACTGAGGCTCAAAGAAGTGAGTACTGCACATTGAGTATATGACATGGGACCAGCCCAACAGGTGAAATAAGTTGGAAATCTGTTTTATGTCTGAATTTGGAATGCAATAGCAGAAATCTGTTTTATGTGTAAATTTGGAATGCACTGCCATAAAGTATATCCTTTAAAGGTTTTATGCCTATGGTTACAAATCTTGTGGAGTGAGGACTTTAACATATCCCTCTTTTCTCTCAGACAGAACTGTAAGGTCTAATAAACATATTGGATTTAAGTTCTAATAAAGATATAAGCCATAAAATTAATCTCTTGTTAGGCTTCTCTGCTTACATTTGTACACTTACTTCCAATCTTCAAGCAAGAGAGCTCTGCCCTCTAGAAAGAAGATGTGGGCCCATTCTGCAGGCCCAGAGGATTCAGGGACAGCTGCAGTTTCACATTTATCAATGACATCTATTCACATTTTCTGATTCCAAGTCGTAAGAAGCCATTTCTTCCTTACCAAGGTCCTGGCTGTTGCATGGGATTGCTGAGGATGTAAACTGGGCGTCCCTGAAGGTCCACTGTTTTGTTTTTGTTTTGTTTTGTTTGTTTGTTTTGAGATGGAGTCTTGCTCTTGTTGCCCAGGCTGGAGTGCAATGGCATGATCTCAGCTCTCTGCAACCTCTGCCTCCCGGGTTCAAGTGATTCTCCTGCCTCAGCCTCCTGAGTAACTGGGATTACGGGCACATGCCACCATGCCTGGCTAATTTTGTATTTTTAGTAGAGATGGGGTTTCTCCATGTTGCTCAGGCTGGTCTCGAACTCCCGACCTCAGGTGATCCATCTGCCTCGGCCTCCCAAAGTGCCAGGATTACAGGCATGAGCCACCAAAGGTCCACTGTTCTTATAGTTGGTCCTGGCCTGGTCTTCAGCATGGTCTCCCTTGGCTATAGAAAAAGGGGGTTTGTTTAAGAGCTGCCAAGGGACTTTCTGACTTTCTCACTTTGCCTTATGCTGACCAACTGGAGTCTATTTATCATGGAACCCATCCACAGCCTTTGTAATGACCATTTACCTTGTACCATCAAAAGCCAAAGAAAATTGCACAATCTAGCATACCTGTTCTGTCAGAATCCCTTCTGTATTAGTTTCCTAGGGCTTCTATAACAAAATACAATAAATTGGGTGGCATAGAACATGAGGAATTTATTGTCTCACAGTTCTGGAGACTAGAAGTCCAAAATCAAGGTGTCGGCAAGTTTGGTTCTGAGAACCGTAGGGAAGAATCTGTTCCATGACCTCCCTGTTGGCCTCAAATTGTTCTCGTGGATGCCCTGTGTCTTCACACCATCTTTCCTCTAAGCATGTATGTCTCCACGTTCAAATTTCACTTTTTTTGTGAGGTCAACAGTGATATTGAATTAGGGCCCACCCTAATGATCTCATTCTAGTTGGATTATCTGCAAATATCTTATTTCCCAGTAATATCACATTCCCAGGTACTGGGGGTGAAATTCAACATCTTTTGAGGTTACATAATTCAACCCATAACATCATCTTAATTCGCTCCAGGTAAAAGTTTTAGCAACTGCAATGCTCTAGTGTGTCAGGGCCCCTCTGGGCTCCACATACCCCCTGTGATGGGGTATTTATTGCCACTTAGCTGGTGACTTAACTCTAGAATCCCATCCTCAGAATCTGCCTCCAAAAATCATCCTTGCGCTCCTAACCAAATACCTAAGGCTGGACCTCCAGAAGCCGACTCTGAGACACAGATCATGAACAAGGTATTTATTATCAGCCAGGAGAAGAATGCAAGAGAAAAGGAAATGAAGAACAGAGAAAGGCACAATTTTAGCCAACTCCCTGGCCTTAGCCAGATCTTTGGGGAGCTCTAGACCATAAATTATGTCAGAATTTGCCCCATTTTGAGGAAAGGGAGTCAGGCTTTCAGAATCTTGCACAGTCATTGGCTATAGGCTTCCCTAGAACTACACTACCAGGCATTCCAGGCTCTCTCTGGGAGGGATGGACTGGCCCATGGTCAGCCTCTGAAGAAGGTCACAGGGGCAGGCCATTTGGAACAAAGCACAGAGAAGCTATAGGATGCATTCACATGGCTGGTAAAGTGGATAAGAAGGGGTCCGGGGAGAGCATGGAGAAAGTTTACCACCCAAAGCAATATGCTTTTGCCTACTTGTGCTGACATTTACTGAGCTTCAACACAGGAATGTTCTAGATAAAATATTACTCTGGAACATTGAGGGAAGACCAAGAATGCCTTGAGATAGGACTCAGCATGTCCTGGAAGCAGGGTGCCATTGTGTGGGAGGGAGGTGCCCAGCAGAGGTAATTCTTGGATCCATGGCACCTGCAGTGGACAACTGGCCAGGAGGAGCCACAGGAACCAGCCCCATGGGCTCAACAAGGCCACAGAGCAGCAGCAGGAGGCCCTGAGTAAGACCCTGTTTGTGACAGTCCCCTGAAACTTTAAAAGACAAAGCAAGGGAAGAAAGCGGCGGTGAAGATGGATTAAAGGCCTCACAGTAACAGGTCTGTAGGTAGAGCCAGAGAAATCAACGCTTATTGTTTTTAATGTGTCCCGCTTTTTCTTCTTCCTTTTAATGCTAGATGGGTGCGGCAATCCTTTGTTAAGACAGAAATTATTTTACTTTTTTTCCACAGTGGTACAGAAAAATGTACAGGGCTCATTAGAAATATTCAGTGGATGGAAAGTAGTTTGAAGAAATCGATGAGGTTGAAAATAATAATAAAAGAAGTCAGAAAGGGGCAGAGAAAGATAGAAATTTACAGGTTTCAAAGCAGGGATACATGAGGAAAAAGGTTACATAAGTTCTCTCTTTGAAGCACAGAAGGTGTGCAGGAAGGGAATAACACCCATCCAAATGCTCGTGCTCAAGAGATTCAGGTTTCTCTTAAAGTGAGGTCCTGGGAGTGCAGACTGAATATATTTGAGGAAATCTAGGTTCAGACAGGTTAAGTGATTTTTCTCAGTTACACAGCTGTGGATTGCACAGCTTAAAAAATATTATAAAAATTCTCATGAGGATTATAACTGAGAAGTAGGTGTCTTTTTTGCTCACAGAATATTCTATGGCAAATCCTAGACTCAGGTTCTTATAACCATAGCCCCAGGCTGTGCCAAACATCCACACACACCCACTTTCCCATTCTCTCCAGCAGACCTCATAAGTTATCTTAATATGTAGTCTATGGTCTATTTAGCCAACACCTGCACACAATCATCATTTATCAAATTGCCTAGGCAAACCAACATCGGCTTTGCTATATCTGGGCAAATGTCTCTCCTATATTTAGCCTTTTAGCCACAGTGCGATGATTGGAATGTGTCTCACAGAAAGGAAGATTTCTCTGAGAGCCATGCAGGGGTGAGGCGGCAAGCCTCTGACGGAGATAACTTCCTGACTTGTGTTTGGGATTTCTCCGAGCTGCTGAAATAGTACTTGAAGTGTTTCATGGACACACGGAGATTTAACACCTGCAAAGTTAAGCCTGACGCCCTAAGGTGGAATGCTGAAACGGCAGAGAGCAGAGCAAGTGTAGGTGAGGATTGAGTTTCACCTTCCTAGTGCCCTCATAGGGTGCTGTTGGATTTATGTCTCACTGAGTGAGGCGCCCTCTCCTGGCCGACGATCCCACTGGCTCAGTCACAGCAGGAAAGCGAGAGCTGCAGGTTGCAGAAAGACATGGCTCCACTCTCAAGGGAAACTGCTGACAATGCCAAAAGTCAGAATCCTTTCACTGTCTCTTTACATCCCAGCTGTCAGACAAGCTAACTTTAAATTTTAACTTAGGCAAGATTGTGTTTTTTATAGAAAAGTTCAACACAGAGGGCAAATTTCATTCTAATGTGACAAAAGCAGCGTTGGGAAAAGAACTGGAAATGTGTGCTTTTGAATGTGACCTGAGATATAGCTTCCAAAGCTGGCCATTGCTCTCCTGGCCCAGAGCCTGACCCCATCTCATGACAGGAGAAGCTGAATCTCACGCTCTGTAAGAACCTGGCTTACTCCCTCACTAAATGTGAGTCCCTGTTCTCAGAAGTGGATCACTGTAGTTTGAAGGATCAACATTGATCAAACATATCCATTTCTGCCAGTTTTACCCCTCTCTATGCTGTTACTAAACAAGAGAAGTTATTCTACAATTTATGTAAGTTATAAAATAGTAATTAAATATTTTGGAATATGTGAAAAAGTAAACTACCACAATCTCCCTACCTACCTACAGTATTATCATTTTAATGTATTTCCTTTTTTCTCCTTTTATATGCACATTTACACTAAATGTTTATGTGTACATATATATTTTAGCCTATAATATTATTTTATTTTGATTTAACATGTATTTTATTTACTATGTAATATATGACATATAAATATATATTTTATGTTATATTATCACCTTATATTTATAGCTTTCTTCTGTAATGTTGATTAATTATTATCATGAGTAAATTATATTTAGAGAATATGCTGCAGCAATAAAAAGCTTAATAACAAGGAATCTGGACTAAAGTAGAACAGGGTAAGCCCACATCCAATTAAGAAAGCTCTTTGGACACATATATATTCCACCAACAGAGCTACTAAAATGTAACTTACATTCTTAAGTTTTCCATAGTCTGTGTACCCATGTTGCCAAAGATACACTACAGTAAGAAAGAAGAGAATTTTATACCTGAAAGATTTTTGTCTGTGCTGGCTTGTAGGGAATATTCTTAAAGACTAGCTTCAACTCTGTCTGTTGTTGTTCCCAATGAATTATCCAAGTATCTAAGAGTTTAGGGTTCATGCTGCCTTCAGCCATTGGGGCCATTCACCTGTTGAGATATGTTTGCCCCAACAAAACATGGACCCCCTGGAGAATATACACGTGTCTGCAGTCATGTTCCATTATGGTTTTGCTTTCAGTTAGCCAATCATATATATAATTCATAGTAAGTGTATCAAGGTCTGTTTTTGTTCCACCAGCAAGCCCATGGCAGTTTGGGAACCAGAGGCATTCAGAGTATCTGAAATCACTCCAAGTCCCAGGATGGGCTGGACCTACCTGAGAGCTCTACAGGGCAAAGGCAAGCTGTTCTGTGTCTATTTTCTCCTTAAGCCATTTCATACACACATCTTTGATGAGAGCACCTAAGTGTCATAAAATGCTGACTTTGGACCCAAAGACAGATTACCTTGAATGAAATGGGCTGGGATTTCCAATTAGCAGCAGAAATTCCAGGAATTTCCAGATTACTTGGCACCCATATTATCAGCTACATATAGGGAGTCTGGACTTGAAAATTCAGGAGCATGGGGGTGCATGGTAGTGAATTCCTGTAATTTTATATTGCCTTGGCATTCATTTTGAATATAAATTGGACTTTCTCATACAAGAAACATGGTTTAGTCACCCTTGGCACAATTTCCAGTTCTCTATTTCATCCCAGTTCCTTAATATGGTCAATCCAGATATCTCCCTTATACAATTGTCTGCCGTTGACCACCTTCCCTAAGGGACGGTTAGGTACCACCTATTGGCTTACCCCACTGACTCCTCCATCCCCCATAGACTGTACAGATATGCTGCAGCGACAACCTCTCAGTAACAGCGTGGCCACACAGGACTTGGAACAGCTTGCTTTAAACTCACAAATTAGAACTCCCATGGAAACCCACCTAATAATACCCTGGACTCCAATAAAAGCTTTAGCACACAGGTCCCTCACTCTCTCTTTTGCTCTGCACTTTGTGGTTCTGGTAGAGCATGTATGTCTGGAATGGCTGCGCTTTTCCATCAGCTCTGCAAGGAGTGCTGCCCTTTTCTCTAATCTGTAAGTAATAAACTCCTCCTATTATTGTGTGGTTTTTGTTGCATCACCTCCTCTGCATCTCACCTGACTGACACACCTGAACCTAGCTTCTTTCCAAGGGAAAGCTCTCCTAGACAATGGATATCTTGGTAGAAATAAACTGGACATAGGTCAGACAAGAGCCACGAGGGTGCCTGCTGGTATAAGCATGTTTCCTGTGAGTGGGACACTTGGTCATGGGTTGGACGCTTAGGCACTAGGCAACACTTAGGCATTAGGCCATCCACTAGGATAAAGAAGTCACTGTAGACATCCATGACCCAAATACTGGAGCCCTTTCAGTGCAGGGTTAGAATTTATAGCCATTTTCCAGAGAGAAACCTCAAGACCAAATTAGAAAAACAAAATTCCAGTACTCACCAACAGCCTCCTGCTTTTAGAGAAGAGGGTGCTTGAAACTTCTGATTAGCCTCTCACTCTGTCATTTCCCATCTCCCCAGGAGGTAAAATAGCTCACCCCTGCTAGGGAAGGGTAGAAGTGGGGAGAAGCTAGGCAGATGGTTGGCAAGGATTACTTCTCGTATTTCATCCTAATTTGCATTAATGCTCAACTTTGCATCACTCTTTCTGTGTATATAATTTTTTAGTAAAAAAATTCCTCTTCTTTTCAATTTTGAGCCTGAAATTGTGAACAATTTGATTGCTATTTGTTAGTCACATTAAGATTCTCTTAAAATATACTCACACATTGTTATGTATCTAGCAGGTGTATACTAATGTATGTTCTTGTAAAAATATGCCTATGGGTATTTAATGCCAGAGACAATTACTGTATTTTGTTTGAAGTTCAGTCCACAGCATGGGACCTCTTCTGAAAGTGCATGTACAAAAATGATTATGTCTAGTACAGCTCAAAGTATTATCTTCCGTTCTCATTCCTGGAGAATATTACATTTTGTCCCCCTCCGGAATTTTGTAATTACTGTAGGGGAAAGAAAAATTAAAAGATGCTAAATTTACCAAGTGTAGATCTTTCAAAACTTCACAGGTAAAAGTGCCACAGAAACATTTTTCAAAATGGTTTTGTCAATACTTTAATCAAAGAATTAGCTAAAGACTTGTTGTTTGAATATGAAATTATGTTATTCTCACAAAATCTTTCCCTCTGTGATTAAAAATTGTAATCCTCATGTTCTTGTTTTATTACCTGCTATATATAAAATATATTTAGGGCAGGGCACAGAGGATCATGCCTGTAATCCCAGAACTTTGGGAGACCTAGGCAGGAGGATTATTTGAGCCCAGGAATTTGAGACCAGCCTGGGCAGCACGCAGAGACCCCAACTCTCTCTCTATGTGTGTGAATAAACTAATGTGAATTTCCTTTCCCTACTTGTACTGGAACAAGTTTAAAAGTCCTACACACATAGGGGAAACATTAAGAAATGTAAGTCATTATCATCATCGTGGTCATCTTCACCAAACACTCATTTGGCTGGTGGGAAACAGATTCAAATTCATTTCTGTTTGACATCTGAATTCAAGACATTCACATCTTGAAAGTTTAATCCTTATCCTTTACTGCCTCATGTATTCTATGTAACCAAGAGAGATGATGGGCTTGTATTTATTTGCGCCTTTTCTTTGGTTCTACATGGGCAACTATTTGTCTTCTACATAAAACTTTATTTATCCTGAGCCAGTCTGGATAGGCTTGTGTTCCTGAATATTTAGAGTTCTCTGGGTAAATGCTCTCTCTAGATAATTTTATCCTATATCATATGTTTTAATCTTACCCAAATGCTGGTTATTTCTAAACTAACACATCCAGCCTTGACCTCCCGCTCTGTGTCCAGATTCAGATACCTGACTGCCAAATTAACACCTCCTCTGGGATATCTGAGAAGCATTCTGAATTTAACCACTCAAAACAGAAACTTTGATTCCTCCCTGCCCCAAATATGATGCTCCCCCTCACTTCCAGTCTTAGTGGAAATATCATCTCTAACTATCCAGTGGCTCTGGCCCTCAATTTAAAAATCAGCCTGGATTCCCTATGTTTTACACACTCCACATCCATTCCATTGGCAAAGCCTGTCAACTTTACCTTCACAACACATCCTAAATCGAGTTCTCACCTTTTTTGTAGATACTACCCGAGGCCATGGTTCCGTTATCTCTCTTCTAAATTACTGCAGTCACTTCTGACTGTTCCCTCTACTTCCATTACTTTTTTTTTTTCCAACCCAATCCCAGCTATTTTCCAAACAGGAGCCAGAATGATTCTTTCAAAAACGTAGATCAGATCACATCATTTCCTGCTCAAATTCTACAACAGATTTTCATCACAGGAAACAAATCCATAAGTCTTCACCATTATCTCCCAGGCCACAGGGAACCTAGGCCCTGCTTGTCTTTTGTATCTCTTACTTACTACTTTTCCCTCTGCCACTCTATATCACTTTGGCACTATTTTTCTTGCTGTTTATTAAACCTCCCAGCTCTTGCAGCCTTAAGGCTTCTGATTGGCTATTCCCTCTTGCATCAGATATTGGTGTGGTTCTTTCATCATTTCTTTCACTTCTGAGCCTTCTCTCCAACAATACTCTCTACACACACACATTGTGTCATTCTATATTCAACCACGCTTTATTTTTTCCACATAGCCCTTGTCACAACCTAACACTATATTATGCATTTGCTTCTTAACTTGCTTACTGTTTTTTCATTAGACTGGACACTCCACAGGGGCAGAGATTTCACCAATTTTGCTCATCCTTGTATTAAAAACATTTTTTAAAGTGCCTGACACACAGTAGGTTCTAAAAATAAGTGTTGAATTTTACCATTATGCTTTTAATATTTTTTCTAAAATAGGTTTTTATGCTCTGTATTCTTAGATTATGCTGAACACCATCGTCTTTAAGATTTGCAGCATTTGTTAGAAATGCTAGTTGTGTTGCTCTGTTAGAAAGTACAGATCTAAGACCAGGCATAGTGGCTCATGCCTGTAATCCCAGCACTTTGGGAGGCTGAGGCGGGTGGGTCATGAGGTCAGGAATTTGAGACCAGCCTGGCCAGCATGGTGAAACCCCATCTCTACTAAAAATACAAAAAATTAGCTGGGCATGGTGGCACATGCGTGTAATCCCAGCTACTCGAGAGGCTGAGGCAGGAGAATCGCTTGACCCCAGGAGGCGGAGGTTGCAGTGAGCTGAGATCACGCCATCGCACTCCAGCCTTGGTGACAGAGAGAGACTCTGTCTCAAAAAAAAAAAAAAAGTACAGATATAAGAAGAGTATGATAAAAGTGTGGGAGGCTTCTGTTGAATATGGCTTTAGTTCTCATTTTGAACATAATGTAACAGTCGCGGTATATTAATGGCTTCCCTACTTTTATTTTTTAAAGCATTACTTATTACATTACTCATATTTTTCTTTCATATCTCTTACATCTTATTCCATGAAATAAGTGCATTTTTTTCTGCCCTTTTTTCCTGTTGAATGTTCATTCACACTTCAAAATGCAGGTAAAATGTTAGCTTCATCAGCACTCACAGTTATAACTTTTCCCTTGTCTTCCAATATATAGGTAATTATATACAATCTTACTATAAAATTTATTATGTTATTGCAATCTGATTATTAAACTAGATTTAGTGAGATGAAAGCAGAAAAAATAGCTACTCACTTTGTCCACTAAATTTCTTTTTTTTATTAGACTTTAAGTTCTAGGGTACATTTGCACAACGTGCAGGTTTGTTAACTAGGTATACATGTGCCACGTTGGTTTGCTGCACCCATCAACTCACCATTTACATTAGGTATTTCTCCTAATGCTATCCCTCCCCCAGCTGCCCACCCCCCAACAGGCCCCGGTGTGTGATGTTCCCCACCCTATGTCCACGTGTTCTCATTGTTCAATTACCACCTATGAGTGAGAACATGCAGTGTTTGGTTTTCTATCCTTGTGATAGTTTGCTGAGAATGATGGTTTCCAGCTTCATCTATGTCCCTCCAAAAACATGAACTCATCCTTTTTTATGACTACATAGTATTCCATGGTATATATGTGCCACATTTTCTTAATCCAGTCTATCACTGATGGACATTTGGGTTGGTTCCAAGTCTTTGCTATTGTGAAGAGTGCCACAATAAACATACGTGTGTATGTGTCTTTACAGTAGCGTGATTTATAATCCTTTGGGTATATACCCAGTAATGGGATTGCTGGGTCAAATGGTATTTCTAGTTCTGGATCCTTGAGGAATCACCACACTGTCTTCCCCAATGGTTAAACTCATTTACACTCCCACCAACAGTGTAAAAGCTTTCCTATTTCTCCACATCCTCTCCAGCATCTGTTGTTTCCTAACTTTTTAATGGTCGCCATTCTAACTGGCATGAGATGGTATCTCATTGTGGTTTTGATTTGCATTTCTCTGATGACCAGTAATGATGAGCATTTTTTCATGTGTCTGTTGGCTGCATAAATGTCTTCTTTTGAGAAGTGTCTGTTCATATTCTTTGCCCACTTTTTGATGGGTTTGTTTGTTTTTTTCTTGTAAATTTGTTTGAGTTCTTCGTAGATTCTGGATATTAGCCCTTTGTCAGATAGGTAGATTGCAAAATTTTCGCCCAATCTTTAGGTTGCCTGTTCACTCTGATGATAGTTTCTTTTGCTGTGCAGAAGCTCTGTCGTTTAATTAGATCCCATTTGTCTATTTTGGCTTTTGTTGTCATTGGTTTTGGTGTTTTTAGTCATGAAGTCTTTGCCCTTGCCTATGTCTTGAATGGTATTGTCTAGGTTTTCTTCTAGGGTTTTTATGGTTTTTAGGTCTAACATTTAAGTTTTTAATCCATCTTGAGTTAATTTTTGTATAAGGTGTAAGAAAGGGACCCAGTTTCAGCTTTCTATGTATGGCTAGCCAGTTTTCCTAACACCATTTATTAAATAGGGAATCTTTTCCCTGTTGCTTGTTTTTGTCAGGTTTGCCATGATCAGATGGTTGTAGATGTGTGGTGTTACTTCTGAGGCCTCTTTTCTGTTCCATTGGTCTATATACCTGTTTTGGTACCAGTACCATGCTGTTTTGGTTACGGTAGCCTTGTAGTATTTGAAGTCAGGTAGCGTGAGGCTTCCAGCTTTGTTCTGTTTGCTTAGGATTGTCTTGGCTAGGTGGGCTCTTTTTTGGTTCCATATGAACTTTAAAGTAGTTTTTCCAATGCTGTGAAAAAAGACACTGGTGGCTTGATGGGGATGGCATTGAATCTGTAAATTACCTTGGGCAGTATGGCCACTTTCATGATATTGATTCTTCCTATCCATGAGCATGTTTTTGTCCTCTTTTATTTCATTGAGCAGTGATTTGTAGCTCTCCTTGAAGAGGTCCTTCACATCCCTTGTAAGTTGGATTCCTAGGTATTTTATTCTCTTTGTAACAATTGTGAATGGGAGTTCACTCATGATTTGGCTCTCTGTTTGTCTGTTATTGGTTTATAGTATCGGGGGAACCAGCCCCCAATATTTCAATGTAGGTTGTATTTTCCCTAAGTGTTGGCTGGCCTGAGAAATAAAGAAAAACAGTACAAAGAGAGGAATTTTACATCTGGGCCTCTGGGGGTGACATCACATAACAATAGGTCCGTGATGTCCCCCTGAGCCACAAAACCAGCAGGTTTTTATTAAGGACTTTAAAAGGGGAGGGCATCTATGAACAGGGAGTACGTCACAAAGATCACATGCTTTAAAGGGCAATAAAGATCACAAGGCAAAGGGCAAAATTAGAGTTACTGATGAGGGTCTATGTTCAGCTGTGCACATATTGTCTTGATATACATCTTAAACAACAGAAAACAGGGTTTGAGAGCAGAGAACTGGTCTGACCTCAAACTTACCAGGGCAGGATCTTTTCCCTACCCTAATAAGCCTGAGGGTATTGCAGGAGACCAGGGTGTATTTCAGTCCTTATCACAACCGCATAAGACAGACACTCCCAGAGCGGCTGTTTATATACCTCCCCCCAGGAATCCATTCCTTCCCCAGGGTATCAATTATTAATATTCCTTGCTGGGAAAAGAATTCAGCGATATCTCTCCTACTTGCACATCTGTTTATAGGCTCTCTGCAAGAAGAAAAATATGGCTTTATTCTGCCTGACCCCGCAGGCAGTCAGACCTTTGGTTGTCTTCCCTTGTTCCCTAAAATCGCTGTTATTCTGTTCGTTTTCAAGGTGCACTGATTTCATATTGTTCAAACACCCATGTTTTACAGTCAGATTTCATATTGTTCAAACACACATGGTCTACAATCAATTTGTACAATAGTGGTCCTGAGGTGATGTACATTTTCAGCTTAGGAAGATAACAGGATTAAGAGATTAAAGTAAAGACAGGCATAAGAAATTCAAAGAGTACTATATGGGAACTGATAAATGTCCCTGAAATTGTCACAATTTATGTTCAGAGATTGCAGTATAGACAGGTGTTAGAAATTATAAAAGTATTAATTTTGGGAACTGATAAATGTCCATGAAATCTTCACAATTTATGTTCCTCTGCTGCGGCTCCAGCTGGTCCCTCTGTTTGGGGTCCCTGACTTCTGGCAACATTATAGGAATGCTTATGATTTTAGCACATTGATTTTGTATCCTGAGACTTTGCTGAAGTTGCTTATCAGCTTAAGGAGATTTTGGGCTGAGACGATGGGGTTTTCTAAATATACAATCATGTCATCTGCAAATAGGGACAATTGGACTTCCTCATTTCCTAATTGAATACCCTTTATTTCTGTCTCTTGCCTGATTGCCCTGGCCAGAACTTCCAACACTATGTTGAACAGGAGTGGTGAGAGAGGGCATCCCTGTCTTGCGGTGGTTTTCAAAGGGAATGCTTCCAGTTTTTGCCCATTCGATATGGTGTTGGCTGTGGGTTTGTTTTAAATATCTCTTATTATTTTGAGATACATTCCATCAATACCTAGTTCATTGAGAGTTTTTAGCATGAAGGGCTGTTGAATTTTGTCGAAGGCCTTTTCTGCATCTATTGAGATAATCATGTGGTTTTTGTCATTGGTTCTGTTTAAGTGATGGATTAAGTTTATTAATTTGTGTATGTTGAACCAGCCTTGCATCCCAGAGACGAAGCCCATTTGATCATGGTGGATAAGCTTTTTGATGTGCTGCTGGATTTGGTTTGCCAGTATTTTATTGAGGATTTTTGCATTGATGTTCATCAGGGATATTGGTCTAAATTTCTCTTTTTTTGTTGTGTCTCTGCCAGGCTTTGGTATCAGGATGATGTTGGCCTTATAAAATGAGTTAGGGAGGATTCCCTCTTTTTCTGTTGATTGGAATAGTTTCAGAAGGCATAGTACCAGCTCCTCTTTGTACCTCTGGTAGAATTCGGCTGTGAATCCATTTGGTCCTGGACTTTTTTTGGTTGGTATGCTATTAATTATTGCCTCAATTTCAGAACCTGTTATTAGTCTATTCAGAGATTCAACTTTTTCCTACTTCTGTCTTGGGAGGGTGTGTATGTCCAGGAATTTATCCATTTCTTCTAGATTTTCTAGTTTATTTGCATAGAGGTGTTTATAGTATTCTCTGGTGGTAGTTTATATTTCTGTGAGATTGGTGGTGATATCCCCTTTATCATTTTTATTGAGCATATTTGATTCTTCTCTCTTTTCTTCTTTATTAGTCTTGCTAGCAGTCTATCTATTTTGTTGATCTTTTCAAAAAACCACCTCCTGGATTCATTGATTTTTGGAACGGTTTTTTGTGTCTCCATCTCCTTCAGTTCTGCTCTGATCTTAGTTATTCCTTGCCTTCGGCTAGCTTTTGAATTTGTTTACTCTGGCTTCTCTAGTTCTTTTAATTTTGATGTTAGGCTGATTTTAGATCTTTCCTGCTTTCTCTTGTGGGCATTCAGTACTATAAATTTCCCTCTACACACTGCTTTACATGTGTCCCAGAGATTCTGGTATGTTGTTTCAAAGAACATCTTTATTTCTGCCTTCATTTCATTTTTTATCCAGTAGTCACTCAGGAACAGGTTCTTCAGTTTCCATGTCATTGTGCAGTTTTGAGTGAGTTTCTTAATCCTGAGTTCTAATTTGATGGCACTGTGGTCTGAGAGACAGTTTGTGGTGATTTCTGTTCTTTTACATTTGCTGAGGAATGTTTCACCTCCAATTATGTGGTCAATTTTAGAATAAGTGTGATGTGGTGCTGAGAAGAATATATATTCTATTGAGTTGGGGTGGAGAATTCTGTAGATATCTATTTAGGTCCATGTGGTGCAGAGCTGAGTTCATGTCCTGGATATCCTTGCTAAGCTTCTGTCTCATTGATCTACTATTGAGAGTGGGTTGTTGAAGTCTCCCATTATTATTGCATCAGAGTCTAAGTCTCTTTGTAGTTCTCTAAGGTCTTGCTTTACGAATCTGGGTGCTCCTGTATTAGGTGCATATATATTTAGAATAGTTAGCTCTTCTTGTTCAATTGATCCCTTTACCATTATGTAATGACCTTCTTTGTCTCTTTTGATCTTTGTTGGTTTAAAGTCTGTTTTATCAGAGATTAGGATGGCAACCCCTGCTTTTTTTGCTTTCCATTTGCTTGGTAGATCTTCCTCCATCCCTTTATTTTGAGCCTATGTGTGTCTCTGCATGTGAGATGGGCCTCCTGAATACAGCACACTGATGGTTTTGACTGTTTATCCAATTTGCAAGTCTGTGTCTTTTAATTGGGGCATTTTGCCCATTTACATTTAATAGCGTTATATGTGAATTTGATCCTGCCATTATTATGTTTGCTGGTTACTTTGCCCCTTAGTATGTAATTTCTTCATAGTGTCGATGGCCTTTGCAATTTGGCATGTTTTTGCATTTGCTGGTACCGGTTGTTCATTTCCATGTTTAGTGCTTCCTTCAGGAGCTCTTGTAAGGCAGGCCTGATGGTGACAAAATCTCTCAGCATTTGCTTGTATGTAAAGGATTTTATTTCTCCTTCACTTATGATGCATAGTTTGGCTGGATATGAAATTCTGGGTTGGAAATTCTTTCCTTTAAGAATGTTGAATATTGGCCCCCACTCTTTTCTGGCCTGTAGGGTTTCTGCTGAGAGTTCCGCTGTTAGTCTGATGGTTTTCTCTTTGTGGGTAACCCGACCTTTCTCTCTGGCTGCCCTTAACATTTTTTCCTTCATTTCAACCTTGGTGAATCTGACAATTATGTGTCTTGGAGTTGCTCTTCTCGTGGAGTATCTTTGTTGTATTCTCTGTATTTCCTGAATTTGGATGTTGGCCTGCCTTGCCAGGTTGGGGAAATTCTCCTGGATAATATCCTGAAGAATGTTTTCTAACTTGGTTCCATTCTCCCTGTCACTTTCAGGTACACCAATCAAATGTAGATTTGGTCTATTCACATAGTCCCATATTTTTTGGAGGCTTTGTTCATTTCTTTTTACTCTTTTTTCTCTAATCTTGTCTTCTCGCTTTATTTCATTAATTTGATCTTCAATCACTGATATCCTTTCTTCCACTTGATTGAATCAGCTATTGAAGCTTGTGCATGCGTCACGAAGTTCTCATGTTGTGGTTTTCATCTCCATCAGGTCATTTAAGGTCTTCTTTACACTATTTATTCTAGTTAGCCATTCATCTAACCTGTTTTCAAGAGTTTTAGCTTCATTTCAGTGGGTTAGAACATGCTCCTTTAGCTCAGAGAAGTTTGTTATTACTGACATTCTGAAGCCTACTTCTGTCAACTCATCAAAGTCATTCTCTGTCCAGTTTTGTTCTGTTGCTGGTGAGGAGCTGTGATCCTTTGGATGAGAAGAAGTGCTTAGGTATTTGGAATTTTTATCTTTTCTGCTCTGGTTTCTCCCCATCTTTGTGATTTTATCTACCTTTGGTCTTTGATGTTGGTGACCTACAGGTGGGGTTTTGATGTGGATGTCCTTTTTGTTGATGTTGATGCTATTCCTTTCTGTTTGTTAGTTTTCCTTCTAACAGGCCTCTCAGCTGCATGTCTGTTGGAGTTTGCTGGAGGTCCACTCCAGACCCTGTTTGCCTGGGTATCACCAACAGAGGCTGCAGAACAGCAAGTATTGCTGCCTGATCCTTCCTCTGGAAGCTTCATCACAGAGGGGCATCCACCTGTATGAGGTGTCTGTCGGCCCCTACTGGGAGATGTCTCCCAGTCAGGCTACACGGGGATCAGGGGCCCCCTTAAGAAGGCAGTCTGTCCATTCTCAGAGCTCCAACACCATGCTGGGAGAACCACTTCTCTCTTCAGAGCTGTCAGACAGGGATGTTTAAGTCTGCTGAAGTTGTCTGCTGCCTTTTGTTCAGCTATGCCCTGTCCAAAGAGGTGGAGCCTATAGAGGCAGTAGGCATTGTTGAGCTGTGGTGGGCTCCACCCAGTTCGAGCTTTCCGGCTGCTTTCTTTACCTACTGAAGCCTCAGCAATAGCAGACCCCCCTCCCTCTACCAGGCTGCAGCCTCTCAGGTCAGTCTCAGATTGCTGTACTAGCAGTGAGCAAGGCTCCATGGGCGTGGGATCCACTGAGCCAGACATGGGAGGGAATCTCCTGGTCTGCTGGTTGCTAAGACCATGGGAAAAGCACAGTATTTGGGCAGAAGTGTACCATTTTTCCAGGTACAGTCTGTCACAGCTTCCCTTGGATAGGTAGAGGAAATCTCCTGACCCGTTGCATTTTCCGGATGAGGTGACACACTGCCCTGCTTCAACTCGCCCTCTGTGGGCTGCATCCACTGTCCAACCAGTGCCAATGATGATGAACCAGGTACCTCATTTGGAAATGCAGAAATCACCTGTTTTCTGTGTTGGTCTCACTGGGAGCTGCAGATTGGAGCTGTTCCTATTCGGCCATCTTCTATCCACTAACCTTCAAATTCCCACACCCGGAGGTTAGTTTCAGAAGATCACAGAATTTGTCATTGTGTTCAGGTACTGAGTATCTCATCTTTAAATAATAAAAAAGCATTGTCTGACACTGTTTTAAAACTATATTTAGAAATACCAAGAATTTAATAGCCAAGATAACTTTGAAAAAGAACAAAGTTTGAGGATTTACATGAATAAATATCAAAACTTGGTATAAAGCTAAAGTAAATCAAATAGTAAGGTATTAGAACAAGCATGGACACCTAGAATAATAAAACAGAAAACAGATCAGAAACAGACCTTTCTATATACAGTCACCTGACTTTTGACAAAAGCACTACTACAATTTAGTGTGAGGAATGGCCTTTTCAATAAAAGGTGCTGGATCAACTGGATATCGATGAGGAAAAATTTATTTTGACCCCTCCTCAAACCCTGTACAAAAGTGAGTTTGTGATTTGAAAAAATCACATCAACTAGATCTGAGACCCTGCTGAGAAATGTAAAATAATGTAACCTCTTAAAAAAGAATGTAGGACATTATTTTTATAATGTTGGGATAGGCAATGATTTTCCAAATTGTACATAACTATAACTAACCATAATTGATAAATTAAACTTTCATAAAATTAACAATTTCTGTTCATCAAAAGACACCATTTACAGAGTGAAAAGCCAAGCCACACACTGGGGAAAATTACTAAAAATACAAAAATTAGCCGGGTGTAGTGGCACACACCTGTAATCCCAGCTACTTGGGAGGCTGAGGCGGGAGAATTGATTGAACCCGGGCAGCAGTGGTTGCAGTAGCCGAGATTGCGCCATTGCACTCCAGCCTGGGAAACGAGCGAGACTTCATCTCAAAACAACAAGAACAAAAAAGTCTTAGCACTTATTACGTAGTCATTGCTTCCATTTGTGTATATTGACATATACACAAATGAAATACATATTACATTTATAGTAATATGTATTTCAATACATATTACTATATATGTAATTTTATATATAAATTAAAATTTATATATAATAAAATTTTATTTATTATATATTTAATAAATATATGTAATTATATATATTTGTATATATACAAATATATAATAATACATTTATTATATTACATATAATAAATGTATTATTGCTGCTATCTATAAACACACACTGTGTTGCTATTACTCCTGTAATCCCAGACGGGCAGGGATTTACTGTGAGAAAGTTGAACCTCAACTGGAAAAGTATATGGTTTTGGGGTTTTGTTTGTTTGGGTTGTGGAAAAATAGATGTCAGAAAACAAAGTGGATATCAAGATACTAGAACAGTAAGAATTTAGGCCTGGGTCTGGAAATGACATTTGAACATCAATATGTAATAGTAGTTCATGTCCAAAACTCACAAGTGAGATTATCAAACTCCAGGGGAGTGTATTAATGTGGCCATAAAATCTACCCCATAATTTTGACATAATTTTTCTAGCCCAAAATACAACTGACATCATCTTATGGGTCCGGAAGTGCCATACATCAAGCAAAATTTCTACCGGAGAAATAACACTGTAATCGTTTGGGGAGCAGTCTGACCAGTGTTCCCTGAGTTACGCCGACCGCCCCCAACCATCCTTCTCACCTAATTATTACCAGGTCAGGAGGATGTCCTGCTGCACGCTCAGGCGGTCACTCCTCCTTTCCGCAAGGCCCATGTCCGCACCGTTCGCCCCGGGGCTCCCATGGCCCCCGACCTCCAGTCTCCGGCAACGATGGACCCCCACAGACCCGGCAGGGAGCGAAGGGCGCACACCCACCTCCCGGGAGTCAGTGGGAATAACCCCGGGTGCTCTGACGGTACGTCCCACACCCGGAGCCGCACGGGCCCATCCCCGCCAGGTCCGGGCAGGCAGCCCGAGCCCGGGACCCCGCCTCCCCCGCACCTAGGGTCCGGGCCGAGCTTGGCAGCTGAGGTCCCGTTCCCACTCCCACTCCCAGCGCCTCCCCCTGGCGGCGGCGGCCGCCTGGGACGCCCCTCCCCAGGCGCTGCCTCCTCAGAGGGTGACTGCCGCCTGGCCGGGCCGGACAGAGGCCGGCCCCTCTTCCAGCTCCTCCTCACCCCCGGAGGAGACGGGGGACGGGGATGGGGTTCTAACCAGGCAGCAGGACATAGCAAGGCCCGCCACGGCACAGCCTCCTCCTCCACCATCTCACCAGGCTCCCTGCCAGGGCCGGCGCAGAGCGGCGCCTGAGCTACTAGGGAGTCTGGTCCGGCTGCTACTCCGCCGCCGCCGCCGCCTTCTCACAGCCACAACAACACTGCAGCAGCGGCCACACCGAGCGCGCTCCCGACGCCGAGCCGGGCGACGAGCGGGGACGCGCGCGCACGCTCGGGCGCTGAACCCGGTGTCCGGGAAAGGGTGCGGGTCTCCGCGGGTTGGACGGGGGCGGGGCCTGGACAGGTGGTCACGCCCCAGGAGATGGGCGGGGCTGCAGCCCAGACGAATACCTGCGGCTGGGGAGAGGCTCGCGAAAAAGCCCAGCGGAGGCAGAAGGGCTAGACAGATGGGAATTGGGCGCAGGAAAAGCGATGACAAAAAAAAATCTGGAAGAAAACCAAAGGTGGTCCTACAAATTTTTAGGAGGCGTCTTTCCCTGGGCAAGACATGGCTCACTCTACTTACCAGAAAAATAGAACAACAGTGGTATCTTTCACCTGCAATTGTGGTCAGGATAAAGCCAGTTTAATATAGTACAAGTAAATGTAGTGTTTTAGAAGATGTATTCAGAACACAATTTCTTTTTTTCTTTTCTATTTTTTTTCTTTTGAGACAGAGTCTGGCTCTGTCTCCCAGGCTGGAATGCAGTGACATCTCAGCTCACTGCAAACTCCGCCTCCCGGGCTCAAGCGATCCTCCCACCTCAGCCTCCTGAGTAGCTGGGACTACAGGCGCAGAACATCATGCCTGGCTAATTTTTGTATTTTTTGTAGACATGGAGTTTCTGCCATTTTGTCCAGGCTGGTCTCGAACTCCTGGGCTCAAGCAATCCACCCACCTTGGCCTCCCAAAGCACTGGGATTACAGGCATGAACCACCGCACTCGATCCAGAATACAATTTCAAACTGATTCAACTTCAGCTCCTAATCAAAAGCTTAGCGGGAAGAAGTGAATTTTCAAACAAAATAAAGCCCTCCCGCCAAAATTGTAACCTACCCACACTAGCCTGCGGAATTCCACAAACCAGGATTGCATTACTGTAGGCTCTAACAGATTCACCTCCTCTGAGTTGCCTTTTAACATTCTACCCTTGACTTCTGGAAACTGTCTGGGAGAACTAGTCAAATGAAATCTATTCCTGCATGTTGTTGTAAAGTTTTTCCACGGCACTTTCTGAAATTTATTTTCAATGTTTATTGTTCTTTCACTCCACTTAGAATGTAAAAGCTACTTGAAGATAAGGATCTTGTTTGTCTTGTTCATCGCTATTTCCCCAGCACCTGAAACTGTGCAGGCTAAGTAGTAGGCAGTCGAATTTCTTGATAGCTGGCTGGGCGCAGTGGCTCACGGCTGTAATCCCAGCACTTTGAGAGGCTGAGGCGGGTGGATCACCTGAGGTCAGGTGTTCGAGACCAGCCCGGCCAATGTGGTGAAAACCCGGATCTACTAAAAATGCAAAAATCAGCCAGGCATGATGGCAGGCGCCTGTAATCCCAGCTATTTGGGAGGCTGAGGCAGGAGAATAGCTTGAACCCGGGAGGCGGAGGTTGCCATGAGCCAAGATTGCATCATTGCACTCCAGCCTGGGCGACAGAGTGAGACTCTGTCTCAAAAAAATAAATAAAATCAAATAACAGCTAACACTTATTCATACAACTCATCTAATTGAATCTTCACGACTTTAATAGGTAGACGCCCTCATCTCCATGTTACAGATGAAGAAAGTGAAGCACAGAATAAATTGCACGTATTAAAATTCAAACCCAAACCCAGCAGACAAACAAAACAAAACAAAACAAAAAAAACCACTGTGCTCTCACCCACCAGGCTGTACTGCCCAGTGCATGACACAGTAGCCTGAAATAAAATCTCAAGTAAGAAATTACTTTAGGCCGGGCGCAGTGTCTCATGCCTGAAATCCCAGCACTTTAGGAGGCCAAGGCAGGTGGATTGCTTGAGCTCAGGAGTTCCAGACCAGCCTACGCAACATGGCGAAATCCCACCTCTACAAAAAATACCAAAAAACTGGCCAGGCATGGTGGTGCATGCCTGTAGTCCCGACTATTTGAGAGGCTGAGGTGGGAGGATGGCTTGAGCCTGGGAGGCAGACGTTGTAGTGAGCCCTGATTGTGCCACTGCACTCCAACTGGGTGTCAGAGCGAGAAAAAAGAAAGAACAAAAGAAATTACTTTAGAGGTAAATTCTTGGAAAGCCCTTGCTTTACTACCGGGAAAACCAGCGCTCTTCCTGCTTTTTGATAACTCTTATGCAGCTGATTGTGTCTCTCTTTTCACTCTGGCTTCCAGAAAGCCCAGGGCTAAATGACCAGGGCTCAGCAATGACCTCAGCTTGGCCCTTAAGGTCCACTCCTGCCTCAACTTTGCGTCTTTATTTATATGTGGCTGTCCTGATTTTCCCTTTCTGTTATATGACTGTAGGCTTTATGGAATGGGAGAAGAAATAGTAAATACATAAAATTGATGAATGACTTAAAGTCTTTTATTTTATTTTTGAGACGGAGTTTCGCTTTTGTTGCCCAGGCTGGAGTGTAATGGCGGGAACTTGGCTCACCGCAACCTCCACCTCCTGGGTTCAAGTGACTCTCCCGCCTCAGCCTCCCGAGTAGCTGGGATTACAGGCATGAGCCACAACACCCGGTTAATTTTTTGTATTTTGAGTAGAGACAGTGTTTCTCCATGTTGGTCAGGCTAGTCTCCAACTCCCGACCACATGTGATCCGCCTGTCTCCGCTTCCCAAAGTGCTGGGATTACAGCCGTGAGCCACCATTCCTGGCTCATTTTTATTTTTATATTTTATTTTATTTTATTTTCACACAAGGCCTCACTCTGTTGCCCAGGCTGGAGTGCAGTGGCTCACAGCCACCAGGTGAGTTGGGCCCACAAGTCACTCTTGCTAAGAGGCAGGGTCCAGAGCAGGACATGGGTAGATGCCAAAGGCAGCACTCCCTACTCCACACATGGATTTCTGTCAAGTAAATCACCAGCCAGGTGAGGTGCATACAGCATCTCGGGAGATGGGACACCGTGTTGTCCGCTCCTTCAGCCAGGAGGCCCCACACTGAGTGCCATTGCCTCCACTGTCCGATGCTACAGGAGAGATGTTTCCTGCTGGTTAAGGAAGTAGAAACTGCAGATCATTTTTCATCTTATTGGAAATCACTCTTTGACACTTTTGCCTCATCTTCACTCAGTACACATTGACTCTACCAGCAATAGTGTAAAAATAAACACAGCTTAAGGAAATAGGAACCCTTCATTCCTGGGACTTAAAAGCTTGACTTTCTCCAGTAAGTCAATTACCAGTGTCCATGGCAGGAACAGCTCTGATGCCAGGGTTGACAGCACACTGGAAAACAGGAGGGTGTTTGCATTTCTGGGGCCTCAAGTAATGAGAGGTTCTTCCAAGAACACTGACAGGGGTATTGTTGCCCTATTTTAGAATTATTACTGTGAAGATCAGGGAATTTCAGTCAGTTGAACTCATGCCACAGCACCTGTGCTTTTCCAGTAGGGGAGGGATGGAGTCCAGCGCAGGGGTCCCCCGTCATGGGGGAAAGCTCTGTGATGGGATGTCTGTGGGGGAATTAGAACCCTATAGCAGATGGGATAGGGTGGGGAGTCTACATATTTTTATTTGGATGCTTTGATGGAGTAAAGTTCCAAACCAAGTATCAGGCAGATGGCAGTCCAGGCTGTGGTGCTGTGCTGTGAGGCTGGGAGTCCAGGCAGGTACTGTGTTCACTGGTCACTTCCACAGCCTGAAGCCCCTCGAAAGGACATCTGCACAGAGGCCTGCTAGTGACTTCAGGATGCTGATGATGCCCTCACGGTGACAGCCAGAGAAAATCCCATCAACTCTGTCAACCAAGGGCGTCAATGGCCACGTGTGTGGTTTTCTCCGGCAAAGAACAAGCCAGTTTGCAAACCATGCTTTTGAGGCTAGAAAAAATGTCTGTATTCCTTCAGTGTCTCCTGAAGGCTGGGTCCCCTGAGAGTTGATTCAAATACTGTATTCTCATATAAAATATGGTAACATTTAGACCTGAAAAATGGCCTGGGGGATAATCTTATCAAACCTCTGATGTGGTTATTTTGTAACTGAGTATACTGAAGGCTGGGGAACAAAGCCATCTGGTGCCAGCATCCTAGCTGCTCTCTCTCCTCCAGGGGCTTGCCTTGGTTTGGGGCCTTTCCAGCAAAATTAGGCTGGAGAAATGAGATTTTAGTTAAACAAGGCCCACTGTTGCTTTAAGACAAAATGTCAAAGTTTTTAAAAATATATTAACTTGTTCTTTTGGCCAAGAAATCAATAGATGCACTTCCTTTCCACTGTGCAGGCACTGAGCTGACAGAGGAGTAAGAGCTTGAACCATCTACATGGTCTGAGTGACCACATCCTTCACTCGGAGCCCTGTTCTACAGCAGATAATTCTGAGCCACCCCAGCTAATGGCCGTGCACAGCATCCTGATGCTCTGATTAGGCTGAAGGGCATGTGGCATGGTGGCTAGGCTGTCTCAGAGAGCACCTCAGGCTGGGTGGACCAGGCTGACCCAGAAAAGGGCAATGGGCCTTTGACAGGGACTAGCTGGCTACTCTCTGCCTCTTCTGCAGTTTGGGACACTTAGGGTGATGGGTGAAAGTGTTTTTCCACATATAGTGGCCCGAAAGGAAAGGAAACTCATGCCAGTGTTCAGAAAGTGTGTGGGTTTCTCAGGTAACATTACTGCAGCCACTGATGTCTAATCCAAAGAGCTCTGAATGCTTGCTATAGAGATTTGTAGTTTTAATACTGAAGCCCCGAATATTCTGATTTCCTCATTAAGACCGACCTAACATGAGCTATGTAGTCAGCTAAGGTCAACGGAAGGAAATTGCCAGTGTTTCCCTCTTATTTTTCTCTGAGGTCATCTGAAAACAACTGCAGTGAGGACAGAGTTCGTGCGGCACTGATGGCTGTGTGTTCCCAGCTCCAAGCATGCACTAAATATTTAATTCATTTGAATATAAATAAGTTAATGAATATGAATACATTAATAAATTAATTGGCATATTTTTAGTCCTGTTGCAGTTTCAAACTCACCAATTTATCCAATTTCTTTGCACTGAGTTCTTATTCAAGTGAAGTATTCCAGTCTTGTGACTAGTACTTCTGACAGTAATAGTAACAACTAGTATTTATTTAGAACTTTAGTTTACCAAGCACTCTACATTTTATTTTATTATTTGTTATTTATTTATTTATTTTTTTAGTAGAGACAGGGTTTCACCATGTTAGCCAGGATGGTCTCAATCTCCTGACCTCGTGATCCGTGCCCTTGGCCTCCCAAAGTGCTGGGATTACAGGCATGAGCCATCGCACCCAGCCTACATTTTATTTTTACATTTTGTCTTTACAAACCCCCACGGGGCAGGCATTCTCCTTACACACAGTGTTAATTGGTGACACAGAGGCTCGGGGGTTTAAATGGTTTCACTGCAAGCAATGTAATCTAGTAGGATGTTGCTTTCCTATTTTTCCTAATACTACCATGTTTAGATGCGGGCGGCTGAGTGAGAGTATATGATTTCCTGTGTATGTATAGATGTAACCCACACTCACAGGCGGAAAGTTCTGCAGGCCGAGAAGCGAAGCCCTTTGCTGAACAACCACCAACAACATTCTAGGAACCCCACACCCTTGGTTCTGCAGGCTATACCCCTCCCATCTGCTTAGAACCAGAAAGAAAACTCTGCGGTTACTTTTCCCTTTGACAATAAACCGTGGTTCTCTTCAACGTTCTCCTGGGGACTTGGGTCAGTGTTCCCCCACGCAAATGTTAGCCAGGCCCAGAGTTATTTTTTCCCCTACCCCTGCAGATTGATCATGGCACGCGGCTGCCCCATACTGTATTTTGGTCACCCCCATCAGCATCCCATCTGCTGCTTGTGCCTCTGGCCAGCTTCTTGCATGGTCCTGACACGGTGCTGTCACTCTCACATTATTTGCACACATTGTTTACCTATAGCTGGACACATTGTTCATAGGAGCCCAGCTGGTAAAGTAAAAATATTCTAAGACTGTGCTGATAAGCTACTTCTTCCCTGCATCCTGGGCTGGTGAGAAGCTAAAGAGGAATGAATGCTCTGCCTGTGAAGAGGCCGCACTGCAGAGAGGAGGAGGCAGAGATGCAGTCGTCACAGCCCCAACACCCTGCCTGGCCCTAGTTTTGTAGATCCAGGGAAGAGTTTTGCACAAATTCTCACTGGGAGCATTGTCAGGGCTGCAGCACATCACTCTTTTTTGACCTGAGTCATTTTAACGTTAGCTCTAATGCCAAAAAAGATGAAGTTGCCAACATCTGGTGGAAGGCAAAAACCAGCGAATTTCTGCCCAGGGAGAGTTCCTCTGCAGGGCCCCTGCTCCTGGTGGCCTGGAGTTGGGGAGGCCTCTGGAGCAAGTCAGGGGATGGGATTCTGGGTTTTCTTCCATTTTATTATTTTCCTATTTTGACATCTTTGAAAAATGGCTCAGCCTCATGGTGTATGGGTCTTCTGATTGCTTTTGTCTTGATTTTATTCTGACTGAGGGGCAATGGCCACTGTGGGCTCCTCATCCAGGATAAAGAGGGCCCCTCCATGGCCTCGGTCCATCCATGCTGTTCACAGTGGCCTCATGGATCGTCATACAAAGGATGATCTCAGTGATGAGCTTGAGCCTACACAAAATTAAATTATATGGGTTTATAAGATGCTTGCCTCAGGATCAGTGACATCAGGCCTGTCCCTGCTGCTAGCAAGGCCGACTTTATAATGTGCTATCATGGTGGTAAAGGCATCACCCACTTGATGGAGATCCCAAAGACCAGCTCTACTCGAGAGAGATTTAAGCTAAGTTGCCTGGTAGTCCCTGGTGCTTTTTCAAGGTTCTACTGAAGACAATGCCATCATCCAGGTATCTCTGAATGCCTATGTAGCTCTTGCCTCAGGAGCTCTGAGACCCCATGTTATCTATTTTTGAATTGGCCAAGGCCCCTAGCCAGGAAAGGGATGCTCTTCCCATCCTTGTCAGCCCTCATGTCTTGTATTTCACCCCACAGCCTCCTAGCAAGCATCTCAGTGTCTGCAGGTGAGCATGGCTGAGTTCAGTCTTGCTTACTGCAACTATAGACATGAGGCCTGTGGAACTAAGAATCCTCTCATTTGCTGACTGGCATTTTGTTTAAGTCCCAGATCACTAATCTCTGGCAAGACAATCTTCTTTGTGTTTCCTGGTGATGGACTTGAGTGATTTCAATGTAAACAGTGGCTCCACCTGGGAGGGTATCCCCTTCCCACGGTGGGGGGTGCATAGCCCCTGCCAGGTTTCTGCTGTTATCTCATCCTCCCACTGGGCTTTTCCCCTGCAGATGGCCTGGTGCCCACACTGCCTGCAAATGGCCACTCTTGCTTGTCCCAACCCCACCTCCACTGCAGCTTCCCAGAGCCCTAGAAGGGCCGGGCCCTGGCTGAGCACTATTCCTAGGCCCTGGATGGCGGGTGTGGAACTACATACTTGTCAAGGTCATTTCCTCTTCTATTTTCATCATGTTAAGTAAATCCCTCTCTCATCATAAAATGCCCTGGAGAGAACAGATGCATAGCTGTGGAGTCTTGTTCTGGGATATGTCTGGTACGGGCTCAGGTGTGTGGAGGCTGCAGGGGGTGGACATGAGTGGTCTTTCTCTCGCTGTGAATCACATGTTTTGTGCCAGCCGAAGGGTTCTGTGGAGGAGAATCAGCTGTTCACCTGGCTGAGTCTAACTCTGGGATGGCGACAGCTGAAGCCCCAGCTCCATTCCCTGACTTTCCCTAGGCTGCTGCATGGGTTCCCTGGCACTGTCACTGGGCTAATGCATTCTATCTCCTCCTGGGGTGAGGCCAGCCTTTACTCATGGTTTTTGCCCATTCCACATCATTCTGCCTCCCACCCTTGGCTTTTTCAAAAATCTGATCCAAGAGTGTGCAAGGGGGTTAGAAACATGCTGTCCACAGGGAACTAAAATACACTGAGATGAGAAACCAGAAGCACATGCTTTGGAGCTGTCACACCTTCTGGGAACTGAGAAGCAAACTCAGAGATGCCTGGAAACCTTGGGAGCACACGAGGTCTCTGTATATATTTCGGTTGCAGATGTGTTTCTAGTCAAAGTAAAAAACACACCAAGGGCATTCATGTTTCCAGGAACAGAAGCATCCTGTCTGATTTTTCAGAGGTGAAGGGAGCAGTCTGAAGGGGCCGTGGCATAAGTGTGTCTACAATCAAAGCTCACAGCCAAGGCCCTGGGGGAGGTTCAGGTGTGCCCCAGGGGGTGCGCCCCATCCAGCACTGCACTGCCAGGGGCCTTGTCTTTATTAAATTCTAGGCCTTTTTCTGGGCACTAGTTACAAAAGAGGGGTTCAATGAACCCTAGGTTTTGTGGCTGCCACCCACCTCAGGGTCACACAGGTAATGATCACCACCCCCTCCACCTTCTGCTGAGGGTCCTGGTGACCCCCTGGTGGTGTAACCCAGGCCCTCACCCCTAAGGGGCCCTCAGCCTTGCTCACCTCAGAGTCCTTGGTCTAGGGCTCCTGCACTTGTCCACATGCCATCAAATGCTGTGTACCGGGAGGTACTTGCGTGGAGCCCCTCCTTCCCCAGGCAGCGCAGCCCTGCTCCTGCTGACACCAGGGTCCAGGTGGTCACATCTTTCTGCCTGCAGGTCCCATGGAGGAGCAGCCTGAGGACAAAGCAGCACCCGGAGCTTGTTTTTTCAGAGAACCTGGCCCTGCCCTGGCTAGAAGCCCCACAGCTGTGGAAACCAGGACCTCCTGCTTTTCAGAACCTAGATATGCAGATATAGATGCACCTCAGAGGTCCTGGGTGTGATGTGGAAGGTTGGGGGACACCGGGCTTCCTACTGCTGTGCTCTCATTGCCACATCTTCTACCTAGTGGGACAAGGCAGCTAGCAAAGGTGACAGATTCCTGCAGACACTGTGTCCTCCCACATCCTGACCTGGCACCTGAGCCACACTGCTGGGTCTGAAGCTCCCAGGAGCATGTGTGTGCTGTGACCAGTGGACCTATGGCATGTGCCCTCTTCCTCCCTCTGAGGCGTGAAATCAGTTCCTCTGATGGTGTCATGTGAGGTCTTGTCCTGATGGGCAGAACTTTCTATAAACCATCCGATGGCCCCGGGGAAAAGCAAGCTCATCCTTTCAGGTTTAACTGTTTCTGTTAAATGCAACCCTGTCCTTCCCAGGTCATCAGGTCCCGGTGCAGTTGTCCCAGCCTGGCAGGAACTCTCCTTCAGGATTGTGTGGAGGGTGCAGCCTGGGCCTGACTCGTGACCCTGGCAAAGGGCAGGTGAGCCCTGGGGCTGACCACCTGCACTTTCTGTTTGTGGTGGGAGATGTTGGGCAATATTTCTTGCCTGTCCTTTAGAGAGCATCTCCCAGCCTGCCCAGACCACTAGACCCCTAAAAATGTGACTTGTAGGCAGGGCCTGGCTCTCTGTGGTGCTTTTCTCTCCCCTCCAAGCACCTGTGACTCTCAGGCCTCCAGCCCTGCTGGCTTCCCCCATCTGAGCTCCTGATGCAGGGTGAGGACTGTATTGTGGCAGACAGCATGCCGGTTTACACAGTTCTGGGAGAAAACTATAGGTATACATTATTTTATGTCCCAAGTAAATGAATCCCATTTATGGATACTTTTTTTGGCACAGAGGGAAGAAATGCATTGGTGAGATCCATGGGCCAGAGCTCAGGCCTGTGCTCAGGCTCTGGCAGCAGCTGTGCAGCTCTGGAGCTGTTGCGGAGTGGGGAGGTGCTGTGTCTTTACTCCCGGGTTAAAGGCTTCATTTGTTTCTTTGTTCAGTTTGTTTTCTTTGACCCCTGTTCAGCAATGCTGAAAATCAAGCATTCCTAAGAGGTGGAGACATGGCTTTGGAGCAGGGGCGGGCCATTGGGTGGAAATGGAAAATAGGTTGATAGTGGGAATTTCATTTTCTGGAGCACACGTGCAGCCTCTTGATGGCCTCATCACAAGTTCACCTGATGACCTGAGTGGACACTGTCCTTCTCCTGAGTAGGTTACATGCTTGCCAGGCACATGAACAGTGCATGCTCACATTCTTCAAAGTGAACGAACTAAGAAGGATTTGTCAGCACATTGTAAGCCTGAAGCTGCCAGTGTTTGGTCCACAGTAAACCACATGTGGAGAGCTTAAAAAAATGCCCTCATATCTGGCAAGAAAATGACAATAACAAATTAAATTATTACTGTAATACACATGTTTCTTTAGTTATGATTAGATATATTACACATATAACTAACAATTTTGCAGAAATTTCTTATCTACCAGTATTTATTTATTTTTTTTCATAAGTTTCCAAGGAACCCTAATGATGCGGACTGTCACTTTTAAAATTAAATTTTGTAAATAACTCCCAGAGCCATACTGATAAGAAACAAAACAAAACAAAAAGAACTAGAAATGTGAACAAACATTGGATTTCTGCTGGAAAAAAGGTTGCAAAGCAGGCCTGCCTGCTGCACTTCCCCAGAGCTAATCCTTGAGCCGAAAGAGCTTCCTGGTGAAGCCTCGCACTCTCTGTAACAGGGCGTGGGGGGACCGAGACATGTGGGCTCCAGATTAGACCATCTTTACCTAGTTATGGGATTTCAGTCATGTCTTTTAAATTCTTTGAGCTGCAGTTTTCACATACATAAAGTGAAAGTATTTTTAAAATTTTAATTCGTGTTATGGCCTTGTATAAAGATAGAATAGTACATTTGAAAGCATTTTAGCTGAAGTCAAACATTCATGTGTGTGCATGCAATGGCTTCTTAATTATTTTAGGGCTTAACCTGGTTTTACTAGTACTGTTACTAGCACTGCTACTTCTCCATGTCTCTGAAGACTATGAAATACTTAGAATTGAAGCAACAAGAAGCACCTGTCAAAGGGTTCTATGGCCGATGACAGATTTGACACAACTGGATATAATAATATGTTAGATGGTACCCAGAGATGCTGTTCAAAGTCGAAAGTGTCCCTAGAATTCTGAACCTGCTGAAGCAGCCTTCAGAACTGAAGTTGAGAAAAGTACATTTTCAGTTAAAGAAAGTCTGTGAGACTGTGTTGCCATCACACCCAAACCACGATAAATGCAAAAGAAACTTGTTCAGGATGAAGAAAAATAATAATTGGAAATTCTAGTTCACAGAAAAGATGAAAGTGTGCCAAAAATAGTAAATATGTGGAGGGGAAATTACTGTTTTAATGACATCCTCCAGGAATTACAACACGTACAGAAGAAAAATCTATGACAACACGGGACAAAAGATGAGAGGATGGTAAGGTAAGGTTTTTATATTTTATATACAGTGTTATGATATTTAATATACATTAAGTATTTATAATTTCTGAACAACTCACCAAAAATAAATAAATGAAACAAAGTCATAGTTAAAAAAAAATAACAGGGTACAAAATCCATACTAAAAAAAAAGAAAACCCCATAAAACAAACAAACAAACCAAAACTGCAATAATCCAGAAGAAGATCAGGAAGGCGGAACAGAGACTGTCAAAGTAGGTAAAAAGGAAACCTCAATATCCACTTTTAAAAAGAAATACACTTATGAGATAAAGATATAAATAGATTCGAACTGAAAAGATGGACAAATATACACTATGCAATCTTTGTTATCAAAAACTGCAGCCAGTGTATTAATGGCAGATAAGACACACTACAAGAAAGACAAGCATCACCAGGGATAAAGAAGGATGTTTTATACCAATAAGCCCATTTGCTTAGAAAACCTAATAAGCATAAGCATGCATGCACCTAAGAAAAACAGCAAAATACATGAAGCAAAAGTTATTGAATTAAAAGGATAAATGCATAAATCCACAATTTGACAATTCTAATTATTATATCTCAGAAATCAATAGAAAAAATAACTACAACAAGACTACAGGTATTAATAGGAGAGATTATAACCAGAGCACCAGGAGAAAAACAGCCATATCCAATATGCTTACAACTATTGATTGACAACTCAAAAGTTCCCAAAGGAATTTTTGACACTAAATAAAGGTAAATAGCCTGGAAAGCCTGCAAGCCAGCATAGGAAGGAAGTGGAAAATGAAATGTTGATTGAAAATAAATCTGGAAGTCCGGGCACGGTGGCTCATGCCTGTAATCCCAGCACTTTGGGAGGCCAAGGTGGGTGGATCACCTGAGGTCGGGAGTTCGAGACCAGCCTGACCAACATGGAGAAACTCTGTCTGTACTAAAAATACAAAATTAGCCGGGTATGGTGGCCCATTCCTGTAATCCCAGTTACTTGGAGGCTGTGGCAGAAGAATCGCTTGAACCCGAGAGGCGGAGGTTGTGGTGAGCCGAGATCTCCCCAGTGCACTCCAGCCTGGGCAATAAGAGCAAAACTCTGTACCCCCCAAAAAAAGGAGAAAAGAAAAGAAATCTGAAAAAAGGAAAAGAGAATTGAGGATAAAGCTTTGCAAATACAAAATCCAAAATCAAATGATAGAAATAAGTTCAAATATATCACTTTTTCCTACCAAACATAGAGGGATTAACCTCATATATTAAAATACAAAATTATCAATAACAAAGCAGCACTTTCAAATTAGAGAAATAAAAAAATAAAAATTTTATAAAAATTTTAAGTAAATATTCACAGAAAGCAACCTGCTATCACAAAATTAATTTTAGTTCAAATAAAATTTAAGGAAGAAATAATAAACAACAGGATAGACACTGCACATGGATGGACAATAGAACCGAATAGGTGAAGCAATGTCAAGTCCAATGCTGGCCTCGCCTCCAGGACATACAAAGAAACTAACAGGATAGAGCAGGTCTAGAGAGGGAAGCTGGAACTCATACTTCTGAATTTAAACGGGAAATAGACAAAGATGTTATGTGTTTATAAAAGGTTTTAAAATCACAACAAATGCTGAATATACATCACTTTCTAGTATATGTAATACTTACCAAATGGGACGCATATTAGGTTGCAAAAGAAATTACAAAAAACTGGAGCTAGGGACCAAAGGACTAACATAACTCAAAACAAAAAACACGCCCCATATAGTTTAGGAAAAAACGGCACAGTGATTTAATGGTAAATCACTATAAACATGAAGGGATTCACCCAGAGTTCAAGACAACAACATGTGTCAGCCTGACTTTCCGAATGACTGCACAGGAAAGGCTGCCATCCAAGGAAGCACAGAAAAGGACACCCCTTAGGTCCTGGATGGAGGAGGATGACCCCCAATACTGGATGGAGAAGGATGCCCCCCAGTCCTAGATGGAGAAGGATGCCCCCCAGTCCCAGATGGAGAAGGATGCCTCCCTCAGTCCTGGATGGAGATGGATGCCCCCTAGTTACTGGATGATAAAGGATGTTCCCCAAGTCCTGGATGGAGAGGGATGCTCCCCAATTCCTGAATGGAGAAGGATGCCCCTAGTTCTACATGGAGAAGGACAACCCCCAGTCCTGAATGAAGAAGGATAACCCCCTAGTCCTGGATGAAGAAGGATGCCCCCCAAGTCCTAAATGGAGAAGGATGCCCCCAAAGTCCTAAATGGGGAAGGATGCCCCCCAAGTCCAGTTGAAGAAGAATTTCCCCCACTCCAGAATGGAATAGGATCCCCTTCAAGTCCTGGGTAGATAAGACATCTCCCAAGTCCTGGGTGGAGGACACCCCTCAGGTCCTGGATGGAGAAATGATGCCCCCTAGGTCCTGGATGGAGAAGGATGTTCCCCAAGTCCTGCTTGGAGAAGGTGGCTCTGGGGACCGCATGGGGAAGGATGCCCCTTTTCCAGCCTCCCCATCCATACTTATCCTGACCTGTTAGTGTAGAACAAAGAGATTTGGAGGAAGAAACACAGGACTAAACTTTACTCAGAATGTTTTCCTTTTAATCAACATTTTATAAATTCTAATTTTTATTTGATAAAAATAAGTGAAATGTATGACATAAACACAGTGTAACAACCGATTAGACCTATTTTTCCAATCTGAGTCCTGGCTACCGGCTCTATTAGTTATTCTACTTTTCTGTATTTGTAAAGCTTCTCAAAATTAAAGATAAAAGAGTTTATTGCTAGTAACATGTATAAATAGACATTGAATAAAATGTGACTCTTTAAAAATTAGTTTATTCTATGGGCTTCTTTTGAAAGGTTATGGTGTACTAAAATTACTAGCGGATCTTTATTACAAGCTCACTGGTAAAAATAGACAACGTGGAAATGTTCTAATTTGTTAGAAATTAGTGTTGAATATTAATCAAAACTTTAAAACCAAAATACATGGACATAAGAATAAATTATTCGACTTAATTATCCACTGACTTTAAATTCTAATTGCTAAATTTACTTTTTGCCCATTTCACCTCCTTCAAATCTCCAAGTAACTCTTCATTGTTCTCTCCTGTCAATATTTTATTCTCCCTTATTTTTTTTTCTATTTCCTGATTTTTTGAACAACTCCAAGGGAGTTGTGTTTTGCTTGTGTTGAATGACGTCATTACACCAACCCGTTAGGCAACTAGACCCTCATCAAGGTGAGCACTAGGAGACTTCAGACCACAGAGCCTCTCCTGATTTTTGACTCAGGTTACCTGGCAACTGTGTTTAAATTATGAGTTGTTTAATTTTTTTAGATCCCCTATAGATAAAGAAGGATTTTAATAACCATCAATTTAAAATGCACTGGGACACTTCATGACTGACATTTCTTGCAGTTTCTGTGCTGCGGCCTCATGAGTAACTGTCTGTAAGAAACATCATGTTCCTCATTCTGCCCTTGCTCCTTGGGCTCCAAAGGGAAAGACCAGAAATTCTGTGGATATAAAACATGGAAACATTCATTCTTTAAAGAAAAAGGTGGTAAAGCAGAGATGAGGAAAGGATGGTATTGAATACATGCAAATGGATAAAATATGAATGATCATGTTCTCATGTTCAACTCAATTTTTAAAAGTGGATGTATGAGCAGTGCGAGCATTTAGTCAGGCCATGGTGGGCCTGTGGGCTAGAACAAGAGGCCACACTCAAGGAGAGATGGCACTCACGACGCGGGGCCTCTGCTCCTTTATGACTCCCCTTCCTCAGTGACCCAGAGCACCCTCCTATCACAGCCTGTAGGGGAGAGGAAGGTGTTAGGGCACTTTGAATCACAGCGGAGTGTGTGTATACATGCTCTCCTCACATGCCACAAATCTGCATCGCTTTATAATATTTCAATAGATTATGAGTAAGGAAGATCGCTGCAGAACCAGTAAAAGCTGCCCTCCCAGACAATGCGCTAAATTGGGTTTTACAAAGTATTGTGAGAGATCTCGGGAGAGGGGGAGCAACCTGCTCATAGATTTTGCCAAAATCAACATTTAAACACCTCCGTTAGGCAGAAGAGCAGCGCTACTGGAATTAGTTAGCAGCTCTTTCCTGCTGGACATCTCTCAGCCTCCAGACCCTACAGAGAAGAGGCCATGACCTAAAAGCAGTTTAAAAGCTTGAAAAAATAGAAGCTAAGGATTAAGCAAATATCGAAATTTAGAAAAGGAGAGAAGACTTTATTTCTTGTCACCCCACAGGCTGGGAAGAACAGCCTCCTGCCGAGACCAGAGATGGGCACTTCCAGGAGGAGGGGTTGGGGCAGGAGCTTTGGGGTGAAAAGGTTGGCTAAAGATACACAGTCATCAGGTGACAGGCATAACAACATAAAACCAGTTGTAGGTGACACAGAATGATTCTGATATTGATGTTCAATTCCACACACTAACAGACGTGAGAACCTCATTCACCGCACGTGGAGAAGGCACTGTATCTGCTCCGTGGTGGTCCAGATGACTTATGTTTATCGTTGCCTGGGTCTGCATTTTCTCTTCTCTAGAGTTTGCTTATCCTGCAAAGCTTGTGCTGGGAAATCATTTCTAGGATTGAGTTTAAGCTGAGCCTCAGAGTTTTTATTGCAGCTACGGTGGATATGGCTTGGTTCCCTGCAGTACTCTCTGGAAAGCACCTTCCTCCATTTGAAATCCCTGACGTGGTACCTCCTACAGCCTGCACAGCTCTGGCCTCTGCCATGGGTCTCATGGCCTCTGCTGCTAAAACTAGAGAGGAGGTTCATCCCCTGCCTCTTTATAGAGAAGAGCCACTTGCTGACTGAGCTGAAAAGGGACTCCCCACAGAGCAGGCTCACCAGTGTCCCGACAGCTGGGCAGATCATGGGGATGGGGAATTCTGAGCAGACCCTCTTCAGAAACTGAGTCTCAAGGGGCCTTGGGGAACTTGGTCAGCAGATGGCAAGACTTCATCTGTCAGTGGGCGGGTCAGCTCAGCGGGACTCCTGTCTTTGGAACTGAGACTCAAGTCTCTACTCTGTACCAAGACAGAGATGGAGGCCAGGAAAGAAGACACACAACCATTTTCCATCATCTAGGGGCAAGGCAGGGCTTGGCATGAGGCAGAACCGGGCTCCATCAATGCCACATGTCAGGAGGAACCCCTTTTCTGTTTCAATCCCTCCTGCCCATTTCTGGGAGCCATTAGAGAGGCCTGACATAGTTTTTTTTCTCCACGGTCTGAGGATGTGATAGGATTTCATTCCCGCCCCACCTTGTGGTTGGATGGAATCATGTGCCCAATTCTGGTCAAGATCAAGAAACTGAGGTATCATTTTTGTTTGTGTGGGACCAGGAAAATGGCTCTAATTTGGCTTTATGTTTGTGCATGTGTGTGAGAACGGACAGGTAAATGTGTGTAATGGAGAGTGGGTAGGTGAGTGTGTACGTGTGTGAGAGTGTGTATGTGAGTTGTGTGAATGTTTGTGAAGAAATGTGTGATAGTGGTGTTTGAACTCGGCAGTATGAGTGTGTATGTGGAATATAACTGCGTGAGGATGTGTAAATATGAGTGCATATGTGTGTTAATGTGTGTAAGTGTGTGAATAAGCCATGTGAGTGTGGTGTGTGAGCTTGGGCCCATGAGTGTGTGTGCGCGTCTGTGTGAGCATGACAGAGTGTGTGAGTTTGGGGTGTGTGCAGGCCACAGCCAGTCCCTCCTGGGGTACTAGATCTTTCCAACCCAAGCACCTCAAGTCGTTCTCCTTCCTCACTCCATCCTGAGCTTCCCAGCCAACTGCTTCTCATCCAAACTCCCACAGGGAAACAGTCCCTGGGACTAGGGGCTCTGAGCATGGCACAGTGCCAAGTCTCCTCCCTGGCCACCTCCTGAGAACCTGGGTGTAGCACAAAACAGTCAAATATGTTCCTCTTCTGTCATCACTAACTAGAGCTCCACAGCTTCCCAGATTGCCCTGTTAGCTCTTCACCATAATTAGCTACTTTCTGATATCATACTAACATTCCTTAATTATTCCCTCAGAAACAAAGCAAATCCGTGGGATGCAGAGGGTACGCTGATGACTTCTGCTGGGGAGAGAAGCCCAAACACACGTCCTGGGCAGAGCCCAGAGACCTGGAGTGTGGCTGCCAGTGGGCACCCGGCTGAGGGACAAGCAGGTGGGCCTCAGTGGTGGCTGCCAGGTCCCTGGACGCCGGGGGCCACCGGCCTTGCCTCTCCTCTGCCTCGGAAGCACCGGAGGCTTTGGGGATCTGGTGGTCCTCCAGCCCTGAACGTGGACCTGGTGTGATAAAGGGAAGTTTGCCATCTCCATCCTCCTCAAGCTGCCTGTGCACCCCAGTAGCACCCACCCTCTCTGTGCTCCCGTCTGCACCGCCTGTCCTGGGGTCCTTCTTTGTGCTGCACCCAGTGACAGGAACCAGTGTCCCGACTGTGACTTGCTTCCCCCCTCAGGGACACACAAGCACTTTCACATCGAGGCTACTTTTCACCCCTTCTGCCTCCTGCAGGGACGCTGCATGCAGAGGCAGGAGGACAGAAGGGCTGGTCTCAGGTGTGGCTTCTCTCACACCTGGCGCAGGTGGCCACTCCCCTTCCCCCCCACCCCCACTCCCCCACCCCACCTCAGCTCCCGGGTGTGAATGAGAAGGGGGAACCAAGAGATCATCGTTACACGGGACATGCCACAAACCCCAAAAAGACCCATTTGGTGAAAAGAAGTAAAACCACCACAAGGCTATTTTGGCCTGAGGTGGTCTCATGGCTGAAGCAGCCGCTGGTCTCTTGCCTGGGCTACTCAAATAGTAACCCGGTGTGTCCTCCCATGTGCATTTTCCCTCGGGTTGATCAAAAACACTTTGTCATCCTCCCACTCCTCAATAGAGCAGAAGGGAACGAAAGGCAACTACAGGGCCTTACAGAGCTGCTCCGGGGGCCACGGGAAACTTATCAGCATCCTAGAAAAGACAAAACCAGTGGGTTGCATGTGGCCTCTGACACCTGCCACCCTGACTGCAGGGAGTGGCCTCCCCCACCTTTCACCTTCCCATCATTAGTAAGCGAAGTGACCCCCTACGCCTGGACAAAGCGCTCGAAAGCCCAGGCCCGCGGGTTAGCTCCAGCCGCTCGGCTTGACAGGGGTCAGGGAGGCGGGCCAGCCCCACAGCCAAGTCACAGCTCCCGGGCCTGGTCGCACCTGAGCAGTGCGGCCTCGGGCTGCTGCTGGCGCTGCAGGCTCCGCGCCTGACCCTCCAGCCTGCGCAGCGGGCACTCGGCCGGGAAGCACCTCTCCAGCAGGCGGCTCAGCACCACGTTCACGCGCCCGCGCCTGTGGCCGCGCGGGCCCCAGCTCCACGCAGCGCTCACAGACCGTGAGGCAGGGCAGCGTCACAGACTTGTGCAGCAGCCGCGGGCAGCCAAGCAGGTCGCGGGGCGCGCCGGGCGCCAGGGCCGGCCTTCCCTAGCCTTGAGCTCGCCGCCCGGCTTCCCCGCCAACAGTGGCCATTCGCGCAGGCCGGGACACACCAGGCCGCCCGCCAGCTCCCCGAGCTCCTCCGGCCGCAGCGCCTCCAGCCTCCCGGCTACATGGAACGCGCCCAGGGCCACCGGGAGGCGACCGGCGCGGGCCAGCGCGTCCCCCAGCCTCAGGCACCGGCCGCGGTCGGGCTGCGCCAGCAGGGCCAGCATGGAGCGGAAGAGCCCGACTGCTTTCTGGTACTCGCTCGCGCGGAAGGCCTCGTCGCCCTCCTCCAAGCGCTGGGCGATTGGCTTCCCGCAGCAGCAGCCCGACACTGGGGCGGCGGCGGCGGGACCGGCTCAGTGCTGATCCCCGCGGGGCTGCGACCATGCGGGCCTGGAGCGAAGGCGCGGAGCAGGGGCGATGAGCTGCTGCGGGGAACTGGCTGGCGGGAGCGCGGCCACAGCCTTCGCCTGCAGAACCAAAAAAACGGTTTTAAAAATCTTTTTTTTTTTTCCTCCATATACATCAAATCATAGGAAATTTTATTAATTTCAGCCAGCTTACTTCCCCCCTTCATTTCCTTTTATGAATCATGGCATTAAAATAGACAAATCCCTTTTTGCTCTCCCGTGTTTTGGTACAATAACAGATAACAATCTTTAGTCCCCTAAAAGGCAATGTGAGATATGATTTTATAAAGTATGTTGAATTAGAAATGTTTCCCAGAATAAAAAATAAAAATAGAAAACAAAAACAAAAAACAATCAGAAGAAGAAATATTTTCAAGGGCAAGCTTGTCTGTGTATAAAATTATATATACAGTATAATCATAATTAAAGAACAAAATGAAAACAGGAATGGATAATCAAAAGTGTTAAGTGGTCTGATGTGGGGGAATGTAAAAAACTAAAAATGTTAATATACGGCAATTGGAAAATTTCATTATGAATTTTCATGTGATAGAACACTACGTATTGGAGAATTAAGTAAAGTACCATGCAAAAACTGTGCCTGGGTCATTGAGATACTTAAGTTCTCTTCCTCTAAATAACCAACTGGATCAGCTTTTATCGTTGAAAAATAACCAATTAGCATAGTAGAATTGTAGTTGATCTGCCCGCCTCAGCCTCCTAAAGTGCCAGGATTACAGGCGTGAGCCACCGTGCCCAGCGGTAGTCATCTAACTTTCTAAGAACACATTGTGGCCTAAAGCTCAATGCTCTCTTTGTTGTTCTCCATTACTACAAAAGGTTTAACTAATTTTTAAACATACATTACATGCTGAATTGTACTTAAATAGAACATGCTCATTGTAGGAAATGCAAAAAATATGAAATGGAAACCAACTACAATTCTACTATGCTAAAAATCTTTTTAACATCCGCAGAACGTGAAGAATTACATTGGAAATTGGTTAGAGATTGTATTGGACCTATAGATTGATTTGAGTATGATGGTCATTTTAACAGTATTAACACTTCTAATTCAAAAAACGGGATAACCTTGTCTTTATTTGTATCTTTTCAATTGATTTTTATCAATGTTTTATAGTTTTCATTTTAGACGTCTTTATTTTGCCAGGCATTTTTTTTTATAGCTATTTTCAATGGGGATTCCTTTTTCAGATAGTATGCTGTTGGGTATAGAAATGCACCTGATTTTTCTATGCTGATTTTGTATTCTAAAACTTTACTGTATTCATTTACTATTTCTGTTTTTCAGTATAGGGTCTTTTATACATAAGATCATGTCATCTGCAAACAGGGACAATTTGACTTTCTTTTTGTTTTTCAATTTGGATGTCTTTTCTTTCTCTTTTCTAATTGCTCTAGCTAGGACTTCCAGTGCTATGTTGAAGAGAAGTTATTAAAGTGAACATCCTTGTCTTGTTCTTGATCTTAGAGACACAGTTTTCAATTTTTCCTTATTCAGTATCATGTTGGCTGTGGGTTATCACATATGGCCTTTATTTTATTGAGTTATATTCTTTTTATAACTGATTTGTTAAGAGATCTTATGTTTACAAAAAACATTGAATTTTGTCAAATGCTTTTTCTGTATCTATTTAAATGATTATATGATTTTTATCTTACCTTATCGAATGTGGTGTATCACATTTATTGATTTATATATCATAAGCCCTCCTTGCCTCCCTGGAACAAATACAACCTGATTATGGTGAATCATCTTTTTAATGTGCTTTCAAATTATGATTACTAGCATTGCTGGTTTTGAATTTTTGCATTTATGTTCATCACTGATATTGGCCTGTAGTTTAGTTTTTCACTGTTCTTGTCGCATTTTGGAATAAGGTAATTCTGTCTTCATAGAATGAGTTTGGAAGAGTTTCCTCCTTTTCACTTTTTTTGGAACAGTTTGTAAATAATTAGTATATGTTCCTCTTTAAATGTTTTGAAGAATTCAGCAGTATAAGCATTGGATCCTCAATTTTTATTTTCTTCTCCTTCCCTCCCTTCCTTCCTTCCTTCCTCCCTCCCTCCCTCCCTCCCTCTGTCTCTCTTTTCTTCCTCTTTCTTTCTTTCTTTTTCTTCTTCTTAAATATTTTTGGTTTAGAGACATGGTCTTTCTTTGTCACTCAGGCTGGAGTACAGTGGTGCAATCATAGCTCACTGCAGCCTCAAATTCCTGGTCTTAAGTGATCCTCCTGCCTCAGCCTCCCAAGTTGTTAGGGCTGCAAGTGCACACCACTACACCTGGATAATTTTTATTTTTATTTTTGTAAAGACTGGGTCTCACTATGTTCCCCAGGCTAATCTGGAACTTCTGGCTTCAAGTAATCCTCCTGCCTTGGCCTCCAAAGTGTGAGATGACATGTGTGAGACACTGTGCCAGGCCCTCCAGATTTTCTTGTATTGAGAGACAATGCTTCAACCTCATTATTTGTTATTGGTCTGTTCGCATTTTGTATTTCTTAATTCTTCAATTTTGATAGGTTATATGTGTTCAGAAACGTATTTATTTCTTCTAGGTTTTCTAATTTATTAGCATATAATTTTAGTACTTTCTCATGATTCTTTGTATTTCTGTAGTAACCATTTTAATGTCTTTTTTCATCTCTCATTTTATTTATGTGAATCTTCTCTCTTTTTTCTTAATCTGACTAAAGATATATCAATTGCGTTTATCTTTTCAAAAAATAACTTTTTATTTCATTGATCTTTCATATTTTTGTCTCCATTTTGTTTATTTGTGCTCTGGTCTTCATTATCTATATTCTTTTACCAATTTGGGGCTAAGTTTGTTCACGTTTCTATAGTTCCTTGAAATGCATTCTTAAATTATTAATGAGAGTTTTCTTTCTTTCATATAGAAATTTATTTCTACGAACTTCCCTCTGAGGACTTTTTCTGCTGTATTTCATAAGTTTTTATATGTTATGATTTCATTTTCATTTGTCTTAAGAATTTTTAAAATGAAACAAAATTTATTTTTTAACCCATTGTTTGTTTAGGGACACGTTGTTTAATTTGTATGTATCTGCACAATTTCTGAAGTTCTTGTTGTTTATTTCTAGTTTTATTCTATATTGTCAGAAAAGATGTGATATAATTTTGATTTTTTTTTGAATTTGCTAAGGCTCATTTTGTGCCTAATTTCCATGATATGATCTATCATGGAAAATGTTCCATGCGCAGTAGAGAAGACTGTGAATTATGCAATTGTTGGATAACATGTTCTGTAAATGACTGCTAAGTTATTTGGTCTAGAGTTCAGTTTAAATATGATGTTTCTTTGTTGATTTTCTGTCTTGATAATCTGTTTATTGCTGAAAGTGGAATGTTAAGGTTTCTGACTATTATTTTATTGCTGGCTGTTTCTCCTGTTAGATCTATTAACGTTTGTTTTATATATTTAGGTGCTTCAATATAGAGGGAATATATATTTACAATTATATTATCTTGTGATATTGATCCCTTTATCATTATATAATGGCTGTATTTGTCTGTTTTTATAGGATTTTGCTTGAAGCGTATGTTATCTGATATAAATATATCTATACTGGCTTTCTTTCGGTTTCCATATTTATAAAATATATTTTTCCGTCTGATCACTTTCAATTTATGTGTGTATTTACAGATGAAGTGAATTTTCTGTAGAAAGTTTATAGTTAGGTCTTGTTTTTAATCAGTGTAGCCATTATATGTCTTAAATGGGATAATCCATTTACATACAAGATAATTATTGATAGGCAAAGACTTGGTCCTGCCATATTATTACTTGTTTTCATTTTTTTTAAATTTGTACTTTGATTTATTGATTGATTTCACTGTCTTCCTTTGTGATTAAGCGATTTACTCTATCAGTGTGTTTCGGTTTCTTTTTTTTTTAATTTTTAGAGTATCTTTTAAAAATTTTTGCTTTGTGGTTACCACAAGGCATGCAAAGAATATTTTATGGTTACAATAAGTTATTTTAAAGAGATAGCAACTTAATTTTGATTCAAAAAGAGGGGAAAAGAAACCACTCTACTCTTTAACTCCCTCACTCCCTCACATTTTACATTTTTGATGTCTTAATTTACATCTTTGTATATTGCGATTCCTTAACAAATTATTCTAATTATTATTATTTTATTTGTATCGTATTTTAACCTTCCTACTAAGGATATATAAGTGGTTTACATCCAATTATTACCATATTAGAGCATTCCAAATTTGTCTGAATCCTCACTTCTATCTGTGGGTTTATACCTTCAGATTTTTTGTGTTACATATTGCTGCTATTTCCTTTCAGTTCGAAGAACAATATTTAGCATTTCTTGTAAGGCTGGTTTGATTACAGTGAATTCCTTTGCTTTTTGTTTGTCTGAGAGTGTTTCAATCTCTCCTTTATTTCTAAATGATAGCTATGCTGGATACTTTATTCATGGTTGACAGTTTTTTTAATTCAGCACTTGAATCTACTATCCTACTCTCTCCTGGCCTGTAGTGTTTCTGCTGACAAGTCTGCTGCCAGGCATATTGGAATTCTCTTATGTGTTGTTTCCTTTTTCTTAGTCCTTTCAGGGTCTTCTCTTTGTCTTTGACCTTTGAGAGTTTAATTATAATATGTCTTTGGTTGTCTTATTCAGATTAAATATGATTGGGCAATTTGACCATCCTAAACATTTTAATCTTTCTCCAGATTTAAAAAGTTTTCTGTTATTTCTTTGAATAAACTATCTCTTTTGCATTCTTAGTTCCCCTTTAACACCAATGATATGTAGATTTGCTCTTCTGTTGGTGTCCCACAAATCTCATAAACTTTCTTTGTTTCTTTTCATTCTACTCTGACCATGTATTTTCAAACAGCCTGTCTTTGAGCTCACTGTTTCTTTCTTCTGCTTGATCAGTTCTTCTGTTGATGCCTTCCATCGGATTTTCAAAGTGTCCATTGAACTTTGCTGCTCCAGGATTTACATGTGATTTTTCCCATTATTTTGATTTCTTTGTTGAATTTCTCTGGTACATTTCTGAATTGTGTCTCTGCTTTCTCAGTGTTCAGGCTCTTCTTAAAACAGCCATTTTGAATTCTTTGCCTGCCAGATCGTTCACCTGTATGTCTTTAAGTTCAGTTGCTGACACCTTGTTTTGTCCATTTGGAGAGGCAACTTTTCCTAAGCTATCATTATTATATGTAGATATACATCTGTGTACACATTAATGATTTAGATATTTATTTGAGTCTTCTCAGTTTGGGTGTGTTTGTGACTACTTTTAAGTGGGCTTATTAAGAAATTTTGAGCGGACTTATCATCGTATTCCATTTTAGGGTTAGAGAGAGCCCAAATCCCACGTTAGACGTAAGTCTTCCAATGGCTCCATCACTGATGCAACATTTGCTGGATGGGCCCATGGGTGATCCACAGGGAGCCCCTGGCTATGGGGGAGAACAAGTCAGGCCGTCAAGCCTGTAGAGTCTGTGTATTATGTTTCACATGGTGGCTGTTGCTGGCCCCACCTCCGCTTACGTCCTTAACATGCCTCAGGTGGTTCATCCCTTTTGGCACTCATGGTGCCCCCTGTGGGCTGATACAGGAGTGAGTCTACTGTGAAGGCACTCAGTATAGTGGAAAAAACAAATATCAACCTCCTGCTTTTTTTCAGTGTAAAAACTATAAGCTCTATGGGAGTTTCTGCAGATGGTACCATAATGGCCTGAGGGAGGAGTATCACAGTCACAGAGTATTGGTTCTCTCACTGCATAAGCCATGGTTTTACCCACCTTCACAGGCTAAAGGTGCTTCATAACCTTGTTCATGTATTGAGGTTCTGTTGGCTCTTGTAATGGTAATTTCACATGTGGGAAGTTGTTCATATTGATGTTTCTATAGGGATACGATAGCTGGAGAGGTCTGTGCCACTGTCTTGCTCTGCCTTGATCATTTTTTTTTCTAACAAGAATCTGTCTCCTCCTAGTTTTTCTTTTTCTCTTAACTGACCTAGGTTTAGCCTTTTAATCCTTCTCCATCCTCTGCTTCTAATGTCATTGTTTCTTTGTATGCCTATCATATCTACATGCTACATGACCTTCAGCTGGTTATGTATAATATATAAGACTTAATATCCTATAAAATAGAGGTAATAGCATCTACTTGATAGGAAAGTTAAGAATATTAAATGACACCATTGATGTTAAATGGAAGTAACTTTCTGAAATGTATTAATGAGACATGATTCTTTGTTCTAGTCTTCACTTTATAGACTAGACTACTTTGTTTGAGTTTTCTCTTTTCAGTCAGAGAAAGCAATAAAATTGTAATAGTAAAAATTAAATAAAATTTAACTTAAAATTGTGTTCTGGCCTTCTTGTTGTTCAGCCATGGAAAGCAATAAAATTGTGATAGCAGAAATTAAAAGTGAGCAGAGACTTATTTGAAAATTGGTGTTCTCCTTTTCGGTGCCAAAATAAGAACTAGAAAGTTTTAATACGGCAATAGTCTGAAGAAACAATTTATTGAAGAGAATATGGGTTTCTAAATCCTAACAAGTTTTTTTTACATATGTGAGTCAAGTTTGGCTGCCTTGAATCCTAGTATGACTTTAATGGAAGTTCTAGTTAGGGTGGAAAGTGTCAAAGAAAACAATTGCACCAGACAAAGTTAAACACATAAAAAAGCTGTTATTGAAGGCTATTGCAAAAGGGCAAAGAGGCCAGAACTTAGTCTGAACTCAGCTCCACTGAAACAAACAGCAGTAGAGATTTTAAGAGCTGGGATGAGGGGGAGATCATAGACCCCTTGTCTTTGCTAGTTATCTTTTTCCAAAGGAATATTAAACTATCTTTTATCTTTATGACAGAAGGTAATTTTACAAATTAGAGCAATATGCCTACCAATATTTGGCTCTTACTCTTTCATGGAATCTGGGAGATAATGGTGTTATCTTTCTTGAGGATTACATTTCAAAGGCATGGCTCTGAGGTCCTTGAAATGGACATTTCTGAAGTGTAAAACTGGCAAGTGGGCTCTTAAAAAATTTATTTATCAAAGAGGCAGAGAAAGAATTTACAATGATAACATTTCTAAAATATGCTAAAGAAAAAAAGAGGCCAGGAGCCAAGAATCAGAAATAATCCTGTCTAAAATTTTATCAAGCTGAGGGGATGGTTTTAGTCAAAGGTTTAGTGTAAGGGGAATTTCTATGAACAAGAGGAAGAGAAGAGCTTTTAACTACACAGGAAGAAGAAAGTTCCCAGGAGATGTGACTATGGCTCTGCCTGTGTCTCTGATCAGGTATTCAGCCACAACATTCTCCTGGGACTCGCTCAAACAGATAGATAGGAAAAAATAGACAGTTAAAGATGAGAAAATATGCAGGCTGGTGTCTTACTTCTCTAGTGCACATAGGGTGTCCCAGGAATGACAGAGTGGCAGGACAGGGGGAAGTGCCTGAGAGATCAATTCCTTTACTCTCAGCTTGTGAGTGCTGTCTGAAAAGCCAGTCTCTCCAAGCTTGGTGGGAGGGGGACTCACAACCGGTTTGACAGGACCAGTGGAGGCCCCTGGTGGGACATGCTGGCCTCAGAATGTGAGGTCTTGGTGGCTAGAGGAAAATGGCAGGTGACCAGAAACTTCATCAGTGGGTGACAATACATGCAAAATCAAAGAGATGAGCCATGTCAGCAGATATCAGTGAAGAATGCCCAGAGAAGACTCCACTGACCATGCACAGCACAGACCAGCCTGTTCCAGAGGACAGTGCAAATGGCACGCTGCAGCAACAGAGGCGACTTCGACCCCGCCCACGCCACCAGCAGCTCGGACCCTAGGGTCAGATACCACCACAGAGGCTAATTCCAGTGGTCGCCCCGCATCTCAGGAAGACGGGAACCTGCACTCAGCACCATCCCTGTGGCTGCACAGGGCCCAGGACTCGTAACCCGGCGCTCTGGGTGCGGGCCAAGAAAGAGCATAAAATAGGGTGGCATGTCGGTGAACTCGGTGACCCTCTGACAACCTGGGAGCAGCCCCAACAGCCTCAGTTGTGGGCTCAGCTGCAACTGCCACCTGCCGATGGCGCACGGGAGCAGCAGTGGCAACCCTTGACCCTGTCCCCGCCACCAGCAGCGTGGAGAGCAGGGCCAGATAGCGCCGCGGCGCCTAAGACCTTAGGCCACGCAGCTACAGGAGGACGTGAAACTAGCGCTGACTGCCCGCCAGAAGCTATGCAATCCCCAGCGCAGGCGAGCCCGCAGTCTGGGCGCGGGCCAAAGATCAGACACTACGATGAAAGGACGGTGAACTTCGTGACCCTGAGTCTCGCAATGGGTTTAGCTTCAGCTGCCACCTGCAACCAACCCTGACCCTGCCCGCGTCACCAGCAGCAGTAACTCAGGGCCAGATGACGCCTCAGCGGCTAATTCAGGTAATCGTCCTCCAGCTGCAGCAGGGCGGAAATCCGCTGCTCAGCCCCATCTCCGCGGCTGCACGGAGCCCAGCGCCGGCACAGAGCTCGGCGCCGGCACAACCCGCTCTGGGTAAGGGCAAAGGAAGAGCGGACCTAGGGTGGGAGGACCCTGCACTCCCTGACCCTCAGGCCGTCTGGGGCCAGCCTTGCCAGCCTCGGTCTAAAGCTCCGCTGAGCTGCTACCTGCTCATGGCGCGCAGCGGTGGCAAACCCGGACTCCGCCCACCACCACCAGCGGCCTCGAAACCCTAGAGCCAGACTCCACCTAGTGGCCAAAATCAGGCAGTCGGCCCACAGCTGTAGGAGAGCGGGAACTTGCCCTTCAGCGGATTCCTGGAGGCTGCACAATGCCCACCGCCAGCCACCGGGTGATCTGGGCGCGGGCAAATGACCCTCAGGCCGTCTGGGACCGGACCAGCCCTGCAGCGTCAGCGGTGGGCTCAGGGGCGGCTGCCACTTGCACACGGTGAACTATAGCAGCTGTGGCAGCCCCCAACCCTGTGCAAGCCACCGGCAGTGCGGACCGCATGATCAAAAGCCGCCGCGGCGCCTAACTCAGGCTGCCGGCCCCCCAGCAGCCAGAGGGCGGAAACTTGCAGCTTAGCCCCATCTCCCAGCGCCTGCACTATGCTCAGCGCCTGCAATCCCACTCTCTGGGCGCGGGCAAGGAAGACTGGACCTTAGGGTTGGAGGGCGATGCATTCGGGGACCCTCAAGGCTTTTGGAATAAGCCCTTCCAGCCTCCGACGCGGGCTTAGCTGCAGCTGCCAGCTGCACACTCCTGGAAGCAGCAGCGGTGGCAGCTCTGGTCTCTGCCAGCTCCAGCAGCAGCGCGGACTGCAGAGCCAGAGGTCACTGCAGCGCCTGTTAGGAGGTTGGCCTCTCAGCTGCAGGAGGGCGGGAATCTGCGCCCAACCAGATCCTCATGGCTGCACAGTGTCAGTGTCCAACGCCCACGACCTTGCAATCTGGGCGCCGGCCTAGGAATAACGGACCCTGGGGTGGAAGGGCGGTGCACTCAGCCACCCTTAGGCAGCCTCAGACCAGCCCTGACAAGATCTGCCTTGGGCTCAGCTGCAGCTGGCACCTGCGCATGGCGCACGGCAGTAGTAGTGGCAGTCCTGACCCTGCCCGCAGACACCAGCAGCAAAGACCCCAGGGCCGGATGCCTCCAAGGCATCTAAGTCAGGTGGTCCGTCCCATAGCTACAGGAGGGCGGGAATCGGCTGCTCAGCCCCATAGCAGCTGTGGCAGCCCCCATCTCTGTCTATGCCACCAGTAGCACGTACCCCAGGGCCAGATACTGCGGTGGCGCCTAATTCAGACTGTAGCTGCAGCAGGGCAGGATTCCGCCGCTCAGCCCCATCCTGGAGGCTGCTCAGAGTCTAGCGCTGGTACACCGCGTCCTGGGAGCAGGCTAAGGAAGAGCAGACCCTAGGGTGGTAGGGCGACGCACCCAGAGACCCTCAGGGTGTCTGGGACCAGCCCTGCCAGTCTCTGCCACGCGCTCAGCTGCAGCTACCACCGCCAGGTGGCTCCCTGCAGCAGCGGTGGAAACCCCGCTGACCTTGCCCGCCGCCAACAGCAGTGAGGATTCCACGGCTGGATCCCTCTCCAGGGCGGGAAGCAGCCGCACAGGGCCCAGCGCCTGAAACCCCGAGCTCTGGGCTCGGGCCAAGGAAGAGTAGACCCTAGGCTGGGAGGGCGGTGCACTCGGCGATCCTCACGCTTTCTAGGACCAACCCTGCCGGCGTCTACTGAGAACTCAGCTACAGCTGCCACCTGTACAAGGGCGCCGCAGCAACAGAGCAACCGGGCACTTTGCCTGCACCACCAAGAGCCAGGACACCGGGGACAACGCCGCCTCAGCGCCTAATTCAGGCAGTCAGCCCCGCAGCTGCAGCAGGGCAGAAACCTATGCCCTCGGCGCAGTCCCCTTGGCTGCACAGTTCCCAGTGCCCGCGACCCAGAACTCTGGGTGCAGGCAAGGGAAGAGCGGACCCTAGGCTAGGATAGTGGTCCACTTCATGACCCTGAGGCTGTCTGGGAAACGCCTTGCCAGGTGATGGGCTCAGTTGCAGCAGCCACCTGCACATGGTGCGGGCAGCAGCCTTGGAGGCAACCCCAGACCATGCTCCTACACCAGCCAGGCGGATCCCAGGGCCAGACGCCACCCAGCGGCTAATTCAGGTGGTCAGGCCCCAGCTGCAGGAGAGCGGGAACCGGCCGCTCAGCCATTTCCTGGCTGCTGCCCTGTACCCAGTACCTGCACACCCCGCTCTGGGCTCCGGCGAGAAAGAACTGACTCTAGGGTGAAAGGGCCGTGCACTCAGAGATCCCCAAGCTGTCTGGGACGAGCCCTGCCTGCCTCTGATGTAGGTTCAGCTGCAGTGGTAACCTGCACAAGGCACGCAGCAGCAGCTGTGGCAAACTCCGACCCTGCCAGTGCCACCAGCAGTGCGGACCCTTGGGCCAGAAGCCTCCACAGCGCCTAAGTCAGGGTGTTGGTCCCCAGCTGCAGGAGGGCAGGAACTGGCACTCAGCCCCACCTCAGAGGCTGCATGGTGCCCAGAGCCAGGGCCCAGCTCTTCTAGCGCAGGTTGTGGAGGGGCCAGGGGCCACCCAGGCTGGAGGGCAGTGTCATGATCACAGCTCACTGAAGCCTCAATCTCCCAGATTCAAGCTATGCTGTTACCTCAGCCTCCTGATTAGCTGGTAGCTGGGACAACAGCCAGGTGCCATCATGCCTGGCTATTATATTTTATATATATTTTGGAGAGACAGGGTCTCACCATGTTGCCCAGGCAGGTCTTGAACGCCTGGAGTTCAAGCGATCCTCCCAACTTGACCTTCCTCAGCGGTGGGATTATATGTGTGAGCCACTGTGCCCTACCTGCCGCTTTTCTTATAAGGATACTTGCCATTGGATTTAGGGCCCATCCTAATCCAAGATGAGATGCCCTCATCTCAAGGTGCTGGATTTAATTACATCTGCAGATTGTTTTCCAAATAAAGGCACATTCACATGTTCCAGGTAGACATATCTTTTGATAGACCACCATGCAATCCACTCTAGGAGTATTAAAGTGCCAGTGTGGACTGAGGCACCAAAGAATCACATTACTATGTCATATAACTTGCCTTATTTGTAGTGACCCGTGGGCTTGGAAACAGAACCATTTGCAGCTGTCAGGGAAGTGCACAGTGCCTGACCTTTCCCGCAGCCTCCTCCCCACTGGCCTTCCAAGAGAGGATCACCCCTTGGAGTGTCCAGAGATTCCTGTTAAATGCTGAAGACCGCAGGGGAATTTGGGAGGGGGAAGATGTTTGGGGAGCAACTTAGTTGTCCTGAGGTGCCCATCACCCTTCACCATTTCAGCAATATGGATCTTCCAAGGATCTGAGAATGGGAACCAGGCATAAGACAGATACATGTAGATGAGAAGAGGCCAGAGTCTTTCTCTGTGTAGGCACCATCCAGCCCAAGATGAGCATTGCTCCAGAAACACATGCACTCATGATGCTAAACCCAATCTATTGAGGACTTAATACAAACTGCGATTTTTTTAAAGCATTTAATTCTTACCACTGTCCTTTGTCATCTTATTATCTCTATTTTACAGATAAAGAAACAGGCACAGAGGGTTTAAGTAACATGTACGAGGTCACACAATCACAACTAGTAAAGCCAGGATTAAAGTCCAGTCAGTCTGCATTCAAAGCCTGTGCTTCTGCCCCAAAATGACAAGTAATGACTTAAAGGCAAGAAAAACAGACCCTCCTCTACCCACCATCCTCATACACAGCGTTCCAGCCCAGGATCTGAGCCATTCATTCATTTGCTCTCATATTCATTCATTCATTCATTCATTCATTCAGTTCTTCATCACACATTTAGTGAAGCTCTGTCATGGAATGTCCACACAGAGGTTACAAAAATGAGGCAGGTGTATTTTCTCCCATCTGAAGGGGGATGACAACATGAAGAGAACTGATGGGCTGTGTGTCCCATGGCCTTACAGGGCAGTGGTGGAGGGTGGCCCAGGTCATCCACTCTCTGGGGAGGCAGAACCAGAAGCACCAGTTGGACAACTGCTAAAGAGATGTTTATGCAGCCTCATATGTTAAGTCCTATATTTTGAAAGCTTTTTTAATTTTTTATTTAAGATTTTAGATGCTTACCACTGAGTACCAGAGGGATGTAGCCTGATGCCCTTATCAACAAAGTCAGGGATGGTGGCACACAAGGTTTGACTACTGCATACACAGTCACAGTGCTACCTCCAGATGGCCTGAATTCCCCTGCCCTCTCTGGTGGGGAGAAGGGCTGGCAGAGCCATTAGCATGGGCTTCAGCCAATCCTGGCCACTTTGATGCTCCTGGTGCTGACCCAGGGTCCTGGAGGATGGGCTGAGGTGGGGGGGTAGAGATGTTCAGGGCAGCGGCTCCTTTCCATCCACACTGGAACTATTTCAGTATTTTACCACCAATTCATCTATTCCCTTGTGCGCTGACTGAACATCAGCCCTGCTCCAGGTCTCAGTTTCCCCTTTGTAAAGGGAAAGCTCTGGATTCAGGGGTGACGAGAGGTCATCATGGTCTTGAGATTTCAGGCCTGTAGGCAGGGGGTGAGAGGTTCACTAGGAGTGCAGAAGACCAAGGCTGGGGAGAGGCAGAGGAGAGAGTGGCCTCCCTTTGGCCCAGGTGGGAGGTTCACAGAGACACCCTTCCTTCTTCTCCAAGGCAGGACTTGTTAACAGTGAGCTTCAGGCAGTCTGGCACTTGGGACTAACTAGGATGTCACCCTCCCTGCAGCCTCCACTCCACAGACAACATGAGAGGAGTGTGTAAGTATAACTAGGAACAGGCTAGTGTCCTGATATTCTCTGTGATGGAGGGGACAGCCCTCCTCAGAGACCCGGGGGAGCCCAGAACCATGGACAGCCTGAACACAATTTACTTTCTCAGCAGTGACAACCAGAACCCTGGCCTACTAAAGCAGAAATTAGAAGGAGAAAAGCCTAAATTCCTGCCTGTACCAGGCTGACTCACTCCAAGGTCCTGCTAGGACTAAGCTAACTTTATATACAAGGCCAAGCAGAGCCCAGAAGGAATGGACTCCAGGAACGGGGATGAGAAGAACAAGTTCTTCTTATCAGCTTCCCCCTTTGAGATTCTTTCCTAGGCCAATATGTCTTTGCTCTGCTCTCATAACTATTTTTGTAAGTATTTCTGTAAGTTTGTAAGGATTTTGTAAGTTCCTGTTTTCCATCTGTGCAACACTGAGAAGGTCACAAGACATGTCTGAGCCAGCCTAAAATAGTGACCATCTGCTGAGAGCCTGCTGAGTGGCCCAGCAGAGGTCACCAGGCAGGTTTGAGTCATACACTTGTCACTGTTTGATTAACTGCCTTCGTTCGGCTTCTATAAGCTTGCTAAGTCTGCCCTGTGAGTTTCACGCAGCTGCATGCTGAAAAACCAGGCCCCATCTTTGTTTGGGGCTCAGCCTTTTGGATGCGAATCCACTAGGCCAGTGGCCACTTTAATAAAATCCTCCTGTCTCATCCATTGGTCTCTCCAGTCTCTCAAATCCCACAACACTACAATGGCTCCAAGACAGCATGTGGGATCTAAGTAATAACTTTTTTGTTTATTTGTTTGTTTTTATTTTTGTACAAGACTGGGTCTAGCTTTTTCACCCAGGTTGGAGTGCAGTGGTGCAATCACAGTTCACTGCAGCCAACTCCTGGTCTCAAGACACCCTCCCACCTCAGCCTCCCAAGTAACTTAGGACTACAGTTGTATACTACTATGGTTGGCTAATTTTTGTATTTTTTGCAGAGACAAGGTCTCACTATATTGCTCAGGCTGGTTTCAAATTCTTGAGCTCAAGAGATTTACTAGTCTCAGCCTTCTAAAGTGCTAGGATTACAGGCATGAGACACCATGCCTGGCCAGTAATTTTGTTTTATTATATTAAGGTGAGGTTTCTACCACATTCTTCTGGTTACAGAAGTAATACATGCTCATTGTATACACTGAAAAATGTAAACAGTATAAAGAAGAAAATAAAAAAGAATATGAAAATCACTAGTGGTCCCATTGCCTACCATAATATTATGTGCTGCTTCCTAATCTTTACTTCCTCTCCCTCCATGTGTGTCTTTGTGTGTGTGTGTCTGTCTGTCTGTGTGGTTTTTTGTTTGTTTGTTTTTTTGGCACATAGTACTATAGCTGACATTTATATCTCCCCGACCAGTGCTGAGCATGGTGTTAAGCAATTGACAAAGTGTATTGTATTTAACTCCTACAGAAAACCTAAAAAGGGAAGGGCAGTATAATTAATAGAATTTTCCAGATGAAAACACTGGGGCCTGAGTTGAGGTCACATTTTATATACGGCATTATATTGTACTTCAGACACGTAATATAGTAAGTGTCCTGGAGAATCTTGGTCTCTTAGTCTGTATAATAACATAAGAATCTTTTGTGGGATTAATAGTTTTTCCAAAGCATGCCTGGGATGTTTGCATTATATTCTAGTGTTTAAATATGTTGTTTATTGCCAGGTGTGGTGGCTCATGCCTGTAATCCCAGCATTTTGGGAGTTCGAGACAGATGGATTGCCTGAGCTTAGGAGTTTGAGTTCAGCCTAGGCAACATGGTGAAACCCCATCTCTACTAAAATACAAAAAAATAGTGAGGCATTGTGGGGTGTGCCTGTATTCCCAGCTACTTGGGAGGCTGAAACAGGAGAATTGCTGGAACCTGGGAGAAGGATTTTGCAGTGAGCTGAGATCGTGGCACTGCACCCCAGCCTGAGCAACAGAGTGAGACCCCGTCTAAAAAAATGTTATTTATCAAACCATTTTCATCTTTGAAACATTTCAGTTCTCTTCTTTGGCTTTTTCACATTATTAATAATACTGTGATAAACATCCTTCAGCAGAAACCTTCATAGGCTAGCTTCCTAGAAGTAGAGGTATTAGGTCCAAGGTTTTGAATTGTTTTAAAGCTATTGATTTATCTGGATAAAATTGCTTCCAGAGATATTGTCCCATTTTGCATTCCAATTAGTGGATCTCACCTTCAGTATTTTGTGCAACTAAAAAAAATAATGTTTCTCCTTTTAAAGATTATATTTAAAATAGCTTTTAAATATGAAAAATTTGTATCTACAAATAAGAGATAGTGACAAAAAATAAATAATAAAATAAACACAAGAGCAGAAAGTAGATTGAAACATTAAAATTCAAATCACAGACCTCTGTTATGGAGAAGACAGCTGCAATAGCTTTTCTGTTCTTTTATCTACATTGGTAGAGTCTTCTTTTAATTAATTTTTACCCCAACTTAAGTGCTGGCTGGGTTGGCAATTGGTTGCTGGGATGGAAAGAAGGAATGTGTACCTTGTCTTTTGCAGGTTATGAGAGCCTTGTCTGTCCTTGTGGTTGTGTGGGTGTCTGCTAGATTATTGTGAATATTGAGCTTTGAAAATAACCTAACAGTCAATCAATTGCTGAGCTTCTATTACCAGTAGTGGGACATAATGTACATCATGTAGAGAGGCAGACTTGTCACTGACAAGGGGGCTGACCCCTGGAAAACCAGCACAGAGCCAGCTCTTCTGTGTGAATCCACTCTCTCCAGAATATACCATAAGTCATAGAAAGAAATAAGAGTCTCAGGAAATGAGACTCTTACCGCGATGAGAGGTGAACCTTGAAAAGCTATTTTAGCAATTAGGAAGAGAAGTCCCCTTTTGCATTCCAAATCAAGTAGAGGCCTGCTAGTCCAAACATAATTTCTGAATAACCTGAGTCACCTGGGCCCTGAGGAATCCTGGCCTCTTAGTCCACATTTGCAGAAATATCAGGAGGTCAATCAGGAAGCTGGTTAGGCAGCTCAACACAGAGTCAGAAAGCTCCTATGTATGCAAATAAATGTGCACACTGGAAATTGAGCTGTGTAATTTTTCCATGACCTAGAAAACTATGATGATGAAAATGTTCTACATTCATGCTGCCTAGTTCAGTAGCCACTAGGCACATGTGGCTATTGAGTAATTGAGATGTGGCTAGTACAACTGACCAGCTAATGTTAAATTTTGTTTTATTTGAATTAATTTTAATTTTAATAGTCACCTGTGGCTATTGGCTACTGCACTGGATGGCACAGAGATGAGAAATAATAGAAACCTTTTTTGTTGTTGTTTCAATGGCTAACATTGTCAAAAGCTGAATTCATGTTTTATGTAAAAATTTGGTTTATATTTTCTCAAAGAAGTGAAGTACAAAAAACAAAACAAAACAAAACAAAAGGATGATCAAGCAGAACTTTAGTAAGGAAGGGTGAAGCAGAGACACTTAACTCAGAGTGGGGACAACAGCAATGACCTTGTTTGAAATGCAGCTCCTGTCTGTGTGGCTCTCTGTGCTCTGTTGGGGTGTCAGTTCTTTACTTCTTAGTTAAAGCGGTTATTTCGGTGGTGCAATGCTTTTTTGTTCAATAAGCATGATTTTGTACACAGCTGGTTTATCTCCAGTATGGAAACTCTCTGCTTAATCATCTTGATTTCTCTGGGCTTGTTCCTACTCTGCAGATGTAGGCATGACACTTGTATCTCTCTCTCCAGGCTCTGATCTAGGATGACAGTTTCTATGATGTGCCCACCCACAGAAATATGCAAATTGCAACTTTAGGAAGATTGAAAGAGGGCCCTGCAAAAGGCATCTACAGGCCCCATGTGCTGTTCACCTTTCTTATTTATTGGTGAAGTGAGTCCTCATCCATTTATTGGGCAGTTGCAAGCAAAGGAATTAACTGACTATGACAATTCACCTTGATGTACAACAATTTAGTCTGTTTGGAGTTTCCACTGTTGGAAAAAACCTAGTTATCCTAATTAAGAATAGTTATAGATAGTATAGTGATAGCTTTTTTTTTTTTTTGAGACAGGGTCTTGCTTTGTCACTCAGATTGGAGTGGAGTAGCATGATCATGGCTCACTGCAGCCTCAACCTCCCTGGGCTCAGTGATTCTCCCACCTTAGTCTCCTGAGTAACTGGGAATACAAGCACATGCCACCATGCCTGAATATTTTTTCTTTTTTGTTTTCTTTTATTTGTTTTGTTTTGTTTTGTAGAGATGGGGTTTTGCCATGTCATCTAGGCTGGTATTGAACTTCTGGACTCAAGTGATCCTCTCTCCTCAGCCTCCCAAAGTACTGGGATTACAGGTGTGAACCAGCATGCCATGCCTATAGTGATACCTTTAAGTAACCCTCTCTTTTCTTCTTTTGAGCAATTTTTCAAAGCAACAGGCACTTTATTAAATAAGAAAGTTGATGTGCTTTCCTAATGCCTGCTAATAAAGTAAAGAACCAAGGAACCTCTGTGATTTCAATGAAATCCCTCCAGATATTATAGGCTACTTGTTACTGACAGGTATGGTAGGAACTGTAGGTCAAGCTGTGATAGGCAAATAGATCTTGCTGAAGAGGAAGAATGTGTCTAAAGACACAGCTAAATTGAATGCTTTCTGAGGAGGAGTGTATTAGTCTGTCTCACGTGCTATAAAGACATGCCTGACAATGGGTAATTGAAAAACAAAAGAGATTGAATTGGCTCACAGTTCTGTGGGCTGTACAGACTTATGCTTATAGGGAGGCCTCAGGAAACTTACAATCATGGCAGAAGGTGAAAAGGAAGCAAGCACATATTCACATGGCTGAAACGAGTCAGGGGAGGTGCTACACACTTTTTAAACAAGCAGATCTCAGGAGAACTTTATCATCAGACAGCACTAGGAGGATGAGGCTAAACCATTAGAAACCACCTCCATGATGCAAACACCTTCCACTAAGCCTCTCCTACAACACTGGCAATTACAATTCCACATGAGATTGGGGATGGGGGGTGCACAAATCCAAACCATATCAAGAAGCATTTTAAAAATTGAGGGAAGTTCTAATCAGATGGCAAGTCAGGACAGGGCATTCCATCAACATAACACTCCTCTCAATACATGCCAAAATGGGAGAAAGGAAAAAGTGCAAGGATGAAGAAGGGACACAGCAAAATGACAAGATGACTAACAAGATGACCCCTGTGGAAAGCATTTACTGATTCAACAACCAAATAATGAAGAAAATAAGAGCAAATTTGCTGAGTTTCTATGCTCTTTATGTTTATTAGGGAAGGGCAAAAGCCTGTCCCTCGACATTGTTACTGTTAATTAACATCATCACTGCCTGCTCTTAAGAGTTTAGATACTTTCAAGAATCTAGTATTATCTTCACTTAAATGTTTCTTGGATGTGCCCTGTCATGCATGTGATATTGCAAAAAGATTCTACATTAACCACAACAAGATGGCTATGTAATAACTGGGATCACTTTAGGGGAGCACATTTCTACCACATTTTGAGATGGAAAATGAAGTAAAGATATCCATTTGTCAATTTCTTCTACATTATGCCAAACATTCAAAGAGATTATTTTATTTATTTCAAAGATGTACACATGTTGAAATTAAAATTTAAATTAAGAAAATTTATAAACTGAGTCAAAAGAAAAGTAAGCGAGGCAGTTCTGCATGCCCTGAAGTGTCAGGCATATACGACTAAAGTATTCGGCATTTGGCCAGGTGTGGTAGCTCATGCTGTCATTCCAGGATGTTGAGAGGCTGAGGCAGGTGGATTGCTTGAGCTCAGAACTTTGAGACCAAGCAAGGCAACATGGTGGAACCCTATCTCTACGAAAAATATGAAAATTAGCCAAGCATGGTGGTGCCCGCCTTTTAGTACCAGCTACTGGAAAGGCTAAGCTGAGAGGATCATTTGAACCCAGGAGGTCAAGGCTGCAGTAAGCTCTGGTTGCACCACTGCACTCCAACCTGGGTGCAAGAGGGGGACCCTCTGCCCAGGACTCTTGGGATATGACTATACCCATAGGGACTGCCCGCAGTAACCTCACATTTGAGTGGAAGTGGAGATCATATGTACCTGTACCAATATGTAGTGAAAAAGGAAAACATAAGAAATCATGGCAGAAATGGCACAAAGTATAAAAGAGGCTTGGTGTAATTGAGAGAGGCATTCTGGTGATAAAATTTGAATTGATTTCTGGAGAATGGGTTGAATTCCAATAGAGGGAGATGGACCAAAGTTAATTCTGATGAGGGAAATGTCTTGAGCAAAATCTAGAAAAGGGAAACATGCCCATTTTAAGTGTTAATGAGGGTCCAGTTGGGGTACAGTGCAGGAAGAGAGTTCTAGTAAAAAGGTAGTTGGTCTGATAGGACAGGGTCTTGCAGGCAGAGGCAGATACTATCATTATTCCATTGTTCAGATTGGAAAACAGACACAGAGAGCCCAAGGTCACAAAGCCAGAAAGTGAATCTGGGCAGTCTAGCGGTAGCACCCTCTTCTTAAATGATCTATTAAAGGGCCTCTTCTCCAGGCACTATAAAACTCTTCTCCATCTTTAGCTCCCCCAGAGTACAGCGAGGGCCCCTGTCTACCTCACAGGATGGGGTCTCAGAAAAGCAACAGATCCCAACTCATACTAGCTTTTAAATAAAAAAAAAAACCTTGCAAAACAAGAAGTGCAGAGGTTGGGAGAGAGCCAGCACTGGTTAATTCAGCAGCTCAACAATAAATCCAAGACCTGGGTATTGGTTCACCTCTCCACACCACCATCCTCATGGGCCAGCTTCTACCTCCTCCTGAATGCTGTGTCTTTGCCTAGTTTTCTCCCTGATTTTAGCTCAAGTGCTGCTTCCTGGGGGCAATCTTTCCTGCCTCCCTCTTGGGGTCAGTCCACCTTCCCAGGCTCTTGCAGCACCCCTGGGTCTGCTGAACTTTCCCTTATTACATAATTCTGTGACTAACATCACCTCTTTCTGTTAGACTCTCAGCTCCACTAGAGAAGAAATTCTGTGCATTTTTGCTCACTATTGAACCCTGGAGTCTACTACTCAAATATTTGTCAAATGAGTAAATGGTAGCTCTGTGCAGGGCCAAGGAACACAAGAACCACAAGAAACATGCAATCTGCCAAAATACTCATTACAGCTCACTCTCCTCTGGTGACATTTCCCTGAGGCACATTCCTGTTGGTTTCTTCCCCTCAAGAAGCATTCTTCTTTCTCCTTCCTATAAAAGCCAGGATTTTCTCAGATAGCCACACCATGCCCCATGCAAAGAGATTTGGATTATTCTATCATCTTGAGGCATTTCTGTGGAAACTGCTGTCAGTCCAGGTGGCCCATGACCTAAGCTGACCCAAGCCGACTGAAGGGAGGGCGTATTCTATGCACCCTATGCAGTTCCACAGGGTGCTGGTTGTCCCGGCTGCTGCTGGTGGTCTTCATGTAGCCAAGGTATCACTAGTGCATATGGAGAAAACAGAGCAACTGGAGAGAAACTGAGTAGGTAAAAGTGGGCAGGGCTTGGTGATGTTTGGGGATATGATATGAGGGATAAGACAGAGGATGGTCTTAGGAAAATCTCCTGTATTTTCCTTTTGGACAATGGTATAAATGAATAAAAGTTCCAATCACTGGGATAGAAAACACTTGGAAAATATGAGATTCATTCAGGCAAGCCTTTCATACACTATTCCATAATCAGTTTCATAAGTGAAAGGGAGTCAGAACTCATTTCTACCTTGTTTGCTTCTATCATACTGTGTTGTACCCTGTTGGATCTACTTATCACATTCCTCCTGCTAGTGGACTTACCTGCTAATGTTTGCACTTCTGCCTTGCCAGCATGGAACCTCTGAGACAGCAGGAGCAGTGTGTGTGCATGCATGTGTGTGTGCACTTTTGTGTGTGTGTGTGTGTAATTGGATTCCCCACAGCACATTATTGTTTTATCCATAGTAAATGGTGGATGAATATTTGCAGGATTTAGCTGGACTGCAGCATTGTGGAGGTCAGATAACCACATTTTGACAGACAAGTTGCATTCTAACCTTGAAGCAGACAAAATGCCCATCTTATCAGCCTCGCTCACATCGGCTGTGCCTTTCCTTTGTGGTTGTATGTTTATGAAGCTCATCCAACAAGCTTCTTAAAAAGGGGATTGGACCTTCACCAGCCTCAGGCTGCATGGCAGGGTGACTGTGTCTTTGAATATCCCAGATGGAGGCTGGTCACCCTTTTGTCTTTGGGTGAATAGACTACTCAGGAAGGCAGGGATGCAGGCACCCCCATTTCTTGTTAATGAGTTTGCAATTTATTTTGGCAGATCTAAAATAATAATTCAAAGGCAGTGTAGAAGAAGATGGGGACATTACTTTTAATTGTTTAATATTGTTATGACATGACATGTGCTTACAGAAAGAGAGGCAAGCCACCATCTTCAAGGGAGGGCATAGTCATCGACTGTGATCCTGGTGTCCATCTTGGAATATCATGGCAACTGTCTCCCAGCACTGAACTCGATGACTTCTGCTGCATTCCCAGTGTTAGCTGAGTTGCTTAATTTACTTTCTTCAACGCCATGTGTGAAAGGGAAGCTAGAAAACTGCACTATGTGTGGCTTCGTGCACTGAAAATTTGACATTATCAAAGGAGGCATGATCTTGTCTCTCTCCATCCCTCTCCAAATGTTTTCTATAATTATATTCAGAGGCTCATGGGTCTTACCATGGGTGATCAAGGAAGGGCTGGTAACTCTTTCAACCACAGGTAAAATATTACAAACGTCTGAAATACGCATTTTTACAGGTGAGAGAAATGAGGCCAGAAAAGTTAAGTGCATCATGTTGAGTACAATTTTATTTGGTGATCAGGCAGCCCTGGGTTCAAATCCTGGCTCTATGGCTACCAATTAAGCCACTTAACTCCATCTGAGCCTCAGGTTGCCCATCTGCATAATAAGCAGTAATAGCAGCTGTCCTGCAGGACTACTATGAGAATTACAACTCAGGCAATGATCACGATATTTCTTGGCACAGAGGTGTTCACTACCTAGGTAGTGTTATTATTATTAGGCCTAAAGTCACAAAGGGAGTTTTTGAGAAAGCTGGAATGAAAACTTGTTCCTCTCAGCTCTGAGCTTATTAGAGCACACCGTTTTGCTTGAATAAAGCAGCCCTGGAGTCTCTCAGGGGAGGGTGTTTGTAACATCTGCTCAGGCACGGTTTCATTTGCTATATACCCAGAGACTAGCACGGTACAAGTTGTGGGGAGATACTCATGTGAGTTGGCGGACTTTGGGTCAAATATTTTCCCTAAACCCAGGTATCTATGGCATTCTACAGAACACTCTGCATCCTTCTAAGGGACACTGGAAGAGCAAATGGATTGTACAGTGAGTTACAAATAAAATGGCCAATCTCAGCATGAAAGGCTGGGGGTGTTACCTGAATGAGGATGCAGACCACTCCATCTACATACAAGCAAACCTAAGTGACCATGAGCCTGCCGGAAAGAAATCACATGCTATGTAAAGGCTTAGTAACAGTGATGAATATTTGAACTTGAACTCCAGCTCCAGAGAAGTTCAGTGGCCTCTCTTCCAGGAACAGAAGCCAAAGCAGCTCAGGATTCTTGAAGGCTCTGAAAGGTCAATGACAATCCTGGTATATGTCAAGACTTTCCCACCAAAGAAGGGCTCCATGTGTAGAGACTTAGAAAGGATTCCCAACTTCCGCCCCTTCAAAACCAGAAACAAAGCTGGGGGAGAGCCCAATTAAGTGGCCCTAGAGATTTGCCCAGGAGCTGGAGCCCTCTGGAGAAGTCCAGTTTTCCTATGCAGGGAGAGGACTGGGAGTTCTCTGGTCACAAGCGTTCTGCCTTTGTTTTCATGAAGCTATGTCTCTTACTTGGTAAGAAAAATGGAACTTCATGCAGCCGCTGAAAACTTTAACCAAAACCCAAAGATGCTGGCACAAAGAAAGGAGGCCTGAAGAAAACAAGTGGCCATGGAAACACATTTAGCTCTTAATCTGACCAATTTCTCATGGGCCAGGCCTGGTGCCAGGAATGTGGTGATGAATAAGGCCTGAGCTGAGATTGTGAGGATGAGAGGGAGCCCACCCTGTGGGGATCTGGGATGATAGAAGGGCTCCGCAGATAGAGGACCCGGTGGCCAGAAGTTCTGCTGAGTGGAAAAGGGCTCGGAGTAACTGAGGTCAGCTGGATTCCTTAAACACTGCCCAGAGCCCTTGAAGCCATCTAAGGGCACACTTCTCAGGCCTGCTCCAAACCACACTCAACTGGGAATCTTTTAAGGACAGCTGCTCTGTTAGGTTTGCCTGAGATGGTGCAGTTTTCCCCCGCGGCGGCAGAGGCACAGACAGTTAAGAATGCAGGAGCGGGGCCTCACAATGCCTTGGACTAGGGCAAAGGAGGACCCCCGCCTCTCCCCTCCCGGGGCTAAGACATGGGAGGACCCTCGACCGGTGGATCCATTGACTCTGGCACCAGAGGATCCCCGCTCTCCAGCGCCCTAGACTGAGGCAACAGAAGACCTCAGACCTGCTCCATCCTGAACTAGAGCACAGTGGGACCCGCGACCTGCCGTGGCCTCAGGCCCTGGAGGACACCTGCAACGCCATGCGCTAGACTAGGCTACTGAAGGACCTCTCCCGCGGCTCAGCCCTGGACTAAGGCACCGGAGGATCCCCGCCCTGCCCCGCCCCGCGGTGTCCTGGACTGTGCACTGCAGAACCCCCACCCCTCCACACCCTGGACTCTGGCTCCCGAGGACCTTGGCCCTGGCTCGCCCTGAACTACTCCTGCCCCTCAGTGCCCTGGACTGTGGTTCCAGAGGACCTGGTCCTGCGGCAACTTGGGCTACCACGTGGACTCCAGGACCCCAGTCCTGCCAGGCCCTAGACCAAGACACGGGAGAACCTCTGACTCGCCGCCCCCTGGACTAGGGCACCAGAGGACCCACACCTTGCCGTGCCCTGGACTACAGCAGAGAAGGACCCCCGATCCGCTGGGCACTGGGCTCCTGCACAGAGGGACCCCTGCCATGGAGGTCTGGACTACCCCTGCCTCACCGCACCCTGGACTACCGCACGCCAAGACCCTCGCCTGAACACGCCCTACACTCTGGCATGGGGGAACCCGGCCCCGCAGAGCCCTGGACTCTGGCATTGGAGGACTCCTCGGCTACGTCCTGGACTCCTGCACCAGAGGACTCCTGCCCTGCCACACCCTGGACACCTGCACTAGAGAACCCTGCCCCGTCGCCCCCTAGACTATGGCACGGGAGGACCCCTGCCACCGACTTCGGCACGGTAAGACCCCTGACCCGCCTTGCACTGTATTCCAGCACTGGAGGGCCCCCTGCCACGGCGCTCTCTGGACTACCCCTGCGCCACCGCGTCCTGCACTACAGCACAGCAGGACCGCCGTCCCACTGCACACTGGACTGAGGCACAGCCGCACCCGGGCCTCCTGCGTGGTGGACTGCAGGACGAGGTGACCCCCCGCCCCGCTGCGCGTTGGACTACGGCACAGGAGGACCACCATTCCCGCATGCCCTGGACCACTGCAGGACAGGTCCCCCACTCCGCCGCGGCCTGGAATATGGCACTGCAGGATCCCCGTCCTGCTGCTCCACGGACTCCACCACCGAAGACCCTCGCCCCCCTGCGCCCTGGACGAAGGCACGGGAGGACCCGGCTTCACCGCCCAGTGGGCTATCGCATAGGAAAACCCCCAGCCCACCCCCATCGCGCCAGAGACTCTGACAAGAGAGAACCCCTGCCCCCTGCTCCCCAGACTACAGCAAGGCAGGAACCACCCTCCTCCAGGATTCTCACTATGGCAACTGTGGACCCCCGCCCTGGTACGCCCTGGACTAAGTCACCGAAGGACCCCGACCCCACCACACCGTGAACTCCAGCACTGGAGGACCATTGCCTTACTGCGGACTCAAGCACTGGACTATTGCAGGGCAGGATCCCTGTCCCGCCATGCCCTACACTATGGCACGGGAGGACCCAGCCTCACTGAGCTCTGGACTCCAGCACCGGAGGACACCTACACGGAAGACTCCTGCTCCACCACGTCCTGGACTCCTGCACAAGAGAACCCCCGCCCCGCGGCACCCTGGATATAGCAAGGCAGGAATCCCACCCTGCAGTGTTCTGGACTGCGGCACCTGAGGATCCACGCCCCATCGCGCCCTGGACTGCTGCTCCACAGGACTCCTGTTCCACTGCACCCTGGACTATGGCACCAGAGGACCCAGCTCCCGGCAGCCTGGACTATGGCACCAGAGGACCCAGCCCCCCTGCGTCCTGGACTATGGCACCAGAGGACCCAGCCCCCCTGCGTCCTGGACTATGGCGCCAGAGGACCCAGCCCCTCGCATCCTGGACTATGGCAGCAGAGGACCCAGCCCCCTGGCGTCCTGGACTAAGGCACAGTAGGACCCCGCAGCATCGTGTACTCCTGCACAGGAGGACCCTCGCAGGGCTGCGTCCTGGACTGAGCTACTGAAGGAGCCTCACTCCTGCCTCACCCTGGTCTAAGGCACTGGAGAACTCTTGCTCCACAGAGCTGCGGACTCTTGCACGAGAGAACCTGCGCCCAGCCGTGCCCTGGACTGTGGCACAGTAGGGCCTACACCGGGCCATGGACTCCTGTACTGGAGGAAGAGTAGTAATAAATGTCCAGGTTTACAAGTTGAAAAGTAGCAGTCAATGTGCTACAATGGATGGATTTGATGTAAAATTACAAATGCTGAAAACATTATGTGTAATTGCCTAGCCAGATCAATTACACAAGACAAAGAAATAAAAGAAATCCATATAGGGAAGGAAGAGGTAAGATTGTTTCTGTTTTCTGAAAATATAATTTTAAGATACAGAAAATCTTTTTTTATTATTAATGTTCTATTTACTTATTTTTATAATATTTTATAAACTTTATTCATATAAAACAGGCCAAACATCTGACATTCAAAAATGGCTACTGTTATAAAATCAGAAACATAGTCAGAGTGTTGGGAATATTGAAATTTCTAAATCTTTATGAATAACACAATCACTTAAGTTATATCCACAAAGAACAGAAAAGAGGCAAGCTTGAAAATATGCGGATAGAAAGATGTCACAGTGATGTGTTTTTAGAAACAGTACCTTCACCTCTAAGCAATTTTCAGGTAGGTGATAGCTAGCTCATAGGCACCAGAAATTCATAACAGAAATTAAATTACCCAAAAGGCACAGAAGAAAATGTTAACACAAGTATAAAAGTAATTTTATGTAAGCTTAAAACCTATTTTTAAAATGCTTCCAAATATGTAAAACTATACACAAGTCCATTACACATTCAGCTTAAGTTTACCATTAAAAAGTGTACACACAATACTGTAACTGTAAATACATGCCACCGTTTATAATGTAGCATTTACCACCACAGCACCCAAAGATATTAACAGAAACCAACTCCCCACTAAAATCTAGGGAAAGGGTTTAGAGCTAGTGAAATAATTTATTGCAGACCGTATTTATTATAAAGAAACTATTGGCTCATTCTACTGTATCCACACTCCCTCACAATCTTAAGGGAGATACAATAAATCCACTTTCTTCTCCTAAAATGATATTTAGCACATTTGACAAGGAGGAGTGGTCGCTTTACTCCTTTTTCTTATCTTTTTTTCTTTTTTTCTTTATTTTTTTTAAGAATAAATCACTTTCACAAAACTAAGACTCAAACTTTTTTGAAGCTCAGCTTGATTTGCTGGAACTACACAGAGACATGTTTGATCACACAACAGCAACTTTACATCCTCCCAAGTCTGGAATACGGAATTGATGGAGGACACTTACTTGCTTAAAATGTATTTGATTATTCTGCATTTATGATAAAAATATCATCCAGGGATCATATTCAAGAGGTTAAATTTAGGATTACATGTTTCTAGAACATATAATATGTAATGCCATCCAAAACCAACAACAAACAACATAGAGCACTGAAACCGAAGAGCCACTTAAAATTTAGAATTAGGAAATTTCAATCTATAATTGTCAAACAATAAATCAGTTATAATATTTTTCTAATTAGAAAAATATCACCTAAAGTGGAAAGCCAGCATTTAGTTGGGGACTATGAGATACTACATCCTTGGTCTGGCTGGCCACCATTTTAAAGACCACCACAGATCTCAAGGCATGAGACCTCTCACCAACAAAATCTATCCCTGCTATTGCACCTAGTGCCATCTCAATATGTGGCAGACAGCAAATGTTCTAACTTAATCTGATAGATGCTCCTTTAGCATATAAAAGAGCTTGCTAAGTCCCTATTACCTGTAGCAGTCTATCAACTAAATATTTAAGAAGTCATTTCATAGGCAAGGTTTATGAATGACTTAGAAGTAAAATTAGTTATTTCTAAACCACTGTAGTGTTTTCTATGTTTTTAGAGATATTCCTAACACGGAGTTTTCCAAGGAGCTGTGAAAACAAGTACAAACGTACATAAGTAATTTTGTCAGGGATGTTTCTGTACTAATTTGGGGGAGACTTGTGGGCCATAAATAAATGAGATACACATCCTAAAAATAATGGTAAAAATTATCAAGTACCACTTTCAGATGGTTACTCAAGTATCAACTTGGTATGCAAGTAAGTTCACCGATTTCTTCACCTATGATTTCATACTCAAAGTGCTACATCTTACTTAGGTACTGATAACATTTAGAAACCTTTATAATCGGCCTCTTAAAGAAAATCCAGCCTTTTCAGATGGTAAACTTGTCTTTACTAACTTTAATGCCCGTAACTATTTCGATATAACCAAACAAAAATTTTTAAAAATATATGCCTTACAGCTCCTGATTAACTTATTTTTTGATACATTTTGAGGCTAGTAACAAAATTTAGACCAGAATAGGTTTTCATATATCAAAAAAAGGAAAGGAACACAGAGAGCACAGATGAGACGTATGGAGGCTGTATACTATAGACCCATCCTTGCTCTGTGCGGGAATCATCACAGGAATCGTGCCCATTCGACTTAGATTAGGGGCAGCTACCTTAGCAGGTGGGAGAGTCGGACTCTGAGGAGTGCGTTCAAAGTCTTCACTTGGTACTTGTTTATACTGAGTCTTGGAATATCCTTCCATGTTGGAAGGAGATATGGATCCCAGGGATGAATGATTACTGCCTATGTAGCTTCTGGCAGTGGACGTACGGCTCTTTGGAGGCGGCACATCTTCCTTGATATCGTGATGAACTTCCTTTTCATATTTTTCTTCTCTGCGCTTTTTACGACAGCAAAAGATGATAAGACCAATGAGCGCTAGAGCAAGCAAAGTTCCTATAATGGCTCCTGCAATTAGTCCAGCTTTATTTGAAGGAGGGACAACGTTTACACGCAACAGGCACTGATCAGAGCCCACTCTGTTTCTGATTTACAGCTTTATGTCCCAGAGTACTCAGAAGAAGCATTTTTACAGATATAACAAATGAAGTCATTTCTGCTAACCATAAAGTGGGCATTTTCTGTGAGTCAGACAATTTTTGCCACTCATACTGTAATGGAAGTGAACCTTCTTTTGGTTCACATTTTAATTTAAAGTCACTTCCAATTTCTTCTGATCCATCAACGTAACATCTTGTACCTGAAGGCTTACCAAGAACTACCAGCTGAATCTTCTTATTTGCAACACCAGGAGCTCTTTTCACTTTGCACTGATCTGTGCCAATATCTGACAGCTGAAAATTCGTTACATTTATTGATGCATCACCAGATTTGAGATCATTACTCTTAAAATGTACTCGGCCTTTCAGATCTGGATAGTAGTCATCATAAATTTTGTCTCCAGAATATAAAATAATCACTTGATCCACCTTCTGATTATCAGCTGGTGATACCAGCCACTCGATGTCCAGTGGTCCCTGGTCTTCAGGACTAAGCATAAATTTGCATGGCAGATAGGCCAGTTTCCCCTTTGGCTTTTTCAATCATCTGCTCAGGAGTAGTGATACTCCAACCTCTGATGAAATCCGCGACTCCGCACAGGAGCACGAAGCGCAGCAGGAGCGCTATGGTGGCTGCTGTGCCATGGGCGGCGGCTGCAGGTAGGCGGCTCTCGCTCCAGGTCCTAGGCTCCCCGCGCCTGGCGCACTCAAGGTAGAGAAAATCTTAAAGACTCCACCAAAATAAACGGTTAAAGCTGATAAAGAAATTCAATAAAGTTAATAGTTACAAAATCAACATACAGATAGCATTATTGTTTCTATACATTAATGACAAACTATTACGTGAAAAATAAATTAATAAGGCAATTCAATTTATAATAGAATCAAAACAGGTATAAAAATATATAAAAGACTTAGGAGTAAATTTAATCAAGAATGTGAAAGATTTGCACACTGAAAACTATAGCACATTGATGAAAAAAATTAAAATGGCATAAATAAATGGAGAAACATCCTTTATTGATTGATTCAAAAATTAGTATTGTAAAAGTGTCAATGCTACCCAAAGCAATCTACAGATTAAATGCAACCACTATCAAATTCCCAGAAATAGAAAAATTACTGCTAAAATTTGTATGAAACCACAAAAGACCCTGACTAACCAAAGCAATCTTGAACAAAAAGAATAAAGCTGGAGGCATCAGACTACCCGATTCCAAACTATATTACAAAGCTATAGTAATTAAAACAACATAGCAGTGGCATAAAAACAGACATGTTGAACAGTGCAAAGGGATACAGAACCCATAAATAAATCCGTATGTCTGTGGTCAATTGACTTTTTGATAAAATAACTAAAAATACACAATGAAGGAAGAAAATTATTTTCAATAAATGGTGTAGAAAAAACTGACTATCCACATACAGAAGAATAAAATTTGACTTTTCTTTTGCTCTTTATACAAGCATGAAATCAAAATTAAAGACTTAAATGTAAAACTACTACAAGGAAATATAGAAGAAGACTGTATGACATTGGCCTGAGCTATGATTTTCTGTAGATTATTCCAAAAGCACAGGCAACAAAAGCAAAAACACATGAATGAGATTGCATAAAACTAAAAAGCTTTTCCACAGGAAAAGAAGTGATAATAGAATGAAGAGAACCCACAAATGGGATAACATTTTTAAACCATACATCAGATAAGGGGCTCATATAATAATATATAAGTAACTCAACCTACTCAAAAATAAGAATAAAACTATACTTATTAAAAAAAAATAAGCAAAGAACCAGAATAGACATTTCGTAAGGCATACAAAAGGCCAACAGGTACATGAAAAAATCATAAACATTTCTAATTATCAGAGAAATGCAAATCAAAGCCACAATGAGATATCACCTCACACATTTTACTAGGGTTATTATAAAAAAAGATGGAAGATAAGTGTTGATGAGGATGTGGAGAAAAAGAAACCCTGTGCACTGTTGGTAAGAATGGAAATTAGTACAGCCATCTTGGAAAACAGTATGAAGCTTCCTCAAGAAATTATAAATATATTTACCCTATGATCCATCAATCCCACTTCTGGATACGTGTCCAAAGGAATTTTAATCAGTATGTCAAAAACAGACATCTGCAATTTCATGTTCATTGCAGCATTATTCATAATACCCATGAATTAGAAACAACCTAAGTGCTTATCAACTGAAGAAAAGATAAAAATATGTGGAAAAATTGGAACCCTTCTACACCACTGGTGAGACTTTAAAATGTAAAGCAGTCTCGCAGTTCTTCAAATGGTTAAACATAGAGTTATCACGTGACCCAGCAATTCCATTCCTATGTGTTTACCAAAAAGAAAATAAAACAAATGCTACACAAACAGTAGTACACGAATGTTTATAGCAACACAAAGTAGAAAACAACAGAAATGTTCATCAGCTGAGGAGTGGATAAATAAAATGTGTGTCCATAAAATAGAATCTTATTTAGCAAGAAAAGGTAAAAAACTGTTAATGCATGCTCCAAAATGGATGAACATTAAAAATATGTTAGGTGAAAGATGTGAGTAAAAAGTGACTATGTGTTATTATGATTCCATTTATGTGAAATGTCCAGAATAGGCAAATTCATAGTCAGAAAGTAGACGAGTGGTTGCCTAGACTAGGAGGGGTTTAAAAAAGGATGGAGAAAATGGGGAAAGATTGCTAATGGGCACAAGTCTCTTTTAAGGAAAATAAAATGTTCTAAAGTTATACTATGATGATTATTTGTCCATCCAGTTAATATACTAAAAGAATTTGAAGTTTGTACTTTAAATGAGTGAATTACACAATGTATAAATTATATCTCAATAAAGCTGTGGAAAGTTAAAAGTATATGTAGGATGCATACAAAAATACTATTTATCTTTATAAATGAATGAAATTCTGTCATTTGCAAAAACATGGATGAATTTAGAGGACATTATGCTAAGTAAAATAAGCCAGACACAGAAAGACGAATATCTCATAGTATCACTTATATGTGAAATCCAAAACTGTGCACTCATAGAAGTTAAGAGTAGAATGGTGGTTTATCAATGGCTGAGCAGGGTGGGGGGCAGGGGTGGAAAAAGAGGAAATATTCAATGGGATAATGCTTCAGTTAGGAGAAAGACATTCTGGTGATATGCTGCACAGCAAAGTGACTGCAGTTACTTATAATGTAGTGCATATCTTAAAAGTGCTAAAATAGTACATTTTAAATGTTTCACCATAATGTAATAAATATCTGAGGTGAAGGATACGTTATTTAGCCTAATTAGTCCATTTCACAATATCTACATGTATCGTACCACATTGTACCCTATATATATTTATTTATCAATAAAATCAACATTTTAAAAAGTGAGGAACACAGATGTGCTAGATCTTCATCTAAAGACATTTCTGAGAAAAATGTATCTGTTTTCCTTCAGAAGAAATTTACACTTAATAGATATTATGGTAACTAAAGTAAGGCAGAGAATTTTGGCCATCAGCTTTTATTATGGGATAATCTCTTTTTGCTGACCTTGTAAAAGCTGTGGAATATTAACAAGTAGGAACATTTTTTTTTATCATGATCAGGTAAAGGTTCTGCAAGTTTCTATTTTGAATATTTCCCCAGGAATCACAAAGTGTGAATGCCTTTTATTTCAGAGGTCTAGCCCTAAATGGTTTAGTCAATTACATCATGCATTCTGAAATAAGTACTGGTGCAGTTGGGAAGGTATTATATATAATTGTGTTTTAAATTTAACTATCATATAAATCTACTTTTCTAGTTAACAGTTTATATTTTATAGAGGCCCTCCATATATATAAGAGCTTTTCTGATAGTATATCCATTAGATTTCAAAGATAAGTAAAGGAACAATTTTGCTTTTATTTATTATTATTATTATTTTTTAAGGCTAGTCAAGTGAAGCAGTGGGAGTGGAGAAGGAACTGCTTTAATTTTTATGTGTTGGTGTTACAGGCTATATGTGACAGGCTATATATTTTTCTGCTGAATTTTAGAAACAAAATGAAATATTTATTTCCTATTTCATTAGATTTAGGGATGATGATTACATTGAGGGGTTGGGACTAGACTGAAGGCACCACATCATCAATCACTTGGAAACAATATTTTGCCTATGTGTTATGTTATATTGACAAAAACTTTTATTGTGGCAGGCAATATAGCTCCCTATTGAAATATGTGAAAAATGTAGAGAAAAAAAGACAATATTAGTTATCAAGGGATATTTAGGCCTGAGATGCATGATGCTAATATTCAAAACATACACTTTTTAAAAATTAGATTTAAAATGTAAATTGAAGCAGAACATTTAGAAAAAGACATAATATCTACTATAAAAGTCCTGGGTTAGAAAAGTTAAAATGCTAAATGAAAAAATAATGCTTCTTGGGTGGCTTAAAATCGAATATGAGACAAAAGATTACTCAGAAATTTTTCTAAGATTAAAAACATGTATACAGTTTGATATAAAATGAAATAAATGTCTGGATATAACTTTAACAGAATAGAATAGGGAGACAAGGGCAACGAGCAGGTGTATGTAGAATAAAGTGAACATATTATTGTAATAATGAGAGGGACTGAGTTGAATGATTGCTCTTGGAGACAAGGGATTTTGATGTCTAAGTTAATGACAAATCTTTTGTTTGCAAGTTTAAAATGTAACTTAAACCTGGTGAAGGAATAAAGGGTGGTTGGAGGGATGATTCTTTGTACACTAAACTTATTTTAATGACTAATGAATTAATCATAAGTTCAAATGATTTTATGGAGGCCCTTTCTTTATTTGATATTTCTGGACTCCTTTTTTCTTTGTGTGTGCTCCATTTTTACCTACTTGAACAATTTTTACCCCCAAAGTTTAGGAAACACTGTAACCAAATGTTCCAACATGATATAATCCCTGAAGGCATTTGCAGCTGGGGGAGTAGGGGAAAAGGGGTTTCTCTTTCAACAAATGCATGTTAACCTCGGTGAAAACTCAGAAGTTTAAACATGGTCCCCCTTGGGTCATGTGGCTACCCCAGGACCAATCATTGCACCAGACATAGGAGATAATCTCAAAAGCCAGGTTGGAGTCAAGGTTCTCCAGTGGAATTTCCACTTTAGAAATCAGTTTTGTCAGACTTTGTGTTTGCATATTACAGACATGATAGCCATATAGCTATCTATTCCAGTAGAGATGAAAACCTAAGAGCATATTCCCATTCAAAGGATTTTACATGAATCTTCATAGCAGCTTTACTTGCAACAGCCAAAACCTGAAAACAGTCCAAATATCCATGGACAGGTGAATTTGTGACTTATAAACTTACTATGGTATCTGTATATAATGAAATAATACTCCCTAGTAAGAACAGAACAATTGATAGATGTAGCAACATGAATAAATCTCAAAAATAGTGATGCTGAGTGATCAGAAAGTATACATACCCTATGATTTTATGTATTTGGAAATAAAAACTCACGGATAGTGACTAGAAGTGGATCAGTGGTTGCCTGTGGATGGAATGGGGATAGGCAGGAAAAAGTGAGTAGAAAAAGCACAAGGAAACTTTGGTGGTAAAGGTAATGGATATGTTTGCTATTTTCATATGTTGTTGGCTTTGTAGAGCTACAAATGCCAAGAATTATCAAAACGTACAATTGAAGTATGTGCAGTTTATTGCATGTAAATAAACCTTTTAAAAAATAACCAATACAAATTGACTTACATGACCAGAAAGCTCTTGAAAAACTCTCTTGTTTTCTCCCCTATTTTTATTCTTGCATGCCCTTATAGACTGTGTTAACACATTTCTCATCTTATCGTTATTTTGTGTCTACATTTCACCAAGTCAATATAACTATCACCATAATTTCTTGGTTTCTCTTTAGTTCATTAGTAATTATGAGTAATGTATTGAAATGTTAAAGATATGTTCATGCATTCAGAATCCTCTGCTCTCTGATCCACATAATAGTGAATTATGCTCTCAATAATTACAAAGTATAGTGCTTTTTTTTTTTTTTTTTTGAGACGGAGTCACACTTGGTTACCCAGGCTGAAGTGCAATGGTGCATTCTGGGCTCACTGTAACCTCCACCTCACGGGTTCAAGTGATTTTCCTGCCTCAGCCTCCTGAGTAGCTGGGATTACAGGCATCTGCCATCATCCCCGGCTAATTTTTGTATTTTTATTGGAGACAGGGTTTCACCATGTTGGCCAGGCTGGTCTTGAACCTCTGACCTCAGGTGACCTGCCTGTCTTGGCCTCCCAAAGTGCTGGGATTATAGGCATGACCCACCACCCCCGGCCAGAATATTGCTACTTTTGCAAATAGCTACAATTGACCCTGATCTGGACTTTGAGTTGATCACAGCTTTGTAACAGAGGATAGCATTGTAAAACTGCAAAATTAGACTAATAATAACATAGAATGCTTTCAGCATAAGAAATAATACTATCCTAAGCAAAAATAAATAAATAAATAAAACTGGAGGAATTATATTATCTAACTTCATATTATACTACAGAATTACAGTAACCAAAAGAGTAGGGTACTGGCATAAAAAGAGACCCATAGATCAATGAAACACAATAGAGAACCCAGTAACAAATCTACATACCTACAGTGAACTCATTTTTGACAAAGGTGCCAAGAACATACACTGGTGGGAAATGGTTTTGAAAAAACTGGATATCCATATGCAGAAGAATGAAAACAGACTAGTATCTATCACTGAATACAAAAGTAAAATCAAAGTTGATTAAAGATGTAAAGCTAAGACCTCAAACTATAAAACTAGTACAAAAAACTTTGGGGGAAATTTCCAGGATATTGGTTTGGGCAAAAATATCTTGAGCAATACCCCACAAGCACAGGCAACCAAAGCAAAAATGGACAAATTGATCACATTAAGTTAAAAGCTTCTGCACAGAAAATGATACAAGCAACAAAGAGACAATCCACAGAATGAGAGAAAATATTTGCAAACTACTCATCCAACAAAGGATTAATAATCAGAATATATAAAAAGCTCAAACAACTCTTTAAGAAACAATCTAATAACCTGGTTAAAGAAAAGGGGGCAAAAGATTCGAATAGATATTTCTCAAAAGAAGACCTACAAATGGCAAACAGGTATAAGAAAAGGTGCTCAATATCACTGATCATCAGAGAAATGCAAATCAAAACTACAATGAGATATCATCTCACCACAGTTTATAAGACTTGTATGCAAAAGACAGGCAGTAACAAATGCTAGCAGGGATGCAGAGAAAAGGGAACACTTGTACATTGCTCCTGGGAATGTAAATTAATAAAACCACCAAGGTGAACAGTTTGGAAGTTTCTCAATAAACTAAAAGTTGAGCTACCATATGATCTAGCAATCCTACTGCTGGGTCTATACCAAAAATAAAGGAAATTAGTATGTCAAATACATATCTGCACTCCCATATTTGTTGCAGCACTGTTTACAAAACTAAGATTTGGAAGAAACCTTAGTGTCCATCAACAGATGAATGGATAAAGAAAATGTGGTACATATACACAATGGAGGACTATTCAGCCGTAACAAAGAACAAGATCCAGTCATTGTCAGTAACACTGATGGAACATTATGGATCATTATATTAAGTGAAATAAGCCAGGTGCAGAAAGACAAACGTTACATGTTCTTACTTATTTGTGGGATCTAAAATCAAAACAAACTCATGGACATAGAGAGTATAATGATGGTTATCAGAGGCTGGGAAAGGTAGTTGGGGGAGGATTTTGTGGGAAGGTGGGGATGGTTAATGGGTATAAAAATAGGGAGTTAATAAGACCTACTATTTTATAGCACAATAAGGTGACTATATCCAATAATAATTTCATTGTACATTTTGAAATAACTAAGACTGTAATTGAATTTTTTATAACTTGAAGGATAAATGCTTGAGGGGAGGGATACCCCATTCCCCAAGATGTGCTTATTTCACATTGCATGCCTGTATCAAAACATCTCAGGGACCCCACAGATACATACACATACTATGTACCCACAACATTTTTAAACAATCTAATGCAATTTTTTAAATGGCTCTTATTTTTTGTTACCTTCAATTATTGTAAAATATATTCTGTCATTTATGATTTGCCTTGTTTGAAAACAAATTTTAAAAACACTATTTAAGACCAGATAAATGGACTAGGAGTAACTTGCATAAAAATGACAGAAATTGCTGCTACTTCTTCTAATTATTGAGATGGTATTTCTATATTTGTGAAATTATCTGATAGAAAATTGAATTGTTTCCAACATTATTTTTCATAATTAAACATGTTATATTGCTACTTCTTTAAAAGTAGCCTTTAAAATATTACCAATCTATTTTAAAGTCTACTTGCCAAAACATTAAACTATTCTTAAAAAAAGTAATTTATTTAATTACCTAACATCCTCAAGCAATGTCCTAATTTTCTCAAGCAATTATCTGATTTTCTCAAGCAATTGATATTAGTAAGTTGTGCTAGCTAACTGCTGAGAATCATTGTCTACATATGAGATAAATCATCTATCAATCCTTTAAAGAAGACTTTATGAGCCATAGAGATTGTAGTCCAATCTGTATCACTGACTTTAAACATTGGATAATTGACACTCCGTGTTGTCTGTAAGCCTATTTCACAGCAGCTGAGTGATGTTAATAGGTACCTCTTGGAGTGCCATTTTCCTTGTAACCCTTAGATTAATTCAGATTGACTGAGTTCTGTGTCAGTGGAAATTGCCAGAATTATATCATGCTGCTTTGCATCTAGTTTCACTTTTCCAAAAGCCTACACAGATTTCAGATGTTTAGAAAATATCTCTTGTTTTCCTTCTGGGTAATCTTTTTCATGTCACCACTCTTGTCAGCATCTGCATTGGGCAAATTTCTTAGGACCTCCCTTCTGCGTCTTTTAAAATATGAAAACAAAATCAATGTAGCGCAGCAAGCCAGGGAAAGTCTGCTTTGATTGACTTACAGCCATAGTCACCCAGCAGTTCCTTCAGATGTGGCTTCCCAGGTCAGCCACTGAGCCCACCGCTGTCCTCCTGCCTGCAGAAGTGGCTCTGTGAGCCGTTTGAGGAGAAAATGGGGGACTTTGGGCTTCAGTCCGAGGAGAACACGGTGGAGATGGAGGAGCCCCTGGGCGTCTGCAGGTTAACTGAAAACATGAGAGGACACAAGCACGGGACCAAGTCTGTCATGAACCTGTAAAGTACTCTCACCAAGCCGACTGGGCACTTTGTCTGAGCTCCTGCCTTTGCCACCACTGTGTGCAGGAATGCCTGGGGCACAACTGGGCCATCCCAGTGTTCTTATTTCTATACATTCCGAGGTTAGCCCTCAGCAAAATGCCAGAGGCTGGCAGACACAGCGGAGCATCGTGCAGTAGGGATCCGAAGCCGTGGAATCTCCAAAGGACCACTTGACCGCGTCCCAGAAGCTCCAGCTCAGGCTGGACATTGCCCAGAAAGCCCACATCGTCTTTGGCAAGACCTTCCGGATTGTGGTTTTGATTTGCATTTCTCTGATGGCCAGTGATGATGAACATTTTTTCATGTGTCTGTTGGCTGCATAAATGTCTTCTTTTGAGAAGTGTCTGTTCATATCCTTCGCCCACTTTTTGATGGGATTGTTTGATTTTTTCTCGTACATTTGTTTAAGTTCTTTGTAGATTCTGGATATTAGCCCTTTGTCAGATGGGTAGATTGCAAAATTTTTCTGCCATTCTGTAAGTTGCCTGTTCACTCTGATGGTAGTTTCTTTTGCTGTGCAGAAGGTCTTTAGTTTAGTTAGATCCCATTTGTCAATTTTGGCTTTTGTTGCCATTGTTTTTGGTGATTTAGACATGAAGTCCTTGCCCATGCCTATGTCCTGAATGGTATTGCCTAGGTTTTCTTCTAGGGTTTTTATGGTTTTAGGTCTAACATTTAAGTCTTTAATCCATCTTGAAAAGTTAATAATAATAAAAATAATAATATGGAAGAAATTTAAAAAAAACCTCCCGGAGACCAGGAACTTGGGGCGCGCGGCCTGAGATCACCCCAAGCTCTGGGTGCCTTCCTGTCCTTCTGCTTCTTCCTTGGCCGCTTTAGGGGGCACGCCTTGCCATGCGTCTCCCTGCGGGCGGCGCGGTGGTGCTCCTGGATGTCACCTCCAGGCGCTTTTGAGACTGAGGCCGGCACCGGGCACCAGGCACCTGCGGATTGGCCTCCCCACGCCGGGTTCAGGGACCTCCAGCGCTCTGCGGTGCAGGCTGCAGGCGACCTCAACGTGGAGCTGCTGCCAGCGCCACAGGCCCCAGGGGAGGCCCAGGATGCTGCTTCCCCGCCCCAAGAAGGGCAGTTCGGAGGAAAGTCTTTGGCCTGATGGAAGGCGGTGCCCATCGGGGGCGGGGCTGAGAACTAGGCTGGCGCCGCTGCCTGGTAAGCGGGGACCAAGAGGCCCACGGCCTCCATCAGGAACCAGGTGCTTCTCCAAATCCCAGACGTCCAGGAGGAACAACGGCGTCAAGCTGGCTGACACCAGGAACACTCAGAAGTCCCCGCTCCTGTCTGTCCTTCCGCACTCAGGAGCGGGGATGGCCACAGGGACACCATCAGCCCACAAACCGCTGGCGTTTGCTGCCATGGTGCGCGGAGATGCGGTCCCCTAGGAGGCCACTTTCGGCCAGGACGCCGGGATCGTATCAGCGGCAGCATCCCGCGCTGACACTCAGTATTGACTTTCCCCGGACATTGCTGGATTTTTTCCTTTTTAAAACAATTTTGCAGTGGGAGAACAAAAAAGGGCATCCTCAGAGCGTTTACAAAATTCTCCTGGACCTGTGGTTCCATGGTGTTCACCTCTGCGTTTTACTGACCACTAATTGGCCAGAGCTCCTAAGGCCTATAAGGGCCTAACCCAGCGCTTTAGACACCCCTGAGGGACACTCGCGGCTCAGGAGGATAAAGGTTCTCAGGGGCCTGCAGCGAGGAGGACATGCAGCCCCTCGGCCACCACATCTTCCTCCATTCCAGCCTGGAAAGAGAGACCTTGCCCTCCACCTTACAGGCCTTCCTGACCTTGGGACCCTCTCTAGAGGCCACGCGCATTTCCACTGCCAAAGCAATGACACAGGAGAGGGAAAGAAATTCTTGGCCAGGCGCGGTGGCTCATGCCTGTAGTCCCAGCACTTTGGGAGGCCAAGGCGGGCAGATCACTAGGTCAGGAGATCGAGACCATCCTGGCTAGCGAGGTGAAACCCCGTCTGTATTAAAAACACCCAAAAGGTGGCCGGGCTTGGTGGCGGGCTCCTGTAGTCCCAGCTACTCGGGAGGCTGAGGCGGGAGAGTGGCGTGAACCCGGGAGGCGGAGCTTACAGTGAGCCGAGATTGCACCACTGCAGTCCAGCCTGGGGGACAGAGCGAGACTACGCCTCAGGAAAAAAAAATTATTTTGCCTTCACTATATGCCTAAGTAATTTCTCTATTAGAGCCCAGAGTCGTGGGGCCCACACTGCCAGCTGACACATGAAAGTGTGGCAACGATGTGGTGGTGTCTCTGTGTGGCAGCGTGGTGGTGTGTCTGTGTGGTGGTGTGTCCGTGTGGCAGAGTGTCTGTGTGGTGCTATGTCCATGTGGTGGTGTGTTCGTGTATCTGCATGGTGATGTCTCCGTGTGACAGTGTTTGTGTATCCATGTGACAATGTCTGTGTGTCCTTGTGTCCACATGGCAGTGTCTGTGTGGTGGTGTCTGACAGTGTGAAGGTGTGTCCATGTGACAGTGTGGCAGTGTGTCTGTGTGTGGCAGTGTCCATGTGGCAGTGTGTTTGTGTGTTCGTGTGATGGTGCGTCCATGTGACAGTGATGTCTCTTGTGTGTCTGTGTGTCCCTGTGATAGTGTGGTGGTGTGTCCATGTGGTGATGTCTCCGTGTGTCTGTGTGTCCCTGTGATAGTGTGGTGGTGTGTCCGTGTGATTTCTCCGTATGTCTGTGTGTCCGTCCATGTGAATGTGCCAGTGTGTCCGTGTGACTGTGTGACGGTGTGTCCGTGTGGTAATGTCTCCGTGTGTCTGTACATGTGACAGTGTGGGGGTGTGTCCATGTAACAATGTGGCGGTGTTCCCTTCCCGGCTTGCGGAGCTGGCGTCTTTCCCTCTCAGCCCAGGACGCCCCAGGAGACCCCCAGCTTGGAGGGCAGGAGGTGGCTTCTGTGGAGGGAGGCGCACGGAGCCCCAACAGCCGAGTTTTGGGGTCCCCTGCATTGGGTGGGAGTGAGGAGAAAGGCGCCGGGGCAGCCAGGACAAGCCTGGGCCTGCCCTAAGGAGGTGACCCACTCCGGGCCTACATTTTGGGGCGAGCACTCTAGCTCGGTAATCTTGTCCTAAGTCCTTTGTGTGCCGTGGAGATTGCCGAGTTTTGAAGAAGGGAAGGTCATCTTTGTCGCGGAAAGCCTGATGTGTTTCTCTATTGCTGTCACCTTTCAGCCTCATGGCTGGCGAAACATCAAACATTGGGCACCTTCTGCCAAGAAAACTCCCGGAAGAAAATGTGGGGACTGGCAGTATCCAACCAGAGGAGTCACACACACATTTCTGTTTGGTTGGAGATCGGCCGTTTTTCCCTGTGGGTGGGGGAAGCGCAGGAGCTCTGCAGCGGGAAGGAAGGGGGGTTCTGTGTGGCCAGGAAGGTCCTGGCCCGGGGCGGAGGGGCCAGAGGTGATGTGCGGCAAAAGGCTGTGCAGGGCAGCGGGCTGTGTGCATCGCCCCTACTGCCGGGCGCCCAGGAGGAGGACAGGTCCCGGCCTGGCAGGAGCAGAGGTGCACCAGGGCTGGAGTCCCCGCACCAGGCTTGAGGGCTGGCGGAGCCGCAGGCTGTGGCGGAGGGGGACTCCCGGGCACCTGGTGGGTGTCCCCATGACCAGGATGCACACCGGGCTCCGGAGGCCAGGCGGACCAAGCTAGGGGTGCCAGGGGAGGCTCGAGGTTCCCGCGGTGGGAGGTGGGTCCCTGGACCCTGGTCTCCTGCTGCTGTCCCGCACATGGGCCGCCTTCACTCAGGGGCGCCCCGGCAGGGTCGCCTATCTGGGACCTCAGCGCAGCTCCTAGCGGGCGGGAGGCTGAGGCAGAGGCCTCGGGGCCCAGCTGGGTCTGCAGTTTCCACCACTCGTGATGCAGGGCGAGCTTAAGCTGTGCCACCCAGGCAGGAAACCCTCCGACCTTGCCAGCTTTGGCGCCAGCCTTGGTGACTCTCCAGCTCAGCTTCAACACCTTTCAACAGTTCTGTGTTCTCTATTATCACAAGAATTCTTTCTGTATTTCCTATCCTTTATCAAATAGGAATTTAAATATGCATATGGAGTAATTATCACAGTTGAAACATTAAACAATATAGAATTTCATTTGTCTTTTTTTGTTTAATGCATAATTTTCTAAGAAGTAAAATTATGACTCTACTGCAAATATAAGATAAACACATATCAACAACGTTTTTCAACTCAATAAGCGATGAGGGTTCCAGTAACAGGTTCAAATCATTGCAAGGGACATTAAAGGAGCTTTACAGCCAATGTTAACGTCAGATCGCTGGGTACTTACAGTACTGGTTAGTATCCAAGATATCCAGAAGCTGTCATCTTTGTGAGTTCTCTCTTCCATGGCACAGAAATGATGTGTTTTTCTACTGTACAAAATATTTATCTTTTCTACTACTTCTGCACATAAAAATATTGCTAGTCAGAAAAGACCAGAATTGCACTGAAAGAAAATCTCAGTAATATCTCTCACCTGTATTCTTACTTTTTCTTCCTTTATGAAATATCTTTCAACTGCATTTTCTATCTGAAGGTTTATAGAGAGATGAAAATGAATAAAAGCATAGTAAGTGAATATTTTGATAACATTTTGCAGCTTTATTCATGTCTAACGAACATAAAACACACTTCCAATATTTAAAGTGTAAATGAGATGAATTTGATATGTACATGTGCCCATTAAACAATCACCATGAAGGGGACAATGAGCATATCCAATACTCTCAAAGCTTCCCAGTTCTCTTTTGTAATGCACACTCATACCTCTCAGGTGTGAAGTATTGAGCTTCACACATACACACAAATATATACTGGGATATCTAATTGTTTCAGAAGCATTTGTTGAAAATGTTATGTCCATGAATGGTCTAAGAACTTTATCAAAAATTAGCTGATAGCTGATATACATGTGTATATCTATATTTGTACTACATTAAGTATTACTGTAACGTTATAAGTCCTGAATCCAGGTGCTGTTGATTCTCCAGCAGCACCTGGTTTCAAAGTAACTGTTTCCTTTCAAAGTAATTTGAAAGGTCCTCCACCCATCGATGTACATTTCAGAATTTTAGTTTCTCAATTTCTAAAATAAGAAATCCAGCTGTGATTTGATTGGAATTGTTATAGATCAATGTGGGAAGAGTAGACATCTTAACAATATTGAGATTTATGACTCATAAATTCTATTTATTTAGGTCTCATTTTAGCAATATTTTGTAGTTTTGTAGTTTTCAAATGTTTCTCTTTTTTGCTGGTTTATCTCTAAGTACATATTTTGATATTTACAATAATATCAAAATTATGGTCATATTAATGCAAATGTTGTTTTATTTTTTCCTCCATCAACTGTCAGGTAGCTTTAAATCATAATTGTATGATAAAACTGAATTTTGCGAGAAATGTATACATATTGTATATATACTGTTTGTCAGTTTGGCAGATTGACTGAATTATCATATCATAATTTAAAATTGCACTAATTACCACTCAGCCTCCTCTCAAGGACAATATATCAAAATATATAGCATGTTTCAGTTTATTTAGCATCATGAAACTCTCATATTGCACTTACTTTTGGAAACCTGGAATAATAAAATAATGTAAATATCAGTTCCCAGGCGACATGAGTACATGCGACAATTTTCTAAATATCGACCTATCACTCTTTAATTCTATGTTAATATTGTCAATTTTTTCCTCCTCTTGAAACTCTCTTATGCAGCTTATTGACTTTTGGTTCAATTCCTTCCCTGTTTTTCCCCCTAATTTACTTTCTAATATTTTACTGATGTTGTGCTCCTTTTTATCTGGACACTTTTAAAAAGCTGTGTGATTTCTCCTTTGTATTAAAATGCAATTCCATATCCAAAATAAATGAGCGGAGGGACCAAACAGATGTTTGTGCAGCGTGTCCATTAGCAATATTATTCACAATAATCAAAGGGAGGGAGCAGCTCATGTGAATATTGATGGATGAGTGGTTAAACAAAATGTGGTATATACGGCAACATAATAATATTCAGCCTTAAAATATATTCTCACACATGCTACAAAATAGATGAAACTTGAAGACATGCTAAGTGAAATAAGCCAGTCAGAAAAATTCAAACATTCTATCATGCCACTTCTATGAGTTACTCAGTGAAAGTTGTAGAGACAGAAAGTAGAATGGTGATTGCTAGGGGGAAGGAGAGGGAGAGGAATGGGAAGTTGGTGTTCAATGAGTAAAGCATTTTAGTTGGAGAAGAAGACAAGTTTTGGAGGTCTATGGTGGTGACTGTTGCACAATAGTGCAAATATACTTAATGCCACAAAACTGTGCACTTAAAGTGATTAAAAAGGTAAATTTTATGTTGTGTATATCTTTCCAGAATTATAAACCTGCCATCACAGTATAGAAATAGAATATATTATATAGCGTTAGGTGATGATATTTTACACATTTGCACATAATTAGAATTTCAAAGCCTTAATTTCAGATAAGGTAGTCTAAGACATAACAATATTGATGTAAGAAAGCCATAAGCAATGTTTATTTTCAATCAGATTTACTAAAAAATTTTATTGACCTGGTCAATTTTCTTTGCCAATATTACTGTATTCTTATTTCTAGTAATAGAGGTGTGAGAAAGCATCAAGGAAACTTAAATTGCATTCTCATACTGACAGCATACAATAATTCTGAAAACAGCAGAAGTTATGTATATCCCCCATAAGTAAAACATGAGTAACACAACACAACAAAAATTAATAGGAGACAATTCAAATAATGGTGACTTGTTATTCTTATCTAGTTAAGTACTATTCTTTTCTAACAGGAATTTGCTATTTCAAATGTGTTTTCTGAGATGTCTATATTTATATTTTGAGATGACATACAAACTTGAGTCAATGACATAGAATTTTACAAATCACGCAGCTTATTCTGGGGCCATTTCTTTTGACATTTTCTCTAAACTACTAAAGAGGCATTAATGATCCATAAATTATATTATCTACATTTACAGCATTTAAAATGTGTTCAGCATGAAATATTAGCTACAGGGTAAGCTAAATAAATTAAACATGGAATAAAGATTTATCCTTAAATATAAATTACAAGAAAACTTTGATATTAGCTTTTCACAAGTGAAGCATTCTTATAAAATGTCATAACCTTTTTGGGGAAACTCTGGGAAAAATGGAGAAACTCTGAAGGGTTTTAAAGTATCTTTCCTGAAGCTACAGACTCCATAACCTCTCTTTACAGGGAGCTCCTGGAGCTCTGACAGAAATGAGTGGCTGAGATTCCTGGTTGCATAGCAGAGCTTCTCATCCAAACCCTTTCCCTTTTTAGTGTCTGTGTATCAGTATAAAAGTTCTATAAACAGTAGTTACTTATTTTAATCCCAAAGCACAGTAACAACATATTTCATCCAAGGGTTGGCAGTTTCTGTGAGTGTTTTGTCTAATTCTCCAAAACTCTATCTACAGGATTCCAAAGAGCCTAAAAAGTAAAATATTTTAAAAAGGGGAAAGGGAGAAAGGGAAAGAAAATAAAATTAATAGCCCATTCTGTCACTATTAAACACCAGAATACCTTTCTGTTAATCTAATTAAAATTAGTGACATCATTTAACATTTATGTCTTCAATAAAAGTTTGCAATCCTGAAAAAGACATTTAATTTGCTAATAAACATATTTGAATTGAATTGAAATCCTTACATATTACTTTAAATAAAGAACGCAAGATGATTTATGATGTAGAAAATTCTATCCCTCATTGTCCAAAATCTAACAGTTAAATTGAACTTGTTAAATAATATTTTTGGCCAGGCATGTGGCTTACACCTGGAATCCCAATACTTTGGGAGGCAAAGGCAGGTGGATTGCTTGAGCTGAGTAGTTGCAGACCAGGCTCGGCAACATGGTTAAACCCAATCTTTCCAAAAAAAAAAAAAAAATTTAGCCAGGCGTAGTGGCTTGCCTGTAGTCCCAGCTACTCAGGAGGATGAGGTGGGAGGATCACCGGAGCCTGGGGAAGCTGGGGCTGCAGTGAGCCATGATTGTGCCACTGCACTCCAGCTTGGGCAACAGAATGAGACCCTGTCTCAAAGAAAGAAAGAAAGACAGACAGATAAGAAAGAAAGAAAGAAAGAAAGAAAGAAAGAAAGAAAGAAAGAAGAAAGAAAGAAAGAAAGAAGAAAGAAAGAAAGAAAGAAAGAAAGGAAGGAAGGAAGGAAAAAGAAAGAAAGAAAGAAAAAGAAAGGAAGGAAGGAAAATTAATAGTTTTGGTGCCAATAATCTTTATGGAATTTTGCTTTAATGAAATAGATTTAACTAAGTAGTGACATGATCTGCTTAAGTGTATTGACCCTAGCAATCAGAGGCCTCCGTATCCCCACAATGACTTAACAGTTACATTTGACAAGCCTTGATTCTCCTAACCTACACACAGCATAGTCAGAATTTCAGAATTCCAGCTTTCCCTATGCTATTTGGGAACATTGCTTAACTTATCTAAGACTTGATATTTATACTCTTAAGATACTACTAATAGTACCTAGTTTTTATGATATAACGTGCATCAAAAGCATTATACTTTCAGGCAGATGGCAATTTCTCAATAAAAATTTGCTAATGTTTTAGTACAAACAGGAAAATTGGATTATGATATTTATGACACTGTTGATTCTCCTTCTAGAAACATTTGTTTCTAAAACTTGTTTTCAAATTAGAGCACTATTTTGTATTCAGATTGAAAATACTATATGTTCAGATTTTTTAAAAAACAGTATTGCATGAATGTTTTAATTAAAATATTCCTAAATGAGCTTGAGCAAGGAGGACAGGGGAGATAAGTAAAATAAGGCTTTGTGGCTTAGGAGACATTTGGTGGAAATCTTTCAGCTCAACTAAGATTTGAAAAAAAAAAGAATTTTTATAAAAAATGTAAAGGCAGGATTTACCCTGATGAGTTTGTGGAGAAAATACAGAGTCTAACATAATTCAAAAGAGACTAATCAGTCTAAGTAGTTTGGAAGGAGTATCTTGAAGAGAGAGAACATAAAATGAAGATCAAGTATGTAGTTATTTTAATAATCTATCCATGAGATAAAAAGCATTGGGTTTTATTTGTCAAAAAGGGACAATAGTTCTAAGAACCATTCTTTGTTGAGCCTAAAGAGGTTTTTACATTTTGAACCAGCGACATATTGTGCTAAGTAGGATAATATCCAAATTTGTGTCTATATCAACAATTTTGTTCTCAATTAGAAACACTTCATTCACACAACTGATGATTATCTGCATTTGATTTAGTGCTGAACTGTCAAAGGGGGACTAACAAAAACAAAATATTAGAGTTGCAAGCAGTGTAAGTGGAAAATAATGATCATATTGAACTCATCATTACTGAAATAAGAAACCAAAGCAAAAAATAAATAAGAAAAAAATTGACTACATGAACATTTGCTTGTCTCCTAAGAATCAAAACCCTTAATTTGCTGTGGCAAAAAAGCATCTGGGTCCATGAACCCATGCAAAAGTCTACTGTTTCTGGGAGATAAGAAGAAGCAAAACACATCAGCTTTCAGAGAAGGTTAAGAAACCTCTCATACCCTACCCTACCCCACCTGACACCAGGCAAAGGATCACTGCTTCTGGGAGAGGGATGCAAGAAAAATACTCCTCCATCAGGAGAGGAACAAGGATTGTTTTGGGGCCCAGGATTTTGCACTAATGCAGAGTAGTGCTACTGTTGTAAAGGTTTGGAAAGTCTCCATCCAGTGACCACAGACAAAGGTACATTGTTCCTATGGAAGGAGAAATAAAAGAGTTTGTTCTTATTGTGGGGTTGAAAACTTGCAATGATATAAATCAGAGGTTTTCTACTACTGAGGTGGGAGGAGGGTAAGGTATTATTTCTTCTGCAAAAAACAACACAGATAAGTGACAGTTTGACTCCCACTAGAATAAGAGTCAAGAAGTGCTAAAAATACCCCTCCTCTGAGTGTCCAATGATGAAACTGGCTCAAAAATAACATGAATCATCCCTCTGTCCCCAACCTGAATTTTTTGCCTAGTCACACACACACACACACACACACACACACACACACACACACACACAAAATGATGTTCTACAGTTAGAGAGGAACAAGAAAGTGGAGAGAGACCCTCTCTATAACATAGGTTGTAAGGACTACCGAAAGCTAACTGTGGAACAGGATCATTGGCATATGCTCTCCAGAGTCTAAGGCCGCACACAAGGCACATCATATAGCAGCCTACTGCTGGAGAAATCTGAGTTACATTGGTCACTGAATGTTTCAGACACCGCAGCAAAAAGCAACCTTTGTTCCTGCCCACACTAATAGCATGACATAAAAATGAAACAGAAATATAAAACAATCTCGACATACATAATTATCTCATGATCTACTGTTTTTCTACATCAGATGATTTGCATTTTTTAGAAATTGGGAGACACATAAAAGCAAGTTAGAAATTTGAGTTACGAGTTATAATATTTTCAAAGGATAAAAAGTCAACAGAATCAAATTCAGAGATAATTCAGATGTTGGAACTAAATGCAAGTAATTTAAAATAATAATGATCAAAATGTTAAAGGATCTAGTTAAAAAAAGACAACATGTATGGAAAAATGAGGAATTTCAGCAAAGATGGGAACAGTATAAGGCAAAATCTAGAAATAAGTGAAAGCATGAGAACAGAGATGAAGAATTACATCAGCAAGCTGATTAGCAGACTGGTCATCAGAGTTAAAGAAAGAAGCAGTAAATTTTATACTAGGTCAATACAAATCATTTGAATGGTAGCACAAAGGGAGGAAAGAGAAAAACCAAATAAACCAATAAACCAAGCAAATAAAATACTCCAGTCAATCCAAGAATTCTCTGGTAATATGAAATTAACTAAAATACAATTAATTGGAATTACAGAAGGAGAGTAAAAACAGAATGTGAGAGAAGAAAAATTTGAAAAACATGACTAAGGAGACCAAATGACCTCAAAATATCCAAGAAAGATTAATACAAAATTTAAAGAACACTAGAATAATCACACTAGTCAAACTGCTGAAAACTAATGATTAGCATAAATCTTGAATTCAGTCACAGAAAAAATAGGAACACTGTGTAGAGAGATAAACAGAAACAAACATTATAATGAACTGCTTGTCAGTAACTCTACAAGTCAGAAACCAATGATACAAAATTCTTAAATAACTGAAGAAAAGTCAACCCCCAATCTTATATCCATTAACTGTAATACAGCAAAAATAACAATTAAATGACATTTGCAGATTAACATTGGAAGAGTCCCTTGCTAACAGGTATGCACTAAAATAAATGTCAAAATCATTTCTTGAGGCAAAAGGAATATGGAAGCAGGTGAAAGTTGAAACTACAACAAAGAAATAAATAATGCCAGAGAACATATAAAGATATATAACCCAATTATTTTACATTGCTCTAAAGATAATTGTCTAATTTTTTTAAAAAAGAGCAACTTTATATTATGGAATTCATAATATTTGAGACTATAATGCATGACATAAATAGTATAAAGGAGAGAGGAAACAGAAATATACATTTTAAGGTTTTTATACCATAGTTGGTATAGTACAAATTATAGGTTACTGTAATAAGCTAGAATAGGTATTGAAATCTCTAGAGAAACCATGAACATTTTTAAAAAATGGTATGTGCATTAATGTTTTCATAGAACTTCCAGCTTTTGTTTTTATTCATTTAATTTTATTTATTTATTTTTTTTGAGATGGAGTCTTGCCCTGTTGCCCAGGCTGCAGTGCAATGGTGTGATCTCAGCTCACTGCAACCACCTCCGCCTCCCAGGTTCCAATGATTCTCCTGCCTCAGCCTCCTGAGTAGCTGGGATTACAGGTGCCCACCACCATGCCCAGCTAATTTTTGTATTTTTAGTAGAGACGGGGTTTCACCACGTTGGCCAGGCTTGTCTCAAACTCCTGGCCTCATGATCGGCCCACCTCAGCTTCCCAAAGTGCTGGGATTACAGACTTGAGACACTGTGCCAGGCCCCAGCTTTTAGTTTTTAAGGTAGTTGTTGTGTTATTACATGTGAAGTAAGGCTACTCTTAAATATCCATGTTTTGAGAATTAATGATAATGACAAATTAATTTATCTCAATCTAAATGACATTTTAGTATTAAATGTTTAAATATTTTTATTATTTTTCCTTTTTAACAGAAGTCATTCTAACTGGTGTGAGATGGTATTTCACTGATGTTTTGTTTTGCATTTCTATGATGATTAGTGATGGTATGCATGTGTTAATATGTTTGTTGGCCACATATGTGTTCTTCTGAAAACTGTCTGTTCACGTTCTTTGCCCATTTTTTAATGGGGTTATTTATTTTTTGCTCGTTGATTTGCCTAAGTCTCTTATGGCTTCTGGATAATAGGCCTTTGCTGTATGCATAGTGTGTGAATATTTTCTTCCATTCTGTAGGCTGTCTGTTCAATCCCTTGAGAGTTTCTCATGCTGTGCAGAAGAAGCTCTTTAGTTTAATTAAATCATACTTGTCAATTTTCATTTTTCTGGCAATTGCTTTTGAGGACTTACCCATAAATTCATTGCCAAGTGCAATGTCCAGATGAATATTTCCTAGGTTTTCTTCCAGGATTTTTATAGGCAGAGGATGTAATCTCATGTCAATGGGTCTTAATAATTAAATGACTCCACACTGAGAATCATTACTGTGAAAAATCGATTTTGTTATAATGATGGAAATTTAAACATATAAAAGTAAAAACAGATGCCACCTCTTTGCTAGAACTGTACAAGGCAAATTACTATAAGAGAGGCAGAGGAAACACTATATATATATATATATATATATATATATATATATATATAATCTCCAAAATATAATTTGCAGTGAAATAAATGAAAGCACATTATAAATAAACTTACCTGATTTTACAAACTAACCTGTAAAGGGATTTGTACTAATTTTTCCATTGCCTGCATTGCCCTTTCTTCTAGATCCAATTTATATTTTTGTACTTCACCAATGTGTCTTCACCAATGTGTACTTTCCATACGTTTTTTAAGATTTAATATTACTTCTTCCAACATCATTTTAGCCTCCTCTAGTTTTTTACATTCCTGTTGTATTTTTTCATACATAATAACTCCTGTTGAATACCTTGATTGTTTTGAGTCAAACAGACATATTTTGAAGATACAGCTTCCAGCTCTGCTGTAAGATCATCAAACTACATTAATAAAATAATATAGCTTGAAAATGAAGTAGGCTGAGAATCTCATACAAAACCAACAACAAATTTTGAAATACATTTACTTGCAATAAAATGTTATCTATAATGTAGATTCTTTAAACGTTAACCCTTAAATTACTCAGAAATTCAAGAACAAAGTAAAAGCCACCATAAGTCAGATATATTCTTTACTATCATCATCTTTGCCACAGAACTTTTGCACTTGAGTTTTCTTTTATTTTTCTGATAATTTGTGTCTGTTCCTCCTTAATGGCTCTACGTTAACTCTTATTAGAAAGTTTCAAACCCCTTTCTCTCATCATCATGCCCCAAAATTTGTCAAAAAAAGTTTCAGAGATATAATATTGAGTTATTTAGGCCAAAGTCAATAAATGGCTCTTAGAATAAGACTTTGAAAATAATGTAATACTCTATGCTAGGCATGGTGGCTCATGCCTGTAATCCCAGCACTATAGGAGGCTGTGGCAGAAAGATTACTTGAGGCCAGGAATTTGAAACCAGCCAGAGCAACATAGTGATAACATAATCTCGACAAAAAAAAAAAATTTTTTTAAATTAGCCAGGCATGGTGACTTATGCTTGTAGATCCAACTAGTTGGGAGACTAAGGCACAAGGATGGCTTGGACTCAGAGTTCAGGGCTGCAGTGAATTATGACCAAGCCACTCCACTTCTGCCTGGATGACAGACAGAGACCATATCTCAAAAAAACACAAAATAATCCTATAAATAAGGATTCTAATGTCATAAGCCTTTCCCTAGGCTGTAAATGTTTTATGCTAATTTGAATTGCATTTTTAAAAGTAATGACTCTTGGAGTAGAGGCCATAGAATACAGCACCCAGATATAAATCCACATATTTGCCTTACAAGAAATAAATCCATATTCTTGCCTTTCAAGAGCTCCTGAAGGAAGCACTAAACATGGAAAGGGACAAACAGTATGAGCCACTGCAAAAACATACCAAATTGTAACGACCATCGACACTATAAAGAAACTGCATTAATTAATGGGAAAAATAAACAGCTAACAACATCATGACAGGATAAATTTCACATGTAACAATATTAACCTTAAATGTAACTGGGCTAAATGCACCAGTAAAAAGACACAGACTGGCAAGCTGGAAAAAGACTCAAGACCCATTGGTGTGCTGTATTCAGGAGACCCATCTCACATGCAAAGACACACACAGGCTCAAAATAAAGGGATGGAGGAATATTTACCAAGCAAATGAAAAGCAAAAAAAAAAAAAAAAAAAAAAAAAAGCAGGGGTTGCAATCCTAGTCTCTGATAAAACAGACTTTAAATGGAAAAGATCAAAAGAGACAAGGGCATTACAAAGCAGTGCCATCTGTTTTTCCTCAGGACTCTGCTCCATCAGCCATCAGGTGGCAGCCATTCAGGCTGTTGGAACCTGGCCATCCATGCTTCTTTGAGTGGGTGAGGTTAAAGGCTGGTCCAACTGCATGAGGAGCATGCTTGCAGAGGTGGCTGCTTGCTCTTTGAGCCAGCTTGGCCTTGCCTGGCATGCACAGGCCCCAGTTACTGACATGCTGCTCTGAGTGAGCTTGTCCTGCTTGGGGCCAAATTCTAAGTCTGGCCAGGGCCACAGAAGGGCGAGTCCCCTGTGTGGTAATCCTGACTTTTTTCTGCACTTGAACATAAAGTCCTCCTCAAGACGGCCTGTGGTCTGCCTCTTGGCAACCAAGAAGCCTGCAGTGCCATATAAGCTCAGAGGCATGGACTAGAGCCCCAAAGGCAGTGAACACCCTGCTCCTGAGCCTGCTGCTCATTTCCTCTGTGTGGCTCCATTTGTAGCACAGTTGTTGTACTGAGGCTTGTGCATGCTGGGCAAGGCCAAGCTGGCTCAAAGAGCAACCAGCCACTTCTGCAAGGGTGTGCCAGGAGCAGGTAGACCAGCCACCAACCTCACTCGCTGCCTGCCAGACATGGCACATCAGTTCTTCTACCCTAGAGGTAGGGCCCCAGTGCCATCTGCTTTTCCTGAGGCCTCTGCTCCATCAGCCATCAGGAGGCAGCCACACAGGCTGTGGGAACCTGCCTATCCTTGCTTCCTTGAGTAGCCGAGGTTGGTGGCTGCTCCACCTGCTCCCGGTGCACCCCTGCAAAGGTGGCTGGTTGCTCTTTGAGCCAGCTTGGCCTTGCCTGGCATGCAGAGGCCCCAGCTACTGATATGCTCCTCTGAGTGAGCTTGTCCTGCCTTGGCCCAAATTCTAAGTCTGGTCAGGTCCACAGAAGGCAGAGTCCCCTGGGTGGTAATGCTGGCTGCTTTCTGCATTTGAACACAAAGCCCTCCTCAAGACGACCTGTGGTCTGCCTCTTGGCAATGAAGAAGCCCGCAGTGCCCTATGAACCCTGAGGCATGGACTGGAGCCCCAAAGGCAGTGCACACCATGCTCCTGATCCTGCTGCTCATTTCCTCTGTGGTTCCATTTGTAGCACAGTTGTTGCACTGAGGCTTGTGCATGCCGAACGAAGCCAAGCTGGCTCAAAGAGGAACCAGCCACCTCCGCAAGGGTGTGCCAGGAGCCGGTGGAGCAGACACTAAACTCACTCGCTGCCGGTTGGGGCACATCAGTTCTTCTTCCATAGAGGTTAGGCCCCAGTGCCATCTGCTTTTCCTCAGGCCTCTGCTCCATCAGTCTCCAGGTGGCAGCCACTCAGACTGTTGGAACCTGGCCATCCATGCTTCCTTGTGTGGGTCAGTTTGATGGCTGCTACATCTGCTCCAGGCACACCCTTGCAGAGGTGGCTGGTTGCTCTTTGAGACAGCTTGGCCTTGACTGGCATGCACAGGCTCCAGCTACTGACATGCTGCTCTGAGTGAGCTTGTACTGCATTAGGCCAAATTCTGAGTCCAGTCAGGGCCACAGAAGGCAGAGTCCCCTGGGTGGTAATCCTGGCTGCTTTCTGCACTTGAACATAAAGTCCTCCTCAAGATGGCCTGTGGTCTGCCTCTTTGCAACCAAGAAGCCCACAGAGCCATACTAGCCGAGGCATTGACTGGAGCCCCAAACGCAGTGCACACCCTGCTCCTGAGCCTGCTGCTCTGTTTTCTCTGTGTGGTTCCATTTGTAGCACAGCTGTTGCACTGAGGCTTGTGCATGCTGGGCAAGGCCAAGCTGGCTCAAAGAGCAACCAGCCACCTCTGCAAGGGTGTGCCAGGAGCAGGTGGACCAGCCACCAACCTCACTCACAGCCGGTCGGTGTACATCACTTTTTCTACCCAACAGGTAGAGCCCCAGTGCCATCTGCTTTTCCTCAGGCCTGTGCTCCATCAGCCATCAGGATGCAGCCATGCAGGCTGTGGGAACCTGGCCATCCCTACTTCCTTGAGTGGGTGAGGTTGGTGGCTGCTCCACCTGCTCCAGGTGCACCCTTGCAGAGGTGGCTGGTTGCTCTTTGAGCCACCTTGGCCTTGCCTGGCATGCACAGGCCCCAGGTACTGACACACTGCTCCGAGTGAGCTTGTCCTGCCTGGGGCCAAATTCTAAGTCTGGCCAGGGCCACAGAAGGCAGAGCCCCTGGGTGGTAATACTGGCTGCTTTCTGCATTTGAACATAAAGTCCTCCTCAAGATGGCCTGTGGTCTGCATCTTGGCAACGAAGAACCCCGCAGTGCCACACGAGCCCTGAGGCATGGACTGGAGCCTCAAAGGCAGCGCACACCCTGCTCCTGAGCCTGCTGCTCGTTTCCTCTATGTGGCTCCATATGTAGTACAGTTGTCGCACTGAGGCTTGTGCATGCCGGGCAAGGCCAAGCTGGCTCAAAGAGTAACCAGCCACCTCTGCAAGGGTGTGCCAGGAGCAGGTGGACCAGCCACCAACCTCACTTGCTGCCGGTCAGGGTACATCACTTCTTCTACCCTAGATGTAGGGTCCCAGTGCCATCTGCTTTTCCTCAGGCCTCTGCTCCATCAGCCATCAGGAGGCAGCCACTCAGGTTGTTGGAATCTGGCCATCCCTGCTTCCTTGAGTGGGTGATGTTGGTGGCTGCTCCACCTGCTACAGGCACACCCTTGCAGAGGTGGCTGACTCTTTGAGCCAGCTTGGCCTTGTCTTTCACGCACAAGCTCCAGCTACTGACATGCTGCTCTGAGTGAGTTTGTCCTGCATTAGGCCAAATTCTAAATCCGGTCAGGGCCACAGAAGGCAGAGTCCCCTGGGTGATAATCCTGGCTGCTTTCTGCACTTGAACATAAAATCCTCCTCAAGATGTCCTGTGGTTTGCCTCTTTGCAACCAAGAAGCCCACAGTGCCAAATGAGCCCTGAGGCATGGACTGGAGCCCCAAAGGCAGTGCACACCCTGCTCCTGAGCCTGTTGCTCATTTCCTCTATATTGCTCCATTTGTGGGACCATTGTTGTACTGAGGCTTGTGCATGCTGGGCAAGGCCAAGCTGGCTCAAAGAGCAACCAGCCACCTCTGCAAGGGTGTGCCAGGAGCAGGTGGACCAGCCACCAACCTCACTCGCAGCCAGTCGGGGTACATCAGTTCTTCTACCCCAGAGGTAGAGCCCCAGTGCCATCTGCTTTTCCTCAGGCCTCTGCTCCATCAGCCATCAGGAGGCAGCCACTTAGGCTGTGGGAATCTGGCCATCCCTGCTTCCCTCAAGTAGCTGAGGTTGATGGCTGCTCCACCTGCTCCTGGAGCACCCTTGCAGAGGTGGCTGGTTGCTCTTTGAGACAGCTTGGCCATGCCTTTCATGCACAGGCTCCAGCTACTGACACGCTGCTCTGAGTGTGCTTGTCCTGAGTTAGGCCAAATTCTAAGTCCGGTCAGGGCCACAGAAGGCAGAGTCCCCTGGGTGGTAATCCTGGCTGCTTTCTGCACTTGAACATAAAGTCCTCCTCAAGATGGCCTGTGGTCTGCCTCTTTGCAACCAAGAAGCCCACAGAGCCATACTAGCCCTGAGGCATTGACTGGAGCCCCAAACGCAGCACACACCCTGCTCCTGAGCCTGCTGCTCTGTTTTCTCTGTGTGGTTCCATTTGTAGCACAGCTGTTGCACTGAGGCTTGTGCATGCTGGGCAAGGCCAAGCTGGCTCAAAGAGCAACCAGCCACCTCTGCAAGGGTGTGCCAGGAGCAGGTGGACCAGCCACCAACCTCACTCACAGCCGGTCGGTGTACATCACTTCTTCTACCCAACAGGTAGAACCCCAGTGCCATCTGCTTTTCCTCAGGCCTCTGCTCCATCAGCCATCAGGATGCAGCCATGCAGGCTGTGGGAACCTGGCCATCCCTACTTCCTTGAGTGGGTGAGGTTGGTGGCTGCTCCACCTGCTCCAGGTGCACCCTTGCAGAGGTGGCTGGTTGCTCTTTGAGCCACCTTGGCCTTGCCTGGCATACACAGGCCACAGCTACCGACATCCTGCTCTGAGTGAGATTGTTCTGTTTTGGCCCATATTTTATCTCTGTCCAGGGCAGATTCCCCTGGGTGGTAATCCTGCCTGCTTTCTGCACTTGAATATCAAGTCCTCCTCAGGATGGCCTGTGGTCTGCCTCTTTGCAACGAAGAAGCCCGCAGTGCCACACGAGCCCTGAGGCATGGACTGGAGCCCCAAAGGCAGCGCACACCTTGCTCCTGAGCCTGCTGCTCATTTCCTCTCTGTGACTCCTTACCTAGCACAGATGTTGCACTGAGGCTTGTGTATGCCAGGCAAGGTCAAGCTGGCTCAAAGAGCAACCAGCCACCTCTGCAAGCGTGTGCCAGGAGCCGGTGGAGCAGCCACCAAACTCACTTGTTGCAGGTCAGAGCACATCAGTTCTTCTACCCTAGAGGTAGGGCCCCAGTGCCATCCACTTTTCCTCAGGCCTTTGCTCCATCAGCCATCAGGAGGCAGCCACTCAGGCTGTGGGAACCTGGCCATCCCTACTTCCTTGAGTAGCTGAGGTTGGTGGCTGCTCCACATGTCCCAGGTGCACCCTTGCAGAGGTGACTGGTTCCTATTTGAGTCAGCTTGGCCTTGCCTGGCATGCATAGTCTCCAGCTACTGACATGCTGCTGTGAGTGAGCTTGTCCTGCCTTGGCCCAAATTCTAAGTCTGGTCAGGGCCACAGAATGCCAAGTCCCCTGGGTGGTAATCCTGCTGCTTTCTGTACTCGAACATAAAGTCCTCCTCAAGACAGCCTGTGGTCTGCCTCTTGGCAACCAAGAAGCCCGCAGTGACATATGAGCCCTGAGCCATAGACTGGAGCACCAAAGGCAGCATACACCCTGCTCCTAAGCCTGCCTCTAATGTCCTCTGTGTGGTTCCATTTGTAGAACAGTTGTTGCACTGAGACTTGTGCATGCTGGGCAAGGCCAAGCTGGCTCAAAGAGCAACCAGCCACCTCTTCAAGGGTGTGCCAGGAGCAGGTGGACCAGCCACCAACTTCACTTGCTGCCGGACATGGTACCTCAGTTCTTCTACCCTAAAGGTAGGGCCCCAGTGCCATCTGCTTTTCCTCAGGCCTCTGCTCCATCAGCCATCAGGTGGCAGCCACTCAGGCTGTGGGAACCTGGCCATCCCGGCTTCGTTGAGGGGGTGAGATTGACGGCTGGTCCAACTGCTCTAGGCGCACCCTTGCAGAGGTGGCTGGTTGCTCTTTGAGCCAGCTTGGCTTTGCCTGGCATGCACAGGCCCCAGGTACTGACACGCTGCTCTGAGTGAGTGTGTCATGCCTGGGGCCAAATTCTAAGTCTGGCCAGGGTCACAAAAGGCTGAGTCCCCTAGGTTGTAATCCTGGCTGCTTTCTGCACTTGAACATAAAGTCCTCCACAAGATGGCCTGTGATCTGCCTCTTGGCAACCATGAAGCCCACAGTGCCATATGAGCCCTGAGGCATGGACTGGAGCCCCAAAGGCAGTGTACACCCTGCTCCTGAGCCTGCTGGTCATTTTCTGCGTGGCTCCATTTGTAGCACAGTTGTTGCACTGAGGCTTGTGAATGCCAGGCAAGGCCAAGCTGGCTCAAAGAGCAACCAGCCACCTCTGCAAGGATCCACCTGGAGCAGGTGGACCAGCCACCAACCTCACCCACTTAAGGAAGCAGGGAATGTGTGTTTGTACCATGCATTTCACTACAAGTACATTTCTCCTGAGTTTGGTGGCCTAGGTTTTCTTCTAGGTTTTTTATGGTTTTAGGTCTTAAGTTTAACTCTTCAATCCATCTTAAGTTAATTTTTGTATAAAGTGTAAGGAAGTGGCCCAGTTTCAGTTTTCTGCATATGGCTAGCCAGTTTTCCTAACACCATTTATTGAATAAGGAATCCTTTCCCCATTGCTTGTTTTTGTCAGGTTTGTCAAAGATCAGATGGTTTTAGATGTGTGGTGTCATTTCTGAGGCCTCTGTTCTGTTCCATTTGTCTATATATCTGGTTTGGTACCAGTACCATGCTGTTTTGGTTACTGTAGCCTTGTAGAATAGTTTGAAGTCAGGTACTGTGATGCCTCCAGCTTTGTTCTTTTTGCTTAGATTGTCTTGGCTACGCGAGCTCTTTTTTGGCTCCATATGAAATTTAAAGTAGTGTTTCTAATTGTGGGAAGAAAGTCAATGGTAGCTTGATGGAGATAGCACTGATTCTATAAATTACTTTGGGAGATATGGCATTCAGGCACAGAAATGTCCTTGTGTTAGGCAATACCATTCAGGACATAGGCATAGGCGAAGACTTCATCACTAGAACACCAAAAGCGATGGCAACAAAAGCCAAAATTGACAAATGGGATCTAATTAAACTAAAGAGTGTCTGCACAGCAAAAGAAACTATCATCAGAGTGAACAGGCAACCCTCAGAATGGGAGAAAATTGTTGCAATCTATCCATCTGACAAAGGGCTATTATGCAGAATCTATAAAAACTTAAACAAATTTACAAGAAAAAAACAAACAACCCCATCAAAAAGCGGGCAAAGGATATGAACAGACACTTCCCAAAGGAGACATTTATGCAGCCAATGAACATGTGAAGCAAAGCACTGGTCATTAGAGAAATGGAATTCAAAACCATAATGAGATACAATCTTACGCCACTTGGAATGGCCATCATTAAAAAATCAGGAAACAACAGAAGCTGGAGAGGGTGTGGAGAAATAGGAATGCTTTTACACTGTTGGTGGGAGTATAAATCAGTTCAACCATCGTGGACGACAGTGTGATGATTCCTCAAGGATCTACAACTAGAAATACCATTAGACCCAGCAATCCCATTACAGTGTATATACTCAAAAAAATATAAATCATTCCAATATAAAGACACATGCACACGTATGCTTATTGCGGCAGTGTTCACAACAGGAAAGACTTGGAACCAATCCAAATGCCCACCAATGATAGACTGGATAAAGAAAATGTGGCATATATACACCATGGAATACTATGCAGTCATAAAAAAGGATGAGTTCATATCCTTTGCAGGGACATGGATGAAGCTGGAAACTGTCATTCTCAGCAAACTAACACAAGAACAGAAAACCAAACACCACATGATCTCACTCATAAGTAGGACCTGAACAATGAGAACACATGGACACAGGAAGGGAAACATCACACACAAGGGCCTGTCAGGGTGGGGGGCTAGAAAAGGGATGGCATTAGATCATGGGTTGGTGCATGCAGCAAGCCACCATAGCATGTGTATACGTATGTAACAAACCTGCATGTTCTGCACATGTACCCCAGAACTTAAAGTATAATTTAAAAAAAAGAAATTTGCTTTTAATTAAGCTTTTCAACATAGAACTTGTAAAGAAAATACTTCTGAATCTTTTACTACCACATCATAGCTGGGACAAACTGCTGATATTTTAAAAGTAACACAAATATCAAACAGAAAGAACTAGACTTAGGAACCAAACTCAGGTTTCTGTAGTGAACAGGGCAGAATCTTAACTTTGGGTCACCACCACTACTCCCTCAGTTTGGCCTTGGCTAGCAAAAGATGCAACCACTTATGTAAAAAATAAAAATAAAAAAGTTAAAAAAAATCATTTCTGCTAACTGGAATTTTTCAGCCACATGACATTTAGCCAATTCAGAAGCCTTGTTCCCCACAATTTGGAGCATTCTTTGGATTTGACCAAGTCAGGAAGAGATGGGAGAAAAGTGAAACAATAATAACAAAACCCCAAACATAAACAAACAAAAAGAGTTAAGCAAACAAACAAATGCACAATTCATATGATTACTGAGTGTTCTAATGGTAACGAGAAATTAAAAGCAGCTGGTGAGTAATCTTAAATTTTAGTCATTAAGGAAAAATTTTAAGACAAAACTCTAATTCAGCTACTTACCTGGAAATAAGTCTCAGGCTGGTGCTTGTTCTCTGCCATCTTAGAAGCTGGAAAAAACTTACACTCACCTTCCCTGTCAGAAGCAAGCTGAAACTCAAGAAAGGAGGTGCCTGCTCTCCATCATCATGGAAGCAGGAAAACTTGCCTTGTTGGAAATAAGAAAAACTTCAGAAAAGGAGTTGTATGGCAATCAACCTTAGATATCAACCAAATTTTGGGAGATCAGGGATTCTCTGCAGGGGAGAAGCTCCCTAACCTCAGCACATTATCCTATTGGTTTGGGCAATAAAGATAGCCCAGGTTGGTATCAAGCAATAATGAGATTTATCAAAGGTCAGGACCACCTTTGTAATCTCCTTCTTTTTTTTTTTTTTTTGAGACGGAGTCTCACTGTCTCGCCTGGGCTGCAGTGCAGTGGCACGATCTTGGCTCACTGCAAGCTCCACTTCCCAGGTTCACACCATTCTCCTGCCTCAGCCTCCCAAGTAGCTGGGATTACAGGCACCCGCCACCATGCCCAGCTAATTTTTTGTATTCTTCGTAGAGACGGGGTTTCACCGTGTTAGCCAGGATGGTCTCGATCTCCTGACCTTGTGATCCATCCGTCTCAGCCTCCGAAAGTGCTGGGATTACAGGCGTGAACCACCGCGCCCAGCCCTCTGTCTTTTTTTTTTTTTTTAATCTTTATTGGTATAGTCTGTTTTGTCAGAAACTAGGAGTGCAACACCTGCTTTTTTCTATTTTCCATTTCCTTGAAGTATTTTTCTCCATTCCTTTATTTTGAGCCTATGTAGGGCACTGCATGTGAGATGGGTTTCTTGAAGATGGCATACTCCAATGGGTCTTGGTTCTTTATCCAGCTTGCCCCCTGTGTCTTTCAATTGGAGCATTTAGCCCATTTCCATTTAAGGTTAGTAATGGTATGTGTGGATTTGATCCTGTCGTCATGCTGTCAGCTGGCTTTTTTGCAGACTTATGTATGTGGTTGGTTTTTAGCATCACTTATCTGTGTACTTCAGTGTGTTTTTGTAGTGGCTGGTGGTGGTCTTTTCTTTCAATATTTAGTGCCTCCTTCAGGAGCTCTTGTAAGGTAGGTCTGGTGATAATGAGTTCCCTCAGCATTTGCTTGTCTGAAAAGGATCTTGCTTCTCCTTCACTTATGATGCTTAATTTTGCTGGACATGAAATTCTGGGTTGAAATTTCTTTTCTTTAAGATGTTGAATATCTTTTCTGGCTTGTACAGTTTCAGTTGAGAGGTCTGCTAAGTCTGATGGAATTCCCTTTGCAGGTGATGTTGCCTTTCTCCCTAGCTGCCTTTAACACTTTTTCTTTTATTTTGACCTCAGAGAATCTGATGATTATGTGTCTTGGGGATGATCTTCTCATGGCATATCTTACTGAGGTTCTCTGGATTTCCTGAAGTTGAATGTTGGCCTGTCTGGCTAGGTTGGGGACATTATCATGAATGATATTCTGAAATGTGTTTTCCAAGTTGGTTCCATTCTCCTCATCTCTTTCAGGTACATTAATCAGTCATAGATTTGGTCGTTTATATAATCCCATATTTCTCGGATGTTTTGTTCATTCCCTTTCATTCTTTTTTCCCCCATTCTTGTTTGCCTGTTTTATTTCAGAAAGCCAGTTTTCAAGCTCTGGGATTCTTTCCTCTTCTTGGTCTATTCTGTTGGATGGTCTTGCACATGAGATGGAGCTGGTCTGACCTCAGCCCTCCCTAGTCTGCTTGCCTCTCCCAGGACCCCAGCCTGGCCACACCTGCTTACAGGGCACTCTCAGGTGCCCACACATACTACAATAATTTTCATAATGCAATCACACACAATCACCATGTGACTGCATTATGAAAATTCTTCTAGTGTGATTTACAGCTCTGTCAGGTCAGTTATTTTCTTCTTTATACTCGCTATTTTGTCTGTTAGTTCCTGCAATGTTTTACAATGATTTTTAGCTTCCTTGTATTGGATTACAACATACTTCTTTCACTCAGGGAACTTTGTTCCTACCCATATCCTGAACTCTGCTTGTATCATTTCAGACATCTCAGCCTCAGCCCAGTTCTGAACACTTGCTGGAGAGTTGATGCAGTCATTTGGAGAAAAGAAAGCATGCTGAATTTTTGAGTTTTCAGTGTTCTTGCACAGAGTCTTTTTCTCATCTTTATGGGCTTATCCACCTTCAATCTTTGAGGTTGCTGAACTTTGGACAGGGTATTTTTCCTTTATTATATCTGATGACCTTGAGGATTTGATTGTGGTGTAAGGTGGATTCAGCCAACAGGTTTTGTTTTTGGAGGATTTTAAGGGGCCAACATGCAGCTCCCAATTCTTGGACTGTGTGCTTTAACTCTGGGGAACTTGTATTGGGCCACAACTTTGTTCTCTGGCTCCTCGAGGTTTGGAGTCCACTGCACTGAGGGGACCAAAGTGCGGCAGCTGTGGCAGAATGCTAGCAGATGCAAAAGTCCCTGCCTCCCTGTGGGCATTCACCTAGTGGTAGAGGAAAAACAGCTGGGGTGTGGGCCAGGGGGCCCCTGCTGACTGTGTGTGCTGTTGCACTGGAGGTAGTGCTGGTTTGGGGTGGGTGGCTGGCCAGTGAAGGTGCCTTCTCTGATCCCCCCCAAGCAACAGTGGTCACTCAGGGTATAAGAAGGTCCCTTTTCCTCTGCACAGCATTACCTCAAGGGTGAGATGCTAGCAGGGGTGGGGTTTTTGGTTCTGTGCCCACCATGGCTTCATCTTCAGTGGCAGTTGGTGTGGGTTGGGGTGTGTGCTGCATTCCCATATGCTGTTAGGGCAAGTACAACAAAACCCACCTGTGTAAACACACACAGCAAAGTGATGTAGGAAGTTTCCATATAAAGGGCTGCAGTATGGAGAGGTAATGTGCAGGCTGGTACGTGGCTGTAGAGGTCACCTTGCTGCAGCTCTCCACTGATCAGCCACGGTCCGCTTGTACAGAAGCTATGGTGTGGGCACCCGAAAGTGCCCTCTAAGCAGGTGTGGCCTGGCTGGGGTCCTGGGAGAGGCAAGCAGACTAAGGGGTGCTGAGGTCAGACCAGCCCCATCTCATGTGCAAGACTGCCCAGCAGAGATCAGGTCTCAGAGGAGAACTCTCTCAAAAGTGAATCCTCAGCACAGCACAACTGCTCTACACAAACGCGGCCAGACTTCTTTTTTAAGCAAGTCCCCTTTTTTAGGAAGAGAACTCTTAGACCCGATCTGTGCTGGGCAATCTTGCACATGAGATGGGGCTGGTCTGACCTCAGCACTCCTTAAGTGCTGGGATAAAGTGTCTCATAAGAGCAAGTGGAGCCTAGAGACATAGATGTCCCTGCCCTCCGGGCTCCACATCAGCTGACTTGCGGCTCCACCACTTTCCTTGTCTCCTGGGGGCTCCACCCTAGAGAGGTGTAAGTTAGCAGTTACTTAATGTAATCACCCCAGGATGGAGGGTCTGTGCTGTGGGCCCAAGCCAGGGTTCCTTGTCTGGTGATGAGCAGTAAGGGGTGTGTTGTACCCATGGAAGATGGACTGACTTGTTCCTTGTGTCAACTGCAGCTTGTTGGAGGTGTCAATATGGCACTTAGGGTCTTTGCTCCCTTGATATTCTGAGGGTAGCAAGGGCAGTTCCACTGCAGAGGCAGTGGCAGAGAGGATTTCTGTTGCTCCTGGAAGCTCTGTCCAGGGAGTTGCTGAGTTGCTACTGGCTTGAAAGCTCAAGTGGGGGGCTGGCTGGAGACCCAGGCCAGGAAGACCTGCCCATCAAGGAGATATGGAAATGGGCACCCACATAACAGTCTGGCCACTTTTCTGTGGGGCTGCCGTGGTATGCTGGGGGTCCACTCCAGTCGCCAATTGCCTCGTATTTTCCAGTGGCTGAAGGTATCAGCAGTGAAGCCTGCGAAAAAGCAAAGACGATAGCCTGCCCTTTCCTCTGGGAGCTCTGTACCTCTGAGGTATGAACCTGTTGCCAATCTGAACACACCTGTTGGATGTGACTGGAAGCAAGTTGAGAAGTCTTGCCTAGTCAGGAGGAACAGGAATAGAGACTTGTTTAAAAAAGAAGTCTGGCCACGTTTTTGTAGAGTGGCTATGCTGTGCTGGGGGTTCACTTCAGCCCCTGGTCTCCTCAGACACTCTGAAACTCTAAGACTGAACTGGCTGAGTCATCCAAACAGCAAAGATGACAGTCTGGTCCTCCCCCTGGGAGCGCTGACTCAGGGAGGCCTGAAACCTCTGTCAGCCAGAGAACAGCAGTGAAGGTGGCTGGAGACCCTGGTTGAAAGGCTCCACCCAGTGATTAGAAATGTGGTTCGGGACTGGCTTAAACAAGAGTCTGGCCACGTTTTCGCAGGGTGGCTGTTCTGTGCTGAGGTACCACTTCCACCCCTGGTCAGCTTGGGCTCTCCAAAGCCCACAGGCCAGAAGGGTTAGTTGCCCAAACAACAAAGGTCATGGCCCACCCCTCTCTCTGGGAACTCTGTCCCAGGTAGGTTTCAAATCTCCATTGGCCAGGGAACACTGGTGGGTGTAGCTGGAGGCCTCAGGTGGGAGATCCTGTCCAGTGACGAGGAACAGGATCAGGGGCCTGCTTACAGAAGCATTCTGGCCATGATTTGGTAAAGCAGCTGTGCTATGCCACAGGATCTCTTCTGCCCCTGGTGAGTTTGTACTCTCCAAAGCCCACACGCTGGAATGACTAAGTTGCCCAAACAGGAAAGATGGTGGCCTGCCTCATCTTTTCTCTCAGAATTTATCCTGTGTGATGGAGCTTAATTTTTAGGTTGTTAATTTTACTGTGAGCATTAGAGTTGTTCAGAATCTCACTGTTATCTTTTAGGTGAGATATATGAGAATTCATTTTCTCCTGTAAATAAACCTGTTGATGTTTGTTCTCTGGAAAGAAGTCCCTTTCAGCTATCTGACTTTGATCACAATCATGTAGAGCAGTCGTCAGTCTACAATGACATGATTGAATTTCCATTTCCAGTGTTTCCTAGCTGTGTCTTACGTTCTCCAGTTCAGAACTGAGCATTCTCAGTTGTCAAAATCCTAAGCTGTCCACTGTACTTAAATACTGGTTTTCGTTAATGCTTCTTCATTCAATTGTATAGCCTTTAGAAGTTTATCACTCTTTTCTTTTACACTTTCAATTTCCTCCAAAATTTTATTTTCCCTTAGCTGGTTCTGATGTTTTGTTTCATCTAGTTCCAGTCTTAGCATGGCAATTTCTTCCCGCAACATGCCGTTTTCACGCAAGAGATCTTCTTCTTTCTTATGACTAAGAGAAAGCTAAGTAAACAAAGGGAACTTTTACTTAGCACTCAATAGAATGACATATCATGATTTCTTCTCAAATTAAAGAATGACATTTATATTTGTATAATGAAATAATTCCCACAGTGGATATTTAACTGGAAAAAAGTTGGACAAAACTTCAAATCTAAAAGAGTGTAAATTCCAAAAAGTTGAAATATTTATCTAAAGACCATGAAAAATAAATCACTAGAGGATTTTTAAGAATTTCAGAATTGGAAAAGCCTTTCTCTGAATTACAAAAAACCCAGAGGCATAAAATAGAAGATTAATACATTTGGCTACATTTTTAAAATTGGGTTTACACTCTGATATCTAACCTACAAACCACACCATCATAAGAGCCTTAGCTATGCATATATTAGGACAGAAGCAATTCCTCAAAGTTCTTTAAGTTCCTTTTTCTGAGGAATGTTTTATCAATATACTGCTTTTCTAATATTTTTACAGTCAGTTATAAGAATTACATTTATTCATAACTGTTAAATCTAAGCATTGTACCCTTCTACAATGTACACACCGGCATCTAAGCATTGCACTTCTATATACAACACTCAACTCATTTAAGATCACGATTCTTAAAAGGAGAGGTCAAAAAATATATGCAGCCAGGACCAGTGGCTCACACCTGTAATCCCAGCACTTCAGGAGGCTGAGGCAGGAGAATCGTGTGAACCTGGGAGGCAGAGGTTGCAGTGAACTGAGTTTGTGCCATTGCACTCCAGCGTGGGTGACAGTGCAAGACTCCATCTAGAATACACACACACACACACACACACACACACACGTATATATGCAACGTGCAAGATTTTTGCCAGGTCTTCTGATGCTACTGCTAGTGATCCTCCACAAAATCAGTTGCTTCTGTGGTGTAAATATATAAATACAAAAGAAGCCTTTTATTTCAAAATACAAATGGTAAATAAGATATAACTTACAAGGCTTTTCTTAGAAATCATGAGATTATTTGCCATTGCAATAACTTTTCTTTCCTCTTCATAATGTTTGAAACATTATAGTAGTAAGTGTGAAATACAGGAAACATACTGAACTATTCATCTGGGAAGAAAATACTTATCAATAAATTATCACTAAATGTGTATCATGGCATGTCATTGTTTTCAAAGCTCTTTGCATTGAAATGAGAAACTACTCGGAGCAAACTGTTCCTCTCCTCAAAAGCAAGGATAATGACATCCACAATGTGGCCTCTGACCCAGCTGTACATTTCCTACTTTCCTATTAGTGAAAATAACAAACTGACTTCTCTATTAATATTTTAAAAAGAACTAATGTCCCAAAACTAGCAAATCTGTTGTTAGTAGCAAAACTTATTTTTGATATTGGAAAGATAATCAATTCTTATGAAAAATATCAAATGCTTTTCCTTTGGATTGAGGCCATTGTGAAGGTCACTACTCGACTGTTGCAGGCAAATGCAGTTGAATTAAGAACATGGCTTTATCCTATGTGTACATATATAGATATATGACCAAGGATATACAGGGTGTGTATGTGTATATATATGATTTAAAAATCCTTTATACCTTCCAAAATAAAGCTTTTTAAAAATATACACACATAAGAAAACATTTGATAATGACTAAAGAAAATACCTCAGAATTCATTTCCTTTTCAGCCACTTCTATCTGCTTTTGTTTATTAGTCAGAATCTCATCTTGTGATATTCCAGTGTTCTGTTCTTCAGAAAGTTGTTTCTGGGTACCATTTTGTTCGTCACTAGAAGAAATTTTAATTTTCATGAAATACTGGAGGTGTCCCTAAAATGATCTACAGGGCAAGATGGCACCATCAGATGTCATTCACACAATGTATATCTGCACATTAATCCAAGACAAGGCAAAGGGGTCTCACATCTGTTAACCCTGCTCTCCCAGTCATGTTGGCACCAGGGACTAGTTTTGTGGAAGATAATTTTTCCATGGACCTGAGGTGGGGGATGGTTCCAGGATGATTCAAGCACATTACATACATTGTGCACTTCATTTCTATTATTACTAATATATAATGAAATAATTATATAACTCACCATCATGTAGAATCAGTGGGAGCCCTCGGCTCATTTTCCTGCAACTAGATGGTCTCATCTAGGGGTGACAGGAGATGGTGACAGATCATAAAGCATTAGATTCTCATAAGGAGTGAACAACCTAGATCCCATGCATGAGCAGCTTGCAATAGGGTTCAAGTCATGCTCTTATGACAATCTAATGTCACCGCTGATCTGACATGAGGAGCAGCTCAGGTGGTAATGTGACAGAGAGTGGCTGTAAACAGATGAAGCTTCACTTGCTCACCTACCACTAACCTCTTGCTGTGTGGCCCAGGTCCTAACAGGCCAGGGACTGGTACTGGTCTGTGGCCTGGGGATTGGAAACCCCTGTGTTAGCCCAAACCTTTTATGTTTATTTTTTTGGAAACAGTTTCCACTTATATTCTTGATTCCTCTGTAATTTATAGACAACTTAGAAATTCCCTTTGGAACAAGACAGGGTCTAATATTGTGTTTTTAACATAGAACTTTGAATTAATTTTATCTGTGTATGAGAGAGAGATGTGAAATAAACTGATCATTAATCGCTTTCAATTTTACTTTTATTTCATGCATATTAAGAAGAAAACTGGGAAGCCCTAGGCAGAGCAATTGGGCAAGAGAAATAAAGGGCATCCAAATTGGAAAAGAGAAAGTCAAACTCTCTCTTCACCAATGATATGATCTTATGCCTAGAAAACCCTACAGACTCCTACAAAACACTCCTAGATTTGATAAATGAATTTAGTAAAGTCTCAGAGGTTACAAAATATACAAATACCAATGAACAGTACCACTATACACCAACTACAACCAAGCTGAGAGTCATATCAAGAATCCAATCCTTTTTACAATGGCTGCAAAATAGTAAAATACCTAGGAATATACTTAATGAAGGAGGTGAGTGATCTATCAAAGGATAACTGGAAAATGCCACTGAAGAAAATCACAGATGATACAAATAAATGAACATACATTCTATGTTCCTGGACTGAAAGCATTGATATTGTGAAAATGCCATAGTGCCCAAAGTAGTCTACAGAGTCAATACAGTTTCTACCAAAGTACCAATGTCATTCTTCACAGAGTTATTTTAAAAAGCTGTCATTCATGTAGAACCACAAAAGAGCCTGAATAGCAACAGACATACCAAGCAAAAGGAACAAACATGTTGGCATCACATTACCTGACTTCAAATGATACTCTAAGGCCACAGTAACAAACATCATGGTACTGGTATAAAAGTAGATACACAGATCAATGGAACAGAATAGACAACTCAGAAGAAAGGCCACTTACAACCAAATGATCTCTGAGAAAGGATACAAAAACATACACTGGAGAAAGTACACGTTATTCAACAAATGGTGCTGGGAAAAAAAGATAGTCACATATAGAAGAATGAAATTGGATCTCTATCTCTCACCATGTAAAAAAATTAATTCAAGATAATGGCCTAAACCTAAGACCTGAAGACATTAGCCTAGGCAAATAATTTATGATGAGGACCCTGAAAGCAAAAGCAACAAAAATAAAAATAAATAACTAAATAAATAAATAAAGACCTAATTAAACTAAAAAGCTTCAGCACAGCAAAAGAAATAATCATCAAAGTGAGCCAACAACCTACACAATGGGGAAAATATGGGCAAATTATGAATCTAACAAAGGATTAATGTCCATAACCTACCAGAAACTCAAACAAATCAGCAGGAAAAATACAAATAATTCCATTAAAAAGTGGGCACATGACATGAATAGACATTTCTCAAAAGAAGATGTACAAATGGTGAACAAGAATATAAAAACATGCTAAATATTACTAATCATCAGGGAAATGTACAATAAAACAACAGTGAGATATCACCTCACTTCAGCCAGAATGGTCACTACTAAAATAAAAAAAACAGCAGATGTTGGTGTGGATGTGGTGAAAAAAGAAGAGTTATACACTGCTGATGGGGATACAAATTAGTACAAATCTATGGAAAACATTCTGGAGAGTTCTGTTAAAGTAGATCTTACCATTCTATCCAGCATTCTCATTTCTGGATACCTACCCAAAATAAAAGAAATCATACTCTCAAAAAGACACCTATATACGTATGTTTACTGCAGCACAATTCACATATGCAAAGATATGTTATCAGCCAGTGTCCATCAACTGATGAGTGGAATAAAGAAAATTATATATATATATATATATATATATATATATACACACACCTGAGACTGGGTAATTCATAAAGGAAACAGGCTTAATTGATTCACAGTTACACATGGCTGGGAAGGCCTCAGGAAACTTACAATCATGGCAAAAGGTAAAGGGGAAGCAGGCAACTTCTTCAAAAGGTGGCAGGAGAGAGAGAAGTGAAAGGGAAAGAGCCCATTATAGAATTATCTGCTCTTGTGAGAACTCACTATCAAGAGAACAGCATGGAGGAAACCAACCCCATGATCCAATACCTCCCAGCTGGTCTTTCTCTCAACACCTGGGAATTACAATTTGACATGAGATTTGGGTGGAAACACAAAGCCAAACTATTGGGGGGGGTGTGTATCCTTACTTTTAAAATATCAAAATGTCATTATTTATATTTCAAAAGTAGCAATTTTTATTAGTAATGATTTTGTTTGAAAATAAAATGACCTTGTAAATTTTCTTCAATTTTAGCCTAGTATTTAGTCAAAATATAAAAAGCTGAATTTGCCAGCAGAAAACTGTAATTACTTTTAAATGAGGTAAAGATATATAAGAATATCACTGTTATTGTACTGAGAAGAAAGTGAACAAGAAAAGGAATTTAAAAAGAGGGTATCACTACCATATACATACATGAACTGACAAAGAGACTAAAATCTCCTACTGGAGATTATGTTAGGACTTGAGCAAAAGCTTCTAAAAATACCAAAAACAGAAAGAAAATAATTAATTTTAAGGAATAAATTATACAGAGAAATATGTATTTTTAAAAAAAAGAAAACAGATCTTCCTGAGGGCTATTATTAACCAATTCATCTTGACCAAAATTTTCAAATGAAGTCTACAATTCTGGAATATAAAATACTTTCATTTTGAACATAGTTAATTGAAGGCAACTTTTATACAGAAAATTTTTGGTTAAAGTTGACTCTAACTTAGGAAAGAAATGACTTGTACCAATGGTAACAACAAGCCACCCAAAAGCCAGTTTGAAATGTAGTCAATCAATCAATGACCACTGCTCTTGCTCACCAACCAATATCAATGTGAGCAGCTTGCTTCTGAAATACAGCCACGCAGCAGCACCTGCTCCATCAGAATAGACAGTGCCTGACCAGTATTCCTCTTACTATAGGAAGCAAAAAATTCCAACTCTGTATCTTTATTTCAAATACCAAAGGTTCATAATCCCTTGAAAAGAATTTGTAAGTCCATTAAATGTGCCACCCTAATTTTTTTTTAAATAAAATACTAGTGGCCAGGCGCAGTGGCTCATGCCTGTAATCCCAGCACTTTGAAAGGCCGAAGTGGGTGGATCACCTGAGGTACAGAGTTTGAGACCAGCCTGACCAACAGGGTGAAACCCCATCTCTATTAAAAATACAAATATTAGCCAGGCGTGGTGGCATGCCCCCGTAATCCCAGCTCCTTGGGAGGCTGAGGGAGGAGAAATGCATGAACCAGAAAGCGAAGGTTGCAGTGAACTGAGATCATACCACTGAACTCCAGCCTGGGGGATACAGCGAGACTCCATCTCAAAATAAAATAAAATACCAGTAAAGTTTGCAATTCCTCTGACTCAGTTTACCATAATTACAATTATGATTACTAGTAAAAGAATAAATAGTGAATAACCACAATATTGGGCTTTTCTCTCTAAATAAAAAAATAATATAAAGAATGTAGCTTATTATAAAGAGCCAAAACCATTTTTAAAATGCATGTAATTACCAGGTAAAACTGTTAGAATGAACCATGTCAAACATTTTTAAAGTGAGAATTAATCAAACAATATATCCAGGATAAACTCCATTCACTCATTTAATAAGTATTTATTAGGTAGCTTCATCCAATATGCTAGGCCTTTTTCTAGGCAGTGAGGATATGGTAGTGAAAAAATAAAAACCCTATTCATGAGAGTGAGAAAAACACACAATAACAACAGACAGATAAGGCAAAATATACAGTATGTTAGAGGAGAAAAACTAAAGTAGGAAAATGAAATGTTTATGTGTTTGGTGGGGAGGGTGGTGGGAAAGTTGGGGTGGTCAGAAAAGTCCCTGCTGAGAAAGGGGATTTTTTTTTCTAATACAAAAAACCTTTTATTTGTATATCAAAGACTCTAAGAAATGATGACATAAGGTTAACAGCGTTGATGTCAAGATACAAATGGGTTTGAAGTTAGAGATGTTAAATCACTTGGTTTCACTGAACCTTCCCTTCATTACGTTAGAGAGCATCCCTGGTAGGCACCCAATTGAACCTCAAGCATGACGCGTCTAGGTAGCACGCTGTTCTTCCTCAGAAAGTGGTTGTTCCTTAATGTCTTTCTTTTTACCCTTTTTCCTCTTCTTCTTAGAAAGGGGGTTTTAAATAAAGAACTGAAGGAATGGAAAGAGAAAGCTAGGAGGATAACTGGGGAAAAAGCACTCCAGACACAGGGAACTGCGAATCACAGAGGTGTGCCTGGCGTCTTTAAGAACTAGGGGTAGATAAGGGACGGCAAGAATTCAGTTTGGCTGAAGCAGAGCAAGGGAGATAATGAGGAGGAACTTTGACACATACTCTGAGTGAAATGGGAGATAATCAGAAGGGCTGGGGCAGAGGAATGACACAATTTGACTTATGTTTTAAATACATCCACTGAGTTAAGAATTGATGAAAAGGGAAGTTTTTAAAAAACAGGACTATCAATTCCCAGTCTATGACACTCATCTAGACTGCAGATGAGGGTGGCTCAGATGTACAAGTTATGACTGGCTTCTGGACATATTCTTCAGGTAGACCTGACAAGATTTACTGAGAGATTAGATGTGAGGTGTCAGAGAGAGAGAGAGATGAGTCAAGAATGACACCGAGATATTTGGCAGAGCAACTGGAAGAGTTGCCCTTAACCAAAAATAGGAAAGACTACATGAGGTGCAGATTTCAGGAAGGACATCAGTAGCCCAATTTTGGATCTGACAAGTGTGTGATACCCAATAACTAACCAAATAGAGACGTCAAGTAGGCAGGCTGATATAGAAATCTGGAATTAAGGAGAAAGATCTGAGCTGGAGACATACATTCAGAAATCACTAGCATATACACAGTAGAAAAAGTCATGAGGGGCTGGGTGCAGTGGCTTACACCTGTAATCCCAACAGTTTGTGAGATCAAGGCAGACAGATCCCCTGAGGTCAGGAGTTTGAGACCAGGGTGGCCAACATGGGGAAATGCTGTGTCTACTAAAAATACAAAAATCAGCTGGGCATGGTGGCATGCACCTGTAATGCCAGCTACTCAGGAGGCCGAAGCAGGAGAATCGCTTGAACCCAGGAGGCAGAGGTTGTAGTGAGCCGAGATCACACCACTGAACTCCAGCCTGGGAGACAGAGTGAAACTCTGTCTCCAAAAAAGAAAAAGAAAAAGTCACGAGAAAGAAGACTGAGGAGTGAGCCCTGGGAAACAACAACGTCCAAAAGGAGAAAGATGAGGAGGAGCAAGCAAAACAGACCATGATGAATGGACTAGAAAGGCAGGAGGAAAAGCCTGAGGGAGTGAGGTCCTGAAAGCCAAGTGAAGATGCCATTAGGGAGGAGATGCCCTCCATTGGCTCAAATATTGCTGACAGATTAAATAAAATGAGGTGGAAGAAAAGTGCCTAGATTTATTACAGAAAAAAATTAGTGATAATCTTGAGGAAAAACAATGTTGGAGGACTGCTGAAATTGAAGACTTACTGGCATGAGATCAAGAGTGAATGAAAAGAAAATTTGAGTTTGTGAGTGTAGACAGTTCTTTTAAGGACATCATACTTAGGAGTCATGGCTGAGAATGTTGTAATTTTCTTCCACAGTCATGGAAAAGTAATAGACAAATAGTTTCAAATTTTACATAACAGGTGTAGTTTTCAAATTTTATATAACAATTATATATTTTAAAGCTTATAAAAATTATACACATGTGGCATTAAAAATGCCAGACCAAGGTGTTAAATTCTTAAAACTATAGAACTAAAAGTTGCCTTGACCATTTCTAGATTACATAAGCTAATTATCATTTTGTTCATGCTTATACATAAAGACCAAGAAAAACTAAAAGCTTCAAGGAGAGTATTTCTTGCTTGATAAAAATCAGCCAATTCTAGGACAGTTGATACTCATCGAATATACAAAGTAATTGATCACCGTAAAATACTGAGTTCTATTAACAGGAATAAAGTGGCAGAAATGCAGAAAATAATCTTATTTTACAAATGAAATTTTTAAAATTATATGAAGTCACTGTGGAAAAATATGGTGAGGTGAATACTGAAATATATCCTTTTCTCAAAGGAAAGATAATGTCACACATGCAGGGCACTTTTACAAATAAGTGTTACTGCATTAGCAGCACCTTCCTTTTAGCACACGGGTCAGCAAATTAGCACCTGTGGGCCAAATCCAGCCCACTGCCTGTTTTTGTAAGTAAAGAATCTTGGAACACAGCCATGCTTATTCACTTTACAGTCCATAGAGTCAATTAGCTGGGTGTGATGTTGCACACTTGGGGTCCCAGCTAATAGAGAGGCTGAGGTGGGAGGATCACTAGAGCCCAGAAAGTCAAGGCTGCAGTGAGCTGTGATCACAAAATTGCACTCCAGCCTGGGCAACAGAGACCCTGTCTCAAAAAAATATATATATATATAGTCCACAAAGCCTAAAATATTTACTAACTGGCTCTTTGCAGAAAAAGCTGGCCAGCTCCTGGTTTAGCAGATGAAAGATACTTTGATATATTTTAATAAAAGTTTTACTCAATATACTCAAATGTTTATATTAAATATAGATCCCCATGTACAATCCCTTGGCAATATTCAGATTGAAGGTCCAATATTTTGGCACTCAGGCACTGACAACAAAAATTTAATAACTAGCAATCTCGTTGCTAACAAGGTACAGTGTCAATGTAGCATGTAGCTTCCATTTGCAACACAGCAGATATTACAAGAATTCTAACAAAATTATCTTAAGATATGTTACCAAGCTAAATGCTTTAAATACATTTTAATTGTGAAATAATCAGTATACTCTAGATCTAACCTCATTTGTAAAAAATGTTTGCATACTGTATTATTTTCTGGGTATGAAAATTGAGCTATTTCCTATCGGTAAGGATTTACTTTTGATAATGATAAATTCCTATTGATAAGGATCCATCTTTTTGATATAATAATGCTGTAAGAAATGTCCTTATACATAAGTACATATGTGACAAATCTATACAAATATCCTTAACATACCTATATATGCTTACTATGTTATATATGTGTGTGTGCAAATATGCTACTAAATTAATGTTCAAAATATATTTACCAACAGTGTATGAAATGTCTTTTTCAATGAGACCATTTCCTTTGCAGCAACACACATGGAGCTGGAGGCCATTATCCTAAGCAAACTAATGCAGGAACAGAAAATCAAATGCCACATATTCTTACTCATTTGTGGGAACTAAACAATGAAAACTTATGGACACAAAGAGGAGAATAACAGACACCAGGGTCTACTTGAGGGTGGAGTGTGGCAGGAGGGAGATGACCAAAAAACTACCTCTCGAGTATTTTGCTTATTATGTGGCTGATGAAATAATCTGTAGTCCAAACCTCCATCACACAGTTTACCTATATAATAAACCTGCACATGAACTTCTGAAGCTAAAATAAAAGTTCATTAAAAAGAAAAGAAAATGCCTTTTCCCTCACATTTGCCAATACTGGTTATTTTTCAAATAAATTAATGACTGGAAAAAACGGTAACTCATTGTTTACTGATTTTCATTTTTCTGATTAACGGGCAAGGCTGAATATTCTAGTAAAAGTATAAAATTTGTTCATTATGAAAGCCCAAATTAGGATTAGTTTGACAGCATATAGTTATCTCCTATTAAATGTTGCCATAGGCTTACCTGTGATACTCTTCATTCTCAGTGTCAGGAAATTGCTGATTTTCAGGTTTTCTGCTCTTCCTTTGTGGAAGTAATCCATCATCACCATTGCCAGCACTGGCACCATTAGTCAGGTTTTCTGGTAATCCCACAGGATTACTTCCATGCTTCTTTATTTCTTCTTCAACCTTGAGTGGAAGTTTGATATTAAGGATGGTTATCACTTTATTGAATAAAAATAACCTTTTTAATTGATTTTATCAATTTACTCAGTTTGCCATTATTTTAGTCATTAAAAATATCTCACACTTAAATTTGATCATATATACAGAACTATTACCGTATAATTTTAAGATGTAATTATCATGTCATTAGTATATCATTGAAATTTTTGTAAAGTTTGCTTGATTGCTGTTTGACTGAATAAAACAGAATTTTCCAAAATTCAAAAAGGGCCCTCCTTCATTTTGTGCTTTTATTCCCAAAAACTCTTCAAAATCTTATATATGAATTTACCCCATTTGACTCATGGGAACACAAAAATAAAACGACATAGACACAAAATGTGTCTTCTGTCTTTACCACCTAGATTTTACATTAAACACTCAGATGTAGAGGATGAGACACTGGGGGGCTTCAGGAATAGAAAGGAAGATGGCCCTTTTCTGCACTAAGATATTCTCCTCCCCCGCTGCCTTTGATCGTTCTTTTTTCATTTGGTTCCTGGATATCAAAAACATGATGGTGCTCACTGAAACATGAAAACCAAAGTCTGCCACAACACAAGGAGCAGAGTGAAACTGCTGAGGTGCAAGCGTGGAATTCCAGAAAATTAGATGCTCCCCAAATTTCACATTCAATAACTATACAATTTTCCAGCTGGAAATTAGAAAGAATAAGTAATTATCTTATTTAGCCACATTATCTAGTGATAATCAGACTAAAACCAAGAAAGATAAAATGATTGGTCCAAATCTCCTGAAGTGGCATTATCTAGCATTTTATGGCACCATTCAGGATTGTTCCATAATAATGAAAGAATCTCTCTAGGGTTTGTATCTCTTGAAAACTCAATGTACAGAATTCTTTCTGAGTTAAATATTAAATTTTTCACTGGTGATTTATGCTACTTACATGATAGGATCATGTATGCCTACACTTACTACACTTTGTTAAACAGCATAACATAAAAATCTAATTCCACAGAAACATTTGAACATAAAGGTATACCTCTCTATCACAGTCCTTATTTATTTCTGGTTCTTGAGACATTTTCTGCAGATGCAAAAATAGAAGGTTAATTTGCTTGTTGTATTTCCGTGTATGTCTCCTCTTTTGGAATGCATGTTAAAATAATTTTATTCTTAAGTAATCAAGTATGGACATGAAAAATTAGAAAATAAAATAAAATTTAACTGTTAAAATAATTAAATAAATAAATAATTAAAATTAAGAATTAACTTTTTAATCTATGTTTAGCTACTGCCACATCATTGGCTTCTGACTAACATGTGAAAAATAATTCACCTTAGACAAAGGGAGAATAAAAACATGAACCAGCAAACTTAACTTTGTTACCATTTGTTTGGACTAAACTTAATTTGTTATGTGTTAAATCTACCAAAAATGAATTAGCAGATGATTTGTAGTGTTCCAAGGGCTTCCTCACTTGAAAAGAGTATATCTCATGAAACCCTAACTAGTGAGCCCCTATAGTGCACTGAAGTGCTTTTTTAAAAGATTCCTAATTGGATTGTAGGCACGCTTTAAATTATTAGGAGCGGAAATCAACACCAAACAGGAAGAAATGCAAATTCTTAAATTGTAATTGAAATTATATGCTGTAATATGATAGTGTTATGTATCTAGATGATCTGCTTAAGTCCAGTTCTAATATATTCTAAGGTGTACTAATTACAGTGGATAAAAATTTTTTAATAATCTGTACTGATTTTCTGCAACTAAAATAAGGTAGAAGGTTATTGTGTTTGTGCACTAACACCAAATGTCCCATTCTGCAAGATATGATTCTTGTAATAGGCAGTTGGGTTGCTTTTATGACCTGGTTCCCTCCCTGAACAGAAATGCTGAGGTCAGTGAGAGACCACAAGGCAGAATATGTCTTTAACCTTGGTTTCAGTGACTGACAATATAAAACTGCAGATTTTCAATCACTGGCCGTGATTATTCTTTAACCATGAATCCAGCTCAGGGACCTTCAGTGTTACATTGTTCACAGTTCTATTGCTTAATAATATAATCCAATAATTGATGTTACTTTCTTTATCATGTTAGGGTGTTGTAAAAAAAAAGAACAAACAAAGGTCTGGAATATGTTTTTGCCTCTATTCCAAAAGGAAAGATTAGCTATAAGCTAATCAAAAAGGCAGATAAGAATATTTTAAATAAGAATACTGTAAAATAAGAGTATTTTAAATTTTGTAGTGGTTATGTTTTTAAGCTAAATATCAAATGTTAAATTAGAATTTATTGATTCTTCTGTTAATGAGATTGCTGAATTTATTAAAATAAATTTTAAGAATATATTAAAAAATTCTTAAAAAAAGAATCTATTGATTCTTAAAACCTAGTCTGAAAGGTAATTTCCCTTGGACTATCTAATATTATTAAAGCAAAGAAAACAACATTAAATCAAAAATTTAAATTTAAAATTTTCCATGCCTCTGGCTGGCTATTTTCACTGACTTTAAGCCTTTGTGACTCTTCCTCTGATGTCAGCTTTAAGTCTTGTTCTGTTGAGAAATCCATATATTCAGTTAAGATGAACCACTTAGAACAGTTAAAAACTATTGCCTTTATAAAAATAGATTGAAGACAACATTTTATTTTATTTCATAAATTGAGTGTTTAGTCTTTCATGAAATAGTTACTTAGGAAATAATTCTCCAAAACTTCAACAAACCACTTGGGGAGACACCTGATGTGATTCACTCACAAATTCATCCACCCCACATAAATGAACAAAACCACCAGAAACACAACTTTAAAATACAGTAGAAACATATAAGGTAACTCAGTATGTTGTTCACTTCCTAATAGTGAAGCAGTAAATGTAAAGAAAAGAAAATTTAGTTTTAAAGAGAAACAAGTTTTCCTGCACTTAGCTACTCTGACTCTAAGGACAGTATCAGGCAGGGCCCAGGAAAGGTTGTGGTGACCCTGTCTGAGAAGCCAGAGCCCACAGGTATGGGCTCCAGACATCCCAGAGAAAAGTTAAGAAAACAAATTCCTTTACCATCTCCCCTCCCCCTCAGCATTTATTCATAGCTATTTTTACAAATGCATATATTTTGCAAATTCTTGTTTTCCTTCAATGCAGCTGCAAGGTCACAAGCTATGCAGTGGTTGCAAAACTGTCACTATACAATTAACTGCCTTTGTTCTGCTTCTGTAAGTTTGCCTATATAAGCCAAGCCCTGTCTTTGTTCAGGGCTCAGGTTTTTGACGCAAATCCGCTGAGCTGGTGTGCACCTAAATAAAATCCTCTTGTTTGACCCACTGGGTCTCTCCTGCCTCCTGTTTTCTGCAAAAATAGTAACTTACAAATGATTTCCAAAATTACTACTGACACCTTTGTTAGTGTACAATGTCTTCTTAACATCTAAAATGTTTCCATCCACTATTATGACAAATTTATATTCATTTTTCTTTTTTTTTTGTTTTTTTGTTTGAGCCAGGGTCTTGCTCTGTCACCAGGCTGGAGTGCGGTGGCACAATCTCAGCTCACTGCAACCTCTGACTCCCTGGTTCAAATGATTCTCCTGTCTCATTCTCCTGAGAAGCTGGGATTACAGGCACACACCATCATGCCCAGCTAATTTTTGTATTTTTAGTAGAGATGGGGTTTCACCATTGGCCAGGATGGTCCTGATCTTTTGACCTTGTGATCCACCTGCTCCAGCCTCCCAAAATGCCGCAATTACAAGCGTGAGCCACCACACCCAGCCTTATTTTCATCTTTTAAAACAATGCTATGGGAAGTCTTCCTTGATTCTGCAGATCTTTCCCCAGATAAACAGGTAACTCCTTCCTTGAGGTAGCCTTAGGACCTCACTGATTTTTCTACTGTACCTTTACCACCTGAACTGTACATTATTCCTCCACAGGTCTGTCTTCTCTACTCCAAGACTGCAGAGGACAGTCTTGCACATCATCTTTGTAAAAACAGTCTTTATTTTACTCAGAAATTTCTTATTGAGTCCTGCTACATACATGCTAGGTGTTAGGGTTTAAAAAGAATGAAAATAAAGCCTGTCAGGGATGGCTTTTCTAGAACACCTGCCCAAGCAGAGACTTAAATATTGAGGCTAGCTAGATTAAAAGTGGTAGAGGGCAAGAAAGGGTGACAGCATGCCACACAGCAGCAAGAGCAGGAGTGAGGCCTGAAAGAGTGAAAGTATTTGCCTGCAATAGAAGGAGGAGTGAGTAGGGCATTAAGAGCCACTCAGTAATGCCAGAGAAAGGGCACACAGGGAAAAGGGCTAAAGATGTAGAGTAGGGCAGAAGTCAGATTATGAAAGCCTTATGCGTACTTTTAAGATGCTTAGACATTAACGTTCAAGAGTGGTCCCTGGTCCTATCTGTATTTAGATGTAGATCATTTTAATGCCAAAACCAATATTCCTAGTGAGCCATTATTCATTAAGACAAGGTGACAGCTAGCTCATGTGGACACAGCTGAGATGATACTATGTAGCAAATTCTCAATAATTCTAATGAACGCTTGGAAAGTCAATTCTATAATAAGTCATGGAAATTATAGGCCGGGCACGGTGGCTCACGCCTGTAATCCCAGCACTTTGGGAGGCCGAGGCGGGCAGATCACGAGGTCAGGAGATCGAGACCATCCTGGCTAACACGGTGAAACCCCGTCTCTACTAAAAAAATACAAAAAATTAGCCGGGCGTGGTAGCGGGTGCCTGTAGTCCCAGCTACTCGGGAGGCTGAGGCAGGAGAATGGCGTGAACCCGGGAGGCAGAGCTTGCAGTGAGCCGAGATCGCGCCACTGCACTCCAGCCTGGGCGACAGAGCGAGACTCTGTCTCAAAAAAAAAAAAAAAAAAAAGAAATTATAATAAATCACTTAATATTTGGGAAGGTGCTTTATAAAGTTATAGTGTATATGAATATAACTAATAGTTGTGAATTCAGAGCTGTGACAATAAAGCAAAAAAATCACACTGTGTTTGAGTCAGCAATCTTTAGATTTCTATCTAGTCTTCCTACCCAGTCCATAAATTCTAAGTATAATCCTAGTACTCGCTCTCAAGTTTAAGTTAAATGCTAGCCTATACAAAAAACACTCTTTCTCTTACTTCTTTTTTGTTAGTTATATGTTGCTTTATTTAAAGGAAGAACACAAAAATACCCTGCTAAAGGGATTCTGTTTGGCTGCAGGCTGCAAGAGGGGAAAAACACAAAGCACATTTTGCAGAAAATGATTTTTTAGAAGTCAGACCTATGACATGAAGTCAAGCAGGGCACTCTAGGACTGACTTTGCTGTGCTTCCTTAATATGCTCCTTGCTCTCTTTCTTTTCTGGAAGCTGTGACTCACACAGGTCATGGAGAAAATTTCCTACTCCTTCCTCACGTCCAGGTTAAATACTAGTGTACAACGTGGAAACCTGTAAATTATCTGACATTTCTCTCTGTCCCCCAAAACTTTCTCATTCAATTATCACTAAATCATATTGACTACACCTCTCTTCTTCCTCTGCTTTATATTACCACTGCCACTGAGAACATAAACATTTACAAAATGGCTTTTATTACAAACAACCCTTCCAACTATTAATGTTATTTCTTACATGAAAAAAATTAAGCAAAACAAATGAAAAAAGCATAACACCAAAAAAAGGCCAACACATTAAAATGAGTAACTGAGATTCCAAACTTTATTTCGCCACGGGCAAGTGAAAACCTTAGAATACATTGATACTAATCCAAGGATGTGTGACATGGAAACTATAGCTGACTACTGCAAAAGCTTCCTTTGTCTCCTGGTTTCTTTACATGGTTATCTTCCATCAGTCCCAGCAAACTATAGGCCACAGGCCAAATCCAATCTGCCTTTTGGCTTTGTAAATAAAGTTTTATAGGAGCTCAGTCATGCCTGTTTGCTTACATATAATCATGGTGGCTTTCACACTACAACAACAGACAACAGCCTGGTTAAGTAGATATGACAGAGACCACATAGTCTAAAATATTTCCCACCTGGTCCTTTACAGAAAAAGCTTGCTAACCCATTTTACACCATAAGCAGAATATGCCTTAATATTCAAATTTAATCTTGTAACTCCCCTGCTCAAATTTCTCCAATGAGCCCCTGCAGCACACATTGTTGGCTCCTATCAATAGCCATTCCTTATTCTTTCTTGCAGAAGAAACACAAGTCTATTGGGATATTTATTATCCCAATCCCCCTCCTCAGCCTCAGAAAGAGAAATGTTTATTCTAAGCTAATCATGTATTTGCCATCCCATTGCCTGGTTTGGGAATGAGCATGTGGTGTGACCCAGCCAATGAAATGTTACAGGAAGCCCCTTGCATGCTTCTAAGTTTTCTCCCTGTTTAAAAGACATATGTGAAGAAAAGCAGTCCTTGAAATGTTGTGTTGTGAGAACAAGATGTTTGGAGCTGCTGCGGATTAGCCAACCATGAAAGGAGACATGAAGAAAACACTGCCAACAGCACAGCTGAAAGAGGGACAAATGGGATCCTAGGATATCACTGAACAACCAAAACAACTCTGGTTCCTACTGTTTTAGCCACTGCTCATCTAGTATTTACAGTCCAAAGCATTCTACCTGGTAAATTTCCCATGGCCCACAGGGTAAGACCTACTCATTTCTATAGTATTAAAAAAGTCTATCATAAACTTGCCTTAGCTAAGTATTCACCTCATTCCCAACCTCTGGTGTCTCACACTTTTGGTACTAGCAAAAGTGAACTGCTCAGAAACCCTGCAAAGTTCACTCAGCATCTTGTCTTTTGCACTTGTTGCTCTTGCTGCCAAACAGGCAATCTCATTAGATGTTCTTCTGGCAAACACACAAACTTGTTGCATGTTCCTTCTGCCAAAAATTATTCTTCTGCTTCTTTACCTAGAAAAATTCTTCTCACTCTGCACGCTTACTTTGAATCATACCTACTTTTTTTCAAAACTTTCAGTCCTCATCACGTATGTCTGGCACATAATACATAATAAATCATAATTATAAGCTTCCAGTTGGCATCTAGCACACAGTAAGCACTGAATAAAGTAGTAAAATAATAAAAATGACAATGATAATAACAAGCTCCTGTCTGTATTTTTAATTGTGTGTGTTCTGTAGCATTAGAAAAATGATTAGTATCTAAAAGACATTTGATAGTTATTTGTTAAGTGGACAAGTGAAAACATAGAAATGTTTTCTTTGTAAATTCTGTTGAAAAAGCACAGAAATGAAATAGAGACACCTCTATTATGAGCACCTTAAAGATCAAAACTACATCTATTCCATCTTTGTCTTCTGCAACTTATAAAACCTAACTTACAGAAGCTTTTTGATAAATAGATGGCTAAATTAAAGGTGTCCTCATCCAGTTTGGATTATACAATGTATTAGGTGTCCACAACCAGGTAGCATACTAGTATTTTTGTTAATGTCTTCACATTTTTCTACTTTTATTATAATCTGCTGAGCCTAGAGTTGGGCAATTTGTATATTTATTATGACAATCTTTTGGTAAATGGTAGCAGAGCATCTTGTTCTAACAAAATTACTGTTATCAAGACAATTGACCAGCAGGTAGAGAACACATCTTGTTCCAACAAAGTAAATGTATCTCTTTCCAACTTCAAATGAGGAGGAATGAAGTCAGTAAGAGTGAGACCTTGTTGGGACAAGGATATGCAACATGACTTGTGCTTTGGCGTTCTTTTGTGATCAAAAATTCCTTACTTTTATTTTTTTATCTACGGTAGGACCACCCAGAGCAGGGGTCCACAACTCCCAGGTCACAGACTGGTACCAGTCCATGGACTATTATGAACCACACCACACAGGAGGAGGTGAGCAGCAGGCAAACCAGGGAAGCTTCAACTGTACTTACAGCCACACCCCATGGCTCATATTACCGCCTGAACTCTGCCTCCAGTCAGATCAGTGATAGCACTAGATACTCATTGGAGCATGAACCCTATTGTGAACTGCTCATCTGAGGGATCTAGGTTGTGTGCTTCATATGAGAATCTAATGCCTGATGATCTGTCACTGTCTCACTTTGCCCCCAGATGAGACCACCTAGTTGCAGAAAAATAAGCTCAGAGTTTCCACGGATTCTACATTATGGTAAGTTGTATGATTATTTCATTATATATTACAATGTAATAATAATATAAAGTAGCACAATAAATGAAACATGGCTGAATAATCCTGAAACCATCCCCACCTTCCCCCAGCCCATGGAAAGACTGTCTTCCACAAAACCGGTCCCTGCTGCCAAAAACATTGTGGACAACTGACCTAAAGTAATTCATTATCACAAGTCTTACCTGGATTGTTGTTTTCAGAAGAGATTTTTAGCATCTGTTTTTCTTTATAGTCAGAAAGTAATTCACAAATTCTATGTATAAAAATGTAAGAAACCAAATTACTATTTTAATACTGATATAAAAAATACTTACCAAATGTAAAATTCTTAGAGTATTTCAAACAATATCATAATATCAGAATTTAACAGTATTATCCCATACAGTTATGAGTACATTCTACAAACTTTTCTTTAAGCTTCTAATTAAAGAATAAAAAAATTAGGTGAAATGCTCATAAATCAAGGGCACTGTGACCCAGTAAATCAGCATGCATTAGCATGACATAATAGAAAGTGTCCCAACTCTGCATAAGTCCTAGCTCCATAATGAACAGCTATTTGTTCTTGGACAACTTTCTTCTCTTAGGCTCAATATCTTCTTCTACAAAGTGAGGACTTTGCTGCCTTATTTCACTAGGTTGTTATAAAGATTTAACAAGGTAACATTTTTTAAATGCTCAGAGAAATAGTAAAGCAATGGAATAATCTGTTCCTAAACTTTATGACTAAAATTATCTTGGAATCCCAGATAAAACCCCATGTGTATTTTGTTCATAGGTTCTAATATGCAAATGCTGTAGTTTTTAGAAAATGTTATTAAGTCCTAATTTTGCTTCTTAGTTGTCCTACTCCTTATGGCTCATAATTCAGGGCATCTCAACTGTGTCATAGTTTGTAACTAAATTTTTTCATAAATCTCTCATTAAAGTAGATAATGTGATTGTCCACTATTACGGAGTTGACCAATTTGTTGTGCTAAGGGCAGAAAAACCAATGGATGTTAAGACCTGGCTTGGAGCAATGATCCTTCTCTACAGACTCAAACTCTGAGCCAGCAGATGTTTGTTAGGATAATGTTTTATATTGATGTTCAATTCCAGCTGACATGGGAGACCAAAACTCTACTTTTATTTTTTTTCCGTTTTCATGAAGAAGCTGCAAATTGACATTCTCTAATTTTTGACGTACATAGTTATAACATATTTTGCACCGAACACATTATTCAGCTCTAAATCATCTCACAGACCATCTTCCATGACTATTTTTGCAGCACAAATCACATTTTGATATTTTGGTGGCACCCATTTTGCTTTGATTCACACTGTTTCCTTAGAGCTAGTCAGCAAATAGTGAAACGATCTTCCAGTGACTGCACAAAATATGGAATGCTTCAAAGAGTTGTGCTGCCTCCTTATGCAGAAGCCATGCTAACTTTCTCTGTATTGTTCCAATTTTAGGATATGTGCCGCCAAAGCAGGCACAAAGCCCTACCTTTACACATGATTTGTGATGAGTCATGGACAAGGCTTGGCTCTTGTCCATGACTCATCACTACTTACTTAACCTACTTGAGATTCTGAGAATTCTCTTCAATGGCTTCCTGTGAGGTACAATTTGAAAATATTTTAAAATCTTGAGCTAGAGATGGAAGTAGCTTGGACGATTTTTCATTATCATGTAAATCAGATCACTCAAGGGGCCAACCACAGCTGGGAGCCACTGCTTGGGGAAGGCTCATATGGGACTTTCTACTGCCTAAGGTTCTACACAAGATATAAAGGTGCCTCACAGTGTAGATCTGGTAGCAAAGAAGAAGAAACAAACACTGATCTCTTTCTGTCACATTATTTGAACCACTCTGACCCTTTATAACAAGCCCACCTAATAGCTGCTAGAGAAAAGACCAACAACGGCCTGAAAGGATCTCTTACCATGAAGGTCTCAGCTAATTCTTGGCTAAGATGTGGGTTCCACAATAGGTTCTGAATACAGGAGGAAGGGTCAATTTGCTCACTTTGTGTGCGGATAAAGTCAGGATGCCCAGCGGCCAGAGCAGGGTGCTGGTGCTTTGGGAACAATGGCTGAGCATATAAGCATAGGTAAGGGAACTAAAAAATGTTGTAACTTCAAAGTCACTGTATGAATCCCCATGAAGACTTGAGGGATTTGAATCAGTAAGGGCATCTTGGTGTCAAAGGTCAACAATTACCAGTCAGCAGAACCAGTTTGAGTGGCAACAATGCAGCAACAGAAACAATGGAAACAACAGAATGATTGGAATGTCCTTTTTTTTCTCCTCCTTCTGACTTGATAAAAGGGACTGTCTTCCTTGGATTTAGTGAACCCCTTTGGTTCTTGAAAAATTCAAGGAGTATGTAGGAGATAGTCCCCAGAAGACAGTACAAGGCTTTCTGCTAAACTGGACATTTCAAGACCCAAATAACTAATCAGAAAAATCAAAGATGTGATACTCTTTTTTATCCCATGCATAGGTGTTATACTTGGATGAAATGAACAATATTGGGATCTCTAAGGATAAAGGTCTTAAAAGTCCTGAGGTAAAGAATCCTGCACCCATTGGTACTTCTAACTTGTCTTGCTTTTTGTCTGATTTCTGGCTGATGCAGGGGACTAACTCACTGCCACTCTAAAACTACCTGAACCAAACTATGACATCTCACCTGATATGTAAGATGCAATTGTTATAATTATTTTAAACCTCAATTTAGCATTAACTAGCCTTTTCATGTAAACACTTACACATGATGATGACTAGAAACAGCATACTCTCTGGCCGTCTGTCCAGATAGATCTTGAGAAGATACATCAACATTTTGCTCAAGTAGAAGATTGACTATACTTGCTGATCCACAACATACAGCAAGTATGAGGGCAGTTCTAAAATTACAGAGATAATTTCTCCTTTAGGAACTGTAATAAAGTTATTTTAAAAGCTAATTTGATATACTTTACCAATTTAACATCTTGCCTGTCCATGCAGAATCAAACATTTACATGCGCTAAAAGACATAAGCATCTTGGGTGCTCAAGAGTTCATCTTTGTAAAATACCACCAAGGTTAAAAGGAAGGGACAAAAAGGAAACCTCTTATCTCAGTGGGGTATTGCATAGCAGAATCTACTAATTTAAAGTCCTTTGATGGGCAAGAAACAATGTTAGGGCCACTTATCTGAAGTGGACAAAGATTTAAGTGAAGATTTTGTCACAGCTTCCCTAGACTGATATGCTGTAATAGAAAATTAGCTAGGGGCTAAGATAAATAAGAGCTCTCTGCATGCTGAAAGCAGTAATATTAATAATAATGGTAAGAATAGTAGTCACAGGAGTTTCAGTTAATGATGCCAATAAGCATGTGCTATGCACTGAATTAAATGCCACATATATCTTTCTTGCTTATGCACAGCCAACTTTGAAGGATATATTCTCCTACTTTTCACATATGACAACATATTGGGTGGTAAATAACGTTCCCAATGTCACACACGTAGCAAGTAAGAAAGTTAGGAATTAAACCCAGTCTTGTGTGAATCCAAAGCCTAGCTCTTTTCTCTTTATCACCCACCTACAGCTTGCCTTCATTAAAGGAAAAGTGTATCCACTTAAAACTATCTTCACTCCCTCTCTCCATACCAACTAAAAATAAAAACATCAAAATACACTGGAAATAAAAAAGGAAAAAAGCTGTTGAACCCACAGTATGTGGGAATAGCAATTAATTGTCATGTAGGGATAAGCTAATATTAACATTCTTCAAAGAAAGCAACTTAAAGCAGAGTCATTGAAAAGATAAAAGGATTTTCAACTCCTATTTATGTTTAATACAGCATATTTAGTGGAAAAGCATATAAGATATAGAGGTTAAAACCTACTAGAAAGGGTTAAGAAGTTCAATACTGAGTCATAAAGTAAACTGAAAGTTAAAGTTCAAACTTCATAAAATTAATATGAAATCCCTTTAGCTAACATAAGATCATGTAACCAAAAACATCATACAACAAGTAACATCAGTCAATATAATAAGAGAAGATGAATCCTACTAAAACAATTCTTTATGTTGCCCAGTCCAAATAATTGCTTTTCTACTTAACTGATTTGTGTTGATACTGATCACTATGTCCCAATAAGTATAATTTAATCTTATTAATTTATTATTTATGACTTGAGTGACTGCTATCAATCTAGAACAACACACAGATTAAAAGAAATAACCATACCTTCCATATCTATCAAGTGCATTTAAATTAGCTTTTTTCTTGATTAAAAATTTCACCACTTGCTGTTTTTGTTCATGTACGCCAAGCAAAAGTGGTGTGAGGCCACACTGTAAAACAATATAAAACAAAAACAATATTTAATTCAAAAAATTATGTATTTCTCAACTGAACTGGAAGCTTATGGACTTACACTCACAGAAAGTAAATAAAATTTGGTCGCTTCCTTCTCACTGTTCTGTACTTTCCCACATGCCACTCCTTCCCTTGGAAACATCCCTTCTCTGCCTCACCACATTAAATCTGATCATCTCAAAAACTCACTTTAAACATTTACTGTTTCCAAGACTCTTTGTTTCTAAATGAGCATTTGGCATGGCACTTTTGGATGATTTTTTTTTTCATTTAAACAAAAAGCTTCTTGAGGGCAGGGGCTGTATCTTTTATCTCTATATTATCCAACCCTAAGACAAAATTGTTGTGTATAAAGCAAGAATTTGAATGTAAAATATTTCTTTAGTTTCACATGTTTTACCAAAGTTCAAGCTCCAACGTGCAATAAATATTGCTATTAATACTCACACTGCCCATTTCAAGAATTTTTCCAACATTTATTCATTTAAAATCTATTTGTATTTAATTTTTCCAGATTGTTAACTAGATAGATAATCAGTTCATAGGATTACTGAAACTAAGAGATTTCCTATCTGTATTCTTAATAACTCCATGGTTTTTAGTGTTTAAACCTGCCATCCTGATTAAGCCAAAGCTCTACAAACTTAAGAGACATACTGGATAGCCCATAATACAGCTTCAATTGACAAAAAAGGTTTAGAATTTGCTACAATTCTGAGAAAACTCTGCTCTTAAAAATGACTTACTGACCTAAGCACTTGAATGATTGAACAAAGGGACACAAAGTCCTGAGAGAGCCATCCTCTACTTATTGGAAGACTACTCACTGCAAATTTCTAAAGACCTTCTGAATGGCAGTGAATAACTGATGGTAGAAAGGAAAAGGTATTATTCTGTAAGCTGATAGATAGTGCCAATAATATTCATTTTAATGTCCCAATGACAGAGATAAGTCAGACTAGCCCAGGAATGGTGGCTCACAGCTGTAATCTTAGCATTTTGGGAGCCTGAGGTGGGTGATACACTTGAGCCCAGGAGTTCAAGATCAGCCTGAGAAACATGGCAAAAACCTCATCTCTACTAAAAAAAAAAATACAAAAACAGATTGGAGGACCACCAGAGCTTAGGGACGTCAAGGCTGTGGTGATCTGTGACCGCACCACTGCACTCCAGCCTGGGGAACAGAGTGAGACCCCATCTCAAAAACAAACAAACAAAAATTTAGATTAATGTTATTGGAAAGGAAAGATTTAAAGGAATTAGCACATATCCAACTCCAACTCTTCTAGAAATATCTGAAGTTTCTGAGATATAAGAATTTACATATTACACTTATGTATTCAGTGGTTAAGCAGGAGTGTATCCGGATTTTGAGAAATTTGTTGTTGTTGTTGTTGTTGTTATTAGAGACAGGGTCTCATTATGTTGACCAGGCTAGACTAGAACTCCTAAGCTCAAGCAATCCTCCCACCTCAGCCTCCCTAGCAGCTGGGACTACAGCCATGCACCACCATGCCTGGCTTCAAGGAAACCTTTTTAAACGTACATATCCAGGCTTTATTAGACTTACTCTATCAAAATCTTCAGGGGAAAACCTAGACTTGAAGATTATTTAAAAATTTTCCTGAGGTAACTGGAATGCACAACTCTAGCTGGAAGCTAGTGCAATAGACAATTATTTCAGTCTCATCTCTCATCCACATAAACAATTCCCTTTATCATTTGAGGATTTGGCCAAAAAGAGGAAAGAGTAGGAGAGAGACTCATTTGCTGAAAACACCACAAGATTTTCCCCGGTAAGAGTAGAACAAGGTCTAAGGTCTAGTAAACTCAAAATCCAACCTGATCTTTTTACTTATAAGCCCCTTATCTCCCACCTTCCCATCGAGACATTCTAGAATTGAAAGCAGAGTTGAGATTCTAATTGGCCATTTCTACCAGAATAGGATACTAAGTTGGTTAATTACTTGTTATTCCTTCTACTCAAGGGTTTCCCACTACATTACCACATATTCACTGCCAATCTCAGAGGCCTCCTAAAATTGATCTCTAGGCAGTTTACAACCCACTAACTCCCTCTCCCAAACTGAAAACTGTCATTCTCTAAAATGGAAAAGAACCCTGTCTCACCATATAAAGGAAACAAATGAATGAACAACAATAACAACACACACACACACACACACACACACACACACACACACACACACACAAAAAAAAAAAAAAAAAACCTCTTCATGGTCTTTTCCCCCATTACCTAATTTCCAAGTTGGCCTTGATATTTCTGATTGCTGCATTTTTCCCTTTCCACTTCTGCCTCATGAGCAATCAGAAATATCTTAAGCCTTGCCACTGAGAGATACATCACCTCATATCTATTAGTGTTTTTTTAGGAATTTGCCAAAGTAGCAGGATTACTATTCACTGAAACATGTTTAAGTTTTCTTGGAGTTTTAATGTAAAACCTATTTCCAGGGCAAATTTTGTCATTTTACATTTGTTAGGGAAAAAAAACTTGGCAGGGAAAAATTGAAAAAAAAAAGTATTACCTTTTACAAATTCAGTGTTTTTTTTTTTTAAAAAAAGCATTAACCACAAGTGCACTGAAAAAACTGTACCCTCTAATGCTTCTTTAAAAGTAACAATATTTAAAATAAAGTCTTAGATAATTAAGTCATTTCAAAATATTTTCATTCAGGTTATGCTTGAGCTTCCAAATACGGAAAACTGGCCCTTACACAGGTCAATGTTAACACGAATGCATTTCAGTATTTTGAAGATAAAATTGGTAGATCTATACCTTGTTTTTTGATTCAATATCAGCACCATATAAGAGCAGTGCTTTGGCCATTAATTTATCTTCATTGTAGACAGCATAGTGTAGAGCGGTATTTCCATACTCATCTTGAATATTTTGATCAGCGCCATGTTCCAGCAACATTAACACACATTCATCTTCCTGGCATTGTACGGCCTGTCAGTATTAGACCAAAAACAAATTATAAGTCCTAGGAATTCAAAATAACATTCCACAGCTTTCACCAACTAGTTATATTTAAATGAGAAAACTCATTTTTATGCTATCTATTGAAATCAAACCCATCTCACGCTGATATAGTTGACTACTGCATACCTTTATCAGAGCTGTCCTTTTTTTGTTGTCAAGGACATTAAGTTGACATCGTCTGTCCAGCAGGAGTTGTACTACTTCTGAATTTCCATTGGCAGAGGCCAAATGTAGAGCAGTCCTATGAGAGTGAGAAGACTTCAGGAAATTGTAGTGCACTAGCTAATGCCACATTAATGATTCATGTAGTTGCAAACACTGAATAGCCTATTACTCTGCCTTCAAAACAAACTCAATTTTCCTTTGAAGAAAGCACACTACTTATTACCTCTCATTAGTCACTGTATTAATGAAAGAGCAGCCTATTTGAATAGAAAGAGCATAGCTCTTGGATGACATTCAACTTGGGCTGGAATCCTACTTGAAGCTCTGTCGCTTCCTAGCTGTTGCTTAGCCTTTTTGTGTCTCAATTTCCTCATCAATAAAATGGGAATGAAAATAGTCAGTTTCTCAGAGGAAACCACTGTAATGCTTAAATAAGACTCTACACAAAGTATAGAATAGTTCCTAACACAAATAACAGCTCAAAAATTGTAAGATATTATAATTTTTACTAATACCACTAAAGACAACATTTGAATTAAGTGAAACGATACAATTATACCTACACTTTCAGGTACATTTTAAAGATTACAGGTAGCGTTGTACTGTATTTTATTGAGTCTAAGATGATCATTGTCTCCATGTTTTAACATTTCTTACACTGAAATACCACTTATAATTCATGATTTACTATAATTATAATTGGCAGCATTTAAATAATTTTCTTAGTGAGACATAAAATAATGGGGCATCATACAATCCCTGGTGCCTTACATTAAGTAGAATATGTTATAATATAACAGGTCTGGGGCAGTTCCAGTCAGATGACTAGCATTTAGATAAATTTTAGTTCTTAAAAGAACTATGGAATAAGAGGGCTGAGGTGAAAACAAAAACAATTTTCTAAAATAATCTATTTCTTACTTTGGTTTTCAAAAACTTTAAGCCAAAGAAAATTTGAAATTCAAATGAATAGCATGGGCTCATTTTTTTCAATACTTAGATTTATACAATGTATGTACATCAGATATTTCCAATCATTCATATTAGGATTTAAGACTGTTATAAATTTTCTCTTTTTAAAATGGATTTAGGAAACTATTTGTGGAGCTTTTTTCAACTTTTACATTCGGGGATACAGGTGCAGGATGTGCAGGTTGGTTAACATAGGTAAACGTGTTCCAAGGGGGTTGGTTGTACAGATTATTTCATTACCCAGGTGTTAAGCCTAGTACCCATTAGTTCTATTTCCTGCTTCTTTCCTTCCTCCCACCCTCCACCCTCTGATAGGCCCCAGTGTGTGTTGCTTCCCTCTAGGTGTCTGTGTGTTCTCCTCATTTAGCTCCCACCTATAAGTGAGACCATGCAGTATTTGGTTTTCTCTTCCTATGTTAGTTTGCTAAGGATAATGGCCTTCAACACCATCTATGTCCCTGCAAAGGACAGGCTCTTGTTCTTTCTTTTATGGCTACATAGTATTCCATGCTGTTTATGTACCACATTTAAGTTCTTAAAACAGCTAAAACAGCCTTTACCCAAGTCTTATAAATTTTCAAAACGGCAGTTAAGGGTTATCTTTTACTATTTTCCACCTTCAGAAGTGCTTTTGTTTGAAAGGAGGGAGGAAAAGCTTCAATTGAGATTAAGTCCTAATGCCCCAATTTTGATTCTCTCAGCTTGCTCAGGCGCAGCAGGTAAACATGAAGTTTTCAAAGGTGGAAGGATCCTGAGAGATAGCAGAATATGCCTGCCATATAATAGGTGTCTGGCTTATGTTTGATGACTAAACGGATTGAAAGAATGGATAAACATAGGTTGGAAGTTCAATATTTATAAAAGAAAACTCCTGTTGAGTAGAGCAATACATTTGCGATAGTAATGATCATTTATATTTGCTATTTTAGTTTTCATAAATATATAACTAAACTAATTAATCCATACTATTTACATGTTAATCTATATATAATAAAATATATATACAATAAAATCTACCAGAAGAGGTAAACAGAAGCCCTCTACTTCTGAAGAGGGTAAAAGTTCACAGAAGATAGCCATCCACAGGTATAAAAATAAATAATAGAATGTGAGAAATTATTCGTACCTATGCAAGTAGCATATTCCTTCTCTTCCCAAGAATTATTTCATTACTAATGAAACTTAACGAAAACTTTTCAGATGTTCATTGCAGAAATCACAGATAAGAGAAAGGGAAAAACTTCACTTACAAATCCCCAGAAATAAGTTTGATTATATTTTCCACATATTTCCAGCTAACACAAGAGCAGATTCTGTTTGTGTATATGTATAACAAACTGATTTTTTCTCACTTGATATAGCAAAGTACATCTCTGCATGCCGACATATCTCTGTATCTACTGACACCCTCAATGGTTACATATTATTCCATCCTATGGATGCACTGAAATTTGTTCATAAAATCTTTATATGAGTTCTTCTCAATACATGGCTATTTTAAGCAATACTAAGAAAAACAGCTGTGTCTGTTTCATATAGATGTTTCAGTATAATGGAATAGATGGGTAAAAGGCATACACATTTTAAAAATGTGGTTCTTACCATCAAAGTGTCTACTTGAAAAGTCGCAGCAACTTAAACTTTCAGCAAGTATATAAGTACCACTGTTCTTCACCCTCACAAACTTTGTGGACACAAAACAGTATTTCATTCCTTTATATTTATTTATTTATTTTTATTTATTTATTTTTTTGAGATGGAGTCTCACTCCATCACCCAGGCTGGAGTGTAGTGGTGCAATCTCAGCTCACTGCAACCTCCATCTCCCTGGTTCAAGCAATTCTCCTGCCTCAGCCTCCTGAGTAGCTAGGATTACAGGTGCATGCCACCATGCCCAGCTAATTCTTTGTATTTTTAGTAGAAACGGGTTTCACCATGCTGGCCAGGCTAGTATCAAACTCCTGACCTCGTGATCCACCTGCCTTGGCCTCCCAAAGTGCTGGGATTACAGGCATGAGCCACCATGGCTGGCCTTTCATTCCTCTTCTAACTTAAACAGAAAATAGTCTTTCATTCCTCTTCTAACTTAAATTCCTTCTCTTAGCAGGAATGCTATGTTTTCCTGTGTGCACAGGTCACTGGTAGACATGCAAAAAAGTACCTTGCCCAATTTTAAATTGAGCTTATTTTATTATATCTGCATATATATGCTGGTTTCAGTGGCTCATGACTGTAATCTCAGCACTTTGGGAGGCTGAGGTGGGTGGATCACAAGGACAGGAGTTCAAGACCAGCCTGGCAAAGATGGTGAAATCCCATCTTGATTAAGAACACAAAAAATTAGCCAGGCATGGTGGTGGGTGCCTGTAATCCCAGCTACTTGGTAGGCTGAGGCAGAGAATTACTTGAACCAGGAACCAGAGGTTGTAGTGAGCTGATACTGCACCACTGCACTCCAGCCTGGGCTATGGAGTGAGAGTCTGTCTCAGAAAAATAAATAAATATTTGCACATATAAATAGGCATTTGTGTTTTCTTCTGGTACTTTTCTCCTTTTGTATCTTTAAAATTTTTAATCTATACTCCAGGAACTTATTTTTGTGACATAAAAATCTAGGTAGTTTTCTCCAAACAGCATGCATTTAATTTATGAATAATTCACCTTGTTTTACCAATATGAAACATCACCATTATCAAGTGCTAAATTCTTACATATATTTGGGTATTTCTGGATTTCCTATTCTGTTCTGTTCATTTATGTCTTTTCAGCTGTTAGTAAACAATTTGTGGAAATAACACACGCACATTTTGATATCTGGAAAAGCAAGTCTTTTTCCATTCTGTTACAAAAAATCAATTTATCACAATGATAAAATACATCATGTGCAATTTAAAGACACTAAGACTTTGCTATTTTTATTTGGCTTATGTAAAAGTGATAAACACAGAAAAAGCTCACATCTTAAGAAAAACGAACCCTCCTATTCAAAGATATGAACCATACTTCCCATTTCAGTTTCCTTTTAAGGTTACTCAGTAAAGAACGTATTTACATAGGGTACACATCGATATAAAATCCATATTGGATTTTATTTGAAAAATATTTAGCCCAGAAGTTGATATATTATGGGACTTAGTTCTCAATATACACCTTTCTATAGTGTATAGAACATTGTTTTAAAATGTGTACATTAAAAATAATCTGCTGCATCGACTTAATTTTGCGAGTTAAATCACTTTAAAACCGTCTATTAGTGTTCTATAAGGGAAATTATAATTGGATTGGAAATCAGCTAAAGTTTTGTTTTTGTGTTGCTGTTTATAAAGGGACCTGGGCCCTGACCTCTCTGAGGTTTCCACACCCAGGGTGGTGTGGGGCCTGCGGAGGAAGAGAAAGCCTGGCTCCTCCCTCCCTGTGCCAGGAGGGTATGTCCCCATCATCCCTCCATGTCCCGCCTCCTCCCATCCCAGGCCCGGTTACCTCTTTTGCTTGTCCCTCTTGTTCATGTCAGTGTCCCTGAGCATGACGATGAGATCCTTTCTGGGGACTTTACCCCACCAGGCAGCTCTGTGGAGCTTGTCCAGATCTTCTCGACGGACGTGGTACCTCGGCTCCATGAAGGCGCTGTCGTCATAGTCTCCCCAAGTGCCCACGTTGCTCTTGCCGCTCCCCCTGCAGCAGGGGAAGCAGTGACAGCACCACTTGCCCATCTTGCTCCTGAGTGTCTTCATAAAGTTGTTGTCATGGTCTCCAGAAGTGCCCACATTGCTCGTGCCGCTCCCCCTGCAGCAGGGGAAGCAGTGGTGGCAACACTTGCCCATCTTGCTCCTGAGCGTCTTCATAAAGGAGTCGTCATGGTCTCCAGAAGTGCCCATGTTGCTCTTGCCGCTCCCCCTGCAGCAGGGGAAGCGGGGGTGGCACCACTTGCCCATCTTGCTCCTGAGCTCAAACGGCTTCTTCACAGCAGAGGCAGCGGGCATTGAACAAACCTCAGCCACCATCTGCTTTTAACAGCCAGGGGAGGCCGGTAGTAGCGAACAGATCGCGTCTACCAACCAGTTTCACCAACTAGCAGGAAACCCTGGGTTTCCAATCTGTTTGAAGAGAAAGGTCAATCCCAGCCAAAACTTGCCAACCCCAGCAAGGGAGCCCAGCCCACCCCACCCAGGGAAAACCCACACCCACCCGGGGAAAGCCCACGCCCACCAGGGGGACCCCACGCCCACCCCAGGAAAGGCCAAGCCCCCCCTCCCAAGGAAACACCCAGCCCAGTCAAGGGAATGCCAAACCCAGCAGAGAAAAGGTCAAGCCCAGCAAAGGAATGCGAGGGAGGAAACGCCAATCCAAGCAAGAAACACCAGGCAAAGCGACTAACAGCCAAGCCAAGCTAGGAACGCAAGGCCAAGCGAGGAACGCGAAGCGAAGCGTACCCGTTACAGGTAAGCCAAGCCGTTATGCGCGTGCGGGGCGCGCGTGCGGGGCGCGCGCGCCTCAGACGTTATGCGGCGTGCGCGTGAAGCGTGCGCGTGTCATTGCACGTGGTGCAGGAAGTGGCCGATGTGTGCAATCCGCGTGCGCAAGTCTTGGCGCCACAAATGTCAGTGACAGCCTTGCGTTACTGGCAAAGTTCATGGGAGTTGGCCCAGCTTTCTGGCCACTGAGGAGAAGCCTGTGGTGGGAAAAAGCCTCTTGAAGCAGGACTGGGGCTAGAGCGCCTGGAACTCGAGGATGCTGACAGCCTCCTCTGAAGAAAGCCCCCAAGACACTAGTGGTGGCGCTGTTGCGGGTGGCCGCTGCTGCAGCTTAGAGCTCTGGTTGGCGGAGCTGGATGCAAATGGCCTCAAAATCTCCGACCACAAGACGCCCACGGAGCCCAGGGCCTGCCTGAGGCGCCTTCCACACCTGCTCCTCCTTGGTCCGCACCCAGAACACAGGGCCATCAGCAACGGGGCACTCGGGGCCACAGAATCGGGGCTGGGCTGCTAGCTCCTGCTGTGGTGCCCCCTGCCTGGTGTCCAAACCAGGGCCAACAGCTGTGGGGCTTCTGGCCCGGGGTGCTTCGCTTCACTGGCATGCAGTAGGGTTGAGGTGCAGGCCGCTGTCTCCAGGCCTGCAAGAGGGGGGGCTGGGAGGAGCACCTACCACTGATGGGGAGATGCAGGAAGGCACCCCCACGTGCAGATCCTGGGAACAGGACACTGCCAGCACCAGGGAGCCAGATCAGAGCCTCCCTGGCAGCCTGTGAGCTGGACCCAGGCAGTGGCACCTCGACCCTCCTGCTGGGACCTTCCTGCTGTGCAGGCTTATGCAGCCAGGTTCCAGGCTGCTTCACCCATACTGCAGGTGCTTTAGTGTGGGAGGAAAAATGCATTCTGGCCAGGCACTGTGGCTCACGCCTGTAATCCCAGCACTTTGGGAGGCTGAGGCGGGCGGATCATAAGGTCAGGAGATAAAGACCATCCTGGCTAACACGGTGAAACCTCATCTCTACTAAAAATACAAAATACTAGCGGGCATGGTGGTGGGCGCCTGTAGTCCCAGCTACTGGGGAGGCAGGAGAATGGCGTGAACCCGGGAGGCGGAGCTTGCAGTGAGCCGAGATCGCATCACTGCAACCTGGGCGACAAAGCAAGACTCTGTCAAAAAATGAAAGAGAGACAGAGAGAGACAGAGACAAAGACAGAGACGGAGACAGAGAGACAGACGGAGAGAGAGAAAAATGGATTCTAAGCCTGGGACACCGACCTGCTCTTGCCAACAAAAGCAGAGGGGAAGCCAATTACAAGTGCAAAAAAAAAGTTTTTATTTCAGTGGGATGAATGTCTAGGTGTGCAGTCACTGGAGTAAACGTCACTGGGACATGCTGTGTAATTCTTTGTGTACATTGCTGAGTTCTACTGCTAATGTTAGCCCATTTCATTCATGAAATTGGTAATTTATGACATCCCTTTTTTCTTTATCATTATTAGTTAAGGTTTGTCAATTTTATAGATATTTTCAAAGAACCAGCTTTATTTCTTTGCTTTTCTTTGTTGTTTTCTTTTGGCTGTTTCATTTATTTCTGCTCTTATCCTTATTATATTCTTTCTTATATTTGTTTTGATTTTATTTTGCAACTATTTTCTACTTTCTTGATGTGATAGCTTGAATTTTTATTTGAGAGATTTCTACTTTTCTATTATATATATTTAGTGAAATGCATTTTCCTCTCAGCACTGACGTCAACTGTGTTAAATCAAGTTTGGTATGTTGTATTTTTATTTTTATTCAGTTTAATATATTTAATTGTTTCCCTTGAGACGTTCTCCTTAGAAGTGTGCTTGCTGTTTAGCACTATTCACAATAGCAAAGACATGGAATCAACCTAAATGCCCATCGGTAATAGACTGGCTGAAGAAAATGCAGTACCCATACAACATGGAATACTATGCAGCCATAAAAATGAAGGAGATCATGTCCATTGCAGGGACATGGATGGAACAGGAAGCCATTATCCTCAGGAAACTAATGCAGAAACAGAAAGCCAAACATCTAATGTTCTCACTTATAAGTACGAGCTGAACAATGAGAACACATGGACACAGGGAAGTAAGCAACACACACTGGGGCCTGTGGATGGGGGAGGGAGAGGGAGAGCATTGGGAAAAATCTCTAATGCATGCTGGGCTTAAACCGAGGTGATGGGTTGATAGGTAGGGAAAACCACCATGGCACAAATTTACCTATGTAACAAACCTGCACATCTTTCACACCTACCCCAGAACTTAAAATAAATAAAAATGTAAAAAAAAGAACTAAAAAAGTATGCTGTTTATTTTTCAAGTATTTAAGATTCTGCTGTTATTTTACTTTTTTATTTTTAATTTGATGCCATTTTGGCTGGAGGATACATTCTACAGGATTTCAGTTTTTAAAAAATTCTTAATGTTTGTTAAAATCCAGGATACAGTCCATTTTGGTTTATGTTCTGTGGGTACCTAAATGTTCTGCTGTATTCTGCTGCTAGGGGGTGGAGCCTGTTTTTTTCTTCTTTTTTTTATCTCCAGGTACAATTTGCCCTATGAGACACCTGATATAGTAAGTAGCCCATCAGGTATCCAGCAGTAAAAACTAAATTAGTGGAAGGAAGTCCTGTCCCAACTGGTTTGACATATTGTGGCTGAATTTTTAGGTTTTAGTGAAAATAATAATGATGGCTTGATCTTCAAAGTTTTTTTTTTTTTACCATTTCCCAAATAGCTGGGGATTATCGTAGTGTAACCACTTAAAACTCTGATGAAATGTGGAAAGAATTTCTTTTTCTAATTGATACTTTGTGAGTGCAACTACTTTGCATTGTGCAGAGAGAAAAAAATATATTCCAGGCATTCGCCAAATCAAAAGTGCACGAACAAGTCCCTAAATTTCTTCCTGTCCTCAGATTTCCACCATAAAGTTTCAGACCAAATAAAAAATTGTTTTTTCACTAATTTTCTTTGAGGAAATGTAAGAGAAAAAAAAGAAAGAAACAAGTGTTTTGAGGGGTAGAATTTTGGCAATTATATGAGATTGTAAAATCCGAATGTGGATTAGCTTCAACCCATCAAAGATTCAAGAACAGCTACAGTTCTAAGAATGAGCCAAAAAAAATGGGTATGCATTGAGGGGAGGGAATTAGGAAGGGAATTTATAGCCATTCAGACATTTCCCAACATTAAGCCTTCATGAATTTTGCATTGGAAAGAAATATTTAAAAATTAAGAAACTCAGTATCCAGTCCACCCTGTGATAAATACTGCAATGTGCCCAAGCATTCCAATTTGAGCATGGCTTTGTGCTTTGCCAATCATAACAATGGGAGATAGAAGTAATAAGAGCCTGCATGAAGCACTGTGCTAATGATAATTTTCCCAGTAAGAACAAAAGAGAGGCCATTACTTTTAAACATCATTGAATATAATCAAACACTGGGTAGGCTTGTCTGTATTTAGATTTTATAACTCTACGGTTATAGCTATAAAGTAAAAAAGACATATTATAAAATTTCTGTCATTAAGAAAACTATTTATTATTACAAATGTGAATTTCTCTAGATGGTAAATTCTTTGGAATTAGTTGACTTCATGTAAGTTGATTTGTTCAGTAACACAGAATAGACTTCTTGTAAATAGGAACAAGTGTGCATCTGATCAAGATCCACTATTTTCTTATACGTATATCCCTTTTCTGCCTTCCCTCAGAATACTATCTTTCACAAAACAACACACATCTCTTCCACCAACTTCTCCCCCGAATACTGCATATTCGATCAGTGTCCACAAATGTTAGATACCGAATGTTAAATTACTATTAGGTTCGCACAAATGTAGTTGTGATTAATGGCAAAAATCGCAATTATTTTTGCACCAACCTAATAGTAACATTGAAACACAATATTAGTTATTCAACATCAGAAAGATCTTCCAGAACAGTCATCACCACAGATGGGCCAAACTATTATTTGTAGGGCACTGCAGTAAGTTAGAATTTTATCAAATTCATAAATTAATGGATATTTTGTTAAGGGATATGAACAGCCTATAGTATAAATTTGAGCTATACATTGTTGGGAGAACAAAATAGTAAAACGATATAATAGTAGCAATCACGTGGTGACCTTTCTGTCACACTTACAATTTTCAATGCACTTGTCTACTTATTATTTCATGTGTGGATGGGTTAGCTGAGTGGCGGGGCCATCAGATGTCATATATACAGATGACTCCCTTCTATACACCATTCTGCCATTAGTTGATGTCTATTTTACTTTTGCTTTTCCCTTCCCATTTCACTACTAGTTAAAATCCTAATCTTGAGTTCTAAATCACACATAGTTTTACTCATGTGTAGTTGTACCTGACAAAGAATTACACTACATAAATTCCATCCATTAGAGGTGTGGCCGAATGGACAGAAAACCATTAACATTGATTACTTCAGTGCATGTGGGATTGCAAATGCAGATGAGAAGGAGAAGGTTTTTATTTTTTCTTTATATAAGTTTACCTTATGTATTCTAATGCAAGGCTCAAGTATCATTTATAGTGAAACATTAAAATGTTCTTAAAAGTTCATGTCCTTAATGTTCTGTAAAGAAAGCATAAACTCATTTATTGCAAGAAATGCAACAATTTATTTCATTCCTCAGATTATTGATCCTAATATAAATAAAACTGTTCTGAACTTGCACAGAGATATTTAAACAAACAAAAACTAGAGAAGAAGTGAAAAAAAAAGAATGCTTTTTAAATTACTTAATCATTGTTGATGGACTGAAAACATCCAACTTACATCTCCTGAATTAAATCTGATATTTTCCTGGAGAGTAGTGAGGAGTAGTTGAGGGTAGATAGAAAACAGAGTGTATTTTGAAAAATGTAAAATTTAGAGAAGCTTAATTTAAACACTCCCTGTGTGTCAAAGAGCTATTAAATAAAATTTTCATGATTTTAATGTAAGTCAATCTGAACTAGCATATGGTCTAAATTTCTCTTAGGTTGCACATGGATTTAAAATGTAGGGGGAAAAGATCACTTGGCAAATATGCTTTTGGTTTTGAAAAACTTCCAAATGTTTAAAAAGTACTTTTCAAATCAACCATACCCATATGCATCCAGGTTTTCTCATTCTCACCACTGAAGGATAAAAAGAACTAGAATTAAGGCAAAATGGATGGAGAGGTCATACATATGCTGTAAAACTAAAAATCAGTTGATTCTTTAGGGAATTTGTTAAAAAAAAAATTTAGTCCTTATGGCAATTTAACCCAAAGAATCTAACACTTATTCTTAGTGGCTTAGGATCATGGATGATATTAATCTGTCAGAAAATGATTCTATGACTATTTCCAGAAGTGGAAAAGTGCAGAAATAGAAAATGCACATGATATTGCTATTTTATTTTGTTCCAAGTCTTGTTACTATTGGTGGAAAACAGTGTTCCAAAGGAATGAATATTTAGATAAATTATGGCATGAAGAATCAGTTTCAATCGTTTATGCATAGATACATTGATAATAACTGAACATCTTTGGCATCTGGCTTCCAGATACAGTGACGATTCCCTCATGATATCTAGAAATTAAATAGATGTGCATGAACACTTTAAAAAATGTAAAAACATTAAATGTCAGTTATTTTGAAATAAGTTATATTTTTAAATAAGAAGCATTGTTAATTAAAAATTAGAAAATAGAGAGCTATATTTGGACAATTACTCAATGTTTTTTCCAAATAACAGATGAAATATATTTTGACTTTTTTTGTTTTAAATAAATGCAAATATATAGATGCAAAACAAATCAGACATTGCTACAAATGAAATATGTGTGCTGTCTGTAATTCTCAAACATTGAATAATATTCAGTGAACTTCAACACATGCCTTTGGTGGCCCGTTAAAATTCATTATAATGAATTTTGAATTAGATTCCAAAATGAACACACTATTTTCTTAGCTTTTAGTGTCGGTCGGTTTTTTCTATTTTCATTTTTTTTTTTTTTTGACTGAGGTGGAGTCTCACTCTGTCACCCAGGCTGGAGTGCAGTAGCGCAATCTCGGCTTACTGCAAGCACCGCCTCCCAGGTTCAAGCGATTCTCTTACCTCAGCTTCTCAAGTAGCTGAGGTTACAGGTGCGTGCCACCACGCCCAGCTAATTTTTGTATTTTTGGTAGAGATGAGGTTTCACCATGTTGGCCAGGCTGGTCTTGAACTCCCGACCTCAGGTGATCCACCCAACTTGGCCTCCCAGAGTGCTGGGATTACAGGCGTGAGCCACTGCACCTGACTGGTTTTTTTTTTTTCTATTTTCATTACTAAGACTAAACAATAGTTATGTGACTGAATACAGCTGATCATTTTACCAACTCCTTTCAGCAAATTCATTTTGTCATTTTAATTAAGTACAAATTTAAGAAGTGAATAAATATAGATACTATAGCACATATATTTCCCAAAACATAATATGTGTGTGTGTGTGTGTGTGTGTGTGTGTGTGTGTGTGTGTGTGTGTGTGCATTTGGGAAATAAAAGAGTATTATATTTTACTCAAACAACATCAAACATGCAGTCAGGTAAGTTTGATGAAGAAGGTAATATTTCAGCCTAAGAATGAGAATTCTGTAAGACAATGTGTTACTTTATAGTATCAGTTATGTGACCCTTCCACACTGATATTTTGGGTGCAATTGCACCCTCTTTGCCATATACTCTTGGGAGAATAGAAGGTTCTTCACATTTTTCCATTCATTATAACTTCTCCTGTAGGACGGCCCACAAATACATTTCCTGGACTATATTAAGGAAACAAAAGCAAACAAATATGAGAAAATAATAAAGGTAAGTGTCTGGGAGGGTGGGAAATCAAATTCAGTGGGGTTTAAACTATATCTCATACAAGTGCCCCAAAGTTGTGCTTTTGGAGAAATTCACCTTGGATAGAGACATGGTCAAGTGATATATTCCCTTTACCTTTTTTAAAAAACAATACATAGCTATATCCTTGGAAGAGAGGCAAGGAGTGCTGTAAGGGTGACTATCTTTGATTTCTGTTGTGCTTCAGAGGAAGTGTAACTTTCTTAAAAGATACCTTGACTTTTGTCATATTTAGCTATTCGTTCCTTTTTATTTAGGAAAAAAAGTCTGAGCCTGCTGTGGCTTGGGCTCTTATTATCTTTTCTTGGGCTTCTTGGATCTCATAAATGATAACTCTACTTTTATTGTTGCCTTCTCCAAAGGAACCTGAATACCAGCGTCACCTTCATTTACTCTAAAGCATAATTCTCTGCCTAAGAAAACCCCTATAGCTGACATTTACATTTACTTTATACCTCTCTTAATCTTTTGAAGAATGCCTCTCTACCTGTTCTGCATAGTAAAGTTCTAATTAATTACAACTATGAAACAGATATTTCCTTCTTTTCTTATGTTTTATATATTGAATTACTTCATTATTGCCAAGCATAATCTATCTGCTTTGCTAAATTATTCAATATAAGCTTGCCTCTTCCATTAGACTTTGGAATTCCTGAGATAAGAAATTACGTTTTATTCTGAAAGTGTGCTTAAATCAATGGAAAGATGGTTTGTCCAAACAGGATATAGAGGAATAGAGTTATTCTGTACACAGCCACCTTTAGTTGCAAGAGCAGCTAGAAATAGGAGTTATGCTACCTTTTTAAAGACATGTCCTCAGCTGGGCGCAGTGGCTAGTTCCTGTAATCCCAGCAATTTGGGAGGCTGAGGCAGGCGGATCAGGAGGTCAGGAGATCGAGCCCATCCTGGCTAACACGGCGAAACCCAACTCTACTAAAAAATAAAATAAAATAAAATAAAATAAATTAGCTGGATGTGGTGGTGAACGCCAATAGAGGCAGAAAATCATTTGTTTTAACATCCATTCATGTCTGTAAAAAATTCTAAGTACATTGGAAATGAAAGGGAACCTCTCCAGTCCAATAAAGGGCAATTATGAAAAACCTATAGCAACCATTATAACATATGATAAAATCTTGAATGCATGCCCCTTTAAGATTAGGAAGAATGCAAGTATTCATGCTCTCACCACTTCTATTCAACATGTGCTAACCACTGAAATAAAGTTTTTTTTTAAAGGTATTAATATTAGGAAGAAAAAAATAAAAATCTATTCATAGAAGAAATATATGTGTAAAGCATACTATGGTGTCTTTAAATAACTATAATTTACAAGGAAATTTATCAAGGGTTGCAGGATACAAGATCAACATTTAAAAATCAAATCTTGGTGAGAATGTGAAACAACTATTAACTCTGAAAAATGAAACAAAGTAAACTTAAATGTTCTTCTTCTTCCTTTGATTTTTTTGTATAAAGTGTTAAGGATATAAAAATATTAGAAGTCATGCCATAAAAGTAAAAAAAGAAAAAAAATTCTCTTTGAATTTTTATTTTTTGACTTTTCTTTTTTTTTTTTTTTTTTTTGAGACGGAGTCTCGCTCTGTCGCCCAGGCTGAGTGCAGTGGTGCGATCTCGGCTCACTGCAAGCTCCACCTCCCAGGTTCAGGACATTCTCCTGCCTCAGCCTCCTAAGTAGCTGGGACTACAGGCGCCCGCCACCACGCCCAGCTAATTTTTTTTTTTTGTATTTTTTTTTTTGTATTTTTTATTAGAGACGGGGTTTCACCGTGTTAGCCAGAATGGTCTCAATCTCCTGACCTCGTGATCTGCCCACCTTGGCCTCCCAAAGTGCTGGGATTTAAGGTGTGAGCCACCGTGCCCAGCCATTTTTTGACTTTTTAATAACAGTCCTTCTGACTGGTGTGAGATGGTATCTCATTGTGGTTTTGATTTGCATTTCTCTAATGAATAGTCAAGCTGAGCATTTTTTTTTCATATGCTTATTGGCCGTATACATGTTTTCTTTTGGGAAGTATCTGTTCATATAAAAAGTGGTAATATTTTTTGAGAAAAAAATGAATAAATTCAGAGACAAACTCTTTTGTTGGTTAAAAGTAATATTATTGAATATATACATGCCAATGCATAAATTGAATACAATTTAATAAAATACCAGTAATACTTTTCATTGTAAAATTAATTCAAGATTATCTAGAGGAAAAAAATCTATCCAAGGTGATAAAACTTTCCTAGAAGGATTAAAAAGTCTCCATTTTGAGAACTATTTTAGATCTTCAGATTAATTTTATCTTATGTATTAGAGTGAACATTAAGAGGTGAATAAGATCCCGGATTATATGCACAATTATGAAAAAAATCATGTTTTTAAAAGTTTTGGTGGCAAGACTAACCTACTCCAAGATGGGGTTATTATTCCACCTAAGAATGTATCTAACCTCATTCATTTTGCTTCCTTTCTCTATTTTCCTTTGTGCAGCTCTCTTTATCATTGTTTTCTTTTTGTGGTTATATGGATTTGTAGACTGTGCATTTATATGGACTGCCATGCGAGCTGTCACAGCCCAGGCAGTGGAGTGTGGTTGGCTTGTGGGTAGTAAGAAGAATTTACCAACAATTGTATAGATTTGGAAAGGAAAGCTGTATTAGATGGAAAGAACGCTGCAGAGGAGTGCAGCAGGGCTCCTCAGCAAGAGAGGACTGAGTACGCCACTGCAGTAGATTTTTCCTTAGGGTATTTATGGACCTTAAAGTGGGAGCTTAAGGGTAATTTTTACCATATTAGCCACATAGGTCATGGTAAACAATTACATTTATAGACATTTTGGTGCCTTGATGTCAGCAAGGGTTGCACAATGAGTTTAGAATACATGCATTCCAGAGATGCATAGAAATTCTGGTTACTCACAAATTTTTGGAAAAGAAATCTCATACCAGATGCCAGCTTTACATAATAGGGATGTCTAATAACTTCTGAATTCCTTGGATAAGGAGTTCTGCCTCTGGATGGTCTTGCTCTCCTCGTGGACTAGTATCTCTCTGTCTCTTCACCTTTTTTTTTTTTAAGTCATACGACTATCTTTCCATTTATGCCTCTGCTAGTCTTTCTTTTCCCTTTTCTCTTGATTTTTATTTTGATTATTGTAACTTTTTCTGTACTTCTCTCTCTCCTTTCTTCTTTCTTTCCTTTTTCTACTCTTACACTTTGTTTTTGAACTGTGAAATAAATTAGAACAAATATATTTGGTGCTAAATTATGTTTATTACCCCCAAATCTGTGTTCTTATTTCACTTGTAAAGTGACCCATAAACTCAGTGTTTTCTTTAAAGCAAAAGATTAAAATAATTATAAAATAAAATAAAATTAATTTGCATTTATTTTTTCTGACTCAATTAAGTTTTAAAATTAATAATCTTTAATGGAAAAATGTTTGTCATCCTTGTTTTAGTTGAGCAGAGTGAAAGGGAACAAATTACAAATACCAAGATCATGACACATCTTTTCATGCTATGTAGGAGGTCACCTTCCCTCTAGCAATTGTTCTATCCTATACCAAGAAACTATTTTCTCTAAGAAGAATTATGCAACAGTATTCATGAGCTTTTCAATATTTCCTTTGCTAATACCCTTATCACCGTCAACATCCTACAACTGAGTAAGGTGCTTATCTTGCATGCAAAATTTAAAGGCGTGCCCAAAAACTCAATAGTAGAGACAAACATTTTAATCAATATTTTGAGAAATCAAAATTAATTTTAAAATTTGTGATAAAGTACCAAATTTTAAGCAAAGTCAGGATCAGCAACTGCCATGTTGAGCCACGTTGGAACCTGAGGCAACAGGAAAAATAAATAATATTGGTGAAGTCTTTTTTAAAAATTATACTTTAAGTTCTGGGATACATGTGTAGAATATGCAGGTTTGTTACATAGGTAAATATGTGCCATGGTGGTTTGCTGCACCCATCAACCTGTCACCTACATTAGGTATTTCTCCTAATGCTATCCTTCCCCTAGCCCCCCGACCCTGTGACAGGCCCCCGTGTGGGATGTTCCCCTCCCTGTGTCCCTGTGTTGTCATTGTTTAACTCCCACTTAAGAGTGAGAACATGTGGTGTTTGGTTTTCTGTTCCTCTGTTAGTTTGCTGAGAATGATGGTTTCTAGCTTCATCCATGTCCCTGCAAATGACATGAACTCATCCTTTTTTATGACTGCATAGTATTCCATAATGTATATGTGACCCATTTTCTTTATCCAGTCTATGATTGATGGGCATTTGGGTTGGTTCAAAGTCTTTGCTATTGTGAACAGTGCTGCAGTAAACATACATGTGCATGTGTCTTTATAGTAGAATGATATATAATTCTTTGGGTATATACCCAGTAATGGGATTGCTGGGTCAAATGGTATTTCTGGTTCTAGATCCTTGAGGAATCGCTACACTGTCTTCCACAATGGTTGAACTAATTTACCCTCCCACCAACAGTGTAAAAGGGTTCCTATTTCTCCACATCCTCTCCAGCATCTGTTGTTTCCTGACCTTTTAATGATCACCATTCTAACTGGCATGAGATGGTATCTCATTGTGGTTTTGATTTGCATTTCTCTAATGACCAGTGATGATGAGCTTTTTTTCATATGTTTGTCGGCTGCATAAATGTCTTCTTTTGAGAAGTGTCTGTTCATATCCTTTGTTCACTTTTTGATGGGGTTGTTTTTTTCCTGTAAATTTGTTTAAGTTCCCTGTAGATTCTAGATATTAGCCCTTTGTCAGATGGATAGATTGTAAAATTTTCCTCTCATTCTGTAGGTTGACTGTCCACTCTGATGAGAGTTGTTTTTTTTTTTTCTGTGCAGAAGCTCTTTGGTTTAATTAGATCCCATTTGTCAATTTTGGCTTTTGTTGCCATTGGTTTTGGTGTTTTAGTCATGAAGTCTTTGCCCATGCCTATGTCCTGAGTGGTATTGCCTAGGTTTTCTTCTAGGGTTTTTATGGTTTTAGGTTTTCTGTTTAAGCCTCTAATCCATCTTGAGTTAATTTTGTATAAGGTGTAAGGAAGGGGTTCAGTTTCAGTTTTCTGCATATGTCTAGCCAGTTTTCACAACATCATTTATTAAATAGGGAATCCTTTTCCCATTGCTTGCTTTTGTCAGGCTTGTTAAAGATCAGATGGTTGTAGATGTGTGGCATTATTTCTAAGGCCTCTTTTCTGTTCCATTGGTCTATATATCTGTTTTGGTACCAGTACCATGCTGTTTTGGTTACTGCGGCCTTGTAGTATAGTTTGAAGTCAGGTAGTGTGATGCCTCCAGATTTGTTCTTTTTGCTTAGGATTGTCTTGGCTATACAGGCTCTTTTTTGGTTCCATATGAAATTTAAAGTTGTTTTTTCTAATTCGGTGAAGAAAGTCAATGGTAGCTTGATGGGGATAGCATTGAATCTGTAAATTACTTTGGGCAGTATGGCCATTTTCATGATATTGATTCTTCCTATCCATGAGCACAGAGCATTTTTCCATTTGTTTGTGTCCTCTCTTTTTCCTTGAGCAGTGGTTTGTAATTCTCCTTGAAGAGGTCCTTCATATCCCTTGTTAGTTGTATTCCTAGGTATTTTATTCTCTTTGTAGCAGTTGTGAATGGGAGTTCACTCATGATTTGGCTGTTTATCTATTAATGGTGTATAGGAATGTTTGTAATTTTTGCACATTGATTTTGTATCCCGAGACTTTGCTGAGGTTGCTTATCAGCTTAAGGAGATTTTGGGCTAAGATGATGGGGTTTTCTAAATATACAATCATGTCATCTGCAAACTTTGACAATTTACCTCCCTCTCTTCCTATTTGAATACGCTTTATTTCTTTCTCTTCCCTGATTGCCCTGGCCAGAACTTCCAATGCTGTGTTGAATAAGAATGGTGAGAAAGGGCATCCTTGTCTTGTGCTGGTTTTCAAACAGAATGCTTGCAGCTTTTGCCCATTCGGTATGATATTGGCTGTGGGTGTGTCATAAATAGCTCTTATTATTTTCAGATACGTTCCATCAATACCTAGTTTATTTAGAGTTTTTAGCATGAAGGGGTGAATTTTATCGAAGGCCTTTTCTGCATCTATTGAGATAATCATGTGATGTTTGTCATTGGTTCTGTTTATGTGATGGATTATGTTTACTGATTGGGTATGTTGAACCAGCCTTGCATCCCAGGGATGAAGCCAACTTGATCATGGTGGATAAGCTTTTTGATGTGCTGCTGGAATCGGTTTGCCAGTATTTTATTGAGGATTTTTGCATTGATGTTCATCAGGGATATTGGCTTGAAATTTTCTTTTTTATGTGTGTCTCTGCCAGGTTTTGGTATCAGGATGATGCTGGCCTCATAAAATGAGTTAGGGAGGAGTCCCTCTTTTTCTATTGTTTGTAATAGTTTCTGAAGGAATGGTACCAGCTCCTCTTTGTACCTCCGGTAGCATTTGGAAGGCAAGCTGATTAGCAACCTTAAATCCATCTACAAAGTCCCTTTTGGCAATTCAGGTTAACATATTCACATTATAATGTTGTAAGGTCTTATATATACTTGGTCTATATATAATTCATTGTTCTCAAGTCCCTTATATTGTCAGTTGTTTTCTGTGCTTCTCCAATATTACTTAGATATTACAGTTTTATAATTTGTTTGCAGATTTGATCTTCAACAAAGCTGACACTGGGGAAAGGACACACTCTTCAATAAATGGTGCTGGGAAAATTGGATAGCCACATCCAGAAGAATTAAACTGGACCACTGTCTCACTATGTACAAGAATCAACTCAAAGTAGATTAAAAACTTAAACAGAAGACCTGAAACTATAAAAATACTTGAAGAAAACCTAGGGAAAAATTTCCTGGACTTTTGTCTAGGCAAAGAATTTATGACTAACACCTCAAAAGCCACAAGCAACACAAATAAAAATAGACAAATGGGACTTAATTAACTTAGAAAGCTTCTGAGCAGCAGAAGAAATAATCAGCAGAGTGAAGAGACAACCTCCTGAATGGAAGAAAATATTTGCAAACTGTTCATCTAATAGTGGACTAATACCTAGAATTTACCAAAAACCCAAACAACTCAACAGGAAAAAAAAAATTCCACTGGAAAGTGGCCAAAGGATATAAATAGACATTTCTCAAAAGAAGACATACAAAAGGCCAAAAGATATATGAAAAAATGCTCAACATCACTAATCATTATATAAATGCAAATCAAAACCACAATGAAATATTATTTTCCCCTAGTCATAATGACTATTACTAAAAACAAAAACAAAGCAAAACAAAATATAACAGATTGAAAAAGGAACTCTTCTACACTGTTGGTGGGAATGTAAACCAGTATAGCAACTGTGGATAACATTATGGCAATTCCTCACAAAAGTAAAAATAGAATTACCATTGGAAACAGCAATTTTACTACTGGGTATTTACTCAAAGGGGAAAAAAATCAATATACCAAGGGGATACCTGCACTCGCGTGTTTATTGCAGTACTTTTCACAATGCAAAGATATGAGACCAACCTAAGTGGGGGTTTGGGCTTATGAAGGTGATAGTAAAAAGACTCAGGGTTTGTGAAGTTGGTGAGGGATTTTGCAAAGCTCTTCAAACTGCATGCAGAACTGTTGACCAGTGAAGATGGCAAGGTGGACGGCTCAGCAGCCAGGGATGTGCTGGTGTGCAGGGGCAGTAGCATGATGTGCAGGTGTACCCAGCAATGTTTGGGGTACTCAGGTCCCAAGTGGTGCTTGGAAGAGGTGATGAAGCTCTGAAATAATTTCCGAGCATGATCTATTATCAAGCCAGTAACATACAAAATACAGAATATTTCATGAAGATATCCTCCAATAAAAATCATGAAAAAATAAAACAGCAAACAAAACAAACCAACAAAAAATGTGGTGTATATACACAATGGAATATTATTCAGCCATAAAAAAGAATGAAATAATGTCATTTGCAGCAACATGGATAAAACCGGTGTGAAATAAACCAGGCACAAAATGGTAACTATCCCATGTTCTCACTTATATGCAGGAGCTAAAAAAATTTCATCACATGGAGGTAGAAAGTGGAAAAATAGATCACAGAGACTGGGAAGAGTGAGTGGAAAGGGCAGGGGAAAGAATAAAGAGAAGTGCACTAAAGGATAAGATAGGAGGAATAAATGGAATGTTTGATAGCAGAGTAGGATAACTATACTTTAAAAAGTATTGTACTGGAGTGACGAACACCCTAAATATCCTGACTTAATCACTATGCATTACATACACGTAACAAAATTCCACACGTATCCCATAAATTTGTACGATAAAAAAAGCTAAAACCAAAACATAAAGCAAACAAACAAAATGAAATAATATTTCTAATTCTTGACTACTTTAATCTGATTTTCCTTCAGACAAATTTTGAAAATTATTTTGTGAACTCAAAAATATCTCATGGTTTATTGAGTTTCATTTTATAGGAGGGAAAATGTATGTGTTGAACGATGTTGCATTTTTCTCCAATACCATAATAAGTATTTAAATTTATTTGTCAACTTTTTTCTTTTTTTAGAATAGTATAGTTTTTGTCATTTATAAACAACACATTTCTGTTTAAGATTATTCCTATTTACTTTATATAGCCTATTGTTCATCTGAATAGGTTCTTTTTGGCTACATTTTAACATATTACATTTTAATATATTACATATTTAATATAATGTTAAATATATTTATTTAACAATTAAATATATTTAAGTTCAATATATTTATTTAACAATTAAATATATTTAAGTTCAATATATTTAAGTTCAATATATTTAATTGTTGAATAATTTATAAGAAGGTTATTGAATTTATTTTCTCATTTTGAAATTTTCCCTTGTACTGAATTATCTGGGTTTACTTTTTAAAATTCTACTTTATAAAATTATCTTAAAGTAAAATGGACCTTTTCTTTGTTCTGGTAAACAATCCATTAATTTTAGCATATATATAGATTATGTAATCAGCACCACAACCAAGATATAGAACAGGTTACTAATACCAAAAAACTCCTTCATGCTCTCTCTTTCTGAATTATTTTTATTTCTATTCTTTTTCTGTTTATTCTCTTGCCTTTTCCAGTATTACTCTAATAATAATTATACCTGTTTTCCAGGATTTATACAGTTTTCCAGGATTACTCTAATAATTACTATATATCCTTATTTTTTGTCTTACAATTGGATACATATTTTAGATTTACAGCTAGACCTCTTTTTCTGTGGGTTCCATATTCTTGGATTCAACCAATAGCGGATCCAAAATATTAATAAAAAACAATACAAATAATACAAATTCAGAAAGTGATACAGTATAACAACTAGTTACATAGCATTTATATTGCATTAGGCATCATAAGTAATCTAAGATGATTTAAAGTATATGGGAGGATGTGTTTAGATTGTATACAAATATCATGCCATTTTAACTCAGGGATTTGAGCATCCATGGATTTTGGTATCAGCGGGGGTCCTGGAACCAATCTTCTATGGATACCAAGGGACAACTAGAAAACTATTAAATCTTTATACCAGTTTTGTTAAGTTTTTAAAAAGTCGTTTCCTTTTTCTTCGTAGAAGAAAAAACATCTTAAAACTAAATTTGTTTCCTTATTTCAAAGAGTGCTAGAAATGTGGTCAGCTAGGGAAGATTTTCTTGGGGTCTATTGCCAGACCTGTGGGGAATGTAGGATGGATATGACAGTTGTGAACAGTTCAGTCTTTCAGGTATTTGGGAAACAAGTCGTGCTTAGAGAGCAAGCCACAGATAAATGATTGACCTGCAGGTAAATATGGCAAGACCCTTGGCTTATGGTTTTGGGTTGTGTATCCACATCTGTGTCTTCCTGGATAATCCATTATGAACACTTCAAAAATAATGATAATTATTACAAACATCCCTGCTATTATTTCTACTATATTTTATTAAGTACTTTCCTTGTAGTAAGCATTGAACTGAATGTTTAAAGTTTATTTCTATAATTTAATTTTTACACTATTCGTCTAAGGTACTCCATACTACCTCTCTTCTCTCCTCCTGGCTATGTTGGACTTTCCAACGTCCCCCTCCTTTCTATGATTCACCTATCCCTCGAAACAGCTATCAGTATTAGTTTGTGCTAATTTTTAATGTATTGTCAGAAACTTTAATGCATGATACCTCCTTTAATACGCAACTTCCAGTAAGCAAGTATTTGCTGGAGACAAATTGCCTTAGCCTAAAAGAATAATTTTCCAATTGTTGTATTTTGAAAACTGGGTCATAAATATGGGAATATTTCCATAACTAAATAAGTAATTTTTGTTCCCCATATGCTCTGTAATTGACTGCTTCAATGTTTTCTTCTCCTAGGCCAGTCCCAGTTGTGCTTTTCTCCAATGAACATTGCTACATCACAGGTGTGCATTCCCACTTTAAATAGCAAAGACACACTTCACATTTCTTGTTGCAACTCTGTGAAAAGTTGGGTCAACATTTTAATGACTCCCACTGCAAGTAGATTATAGTGTTTAATCCTTGATCTAGTAAATGTCACTGCTTTCTAAGGGGTTTTATAATAAAGACAGGAGAAAAATATACATCCATACTACAGGCTTCTGATGCTTACTAAAGAACTATGGTGATTTCAGTAGGCTTGTGAATCTCGGAGGAAATGGTGTTTTTGATGCTAGGTGCATAACTCGTAGGTTAAAAGCTAGATATGATAGGGTCTTCAGAAGCAGTTGTGGTTTGCATTCTTCAGATAGCAAAACAATTGACATTTATTTAATAATTACATAAAACAGAAACAATGGAGGAATAGTAAAGAAAAAATTATATATAACTTAAAGACATAAAAATGAATGGTTCCATTAAATAGGAATTAAAACATTCTAGTGATGAAAAGGAGAAAAAAATGTAAATATAAACTTATGTATATGTTTAAATCAATATGAGTAGTTCCCAATAGTAAATAAATTGTCAGTAAAATAGAAATATTCAAATGTGTGAAGCTGAGGGTTTTCAATGCATTTAATATAAAAGGAACTTGTGCCATTTTCATATGAAAAATGCAATTTCAAACAGATGAAATTATTTTGGTAGTACATGGTCTTTTTCTAAATCCCTGAAGTTAAATAGATTAGAATTTTTATTGCATATGTTATTAATAATAAAACACACTATTTCTGAACAGCATTGTTAAATTTGGATTTTGAAACCTAGAAAATTCCTTAAATTTTGCCCAGAAAATATGCTTCAAGCTTTACATAGACCATCTAATATAATTCTCACAAGTAGAGGTCAAATCTTAGGCTACTGAGACATAAGTGAAGTCAAGAATACCGTAACTACTCTTAACTACCGGGCAATAGACTCCTTTTAAGAATTCTCAAATATCATTCCATGACAAAATTTAAAAATAATTTTTTTTTTTTTTTGAGATGGAGTCTAGCTCTGTCATCCAGGCTGGAGTGCAATGGCACCATCTCAGCTCACTGCAACTTCTGCCTCCCAGGTTCAAACAACTCTCCTGCCTCAGCCTCCCAAGTAGCTGGGAATATAGGCATGTGCCACCACTCCCAGCAAATTTTTTTATTTTCAGTAGAGATGGGATTTCACTATGTTGGCCAGGATGGTCTTGAACTCCTGACCTCATGATCCACCCACCTCGGCCTCTCAAAGTGCTGGGATTATAGGTGTGAGCCACTGCACCCGGCCAAAATAATTTTTCAATATTGACAAAACAATTTAAATATGTGCAAATAAATGGAGATGTAACCAGATTTTCCTCCACATGGGAAAACATGAGGTCATCTAAAGGAAAAATATTGCTGAGGGTAACATTTATTTGTATTTTTATTTTTGAGATGGAGTCTTGCTCTGTCTCCCAGGTTGGAGTGAGTGGTGTGATCTCTGCTCACTGCAATCTCCGTCTCCTGGGTTCAAGCAATTCTCCTGCCTCAGCCTCCCAGGTAGCTGGGATTACAGGTGCCGGGATTACAGGTGTCCACCACCACACATGGCTAATTTTTGTATTTTTAGTAGAGAAAGGGTTTCACCATTGTTGACCAGGCTGGTCTTGAACTCCTGCGCTCAAACCATCCGCCTGCCTCAGCCTCCCACAATGTTAGATTACAGGCATGAGCCACTGTGCCTGGCCCATTTTTGACTCTTTTTCCATTTGTTCATTCTTTGAGTTTGTAACAATGATTTTATTCTTTTCTAAGCATATTAATATTGACTATAACTTAAATATTAGTATACTGATATTTTAAAATTTTTGACATTCGTCCACCGTGTTTCACTGACATAATGAAATCTTTTTTAGTGTACCTTGTAAACTTTTATTGATGAAGGAATGAAATATTGCATTTTCAAAGACGGATAAGTTAGAATACAGGATTAGATAAAATTGCATTATCTATTATAATTAAATTATTATCAAAACTAGATAAATATTCAAATATATAAAGTGAAATATTCAAATGTGTAATATAACAAGGGAATTCATGTAGTTTTACATGTGGAAAAAGCAATTTAACTAAAAAAAAGATTTAGATGCATATAGATTTATAAATGCCTGATCTAACACTATATTTTTTTACTTAATTAATTTTGGTCTCATCAAATTTTCCAGTAACCTGGACAAATTTCCAGTTACTCAGCTAAAATTTCTGTAGTCAAAGGCTTAAATTTCATTAGGTGGCTGGCAAAGTAAACCCTACCTGGTCACAAAATTAGCTTTCATTTACTAGGACTAAGTTTCACTTGTTTTGTACCACACTTTTGACTGTTTGGTAAAGACATTGATATTCCATAGGAAATAAAATTTCTAGAACTTGGGAAGCACTGTAAATGAAAAAATTAATTTTGAAAAATAATTCTGAGTTCTTAATGTATCTTTTTTGTTTGTTTTTTCTAGTTTAAAATATAGCTTTGGGTAGAATGAAGAGAATTAAATGAGGGAGATTCTCTTTTTAAAACATGTTTCTATGAAATAATAAATTACCAAAAGTGGAGAATAACTCTTGTAGGTTACAAGAATGCCTTTTGGTTATCAGTTGTCTTATGGAATTAAGAAATTAAAAATTAAATAATTTATCACCCTCATAAGATATTAAATGGATCTTCTGAAATCATTAAAGTCTTAGTTAAGTCTAGTGTTTAACAATAGTTGACTCAAAATATTCACATTTTTGTGTGTAAGAGAAACCTTTGAGAGTTCAACACTTATTTTATTTTTAGTTTTATTTACATGCCTTATTCAGTAGAGCACACAAATGTAATGTAATCTGCCTCAATAAATGTGTATTACATAACTCGTTAAGTAGTATTCAGATAGGTGTATAATTGTATGGGCATGTGATGACTACAGCTCAATGTGTACTAATGCTAGTCAAAACCAAGAGGTTAAACTTTTCAGATTATATCTGGTAGCAACTGTTAAGTGATTCCCCCAAAAAATGTTTACCCTGAGAATTTTTAGTTGGATTCTAGTAATCAATCTTTAAGCGAATGATAAGTTAATATGTGGTTGTAGAAATATCACATTTTCAAACTCTGTAATTTTGTTCCTTTTACAATTATAAAGCCGAGTCTGCAGATGAATGGAGGGGTTCAACTATTCCAGAGTATCTGAATTCCTGTTACTTGGACTTACTGATTCTCCTGAACTCCAGATATTCTTTTTTGTGGTGTTTTCTGTCTTCTATTTAATGACCATGTTGGGCAACTACCTGATTTTGCTCACTGTCCTATCCACCTCACACCTTCACTCTCGCATGTACTTCCTGCTCAGCAACCTGTCTCACTGACATGTGCCTGTCCTCCTTTGCCACACCAAAGATGATTATGGACTTTTTTGCTCTGCGTAAGACCATCTCTTTTGAAGGCTGCATTTCTCTTTTTTTTACACCTCTTCAATGGGACTGAGATTGTGCTGCTGATCTCCATGTCTTTTAACAGGTATATTGCCATATGTAAACCTCTCCACTATTCAACAATTATGAGCCAAAGAGTGTGTGTTGAGCTTGTGGCAGTTTCTTGTTGGACAGTGGGCTTTCTACATACAATGAGCCAATTAGTTTTTCCCTCTATTTGCCCTTCTGTGTTCCCAATGTTGTAGACAGTTTTTTCTGTGATCTTCCTTTGGTCATCCAGTTAGCTTGTATAGATATTTATGTTCTTGGGACCTCCATGATTTCAACCAGTGGTGTGATTGCTCTTATAAGTTTTCTGCTTTTGCTCACCTCCTACATCATTGTTCTTAATATTGTCAGGGACTACTCCACAGGATCCTCCAAGGCTCTTTCTACCTGTACAGCACATTTTATTGTTGTGTTAATGTTCTTTGGGCCCTGTATTTTCATTTATGTGTGGCCTTCCACAAACTTCCTGGTAGACAAAATTCTCTCTGTTTTCTATACCATCTTCACTCCCTTTCTGAATCCACTTATCTATACTTTGAGAAACCAGGAAGTGAAGACAGCAATGAAGAAGAAACTGAATATTCAGTATTTCAGTCTTGGGAAAACTGCTCCGTGATACTTCATGCAATCAATAGCGATCTCCTTTGTGAGATATAATATCAACAGTTATGTTCTTAGAGCAATCAAAAAATTAAACTTAGAATTTACCTTTCAAATAATTTAGTTTAAATTTATGAAAAGAAGTCAGGGGTAAGAAATGTGCGACATCTTGACGAAAAGTTAGCGCAGTGTTTACAAACCTTTTGAGTTATGGGTCTATTTGATAATCTGGTGAAATGTAAAGGTGATTTTCATAGAAAAATGAACATATCATCAAAATTGTGAACATAAATTCAGGACTTCATAGACCTCTGGATCCTACAAACATACCTTGGATTAAGACTAATTAAAGAAACCTGAGATAAAATATGAATCTCCTGTTTTCTAATCCAGAATACTCCCATTCTGTACAGCCTTGTGGTACTCTGATGGTGTTTAGATTAATTTAGAAGTATAATTAGCAGTGTAGGACAAAACAAGTATAACACTGGAAATAGTTTTATGGGAAAATTTATACTGTGAAGAGATTCTTTTAGTTAATGTTCAACAATCTTGATTTAAGGGGTTCAGTTGTTTGAGTTCTGTGTCAACTCTGAAAATAAGAGAACAGTGCAAAGATTCAGAAATTTAACAATACAGTTTCTTAATAGGTGTTTATACCACTATCACACTTCATAATTAATATAGTAAATAATCAAATAATAATTTGTAAAGTTTAAATCATAGACAGTAAACTACTCAAATCTGACTGGCTTTCAAAATCGGGCTGAAAATTATAAGTATGATGAATTTATTTACTACCAAGACTCAATATTTGGGAAAAATATTAGCTATTAAATTAATCATAAGTTTTTCATTTCCAAAATAAATATTGCAGCATATTATTAGTCTTAGAAGAAGCTTTGTGTCTAATTTTCAACATAATATAACCTATGGAAAGAAAGGAAAAAAAGAATTTAAGAAATACATAGCATGATTCTCCCTAATTTGGTATATTATTGATCATGTTAAATAGATTTTTTATTACAAGAGAGTCTTTGGAAATCAGCCAGCCAGTCCAATTTCCTAACAGCTGAAGTATTGAAGGGCCAGAGAATTCACAGGACAGATTTAAGGCTGAATCACTGTAAGGGGCAAAGACATTTCTGTAGACAAACATGGACCCTGGAATTAAATCTTGATTCTGTCATTTCCTAGTTGTATTATCCCTGGGGATTCACTTTACCTCTCTCCCTTTTTCATCTCTAAAAATATTGTAAAAGGTAAATTAAATATTTGTCATGACTGCTTTATGGAAAGTAATACAGAATGGGTTCTAAAAATGTCCTTTCTATTTCCCTAAAACTTCTTCCCAAAATACATCTTATATTAAAGTAGTATGCCTTTGAAGAATAACTTCTTTCAAAAAAAGTCACTAGCAGGTTAAATTCGATATTCTAGTTTTAGCATGTCTCTAAGACTGCAGCTTGTTAAGACATATGACAGAAAAACGAATAGAACGTTTTCCAGTTTTTCATTACTAATATGGTTGGGGTGACAAAACTAGGTTAGACTGCATGGTATTTTGATATACTGATAAAAATGTGTCTACTTAAAATGACTGACGTATATAAAAAGAGTTCCGGAAGCAATCAGTCATCATAGATTTGAACAGCGAGTAGCATAAGAAAAACATGACTTTGCCTTGCAAAGAAAGAAATGGCATTAATAGTTTTGCCAATTAAAAGTCCAAGATAATTGTAAAACATGCTTCAACACAACCTCCAATCCAAATATTTAACATTAAATAATGTGCAGAAGGTTATGAAGAAATGTAGTGTTGGAGCTAGATAGAAAACCACATTTTAAATTTGAAACACTAATTCATTTTAACAAATTATAGACATAAAGTCCTTGCCCATGCCTATGTCCTGAATGGTGATGCCTAGGTTTTCTTCTAGGGTTTTTATGGTTTCAGGTCGAACGTTTAAGTCTTTAATCCATCTTAAATTGATTTTTGTATAAGGTGTAAGGAAGGGATCCAGTTTCAGCTTTCTACATATGGCTAGCCAGTTTTCCCAGCACCATTTATTAAATAGGGAATCCTTTCCTCATTGCTTATTTTTCTCAGGTTTGTCAAAGATCAGATAGTTGTAGATATGCGGCGTTATTTCTGAGGGCTGTGTTCTGTTCCATTGATCTATATCTCTGTTTTGGTACCACTACCATGCTCTTTTGGTGACTGTAGCCTTGTAGTATTGTTTGAAGTCAGGTAGCATGATGCCTCCAGCTTTGTTCTTTTGGCTTAGGATTGACTGGGTGATGCGGGCTCTTTTTTGGTTCCATATGAACTTTAAAGTAGTTTTTTCCAATTCTGTGAAGAAAGTCATTGGTAGCTTGATGGGGATGGCACTGAATCTATAAATTACCTTGGGCAGTATGGCCATTTTCACGATATTGATTCTTCCTACCCATGAGCATGGAATGTTCTTCCATTTGTTTGTATCCTCTTTTATTTCCTTGAGCAGTGGTTTGTAGTTCTCCTTGAAGAGGTCCTTCACGTCCCTTGTAAGTTGGATTCCCAGATATTTTATTCTCTTTGAAGCAATTGTGAATGGGAGTTCACTCATGATTTGGCTCTCTGTGTGTTATTGGTGTATAAGAATGCTTGTGAATTTTGTACATTGATTTTGTATCCTGAGACTTTACTGAAGTTGCTTATCAGCTTAAGAAGATTTTGTTCTGAGACAATGGGGTTTTCTAGATATACAATCATGTCATCTGCAAACAGGGACAACTTGACTTCCTCTTTTCCTAATTGAATACCCTTTATTTCCTTCTCCTGCCTAATTGCCCTGGCCAGAATTTCCAACACTATGCTGAATAGGAGTGGTAAGAGAGGGCATCCCTGTCTTGTGCCAGTTTTCAAAGGGAATGCTTCCAGTTTTTGCCCATTCAGTATGATATTGGCTGTGGGTTTGTCATAGATAGCTCTTATTATTTTGAGATACGTCCCATCAATACCTAATTTATTGAGAGTTTTTAGCATGAAGCATTGTTGAATTTTGTCAAAGGCCTTTTCTGCATCTATTGACATAATCATGTGGTTTTTGTCTTTGGTTCTGTTTATATGCTGGATTACATTTATTGATTTGTGTATATTGAACCAGCCTTGCATTCCAGGGATGAAGCCCACTTGATCATGGTGGATAAGCTGTTTGATGTGCTGCTGGATTCGTTTTGCCAGTATTTTATTGAGGATTTTTGCATCAATGTTCATCAAGGATATTGATCTAAAATTCCCTTTTTTGGATATGTCTCTGCCAGACTTTGGTATCAGGATGATGCTGGCCTCATAAAATGAGTTAGGGAAGATTCCCTCTTTTTCTATTGATTGGAATAGTTTGAGAAGGAATGGTACCAGTTCCTCCTTGTACCTCTGGTAGAATTCAGCTGTGAATCCATCTGGTCCTGGACTCTTTTTGGTTGGTAAGCTATTGATTAATGCCACAATTTCAGAGCCTGTTATTGGTCTATTCAGAGATTCAACATCTTCCTGGTTTAGTCTTGGGGGGGTGTTTGTGTTGAGGAATTTATCCATTTATTCTAGATTGTCTAGTTTATTTGCGTAGAGGTGTTTGTAGTAGTCTCTGATGGTAGTTTGTATTTCTGTGGGATCAGTGGTGATATCCCCTTCATCATTTTGTATTGCGTCTATTTGATTCTTCTCTCTTTTCTTATTAGTCTTGCTAGTGGTCTATCAATTTTGTTGATCCTTCAAAAAACCAGCTCCTGGTTTCATTAATTTTTTGAAGGGCTTTTTGTGTCTCTATTTCCTTCAGTTCTGCTCTGATTTTAGTTATTTCTTGCCTTCTGCTAGCTTTTGAATGTATTTGCTCTTGCTTTTCTAATTCTTTTAATTATGATGTTAGGGTGTCAATTTTGGATCTTTCCTGCTTTCTCTTGTGGGCATTTAGTACTATAAATTTCCCTCTACACACTGCTTTGAATGTGTCCCAGAGATTCTGGTATGTTGTGTCTCTGCTCTCATTGGTTTCTGGGATCTAATTAAACTAAAGAGCTTCTGCACAGCAAAAGAAACTACCATCAGAGTGAACAGGCAACCTACAAAATGGAGAAAATTTTTGCAACCTACTCATCTGACAAAGGACTAATATCCAGAATCTACAATGAACTCAAACAAATTTACAAGAAAAAAACAAACAACCCCATCAAAAAGTGGGCAAAGGACATGAACAGACACTTCTCAAAAGAAGACATTTATGCAGCCAAAAAACACATGAAAAAATGCTCACCATCACTGGCCATCAGAGAAATGCAAATCAAAACCACAGTGAGATACCAGGTCACACCAGTTAGAATGGCAATCATTAAAAAGTCAGGAAACAACAGATGCTGGAGAGGATGTGGAGAAATAGGAACACTTTTACACTGTTGGTGGGACTGTAAACTAGTTCAACCATTGTGGAAGTCAGTGTGGTGATTCCTCAGGGATATAGAACTAGAAATAGCATTTGACCCAGCCATCCCATTACTGGGTATATACCCAAAGGACTATAAATCATGCTGCTATAAAGACACATGCACACACATGTTTATTGCGGCACTATTCACAATAGCAAAGACTTGGAACCAACCCAAATGTCCAACAATGATAGACTGGATTAAGAAAATGTGGCACATATACACCATGGAATACTACGCAGCCATAAAAAATGATGAGTTCATGTCCTTTGTAGGGACATGGATGAAATTGGAAATCATCATTCTCAGTAAACTATCGCAAGGACAAAAAACCAAACACTGCATATTCTCACTCATAGGTGGGAACTGAACAATGAGAACACATGGACACAGGAAGGGGAACATCACACTCTGGGGACTGTTGTGGGGTGGGGGAGGGGGAGGGATAGCATTAGGAGATATACCTAATGCTAAATGAGGAGTTAATGGGTGCAGCACACCAGCATGGCACATGTATACATATGTAACAAACCTGCACATTGTGCACATGTACCCTAAAACTTAAAGTATAATAATAATAAAATTAAAAAAAAACAAATTATAAACTCTTCCTTATGTCAGCTAAGCAAATAAAAAAAAGGTTAAGGTGGAAATGTACTTTTACCTCATTTTGACTTTTCTGCCAAAATTCTCATCTTTGTTTTTGAATATTAATCTCTGCTCCTGAAATGTCAATCTTTACTTCAATAATTATTTGTTGGACATGTACTCTGTTTCAGGCCCTCACTGGGTGCCGGAGATCCACTAGAATACAAGATCTGTTTCTGTGTCTTTGAGGGACATGTATCCAGCAATTAGTTACATCAGTCCCTTGTAGATGTCAATTCCAGTGTCACAAATTTCTTGTTTTGCAACGTTGAGCAAGTTTTTTTCAATGTTTCTAAGCCTCAGTTTTTTTACCTACAAAATGTAATAATATTTAACCATTAGTAATGTTGTGAAAATTAAGCAAAAATACATGTAATATATTTAATAATGCTTGGTGTTCATTAATGCTTTAATATATACTAACTACTTATATTATTGTTGCTGTTGTGTTAAACATGCATAAGACAGCAGGTACTAGAATGGAAATAAGGGTTCTTACTTGAAATTAAATGGCAGAATTTCATACTGTAATAGGATGTATCAATTTACCTAGTATTAATTATTGTTAAAATACTGGATTTTTGTCAATTATTATTAGTCTTTGATGCATTTCTGTAGCTAGCATTGTCCTTTGTATGTGTTGGCCTTTGCATATTTTTCCAAAGAAGTATTATATACTTTTGGGGTTTCTTATTTTGAATTGAAGAATATGCCAAGATTGCATAAAGGGAAAAATAATAAATACACTATGTTCAACAGGTCAATGTCTTATTTTTTGTTTTTTGTTTTTTTTTCACAGCAATGATTTTAAATAAAATAAACATAGTTTAAAAGTCTGAAGTATTTTGTCCTTCATCTCTTACCTATTCAAAAGATAGTAATGGAAATGCTGTCTTCTATAAATTAACTGAGAAGTAAATGACTTAATAGTTATCTATTGAATTTTTTAAAAACACGTTAATAAACAAGGCAGACTTTGTCCAGATTTATAAAAATATAACAAATTGTTTATTTTGAGACATAGTAGAATGTACTGTTCAGGAAATTGTTAAAAATAGAACCATAAAATTAAAGCATGAAGTAAGACATTTCATCTAATAAAAGCCCTAAAGCTGGAGAATAAATAACCTCTACTGGGGAATTTCTGGTAGAAGAGCTCATCTGGGGGGAATCAGCTAAGTCCTGAACTGTGCCCTCAAAGCCTTACTCAAGGAGCCTAGTTAAAATTTCTGGATAAATACAGCACGTCAGATTAGCCATTCTTCAACTTGTTCCACATGCCAGTATCTGAATATGGCTCTCACATTTGCAGTACCCTTGACTCCTCCTCAGACTGCAGTTTAGGTGACTCACTTTAGAGGCCTTGTCATCAAAGAAGGAAGATGAATCAGAGGTACAAAGAGAAGAAATTGGAGGTAGAATGAGAGGAAAAATGGATGCAGTCAAATAAATAGTTAGCTATTAATACATTCACAATTTTGATTCCCCTTTTTTCTCATCCACTACTCCATACAATCCACTAAATAGTCCTCCTATTTTAAAAATATATATTGACTTAATTTATGTCTCTTCATCTCTGCTGCCATCTCCCTAGACAAGGCAGTTGTCTAGGCTACTAAGACAATGGCTAGCCAGTTATCCCAACACCATTTATTGAATGGAGAATTCATTTTCCATTGCTTGTTTTTGTCAGGTTTGTCAAATATCAGATAGTTGTAGGTGTGTGGTCTTATTTCTGGGTTCTCTATTCTGTTTCTTAGTCTATGTGTCTATTTTTGTGCCAGTACCAAACTGTTTTGGTTTCTGTAGCCCTGTAACATAGTTTGAATTCAGGGAGCATGATGCCTTCATCTTTGTTAGTTTTGCTTAGGATTGCCTTGATTATTCAGTCTCTTTTATGGTTCTATATGAATTTTAAAATAGTTTTCTCTAGTTCTGTGAAGAATGTCAATGGTAGTTTGATGGAAATAGCACTGTATCTATAAATTGCGTTGGACAGTATGGCCCTTTTAACGATATTGATTCTTCCTATCCATGAGCATGGAGTATTTTTCCATTTGTTTGTGTCATCTCTGGTTTCTTTGAGCAGTGTTTTGTAGTTCTCCTTGTAAAAATATTTCACCTCCCTAGTTAGCTTTATTCCTAGGTATTTTATTCTTTTTGTGACAATTGTGAATGGAATTTCATTCCTGATTTGGCTCTCAGCCTGACTGTTGTTCATGTATAGGAATACTAGTGATTTCTGAACATTGATTTTGTATCCCAAGACTTTGCTAAAGTCGTTTATCAGCTTAAGAATCTTTTGGGCTGAGATTATGAGGTTTTCCAGATACGGGATCATGTCACCTGCAAATAGGGATAGTTTGACTTCCTCTCTTCCTATCTGAATGCCCTGTATTTCTTTCTCTTGCCTAATTGCCCTGGCCAGAACTTCCAATATTATGTTGAATAGGAGTGGTGAGAGAGGGCATCCTTGTCTTGTGCCAGTTTTCAAGTGGAATGCTTCCAGCTTTTACCAACTCAGTATAATGTTGGCTGTGGGTTTGTCATATATGGCTCAATATTTTGAGGTATGTTCCTTCAAAGTCTAGTCTGTGGAGTGTTTTTATCATGAAGGAATGCTGACTTTTATTGAAAGCCTTTTCTGCATCTATTGAGATAATCATGTGGTTTTTGTTTTTAGTTTTGTTTATGGAACATTACTATTTTAAAATTGGTTTAGCTATTAGATTCTCACTAGATCTTATTCAGTGTGTTCAGAAAGCACTTGTATTACTATATCACCATTGAAAAAATATTTGAATACTACAGTTTAGTATAATTGATTTTCTTTGTGTTCTTATATTCTTAAGTTTAATTTATTTTTAATTGACAATAATTCTACATATTTATGTGGTACATAGTGATGTGATACATATAATATGTAGAGATCAGATCAGGGTAGTTAGCATACCCATCATTTCAAATATTTATCATTTTTTGTTAGGAATAGTTGATATCTTTTCTTCTAGCTATTTGAAAATATAAAAAATATTATTTTTGGCTATAGTCATCCTACAGTGCTATAAAACATAAGAACTTATGTCTCTAATCTAGCTGTGATTTTGTGTCCTTTAACAAATGTCTCTTTTCTCCTTTTTTCTCTACATTTTTCAGCCTCTAGTAATCTCTATTCTGCTTTTTCCTTCTGTAAGATCAAGTTTTTTTTTTTTGGTTTTTTTTTTGGTTTTTTTTGAGACGGAATCTCGCCCTGTTGCGTAGGCTGGAGTGCAATAGCACGATCTCTGCTCACTGCAACCTCTGCCTCTGGGGTTCAAGCGATTCTCCTGCCTCAGCCTCCCGGAATAGCTGGGAACGCAGGCATCCGCAACCATGCCCGGCTAATTTTTGTATTTTTAGTAGAGACAGAAACTCGCCATGTCGGCCAGGCTGGTCTCAAACTCCTGACAGGCGATCCGCCTGCTTCGGCCTCCCAAAGTGCTGGGATTACAGACGTGAGCCACCGCGCCTGGCCAAGATTAACTTTTTAAAATTTCCACATAAGAATGAGAACATGTGATGAACAGCTTTTTGTTCCTGCTTTATTTCACTTAACATTATGTACCCCAGTCTCATACATGTTGTTGCAAATAACATGATTGTTATTTTTATAGCTGAGTAATATTCCATTGTATATTTGTACTGCATTAAAAAAATCTCTTCATCTGCTGTCAGACACGGGTTGATTCCATGTCTTGGTTATTGTGAATAGTGCTGCAATAAATATGAGGCTACAAATGTCTCTTTGATATACTGATTTTCTTTCCTTTGGATAAATGCCCAGTAGTGGGATAAATGGATCATATGTAGTTCTATTTGTAGTTTTTTTGTTTTCTTTTGGTTTGGTTTTTAAAGGAAACTCTGTATTGTTCTTCATAGTGGCTGTGCTAGTTTATTTTCCCACCAATAGTGTATAAGAGATCTTTTTCTGGCTCACGCCTGTAATCCCAGCACTTTGGGAGGCCGAGACAGGTGGATCATGAGGTCAGGAGATTGAGACCATCCTGGCTAACATGGTGAAACCCTGTCTCTACTAAAAATACAAAAACTTAGCCGGGCGTGGTGGCGGGTGCTTGCAGTCCCAGCTGCTCGGGAGGCTGAGGCAGGAGAGTGGCGTGAACCCCGGAGGCAGAGCTTGCAGTGAGCCGAGATGGTGCCACTGTACTCCAGCCTAGGCGACAGAGCAAGATGCCATCTCAAAAAAAAAAAAAGAGTTCTCTTTTCTCCACATCCTCACCAGAATTTATTATTTTGTCTTTTTGATAATAGCCATCCTAACTGGGGTGAGACAGCCTATCACTGTGGTTTTGATTTGCACTTTCCTGATGATAAGTGATGTTGAGCATTTTTTCCACATATTTATTGGCCATTTGTAATTCCCTGTATATTTTACCTTATGTGTACAAGATATTATTCTGAGAAGGGTCCAGACTTCACCAAACTTCCAAAGGGATATATGATGTATTTGTATACGCGCGCACACACACACACACACACACACACACACAAACACACACAAAGAGCTAAGAATCCCTGGAGTGGGGATCAAGAGCACCGTAATTGAAACTGGATTGCCTGATTTGAATCTAGCTTTTCACCATTTTCCAGGTTTGTGGCTTGGGGAATGTTAATTAGCTTCTCCATTCTAATTTTCTCATCATCTTGTAAGCAGAATTTGTAAGTTACCAGGCTGCAAGCCATAACTGTCCTCTATTCCCAACGTGTTTCATGTTCCCTCAAAGATTTATAAAGAAATCAAGTTAATTACCAAAATGAGATAGTGGAAAATTTCACAAATAAATACAGATTTATTTATTTTCATGAAAAATGAAACAAACAAATATAAGCCCGGCAATATTTGGCCAGAATTCCAAGTTGGAGCTCAGCTTTTAGATCGAATTATAACCAGAGACCTCATCTCTCTGTTTTGTTTTGCACCAGGCCACTCCATTCATGTATATTACACCAGCAGTTCTGCCTACATGAATAGAGCAGCCTCGTGCAAAACAGAACATGCCCTTTCTACCACCATGCCTACAACCTTTTTTGCATTTCTAACTCTCACTTTACTGTAATCCACCCTTGTTCCTAGCCTTTCATGCCTTACTCTCAACAAACATTAGCATTTGTTGAATCACCAGGAATATAATGTTTTTACAAATTATTCCTATATGAGACTTTAGGTCAAGCAGGATCATAGAATCTGTTATACTTTTATCCTCTTCTTGTTTTATACCTCTCTTCCTTGTGTCCTGATTCGTTTTCTGTTTGTACTCTAGCAGAAATCTGTTTTCAGTCATTGGCATTTCATTATACACTGAAGAGCTATGCTAGCTCTTCCAAGGATATGTCTAATTATGAGAGGATAGGATTTTTCTCTAGGTGAAGTATCTCAGAATTAGTAGGGAGGAGATGACTGTCGTAAGTTGAATTTTCTGCCTTTTAGGCTACTCTTAGTAAAGATAATCCAAGAAATGTTTTTTGGCCCTTTTTACATATCATAATCTGTGAGATGTACTGAGGAAACAGAAATGATAACATAACTTTCCTATCCTTGAAGAGATTATATTCTAACAAGAGGAAAGATAATTGCCATGGTGTAAATTTGCATGTAGTGATATGGGAACCTAGGAAAAGGCAAGTCTAAATGTCCCTGGCAAAGGCAGAGTAAGCTTGGAGATCAGAGGTAGTGCTGAATTTGAGATCTGGACGACAGGTTGGAGTAAAATAAGCCAGGAAGGGAACAGCATGGACAAAGGCAGAGGAGCATAAAATGCCCAATGAATTCAGGACCTACATTTGGTTTACTATTTCTGGAGCACACGATATTAAGTTAGTAGTAGCGGAAAGAGAATCTGTGCTGATAGGAGGTGGTCAGAGCCTTGGTTGCTACTATAATAAAGACATTAGGCATATTGTAGAGGTAATGGGGAAGCATTGATTAAGTGGGGGCAGACTATCAGCAGCTGCTTAACTTTTATCCAGTTTCTGCTGTGAGAACTTTTTACAGACTTCTCGGGTGATTTGCTTAGGATGTTTTATCTTATTTTTCCCTGTAGTGGATAAAAGGATGCTAAACATACAGTCTGCACTTGAAGACTATATTGGAGCTACAGAAAAAAAGTTATCCTTGTTCTTTTTGTCTCTTTCCACCCCTCCTGTATAACTTTGAATTTGCTTGTTTTGACCAACATACTGAGACTTGGCTTATGTGGAGTTATGTGGACTATTAGCCTAAGTAATTTCCAGACCGAAATCTCTCTTTTCCCTCTTATTACCTTCTTTCCTCAACGCCTTATGTCTTGAAGCAACTTCTCAGAGTCTCTCTACCTCCCATACTCTGAAATGACCTTATTGGTTTATGGAAATCTGTTCCTCTACATTGCAATTCTTGCATTTTCACTGATGTGGCAGTTGGTGGAAGCCTAGACCTTAAGATGATAGAACACCTGGAGGGGAGCAGGAAGGATTGCCGAAGAGATCTAGATATCCCTCATGAGGGAGGCACTCCTCAGCACTTGTTTTTCCAGGTGTGAAGTATTCTGACTTGATACTAATTTTGACAATTTTCATCCACTATTGATGAATATCATATATTTATTTATTCTCAAATATTTATTACTGAAAGTTTATAATGTGATGGGCATTATTTTATGGATTACAGAAAAAATAGCAGTGAGGCTGCGAAATAGAAAGCAACAAATTACTACAGTGTAGGATTCTGCCTACCTCCACAGCCTTATTTTGCATTTTTCTCCTCCTTGAACACTAACTTCCCTTGTCTTCTAGTGTGCCAGGCTCCATTGCTGTTGGGGCCTTTTCCAAATGCCATATATCTACATAATGATATCCATTTGCTCAACCTGCCCATGTCCTGTACATGTACCCTCAGGACTAAACCTTGATGGAATTTCTCCAAGAAGTCTTCCAATGACCACAGCAACCGGGGAAGGTTCCGGCATTATATGTTCTTTCGCTATTCTATACATGTTCCTAATAGTGCCCAGCATAATTATAATTAGAAATGATTTTGCTATTCTTTATTGAATACCTTTATATCCCCCCTCTAGACTGGAATTCCTTGAGGGTAGAGCGAAATATATATTTACTCTCTATTGCCAACAAGTAGCAGAAGGCCTGGCATACACAGATACTCGTGCACTTGTTGAAATATTAAATGAGCTGCAATGATAGAAGTATCTGCAGGTTAGTTTTGGAATATAGAGGAGGGATTGGCCAATTATGACAGGTATAAAGGAAGGTTAATTGATGTAACAGAATGCGGTGATAGTCTAGTAGAATCTTAAAATAGGATCTTAGGACAGCAGGGTTGAGGGGAGAGCATTCTAGGCAAAAGGAAGAGCATATGCAAAATGTGGAGGGTAAAACAACATGATGTGTTCTGAGAACGGAACTCATCCATCAGTTTAGAAGAAAAAGATGCTGGTTAGGAGACTGATAAGATATGAAGCTAAAGATTTAGGCATTTAGATAGACCTTAAACTACTTATAAAGGCAATTTTCTATTTACAAATGTGCATACCTTTTGAAATAAAATCTTATTACTGAAGATTTATTCTATGAATACGTCTGATACATAAGAAATGGTATATGTTCACTATTACTTATTGTGGCACTATAATAAAATAAATAGGAGAAAACTTCATTAACTATCAATAAGATACAAATTAAATAAATTATCCATAGAGTGAAATAATATGAAATGGTAAAAATAATTAGAACTCTCTGTACTGATACTCAAAGCTTCCATACTATTAAGTAAACAAAAAAATAAGTTGAGATATGTAAAATGAATACTCATTTTAAATGATAAGAAGCAAAAAGTATTAATCTATATTTGAATCTGCTTGTATTTGGTTAAAGAAACCACAGATATGGTAATAAAAATTAAATAAAATTAATAAAGTAGATTCAGATGCGTGTATGTTTGTGCATGTGTATGCATACATGCAAGGGAAACTGGAGAGATAAGAGCAGGGATGGAAAGCACACTTTCAATTTTATATATTTTGATACTATTCTGATATTCCCTTTTTTATTATATTACCTTATTTTTATTTTAGTATTATGTCATGCATCAGTTTTATCTTATCAAAGTTGATATACACCTTTCTTTATAGAATTTCTTATCAATATCTTTTTTATTTAAACAGTTACATTTTTAATTATGAACATGACAATTTCAGCAAAAATAATGTACCAACTTTGTGCCAATAGTAGTGGAGGATGCAAAGGAAGGCAAAATCTAGTGGTCTGGAGAATCTTCCAATTTAGTCAGGAAGACATGCAGCACATAACTAGGTGTATGTTTAAGTATTTTACCATAGATCTACAACATTCATGACATAATCTCAGCTACACAGGGCAATAGGAACACCTTAAGTATTGTCAGGTAAACTAAGAAAATGTAAGTGATATTTTAGCAGTCAGTTATGCTCACTACCTGGGTGATGAGATCATTTATACCTCAAACTTCAGCATCATGCAATATACCGATGAAACAAACCTGTACATGTACCCTCTCAATATAACGTAAAAGTTGAAATTTTTTGTACATATTATGGGGTACATGTGATGTTTTGATACAGGCATACAATGTGTAATGATCAAATCTGGTTAACTGAGGCATCTATAACCTCAAGCATTTATCATTTCTTTGTGTTAGGAGCATTCCAGTTCAACTCTTTCAGTTATTTTTAAATATACAGTAAATTATTGTTAATTATAGTCACCCTATTGTGCTACCGAATACTAGACCTTATTCCTTCTAACTGTATTTTTGTACCCATTAGCCATATCATCTTTATCTCTCCCTCCCCACTACCCTTCCCAGCCACCATTCTATTCTCTCCATGAGTTCAATTTTTTTAGCTCCCAAATATGAGTGAGAACATGTGATATTTGTGTAAGTCAGCTTAATAGACAGCTTCTGAACAGCTTGACTAAAGAAACGTACATTGTATTTTTTTCTTTTTTTTTCCTAACTAATGTTGGTGAGGATGTGGATAAAAGGGAACCTTCGTATGTTCTTGGTGGGAATGTAAACTGGTACAGCCACTATGGAGAACATTATGGAAGTTCCTTAAAAAACTAAAAATAGTACTACTATATAATCCAGTAATCTCATTCCTGGGTCTATATCCAAAAGAAAGGAAATCAGTATATTGAAGAGATATCTGCTCTCTCATGTTTATTTCAGCACTATTCACAATAGCCAAATATGGAATCAACCAAAGTGTCTATCAATGGACGAACAGATAATTAAACTGTGGTGCACATACACAGTGAAATATTTTTCAGCTATACAAATGATAAAATCCTGTTATTTGCAAAGCATGGATGGAACTGGAGGATATCATGTTAAGTGAAGTAAATCAGGCATGAAAAGACAACTATCACATGTTCTCACTCATATTTCTCACTCATATCTCAGCTAAAAAAATTGAACTCATAGAGAGAGAAAGTAGAATGATGGCTACTGGAGATTAGGAAGGGTAGTGGGGAGGGAGATATAAAGAGGATATGGTTAATGGGTACAAAAATACAGTTAGACAGAAGGAATAAAGTCTAGTATTCGGTAACACAATAGGGTGACTATAGTTAACTATAATTCATTGTCTATTTAAAAATAACTGAAAGAGTTGAATATAATTTTAGAAAAACATTTTTTTCTGTATATATATATACACACACACATTTCTGTATATCTGTATATATGTAGAAAATATTTTAAGCTATTAAAGTTAACTAGTGCATTTAGCAATGTTGTTTGATAATGGTTAATTTTTCCCAAATTGATCCATAGATTTAATGCAATCTCAATCAAATTTCTAATAATATATTTGAGCAAACTGACAAGCTGATTCTAAAATTTATATGCAAATACAAAGAGGTAAGAATATCCAAAGAAATTCTGAAGGAAGGCATACACTACATATATCAAGACTTTCTTCAAATTTTGAAAGAAGACACAAGAAGTCTTCATATATGGTAGACTATGTCATCCTTTGAAACTTTCTTGACTATTCTTGCCTCTTTGCATTTCCAAAAACATGGAATTAACCTAGATGCCCATAAATAGTAGACTGGATGAAGAAAACAAGATACATATACACCATGGAATACAATGCAGCCATAAAAAAGAATGATATCATGTCCTTTGCAGCAACATAGGTGAAGCTAAAGGCCATTATCCTAAGCAAAGACACACAGAAACAGAAACAAAAAACCAAATACCACATGTAGTCACTCATAAGTGGGAGCTAAACATTGAGTAGGAATGGACATGAAAAAGAAAACAATAGACACTGGGGCCTACTACAGAGAGAAAGGTGGCAGAAGGGGGAAAATCCAAAAACCACCTATTGAGTACTATGCTTATTACCTGGGTAACAGAGTAATCTGTATAACAAACATCTGTGACATATAATTTACCTATAAAACAAACTTGCACATATACCCCTGAAATAAAAATAAAAGTTAAACAAAAGACTATATATTGAAATCTTGTATTGGTAAAGAAAAAAGAAACATGCTAGTGAAACACATTAGAGATTCTGGGAACAAAAAGAAAGTATATAGTCACGTGATCTATGAGAAATAGGATAATGAAGAGAAGAAACAAAAATATGATGCTTGGCATTTATACTCCTACCTTGAGCAAACAACTACAAAAAAGCTTGGCTCTAAATTCACAAAATTCACAAAAATAATTCAGAATAATATATATCTCTATATAAATAAAAATAAAGCTTTTAGAAGATGATATAGGAGATATAGGAGAATGTTCTCATGACTTTTGTATATGCAAGGATTTCTTAAATATGACAAATTATTTTAAACTTAAAAGAAAAAATAACAAACTAGACTTCATTAAAATACATTATCAATCATCATTAAAGACATTATGAGAGTGAAAATGCAGCTCATAATTTGGAAAAAGAAATTCACTAAGCATATAAGCAGCCCCCAAGATATTCCTCCTTTTAAACTTTATATTGAAAATACTAAAAGTCTGCTCATAAATCAGTAAGAAAAAAGCAGACTAATGGATAAATGGGCAAAAACTTGATAAGCCCTTTACAAAAGGAGATATTCAAATGCTCAATAAGCATATGAAAGTTTACTTAACTGTATTAATAATTATTCATATACATATTGAAATTTTAATGCAATATTTATTTATATACATCAGAATGGCTAAACTGAAAAAGTAATACTCTCCTAGATGTTAATTAGGATGTGGAGCAACAGAAACTCTCACAGACTATTACTGAAACATGCATTTATACAATCGTTTTGGAAAGCTGGAAGAATATACCAAAAGTGAACACACATATACTACTCCACCACACACTAATTCTACTAATTTTCTCCTAGTTGTATGTCCAACATACAATATATACTAAAAGGCATGTATGAAATATTCATAGCAGTTCTATTAGTAGCAGAACTGTAATACAAGCCATATGCCCATCAACAATAGACTAAATACTGGTATATTAATAAAATAGATGACCATATAACAACGAGAATAAAAGAACTATAATTGTACACCAAAACATAGATGTATGCTGAGCAAAAAGTCAGACAATAGTTAAAACAAACTGTATTACTTTATATAAATTCTAAAATGGCAAATGTAACCCATTTTGTTAGAAGTCAGGGGACTAATTACTCTTCAGTTAACAAAGTCAAAAACTGAAAGAAAGTTTAAAAGGAAGAATAACTTAGGGGCTGGTAATGTTCTTTAGATCAATCTATTAAATAGTCATGTGGCTGAGTTCCTGTGAAGGTATGGTAGTCTCCCAAAAGGTATTCATGTCTTCATTCCTGAAATTTATAAATTTTACCTTATATTTGAAAAAAGGGGTATTTGTTGTTGTGCTTCATTTATGAATCTTGAAATCTGGAGATCATCCTGGATTATCTAGCTGGGCCTAAAATTCAATCACATGTATCTGTGTAAGAGGAAGGCTAAGAGAGACCTTATACATAAAGTGGTAGATTGATATAAAGTTGGAGCAAAGAGATTTGAAGATGTGAGAGTGATGTGGCCAATAGCCAAGGAATCCTCAGGGACACCAGAAGCTGGAAACGGCAAGAAACAGATTTTTCTCCAGAGTTTCTGAAAGAAGTGTGGCCCTGTTAACATCTTGATTTTGATCCAGTGATACTGATTTTGAATTTCTGTCCTCCATAACTAAGAGAAAATATGTTTCTGTTCTTATGAGCCACCCAGTGTGTAGTAATTTGTTACTATAGGAAACTAATACAATGGTGATTCATCATTCATCAAACTATACATACACTTATGATTTGTGATTTTTTATGTTTCTGTTACACCTCAGTAAAGAGTTTACTAAAAATTAAATGCGTAAAGAACAGGCTTAAGTGATGTATGAACTTCTTCAACAAATATTAATAAAGTTCTTATTCTATCCAGAATTTCTGCTAACTACTGGGAATTTAATGATGAGAAAAATGAAAAATATCCCAGTCCTAGTGGAAAAGGCAGGTTAAACAAATAGCTATAGAGTCTAAATTGCTCTGATACAGACTTAAGAGCAGGTAAGAAAAATCTGAGGCCTGAAGTATGTTAGTAGACAAAGAAGAAAAGTGAAGTTCTCCCTAGTACAGAAATCTACTTACAAAGGAAATTACCTACAAAGGATAATCAGATAACCACTGCACTGGAGAAATTAAAAGCTCAGATTATAGGAGACAGAGTAAATTACGGGGAACTAAGTATTCATCAATTTTCTTATATCTTCTTCTAGAGTGTAGAGCTGTTACTGGAAAATAGCTCCCCTTCCGGAACTACAATTCTTAGTCACCTTTCTTCTAAGCAAGGCCATATGTCCTATTCTTACCAACAAAATATCATATTCTTATCAACAAAAAGAAATAATTTGACTAACATAGTAATAATGAAGTCTACCTTAACTCTTTAGTCCTTTGTCTGCCAACAGGATGCAGAAGACTCTGGGATCCTAAATAAATCTTAAATCAAGAAGATGCAAGAGGAAGTGACACCAATAAGATAGCTGACTAGAAGTTCCTAACACTCAACCTCTTCCCCGGCCACCACACAAAAGGACCAAAGAAACAAATAAATAACCACATTTCAACTAAAATATATGAAAGAGAGCCCCGGAGTACAACAAGGAAATGGCAGAGACCATGTGGATCACGGAGACTCAGGATGGCCATATAAAAAAGGGAATGGAACACTCTGCCTTTACCATCTTTTCTCTCCTAGTGGGATGAGGTCAGAGCCAGGGCAGAGTCTCCTTACAGAGAAAAGGCATGCAGGAGGCCCTCAGCAACACAAATTAAAATGTGGACACCCACAATCTTTGCTCCTGGTGATCACTGTAGTCCTTACAGGTCCTAGGCCCAGCCTGAGGAGTTGCCTGGAGTTCACATGTCTATGTTACTCCAAACAAGGAGCTCACATTGTGTCTCATCCTGCCCTATTATCGAAGCTGCTGCAGTGTAATGACATCTTGAGACTGAAGCCACTGCTAGGGTGCCTTCTCATTTGGGGGCCAGTAGCCACTCTATCTTCCCATATCCTAGGCTTCACTGCCACTACACCACACCTACTCATGGTAGCGCACCATTCTGCAGCTGAGCAGCTACAACTTCTAACCCCATGGAAACAAACTGCCAAGAAGGCACTCCATCTTTCCAACCCAGTGACTGTGGTATCTTGGCTCCGTCTACTCAGAGCCTAGGACCAGCACAACAGCTGTAACCTTAACACCTGAGCCCATGTGGCAGCACCCTGTTCCCCAAGGAACAGGCACTCATGCCCAGTGATGAGGCTGTACCCAAGCTAGCAGAGCAGCCTCACAAACTCCTGCAGCCTAAGACATTTTCTTATGAGGAAATCCCCCTATATGGGACTTCATGGCTGTATCTTGCTGCTCGGACTATCAGCATATTTCTCAGAATATTTCTCAAACTTGCAGGCCAGGAAAGAATGGGATAATATATTCAAAGTGCTGAGAGAAAAAAATAAAACTTCTAGTCAAGAACAGTATACTCATCAAAGTTATTCTTTAAATATGAAGGAGAAGTAAAGTCTTTCCCAGACAAGCAAAAGCTGATGAAATTCATCACCACTAGAACAGCTGTACAAGAAATGCTTAAAAGACAGCTTCAAAGGATGTTAATTGCCACCATGAGGTGAAAGGATGTTAATTACTACCATGAAAGTATTTAAACTCACTGGTAGAAGTAAACTCATAATTAAATTCAGAGTGCTACATTATTGTAGTGGTGGTATACAGTATGAAGGTTAAAAGTCAAAATGGTCAACAATAACCATAGCTACAATAAGTTTTTAAGAAATAAACCATATAAAAGATGTGAATTAAGACAAGAAAATTATAAATTGGGTTGGAGGGTAAAAGTCTAGAATATTTGCAGGCAATCAAAGTTAAATTGTTATTAGCTTAAAATAAACCTTTAGAACTATAAGATTTGTTATGTAAGCCCCAGAGTAACAAAAAAGAAAAAAGTTACAGCATATATGCAAATGAAAAAGAGAATGGAATAAAACCATGAAACCACAAAAGCAAACACAAGAGAGGAAGAAAGAAACAAAGACCTACAAAATAACCAGAAAACAATGAACAAAATGGCAACAGTAAATCCATAACTATCAATAATAACCTTCAATATAAGTGTATTAAATTCTGTAATTAAAAGATGGCTGAATGCATTTTAAAAACATACAACTATATACTGCTTACAGGAGACTTACTTCACCTGTAAGGACACATATTGACTAAAAATAAAGAAGAGAAAACTATATGCCATGCAAATGGAAATCAAAAGAGAGCAAAAGTAGCTATACTTAGATCAGATAAAATAGACTTTAAGTCAAAAACTGTAAAAAGAGACAAAGATGGTCATGATATGATGAACAGGTCAATTCAGTAAGGGGATATAACAACTACAAATATATATGAATCTCAAACCAAAACACCCAGGCATATAAAGCAAATATTATTTGTAAAGGGAGAGATAGACTCTAACGCAATAATAATAGAGGACTTCGATATCTCACTTTTGGCAAAGCACAGATCATCTAGACAAAAATTCAGCAAAAAAAAAACAACAAATATAAAGCGCACTCTAGATCATGTGGACCTACCAGATATTCACAGAACATCCCACTCAACAGCTGAAGAGTATGCATTCTCCTCATCAGCACATGGAAGTGTCTTCAGGGTAGATCAGATGTTAGGCCACAAAACAAATCTCAGCAAATCTGTAAAAATCAAAATCAAGTATCTCTTTTGACCACGATGGAATAAAACTAGAAATCACTAACAGTAAAAACTTTAGAAACCATTTAAATACATGTAAATTTAACAACGTACTCCTCTATAACAAATGGATTAATGAATAAGTTAAAAAGAAAATTCAAACACTTCATGAGACAAATAAAATTGGAAACACAGTATATGAAAACTTATGGAATACAGCAAAAGCAGTTCCAAGAGGGAAGTTTACAGCAATAAACTCCTACACCATAAAAGACAAAAAGTCTCAAATAAACAGTCTAACCTCATACCTCAAGGAACTAGAACAACAAGAACAAACACAAAATTAGTAGAAAAAGAAATAAATGAGAGTGGATATAAGTGGAATAGTGACTAAAACAATACAGAAATCCTTGAACAGAAACAAACCTTTGGTTAGATTAACTTAGAAAAGTAGATGGAAGGTTCAAATAAAATCAGAAATAAAAAAGTATACATTACAACTGATGTAACAGCAATACAAAGGATTATAAGAGACTATTATGAACAACTACATGCCAACATATACATATACAACCTACCAAAATTGAATTATGAAAAAGTAGAAAATCTGAAGAGACCAATAGTGAGCAACAACATAGAATCTATAATAAAAAGTCTCCCATCAAAGAAAAGCTCCAGATATGATGGCTTCACTACTGAAATCTACCAAACATTTAAAAGATGTTATCAATGCTTTTCAAACTATTTCAAAATAATTGAAGATAAGAGAATTCGTCCAAACTCATTCTACAATGCTGGCATAACTGATTAAAAAAACAGTCAAGGACACAACAAAATATGAAACGACAGGACAATATCTCTGATAAAAATAGATGCAAAAATCTTTAAGAAAATACTAGCAAACCAAATTCAACAGCACATTAAAAAAATCATTCACCATGATCAAATGGGATTCATTCTAGATAATACAACCTACATAATACAATAAATGTGATATAGCACATTAGCAGGATCAAGGACACAAGCTAATCTATCACTTTGATAAACAGAAAAAGTATTTGACAATATTCAACAATGCTGTTTGATTAAAACAAAATGTACCTCAACACAATAAAGGCCAAAAATGATAAACTACAGCTAACTGGAGAAAAGTTGAAAGCTTTTCCTCTAAGATCTGAAACAAGACACAGATGCCAATTTTCACCACTTTTATTCAACATAGTACTAAAGTTCTAGCCAGAGAAATTAGGCAAGAAAAATAAATAAAAAGGATCTATTTGGAAAGAAGGAAGTCAAATTGTTTATTTCATGATTTTATACATAGATTTTATATAAAGGTTCAACCAAAAAGCTCTAAGAAGTGATAAATAAATTCAGTAAAGTTGCAGGATACAGCATCAACCAAAAATATCAGTAGCATTTCTTTTTTTTAATAACTTTTATTTTAAGTTCAGAGGTACATGTGCGGGTTTGTTACATAGGTAAACTTGGGTCATGGGAGTTTGTTGCACAAAATAATTTCATCACCCAAGTACTTATTTGTTCTATTGGCTGCAGGGTGACTATAGTTAATATTGCATATTTCAAAATAATTAGAGGAAAGGATTTTAAAAGTCCTTACCACAAACTAATGATCAATGTTTTAGATAATGAATATGCTGAATAACCTGATTCTACCATTACTGAATATATGCATGTATTGAAACATCACACTGTGCCCCATAAATATGTGCAATTATTATGTGACAATTAAAAGCAAAATAAAACTTTTCAAAAATAAAGATGGAAGAAACCTGGGTTGCTCAATCTCTGACGGGTGACCAGTCACCAACCATAACACTACTGAGCATAGGTACATGAGCAGATATATCATTTCATGTGGCTAAGTACCTAAAATTTTATGATATTTTGTTACATTAGCTAGAATTACTCACACTAATAACAAAGAGAGTGAGATATAAGCCTGGGTAGAATAATCAATTTTAGAATGATGTTGTTAAGTCTTACTAAGAAATCTCAACTTTGCTAAAAGGACAATGGAAAGATTGAGGTATTTTAGGAGGTTTAATGTTATATATTTAGACTAAGCAATTTGATTGATTACAGAAAATGTATTACAAATAAAAAATCATAAAGATAATGAGATAAGTTGATGACACCTATTGCATCAATCCAGTGTGTAATGAATTTGGACTAGTTGAGGATCATAGTAAAATAGAATTGAACAGACTCAGAAGTAAAGTTTATATAGATAATGCCTATTACTTGACTACATTTGACGGTAAGGGAGAAACAAAACTGGTGCAAAATTTTCTTGCTTGAGGAGCTAGCAAGACAATACACAACTCCAGGAGTTCATTCATTTAAAAAATGTCTTTATGAATTGTTACATAAGGGAAAGATAAGTTGAATATTGTCCATAATGAATTTGAAGTGTGCATATGAAAACAAGTGGAGATGCTCAGTAGGTAATTGAATATATAGAAAAATATACAGAAAAAAAAAGCATGCTATTAAAAAAAAAAGTACCTTTAACACCTTCTCACAGGAAAATGACAAAATTCCCCCTAAAACCAGAAGCCATTTATTTAGTGAAATAGCTTGGTGGGTCACATTTTTGTAAGTGTTCAGCAAAAAGCAGACCCATTACAATGGGTCAAGAAATGTACTAGCCAAGGCCACAGAAGAAAACATAAAACCTATTTGGCAAAGGTTTTCAATATAATATGAGAATCAACTATCTATAAAAATCTTGGCAGGATTAAATGAGGCATCCTACCACCAGAACCAGCAGGAAGCTTTATTACTCTTGGCCTGGAGAGACAAGTAGAGGGTTAGAAATTGTTGAGAGCTAGAGCCATAAAGGGACCTACAAGGTATAAATACTCAAGGATAGATTACTAGAAGAATTCTAGTGAAGTGGCAGGGAGGAGAAACTGAGTAAAACCCAGACCTTTCTCTCCTTTTTCCCTCTAATCTCCTGCCAGCTCCTTTCATTCTCCAATCTCAATAAAGGCTAGAGGCAAAAAAGCCCAGATAATGTAGCCATGATAATGAGCCAACAGGGGCCTAGAATAGAAAAGGGTGGAGAATGAAACAAACAACTAAAGAAAACTTCAAGAGAAATCAATGGGAAATGATGACCTGGGGACAACTGACATGATGTAATAGTTGATTTCAAGAATTTAGGGTATAAATGGGAAGAGATGAATTTATAGTTGGGAGACGATGTGTTAAGAAAGTTAGATACTTAAGAGAGAAAGTTGAAGGAATTCATACTAATGGGAATGGGTTTGGTTTTACAAAGTAAGAAATGAATTTATACAGTACATATATACATATCCTAAGAGCCCATGTAAAGAAGAAAATCCAAATATCTTGTTCTAGGGTGTGAGAATGATCATCAAGACTGTTTTCTGTGCTTCCTTCCCCTTATCATTACATAGGTCCATAATGGCTAAATCTCCTTACTGTCCAACTGTACAAGAAGAGACCTAATTCTGAGTGGTCTATTTCGGTTCATTTCTATGCAAATTATCTGGCATTAAAATTCAATTTAAAAAATTAGCTCAGCTCCTATTGTGCCACCAGGATGATTTAAATTCTGTTTTTTCTTAAAAGAAAAGGAGCAGAACATCTCTAAATCTTTGCATTTCAAATATTTGGTTTCAGTTTTGGGTCTGGTTCTCAACACTGACCACTAGTATTAACATACAGTTTATTAGAGGAAACTTGTGTCAAATTTTCTATAACAATAGTCACAACAACATATAATGAAAAGAAAAAAATGTAACATCAACTAGGATGGGATGCTAGCGTCGACAGTTTATTTTTACTCCTGGTATTACAACCTATATTTTCACTGTTTAAAAAAAATAATTCAAGTTCCACATGAACCTAGCAGTACACTAACAATATGACAACAACGTAGCCACTTATCTCAGTAAAACAAAAATTTTACTACTTTTGGTGGTGCCTTGCAGACTCATTTTTTTCAGAAATTACTTATCATGTTTATTTATAATATTCAAGATACCCATAGGTGATATGGAATGAAATGATAGCCAATTGTATTCATTAGATTTTGCTCCATATTAAGCCACCTCAAAATTTATTGAATTAAACTAGGAACCATTTTATATTTGTTCACAAACCAGATGAGTACCTTTTCTGGTCTGGGCCAAGATGTTTGATCTCTACTAGGATATCTGGTAAGTCTGGGTGAGCTGGACAATCTATACTGACCACCCTCATATGTCTGGTAGCCTCCAGGTTAGCAACATGAGCTGGTTTACTGTCAGCCAGGCCCCAAATTCTCTCCACATGGTCTCTCATCTGCCGTCAGCTGGAGCTGACTTATACCTGAATGAGAGCTTGTTTTACATTATCAGGGGTTTTGTGAGGTAGTTATTATACACTTGGTGGCTTGAAATCTGCCATAGTGGGAGTATTTGTACCACAGACATTGGAAAATACTACATATCAGAGCCTTCTCTGTCCCCTTTACCCCAAGAAACAGCTCCTAAACATTTACCAGGACATCATTGCTTCTTGTCTTCCAAAAGACTGGCTTAGGCTCAATTCCACGGTGGCCTCAGTATTCCAATAGTAACAATAGAGGGCAGTCCCAATGCAAAACTCTCTTGTGCTATTATTCCTTTTGGCAGAACAAGACACATGGCCAAGTCCAGAGTCAGTGCAGAATACCACTCATCAATTTAAAAGAACCAACTATTGATTCACAGAGTAACTGGGGTGAATCTCAAAGGCATTATGTTGAGTAAAAGAAGCCAGTGTCAGTAAAAACATATGTATGACCCCATTATAACATTCTCATTTTTTAAAAAAAGAGTTTTATGGTATTTTTGAAAGGTAAAAAGTAACCACCTCGCAGCCGCTTGTACACTCATTTATTCAGTGAATCAATAATATTCTGTGGGCATCTACTATTTGCTAGGTTCTGGGCCAGGTGTTGGGGTGATGATAGTGATCCTAAGACACTCAGTTTTTCCCCACATGAGTCCCACAGTCTTGGAGTGGAGATGCAGGAAGGAGAGAGAAACAAAAACATGTAAGAAAATCAAATGAGCAAATTAAAAGTTTAATGAGTGTTACGAAGGTAGTAAATAATGTGAGATGAGAAAAAACAAAGGAGTGAAGAGGGGGGAATGGTGCTCAGAAAAAGCCTCTGTCTGCTCTGTGTAATGAATAATCTTTTATTTAATTCCAGTGAGAAGGATATACAATAGAAGAGCCGAAGGAAACAATATTCAGGCAGGCAAGAGAGAAATGGAAACTCCCTGAAGTGGAAATGGATTATGTGTTTCAGAAAATGAAAGCAGGAATTTAGTGAATGACCAATGAGTGAGAAGAGATGAAGCTGAAGGTTAATATGTAAAATACAGGATATCAAGGGCTCATTATGGAGACTGGATTATATTTCTAGAGCAATGGGGACTATGATGGTCCCTTGGTGTCTATGGGGAATTGGTTCCAAGATCCCCGCAGATACCAAAACCCATGGATGCTTCAGTCCCTGGTATAAAGTGGTGTAGCATTTGCATATAACCTATGCACATTCTCCCGTATACTTTTAAATCATCTCTAAATTACTTATAATATCTAATACAATGTCTACATATCACTTCATTTAAGTGAATTCAATGTAGTACTTGGTGTGTTGCAAATTTCAGTTTTGATTTTGAAGATTTGTGGAATTGTTTTGATCTGTGATTGATTGAATCCATAGACACAGAACCCATGTATACAGAGGAATGACTGCATGTTTATCATTTTAAAGTTGTTTGACTTATTTATCTTATTTTTAAAGATTTATCTTATTTTTAAAGACTGCTCTGAGCATTCAGGAGAAATTGACTGGAAAAAAAATCAGTGCAGAGAGTTGGAGATTACTAGAAGCCCTTCGAAACATTTAAGGAGAAAGAAAGGGAAGGTTTAGACAAGGGAAATTGTAATAGAAAGCTTTGATGGAAGTGGGAGTGAGAAAATGGAAGGAGCGAAGTTTCTGGCTGAAGCCACTGCGGGAATACAAATGCCGTTACCTGGGTTAAGGGAGACTAAAGGAGGACTAGATTTGGAAACAGAAGAACCAAAATGCCTGTGAAAATTAAACAGAAGATGTGAAGAAGAAACGTGGTCTATCAGTCTGGGCTAACGATTGGGCTCCTTTCCTCAATTAAGCTCATCAAATTTCCTGGGCACTCACTCTGTGCCACAACATTTACTTTTGTCTTTGTCGCCTGCTCTTCTCTGTAGATTTCCTAAGTCTTTCTACAGCTCTAATGGGATATGTTTCCATACCATCCCAAAGCAAGCTATTTTTATATCTGGGCAGTTTTACCCACTTATGTCTGTTGTATGGTCAAGTACTGTGTAGTGATAATTAAAATATTGGATAATTTTGGCAAAATATTGTGTTGTATGGAATTTGAAAACCTTGACATAAAAATTTTCAAGAAAAGGAAGAAGTGTAAGATTAGAGAAAACAAAATTCTAATTTTCTTAGACCCATTGCTGGATTTATATTTCTTTGGATCTAGTTTTCTTCAGGCCCTGTGCATGTGTGCTAGTGCTTACTGGCACAGTCACTTTAGATAAGGACAAAGAAAGCATAGAGGCAGAACATTAAATGAGGGTAAATGTAGTTGCTGCAAACTTTGAGGTCACTACATTTCTGTCTCATGACATGTTCTCATTTGCAATTATGGGCAAACAATTTAAAAGTTCTTACCATCTTGATATGGGGGAGAAGCAACCAAAATAGTGTTAATAACTACCATAGCAAGATGAATTCACTTAACGAAGTTTGTTTTTTAATTGGCTTTTGCAATTCATGAGATTGGCTATCTGAGACTTTGGGGAGTATCATGATATTTAAATAGTTCCTTTATAGGCTCCTGTGATTCCCTTTTTTAAATTATTTTTTTAAAAGTTTTGGAAGCTTCTCCTCTTCACCCTTTTGTTACTTTCCTGAGATTTATCTCAAAATTGGTATGTGGAATTTAATCGCATCAAGCTTAAAAGCTACTATACATGTTGCCATTCAGAGAGATAAAGGGATTCTGGGCTAAAGTTATTACCAAATCAAGGCAACCTGGGTTTTTGAGCATGAGGACTTGGGGTTTGGGTGTGAGAGCCTAATATAAAACAAAATAGTGAATTATTGCTGATTATTGTTACTGCTAACACAAGCATGGGATTGAAGTAGCAAGATAAAAGTGAGCATGCTGATGTATAGTTCAGAAAGAGCAGAGAATATAATTGGGCACAACTTTGTTATTTTAGAGGTAGGAGGATCACTTGAGGCCAGGAGGTCAAGGCTGCCGTGGGCCATGATCACATAGTTGCACTACAGCCTGAGTGATAGAGCAAGACCCTGTCTCTTAAAATAGTAATAATACTAATAAAAATTTATTTTAAAGACCAGGTAGACATCCTTAGATAGAGGTTTTCCGCAATCAGATCCTTATTTAAGCAATATATAGCAGTTAAACGTATGTTCTTTGTGCATTCAAACCTTCAGACTACCAGTGTGCCTTGTGACGCTAACTTTAGCACTAAATTTTAGCTGCTTCTAACACAAAGTTAGGATTATAATAATATCTACTTTATAGTATTGTAAGGATAATAAGGTAATTACTGGTTACATATCACTGCAAGATAACTAAATCAATCTCATCATGCATTCGCATATGTTCTCTTATCCATTATACATGTTTTTAGAACTTAACCCTCTCTGTCAGACTTATTTTATTACCTATAAAGTTTTGTGAGTCAAATATAATGAGAATATTTTCTAAAGATATACAAATAGAAAACAAACGTAGCAAAAAAATTGATCTAATAGATAATAAAAATGGACCCCTATTAGATTAATAAAGAGTAAAACAAAAGGATATTACTAAATAAGACAGAAAATTTGAAAACATGGAAGCTCTATTTGGTCAAAAATTTCTGAACAACTTTTAGAAAGCGATTTGCTGTATTCATCAAATTATGTCCATATTCACGAGCTGATAATTGTATTTCTAGGAGTCTATCTTGAACAATTTCTTCCCTAATTCTGTAACATAAAATTAAATGCATATATATATATATATGTACATTAGAAATGAACTGTAGAAAATATAGCCTCATGAAGAAATGGGTAAAGCAAGTCATAAGGAGAAAATAAACTGTTGATTTTCTCAGTGCAAGAGTGTCATCTGAACACCTACTATACCCACAAAAACTGAAAATTAAAATTAAAAAATTAATAAAGTGTCATCTGAAACAGACTGACATTGTTTCCTCGTTCTGAGAAAACGTTGCTCCACTCACATAATGAGCTAGAATAATTCTGATTTCAAAATTTGAATAGGGTCATATAAGAAGGAAAAATTATAGGCCAGTCTCGCTCAAAAACAAAAATACAAAATTCCTTTAAACACAGAGCAATACAAATTCAGGAAAATAGAATAATAAAATAGTATCCATTTGAGATCACACAGCAATGCAATGTTGATGATGAACTGAATGAACATTTGATAATAATTTAATACAATTCACTGTATTAACAGAATAAAAGAAAAACTGTATATATAATATATATATAGTTACTTCAATAGGTGCAAAAACTGTTTAAAAATAATAATTATTGTTGTTAAGAAAACTTTCATAAAGAATATAAAAAGTATATATGGCTGAAAAGTTTAATATCAGCCATAAGCACACAATGCTATCTAGGAATGACACTGTTATCTACTCCACTTATTTGAAATATCAACACTGAAGGTAAAAATAATTTTAACAAAAAAGCCAAAAATGTAAACATAAAGTAGAAGGAGGTGAGGTTCACAGCACATGAGGTGAGGAGGTGAGGTTTACAGCACATCTAATTCAAAAGGACTTTAGAGGCCAACTAGTTGAGTGGTTATCAGATTCATCTGATCATCAAAATCCCTAGAAATTTTTTTTCCTTTTCAACTTTTATTTTAGATACAGGGGATAAATGTGTAGATTTGTTACAGGGGAATCTTGTGTGATGCTCACACATGTGATGGGATCCATACTCTAAACCTCACATACTGAGTATGGATCTCACAGGTAGTGAGCATAGTACCTGATAGGTGGTTTTTAAACCAAGCTCCCTTTTCACCCTCTAGTAGTCCACAGTGTCTATTGTTACCATATTTATATTTGTATGAGCTCAATGTTTAACTCCTAGTTATAAGTAAGAACATGCAGTACTTGGTTTTCTGTTCCTGAGTTAATTTGCTTAGGATTATGGCCTTCAGCTCTACCCATGTTGCTGCAAACAACATTATTTTATTCTTTTTTATAGCTGCATAGTATTCCATGGTGTATATTTACCATTTTTATAAATCCAAACTATTATACCACTGATGGACATCTGGGTTGATTCCATGTCTTTGCTATTGTGAATAGTGCAGTAATGAGCATACAAGTCCATGTGTGTTTTTGGTAGAATGATTTATTTTCTACTGAATATATATCCAGTAAAAATGGTAAAAGAAAAAACACCCTACAAAATAGAGTGTTATGCCACCAAAAATGATAAAGTAAGGAGCTAATCTAAAATCCCTCTTCCATAAAGAAATGAAAAATTGACAAAAATTTACAGAGCCACTGTTTCCATATCCCGGAGATTAAGGAAAGGCTTACAGCAACCCAGGGAACATTTATTAAAGAAAAGTAGTTTGGTTCTTAACAGTAAATACTAAAAAGAGCCCGTTAGGTTGAAGTAAAAGTCCTAGACAGTAACTTGAATACATATGAAGAAATAAAGAGGACTAATAAAGGTAAATGCATATGTAAATGTAAAATACATAAATATGTATTTTATTTGTAATACTTTTTTCTCCTACCTGATTTAGAAGATAACTTCACAAAGAAACACCTACAAATCCACTTGTTGTTCAGCGCAACATGTATAAAGATGTAATTTGTATGACAATAACAGCCTGGAGAAAGGGTAAAAACAGAGCTATATGGAAGCAAAGTTTTAAAAATATTATTGAAATTAAATAGATATTAATCCAAACTTGATTGTTATAAGTTAAGGTGATAATTCTAAGCCCCAGGGAAACCACTAATACAAGATAATTAAAACGATATACTAGCAAACATATGTTTAACATGAAAGAAGACTATAATAAGAAAGAAAAACAGAAAAGATACAAGACATATAGAAACAAATAACAGAGTAGCGGATGCCCTACCTTATTATTAATGACTAAATGTAAATAGATTAAATACTTCAATTAAAAGGCAGATATAAGCAGAATGGATTGAAAACATGACTTATCTATATGACGCCTATAAAAAACTCACTTTTGATTCAAACATACAAATAGGTTGACAGAAGATTCATGAAAAAAATATACAGTATGCCAACAGCCATAAGCAAAAGAGAGTTGGAGTGGATATATCAACATCAGATAAAATGGACTTTATAACAAAACATCTTTACATATATATATATATATATACATATATATATAATACTTTCAGTTTTAGGGTACATGTGCACAACGTGCAGGTTAAATATGTATACATGTGCCATGTTGGCACCCATTAACTCATCATTTAACATTAGGTATATCTCCTAATGCTATCCCTCCCCCCTCTCCCCACCCCACAACAGGCCCCAGTGTGTGATGTTCCCCTTCCTGTGTCCATGTGTTCTCATTGTTCAATTCCCACCTATGAGTGAGAACATGCGGTATTTGGTTTTTCGTCCTTGTGATAGTTTAATAGGGAGAGAAGGACATTGTGTAATGATACAAGCATAAACCCATCAAGAAGATTAAACAATTTTGTACACATGTGTGTATGTGTTTATTTATTTCATTAAATGGCAACAGAGTCCTAAAATACATAAAGAAAAAACTTACGTAATTCAAGGGAGAAATAGACAGTTTCACAATAATAGACAAAAATTTTAATACTTTTAAGTAGAACACTAAGATAGAAGATCAGCAAGGAAATAAAAGACTTGAAAAACTTTGTAAGTCACCTAGACTTAATGTATTTATAAAACACTCCACCAAACAACAGTAGAATACAATTTCCTCAAGTGCACATAGAACATTCTCCAGGATAGACCATGTATTAGGCCCTAAACCAAGTCTCACTAAATTTAAAAGGATTAGAATCATGCAAACTATGTTTTCTGATTACAATGGAATCAAATTAGAGATCAATAACACAATAAAACTTGAAAAATTAACAAATAGTGGAAGTTCAACAACATATTCCTAATATCCATTGGACCAAAGAAAGAATTACAAGGCAAATTATAAAATGCTTTAAAATGAAAATGAAAACACAGCATACCAAAACATAAGTAAATCTTTGTGACTTTGGATTAGGCAATAATTTCTCTGATTTGACACCTGAAACACAAGTAACCAAAGAAAAATAGATATTTAATTTTATCAAAATTAAAAACTGTTGAGGTTTAAATGACACAATCTAGAAAGTTCAAAGAAAACTCACCAAATGAAAAAAAAAATTGTGAAGTTATATCTGACATGGGTCTTGTATCCAGAATATATAAAGAACTCTCAAAAATAATAACTAAAGACAAATAACCTACTTAAAAATGGGCAATGGATTTGAATAAACTTTTCTCCAAACAAGACATGCACATAACCTTAACCACATAATATTGCTCAACACCATTAGTCATTAATAAAATGCAAATTTAAACTACAATGATATACCAATTCACAACCATTAGGATAGCTGTAAGTAATTTAAAAAATGGAAGATAACAAATGCTGTCAAAATTGTCAAGAAATTAAATTCCTCATCTATTGCTTGTAAGAATGTAAATTGGTATAGCCACTCTGGAAATCTGTTTGATAGTTCCCCAAAAAGTGAAACATATGCCCCAGAAATTCCAATTCTAGTCAGAGTTCATAGGTTTTTATTTCATTTCAGAGAAATAAGATGTTTATCCAAAAACTTGTACACAAGTATTCATAGCAGCAGTACTATCGACAATCAAAACTGAAAATAACCTAAATTCCCATCAACTGATGAATGAATAAACAAAATTTCTATATCCTTACAATGAAATATTACATAGCTATAAGAGGGAATACAGTATTCATACATGCCATAACATGGATGAAACTTAAAAACAATATGCCAAGTTAAGGAAGCCAGACACATTATTATTATGTCATATCACTTATTAGAAATGTCCAGAATAGGCAATTCCAAAGAGTCAGAAAATAGTTTAATGGTATCCAAAGGCTGCATTTAGGGAGAATGGGAAGTAAATGCTAATGGTTGCAGGGTTTCTTTTGGGGTTGTGGAAAATGTTTTAGAGTTAGACAGTAGTGATAGCTGCATAACCTTGTTAACATGATAAAATTTACTGAATTGTACACTTTAAAAGGATAAATTTCATGGCAAATGAATTATAAATCATTTTAAAAGAGAAGTAAACAATATTCATGATTTTTTTCTTTAAAAGAAAACAGTATTAACTTCCACTTCCAGCCATGAGGTACTACTGGATTTAATTTCCCTTCATAATCAACAAGAAAACTGGATAAAATATACCACTACATTGTGTTTAAGCATTAGTCTACATGCAACACAAGACTAAGATCCTTGAGGGAATAAAATATAAGATTAATATTATGATCAACCTAGTTTCCTCCTTGGAGGTACTTTCTACATTTCAGGGCAGCAAAGGCAATTCAAAGCAGAGTACAGTTGACCTGATGAGTTAGAAACAGAAAATGGAGTTCAGAGAGCTGGCGATGGCCAAAATCTACATCCAGGACGACAACAACAACAACAACAACAAAAAAAAAAAAAACAGAAAAACTCTCCAGAAGTTTCTATGGGGCCCACTCGAGTTGTTATTGAATAGTAAGATGAATACACAAAGGCTAAATCTTCTAAAATCAAGCTGAACTGTGTGAGTTTACTCAGGAGACGTATGATGTCTGATCAGCCAGAGAAGACAGTCTTTTAAAAATACCCAAGACTGGATGGGTGCGGTGGCTCATGCCTATAATCCTAGCACTTTGGGAGGCCGAGGCGGGTGGATTACCTGAGATCGGGAGTTCGAGACCAGCATGACCAACATAAAGAAACCCCGTCTCTACTAAAAATACAAAATTAGCCAGGCTTGGTGGCGGATGCCTGTAATCCCAGCTACTTGGGAGGCTGAGGCCCAAGAATGGGTTCAACCTGGGAGGTGGAGGTTGCGGTGAGCCGAGATCATGCCATTGCACTCCAGCCTGGGCAACAAGAGTGAAAACTCCATCTCAATAAAAAATAACATAACATAGCATAACATAACATAACATAACATAACATAACATAACATAACATAACATATAAAATAAAATAAAATATAAAGTAAAATAAAATATAAAATAAAATATAAAATAAAACAAAATAAAAATACCCAAGACCCTAGTCGACCCTGGGCAATTCCTTAAATACCAGATACTTCCTTAATACTAAGGTTAAAGTAGCTTAGAGAAGCCTACTCTAAACCCATCCTAAAATATTTAAAAATAAAATGACATAATTAGCCTAGCCCACAAGTAAATTTGCGACTGAACAAAGACTACTACTTTTGAATAAAAAAAGAATCCAGCACTCAGAAATATTTTTAGTGTCCACCATTGATAAATGTAATAAAGCATAAAAATATACATCGTAATGAGTAGAATTGGAAACTGATTCAAATAAGCTCAGAAATTACCAAGATGTGGAAATTAGAATAAAATAACTTTAAGAGAGCTGTCATAAATATGCTCAAGTATATAAATCAAATATATAAACAGAATGAAGAGAGGAATGGAATATATTAACAACATCAAGATTTTGTGAGGTGAAAAATGTTAGACACCACAAAGGAAATTATCAGTAAACTAGAAGACACAGCAATAGAAAATCTCTAAACGAAAGTACAGAGACAAAAATATGAAAGGAAAAACTGAACAGAGTCACAGCAATATGCAAGAGAATGCCAACTGGCCTAACACATATGTAACTGGAGTTCCAGAGGAAAGGATAAAATGGGGACCAAAATGTTCTGAATTTGATTGAAAGTTATAATAAAAAAAGTCAGGAAGTTCTACCAACCTCAAGCGAGATAAATCAAAAGAAAATCACAAGAAGACATATCACAATTCATATGGGAAACTTGTCATACAGAAAATATCTTACAGTAGCCATGGATAAAAGAACAACCATATACTGAAAAACCAGGATTTGAATAACTGAATACTTATTATAAAACAGGATTCGAATTGTTAAAAAAACTGAATGAAAACAACAGAGTTAACACAATCATTTAAGTATGAAAAATATCCTTCAAAATGAAAGTGAAATGAAGACTTTGTAAGTCAAACAAAAGCAAGACATATCATGGTTGATATTATTCTACCACAAAAACGGAAAGTAAAGGAAGTCCCAAATTAAAAAAAAGTAGCAAGGTAGTAGATATAAACCCAACATATCATTTACATTATATGTAAATAGTATAAGAAGTCTACTAAAAGGCAGACATTGCTAGAATGAACAATACAAGCAAGAGCCAACTATTTGCTGCCTACCTTGAATCCACTTTAAATATAAAGACACAGACTACTTAAAACATAAAAAGATGAACAAAGATATACAATACAATGCAAATAGTAATTATAAAGGAGCTAAAGCAGTCACATCAATATCTGACTCTGTAGATTTCAGAAGAAAAAATATAATCAAAAGAGAAGCATGTCATATGATAAGGGGCTTAATCAATCATGAAGACACACCAATCCTAATCTGTTTGCACCTAATTTCAGAGTTTAAAATAGATAGAATCAAATATTTCTTATCAAATCAAATCCTCCACCTGACTTGAAAAATAACATAAACATAAAAACCTACAAAAAATGTTTATAGCAGTTTTATTCATAATCACCAAAAACAGAGATAAAGCAACCAAGAAGTCCTTCAATATACAAATGGATACACCAACTGTGGTGGAAATACAATGGGATACTATTCCATATAACAAAGAAAGAGCTATTAATCCATGCAACAACAAGAATGAATCTTGAATGTATATTGCTAAATGAAAGAAGACAGTTGAAAAGGCTACACTTTGTACAATTTCATTTGTCTCATGTTCTGGAAAAGGCACATCTGTGGGCATGGAAAACAGAAGAATGGTTTCCAGGTGTTTGAGGAGGGGAAGTGGTTATCTGTAAAGGGGTGCACAGGGGAGTTTTGATCATGACACATCTAGACTGTATGGTACTAGAGTCTTGAGTTTTGTATTATGAACCTAGAGTCCCATTAATGCTCAAATTCTTTATTTGAACTCAGAAGTATAAATGTTTGCAAAATTATTTGGAGTCTCTTTACTAGAATCTACTCTGTAGGATACAGTATCTCTATTGTATTAATAAAGCAGCTTTCACTTTTTTACTCTAAAATCCTTGCCCTAGAAACCAAGCACATGGCTCTTGTGAAGCTGTCAAAATGCCAAGGTGTTTGCCGTGTAATATGCACAGTCACATGATGACTCCCCATCAATTTTTGACACTCCCAATAGTGCTTTTCTAAAGCTCTTCGGAAGCATAAAGAATTAGCTAACAAAATTACTCATTGCTTTTTAAAAAAAGTGTTACATCTCTTACAGAACAAAGCATTTCCATTAGGCCTGCTGCTTCTTCCATTTGTGAAATCCTCAAGGTGATGCACCATAATTATTGTGGGCAAACAAATTGTCTCACGTAATTATCCCTGATTAAGGTATTTCTGCTATCACAACTCTCCTCTGGGTCTCTTGGTCACTACAGTCCAGTGACGTCAAATTCCTAATGAGCTTGTAATAATCGTGATGGCTTTTCTTATATCAGTGTGCTGAATATACTGATACTGCAGAGTGTAAAAGGTGAAGACTGAAGTCTGGAAAGACATGGGTTCTCTATCTTTGTCCCTCATCCAATGGCTCCTGGTGAATTTTGTTTTCCTGGGTAGGTGCTGATATTTTAAGGCCAGGGACAGAGACTGAGTCAGAACAGAACAGAGACCGGAGACAGTCAATTATCCTCCGTATTGTTTTAAATTAATCTTTGAATATTCTATGCCCATTTTACCTATTTACCATTGTCCCAATACCTAACTCTGAAGAGTGACTGCTGCCATCACTTTACTAAAACCAGGTGTTTTACGCTTTTGATTGGATATACCTTAATTTCAATATAATATTTTATAATTATTCTTATCTTTGAATTGACTTACTCATTTTGGATCATGTTTTTCAAAAACCGGAGACTGCATTTGGGAGAGGGAATTCTACTCTTTTTTTGAGGAAACACAGAGCACCTGGGAGGGTATGTAATTTGCTTACAACTATAAAGTTATTGAGTGAAAGATAGAATTGGAAAATATATTTTCTATATCCTAGGCTAATACATGTATTTAATTTTTAAAAATTAATATATTCTTTTATCTCAATAACTTTTAGGATACAAGCAGTTTTTGGTTACACTGTTAAATTATATAGTAGTGAAGTATAAGATTTTTAGTTCACCTATCACCCACAAACACAAGTAGTGTACATTGTACTCAAGATGGCTAATACATTTTTGATAGTCCATAATGTCTTTGGCCAGCATCCATTGATTTGAACTTCAGGTTTTTAAAGCTTATAGTTTAGAATGGTCCTTGTTAATCTATGACTAGAAAGTAGTAATATAAACCACTAATGAAATTTAACATTTCTTGCTGGATATATATTCTATTTGTGAACAAAAGCATATCCCATATATAATTCCTTAAAATATATTTTAAAATATTACTATTATGGTAAATTCATTATATCACTACTGCACAAGATGTTTGATTTAGTTATATAATGATTATATATATCTGTCAGAAGCAAGTAAAAAGTCACCTACACTTTGAATCAAGGGAAAGTCAGATGAAAGGAAGAAAACCCTAAATCTTCCCTGATGAAATTTTTGATAAAATAATGCAATATCTTACTACTTCAGAGTCTTTACAGATCCCAAATCATATAAAAATCACTATTATTGATGGTACTTCCTAAAACATTCTCCAGTTTTATAGATCCAGTGAGGCTGAATCCTTTGCAAAATTGTGAAGCAGAAGATTTTGTTTTCAGCATTTCTTCTTTTCAGTCTACTCTTTTTCTCCTTTCAGATTCCCGACTGCTCCAAATGCTCCTCTAGTTGCCTAAGACTTAGATTAAGATACAGCATCCAGACCTGTCTCACCTCCTTGAAAACAACTCAGCTACAGACACCCTGAATCCACTTCTGTCTTGTTTAGAAGTAAATTCTTTATGACTTATCTCCTGAGGGATTGTTCTGTTTTCTTAGGAGATGTGGAAGTAACAACGAAATTCTTCCCAAGCATTAATGACTATAGATTATAGGATAGCTCCACACTTTCCATTTCATCTTAGGTAAGTAAAAGTGTTTTGTCAGCATCCTTCTGAAGACCATGCACCAGCATTTGTCTCCAATATAGTCTATAATAGAGAGACTGCTATTTCTCTGATCTGCATTTGGAGTGGGAGGGGGGTCAGGGGAACAGCAATATTGGCAAGTTTGTGAAAGATACCTATTTGAACTTGTAGAGTTTGGTGGCCCCTGTAAACGATACCTATTTATTTCACTTCATCTATCAGTCATAATATCTGAGATAGAAATATTGAGGCAAGATTCATTTGACAGAATTTAAAATAGGAGGGAACTGAGATTTGCTGAGCACAGCCCTGTATACATACATTAATCCATCTTCAAATTTTCAAGAATTTTTTTTAAAAAACGCCTTTACATAAAACATCTACTTATTGGAAACTCATTCTTGTGTGAGTCAGACCACATAATGTAAAATTATGAGAAAATACTTCTTCTGATCTAAAATAATACATTATTAAGAATGCATACATATACTTAGTCACTGCAGTTGGTTAAAGAATTTTCATTTATATAATCTTTTAAGAAATATTTTTAGTGTCTCTTTGAGGTTAATAGTCTCAAGATTTAATATTTGATGATAATAATCCCTGAATGGCTAAAGGAACTGCTCAGCGTCACACAGTTACCCAATGATACAACATAGAACATTTTAAAATAATAGCTTTGTTTTGACTACAGTACAGCGATTTTATTGGGAACAAAAATACAGTCCATTTTATCTAATAGGGAATGTACTAGGGGTAAAGGGAAGTGAATTCGTCAGCTTGTCTAAATAAGGAAAGGGTTATTAATATTAGCAAATAATTTTTAGGGAGACAAGTTATAAACCTAACTGCCTCATCACCAGTGCATAGCACAGTGCCTGGGGAAAAGCAGGCATTTAAATTTATATAAAGTAAATGAACCAAAAAAGAATGGATTTAGGTAAGAAACAGGTTCAGAGTTCATGTGTTCCACCACTTTCATCTTATATACTAAGAAAGTTCTTGATTGAATCAATTTGCCCAATGTTTTCTCCATGAAAAACAGGGTCTTTTCTTTTTCTGAGCACCTGAAGAAGCCAATGAAAATGGAACAATAGAGCTCTGCAGAAGAGTCAGAAAAGCTATCGGGAGGATGATTCTTATGACTGTCTTTCACACAGTTGGATTGTGTGTCTTAGCCTAAAGACACCAGGAAGTTTCTGTGCTCAGAAATGCCTCCTGATGCCCCTCTCTGCTGCAGCACCCGGAGGGTCTCCATAAGACACTCATTCCTTGTGCTTATGGCTTTGCTCTTTCTGATGGAGTACCTATGAACTCCTATTCGCTGATTTTGTTAGATTTTACTTCTATTCATGCCTTAGGGATTCAATGCAGTATTTACGTCACAGGATTGAAGGGTCAGGACTTCTGGGAAGTGAGAAGAAAGAGAGATTTGTATAATTTTTTTCGGTAGCCTGCTTTACCTTCAAGCTCCACTTGTTAAACTCTTCTAAAAAGCCTAGAGCCATAGTTTTGATATGTGATAATCTGTGATAATACAAGAGTCCTCCCTTATCCATGATTTTGTTTTCAGCAGTTTCAGTTACCTCAGGTCAACTGTGGTCCAAAAATATTAACCTATTTTGAGAGCGAGACAGAGGAAAAAAAGAAACACATTCACATAAATGCTATTTCAGTATCTTGTTATACTTATTTTATTGTTAGTTATTACTGTTCATCTCTCACTGTGCCCGATTTATAAATTAAACTTTATCTTAGGTATGCATGTATAGGAAAAATATAGCTTATATAGGAATCAGTACTATCAGTGGTTTCAAGCATCCACTGGAGGTCTTGGAACACATCATTTGCAAATAAGGGAGAAAATTTGTATTTTTTTGGGAGAATTGGAGATTTGAAATACAGAAGTGAGTCTAAATTTGGTTTCTGGGAGTTAAAATTATTTATCACACGTTCTGTTCTTATAAATAAACCCTCCAGTCTAACCCAAAGAGAGACTTAGCAATTTGCAGCTATGATCTAAGAAGACATTAATATCAAAAATTGCAAGTGGTTAGAAATGAGTAAAATAAAAGACATCCTCTCCCAAGAGCTGATTAAGATGTAGAGAAAGATTCTTCAAAATCAGATAATGTAATGCTCCTTTAAAATTCACATTTTATTTTTTCTTATTTACCATAAAACTTTTCTAAGTTCTAAATAGCTTCTACAAATAAAAATGACATAAAAGGAAGAAAGTTCTGATAACATAGAATATAGAGTAACTGAGTAGAAAAGAAAAATCTTTTTTTCCTGCTCTGATTTCCTTAGTAATAAGTAATATAACTCATTAGTTATATTAGTATTTATAGTAAGCAATATAACTTATAAGTTTTTAAGCCACATCACATCAAATGAAATATCAATCATAGCTCAATAAACTGTCTATGGTTAGTAACACCAATGGCTAAGTTTAAAGACGCTTCATACCTTCAGGGATTAATTGAAAGGAACCAGTGTGCTAGATTTCATGATAAAGTAGAACTCCATGAAAAGCTGAATCATAAAAGAGTTCCAATAATATTGGGGCCTTTCAATTTTGCCAGGGTTCTGTACTTTAGTTTACATAATGTTTAACTGTAGAGAAGAAATAAGATATAATCACTTAAGGCAATGATTTCTCCTGTGAGCTCTCTTACACAAATCTAATGCTGTCTCTCTTTCTCTCTAATTTTCATAATTATGCAACTTATGTATAGAAAAGAGAAAAAAGCAAAAGTTCATATTTCAGTAAGTTTTCATAAAGTAGACACTCCCATGTAACTATCAACCACATCAAGAAAGAATATTACCAGCACTTCAGAAACCCCTCCCATGACCACTTCCTGTCCCTTAAGGATAACTGCTATGAGGTTTTTCTACACCTTAGTTTTGCCATTTTTGAACTTCATTTAAATAGACCAATACAGTGTATACTCTTTTGTGTCTAACTTTTTTAGTCATCAAGTTTGTGAAATTATCTTCCTCTGTGGCAGATGTTCAAAAAATTTTTACTATCATTTACTTTAGAAAAATTGGTTTAGATTTTGTCTCTGTAGACTTTTAGACTGGATTTCTGTAGTGTCACAAAAACTTCAGATGCTCAAATTCATTTTTAAATTGTCGATTTTATTTCTTAAATTAATGTATTTAGATATCCCAGTTGGTTGAACATCTCCTTGACAAGTCTCCCCTTTAACCCAATCTTCCACACTTAGCTGTATAACTTGTAATAACTCATGAAAACCCAGACACATACATAGGAATAGGAATTGGAATTCTGAAAAGTTTAAGTGTAATTGGAAAACCAAACCCATGCTCACTTCATTAACTGATCTCTGTTTCTCTCCTATTCATGTAGCTGAAATTAAGTCCCTTCCAAAATTCAATGAATGAGACAAATCATTCTTGGGTGACAGAATTTGTGTTGCTGGGACTGTCTAGTTCAAGGGAGCTCCAACCTTTCTTGTTTCTTATATTTTCACTACTTTATCTAGCAATTCTGTTGGGCAACTTTCTCATCATCCTCACTGTGACCTCAGATTCCCGCCTTCACACCCCCATGTACTTTCTGCTTGCAAACCTGTCATTTATAGACGTATGTGTTGCCTCTTCTGCTACCCCTAAAATGATTGCAGACTTTCTGGTTGAGCACAAGACTATTTCTTTTGATGCCCGCCTGGCCCAGATTTTCTTTGTTCATCTCTTCACTGGCAGTGAAATGGTGCTCCTAGTTTCCATGGCCTATGACCGTTATGTTGCTATATGCAAACCTCCCCACTACATGACAATCATGAGCTGCTGTGTATGTGTTGTGCTCGTCCTCATTTCCTGGTTTGTGGGCTTCATCCATACCACCAGCCAGTTGGCATTCACTGTTAATCTGCTATTTTGTGGTCCTAATAAGGTAGATAGTTTTTTTCTGTGACCTTCCTCTAGTGACCAAGTTAGCCTGCATAGACACTTATGTTGTCAGCCTACTAATAGTTGCAGGTAGTGGCTTTCTTTCTCTGAGTTCCTTTCTCCTCTTGGTTGTCTCCTACACTGTAATACCTGTTACAGTTAGGAATCGCTCCTCTGCAAGCATGGTGAAGGCCCGCTCCACATTGACTGCTCACATCACTGTGGTCACTTTATTCTTTGGACCGTGCATTTTCATCTATGTGTGGCCCTTCAGCAGTTACTCAGTTGGTTCTTGCTGTATTCTACACCATCTTCACGTCTATTTTAAACCCTGTAATCTACATGCTAAGAAACAAAGAAGTGAAGGCAGCTATGTCAAAACTGAAGAGTCGGTATCAGAAGCCTGGTCAGGTTTCTGTAGTCATAAGAAATGTTCTTTTCCTAGAAACAAAGTAAACTTATGAGACTGTTACCACTTTAGCCCTGTCTCCATACACTTACAAGTGGATTCACTGTAATCTTAAAGCAAATCAACTTGGCCTGTGGGAAAGGTCAGTTGATTGATTCGAAGCAAACTGTAATGATAATAAAAACTCATGAAATAAACTTTAGTGATTTTAAGTATTCTTTCCCCATTGTATATTTTTTTTAATTTCCTACTTTGTATTCTTTATTTTAAAACTTAAGATATAGACTTTGATGACATTGAGAAAATGGCATTGCCTTATAAATAAATGGTTAATATACTATTATCTCTCCCTTTGAAAACAGTACTACTCACACCAACTTTGGAGTAATGATAGGTGCATATCTCCAAGCCACAGAGATAACAGATCTATTTATAAGTATATGATACGTGATATACGGCATGTGATAGATCTAGATACGAATGCATTTTATACTGAACTATATATCTGACAGCACATGAAGACACGTCTATGAATGGTGTGAAAGATACAGTAAAATGTAAAAGGGCATGACTAACCAGCAGAAGGCATTTACATTCAACACTTTCACAAACCCTTCGTCACAGTGGCTGCTTAATATATGTTGTTCATGAAAAACAACCACCTGAACAAATTATTTACTGGTGTGTTATGTATTGGCCTATGTTAACTTCTGTTTAATACTGATAAAATAATCTGGGGAACCAGAGATGAGTTATAATTCTCTACCGCCTATCTTCATGATAGTAGGAGTCTGAATCTTAGTATAAAATATTTCCCCCCTAGATTTTTATGATCTTCTTAGAGTATTTTTATATTAGTACTTGGTAGATATTATAATTTTTTCTATGTGGACTTTTTAATTCAGTTGACGTTTCATTTTTAAATTGCCCAAGTAAGCTCTGAAAATGACAAAACCCTATTTCAAGACCTTAGATTTCATCATAAATTTACCCCTCCTTGATCACTTACAAGGCCAAGACTTTTGGGGATTCACCACTACAGGCTATTTTAGGCTTTTCCTCTTTTATAGCATTCAAGGCTATTTCTATATTTTTTTACTGGGTTCTAGTCACAGTCTGGTATAATGTTAACCAATTGTTTTCCAGACTCAGTCTTTAGAGTCTCCTAAAGGGATTCAATAATTCCTATTAGTGAAGGGAAAAACATGTTTCTGAGCCAAAGCATTCCGAGTTATTTAAGAAATAACAAAATAAAAAGAAAACAAATGTGCATTAGCATTTAAGAAAAAAATTAAATACAAAAAAGTATAAGTAAAAAAAGTAAGTATAAAAACATAGTAAAACTTTTTACAATAATACAACACTTCCAAAATTTTACAATATTTTTGCATATTCTAATTTTATGCATAAAATAAATGATATCTTGTGGTACTAGTACTAATTACAACTGAGTTGACATTGAACAACAAGAAATGTAGTAGTAGTTTTACATCTTTTTAAGCTTTAAAATATCTCTAGGATATATTCATTCCTTTCATTTTACATATGATAAAAATAAGATAAAGAAGCATTAAGAATACGGTGCAATATTATAAAGCTAGAAAATAGCAGAATGGATTTCCTACGCAGGTTTTGTGGTGTTTTGTTTTTTTGGTTTCTTTGACCCAGATGGCACACTTTTTAAATGTATTACTGCTTATAGTAGTACATTTACTGTGTATTATAGTTGGAGTACAGTGTGCCTTGTCCAGAAAATATGATTCTCTGGTTATCCTCTCACACACTTTTTCCTATTCCTAGTATGCAAAAATGTCTCCGAATATTATGTTTTTCACTAAAGAGGGTACCCAAGTTCCTTGCAAAGTTACTCAAATAACAAGAGCTCCGGCTGACTGGTACAGTTTTTCTGTAAACTGGACATTAAAATAAAAGCACGACGGGTTTTTCTTAAAGCACTAACCTGTTCTTTAACAAAAATTATAAAGGCTTAAAAAGAGTCTATAAAAATCTTACCTTATGGTCAGACATTAAAATTGGATAAATATGCCTACAAGGTTTTATTAAAATTGAGTTTAACATTAATGGCACACTAATATAAAGGTGAAATTTAGCTTATCTGGTATAAAATCACACAGGAAGCATTGTCAAATATAAAATGGTGTTTGGCTTTCTTTGGTCTAAAAACTAATAAAAATAGGTGCTAAAGAGAATTTAGAAGGAAAATGGATATTGCTAGACCAGAGAGAAATGTTATCCAAGCCCCTTATAAGGGAGTTCTTGTTCCAACTGCATCAAGGGACCGATTGTGGGTCCCAAGCCATGTGTGATGCAGTCCTCAGAGTTTATGGGTGCATAGGAATTTATACTCTGGCCAAGCAGGTTACAGACAGTTGCTTAGTAAAAGATTACCCTTTGGGGGAAGGAGTCCAGGCTTAAGGCCATTCCAAAGTATCCAGATTGATTACATACAGATGCCTCCAAATTGGTCATCTGAAATATTTATTAGTAATAGTAGATCACCTTACGCATTGGGTAGAAGCTATTCCCTTTTCAAGTACAACTGCTAATAATGTAGTCAAGGCATTAGTTGAAAATATTATACCCAGGTTTAGATTAATAGAAAACATTAATTCAGATAATAGGACTCATTTCACGGCACATGTCATTAAGAAATTATCCCAGGTACTGGATGTAACATGGGATTATCATACTCCCTGGCACTCATCTTCATTAGGGAAAGTAGAAAGGCCTATTACCCTGTTAAGAGTCTGAACTGCTCCCCCAAAAGACACAGGCCTATCCCCTTAAGAGATGCTTTATGGATCACCTTATCTGCATTCTACTACTGATCTTCCTACATTTGAAACAAAAGATCAGTTTCTCAGAAATTATATACTTGGTTTATCTTCCATTTTATCTTCCCTCAGAACTAAAGGTCTTTTAGCACAGGTGCCACCTCTAGAGTTTCCAGTACACCAACATCAGCCTGGGGACCACGTCCCCATCAAAATTTGGAGAGAAGGAAAAGCTGGAACTGGCCTTGGAAGGACCTTACCTAATGCTCCTAACTACTGAAACCGCAGTCCGAATAGCAGAAAAAGGATGGACCTGTTACACCTGAGTCAAGAAAGCACCACCCCCTCCAGAGTCATGGGCCATAGTCCCAGGGGAAAACCCTACCAAACTAAAGCCAAGAAAAATTTAACTTCCTTTCATCTATTCTGTTACTCCTTCTTCTTTCCTCACTCTATTGCTGACCACCTAGTTATTAATGTAACCAAGTCAATTTCACCTCAAACTATTAAATTTGATGCTTGCCTTGTTAGATCCTATGGAGACTTTTTAAGTCAAAGACAGCTCTCCACTTCAGAAAAGTACCTCTGTCCTTCCTGGCTCTTCTCAGACTGGACATTATTGAATTGGGATCATTTAGTCTGGGAAGATTTCAATGAGGACCCCGGCATCAGCTGGGAGTCTTGTCCCCCATAGAGCTTTTATGCTGCAGTTGGTCCAACGTTCTGTGGACCACTAAAGAGCAAGGATGGACTGCCTCAACCAGTAGTTGTAATCTCCTAAAGCCATACATTCATTTTACTAAAGGAACAGCTTCACTTAGCTGTCAGCTAAACCAGTGCAATCCAATACAGGTTATTACCCCAAACCCTCAAAGGTCTTCCCCTCCTCTAAGCTGGTTCCCTTCTTTAAGCTGGTTTTTATGGTATGGGGGATGAGGTTTCAGGAACAGACCCTATCAGATACTTTGAAATATGTTTCATTGATCCCCCACCACCTACATCTTCCCCTAAGCCTTCTTCCAAAACCTCTCACAATGAAACAGTTGTTACTCCTCCATCTAATGATAGGACCAAAGTAGACACTGTAGAAGTAAATGATTTAAAACAAACTTTAGCAATAGAGACAGGATATCAAGATGCAAATGCCTGGTTGGAATGGATCAAATATTCCATCTGCAGGTGAAACAAAAGCAATTGTTATGCTTGAGTGCATGGCAGGCCAGAGGCCCAGACTGACCCCTTTCCACTAGGGTGGTCCTCCAGTCGACCAGGCATGGGCTGCATGGTAGCTCTTTTCCAGGATTACACAGCCTGGGGTAACAAGTCATGTCAAGTTCTCTCTCTGCTATATCTCGAAGTTCAACACCCTGCAGGTCAGCCCCTGAAGGCCATCCAGCTTCCATCTCCCCACATTAATTTCACTTCTTGTCTCTCATGACAGGGAGGAAACTTGGTGTTTCTTGGAGACCTGAAAGGATGCAATGAGCTTAAGACTTTCCAAGAGCTTACCAATCAGTCAGCCCTTGTTCATCCCTGAGCAGATGTATGGTGGTATTGTGGTGGACCTTTACTGGACTCTCTGCCAAGTAACTGGAGTGGCACTTGTACTCTAGTCCAGTAGGCTATCCCTTTCACCCTGGCATTTCACCAACCAGAGAGAGGAAAAATACAACATCATAAAACAAGGGAAGCCCTTTATGTGTCTTCTGACTCTCGCATTTATTTAGATGTAATTGGGGTCCCATGAGGAGTACCAGATAAATTTAAAGCCAGAGATCAAATAGCTGCAGGATTTGAGTCAATATTTTGGTAGGTGACAATGAAAAAAAACATAGATTGGATAAATTACATTTATTACAACCAACAGCGGTTTATTAACTACACTAGAGATGCTGTTAAAGGAATAGCTGAGCAATTAGGGCCTACTAGCCAGATGGCTTGGGGAAATAGAATAGCCTTAGACATAATATTAGCAGAAAGAGGAGGAGTCTGCATCATGATTAAAACTCAATGTTGTACCTTCATCCCAAACAACACCACCCCCTGATGGAAGTACAACAAAGGCATTGCAAGGTCTAACTGCCCTGTCCAATGAGTTAGCCAAAAACTCAAGAGTGAATGACCCCTTCACAGGGTGGCTAGAAAAATGGCTCATTAAATGGAAAGGAATCATAGCCTCAATTCTTACTTCTCTTGCAGCTGTAGTAGGTGTACTCATTCTTGTCCAGTGTTGTGTCATACCATGCATCTACGGGCTAGTGCAAAGACTTATAGATGCAGCATTTACTAAAACCTCCCTTAGCTCTCCTTCACCTTATTCAGATCAGCTTTTTCTTTTAGAGGATTAAGTTGAGCAGCAAAGCCAAGATATGTTAAAAAAAGTTTGAAGAGGAAATACTATGAAAATTGAAAGGAAGAAAATTGTAGGATATCATAAATTCCTCCTCAAAAGTTTTAGCCTGTAAATTGTTAAATACAATGAGTTCTGAGATCCTCTCCAAAGAACCAATGTATCAGTATATGTTTGGCTCCCTGTTCTTTGCTCTTCATTTTAAAGTTGAATTTCCTTGTTCTTTATGTCTCCTTGCCCCTAGTTTCAGTAAACAACCTCCTCCTACCCTCTATCACCTGCTCTGATCTTAGTCACCCTTGTTCACCTGCTCTGATCTTGGTCATCCTTGTTCACCTGCTCTGATCTTGGTCATCCTTGGTCACCTGCTCTGTTCTTAGTCATCCTTGGTCACCTGCTCTGTTCTTAGTCATCCTGAGTCACCTTTTCTGTAACTGTCCTTCCCACCAAACTACTCATCCTGCCACTCTGGCTCGTACCTCTGTTCTCTTTAAAATAGCCAATCTGAATTAGCTTAGATGTGCGGTCTGACCCTAGCCAATAGGGGAATGACACAGCAGTAGGGGTGGTGAGGGATAAGAACCCCTTCCCCTCCCTTGTTCGGGTGTGCTCTCACCGTTGCTCCATCCATGAGACATACGCTTCTATAGAAGTAAAATTGCCTTGCTGAGAAAATTCATGTTCGAGTGCTATTTCTTTTGCGGCACCAAAAATTTATTTCCAACACTCTCTTCTAGCTATTTTGTAATATACAGGCTACCATGTATATGTGAATAGAATAGGAGATAATTGATCATATAGAGCAGAGATTGGCAAATTTCTTCTGTAACAGGCCAGATATTAAATATTTAGACTTTATGAGGTGCATAGTCTCTGTTGCATATTGTTCCTTACTGTTGCATTTTTTTCTTTTTTACATCCCTTCAAAAATATAAAAACACTTCTTAGCTTGTGGGCCATACATAAACAGACTATGAGTGAGATTTGGCCCATGGAGCCATAATTTGCCAACCCTGGCTACAGATAATCAATTATAGTAGGGGACACAGAAAGCAAGTAAACAAGCAAACAAACAATAAGTAAGTGCTAAACTAACAAGAAAACATCACTACCTATAACATATAAATCACTCCCAAGGGATCCCTTGTAATACTATGGAGATCCTGTCCACTCTCCTCCCCCCAGAGAACCACTGGCCTACTTTTTGTCACTTTAGATTAGTTTGAATTTTGTAGAGTTTTAGAAAATTGAAATCATACACTAAGAACTAATTTTTTAATCTGTTTTTCACTCTGTCTAATCATTTTTTCAATTCATACATGGTCATTACAGGAAAGGTGTCTGGATCCAGACTCCAAGAGAGGGTTCTTGGATCTCATGCAAGAGAGAATTCAGAGTGAGTACACAGAGTAAAGAGAAAGCAAGTTTATTAATAAAGTAGAGGAATAAAAGAATGGCTACTCCATAGACAAGAGTCATCCCTACGGATGCTGGTTGCCCATTTTTTATGGTTATTTCTTGAGTATATGCTAAACAAGGAGTGGATTATTCATGCCTCCCCTTTTTAGACCATATAAGGTAAACTCCTGATGTTGCCATGGCATTTGTAAAGTGTCATGGCGCTGGCAGAAGTGTAGTAGTGAGGACAACCAGAGGTCACTCTTGTCACCATCTTGATTTTGGTGGGTTTTGGCTGACTTCTTTGCTGCAACCTGTTTCATCAGGGACTTGTATCTTGTGCCGACTTCCTATCTCATCCTGTGACTTAGAATGCCTTAACCTTCTAGAAATGCAGTCCAGTAGATCTCAGCCTTATTTTACCTAGCTCCTGTTTAAGATGGAGTTGCTCTGGTTCAAACACCTCTGACATTTCCCCCTCACTTTTATAAGAGAATCCTTAATACCAAGGGCTGCAAAGGGATGAAGATCCATCTTCTGAAACTTCTTCAGGCTGAATAGGGGTAATGATATTCCTGCCTAATTATTAGGGTCCCCTGTATTTGGGGTAGAGAGGAGCTCAGTCAGAAAGCATCAGTATGGTGAAGGCCATTCCTAACTCTGAGTTCTGACAAAAGGTGATATCTGGGACATTAGTAAGTGTTTAATTTAAGGAAACATTGAATAAGTTTATCCTACGTTCCTACACAGAGAGTACAACAGCAATATATTCCACAAGAGTAGAGCAAAGTAAGTAAAAATATCTGAAGTAAACTAAATTAGAAGGCTTTCCGTGAGCTGGGCAGTTGTTGGAACCAAGCCAATATGAGATTACTAGCCGATTCCAATATGTGCCCAGAATTATAAATATTGATTCAGATTTTTACATTATCCATCCCTCGTTTCTTCTGAACAGCAGTCAGAGATCACTGGTTGGCTTAGAAGGATTCTTGTTAAAGGCTGGCCAAGAACTTAGCTATCAAAGGTTGGCAGTAAAAAAACGAATTTGATTTCAAGGTTGCAGGGATTCTTACCAAACTGACTTAACAGGATTTTTCACTAAAACCTGGCTAGGTAAGTCAAGAGAGTAGGGTGTTGTGTCAAAAGACAACAGGGGTGGCTATACTAATATCAGAAAAAATCGGATTTAAATAAAAATGTTTACAAGAGACATAAAAGGACATTATATACTGATGAAGGGTTAAATATAGTAAGAAGATACAACAATCACAAACGCTTACAAACCATCAAAATATTTGAAGCAAAAACTGACATAATGGAAGGGAGAAATAAGCAATTCTACAATAACAGTTTAAGACTTCAATACCCTACTTTCAATATGGATAAAACAACCAGACAGAAGATAGGTAAGGAAAATAGAGGACTTAGAATAAACCAAATTGTTCTAACATATACAGAATATTTACCCAACAACAGCATACACATCCTTCTCAAGTGTATATGGGATATTTTCCAAGACAGAAAATATGTTAGGCCCAAATTAGGTCTCAGGAGAATTAAAAGATAGCTATCACACAAAATATCTTTTCTGAACACAATGAATTAAAGTGAGAAATCAATAACAGAAGTAAAACTGGAAAACTGACAAAATCGTGGAAATTAAACACACTCTTACACCATCAGTTGATTAAAGAAGAAACCACAGTAGAAATTAGAAAATATTTACAGACTAATGAAAATGACAACACAGCATACCAAAACTAATGGGATACAGCAAAAGCAGTACTAAGGAGAAAATGTATAGTGATAAATGTATACATTCTGAAAACAAAAAGTTTTTTTTTTTCAAGCTGACTGGGGAAATTACATGCCAGCTCTTCTCAGAAAGATCAAAGTTACCAGTGAATGAACAAGTTTTGAATGGAAAATATAGAGAAGTGAGGACCTGTTGGAGTAACCACGCGAAGAAGCTGAAGCCCAGAAGAAGAATGCAGCAAGACTGGCTGATATCAACCTCTGAGCAACTCAGAGCTCAGCCAAAATGGTAGGTAGAAGTTGCTTCTTTCTACACCCCTCTGACGACCTGCCGAGTGCTAAACGGCTGGGGAGCCCCTTTGCGCTTGCTAGCCGGGGCAACACAATCAGTGATGATTAGAGAATTTCCTGAGAACACAGAACCAGTGGCCAGCTCGCACAGCCATACCCACTCTCCCCTTGGACCTGAACTGAGATGGTGGGCACCATACTGGTTGTGCACCAGTGTGTCACTTTCCTTCCCAAGGATCCTCTGCCCTTAAGTCATTGCACCACCAGACCACCTGCAAATATACTCCACAACCTGCTCTGACTTTGGCAAGCACAGGGGACCAGTGGGTGCCTGGGGTATTGTAGGTTCTCTGGAGATCTTACTCTCAGCATGGAGCCACCCTTTAAGGAGCTGGGGAGCACAGCCTGCGAAAGTACTCCCTGGGACAAAGGAAATACAGATGTGGCACCAACTGAGGAATGAGACAGCATCAATATCCAGGAATAATTATGAAGAAGAGGATCTCTCCCACCTTTCATCCACCGTACACTGTTATGAATGCAGTAGCAGTTCTTCCTGCAAGAGCTGGTGAGTGTGCACTGAAAGAAAGTGATTCTTTGTGCTTTCAGCAGGGGTGGTGGATCCATCCCTGCTGAAAATGAGACTGTGCCTGCTCTGGCTTTCACAAGGGGTGGGGTCCAACTCCCCCTTCCAACACAGAGTGGCAGCACCCTGACAACAGAGAATAGACTACAAAGTTGTCCTGTACTGGAGGAAGAGGTTCTACCCTGACCCTCGTTATAGTGGTAGCCATCAGAGAGGCAGATCCATGGCCCACAAAGGCACTGTGCTGGGAACTAAAGGATGAAGATTTTACAAACAAGGTCATGAGACCTGTGACAGGGATATGATAGGGAAGTAGACTGCATTTCTTCTAGTTCAGGATGAAGAGCTGGTGCACCCCTCCATCTCTTTCCTGGAGGCTTCAGGGCACTCCATCATGATCTCTTCCCACCATGCTCATCAGTGCAAATTCATCCAAAGGGCAGCAGCTTACCTGCCATATCATACTCCTAAGTGCTATATACTGGACTACAGCCTGAAATGCACCATCAAATAAAAAATACATGGCTATACCAAACAATATCTGATAAAGCCACCACACAAAACGTATCCACATATCCACAACCAACATGTAGAGCCTTGTCGCCCACCAAAAGCATTCAGAAACTAAGCCAAAAGATAATACATAACATCCACCACAGTTACACCCTCAAGGGAAAAAAAATAAAGAGCCCCATCCAAACAATACAAATTCAAAAATAAGAAACAACACTTTCCTTAGATGAGAAAAATCAGCATAAGAACTCCAGCAGTACAAAAAATCACAGTGTTTCAACATCTCCAAAGGATTGCACTAGCTCTTTAGCACTGAAACCTAGCCAGATTGAAATGTCTGAAATGACAAATTAAAAATTTCTAAGTATGGGTTGTAAGGAAACTCAATATTCAAGAGGATGTTGAAATCCAATAGAAAAAAAAACAGGAAAATGATTCAGGATATGAAAGATGACATAGGTATATTAATGAAAACCCAAACAGAATTTCTGAAATTGAAAAATTTACTACAGGAATTTCAAAATACAATCAGAAGACTTAATTGCAGACTAGACAAGCAGAATAGAGAATGCCAGAGCTCAAAGACCACGTTTCAAATTAACTCAGTCAGACAAAAAGAGAGGGAAAGAATTTAAAAAATGAACAAAGTCTTCAAGAAATATTGTATGATATTATGTTAAACAATAAAAACCTATGGCTTACTGGCATTCCTGAGAAAGAAGAAGAAAGAGTAAGCAAATTGGAAAACATATTTCAGGAAATAATTAAATAAAATTTCCCCAATCTTGTTAGAGACATTGCCATCCAGATATATGAAATTAAGAAAACTACTGAGAGATACTAAACAATATGACCATTCCCAAGGCAAATAGTCATCAGACTATTCATGATTAATGTGAAATAAAAAAAATCTCAAAGGAAGCTAGAGAAAAGGGCCAAATTACCCATAAAGGGAATACCATCAGACTAATGGTGGACATCTCAGCAGAAACCTTATAAGCCAGAAGAGATTGGGGGTCTATTTTTAGCATTTTGAAAGAAAACATAAATGCCAACAAAGAATTATACATCCCACCAAACTAAGCTTTATAAACAAAGAAGAACTAATGTCTTTTCTAGACAAGCAAATGCTAAGGGAATTTGTTACCACCAAATCAGTCCTACGAAAATTTTTAAAAGAGTTCTAAAAATGGAAACGAAAGAATGATACTTGTTATCATAAAAGCACACATAAATATAAAGCTAACAGACCCTATAAAGCAACTACACAATCAAGATTACAAAGAAACTACCTAACGACACTACAACAGAACAAACTCTTACATATAAATATTAACCTTGAATGTAAACAGCTTAATTGCTCCATTTAAAAGATAGAGTGGCAAATTGGAAAGAAAACAAGATACAACCTTCTGTTGCCTTCAAAAGACCCATCACACATGTAATGACACCAATAGGCTCAAAGTAAAGTGATTCACCCACCTCAGTCTCTCAAAGTGCTGGGATTACAGGCGTGAGCCACTAAGCCCGGCCTTAACCCTAATTCTTAAAGTATGTGCACTGAGGATTTTCAAATAACGTTTGGACAAATACAAAAATAATGTTATAATTTCTTGTATCCTGGTTGCATCATTCATTATGTTATGTAAGAATTTCCTTTTTCTCTGAGATGAAATTGCTTTCTGCTACTAATACTTTCTATGTGAACATAAAATTAGCATTAACTCTTCATTGTTTTATTCCTTGAATAACTACTCTCAATGTATTAGTAGAGCTTACAAAAAACATAAGATATTCAAGTCACCAGTTATGCAACTTTTTTTCACATCTCTAAAATATTGTAAAGGACAGATGTATGTATGTATGTATGTATGTATGTATGCATTTGAGACAGAGTCTCGTTCTGTTGCCCAGGCTGTAGTGCAATGGCACAATCTCTGTACACTGCAAACTCTGCATCCCAGGCTCAAGCGATTCTCCTGCCCCAGCCTCCAGAGTAGCTGGGATTACAGGCACAGGCCACAGTGCCCAGCTAATTTTTGTATTTTTAGTAGAGATGGGATTTCATCATGTTGCCCAGGCTGGTCTTGAACTGTTGACCTCAGTTGATCCACCTGCCCCGGCCTCCCAAAGTGCTGGGATTACATGTGTGTGCCACCATGCCTGGTCCAATTAACTCTTTCTTATTGGTATATTAGGCTTTTCTTATTGATGTGAACACACTCAATATTATACAAAATAAGTTATTTATCATTCAAACTTGTGATGGTATTTTTTAATTACAGCAAAAATATACACATAAAATTGACTATCTTAATCATGTTAAGTGTAGATATCATAAGTATTAACTATATTCACATTTCTGTGCAACAGAGCTGCAGAAATTTTCCATCTCACAAAACTGTAACTCTATAGCCATCAAGTAACAACTCCCCATTTCCTACCTGTTGTGGTGGTTTTAAATATAATGCAATATATACTAGCTGAAAATAGAAAAAAAAGGAATCCATGAAAATATTAAATGCATAGAACAAAAAATGAATAACAGTGTAACTTTGGTTATAACTTTAAATGAGAGAACCCAAAGTAAAATAATGGTATAAATATCATATAAAATGCACAATTTATACCTAAATTTTAAAAAATTTAATATTAACAAAAATAAATGTAATATACTACACAAATAGGTATTCAATAAAACTAAAGTTAAATTACTTTTTAAAACCATGTTATACTATGGATAAATCCTATTAATTTTTAAATATTTAGGAAAGAAAACAAAGTACATCTCTTCTTTAAAAAGTTTGACTCCAATTTTAACAAACAGGTGTTTTTGGTAACCAGTTTATTTCCTTACTGAAATTTTGAAGGCACAGAAAGAAATAATATCCATTACATTGTCAAAAACAACAGTACCTGGAAGATTTAGAGGCAAAAATGAAGCCTGAGAATAGCAGGACATAGACATATTTCATAACATAGACTCATAGCAGAATGATGGTTATGTTGGTTCATCAGGGAAGAAAACACTAAACATCGCTTGCAAATCCACCCAATATACGATATCTTGTGACTTTAACAAGTTAGCCATGCAGAACCATGAGGCAAATGCAAAAACAAATAAATACACTAAAATAAATCCATTTTCTAGAAAAAAAATTAAAGTGAATTTTCTAGATTCACTAAAGAATTCAGTATTGGCTTATTATGTCTTCATTTTATTTTATACTGGAACGTGTCTAATTTTATGCTAAATTTATGCTGTAAGGACACCTACTCTGGAAAGGTTAAGAGGACACACAGTGGGTAGTGGACCATACTCTACTAAAAAAGAGCATATTTTGACACATGACTTTTGTGCCTCTACATTTTTAACTAAGAATAAAGAACCTGATGATTAATTAAATGATTTTTCAGTTGCTCATCAATGCCATCAGATGCCTTGAGTATACTGATGGGGATGGCATTTGGAAGAAAAGGAGACCTGAATAATACTTCAGAAGAAGCCTATTTCCACATCTTATTTTCCCTATCTCTGCAGCTCTGAATTTAATTATCTGTATTGTGAATCTGGGTGAACCACCTCAGAAGACATCAGGCAACTGGATGACTGCACTTTAGATTTCATGCTAGTGATTCTTATCCTCTCTCCACCCCGACACTTTGATACTTCCTTGAAATTAGACTACATATGAGATAGAAACAAAGAATGCAGCTGTCATCATGACTCTTTCTCAGGGGCCACCGCATCTGTGTTCATGATGTGATTACTGTGCCACCTGCCTCCCTCTTCTTAAGGCCCTTTTTTATTCCTGGAGATGTGCTTACAACAAGATAGCTACAAACATATCATCTGCTTGCCCTGCCAGTTATAGCAATTATGAAAATAAATTTGCAGCATCATATATAGCTTGAATATTCTCAAAAGATGTTCCTAACAGTTCTAATAATAAAATAAATTTTCCATAGAATAGCTGTACCTACATGCTCTCTGCTTATGCAATCTTATGTTTTAATTAATCTTAAAGCAAAACTTTTCCTAAAAGTTCAGAACTGAAGTCTTTTGTCATTATATGAAGAAAGACACAGTATCTAATATTGTGAACTTCTCTATTTTAAGAAGTTTTAAGACATCAAGTCTGCATAATAAAATTAATTTAACAATTTGGAATATAATTTTATAAATAAAAAAAGCTTTAAACTATATGTTACTAACACGTTTTTCTTCAAGTGTGGTTGCCCTTGCAACTTTTTGGTAGTTCAATGAAAACCACTACTTGAGAGAAAACTGAAATAGACTAGGACATAGAAGATAGATAAACAGAGAAAGAAAAGGTAAATTAACTATTTGTGCCACATGGCAAAGAAAGTTTACAGTATGTAGTCATTAATGTACTTGGTTATAATTATATAACCAACAATGAATAATTTTAAGTGCAATTTAGAATTCAAAACGTTTTATACTTGATATACATTTCTGAAATATGAAATCTACCTAATGAGGGAGATACTTTATATGTGTAATTACTTACAAATGGAGAAAAGTTTTACAATAATTTTGATTATAAACTATAATCAAGAGATTCAGTAAGAGAAGCATTTTTTTCTTCCACAAACCACTTTAGTTGTGTGCTCACCACCTACTTCAGAATCTAAGAGAACTCTGACACCTGTTTTTGGCACCCCATTGCCTTCTCATCAGTCTAACTCCAAGACCTTCCTCCAAGTGGTAGGCTCTGGTAATTCAGTGAAAGCAAGGCACTAACAGGCAAGTATGAAGCCAAATGGCTCCGAGTAACATCTCTGACACCTTTTTGCCAGCTATTCATGTGTATTTAATATATACCACTTCCCTGTGACTGTCTGCATCCTCTTCTACCAGCAATTCCTCCTGATTTATCCTTCTCCTCCAGCAATTCCTAATTTCTTTGCCTTTCTAATAGATGTGGCCTAACAGAACACCTTTTGCTGGAGTTCTTTAAAGGCTAATTATAACCATAAGGAACAGGAAATAAGAAGCTATTCCTTGTAAGTTTGCTAATCTTATCTGTTCAGAGCAATAAAAGTTCCCCATCAAAGACTTATGAAGGGAGATTTCATTCCCCCAGCTTGCTATTCCTACTCTTTTTGCATTCTTAAGACAGGAGGCAAGTGCTTTACCTTCTCCTGGGAAAAGCTGAGGCTGAATATGCAAGTTGTCATGCAAATTTGCTGAAGATAATGAGAGGGTCACAAATTCAAAAACCCAGTTGCTCTAGGGCAGGGGGTTGGGAGGAGAGCCAATAAATAAAATGTGTGGTATAAATGCCTTTCAGGAAAGGGTGTGAAGGGTGCGGTGGATTTACCAGAAGCTTTTGCAATCAGCTTTGAAGTCTTCTGGAAAGGAAAAGTGTAGCCTTCCAGGGAAGCAGCCTGATGACATCTTCCATAAGGCTGATGTGTTGGGAAATAGCAACACATGAGCAACAAGTCCCTTGAAAAATTTTCTTCCCTCCTTCTTCTTCTGGAACTGTTGGGAAACTAGGTAAGACCCAGGAGTCTGGTTTTTGAGAATGGCCCGGAATGAATTTTTAGTTTCCGGGTAGGAAGAGAGAGCTCAGAAGGTTGTTCTTTCCTCCAAGGAAATCTGGCCATAGCTTTTTTCCTGTTCTATCCAGAGCTTGTGTGCTGGTGGATTAAGTACATCTGTGCACAGGGCCGGGTTCTGGCAGACAATCTCAGGGAGGATGGCAAAAGGAGAAGCAAAAGGGGATTGTTCCTCTACCTCACATCTTCTTTTCCCAAAGGAAACAGAATCTACTCACCAACAACAATCCCAACACCACAAAAGGGACATGGAAATAAATGTGCATGCAACTGGGACACATACCCTGTGTCACCTGCTACAAATGGAGAAGTGGGAGAGAATTGAGCCACTGGGAGCCTAGGCCTTCTGAGCTGTAGCCTACTTCCAGAGGATGCAGACTTCCTCACTGGTCTCTGGGTGGCTGAGTAACTCTACTTCCCTGACCTGGGAAGGATGCGGGAATAACCAGCTATGAGGAGACACCCATCCTCTTAGGGCTGCCTGGGGTATCTTAAGCAGAGGTGGTAGCAGCAGACTCCTCAACAGAGGCACTGAGATCCAAGAATTCCAGGATAATGTCCCCAAGGCAGTAAATCATATGCCTGTTGATGAGTGGTTGTTGTAGTGACTCCAAGACTAAACACTCAGCTGGCATTTGTTCACCCCAAGAATTTCTACTATGAGATCTGGGAAGACTCCCATTAGGCTCTGCAAAGCCTGTTTCTCAGCAGCCAGTTTCTGCTCCTGGGTCCTTACAGGCCGTGGAAACTTAGGCAAAACTCCACCAGGCCAGATAGACTCCTGAAGAAGCCAGAGGTACTGCACCCAGCACTGTGGACTTGTTAAATTAGCTACCTGCACCTCTAGCCACCTTTGAACTAGGGTAGCAAAGATAAGACGAAGAAACTTCTGCATGTTTTCAGTACACAGCCATTTCCACTGTTCTGTTAGTAGCAAGAGAAGCAGATTCAGGGCTGTGTCAGCTAACTCTGTCTCTGTTCCTGAATTGCTGTTGCTGGGATCTTGGGCTGGCACAGCTGCATCTGACAAGCAACTGTCCACATGTCCTTTGGGAAGTTGTTCAGGATCTTTTTCTGGGGCTTCTGTTGGCTGCATCTCCAGTAACTTTGTCTGTTTTTCAATAAAAGATTCCATCCCAGACATGGATAGGGTCTTGGACTCCACATTGCCTTCCTGGAGACAATAAAGAATCTTGTCTTGTGCTTCAGTCACACTTAGTGCTGGAGAAATTTTACTGGATGAGAACCTCAGCCTGGACTTGCTAGCCTTCTTGCCTTCTGTATGGGACCTGCTTTCAGTCTCGGCCTCACTCAGCTCCTCTGTGGGGCCCTGGGATTCAGAGCAAGGAAATGCTGTCTTCAAGTTGTCCACAATGGCACTCACCACCATCTTCTCTATTCTAGAGACCATAAATGGTTTCTTGACAAAGGAAACGTGAGCATCTGTGTTCACAGCAAGAAACTCCTGCACCTCCTCACTGTTAGCGATCTCCGGAATGGCACACAATTGCTTCAGGAATTATTACAGGAGGCTCTTTCGGGCTTCTACTCTATCACTGTCTGTGTTTTCCAAATGGAAGATCTGGAAAGAGCTTTTTAGAACCCTTCACATTTTTAATGAACTTTCATAGATCTGGTTTCTTCTCCTGATGGCCTGCAGATTCAAGAACTCCCAATAGCGGTGATTCACAGTGTGGTAGGCCAGCTGCTGCAGGCTGCTGTTTTCACCATCAAGGGATGTCTCACACTTCACAGTATAGCGTGTGCAAGGGTGCAATCCGGTGCCACTGTGCTCTCGGGCTGTAATGGTGCCAGTGATATGAAGGTTCTGGATGACAACTGGGCCATCTGGACTGCTTAGGGGCTTAAAGCTGAAGGTGGCTGAGCTGAGAAGACCAGGTGAAGAGGAGGAAAGCAGAACTGGTGGCAGACTAGGATCAAGGGAGGTCACATCATTGGTGAGATCCTTCTCTAAGCATGAGGGCCGTGAGGAGCAGGTCTTTTCCAGCCCCTCCAGCAAAGCTGTAACAGAGGTGGTAACTTCTCCTTGTTCTATCTCCTTGTCTGCTATGTCAATCTGGATCTCTGGGCAGAAGTTCAGTGTGGAGACAGGCAGGACTGTCTCTGTTTCTGTCCCTGGACCCTCAGCCTCTACTCCTTCAGATCCCTCACCACCTTTGGGTTCCAGAGCCTGGGAACCCTCTAGGGCACACAGGGCATCCTGAATCCTGTCAGACAGAAAGTGGCCTGGAGTCATGAGCATGATGGTTTCTTAGCCTACTTCAGACAGCGGAGACTCCAGCTCTGAGTCTCCACATAAGAACAGGGGGCCTCAAGTATTTGGCTATAGGAAATGAGATGAGTTGTTTCCTACTTTTCTTCTTTCAGACATTCCACCCAAATCTCCCTCTACAGCTTCCTGGCCACCTTCAACCTCTGAGGAGGGGCCTGCAGGAATCTCTGGCTCACTGTTTACTTAGGAACCCTGGGGCTGCTACTGGAGAAGGAGCTCTCCCTTCTGGAAGCTGCTGTACCTCAGCAATAAGTGGCAGAGACGTGGGCACTGAGGGCTGTTCAGGGCCACTGGCTGGGCAGGGTGTTGGATCTCTGGCCTTGGAAAAGATACCCATGAGGACAAGGTGGATCCAGTCAGGATCTGACAGCCTGCTGATCAGTGGTAAGACTACACTGCATATGATGAGTTCAACCACTACATGGCATCCAGTATGAGTCTCCAAGTGGGACTTGGGCACCAGCCCTTGAAGCAACAAATTCGCAATATCACATGTATAGGTGGCTTCAGCATTGGGGCTGTGCACAGCAGGATGTGGGGCAGTAGCCCGGTAGTAAGCCTCCCAGAGGTGGGAAGGCTCAACTGGACCATTCTTCCCTGTAGTGGCCTCCTTTGCCTGAATGTAGCTCTGCAGGTGAAAAACGACAGAGAGTCAGAACACTCTGAGCAAGAGCATGATGGTCCATCATGCTCATCCTCCTCTGAAGCTCCTGGACCAACTCTTTCATGGCTGCCTCCATTTCCTCTGCAAAGGCTGGCTCCTGGCTCTCAGAATAATATAAAATCTCAAATAATCACATCTGGATGGTGCAGTTGATCTCCTGTTCCAGCTGTCTTTCTGCCTCAGGGCATAGAGGACAGGTGGCCAATGGGATGAAGCCTTCCAGGAGCAGTGGACTTGAAGCCACTCCAGAGACACTGGAGCCCAGCCATCCTCCCAGCACCACTAGCAATGCAGACAGAAGGCACAGCAGCCACATGCTGACCAGAAGGTGTATGACCAGGAGCCAGCAAGCAAGACCCCCACAGCCATCACCTTCCGCCTACTCAACAGGTTATTGAGGTGACAGCTGGATCCAGCTGGAGTCTCCTGGAACGATGGCACTGTTTCTGTCTTCATGGCTGAACGGACAAGGTGGCTTCCCCAGATGACAGCCTCAAGATTTTACTGCAGAGTTAGGGAAGCGGGGAATGAACTGTGTCCCCAATACAGGGTGATCTGGGTGCTGTTCAGGGAACTGATGCTCCAGACCCTCTAAGTCCTACAGGCACTGCAAAGCGACAGCAGCAGCTCTGCATTTGCCCATGGCTACCACCCACAGAGTCCTCGAACTCGCCCCTTCCAGTGGAGGTGTGGCTTTGGAGGAAAACTCTGCAGCCTTGATACTGCCCCAGGCAGAAGGCCTCTTTGCAGCCCTGGGGCCCGCAGAGGGCAGCGGCTGGCCAGGACTGGGTCACACGCTGCCGGGAACCATGTGCCCACACTCAGCCCCGACCTGAAGTGGGCTCATCGGGGTCATCTCTGCTGGCCTCGGCCTGCTGCTCCTGCAGACCTGGGTGACTGCACTCGCAGCCCTGCCTGTGTTAGGGCTGCCAGCCTGCCGGCCACTGGCGACCAACAGTAGCTTTTTATAACTTAAATTTTCTATATTTTCCTTGCATATATTTTGGACTTTGATCATGTATTTTATTTAACCTGCTAACAGAATGTACCTACAGTAAGATTACAATAAAAATTACCATGGTCCATGACAAATTTACTTGTAAGTGCAGTGGGAAAAAAAGTTTAATAAAAACAATAGAGATATACAATATGTGGCTTTTCACACAGTCTTTTGTCTCCCATATTATTCCTATCATTTATTCTATATTTCTAAGGTTAAGTAATATTAAGATCAGGTACAAGCGTTGTAATGTGCTTTTAATTATGATATATAAATGTATCCCATGACAATTACATTATTTCAAGCTATGTACAATTTTAATAATAATTTTATACACGTTGCTTTGAAAATGAGAGCGCATTTGAATATAATCAATAATCACAAAAATATTTACAGTGCAAATATTCTCAGCAAGATTTGAATTGTTGGTAAATTCAAAACAAATAGAATTAAATAGATGCTAGAGGAATTAGGAGAATGCAATAAAACAAGCAAAATTTTGTATAATTTTCCTTTAGTTTATGTTAAGATGTTTTGAATTCAGACTAATCACATACCATGATATAATGTTTTTGGTTTTGTTTTTTTGAGACAGAGTCTTGCTCTGTTGCCCAGGCTGGAGTCAGTAATATGATCTCAGCTCACTGCAACCCCTGCCTCCCAGGTTCAAATGATTCCGGTGCCTCAACATCCCAAGTAACTGGTATTACAGGGGGGTGCCACCGTGCCTAGTTTTTTTTTTTTTTTTTTTTAGTCAAGACAGGTGTTTGCCATGTTGGCCAGGCTGGCCTGGAACTCTTGGCCTCAAGTGATCCACCCACGTCAATTTCCCAAAGGGCTGAGATTACAGGCATGAGCCATGGTGCCTGGCCCTGATATAATGTTTGAAAGTAATGGGTGAATAGTACACTTGAGATACTAGAGACCTATTTGGAACATTAAGTGAATGTATCTTACTCTCTTCTTTCTTTTAAGAATGTATTCTTTACCATTCTATGCAATAGCTAACATACGTGCATATGTTCTTGGGCTGTCTACATGATATACAAATATTTGGATACATACAGTAACATAAACCACTCATCTAAAAGCTTTTCAACCTGACACATAAACTCGGGTTATTTGAAAATGGAATGGTAAGTGTTACTGAACAGCTTTTACTATGGTTCACGTTTGGTAGTATATGCTAATATACTAAAAACAAAACAAACACAAAAAATACCTTGATTTTATAATCTAACTTCTGGTGTCTAAATTAATCAATAAGATAATTTTTCTATTTTAACTAACTGTATTATATTTTATTTTGATGCTGTGTAATTTCACAATGGATTAAATATTAGCTGATGCTCATCAGAGGTAAACTAGTGAATTATTATCCCATTAAGATAAATTTTGTTTCTGCTAAAGTAACATCTTATTTTAAATGGAGGAATTTACTAAATCAAGTGCTAAGATTTTATTTCTGCTAGTAAATGAAAGACATATGTAAAATTCAAATACATTCCATTACTCAAACTATTCTTTGTAATCATGAGAATATAGACAGCATATTTTACACAGAGCATACATACAAAGCCTTATCTTCATCGAATTACAAGTAAAATATAGGTATGTAAATATATATACATAATTTAGATATTAAATGACAGAATTTACTTATTTACCTGTGCATGACAGAATTTGATTCTATTATTCCAGGTACAGTAACTGCTTGAAAATGGGACATGAAGTAAACTAATAGTCTTAAAAGTGACTACATCCAGTGAATTCATTTTAACATCTCCAAGCAAGGCAAGACCACCTTCTTGAGATAAGGAATGAGGGATTACTTATTTTGGCCAAGTTGGCTCAATGATCTGGGGAACCAAAAACTGTATGTACATGGATAGTTGTTTTGTTCCCCCCACAAAAAAATTGGGGAACCCATTATTTCCCAATTCATGCTTTTATTTTCATGTAAGAGAACAGTTGATGCTCCAGAATCTAAAATTTTAATTAACCAAATACAATGTTCCTAAAGATAAATATTTCCTTAGAGTTAAGCCGGCCAGGCAAGGTGGCTCATGCCTGTAATCCCACCACTTTGGGAGGTCGAGGCGGGCGGATTGCTTGAGGTCAGGAGTTTGAGACCAACCTTGCCAACACAGAGAAACCCTGTCTCTACTAAAAATAGAAAAATTATCTGGACCTAGTGGTGTGTGCCTGTAATACCAGCTACTAGGGAGACTGACGCAGGAGAATCACTTGAACCAGGGAGTGGGAAGTTGCAGTGAGCCAAGATCATGCCACTGCACTCCAGCCTGGTGACAGAGCCAGACTCCGTCTCAAAAAAAAAATAAAAAAATAAAGATGGGGGGAAAATAGAGTTAGGATAACAGAAAGATAAGGAATACGAAACAGAAAAAATCAATAAACCAAAATGAAATGTTTGGAAAGATAAAAAAATTGGCAAATGTTTACTTAGGCTAAGCAAGAAAAAAAGAGAAGAAACTCAAATTATTAAAATCGGCAATAAAAGAGAACACATCACTGGCAGTATTACAAAATAAATGTGATTAAAAGAGAATGCAATGAAAAATCTTATGCCGAAAAAGTAAGATAGCCTAGACAGAATGAAGTCCTAGAATGACAGAAACTAAAACAGTCTAAAGGAGAAATTAAAAATATAAGTAGATCTATGGAAGGTTAAAACATTGGATTGTAATTTTAAAACCTTACAATAAAAATCTCATCTCAGCTAGCTTCCCAGGTGAATCAAACACTCGGAGAAATTAATATCAATTGTTCACCAACCCTTGCAGAAAATAAAAGGGCAGAGAACACTTCCCAATTCATTTTACAAACAGGATTACTCTGACACCAAAACTGAATAACAAAACAATATAGACCAGTGCCTTTAATTGTTTTATAAAATCAAAAATCTTCAACAAAATACGCCAAGCTGAACCCACCAACTTATAAAATAGATTATGCACTGTGTGCAGATGTGATTGACCCCAGGAATGCCCCATTGATTTAATATTTGAAAATCAGTGAATGCAAACACCATATTAACAGAATAAAAGACCAAAATATATGAGCATCTCAATAGACAGAAAGCATTCGAGAAAATATTACACATTTTCATCATGAAAACACTCCAGTTATGGACAGTAAGATAACTTCCTGAAACTAGTGGTAGTTACCTATGAAACCCACAGCTATCATTACACTCTGCAATGAAAGGGTGAATCCTTTCCTGGCAGGGTTAGTTACAAGAATGTCCACTCTTGCAAATTCTACTCAACATTATACTGTGGATTCTAGCGAGGTGTATTTAGTAAAGAATAGAAAATTGAAAACATCCTGATTGAAAAAAAAATAAAATTATTTATATTTACAGATGGCATGATCTCATATATATGTAATTCTAAGAAATTCAGTAAAACAGTATTCAAAATAATAAATTTGGCATGGTTTCCAGATATAAATGTAATACTAAAAATTAATTTTATTTCTATATACTGTCAATGAACTGCCTTAAAATGATATAAAAGAAACAATCCCATTTATAATAGCAACAAAACAAGTAATAAATTTAGAAATTAACAAGAGCAGCTCAAAACTAATACTCTGAAACCTCCAAAACATGGTTGAAATAAACTGAAGAAGAACTAAATAAATGAGAAGAGGTGGAGCGAGATGGAGGATAGAATCTCAGTGACTCTGTCTCTGCAGGAATATTAAATTGAACCACCGTCCAACAATCCAAGCAAGATAATACCTTCACAAGAGCTAAAGAAAGCAGGTGACAGATCACAGAACCTGGTTTTAGCTTAAAAACAAGAGAAAACACATTAAAGAGGGTGAAAAGACAGTCTTGCAGTGACTGCACTGCCCTTCCCTCAAACCCAGGCAGTGCAGTGCAGAGAATGTGTCCACCTCTTGCAGGAGGGACAAGGAAGGGTCCGTGGGACTTTGCCTTGGAGCCCAGTGCCAGCTCTGCTATAGTAAAGGACAGCACTGGGCAGAACCCCATGGCCTTTGGTTCCAGGCCAGTGCCCATAGATAGAGCATTTAGACATGACCTGGTCTAAAAGGGAATCCACTACCCTGGTGGGACAAACCTGAGTCCTGTCTTGCTTCACCACCAGCTGATTCAAGTGGCCTCAGGCCCCAAATAAATTTAAGTGGCAGGCAGGCCAGAGTCACTTTGGTCCTTGGGTGAGCTCCAACAACCAACGATGTGCTGGTCTGGGAGGCTGTGGGCTTCCTATGTGATATCAGCTGCAGCGGCCAGAGGGCTGCCTGTGTTACCCCAATCCCAACTCCAGGCAGTGCAGTGCAGAGAGAATTCCTTCCCTATGCGAGAAAGAGGAGAACCCAGTATCAGCCCTACTACAGTGGACACAGTGTCAGGCAGAATACTGTGGCCCTGATCCCAGGCAGGAGCTCCCAGACACCTACAGACCCCCCTGCAGGGAGAAGGGATTCTGCCACCCTGGCTGGATGGACCCAAACCCAGGCCAGCTTCATCACCAGCAGACTAACCTGGCTTAGAAACCTAAGTAAGTCAGCAGCAGTCAGGCAATATAGTGGCCACAGGACTCAGATAAACCCCAGTGCTGCTCTGGTCTGGGAGGCTGTGGGCTTCAGGTGTGTTGCGCCAGCTGCAGTGGCCATGAGAGTGCCCAAATCACATGAGAGTGCCCAGATTCACAAAGCTTGGTGCCCAGATTCCTTGCAAGGGGAAGAAGATGGACGTGAAAGAAGAACTTTGTCTGGGAACCCAGGGAACCCCTCCCTTATCTTCTCCAAGTGTGTCACGGCCACCAGGGACCTCAGTCTGCAAGTCATGGTGAACCTGAGCTTAAGGTGCCCTCTGTTGCTGTAACAGCTGCAGAGACCACAGGCTTGGGGAACTCAACAGTCTTGAATTTCTTGGAACTTCTGGAAGACTGAAGAAGGACAAGCACACACAAGAACAGACTGCAAAAAGTGGAATAAATACACACTTATTCAACTCCCCGGCATGAACATATGCTCAAAAGCGTTAAGAACATTCAAGGAAATAAATAACAACAATAAATAAGTCACCAGTGACCAGAGCTAAAGATGTGAGACTCGACTGGGTGTGGTGGCTCACACCTGTAATCCCAGAACTTTGGGAGGCTGAGGTGGGTGGATTACCTGAGGTCAGGAGTTCGAAACCAGCCTGACCAACAAGGTGAAACCCTGTCTTTACTAAAAATACAAAAATTAGCTGGGTGTGGTGGCAGGTGCCTGTAGTCCCAGTTATTTGGGAGGCTGAGACAGGATAATTTCTTGAACGTGGGAGGCAGAGGTTGCAGTGAGCCAAGATTGTGCCTCTGTACTCCAGGCTGGGTGATGGAATAAGACTCCATCTCACGAGTTAGTGGGTGCAGCGCACCAGCATGGCACATGTATACATATGTAACTAACCTGCACAATGTGCACATGTACCCTAAAACTTAAAGTATAATAAAATAAAAAAATAAAAAAATTAAAAAAAAAAAAGATGTAAGACTCTCCAGACAGGGGAGTAAAAATGGCTGTTTTGAGGATACTCAATGAAATTCAAATATAGAGAAGTAATTCAGAAACTTATCAAAGAAATTTAACAAAGAGATAGAAGTAATTTAAGAAGATGACAGAAACCTCAAAGCTGAAAAATGCAACTGATGAACAGATAAATGCATGAGAGGGCCTCAACAGTAGAACTAATCTCAGCACAATAAAGTTCATATATGAGAAATCCACAGCTAACATCATAATCAATGGGGAAAAGTTAAAAGTTCTTCTTCTAAGATCTGGAACAAGTGTGGCTGCTTTTACCACTTTCATTCATCACAGTACTAGAAGTCCTAGCTAGAGGAATTAGATAGGAGAATGCAATAAAAGGCATCCAAAATGGAAATAAAGGGAGTCAAATTGTCTCTGTTTGCAGGTGACATAATCATACACATATGCAGAACCCTAAAGATTCCACAAAAAAACCTACTAGAAATAATAAACACATTTCATAAAATTGCAAGATACAATATCAATATATAAAAATGAGTAGCACACCCATGTACCAATAGTGAAACACCTAAGAAAGAAATCAAGAAAGCTATTTTATTGCAGTAGTTACCCAATGCCCCCCAAAAAAGATACCTAGAGATAAGCTTAACAAAAAGGCAAAAGATCCCACAATTAAAATTATAAAACATAGACGAAAGATATTAAAGCAGACACAAGTAAATGTAAAGATATCCCATGTCCAAGCACTAGAAGAATATCATTGAAATATCTGTATCACCCTATGTGATCTACAGAATAAATGGAATCCATGTTAAATTAGGAAAGAGATTCTTCATAGATATAGGAAAAAAAAAAACAAACGGCCGAGCATGGTGGCTCACGCTTGTAATCCCAGCACTTTGGGAGGCCAAAGTGCCTGGATCACGTGGTCAGGAATTTGAGACCAGCCTGAACAACATGGTGTAACCCCGTTTCTACTACACACACAAAAATTAGCCGGGCGTGGTGGCGCATGCCTGTAATCCCAGCTACTCAGGAGGCTGAGGCAGGGGAATTGCCTGAACTCAGGAAGCAGTGCCTTCAGTGAGCCTAGATCGCGCCAATGCACTCCAGCCTGGGTGACAGAACGAGACTCCGTTTCAAAAAAAAAAAAAAAAAAAAAAAAAAATCCTAAAATTCACATGGAAATGCAAAATACCTCAGATAGACAAAAGAATCTTGAATAAAAAGAAAAAAGCTGGCGGCATCACACTACCTGATTTCAAAATATACCACAAACCTAGTAACCAAAACAGCATGGTAGTGGCAAAAGAAAAAAAATAGGTAGGGGACAGACAGAGCGAGAGAGAGACAGAGATACACAGACCAATGACTGACAGACATAGACAAATCAAACAGAATAGAGAACTCAAAAATAAATTCAAGCTTTTACAGTCAACTCTTTTAACAAAGGCACCAAAAACACACATTCGGGAAGGACAATCTCTTCAATAAACTGTGCTAGGAAAACCCAACACCCACAATACATGTAGGCTGTTATCTTATCATCTACTGAAAATAAAGATTTAAATGTAGGACATGAAACTATTAAACTACTAGAGAAGAAAACATAGGAAAATGCCTCGTGAAATTGGTTACAAGGGATTTTCAAATACACATCAAAAACACAAGCAATAAAAAGCAAAAATAGACAAAATGCAGTTGCATTAAACTTAAACGCTTCTGCAAAGTAGCGAAAGCAATCAATAGAATGAAAAAACAATCCAGAGAACCGAAGAAAGTATTTGCAAACTATGCATCAGGCAAGGGGTTAATACAACAAAAAATATATAAAAAACTAAAACTACTCAAAGCAAAAATACAAATAATTTGATTTAAAACTCAGAAAAAGTTCTACCCAAAAACTTTGTCCCCCACCTTCTTTTCTCAACCACCTTTGGCCCCCTCCCTCTCGACACCCTTTTTCTTCATCTACCCCAAAACATTTTTCCCACTATTTTTCCCCACTGTCATTTCGCAAAGCCTTCTCTACTCTCCTGCTCACCACCCTTTTCGCCTTCCATCTACCCAAAAACTTTTCCCCCCTCACTGGATACCCTCTTTTTCTCCCTTCTGCTCTCATTCCTCTTTTGTTCCTCCATCTACCCAAAAACTTTTCCCTCATATTTTCCCAAAGCCTTCTCCCCATTCCTGCTGCTCGCCACCCGCTTTTCCAACCTCCATCTACCCAAAAACGCCCTCTTCTTTCCTCTATCCTTACCATCCTCCTTTTGCCCTCCATCTACCCCAAAACTATTTTCCCCACCGTCTTTTTCCCAACTCTTTCCCTCCTCCCTCTCGCCACCCTCTTTTATCCTCCCAATTGCCACCCTCTTTTCCCGCTGCATCTACCCACATTTTACCCACCGTCTATCTTTTCTTTCCCCATCATCTGTCTTTTCTACCCATCTTTTTCACAAAACCTTGTCTCCCTCCCACTCGCCATCCTCTTTTTTGTTCTCCCGCTTGCCACCCTCTCTTCCCCTCTCCTGCTTGCCACCCTCTTTTCCCCCTCCCCGTACCGAAAAACTTTTCTCTCCCCACTGTCTTTTCCTTACGGTCTTTTGGCAAAACCTTGTCTCCCTCTACTTGCCACCCTCTTTTGTCCCTCCTGCTCACCACCCTCTTTACCCCCTCCATCTACCCAAAAACTTTCTTCCTCACTGTCTTTCCCCCCTCACCATCTCTTCGCAAAGCCTTCTGCTCACCACCCTCTTTTCCCCATTCCTGCCCCTCCTCTTACATGCCACCTTCCTGTCGCCCTCCATTTACCCCAAAACTATTTTTCCATCGTCATTTTCCCAATCGTCCTTCCACTCTCCCGCTTGCCACCCTTTCTCTCCTCCATCTACCCAAAAACTTCTCCCACAGTTTTCTCTCCCCACTGTCTTTTCTTCCCACCGTCTTTTTGCAAAACCTTCTCCTTCCTCCTACTCACCACCTCTTTTTACACATCTTTTCTTTCCCCAATGTCTTTCTGTTCTCTTCACCGTGTTTCTCCCCACCGTCTTTTTGTAAACCTTCTCTCCTTCCTATTTGTCCCTGTTTTCCCCCCCTCACCACCCTCTCTTTCCTCCTTCTACATGCCACCCTTTTTTACCCCCCAGCTACCCAAAAACTTTTTTTCAACCATCTTTTCCCCACCGTCTTTTTGCAATGCCTTCTCCTGCTTGCCATCCTCTTTTCCCTTTGCCGCTAACCACCCTCTTTATCCCTCCATCTACCCAAAAACTATTTACCCCCTCCTACCAGTCCAGCCGAGCTGCCGTCTCTGTTGCCAGCACCCGCCACAGCGAGGCGAGCTGTGGTGCCACATGCTCCAGCCTCCAGCTGTGGCAAGTGACTACCCCTTCTCCTGGTCCTCCAAGCCTGGCACGGAGCAGCTGCGCAAGCAGCCACACACGAGTCTGGAATGGCCTGACTCCCCTTCTGCATCCTTTATATGTGAGGTTATGCAAATGAGGTTCCTGGACTACATATTCTGATTGGATGAGAGAAAACTTCTAGGCCTATTCTGATTGGACTTTATTTTCATGCTGTGATTGGTTGTCCTAAGACTTGCTCTCATCCAATCAGAATCGAAGCTTGGAGCTCAGCTTAGAGAACAGGAAGTGGGAGCCACATACCCCGAGCTGGAGGCTTGAGCCTGTGGCATCTAGGCTCGCCTCACTGTGGTTGGTGGAGGTGACGGAGGTTGCAGCTTGGCCAGCATGGTAGAAAGGTGGCAGGGTAGGTGAGCTATCCAGGGATGCACTACCCTGGATAGGAGCACTATCAAGGTCACATTGCCGGTAAGGGTATCAGGGGCGTGGGTTGGCGGAGTTGGTGGGGGCTATACTGCCTGGTGGTGAGGGTGGTTGTGTGTGCTACAGGGGGCTGACCGCCAGCTGGGGGGAGGGTTAGGGGTGCTATCAGCTCCTGCACTGTCATGACAGGGGGGCAGGTTGGGGGCACTATCTGGGCTGTCACTACCCCCAGCAAGGGCTGGTTGGGGGCACTATCCCTGGCTGCACTGCTGGAGGCAGTGGGGCAGTTTGGGGGCGCTATCAGGTTTACATGCCCTGTGGCATGCCAGTGGGGGGGCACTATTGGGGTTTGCACTGCACTGCTGCTTCTGGCAATGGGCTACGGAGGTGGCAGCGATAGCTGTGGCCTCCAAGGAAGGGGCCGTCCTCCTCTTCCCAGACTCTAGATTCTAGAGGGCAACCTCTGTTTGCTCGTGCTGGAGCATGGCAGGTGCACAGTGTTTCCTTGGGAATACCGAGCACGGTAAGGCCCCCACACCCGCCATGGTTCCTGGGCCTGCACCCTCTCACTGTGTTGCAGAGACAATCTGAGACTCCTGGGCACGGAGTAGCGGGCATCACGGGGGAACAGGGCCCTGTGGGTGGAGGCATCAGAAACAGGAACTGGCACTTGGTTGGAGAGAGCTGGCTGGGTCTGAGTTTCTGCTTCTCCTGCTCACCAAGGAGTGCAGCCAGGGTGGGCCCAGCAGTTCCTGGCCAGCTGGACCTAGCCAGAGGCCAGTTTCAGCAAAGGCAGTCACACCCACCCCAGGTCCCAGTTGTGCCTTTGCCAAAACCAGCCCCTGCCACCCAGTGACCAGCATGACAAGGTGAGCCTCTAACACTACCTCTCCTTCCATCCTGTTCTAGGCACATCTGGCTTTTACCACCCAGATGCTTTGAGCCAGGAGCTGGAGGAGTCATCTGTTGCATGCTGGAGGCTGGAGCCTGCAGATGGCATGGTTCTGTGGCTCCCCTCGCTGCAGTTGGTGGCAGAGACAGAGACTGCAGCTTGACCGGAGTGGTGGAGTGGTAGGAGAGTGTCTGCGGGGGCCAGGTGGTAGGAGGCTTGTAGGGTGGGCCCATGCATTGAGGGCAACAGCAGCAGTGGTCATGTTGGTGTTGGTGTTAGTGGTGGCAGCAGCAGCAAGTCTGGGATCCGAGAAGTGGGAGTGGGAATGCTGTGGAGCCCACCGGGCCCAGCCTGGCCTGAAGTGGGGAGGCAGCTGCGGGTGCTGTACCATGGGCCGAGGTGGCAGTAGTGGAGGCCCACCCAGGGCAAGGAGGAGTCCTCCTCCTTCTCTTGCAGAATCTGGAGGTGCCCTCCTCCTGCTGGTGCCTGGGCCAGGTGTGAGTGGCAACATTGTCTTATTCTTAACAAAATTTAGGGGGTGACTATTGGTGTATCTTTTAGCTTGGTTTTGTTGTGAAAAGTCTTGAAATTTTTTCAAATTTCATAAATCAGGAGGGGAAATAAGGTATCATAATAGGCTTTCTAATTCCCACACCTGTTCTTCTTCCTTTCTTTCAGTCTGTTTTTTCTTCTTCTAATCATCATCTTCTTGTTCCTCTTCATTTTCTTATGCTGCTGCTTCTGTTTCTTGTTTATATTCTTGTTTCTCCTCCTCTTGTTTTCATTATCCTAAGCAATGGCCTTAACAAACAACAAACCAAAACTGAGTTAAACATAAACTACTTGTCACCGAGTTGTATTCTTAAAATAATCAGTCCATTACTATGCTTTAGAGATGAGGAAAAACATTGATTGCATAATTATTTGGTTACTTGAATAGCTATGCTTTTCATGATCCTGTTAATGTGTTGTAAGTAGTTATTCAAGGAATCAAAAATGAAGCATCAAATAAAATATTGCTAGCAAACAGCCATTTCATCTCTCTCACATAGTCTGGAGCTATGCAAGAGTCAGGGGGGTAATTAGTTCCAATTTATGAGATCATTAAGTGAACTGTATTCCTTTCATTTTATTTCTCTGCCACCATTTTCAAGAGTATTGTCATCTGCATGAGCAAATCTGGTTCATCACATCTTTGCAACAGGAAAAGGAAGGGAGGATCATGTGTATAATGTTTTAAGGCCAAGATTCACAACCAAAACAAAGTCTTTATTAACTTTTGCCTTCAAGAACCTGCAGTGTTGAGCCCTTTTTTATTTCTGGTATTATTACCTTTGGTATGAAATCTTTTTTTTAGTGAGTACTCTAGAAGTTTATGCATTTTATTGACTACTTTAAAGAAACAATCTATATTGCATCATTTTTCAAGCCCACAGAAATGCGTAAGGTCTATAATTTTGACACTTTTTATTTTTAAGGTTATGAGCATGTAAAATACTGTTGATATGTGTAAGGATATGTAAAAATGCCACTAGATAGCTTATATTGAAGAGATAGTGTCTAAATTTTGGTCCAGAATGGATTGGTTGCTGTTTCTTAGGTGTGTTTCTCAATATATTGCCTCAATGTTTTAAGGCATATAGAAATATTAATACTATTTAACCTCATATAGTCCTTCGTAGGTTGTTTAATATTTCTACAGACTAAAGATATCACAGCCTCCGTTAATATTCAGTAATATTAATAAAATTTGGGATATATAGCATTAGAATCCAACAAATCCAGAGGAAAATTGTTAAATTATATAGCTGTAGAGCAGGAAATGAAACCCAGGTTCCAAGCTCTAAGGGGCCCACGAGCTACCATACAAGTGAATTAGTGACGGACATAGAGTTAGCAGAATTACAGGATGGTTAAAAGAGAGAGCTGTGGAGTCTAACACTATGTGAACATAAAATTTTAAACTTCATGGTGCCTCAGTTTATCTGTCTTTACAATGAAAGTAGTACTAAGTTTTTCTTTTTCTTCTTAGTTGTCTGAATTACTTTCCTAGTCTGTCTTGTTGCCACTCTCGACGCCCACATGAGAGGACCTGAGATAATTTCTGACAGCCTGAGAATCCATGGGAAAAACAGAAGGTGCCACAGACCCCCTTTTAGGAGAAACCTCTCTTTTCCTCATGGAATCCTAAGAACTGTAGGCAGACAGGTCCCTCTCAAAATCTAAGGCTCTATTGTTTTGCCTTGCTACCTGATCTTGTTTGATTTGGGTGGGCATAAGAAATTAGTAGGGAGGAGAGATACAAAGAAAATTGTGGATATGAAGATGTGTTTATGGTTAGAAATGTTATGAAGAAATGTTACATGAGAGAGGAGCTGGTATGGCAAATTCTTGTCCTAAAGTAGAATGACTAATTATTTAGGAAATAGGGAAAGATAGGACAAGTCATAAAGTTCAAGCATGTCATAGAGAGTCTCCCTCTGTCATCCGGGTTGGAGTGCAGTGGCATGATCTTGACTCACTGCAACCTCCACCTCCCGGGTTCAAGCCATTCTCTCCCCTCAGCCTCCGCAGTAGCTGGATTACAGGTACCTCCCACTACACCCAGGTAATTTTTTGTGTTTTTAGTAGAGAGAGTTCACCATGTTGGCCAGGCTCGTTTCAAACTCCTGACCTCGAGTGATCCAAACAGCCTCGGCCTCCCAAAGTGCTAGGATGCCAGGTGTGAGCCACCATGCCTAGCCTTATCTATGATTTTATTTTGGCTTTCTTTCTCTTTCCCTTAGTCTAGTTAAAGCTTGTCAATTTTGATTTTTTTTTCAACCCCCCCCCCCCCAGCTCTTTGTTCCATTGGCTCTTTGTATTTTTTTGTATTTTATATTTTTTGTTTCTATTTGTAAAATTTCTGTTCTAATCTTTCTGATATTCTTTCTACTAATTTTAACATTTGATATTTTTGTTTTTCTCATTACTTGAGGTGTACTGTTAGGTTGGCTATTTGAGATCTTTTTACTTTTCTGATGTAGGCATTTATAGCTATGCACTTTTCCTCTTACAACTGCTTTTGCTGCATCCCACAGGTTTTGTTATGTTGTGTTTCTATTTTTATTTATTTCAATAAATTTTTAATTTTTTTATTTCTTTATTCATTGTTCATGAACATGTATTTTAATTTCCATATGTTTGTACAGTTTTTAAAGGTCCTCCTGTTACTGATTTCTCATACTATTCCACTGTGATCAGAAAAGATGCTTGATATGAATTCAGTGTTTAAAAATGGGCTGTGACTTGTTATTTGGCCTAACACATAGTCTGTCCTGGAGAATAATCCATGTGCTACTCAGTAGAATGTGCATTGTGCAGTTGCAGAGTGGAAAGCTGTGTAAATGTTAGGTCCATTCAGTAGAGATTACAGTTTAACTGATGATTTTTTGTCGTTTGGGTGATCTGTTCATTGATGATAGTGGGGTGTTGCTTATAGTTGAGTGTTGAGGTACTCTATTATTGTATTGCAGTCCATCTGTCCTTTAAGGTCTGTTAATATTTGCTTCTGTGTTTAGGTGCTTCAGTGTTGGTTGCATTTGCACTTATAATTGTGATATTGCTGTATTGATTTCTTTCTCATTATATAATTATCTTTGTATTTTATCTAATATAAGTATAGCTACTCTTGCTTTTTTGTTTCCATTTGTATGGGATATCTTTTACCATCCCTTCATTTTCAGTCTATGTATGTCTTTATAGGTGAACTGAGTTTCTTGTAGGCAGTATATAGTTGGATCTTGTCTTTAAATCCATTCAGCCACTCTGTCTTAATTGGAGAATTTAATTCATTTATATTCAAGGCTATTACTAACAAGTAAAAACATACTACTGCCACTTTTACTTGTTTTCTGGTCATTTTGCTACTCTCTTTTTTCTTTTGTTATTTCTCTCCTCATTTCTTCCTCTTTCTCTTCTCTCTCTCCTTCCTTCTTTATTCCTTTCCTTTTCTCCCTCCTTCCCTTTCTTCTTGTCTGTATTTATAGTGAGGTAATTTTCTCTGGGAGTGTGATTTAATTCTTTGCTTTTTAGGTGTCTATTATTTTTACGGTGTCTGTTACTGAATTTTGTTTTCTAGTTACCATGAGGCTAAAGAATATCATTGTAACCAGTGGTTTTAAACTGAGGAAAACTTAAGTTTGATTGCAAAGAACAAAAAGGAGAGAAACAAAAAGCTATAAACATTTATTACCCTGTAACTCTATCCCCCCTAACACACACACACATTTTGACATTTGGATCTCTTCAATATCTTTTTATATTGACTCCCAATTTAAAAATTGTTGGGTTATTATTATTTTAATAATTTTGTATTTTAGCCTTTTGTTATTGTTAATTGCTGTTTGCACCATTGTTCAATGATGTCTTAATTTGTTCTAATAAATACATACATATATATATATATACACACACACAGATTTCTTAATGGCATGGGCATTTTCTTCACCATTGTTTTTCCAGCCTCTAGTTCCTATTGCCTAGCGAATAGAACACTTACACTAAATGCTTGTCAGATGAGTAAAAGAGCTCTTTACAGTGAGCAGATCTTAACACGTTGCTATATGTAATTTGATTTGAAATAATTTTCCAATAATTTAACTCATTTTGTTCTTTTTTAAACTTCTATTTTTTGACTGGGGTACATGTGTAAGATACGCAGGTTTGTTACATAAGTAAACGTGCATTATGGGGGCTGATTGTACAGATTATTGCATCACGCAGGTATTAAGCCTAGTATCTGTTAGTTATGTTTCCAGCTTCTCTCCCTCCCCCAACCCTCCACTCTCTGATAGGCCCCAGTGCGTGTTGTTCCTCTCTATGTGTCCATGTTCTCATCATTTAGCTTCCGCTTAAAAGTGAGAACATGCAGTATTTGGTTTTCTGTTCCTGCTTTGGTTTGCTTAGAATAATGACCTCCAACTGCATCCATGTCCCTGCAAAGGACATTATCTCATTTTTTTTTGTGGCTGCATGGTATTCCATGGTGTATATGTGCCACATTTTCTTTATCCAGTCTATCATTGATGGGCATTTGGATTAATTCCACGTATTTGCTATTGTGAATAGTGCTGCAAGGAACATATGCATGCATGTCTTTTTGCAATGGAACAATTTATAATCCTTTAGGCATATACACATTAATGGGATTGCTGTGTCGAATGGTAATTCTGTCCTTAGGTCTTTGAGGAATTACCACATTGTCTTCCACAATGGTTGAACTAATTTACACTCCCACCAACCGTGTAAAATGTTCCCTTTTCCCCACAATCTCACCAGCATCTGCTTTTTAACTTTTTAGTAATGGTCCTTCTTACTGGCATGAGTTGGTATCTTATTGTGGTTTTGATTTGCATTTCTCTAATGATCAGCGATGTTGAACTTTTTTAATATGCTTGTTGACCACATGTATGTCATCTTTTGAGAAGTGTCTGTTCACGTCCTTTGCCTGTTTTTTAATGGCCTTGTTTTTTTCTTGTAAATTTGGTTAAGTTCCTTGTAGATGCTGGATGTTAGACTTTTGTCAGATGCATATTTTGCCAAAATTTTATCCCATACTGTAGGTGTCTGTTAGTTCTCATGTTAGTTTATTTTTTTCTTTTTGCTGTGCAGAAGCTCTTTAATTTGATTAGATCCCATTTGTCAATTTTTGCTTTTGTCGCAATTGCTTTTGGTGTCTTCACCATGAAATGTTTGCCTGTGCCTATGTTCTGAATGGTATAGCCTAGGTGGTCTTCCGATGTTTTTACAGTCAACAAACCACTGCCCAAGGAAATCAGAGATGACACAAACAAGTATGAAAAACATTCCCTGTTCATGGATAAGAAGAATCAATATTGTTAAAATGGCGGTACTGCCCAAAACAATGTATAGACTAAATGCTATTCCCATTATACTACTACTGACATTCTTTGCAGAACTAGAAAAATCTGTTTTAAAATTCATATGGAACCATAAAAGAGCCCAAATAGCCAAGGCAATCCTAAGCAAAAAGAGCAAAGCTGGAGGTATCACACTGCCCAACTTCAAACTATACTACAGGACTACAGTAAGCCAAACAGCATGGTATTTGTACAAGAACAGACACATAAACCAGTGGAACAGAACAGAGAACTCGGAAATAAGACCATACATCTACAAACGTCTGATCTTTGACAAACCAGACAAAATCAAGCAATGGGGAAAGGACTCCCTATTAAGTAATTGATGCTGGGATAAGAGGCTAGCCATATAGAAAATTGAAACTGACCCCTTCTTTACATCATATACAAAAAATTGACTCAGGATGAATTAAAGACTTGAATGTAAATTTAACTCATTTTGATACTGTTTCTTGTGCATAAAAAATTTAATACCTCTTTAATGTGCTATATCCATTTGCTTGTATTTGCGATTATACTTCTATTGATCCAATCTCAGAAAAATTATTCTGTTTTCAATAAAGGCAATAAGATGGATGGATGATTTAGTTCATACCTTCATTTTCCCTGTCTGAAGGTCACTGTCCTATAGTATCTGATGTTCACTGTCTGAAGACCATTGATATGTATATTTTATCAAAATTTTCTTAGTTTATTTAAGGCAAGAGTACAAACCTAGTCCTTATTATGCCATGTGTCCGGAATAAGTTCCAGTGTTATAAAAACATATGAATTCTAATGTGAATACCAGCCAAAGTAGACTTCACAGGAAAAACAGTACAAAAGTGAAAGAGAAACATTTTATAATGATAAAAAAATTGATTCATTTAAAAGACAAAACAATTTGAAATGCATATGCTCTTAATAATATAACTTCAAATTATATAAAGTAAAATTTTACATAGCTAAAAATGAACAGCCAAATTCATAATCTAAAGATTTCAAGTGGGGTTTATACCAGGTATGCAGGGAAGGGTTAACATATACAAGTCATAAATGTGATACATCATGTAAACATAATTAAAAACAAAAATTATATGATCATCTCAATAGACACAGAAAAAGCATTTGGCAAAATTCAGAATCCCTTTATGGTTAAAATCTTCAGCAAAATTGGCATAGAAGGGGCATATGATACAAGCCATCTATAACAAACCCACAGACAACATCAGACTGAACAGGGAAAAGTTGAAAAGCATTCCCCCTGAGAATATGATGCCCACTCACCACATCTATTAACCATAGTTCTGGAAGTCCTAGCCAGAGCAGTCAGATGAAAGAAAGAAAGGGCATGCAAGTCAGTAAAGAGGAGGTCAAACTGTCACTGATTTCCAATGATATAATTGTGTATCTAGATAACTCTAAAGACTCATCTAAAGAGCTCCTAGATCTGATAAATTCACTTAAGTTTCAGGACACAAAACATCAATATATACAAATCATTAGCACTGCTATACACCAACAACAATCAAGCTGAGAATCAAATCAAGAACTTAATCCCTTTTACAACAACTGCAATATACATATATATGTATATAAACACACACATAAATATATGTATATGCATATGATATACATATTATATACATATGTATATGCATATGATATACATATTATATACATATGTATATGCATATGATATACATATTATATACATATGTATATGCATATGATATACATATTATATACATATGTATATGCATATGATATACATATTATATACATATGTATATGCATATGATATACATATTATATACATATGTATATGCATATGATATACATATTATATACATATGTATATGCATATGATATACATATTATATACATATGTATATGCATATGATATACATATGTATATAATATGTATATGCATATGATATACATATTATATACATGTGTATATGCATATGATATACATATTATATACATGTGTATATGCATATGATATACATATTATATACATGTGTATATGCATATGATATACATATTATATACATATGTATATGCATATGATATACATATTATATACATATGTATATGCATATGATATACATATGTATATAATATGTATATGCATATGATATACATATTATATACATGTGTATATGCATATGATATACATATTATATACATGTGTATATGTATATGATATAAATATTATATACATATGTATATGTATATAATATACATATATGTATATGTATTATACATATATACATACGTATATGTATAATATACATACGTATATGTATTATAATATACATACGTATATGTATTATAATATACATACGTATATGTATTATAATATACATACGTATATGTATTATAATATACATACGTATATGTATTATAATATACATGTATATGTATTATAGTATACATATATACATGTATATGTATATAATATACATATTATATACATATGTATATGTATTATACATACGTACGTAAGTATATGTATTATACATATATACATATTATATACATATGTATCTCTTAGGAGCATCCAAAGCCAAGGAGGTGAAAGATCTCTTCAAGGAAAACGGCAAAACACTGCTGAAAGATATCATTGACCACAGAAACAAATAGATAACACATCTCATGCTAATGGATGGGTAGAATCAGTATTGTGAAAATGACCATACTCTCCAAAGCAATATACAGATTCAGTGCAATTCTCATCAAAATACCATCATCATTCTTCACAAAACTAGAAAAAACAATCCTAAAATTCATATAGAACCAAAACAAGAGCCTGCCTAGCCAAAGCAAGACCAAACAAAAATAATAAATTTGGATGTATCACATTACCCAACTTCAAACTATATTACAAGGCTATCCTTACTGAAACAACATGGTACTGGTATAAAAATAGGTACATAGACCAATGAAACAGAATAGAGAACCCAGAAATGAAACCAAACACTTAGAGCCAACTGATCTTCATCAAAGCAAATGAAAACATAAAGTTTGGAAAAGACACCCTATTCAACAAATGGGAATGGAATATTTGGAAAGCCACATGAAGAAGAATGAAACTGAATTCTCATCTCTCATCTTATACAAAAATCAACTCAAGATGGATCAAAGACTTTAATATCATAAACCATAAAAATTCTACAAGATAAGATTGGAAAAAACATTAAAAACATCGGCTTGGTTCTTCATGACCAAGAAACCAAAATCAAACACAACAAAAACAAAGATAAATAGATTGAACATAATTAGACTAAAAAGCTTCTGCACAGCAAAAGGAAATAATCAGCAAACAGACAACACATAGAGTAGGAGAAAACCTTTGCAATCTATACATCCGACAAAAACTCATATCCAGAATCCACAAGGAACTCAAACAAATCAGCAAGACAAAAAAAAAAGTCCATCAAAAAGTGGGCTAAGGACATGAATAGAAAATTCTTAAAAGAAGATATACAAATGGCCAACAAATATATGAAAAAAATGCTCAGCATCACTAATTATCAGGGAAATGCAAAGTAAAAACACACTGAGATATCACCTTATTCTTGCAAGAATGGCCATACTTTCAAAATATAATAGATACTGACATGGATGTGGTGAAAAGGGAACACTTGCATTAATGGTGGGAATGTAAACTACTATAACCACTGTGGAAAACAGTATGGAGATTGCTTAGAGAACTAAAAGTAGAACCTCCATTTGATTCAGCAATCCCACTACTGGGTATCTACCTAGAGGAAAATATTTCATTATATGAAGAAGACATGCACATGCATGTTTATAGCAGCACAGTTTGCAATTGTAAAAATATGGAACCAGTCTAAATACCCATCAACCAATGAATAGATAAAATGTGGCATGGAATACTACCCAGCCATAAAAAGAAATAAAATAATAGGCCGGGCACGGTAGCTTATGCCTGTAATCCCAGCACTTTGGGAGACCGAAGCAGGCAGATCATCTAAGGTCAGGAGTTCAAGACCAGCCCGGTCAACATGGTGAAACCCCATCTCTACTAAATATACAAAAATTAGCTGGGTGTGGTGGAAGACACGTGTAAGACCAGCTACTTGGGAGGCTGAGGCAGGAGAATTGCTTGAACCTGGGAGGCAGAGGTTGCAGTGAGCCAAGATCGTGCCATTGTGCTCCAGCCTGGGCAACAAGAGTGAAACTTTGGCTCAAGAAAAGAAAAGAAGAGAAGAGAAGAGAGAAAGAGAAGAAAAGAAAAGAAAAGAACGTGAAATAATGGCATTTGCAGCAACCTGAATGGACTTGGAGGTTATTATTCTAAGTGAAGTAACTCGGGAGTGGAAAATCAAACATTGCATGTTCTTAGTTATAAATGGGAGCTAAGCTTTGAGGACACAAAATCCTAAGAATGATATAATGGACTTTGGGGACTTGAAAGGAAGGGTGGTAGGAGGGTGAAGGAGACCACACATTCTGTACAGTGTACACTGCTTGGGTGATGGGTGCATCAAAATCTCAGAAACCATTGCTAAATAACTTATCATGTAACCAAAAACCACCTCTTCCCCTAAAAACTATTAAAATAAAGACAATTTAACACCTTTCCATCACCACTTGATCAAATGAATATCAGTATGAAAAAAGAAAAGTTAAAAAATAAAACAGAAATAAATATTTGACATTTATAACCAATTAACTATATATATATATATTTTTTTCCATTGGTAAATATTACCAAACATTTAACAAGATAGAATATATGATGAGTTATACGTTGTCTCAATATATTTGAACTTTTTATATCATAGAAAGTACATTCTCTGATCACAAGCATATTAAGTTAGAAATAAATAAAAATCAGATACTTAGAGAAACACAAGCTATCTGGGAAATAAACCATAAACCTCTGTACATTCTGTAACTAATGTTTTAAAAATTCCTTATATTGGGGGGTGTGTGTGTGTGTGTTTTGTTATTAGACTTACCATATGTCAAACAAATATATCAGTCTTTCGCAGAACAAATTTTTCCTTGTATTTTTCTCTGTCCTTAATTTCTACTTTTATATTTGCTGTTGCCGTTCTTCCTCCTTTAGTTTTAATGTAATCTGTTTTTGTAGCTTATCGTGGATGTTTAGAAAATTGATTTTGCATTATCTTTTTTAGGATCAATACACAAGACTATAAATATTTTTTAATACTGCTATGTTTGCATCCCACAAATTGTGATATATAGTAGTATCATTATTTTTCAGTATGAAAGGTTTTCCAACTTCCCTGTGAATTTTTTGTTTGATTCAAGTACAACTAAGAGAATGCCTTGAAGGAACACAATGTCTGCGTCTTTTAAGGAAAAAGACAATGATAAACAATTATAGTACAATGTTACAGTTGGGGACTTTTGATACATGGTAATTATTGGTATTATTAAGTCAACTTTTCTGTAAGTCGGCAATTATGCCAAAATGAAAATTTTAAATTAAGTAAGGCTTTTACTCTATTAAAAAACACTTACATCAGGAACTCAAGGATAATACAGCTTTAAAAAACTTATGTAAACATGTCATATTAAAAGATTAAGGAAGGAGGATTATACAGTTATCTCTACAGTTTTAGAAAAATACACTAAAAAATAAATATTTACTCCAAATTTTAATAATAATTCTTAGAAACCGTAAGATTGAAAGTTCTTGTTTGGATAGAGCACATCTATGAGAAATATATTGTATATTATGTTTAAAGCAAAACATTAGAAAGATATCTTTTATTTTGGAAACTAGGATGCCTGTTATAATTAATTTTAAATGCAAAATTTGAGGTGATTTTCGATAAAATAAGAGGAATAAAACTTGAAAATACATGAAAGAGTGAATATCAAGCAGAATCTAGATTCTTATGTATTGCAGGAGTCATAATGATATGGTTAAGATAAAAATAACTAGGCCAGGCATGGTGGCTCAAACCTGTAATCCCAGTACTTTGGGAGGCCGAGGCTGGTGGGTCATGAGGTCATGAGTTCAAGACTAGCCTGGCCAAGATGGTGAAACCTCGTCTTTACTAAAAATACAAAAATTAGCCAGGCATGATGGTGGGTACTTGTAATCCCAGCTACTCTGGATGCTGAGGCAGAGAACTGCTTGGACCCAGGAGGCAGAGGTTGCAGTGAGCTGAGATCGCGCCACTGCACTCTAGCTGGGGCGACAGCCAGGCTCTGTCTCAAAAAAAAAAAAAATAAAAATAAAAAACTAATAAGATTGTATAGAACATGGTTAATTGTAAGGTCAGCATAAAACAAATACAAATAACATCTTTCTTATACATTATCAAAAGAAAAATGAAAATTATATAAGAAATTCATTTTACAGAGGAAATTTATGTCTACATGCAAATTGCCTAGGAATAAATTAGCAATAAATACATTGGAATATGGAATATAATCTATTAAAATTTACTGAACTATGTAAAAGAAAAAAATTAGAGAATTGCTTTTAATGCGTGGCATAAGTCAATATTTAAAGACCTCAATTTTTTCCAGTCTCTCTCTCTTTTTTTTTTTTTTTTTTTGAGACAGGGTCTCGCTGTTATCGCCAGGCTAGCCTGCAGTGGCACCATCTCAGCTCACTGCAACCTCCGCCTCCCGGGTTCAAGCGATTCTCCTGCCTCATCCTCCCGAGTAGCTAAGACTACAGGCACGTGCCACCAAACCCAGCTAATTTTTGTATTTTTAGTAGAGACAGTGTTCCACCATTTGGCCAGGATTGTTTCAAACTTCTGACCTCAAGTGATCCACCTGCCTCAGCCTCCCAAATTGCTGGGATCATAGGCATGAGCCTCCATGCCTGGCCTTTACTATTAATTCACAGTAATATCAGTCTGTTCCATCTAGGATACTTTTTGAAACCTAATAATTTCTTTCTAAAGTTTATATGGAAGACTAGATGGGTGGAAGTGGGAATTACAAAGAAACATTTAAAAAGAGTAAAATGGTTTACCAATTTAAGGATCCCTGCCTATACTTATAAAAATACGATATTTATCTAAACATGATAATTATGTTAATTCAAACCAGACAATAATGATGGAATAGCAAAATTAAATAATGAAAGAGGAAGACTAAATATATGTACTATAGCTCAGATTTTGTTAAATTTGGATTTTCTTCTTTTTTTTTTTTTTTTTTTTGAGACGGAGTCTCGCTCTGTCACCCAGGCTAGGGTGCAGTGGCGCGATCTCGGCTCACTGCAAGCTCCACCCCCCGGGTTCATGCCATTCTCTTGCCTCAGCCTCCTGAGCAGCTGGGACTACAGGTGCCCGCCACATGCCTGGCTAATTTTTTGTATTTTTAGTAGAGATGGGGTTTCACGGTGTTAGCCAGGTAACTCCTGACCTCGTGATCCACCCGTCTCGGCCTCCCAAAGTGCTGGGATTACAGGTGTGAGCCACTGCGCCCGGCCAAATTTGGTCTTTCAAATCAATGATATTATTCAATATTATTTATACCACACATATGTAAATGCTGTATTATGCTGAAATATTTAAGCATTTGTTTTTGTGCCCCCAGTCAAATGATCACAGATCACATACATCTATGATATGTATATAATAGTGAAAATCCTACATCCCTGAGATAATTACTTGTTGATTTAATTTCTGCTATTTTCTGTTACTAGATATACTGCATTTATGTTTTTAAATAGAATTCACCTTGTGTGTGTAGTGCATACACATCTGAGGTGTGCACACACACATGCACACATATGCCCCCTCATATGTGTGCATAAGCACACTCAGGTACACTTATTTTTGAGTTTATGCTAGCTTTGTATGAGTAATTTCTAGTTTTTTTGTGTTTTTGTTTTGAATCAATTTATATACTAAGGAAATTATGCATTCTTTCTTTTCCTTTCTGAACTATGAATTCTGGGCCCAGGGACTTTATTAGAGGAATTCTTTGATGAAGTTCTTTGATAACCTTCTCATTAATTATTTGTATGACAAATATTTTAGTATTGATTTCTTCTAGAGTCAGTTTTGAATATTTCAGACCACACATTTTAAAAAATGATTTGAGATTGGCACTTCATTTTTGGTTTATATTATGTTATTAATTATAATTCCTGTTTTTTCTCCTGAGTTTTCCATATTCTGTTTATATCATTGTACTTTTTGAGTAGCTAAATATATTTTTAAAAATATTCTCATGCCATAGAAGAAAGAGCCTAAACACCTTTTGTGTGATCCATATCACTAGTTAGAATAAAGATCAAATAAACAATTTTAAATGCTATTAAGTTTTGATCAAATATTATTTCTCCACACCAGAATACCAAGTGAATGATGTGAAGTGTAAACCAACCATTGTTGTGTTTCATGTTACTGTCATACACTTGTTTCCTTCAGCATAATGTTAGCAAAAATTGTGTGTGCAGTCATCAGATAAATTTTCTGGGCATGATTTCCTTCCAGATGTAATTTTATGATCATCCATTTTCCAATTTCCTATGAAATTCACTTATTTAGTAAGAATTTAGTGAATCTCTTCTGTGCACACTGCTTTGTACTGAAATTGGTGATTTAAAAAGAAGTTAAAATGTGTTCTTTATTAGTACTTTTTGGGAACATTCATTGTACATGTGCATCAAAGACATGCACATAGGAAGAATCTGCAACAATTTAATTTACATACAATATGAACTATAAAAATGTGTGATACAGAAACTGTGTCTAAAATAACAAACTAGCCCTGCAGGAAATAAATTAGACAATGAGAATCTGTACTTGAACTGGACATTGAATAATAAGTAAATTTTAAGAGCCAACAGGAATAGAAAGACAATTGGAAAATTAGGTATATGAAAATAATATTTTTTGAAAACCTCTTTTCTGTTTTTATTCCGTTAAAATTTTAGTATGTTGGCGCAAGATAAGTCTAAGAGATTACCATAGAATAGTAAATATGTGCTATAGACCTTAATGGTTTATCTAAATGCAGAAGTTTATTATATGGTTTAAGTCTGTATTGATTCAGAAAAAAATGCATTATTTTTATATTTACTTTCCCTGCTGAGTCATTTGGCCTTCTTTTTAGAAATGTATATGGGTTATTCACATTATATCAACCACATGTATAGACAATTGAAGAAAGCTGTAAACAAAAAAAAATTGCTCTGATCCTCACATAATTTATATTCTAGATACAAAAGATACAATTTAATAAACAAGTCAGATAATATGCACTTTATGACAGGAGACATTATCCATGTCAAAGGTTCATAAACAGTCCCCTGGATATGACCATGGCATGCCAATGTATGTATTGTGGAAATATCATAATGTAACCGAGCGAGTTGTAGAGAAATGCCACACTATGAGACGAATTCAGGAGTCCTTTATTAGCCGGCAACCGAGAGACCCTTAGTGCTCGAAATTCTCTTGGCCCCGGAGAAGGGGCTAGATTTTCTTTTATACTTTGGTTTAGAAAGGGGAGGGGGAGCTTAGCTGAAGCAATCAGCTAAGTAAAAAAGGCAAAAAAGTTAAAAGGACAAATGGTTAAGGGAAAACAAACAGTTCCAGGTGCAGGGGCTTTAAATCCATCACAAGGTGATAGACCTGGGGGCTTTGGGTGCTATCAACGGGACACAAACCCTGGGGGCTTTGGGTCCTATCAACCAGGGGAATTCCTGGGAACTGCAGATATAGCTTGCCACAGTGTCTTACCAGTTAATCGTGTTCTTTGATGTGCTGGGAGTCAGCCTGCACAAGTTAAGTCCTTGAGGAAGGGGGGTGGGTAAGAGGCTGCAAGGGGCTGCAAGTGAAGGAGCCAAACTGTAGTTTGTGTGGCTCTCTCAGCTAAGGGAGAGTCAATTCAGGTTAAAACAAGGCAGGATATCACAATAAGACCTTCCATGTGAAAAAGAATTGAAAGGAATCCTAGACTAAAGCAAATATGTAAAAAGTTTTTATAGAATGTTAAGCAGGAAATGATTGTGATTTGAAATAACAGGTTATAGGTGGGAATGGAAAGAGTAAATAGACCAAGGAAACATTTGAGATAAACATACTTTCTGTTGTTGTATTTATGCTGCAAGGGAACAGAGAAAAGGTATAAATGATTATTTTTCAAATTTTTGGCTTAAAAATGTGTTAATCCAGTGCCTGATACAGGGGGTATTAGTTAAGACTAACTGCTTTGGTTGCCAGGTAAAGAAACTCTACTTTGTCAGGAAAAGGCAGGAATCAATAAACTATGATCCACGGCTAAATTGATCTTGCCATCTGTTTTTGTAAATCGAGTTTAATTGCAACACAGCCATATCCATCACTGGAGCTTAATAGTTGCACCCAAACCTTATGTTTCATAAAACCTAAAATATTTGCAATCTAGCCCTATACAGAAGATGCTTACTGACCTTGGGCTAAAACGGAACAGTAAAATTCATCAGTGTTCAACGTGTTTTCAGGTGTTCAGACAGTGTTATCCGGACTCTGCCTCTGCATCTTTCAGTTCTGCCTCAGCATCGGCTCCTGCTTCAGTAGGCTCAGAAGGTGCTTCATGAGACAGCAACATTATCCTATCCATTTAGAATCCAGAGGGAGTAAACTTTGTCCAAAAATTTTAGCTAAGTTCATGGAAGTCACTGTCTGTACTGAGGTCTGGATTTCATGGCATCTATGGAGTTATAGGTGGAATAAAGTCATTTGGACTGAGGATTTGGAGTCTCCAAAGGAAAATCATGGTACTGTTATTACCCACACCTGATGTCCAGCATATTGGGAACATAGGAGAAGCATAAGGTCTTGAAAGATAAAAAAATACTTAATTTTAGTCATAATGAGTTAAAAAGATACAGTAATTAAAAAAATGAATACTCATGCAGAACATATGAGCTAGATAAAGTTTTGGTCTTTGGAGAATTTTATCTATATTGACTCTATTGTCTCTCACAATGCTGCTGTGAAATACATATCTCCATTTTTCAGATGAGAAAATTGAGGGAAACTGATGATATTCAGAAATAATAGCAACCAACTAATACTGTTTATTTACTATTTGCTAAATAATTTCCTAAATAAATTTTTAAAGTAATTATCTTTCCTGGCAATGCATAATTATTGAGAAGTCACTGTTGTAAGCATCAAATGCCTAGCTATGTACAAAAAGAGAAAGTTTCTGCAGTCTGGGAAATCATGCTACTATGACATAATAGTAAGCAGGTAGAAAAAGTTGGCTTTCAATACTTAAATACCATCAGCAAAGTATGACGGGAGGCCTTCATTTTAAGTGAATGCTGTATGTTTAGCCCAACTCCCTCTAAACATAACTGATATATGAATTGATATCGTACTAGATATTTCTGTTTTTGAGTCTCAGCATAATTTTGAGTGGAGAAAAAATACACATACATCTTTATCTGCGGTGAGATGCTCCCTCTATGTAAAGAAAATTGAAATAGAATTGTGTTGTTTCAGAAAAGCAAGATTAAATTTCTTTTGTTTAATAAATGTAAATTATTTACTTATTGAAAGTAGGTAAGGGGAAGATCATGATCACAGTTAATGATTATTGAGTCCTTGAAAAATACCAAATAGTCTTCACTTAAATCATCTTTAGATTAACGGGCATTATTATAAACCTATTTTACCAACATAGAAATTCTTGTGGTCAGCTGGGTGTTAATGCACCATATGCCGTATAGTCAGGATTTGAACCCAGTGAGATACAGCTAGAGCAGCATGCTTCTACTCACTACACCATGATGCCTCCATAGAACCCCGTGGTTTTCATTGGTGCTTCTTGTTCTCTTGTCTCAACTGTGAAAACATCTCAGACTTTGCAGTTGACTCAGAGAAGTAGAAAGGAAATTGCAGCCCCTTTCGTGATAATATCAGGGATAGGAAAGTGACTGCAAACATTGAACACAATTTTAAGAGTAAGAAATGCTTGGACTCACTGTTTCCTGAATCGCATAGTGGAGAATATGAATTCAGGCAGCGGCTGACTTTGTCCTCCAACTGTATAAGCAAGGCAGTAGACTCCAGGAGGGAATCTGAGATAAGTTTTTTAATTTGTTTTAGTTATTAGTTTTGTAACCTGTGACACCTGGAGGTGCAGTTTCTGTGGTCCTCTTTAAACGGATTATGGAGCAAGTTGATAAATAGTCCATCACCTAGAAAACAGTTACGAAGAACAGGCCTCAAAAACAACTTAATTAATGTCTATGTTTTTGGAAAAGAAATTCTCCCTTATGCTTTTCACAGTTAGAGAAATCTCAGGCACAAAAAAGCCTTTTCCTAAGTATTAGCATATACATTTTTTAAAACAATGAGAATGTTTTAAATGTTACAAAGAAAATATAAGGAGACATAATAGTTACATTTCAATAATACACTTATGTACAAAGTAGTAAAAATCGTATGTTGTAATAGATGGGAATCGTATGTTGTAATGGATGGGAAATAGTAATTTGGTTCAAAATATTTGGAGCATGTTCATTAATATAGATTAATACATTGTCTATTTAATTTAGATATAAATAACATTTTTATTTTATAATTATATAAGAACATAGCTATTTTTCAAATTTATACATTATTTCCTTAGAATCTGAAACTAAAATTTGGTTTTAACTGTATTGTCACCTTAGTTTTTCTTTTCGGAGATATGTAGTTTAGGTCAGCTTAGTAATATCCAGAATTTACACGTGTAAAATTTAGCAGGATTTTAAGATATACCGATATTGTCAAGAAAGTATTAAATAAATCATAAATTAATGAAAATTAATGATAAAATAATACTAACAATAATCGTGGAAAACATTGATCTTACTATCCTTGAAATACCAAAGAATTGGCACAATGATGGGATTTTTTTAGATTAAATGATCTAAATAATTGCTTCAGTCTTCTATTATACTTTCCCAAACTAGATTCTTAGGACTTTATGATATGTGGTAGTTAAGAGTATACAGAATGGAAGAAATAACTTCCAGTAAGTTGTTTGCTTAACATACTTATCACAGTTCTCACTTATAAGCTAATTTAAGCAATCTTTTTTAGGTATGCATGTTCTAAGCTAAATCTAACATGGTTTTATTTTCTGATCTCAAAGAAGATAAATCTTAATTCTACTGAAGATATTGTTATCAATATCACTGTCTCATAAGCTTGCTAATATTTAGATATTGTGATACATACATACATACATACATACTTGATAAAATATAGGAGTAGACACACCTAGAAACAGATCTACCTTTTTTAATGAGGCTTTAGCTCATGGCAACTTGAGCACAAAGAAAGCATGACTGTAGTATCCATAGTAATAATATACAGGAGTAATCCTACTTCATTGAAGTACATTTATGAAAGGATAGCATTGTACCACAATAAAAGTCATAAATTATAATGATACTGGTGAATGGATTTGTTAGAGAAAATAAGTAAAATGGTATTCAATTTGTAAGAATCATTTAACACTCAAAATTTTATTTTTCTCACTAACTTCTACGAAACTTTCTATTGTTTTTTTCTGGGATTTGACTTCTCCATTTGGCGAGCTGTCACTTTGACAGGGGTTAACACCAGAGATCATCTTTCTGGAGGGCCATTTTACTAGAAAGCTTGAAGACAGCTGTGGTGGGATTTGCTTTATATTAAACCCAGTTTAGAGGAGAATGCAAAGTCCCCAGGTATACTGTTAAAGCAGGGCATTTCAAAGTAACATCTTGCTTGGTTGCCACTGTGAACTGCTATATCTTTATATTGTTGAAGCAGTATTTTTTTTCCTCTGCCATTAAAGGTATTAATTGTAAGTGCTTGAAAAGAACTTGTAACAAAGCACCTCTGCTCCTACTATCATTTATTTAGTTTTAGCTTTCAAAACATAGAGAAGTAACTGTTGTTTTATTTTTATATAACAGCACTTTAAAATGTTTATTTTTATGCTGTTCCTAAACAAAGTCATAAAGTCGTCTCCATTAGAGATCTTTCTGCTTATTTCAAACATCAACAATTATCCATATGTGCTGAATAATTTTCACACTATATGAAAGCTTCGGGTTTTCCTTATAATTTTTCCCAATATAGAATTTTGAATCTACATGGTTTAAGTAGTCCAGACCTTTGGTACCCAGATATGGGTGAATTAATCATCGATGACTAATATATATTTTATATAGTTTGAATTTTATTAATTTGTATAATAAAGGGAACTTCAGCCTGTTGTATTCCATGGGAAAACAATCATCTGATACACAATGTTTACTTCCCAGCTTTGCAACTATAGTGACTGGAAATGATGAAGTAGTTCCCAGAATTTCAGTGTTAATTACAGTGTAGTACATCATTGGCACCTTGTTTTAGAAAAGAAAAACTTTTCAAGATTTGTATTACATTACCATCTATTTCAAATGCAGTTTAATTGTATAAGAAACACATTGTTTTTACAATTTTGATTTTGAGTATTTTCCTACTAAACTATATCAAAGATATTTAATGTTTTCAAAACATGTTTTTGTAAACATGTTTTGAAAGAAATAAAGAAATGAATCACCCTAATAAATATTTTTAAATTGTTTTAGATCTGGGATATTGTAGCTGTTATTGTGATACTCTGTCAGTTTTCCTCTTCGGGGCCTCCAAGAAAACCATTTCCCAGTTTATGAGGAAAACCATTTACAGCTTCATCACTCAATTAGGAATTGCTCTCAACCACAGGAAACTGCATAGTCAAGAGTATGCCCATTGTGTGAATGCATCCTGAGGTCCATTGTTGTCCTATGGTGGGGATATCAAAGTTGAACTCTTAGAACTCAATTTGGAACAATGTGAAGGCTTATTTTAAGTCCAGAGCTGTTTATAGAATCAGCAGAATCCTCCATTGTCACCTTATTGTTTGGCAGCTTCCCCCTCTGTCTAATCCTGCATTTCTCACTTCTTTACAGGTGTGTATCTCAAGAGCATTCCACAACAAAGATTCTGCCTGCAATCCTCCACTTCAAGGTCTGTTCCAGGAAACCTGTGTAACACAGTTATGCATAGAGTGGTCTTAGGAAGCTGACTGTAACATGAAAATTTAGAGTTGGATCTTTTGCTGATGTATTGAATATTCGTAAGAGCGTATGATACGTTTGTCTACCATAAACATGTCATTTCAAAAAACCCTCAAAGTTGCCTTGTAGAACATAATTTTAAAACTAGTGTGTAGGAATATTTCATATCAGTTATTCAGTCTTCTTAATATCTGAATCCAAATTAATCTTCCATTCTGCTTTCATTTATAAATAATATGATTTATTGTCAGATTCAATAATCTATATTTTCATTTATTCTGAAGTAGGAAATACCAGCATAAAAATAAATTATTTGAAACAAATCACATTGTTGTCCCATTTTACCATTACTCACATGTAGAAGATAATTGTTTTTAACAAAAACGATAAGAGAAACAGAAACTACCAATTATTAACTGATGCTTACTGGAAGCTTTAGAAGGATTTTCTTATTTAACTTTCAATCAAGTTTTTCATGGACATTGTTATTGACAAATAATTTTAATTTATCAAATCCTCACAGCAAATTATAGGTGCCATTATTAACAGATTTTTTTTTAAATCTGATTCATAGAAAAGGTTAATGATATGGTTTGGATCTTTAACTCCATCAAATCTCATATTGAATTGTAATCCCCAGTGCTGGAAGTGGGGCCTGGTGGGAGGTGATTAAATTATGGAGGCGGAGTTCTCGTGAATGCTATAGCACCATTCCCTTGATGCTGTCTTGTGATTGAGTTTTCATGACATTTGGTTGTTTAAAAGTTTGTGGCACCTTTCCCATCTCTCTCTTGCTCTTCCTGCAGCCATGTGAAGGGCTGTTCCCCCTTCGCCTTCTGCCATGATTGTAAATTTCCTGAGGCCTCCCCAAAAGCTGAGCATATGTCAGCATCATGCTTCCTTAACAGCCGATGGAATTACGAGTCAATTAAATCTAATTTCCTTATAAATTACCAGTTTTTGGTTTTTCTTCATAGCAGTGAGGAAATGAATTAATTCAGCTAGTAAATGACAAATGCCATGAAAATAGCAAATAGCACAAGAAGATATCCAACCAAGACTAGGGGACTCCAGAACCTAAGGATTTCTGAAAGCATAGGTTTTTAAGAGTGTGAAGAAGCTAAGCCTGGGACACATTTAGGAACTCAATTACATAAGAAATAAAAATCATATGTAGACTATTTAAATTTAGAAGAGGAGGAGGAGAGGAGAAAGACGAGGAAGAGTAGGAGGAAGAAGACATTCTGGCTTAGCACATTTACTCTAGTCTGTAGGGAAAGCTCAGTTATACCCGTTCCCCACTAACCCTAAGAGGAGCTCTAATGTTCATAAGGGGCTTTCTCAAGGACTCAAATAAATCCTCAGGGATACAAAATAGGGTGGGATACCAAGCAGTAGAGTTGTGTGTGTGTGTGTGTGTGTGTGTGTGTGTGTGTGTGTGTGTGTGTGTGTTAGACAAATAGATGAAAAATTTTATTTTCTTTTGAGGCATAATCATTTTGTTTGGAGAGTCTCTCTTTTTCTCTCGATTTTCTCTTTCTCTCCTTCTCTGTCTTTCTTTTTCTTTCTCACTTTCCCTTTGCAATATAGTGAAGTAAGACAAAATGAAATGAGCATGGGGTCTTTCTCTAGCTTGGTAGATCGTTTGTTATTGTTTCTTCATTACAAACTGCCCTGTTAAACTTTCATGGCTTAAAACAAAATAATATATCTTGTTCCTGTGGGGGCAGCTTGTGGTCTTAATCCTAACCGGCCCTCTGATATCTTAGATTCTTTCTTTCCTATTTGTGAATAAAACTTCTGCTCCAGTAGGATGAGCCTGTTTCCCTTGTGACTGCCTGATTAATCTATTGCTTTATATCCCAGTTTTTAGAAGCAGGCAGATATTACTGGGATTAAAATATTTTTGACACTAAAGGTAGTATCTTCAGTTTTTACTTATAAGTTACTTTATGTACAGCTTGGATTAAATTACATGGATTGACTTTCCATAGCTTTCACCATAGTGAAAATGGAAAACATGAAGCATTCCACAGCAAACCCTGAACTTATAGAGAGTTAATTGTCTGAGCAAAGCAAGCATTCATGCTAATTTGTTTGTGTGTGTGTGTCAGTGACAGATGAGCATGGTACTTGAACCATAATTGTACTTCTTCAGATTCCAATATCCAGTAATTTTATCATGTAGATACACTAATATTAAATCCCTAAACCTACTTGAGTCTACTGTGTATTCATGTTTTAAAATAATGTTTTCCAGCTTCCAAATATCTGTTATATTTTTTCTGAATTAGAAACATTGTTTGGATTGAGTTAAAAGGATCATTTTTTATATGTTTATTATGTCTTAAAAGTGTTTGCATTGTTACCTAGCTTCTCTTTTCTCTTTCAATGTGAATTTTTACTGGTTTATTATATGTTGTTTATTTTCATTTTATGAAGCCATTATTATTTAGAGGGCAATGATGGAACAGTACCAGCAGAAATTGAAGTACCAGCAGAAGGATAGGAGAAAAAGAGATTTTATATTTTACTGTATTTTTTGTATTTATTTATTTTGAGACGGAGTCTTACTCTGTCACCACGCTGGAGAACAATGGCATGATCTCAGCTCACTGCAATTTCCGACTCCTTGGTTCAAGCGATTCTCCTGCCTCAGTCTCCTGAGTAGCTTGGATTACAGGCACACACCACCACACTCAGGTAATTTTTGTATTTTTAGTAGAGACGGGGTTTCACCATGTTGGCCAGGATGGTCTCGATCTCCTGACCTCACGATCTGCCTACCTCAGCCTCCCAAAGTGCTGGGATTACAGGTGTGAGCCACTGCACCCGGCCTGTTGTATGCTTATTCTATATTATAGATTATATTATTATTATTTTTTTTTTGAGATGGAGTCTTGCTCTGTCACCCAGGCTGTAGTGCAATGGTGCAATCTCGGCTCACTGCAAGCTCCGCCTCTCGGGTTCTCGCCATTCTCCTGTCTCAGCCTCCCAAGTAGCTGGGAATACAGGTGCCCACCACCATGCCCAGCTAATTTTTTGTATTTTTTAGTGGAGATGGGGTTTCACTGTGTTAGCCAGAATGGTCTTGATCTCCTTACCTCATGATCTCCCTGCCTTGGCCTCCCAAAGTGCTGGGATTACAGGCGTAAACCATCACACCCAGCCAATTTTAGATACCTTATATAAGTGGACTTGTACAATATTTTTCCTTTTGTGTCTGGTTTATTTCACTTAGCATAATGTTATCAAGGCTCATTTATAACACTAAAAGAATTTCCTTTAAAAAATATATATATATATTTGTAGAGATGAGGTCTTGCCATGTTGTCCAGCCTGGTCTCAAAATTCTGGGCTCAAGTGACCTGCCCACATTAGCCTCCCAAAGCGCTGGGATTACAGGTGTAAGCCACCAAACCTGGCCAGATTTTTTTTCTTTTTATGGCTGAATAATATTCTGTGTATGTATGTATTACATTTTCTTTATTCATTCACCTACTGATGGGCATTTGGGTTGGTTTTACCTTTTGGCCACTGTGAATAATGCTGCTATTAAACAGGTGTACAAATACCTGTTTGAGTCTCTGCTGTCAGTTTTTTGGGCATATACCCTTAAAGGGTGTTGTTGGATCATATGATAAGTCTATGCTTAGTATTTTGAGGAAATGCCAAACCATTTCCCACAGGGGGCTGACATTCCAAACAGCAATGCATAAAGGTTCCAATTGCTCTATATGCTTACTGACAGTTAATAGTTTCTGTTTATGTATTGTATTTTTATAGTGTTTGAAATTCATCTGAGGGTTTTTACTGATACCAAAATATTAGAAAAGGTTTTCCAAAGAAAATAATATGCTGTATTATAAAGACTTTTACATATTACGTGATGCCCTGTGATCTATTTTGTCAGTAAGAAGAGGAACTTCTCTCCACCCAGCCTCATTCCACTGCACCCACTCTTTTCTGTGTTGGCTTATGGACGGGAGTAAAGGAGCTTGGCACCTCTTTCCTGTGTTGATGTGGTAGCCCATCACTGGGTTGTAAAGCGCCTTGCCTCCTCTTTTATTTGGGAGAAATATACTGGGTGACGTGTATTTATTTTCGGAGTGATACTGATCTAACTTTATAGAAATAATACTAGCTAGAAAGTTAGGGGATGGATTTTCTATCTGATGAGAGTTTTGGGCAAATCGAATACCTAGTTTCTGAGCCTTATTTTTTCTCTGATGCAAGAAAACTGTAAATTAGCCAGTGAAAAACTCTCACAGCTCTGGATATGGGTTTAGGGCACTGGATTTTTACCACTTACGTTCTTTTCTTTTTGTGTGTGTGTGTTTTGTTTGTTTGTTTTTGAGATGGAGTCTCATTCTGTTGCCCAGGCTGGAGTGCAGTGGTGCGATCTCCACTCACTGCAACCTCTGCCTCCTGGGTTCAAGTGATTCTTCTGCCCCAGCCTTCTGAGTAGCTGGGACTACAGGTGTGCACTGCTATGCCCGGCTAATTTTTTTTGTATTTTCAGTAGAGATGGGGTTTCACCATATTGGCCAGGCTGGTCTCAAACTCCTGACCTTGTGATCCACCCACCTCAGCCTCCCAAAATGATAGGATTACAGGTGTGAGCCACCACACCCTGCCCACCACTCACTTTCTTACTACTTCTCTTGCGCAGGGATCATGGCCCAAGTTTTAGTGCCTACCCTGTCCATTGAAGATGAGGACTCCTACGAGAGCAGGATGGTGGTGACGTTCCTTATGTCAGCTCTTGAGTCCACGGTGAGGCCTTCTGTTCTAACATTCAGTAGTTCAGTAGGACTTGGTTGTAGATACGGTTGATTTGTATTTGTAGAACATACAATTTTATGTTTTTAAGTTCTAATGAGTAGTTTTTTTTTTTCTTGAATAGTAGTTATGGTCAAACACTTCCAACCAAATGTGTGTGCAGAGTTTCTACTCCAATTTTCAGACAATCTGGATACCAACTCGGTATCCCACGATTCCATTCTGACACTCCCTGGAGTTAGTGCAGACCACACAGGTCAGGGCTCAGTCCCACAAGACTACCCTCACTTCAAATGCCAATTGCAAGCCCTGGGTTGTTACATGTACTTTTGACCAATCAGTTAGAAACCGGGGTCTCATGGCCCCCTTCTTGGGTTGACTCATTTGCTAAAACACCTTGCAGAACTCAGAAAACAGGTTATTTTCCTTTTTTTCCTGAGATTCAGGGTCTCACTCTGTTGCCAGGCTGGAATGTAGTGGTGTGATCAAAGCTCACTGTAGCCTCAAACTCCTGGCCCTAAGTGATCCTCCCACCTCAGCCTCCCAAATAGCTGAGACTAATATAGGACTGCACCACCATAGCTGGCTATGTTCTTTTATTTTTTGTAGAGATGGGGTCTTGTTATGTTGCCCAGGCTGGTCTCAAATTTCTGACCTCACATGATCCTCCCACCTCAACCTCCACAACATGCTGGGATTGTGGACATGAGCCACTGTGTCTCACCAATTTATTATTACTGGTTCATTGTAAAGGATATATCTCAGAAACAGCCAGTGAAAGAGATGTACATGCTGGGCACAGTGGCTTATGTCTGTAATCTCAGCACTTTGGGAGACTGAGGCGGGAGAATCGCTTAAGTTCAGGAGTTTAAGACCAGCCTGGGCAACATGGTGAAAACCCATCTCTACAGAAAGTTTTTGTAAAAATTAGCCAGGTACAGTGACATGTGCCTATAGTTCTAGCTACTCACTTGCTATTTAGGAACTTAGGAATTTTTCACTGGAATTCATGTAAAGAAAGACCATGGGCATTTGCAATGGATTTAGCATTCATCATTTGACTGCATGACTCATGCCAGAACCATAATTTTACTAATTTTTCAGATACTACTCAGCTGGGAACTGAGCCTAACCAGCAACCCACCCTCAACCATTCAGTGGTCTTTTGTTTTACTCTATTCCTCCTGAAAGTCCATTACTCTCAGAAGGTGATAAAAACTTGCATTTCTTTTTCTTTTTTCTTCCTAGAGACAGGGTCTTGCTGTGTCACCCAGGCTGCAGTGCAGTGGTGCGATCATGGCTCACTGCAGCTGGAAACCCCTGGGCTCAAACAATCCTCCCACCTCAGCCTCCCAAGTAGCTGGGACTACAGACATTTGCCCCTATGCCCAGCTGACTTCTTTGTTTTTTATTGTACAGATGGGATCTTACTATGTTGCCCAGGATGGTGTCAAACTCCTGGCCTCAAGTGTTTTTTCTGCCTCAGCTTCCCAAAGTGCTGGGATTATACGCAGGTGGGAGCCACCTGTGTTCAACCCCTATTTTCTTTCTTTTCTTTTTTTTTCTTTTGGAGACAGAGTCTTGCTCTGTCACCCAGGCTGGAGTGCAGTGGCATGATCTTGGCTCACTGCAAACTCCACCTCCCTGGTTCAAGCAATTCCCCTGTCATAGCATCATGAATAGCTGGCATTACAAGTGCATGCCACCATGCCTGGCTAATTTTTTGTATTTTAATAGAGACAGGGTTTTGCCATGTTGGCCAGTCTGGTCTCGAACTCCTGACCTCAGGTGATCTGCCCGCCTCAGCCTCCCAAAGTGCTGGAATTACAGGCATGAGCCACAGCACCCGGCTCCTTTAATGATTTTATTGAAACATGATTAACATATCATACAATTCATTTGTGAAAGTGTGCAATTCAGGCTGGGCGCAGTGGCTAATTCCTATCATGCTGAGACTTTGGGAGGCTGAGGGAGGTGGATCACTTGAGTTCAGGAGTTTGAGACTAGCCTGGGCAGCAAGGCAAAACAGCATCTCTGTTAAAAATACAAAAATTAGCTGGGCGTGGTGGTTCATGCCTGTAGCCTCAACTACTCGGGGACGTGAGGCTGGAAGATCACTTGAGCCCAGAAGGCATAGGTTGCAGTGAGACCAGGTGGCGCCACTGCACTACAGCGTGGGTGACAGAAGGAGACTTTGTCTCTAAATAACTAAAGAAAAAAAGAAAGTATACAATTCAGTGGTTTTTAGAATATTCAAAGAGCTGTGTATCCATCACCACAGTCACTTTTAGAAGTGATTACTCACTTATGAGTTACCCACTTATGAGTGAGAAACCCTCACTTATTAACTGCTACCTCCTACTTCCTCCATATTCCTGTGTCTTCATAGACGACCACTGATTTATTTTCTGTCATTGTAGTTTTGCCTAATCTGGACCTTTTATGGAAATAGAATTGTACAATATGTGATCTTTTGTAGTTTGCTTTTTTTTCTCTTAGCACAATGTTTTCAAATTTCTTTCATGTTATAGTGTATATCAGTATTTTTTTCTTTTTGTAGCTGAATAATAGCTTATGTTTATCCATTCATCAGTTGATGGACATTTGTGTTGTTTCTGCATATTGGCCATCATGAGTAATGCTGCTATGAACAATCATGTGCAAGTTTTAGTGTGAACATATATTTTTATTTCTCTTGGATTTACACCCAGGAGTGAAATTGTTGCATTATGTGATAACTATACATTCAGCCTTTGAAAAATGGCCATGTTGTTTTTCAAAGTGGTTACACCAGTCAGGCACAGTGGCTCACACCTTTAGTCTCAGGTATTTGAGAGGCTGAGTTTGGAGGATTGCGTTAGCCCAGGAGTTCAGGACCAGCCTGGGCAACATAGGGAGACAATATCTTGATTTTTAAAAAAATCAAATGACAAGAAAAGAAACACCCAAATTGATTACACCATTTTATGTTCCCACCAGTAATGTATGTGGGTTCCAATTCTTCCACGTTGTCACCAACTTTTTTTTTTTTTTTTTGAGACAAAACCTTGCCCTGTCGCCCAGGCTAGAGTGCAGTGGCATGAACATGGCCAGTGCAGCCGTGATCTCCCAGGCACAAGTGATCCTCTCACCTCAGCCTCCCAAGTAGCTGGGACTTACAGGTGAATGCCATCATGTGTGGCTGATTTTTACATTTTTTTGGTAGAGATTGGGTTTTGACATGTAGCCCAGGTCTGTGTCAAACTCCTGAGCTCAAGTGATCTGCCTGCTTCAGCCTCCCGAAGTGCTGGGATTACAGGTGTGTGCCATCAAACCCGACTGGTGTAACCACTTTGGAAAACAGCCACTGAGCATAGCCTTCACCGATATACCAATATTTGTTATTATCTTTTTTTTTTACTTACTATTTTTTATTTTAAAAAACTTAGATTTTTCGTCTGCCTTATTAATTATAATAACAAACAATTTTGTAGTAGAGTCCCCCAAAAAAGTGTTTGTTGTTTAACTGAAATAGTTTTTTTTTTAACCTGGATATATATTTTTTCATTTTCATTTTATTTTTAGTTTTTATTTAAAAATTTTTTTTTAATATTTTTTATTTAATAGGTGTTTTGGAAAAAGGTGGTGTTTGGTTCCATGAATAAGTTCTTTAGTTTTGAGTTCTGAAATTTTGTAGTACCCCTCATTACTCATTAAATATGTATTAACTCATTATAAAATAATTAATAAACCAAAGACTTTAGTAAAATGGAAATTTTATTTTAACTTGCAACCTGAGAAATAACTGTCAAAAAAATTAGAGAAATTACCATATTAAAGTTTGAAAATCTTGAACCTAGCAATGAAAACGCAGGTGCACCTAAGAACCACCAGCCGACTGGTCAGGGTGAACAAAACTAAATAAAAAGCAAAAGAAAACCAAGAAAACCAAATTCAGGATTATTCGGTATTCTGTAATGCTATTTTATCTTGGGAGTCACAGGAAATAGTTCTTCTTCTTCTTCTTCTTCTTCTTCTTCTTCTTCTTATTATTATTATTATTATTATTATTATTATTTTGATATGGAATCTCTGTCACCCAGGCTGGAGTGCAGTGGCACAATCTCAGCTAACTGCAACCTCTGCCTCTCGGGTTCAAGTGATTATCCTGTCTCAGCCTCCAGAGTAGTTGGGATTACAGGCATGCTCCACCATGCCTGGCTAACTTTTGTATTTTTATTAGAGATAGGGTTTCACCATATTGGCCATGCTGGTCTCAAACTCCTGACCTCAAGCAATCCACCTACGTTGGCCTCCCAAAGTGCTGGAATTACAGGCATAGGCCACTGCACTCAGCTGATTTTATGTACATTCCAAGTCAGAATACATTCTATTCTTGAATACTTTGTGAATACCCAAATCATAAGCATTTTGCTGGATGCATTCATAAATATTTTATATAAAAAGAACATTAATTGAAGTTTTACACCATTTTATGATTCATCAAATGCAGCAACTGAATACTGGCATATAGCAACATTACAGAGGTTAGTCTAAGATAAAACTCATAAAAGGGTAAAAGGAAGGAAAGGAGAAAGGATACCAAGCTATATAAAGATTTTAAAAACAGGCCGGGTGCAGTGGCTCATGCCTGTAATTTCAACATCTTGGGAGGCTGAGGTGGGCAGATCACGAGGTCAGGAGATCAAGACTCATCCTGGCTAACATGGTGAAACCCTGTCTCTACTAAAAGTACAAAAATTAGCTGGGCGTGGTGGCACGCACCTGTAATTCCAGCTACTCAGGAGGCTGAGGCAGGAGAATCGCTTGAACCTGAGAGGCAGAGCTTGCAGTGAGCCGAGATCATGCCACTGCACTCCAGCCTGGGTGACAGAGCAAGACACCATTTCAAAAAAAAAATAAATAAATAAATGAAAAATTAATAAAAATATTACCAGGGCCACCCTAATGAAATAACTGGGAAAGTTCTTTTTCTTACTGTGTTTCTTTAGTTTCTTTATTTGTAGGCACAGCTGCATAAAGAAACCAGATGGCCCAACAGCACCAGAGCTTCTCCATCCCTGACCAGATATCAGAAGGAGATAAGATCTCCAACCAGCACAAACTTGAACAGGTGACCCCTAGTTGCTTTTAGATCTTTTTTTTTTTTTTTTTAAGACAGAATCTTACTCTTGCCCAGGCTTAGGTGCAGGGGCACCATCTCGGCTCACTGCAACCTCCAGCTCCCAGGTTCAAGTGATTCTCCTCCTCAGCCTCCCAAAGTAGCTGGGATTACAGGTGTGTACCACCTCGCCCGGCTAATTTTTTTTTTGTATTTTTTATTAGTAGAGACCGGGTTTCACCATGTTGGCTAGGCTGGTCTCGAACTCCTCACCTTAGGTAATCTACCCACCTCAGCCTCCTAAAGATGTATGTTTATGCACTGAACCTATGCACCTAGAGTCCCACCCTGTACAGTTCTTAAAAACCCCTGATAAAATTGAGTATTAATTCTAGTGATATTTTAGTGAATCCTTTTTTTTTACAGAAAATTATTTCATTTGCAATAATGACAGTTCTACTTTTATTTTACAATCTGGACAATTTTTTTCTGTTGTAGAATTTTCCTGGCTAATACTACAATGCTGAATAGAGTGGTTAAAGTGGAAATTCTTGTCTCTCAAACTTTCAGGTAAAGAAGCACAAGTCTGTCGCCATTAAGTATGATGGATGTTAGCTGTAGGTTTTTTATAGATACCTCTTAGTGGGTCTCAAAATCTTTTTCTATTAGTAGTTTGCTGGGGGTTTTGTCAGGAATGATGCTTGCTATTTGTAACTTTCTCTGTACCTATTTAAAGGATCACTTTTTGTTCTTTACTAATATTGGGCATTATCTTGATTGAATTTTAGATACTAAGTCACAACGACACTTACAAAACAATCACATTTGTTCTTGGTGTATATTCATATTTTATGTGCCTGGATTTAGCGTGCTAAAGTTTTCTGAGGCTGTATGTGTCTACATGAATATGGTATATTTGCCCACACACCTTCTGTTTACACTTGTGTCTGGTCTTAGTATTACAGTAATACTGGCCTCTAGAATGAATTGGAAAATGTTCCCTCTTCTTCATTTTTTGGAAGTATTTTCTGCTGAAGAATTAGTATCAATTATTTATTGAATATTGGTAGAATGTTTTATATAGGTTATTTTGCCCTGGACGTTTCTTTGTGAAAATTTTTTAAATGAATGCTTTTGCTTTACTCGAATAACAATCCATAATATATAAATATGCATTTTATATTATACTTTTCAGTTTACATTTATAATTTGTACATCCAAGGTGTTAATTTCTAATTTATAACATTCTATGTGTAGTAGATTTTCTAGGCTGTTAACATGAAACAATCAAATAATAGAGAGTGAGTGAGACTTCAGCCCAATCAATGAATGACCCAAAGTCTGTCTATTGTAGGATGAATCATTTAAATATGATGTTATCCTTAATGTTTACATTTTTGTGTGAGGAAAATAAGGTACTGAATCTAAAGGAAATTAGTAAAACTACCATTTAACTTTGGATTTTCTCAAGAGGGCAGAACAAGTAGACCTTCTAATTTTTGTTACTACTTAACATAAGACAGAAACATAGTTTTTAATTAGAACAAACAATATGCCATTTGAAGAATGGTATGAAGATGATAATTTGATGAATAATTTTAGTAGTACTTGCTTAGTGCATACAATATGTTAGGCAAGATTCTAAGCCGTAACACACACACACACACACACACACACACACACATATATATAGACCTTATGTATAATTGTTTAAGGAACACACGGATTCATGAGCAGTGAAAAACTGACATATTCTCAATCTTAGTAACTTTAAAACTATCATAACAATTTACTGTTTTGATTTACAATAACTATGTACATAAAACTATTAACTTCGTTAGAAAGTTTGACTTGGCATGGAGATAAATGTGTTGCACAGTTGAAAAGTAACCATAGACACATTATTATCAAATACCAAACAAAAACATTTTAAAAAAAGATTAGGACTAAAAGATGCCATAGAATTTGTCACAGCAAAAATACAACAGAGCACACTTTTAGGCACTGTGATATGTTAATAAAAACGATCAATTAATGTGTAAACACAGGCCAGTGTGCTCATCATTACATGAAAAAATTTTAGAACTAGTAAACAAAGTCAGTAAGTTTGCAGGATACTATATCAATGTACAAAAAGTCAATTGCATTTTTATACCCCAACAACAAATATCTGGGAAAAATCAAGAAGACAGTTACATATACTATAACATCTAAAATAACAAAATATTAGGTTGGTAATGGCAAAAATCACAATTACATTTGCACCAATCTAATACTTAGAAATAAATATAATAAAGAAGGAGAAAGATTTGTACAACAAAAACTGTAAAATATTAGTGGAGGCAATTATAGAAAAGACAAATTAAAAATACTTAGTGTTCATGGATTAGAAAAATTAGTATTAAAACATTCATACTGGCCAGGCATGGTGGCTCATGCCTGTAATCCCAGCACTTTGGGAGGCCGAGGCGGGTGGATCATGAGGTCAGGAGATCGAGACCATCCTGGCCAAAATGGTGAAACCCTGTCTCTGCTAAAAGTACAAGAATTAGCTGGGTGTGGTGGCACATGCCTGTAATACCAGCTACTCAGGAGGCTGAGGCATGAGAATCGCTTGAGCCCAGGAGGCGGAGTTTGCAGTGAGCCGAGATTGCGCCACTGCACTCCAGCCAGGTGGTAAAGTGAGACTCCATCTCAAAAAAACAAAACCAGAAAAAAAACATTCATACTACTGAAATTGGTGTATATATTTAAAGCAATTTCTATTGTAATTTCAATAGCATTTTCAACAAAAATTTAAAAAAATCCACAGTTTGTATGGAATTACAAAAGATCTCAAATAAAGCAATTTTGAGCAAGAGGGACAAAGCTAGAAGCAGTATGCTGCCTAATTTCAAGCTATATAGCAAAGCTGTGGTCATCAAAACTGCAAAATATTGGCATAAACACAAACACATAAGCCAATGGAACAAAATAGAGAGCTCAGATATGTATAAAATATATCCGTCTGTGTATGGTCAACAAATTTTCAACAAAGGCATATAAACACATAATGGTGAAAGAATAAACTCTTCAATAAATGGTGATGGGAAAATGGGATATCCATATGCAAAAACAAATTGCACCCAACCTTTACAACGTACATAAAATTAATTTAAAATATATTAAAGACTTAAACATTGGACTTGAAACCATAAATCTTCTAGAAGACAACACTGAGCAAAATTATTTGGCATTGATCCTAGCAATAGTTTTTTTTTGTATTTGACACCAAAAGCACAGGAAAAAAAGTAGGACTACATCAAACTAAAAAGTTTCCACTGCATAGCAAAAGACCGTCAGAGACATTAAAACGCTATCTACAGAATTGGAGAAAAATACCTGTATGCCAAATATCAGATAAAGGATTAATGTTCAAAATCTGCAAGAAACTCATAAAACTTAAGCCCCCAAAATAAAAATAACGAGAAAACGTAACACATTCTTTTAAAAAGCAGCCAAAAAAACTAGTTTTTTTTTAAAGAAGCCATTAGAAATTCTGAGAAAAATGCAAATCAAAACCACAATGAGTTAGCATTCAAACACATATTAAGGTGATATTTATCAAAAATTCAAAAGAAAGCAAGTGTTATCAAGAATATAGAGAAAAGGGACCTTTGTACTCTATCACCGGGAATGTAAATTGGTAAGCCGTTATGGAAGATGGCATGGAGGTTCATCAAATAATTAAAAATAAAACTATCATGTGATTCAGCAATCTCACATCTAAGTAAATATCCAAACAATATAAATTCACTATCTTGAAGAGACATTTTCACTCCTATGTTGATTGAAGCATTATTAACTATAGATAAGGGGCCGGGTGCAGTGGCTCACGCCTGTAATCCCAGCACTTTGGGAGGCCAAGGTGTGTGGATCACGAGGTCAGGAGTTTGAGACCAGCCTGGCCAATATGGTGAAACCCTGTCTCTACTCAAAATACAAAAATTAGCTGGGTGACAGCAGGCACCTGTAGTCCCAGCTACTCGGCAGGCTGAGGCAGGAGAATTCCCTGAACCTGGGAGGTGGAGGTTGCAGTGAGCCTCCAACTTGCCACTGCACTCCAGCCTGGGCAACAGAGTGAAACTCCATAGGCTGGGTAACATAGCAAGACCATGTCCCTACAAATTAGCTAGGCATGGTGGTGTATTGCTGTGGTCCTTGCTACTTTGGAGGCTGAGGTGAGAGAATAATTTATACCCAAAATTTAGAGGTTACAGTGAGCTATAATCATGCAACTGCACTCCAGCCTGTTGTTATATCTAACAACAACAAGAAAAATGAAATGTTACATATACGTATTGTATGTATGTGTGTGTGTGTGTGTGTGTGTGTGTGTGACACAATTCAGGCCTTGAAAAAAATCTTGACATTTGCAACCACATGGATCATCTTGAGGGCGTTATGCTAAGTGAAATAAGCCAGACACAGAAAGATGAACACTGCATTATCTCAATTATATGTGGAATCTAAAAAAGGGCTTGAATTATAGTTACAGAGAGTAGAATGGTAGTGACCAAGGGCTGTGGCTTGGGGGAATGAGATATTGGTCAAATGGTACAAACCTGTTTTATAAGATGAATAAGTACTGGAGACCTAATGTACAGAATGGAGGCTACAGTTAATGTATAGGTAAATTTTATTAATAAAGAAGACCTCAAATATTCTTATTACACCAACAGTAACTATGGGAAGTGATGAGTATGTTATTTAGCTTGATTGTAGTAATTTTATTATATATATTTACATATACATAAACCACATTGTATACCTTAAATATATGCAATTTTTATTTGTCAATTATAGCACATGTGGGAAAATATTGTGTAACCATATAGTATCTAATTACATGTAAATTTCATTTAAAACCCTTTAAAATAAATTCTAAATTAAATGTAAAATCCAAATTGACATATTTCCAGTCAGGGAGGTTCTAACGAACAAGCATAGTATAAAAGCTAAAATTGGATATTTAGCTAAAGTACCTTTCATAAATAAGAGTAAATTAAAATATTTTCAAAAGTAAAAACATTGAGAAATTTGATTACCAAGAGAATATTGTTAAGAGTATACTTCAAGGCAGGTTGCAGTGGCTTACGTCTGTAATCCCAGCACTTTGGGAGGCTGAGGTGGGCGGATCAAGAGGTCAGGAGTTCAAGACCAGCCTGACCAACATGGTGAAATCCCTTCTCTACTAAAAATACAAAACTTTGCTGGGCATGGGGGTGCGTGCCTATAATCCCAGCTGCTCAGGAAGCTGAGGATGAGAATTGCTTGAACCCAGGAGGTGGAGGTTGCAGTAGCTGAGATTTCATCACTGCCCTCCAGCCTCAGCTACAGAGCGAAAAAAAAAAAAAAAAGGAAGAGTATACTTTGAGAGAAACATTTTCTGCTACCAAGATAAAGTGAAAATAAAAATGTGAGAAACTTGATACAGAAATGTCAACCCATGGTAGACACTGGAATTAAAGAAATTACATGGTCCTTAGATGCATCAGTTTTGAAAGCATATAAATATAATAAAAGTATGATTCCATGCATTTTATTAAATAAGATAAAAAGAACTCCAGGGCTACTTGAACAATTTAACTATAGGAGAAGACTATTTTTTAGAAATGTTTTCCATCGCCAACTTGTTAAAGCTTTATAGCACTTTGCATATTTTGGAGAATGTCAACTATATTTTTATCAGAGCTGATTTGTTCCGGTGGAACAACAGTGGCATAGACATCGCCCACAAGATTCTGCACACTCAGGAAGACTGGGTTACACGTCCACAGCAGGGTTGAAGAAGATGAGATGATGAGGTCCACCCAGCACATGACCAGAAAGTAGCTCACTAACAGCGGGATGGTCCGAGCAGCCCTTTTCTCTGGGAAGGCTTGTGGAGAGATGCTGATGCTGTGAAGGTGCTGAGGTTGCCTCTCATGCCTGGACACAAGGATCACCATGTGTGCAATTGAATGCAGTGTAATTCCTATAATGAAGACATCCCTGGATAATGTCAGAGTAAAAAAATACTTTTCTCATGAAGGACTTCATGGGAGAAAGTGAACAGTATTTGCTGCCCTTAGGTAGACTGGTCTGGGTCACATTAGAAGAAGCCACAGTAAAGAATACTATGTTATGACTGAAAGACAAATTGATGGACCAACAAAAAAAGAAAAAAGATGACACGATACTGTTATTTGTGAATTTCTGTTTAAGCCTTGCCAAACAGAAGTTGCTGGGGCTGATGGTGCTGGCCTGGTGTATACTCAGGAGACATGTGTTACAGATACATAGGCCCATCCTCACTCTATTTATGTAGGACAAGGACTTAAATTTGAACTCATTCCCTAAGTGCAGTGATTCAAGCATATCTGGAGGCCAAGCATCCACCACAGTGAGGAACATCACTACATGAATGAAGGCCGAATTACAGCTGATGAGGTCATGGGGCTTCAATTTCTGATCCTGAAGGAATATGAAGATGTTGAAGAAAAGGAAAAAAGTGTTGGCTAAAAGTCCAATGGTAGCTTGGGAAAAAAGGTTTTTTGTTTTTTGTTTTTTGTTTTTGAGACGGAGTCTTGCTCTGTTGCCCAGGCTGGAGTGCAGTGGTGTGATCTCACCTCACTGCAAGCTCTGCCTTCTGGGGTCATGCCATTCTCCTGCCTCAGCGTCCCGAGTAGCTGGGATTACAGGCCCCCACCACCATGCCCGGCTAAGTTTTTGTATTTTCAGTAGAGACGAAGTTTCACCCTGTTAGCCAGGATGGTCTCGATCTCCTGACCTTGTAATCCGCCAGCCTTGGCCTCCCAAAGTGCTGGGATTACAGGCGTGAGCCACTGCACCTGGCTGAAAAAAGGTATTTTTAAGCATAACAGAAGCATTATGCTTAAAGTATGTTCATCTTAATAAAAAAGAAATGTATTTCATGTATCTGGGAAAAAACAACAGATCTCACATTATCAATGTTTGTTCTTTAGTGCTCCAAATAATTACCACGATCATTTTAATTTTACCTTCTCCTTGGTTATCTCTGATTATCTCATGTACATTCTGGATAATCTAGCCTCTTCACTCATTTCCACATCAAATAATATAAAACATCAACACAGCCACAGAGTGTACAATTTCTAAACTTTTATTGTACCATCTGGGTTCCAAACTTTTTAATGTGAAAGCTCATTTTTCTATGTAGCTTCTGCCTAATGGATTGTATGTTCTCAGAACTTCTCAACAAAATATACCTCCCAATAATCCAGCCTTCAAAATGTGCACAACACAATATCACATTTCCTACTGTGTTTCTATGGGTTCCCTACAGGTGATTTGTAGTGTTCTTCAAATATGTTCCTTAGTGGATTTTAGTTTTCTGAATTGAGCTAGAGCAAAAGTATTTTGGAAGTCAGAAAAATGTTACTTCTTTCAGAGTTACATAGGAGAAGTGCTCTGTCCTCCAGAGGACACGTCTGTGACACAGATCATGAGATACAGGGGGAGGATATCCTAGGTTGCTTATTACTTCCACTCCCATCAATTTGTCCTGATGCATTTATAGAGAACAGAAGGATATCTCCATTCCAGCCCCTGAGTTTTGTGTCTTGTAGTGAGTCTGTGCCTCTGTCTTGTCATCTTAAAAAATGCTTCACATTTCCCACCTCCTTAGGTTTAACAGGAAGGCTAGAGGGAATGGGAGTTGCATATGATGTTTTCTCTCACATGAAGGGCTCAAGTGATCTGAAGTTGAATATTTCTCTTCTTCCCCCGCTGAAGACTACAGCAGTCTGGTGATGGGTATTTCCCTTAACTTAGGTCATATAAACTCTGACGAAACCCCAGTAGGTTAGGCTTTGCTCAGATAGTTTTCTGATGGCAGAGCTTGGTAAGAATAGAATGTTCTAGGTGGTTTTTAGAATGGGTACATTTCCTTTCCCTATGCCAGAAACACGAGATTTTTCTACCTCTACTGTAAGAATCTGGTAAGGCTTCTGACAATAAAACTCTCAAAAGTGAGAAGGAGGAACTAAGACTGGCCTCCCCGGAGACTTTAACTCTCATGATTGTCCATGCTCAGGCTTCAGCAATTCCTCAATTACAGCGCAGGTTTCCTACCATAGTACTAATTGCTACTGAAGTTTTTTCTTACCGGTTTCTCTTCTGGTAAGTCGTGATGATCTTTATTCATATACCTTTCCATACAGTTTGGGGGCAGATGTTTAGCTCATGACCTCATTTTTCCGTTTTTAATTCTTTTTTTTTTGAGACAGAGTCTCACTCTGTTGCCCAGATTGGGGTGCAGTGGCGTGATCATGGCTCACTGCAACCTCCGCCTCCTGGAGTCAAGCAATTCTTATGCCTCAGCCTCCTGGGTAGCTGGTATTGCAGGCACCCACCACCATGCTCAGCTAATTTTTGTGTTTTTAGTAGAGACGGGGTTTCACCATGTTGGCAAGGCTGTTCTTGAACTCCTGACCTCAGGTGATCAGCCCACCTCAGCCTCCCAAAGTGCTGGGATTTGTACAGGCGTGAGCACCACACTCAGCCTTTAATTTTGTTTTTAATTGACACAATAATTTTACATATAGATGGGGTACAATGTGAGCTTTAGATACGTGTTTATATATGTAATAATCAAATTAGGGGATTTAGCATATCCAACATCTCATTTATTATTTCTTTGTGGTGAGAACATTCAAAACTGTCTTTTCTAGCCATATGAAATATTCAATACAAAATTGTTCACCATAGTCACCCTACTGTGCACTAGAATATATTCCTCCTATTAACCGTAACTTATTGCCCATTGACCATTTTCTCCTCATTTTGCACTCTCTTGCACACCCTAGCTTCTAGTAACCACCATTCTACTCTCTACTCCTATGAGATCAACTTTATTAGATTCTCTATATTAGTGAGAATGTGCAGTATTTTTTTTTATGCCTGGCTTATTTTACTTAACACGGTGTCCTCCAGGTTCATCCCTCTTGCTGCAAAGAACGGAATTTTATCTTTTTATGGCTGAATACTATTTCATTGTGTGTGTGTGTATATATCTATCTATATATAGATATCTATATATAGATAGATATTATATAGATATAGATATATATAGACATATATATATTTATATATATATAGCAAAGACATGGAATCATCTGATGTCCTTCAATAAACAAATGGATTTTACAAATGTGGTGTGTGTGTGTATATATATATATAATTTCATTGTATATATATACACAATGTAATATAGATATATATTACACAATAATGTAAATACACAATCGTATTACATTGTATATATCTATATCTGTATATCTATAGATATATATGTATCTATCTATATATAGATATATATATCTATGTACCTATGTACCTATATCTATCTATATGTCTATATAGATATCTATATCTACATATCTATATAGATATCTATATCTACATATCTATATAGATATCTATATCTATAGATAGATATAGATAGATATAGATATCTATATCTATAGATAGGTATAGATAGATATAGATATCTATATCTATAGATAGGTATAGATAGATATAGATATCTATATCTATAGATAGGTATAGATAGATATAGATATCTATATCTATAGATAGGTATAGATAGATATAGATATCTATATCTATAGATAGGTATAGATAGATATAGATATCTATATCTATAGATAGGTATAGATAGATATAGATATCTATATCTATAGATAGGTATAGATAGATATAGATATCTATATCTATAGATAGGTATAGATAGATATAGATATCTATATCTATAGATAGGTATAGATAGATATAGATATCTATATCTATAGATAGGTATAGATAGATATAGATATCTATATAGATAGGTATAGATAGATATAGATATCTATATCTATAGATAGGTATAGATAGATATAGATATCTATACAACGAAATACGATTGTGTATTTACATTATTGTGTAATATATATTACATTGTGTATATATATATATATACACAATGAAATTATATATATATACACACACACCACATTTGTAAAATCCATTTATTTATTGAAGGACATCAGATGATTCCATGTCTTTGCTATTTTAAATAGTACTGTGTACTAGTACAATAGTACTGGTACTTAGTATGATTGTAAATAGTATTGTAATAGTACTGTGATGAACATAAGCATGCATGTGTCTTTACAGTTGAATGATTTCTGTTTTGGGGGTATATACCAAATAATGGAATTGGTGGGTCAAATGGTAGTTTGGTTTTAAATTCTTTAAGAATTCTCCAGAGTACTTTCTAAGTGGCTGAAAAATTTACATTCCCTCTAGCAGTGTATAAGCTTTCTCTTCACTACCCACCAGCATCTATTATTCTTTGCCTTTTTTAATATGGCTACTGTGACTGATGTGAGATAGTATCCAGTGGTTTCGATTTGCATTTTTCTAATGATTAGTGATATTGAGCATTTTAATATGCTTGTTGGATGCATGTCTGTCTTCTTTTGAGAAGTGTATGTTTGTGTTCTTTTTTCATTTTTAATAAGGTTTGTTTTTTGTTTGGTGAATTACAATTTTTTTAAATAGATTCTATATATTAAACCTTTGATGAAAAATACAGTTTGCAAATTTTTTTTTCTCATTCTGTTGGTTGTGTGTTTACTCTGTTGATAGTTTCTCTTGCTGTGCTGAAGCTCTTTAGCTTAATCCGGTATCATTTGTCAACTTGTTGTGTTTCAGTTGCTTTTAGAGTCTTGAAGTCTTTGCCAGGGCCAATGTACAGCATGGTATTTCCTAGGTTTTCTTCTAGGGTTCTTACACTTTTAGGTTTTATATTAAGTCTTTAATCCATCTTGAGTTAATTTTTGTATATGGTATAAATGAAGTGGTCCAGCTTCAATCTTCTGCATATGACTAGCCAGTTATCCCAGCACTATTTATTGAATAGGGAGTCTTTTCCTTCCTTCCTTTTTTTTTTTTTTTTGAGATGGATTCGAGTAATTGCCTAGGCTGGAGTGCAGTGCCACGATCTCAGCTCACTGCAACCTCCACCTCCCAGGTTCAAGTGATTCTCCTGCCTCAGCCTCCAGAGTAGCTGAGATTACAAGCGTCCTCCACCACGCCCAGCTAATTTTTGTAATTTTAGTATAGATGGGGTTTTACCATATTGGCCAAGCTGGTCTCAAAACTCCTGACCTCAGGTGATCCACCCGCCTTGGCCTCTGAAAGTGCTGGGATTACAGGCATGAGCCACCGTGCCTGAGGGGGAGTCCTTTCCTTATTGTATGTTAGTCTTGGCTTTGTGAAAAAATTAGATGGTTTTAGATGTGTGGCTTTATTTCTGGGTTCTCTAGCCTGTTCCTTTGGTCTATGTGTCTATTTTTGTACCAGTATCCATGCTCTTTTAGGTATTGTAGTCTTGTAGTGTGGTTTGAAGTTGGGTGGTAGTATGAGTCTAGCTTTGTTCCTTTGCATAGAATAGCTTTGAGTATTCAGGCTCTTTTTTTGTTTCAAATAAGTTTTTTCATTTTTAAAAAATTCTGCAAAAAATGCTGTTGGTAGTTTAATAGGAATAACATTGAATTCAAAAGTAAATTTATTTCAGTAGTATGGCCATTTTAGCAGTATTGATTCTTCCTATCCAAGAGCAAGGAATGTTTTTCTGTTTGTTTTTGTCATCTCTAATTTTTTTTTAACAATGGTTCATAATTCTCATTGTAGAGAACATTTGCCTTCTTGGTTAGCTGTGTTTGCAGGTATTTTATTCTTTTGGTGGCTATTGTGAATAGAATTGTATTTTCAATTGGATGTTATTGGTGTATAGAAATGTTACTGATTTTCATACATTTATTTTGTATGCTGAAACTTTACTGAAGTTTTTTTTCAGATCTAGGAGCCTTTGGGCAGAGACTGTGGGCTTTTCTAAGTATAGAATTATATCATTTGTGAAATGAAATCATTTGACTTCCACTCTTCTATTTGGATGCCTTTTATTTATTTCCACTGCCTGATGGCTTTGGCTGGGACTTCCGGTATTTTATTTAATAGGAATAGTGAGCGTGGGTATCCTTGTTTTGTTCTGCTTCTCAAAAGGAATGTTTCAAGCTTTTGCCCTTTCAGTATGATCTTGACTGTGGGTTTGTTATAGATGGCTGTTATTATCTTGAGGTACGTACCTTTGATGCCTAGTTTTTGAGGGTGTTTAACTATGCATCCCAGGAATAAAGCCTACCTGATCATGGTGGATTAGCTTTTCTGATGTGATGCTGGATTCAGTTTGGTAAATATATTTATATTTATATGTAAATATGTATATTTTTATTTTTATTTATATGTATGTTTACATATATACTTATATAAATATGTATTATATTTATATAAATAAAAATAATATATATTTATATACTTATATATAATATATAAATATATAAATATATATAAATTATATATTATATATAAATATATTATATAAATTATATATTATATATAATTTATATATATAATTTATATATTATATATAATATATATAAATTATTTTATATATATATAAATTATATATATAATATATAAATAAATATATATATATTTTTGAGATGGAGTTTCACTCTTGTTGCCCAGGCTGGAGTGCAGTGGCGTGATCTCAGCTCACTGTAACCTCCACCTCCCATGTTCAAGGGATTCTCCTGTCTCAGCCTCCCAAGTAGCTGGGACTACAGCCCTGTACCACCAAGCCCAGCTAATTTTTTCTATTTTTAGTAGAAACGGAGTTTCACCATGTTAGCTGGGCTGGTCTTGAACTCCTGACCTCAGGTGATCTGCTTGCCTCTGCCTCCCAAAATGCTGGGATTATAAGCGTGAGCCACCATGCCTAGCCCAATGTGCTTTTTTTTTTTTTTCCCCCATATCTGCTAGGTTTTGGTTTCAGAATGATGCTGTCCTCATAGAATGAGTTAGGAAGAAGTCTTTCCTCCTCCTTTTTTTGGAATAGTTTCAGTAAAACTGTTACCCCCTCTTCTTTATATGTGTGGTAGAATTTGGCTGTGAATCCATCTGGTCCAGAGTTTTTTCTGGTAAGCTTTTTATTATTGATTGAATTTTAGAAGTCAGTATTGGTCTGTTCAGGATTTTAATTTCTTCCTGATTCAGTCTTGAGAGTTTATATGTTTCCAGGTATTTATCCATTTCTTCTGTGTTTTCTAGTTTGTGTGCATAAAGGTGTTCATGATAGTCTCTAATGGTTTCATGTATTTCTGTGGCATCAGTGATAATATTTCCTTTGTCACTTTTTATCATGTTTAGGTAGATCATCTTTTTTCTTTAGCTAGCAGTCTATCAATCTTATTTATTCTTTCAGAAATAAGTTTCACTGGATTTTTGTGCAGTGTTTTTTTTTTTTGATCTCTGTTTCATTCAGTTCAGCTTTGATATTTCTTGTCTTCTAGCTTTGGGGTTGATTTGCTGTTACATTTATACTTCCTCTAGATATCGCCTGGCACAGTGGCTCATGCCTGTAATCCCAGCACTTTGAGAGGCCGAGGTGGGTGGATCATCTGAGGTCAGGAGTTTTGAGACCATCCTGACCAATATGGTGAAACCCCGTGTCTACTAAAAAGAAAATAATTAGCTGGGCATGGTGGCACACACCTGTAGTCTCAGCTAGGCTGAGACAGGAGAGTTGCTTGAACCTGGGAGATGGAGGTTGCAATGAGCTGAGATTGCTCCACTGCACTCCAGCCTGTGTGACAGGGCAAGACTCTGTCTCAAAAATAAATAAAATAAAAAGATACAATATTAAGTTCTCAATTTGATGTCTTTCTAACTTTTTAATGTGGGTGTTTAGTGCTACAAACTTTCCCTTTAACACTTCTTTTAAACAGTTTCTCAGTGATATAGGTATGTTGCATCTTTGTTTCTGTTAGTTTCACATAATTTATTGATTCCAGCCTTAATTTTATTCTTTACCCAAAAGTCACCAGCAGCTGCTTATTTAATTTTTTATTAAATTGTATGGTTTTAAGAGATCTTCTTGGTATTGATACCTATTTTTATTGCACTGTGGTCCGATAGATAGTGTGGTTGGTATGATTTTGATTCTTTAGAATATGCTGTGAGTTGCCTTATGGCCAAGTGTGTGGTGGTCAGTTGTAGAGTATGTGTCATGTACAGGTGAGAAGAATATATATTCTGGTTTTGCTGGCTGGAGTGTTCTGTAGATGACTGTTAGGTCCATTTGGTTAAGTGTCAAGTTTAGGTCCTAAATATATTCTGCCTTGGTGATCTGTCTAGTACTTTCAGTGGGGTTTTAAAGTCTCCCAGTATTATCGTGTGGTTATCTAAGTCTCTTCATAAGTCTCTAGGAACTTGATTTATGAATCTAGGTACTCCAGTGTTGGGTGCCTATAATTAACATTTAGGATAGTTAAGTCTTCTTACTGAATTGAACCCATTATCATGAAATGCCCTTCTTTGTCTTTTTTGATCATTGTTAACTTAAAGTCTGTTTTGTCTGATAAAAGAATAGTAACTTCTGCTGTTTTTTGTTTTCTATTTGCTTGGTAGGTCTTTCTCCATCTGTTTTCTTTGAGCCTGTGGATGTCCTTGCATGTGAGATGGGTCTCTTGAAGACAGCATACAGTTGGGTCTTGCTTCTTTATTTAACTTGTCACTCTGCGCCTTTTCAGTGGGGTATTCAGCACATTCTTTTTCGAGGTTAATATTGATATGTGCAGATTTGATCCTGACATTGTGTTGTTAGCTGTTTGTTATGTAAACTTCATTGTGTATTTACATTATAGTATAAATAGCGCATGTACTTCAGTGTGTTTTTTGTGGTGGCCAGTAATAGTCTTTCTTTTCCATGTTTAACATACCCTTAAGAATCTCTTTTAAGGCAGGTTTGGTGGTAATGAATTCTCTTAGGATTTGCTTGTCTGAAAGGATATCTTTTATCTTTTGTTTATGAAGTTTAGTTTGGTGTGATTAGATTCTTGGTTGGAGTTTGTTTTCTTTGAGAATGCTGAATATAGGCCCCCCAATTGCTTTTGTCTTGTACAGTTTCTGCTGGAAGGTCTACAGATAGCCTAATGGAGTTCCCTTTATAAGTGACCTGCACCTTGTCTCCAGCTACCTTTAATATTTTTTCTTTCACACAGACCTTGGAGAATCTGATGACTACATGTCTTGGGGATGGTTATCTCGTGTACTATCTCCCAGGGGTCCCCTGAATTTTCCAAATTTGAATTTCAACCTCTCTAGGAAAGTTAAGAAAATTCTTATGGACAGTATCCTAAAAAGTGTTTTCCAAGTTACTCATTCTGTCTTCCTTTCTCTTAGAGATGCCAATGAGTTGTAGATTTGGCGTCTTCACATAATCCCATATTTCTCAAAGGTTTTGTTCATGAAAAACAATCTTTTTCAGTTATTTTTGTCTGACTGAATTAATTCAAAGAACTAGTCTTTGAGCTCTGAGATTCTTCCCTCAGCTTGGTCTCATCTGGTGTTAATATTTCTGATTGTATTACAAAATTCTTTTTGTGACTTTTTCAGCTTTGTCAGATCAGTTTTGTTCCTTCTTAAGAAGGCTATTTCATCTCTCATCTCTTGAATAGTTTTGCTGAATTTTTTAGATTCCTTGAAATGGGTTTCAGCTTTCTCCTCAATCTTGATGATCTTCATTGGCATCCAGGTTCTGAATTCTCTGTCTGTCATTTCAGTGATTTTATGCTGGTCCTCCACTTGAGTACTAGCCATAGGTCTTGGCTTGGCACTCCCATCCCATAGCCCTGTGCACCATAGCTCTGGGGTGAACTCAGGCTTTTCATTTTCTCCCCAGCTTGGGAGCAGCAGGGTTGGGGACCTTGGCAATGGCAATGGCAGAAAGCCTTTCACTTGTCTCTTGGGGTACCACCTCAGAGACGTGCAGAGCTCTGCCAATCAGAATGATCAGTCAGAAATGGAGCAGCTGCGTTGTGGGCCCAAGCTGGGCCCCCTGCCTAGTGAAGAGCAGGGGATTTGCGGCCAACAGGGAAAAGAGACTGGGCTTCCCTCCATATGGTGCCTGTGGCCTGCTGGAGGTGTGAGCAAAGCACTCAGGCACTTTGTTTCTTCCCCAGCCTGAGGGCAGCAAGGGCAGTATCACTGCAGCAGTAATGGCAAAAGGGCTCTCAGTTGCCTCTGGGAACTCCACCCCAGAGAGACGCAGAGCCACTGCCAATGAGAATGTTCAGCCAAGGGTGAGGTGGCTGAACTGTGGGCTTAAACCTGGGCCTCCCTCTGGTGAAGAGCAGGTTGCCGGAAGCTCACAGAGAAGAGAAACTGGGCTTCTCTCCATCTGGTGGCTGTGGCACGCTGGAGGTGCTGGCAAAGCAGTCAGGGTCTTTATTCTTTCCCCAGGCCAAAGGCAGCAGTGGTGGTACTGCTACAGTGGCAATGGCAGAGAGCCCATGGATTACCTCTGAAAGCTCTATCTCAGAGAGATGCAGAGATGCCACTGACTGAAGCAATCCTTCAGGGTGGGGGTGCAGGATGGCTGTGCTGGGGGCCCAGGTCAGGAGACCCTACCCAGTGAGGCATAGCAGGGAGGGGGATCCACGTGGATACAGTTTGCCCACTTTCTGAAAGGCAGCTGTGGCGTGCTAAGAAGCCTATGATAGTTCTTGGGCTCTTCAGTCCCTCCCTAGCCTAGGAGAGGTAGAGGCAGGGACCATGGCAGTTGCAAAAACAGTACGCCTGACAGTTACCTCTGGGAGGTCAGTCTGCAGAGTTGCAATTAGCCTGAGTGCTCAGGCAGAGGGTAAGTAGCTGCACTGGGACCCAGGCCAGTGGGCACTACCAGGCGAGATGTAATGGAGGTGAGGCCGCTACAGGAGGTAGAGTAGAGACAGGAGGTGAGTCTGTCTCCTCCTCAGCACTGTAGATATGGCCTCTATCCTGGGGGCATGTGAGAGAGTCTGGCCTCTTTTGGTGGCAGAGCTATAGCAGCTGGCACTGTGGTGCTCAGGGGTCCAAGGCCCTTAGGGTTCCATGTGGGCCTGACTGGAGGCTCTGCCCAGACTCCATGCAGCTCTCTGTGTCAGTTGGGGAGCCCTGAGGGGAGGGTGTCGGGGGATTTTCTGTGCCCAGGATTTCAAAAGTCGATGGCAGAAGGGTGAGTCACCAGTGGCTCTTGCTCACTATTTTCCTGCCATGGGGAGCCCCCCTGGGATCCACACCAATTCTGGGTGGGTGGCTTTTCTGTCTCACTCCTCTCTGCTCTCTGTGGTTCACATTTCTTCCTTGATGAATTCCCCATTTTAAAACAACTTTACATACATTTGTGGAGTGTAAGTGCAATTTCGTTACACGCATAGATTGCATAGTGCTATCAAGGTTCATCTATAGCAGTATCAGAATTTTTTTTTGAAAAAACTTACAGAGATGAGGTCTTGCTATTTTGCCCAGGCTGATCTGGAATTCCTGGGCTCAAGTGATCTGCCTGCCTCTGCCTCCCAGAGTGCTGAGATTACAGGGGTAAGTCACTGAACCTGGCCAGAATTGTTTTTTCTTTATACAGCTGAATAATATTTCATGTATGTGTGTATATCACATTTTGCTTATCTATTTACCTGTTGATGGGCATTAGGGTTGGTTGTACCTTTTGGCCATTGTGAATAGTGTTGCTATGAACATGAGTGTACAAATACCTGTTTGCTCTCCTGTCCTTGCTCTCGGTGCTTTTGGGTATATACCCTGAAAGGGAGTTGTTGGATTATGTGATAATTCTGTGCTTAATATTTTAAGGGGCTGCCAAACCATTTTCCACAGGGGCTGCACCAGTTACATTCCAAAAAGCAGTGCATAAAGGGTCCAGTTTTTCGATATCCTTGCTGACATTTAATATTTTCTGTTTATGTGTTGAATATTTAAAGTGTTTGAAATTCATTTGAGGGTCTTTCTTATTACCAAAATATTATAAAAAGTTTTTCAAATAGAGCAATATGCTGTAATATAAATCATCTTACTTGCTTCTTGATGCCCGTGATCTATTTTCACAGTAAGAAGAGAAACTTCTCGCCACCCATCCTCAGTCCACTGCACCCACCCTTTGCTGTGTCAGGATGTTCAGGGGAGAGAGGGAGCTTGGCAGCTCTGTCCTGCATTGGTCTGTGGTAGTCCATCACTGGGTTGTAAAGCACCTCTCCTCCTCCTCCTTCTTGGGAGAAATTTCACTGATTCTGAGTGCCATCTGCATTTATTTTTGGTGTGATATTAACCCAATGTTATTGAAATAACACTAGATAGGAAGTTAGGGGATAGATTCTCTATCTGATGAGCGTTTTGGGCAAATCACATACTTAATTTTTTAGTCTTGTTTTTTCTCTTAGGTAAGAAAACAGTAAATTAGGCAGCCAGTGGGAGATCCTCAGAGCTCCAAATGTGGATTTGGAACACCACATTTCTACCACTGATTTTCTTATTACTTGTCTTGCACAAAGATCATGGCCCAAGTAACAGTGTCCACCCTGGCCGTTGAAGATGAGGAGTCCTCAGCAGGATGGTAGTGACATTCCTCATGTTAGCTCTTGAGTCCATGGTGAGACCTTCTATTCTGACATTCCATAGTTGGGTAGAACTGGGCTGTAGATAAGGTTGATTTGTTTTTGTAGAAGATATAATTTTATGTCTTTTTAGTTTTAAGGAGTAGTTTTTTTTTCTTGAGTAGCAGTTATGCCTTTCAAATCACAGTTTATTACCATGCTTCAGAATGTTTAATTTTTATTTTGAATCTCAAATAATTTTCTACCATTATTTTAGGCAGTCTTTTGTTTTGTAAGTGTGAATTTTGAAATTATGTATAATATTTGTGGTTACTCAGAATGAGTTTGTATACTAGAGTATGGGGCTGGAGTTTTATTGTATCAATATGTAGAAGATTCCCAGAATTTGGGGTCATGAGGGCATCTTTACTATTGTGTATCTATATTTCTTCTGCTTACACATTCACTATTGCATTAACCACCTCTTTCTAAATTGTTTAGTGTTAGCTGTTTATGGTTTTTTTTTTTTGTTTTTTTTTTCCGGAATCTCACTCTGTCACCCAAGGTGGAGTGCAGTGGTGCGATCTTAGCTCACTGCAACCTCCGACTCCCAGGCTCAAGTGATTCTCCTGACAGCCTTTCCAGTAGCTGGGACTGCAGATATGTGCCATCACACTCAGCTAATTTTTGTATTTTTGCTAAAGATGGGGTTTCACAATGTTGGCAAGGCTTGTCTTAAACTCCCGAGCTCAAGTGATCTGTCTGCCTTGGCCTCCCAAATTGCTGGGATTACAGGTGAGAGCCACCACACCTGGCCAGCTCTTTACTTAAAAAAATAAAGCCTATAATATGCATAATTACAGTGAAATATTGAGTACTGATTATGTAGTTTTGTATTTTTATATTACTATCATGGTGGTTATACAATTAATTTATATTTTTATGGGTATGTAGTTGGAAATAGTATTTATTATAAAAAGTATCAGGTGGCTGGGCACGGTGGCTCACGCCAGTAATCACAGCACTTTGAGAGGCCAAGGCGGGTGGATCACGAGGTCAGGAGATTGAGACCATCCTGGCTAACAGGGTGAAACCCCGTCTCTACTAAAAATATAAAAAAAATTAGCTGGGTGTGGTGGCGGATGCCTGTAGTTCCAGCTACTCAGGAGGCTGAGGCAGGAGAATGGCATGAACCCAGGAGGTGGAGCTTACAGTGAGCCGAGATCATGCCACTGCACTCCAGTCTGGGTGACAGAGTGAGACTCTGTCTCAAAAAAAAAAGAAAAAGTATCAGACTTAGGTATTATCTTTTTTTTTAACCTTTTTTTTTTTTTTTTTTTGAGAAAGGATCTTACACTGTTGTCCAGACTGGAATGAAGTGGTGTAATCATGGCTCACTGCAGCCTGGACATACTGGGTTCAAGTGGTCTTCCTACCTCAGCCTCAGAGTAGCTGGGACTGTAGGCATGTGCTACCACATCTGGCTACTTTGTTTTGCTTTTTAGTGGAGATGAGGTCTTAATATATTGCCCAGGCTGGTCTGTAACTCTGGAGCTCAATCAATTCCACCTCTGCCTTTCAAAGTCCTGAGATTACAGGCATGAGCCACTGTTCCTGGCCTAGCTAATTTTTAAGCTTTTTTGTAGAGACAGGGTTTCTTTATGTTGCCCAGGTTTGTCTTAAACTCCTGGGTTCAAGCAATTGTCCTGTCTTGGCTTCCCAAAGTGTTGGGATTACAGGTATGAGCCACCATGCATGGCCTTAGGTGTTTTCTGACATATTAAATGTAAATGTTTTAAGCAGGAGTATGCATTTTCCTCCTCTTAAGTGGTTGAAAAGTATTTAGGTGGTGCTTAACCTCACAGAACTCTGTGTGACAATGTTTGTGGATACTTTTTTTTCATTTTTTTGAGACAGGATCTGACTCTTTTAAGATGGAGGGCAGTGGCATGATCATAGCTCAGTGCAGCCTTGACCTCTTGGGTTCAAGTGACCTTCCTGCCTCAGCCTCCCAAAGGGCTCAGATTACAGGCTTGAGCAACTGTGCTTGGCCATCTGTTTTGTTTTCTTAGCGCATTTAAAAAAATGTTTTAAGAACTTTATAAAATTATCCCCTTAAAGAAATTTTAGAATGGTTGGTGGTTATATATTGTTATTTTATGAATGACTTGTTTCTGCCTTGTGATCATAAAACCAGGCAAAATTTGTGACTTTAATGTTAAATAAAAATTTAGAGATGAAATGCTGTTCTGTTTATAATAAAATGTTTTTTTAAAATATTGATCTCTGCAAAGAATACCATAAGGCCACGTAAGACCCATTCACTTCCTTAGAGTTTCTTAACAGTTCCCTCATCTTTGGCATAGTCATTTCACTATTCTCAGCCTTTATGTCTTCCTTCCCAGCATTAGTAAGACCATTTCTCCTCCGATTCCTAGTTGTATATTACATGGTATAATTAAAGTTGTAGAAACTGCTGAGTTTTTCACTGGCTTGTCAGAGTGCTAAGCAGATCCAGGCTGACTTTATCTCTTCCTTGGCTGGTAGACTTCTTTTATCTAATCTACGGATAGTACATGAATCTTGCTTCCTCTTTCATAAACATTGCCTTTGTTGACAGGATTGTTTTAGAGTGTGGATACTGAAGCAAGAATGTACCCTCATTTACCACAAGGTAAGTAAATAATAGTTCCTTACAGGAGAGTAGCCACAGCACATGTCATGTAAGTGCAATGGAAGGAAATTACTGAGGCCCATCATTCTTCTTGCTGGGGCAGTTGTCCCACCTCCAAGTCAGAAGTTCGCTACCATGGCTTTATTATAGCTCAAAAGATTTCTGATCACCTCACTAGCTGCTAAATTAGTTACTGAAGATAACATTTTAAAGCAATATTATGCCGAAATAATCTCCATTTAAGAAATTAGAGGGCACTTATTGTACAAATCAAAAACAAATACTGGAAAGCTTACAGTTTTCAACAAATGATACTGAGAAAATAGGCTATTTGGTAAAAAGTAAAAATTGTGGTAAAAACAAGCTTCAATGTATAGTCTTCATCATGTGATGAGTTAAATTCTAGATGAGCAAAAATAGTTATACTGGACAAATTTTAAAACCAAAACAAAATATATGTAATTATTGTATAATTATTTAATTCCATAAATGGCTTTTCTATGCCTAAAATAAGTGATGTACCTCTATGGGTCAGTCGGAGATACACTAACACATTTGATAAATAGACAAAGGATATGGTAATGTGCAGAGAATTATGCTATGATACTCTTTAATTTTAACACCAATCAGTGGAGTATGTTTATGACACTAAGATACCCTTTTTCAAGGTTTCTGGAAAAGTCACATGGTAACATTTGCTAGGATGTTATGAACCTTATTAGAAAGCAAATTTTAGTAGATTTTGAGTATTTGGAGTATTGACTCTTAATGGTTGTTTTTCTTGACTCTCATGTCTTTTTTGAGAAAGTCATTGAAGATGTACATAAATATTTGCTTCCCAGGTTATTACTGTAGTGTTATTTTTAGGAGGGAAAATTGGAATCACTGACCTTTGAAATGATGTTAGCACTAAATGAATTATGGTGTATCCATAAAATGGAATACTATGTACTCTATAACGTTTTTAAAGAATTTGACTCTCATAGAAATATTCTTAGTGAAAGTCAGTAAGTAATCACCTAAATGTGATTCTGGCTATGTGTAGATGGGGTAATACTTCTGGAGGAGGGGATTATGTACTGAATACTGTAGTGTGGGTTTCAGTCCCTTCTTTCAATTCTGATGGCACTAATTTCCCCAGCTGCTACAAGTGTTCGAGTCACCTTGTCCACCTTTTCCCTGGGGAGGGCCACACTGGCTTCTGAGCTCTTGGTGCAGCTGCATCCCTGTTCAGCACTTTGCCTGTTCAGCCATGCCTGCCTCCCACCTCCTGGGTGCTGTTATTGACAGTGCTCCCCAGCAAGCCTGTGTGAAATATCAGTCTCTTTCTTGGAGAATCTGACCTATAATAGATTACAAGGGATTTCTGCATTTTTTTCTTATAAATTTTGTGTTGTCTTTTGCTTAAAATCAGGCAAAAATCTATTTAGAAAGAGTAGTAACTTTAAAAAATGGTGTTAGTTTCTTTCTTTTTTTTTTTGAGACAGAGTCTTGCACTGTTGCCCAGTCTGGAGTGCATTGGCATGATCTCGACTCACTGCAACCTCTGCCTCCCAGGTTCAAGCGATTCTCCTGCCTCAGCCTCCCTAGTAGCTGGGATTACAGGCGTGAGCCACCACACCCAGCCTTTTATTTATTTATTTGTTATCATTATTATTATTTGGATTTTTAGTACAGATGGGGTTTCACTGTGTTGGCCAGCCTTTTCTCAAACTCCTGACCTCGTGATCCACCCGCCTTGGCCTCCCAAAGTGCTGAAACTACAAGGCATGAGGTGCTGTGCCCAGGCTTGTGTTAGATTTTTTAATTCATCTAGCAGAAATGGTGCTTTTAAATGTCTGCCTTTAACATAATATTTGCTGTTCTTATTATAGTTTAAAGAACTGGCCAAGTTTAAGGCCAAAGTGGCCTGCATCACAGAGTATAAAGCAGATCTCTTTGCCTTCAGAACTGAAGGACAGAGGACACAATTTTTTCAATACCAGAAAGGATTTTCAAGCCGATTTTGTGAAATATTGTAAGCGTTGTATTGTTATCATTTTTATTTCATTGTTTTTAAACCTAAATATTTATAGATAACACTAGTCATATTTGCTTCTAAAGCAGAATGAGGTTTAAACTGTAAAAAAAAAAATTTTTTTTTGAGGTGGAGTCTCATTCTGTTGTCTAGGCAGAGTGCAGTGGTGAGGTCTCGGCTCACTGCCACCTCTGCTTCCTGAGTTCAAGCAAATCCCCTGCCTCAGCCTCCTGAGTAGCTGGGATTACAGGCACGTGGCACCACACTCAGCTAATTTTTTTTTTTCTATTTTTAGTGGAGATGGGGTTTCACCATGTTGGTCAAGCTGCTACTGAACTCCTGACTTCAAATGATCCACTCACCTCGGCCTCTCAAAGTGCTGGGATTACAGGTGTGAGCCACTGTGCACGGCCTAAACTATGAATGATTTTCTGAAATGTTTATGAAGACATTTCAAAATGCTTAAAAGGAATCACTGAAGTGGTGATATGTCAGGGTAGATACTGAAGAGTTAAGAACAATGGCAAGTGTTGATTGTACAGGGCTCCTTGCTTGGCTTCACTCTGGATTAATGAGATGCATTAGAGAGAAGATAATGAAGGGAGAGAAATTTTGAATACATTAAACGTTCTTACTCAGATATGGAGTTCTAGATAAAGGTGGTGAACTGAAAACAAGAAATTCACTGTGCAAAGAGTTTGTTTAAGCACGATGCAGAATTAAACAGTTCTCAACTTGCTGAGTGGAATCACCTTATCTGAATCTTCAGTGGGTTTTGTAATCCTCGTTTAGAGCAATGAGCTTATTTGACATTGGAATACAGTATTAAAATTTACTATAGGGTGTTAATACTTATGGCCTTTCACAGTATGGCAATTTTCATATCTGTATGTAACCTAACACTGTCGATAGGTTTCATGTTAACTGAGTGAAACACTGAAAGGGAACAAAAAAAGGCAGGGCGTCTATAGGCACAGAATACATACAGGCATAACTCATTTTTTTGAACCCTGCAGATACTGCAGTTTTTACAAATTGAAGATTTGTGGGAATCTTGTGTCAAGCAAGTCTTTTGGGCCATTTTTCCAACAGCATGTGCTCTCTTTGGTTCTCTGTGTCACATTTAGTTACTCTTAGAATATTTCAAACTTCTTCATGATTATTATATGTGCTGTGGTGACCTGCGATCAGTGAGCGTTGATGTTACTGTTGTAATTGTTTTGGACTCCATGAATGCACCCATATAAGATGGCAAACCTCATTGGCAAATGTTGTGTGCTCTGACTGATCCACCAATCAGGTGGTTTCCCATCGCTTCCTCTCCTAACGCCTCCCTAGTCCCTGAGACACAATATTGAAATGAGGCCAGTTAACAGCCCTCCAGTGGCCTCTAAGTGTTCATGTAAAAGAAAGAGTTGCAGTCTGCTCACTTTAAATGAAGTTAAAAATGATGAAGCTTAGTGAGGAAGACATGTTGGCAGCTGAAAGCTAGGCCAAACAGTTTGCCAGGTGGTGAATGCACAGGAAAAGTTATCGAAGGAAATGAGAAGTGCTGCTCTAGTGAACCCACAAATGATAAGAAAGCAAAACAGCCTTATTGCTGATATGGAGAAACTTTGAGTGGTCTGGATAGAAGTTCAAACTGGCCACAACATTCCTGTAAGTCAAAGCTTAATCCAGAACAAAGCCCTAACTCTCTTCAATTCTGTGGTGGCTGAGAGGAGGTGAGTAAGCTGCAAAAGAAAAGCTGAAATCTAGCAGAGGTTGGCTCATAAGGTTTAAAGAAACACATAGTCTGTATAATATAAAAGTGCAAAGTGAAGCAGCAAGTGCTTGATGTAGGAACTGCAAGTTCTTCAGAAGATCTCGCTGAGATAATTCATGAAGATGGCTACACTCAAAAAACAGATTTTTAATGTAGACAAAACAGCTTTATATTGGAAGATGCCTTCTGGGACTTTGCTAGCTAGAGAGAATTCCATTACTGGCTTCAAAGCTTCAAAGGGCAGGCTGAGACTCTTGTTAGGGGCTAATGCAGCTGATGACTTTAACTGAAGCCAGTGCTCATTTACCATTCCAAAAATTCTAGGGCCCTTAAGAGCTATGCTAAATCTGCTCTGCATGTGCTCTCTCAGTGGAACAGTAAAGCCTGGATGACAGCATATCTCTTTATAGCATTGTTCACTGAATATTTTAAGCCTACTTTTGAGACCGACTGCCCAGAAAAAAAAGTTCCTTTCAAAATATTACTGCTCATTAACACTGCACCCAGTCCCTCTGAGAGCCCTGATGGAGGTTGTACAAAGACATGAATATCATTTTAATGCCTGCTAATGCAACATCCATTCTGCAGCCCATGGATTTAGGAGTAATTTCAAGTCTTATGATTATTATTATTTTCTTTTTTGAGAAGGTCATCTTACTGTTGTTCAGGCTTGAGTGTAATGGCACATTCACAGCTCACTACAGCCTCAGTCTTCTGAGGCTCAGGTGATCCTCCCACTACAGCCTGCTGAATAGCTGGGACCACAGGTGGTGTACCAGCATGCCTGGCTAATTTTTGTAGGGTTTTTTTGTAGAGATGTTTTGTTTCCATGTTGTCTAGGCTGGTTTCAAACTTCTGGGTTCAAGCAATCTGCCCACCTTGGCCTTCTTTAGAGCTTGGGATTACAGGTGTGAGCCACTGCACTCAACCTTCAAGTTTTATTCTTTAAGAAATATATTTTGTAGGCCAGGCGTGGTGTCTGATGCCTGTAATCCCAGCGATTTGGGAGGCCAAGGCAGGCAGATCACAAGGTCAGGAGATCGAGACCAGCCTGATCAACATGGTGCAACCCCATCTCTACTAAAAACACAAAAATTAGCTGGGCGTGGTGGTGTGTGCCTGTAATCCCAGCTACTCAGGTGTCTGAGGCAGGAGAATCACTTGAACCAGGAAGTCAGAGGTTCCAGTGAGCCAAGATCGCACCACTGCACTCCAGCCTGGCAACAGAGCAAGATTCCATCTCAAAAAAAGAAATAATTACATTTTGTAAGGCCATAGCTGCCAGAGATAGTGATTCCTCTGATGGATCTGGGCAAAGTAAATTAAAAACCTTCTGGGAAAGATTTACTGTTCTAGGTGCCATTAAGAACATTTGTGATTCAAGGGAAGAGAACAAAATTAACATTAACAAGACTGGTGGAAGAAGTTGATTCCATCTCTCATAGGTGACTTTAAGGGGTTCGGGATTTTAGAGGACGAAGGAACTGCAGATGTGGTGGAAATAGCATGTGAACTAGAATTAGAAGTGGAGCCTGCTGGCTGGGCACAGTGGCTCATGCCTATAATCCCAGCACTTTGGGAGGTCGAGGTGGGATCACCTGAGGTCAGGAGTTTGAGACTAGCCTGACCAACATGGAGAAAGCCCATCTCTACTAAAAATACAAAATTAGCCAGGCATGGTGGTGCACGCCTGTAATCCCAGCTACTTGTGAGGCTGGGGCAGGAGAATTACTTGAACCCAGGGGGCAGAGGTTGCAGTGAGTGGAGATCCTGTCATTGCACCCCAGCCTGGGCAACAACAGTGAAACTCTGTCTCAAAAAAAAAAAAAAAAAAGCCTGCAGATGGGACTGAACTGGAATTTCATGATCAAACGTGAACGGATAAGGAGTTGCTTCTTACAATGAGCAAAGAAAGGGGTCTCTGAAATGGAATCTACTCCTGGTGAAGATGTCGTGAATATTGTTGAAATGACAAAAGATTTAGAATATTCCATAAATTTACTTCATAAAGCAATGGCAGGCTTTCAGAGGATTGATTCCGATTTGGAAAGAAGTTCCACTGTGTGTAAAATGCTATCCAATAGCATCATACCTCCCAGAGATCTTTTGTGAAAGAAAGATTCAACTAACTTTTAAAAGCATTGGGAAACGAAGATATTTGTGTAACTTCACTTTATGCTTCCATGATTGTGGTGGTCTGGAACTGAACCTACAGTATCTCCCACAGATGTCTGTATGCCACTAAGCTTTAAACTTAAATTTCTGTTGTCAGATTAGATTCAACTCATGATAAATTGAGCACATTACTAGTGAATTAAAAATTTTGCTAATTCACTAATTCCTATTCCCAGTAGTATTTTTAGTTTCTTAAAAAAACTATCCTCGCCACTGTATCCCTCCCCTCACCACCTGTGTTATAATCTTCCAAGCTTTATGGTAGTAACCCATTTTTTAAATTTTGCCAATATTTTAATTTTGAGAAATGTTAAGTCCTTGATTGTGTGTTTCTTTATACTAATAATGCTGTTTTGATTGTGTGTGTGTCACCTGCCCTCTGACCCACAAATACCACAATCTCGCAGGCAGCTGTGTTTATTCTCCCCTCCCTGTGTTCCATGGCTTACATGGTTCTCCAGTGATTTGAACTAAGCCTTAGGAGAGTTGTCCTCGTTGCGAGTTGTAGTCCCCGCCTATTGGTATTTATAGTTTGTTTACATTGCTACTAATTTGATACCATGGAGAATGGTTTTTGTACCTAATTCTCAAGTACCTTTTATTTGTTTGCAATAGTGTTCTTCTGAAACATAATCAATAGTTTCATGAGGAAGTTGTAGAAATTCTTCAGGAGAATTCTGAGCCCTTTTCTAGGATTTAGTGAAGTGCTATTACATAGAACTAAATATAATGCGAGTCATTCACATGATTTAAAACTTTCTAGTTATAACATTAAAAAATACAGGGAAACAAGTGAAAATCATTTAGTGGTAATACTTTAAAATATTTCAATGTGTGATCAATATAGAAATTATTAATGGGATATTTGGAATACTTTTTGTGCTGAGTTTTCAAAAGTCAATGTGTATTGTTCACCTACAGCACATCTGAATTTGGACTGGCCACATTTCAAGTGTTACATATGTCTAGTGGTTATTGTGCTGGACTTCGTAAGCCTAGAATTTGTTTCCTGATGATAATCTTCCCATATTTAAATTTATAGCCAATAAATTACTCTTATTTTATGTTTGTATTTTAAAAGCTCCCTTTAAGATCTTCCCCCTGCCTTTTTTTTTTTAAACACAGGGTCTCTTTTTGTGACCCAGACTCGTGTGTAGTGCTAAAATTATAGCTCATCGTAACCTTAAATTCCTGGACTCAAGCAATCCTCTTGCTTCAGCCTCCAAAGTAGCTAGGACTACAGATATGCACCACCACACTTAATTTTATTAATCTTTTTTTATAGGGATAGGTTGTTTCTATGTTGCTCAAGCTGGTCTTGAAATCCTGGGCTCAAGCAATTCTGCCTCAGCCTCCCAAGGTGGTGGGATTATAAGTGTGAGCCACTTCACTTGACCTATTTTTTGTTTGTATAACAGATCATAAATATTGGAATACAGGAAAAACTATTTTTACTAAAAGCCAAATAAATATTAAGAAAATAGATATGCACGTTAATATTTTTTACAGGTGTTGAAGAAGAAGAAAAGGTTGCAGAGATGTGTAAAATAAGGTCTACAACCCAGGTGAATCAGATGAGTGTAGATGTTGTAGAAATGGCAACACTCGGAAAAAAACAGTTGAGGACTGTTTCTGCTTTTGCTGTCTTAAAAGCAACACACTTAAATTTTATAAAAGATACCTGATATAATAGAGTTTTTAAAGGGTAGACTATGTTATGTCATTGACTTAACAGTCATATAACAACATTTTCACAAGCTGAATGGATGAGGAATAACCTTACTTTCCACTTCCTTTTAGGAGGAACCCAAGAAATATGCCAGGGTAGGACCATCTTAAAGACAATAATGCAAGAAATCAGACATTTCTCTCTCCTTTTGTGTAGTTTTTAAAGTCAGATATTTAATATACTTTACATTTTGGCCCTTTGGATCGGTGTCAGGTTTAGAACTTCTTACATGTGAATAGGGTGCTGTAGTGTTAAGTAATTTTAAAACCACATGTTACAAAAGATCACGTATGCCTTTATTAAGCCACAATAAGGTAGTGATGATTTTGTTCTTTAATCTTAAAATTTAATGACATTTATCTGCTTTTTGCCTCTCCCAGGGAAAGCTTTACAAAAACCCACAGAGGTACCTGTACCATATGAGAAGATGCTACAAGACCAGTCAGCTTTGATAGTACAGGGGCTTCCAGAAGGTGTTGCCTTTAAACACCCTGAGAATTATGATCTTGCAACCCTGAAATGGATTTTGGAGAACACAGCTGGGATTTCATTTATTATTAAGAGGTGAAGTGCTTTCTCCCTTCGTGCCCATCAATGGTTTATTCATATAAATTTGAATATTCAGCTTATGTTAATATAGTTTAAAAATTCTTGGTTAAGACAATTCATTTAAATTCATGCTGTCATTAATTTTATGTATTCATGTGTAGTTTTATTAGATTTGTTTTATTGCAGATCTTTCTTAGAGCCAAAGAAGCATCTAGATTAGTGATTGCTTTGCTTCCTTGATAGCTGGCTGGCTTCCTAATCCCGTTTTGCTAGATCTAAATACACTTTAATGGTTTCTTTTTTATTTTCTTTGAGAATATGATGTAAGACATTTTCCTATGGGCTGCTTAGATATTTATATAATCCAAGAAAAGTTCATTGAGCTGAAAAAGTAGAGACTTGTTTTTTGTTTTCAGATCAGCTACTTGTTTTCTACATAAGATCATAGATCTGCGCCCACTTCCAAGCATCACGAGTAGGATTAATGACCTAATGTCACTGAATAGGCATGGCATTTTTGGGCACAGCTTTGGGTGGGGAGGGGATGCACAGCTGTGTATAAGCATTATGGCTTTGGAGGGCTCGGAGTCTCGTGGAAGAGAGAAAAGTTTGTAAAATGGCCATGGCAAGAGTCTCACATCCCTGCTGTAAGACTGGTTCAGAGAAAGTGCTGCGAATGTTCATTAGGGGTTGGATTCCTTTATAGTTCAGGAAGAATTTCATGAGGAAGAGGGCATTTACATGAGCCCTTGGGGAATGAGAAGGATTTCAGCTTCCTTTAGGGAAGTTTAACCATTTCATTTGAAGAGAAAAAATGATAGAGTGGTACCTTTTGGAGTCAATTTTTTTTTAGACTTTTGAAATAACAAATATCATTGGAATACTCTTCACAATGTAAGGATAAAAGGGAAAATAATATGCACATAAACACACACATTTTGTTTTCTGTTAACCTTTGTTTTATTCTCATTGTGGTGAAAAGGTTAATTTTTAGCAGCTTTATTGAAGTATAATTGATGCACCATAAAATTCACCTGTCTGAAGTATTTAATTCACTGATAGTAAATTTACAGTCTTACATTTTTTTAAATGATTTTGCAACAATCATCACAATCTAATTTTAGGGTGCTTTTATGACCCCATCTCTGAATTATGATATAGAAATTGAGTACATAGTGTGTTTCCTATTGAAATTAGTTTTTTTTCACTGAGCGTAATTCACCTCAGGCTCAGTGGGCTTGTTGCGTGGATCAGTAGCTCCTTTTTATTGCTGAACATTAAGTATTCTACGAACATTCCAACTGTTTAATCATCACTTGATGATTCTGTTGTTTTCATTTTTTGCTGTTATGAATAATGCTACAGTGACCATACTTGAGCAAGTTTTTGTCTGGACATATACCTTAGTATCTCTTGTATATATACCTAGGGGTATAATTACTAGGAATAGGGTACATTTACACTGAACTTTTAAGAAACTGACCGGTTGTTTTCCCAAGTGGCTGTACCATTGTATATTCCAGTAGCACATTATGAGGGTTCAGATTCTCCACATTGCTGCCAACTTACTGTCTTCTTGATGTTAGCCATCATAATAGGTGTGAAGTGGTATCTCATTTTGGTATTTTGTTTTGTTTTGTTTTATATTTCTCTAGTGACTATTGATGTTGTGTTACCTTTTACTTTTTTTTTTTGAGACAGGGTCTCACTCTGTCACTCAGGTTAGAGTCCAGTGGCATGATCTGGGCTGAGTGCAGCCTCAACCTTCCTGGCTCAGGTGATCCTCCTGCCTCATGTCTTGAGTAGCTAGGACTACAGGTGTGCACCATCATACCTGGCTAATTTTTGATTTTTTTTTTTTTGTAGAGATGGGGTTTCCTCACATTGCCCAGGCTGGTGTCAAACTCCTGGGCTCAAGCAATCCACCTGCCTAGGCTTCCCAAAGTGCTGGGATTACAGGTTTGTGTTATCTTTCAATGCGCTTATTGGTCATTTACAAATTTTTTTGCAGTAATGTCTACTTAGATCCTCTTCCCATTTTAAAATTGGGTTTGTCTTTTGTTGAGTCATAAGAGTTTTTTACATAGCCTCAATATAAGTCCCTAATTGATTGATGATTTTGAAAAAATTTGCATGTGAGACAGGATGTCACACTTTCATGCAGGCTGTAGTGTAGGATTTGGAAATATTTTCTCCAATTCTAATAATTCTACATTACTCTTAATATATAAGTTGTCTTCTCCCTTGCTTGGTAGTATCGTTTTGAGGCAGGAAAGTTTTTAATTTTGACAGAAACCAGATTATTCTCTTGGCACTTGTGCCTTTGACTTCATTTTTTTTTTTTTTTTTTGAGACAGTTTCGCTCTGTCACCCAGGCTGGAGTGCAGTGGCATGATCTCGGCTCACCACAACCTCCACCTCCTGGGTTCAAGCGATTCTCCTGCCTCAGCCTCCTGAGTAGCTGGGACTACAGGCGCGTGCCACCACACCCAGCTAAGTTTTTGTATTTCTAGTAGAGACAGGGTTTCACTGTATTAGCCAGGATGGTCTCTATCTCCTGACATCGTGATCCACCTGCCTCAGCCTCCCAAAGTGGTGGAATTACAGGCATAAGCCACTGCATCCAGCCTTGACTTCATATTTAAGAAACCATTGCCTAACCCAAAGGCATGAAGATTTTATTTTGTTTTACTTTTTTTTTTTTTTTGGTGACATGTCTATGTAAGTGTCTGCCCATTTAAAAATTGTGTTTTTCTTCTTTTACGAGTTACAGGAGTTCTCGATATGCTCTGGATACAAGTCTTTTATCAGAAGTAAGATTCTGCACATACTGCTTCTGTCTGGCTAGTTGTTTCATTTTCTTGGTGGTGTCCCTTATTGCTCAAAAGCTTTTGTTTTGGTGAAATTCAGTTTTTCAAGTTTTCCTTTTATTACTATGCTCTTGGTGTTGTATCTAAAGAATCTTTGTCCAACCTAAGGTCACAAAGGTTTAGACTTAGATCTTCTTCCTGAAATTTATAGTTTTAGCTCTTATGTTTAGGGGTAAGATCCATTGTGAGTTATTTTTTGCACATATTGTGAGGTAAGAGTTTAAAGTCACCATTTTGCATGTGATTTACCAGCAGCATCTGTTGAAAAGACCATTCCTTCTCTGCTTACTTGCCATAAAACCTTTTTCAAAAATCAACTCTTGGGCTCAAGTAGTCCACTCATCTTGGCCTCCCAAAGTGCTAGGATTACAAGCATGCATCACCATGCCTGGTACTAGTTTGGTACTAGTATTAAGGGATTTATAGCTTATATGTTCCTTTAAGCTATATAACCTGTCTTTAGGTTATATGTGGGGTCCAAAAATTTTAATCATATGAAACACAATTTTACATTGTTGAAAAATAGTCAACGTCTCTGGGCTTAACCTCTTGCAGAGGGTGGGAGCCAGTTGTCAGTTGCATTATATCTGAATTCTCACTGTTGCAGATCCTGCCATTGTGGGGCTTTTAACTATGCTTTCACATGAGTTCAAAAAATATCTTATGGCTCAGTGTGATGACTCATGCCTATAGTCTCAGCACTTTGGCAGGCTGTGGCATGTGGATTGCTGGAGACAAGGAGTTAGAGACCAGCCTGGGCAACATGGCAAAACCCCACCTCTATCAAAATACAAAAATTACACAGGTGTGGTGGTGCATGTCTGTAGTCTCAGCTACTTAGGAGTCTGAGGCAAGAGGGTCGCTTGGGTCCAGGAATTGGAGGCTGAAGTGAGCTAGGATTATACCATGGCACTCCAGCCTGGGCAACAGAGCAAGATTCTATCTCTAAAATATAAAAATTTATATTCTACAGTGAATTTCATATTTAGGATTTATCCAGAAACACAGGATAATTTTATAAAAAATCTTAATTCATTTTCTCATATTATTGAACTAACTAGAAATAATGTATCATCTGTGTGTCTCATGAAAAAGCAGCAGAAATCCTTAATATAATTGGTTGGAATATTATTGCAAATGCCAACCCATTATTGTCTAATAGTAAACCACTAGAAGCATGCTTCATATGAAAAAGATACACACTCCCACCAGTTGCTCATCAGTTTCCTAGATGTATAAACCAGTACAGATTAGTTGCAAATAATTAGAAAGTAAAGGGCACATCTTGTTTTGCAGGTCATATGATTGTATATGTAGGAAACCAGTCAGAATCATTTAGAAAATGAATAAAATCCAAACATTTATAATCTGACATTACTTTTAATAAATGTTAAAATCCAGATATAATAAGACTTTAGATTAAAAGCAGGTGAAAAAAGAAACACTTCAGTTTCTTGAAATGTTTCCTAAGCCTACCTTTAACTAAAAATCGAAAAGTTTTGTATGGCAAAACCATCTAAAATGTGTCAAAGGACGTGTAAGAGAAAGGGTAGGCTATTTGCAAGAAAATGACAAAGGGTTTGATTTACGAAGAACGAATCCAGGCTGGGCATGGTGGCTTACACCAGTAATCCCAGTCATTGAAGGGCCAAGATGGGAGGATTGCTTGCACTCAGGAGTTTGAATCCAGCCTAGGCAACAAAGGAAGACCCCATCTATATGTTGTTTTAAAAGAAGCAAGCCACAAAATAAATGAGCAGAGACTCAAGAAATTCTCAATCTCGTTAAAGAAGTGCGGATAACAATCTAAGAATGAAAATGTTTGACACCTAGCAGGTTGGCAGACAGTAAATTTTGCTTATGCTCAGTCTTAGCAAAGGGTTTGGAAAAACAGGCAGGTTAAGACATTGTTTATGTGCATATAAACTGTAGCTATCTTGTGCATGGTACTTTGACAATATTTATTATTTTAAGATGCATGTATTCTTTAACCCATTGCTGCCTTATAAAAAAGATAATTAACCTACTGTTCCATTCTGGAAATTCCATCCATGTTGCCAGTAAACACAAAATGATAGATCTGTTTATATTCATAGGGAAGTACCTGTAAGATAGACTACAAGAGAAAAGCTTGATGTAGAAGAGATAAATAATACTGTAATTCTTTAAAATTTTTGTTGTAAAATCAGTTACAGTTTGAAGCAATTTCAAGCTAACAGAAAGACCCCAGAAAGCATCCATGTATATGGTGCAATAAACTTTTTCCTGTACTATTTGACAGTAAGTTGCCAGCACAATGCCCTATCTCTCAGCTACTTCCATGTGTAATTTTTACAAACAAGGACATTGGCCTGTGTAACCACAGTACAGTCAGCACAATAAGGAAAATCATCGTGTGCATGCACACATTTACATCTGTATTTGTCTGTGTACTTACACATGTTGAAGGCCAAAAGCTCATACCTGTATCTTCAGTTCTGTTCTTAACATCCAGAGCTTGGGTTGGTTTTTTGTTTCTTTTCCTATTTACAATGCTTTCATAGAACCATGCCACCCAGATATTCTCAGCCTATTGATTTATTTCATCATTTACCCAGTATTTATCTTGTGTACTAGTGCCACCGTTGAGCCTCCCGCTGCTGAGCCCATGTCCTTTACTCACATGGGACACTCTTTGGTGGGCTGTTACCACCTTGCCTGCCCCTCATCTGCCTCTGTCTGCCCAGGCCCTTGGCAACTTCTCCTGCTCCTCCTAAACCTTCTCATCTTGCTGTGTTTCCCGGGGCAATCACCTGCCACACTTAGCACCATCTAATGGCATCTGGAATGAATTGTTGGGGAGAGGGGAAGAGCTGTGATAATGTGTGTGTGTGCATGTATGTGAATGAGCTTTTATGTATGTAAATGTATTTTGGGAGAGCTGCAAGAAACCATAGAAGTATTATTATTTTTTGTTTTGTTTTGAAATGAAGTCTCACTTTGTTGCCCAGGCTAGAGTGCAGTGGTTTGATCTCAGCTCACTGCAACCTTCGTCTCCCAGGTTCAAGTGATTCTCCTGCCTCAGCCTCCTGAGTAGCTGGGATTACAGGTGAGTGCCACCACGCCCAGATAAGTTTTGTATTTTTAGTAGCTACTGGGTTTCACCATGTTGGCCAGGCTGGTCTTGTACTTCTGACCTCAAATGATCCACCTGCCTTGGCCTTCCTCCAAAAATTAGAACACTAAGGTGTCTAAGGAACAAATCTAGGTCATGGCTGCCACTGCACCCACTCTCATTTTGACTTTGGAGGTGGGATACTGTGTGGTTGGCACTGGCGGCTTTGGGGCATATTGAAGCTGTCGGTAGTGTCAGAGACATTGTCAACCAGACATGTATCTTGTTATTGGAGGGCCTTCATTCACCAGGCTGAATGAAGGTACCAAGGAGTGACCTTGATGGGATTAGGGTGCAGACAAGGAGACAAAAAGAAGGCACAGATCCCTTCCCCTTCTCTAGCCTATTGTCTCCACATAGTGTGTTCTTGTGGTAGAGACTCACACAAAGCCAGTTGCTGTGCAGAGCTCAAGCTTCACCAGAAACCCAGAGGATGGGTTTGCAACTAAGAGACATCAGCTTTAATGGCTAGCCCTGGCTACCCTCTTTGGCTACTCAGGAAATATACACACCCTTCCCTGCACATTTGACTTTCTGTATAACAACACAACTGTTCCATCCAACAGAGTGCAACTTCCTACAAATAAATCAATTTTTACCATCTGCTCAAAATGAGGAGACGTAGTGTTCCAACAGCCACACCCATCTCTGGGAGACTGACTATCTAGTCATGAGGCATATCACTTACTCTTCAAATTCAATCCTAACCTATTTGAGTAATCTCTAGTCTAATGGACAAATGGAAAAGAAACCTCCAATAAAACTTCTGTAAAATACTGCGCATAGAAGAAGGGAATAGTTAATATATGCAAATACATAATCTGCATACAAACACATTCATAGCAGGAAAGGAAGAAAATACGTACAGTTGCTACAGTCTACTTTTCTGCAACTTACAAGACTTTTTTTGGATTTAACCTTTTTAGTTCACACATTTGTAGGTTTTTCTAGGGTAACTGTGATATTTGTTATTGTATCATCTGTGTCATGATGAAGTCAGAGTAGTTGGGGTGTCCATCACCTTGAGTATTTATGATTTCAAGTCCTCTCTTCTAACTAATTTGGAATGTACAATGCATTGTTGTTAACTATAGTCATTCTCATCTGCAGTCAATTGTCACAAAAATTTATTCCTTAGTTTACTACGCTTACATTAATGTTTTTAGTTTTTTTTGTTTTGTTTTGTTTTGTTTTTGTTTTTTTTTTTGAGACAGTCTTGCTCTGTCGCCCCGGCTGGAGTGCAGTGGTGCGATCTCGGCTCACCGCAAGCTCTGCCTTAGGGGTTCACGCCATTCTCCTGCCTCAGCCTCCCGAGTAGCTGGAACTACAGGTGCCCACCACCACACACAGCTACATTTTTGTATTTTTTGTAGAGACGGGGTTTCACCATGTTGGCCATGCTGGTCTTGAACTCCTGACCTCAGGTGATTTTCTTGCCTTGGCCTCCCAAAGTACTAGAATTGCAGGCATGAGCCACCACACCCAGCCTACATATTCAATAACAAAGATTTCATTTGTCTATTTTGACCTTCAAATGAGAGGAATTACCCAATATGCACTCTTCTGTATCTGGCCACAAAGGTGGCTTCAAATTACCTGTCCTAATTGTGGGCAAACCTTTATGCAGAAAGGTGTGCTTTGTCCTCTTGTTAATAGAAGAGATTTATGAGGAGGAAAAAAAAAATCAATGTATCTCATTATTGAAATTGCCAAAAATTATACCATCTTTACTCTGGAATATTGAGTTATTAAAACTGATGTATATAACAGTGGTTTATAATAGTAGTTTTAATATTTAGTGAACATGGATTGTGACTAAATTTTCTTTAATTCTAAAGATAAGAATTTGCTGGAGAAAAAAATTGGCAGCAAATAATTGCAGAATATTAATAAATGGTTAAAACTTTGTCTCAATTGGGACTATAGGTGATTCCTACACTCTGCTACCTGGTGAACTTTTGTCCTTTCAAAGACTTTTAAAGTCTTTATTTAAAATGGGTATTCATTGCTGTATTTATAGGGAGCATGGAGAGGATTTCCCTACACAGTTTAGCTGAAAGCCCTGACATGCAATCATATAATTTCATTTGCTTTTATAGTCATTTCCCTGGAAGTGGCAGCTGTGACAGTAAAGGAAGAATCAGAAGATCCTGATTATGATTATATCACATTCAAGGTAATAAGGGTGAATGCAATTTTTTAATTAAAAAAATTTGTGGTTAAAATTAAAGTTTATCAGTTGCTTTAACTTCTTAAATAGTATTTTATTGATTAGTTCTTGATGGACATCTATATTTGTAAATAAGTCACTGGGATAAAACATTTAAAAAATGTGGATATAAGCTCAACTCACACAATTCAGGGGATATGTAAAATAGTCATTCATGTTTGTAAAAGTATAAGCACAAGTTGTGGCACAATTTAGAATTCAATCCCAGTTTCTAGTGTTGCAAAATAAACCTATTAGGCAAATGCAGATATAGTCAGCTTAATTTTTTATCTATGTGTAATTGTAATAAATTAAACATTTGAAGTATAAAATCCAGTTTTGACATGTATATACCTAATAAACCATCTTCATTGCAACCGAAATAATGAAATATCCACACCCCCAAAAGTTTTCTCATGTCCCCTTGTAATTCATGTCCCTGCCCAGTATTCAGGCAACATGCTGATTTTCCGTTTTAGCTTAATTTGCATTTTCTAGAAAGTCATATATATGATATCATATGATATGATTAAATGTGGACTATTTTCATGGGGTAGGGACTATTGTGACTTCTTTACTTCACATGATTGTTTTGAAATTCATCCACAATGTTGCATGTATCAGGAGATTCTATTTTGTTGTTGATTAAATACGCTGTTGTATACATGGGTCAAAATTTGCTCATCCCTTTGTTTGTTGATAGCCATTTGGGTTCTTCCAGTTTGGGGTTGGGGCTACTGCAGGTAGAGCTACTATGAATGTTTGTGTACAAGTTTTTGTGTGGACATAGGTCTTCATTTCTCTTGAGTAGATATCTGGGAATGGAATAGCTGGGATCTATAACTTTTGAAGGAAATGCCAAACTGTTTTCCAAGGCACCTGCATTATTTTACATTTCCGTCAGCAGGGTATGAGAGTTTTGGTTGACATTCTTGTGAATACTTGTATGGTCAATCTTATTTTTACCCTCTTAAGTTGATATGCAGTGGTTCCTCATTGTGGTTTTAATTTGCAATTGCCTAACAGGTTTATTTTCTCTCAGAGGATAGCTTTATCAGGTCTAGAGAACTCTGAAAGTGTTTTGAGTAAACCTTCTGGCTCATAATTATGTGAATATGTGTATACACATGTTAGGCCATGTCCAAGTGAATTTCATGTTTTTAGCAGTCAGTTTTCAGTAATTGACTGCTTTTGACATTAGGAATTAGTTACATTCTTTTTTTTAGTAAGTTGGTAAAATATGCCAGTGAAACCATCTGGGCCTTGAGGTTTCTCTGATAGAAAGTTTCCTAACTCCCTTTGTTACAAAAATTACCCTCATCTGGGTTTGCACCCTGTTGTCCCAGCCACTCTCAAACCTGAGGTGGGAGAATCACTTGAGCCTGGGAGTTCTAGGCCAACCTGGGCAACATAGTGATATTCCATCTCTTGGGAGGCTGAGGTGGGTGGATCATCTGAGGTCAGGAGTTAAGACCAGCCTGGCCAACATGGTGAAACCCCGTCTCTACTAAAAATGCAAAAACAAAACAAAACAAAACAAAAAACAAAAAAAACCCAGCATGGTGGCAGACACCTGTAATCCCAGCTACTCGGGAGACTGAGGCAGGAGAATCACTTGAACCTGGGAGGCGGAGGTTACAGTGAGCCAAGATCTTGTCATGTCACTCCAGCCCAGGCAACAAGAGCAAAACTGTCTTAAAAAAATGCTTTTAATCGATACAGGGCTATCAGTTTTCTCTTCTGTGAATCTTGTAATGAATCTCAAAATGGATATACAACACATTTTCCTATTTAAGGTAAAGTACACATTTATACCTTAGAATAGTCAGAAGTCAGGTTCTTATTGTATAATTAGTAATGAAAATATTGATGAGGTCATGTTCATACTTAGTACTGATAAGAATTCTGAAATATTCATTTGTTCATCTGTAAGTTTTATGAATTGATTACCTTTTTTGGAATTTTTCATAGTGTTCCCAAACTTGATACTCATAGGCTATTTGTAACAGGTTTTACTTTGATCTACTCTGGTTTTTAGCACATGAAATGGATTTTCTTTAGGTCTAGCATATAACATACATTCAATTGTTTCGGATTTTAAAACAACAAAAAGGACCTATAGAATCATTGCTTAATTTGAAACTAGCCTGGTAGTCCCATAGACGATAAACGTAGAAATTTAACCCTGCTGTTAAAGCTTGAAACTATACTTATCTGCCTTCCCTCCTCAAAAAAAGATCTTCAGAAAGTATCAAAGATCTGAAATTCACCATATCACAGTACCCAGATGCTTCCTTGCTCCTCCCTAATTCCTGTTTTCTTATACATTGTTGCATTTCTTCCTGCCAAATAGACTCCTAGTTTTAGTCAGTGAAGGAGATGGATTTGAGACTGAGCTTCCCTCTCCTTGGCTGCAGCACCGGGTTACAGCCTTCTTCCTTAGCAATACTTGTCATTGGGTTTCTATGCAGTGAGCAGCAGGACCTAGACCAAACCTCTTTTGTTTCAATAACAACATGAACAACCATCTTAACTGTTCTTCTTTACTGAAAAATTTTACTTTTTAACTCCTGGCCCATTTTTCACTGTCTCTCCTTTCTTTGACCTCACATCTCTTTTTGCTTTTTGATTTTACAGTCAAGAACTTAATGCTCCATAAATTCAAATTTTAAAGTTAAAAAAAGAGGAATAACTAATTTACACTCCCAGAAAATGTGGCACATATACACCATGGAATACTATGCAGCCATAAAAAGGATGAGTTCATGTCCTTTGCAGTATGAAGCTGGAAACCATCATTCTCAGCAAATTAACACAAGAACGGGAAACCAAACGCTGCATGTTCTCACACATAGGTGGGAGTTGAACAATGAGAACACATGGACACAGGGAGGGAAACATCACACACTGGGGCCTGTGTGAGGTGGGAGGCTACGGGAGGGATAACATTAGGAGAAATACCTAATGTAGATGACAGGTTGATGGGTGCAGCAAACCACCATGGCACGTGTATACCTGTGTAAGAAACCTGCATGTTCTGCACATGTATCCCTTAAAAAAAAAATCTCCTAACTCAGAGGATTGCTTTGAGGATTAAATAAGATAATGCACATAAAAAAGGGAAAGAAAGTGTGTGTAGAGAAAGTGTATTTTTTATTGAATTAAAGGTTGATTCATAGGTATAGGTTTATAGATTTACCTAGAGTTTTGAGTTCATGTGCATTTTTACAATATAAGTGGAAAAGAATCTGAAGGTAATTGTGACATGATAAAGCTGGATATTGAAAACCAAAAAGATTTGGCCTCAGTATGGCACTAGTCGCTGAATGACAGTTTTTCAGACTGTAATCGTTGCTCTTTAAAAATTAAGAGAAAATATATTTACAACATTTGTATTACTTTTATTACAATGTCTGAATTTAGTTATCAGTAGATAAGACAAAATAGATAAGCATCTGCTTCCCTTCCCCCTAAGTGATGCATTCTTACTCAGATCTAATGTATGTTTATTCATACCTGAAGGCAGTGTTTTTCAATCTTTTCCATGTTCGTAGCTCAGGTCTTTAAGGACAGAGGATGCATATTGGGGGCAGCTTGCGTTCTTAATCCTAAGTGGCTCTCTGATGTCTTAGGTTCTTTCTTTCCTATTTGTGAGGATTAAGGAGATAATGTATGCAAAAGCCATGTTACTATTATTATTGGTTGTATTAATAATCTGCTTTCTAATGTGAAAATCTCCTTTGTATTAAATAACCCTGGCAGATGATCCTTGACCCTTATGTAGAAAAGTACCCATTGTCTAGTGAAAAAATTTACTGCCCGTTCCTAGCTGTGAGACTTTGAGAAAGATACTTGGCCTTGAATGACTCACAGACTTTCATGAAGCTTAGTCAGATAATGGCTATAATGTATCCAGCACAGCATTTGATAGGTAATATATACCATTCCATTTCTCTTTGGTTTTTAGAAAGGATTGATTTAAAATGTGTAAAATTCAGTGGCATTTAGTTACATTCACAAGGTTTACAACCATCATGACTATGTATTTCCAGAATTTTCCATCATCCCAAACAAATTCTGTACCAAATAAGCAATAACTTTCCATTCTCTCCTCCCTGATACCCTGGTAACTTCTTAATCTAATTTTTGTTTCTATGAATTTCCTTATTTGGGTACCTCATATAAAATGAATTATGCAATACTTGCCCTTTTATGTGTGGCTTATTTCACTTAGCCTAATGTTTTCAAGGTTCAGCCAGGTTGTAACAATATATCTGATAGCATTGATCAGAACTTCATTCTTTTTCGTGGTTGAATAATATTCCATTGCATGTATATGTCACATTTTGTTTATCCCTTCATCTATGGATGGACACCTGGGGTTTGTCCACCTTTTGGTTATTGTGATTAACGCTGCAGTAAATACTGTCCTTGGACTTTCCTTTCTTCTCTTGTCCCGAGCCAACATCAACACTTGCACATCAGCACTCGGCATGTTTCTGAGTTCATTTTTTCAATTCTTTTGGTTATACACCTGGGAGTGGAATTGCTTAGTCATATGGCAATGCTATGTTTAACTTTTTGAGGAACTTACAGACTTTTTCACAGTGACTGTACCATTTTACATTCCTAGAGAGAATATTCAAGGGTTCTAATCTCTCCACTTCTTCACCAGTGCTTGTTATCTTTTCATTATTATTATAGCCATTCTAGTAGGTGTGATGTGATATCTCATTTTAGGACTGATTTTCTTTCCCTAATAACTAGTGATTTTGAATATCTTATGTGCTTATTGGCCATTTCTATATCTTTGGTGGAATTACTATTCAAGTCTTTTTTTTTTTTTTTTGACAGAGTCTTGCTCTGCCACCTGGCTGGAGTGCAGTGGTGTGATCTCTGCTCACTGCAGCCTCCGCCTCCTGGGTTCAAGTGATTCTCATGCCTCAGCCTGCTGAGGAGCTGGGACTACAGGTGCGTGCCACCATGCCCAGCTAATTTTTGTATTTTTCATAGAGACAGGGTTTCCCCATGCTGGCCAGGATAGCCTTGATCTCTTGACTTCGTGATCCGCCTGCCTTGGCCTCCCAAAGTGCTGGAATTACAGGTGTGAGCCACCATGCCTGGCCTACTATTTAAGTCTTTTGCCTATTTAAAAGTTTAAACAATAAACTCTGGTCAGCTATATGATTTTTAAATATTTTATCCCACTCTGCAGAGTGTCTGTTCTCTTTCTTTTTAGAGACAGACTCTTGCTGTGCTGTTCAGGTTGGAAGTGCAGTGGCACAATCATAGCTTACTGTAATCTCAAGCTCCTGAGCTCAAACAGTCCTCCCATCTCAGCCTCCTGAGTCACTGGACTTACAGGCGCACACTACCCTGCATGGCTTAATTTTGTTTGTTTGTTTTTGTAGAGACAGAGCTACCTCTTTCTTCATAGGTAGGAGAGTGTTCCGTAGTAAAGATTCCCTGGTGATGGATGGATCCAGCTCCCTGTTGAGTCCAGCAAATATTTGAGAGCAGTTGTCATATTGTGTTCTTTCTTCCAGTCCAAAGTCCTCCCAGTTCCTTTAGTCCAAAGGTCAACAAATTAAAGGGCCAGATGCTAAATATTTTAGGCTTCAAAGACTAAGAGACAAAACCAAGAATAGCATGTAGGTATAACAAGAGAGAAAAAAATTTCCACAAAATTTTAATGAATGAAATTCAAAATATAAATGAGTACAACTTTTTGTAATATAGCTCCATTAAGGAGAAGAATTGGGTTGTTTTGTAGGGGATGGGGTAGGAAGTAGGGGGTAGGGTGATCCACAAGAGGAGCTTGTGCTAGAAACCTAGGACTAAGACCAAATATTGAAACAAAAGATGCTCCTATCACCTCTATCATTGAGGACTTTATAAGAGCTTTAGAAGCTCTGTGCCAGGACCAGGGGCAGAGACCAAATGTGTCTTTCTCTTCTTTTGTTTTCTATTTTTGAGACAGTGTCTCACTCTGTGACCCAGGCTGGAGTGCAGTGATGTGATCATAGCTCACTGCAGCCTCAACCTGGGCTCAAGCAATCCTCCCGCCTTAGCCTCCTGACTAGCCAGGACTACAGGTGCATGCCACCTACGCCCAGATAATTTTTTTTATTTTTTATAAAAATGCCATCTTTTTATGTTGCCTAGACCGGTCTCAAACTCCTGGGCTAAAGCAATTCTTTTATCTCAGCCTCTCATGTAGCTTGGACTACTGGTGTGCATCACAACGACTGGCTAATATTCATTATTACTACTATGTCTGTAGAGGTGGAGTCTCACTATGTTGCCCAGGCTGGTCTTGAACCCCAGGCCTCAAACATTCCTCCCACCTTGGCATCCCAGGTTGTTGGGATTACAGGTGTGAGCTACCATGCCAAGCAATAACAAGGGTCTTTATAATAGCAAGAGGGAGGTAGAAGAGTCAGAATTGGACAAGATGTGATGATGGAAGCAGAGGTGAGAGAGGCATATTTGAAGATGCTCCACTTCTTGCTTTGAAGACGGAGTTAGGAGCCATGAGCCAAGGAATGTGGGTGGCTTCATGAAGCTGGAAAAGGCAAGGAAACACATTCTCTCTAGGCCCTCCAGGAGAATGCAGCCCTACTGACCCCTTGACTTTAGCCTTGATATGCCTATTTTGGATTTCTGAGCTTCAGAACTGTCAGATAGTAGACTTGTGGTGTTTTAAGCCACTCAATGTAGGGTAGTGTGTAAAAGAAGCAAGAAGAAATGAACACAAAGCCAGGCACAGTGGCTCATGCCTGTGATCCCAAGCATTTTAGGAGGCTGAGGTGGGAGGATGAGTTGAGCCCAGGAGTTCAAAACCAGTCTGCACAACATAGTGAGACCCTGTCTACAAAAAAACCAGTCTTGGTAGCACATACCTGTAGTTTTAGCTAGTAAGGAGACTGAAGCAGGAGGATTGCTTGAGCATATGAGTTCAAAGTTGCAGTGAGCTGTGATTGTGCCACTGCACTCTAGCCTGGGTGACAGAGGGAGGTCTTGTCTCAAAAAAAAAAAAAAAAAGAAAGAACAAATGAGTGAGCATGGTGGGAGTGGGGACAGATGGCAATATTAAATAGAGTTCAGGGTTGTCCTCATAAGTGAAAATTGAGCAAAGGCTTCAAGGAGGGAAAGGAGCTGGCCAAGGTGCTTAGGGAAGAGCATTGCAGGCAGAAGCAACAGAGTGAAGATGTTAGGAGGGAACTCCTTGGTGTGTCTAAGGCTCAGGATGGAGTCTGGTGCAGCAGAGAGAGGGAGGAAGAGAAGCAGGGGAGGAGGCCAGGGAGTAGCTGGGCTGAGATCAGTACAGATTGTGTAAGCCCTGGGATGTTATTGCTGGGGCTTTGACTTTTACTCTGACTGAGATGGGAACTGCGGGAAGGTTCTGAGCAGACAGGTGACATCATCTGTCTCCCTATTTAAAAGCACCCCTGGCTGCTGAGTTGGGAAAGACTATAGGAAGATTTTGGTAGAAGCAGGGAGGCCGAGCTGTCACCACATCCAGGTGGGAGATGATAGTGGTCCTGACCAGGGTCATGGTGGCAGTGAGAGATGGTCAGAGCCTGGAGACATGTTGAAGACTGTCAACAGGATCCTGACAGACTGGACATGGGGTGTGAGAGAAGGCAGGGGTCAAGGTTGAGTTTGATTCAAATTGAATTATTAAGTAATTAAAAAAAACCACTGCTGCCTTTCCCAATCCTACTAAGTAAAGGATGCTAGATTAAAGAAATCTCAGGTCAGGCCAGGTGCAGTGGCTCACACCTGTAGTTCTAACAGTTTGAGAGGCAGAGATGGGAGTATCTTTTAAGGCCAAGAGTTAGAGAGCAGCCTGGGCAATAATAGCAAGACCTCCTCTCTACAAAAGTAGAAGAAAGACATTTAGGAAAATAAATATAGCCAGGCATGGTTGTGTATTCCTGTGGTTCCAGTTACTCTGGAGGCTGAGGTGGGCAGATCTCTTGAGGCTAGGAGTTTGCGGCCAGCTTGGGCAACATAGCAAGACTTCTTTCTCAACAAAAATTAAAAAAAAAAATAGCCTGGCATGGTGGAACCTGCCTGCATTCCCAGGTATTAGGGAGGCTGAGGCAGAAGGATCTCTTGAGGCCAGTTGGTCAAGGCTGCAGTGAGCTATGATTACACCACTGTACTCCAGCCTGGGTGACAGAGTGGAACCCCGTCTCAAAATACAAATCCAAATAAAATGAAATCTCAAGTTGGACCAGTCCCATCTAGGCTATGCAGGCCTTTCAACTGCATAGCCACATGATCGGGTTTGTGTGGCTGTGGATGAGGAGACCCCTGCCCAATTGTTGTTGACTGTACAATCGGTTTATTTTTAAATATAGTAATCAAATATATTTCATCAAACTTGATGGTCTCAGATATGTGTGGGTTTTGGAATTCTCCTTGGAACAAATTTTAACATCTTATTTGTTCCATCATTTCATAATTTTTTTATCTGATCAATTTTTTTTTTTTGAGACAGAGTCTCACTTTGTCACCCAGGCTGGAGTACAATGGCACAATCTCGGCTCACTGCAACCTCCACCTGCCAGGTTCATGCAATTCACCTGCATCAGCCTCCTGAGTAGCTGGGATTATAAGCACACGCCACCACTCCAGGCTACTTCTTTGTGTTTTTGGTAGAGACGGGTTTTTACCATGTTGGCCAGGCTAGTCTGGATTTACAAGTAGATTTACTAGAATCCGCCACCATGCCCGGCTAATTTTTGTAATTTTTAGTAGAGAAAGGGTTTCACCATGTTGGCCAGGCTGGTCTCGAACTCCTGACCTCAGATGATTCGCCTGCCTTGGCTTCCCAAAATGCTGAGATTACAAGCATGAGCCACCACGCCCAGCCCTTTTCTTTCCCTTTTACAGACAGAGTCTTGCTCTGTCGCCCAGGCTGCAGTATAGTGACATGATCATGGCTTATTGCAGCCTCAAACTCCTAGTCTCAAGCAATCCTCCCACCTCAGTCTCCCAAACAGCTGGGAATACAGACGTGTGCCACCATGCCCAGCTAAATTTTTTTTTGTTTTTTATTGTAGAGGCACGATTTTGCTAGGTTGCTCAGGCTGGTCTCAAACTCCTGACCTCAAGCGATCCTCCTGCCTCACCCTCCCATGGTGCTGAGATTACAGGCAGGTATGACTACCTGTGCCCAGCTCCTTATTATTATTATTTTAACAGCTTTATTAAAATGTAATTCACATATCATTCAATTTATTTGCTGAAATCTGCAGTTCAGTGGGTTTTAGAATATTCACAGAGTTGTGCACTGATCACCACAGTCACTCTTAGAACCTTTCCTTACCCTGTAGAGAAATCCGCACCCCTTAGCCACTGCTTCCTACTCCCCCCATCTGCCTTTGCCCCCAGCCTCAGACAACCATTGATTGATTTTTCTGTCACTGTAGATTTGCCTAATCTGGACAAATAGAATTGTACGATATGTGTTCTTTTGTGGCTGGCTTGCTTTCCTTCTTAGTAAAATGTTTTCAGAGTTCCTTTGTGTTGTAGCGTGTATCAGTATTTCATTCCTTCTGTGGCTGAATAATATTCCATGGTAGAAACACACTGCGTTTTGTTTATCCATTCATCAGTTGGTGCACATTTGGGTTGTTCTCATGTATTGGCCATTATGAATAATGCTGCTATGAAGGTTCCTATACAAGTTTTTGTATGGACATATATATTTTTTTTCCTCTGGGATATATGCCTAGGAGTTAAATTGTTGCATTATGTGATGACTGCACATTTAGGCTCTTGAGAAACTGCCAGACATTTTCTAAAGTGGTTAGATCAGTTGGGTGTGATGGTTCACACCTATAATCCCAGCTACTTAGGAGGCTCAGTTGGGAGGATGACTTGAGCCCACAAGTTCAAGACTAGCCTAGGCAAGATAGCGAGACCCTGTCTTGATTTCAAAAAAAATCCAATTAAAATGATAAGAAAAGAAATTCCTAAAGTAGTTATGGCACTTTATGTTCCCACCAGTAATGTGTGTGGGTCCAATTCCTCTGCATCTTCACTGACGTTAATTTTTTTTTCTAGACAGGGACCTGCTGTGTCTCTCAGGCTGGAGGGCAGTGATGTCATTACAGTTCACTGCAGCCTTGAACTCCCAGGCACAAGTGATCCTCTCATCTCAGCCTCCTAAGTAGCTGGGAATTACAGGTACACAGCACCATGACTGGCTAATTTTTATATTTTTTTTTGTAGTGATGGGGTTTGACCATGTTGCCCAGTCTGGTCTTATACTCCTGGCCTCAATGATCTGGCCACCTTAGCCTCCCAAAGTTCTGGAATTACAAGCTGAGGCCCCGTGCCTGGCCTTCACCAACATTTGTTATTATCTGTGTTTTTTTTCCTTTTACACCTTAAAGCAGTATAAGAACAAGTGTCTTCAATGATAGTAAACAAAAAATATAATCCCAGGACATTGGAAGCTGAGGTGGGAGGATCGGTTGATGCCAGGAGTTTTAGACCAGCCTAGGCAACCTAGCAAAACCTCATCTCTACAGAATATTTAAAAATTAGCTGAATGTGCTGGTGCCTGCCTATAGTTTTTCTCTCTCTCTCTCTCTCTTTCTCTCTCTAACTTTTTGAGGCATGGTCTGGCTCTGTCACACAGGCCAGAGTTCAGTGGTGTGATCATGGATCACTGCAGCCTGAAACTCCTGGGTTGATCAAGTGATCAGTCCTCTCACCTCATCCTACCAAGTAGTGGGGACCACAGGTGCATGCCACCCGGGTCTTGCTATGTTTCCCAGGCTGGTCTTGAACTCTTGGCCTCATGTGATCCTCTCCCCTAGGCCTCCCAAAGTGCAAGAATTACAAGTATGAGCCACTATGCCTGGCCCCCACCCTGCCTATTGAGAACCAAAAGAAGGAACCAAATTCTCCGTAGCTCAACTCGAGCCATTTCCTGATTTCTTCATCAGGAATGAGCTGGTTATTGGGCTGTCCAGGACTCTCAAGCAGCACAGAAATGAGGTGAGTGCGTTTTCCTGCTGCTCCACTCTGCGGAGAATTAGAGGATGTTTACTCATTTTCAGAGAGGGATGCCTTGTAGGCACCTTAGGATGGAGGAAGCCCTGATTCCAATGTCCTTTTTTTTTTTTCTTCAGAAACAGGATCTTGCTCTCTCACCCTGGATGGAGTTCAGTGGTGCAATCACAGCTCATTGTAGCCTCAACCCCCCAGCCTAGCAATCCTACCATGGCCTTTCGAGTAGCTGTGACTACAGGTGAGCACCATGACACTCAGTGAATTTTCAATTTTTCGGTAGAGGTGGGGCCCGGCTGTGTTGCCAGGGCTGGCCTTGAACTCCTGCACTCAAGGGATTTTCCTGCCTAGGGCTTCCAAAGTATTGATATTACAAGCATGAGCCACTGTGCTCACTCTGTCTGGTTCTTAACTTCCTGCTTCCCTCTTCCATATTTAAAGAACCCTTGTAATTACATGGGCTCACCCAGATACTCCAGGATAATCTTGTTTCAAGGACAGCTGATTAGTAACATTAATTCCATCTGCACTCTTAATATCCCCCTTCCTCTGAAACTGTGCTGTGTAACCTAGGACGTGAGCAATTGGTAGGGGGCATTACTTTGGCCACCACAGTGACCAAAAGGATTGGTGGGGGACAGGTTAAAGATACAGGGAAGTTGGAGGAACAACTGACAAGTGAGGTTCCAGAGAGGGCAGGTGAAGAGGAGATTCCAGTAGGGAAATTAGATTAGCACTTTCTTTTTCTTTTTTTTTCTGAGACAGGGTCTCACTCTGTCACCCCTGCTGGAGTGCAGTGGCATGATCTTGGCTCACTGCAGCCTAGACTTCCCAGGCTCAAGGGATCCTCCCACCCCAGACTCCCAAGTAGCTGGAACTGCAGTTCTGCACCACCACCATTCCTGGCTGTTTTTTTTTTTTTTTCTTTTGTTAGTAGACACAGGGTCACACCATGTTCCCCAGGTTGGTCTCCAACTCCTGGTCTCCAACTCCTGGTCTCAAGCGATCCTCCTGGTTCAGCTTCCAAAATTGCTGGGATTATAGGCCTGGGTCACCATGCCTGGTCTCTGCTAGTTGTATATTTTATTTTATTTTAACTTCAGGGATACAAGTGCAGATTTGTTACATAGGCAAGCTTGTGTCATGGAGGTTCATTGTACAGATTATTTCATCACCCAGGTATTAAGCCTGATACCCATTAGTTATTTTTTCCTGATCCTCTCTCTCCTCCCACCCTCCTAGGTCTCTGTGTGTCTATACATTATCATTTAGCACCCACTTATAAATGAGAATGAGAACATGTGGTATTTGCTTTTCTGTTCTTGTGTTAGTTTGTTAAGGATAATGGTCTTTTCAGAAATCTGTAACGATACTTATTAAAATGCAAGTGATATATAAGTGAACTATGATAGGAAGCTAATTGGCACATTTTACCACTTCATCTCACCAACTTGTTATGCTAAAGACCTTTGAAAAGTATTACATAAAATTTCAGCATTTTTAAAAAGTTAAATTGTAGATTTAAATTCAAAATTATTAACTTCATTTCAAAACTTGCTTCACTGATCTATCACAAAGGAGATAAAAATATATTGTTAATATTGCTATACTCAAAATAGGTTATGATAGCTTGTTTTTTAAAAGAATATGCATTCATCAAGCAACTGGAGATTTAATGCCTGCAATCAGCATTCAGCAGAGGAAAGAGACATTTTGTTTTTTTAAAAAAACTATTTGTATATTAAGTACAGGAAGTCCTTGCTTGATGTTGTTGATAAATGCTTGGCAACTGTGACTTTAAGCAACATTACATATGGAAAGTCTTTGAGTAACATCATTTTCTTCAAAATTGTTTGGTTATGCCATTGATAAGAAAAAAATTGGTTTTGTTATATGTCATTTTGAATAGATATTTAGAATTTCAGTGTATTTTCCTATACAAAACTATTATATTTGGTAAATTAATTAGACCATCCTCTTTGCAGAATAAAATATTTACCAATTGTGAAGGGAAGAAAGGATAGTGATTTATGGAGAGACAAGGAAGGTTGAAATACATGCTGAATAAAAGAAATGTTTAACTATATGGCACTGGAAACAAACAATTTGAGTTTGAAGGACATATTTTCTCTTAAGGATTATATAATATGAGAAATTAATCAGAAATTGAAGCAATGAATTCAACCAATTAACGAAAATTAGTAGAATGGTATGAAGTATAAATGAAGAAAATGAATTTTAAAGTATAGAAAATTTGGAACCATGGTGTATGTCCCACTTAACAACCAGCATAATAAAAATTTGATTGTGCAAAAAGTGATTATTAAATTTACTAATAGAATTTGATGAGAGTGGATATTGAATGCTAGGAGATGGGTAACAGAAAGTTTCAATAAGGCATTTTCTAATAATTTCATAAACTTCTTGACTTTCGGCCGGGCGCGGTGGCTCACGCCTGTAATCCCAGCACTTTGGGAGGCCGAGGCGGGCGGATCATGAGGTCAGGAGATCAAGACCATCCTGGCTAACACGGTGAAACCCCGTCTCTACTAAAAATACAAAAAATTGGCCGGGCGTGGTAGCGGGCGCCTGTAGTCCCAGCTACTCGGGAGGCTGAGGCAGGAGAATGGCGTGAACCCGGGAGGTGGAGCTTGCAGTGAGCCGAGATCGCGCCACTGCACTCCAGCCTGGGCGACAGAGCGAGACTCCGTCTCAAAAAAAAAAAAAAAAAAAACTTCTTGACTTTCAATAGCTACTTGCTACCTCCAGTTTATTGGTGGATCTCCTGTCATTGGGCTTCATTAAAATAAAAACAAATCTGTGGCATTTATGTCAAGTCAAAAGAATCTATGCATTCAGAGTTGTGGCAGGAACTGCATATGAATAAAGGAGTCCCTTTACTACATTCTAAGGAAGAATTTGTATGTTCTGTTACAGACAATGCTTTGTTCTCAGCCATGTCTGTCCTGATATGGCTATCCGGATAGACTTATCTTCCAATTCCTCTGACTCCGCAAATCTTTTTTTGTGTCCTCTGGAATTCATGGCCAGTCAGCATCATAATTCTGTATAATCTCAATATATTTATTTTATTTGAATGTTGCCCTAATAGGAGATTGTGTTGAAGACACAGCTTGTTCAGCAGCTCATATCATTCACATCTCCCTATGCTTTCCTTCAATCTAATGTGAGTTCATTTTTTAGCACTGCAGGTCCAAAATGTTGAATAGATAGCTCGACTTTCAAGATTTTTAGATGCCTTCTTCTGCCCCTTTCAATTGGCAAATGCATCATAGCAAAAATCTGAACAGAACATCTAATTTATGTTCGTGTGCTTCCCTTCTTTCTGGAGTCTTGCATCCTCAAGTCTCTGCTGCTTGGTAGCTCTCAGGTGCCCTCTAACACATTATCTTTCATATTTTACCCAGCCTTACTAATTAGTCTAGCAAGAGGGATGGTCATATTCAAGTTCATGTACTATAGCTAGAAGTAAATATCCTTGTGTTAGCTATTAAGATTTGACGAGGCATGAGAAATAAAGATGCAAAATTGTCATCATTTACAGATGATATGATTCAACACTTTCAGTATACAGGAGCCAAGACTGAAAAAAATGACTTAAAACATGATGATAAATTATTATGATAGGTGAATAGAAAACAAAAATAAATCGTTTGTAATGTATACATTATATAATTAGAAAACACCCTATTTTGCAAAGCAAAAAACTTGAAACAGACCTCACAATGTGTACGATTTTTAAAGGGAAAAATTATATACTATTGGAAGATTTAAAGTAAGTTGTTAACAAATAGTAAGCATGTAATGTCTTGTAATAAAAACACAACACCATAATGATGACAATTCTGTCAATATTAATATATAAATTTAAAAGAACAGTAAAATAGAAATGTTTTCTGCAATCACTGTGAAGTCAAGCCCAAATTTTATGTAGAAAGATAAAACAACCAGAAAATTCCTAATAAGGCAGATGGATAGCCAGGAGGAACAAGAATGAACATATAGGAAAATATTGTATAACGTTATTAAAGAATTTTATTTAAAGAAGCAACTTGATCCTATTCCCATTTTAGTAAAATCACTGTAATACATAGAAAGGATTATGAACCAACAACACTGAGGAGAGAAGTTAGCTTTTTCAGAGAGAAGTTAGCTTTTTCAGTGATACTTTCAAAATCATAGAATTCTGAATTAGCAAAATAACAGTGAGGCAAGAGGGAGAGATTTAGTAGATGTTATCAATCATGATACTCTTAACACAGCAGTAGCTGCCACATAGAGTGTTTATATAGTTAGGTGCTGTGTATATCTCAATGTATTTAACCCACACAAAAACCTTTGTGTTGAGTTCTACTTTAATTTCAATTTGGCAGATGTGGGAATTAAGGCACAGAATTATTGCATTAATTGCCCAAGATCATGCAGTTACTTTTAAAAAGCATGATTCTGGCTTCAGATTCTGGGATCGCACCCTGAAAAGTACACAATTTCACTAAGAGTTTCTGTGACATCATTGTCTGTGGCCTGTGACAATGTCAATGAACTTGTGTCTGACTTGGGGTGTGGGTGAATTGTAGTAGTGCTGTGTATAGAAATATGTGCACACACACACACACATACACATACACACACATACACCCCAACAACTAAGAATAAAAGAACTTGGGTCATCTTTTGAGAAGCATGATTTGAATGATGTCTCAAAAGCAGTGTATATATAAATCCAGCTATGATTAGTGATATCTGAGCTGGCAGAAGAGACCTGGGAATTATCAGTCCATCAATAATAATTAAAGGCATGAAAATGAGATAAAAGGCATTACAAATAAGAAGCAATATGAACTGTCACTGATCTCTAAATAATAGACATATTGTAAAGAACAGGCAGAATAAATTGAATGAAGAGGAACTGAGAAGGCATATCCAGAGAGGGAGAGAGAGAGAAAGAAAGAAAAGCAAACTCAAAGAAGTATGGTGTTCCACATGATAATGTAAGTGAACAGAGTTTTTGAAGGTAAAATTCAAATAGACAACTGCCATGGTTTGAATATTTATATCAAAACTTAACATTGATATTTAATCATCAGTGTAATGATATTGAGAAGTGAGGCCTTTATGAGGTGATTAGGCCAGGAGGGATCTGCCCACATGGGTGGGTTAAACAACTGTTGAAAAGGGCATTCAGAAATGAATTTCAGCTCCTCTGTTCTGCCATGTGGGGAACAGTGTTCCCTCCCTCTGGAGGTTGCATCTTAGAAGCAGAGGTGGGGTCCTTATCAGACACCAAACTTGCTGATGCCTTGATCTTAAACTTCTCAGTCCCCAGAACTGTGAGGAAAAGAACATTCTGTTATTTATCAATTACCCAATTTCAGGTATTTTTTTTGTAGAAGCACAAAACTGACTAAGATAATAACTCCTATCTTTATTCTTATATAATTTTAATATGATTGTTTTATAAGATTCCCAAAATATTAGCTCTGTCATTTTCTCTCTGTTATTTACAGCAATTTTTCTTTAAAAAATTCCGCTTTTATTTTAAATACGGGGGTATATGTGTAGAAATGTTACATGGTATATTAGACCCATGTAATGAGCATGGCACCCAAGGGGTAGTTTTTTCACCCACGTCCCCCTCCTTCCACCTTTCCCCTTTCCCTAGTAGTCTACAGTGTCTATTATTTCTATGTTTATATCCATGTGTGCTCAATGTTTACCTCCCATATATACATTCTTAGTATGGGGGTACCATTCTTACCTGTAGGGCAACAGCAAACATTACTATCTGTGGACTTTCAGAGTCGTGGTTCCACTGGCGTGAAAACACATTATTATTACATTAGACCAAGACCTAGTTTATAGCAAAGGAGAAGAGCAAGTGGGCCCATGATCATGAGATGACATACTTACCCATCCAGAAGCTGTCAGCTGGAGAGAGAGTTGAAAAGGCCTGCACAGCTAAAATGTCAGTTTGGAGCCAGTACTTTCTGAGAATTGTGTTTCATCATCTAGGATGCAGCAGATAGATTGAACAGAAGACCTTTGATGGCTCTGTGGCTCTAGTGGAAAGAATATATGCATTTGGAATCTAAGGTATGCAAAGAAGAATGGCCCCATTAATTAATATAATAGTTCCCCCTTATCCTCAGTGGATCTGTTCCAAGAACCCCCCGGGGGTGCATGGAATTGCAGGTAGTAACATATCCTATGTATACTAAGTTTTTTCCTATATATACATATCTATCATACAGCTTAATTTATAAATTAGGAACAGCAGAGATAACAATAACTAATAATACAATAAAAAATTAAGATAGTATGCCAGTATTATTAATCTTGAGCTTTGGGATTACTGTTAAGTAAAATAAAGTTTACTTAAGCACAACCACTCAATCACTAATAGCCTACTACTGACCAGAAGCCTTACTAACAACATAAACAGTAAATTAAAATATATTTTGTACATAATTTGTATTATACACTGTATTCTTAACAAAAAATTAAGCTAAATAACAGAATGTTATTAAGAAAATCAGGCCGGGCACGGTGACTCACGCCTTTAATCTCAGCACTTTGGGAGGCCGAGGCAGGCGGATCTCTAGGTCAGAAGATTGAGACCATACTGGCTAACATGGTGAAACCCCATCTCTAATAAAAATACAAAAAAATTAGCCGGGTGTGGTGGCGGGTGCCTGTAGTCCCAGCTACTCGGGAGGCCAAGGCAGGAGAATGGCATGAACCTGGGAGGAGAAAATATACAAAATATATTTACTATTCATAAAGTGGAAGTGGATCATCATAGTGATCTTCATCTTTCTCATCTTCATGCTGAGTAGGCTTAGGAGGAGGAAGAAGAAAAGGGGTTGATCTTGCTGTCTCAAGAGTGGCAGAGGCAGAAGAGGTAGATGAAGTGGAGGGAAGGTAGGAAAGGCAGTCACACTTGTTGTAACTTTAATTTTTAAAAATCACATATAAGTGGGCCTGTTCAGTTCAAACTTGTGTTGTTCAAGAGTCAACTGTATATTAAAGTTATTATGAATTGTCACAGAGCCGTTCATAGTGAAATGTTGTACATAACTTAAGTGTCAGATCAAGACTGCCTAAATAAATTAGAGCACACCTGTACAATGGAATGACATTTAGCAAAAAAAGGAGCTAGCCCTTTTTATAGAAGAATCATCAATATATATTTAATGTGAATAAAGAATGGTGCTGATATATATATATATATAGTATGATATTAGTTTTGCAACTTAAGCAAAATATTTGTAAAAACATTTGCTTCTATATGCCTAAAACCATTGGAAAGATTGACAAGAAACTAAGAACGTGATTTTATTTTGAGTAATAGTTGTACTGAGTGGACTGAGGATGATTTTCACTGAATAACCATGTATATTTAGGTATCTGTTTAATGGTTTAGCTACTCAAAAAGTATATAAAGTTATATCAAGGACAAATTATTCCAATGAGCAGGATTAAAAATATTTCTAACATAAATATTATAACTGAAATATTATCTACTTATTAAGAGACAAATAAATGACTAAAATACTTCACTATTCTCTAATATTTTGTTTGGACCAAAGAAGGAAATAATTTTAAAAGCAGTATCTTTAAAAAAATCTTAGTCTAACAAAGTACACTAAACTATTTGTTGCTTAAACTCCATCACTTTAAGTTTTACCTGTAAAACCATCTAAATAAATACTTAAAGTTAGAGGGGGAAGATAAATAAGTAGCTTTTCATCTGAATACATTACAGTTGAATTACAGTTGATCTTTAAATAACATGGGTTTCAACTACACCACTCCACTATAGTAGATTTTCTTCAGCCTCTGTCATCCCTAAGACAGCAGGGCCAACTGCTTCTCTTAGCCTACTCAATGTGAAGACAATGTGGTTGAGACCTTTATGATAATCCATTTCCACTTTATGAACAATACATACATTTTCTCTTCCTTATGATTTTAATGTTTTCTTTAGCTTACTTTATTGTTAAAAATACAGTTATATATATATGTATATCATACAAAATATGTGCTAATTGACTTTATATGTTATTGGTAAGGCTTCTGGTCAACAGCAGGCTATTAGTAGTTAAGTTTTGGGGGAATCAAAAGCTTTTTGGGGATTTTCAACTGCTCCAGGGATGGTGCTCCCAACTCTAGAGTTGTTCAAGTGTCAATTGTATTCTTGCATATTCTGTTAGTGCAGTAAGGTGTCCAATTTAGAATGCTAGGAGTTGTTACAAACTTTTCTATTTGACTCACCATGAATAATCAACTGGTAGCCAAATACTGATTATAAAAATCTCCATTTTGTGTGTGTGTGTGTGTGTGTGTATGTGTACAGGTACTGAATACTTTTTATTACTATTAGTAAATAGACGTAAAGATTCCTCCCTGTTTTGCTGAGACTGTTAATTCATTAATCTACTATATACTAGGTGTATGTCATTATTTCATTGTAAAGTTTGATATTAAACATCACTCTTTCATGATGCTTGAGAGGTTACTCTGGGAAGAGGCCATGACATTTTTTGTCACTATGGCTTTGTCATTTTACAAATGAGTGAATGACAACAATAGTTTGTTGAATAAATGTGTTGATATGAGATCTACTTCATAAAAATGCAAATGAATGCATGATGGAAATTAGAATAAATCATATTGAAAATTATGACTGTGACTCTTCTCTTCCAGTTTATCTATATTTTTTGCTTCAGAATAATTCTTAGTTTTCTAAAGTGTCATAGAAATTACAAAGGGTCTAGTCCAAAATGCTTATCTCATATCTATTCTTTAAAAACAGGAGCACTTGAAGCTATGTATTTTCAATTACTTTATAATTACATACATTGCATGATTGAAATCAAATTGAGAAACATGTTTCTCTTGTGAATACAAAAAGTCTTATCGTTGCCAACGTGCAGCCACTTCTGACAATTAAAGTTCTTTACATCAAGAACTGTTTTTCATTTTCAGTCAAAGATGCCAAGCATTAATTCAAGTGTTTTCTTATTTTTTATTACATTCATGGACTTGTTGAGATGGAAGTTAGAAAACGAGATAAAGAATAACTCTCATCTGAGATACAGGAAGAAAACTCAGATATGCAGGAAAATATTAATATAGTGCTTTAGGCCAAAGAGAGCACATCACCCTCACACGCAGCTTTAGCTTTTGGGGATTTGATATGGTTTGGCTCTGTGTCCCCATCAAATTTCATCTTGAATTGTAAGCTCCATAATCCTTACCTGTTGTGGACAGGACCTGGTGGGAGGTGATTGGATCATGGGGACAGTTTCCTCCATGCTGTTCTCATGATAGTGGGTGAGTTCTCATGAGATCTGATGGTTTTATAAGTGTTTGACAGTTCCTCCTATGCGCTCTCTCTTTTTTTCTCTCTCTCTCATTCTTGCTCTCTTGCCTGCTGCCATGTAAGACATGACTGCTTCCCCTTCTGCTGTGATTGTAAGTTTCCTGAGGCCTCCGCATCCATGCTCATGGAACTGTGAGTCAATTAAACTTCTTTTTGTTATAAAATACCAGTCTCTGGCAGTTCTTTATAGCAGTGTGTAAACGGACTAATATAGGATTGATATAAATACAAATAAAAGTACCCATTTGCAATACAGCCTCTGCCAATCCTGTGATTCTGACAACTCTCAGAGACAACCCTGATTCAGGTAAGCAGGCTTACACCAACTACATGTATATTACAAAATATTTCCAATTCTGTCTCAATCTAAATATAAAATTACAGCTATCTAAAGTCTACTTTGTATATGTAATATATCTAACTTGAAAGTATGTGAAATTACACAAAAGCCTAGGAATGAACTTCAATCTCTGTTCTTTTTCCTAAATTATTTATGCACACCATTTAAAATTCCAATAGGCTATCAAAATGTTTGGCAATTTCAATAATAAAAATTATCTAGATTTTTAAAAAATTCAGATATTGCAATATATCCATCCTTTTATACTGTTATTTTAAAATTCTTTTTTTGATAATAGTATTTTAAAAATAATTAATTATAATAAACACTTAAACACAGTTTTCAATTATTTATTATATACCTGGTAATGTGTTTTAAAATTTATGAAATTATCTAACTTAGTTCTTACAAACCCTTTGAAACAGTTATTAGTATTGTTCAGTTTTACAGATGAGGACATGAGGCTCTGATTTATACATTCCATTCTCACTTGAATCAATTCCATTCCAACACTTCAAAAAAACAAAATGAAACTATTATTGCCAGTGTTACAAATAAAATCCACTTTGAAAATCTAATATAAACTTTTACTTCCTGCCTGATCTTTCTACAGCATTGAATCTTCCTACTACCATTTACCTGGAAACTGTTCCTTTATTTCAGGGACAACATAACCTTCCCTCTTCTCTCATGTCTTGCTTGCAGGTCCTTCTTACTTTGTTCAGAAACTCATCGTCCAATCTCCAATAACTTTGAAATGTTCCACAGCTGAATTTGAGGCCACTGCGTTTATTATCAAGATTCACTCTCCTGGTTCCTAAATCCTGTCTCATGGCTTTAAATATCATTTAGATGCTGAGAATTAAAAAAAATGCATCGCCAGTTATGGCCTCTATTTTAAAATCCAGAGTCAAGTTTAATTAACAATTTGACATTTTTCCTTGAACATATAGTACGGTAGACAATCTCAAATTAATATGCCACAATCGGAACTCAGTCTAACCTTTTCATACTCTGATCACCCCCTTCAGATGTGCTTTTATTCAAGGGTTCCATATTTTATAAAAATGAACATATAAAAATATTTGCAAATAGCCTCTATCCTATTAGCATAGTCAAAAACATTTGAATTTTCATCAACTCCTCTATTTATCTTACACCATGTATTGAATCTAACAGGAAATTCAATTAGCACTATATGTAGCCACAATAACTGGTTCTTGCCACCACCACCCTTTCTCTACTATATATTTTCACAGTGACCTTTAGATTTTCTTACTTCTGATTTGACAGCTCTAAGTTCAATCCAGGAGCCATTGTCAGTTTTTCAAAAGGAGGTGAGAATGTATGACTCTTCTGTTCTCTGGTTTCTCATCTCACTCAGAAAACACATGCACCATTCTTCGTGCATCAAATAGCACAATCTTTAAAAGTAAAGGTTTATATTTTGCTTTATATATATTTTATCATCAATTTCCTTGAAATATATATTTCTAGTCAGTACAAACCACAGATTACTAGAGACTCTTCAGCAGAATAAGAAATAAGCTAAATATTATGATAAATAAATAACATTCCAAAATAAGGAAAGGCTTCTGATGAATCTTGCCATTTTCAGGAAATCCACCTGGAATCCCATTCTCACAGTATTGGAACTCCCTAATTCTCCCTTTAGCTGCTCATTGTTCACCTAGTCTTTTCACTCTCTCCATCAAAAAAAAAATTTCCTCAGGAAAGGCTCTGATACAGGAATCATAGTTAGATGAACTAAAACTTCAAATTCTACATATATATACATATATATACGTATATACACGTATATACGTATATACACGTGTATATGTATATACGTGTATATACGTGTGTATATACACGTATCTATGTATATATACATATACACATATATACATATATACACATATATACATATATACACATATATATACATATATACATATTATATATAACTTTAGCAGTAAAAACAAGTAGACTTTAGTACTGTTACTTTATAATTCATTTAGGAAAAGAAGGAACACCTTTGCAACTACTCCCACTAAGTTACCAAGATTTTTTTCAATACTAATCTTCACAATTCATATTCAAATACTAAGAATCCCTAATGCCTTTAAAAAATACATGTGTATTTCCAATAATTTGATACAGGCTCTCAAAAAGTCATTACATTTTGAGGGTAAAATTGAAACAACCTAAACATTAATGCCGAGTAATGAATATAATAGTTCACACATATTAAACAGCTAATCCATATGTGTAAGACATTGTTATATATATACTTATACACAAAAACAAACATGTATGTGTGTGTATAAAATCTCAACAAATCTCCATAAGAATTATTAGAACTAGTAATTAGACACAGTTGTTCTACTTCTGTAACCCATGATCTTAAACCATTATAGAATAAACCTTAAAAGCAATCATTATTTTCAAAGACAATTTTGAAACTTGCCTTGTGCAAGTTAGTAAATAACTGTGCTCCTTGGTTTCCTCATCTGTTACATGGGTAGAACCTACACTGTTACATGAAGATTAGAGCAGTTAATAGAATATTTTAGTATTTATAGATCTAGAATATAAAAAGGAATTAATAAGTTTTAAGGAGAAAAAAATAAGGGAAAAATAGTCTCATTTTCAACCCTACTAAACATAAAATGTTTTTTACATTTAATTTATACATGCAGGGTAGGTCAGTATACTAAAAATAAAGCACATTTAATTTGAAATTTTAGAAAGGGGTAGATTGTTCTTATTTAGAAAATTGCAGTACATTTTAATTTGTGAGCAGGAGGTCATGGTGTTATTTAGAAACAGTGACAAGAAACTTTTTTTGGCTATTGTAAATGGAAATGGAAAAAAAGAAAGAAAAGCCAAGAGTAGTCATTTGACTCCAACAAGCAGTTTTTAAAAACTATTTCATGTGATTATCAGCTTCAATTTGAAAGGTTATATATCTGATAAACAAAACACAAAGGAAGAGCTTGATAATTAACAAAAAACTCTATAGTATTTCCTTTTTTTCATCTTTTCCCAGGTCAGATTCTTGCAAGCAATGGGAAATTAGTGTTTATTTAAGATTTAATGACAATGTTAATGCCACTGTCAATCTGGATTCTTTATCTAGAAAGGCAAATCTGATTTACATTAACCTGAACACCTTAATATATAATTAAGATCTCAGCCTTATGGCTAAGTTCTTAGACATTTATTCTGTTTAACTCAGCAACAAAATATTATTAGTCACTTTCTTTTGAGAAAGGTGAGTCTAGTTTATCGGTACTATTAGGGCATTTTATAATCTGCAACCTAATTAGCCTTAACAAAATATTTTGTACTCAGCATGACTCAAATATTTTACCCAATAACTTACTGAAAAATAATTCTGCCATTGCATTTCCACTCTAATATACTGCAGTGATTTTCTGTTTGCACATATTTGTCCATGTCATATGTTGGCTTGAAAGAATGTAAAACAAAGAATGCATATAGATTATTAAAGAAATCCTCCCAAATTTGTTCACATATATTAGATCCTAAACTAAATAGGTTAGTTTTTTTCTGAATTGAAATAGATTAACAGAACATATTAACTGAAATAACTGTCATATTATTTATAATTCTTATCAGACACATGCAATTGAGCCTATGACCGAGCATGAAGACTCTATAAAGGACATCGCTCAAGTACACAATATGATTTTCTTTAATTTTGATCTGAAAGACTGTTAATAGAAAGACTAAAATTCTGTCAAACAAATTGATTACATTTCTACTGGATTTGGGAAATATGTAGCATCTGTGATAAAGTACTTAATCATCACTTATTGTCTTTAGTGTACAATTTATTATATCCATATTTTATACCCCTCAAAGTATTTGCAAAATTAATAGAACTTTCTTAAGAATACAGTGACTGTCCTCAAAATCCACTTAATAAATTGGTAGCCTCAAATTTATATTTCATCTACTCTTCCAAAATAATTATTGTATTGTTGGTTTTAAATCTAACATCTCACTATTTCTTTTCTATTTTATCATATGCTTTTCTGGTGCATATTTTTTTCTGCTTTATGTTGATTTTTATGATCCTATTTTTTTCTTTATTAAGTTTTAGGTGTAACTTTTTATTTTGGTAGTTACTTCATAGTTCATAATATGCAGCTTTAACTTATCACAGTCTACCTTCAAACGATATTACATCACTCAGACTGATTTGTGAGTACAGAGAGACTGGGCAGGGACGTAGATGATGAATCAGAAGCACCTGACTCATTTAAAAGGCTCACTAATCTTAGTAAAATAAACCCATACAGAAAATTCTTTTGTTTTAAGGTGAGTAAACATGCACACACATGGCCCTGCAAGGTCATTCTGTCAATCAGCCTTAATCCAACCCATGAGATATCAGTTTGCCAGTTTATGATCATTGCCATAGAAGAGTTTTTTTATTTTAGATTCTAAGTTTAAACTGAAGATTCAATGGATGTGGAACTAGTTTTATTTTTGAGCGAGAAAATAACTCAATTAAATGTACTGTGTCTCAAAATATGCAGTATACACACCACCATGAAAACGAGACAACAGTAAATAAATTAAGACATCTAGAAAATTAGGTAAGACAGTGTTCAATAATGAGGCAAAATAGGATGTGAATGTCACCTACGCTATCAAATAGAGAGAAATGTGGGGTTTCATCCACTAAATATGAGGTTGAATGTATAGAACGTTATTTCAAATATGTCGTGATTTGTATCTAAATTTATATCCTATAAAATCATGCAGAATATGAGGAGTCATTATCTAATTTTCAGTAGGAAAAATGTGAATCAGTACTAATACTAAAAACTAATAATTTACTCAATGCCAGGCAATGTTTCTAGTGTTTTATGTTTTTAGAAAACAATTATGAGATAATTGTGAAGAAAACAATTCTTCACTTTTCAAGAAAGAAAACCAAAGTAAAGAGAAACTAAGTAAGTGGCCCACCCAACGTTGTATAGTTAAGAAATGACTACGTTGTAGACCTTGTAGACCTTAACATGGTTTGATTGTTTGTTTGTTCGTTTTGAGATGGCATCTCACTCTGTTGCCCAGGCTGGAGTGCAGTGGCAGGATCTCGGCTCACTGCAAGCTCTGCCTCCTGGGTTCACGCCATTCTCCTGCCTCAGCCTCCCAAGTAGCTGGGACTACAGGTGTCCACCACCACTCTCAGCTAATTTTTTTGTGTTTTTAGTAGAGACAGGGTTTCACCATATTATCCAGGATGGTCTCGATCTCCTGACCTCGTGATCCACCTGCCTCGGCCTCCCAAAGTGCTGGGATTACAGACGTGAGCCACCACGCCCGGCCGACCTTAGCATGTTTTTAAGTAAAATGTATTATTTTTCATGTGTAATATTTGCTCTGTCTCTCATGTATACATAAAATTATAAATATAATCATGAAGAGAATTATAATAGCCAACTTTCTCTATATTTCAGAGATATTGGTTTGGCATTGCTTTCGGCAGATATTTCAACATTAGCCTCTGGAGTGGAGTTGGGGACAGGTTGATTTCAGTGTTTCAAAAATATATGAGAACTGTGAACCTATGTTAGTGGATTGCCTATTGGCGACTTCTAGTTGAACACTAGCAAAATTGACAACTAAAAAAATAATGAAATGAGAGAAAGTGTTTATAGCGCTTAAGAGGATAAATTAGTTTCTTTATGTCTAGATTTTATATTAAATAAAGAGCTTTCAGGAAAAGTAAATGACAGTTAATGATTTTGATTATAATCAGTCAGATTTTTTCCATATTTGAGCAAAAACTGCAATTGACTTATCCACTGCTTTCAGTGTAGATTAGCTGAATCATCTAACATGTCATCTCTTATAAATATTGATTGAGATGAAAAATGAATAAATGATTTATTTATCTTATAACAGTTCTATGTTGATAACGTAAAAAATACTGACAGGTTCATCTAAAATGTGTTTGGATAAGCTACATTATATATGATTCATATCTTATGTATAATTTATATATGATATTTGATTTGGTTCATACATAAAGGAACAAATGTTTCTATATAAGAAAGTTATTTTGCTTATTATAGAATTTAAAACTAAAATGATTCTTCCACGATGGCCATTTAACAATTTAAATTTAGGAAACTTCTGGCATGTTCAATTGAGTATTTACTTTGCATAATTGTGTTCCATATCTTAATGCATTCCCTTTAGCAGTTTCTTTCAGCAAGCAACACATGTAAACTTGTTTCTCACTAAATATTTTTTATTTTAGCAAAGTTTTAGACCTAGAGATTTAAAGAAAAATTGCCAAGATGTTACAAACATGAACTCTTGAACCGAATCTTTTATTTTTAAGCATGCAAAACGGTGTGGTTTTTTAAAACCCTGAAGACATAAATGTACCACGGAGAACCCAAAGAAAATTGGACTGTTTTGTTTTGTGATTTGATGTCTGAAAAATAAAATCCTTTAGTTTCCTTTCATTTTTCCTCAGAGAATATAGACTGTGTTGTGATGTCAAACTCATTCTGAGTTTAGATGCCCCATGGGCAAATAGTTTGGTCTAATTAAAACAAAATGAAGACAAATCTCTTACACGTAAATCTTTGATGGTGGGAAATGTAGCTTCATGTTTTTAAAGCCTTCACAGAAGACAAAGTACCTCTCAATCTTGTAACTCTACTTTTTATAGCTACCCAAAATAATTATTAAGGCATATTTGATATATTGTAATCAATTTATATTTGTGTTTTGTTTAATAATTGGGCTCCTTTGGACCATTTGCTGCAAATATCCTATATTAAAAAAAAACTTTGTCTAAATATATCATGCAGAAAAATATTTATACCTAAAAATATAAACTCCATTAACAAAAATTGTTCAGCAAAACTCTATTAATTCAATACATTGTATGGTTAATTTTTGTAGCCAATTTTTCCTTTTCTTCTCTCTAATGATGTGATGTTCTTCAATGTCTTCTGAAAACTTGAGCATAGGAAGTTGGAAGTGTATAAAGCAAAACAAGTAGTAAGGAGAGAATTTAGAATGCTAATTTTTGAAGGGGAAATATAAATTTTACAACTCTTAGTTTGCATTTTAAATTTATATTATTATCTGTATTTAAGTATTTAAGTTGATTTTCACCAGCGTGTTAGTGTGTTTGTGTTGTTGTAAAACAAATACCTAAGACTGGGTCATTTATAAAGAAAATAGATTTATTTGGCCCTTGGTTCTGCAGATTGTACACAATGCATAGTGTCAGCATCTGCTTGTGGTGAGGCCCTCAGGAAGATTACAATCATGGCAGAATTTGAAGGGGAGCCAGCGTGTCATAGGGCACGAGAGGGAGCAAGAGAGAGAGGGAAGGTGCCACACTCTTTTAAACAACTAGATCTCCTGTAAACTCTTTACCACTCATTACCCAGGGGAGGGAACCAAACCATTCATGAGGGATTTGCCCCCATGACCTAATACCTCCCACTAGGCCCCATATCCGACAATACAGGTCACATTTTAATATGAGACTTGGAGGGGATAAAACATCCAAACCATATCAACTGTTCACTGCTAACTACTAAATCAAAGAATTAATTTTTTACAGGCAATGTATTATTCTTTCCTTCATTCAAAAGAAAAATACTTGACTGGACCTTATGAGGAGAAAATGTTAATCTCTTGCAGTTTTTAATTAAATAAAATAGTTTGAGGCTATTTGTGCAAATTAAGGCCATTGAGAAGGACTGTAGACTATAAAAAGATTCCAGACATTTTCTATAAACATATTTCATTTTATATATATATATATATATATATATATAGTTGTTATCATGGTAGATTTATACCACTGCCATCTGGAAGTAATTTCCTTATTCAATACAGAAGGATTTCTCATCCTTCTCCTAAATATTTTCTTCTAGCTCAGAGTGCCTGTGGCCAAAACAAGAGATTTTAAAACAAAAACAAAAAATTCTGCTATCCCCATGTGGGTTATCTTTCTTTTGTAGTCTTCTTTTTACTTGAGTTAAAATATTTCCTTTGAATTTCGACTGACAAAGATATTGAAGGACATCGAATGTGGTTTAGGGCACTGTTCCTGCGCCTGTGTTCACTAGATCAATAGTGGAGGTGACTGGAGATATTGGAAGAAAGAAATAAACTAGGGTAGCTCATATCACCCATTCCACGTTTTTTCTCTTTAGGATGTCCCAGCCTGCAGTGAAAATGAATTCTGTTCTGCCTCTGCTGTGCGGTAAATTTAGCGATAAAGTTTCTGCTCTGTGCTCTGTACTGGAGTGTAGTGTAGGAAAATCCCTGTTGCTAAGCACCACGCCAACAACACCATGAGCTACAGAGATCACATGTTTATTTCATTATGCTTTACTTCTGTTTTTTGTTTTTTTGTTTTTTGTTTTTTTTTTTGAGACGGAGGAGTCTGGCTCTGTAGCCCAGGCTGGAGTGCCGTGGCGCGATCTCGGCTCACTGCAAGCTCCGCCTCCCAGGTTCACGCCATTCTCCTGCCTCAGCCTCCCGAGTAGCTGGGACTATAGGCGCCCGCCACCACGCCCAGCTAATTTTTTATATTTTTAGTAGAGACGGGGTTTCACCGTGTTAGCCAGAATGGTCTTGATCTCCTGAGCTCATGATCTGCCCACCTCGGCCTCCCAAAGTTCATTATGCTTTACTTCCATGTCTATCTCGAATTGTTCCATATTCAGAGAAAACAGGAAGGTAAGTTGTTAACATTCTTCATTGCAACCAATTTTTTAGAACTAATTCTACATTGAGGAATGTCTTACATTTTAACCAAAACCTTTCGATAAATTACAGAGTTGCTGAATATATCTAGATCTAAATCTTAAACTATATCTATAGCTATTATATAGATGTATATGATTTATCAAGAGCTATTATCTGGAATATATACTGGATTCCTTTTACAATTTTCATAATGTAACCAGAAAATGACCCTTGAGATCCTTGAGAGTGATTATGTAAACATATCCTTGATTTGGTGTCTCCAGCCTAATTATCACAGTTAAAATTTTGGTATTAAAAATGGAGCAAAGATAATAAGACTTGTAAAGCAGCAGACCTTACAAAATGTTTAAAACAATTTTATTTACGTAGTGCCTCCACACAGACCTAATTATATGTATTAAACCTAATGTTTAACATTAGTGAGTCAGAGAATTTAGAAAAATCAGACATAATTTTAGATAAAATAAATATTAATACTAGTCATTAATATTAATCCCTGTTTGATAAAATGACTCTATATGAAAATAACTGCCCTCAAATTACTTTCATCTCACATATTTTTAATGAAAGGAAATGGTGGCTGGGGGCAGTGGCTCACACCTGTAATAACAACACTTTGGGAGGCCAAGGCCGCAGATCACTTGAGATCAGGAGTTCAAGACCAACCTGGCCAACCTGGTGAAACTCCATCTTTACTAAAAATACAAAAGTTAGCTGGTTGTGGTGGTGGGTGTAATCCTAGCTACTCGGGAGGCTAAGGCAGGAGAATCACTTGAACACAGGAGGTGGAGGTTGCAGTGAGCCAAGATCGTGCTACTGCACTTCAACCTTTGCAAGAGATCAAAACTCTGTCTCAATAAATAAATAAATACATAAATAAATAAATAAGGAGATGGTATGGAATCATTATTAATGTTGGGCCCCTCATGTTAGCTAATATGTTTAAACCTAGGTCAAGATAGAAACTGACCCAGATTATTAGCATGTTTCAGTGCATAATATTTTAAAATAATTCAACACTGACACATAATACTATGCTATTCCACTTAGATATAAAAAAATGGCAAGAGAAGTCTCATGTTCTTGTCCCGGCATGGTGACTTACACCTGTAATCCTAGCACTTTGGGAAGCCAAGTGGGGAGGATCCCTTGAGGCCAGAAGTTTGAAACCAGACTGGGCAACATAGTGAGACCTATCTCTACAGAAAATTTAAAAACTAGATGGGCATTGTGGCAAGCACCTGTAGTCCCAGCTACTGGGGAGGCTGAGGTGGGAGAATTGCTTTTGCCAGGAGTTCCAGGCTACAGGGAGCTATGATCACATCACTGCACCCCAGCCTGCGTAATACAGTGAGACCCTGTCTCTTAAACAAAAACAAAAAATAATCCCAGAACTCTAATGTTCTTATATGATATAGGACTTTTAAAAATTAGCCAGGCATGGTGGCGCATGCCTGTAGTTCCGGCTACTTGGAAGGCTGCCGCACGAGAATCACTTGAGCCTGGGAGGCGGAGGTGGCAGTGAGTCGAGATCACGCCACTATACTCCAGCCTGGATGGTAGAGTGAAACTCTGTCTCTAAATAAATAAATAAATGAATGAAAGTACACCGAAAGTTTTAACTTAACAAATTTTATTTACGCCGCACATTGATGGAGTGATAAGAACAAATAAGTAATACTAATGAAGGTATGGGACATTTTACAATTTTTAAAAAATTAGACCCTTATATACACAAAGTAATTGAATTTTTTTTTTTTTTTTTTTTGAGACGGAGTCTCACTCTGTCACCAGGCTGGAGTGCAGTGGTGCGATCTCGGCTTGCTGCAACCTTCGCCTCCTGGGTTCAAGCAATTCTCCTGCCTCAGCCTCTCGAGTAGCTGGGACTACAGGCACGCGCCACCACGCCCTGCTAATTTTTTGTATAGTTAGTAGAGACGGGGTTTCACCATGTTGGCCACGATGGTTTCCATCTCTTGACCTCGTGATCCACCCGCCTCGGCCTCCCAATGTGCTGGGATTACAGGTGTGAACCACCACGCTCAGCTGCAAAGTGATTTAAATTTATCAACAATTTTAATGCAAAATTTTTGTCATTTGTGATATTTTCCAATAGCTTATCCGAATTCCTTAGAATCAGATTTCCCAAGTCAGATTTCTTTGAAATTACAATCCGAAAATATTTAGATTTTAGAAAGGTAATGTGGTAAATATTCTGCCTATTATGGAATAACTCTGATGGCAAATCATATGAATAATCACATGAACTGGGATCAATAAGACTATAAATACCCCTGGTCGGGTGCGGTGGCTCACACCTGTAATCCTAGCACTTGGTGAGGTTGAGGCGGGTGGATCACAAGGTCAGGAAATCGAGACCATCCTGGCTAACACGGTGAAACTCCGTCTCTACTAAAAATACAAAAAATTAGCTGGGCGTGGTGGCAGGCACATGTAGTCCCAGCTACTCGGGAGGCTGAGGCAGGAGAATGAATGGCGTGAACCCAGGAAGTGCAGCTTGCAGTGAGCCAAGATCAAGCCACTGCACTCCAGCCTGGGCGACAGAGCGAGACTCCGTCAATTCACTAGGGATAAAAGTCAGAAGAACAGAAATTGTGAGTTCCTTTGTGAAGATCCAAGGACCTTCAAGGACCTCTGAATAGCCAAGAATAATCATTCCTGTTTTTCATCTTCAATGGAAAAAAGAGCCCATTATACCTTTCTAGCCTATTCTGGAATAAATAACAATGAAATTTTATTTAGTGTAAACTAACAAAGAAAACAGAGTAAGTTAATGAAATGTAGTCTCTACAACTTGTTAGACTGTTTATTTTTTATTTGTTTTTTATTTTTAGTTGGACTTTGTTTTTGAGACGGAATCTCGCTCTGTCGCCCAGTCTGGAGGGCAAGGGCTTGATCTCGTCTCACTGCAACCTCTGCCTCTCAGGTTCTAGTGATGCTCCCTGCCTCAGTCTCCCTAGTAGCTGGGATTACAGGCGCACACCACCACGCCCAGCTATTTTTAGTAAAGACAGGGTTTCACCATGTTGGCCAGGCTGGTCTCCAACTCCTGACCTCAGGTGATCTGCCCGCTTCAACCTCCCAAAGTGCTGGGATTACAGGCTTGAGCCACGGCACCAGGCAACATGCTAATTTTTGTATGTGTGGTAGAGACGGGGTTTCACTCCATGTTGGCCAGGCAGGTCTCCACCTCGATCTCAGGTGATCCACCGGACTCGGCCTCCCAAAATGCTGGGATTACAGGCCAGAGTCACCGCGACCGGCCTGCGTCCATGTTACTTAAAGTACAAAGTAACCTACAAAGTAACCGGCCAGGCGCGGTGGCTCACGCCTGAAATCCCAGCATTTTCAGAGGCCGGGGCAGGCGAATCACCTGAGGTCGGGAGTTGCCGAGACCAGCCTGACCAACATGGAGAAACCCCATCTCTACTAAAAAAAAAAAAAAAAAAAAAAAAAAAAATTAGCCAGCATGGTGGCACATGCCTGTAATCCCGGCTACTCAAGAGGCTGAGGCAGGAGAATCGCTTGAACCTGGGAGGCGGAGGTTGTTGCAGTGAGCCGAGATCGCACCATTGCACTGTAGCCTGGGCGTCAAGAGCCAAACTCCGTCTCAAGAAAAAAAGATTACATCCTGGCACGGTGGTTCATGCCTGTAGTAGCAGCAGCGGTGGCAACCCCAGAACCTGTCCGTGCCACCAGCAGCGGCGAACCCCAGGGTCGGACGCCGCCACTGCGCCTAAATCAGGCGGTGGGACCTCAGCTGTGTGAGGGCGGGAACCTGCCGCAAAGCCTCATCCTGGCAGCTATACAGGGCCCAGAGGTCGCGAGCCTGCGCTGCCAGCGCGGGCCAAGGAAGAGCAGAGCCCAGGGTGGAAGGGCGGTGCACTCGGCGACTCTCAGCGGTCTGGGCCCAGCCCTGCAGCCTCCACCGTGGACTCAGGTGCAGCTCCCACCTGAACGTGGCACGCGGCAGCGGGGGCTCCAACCCGGACCCTGTCAGTGCCAGCAGCAGGGCGGATACTTGGGCCAGAAGCTTCCAGGGCGCCTAAGTGAGCGGGTCGGTCCCCAGCTGCAGGAGGGCGGGAATCGACGCTCAGCGCCGCCCTGGAGGCTGCACGGTGCCCAGTACCAGGGTCCAGCTCCTGGATCGCGGGTCGGGGAGGGGCCAGGGGCGGCTATGTCAAGCAGGCCGTGTTGCAGGGCGCCCCACACGTTCCGCTCCAGGGAGGCCCGCCAGCCCGGCAGCGCCTCAGCGGCCGGTGCCACCTGCACGCGGTGCCCGGTGGAGCGCGGCCAGGGCGCGTGTCTCCTCAGCCTGCTGAGCTGCGCGTGAGCTGCTGCTGTAACGCTCTAACGTTAGAGCAGCTAACGGCTCTGCTCAGAATTTCTCCCGACAGAGGCCGGAGTGTTCAAGAGCTTGGCGATACAGAAATTTCTGCTGGTGTTGGGGCGGGTGCGGGAACTGAAGACGGGCGAGTGCGAGCCGGGGGCGGGTGCTGGGGAAGGGTAAGCGGGAAGCGAGGGCGAGGGGTAGGGGCTGGGGAAGGGCGAGCGGGAGGCGCGGGCTCTCTCTAGCAGGGGGCTGCAGCCATGAAGAGGCTCTTAGCTGCCGCTGGCAAGGGCGTCGGGGCCCGGAGCCCCCGAACGCCTTCAGCGAACTGGTGTACACTGAGAAGGACTACGGGACCATCTACTTCGGGGATCTAGGGAAGATCCATACAGCTGCCTCCCGGGGCCAAGTCCGGAAGCTGGAGAAGATGACAGTAGGGAAGAAGCCCGTCAACCTGAACAAAAGAGATATGAAGAAGAGGTAGGAGGAGGCGGCTGTGGGAGGATCGCCCCTTCAGAGTGGGGGCTGGGGGTCCTGGGGACGAGGGGAGCAGGTGCAGGAGTGGCGGGAGATGGGGCGGCCGTCCTGGGCCCCGAGGTCTTGGCCTTCTTCCCGGTCAGGCCCCCCAGGCCTGGGATGGGGGCGCCCTGCAGGGCAGAGGGCCCAGGCCACCTTAAAATCAACCCCAAGCTTTAGCTGCTTTCTCCTTCACTCCCACTTCCTCTCACAGAGCACTGTGTAGAAAATTTTAAAGTGATTAAACTCACAAAATTAAGTACATACAGGGTTTTACTTTTAATGTACAGGTTTTAAAAGATAATGTTAGATACACTATGAAATGGTGCATAATGAAATAATTCCCATAATATATGACCTTCTTGGCTAAAAATTCTTTGGATAAAGTCCAATGTCCATTTTGATATCAATGAATGTCTATGTAAATATGTTCTTTGCTGAGGGACCTTAGAAGGAAACTTCGAGGTGGGAAGATGGCTTATGTTCTTGAATTTAAGAAGACATTTTTCTCAAGATGCGACTTACCAGTTTTACATAAACCAAATAAAGCTATTAACGTTTTAACATTTTTAAAATTACACAGGCTTTTACTGTTGTGATGACATTTTAAATATTTTGTAATGGAGTAGAAAAGTCTTGCCCTTCTAGATATCAAAATGCGCTATTAATTTGCACAAAATGGGCCAGGAGCGGTGGCTCACGCCTGTAATCCCAGCACTTTGGGCGGCCGAGGCGGGTGGATCATCTGAGGTCAGGAGTTCAAGACCAGCCTGGCCAATATGGTGAAACACCGTCTCTACAAAAATACAACAATTAGCTGGGCCTGATGTCGGGTGCCTGTAATCCCAGCTACTTGGGAGGCTGAGGCGGGAGAATTGCTTCAACCTGGTAGGTGGAGGTTGCAGTGAGCCGAGATCCCACCATTGCAATCCAGCCTAGGTGACAGAGTGAGACTCTGTCTCAAAAAAAAAAAAAAAAAAAAATCACAGATTGTTTGCTAACAGCTGAAAAGACAGGTAAATGAATACAACAGAATAGAAAATCCAGAAACACCCAAACATATGTAAGAATTTAGAACTTGATAATGATCACAAGGATCATTATCCTTGTGGAAAAGAATTAGTTTCGTAATTCTTTTAGGAATATGAATTATTAGGAAAAGAATTAGTTTCATAAGTGAAATGCCTGCTTTTTGGAGAAAACTAGATTTTTATGGCACAAAATAAGTTCCTGATGGAATATAGATTAAAAATTTTTAATATACAAAAGATAAAAATACCAGAAAAAACATAAATGCCTATTTACACAGATACATTTTTATGTTGACAAAACCTTTCTAAGAAGCTCAGAAGCAAGCATTCTGAAGAGTCATTTAGTAAAACAAAAATTAAATCGCCCTGCATATGAGAAAAAATAAAAGGCAGCATACTTGTAAAATATTTACTACTCATGTATGTGTGTGTGTATACATATTAGAATTAAAAATCTTCCTTTTATAGAGAATTCACTCAAATCAATAGAAAACCCTCTAATTTAAAATTGGGCAATTTAAGTTAGAGATCTAAATTGCAGATCTAAAAAAGTACTTGGCCTCTAATTTAAAACTGGGCAAAGTCCTTTTTTAAGATCTGCAAGTAACCTATGCATACAGGAAACAATATTAGTGTTCCTGGTTAGAGAAGGCATTTAAGTTAAAAGAGGAAGCAAATACTGTTTTCTATCCACAAAGTTTGTGAGGATAAAAAGCAGTGATATTTATAGTACTCCTTAAAGTGTAAGTTGCAGGTGAGTTTTCAAATAAACAATTTGATGGTAAGTACCATATTTAAAAAATTGTATATGCCCATTAGTGATCCATTCTATTATACTAAAATATTTTTAGAAAATAATGCAACATACACACAATTTCTTTTCTGAGCACTGCTTAAAATATCAATGTATTAAAAAGAATCCATTTAATGGCTTTTATAAATACATTTCAGTGAGTTTACAGCGTGGGATAATATGTGACCACTCAAGGTAGAAACATATACAGAAGTATGTTGACATTTGAAAATGTATTTTGGTGTACCAAGTGAGGGTAAAATTCAGTTTGACTATACATACAGACTATGGTCTTGTGTTATCTGAAATTATGTCCAAAATATGATAAAATTTGCTATTTGAGGATACTCGTTTTAATATAAAATGTTTTTCCTTTTTATTATCTTTGATTTCTGCATTGAACATGTACGATGCTATTAGTAAACGTTTATTATTAATGAAATAATTTTTGGGAAGAGCAGCAATATGTATTTTGCACAGATGAAAATAATTTCTCACTTTCTATATTTTATTTTTTTTGTGCATTTGTATATTCTGTGAACTTTTAGCATCTTCAGAAGAGAATCTTTTTATCTCTGCTTATTGATTTACATATACATTTTATTAAACATATTTTTATTATATATAGGCTTATTACATATATGTCAATAACTATAGATTAATCATTTTAGTGTAGTTTTATTATTAGAAAAATAAAATGACAAATATAAGTGCTTTATTTATAGCAGTTTTTTAAGATATTGTACTTCCCAACTGTATTTATCCTTTCTTTTAATCCATTTATCACATGTGTAAGCTGGATGCCTATTATGTAGAAGATACATTCTATTAACTCTCAAGACCTTTTCATCCTTAAAAATTTCATGTTTACCTGCTCAGCCTGAGCAAAGTGAGAGATTTAAAATTGGAGTATTAGGACTGAATCTCAATTAAGCTTTTCCTCTCATCTTTCAAACAAAAACACTTCTGAAGTGAGAAACGAGTAAAAGATAACTACCAACCAGGATTTTGGAAATTTATAACAGCTCTAAATAGTAATATTAATCATCAAAAATACCTAATTTACATGCATTCTATAAATCTAAATATGAATTTCCATACATTCTGTAAATCTAAATGTGGAATAAAATGAGCCATACCTATTTATTTGAATCCAAAGTTTTCTTTGGCTTGAAGTTTTTAAAATCTTGAAGAAGCAGTTTGTTTTAACAATTTGTTGTTTTTATTTCAACTCTCCTATTGTGTAGTCCTCTAAAAAGCTAAAATTTCTTTCAGTGTTAATCCTGTGACTAGGACTGCCATCGTCCTGTTGTATATACCGTATTCCACTTCTTGGAAGACACTGTGAATTGTGTGATGCCTCTTTATTTTATGCACCAATTAAAGATTGTTTAAATTTCTGCCAAATATAGTTGTAATAAATAATGAATTATAAATGGCATTTCAATGTCAGAGATGTTAAAATATGAGCAATTGAGCATCTTAGAATCATTAAAATACTGTGTTATCTCTAACCTTTAAAACACACCACGAAGTAGGCATAATTGCACCATTTTACTTAAAATGTTTTCTTTATTAAGTAGTAGTAATAATTATAATATCTAACAATTACTTAGCTGTTACATGTACTAGGAACTCTCCAAAATACTTTGCATAGATTCTCAATGAGGCATCACAGTGATGTCCTGTGAGATAACTGCTGTATTCATCTCCATTTTATTGATGAGAAAATCGAGGTGCAGAAAGTTTAAGTGACAGCTAGAAAGTGAAAGACCTTAAAGTAATATTCAAGCTCAAGTTGAACTGAATCCAAAGGCCAAGCTCTTTGTATTCAAACAGGCCACTCTTTCATTAATGCGGTGAGTAATAAGAGAACGAATGTTGTACTTTCTTCAGGAGAATATTAAATATTTGTTTTGAAGGCAGAGAAAGAGCATGGTATTTAATGTTTACAATTACCTAAATCGTTGTATGTTTTGAGACAGTGGGCTATACTTTGCCTAAAAGTCCTCTCACTCTCGTAGGACTGCTCTACACTGGGCCTGTGTCAATGGCCATGCAGAAGTAGTAACATTTCTGGTAGACAGAAAGTGCCAGCTTAATGTCCCTGATGGCTAAGGGAGGACACCTCTGATGAAGGTAAATAGTAGCCAGTTTTTTCAGCGGGAGATGGATTTGGTTTAAATACATAGAATAAAAATGAATTTAGTTGAAATACAACTAGTTTGTGAAACCTGTGGAATACTTATTTTGATTTCCTATAATTTATAATGTACTTCTTGCTTTAATACTGACAGGCTCTACAATGCGAGAGGGAGGCTTGTGCAAATATTCTCATAGATGCTGGTGCTGATCTAAATTATGTAGATGTGTATGGCAACACGGCTCTCCATTATGCCGTTTATAGTGAGAATTTGTTAATGGTGGCAACACTGCTGTCCTATGGTGCAGTCATCGAGGTGCAAAACAAGGTAGACATTAACCAATGTTATTTTCAAAATATTTGAAATCCATTTGTTTTAATGTTAACATGTGTAAGGCTTTTATATTTGGAAACACAAACATTCCTTGAGTGAAAATAATTTGAAAGAACTTAATTGTCTAAGATTTAACCTTAAATATTAATTTTTTAAAAGAACTATTAGAGAGTATGGCTTTTCTGTGCATTTATGATAAATATTTGAATTTGTTAAAGGTAAAACTTTTTCAAATATTCTTTCCTACCCAAGTTTTTTTTTTCTTTCCAATTAGTGTAAAACTACAGGAAAGCAAAATTTGCCTGTGTAAATTGAGTCAACATGTAAAATTTAGGAGACGTGCAGAAATCTGGATTTCCTCTTAAAGGATGGAATCTGGTGTCTCTTGAGCACATATGACTGTTTGGTATGCTAAGACGACGTTCTAGCTTTACACAAAGCATGTTTCCAGTTTGCCACTGTGCCCACCTAGTTACATCACTTACTGAACTTACCTCTTTTGCCTCTGTAAATATTTCAGTTATCAATTCCTCTCTCATAGTATATTTTGGTAAAGGTTTCAAGGTATTCAAGACAGTTGATAGCTGTTTATAATATATAGTTTATATTTTACATTAATTCATTAATACTGGGGTTGACTTCTAGAATTTAGAAGACTTTTTAAACAATGATTTTTCTGTATATAAACCATAAATAATAATCTTTTATTAGAATGCCTTTAAGCCTTTTTAGATTAATCATGGTTGTATTTGAATAGGTTATGCATATTGCAGAAAATATTATATCCTTCTTCTTAGAATTGTCCCTTAAAATTCAATTGATTTAGGGGCTTCTGTTATGCTAATCCACATAGATGAGTTAGAACTTTCATTAATAAGCCATTTTATTCATATTTTTGATATTTTTCCAAAAATTAAGTAGCAATTACAATAGCAACCAGAATAAAAATGGATTATTGCATTGAAAGAAGTAGATATGCATTAGGATCCTAGGATTATCATTATAATTGAGAATAAACTTTTATACTGAATTTCTAATAGCCGAGAAAAAATTCTATTGTCTTGTAATAGGACAAACCTCATGGACCATTTAGTAATAAGCAGTCAAAGTTCATTTGAAGCCAATCTCTTTCGATTTAGAGCCACTTCCTTAGTGACCCATTTAGAGCAGGAGTGCCTGACATTGGCATCTGGGATCTTGGGATTATTGATAGAACAGAATCAAGACAGTTTGTATCACCTACAGGAAATCTCCATTTTTCTTGGGAAGCTTTCAAAACTGTATCCCTGAAATTCTGATTTGTCCAATGTTAATCTCTGCCACAAAAATATATTGTCAAATAAGTATTAGGCAAAGTTCAAGTCATTTATTGAATAATGGACATTTAGTTCACAGTTTTATAATATTTCTTGAACATAGATAATGGTGGAATCTGTTGGGGTACAGTGCTTCTGGTAAGGTAATTATTCTTTGGAATATAGTTTAAGAAACACTGCTCTAGAAGTAATATTATAGATTACTCATTTAGTCAAAAACAAAGTATTTACTACTATGTCTTAGGGTTTAAGGATATAGAGATAAAAGATACAGCCCTTGCCCTCATGAAGCTCTTGGTTTAGATGGGAAACCATAAAATCATTACAATATAATGATTTTTGGAGATAACCAGAATTAATGTGGTGATGCAGACGCTGAATATTTACAAGGGAAGGTGCAGTGCATGGGAAAGCACAGAAAAAGGAGAAAGAGGGGACTGCTATTGATTTACTTGATTTACTTTCTACTTTATGTGTTTAAGTTAATAGGATATTATATAAGGTATTCAGTTCAGCTGAGAAATATGTAATTTCATGAATTATAAATTGTTCTGCTATTTTACAGGCTAGCCTCACACCCCTTTTACTGGCCATACAGAAAAGAAGCAAGCAAACTGTGGAATTTTTACTAACAAAAAATGCAAATGCAAACGCATTTAATGAGTCTAAATGGTATGGTAGTTCTTTTTTTTTTTTACTAAAAAACACTTGACTAGTGTTCTAGAGTAATAATGCTCAAGTCAGAAATATTAAATTAACAACATTTAGTTAAAATTATTAGATTATAGTGAAACATATCAACACAAATTATCAGAAGAAAAGCAATTATTTGGACTCGTCAACATAAAAAACAGTATATAGTAGGACTTATCTTCTCTTATTATATTGACTGATTCTTATTTGTAATCTGATGATTTTGGTTGCATTATTTTCTATTAGCTAATGTGGTTCTTCATCAGTTTTAAGAAGTATGAACTTTTTTAGTTTGCTTTATAATTCAATATTGAATTATTAACAGTTTTATAGTATTTTTCTAACTTCTCTTTTTTATACACTTTTTTAATTTCTTTTTTATTATTATTATACTTTTAAGTTTTAGGGTACATGTGCACAATGTGCAGGTTTGTTACATATGTATACGTGTGCCATGTTGGTGTGCTGCACCCATTAACTCGTCATTTAGCATTAGGTATATCTCCTAATGCTATCCCTCCCCCTTCCTTCCCCCCACCCCTCAACAGTCCCTGGTGTGTGATGTTCCCCTTCCTGTGTCCATGTGTTCTCACTGTTCACTTCCCACCTATGAGTGAGAACATGTGGTGTTTGGTTTTTTGTCCTTGCAATAGTTTGCTGAGAATGATAGTTTCCAGCTTCATCCATGTTCCTACAAAGGACATGAACTCATCATTTTGTATGGCTGCATAGTATTCCATGGTGTATATGTGCCACATTTTCTTAATCCAGTCAATCATTGTTGGACATTTGGGTTGGTTACAAGTCTTTGCTATTGTGAATAGTGCTGCAATAAACATACGTGCGCATGTGTCTTTATAGCAGCATGATTTAGAGTCCTTTGGGTATATACCCAGTAATGGGATGGCTGGGTCAAATGTTATTTCTAGTTCTAGATCCCTGAGGAATCGCCACACCGACTTCCACAATGGTTGAACTAGTTTGCATTCCCACCAACAGTGTAAAAGTGTTCCTATTTCTCCACATCCTTTCCAGCACCTGTTGTTTCCTGACTTTTTAATGATCGCCATTCTAACTGGTGTGAGATGGTATCTCATTGTGGTTTTGATTTGCATTTCTCTGATGGCCAGTGATGGTGAGCATTTTTTCATGTGTCTTTTGGCTGCATAAATGTCTTCTTTTGAGAAGTGTCTGTTCATACCCTTTGCCCACTTTTTGATGGGGTTGTTTGTTTTTTTCTTGTAAATTTGTTTGAGCTCATTGTAGATTCTGGATATTAGCCCTTTGTTAGATGAGTAGGTTGCAAAAATTTTCTCCCATTCTGTAGGTTGCCTGTTCACTCTGATGGCAGTTTCTTTTGCTGTTCAGAAGCTCTTTAGTTTAATTAGATCCCATTTGTCAATTTTGGCTTTTGTTGCCATTGCTTTTGGTGTTTTAGATGTGAAGTCCTTGCCCATGCCTATGTCCTGAATGGTATTGCCTAGGTTTTCTTCTAGGGTTTTTATGGTTTTAGGTCTAACATGTAAGTCTTTAATCCATCCTGAATTAATTTTTACACCTCATGCACTTTTTAAAAAATGCAATATTTGCTGGGCATGGTAGTTGTTGCCTGTTATCCCAGCAGTTTGGGAGGCCAAGGTGGTTGGATCACTTGAGGCCAGGAGTTTGAGACCGGCCTAGCCAATATGGTAAAACCGCATCTCTACTAAAAATACAAAAATTACTGCCATGGTGGCGCATGCCTGTAGTCCCAGCTACTCAGGGGACTGAGGCACGAGAATCGCTTGAACCCAGAAGGCAGAGGTTGCAGTGAGCTGAGATCATGCTACCACACTCCAGCCTGGGTAATAGAGCGAGATTCTGTCTCAAAGGAAAAAAAAAGCAATATTAAATAGAAACAGAAGTTTAAAACCATTTTGTCTTTAGGACGACTATTTGCTTTAATAAAGTTTTTTCTTTGAAGCATATTAATTTTAGGTTATCCCTATGTGACTGACTATTAATTGCTATCACCAGATACTGTGAATTTATTATTTTTTTCATTTTTTTCATAGTGTATTTTTATTTTTAATTTGTATGGGTAGAGGGAAGAAAGACATCTTTAATCTGATTAATATTTTAGTTAATTAAGCCATAGGTGAGTGATAAAGAGAAAAGAGATAGGCTTTTGATTCACACAAGACTGAGTTTAATTTCTAGCTTCCTCACTTGATAGGTGTGACCTTGCAAACATTACATAATACCAAGTATGACTTTCTATGTGAAAAGGAGAATAATAATATGTGCTTTAAGGACGATTGTGTTGAAGTAACATTATAAATATCAACAGCATTTAATTCAGTGTCTCATACATTCTTATCAACATCATTAACTAAACTTACTATGACTACTACTAATATCATTATTCCTAATATTGTTTTAAGCCTTCAGATTGCTCTCTCTTGTCTGACTTCTAGCTGATTTTGAAGTACAAAATATTATATCAGACTAAGGAAGAAATAGATAATTCTTCCCTTAAATCTTTGCCTCTTTTAGGTTAGTGAACAAATCATAATTCCTTGCCCCTCAAGGGACTTTATGTTAGCCAATTCTAGTATGCCATACCCCAGTGGGACATGAGTCTTTTTGCCCCTTCCTTTTAGATTTGGTGGTGATTTGCAAGGATAAACACTTGAGCACTCAAGATACTTATGTTTGTTAGTACATGTAAATGGTTAATTCTACACTGATAGGCACATATTAAATTGATTCTGCTCGTAATAAGTTATCTCTTTGTTATTTTAGCACAGCCCTCATGCTTGCCATATGTGAAGGCTCATCAGAGATAGTTGGCATGCTTCTTCAGCAAAATGTTGACGTCTTTGCTGAAGACATACATGGAATAACTGCAGAACGTTATGCTGCTGCTTGTGGAGTTAATTAGTAAGTGTTTACATTTAAAGGCTAGGTGAGATTTTATAGTTTGTTTCAGGTAGTTTTTGAAAGACAATGACTTAGTTCACTTCATCAGCCAGAAACTAGGCAAAAAGCCAGACTAGTTAGAAGGAGTACTGGGTCCAGGATTCTTTATTTTAGGACTTTCAACAACTTTATCCCTAGGGATCCTAATGTTGACTGCTTGATTTGAAGTATAACCCCTAGGCTCGGGATAAACACAGTGTCACAATTTTGATTTTTCTAATTAGTTATTTGGGTCTGGAAATGTCCACTTCGGCAGAAAACCTGATAGTGTCCCCTGGGGGCTGTCTTCCATACCTTAATACTTGAATTTTTAAAAGGAATCTAAGGGGTTCCTTAAGTCCAAGGAAGACATTCATTTTGCATAAGTCAGAAGGATTGGGGGGGACACGGCCATTCTCCTCATTTTGTTGTTTCCATTGATTCTGTTGCTGTGCCGTTGCCATTGAAACTGCTTCTGCAGTCTGGTAATGATTGACCTTTGTGACCAGGATGCCCTTACTAACACAGATCCCTCAGTTTTCATGGTGATCCATATGTAGACTTCAAAGTTATTACAGTTTTTTAAAGTTCACATACATATTCTAAGCCATTGTTTCCAAAGTACCAGCACCCTGCTCTGGCAGCTAGGACTTTTATCTTTTGCCACACACATAGTGAGCAAATTGACCATTCTCCTCCCACTCAAAACCTGATGTGAAACCCACATCTTAGCCCGGACTTGGCCTAGACCTTCATGATAAGTTATCATTTGAGTGACTTTTTCTATTTTCTCTAGCAAATATTAGTTGTGAAAGTTTAAGACTGTACGACAGGTTGAAATACTGTTACAGGAAGAAATTAGAGATCCATTTTTATTTTGTTACCATATCTATATTCCTGGCACTTTATATCCCGTGTAGCACCGTTTTATAGGTAGTGGAAGGTCTCATCTTATTCTGTAAAATCCCATGTCATCTTTCCAAAGTTGTAGTGGGTTCCAACTTGTGGTTGTTCCCTCAAGTGATTCCCTTTTCCTGAAAGTAAAAATCTTCCATGTTACTTGCATCTTTACCTCGAGTTTTTAAAATGTTTTCAAATTCTGCATTACCATGAAGCCATTCAATAGACTTCAGTCTATCTCAAGTAAGTTGCTTAGATTTAACAGAGCTAAGCCTCATCCATCACTGATCGGTCTTCACATATAAAAGTAGGGATTTGTGCTGGTGTCAGGGGTACATATACTAAAATTGAAACAATGTCAAGAAGGTTAGCATGGTCCCTGCACAAGGATGACACACAAATCTGTGAAGTGTTGCATATTTCTTGCAGTCCCCAAAAGGACATTTGACTAACTAGCTCCAAGGAAATGGTGTGAATCAAAGCAAAATGGGTGACACCCAGGATTGCAGTTGTGATTTTCATACAAAAAATATTTATGTAAGGTGATCTATGAAATGAGATGTGGTAACACATAGGATCTTGTGTGCAATATGTTGTTAGTAGGCCTCTCAGAAATGAGAAAATACCAACTTGCATCTTGTTTGTGGAACTTACAAAAAATAAAGGTAGGGTTTTGTGTTCCACAGCAGCTGGAAATGAACATCATGACTTAAGCATCATTCTAACAAAGATTTGTTGATTCAGGTTTAAGGAGGTAGATAAATAGTAGTAGTAGTCCAAGCCAGGTGCTGAGATCTGTTAGTTTTCTGCCCTTGGTGTGATTGATGAGGTCGGTAATAGAGGATAATCAGGTTATCCAATGTAATGAATTAATATATTTACAAATAAATTTCATTACAAATTATAAAATAGCTTAGATGCCTTGAATTACAAGCCACAAAGAATAGAACATCTAATAACCAAAAGTAGGAATTAATAACAGAAAACTGCAACATTTCAACATTACAACCTATGAAGAAACACTTTTTTTAAAAAAATTAAATTTATTTTTTGTAGAGACAGGGTCTCCCTGTGTTGCCCAAGCTGGTCTTGAACTTCTGGGCTCAAGCAATCCCCCTGTCTCAGCATCCTAAAGTACTTGCATCACAGGCATGAGCCACCGCACCAGGCCAACACATTGGGTTTTATTGGGAATTTTAAAATAGTTTCAGCAATAAGATTCAAGAATAAATTATTTCATTGCTTCACTTTTTCTTTGAGCATTTTAAAAATGTTATCTTGTTTAATCTTTGTAATAACCTAGTGAAATAAGTCTCTAAAATCCTCATTTTTAGAAGACATTGAGCCTAAGAGAAGCAACTTGTTCAAGAAAAAATACCTGTTGGTAACTGCGCTAGGACTTTTTCTGAGTTAGGGACATTTTCCATTAAGCCAAGCTAACTCTAGTTAATTTACTGAGTTATACTGCCCTCAATTCATGAGTATTTCATCTTACTTTATTTATTATTTAATTAGAAGCTTAATAAGTTCATAGAGCTTACAGACTTAAAGTCTGTGAAATAAGTAACGTTCTGATGTTAGCTCTGATATCGTCTGAAATACTCTAAGAACTTAATAAATTTGGTAAATGTTTTTTATATCTTGTTAAAATAGTAATTTTATTTATTACATTTTTATACATAGCATTCATCAACAACTTTTGGAACATATACGAAAATTACCTAAAAATCCTTAAAATACCAATCCAGGTAAGACTTCGGATAGCAAACTACTCTTGATGGTGCTACCATAAGATTATGGAAGTGCTGATCACAAAAAAGCAATTCAAAAAGCAATGTGCAAATAGCATGTGTTTACATATATACATATATGTGGGTGTGTGTGTATATATATATGTATACATAGCTTTGATTTATTTTTTTAATTTATTATTCAGAATTAGTTAAGAATTTAGGTGTAGGTAGTTTATAATCTCAAAAAATATTATCTGAAAAAATATTTAATTATGGTCCCTAAAATCCTATATAATATTTTGTGTATATAGGTAACACAATTTTTAAGTTTGTATATTGTATGATTCCTCAATTGTCATAACAACTTAGACTTGTTATACAATGTATAACCCTTGGTGTGATTGATGAGCTCAGTAATAGGGGATGATCAGGTCATCCACTTTAATGAATTAATATATTTATAAATAAATGTTATTACAAATTATAATTAGTTTACATGCCCTGAATTACAAGCCACAAAGAATTGAACATCTAATAATGGAGAGTAGGAATTAATAACAGAAAACTGTAACATTTGAATATTATAACCTGCAGGGGTCTATCCTGCAGACCCCGGCTGCATGATGGATGAGACACATACCCAGACACCCATATTCAGTGAAAGAGCAGCAAGGGTTCTGAGACCATTACAGACACCAAGGAAGGCACTGTAAGGAGTCAGCAGCCACAACCCTGGCAGGCTGGCCCTGTGGGCATTTATTAGCAAAGTTTTAATGACAAAGGCTTTGAGTCAACATACCTGTGGGTAATTAATCTGGTCACCCCACCCCAGGAGAGCCATCCTGCCCATGGGTGATCAAAGGGGAGTCTTAAGACTGCATGAGTAAACAAGCTATTTAGATAAACTACTCTACTTTCCTTTGTACCCACTTTAGGTTATTTACTCAAGGTAAGGATTAGACTGCTTTCAGCCATAACCCTATCTTGAGACTTTTACAAAACTTTCTGGCCTTCCAAGGAGATTTGTGTCTATGTCCTATAATGTCATCTTAAAATGTTTCCCACGAGCCTGATGAACTCACACAATAAGCTATGAAGAAACATGGTTTTATTTATTTATTTATTTATTGTAGAGACAGGGTCTTCTTATGTTGCCCAGGCTGGTATTGAACTTCTGGGCTCTATTTAATTTTTACAATAAATGGTTTGCATTTAGTAAATGAGAGTTAATTACAGTTGAATCTTGAGCAATATGAGAGTTAGGGTGCTGATCCCCCATGCAGCTGAAAATCTGCTTCATATGAAAATCTGTTTCTTTTGACTCCTCCAAAACTTTGCTAATATTCCACTGTTGACCTGGAGCCTTATTGAAAGCATAAACAGTCAATTAAACACATAGTTTCTATTTTATATGTACTATATACGGTATTCTTACAATAAAGTGAGCTGGAGGAAAGAAACTGTTATAAGGAGGAAAAAATATATTCACTATTTATTAAGTGGAAGTCAATTATTATACATAAAGGTCTTCATTCTTACTGCCTTCATGTTGAGTAGTCTGATAAGGAGAAGGCAGAGGAGAGATTTGTCTTGCCATCTTGCAGTGGGAAAGGAAAAGAAAAATCTATTAGTGGGCTCCTAGAGTGAAAACCCTTATTCAAGGATCAACTGTGTGACAAAGTGACTTGTGTCACTAAAAAAGTAACTATCTTTAGAATTTGGAATTTAATAATACTTTTCTGGCACCATAAACAAATGTCAGCAAGAATTACAAAACTTAGCCAGGGTGCATCAGTACCAATAGGAGATTATCTTTCAAAGATACCTACTGAGTGCAGAAGTCAGAAAAGCAATTCTTTGTTGAGAAGCGCAGGTTATGTTACATAGTCTTGTACCAACAAGGTCTCACTATTATCAACTTCATTCCATCTAAGTTGAAACCAAATAAGATATATTTACTTCATTAGAGCAAGGTATGTTGTTCTATCTACTGGATAATTAGTGTGTTAATAGTAATTTTGTTACAGCAAGATACTCTAATAGCCAAAATATTATCATTATAAATATTCAAATAGCTTAACTCTAAACACAAAAAATTATTAAAAAATTACAAAAACTTTTCACAATAATGAAAATGCTACTGTGATACCTAAATGTGACACAATGCATTGTACAATATGAACTGTATGAGCACATCTTTATTATATATTTATCAAAGGACCTCTATAAGTTAGGTTTGGCAAGTTGCAGGAGACAAAGATGGAATACACATAGTTTGGGTCTTTAAGGTGCTCATAATACAGAAGAGCTGTGCCTATTGAATTTCTGCATTTTTCCAACAGAATTTCCTTAAAAATGTTTTTTATTCGTTTATCTGCTTGTCCACTTAACAAATAACTGTCAGCTATCTTTAAGGTACTAAGTATCTTCCTTGTTATTATCATTGTCTTTTTTATTTGCTTCTTTATTAAGATACTAAGCATTTTTCTTCTTATTATTATCTTTTTTATTATTTATTACTTTATTTAGTGTTTACTCTGTGCCAGAACCCCTTTTGGAGCTTATAATTATTACTTACTATGTCATGCCATTACCATATTCAGCATGTGTCAGAAATTTTATATCCAAGGTGAAGAATTAAAGCTTTAAAATGTTTGGTAGTGTCCAGGCACAGTGGCTCACTCCTGTAATCCTAGCACTTTGGGAGGCCAAGGCAGATGGATTGCTTGAGCTCAGGAGTTTGAGACTAGCCTGACTAACATGGTGAAACTCGTCTCTACTAAATACAAAAAATTAGCCAGGTGATGTGGCCTGTGCCTGTAATCCCAGCTACTTGGGAGGCTGAGGTAGGAGAGTCGCTTGAGGTAGGAGAATCGCTTGAATTGCATTGAGCTGAGATCATGCCACTGCACTCTAGCCTGGGTAACAGAGCAAGACTCCATCAAAAAAAAGAGAAGAGAGAAAAGAAAAGTTTGGTAATATTTAAGGAAAGCATACAGAATAAGTAGAAGTTTGCCAGGTGAAGTCAGGAGGATGATATTTAAGCAGAAAGAAAATTTAACCAGATTGTGTGTTTGGCAGAAGGAACATCTACAGGAACACCTGATGAGGCTGCACCGTTGGTGGAAAGAACACCTGACACGGATGAAAGCTTGGTGGAAAAAACACCTGACGAGGCTGCACCCTTGGCGGAAAGAACACCTGACACGGATGAAAGCTTGGTGGAAAAAACACCTGACGAGGCTGCACCCTTGGCGGAAAGAACACCTGACATGGATGAAAGCTTGGTGGAAAAAACACCTGACGAGGCTGCACCCTTGGCGGAAAGAACACCTGACATGGATGAAAGCTTGGTGGAAAAAACACCTGATGAGGCTGCACGCTTGGTGGAGGGAACATCTGCCAAAATTCAATGTCTGGGGAAAGCAACATCTGGAAAGTTTGAACAGTCAACAGAAGAAACACCTAGGAAAATTTTGAGGCCTACAAAAGAAACATCTGAGAAATTTTCATGGCCAGCAAAAGAAAGACCTAGGAAGATCACATGGGAGGAAAAAGAAACATCTGTAAAGACTGAATGCATGGCAGGAGTAACACCTAATAAAACTGAAGTTTTGGAAAAAGGTACATCTAATATGATTGCATGTCCTACAAAAGAAACATCTACAAAAGCAAGTACAAATGGTAAGATGCTTGAGTGAACTTTGCAGGGTTTATTGGCACTTTGGGTTCCCTAGTGAAAAAAGTGTGATATGGGAGTTGTTGGGAATGACTTGAATATCTAAATAAGGCAAGCTTAGGCAACACTTTTTAATAGTGTAGAAATAAATAGATCTTATTCTGTAGGCCCTGGAAAAATTCTCACAATACTTCTGGTTGTAAATACTAGATGAACTAACTAACAGTGGCTAAAATCATAGGAACCAAAGTTGTTTTGGTAGTACAGGGATATCATAGGATCCCTTTTGTATTTTTTATTTTATTTTATTTATTTAGTTTTTGAGATGGAGTCTCGCACTGTTGCCCGGGCTGGAGTGCAATGGCGCGAGCGATCTCGGCTCACTGCAACCTCCGTCTCCTGGGTTCATGCAATTCTCCTGCCTCAGCCTCCCAAGTAGCTGGGATTACAGGCACCCACCACCACACCTGGCTGATTTTTTGTATTTTTAGTAGAGACAGGGTTCCACTATATTGGCCAAACTCCAACTCCTGACCTCGTGATAGCCCCGCCTTGGCCTCCAAAAGTGCTGGGAATTCAGGTGTGAGCTACTGTGCCCAGTCAGGATCCCACTTTTGGTTGGCTAATTAGCAACAGCTCCAATCATCATGCTCTCTCAAGACAATATTTAAAGGCTGGAAGGGCTGCTTTGTTCACATGTTTCTTTTAAATAGAGAGAAAACTTGAAAGCTTGCAATAATCTTCCTGTAACATTTTGTTGGCTGGATTATACCACATGCTCATTTCTAAGCCAGTCACTAGGAAAGCAAATGTAATTACTGTGATTAGCTTAGAAGAATGATTTCTATTTTTGAGATGGAATGGGGGGTAATGGAATAATGAATATCTAAATAAACTTGTGTTTCTGCAGCAAAAAACGAATAAATAATTACTAGGCATAGGAAGCCAGCAATGTTTTCTGCAGGGATTCATTGGAAAAGTTTGAGCAGGGGAGTCACAAGATTGGATCTGAGCATCAGGGCATTCTGGTCGTGGTATAAGGCAGAGATTGGCAAACTTTTCCTGTAAAGTGCCAGATAGGAAATATGTTAGACCGCTGGGTGTGGTGGCTCACGCCTATAATCCCAGCAGTTTGGGAGGCTGAGGCATGTGGATCGTGAGGTTAGGAGTTCGTTCGAGAACAGCTTGGCCAATATGGTGAAGCCCCATCTCTACTAAAAATATGCAAAAGAGCCAGGCTTGGTGGCACGTGCCCGTAATCCCAGCTACTTGGGAGGCTGAGGGAGGAGAATTGCTTGAACCCAGGAGGCGGAGGCTACAGTGAGCTGAGATCGCACCGTTGCACTCCAGCCTGGGTGACAGAGCAACACTCCATCTGAAAAAAAAAAAAAAGAAAAAGAAAAAGAAATATGTTAGGCCATGTGTCTCTATAACAGCTATTGAACTCTGCATTGTAGAGTGAAAGCAGCCATAGATAATGTGTGAGCAAATAGGCATGATTGCACTCCAAGAAAACTATGTATAAAAAACCATTTGGTAAGCTGAATTTGGCCTGTGATACACAGTTTGCTGGCCCTTCACATAGAAGATAGATGGAGGGTAATTACATAAAAAGATTTAAAGACAAAGTAAGCTTTTGTAGTAGTTCATGCTATAGTCTTTTTTTTTTCACCAATCTGTGGCCTAGTATCAATCTATTATGAAAATTTGACCCTTCCAGGGTAAAAGGAATCAAGTTCAGAAGCTCAATTTACAGATACAAACCTGTATGTCTTTCTTTGCCATTATTTTATTTTGATTTGTTTTACTGAATTTTTTTAACTTAAAAAATAACAATAGTAATTGGTAGGGTTTCTTTTTCACTGTGAAAGCCATCAGTTAAGGGGCCATGTCTAAGTAGGAAATATAAATATAAAATAATAAGTTTGTATTTCCAGTGTCACTGGAAAGATAAAGCAAGGGCAGAAAAGAGGTACAGTTAATATGGTTTAGTTATTATTGAGTTTAAAAAGCTAGGGGACAGAGAAAATCTCAGGTCTTAAGTTTACAGACTGTGCATGAGCATTTACAATGCTCATGGGGAAGGAGTAGAAAATTGTCAGGTCAGGGCTGGGCATGGTGCCTGTAATCCTAGCACTTTGGGAGGCCAAGGTGGGCAGATTATGAGGTCAGGAGATGGAGACCATCCTGGCTAACACGGGTGAAACCCCGTCTCTACTAAAAATACAAAAAATTAGCTGGGCGTGGTGGCAGGCGCCTGTAGTTCCAGCTACTCAGGAGGCTGAGGCAGGAGAATGGCATGAACCCAGGAGGTGGAGCTTGCAGTGAGCCGAGATCTCACCACTGCACTCCAGCCTGGGTGACACAGCGAGACTCCATCTCAAAAAAAAAAAAAAAAAGAAAAGAAAAGAAAATTGTCAGGTCAGCAGAGAAGTGCAAATAGTCATGGGACAGACCAACCATTTTCTTTACATATTGAGTTCAATGAAACATTCATGTGGGATATTTTCTGTAGGTAATTGGTTTATACGTATTTCTAGCTGGAGATAGAACTCTGGAGATGTAGGCTTAGAATAATTTTATTATAATTATTAGGCAAAGCCATAGATCTCAATGAGCTTATCCATGATGCAGAAGATGTAGAATAAGAAGAAAGCCATTGACAAAACCCTGGGAGTATCAACATTTCACAGAGTCAGAAGACTTGGTAAAGGAGATTGAGCAGTGGCTAATGAAAAGTAGGAGAGGAGTTACTTTTAAATGTGAGAATTTCAAGCAGTAAGATTACTGAAAAGTCAATTAGATTTAACTTACAAGTTCTTCAGTGGTAATCTGTTCAAAAGAATTATTTTAGGGTTGTTAAGTATACTGTTGATATGGTTGATATTTCTGGTGTCGAAGAAAAAATCTCCCAAGATCCTACCTAACTTTTTGTAACTGAAGCAGCCAACATACCTAGGGTCTGGAAAATTGTCTAGACTGGTAAGTACACATGCCAATATTTTTCCAGAATTGTCAAAACCTAAGGGTAAAGTGTGAGGAAAAGTGTTGTCTTTTTTATCTGCTTCTTGTGGAGAGTGGAGATCTGTGTTGTGTCTCTCTCTCACACAAACATAAACAAACACACACAAATAAGTACAGTAATTCACCCTTATCCATGGGGGGTATTTTCTAAGACACCCGGTGAATGTCTGAAACTGTGGATAGTATGAAACCCTATATATACATGTTTTTTCTATATATGCATATTTATGATAGTTTAATTTATAAATTTGGCACAGTAAGAAATTAAGAATAACTCATGATAAAATAAAACAATAACAATACATTGTAATCAAAGTTAGGTGAATACGGTCTCTCAAAGTGTCTTGTATTGTACTCACCCTTCTTTTTCTTGTGATGACTGTGAGATGATATAATGCCTATGTGATGAGATGAAGTCAGGTGAATGAGGTAGGAGTTGTCATGTGGTGTTAGGCTACTAATTATTTCTGGCTATCTGACTACATATCAGAAGGTGGATCATCTGCTTCATGTGATGGTGGATCATTGAGCCATGACAATGTTGATGGTTGGGACTCAGAAACAGACCATTTTGATGACTAATGGGCAGATAGCACATGCAAAGGAATGATTCATGACCTGGGTGAGATGGAAAATGATGTCTTAATATTTCATCATACTCCTTAGAATGACACATTATTTAGAACTTATGACTTGCATATTTCTAGAATTCCCCATTTAATATTTTTGGACTATGGTTGACCATGAATAACTGAAATCACAGAAATCAAAACCATGGATATTATATTGTGAAATCTATGTTTGGTCTTCAACACTGTTTTCTGGCGTACAACTCATAGAATGTTTAGAATCTCCAAAGTGATGTCTTTGTATGCTAATAATTGAGTGATGGCTGGCAGTCCCTAGGTAGCTTCAGGATAGGAGCTGGTCACAAGAAAGAAGAAGACATGATGTGTTGGGACTTTCAGCCCCACCCCTCAACCTCCTAGGAGGTGAAGATTAGGTCAGTTACCAAGAGCCACAGATTTTTTTTATTCGTGCCTGTGTAGTAAAGCTTTCTTTAGAACCCAGAAGGACTGGGATCAGAGACCTTCCAGATAGCTGAACATATGGAAGTGTTTGGAGGCTGATGTGCCCTGGGAGGGCATGGAAGCTCCATGCCCCTTTCCTATAACTTGCTCTATGCATCTCTTCATGTGTCTCCTTTGTGATACCCTTCATAATAAACTGGTAAATGTGTTTCCCTTAGTATTTGGGGCACTCTAGTACGTTAATCAAACCCAAAGAGGGAGTCATGAGAATCCCAACTTGAAACCAGCTGGTTAGATGATTCAGAGATCCACATTTGCAACTGATGTGGGAGGGCAGTCTTGTGAGACTGAGCCCTCAGCCTGTGGGATCTAACACTATTTCTAGATAGATAGTGTTGGAATTAAATAGAGGACAACTTGCTGGTTTCTGCTACAGAATTGATTGCTTATTTTTTGGTGGACAAAATCTTCCACACATTTGGTCACAGAAGTCTTCTGTTTTGATGATTGTGGCATGAGAGCAGAGGGAAATCATGTTGTGTGTGTTTCTTTCTACACATAGAGCAGATAAAGAGAGACTACTGTGTACTCTGCTCTAACTGCTCTTAGTTCATTTTTCTAGAAATTATACTTTCTAAGGTTGACACTGTCCACTTACACTAATTCTGATAATAATACAATTTTCTGTCTGTCTTACAGGATTCTGTTTGGATTATGACTATTGTATACTGTAGCTTACTTGTAGAGATCAGATTGTGATAAATTCTATTTTTCCGTGCATTTGAGAACTATAAAGGAGGGGAAAAGTGTTCTTAATGCATTAATTTCCTACCAAGAGTATACTTAATAATAATTTTACTATAGTCTCAATGTATGGTCCCAAAGGAAACCTTTATATCAAATCATGAGTCTTCATAACAAAGTGTTGGAATATTATGCTTTTTTAAACAAGATCTGGATCATGCACGAAAATATGCATGATTCTTTTAAGTTAAGTTGAAGTCTCGCAATGTCTCCTAGGCTGCTTTCAGACTCCTGGGCTCCTCAGGTGATCCTCCTGCCTCACCTTCCCAAGTAGTTGGGATTACAGGCATTTGCCATCATGCCCTCTTACGTTGTTAATACTCTGTATTTTCTATTTATATTTGTTAATTTAATGTATTTTACTTTTTTTCTTTAATAGTGGATGTGAGTTCTGTAGAGCCTATATTCAGGTAAGACTTTGCGGTTTTTTAAAACGAATAGGTTAACTCAGAAAATATAGAGAAAAGAAATCACTATCTGCTGAGTATTCTACTCTGGGCTAGACAACATATTATGTGCTTAATATTTATCATCTCACATAGTCATCACACAGCTTTGCAAAGCATCTGTGCTACTGTCACCTACTTTGTATTAAACAGGCAAATGTGGTTCAGAGAGGTTGATTAATTGGCCTATGATTCATAGCTAAAAAGTAGCTGACCCTTGAGTTTGCCATCTGCCTACTTTGGTCCCTAATCCCTTCTCTTCTCCCTCGGCATAGATTGATGGAGACCTCTGCATCACTGAGATCAAGGTACAGGTCCAGATTGGATCAATTCACAAAGTTACATTTTGTTATAGGTTAACTCTTTTTAGAGTTTTCTCTTAGAACACTCATTCATCAAATACTTTGTTCTAACATGTTTAACTGTTAAAGCGGTAACCAGTACCTTGTTATTATCATCAAAGTGTTTAGAGCAGATCTTACTTAGCTGTGGCCACAAGACATAGGCTTTTGTTTCATAAGGAAGACCAGGTAAATCTATAGATGGATTATTTTACTCTTAGTGGAGAATAGATATAGATATGTTATGTTAATCATATTTAGAGGCTATATCTTATAGAATTCTCTATTGACTGACTTCCAAGTTTAGTTTTTCTTCAAAGCAGTACCCTGCCTAGTTGCAGGCATTTTTCATTTTTTTTCTAGAGTCTTTTTTTCTTCTTCCATGACTTTTCTATAATCTTTTCCTGATTACTTTCTTCTCTGCTTTGCTTGGTGTTCTTTTCTTCTATTGTTTTATTCCTTTCTGCCAGCACCATTTTTCTATAGCTAAAATAAAAGGCACATGGAATTTTAGGATTTTAAGGACTCTTGGAGGCTAATCAAAACACTTTCATATTTCAAAATGTATTTAATATCCTGGAAAAATGGTTGTTCAGATGGAGAGTCTGAAACTCAAAGTGACTTATTTAAATATAGGAGGTAGCAGAAGTAATATTTAAACTGATTTCAAAGCCCATTACTCTTGTTTTTATATCATCATGTAGGTGAGTGTTTGAATAATAGGAAGAGGGAATGGGTCTAATTAAACAAATGGAAAAGGATAAGAATGGAATTAGCTGGAGAACCCAGTGGAAGTAGATAAGAATGGAATTATCAGGGAAAGGTCAAGTTTGAAAAGAAACAATCCCAGGATTGGTAGGAGTAAGAGTTTTACCAAAGAGATCAGAATGTTGGATTTTATGACAAGTTTGATTAAAGATAAATTAGAGGAACAAAAACACAGAAGACATTGGGAGTTATCTAGAAGAGCATACTAAAATAGGGTTCAAAGAAGTCCTGAATAGGTCACTGCTTTTTTGCTTGTTTAATTGGAGGAATGGGCAAACTTCAAGCTTTCTATTGAAAGATAAAAAAAAGAGAGCCACTGGGAAAGGTCTCTACAATCTGATAGAAATGTCCTATTCTGTTCTTTCACCCCAAATCTCACAAGAGTGGCTTAGAGCCCCTTGAATGCTAGGGGATTAAAGGTTGCTGAGTCACATAGATCTGTGGCCCAAGGCAGATGTCCCCTCCCCTTTGTCTCTTTTCCCAAGCCTCTGATGTCCTACCCATGTACATATAAAGCAGGGGTAAGATTGACTGGCAAGTAAGTCGTGGTTCAGTTGGGTTTTTGGTAACATGCTTATGCTGGAGGTGAATGACTGACTGAGACTCCATTTCGTTGTTTTTCAGGAACAGGTGAATACAGAACTTCTTGGTTGGTCATTGAGTTTATCTTTTCAGTAGTCTGTGCTTTGATGAGCTGAATATTTAAAGGTTGGAGACTGCCATGAAGCCCTGCAGAAGAAAGATCTGGAAGTGAGAGAGACACTTTCACTATATATAGTGGCTCCCACTTCCAGATCTTTCTCTCTGTATATATAGTACTTAGAGAAATCCAACTATCAGGTCTCAGTTTTTCTAGCAGTCTCTCTCCTTGGGTATAAGTACCTATGAAGATTTTTAAGGCTTTGCTAGTTTATGTAGACCTGAACAAGGAAGGACAAGTATAAAATAAGTAGTTAGATTTTATTATTTTTAATGTTTCAATTTTTGTGAGAAAAAATATTCCGAATAACAAATATACATTTGCAACTTGAAATTTGTAGGTTCAGCTTTTCAACATTTCAAATATTTCAGGGTACTGTTTTGTAGTGTTTCAGGGTGAAGGGAAGCAACAGGGCCTTCTTAAGTGGCTTTTATGTTGAAAACAAAGAATGTCATTTTCCAGTGACACAGATTAGTCTTTGAATCAGAGATAGACAATGGATAAGGGACAAGGTAACTGTATCTTTCTTCCTTATTTTAGGTTATAAAGTTTGTTCCAGTTTAGATATCAAAAGTTATGTCAGCCATTAAGTAGATTTCCAGTTCATCATTGAGGACAGTTTGTGAGGATGAATTATACTCAGGGTATGGCAAATATATTGGCAGTCACTATTTCTTATGGAACTAAGAGTCAGTCTTTATTGTATGTTTTAGGTTGGGGAGGTAGAGTCAAAAATAGGTAACTAAAATCATTTTTAAAAACAGAGGACAGGAGGGAGGAGCCAAGATGGCCGAATAGGAACAGCTCCGGTCTACAGCTCCCAGAGTGAGCGACGCAGAAGACGGTGATTTCTGCATTTCCATCTGAGGTACCGGGTTCATCTCACTAGGGAGTGCCAGACAGTGGGCGCAGGCCAGTGGGTGCGCGCACCGTGCGCGAGCCGAAGCAGGGCGAGGCATTGCCTCACCTGGGAAGCGCAAGGGGTCAGGGAGTTCCCTTTCCGAGTCAAAGAAAGGGGTGACGGATGCACCTGGAAAATCGGGTCATTCCCACCCGAATATTGCGCTTTTCAGACCGGCTTAAAAAACGGCGCACCACGAGACTATATCCCACACCTGGCTTGGAGGGTCCTACGCCCACGGAATCTCGCTGATTGCTAGCACAGCAGTCCGAGATCAAACTGCAAGGCGGCAGCGAGGCTGGGGGAGGGGCGCCCGCCATTGCCCAGGCTTGCTTAGGTAAACAAAGCAGCCAGGAAGCTCGAACTGGGTGGAGCCCACCACAGCTCAAGGAGGCCTGCCTGCCTCTGTAGGCTCCACCTCTGGGGGCAGGGCACAGACAAACAAAAAGACAGCAGTAACCTCTGCAGACTTAAATGTCCCTGTCTGACAGCTTTGAAGAGAGCAGTGGTTCTCCCAGGACACAGCTGGAGATCTGAGAACGGGCAGACTGCCTCCTCAAGTGGGTCCCTGACCCCTGACCCCCGAGCAGCCTAACTGCAAGGCACCCCCTAGCAGGGGCACACTGACACCTCACACGGCAGGGTATTCCAACAGACCTGCAGCTGAGGGTCCTGTCTGTTAGAAGGAAAACTAACAAACAGAAAGGACACCCACACCGAAAACCCATCTGTACATCACCATCATCAAAGACCAAAAGTAGATAAAACCACAAAGATGGGGAAAAAACAGAACAGAAAAACAGGAAACTCTAAAATGCAGAGCGCCTCTCCTCCTCCAAAGGAACGCAGTTCCTCACCAGCAACGGAACAAAGCTGGATGGAGAATGATTTTGACGAGCTGAGAGAAGAAGGCTTCAGACGATCAAATTACTCTGAGCTACGGGAGGACATTCAAACCAAAGGCAAAGAAGTTGAAAACTTTGAAAAAAATTTAGAAGAATGTATAACTAGAATAACCAATACATAGAAGTGCTTAAAGGAGCTGATGGAGCTGAAAACCAAGGCTCGAGAACTACGTGAAGAATGCAGAAGCCTCAGGAGCCGATGCGATCAACTGGAAGAAAGGGTATCAGCAATGGAAGATGAAATGAATGAAATGAAGCGAGAAGGGAAGTCTAGAGAAAAAAGAATAAAAAGAAATGAGCAAAGCCTCCAAGAAATATGGGACTATGTGAAAAGACCAAATCTACGTCTGGTGTACCTGAAAGTGATGCGGAGAATGAAACCAAGTTGGAAAACACTCTGCAGGATATTATCCAGGAGAACTTCCCCAATCTAGCGAGGCAGGCCAACGTTCAGATTCAGGAAATACAGAGAACGCCACAAAGATACTCCTCGAGAAGAGCAACTCCAAGACACATAATTGTCAGATTCACCAAAGTTGAAATGAAGGAAAAAATGTTAAGGGCAGCCAGACAGAAAGGTCGGGTTACCCTCAAAGGGAAGCCCATCAGACTAACAGCGGATCTCTCGGTAGAAACCCTACAAGCCAGAAGAGAGTGGGGGCCAATATTCAACATTCTTAAAGAAAAGAATTTTCAACCCAGAATTTCATATCCAGCCAAACTAAGCTTCATAAGTGAAGGAGAAATAAAATACTTTATAGACAAGCAAATGCTGACCGATTTTGTCACCACCAGGCCTGCCCTAAAAGAGCTCCTGAAGGAAGCGCTAAACATGGAAAGGAACAACCGGTACCAGCCGCTGCAAAATCATGCCAAAATGTAAAGACCATCAAGACTAGGAAGAAACTGCATCAACTAACGAGCAAAATCACCAGCTAACATCATAATGACAGGATCAAATTCACACATAACAATATTAACTTTAAATGAAAATGGACTAAATTCTCCAATTAAAAGACACAGACTGGCAAGTTGGATAAAGAGTCAAGACCCATCAGTGTGCTGTATTCAGGAAACCCATCTCACGTGCAGAGACACACATAGGCTCAAAATAAAAGGGTGGAGGAAGATCTACCAAGCAAATGGAAAACAAAAAAAGGCAGGGGTTGCAATCCTAGTCTCTGATAAAACAGACTTTAAACCAACAAAGATCAAAAGAGACAAAGAAGGCCATTACATAATGGTAAAGGGATCAATTCAACAAGAGGAGCTAACTATCCTAAATATTTATGCACCCAATACAGGAGCACCCAGATTCATAAAGCAAGTCCTGAGTGACCTACAAAGAGACTTAGACTCCCACACATTAATAATGGGAGACTTTAACACCCCACTGTCAACATTAGACAGATCAACGAGACAGAAAGTCAACAAGGATACCCAGGAATTGAACTCAGCTCTGCACCAAGCGGACCTAATAGACATCTACGGAACTCTCCACCCCAAATCAACAGAATATACATTTTTTTCAGCACCACACCACACCTATTCCAAAATTGACCACATAGTTGGAAGTAAAGCTCTCCTCAGCAAATGTAAAAGAACAGAAATTATAACAAACTATCTCTCAGACCACAGTGCAATCAAACTAGAACTCAGGATTAAGAATCTCACTCAAAGCCGTTCAACTACATGGAAACTGAACAACCTGCTCCTGAATGACTACTGGGTACATAACGAAATGAAGGCAGAAATAAAGATGTTCTTTGAAACCAATGAGAACAAAGACACAACATACCAGAATCTCTGGGACGCATTCAAAGCAGTGTGTAGAGGGAAATTTATAGCACTAAATGTCCACAAGAGAAAGCAGGAAAGATCCAAAATTGACACCCTAACATCACAATTAAAAGAACTAGAAAAGCAAGAGCAAACACATTCAAAAGCTAGCAGAAGGCAAGAAATAACTAAAATCAGAGCAGAACTGAAGGAAATAGAGACACAAAAAACCCTTCAAAAAATCAATGAATCCAGGAGCTGGTTTTTTGAAAGGATCAACAAAATTGATAGACCACTAGCAAGACTAATAAAGAAAAAAAGAGAGAAGAATCAAATAGACGCAATAAAAAATGATAAAGGGGATATCACCACCGATCCCACAGAAATACAAACTACCATCAGAGAATACTACAAACACCTCTACGCAAATAAACTAGAAAATCTAGAAGAAATGGATAAATTCCTCGACACATACACTCTCCCAAGACTAAACCAGGAAGAAGTTGAATCTCTGAATAGACCAATAACAGGAGCTGAAATTGTGGCAATAATCAATAGTTTACCAACCAAAAAGAGTCCAGGGCCAGATGGATTCACAGCCGAATTCTACCAGAGGTACAAGGAGGAACTGGTACCATTCCTTCTGAAACTATTCCAATCAATAGAAAAAGAGGGAATCCTCCCTAACTCATTTTATGAGGCCAGCATCATTCTGATACCAAAGCCTGGCAGAGACACAAGCAAAAAAGAGAATTTTAGACCAATATCCTTGATGAACATTGATGCAAAAATCCTCAATAAAATACTGGCAAACCGAATCCAGCAGCACATCAAAAAGCTTATCCACCATGATCAAGTGGGCTTCATCCCTGGGATGCAAGGCTGGTTCAACATACGCAAATCAATAAATGTAATCCAGCATATAAACAGAGCCAAAGACAAAAACCACATCATTATCTCAATAGATGCAGAAAAAGCCTTTGACAAAATTCAACAACCCTTCATGCTAAAAACTCTCAATAAATTAGGTATTGATGGGACATATTTCAAAATAATAAGAGCTATCTATGACAAACCCACAGCCAATATCATACTGAATGGGCAAAAACTGGAAGCATTCCCTTTGAAAACTGGCACAAGACAGGGATGCCCTCTCTCACCACTCCTATTCAACATAGTGTTGGAAGTTCTGGCCAGGGCAATCAGGCAGGAGAAGGAAACAAAGGGTATTCAATTAGGAAAAGAGGAAGTCAAATTGTCCCTGTTTGCAGACGACATGATTGTTTATCTAGAAAACCCCATCGTCTCAGCCCAAAATCTCCTTAAGCTGATAAGCAACTTCAACAAAGTCTCAGGATACAAAATCAATGTACAAAAATCACAAGCATTCTTATACACCAACAACAGACAAACAGAGAGCCAAATCATGAGTGAACTCCCATTCACAATTGCTTCAAAGAGAATAAAATACCTAGGAATCCAACTTACAAGGGATGTGAAGCACCTCTTCAAGGAGAACTACAAACCACTGCTCAAGGAAATAAAAGAGGATACAAACAAATGGAAGAACATTCCATGCTCATGGGTAGGAAGAATCAATATTGTGAAAATGGCCATACTGCCCAAGGTAATTTACAGATTAAATGCCATCCCCATCAAGCTACCAATGACTTTCTTCACAGAATTGGAAAAAACTACTTTAAAGTTCATATGGAACCAAAAAAGAGCCCGCATCACCAAGTCAATCCTAAGCCAAAAGAACAAAGCTGGAGGCATCACACTACCTGACTTCAAACTATACTACAAGGCTACAGTAACCAAAACAGCATGGTACTGGTACCAAAACAGAAATATAGATCAATGGAACAGAACAGAGCCCTCAGAAATAACGCCGCTTACCTACAACTATCTGATCTTTGACAAACCTGAGAAAAACAAGCAATGGGGAAAGGATTCCCTATTTAATAAATGGTGCTGGGAAAACTGGCTAGCCATATGTAGAAAGCTGAAACTGGATCCCTTCCTTACACCTTATACAAAAATCAATTCCAGATGGATTAAAGATTTAAACGTTAGACCTAAAACCATAAAAACCCTAGAAGAAAACCTAGGCATTACCATTCAGGACGAAGGCGTGGGCAAGGACTTCATGTCCAAAACACCAAAATCAATGGCAACAAAAGCCAAAATTGACAAATGGGATCTAATTAAACTAAAGAGCTTCTGCACAGCAAAAGAAACTACCATCAGAGTGAATAGGCAACCTACAACATGGGAGAAAATTTTCGCAACCTACTCATCTGACAAAGGGCTAATATCCAGAATCTACAGTGAACTCAAACAAATTTACAAGAAAAAAACAAACAACCCCATCAAAAAGTGGGCAAAGGACATGAACAGACACTTCTCAAAAGAAGACATTTATGCAGCCAAAAAACACATGAAAAAATGCTCATCATCACTGGCCATCAGAGAAATGCAAATCAAAACCACTATTAGATATCATCTCACACCAGTTAGAATGGCAATCATTCAAAAGTCAGGAAACAACAGGTGCTGGAGAGGATGTGGAGAAATAGGAACACTTTTACACTGTTGGTGGGACTGTAAACTAGTTCAACACTTGTGGAAGTCAGTGTGGCGATTCCTCAGGGATCTAGAACTAGAAATACCATTTGACCCAGCCATCCCATTACTGGGTATATACCCAAAGGACTATAAATCATGCTGCTATAAAGACACATGCACACGTATGTTTATTGCGGCATTATTCACAATAGCAAAGACTTGGAACCAACCCAGATGTCCAACAATGATAGACTGGATTAAGAAAATGTGGCACGTATACACCATGGAATACTATGCAGCCATAAAAAATGATGAGTTCATATCCTTTGTAGGGACATGGATGAAATTGGAAACCATCATTCTCAGTAAACTATCACAAGAACAAAAAACCAAACACCGCATATTCTCACTCATAGGTGGGAATTGAACAATGAGATCACATGGACACAGGAAGGGGAATATCATACTCTGGGGACTGTGGTGGGGAGGGGGAAGGGATAGCATTGGGAGATATACCTAATGCTAGATGACGAGTTAGTGGGTGCAGTGCACCAGCATGGCACATGTATACATATGTAACTAACCTGCACAATGTGCACATGTACCCTAAAACTTAAAGTATAATTAAAAAAAAAAACAAACAGAGGACATATTTTAATTCTACCAAGAAACATGATATAATATACAGAGGACTGGTCTTTCCCCAAATTTTGTTTTTTGTTTTCATTTTATAGAGTGAGCACCAAGATATGAACTAGCAGATTTTCTTTTTAAATATATGAATTTGCTCATTTATGTTGTATCATTTTTCTTTAAAGTTTTTTTGGCACACGGACTATTGAAAATTCACAGTGTACAAAAGTTGAGGAAGACTTTAATCTTGCTACCAAGGTAAAATATTCTTTTGTGAAGTTGATTTTCTCAGTTGCAATATATTTCTGTATAGTATTTCTTAGCAGTGGTGTATGTATCATTATTTCATGTTGGTAATATGAAGTTGGTCAGATAAAAACATTTTATAGAAATATGAGTAGTTGATTTAAACAGTTATTTGTTTTTTTACTTTAGTAAATAACAAATGATTGGTAAATACTTTGAGGGTGTGAGGGCCAAAAAATGGAATGGGCTGGAGAATACATAGTGACAGGAACATTATACTAGAAAAAACTTTTCCACAATAGAGAATATATAAAATCTGGTAAAGATTTATTTGGATAAGTAAACTTACTGTGACTTTTAAAATTATTCTTTTGTAACTTAAAACAAAATTCATGCTTAAATTTGTCTTGATGGACCCAGTTTCTTATTATAGTAATCAAGGAATCTCTCTGATACTGTTCAGTTCCGAAACTGTGCCACATAGCATATAGGGTTTTTTTTTTGCATGTATTATTTTGATATCATGTAGTTTTCAAGAGAGAGTTTTCTCTCAGTTTCTCTTCTTGGTTCTTTAATTACACCAAAATAATATTAGAAATTGTGAAAATTTATTTGGGCATGGTGGTGCATGCCTGTTGTTCCAGCTACCAGGGAGGCTGATGCAGGAGGATTGCTTGAGCCCAAGAGTTTGAGACCAGTGTGGGCACATAGTGAGACCTTATCTCTAATTTTAAAAATAATTGTAGAAATTTAGAAATGTAAATTCTGTTTCTCAGAATCTGTATTATTAAGGCATGCCAGTGTGTTTTCTAAGTTTTTCATTAAAAGTATGCTTTAAGTTCTTCATCTAAATGAAGAATGCAGATTTTACCCCAAGTAAACAACCAGTTCTGGAAGCAGAGACTCTGAATAAGCATATAGTAAGATTTTAATTTCAGAATTTTTAAATTGCAGTTTTTAAATATATTGTTCAAAGATCTTTGATCACATTTGAAAATCTTAAATTACGGAAGATTTTGTATTTAGTTATTTAAATAGTCATTTTGGAGCTCTTGCATCACTATGAGATACTGCAGGTTAGAAAACATACGTGTGTGCATCCTAGTGTACCCAGAATACAGTCTTGCCTATAAAAAGGATTTTAAGAGGTTTTCAATGTGAATAAATAAGCTGACAAATGAATTTTTATATAATGGAATATTACAAGTGAGATAATATGCATGATATATCTTATAATTAAATATAATGCATTTCAAAAATATGGCTTAAATTTATATTTTCTTTTAATATTTAGAATGCATAAATTCATGTGAAAATATGTCTCAAATAAGAAGACAATCAGAGATATGTAGTAAATAGGAAAGAAGATTACACTATATTTTCTAGTATCCTCCAAGTGGAGTTTAGATTAAAATAATTTTAATCTCAACTCATGTTCTTTTTTTTTTTTTGAGACAGAGTCTCTCTGTCATGCAGGCTGGAGTGCAGTGGTGTGATCTCGGCTCACTGCATCCTCTGCCTTCTGGGTTCAAGCAATTCTCCTGCCTCAGCCTCCTGTGTAGCTGGGACTACAGGCGCATGCCACAATGCACAGTTAATTTTTGTAATTTTAGTAGAGACAGGGTTTCACCATGTTGGCCAGGATGATCTCTATCTCTTGACCTCATGATCCGCCCGCCTTGGCCTCCCAAAGTGCTGGGATTACAGCTTGAGTCACCACGCCCATCCAAAACTCATGTTCTATTAAACATATCTTTTCAAGGAATACATTACTCTAAAATTCTGATTACCAGTACTTTCTTCAGGTGAAAAGTTTATGGAACATTCGATTTTAAATTTTTTCTCTCTCTGTAGTAAGAATGTTCCCGCTTTTAGGTATTGGCTGAAGACCATGTTTAACTAATTGAATGTCTTATTATATAATAATAAAATTAAAATCTTTATTACCCAGGTATTAACAAATAACTAATTGTAGTGTAAATACTGATCAGCATTATAGGAATATATTATGAACAAAAGTCTGTACTTTATGTGTTTCATCATATGTCTTATAGTTGTTGTTTTTCATTTTATTTCATGACTGAAGCTCATACTTGATTCACTGGTCACCTCTCTTGTTTGTTTCTCCCTCCTCTTTCACCTTTTTAAAAATGATTTGCCCCAGACTTTTTTCTCACAGAATACATTTCTTCAGTGTCTGCTTTTTAGAGCATTGCTGTCTCAATTGTCAGCATATTTATTTACAGGTTTCTATTTAGTGGCTATGTATGATTTTCATTAATCAATCATTGCCATCTCCATGATTTATTCTTTTTTTCTCTGTTTCTTGGAAGAAGCAGAATTTATACAATTATTTATACTTAGCTTTTTGCCGTTCAGAATAGAAACAACCTATACTATTTCAATGCAAACCCAGTTAAATAAGGTACTATTAAAGACTAAACTTTCATATTTTTCCACACAAGAGGTAATTAATACAACTGTAAATTAGGAAGAGATACTGCAAAATATAACATGTAATTTAACTTTTTAAATTTTAATTATTTCTACAATACTATAAACTACATAAGAGTAAATTTTTGTTCTAGGTTATTTTAGCTAAAAAAAAAAAATCTAAGGGCCAGGTGTGGTGGCTCATGCCTGTAATCCCAGGACTTTGGGAGGCCAAGGCCGGCAGATCACGAGGTCAGGAGATCGAGACCATCCTGTCTAACAAGGTGAAACCCCGTCTCTACTAAAAACACAAAAAAGTAGCCGGGCGTGGTGGCGGGCACCTGTAGTCCCAGCTACTCGGGAGGCTGAGGCAGGAGAATGGTGTGAACCTGGGAGGTGGAGCTTGCAGTGAGCCCAGATCATGCCACTGCACTCCAGCCTGGGTGACAGAGCGAGACTCCATCTCAAAAAACAAACAAGCAAACCAAGAAATTATTTTCTGACATTTATCAGAACATACTTTATAATCATGTATCAAGTAGATAATAGCTGCATAGTGCAATTCTGCTAATTTGCAGGATTAATTTTGAAGCCAGTGTAGAATAGTGCAAAAGAAAATAAGGCTTAGAAGGCACTAGGAATCTATTTAGTTCCAAAGTTGTTTGTCTAAAAACTAAATAATTTGTCTGCATTGATTTATGGGCAATTATATGATTCTGTGTATATCTAGATGTACAAAAGCTCTAACTGGATTCAGGGAGAAAGAGTTTAAACTGTAGTCTTAGTCTTGCTCAACTTGGAACTTGAAAAGATAATGCCTGGGACTTCAAAATATCAGTATTGGTATATTTTGATTATCCAGTATAGATCTGAAGGAACATTTCTGGAGTTGGATAAACATGAGAAATAGGACACCTGTAAAACTATAATAACAACAATTTGGTTGAGTAGTATTTTAATAAGTAGACATTCTTTTCACAAATAGAACTCTTTGAGTTTCTTTGTGGCAGCCATGTTTGCAGCCACATAGGTCATGTTTCACGAACACTTGTTTTTATTTTTCTCTTTATATGAAGGCTTGCTCTACTTTTCTGAAGTTATGCCTTAAGAATGAATTGCATACTTTATCTAATGATTGTTTGCTTTCATTTAAAAATAACATAAATATAAATTTTCCTTATGAATCTTTCCTTTCAAGCAGTTCTGTATCAGCAAAAAAGATGTAAAATTATTTTCATTATTTTAAGCCCTTGTTTTCCTAAATGAAACAGCTTTTAACAGAGTTCTGTTCCTACTTCGCACGACATACTCTGAAAATTCTCTTCATGCCATGCATAGTTTTTAACCAAAAAAATCTATAATTATGCATATGTCAAATGTTGAATCATTTGTATTTTGTTTGTATGTCCTATTGTTTTTGGTGAGGACTACAGTGTAAGGCAGATACTTTGAAGTAAATTCCTTTTAAAATATGCATGAGTGAATTTTTTGGCGAATATGATTTATTTTCCTTGCTCAGTAACCTAGTCAATAGCCACATGAAAGTAAAAGATAAGCGTGATCTACAGAGCATATTTGAGGTTTTCTCTTGAAATGTTTTTGTTTTCAATATGTGAACAGCCTTAAATCTAATTGCCTTTAAAGTTAAAAAATGTGTTTTAAAAAAGATTTTTAATAAAAAATGTGATGCTTGTCATTATTATTTTTAAATTGAAATTATTTATTGAGGCAGGCTGTGGTGGCTCACACCTGTAATCCCAGTATTTTCGGAGGGCGAGGTGGGCAGATCACTTGAAGTCAGGAGTTTGAGACCAGCCTAGCCAACATGGTGAAACCCTGTCTCTATTAAAAATACAAAAATTTAGCCAGGTGTGGTAGCTCATGCCTGTAGTCCCAGCTACTCGGGACACTGAGGCAGGATAATTACTTGGTCTTTGGAGCCGGAGGTTGCAATGAGCCAAGATCATGCCACTGGGCAACCCTGCGAGGCTTCATCTCAGAAAAACAAAATAAAAAAATAGTAAAAAAAGAAATTATTTATTAATATTATCTTTAACAGATTATCTCTGTGAGTGATACACAGAATTATGAGTGTTTACCTGAGGCTACATATCAAAAAGAAATAAAGACAACAAATGGCAAAATAGAAGGTAAGAACCATTTTTTATTTAAAACATCTTTTGTCCAAATGTTTGTCTCAAAGCATGAGGACTGATATACTCTGACACCCAGAGAAAATTATTTTTTAAATGCATAACATGGAAGAACAAAGGCAGTGAAAGTTATGTGTCTTCTCAGGTGTTGGCAACAGATTATATTGAGAGTGCCAAAAAAGAGCTGAATTATTAGTTTAAATTCAACATACTCTAAGACCTGAGGAAAGGAGTAAAACAGGGAATGAAGACTGAGGAAGACAGAGAGTACAGGGAGTACATGAGGGAACAAGAAGCAGGTTTACATAATGGAGAATGGTAAAATAAAAGAACTCTTCAGAGAAAGATAGAGCATGGTTAGAAAGCTGGGAAGAATATAAAGTGACCTTCCATTACCAAAATTTGGCAGAGAATTACAGCAAACATGTTGTCAGTCTTGTCTTTCTCACCGGTGGGAAGGCATTAGGGATGGAAGCACCTGACCATGGAGAGTTGTGTTTTATCTGCAGTATGTGAATATAAGCATATTTGCACAGCCATGCGTGTATATAATTTGTTATATACACTCAGTATAGACGAGAAGTTTTCACACTTTAGAAAATCAGCTGAATACCTTGTTAACAATGCACGCTGTGACTCAGCAGACTTGGGATTCTGGCATTTTTAATAAATTCTCAAGTGATGCTGTTGCTGGTGGTCCTTGCACAGCCTTTCCTTTGGAAAAATCTGGAAGAAGGGCAGTTGGATAGAAGTTCAAGACATAACAGGGTCAAGAGAAAGCATTATATTGCTTTTATTTCTGAGTATGTTTCTGACCAGAGGGGAAAAAAGAGGTAAAGAAATAGTAATTACAGATGTCAGATACTACCCTAATCAAAGAGAAAGAAAGTGTTGGGAAAATTGATTTTAAAAGATGTTGAATGGGAAGAATCAAGACCACAGATGTAGACATTATTTTGGCTAAGGAAGAGGGATTGTGAGGCATGAAACACAGCAAGAAAGAAGATAGCCAGCCAACTTTGGAGTTTCTGAAAAGGAAATTTGAGTGAATTCACTTCAGATGCATTTACAATATTTGCACTCCAGAAGATTAGATTGTGGGTACTCCAGAGACTACCGGAAGCAGGAGGATTACTAGAATTGGAGTAAACCATGGTGACTCATTAGTTTTCTCTATTACTATCAGGCATAAATGTTTATATTTTGTTGATATTAGCTATTCAAATGAGAGATATTTGAATCTAAGAGCATTAGCTTTATTTTTAATGAAGCAAATTGTTTTGGTAAAATTGTTGTTCTATAAAAATCTATTAGACACTTACCATAATAAACAAAGCCAACTAATTTTTAGAAACAAAAAATTACAGAATTTATTACTTGAATTCTAAAATTGTTTTTTAAAATAAATATTGTCCTGATTTAAAAATATAAAATGTTATTTATATGTGATAAGTATGTTGCCATAAATTTTCAAATAAACATATCAATATTGAAAGCTCATTATACAATATTTTTTAATGAGTTTTATAGTATTTTTTGCATGAGTGAATCAAGAAAATTTCTGAGGATAAACTAGAGGATACAGCAATGTAGGCATATGATTACACTGCAAGGATATGGGAAACAATGAATATTTTATTTAGTATTATCCATTAAGTAAATATCCAAGCTGATCAATTTGTAACATGTTCAGTGATGAGGTGTCAGTTCTGCATTCAGCTGAACTCTCATCATAATGGTGTACCATCTCAATTGTAGGACAAATTAAAGAACATGATTAATATAATAATATAAATTATTCCAGTGTATTTCATTGAATATATGGTGTAGGATTCTATATTCAGCTTTGACATTTATTTTTTCCGGGTCATAATTTGCTCCTCTGATCAAAGATCATTTCTCTTTTCATCACTCAGCATATACATATTAATATCAACACATTTTGCATGCACAACACATTCTGACTTTTGAAGTCTTAAGTGCATGTTTGATGAAGCCTAGATTCCTAGTTTCTTCAGTGTATTTCTGTCATGTGAGTGTCCTAAAGAAACATACCGAAAGAAAACCCCCTAAACCTAAAGGAATCATTCTCAAAGCTGAGAAAAAGGACTTAGTTAGATACTATCACTGGATTCATTTGTGGCTGGTTTTGTCATATTTACTTATGACTGATAATAAATCTCTTTTGCTTTTTAGAGTCTCCTGAAAAGCCTTCTCACTTTGAGGTATTGAGCGTTATAATTTTACCTTGAATTATTTATTAACTATGTATTTTGTGAAGTACACATTCGTTATTAATCATTTTTCTTCCAAACCCATTTAGCCTGCCATTGAAATGCAAAACTCTGTTCCAAATAAAGGCTTAGAATGGAAGAATAAACAAACATTGAGAGCAGGTAAATTTTACAGTTCAACTATATTAAAATGAATATTTCAATAGTTGACATATTAATAGTCTCATCTCCCCAATGTTTATTTTTCAAATATTATGGAAATATTTGAGTTAATAATGTCAATAGTGGTATCCACATTTGAAAAACTGATTACTTACAAGAACACGAATTTTAATTAGTTTTTTTAAAAAGTAGCTTTAATTTCAGGTGTTTCTGCTTTCATGTCCTCATACTGTAATGTTTTGTATTGGGAATGTCTGTATGACTTAAAGATTCAAGAAGGTGTATTTTTAAACTCTAATATTTTTTTCTGTTCAAAAATTGATTCAAATTCTACCCTTTACTGCAGGGAAAGCTTCAATTTTGACATGCCAATTGTGTTTTAACATTGGTTACCTCATGGGACTGTAGTCATTTGAAGCATCCTAAGGAAATCTGTTGTTCTGATTAGCTTACTTTCTGTGTGTGTGTGTGTGTGTGTGTGTGTGTGTATGTGGTGTGCACGTTTGTGCCTGTGTGCATGTATATGTGTGTTTGTGTGTGGTACCCTTAATTTTTAAAAACTGGGAGAAGTAAGTCCCAGCTACTCGGGAGGCTGAGGCAGGAGAACAGCGTGAACCCTGGAGGCGGATCTTGCAGTGAGCCGAGATGGCGCCGCTGCACTCCAGCCTAGGGGACAGAGCGAGACTCCGTCTCAAAAACAAACAAACAGAAATAATGATAATAATAATAAGTGGGAGAAGTAATCATTTCTTTATGATCATTTTGGTAAAACTGTGATTCTGAAGCATTTGGCTTTGTGTCTTTTCATTGTTTAGAGGTAAACAATTGTCTAAACTGGTTTTTTATATTATTCCTATGCATGCTTAAACATTATACAACATATGTGCACGGTCATAGATAATATGTAGAATTTGTTTTCAACTTCTAATATGTAAATAATTGTACATTGTGTAATTTTCTGTAACATTCTTTGTTTGATCAGCATTATATTGTTAGATCCATCCATAATGTGTAGAATTAACTCTGATTTTGTTTATATTAGGTTCCTTATAGAATTCCATTATATAACTGCACCACAACTAATTAAAGTTTGTTTATGCAAAAAACAAATATATGAAAATAAAAACGAGATATCAGTCTTCATTTAAGTTGGTTTTTACCTACTGATTTTTGATATATTAGAAACTGAAACTAAAATATTTCAAGTATCACTATGTACAATCATCTACTTTAATAAAAGTGAAAACTGTGACCTATGGACCATTAAAGCTATGCTGTTGTAACACATTATTTCCCTGAAACAGTGCAGTATAGACTTCATAGTACATATGAACTTCATGGTACATATATGCCACATTTTCTTAATCCAGTCCATCATTGATGGACATTTGGGTTGGTTCCAAGCCTTTGCTATTGTAAATAGTGCCACAATAAACATATGTGTGCATGTGTCTTTATAGTAGCATGATTTATAATCCTTTGGGTATATATCCAGTAATGGGATCGCTGGATCAAATGGTATTTCTAGTTCTAGATCCTTGAAGAATTGCCACACTGTCTTCCACAATGGTTGAACGAGTTTACACTCCCACCAGCAGTGTGAAAGTGTTCCTATTTCTCCACAGCCTCTCCAGCACCTGTTGTTTCCTGACTTTTTAATGATCGCCATTCTAACTGGTGTGAGATGGTATCTCATTGTGGTTTTGATTTGCATTTCTCTGATGGCCAGTGATGATGAGCATTTTTTTCACGTGTCTGTTGGCTGCATAAATGTCTTCTTTTCAGAAGTGTCTGTTCATATCTTTCACCCACTTTTTGATGGGGTTGTTTGATTTTTTTTAAAAACTTGTTTAAGTTCTTGTACATTCTGGATTTAGCCCTTTGTCAGATGGATAGATTGCAGAAATTTTCTCCCATTCTGTAGGTTGCCTGTTCATTTTGTTCACTCTGATGGTAGTTTCTTTTGCTGTGCTGAAGCTCTTTAGTTTAATTAGGTCCCATTTGTCAATTTTAGCTTTTGTTGCCATTGCTTTTGATGTTTTAGTTCTGAAGTATTTGCCCATGCCTATGTCCTGAATGGTATTGCCTAGGATTTTTTCTAGGCTTTTTATGGTTTTAGGTCTAACATTTAAGTCTTTAATCCATCTTGAGTTAATTTTTGTATAAGGTGTAAGGAAGTGGTCAACTTTCAGTTTTCTGCATATGGCCAGCCAGTTTTCCCAACATCATTTATTAAATAGGGAATTCTTTTCACATTGCTTTTTTTCCAGTTTTGTCAAAGATCAGAGGGTAATTTTCACATTTCAATGAATTTGTCCATTTTGTCTAAGTTGTCATGTTTATTCACATAAATTTTATAATATTACCTTGTATTTTTAACTATCCGTAGAATCTAAAATAATGTCACATTAACTCATTTCCAAAGTTAGTAATTGTAGCTTTCTCTTTTCAAGAGCTAGTTTGGCTAGATAGACTTTTGCTTTTATCGATCCTCTCAAAGTGTTTGGTATTTTTCAACTCTTCTATCATTTTTGTGTTTTATTAGTTCCATCTCTGATGTTTTAGTTCTCTTTGCCTAGTATTTAAAAAATCTATAGTTGGGAGCTTATCAACAACATAAATTGAATTCTCACAATTTTGGAAGCTGCACAGTTCAAGATCAAGGTATCATCAGATTTGATGTCTGAAGAGGTACCACTTCATGATTCATTGATGCATTCTTTTTCCCTGTGCCCTCACATGGCAGAAAGGGTAAAGAGGCTCTCTGGGGTTATTTCTGTCAGAGCATTAATCCATTTATGAAGGGTTGGCCCTCATGACTTAATTACATCCAAAAACTCCTACCTCCTAATAACATCACCTCTGTGATTTGATTTTGGCATATGAAAATTGCAAGGACAAAGACATTCAAACCAATACAAATATTTATCCTTTCCTCTGCTTCCATTGAATTTACTTTCTTATTTTTTTTTTTTTAGTTTCTTCAGGTATAAGTCGAAGTTATTTACTTGAGAGTCTTCTAATGTAGACATTCAATGCTGAAAAGTTTTATTTAAGTGCTGTTGTAGATGCATTTTACAATATCTAATGTGTTTTCATTTGAAGTTAGTTCAAAATACTTTCTAATTTTTCTTTTTACTATTTTTGGAACCAACCCAGGGTTATTTGGATGTTATGTTACTTAATTTCCAATAGTTGAGTTGTTTCAGGTACATTTTTATTATTGATTTTTAATTTGATTGCTTTTGGGTCAGGTAACATGTTTTGTATGACTTAAATCCTTCTTAATCCTTTTACTAAGATATAATCTAGAATATAGTCCTTGAGTACTTCTGAAGAATGGTGTTAAGTCTACCATATTCTTGCTGATTTTCTGCCTCCTTATTCTACCACTTGAGCAAGGGGTTTAGAAATTTTAGACTATACTTAGGCATTTGTCCATTTCTTTTGCAGTTCTGTCTATTTTTGTATCATGTATTTTGAAGCATTTATGTTATTATCTACATAAATATTTAGGACTGTTATGTTTTCTTGATTCAGTGAACCCTTTGTCACTATAAAATCACCTTGTTTATTGCTGATAATGTTTTTGCTATGAAATGTACTTTGGTATTAATACAACCACTCTTCCTCAGCCTTCTTTTGTCAAGTGTTAGTGTGGTATATCTTGTTTCATCTTTAACCAATTTTTGTCTTTATATTTAAAGTTTATTTCTTATAGGTGTTATACAGGTAGATCTCACTTTTATATCCATTCTGACAATCTGCCTTTGAGCAGAGGTTTTTAGACCAGTTTAATTTATAATGTAATTATTGATGTGATAAAAGTTGTCTGTCAGCATGCTGTTTGATTTCTATTAGTCCCAGATCTTCTTTGCTTTGTTTTGTTCTTTTACTGCTTCCTTCAGACTAGTTTAGTAATTTTTATGATTTAGTTTTATATGTGTATATATATATATATAGGTATAATGTTTTTTAGTTATTGATCTGGTTGTATATTTCTTCATGATTTAGTCATATCTTTTTGTGGTATAAGTTTATTTGGCTATTAGGTATAATTCTTTGCTTTGCTGTCTTAATGGTTGTTTTAGGATTTATAGTGTATGGATTTACCTCATCACAACTCACCTTCAAGTAATATTATATCATATCATAGATGGTATAAGAAATTCCAATCATATATTTTCATTTCTTCACTTCCAGCCAGATACCAGCCTGGATCTGTGGGATTGTAGCATTTGTTAAGTTTAGAATATATTTAGCCAATTTTTCCTCAGATGTTTTTTCTGTCTCTCCTTCTACATCTTTGTGGACATACATATTACCTGCTGGGAGTTTGCTCATAGTTCTCTAGTGTCTCAAATTTGTGAATCTTTTCTTTCATGATGGCAAATCAATCTATGCTCATATCTACTCAGTGTAGCTTTCATCTGAAGCATTGTAACTTGTATCTCTAGAAGTGCAATTTAGTTTTTAAAAGTATCTTCTATTGCTTTACTTATCTTCTTGATTTTTATTGTAGAATAGAGTTGAGTTACTTATAAACAGCTTGATCCTTTTCATTTTTGCTTTTTATGAGCTGACTCCCCACACCTGAGGCAAGGCCTTTCAGACTATTCATTTTCCTGTGAAGTCTGAGTCTTCCCAGGCAAATCTATAAAAATAGACACTCTTCTTGGCACTATGTGAGCACCAGGTGTGATTTTCTCTAATTTTATAAGTTCCGTTCTGACCTGGCTTGGTCTTAGGTAGTTTTCTGTCTTACATGCAATCTTCATTATTTTGCTAAATACTGGGAGGCAATTTCCAGGGGTTTCTTGCTTTTGCTTCTGTATCTCTGTCTCCTCCTCAGTGTTCTGTTCTATATTGTCTGTCTCCTTTGGTTTTACCAGACTCTAAGCTTTATCACTGTAACCAAGAGTGTCTGGTAGGTTCCACCTCAGTTTTTGTTTCCTGTGTCAGGTCTTGGAATCTCTGTCAAAGCAAGAAGCTGAAACATTCATAAGGTTTGGTTTCCACTTTTTTTTTCTGTTTTTCAGGGACTATCATCTTCTTTGCCTAATGTCCACTATCTAAAAAATTGTTTAGTGTATTTTGTGTGTTTTATTTTTAGTTATTTTAGCTAAGAAGAAAAATCAGTACCTGTTGTTCTCTCTTGGCTGGAGGCAGACTACACTAGAGCTTCAGCACATGCCACACACTGGCTAAAATGCTTTTCTTCCCCCCTTGCTCAACTGCTTCCTTTTCAATCTTTGTTCCTCAGTGTAGCCATACATTCCTCAGGGGAATTTTCCATGCACCTAGTACAGATCCTATTCTTAGCAATCTATTTTCTTACAGTATCTATCTGAATTTATAATTGTAACTTTTCTGGGGCTTTGCTTTTCAGTATATTTTAAGCTAAACAAGAGCAGAGTTTTTTTTTTCTGTTTAATCTGCAGAGCTTAGTATAATGCCTTCCACATGGTAGGCAATCAATACATATTTGTTGAGTGTATGAGTTAGTGATTGTTAAAATATGCAGCCCTTTATATCCCAAAAGTACTAATATATTTTATTTCTATCTCCTCCTTGGGACAGATTCAACTACCCTATCAAAAATCTTGGATGCAGTTCCTTCTTGTGAAAGAGGAAGGGAACTTAAAAAAGATCACTGTGAACAAATTACAGCAAAAATGGAACAAACGAATAATAAGTTTTGTGTACTACAAAAGGAACTGTCAGAAGCAAAAGAAATAAAATCACAGTTAGAGAACCAAAAAGCTAAATGGGAACAAGAGCTCTGCAGTGTGAGGTATGACATCCTAGTTTTAAATAAATATTTCAACTATTTATACTAAAAGTATGTAGGATACTTTTTGTAAAAGCTGACTTACATTCTGAGATATAACTGGAGAAAAAAATCTGTCTTGTAGAGTGTCAAATTCTTTTAAATAATAAAAGTTCTTAAATGTGAATACTTCCACTGATAATTAATGCATATTTATTTAAATCACAATTTTAATGGCTATATAGAAGGCCATTATTTGGAAATACCATTACTTAGAAATTAATTTTTTTGATTTTTAATTGTTTGTATTATAAATGCTACAAGGTATAACTGCATGTAAATCTTTTTCTACCTTTCTAATTATTGACTTGGAATAAATTCTTCAGTATAGAAATATTTAGTTAAATTATAGGAAGTTTTTAAAAAGTTCTTTGTTCATTACTTCTAAATTGTTCTCAAGAAAATTTATATTCATTTACAGTTCAACAAAGAGAGTGTGAAACGGCCATTCTTCTCTCTCCAAGAATCAATTTCCTTTAATTATACACTTTTAATCTTAATGTGCATGGAATATAAAGAAAATATAATTTATGATTAGTTTATTCAACATCTCTCGCTCTCCTACATAAATAAAATTAATTCAGAGTTCTAGGTTAAAAATACATATTATTTTTATTCTTTAATTAAATATTTATACTCTTTCTTGTTCTAAAGGAGATTTAAAATTTGTTGAAAAATATATAATACTCAACAAGATATGTTTAAGTCTTACTCAAAAAAGAAACAAAAGGCATATGGGATGACACATATTAGACTCTTTAATCTAGTCTGAGATTATAACATTCAAATTATTTTTAGGGATATTTGCCATATTTTATAAGTAGAAATATTTATGTCTAATAAATCTGTAAACCTTTTTCATAAAAAGTAATGTCACTTTAATCAGTTAACTCTAAATGATTTGTCCTCATTGAGGAGTAATTTTGACTGTGTGATTTTTTAAAAACTAATTTTCAACTTATAAATTTACTAGATAGCTTCCAATATTCTTTTCCATAACAGTTGTCAAAGTTACTAGTAACAGAAACTTTCTAACTAGAAGAAGTTTTTTCTCACTATTTTTCAAGTATGTATGTCATTTGGAAGAGGTTACAGAGTAATGAATACCAGAGAACTAGAAAGAAAAAAAAATTCAGGAATATAGGAATTTTATTGGAATAATAAACCAGTATAGGAAGAAGTAGATCTCAAAGTGAATTCTATTTTCTAACAAAATGAAAATGTTTAATGGCAGATTGACTTTAAATCAAGAAGAAGAGAAGAGATGTCGATATATTAAAAGAAAAAATTAGACCCGAAGAGCAACTTAGGAAAAAGTTAGAAGTGAAACAACAACTTGAAGAGGCTCTCAGAATACAGGATATAGAATTGAAAAGTGTAACAAGTAATTTGAATCAGGTAAATCAATCTCTGGCAAAAATTTTATATTTCTGACTTTATTTCATCAGTATTACTTTTAACATCCCTTTGATTTAGTATGTGTTATTCAGGTCTAAATCAAACAAAAGTATTGTCTTAAAATTAACTATGACTTTTGTAGCTACAGTTATTTATTATAAATTATGGCATGCAAATAGTATCTTATTTCAGTACAAAGAGCTTTTGAAAATAATGATAATCCCTACCATATACTTAGTGATAATTTATTGGTAAGTATTTTATTCCTAGCAACATAGTTTAGTGTATTTTTCCTAGTTAACATTTAATACTGACTCAAACATTATCAAGAGGAAGCAAAAGTTAGTGTAGTAGTAAATAAGCTCATGGTTTTCTAAGTAGGGCTCTCTAGATTTTATCTTCTTTACCACTTTTGTTTTGTGATAGAAGACTTCTTTTATATTTACATATTTACCCAGTAGAATTAACTGAGATTTGGTGGAGAAGTCCTGGATGTAGACTCAGAAGACTTGGAGAAAATCCTACAACTTGTTTATATTTTTAATCTTTTCCTTTCAGACTTGTGATAACTAAAAGTGCTTGTTACAATGTCTCAACTTATCAAACATTCATAAATATAATTCTCACAATTAACTATATTTTTTAGAAAAACAGAATATCTAGAGAATATTCTCAGGAAAAAGGAACTGAAAGAGCTTCCGGAAGTTTTATCTGTCTAAATATATGCAGCACTAAGGCTCTTAGTATGGGATCTTGTATAGGTTAGACATCAGAGTGTAAACCCAATTTTCGTATGTAGTCAAATTGATTAATCTTTTATTTTATGCTTTTGAGCTTGTTGTAATTCAGGGAAAGTTTTTTTTTTTTCAATTCTGAGGCTCTTAAAAATTCTCTAGTCATTTCTCTTTTACTTTCATGAATTCGTTGTCTCCAAATAAATGTTTGAACTTTGGGGAATTTATGCTCTATAGCATTTGAAGTTTTGATTCAATGGTTCTTCAACTGATACCTACTTATAAAAACCCTTTCATTGTATAAACGTACAAGTTATTCTTTAATTTCAGAAGAACTATGATATGCCATTTTACTGAGTGCTAGTTAAATGTTTATTTTGTTTTATTTAGGTTTCTCACACTCATAAAAGTGAAAATGATCTCTTTCATGAAAATTGCATGTTGAAAAAGGAAATTGCCATGCTAAAACTGGAAGTAGCCACACTGAAACGTCAACACCAGGTGGAGGAAAATAAATACTTTGAGGATATTAAGATTTTACAAGAAAAGAATGCTGAACTTCAAATGACCCTAAAACTGAAACAGAAAACAGTAACAAAAAGGGCATCTCAGTATAGAGAGCAGCTTAAAGTTCTGACAGCAGAGAACACGATGCTGACTTCTAAATTGAAGGAAAAACAAGACAATGAAATACTGGAGACAGAAATTCAATCACACCATCCTAGACTGGCTTCTGCTTTACAAGACCATGATCAAAGTGCCACATCAAGAAAAAACCAAGAACTTGCTTTCCACAGTGCAGGAGATGATCATTTGCAAGGAATAGTGAATGTTGATGTGAGTAATACAATATATAACAATGAGGTGCTCCATCAACCACTTTATGAAGCTCAAAGGAAATCCAAAAGCCCCAAAATTAATCTCAATTATGCAGGAGATGATCTAAGAGAAAATGCATTGGTTTCGGAACATGCACAAAGAGACCGATGTGAAACACAGTATCAAATGAAGAAAGCTGAACACATGTATCAAAATGAACAAGATAATGTGGACAAACACACTGAACAGCAGGAGTCTCTGGAGCAGAAATTATTTCAACTAGAAAGCAAAAATAGGTGGCTTCGACAGCAATTAGTTTATGCACATAAGAAAGTTAACAAAAGCAAGGTAACAATATTCAGTTTCTTGAGACAAAAATGCAACGTCATCTAAAAGAGAAAAATGAGGAGGTATTCAATTATGGTAACCATTTAAAAGAATGTATAGATCAATATGAAAAAGAGAAAGCAGAAAGAGAAGTAAGTATCAAAAAATATAAATACTTTTCAACCTTCCTGAAAGAAAATGGCCTTGGCTAAATGCTGAATCTAGTTGAATATATATATATACACACACACACACATATATATATATGTGTGTGTATATATATATACACACATATATATGTGTATATATATATGTATAAATAGATGATAAATGTACTTACTATATCAGCTTAGAAACATGCCTCATTTCCACCAAATTGAAAGCTAAGAGACGTTTTACTTTGAGTAAAGGCATTGTGTCACTGATGAAATTATAAGAGTTTAAGTTAAAGATTTTTAATAGATTAACATTAATGACATTGGCTTATACTGCTGAAATAAAGGTTTTAATGTCTCTTTGTGGCCACATTTTTTGACTATAATGAAGCAGAAAAATGGGAATGCCCATATCAGCAATTAGTATTTTGAAATTAAGATTCAGTTCAGCAATTTACATTGACAGTTAATTCTAAATTTTCCAGAGGAACAGAAGTGTATTTGAAGTATATTTTGAAGTGTACATTTCTGCATCTTGTAATAACACTTTGTTAGTAGCTTTTTATATATTTTAGTTGGTAGAATTTTATTTTCATTTATGTCAATTTGACTTAATCTGAACATATTTGAATCTGAAATTATGTATTGTTAAAACCTCTCAATTTTTTAAAGGCATCTGTGTTTTGTTAAATAATACCTTAGGACAAATGTAGTGGATTTTAGCAATATCAAATTTGATTTAATCACCCCACTGGTATTCATAATTTATTTTGAATATTGTTACAAATCATTTGCTCATAATTTCGATTTCAAGGCTCAAAAACTATCATGTGGATAGAACTTTGTTCCACAGAAAGATGATTGTAGCTATCTGTGATTTATTAGCTTTGCATTGGATCCCCATTTTTCAATTCATAAGGGGTGGCAGGGTTCATGTATAGTACAAAAGAAGTGAGTAGAGGAGAGAAACATAGGAGCTGAGGTCAGGAGGGATGTGGAGACCAGGTTACCAAGGGCCTGTAAAGTTTGAAATAAAAATACTTTTATTCTGAGATAAAAATCTATTGGAAAAATTTCAGCAGGTGATTGAATATGTGAGGAACTTTGACGTTGATTTGTGCTTCTAATACAGAAGAAGGAAAGAATTCCACTGTGTAGAATTTACCACCACTAGTCCTGCCATTTTTTTTTTGAGACTTCTGTAAGTTGTGAAGAATTACAGATTCATTAAGGGAAAAAATTACTAGTGAGATGAATCTTGTGTCTAGTAAGACAGTACCAATTTGGCAGAAAGATTACACCTTCTTGTGTCCTTAAGTAAATTCACTAACAAGGAGCAATGTGCACAAATGAAGAAAATAAACTGAATCAATATATTTGGGGATACTTTTGAAAGTAAATATTGTTAATTTGATAAGATGATTTACGAAATCAAAAACATGTCTTGTCAGGTCATTGTGAGACAACTTCAAAAAAAATTGGCTGATCTTAATAAACAGTGTGAGGCTTCACTAGAGGTTACATCACATTCTCACTCTCTGAGGCATCAATAGAGGCTACATCACATTATCACATTAATCTCAAAGGTGAGATACAGGATTTAATGAGGAAATGATTTCAAATCAAAAGTCAAGTGTGTGTTAAATGTGACATGCCAACAGTGAGTCTATAACTGGTTAAATAATATAAATTGTTTTATGATACTAATATCCATGGGAAGACTTCTTTTATATGTTCATTACAATTAGTTTTATTACAATTTTATTATTTTTATAAAGTGCTTATTTTTAAAACTGTGGCTGTCATTCTGCAATGTTTTTCTTTTTTTTCAGATTAAACAGTAAAATTTATTGTGAACATTTGCTTCTTTTTCCATTTTAAAGTTAAACAAGAAGAAAAGGTAAAATGAAAAGAAATAACCAAAAATTTACTTCCCAAGATAGGATGTACAGAACTAAAATGATAAAAGTCATATAACAATGGTACCCTAAACCACCCACCTCACAGCATAGGGCAGAGATGTCCTGGCAGTGCTTCTGGTGTGTGGGATGGGGGTAGAATCCCATGCATGAGAAGGGGACAGGTCCTTTCTTCACAAGACCAGTCTTTGCTCCAGAAATGAATCCTTATCATGAATCCCTGAGACGTTCAGTGTTTTCAGTTATTTTTCTTGGCTGTAGGAATGTCACAATGGACTGTAGAGTGTCATATATAGTTTTCAGTAAAATACTGGACAATAGAGTTTATAGTCTCCCATTTAAGCACAAGCCTAGACAGACAGGAACACTTTTATATACTTATAAAAACACAAATTTCCTTGTTTTGTGGAAATAAATCCCAACTATTGAACCTTCTAGTTAAGAGATTGACAACTCTATACTTGGTTCAGGATACTTTCTCCCCTCTTTTCTCTCTTCCTGTCCCAAGACTCCAAGTTCCTGTCTTATGGTTAGCTAGGAGAAACTATCCACGAACACACACACTCACACACACACACGCCTCTACCCTTGGGGTGATGCACAATGCTTTTTTATTATTATTATTTATTGATCATTCTTGGGTGTTTCTTGGAGAGGGGGATGTGGCAGGGTCATAGGATAATAGTGGAGGGAAGGTCAGCAGATAAACACGTGAACAAAGGTCGATGGTTTTCCTAGGCAGAGGTCCCTGCAGCCTTCCATAGTGTTTGTGTCCCTGGGTACTTGAGATTAGGGAGTGGTGATGACTCTTAACGAGCATGCTGCCTTCAAGCATCTGTTTAACAAAGCCCACCTTGCACCGCCCTTAATCCATTTAACCCTGAGTTGACCCAGCACATGTTTCAGAGAGCACAGGGTTGGGGGTAAGGTTATAGATTAACAGCATCCCAAGGCAGAAGAATTTCTCTTAGTACAGAAGAAAATGGAGTCTCCTATGTCTACTTCTTTCTACACAGACGCAGTAACAATCTGATCTCTCTTTCTTTTCCCCACATTTCCCCCTTTTCTTTTGACAAAACCGCCATCATCATCATGGTCCGTTCTTGATGGTGGCTGTCTCTTCAGAGCTGTTGGGTACACCTGCAGAAAGGCTGTCACTTCACACTTGGAAGATTGCACAACGGCCAGGCAGAGACACTCCTCACTTCCCAGACAGGGCGGCTGGGCAGAGGCGCTTCTCACTTCCCAGATGGGGCAACCAGGCAAGAGGCGCTCCTCATTTCCCAGATGGGGCGGCTGGGAAGAGGTGCTCCTCACCTACCAGATGAAGGGCAGCCAGGCAGAGGCACTCCTCACATCCCAGACGATGGGCGGCCAGGCAGAGGTGATCCTCACTTCCCAGACGGGGCGGCTGGGCAGAGGCACTCCTGACTTCCCAGAGGGGGTGGCCAGGCAGAGGCGCTCCTCACCTCCTAGACGGGGCGGCCGGGCAGAGGTGCTCCTCACCTCCCAGAGGGGGTGGCCAGGCAGAGGTGCTCCTCACCTCCCAGACGGGGCGGCTGGGCAGAGGTGCTCCTCACCTCCCAGAGGGGGCGGCCAGGCAGAGGCACTCCTCACCTCCCAGATGTCGCGGCCAGGCAGAGGTGCTCCCCACTTCCCAGACGGGGCAGCTGAGCAGAGGTGCTCCTCACCTCCCAGATGGGGCGGCCTGGCAGAGGTGCTCCTCACCTCCCAGACTGGGTGGCCAGGCAGAGGCGCTCCTCACCTCCCAGACAATGGGCAGCTGGGCAAAGGCACTCCTCACCTCCCAGACTGGGCGGCTGGGCAGAGGTGCTCCTTGCCTCCCAGATGGGGTGGCCAGGCAGAGGCGCTCCTCACCTCCAGACGATGGGCAGCCAGAGAAAGGTGCTCTTCACTTCCCCGATGGGGCGGCCGGGAAGAGGCACTCCCCAATTCCCAGATGGGGTGGCAGTCAGGCAGAGGCACTCCTTACAACCTAGATGGGGCGGCTGGGCAGAGGCGCTCTTCACTTCCCAGAGGGGGTGGCCGGGAAGAGGCACTCCTCAACTGCCAGACTGGGTGGGCGGCCAGAGGAACTCATCACCTACCAGACAATGGGTGGCTGGGGAGAGGTGCTCCTCACCTCCCAGACGGGGCAGCCATGCAGAGGTGCTCCTCACCTCCCAGATGGGGTGGCCAGGCAGAGGCACTCCCCACTTCCCAGATGGGGTGGTGGCTGGACAGGGTGCTCCTTACATCCTAGATGGGGCGGCCGGGCAGAGGCGCTCCTCACTTCCCAGATGGTGTGTCGTCCCTGCAGAGGTGCTCCTCACCTCCCAGATGATGGGCAGCCAGGCAGAGGCGCTCCTCACCTCCCAGATGATGGGCAGCCCGGCAGAGGCGCTCCTCACCTCCCAGATGATGGGCAGCCGGGCAGAGGCGCTCCTCACTTCCCAGATGGGGTGGCTGGGCAGAGGCACTCCTCACTTCCCAGATGGCGTGGCCAGGCAGAGGCGCTCCTCTCCTCAGTTCCCAGACTGTGTTGTCCTTTCAGAGGCGCTCCTCACCTCCCAGACGATGGGCAGCTGGAGGGAGGCACTCCTCACCTCCCAGATGGGGCGACCGGGAAAAGGTGCTCCCACTTCCCAGACAGGGTGGGGGATGGGCAGAGGCACTCCTCACAACCCAGACGGGGTGGCCGGGCAGAGGCGCTCCTCACCTCCCAGACAATAGGCGGCCGTGCCGAGGCACTCCTCACTTCCCAGATGGGGCGGCCAGGCAGAGGCGCTCCTCACTTCTCAGATGCTGTGTCGTCCGTGCAGAGGCGCTCCTTACCTCCCAGACGAGGCAGCCAGGCAGAGGCGCTCCTCACCTCCCAGACTGGGCGGCCGGGCAGTGGCGCTCCTCACTTCCCAGATGGGGCAGCCGGGCAGAGGCGATCCACACTTCCCAGATGAAGTGGCCAGGGAGAGGCGCTCCTCACCTCCCAGACGATGGGCAGCTCGGCAGAGGCGCTCCTCACCTCCCAGACGGGGCGGCCTGGCAGAGGCACTCCTCACCTCCCAGATGATGGGCAGCTGGGCAAAGGCACTCCTCACCTCCCAGACGATGGGCAGCTGGGCAAATGCGCTCCTCACCTCCCAGACGGGGCGGCCGGGCAGACGCACTCCTCACCTCCCAGATGGGATGGCCGGGCAGAGGCGCTCCTCACTTCTCAGATGGTGTGTGGTCCATGCAGAGGTGCTCCTCACCTCCCAAATGATGGGCAGCCGGGCAGAGGCGCTCCCCACTTCCCAGATGGGGTGGTGGCCGGACAGTGGTGCTCCTCACATCCCAGACAGGGCGGCCAAGCAGAGGCGCTCCTCACTTCTCAGATGGTGTGTCGTCCGTGCAGAGGCGCTCCTCACCTCCCAGATGATGGGCAGCTGGGCAGAGGCGCTCCTCACTTCCCAGATGAGGCGGCCAGGCAGAGGCGCTCCTCACCTCCCAGCCTGGGCAGCCAGGCAGTGGCGCTCCTCACTTCCCAGACAGGGCAGCCGGGCAGAGGCGATACACACTTCCCAGACGAAGTGGCCAGGCAGAGGCACTCCTCACCTCCCAGACGATGGGCAACTGGGCAGAGGCGCTCCTCACCTCCCAGACGGGGTGGCCTGGCAGAGGCACTCCTCACCTCCCAGATGATGGGCAGCTGGGCAGAGGCGCTCCTCACCTCCCAGACGATGGGCAGCTGGGCAAAGGCGCTCCTCACCTCCCAGACTGGGTGGCTGAGCAGAGGCACTCCTCACCTCCCAGATGGGATGGCCGGGCAGAGGCACTCCTCACTTCTCAGATGGTGTGTCGTTCCTGCAGAGGCGCTCCTCACCTCCCAGATGATGGGCAGCCCGGCAGAGGCGCTCCCCACTTCCCAGGTGGGGTGGTGGCCAGACAGGGGTGCTCCTCACATCCCAGATGGGGTGGCCGGGCAGAGGCGCTCCTCACTTCTCAGATGGTGTGTCGTCCGTGCAGAGGCGCTCCTCACCTCCCAGATGATGGGCAGCCGGGCAGAGGCGCTCCTCACCTCCCAGACAGGGCAGCTGGGCAGAGGTTCTCCTCACTTCCCAGACAGGGCGGCCGGGCAGAGGTGCTCCTTACTTCCCAGATGGCGCGGCTGGGAAGAGGCACTCCTCACTTCCCAGATTGTGTGTCGTCCACGCATAGGCGCTCCTCACTTCCCAGACGATGGGCTGCCAGAGGGAGGTGCTCCTCACCTCCCAGACAGGGCAGCTGGGAAGAGGCGCTCCCCACTTCCCAGAAAATGGGCGGCTGGGCAGAGGCAGTCCCCGCTTCCCAGACAGGGCGGCTGGGCAGAGGGGCTCCTTGCATCCCAGATGGGGCGGCTGGGCAGAGGCGCTCCCCACTTCCCAGATGGGGTGGCTGGGCAAAGGCACTCCTCACCTCCCAGATGGGGCGGCCGGGCAGAGGAGCTCCCCACTTCCCAGACAAGGCAGCCGGGCAGAGGCGCTCCTCACCTCCCAGATGGGGTGGCCGGGCAGAGGCGCTCCTCACCTCCCAGATGGGGTGGCCGGGCAGAGGCGCTCCTCACCTCCCAGATGGGGTGGCCCGGCAGAGGCGCTCCCCACTTCCCAGATGGGGTGGTGGCTGGACAGGGGTGCTCCTCACATCCTGGATGGGGCGGCCGTGCAGAGGTGCTCCTCACTTCCCAGATGGGGTGGCGGCCATGCAGAGGCCCTCCTCACATCCCAGATGGGGCAGCCAGGCAGAGGCCCTCCTCACTTCCCAGATGATGGGCGGCCAGGCAGAGGCGCTCCTCACCTCCCAGAGGGGGCAGACAGGCAGAGGCGATCCTCACCTCCCATACGGGGCAGCTGGGCAGAGGCGCTCCTCACTTCCCAGATGAGGTGGCCAGGCAGAGGCGCTCCTAACCTCCCAGACTGGGTGGCCGGGCAGTGGAGCTCCTCACTTCCCAGAAGGGGCAGCCAGGCAGAGGCAATACACACTTCCCAGATGAAGTGGCCAGGCAGAGGCACTCCTCACCTCCCAGATGATGGGCAGCTGGGCAGAGATGCTCCTCACCTCCCAGACGGGGCGGCCTGGCAGAGGCACTCCTCACCTCCCAGATTATGTGCAGCTGGGCAAAGGCACGCCTCACCTCCCAGACAATGGGCAGCTGGGCAAAGGTGTTCCTCACCTCCCAGACTGGGTGGCCGGGCAGAGGCACTCCTCACCTCCCAGATGGGATGGCTGGGCAGAGGTGCTCCTCACTTCTCAGATGGTGTGTCGTCCGTGCAGAGGCACTCCTCACCTCCCAGATGATGGGCAGCCGGGCAGAGGCACTCCCCACTTTCCAGATGGGGTGGTGGCCGGACAGGGGTGCTCCTCACATCCCAGACGGGGCGGCCGGGCAGAGGTGCTCCTCACTTCCCAGATGGTGTGGCGGCCGTGCAGAGGCCCTCCTCACATCCCAAATGGGGCAGCCAGGCAGAGGCCCTCCTCACTTCCCAGATGATGGGCAGCCGGGCAGAGGCACTCCTCACCTCCCAGAGGGGGCAGCTGGGCGGAGGTGCTCCTCACCTCCCATATGGGGCAGCTGGGCGGAGGCGCTCCTCACTTCCCAGACTGGGCAGCCGGGCAGCGGCGCTCCTCACTTCCAAGACGGGGCAGCCGGGCAGAGGCGATCCACACTTCCCAGACGAAGTGGCCAGGCAGAGGCACTCCTCACCTCCCAGACGATGGGCAGCTGGGCAGAGGTGCTCCTCACCTCCCAGACAGGGCAGGCTGGCAGAGGCACTCCTCACCTCCCAGACGATGGGCAGCTGGGCAAAGGCACTCCTCACCTCCCAGATGATGGGCAGCTGGGCAAAGGCGCTCCTCACCTCACAGACTGGACGGCCGGGAAGAGGCACTCCTCACCTCCCAGATGGGATGGCCGGGCAGAGGCGCTCCTCACTTCTCAGATGGTGTGTCATCCGTGCAGAGGCGCTCCTCACCTCCCAGATGATGGGCAGCCGGGCAGAGGCACTCCTCACCTCCCAGACAGGGCAGCTGGGCAGAGGTTCTCCTCACTTCCCAGACAGGGCGGCCGGGCAGAGGTGCTCCTTACCTCCCAGATGGTGCAGCTGGGCAGAGGTGCTCCTCACTTCCCAGATTGTGTGTCATCCGCGCATAGGCGCTCCTCACCTCCCAGATGATGGGCTGCCGGAGGGAGGCGCTCCTCACCTCCCAGACAGGGTGGCCGGGAAGAGGTGCTCCCCACTTCCCAGAAAATGGGCGGCTGGGCAGAGGCACTCCCCACTTCCCAGACGGGGTGGCCGGGCAGAGGGACTCCTTGCATCCCAGATGGGGCGGCCGGGCAGAGGCGCTCCTCACTTTCCAGACGGGGTGGCTGGGCAGAGGCACTCCCCACTTCCCAGATGGGGCAGCTGGGAAGAGGCGATCCTCACCTCCTAGACGTTGGGTGGCCGGGCAGAGGCACTCCTCACAACCCAGACGGGGCGGCCGGGCAGAGGTGCTCCTCACCTCCCAGACGGGGCAGCTGGGAAGAGGTGCTCCTCACCTCCCAGACATTGGGTGGCCGGGCAGAGGCACTCCTCACCTCCCAGATGGGGCGGCTGGGCAGAGGAGCTCCCCGCTTCCCAGACAAGGCGGCCGGGCAGAGGCGTTCCTCACCTCCCAGACAATGGGCTCAAACAAAGGGCCAAATTACCTATAAAGTAAATTAGATTAACAACTGACTTATCAGCAGAAACCCTGCAACCTAGAAAAGATTGGGGCCTAGCGTTAGTCTTCTTAAAGAAAAAAAATGCCATCCAATAATTTCTTTTTTTTGGAGACAGAGTCTCACTTTGCCATCCAGGCTGGAGTGCAGTGGTGTGATGTCAGCTCACTGCAACCTCTGCTTCCTGGATTCAAGTAATTCTCCTGCCTCAGCCTCCCCAGTAGCTGTGATTGCAGGTGCCCGCTACCACACCTGGCAAATTTTGGTATTTTTAATAGAGAGGGAGTTTCTTCATGTTGGCCAGGCTGGTCTTGAACTCCTGACCTCAGGTGTTCTGCCTGCCTCGGCCTCCCAAAGTGCTAGGATTACAGGTGCAAGCCACTGCGCCCAGCCATGCAAGAATTTCATAACCTGCCAGACTGAGCTTCATAAAGAAAGGAAAATAAGGTATTTCCAGACAAGAAAATGCTAAGGGAAGTCATTACCTCCAGACTGACTCTAAAAGAAATGTTTAAAGGAGTTTGACTCGTGAAAATAAAAGAATGATACTTGCTACCAGAAAAGCATACATGAATACAAAATGTACAGAACCTATAAAGCAATTAAACAATTGAGACTACAAGGTAACTAGCTAATGCTATAAAAGGAAGAAAACATAACACATCAATATTAAGCTTGAATGTAAATGGCTGAAATGCTCCACTGAATAGACACAAAGTGGCAAACTGGATAAAAAAAGAAGACACTTCTGCTGCCTTTGAGAGACCCATCTCATGTGTAATGATACCAACAGGCTCAAAGTAAATGGATGGAAAAAGATTCATCACATAAATGAAAAACAAAAAAGAGGTATTGCTATTCTTGTATCAGATAAAACAGACATTAAGCTAACAACAGTAAAAAGAAATACAAAGAATGACATTATATAATGATGAAGTGTTCAATTCAACGAGAAGACTTAACTGTCTTAAATATATATGCAGCCAACATTAGAGCACCCAGATTTTTAGAATAAATATTACTAGACCTAAGAAAAGAGATACACAGCTGTACAATAATCATGGAGGACTTCAACACCACACCGACAGCAGTAAGCAGATTAGTTAGGCAGATTATTAGGCAGAAAACTAACAGTGAAACTGTGGACTCAAATTGGGCTCTTGACCAAAGAGACCTAATAGATATCTACAGAATACTCTACCCAGAAACCACAGAATGTACATTTTTCTCATTTGCACATGGAACATTCTCTAAAATTGACCACATGCTCAGTCATAAAATAAGCCTCAATAAATTTTTAAAAATCACAACTATATTAAGTATCTTCTCAGACCACTGTGGAATAAAATTAGAAGTCAATATCGAGAACTCTCAGAACCACAGAGGTACATGGAAACTAAACAATCTGCTCCTGAAGGACTTTTGTGTAAATAACAGAATTAAGGCAGAAATTTAAAGAAATTCCTGAAACAAATGAAAATAGAAACATAACATACCAAAACGTCTGGGATACAGAAAAAACAATGTTAAGAGGAGAGTTTGTAACACTAAATGCCTACATAAAAAGAGAGAAAGATCTCAAATTAACAAGCTAAAATAGCCAAACACACTAGAAAAGAACAAACCAAACCCAAAGCTAGTAGAAGGAAATAACAAAGGTTAGAGAATAAGTTAATGAAATTGGGACCAAAAAAACCATACAAGGAATCAGCAAAATTAAAAAGTTGGTTCTTTGCAAGGACACATAGAAATGATAGATTGCTAGTTAGATTATACAAGAAAAAAGAAGATTCAAATAAGCACAATCAAAAATGACAAATGAGACATTGCAAAGGATACCACTGACATAAAAAAAGATCCTCAGAATATCTTTGTGTGCATAAACTAGAAAACCTAGAGAAAATGGATAAATTCCTGGAAACACACAACCTTCCAAGACTGAATCAGAAAGAAACCAAAAGTCCACTAGGGCAGTGCCATCAGGAAATATGGGATTGAAGCCTCCACACAGAGTCCCCACTGGGGCACTACCTACAGGAGCTGTGGGAATGGGGCCGCCACCTCGAGATCCCTGAATGGTAGAGCCATGGGAAGCTTTCATCCTGAGCCTAGAAATACCACAGGCACTCAACTCTGATCCAAGACAGCAGCCATGGTGACTGTACACTGCAAAGCCACGGAGGCAGAGCTGCATAAGGTCTTGGGAACCCACCCCTTGCACAAGTGTGCCCTGGATGCAGGACATGAAATCAAGAATTATTTTGGAGCTTGAAGGTTTAATGTTTGCCCTACTGGGTTTCAGATTTGCCTGAGGCCTGTTGCCCCTTTCTTTTGCCCAACTTCTCCATTTGGGAATGGGAATATTTACCCAACACCTGTACTGCATTGAATATTGGAAGCAAATAACTTGGTTTTGATCTTATAGGCTCACAGATGGAGGAACGTACCTTGAAGCTCAGATGAGATTTCGGACTTTTGAGTTGATGCTGAAACAGCTTGAGATTTTTGGGGACTACTGAGAGAGGATAATTGTATTGTGCAATATGAGAAAGACATGAGATTTGGGGGGGCATGGGGTGAAATGACATTGTTTGGATGTGTTTACCCTCCAAATCTCTTGTTGAATGTGATCTTAAACGTTGGTGGTGGGCCTAGTGGAAGGTGTTGAATCATGGGGGTGGACCCTTCATAATTTGCTTAGCTCCATCCCCTTGGCGATGAGTGAGTCCTTGCTCTGTTGTGTCACACGAGAGCTGGTTGTTTAAAACAGCCTGCCATGTTCCCCTTCTTGCTATTCATTTCTCTCTTGACACGTGATACACTGGCCCTCACTTTGCCTTCCTCTGTGATTGGATGCTTTCTGAGGTCTCACCCAAACCTGAGCAGGTGCTGGTCCCATGCTTCTACTGCCTGCACAACTATAAACCAAATAAATATTTTTTCTCTATAAATTTAAAAAAATCTGAACAGACCAGTAGTTAATTATGAAATTGAATTTGTAATAAAAATATTTATCAGGCAGGAGAAGCCCAGGACTAGATGAATTCACAGCTGAATTTTACCAAGCATACCAAAAAATAGATGGTATCAATCTTACTGCAACCATTCTAAAACATTGAGGAGAAGGAATTCCTCTCTAACTCATTCTACAAAACCAGTATCATCCTGACACTAAAATCTAGCAAGGAAACAACAACAACAAACTACAGGCCAATATCTGATGAACATAGATGCAAATATCCTCAACAAAATGCTAGCAAACCAAATCCATCAGCATATGAAAGATGTAATTCATCATGATTACATGGGTTTTATTCCTGGGATGCAAGGACTATTTAACATATGCAAATCAATAAATGTGATTTACCATATAAACAGAATTTAAAACAAAAATCATATGATTATCTCAATAGATGCAGAAAAAAACATTCAATAAAAATTCAACATCCTTGCCAGGTGCGGTGGCTCAAACCTGTAATCCCAGCACTTTGGAAGGCAGAGGTGGGCCAATCAACAGAGGTCGGGACCAGCCTGACCAACATGGAGAAACCCCATTTAGAACTAAAAATGCAAAATTAGCTGGGCGTCGTGGTGCATTCCTGTAATCCCAGCTACTCAGGAGGCTGAGTCAAAAGAATGGCTTGAACTGGGGAGGTGGAGGTGGCAGTGAGCCAAGATCACACCACTGCACTCCAGCCTGGGCAACAGAGCAAGACTCCGTCTCAAAAAACCAAACAAAACCAAACCAAACCAAAACAAAAAAACCCTGAAATCATATCAATTATTTTTTCTGACCAGAGTGGAAGAGTATTAAAAAATCAGTAACAGGAAGAATTTTTTTCCCGACCAACTTTGGCTCCTTCTCTCACCACCCTTTTTCTTCCTCCATCTACCCCAAAACTTTTTCCCCACCATTTTTTTCCCACTGTCTTTTTGCAAAGCCTTCTATACTTTACCGCTCACTTCCATTTTCCCCACCCATCTACCCCAAAACTTTTCCCCACCGTCTTTTCTCCCTCTCCCTGGCCAGCCTTTTTTCCACCTCCCGCTCTCATCATCCTCTTTTGCTCCTTCATCTCCCCAAAAACATTTCCCTCATCTTTTCCCAAAGCCTTCTCCCTACTCCTGCTGCTCGCCACCCTCTTTCCCCTTCCATCTACCCAAAAACTGTTTCCCTATCGTCTTTTTCTCCCATCCTCCTTGCCACCCTTTCCCTTCTCCATCTACCAAAAACATTTTCCCACCGTCTTTTTGCAAAGCCTCTTCTCTACTCCTGCTCACCACGCTCTTTTAACCCATCTACCTCCCCAATTTTTCCCTGCCACCTTTTCACAAAGCCTTCCCCGCTTCCCGCTCACCCTCTTTCTTTCCTCTGTCCTGCTTGCCACCCTCTTTTTGCCTTCCATCTACCCCGAACTATTTTCCCCATTGCCTTTTTCCCAGTCCTCTTTCCCCACTCCCTCTGGCCACACTTTCTATTCTCCTCCAACTTGCCACCCTCTTTTCTCCCTCCATCTACCCAAACACTTTTTACCCACTGTCTTTTCTTTCTACACTTTCTTTTCTGCCTATCGTCTTTTCGCAAAACCTTTTCACTTTCCTCCTCGCCACCCTCTTTATCCTTCTCCCACTGGCCACCCTCTTTTCCCTCTCCATCTACCTAAAAGCTTCTCTCCTCACTGTCTTTTCACAAAACCTTCTCTCCCTCCTGCTCGCCACTCTCTCTTCCCCCTCCCTCTCTGCACCCTCTTTTCTCCTTCCACTTGTCACTCTTTTCCCCCCTCCATCTACTCAAAATCTTTTTACCTACAGTCTTCTTTCCCTTTCTTCTCTCCCCACCGTATTTTTGCAAACCTTCTCTCCTTCCTGCTCATCTCTGTTCCCCACTCATGACCCTCTCTTACCCCCTTCCATCTACCCAAAAACTTTTTCCCTACCATCTTGCTGTGAAACCTTCTGTCCCTCCTGTTCACCACCCTGTTTTTCCCCCTCCATCTACTCCCAATTTTTTTTTTCCCAACATCTTTTCCTCACCGTCTTTATGCAATGCCTTCTCCAGCTCGCCATCCTTTTTTCCTTTTGGCACTAACCACCCTCTGTACCCTTTCATCTATCCCAAAACTATTTTCCCCTTCCTACTGCTCCAGCCACACTACAGTCTCTGTCACCACCAACTGCAGGGAGGCCAGCCATGGTGCCACAGGCTACAACCTCCAGTCTGTCCTGGTCCTCTAAGCCGGGCTCGGAGCAACTCGGTGAGCAGATACAGAAGAACCTGGAATAGCCTGACTCTTCTTCAGCACCATTTATGTACTGAGGTTATGAATATGCCTTTCCTGGACTACACGTTCCAGGATTGGATAAGAGAAAGCCCGGAGGCCTACTCTGATTGGACTTTGTTATCATGTTCTGATTGGATGAAAGAAAGTCTTAGGACAACCAATCAGAGTATGAAAATAAAGTCCAATCAGAGAAGGCCTAGAGGTTTTCTCTCACCCAATCAGAACATGTAGTCCAGAAACCATGTGCGTAACCCCACGTGCATGCTGAGGAGGCCTCATGCCAGTTTAGGCTCTCCAGTATCTCCAGCCAAGCTACTCTGTTCCCGGCTTAGAGGACCAGGAGAAGGGGGAGCTGGAGGCTGGAGCCTGTAACACTGTGGCTCGTCTCACTCTGGATGGTGGTGGCAACAGAGATGGCAGCGTGGCTGGAGTGTTAGGAGGGTGGCCTGAGTGGTAGGAGGGCGGCCTGAGCGGTAGGAGGGGGACTGGAGCAGTAAGATCATGGCCGGAGTGGTAGGCAGGAGGCTGGAGCAGTAAGATGGCAGCCGGGGCGGTAGGAGTGCAGCCTGAGCTGTAGGAGGGTGGCTGGCAGCTGGAGTTGCTCTTGACCAGCTAGAGGTCTAGGAGAAGGTGGGGACCGTGCCCAATGCTGGCAGCTGGAGCCTTGGCCACCACGGCTCGCCTGGTTGCGGTTGGTGATGGCAACGGAGACTGCATCTCTGTTAAAGTAGTAGAAAGATGGCAGGGTAGGTGCGCTCTCTGCAGCTGCACTGCCTGCTTGTGGGGTGGTGGGGGAGTGGGTTTGGTGTGCTTTTGGAGCTGCACTGCCTGCCGCAGGGGGCTAGTGGGTGGCGCTATCGGGCATTGAATTGCTGGCAGTGGGGCAGGTTCACTGCACTTTCAGGGTCTACACTGCCTAAGGTGGCAGGCGGTTGGAGGCAGGTTGTGTGTGCTGTTGTGCACTGCCAGCGGCGGGTGGCAGGGGATTAGGGGAATTATTAGCTGCTGCACTGGCCGATGCAGGGGGCAGGTTGTGTTAGCTATCATGAGCTACAATGTCAGCAACAATGCCAACCGGCAGGCAGTTGGGGGTGCTTTAGGGGAGCTGTCAAATGTTGCATTGTCCATGGGGGAAAGGGGAAGGTGGAGTCGGGGGGTTGGTTGGGTGCAGTACCCCGGGCGTTCACTGCCCGCGACAGGAGCAGATTGGGGGCGCTATCTGGGGCTGTGCTGCTTGTGGTCCGGGTGGGGGGCGGGTTTGATGGGGCACTATTTGGTGCTGCAACACCCGTGGCAGGGATGGGTTGTGGACATTATCAAGTGTCCACCAGGGGTGGTTTGGGGGTGCTATCAGGGTTACACTGCCTGCAGCAGTCTCTGGGTGTGTTGTGGGCACAATCCGGGGGCTAAGCTTGTGGTGGGGGGGGCAGGTTAGGGGTGGTATGGGGGGAGGCTGCACTGCTGCTGCCAGCAGCAGGTTGTGGAGGTGGCCATGACAGTGGTGGCCTCTGAGGAAGGGGCCCTTCTCCTCTTCCTGGACTCAAGGCTCTAGAGGGTGAACAACTTCTGCTCGTGTTGGAGTGCAGAGGGTGCACAGAGTTTTCACGGCAATCCTCTGACCACCGCAGGGCCCTCGCACCCACCATGGTTACCCGGCCCTTGCCCTCTTGCTCTGTGTTGTGGAGACCATCTGGGAGCCCCAGGCATGGAGTAGTGGGCACCACGGGGGCTCAGGGTCCTGTGGGTGGAGGAGTCAGGAATGGGAACTGGTACTTGGGTGGGGAGGACTGGCTGGGTCTGAGTTTCTGCTATTCTTGCGCCCCAGGGAGCCCCAGGTACTGTGGTGTCTCCAGTCCCCACCCCAGGTCAGGAGGCCAGCTTGGTCTAGGAGGAGAGGCTGGACTTTGGAGGGTGGGTGTGAGTGCCTTCGCCAAAACTGGCCCCAGCCACCCAGTGGCCAGCATGACAAGGTGAGGCTCTAACACTGTCACTTTCTGCATCCTGTTGTAGGTTTTTCTGGCATTGTCTGCCCAGCTGCTCCAAGCCAGGCTGATGAAGGAGGTGTCCCCTGTGGTGAGCTGGAGGTTGGAGCCTGAAGATGGCACAGCTCTGTGATTCATCTCCTATGGTTGTGGCAGCCATGGTGATGGAGACAGCAGCTCAACAGGAGCGGTAGGAGGGTACCTGTGGAGGCCAAGTGGTAGGAGCCTTGGAGGGTGGGCAGGTGCATGGAGGGTGACAGCAGCGCTGGTTCCTTTGGCGTCGGTGCTAATGGTGGCAGCAGCAGCAAGTCTAGGGGCCAGGAAGGGGGAGTAGGAGGGCTTTGGGGCCCGGCCCGGCCTGGGGTGTGTAAGAAGCTGCTGGTTCTGTACCACAGGCCTCAGTGATGGTGGAGGTGCAGCCAGGGCAAGGAGGAGTCCTCCCCCTTCTCCTGCAGTCTCTGGAGGGTGCCCTCCTTCTGCTGGCATCTGAGCCAGGTGTGAGTGGCAGCATTGTTTCGTTCTTAACAGAATTTAGGGGCTTACTATTTGTGTATCTTTTTGTTTTTGGTTGTGATAAACCTTAAGGGACAAAAGGCTTCTTTCCTGGGTTTTGGTGTTGTGGGATCCCCCCATGTAAGACAAAGGGTGCTTTCTTGGCAAGCTGTGTGTTGGAGGGAGTTCACCAAGGGGAAGAAAGGGAACCTCTCAGGAGGGTGGCTGCTGTAGCAGGTCCCCTGCCTCTGGGCACCCTTTGGGCCACCTAGTTTCCCCTGTGGAAGAGGGGAGGCTTAGACCAGTACCACTTGTATCATCAAAGAGGCATCCTCCTGGGCCAGTTGATTTGACCTTCCCACTTCTTCAGCCCACCTGCCCATGGTGTCACCTGGGGAAAGTGGAACCTTAGGCCACAGGGGCAGAGGCTTCTCTGGCAGGCTGATTGCTGTAGCAGATTCTGTTCTGCTTGCTGCTCAGGAGGGCTTCTATGGCCAGGAAGTGATGCTGGGACTCTTCTGTTGGTGTTCTGCTGCCTCCGTGTTGTCTCTGGCTTCTCATGGACTCTCAGATGTGTGAAGGCAAAAAGGTTTCCTGGCTAGTTTGCATGGTGTGGTTGGGATCACTTTTGCTACATGCCCCTCAGGCACCCTAGTGGGGGAAAAGGGAATTTAAGATTTAAGGAGAATGTGTCTATGTTGGCTGCTTATTGTTAGCAAATTTCTGAACAATTCTATTCTAAATGGTCGCCTCTTGTTGAGTAGACTCCAGCTCCATTGGAGAAGAGATGAGCTTACCTGGGCTGTGTTTTCTTGCTAGCTTGAGGGTTGGAAACACTAGGATTTTGTCTCCTTTTCCAGTTGAGTTAGGGAAGTGACATGCATTGCCACAAAACAGTTTCTTCAGTTCTGGAGTCCTTAGACAGTCATCTTACTAGCACCTTCCAGCATTCTCCTTTCAGTGAGATAATAAGGGAGGGTTCCTAATCTAAAAGGAAACATGGATGGTGTTCTTATGTTGTATGACAAGAAATATGAAATAATTCTGAAAAATTTAGTCATTCTTCTTTTAAATTTAGAAACCCATTTTTTATATTTATAATATTTAAAGCCATTAAAAGTTAAGATGTCATAATTAAAATAATCTTTTAACATTTTACATTAATTAGCATTTAGCAGATGACCATAATAAATTATTTTTAATTATGTTACATTAATTGCCAATACAAATTTCTTTCTGGTTTTTACAAATCTGTTTGCAAAATTTTATTTTGTCATTTATTAAATTTTTGTATAATTAGCTGCTACATTGCAGGTATAGGAACTTCCAGTATTAAGCATGATTACAAATACTTCAGTTTTCATGTCTTACCTTTTATTAATAGTCTAAAAGTTATAAAATGCTTTGTGCATTAGTATTGGTAACATTCTTTAGTATGAACTATCATTTGAAAAATGTTAGGAACATAGCTTTCCCATCTTATTTATTTTCTTGAGGTGGGGTCTCACTCTGTCGCCCAGGCTGGAGTGCAGTGGCCTGACCTTGGCTCACCACAACCTCTGCCTCCTGGGTTCAAGCTATTTCTCCTGCCTCAGCCTCCTGAGTAGCTGGGATTACAGGCACGGGCCACCACGACCTGCTAATTTTTGTGTTTTTAGTAGAGATGAGATTTCACCATATTGATCATGCCGGTCTCGAACTCCTCACCTCAGGTGATCCACCTGCCTCGGCCTCCCAAAGTGTTGGGATTACAGGAGTGAGCCACCACGCCAAGCCTATTTATTTTAGATACAGTGTCTTCCTCTGTTGACCAGGTTGAAGTGCAGGGGTGTAGTCATAGCTCACTGCAGGCTCAGACAATCCTTCTGCCATGGCCTCCCAAAGTGCTGGGATTACAGGCATGGGCCACTGCACCTGGCCTAAATTGTAATAATTTTACAGTTTGCCTCAAATGAGGGGTGACGTCTGGGCAAGGTTTGCTGGGGGCCTCCCACATGCAGGCAGTCTCTCTGCTGTGCCCTCCACCAGCACTGAGGGTCACCTGCCCACAGGCACCCCTCTCCTTTCCCCTCTGGGGAAGGCCAGAAGTGACTTTTGAGGTTACCCACGGGACTTTGTCTGGAAAAGTGTGTGAAGCTGAAGCTGATGGCCTCAGTGTCCAAAGGGGAACACTTCCCACAGGCGTTTGGAAGCCACAGACCTGACAGTGGGGTCCTGGTCTTGGGGGTCTCAGTCACCTGGCCACCCATTCCTTCCTCACTTAGGCATCCACCTAGCGGGCTGCCCACACCCTCTTCTATCTGTCTGTGCTCAGCCAATCAGGCAAGCCAGGGTTACAGCCCTCCCTGTCCTGGGCCCTGGCTCCATGAAGCACCATGTGCCTTGAAAGACCTCCCTGATTGATCCCGTCTCCCCAGTATCTTCTGCTAAGGCAGAGGTTTCCCTTGGCCCCTGCTCTGGTCTGCTTCCTTGGCACAGTTTCTAGCTGTGCCTGACACAGCCCACCTGCCTGGCTTCTGCCCAAACCTGCAGCCAGGCCATGTGACAGCTGCAAATGAATGCCCAAACATTCATCCAGCCCCACCCAGAAGAGCCAAACAGCACTCACACCCTAACCCACATACCCTCACCTGCCCACCCCCACCCACACACCCCTACCCACACACCCTCACCCACACCCACACACCCCCACCCACACACCCCCACCCACAGACCCCCACCCTCACCCGCACACCCTCACCCACACACCCTCACCCACACACCCCCACCCACACACCCCCACCCACAGACCCCCACCCTCACCCGCACACCCTCACCCACACACCCTCACCCACACACCCTCACCCGCACACCATCACCCACACACCCCTACCCACACCCACACACCCCCACCCACACACCCCCACCCACAGACCCCCACCCTCACCCGCACACCCTCACCCACACACCCTCACCCACACATCCTCACCCACATACCCTCACCAGCACACCCTCACCCACACACCCTCACCCGCACACCATCACCCACACACCCCTACCCACACACCCTCACCCACACACCCCCACCTGCACACCCCCACCCACACACCCCTACCCACACACCCTCACCCACACACCCCCACCTGCACACCCCCACCCACACACCCCTACCCACACTGGCACACCCTCACCCGCACACCCTCACCTGCCTGGTCCTGCTGCGCCCCCACCCCACCCTCCCTCTAAACCTACTGGGTGAGCAGCTTCCCCTACATTCGCTTGCTCCACCTCCTCCTAGAGCTGGGTCACATACCAATTCCCACGCTCTTGGCAGGTTGGTCATGGTCCCGGCAGATCTGAGGACAGGATGGGCACAGGACTGTGTGCAGCATAGAAAGGTCAAGGAGTGCAGCCTCGTACTCTGTGCCAGCTGCCAGCCCCTGGAGCTTACTAGGCTGATGGGGACAAAGAATGCACCAGAGGGGACAGTGACCATTGCCCCTGGGTTAGTCCACCACAGGACTGTTGGGAAGTCCATGGATGTACTGATTGCCCTGTTGCATTGGTCCTCAGGGGCAGATGCTGAGATGGGGTTAGGAGAACAAAGGGGAGGAAGGGAGCTTGGCATGGTGGCTCATGCCTGTAAATCCTAGCACTTGGGGAGGCCCAGGTGGGAGGATTTCTTGAGGCCAGGAGTTTGAGACCAGCCTGGGTAACATAGCAAGACCCTGTCCCTACAAAAAAAAATATTAAAAATTAGCCAGCCATGGTGGCTGTATTCCCAGCTACTCGGGAAGCCGAGGTGGGAGGAACAGTTGAGCCTAGGAGTTGTCAATAGAAATCAAGTGTTGGGATATTGAGAATGGCATTATGATGAGGGTCCAGAGTATGTTGTTAATACTAATGGTATAATTTTGAGCTTCTGATATATACACAAACATGTATAGCTACACCAGAGATTGTGCTCAAGATTTGACTTACATTAGCTTGTTTAAGCCTCTCCCACACACTATTTGAGGCAGGTAGTGTTGTTATTTTATGGATGACAAAACTGAGAAGCAGAAAATGTAGGAAACTTGCCCAAGAACACACAGCCACGAAGCAGACACCAGAACCAGAGCCCTAGGCTCACAAACTTCACTGCCTTCACTCCTAGGCTCTATGTTATTCTGACCATCTCTCAGCCAGGAAGTCACTTCCTTATGCAAATGACATTGTTGGTGCTGATGGTGAAATATTTCTATTCTCACAACATTGGAAAGAGAGAGCCTGATTTGTTAGCTAAGCCCCAAGGGTTTCTCCTACCATTTCTGAGAGATGGAAACTTTTTTTTGCCCCTAAACTGTGGCAAAGGAAACAGAGAGGAAGAAACAGCCATCAGAAGACTAAAAATCTCTCATCTTTGCAAATAAGAATTCACTCTCAGCTTTTTTGCATGCAGCACTGGGAAGAGACCTTGTTTTTTATTCTATCAACTTATCCATTTAACAATTTATTGAGAACCTGTTGTGTATCCAATGCACTGCTGCCATTGGTCATGTAGAAATCAATGCAGCATGGTCCTTTCCCCAAGCAACTCAGTCTCCTGCTTGGTTCTCTTTTCTGGATCATTTTAATTATGGTTCTCCTTTTAAGTAAAGGACAAACAGAGAAGTAGCACTGAGTCAGATTTTTGCCACTAGTCTTATACAGGCGACCTATTTTTCTTAATGCTCCCCACACATGGAATCTGAGCCAGCTGAGCCCTGAAACCTTCCAGGCTGAGAATGTAGTGTGGCACTTCACATGAGACTGTGCAGGAGTCGATACAACTGGCATGTTAGCCACAGAAACCCTGCCAAGCATTCGGGAGTAGAAGGGGTGGACAGGACCCCACCTACTTTTCCTAATCTCATGGATATCAGGCACCAGGCAGCCTTGTCCCTAGAATGGAGACATCTCAGGTAGGGGTTGTCACTGTTCCAAGCTTCCTTTGATGCCGTTTTGATCCTGGATGTAGAGTTGCCACATGGAGAGTGAAATCACCAGAATATATAATTGAGAGGAATGGAAAGATGGACAGATACCTAAATAGATACATAAATACTTTGCAGAAGTCTGGGACAGTGGAACGTAGGAAGAGAGCCTCAGCTAGAGAGAGAACAGTAGGTTGATTGTGGTAAAGGGAAGACTTCACTTTGTTATTCAGTATACTTATTTATTGAATTGTTTAAACAATATGTATATCTTTATAATTAAAAGATAATTTGGGGCCGGGCGTGGTGGCTCACACCTGTAATCCCAGCACTTGGGGAGGCTGAGGTGGGTGGATCACGAGGTCAGAATTTTGAGACCAGCCTGGCCAACATGGTGAAACCCCATCTCTACTAAAAATACAAAAAATTAGCTGGGCCTGGTGGCAGGCACCTGTAATCCCAGCTACTCAGGAGGCTGAGGCAGGAGAATCACTTGAACCTGGGAGGCAGAGGTTGCAGTGAGCCGAGATGGTGCCATTGCACTCCAGCCTGGGTGACAGAGCAAGACTCCGTCTCAAAAAAAAAAAAAAAAAAGAGAGAGAATTTGGGCTTTAGAATAAGATTGGAGTGTGAATCCTGGCTTCTGCTATTTCTGAGAGCTATGTGACTGTGGGCAAATTGTTTCAGTTCTCTAAACCCCTAATTCCCTTGTTTATGAAATGGAGGTCATGGGGATTGAATGAGATTAAGTCCTGTATAAAATGCTGATGGAGCTCTCAATAACATCAGCTCTTTATTATTAATAGCATTAGGCGAGGCTGAGAGTCAGCTACAGAGGAGACCTCTGTGGGCAGAAGAGAACCACAGAGGAGTTAGCAAGTAGCAGTAGAGCCGAGTGAGGAATGGGTTCCATTCAATGCGGTGTCAAGTGCACTCCTCATTAGGGAGATGTACCTCCCTCCCTTCTTAACCTGCCAGCACTTGTTTTCTCCTGGGGAAACACCCGGCATGGCAAGCTTTGAATGTGGTAAGGTGGCTGAGAACATGAGCCCTGGTGCCATTGATTTCCATTCTAGCTGTGCCACTTACTTGCTTAGTCAGTTTCCTCACCTGTAGAATGGGAATGGTGATTGTGTCTACCTCAAGAATTGTCTCACCAATTAAGTGAGCTAATGCATGGGAAGGGCTTCAGAAGAGCCTGGCACAGAGTAAGTGATTTATAAATATGAGTGCATATTCTATACTCTGGTTCTACAGTAATCCTAAGACTTTCGAAGACCCTGAACACTCTTCCTTTTGGAGATTTCAACCCACATTTTATCAAACATACTGAAAGTCACCCACATTTCACGTTAATTATTATTATTATTTGCTGTAGTATGTTTAAAAGAGGTTTTAATGATTTTGCTTGTGGTTGGCTGTGACTAACTCATGGCTATGAGGCCTTAGCAATCGCTGGACTTATTTGAAAACCCTTTCAAAGTGAGTAATTCTAAGGAACAAATTGTTTTTAAGTGTAATACAATTTGTATGAACATCAACCTTAACAATTAATGATGTTTTCATAACATTCCATTATGTAGACATTTAATTAAAGTTTTATCTATTTCGATTTTTCAGTTTTCTCTTTTTGTATTTTGAAGCCAAAAAAAAAAAGTGTTTTCAGACCTCAGGTTAAGGGAATAGATGAAAGCGGTTAGCAGGGACCAGAAAGACCTCTTGGCCACCCTCCCGAAGTTGTGGTTCAGCAGAATCAGGCAGAGCCTGGGTGCAGAAGGGACCTATAAGCTTATCTATCCCTGTTCTTCCCTTTTATGAATGGAATAACTCATGTGCAAGGAGGGGAGTGACTTGCCCAGAAGATAGTATAGTTTGATTCTTCGAATGCAGAGTCCTGAGCCCTTTCAAACTTCTTGTTGTTTGTTTTACACGTTCCAAGATGATATTCAAGGAGTGGTTCTCAAAGCCTAGGGGAGTGACCTCATGAGAGGTCAAGGCCGCTGATGCTGGGAAGACTCATACAGGTCCACCCAGGCTGCACGTGTGTGTAACCCAATGACCAAATCAACAGTGACTTGAACCCGCAGCCAGGGGAGTGTGAGTGAAATATGAGCAGACGTTTTCACCAGCTGTTAAAACCTAGCAGGAGCATGAGGAATCAATCGCAGACTGTGCTTCAGCAAACCTCCATGAGGAAGGCTTAAGGGAGCGGAAGAGCAGTCACAGGTCTCCACTAGCCAAGAGCAAATCCAAGCAGAGCTAAGCGATTTTGTGTCCTCTGGAGCAAGGCAACCCCATAACCTTGCAGACTTTCGGGAATGATGGAAGCTGAGAAGCTACATGGCCATGTCAGGAGGATGATGAGATTGCCAGGCAGCTGCCATCAAGTTAGGGTTCAGAGCGGTCCTGGAAGAGAAGGAGATGCCCCTGCCCAGGACCACACAGGACAGAAGGGCATCTGGACAGTGCCAGGCCATGTTCAGAATGTGAAGGGGCTTTCCCATAGGAAGGTTATGGGCCCAAACACTTATTGAGCACTTACTGTGTGGCTGGCATAGTCAAAAAGTGTTAAAGGAAGGGAGAGAGAAACTGCGAGGGAAGAGAGGAGGAGGAGCCCCTGTACAGCAGGTGCTGTCACTCTGAGGCTCCTCCATGTCCACAGTTGGTGGCTTCTACCTTACATCTTTATACCTTTGAATTGAATGAAATGTATTTTCTCTTGGTCATTAGGGCACTGGTGCACAATTTCAGTATGACCTTGTTGGTTCGTTCCACCTGGTCATTAAGGTTCTGGGGACTGTTTATGAAGCAGTATCATACAGGAGAAGGAGGGAGGCAAACCTGGTTTTGAATTCCAGCCTAGCCACTATATAGCTGTGGTACCATAGAGACATTCTTTACCCTCTCTGAAAGTGAGTTTCTTCATCTGGGCAATGGGCGCTAAGAATTCTTGCTTCCCAGGGCTATAGCAATGTGCTAACACAGTCCCTGCTACATCATAGTAGAGGCCCCATAGAGTGCCTTTTCATGTCCCATGGTCAAGGTGGTCTTGCCTGAAACTAAGACATAGCTCATTGTACTGCTCAAGTCAGAGCAAGCCAAGTGCTCTTTGGACAACCAATGTGCCTAAGCCTGGGTCCTGAGAGTCCTAAAAAGGAACAGGGCATGGCTCTGGATCTCAGGGAAACAGAGTCAGATATGGGGGAGACATAGATCTGGAAAAAAAAAAGCACCGGGCTTGGGGTCTGGAGTTTGGGTCACCTTCCCAGCTTTGCCACAGATTTGCTATGTGTCCTTGATTAAGTCACAGTTCTCTGAATCTCAGTTTCCTCTTCTCTCCTGCAAGGGCAAAACTTGATGGTCTCTGAGATTCATCCTTGTTGAGTAAGTGCTAAGCTGCATGGCACAAATTTCAGATGCTTCTTTAAGTGTGTGCAAGAAGAAAATTCTCAGAGTCAGTTGGAGTGCCTGGGAGTGGCTAGGAAAAATTAGGGAAATGATGCCAACATTTAGCCACAAGTGATACAACTAACTTAGGAGTCTGCTCCTGATCTCATGGGGGTCTTAAATTCTTCCCTCCAGTCCTTCTCTCTTGGGTTGTATTAGAAAGATTACTGAGGTAACCTTAAGCACAGCAGGTTGGATTCAGGTTAGATTTAAGGAAGGACTTCCAAACAAATGCTTTTAAAGGTGTGAGCTTGTAAGTGAACAGAGAGAAAGGCATCATGTACTTTTTAAAAGACTTAAGATGCTGGGCACAGGTATATTTTGCGTTCCTGAAAACTGTGTGCTAACAGAATACACTGAATCAGTCCTGCTTAAAATGCACCAGAGTGTTCACTATTTAAAGGCATGGGGATGCCCTTAAGTTCACCTGTTTATGAATACGAGCTTTGTTTAGCCAGGTTTTTAAGGTGAAGATTCCCTAGCTGGATCTCTGTCACGCAAACTTCAAATGTAATCTTCCTCAGAGGCAGAGAAATAAATTCAATGCATTCTCAAGGTTGCTTTCAGATCTATGGGTCCAGGAATGCATCAAATACAAGGAAAATGTTTATGATGTTTCTGTATTGGCCAACATTCCTGGCTTCTGTCCCTGGAGGACCTGCAGAGCCAGCAGTCTCTTCTTTGAGTATGTCTCAATCGTGAGCACCAGGCAAAACCACAGGAGCAGTACCATTGTTCTGGAGAGTTTAGTCTGGGGCCTACTGGGAGTTGAGTAGAAGTTGGAATCTGATTTGACTTCCATTTACTCTGCACCTTGTACTTTGCAGTAACAAGACTGTCAGTGCCATGGGGCAGGGAGTATTTGTGATTTGCTTCTCATTGCCTGGCATGGAACAGGTACTCAATAAATGATGAATGAATGAATGAATGAATGAATGAAAATGGACACATCAATTCTAGTTGACTTTCTGGCCTTTGGCCAGGTACTTAACTGCTCTGAGCCCCAGTTTCTGCATCCATAGCATGGGGGATAGTAAGAGTTCCTACTTCACAGGGTTGTCATCAGAATTCAATGAGACAAAATATGCAAAGTACTTAGCGTGTTGTGTAGAATGTAACAGGCACTCAACCAATGTTAGCTTAGTACTACTTTTTCTGTGTAAGATTATGTTGTCCTTTCCACAGCCCTGTAAGGAGAAATATACCATCCCCACTGAACAGATGAGAAAACTGAGGCTCAGAGGTGTCAGGTGACTGCCTGAGGTCACAGGTGGGACTGGGGCTCCTTGGTCTGTCCTCTTTCTACTGCGAAACAGTCTGGTGAAGCCACAGAAGGACCCATTCCTGCTAATGAGGCACTAAATGTAATACACGAGGAACTCTCAGGAATATGTGGAAATTCTCCTGGGTTTTCCAGCTCCTGAGAGTGCCCTGGCTTTGTGGGGTGAAGTCCTTTGATTGCCTCAGGTTCCTGATCTGTTCATGACCATGTTAGCCCAAAAGGTGGCAGAGCTCCATGTAAGTGCTACTGTTCTTTTTGTCTCCCTGACTCTCCCCTGCTACCCACCTGCATCGCCTTAGGCATTTATTCTTTGCTTAAACATGCCTATTTGCAGAGACACACTGAGCTAAGCAGCAAAAGTGGAGGTTTCCAGTGAGAAGTCCACTGTGAGGGAATAGGGTGTCAGGAGAGGTCCTACCAGCTCATCTTGACCGAGATGCTCGTGTGCTGTGCTTTTGAAAACGCAAGCAGTCAAAGAACATTTAAAATGCACTCAGTGGTTACTCTCCCTTTGTTGAACCGAGCAGACAGGAGTGCAGGTGTGAAACATGACGTCCATATGGAAATAGAAGGACAAAACACGGTCTTTGTTAACTTGATTATCTACCCTGTGGTTAGAAATGAGGGCCTGGCTAAATGCAACACAGAGAATCTAGAAACTTTGTTTTGCAAAAAAAGGCACCTACCCCATTTACAGTTTACTGCACTATTATTAATAAGGAGCTTATGAGTCTATTAGATACGGTCTTTGCCTTCTTTCTCGATTCTAAGGTTGGGTTTCTGGGGACAGTGAAAAGCCCCAAAGGTGGGAAAAGCAAGAGGAGGGCAAACAGAAAGTCTGCAAACTCCATCATCCGAATAACAGGGCTGATGCTTTAGAGTGTGCTGCTTGAAAATCTGGTGTGCATATTTAAATTATAGCTTTCCACACACAGAAAGGGCAGCCGTTCCCTTTAGCCCAGCCCCTCCCTTTAGCCCAGCCCCCTTTCCCTCATTATTAAAATAGAGGACAAAAGGGGTGCTTTTTTTCCTGGGTTTCTATTTTGGTATGAATTTACAAAATGTGGTTTAACTATTGATTTTATAGGAAGAATGTCACATTTTAAGATTCAGTGTTAGGCGTGGAGCTCTCTAAAAGATTGTTAAGTAAGTATTAAGGCCAGGAAAAAGGTGCTGTGCAGCAATGCCCAGCAATAGAGGGCATTCAGGCAGGAGGGGCTGCCATTCATCAGCTACCCAGTCTGAGTTCTCCTCTGCACAGACTTCGGAGATATAGCAAAGGCAGAGCAGTGTTCTCCTCAGCACAGACCTGGGCGGGCAGGCAGGCCGGGGGCACCGCAAGGGCGCAGCTGCGTTCTGCTCAGCACAGACCCCGGGGGACACCGCGAAGGCAGAGCAGTGTTCTCCTCAGCACAGACCTTGCGGGCACTGCCTCGCTTTGGGACAACTCGGGGCCACATCGACAGTGAATAAAATCCTTCCTGTTTGCAGCCCTGAATAATCAGGGTCAGAGACCAGTTAGAAGGGTTCAGTGTGGAAAACGGGAAACCAAAAGCCCCTCTGAATCCTGCCCACTGAGGTTCTCCCCAGCCAAGGCGAGGTGGCCACAGTGCAAGATCCACACCGCAGCCTCGGAAGACAAATGCAGCATTCCTAATGCAGACATGACACCCAAAATATGACACCCCCATTGCTCATGTAACAAGCACCTGTAATGCTAATGCACTGCCTCAATACAAAAATATTAATATAAGATCCGCAATCCCCTCATTGCCATGCAGTCCTAAGACAGCGATCATAACAATCAACATTGACATAGTCAATACAAACGTAGTAACGAACCTAGGGTTAAGGTTGGTGTTAGGGTTAGGGGTTAGGGGTTAAGTTTAGGGTTAGGAGTTGGAGATAGGAGTTAGGGTCAGAGTTAAGGGTTAGGAGTCAAGGTTTAGAGTTAGGGGTTAAGAGAGGTTAGTGGTTTGGGATTAGGGGTTAGGGTGAGGGTGAGGGTTGGGGTTAGGGGTTAGGGTTAAGGGTCCGGGGTTAGGGGTTAGGGGTTAGGGTCAGGGGATAGGGGTCAGGGTCAGGGGTTAAGGGTCAGGGTCAGGGGTCAGGGTCAGGGGTCCTACTCTGTGGGTTGTCTACTCTGCTGACTGTTTCCTTTGCAATACAGAAGCTCTTTAGTTTAATTAAGTCCCAGCTATTTGTCTTTGTTTTTATTGCATTTGCATTTGGGTTCTTGGTCATGAAATCCTTGCCTATACCAATGTCTAGAAGGGTTTATCCAGTGTTATCTTGTAGAATTTTTATGGTTCTGGAATTAGGTTTAAGTTCTTAATCCATCTTGAGTAGATTTTTGTATAAGGTGAGAGATGAGAATCCAGTTTTATTCCCCTACATGTGGCTCGCCAATTATCCCAAAATCATGTGTTGAAAAGGGTGTCCTTTCCCCACTTTATGTTTTTGTTTACTTTGTCGAAGATCAGTTGGCTGTAAGTATTTGGGTTAATTTCTGGGTTCTCTCTTCTGTTCCATTGGTCTATGTGCCTATTTTTAAACCAGTACCATGCTGTTTTGGTAACTATGGCCTTATTGTACAGTTTGAAATCAAGTAATGTGATGCCTCCAGGTTTGTTCTTTTTGCTTAGCCTTGGTCTGACTACATGGCTTTCTTTTGGTTCCATATTAATTTTAGAATTGTTTTTGTAATTCTGTGAAGATTGACAGTGGTATTCAGATGGGGATTGCATTGAATTTGTAGATTGCCTTTAACAGAATGGTAATTTTCACAATATTGGTTCTACCCATCCATGAGCATGGGGATGCGTTTCCATTTGTTTGTGTCATCTATGATTTCTTTTCTTTCTTGTTTTTTGTTTTTTTTTTTTTCAGAGGGAGTTTCGCTCTTGTCGCTGAGGTGGGAGTGCAATGGTGTGATCTTGGCTCACTACAACTTCTGCCTACTGGGTTCAAGTGATTCTCCTGCCTCAGCTTCCCGAGTAGCTGGGATTATAGGCATGCACCACCATGCTTGGCTCCCTCTATGATTTCTTTCAGCATTGTTTTGTAATTTTCATTGTAGAGGTCTTTTGATTCCTTTCCTAGGTATATTCCTAAGTTTTGTTGTTTTATTTTTGTTTGTTTTTTGCAGCTACTGTAAAAGGGGTTGAGTTCTTGATGTGATTATCTGCTTGGTAGCTGTTGATGTATAGAAGAGCTACTGATTTGTGTCCATTAATCTTGTATCTGGAAACTTTGCTGAATTCTTTTATCAGTTCTAGGAGCTTTCTAGAGGAGTCCGTAGGGTTCTCAAGGAGAAAGGTCATATCATCAGCAACCAGTGACAGTTTGACTTCCTCTTTACCGATTTGGATTTCCTCTATTTCCTTCTTCTGTCTGATTGCTCTGGCTAGGACTTCCAGTACTATGTTGAAGAGGAGTGGTGAGAGTAGTCTCCTCATCTTGCTTCAGTTCTCAAAGGGAATGCTTTCACCTTTTCCGCATTCAGTATTATGGTGGCTGTGGGTTTGTCCTAGATGGCTTTTATTACATTAAGCTATGTCCCTTGTATGCCTATTTTGCTGAGAGCTTTAATCATAAAGCAATGCTAGATTTTGTCAAATGCTTTTTCTGCATCTGTTGATATAATTGTGTGAGTTTTAAAAATTCTGTTTATTTGGTGTATCACATTTACTGACTTGCATATGTTAAACCATTCCTGTATCATTGGTATGAAACACACTTGATCATGGTGGATTATCTTTTTGATATGTTGTTGGATTCAGTTAGATAGTATTTTGTTAGGGATTTTGGCTTCTGTGTTCATCAAGGATATTGGTCTGTAGTTTTCTTTTTTGGTTATGTTCTTTCATGGTTTTGGTATTAGGGTGACGCTGGCTTCATAGAATGAATCAGGGAGGGTTTCTTCTTTCTCTGTCTTGTGGAATAGTGTGAAAGGATTGGTATCCTTTCTTCTTTGAATGAAAGAAGACATTCTTTGAATGTCTGGTAGAATTCTGCTGTGAATCTGTCTGGTTCTCGGCTTTTTTTTTTGGAAATTTTAAAATTACCATTTCAATCTTGCTGCTTGATTTATTGGTCTGCTTGGGGTATCTAATTCTTCCTGATTGAAGTTAGGAGGGTTGTATTTTTCCAGCAGTTTATCCAACTCTTCTAGGTTTTCTAGTTTATGTGCCAAAAGGTGCTCATAGTACCCTTGAATAACCTTTAATATTTCAGTGGTGTCAGTTGTAATATCCCCTGTTTCATTTCTTAGTGAGGTTATTTGGATTTTCTCTCTTCTTGGTTAATCTTGCTAATAGTCTATCAATTTTATTTATCTTTTCAAATAACCAACTTTTTGTTTTATTTATGCTTTGTATTTGTTGTTGTTGTTCTTGTGTCAATTTCATTTAGTTCTGCTCTGATCTTGGTTATTTCATTTGTTTGATGGGATTGGGTTTGGCTTGTTCCTGCTTCTCTGGTTCCCTGAGATGTGAACTTAGATTGTCTGTTTGTGCTCTTTCAGACTTTTTGACATCAGTGTTTAGGGCTACAAACTTTCCTCTTAGCACTGCCTTTGCTGTATCCCAGAGGTCTTGATAGGTTGTGTCATCCACTTCGAAGAAATTTTTTACATTTCCATCGTGATTTCGTTTTTCACCCAATGCTCATTCAGGAGCAGGTTATTTAAATTCCATGTATTTGCATGGTTTTGAAGATTCCTTTTGGAGTTGATTTTCAGTTTTGTTCCACTGTGATCTGAGAGAGTGCGTGATACAATTTCAATTTTCTTCAATTTACTGAGACTCGTTTTACGGCCTATCATATGTTCTATCTTAGAGAAAATTCCATGTGCTGTCGAATAGAATGTGTATTCTGTGGTTGTTGGATGAAATGTTCTGTATATATATGTTAAGTCCATTTGTTCCAAAGTATAGTTTAAATCCAGTGTTTCTATGTTGACTTTCTGTCTTGATGACCTGTCTAGTGCTGTCAGTGGAGTATTGAAGTCCCCCACTATCATTGTGTTGCTGTCTATCTCATTTCTTATGTCTACTAGTAATTGTTTTATAAATTTGGGAGCTCCAGTGTTAGGTTCATGTATGTTTAGGATTGTCATATTTTTCTGTTGGATGAGACCTTTACCATTATATACTGCCTGTCTTTGTCTCTTTTAGCTACTGTTGCTTTAAAGTTTGTTTTGTCTCATATGAGAATAGCTACTGCTGCTCGCTTTTGGTGTCCATTTGCATGAAATGCCTTTTTCTATTCCATAATCATTCTGATGCAAAAACAATTGTAACTCTCTTTCTAGTGCCTACATTTCCTGTGAGCCCCAGTTGTGCATAGCAGAAAATACGGAGGCATCTAGGAAAACCCAGGGGCAGGAAGGGCTGGGAGGGAATAAGGCCTTTCAAGGTGTTTGAAGAAGAGACAAAGATGAAGAAGCAGGCATAGTTTCTGAAGAGGTTTTTTGGTTTTTGTTGTTTGCATTTACCTAATTAGTTCTCAACTGCAGAGGCACATTAGAATCTTCTGGGGAATTTTTAAAATACCACTGCATGAGCCACCTGTCATATACACTGATGTAATTGGCCTGAGTTGGGGCCTAGGTGTCTCTCTCTCTCTCTCTCTCTCTCTGTCTCTCTCTCTCTTTCTCTCTCTCTGTCTCTCTCTCTCTCTCTCTCTCTATATATATATATATGTATATCTCCTGTTCTGTATATATCTATATATCTATAGATATATACGGAACAGGGGATACCAGTGTGTACCTACCATTGAAATCAATTGTTTTCAAGTCTTTTTAGGTCTTATTCTCAGACGGTCTTGGGTAAATGGTGGCTGATTGCCTTCAGCATCTAGAACAAAACACTCTATGGCCCAGAGGAATTCCAGCTGGAATCTATGATCTTATTCTCTTGAGGTAGGGCAGCCAAAGGGAGGATTATCTTCATGTTGAGTCTGATGGCAGGGTAATTTGCTTCATGTGGAGGCAAAGGCATATTGTTAGTTTTCCAGCTTCATTGGGAGTTCTAAGTAGCCACATCTCAGGCTAATAGGAAGTCCAGATTGGTTCAAACCTTTTCTTAATTATCCTGTGTAGGAATGGACCATGCAGTATCCTTTAAGGAAGAATCAAGAATGTTTCCACAGAGAATATACATATTTCATCTCTTTCTCTGCTGAATGGATCCCCACTGAAAGCCATGAATTACTCTCATTAGACCCTGTAGAATCCCAGTTTATGGCAGTGACATTAAAAACATCTAGTTTATGACTTGGATTAGGCAGCCTGTAAAATGGCTTCCAGTGATCCCTGCTTTCTGGTATGTATGCCTTTGTATAATACCCTCCTCATGAGTGTAGGCAGAGGTAACATCACTTTTGAAACTAGGTTATATATATTAAAACAAACAAACAAACCTGTGGCTTCCATTTTGGGTACTTTATCTCACACTCTGATTTCTTGCTCCGTGGGAAACAGACTGTAATATTGTAAGCAGTGCTATGGAGAGGTCCATGTGGTAAGGAAGTGATAGGTCCTGATAACAGCCAGTGAGGATCTAAGGTGGATCCCTTTCTGAGTTGAATATTGAGATAGATGACTACAGCCCTGGGCTACACCTTGATTGCACCTCATGAGGAATTCTGACCAAAAACACTGTGCTGAACCATGTCCAGGCTCCTGAGCCACATAAACTATGAGAAAACAAATATTTGTTTCAAGCCATTAAGTTTTAATTTGTTACACAGCAATAGATAACTACCACATGGAAGGATTCAATAAGAGAAGGGTTTTTCATAAGTGAAATGTTATTTTCATCTCACATTTCAATTATTAGAATATAAATGAAAGAAAATAAATTTGGATAGGCTCTCATAAATTCAATGATAAGAATTTGGAAAATGCAACCACATGAAAACCAGGAAGTAAAAGGAAAACATAAGCGACATCTTCCCAGACGAGAGTAAATATCTGGTTCCCTGAGAAGTGTAGTTTGAGAATGGAGAAATCAGATGTTACTGGAAAGAGGCTAGGACTGTACTATTTCTTGCTTCCTGTCAAGTCTTTTCAACTCAAGAGAAAGTAAATTTTCTTGACAAACCATTCAAAATTAAAGGATAGGTGGGAGTATATGTGTCCCTGAAGGAACAAGTGACCTTCATTGAAATCAGCAGCTTGGTTGAATAAATACTGTACAGAAGTGGAATAAAGAGTAGCTGACAACAATGCTGAAATAGTTACACATGAAGTTTTAATGAGCTATTTCATATTAAGATACATATTGAGAATTCAAACCAGAGAGACCAGTTAATAGATATTTTCCCAACTCGGTTTTAAGGTGATCATAGAAATGATACCCACAAGTTAGTCACAGTGGCCTGCATCCATTTCGATATATCAGTGATGTATTCTGATTGGCCAGTAATCACCTATACTGACTGTTAAATATTTTAGTTATCACTCCTATGCATGGTGAATTTGAGTTCTGGTTTTCTTTAGCCTTGTGTTATTTATGTGTAAAGTTGGATTATGGGAGGCAAAGACTCTCTCATGTATCATTCATGCTCAAGTAAATGGCAGTGGGGTAGGGATGTAAATGAAACTGCGTAATAAGCCCTGCAAGTCATTCTGAGGTATCAATTTTGCTTACTGGTGTTTAATTGCAGACATTGTCATATTAACGCAACCACTAATACATTATGGAGTAAGATGCAAAAATCACATGAGTCTTAAGAGAAAAGAAATGTGCTGTCTGTCATTGGTCCCCTTTGCATTATTCTCTAACTTCATATTTTATACCTCTACTATTAGAGAAATTTCAGTAGAAAATAGTGAGGGGCACCGTTTTACAGTTTTTGTTGTTATAGGAATGCTTTTACTACAGCTAGGTCCCCTCATACATCTTTATGTTCTTTGGCAGTCTAGAGAACCAGAAGAGCAAACTCTATGAGATAGAAACCCTAAGAATTTACCTCCAGCATCCCTTCTCTTCTGTCATTAAATTGAATTTGTAGCCAACTCAAAGGCTGACAATTTATACTATGGTTTTTATGTTTTTATATTATAATTTATATTATGGCTTATGTCAAAATGTTTTGTTCACTGCTTTGAAAGTATCTTCTGTTTACTTTTGTTATCATTTCATATTTTAATTTTTTCCTTTCTAATTGTTAGAAACTCATGTATTTAATTTTATCTTTCAAAGAACATTTTTAAAAGCCTTACTCTGCTTATATGTATATTTTGCACAAAGCTTTCCATTAATAAACAAAAGGTGAATAGGAATCAGAATTGAAAACTACATAATTTCTTTTCTCCTTTTGAGTCAAATCATCACAGTATAGATTAGTCATTCTGTATGAAGTGCATTGCCAAGACATAGTCACATTTGTGTACAAATGTAAAGGCTATATCTCAATAGAAATCAAAAACAAAAAAATGCAGAAGACCATTAGCTAATAATACTAATGATCTAGTGTAGAAAGCATGTGCCAACTGATCTAGACTCTTGTGACAGTTGTATATCTACCCAGCTGCATGACCTTAGGTGTATCAAAGTCTCAATCTCCTAGACTACAAATGAGTAAGAGGGATGGAGGCCCCTTACAGTTTTAAGATTCTAGAATTCTAAGTGTGTGTAACTGGAGAAAATTTTATTTTCTAAAATTTGCATAATAAACTTAAAAATAGGAGAAAAACAAATAATTAAAGTACATATTTCTAGAAGTCTTTTTTAGGTGGCTTACACTACCAGGAATGGATTTACTACTAAATGTTGGTTTTGCCTAATTCAGCATTGCTATGTAATTTGATGGAAGTATAACTCCATAGACAAAGAGCATTTGGTCCTAACATAGCTTGTATTTTACATGTATATATACTATTTCTATTTAAATTTCTGTGTTGTCATGTTTTACCCTTTTAAAATGAAGATTAGTTTTATTATGTATTTTCTTTTGTCTATAAACATTCAATGAATTCACATTGAAAACTGATTATGAACAGATAGTCTGCTAGGCACTAAGGAAACACATATGAAAGACTGAGTCCTCCTCTGCCCTCAATATGCTCACAAGACTACAGTTACTGAAGCCTGATCTCAAAACCTAGCTAGCAAAGTCCTTGAATCAGGTGATAGTTCAGAATACCATTCATGCTCTCTCCCAGGAGTATATCTGAGGAAGAACAGTTCTTTCTAGTTTTCTACATCCTGGTCATATAAGTCAACCACAGGAAAATTAAATGAATCTATTGTTTTGTTGATGTTGACCTAGCCTTTTCATATAACTCTCATCTATAAATGTATTACCAAATACTATTTATTTATGTAAAGGGACTTGAATGACAAATATTTTGAAATTAAAACCACAATGGTTAGCAAACCTTTTAAATTAGATAAATGTTGACCTCCCATTGGTGAACATATAAAGTGGCACCAAGATCTGCCAATGAAAGACTTTGGAAGTGGAAATTCATCTTTGTAATAATCCTGTTATCAGTAGGCTGACCTCAAGCCTTCATGACATTCAGGGCCCCTTATTCCTAACTGTATCTTCTATGTTGGGCATTGTGCTCTTGCATCTAACAGGAAAACAACTTTCAGTGCTGCCAACTTTTGAACAGGAGAGATTTCTAAAGATTAGAAAATTACTAAATTTAAATATACATAGTTTTAAAATATGATACTTTTCTACCCATGCATTCAAATATATTCTAACTTTAAAATCCTGTAAATACTTACATTTGTAATGATTTTACTTATATGATCCAATTAATTGGCAAGAATATGTGGTGAAAGATTTTTTACATATTTGTATTGTTCTGTGTGAGACATCTATTGTAAGCATTGCTTCAGGCTCTCATTTTCATCTGCCTTCCAGGATTTGCTGGCCCAAGTGCTGTGTGCTAGACTTAGTGTCAGTCACAAAGGGGAGGGAAACTTGCAGTTAAGCCAGACAGTTTTGTTATTCCTTTAAAATTAAAAGCATATGAAACAGATACAGCTTATTAAGGTTTTTTATAAATAAAATAAACTTAAATAACAAAACAATAAAATTCAAAAACAAATTAAAATAGAGTTTAATGCTGTAATCGTAGGAAAAAATCATGATTATTTGTGGGAAGAACATTATTAAAGGCCATATTCCCAAATATGAATTATACAAAGATAGATTATGTTACTTGAAAAAAACTTAAAGATTTCTCAATTTTACTTTGAGGAATTATAAAATGTTATTTTGTGGCAAGTAAGATGAAGTACAGTATTATCATCAATCACTGTTGCTATCTTATATACAAGATTTTTGGAAACATCCTTTTAGCCATACCTTTTCCACTTGAGCAGCATTAGAAATTTTGTTCTTGTTAATAGGTATAAGCATGTTCTAATCCTGTACTTTTGTTAAATGGCCAGGTTGCAGAAATCTTTTCACTTGTGCCCTTCCCGCAGGCTCTGTATATTGTTCTGGGTGGAAGCATCCTTGTTGATATAATTAAGTGCCTCATGTGACTCCAGGTTGAGGCCAGGGTCAAACATGAGGAATTCAAAATACATTCATGAGAGTTGAGTTCAAACTTTATTCCAAAGGGAGGTCACAGGGCCTGCTATGGTTGGATTTGGTAGGAACAAGTTAGTGTGGCCCATATCCCCATTGCTGTAGCAGAAATTGTGGCGTCTGTGGCAGGAAAAGAGAAAGACTATATTTTGATCTTTGTGGAGGAGCTCACTGTCCTTGAATCTCATCTGTTATAAAGAACATAAATGGGTGGACATTTTCTGCATGCCTGGATCTTTCTACCTGTGTTTGTGGTGGTAGCAGGTGAAGAGATTGTGCTGATTCCTTTAAAGTCATATTCCCAAGATGCAGGTGTGACTTGTCCAGAGAATATCACCTGAGAGGAAATCCTAGAGAAGGATGATGAAGAGAAAAATGGCTTTTTCTCAGGTGACTGTGTCTCAGATTAGGAGCAGTGTTCACTCTGCCTCCTGGAATGCCATTTGCTTAGAACTTACAAACCTGTACTTCTTGACTTTATGCTGTTTCTCCCTATAAGTTTGTTTAAACATTTTTTCTTCTCATGATAGTCAAGCAACTCTGAAAAAATGTTATTTTCTATACACTAGAGCCTTCTCAACATTCTCTTCATCTTGGCTTCTTCTCTGCCATGCAGAATTCTCATCATTAATTTATGACTCGTAATATTAAAAATATTCCCTTTGGCTGGGTGCGGTGGCTCATGCCTATTATCCCAGCACTTTGAGAGGCCGATGTGGGTGGATGACCTGAGGTCAGTTCGAGACCAGCCTGGCCAACATGGTGAAACCCTGTCACTTCTAAAAATACAAAAAAATAGCTGGGCATGGTGGCGGGTGCCTGTAATCCCAGCTACTTGGGAGGCTGAGGCAAGAGAATCACTTGAACCCAGGAGGTGGAGGTTCTGGAGGTTGCAGTGAGCCTACATCATGCCACTGCACTCCAGCCTGGGCAACAGAGAGAGACTCCGTCTCCAAAGGAAAAAAAAAAAAGAAAAATACCCTTTGTTGCTGGTGCTGGTGCACATGGAAAGGCATGGATACCCAAGATTTCTACTGGGGAAGAGGTGGGGTTCTTAGATATTCATGAAAAAGGGGAATATGTAATGTTGAAGTTCTGTCTGTGTGCTCCATCAACTCCATGTGGAACAGGATTAAAATATGCACATTTGAACAGGATGGCATTTATTACCCAGAATAATTCAGAAAGTTTTGAAAAAAATAATTAGAAGATACTCACTTTCTAGAATGCTAAAGAAAGTCTGCGTAAATACTTTAATAGAGATTACACAACATGAGCGATTACTGTAGTTTGCATTTTGCATAAAACTTGTTTCTTTATTATTAGATTTGAATTATAATTTGCTTCTTTGGTGGGGGCCAGTATCACAGCAGTGATATTGTGTCCTTCTGTGAGCATCAGCGCATGATGAAAATTTGTTCTGTTATTATTGGTGTTAATTTGATTCGTTTAGTTAAACAGTTCTCTGAGAATTTTTTCCACTGTAGAGTTATTTTTCTCTTTATTATCGAGTACCTTGGGGACATTTACCAGCTGATGTGCATAAAGCATCCCATGTAATCTGGAAGTTCTCTTTTCTTCTTAGATTGTCTTTGCATATGTCTTTCTTTAAAAAGTGAAGTCTCTCATCTTTGTTTACTGGTCATAAAAACCCAGGCTCTGTCAGTTAATGAATGTTTGACAAAATATTTATCTTGGGCCAGAAAGATTGGTGTCACTTGTGAGCTTGTTAGAAATTCAGAAACTCAGGTTTTACCTCAGGTTTCTTGAAACAAAATCTGCATAAAAAGATCTCCAGTTTATTGTTGTACACATTAAAATTTGAGAGGTACTTTATAACTAAGCCTGACTTTTTAATCTGAGAAATATACAGAACTTCTACTGTATGATTAAATGGAGCACTCAAAAATGTACATGTCTATGTTCCTGTTGTTAATTTTGTACTTTATCATTCAAAAAATATCATCAATACACTACACTGGTATTGTGAATCTTATGCTCTCTTTTCTCAGAGATAGAGAATACAACAGAGAATATTTCTTTGTTGGGAATTATTTTATAGGACAATTTCAGTCGTATAAGTCAGAATCAGTTCTCTTCACTCATTTTATCTTGAGTCAATTTAAGAATTCTGCCCATGGCCACTTGAAGTGGGTGTGTGTGTGTTTTCAGGGACTGTTGACATTCAGGGATGTAGCCATAGAATTCTGTCTGGAGGAGTGTCAATACCCGGATGCTGCTCAGCAGAATTTGTATATGGATGTGATGTTAGAGAACTACAGAAACCCGGTCTTCTTGGTTGAGGATAACTTCAATATAGAATTCCTAATTTACCCTAAAGTTTTCATTTTCTTCCTTTGTAGGATGTGTTTTGGTAATTTCTGCTTTGCATGAGTGAATTTCAGATCCCTATTTTCAAGACAATCTTGAGGATTTTTCGGTGTGGAAAATAAATTCTTCAGGTTGTTTCATTTTGACCTGAATTTTCCCCTTTCCTGAGTTTATCTATATTATTCACTCTAGATAAGTGGTAATTTCAGAAATTTAGTGACATACATAATACATAATGTTGTCCACACCTTAAAATTCAATTGCCACCACCAATTTTTGATTCAGTAATACTGGGGAGTGAAACAGAGGACCCTCATATTTAATGTACTTTCTGAATACGCTAAAGGTTCTGTCAGTAAAAAGTATTTTGGAATTAATTTTCTAGAATCTTCTATTATGTCCTCTTTTCTCTACTTAGCACAGTATTAGATTGGTAAATGGAGAATCCCAGGAAAAGTCATGCTCATGATGCTTTTTAAAATAAAACAGGTATTGTCTTCTCTAAGCCAGACCTGGTCACCTGTCTGGAGCAAAGGAAAAAGCCATGGAGTATGAAGCACCCAGGTAGGTGAAAGCGAATGAAGAAGAGGATGACATAGATGAGGCATCCAAAGGCCGAGAGGAACCCGGACTTTTACATGTGATTTGGGAAACTGTGCTCCAGTGGAAATCCTTTCTGAGAAGCCTGGGTTTTTTCACTTGTTCTCACATAGGGGCATCCTCTGTCCCATGCTCTCTAATGACTCTACATTTTCTTCAATAATTTTTCTTCAGATTTGCAGTGAGAGCCAAAGTTCTCTTTATGGCTTATAAAACAGTGCACAATCTGACTACTTTTATTGCTTTTGGGGATATACAAATAGCTGCATATTTTTTAGAAACCCTGTGTTTAACCATTTTTAAGTTCTCTTTCTGCATTGTGTCTGAAATATGTAAAAGTAGTGATATTGAGATTTGGTTCAGAAATCCCAGAAATACAACACACATATGTTGTATGTTTTCTGCTTTATAGTTTCTTATTTTATGGAGGTTTCAAATGTGTTTCTACAGAAATTCATACCCGGTAATTTAATCAGAATATTAAGTATCTCTTTAAGAATATCTAATGTTATTTGAATTGAAATTTTTATTCTTTTAGTACTAACTGAGGTTGGTAATTTCAATTCTGTCTTAATTTCTCAACTGTAATATAACATAGATATTTCCTACATTTCTACAATTCACTATGTCAGGGAACTTAGAACATTACTGAGCATATGTTAAGCTCCCACTTCTTTCCTTGTTTTTTAAATTACTATTTTATAATTTTATCTTGTTCAGGATAAAGTTTACCAGAACTGTAATTTATATGTGTGTATATATATGTAGGTGTGTATTGTGGATTTTTTTACAAATAAAAATTGTATATATATTTATTGTGTACAATGTAATGACTTACTGCATGTGTATATTGTAAAATGATTAGCACAATTATGTTTATGAGCATTTTTATCACCTTTCCTCACATAGGTACCTTTTTTGTAATCAAAACATCTAAGATCTGCTGACACCAAATTCTAAGCATACAAAAATTTAGTGTTAACTGTATCATGAAGCTATACATTACATTTGAAAAACTTACTCATAACAGAAAATTTGTGTCTTTTCAACATCTTTTCATTTTCTCCCATATCTAGTCCCTGACAACTTCCATTGTAGTCTCTGCTTCTGTGAGTTCAGCTTTCTTAGATTCCCCATATAAGTGAGAATGAGCAGTATTTCTCTTTCTGTCTGGCTTATTTCCCTTGGCATAATGTCTTCCAGTTCTACCCATGTTGTTGAAATGGCAAGATTTTTTTATTTTTCAGGCTAAATAATATTCTATTATTTATTTATACCAGCTTTTCTTTATTCAGCATCCACAAACATTTAGGCTTTTTATATGTTGGCAATTGTGAATAATGCTGCAACAAATATGGTGGTACAGATATGTCTTCAAGTTACTTATTTCATTTCCTTTTGTTATATACACAGTATTATATGCACAATACTACTATTGCTAGATTGTGTAGTAGTTCTGTATTTAAGATAACCTCTATTGGTTTTTGTAATGACTCCATCAATTTATAACTCTCCAAGAATGTACAGAATTTTTTTTCTTCAAAGTGTTGTCAACACTTGTTATGTTTCTTCTTTTTACATTATCCATTCTAACATGTTTGAAATGATACTCATCATGGTTTTGATTTGCAATTGCCTGATATTTGGTGATATTGAGTACTTTATGGCTTAGCTGTTGGCCATTTGTATGTCTTCATTGGACAAATATCAGTTCAGTTTTTTGCCTATTTTGAACTGGGTTACTGTTGTTTATGCTTTCAATCTGCTTGCATTTCTTATATATTTTGAATATCAATCTTTTATCAGATGTATGGTTTGCAAATATTTTTTCCCATTCTACAAATTTTTTTATTTTATTGTTCCCTTTTCTGTGCAGAAGGTTTTTAGTTTGATGCAGTCCAGCTTGTTTATATTTGCTTTTGTTGCTGTACTTTTGGTATTATGTCTAACAAATTATTGTTAAGACCATATCATGAGGGTTTTCCATGTATTTTTTTTCAGGTTTTTTAAGGATTCATATTTAAGTCTGCAATTTAACTTTTAGCATGGTGTAAGAAAAATAAGCTAATTTTATTCTTTTGCCTGGAGGTATCCAGTTTTTTCAGAACCAAATATTAAAAAGACTATACATTGTTCATTGTGTATTTTTGGTGCACTTGTCAAAGATTAGTAAACTTCATATGCCTGGGTTTATTTCTGGGCTCTATTCTGTTCCATTGTTTTATTGTGTCCATATTTTGCATGTATCATCTTGTTTTTTTACTACAATCTTAAAATATAGTTTGAAATCATAAAGTATGAAGTTTGGTTGCTTTGTCCCTTTTCGTCTAGATTGCTTTGGTTTTTCAAAGCCTATCGTAGTTTCATGTAAATTTTAGAATTGTAATTTCCATTACTGTGAAAAACATCACTGGATTTTTAATAGAGAGTTCATTGAAACTGTAGATCACTTTGAATCATATGGCGCTTTATAATATTTATTCTTCCAGTTCATAAACTTGAAATCTTTTTGCATTTATTTGTGACTTCTTCCATTTCTTTCATCAATATGTTTCAGTGTAAAGATCTTTTGTCTTCTTTGTTAAATTTATTTTTCAGAAATTTATTATTTTAATTCTATTGGAAATGAGATTGTTTCCTTCCTTTTTTATCAGATGGTTTGTTGTTAGCATATGGAATCATAACTGATAATTATATGTTAATGTTATATATTGCTAATTTTCTGAGGGCATTTGTTATTTTTTGATGTATTGTTTATGGTTTTCTATATATAAGATCATGTCACCTACAAACAGCAACATTTTAATTTTTTTTCCTCAATTTGAATGTCATTTTTAGGGTCATTTTCTTGACTAATTCTTCTGCAAAGTACTTTAACTGCTATGTTAAAATAGAAACATTGACAATGGAACCATGTAGCCTTACCCCGGTGTCTATAAATTTGAAGAAGCAAACAGCTCTTTAATTTTTTATAAACTGGTTTCAGGAGGTACAGATCTTCTTTTGTTGGGTCCCCAGGGTAATGGGATGCCCTATGAGCTTGTAGTAGGGAAGAGTTTATAACTGTGTCACAAGGCTGCTGGGTATGCAGTGGATTCAACCTTCAAGTGGCTTTTTACCAGGGGCTTTGGTTGTTGTGATTCCCATCTAATGTCTGGGTGGGCTGGATTTCCTTCAGGACTTTTATTTATAGTGCAGAAACTAGGACAGATTTCTGCAATTGGGTGTGCATATGGTGGACCTTATATCAGGATGTGGTAAGTGTGGCTACCACTGAGTATTTGGAAGTTTTTTTCCACATCACTGTGTGGGTCCCTGTGTTGGCAGGAATTGTTGTGAACTGTGGCAAAGACAGCTGAAACTGAGTCACTGAACTCCTTCAGCGGCCACAGTAGAGGCCAAGGTCTGCAGGCCACAGTAGAGGCCCAGCTGGAGTGCAGTGGCACAATCTTTGCTCACTGCAACCTCCGCCTCTCAGGTTCAAGCAATTCTCCAGCCTCAGCCTCCCGAGTAGCTGGGATTATAGGTGCCTGCCACCATGCCCAGCTAATTTTTTTGTATTTTTAGTAGAGATGGGGTTTCACCATATTGGCCAGGCTGATCTCTACCTCCTGACCTCAGGTGATCCGCCTGCCTCGGCCTCCCAAAGTTCTGGGATTACAGGAGTGAGCCACCACGCCCAGCCTTCTTGGCTGATTTTCAACAGTTGTCTTATTATGTGAAGGTGAGTAGTCACAGAAACAGTGGTATATTCACCAGGTGTTTAATGATAAATATATATTTTTTCTTTGTGTGAGAGAAACACTTTAGTGATTTGAAGGTGATTTATATTTATATATTTTATGATTTATAGAAAGACCTATATCACTTTTAGTTGTTTTCAAAAAAAAATGCGAAAACACATAACATAAAATTTACCGTCTTAAAACTTTTTAAGTCTATATTTCAGTGCTGAGTGTGGTGGGGCTCATGCCTATAATGCCCGCACTTTGGGAAACTGAGGCAGAAGTATTGCTTAAGCCGAGGAACTTGAGACCAGCCTGGGCAGCATATAGAGAGCCCTTCCCCACAAAAATTTAAAATTAGCCAGGTGTTGGGTTGTCCACCTGTGGTCCTAGCTCCTTGTGAGGCCGTGGCAGGAGAATCACTTGTGCATGGGAGGTTGAGGCTGCGGTGAGCTATGATTATATGACTTCATTCCAGCCTGCAGGACAGAGTGAGAACCTACCTCAAAAAAGGTGTACATTTTAGTCGTTAAGAGTATTTACATTGTTATGTAAAGACCTCTAGAACTTTTACGTCTTCTAAAATTAAGACAATACCCATTAAGTAACAACTGCCCATTTTACCCTCTCTTTAGACCTTGAGTAACACCATTCTCCTTTCTGTTTCTATTTGACTACTTATAATGACTCATATCATGGAATCATATAGTATCTGTCACTTTATTACTATCTTATTTCAGTTGACATAATATTCTCAACGTTTATGTAAGAATGTGACAGATTTACTATTTTAAGGCTGAATAATATTCCACTGTATGTATATGTCAAATTTTTAATTTGTTTATCAGTCAAGGGATATCTGGGTTACTTCTGCCTTTTGGATTTTGTAAATATTGGTATAATATATTTATATATAGTATATATAGATATATGTGTATATATTTATATATAATATATTGGTATAATAAATATACCAATATTTATATATTTAATATATATAAAATATATATTTATATTATATATATTTATTCAATATATATTATATTAATATATATAAAATAAATAAATATTGGTATAATATATTTAATATATATAATTAATATATATTAAATATATAAATATTGGTATATTTATTATACCAATATTTGAAATATATATTCAAATATATCTTCCACGTTCTTTGTTTGAATATAGATTTATATTTGGAGTATACATTTATATTTATGTTTGAATATAGATTTATAAGTGGAATTCTTGTATTCCATTTATATATATATTAATATATAAAAATGTGTTTTATATTCCAGTCAAATAGTATGATTTATATTTGAATCTAGGTTTATAAGTGGAATTATGTAATTTAAATTTTAAGAAATATTCATAATATGATGGTTGCATCCTTTTTCCCCCACCAACAATTCACATGAGTTTTAATTTCTTTACATCCTCAACAGATTTCGGCATTTTAAAAATTTATCATGGCCATTCTAATGGGTATGAGGTGGTTTTGTTTTGGATTGTAATTTTGTTTTGTATTTCTCTACAATTGGTACTTTTTTTGCATTATTTTAAGTGCTTTTTTCTACTTACATATATATTTTTGATTAAACATCAGTTCAATTCTTTGTCCATTTCTAAATCAATTTATGCAACGTTAGTTGTTCAGTTTTAGTTGTTTATAATTCTGAATATTAACTCATCACATGTAATTTGCAAATATTTTCACCCATTTTTTCGGTGGCATTGTCATTCTACTAAATATTTTCTTTGGTGTGCAGAAAATTTGAAGTTTAGCACAGTTAAATTTTGGGGGTTTTTATGTTTTTCATAAGTATGATGTCATATCTACAAAAAAGTGCCAAAACCAGTGTTCTGTATTTTCCCTATTTTTTTCTTCTAAGAGTTGTATTAGTTATATGTTTTTTAGTTTAATTATTTTATTTAAAATGTGCAAGAAAATAATCCAACTTTATTTTTTTCAGTGTAGATACTCAGTTTTCAACATCATTTGTTGAAGATATTTACTTTTCTCTATTGTGTAGTCATGGCAACTTTGTGGAAGATTATTTGATTATATAAAGAAGGATTCATTTCTGGGCTATTTTGTTCTATCATCTGTTTATTTGTCTCTGTTAGTACCACATTGCTTTTGTTTATTATAGCTTTTTAATATATTTTGAAATCAGGAAATATAATGCCTCTTTGTTCTTTCTCATGGGTGTTTGGCTAGTTTTAGCTCATAATCAATTTAAAAAGTTTTAAACAATATTTCGGGTCAACAATGTACCATTGGAATTTCTTCACCACCATGAGTTGTTTTCACATTTAGATTAAATTATCTGGACCTTAAGCAAGAATATATTAAAGAGTGTGTTTTATTTCCATATATTTTTGAATTTGCCAGTTTATCTCTTGATTTTGATGTCTAGTTTCATTTCATTTTAGTCAGAAAACATAACTGTATAATTTTGGTCATCTTAAATTTATGTATTTATTTTTGTTGCTATTGAGAGACAGATTCTCACTGTGCCACTCAGGCTGGAGTGCAGTGGTACAATCTAGGCTCACTGCAGCCTCAACCTCCAAGACTCAAATAATCCTCCCACCTCAGCATCCCAAGTAGTTGGGACTACATATGTGTGCTTTCACGCCTGGCTAGTTTTTTGATTTTTTGTAGAAATGCGGGTTCTCACTATATTGCCCAGGCTGGTTTTGAAATCCAGGTCTCAAGTGGTCTTTCCTCCCAAAGTGCTGGGGGCTACAGGCCTGCGCCACCACACCTGGCCAGGCTTCTTAAACTTAATAAGACTTGTTATGTGTCCTAACAGAATGCACCAAGTTCAAACAAGAATATTGTGTAATCTGTTCCTTTTTACTGGAGAGTCCTGTACATATTTTTAATGTGTAGTTGGTCTATGATATGATTTGGATGTTTGTACCCTTCAAATCTCATGTTGAAATGGGATTCCCAATGTAGGATGTGGATCCTTGTGTGATGTGTTTGGGTCATGGGAGCAAATCTCTTGTAAATGACTTCGCACCATCCCCTTGGTGATCAATGAGTTCTCACTCTGTTAATTCACATGAGAGCTGTGTGTTTAAAGAACCTGGCACTTTCCTTTCACGCTTGCTCCCTCTCTCCCCATGCAATATGTCTGGTTTCTCTTTGCCTTCACCATGATTGTAAGCTTACTTAGACCTTCACCAGATGCAGATGCTGGCACCAAACTTATTGTACATTTTGCATAACTATGAAGAAAATAAATCTTTTTTCTTTATAAATTACACAGTCTTAGGTACTTATTGCAATACAAAATGAATTAATACAATTTATAATGTCATCCAGGTTTTGTTCTCTTATTGATGTTTTATCTAAACTTTCACTCATTATTAAAGTGGGGTCTTAATGTCTGTAATTATTATGTTGCTATGTATTTTTTGCTTCACTTCTGTCGATATTAGCTTTATATATTTTGGAACCCTGATCTTTTAAATAGATATAATAGTTATAGATTCCTGGTAAATGACCAATGTTACCATTATATAGTAACAATCTTTACCTCATGCTAGTTTTTGATTTACAGCGTATTTTGTCGAATATAATTTATGACCACCTCACTTAATTGTGGATACTGTTTGCATGGAATATGCTTTTTCATTCTGTTTCTTTCAACCTATTTGACTCAAAGTTAAAGTGAGTCTCTTGAAATCCTGGTCTCAAGCAATCTTCCAGTCCTGGCCTCCCAAAGTGCTGGGGCTACAGGCATGAGCCACCACACCTGATTAGTCTTCTTAAACTTAATAAAGCTTGTTCTGTGTCTTAACAGAGTACACCATGTTCGAACAAGAATATTGTGTGATTTGTTGCATATTGTGTGATTTTGTTTGTTCTTATTCCATTGGGCCATTTAATTTCTTATTATTAGTTTAATCAATTTACATTTAAAATGATTCCATAGAGGAATGAAGTTACTATTACCATTTTGATTGTTATTATTTTCTGTGTTTCTTGTAGAGATGTTTTCCATAATTTCCTATTTTACTGTCTTAATTTTTGCTTTTTTGAGTTTGTAGTGTTATGCTTTGTTTCCTTTCTCATTTTGTATTGCATACTTTCTATAAACTTGTAATTATCTAGGTAATTGGAGATTATGTAAATCATTTTAAAGTTATAACAATATTAGTATGTCATAACTTCAGTTGAATACAAAAACTATACCTCTTTACATCCTGTAGTGGGTTTTTTGTTTGTTTTGTTTTTTTTGTTTTTGAGATGGAGTCTCGCTCTGTCACCCAGGCTGGAGAGCAGTGGTGTGATCTCGGCTCACTGCAACCTCCGCCTCCCAGGTTCAAGCAATGCTCTGCCTCAGCCTCTCAAGTAGCTGAGATTACAGGCACCCACCCCCACGACCGGCTAATTTTTCATATTTTTAGTAGAGATGGGGTTTCACCATCTTAGCCAAGCTGTTCTTGAACTCCTGACTTCGTGATCCACCCATCTCGTCCTCCCAAAGTGCTGGGATTACAGGCATGAGCCATTGTGCCCAGGCTTACATCCTGTAGTTTTTCATTATTACAAATATTATTTTATATTGTGTATCTATTAACAGATTTATGCAGATTTTTTTGTTGAAATTCTATAGCAGTATTTTAAGAGATTTTGCTTAATGATTATGGTAGTAAACAATTGTATATGTGTTTATGTATTTACATTTAACAGAAAGTTTATAGTTTCATGTAGTTTTTTAAGGTTGTTCAGCTTCATTATATTTTTCAACATATGGACTCTTTTTGGCAATAAAAAAATAAACAGCATCTCACTATGTTACTCAGGCTCATCTTGAACTCTTAGCCTCAACTAATCTGCCTGCCTTGGCCTCCCAAGACTCTGGGATTACAGACATGAGGCACTGGTGCCTGGCCACCATGTAGCATTTCTTGTGGGACCATGCCTGTGGTGATAAATACCTTCACCTTTTGTTTATTTTGTAAGTTCTTTATTGTTTCCTTATTTTTAATTCCAGAATAATTCCAAATAATTTCAAAGCAAACAGTATTGATTGGTATTAGTTTTTCTTTTATCACATAAAAATTTGGAAAGTTCTCATCCTCTTTTATCTTCAAATAACCCCTCTAACTACTTTTTCCCTACATTTGTCTTCTAAGATTTCTTTTCCAAACGTCGTAATCTACTTAATGGTGTTCAGTAAGTTTAACATTCCATGTTTTCATTTTGTTTTGCAATTTTATTTTATTTCATTTTACTTTACTTTTTTATTTTTTTTGAGACACAGTCTTGCTCTGTCACCCAGACTGGAGTGCAGTGGCATGATCTCAGCTCACTGCAAGCTCCGCCTCCCAGGTTCATGCCATTCTCCTGCCTCAGCCTCCCTAGCAGCTGGGGCTACAGGCGCCCGCCACCATGCCCAGCTAATTTTTTGTATTTTTTAGTAGAGATGGGGTTTCACCGTGTTAGTCAGGATGGTCTCAATCTCCTGACCTCGTGATCCGCCCGCCTTGGCCTCCCAAAGTGCTGGGATTACAGGCATGAGCCACCACGCCCAGCCAATTTTATTTCTTTTTTGTTTCATATTTTAGAGTATGCCACGTCACATCAATTGTGTTTTTAGTTTTTATTTTTATGACAATTGTGAATGACAATATTCAACTCTGTACACTTTAAGACAGCTTGGAGCCAAAGTTACATATGAATCAGTCATATCTCTATTCCCAATATAATAATTTCTGTGTTTGTGTATACACATATTATTTCTGTATTGTTTATGACTTGTATGTTTGTGAGTGATCAATGGTCGTTTTATCTGAGTAGTCATAAAAATTCTCCTACTTCTAATATCTATTTGGGAATCTATTTTTGTGTGGGAGAAACACTTTTTTGATTTGAAGGTAATTTTAAAAACTGTCAATTTTGTCCCTTTTTAAAGGTATTATTACTGTTTACTTTAAATTATCAAGAACATAAAATTTAGAATCTTAATTTAAAAATATGTAGTTTATATTAATTATATTGACATTATTATACAATCTATCTGTAGAATGTTTTTGTCTTGCAAAACTAAAACTGAATACACATTGAACAACTACTCAATTCTCCCATTTTCTGGCCCTTTACAAACAATTCTGTTTTCCTGTTTTTGAGTCAAACTGCTTTAAATATGTGATGTAAGTGGATTCGTACCATACTTTTTGTGGCTGACATATATTATTCTGCATAATTTCATGAAAGTTTGTTATGGTTGTTAGAATATTTCCTTTTTTTTAGACGGAGTTTTGCCCTTGTTGCCCAGGCTGGAGTTCAGTGCAGCGATCTCAGCACACCACAATCTCCACCTCCCAAGTTCAAGCCATTCTCCTTCCTCAGCCTCCTGAGAGGAGGCTGGGATTACAGGCATGCACCACCATGCCCGGCTAATTTTTGTAAGTAGAGATGGGGTTTTTCCATGTTGGTGAGGCTGGTCTCGAACTCCCAAACTCAGGTGATTCACCCACCTCGGCCTCCCAATGTACTGGGATTACAGGTGTGAGCCAGTGTGCCTGGCCTGTATTTCCTGTTTTTAAACACTGAGTAATATTCCATTATTTTTATGTTTCAAATTATATTTATCCAGTAATCTGGGGAGAAAAATTTGCATTGCTTTCACCTATTGCCTTTCAATAACAATGCTGTAAAAATTATGGATATGCAGCCGGGCGCGGTGGCTCATGCCTGTAATCACAGCACTTTGGGAGGCCAAGGTGGGTGGATCATAAAGTCAGGAGATCGAGACCATCCTGGCTAACACGGTGAAACCCCATCTCTACTAAAAATATCAAAAAATTAGTCAAGCGTGGTGGCGGGCACCTACAGTCCAAGCTACTTGGGAGGCTGAGGCAGGAGAATGGCATGAACCTGGGAGGCAGAGGTTGCAGTGAGCCTAGATTGTGCCACTGCACTCCAACCTGGGCAACCGAGCGAGTCTCCATCTAAAAAAAAAAAAATTATGGACGTGCAAATAACTCTTCCTGTGATTATATGTGTGAGAGTTTATATTTATACTACATTCTCTTTATTTGGTCTAGTACACTTTTTATAACCAAGCCAAATTGTTTTAAGTCTATATAATGTGTTTTGAAATCAGGGAGTTGTGATGCCTCCAACGTTGTTCCTCTCTTTGAAGATTATTGGGTGTTTCATTGTTTCTTAAAATTTCATATAATTTGGGGGTTGCTTTTTCTATTTCTGCCAAAATAAAATTAGATATTTGAAAGGGATTGCATTAAATCTGTAGATTACACTCAGCAGTATGGGCATCTTCACAATATTAATTATTTTACCCTTCGATCATGCTGAATATTAATTATTTTACCCTTTGAGCATGCTGAAGAGTGTGTTGTTTAATTTTCATGTATTTGTAAATTTTTTAGTTTTGTTTTTGTTGATTTCTACTCTCATTCCATTTTGGTCATAAAAAGTAATCTATCAATTTCAATTTTTAAAGATTTAGTAAGTTTTTATTTTTATCATGGCCTAACAGGCAGTTTATCAAAGAGAATGTATGTGAGCTATAGAGAATGGTTATACCCTGCTATTGTTAAGGGGTATTCTTTGTTAGGCATAATATTGTTTTATACTTCTTTCTTTGTATATTTTTTCTTTTTGAGATGGAGTCTTGCTCAGTCACCGAGGCTAGATTGCAGTGCCGCAATCTCGACTCACTGCAAACCCTGCCTCCCTGGTTCAAGCAATTCTCCTGCCTTAGCCTCCTGAGTAGCTGGGATTACAGGCACCTGTTACCGCACCTGGCTATTTTTAGTAGAGATGGGGTTTTGCCATGTTGGCCAGGCTGGTCTCAAACTCCTTACCTCAGGTAATCTGTCTTCCTTGGCTTCCCAAAGTGCTGGAATTACAAGCATGAGCCACTTGTTCCCATCTGTACTGCTTTCAGTTTCTCTTTTCCTTTTTTTTTTTTTTTTTGATACAGAGTCTTGCTCTCACCCAGGCTGGAGTATAGTGTTGCGATCTCGTCTCACTGCAAGCTCCACCTCCTGGGCTCATGCCATTCTCCTGCCTCAGCCTCCTGAGTGCCTGGGATTACAGACACCTGCCACCACGCCCTGCTAATTTTTTGTATTTTTAGTAGAGACCGGGTTTCATCGTGTTAGCCAGGATGGTCTCCATCTCCTGACCCCATGATCGCCTGCCTTGGCCTCCCAAAGTGCTGGGATTACAGGCGTGAGTCACCGTACCTGGCCCTCTTTTCCATTATTAATATTGTTTTATTTTATTGTTCATTGCAGAAATTGAAGTATTAAAATATCTTATTATAATTATATTGCTCTTTATTTGTTGCTTTAATTCTGTCAATTTTTGCTTTGTATTTTTGGAAACCTAATGTGAGAAATACACATACACACACAAACATATAAATATATGTATGCACATATTTGTCATACATTTTCAATAAATGATATCTTTATTATTGTTTAATGACATTTTTTCTCTTGTGAATTTTGACATAGAGTATATTTTATAAAATAAGAGAGTTGTTGACTTACGATGTATTTTGTATAATACAATTTTGATCTCTTCTGCTCTTATTTGGTTAATGTTTGCCTAAAATGTCGTCTTCCACTTGCCACTTTCAGGCTGATTTCACTACTAGATCTCAAGTGACTCTTGAAGAAAGGCAAGTTGGGTCTTGGTATATAAAATTTTATATAATCCCACTATTCAATGTATGTGTATTGATTGGCAAGTCTATTTTTAAAATATTTATTTTCTGAAGACAAAGATTATTGTTATTTTATTGTTTAATGATTCTTGTAGGTCTGTTTCTCATTCTATCTTCCTTAGTGTCTTTTTGATTTTTGTATGGATAGGCTGTCACTTCTTTCTTATTTCCTTTTTTGTACCTATACAGACATTTTCTTTGTGGGTGCCTTCAGGATTATATAAAAACCTCTTAAAATTTCAACAATATATTTTGAAGTGGTGAAATTTAAATTTGGGTCCATGCACAAATTATTTCTTATTACATCTGTCCTCAACTTAGTTATTGATGTCACTAAACATATCTATTTATGTTATATATTTATTAACAGATGTTCATTATTATTTTTAGCTTTTATCTTTAAATTTTAGAGAATAATTAAATAAAACATTTTTTGGTATTATTATAATGCTACAGGATACTTTTTCTATAATATTTGCATATCTTTATATCTTTCCTAGAAAGCTACCTATTTTTATATGATAGTTTTGGTTTTTAGCATCATATAGTTTTAGTAGGAGGACTCTTCTCAGCATTTTTTGTAGGGCACATGTAGTGTTGATATAATTTTTCCACATTTGGTTACTTTTAGAGGTCTTTCCTTTTTCTTCATTTTTGTAGCACAGTTTTGCTGGTTATATTATTCTTACATAGAAGCTATTTTTCGCTTGGCACCTCGACTATAGCACACAATTTCCTTCTGGCCTGCAAAGTTTTTGTTGAAAGAGACACTGGTTATATCATAGAACAATAATTACGTATTTTCCAGCATTTGAGATTCTCTTCTTGTCTGTGACTTTGGGAACTTTGCTTTGCATGTCTTGTTATGGATCTGTGTGTTTCCTAGTTTTAGTATGTTGAGCATCTTCATTTTTACAACCTTATTTTCTTACTTTTGAGAATTTCTCAGGTATTCTTAATTTTTCGAGACAGTGTCTTGCTCTGTCACCCAGGTTTGAGTACAGTGGCATGATTGCAGCTTACTGCAGCCTTGGGTTCCCTAGGCTTATGTGATCCTCCTACCTCAGCCTCCTGTTTACTGGGACCACAGGTGTGTGCCAATACACCTGACTAATTTTAATTTTTATAGAGGAGAAGTATTGCCATGTTTCCCAGTTTAAACTTGAACGCCCTAGGTTCAAGTGATCTGCCTGCCTCAAACTCCCAAAGTGCTGGGACTACAGACATGAGCCACTACACCTGGCCTCAGTCATTATTTCTATTTCTATTTTCTACTTCCATAATTCTATTATATTTTTCATCTTTTCCTTGATATTCTATTTTTTTCTGATTTTATTTAGTTACCTGTGTTCCCATTTAGGTTAAATTTTTAAAATTAATGTGTACATCTTTATTTTCATGGTTGTTTTCTGACAGTTTTAAGTTTTTTTTTTTTACTTAGGCCATGTCACTGTAATATTTTGTATGTATTGTACTCTTTGGTTGAGATTTGGACATTAACAAACAGCTACCTCTCACAATCTTTATAATGTGGTGTTGTCCTAACATAATCTGAAACCAGTTGTCTCAACTAGAGATTCTGGGAGCCTATCAAATATGTTATGATGTGTCTTGTGTGGAATTTTGTGTTGATTATTCAGTTAAAGAGGTTTGTCTGTGTTTCTTAACAGTCTGTAATTACTTCCTATACATATTGCATGTCTGTGGTACTGTAGTTTGTTGCTGTAACACTTACCTTTGGTCTCAGCAGACTCAAGCTGTTATTTCAAAGTATACCATCATTTCTTTCAGCACATTTTGTCACTGGAGACAGAAACAAGTCTCTGTAAAAGTGCCCAGAAGCCAGAAGTAAAAATACATGAGCCAGTTTTTTCTTTTTCTATATTGAGGAAGATGCCAGGCATTGCAGTTTACTTCTAAAAGTGCCATGCTGCATTATGGAGGAGTAAAGGTGTTGGGAAAATGTAACAAACTTTTCTATCCATTCAGGATGGCTTGTGGCATTTTGCTCACCTGGTACACTGAACACACTTGACTCATTTCTAGATTTTCCATAAAGACATTTTGGTCAGTACAGTTTTGTTATAAGTCTATAAAAGAATTAAGACCTGTGGTATTTTTGTTATGCCATCTTGCTAATGTACTTTGTATAATTTTATGTATTAGATTTGTAAACAATAGATTTGTATATTTACATGGGCCTAGTGAGATAATTTGTTATTTTTATTTCTTTCAGCTGTGTTCTTATTTCACCCAAGACCTTTGGCTAGATCAGAACACAAAAAATTCATTTCAAAAAGTGATGCTGAGAAGATATGGGAAATGCAGACATGAGAATTTACAAATAAGAAAAGGCTGTAAAAGTTTGAATGCATCTAAGGTGCAGGAAGGAGGTTATAATGGACTTAACCAATGTTTGTCAATTACTCAGAGCAAAATACTTCAATGTAATACATGTGTGAAAGTCTTAAGGAAATTTTCAAATTCAAATAGACTTAGGAGAAGACATACTGGAGAGAAACCTTTCAAATGCAAAGAATGTGGCCAATTCTTTCACAGGTTCTCACACCTAAGACAACATCAGATAATTCATACTGAAGAGAAATCCTACCAATGTGAAGAATATGGCAAAGATTTTAAGCAGTCTTCAGGTCTTACTGTACATGAGAGAATTCATACTAAAGAGAGACCCTACAAGTGTGAAGAATGTGACAAAGCCTTTAAACAATCTTCAAGACTGAATAAACATAAGAAAATTTATACTGGAGATACAACCTACAAATGTGAAGAAAGTGGCAAAGCTTTGAAGTAGTCTTCAAACCTGACTATACATAAGATTATTCATATGGGAGAGAAACCCTACAAATGTGATGAATGTGGCAAAGCCTTTAGAAAATCCTCAAAACTGAAAGAACATAAAATAATTCATACTTGAGAGAAACCCTATAAATGTGAAGAATGTGGCAAAGCTTTTTACTATTCCTCAGGCCTTACTCAACATAACATAGTTCATACTGGAGACAAACCCTACAAATGTAAAGATTGTGGCAAAATTTTTAAGTGGTCTTCGAACCTTACTATACATCAGAGAATTCATAGTGGAGAGAAACCCTACAAATGTGAAGAATGTGGCAAAGCCTTTAAACAATCCTCAAAACTGAATGAACATATGAGAGCTCATACTGGAGAGAAATTCTACTAATGTGAAGAATGTGACAAAGCTTTTAAGCAACCTTCAGGCCTTACTCTACATAAGAGAATTCATACTGGAGAGAACCCTTACAAATTCAAAGAATGTGGTAAAGCCTTTTATTGGTTTTTAAGCTTTACTAAACATATGATAATTCATAGGGGAAAGAAAACCTACAAATGTCAAGAATGTGGCAAAGCTTTTAAGTGGTCTTCAAACCTTACTATACACAAGAGAATTCATACGGGAGAGAAACCCTGCAAATGTGAAGAATGTGGCAAATCTTGTAAGCAGTCTTTGGGGCTTACTATTCAAAAGAGAATTCATACTGAAGAGAAACCCTACAAATGTGAAGAATGTGGTAAAGCCTTTTACTGGTCCTTAAGCTTTACTAAACATGACAGTTCATACTGGAGAGAAGCATTACAGATGTCAAGAATGCATCAAAGCTTTTAAGGGTCTTCAAATCTTACTATATATAAGAAAATTCTAGGAAAACCAGAGAACTTTGTTCACTTGTTTATCTGCTGACCTTCCCTCCACTATTGTCCTGTGACCCTGCCAAATCCCCCTCTGCGAGAAACACCCAAGAATGATCAATAAAAAAGAAAAAAAAAAAAAAAAAAAAAAAAAAAAAAAAAAAAAAAGAAAATTCATACTGGAGAGAAACCATACAATTGTGAAAAATGTGGCAAAGCGTCTTACTGTTCCTCAAACCTTATTCAAAATAACATAGTTCATGCTGAAGAGAAACACTACAAATGTCAAGAATGTGGCAAAGCTTTTAAGAAGTCTTTAGACCTTAATGTACATAAGATAATTCATAGTGGAGAGAAACCCTACAGATATGAAGAATGTGGCAAGGTCTTTAAACTATCCTCAAAACTGAATGAACATTAGATAACTCATAGTGGAGAGGAATCCTACAAATGTGAAGAATATGGCAAAGGCTTTTGCTATTCCTCAAGCCTTACTAAGCATATGATAGTTCATACTGAAGAGAAACTGTACAAATGTGAAGAATGTGGCAAAGCTTTTAAGTGGTCCTCTGAGCTTACTATACATCAGAGAATTCATACTGAAGAGAAACCCTATAAATGTGAAGAATGTGTCAGAGTCTTTAAACACTCCTCAAAACTGAATGAACATAAGAGAAATCATACTGGAGAGAAACCCTACAAATGTGAAGCATGTGGCAAAGCTCTTTAAGCAGTCTTCAGGCCTCACTATACATAAGAGAATTCATACTGGAGAGGAATCCAGAAATGTGAAGAATGTTGCAAAGCCTTTTACCGGTCCTTAAGCTTTACTAAACATAAGAGAGTTCATACTGGAGAGATACCCTACAAATGTCAACAGTGTGGCAAAACTTTTTCTTGTTGCTCAAGTTTACTCGACATAAGAGAGTTCATACTGAAGAGAAATCCCACAAATGTAAAGAATGTGGGAAAGCCTTTAACCAGTCCTTTAGCCTTACTAAACTTATGAGAATTCATACTGGAAAAAAATCATACAAATCGGAAGACTGTGGCAAAATCTTTTAAGTATTGCTCAAATATATCCAGCCATAATTCATACTAAAGATTATGCCTATGAACCTAAAAAAGTTTGGCAAAGCTTATGAATACACCTCAAACTTTCCTTAGCATTGGAGAAATATCAGTGAGAAACCTCAGAAAACTGAACAATGTGGCAAGGCCTTTAAATGGTTGTCACATCTTACTGTAGGTAAAATAATTGATAGTGGAGAAAATCTCTACAAACAAAGAATGTGTCAAAACTTCTAACATGCTCATACCTTATGGCACATAAAGGCGTTTATACTTGAAAAATTGTACAGAGTGTGGAAAAGCCAATTCTATTTGCTCACATCATAGCCAACATCAGGAAGTTCATACTTAATAAAATTATTATAAATGTAATTACTTTTGAAAGACCTTGGAAAATTTAAACCCTTAAAAAAGAGTACTCTGGAGACAAACATTATAAATATAAAGAGGGTTGTAATACCTTTACTTGCCCTATATAATGTACAGATTTTATGCTAGAAGAAAACTCTAAAGGAATTATTCAAACTTGTTCAGCATCAGAGAATTTATGTTGAAGGAAACCATACAAATGTAATAAATGTGGAAAAATATTTGTTCAGAAACTACAGCTTAAAAAACACCATGCAGTTTATAATAAAAGATATTTTTGCAGATGGAATACATGTGTAAATATATTTAGTCAAAATTAAGTCTTTGTAAACTTTAGAAAATTCACAGTAGGAAGAATTAAGGCACTGGCACTTAAGACGTTACACTAAATCAGAATGTTCTGTATAGAAAGTAAACCAAAGCTAAAACTGTTGGATAATTTATTTGTATATAAGTTTAAGAGGAGTGGAAGATTATTTTTTGGAGAGTTATAATTACATTCAAGGTATACGTTTTTCCTTGAAAAAAATGTAGATTTTTTAAAAAGAAAATAGTGAGGTAATTCAACTGTAAAATTGCTTCATTCTATTCCTTTTTTCCTGTTGTTTGTGTAAAAGCATGTCATCAATTTCTGTTGCATCAGAAATCTGAGAGATTCCTTTCTTATTAGGTAGGCATCATTCATTAACTTTTCCGTGGAAGAGTAAGGATATTAAAATGTAAGATGTATATTGAAAATCTAATTGGAGAGGCTCTTTATGGCTGACTTTTAATATTTTTCATGTGATACATGAGTTATGTGTTTAGAGTAATATTCTGCATTATAGTGAAAGGAAAACTTTGAGTTTTAGTAGTAAATTGTTTTACCAATTGTACTTTTATGTAATAAAATGTAGGGAATTTTAAAATTCTTTTATAAGACTGTGATAACTTAGCTTTTAAATTAAAGGGAATAGTTTTAAACTTTTTAAGAGCTGCATTTAGTTAAGTGTTATGTCACCAACTTTAACGTGTCCCACCTTATTAAAGATGTAGATAAAAGATGGTAACATAGTAGAATGAGCTCTCCAGCAATCTCTTTTGCCTGTGGCATTAAACTGAAAAGTTTAAGAGTATTGTTTCAATGGGTAAAAATGTACATTTGTTTAACGATTTAAATTTTTGTAAGAACATAGTATTGTTTACCTATTTATGGCATATATAGAATATTTTCATACAGGCATACAACTTGTAATCACATCAGAGTAAATGAGGTATTCATTACATAATGCATTTATTTTTTGTGTTACAGACAATCCAATTAAACATTTTTAGTTATTTAAAAATGTACAAGTAAATTATTACTTGCTACAGAGGTTTTTTTATGGTCATAATAATAATTACATAGTAGTATAATAAGAAATCTCACATTTCTAAGTCCTGAATGAATATTTTAAAAAATTGGTCATATATATTTTGAACAAGTGGCCTCTCTGCCTGTAAACTCATACAGACTGTTAGTTTTTTACTTATATGGTGCTAAATATACAAATATTTTACTCTTAATATAAACATTAGGTGTAAGAAATTTGTGGGGCAAGTAATTGTGTGAGTGTGAGTGTACCTATTTTCAGAAGACAAGAAATATTGGAACAAAATATCACTTTAATAAAGTGGACAAATCATTTACTAGAAGACCAGAAACCTCCATGATTTTGAATAATATCTGTATTCTCTGTATTTTATTTAATTAATTACTGTGAAGTCTTATGGATTGCGTTTCCGAATCTTTCCATGCAAATTCTTTCTTTCATGTGCCTGGTACTCATGGTAGACTGATTTTTTTTTCATATTTTTTGTGTTTATAATTTATTAAGTATTCATTATGTGAGTTGCTCAGGTATTCTAAGAATTTTTATAAAATTTACTAATGCACGCAAAATAATTTTTCAATGTTATTTCACAATGAGTGTATTAACTTATATTTCTTTTGTTGCTTTCTTTTTTCTTTTTTTTTTTTTTTCTTGAGATGGTGTCTCACTCTGTCGCCCAGGCTAGAGTGCAGTGGCGGGATCTCAGCTCACTACAACCCCCACCTGCTGGGCTCAAGCAATTCTCTTGCCTCACCTTCCTAAGTAGCTGGGACTACAGGCATGTGCCACCATGCCCAGCTAAAGTTTTTGTATTTTTAGTACAGACTGTGTTTCACTATAATGGCCAGAGCAGCCTTGAACTCCTGACCTGGTGGTCCACCCGCCTTGGCCTCCCAAGGTGCTGGGATTACAGGCATGAGTCACTGCATCCGACCAACTTATATTTCATTTAGTTAGAACATCCCATTTTGTTATTTTAATTGGAGAAACCTGTGTAAGCTAAGTTTCCTTTATTATTGTTTCTTTTACTCTTTATAATTGACATAGGTGAATTTATTCATTCAGCCAATTTGTTTAGGTAAATGCTGGGGAGGCTTCATAAGTCATAAAGATATTTTGATATGTAAATGTAGCAAACACAATGCTTGCTGTGTAATAGATGCACCATTATTGGCCACAAATATTTCTGCTGGAGTTAGTTTGTAGCTCCAAGTAAAGATAAAGAAATACACATGGTGAAGAAATAAAATCGATTCTGTATATGGAGAGGACATTGTTCTTATGCTGCAAAATTGACTCTTTCTGAATTTAAAGAGACATTCTGCTTATTTTCTGATTATCTTTAGTTTTGTTTGTGTGTCTACTTATGTTTATCCCAACTGTGTATGCATCACAGCCCTTCTCTTTATTCTTTGTGTTATGGCTACATCTTTATTGCTGTTTGTTTTGTGCCATGTCACTTCACATAGTACTTTGTAGGTTCTGATGAAAGTTTGTTAATGTAACTTTCAGATCTGTTAATTGAGATAAAAGGCATGCAGTGCTCACAGGTGAGAGGAATAAATCAGTCAGAATTTCTTCTCTTTGTAAAACCAAACTTTTATTAAATTTTAACAGGGTCTGTGTGTGGTGGCTCACACCTATAATCCCAGCACTTTGGGAGGCTGAGGTGGGAGAATCACTAGGTCAAGAAGTTGAGACCTTCCTGGCCCATATGGTGAAACCCCATCTCTGCTAAAAATACAAAAATTAGCTGGGCATGGTGGCATGCACCTGTTGACCTAGCCATTCAGGAGGCTGAGGCAGGAGAATCACTTGAACCCAGGAGGCAGAGGTTGCAGTGAGCTGAGATTGCACAACTGCATTCCAGCCTGATGACAGAGCGAGACTTCATCTCAAAAAAAAAAAAAAATTAACATAATGTGTGGAAAATATAAAATTAGTTAGAAGATATGTCTTAGAAATTAAACTTTTAGAAGAGTTAATGGTAAGTGGAGAATGTTAAATTTAATTTTTTATTACATACTTACAGCTCAACTTAAGTTTTCATTCAGAATCTTTTATTTTGGTGTGAATGTTAAATATTCGAAAATAATAGAATGACACCTGTGGATTTCACATGTGAAATAATCTTTTTCATATTAATGTTAAAATCTTGAGGAATTTCTCACACTTGTATAATGTACTTTTTTATTGGGTGCAGTTTACAATTTAGAGGTTTCAGTCTTTGTCACCTAACTAGTCAACTCCTTGGTCATTTTATCTGGAAAAATTTTAAAGATCATGGCATCTTTGGAATTAAAAAATTTCTTCAGTGATCTGGGATGCAAACTTATTTACTCTCTTCAGAGTGGTTTAATCATGTGAAACACAGCAAGAGCTGCCCTTTTTGTGTCTTCCCTATCATTACCACCAGCACCAGAATCTCCAGTTGTCCCAAGCTCAAAATAAAAGCCCTAAGGTACATTGGCTTCTCCCATGCTCTGTGCTGGGTGCCGAACATGGTGGTAAATATTAGAGTTCATATGGTCATGACTGACTAGGTGACAAAACAGCACAGAAACTATGTATCTTTCATACTATTCAGACAGGTTTATGACAAAAACACAGGTCAGAATTTGAAACATTGTCATTTTTAATAGTTTTTATAAATATATTTTTAAATTCACAGATGAAATATGTATTTATTTTGTGAAATAGTATTTTGAAGTAAATATACATTGTCAATGCCTAATTTTAGCTAATTGTCAAATGCTTTGTCTCACATAGTTATTATTTTTGTGGTGAGAAGACAATATTTACTGTCAGTATTTTTTCAGAAATACAATACATGCATTATAATCTCTTGAACTTACTTTTCTTATCCAACTGTAATTATGTAATCAAGATATGTTTTGTAGAATCCACATGTGAGTGAAATCATGAGATATTAACCTTTCTGTGCCTTATTTCAACAACTATAGTGTCCTTTAGGTTTATCTTTGTGATTAAAAATAAGATTTTCTGTTGAAAATACAGTATTCGATTGTATATATATACCATAGTGTCTGTATTTCATCATTGGACGATGGACACATATGTTGATTCTATGTTTTGGCTTCTGTAAAGTGTGCTGCAACAAACACAATTGCAGATGTCTGTTCATCAATCTAGTTTCATTTGTTTTGTGATAGATATCCAGTAGTTCAATTACATGTTAGAGTTTAATTGTTTTGCGAAATTTCTATTTTTCATAATGGCTGTTTTTATTTACATTGACACAAACAGTGTGAAAGCTCCCCTCTTTCTCTTTTTTCAAATTTACCAACAATTTTTTAAACATTTTAACAGGAGTGAGTTTATATGTTAGAGTTGTTTTGGTTTGCCTTTCCTTGATGATAATTGACTTTGAGCCATATTCATCTGTCTGCCAAGCTATATGTATGTCTTTCTTTGAAAATTATTTATATAGATCTTTTGCTTATTTTTCATGGTTATTTGTTTTCTGTCGTATAGTCATTTGAGTTTCTTGTATATTTTTTATATTAACTGCTTTTCACATGTGTAATTTGCAAATATTTTCTTCCATTTTTCAGTTATGTCATTCTGCTGATTGTATCTGTTGGTGTGCAGCAGCTTCTTAATTTTAAGGAATCTGATTTGTCTATGTTCCCCTAAAATTTTGAGGTTAAACCCAAGAGTCACTGCCCAGACCAATGTTATGGGGCATTCATTCTATATTTCCTCATCTTAGTTTTAGATTTTCAGGTCTCATATTTAAGTATCTAATTTGAGTTAATTTTTATATATGGTGTGAGATGAAGGTCTGATTTTATTATTTTGCATGTGGATATATATTTTCTCAATATCATTTATAAAAGAGACTGCTCTTTTTTTAAAAAAATTGTCATCTTTATTTACAATCAGTTGTCTGTAAATACATGTATTTATTTCTGGTCTTTCTCTTTTGCTTTGTTGGCCTTTGTGTCCATTTTTATGTAAGTAACACTCTGTTTTGATTACTGTAGCTTGTTGGACATTTAAAAGTCAGGTACAGTGATTCCTTCAGCCTTTTATTTTTCATTTTTTGCTTGATTTTCTTAGCTATTAAGGCCTTTTGTGGGGCAATATACATTTTAGATTTTTTTTAAAAATTCTGTGGAGAATTTAACTGGTATTTTAATAGAAGTTTTATTATATCTGTATATCAGTTTGTGTAATGCAGATATTTAACAATATTAATCATGCCCATTTATGAATTAGAATATCTTTTTGTTCGAATATTATTTTCTAACTTTTTTTTAGATTATAATGTACAGATCTTTCACCCTTTTGGTTACATTCATTTCTAAGCATAGTTACTGCTGCAATTATTGTAGATGGGATTGTTTTTTGGTTTTATTTTCAGATACTTTATTGTTAGTGTATAGAAATGTTACTGAATTTTTTATGTTGATTTTGTATCCTGCAAGTTTAATAAATTTGTTTATTCTAATAATTTTTTGTGAAGTCCTAGGTTTTTCTATACATAAGATTATATCATCTGCAAGGAAAATATAATTTATCTTCTTCATTTTATTTAACATTGCTTTGATTTTATTGAATAATTTTTCTGTCTTGGTCATTTTGTATTATGTTCAGTAAGATCAAAGAAATTGGGCTGGGCGTGGTGGCTCACACCTGTAATCCCAGCACTGTGGGAGGCAGAGGTGGATGCATCACGAGGTCAGGAGACCAAGACCATCCTGGCTAACAAGGTGAAACTCCGTCTCTACTAAAAATACAAAAATTAGCCAGGCATGGTGGCAGGCACCTGTAGTCCCAGCTACTCAGGAGGCTGAGGGAGGACAATGGTGTAAACCTGGGAGGCAGAGCTTGCAGTGAGCCAAAATTGCACGACTGCACTCCAGCCTAGGCAACAGAGTGAGACTCCGTCTCAAAAAAAAAAAAAAATGGATTGGAGAAATTGGACATCCTTGTCTTGTTCTAGCTCTTAGAGAAAAGGCTTAGTTTTTCCTTATTTAGTATGTTAGGTGTGCATTGTTGTTACATATGACATTAACTTGAATTGCATTTATTTTATAACTGGTTCAAGAGATTTATTATGAGGAGATATTGTTACACTTTCATTATGCACCTATTTGAATGTTACATTTGTGACAACCAATCCCACAAAAATACAAAAGTTACTTGCAGACTACTATAAATATCTCTGTGCACACCAACTAGAAAGTCTAGAGGAAATGAATAAACTCTTAGAAATATACAACCTCCCAAGATTGAATCAGGAATAAACAGAAGTCTTGAAGAAACCAAAAATGTGCAAGCAAATTGAATTGGTGATAAAAAAACTACCAATTATAAAAAGTGCTAAACCAGATGCATTCACAGCATGATTTTATCATGTATACAAAAATGAGTTGGCTGTAATTCTACAGAAAGTATTCCAAAAAATCAAAGTGGGACTCCTTCCTAATTAATTCTATCATATAATATCAGTCTCATCTTGATATATTAATCAGGTAAAGACACAACAAAAAAAATTACAGGCCAATATCCCTGAGGAATACAGACACAAACATTATTCATGAAATGCTTGCAAACTGAGTCAGGAAATCAAAGTTATTTCACTGCAAATATGTGGACATTATTCTGTGAATGCAGGAATGTTTTAACGTGCAATCTATAAATGTGATTCAGCATATAAAAATAATTAACAAACAAAACCACATTACCTCAATAGATGTGGAAATAGCAATTAATAAAATGTAATATCTATTTTTGAAAAAAAATTCTCAAAAAACTAGGCATTGAAGGAACATACCTCAAAATAATTACAGCCATATAAGACAAATCCTCAGCCAGCATCATACTGAACAGGTGAAAGATTAATGCATCCTTCCTAAAAATTGAAATAATAAAAGAATGTACACTTTCACCACTCCTATTCAACACAGTTCTGAAAGTTTTAGCCAGAACAATCAGGCAAGATAAAGAAAGAAAAAGCACTCAAATAACAAAAGAGGAAATCATCTTATCTGTCTTCACTGATGATATAATTTTCTACCTACTTCAAAGACTCCTCCAAAAGACTCCTAAGCCTAATAAAAGACTTCAGCAAAATCTCAGCAACAACAAAAAGCAAAACAACATTCAAAAATGAGGAACATTTCTATACACCAGTAACACTTAAGCAGAGCAAAATTAAGAACACAATCCAGTTTACAATAGCCAGAAAAAAAAATAAAATAGTAATCCATTAAACAAAGGAGGTTAAATATCTCTACTAGAAGAACTACAAACCACTACTGAAAGAAATCAGACACAGTGCAAGTAAATGGAATAGTATTTCATGTTAATGGATTAGAATTATTAAAAAGCTCATACTGCCCAAAGCAATCAACAGTTTATTTCTATTTCTATCAATCTACCAATGCCATTTTTTATAAAATTAGACAAAAAAACTATTCTAAAATTTATATGGAAACAAAAAAGCTCAAATAGCCAAGGCTATACTAAACAAAAAGAATAAACCTGGAGACATTATGTTACCAAACTTCAAACTTTACCACAAGCTACGGTAACCAATATAATATGGATGCAGATACACACACACACACACCCGTATTGAATAGAAGAGAGGCCCTGAAATGAAGCTGAACTCTTGCAATTAATTGATTTTTGACAGCATCAACAGAAACAAATGGAAAGAACTCCCTACCCAATAAAAGGTGCTGGAAAAACTGTTTAGTCATATGCAGAAGAGGAAAACTCGACCGCTACTTCTCATGATATAGAAAATTAACTCAAGATACATTAAAGACTTATCTGTAAGAGTTCAACCTATAAAAATCCTAGAAGAACACCTAGAAAATTCTCTCCTTGGCATTGGTCTCTGTAAAGAATTAATGACTACATCCTCAAAAGTGAAAGCAACAAAAATAAAAATTAAAAATTGTGACCTGCACAGCAAGAGAAACTATTAACAAAATAAACAGACAACCTATAGTATGGGCTAAAATATGTGTAAACTGCATATAATAAATAACTAATATATATGTTTCATAAGGAATTTAAGAAAAAATGTTGACAAAAAATGTGAACCTATACTTTTAAAAGAAAGACAAAAAAAGCAGCCAACAAACATGAAACATTGATCATTTCTAATGATTAGAGAGATGTAAATCCAAACCACAATGTGATACCATCTCACCCCAGTCTAAATGGCTATTATGAAAAAGTAAAAAAAAAAAAAAACAGATGTTAAAATTGTGTAGAAAAGAGAACACTGATATACTCTTAGTGGGAATGCAAAATAGTTCAGCTCCTGTAGAATGCATTTTGGGGGTTTCTCAAAGGACTAAAACCAAAGTTACCATTTGACCCAGCAGCCTCACTACTGGGCATATACCCAAATACAAATAAATTACACCTGCACTCGTATGCTTATTGCAGCACTAGTCACAATAGCAAAGACATGGAATGAAACCATGTGCTCATAAATTTTCAGATGGATTTTAAAAATTATGTAATTACACACCATCCAATACTATGCAGCCACTGAAGAAGAATCATGTAATACTCTTTGCAGAAACATGGATGCAGCTCAAGGTCATGATCCTAAGCAAATTAACACAGAACAGAAAACCAAATACTACATTTTCTCACTTATAAGTGGAAGCTAAACATTGGGTACACATGGAAGCAAAGATGAGAACAATAAACACTAAGGATTCCAAAATGGAGGGAGAAGGGGTACAAGGGTTTAAAAGTACTTGTCATGTATAATGTATACTACTTGGGCAATGGGATTATTAATTGCCCAAACCTCAATGTCATGCAGTATACCTATGTTACAAATCTGCACGTGTATCCTTGAATCCAAAATAAAAATAATAAAATACTTTGTGATATAGTGCCATGTTAAATTTCTCCAGTTTTGTTTAATGGTTGGAATTAAGGGTGGAAGACATAGAATTTTGTCCCCTTTAGACATAGGGGTGAATGTTTCTATAACAGGTCTCCTGACATCCTATAAGCTATTTTCTCTGAAAGCTCTTGGCCTTAGTCTTGGGTGTGCAGCTAAAATAAATGACTGTACATCAAGCTTGTCCAACTCATGGCCTACAGGCTTCATGTGGCCCAGTATGGCTTTCAGTGCAGCCCTAAACAAATTCATAAACTTTCTAAAAGCATTATGAGTTTTTTGTGATTTTTTTAATCATCATTGGTGTATTTTATGTATGGCTCAAGACAATTCTTCTAGTGTGTCCCAGGGAAGCCAGAAGATTGGACACCCCTGCTCTACTTTTTTATTTTTCATCTATTTACAGTATGCTAGATGATAGTGTTAACTTATTACTCTTTGGGAAAAAAAGATGGTCAGTGATTTAGTTTTTTTAGAACCATTTTTGAAAATATGAAGCTATGATAATCATACCTAAGTGACATAATTAGGAAATAAAATTTCTAGAAAAAGCATGAAAGTATTATGGTTAAAGTTCAAAAACAATGAAACAGAAGTATTGGTTATTTAAGACAACAGTCCTGCAAAGGCAATCATTTCATCACAACCATTTTGGTGACAAAGAATAATGTGTCAGAAGGAATTTTTAGAATAATTTTCTGATTATATGGCAGTGTTAAATTTTTATTTGTATTATTTGTCATATATAAGTCTGTAAATCAAAAAGAAGATGGCATGACTTTCAGATGAATCTTTTCACACATATATTCTCTGTAGAAGGGCACTGGTGTGTTTTCCAAAAGGGTTAGCATTGCTGTCTTTCATTGTGCTGATATGCTTGTGTGCTAAATGAAGGCAGAAAGTGAAGCAGAGTCAACCAGGACGTCTCTAGTTTCTACATCCACATCATCTGAAATCTAGTGTTATGTCAACTAGAAATAATCCTGGGGCTAAGTATTCTAAAACTAAAAAAAAAAATGCATTGATAAATATAGTTTTAGTTTATTTTTATAGTTTATAAAAATTTATTGTTTCTGACTTATTACAAGTTAAAACAATTTGAACATGCAGATAACTAAAAGTTCCATCTAGATGATGGTATTAATATTTAATAACTTATGATTGTGAGCCACAATTGCCCCATTTGGCTTACTGAAAAGCAGTATTTTAAATGGAGAATAGGATTTCCATAATTCCAAGCATACAGATCTTTTAAGATAAGCATTATGTTTAGATTTGAATAGATTGTGTTTGTAGTAACAGAAACTTTAATATTTTTTCTAATAGGAGCAAAAAAGCAATAAAAATAGGTAGTTAAAATTAGTTCAAAAGAAACTTCACATGTGGTCACTAAAGGAGTAGCTGGGATTCCACGCCCAGCTAATTTTGTATTTTTAGTAGAGATGGGGTTTCACCAGGTTCATCAGGCTGGTCTCGAATGCCTGACTTCAGGTGATCCCCCCACCTCAGCCTCCCAAAGTGCTGGGATTACAGGGGTGAGACAACATGCATGGCCGGAAAAAGTATTCTTATGTTACTGTTTCTGAAACTTTCAGAAACTTTAGTCGACTCAATGGATGATGATGAACATGCAGACCACAAATTATAAATAAAATAATAGGCTCCTTTTAGCTTTTAACATTAAAACTAAATATATGTCAAAAGTAAAATTAGTGGCTCTTTTAAGTCATGAGAAGAATGTCAGTGTTAGAAAGCCTTTAACAAAATATTTGTGTTAGGCTTAGTAATGAGTGCTTTGCACCAAAAATTAAGTTCATTTGTTTTTATATGTGTCTTTTTTCTTTTTTTGTTATTTCTAGAATTATTTTAATTTTAAAATGTAAACTATGACTGTGTTAAATGCCTTCATTTCTATGCCTTTTTGTTAATATTTTGCCTGACTGAAAAGATGAGTTTTTAAAAAAATTTTCTTGAATCAAGACCATTAATTAACATAGAGACAAAATAGTAATGAAAATCGACCTTGATTAGTAAAACAATTATCTAGCTCCTAGTAATCCTTACCTGTCTCACTCAACATAAAGTCTACATCTTTGCATCTCTCTTAGTTATAAGGAAGTGGCGTTTGATCGAATTGGTCAGCACGACATTGGGTAAAATGTAACTATGTTTTGGTCTGACAGTTGCATTTATTTATTACCAAAGAAGTTGATTTTTTAGTATGTGATATTTTACTATTTTCTATTTATTTAGGAAAACTAAACTGACAGAGCATGAAATTAAAATTTTATTTCAAATGGAAAATGCTTAAACATGTTTTATCATAACTAAAGCTAAAAATATTTTTGGATTTTTAAATTAAAGAACATCTCAAGTACTTCAAGTTACCTTCCCCTGACAGTAGATTATATTTTACTTTATTGCTAAAATTGAGCTTGGCTGTCTTTTATGGCTGTATTCATCATTTTCATTCTATTTTTTTGTGCAATATTTGCATCATGCATTTCACATTTTAATAGTTGTAGTTCATGAGATGTGATTTTCAAACAATTGTCCTATTGACATGGCAAGCCATCTGCTTAATCAGCAGTCACTTTATTTTCAGTCTTTTCAAAGCCACTTTGTCTGAAAAGCAAAGAGACAATTCAACCCAGTGTGCCAAGCTGGTCCCCTCCAGTGACCATCTATTCAAATTCACACAGGCAATCTCTGGTGAAGGAAGGAAGGTGCACTTCAACAGCATTTTCACAGCAATGTGGAACAGATATTATAACATAAAAGACGAAACATTGCCTTCAAGGAAAAATAGTTGATTTTTCTTATTCTGTATACAGGAGTATCTGATGGTTGTAAGGTTGAGAATAAAGAGTAAAGTTGGGCCAGGCTCGGTGGCTCAGGCCTGTAATCCCAGCACTTTGGGAGGCTCAGGCAGGTGGATCACAAGGTCAGGAGATCGAGACCATCCTGGCTAACACGGTGAAAGCCAGTCTGTACTAAAAAATACAAAAAATTAGCCAGGTGTCATGGCGGGCACCTGCAGTCCCAGCTACTAGGGAGGCTGAGGCAGGAGAATGGCGTGAACCCAAGAGGCGGAGCTTGCAGTGAGCCGAGATTGCACCACTGCACTCCAGCCTGGGCAACAGAGTGAGACTCCATCTCAAAAAAAAAAAAAAAAAAGTAAAGTTGGAGAAAGAAAAAGCTGTACATTAGTAGTACCTTCTTGTTTGTCTAACACATCCTGAATGGTTTTGTCAAGTGTTAGGTTGCCATATCCATCATTTGTTAGACTCTGATAATCATTTTCTATCTTACCAGTGTAATTATGCAATTGACATCATCTAGAGTTGATGTCGTTGATTCTTAGGTTCTCAGACATAAAACTATTAAATTATTATTGATAAAAATATTAGGTTTTATTTGCCTGTTTGTTTTACTACAGAACATTTGATGCCAGTACGCTTAAGTCCCTTGAACCTTTGAAAAAAATGCTTTAGCTTTTCCTGTTTGGAAAGTCAAATTTGGTCAAAAGTAAATATAACAACAAACTTGAATATAAATTATTTTTTAATTGAATCCAAACAATTGAATACAACAATACATTTGATATTTACTTGAGTATATGTCAGAAATTTTCAAAAAATTCAAGTAGATACAAATTTGTGACTGAGCTGAAACTTGAAAAATATACCTGCTTTCACTCTGATGGTAGTTTCTTTTGCTGTGCAGAAGCTCTTTAGCTTAATTAGATCCCATTTGTCAATTTTGGCTTTTGTTGCCATTGCTTTTGGTGTTTTAGACATGAAGTCCTTGCCCATGCCTATGTCCTGAATGGTAATGCCTAGGTTTTCTTCTAGGGTTTTTATTGTTTTAGGTCTAACGTTTAAGTCTTTAATCCATATTGAATTGATTTTTGTATAAGGTGTAAGGAAGGGATTCAGTTTCAGCTTTCCACGTATGGCTAGCCAATTTTCCCAGCACCATTTATTAAATAGGGAATCCTTTCCCCATTGCTTGTTTTTGTCAGGTTTGTCAAAGATCAGATAGTTGTAGATATGTAGCATTATTTCTGAGGGCTCTGTTCTGTTCCATTGATCTATATCTCTGTTTTGGTATCCATGTCCTTTGTAGGGACATGGATGAAATTGGAAATCATCATTCTCAGTAAACTATCGCAAGAACAAAAAACCAAACAACACATATTCTCACTCATAGGTGGGAATTGAACAATGAGATCACATGGACACAGGAAGGGGAACGTCACACTCTGGGGACTGTTGTGGGGTGGGGGGAGGGGGGAGGGATATCATTGGGAGATATACCTAATGCTAGATGACAAGTTAGTGGGTGCAGGGCGCCAGCATGGCACATGTATACATATGTAACTAACCTGCACAATGTGCACATGTACCCTAAAACTTAAAGTATAATAATAAAAGAAAAAAAAAAGAAAAATATACCTGCTTTCATGACAAATCATTTTATGATCACATTAATTTTCAATTTAGCGATGTTTTATAGTAGACTTCAGTAAAAGTCAGCTGTGGTCCAAATGTAAATACTGACATATTAGAGAAGAAAATGTTGGTGATAAAGTATATAAAACAAAGCATAAAAGTGCTTGCCTTGATTTATTCCCAACCACCAACTCTGAGACCAAGATTTAACTGTTACATCAACATTGTCCACAGTGGAAAAAGCAGAATTTTAAAATCAAACACATCTCAGCTTGATTTGGGACATTAGCTGTGTGTCCAGGATAAATTATTCCACAAGCTTGAAGCTTTACTTTTTTTTTAGATGGATTCTCACTCTTGTCACCCAGGCTGGAGTGCAATGGTGCAATCTCAGCTCACTGCAACCTCCACCTCCCAGGTTCAAGCAATTCTCCTGCCTCAGCCCCCCAAGTGGCTGGGATTACAGAGGCTTGCCACCACGCCTGGCTAATTTTTGCATTTTTAGTAGAGATGGGGTTTCACCATCTTGGCCAGGCTGGTAGTGAACTCCTGACCTCAGGTGATCTGCCCACCTTGGCCTCCCAAAGTGCTGGGATAATAGGTGTGAGCCACTGTGCCCTGCCTTAATCTTTATTATGTATAGAATTACTATTTCTTCCAGGGCTATTTTAATTCATACATTGTAGCTATAAGTATTTTCCATTAAAAGTCTTGTCTAAATATGGTAAATAATTGAAAATGATTATCATTTAAAAATATTTTATTGTAATTGTATACGTTCTGTTATATTTAATGTATTTTTTAAATGGTAATTTTTTATTTGTTGCAGGATGTCACAGTACCCAAATGGAGGGACTGGCTGAAGCCATGGCAGAAGAATGTGGATTGTGAAGATTTCATGGACATGTATTAGTTCCCCAAATTAATACTTTTATAATTTCCTATGCCTGTCTTTACTGCAATCTCTAAACACAAATTGTGAAGATTTCACGGACACTTATCAATTCCCCAATCAATACCCTTGTGATTTCCTATGCCTGTCTTTACTTTAATCTCTTAATCCTGTCAGCTGAGGAGGATGTATGCCACCTCAGGACCCTGTGATAATTGCATTAACTGCACAGATTGTAAAGCATGTGTGTTTGAACAATATGAAATCTGGGCACCTTGAAAAAAGAACAGGATAACAGCAGTTGTTTAGGGAATAAGAGAGATAACCTTAAATTCTGACCACTGGTGAGCTGGGTGGAACAGAGCCATATTTCTCTTCTTTCAAAAGCAAATGGGAGAAATATCACTGAATTCTTTTTCTCAGCAAGGAACATCCCTGAGAAAGAGAATGCACCCCTGAGGGTGGGCCTATAAATGGCCTCCTTGGGTGTGGCCATCTTCTGTGGTCAAAACTGTAGGGATGAAATAAACCCCAGTCTCCCATAGTGCTCCCAGGCTTATTAGGAAGAGGAAATTCCTGCCTAATAAATTTTGGTTAGACCGGTTGCTCTCAAACCCTGTCTCCTGATAAGATGTTATCAATAACAATGGTGCCTGAAACTACATTAGCAATTATAATTTTGCCCTGGTCCTGTGGTCCTGTGATCTTGCCCTGTCTCCGTTTGCCTTGTGATATTCTATTACCTTGTGAAGTACGTGATCTTTGTGACCCACACCCTATTTGTACACTCCCTCCCCTTTTGAAAGTCCCTAATAAAAACTTGCTGGTTTTGTGTCTTGGGGGGCATCATGGAACCTACTGACATGTGATGTCTTCCCTGGATGCTCAGCTTTAAAATTTCTCTCTTTTGTACTCTCTCCCTTTATTTCTCAAACTGGCGGACACTTAGGGAAAATAGAAAACAACCTACTTGACTATCGGGGCAGGATCCCCCATATTTATTGGCATAATAGACTAAGGGTTTCTATATTGACTTTGGTAATTTTTACAAATGGTTTTTGCCTGGTACTGTTGAAGTTAGGCTGAATTTTGAACCAGTAGATTTGTTGTTTACCTTATGTGGTTTTGGGTTCATTTGTTCTATATGTATAATGCGTATCCTTTTGGGGGTAATTTGGCTTTATTTGTGCTTTCTTATTTTTACATCTGGGACTGGAGAAATTGCTAGAATTTCAATAAGGTTGATTTGAAATCAGGCAACAGAAAATCCCAGAAAACACTGAAGGTTGTATGTACTGGATAATGCCTTTAGGTGAGGCTTATACATAAAACACAATTCAGTAAAATTTATATAATCATTACAAGTTTGTTAAATTTGATAACAAAATGCCTATGACATATTAGGCACTTGTCTTAGTTTGTCTTTGACATCCCTATCTTGGAGAAGCTGATATTACATGAAAGGATATTACTAATATAATATAATAAGAAGTGGAACAAATACTTATGTGCTAGAAACATTCCCCTTAATAACCCTTAAATACATTTTATTCTGGCTCAATTCTTTTTTTTTTTAATTGATGGAGTTTCTCTCTTGTTGCCCAGGCTTGAGTGCAATGGCATGACCTCGGCTCACTTCAACCTTCACCTCTTGGGTTGAAACTATTCTCCTGCCTCAGCCTCCCAAGTAGCTGGGATTACAGCACCTGCCACCATGCCTGGCTAATTTTTTGTATTTTTAGTAGAGATGGGGCTTCACTATATTGGCCAGGCTGTTCTTGAACTCCTGATCTCAGGTGATCTGCCCACCTTGGCCTCCCAAACTCCTGGGATTACAGGCGTGAGCTACCACACCCAGCTGGCTCAATTCTTTTGGCACAACTATTTTTTGTCCCACAGGCTTCTTCCCACCAAATTTAAGCCATGGTGTTTTCAAGTTTGTATTTTTAGTTTTATTTGCTTGTTTTGTTTTTTACTTTTTTGGAAAGGGGAGTGTGGGCTTACCTCTGTGAAATGAGATCAGCCTATTTGTAGTTTTACCTAGTAAGCTTCATAGTTGACATCATTATATTGAGTTTCCCTAGGCCACCCTGAGCTTCAGAGCTGACCATCCTACCTCATTCCTCTTGGTTTTTCAGGCTCTGATGTTAAGTCCCTCTGACTTCAAATTTGAGCTTTCATAATGCCTCAGTTCGAAAGAAGCAGAAGAAAGTGTTGCCTTATTTATCTGGGTGAGGATCAAGACTTTACATCCATCATTCATAGTAAAAAGCAACACTTTTAATAATGTGGACATGTTTCACTCAAATTAAATATAAGCAGTTTTAGCAACATGCCAGTATAGTCAAAATAAATAACTATCAAGTTAAACAAAATGTTCTGCTTTAGATTTTCCCAGCACAAAGATCAATATGTATGCATTGGTGGATGTTAGGGTTTTTTTGGTGTAGGTTTTTGTTTGTTTCTTTGTTTTTATTTTTTACAGATTTTCATCCTACTTTACACTGATGTAAATCTAACTACCCAAGGCTTACCAGAAGCTTTATTTTACATTATTTCTACCAAAAATTCATATCCTCACATATTAAAAGTGGCATTCTGTATTACCATTTTTCAAGTAATGTAGTCTGCATTTATTAGTACATTTCAATATATGTTTTTAACATGGGGTAAGGTTATAAAAATGCCATGCAGTTGATTTTCTAGGTAACAACAGAATCTGTTTTCTCAAACAGTAGCATGAGAATTCTTGATATACCACCTTCAGAGGTACTGAAAACAACTATATAATTTTGCTGAAATTTGGATTTTTTCATAATTTCTTCAGAGGCTGAGTCATGGCAACATATGACAGCTGAATTTATTCTTCTTGTCTAAATGTTGTGGAGCCACATCCACTTGTGTAAATAACACTAACTGGGTAAAATATTTTTTATACTAAGCCAGAAATCATTATACCTGGTGGTTTTATTTTAAATATATGAACAGTATTCTATAACATTCAAATAAGTAATAGAAATTTAATTCTATATATATGGAAAGAAAATTTATACAGGCACACTGAGAATAAATTGGAATCTGGAACTGAATGCTGATTAGCATGGCCTATAAAATCATAAGCAAGTTAATTACTTCTAAGATACAATGAGGGTACAGGCATTGGATGAGGATGCTCCTATTCCAAATAGGAGAACTGGACAAAACAAAGGGGCTAAAGGCCCCATGCAAGTCCAGAATCCAGCAGGGTAGTCATTGAATTTTAAAGCTCCAAAATAATCTCCTTTGACTCTATGTCTCACATTCAGGTCACACTGGTGCAAGAAGTAGGCTCCCATGTTCTTGGGCAGTTCTGCCCCTGTGCCTTTGCAGGGTACAGCCCCATTCCAAGCTGCTTTCATGGGCTGGCATTGAATGTCTGCAGCTTTTCCAGATGTACAGTGCAAGCTGTTGGTTAATCTACCATTCTGGGATCTGGAGAACAGTGGCTCTCTTCTCACAGCTCCACTAGGCAGTGCCCCATTGGGTACTGTGTGTGAAGGCTCTGACCTCACATTTCTTTTCTGCACTGCCCTAACAGAGGTTCTCCATGAGGGCTCCACCCCTGCAGCAAACTTCTGCCTGTATATCCAGGCTTTTCCTTCTGAAATCTAGGTGGAGGTTCCCAAACCCCAATTCTTGACTTCTGTGCACTCACAGGCTCAAGGCCTGGACCCTGCACACAAAGCCATTTTTTCCTCTTAGGCCTCCTGGTCTGTGATGGGAAAGGCTTCTGTGAAGGTCTCTGACATGCCCTGGAGACATTTTCCCCATTGTCTTGGGATTAACATTAGGCTTCCTGTCGCTTATGCAAATTTTTGCAGCTGGCTTGAATTTTTCCCCAAATAATGGGTTTATCTTTTCTATAGCATTATCAGGCTGCAAATTTTTCCAAACTTTTATGCTCTGCTTCGCTTTTAAATGTAAGTTTCAATTTCAGATCATCTAAATTCAAAGTTCCACAGCTCTTTAGGGCAGGGTGAAAATGCTGCCAGTCTCTGCTTAAGCATAGCAAGAGTGACCTTTGCTCTAGTTCCTAATAGGTTTCTCATCTCCATCTCCAGACCCAAAGTCGCTTTTACATTGCTGGGTATCTTTATAGCAGTACCCAACTCTACCAGTATGAATTTACTGTATTAGTCCATTCTCACACTGCAATAAAAATCTTCCCAAGACTGGGTAATTTATAAAGCAAAAAGGTTAAATTGACTCACAGTTACTCATAGCCTGGGAGGCCTCAGGAAACTTACAATCATGGCAAAAGGCAAAGGAGAAGCAAACTGGACCTTCTTACATGACAGCAGGAGAAAGAACATGTGTGTGTGTGCAGAAAAAACTACCATTTATAAAACCATCAGAATTCATGAGAATTTACTCAGTATCACAAGAACAGCATGGGGGAAACCACCCCCCATGATCCAGTCACTTCCCACCAGATGTCTCCCTTAACACCTGGGGATTACAATTCAAGATGAGATGGGGGTACACAAAGCCTAACCATATCTATCATAAAGACATAGTCCCAATTCCCTGATATCCCTGCTTCCTGACCCCTGTGTGAGACAGGCTATGTGTGTCCCAGAATGGCCTGTTTCTCTTGATTTGGGGGGCAGTGTATTAAGCACGCTTCAGCAGAATTCACCTTCTCTTTATGAATTAAGTCCTAGGCACCATTCACAATGCCAGCTCTCAATAAATTTGTTACTGTAATTTTTTTCCAGAAATGATATCGGAGCGGAAACACAAAGCAAAAGAAACCTAAAGATAGGTAATGCTGAATGGTTGGAAAGTATATTTATGAAAGAGCTATGCTTCACAAAAGCATCTTTGCTATGATTCAAGGGAGAAATCGTTAAACACCAACCCCATCATATCCACATAAATCCAGCAATCTAGAGACTGTTGGTCTTTTTTCTTTTCTGCATTATGTTTCTGCTCTCAGTACAGCAAGGTTTTAATTGTAATATTGAAGCATTGGAAATTTAACACTAAGATACTTTCAAAACTTAGTGCTTTTTTTGTTTTGTTTTTGTTTTTGTTTTTTTTGACAGAGTCTCACTCTGTCACCCAGGCTAGAGTGCAGTGGCGTGATCTCGGCTCGCTGCAATCTCTGCCTCCCAGGTTCATGCCATTCTCCTGCCTCAGCCTCCTGAATAGCTGGGACTACAGGCGACTGCCACCACACCTGGCTAATTTTTTTTTTTTTTTGTATTTTTAGTAGAGAAGGGGTTTCACCATGTTAGCCAGGATGGTCTCAACCTCCTGGCCCCGTGATCTGCCAGGTTTGGCCTCCCACAGTGCTGGGATTACAGACGTGAGCCACCGCGCCTGGCCAAAACTAAGTTTTACTTATAGTAGGGAAACTAATGCAAGGCCAGAAATTATTGACTTTGTTCACAGAATGCTAATTTTCCCCACACAAAATATGCAGAGCTATGTTTCATTAATATGCAGAGCTATGTTTTATTACCAAAACACACTATTCCAAATGCTCAAAAGGAAAAAAGATATCTGTACTCTGTGCTAAAACAGATTCATCTGTGGTATTTAAATGACAAAACTGGAATTGTTTCAACCCGGAAATCATTGGTTAAAATTTCCGTGGTTAAAGGTTTGCTCAAGCAAATCTTAAAACACAGGTATGTATTTCAGAAGATCAACCAAATTCAAGAGTTTGGATCCCATTTTGGGTACCTTATAAGTAGAAATTTCAAAATCTTCCTCAAAAACATCTGCATCTGTCTTCCAGATTCTTGCAACCCAAAACAAAACTTCACAGAAACTCTCCACAAGAGTTGGTAGACAGCTAAACCTTCTCCAAATTGAGTTATGGACAATAAGGTCTTGATTATAGCAGAACTGGAAGGTCTATTTACAAGCCTGCACACAGTGCTATGTAAGTTGGCTGCTGGGGCACATAGATTGGCAGGGAAAGGCCAGGGAGGCAGTTGAATTCCTGGCATTTTTCAAAGCTTTGTTTCCTAGTTTCATTATTCCTAGAATTTTGAAGCTTATTAAGACATTCCCTATCCTATGTCATACTCTAGAGCACTCTAGTCAGAATCCTGATAGAATAAACTATTTTTTTAATTTTTTAAAGTGTACATTTCAATGACTTTTAATAATTTTTTTATACTTTAGGTTCTAGGGTACATGGGCACAACGTGCATGTTTGTTACATATGTATACATAGGCCATGTTGGTGTGCTGGACCCGTTAACTCGTCATTTACATTAGGTATATCTCCTATTGCTATCCCTCCCCCCTTCCGCCACCCCACAACAGGGCCTGGTATGTGATGTTCCCCTTCCTGTGTCCAAGTGTTCTCATTGTTCAATTCCCACCTATGAGTGAGAACATACGGTGTTTGGTGTTTTATTCTTGCGATAGTTTGCTGAGAATGATGGTTTCCAGCTTCATCTGTGTCCCTACAAAGGACATGAACTCATCATTTTTCATGGCTGCATAGCATTCCATTGTGTATATGTGCCACATTTTCTTAATCCAGTTTATCATTGATGGACATTTTTGTTGGTTCCAAGTCTTTGCTATTGTGTAATAGTGCCCCAGTAAACATACATTTGCATGTGCCTTTATAGCATCATGATTTGTAATCCTTTGGGTATATACCCAGTAATGGGATGGCTGGATCAAATGGTATTTCTAGTTCTAGATCCTTGAGGAATCACTGCACTCTCTTCCACAATGGTTGAACTAGTTTACAGTCCCACCAACAGTGTAAGTGTTCCTATTTCTCCACATCCTCTCCAGCACCTGCTGTTTCCTGACTTTTTAATGACCGCCATTCTAACTGGTGTGAGATGGTATCTCATTGTGGTTTTGACTCGCATTTCTCTGATGACCAGTGATGATGAGCACTTTTTCATGTGTCTGTTGGCTGCATAAATGTCTTCTTTTGAAAAGTGTCTGTTCATATTGTTCACCCACTTTGTGATGGGGTTGTTTGTTTTTTTCTTGTAAATTTGTTTGAGTCATTTGTAGATTCTGGATATTAGCCTTTTGTCAGATGAGTGGATTGCAAAAATCTTCTCCCATTCTGTAGGTTGCCTGCTCACTCTGATGGTAGTTTCTTTTGCTGTGCAGAAGCTCCTTAGTTTAATTAGATCCCATTTGTCAATTTTGGCTTTTAATGCCATTGCTTTTGGTATTTTAGACATGAAGTCCTCGCCCATGCCTATATCCTGAATGGTACTGCCTAAGTTTTCTTCTAGGGTTTTTATGGTTTTAGGTCTAACATTTAAGTCTTTAATCCATCTTGAATTAATTTTTGTATAAGGTGTAAGAAAGTGATTCAGTTTCAGCTTTCTACATATGGCTAGCCAGTTTTCCCAGCACCATTTATTAAATAGGGAATCCTTTCCCCATTGCTTGTTGTTGTCAGGTTTTTCAAAGATCAGATGGTTGTAGGTGTGTGTTATTATTTCTGAGGGCTCTGTTCTGTTCCATTGGTCTATATCTCTGTTTTGGTACCAGTACCATGCTCTTTCGGTTACTGTAGCCTTGTAGTATAGTTTGAAGTCAGGTAGCGTGATGCCTCCAGCTTTGTTCTTTTGGCTTAGGATTGTCTTGGAAATGTGGGCTCTTTTTTGTTTCCATATGAACTTTAAAGTAGTTTTCTCCCAATTCAGTGAAGAATGTCATTGGTAGCTTGATGGGGATGGCATTGAATCTATAAATTACCTTGGGCAGTATGGCCATTTTCATGATATTGATTCTTCCTATCCATGAGCATGGAATGTTCTTCCATTTGTTTGTATCCTCTTTTATTTCATTGAGCAGTGGTTTGTAGTTCTCCTTGAAGAGGTCCTTCACATCCCTTGTAGGTTGGATTCCTAGGTATTTTATTCTCTTTGAAGCAATTGTGAATGGGAGTTCACTCATGATTTGGCTCTCTGTTTGTCTGTTATTGGTGTATAAGAATGCTTGTGATTTTTACACATTGATTTTGTCTCCTGAGACTTTGCTGAAGTTGCTTATCAGCTTAAGAAGATTTTGGGCTGAGACGATGGGGTTTTTTAAATATACAATCATGTCATCTTCAAACAGGGACAATTTGACTTCCTCTTTTCCTAATTGAATAATTTTTATTTCTTTCTCCTGCCTGATTGCCCTGGCCAGAACTTCCAACACTATGTTGAATAGGAGTGGTGAGAGAGGGCATCCCTGTCTTGTGCCAGATTTCAAAGGGAATGCTTCCGGTTTTTGCCCATTCAGTATGATATTGGCTGTTGTTTGTCATAAATAGCTCTTATTATTTTGAGATACGTCCCATCAATACCTAATTTATTGAGGTTTTTAGCATGAAGCGTTGTTGAATTTTGTCAAAGGCCTTTTCTGCATCTATTGAGATAATCATGTGGTTTTTATCATTGGTTCTGTTTATATGCTGGATTACATTTATTGATTTGCGTATGTTGAACCAGACTTGGATCCCAGGGATGAAGCCCACTTGATCATTGTGGATAAGCTTTTTGAGGTGCTGCTGGATTCTGTTTGCCAGTATTTTATTGAGGATTTTTGCATCGATGTTCATCAGGGATATTGGTCTAAAAATCTTTTTTTGTTGTTGTTGTGTCTCTGCCAGGCTTTGGTATCAGGATGATGCTGGCCTCATAAAATGAGTTAGGGAGGATTCCCTCTTTTTCTATTGATTGGAATAGTTTCAGAAGGAATGGTACCAGCTCTTCTTTGTACTTCTGGTAGAATTCGGCTGTGAATCCGTCTGGTCCTGGACTTTTTTTGGTTTATGTCCAATCAAAAATTTTTATCCAGAATATATGAAAATTTGTAGGAGATTTTTATATATTCTGGATATAAATTTTTGATTGGACATAAACATTGCAGATATCTTCTCCCACTTTAACTTGTCTTTTCTTTCTCTTAATGGTGAATTCGTTAATACCAATTTCTTAATTTTAATGTAGTTCAAGTTATCAGACTATTTTTGTGTAGTTAATGCTTATGTAGTCTTGCTTAAGAAATTTTTGTCTACCCCATTGTCATAAAGGCATTCTTCTATGTTACAGAAGCTTTTCTTTTTGAATTTTTAAGGTTTCAGATTGAGCTTTATAACCCACCTACGATTGACTTTTGTTTGTGAAGTAAGATAAGGGCTAAATTCTTTTATTCCCCAATTTTGATATCCAAATTATCTACCACCATTTATTGAGATTATTATTTCCTCACTGCACTGCAGTTTCACCTTTGTCATAAATCAGGTGATGGTATAAGTATGAGTTTGTTTTTGGTTTCTCTATTTGTATGTCCTGCTAATACCATCTTATTTTAATTGTAATAAAGTTGGAAACATCTGATGGTATACATTCTTGAGCTCTGTTCTTCTTCAGAACTTTCTTGGTTCTTCTTGTCCTTTTAAATTTTCAAAAAAGTTTTAAATTAGCTTGCAATTTTCAAATTACCTGATAGGATTTTGAGTAGGATTGCATTCAACCATAATTTAATGAGTAGAAATTACTTATTCACAATATAAAATCTTTCTATTCATAAACATTGTGTGTCTTTTTTATGTATACAATATTTATATCTGTTTTAAAAATTTTACTTTAATTCTGGGATACATGTGCAGAATGTACAGGTTTGTTACATAGGTATACATGTGCTGTGGTGGTTCACTCAATCTATCAACCTGTAATCTAAGTTTTAAGCCCCACATGCATGAGGTATTTGTCCTAATGCTCTCCCTCCTCTTCCCCTCCAACCCCTGACAGGTCTCTGTGTGTGAGGTTCCCCTTCATTTGTCCATGTGTTCTCATTATTCAACTCCCATTTATGAGTGAGAACATGCACTGTTTCGTTTTCTGCTGCTGTGTTAGTTTGCTGAGAATGATGGCTTCTAGTTTCATCCATGTCCCTGCAAAGAACATGAACTCATGCTTTTTTTATGGCTGCATAATATTCCATGGTGTACTCTAATTTGTACATGTACAAATTAGAACTCAGGATTAAGAAACTCACTCAAAACCACACAATTACATGGAAATTGAACAACCTGCCCCTGAATGACTACTGGGTAAGTAATGAAATTAAGGCAGAAATAAAAGTTGTTTGAAACCAGTGAGAACAAAGAGACAACGTACCAGAATCTCTGAGACGCAGCTGAAGTAGTGTTAAGAGGGAAATTTGTAGCACTAAATGCCCACAACAGAAAGCTGGAAAGATCTAAAATCGACCCCCTAATATCACAATTAAAAAACCTAGAGAAGAGTAAACAAATTCAGAAGCTACCAGAAGACAAGCAATAACTAAGATCAGAGTAGAACTGAAAGAGATAGAGACATGAAAAACCCTTTGAAATATCAGTGAATCCAGGAGATTAATAAAATAAATGGACCACTAGCTAGACTAACAGAGGAAAAAGAGAAGAATCAAGTAGACATAATAAAAAATAATAAAGGGGGCTGGGTGCAGTGGCTCATGCCTGTAATCCCAGCACTTTGGGAGGCTGAGGCAGGTGGATCACGAGGTCAGGAGTTCGAAACCAGCCTGGCCAATATGGTGAAACCCCATCTCTAGTAAAAATACAAAAATTTGCTGCGTGTGGTGGTGTGTGCCTACTGTCCCAGCTACTGGGGAGGCTGAGGCAGAAGAATTGCTTGAACCCCAGAGGTGGAGGTTGCAGTGAGCCAAGATTACACCACTGCACTCCAGCTTGGGTGACAGAGTGAGACTCCATCTCAAAAAAAAAAAAAAAAGAATGATAAAGGAGGTATCACTATTGATCCCACAGAAATACAAATTACCCTCAGAGAATACTATAAATGCCTCTCTGCAAATAAACTTGAAAATCTAGAAAATATGGATACATTCCTGGCACATACCCCCTCCTGCAACAAAATCAGGAAGAAGTAGAATCCCTGAATAGACCCATAACAAGTTCTGAAATTGAAGCAGTAATTAATAGCCTACCAACCAAAAAAAGCCCGGGACCAGATGGATTCATAGCTGAATTATACTGGAGATATAAAGAAGACCTGGTACCATTCCTTCTGAAACTATTCCAAACAATGGTAAAAGAGGGACTCCTCCCTAACTCATTTTATGAGGCCAGCATCATCCTGATACCAAAACCTGGCAGAGACTCAACAAATACAGAAAATTTCAGGCCAATATCCCTTATGAACATTGATGTGAAAATCCTCAATAAAAGACTGGCAAAGTGAATCCAGCAGCACATACAAAAGCTTATCCACCATGTGCAAAACTTTTTTTAAAGGCATGCTTCAATAAAGAAACACTTCCATTTAGTCAGGAGACTATCTCTTTGATTCTAACATAGATTACAGCCTTAAGATGAATAAGATTCTTCTTTTATGTACTCAATAAATGTTTACTTACAGCCTATTTTATGCTGGGTAGTATTATGGGAACTGGAGAGAGAAGGTCTGTCTTTATGGAGCTTGCAGTACAGTGACAGAGATAGAACATAAATGCATAAACAGTTGCACACTAAAGTGATGGATGTACTAAGTGCTATGAAGAAATACATTAGCCAAGTGTGGTGGTGCTCACCTGTGGTCCCAGCTACTTGGGAGGCTGAGACAGGAGGTCTGCTTGAGCCCCAGAGTTTGAGGCTGCAGTGATCCATGATTGTGCCACTGCACCCCAGCCTTGGTGACAGATTGTGGCCCTGTCTAAATAAAAAGTATAATAATACAAAGAAAATAAGGTAGGGTAATCACATTCATGGTGTCAGCCACTGCTACTTTAGATAGGGAGCTCTTGAACAATCTTTTTGAGGAGATGACATTTGAGCAGGTCAGAATGGTATGACGGAGTAAGTTAAGCAAATGTCTAGAGGGTAGAGGGAAGAGACACTGTGCAGAGTCTGAATACAGACAGCACTTGATGAGCTCAAAGATCACTACAAAGTCCAGTCAGGCTGCAGGCACCGGGAGGAGGAAAGGAGAATGCACATTCTGAGGAGCAGATAAACACAGACCATAGTAAAGAGCTTGGATTTCTTTGTTAATTGTGATAGGTAGCCACTGGAGGATTCAGAGCTGGGAATGAAATGGTATAAGGTATGTTCTTACAGGAATAGTCCAGCTTTGTGGGAGAATAGATTACAGATTACCATAAATAGAATAATAATAAATGTAAAGGCAGCTTAGGAATGGTTATATCTGTCCAGGGGTTGATACTGGTGGTGTTAGAACTGTGAGGTCCAGTATGATAGCCACCAGCTGCTTTTAGTTTTTTACACTTAAATTAATTAAAATACCATAAAATTTATTCCTACCAGGGACTTGGGAGGAAAGGGAGAATGAGGAGTTGTTGCTTAATGAGTACAGAGTTTCAGTTTGGGGTGAAAATTTTTTTTGGAAATACATAGTTTTGATGATTGCACAACATTCTGAATGTAATTAATGCCTCTGACTTTTATGTTTAAAATGGCAAAGCTTATTATATGTGTTTTACCACAATAAAACATTATAAAATTAATCACAGAACCAAAACTCTAAAACCATTTTTTAAAATTGTATAAATTTAAGGATTGAAAGTGCAATTTTGTTACATGGGTATATGGGGTAGGAGTGAAGTCTGAGCTTTTAGTGTGTTTATCACTGGAACAATGTACACTGTATCCACTAAGTAATTTCTCATCACCCTTACCCCTCCCACCCTCTCACCCTTCTGAGTCTACAGTGTCTTATCATTTTACACTCTTTGTTCATGTGTACACATTATTTATTTCCCATTTTTAAGTAAGAACATGCAGTATTTGATTTTATGTTTCTGAATTGCAAAACTATAAAACTCTTAGAATAAAAAATAACAATAAATCTTTATGGCCTTTGATTTGGCAGTAGTTTCTTAGAAATGGCACCAAAAGCACAGTGATAAAAGAAAATGTACTGGGCTTCATCAAAATTAGAAACATTTGTGTTTCAAAGGACGTAACAAAGAAAATAAAACGACAACCAGAAAAGTGGATAAAATGTTTGCAACTTATATATTTGATTAGAAATCTGTATCCAAAATGCACAAATAACTTTTACAACTCAACAACAAAAAGAAAAAATACATAAAAATAGACAAAATATTTAAATAGACATTTTTGTGAAGAAGATATAAGAGCATCCAATAAGGGCTTGAAGAAAAGCCTAACATCACAAGCCATCAAGAAAATGCAAATTCAAAACCATAAGCAGATATCACTTAACACCCACTAGCGTACCCACAATAAAAAATGACAAATGGTTGGGCACAGTGGCTCACGCCTGTAATCCCAGCACTTTGGGAGGCTGAGGTGGGCGGATCACAAGGTCAGGAGATCAAGACCATCCTGGCTAACATGGTGAAACCCCATCTCTACTAAAAAATACAAAAAATTAGCCGGGCGTGGTGGCAGGCGCCCGTAGTCCCAGCTTCTCGGGAGGCTGAGGCAGGAGGATGGCGTGAACCCGGGAGGTGGAGCTTGCAGTGAGCTGAGAGTGCGCCACTGCACTCCACCCTGGTGAGGCCGTAGAGAAATTAGATCTTTCATACATCGCTGGTGGGAAAGTAAAATAGTGCACATATTGGAAAACTGTGAGGTGATTGCTGAAAAGGTTATGCATAGGTACCTTATGACCCAGCAATTCCATTCCTAGGTACATACCCGAAAGAAATGAAAACTTATGAATGAAATATACAAAAGTTTGTACCTAAATATTATAGCGGCATTATCATAATTCTGAATAATACATACTAAATCGAAGGGATATTAAAAGTAATATTGATGAAATAAAGTTAGAAATATAAAATTTTTACCAGTGATTGATTGAGCTGATTCAAATTACTTCTTACAGTCTTCAATTCCATATTTTGTATATTCGGAGAGTGAGTTCAAGTTGCTTCACTTTTAACTTTTTCTTTTGTTGCTCTTCGATTTTTCCTAATTCTTCCCTAATTTTTTCATTTAATATATTGGCATTTCTTCTCTTCTCTTCTTCTTGGTTTAAAGTCAATCTGCCATTAAATATACTTATCTTAAAATTCATTTTGTTAGAAAATAGAATTCACTTTGAGATCTACTTCTTCGTATATTGGTTTATTATTCCAATAAAATTTCTATATTCTTGAATATGTTTTTTCTTTCTAGTTCTGAGGTATTTAATTTATTACTGAACTCTCTTCCAAATGATGCACATACTTGAAAAATAATGAGAAAGAACATCTTCTAGTTAGAAAGATTCTGTTACTAGTAACTTCAACAACAGTTATGGAAAAGAATACTGGAAGTTATTCAGTAAAATTATAAGTTGAAAATTATTATTTTAAAAATATAACAGTCAAAATTACTCCTCAATAAAGACAGATCATTTAGAGTTAACTAATTAAAATGACGTTACTTTTTATAAACAAGTTTACATATTCATTAGACATAAATTTTCATCTTTATAAAATAAGGCAAGTATCCTTAAAAATAATTATAATATTAAAATCTGAGACTAGGCTGAAAAATCTAATATCTGTTATCCCATATATGTTTTGTTTCTTTTTTTAGTAATACTTTAAATGTATCTTGTTGATTATTATACATTTTATCAACAAATTTTAAATCTCTTTTAGAATAACACAGAATATATTTAATTAAAATATAAAAATAATAAGTGTAACCCTGAATTAATTTTATTTATGTAGGAGAGAGAGAGATGTTGAATATACTAGTCATAAATTAATCTATATTTTTCTTTATACTCCATGCATATTAAGATTACAAGTGTATAATTAAAGGAAAATGATTATTGGGGGTAGAGGAACCTATAATTTAAGCAAATATTTTTATAGTGAAGAATTTATTCCAAGTCAATAATTAGAATGATAGAAAAAGATTTACATGCAGTTATGCCTTGCAGCACTTATTATAACACAAAAAATTAAAAATAAAAAAATTAATTTGTTAAGTAATAATGGGGTTTCCAAATAATGGCCTTCTATGAAGCCATTAAAATTGTGATTTAAATAAATATGCATTTAATTATCAGGAGATGTATTCACAGTTAAGAAATTGTATTATTTAAATGAATTTGACACTCTACAAGACAGAGATTTCTTTCTCCAGTTAAACCTCAGAAGGTATGTCAGCTAGTACAAAAAGTATCCTATATACTAGTATGTCATACCTCACACTGCAGAGCTCTTGTTCTCTTTTAAGTTTTTGATTCTCTATGATTTTATTTCTTTTGCTTCTGTTAGTTCCTTTTGTAGTACACGAAGCTTATTTTTCATTTGTTTCATTTTTGCTGTAAGTTGTTCACAGGGATTTTTTTTTCCTTTTTTTTTTTTTTGACGGAGTCTCGCTCTGTTGCCTAGGCTGGAGTGCAGTGGTGCGATCTCCACTCACTGCAAGCTCTGCCTCCCGGGTTCATGCCATTCTCCTGCCTCAGCCTCCCGAGTAGCTGGGACTACAGTCACCTGCCACCACGCCCGGCTAATTTTTTTTTTGTATTTTTAGTAGAGACGGGGTTTCACTGTGTTAGCCAGGATGGTCTTGATCTCCTGATCTCATGATCTGCCCGCCTTGGCCTCCCAAAGTGATGAGATTACAGGCGTGAGCCATGGCGCCTGGCCCACAGGGATATTTTTTAAGTTCCCTTGCTCTTTCACAAGAAAGAACTGCATCCAAGATTTTTGATAGGCTAGTTGAATCTGTCTCAAGGAGGAGATAGAAATAAAATGTATTAGTACTTTTGGGATGTAGAGAACTGCATATTTTAACAATCACTAATTCATACACTGATCAAATATATATTGAATGCCTGCCACGTGGAAGGCATTATACTAAGCTCTGCAGATTAAACAGAAAAAAACAAAAACCTCTGCATTTGTTTAACTTAAAATGTGCTAAAAGACAAAGCCCCAGAAAAGTGACAGTTATAAATTCAGATAAATACTGTTAAGAAAACAGATTGCTAAGATTTAAATCTATACTAGGCTCATGGAAAATTCCCCCGAGGGATGTATAGCTACACTGAGGAATGAAGAATGAAAAGGAAGCAGTTGAGCAAACAGGGAAGGAAAGCATTTTAGCCAGTCTGTGGCATGTGCTGAAACTCTAGTGTAGTCTTCCTCTAGCCAAGGGAGAGCAACAGGTATGATTTTTCTTCTTAGCTAAAATAACTAAAATCAAAACACACAAAATACATTAAACAATTTTTCAGATACTGGACATTAGGCAAAGAAGATAATAATCCCTGAAAAACAGAAAATAAAAAAAAGAAAGCAAACCTTATGAATGTTTCAGCTTCCTGTCTTGGCAGAGATTCCGAGACATGACACAGGAAGAAAAAACTGAGGTGGGATCTACCAGACTCTCTTGGTTACACTGATGAAGCTTAGAGTCTGGTAAAACCAAAGCAGGCAGATATTACAGAACAAACACTGAGGAGGAGAGAGAGATACAGAAGCAACGGCAAGAAACCCCCTGTCAGTATTTAGCAAAATTTTGAAAATTGCATGTGAGATAGAAAACTACCTAAGAACAAACCGGGTGGGGGTGGGGGTTGGCTTATAAAATTAGAGGAAATCACACCTGGTGCTCATACAGTGCCAAGAAGAGTGTCTGTTTTTATAGATTTGCCTGGGAAAACTCAGACTTCACAGGAAAATGAATACTCAGAAAGGCCTTGTCTCAGGTATGGGGAGTTAGCTCACACCATAAAAAGAAAAATGAAAAGGATCAAGCTGTTTATAAGTAACTCAACTCTATTCTACTATAAAAATCAAGAAGATAAATAAAGCAATAGAAGATACTTTTAAAAACCAAATTGCACTTTTAGAGATACAAATTACAATGCTGGAGATGAAAGCTACACTGAGTAGATATGAGCATAGATTAATTCGCCATCATGAAAGAAAAGATTCACAAATTTGAGACACTAGTGAACTATGAGCAAACTTCCAGCAGGTAGTATATAAGTCCCCAAAGAGGTAGGAGGAGAGGCAGAATCAAAAATTTGAGGAAAAATTGGCTAAATATGTCCTAAACTTAACGAAAGCCATAATCCCACAGATCTAGGCTGGGATCTGGTTGATAGAAAAGAAATGAAAATATGATTGTAATTTCTTATACCATCTATGATATGATATAATATTACTTGAAGGTGGATTGTGATGAGGTAAATTCATACATTATAAATCCTAAAGCAACTACTAAGACAGCAAATAGTTATACCTAATACCAAATAAACTTATACCAAAAAAGATATGACTAAATTGTAAAGAAATGTAAAACTAGATTAATAACTAAAAAGTTATGCATATACAGATATGTAACTAAATCATAAAAATTACTAAACTAGTCTGAAGGAAGCAGAAAAGGAAAAAAGCAAAGCAAAGAAGATCTGAGACTAATAGAAATCAAACAGTGTGATGACAGACAACTCTAATCATATCAATAATTACATTATAAATTAAACTGGTCTAAAATCCTCTGCTCAAAGGCAGATTATCAGAATGGATAAAAGAGCAAGTCTTATCTGTATAATGAGTATAAGAAGTAAACTTTAAATATAAAGACAAAAATTGGTTAAAAGATGAAACAAGGTATATCACACTAACACTACAAAAGAAGGCTGAGGAAGAGTGGTTGTATTAATTAACCAAAGTACATTTCACAGCAAAAATATTACCAGCAATAAACAAGGTCATTTCATAGTGACAAATGGTTCAATTAATCAAGAAAACATAACAGTCCTAAATATTTATGTATATAATAACATAAATGCTTCAAAATATGATACAAAAATTGATAGAACTGCAAAAGAAATAGACAAATTCCCAAGTATAGCCTAAAATTTCTAAACACCTTACTCAAGTGGTATAATAAGGAGGCAGAAAATTCTGGAAAAATGTTGGCATGTGTACTCACCAGTCTAGACATTTTCCCACTACCTGTGTATGTATGCCGCTTTACTTACAAAAAGTTAGGTAGGATCTTGGGAGATTTCTTCTTGGATACCAGAATTATCAACCACATCAACAGTATACCTAACAACTAAAATAATTCTTTTGAACAGATTACCACTGAAGAACTTGTAAGTTAAATCCAGTAGCCTTTTGAGTAATTTTACTGCTTGAAATTCTCACATTTAAAAGAAATTTGCAACATCACTTTTTCAGACTCCTCTCCTACATTTGTTTAACCACTGCTCAGTCTCCTTTACCAAGTCCTTTGACTCTTGTGAAATGTTGATATTCCCAGGGTTTTGTCAATGGCTTTCTTTTTATTCTACATCTTCTGCCTCATGGATAAGCTCATTGAGATCTATGGCTTTGCCTAATAATTATAATAAAGGTATTCTAAGCCTGCATCTTCAACCAGAGTTCTATCTCCAGCTAGAAATGCATATAATCCAATTACCTACTGAAAGTATCCCTCATGAATGTTTAATTGAACTCAATATGTAAAGAAAACTGTTGGTCTGTCCCATGACTGTTTGCACTTCCCTGTTAACCTGACAAATTCCTACTCCTTCCCCATGAGCATTGTAAATGCTTGTGCACAATCTGAAAACTTATGAATGACCTGAGATTATCTGTCCCCTAGCTTTTTAAACTCAATTATCACTAAGCCATATTAACTGCACCTCTTTTCTGCCTTTGCTTTATCTTTCCAGTGCCACTGAAAATACAAACTTATTTATTTTATATTTATATTTCCTTGTTAAACGTGGCCCCTTAACTGATGGCTTTCACAGGGAAAAAGAAACCCTACAAATTACTCTTCTTATTTTTTAAGTTAAAAAAAATTAATCAAAATAAAATAATGCCAAAGAAGGACCTACATGTTTAAATGTGTAAATTGAGCTTCTGAACTTTATTCATTTTACCCTTGATGGATCAAACTTTCAAAATAGATTGATACTAGGCCACAGATTGGTTACAAAAAAAAAAAAAGACTATCACATGAACTACTACAAAAGCTTAATCTTTCAATCTTTTTACGTGATTATCCTCCATCTATCTTCTATATGAAGGGCCAGAAACTATAGGCCACAGGCCAAATTCAGCTTTCTAAATGGTTTTTTATACAAACTTTTATTGGAGTACAATCATGCCTCTTTGCCCATACATTATCTATGACTCCTTTCACTCTAAATGGCAGAGTTGAATAGCTGTAATAGAGACCACATGGCCCAACATATTCGCTATCTGGCACTTTACAGGAAAAGTTTGCCAATCTCTGCTTTATACCATGACCAGAATGCCCTGATACTCAAATCTAATCTTGTGACTCCCCTGCTCAAACTTTTCCACTGAATTCCTGCAGAAAACATTGCTGGCTTCCTATGCATAGTCATTATTTATTCTTTATTGCTGCAGAAACACATGCTCATTTAGATATTTATTATTCCATTACCCCCATCCCATCTTAAAAGAAAAATCATTATTGTAAGCTAATCACAGTAATTACATTTGCTTTCCTAGTGATTGGTATAGAAATAAGCATGTGGTATAATCCAGCCAATAAAATGTTACAGGAAGATTACTGAAAGCTTCCAAGTTTTCTTCCTATTTAAAAAAAAAGTGAACAAAAGCAGCCCTCCCAGCCTTCAGATATTGTCTTGAGATAGCATGATGATTGGAGCTGTTGCTAATTAGCCAACCAAGAAAGGAGACATGAACAAAACACTGCCAATAGCACAATAAATAATGGGGGGGGGGGAGTGAGATCCTATAACATCCCTGTACCACCAAAACAACTTTGGTTTCTATGGTTTTAGCAATTGTTAGTTAGTTCATCTATTATTTACAGCCAGAACTATTTTGGGAATTTTTCCAGGGCCTACAGAATAAGATCTACTCATTTCTACACTATTAAAATGTGTTGCCTAAGCTTGCATTATCTAGACATTCAAGACATTCCCGACTACTCCCATACCACACTATTTCCATTAGGGAACCCAAAGTGCCAATAAACTCTACAAAGTTCACTCAAGCATCTTACCATTTGTACTTGCTTTTGTAGCTGTTTTTTTGTAGGATATCTTAGATCTTGATGATCATCTTAGATGTTCCTTCTTCCAAAACTTCAATTTTATTAGATGTTACTCCTGCCACTCATTCAGTCTTTACAGATGTTTCTTTTTCCTCCCGTGTGGTCTTTGAAGGTCTTTCTTGTGGCCATGCAAATTTCTCAGATGTTTCTTTCACAGGCCTTGTAATTTTCCTAGGTGTTTCTCCTGCTGACTGTTCAATCTTTCCAGATATTGCTTTCCCCAAACATTGAACTTCGTCAGATGTTCCCTCCACCAAGGGTGCAGCTTCATGTTGGAAATAACTTTTTGGTGACACAAAGAAGAGTTAGCACTCCAGCAACAAGTTAACACTCCAGCAAGGCAAATTTACTTCTATAGAAGGGTGAGTCTTGCGGATGGAGCAATGGCAAGAGCACACTGGATAAGAGAGGGGAAAGGGTTCTTATTCCTAATGCAGCTAGTCCCTACTTTTGTGTCTCTCCCCTATTGGCTAGGGTTGGACCGCACACTCTAAGCTAATTTTGACTGGCTACTTCAAAGAGGACAGGGGTGCAAGCCAGAGTGGCGGGGTGGGTAGTTTCTGCAGGAAGGATGGTTACAGAGTGGGCGACTAAGGATGACTAAGGACAGAGCAGGTGACTAAGAATGACTAAGGACAGAGTAGGTGATAGGGACTAGGAGGGGGTCGTTTACTGAAACTAGGGGCAAGGAGGCATAAATAATGAGGAAGTTAAACTTTAAAATGGAGAACAAAGAATAGAGAAGCTGAACATATTGACATATTTGTTCTTTGAAGAGGAACTCAGAACTCACTGTACTTAACAATCTTCCCTCTCTTGAATTTTAAAGGACATTAACAGGCTAAAACCTTTGAAGAGGAATTCACTGTATTCTACAATTCCCTCTTTCAATTTTTATAGCCCTTCCTCTTCACACCTTTTTAACATGTCTTGGCTTTTTCTTTTTCAACTTGATCCTCTAAAAAGAAAAGCCTATCTGAATAAGGTGGAGGACAGCTAAGGGAGGATTTAGAAAGTGTTTCTATAAGCCTTTGCACTAGCCCATGGATACATGGTATGACACAGCACCCAACAAGAATGAGTACAGCCGTTACTTCTGTAAGAGAAGTAAGAATTGAGGCTATGATTTCTTTCCATTTACTGAAACACCTTTCTAGCCATCTGGAGAAAGGGTTATTGACCCCAGAATTTTTAGCTAATTCATTGGATAAAGTGGTAAATCCTTGTAGGGCCCTTGTTATGCTCCCATTGGGGGCAGTGTTGTTTGCCCCCAATGGATAAAGGTGTATCACTGAGTTTTAATCATAACACAAACACCACCTTTTTCAGCTAATATCATATCCAGGGCCATTCTGTTTTCCCAGGCCATCCAGCTAGTTGTCCTCAATTGTTCTGCTATTCCTTTGACAACACCCCTAGTGGAATTAATAAACCACTGTTGATTATTATAGATGTAATTCATCAAATCTACATTTTTATTGTCACCCACCAAAATATTGATTCAAATCCTGTAGCTATTTGATCTTAGGCTTAAATGTATCTGGTCCTCCTCATGGGATTCTGATAGCATCTAAATAAATGTGGGAGTCAAAAGACCCGTAAGGGACTTCCCTTGCTTTACAATGTTGTGTTTTCCCTTTTTCTGGTTGATGAAATGCCAGAGTGAAAAGTATAGCCAAAAGGACTAGAGCACAAGGGCTGCTCCAGTTACTTGGCAGAGTGTCCAGTAAAGGTCCACCACAATACCACCATACATCTGCTCAGGGGTGTATAAGGGATGACTGATTGGTAAGCTCTTGGAAAGTCTTAAGCTTATTGCATCCTTTTAGGCCTCCAAACAATGCTAAGTTTCCTCCTTGTTGTGAGAGACATGAAGTGAACTTAGTGTCGGGAGACGGAAGCTGGATGGCCCTTGGAGGCTGACCTGCAGGGTGTTGAACTTTGGGATATAGCAGAGAGAGAGATTGACATGACTTGTTACCCCAGGCTGTGGAACCCTGGAAAAGAGCTACCATACAGACCATGCCTGGTCGACTGAAGGACCATCCTAGTGGAAAGGGGACAATCTGGGCCTCTGGTGTGCTATGTGCACAAGCGTAACAATTGCTTTTGTTCAAAGTGCGAACGGAGTATTTGATGCATTCCAACCAGGCATTCACATCTTGATATCCTGTCTCAGTTGCCAAAGTTTGTTTTAGGTCTTTAACTTCTACAATAGCTACCTTGGTCTTCTCATTAGATGGAGGAGGAACAACAGTTTCATTGTGAGAGTTTTTGGAAGAAGACTTAGGGGAAGCTGTAGGCAATAGGGGAGCAATGAAGCATATTCCAAAAGATCCAATAGGGTCCGTTTCTGAAAACTCAGCCCCCATATCATAAAACCAGCTTAAAGAAGGGAATTGGCTTAGAGAAGGGGAAGAACTTTGAGGGTTTGAAATAATAACCTGTATTGGGTTGCACTAGTTTACCTGAAAGTTAGGGGGAGCTATATCTTTAGTAAAATGAATGTATGATTTTAGGAATTACAACTACTGGTTGGGGCAGTCCATCCTTGCTCTCACTTGCACATAGTTGGACCAACTATGTCATAAAAGCTCTGTGTCAGGGGGCAAGACTCCCAGTTGACACTGGGGTCTTCATTGAAACTTTCGCAGACTAAATGATCCAAATTCACTAATGTCCAGTCTGAGGAGAGCCAGGAAGTACAGAGGTACTTTTCTGAAGTGGAGAGCTGTCTTCAACTTGACAAGTCTCCACAAGGTATAACAAGGCAAGGATCAAATGTAATAGTTTCAGGCAAAATGGGTTCCATTGTCTGAGTCAATGTTTTCTATTAGCCTAAACCTGGGCACTATATTTTCAATTAAGGCCTTAACTACATCATTGGCCATCACATTTGAAAAGGGAATAGCTTTGACCCAGTGAGTAAGGTGATCTACTGTCACTAGTAAATATTTTAGACGACCTATTGGAGGCATCTCTGTGTAATCAATCAGGATACTTTAAGTCTGGACTCCTTCTCCCAAGGGGTAATTTTTTATAGTTTGTTTATTAGTTTTCTTACATACTAAGCAAATGTCTGTAACCTGTTTGGCCAGAGTATAAATTCCTATACACCCAAAAACTTTCAGAACTGTGTCACACATAGCTTGGGACCCCCAGTGGGTTCCTTGATGCAGTTGGGACAAGTTTTCCCTCATAAAGGATTTGAACAACATTTCCCTCTGGTCTGACAATATTCATTTTTATTCTGAATTCTATTTAGCACCTATTTTTATTAGTTTCTCTTTTCAGTGGAAGAGAAAATGGAGATTATGGTAGGAGGAGGAAGGTAAAGAGTTCAGTGAAAAATAGATGTTTTAAAAGAAATGGCAGCCTGTTTGCCTATTTAATCTGCTAGGCTATTTCCTGGACTGTCAAAAGAAAGACTTTTCTGGTGTCTGGGGACATGGACAATCACTATTTCTTCTGGCAACTAAAAGTTATTCAATACTTAAGTGATTAGATCCTTATGAACAAGATCTTGATGTTTACTATTAATGAGACCTCGTTCAGTCTAAATTTTTCCAAATGTATGAGCCACTCCAAAGGCGTACTTAGAATTGGTATAGATGGCTACTTCCTGGTTCTGCAAGTACTTTAAGGCTCAGCTGAGTGCAAACAGCTCACAAGTTTGGGCAGACCAATTCTTAGGCAATTTTCCTGCCTCAATTTCTTCAAGTTTCCCTATCAATTACTGAATACCCATTGCATCTTTTTGCCTCAATCACCTGGGAGCAACCATCTATAAATAATCTATAAATAAGTGTCATCCCATCCTGAAGGGAGTTGCTCCTAGGTCTGGTCAGACCTTTGTATGGTAATCAGTTAAATCTAAACATGTGTGCTATCTCTTTAGATTTGGATCCCCTATAAGGAAAACTGCTGGGTTAAGGGAATTATCAGTGGCTAATGTTAAATCATCTTTTTCTAACAGAATAGTCTCATACTTTAAGATTCTTGAGTCAGTAAGCCACCTCCCTGCTTTCTGGTTTAAGATAGTTCTAACTTGATGGGGCGTTATTACTGTCAATTTTCCTCCAAAGGTTAACTTCCTGCTTTCTTTGACCATTAGTGCTGTAGCCACAATGGATTGGATGTATTGAGGCCACTCACAAGTAACTGGATCTAAGACTTTTGACAGGAAGGCCACCATGGGCTGCCGATGGCCTCCGTGTTCTTAAGTGAGCACTCCTAAAGCTACCCCATTATCCACGTTGACAAAAAGGTGGAATGGCTTTTCTAGGGAAGGTAAGGCTAAGACAGGGGCTGTTATAAGCCTTTTTTTTCAGCTCTTCAACCTGATCGACTTCCTCAGAAGTCCACAGGAAATGGTCAGTCTTCCCCTGGGCAAGTTTTGGATATAGAATTTTACTGTTTAGTGCATGTGAGTTAATCCATAAGCAGCAGTATCCAAATAACCCTAAAAATTTCCTGAGTTCTTGTTTAAGTTTGAGGCAAGGGTAGGGACACGATTCCCTCAACTCGTTCAGGCCCTATTCTTCACTTCTCTGCACTTATCAAGTGGTCTAAATATTTAATTTCAGGTTCTACATACTGAAGCTTTCCCTTTGAGACTCATAACCACTCGAACTGCAGATGGTTGAGAATATGTGTAGAGAAGCTAGCTACCTTCTCTATATCTTCACCAGCTATAAGAATATCATCAACGTATTGGAGCAGGTATATTTGTTTGGGATGATAACTTTTTCTAATACTTGTTCTAAAATTTGACTGAAAAGGTTAGGGGAGTTTGTGAACACTTGGGGTAAGACTATCCATCGATATTGTTGTTTCTACCCTGAATGGGGATCCTCCCACTCAAAAGCAAATATATCTGGCCTATCTTCAGCCAGGAGACATACCCAAAAAGCATCCTTCAAATCTATTACAGTAAACCATTGATTATTATATGGAATCTTGCTGAGAATGTTGTAAGGATCGAGGACAATGGGGTGGGTAATTTGGACTATTTGGTTAATAGCCCTAAGGTCCTGTACCAGCCGATATGACCCATCTAATTTCTTGGCTGGCAATATTGGGCTGTTATAAGGGGACATAGAGGGCCCAAGAAGCCCATCTTTAATAAGACCTTCAATTATAGGTTTCAACCGTATCCTGCCCTCTAGGGGAATGGGGTATAGTTTCCTCCTTACTACTTCCCTGGGGTTTTTTACCTTGATGTGCTTGGAGGGACTCAGAGTTTCCCTCAGTTTCCTTCTTTGGATAAGACATTAGAATTAATATATTTTTCATCTGCAGTGGTGAGTAGCTTTAATAAGGTGAGGAATCCTCTTGGGCTGAGTTGCAGGCCTATGCCTAACTTCAACATTAAATCCCTGTCTAGTAAATTAGTCCCTGCTTTAGGGATTAACAAAAACTGAATATGAGCTGATTGAGCCTGGTATCTGACTTCTGTGTTTTCTAAAATTTTTGCTTTAAATCCTTCTCCCTTTACCCCACAAACCAAAAGTTCCTCTGAAGAGCAGGCAATATTAGATGAGGGGGAAACAAACAGAGGATCGAGCCACTCCTGAATTGACTAAAAAGGTTATAAACTCATGCTTAGGTCCCACTTCTAGACTTATCAAGGGCTCCTGGTGGGACTCAAGATAAAAGAGACAGATATGTCTCTTTTATCCCCTGACACCATTATTCTTCCTCAAAAGCCATGAGTGGAAGGGCTTCTTTTTCCTTTTCTAATTTGGGACATTCTCTCTTGAAGTGGCCTGTTCTTCCACATTTTTAGTGCCTACCTTGCCCTTCCCCACTCTCAGTTCTGGGATTCTTTGATTTTACTCCCCTATACTATTTAGATGGCCTGGTAGACGAGAGCCTTGATCCTCCCAATGGAGGCTTGGGTCCTTTAAAGGAGGGTTTGGAACCTTTATAGTTTCTGGCCCACTGGAAGCTTTGTTTAGGGGTACATGGGTTTGGAGCCATCTGCTGGAAGGTGAATAACATAAGTTTTGTCTTTTGTTTTTGCTTTTCTTCGTCTCTCTTCACAGATACTTTTTGAGTCTCTCTGAGGTTCACTAGAGGTCACTTCACTTGAGGTTCACTTCTCATTGAAGTTCAGTTGAAGTCAGTTTTCCCAATCTTCTAATTTTTGTAACTTTTTTGAAATATCTGGACAACGTTGGCCAGGCGCAGTGGCTCATGCCTGTAATCCCAGCACTTTGAGAGGCCGAGGTGGGTGGATCACGAGGTGAGGAGATTGAGACCATCCTGGTTAACACGGAGAAACCCCGTCTCTACTAAAAATACAAAAAATTTGCTGGGCGTGGTGGTGGGCGCCTGTAGTTCCAGCTACTCGGGAGGCTAAGGCAGGAGAATGGAGTGAACCTGGGAGGCGGAGCTTGCAGTGAATCAAGATCGCACCATTGCACTCCAGCCTGTGTGACAGAGAGAGACTCCATCTCAAAAAAATAAAAAGAGACATCTGGACAACTTTTAGTGACAAAAATGGAGATTTAACATTCCCTGTCCCAGGGGATTTTCCAAATTTAGGCCTGCATATTTTCTCATTTGCTCCTTTAGTCTGTCTAAGAATTTCATAGTCCACTCATCTCTCTCCTGTTGTATATCAAATGCTTTGGAGAGATTTTGAGTTTGGGGTACTGATTCCCTAGTTTCTTTCATTATCATTTCCCTTATGTCTTGCATGTTTTCTTGGTGAGCTGCGTTATTATTATCCCACCGGGGATCTTGGGCAGGGAATTTTTGGTCCATGGTAGGAACGTTTTGACAAGGAGTGTGTTCATATTCCCAAATTGCCATAGCAGCCCTACGGATCAGATCATGCTTCTTTCCTCCTCCGAAAAGAGGATGCCTAGGATGGACATAAACTCGACCAAAGTGTATAACTGAGGTCCCAAGAATTGATCAGCCTCATCTGCCACCTCATAAGGGTCGTCTAACAATGGCTTAATTTCCTTTTTCAAACTTCAGACTTCTGAACTGGTCAAGGGAGCATTCACAAATACAATGGCTCCTCCTCCTTGTGGCATGTCTTTTAAGGGGAAGAGAGTTGGGGCTGACTCTTTAGGTGTGGAGGGAAAAGAGAAGTTCTGAACGTCCTTTTTACATTGCTGTACCTCATGCTGGAGTCCCTTTAGGGAGAGGTATTTAAGCTGACAGGGGACAGGCTCATGGGATGATAACTCCCAAGAATTAGAGTTGTAAGGAGGAGTAACAGCTTGAGCAGGAGAAGGATCTGGGGTGGGATATGGGGTGGCAGCAGCTGCCCAAGGGGAAGGGTCAGAGGCACTGAGCAGGGCAAAATGGTATAGGGGATCCCATGTGCTGGCTTTAGGTGTGGGAGTCAGCTCATCTGACTTTTCAATTTGAGATACTGGATCGGGTTCTTCCCTAGTTGTCTTTACGGGAATAAAGACAGGTCCCTGTCTCCAACAAAGAGCATAGTCTAGTTCTTGAGAAACCAGATTTTTATCATTAACATATTGAATTAGAAGTTGACATATTACATTCTCAATCGACCCAAACTTTGGCCAGAAGATTGAGTGTTTGAAAATGGGACCTTGGGTCCAAATGAAACAGCAATATTTTATCCTCTAATGCTTTTTCTTATGTTTAGTCCTCTCATTATCCTTCCAATATTTTAACATGAGACCCAGCGGACTATCAGGGGCATGTCTTTGTTACTATCCTCTTCTTTTTTGCTCCCTATCTTACTTGGGGCTTTTCCCATATTAGGTCCTGGTTAGGCTCAATCCCGCATGCTAGAGATTTCTTCCCTATCCTTTATCCCCCCCTGCTGGAGGCTCCTCGCACCCTTCTTTCACTTCATCCACTCTGGCTGCTTCCCTCCCAGGAATTTTAGGTCCCTCTTAGCATTGGCATCATGGTATAAACCCCACAGCAAGATCTGCCCTGAGCCCTATGAGGATACAGTGAATTCCTCTTCAAAGGTTTTTTATTCAAATAAAAAACCACAGATAGGACCCACTCACTCCTCACAGCAATAATGCTTAGTATCATCCACACAAACAGCACCACAAGCAGTAGTGCTTGTGATCATTCACACACACTTTCAACCTCCAGAATATCCCGACCACCAAGGAAATACTTTGTCACCCCTGCGACATTTCTTACCTTGGTCTGTGCACAGTTACCTGGTCGCCACGGTATGTGAAGATCCTTTCCCCAAAGTTGCTGGCCTGTTTCTTTCCACGTTGCTGAGAGCCCAGGTTTATTAATCGCACCAGTTGAGTCTTGATTCCTTACCTTTATGGCCACTGCAATGAGGCAGCGGGGTGCGCCTCCTCAAGGGAGAGGACTGGACCCTCCCCCAGAGGAGAATGGGAATGCTGGGTGGGCCCTCAAATTTGTGGAAAATAATTTTTGGTGCCACAAAGAACCGTCAGCACTCCAGCAACAAGTTTTTACAGCAAGGCAAATTTACTTCTATGGAAGAGTGGTCTTGCAGATGGAGCAAAGGCAAGATCACATTGGACAAGGGAAGGGAAAGTGTTCTTATTTCTAACGCAGCTAGTCCCTACTGTTGTGTCTTTTCCCTATTGGATAGGGTTGGACTGCACACTCTAAGCCAATTCAGATTGGCTATTTCAAAGAGGGCAGGGGTATGAGCTGGAGTGGCAGGGTGAGTAGTTTCAGCGGGAAAGACAGTTACAGAGCAGATGTCTAAGGATGACTAAGGACAGAGCAGGTTACTAAGAATGACTAAAGACAAAGCAGGTGTTAGAGGCTAGAAGGGGGTTGTTTAATGAAACTAGGGGCAAGGAGGCATAACGAACGAGGAAGTTAAACTTTAAAACGGAGAACAAAGAACAGAGAAGCTGAACATACTGATATATTTGTTCTTTGATGAGGAACTCAGAACTCATTGTACTTAATCTTCCCCCTCTTGAATTTTAAAGGATGTTTACAGGCTAAAATCTTTGAAGAAGAATTCACTGTATCCTATTCGTCAGGTATTCTTTCCACCAAGCTTTCAGCCGTGTCAGGTGTTCTTTCCGCCAAGGGTGCAGCCTCATCAGGTGTTCCTTCACATGTTCCTTCTGCCAAACACACAGTCTGGTTAAATTTTCCTTCTGCTAAATATCATCCTTCTGACTCTTTACCTGGAAAACTTCTACTCATTCAGCTTGCTTTCCTTAAATACTACCAAACTTTTGTTTTCTCCTTTTTTTTTTTTTTGAGACAAGAGCCTCACTCTGTTGCCCAGGATGGAGTGCAGTGGCACGATCTCAGCAGCTCACTGCAACCTCCGCCTCCTGGGTTCATGAAATTCTCCTACCTCAGCCTCCCATGTAGCTGGTATTACATATGCATGCCACCCAGGCCCAGCTAATTTTTTGTATTTAGTAGAGATGGGATTTCACCATGTTAGTCAGGGTGGTCCCAAACTCCTGTGCTGAAGCAATCCGCCCGCTTTGGCCTTCCAAAGTGCTAAGATTACAGGAGTGAGTCACCGCTCCTGGACACTACCAAACTTTTTAAAGCTTTAATTCTTCACGTTGGATATAAAATGTCTGACACATACTGAATATGGTAATGACATAAGTGATAATTATAAGCTCCCAAAGGGGTTCTGGCACAGAGTAAGCACTAAATAAAGTAGTAAATAATAAAAAAGATGATAATAACAAGAAAAATGCTTAGTACCTTAATAAAGTAGTAAATAATAAAAAATGACAATGATAATAACAAGAAAGATGCTTAGTACCTTAAAGATACCTGACAGTTATTTGTTAAGTGGACAAGTGGATAAACAAATAGAAAACATAGTTAGGAAATTCTGTTGGAAAAATGAAGAAATTCAATAGAGACAGCTCTATTGTATTATGAGCACCTTAAAGACCCAGACTATGTGTATTCCATGTTGGTCTCCTGCAACTTGCAAAATCTAACTTATAGAAGTCCTTTGATAAATATGTAATAAATTAAAGATGTGTTCATACAGTTCATATTGTACAATGTATTGTGTCATATTTAGGTATCACAGTAGCACTTTTGTTATTGTGAAAATTTTTTCCACTTTTATTATAATTCGTTGAGCCTAGAGTTGAGCTAGTTGTATATTTATAATGATAATATTTTGGCTAGTAGGAACAGAGTAACTTGTTGTAACAAAATTACTATTAACACACTAATTATCCAGCAGATAGAACAACACATCTTGTTCTAATGAAGTAAATATATCTTATTTGGTTTCAACTTAGAGGGAATGAAGTTGATAATAGTGAGACCTTGTTGGTACAAGACTATGTAACATAACCTGTGCTTCTCAACAAAGAATTGCTTTTCTGACTTCTGCACTCAGTAGGTATCTTTGAAAAATAATCTCCTATTGGTACTGATGCACCCTTGCTAAGTTATGTTAATTCTTATTGACATTCATTTATGGTGCAAGAAAAGTATTATTGAGTTCCAAATTCTAAAGATAGTTACTTTTTTAGTGACGCAAGTCACTATGCCACACAGTTGATCTTTGAATAAGGGTTCTCACTCTAGGAGCCCACTAATAGACAGATTTTTCTTTTCCTTTGCCACTGCAAGATACTAAGACAAATCTCGCCTCTGCCTCCTCCTTATCAGCCTACTCAACATAAAGGCAATGAGAATGAAGTCCTTTATGTATAATAATTCACTTCCATCTAATAAATAGTGAATATATTTCTTCCTCTTTATAACAGTTTCTTTTCTCCAGCTCACTTTATTCTAAGAATACAGTATATAGTACATATAAAATAGAAACTATGGGTTAATTGACTGCTTATGCTTTCACCTTTTTTCAGGCTCCAGGTCAACAGTAGAATGTTGTAGAGTTTTGGAAGAGTCAAAAGAAACAGATTTTCCTATAAAGCAGATTTTCAGCTGCATGGGGGGATCAGCACCCTCACTCTCATGTTGCTCAATACTCAACTGTAATTAATTCTAATTTTCTAAATGCAAATCATTTAATGTAAAAATTAAATAAAGCCCAGAAGTTCAAGACCAGCCTGGGCAACATAAGGAGACCATGTCTCTACAATAAAGAAACAAACAAATAAACATTTTATATGTTTATGTTTAATAAACAAATAAATTATTTATTTGTTTATTTAACAAACATTTTATATGTTTGTTTATGTTTAATAAACAAATATTTGTTTATTTAACAGTTTATTTAATTGTGTTCCTTTATAGGTTATAATATTCAAATGTTGCAGTTTTCTGTTATTAATTCCTACTTTTCATTATTAGAAGTTCTATTATTTGTGGCTTGTAATTCAAGGCACCTAAGCTATTTTATAATTTGTATTAAAATTTATTTATAAATATATTAATTCATTAAATTGGATAAGCTGATAATCCCCTATTACTGAGCTCATCAATCACACCAAGGATTATACATTTTATAACAAGCATAAATTTTTATGACAGTTGAGGAAACATACAATAGATAAGCTTAAAAATTGTTTTACTTATTTATACAAAAGTATTATATAGGATATTAGGGACCACAATTAAACAAATATTTTTTCAGATAATATTTTTGAGATTATAAACTACCTACAACTAAATTCTTAATGAATTCTGAATTATAAACTAAAAAATTAAATCAAAGCTTTGTATATAAAAAAACACTTACATATAGGTCTATATGTAAACATATGCTACTTACACATTGCTTTTCTAATAGCTCTTTTGTGATTAACACTCCTATAATCTTATGGTAGCACCACCAAGAGTAGTTTACTATCAGAGGTCTTACCTGGATTACTATTTCGAGAATTTTTAGATATCTTTTGTTTATATTCCAAAAGTTGTTGATGAATGCCATGTATAAAAATGAAATAAATAAAATCACTATTTTAACATTGATATAAAAAAACATTTACCAAATTTATTACATTCTTAGAGTATTTCAGACAATATTAGAGCTAACATCAGAACATTACTTTTTCCATAGACTTAAGTTTGTAAGCTCTATGAACTTTTTAAGCTTCTAATTAAAGAAGAAAGTAAGATAAAACACTCATGGAGTGAGGGCAGTATAACTCAGTAAATTAACTAAAGTTAGCTTGACATATGGAAAATGTCCTTAACTCGGAATAAGTCCTAGCACGGCTACCAACAGGTATTTTTTCTTGAACAAGTTGCTTCTCTTAGAGTCAATGTCTTCTAAAAATGAGGATTTTAGGGCCTTATTTCACTAGGTTATTATAAAGATTTAACAAGATAACATTTTTAAAATGCTTAAAATAAAAAATGAAGCAAAAAAATTATTTGTTCTTGAGCCTTATTGCTGAAACAATTTTAAATTCCCAATAAAACCCAATATATTGGCCTGGTGCAGTGGCTCATGCTTGTGAGGCAAGCACTTTTGGATGCTGAGACAGGAGGATTGCTTAAATCCAGAAGTTCAAGACCAGCCTGGGCAACATAGGGAGACCATGTGTCAACAAAAATTAAATTACAAAAAAAACAAAAACAAAAAAATGTTTTTCTTCATAGGTTATAATATTCAAATATTGCAATTTTCTGTTATTAATTCCTACTTTTGGATATTAGATGTTCTATTCTTTGTGGCTTGTAATTCAGAGCATCTAAGCTATTTTATATTTTGTAATGAAATTTATTTATAAATAGATTAAATCATTAAATCAGATAACCTAATTATACTCTATTACTGAGCTCATCAGTCACACCAAGGGTAGAAAACTAATAGATGTCAGCATGTGGCTTGGACTACTACTACTCTTTATCTACCTCCTTAAACTCTGAACCAACAAATCTTTGTTAGAATGATGCTTAGTCACTATGTTCATTTCCAGCTGCTGTGGAAGACAAAACCCTACCTTTATTTTTTGTAAGTTCCACAAAGAAGATGCAAGTTGGTATTTTCTCATTTCTGAGATCCCTACTAACAAAATATTGCACACAAGATCCTATGTGTTACCACATCTCATTTCATAGATCACCTTACGTAAATAATTTTTTGTATGAAAATCACAATTGCAATACTGGGTGTCACCCATTTTGCTTTGACTCACACCATTTCCCTGGAGCTAGTTAGAAAGTAGTAAAGTGTCCTTTTGGGGACTGCAAGAAATATGCAACACCTTACAGATTTCTATGTCATCCTTGTGCGGGGACCATGCTGATCTTCTCAACGTTGTCTTAATTTTACTATATGTACCACTGAAGCCAGCACAAATCCTTACTTTTATACGTGAAGACTGATCAGTGATGGATGAGGCTTAGCTCTGTTAAATCTAACCAACTTACTTGAGATTTAGTGAAGTCTATTGAATGCCTTCATGGTGATGCAGCATTTGAAAATATTTTAGAAACTCGAGGTGGAGATGTAAGTAGCATGGGAGATTTTTACTTTTAGGAAAAAAGAATCACTTGAGGGGACAACCACAAGTTGGAACCCACTACAACTTGGGAAAGATGACATGGGATTTTATAGAGTAAGATGAGACCTTCCACTACCTACAAAATGGTGCTACACAGGATATAAAGGGCCAGGGATATAGATCTGGTAACAAAGACAAAATGGATCTCCAATTTCTTCCTGTAACATTATTTCAACCTGACTTACAGTTTCAGACTACCACGACTAATATTGGCTAGAGAAAATAGAAAAAAGCCACTCAAAGGATAACTTACCATGAAGGTCTAGGACATGTCCAGGCTAAGATGTGGGTTTCATATCAGGTTTTGAGTGTGAGGAGAAGGGTCAATTTGCTCACTATGTGTGTGGCTAAAGCTAAAAGTTCTAGCTGCCAGAGTGGGGTGCTGGTACTTTGGAAACAATGGCTGACAATATGTACGTGAACTTTAAAAACATGTCATAACTTGGAAGTCTATACCATGAAGACTGAGGAATCTGTGTTAGTAAGGGCATCCTGGTCACAAAGGTCAATCATTACCAGACTGCAGGAGCAGTTTCAATGGCAACGATGCAGCAACAGAATCAATGGAAACAGCAAAATGAAGAGAATGGCCATTTCCCACCCCCCAATCCTTCTGACTTGTACAAAAGGAATGTCTTCCTTGGACTTAGGTTCAGATTCCTTTAAAAAATTCAAGAATGAAGGTATGGAAGACAGCCCCCTGGGGACACTATCAGGTTTTCTGCTTAAAGTGGACATTTTGAGACCCAAATAACTAATTAGAAAAACCAAAATTGTGACATTATATTTATCCCATGCATAGGGGTTATACTTCAAATCAAGTAGACAACATTAGCGTCCCTAAAGCCCTAAAATAAAGAATCCTGGAGCCATTAATCTTTCTAACTAGTCTAGCTTTTTGCCTAGTTTCTGGCTGATGAAGTGAACTAACTCACTGTCACTCAAAAACTACCTGAAACAAACTATAAAATCTCACCTAGCCTTTAAATGTAAACACTTAGAGATTAAATCCACAAGCAACAGCATAAAGTTCTGCAATCATTCCACATGTAGCTTCAGCACAGATGTCAACATTTTGCTGAAGAACCATGCCAACTATCTCTGATGATCCATGACATATGGCAAGCATGAGGGCTGTGCTAAAATAACAGAGATAACTTCATTATTAGGAACGAACCAATTTAATATGTGCCTGTCAGTATAGAATTAACCATTTACATGTATTAACAAATGTTAAGTATCTTGAGTGCTCAAGTGTTTATCCTTGTAAATCATGACGAAGGCTAAAAGGGGTGAAAAGACTCATGTCTCACTGGGATATGGCATAGTAGAATTGGCTAACATAAAGTCCACTGAGGGGCAAGAAAATATGTTCTGTTCACTAATCTAAAATAGGCAAAGTTTTAAGTGAATAATTATCTATTTCCTCCTTAGTCTGATATAATATTTTGTACTTCAAAATTAGCTAGAAGTTGGACAAGTGAGAGCAATCTGAAGACTTAAAACAATATTAGGAATAATATTGTCCTGAGTACCTGGGACTACAGGCTTGTGCCACCATGGTTGGCTAATTTTTATATTTTTCATTGAGATGGGGTTTTACCATGTTGGCTAGGCTGGTCTCAAACTCCTGGACTCAGGTGATCTACCCACTTGGCCTCCCAAAGTGCTGGGATAACAGACAACTGCTACCATGCCCAGCAAATATTGCACTTTTTAAAAGTGTATGAAAAACAGAAGTTAGAAAAATACTATAAAGGTGTTAATCATTCAATATTGAATTATAAAGTAAATTAAAAATTCATACTTCTTAAAACTAATACGGAACCTCTTTAGCTAATAGAAGATAATGCAACCAAAAACATCAGATTACAAATAAGAATCAGTCAATATAATAAAAGAAGAAAATCCTACTGTATACTGTTCTTTGTGTTGACCAGTCCAAATAATTGCTTTTCTTCCTAACTGATAATTTGTGTTGGTATTTTTCTGTATAATCTAATAATTTTAAGTAAATGTTATTAATTTAATATTTCTGACTTGAGTGTTATTACTCTAGCACACTACTCAAGTGTTTTTTAATAAAAAAACTACTATACCATTTAAACTTATCAACTGCATTTGCATTTGCATTTTTTGTCAGTAAAAATTCCACAATTTGCTCACTTCTTTTCCTTATGGCCAATAAAAGTGGTGTGTGGCCAGCCTGTAAAACAGCAAAAACAATTTATAATTCATGAAATTACATATTTCTCAGCTGAATTGAATACCTTATATAATATCCTATGAACTTAAACAATGGAAAGTAAATCAATAGCAATCCCTTCTTTCTCACTTTTCTGTGCTTTCCCATGCACTGCACCTTCTCTTGTAAACATTCAGCCTCTGCATCACCACATTAACTCTGGTTATCTCCAAAGATCATTACATTGTAATGATTTTATTGTTTCCCATGTAAACCAAGAGCTTCTTGAGGGCAGGGGCTGTATCTTTTACCTCTATATCCTTAAACCCTAAGACATAGTAGTAAATACTTTATTTTTTACTAAATTAGTAATCTAAATTATTACCTCTAGAACAGTGTTTCTTCAACTTTATTCCAAAGAATAATTACCTTACCAGAAGCACTGTACCCCGACAGATTCCACCATTATCTATGTTCAAGAAATGTTATAAAACTGTGAATTAAATGTTCATTATTCAAGAAATGAATTGAACTTTACCTAATCCTTATTTGACAGTATATTTTTGTGGCAAACATTAACATTTGACAAATTAGAATTTCAGGGATGCAGTTTTGGAAGCTTCCCCCCAAAAATGGAGGTTTCCTCTGGGTGATACAAACTCACTTGATTATCTTCTATCAATGATCCCAAGATTCCAAATGCCAATGTCAGGCACTCCTGCTCTAAATGGGTCACTAAGGAAGTGGCTCTAAATTAAAAGAGATTGGCTTCAAATAAACTTTGATTGCTTATTCTTAAATGGTCCATGGGGTTTATCCTATTACCAGACAATAGGATTTTATCTCAGCTATTAGAAATTCAGTATAAAAGGCCAGGCAAAGTGGTTCATGCCTGTAATCCCAGCACTTTGAGAGGCCAAGGTGGGCAGATCACAAGGTCAGGAGATCGAGACCATCGTGGTCAACATGGTGAAACCCCATCTCTGCTAAAAATACAAAAAATTTAGCTGGGCGTGGTGGCACATGCCTGCCTCCCAGCTACTCAGGAGGCTGAGGCAGGAGAATAGCTTGAACCAGGGAGGTAAAGATTGCAGTGAGCCGAGATCACACCACTGCACTCCAGCCTGGTGACAGAGCAAGGCTCTGTCTCAAAAAAAAAAAAAAAGAAAAAGAAAAAGAAAAAAAGAAAAGAAATTTAGTATAAAAGTTTATTCTCTATTATAATGATACTCCTAGGATCCGAATGCATATCTACTTCTTAAAATGCAATAATCCATTTTTATTCTGGTTTCTATTGTAACTGATACTATTTTTTGGCAAAATATCAGAAGTATGAATAAAATGGCTTATTAATGAAAGTTCTAACTCATGTATGTGGCTTAGCAAAATAGAAGCCACTAAATCACTTGAATTTTAAGGGATAATTCTGTGGAGAAAGATATAATATTTTTTTCTGCAATATGCATAACCTATTCAAATATAACCATGATTAATCTAAAAAGGCTTAAAGGCCTTCTAATAGAAGATGATTATTTATGGTTTATATGAAGAAAAATCATCATTTAAAAAATATTCTAAATTCTAGAAGACAACCCCATTATTAATGAATTAATGTAAAATATAAACTATATATTATAAACACCTATAAACTGTCTTCAATAACTTGAAATCTTTACCAAAATGTACTATGAGAGAGGAATTGATAACTGAAATATTTACAGAGGCAAAATAGGTAAGTTGAATAAGTGATGTAACTAGGTGGGCACAGTAGCAAACTGGAAACATATGCTTTATGTAAAACTAGAATGTCTTCATAGCATACCAAACAGTCATACGGGCTCAAGAGACACAAGATTCAATCCTTTAAGAGGAAATCCAGATTTCTGCATGTCTCCTAAATTTTACATGTTGACTCAATTTATGCAGGCAAATTTTACTTTCTTGTAGTTTTACACTAACTGGAAAGAAAAAAAAAACGGGTGGGAAAGAATATTTGAAAATGTTTTACCTTTAACAAATTTAAATATTTATCATAATGCACAGAAAAACCATACTAACAGTTCTTGTAAAAATATTAATATTTAAAGCAAAATCCTAGACAATTAAGTTTTGTCAAACTATTTTCATACAAAAATAGGAATGTTTGAGCTTCCAAATATAAAACAATTTACATATGTTAATGTTAAAACAAATGGATTTCAAATATTTTGAAAATAACATTGGTTAATGTCTACCTTGTTCTTCACTTCAATGTCTGCACCACAGGACAGCAATTTTGCCACCACCGACAAATTCTCACTGTTAACAGCATAATGGACAGCTGTGTTGCCATACACATCTACAATATTTGGATCAGCACCAGAATCTATGAGAATATTTGCACAAGCCTCCCTCTGGCATTGCAGAGCCTGTCAGTATTAAAGCAAGAAGTAAATTATAAATTATAGGAAATATAAATAAATATTCCACAGGTTTCACAAACTAGTTATATTTCAATGAGATAAACTCATTTTTATTCTATGTATTTAAACCAAATCCATCTCCTTCTGAAAGAACTGGCTACCATTTACCTTCGTCAGAGTTGTCCTGTTTTCACCATCAAGGACGTCAAGCTGGCACTTTCTATCTACCAGAAGTGTTACTACTTCTGCATGGCCATTGGCACAGGCCCAGTGTAGAGCAGTCCTACAAGAGTGAGATGCCTTTTAAGGAAAGTTTAGTCCACTGTCTCAAAACATAGAATGATTTATGTAATTGTCAACATTAAATACCATGCTCTTTCTCTGCCTTCAAAACAAATATTTAATATTCTCCTGAAGAAACTACAACATTCATTCACTGTTATTACTCACTACATTAATGAAAGAGTGGCCTATTTGAATAGAAAGAGCTTGGCCTTTGGATTCAGTTCAACTTGGGCTTGAATATTACTTTAAAGTCTTTCACCTTCTAGCTATCACTTAACCTTTCTGTGCCTCAATTTTCTCATCAATAAAGTGAAGATGAATACAGCAGTTATCTCACAGGACATCACTGTGATGCCTCATGAGAATCTGTGCGATGTATTTCGAAGAATTCCTAGCACATGTAACAGCTCAGTAATTGATAGATATTGTAATTATTTCTACTACTTAACAAAGAAAACATTTTAAGTAAAATGGTACAATTATGCCTACTTTGTGGTATGTTTTAAAGGTTAGAGATAAAACTATTTTAATAATTCTAAGATACTCTATTTCTCATATTTTAACATCTCTGACATTGAAATGCCACTTATAAGTCATTATTTGTTACAAGTATATTTTGCAGAAATTTAAATGATCTTTTATTGTTACATAAATAAGGAGGCATCACACCATTCACCGTGCCTTCCATGAAGTGTAATATGGTATATACAACAGGCTGATGGCAGTCCTAGTCATAGGATTAACACTTAAAGAAATTTTAGCTTTAAGAGTGCTATACAAAAGGAGAGTTGAAATAAAAACAAACTGTTAAAACAAAGTACTTCTTTAATATTTTTAAAACTTCAAGCCAAAGAAAACTTGGGATTCAAGTAGGTATGGCTCATTTTATTCCATGTTTAGATTTACAGAATGTATGTAAATTCATATTTAAGTTTATAGAATGCATGCAAATTAGGTATTTCCAATGATTAATATTACTATTTAAAGCTGTTATAAATTTCCAAAATCGTGGTTGGTAGTTATCTTTTACTAGTTTCTTACTTCAGAAGTGTTTTTATTTTAAAGATGAGAGGAAAAGCTTCAATTGAGATTCATTCCTAGTACTCCAACTTTAAATCTCTCACTTTGCTAAGGCTGAGCAGGTAAATGTGAAATTTTTAAGGATGAAAGGATCTTGAGAGTTAATGTATCTTCTACATAATAGGCATTCAGCTTACATGTGATAAATTGATTAAAAGGATAAATACAGTTGAGAAGTTCAATACCTTAAAAAAACTGCTATAAATAAAGCATTTATATTTTCTATTTTATTTTCTTAATAATAAAACTACACTAATTAATCTATAATTATTGACATATATGTAAGAAATCTATATATAATAAAAATATGTGCCTAATAAGATGTATATGTAAATCAACAAGCACAGGTAAAAAGATTGTCTTTTGAAGATGCTAAAAGTTCACAGAATATACTAATCCACAAAAAATAATAATTAAAATACGGAAAGTGAGAAATTATTTTTATTGGTGCAAAATTATATTCCTGCTCTTCCCAAAAATTATTTCATTAATAATAAACTTTTTCTAATAGCATTGTACATGCTCAATGTGGAAATCAAAGATAATAAAAAGGAAAAACATTTTATATTAAGACAAATGCCCTCAAATAACAAACTTTATCATATTTCATACACAACTTCAGATAACGCAAGACTGTAGTCTGTGTGTATGTATAATCAAACTGAACTTTACCCTCACTGGATACACCAAAATACATTTTCAAATGTCACCTAGTTCTCTACATATTTCTACCTTCAGTGGTCACATATTACCCCATGCTGTAAATTCACTGAAATATATTTATAAAAGTCATTATATGGATTCTTCTTAATAATATGGTACTTACCACCAAATTGTCTATTTGAAAAGTTATCTGCAACTTAAACTTTAAACAGCAGTATAAATATCACTGCTCTTTATCCTCACAAACTTTGTAGATAGAAAGCAGTATTTGATTCCTCTTTTAACTTAAATGCCTTCTGTAACCAGGAACACTAAATATTGTTTTCTGTGTGCATAGGTCACTTACAGATCTTAAGAAAATACTTTCCAAATTTTAAATTAGAAGCAAAGTACTATTTTTAGATCTGCAATTTAGATCTCTAATTTAAATTGCTCAATTTTAAATTAGAGGGTTTTTTGTTGATTTAAGTGAATTATCTATAAAATGATGATTTAAAAATCTAATATGTATACACACATGCACATACATGTGTAGTAAATATTTTACAAGTATGCTGCCTTTTATTTTTCTCATTACAGTTTAATTTTGTTTTGCTTAATTATCCTTCAGACTGCTTGCTTCTGAGCTTCTTAGAAAGGTGTTGTCAACACAAAAATGTACCTCTGTAAATAGGCATTTATGTTTTCTTCTGGTGCTTTTATCATTTTGTATATTAAAAAAATTAATCTATATTCCATCAGAAATTTACTTTGTGGCATAAAAATCTAGTTTTCTCCAAAAAGGCATTTCACTTATGAAACTAATTCTTTCCTTACTAGTATAAAGTGTGAGCATTATCAAATTCTGAATTCTTAGATATTTGAGTGTTTCTGGATTTTCTACTGTGTTGTATTCATTTACCTGTCTTTTCAGCTGTTATCAAATAATTTGTGATTTATTTATTTATTTTTGAGACAGAGTCTCACTGTCGCCCAGGCTGGAGTGCAGTGATGGGATCTCAGCTCACTGCAACCTCCGCCTCCCAGTTTCAAGCGACTCTCCCTCCTTAGCCTCCCGAGCAGATGGGCTTACAGGCTCCCGACATCGTGCCTGGCTAATGTTTGTATTTTTGTAGAGTTGGGGTTTCACTATATTGGCCAGGCTAGTCTTAAACTCCTGACCTCAGGTGATCCACCCGCCTCGGCCACCCAAAGTGCTGGGACTACAGGCATGAGCCACCACGTCTGGCCCTTTTTTTTTTTCAAATTTTATTCATTTATTTATTATTATTATTTTGAGACGGAGTCTCGCTCTGTCACCCAGGCTGGAGTGTAGTGGTGCAATCTCGGCTCACTCCAAGCTCTGCCTTCCAGGTTCACACCATTTCTCCTGACTCAGCCTCCCAAGTAGCTGGGACTACAGGCGCCCACCACCACGCCCGGCTAATTTTTTGTATTTTTAGTAGAGACCGTGTTAGCCAGGATGGTCTCGATCTCCTGACCTCGTGATCCACCCACCTCGGCCTCCCAAAGTGCTGGGATTACAGGCATGATCCACTGCGCCTGGCCATGGCCCATTTTGTGCAAATTAATAGCACATTTTGAAATCTAGAAGGGCAAGACTTTTCTACTCCGTTACAAAATTTGTTAAATGTCATCACAATAGTAAAAGACAGCGTGTGTAATTTTAAAAATGTTAAAACGTTGATAACTTTATTTGGTTTATGTAAAAGTGATAAAGAACTTGCATCTTCAGAAAAATGAGTCTTCTTAAATTCGAAAACATAAACCATCTTCCCACCTCAAAGTTACCTTCTAAGGTCCCTCAGCAAAGAATATATTTACATAGACATTCATTGATATTGAAATGGATACTGGACTTTATCCAAAAAATTTTTAGCCAAGAAGTTAATATATTATGGGAATTATTTCATTATGCACCATTTCATAATGTATCTAACATTATCTTTTAAAACCTGTACATTAAAAGTAAAACCCTGTATGTACTTAATTTTCTAAGTTAAATCACTTTAAAATTCTCTACACAGTGCTCTGTGAGAGGAAGTGGGAGTGAAGGAGAAAGCAGCTAACTAAAGTTTGGGGTTGATTTTAAGGTGGCCTGGGCCCTCCGCCCTGCAGGGCGCCCCCATCCAAGGCCTGGGGGGCCTTCCCGGGAAGAAGATCAAGACCTCGGGGGCCAGGACGGCCGCCCCGCTGCCCGCCACTCCTCCACCTGCTCCCCTCGTCCCCAGGACCCCCAGCCCCCACTCTGAAGGGGCGATCCTCCCACAGCCGCCTCCTCCTCCTGCAGCCCCGGCTCAGGCAGGGCCTGGTACCTCTTCTTCGCATCTCTTATGTTCAGGTCCACTGTCGTCTTCTTCATCATCCTCTCCAGCTTCCAGGCTTGGCCCGGGAGGCAGCTTTGTGGATCTTCCTGAGATCCCCATGGTGAATCACGTCAGAGTCGTTGTTGGTGTAGACCAGCTGACTGAAGGGGCTTGGGCGCACTGGGCCCGTCTGGCCCTTGACAGCGGCGGCACAGAGCCTCTTCATGGCTGCAGCCACCTGCTAGAGAGAGCCCGTGCCTCCCGCTGCTCGCCCTTCCCCAGTCCCCGCCGCTCGCCCTTCCCCAGTCCCCGCCGCTCGCCCTCGCCCTTCTTCAGTCCCTGCACCCGCCCTGACACGACTAGAAATCTCAGTCGGCCAAGCTTTTGGGCACTTCAGCCTCTCCCGGGAGAAAATGGCTGCGCAAAACCGTCAGGCAGCTGAGCAGAACCGTTAGGCAGCTGAGCAGAACCATTAGGCAACAGCGCATGCGCAACTCAGCAGACCTGGGAGACACGCGAGGCAGGAAACCGCCCTGGCTGCGCTTCGCCCAGCACGGCGTGCAGGTGGCACCTGCCACTGAGGCGCTATCGGGCTGGCGGGGCTCCTTGCAGAGGAACGTGGGGGGCTCCCTGCCACATGGCCTGCTTGACAGAGCCGCCCCGGCCCCTCCTCAACCTGAGATCCAGGAGCTGGGCCCTGGCGCTGGGCATCGTGCAGCCTCCAGGGTGGCGCTGAGCGTCGGTTCCCGGCCTTCTGCAGCCAGGGACCCAACCCCTGACTTAGGCGCCCTGGAGGCTTCTGGCCCAAGTATCCGCGTGGCTGGTGGCGCTGGCAGGGTCAGGGTTGCAGCCTCTCCTGCCACGTGCCATGTTCAGGTGGCAGCTGCAGCTGAGCCCATGGTAGAGGCTACAGGGCTGGGCCCAGGCCGCTGAGCATCGCCGAGTACATCGCCCTTCCACCCGGGGCTCTGCTCTTCCTCGGCTCGCGCTGGCAGCGCAGGCTTGCGACCACTGGGCCCTGTACAGCTGCGGCGACGAGGCTTTGCGGCAGGTTCCCACGATCCTGCAACTGAGGTCCCACTGCCTGACTTAGGCGCAGTGGCGGTGTCCGACCTTGGGGTTCGCCTGCTGGTGGCGCGGACAGGTTCTGGGGTTGCCACCGCTGCTGCCACCTTCCAATGCCAGCTGCAGCTGAGCCCACGGTAGAGGCTGCAGGGCTGGGCCCGACGGCCTGAGGGTAGCCGTGTGGCACACGCCCTCCCACTCTAGGCCCTGCTCTTCCTTGGCTCGCGCCCTGAGTGCTGGTTTGCAGGCTCTGGGCACTGTGCAGTCGCCAGGATGTGGCTGAGCAGCAGGTTCAGCGCCGCCTGGGCCCAGAGGGGAAGAGGGGAGTTTGGGGTTGCTTGGCCATATTTGCCTGTGTGCCAAGTGCAGGTAGCGGCAACAGTTCTGACAGGCACGGATGGCGGGTCCCGTTTAGAGGGCTTCAAGGTTCCTGAGAGCGCCCGCTGCCAGGCCTCAGGATCCCTTCCTCGTTGACCAGCATCTGGAGTATGGCAGTGGCGCTGGGTCATCTGCAGCCATCCTGGATGGGACTGAGCTGCAGTTCTCACCCTTGGACTGAGAGGGAAACTCGGCTGAGTGGAGCAGATGGAGAAACAGTTAAACTGAACTTATCTATAAAGACTTCCAGGCTGGGTGCAGGACCTCATGCCTGTACTTACAGCCCTTTGGGAGACCGAGATAGGAGGATCACTTGATCTCAGGAGTTTGAGACCACCTTAGACAACACAGGGAAACTTTATCTCTATAAAAATAAAACCAATCAGCTAGGCATGGTGGTGCATGCCTGTGGCCCCAGCTACTTGGGAGATTGATTGTGGCAGGATCACTTGGGCCTGGGGGTTCGTGGGTACAGTAAACTGATTGTGCCACAAACAAGGAATGAGAGGTCCTGTTGCTCCCCATCCTTGACAGCATTTGACCTTTTCAGTCTTCTGGATTTTGGTTATTGTTTGATTGTTTGTGCCGCTGCACTCCAAGCCTGGGCAACAGAGACTCTCTCTCAAAATAAATAAATAAAAGACTTCTAGTCACTATATCTTATCTATGTCGAATTGTTTACACATCTAGCTTGAAGAGTTAAAACCCACAGCGCCCTCTGATTATGTGATAGGGACCATGTGATTAAAGTGGGTGACCATGTTCTTGCCTCCAGGGGGCCCAAGTCAAGGGATGGGTCCCCAGCTGCAGGAGGGTGGGAATGGATGCTCAGCACCATCCCGGAGGCTACACAGTGCCCAGCCCCAGGGCCCAACTCCTGGATCCCGGATCATGAACAAAAACCCAAGAATTGAAGACTTGAGTGTTAGATATGCTCATTTCTGCTGGGATATCATTGGTTCTAGACCGTCTTAGTTTACAGAGCAAAGAAATAAATGTGTGTATACTAAGCTGTGTATACACATAACTATAAATATTTCTAAATGTAATGTGTATAAGTGTTAGTTCATACTGATGTCTATGACTCAATTCTTTTATCACATGATCATTCTGGCCTTCTCCCCTTGCTTACATGTAACCTCCCACTTTAATAGTGAGAAACCAGGCTCCTGTCATTTGTCATCCATTTGCTTAACTGTCTAGTTCCAATATACATTTATTCTCTATCAATATCAGAATCGCTATCCCATTTCATGTAGGAAACAGCTATACCAACCAGATCACATGAGTTGTTTGCAGTTTCTCTTCCTTTCAGTCTTCATGCATTTTCTTTTTCTTTTTCTTTTTCTTTTTTAAGATGGAGTTTTGCTCTTCTTGCCCAGGCTGAGGCTGGAGTGCAGTGGCGTGACCTCCGCTCACTGCAACCTCTACTTCCCAGGTTCAAGCGATTTTCCTGCCTCAGCCTCCTGAGTAGCTGGGATTACAGGCACCCGCCATCACGCCCAGCTAATTTTTGTCTTTTTAGTAGAGATGGGGTTTCACCAATTTGGCCAGGCTGGTCTCAAACTCCCAGCCTCAGGTGATCCACCCACCTTGGCCTCCCAAAGTGCTGGGATTACAGGTGTGAGCCACCACAGAAGGCCCATCCATTTTCTAAGATGCTTATGTCAGCACGTTTTTCCCACTCCCTAGAGTGAAGTGGCTTTATACATTTGTAGTACTTTAGATTTTCTATCACATTCTGCATTCCATCCCAGGATCCCCAGAACACCTACTTTGTTGTTGTTTTTTTAAAATTTGCATATATTAAGTGACACTCTTTGTGCTGTGAGATTCTTTGTTTTTTAACAAATGCAGGCCGGGTGCAGTGGCTCACGCCTGTAATCCCAGCACTTTGGGAGGCTGAGGTGGGCAGATCAGAAGGTCAGGAGATGGAGACCATCCTGGCTACACGGTGAAACCCCGTCTCTACTAAAAATACAAAAACAAAATTAGCCGGGCCTGGTGGCAGGCACCTGTAGTCCCAGCTACTCGGGAGGCTGAGGCGTGAGAATGGCGTGAATCCGGGTTGCAGAGCTTGCAGTGAGCCGAGATCGTGCCACTGCACTCCAGCCTGGCCGACAGAGCAGACTCCGTCTCAAAAAAAAAAAAAAAAAAAAAAAAAAAAAAGAACGCAAATGCATACTATTGTGATTCCACAGTTGTGGTAACATGCAGAATACTTTGACTGGTCCAAATAATGCCCACGTTCTTCACCTATTAAACCTCCTCACTGAATCTTTTGCCAGATCATTTACTTTTTTTAGGAAGTAATATTCCCTTATATGACGTATCACAGTTTTTATTATTTTTTCCATTCATCAATTATGAGACCTCTTGGTTTCTTCCAGTTTCGGGAATTATAAACAAAGCTGCTATATATATATTCATGCGTCAGTTTTAGTGTGGACTTAGTTTTCAAATAAGGTGGATAAACACCTAAAAACACATTTGCAGCCAGGCACGGTGGCTCACACCTGTAATCCTAGCACTTTGGGAGGCTGAGGCGGTCGCATTGCCTGAGCTCAGGAGTTGGACAACAGCCTGGGCCACATGGTAAAATTTCCCACATCAACAGGTTATACTGTCTCTAGTAAAATACAAAAAAAAAAAAAAAAAAAAAAAAAAAAAAAAAAATTAGCCGGGCATGGTGGTAGGTGCCTGTAGTCCCAGCTACTCTGGAGGCGAGGCAGGAGAATTGTTTGAACCCAGGAGGTGGAGGTTGCAGTATCATTCTATTGCACCACAGCACTCCAGCCTGGGTGACAGAGCAAGACTCTATCTCAAAACAAACAAACAAAAAAACACAATTGCTATATTATATGTAAGACTTTTTTTTTCCATATAGTATAGCAACTATGGGCATAAGAAATTGCCCATCTGTCTTCCAAAGTGGTGGTTTCATTTTGCAAGTGGTGAAAGAAAAAAAACAAAAAACAAAATTCTTCTTGCTCCTGGTTTTTGGGAAAAAGCATCCCATTTCTCATCATTAAGTATGATAGTTTTAGGGGTTTTGTAGATGTTCTTTGTCAAGTTATGAAAATTCACCTCAATTCCTAGTTTTCTGAGAGTTTCTCAAATTATAGATGGGTGATAGATTTTGCTTTTTCTACATCACTTGATACAGTCACATGATTTTTCTTCCTTAACCTGTTGATTTAGGAAATTCTGCAGATAATTTTCTAATATTGAATCAGTCTTGCATACTGTCTTACCTAAAATAAATACATAGTTAGATTCAGTTGTCTAGTATTTTGTGAAGGATTATTGAATCTTTGTTCATGAGAGATATTGATATATTGATTTTATTTAATTTTATGTCTATTGGATATGGTAAGAGGGTAATATTTACCTCATAGAATGAATTAGGAATTGTTCTCTCTAATTCCATTTTCTTGAAAAGTCTGTGGAAAATTGGTATAATTTCTCCATTAAATGCTTGATAGAATTCACCACTAAAGCCATTTGGGCCTGGAACCTTTGGAGGGGTGGGTGGGTTATTAACTATTTATTCAATTCTTTTTATAGATATAAGAGTACTCATGTTATCTATTTTTTCTTTTGTGAGTATTGGCATATTGTGTCTTTCAAGTTATTTGTCCATTTTATATAGGTTATTGAACTTGTGAGTATAGAGTTTTTAATATAGTAAATATATCATCCTTTTAATGTCCACAAAATCAGTAGTCATAACCCATACCCCTGTTTCACTTCCAATATTTGTAAGTTGTGCATTCTCTCTTTTTTCTTTATTAGTTTGTCTAAATGTTAGCAAGCTTATAGATCTTTTCAAAGAAACAGCTTTCTGTTTCATTGATTTTCTCTATTGTTTTCCTGTTTTCTATTTTACTGATATCTGCTAAACTTTATATATTTTTCCCTTGTTATTTACTTTGGATTTTCTTTTTCTAGTTTCTTAAGGCAGAAGCTTAGGTTATTGATTTTATCTCTTTTTTCATAATAATATGCATTTAATGCTATAAATTTAGGTACTAGTTCTACTGTATCTCATATATTTTAATAAGTTGTGATTTCATTTTCATTTAATTCCAAATATTTTAATTACTGTTTAGTCTTCTTTTGGGATGCATTTAGATGTTTTGTTAAGTCTTCAAATATTTGAAAAATTTTTCAATTCTTCTTGCTATTTATTTCTACTTTAATTTTATTGTGGTCTGAGTGTGTACTTTGTATGAACTTTATTCTTTGAAAAATTTTAAGACATTTATGGCCCATAATGCAGTGTGTCTTGTACAAACTAGAGAAGAATGTGTATTCTACTTTTGTTGAAGTAGAATATAAACATTAATTATATTCATTTATTTTTATTTTATTTTATTTTATTTTATTTTATTTTATTTTATTTTATTTTATTTTGAGATAGAGCCTCACTCTGTCACCCAGGCTGGAATGCAGTGGTAGTCTTGGCACACTGCAACCTCCACATCTCAGGTTAAAGTGATCCTCCCACCTCAGCCCAGAGTAGCTGGGATTACAGATGTGTGCCACAACACCAGGCTAACTTTTGTATTTTTAATAGAGACGGTGTTTCATCATGTTGGTCGGGCTAGCCTCAGGTGGTCCACCCACCTTGGCATCCCAAAGTGCTGGAATTACTGGCAGGAGCCACTGTGCCTGGCCTGCCTTCTCTTATTTTAATTGAGCATCTTCTATGATTGCATTTTTGTCTCAGCTCTTGGTGTATCTCATCACCTCATAAGATGTGATCTCATCACTTCTTTTAAAAATTTGCAGTGGTTTTCTTAGGATTGATTATATGCATTTTAAGTCTATCTTTAAATTAATTAGAATTGATTATATACATTTTATGTCTATCTTCAAATAAAATTGTTACTTCACACGTAGTGTAGGTATCCCATAAAAATACTACCAGATTGTACCTCCTGTACCTTATGACATTGCTATTGTTAATTTCATCTGTCCACATTCTATAATTACCCATTTTTGTGACTAAACAGTTATCTTATGGATCAATAAGAATAAAAAAAGTTTTTAACTTTAATTTATTCTTTTTCATTTATTACTTCTTTATTGTGTATCTGAATTTCTCACTTGCATCATTTTCTCTCCACTTGAAGAACTTCCTTTAGTATTTCTTGCAAGACAGGTCAGCTGATGATGTATCACTAAAATTTTGTTTTTCTGAGAAAGTTTTCTATTTGCTTTCTTTGTTAAAGGAAATTTCAATATATAGAATTGCTTTATCCCCCTAAAGTCATATGTTGTTGAATATATTTTCAAATACTTATTTGCCATTTTTATATTTCCTTTGGTGACTTATCCATTTATATTTTTTCCCCATTTTTAACTGAATTGTTTGCTTTCTTGTGAAATTTGAAGGGTTTCTTGTGTATTTTGAATAATAGCCTTTATTACAGATTAGTGGATAAAGAAAATGTGGCATATACATACAATGGAATATTATTCATCCTTACAAAAGAAAGAAATCCTAAAATTTGTGATAGCATTGATGGACTGAGAGAACATAATGCTAAGTAAAATAAGCCAGACACAGAAAGACAAATATACTGCATAATCTCATTTATCTGTGAAATCTAAAAAAATTGAACTCATTAGATGCTAGGGTAGGAAAAATGGGAAGATGCTTTTAGTTAAAAGATGAATAAATTCTGGATACCTAACATATATAGCATAGTAGCTACAGCTGATAAGAATGTATTGTATACTTGAATTTTGCTAACAGGGTAGGTCTTATGTATTTCCATACAAGCACACATAGACACACACAGAGAAAGTGTAACTTTGTAAGTTGATGAAAATGTTAATTGACTGCGGCTATTATTTCACAATGTATACATACATCACATCATATTATATAACTTAAATATGTACAATTTTTATTTATCAATCATACTTCAATGAAGCTAGAAAGAAAAATAAGAAAAAAACATTTGTACAGCATAATTAATTATGAAACAGATACATTTTCTAACAATTATGATATCTTTTTCTATGCTTATTTTAGAATATTGTATTGTCATTGGGATTATTGCCACCATTTTCTTCTCTGCTGTATTCCTATCTTTATCACAGTGACTATATCTCCTCTGATAACACTTAATTTTTGCCCATCTGAAATTATATCTTAAATTCCAAAAAGTAAATATTTTCTGATTTTTAGGGAAAAATAAGAATTTTTTAGATTTCCTAGGTGACCTCTAGAAAAACTGTGACAATTTTTGCCTTATAAAATGGATGAGGCTAAAATAAATTGGGCTTCTTTGGTATGCCCCATATTTCTTCATTAGTTCCACACATCTGTGTGAGTTGCATGAGGTCAATTCTAAAAGACTCAGCCTTCTCAGCTCATTTTACATAACCTTACATATTAAGATGAATGGTGGTGGGGTGCGGTGGCCCACGCCTGTAATCCCAGCACTTTGGGAGGCTGAGGTGGGCACATGAGGAGGTCAAGAGATCGAGACCATCATGGCCACCATGGTGAAACCCCATCTCTACTAAAATACAAAAACTAGCTGGGCGTCATGGTGCATGCCTGTAGTCTCATCTATTCAGGAGGCTGAGGCAGGAGAATCACTTGAACCCAGGAGGCAGAGGTTGCAGTGAGCCAAGATCGCACCACTGCACTCCAGCCTGGTGACACAGGGATACTCTGGTCAAAAAAAAAAACAAAAACAAAAAAAACAGGTGAATTGTTTAGGAACTGTAGACATTTAACTCACAGATTAGAGACTATAATAGGAAATTGGAGAGGTATATGCCCCCAGGTGAAACATTGGTCAAGTCTTTATGAGATAGTATTGAACCTAATGCAGAATTTTATTCTTCTCCATTTTTATATTATTGTTTACTACATAAATATAAACAGCCATTTAGTTGCTTCTCTAGGTGGTTTTTGTTTTCCTCTGACACTTACTTGAATGTTCTCCTATAAAGTACTGAGCATAACAACTTACTTTTAAATCTCATTGTTTTAAGGATTTATTTTTTGCCTCATTGGTAGATAATTTTATGAAAGCAAAAAACTGACTCAACATCCAGTAGAAGGAGTATTAATTACACAGTTTCTTTTTCTAGCTCTGATCCTCAATTTTATATACTACAGCTTGTAAGTGAAATACATCCTTCAAACGCTGTCTAATTTCTATTTTTCTCTGAGAATTCAGAAAAATATATTTGTACTGACTCTCCATGCTTGTAAGACAACATATTATTATTGTAGGACTTTCTCCTTAGTTCAGCTAAAAGCTGCGTTCTTGTCACACAGCCATGAAATATTAGGCTCACTGACGCTTTGAAGGGTAAGAAAAATGGAATTTATTGGGCAAAAGGGAAAAAAGGAGAAACAGAGACTCTCAGTAAAGTGAATCCTGCTTCCCAGCTTCCTGCCTCATAGATTGAATCCCAGCCTCCATCCTGGAACAGAAGAGGCCAGGCTCCTCCCCGCTGCAAACTTCCCGAGGCTCCACCTCAGTGTGCACTCCTGCCAGTGTGCAAGCTGGTCGGAGGTTCTGCTGGGGAGCCCTTTTTACTTGCTGTCTCATTATTTGCATAGTTTCATCAAGAATCTGTCCTTTTTTCCTGGGATTTAATTGGACATCCAAGGTCATACATGTGTTTATAAGGTATGAAAATACCTATTAAGGAAAAAGATTGTAGTTTAAATGTTGAGCCAATACCTACTAAGTCCTCCACCTGTTCTATGCTTCCAGCCTCACACTGGTAAGGGAGTGTTTTCAGAAGGCCATGAATCTTACATTTTAGAACCTGGTGGAGGGAAGACTTCACCTATGTGTTTAACTCCTCTTTCTGAAGCTACATAAATAATCAGGGTCGAATATAGTCAGATAAACTTTTTCTTTTTTTGATTAAGAATAACACTTGGAGGCCGAGCCGGTGGCTCACGCCTGTAATCCCAGCACTTTGGGAGGCTGAGGCGGGTAGATCACGTGGTGAGGAGATCGAGACCATCCTGGCTAACACGGTGAAACCCCGTCTCACTAAAAATACAAAAAATTAGCCGGGCGTGGTGGCGGGCGCCTGTAGTCCCAGCTACTCCGGAGGCTGAGGCAGGAGAATGGCGTGAACCCGGAGGCGGAGCCTGCAGTGAGCCGAGATCATACCACTGTACTCCAGCCTGGGAGACAGAGCCAGACTCTGTCTCAAAAAAAAAAAAAAAAAAAAAAAAAAGAATAACACTTGGAGATTATTGACATGAAAATAAGGAACTGAGTTAATTATGGATTAGCACTAACAGAGGACATATTTGTGATAGGGGACTGCTAAGGAAAAGTATCTAAAACTCTGACATAAAACATGTATTTTTAGTGTAATATTACATTATTAAAAGCTATCATCTCAAAGGCCAACCCAAAGATTACTTCATTTTCTTTTGACTTGGCCATGTATTAGTTGATTTGATCCTAGATGCTATGCGATTATGTGATAACTTCTAGGTTTCTCTCTAGTAGAAAAAGACAATGCCAGACCTTATGGATCTGTTTCCATGAAGGATATTAATCAGTTTTAATTCACAACTGATAGGAGTTCATCAAACGTCAGAAAAACTGCTCTTGAGTGCATTTACTGTACACATTTTTGTGAATTACTGCATTATATCACATTTCCAATTCTCTTTTTCTAATAAGTTTAATAAAGTTTAAATTTTGTGCTTAATAACAAAAAATACAGTGCAATTGGGAATACATATTTTTTCTTTTAATTTTCTTCTTTAAATTGTGGTAAAATACACATGCTGTAAAATTTATCACTTTAATGAATTTTAAATGAACAGTTCAGAGGACATTACATTCACCAAATTGCACAACCTTTACCACCGTCCATTTCCAGAACTCTTTAATCATCCCATATAGAAGCTCTGTACCCATTAAACAATAACTTCTCACCCACACTAGTCCCTGGTAATGATTATTCTGTCTCTATGATTTGCTTATTCTAAGTACTTCAAGCAATATTTATCCTTTTGCATCTGGCTTATTTCACTAAGCATAATGTTTTCAAAGTTTATGTATGTTGTAGTCATTGAAGTTCTGTAGTGTATATTAGAATTTCATTCCTTAATAAGGCTAAATAAGTTTCCATTATGTGAATATGGTGTATTTTGTTTATTCATTCATTTATTGATGAACCTTTGAGTTGCTTCCTGCTTTTGGTTACTGTAAATCATGGTACTGTGAACATTGGTGGTTAATATCTGTTGGAGTCTCTATTTGCAATTACTTTGGGCATGTATATAGGCATAGAATTGTTGGATCACATAGTAGTTCTATGTTTAACCTTTGAGCAGCCACCTAACTGTTGTCCACAGAAGCTACACCATTTTACATTCCCACCAGCAATGCACAAGGGTTCCCATTGACTCTGAATCCTCACTAACCCTTGTTATTTTCTGGAGTTTCTTTTTTGTAATCACCCTAATGGGTGTGAAATGATATCTCATCATTACTTTCATTTGTGTTTTTCTAATGCTAGTGATATTGAGCCTCTTTTCATGTGCTTGTTGGCCATTCGTATATCTTCTTTAGATAATTATCTATTCAAGTCCTTTGCCTATTTAACAAATTGAACCATTTATTATTGTTGAGTTGCTGGAGTTCTTTATTCTATTATACATATTATATCCACATATACTGATGTCATATCACATATGTGATTTGCAGACATCTTCTCCCATTCTTTGAGTTGTTGTTCCACTGTCTTGAGGGTGACTTTTTTTTTTTGAGATGGAGTCTCCCTCTGTCACCCAGGCTGGAGTGCAGTGGCACAATCTCAGCTCACTGCAACCTCCACCTCCCAGGTTCAAGTGATTCTTTTGCCTCAGCCTCCCAAATAGCTGGGATTACAGGTGCACACCACCATGCCCAGCTAATTTTTGTATTTTTAGTGGAAATCGGGATTCACCATATTGGCCAGGCTGGTCTCAAATTCCTGACCTTGTGATCCACCTGCCTCAGCCTCCCAAAGTGCTGGGATTACAGGCGTGAGCCACCACACCTGGTCAATGGTGACTTTTAATGCACAGAACTTTTACTTTTGATGAAACTAATTTTTTTGTTTTTTTTAATTCCCTGTACCTTTGATATCATATCTAAGAAATCATTGTTAAATCTAACATAAAGAATATTTTCTCCTATGTTTTTTTTCTAAGAGTTTAAGGGTTGTAGTTGTTACTTTTAAGTCTTTGATCTATTTTAGCTTATTTTTGTATATTATGTAAGTTAAGGGCCCAAACTTTATATTTTGCCTGTGGATTTCCAGTTTACCCAGTACTATTTGTTGTTATTAATCAATTTTGCTTCTTTTTTTTTTTTTCGAGGCGGAGTTTCACTCTGTCGCCCAGGCTGGAGCGCAGTGGCGCAATCTGGGATCACTGCAAGCTCCACCTCCTGGGTTCACGCCATTCTCCTACCTCAGCATCCTGAGTAGCTGGGACTACAGGCCACCATGCCTGGCTAATTTTGGTTTTGTATTTTTAGTAGAGACCGGATTTCACCATGTTAGTCAGGATGGTCTCGATTTTCTGACCTCCTGATCCGCCCGCCTTGGCCTCCCAAAGTGCTGGGATTACAGGTGTGAGCCAGCGCTCCCAGCCCAGTTTTGCTTCTAACATAGTTGTCTTATTCTAACATTTCTTGTTTTTGGGGAAAGAAAATCTGTAATTTTTTTTTACTTGTTCTTGGAACCAGCTTTCCCACCTACTGATTTCCTCAGGAATAAGTGAAATAAATTTTGACACGGGTTTATTTTGTATTTGTATGTGAGTTTTATTATTAAGCTCATTATTAAGTTTTATTATTAAGCAGAGAAAATTATACTCTGGCCATGTAAATTTCCACAGTGTATTACTTTCAGAATGTCCTGATTTTTTCTCTTGCTATAAAGAAGACTCAGGGAATTTACAATAACACACCAGAGTGTTAGAGTCAGGCAGCCATTGTCAGTTGGTGGGTCAGAACTGTACATAGATTTTGAAACAAACAACAGCTACAATGACAATTTCTTATAGACAGAAAATGTAAACCCATGCTTTATTTACTTCTCTCCCAACGAACATAACTAGGCCTATTTTTTATTATGAGACTTCTCTAAAGGGGCCTTTCATTTGTTCTATGACAGATAACTTGATGGATCAAGTGGGTTAAAACTAAAATAATAGTGTGAAACACCCAGTTATGTCCTTGTAAGCATTATATGTTGACATTTGCATCTAGACATTTAAACATCTAGAGAACACTGATACCATCTTCACTTATTGACAATGGCATATTATCAATTCACTTTTCCAAAGAGATAGAAGTTACTTCTTTTGACTTAGATCTGACTTCTTAAACTGTCAAATGAAGTAGCTGAGTATAACTCAGCTACTGAGTTATAACTGAGTATAATCATGAAATGATTTAAGGCTTTGAGACCCTGGAACGAACTTAGAACCACTATATTAATAGTGGCTACAAACTAGTATTAGCCGGAAAGGTTTTGAAAGATTATGTTGATTTCTTAGATATATTTGTGTCAGAGAGGCAACTGCAAGTTAATCTCTACTCTCAGTGAAAGGCTTAATGTGGACACCTATAAAATCCCCAGTGGTCATAACTTGCAGGAATCTCTCCAGAGGGGCAGCATCATACCCAGTAGGGCGACATTAATTTCCTCAGGACAGATCAGCAATTAAAAAAAATACAGAACTAGGCATGAGTCAAATTCTCCCTTAAAATTGTATTTCTCATCTAAATGAAAGCACATTTTTAAGAGAGAAAGATGTGTAAGATATAGAAATATTAAAGTAAGGGCTACAGTACATATAATACAAAGCAAATGAAGAGAGGAGGCTAAATATCAAAGCTGTAGGTGGTGAGTTATACTCAGCTACTTCATTCGACAGTTTAAGAAGTCAGATCTAAGTCAAAAGAAGTAATTTCTATCTCTTTGGAAAAGTGAATTGATAATATGCCATTGTCAGTAAGTGAAGATGGTATCAGTGTTCTCTAGATGTTTAAAATATTGTAAGACATTTGTTCATATGAAAATTGTTAATCATCTTGCTTGCTATGAGCTTTTTAAAAAGAATTAAGGGCTACTCTTTTTAGTAAACATGTAACTCTATACATTGAAAAAATCCAATTGTAAATTGACTTGCTATCCTTTCCTTCAATACAAACATTAGCCTCAAATGCAAAAGTGGCATAGATTCAGAGTAAATTAAGTGAAAATATGAAGGGGTGGCCAGCCCCTCCACACCTGTGGGTACTTCTAGTCAGGTGGGATGAGAGACTGAGAAAAGAAATAAGACACAGAGTCAAAGTATAGAGAAAGAAAAGTGGGTCCAGGGGACCAGCGCTCAGCATACCAAGAACCTGCACTGGCACCGGCCTCTGAGTTCCCTCAGTTTTTATTGATTATTATTTTCATTATCTCAGCAAGAGGAATGTGGTAGGAGAGCAGGGTGATAATAGGGAGAAGGTCAGCAAAAAAACATGTGAGCAGAAGAATCTGTGTCATAATTAAGTTCAAGGGGAGGTACTATGCCTGAATGTGCACGTAGGCCGGATTTATGTTTCTCTCTGTCCAAACATCTCAGTGGAGTAAAGAACAATAAAGCAGCATTGCTGCCAACGTGTCTTGCCTCCCACCATAGGGTGGTTTTTCTCCTATCTCAGAATTGAACAAAGGTAAAATAGGGTTTTATACTGAGACAGTCCATTCCCAGGAGCAGGCAGGAGACAGTGGCCTTCCTCTATCTCAACTGCAAGGGCTTTCCTCTTTTACTAATCCACCTCAGCACAGACTGTTTATGGGTGTTGGGCTGGGGGATGATCAGGTCTTTCTCATCCCATGAGGCATATTTCAGACTATCACATGGGGAGAAACCTTGGACAATACCCGGCTTTCCAGGGCAGAGGTCCCTGCCATTTTCCGCAGTGCATTGTGCCCTTGGTTTATCGAGACTGGAGAATGACAGTGTCTTTTACCAAGCATACTGCTTGTAAACATTTTGTTAACAAGGCACAGCCCTAGATCCCTTAAACCTTGATTCCATACAACACATGTTTTTGTGAGCTCAAGGTTGGGGCAAAGAGGTTGGGGCAAAGTCATTGGGGCAAAGTTACAGATTAACAGAATCTCAGGACAAAGCAATTGTTCAAGGTACAGGTCAAAATGGAATTTATTATGTCTTCCCTTTCTACATAGACACAGTAACAATCTGATCCCTCTTCCTTTTCCCTACAAAATAGAAATGATTGTTAGCAACAGAAGAAAACTAAAATGAATAACTTATTTTTTAAAAGTAACATATTGGCTAGGCATAGTGGCTCTTGTCTGTAATCCCAGCATTTTGGCAGGTGGAGGTGGGCAGATCACTTGAGGTCAGGAGTTCGAGATCAGCCTGGTCAACATGGTGAAACCTCACCTCTATTAAAAATACAAAAAATGGGCTGGGCATGGTGGCTCACGCCTATTATTCCAGCACTTTGGGAGGCTGAGGCAGGTGGATCAGGAGGTCTGGAGTTCGAGACCGGCCTGACCAACATGGTGAAACCCTGTCTCTACTAAAAATACAAAAATTAGCCAGGCATGGTGGCACATGCTTGTAATCCCAGCTACTCAAGAGGCTGAGGCAGAAGAATCGCTTGAACCTGGGAGGCAGATAGCCGGGCATGGCGGCACGTGCCTGTAATCCCAACTACTCAGGAGGCTGAGGCAGGAGAATCGCTTGAACCTGGGAAGCGGAGGTTGCAGTGAGCCGAGGTTGTGCCACTGTATTCCAGCCTGGGTGACAGAGCAAGACTCTGTCTCCAAAAAAAGAAAAAACATAAAAACAAAAAGCAAGCTGGGTGTGACTGGTGTCTGCCTGTGATCCCAGATACTTGGGAGGCTGAGGCAGGAGAATAGCTTGAATCTAGGAGACTGGGGTTGCAGTGAGTCAAGATGGCACCACTGCACTTCAGTCTGGGGGACAGAGTTAGGATCTGTCAAAAAAAAAATGCAGCCATGTATTATGCTTATGCTTAGGATTTAGGCTGAACTACCATTTAAAATGTATTGTATCCTTTCACTCTTCCATTCCTAAGATTCCACATAGATATTGTAGAGAAGTCCAAACTCAACACCATTTGTTTACATTACTAAGGTCTTTAAAATTTTAAATAGATTTAAGTATTTAACTTAACCAAAACTAAACGCCTAGAGACTTGTCTCCACAGAAAATGAGCTTAATTCATATTTTTCTCAAACACTTGCCAAAACCTTAAACTTGAACCCATTTTCAATGCAAGTAGTGGCTAACTATTTTGTGCATATCTTTTTGCCTTTTTGCCATTTCCTTAGCCAGGTGTGCCTATTTATCTTTTTATTTTTGAGATGGAATTTCGCTTGGTCACCCAGGCTGGAGTGCAATGGCACGTTCTCATCTCACTGCAACCTCAGCCTCCCAGGTTCAAGCGATTCTCCTGCCTCAGCCTCCTGAGTAGCTGGGACTACAAGTGTGCACCACCATGCCCAGCTAATTTTTGTATTTTTAGTAGAGACAGAGTTTCACCATGTTGGCCAGGATAGTCTCGATATCTAGACCTCGTTATCTGCCCACCTCAGCCTCCCAAACTGCTGAGATTACAGGACTGAGCCACTGTGCCCAGCAGTGCCTATATTTTTAAAAGATCAAACTTTTATCTGAAATAAAGAGAAACTACAGGATTTTGTTCTGAGATTCAGTCAAGACCTGGTAAGACAGATAATTTAGAGCAAGCTTTGATCTTATCAATGTTTATATCAGCTGAAAGAAACACTCTCACACTCAGAGTCTTTCCTAGTGATTAAAGAATTTAATTTTCATTCACAATTCACAGTAAGGAATTGTAAGAAAATACTGGATTTCAATATAGCATTTTCTCCTTTTTTTGTTGTTTTAATGGCATAATATGCTATGTGTGAGGTCAACATGAGGAGAGACAAAAAGAACAAGTTTATAAATGTGGTTATATTGTCCCCTAACCTAGGAAAAAATGACAATATTGACATTAAAATTTGCATTGTTTGCCTCTGGCTTTCATGGGAATTGTTTTGTTTGTTTGTTTTTGTTCGTTTTTTTGTTTTTGGTTTTTACAGTTGGTATGCCATTTTTTAATGTCACCTATAACTAGCATTAGAATTGTATGGGAGCTTTTGTTTCTTTTGTTTTGGAGGATGCGATTCTTAAAATGAAATTAATTTTTTAGAACATAAAATATATCAAGGGAAGGACATTTCTAAGAGTAATACTGGAAAAGAACAGTTAATCGGTGAATTCACCAGTAAGTTTAAGTCAATTTAAAATTAACTTAGAAAATTATATGTTCATAGCACTCTGTGGACCAGTAGGGAATACGAAAATGAAAAAATCCTGACACTGTTTTATCAGTGAAAAGAGACAGGTCATTAACTTACTAAAATGTACGGCAGAGTAATGTATGTGCTAAATTATGACATATACAATAAAGGCTGCGGGAACCAAAGGATATGTCAATGAGTTTCAATAAAGGTTCAGGGACATATTCAGAGAGGACAGAACAGTGGAATTTTTTAATTTAAATTTTATGGGGGATGGTAGGAAATTCCAGGTGGCCAGATGGTTTGACTAAATGCATGGTAGTTAGAATGTGTTGGCTTTAATCATGAAACAATGAATTCCATATGTTTGGGACATTAGGTACTGATGTGAACATAGAAGAAAAGTGTAGGGGCAAAGGAGAAAAAGGATAAATGGGAATTTCTGTCTACATTATGCCAAGCATTATAATTTTACTTTCTAGACCAAGAAGATATTTTTATGTTTTTTGGGGGGCATACAAGTGACAAAGTGAGATATTTATGCTTTAGGAAGGTTAGTTGTACCAAAATGTAGAAAATATTTTAATAAATAAGAAATAAAGACTTTATGGAAAACTTTGAGATATTTTAAAAATAGGCTAAATTAAGAGCTTAAACTAGAAAAATGTTTTTCTAAGAGAAATAATGTGTTGGTACTATTAAACATGATAGGGGAAAATTGATGGGAATCGGTGACTAATTAAACATGAGATGTAAGGAAATGAAATAATTTGATAGAATTCTGAGGTTTTAAGCCTGGGTAACTGGGAGAATGGTGATGCATTTTGCAGAGGTAGGAAATGTTGAAGATACAACTGATTTTTGAAGACTAGTAATTTTACAGTCATGCACCATGTAAATACATTTCAGTAAATGGTGGACCACATATTGGTCCTGTAGGATTGTAATGGAGCTGAAAAATTCCTGTTTCCTAGTGATGTCATTGTCAATGTAATATCATTGCACAATTCATTACTCACATGTCTGTGCTGATGCTGGTGAAAACAGACCTATTGTGCTGCCAGGCTTCTAGCACATATAATTACTTACAGAACATAATACCTGATAATGATAATAAGTGACAATATTACTGGTTTATATATTTACTACTCTATTCTTTTTATCTTTTTTTTTTTTTTTTGAGATGGAGTCTCCCTCTGTTGCCCAGGCTGGAGTCGCAATGGTGTGATATCGGCTCACTGCAACCTCCACCTCCCAGTTTCAAGTGATTTTTCTGCCTCAGCCTCCCAAGTAACTGGGACTACAGGTGCCCACCACTGAACTTGCCTAATTTTTGTATTTTTATAGAAACAGGGTTTCACCATGTTGGCCAGGCTGCTCTTGAACTGCTGCCTTCAAGTGATCCTCCCTCCTCAGCCTCCCAAATTGCTTGCATTGCAGGTATGAGCCACCATGCCTGGCCCTTTTTATCATGTTTTGAGAGGGTACTACTTATTAAATAAGAAAAAGAAAACTGAACAGTAGAGCAATTTCAGGCAGGTCCTTCAGGAGGTATCCAGAAGGAGGGATTGTTATCATAGGAGATGTCAGCTTCATGTATGTTATTGCCCCAAGGAACTTCCATTGAGACAGAATATGAAGGTGGAAGACAATGATGTTGATGATCCTGACCCTGTATAGGCCTAAACTAATGTGCATGTTTGTGTTTGTTTTTATAAAAGAGTTAAAAAGTAACACAAAAATTAAAAATTGGAAAAAGCTTATAGACTTAGATATAAAGAAAATAATTTTTTTTAAAGTTGTACAATATGTTTATCTTTTAAGCTAAGAGTTGTGACAAAGGAGCCAAAAGGTTAAAAAATGTATATTAAATTAAAAAATTACAGTAAGCTAAAGCTAATTTATTATTGATAAAAGAAAACAATTTAAAAATAAATTTGGCATAGCTTAAGTGTACATCCAGTACTGCTAAAGTCTACAACAGTGCCCGTAATGTCCTAGGCCTTCATATTCACTCACCTCTCACTCACTTACCCAGAGCAACTTCCAGCTGTGCAAGCTCCATTCATGGTAAGTGCCCTCTACAAGTGTACCCCTTTTATTTTTTTTAATGCAGCTTTTCTATGATAAGATGCAAAATACCTACCACTGTGTTACAGTTGCCTGCAGTATTTAGTACAGTAACATGCTGTATAGATTTGTAGCCTAGGAGCAACAGGCTACATATACTCTATCATATACTCTAGCAGAGTAGTAGGCTATCCCATCTATGTTTGTGTAAGTACACTCTGAGATATTTCCACAATAACAAAACTGCCTAAAGACATATTTCTCCAAATTTATTCCATCATCAAGTGATTCATGCCTGTATGCACACATATGCAGGGGCATGAAGAGAGGGCAATTCCTGTGTCCCAGGCACTGCTTTATGCTTGATAAATCTGTTATTCACCCTCACTACAATCTTACCAAGAGACAGGCACCATTATTTTCCCCATTTCACAAATAAATAAACTGAACACAGGTAATTTATGTAACTTGCCTAAGATCACATAACTAGAAAAGAGAGAAAAGAAATTTAAGCTGATTATAGAGCTCTTTCTATTAATGATTATGATATACTTTGTAATGTTATTTCTAGCTTTGATCTTTTTATGAAGGAAAATAAAATAGATTAACAAAATTCAAAAATCTTTAACATAAAATTATAAAAGAACTTGATTAACGTTATAAAGTGAGGGATAGTCCAGGCGAGGTGGCTCATGCCTGTAATCCCAGCACTTTGGGAGGCTGACACAGGTGGATCATGAGGTCAGGAGACTGAGACCATCCTGGCTAACATGGTGAAACTCCATCTCTACTAAACATACAAAAAATTAGCTGGGCGTGGTGGTGGGCACCTGTAGTCCCAGCTACTTGGGAGGCTGAGGCAGGAGAATTGCTTGAACCTGAGAGGCCGAAGTTGCAGTGAGCCAAAATCCCACCACTGCACTCCAGCCTGGGTGACAGAGCAAGACTCCATCTCAAAAAAAGAAAAAAAAATTAAAAAAATATTAAAATGAGGGATAAATGGGGCCGGGCATGGTGGCTGATGCCTGTAATCTCAGCACTTTGGGAGGCCGACATGGGCGGATTGCCTGAGCTCAGGAGTTTGAGACCAGCCTGGGCAACATGGCGAAACCCCGTCTCCATTAAAAATACAAATTAGCTGGGCATTGTGGTGGGTGCCTGTAATCCCAGCTACCTGAGAGGCTGAGCATGAGAATCACTTGAACCCAGGAGGGAGAGGTCTTAGTGAGTCGAGATCACGCCACTGCACTGACAAAGGAAGACTCTGTTTCAAAAAAAAAAAGAAAAAGAAAGAAAGTGAGGGATAAATGAAGAGAAAGAAAAACAATCATAGAGATTCCCCTTAACTTCTACCACTAAAAGCAGACACACACACACACACTCACTATAAGAAACAAGGTCAAAAGGAAAATGTCTTTACATATGAAGCCTTCCATTTACAGCTTAACTATCCCTGGAGGCCACATCTAAGGACAACCCTTTTAAAAAGCCATGGTGTGTAAATGAATATGTATTTTGTGTATATTCAGTATATTCAAGGTAAATAGTTGTTTTTATTAAAATAACAAGGGAAAAATAGTGGACCTTTATCTCTCATGAAGAACATGACAGGATGAACTGTTTAGGTCAAATTTTAAAAGACCAGGCTGGGTGCGGTGGCTCACACCTGTAATTCCAACACTTTGGGAGGTCAAGGCAGGCAGACCACCTGAGGTTGGGAGTTTGAGACCAGCCTGACCAACATGGAGAAACCCTGTCTCTACCAAAAATACAAAATTAGCCGGGTGTGGTGGTGCATGCCTGTAATCTCAGCTACTCTGGAGGCTGAGGTAGGAGAGTGGCTTTAACCCGGGAGGTGGAGGAGGTTGCTGTGAGCTGAGATTGCACCACTGCACTCTAGCCTGGGCAACAGAGCAAGACTCCATCTCAAAAAAATAAATAAATAAAAAATAAAAAATAAAAAAATAAGAATTAGGAAGACCAATTTAATAATAAGGTAAGTTACAAAGAAAATCTGTAGGCCGGGCGCGGTTGCTCAAGCCTGTATCCCAGGACTTTTGGAGGCTGAGGTGGGCAGATCACGAGGTCAGGAGATCCATACCATCCTGTCTAACGTGGTGAAACCCCGTCTCTACTAAAAACACAAAAAATTAGCCAGGTGTGGTGGTGGGTGCCTGTAGTCCCAGCTAATCAGGAGGCTGAGGCAGGAGAATGGCATGAACCCTGGAGGCAGAGCTTGCAGTGAGCCAAGACTGCACCACTGACTCCAGCCTGGGTGACAGAGCAAGATTCCAACTCAAAAAAAAAAAAAAAAAAAAATTTGTGAATTTGTATGCAGTTCGGTTGCCTGACCCATAAATAAACATGAATGAGTAAAATGGAAGCTCAGCTTAATAATGAGCTATTGCACAATAGGAAGAAATAAATTAGGGATGGATACAAATTGAAAGAAGGATAAATGCATGCTAACTTCTTATCTTGATCTATAAGTCTAAAAACATCTTAAAAGACCAGATGATTAAAAAAATAGTAACTTTAATTGTTAAAAATGATCATTTATTTTTCCTCAGGTGGTGGCTCAGTGTTCACTCTGAAAAATGAAAAATTGCCCATTTTTGTGAAAAAGTTCTACTGATATGTGAAGTTACCACATTTATTCATTGAATTCTCTTCCTGAGTGAATGACATAGAACCCCGATAGATAAATTAATATGTTAAAATTAAAAGATTAATAAACAACTTTTCTCTTTTAATAAAATTGTATTTTGATATATTTGAAATATTTTTATTGTAGTGAAAAATATATATAAAATAAAAAATAATGATGTTGGATAATATCATAAATGATTTCTAAGGTAGAAGGTTCTATTGTTTAGAAAAACATCTTTGAGAGTCTTTTTTCATGAGGCCCTAAATTCCTTGGTATAATAGGGTACCCTAGACAAAGTAGCTTGTTTTTTTTTTTCTTTTTTTTTGAGAGTCTTGTTCTGTCACCCAGGCTGGAGTGCAGTGGCACAAATCTCGGCTCTTTGTGACCTCTGCCTCCCAGGTTCAAGTGATTATCTTGCCTCAGCCTCTTGAGTAGCTGGGATTACAGACACACGCCATCATGCCCAGCTAATTTTTGTATTTGTAGTAGAAACAGGGTTTCACCATGTTGGTCAGGAGGTTTTGAACTCCTGACCTCGTGTTCCACCCGCTTTGGCCTCCAAAAGTGCTGAGATTACAGGCATGAATCACTGCACCCGGCCACTTTAAGAATATTTAATGCTTCATAAATATGATGTAAAAAAGGGTGAGCTGTAACATTAAGTAGTAACTAAGAGGAGTGCCAAGTTACCACCAGGCAGTTAGCAAGAGGGGGCAAGGCAGCCCCAGGTGTAGAATTAATAATGTGAGAGAGACTAGAAGTTCCAAGAAAATGGTAGGGTGGGGTGGAGAAATTCCTTCTGATGGGAAAAAATGAGGAGATTCAGGATAGTGGTGGCAATATATGCATGTATATATGTGTGTGTGTATATATGTGTATACGTGTATACATGTGTGCATGTATATATGCATATATATGTATATGTGTGTATATGTGCATATACATGCATATATGTGTATATATATGCATGTTTATGCATTTTGCTGCTCTTCGTGGGATGTAATTCTCCCTTATCTCCTCCACATAGTGGTCTTGAATTAATGGTGCTTGGTGGTAAGGTGGGGGTGAAAGTGGAATGAGTCTCCTCACTAGAGGGAACTGAGTAGAGAAAACATGATCTGCTCTGGAGCACAGAGGGCAGGCTCCAACAGTAAGTGAGGAGAGGACAAGCCCAACTAACCAAGAAACTCCCAGAAAATATGGAAGACTCTGAATGTTGTGAAGCACGGGGGATAAAGGAATCAAGATTTTTTTTTTTTTTTTGAGATGAAGTCTCACTCTGTTGCCCAAGATGAGTGCAGTGATGTGATCTTGGCTCACTGCAACCTCCGCCTCCTGGGTTCAAGCTATTCTCCTTCCTTAGCCTCCTGAGTAGCTTGGATTACAGGCACCTGCCACCATGCCTGGCTAATTTTTTTGTGTCTGCGATAATATTTTGTCTTCAGCAAAATTCTATTATTGACCTTAATACATAGAACCTTATTTGTTTGCATGTCTGGTTTGTGAGCAGAGATTATTTTGAGTCCTCAAAACCTAGAGCAGTGCAGTTGTAAAAGGCTTTGACTGAAGTCTTAACAAATATTTGCTAAACTGAATTTTGTAGAAATGTTCCAGACTTTAGCATGGCATTTACAATTCACACATTCTTGTTATATTCAAATAATAAACTTTACTGAGTCAGCAGCATTTAATATTAACAAGAAAACAGTGAAATAATGTATGGATTAATTGTGAATTGCAAATTTAACTTTAATGTTAAAAGTTTCCATAAGTTATCTCCAAGCCTGGAAATAAATCCAAAATTGGTCTTAGTTATATATTTGTAAAATGCATATTCATATGAAGAATGAAACGCATCATCCTATATCTTCCTCTTTTTTTTTCTGATTTTGTGACTTGGATTTGTTTTTACCAAAATTCAGGGATTCCCCCCTAATCACAATGAGAATATTGTCTTAAATAAATGGAATTAAGAAGCTTCAAAATTCTTTTTTTTTTTTTTTTGAGATGGAGTCTAACTCTGTCACCCAGGCTGGAGTGCAGTGGTGCAATCTCAGCTCATGCAATTTCTACCTCCCCAGATCAAGGGATTTTCTTGCCTCAGCCTCCTGAGTAGCTGGGATTACAGGTGTGTGCCACAATGCTCGGCTAAATTTTTGTATTTTTAGTAGAGTTGGGGTTTCACCGTGTTGGCCAGGATGGACTCGATCTCCTGACCTCGTGATCCACATGCCTCAGCCTCCCAAAGTGCTGGGATTACAGGCGTGAGTCACCGCACCTGGCCCAAAACTCTTTAAAGTACTCAACCTATCATAAGACTAGTAGGTGTTTCTCAACTCTCCTTCTCAAAACATGAGATCATGAGGTCTTAATGCTGAAGATTATTGATTATTTTATGTAGAGAACATGGAAGAAAGCTGGACTGTGCTCAGGCTCAATCAGCTCCACTTGCACACCTCTCAGCAATTCTCAATTCTCACCACCAGAGAGAAGAAGGCAGTCGCTACCTGACTATCTCCTGGCCAGGCTACCTTATCTGTCTAAACAGCACATTGCAGGAGCCCCTTTCCTTTCTGTGCTGTTTTATTTTTTCTCCCCCAGCACTATTTTTCTAATTAGAATAATTGAGGAGAAATACAAGATTTTCATGGAATGAAAGAAAAAGTCTTCCAAGTATGAGAAAAATAGAACAAAGGCTGTTTATATCCATATTGATTATAGTGGGAAGGTATTATTGTAATAAATGTGATGGTTATTAAAGCAAGTCTTGATTTTAAGGAAATGTTTTATCTTGGGACTGTGACAGGAGATTATGTGATGTTCATGAGATAATCATACTGTCTCTGTCCAGGTCTCTGTAACATGTAGAACACAACCACGGTAGAGGTTCAGTCCCATTTCATTTACAGAAACAGCTTGTTCCTCAGTAGTATTCTATATATAAAAAGTAATATAGTTCATAGAGAATACATTCACATGGATTACTAGGAAAGCTAAAGTATCCTTTAAAAATAATTTTAAAAGAGCCAGGTGCAGTAGCTCATGCCTGTAATCCCAGTACTTTAGGAGGCTGAGGAGGATGGATCACTTGAGGTCAGGAGTTCAAGACCAGCCTAGCCAACATGGTAAAACTCCATGTTTACTAAAAATACAAAAATTAGCCAGGTGTGGTGGCATGCTACTCTAATCCCACCTGCTCAGGAGGATGAAGCAGGAGAATCACCTGACCCTGGGAGGCAGAGTTTGCAGTGAGCCAACATCACACCAGTGCACTCCAGCCTGGGTGACAGAGCAAGATGTCTCAAAAAAAAAAAAAGAAATAAAAATAAAGATAATAAAAAAGGCATTCTTCTCAAAAAACTACCTTTCTATTAGATATTTTTTATCTCAAAACATAAAAGGTAAGTTTTGAAATAACTAATAGTTAATAAGAAAAACATGTAAATAGTATGTAACTAGAATTGTTAATTTCTTGAAACTTAAGGTTTGTTTTTATGTTATTTTAGCAGGATATGTAAATCTAATGGCATTCAAAAAACATAAAGTGAGAAAAAAAGAGGCTGGTATTGAACATGCATGTATTTACTATATTCTAATAATGGTCAAATTGTTTAATTTCTTCATGAATGTCTAGGCTTCATTATAAGTCTTCAGCTAAAATTTTGCCCATTTTGGTGAAGGAACTGTGTGTGTCACATAAGGAGAGCTTAATGTTAGTATTTACCACAGCCTTACTAATATAATCCTATAATATTATCCTCCATGTTCCCAAAATTAAAAAGTAGTCTAATTCTACATATGAACTCAAAATAAATGTATACTGTTATGTGTTATGTGGCATAACTCAAAATAATTAGAACTAAACACAGCTCTTATTTTCTCACACATACTGAGTATGGAATTACTATTATTTTTGTTTCCTTGATCAGAGGTAGGTGAAACTTGTTAATATAGTCACTGACTGAAGGGCATTGTTTTGCCAAAGTTCGTTAAGTTAAAAAATATTTTGAATCAATAAATGTCTTTCATTAAAATATTCACCTACATAAAATAAGTATTCAGAATTGCATAGGACATATGAATGTCATCTTTCTTTTGCTGTTCATTTACCCAACATTTTTCTTCTTTTTATATATGCCAGGTTGAAAATTGTCATCCCATACTCTTTTCAGCTAAGAATATTTCTGTGTTGGGAATATCTTGAATTTCCCTCAAGGGTTGATGATATTGCCCACAAAGAATTTAGGCAATTTTGATGGCCAGAATGAAAACAGGCAGCTAAGATATTTATTTTTAAAAGAAAAGAATAGAAAACTTTGTAATTTAATCATGCATCGTAGGAAGTTTTTTGTTGTTTTTTTGTTTTGTTTTGTTTTGTTTTGTTTTTTTGAGAGACGGAGTCTTGTTCTGTAGAGCAGGCTGGAGTGGAGTGGCGTGATCTCGGCTTGCTGTAACTTCCGCCTCCCGGGATCAAGCGATTCTCTTGTCTCAGCCTCTGGGAGTAGCTAGGATTACAGACATGCGCCAACATGCCCAGCTAATTTTTGTAGTTTTAGTAGAGATGGGGTTTAGCCATGTTGGCCAGCCTTCCTCAAGCGATTCTCTTGCCTCAGACTCCCAAGTAGCTGGGACCACAGGCGCCCGCCACCATTCCCGGCTAATTTTTTGTATTTTTAGTAGAGGCGGGTTTTCACCGTGTTAGCCAGGATGGTCTCGATCTCTTAACCTCGTGATGAGCCCACCTCGGCCTCCCGAAGTGCTGGGATTACAGATGTGAGCCACACCCCACTCTGGAAGTAATTATTATTAATGTTGTTTCTCCTTCCAGTCCTTCAGTTTGTTAAGCGCAACTGTTGAAAACATTTATTTGTCCCAGGAGATTATAGGAAAAAATTAAGTGAATCTACTTAAACATAAAATTCCCAGTTTTAGAATGGATTCTTTTTTTTTTTTTTTTTTGAGATGGAGTTTTGCTCTTCTCATACAGGCTGGAGTGCAATGGCACAATCTCAGCTCATTGCAACCTCCGCCTCCCTGGTTCAAGTGACTCTCCTGCCTCAGCCTCCCAAGTAGCTGGGATTACAGGTGCCTGCCACCATGCCCAGCTAATTTCTGTATTTTTTTGGCAGACCATGTTGGCCTGGCTGGTCTCGAACTAACCTCAGGTGATCCGCCTGCCTCGGCCCCCCAAAGTGCTGGGATTACAGGCGTGAGCCACCGTGCCCGGCCAGATTCAGATTTTTATTAGGGATGTCATTTAGCTAATTTAATGTATTTCTATGCCATAGTTCATATTTTCTGTGCTGTAAGTATTTTCTGTATGTCTGATTTATGTTGGAGAATTGTATCTCTTTAGATGCAGGGGCATACTGTGAGCATCTACACCATGGCAAATGGCTTTGCATTTTGCACTCTATACCATTGCCAAAAAAAGGTTTGATTATGCTACTAAAAATCCGACATGAATCAGTGAACACCAAAAGCCAATAATTTTAGAATCTCAAAATCGTGGAATGTTTAGAATTGTGATATTTTCAGCTTATTTTCTCCATCAATTTTCATTAGAAAGCGAGTAAGGAAAGTGGTAGAATTTAGGAGTTAAAAAATCAAATTAGCGGGTAGGGCGCAGTGGCTCACGCCTATAATGCTAGCACTTTGGGAGGCTGAGGCGGGCGGATCATGAGATCAGGAGATCTAGATCATCCTGGCTAACAGGGTGAAATCCTGTCTCCACTGAAAATACAAAAAATTAGCCGGGCATGGTGGCAGGTGCCTGTAATCCCAGCTACTCAGGAGGTTGAGGCAGGAGAATGGCGTGAACCCGGGAGGTGGAGCTTGTAGTGAGCCAAGATCATGCCACTGCACTCCAGCCTGGGCGATAGAGCGAGACTCTGTCTCAAACAACAACAACAACAACAACAACAAATTAACACCTTGCTTATTATAATAAAGAAATAAAGTAATCCAATACCTGTAACCTAGAGAATAAGGTTCACATCACTTAAAATGGCATTATAAATAAAAGAAAAGATTGGTTCTACTACATACATCAGGCTTATTAAGTCACACTAGACAACTGAGGTTGCCTAAGACGTCATTGTCCTGGACTTGCAAGGGCCTCCAACTCCAGTTAAGGTGATAAGAAAAAATGAAAACGAGCAACCTAGCAATTTTCACAGGCCTCAGGAAACTGGGGCCACATCGAACCCAGTCACAGGTTATACCAATTTGATTTACAACAATGAAAGAACCATCTGCTTATACTTGAGTTACAGCACATCCCTTTGTAGACATCCATACAATAGAAAGCCCCAGCAGTTGATTCACAGTAGAACAAAGTGTTTGTGTCAAGCAAAGGAAATTCTGCACTTAGAAATTTTAACGGCACATTTAATTAAAAGATGGTGTAGGTAGGCATAAGTAAGAAAACCATAAGCAGACATAGTCAACATACTAGGTAAGTAAAACCAAATCCAGAAGGTTGTATTTAGTAATATTCATTTCAGATTTCCTTGGATAATTGTGGTTTGCCTTACATCTTTTGACTATGACAAAGAGATTTTATTCACTTTTTAAAATATCTCCTAGAATGTAGCTTGAGTCAGTCAAACAGGAAAACATATTGCAGCATTCTCTCTTTCACCTCCCCCAAAGCACTGTAATATGGCTTTTGGAAATATTTCCTCATTGTCCTTTAGTTTTTGGAATGATGTCTGAGATACTGCTGTATGTAAATACAATGATATTCCATATTTCCTGTAAGTTTGCCTATTCAGAAAGCTGCATTTACATACATGCTGAAACACAATCGCTGGTGATGTATCAGCCAGAAATTTTATGTGTGAGCCTAAAAGGAAGTGTTGAGTCTTTCTCTACTTAAATAATTAGAAATTAAAAGTACCCTTCTGCATTCTATAGTTTATGTAATATTAAAAGAAGGAATTTTGGCAAAGTAACTGAGGTTATCAGTTCAGTTCAATTTATAAATTTAGTGACATCAACTTTTCCCAGCAAAATAATCAGTACATACTCCATAATCACCACTGTTTCTGTTTTCAAGCGGAGAGAAAAAAAAATAAATTAATTGTATTATATGTTACAATCTTGGGTAAATTCTTTTCTAAATTGGTAGGTATAGCACAGCAAATCAAAGGTTGATAACATAAAATAGTGGACTAAACTTCAGCTCTAAAAAGTTAACAAATCTTGAAGTCTGCTTGCTCGGTTGTAAAATGGGGATAATATTCTCACCTTTGAGTATGTCACACAGTTGCTGTAGGATTTATTTGAGAAAAGATATGCGTAAAGATGCTTTGGACATTATAAAACTGCATCCTAATACAGAGTAAAATTATAAAATTTGATTTGAATGATACCAACTAGTTGGGGATAAAATATTTTACATAAGAACTCCCTGAAAAAGGCAATCATGTGTCATGTCATGTTTGTCATCAAGGATGACAAGGTTTCAATTTGCCTAGGTCAGAAATGCTGTGGTTCTATTCCCTCAACAACTAGTTACTTCTGCTTCGAGTACATGTTTTCCAAAAGCTAGAAAACACCCGTCCAAAGGCTGCTTTCCAAACATAAAAAACAGGTTTACTTCAACACATTATGTCTGTAGGAAGAGTCAAATGAAACAAAACTACTGAATCATTTCCAGGATAGAGTCATAGTATCCAAAATTTGGAACAGAATTGGATGATAGTTGTAGGTCAAGTCCCTTTGCAGGTATAAATCCCCCCTTTAAAGTGGAAAAGTATACAAATTGTGTAATATAGGTATACATTATAGACTCTACATGACTGGAATTTCAGAGGCATGTGTGCAATATGAGTTTAGCATGGAGAAATAGCCAACTGGGTAAACATAATTGATCCACGCTGCTATGAAAGATAATCAAAGCTAAAGCTGATTGCCAGTTACACATTTAGATCTTTTATGCAGCGAATTATGATAAGCAGATGCAGATTTTTTTGTTTCAGGCATTTCCCCTAAAAACTATCCTACATAAGGAAATTTCCTTTATGAATATGCCAGTTACTGTGTCTATTACAGGTCTCCCAAAACATACTATTGTAGGATTTGTGAATAAATATAATGGATGGAAGCAAATTAATGTTTTAGAATCTAATAAATTTTAAAAGTCAACTTAACTGAGGTTTACTTTCAATATAATAAAATAAATCCAAATTAAGTACAAACATATAAAGTTATGTGGCTACCACCAATGAAGATATTGAAGCTGTCTATCACCTCAAAAGTTCTTTTGTACTCCTTACCAAAACCTCTGGCTCCAAGCAGCCATTTATCTGCAACCTACCACTATAAATTCGGTTTCTAGAATTTTGTAGTAATAAACTTTTATAATATGCCTACAGTTGTTTCATTCTCTCAATATATTTTAGGACCACCTATGTTGCAAAATCAGTGGTTCTTTCTATTTTATTCTATTGTATGGAAATACTACAATATGTTTATCCTTTAGCCTGTTGGTGAACCATTTACAAATGTTTCTATTCCTTGATTATTACAAGTAAAGCTGCTATGTTCATTTGTATGCACATGTTTTCATTTCTCTTGAGTAAGAATGGAATATTCTAGGTCAAATTGTAAGTGTATATTTAACTGCCAAACTGCAATCCAAACTGATTATCCACTTTATACTCCCACCTAAATATGATAATTCAGGGTGTTGTATGTCCTCTCAAACATTCAGAATTGACATTTTTTTGGATCCATTATAGTTTCTGTGCAGTGTTATTGCATTTTGATTTTTAAATTCCATTCCCAGGTGGTTAATGATGCATTTTTCAGTGTTTATCAATCATTAATATATCTTTGGTTATTGTCGTCTACTCAAATCTCTTGCCCATTTTGTTATTGTGTTGTTTGACTTCTCACTATGGAGTTTGATTTTTTTTTTTTTTTGGAGATGGATTCTCGCTCTGTCACCCAGGCTGGAGTGCAGTGGCAAGATCTCAGCTCACTGCAAGCTCTGCCTCCTGGGTTCACGCCATTCTCCTGCCTCAGCCTCCTGAGTAGCTGGGACTACAGGCTCCCACCACCACGCCTGGCTAATTTTTTTGTATATTTTTAGTAGAGACGGAGTTTCACCATGTTAGCCAGGATTGTCTCGATCTCCTGACCTTCTGATTCACCCACCTTGGCCTTCCAAAATGCTGGAAATAGAGGTGGAGTTTGATATTTTTTTCTACATGTCCAGTAAAGTCTTTTGTAAAATTCTTTTTCTTCTCTCTTACTCTTCCTCTTTGACCATATTTATATATATCCATCTATATCTATACAGTTATAAAAATACAAACACATAAAACTCAAGAAACCCTAAGCAACATAACACAAGTAAGCCACAAGACAAGTCAGGGAGATAGGAAGACCACAGGGTTTGAAGAGTGCAGGGCAGGACAGGGCTCCACAGCATGTCCAGGCTCCATTGTGAACAGCCCTGCAGCTTGGGTCATATGATCTTGCAGGACCTGTATTCTTGCAGGTGTCAATGGTGGTCACAGTGTGGCACACATGGCAATTCTCAGTGAAAGAATTACAACACCAGCTCCTGGGATTCTGAAACAAAGCCATGCCTTCCACAGCAGAGAATTATACGTTGGACCTAGGAGAGATGCTGTGCTTGATAAGTTACCATGCTTCTGGCGCTATCTCTTGAAGGCTGAGTTCTATTGGAACCACCAAGTCATGACACCAGAAGGGAAAAGAAGTAGTTCATCATGAGGTGGAAATAGTAAATATGAGACAAAGGCCAAGCAAGATGAGAGCAAGTGGATAAGTTGAATAGCAGGTAACCCAGATCCTCATGTCACCCACCATGTTTGCACCAGCAACCTTCCTTCAGCTCACACCTGTGACTGCATTTGTGTCCCTGTGGCCATCTGAAGGAGGGAGAAAGGGGCAATCTCTGTTTAAAGGTGTAGTTGCATTGCAGCCCAATGCAAGAATGACTCTGAAAGACAGAAGGAAATTAAAATATTCCCTATTAGCAGCACTGGGAGCAGTGGCCCTGGCCATCTACTTTACATAGAAGAAACATGGCCTAAGGCAGGAATATAAACAGATTTCTTTGCCGTAGTCAGTGGGTGAATCATCTGGTCAGAGGCTTAGATAGAAAAGAACTGAAACATCTGAGACAAGGAAGGTGGGTTAGAAGCATATGAGTGGACATGCAGGAGCAGGCACGGAGTGTAAAGAATCTTGTATTGCACGTTAACACTCACAAGAAAGACTCAGCACAGAAGAGGCACTCAATAACCAATCAGACAAAATGACTTGACAAGCTGCCAGCCTTGGAGATTGGCTTTCCCACAACAAGCACAACAGTCACACATATGCAGTCACTCATATGACCATGTTGGCAGAGATGGACGATACATATGGGCCCCACAGCCTGGACTTCTATGTATCAAGGTTTATCTAACTACTGCTGCATCTGACTGTCCTACTTTTCAACAGCATAAATCAATAATGAGACTCTTATATGGCAAGTCTTTTGACCTTGAATGACCACCTTTTCATCCTCAGAGTGATATATCCTTATTCCAGGGCTGGGTTTGGCACTTCTGTTCACAGAGCCTGAGCCAGGACCACTTTTCTGAGGCTTCCAGAATTCCTGATCCACAGGCATAAAATCCCACATGGTATAGCATCTGACCAGGGTTCTTTGTTCACAGCAAAGGATGGGCAGAAGTGGGTCCATGACCATGTAATCTACTATTTGTATTACATACACTCTTCAAGAAGCAGCTAGACTCATGGAGCCCTGGAGAAACATTCTAAAGATGCAACTGAGGCACTATGCTAAAGGAGGATGCAGGGGGCACCATCTTTTATATATATTCTATCACAGATCTTTATATAGTAGTTCTTCTTCCATAGGAAGAATCTACAGGTTCAGAAAACCAGAGGTAGAAACAGGAATGTCCCTAATTACAAATGCTCCCAATAATCTTCTCAGGTTTTCCTGTGCTTCTCATCACTGCAGCTCTGGGATCTGGAAGGCAGGCAAGTCCTGCTCTTTAAAGAATGTTATCTGTTGGGTGCTTTAGATTCCTTAGGTCCAGTAACCAAAAGACAAGAAATACGTCACCACTGGGGCAGGATGAACACACCCTGATTAGCAGGAGGAGGTAGGGCTACTTTTCTGCAAAAGAAGCAGAGATAATTTCTCTCTTTCTCTCTCTCTCACACACACACACACACACTCACACACACACACCCTCCCCACTCCCATACTCTCTCTCTCTCTTTCTCTCCCCCTCACACAACTGGGCATTCAAAGGCAGTTCTGAGACCAACTGCTATAGCATGGGCTAGAGTTGGTCTCATTAACCTTCCTTTTCTAAGATTCCCCTTGGAAAAGAGAGGATCATGGGAATTTTGGAAGAGCTGGTATGAAGAACCTGTTTGGACAAATATGTGTGTGCTGTGGTGGGGTTAGGAGGTGGGGGTAATGGATTTTAATGACCAAGGAAATTTGCAATGCAGGTATCCTGAATCAGACAGCATAAGTCAGCGACAGCCTGGCTTTAGCCCTCTGTCTCTAGAAGCACTTCTACACTTGTGCAGCAGTCATGTTTCCAACAGTCATAGAGCTACATGGGGATTGCATGTGAGGACGTTTCCAGTGAGTTGTGAGAGTCTCCAATGAGTAACTTTAATTTAAGGAGTCCGCAGTGACCTAGGCCAAAGCATTCTTGGAACCATGCTGCAGTCTCTTTCTACCCCAATCAGCCTTCCTTCCCTCTTTCCCTCTACAGGTGTAAGATCTGCACCCTAGTCTGAAGACTCTACCCACCTTCTCCTGCTTCCTCCTTCTTCCCTCTTGCAAATTTAATTCCATGGTGGTGTTTGCCCTTAGCAGATCTAAACATTAATTCAAGTCATATGATCAGATAAGATGAAAAATGACTAAAAATGTCATTCATGACATGTGAATGGTGAGCTCTGCCTGGCAGTAGGGAGGAGAGAATTCTGAGAGAAATTAATTTGGAAAAAACGATGCTGCACATCCCAGCAAATACCATCCCATCTTATCTCTGCTAGGAATATTTTTTGTAACATGCATATAATTCACTTTTGCTTTATGAAGTAAATTTATATTTTAAGAATACAGCAGCAATTTGAGTGCTGTTCACAGCTAGTGTGAACTGAAATTTGAAGTTGGCTATAGAAGAAGGCCAATGACAGATGGGTTAGTAGAACAAAATGGATATAAATAGGAAAAAGTGAAAAATCAGTAAGACAGTATGTTGGAAAGGAGTACAGTAGTTGGAAGGATTAATGATTCAATATTTCTATAAAGAGTCTCCATTTAGATGATTCAAAGAGTAGCCATGAAGAAATGCACATTTTATTGAATATACAGAAGTGTGATTAGTGGTGAAGGAGGGTGAATTCTGTTTGTTATATGACTATGACATGTAGAGAACTTCTCATTCAAGGTGAGTGTGCAAAAATATTACAAAACGTGGAGAATTAACTATTAGAGAGATAATGAAATAATTATACAAAGAAACCTCCTAGAGATGAATTCACCACAGCAAATATGAGAAATATTATAGCAAACTAAATTTTCCTTTTAAGTGAGTACACTTAGAATTCTCAACTGGCTTTTTAAGAAGAAAACATACAGGGCCAGGCATGGTGGCTCACGCTTGTAATCCCAGCACCTTGGGAGGCTGAGATGGGTAAATCATCTGAGGTCGGGAGTTCAAGACCAGCCTGGCAAACACCGTGAAACCCCATCTCTACTAAAAATTCAAAAATTAGCAGGGCACGGTGGTGGGTGCATGTAATCCCAGCTACTCAAGAAGCTGAGGCAGAAGAATTGCTTGACCCCAGGAGGCAGACTTTGTAGTGAGCCAAGATGGCATCACTGTACTCCAACCTGGGCAACAGAGTGAGCCTCTGCCAAAAAAAAAAAAGAATAAAATTCATCAAAAAGAATAGAAGACTTAAAAATAAAAACAGACGCCGAGTGTGGTGGCTCACTCCTGTAATTCCAGCACTTTGGGAGGACGAGTTGGGTGGATCACGAGGTCAGGAGATGAAGACCATCCTGGCTAACACAGTGAAACCCTCTCTCTACTAAAAATACAAAAAAATTAGCCCAGCATGGTGGCGGGCACCTGTAGTCCCAGCTACTCGGGAGGCTGGGGCAGGAGAATAGCGTGAACCTGGGAGGCAGAGCTGGCAGTGAGCTGAGATCGTGCCACTGCACGCCAGCCTGGGCGACAGAGCTAGACTCCATCTAAAAAAAAGAAAGAAAAAAAAAGTAAAGAAAAAAATATAAATAAAAACAGGCAAAAGGCCAGGCGTAGTGGCTTACGCCTGTAATCTTAACACTTTGGGAGGCCAAGGTGGGTGGATAACCTGAGGTCAGGACTTCAAGACCAACCTGGCCAACATGGCGAAACCATAGCTGGGAATGGTGGCGGGTGCCTGCAATCCCAGCTACTCCAGAGGCTGAGGTAAGAGAATTGATAGAACCCTGGGGGATTGCAGTGAGCAGAGATCACGCCATTGCACTCTGGCCGGGGCAACAGAGTAAGACTCTGGGGGAAAAAAAAGCAGGCAAAAAAGAACAAAGTAAAGATTGATATAAAAAATTAAAAGCAGCCAGACGTGGTGGCTCACACCTGTAATCCCAGCACTTTGGTAGGCTGAGGCGGGTGGATCATGATATCAGGAGTTCTAGACCAGGCTGACCAACATAATGAAACCCCGTCTCTACTAAAAATTCGAAAATTATCCGAGTGTGGTGGTGCATGCCTGTAATTCCAGCCACTCAGGAGGTTGAAGCAGGAGAGGAGGCTGAGGCAGGAGGAGAGTTAGTTGAACCCAGGAGTAGGAGGTTGCAGTGAACCGAGATCATGCCACTGCACTTCAGCCTGGTTGACAGAGCACGACTCCATCTCAAAAAAGGAAAAAAATAAATAAAAGCTCTAAAAATGAAAATTATATAAAAAATAAGTGTAAATGCAATAAACACAAAGAATTAGTCAATTGGGAGATAATGATGAATTTATCCAGATAAAAGTATTTAAAAGTCAGAAAGACCAGTCAAGAAAGTCCCCAACACATGTATGATAGGAGTTTCAAAAGGAGTCCAAAGAGAATGGAGAAGCCATATTTAAGGACAGTATTCATCCACTCAGCAAACTCTCACTAAGGGCCCACTTTGATGATGTTTCCATTCTAATGGTAGAGAATACTTACACACAAGAAAACACTGGCAATGCCTTCACTATTTGTATACTTTACATGATGCCATAAAATTTCCATTGCAGAGGAAAGACTTGAGGACTCTAATTTAAAGTATAAAACAAGTGCTGAGCAGAAGAAGTAAAAATGAATCCATATCCAGACACATTGATGACTCTGAGTTTTAGTGTTTACAAAGCAGTTCTTTAAAATTAATTTTCAGTAAGAGGAGGTGTATATCACATTCACTGTTTTCCTTTTTGTTTTCATCTATTCCTCTTGCTTATTCTAGTTTGAAATGATTTCTTCAAAAAAAGTCTTAAAAGTCTTATCCATTTATGAATCGATTTATATCTTTCATTTTCTAGATTATAATTTTTACTTTTCTGTTATTAATTTCCTTCCATTAGGTATGTTTTTTGATCCTGTATTTACTTACTGACATGAATGATTAACTCATTTATCTTCTCTGGCTTAATAAAAAAAATTGAAAATCTTGAAATTATATATGTTTCTTATTATCTTTCTTAATTATATTGTGTGTAGAGAGGTTTGTTAACTTTTCCAAAAAGTAGATTATTTATTTATAGGTTAGTTGTTTCTTCTTATAGTAATTTCACTTGGAGGATAAATGTTAAAATTTGAAGCACAATAACTTTTTGTTGACCTTTAAAATGTATATTTTTATTTGAAAGGTACTAAAATAACATAATTATTTACACACCGTCTTATCTAATTACCCTGTTTTAGTTCCTATCAACCTTATTATAAACCAGCAATATTTCTTCTGGCCTATGTATAAGCTTTTAATTTTATATTTAAATAAAGCTATTTAATGAAAGAAATACCATTGTGTATTTTTAAATTGTAGACAGTAGATTTACTCAAATAAAAATTTCTTCTCTCTTCTAGTTGATAAACTTATTTCCGATTCGCATTTCTCTAGTTTATATATCTACAATCACAGCTGTTTCCTATACTAATGTAATCATTTCTGCATACACGGGGGTGTCTTATTTACAATATGACATGTAAAATATTTTAACAAGAGTTATTGTTTTGCAATTGTATTGTTTTTATTATTTTCATTTTTCTTGTTGAAGATGCTTATTCTCTCTTTTTCTCTTTCATAATTTACTATACCTTCATCCATCTTTCTTTCTTTCTTTCTTTCTTTCTTTCTTTCTTCCTTTTTTGAGACAGAGTCTCCCTCTGTCGCCCAGGCTGGAGGGAAGTGGCGCGATCTCGGCTCACTGCAAGCTCTGCCTCCCGGGTACACACCATTCTCCTGCCTCAGCTTCCTGAGTAGCTGGGACTACAGGCATCCGCCACCATGCCCCGCTAATTTTTTGCATCTTCAGTAGAGACGGGGTTTCACTGTGTTAGCCAGGATGGTCTCCATCTCCTGACCTCGTGATCTGCCCGCCTTGGCCTCCCAAAGTGCTGGGATCACAGGCATGAGCCACCGCGCCCAGCCTTTTTTTTTTTTTTAGACAGTTTTTGCTCTGTTGCCCCAGGCTGCAGTCCAGCAGTGAGATCTAGCCTCACTTCAACCTCCGCCTCCAGGTTCAAGCGATTTTCCTGCCTCAGCCTCCGGAGTAGCTGGGATTACAGGCGCCCACCACCATGCACAGCTAATTTTTGTATTTTTAGTAGAGACGACCTTTCACCATGTTGGCTAGGCTTGTCTTGAAATCCTGACCTCAGGTGATCCACCCAGCTCGGCCTCCCAAAGTACTGGAATTACCGGCGCGAGCCACCGTGCCTGGCCCAGTCCTTGTATTTTTAAGGTTTCATTTGTGTATTTTCTTTAGGAACATATTTCAATAATTTATCACTGCAATTAGCTGAAGTTATAAAATTACTTCTGGATTTGAGAAGATTATACCTGAGCATGGCAAAGGATTAGAAATAATAGCTAGCAGCTGGGTGCAGTGGCTCACGCCTGTAATCCCAGCACCTTGGGAGGCCAAGGTGGGCATATCAGAAGGTCAAGAGACATAGACCATTTTGGCCAATATGGTGAAACCCCATCTCTACTTAAAAAATAAAATTAAAAAAAATTAGCTTGGCGTGGTGGTGCATGCCTGTAATCCTAGCTACTCAGGAGGCTGAGACAAGAGAATCGCTTGAAGTCGGGAGGCAGAGGTTGCAATGAGCCAAGGTTGCGCCACTGCACTGCAGCCTGGAGACACAGCAAGACTCCATCTCAAATAAATAAATAAATAAATAATAGTTAACTTTTTCTATCTGCCAGGCACTGTGCTAAATACTTTGCATGAAGATGATAATTTCGAAACTAAACACAGAAGAACAAGTGTAAAAGAAATAATTTCTTTCTTTTCTTTTCTTTTCTTTTATTTTTTGTTTGAGACAGTCTCGCTCTGTGGTCCAAGCTGGAGTGCAGTGGCGGGATCTCGGCTCACTTCAACCTCCACCTCCCAAGTTCAAGCAAATCTCCTGCCTCAGCCTCATGAGTAGCTGGGATTACAGGCATCCACCACCACAGACGGCTAATTTTTTCTTTGTATACTTTTATTTAATTCGGCTTAGGTTACTTGTTTATTAGTAGTAGTTTTGCATCTATGGGATTGTTGTATAAAATAAATGGTTTAAATATGTAGGATATTTAAAAGTCATTCTTTCTGCATTTGAGATTTTGAGCCTTTAAAGAGGGCAATATACGGGTAGAGACACAACCAAAAAAGATAATTTTAGGCCAATATCCTTGATGAACATTGATGCAAAAATCCTCAATAAAATACTGGCAAAACAAATCCAGCAGCACATCAAAAAGCTTATCCACCATGATCAAGTGGGCTTCATCCCTGGGACGCAAGGCTGGTTCAATATATGCAAATCAATAAATGCAATCCAGCATATAAACAGAACCAGACAAAAACCACATGATTATCTCAATAGATGCAGAAAAGGCCTTTGACAAAATTCAACAACCGTTCATGCTAAAAACTCTCAATAAATTAGGTATTGATGGGACGTATTTCAAAATAATAAGAGCTATCTATGACAAACCCACAGCCAATATCATGCTGAATGGGCAAAAACTGGAAGCATTCCCTTTGAAAACTGGCACAAGACAGGGATGACCTCTCTCACCACTCCTATTCAATATAGTGATGGAAGCTCTGGCCAGGGCAATCAGGCAGGAGAAGGAAATAAAGGGTATTCAATTAGGAAAAGAGGAAGTCAAATTGTCCCTGTTTGCAGATGACATGATTGTATATCTAGAAAATCCCATTGTCTCAGCCCAAAATCTCCTTAAGCTGATAAGCAACTTCAGCAATATCTCAGGACACAAAATCAATGTACAAAAATCACAAGCATTCTTATACATAAACAAGAGACAAAAAGAGAGCCAAATCATGAGTGAACTCCCATTCACAATTGCTTCAAAGAGAATAAAATACCTAAGAATCCAACTTACAAGGGATGTGAAGGACCTCTTCAAGGAGAACTAAAAACCACTGCTCAAGGAAATAAAAGAGGATACAAGCAAATTGAAGAACATTCCATGCTCATGGGTAGGAAGAATCAATATCGTGAAAATGGCCATACTGCCCAAGGTAATTTACACATTCAATGCCATCCCCATCAAGCTACCAATGACTTTCTTCACAGAATTGGAAAAAACTACTTTAAAGTTCATATGGAACCAAAAAAGAGCCCGCATCACCAAGTCAATCCTAAGCCAAAAGAACAAAGCTGGAGGCATTACACTACCTGACTTCAAACTATACTACAAGGCTACAGTAACCAAAACAGCATGGTACTGCTACAAAAACAGAGATATAGATCAACGGAACAGAACAGAGACCTCAGAAATAACGCCACATATCTACAACTATCTGATCTTTGACAAACCTGAGAAAAACAAGCAATGGGGAAAGGATTCTCTATTTAATAAATGGTGCTGGGAAAACTGGCTAGCCATATGTAGAAAGCTGAAACTGGATCCCTTCCTTACACCTTATACAAAAATCAATTCAAGATGGATTAAAGACTTAAACGTTCAACCTAAAACAATAAAAACCCTAGAAGAAAGCCTAGGCATTACCATTCAGAACATAGGCATGGGCAAGGACTTCATGTCTAAAACACCAAAAGCAATGGCAACAAAAGCCAAAATTGACAAATGGGATCTAATTAAACTAAAGAGCTTCTGCACAGCAAAAGAAACTACCATCAGAGTGAACAGGCAACCTACAAAATGGGAGAAAATTTTCGCAACCTACTCATCTGACAAAGGGCTAATATCCAGAATCTACAATGAACTCAAACAAATTTACAAGAAAAAGACAAACAACCCCATCAAAAAGTGGGGGAAGGACATGAACAGACACTTCTCAAAAGAAGACATTTATGCAGCCAAAAAACACATGAAAAAATGCTCACCATCACTGGCCATCAGAGAAATGCAAATCAAAACCACAATGAGATACCCTCTCACACCAGTTAGAATGGCAATCATTAAAAAGTCAGGAAACAACAGGTGCTGGAGAGGATGTGGAGAAATAGGAAAACTTTTACACTGTTGGTGGGAATGTAAACTAGTTCAACCATTGTGGAAGTCAGTGTGGTGATTCCTCAGGGATCTAGAACTAGAAACGCCATTTGACCCAGCCATCCCATTACTGGGTATATACCCAAAGGACTATAAATCATGCTGCTATAAAGACACATGCACACGTATGTTTATTGTGGCATTATTCACAATAGCAAAGACTTGGAACCAACCCAAATGTCCAACAATGATAGACTGGATTAAGAAAATGTGGCACATATACACCATGGAATACTATGCAGCCATAAAAAATGATGAGTTCATGTCCTTTGTAGGGACATGGATGAAATTGGAAATTATCATTCTCAGCAAACTATCACAAGAACAAAAAACCAAACACCGCATATTCTCACTCATAGGTGGGAATTGAACAATGAGAACACATGGACACAGGAAGGGGAACATCACACTCTGAACTGTTGTGGGGTGGAGGGAGGGGGGAGGGATAGCATTGGGAGATATTCCTAATGCTAGATGATGAGTTTGTGGGTGCAGTGCACCAGCATGGCACATGTATACATATGTAACTAACCTGCACAATGTGCACATGTACCCTAAAACTTAAAGTATAATAATAATAATAAAGTACATCACCAAAAAAATAAATAAATAAAGAGGGCATTATAAAATGCCTCATGGAAAAAATATTATTTTAACAATTATTACAGTAAAATAAAAATTTGTGACTCATGAAGACACACTTCATTTTTATCCTCTATTTTTTTTTACAAATGGGACTTGAATATTTTAAGATAAAATTTTTAAAAATCAAGTAATTTTAATCGGAAATTTCAAAAAAATAAAACCCTGAATCCAATTCAAATTCCACTTACTTGAAAATTCTCACTGATATAAATTTATTTATATAAATGTGATATAACCAATAAAGATATGCAATAGAGTCATTGTTAATTTGGGTAAAAAAAATTTAAAAACAATGCAAACTTGTATTACCTCCATATGTATGTATGTACACATATACACATATATGAATATTTATATATATATTTGCGTACACACACCATATATATACCTGTGTATAAATGAATAACAATGGAATATCAGTTGGCCTCTACTACAACATTTGAAGGCCCATTGCACAATGGCCAGAACAGAGACGACATCGGAATGCAACTTAAAATTTCCAAGATGACTTGAATTGTATCTGAATTTCTAACAGGGCATAGAGAAATTAAAATCTTGTTTGATTATGCTTCTTTGTTTATTACTGGGAGAGCCTCACATGCAAAGCAGATCAGGATATTCTCTTACCAAATGTGTTAATTAACAGTCAGTTCATAATGTAAGGGTGACTCAAATAGCAGATTCAATATCAAACAGGAAGGGCTTTTGTAGCCCGTTCTATTTTCGGTCAACCACAAACCACCCACCCCTGCTGAAATAAAAACTTAAAAGGCAGGTGGAGGAAAATATGTTCTAGACCAAGGGGTAGGTACCGGGTCTGCAAAAGACATAGTGTGCCACCCACAAACATACAAGTTCAAGGAGCGTGGCTCAATCCTTCAGAAAATTGGTTCTAACTTTCAAATCATTAGGGATCCTCTTTATAAAAGATATAGCAAACAAAAACACAAAATATACCCCTCTAAGATTATTAGGAAGTTAAAAAAAAGTGACTTGTAACTTTTAATAAATAACTAGAGAGGTAAGCTTGTTCATTTCTGAGATTCACAACTTTTATAAAGGTGCTGTATTAATACTTGAATTGTGCTATGTTCAATAGAAGCAATGAGACATAAGCCATACTGAGAGAAGAAAAAAATTTTACAACAAGAAAATCTAATGCTGTTTAATTTCTTTAAATATTTATTAATTTCTGAATGCTATGTGATTGCTTTCATATTAATTTTTCAGTAGAGAAATTGAATACAATTGAATACAATTTCTCCATTGAGAAATTAAATACAATGGATTTTAGTGTGATGACATACTTGATGGGATAATTTTAAAATCATTATTTTAATTAGATGTAATACTTTTAGGTAGAATAATAAAAATAAAGGAAAACCGATTTTCTTTAAATTCCATCAATTATTTCTTTCTCACAATAATTAATATGTAATTTACCAATGATGTAGTAGATTAATACCAAATTCTCTTACTTTTGGTTTCATCAAAAAATGATGAGCATTTTTCTCTGATTGATGTTTAGTTACTTTCAGATGGCTTGTAATCTTGTATTTTCAACATTGAAGATTTTTTTCACATATTGATACCAATCATTTTATGATATATCTGATTTTATAATTATGTTCATTGTTTTCAAATGAGAGTTATGGTTGTATACAGTAAGAATTATAATAGAGGAAGTTATCTGGTGCTCCAGGAATTTAAATAAGAGAAGATATAAAGATCTCAGCCTTTGTATCAATATTTTAATTGGATCCTGAAAAATGAATGAAGATAGACAGAAAACAAGTAAAAAATGGTCTAAGCAGATGAAATAGAAAGAGTAAAAGGAGAGTAATAGAAAAGTGTGTGTGTCTTTGAAGGAACATAACCTGTTCTGGGTGTGGCTACAGCACAGGTTTGTGAAGGAAAATGTTAAATGATTGAGGGGAATGTCTCTCAATATCAGTGATTTTGTATTTTACCCTTCAATGATGGGACATAAGTAAACAATTTTTAAAAGCATAGTGGGTGTGTGTGTATATAAATATATAGCATATATGTATAGTATATAGCATGTCTATACTTATACTATATACATACATATAGTGTGTATGTATATATGTATATATAGTATATGTATATTTATATGTATATAGTATAGTATATGTATAGTATATGTATAGTATATGTATAGTGTATGTATATAGTATATGTATAGTATATGTATATATAGTATATATATATATATATATACTTATTTTCATTCTGGATAGAAGTTTTTGAGATGCAGTTAGAAGAAAAAGTCAGAAAGAATAGTCAAGATTATTCCAGCAGTACAGGCATGATGTGATGAATGACTAAATTAAAACATTAGCAGCAACACAGAAGAGAAATGGCGGAATAGAAAGGTAATTCAAGGTAGAAAGAGCTGAACTTAATAATTCATTTAGAAGGAAGAGTCAAGGTATATATACTCTAAATTTTCTTGGCGACTGGCTTGATATTATCATCATTAGCTGAGATAGGCAATGCTTTAAAAGAAATAGATTTATTTGCCAAAATATAAAATGTGTTTACGGCTATGTCAAATTTGAGATGCAGGTGGTGAAGACAGAGGGGGAGAATCAGTTGACATTTTAAAATATAGGTTTGAAACCTACAGGAAAATATTGGAGTAAAAAAAAAAAATCAAACGTCAAAGGAAATGCTGGAAGTGTGGGAATGGATAAAAGGAGCACAGGAAAAGTGTGCAGAGCATTGTTACCCAAAGTGCTGTGGGAATTTTATACACATATGAATACAACTCGCAAAACACACAAATATTTTTGCTTCCCTGGATCATTTACTGGAGTCTTTTACATACACATTCTGAAGTATAAGGTATGCAGAATTTTCTAAGCGTATCATAGAATTCCATTCCAAGAACACATTTCAGGAAAACTATTGTCAATCAGGGAAACATTGGTGCAGAATAGTAAGAAAAGAAATACCCATTAAGACTAGTAGTTACACAGTGGACATGAAAAAACTAGGCAGTAAGGAGTTATTAAAAAGAAAGCATGGGCTGGGCATTGTGGCTCATGTCTATAATCCCAGCACTTTGGGAGGCCGAGGCGGGCGGATCACCTGAGGTTGGGAGTTTGAGACCAGCCTGACCAACATGAAGAAACCCCATCTCTACTAAAAATACAAAATTAGCTGGGCATGGTGGCACATGCTTGTAATCGCAGCTACTCGGGAGGCTGAGGCAGGAGAGTCTCTTGAACCTGGGAGGCGGAGGTTGCAGTGAGCTGAGAGCACACTGTTGCACTCCAGCCTGGGTGAAAAGAGGGAAACTTCTTCTCAAAAAAAAAAAAAAAGAAAGAAAAGAAAAAAGAAAAAAAAGAAAGAAAAAATAAAAGAAAAAAGAAAAAAATGAAAGCATGGGGCCAACATTGAGTGGTCTTAAGGAAGTCAAGGTAGAAGGAAATTTAAAGAAGGAAATGAGAAGCAATGCAGAATGTTTAGGAAGGTCAATTAGGAAGCTCCCATAAATATTCTCACTATGTATTATAGGGAATTCATTTATAACTTCAAAAATACCACTCAAAAAAGATGGTAATTGTTGAAATGAGATTTCAATGGGTGAAAGAGGCTGGGCACAGTGGCTCATGCCTGTAATCCCAGCACTTTCGGAGGCCGAGGTGGATGGATCACGACGTCAGCAGTTCAAGACCAGCCTGGCCAAGATGTGAAACCCCATCTCTACTAAAAATACAAAAATTAAACGGTCATGGTGTTGGGCGCCTGTAATCCTAGCTACTTGGGAGGCTAAGACAGGAGGATCGCTTGAACCCGGGAGGTGGAGGTCGCAGTGAGCCGAGATGATGCCACTGCACTCCAGCCTGGGTGACAGAGCAAGAGAAAGAAAAGAGAAAAGAAAACAGAAGAGAAGAAAGAAAAGAAGGATGGAAGGGATTTTAAAAAGAGATGAGAAGTCAGTATACTGTTTTGGAGGAAGTGTAATTTATGATTGTGGCTATAACTTGCTATGAATGGAAATAGCAACACATCACTGGATTTCAACTTTTGAGTGCTTAAGAAGGTGGAGATGGTGATTAAAATAATAATAATAATAATAATAATAATGCTAAGTGTGTAATAGTTTCTAAGTGTGTGGTGTCTGAACCCCGGATATCAGGATGTCTGGAACTGGGATTGAATCCCAGCTCTTCCACTTTCTGGTTATGTGAGTGACTGTAGGCAAATTACTTAATCTTTTAATGCTCCAGTTTCCCATATGTAAAATGAGAATTATAATAGTAAACTACCTCATGGCTTGTGAGGATGAAGTGCATGTAGAGTACTTAGCGAGTTCTCTTTGTGTATTATGTATTAGTTTCAAAATGCAGATTCTAGAGCCCTTAGATTCTCATTCAATAGGTATGAGGCAAGCACGGGCCAGGATTCTGCATTCTTTAAGGAGGTGTAAATTCCTACATCTGCTGTGACAAAGTGGTTCACGTTAGGTCGCTTAAAATGAGATAAATTTATTCTTTTACGGTTCAGGAAGCTAGAAATCTTAAATGAAGGAGTTAGCAGTGCTGCATTTTTCTCTGAAGGACCTGGGAAAAAAATCCTTTCTTGCTTCTTCTAGCACCGGGTGATCACTGAGCTTCATTGTCATTGCTTGGCTGGAGGATACCTCACTTTATTCTCTACCTCCATCCTCACATGGCCATCTCCTCCCTGCGTCTCTGTTTCCTCTTCCCTTCTTATGAGGATATCAACCATATTGAATTGTGGCCCACTCTAATGCATTATGAGCTCATCTAGCATATCATAATTTTACAGCATCTGCAAATAATTTGATTTCAAATTAAGTCATACTCACAGACATCAGGGGCTAGAACTCTAATATATATATTTTCTTTTTGAAGACACAGTCTAACCCACAAAAGGAGGGGAGCCGCTTAAGATCATAAAAAACTCAAGTAACAAGACTGTGTGTTTAAAATAGCATTTAAATTTCTCCAAATGGCAGACAGCTTAATTCAGATCAATACCAATCAGGAGATAAACAAGTGTTTGTCTCCTGATTGGCGTTTACCTGAGATTAAAACATCATGGTAAAATACATTATCTTCAGCGATCTTTGGTTTAGGTGAGCATTCACAAGGCACACAGTTATTATCACTTGAGCCATCTCTCTCTAATAACTCTTTTCTAATCTGCTGGCCAACAATATCAGGTTCTTTCAAATCTCTGATTATTGGACCAAACCATAAGGTCCTCCACGTGAATTGGTAGAAATATTTTTTACAAAGGTAAATGAAATTTTATTTACTTGATGGATTTCTCTTCTCCTTTGTACATAGGGGTGACCCTTTGACAGCACAGGGAAAGAACATGATAGAAATAGACTTTCAGAAGGAAGGGCCTTCCATAACAAGGAATGCCATCTGTAATCCAGACTTTTTCTCCTCAGGAATCCAGTCATAGGCAAATCTCTATGAATCACAGATAAATAGAAAGAAGGGTGGGAGTGTGTCAGAGAGTAGGATGCTGAAAATGTGAGTAGCCTGTTCATTAATTGGTCCCTTGGAAACTGAGAAGGCAACGTGGCATACATGCAATTTCCATGGAATGATGGAAGACTGGTTGTAGTTAGTATGATCCTATAATGCTCAGATCACAATGGGATCACCCTTATTCATGATTGAGCATTCCTTCTTATTAGTATCCCAATGTGAAATTGTTTCTCAAAAAAGGAGGAGGCGGGTAATTTTTGTACAAAAGGCTTTCACTCCAAAATAAAGTGGCTTGTACTGTATTTCTCCTCTGGAGCCTTGCCGCTGGCTCCATAGGAAAATTCTGCCTCTCATAGATACCTGAGGCATTGGATTCCCTAAACAAAATTGTAGATCCACTTGTACTGCAGGCCTCTGTAGTCCAAAACGTTTCTCTGTCTCTGAGTCCCACTCACAGCTGACATCCTTCTTGACATTTGCATTTTTAGAATACACATCCAAATATGTTTTATGTTGCCTCTAACATTCAAAAGAGCCTCTAACAGTCTTCCTTTCCCTATCCCTTCCTTCCATTTGAAAGATGTTTGATCCATATCACTTTCTACTGCATTCTTAGACTCCCTGAAGGTAGGAAAACCACATTTTTGTCATTTGCTCGATGTGTCTTTCCTGAAGTCTATGGTAGCTGCTATTTTTCTCTAGAGCATATCAACCGGATGCTGTCCATGTATTCCATAAGTTATGTCCGTTTGGTTAGTGACATGGCCAGGGTTCCTGAGTACAAAATTGTGACACAGACAAAAATAGTTATACTTCTACAGCTAAATAGTGAAGACACTCTGCCTGGAAAAAGTAAGAAATTTCAGGTATTTACCATTTATTTAAGATACAGAAAAATAATTTGCCTAAATGTATAGGAGGAAAAGGAGATAAGTGTATTCACTAAAGCAAGGAGACTACATCTGGATTTAAAATGTGTGCCCTCAGATAGGATTCCAGTACACAGTGGCTGGATTCTGAGTGTTTGTCCCTCACACAGGATTACAGAACACTGCTATGAGGTTCTGAATGGAAAAGGAAATATCTTCACATAAAGACAAGAAAGAAGCATTCTGAGAATTGCTTTGTGATGTGTGCATTCACCTCACAGAGTTGAATTTTATTTTGATTTAGCACTTTTGAAATACTCTTTTTGTAGTGTCTGCAAGTGGATATTTGGAGCGCTTTACAGCCTATGGTGGAAAAGTAAATATCTTCACATCAAAACCAGACAGAAGCATTCTGAGAAACTCCTCTGTGATCTGTGCATTCATCTCACAGAGTTGAACGTTTCTCTTGATTGAGCAGTTTTGAAACACTCTTTTTGTAGAATCTGCAAGTGGATATTTTGAGTGCTTTGGGGCCTATGGTGGAAAAGGAAATATCTTCACATAAAAACTAGACAGAAGCATTCTGAGAAACTTCTTTGTGATGTGTGCATTCAACTCACAGAGTTGAAATATTCTTTTGATTGAGCAGTTTTGAAACACTCTTTTTGTAGAATCTGCAAGTGGATATTTGGAGCGCTTTGAGCCCAATGGTGGAAAAGGAAGTATCTTCAATTAAAAACTAGACAGAAGCATTCTGAGAAACTTCTTTGTGATGTGTGCATTCAACTCACAGAGTTTAAACTTTCTTTTGATTGAGGAGTTTGGAAAATCTCTTTTTGTAGAATCTGCAAGTGGATATTTGGAGCACTTTGCGGCCTATAGTGGAAACGGAAATATCTTCACATAAAAACTAGACAGAAGCCTTCTGAGAAACTCCTTTGTGATGTGTGCATTCATGTCTCAGAGACGAACCTTTCTTTTGATTGAGCAGTTTTGAAACACTCTTTTTGTAGAATCTGCAAGTGGATATTTGGAGCGCTTTGTGGCCAATGGTGGTAAAAGGAAACATCTTCACATAAAAACTGGATGGAAGCATTCTGAGAAACTTCTTTGTGATTTCTACATTCAGCTCACAGAGTTGAACCTTTCTTTTGATTGAGCAGTTTGAAACACTCTTTTTGTACGATCTGCAAGTGGATAATTGGAGCGCTTTAAGGTCTACAGTGGAGAAGGAAATATCTTCACATAAAAACTACACAGAAGCGTTCTGAGAAAGTTCTTTGTGATGTGTGCATTCAACTCACATAGTTGAAGATTCCTTTGGTTGAGCAGTTTTGAAACAATCTTTTTGTAGTATTTGCAAGTGGATATTTGGAGCAGTTTGAGGCCTATTGTAGAAAAGGAAATATCTTCACCTAAATACTAGACAGAAGCATTCTGAGAAACTTCTTTGTGATGTGTGCATTCATCTCACAGAGTTGAAACTTTGAGCAGTTTTGAAACACTCTTTTTGTAGAATCTGCAAGTGGATACTTGGAGTGCTTTGAGCCCAATGGTGGAAAAGGAAGTATCTTCAATTAAAAACTAGACAGAAGCATTCTGAGAAACTTCTTTGTGATGTGTGCATTCAACTCACAGAGTTTAAACTTTCTTTTGATTGAGGAGTTTGGAAAATCTCTTTTTGTAGAATCTGCAAGTGGATATTTGGAGCACTTTGCGGCCTATAGTGGAAACGGAAATATCTTCACATAAAAACTAGACAGAAGCCTTCTGAGAAACTCCTTTGTGATGTGTGCATTCATGTCTCAGAGGCGAACCTTTCTTTTGATTGAGCAGTTTTGAAACACTCTTTTTGTAGAATCTGCAAGTGGATATTTGGAGCGCTTTGTGGCCAATGGTGGTAAAAGGAAACATCTTCACATAAAAACTGGATGGAAGCATTCTGAGAAACTTCTTTGTGATTTGTACATTCAGCTCACAGAGTTGAACCTTTCTTTTGATTGAGCAGTTTGAAACACTCTTTTTGTACGATCTGCAAGTGGATAATTGGAGCGCTTTAAGGTCTACAGTGGAGAAGGAAATATCTTCACATAAAAACTACAAAGAAGCATTCTGAGAAACTTCTTTGTGATTTGTGCATTCAACACACAGAGTTGAACCTTTCTTTTGATTGAGCAGTTTGAAACACTCGTTTTGTAAAATCTGCAAGTGGATATTTGGAGCGCCTTAAGGTCTATGGTGGAGAAGGAAATATCTTCACATAAAAACTGGACAGAAGCATTCTGAGAAACTGATTTTGTAAAATCTGCAAGTGGATATTTGGAGCGCCTTAAGGTCTATGGTGGAGAAGGAAATATCTTCACATAAAAACTGGACAGAAGCATTCTGAGAAACTGATTTTGTAAAATCTGCAAGTGGATATTTGGAGCGCCTTAAGGTCTATGGTGGAGAAGGAAATATCTTCACATAAAAACTGGACAGAAGCATTCTGAGAAACTGCTTTGTGATGTGTACATTCATCTCACAGAATTGAAACTTTCTTTTGATTGAGCAGAGTTGAAGTACACTTTTTGTGGAATGAGCAAGTGGATATTTGGAGGGCTTCAAGACCTATGGTGGAAACGGAAATATCTTCACCTAAAAACAACACAGAAGCAGTCTGAGTAACTTCTTTCTGATGTGTGCATTCATCTCACAAAGTTAAACATTTCTTTGGATTCAGCAGTTTTGAAAAACACTTTTTGTAGTATCTGCAAGTGGATATTTGGAGCGCTTTGGGGCCTATGGTGGAAAGGGAAATATCTTCACCTAAAAACTACACAGAAGCATTCTGAGTAACTTCTTTGTGATGTGTGCATTCATCTCACAGAGTTGAAACTTTCTTTTGATTGACAAGTTTTGAAACATTCTTTTTGCGGAATCTGCAAGTGGATATTTTTAATGCTTGGCAGCCTATGGTGGAAAAGGAAATATCTTCACATAAAAACTAGACAGAGGCATTTTGAGAAGCTCCTCTGTGATGTGTGCATTCATCTCACAGTGCTGAACATTTCTTTTGATTTAGCTGCTTTCAAATATTCTTTTTGCAGAATTTGCAAGTGGATACTTGAAGCGCTTTGAGGCCTACGGTGGAAAAGGAAATACCTTCACATAATAACTAGACAGAAGCATTCTGAGAAACTTCTTTGGGGTGTGTGCATTCATCTCACAGAGTTGAACATTTCTTTTGATTGAGCAGTTTTGAAACACTATGTAAAATCTACCAGTGGTTATTTTGAGTGCTTTGAGTCTTCTGGTGGAAAAGGAAATATTTTCACATAAAAAGTAGACAGAAGCATTCTGAGAAACTTCTGTGTGATATGTGCATTCATCTCACAGAGTTGAACCTTACCTTTGAGCAGTTTTTAAACACTTTTTGTAGAATCTGCAAAAGGATATTTGGAGCAATCTGAGGCCAGTGGTGGAAAAAGAAATATCTTCACATAACAACTAGACAGAAGCATTGTGAGAAACTTCTTTTTGATGTGTGCATTCATCTCACAGAGTTGAAATTTACTTTTGATTGAGCAGTTTTGAAACACTCTTTTTGTAGAATCTGCAAGTGGACATTTGGAGCTCTTTGGGGCCTATGGTGGAAAAGGAAATATCTTCACATAAAAACTACACAGAAGCATTCTCTGAAACTTCTTTGTGATGTGTGCATTCATCTCACAGAGTTGAACCTTTCTTTTCATTGAGCAGTTTTGAAACACTCTTTTTGTAGAATCTGCAAGTGGACATTTAGTGTGCTTTGTGGCCTAAAGTGGAAAAGGAAATATCTTCACATAAAAACTAGACGGAATCTTTCCAACAAACTTCTTTGTGATGTGTGCATTCATCTCACAGAGTTCAAACATACTTTTGATTGAGCAGTTTGGAAACACTCTTTTTGTAGAATCTGCAAGTGGATATTTTTAACGCTTGGCAGCCTATGGTGGAAAAGGAAATATCTTCACATAAAAACTAGACAGAGGCATTTTGAGAAGCTCCTTTGTGATGTGTGCATTCATCTCACAGTGTTGAACATTTCTTTTGATTTAGCTGCTTTCAAATATTCTTTTTGCAGAATCTGCCAGTGGATATTTGAAGCGCCTTGAGGCCTATGGTGGAAAAGGGTCTGCAAGTGGACATTTGGAGAGCTTTGAGGCCTAAGGCGGAAAACAAAATATTTTCATATTATAATTAGACAGAAGCATTCTGAGAAAGTTCTTTGTGATATGTGCATTCATCTCACAGAGTTGAAACTTTCTTTTGATTGAGCAGTTTTGACACACTCTTTTTGTAGAATCTCCAAGTGGACATTTGGAGGGCTTTGCGGACTATGGTGGAAATGGAAATTTCTTCACATAAAAACTGTTCAGAAACATTCTGAGAAACTTCTTTGTGATGTGTCCATTCATCTGACAGAGTTGAATCTTTCTTTTGATTGAGCAACTTGGAAACTCTCTTTTTGTAGAATCTGCTAGGGGACAATTGGAGTGCTTTGAGGCCTATGAGGGAAAACAAACTATCTTCACTTAAGTACTAGACAGAATAATTCTGAGAAACTTCTTTGTGATGGGTGCATTCATTTCACAGAGTTGAACCTTTCTTTTTTTTGAGCAGCTTTGAAAAACTCTTTTTGTAGACTCTGCAAGTGGACATTTGGAGCTCTTTGCAGCCTATGGTGGAAAAGGAAATGTCCTCACATAAAAACTAGACAGAAGCATTCTGACAAACTCCTTTGTGATGTGTGAATTCATCTCACAGAGTTGTAACTTTCTTTTGATTGAACAGTTTTGAAATAATCGTTTTGTAGAATCTGCAATTGGACATTTGGAGCGCTTTGCAGCCTGTGGTGGAAAATGAAATACCTTCACATAAAAACTAGACAGAAGAATTCTGAGAAACTTCTTCGTAATGTATGCATTCATCTCACAGAGTTGAACATAACTTTCAATTGAGCAGTTTTGAAACCCTCTTTTTATAGGAGCAGCAAGTGGACATTTGGAGGTCTTTGAGGCCTATGGTGGAAAAAAATATCTTCTCATTATAACTAGACAAAAGCATTCTGAGAAACTTCTTTGTGATGTGTGCATTCATCACACAGAGTTGAACCTCTCCTTAGATTGAGCAGCTTTGAAACACTCTTTTTGTAGAATCTGCAAGTGGACATTTGGAGCGATTTGAGGTCTATGGTGGAAAAGGAATTATCTTCACATAAAAACTATACAGAAACATTCTCACAAGCTTCTTTGTGATGTGTGCATTCAACTCACAGAGTTGAACCTTTCTTTTGACTGAGTAGTTTTGAAACACTCTTTTTGTAGAATCCGCAAGTGGACATTTGGTGAGCTTTGAGGCATATGGTGGAGAAGGAAAGATTTTCACTTAACAACTAGGTGGAAGCATTCTGAGAAACTTCCGTGTGTTGTGTGCATTTATCTTACAGAGTTGAACCATACTTTTGATTGAGCAGCTTTGAAAAACTCTTTTTTAGACTCTGCAAGTGAACCTTTTGAGCTCTTTGTGTCCTACAGTGGAAAAGGAAATACCTTCACATAAAAACTAGACAGAAGCATTCTATGAAACTTCTTTGTGATGTGTGCATTCATCTCACAGAGTTGAACATTTCTTTTCGTTGAGCAGTTTTGAAACACTGTTTTTGTAGAATCTACAGTGGACATTTGGAGGGCTTTGAAGCCTACGGTGGAAAAGGAAGTAACTTCCCATAAAAACTAGACAGAATCTTTCTTAGAAAATTCTTTCTGATGTGTGCATTCATCTCGCATAGTTGAACATTTCTTTTGATTAAGCAGCTTTGAAACACTCTTTTTGTAGAATCTGTAAGTGGACATTTGGAGTACTTTGAGGGTGATGGTCAATAACGAAATATCTTCACTTAATAACTGGACAGAAGCATTCTGTGAAACTACTTTGTGATGTGTGCATTCATCTCATAGAGTTTAACATTTCTTTTGATTGAGCAGCTTTGAAACCTCTTTTTGTAGAATCGGCAAGTGGATATTTGGAGAGCTTTGAGGACTATGGTGGAAAAGGAAATATCTTTACATAAAAACTAGACAGAAGCATTCTGAGAAACTTGTTTGTGATCTGTGCATTCGTCTCACAGAGTTGAACCTTTCTTTTGATTCAGAAGTTTGGAAACACTCTTTTTGTAGATTCTGCAAGTGAACATTTGGAGCTCTTTGAGGTCTATGCTCGAAAAGGAAATATCTTCACACAAAAAAGAAGCATTCTGTCAAACTACTTTGTGATATGTGCATTCATATCACGGAGTTGAACCTCACTTTTGATTGAGCATTTTTGAAACACCCTTTTTGTACTATTTGCAAGTGGACATTTGGAGTGCTTTGAGGCCTATGGTGGAAAAGGAAATATCTTCACATAAAAACTAGACAGAAACATTCTGACAACTTTCTTTGTGATGTGTGCATTCATCTCACAGAGCTGAACCTTTATTTTGATTGAGTAGTTTCGAAACTCTCTTTTTGTTGATCTGCAAGTGGACATTTGGAGTGCTTTGAGGCCTGTGGTGAAAAGGAAATATCTTCACATAAAAACTAGACAGAAGCTTTCTGAGCAACTTCTTTGTGATGTATGCATTCATCTCACAGAGTTGAACATTTCTTTGTATTGAGCAGGTTTTAATCACTCTTTTTGTAGAATCTGCAAGTGGACATTTGGAGAGCTTTGAGGCCTATGGTGGAAAAGGAAATATCTTCCAATAAAAACTAGATATAATCATCCTGAGAAAATTCTTTGTGATGTATGTATTCATCACAGAGAGTTGAACCTTTGTTTTCATTGAGCAGTTTTGAAACACTCTTTTTGTAGAATCTGCAAGTGGACATTTGGAGCGCTTTGAGGCCTATGGTGGAAAAGAAAACATCTTCACATAAGCACTAGACAGAAGCATTCTGAGAAACGTCTTTGTGATGTGTGCATTCATCTCACAGAGTTGAACATTTCTTTTGATTGAGCAGGTTGGAAACACTCTTTTTGTAGAATCTGTAAGGGGATATGCTGAGCTCTTTGAGGCCTGAGGTGGAAAAGGACATATCTTCACAAAAAAACTAGGTAGAAGCATTCTGACAAACCTATTTGTGATATGTGTGTTCATCTCACAGAGTTGAACCTTACTTTTGATTAAGCAGTTCTGAAAAACCCTTTTGGTACTATCTGCAAATGGACATTTTGTGTGGTTTGAGGCCTACAGTGGAAAAGGAAATATGTTCACATAAAAATTAGACAGAAGCATTCTGACAAATTACTTTGTGATGTATGCATTCATCTCACAGAGTTGATCATTTCTTTTGAGTGAGTAGTTTGGAAGCTCTCCTTTTGTAGCATCTGCAAGTGGACATTTTGAGCACTTTGAGGCCCATGGTGGAACAGGAAATATCTTCACATAAATATTAGACAGAAGCATTCTGACAAATTACTTTGTGATGTATGCATTCATCTCACAGAGTTGATCATTTCTTTTGAGTGAGTAGCTTGGAAGCTCTCCTTTTGTAGCATCTGCAAGTGGACATTTTGAGCGCTTTGAGGCCTATGGTGGAAAAGGAAATATCTTCACATAAATATTAGACAGAAGCATTCTGACAAATTCTTTGTGATGTGTGCATTCATCTCAGAGAGTTGAACCTTTCCTTCGATTGTGTAGTTTTCAAACACTCTTTCTGTAACATCTGCAAGTGGACATTTGGAGTGATTTGAGGCCTCAGGTGAAAAATGGAATATCTTCACATAATAACTAGACAGAAGCATTCTGAGAAAGTTGTTTGTGATGTATGCATTAATCTCACAGAGTTGAACATTTCTTTAGATTGAGCATCTTTGAAACACTCTTTTTGTAGAATCTGCAAGTAGACATTTGGAACACTTTGAGGCCTATGGTGGAAAAGGAAATATCTTCATAGAGAAGCTAGACAGAAATATTCTGAGAAATTTCTTTGTGATGTGGGCATTCATCTCACAGAGTTGAACTTCCTTTTGATTGACCAGTTTTGAAACACTCTTTTTGTAGAATCTGTAAGTGGATATTTGGAGCGCTTTGCAGCATATGGTGGAAAAAGGAAGTATCTTCACTTAAATACTGGACAGAAGAATTCTGACAAACTTCTTTGTGATGTGTGCATTCATCTCAGGGTATTGAACCTTACTTTTGATTGAGAAGTTTTGAAGCCCACTTTTTGTAGAATCTACAAGTTGATATTCGGAGCACTTTTAGGCCTACGGTGCAAAAGGAAATATCTTCACATAAGAACTGGACAGGAGCATCCTGAGAAACTTCTTTGTGATTTTTTCATTCAACCCACAGAGTTGAACCTTACTTTTGGCTGAGCAGTTTGGAAACACTCTTTTTGTAGAATCTGCAAGCGGACATTTTGTTCACTTTGAGGCCTATGGTGGAAAAGGAAATATCTTCACTTAAGATCTAGACAGAAGCATTCTGAGAAACTTCTTTGTGATCTGTGCAGTCATTTCACAGAGTTGAACATTTCTTTTGATGGAGCACCTTTGAAACATTATTTTTGTAGGATCTGCATGTGGACATTTGGAGCGCCTTGAGGCCTATGGTAGAAAAGGAAATATCTTCACATAAAAACCATACGGAAACAAGCTGACAAACTTCTTTGTGTTGTTTGCATTCATCTCACAGAATTGAACGTTTCTTTCCATTGAGCAGTTTTGAAACACTGTTTTTGTACAATCTGCAAGTGGACATTTGGAGCACTTTGAGGCCTATGGTGGAAAAGGAAATATCTTCACTTAAGAACTAGACAGAACATTCTGAGAAACTTCTTTGTGATGTGTGCATTCATCTCACAGAGTTGAACCTTTCTTTTGATTGAGTAGTTTTGAAACACTCTTTTTGTAGAATCTGTAAGTGGACATTTGGAGCGCTTTGCAGCCAATTGTGGAAAAGGAAATATCTTCACATAACAACAAGACAGCAGCATTCTCAGAAACCTCTTTGTGATGTGTGCATTCATCTCACAGAGTTGAAACTTTCTTTTGATTGAGCAGCTTTGAAACACTCTTTTTGTAGAATCTGAAAGTGGATATTTGGAGCGCTTTGTTGCCTATGGTAAAAAAGGAAATACCTTCACATAAAACTAGACAGAAGCATTCTAACAAACTTCTTTGTGATATGTGCATTCATCTCACAGAGTTGAACTTTACTTTTGATTGAGCTGTTTTGAAACACCCTTTTTGTACTTTCTGCAAGTGGACATTTGGAGTGCTTTGAGGCCTATGGTGGAAAAGGAAATATCTTCACATAAAAACTAGACTGAAGCATTCTGACAAATTTCTTTGTGATGTGTGCATTCGTTTCACAGAGTTGAACCTTTCTTTTGGTTGGTTAGTTTGCAAAATCACTTTCTGTAGATTCTGCAAGTGGACATTTGGAGCGCTTTGAGGCCTATGATGGAAAAGGTAATATCTTCACTTAATAACTAGACAGAAGCATTCTGAGAAACTTCTTCGTGATGTGTGCATTCACCTCACAAATTTGAAACTTTCTTTTGATTGAGCAGATTTGAAACAATCTTTTTGTAGAATCTGCAATTGTACATTTGGAGCACTTTGTGGCCTCTGGTGGAAAAGGAACTATCTTCACATAAAAACTAGACAGAAGCATTCTGACAAACTTCTTTGTGATGTGTGCATTCTTCTCAGAGAGTTGAACCTTACTTTCGATTTACCAGTTTTGAAACACCGTTTTTTTTTTCTGGTTTTTTTTTTTTTGGCTTTCTCCTTTTTTTATTATTGTTATTATTATACTTTAAGTTTTAGGGTACATGTGCACAATATGCAGGTTCGTCACATATGTATCCATGTGCCATTTTGGTGTGCTGCACCCATTAACTTGCCATTTAGCATTAGGTATATGTCCTAATTCTGTCCCTTCCCCCTCCCCCCACCCCACAACAGTCCCTGGAGTGTGATGTTTCCCTTCCCTTGTCCATGTGTTCTCATTGTTCAATTCCCACCTATGAGTGAGAACATGTGTTGTTTGGTTTTTTGTCCTTTCGTATTCCCATTGAAAACTGGCAAAAGACAGGGATGCCCACTCTCACCACTCCTATTCAACATAGTGTTGGAAGTTCTGGCCAGGGCAATCAGGTAGGAGAAGTGAATAAAGGGCATTCAATTAGGAAAAGAGGAAGTCAAATTGTCCCTGTTTGCAGATGACTTGATTGTATAACTAGAAAACCCCATTGTCTCAGCCGAAAATCTGCTTAAGCTGATAAGCAACTTCAGCAAAGTCTCAGGATACAAAATCAATGTGCAAAAATCACAAGCATTCTTGTACACCAATAGCAGACACACAGAGAGCCAAATCATGAGTGAACTCCCATTCACAATTGCTTCAAAGAGAATAAAATAAATAGGAATCTAACTTACAAGGGACGTGAAGGATCTCTTCAAGGAGAACTAGAAACCACTGCTTAATGAAATAAAGGAGGATACAAACAAGTGGAAGAACATTCCATGCTCATGGGTTGGAAGAATCAATGTCATGAAAATGGCCATACTGCCCAAGGTAATTTATAGATTCAATGCCATCCCCATCAAGCTACCAATGACTTTCCTCAGAGAATTGGAAAAAAACGACTTTAAAGTTCATATGGAACCAAAAAAGAGCCCGCATCGCCAAGTCAATCCCAAGCCAAAACAACAAAGCTGGAGGGATCACGCTACCTGACTTCAAACTATACTACAAGGCTACAGTAACCAAAACAGCATTGTTCTGGTACCAAAACAGTGACATAGATCAATGGAACAGAACAGAGACCTCAGGAATAATGCCGCATATCTACAACTATCAAATCTTTGACAAAGCTGACAAAAACAAGCAATGGGAAAAGGATTCCCTATCTAATAAATGGTGCTGGGAAAACTGGCTAGCCATATGTAGAAAACTGAAATTGGAAACATTCTTGTTGTAGAACCTGCAAGTGGACATTTGGAGGGCTTTGAGACCTATTGTGGAAAAGGAAATATCTTTACATAATAGCTAGAGAGAAACATTCTGACAAACATCTTTGTGATGTGTGCATTCATCTCACAGAGTTGAACCTTTCTTTTGATTGAGCAGTTTGGAAACACTCTTTTTGTAGAATCTGCAACTGGACATTTGGAGCTCTTTGAGGCCTATGGTGGAAAAGGAAACATCTTCACGTAAAAACTAGATGGAAGAATTCTCAGAAATTTCTTTGTGATATGTGAGTTCATCTCACAGAGTAGAACCTTTCTTTTGATTGAGCAGTTTGGAAACACTCTTTTTGTAGAATCTGCAAGTGGACATTTGGAGAACTTTGCGGCCTATAGTGGAAAAGGAAATATCTTCACATAAAAACTAGACAGAAGAATTCTGAGAAACTACTTTGTGATGTGTGCATTCATCTCATAGTGTTGAGCATTTCTTCTGATTGAGCAGCTTTGAAACACTCTTTTTGTAGAATCTGCATGTGGACATTTGGAGCGCTTTGAGGCCTATAGTGGAAAAGGAAATATCTTCATATAAAAACTATACAGAAACATTCTGACAAACTTCTTAGTGATGTGTGCATTCATGTTATAGAGTTGAACCTTTCTGTTCATTGAGCAGTTTTGAAAAACTCTTTTTGTGGAATGTGCAATTGTACATTTGAAGCGATTTGAGGCCTATGGTTGAAAAGGAAATATGTTCACATAAAAACTAGACAGAAGCATTCTGACCAATTACTTTGTGATGTGTGCATTCATCTAACAGAGTTGAACCTTTCTTTTGATTGAGTAGTTTGGAAATTCTCTTTTTGTAGAATCTGCAAGAGCACATTAGGAGTGCTTTGGGGCCTAAGGTGGAAAAGGTAATATCTTCACTTAAGAAGTAGACAGAAGCATTCTGAGTAACTTCCTTGTGATGTGTGCATTCATCTCACAGAGTTGAACCTTTCTTTTGATTGAGTAGTTTAGAAACTCTCTTTTTGTAGAATCTGCAAGTGGACATTTGGAGCGCATTGAGGCCTATGGTGGAGAAGGAAATATCTTCATTTAAGAAGTAGACGGAAGCATTCTGTGAAACTGCTTTGTGATGTGTACATTCCTCTCACAGAGCTGAAACTTTATTTTAATTGAGCAGTTTTGAAAAACTCCTTTTCTAGAAATTGCAAGTGGACATTTGGAGTGCTTTGCAGCCGATGGTGGAAAAGGAAATATCTTCACATACAAACTAGACAAAAGCATTCTGACAAGCTTATTTGTGATGGGTGTATTCGTCTCAAAGAGTTGAACCTTACTTTCAATTGAGCAGTTTTGAAACACTCTTTTTGTAGAATCTGCAAGTGGACATTTGGAGAGCTTTGAGGCCTGTGGTGGAAAAGGAAATATCTTCACACAAAACTAGACAGAAACATTCTGAGAAACTTATATGTAATATATGCATTCATCTCACAGAGTTTCAACTTTCTTTTGATTGAGCAACTTTGAAACACTCTTTTTGTAGTATCTGCAAGTGGACATTTTTGGCGCTTTGAGGCAATGGTGGAAGAGGAAATATCTTCACATAAAAACTATACAGAAATATTCCGAAAAACTTCACTGAGATGTATGGATTCATCTCACAGAGTTGAAACTTTCTTTTGATTGAGCAGTTTTGAAAGACTCTTTTTGTAGAATCTGAATTTGGACATTTTGTGCGCTTTGCGGCCTATGGTAGAAAAGGAAATATCTTCACATAAAAACTAGACAGAAGCATTCTGACAAACTTCTTTGTGATTTGTGCATTCATCTCACAGAGTTGAACCTTTCTTTTGATTGAGCGGCTTTGAAACACTCTTTTTGTAGAATCCGCATGTGGACATTTGGAGCTCTTTGAGGACTGTGGTGGAAAACGAAATACCTTCACATAAAAACTATACAGAAATATTCTGATAAACTTCTTTGTTATGTGTGCATTCTTCTCACAGATTTGAACCTTTCTTTTCATTGAGCAGTTTTGAAAAACTCTTTTTCTGGAATCTGCAAGTGTACATTTGAAGCGCTTTGAAGCCTATGGCTTAAAAGGAAATATGTTCACATAAAAACTAGACAGAATCATTCATAGAAAATCCTTTGTGTTGTGTGCATTCATCTCACCGGGTTGAACATTTCTTTTGATTGAGCAGGTTTAAACATTCTTTTTGTAGAATCTGCAAGTGGACGTTAGGAGCCCTTTGAGTCCTGTGGTGGAATAGGAAATATGTTCATTTAAGAACTAGACAGAAGCATTCTGAGAAACTTCTTTGTGATGTGTGCATTCATCTCACAGAGTTGAAACTTTCTTTTCATTGAGCAGTTTTGAAACAATCTTTTTGTAGAATCTGCAAGTAGACATTTGGAGGACTTTGCGGCCTATGGTGGAAAAGGAAACATCTATACATGAAAACCAGACAGAAGCATTCTGACAAACTTCTTTGTGATGTGTGCTTTCATATCACAGAGTTGAACATTTCTTTTGCTTGAGCAGTTTGGAAACACTCTTTTCATAGAACCCGCATGTGGACATTTGGAGTGCTTTGAGGCCTACGGTGGAAAAGGAAACATCTTCATATGAAAACTAGACAGAAGCATTCTGACAGACTTTTTTGTGATGTGAGAATTCATCTCACAGAGTTGAACCCTACCTTCGATTGAGCTGTTTCGAAACACTCTTTTTGTAGGATTTGCAATTGGATATTTGGAGCGCTTTGAAGACTATGGTGGAAAAGGAAATATCTGCACATAAACACTAGACAGAATTATTCTGAGAATATTCTTTGTGATGCGTGCATTCATCTCACAGAGGTGAACCTTTCTTTTGATTGAGCAGTTTTGAAACACTATTTTTGTGGGATCTGTAAGTGGACATTTGGAGCGTTTTGACGCCTATGCTGGAAAAGGAAATATCTTCACATAAAAACTGGACAGAAGCATTCTGAGAAATTTCTTTGTGATGTGAGCATTCATCTCACAGACTTGAAGCTTTCTTTTGATTGAGCAGCTTTGAAACACTCTTTTTGTAGAATCTACATGTGGAAATTTGGAGCGTTTTGAGGCCTATTGTTGAAAAGGAAATATCTTCACATAATAACTAGACACAAGCATTCTGAGAAACTTCTTTGCGATATGTGCATTTATCTCACAGCGTTGATGTTTTGTTTTGATAGAGTGGTTTGGAAACTCTTTTTGTAGAATCTGCAAGGGGACATTTGGAGAGCTTTGAGTCCTGTGGTGGAAAAGGAAATATCTACACTTAAGAACCTGACAGAAGAATTCTGAGAAACTTCTTTGTGAAATGTGCATTCATCTCACAGAGTTGAACCTTTCTTTTGATTGAGCAGTTTTGAAACACTCTTTCTGTAGGATCTGCAAGTGGACATTTGCAGCCCTTTGGGGCCTACGGTGGAAAAGGAAATATCTTCATATAAAGACTAGACAGAAGCATTCTGGCAAATTTCTTTGTGATGTGTGCATTCATCTCACTGAGGTGAACCTTTCTTTTGACTGAGTAGTTTGGAAACTCTCTTTTTGTGGAATCCGGAAGTGGACATTTGGAGTGCTTTGGGACCAATGGTGGAAAAGGAAATATCTTCACTTAAGAACTAGACGGAAGCATTCTCAGAAACTTCTTTGTGATGTGTGCATTCATCTCACAGAGTTGAACCTTTCTTTTGATTGAGCAGTTTTGAAACACTCTTTTCGTAGAATCTGCAAGCGGACATTTGGAGCGCTTTGAGGCCTATGGTGGAAAAGGAAATATCTTCACATAAAAACTAGACAGAAACATTCTGAAAAACCTCTTTGTGATGTGTGCATTCATCTCACAGGGTTGAAACTTACTTTCGATTGAGCAGTTTTGAAACCCTCTTTTTGTAGAGTCTAGAATTGGACATTTGGAGTGCTTAGAGTCCTATGGAGGAAAAGGAAATATCTTCATATAAAAACTAGACAGAAGCGTTTTGAGAAACTCTTTGTGATGTGTGCATGCATTCTTCTCACAGATTTGAACCTTTCTTTTGATTCAGCAGCTTTGAAACACTCTTTTTGTAGCATCTAGAATTGGACATTTGGAGCGCTTAGAGTCCTATGGTGGAAAAGGAAATATATTCACGTAAAAACTAGACAGAATCATTCAGAGAAAATTCTTTGTGATGTGTGCATTCATCTCAGAGAGTTAAACCGTTATTTTGATGGAGCAGTTTGGAAAAACTTTTTTTGTACTATCTGGATGTTCACATTTGGAGCGTTTTGAGGCCTATGGTGTAAAAGGAAATATCTTCAAATAAAAACTAGACAGAAGCATTCTGAGAAACTTCTTTGTGATGGGTGCATTCATCTCACAGAGTTGAACATTTCTTTTGATTCAGCAGCTTTGAAACACTCTTTTTGTAAAATATGCAAGAGGACATTTGGAGTGCTTTGAGGCCAATGGTGGAAAAGGAAATATCTTCACATAAAAACTAGACAGAAGCATTCTGAGAAACTTCTTTGTGACGTGTGCATTCATCTCAGAGTGTTGAACCTTTCTTTTGATTGAGCAGCTTTGAAACACTCTTTTTTTAGAATCTGCATGTGGAGATTTGGAGCGCTTTGAGGCCAATGGTGGAAAAGGAAATATCTTCACATAAAAACGATTCAGAAATATTCTGAGAAACTTCTTTCTGATGTGTGCACTCATGTCACAGAGTTGAGCCTTTATTTCATTGAGCAGTTTTTATTTATTTATTTATTTATTTATTATTATACTTTAAGTTTTAGGGTACATGCGCACAATGTGCAGGTTAGTTACGTATATATACATGTGCCACGCTGGTGGACTGCACCCACTAACTCGTCATCTAGCATTAGGTATATCTCCCAATGCTATCCCTCCCCCCTCCCCCCACCCCACAACAGTCCCCAGAGTGTGAAGTTCCCCTTCCTGTGTCCATGTGTTCTCATTTTTCAATTCCCACCTATGAGTGAGAATATGCAGTGTTTGGTTTTTTGTTCTTGCGACAGTTTGCTGAGAATGATGATTTCCAATTTCATCCATGTCCCTACAAAGGACATGAACACATCATTTTTTATGGCTGCATAGTATTCCATGGTGTATATGTGCCACATTTTCTTAATCCAGTCTATCATTGTTGGACATTTGGGTTGGTTCCAAGTCTTTGCTATTGTGAATAATGCCGCAATAAACATACGTGCACATGTGTCTTTATAGCAGCATGATTTATAGTCCTCTGGGTATATACCCAGTAATGGGATGGCTGGGTCAAATGGTATTTCTAGTTCTAGATCCCTGAGGAATCGCCACACTGACTTCCACAATGGTTGAACTAGTTTACAGTCCCACCAACAGTGTAAAAGTGTTCCTATTTCTCCACATCCTCTCCAGCACCTGTTGTTTCCTGACTTTTTAATGATTGCCATTCTAACTGGTGTGAGATGGTATCTCATTGTGGTTTTGATTTGCATTTCTCTGATGGCCAGTGATGGTGAGCATTTTTTCATGTGTTTTTTGGCTGCATAAATGTCTTCTTTTGAGAAATGTCTGTTCATGTCCTTAAAAATCAATGTACAAACATCACAAGCATCCTTATACACCAACAACAGACAAAGAGAGAGCCAAATCATGAGTGAACTCCCATTCACAATTGCTTCAAAGAGAATAAAATACCTAGGAATCCAACTTACAAGGGACGTGAAGGACCTCTTCAAGGAGAACTACAAACCACTGCTCTAGGAAATAAAAGAGTATATAAACAAAGGGAAGAACATTCCATGCTCTTGGGTAGGAAGAATCAATATCATGAAAATGGCCATACTGCCCAAGGTAATTTACACTTTCAATGCCATCCCCATCAAGCTACCAATGACTTTCTTCACAGAATTGGAAAAAACTACTTTAAAGCTCATATGGAACCAAAAAAGAGCCCGCATCACCAAGTCAATCCTAAGCCAAAAGAACAAAGCTGGAGGCATCACACTACCTGACTTCAAACTATACTACAAAGCTACAGTAACCAAAACAGCATGGTACTGGTACCAAAACAGAGATATAGATCAATGGAACAGAACAGAGACCTCAGAAATAACGCCACATATCTACAACTATCTGATCTTTGACAAACCTGAGAAAAACAAGCAATGGGGAAAGGATTCCCTATTTAATAAATGGTGCTGGGAAAACTGGCTAGCCATATGTAGAAAGCTGAAACTGGATCCCTTCCTTACACCTTACACAAAAATCTATTCAAGATGGATTAAAGACTTAAACGTTCGACCTAAAACCATAAAAACCCTAGAAGAAAACCTAGTCATTACCATTCAGAACATAGGCATGGGCAAGGACTTCATGTCTAAAACACCAAAAGCAATGGCAACAAAAGCCAACATTGACAAATGGGATCTAATTAAACTAAGGAGCTTCTGCACAGCAGAAGAAACTATCATCAGAGTGAACAGGCAACCTACAAAATGGGAGAAAAGTTTCACAAGCTACTCATCTGACAAAGGGCTAATATCCAGAATCTACAATGAACTCAAGCAAATTTACAAGAAGAAAACAAACAACCCCATCAAAAAGTGGGTGAAGGACATGAACAGACATTGAGCAGTTTTGAAAAACTCTTTTTGTAATATCTGCAAGTGGACATTTGGAGCGCTTTTTGGCCTATGGTGGAAAAGGAAATATCTTCATTTAAGAACTAGATGGAAGCATTCTGTGGAACTGCATTTTGATGTGCGCATTCCTCTCACAGCACTGAAACTTTATTTTAATTGAACAGTTTTGAGAACGCTCATTTTGTAGAATCTGCAAGTGGACATTTGGAGTGCTTTGCAGCCGATGGTGGTAAAGGAAATATCTTCACATTAAAACTAGGCAGAAGCATTCTGACAAGCTTATTTGTCATTTATCTCATGGAGTTGCCATTTATCTCATGGAGTTGAACTTAACTTTCGATAGAGCAGTTTTGAAACACTCTTTTTGTAGAATCTGCAAGTGGACATTTGGAGAGCTTTGAGGCCTGTGGTGGAAAAGGAAATATCTTCACACAAAACTAGACAGAAGCAATCTGACAAAGTTTTTGTGATGTGTGCATTCATCTCGCAGAGTGGAACCTTAATTTCGATTGAGCAGTTTTGAAACACTCCTTTTGTAGAATCTGTAAGTGGACATTTGGAGCGCTTTGATGCCTATGGTGGAAAACGAAATATCTTCACATAATAACTAGACAGAAGCATTCTGAGAAACTTCAATGTGATGTGTGCATTCATCTCATAGAGTTGAAACTTTCTTTTGATTGAGCCACTTTGAAACACTCTTTCTGTAGTATCTGCAAGTGGACATTTTTGGCGCTTTGAGGCAATGGTGGAAAATGTAACATCTTCACATAAAAACTAGACAGAAGAATTCTGAGAAACTTCTTTGAGATGTGTGCCTTCATGTTACAGAGTTGAACCTTTCTTTTGATTGAGCAGTTAGGAAACACACTTTTTGAAGAATCTTCAAGTGGACAATTGGAGCACTTAGTGGCCTATGGTAGAAAAGGAAATATGTTCACATAAAATCTAGACAGAAGCAATCGGACAAGAGCAACTTTGAAACACTCTTTCTGTAGTATCTGCAAGCGGACATTTTTGGCGTTTTGAGGCAATGGTGGAAAAAGAAATATCTTCATACAAGAACTATACAGAAACATTCTGAAAATCTTCACCGAGCTGTGTGGATTCATCTCACAGAGTTGAACCTTTCTTTTGATTGAGCAGTTTTGAAAGACTCTATTTGTAGAATCTGAATTTGGACATTTGGTGCGCTTTGCGGCCCATGGTGGAAAAGGAAATATCTTCACATAAAAACTAGACAGAAGCATTCTGACAAACTTCTTTGTGATTTGTGCATTCATCTCACAGAGTTGAACCTTTCTTTTGATTGAGCGGCTTTGAAACACTCTTTTTGTAGAATCCGCATGTGGACATTTGGAGCTCTTTGAGGACTGTGGTGGAAAACGAAATACCTTCACATAAAAACTATACAGAAATATTCTGATAAACTTCTTTGTTATGTGTGCATTCTTCTCACAGATTTGAACCTTTCTTTTCATTGAGCAGTTTTGAAAAACTCTTTTTCTGGAATCTGCAAGTGTACATTTGAAGCGCTTTGAAGCCTATGGCTTAAAAGGAAATATGTTCACATAAAAACTAGACAGAATCATTCATAGAAAATCCTTTGTGTTGTGTGCATTCATCTCACCGGGTTGAACATTTCTTTTGATTGAGCAGGTTTAAACATTCTTTTTGTAGAATCTGCAAGTGGACGTTAGGAGCCCTTTGAGTCCTGTGGTGGAATAGGAAATATGTTCATTTAAGAACTAGACAGAAGCATTCTGAGAAACTTCTTTGTGATGTGTGCATTCATCTCACAGAGTTGAAACTTTCTTTTCATTGAGCAGTTTTGAAACAATCTTTTTGTAGAATCTGCAAGTAGACATTTGGAGGACTTTGCGGCCTATGGTGGAAAAGGAAACATCTATACATGAAAACCAGACAGAAGCATTCTGACAAACTTCTTTGTGATGTGTGCTTTCATATCACAGAGTTGAACATTTCTTTTGCTTGAGCAGTTTGGAAACACTCTTTTCATAGAACCCGCATGTGGACATTTGGAGTGCTTTGAGGCCTACGGTGGAAAAGGAAACATCTTCATATGAAAACTAGACAGAAGCATTCTGACAGACTTTTTTGTGATGTGAGAATTCATCTCACAGAGTTGAACCCTACCTTCGATTGAGCTGTTTCGAAACACTCTTTTTGTAGGATTTGCAATTGGATATTTGGAGCGCTTTGAAGACTATGGTGGAAAAGGAAATATCTGCACATAAACACTAGACAGAATTATTCTGAGAATATTCTTTGTGATGCGTGCATTCATCTCACAGAGGTGAACCTTTCTTTTGATTGAGCAGTTTTGAAACACTATTTTTGTGGGATCTGTAAGTGGACATTTGGAGCGTTTTGACGCCTATGCTGGAAAAGGAAATATCTTCACATAAAAACTGGACAGAAGCATTCTGAGAAATTTCTTTGTGATGTGAGCATTCATCTCACAGACTTGAAGCTTTCTTTTGATTGAGCAGCTTTGAAACACTCTTTTTGTAGAATCTACATGTGGAAATTTGGAGCGTTTTGAGGCCTATTGTTGAAAAGGAAATATCTTCACATAATAACTAGACACAAGCATTCTGAGAAACTTCTTTGCGATATGTGCATTTATCTCACAGCGTTGATGTTTTGTTTTGATAGAGTGGTTTGGAAACTCTTTTTGTAGAATCTGCAAGGGGACATTTGGAGAGCTTTGAGTCCTGTGGTGGAAAAGGAAATATCTACACTTAAGAACCTGACAGAAGAATTCTGAGAAACTTCTTTGTGAAATGTGCATTCATCTCACAGAGTTGAACCTTTCTTTTGATTGAGCAGTTTTGAAACACTCTTTCTGTAGGATCTGCAAGTGGACATTTGCAGCCCTTTGGGGCCTACGGTGGAAAAGGAAATATCTTCATATAAAGACTAGACAGAAGCATTCTGGCAAATTTCTTTGTGATGTGTGCATTCATCTCACTGAGGTGAACCTTTCTTTTGACTGAGTAGTTTGGAAACTCTCTTTTTGTGGAATCCGGAAGTGGACATTTGGAGTGCTTTGGGACCAATGGTGGAAAAGGAAATATCTTCACTTAAGAACTAGACGGAAGCATTCTCAGAAACTTCTTTGTGATGTGTGCATTCATCTCACAGAGTTGAACCTTTCTTTTGATTGAGCAGTTTTGAAACACTCTTTTCGTAGAATCTGCAAGCGGACATTTGGAGCGCTTTGAGGCCTATGGTGGAAAAGGAAATATCTTCACATAAAAACTAGACAGAAACATTCTGAAAAACCTCTTTGTGATGTGTGCATTCATCTCACAGGGTTGAAACTTACTTTCGATTGAGCAGTTTTGAAACCCTCTTTTTGTAGAGTCTAGAATTGGACATTTGGAGTGCTTAGAGTCCTATGGAGGAAAAGGAAATATCTTCATATAAAAACTAGACAGAAGCGTTTTGAGAAACTCTTTGTGATGTGTGCATGCATTCTTCTCACAGATTTGAACCTTTCTTTTGATTCAGCAGCTTTGAAACACTCTTTTTGTAGCATCTAGAATTGGACATTTGGAGCGCTTAGAGTCCTATGGTGGAAAAGGAAATATATTCACGTAAAAACTAGACAGAATCATTCAGAGAAAATTCTTTGTGATGTGTGCATTCATCTCAGAGAGTTAAACCGTTATTTTGATGGAGCAGTTTGGAAAAACTTTTTTTGTACTATCTGGATGTTCACATTTGGAGCGTTTTGAGGCCTATGGTGTAAAAGGAAATATCTTCAAATAAAAACTAGACAGAAGCATTCTGAGAAACTTCTTTGTGATGGGTGCATTCATCTCACAGAGTTGAACATTTCTTTTGATTCAGCAGCTTTGAAACACTCTTTTTGTAAAATATGCAAGAGGACATTTGGAGTGCTTTGAGGCCAATGGTGGAAAAGGAAATATCTTCACATAAAAACTAGACAGAAGCATTCTGAGAAACTTCTTTGTGACGTGTGCATTCATCTCAGAGTGTTGAACCTTTCTTTTGATTGAGCAGCTTTGAAACACTCTTTTTTTAGAATCTGCATGTGGAGATTTGGAGCGCTTTGAGGCCAATGGTGGAAAAGGAAATATCTTCACATAAAAACGATTCAGAAATATTCTGAGAAACTTCTTTCTGATGTGTGCACTCATGTCACAGAGTTGAGCCTTTATTTCATTGAGCAGTTTTTATTTATTTATTTATTTATTTATTATTATACTTTAAGTTTTAGGGTACATGCGCACAATGTGCAGGTTAGTTACGTATATATACATGTGCCACGCTGGTGGACTGCACCCACTAACTCGTCATCTAGCATTAGGTATATCTCCCAATGCTATCCCTCCCCCCTCCCCCCACCCCACAACAGTCCCCAGAGTGTGAAGTTCCCCTTCCTGTGTCCATGTGTTCTCATTTTTCAATTCCCACCTATGAGTGAGAATATGCAGTGTTTGGTTTTTTGTTCTTGCGACAGTTTGCTGAGAATGATGATTTCCAATTTCATCCATGTCCCTACAAAGGACATGAACACATCATTTTTTATGGCTGCATAGTATTCCATGGTGTATATGTGCCACATTTTCTTAATCCAGTCTATCATTGTTGGACATTTGGGTTGGTTCCAAGTCTTTGCTATTGTGAATAATGCCGCAATAAACATACGTGCACATGTGTCTTTATAGCAGCATGATTTATAGTCCTCTGGGTATATACCCAGTAATGGGATGGCTGGGTCAAATGGTATTTCTAGTTCTAGATCCCTGAGGAATCGCCACACTGACTTCCACAATGGTTGAACTAGTTTACAGTCCCACCAACAGTGTAAAAGTGTTCCTATTTCTCCACATCCTCTCCAGCACCTGTTGTTTCCTGACTTTTTAATGATTGCCATTCTAACTGGTGTGAGATGGTATCTCATTGTGGTTTTGATTTGCATTTCTCTGATGGCCAGTGATGGTGAGCATTTTTTCATGTGTTTTTTGGCTGCATAAATGTCTTCTTTTGAGAAATGTCTGTTCATGTCCTTAAAAATCAATGTACAAACATCACAAGCATCCTTATACACCAACAACAGACAAAGAGAGAGCCAAATCATGAGTGAACTCCCATTCACAATTGCTTCAAAGAGAATAAAATACCTAGGAATCCAACTTACAAGGGACGTGAAGGACCTCTTCAAGGAGAACTACAAACCACTGCTCTAGGAAATAAAAGAGTATATAAACAAAGGGAAGAACATTCCATGCTCTTGGGTAGGAAGAATCAATATCATGAAAATGGCCATACTGCCCAAGGTAATTTACACTTTCAATGCCATCCCCATCAAGCTACCAATGACTTTCTTCACAGAATTGGAAAAAACTACTTTAAAGCTCATATGGAACCAAAAAAGAGCCCGCATCACCAAGTCAATCCTAAGCCAAAAGAACAAAGCTGGAGGCATCACACTACCTGACTTCAAACTATACTACAAAGCTACAGTAACCAAAACAGCATGGTACTGGTACCAAAACAGAGATATAGATCAATGGAACAGAACAGAGACCTCAGAAATAACGCCACATATCTACAACTATCTGATCTTTGACAAACCTGAGAAAAACAAGCAATGGGGAAAGGATTCCCTATTTAATAAATGGTGCTGGGAAAACTGGCTAGCCATATGTAGAAAGCTGAAACTGGATCCCTTCCTTACACCTTACACAAAAATCTATTCAAGATGGATTAAAGACTTAAACGTTCGACCTAAAACCATAAAAACCCTAGAAGAAAACCTAGTCATTACCATTCAGAACATAGGCATGGGCAAGGACTTCATGTCTAAAACACCAAAAGCAATGGCAACAAAAGCCAACATTGACAAATGGGATCTAATTAAACTAAGGAGCTTCTGCACAGCAGAAGAAACTATCATCAGAGTGAACAGGCAACCTACAAAATGGGAGAAAAGTTTCACAAGCTACTCATCTGACAAAGGGCTAATATCCAGAATCTACAATGAACTCAAGCAAATTTACAAGAAGAAAACAAACAACCCCATCAAAAAGTGGGTGAAGGACATGAACAGACATTGAGCAGTTTTGAAAAACTCTTTTTGTAATATCTGCAAGTGGACATTTGGAGCGCTTTTTGGCCTATGGTGGAAAAGGAAATATCTTCATTTAAGAACTAGATGGAAGCATTCTGTGGAACTGCATTTTGATGTGCGCATTCCTCTCACAGCACTGAAACTTTATTTTAATTGAACAGTTTTGAGAACGCTCATTTTGTAGAATCTGCAAGTGGACATTTGGAGTGCTTTGCAGCCGATGGTGGTAAAGGAAATATCTTCACATTAAAACTAGGCAGAAGCATTCTGACAAGCTTATTTGTCATTTATCTCATGGAGTTGCCATTTATCTCATGGAGTTGAACTTAACTTTCGATAGAGCAGTTTTGAAACACTCTTTTTGTAGAATCTGCAAGTGGACATTTGGAGAGCTTTGAGGCCTGTGGTGGAAAAGGAAATATCTTCACACAAAACTAGACAGAAGCAATCTGACAAAGTTTTTGTGATGTGTGCATTCATCTCGCAGAGTGGAACCTTAATTTCGATTGAGCAGTTTTGAAACACTCCTTTTGTAGAATCTGTAAGTGGACATTTGGAGCGCTTTGATGCCTATGGTGGAAAACGAAATATCTTCACATAATAACTAGACAGAAGCATTCTGAGAAACTTCAATGTGATGTGTGCATTCATCTCATAGAGTTGAAACTTTCTTTTGATTGAGCCACTTTGAAACACTCTTTCTGTAGTATCTGCAAGTGGACATTTTTGGCGCTTTGAGGCAATGGTGGAAAATGTAACATCTTCACATAAAAACTAGACAGAAGAATTCTGAGAAACTTCTTTGAGATGTGTGCCTTCATGTTACAGAGTTGAACCTTTCTTTTGATTGAGCAGTTAGGAAACACACTTTTTGAAGAATCTTCAAGTGGACAATTGGAGCACTTAGTGGCCTATGGTAGAAAAGGAAATATGTTCACATAAAATCTAGACAGAAGCAATCGGACAAGAGCAACTTTGAAACACTCTTTCTGTAGTATCTGCAAGCGGACATTTTTGGCGTTTTGAGGCAATGGTGGAAAAAGAAATATCTTCATACAAGAACTATACAGAAACATTCTGAAAATCTTCACCGAGCTGTGTGGATTCATCTCACAGAGTTGAACCTTTCTTTTGATTGAGCAGTTTTGAAAGACTCTATTTGTAGAATCTGAATTTGGACATTTGGTGCGCTTTGCGGCCCATGGTGGAAAAGGAAATATCTTCACATAAAAACTAGACAGAAGCATTCTGACAAACTTCTTTGTGATTTGTGCATTCATCTCACAGAGTTGAACCTTTCTTTTGATTGAGCGGCTTTGAAACACTCTTTTTGTAGAATCCGCATGTGGACATTTGGAGCTCTTTGAGGACTGTGGTGGAAAACGAAATACCTTCACATAAAAACTATACAGAAATATTCTGATAAACTTCTTTGTTATGTGTGCATTCTTCTCACAGATTTGAACCTTTCTTTTCATTGAGCAGTTTTGAAAAACTCTTTTTCTGGAATCTGCAAGTGTACATTTGAAGCGCTTTGAAGCCTATGGCTTAAAAGGAAATATGTTCACATAAAAACTAGACAGAATCATTCATAGAAAATCCTTTGTGTTGTGTGCATTCATCTCACCGGGTTGAACATTTCTTTTGATTGAGCAGGTTTAAACATTCTTTTTGTAGAATCTGCAAGTGGACGTTAGGAGCCCTTTGAGTCCTGTGGTGGAATAGGAAATATGTTCATTTAAGAACTAGACAGAAGCATTCTGAGAAACTTCTTTGTGATGTGTGCATTCATCTCACAGAGTTGAAACTTTCTTTTCATTGAGCAGTTTTGAAACAATCTTTTTGTAGAATCTGCAAGTAGACATTTGGAGGACTTTGCGGCCTATGGTGGAAAAGGAAACATCTATACATGAAAACCAGACAGAAGCATTCTGACAAACTTCTTTGTGATGTGTGCTTTCATATCACAGAGTTGAACATTTCTTTTGCTTGAGCAGTTTGGAAACACTCTTTTCATAGAACCCGCATGTGGACATTTGGAGTGCTTTGAGGCCTACGGTGGAAAAGGAAACATCTTCATATGAAAACTAGACAGAAGCATTCTGACAGACTTTTTTGTGATGTGAGAATTCATCTCACAGAGTTGAACCCTACCTTCGATTGAGCTGTTTCGAAACACTCTTTTTGTAGGATTTGCAATTGGATATTTGGAGCGCTTTGAAGACTATGGTGGAAAAGGAAATATCTGCACATAAACACTAGACAGAATTATTCTGAGAATATTCTTTGTGATGCGTGCATTCATCTCACAGAGGTGAACCTTTCTTTTGATTGAGCAGTTTTGAAACACTATTTTTGTGGGATCTGTAAGTGGACATTTGGAGCGTTTTGACGCCTATGCTGGAAAAGGAAATATCTTCACATAAAAACTGGACAGAAGCATTCTGAGAAATTTCTTTGTGATGTGAGCATTCATCTCACAGACTTGAAGCTTTCTTTTGATTGAGCAGCTTTGAAACACTCTTTTTGTAGAATCTACATGTGGAAATTTGGAGCGTTTTGAGGCCTATTGTTGAAAAGGAAATATCTTCACATAATAACTAGACACAAGCATTCTGAGAAACTTCTTTGCGATATGTGCATTTATCTCACAGCGTTGATGTTTTGTTTTGATAGAGTGGTTTGGAAACTCTTTTTGTAGAATCTGCAAGGGGACATTTGGAGAGCTTTGAGTCCTGTGGTGGAAAAGGAAATATCTACACTTAAGAACCTGACAGAAGAATTCTGAGAAACTTCTTTGTGAAATGTGCATTCATCTCACAGAGTTGAACCTTTCTTTTGATTGAGCAGTTTTGAAACACTCTTTCTGTAGGATCTGCAAGTGGACATTTGCAGCCCTTTGGGGCCTACGGTGGAAAAGGAAATATCTTCATATAAAGACTAGACAGAAGCATTCTGGCAAATTTCTTTGTGATGTGTGCATTCATCTCACTGAGGTGAACCTTTCTTTTGACTGAGTAGTTTGGAAACTCTCTTTTTGTGGAATCCGGAAGTGGACATTTGGAGTGCTTTGGGACCAATGGTGGAAAAGGAAATATCTTCACTTAAGAACTAGACGGAAGCATTCTCAGAAACTTCTTTGTGATGTGTGCATTCATCTCACAGAGTTGAACCTTTCTTTTGATTGAGCAGTTTTGAAACACTCTTTTCGTAGAATCTGCAAGCGGACATTTGGAGCGCTTTGAGGCCTATGGTGGAAAAGGAAATATCTTCACATAAAAACTAGACAGAAACATTCTGAAAAACCTCTTTGTGATGTGTGCATTCATCTCACAGGGTTGAAACTTACTTTCGATTGAGCAGTTTTGAAACCCTCTTTTTGTAGAGTCTAGAATTGGACATTTGGAGTGCTTAGAGTCCTATGGAGGAAAAGGAAATATCTTCATATAAAAACTAGACAGAAGCGTTTTGAGAAACTCTTTGTGATGTGTGCATGCATTCTTCTCACAGATTTGAACCTTTCTTTTGATTCAGCAGCTTTGAAACACTCTTTTTGTAGCATCTAGAATTGGACATTTGGAGCGCTTAGAGTCCTATGGTGGAAAAGGAAATATATTCACGTAAAAACTAGACAGAATCATTCAGAGAAAATTCTTTGTGATGTGTGCATTCATCTCAGAGAGTTAAACCGTTATTTTGATGGAGCAGTTTGGAAAAACTTTTTTTGTACTATCTGGATGTTCACATTTGGAGCGTTTTGAGGCCTATGGTGTAAAAGGAAATATCTTCAAATAAAAACTAGACAGAAGCATTCTGAGAAACTTCTTTGTGATGGGTGCATTCATCTCACAGAGTTGAACATTTCTTTTGATTCAGCAGCTTTGAAACACTCTTTTTGTAAAATATGCAAGAGGACATTTGGAGTGCTTTGAGGCCAATGGTGGAAAAGGAAATATCTTCACATAAAAACTAGACAGAAGCATTCTGAGAAACTTCTTTGTGACGTGTGCATTCATCTCAGAGTGTTGAACCTTTCTTTTGATTGAGCAGCTTTGAAACACTCTTTTTTTAGAATCTGCATGTGGAGATTTGGAGCGCTTTGAGGCCAATGGTGGAAAAGGAAATATCTTCACATAAAAACGATTCAGAAATATTCTGAGAAACTTCTTTCTGATGTGTGCACTCATGTCACAGAGTTGAGCCTTTATTTCATTGAGCAGTTTTTATTTATTTATTTATTTATTTATTATTATACTTTAAGTTTTAGGGTACATGCGCACAATGTGCAGGTTAGTTACGTATATATACATGTGCCACGCTGGTGGACTGCACCCACTAACTCGTCATCTAGCATTAGGTATATCTCCCAATGCTATCCCTCCCCCCTCCCCCCACCCCACAACAGTCCCCAGAGTGTGAAGTTCCCCTTCCTGTGTCCATGTGTTCTCATTTTTCAATTCCCACCTATGAGTGAGAATATGCAGTGTTTGGTTTTTTGTTCTTGCGACAGTTTGCTGAGAATGATGATTTCCAATTTCATCCATGTCCCTACAAAGGACATGAACACATCATTTTTTATGGCTGCATAGTATTCCATGGTGTATATGTGCCACATTTTCTTAATCCAGTCTATCATTGTTGGACATTTGGGTTGGTTCCAAGTCTTTGCTATTGTGAATAATGCCGCAATAAACATACGTGCACATGTGTCTTTATAGCAGCATGATTTATAGTCCTCTGGGTATATACCCAGTAATGGGATGGCTGGGTCAAATGGTATTTCTAGTTCTAGATCCCTGAGGAATCGCCACACTGACTTCCACAATGGTTGAACTAGTTTACAGTCCCACCAACAGTGTAAAAGTGTTCCTATTTCTCCACATCCTCTCCAGCACCTGTTGTTTCCTGACTTTTTAATGATTGCCATTCTAACTGGTGTGAGATGGTATCTCATTGTGGTTTTGATTTGCATTTCTCTGATGGCCAGTGATGGTGAGCATTTTTTCATGTGTTTTTTGGCTGCATAAATGTCTTCTTTTGAGAAATGTCTGTTCATGTCCTTAAAAATCAATGTACAAACATCACAAGCATCCTTATACACCAACAACAGACAAAGAGAGAGCCAAATCATGAGTGAACTCCCATTCACAATTGCTTCAAAGAGAATAAAATACCTAGGAATCCAACTTACAAGGGACGTGAAGGACCTCTTCAAGGAGAACTACAAACCACTGCTCTAGGAAATAAAAGAGTATATAAACAAAGGGAAGAACATTCCATGCTCTTGGGTAGGAAGAATCAATATCATGAAAATGGCCATACTGCCCAAGGTAATTTACACTTTCAATGCCATCCCCATCAAGCTACCAATGACTTTCTTCACAGAATTGGAAAAAACTACTTTAAAGCTCATATGGAACCAAAAAAGAGCCCGCATCACCAAGTCAATCCTAAGCCAAAAGAACAAAGCTGGAGGCATCACACTACCTGACTTCAAACTATACTACAAAGCTACAGTAACCAAAACAGCATGGTACTGGTACCAAAACAGAGATATAGATCAATGGAACAGAACAGAGACCTCAGAAATAACGCCACATATCTACAACTATCTGATCTTTGACAAACCTGAGAAAAACAAGCAATGGGGAAAGGATTCCCTATTTAATAAATGGTGCTGGGAAAACTGGCTAGCCATATGTAGAAAGCTGAAACTGGATCCCTTCCTTACACCTTACACAAAAATCTATTCAAGATGGATTAAAGACTTAAACGTTCGACCTAAAACCATAAAAACCCTAGAAGAAAACCTAGTCATTACCATTCAGAACATAGGCATGGGCAAGGACTTCATGTCTAAAACACCAAAAGCAATGGCAACAAAAGCCAACATTGACAAATGGGATCTAATTAAACTAAGGAGCTTCTGCACAGCAGAAGAAACTATCATCAGAGTGAACAGGCAACCTACAAAATGGGAGAAAAGTTTCACAAGCTACTCATCTGACAAAGGGCTAATATCCAGAATCTACAATGAACTCAAGCAAATTTACAAGAAGAAAACAAACAACCCCATCAAAAAGTGGGTGAAGGACATGAACAGACATTGAGCAGTTTTGAAAAACTCTTTTTGTAATATCTGCAAGTGGACATTTGGAGCGCTTTTTGGCCTATGGTGGAAAAGGAAATATCTTCATTTAAGAACTAGATGGAAGCATTCTGTGGAACTGCATTTTGATGTGCGCATTCCTCTCACAGCACTGAAACTTTATTTTAATTGAACAGTTTTGAGAACGCTCATTTTGTAGAATCTGCAAGTGGACATTTGGAGTGCTTTGCAGCCGATGGTGGTAAAGGAAATATCTTCACATTAAAACTAGGCAGAAGCATTCTGACAAGCTTATTTGTCATTTATCTCATGGAGTTGCCATTTATCTCATGGAGTTGAACTTAACTTTCGATAGAGCAGTTTTGAAACACTCTTTTTGTAGAATCTGCAAGTGGACATTTGGAGAGCTTTGAGGCCTGTGGTGGAAAAGGAAATATCTTCACACAAAACTAGACAGAAGCAATCTGACAAAGTTTTTGTGATGTGTGCATTCATCTCGCAGAGTGGAACCTTAATTTCGATTGAGCAGTTTTGAAACACTCCTTTTGTAGAATCTGTAAGTGGACATTTGGAGCGCTTTGATGCCTATGGTGGAAAACGAAATATCTTCACATAATAACTAGACAGAAGCATTCTGAGAAACTTCAATGTGATGTGTGCATTCATCTCATAGAGTTGAAACTTTCTTTTGATTGAGCCACTTTGAAACACTCTTTCTGTAGTATCTGCAAGTGGACATTTTTGGCGCTTTGAGGCAATGGTGGAAAATGTAACATCTTCACATAAAAACTAGACAGAAGAATTCTGAGAAACTTCTTTGAGATGTGTGCCTTCATGTTACAGAGTTGAACCTTTCTTTTGATTGAGCAGTTAGGAAACACACTTTTTGAAGAATCTTCAAGTGGACAATTGGAGCACTTAGTGGCCTATGGTAGAAAAGGAAATATGTTCACATAAAATCTAGACAGAAGCAATCGGACAAGAGCAACTTTGAAACACTCTTTCTGTAGTATCTGCAAGCGGACATTTTTGGCGTTTTGAGGCAATGGTGGAAAAAGAAATATCTTCATACAAGAACTATACAGAAACATTCTGAAAATCTTCACCGAGCTGTGTGGATTCATCTCACAGAGTTGAACCTTTCTTTTGATTGAGCAGTTTTGAAAGACTCTATTTGTAGAATCTGAATTTGGACATTTGGTGCGCTTTGCGGCCCATGGTGGAAAAGGAAATATCTTCACATAAAAACTAGACAGAAGCATTCTGACAAACTTCTTTGTGATTTGTGCATTCATCTCACAGAGTTGAACCTTTCTTTTGATTGAGCGGCTTTGAAACACTCTTTTTGTAGAATCCGCATGTGGACATTTGGAGCTCTTTGAGGACTGTGGTGGAAAACGAAATACCTTCACATAAAAACTATACAGAAATATTCTGATAAACTTCTTTGTTATGTGTGCATTCTTCTCACAGATTTGAACCTTTCTTTTCATTGAGCAGTTTTGAAAAACTCTTTTTCTGGAATCTGCAAGTGTACATTTGAAGCGCTTTGAAGCCTATGGCTTAAAAGGAAATATGTTCACATAAAAACTAGACAGAATCATTCATAGAAAATCCTTTGTGTTGTGTGCATTCATCTCACCGGGTTGAACATTTCTTTTGATTGAGCAGGTTTAAACATTCTTTTTGTAGAATCTGCAAGTGGACGTTAGGAGCCCTTTGAGTCCTGTGGTGGAATAGGAAATATGTTCATTTAAGAACTAGACAGAAGCATTCTGAGAAACTTCTTTGTGATGTGTGCATTCATCTCACAGAGTTGAAACTTTCTTTTCATTGAGCAGTTTTGAAACAATCTTTTTGTAGAATCTGCAAGTAGACATTTGGAGGACTTTGCGGCCTATGGTGGAAAAGGAAACATCTATACATGAAAACCAGACAGAAGCATTCTGACAAACTTCTTTGTGATGTGTGCTTTCATATCACAGAGTTGAACATTTCTTTTGCTTGAGCAGTTTGGAAACACTCTTTTCATAGAACCCGCATGTGGACATTTGGAGTGCTTTGAGGCCTACGGTGGAAAAGGAAACATCTTCATATGAAAACTAGACAGAAGCATTCTGACAGACTTTTTTGTGATGTGAGAATTCATCTCACAGAGTTGAACCCTACCTTCGATTGAGCTGTTTCGAAACACTCTTTTTGTAGGATTTGCAATTGGATATTTGGAGCGCTTTGAAGACTATGGTGGAAAAGGAAATATCTGCACATAAACACTAGACAGAATTATTCTGAGAATATTCTTTGTGATGCGTGCATTCATCTCACAGAGGTGAACCTTTCTTTTGATTGAGCAGTTTTGAAACACTATTTTTGTGGGATCTGTAAGTGGACATTTGGAGCGTTTTGACGCCTATGCTGGAAAAGGAAATATCTTCACATAAAAACTGGACAGAAGCATTCTGAGAAATTTCTTTGTGATGTGAGCATTCATCTCACAGACTTGAAGCTTTCTTTTGATTGAGCAGCTTTGAAACACTCTTTTTGTAGAATCTACATGTGGAAATTTGGAGCGTTTTGAGGCCTATTGTTGAAAAGGAAATATCTTCACATAATAACTAGACACAAGCATTCTGAGAAACTTCTTTGCGATATGTGCATTTATCTCACAGCGTTGATGTTTTGTTTTGATAGAGTGGTTTGGAAACTCTTTTTGTAGAATCTGCAAGGGGACATTTGGAGAGCTTTGAGTCCTGTGGTGGAAAAGGAAATATCTACACTTAAGAACCTGACAGAAGAATTCTGAGAAACTTCTTTGTGAAATGTGCATTCATCTCACAGAGTTGAACCTTTCTTTTGATTGAGCAGTTTTGAAACACTCTTTCTGTAGGATCTGCAAGTGGACATTTGCAGCCCTTTGGGGCCTACGGTGGAAAAGGAAATATCTTCATATAAAGACTAGACAGAAGCATTCTGGCAAATTTCTTTGTGATGTGTGCATTCATCTCACTGAGGTGAACCTTTCTTTTGACTGAGTAGTTTGGAAACTCTCTTTTTGTGGAATCCGGAAGTGGACATTTGGAGTGCTTTGGGACCAATGGTGGAAAAGGAAATATCTTCACTTAAGAACTAGACGGAAGCATTCTCAGAAACTTCTTTGTGATGTGTGCATTCATCTCACAGAGTTGAACCTTTCTTTTGATTGAGCAGTTTTGAAACACTCTTTTCGTAGAATCTGCAAGCGGACATTTGGAGCGCTTTGAGGCCTATGGTGGAAAAGGAAATATCTTCACATAAAAACTAGACAGAAACATTCTGAAAAACCTCTTTGTGATGTGTGCATTCATCTCACAGGGTTGAAACTTACTTTCGATTGAGCAGTTTTGAAACCCTCTTTTTGTAGAGTCTAGAATTGGACATTTGGAGTGCTTAGAGTCCTATGGAGGAAAAGGAAATATCTTCATATAAAAACTAGACAGAAGCGTTTTGAGAAACTCTTTGTGATGTGTGCATGCATTCTTCTCACAGATTTGAACCTTTCTTTTGATTCAGCAGCTTTGAAACACTCTTTTTGTAGCATCTAGAATTGGACATTTGGAGCGCTTAGAGTCCTATGGTGGAAAAGGAAATATATTCACGTAAAAACTAGACAGAATCATTCAGAGAAAATTCTTTGTGATGTGTGCATTCATCTCAGAGAGTTAAACCGTTATTTTGATGGAGCAGTTTGGAAAAACTTTTTTTGTACTATCTGGATGTTCACATTTGGAGCGTTTTGAGGCCTATGGTGTAAAAGGAAATATCTTCAAATAAAAACTAGACAGAAGCATTCTGAGAAACTTCTTTGTGATGGGTGCATTCATCTCACAGAGTTGAACATTTCTTTTGATTCAGCAGCTTTGAAACACTCTTTTTGTAAAATATGCAAGAGGACATTTGGAGTGCTTTGAGGCCAATGGTGGAAAAGGAAATATCTTCACATAAAAACTAGACAGAAGCATTCTGAGAAACTTCTTTGTGACGTGTGCATTCATCTCAGAGTGTTGAACCTTTCTTTTGATTGAGCAGCTTTGAAACACTCTTTTTTTAGAATCTGCATGTGGAGATTTGGAGCGCTTTGAGGCCAATGGTGGAAAAGGAAATATCTTCACATAAAAACGATTCAGAAATATTCTGAGAAACTTCTTTCTGATGTGTGCACTCATGTCACAGAGTTGAGCCTTTATTTCATTGAGCAGTTTTTATTTATTTATTTATTTATTTATTATTATACTTTAAGTTTTAGGGTACATGCGCACAATGTGCAGGTTAGTTACGTATATATACATGTGCCACGCTGGTGGACTGCACCCACTAACTCGTCATCTAGCATTAGGTATATCTCCCAATGCTATCCCTCCCCCCTCCCCCCACCCCACAACAGTCCCCAGAGTGTGAAGTTCCCCTTCCTGTGTCCATGTGTTCTCATTTTTCAATTCCCACCTATGAGTGAGAATATGCAGTGTTTGGTTTTTTGTTCTTGCGACAGTTTGCTGAGAATGATGATTTCCAATTTCATCCATGTCCCTACAAAGGACATGAACACATCATTTTTTATGGCTGCATAGTATTCCATGGTGTATATGTGCCACATTTTCTTAATCCAGTCTATCATTGTTGGACATTTGGGTTGGTTCCAAGTCTTTGCTATTGTGAATAATGCCGCAATAAACATACGTGCACATGTGTCTTTATAGCAGCATGATTTATAGTCCTCTGGGTATATACCCAGTAATGGGATGGCTGGGTCAAATGGTATTTCTAGTTCTAGATCCCTGAGGAATCGCCACACTGACTTCCACAATGGTTGAACTAGTTTACAGTCCCACCAACAGTGTAAAAGTGTTCCTATTTCTCCACATCCTCTCCAGCACCTGTTGTTTCCTGACTTTTTAATGATTGCCATTCTAACTGGTGTGAGATGGTATCTCATTGTGGTTTTGATTTGCATTTCTCTGATGGCCAGTGATGGTGAGCATTTTTTCATGTGTTTTTTGGCTGCATAAATGTCTTCTTTTGAGAAATGTCTGTTCATGTCCTTAAAAATCAATGTACAAACATCACAAGCATCCTTATACACCAACAACAGACAAAGAGAGAGCCAAATCATGAGTGAACTCCCATTCACAATTGCTTCAAAGAGAATAAAATACCTAGGAATCCAACTTACAAGGGACGTGAAGGACCTCTTCAAGGAGAACTACAAACCACTGCTCTAGGAAATAAAAGAGTATATAAACAAAGGGAAGAACATTCCATGCTCTTGGGTAGGAAGAATCAATATCATGAAAATGGCCATACTGCCCAAGGTAATTTACACTTTCAATGCCATCCCCATCAAGCTACCAATGACTTTCTTCACAGAATTGGAAAAAACTACTTTAAAGCTCATATGGAACCAAAAAAGAGCCCGCATCACCAAGTCAATCCTAAGCCAAAAGAACAAAGCTGGAGGCATCACACTACCTGACTTCAAACTATACTACAAAGCTACAGTAACCAAAACAGCATGGTACTGGTACCAAAACAGAGATATAGATCAATGGAACAGAACAGAGACCTCAGAAATAACGCCACATATCTACAACTATCTGATCTTTGACAAACCTGAGAAAAACAAGCAATGGGGAAAGGATTCCCTATTTAATAAATGGTGCTGGGAAAACTGGCTAGCCATATGTAGAAAGCTGAAACTGGATCCCTTCCTTACACCTTACACAAAAATCTATTCAAGATGGATTAAAGACTTAAACGTTCGACCTAAAACCATAAAAACCCTAGAAGAAAACCTAGTCATTACCATTCAGAACATAGGCATGGGCAAGGACTTCATGTCTAAAACACCAAAAGCAATGGCAACAAAAGCCAACATTGACAAATGGGATCTAATTAAACTAAGGAGCTTCTGCACAGCAGAAGAAACTATCATCAGAGTGAACAGGCAACCTACAAAATGGGAGAAAAGTTTCACAAGCTACTCATCTGACAAAGGGCTAATATCCAGAATCTACAATGAACTCAAGCAAATTTACAAGAAGAAAACAAACAACCCCATCAAAAAGTGGGTGAAGGACATGAACAGACATTGAGCAGTTTTGAAAAACTCTTTTTGTAATATCTGCAAGTGGACATTTGGAGCGCTTTTTGGCCTATGGTGGAAAAGGAAATATCTTCATTTAAGAACTAGATGGAAGCATTCTGTGGAACTGCATTTTGATGTGCGCATTCCTCTCACAGCACTGAAACTTTATTTTAATTGAACAGTTTTGAGAACGCTCATTTTGTAGAATCTGCAAGTGGACATTTGGAGTGCTTTGCAGCCGATGGTGGTAAAGGAAATATCTTCACATTAAAACTAGGCAGAAGCATTCTGACAAGCTTATTTGTCATTTATCTCATGGAGTTGCCATTTATCTCATGGAGTTGAACTTAACTTTCGATAGAGCAGTTTTGAAACACTCTTTTTGTAGAATCTGCAAGTGGACATTTGGAGAGCTTTGAGGCCTGTGGTGGAAAAGGAAATATCTTCACACAAAACTAGACAGAAGCAATCTGACAAAGTTTTTGTGATGTGTGCATTCATCTCGCAGAGTGGAACCTTAATTTCGATTGAGCAGTTTTGAAACACTCCTTTTGTAGAATCTGTAAGTGGACATTTGGAGCGCTTTGATGCCTATGGTGGAAAACGAAATATCTTCACATAATAACTAGACAGAAGCATTCTGAGAAACTTCAATGTGATGTGTGCATTCATCTCATAGAGTTGAAACTTTCTTTTGATTGAGCCACTTTGAAACACTCTTTCTGTAGTATCTGCAAGTGGACATTTTTGGCGCTTTGAGGCAATGGTGGAAAATGTAACATCTTCACATAAAAACTAGACAGAAGAATTCTGAGAAACTTCTTTGAGATGTGTGCCTTCATGTTACAGAGTTGAACCTTTCTTTTGATTGAGCAGTTAGGAAACACACTTTTTGAAGAATCTTCAAGTGGACAATTGGAGCACTTAGTGGCCTATGGTAGAAAAGGAAATATGTTCACATAAAATCTAGACAGAAGCAATCGGACAAGAGCAACTTTGAAACACTCTTTCTGTAGTATCTGCAAGCGGACATTTTTGGCGTTTTGAGGCAATGGTGGAAAAAGAAATATCTTCATACAAGAACTATACAGAAACATTCTGAAAATCTTCACCGAGCTGTGTGGATTCATCTCACAGAGTTGAACCTTTCTTTTGATTGAGCAGTTTTGAAAGACTCTATTTGTAGAATCTGAATTTGGACATTTGGTGCGCTTTGCGGCCCATGGTGGAAAAGGAAATATCTTCACATAAAAACTAGACAGAAGCATTCTGACAAACTTCTTTGTGATTTGTGCATTCATCTCACAGAGTTGAACCTTTCTTTTGATTGAGCGGCTTTGAAACACTCTTTTTGTAGAATCCGCATGTGGACATTTGGAGCTCTTTGAGGACTGTGGTGGAAAACGAAATACCTTCACATAAAAACTATACAGAAATATTCTGATAAACTTCTTTGTTATGTGTGCATTCTTCTCACAGATTTGAACCTTTCTTTTCATTGAGCAGTTTTGAAAAACTCTTTTTCTGGAATCTGCAAGTGTACATTTGAAGCGCTTTGAAGCCTATGGCTTAAAAGGAAATATGTTCACATAAAAACTAGACAGAATCATTCATAGAAAATCCTTTGTGTTGTGTGCATTCATCTCACCGGGTTGAACATTTCTTTTGATTGAGCAGGTTTAAACATTCTTTTTGTAGAATCTGCAAGTGGACGTTAGGAGCCCTTTGAGTCCTGTGGTGGAATAGGAAATATGTTCATTTAAGAACTAGACAGAAGCATTCTGAGAAACTTCTTTGTGATGTGTGCATTCATCTCACAGAGTTGAAACTTTCTTTTCATTGAGCAGTTTTGAAACAATCTTTTTGTAGAATCTGCAAGTAGACATTTGGAGGACTTTGCGGCCTATGGTGGAAAAGGAAACATCTATACATGAAAACCAGACAGAAGCATTCTGACAAACTTCTTTGTGATGTGTGCTTTCATATCACAGAGTTGAACATTTCTTTTGCTTGAGCAGTTTGGAAACACTCTTTTCATAGAACCCGCATGTGGACATTTGGAGTGCTTTGAGGCCTACGGTGGAAAAGGAAACATCTTCATATGAAAACTAGACAGAAGCATTCTGACAGACTTTTTTGTGATGTGAGAATTCATCTCACAGAGTTGAACCCTACCTTCGATTGAGCTGTTTCGAAACACTCTTTTTGTAGGATTTGCAATTGGATATTTGGAGCGCTTTGAAGACTATGGTGGAAAAGGAAATATCTGCACATAAACACTAGACAGAATTATTCTGAGAATATTCTTTGTGATGCGTGCATTCATCTCACAGAGGTGAACCTTTCTTTTGATTGAGCAGTTTTGAAACACTATTTTTGTGGGATCTGTAAGTGGACATTTGGAGCGTTTTGACGCCTATGCTGGAAAAGGAAATATCTTCACATAAAAACTGGACAGAAGCATTCTGAGAAATTTCTTTGTGATGTGAGCATTCATCTCACAGACTTGAAGCTTTCTTTTGATTGAGCAGCTTTGAAACACTCTTTTTGTAGAATCTACATGTGGAAATTTGGAGCGTTTTGAGGCCTATTGTTGAAAAGGAAATATCTTCACATAATAACTAGACACAAGCATTCTGAGAAACTTCTTTGCGATATGTGCATTTATCTCACAGCGTTGATGTTTTGTTTTGATAGAGTGGTTTGGAAACTCTTTTTGTAGAATCTGCAAGGGGACATTTGGAGAGCTTTGAGTCCTGTGGTGGAAAAGGAAATATCTACACTTAAGAACCTGACAGAAGAATTCTGAGAAACTTCTTTGTGAAATGTGCATTCATCTCACAGAGTTGAACCTTTCTTTTGATTGAGCAGTTTTGAAACACTCTTTCTGTAGGATCTGCAAGTGGACATTTGCAGCCCTTTGGGGCCTACGGTGGAAAAGGAAATATCTTCATATAAAGACTAGACAGAAGCATTCTGGCAAATTTCTTTGTGATGTGTGCATTCATCTCACTGAGGTGAACCTTTCTTTTGACTGAGTAGTTTGGAAACTCTCTTTTTGTGGAATCCGGAAGTGGACATTTGGAGTGCTTTGGGACCAATGGTGGAAAAGGAAATATCTTCACTTAAGAACTAGACGGAAGCATTCTCAGAAACTTCTTTGTGATGTGTGCATTCATCTCACAGAGTTGAACCTTTCTTTTGATTGAGCAGTTTTGAAACACTCTTTTCGTAGAATCTGCAAGCGGACATTTGGAGCGCTTTGAGGCCTATGGTGGAAAAGGAAATATCTTCACATAAAAACTAGACAGAAACATTCTGAAAAACCTCTTTGTGATGTGTGCATTCATCTCACAGGGTTGAAACTTACTTTCGATTGAGCAGTTTTGAAACCCTCTTTTTGTAGAGTCTAGAATTGGACATTTGGAGTGCTTAGAGTCCTATGGAGGAAAAGGAAATATCTTCATATAAAAACTAGACAGAAGCGTTTTGAGAAACTCTTTGTGATGTGTGCATGCATTCTTCTCACAGATTTGAACCTTTCTTTTGATTCAGCAGCTTTGAAACACTCTTTTTGTAGCATCTAGAATTGGACATTTGGAGCGCTTAGAGTCCTATGGTGGAAAAGGAAATATATTCACGTAAAAACTAGACAGAATCATTCAGAGAAAATTCTTTGTGATGTGTGCATTCATCTCAGAGAGTTAAACCGTTATTTTGATGGAGCAGTTTGGAAAAACTTTTTTTGTACTATCTGGATGTTCACATTTGGAGCGTTTTGAGGCCTATGGTGTAAAAGGAAATATCTTCAAATAAAAACTAGACAGAAGCATTCTGAGAAACTTCTTTGTGATGGGTGCATTCATCTCACAGAGTTGAACATTTCTTTTGATTCAGCAGCTTTGAAACACTCTTTTTGTAAAATATGCAAGAGGACATTTGGAGTGCTTTGAGGCCAATGGTGGAAAAGGAAATATCTTCACATAAAAACTAGACAGAAGCATTCTGAGAAACTTCTTTGTGACGTGTGCATTCATCTCAGAGTGTTGAACCTTTCTTTTGATTGAGCAGCTTTGAAACACTCTTTTTTTAGAATCTGCATGTGGAGATTTGGAGCGCTTTGAGGCCAATGGTGGAAAAGGAAATATCTTCACATAAAAACGATTCAGAAATATTCTGAGAAACTTCTTTCTGATGTGTGCACTCATGTCACAGAGTTGAGCCTTTATTTCATTGAGCAGTTTTTATTTATTTATTTATTTATTTATTATTATACTTTAAGTTTTAGGGTACATGCGCACAATGTGCAGGTTAGTTACGTATATATACATGTGCCACGCTGGTGGACTGCACCCACTAACTCGTCATCTAGCATTAGGTATATCTCCCAATGCTATCCCTCCCCCCTCCCCCCACCCCACAACAGTCCCCAGAGTGTGAAGTTCCCCTTCCTGTGTCCATGTGTTCTCATTTTTCAATTCCCACCTATGAGTGAGAATATGCAGTGTTTGGTTTTTTGTTCTTGCGACAGTTTGCTGAGAATGATGATTTCCAATTTCATCCATGTCCCTACAAAGGACATGAACACATCATTTTTTATGGCTGCATAGTATTCCATGGTGTATATGTGCCACATTTTCTTAATCCAGTCTATCATTGTTGGACATTTGGGTTGGTTCCAAGTCTTTGCTATTGTGAATAATGCCGCAATAAACATACGTGCACATGTGTCTTTATAGCAGCATGATTTATAGTCCTCTGGGTATATACCCAGTAATGGGATGGCTGGGTCAAATGGTATTTCTAGTTCTAGATCCCTGAGGAATCGCCACACTGACTTCCACAATGGTTGAACTAGTTTACAGTCCCACCAACAGTGTAAAAGTGTTCCTATTTCTCCACATCCTCTCCAGCACCTGTTGTTTCCTGACTTTTTAATGATTGCCATTCTAACTGGTGTGAGATGGTATCTCATTGTGGTTTTGATTTGCATTTCTCTGATGGCCAGTGATGGTGAGCATTTTTTCATGTGTTTTTTGGCTGCATAAATGTCTTCTTTTGAGAAATGTCTGTTCATGTCCTTAAAAATCAATGTACAAACATCACAAGCATCCTTATACACCAACAACAGACAAAGAGAGAGCCAAATCATGAGTGAACTCCCATTCACAATTGCTTCAAAGAGAATAAAATACCTAGGAATCCAACTTACAAGGGACGTGAAGGACCTCTTCAAGGAGAACTACAAACCACTGCTCTAGGAAATAAAAGAGTATATAAACAAAGGGAAGAACATTCCATGCTCTTGGGTAGGAAGAATCAATATCATGAAAATGGCCATACTGCCCAAGGTAATTTACACTTTCAATGCCATCCCCATCAAGCTACCAATGACTTTCTTCACAGAATTGGAAAAAACTACTTTAAAGCTCATATGGAACCAAAAAAGAGCCCGCATCACCAAGTCAATCCTAAGCCAAAAGAACAAAGCTGGAGGCATCACACTACCTGACTTCAAACTATACTACAAAGCTACAGTAACCAAAACAGCATGGTACTGGTACCAAAACAGAGATATAGATCAATGGAACAGAACAGAGACCTCAGAAATAACGCCACATATCTACAACTATCTGATCTTTGACAAACCTGAGAAAAACAAGCAATGGGGAAAGGATTCCCTATTTAATAAATGGTGCTGGGAAAACTGGCTAGCCATATGTAGAAAGCTGAAACTGGATCCCTTCCTTACACCTTACACAAAAATCTATTCAAGATGGATTAAAGACTTAAACGTTCGACCTAAAACCATAAAAACCCTAGAAGAAAACCTAGTCATTACCATTCAGAACATAGGCATGGGCAAGGACTTCATGTCTAAAACACCAAAAGCAATGGCAACAAAAGCCAACATTGACAAATGGGATCTAATTAAACTAAGGAGCTTCTGCACAGCAGAAGAAACTATCATCAGAGTGAACAGGCAACCTACAAAATGGGAGAAAAGTTTCACAAGCTACTCATCTGACAAAGGGCTAATATCCAGAATCTACAATGAACTCAAGCAAATTTACAAGAAGAAAACAAACAACCCCATCAAAAAGTGGGTGAAGGACATGAACAGACATTGAGCAGTTTTGAAAAACTCTTTTTGTAATATCTGCAAGTGGACATTTGGAGCGCTTTTTGGCCTATGGTGGAAAAGGAAATATCTTCATTTAAGAACTAGATGGAAGCATTCTGTGGAACTGCATTTTGATGTGCGCATTCCTCTCACAGCACTGAAACTTTATTTTAATTGAACAGTTTTGAGAACGCTCATTTTGTAGAATCTGCAAGTGGACATTTGGAGTGCTTTGCAGCCGATGGTGGTAAAGGAAATATCTTCACATTAAAACTAGGCAGAAGCATTCTGACAAGCTTATTTGTCATTTATCTCATGGAGTTGCCATTTATCTCATGGAGTTGAACTTAACTTTCGATAGAGCAGTTTTGAAACACTCTTTTTGTAGAATCTGCAAGTGGACATTTGGAGAGCTTTGAGGCCTGTGGTGGAAAAGGAAATATCTTCACACAAAACTAGACAGAAGCAATCTGACAAAGTTTTTGTGATGTGTGCATTCATCTCGCAGAGTGGAACCTTAATTTCGATTGAGCAGTTTTGAAACACTCCTTTTGTAGAATCTGTAAGTGGACATTTGGAGCGCTTTGATGCCTATGGTGGAAAACGAAATATCTTCACATAATAACTAGACAGAAGCATTCTGAGAAACTTCAATGTGATGTGTGCATTCATCTCATAGAGTTGAAACTTTCTTTTGATTGAGCCACTTTGAAACACTCTTTCTGTAGTATCTGCAAGTGGACATTTTTGGCGCTTTGAGGCAATGGTGGAAAATGTAACATCTTCACATAAAAACTAGACAGAAGAATTCTGAGAAACTTCTTTGAGATGTGTGCCTTCATGTTACAGAGTTGAACCTTTCTTTTGATTGAGCAGTTAGGAAACACACTTTTTGAAGAATCTTCAAGTGGACAATTGGAGCACTTAGTGGCCTATGGTAGAAAAGGAAATATGTTCACATAAAATCTAGACAGAAGCAATCGGACAAGAGCAACTTTGAAACACTCTTTCTGTAGTATCTGCAAGCGGACATTTTTGGCGTTTTGAGGCAATGGTGGAAAAAGAAATATCTTCATACAAGAACTATACAGAAACATTCTGAAAATCTTCACCGAGCTGTGTGGATTCATCTCACAGAGTTGAACCTTTCTTTTGATTGAGCAGTTTTGAAAGACTCTATTTGTAGAATCTGAATTTGGACATTTGGTGCGCTTTGCGGCCCATGGTGGAAAAGGAAATATCTTCACATAAAAACTAGACAGAAGCATTCTGACAGACTTCTTTGTGACTTGCGCATTCATGTCACAGAGTTGAACCTTTCTTTTGAATGAGCAGCTTTGAAACACTCTTTTTGTAGAATCTGCATGTGGATATTTGGAGCTCTTCGAGGCCTATGGTGGAAAAGCAAATACCTTAACATAAAAACTATACAGAAATATTCTGACAAACTTCTTTGTTATGTGTACGTTCTTCACACAGATTAGAACCTTTCTTTTCATTGAGCAGTTTTGAAAAACTCTTTTTGTGGAATCTGCAAGTGTACATTTGAAGCGCTTTGAGGCCTATGGTTTAAAAGGAAATATGTCCACATAAAAACTAGACAGAATTATTCATAGAAAATCCTTTGTGTTGTGTGCATTCATCTCACCGGGTTGAACATTTCTTTTGATTGAGCAGGTTTAAACACTCCTTTTGTAGAATCTGCAAGTGGACATTGGGAGCCCTTTGAGTCCTATGGTGGAATAGGAAATATCTTCATTTAAGAACTAGACAGAAGCATTCTGAGAAACTTCTTTGTGATATGTGCATTCATCTCACAGAGTTAAACATTTCTTTTGATTGAGCTGTCTTGAAACTCTATTTTGTAGAATCTGCAAGTGGACATTTGGAGCGCTTTGAGGCTTATGTAGAAAAGGAAATATCTTCACATAAAATCTAGACAAAAGCAATCTGAGAAACTTCTTTGTGATGTGTGCATTCATCTCACAGAGTTAAAATTTTTTTTGATTAAGCAGTTTTGAAACTCTCTTTTTGTAGAATCTGCAAGTCGACGTTTGGAGCCCTTTTAGGCCTATGGTGGAAAAAGAAATATCTTCACATAAAAACTAGACAGAATAATTCTGAGAAACTTCTTTGTGATATGTGCGTTCATCTCACAGAGTTGAAACTTTCTTTTGATTGAGCCGTTTGGAAACACTCTTTTTGTAGAATCTGAAAGTGGAAATTTGGAGTGCTTTGTGGCCTATGGTAGAAAAGGAAATATCTTCACATAAAACCTACACAGAAGCAATCTGAGAAAATTCTTTGTGATGTGTGCTTTCATCACACAGAGATAAACCTTTCTTTTGATTGAGGAGATTTGAAACTCTCTTTTTGTAGAATCTGCAAGTGGACAATTGGAGTACTTTGAGGCCAATGGTGGAATAGAAAATATCTCCACGTAAGAATAGACAGAAGATTTCTGAGAAACTTCTTTGTGATGTGTGTATTCATGTCACAGATTTGAACCTGTCTGTTGATTGAGTAGTTTGGAAACACTCTTTTTTAGAATCTGCAAGTGGACATTTGGAGCGCTTTGCGGCCTATGGTAGAAAAGGAATTATCTTCACATAATATCTAGACAGAAGCAATCTGAGAAACTTCTTTGTGATATGTGCATTCATCTCACAGAGTTAAGCCATTCTTTTGATTGAGCAGTTTTGAACCTCTCTTTTCGTACACTCTGCAAGTGGACATTTCAAGCACTTTGAGGCTTACGGTGAAAAAGGAAATATCTTCCCATAAAAAGTAGACAGAAGAATTCTGAAAAACTTTGTGATGGGCACGTTCATCTCACAGAGTTGAAACTTTCTTTTGATTGAGCAGTTTGGAAACCCTCTTTATATAGAATCTGCAAGTGGACATTTGGAGCACTTTGCGGCCTATGGTAGACTAGGAAATATGTTCACATAAAATCTAGACAGAAGTAATCTGAGAAACAACTTTGTGATGTGTGCATTCATCTCACAAAGATAAACGTTTCTTTTGATTGAGCAGTTTTGAAACTGTCTTTTTGTAGAATCTGCAAGTGGACATTTGGAGCACTTTGAGGCCTATGGTGGAAAAGGAAATATCTTCACATAAAAACTACATAAAAGCATTCTGAGAAAGATTTTGTGATGTGCCCATTGATCACCCAAAGTTGAATCTTTCTTTTGAAGGACCAGTTTTGAAATACTCTCTTTGTAGAATCTTCAAGTGGACATTTCGAGCGCCTTTAGGCCTATGGTTTAAAAGGAAATATCTTCACATAAAAACAAGACAGAAGAATTCTGAGAAAGTTCTTTGTGATATGTGCGTTCATCTCACAGAGTTGAGCCTTTCTTTTGATTGAGCAGTGTTGAAACCCTCTTTTTGTAGAATCTGCAAATGGTCATTTGGAGCACTTTGAAGCCTACAGTGGAAAAGGAATTTATCTTCACATAAAAACTAGAGAGAAGAATTCTGACAAACTTCTTTGTGATGTGTGCGTTCATCTCACAGAGTTGAAACTTTCTTTTGATTGAGCTGTTTGGAAACAGTCTTTTTGTAGAATCTGCAAGTGGACATTTGGAGCACTTTGTGGCCTATGATAGAAAAGGAAATATCTTCACATAAAATTCAGACAGAGCCAATCTGAGAAACTACTTTGTGATGTGTGCATTCATTTCACAGAGTTAAAACTAGTTTGGTTGAGCAGTTTTGATACTCTCTTTTTGTAGAATCTGCAAGTGGACATTTGGAGCGCTTTTAGGCCTATGGTGGAAAAGGAAATATCTTCACCTAAATACTAGACAGAAGAATTCTGAGAAACTTCTTTGTGATGTGTGCGTTCATCTCACTGAGGTAAACCTTCATTTTGATTGAGCATTTTGGAAGCACTCCTTTTGCAGAATCTGCAAGTGGAGATTTGGAGCGCTTTGGGGCCAGTGGTAGAAAAGGAAATACCTGCACATAAAATCTAGACAGAAGAAATATGAGAAAATTCTTTGTGATGTGTGCATTCATCTCAGAGACTTAAACATTGCTTTTGACAGAGCATTTTTTAAACTCTGTTTTTGTAGAATCTGGAAGTGTACATTTGGAGCGTTTTGAGGACAATGTGGAAAAGAAAATATCTTCACATAAAAACCAGATTGAAGAATACTGAGAAACTTCTTTTTGATGTGTGCATTCATCTCACAGAATGGAACCTTTCTTTTGATTGAGCTGTTTGGAAACACTCTTTTTGTAGAATCTGCAAGTGGACATTTGGAGCACTTTGTGGCCTATGGTAGAAAAGGAAATATCTTCACTAAAATTCAGACAGAAGCAATCTGAGAAACTACTTTGTGATGTGTGCATTCATTTCACAGAGTTAAACTTTTCTTTTGATTGAGCTGTCCTGAAACTCTATTTTGTAGAATCTGCAAGTGGACATTTGGAGCGCTTTGAGGCCTATGGTAGTAAAAGAAACATCTTCACATAAAATCTAGACAAAAGCAATCTGAGAAACTTCTTTGTGATGTGTGCATTCATCTCGTAGAGTTGAACCTTTCTTTTGATTGAGCAGTTTGGAAACACTCTTTTTGTAGAATTGGCAAGTGGACATTTGGAGTGCTTTGAGGCCTGTGGTGGAAAAGGAAATGTCTTCACATAAAAACTAGACAGAAGAATTCTGAGAAACTTCTTTGTGATGCGTGCATTCATCCCACAGAGTTGAACTTTTTTTTTGATTGAGCAGTTTGGAAACTCTCTTTTTGTAGAATCTGCATGTGGACATTTGGAGCACTTTGAGGCCTGTGGTGGAAAAGGAAATATCTTCACATAAAACCTAGACAGAAGCAATCTGAGAAACTTCTTTGTGATGTGTGCATTCATCCCACAGAGTTGAACCTTCCTTTTCATTGAGCAGTTTGGAATCACTCTTTTTGTAGAATGTGCAAGTGGACATTTGGAGCGCTTTGCGGACTATGGTAGAAAAGGAAATATCTTCACATTAAATCTAGACAGAAGCAAACTGTGAAATTTCTTTGGGATGTGTGCATTCGTCTCACAGAGTTAAACCTTCCTTTTGATAGAGCAGTATTGAAACTCTCTTTTTGTAGAATCTGCAAGTGGACATTTGGAGTGCTTTCAGGCCTACGGTGGAAAAGGAAATATCTTCATGTAACAACTAGACCGAAGAATTCGGACAAACTTCTTTGTGATGTGTGCATTCATCTCACAGAATTGAGCCTTTCTTTTGATTGAGCAGTGTTGAAACCCTCTTTTTGTAGAATCTGCAAATTGTCATTTGGAGTGCTTTGAGGCCTATGGTGGAAAAGGAATTTATCTTCACATAAAAACTAGAGAGAAGAATTCTGACAAACTTCTTTATGATGTGTGCGTTCATCTCACAGATTTGAAACTTTCTTTTGATTGAGCAGCTTGGAAATAGTCTTTTTGTAGAATATGCAAGTGGACATTTGGAGTGCTTTTTGGCCTATGGACGAAAATGAAATATCTTCATATAAAATCTAGACAGTAGCAATCTGAGAAACTTCTTTGTAATGTGTGCATTCAACTCAGAGAGTTAAAACTTCATTTGATTGAGCAGTTTTGAAACTCTCTTTTTGTAGAATCTGCAAGTGGACATTTGGAGCGCTTTGAGGTCTATGGTGGAAAAGGAAATATCTTCACATAAAAACTGGACAGAAGAATTCTGACAAACTTCCTTATGATGTTTGCGTTCATCTCACAGAGTGGAACCTTTCTTTGGATAGAGCAGTTTTGAAACTCTCTTTTTATAGAATGTGCAAGTGGACATTTGGAGCACTTTTAGGCCTATGGTGGAAAAGGAAATATCTTCACATAAAAAAATGACAGAAAAATTCTGAGAAACTTATTTTTGCTGAATGCGTTCATCTGAGAGAGTTGAACCTTTCTTTTGATTGAGCAGTTTGGAAACACTCTTTTTGTAGAATCTGCAAGTGGACATTTGGAGTGCTTTGAGGCCTATGGTGGAAAAGGAAATATCTTCACATAAAATCTAACAGAAGCAATCTGAGAAACTTCATTGTGATATGTGCATTCATCTCAGAGAGTTGAACTTTTCTTTTGATTGAGCAGTTTTGAAACTCTCTTTTTGTAAAATCTGCAAGTGGACTTTTGGAGCGCTTTGAAGCCTATGGTGGAAATGGAAATATCTTCACATAAAATCTAGACCGAAGAATTCTGAGAAACTTCTTTTTGAAGTGTGTTTTCATCTCATTTGAACTTTCCTTATGATTGAGCAGTCTGGAAACACTCTTTTTGCAGAATCTGCAAGTGAACATTTGGTGTGCTTTGCAGCCTATGGTTGAAAAGGAAATATCTTCATATAAAATCTAGACAGAAGTAATCTGAGAAACTTCTTTCTGATGTGTGCATTGATCTCATAGAGTTTAACCTTTCTTTTGATTCAGCAGTTTTGAAACTCTCTTTTTGTAATATCTGCAAGTGGACATGTGGTGCGCTTTGAGGCCTATGGTGGAATAGGAAATATCTTCACATAAAAAATAGATAGAAGCATTCTGTGAAACTTCTTTGTGATGTGTGCATTCATCTCCCAAGTTTGTACCTTTCTTTTGATGGACTAGTTTTGAAATACTCTTTTCATGGCATCTGCAAGTGGACATTTCGAGCGCATTAAGGTCTATGATTGAAAATGAAATATCTTCACATAAAAACTAGACAGAAGAATTTTGAGAAACTTCTTTGTTATTTGTGCTTTCATCTCACAGAGTTGAATCTTTCTTTTGTTTGAGCAGTTTGGAAACACTCTTTCTGAAGGGTCTGCAAGTGGACTTTTGGAGTGGTTTGCGGCCTCTGGTAGGAAAGGAAATATCTTCACATAAAATATAGACAGAAGCAATCTGTGAAACTTCTTCATGAAGTGTGCATTCGTCTCACAGAGTTAAACCTTTCTTTTGATTGAGCAGTTTTGAAACTCTCTTTTTGAAGAATTTGCAAGGGGACATATGGAGCGTTTTGTGGCCTATGGTGGAAAAGGAAATACCTTCGCACAAAACTAGACAGAAGAATTCTGAGAAACTATTTTGTGATGTGTGCGTTCATCTCACAGATTTGAACCTTTCTTTTGATTGAGCAGTTTTGATACTCTGTTTTTGTAGTGTCTGCAAGTGAACATTTGGTGCGCTCTTTGGCCTATGGTAGAAAATGAGGCATCTTCACATAATATCTAGACAGAAGCAATCTGAGAAACTTCTTTGTGATGCGTGCATTCATCTCACAGAGTTAAACCTTTCGTTTCATTGAGCCGTTTTGAAACTCTCTTTTTGTAGAATCTTCAAGTGGACATTTGGAGCACTTTGAGGTCTATGGTGAAAAAGGAAATATCTTCACATAAAACCTAGACAGAAGAATTCTGACAAACTTCTTTGAAATGCGTGCACCCGTCTCGCAGAGTTGAACCTTTCTTTTGATTGAGCAATTTGAAAACACTTTTTTTTGTAGAATCGGCAAGTGGACATTTGTTCCGCTTTGTGACCTATGGTAGAAAATGATATATCTTCACATAAAGTCTCGACAGACGCAATCTGAGAAACTTCTTTCTGATGCGTGCATTCATCTCACCAAGTTAAACTTTTCTTTTGCTTGAGAAGTTTTGAAACTATCTTTTTGTAGAATCCGCAAGTGGACATTTGGAGAGCTTTGAGGCGTATGGTGGAAAAGGAAATATCTTCACATTAAAAGTAGACAGAAGAATTCCGACAAACATCTTTGATATGCGTGCATTCATCTCTCAAAGTTGAACCTTTCTTTTGATTGAGCAGTTTGGAAGCACTCTTTTTGTAGAATCTGTAAGTAGACATTTGCCGCACTTTGCAGCCTATGGTAGAAAAGGAAATAACTTCACATAAAATCTAGACAGAAGCAATCTGAGAAACTTCTTTATGATGTGTGCTTTCATCTAACAGAGTTAAACATTTCTTTTGACTGAGGAGTTTTGAAACTCTCTTTTAGTAGAATCTGCAAGTGGACATTTGGAGCACTTTTAGGCCTATGGTGGAAAAGAAACTATCTTCATATAAAAACCAGACAGAAGAATTCTGATAAACTTCTTTGTGATGCATGAGTTCATCTGACAGAGTTGAACCGTTCTTTCAATTGAGGAGTTTGGAAACACTCTTTTTTTAGAATCTGGAAGTGGACATTTGGAGTGCTTTGAGGCCTATGGTGGAAAAGGAAATATCTTCACATAAAGTCTAAAAGAAGCGATCTGAGAAACTTCATTGTGGTGTGCGCATTCATCTCACAGAGTTGAACCATTCCTTTCATTGAGCACTTTTGAAACTCTCTTTTTGTAAAATATGCAAGTGGAATTTTGGAGCACTTTGAGGCCTATGGTGGAAAGGAAATATCTTCACATAAACACTAGACAGAATAATTCCGAGAAAGGTTTTGTGATGTGTGCGTTCACCTCACAGAGTTGAACTTTTCTTCTGATTGAGCAGTTTTGAAACACTCTTTTTGTAGAATCTGCAAGTGGATATTTGGTGTCCTTTGCAACCTATTGTATAAAAGGAAATATCTTCACATAAAATCTAGACAGAAACAGTCTCAGAAACTTGTTTGTGATTTGCGCATTCATGTGACAGAGTTAACCCTTTATTTTGATTGAGCAGTTTTGAGACTTTCTTTTTGTAGAATCTGCAAGTGGACCTTTGGAGCGCTTTGAAGCCTATGGTGGAAAAGGAAATATCTTCACATAAAAACTAGACAGAAGAATTCTGACAAACTTCTTTGAGATGCATGCATTCATGTCACAGAGTTGAACATTTCTTTTGATTGAGCAGTTTCGAAACACTGTTTTTGTAGTATCTGCAAATGGACATTTGGTGAGCTTTGTGTCCTATGGTAGAAAATGAAATATCTTCACATAAAATCTAGACAGAAGAAATCTGAGAAACGTCTTTGTGATGTGTGCATTCATTTCACAGAGTTAAACCTTTCTTTTGATTCAGCAGTTTTGAAACTCTCTTTTTGTAGAATCTGGAAGTGGACATTTGGAGCGCATTGAGGTCTATGGTGGAAAAGGAAATATCTTCACATAAAAACTAGACAGAAGAGTTCTGACAAACTTCTTTGGGATGCGTGCATTCATGTCACAGAGTTGAACCTTTCTTTTGATTGAGCAGTTTGGAAACACTCTTTCTGTAGAATCTGCTAGTGGACATTTGGTGCACTTTGTGGCCTATGGTAGAAAATGAAATATCTTCACATAAAATCTAGACAGAAGCAATCTGAGAAACTTCTTTGTGATGTGTGCATTCATCTCACAGAGTTAAACTTTTGTTTTGATTGAGAAGTTTTGAATCTCTCTTTTTGTAGAATCTCCAAGTGGATATTTGGAGCACTTTGAGACCTATGGTGGAAAAGCAAATATCCTCACATAAAAACTAAACAGAAGAATTCTGAGAAACTTCTTTGAGATGCGTGAGTTCATCTCACAGAGTTGAACCTTTCTTTTGATTGAGCAGTTTGGAAACACTCTTTTTGTAGAATCAGTTAGTGGACATTTGGTGTGCTTTGTGGCCTATGGTAGAAAATGAAATATCTTCACATAAAATCTAGACAGAAGCAATCTGAGAAACTTCTTCATGATGTGTGAACTCATCTCACAGAGTTAAGCTTTTATTTTGATTGAGAAGTTTTGAAACTCTCTTTTTGTAGAATCTGCAAGTGGACATTTGGAGCACTTTGAGACCTATGGTGGAAAAGGAAATATCTTTACATAAAAACTAGACAGAATAATTCTGAGAAACTTCTTTGTGATGTGTGCGTTCATCTCACAGAGTGGAAACTTTCTTTTGTTTGAGCAGTTTGGAAACACTCTTTTTGTGGAATATACATGTGGACATTTGGAATGCTTTGCGGCCTATGGCAGAAAAGGAATTATCCTCTCTTAAAATCTAGACAGAAGCAATCTGAGAAACATCTTTCTGATGTTTGCATTCATCTCAGAGACTTAAACCTTTCTTTTGATTGAGCAGTTTTGAAACTCTCCTTTTGTAGAATCTGCAAGTGGACATTTGGAGCGCTTTGAGACATATGGTGGAAAAGGAAATATCTTCACATTAAGACTAGACAGAAGAATTCTGACAAACTTCTTTGAGATGCGTGTGTTCATCTCACAGAGTTAAACCTTTCTTTTGATTGAGCAGTTTGGAAACACTCTTTTTGTATCATCCACAAGGGGACATTTGGAACGCTTTGCAGATTATGGTAGGAAAGGAAATAACTTCATATGAAATCTGGACAGAAGCAATCTGAGAAACTATTTTGTGATGTGTGCATTCATCTCACAGAGTTAAACCTTTCTTTTGATTGAGCAGTTTTGAAACTCTCGCTTTGTATAATCTGCAAGTGGATATTTGGAATGCTTTGAAGCCTATGGAGGAAAAGGAAATATCTTCATATAAAAACCAGACAGAAGAATTCTGAGAAACTTCTTTCTGATGTGTGCATTCATCTCACAGAGTTGAACTTTGTTTTGATTAAGCAGTTTGGAAACACTCTTTTAGTAGAATCTGCAAGTGGACATTTGGAGAGGTTTGTGGCCAATGGTACAAAAGAAAATATCTTCACATAAAATCTAGACAGAAGCAATCTGAGAAACTACTTTGTGATGTGTACATTCATCTCATGGAGGTAAAGCTTTCTTTTGATTGAGTCGTTTTGAAACTCTCTTTTTGAAGAATCTGCAAGTGGACATCTAGAGCGCTTGAGGCCTATGGTGAAAAAGAAAATATCTGCATATAAAAACTAGACAGAAGAATTCTGAGAAACCCCTTTGTGATATGTGCGTTCATCTCACAGAGTTGAACCTTTATTTTGATAGAGCAGTTTGGAAACACACTTTCTGTAGAATCTGCAAGTTGACATTTGGAGCACGTTGTGGCCTATGGTAGAAAAGTAAATATCTTCACATAAAATCTAATAGAAGCAATCTGAGGAACATCTTTTTGATGTGTGCATTCAACTCACAGAGTGAGAGCTTTTTATTGGTGGGGCGGTTTGGAAACTCTATTTTTGTAGAATCTGCAAGTGGACATTTTGAGCGTTCTGTGGCCTATGGTGGAAAAGGAAATATCTTCACATAAAAACAAGACAGAAAAATTCTGAGAAACTTTTCTGGATGCGTGCGTTCATCTCAGAGAATTGAACTTTTCTTTTGGTTGACCAGGTTGGAAACACCCTTTTTGTAGAATCTGCAAGTGGACATATGGAGCACTTTGTGGCCTTTGGTAGAAAATGAAATATCTTCACATAAAATCTAGACAGAAGCAATCTGAGAAACTTCTTTGTGATGTGTACGTTTATCTCCCAGAGTTGAACATTTCTATTCATGGATCAGTTTTGACATACGCTTTTTGTAGAATCTGCAAGTGGGGATTTCGAGTGCCTTGAGACCTATGGTGGAAAATGAAATATCTTCATATAAAAACTAGACAGAAAAATTCTGAGAAACGTCTTTGTGATATGTGGGTTCATCTCACAGAGTTGAAACTTTCTTTTGATTGAGCAGTTTAGAAATATGATTTTTGTAGAATCTGCAACTGGACATTTGGAGCGCTTTGCGGCCTATGGTAGAAAAGGAAATATCTTCACATAAAATCTAGACTAAAGCAATCTGAGAAACTTCTTTGTGATGTGTGCATTCATCTCACAGTGCTAAAACTTTCTTTTGATTGAGCATTTTTTGGACTCTGTTTTGTAGAATCTGCAAGTGGACATTTGGAGCCCTTTGAGGCCTGTGGTGGAAAAGGAAATATCTTCACATAAAAACTAGACAGAAGAATTCAGAGAAACTTCTTTGTGATGTGTGTGTGTGTAATTTTTGATATTTTATTTACAGTATATAAAATGTTTTTGGTGTACTTTTAGTTAATATTATATGTACAATATATGAAATATATTTACTGTATTTTTGACATTTTATGTACAGTATATAAGATATATTTGGTGTCCTTTTGATATTTTATGTAAATTATATAATATATATTTGGTGTAGTTTGTGATAATTTACATAGGGTGTGTAATATATATTTACTGTACTTTTTGATATTTTATTTACAGTATATTATACATTTGGTGTAATTTTTGATATTTTATGTACAGTATATTAAATATAATTATTGTAGTTTTTGATAGTTTATTTACAGTATATATAACACATATTTGGTGTACTTTTTGATATTTTATTTACAGTATATAATATTCATTTGGTTTAAATTTTGATATTTTATGTGCAGTATATTAAATATAATTACAGTAGTTTTTGATAGTTTATGTACACTATATATAACACAATTTGGTGTACTTTTTGATATTTTATGTACAGTATGTAATATATATATACTATATTATTTGATATTTTATTTACAGTATATAAAATTTATTTGGTGTACTTTTAGTTAATATTATATGTACAATATATGAAATAAATTTACTGTAAGTTTTGAAATTTTATGTACAGTATATAAGGTATATTTGGTGTCCTTTTGATATTTTATGTAAATTATATAATATATATTTGGTGTAGATTGTGATATTTTACATATGGTGTGTAATACATATTTACTGTTCCTTTTGATATTTTATTTACAGTATAAAATGTACATTTGGTGTAATATTTGATATTTTATGTACAGTATATTAAATATAATTACTGTAGTTTTTCATAGTTTATTAACAGTATATATAACACATATTTGGGGTACTTTTGATATTTTATGTACAGTATGTAATATATATTTACTGTACTTTTTGATATTTTATTTACAGTATATAAAATGTATTTGGTGTACTTTCAGTTAATATTATATGTACAATATATGAAATATATATCCTGTACTTTTTGATATTTTATGAACAGTATATAAGATATATTTGGTGTCCATTTGTTATTTTATGTAAATTATATAATATATATTTGGTGTAGTTTTTGATATTTTACAGAGGGTGTGTAGCATATATTTACTGTCCTTTTTGATATTTTATTTACAGTATATAGTATACATTTGGTGTAATTTTTGATATTTTATATACAGTATATTAAATATAATTACTGTAGTTTTTGATAGTTTATTTACAGTATATATAACACATATTTGGTTTACTTTTTTATATTTTATGAACTGTATGTAATATATATTTACTGTACTTTTTGATATTTTATTTACACTATATAAAATGTATTTGGTGTACTGTTAGTTAATATTATATGTACAATATATGAAATATATTTACTGTACTTTTTGACATTTTATGTACAGTATATAAGATATATTTGGTGTACTTTTCATATTTTATGTAAATTATATAATATATATTTTGTGTAGATTGTGATATTTTACATATGGTGTGTAATATATATTTACTGCACTTTATGATATTTTATTTACAGTATATAATATACATTTGGTGTAATTTTTCATATTTTATGTACAGTATATTAAATATAATTACTGTAGAATTTATAGTATATTTAGAGTATATATAACACATATTTGGTGTAATTTTTGATATTTTATGTACAGTATGTAATACATATTTACTGTACTTTTTGATATTTTATTTACAGTATATAAAATGTATTTTGTGTACTTTTAGTTAATATTATATGTACAATATATGAAATACATTTACTGTAATTTTTGATATTTTATGTACAGTATATAAGATATATTTGGTGTTCTTTTGATATTTTATGTAAATTATATAATATATATTTGGTGTAGTTATTGATATTTTACATAGGGTGTGTAATATATATTTACTGTACTTTTTGATATTTTATTTACAGTATATAATATTCATTTGGTGTAATTTTTGATATTTTATGTACAGTATATTAAATATAATTACAGTAGTTTTTGATAGTTTATGTACAGTATATATAACACAAATTTGGTGTACCTTTTGATATTTTATGTACAGTATGTAATATATATTTACTGTACTTTTTGATATTTTATTTACAGTATATAAAATGTATTTGGCGTACTTTTAGTTAATATTATATATACAATGTATGAAATATATTTACTGTACTTTTTGATATTTATGTACAGTATATAACATATATTTGCTGTCGTTCTGATATTTTACGTAAATTATATAATATATATTTGGTGTGGTTTTTGATATTTTACATAGGGTGTGTACTATATATTTACTGTCCTTTTTGATATTTTATTTAGAGTTTATATTATACATTTGGTGTAATTTTTGATATTTTATGTACAGTATATTAAATATAAGTACTGTAGTTTTTGATAGTTTATTAACAGTATATATAACACATATTTGGTGTAATTTTTGATATTTTATGTACAGTATGTAATACATATTTACTGTACTATTTGATATTTTATTTACACTATATAAAATGTATTTGGTGTACTTTATTTAATATTATATGCACAATATATGAAATATATTTACTGTACTTTTTGATATTTTATGTACAGTATATAAGATATATTTGGCATACTTTTGATATTTAATGTAAATTATGTAATATATATTTGGTGTAGATTGTGATATTTTACATATGGTGTGTAATATATATTTACTGTACTTTTTGATATTTTATTTACAGTACATAATATACATTTGGTTTAATTTTTGATATTTTATGTACAGAATATTAAATATGATTACTGTAGATTTTATAGTTTATTTACAGTATATATAACACATATTTGGTGCACTTTTTGATATTTTATGTACAGTATGTAATACATATTTACTGTAATTCTTGATATTTTATTTAGAGTATATAAAATGTATTGGGTGTACTTTTAGTTAATATTATATGTACAATATATGAAATATGTTTACTGTAATTTTTGATATTTTATGTACAGAATATAAGATATATTTGGTGTCCTTTTGATATTTTATGTAAATTATATAATATATATTTGGTGTAGATTGTGATATTTTACATATGGTGTGTAATATATATTTACTGTAATTTTTGATATTTTATTTACAGTATATAATATACATTTGGTGTAATATTTGATATTTTATGTACAGTATATTAAATATAATTAGTGTAGTTTTTCAAAGTTTATTTACAGTATATATAACACATATTTGGGGTACTTTTGATATTTTATGTACAGTATGTAATATATATTTACTGTACTTTTTGATATTTTATTTACAGTATATAAAATGTATTTGGTGTACTTTTAGTTAATATTATATGTACATTATATTAAATATATTTACTGTACTTTTTGATATTTTATGTACAGTATATAAGATATATTTTGTGTCCTATTGATATTTTATGTAAATTATATAATATATAATTGGTGTAGTTTTTGATATTTTACATAGGGTGTGTAGTATATATTTCCTGTCCTTTTTGATAATTTATTTACAGTATATAATATACATTTGGTGTAATTTTTGATATTTTATGTACAGTATATTAAATATAATTACAGTAGTTTTTGATAGTTTATGTACAGTATATGTAACACATATTTGGTGTACTTTTTGATATTTTATGTACAGTATGTAATATATATTTACTGTACATTTTGATATTTTATTTACAGTATATAAAATGTATTTGGTGTACTTTTAGTTAATATTATATGTACAATATATGAAATATATATCCTGTACCTTTTGATATTTTATGTACAGTATATAAGATATATTTGGTGTCCATTTGTAATTTTATGTAAATTATATAATATATATTTGGTGTAGTTTTTGATATTTTAGAGAGGGTGTGTAGTATATTTTTACTGTCCTTTTTGATATTTTATTTACAGTATATAGTATACATTTGGTGTAATTTTTGATATTTTATATACAGTATATTAAATATAATTACTTTAGTTTTTGATACTTTATTTACAGTATATATAACACATATTTGGTTTACTTTTTAATATTTTATGAACTGTATGTAATATATATTTACTGTACTTTTTGATATTTTATTTACAGTATATAAAATGTATTTGTTGTACTGTTAGTTAATATAATATGTACAATATATGAAATATATTTACTGTACTTTTTGTTATTTTATGTACAGTATATAATATATATATGTTCTCCTTTTGATATTTTATGTAAATTATATAATATATATTTGGTGTAGTTTTTGATATTTTACATAGGGTGCGTAATACATATTTACAGTCCCTTTTCATATTTTATTTAGAGTATATAATATACATTAGGTGTAATTTTTGATATTTTACGTACAGTATATTAAATGTAATTACTGTAGTTTTAATAATTTATTTACAGTATATATAACACATATTTGGTGTACTTTTTGATATTTTATCTACAGTATGTTATATATATTTACTGTACATTTTGATATTTTATTTACAGTATATAAAATGTATTTGGTGTACTTTTAGTTAATATTATATGTACAATATATGAAATATATTTACTGAATATTTTGATATTTTATGTAGAGTATATAAGATATATTTGGTGTCCTTTTGATATTTTATGTAAATTATATAATATATATTTTTAGTTCTTGATATTTTACATGGAGTGTAATATATATTTACTGTCTTTTTGATATATTATTTACAGTATATAATATACATTTGGTGTAATTTTTGATATTTCATGTACAGTATATTAAATGTAATTACTGTAGTTTTTGATAGTTTATTCACAGTATATATAACACATATTTGGTGGACTTTTTGATATTTTATTTACAGTAGATAACATATACTTACTGTAATTTTTGATATTTTATTTACAGTATGTAAAATGTATTTGTTGTACTTTTAGTTAATATTATATGTACAATATATGAAATATATTTTCTGTACTTTTTGATATTTTATGTAGAGTATACAATATATATTTGGTGTACTTTTGATATTTTATGTAAATTATATAATATATATTTGGTGTAGTTTTTGATATTTTACATAGAGTGTAATATATATTTACTGTCCTTTTTGATATTTTATTTAGAGTGTATAATATACATTTGGTGTAATTTTTGATATTTTATGTACAGTATATTAAATATAATTACTGAAGATTTTGATAGTTTATTTACAGTATATATAACACATATTTGGTGTACTTTTTGATATTTTATGTACAGTAGATAATATATACTTACTGAAATTTTTGATATTTTATTTACAGTATGTAAAATGTATTTGGTGTACTTTTAGTTAATACTTTATGTACAATATATGAAATATATTTACTGTACTTTTTGATATTTTATGTACAGTATATAATATATATTTGGTGTACTTTTGATATTTTATGTAAATTATATAATATATATTTGGTGTAGTTTTTGATATTTTACATAGACTGTAATAAATATTTACTGTCCTTTTTGATATTTTATTTAGAGTGTATAATATACATTTGGTGTAATTTTTGATATTTTATGAACACTATATTAAATATAATTACTGAAGATTTTGATAGTTTACAGTATATATAACACATATTTGGTGTACTTTTTGATATTTTATGTGCAGTAGATAATATATACTTACTGTAGTTTTTGATATTTTATTTACAGTATGAAAAATGTATTTGGTGTACTTTTAGTTAATATTATATGTACAATATATGAAATATATTTACTGTACTTTTTGATATTTTATGTACAGTACATAATATATATTGGGTGTACTTTTGATATTTTATGTAAATTATATAATATATATTTGGTGTAGTTGTTGATATTTTACATAGAGTGCAATATATATTTACTGTCCTTCTTGATATTTTATTTAGAGTGTAAAAAATACATTTGGTGTAACTTCTGATATTTTATGAACAGTATATTAAATATAATTACTGAAGATTTTTATAGTTTATTTACAGTATATATAACACATATTTGGTGTACTTTTTGATATTTTATGTACAGTAGATAATATATACTTACTGTAATTTTTTATATTTTATTAACAGTATGTAAAATGTATTTGTGTACTTTTAGTTAATATTATATGTACAATATATGAAATATATTTACTGTACTTTTTGATATTTTATGTACAGTATATAAGATATATTTGGTGTACTTTTGATACTTTATGTAAATTATATAATATATATTTGGTGTAGATTTTGATATTTTATATGGAGTGTAATATATATTTACTGTCCTTTTTGATATTTTATTTAGAGTGTATAATATACATTTGGTGTAATTTTTGATATTTTATGAACAGTATATTAAATATAATTACTGAAAATTTTGATAGTTTATTTACAGTATATATAACACATATTTGGTGTACTTTTTGATACATTATGTACAGTATGTAATACATATTTACTGTAATTTTTGATATTTTATTTACAGTATATAAAATGTTTTTGGTGTACTTATAGTTAATATTATATGTACAATATATGAAATATATTTACTGTATTTTTGACATTTTATGTACAGTATAAAAGATATATTTGGTGTCCTTTTGATATTTTATGTAAATTATATAATATATATTTGGTGTAGTTTGTGATAATTTACATAGGGTGTGAAATATATATTTACTGTACTTTTTGATATTTTATTTACATTATATTATACATTTGGTGTAATTTTTGATATTTTATGTACAGTATATTAAATATAATTATTGTAGTTTTTGATTGTTCATTTACAGTATATATAACACATATTTGGTGTACATTTTGATATTTTATTTACAGTATATAATATTCATTTTGTTTAAATTTTGCTATTTTATGTGCAGTATATTAAATATAATTACAGTAGTTTTTGATAGTTTATGTACACTATATATAACACATATTTGGTGTACTTTTTGATATTTTATGTACAGTATGTAATATATATACTATATTATTTAATATTTTATTTACAGTATATAAAATTTATTTGGTGTACTTTTAGTTAATATTATATGTACAATATATGAAATAAATTTACTGTAAGTTTTGAAATTTTATGTACAGTATGTAAGGTATATTTGGTGTCCTTGTGATATTTTATGTAAATTATATAATATATATTTGGTGTAGATTGTGATATTTTACATATGGTGTGTAATATATATTTACTGTTCTTTTGATATTTTATTTACAGTATATAATGTACATTTGGTGTAATATTTGATATTTTATGTACAGTATATTAAATATAATTACTGTAGTTTTTCATAGTTTATTAACAGAATATATAACACATATTTGGGGTACTTTTGATATTTTATGTACAGTATGTAATATATATTTACAGTACTTTTTGATATTTTATTTACAGTATATAAAATGTATTTGGTGTACTTTTAGTTAATATTATATGTACAATATATGAAATATATATCCTGTACTTTTTGATATTTTATGAACAGTATATAAGTTATATTTGGTGTCCATTTGTTATTTTATGTAAATTATATAATATCTATTTGGTGTAGTTTTTGATATTTTACAGAGGGTGTGTAGTATATATTTACTGTCCTTTTTGATATTTTATTTACAGTATACAGTATACATTTTGTGTAATTTTTGATATTTTATATACAGTATATTAAATATAATTACTGTAGGTTTTGATAGTTTATTTACAGTATATATAACACATATTTGGTTTACTTTTTTATATTTTATGAACTGTATGTAATATATATTTACTGTACTTTTTGATATTTTATTTACACTATATAAAATGTATTTGGTGTACTGTTAGTTAATATTATATGTACAATATATGAAATATATTTAGTGTACATTTTGACATTTTATGTACAGTATATAAGATATATTTGGTGTACTTTACATATTTTATGTAAATAATATAATATATATTTTGTGTACATTGTGATATTTTACATATGGTGTGTAATATATATTTACTGCACTTTATGATATTTTATTTACAGTATATAATATACATTTGGTGTAATTTTTCATATTTTATGTACAGTATATTAAATATAATTACTGTAGAATTTATAGTATATTTACAGTATATATAACACATATTTGGTGTAATTTTTGATATTTTATGTACAGTATGTAATATATATTTACTGTATTTTTGATATCTTATTTACAGTATATAAAATGTATTTTGTGTACTTTTAGTTAATATTATACGTACAATATATGAAATACATTTACTGTAATTTTTGATATTTTATGTACAGTATAAAAGATATATTTGGTGTCCTTTTGATATTTTATGTAAATTATACAATATATATTTGGTGTAGATTGTGATATTTTACATAGGGTGTGAAATATATATTTACTGAACTTTTTGGTATTTTATTTACAGTAAATAATATAAACTTGGTGTAATTTTTGATATTTTATGTACAGTATATTAAATATAATTACTGTAGATTTTGATAGTTTACTTAGAGGATATATATCACGTATTTGGTGTACTTTTTCATATTTAAGTACAGTATGTAATATATATTTACTGTACTTTTTGATATTTTATTTACAGTATATAAAATGTATTTGGTGTACTTTTAGTTAATATTATATGTACAATATATAAAATATATTTACTGTACATTTTGATATTTTATGTGCTGTATATAAGGTATATTTGGTGTCCTTTTGATATTTTATGTAAATTATATAATATATATTTGGTGTAGTTTGTGATATTATACATAGGGTGTGTAATATATATTTACAGTACTTTTTGATATTTTATTTACAGTAAATAATATACATTTGGTGTAATTTTTGATATTTTATGTACAGTATATTAAATATAATTACTGTAGTTTTTGATAGTTTATTTACACTATATATAACACATATTTGGTGTACTTTGTGATATTTTATGTACAGTATGTAATATATATTTACCTATATTTTTGATATTTTATTTACACTATATAAATTGTATTTGGTGTACTTTTAGTTAATATTATATGTACAATATATGAAAAATATTTACTGTACAATTTGATATTTTATGTACAGTGTATAAGATATATTTGGTGTCCTTTTGATATTTTATGTAAATTATATAATATATATTTGGTGTAGATTGTGATATTTTACATATGGTGTGTAATATATATTTACTGTACTTTTTGATATTTTATTTACAGTAAATAACATACATTTGGTGTAATTTTGATATTTTATGTACAGTATATTAAATATAATTACTGTAGTATTTGATAGTATATTTAGAGTATATGTAACACATATTTGGTGGACATTTTGATATTTTATGTACAGTATGTAATATATATTTACTGTAATATTTGATATTTTATTTACAGTATAAAAATTGTATTTGGTGTACTTTTAGTTAATATTATATGTACAATATATGAAATATATTTACTGTACATTTTGATATTTTATGTACAGTATATAAGATATATTTGGTGTCCTTTTGCTATTTTATGTAAATTATATAATATATATTTGGTGTAGTTTTTGATATTTTACATAGGGTGTGCAATGTATATTTACTGTACTTTTTGATATTTTATTTACAGTATATTATACATTTGGTGTAATATTTTATATTTTATGTGCAGTATATTAAATATAATTACTGTAGCTTTTGATAGTTTATTTAAAGTATATATAACACATATTTGGTTTACTTTTTATATTTTCGGAACTGTATGTAATATATATTTACTGTACTTTTTATATTTTATTTACAGTATATAAAATGTATTTGGTGTACTGTTAGTTAATATTATATGTACAATATATGAAATATATTTACTGTACTTTTTGATATTTTATGTACAGTATATATGATATATTTGGTGTCCTTTTGATATTTTATGTAAATTATATAATATATATTTGGTGTAGATTGTGATATTTTACATATGGTGTGTAATATATATTTAGTGTACTTTTTGATATTTTATTTACAGTAAATAATATACTTTTGGTGTAATTTTTGATATTTAATGTACAGTATATTATATATAATTACTGTAGTTTTTGATAGTTTATTCACAGTATATATAACACATATTTGGTGTACTTTTTTATATTTCATGTACTGTATGTAATATATATTTACTGTAATTTTTGATATTTTATTTACACTATATAAAATGTATTTGGTGTACTTTTAGTTAATATTATATGTACAATATATGAAATATATTTACTGTAATTGTTGATATTTTATGTACAGTATATTACATATATTTGGTGTCCTTTTGATATTTTATGTAAATTATATAATATATATTTGGTGTAGATTGTGATATTTTACATATGGTGTGTAATATATATTTACTGTACTTTTTGGTATTTTATTTACAGTAAATAATATACATTTGGTGTAATTTTTGATATTTTATATACAGTGTATTAAATATAATTACTGTAGTTTTTGATAGTTTATTTACAGCATATATAACACATATTTGGTGTACTTTTTGATATTTTATGTACAGTATGTAGTATATATTCACTGTAATTTTTCATATATTATTTACACTATATAAAGTTTATTTGGTGTACTTTTAGTTAATATTATATGTACAATATATGAAATATATTTACTGTACATTTTGATATTTTATGTACAGTATATAGGATATATTTGGTGTCCTTTTGATATTATATGTAAATTATATAATATCTATTTGGTGCAGATTGTGATATTTTACATATGGTGTGTAATATATATTTACTGTACTTTTTGAAAGTTTATTTACACTATATGAAATGTATTTGGTGTACTTTTAGTTAATATTATATGTACAATATATGAAATATATTTACTATACTTTTTGATATTTTATGTACAGTATATAAGATATGTTTGGTGTCCTTTTGATATTTTATATAAATTATATAATATATATTTGTTGTAGATTGTGATATTTTTCATATGGTGTGTAATATATATTTACTGTACATTTTGATATTTTATTTACAGTAAATAATATACATTTGGTGTAATTTTTGATATTTTATGTACAGTATATTAAATTTAATTACTGTAGTTTTGATAGTTTATTTACAGTGTATATAACACATATTTGTTGTACTATTTGATATTTTATGTACAGTATGTAATATAAATTTACTGTAATTTTTGGTATTTTATTTACAGTATATAAAATCTATTTGGTGTACTTTTAGTTAATATTACATGTACAATATATGAAATATATTTACTGTACATTTTGATATTTTTGTACAGTATATAAGGTATATTTGGTATCCTTTTGATATTTTATGTAAATTATATAATATATATTTGGTGTAGTTTGTGATATTTTACATAGGGTGTGTAATATATATTTACTGTACTTTTTGGTATTTAATTTACAGTAAATAATATACATTTGGTGTAATTTTTGGTATTTTATGTACAGTATATTAAATATAATTACTGTAGATTTTGATAGTTTATTTACAGTATATATAACACATTTTTGGTGTACTTTTTGATATTTTATGTACAGTATGTAATATATACTCACTGTAATTTTTGATATTTTATTTACACTATATAAAATGTATTTGGTGTACTTTTAGTTAATATTATATGTACAATATATGAAATATATTTACTGTACTTTTTGATATTTTATGTACAGTATATAAGATATATTTGGTGTACTTTTGATATCTTATGAAAATTATATAATATATATTTGATGTAGATTGTGATATTTTACATATGGTGTGTAATATATATTTAATGCAATTTTTGATATTTTATTTACTGTAAATAACATACATTTGGTGTAATTTTTTATATTTTATGTACAGTATATTAAATATAATTACTGTAGTTTTTGATAGTTTATTTAGTGTATATATAACACATATTTGGTGTACTATTTGATAATATATGTACAGTATGTAATATATAGTTACTGTAATTTTTGATATTTTATTTACAGTATATAAAATATATTCGTTGTACTTTTAGTTAATATTATATATACAATATATGAAATATATTTACTGTACATTTTGATATTTTATGTAAAGTATATAAGGTATATTTTTTGTCCTTTTGATATTTTATGTAAATTATATAATATATATTTGGTGTAGTTTTTGATATTTTACATAGTGTGTGTAATATATATTTACTGTAATTTTTGGTGCTTTATTTAGAGTAAATAATATACATTTGGTGTAATTTTTGATATTTTATGTACAGTAAATTAAAAATAATTACTGTAGTTTTTGATAGTTTATTTACAGTATATATAACACATATTTTGTGTACTTTTTGGTATTTTATCTACAGTATGTAATATATATTCACTGTAATTTTTTATATTTTATTTACGCTATATAAAAGGTATTTGGTGTACTTTTAGTTAATATTATATGTACAATATATGAAATATATTTACTGTAATTTTTGATATTTTATGTACAGTATATAAGATATATTTGGTGTCCTTTTGATAGTTTCTGTAAATTATATAATATATATTTGGTGTAGATTGTGATACTTTACATATGGTGTGTAATATATATTTACTGTAGTTTTTGATATTTTATTTACAGTATATAAAATGTATTTGGTGTACTGTTAGTTAATATTATATGTACAATATATGAAATATATTTACTGTACATTTTGATATTTTATGTACAGTATATCAGATATATTTGGTGTACTTTTGATATTTTATGTAAATTATATAATATATATTTTGTGTAGATTGTGATATTTTACATAAGGTGTGTCATATATATTTACTGTTGTTTTTGATATATTATTTACAGTAAATAACATACATTTGGTGAAATTTCTGATATTTTTTGTACAGTATATTAAATATAATTACTGTAGTTTTTCATAGTTTATTTACAGTATATATAACACATATTTGGTGTACTTTTTGATAATATATGTACAGTATGTAATATATATTTACTGTAATTTTTGATATTTTATTGACAGTATATAAAATGTATTCGGTGAACTTTTAGTTAATATTATATATACAATATATGAAATATATTTACTGTACTTTTTGATATTTTATGTACAGTATATGAGATATATTTGGTGTCCTTTGATATTTATTGTGAATTATAAAATATATACTTGGTGTAGTTTTTGATATTTTACATAATGTGTGTCATATATATTCACTGTCCTTTTTGATATTTTATTTACGGTATATAATATACATTTGGTGTGATTTTTGAAATTTTATGTACAGTATATTAAATACAATTACAGTAGTTTTTGATAGTTTACAGTATATATAACACATATTTGGTGTATTTTTGATATTTTATGTACAGTATGTAATATATATTTACTGTAATTTTTGATATTTTATTTACAGTATATAAAATGTATTTGGTGTACTTTTAGTTAATATTATATGTACAATATATGAAATATATTTACTGTACTTTTTGATATTTTATGTACAGTATATGAGATATATTTGGTGTCCTTTGATATTTATTGTAAATTATAAAATATATACTCGGTGTAGTTTTTGAGATTTTACATAGTGTGTGTCATATATATTCACTGTCCTTTTTGATATTTTATTTACGGTATATAATATACATTTGGTGTGATATTTGAAATTTTATGTACAGTATATTAAATATAATTACTGTAGTTTTTGATAGTTTACAGTATATATAACACATATTTGGTGTACTTTTTGATATTTTATGTACAGTATGTAATATATATTTACTGTAATTTTTGATACTTTATTTACAGTATATAAAATGTATTTGGTGTACTTTTAGTTAATATTATATGTACAATATATGTAATATATTTACTGTACTTTTTGATATTTTACATACAGTATATAAGATATATTTGGTGACCTTCCGATATTTTTTGTAAATTATATAATATATATTTGGTGTAAATTTGGATATTTTACATAGGGTGTGTAATATATATTTACTGTATTTTGGATATTTTATTTACACCATATAATGTACATTTGGAGTAATTTTTGATATTTTATGTACAGTATATTGAATATAATTACTGTAGTTTTTTATAGTTTACAGTATATATAACACATATTTGGTGTACTTTTTGATATTTTATGTACAGTATGTAATATATATTTACTGTAATTTTTGATATTTTATTTAAAGTACATAAAATGTATTTGGTGTACTTTTAGTTAATATTATATGTACAATATATGAAATATATTTACTGTACTTTTTGATATTTTATGTACAGTATATGAGATATATTTGGTGTCCTTTGATATATACTGTAAATTATAAAATATATACTTGGTGTAGTTTTTGATATTTTACATAGTGTGTGTCATATATATTCACTGTCCTTTTTGATATTTTATTTACGGTATATAATATACATTTGGTGTGATTTTTGAAATTTTATGTACAGTATATTGAATATAATTACTGTAGTTTTTTATAGTTTACAGTATATATAACACATATTTGGTGTACTTTTTGATATTTTATGTACAGTATGTAATATATATTTACTGTAATTTTTGATATTTTATTTAAAGTACATAAAATGTATTTGGTGTACTTTTAGTTAATATGATATGTACAATATATGAAATATATTTACTGTACTTTTTGATATTTTATGTACAGTATATGAGATATATTTGGTGTCCTTTGATATATATTGTAAATTATAAAATATATACTTGGTGTAGTTTTTGATATTTTACATAGTGTGTGTCATATATATTCACTGTCCTTTTTGATATTTTATTTACGGTATATAATATACATTTGGTGTGATTTTTGAAATTTTATGTACAGTATATTAAATATAATTACTGTAGTTTTTGATAGTTTACAGTATATATAACACATATTTGGTGTACTTTTTGATATTTTATGTACAGTATGTAATATATATTTACTGTAATTTTTGATATTTTATTTACGGTATATAATATACATTTGGTGTGATTTTTGAAATTTTATGTACAGTATATTAAATATAATTACTGTAGTTTTTGATAGTTTACAGTATATATAACACATATTTGGTGTACTTTTTGATATTTTATGTACAGTATGTAATATATATTTACTGTAATTATTGATATTTTATTTACAGTATATAAAATGTATTTGGTGTACTTTTAGTTAATGTTATATGTACAATATATGTAATATATTTACTGTACTTTTTGATATTTTACATACAGTATATAAGATATATTTGGTGACCTTCCGATATTTTTTGTAAATTATATAATATATATTTGGTGTAAATTTGGATATTTTACATAGGGTGTGTAATATATATTTACTGTATTTTGGATATTTTATTTACACCATATAATGTACATTTGGAGTAATTTTTGATATTTTATGTACAGTATATTGAATATAATTACTGTAGTTTTTAATAGTTTATTTACAGTATATATAACACATATTTGGTGTACTTTTTGATATTTTATGTATAGTATGTAATATATATTTACTGTAATTTTTGATATTTTATTTACAGTATATAAAATGTATTTGGTGTACTTTTAGTTAATATTATATGTACAATATATGAAATATATTTACTGTACTTTTTGATATTTTATGTACAGTATATGAGATATATTTGGTGTCCTTTGATATTTATTGTAAATTATAAAATATATACTTGGTGTAGTTTTTGATATTTTACATAGTGTGTGTCATATATATTCACTGTCCTTTTTGATATTTTCTTTACGGTATATAATATACATTTGGTGTGATTTTTGAAATTTTATGTACCGTATATTAAATATAATTACTGTAGTTTTCGATAGTTTACAGTATATATAACACATATTTGGTGTACTTTTTGATATTTTATGTGCAGTATGTAATATATATTTACTGTAATTTTTGATATTTTATTTACAGTATATAAAATGTATTTGGTGTACTTTTAGTTAATATTATATGTAGAATATACGAAATATATTTACTGTAGTTTTTGATATTTTACGTACAGTATATAGGATATATTTGGTGTCCTTCCGATATTTTTTGTAAATTATATAATGTATATTTGGTGTAATATTTGATATTTTACATAGGGTGTGTAATATATATTTACTGTATTTTGGATATATTATTTACACTATATAATGTACATTTGGAGTAATTTTTGACATTTTATGTACAGTATATTAAATATAATTACTGTAGTTTTTGATAGTTTATTTACAGTATATATAACACATGTTTGGTGTAATTTTTGATATTTTATGTACAGTATGTAATATATATTTACTGTACTTTTTGATATTTTATTTAAAGTACATAAAATGTATTTGGTGTACTTTTAGTTAATATTATATGTACAATATATGAAATATATTTACTGTACTTTTTGATATTTTATGTACAGTATATGAGATATATTTGGTGTCCTTTGATATATATTGTAAATTATAAAATATATACTTGGTGTAGTTTTTGATATTTTACATAGTGTGTGTCATATATATTCACTGTCCTTTTTGATATTTTATTTACGGTATATAATATACATTTGGTGTGATTTTTGAAATTTTATTTACAGTATATTAAATATAATTACTGTAGTTTTTGATAGTTTACAGTATATATAACACATATTTGGTGTACTTTTTGATATTTTATGTACAGTATGTAATATATATTTACTGTAATTTTTGATATTTTATTTACGGTATATAATATAAATTTGGTGTGATTTTTGAAATTTTATGTACAGTATATTAAATATAATTACTGTAGTTTTTGATAGTTTACAGTATATATAACACATATTTGGTGTACTTTTTGATATTTTATGTACAGTATGTAATATATATTTACTGTAATTTTTGATATTTTATTTACAGTATATAAAATGTATTTGGTGTACTTTTAGTTAATATTATATGTACAATATATGTAATATATTTACTGTACTTTTTGATATTTTACATACAGTATATAAGATATATTTGGTGACCTTCCGATATTTTTTGTAAATTATATAATATATATTTGGTGTAAATTTGGATATTTTACATAGGGTGTGTAATATATATTTACTGTATTTTGGATATTTTATTTACACCATATAATGTACATTTGGAGTAATTTTTGATATTTTATATACAGTATATTGAATATAATTACTGTAGTTTTTAATAGTTTATTTACAGTATATATAACACATGTTTGGTGTACTTTTTGATATTTTATGTATAGTATGTAATATATATTTACTGTAATTTTTGATACTTTATTTACAGTATATAAAATGTATTTGGTGTACTTTTAGTTAGTATTATATGTACAATATATGGAATATATTTACGGTAGTTTTTGATATTTTACGTACAGTATATAGGATATATTTGGTGTCCTTCCGATATTTTTTGTAAATTATATAATGTTTATTTGGTGTAATATTTGATATTTTACATAGGGTGTGTAATATATATTTACTGTATTTTGGATATATTATTTACACTATATAATGTACATTTGGAGTAATTTTTGACATTTTATGTACAGTATATTAAATATAATTACTGTAGTTTTTGATAGTTTATTTACAGTATATATAACACATGTTTGGTGTAATTTTTGATATTTTATGTACAGTATGTAATATATATTTACTGTACTTTTTGATATTTTATTTACAGTATATAAAATGTATTTGGTGTACTTTTAGTTAATATTATATGTACAATATATGAAATATATTTACTGTACTTTTTGATATTTTATGTACAGTATATGAGATATATTTGGTGTCCTTTGATATTTATTGTAAATTATAAAATATATACTTGGTGTAGTTTTTGATATTTTACATAGTGTGTGTCATATATATTCACTGTCCTTTTTGATATTTTATTTACGGTATATAATATACATTTGGTGTGATTTTTGAAATTTTATGTACAGTATATTAAATATAATTACTGTAGTTTTTGATAGTTTACAGTATATATAACACATAATTGGTGTACTTTTTGATATTTTATGTACAGTATGTAATATATATTTACTGTAATTTTTAATATTTTATTTACAGTATATAAAATGTATTTGGTGTACTTTTAGTTAATATTATATGTACAATATATGTAATATATTTACTGTACTTTTTGATATTTTACATACAGTATATAAGATATATTTGGTGACCTTCTGATATTTTTTGTAAATTATATAATATGTATTTGGTGTAAATTTGGATATTTTACATAGGGTGTGTAGTATATATTTACTGTATTTTGGATATTTTATTTACACCATATAATGTACATTTGGAGTAATTTTTGATATTTTATGTACAGTATATTGAATATAATTACTGTAGTTTTTAATAGTTTATTTACAGTATATATAACACATATTTGGTGTACTTTTTGATATTTTATGTACAGTATGTAATATATATTTACTGTAATTTTTGATATTTTATTTACAGTATATAAAATGTATTTGGTGTACTTTTAGTTAATATTATATATACAATATATGTAATATATTTACTGTACTTTTTGGTATTTTACATACTGTATATAAGATATATTTGGTGACCTTCCGATATTTTTTGTAAATTATAAAATATATATTTGGTGTAAATTTGGATATTTAACATAGGGTGTGTAATATATATTTACTGTATTTTGGATATTTTATTTACACCATATAATGTACATTTGGAGTAATTTTTGATATTTTATGTACAGTATATTGAATATAATTACTGTAGTTTTTAATAGTTTATTTACAGTATATATAACACCTATTTGGTGTACTTTTTGATATTTTATGTATAGTATGTAATATATATTTACTGTAATTTTTGATATTTTATTTACAGTATATAAAATGTATTTGGTGTACTTTTAGTTAATATTATATGTACAATATATGAAATATATTTACTGTAGTTTTTGATATTTTACGTACAGTATATAGGATATATTTGGTGTCCTTCCGATATTTTTTGTAAATTATATAATGTATATTTGGTGTAATATTTGATATTTTACATAGGGTGTGTAATATATATTTACTGTATTTTGGATATATTATTTACACTATATAATGTACATTTGGAGTAATTTTTGACATTTTATGTACAGTATATTAAATATAATTACTGTAGTTTTTGATAGTTTATTTACAGTATATATAACACATGTTTGGTGTAATTTTTGATATTTTATGTACAGTATGTAATATATATTTACTGTAATTTTTGATATTTTATTTACAGTATATAAAATGTATTTGGTGTACTTTTAGTTAATATTATATGTACAATATATGTAATATATTTACTGTACTTTTTGATATTTTACATACAGTATATAAGATATATTTGGTGACCTTCCGATATTTTTTGTAAATTATATAATATATATTTGGTGTAAATTTGGATATTTTACATAGGGTGTGTAATATATATTTACTGTATTTTGGATATTTTATTTACACCGTATAATGTACATTTGGAGTAATTTTTGATATTTTATATACAGTATATTGAATATAATTACTGTAGTTTTTAATAGTTTATTTACAGTATATATAACACATATTTGGTGTACTTTTTGATATTTTATGTATAGTATGTAATATATATTTAGTGTAATTTTTGATATTTTATTTACAGTATATAAAATGTATTTGGTGTACTTTTAGTTAATATTATATGTACAATATATGAAATATATTTACTGTAGTTTTTGATATTTTACGTACAGTATATAGGATATATTTGGTGTCCTTCCGATATTTTTTGTAAATTATATAATGTATATTTGGTGTAATATTTGATATTTTACATAGGGTGTGTAATATATATTTACTGTATTTTGGATATATTATTTACACTATATAATGTACATTTGGATTAATTTTTGACATTTTATGTACAGTATATTAAATATAATTACTGTAGTTTTTGATAGTTTATTTACAGTATATATAACACATGTTTGGTGTAATTTTTGATATTTTATGTACAGTATGTAATATATATTTACTGTACTTTTTGATATTTTATTTAAAGTACATAAAATGTATTTGGTGTACTTTTAGTTAATATTATATGTACAATATATGAAATATATTTACTGTACTTTTTGATATTTTATGTACAGTATATGAGATATATTTGGTGTCCTTTGATATATATTGTAAATTATAAAATATATACTTGGTGTAGTTTTTGATATTTTACATAGTGTGTGTCATATATATTCACTGTCCTTTTTGATATTTTATTTACGGTATATAATATACATTTGGTGTGATTTTTGAAATTTTATGTACAGTATATTAAATATAATTACTGTAGTTTTTGATAGTTTACAGTATATATAACACATATTTGGTGTACTTTTTGATATTTTATGTACAGTATGTAATATATATTTACTGTAATTTTTGATATTTTATTTACGGTATATAATATAGATTTGGTGTGATTTTTGAAATTTTATGTACAGTATATTAAATATAATTACTGTAGTTTTTGATAGTTTACAGTATATATAACACATATTTGGTGTACTTTTTGATATTTTATGTACAGTATGTAATATATATTTACTGTAATTTTTGATATTTTATTTACAGTATATAAAATGTATTTGGTGTACTTTTAGTTAATATTATATGTACAATATATGTAATATATTTACTGTACTTTTTGATATTTTACATACAGTATATAAGATATATTTGGTGACCTTCCGATATTTTTTGTAAATTATATAATATATATTTGTTGTAAATTTGGATATTTTACATAGGGTGTGTAATATATATTTACTGTATTTTGGATATTTTATTTACACCATATAATGAACATTTGGAGTAATTTTTGATATTTAATGTACAGTATATTGAATATAATTACTGTAGTTTTTAATAGTTTATTTACAGTATATATAACACATATTTGGTGTACATTTTGATATTTTATGTACAGTATGTAATATATATTTACTGTAATTTTTGAGATTTTATTTACAGTATATAAAATGTATTTGGTGTACTTTTAGTTAATATTATATGTAGAATATATGAAATATATGTACTGTACTTTTTGATATTTTATGTACAGTATATGAGATATATTTGGTGTCCTTTGATATTTATTGTAAATTATAAAATATATACTTGGTGTAGTTTTTGATATTTTACATAGTGTGTGTCATATATATTCACTGTCCTTTTTGATATTTTATTTACGGTATATAATATACATTTGGTGTGATTTTTGAAATTTTATGTACAGTATATTAAATATAATTACTGCAGTTTTTGATAGTTTACTGTATATATAACACATATTTGGTGAACTTTTTGATATTTTATGTACAGTATGTAATATATATTTACTGTAATTTTTGATATTTTATTTACAGTATATAAAATGTATTTGGTGTACTTTTAGTTAATATTATATGTACAATATATGAAATATATTTACTGTACTTTTTGATATTTTATGTACAGTATATGAGATATATTTGGTGTCCTTTGATATTTATTGTAAATTATAAAATATATACTCGGTGTAGTTTTTGAGATTTTACATAGTGTGTGTCATATATATTCACTGTCCTTTTTGATATTTTATTTACGGTATATAATATACATTTGGTGTGATTTTTGAAATTTTATGTACAGAATATTAAATATAATTACTGTAGTTTTCGATAGTTTACAGTATATATAACACATATTTGGTGTACTTTTTGATATTTTATGTACAGTATGTAATATATATTTACTGTAATTTTTGATATTTTATTTACAGTATATAAAATGTATTTGGTGTACTTTTAGTTAATATTATATGTACAATATATGTAATATATTTACTGTACTTTTTGATATTTTACATACAGTATATAAGATATATTTGGTGACCTTCCGATATTTTTTGTAAATTATATAATATATATTTGGGGTAAATTTGGATATTTTACATAGGGTGTGTAATATATATTTACTGTATTTTGGATATTTTATTTACACCATATAATGTACATTTGGAGTAATTTTTGATATTTTATGTACAGTATATTGAATATAATTACTGTAGTTTTTTATAGTTTATTTACAGTATATATAACACATATTTGGTGTACTTTTTGATATTTTATGTATAGTATGTAATATATATTTACTGTAATTTTTGATATTTTATTTACAGTATATAAAATGTATTTGGTGTACTTTTAGTTAATATTATATGTAGAATATATGAAATATATTTACTGTAGTTTTTGATATTTTACGTACAGTATATAGGATATATTTGGTGTCCTTCCGATATTTTGTGTAAATTATATACTGTATATTTGGTGTAATATTTGATATTTTACATAGGGTGTGTAATATATATTTACTGTATTTTGGATATATTATTTACACTATATAATGTACATTTGGAGTAATTTTTGACATTTTATGTACAGTATATTAAATATAATTACTGTAGTTTTTGATAGTTTATTTACAGTATATATAACACATGTTTGGTGTAATTTTTGATATTTTATGTACAGTATGTAATATGTATTTACTGTACTTTTTGATATTTTATTTACAGTATATAAAATGTATTTGGTGTACTTTTAGTTAATATTATATGTACAATATATGAAATATATTTACTGTACTTTTTGATATTTTATGTACAGTATATGAGATATATTTGGTGTCCTTTGATATTTATTGTAAATTATAAAATATATACTTGGTGTAGTTTTTGATATTTTACATAGTGTGTGTCATATATATTCACTGTCCTTTTTGATATTTTATTTACGGTATATAATATACATTTGGTGTGATTTTTGAAATTTTATGTACAGTATATTAAATATAATTACTATAGTTTTTGATAGTTTACAGTATATATAACACATATTTGGTGTACTTTTTGATATTTTATGTACAGTATGTAATATATATTTACTGAAATTTTTAATATTTTATTTACAGTATATAAAATGTATTTGGTGTACTTTTAGTTAATATTATATGTACAATATATGTAATATATTTACTGTACTTTTTGATATTTTACATACAGTATATAAGATATATTTGGTGAACTTCCGATATTTTTTGTAAATTATATAATATATACTTGGTGTAAATTTGGATATTTTACATAGGGTGTGTAATATATATTTACTGTATTTTGGATATTTTATTTACACCATATAATGTACATTTGGAGTAATTTGTGATATTTTATGTACAGTATATTGAATATAATTACTGTAGTTTTTAATAGTTTATTTACAGTATATATAACACATATTTGGTGTACTTTTTGATATTTTATGTACAGTATGTAATATATATTTACTGTAATTTTTGATATTTTATTTACAGTTTATAAAATGTATTTGGTGTACTTTTAGTTAAAATTATATGTACAATATATGAAATATATTTACTGTACTTTTTGTTATTTTATGTACAGTATATGAGATATATTTGGTGTCCTTTGATATTTATTGTAAATTATAAAATCTATACTTGGTGTAGTTTTTGATATTTTACATAGTGTGTGTCATATATATTCACTGTCCTTTTTGATATTTTATTTACGGTATATAATATACATTTGGTGTGATTTTTGAAATTTTATGTACAGTATATTAAATATAATTACTGTAGTTTTTGATAGTTTACAGTATATATAACACATATTTGGTGTACTTTTTGATATTTTATGTACAGTATGTAATATATATTTACTGAAATTTTTGATATTTTATTTACAGTATATAAAATGTATTTGGTGTACTTTTAGTTAATATTATATGTACAATATATGTAATATATTTACTGTACTTTTTGATATTTTACATACAGTATATAAGATATATTTGGTGACCTTCTGATATTTTTTGTAAATTATATAATATGTATTTGGTGTAAATTTGGATATTTTACATAGGGTGTGTAGTATATATTTACTGTATTTTGGATATTTTATTTACACCATATAATGTACATTCGGAGTAATTTTTGATATTTTATGTACAGTATATTGAATATAATTACTGTAGTTTTTAATAGTTTATTTACAGTATATATAACACATATTTGGTGTACTTTTTGATATTTTATGTACAGTATGTAATATATATTTACTGTAATTTTTGATATATTATTTACAGTATATAAAATGTATTTGGTGTACTTTTAGTAAATATTATATGTACAATATATGTAATATATTTACTGTACTTTTTGGTATTTTACATACAGTATATAAGATATATTTGGTGACCTTCCGATATTTTTTGTAAATTATATAATATATATTTGGTGTAAATTTGGATATTTAACATAGGGTGTGTAATATATATTTACTGTATTTTGGATATTTTATTTACACCATATAATGTACATTTGGAGTAATTTTTGATATTTTATGTACAGTATATTGAATATAATTACTGTAGTTTTTAATAGTTTATTTACAGTATATATAACACATATTTGGTGTACTTTTTGATATTTTATGTATAGTATGTAATATATATTTACTGTAATTTTTGATATTTTATTTACAGTATATAAAATGTATTTGGTGTACTTTTAGTTAATATTATATGTACAATATATGAAATATATTTACTGTAGTTTTTGATATTTTACGTACAGTATATAGGATATATTTGGTGTCCTTCCGATATTTTTGTAAATTATATAATGTATATTTGGTGTAATATTTGATATTTTACATAGGGTGTGTAATATATATTTACTGTATTTTGGATATATTATTTACACTATATAATATACATTTGGAATAATTTTTGACATTTTATGTTCAGTATATTAAATATAATTACTGTAGATTTTGATAGTTAATTTACAGTATATATAACACATGTTTGGTGTAATTTTTGATATTTTATGTACAGTATGTAATATATATTTACTGTTCTTTTTGATATTTTATTTACAGTATATAAAATGTATTTGGTGTACTTTTAGTTAATATTATATGTACAATATATGAAATATATTTACTGTACTTTTTGATATTTTATGTACAGTATAAGAGATATATTTGGTGTCCTTTGATATTTATTGTAAATTATAAAATATATACTTGGTGTAGTTTTTGATATTTTACATAGTGTGTGTCATATATATTCACTGTCCTTTTTGATATTTTATTTACGGTATATAATATACATTTGGTGTGATTTTGAAATTTTATGTACAGTATATTAAATATAATTACTGTAGTTTTTGATAGTTTACAGTATATATAACACATATTTGGTGTACTTTTTGATATTTTATGTACAGTATGTAATATATATTTACTGTAATTTTTGATATATTATTTACAGTATATAAAATGTATTTGGTGTACTTTTAGTTAATATTATATGTACAATATATGTAATATATTTACTGTACTTTTTGATATTTTACATACAGTATATAAGATATATTTGGTGACCTTCCGATATTTTTTTAAATTATATAATATATATTTGGTGTAAATTTGGATATTTTACATAGGGTGTGTAATATATATTTACTGTATTTTGGATATTTTATTTACACCATAAAATGTACATTTGGAGTAATTTTTGATATTTTATGTACAGTATATTGAATATAATTACTGTAGTTTTTAATAGTTTATTTACAGTATATATAACACATATTTGGTGTACTTTTTGATATTTTATGTATAGTATGTAATATATATTTACTGAAATTTTTGATATTTTATTTACAGTATATAAAATGTATTTGGTGTACTTTTAGTTAATATTATATGTACAATATATGAAATATATTTACTGTACTTTTTGATATTTTATGTACAGTATATGAGATATATTTGGTGTCCTTTGATATTTATTGTAAATTATAAAATATATACTTGGTGTAGTTTTTGATATTTTACATAGTGTGTGTCATATATATTCACTGTCCTTTTTGATATTTTATTTACGGTATATAATATACATTTGGTGTGATTTTTGAAATTTTATGTACAGTATATTAAATATAATTACTTTGTTTTCGATAGTTTACAGTATATATAACACATATTTGGTGTACTTTTTGATATTTTATGTGCAGTATGTAATATATATTTACTGTAATTTTTGATATTTTATTTACAGTATATAAAATGTATTTGGTGTACTTTTAGTTAATATTATATGTACAATATATGTAATATATTTACTGTACTTTTTGATATTTTACATACAGTATATAAGATATATTTGGTGACCTTCCGATATTTTTTGTAAATTATACAATATATATTTGGTGTAAATTTGGATATTTTACATAGGGTGTGTAATATATATTTACTGTATTTTGGATATTTTATTTACACCATATAAAGTACATTTGGAGTAATTTTTGATATTTTATGTACAGTATATTGAATATAATTACTGTAGTTTTTAATAGTTTATTTACAATATATATAACACATGTTTGGTGTACTTTTTGATATTTTATGTATAGTATGTAATATATATTTACTGTAATTTTTGATATTTTATTTACAGTATATAAAATGTATTTGGTGTACTTTTAGTTAATATTATATGTACAATATATGTAATATATTTACTGTACTTTTTGATATTTTATGTACAGTATATGAGATATATTTGGTGTCCTTTGATATTTATTGTAAATTATAAAATATATACTTGGTGTAGTTTTTGATATTTTACATAGTGTGTGTCATATATATTCACTGTCCTTTTTGATATTTTATTTACGGTATATAATATACATTTGGTGTGATTTTTGAAATTTTATGTACAGTATATTAAATATAATTACTGTAGTTTTTGATAGTTTACAGTATATATAACACATATTTGGTGTACTTTTTGATATTTTATGTACAGTATGTAATATATATTTACTGTAATTTTTGATATTTTATTTACAGTATATAAAATGTATTTGGTGTACTTTTAGTTAATATTATATGTACAATATATGTAATATATTTACTGTACTTTTTGATATTTTACATACAGTATATAAGATATATTTGGTGACCTTCCGATATTTTTTGTAAATTATATAATATATATTTGGTGTAAATTTGGATATTTAACATAGGGTGTGTAATATATATTTACTGTATTTTGGATATTTTATTTACACCATATAATGTACATTTGGAGTAATTTTTGATATTTTATGTACAGTATATTGAATATAATTACTGTAGTTTTTTATAGTTTATTTACAGTATATATAACACATATTTGGTGTACTTTTTGATATTTTATGTATAGTATGTAATATATATTTACTGTAATTTTTGATATTTTATTTACAGTATATAAAATGTATTTGGTGTACTTTTAGTTAATATTATATGTACAATATATGAAATATATTTACTGTAGTTTTTGATATTTTACGTACAGTATATAGGATATATTTGGTGTCCTTCCGATATTTTGTGTAAATTATATAATGTATATTTGGTGTAATATTTGATATTTTACATAGGGTGTGTAATATATATTTACTGTATTTTGGATATATTATTTACACTATATAATGTACATTTGGAGTAATTTTTGACATTTTATGTACAGTATATTAAATATAATTACTGTAGTTTTTGATAGTTTATTTACAGTATATATAACACATGTTTGGTGTAATTTTTGATATTTTATGTACAGTATGTAATATATATTTACTGTACTTTTTGATATTTTATTTACAGTATATAAAATGTATTTGGTGTACTTTTAGTTAATATTATATGTACAATATATGAAATATATTTACTGTATTTTTTGATATTTTATGTACAGTATATGAGATATATTTGGTGTCCTTTTATATTTATTGTAAATTATAAAATATATACTTGGTGTAGTTTTTGATATTTTACATAGTGTGTGTCATATATATTCACTGTCCTTTTTGATATTTTATTTACGGTATATAATATATATTTGGTGTGATTTTTGAAATTTTATGTACAGTATATTAAATATAATTACTGTAGTTTTTGATAGTTTACAGTATATATAACACATATTTGGTGTACTTTTTGATATTTTATGTACAGTATGTAATATATATTTACTGTAATTTTTGATATTTTATTTACAGTATATAAAATGTATTTGGTGTACTTTTAGTTAATACTATATGTACAATATTTGTAATATATTTAGTGTACTTTTTGGTATTTTACATACAGTATATAAGATATATTTGGTGACCTTCCGATATTTTTTGTAAATTATATAATATATATTTGGTGTAAATTTGGATATTTAACATAGGGTGTGTAATATATATTTACTGTATTTTGGATATTTTATTTACACCATATAATGTACATTTGGAGTAATTTTTGATATTTTATGTACAGTATATTAAATACAATTACTGTAGTTTTTAATAGTTTATTTACAGTATATATAACACATATTTGGTGTACTTTTTGATATTTTATGTATAGTATGTAATATATATTTACTGTAATTTTTGATATTTTATTTACAGTATATAAAATGTATTTGGTGTACTTTTAGTTAATATTATATGTACAATATATGAAATATATTTACTGTACTTTTTGATATTTTATGTACAGTATATGAGATATATTTGGTGTCCTTTGATATTTATTGTAAATTATAAAATATAAACTTGGTGTAGTTTTTGATATTTTACATAGTGTGTGTCATATATATTCACTGTCCTTTTTCATATTTTATTTACGGTATATAATATACATTTGGTGTGATTTTTGAAATTTTATGTACAGTATATTAAATATAATTACTGTAGTTTTTGATAGTTTACAGTATATATAACACATATTTGGTGAACTTTTTGATATTTTATATACAGTATGTAATATATATTTACTGTAATTTTTGATATTTTATTTACAGTATATAAAATGTATTTGGTGTACTTTTAGTTAATATTATATGTACAATATATGTAATATATTTACTGTACTTTTTGATATTTTACATACAGTATATAAGATATATTTGGTGACCTTCCGATATTTTTTTAAATTATATAATATATATTTGGTGTAAATTTGGATATTTTACATAGGGTGTGTAATATATATTTACTGTATTTTGGATATTTTATTTACACCATAAAATGTACATTTGGAGTAATTTTTGATATTTTATGTACAGTATATTGAATATAATTACTGTAGTTTTTAATAGTTTATTTACAGTATATATAACACATATTTGGTGTACTTTTTGATATTTTATGTATAGTATGTAATATATATTTACTGTAATTTTTGATATTTTATTTACAGTATATAAAATGTATTTGGTGTACTTTTAGTTAATATTATATGTACAATATATGAAATATATTTACTGTACTTTTTGATATTTTATGTACAGTATATGAGATATATTTCGTGTCCTTTGATATTTATTGTAAATTATAAAATATATACTTGGTGTAGTTTTTGATATTTTACATAGTGTGTGTCATATATATTCACTGTCCTTTTTGATATTTTATTTACGGTATATAATATACATTTGGTGTGATTTTTGAAATTTTATGTACAGTATATTAAATATAATTACTGTAGTTTTCGATAGTTTACAGTATATATAACACATATTTGGTGTACTTTTTGATATTTTATGTGCAGTATGTAATATATATTTACTGTAATTTTTGATATTTTATTTACAGTATATAAAATGTATTTGGTGTACTTTTAGTTAATATTATATGTACAATATATGTAATATATTTACTGTACTTTTTGATATTTTACATACAGTATATAAGATATATTTGGTGACCTTCCGATATTTTTTGTAAATTATACAATATATATTTGGTGTAAATTTGGATATTTTACATAGGGTGTGTAATATATATTTACTGTATTTTGGATATTTTATTTACACCATATAAAGTACATTTGGAGTAATTTTTGATATTTTATGTACAGTATATTGAATATAATTACTGTAGTTTTTAATAGTTTATTTACAGTATATATAACACATGTTTGGTGTACTTTTTGATATTTTATGTATAGTATGTAATATATATTTACTGTAATTTTTGATATTTTATTTACAGTATATAAAATGTATTTGGTGTACTTTTAGTTAATATTATATGTACAATATATGAAATATATTTACTGTACTTTTTGATATTTTATGTACAGTATATGAGATATATTTGGTGTCCTTTGATATTTATTGTAAATTATAAAATATATACTTGGTGTAGTTTTTGATATTTTACATAATGTGTGTCATATATATTCACTGTCCTTTTTGATATTTTATTTACGGTATATAATATACATTTGGTGTGATTTTTGAAATTTTATGTACAGTATATTAAATACAATTACAGTAGTTTTTGATAGTTTACAGTATATATAACACATATTTGGTGTACTTTTTGATATTTTATGTACAGTATGTAATATATATTTACTGTAATTTTTGATATTTTATTTACAGTATATAAAATGTATTTGGTGTACTTTTAGTTAATATTATATGTACAATATATGAAATATATTTACTGTACTTTTTGATATTTTATGTACAGTATATGAGATATATTTGGTGTCCTTTGATATTTATTGTAAATTATAAAATATATACTCGGTGTAGTTTTTGAGATTTTACATAGTGTGTGTCATATATATTCACTGTCCTTTTTGATATTTTATTTACGGTATATAATATACATTTGGTGTGATATTTGAAATTTTATGTACAGTATATTAAATATAATTACTGTAGTTTTTGATAGTTTACAGTATATATAACACATATTTGGTGTACTTTTTGATATTTTATGTACAGTATGTAATATATATTTACTGTAATTTTTGATATTTTATTTACAGTATATAAAATGTATTTGGTGTACTTTTAGTTAATATTATATGTACAATATATGTAATATATTTACTGTACTTTTTGATATTTTACATACAGTATATAAGATATATTTGGTGACCTTCCGATATTTTTTGTAAATTATATAATATATATTTGGTGTAAATTTGGATATTTTACATAGGGTGTGTAATATGTATTTACTGTATTTTGGATATTTTATTTACACCATATAATGTACATTTGGAGTAATTTTTGATATTTTATGTACAGTATATTGAATATAATTACTGTAGTTTTTTATAGTTTACAGTATATATAACACATATTTGGTGTACTTTTTGATATTTTATGTACAGTATGTAATATATATTTACTGTAATTTTTGATATTTTATTTAAAGTACATAAAATGTATTTGGTGTACTTTTAGTTAATATTATATGTACAATATATGAAATATATTTACTGTACTTTTTGATATTTTATGTACAGTATATGAGATATATTTGGTGTCCTTTGATATATATTGTAAATTATAAAATATATACTTGGTGTAGTTTTTGATATTTTACATAGTGTGTGTCATATATATTCACTGTCCTTTTTGATATTTTATTTACGGTATATAATATACATTTGGTGTGATTTTTGAAATTTTATGTACAGTATATTGAATATAATTACTGTAGTTTTTTATAGTTTACAGTATATATAACACATATTTGGTGTACTTTTTGATATTTTATGTACAGTATGTAATATATATTTACTGTAATTTTTGATATTTTATTTACGGTATATAATATACATTTGGTGTGATTTTTGAAATTTTATGTACAGTATATTAAATATAATTACTGTAGTTTTTGATACTTTACAGTATATATAACACATATTTGGTGTACTTTTTGATATTTTATGTACAGTATGTAATATATATTTACTGTAATTTTTGATATTTTATTTACAGTATATAAAATGTATTTGGTGTACTTTTAGTTAATGTTATATGTACAATATATGTAATATATTTACTGTACTTTTTGATATTTTACATACAGTATATAAGATATATTTGGTGACCTTCCGATATTTTTTGTAAATTATATAATATATATTTGGTGTAAATTTGAATATTTTACATAGGGTGTGTAATATATATTTACTGTATTTTGGATATTTTATTTACACCATATAATGTACATTTGGAGTAATTTTTGATATTTTATGTACAGTATATTGAATATAATTTCTGTAGTTTTTAATAGTTTATTTACAGTATATATAACACATATTTGGTGTACTTTTTGATATTTTATGTACAGTATGTAATATATATTTACTGTAATTTTTGATATTTTATTTACAGTATATAAAATGTATTTGGTGTACTTTTAGTTAATATTATATGTAGAATATATGAAATATATTTACTGTACTTTTTGATATTTTATGTACAGTATATGAGATATATTTCGTGTCCTTTGATATTTATTGTAAATTATAAAATATATACTTGGTGTAGTTTTTGATACTTTACATAGTGTGTGTCATATATATTCACTGTCCTTTTTGATATTTTATTTACGGTATATAATATACATTTGGTGTGATTTTTGAAATTTTATGTACAGTATATTAAATATAATTACTGTAGTTTTTGATAGTTTACAGTATATATAACACATATTTGGTGTACTTTTTGATATTTTATGTGCAGTATGTAATATATATTTACTGTAATTTTTGATATTTTATTTACAGTATATAAAATGTATTTGGTGTACTTTTAGTTAATATTATATGTACAATATATGTAATATATTTACTGTACTTTTTGATATTTTACATACAGTATATAAGATATATTTGGTGACCTTCCGATATTTTTTGTAAATTATACAATATATATTTGGTGTAAATTTGGATATTTTACATAGGGTGTGTAATATATATTTACTGTATTTTGGATATTTTATTTACACCATATAAAGTACATTTGGAGTAATTTTTGATATTTTATGTACAATATATTGAATATAATTACTGTAGTTTTTAATAGTTTATTTACAGTATATATAACACATGTTTGGTGTACTTTTTGATATTTTATGTATAGTATGTAATATATATTTACTGTAATTTTTGATATTTTATTTACAGTATATAAAATGTATTTGGTGTACTTTTAGTTAATATTATATGTACAATATATGAAATATATTTACTGTACTTTTTGATATTTTATGTACAGTATATGAGATATATTTGGTGTCCTTTGATATTTATTGTAAATTATAAAATATATACTTGGTGTAGTTTTTGATATTTTACATAGTGTGTGTCATATATATTCACTGTCCTTTTTGATATTTTATTTACGGTATATAATATACATTTGGTGTGATTTTTGAAATTTTATATACAGTGTATTAAATATAATTACTGTAGTTTTTGATAGTTTACAGTATATATAACACATATTTGGTGTACTTTTTGATATTTTATGTGCAGTATGTAATATATATTTACTGTAATTTTTGATATTTTATTTACAGTATATAAAATGTATTTGGTGTACTTTTAGTTAATATTATATGTACAATATATGTAATATATTTACTGTACTTTTTGATATTTTACATACAGTATATAAGATATATTTGGTGACCTACCGATATTTTTTGTAAATTATACAATATATATTTGGTGTAAATTTGGATATTTTACATAGGGTGTGTAATATATATTTACTGTATTTTGGATATTTTATTTACACCGTATAAAGTACATTTGGAGTAATTTTTGATATTTTATGTACAGTATATTGAATATAATTACTGTAGTTTTTAATAGTTTATTTACAGTATATATAACACATGTTTGGTGTACTTTTTGATATTTTATGTATAGTATGTAATATATATTTACTGTAATTTTTGATATTTTATTTACAGTATATAAAATGTATTTGGTGTACTTTTAGTTAATATTATATGTACAATATATGAAATATATTTACTGTACTTTTTGATATTTTATGTACAGTATATGAGATATATTTGGTGTCCTTTGATATTTATTGTAAATTATAAAATATATACTTGGTGTAGTTTTTGATATTTTACATAGTGTGTGTCATATATATTCACTGTCCTTTTTGATATTTTATTTACGGTATATAATATACATTTGGTGTGATTTTTGAAATTTTATGTACAGTATATTAAATATAATTACTGTAGTTTTTGATAGTTTACAGTATATATAACACATATTTGGTGTACTTTTTGATATTTTATGTACAGTATGTAATATATATTTACTGTAATTTTTGATATTTTATTTACAGTATATAAAATGTATTTGGTGTACTTTTAGTTAATATTATATGTACAATATATGAAATATATTTACTGTACTTTTTGATATTTTATGTACAGTATATGAGATATATTTGGTGTCCTTTGATATTTATTGTAAATTATAAAATATATACTCGGTGTAGTTTTTGAGATTTTACATAGTGTGTGTCATATATATTCACTGTCCTTTTTGATATTTTATTTACGGTATATAATATACATTTGGTGTGATTTTTGAAATTTTATGTACAGTATATTAAATATAATTACTGTAGTTTTTGATAGTTTACAGTATATATAACACATATTTGGTGTACTTTTTGATATTTTATGTACAGTATGTAATATATATTTACTGTAATTTTTGATATTTTATTTACAGTATAGAAAATGTATTTGGTGTACTTTTAGTTAATACTATATGTACAATATTTGTAATATATTTAGTGTACTTTTTGGTATTTTACATACAGTATATAAGATATATTTGGTGACCTTCCGATATTTTTTGTAAATTATATAATATATATTTGGTGTAAATTTGGATATTTAACATAGGGTGTGTAATATATATTTACTGTATTTTGGATATTTTATTTACACCATATAATGTACATTTGGAGTAATTTTTGATATTTTATGTACAGTATATTGAATATAATTACTGTAGTTTTTAATAGTTTATTTACAGTATATATAACGCATATTTGGTGTACTTTTTGATATTTTATGTATAGTATGTAATATATATTTACTGTAATTTTTGATATTTTATTTACAGTATATAAAATGTATTTGGTGTACTTTTAGTTAATATTATATGTACAATATATGAAATATATTTACTGTACTTTTTGATATTTTATGTACAGTATATGAGATATATTTGGTGTCCTTTGATATTTATTGTAAATTATAAAATATAAACTTGGTGTAGTTTTTGATATTTTACATAGTGTGTGTCATATATATTCACTGTCCTTTTTCATATTTTATTTACGGTATATAATATACATTTGGTGTGATTTTTGAAATTTTATGTACAGTATATTAAATATAATTACTGTAGTTTTTGATAGTTTACAGTATATATAACACATATTTGGTGAACTTTTTGATATTTTATGTACAGTATGTAATATATATTTACTGTAATTTTTGATATTTTATTTACAGTATATAAAATGTATTTGGTGTACTTTTAGTTAATATTATATGTACAATATATGTAATATATTTACTGTACTTTTTGATATTTTACATACAGTATATAAGATATATTTGGTGACCTTCCGATATTTTTTGTAAATTATATAATATATATTTGGTGTAAATTTGGATATTTTACATAGGGTGTGTAATATATATTTACTGTATTTTGGATATTTTATTTACACCATGTAATGTACATTTGGAGTAATTTTTGATATTTTATGTACAGTATATTGAATATAATAACTGTAGTTTTTAATAGTTTATTTACAGTATATATAACACATATTTGGTGTACTTTTTGATATTTTATGTATAGGATGTAATATATATTTCCTGTAGTTTATGATATTTTATTTACAGTGTATAAAATGTATTTGGTGTACTTTTAGTTAATATTATATGTACAATATATGAAATATATTTACTGTAGTTTTTGATATTTTACGTACAGTATATAGGATATATTTGGTGTCCTTCCGATATTTTTTGTAAATTATATAATATATATTTGATGTAATATTTGATATTTTACATAGGGTGTGTAATATATATTTACTGTATTTTGGATATATTATTTACACTATATAATGTACATTTGGAGTAATTTTTGACATTTTATGTACAGTATATTAAATATAATTACTGTAGTTTTTGATAGTTTATTTACAGTATATATAACACATGTTTGGTGTAATTTTTGATATTTTATGTACAGTATGTAATATATATTTACTGTACTTTTTGATATTTTATTTACAGTATATAAAATGTATTTGGTGTACTTTTAGTTAATATTATATGTACAATATATGTAATATATTTACTGTACTTTTTGATATTTTACATACAGTATACAAGATATATTTGGTGACCTTCCGATATTTTTTGTAAATTATATAATATATATTTGGTGTAAATTTGAATATTTTACATAGGGTGTGTAATATATATTTACTGTATTTTGGATATTTTATTTACACCATATAATGTACATTTGGAGTAATTTTTGATATTTTATGTACAGTATATTGAATATAATTACTGTAGTTTTTAATAGTTTATTTACAGTATATATAACACATATTTGGTGTACTTTTTGATATTTTATGTATAGTATGTAATATATATTTACTGTAATTTTTGATATTTTATTTACAGTATATAAAATGTATTTGGTGTACTTTTAGTTAATATTATATGTACAATATATGAAATATATTTACTGTAGTTTTTGATATTTTACGTACAGTATATAGGATATATTTGGTGTCCTTCCGATATTTTTTGTAAATTATATAATATATATTTGGTGTAATATTTGATATTTTACATAGGGTGTGTAATATATATTTACTGTATTTTGGATATATTATTTACACTACATAATGTACATTTGGAGTAATTTTTGACATTTTATGTACAGTATATTAAATATAATTACTGTAGTTTTTGATAGTTTATTTACAGTATATATAACACATGTTTGGTGTAATTTTTGATATTTTATGTACAGTATGTAATATATATTTACTGTAATTTTGATATTTTATTTACAGTATATAAAATGTATTTGGTGTATTTTAGTTAATATTATATGTACAATATATGTAATATATTTACTATACTTTTTGATATTTTACGTACAGTATATAAGATATATTTGGTGACCTTCTGATATTTTTTGTAAATTATATAATATATATTTGGTGTAAATTTGGATATTTAACATAGGGTGTGTAATATATATTTACTGTATTTTGGATATTTTATTTACACCATATAATGTACATTTGGAGTAATTTTTGATATTTTATGTACAGTATATTGAATATAATTACTGTAGTTTTTAATAGTTTATTTACAGTATATATAACACATATTTGGTGTACTTTTTGATATTTTATGTATAGTATGTAATATATATTTACTGTAATTTTTGATATTTTATTTACAGTATATAAAATGTATTTGGTGTACTTTTAGTTAGTATTATATGTACAATATATGGAATATATTTACTGTAGTTTTTGATATTTTACGTACAGTATATAGGATATATTTGGTGTCCTTCCGATATTTTTTGTAAATTATATAATGTTTATTTGGTGTAATATTTGATATTTTACATAGGGTGTGTAATATATATTTACTGTATTTTGGATATATTATTTACACTATATAATGTACATTTGGAGTAATTTTTGACATTTTATGTACAGTATATTAAATATAATTACTGTAGTTTTTGATAGTTTATTTACAGTATATATAACACATGTTTGGTGTAATTTTTGATATTTTATGTACAGTATGTAATATATATTTACTGTACTTTTTGATATTTTATTTACAGTATATAAAATGTATTTGGTGTACTTTTAGTTAATATTATATGTACAATATATGAAATATATTTACTGTACTTTTTGATATTTTATGTACAGTATATGAGATATATTTGGTGTCCTTTGATATTTATTGTAAATTATAAAATATATACTTGGTGTAGTTTTTGATATTTTACATAGTGTGTGTCATATATATTCACTGTCCTTTTTGATATTTTATTTACGGTATATAATATACATTTGGTGTGATTTTTGAAATTTTATGTACAGTATATTAAATATAATTACTGTAGTTTTTGATAGTTTACAGTATATATAACACATATTTGGTGTACTTTTTGATATTTTATGTACAGTATGTAATATATATTTACTGTAATTTTTAATATTTTATTTACAGTATATAAAATGTATTTGGTGTACTTTTAGTTAATATTATATGTACAATATATGTAATATATTTACTGTACTTTTTGATATTTTACATACAGTATATAAGATATATTTGGTGACCTTCCGATATTTTTTGTAAATTATATAATATATATTTGGTGTAAATTTGGATATTTTACATAGGGTGTGTAATATATATTTACTGTATTTTGGATATTTTATTTACACCATATAATGTACATTTGGAGTAATTTGTGATATTTTATGTACAGTATATTGAATATAATTACTGTAGTTTTTAATAGTTTATTTACAGTGTATATAACACATATTTGGTGTTCTTTTTGACATTTTATGTACAGTATGTAATATATATTTACTGTAATTTTTGATATTTTATTTACAGTATATAAAATGTATTTGGTGTACTTTTAGTTAATATTATATGTACAATATATGAAATACATTTACTGTACTTTTTGATATTTTATGTACAGTATATGAGATATATTTGGTGTCCTTTGATATTTATTGTAAATTATAAAATATATACTTGGTGTAGTTTTTGAAATTTTACATAGTGTGTGTCATATATATTTACTGTCCTTTTTGATATTTTATTTACGGTATATAATATACATTTGGTGTGATTTTTGAAATTTTATGTACAGTATATTAAATATAATTAGTGTAGTTTTTGATAGTTTACAGTATATATAACACATATTTGGTGTACTTTTTGATATTTTATGTACAGTATGTAATATATATTTACTGTAATTTTTGATATTTTATTTACAGTATATAAAATGTATTTGGTGTACTTTTAGTTAATATTATATGTACAATATATGTAATATATTTACTGTACTTTTTGATATTTTACATACAGTATATGAGATATATTTGGTGACCTTCTGATATTTTTTGTAAATTATATAATATGTATTTGGTGTAAATTTGGATATTTTACATAGGGTGTGTAGTATATATTTACTGTATTTTGGATATTTTATTTACACCATATAATGTACATTTGGAGTAATTTTTGATATTTTATGTACAGTATATTGAATATAATTACTGTAGTTTTTAATAGTTTATTTACAGTATATATAACACATATTTGGTGTACTTTTTGATATTTTATGTACAGTATGTAATATATATTTACTGTAATTTTTGATATTTTATTTACAGTATATAAAATGTATTTGGTGTACTTTTAGTTAATATTATATATACAATATATGTAATATATTTACTGTACTTTTTGGTATTTTACATACTCTATATAAGATATATTTTGTGACCTTCCGATATTTTTTGTAAATTATATAATATATATTTGGTGTAAATTTGGATATTTAACATAGGGTGAGTAATATATATTTACTGTATTTTGGATATTTTATTTACACCATATAATGTACATTTGGAGTAATTTTTGATATTTTATGTACAGTATATTGAATATAATTACTGTAGTTTTTAATAGTTTATTTACAGTATATATAACACCTATTTGGTGTACTTTTTGATATTTTATGTATAGTATGTAATATATATTTACTGTAATTTTTGATATTTTATTTACAGTATATAAAATGTATTTGGTGTACTTTTAGTTAATATTATATGTACAATATATGAAATATATTTACTGTAGTTTTTGATATTTTACGTACAGTATATAGGATATATTTGGTGTCCTTCCGATATTTTTTGTAAATTATATAATGTATATTTGGTGTAATATTTGATATTTTACATAGGGTGTGTAATATATATTTACTGTATTTTGGATATATTATTTACACTATATAATGTACATTTGGAGTAATTTTTGACATTTTAGGTACAGTATATTAAATATAATTACTGTAGTTTTTGATAGTTTATTTACAGTATATATAACACATGTTTGGTGTAATTTTTGATATTTTATGTACAGTATGTAATATATATTTACTGTACTTTTTGATATTTTATTTACAGTATATAAAATGTATTTGGTGTACTTTTAGTTAATATTATATGTACAATATATGTAATATATTTACTGTACTTTTTGATATTTTACATACAGTATATAAGATATATTTGGTGACCTTCCGATATTTTTTGTAAATTATATAATATATATTTGGTGTACATTTGGATATTTTACATAGGGTGTGTAATATATATTTACTGTATTTTGGATATTTTATTTACACCATATAATGTACATTTGGAGTAATTTTTGATATTTTATATACAGTATATTGAATATAATTACTGTAGTTTTTAATAGTTTATTTACAGTATATATAACACATATTTGGTGTACTTTTTGATATTTTATGTATAGTATGTAATATATATTTAGTGAAATTTTTGATATTTTATTTACAGTATATAAAATGTATTTGGTGTACTTTTAGTTAATATTATATGTAGAATATATGAAATATATTTACTGTAGTTTTTGATATTTTACGTACAGTATATAGGATATATTTGGTGTCCTTCCGATAGTTTTTGTAAATTATATAATGTATATTTGGTGTAATATTTGATATTTTACATAGGGTGTGTAATATATATTTACTGTATTTTGGATATATTATTTACACTATATAATGTACATTTGGAGTAATTTTTGACATTTTATGTACAGTATATTAAATATAATTACTGTAGTTTTTGATAGTTTATTTACAGTATATATAACACATGTTTGGTGTAATTTTTGATATTTTATGTACAGTATGTAATATATATTTACTGTACTTTTTGATATTTTATTTAAAGTACATAAAATGTATTTGGTGTACTTTTAGTTAATATTATATGTACAAGATATGAAATATGTTTACTGTACTTTTTGATATTTTATGTACAGTATATGAGATATATTTGGTGTCCTTTGATATTTATTGTAAATTATAAAATATATACTTGGTGTAGTTTTTGATATTTTACATAGTGTGTGTCATATATATTCACTGTCCTTTTTGATATTTTATTTACGGTATATAATATACATTTGGTGTGATTTTTGAAATTTTATGTACAGTATATTAAATATAATTACTGTAGTTTTTGATAGTTTACAGTATATATAACACATATTTGGTGTACTTTTTGATATTTTATGTACAGTATGTAATATATATTTACTGTAATTTTTGATATTTTATTTACGGTATATAATATAAATTTGGTGTGATTTTTGAAATTTTATGTACAGTATATTAAATATAATTACTGTAGTTTTTGATATTTTACAGTATATATAACACATATTTGGTGTACTTTTTGATATTTTATGTACAGTATGTAATATATATTTACTGTAATTTTTGATATTTTATTTACAGTATATAAAATGTATTTGGTGTACTTTTAGTTAATATTATATGTACAATATATGTAATATATTTACTGTACTTTTTGATATTTTACATACAGTATATAAGATATATTTGGTGACCTTCCGATATTTTTTGTAAATTATATAATATATATTTGGTGTAAATTTGGATATTTTACATAGGGTGTGTAATATATATTTACTGTATTTTGGATATTTTATTTACACCATATAATGTACATTTGGAGTAATTTTTGATATTTTATGTACAGTATATTGAATATAATTACTGTAGTTTTTAATAGTTTATTTACAGTATATATAACACATATTTGGTGTACTTTTTGATATTTTATGTATAGTATGTAATATATATTTACTGTAATTTTTGATATTTTATTTACAGTATATAAAATGTATTTGGTGTACTTTTAGTTAGTATTATATGTACAATATATGGAATATATTTACTGTAGTTTTTGATATTTTACGTACAGTATATAGGACATATTTGGTGTCCTTCCGATATTTTTTGTAAATTATATAATGTTTATTTGGTGTAATATTTGATATTTTACATAGGGTGTGTAATATATATTTACTGTATTTTGGATATATTATTTACACTATATAATGTACATTTGGAGTAATTTTTGACATTTTATGTACAGTATATTAAATATAATTACTGTAGTTTTTGATAGTTTATTTACAGTATATATAACACATGTTTGGTGTAATTTTTGATATTTTATGTACAGTATGTAATATATATTTACTGTACTTTTTGATATTTTATTTACAGTATATAAAATGTATTTGGTGTACTTTTAGTTAATATTATATGTACAATATATGAAATATATTTACTGTACTTTTTGATATTTTATGTACAGTATATGAGATATATTTGGTGTCCTTTGATATTTATTGTAAATTATAAAATATATACTTGGTGTAGTTTTTGATATTTTACATAGTGTGTGTCATATATATTCACTGTCCTTTTTGATATTTTATTTACGGTATATAATATACATTTGGTGTGATTTTTGAAATTTTATGTACAGTATATTAAATATAATTACTGTAGTTTTTGATAGTTTACAGTATATATAACACATATTTGGTGTACTTTTTGATATTTTATGTACAGTATGTAATATATATTTACTGTAATTTTTAATATTTTATTTACAGTATATAAAATGTATTTGGTGTACTTTTAGTTAATATTATATGTACAATATATGTAATATATTTACTGTACTTTTTGATATTTTACATACAGTATATAAGATATATTTGGTGACCTTCTGATATTTTTTGTAAATTATATAATATGTATTTGGTGTAAATTTGGATATTTTACATAGGGTGTGTAGTATATATTTACTGTATTTTGGATATTTTATTTACACCATATAATGTACATTTGGAGTAATTTTTGATATTTTATGTACAGTATATTGAATATAATTACTGTAGTTTTTAATAGTTTATTTACAGTATATATAACACATATTTGGTGTACTTTTTGATATTTTATGTACAGTATGTAATATATATTTACTGTAATTTTTGATATTATATTTACAGTATATAAAATGTATTTGGTGTACTTTTAGTTAATATTATATATACAATATATGTAATATATTTACTGTACTTTTTGGTATTTTACATACTGTATATAAGATACATTTGGTGACCTTCCGATATTTTTTGTAAATTATATAATATATATTTGGTGTAAATTTGGATATTTAACATAGGGTGTGTAATATATATTTACTGTATTTTGGATATTTTATTTACACCATATAATGTACATTTGGAGTAATTTTTGATATTTTATGTACAGTATATTGAATATAATTACTGTAGTTTTTAATAGTTTATTTACAGTATATATAACACCTATTTGGTGTACTTTTTGATATTTTATGTATAGTATGTAATATATATTTACTGTAATTTTTGATATTTTATTTACAGTATATAAAATGTATTTGGTGTACTTTTAGTTAATATTATATGTACAATATATGAAATATATTTACTGTAGTTTTTGATATTTTACGTACAGTATATAGGATATATTTGGTGTCCTTCCGATATTTTTTGTAAATTATATAATGTATATTTGGTGTAATATTTGATATTTTACATAGGGTGTGTAATATATATTTACTGTATTTTGGATATATTATTTACACTATATAATGTACATTTGGAGTAATTTTTGACATTTTATGTACAGTATATTAAATATAATTACTGTAGTTTTTGATAGTTTATTTACAGTATATATAACACATGTTTGGTGTAATTTTTGATATTTTATGTACAGTATGTAATATATATTTACTGTAATTTTTGATATTTTATTTACAGTATATAAAATGTATTTGGTGTACTTTTAGTTAATATTATATGTACAATATATGTAATATATTTACTGTACTTTTTGATATTTTACATACAGTATATAAGATATATTTGGTGACCTTCTGATATTTTTTGTAAATTATATAATATATATTTGGTGTACATTTGGATATTTTACATAGGGTGTGTAATATATATTTACTGTATTTTGGATATTTTATTTACACCATATAATGTACATTTGGAGTAATTTTTGATATTTTATATACAGTATATTGAATATAATTACTGTAGTTTTTAATAGTTTATTTACAGTATATATAACACATATTTGGTGTACTTTTTGATATTTTATGTATAGTATGTAATATATATTTAGTGTAATTTTTGATATTTTATTTACAGTATATAAAATGTATTTGGTGTACTTTTAGTTAATATTATATGTAGAATATATGAAATATATTTACTGTAGTTTTTGATATTTTACGTACAGTATATAGGATATATTTGGTGTCCTTCCGATATTTTTTGTAAATTATATAATGTATATTTGGTGTAATATTTGATATTTTACATAGGGTGTGTAATATATATTTACGGTATTTTGGATATATTATTTACACTATATAATGTACATTTGGAGTAATTTTTGACATTTTATGTACAGTATATTAAATATAATTACTGTAGTTTTTGATAGTTTATTTACAGTATATATAACACATGTTTGGTGTAATTTTTGATATTTTATGTACAGTATGTAATATATATTTACTGTACTTTTTGATATTTTATTTAAAGTACATAAAATGTATTTGGTGTACTTTTAGTTAATATTATATGTACAATATATGAAATATATTTACGGTACTTTTTGATATTTTATGTACAGTATATGAGATATATTTGGTGTCCTTTGATATATATTGTAAATTATAAAATATATACTTGGTGTAGTTTTTGATATTTTACATAGTGTGTGTCATATATATTCACTGTCCTTTTTGATATTTTATTTACGGTATATAATATACATTTGGTGTGATTTTTGAAATTTTATGTACAGTATATTAAATATAATTACTGTAGTTTTTGATAGTTTACAGTATATATAACACATATTTGGTGTACTTTTTGATATTTTATGTACAGTATGTAATATATATTTACTGTAATTTTTGATATTTTATTTACGGTATATAATATAAATTTGGTGTGATTTTTGAAATTTTATGTACAGTATATTAAATATAATTACTGTAGTTTTTATAGTTTACAGTATATATAACACATATTTGGTGTACTTTTTGATATTTTATGTACAGTATGTAATATATATTTACTGTAATTTTTGATATTTTATTTACAGTATATAAAATGTATTTGGTGTACTTTTAGTTAGTATTATATGTACAATATATGTAATATATTTACTGTACTTTTTGATATTTTACATACAGTATATAAGATATATTTGGTGACCTTCCGATATTTTTTGTAAATTATATAATATATATTTGGTGTAAATTTGGATATTTTACATAGGGTGTGTAATATATATTTACTGTATTTTGGATATTTTATTTACACCATATAATGTACATTTGGAGTAATTTTTGATATTTTATGTACAGTATATTGAATATAATTACTGTAGTTTTTAATAGTTTATTTACAGTATATATAACACATATTTGGTGTACATTTTGATATTTTATGTACAGTATGTAATATATATTTACTGTAATTTTTGAGATTTTATTTACAGTATATAAAATGTATTTGGTGTACTTTTAGTTAATATTATATGTAGAATATATGAAATATATTTACTGTACTTTTTGATATTTTATGTACAGTATATGAGATATATTTGGTGTCCTTTGATATTTATTGTAAATTATAAAATATATACTTGGTGTAGTTTTTGATATTTTACATAGTGTGTGTCATATATATTCACTGTCCTTTTTGATATTTTATTTACGGTATATAATATACATTTGGTGTGATTTTTGAAATTTTATGTACAGTATATTAAATATAATTACTGTAGTTTTTGATAGTTTACAGTATATATAACACATATTTGGTGAACTTTTTGATATTTTATGTACAGTATGTAATATATATTTACTGTAATTTTTGATATTTTATTTACAGTATATAAAATGTATTTGGTGTACTTTTAGTTAATATTATATGTACAATATATGTAATATATTTACTGTACTTTTTGATATTTTACATACAGTATATAAGATGTATTTGGTGACCTTCCGATATTTTTTGTAAATTATATGATATATATTTGGTGTAAATTTGGATATTTTACATAGGGTGTGTAATATATATTTACTGTATTTTGGATATTTTATTTACACCATATAATGTACATTTGGAGTAATTTTTGATATTTTATGTACAGTATATTGAATATAATTACTGTAGTTTTTAATAGTTTATTTACAGTATATATAACACATATTTGGTGTACTTTTTGATATTTTATGTATAGTATGTAATATATATTTACTGTAATTTTTGATATTTTATTTACAGTATATAAAATGTATTTGGTGTACTTTTAGTTAATATTATATGTACAATATATGAAATATATTTACTGTAGTTTTTGATATTTTACGTACAGTATATAGGATATATTTGGTGTCCTTCCGATATTTTTTGTAAATTATATAATATATATTTGGTGTAATATTTGATATTTTACATAGGGTGTGTAATATATATTTACTGTATTTTGGATATATTATTTACACTACATAATGTACATTTGGAGTAATTTTTGACATTTTATGTACAGTATATTAAATATAATTACTGTAGTTTTTGATAGTTTATTTACAGTATATATAACACATGTTTGGTGTAATTTTTGATATTTTATGTACAGTATGTAATATATATTTACTGTACTTCTTGATATTTTATTTACAGTATATAAAATGTATTTGGTGTACTTTTAGTTAATATTATATGTACAATATATGAAATATATTTACTGTACTTTTTGATATTTTATGTACAGTATATGAGATATATTTGGTGTCCTTTGATATTTATGGTAAATTATAAAATATATACTTGGTGTAGTTTTTGATATTTTACATAGTGTGTGTCATATATATTCACTGTCCTTTTTGATATTTTATTTACGGTATATAATATACATTTGGTGTGATTTTTGAAATTTTATGTACAGTATATTAAATATAATTACTGTAGTTTTTGATACTTTACAGTATATATAACACATATTTGGTGTACTTTTGGATATTTTATCTACAGTATGTAATATATATTTACTGTAATTTTTGATATTTTATTTACAGTATATAAAATGTATTTGGTGTACTTTTAGTTAATATTATATGTACAATATATGTAATATATTTACTGTACTTTTTGACATTTTACATACAGTATATAAGATATATTTGGTGACCTTCCGATATTTTTTGTAAATTATATAATATATATTTGGTGTAAATTTGGATATTTTACATAGGGTGTGTAATATATATTTACTGTATTTTGGATATTTTATTTACACCATATAATGTACATTTGGAGTAATTTTTGATATTTTATGTACAGTATATTGAATATAATTACTGTAGTATTTAATAGTTTATTTACAGTATATATAACACATATTTGGTGTACTTTTTGATATTTTATGTATAGAATGTAATATATATTTACTGTAATTTTTGATATTTTATTTACAGTATATAAAATGTATTAGGTGTACTTTTATTTAATATTATATGAACAATATATGAAATATATTTACTGTTGTTTTTGATATTTTACGTACAGTATATAGGATATATTTGGTGTCCTTCCGATATTTTGTGTAAATTATATAATGTATATTTGGTGTAATATTTGATATTTTACATAGGGTGTGTAATATATATTTACTGTATTTTGGATATATTATTTACACTATATAATGTACATTTGGAGTAATTTTTGACATTTTATGTACAGTATATTAAATATAATTACTGTAGTTTTTGATAGTTTATTTACAGTATATATAACACATGTTTGGTGTAATTTTTGATATTTTATGTACAGTATGTAATATATATTTACTGTACTTTTTGATATTTTATTTACAGTATATAAAATGTATTTGGTGTACTTTTAGTTAATATTATATGTACAATATATGAAATATATTTACTGTATTTTTTGATATTTTATGTACAGTATATGAGATATATTTGGTGTCCTTTAATATTTATTGTAAATTATAAAATATATACTTGGTGTAGTTTTTGATATTTTACATAGTGTGTGTCATATATATTCACTGTCCTTTTTGATATTTTATTTACGGTATATAATATATATTTGGTGTGATTTTTGAAATTTTATGTACAGTATATTAAATATAATTACTGTAGTTTTTGATAGTTTACAGTATATATAACACATATTTGGTGTACTTTTTGATATTTTATGTACAGTATGTAATATATATTTACTGTAATTTTTGATATTTTATTTACAGTATAGAAAATGTATTTGGTGTACTTTTAGTTAATACTATATGTACAATATTTGTAATATATTTAGTGTACTTTTTGGTATTTTACATACAGTATATAAGATATATTTGGTGACCTTCCGATATTTTTTGTAAATTATATAATATATATTTGGTGTAAATTTGGATATTTTACATAGGGTGTGTAATATATATTTACTGTATTTTGGATATTTTATTTACACCATATAATGTACATTTGGAGTAATTTTTGATATTTTATGTACAGTATATTAAATATAATTACTGTAGTTTTTAATAGTTTATTTACAGTATATATAACACATATTTGGTGTACTTTTTGATATTTTATGTATAGTAGGTAATATATATTTACTGTAATTTTTGATATTTTATTTACAGTATATAAAATGTATTTGGTGTACTTTTAGTTAATATTATATGTACAATATATGAAATATATTTACTGTACTTTTTGATATTTTATGTACAGTATATGAGATATATTTGGTGTCCTTTGATATTTATTGTAAATTATAAAATATAAACTTGGTGTAGTTTTTGATATTTTACATAGTGTGTGTCATATATATTCACTGTCCTTTTTCATATTTTATTTACGGTATATAATATACATTTGGTGTGATTTTTGAAATTTTATGTACAGTATATTAAATATAATTACTGTAGTTTTTGACAGTTTACAGTATATATAACACATATTTGGTGAACTTTTTGATATTTTATGTACAGTATGTAATATATATTTACTGTAATTTTTGATATTTTATTTACAGTATATAAAATGTATTTGGTGTACTTTTAGTTAATATTATATGTACAATATATGTAATATATTTACTGTACTTTTTGATATTTTACATACAGTATATAAGATATATTTGGTGACCTTCCGATATTTTTTTAAATTATATAATATATATTTGGTGTAAATTTGGATATTTTACATAGGGTGTGTAATATATATTTACTGTATTTTGGATATTTTATTTACACCATAAAATGTACATTTGGAGTAATTTTTGATATTTTATGTACAGTATATTGAATATAATTACTGTAGTTTTTAATAGTTTATTTACAGTATATATAACACATATTTGGTGTACTTTTTGATATTTTATGTATAGTATGTAATATATATTTACTGTAATTTTTGATATTTTATTTACAGTATATAAAATGTATTTGGTGTACTTTTAGTTAATATTATATGTACAATATATGAAATATATTTACTGTACTTTTTGATATTTTATGTACAGTATATGAGATATATTTGGTGTCCTTTGATATTTATTGTAAATTATAAAATATATACTTGGTGTAGTTTTTGATATTTTACATAGTGTGTGTCATATATATTCACTGTCCTTTTTGATATTTTATTTACGGTATATAATATACATTTGGTGTGATTTTTGAAATTTTATGTACAGTATATTAAATATAATTACTGTAGTTTTCGATAGTTTACAGTATATATAACACATATTTGGTGTACTTTTTGATATTTTATGTGCAGTATGTAATATATATTTACTGTAATTTTTGATATTTTATTTACAGTATATAAAATGTATTTGGTGTACTTTTAGTTAATATTATATGTACAATATATGTAATATATTTACTGTACTTTTTGATATTTTACATACAGTATATAAGATATATTTGTTGACCTTCCGATATTTTTTGTAAATTATACAATATATATTTGGTGTAAATTTGGATATTTTACATAGGGTGTGTAATATATATTTACTGTATTTTGGATATTTTACTTACACCATATAAAGTACATTTGGAGTAATTTTTGATATTTTATGTACAGTATATTGAATATAATTACTGTAGTTTTTAATAGTTTATTTACAGTATATATAACACGTGTTTGGTGTACTTTTTGATATTTTATGTATAGTATGTAATATATATTTACTGTAATTTTTGATATTTTATTTACAGTATATAAAATGTATTTGGTGTACTTTTAGTTAATATTATATGTACAATATATGAAATATATTTACTGTACTTTTTGATATTTTATGTACAGTATATGAGATATATTTGGTGTCCTTTGATATTTATTGTAAATTATAAAATATATACTTGGTGTAGTTTTTGATATTTTACATAATGTGTGTCATATATATTCACTGTCCTTTTTGATATTTTATTTACGGTATATAATATACATTTGGTGTGATTTTTGAAATTTTATGTACAGTATATTAAATATAATTACTGTAGTTTTTGATAGTTTACAGTATATATAACACATATTTGGTGTACTTTTTGATATTTTATGTACAGTATGTAATATATATCTACTGTAATTTTTGATATTTTATTTACAGTATATAAAATGTATTTGGTGTACTTTTAGTTAATATTATATGTACAATATATGAAATATATTTACTGTACTTTTTGATATTTTATGTACAGTATATGAGATATATTTGGTGTCCTTTGATATTTATTGTAAATTATAAAATATATACTCGGTGTAGTTTTTGAGATTTTACATAGTGTGTGTCATATATATTCACTGTCCTTTTTGATATTTTATTTACGGTATATAATATACATTTGGTGTGATTTTTGAAATTTTATGTACAGTATATTAAATATAATTACTGTAGTTTTTGATAGTTTACAGTATATATAACACATATTTGGTGTACTTTTTGATATTTTATGTACAGTATGTAATATATATTTACTGTAATTTTTGATATTTTATTTACAGTATATAAAATGTATTTGGTGTACTTTTAGTTAATATTATATGTACAATATATGTAATATATTTACTGTACTTTTTGATATTTTACATACAGTATATAAGATATATTTGGTGACCTTCCGATATTTTTTGTAAATTATATAATATATATTTGGTGTAAATTTGGATATTTTACATAGGGTGTGTAATATATATTTACTGTATTTTGGATATTTTATTTACACCATATAATGTACATTTGGAGTAATTTTTGATATTTTATGTACAGTATATTGAATATAATTACTGTAGTTTTTTATAGTTTATTTACAGTATATATAACACATATTTGGTGTACTTTTTGATATTTTATGTATAGTATGTAATATATATTTACTGTAATTTTTGATATTTTATTTACAGTATATAAAATGTATTTGGTGTACTTTTAGTTAATATTATATGTACAATATATGAAATATATTTACTGTAGTTTTTGATATTTTACGTACAGTATATAGGATATATTTGGTGTCCTTCCGATATTTTGTGTAAATTATATAATGTATATTTGGTGTAATATTTGATATTTTACATAGGGTGTGTAATATATATTTACTGTATTTTGGATATATTATTTACACTATATAATGTACATTTGGAGTAATTTTTGACATTTTATGTACAGTATATTAAATATAATTACTGTAGTTTTTGATAGTTTATTTACAGTATATATAACACATGTTTGGTGTAATTTTTGATATTTTATGTACAGTATGTAATATATATTTACTGTACTTTTTGATATTTTATTTACAGTATATAAAATGTATTTGGTGTACTTTTAGTTAATATTATATGTACAATATATGAAATATATTTACTGTATTTTTTGATGTTTTATGTACAGTATATGAGATATATTTGGTGTCCTTTAATATTTATTGTAAATTATAAAATATATACTTGGTGTAGTTTTTGATATTTTACATAGTGTGTGTCATATATATTCACTGTCCTTTTTGATATTTTATTTACGGTATATAATATACATTTGGTGTGATTTTTGAAATTTTATGTACAGTATATTAAATATAATTACTGTAGTTTTTGATAGTTTACAGTATATATAACACATATTTGGTGTACTTTTTGATATTTTATGTACAGTATGTAATATATATTTACTGTAATTTTTGATATTTTATTTACAGTATATAAAATGTATTTGGTGTACTTTTAGTTAATACTATATGTACAATATTTGTAATATATTTAGTGTACTTTTTGGTATTTTACATACAGTATATAAGATATATTTGGTGACCTTCCGATATTTTTTGTAAATTATATAATATATATTTGGTGTAAATTTGGATATTTAACATAGGGTGTGTAATATATATTTACTGTATTTTGGATATTTTATTTACACCATATAATGTACATTTGGAGTAATTTTTGATATTTTATGTACAGTATATTAAATATAATTACTGTAGTTTTTAATAGTTTATTTACAGTATATATAACACATATTTGGTGTACTTTTTGATATTTTATGTATAGTATGTAATATATATTTACTGTAATTTTTGATATTTTATTTACAGTATATAAAATGTATTTGGTGTACTTTTAGTTAATATTATATGTACAATATATGAAATATATTTACTGTACTTTTTGATATTTTATGTACAGTATATGAGATATATTTGGTGTCCTTTGATATTTATTGTAAATTATAAAATATAAACTTGGTGTAGTTTTTGATATTTTACATAGTGTGTGTCATATATATTCACTGTCCTTTTTCATATTTTATTTACGGTATATAATATACATTTGGTGTGATTTTTGAAATTTTATGTACAGTATATTAAATATAATTACTGTAGTTTTTGATAGTTTACAGTATATATAACACATATTTGGTGAACTTTTTGATATTTTATATACAGTATGTAATATATATTTACTGTAATTTTTGATATGTTATTTACAGTATATAAAATGTATTTGGTGTACTTTTAGTTAATATTATATGTACAATATATGTAATATATTTACTGTACTTTTTGATATTTTACATAGAGTATATAAGATATATTTGGTGACCTTCCGATATTTTTTTAAATTATATAATATATATTTGGTGTAAATTTGGATATTTTACATAGGGTGTGTAATATATATTTACTGTATTTTGGATATTTTATTTACACCATAAAATGTACATTTGGAGTAATTTTTGATATTTTATGTACAGTATATTGAATATAATTACTGTAGTTTTTAATAGTTTATTTACAGTATATATAACACATATTTGGTGTACTTTTTGATATTTTATGTATAGTATGTAATATATATTTACTGTAATTTTTGATATTTTATTTACAGTATATAAAATGTATTTGGTGTACTTTTAGTTAATATTATATGTACAATATATGAAATATATTTACTGTACTTTTTGATATTTTATGTACAGTATATGAGATATATTTGGTGTCCTTTGATATTTATTGTAAATTATAAAATATATACTTGGTGTAGTTTTTGATATTTTACATAGTGTGTGTCATATATATTCGCTGTCCTTTTTGATATTTTATTTACGGTATATAATATACATTTGGTGTGATTTTTGAAATTTTATGTACAGTATATTAAATATAATTACTGTAGTTTTCGATAGTTTACAGTATATATAACACATATTTGGTGTACTTTTTGATATTTTATGTGCAGTATGTAATATATATTTACTGTAATTTTTGATATTTTATTTACAGTATATAAAATGTATTTGGTGTACTTTTAGTTAATATTATATGTACAATATATGTAATATATTTACTGTACTTTTTGATATTTTACATACAGTATATAAGATATATTTGGTGACCTTCCGATATTTTTTGTAAATTATACAATATATATTTGGTGTAAATTTGGATATTTTACATAGGGTGTGTAATATATATTTACTGTATTTTGGATATTTTATTTACACCATATAAAGTACATTTGGAGTAATTTTTGATATTTTATGTACAGTATATTGAATATAATTACTGTAGTTTTTAATAGTTTATTTACAGTATATATAACACATGTTTGGTGTACTTTTTGATATTTTATGTATAGTATGTAATATATATTTACTGTAATTTTTGATATTTTATTTACAGTATATAAAATGTATTTGGTGTACTTTTAGTTAATATTATATGTACAATATATGAAATATATTTACTGTACTTTTTGATATTTTATGTACAGTATATGAGATATATTTGGTGTCCTTTGATATTTATTGTAAATTATAAAATATATACTTGGTGTAGTTTTTGATATTTTACATAGTGTGTGTCATATATATTCACTGTCCTTTTTGATATTTTATTTACGGTATATAATATACATTTGGTGTGATTTTTGAAATTTTATGTACAGTATATTAAATATAATTACTGTAGTTTTTGATAGTTTACAGTATATATAACACATATTTGGTGTACTTTTTGATATTTTATGTACAGTATGTAATATATATTTACTGTAATTTTTGATATTTTATTTACAGTATATAAAATGTATTTGGTGTACTTTTAGTTAATATTATATGTACAATATATGAAATATATTTACTGTACTTTTTGATATTTTTTGTACAGTATATGAAATATATTTGGTGTCCTTTGATATTTATTGTAAATTATAAAATATATACTCGGTGTAGTTTTTGAGATTTTACATAGTGTGTGTCATATATATTCACTGTCCTTTTTGATATTTTATTTACGGTATATAATATACATTTGGTGTGATTTTTGAAATTTTATGTACAGTATATTAAATATAATTACTGTAGTTTTTGATAGTTTACAGTATATATAACACATATTTGGTGTACTTTTTGATATTTTATGTACAGTATGTAATATATATTTACTGTAATTTTTGATATGTTATTTACAGTATATAAAATGTATTTGGTGTACTTTTAGTTAATATTATATGTACAACATATGTAATATATTTACTGTACTTTTTGATATTTTACATACAGTATATAAGATATATTTGGTGACCTTCCGATATTTTTTGTAAATTATATAATATATATTTGGTGTAAATTTGGATATTTAACATAGGGTGTGTAATATATATTTACTGTATTTTGGATATTTTATTTACACCATATAATGTACATTTGGAGTAATTTTTGATATTTTATGTACAGTATATTAAATATAATTACTGTAGTTTTTAATAGTTTATTTACAGTATATATAACACATATTTGGTGTACTTTTTGATATTTTATGTATAGTATGTAATATATATTTACTGTAATTTTTGATATTTTATTTACAGTATATAAAATGTATTTGGTGTACTTTTAGTTAATATTATATGTACAATATATGTAATATATTTACTGTACTTTTTGATATTTTACATACAGTATATAAGATATATTTGGTGACCTTCCGATATTTTTTGTAAATTATACAATATATATTTGGTGTAAATTTGGATATTTTACATAGGGTGTGTAATATATATTTACTGTATTTTGGATATTTTATTTACACCATATAAACTACATTTGGAGTAATTTTTGATATTTTATGTACAGTATATTGAATATAATTACTGTAGTTTTTAATAGTTTATTTACAGTATATATAACACGTGTTTGGTGTACTTTTTGATATTTTATGTATAGTATGTAATATATATTTACTGTAATTTTTGATATTTTATTTACAGTATATAAAATGTATTTGGTGTACTTTTAGTTAATATTATATGTACAATATATGAAATATATTTACTGTACTTTTTGATATTTTATGTACAGTATATGAGATATATTTGGTGTCCTTTGATATTTATTGTAAATTATAAAATATATACTTGGTGTAGTTTTTGATATTTTACATAATGTGTGTCATATATATTCACTGTCCTTCTTGATATTTTATTTACGGTATATAATATACTTTTGGTGTGATTTTTGAAATTTTATGTACAGTATATTAAATATAATTACTGTAGTTTTTGATAGTTTACAGTATATATAACACATATTTGGTGTACTTTTTGATATTTTATGTACAGTATGTAATATATATTTATTGTAATTTTTGGTATTTTATTTACAGTATATAAAATGTATTTGGTGTACTTTTAGTTAATATTATATGTACAATATATGAAATATATTTACTGTACTTTTTGATATTTTATGTACAGTATATTAGATATATATGGTGTCCTTTGATATTTATTGTAAATTATAAAATATATACTCGGTGTAGTTTTTGAGATTTTACATAGTGTGTGTCATATATATTCACTGTCCTTTTTGATATTTTATTTACGGTATATAATATACATTTGGTGTGATTTTTGAAATTTTATGTACAGTATATTAAATATAATTACTGTAGTTTTTGATAGTTTACAGTATATATAACACATATTTGGTGTACTTTTTGATATTTTATGTACAGTATGTAATATATATTTACTGTAATTTTTGATATTTTATTTACAGTATATAAAATGTATTTGGTGTACTTTTAGTTAATATTATATGTACAATATATGTAATATATTTACTGTACTTTTTGATATTTTACATACAGTATATAAGATATATTTGGTGACCTTCCGATATTTTTTGTAAATTATATAATATATATTTGGTGTAAATTTGGATATTTTACATAGGGTGTGTAATATATATTTACTGTATTTTGGATATTTTATTTACACCATATAATGTACATTTGGAGTAATTTTTGATATTTTATGTACAGTATATTGAATATAATTACTGTAGTTTTTTATAGTTTATTTACAGTATATATAACACATATTTGGTGTACTTTTTGATATTTTATGTATAGTATGTAATATATATTTACTGTAATTTTTGATATTTTATTTACAGTATATAAAATGTATTTGGTGTACTTTTAGTTAATATTATATGTACAATATATGAAATATATTTACTGTAGTTTTTGATATTTTACGTACAGTATATAGGATATATTTGGTGTCCTTCCGATATTTTGTGTAAATTATATAATGTATATTGGGTGTAATATTTGATATTTTACATAGGGTGTGTAATATATATTTACTGTATTTTGGATATATTATTTACACTATATAATGTACATTTGGAGTAATTTTTGACATTTTATGTACAGTATATTAAATATAATTACAGTAGTATTTGATAGTTTATTTACAGTATATATAACACATGTTTGGTGTAATTTTTGATATTTTATGTACAGTATGTAATATATATTTACTGTACTTTTTGATATTTTATTTACAGTATATAAAATGTATTTGGTGTACTTTTAGTTAATATTATATGTACAATATATGAAATATATTTACTGTATTTTTTGATATTTTATGTACAGTATATGAGATATATTTGGTGTCCTTTAATATTTATTGTAAATTATAAAATATATACTTGGTGTAGTTTTTGATATTTTACATAGTGTGTGTCATATATATTCACTGTCCTTTTTGATATTTTATTTACGGTATATAATATACATTTGGTGTGATTTTTGAAATTTTATGTACAGTATATTAAATATAATTACTGTAGTTTTTGATAGTTTACAGTATATATAACACATATTTGGTGTACTTTTTGATATTTTATGTACAGTATGTAATATATATTTACTGTAATTTTTGATATTTTATTTACAGTATATAAAATGTATTTGGTGTACTTTTAGTTAATACTATATGTACAATATTTGTAATATATTTAGTGTACTTTTTGGTATTTTACATACTGTATATAAGATATATTTGGTGACCTTCCGATATTTTTTGTAAATTATATAATATATATTTGGTGTAAATTTGGATATTTAACATAGGGTGTGTAATATATATTTACTGTATTTTGGATATTTTATTTACACCATATAATGTACATTTGGAGTAATTTTTGATATTTTATGTACAGTATATTGAATATAATTACTGTAGTTTTTAATAGTTTATTTACAGTATATATAACACATATTTGGTGTACTTTTTGATATTTTATGTATAGTATGTAATATATATTTACTGTAATTTTTGATATTTTATTTACAGTATATAAAATGTATTTGGTGTACTTTTAGTTAATATTATATGTACAATATATGAAATATATTTACTGTACTTTTTGATATTTTATGTACAGTATATGAGATATATTTGGTGTCCTTTGATATTTATTGTAAATTATAAAATATAAACTTGGTGTAGTTTTTGATATTTTACATAGTGTGTGTCATATATATTCACTGTCCTTTTTCATATTTTATTTACGGTATATAATATACATTTGGTGTGATTTTTGAAATTTTATGTACAGTATATTAAATATAATTACTGTAGTTTTTGATAGTTTACAGTATATATAACACATATTTGGTGAACTTTTTGATATTTTATGTACAGTATGTAATATATATTTACTGTAATTTTTGATATTTTATTTACAGTATATAAAATGTATTTGGTGTACTTTTAGTTAATATTATATGTACAATATATGTAATATATTTACTGTACTTTTTGATATTTTACATACAGTATATAAGATATATTTGGTGACCTTCCGATATTTTTTTAAATTATATAATATATATTTGGTGTAAATTTGGATATTTTACATAGGGTGTGTAATATATATTTACTGTATTTTGAATATTTTATTTACACCATATAATGTACATTTGGAGTAATTTTTGATATTTTATGTACAGTATATTGAATATAATAACTGTAGTTTTTAATAGTTTATTTACAGTATATATAACACATATTTGGTGTACTTTTTGATATTTTATGTATAGGATGTAATATATATTTCCTGTAATTTTTGATATTTTATTTACAGTATATAAAATGTATTTGGTGTACTTTTAGTTAATATTATATGTACAATATATGAAATATATTTACTGTAGTTTTTGATATTTTACGTACAGTATATAGGATATATTTGGTGTCCTTCCGATATTTTTTGTAAATTATATAATGTATATTTGATGTGATATTTGATATTTTACATAGGGTGTGTAATATATATTTACTGTATTTTGGATATATTATTTACACTATATAATGTACATTTGGAGTAATTTTTGACATTTTATGTACAGTATATTAAATATAATTACTGTAGTTTTTGATAGTTTATTTACAGTATATATAACACATGTTTGGTGTAATTTTTGATATTTTATGTACAGTATGTAATATATATTTACTGTACTTTTTGATATTTTATTTACAGTATATAAAATGTATTTGGTGTACTTTTAGTTAATATTATATGTACAATATGTGTAATATATTTACTGTACATTTTGATATTTTACATACAGTATATAAGATATATTTGGTGACCTTCCGATATTTTTTGTAAATTATATAATATATATTTGGTGTAAATTTGAATATTTTACATAGGGTGTGTAATATATATTTACTGTATTTTGGATATTTTATTTACACCATATAATGTACATTTGGAGTAATTTTTGATATTTTATGTACAGTATATTGAATATAATTACTGTAGTTTTTTATAGTTTATTTACAGTATATATAACACATATTTGGTGTACTTTTTGATATTTTATGTATAGTATGTAATATATATTTACTGTAATTTTTGATATTTTATTTACAGTATATAAAATGTATTTGGTGTACTTTTAGTTAATATTATATGTACAATATATGAAATATATTTACTGTAGTTTTTGATATTTTACGTACAGTATATAGGATATATTTGGTGTCCTTCCGATATTTTGTGTAAATTATATAATGTATATTGGGTGTAATATTTGATATTTTACATAGGGTGTGTAATATATATTTACTGTATTTTGGATATATTATTTACACTATATAATGTACATTTGGAGTAATTTTTGACATTTTATGTACAGTATATTAAATATAATTACAGTAGTATTTGATAGTTTATTTACAGTATATATAACACATGTTTGGTGTAATTTTTGATATTTTATGTACAGTATGTAATATATATTTACTGTACTTTTTGATATTTTATTTACAGTATATAAAATGTATTTGGTGTACTTTTAGTTAATATTATATGTACAATATATGAAATATATTTACTGTATTTTTTGATATTTTATGTACAGTATATGAGATATATTTGGTGTCCTTTAATATTTATTGTAAATTATAAAATATATACTTGGTGTAGTTTTTGATATTTTACATAGTGTGTGTCATATATATTCACTGTCCTTTTTGATATTTTATTTACGGTATATAATATACATTTGGTGTGATTTTTGAAATTTTATGTACAGTATATTAAATATAATTACTGTAGTTTTTGATAGTTTACAGTATATATAACACATATTTGGTGTACTTTTTGATATTTTATGTACAGTATGTAATATATATTTACTGTAATTTTTGATATTTTATTTACAGTATATAAAATGTATTTGGTGTACTTTTAGTTAATACTATATGTACAATATTTGTAATATATTTAGTGTACTTTTTGGTATTTTACATACTGTATATAAGATATATTTGGTGACCTTCCGATATTTTTTGTAAATTATATAATATATATTTGGTGTAAATTTGGATATTTAACATAGGGTGTGTAATATATATTTACTGTATTTTGGATATTTTATTTACACCATATAATGTACATTTGGAGTAATTTTTGATATTTTATGTACAGTATATTGAATATAATTACTGTAGTTTTTAATAGTTTATTTACAGTATATATAACACATATTTGGTGTACTTTTTGATATTTTATGTATAGTATGTAATATATATTTACTGTAATTTTTGATATTTTATTTACAGTATATAAAATGTATTTGGTGTACTTTTAGTTAATATTATATGTACAATATATGAAATATATTTACTGTACTTTTTGATATTTTATGTACAGTATATGAGATATATTTGGTGTCCTTTGATATTTATTGTAAATTATAAAATATAAACTTGGTGTAGTTTTTGATATTTTACATAGTGTGTGTCATATATATTCACTGTCCTTTTTCATATTTTATTTACGGTATATAATATACATTTGGTGTGATTTTTGAAATTTTATGTACAGTATATTAAATATAATTACTGTAGTTTTTGATAGTTTACAGTATATATAACACATATTTGGTGAACTTTTTGATATTTTATGTACAGTATGTAATATATATTTACTGTAATTTTTGATATTTTATTTACAGTATATAAAATGTATTTGGTGTACTTTTAGTTAATATTATATGTACAATATATGTAATATATTTACTGTACTTTTTGATATTTTACATACAGTATATAAGATATATTTGGTGACCTTCCGATATTTTTTTAAATTATATAATATATATTTGGTGTAAATTTGGATATTTTACATAGGGTGTGTAATATATATTTACTGTATTTTGAATATTTTATTTACACCATATAATGTACATTTGGAGTAATTTTTGATATTTTATGTACAGTATATTGAATATAATAACTGTAGTTTTTAATAGTTTATTTACAGTATATATAACACATATTTGGTGTACTTTTTGATATTTTATGTATAGGATGTAATATATATTTCCTGTAATTTTTGATATTTTATTTACAGTATATAAAATGTATTTGGTGTACTTTTAGTTAATATTATATGTACAATATATGAAATATATTTACTGTAGTTTTTGATATTTTACGTACAGTATATAGGATATATTTGGTGTCCTTCCGATATTTTTTGTAAATTATATAATGTATATTTGATGTGATATTTGATATTTTACATAGGGTGTGTAATATATATTTACTGTATTTTGGATATATTATTTACACTATATAATGTACATTTGGAGTAATTTTTGACATTTTATGTACAGTATATTAAATATAATTACTGTAGTTTTTGATAGTTTATTTACAGTATATATAACACATGTTTGGTGTAATTTTTGATATTTTATGTACAGTATGTAATATATATTTACTGTACTTTTTGATATTTTATTTACAGTATATAAAATGTATTTGGTGTACTTTTAGTTAATATTATATGTACAATATATGTAATATATTTACTGTACATTTTGATATTTTACATACAGTATATAAGATATATTTGGTGACCTTCCGATATTTTTTGTAAATTATATAATATATATTTGGTGTAAATTTGAATATTTTACATAGGGTGTGTAATATATATTTACTGTATTTTGGATATTTTATTTACACCATATAATGTACATTTGGAGTAATTTTTGATATTTTATGTAGAGTATATTGAATATAATTACTGTAGTTTTTAATAGTTTATTTACAGTATATATAACACATATTTGGTGTACTTTTTGATATTTTATGTATAGTATGTAATATATATTTACTGTAATTTTTGATATTTTATTTACAGTATATAAAATGTATTTGGTGTACTTTTAGTTAATATTATATGTACAATATATGAAATATATTCACTGTAGTTTTTGATATTTTACGTACAGTATATAGGATATATTTGGTGTCCTTCCGATATTTTTTGTAACTTATATAATGTTTATTTGGTGTAATATTTGATATTTTACATAGGGTGTGTAATATATATTTACTGTATTTTGGATATATTATTTACACTATATAATGTACATTTGGAGTAATTTTTGACATTTTATGTACAGTATATTAAATATAATTACTGTAGTTTTTGATAGTTTATTTACAGTATATATAACACATGTTTGGTGTAATTTTTGATATTTTATGTACAGTATGTAATATATATTTACTGTACTTTTTGATATTTTATTTACAGTATATAAAATGTATTTGGTGTACTTTTAGTTAATATTATATGTACAATATATGAAATATATTTACTGTACTTTTTGATATTTTATGTACAGTATATGAGATATATTTGGTGTCCTTTGATATTTATTGTAAATTATAAAATATATACTTGGTGTAGTTTTTGATATTTTACATAGTGTGTGTCATATATATTCACTGTCCTTTTTGATATTTTATTTACGGTATATAATATACATTTGGTGTGATTTTTGAAATTTTATGTACAGTATATTAAATATAATTGCTGTAGATTTGATAGTTTACAGTATATATAACACATATTTGGTGTACTTTTTGATATTTTATGTACAGTATGTAATATATATTTACTGTAATTTTTAATATTTTATTTACAGTATATAAAATGTATTTGGTGTACTTTTAGTTAATATTATATGTACAATATATGTAATATATTTACTGTACTTTTTGATATTTTACATACAGTATATAAGATATATTTGGTGACCTTCCGATATTTTTTGTAAATTATATAATATATATTTGGTGTAAATTTGGATATTTTACATAGGGTGTGTAATATATATTTACTGTATCTTGGATATTTTATTTACACCATATAATGTACATTTGGAGTAATTTGTGATATTTTATGTACAGTATATTGAATATAATTACTGTAGTTTTTAATAGTTTATTTACAGTATATATAACACATATTTGGTGTACTTTTTGATATTTTATGTACAGTATGTAATATATATTTACTGTAATTTTTGATATTTTATTTACAGTATATAAAATGTATTTGGTGTACTTTTAGTTAATATTATATGTACAATATATGAAATATATTTACTGTACTTTTTGATATTTTATGTACAGTATATGAGATATATTTGGTGTCCTTTGATATTTATTGTAAATTATAACATATATACTTGGTATAGTTTTTGATATTTTACATAGTGTGTGTCATATATATTCACTGTCCTTTTTGATATTTTATTTACGGTATATAATATACATTTGGTGTGATTTTTGAAATTTTATGTACAGTATATTAAATATAATTAGTGTAGTTTTTGATAGTTTACAGTATATATAACACATATTTGGTGTACTTTTTGATATTTTATGTACAGTATGTAATATATATTTACTGTAATTTTTGATATTTTATTTACAGTATATAAAATGTATTTGGTGTACTTTTAGTTAATATTATATGTACAATATATGTAATATATTTACTGTACTTTTTGATATTTTACATACAGTATATAAGATATATTTGGTGACCTTCTGATATTTTTTGTAAATTATATAATATGTATTTGGTGTAAATTTGGATATTTTACATAGGGTGTGTAGTATATATTTACTGTATTTTGGATATTTTATTTACACCATATAATGTACATTTGGAGTAATTTTTGATATTTTATGTACAGTATATTGAATATAATTACTGTAGTTTTTAATAGTTTATTTACAGTATATATAACACATACTTGGTGTACTTTTTGATATTTTATGTACAGTATGTAATATATATTTACTGTAATTTTTGATATTTTATTTACAGTATATAAAATGTATTTGGTGTACTTTTAGTTAATATTATATGGACAATATATGTAATATATTTACTGTACTTTTTGGTATTTTACATACAGTATATAAGATATATTTGGTGACCTTCCGATATTTTTTGTAAATTATATAATATATATTTGGTGTAAATTTGGATATTTAACATAGGGTGTGTAATATATATTTACTGTATTTTGGATATTTTATTTACACCATATAATGTACATTTGGAGTAATTTTTGATATTTTATGTACAGTATATTGAATATAATTACTGTAGTTTTTAATAGTTTATTTACAGTATATATAACACATATTTGGTGTACTTTTTGATATTTTATGTATAGTATGTAATATATATTTACTGTAATTTTTGATATTTTATTTACAGTATATAAAATGTATTTGGTGTACTTTTAGTTAATATTATATGTACAATATATGAAATATATTTACTGTAGTTTTTGATATTTTACGTACAGTATATAGGATATATTTGGTGTCCTTCCGATATTTTTTGTAAATTATATAATGTATACTTGGTGTAATATTTGATATTTTACATAGGGTGTGTAGTATATATTTACTGTATTTTGGATATATTATTTACACTATATAATGTACATTTGGAGTAATTTTTGACATTTTATGTACAGTATATTAAATATAATTACTGTAGTTTTTCATAGTTTATTTACAGTATATATAACACATGTTTGGTGTAATTTTTGATATTTTATGTACAGTATGTAATATATATTTACTGTAATTTTTGATATTTTATTTACAGTATATAAAATGTATTTGGTGTACTTTTAGTTAATATTATATGTACAATATATGTAATATATTTACTGTACTTTTTGATATTTTACATACAGTATATAAGATATATTTGGTGACCTTCCGATATTTTTTGTAAATTATATAATATATATTTGGTGTACATTTGGATATTTTACATAGGGTGTGTAATATATATTTACTGTATTTTGGATATTTTATTTACACCATATAATGTACATTTGGAGTAATTTTTGATATTTTATATACAGTATATTGAATATAATTACTGTAGTTTTTAATAGTTTATTTACAGTATATATAACACATATTTGGTGTACTTTTTGATATTTTATGTATAGTATGTAATATATATTTAGTGAAATTTTTGATATTTTATTTACAGTATATAAAATGTATTTGGTGTACTTTTAGTTAATATTATATGTACAATATATGAAATATATTTACTGTAGTTTTTGATATTTTACGTACAGTATATAGGATATATTTGGTGTCCTTCCGATATTTTTTGTAAATTATATAATGTATACTTGGTGTAGTATTTGATATTTTACATAGGGTGTGTAGTATATATTTACTGTATTTTGGATATATTATTTACACTATATAATGTACATTTGGAGTAATTTTTGACATTTTATGTACAGTATATTAAATATAATTACTGTAGTTTTTCATAGTTTATTTACAGTATATATAACACATGTTTGGTGTAATTTTTGATATTTTATGTACAGTATGTAATATATATTTACTGTGCTTTTTGATATTTTATTTACAGTATATAAAATGTATTTGGTGTACTTTTAGTTAATATTATATGTACAATATATGAAATATATTTACTGTACTTTTTGATATTTTATGTACAGTATATGAGATATATTTGGTGTCCTTTGATATTTATTGTAAATTATAAAATATATACTTGGTGTAGTTTTTGATATTTTACATAGTGTGTGTCATATATATTCACTGTCCTTTTTGATATTTTATTTACGGTATATAATATACATTTGGTGTGATTTTTGAAATTTTATGTACAGTATATTAAATATAATTACTGTAGTTTTTGATAGTTTACAGTATATATAACACATATCTGGTGTACTTTTTGATATTTTATGTACAGTATGTAATATATATTTACTGTAATTTTTGATATTTTATTTAGAGTATATAAAATGTATTTCGTGTACTTTTAGTTAATATTACATGTACAATATATGTAATATATTTACTGTACTTTTTGATATTTTACATACAGTATATAAGATATATTTGGTGACCTTCCGATATTTTTTTAAATTATATAATATATATTTGGTGTAAATTTGGATATTTTACATAGGGTGTGTAATATATATTTACTGTATTTTGGATATTTTATTTACACCATAAAATGTACATTTGGAGTAATTTTTGATATTTTATGTACAGTATATTGAATATAATTACTGTAGTTTTTAATAGTTTATTTACAGTATATATAACACATATTTGGTGTACTTTTTGATATTTTATGTATAGTATGTAATATATATTTACTGTAATTTTTGATATTTTATTTACAGTATATAAAATGTATTTGGTGTACTTTTAGTTAATATTATATGTACAATATATGAAATATATTTACTGTACTTTTTGATATTTTATGTACAGTATATGAGATATATTTGGTGTCCTTTGATATTTATTGTAAATTATAAAATATATACTTGGTGTAGTTTTTGATATTTTACATAGTGTGTGTCATATATATTCACTGTCCTTTTTGATATTTTATTTACGGTATATAATATACATTTGGTGTGATTTTTGAAATTTTATGTACAGTATATTAAATATAATTACTGTAGTTTTTGATAGTTTACAGTATATATAACACATATTTGGTGTACTTTTTGATATTTTATGTGCAGTATGTAATATATATTTACTGTAATTTTTGATATTTTATTTACAGTATATAAAATGTATTTGGTGTACTTTTAGTTAATATTATATGTACAATATATGTAATATATTTACTGTACTTTTTGATATTTTACATACAGTATATAAGATATATTTGGTGACCTTCCGATATTTTTTGTAAATTATATAATATATATTTGGTGTAAATTTGGATATTTTACATAGGGTGTGTAATATATATTTACTGTATTTTGGATATTTTATTTACACCATATAATGTACATTTGGAGTAATTTTTGATATTTTATGTACAGTATATTGAATATAATTACTGTAGTTTTTAATAGTTTATTTACAGTATATATAACACATATTTGGTGTACTTTTTGATATTTTATGTATAGTATGTAATATATATTTACTGTAATTTTTGATACTTTATTTACAGTATATAAAATGTATTTGGTGTACTTTTAGTTAATATTATATGTACAATATATGAAATATATTTACTGTAGTTTTTGATATTTTACGTACAGTATATAGGATGTATTTGGTGTCCTTCCGATATTTTTTGTAAATTATATAATGTATATTTGGTGTAATATTTGATATTTTACATAGGGTGTGTAATATATATTTACTGTATTTTGGATATATTATTTACACTATATAATGTACATTTGGAGTAATTTTTGACATTTTATGTACAGTATATTAAATATAATTACTGTAGTTTTTGATAGTTTATTTACAGTATATATAACACATGTTTGGTGTAATTTTTGATATTTTATGTACAGTATATTAAATATAATTACTGTAGTTTTTGATAGTTTACTTAGAGGATATATATCACGTATTTGGTGTACTTTTTCATATTTAAGTACAGTATGTAATATATATTTACTGTACTTTTTGATATTTTATTTACAGTATATAAAATGTATTTGGTGTACTTTTAGTTAATATTATATGTACAATATATAAAATATATTTACTGTACATTTTGATATTTTATGTACTGTACATAAGGTATATTTGGTGTCCTTTTGATATTTTATGTAAATTATATAATATATATTTGGTGTAGTTTGTGATATTATACATAGGGTGTGTAATATATATTTACAGTACTTTCTGATATTTTATTTACAGTAAATAATATACATTTGGTGTAATTTTTGATATTTTATGTACAGTATATTAAATATAATTACTGTAGTTTTTGATAGTTTATTTACACTATATATAACACATATTTGGTGTACTTTGTGATATTTTATGTACGGTATGTAATATATACTTACCTATATTTTTGATATTTTATTTACACTATATAAATTGTATTTGGTGTACTTTTAGTTAATATTATATGTACAATATATGAAAAATATTTACTGTACAATTTGATATTTTATGCACAGTGTATAAGATATATTTGGTGTCCTTTTGATATTTTATGTAAATTATATAATATATATTTGGTGTAGATTGTGATATTTTACATATGGTGTGTAATATATATTTACTGTACTTTTTGATATTTTATTTACAGTAAATAACATACATTTGGTGTAATTTTGATATTTTATGTACAGTATATTAAATATAATTACTGTAGTATTTGATAGTATATTTAGAGTATATATAACACATATTTGGTGGACTTTTTGATATTTTATGTACAGTATGTAATATATATTTACTGTAATATTTGATATTTTATTTACAGTATATAAATTGTATTTGGTGTACTTTTAGTTAATATTATATGTACAATATATGAAATATATTTACTGTACATTTTGATATTTTATGTACAGTATATAAGATATATTTGGTGTCCTTTTGCTATTTTATGTAAATTATATAATATATATTTGGTGTAGTTTTTGATATTTTACATAGGGTGTGCAATGTATATTTACTGTACTTTTTGATATTTTATTTACAGTATATTATACATTTGGTGTAATATTTTATATTTTATGTACAGTATATTAAATATAATTACTGTAGCTTTTGATAGTTTATTTAAAGTATATATAACACATATTTGGTTTACTTTTTTATATTTTCGGAACTGTATGTAATATATATTTACTGTACTTTTTATATTTTATTTACAGTATATAAAATGTATTTCGTGTACTGTTAGTTAATATTATATGTACAATATATGAAATATATTTACTGTACTTTTTGATATTTTATGTACAGTATATAAGATATATTTGGTGTCCTTTTGATATTTTATGTAAATTATATAATATATATTTGGTGTAGATTGTGATATTTTACATATGGTGTGTAATATATATTTAGTGTACTTTTTGATATTTTATTTACAGTAAATAATATACTTTTGGTGTAATTTTTGATATTTAATGTACAGTATATTATATATAATTACTGTAGTATTTGATAGTTTATTCACAGTATATATAACACATACTTGGTGTACTTTTTTATATTTCATGTACTGTATGTAATATATATTTACTGTAATTTTTGATATTTTATTTACACTATATAAAATGTATTTGGTGTACTTTTAGTTAATATTATATGTACAATACATGAAATATATTTACTGTAATTGTTGATATTTTATGTACAGTATATTACATATATTTGGTGTCCTTTTGATATTTTATGTAAATTATATAATATATATTTGGTGTAGATTGTGATATTTTAAATATGGTGTGTAATATATATTTACTGTACTTTTTGGTATTTTATTTACAGTAAATAATATACATTTGGTGTAATTTTTGATATTTTATATACAGTGTATTAAATATAATTACTGTAGTTTTTGATAGTTTATTTACAGCATATATAACACATATTTGCTGTACTTTTTGATATTTTATGTACAGTATGTAGTATATATTCACTGTAATTTTTCATATATTATTTACACTATATAAAGTTTATTTGGTGTACTTTTAGTTAATATTATATGTACAATATATGAAATATATTTACTGTGCATTTTGATATTTTATGTACAGTATATAGGATATATTTGGTGTCCTTTTGATATTATATGTAAATTATATAATATATATTTGGTGCAGATTGTGATATTTTACATATGGTGTGTAATATATATTTCCTGTACTTTTTGAAAGTTTATTTACACTATATGAAATGTATTTGGTGTACTTTTAGTTAATATTATATGTACAATATATGAAATATATTTACTGTAGTTTTTGATATTTTATGTACAGTATATAAGATATGTTTGGTGTCCTTTTGATATTTTATGTAAATTATATAATATATATTTGTTGTAGATTGTGATATTTTTCATATGGTGTGTAATATATATTTACTGTACATTTTGATATTTTATTTACAGTAAATAATATACATTTGGTGTAATTTTTGATATTTTATGTACAGTATATTAAATTTAATTACTGTAGTTTTGATAGTTTATTTACAGTGTATATAACACATATTTGTTGTACTATTTGATATTTTATGTACAGTATGTAATATAAATTTACTGTAATTTTTGGTATTTTATTTACAGTATATAAAATCTATTTGGTGTACTTTTAGTTAATATTACATGTACAATATATGAAATATATTTACTGTACATTTTGATATTTTTGTACAGTATATAAGGTATATTTGGTATCCTTTTGATATTTTATGTAAATTATATAATATATATTTGGTGTAGTTTGTGATATTTTACATAGGGTGTGTAATATATATTTACTGTACTTTTTGGTATTTAATTTACAGTAAATAATATACATTTGGTGTAATTTTTGGTATTTTATGTACAGTATATTAAATATAATTACTGTAGATTTTGATAGTTTATTTACAGTATATATAACACATATTTGGTGTACTTTTTGATATTTTATGTACAGTATGTAATATATACTCACTGTAATTTTTGATATTTTATTTACACTATATAAAATGTATTTGGTGTACTTTTAGTTAATATTATATGTACAATATATGAAATATATTTACTGTACTTTTTGGTATTTTATGTACAGTATATAAGATATATTTGGTGTACTTTTGATATCTTATGAAAATTATATAATATATATTTGATGTAGATTGTGATATTTTACATATGGTGTGTAATATATATTTAATGCAATTTTTGATATTTTATTTACTGTAAATAACATACATTTGGTGTAATTTTTTATATTTTATGTACAGTATATTAAATATAATTACTGTAGTTTTTGATAGTTTATTTAGTGTATATATAACACATATTTGGTGTACTATTTGATAATATATGTACAGTATGTAATATATAGTTACTGTAATTTTTGATATTTTATTTACACTATATAAAATATATTCGTTGTACTTTTAGTTAATATTATATATACAATATATGAAATATATTTACTGTACATTTTGATATTTTATGTAAAGTATATAAGGTATATTTTGTGTCCTTTTGATATTTTATGTAAATTATATAATATATATTTGGTGTAGTTTTTGATATTTTACATAGTGTGTGTAATATATATTTACTGTAATTTTTGGTGCTTTATTTAGAGTAAATAATATACATTTGGTGTAATTTTTGATATTTTATGTACAGTAAATTAAAAATAATTACTGTAGTTTTTGATAGTTTATTTACAGTATATATAACACATATTTTGTGTACTTTTTGGTATTTTATCTACAGTATGTAATATATATTCACTGTAATTTTTTATATTTTATTTACGCTATATAAAAGGTATTTGGTGTACTTTTAGTTAATATTATATGTACAATATATGAAATATATTTACTGTAATTTTTGATATTTTATGTACAGTATATAAGATATATTTGGTGTCCTTTTGATAGTTTCTGTAAATTATATAATATATATTTGGTGTAGATTGTGATACTTTACATATGGTGTGTAATATATATTTACTGTAGTTTTTGATATTTTATTTACAGTATATAAAATGTATTTGGTGTACTGTTAGTTAATATTATATGTACAATATATGAAATATATTTACTGTACATTTTGATATTTTATGTACAGTATATCAGATATATTTGGTGTACTTTTGATATTTTATGTAAATTATATAATATATATTTTGTGTAGATTGTGATATTTTACATAAAGTGTGTCATATATATTTACTGTTGTTTTTGATATATTATTTACAGTAAATAACATACATTTGGTGAAATTTCTGATATTTTTTGTACAGTATATTAAATATAATTACTGTAGTTTTTCATAGTATATTTACAGTATATATAACACATATTTGGTGTAGTTTTTGATAATATATGTACAGTATGTAATTTATATTTACTGTAATTTTTGATATTTTATTGACAGTATATAAAATGTATTCGGTGAACTTTTAGTTAATATTATATATACAATATATGAAATATATTTACTGTACATTTTGATATTTTATGTACAGTATATAAGGTATATTTGGGGTCCTTTTGATATTTTATGTAAATTATATAATATATATTTGGTGTAGTTTATGATGTTTTACATAGGGTGTGTAATATATATTTATTGTACTATTTGATATATTATTTACAGTAAATAATATACATTAGGTGTAATTTCTGATATTTTATGTACAGTATATTAAATATAATTACTGTAGTATTTGATAGTTTATTTACAGTATATATAACACATATTTGGTGTACTTTTTGATATTTTATGTACAGTATGTAATATATATTCACTGTAATTTTTGATATTTTATTTACACTATATAAAATGTATTTGGTGTACTTTTAGTTAATATTATATATACAATATATGAAATATATTTACTGTAAATTTTGATATTTTATGTACAGTATATAAGGTTTATTTTGTGTCCTATTGATATTTTATATAAATTACATAATATATATTTGGTGTAGTTTGTGATATTTTACATAGGGTGTGTAATATATATTTACTGTACTTTTTGGTATTTTATTTACAGTAAATAATATACATTTGGTGTAATTTTTGATATTTTATGTACAGTATATTAAATATAATTACTGTAGTTTTTGATAGTTTATTTACAGCATATATAACACATATTTGGTGTACTTTTTGATATTTTATGTACACTATGTAGTATATATTCACTGTAATTTTTCATATTTGATTTACACTATATAAAGTTTATTTGGTGTACTTTTAGTTAATATTATATGTACAATATATGAAATATATTTACTGTACTTTTTGATATTTTATGTACAGTATATAGGATATATTTGGTGTCCTTTTGCTATTATATATAAATTATATAATATATATTTGTTGTAGATTGTGATATTTTACATATGGTGTGTAATATATATTTACTGTACTTTTTGAAAGTTTATTTACACTATATTAAATGTATTTGGTGTACTTTTAGTTAATATTATATGTACAATATATGAAATATATTTACTGTAATTTTTCATATTTTATGTACAGTATATAAGATATATTTGGTGTCCGTTTGATATTTTATGTAAATTATATAATATATATTTGGTGTAGATTGTGATATTTTTCATATAGTGTGTAATATATATTTACTGTACATTTTGATATTTTATTTACGGTAAATAATATAAATTTGGTGTAATTTTTGATATTTTATGTACAGTATATTAAATTTAATTGCTGTAGTTTTTGATAGTTTATTTACAGTATATATAACACATATTGGGTGTACTTTTTGATATTTTATGTACAGTATGTAATATATAATCACTGAAATTTTTGATATTTTATTTACACTATATAAAATGTAATTGGTGTACTTTTAGTTAATAATATATGTACAATATATGAAATATATATACTGTACTTTTTGATATTTTATGTACATCATATAAGATATATTTGGTGTCCATTTGATATTTTATGTAAATTATATAATATATATTTGGTGTAGTTTTTGATATTTTACATAGGGTGTGTAGTATATATTTACTGTCCTTTTTGATATTTTATTTACAGTATATAATTTACATTTGGTGTAATTTTTGATAATTTATATACAGTACATTGAATTTAATTACTGTAGTTTTTGATAATTACCGTATATATAACACATATTTGGTGTACTTTTTGATATTTTATGTACAGTATATAATATATATTTACTGTAATGTTTGATATTTTATTTACAGTATATAAAATGTATTTGGTGGACTTTTAGTTAATATTATATGTACAATATATGTAATATATTTACTATACTTTTTGATATTTTACGTACAGTATATAAGATATAATTGGTGTCCTTCCGATATTTTTTGTGAATTATATAATATATAGTTGGTGTAAATTTGGATATTTTACATAGGGTGTGTAAGATATATTACTGTACTTTTTGATATATTATTTACAGTATATAAAATGTATTTGGTGTACTTTTAGTTAATATTATAGGTACAATATATGAAATATATTTACTGTACTTTTTGATATTTTATGTAGAGTATATAAGATATATTTGGTGTATTGTTGATATTTTATGTAAATTAAATTATATTTATTTGGTGCGGTTTTTGATATTTTACATAGATTGTAATATATATTTACTGTAATTTTCATATTTTATTTACAGTACATAATATACATTAGGTGTAATTTTTGATATTTTATGTACTGTATATTAAACATAATTACTGTAGTTTTTGATACTTTTTTTAGAGTATATATAACACATATTTGGTGTAATTTTTGATATATTATGTACAGTATGTAATGTATATTTACTGTAATTTTTGATATTTTATTTACAGTATATAAAATGTATTTGGTGTACTTTTAGTAAATATTATATGTACAATACATGAAATATATTTACTGTACTTTTTGATATTTTATGTAGCATATATAAGGTATACTTGGTGTCCTTTTGATATTTTATGTAAATTATATAATATATATTTTTTGTAGTTTTTGATAATTTACATAGAGTGTAATATATATTTACTGTCCTTTTTCGTATTTTATTTAGAGTATATAATATACATTTGGTGTAATTTTTGATATTTTAAGTCCAGTATATTAAATATAATTACTGTAGTTTTTGATAGTTTATTTACAGTATATATAACAAATATTTGGTGTACTTTTTGATATTTTATGTACTGTATATAATATATATTTACTGAATTTTGAAATTTTATTTACAGTATATAAAATGTATTTGCTGTACTTTTAGTTAATATTATATGTACAATATATGAAACATATTTACTGTAGTTTTTGATATTTTATGTGCAGTATATAAGATATATTTGGTGGCCTTTTGATATTTTATGTAAATTATAAAATATATATTTGGTGTAGTTTTTGATATTTTACATAGGGTGTGTAATATATATTTACCGTCCTTTTTGATATTTTCTGTACACTATATAATATACATTTGGTGTAATTTTTGATATTTTATGTACAGTATATTAAATATATTTACTGTAGTTTTTGATATTTTACGTACAGTATATAGGATATATTTGGTGTCCTGGCGATATTTTTTGTAAATTATATAATATATATTTGGTGTAATATTTGATATTTTACATAGGGTGGGTAATATATATTTACTGTATTTTGGATATATTATTTACACTATATAATGTACATTTGGAGTAATTTTTGACATTTTATGTACAGTATATTAAATATAATTACTGTAGTTTTTGATAGTTTATTTACAGTATATATAACACATATTTGGGGTACTTTTGATATTTTATGTACAGTATGTAATATATATTTACTGTACTTTTTGATACTTTATTTACAGTATATAAAATGTATTTGGTGTACTTTTAGTTAATATTATATGCACAATATATGAAATATATTTACTGTATTTTTGATATTTTATGTACAGTATATAATATATATTTGGTGTCCTTTTGATATTTTATGTAAATTATATAATATATATTTGGTGTAGTCTTTGATATTTTACATAGGGTGTGTAGTAAATATTTACTGTCCTTTTTGATATTTTATTTACAGTATATGATATACGTTTGCTGTAATTTTTGATATTTTATGAAAAGTATATTAAATATAATTACTGTAGTTTTTGATAGCTTATTTACAGTATATATAACACGTTTGGTGTACTTTTTGATATTATATGTACAGTATGCAATATATGTTTACTGTAGTTTTTGATATTTTATTTAGAGTATACAAAATGTATTTGTTGTACTTTTAGTTAATATAATATGTACAATATATGAAATATATTTACTGTAGTTTTTGATATTTTACGTACAGTATATAAGATATATTTGGTGTCCTTCCGATATTTTTTGTAAAGTGTATAATATATATTTGGTGTAATTTTTGATATTTTACCTAGGGTGTGTAATATATATTTACTGTATTTTGGATATTTTATTTACACTATATAATGTACATTTGGAGTAATTTTTGATATTTTATGTACTGTATATTTAATATAATTTCTGTAGTTTTTTATAGTTTATTTACAGTATATACAACACGTATTTGGTGTACTATTTGATATTTTATGTACAGTATGTAATATATATTTATTGTAATTTTGGATATTTTATTTACAGTATAGAAAATGTATTTGGTGTACTTTTAGTTAATAATATATGTACAATATATGAAATATATACTGTACATTTTGATATTTTATGTACAGTATATAAGTTATATTTGGTGTCCTTTTGATATTTTATGTAAATTATATAATATATATTTGGTGTAGTTTTTTATATTTTACATAGGTTGTGTAGTATATATTTACTGTCCTTTTTGATATTTTATTTTCAGTATATAATATACATTTGGTGAAATATTTGATAATTTATATACAGTACATTGAATATAATTACTGTAGTTTTTGATAATTACAGTATATATAACACATATTTGGTGTTCTTTTTGATATTTTATGTAGAGTATGTAATATATATTTACTGTAATTTTTGATATTTCCTTTACAGAATATAAAATGTATTTGGTGTACTTTTAGTTAATATTATATGTACAATATATGAAATATATTTACTGTAGTTTTTGATATTTTACGTACTGTATAGAAGATATATTTGGTGTCCTTCCGATATTTTTTGTAAATTATATAATATATATTTGGTGTAGTTTGTGATATTTTACATAGGGTGTGTAATATATATTTACTGTACTTTTTGGTATTTTATTTACAGTAAATAATATACATTTGGTGTAATTTTTGATATTTTATATACAGTATATTAAATATAATTACTGTAGTTTTTGATAGTTTATTTACAGCATATATAACACATATTTGGTGTACTTTTTGATATTTTATGTACAGTATGTAATATATATTCACTGTAATTTTTGATATTTTATTTACACTATATAAAATGTATTTGGTGTACTTTTAGTAAATATTATATGTACAATATATGAAATATATTTACTGTATATTTTGGTATTTTATGTACAGTATATAAGTTACATTTGGTGTACTTTTGATATCTTATGAAAATTATATAATATATATTTGGTGTAGATTGTGATATTTTACATATTGTGTGTAATATATATTTACTGCACTTTTTGATATTTTATTTACTGTAAATAACATGCATTTGGTGTAATTTTTTATATTATATGTACAGTATATTAAATATAATTACTGTAGTTTTTGATAGTTTATTTAGAGTATATATAACACATATTTGGTGTACTTTTTGATAATATATGTACAGTATGTAATATATAGTTACTGTAATATTTGATATTTTACTTACAGTATATAAAATGTATTAAGTGTACTTTTAGTTAATATTATATATACAATATATGAAATATATTTACTGTACATTTTGATATTTTATGTACAGTATATAAGGTACATTTTGTGTCCTTTTGATATTTTATGTAAATTATATAATATATATTTGGTGTAGTTTTTGATATTTTACATAGTGTGTGTAATGTATATTTACTGTAATTTTTGGTGCTTTATTTACAGTAAATAATATACATTTGGTGTAATTTTTGATATTTTATGTACAGTAAATTAAATATAATTACTGTAGTTTTTGATAGTTTATTTACACTATATATAAAACATATTTGGTGTACTTTTTGATATTTTATCTGCAGTGTGTAATATATATTCACTGTAATTTTTGATATTTTTTTACACTATATAAAATATATTTGGTGTACTTTTAGTTAATATTATATGTACAATATATGAAATATATTTACTGTTCTTTTTGATATTTTATGTACAGTATAAAAGATATATTTGGTATCCTTTTGATATTTAATGTACATTATATAATATATATTTGGTGTAGATTGTGATATTTTACGTATGGTGTGTAATGTATATTTACTGTATTTTTGATATATTATTTACAGTAAATAACATACATTTGGTGTAATTTTTGATATTTTATGTACAGTATATTAAATATAATTACCGTAGTTTTTCATAGTTTATTTAGAGTATATATAACACATATTTGGTGTACTTTTTGTTAATATATGTACAGTATGTAATATATATTTACTGTAATTTTTGATATTTTTTTTACAGTATATAAAATGTATTCGGTGTACTTTTAGTTAATATTATATATACAATATATGAAATATATTTACTGTACATTTTGATATTTTATGTACGGTATATAAGGTATATTTGGTGTCCTTTTGATATTTTATGTAAATTATATAATATATATTTGGTGTAGTTTGTGATATTTTACATAGGGTGTGTAATATATATTTACTGTACTTTTTGGTATTTTATTTACAGTAAATAATGTACATTTGGTATAATTTTTGATATTTTGTGTACAGTATATTAAATATAATTACTGTAGTTTTTGATAGTTTATTTACAGTATATATAACACATATTTGGTGTACTTTTTGATATTTTATCTACAGTATGTAATATATATTCACTGTAATTTTTGATATTTTATTTACACTACATAAAATGTATTTGGTGTACTTTTAGTTAATATTATATGTACAATATATGAAATATATTTACTGTATATTTTGATATTTTATGTAGAGTATATAAGATATATTTGGGGTCCTTTTGATATTTTATGTAAATTATATAACATATATTTTGTGTAGATTGTGATATTTTACATGTGGTGTGTAATATATATTTACAGTACTTTTTGACATTTTATTTACACCATATAAAATATATTTGGTGTACTTTTAGTTAATATTATATGTACAATATATGAAATATATTTACTGTACATTTTGACAATTTATGTACAGTATATAAGATATATTTGGTGTCCTTTTGATATTTTATGTAAATTATATAATATATATTTGGTGTAGATTGTGATATTTTACATACGGTGTGTAATATATATTTACTGTACTTTTTGGTATTTTATTTACAGTAAATAATATATATTTGGTGTAATTTTTGATATTTTATGTACAGTATATTAAATATAATTACTGTAGTTTTTGATAGTTTATTTACAGTATATATAACACATACTTGGTGTACTTTTTGATATTTTATGTACAGTATGTAATATATATTCACTGTAATTTTTGATATTTTATTTACACTATATAAAATGTATTTGGTGTACTTTTAGTTAATATTATATGTACAATATATGTAATATATTTACTGTACTTTTTGATATTTTACATACAGTATATAAGATATATTTGGTGACCTTCCGATATTTTTTGTAAATTATACAATATATATTTGGTGTAAATTTGGATATTTTACATAGGGTGTGTAATATATATTTACTGTATTTTGGATATTTTATTTACACCATATAATGTACATTTGGAGTAATTTTTGATATTTTATGTACAGTATATTGAATATAATTACTGTAGTTTCTAATAGTTTATTTACAGTATATATAACAGATATTTGGTGTACTTTTTGATATTTTATGTACAGTATGTAATATATATTTACTGTAATTTTTGATATTTTATTTACAGTATATAAAATGTATTTGGTGTACTTTTAGATAATATTATATGTACAATATATGAAATATATTTACTGTACTTTTTGATATTTTATGTACAGTATATGAGATATATTTGGTGTCCTTTGATATTTATTGTAAATTATAAAATATAAACTTGGTGTAGTTTTTGAAATTTTACATAGTGTGTGTCATATATATTCACTGTCCTTTTTGATATTTTATTTACGGTATATAATATACATTTGGTGTGATTTTTGAAATTTTATGTACAGTATATTAAATATAATTACTGTAGTTTTTGATAGTTTACAGTATATATAACACATATTTGGTGTACTTTTTGATATTTTATGTACAGTATGTAATATATATTTACTGTAATTTTTGATATTTTATTTACAGTATATAAAATGTATTTGGTGTACTTTTAGTTAATACTATATGTACAATATATGTAATATATTTACTGTACTTTTTGATAATTTACATACAGCATATAAGATATATTTGGTGACCTTCCGATATTTTTTGTAAATTATATAATATATATTTGGTGTAAATTTGGATATTTTACATAGGGTGTGTAATATATATTTACTGTATTTTGGATATTTTATTTACACCATATAATGTACATTTGGAGTAATTTTTGATATTTTATGTACAGTATATTGAATATAATTACTGTAGATTTTAATAGTTTATTTACAGTATATATAACACATATTTGGTGTACTTTTTGATATTTTATGTACAGTATGTAATATATATTTACTGTAATTTTTGATATTTTATTTACAGTATATAAAATGTATTTGGTGTACTTTTAGTTAATATTATATGTACAATATATGAAATATATTTACTGTACTTTTTGATATTTTATGTACAGTATATGAGATATATTTGGTGTCCTTTGATATTTATTGTAAATTATAAAATATATACTTGGTGTAGTTTTTGATATTTTACATAGTGTGTGTCATATATATTCACTGTCCTTTTTGATATTTTATTTACGGTATATAATATACATTTGGTGTGATTTTTGAAATTTTATGTACAGTATATTAAATATAATTACTGTAGTTTTTGATAGTTTACAGTATATATAACACATATTTGGTGTACTTTTTGATATTTTATGTACAGTATGTAATATATATTTACTGTAATTTTTGATATTTTATTTACAGTATATAAAATGTATTTGGTGTACTTTTAGTTAATATTATATGTACAATATATGTAATATATTTACTGTACTTTTTGATATTTTATGTACAGTATATGAGATATATTTGGTGTCCTTTGATATTTATTGTAAATTATAAAATATATACTTGGTGTAGTTTTTGATATTTTACATAGTGTGTGTCATATATATTCACTGTCCTTTTTGATATTTTATTTACGGTATATAATATACATTTGGTGTGATTTTTGAAATTTTATGTACAGTATATTAAATATAATTACTGTAGTTTTTGATAGTTTACAGTATATATAACACATATTTGGTGTACTTTTTGATATTTTATGTACAGTATGTAATATATATTTACTGTAATTTTTGATATTTTATTTACAGTATATAAAATGTATTTGGTGTACTTTTAGTTAATATTATATGTACAATATATGTAATATATTTACTGTACTATTTGATATTTTACATACAGTATATAAGATATATTTGGTGACCTTCCGATATTTTTTGTAAATTATATAATATATATTTGGTGTAAATTTGGATATTTTACATAGGGTGTGTAATATATATTTACTGTATTTTGGATATTTTATTTACACCATATAATGTACATTTGGAGTAATTTTTGATATTTTATGTACAGTATATTGAATATAATTACTGTGGTTTTTAATAGTTTATTTACAGTATATATAACACATATTTGGTGTACTTTTTGATATTTTATGTATAGTATGTAATATATATTTACTGTAATTTTTGATATTTTATTTACAGTATATAAAATGTATTTGGTGTACTTTTAGTTAATATTATATGTACAATATATGAAATATATTTACTGTACTTTTTGATATTTTATGTACAGTATATGAGATATATTTGGTGTCCTTTGATATTTATTGTAAATTATAAAATATATACTTGGTGTAGTTTTTGATATTTTACATAGTGTGTGTCATATATATTCACTGTCCTTTTTGATATTTTATTTACGGTATATAATATACATTTGGTGTGATTTTTGAAATTTTATGTACAGTATATTAAATATAATTACTGTAGTTTTTGATAGTTTACAGTATATATAACACATATTTGGTGTACTTTTTGATATTTTATGTGCAGTATGTAATATATATTTACTGTAATTTTTGATATTTTATTTACAGTATATAAAATGTATTTGGTGTACTTTTAGTTAATATTATATGTACAATATATGTAATATATTTACTGTACTTTTTGATATTTTACATACAGTATATAAGATATATTTGGTGACCTTCTGATATTTTTCGTAAATTATATAATATATATTTGGTGTAAATTTGGATATTTTACATAGGGTGTGTTATATATATTTACTGTATTTTGGATATTTTATTTACACCATATAATGTACATTTGGAGTAATTTTCGATATTTTATGTACAGTATATTGAATATAATTACTGTGGTTTTTAATAGTTTATTTACAGTATATATAACACATATTTGGTGTAATTTTTGATATTTTATGTATAGTATGTAATATATATTTACTGTAATTTTTGATTATTTACAGTATATAAAATGTATTTGGTGTACTTTTAGTTAATATTTTATGTACAATATATGAAATATATTTACTGTACTTTTTGATATTTTATGTACAGTATATGAGATATATTTGGTGTCCTTTGATATTTATTGTAAATTATAAAATATATACTTGGTGTAGTTTTTGAGATTTTACATAGTGTGTGTCATATATATTCACTGTCCTTTTTGATATTTTATTTACGGTATATTATACATTTGGTGTGATTTTTGAAATTTTATGTACAGTATATTAAATATAATTACTGTAGTTTTTGATAGTTTACAGTATATATAACACATATTTGGTGTACTTTTTGATATTTTATGTACAGTATGTAATATATATTTACTGTAATTTTTGATATTTTATTTACAGTATTAAAATGTATTTGGTGTACTTTTAGTTAATATTATATGTACAATACATGTAATATATTTACTGTACTTTTTGATATTTTACATACAGTATATAAGATATATTTGGTGACCTTCCGATATTTTTTGTAAAATATACAATATATATTTCTTGTAAATTTGGATATTTTACATAGGGTGTGTAATATATATTTACTGTATTTTGGATATTTTATTTACACCATATAATGTACATTTGGAGTAATTTTTGATATTTTATGTACAGTATATTGAATATAATTACTGTAGTTTTTAATAGTTTATTTACAGTATATATAACACATATTTGGTGTAATTTTTGATACTTTATGTATAGTATGTAATATATATTTACTGTAATTTTTGATATTTTATTTACAGTATATAAAATGTATTTGGTGTACTTTTAGTTAATATTATATGTACAATATATGAAATATATTTACTGTAGTTTTTGATATTTTACGTACAGTATATAGGATATATTTGGTGTCCTTCCGATATTTTTTGTAAATTATATAATGTATACTTGGTGTAATATTTGATATTTTACATAGGGTGTGTAGTATATATTTACTGTATTTTGGATATATTATTTACACTATATAATGTACATTTGGAGTAATTTTTGACATTTTATGTACAGTATATTAAATATAATTACTGTAGTTTTTCATAGTTTATTTACAGTATATATAACACATGTTTGGTGTAATTTTTGATATTTTATGTACAGTATGTAATATATATTTACTGTACTTTTTGATATTTTATTTACAGTATATAAAATGTATTTGGTGTACTTTTAGTTAATATTATATGTACAATATATGAAATATATTTACTGTACTTTTTGATATTTTATGTACAGTATATGAGATATATTTGGTGTCCTTTGATATTTATTGTAAATTATAAAATATATACTTGGTGTAGTTTTTGATATTTTACATAGTGTGTGTCATATATATTCACTGTCCTTTTTGATATTTTATTTACGGTATATAATATACATTTGGTGTGATTTTTGAAATTTTATGTACAGTATATTAAATATAATTACTGTAGTTTTTGATAGTTTACAGTATATATAACACATATCTGGTGTACTTTTTGATATTTTATGTACAGTATGTAATATATATTTACTGTAATTTTTGATATTTTATTTAGAGTATATAAAATGTATTTCGTGTACTTTTAGTTAATATTACATGTACAATATATGTAATATATTTACTGTACTTTTTGATATTTTACATACAGTATATAAGATATATTTGGTGACCTTCCGATATTTTTTTAAATTATATAATATATATTTGGTGTAAATTTGGATATTTTACATAGGGTGTGTAATATATATTTACTGTATTTTGGATATTTTATTTACACCATAAAATGTACATTTGGAGTAATTTTTGATATTTTATGTACAGTATATTGAATATAATTACTGTAGTTTTTAATAGTTTATTTACAGTATATATAACACATATTTGGTGTACTTTTTGATATTTTATGTATAGTATGTAATATATATTTACTGTAATTTTTGATATTTTATTTACAGTATATAAAATGTATTTGGTGTACTTTTAGTTAATATTATATGTACAATATATGAAATATATTTACTGTACTTTTTGATATTTTATGTACAGTATATGAGATATATTTGGTGTCCTTTGATATTTATTGTAAATTATAAAATATATACTTGGTGTAGTTTTTGATATTTTACATAGTGTGTGTCATATATATTCACTGTCCTTTTTGATATTTTATTTACGGTATATAATATACATTTGGTGTGATTTTTGAAATTTTATGTACAGTATATTAAATATAATTACTGTAGTTTTTGATAGTTTACAGTATATATAACACATATTTGGTGTACTTTTTGATATTTTATGTGCAGTATGTAATATATATTTACTGTAATTTTTGATATTTTATTTACAGTATATAAAATGTATTTGGTGTACTTTTAGTTAATATTATATGTACAATATATGTAATATATTTACTGTACTTTTTGATATTTTACATACAGTATATAAGATATATTTGGTGACCTTCCGATATTTTTTGTAAATTATATAATATATATTTGGTGTAAATTTGGATATTTTACATAGGGTGTGTAATATATACTTACTGTATTTTGGATATTTTATTTACACCATATAATGTACATTTGGAGTAATTTTTGATATTTTATGTACAGTATATTGAATATAATTACTGTAGTTTTTAATAGTTTATTTACAGTATATATAACACATATTTGGTGTACTTTTTGATATTTTATGTATAGTATGTAATATATATTTACTGTAATTTTTGATATTTTATTTACAGTATATAAAATGTATTTGGTGTACTTTTAGTTAATATTATATGTACAATATATGAAATATATTTACTGTAGTTTTTGATATTTTACGTACAGTATATAGGATATATTTGGTGTCCTTCCGATATTTTTTGTAAATTATATAATGTATATTTGGTGTAATATTTGATATTTTACATAGGGTGTGTAATATATATTTACTGTATTTTGGATATATTATTTACACTATATAATGTACATTTGGGGTAATTTTTGACATTTTATGTACAGTATATTAAATATAATTACTGTAGTTTTTGATAGTTTATTTACAGTATATATAACACATGTTTGGTGTAATTTTTGATATTTTATGAACAGTATGTAATATATATTTACTGTAATTTTTGATATTTTATTTACAGTATATAAAATGTATTTGGTGTACTTTTAGTTAATATTATATGTACAATATATGAAATATATTTACTGTACTTTTTGATATTTTATGTACAGTATATGAGATATATTTGGTGTCCTTTAATAATTATTGTAAATTATAAAATATATACTTGGTGGAGTTTTTGAGATTTTACATAGTGTGTGTCATATATATTCACTGTCCTTTTTGATATTTTATTTACGGAATATAATATACATTTGGTGTGATTTTTGAAATTTTATGTACAGTATATTAAATATAATTACTGTAGTTTTTGATAGTTTACAGTATATATAACACATATTTGGTGTACTTTTTGATATTTTATGTACAGTATGTAATATATATTTACTGTAATTTTTGATATTTTATTTACAGTATATAAAATGTATTTGGTGTACTTTTAGTTAATATTATATGTACAATATTTGTAATATATTTACTGTACTTTTTGGTATTTTACATACAGTATATAAGATATATTTGGTGACCTTCCGATATTTTTTGTAAATTATATAATATATATTTGGTGTACATTTGGATATTTAACATAGGGTGTGTAATATATATTTACTGTATTTTGGATATTTTATTTACACCATATAATGTACATTTGGAGTAATTTTTGATATTTTATGTACAGTATATTGAATATAATTACTGTAGTTTTTAATAGTTTATTTACAGTATATATAACACATATTTGGTGTACTTTTTGATATTTTATGTATAGTATGTAATATATATTTACTGTAATTTTTGATATTTTATTTACAGTATATAAAATGTATTTGGTGTACTTTTAGTTAATATTATATTTACAATTTATGAAATATATTTACTGTAGTTTTTGATATTTTACGTACAGTATATAGGATATATTTGGTGTCCTTCCGATATTTTTTGTAAATTATATAATGTATATTTGGTGTAATATTTGATATTTTACATAGGGTGTGTAATATATATTTACTGTATTTTGGATATATTATTTACACTATATAATGTACATTTGGAGTAATTTTTGACATTTTATGTACAGTATATTAAATATAATTACTGTAGTTTTTGATAGTTTATTTACAGTATATATAACACATGTTTCGTGTAATTTTTGATATTTTATGTACAATATGTAATATATATTTACTGTAATTTTTGATATTTTATTTATAGTATATAAAATGTATTTGGTGTACTTTTAGTTAATATTATATGTACAATATGTGTAGTATATTTACTGTACTTTTTGATATTTTACATACAGTATATAAGATATATTTGGTGACCTTCCGATATATTTTGTAAATTATATAATATATATTTGGTGTAAATTTGGATATTTTACATAGGGTGTGTAATATATATTTACTGTATTTTGGATATTTTATTTACACCATATAATGTACATTTGGAGTAATTTTTGATATTTTATGTAGAGTATATTGAATATAATTACTGTAGTTTTTAACAGTTTATTTACAGTATATATAACACATATTTGGTGTACTTTTTGATATTTTATGTATAGTATGTAACATATATTTACTGTAATTTTTGATATTTTATTTACAGTATATAAAATGTATTTGGTGTACTTTTAGTTAATATTATATGTACAATATATGAAATATATTTACTGTAGTTTTTGACATTTTACGTACAGTATATAGGATATATTTGGTGTCCTTCCGATATTTTTTGTAAATTATATAATGTATATTTGGTGTAATATTTGATATTTTACATAGGGTGTGTAATGTATATTTACTGTATTTTGGATATATTATTTACACTATATAATGTACATTTGGAGTAATTTTTGACATTTTATGTACATTATATTAAATATAATTACTGTAGTTTTTGATAGTTTATTTACAGTATATATAACACATGTTTGGTGTAATTTTTGATATTTTATGTACAGTATGTAATATATATTTACTGTAATTTTTGATATTTTATTTACAGTTTATAAAATATATTAGGTGTACTTTTAGTTAATATTTTATGTACAATATATGAAATATATTTACTGTACTTTTTGATATTTTATGTACAGTATATGAGATATATTTGGTGTCCTTTGATATTTATTGTAAATTATAAAATATATACTTGGTGTAGTTTTTGATATTTTACATAGTGTGTGTCATATATATTCACTGTCCTTTTTGATATTTTATTTACGGTATATAATATACATTTGGTGTGATTTTTGAAATTTTATGTACAGTATATTAAATATAATTACTGTAGTTTTTGATAGTTTACAGTATATATAACACATATTTGGTGTACTTTTTGATATTTTATGTACAGTATGTAATATATATTTACTGTAATTTTTGATAATTTATTTACAGTATATAAAATGTATTTGGTGTACTTTTAGTTAATATTATATGTACAATATATGTAATATATTTACTGTACTTTTTGATATTTTACATACAGTATATAAGATATATTTGGTGACCTTCCGATATTTTTTGTAAATTATATAATATATATTTGGTGTAAATTTGGATATTTTACATAGGGTGTGTAATATATATTTACTGTATTTTGGATATTTTATTTACACCATATAATGTACATTTGGAGTAATTTTTGATATTTTATGTACAGTATATTGAATATAATTACTGTAGTTTTTAATAGTTTATTTACAGTATATATAACACATATTTGGTGTACTTTTTGATATTTTATGTATAGTATGTAATATATATTTACTGTAATTTTTGATATTTTTTTTACAGTATATAAAATGTATTTGGTGTACTTTTAGTTAATATTATATGTACAATATATGAAATATATTTACTGTACTTTTTGATATTTTATGTACAGTATATGAGATATATTTGGTGTCCTTTGATATTTATTGTAAATTATAAAATATATACTTGGTGTAGTTTTTGATATTTTACATAGTGTGTGTCATATATATTCACTGTCCTTTTTGATATATTATTTACGGTATATAATATACATTTGGTGTGATTTTTGAAATTTTATGTACAGTATATTAAATATAATTACTGTAGTTTTTGATAGTTTACAGTATATATAACACATATTTGGTGTACTTTTTGATATTTTATGTACAGTATATAATATATATTTACTGTAATTTTTGACATTTTATTTACAGTATATAAAACGTATTTGGTGTACTTTTAGTTAATATTATATGTACAATATATGTAATATATTTACTGTACTTTTTGATATTTTACATACAGTATATAAGATATATTTGGTGACCTTCCGATATTTTTTGTAAATTATAAAATATATATTTGGTGTAAATTTGGATATTTTACATAGGGTGTGTAATATATATTTACTGTATTTTGGATATTTTATTTACACCATATAATGTACATTTGGAGTAATTTTTGATATTTTATGTACAGTATATTGAATATAATTACTGTAGCTTTAATAGTTTATTTACAGTATATATAACACATATTTGGTGTACTTTTTGATATTTTATGTACAGTATGTAATATATATTTACTGTAATTATTGATATTTTATTTACAGTATATAAAATGTATTTGGCGTACTTTTAGTTAATATTATATATACAATGTATGAAATATATTTACTGTACTTTTTGATATTTATGTACAGTATATAACATATATTTGCTCTCGTTCTGATATTTTACGTAAATTATATAATATATATTTGGTGTGGCTTTTGATATTTTACATAGGGTGTGTACTATATATTTACTGTCCTTTTTGATATTTTATTTAGAGTTTATATTATACATTTGGTGTAATTTTTGATATTTTATGTACAGTATATTAAATATAAGTACTGTAGTTTTTGATAGTTTATTAACAGTATATATAACACATATTTGGTGTAATTTTTGATATTTTATGTACAGTATGTAATACATATTTACTGTACTATTTGATATTTTATTTACACTATATAAAATGTATTTGGTGTACTTTATTTAATATTATATGCACAATATATGAAATATATTTACTGTACTTTTTGATATTTTATGTACAGTATATAAGATATATTTGGCATACCTTTGATATTTAATGTAAATTATGTAATATATATTTGGTGTAGATTGTGATATTTTACATATGGTGTGTAATATATATTTACTGTACTTTTTGATATTTTATTTACAGTACATAATATACATTTGGTTTAATTTTTGATATTTTATGTACAGAATATTAAATACGATTACTGTAGATTTTATAGTTTATTTACAGTATATATAACACATATTTGGTGCACTTTTTGGTATTTTATGTACAGTATGTAATACATATTTACTGTAATTTTTGATATTTTATTTAGAGTATATAAAATGTATTGGGTGTACTTTTAGTTAATATTATATGTACAATATATGAAATATGTTTACTGTAAATTTGATATTTTATGTACAGAATATAAGATATATTTGGTGTCCTTTTGATATTTTATGTAAATTATATAATATATATTTGGTGTAGATTGTGATATTTTACATATGGTGTATAATATATATTTACTGTAATTTTTGATATTTTATTTACAGTGTATAATATACATTTGGTGTAATATTTGATATTTTATGTACAGTACATTAAATATAATTAGTGTAGTTTTTCAAAGTTTATTTACAGTATATATAACACATATTTTGGATACATTTTATATTTTATGTACATTATGTAATATATATTTACTGTAATTTTTGATATTTTATTTACAGTATATAAAATGTATTTGGTGTACTTTCAGTTAATATTATATGTACAATATATGAAATATATATCCTGTACTTTTTGATATTTTATGAACAGTATATAAGATATATTTGGTGTCCATTTGTTATTTTATGTAAATTATATAATATATATTTGGTGTAGTTTTTGACATTTTACAGAGGGTGTGTAGTATATATTTACTGTCCTTTTTGATATTTTATTTACAGTATATAGTATACATTTGGTGTAATTTTTGATATTTTATATACAGTATATTAAAAATAATTACTGTAGTTTTTGATAGTTTATTTACAGTATATATAACACATATTTGGTTTACTTTTTTATATTTTATGAACTGTATGTAATATATATTTACTGTACTTTTTGATATTTTATTTACACTATATAAAATATATTTGGTGTACTGTTAGTTAATATTATATGTACAATATATGAAATATATTTACTGTACTTTTTGACATTTTATGTACAGTATATAAGATATATTTGGTGTACTTTTCATATTTTATGTAAATTATATAATATATATTTTGTGTAGATTGTGATATTTTACATATGGTGTGTAATATATATTTACTGCACTTTATGATATTTTATTTACAGTATATAATATACATTTGGTGTAATTTTTCATATTTTATGTACAGTATATTAAATATAATTACTGTAGAATTTATAGTATATTTAGAGTATATATAACACATATTTGGTGTAATTTTTGATATTTTATGTACAGTATGTAATACATATTTACTGTACTTTTTGATATTTTATTTACAGTATATAAAATGTATTTTGTGTACTTTTAGTTAATATTATATGTACAATATATGAAATACATTTACTGTAATTTTTGATATTTTATGTACAGTATAAAAGATATATTTGGTGTCCTTTTGATATTTTATGTAAATTATATAATATATATTTGGTGTAGTTATTGATATTTTACATAGGGTGTGTAATATATATTTACTGTACTTTTTGATATTTTATTTACAGTATATAATATTCATTTGGTGTAATTTTTGATATTTTATGTACAGTATATTAAATATAATTACAGTAGTTTTTGATAGTTTATGTACAGTATATATAACACAAATTTGGTGTACCTTTTGATATTTTATGTACAGTATGTAATATATATTTACTGTACTTTTTGATATTTTATTTACAGTATATAAAATGTATTTGGCGTACTTTTAGTTAATATTATATATACAATGTATGAAATATATTTACTGTACTTTTTGATATTTATGTACAGTATATAACATATATTTGCTGTCGTTCTGATATTTTACGTAAATTATATAATATATATTTGGTGTGGTTTTTGATATTTTACATAGGGTGTGTACTATATATTTACTGTCCTTTTTGATATTTTATTTAGAGTTTATATTATACATTTGGTGTAATTTTTGATATTTTATGTACAGTATATTAAATATAAGTACTGTAGTTTTTGATAGTTTATTAACAGTATATATAACACATATTTGGTGTAATTTTTGATATTTTATGTACAGTATGTAATACATATTTACTGTACTATTTGATATTTTATTTACACTATATAAAATGTATTTGGTGTACTTTATTTAATATTATATGCACAATATATGAAATATATTTACTGTACTTTTTGATATTTTATGTACAGTATATAAGATATATTTGGCATACTTTTGATATTTAATGTAAATTATGTAATATATATTTGGTGTAGATTGTGATATTTTACATATGGTGTGTAATATATATTTACTGTACTTTTTGATATTTTATTTACAGTACATAATATACATTTGGTTTAATTTTTGATATTTTATGTACAGAATATTAAATATGATTACTGTAGATTTTATAGTTTATTTACAGTATATATAACACATATTTGGTGCACTTTTTGATATTTTATGTACAGTATGTAATACATATTTACTGTAATTTTTGATATTTTATTTAGAGTATATAAAATGTATTGGGTGTACTTTTAGTTAATATTATATGTACAATATATGAAATATGTTTACTGTAATTTTTGATATTTTATGTACCGAATATAAGATATATTTGGTGTCCTTTTGATATTTTATGTAAATTATATAATATATATTTGGTGTAGATTGTGATATTTTACATATGGTGTGTAATATATATTTACTGTAATTTTTGATATTTTATTTACAGTATATAATATACATTTGGTGTAATATTTGATATTTTATGTACAGTACATTAAATATAATTAGTGTAGTTTTTCAAAGTTTATTTACAGTATATATAACACATATTTTGGATACATTTTATATTTTATGTACATTATGTAATATATATTTACTGTAATTTTTGATATTTTATTTACAGTATATAAAATGTATTTGGTGTACTTTCAGTTAATATTATATGTACAATATATGAAATATATATCCTGTACTTTTTGATATTTTATGAACAGTATATAAGATATATTTGGTGTCCATTTGTTATTTTATGTAAATTATATAATATATATTTGGTGTAGTTTTTGATATTTTACAGAGGGTGTGTAGTATATATTTACTGTCCTTTTTGATATTTTATTTACAGTATATAGTATACATTTGGTGTAATTTTTGATATTTTATATACAGTATATTAAAAATAATTACTGTAGTTTTTGATAGTTTATTTACAGTATATATAACACATATTTGGTTTACTTTTTTATATTTTATGAACTGTATGTAATATATATTTACTGTACTTTTTGATATTTTATTTACACTATATAAAATGTATTTGGTGTACTGTTAGTTAATATTATATGTACAATATATGAAACATATTTACTGTACTTTTTGACATTTTATGTACAGTATATAAGATATATTTGGTGTACTTTTCATATTTTATGTAAATTATATAATATATATTTTGTGTAGATTGTGATATTTTACATATGGTGTGTAATATATATTTACTGCACTTTATGATATTTTATTTACAGTATATAATATACATTTGGTGTAATTTTTCATATTTTATGTACAGTATATTAAATATAATTACTGTAGGATTTATAGTATATTTAGAGTATATATAACACATATTTGGTGTAATTTTTGATATTTTATGTACAGTATGTAATACATATTTACTGTACTTTTTGATATTTTATTTACAGTATATAAAATGTATTTTGTGTACTTTTAGTTAATATTATATGTACAATATATGAAATACATTTACTGTAATTTTTGATATTTTATGTACAGTATATAAGATATATTTGGTGTTCTTTTGATATTTTATGTAAATTATATAATATATATTTGGTGTAGTTATTGATATTTTACATAGGGTGTGTAATATATATTTACTGTACTTTTTGATATTTTATTTACAGTATATAATATTCATTTGGTGTAATTTTTGATATTTTATGTACAGTATATTAAATATAATTACAGTAGTTTTTGATAGTTTATGTACAGTATATATAACACAAATTTGGTGTACCTTTAGATATTTTATGTACAGTATGTAATATATATTTACTGTACTTTTTGATATTTTATTTACAGTATATAAAATGTATTTGGCGTACTTTTAGTTAATATTATATATACAATGTATGAAATATATTTACTGTACTTTTTGATATTTATGTACAGTATATAACATATATTTGCTGTCGTTCTGATATTTTATGTAAATTATATAATATATATTTGGTGTGGTTTTTGATATTTTACATAGGGTGTGTACTATATATTTACTGTCCTTTTTGATATTTTATTTAGAGTTTATATTATACATTTGGTGTAATTTTTGATATTTTATGTACAGTATATTAAATATAAGTACTGTAGTTTTTGATAGTTTATTAACAGTATATATAACACATATTTGGTGTAATTTTTGATATTTTATGTACAGTATGTAATACATATTTACTGTACTATTTGATATTTTATTTACACTATATAAAATGTATTTGGTGTACTTTATTTAATATTATATGCACAATATATGAAATATATTTACTGTACTTTTTGATATTTTATGTACAGTATATAAGATATATTTGGCATACTTTTGATATTTAATGTAAATTATGTAATATATATTTGGTGTAGATTGTGATATTTTACATATGGTGTGTAATATATATTTACTGTACTTTTTGATATTTTATTTACAGTACATAATATACATTTGGTTTAATTTTTGATATTTTATGTACAGAATATTAAATATGATTACTGTAGATTTTATAGTTTATTTACAGTATATATAACACATATTTGGTGCACTTTTTGATATTTTATGTACAGTATGTAATACATATTTACTGTAATTTTTGATATTTTATTTAGAGTATATAAAATGTATTGGGTGTACTTTTAGTTAATATTATATGTACAATATATGAAATATGTTTACTGTAATTTTTGATATTTTATGTACCGAATATAAGATATATTTGGTGTCCTTTTGATATTTTATGTAAATTATATAATATATATTTGGTGTAGATTGTGATATTTTACATATGGTGTGTAATATATATTTACTGTAATTTTTGATATTTTATTTACAGTATATAATATACATTTGGTGTAATATTTGATATTTTATGTACAGTACATTAAATATAATTAGTGTAGTTTTTCAAAGTTTATTTACAGTATATATAACACATATTTGGGATACATTTTATATTTTATGTACATTATGTAATATATATTTACTGTAATTTTTGATATTTTATTTACAGTATATAAAATGTATTTGGTGTACTTTCAGTTAATATTATATGTACAATATATGAAATATATATCCTGTACTTTTTGATATTTTATGAACAGTATATAAGATATATTTGGTGTCCATTTGTTATTTTATGTAAATTATATAATATATATTTGGTGTAGTTTTTGATATTTTACAGAGGGTGTGTAGTATATATTTACTGTCCTTTTTGATATTTTATTTACAGTATATAGTATACATTTGGTGTAATTTTTGATATTTTATATACAGTATATTAAATATAATTACTGTAGTTTTTGATAGTTTATTTACAGTATATATAACACATATTTGGTTTACTTTTTTATATTTTATGAACTGTATGTAATATATATTTACTGTACTTTTTGATATTTTATTTACACTATATAAAATGTATTTGGTGTACTGTTAGTTAATATTATATGTACAATATATGAAACATATTTACTGTACTTTTTGACATTTTATGTACAGTATATAAGATATATTTGGTGTACTTTTCATATTTTATGTAAATTATATAATATATATTTTGTGTAGATTGTGATATTTTACATATGGTGTGTAATATATATTTACTGCACTTTATGATATTTTATTTACAGTATATAATATACATTTGGTGTAATTTTTCATATTTTATGTACAGTATATTAAATATAATTACTGTAGAATTTATAGTATATTTAGAGTATATATAACACATATTTGGTGTAATTTTTGATATTTTATGTACAGTATGTAATACATATTTACTGTACTTTTTGATATTTTATTTACAGTATATAAAATGTATTTTGTGTACTTTTAGTTAATATTATATGTACAATATATGAAATACATTTACTGTAATTTTTGATATTTTATGTACAGTATATAAGATATATTTGGTGTTCTTTTGATATTTTATGTAAATTATATAATATATATTTGGTGTAGTTATTGATATTTTACATAGGGTGTGTAATATATATTTACTGTACTTTTTGATATTTTATTTACAGTATATAATATTCATTTGGTGTAATTTTTGATATTTTATGTACAGTATATTAAATATAATTACAGTAGTTTTTGATAGTTTATGTACAGTATATATAACACAAATTTGGTGTACCTTTAGATATTTTATGTACAGTATGTAATATATATTTACTGTACTTTTTGATATTTTATTTACAGTATATAAAATGTATTTGGCGTACTTTTAGTTAATATTATATATACAATGTATGAAATATATTTACTGTACTTTTTGATATTTATGTACAGTATATAACATATATTTGCTGTCGTTCTGATATTTTACGTAAATTATATAATATATATTTGGTGTGGTTTTTGATATTTTACATAGGGTGTGTACTATATATTTACTGTCCTTTTTGATATTTTATTTAGAGTTTATATTATACATTTGGTGTAATTTTTGATATTTTATGTACAGTATATTAAATATAAGTACTGTAGTTTTTGATAGTTTATTAACAGTATATATAACATATATTTGGTGTAATTTTTGATATTTTATGTACAGTATGTAATACATATTTACTGTACTATTTGATATTTTATTTACACTATATAAAATGTATTTGGTGTACTTTATTTAATATTATATGCACAATATATGAAATATATTTACTGTACTTTTTGATATTTTATGTACAGTATATAAGATATATTTGGCATACTTTTGATATTTAATGTAAATTATGTAATATATATTTGGTGTAAATTGTGATATTTTACATATGGTGTGTAATATATATTTACTGTACTTTTTGATATTTTATTTACAGTACATAATATACATTTGGTTTAATTTTTGATATTTTATGTACAGAATATTAAATATGATTACTGTAGATTTTATAGTTTATTTACAGTATATATAACACATATTTGGTGCACTTTTTGATATTTTATGTACAGTATGTAATACATATTTACTGTAATTTTTGATATTTTATTTAGAGTATATAAAATGTATTGGGTGTACTTTTAGTTAATATTATATGTACAATATATGAAATATGTTTACTGTAATTTTTGATATTTTATGTACAGAATATAAGATATATTTGGTGTCCTTTTGATATTTTATGTAAATTATATAATATATATTTGGTGTAGATTGTGATATTTTACATATGGTGTGTAATATATATTTACTGTAATTTTTGATATTTTATTTACAGTATATAATATACATTTGGTGTAATATTTGATATTTTATGTACAGTACATTAAATATAATTAGTGTAGTTTTTCAAAGTTTATTTACAGTATATATAACATATATTTGGGGTACTTTTGATATTTTATGTACAGTATGTAATATATATTTACTGTACTTTTTGATATTTTATTTACAGTATATAAAATGTATTTGGTGTACTTTTAGTTAATATTATATGTACATTATATTAAATATATTTACTGTACTTTTTGATATTTTATGTACAGTATATAAGATATATTTTGTGTCCTATTGATATTTTATGTAAATTATATAATCTATATTTGGTGTAGTTTTTGATATTTTACATAGGGTGTGTAGTATATATTTCCTGTCCTTTTTGATAATTTATTTACAGTATATAATATACATTTGGTGTAATTTTTGATATTTTATGTACAGTATATTAAATATAATTACAGTAGTTTTTGATAGTTTATGTACAGTATATGTAACACATATTTGGTGTACTTTTTGATATTTTATGTACAGTATGTAATATATATTTACTGTAGATTTTGATATTTTATTTACAGTATATAAAATGTATTTGGTGTACTTTTAGTTAATATTATATGTACAATATATGAAATATATATCCTGTACCTTTTGATATTTTATGTACAGTATATAAGATATATTTGGTGTCCATTTGTAATTTTATGTAAATTATATAATATATATTTGGTGTAGTTTTTGATATTTTATAGAGGGTGTGTAGTATATTTTTACTGTCCTTTTTGATATTTTATTTACAGTATATAGTATACATTTGGTGTAATTTTTGATATTTTATATACAGTATATTAAATATAATTACTTTAGTTTTTGATACTTTATTTACAGTATATATAACGCATATTTGGTTTACTTTTTAATATTTTATGAACTGTATGTAATATATATTTACTGTACTTTTTGATATTTTATTTACAGTATATAAAATGTATTTGGTGTACTGTTAGTTAATATAATATGTACAATATATGAAATATATTTACTGTACTTTTTGTTATTTTATGTACAGTATATAATATATATATGTTCTCCTTTTGATATTTTATGTAAATTATATAATATATATTTGGTGTAGTTTTTGATATTTTACATAGGGTGCGTAATACATATTTACAGTCCCTTTTCATATTTTATTTAGAGTATATAATATACATTAGCTGTAATTTTTGATATTTTACGTACAGTATATTAAATGTAATTACTGTAGTTTTAATAATTTATTTACAGTATATATAACACATATTTGGTGTACTTTTTGATATTTTATCTACAGTATGTTATATATATTTACTGTACATTTTGATATTTTATTTACAGTATATAAAATGTATTTGGTGTACTTTTAGTTAATATTATATGTACAATATATGAAATATATTTACTGAATATTTTGATATTTTATGTACTGTATATAAGGTATATTTGGTGTCCTTTTGATATTTTATGTAAATTATATAATATATATTCGGTGTAGTTTGTGATATTATACATAGGGTGTGTAATATATATTTACAGTACTTTTTGATATTTTATTTACAGTAAATAATATACATTTGGTGTAATTTTTGATATTTTATGTACAGTATATTAAATATAATTACTGTAGTTTTTGATAGTTTATTTACACTATATATAACACATATTTGGTGTAGTTTGTGATATGTTATGTACAGTATGTAATATATATTTACCTATATTTTTGATATTTTATTTACACTATATAAATTGTATTTGGTGTACTTTTAGTTAATATTACATGTACAATATATGAAAAATATTTACTGTACAATTTGATATTTTATGTACAGTGTATAAGATATATTTGGTGTCCTTTTGATATTTTATGTAAATTATATAATATATATTTGGTGTAGATTGTGATATTTTATATATGGTGTGTAATATATATTTACTGTACTTTTTGATATTTTATTTACAGTAAATAACATACATTTGGTGTAATTTTGATATTTTATGTACAGTATATTAAATATAATTACTGTAGTATTTGATAGTATATTTAGAGTATATATAACACATATTTGGTGGACTTTTTGATATTTTATGTACAGTATGTAATATATATTTACTGTAATATTTGATATTTTATTTACAGTATATAAATTGTATTTGGTGTACTTTTAGTTAATATTATATGTACAATATATGAAATATATTTACTGTACATTTTGATATTTTATGTACAGTATATAAGATATATTTGGTGTCCTTTTGCTATTTTATGTAAATTATATAATATATATTTGGTGTAGTTTTTGATATTTTACATAGGGTGTGCAATGTATATTTACTGTACTTTTTGATATTTTATTTACAGTATATTATACATTTGGTGTAATATTTTATATTTTATGTACAGTATATTAAATATAATTACTGTAGCTTTTGATAGTTTATTTAAAGTATATATAACACATATTTGGTTTACTTTTTTATATTTTCGGAACTGTATGTAATATATATTTACTGTACTTTTTATATTTTGTTTACAGTATATAAAATGTATTTGGTGTACTGTTAGTTAATATTATATGTACAATATATGAAATATATTTACTGTACATTTTGATATTTTATGTACAGTATATAAGATATATTTGGTGTCCTTTTGATATTTTATGTAAATTATATAATATATATTTGGTGTAGATTGTGATATTTTACATATGGTGTGTAATATATATTTAGTGTACTTTTTGATATTTTATTTACAGTAAATAATATACTTTTGGTGTAATTTTTGATATTTAATGCACAGTATATTATATATAATTACTGTAGTTTTTGATAGTTTATTCACAGTATATATAACACATATTTGGTGTACTTTTTTATATTTCATGTACTGTATGTAATATATATTTACTGTAATTTTTGATATTTTATTTACACTATATAAAATGTATTTGGTGTACTTTTAGTTAATATTATATGTACAATATATGAAATATATTTACTGTAATTGTTGATATTTTATGTACAGTATATTACATATATTTGGTGTCCTTTTGATATTTTATGTAAATTATATAATATATATTTGGTGTAGATTGTGATATTTTACATATGGTGTGTAATATATATTTACTGTACTTTTTGGTATTTTATTTACAGTAAATAATATACATTTGGTGTAATTTTTGATATTTTATATACAGTGTATTAAATATAATTACTGTAGTTTTTGATAGTTTATTTACAGCATATATAACACATATTTGGTGTACTTTTTGATATTTTATGTACAGTATGTAGTATATATTCACTGTAATTTTTCATATATTATTTACACTATATAAAGTTTATTTGGTGTACTTTTAGTTAATATTATATGTACAGTATATGAAATATATTTACTGTACATTTTGATATTTTATGTACAGTATATAGGATATATTTGGTGTCCTTTTGATATTATATGTAAATTATATAATATATATTTGGTGCAAATTGTGATATTTTACATATGGTGTGTAATATATATTTACTGTACTTTTTGAAAGTTTATTTACACTATATGAAATGTATTTGGTGTACTTTTAGTTAATATTATATGTACAATATATGAAATATATTTACTGTAGTTTTTGATATTTTAAGTACAGTATATAAGATATGTTTGGTGTCCTTTTGATATTTTATGTAAATTATATAATATATATTTGTTGTAGATTGTGATATTTTTCATATGGTGTGTAATATATATTTACTGTACATTTTGATATTTTATTTACAGTAAATAATATACATTTGGTGTAATTTTTGATATTTTATGTACAGTATATTAAATTTAATTACTGTAGTTTTGATAGTTTATTTACAGTGTATATAACACATATTTGTTGTACTATTTGATATTTTATGTACAGTATGTAATATAAATTTACTGTAATTTTTGGTATTTTATTTACAGTATATAAAATCTATTTGGTGTACTTTTAGTTAATATTACATGTACAATATATGAAATATGTTTACTGTACATTTTGATATTTTTGTACAGTATATAAGGTATATTTGGTATCCTTTTGATATTTTATGTAAATTATATAATATATATTTGGTGTAGTTTGTGATATTTTACATAGGGTGTGTAATATATATTTACTGTACTTTTTGGTATTTAATTTACAGTAAATAATATACATTTGGTGTAATTTTTGGTATTTTATGTACAGTATATTAAATATAATTACTGTAGATTTTGATAGTTTATTTACAGTATATATAACACATATTTGGTGTACTTTTTGATATTTTATGTACAGTATGTAATATATACTCACTGTAATTTTTGATATTTTATTTACACTATATAAAATGTATTTGGTGTACTTTTAGTTAATATTATATGTACAATATATGAAATATATTTACTGTACTTTTTGGTATTTTATGTACAGTATATAAGATATATTTGGTGTACTTTTGATATCTTATGAAAATTATATATTATATATTTGATGTATATTGTGATATTTTACATATGGTGTGTAATATATATTTAATGCAATTTTTGATATTTTATTTACTGTAAATAACATACATTTGGTGTAATTTTTTATATTTTATGTACAGTATATTAAATATAATTACTGTAGTTTTTGATAGTTTATTTAGTGTATATATAACACATATTTGGTGTACTATTTGATAATATATGTACAGTATGTAATATATAGTTACTGTAATTTTTGATATTTTATTTACAGTATATAAAATATATTCGTTGTACTTTTAGTTAATATTATATATACAATATATGAAATATATTTACTGTACATTTTGATATTTTATGTAAAGTATATAAGGTATATTTTGTGTCCTTTTGATATTTTATGTAAATTATATAATATATATTTGGTGTAGTTTTTGATATTTTACATAGTGTGTGTAATATATATTTACTGTAATTTTTGGTGCTTTATTTAGAGTAAATAATATACATTTGGTGTAATTTTTGATATTTTATGTACAGTAAATTAAAAATAATTACTGTAGTTTTTGATAGTTTATTTACAGTATATATAACACATATTTTGTGTACTTTTTGGTATTTTATCTACAGTATGTAATATATATTCACTGTAATTTTTTATATTTTATTTACGCTATATAAAAGGTATTTGGTGTACTTTTAGTTAATATTATATGTACAATATATGAAATATATTTACTGTAATTTTTGATATTTTATGTACAGTATATAAGATATATTTGGTGTCCTTTTGATAGTTTCTGTAAATTATATAATATATATTTGGTGTAGATTGTGATACTTTACATATGGTGTGTAATATATATTTACTGTAGTTTTTGATATTTTATTTACAGTATATAAAATGTATTTGGTGTACTGTTAGTTAATATTATATGTACAATATATGAAATATATTTACTGTACATTTTGATATTTTATGTACAGTATATCAGATATATTTGGTGTACTTTTGATATTTTATGTAAATTATATAATATATATTTTGTGTAGATTGTGATATTTTACATAAAGTGTGTCATATATATTTACTGTTGTTTTTGATATATTATTTACAGTAAATAACATACATTTGGTGAAATTTCTGATATTTTTTGTACAGTATATTAAATATAATTACTGTAGTTTTTCATAGTTTATTTACAGTATATATAACACATATTTGGTGTAGTTTTTGATAATATATGTACAGTATGTAATTTATATTTACTGTAATTTTTGATATTTTATTGACAGTATATAAAATGTATTCGGTGAACTTTTAGTTAATATTATATATACAATATATGAAATATATTTACTGTACATTTTGATATTTTATGTACAGTATATAAGGTATATTTGGGGTCCTTTTGATATTTTATGTAAATTATATAATATATATTTGGTGTAGTTTGTGATATTTTACATAGGGTGTGTAATATATATTTATTGTACTATTTGATATTTTATTTACAGTAAATAATATACATTAGGTGTAATTTCTGATATTTTATGTACAGTATATTAAATATAATTACTGTAGTATTTGATAGTTTATTTACAGTATATATAACACATATTTGGTGTACTTTTTGATATTTTATGTACAGTATGTAATATATATTCACTGTAATTTTTGATATTTTATTTACACTATATAAAATGTATTTGGTGTACTTTTAGTTAATATTATATATACAATATATGAAATATATTTACTGTAAATTTTGATAGTTTTTGTACAGTATATAAGGTTTATTTTGTGTCCTTTTGATATTTTATATAAATTACATAGTATATATTTGGTGTAGTTTGTGATATTTTACATAGGGTGTGTAATATATATTTACTGTACTTTTTGGTATTTTATTTACAGTAAATAATATACGTTTGGTGTAATTTTTGATATTTTATGTACAGTATATTAAATATAATTACTGTAGTTTTTGATAGTTTATTTACAGCATATATAACACATATTTGGTGTACTTTTTGATATTTTATGTACACTATGTAGTATATATTCACTGTAATTTTTCATATTTGATTTACACTATATAAAGTTTATTTGGTGTACTTTTAGTTAATATTATATGTACAATATATGAAATATATTTACTGTACATTTTGATATTTTATGTACAGTATATAGGATATATTTGGTGTCCTTTTGCTATTATATATAAATTATATAATATATATTTGTTGTAGATTGTGATATTTTACATATGGTGTGTAATATATATTTACTGTACTTTTTGAAAGTTTATTTACACTATATTAAATGTATTTGGTGTACTTTTAGTTAATATTATATGTACAATATATGAAATATATTTACTGTAATTTTTCATATTTTATGTACAGTATATAAGATATATTTGGTGTCCGTTTGATATTTTATGTAAATTATATAATATATATTTGGTGTAGATTGTGATATTTTTCATATAGTGTGTAATATATATTTACTGTACATTTTGATATTTTATTTACAGTAAATAATATAAATTTGGTGTAATTTTTGATATTTTATGTACAGTATATTAAATTTAATTGCTGTAGTTTTTGATAGTTTATTTACAGTGTATATAACACATATTTGTTGTACTATTTGATATTTTATGTACAGTATGTAATATAAATTTACTGTACTTTTTGATATTTTATTTACAGTATATAAAATGTATTTGGTGTACTTTTAGTTAATATTACATGTACAATATATGAAATATATTTACTGTACATTTTGATATTTTATTTACAGTATATAAGGTATATTTGGTGTGCTTTTGATATTTTATGTAAATTATATAATATATATTTGGTGTAGTTTGTGATATTTTACATAGGGTGTGTAATATATATTTACTGTACTTTTTGGTATTTTATTTACAGTAAATAATATACATTTGGTGTAATTTTTGATATTTTATGTACAGTATATTAAATATAATTACTGTAGATTTTGATAGTTTATTTACAGTATATATAACACATATTTGGTGTACTTTTTGATATTTTATGTACAGTATGTAATATATAATCACTGAAATTTTTGATATTTTATTTACACTATATAAAATGTAATTGGTGTACTTTTAGTTAATAATATATGTACAATATATGAAATATATATACTGTACTTTTTGATATTTTATGTACATCATATAAGATATATTTGGTGTCCATTTGATATTTTATGTAAATTATATAATATATATTTGGTGTAGTTTTTGATATTTTACATAGGGTGTGTAGTATATATTTACTGTCCTTTTTGATATTTTATTTACAGTATATAATTTACATTTGGTGTAATTTTTGATAATTTATATACAGTACATTGAATTTAATTACTGTAGTTTTTGATAATTACCGTATATATAACACATATTTGGTGTACTTTTTGATATTTTATGTACAGTATATAATATATATTTACTGTAATGTTTGATATTTTATTTACAGTATATAAAATGTATTTGGTGGACTTTTAGTTAATATTATATGTACAATATATGTAATATATTTAGTATACTTTTTGATATTTTACGTACAGTATATAAGATATATTTGGTGTCCTTCCGATATTTTTTGTGAATTATATAATATATAGTTGGTGTAAATTTGGATATTTTACATAGGGTGTGTAAGATATATTACTGTACTTTTTGATATATTATTTACAGTATATAAAATGTATTTGGTGTACTTTTAGTTAATATTATAGGTACAATATATGAAATATATTTACTGTACTTTTTGATATTTTATGTACAGTATATAAGATATATTTGGTGTACTGTTGATATTTTATGTAAATTAAATTATATTTATTTGGTGCGGTTTTTGATATTTTACATAGATTGTAATATATATTTACTGTAATTTTCATATTTTATTTACAGTACATAATATACATTAGGTGTAATTTTTGATATTTTATGTACTGTATATTAAACATAATTACTGTAGTTTTTGATACTTTTTTTAGAGTATATATAACACATATTTGGTGTAATTTTTGATATATTATGTACAGTATGTAATGTATATTTACTGTAATTTTTGATATTTTATTTACAGTATATAAAATGTATTTGGTGTACTTTTAGTAAATATTATATGTACAATACATGAAATATATTTACTGTACTTTTTGATATTTTATGTAGCATATATAAGGTATACTTGGTGTCCTTTTGATATTTTATGTAAATTATATAATATATATTTTTTGTAGTTTTTGATAATTTACATAGAGTGTAATATATATTTACTGTCCTTTTTCGTATTTTATTTAGAGTATATAATATACATTTGGTGTAATTTTTGATATTTTAAGTCCAGTATATTAAATATAATTAGTGTAGGTTTTGATAGTTTATTTACAGTATATATAACAAATATTTGGTGTACTTTTTGATATTTTATGTACTGTATATAATATATATTTACTGAACATTTGAAATTTTATTTACAGTATATAAAATGTATTTGCTGTACTTTTAGTTAATATTATATGTACAATATATGAAACATATTTACTGTAGTTTTTGATATTTTATGTGCAGTATATAAGATATATTTGGTGGCCTTTTGATATTTTATGTAAATTATAAAATATATATTTGGTGTAGTTTTTGATATTTTACATAGGGTGTGTAATATATATTTACCGTCCTTTTTGATATTTTCTGTACACTATATAATATACATTTGGTGTAATTTTTGATATTTTATGTACAGTATATTAAATATATTTACTGTAGTTTTTGATATTTTACGTACAGTATATAGGATATATTTGGTGTCCTTGCGATATTTTTTGTAAATTATATAATATATATTTGGTGTAATATTTGATATTTTACATAGGGTGGGTAATATATATTTACTGTATTTTGGATATATTATTTACACTATATAATGTACATTTGGAGTAATTTTTGACATTTTATGTACAGTATATTAAATATAATTACTGTAGTTTTTGATAGTTTATTTACAGTATATATAACACATATTTGGGGTACTTTTGATATTTTATGTACAGTATGTAATATATATTTACTGTACTTTTTGATACTTTATTTACAGTATATAAAATGTATTTGGTGTACTTTTAGTTAATATTATATGCACAATATATGAAATATATTTACTGTATTTTTGATATTTTATGTACAGTATATAATATATATTTGGTGTCCTTTTGATATTTTATGTAAATTATATAATATATATTTGGTGTAGTCTTTGATATTTTACATAGGGTGTGTAGTAAATATTTACTGTCCTTTTTGATATTTTATTTACAGTATATGATATACGTTTGCTGTAATTTTTGATATTTTATGAAAAGTATATTAAATATAATTACTGTAGTTTTTGATAGCTTATTTACAGTATATATAACACGTTTGGTGTACTTTTTGATATTATATGTACAGTATGCAATATATGTTTACTGTAGTTTTTGATATTTTATTTACAGTATACAAAATGTATTTGTTGTAATTTTAGTTAATATAATATGTACAATATATGAAATATATTTACTGTAGTTTTTGATATTTTACGTACAGTATATAAGATATATTTGGTGTCCTTCCGATATTTTTTGTAAAGTGTATAATATATATTTGGTGTAATTTTTGATATTTTACGTAGGGTGTGTAATATATATTTACTGTATTTTGGATATTTTATTTACACTATATAATGTACATTTGGAGTAATTTTTGATATTTTATGTACTGTATATTTAATATAATTTCTGTAGTTTTTTATAGTTTATTTACAGTATATACAACACGTATTTGGTGTACTATTTGATATTTTATGTACAGTATGTAATATATATTTACTGTAATTTTGGATATTTTATTTACAGTATAGAAAATGTATTTGGTGTACTTTTAGTTAATAATATATGTACAATATATGAAATATATACTGTACATTTTGATATTTTATGTACAGTATATAAGTTATATTTGGTGTCCTTTTGATATTTTATGTAAATTATATAATATATATTTGGTGTAGTTTTTTATATTTTACATAGTGTGTGTAGTATATATTTACTGTCCTTTTTGATATTTTATTTTCAGTATATAATATACATTTGGTGAAATATTTGATAATTTATATACAGTACATTGAATATAATTACTGTAGTTTTTGATAATTACAGTATATATAATACATATTTGGTGTTCTTTTTGATATTTTATGTAGAGTATGTAATATATATTTACTGTAATTTTTGATAATTCCTTTACAGAATATAAAATGTATTTGGTGTACTTTTAGTTAATATTATATGTACAATATATGAAATATATTTACTGTAGTTTTTGATATTTTACGTACTGTATAGAAGATATATTTGGTGTCCTTCCGATATGTTTTGTAAATTATATAATATATATTTGGTGTAGTTTGTGATATTTTACATAGGGTGTGTAATATATATTTACTGTACTTTTTGGTATTTTATTTACAGTAAATAATATACATTTGGTGTAATTTTTGATATTTTATATACAGTATATTAAATATAATTACTGTAGTTTTTGATAGTTTATTTACAGCATATATAACACATATTTGGTGTACTTTTTGATATTTTATGTACAGTATGTAATATATATTCACTGTAATTTTTGATATTTTATTTACACTATATAAAATGTATTTGGTGTACTTTTAGTAAATATTATATGTACAATATATGAAATATATTTACTGTATATTTTGGTATTTTATGTACAGTATATAAGTTACATTTGGTGTACTTTTGATATCTTATGAAAATTATATAATATATATTTGGTGTAGATTGTGATATTTTACATATTGTGTGTAATATACATTTACTGCCCTTTTTGATATTTTATTTACTGTAAATAACATGCATTTGGTGTAATTTTTTATATTTTATGTACAGTATATTAAATATAATTACTGTAGTTTTTGATAGTTTATTTAGAGTATATATAACACATATTTGGTGTACTTTTTGATAATATATGTACAGTATGTAATATATAGTTACTGTAATATTTGATATTTTACTTACAGTATATAAAATGTATTAAGTGTACTTTTAGTTAATATTATATATACAATATATGAAATATATTTACTGTACATTTTGATATTTTATGTACAGTATATAAGGTACATTTTGTGTCCTTTTGATATTTTATGTAAATTATATAATATATATTTGGTGTAGTTTTTGATATTTTACATAGTGTGTGTAATGTATATTTACTGTAATTTTTGGTGCTTTATTTAGAGTAAATAATATACATTTGGTGTAATTTTTGATATTTTATGTACAGTAAATTAAAAATAATTACTGTAGTTTTTGATAGTTTATTTACAGTATATATAACACATATTTTGTGTACTTTTTGGTATTTTATCTACAGTATGTAATATATATTCACTGTAATTTTTTATATTTTATTTACGCTATATAAAAGGTATTTGGTGTACTTTTAGTTAATATTATATGTACAATATATGAAATATATTTACTGTAATTTTTGATATTTTATGTACAGTATATAAGATATATTTGGTGTCCTTTTGATAGTTTCTGTAAATTATATAATATATATTTGGTGTAGATTGTGATACTTTACATATGGTGTGTAATATATATTTACTGTAGTTTTTGATATTTTATTTACAGTATATAAAATGTATTTGGTGTACTGTTAGTTAATATTATATGTACAATATATGAAATATATTTACTGTACATTTTGATATTTTATGTACAGTATATCAGATATATTTGGTGTACTTTTGATATTTTATGTAAATTATATAATATATATTTTGTGTAGATTGTGATATTTTACATAAAGTGTGTCATATATATTTACTGTTGTTTTTGATATATTATTTACAGTAAATAACATACATTTGGTGAAATTTCTGATATTTTTTGTACAGTATATTAAATATAATTACTGTAGTTTTTCATAGTTTATTTACAGTATATATAACACATATTTGGTGTAGTTTTTGATAATATATGTACAGTATGTAATTTATATTTACTGTAATTTTTGATATTTTATTGACAGTATATAAAATGTATTCGGTGAACTTTTAGTTAATATTATATATACAATATATGAAATATATTTACTGTACATTTTGATATTTTATGTACAGTATATAAGGTATATTTGGGGTCCTTTTGATATTTTATGTAAATTATATAATATATATTTGGTGTAGTTTGTGATATTTTACATAGGGTGTGTAATATATATTTATTGTACTATTTGATATTTTATTTACAGTAAATAATATACATTAGGTGTAATTTCTGATATTTTATGTACAGTATATTAAATATAATTACTGTAGTATTTGATAGTTTATTTACAGTATATATAACACATATTTGGTGTACTTTTTGATATTTTATGTACAGTATGTAATATATATTCACTGTAATTTTTGATATTTTATTTACACTATATAAAATGTATTTGGTGTACTTTTAGTTAATATTATATATACAATATATGAAATATATTTACTGTAAATTTTGATAGTTTATGTACAGTATATAAGGTTTATTTTGTGTCCTTTTGATATTTTATATAAATTACATAGTATATATTTGGTGTAGTTTGTGATATTTTACATAGGGTGTGTAATATATATTTACTGTACTTTTTGGTATTTTATTTACAGTAAATAATATACGTTTGGTGTAATTTTTGATATTTTATGTACAGTATATTAAATATAATTACTGTAGTTTTTGATAGTTTATTTACAGCATATATAACACATATTTGGTGTACTTTTTGATATTTTATGTACACTATGTAGTATATATTCACTGTAATTTTTCATATTTGATTTACACTATATAAAGTTTATTTGGTGTACTTTTAGTTAATATTATATGTACAATATATGAAATATATTTACTGTACATTTTGATATTTTATGTACAGTATATAGGATATATTTGGTGTCCTTTTGCTATTATATATAAATTATATAATATATATTTGTTGTAGATTGTGATATTTTACATATGGTGTGTAATATATATTTACTGTACTTTTTGAAAGTTTATTTACACTATATTAAATGTATTTGGTGTACTTTTAGTTAATATTATATGTACAATATATGAAATATATTTACTGTAATTTTTCATATTTTATGTACAGTATATAAGATATATTTGGTGTCCGTTTGATATTTTATGTAAATTATATAATATATATTTGGTGTAGATTGTGATATTTTTCATATAGTGTGTAATATATATTTACTGTACATTTTGATATTTTATTTACAGTAAATAATATAAATTTGGTGTAATTTTTGATATTTTATGTACAGTATATTAAATTTAATTGCTGTAGTTTTTGATAGTTTATTTACAGTGTATATAACACATATTTGTTGTACTATTTGATATTTTATGTACAGTATGTAATATAAATTTACTGTACTTTTTGATATTTTATTTACAGTATATAAAATGTATTTGGTGTACTTTTAGTTAATATTACATGTACAATATACGAAATATATTTACTGTACATTTTGATATTTTATTTACAGTATATAAGGTATATTTGGTGTGCTTTTGATATTTTATGTAAATTATATAATATATATTTGGTGTAGTTTGTGATATTTTACATAGGGTGTGTAATATATATTTACTGTACTTTTTGGTATTTTATTTACAGTAAATAATATACATTTGGTGTAATTTTTGATATTTTATGTACAGTATATTAAATATAATTACTGTAGATTTTGATAGTTTATTTACAGTATATATAACACATATTTGGTGTACTTTTTGATATTTTATGTACAGTATGTAATATATAATCACTGAAATTTTTGATATTTTATTTACACTATATAAAATGTAATTGGTGTACTTTTAGTTAATAATATATGTACAATATATGAAATATATATACTGTACTTTTTGATATTTTATGTACATCATATAAGATATATTTGGTGTCCATTTGATATTTTATGTAAATTATATAATATATATTTGGTGTAGTTTTTGATATTTTACATAGGGTGTGTAGTATATATTTACTGTCCTTTTTGATATTTTATTTACAGTATATAATTTACATTTGGTGTAATTTTTGATAATTTATATACAGTACATTGAATTTAATTACTGTAGTTTTTGATAATTACCGTATATATAACACATATTTGGTGTACTTTTTGATATTTTATGTACAGTATATAATATATATTTACTGTAATGTTTGATATTTTATTTACAGTATATAAAATGTATTTGGTGGACTTTTAGTTAATATTATATGTACAATATATGTAATATATTTAGTATACTTTTTGATATTTTACGTACAGTATATAAGATATATTTGGTGTCCTTCCGATATTTTTTGTGAATTATATAATATATAGTTGGTGTAAATTTGGATATTTTACATAGGGTGTGTAAGATATATTACTGTACTTTTTGATATATTATTTACAGTATATAAAATGTATTTGGTGTACTTTTAGTTAATATTATAGGTACAATATATGAAATATATTTACTGTACTTTTTGATATTTTATGTACAGTATATAAGATATATTTGGTGTACTGTTGATATTTTATGTAAATTCAATTATATTTATTTGGTGCGGTTTTTGATATTTTACATAGATTGTAATATATATTTACTGTAATTTTCATATTTTATTTACAGTACATAATATACATTAGGTGTAATTTTTGATATTTTATGTACTGTATATTAAACATAATTACTGTAGTTTTTGATACTTTTTTTAGAGTATATATAACACATATTTGGTGTAATTTTTGATATATTATGTACAGTATGTAATGTATATTTACTGTAATTTTTGATATTTTATTTACAGTATATAAAATGTATTTGGTGTACTTTTAGTAAATATTATATGTACAATACATGAAATATATTTACTGTACTTTTTGATATTTTATGTAGCATATATAAGGTATACTTGGTGTCCTTTTGATATTTTATGTAAATTATATAATATATATTTTTTGTAGTTTTTGATAATTTACATAGAGTGTAATATATATTTACTGTCCTTTTTCGTATTTTATTTAGAGTATATAATATACATTTGGTGTAATTTTTGATATTTTAAGTCCAGTATATTAAATATAATTAGTGTAGGTTTTGATAGTTTATTTACAGTATATATAACAAATATTTGGTGTACTTTTTGATATTTTATGTACTGTATATAATATATATTTACTGAACATTTGAAATTTTATTTACAGTATATAAAATGTATTTGCTGTACTTTTAGTTAATATTATATGTACAATATATGAAACATATTTACTGTAGTTTTTGATATTTTATGTGCAGTATATAAGATATATTTGGTGGCCTTTTGATATTTTATGTAAATTATAAAATATATATTTGGTGTAGTTTTTGATATTTTACATAGGGTGTGTAATATATATTTACCGTCCTTTTTGATATTTTCTGTACACTATATAATATACATTTGGTGTAATTTTTGATATTTTATGTACAGTATATTAAATATATTTACTGTAGTTTTTGATATTTTACGTACAGTATATAGGATATATTTGGTGTCCTTGCGATATTTTTTGTAAATTATATAATATATATTTGGTGTAATATTTGATATTTTACATAGGGTGGGTAATATATATTTACTGTATTTTGGATATATTATTTACACTATATAATGTACATTTGGAGTAATTTTTGACATTTTATGTACAGTATATTAAATATAATTACTGTAGTTTTTGATAGTTTATTTACAGTATATATAACACATATTTGGGGTACTTTTGATATTTTATGTACAGTATGTAATATATATTTACTGTACTTTTTGATACTTTATTTACAGTATATAAAATGTATTTGGTGTACTTTTAGTTAATATTATATGCACAATATATGAAATATATTTACTGTATTTTTGATATTTTATGTACAGTATATAATATATATTTGGTGTCCTTTTGATATTTTATGTAAATTATATAATATATATTTGGTGTAGTCTTTGATATTTTACATAGGGTGTGTAGTAAATATTTACTGTCCTTTTTGATATTTTATTTACAGTATATGATATACGTTTGCTGTAATTTTTGATATTTTATGAAAAGTATATTAAATATAATTACTGTAGTTTTTGATAGCTTATTTACAGTATATATAACACGTTTGGTGTACTTTTTGATATTATATGTACAGTATGCAATATATGTTTACTGTAGTTTTTGATATTTTATTTACAGTATACAAAATGTATTTGTTGTAATTTTAGTTAATATAATATGTACAATATATGAAATATATTTACTGTAGTTTTTGATATTTTACGTACAGTATATAAGATATATTTGGTGTCCTTCCGATATTTTTTGTAAAGTGTATAATATATATTTGGTGTAATTTTTGATATTTTACGTAGGGTGTGTAATATATATTTACTGTATTTTGGATATTTTATTTACACTATATAATGTACATTTGGAGTAATTTTTGATATTTTATGTACTGTATATTTAATATAATTTCTGTAGTTTTTTATAGTTTATTTACAGTATATACAACACGTATTTGGTGTACTATTTGATATTTTATGTACAGTATGTAATATATATTTACTGTAATTTTGGATATTTTATTTACAGTATAGAAAATGTATTTGGTGTACTTTTAGTTAATAATATATGTACAATATATGAAATATATACTGTACATTTTGATATTTTATGTACAGTATATAAGTTATATTTGGTGTCCTTTTGATATTTTATGTAAATTATATAATATATATTTGGTGTAGTTTTTTATATTTTACATAGTGTGTGTAGTATATATTTACTGTCCTTTTTGATATTTTATTTTCAGTATATAATATACATTTGGTGAAATATTTGATAATTTATATACAGTACATTGAATATAATTACTGTAGTTTTTGATAATTACAGTATATATAATACATATTTGGTGTTCTTTTTGATATTTTATGTAGAGTATGTAATATATATTTACTGTAATTTTTGATAATTCCTTTACAGAATATAAAATGTATTTGGTGTACTTTTAGTTAATATTATATGTACAATATATGAAATATATTTACTGTAGTTTTTGATATTTTACGTACTGTATAGAAGATATATTTGGTGTCCTTCCGATATGTTTTGTAAATTATATAATATATATTTGGTGTAGTTTGTGATATTTTACATAGGGTGTGTAATATATATTTACTGTACTTTTTGGTATTTTATTTACAGTAAATAATATACATTTGGTGTAATTTTTGATATTTTATATACAGTATATTAAATATAATTACTGTAGTTTTTGATAGTTTATTTACAGCATATATAACACATATTTGGTGTACTTTTTGATATTTTATGTACAGTATGTAATATATATTCACTGTAATTTTTGATATTTTATTTACACTATATAAAATGTATTTGGTGTACTTTTAGTAAATATTATATGTACAATATATGAAATATATTTACTGTATATTTTGGTATTTTATGTACAGTATATAAGTTACATTTGGTGTACTTTTGATATCTTATGAAAATTATATAATATATATTTGGTGTAGATTGTGATATTTTACATATTGTGTGTAATATACATTTACTGCCCTTTTTGATATTTTATTTACTGTAAATAACATGCATTTGGTGTAATTTTTTATATTTTATGTACAGTATATTAAATATAATTACTGTAGTTTTTGATAGTTTATTTAGAGTATATATAACACATATTTGGTGTACTTTTTGATAATATATGTACAGTATGTAATATATAGTTACTGTAATATTTGATATTTTACTTACAGTATATAAAATGTATTAAGTGTACTTTTAGTTAATATTATATATACAATATATGAAATATATTTACTGTACATTTTGATATTTTATGTACAGTATATAAGGTACATTTTGTGTCCTTTTGATATTTTATGTAAATTATATAATATATATTTGGTGTAGTTTTTGATATTTTACATAGTGTGTGTAATGTATATTTACTGTAATTTTTGGTGCTTTATTTACAGTAAATAATATACATTTGGTGTAATTTTTGATATTTTATGTACAGTAAATTAAATATAATTACTGTAGTTTTTGATAGTTTATTTACACTATATATAAAACATATTTGGTGTACCATTTGATATTTTATCTGCAGTGTGTAATATATATTCACTGTAATTTTTGATATTTTTTTACACTATATAAAATATATTTGGTGTACTTTTAGTTAATATTATATGTACAATATATGAAATATATTTACTGTTCTTTTTGATATTTTATGTACAGTATAAAAGATATATTTGGTATCCTTTTGATATTTAATGTACATTATATAATATATATTTGGTGTAGATTGTGATATTTTACGTATGGTGTGTAATGTATATTTACTGTATTTTTGATATATTATTTATAGTAAATAACATACATTTGGTGTAATTTTTGATATTTTATGTACAGTATATTAAATATAATTACCGTAGTTTTTCATAGTTTATTTAGAGTATATATAACACATATTTGGTGTACTTTTTGTTAATATATGTACAGTATGTAATATATATTTACTGTAATTTTTGATATTTTTTTTACAGTATATAAAATGTATTCGGTGTACTTTTAGTTAATATTATATATACAATATATGAAATATATTTACTGTACATTTTGATATTTTATGTACGGTATATAAGGTATATTTGGTGTCCTTTTGATATTTTATGTAAATTATATAATATATATTTGGTGTAGTTTGTGATATTTTACATAGGGTGTGTAATATATATTTACTGTACTTTTTGGTATTTTATTTACAGTAAATAATGTACATTTGGTGTAATTTTTGATATTTTGTGTACAATATATTAAATATAATTACTGTAGTTTTTGATAGTTTATTTACAGTATATATAACACATATTTGGTGTACTTTTTGATATTTTATCTACAGTATGTAATATATATTCACTGTAATTTTTGATATTTTATTTACACTACATAAAATGTATTTGGTGTACTTTTAGTTAATATTATATGTACAATATATGAAATATATTTACTGTACATTTTGATATTTTATGTAGAGTATATAAGATATATTTGGGGTCCTTTTGATATTTTATGTAAATTATATAATATATATTTTGTGTAGATTGTGATATTTTACATACGGTGTGTAATATATATTTACAGTACTTTTTGACATTTTATTTACACCATATAAAATACATTTGGTGTACTTTTAGTTAATATTATATGTACAATATATGAAATATATTTACTGTACATTTTGACAATTTATGTACAGTATATAAGATATATTTGGTGTCCTTTTGATATTTTATGTAAATTATATAATATATATTTGGTGTAGATTGTGATATTTTACATACGGTGTGTAATATATATTTACTGTACTTTTTGGTATTTTATTTACAGTAAATAATATATATTTGGTGTAATTTTTGATATTTTATGTAAAGTATATTAAATATAATTACTGTAGTTTTTGATAGTTTATTTACAGTATATATAACACATACTTGGTGTACTTTTTGATATTTTATGTACAGTATGTAATATATATTCACTGTAATTTTTAATATTTTATTTACACTATATAAAATGTATTTGGTGTACTTTTAGTTAATATTATATGCACAATATATGTAATATATTTACTGTACTTTTTGATATTTTACATACAGTATATAAGATATATTTGGTGACCTTCCGATATTTTTTGTAAATTATACAATATATATTTGGTGTAAATTTGGATATTTTACATAGGGTGTGTAATATATATTTACTGTATTTTGGATATTTTATTTACACCATATAATGTACATTTGGAGTAATTTTTGATATTTTATGTACAGTATATTGAATATAATTACTGTAGTTTTTAATAGTTTATTTACAGTATATATAACAGATATTTGGTGTACTTTTTGATATTTTATGTACAGTATGTAATATATATTTACTGTAATTTTTGATATTTTATTTACAGTATATAAAATGTATTTGGTGTACTTTTAGTTAATATTATATGTACAATATATGAAATATATTTACTGTACTTTTTGATATTTTATGTACAGTATATGAGATATATTTGGTGTCCTTTGATATTTATTGTAAATTATAAAATATATACTTGGTGTAGTTTTTGAAATTTTACATAGTGTGTGTCATACATATTCACTGTCCTTTTTGATATTTTATTTACGGTATATAATATACATTTGGTGTGATTTTTGAAATTTTATGTACAGTATATTAAATATAATTACTGTAGTTTTTGATAGTTTACAGTATATATAACACATATTTGGTGTACTTTTTGATATTTTATGTACAGTATGTAATATATATTTACTGTAATTTTTGATATTTTATTTACAGTATATAAAATGTATTTGGTGTACTTTTAGTTAATACTATATGTACAATATATGTAATATATTTACTGTACTTTTTGATAATTTACATACAGCATATAAGATATATTTGGTGACCTTCCGATATTTTTTGTAAATTATATAATATATATTTGGTGTAAATTTGGATATTTTACATAGGGTGTGTAATATATATTTACTGTATTTTGGATATTTTATTTACACCATATAATGTACATTTGGAGTAATTTTTGATATTTTATGTACAGTATATTGAATATAATTACTGTAGATTTTAATAGTTTATTTACAGTATATATAACACATATTTGGTGTACTTTTTGATATTTTATGTACAGTATGTAATATATATTTACTGTAATTTTTGATATTTTATTTACAGTATATAAAATGTATTTGGTGTACTTTTAGTTAATATTATATGTACAATATATGAAATATATTTACTGTACTTTTTGATATTTTATGTACAGTATATGAGATATATTTGGTGTCCTTTGATATTTATTGTAAATTATAAAATATATACTTGGTGTAGTTTTTGATATTTTACATAGTGTGTGTCATATATATTCACTGTCCTTTTTGATATTTTATTTACGGTATATAATATACATTTGGTGTGATTTTTGAAATTTTATGTACAGTATATTAAATATAATTACTGTAGTTTTTGATAGTTTACAGTATATATAACACATATTTGGTGTACTTTTTGATATTTTATGTACAGTATGTAATATATATTTACTGTAATTTTTGATATTTTATTTACAGTATATAAAATGTATTTGGTGTACTTTTAGTTAATATTATATGTACAATATATGTAATATATTTACTGTACTTTTTGATATTTTATGTACAGTATATGAGATATATTTGGTGTCCTTTGATATTTATTGTAAATTATAAAATATATACTTGGTGTAGTTTTTGATATTTTACATAGTGTGTGTCATATATATTCACTGTCCTTTTTGATATTTTATTTACGGTATATAATATACATTTGGTGTGATTTTTGAAATTTTATGTACAGTATATTAAATATAATTACTGTAGTTTTTGATAGTTTACAGTATATATAACACATATTTGGTGTACTTTTTGATATTTTATGTACAGTATGTAATATATATTTACTGTAATTTTTGATATTTTATTTACAGTATATAAAATGTATTTGGTGTACTTTTAGTTAATATTATATGTACAATATATGTAATATATTTACTGTACTATTTGATATTTTACATACAGTATATAAGATATATTTGGTGACCTTCCGATATTTTTTGTAAATTATATAATATATATTTGGTGTACATTTGGATATTTTACATAGGGTGTGTAATATATATTTACTGTATTTTGGATATTTTATTTACACCATATAATGTACATTTGGAGTAATTTTTGATATTTTATGTACAGTATATTGAATATAATTACTGTAGTTTTTAATAGTTTATTTACAGTATATATAACACATATTTGGTGTACTTTTTGATATTTTATGTATAGTATGTAATATATATTTACTGTAATTTTTGATATTTTATTTACAGTATATAAAATGTATTTGGTGTACTTTTAGTTAATATTATATGTACAATATATGAAATATATTTACTGTACTTTTTGATATTTTATGTACAGTATATGAGATATATTTGGTGTCCTTTGATATTTATTGTAAATTATAAAATATATACTTGGTGTAGTTTTTGATATTTTACATAGTGTGTGTCATATATATTCACTGTCCTTTTTGATATTTTATTTACGGTATATAATATACATTTGGTGTGATTTTTGAAATTTTATGTACAGTATATTAAATATAATTACTGTAGTTTTTGATAGTTTACAGTATATATAACACATATTTGGTGTACTTTTTGATATTTTATGTACAGTATGTAATATATATTTACTGTAATTTTTGATATTTTATTTACAGTATATAAAATGTATTTGGTGTACTTTTAGTTAATATTATATGTACAATATATGTAATATATTTACTGTACTTTTTGATATTTTACATACAGTATATAAGATATATTTGGTGACCTTCTGATATTTTTCGTAAATTATATAATATATATTTGGTGTAAATTTGGATATTTTACATAGGGTGTGTTATATATATTTACTGTATTTTGGATATTTTATTTACACCATATAATGTACATTTGGAGTAATTTTTGATATTTTATGTACAGTATATTGAATATAATTACTGTGGTTTTTAATAGTTTATTTACAGTATATATAACACATATTTGGTGTACTTTTTGATATTTTATGTATAGTATGTAATATATATTTACTGTAATTTTTGATTATTTACAGTATATAAAATGTATTTGGTGTACTTTTAGTTAATATTATATGTACAATATATGAAATATATTTACTGTACTTTCTCATATTTTTTGTACAGTATAGAATATATAATTTGTGTCCTTTTGATATTTTACGTAAATTATATAATATATATTTGGTGTAGCTTTTGATATTTTACATAGGGTATGTCATATGTATTTACTGTACTTTTTGATATTTTATTCACAGTAAATAATTTACATTTGGTGTAATTTTTGATATTTCATGTACAGTATATTAAATATAATTACTGTAGTTTTTGATAGTTTATTTACAGTATATATAACACATATTTGGTGTACTTTTTGATATTTTATGTACAGTATGTAGTATATATTTACTGTACTTTTTGATATTTTATTTACAGTACATGAAATGTATTTGGTGTACTTTTAGTTAATATTATATGTACAATATATGAAATATATTTACTGTTCTTTTTGATATTTTATGTACAGTATATAATATATATTTGGTGTCCTTTTGATATTTTATGTGAAGTTTATAATATATATTTAGTGTAGTTTTTGATATTTTCCATAGGGTGTGTAATATATATTTACTGTAATTTTTGATATTTTATTTACAGTAAATATTATACATTTGGTGTAATTTTTGATATTTTATGTACAGTATATTAAATATAATTACTGTAGTTTTTGATTGTTTATTTACAGTATATATAACACATATTTGGTCTACTTTTTGATATTTTATGTACAGTATGTAATATATATTTACTGTAATTTTTGATAATTTATTTACAGTATATAAAATGTATTTGGTGTACTTTTAGTTAATATTATATATACAATATATGAAATATATTTACTGTACTTTTTGATATTTTATGTACAGTATAGAATTTATATTTGGTGTCCTTTTGATATTTTATGTAAATTAGATAAAATTTATTTGGTGTAGTTTGTGATATTTCATAGGGTGTGTAATGTATATTTACTGTATTTTTTGATATTTTGTTTACAGTATATAATATACATTTGGTGTAATTTTTGATATTTTATGTACAGTATATTAAATATAATTACTATAGTTTTTGATAGTTTATTTACAGTATATATAACACATATTTGCTGTACTTTTTGATATTTTCTGTACAGTATGTAATATATATTTACTGTACTTTTTGATATTTTATTTTCTGTATAAAAATGTATTTGGTGTACTTTTAGTTAATAATATATGTACAATGAATGAAATATATATACTGTACTTTTTGATATTTTATGTACAATATATAAGATATATTTGGTGTCCTTTTTATATTCTATGTAAATTAAATAATATATATTTGGTGTAATATTTGATATTTTACATAGGGTGTGTAGTATATATTTACTGACCTTTTTGATATTTTATTTACAGTATTTAATTTAGGTTTGGTGTAATTTTTGATATTTTATATACAGTACATTGAATATGATTACTGTAGTTTTTGATATTTACAGTATATATAACACATATTTGGTGTCCTTTTGATATTTTATGTAAATTATATAATATATACTTGCTGTAGATTCTGATATTTTACATAGGGTGTGTAAGATATATTTACTGTACTTTTTGATATTTTATTTACAGTAAATAATATACATTTGGTGTAATTTTTGATATTTTATGTACAGTATATTAAATATAATTACTGCAGTTTTTGATAGTTTATTTACAGTATATATAACACATATTTGGTGTAGTTTTTGATATTTTATGTACAGAATGTAATATATATTTACTGTATTTTTGATATTTTATTTACAGTATATGAAATGTATTTGGTGTACTTTTAGTTAATATTATATGTACAATATATGAAATATATTTACTGTACATTTTGATATTTCTTATTCAGTATATAAGGTATATTTGGTGTCCTTATGATATTTTATGTAAATTATATAATATACATTTTGTGTAGTTTGTCATATTTTACATTGCGTGTGTAATGTATATTTACTGTACTTTTTGGTATTTTCTTTACAGTAAATTATATATTTGGTGTAATTTTTGATATTTTATGTACAGTATATTAAACATAATTACTGTAGTTTTGATAGTTTATTTACAGTATATATAACACATATTTGGTGTACTTTTTGATATTTTATGTACAGTATGTAATATATATTCACTGTAATTTTTGGTATTTTATTTACACTATATAAAATGTATTTGGTGTACTTTTAGTTAATATTATATGTACAATATATGAAATATATTTACTGTACTTTTGCTATTTTATGTACAGTATATAAGATATATTTGGAGTCCTTTTGATATTTTATGTAAATTATATAATATATATTTGGTGTAGATTGTGATATTTTACATACGGTGTGTAATATATATTTACTTTTCTTTTTGATATTTTATTTACACTATATGAAATGTATTTGGTGTACTTTTAGTTAATATTACATGTACAATATATGAAATATATTTACTATACTTTTTGATATTTTATGTACAGTACATAAGATATATTTTGTGTCATTTTGATATTTTATGTAAATTATATAATATATATTTGGTGTAGATTGTGATATTTTACATACGGTGTGTAATATATATTTACTGTACTTTTTGATATTTTATTTACAGTAAATAATATACATTTGGTGTAATTTTTGATATTTTATGTACAGTATGTTAAATATAATTACTGTAGTTTTTGATAGTTTATTTACAGTATATATAACACATATTTGATGTACTTTTTGATATTTTATGTACAGTATGTAATACATATTTACTGTAATTTTTGATATTTTATTTACAGTATATAAAATGTATTTGGTGTACTTTCAGTTAATATTATATGTACAATATACGAAATATATTTACTGTACATTTTGATATTTTATGTACAGTACATAAGATATATTTGGTGTCCTTTTGATATTTTACGTAAATTATATAATATATATTTGGTGTAGTTTGTGATATTTTACATAGGGTGTGTCATATATATTTACTGTACTTTTTGATATTTTATTTACAGTATATAATATACATTTGGTATAATTTTTGATATTTTTTGTACAGTATATTATATATAATTACTGTAGTTTTGATAGCTTATTTATAGTATATATAACACATATTTGGTGTACTTTTTGATATTTTATGTACAGCATGTAATATATATTTACTGTACTTTTTGATATTTTATTTACAGTATATAAAATGTATTTGGTGTACTTTTAGTTAATATTATATGTACAATATATGAAATACATTTACTGTACTTTTTGATATTTTTTGTACAGTATAGAAGATATATTTGTTGGCCTTTTGATATTTTATGTAAATTATATAATATATATTTGGTGTAGTTTGTGATATTTTACATAGGGTGTGTCATATATATTTACTGTAATTTTTGATATTTTATTTACAGTATATAATATACATATTGTTGTAATTTTTGATATTTTATGTACAGTATATTAAATATAATTACTGTAGTTTTTGATAGTTTATTTACAGTATATATAATACATATTTGGTGGTCTTTTTGATATTTTATGTACAGTATGTAATATATATTTACTGAAATTTTTGATAATTTATTTACAGTATATAAAATGTATTTGGTGTACTTTTAGTTAATATTAAATATACAATATAAGAAATATATTTACTGTACTTTTTGATATTTTTTGTACAGTATAGAAGATATATTTGGTGTCCTTTTGATATTTTATGTAAATTACATAATATATATTTGGTGTAGTTTTTGATATTTTACAGAGGGTTTGTCATATACATTTACTGTACTTTTTGATATTTTATTTACTGTATATAATATACATTTGGTGTAATTTTTGATATTTTATGTACAGTATATTATATATAATTAGTGTAGTTTTGATAGTTTATTTATAGTATATATAACACATATTTGGTGTACTTTTTGATATTTTATGTACGGTATGTAATATATATTTACTGTAATTTTGATATTTTATTTACAGTATATAAAATGTATTTGGTGTACTTTTAGTTAATAGTATATTTACACTATATGAAATATATTTACTGTATTTTTTGATATTTTATGTACAGTATATAATATATATTTGGTGTCCATTTGATATTTTATGTGAATTTTATAATATATATTTGTTGTAGTTTTTGATATTTTACATAGGGTGTGTAATATATATTTACTGTATTTTGATATTTTATTTACAGTATATAATATACATTTGGTGTAATTTTTGATATTTTAAGTACAGTATATTAAATATAATTACTGTAGTTTTTGATAGTTTATTTACAGTATATATAACACATATTTGGTGTACTTTTTGATATTTTATGTACAGTATGTAATATATATTTACTGTACTTTTGATATTTTATTTTCAGTATACAAAATGTATTTCGTGTACTTTTAGTTAATATTATATGTACAATGTATGAAATATATATAGTGTACTTTTTGATATTTTATGTACAATATATAGGATATATTTGGTGTCCTTTTTATATTCTAAGTAAATTATATAATATATATTTGGTGTAATTTTTGATATTTTACATAGGGTGTGTAGTATATATTTACTGTCCTTTTTGATATTTTATTTACAGTATTTAATGTATATTTGGTGTAATTTTTGATATTTTATATACAGTACATTGGATATGATTACTGTAGTTTTTGATATTTACAGTATATATAACACATATTTGGTGTACTTTTTGATGATTTATGTACAGTATGTAATATAAATTTACTGTAACTTTGATATTTTATTTAGAGTATATAAAATGTATTTGGTGTACTTTTAGTTAATATTATATGTACAATATATGAAATATATTTACTGTACATTTTGATATTTTATGTACAGTATAGAAGATATATTTGGTGTCCTTTTGATATTTTATGTAAATTATATAATATATATTTGGTGTAGTTTGTGATATTTTACATACGGTGTGTAATGTATATTTACTGTACTTTTTGATATTTTATTTACAGTATATAATATACATTTGGTGTAATATTTGATATTTTATGTACAGTATATTAAATATAATTAATGTAGTTTTTGATAGTTTATTTACAGTATATATAACACATATTTGGTGTACTTTTTGATATTTTATGTACAGTATGTAATATATATTTACTGTAATATTTGATATTTTATTTACATTATATAAAATGTATTTGGTGTACTTTTGGTTAATATTATATGTACAATATATGAAATATATTTACTGTAATTTTTGATATTTTATGTACGGTATAGAGGATATATTTGGTGTCCTTTTGATATTTTATGTAAATTATATAATATATATTTGGTGTAGATTGTGATATTTTACATAGGGTGTGTAAGATATATTTACTGTACTTTTTGATATTTTATTTACAGTAAATAATATACATTTGGTGTAATTTTTGATATTTTATGTACAGTATATTAAATATAATTACTGTAGTTTTTGATTGTGTATTTACAGTATATATAACACATATTTGGTGTACTTTTTGATATTTTATGTACAGTATGTAATATATATTTACTGTATTTTTGATATTTTATTTACAGTATATAAAATGTATTTGGTGTACTTTTAGTTAATATTATATGTACAATATATGAAATATATTTACTGTACATTTTAATATTTTATGTACAGTATAGAAGATATATTTGTTGTCCTTTTGATATTTTCTGTAAATTATATAATATATATTTGGCGTAGATTGTGATATTTTACATAGGGTGTGTAAGATATATTTACTGTACTTTTTGATATTTTATTTACAGTAAATAGTATACATTTGGTGTAATTTTTGATATTTTATGTACAGAATATTAAATATAATTACTGCAGTTTTGGATAGTTTATTTACAGTACATATAACACATATTGGGTGTACTTTTTGATGTTTTATGTACAGAATGTAATATATATTTACTGTACTTTTTGATATTTTATTTACAGTATATAAAATGTATTTGGTGTACTTTTAGTTAATATTATGTGTACAATATATGAAATATATTTACTGTACTTTTTGATATTTTATGTACATTATAGAAGATATATTTGGTGTCCTTTTGGTATTTTTTGTAAATTATATAATATTTATTTGGTGTAGTTGGTGATATTTTACATAGGGTGTGTTATATATATTTACTGTACTTTTTGATATTTTATTTACAGTATATAATAGACATTTGGTGTAATTTTTGATATTTTATGTACAGTATAGTAAATATAATTACTGTAGTTTTTGATAGTTTATTTACAGTATACATTACACATATTTGGTGTACTTTTTGATATTTTATGTACACTATGTAATATATATTTACTGTACTTTTTGATATTTTTTTTACAGTATATAAAATGTGTTTGGTGTACTTTTAGTTAATATTATATATACAATATATGAAATATATTTACTGTACTTTTTGATATTTTATGTACAGTATAGAAGATATATTTGGTGTACTTTTGATATTTTATGTAAATTATATAATATATATTTGGTGTAGTTTGTGATATTTCATAGGGTGTGTAATGTGTACTTACTGTACTTTTTGATATTTTATTTACAGTATATAATATACATTTGGTGTAATTTTTGATATTTTATGTACAGTATATTAAATATAATTACTGTAGTTTTTGATAGTTTATTTACAGTATATGTAACACATATTTAGTGTACTTTTTGATATTTTCTGTACAGTATGTAATATATATTTACTGTACTTTTGATATTTTATTTTCAGTATACAAAATGTATTTCGTGTACTTTTAGTTAATAATATATGTACAATGTATGAAATATATATACTGTACTTTTTGATATTTTATGTACAATATATAAGATATATTTGGTGTCCTTTTTATATTCTAAGTAAATTATATAATATATATTTGGTGTAATTTTTGATATTTTACATAGGGTGTGTAATATATATTTACTGTCCTTTTTGATATTTTATTTACAGTATTTAATGTATATTTGGTGTAATTTTTGATATTTTATATACAGTACTTTGGATATGATTACTGTAGTTTTTGATATTTACAGTATATATAACACATATTTGGTGTACTTTTTGATGTTTTATGTACAGTATGTAATATAAATTTACTGTAATTTTGATATTTTATTTAGAGTATATAAAATGTATTTGGTGTACTTTTAGTTAATATTATATGTACAATATATGAAATATATTTACTGTACTTTTTGATATTTTGTGTACAGTATAGAAGATATATTTGGTGTCCTTTTGTTATTTTATGTAAATTATATAATATATATTTGGTGTAGTTTTTGATATTTTACATAGGGTGTGTCATATATATTTACTGTACTTTTTGATATTTTATTTACAGTATATAATATACATTTGGTGTAATTTTTGATATTTTATGAACAGTATAGTAAATATAATTACTGTAGTTTTTGATAGTTTATTTACAGTATATATAACACATATTTGGTGTAGTTTTTGATATTTTATGTACAGTATGTAATATATATTTACTGTAATTTTTGATAATTTACTTACAGTATATAAAATGTATTTGGTGTTCTTTTCGTTAATATTATATATACAATATATGAAATATATTTACTGTACTTTCTCATATTTTTTGTACAGTATAGAATATATAATTTGTGTTCTTTTGATATTTTACGTAAATTATATAATATATATTTGGTGTAGCTTTTGATATTTTACATAGGGTATGTCATATGTATTTACTGTACTTTTTGATATTTTATTCACAGTAAATAATTTACATTTGGTGTAATTTTTGATATTTCATGTACAGTATATTAAATATAATTACTGTAGTTTTTGATAGTTTATTTACAGTATATATAACACATATTTGGTGTACTTTTTGATATTTTATGTACAGTATGTAGTATATATTTACTGTACTTTTTGATATTTTATTTACAGTACATGAAATGTATTTGGTGTACTTTTAGTTAATATTATATGTACAATATATGAAATATATTTACTGTTCTTTTTGATATTTTATGTACAGTATATAATATGTATTTGGTGTCCTTTTGATATTTTATGTGAAGTTTATAATATATATTTAGTGTAGTTTTTGATATTTTCCATAGGGTGTGTAATATATATTTACTTTAATTTTTGATATTTTATTTACAGTAAATATTATACATTTGGTGTAATTTTTGATATTTTATGTACAGTATATTAAATATAATTACTGTAGTTTTTGATTGTTTATTTACAGTATATATAACACATATTTGGTCTACTTTTTGATATTTTATGTACAGTATGTAATATATATTTACTGTAATTTTTGATAATTTATTTACAGTATATAAAATGTATTTGGTGTACTTTTAGTTAATATTATATATACAATATATGAAATATATTTACTGTACATTTTGATATTTTATGTACAGTATATAAGATATATTTGGTGTCCTTTTGATATATTATGTAAATTTTATAATTTATATTTGGTGAAGTTTGTGATATTTTACATAGGGTGTGTAATATATATCTATTGTACTTTTTGATATTTCATTTACAGTATATAATATACATTCGGTGTTATTTTTTATATTTTATGTGCAGTATATTTAATATAATTAGTGTAGTTTTAATAGTTTATTTACAGTATATATAACACATATTTGGTGTACTTTTTGATATTTTTTGTACAGTATGTAATATAGATTTACTGTAATTTTTGATAATTTATTTACAGTATATGAAATGTATTTGGTGTACTTTTAGTTAATATTATATGTACAATATATGAAATATATTTACTGTACTTTTTGATATTTTATGTACAGTATATAAGATATATTTGGTGTCCTTTTGATATTTTATGTAAATTATATAATATATATTTGGTGTAGATTGTGATATTTTACATAGGGTGTGTAATATATATTTACTGTACTTTTTGATATTTTATTTACAGTAAATAATATACATTTGGTTTAATTTTTGACATTTTATGTACAGTATATTAAATATAATTACTGCAGTTTTTGATAGTTTATTTACAGTATATAAAACACAAATTTGGTGTACTTTTTGATATTTTATGTACAGAATGTAATATATATTTACTGTATATTTTGATAATTTATTTACAGTATATAAAATGTATTTGGTGTACTTTTAGTTAATAGTATATGTACAATATATGAAATATATTTACTGTACATTTTGATATTTCATGTTCAGTATATAAGATATATTTGGTGTCCTTTTGATATTTTATGTAAATTATATAATATATATTTTGTGTAGTTTGTGATATTTTACATAGGGTGTGTAATATATATTTACTGTATTTTTGGTATTTTCTTTACAGTAAATAATATATATTTGGTGTAATTTTTGATATTTTATGTACAGTATATTAAATATAATTAGTGTAGTTTTGATAGTTTATTTACAGTATATATAACACATATTTGGTGTACTTTTTGATATTTTATGTACAGTATGTAATATATATTTACTGTAATTTTTGATAATTTATTTACTGTATATAAAATGTATTTGGTGTACTTTTAGTTAATATTATATGTACAATATATGAAATATATTTACTGTACATTTTATTATTTTATGTACAGTATATAATCTATATTTGGTGTCCTTTTGAAATTTTATGTAAATCATATAATATATATTTGGTGTAGATTGTGATATTTTACATAGAGTGTGTAATATATATTTACTGTACTTTTTGGTATTTTCTTTACAGTAAATAATATATATTTGGTGTAATTTTTGATATTTTATGTACAGTATATTAAATATATTTAGTGTAGTTTTGATAGTTTATTTACAGTATATATAACACATATTTGGTGTACTTTTTGATATTTTATGTACAGTATGTAATATATATTTACTGTAATTTTTGATAACTTATTTACAGTATATAAAATGAATTTGGTGTACTTTTAGTTAATATTATATATAGAATATATGAAATATATTTACTGTACATTTTAATATTTTATGTACAGTATAGAAGATATATTTGGTGTCCTTTTGATATTTTATGTAAATTATATAATATATATTTGGTGAAGTTTGTGATATTTTACATAGGGTGTGTAATATATATTTACTGTACTTTTTGATATTTTATTTACAGTATATAACATACATTTGGTGTAATTTTTGATATTTTATGTACAGTATATTAAATATAATTAGTGTAGTTTTGATAGTTTATTTACAGTATATATAACACATATTTGGTGTACTTTTTGATATTTTATGTACAGTATGTAATATATGTTTACTGTAATTTTTCATAATGTATTTACAGTATATAAAATGTATTTGGTGTACTTTTAGTTAATATTATATGTATAATATATGAAATATATTTACTGTATATTTTGATATTTTATGTACAGTATATAAGATATATTTGGTGTCCTTTTGATATTTTATGTAAATTATATGATATATATTTGGTGTAGATTGTGATATTTTACATAGGGTGTGTAATATATATTTACTGTACTTTTTGATATTTTATTTACAGTAAATAATATACATTTGGTTTAATTTTTGATATTTTATGTACAGTATATTAAATATAATTACTGCAGTTTTTGATAGTTTATTTACAGTATATATAACACAAATTTGGTGTACTTTTTGATATTTTATGTACAGAATGTAATATATATTTACTGTACATTTTGATATTTTATTTACAGTATATAAAATGTATTTGGTGTACTTTTAGTTAATATTATATGTTCAATATATGAAATATATTTACTGTACATTTTGATATTTCATGTACAGTATATAAGATATATTTGGTGTCCTTTTGATATTTTATGTAAATTATATAATATATATTTGGTGTAGTTGGTGATATTTTACATAGGGTGTGTAATATATATTTACTGTACTTTTTGGTATTTTCTTTACAGTAAATAATATACATTTGGTGTAATTTTTGATATTTTATGTACAGTATATTAAATATAATTACTGTAGTTTTTGATAGTTTATTTACATTATATATAACATATATTTGGTGTACTTTTTGATATTTTATGTACAGTATGTAATATATATTTACTGTATTTTTGATATTTTATTTACAGTATATAAAATGTATTTGGTGTACTTTTAGTTAATATTATATGTACAATATAGGAAATATATTTACTGTACATTTTGATATTTTATGTACACTATATAAGATATATTTGGTGTCCTTTTGATATTTTATGTAAATTATATAATATATATTTGGTGTAGTTTGTGATATTTTACATAGGGTGTGTAAGATATATTTAGTGTACTTTTTGATATTTTATTTACAGTAAATAATATACATTTGGTGTAATTTTTGATATTTTATGTACAGTATGTTAAATATAATTACTGCAGTTTTTGATAGTTTATTTACAGTATATATAACACATATTTGGTGTACTTTTTGATATTTTATGTACAGAATGTAATATATATTTACTGTACATTTGATATTTTATTTACAGTATATAAAATGTATTTGGTGTACTTTTAGTTAATATTATATGTATAATATATGAAATATATTTACTGTACATTTTGATATTTCATGTTCAGTATATAAGATATATTTGGTGTCCTTTTGATATTTTATGTAAATTATATAATATATATTTGGTGTAGTTTGTGATATTTTACATAGGGTGTGTAATATATATTTACTGTACTTTTTGGTATTTTCTTTACAGTAAATAATATATATTTGGTGTAATTTTTGATATTTTATGTACAGTATATTAAATATAATTAGTGTAGTTTTGATAGTTTATTTACATTATATATAACACATATTTGGTGTACTTTTTGATATATTATGTACAGTATGTAATATATATTTACTGTAATTTTTGATAATTTATTTACTGTATATAAAATATATTTGGTGTACTTTTAGTTAATCTGATATGTACAATATATGAAATATATTTACTGTACTTTTTGATATTTTATGTACAGTATATGAGATATATTTGGTGTCCTTTGATATTTATTGTGAATTATAAAATATATACTTGGTGTAGTTTTTGATATTTTACATAATGTGTGTCATATATATTCACTGTCCTTTTTGATATTTTATTTACGGTATATAATATACATTTGGTGTGATTTTTGAAATTTTATGTACAGTATATTAAATACAATTACAGTAGTTTTTGATAGTTTACAGTATATATAACACATATTTGGTGTATTTTTGATATTTTATGTACAGTATGTAATATATATTTACTGTAATTTTTGATATTTTATTTACAGTATATAAAATGTATTTGGTGTACTTTTAGTTAATATTATATGTACAATATATGAAATATATTTACTGTACTTTTTGATATTTTATGTACAGTATATGAGATATATTTGGTGTCCTTTGATATTTATTGTAAATTATAAAATATATACTCGGTGTAGTTTTTGAGATTTTACATAGTGTGTGTCATATATATTCACTGTCCTTTTTGATATTTTATTTACGGTATATAATATACATTTGGTGTGATATTTGAAATTTTATGTACAGTATATTAAATATAATTACTGTAGTTTTTGATAGTTTACAGTATATATAACACATATTTGGTGTACTTTTTGATATTTTATGTACAGTATGTAATATATATTTACTGTAATTTTTGATACTTTATTTACAGTATATAAAATGTATTTGGTGTACTTTTAGTTAATATTATATGTACAATATATGTAATATATTTACTGTACTTTTTGATATTTTACATACAGTATATAAGATATATTTGGTGACCTTCCGATATTTTTTGTAAATTATATAATATATATTTGGTGTAAATTTGGATATTTTACATAGGGTGTGTAATATATATTTACTGTATTTTGGATATTTTATTTACACCATATAATGTACATTTGGAGTAATTTTTGATATTTTATGTACAGTATATTGAATATAATTACTGTAGTTTTTTATAGTTTACAGTATATATAACACATATTTGGTGTACTTTTTGATATTTTATGTACAGTATGTAATATATATTTACTGTAATTTTTGATATTTTATTTAAAGTACATAAAATGTATTTGGTGTACTTTTAGTTAATATTATATGTACAATATATGAAATATATTTACTGTACTTTTTGATATTTTATGTACAGTATATGAGATATATTTGGTGTCCTTTGATATATACTGTAAATTATAAAATATATACTTGGTGTAGTTTTTGATATTTTACATAGTGTGTGTCATATATATTCACTGTCCTTTTTGATATTTTATTTACGGTATATAATATACATTTGGTGTGATTTTTGAAATTTTATGTACAGTATATTGAATATAATTACTGTAGTTTTTTATAGTTTACAGTATATATAACACATATTTGGTGTACTTTTTGATATTTTATGTACAGTATGTAATATATATTTACTGTAATTTTTGATATTTTATTTAAAGTACATAAAATGTATTTGGTGTACTTTTAGTTAATATGATATGTACAATATATGAAATATATTTACTGTACTTTTTGATATTTTATGTACAGTATATGAGATATATTTGGTGTCCTTTGATATATATTGTAAATTATAAAATATATACTTGGTGTAGTTTTTGATATTTTACATAGTGTGTGTCATATATATTCACTGTCCTTTTTGATATTTTATTTACGGTATATAATATACATTTGGTGTGATTTTTGAAATTTTATGTACAGTATATTAAATATAATTACTGTAGTTTTTGATAGTTTACAGTATATATAACACATATTTGGTGTACTTTTTGATATTTTATGTACAGTATGTAATATATATTTACTGTAATTTTTGATATTTTATTTACGGTATATAATATACATTTGGTGTGATTTTTGAAATTTTATGTACAGTATATTAAATATAATTACTGTAGTTTTTGATAGTTTACAGTATATATAACACATATTTGGTGTACTTTTTGATATTTTATGTACAGTATGTAATATATATTTACTGTAATTATTGATATTTTATTTACAGTATATAAAATGTATTTGGTGTACTTTTAGTTAATGTTATATGTACAATATATGTAATATATTTACTGTACTTTTTGATATTTTACATACAGTATATAAGATATATTTGGTGACCTTCCGATATTTTTTGTAAATTATATAATATATATTTGGTGTAAATTTGGATATTTTACATAGGGTGTGTAATATATATTTACTGTATTTTGGATATTTTATTTACACCATATAATGTACATTTGGAGTAATTTTTGATATTTTATGTACAGTATATTGAATATAATTACTGTAGTTTTTAATAGTTTATTTACAGTATATATAACACATATTTGGTGTACTTTTTGATATTTTATGTATAGTATGTAATATATATTTACTGTAATTTTTGATATTTTATTTACAGTATATAAAATGTATTTGGTGTACTTTTAGTTAATATTATATGTACAATATATGAAATATATTTACTGTACTTTTTGATATTTTATGTACAGTATATGAGATATATTTGGTGTCCTTTGATATTTATTGTAAATTATAAAATATATACTTGGTGTAGTTTTTGATATTTTACATAGTGTGTGTCATATATATTCACTGTCCTTTTTGATATTTTCTTTACGGTATATAATATACATTTGGTGTGATTTTTGAAATTTTATGTACCGTATATTAAATATAATTACTGTAGTTTTCGATAGTTTACAGTATATATAACACATATTTGGTGTACTTTTTGATATTTTATGTGCAGTATGTAATATATATTTACTGTAATTTTTGATATTTTATTTACAGTATATAAAATGTATTTGGTGTACTTTTAGTTAATATTATATGTAGAATATACGAAATATATTTACTGTAGTTTTTGATATTTTACGTACAGTATATAGGATATATTTGGTGTCCTTCCGATATTTTTTGTAAATTATATAATGTATATTTGGTGTAATATTTGATATTTTACATAGGGTGTGTAATATATATTTACTGTATTTTGGATATATTATTTACACTATATAATGTACATTTGGAGTAATTTTTGACATTTTATGTACAGTATATTAAATATAATTACTGTAGTTTTTGATAGTTTATTTACAGTATATATAACACATGTTTGGTGTAATTTTTGATATTTTATGTACAGTATGTAACATATATTTACTGTACTTTTTGATATTTTATTTAAAGTACATAAAATGTATTTGGTGTACTTTTAGTTAATATTATATGTACAATATATGAAATATATTTACTGTACTTTTTGATATTTTATGTACAGTATATGAGATATATTTGGTGTCCTTTGATATATATTGTAAATTATAAAATATATACTTGGTGTAGTTTTTGATATTTTACATAGTGTGTGTCATATATATTCACTGTCCTTTTTGATATTTTATTTACGGTATATAATATACATTTGGTGTGATTTTTGAAATTTTATTTACAGTATATTAAATATAATTACTGTAGTTTTTGATAGTTTACAGTATATATAACACATATTTGGTGTACTTTTTGATATTTTATGTACAGTATGTAATATATATTTACTGTAATTTTTGATATTTTATTTACGGTATATAATATAAATTTGGTGTGATTTTTGAAATTTTATGTACAGTATATTAAATATAATTACTGTAGTTTTTGATAGTTTACAGTATATATAACACATATTTGGTGTACTTTTTGATATTTTATGTACAGTATGTAATATATATTTACTGTAATTTTTGATATTTTATTTACAGTATATAAAATGTATTTGGTGTACTTTTAGTTAATATTATATGTACAATATATGTAATATATTTACTGTACTTTTTGATATTTTACATACAGTATATAAGATATATTTGGTGACCTTCCGATATTTTTTGTAAATTATATAATATATATTTGGTGTAAATTTGGATATTTTACATAGGGTGTGTAATATATATTTACTGTATTTTGGATATTTTATTTACACCATATAATGTACATTTGGAGTAATTTTTGATATTTTATATACAGTATATTGAATATAATTACTGTAGTTTTTAATAGTTTATTTACAGTATATATAACACATGTTTGGTGTACTTTTTGATATTTTATGTATAGTATGTAATATATATTTACTGTAATTTTTGATACTTTATTTACAGTATATAAAATGTATTTGGTGTACTTTTAGTTAGTATTATATGTACAATATATGGAATATATTTACGGTAGTTTTTGATATTTTACGTACAGTATATAGGATATATTTGGTGTCCTTCCGATATTTTTTGTAAATTATATAATGTTTATTTGGTGTAATATTTGATATTTTACATAGGGTGTGTAATATATATTTACTGTATTTTGGATATATTATTTACACTATATAATGTACATTTGGAGTAATTTTTGACATTTTATGTACAGTATATTAAATATAATTACTGTAGTTTTTGATAGTTTATTTACAGTATATATAACACATGTTTGGTGTAATTTTTGATATTTTATGTACAGTATGTAATATATATTTACTGTACTTTTTGATATTTTATTTACAGTATATAAAATGTATTTGGTGTACTTTTAGTTAATATTATATGTACAATATATGAAATATATTTACTGTACTTTTTGATATTTTATGTACAGTATATGAGATATATTTGGTGTCCTTTGATATTTATTGTAAATTATAAAATATATACTTGGTGTAGTTTTTGATATTTTACATAGTGTGTGTCATATATATTCACTGTCCTTTTTGATATTTTATTTACGGTATATAATATACATTTGGTGTGATTTTTGAAATTTTATGTACAGTATATTAAATATAATTACTGTAGTTTTTGATAGTTTACAGTATATATAACACATAATTGGTGTACTTTTTGATATTTTATGTACAGTATGTAATATATATTTACTGTAATTTTTAATATTTTATTTACAGTATATAAAATGTATTTGGTGTACTTTTAGTTAATATTATATGTACAATATATGTAATATATTTACTGTACTTTTTGATATTTTACATACAGTATATAAGATATATTTGGTGACCTTCTGATATTTTTTGTAAATTATATAATATGTATTTGGTGTAAATTTGGATATTTTACATAGGGTGTGTAGTATATATTTACTGTATTTTGGATATTTTATTTACACCATATAATGTACATTTGGAGTAATTTTTGATATTTTATGTACAGTATATTGAATATAATTACTGTAGTTTTTAATAGTTTATTTACAGTATATATAACACATATTTGGTGTACTTTTTGATATTTTATGTACAGTATGTAATATATATTTACTGTAATTTTTGATATTTTATTTACAGTATATAAAATGTATTTGGTGTACTTTTAGTTAATATTATATATACAATATATGTAATATATTTACTGTACTTTTTGGTATTTTACATACTGTATATAAGATATATTTGGTGACCTTCCGATATTTTTTGTAAATTATAAAATATATATTTGGTGTAAATTTGGATATTTAACATAGGGTGTGTAATATATATTTACTGTATTTTGGATATTTTATTTACACCATATAATGTACATTTGGAGTAATTTTTGATATTTTATGTACAGTATATTGAATATAATTACTGTAGTTTTTAATAGTTTATTTACAGTATATATAACACCTATTTGGTGTACTTTTTGATATTTTATGTATAGTATGTAATATATATTTACTGTAATTTTTGATATTTTATTTACAGTATATAAAATGTATTTGGTGTACTTTTAGTTAATATTATATGTACAATATATGAAATATATTTACTGTAGTTTTTGATATTTTACGTACAGTATATAGGATATATTTGGTGTCCTTCCGATATTTTTTGTAAATTATATAATGTATATTTGGTGTAATATTTGATATTTTACATAGGGTGTGTAATATATATTTACTGTATTTTGGATATATTATTTACACTATATAATGTACATTTGGAGTAATTTTTGACATTTTATGTACAGTATATTAAATATAATTACTGTAGTTTTTGATAGTTTATTTACAGTATATATAACACATGTTTGGTGTAATTTTTGATATTTTATGTACAGTATGTAATATATATTTACTGTAATTTTTGATATTTTATTTACAGTATATAAAATGTATTTGGTGTACTTTTAGTTAATATTATATGTACAATATATGTAATATATTTACTGTACTTTTTGATATTTTACATACAGTATATAAGATATATTTGGTGACCTTCCGATATTTTTTGTAAATTATATAATATATATTTGGTGTAAATTTGGATATTTTACATAGGGTGTGTAATATATATTTACTGTATTTTGGATATTTTATTTACACCGTATAATGTACATTTGGAGTAATTTTTGATATTTTATATACAGTATATTGAATATAATTACTGTAGTTTTTAATAGTTTATTTACAGTATATATAACACATATTTGGTGTACTTTTTGATATTTTATGTATAGTATGTAATATATATTTAGTGTAATTTTTGATATTTTATTTACAGTATATAAAATGTATTTGGTGTACTTTTAGTTAATATTATATGTACAATATATGAAATATATTTACTGTAGTTTTTGATATTTTACGTACAGTATATAGGATATATTTGGTGTCCTTCCGATATTTTTTGTAAATTATATAATGTATATTTGGTGTAATATTTGATATTTTACATAGGGTGTGTAATATATATTTACTGTATTTTGGATATATTATTTACACTATATAATGTACATTTGGATTAATTTTTGACATTTTATGTACAGTATATTAAATATAATTACTGTAGTTTTTGATAGTTTATTTACAGTATATATAACACATGTTTGGTGTAATTTTTGATATTTTATGTACAGTATGTAATATATATTTACTGTACTTTTTGATATTTTATTTAAAGTACATAAAATGTATTTGGTGTACTTTTAGTTAATATTATATGTACAATATATGAAATATATTTACTGTACTTTTTGATATTTTATGTACAGTATATGAGATATATTTGGTGTCCTTTGATATATATTGTAAATTATAAAATATATACTTGGTGTAGTTTTTGATATTTTACATAGTGTGTGTCATATATATTCACTGTCCTTTTTGATATTTTATTTACGGTATATAATATACATTTGGTGTGATTTTTGAAATTTTATGTACAGTATATTAAATATAATTACTGTAGTTTTTGATAGTTTACAGTATATATAACACATATTTGGTGTACTTTTTGATATTTTATGTACAGTATGTAATATATATTTACTGTAATTTTTGATATTTTATTTACGGTATATAATATAGATTTGGTGTGATTTTTGAAATTTTATGTACAGTATATTAAATATAATTACTGTAGTTTTTGATAGTTTACAGTATATATAACACATATTTGGTGTACTTTTTGATATTTTATGTACAGTATGTAATATATATTTACTGTAATTTTTGATATTTTATTTACAGTATATAAAATGTATTTGGTGTACTTTTAGTTAATATTATATGTACAATATATGTAATATATTTACTGTACTTTTTGATATTTTACATACAGTATATAAGATATATTTGGTGACCTTCCGATATTTTTTGTAAATTATATAATATATATTTGTTGTAAATTTGGATATTTTACATAGGGTGTGTAATATATATTTACTGTATTTTGGATATTTTATTTACACCATATAATGAACATTTGGAGTAATTTTTGATATTTAATGTACAGTATATTGAATATAATTACTGTAGTTTTTAATAGTTTATTTACAGTATATATAACACATATTTGGTGTACATTTTGATATTTTATGTACAGTATGTAATATATATTTACTGTAATTTTTGAGATTTTATTTACAGTATATAAAATGTATTTGGTGTACTTTTAGTTAATATTATATGTAGAATATATGAAATATATGTACTGTACTTTTTGATATTTTATGTACAGTATATGAGATATATTTGGTGTCCTTTGATATTTATTGTAAATTATAAAATATATACTTGGTGTAGTTTTTGATATTTTACATAGTGTGTGTCATATATATTCACTGTCCTTTTTGATATTTTATTTACGGTATATAATATACATTTGGTGTGATTTTTGAAATTTTATGTACAGTATATTAAATATAATTACTGCAGTTTTTGATAGTTTACTGTATATATAACACATATTTGGTGAACTTTTTGATATTTTATGTACAGTATGTAATATATATTTACTGTAATTTTTGATATTTTATTTACAGTATATAAAATGTATTTGGTGTACTTTTAGTTAATATTATATGTACAATATATGAAATATATTTACTGTACTTTTTGATATTTTATGTACAGTATATGAGATATATTTGGTGTCCTTTGATATTTATTGTAAATTATAAAATATATACTCGGTGTAGTTTTTGAGATTTTACATAGTGTGTGTCATATATATTCACTGTCCTTTTTGATATTTTATTTACGGTATATAATATACATTTGGTGTGATTTTTGAAATTTTATGTACAGAATATTAAATATAATTACTGTAGTTTTCGATAGTTTACAGTATATATAACACATATTTGGTGTACTTTTTGATATTTTATGTACAGTATGTAATATATATTTACTGTAATTTTTGATATTTTATTTACAGTATATAAAATGTATTTGGTGTACTTTTAGTTAATATTATATGTACAATGTATGTAATATATTTACTGTACTTTTTGATATTTTACATACAGTATATAAGATATATTTGGTGACCTTCCGATATTTTTTGTAAATTATATAATATATATTTGGGGTAAATTTGGATATTTTACATAGGGTGTGTAATATATATTTACTGTATTTTGGATATTTTATTTACACCATATAATGTACATTTGGAGTAATTTTTGATATTTTATGTACAGTATATTGAATATAATTACTGTAGTTTTTTATAGTTTATTTACAGTATATATAACACATATTTGGTGTACTTTTTGATATTTTATGTATAGTATGTAATATATATTTACTGTAATTTTTGATATTTTATTTACAGTATATAAAATGTATTTGGTGTACTTTTAGTTAATATTATATGTAGAATATATGAAATATATTTACTGTAGTTTTTGATATTTTACGTACAGTATATAGGATATATTTGGTGTCCTTCCGATATTTTGTGTAAATTATATAATGTATATTTGGTGTAATATTTGATATTTTACATAGGGTGTGTAATATATATTTACTGTATTTTGGATATATTATTTACACTATATAATGTACATTTGGAGTAATTTTTGACATTTTATGTACAGTATATTAAATATAATTACTGTAGTTTTTGATAGTTTATTTACAGTATATATAACACATGTTTGGTGTAATTTTTGATATTTTATGTACAGTATGTAATATGTATTTACTGTACTTTTTGATATTTTATTTACAGTATATAAAATGTATTTGGTGTACTTTTAGTTAATATTATATGTACAATATATGAAATATATTTACTGTACTTTTTGATATTTTATGTACAGTATATGAGATATATTTGGTGTCCTTTGATATTTATTGTAAATTATAAAATATATACTTGGTGTAGTTTTTGATATTTTACATAGTGTGTGTCATATATATTCACTGTCCTTTTTGATATTTTATTTACGGTATATAATATACATTTGGTGTGATTTTTGAAATTTTATGTACAGTATATTAAATATAATTACTATAGTTTTTGATAGTTTACAGTATATATAACACATATTTGGTGTACTTTTTGATATTTTATGTACAGTATGTAATATATATTTACTGAAATTTTTAATATTTTATTTACAGTATATAAAATGTATTTGGTGTACTTTTAGTTAATATTATATGTACAATATATGTAATATATTTACTGTACTTTTTGATATTTTACATACAGTATATAAGATATATTTGGTGAACTTCCGATATTTTTTGTAAATTATATAATATATACTTGGTGTAAATTTGGATATTTTACATAGGGTGTGTAATATATATTTACTGTATTTTGGATATTTTATTTACACCATATAATGTACATTTGGAGTAATTTGTGATATTTTATGTACAGTATATTGAATATAATTACTGTAGTTTTTAATAGTTTATTTACAGTATATATAACACATATTTGGTGTACTTTTTGATATTTTATGTACAGTATGTAATATATATTTACTGTAATTTTTGATATTTTATTTACAGTTTATAAAATGTATTTGGTGTACTTTTAGTTAAAATTATATGTACAATATATGAAATATATTTACTGTACTTTTTGTTATTTTATGTACAGTATATGAGATATATTTGGTGTCCTTTGATATTTATTGTAAATTATAAAATCTATACTTGGTGTAGTTTTTGATATTTTACATAGTGTGTGTCATATATATTCACTGTCCTTTTTGATATTTTATTTACGGTATATAATATACATTTGGTGTGATTTTTGAAATTTTATGTACAGTATATTAAATATAATTACTGTAGTTTTTGATAGTTTACAGTATATATAACACATATTTGGTGTACTTTTTGATATTTTATGTACAGTATGTAATATATATTTACTGAAATTTTTGATATTTTATTTACAGTATATAAAATGTATTTGGTGTACTTTTAGTTAATATTATATGTACAATATATGTAATATATTTACTGTACTTTTTGATATTTTACATACAGTATATAAGATATATTTGGTGACCTTCTGATATTTTTTGTAAATTATATAATATGTATTTGGTGTAAATTTGGATATTTTACATAGGGTGTGTAGTATATATTTACTGTATTTTGGATATTTTATTTACACCATATAATGTACATTCGGAGTAATTTTTGATATTTTATGTACAGTATATTGAATATAATTACTGTAGTTTTTAATAGTTTATTTACAGTATATATAACACATATTTGGTGTACTTTTTGATATTTTATGTACAGTATGTAATATATATTTAATGTAATTTTTGATATATTATTTACAGTATATAAAATGTATTTGGTGTACTTTTAGTAAATATTATATGTACAATATATGTAATATATTTACTGTACTTTTTGGTATTTTACATACAGTATATAAGATATATTTGGTGACCTTCCGATATTTTTTGTAAATTATATAATATATATTTGGTGTAAATTTGGATATTTAACATAGGGTGTGTAATATATATTTACTGTATTTTGGATATTTTATTTACACCATATAATGTACATTTGGAGTAATTTTTGATATTTTATGTACAGTATATTGAATATAATTACTGTAGTTTTTAATAGTTTATTTACAGTATATATAACACATATTTGGTGTACTTTTTGATATTTTATGTATAGTATGTAATATATATTTACTGTAATTTTTGATATTTTATTTACAGTATATAAAATGTATTTGGTGTACTTTTAGTTAATATTATATGTACAATATATGAAATATATTTACTGTAGTTTTTGATATTTTACGTACAGTATATAGGATATATTTGGTGTCCTTCCGATATTTTTGTAAATTATATAATGTATATTTGGTGTAATATTTGATATTTTACATAGGGTGTGTAATATATATTTACTGTATTTTGGATATATTATTTACACTATATAATATACATTTGGAATAATTTTTGACATTTTATGTTCAGTATATTAAATATAATTACTGTAGATTTTGATAGTTAATTTACAGTATATATAACACATGTTTGGTGTAATTTTTGATATTTTATGTACAGTATGTAATATATATTTACTGTTCTTTTTGATATTTTATTTACAGTATATAAAATGTATTTGGTGTACTTTTAGTTAATATTATATGTACAATATATGAAATATATTTACTGTACTTTTTGATATTTTATGTACAGTATAAGAGATATATTTGGTGTCCTTTGATATTTATTGTAAATTATAAAATATATACTTGGTGTAGTTTTTGATATTTTACATAGTGTGTGTCATATATATTCACTGTCCTTTTTGATATTTTATTTACGGTATATAATATACATTTGGTGTGATTTTGAAATTTTATGTACAGTATATTAAATATAATTACTGTAGTTTTTGATAGTTTACAGTATATATAACACATATTTGGTGTACTTTTTGATATTTTATGTACAGTATGTAATATATATTTACTGTAATTTTTGATATATTATTTACAGTATATAAAATGTATTTGGTGTACTTTTAGTTAATATTATATGTACAATATATGTAATATATTTACTGTACTTTTTGATATTTTACATACAGTATATAAGATATATTTGGTGACCTTCCGATATTTTTTTAAATTATATAATATATATTTGGTGTAAATTTGGATATTTTACATAGGGTGTGTAATATATATTTACTGTATTTTGGATATTTTATTTACACCATATAAAGTACATTTGGAGTAATTTTTGATATTTTATGTACAGTATATTGAATATAATTACTGTAGTTTTTAATAGTTTATTTACAGTATATATAACACATATTTGGTGTACTTTTTGATATTTTATGTATAGTATGTAATATATATTTACTGAAATTTTTGATATTTTATTTACAGTATATAAAATGTATTTGGTGTACTTTTAGTTAATATTATATGTACAATATATGAAATATATTTACTGTACTTTTTGATATTTTATGTACAGTATATGAGATATATTTGGTGTCCTTTGATATTTATTGTAAATTATAAAATATATACTTGGTGTAGTTTTTGATATTTTACATAGTGTGTGTCATATATATTCACTGTCCTTTTTGATATTTTATTTACGGTATATAATATACATTTGGTGTGATTTTTGAAATTTTATGTACAGTATATTAAATATAATTACTTTGTTTTCGATAGTTTACAGTATATATAACACATATTTGGTGTACTTTTTGATATTTTATGTGCAGTATGTAATATATATTTACTGTAATTTTTGATATTTTATTTACAGTATATAAAATGTATTTGGTGTACTTTTAGTTAATATTATATGTACAATATATGTAATATATTTACTGTACTTTTTGATATTTTACATACAGTATATAAGATATATTTGGTGACCTTCCGATATTTTTTGTAAATTATACAATATATATTTGGTGTAAATTTGGATATTTTACATAGGGTGTGTAATATATATTTACTGTATTTTGGATATTTTATTTACACCATATAAAGTACATTTGGAGTAATTTTTGATATTTTATGTACAGTATATTGAATATAATTACTGTAGTTTTTAATAGTTTATTTACAATATATATAACACATGTTTGGTGTACTTTTTGATATTTTATGTATAGTATGTAATATATATTTACTGTAATTTTTGATATTTTATTTACAGTATATAAAATGTATTTGGTGTACTTTTAGTTAATATTATATGTACAATATATGTAATATATTTACTGTACTTTTTGATATTTTATGTACAGTATATGAGATATATTTGGTGTCCTTTGATATTTATTGTAAATTATAAAATATATACTTGGTGTAGTTTTTGATATTTTACATAGTGTGTGTCATATATATTCACTGTCCTTTTTGATATTTTATTTACGGTATATAATATACATTTGGTGTGATTTTTGAAATTTTATGTACAGTATATTAAATATAATTACTGTAGTTTTTGATAGTTTACAGTATATATAACACATATTTGGTGTACTTTTTGATATTTTATGTACAGTATGTAATATATATTTACTGTAATTTTTGATATTTTATTTACAGTATATAAAATGTATTTGGTGTACTTTTAGTTAATATTATATGTACAATATATGTAATATATTTACTGTACTTTTTGATATTTTACATACAGTATATAAGATATATTTGGTGACCTTCCGATATTTTTTGTAAATTATATAATATATATTTGGTGTAAATTTGGATATTTAACATAGGGTGTGTAATATATATTTACTGTATTTTGGATATTTTATTTACACCATATAATGTACATTTGGAGTAATTTTTGATATTTTATGTACAGTATATTGAATATAATTACTGTAGTTTTTTATAGTTTATTTACAGTATATATAACACATATTTGGTGTACTTTTTGATATTTTATGTATAGTATGTAATATATATTTACTGTAATTTTTGATATTTTATTTACAGTATATAAAATGTATTTGGTGTACTTTTAGTTAATATTATATGTACAATATATGAAATATATTTACTGTAGTTTTTGATATTTTACGTACAGTATATAGGATATATTTGGTGTCCTTCCGATATTTTGTGTAAATTATATAATGTATATTTGGTGTAATATTTGATATTTTACATAGGGTGTGTAATATATATTTACTGTATTTTGGATATATTATTTACACTATATAATGTACATTTGGAGTAATTTTTGACATTTTATGTACAGTATATTAAATATAATTACTGTAGTTTTTGATAGTTTATTTACAGTATATATAACACATGTTTGGTGTAATTTTTGATATTTTATGTACAGTATGTAATATATATTTACTGTACTTTTTGATATTTTATTTACAGTATATAAAATGTATTTGGTGTACTTTTAGTTAATATTATATGTACAATATATGAAATATATTTACTGTATTTTTTGATATTTTATGTACAGTATATGAGATATATTTGGTGTCCTTTTATATTTATTGTAAATTATAAAATATATACTTGGTGTAGTTTTTGATATTTTACATAGTGTGTGTCATATATATTCACTGTCCTTTTTGATATTTTATTTACGGTATATAATATATATTTGGTGTGATTTTTGAAATTTTATGTACAGTATATTAAATATAATTACTGTAGTTTTTGATAGTTTACAGTATATATAACACATATTTGGTGTACTTTTTGATATTTTATGTACAGTATGTAATATATATTTACTGTAATTTTTGATATTTTATTTACAGTATATAAAATGTATTTGGTGTACTTTTAGTTAATACTATATGTACAATATTTGTAATATATTTAGTGTACTTTTTGGTATTTTACATACAGTATATAAGATATATTTGGTGACCTTCCGATATTTTTTGTAAATTATATAATATATATTTGGTGTAAATTTGGATATTTAACATAGGGTGTGTAATATATATTTACTGTATTTTGGATATTTTATTTACACCATATAATGTACATTTGGAGTAATTTTTGATATTTTATGTACAGTATATTAAATACAATTACTGTAGTTTTTAATAGTTTATTTACAGTATATATAACACATATTTGGTGTACTTTTTGATATTTTATGTATAGTATGTAATATATATTTACTGTAATTTTTGATATTTTATTTACAGTATATAAAATGTATTTGGTGTACTTTTAGTTAATATTATATGTACAATATATGAAATATATTTACTGTACTTTTTGATATTTTATGTACAGTATATGAGATATATTTGGTGTCCTTTGATATTTATTGTAAATTATAAAATATAAACTTGGTGTAGTTTTTGATATTTTACATAGTGTGTGTCATATATATTCACTGTCCTTTTTCATATTTTATTTACGGTATATAATATACATTTGGTGTGATTTTTGAAATTTTATGTACAGTATATTAAATATAATTACTGTAGTTTTTGATAGTTTACAGTATATATAACACATATTTGGTGAACTTTTTGATATTTTATATACAGTATGTAATATATATTTACTGTAATTTTTGATATTTTATTTACAGTATATAAAATGTATTTGGTGTACTTTTAGTTAATATTATATGTACAATATATGTAATATATTTACTGTACTTTTTGATATTTTACATACAGTATATAAGATATATTTGGTGACCTTCCGATATTTTTTTAAATTATATAATATATATTTGGTGTAAATTTGGATATTTTACATAGGGTGTGTAATATATATTTACTGTATTTTGGATATTTTATTTACACCATAAAATGTACATTTGGAGTAATTTTTGATATTTTATGTACAGTATATTGAATATAATTACTGTAGTTTTTAATAGTTTATTTACAGTATATATAACACATATTTGGTGTACTTTTTGATATTTTATGTATAGTATGTAATATATATTTACTGTAATTTTTGATATTTTATTTACAGTATATAAAATGTATTTGGTGTACTTTTAGTTAATATTATATGTACAATATATGAAATATATTTACTGTACTTTTTGATATTTTATGTACAGTATATGAGATATATTTCGTGTCCTTTGATATTTATTGTAAATTATAAAATATATACTTGGTGTAGTTTTTGATATTTTACATAGTGTGTGTCATATATATTCACTGTCCTTTTTGATATTTTATTTACGGTATATAATATACATTTGGTGTGATTTTTGAAATTTTATGTACAGTATATTAAATATAATTACTGTAGTTTTCGATAGTTTACAGTATATATAACACATATTTGGTGTACTTTTTGATATTTTATGTGCAGTATGTAATATATATTTACTGTAATTTTTGATATTTTATTTACAGTATATAAAATGTATTTGGTGTACTTTTAGTTAATATTATATGTACAATATATGTAATATATTTACTGTACTTTTTGATATTTTACATACAGTATATAAGATATATTTGGTGACCTTCCGATATTTTTTGTAAATTATACAATATATATTTGGTGTAAATTTGGATATTTTACATAGGGTGTGTAATATATATTTACTGTATTTTGGATATTTTATTTACACCATATAAAGTACATTTGGAGTAATTTTTGATATTTTATGTACAGTATATTGAATATAATTACTGTAGTTTTTAATAGTTTATTTACAGTATATATAACACATGTTTGGTGTACTTTTTGATATTTTATGTATAGTATGTAATATATATTTACTGTAATTTTTGATATTTTATTTACAGTATATAAAATGTATTTGGTGTACTTTTAGTTAATATTATATGTACAATATATGAAATATATTTACTGTACTTTTTGATATTTTATGTACAGTATATGAGATATATTTGGTGTCCTTTGATATTTATTGTAAATTATAAAATATATACTTGGTGTAGTTTTTGATATTTTACATAATGTGTGTCATATATATTCACTGTCCTTTTTGATATTTTATTTACGGTATATAATATACATTTGGTGTGATTTTTGAAATTTTATGTACAGTATATTAAATACAATTACAGTAGTTTTTGATAGTTTACAGTATATATAACACATATTTGGTGTACTTTTTGATATTTTATGTACAGTATGTAATATATATTTACTGTAATTTTTGATATTTTATTTACAGTATATAAAATGTATTTGGTGTACTTTTAGTTAATATTATATGTACAATATATGAAATATATTTACTGTACTTTTTGATATTTTATGTACAGTATATGAGATATATTTGGTGTCCTTTGATATTTATTGTAAATTATAAAATATATACTCGGTGTAGTTTTTGAGATTTTACATAGTGTGTGTCATATATATTCACTGTCCTTTTTGATATTTTATTTACGGTATATAATATACATTTGGTGTGATATTTGAAATTTTATGTAAAGTATATTAAATATAATTACTGTAGTTTTTGATAGTTTACAGTATATATAACACATATTTGGTGTACTTTTTGATATTTTATGTACAGTATGTAATATATATTTACTGTAATTTTTGATATTTTATTTACAGTATATAAAATGTATTTGGTGTACTTTTAGTTAATATTATATGTACAATATATGTAATATATTTACTGTAGTTTTTGATATTTTACATACAGTATATAAGATATATTTGGTGACCTTCCGATATTTTTTGTAAATTATATAATATATATTTGGTGTAAATTTGGATATTTTACATAGGGTGTGTAATATGTATTTACTGTATTTTGGATATTTTATTTACACCATATAATGTACATTTGGAGTAATTTTTGATATTTTATGTACAGTATATTGAATATAATTACTGTAGTTTTTTATAGTTTACAGTATATATAACACATATTTGGTGTACTTTTTGATATTTTATGTACAGTATGTAATATATATTTACTGTAATTTTTGATATTTTATTTAAAGTACATAAAATGTATTTGGTGTACTTTTAGTTAATATTATATGTACAATATATGAAATATATTTACTGTACTTTTTGATATTTTATGTACAGTATATGAGATATATTTGGTGTCCTTTGATATATATTGTAAATTATAAAATATATACTTGGTGTAGTTTTTGATATTTTACATAGTGTGTGTCATATATATTCACTGTCCTTTTTGATATTTTATTTACGGTATATAATATACATTTGGTGTGATTTTTGAAATTTTATGTACAGTATATTGAATATAATTACTGTAGTTTTTTATAGTTTACAGTATATATAACACATATTTGGTGTACTTTTTGATATTTTATGTACAGTATGTAATATATATTTACTGTAATTTTTGATATTTTATTTACGGTATATAATATACATTTGGTGTGATTTTTGAAATTTTATGTACAGTATATTAAATATAATTACTGTAGTTTTTGATAGTTTACAGTATATATAACACATATTTGGTGTACTTTTTGATATTTTATGTACAGTATGTAATATATATTTACTGTAATTTTTGATATTTTATTTACAGTATATAAAATGTATTTGGTGTACTTTTAGTTAATGTTATATGTACAATATATGTAATATATTTACTGTACTTTTTGATATTTTACATACAGTATATAAGATATATTTGGTGACCTTCCGATATTTTTTGTAAATTATATAATATATATTTGGTGTAAATTTGAATATTTTACATAGGGTGTGTAATATATATTTACTGTATTTTGGATATTTTATTTACACCATATAATGTACATTTGGAGTAATTTTTGATATTTTATGTACAGTATATTGAATATAATTTCTGTAGTTTTTAATAGTTTATTTACAGTATATATAACACATATTTGGTGTACTTTTTGATATTTTATGTACAGTATGTAATATATATTTACTGTAATTTTTGATATTTTATTTACAGTATATAAAATGTATTTGGTGTACTTTTAGTTAATATTATATGTAGAATATATGAAATATATTTACTGTACTTTTTGATATTTTATGTACAGTATATGAGATATATTTCGTGTCCTTTGATATTTATTGTAAATTATAAAATATATACTTGGTGTAGTTTTTGATACTTTACATAGTGTGTGTCATATATATTCACTGTCCTTTTTGATATTTTATTTACGGTATATAATATACATTTGGTGTGATTTTTGAAATTTTATGTACAGTATATTAAATATAATTACTGTAGTTTTTGATAGTTTACAGTATATATAACACATATTTGGTGTACTTTTTGATATTTTATGTGCAGTATGTAATATATATTTACTGTAATTTTTGATATTTTATTTACAGTATATAAAATGTATTTGGTGTACTTTTAGTTAATATTATATGTACAATATATGTAATATATTTACTGTACTTTTTGATATTTTACATACAGTATATAAGATATATTTGGTGACCTTCCGATATTTTTTGTAAATTATACAATATATATTTGGTGTAAATTTGGATATTTTACATAGGGTGTGTAATATATATTTACTGTATTTTGGATATTTTATTTACACCATATAAAGTACATTTGGAGTAATTTTTGATATTTTATGTACAATATATTGAATATAATTACTGTAGTTTTTAATAGTTTATTTACAGTATATATAACACATGTTTGGTGTACTTTTTGATATTTTATGTATAGTATGTAATATATATTTACTGTAATTTTTGATATTTTATTTACAGTATATAAAATGTATTTGGTGTACTTTTAGTTAATATTATATGTACAATATATGAAATATATTTACTGTACTTTTTGATATTTTATGTACAGTATATGAGATATATTTGGTGTCCTTTGATATTTATTGTAAATTATAAAATATATACTTGGTGTAGTTTTTGATATTTTACATAGTGTGTGTCATATATATTCACTGTCCTTTTTGATATTTTATTTACGGTATATAATATACATTTGGTGTGATTTTTGAAATTTTATGTACAGTGTATTAAATATAATTACTGTAGTTTTTGATAGTTTACAGTATATATAACACATATTTGGTGTACTTTTTGATATTTTATGTGCAGTATGTAATATATATTTACTGTAATTTTTGATATTTTATTTACAGTATATAAAATGTATTTGGTGTACTTTTAGTTAATATTATATGTACAATATATGTAATATATTTACTGTACTTTTTGATATTTTACATACAGTATATAAGATATATTTGGTGACCTACCGATATTTTTTGTAAATTATACAATATATATTTGGTGTAAATTTGGATATTTTACATAGGGTGTGTAATATATATTTACTGTATTTTGGATATTTTATTTACACCATATAAAGTACATTTGGAGTAATTTTTGATATTTTATGTACAGTATATTGAATATAATTACTGTAGTTTTTAATAGTTTATTTACAGTATATATAACACATGTTTGGTGTACTTTTTGATATTTTATGTATAGTATGTAATATATATTTACTGTAATTTTTGATATTTTATTTACAGTATATAAAATGTATTTGGTGTACTTTTAGTTAATATTATATGTACAATATATGAAATATATTTACTGTACTTTTTGATATTTTATGTACAGTATATGAGATATATTTGGTGTCCTTTGATATTTATTGTAAATTATAAAATATATACTTGGTGTAGTTTTTGATATTTTACATAGTGTGTGTCATATATATTCACTGTCCTTTTTGATATTTTATTTACGGTATATAATATACATTTGGTGTGATTTTTGAAATTTTATGTACAGTATATTAAATATAATTACTGTAGTTTTTGATAGTTTACAGTATATATAACACATATTTGGTGTACTTTTTGATATTTTATGTACAGTATGTAATATATATTTACTGTAATTTTTGATATTTTATTTACAGTATATAAAATGTATTTGGTGTACTTTTAGTTAATATTATATGTACAATATATGAAATATATTTACTGTACTTTTTGATATTTTATGTACAGTATATGAGATATATTTGGTGTCCTTTGATATTTATTGTAAATTATAAAATATATACTCGGTGTAGTTTTTGAGATTTTACATAGTGTGTGTCATATATATTCACTGTCCTTTTTGATATTTTATTTACGGTATATAATATACATTTGGTGTGATTTTTGAAACTTTATGTACAGTATATTAAATATAATTACTGTAGTTTTTGATAGTTTACAGTATATATAACACATATTTGGTGTACTTTTTGATATTTTATGTACAGTATGTAATATATATTTACTGTAATTTTTGATATTTTATTTACAGTATAGAAAATGTATTTGGTGTACTTTTAGTTAATACTATATGTACAATATTTGTAATATATTTAGTGTACTTTTTGGTATTTTACATACAGTATATAAGATATATTTGGTGACCTTCCGATATTTTTTGTAAATTATATAATATATATTTGGTGTAAATTTGGATATTTAACATAGGGTGTGTAATATATATTTACTGTATTTTGGATATTTTATTTACACCATATAATGTACATTTGGAGTAATTTTTGATATTTTATGTACAGTATATTGAATATAATTACTGTAGTTTTTAATAGTTTATTTACAGTATATATAACGCATATTTGGTGTACTTTTTGATATTTTATGTATAGTATGTAATATATATTTACTGTAATTTTTGATATTTTATTTACAGTATATAAAATGTATTTGGTGTACTTTTAGTTAATATTATATGTACAATATATGAAATATATTTACTGTACTTTTTGATATTTTATGTACAGTATATGAGATATATTTGGTGTCCTTTGATATTTATTGTAAATTATAAAATATAAACTTGGTGTAGTTTTTGATATTTTACATAGTGTGTGTCATATATATTCACTGTCCTTTTTCATATTTTATTTACGGTATATAATATACATTTGGTGTGATTTTTGAAATTTTATGTACAGTATATTAAATATAATTACTGTAGTTTTTGATAGTTTACAGTATATATAACACATATTTGGTGTACTTTTTGATATTTTATGTACAGTATGTAATATATATTTACTGTAATTTTTGATATTTTATTTACAGTATATAAAATGTATTTGGTGTACTTTTAGTTAATATTATATGTACAATATATGTAATATATTTACTGTACTTTTTGATATTTTACATACAGTATATAAGATATATTTGGTGACCTTCCAATATTTTTTGTAAATTATATAATATATATTTGGTGTAAATTTGGATATTTTACATAGGGTGTGTAATATATATTTACTGTATTTTGGATATTTTATTTACACCATGTAATGTACATTTGGAGTAATTTTTGATATTTTATGTACAGTATATTGAATATAATAACTGTAGTTTTTAATAGTTTATTTACAGTATATATAACACATATTTGGTGTACTTTTTGATATTTTATGTATAGGATGTAATATATATTTCCTGTAGTTTATGATATTTTATTTACAGTGTATAAAATGTATTTGGTGTACTTTTAGTTAATATTATATGTACAATATATGAAATATATTTACTGTAGTTTTTGATATTTTACGTACAGTATATAGGATATATTTGGTGTCCTTCCGATATTTTTTGTAAATTATATAATATATATTTGATGTAATATTTGATATTTTACATAGGGTGTGTAATATATATTTACTGTATTTTGGATATATTATTTACACTATATAATGTACATTTGGAGTAATTTTTGACATTTTATGTACAGTATATTAAATATAATTACTGTAGTTTTTGATAGTTTATTTACAGTATATATAACACATGTTTGGTGTAATTTTTGATATTTTATGTACAGTATGTAATATATATTTACTGTACTTTTTGATATTTTATTTACAGTATATAAAATGTATTTGGTGTACTTTTAGTTAATATTATATGTACAATATATGTAATATATTTACTGTACTTTTTGATATTTTACATACAGTATACAAGATATATTTGGTGACCTTCCGATATTTTTTGTAAATTATATAATATATATTTGGTGTAAATTTGAATATTTTACATAGGGTGTGTAATATATATTTACTGTATTTTGGATATTTTATTTACACCATATAATGTACATTTGGAGTAATTTTTGATATTTTATGTACAGTATATTGAATATAATTACTGTAGTTTTTAATAGTTTATTTACAGTATATATAACACATATTTGGTGTACTTTTTGATATTTTATGTATAGTATGTAATATATATTTACTGTAATTTTTGATATTTTATTTACAGTATATAAAATGTATGTGGTGTACTTTTAGTTAATATTATATGTACAATATATGAAATATATTTACTGTAGTTTTTGATATTTTACGTACAGTATATAGGATATATTTGGTGTCCTTCCGATATTTTTTGTAAATTATATAATATATATTTGGTGTAATATTTGATATTTTACATAGGGTGTGTAATATATATTTACTGTATTTTGGATATATTATTTACACTACATAATGTACATTTGGAGTAATTTTTGACATTTTATGTACAGTATATTAAATATAATTACTGTAGTTTTTGATAGTTTATTTACAGTATATATAACACATGTTTGGTGTAATTTTTGATATTTTATGTACAGTATGTAATATATATTTACTGTAATTTTGATATTTTATTTACAGTATATAAAATGTATTTGGTGTATTTTAGTTAATATTATATGTACAATATATGTAATATATTTACTATACTTTTTGATATTTTACGTACAGTATATAAGATATATTTGGTGACCTTCTGATATTTTTTGTAAATTATATAATATATATTTGGTGTAAATTTGGATATTTAACATAGGGTGTGTAATATATATTTACTGTATTTTGGATATTTTATTTACACCATATAATGTACATTTGGAGTAATTTTTGATATTTTATGTACAGTATATTGAATATAATTACTGTAGTTTTTAATAGTTTATTTACAGTATATATAACACATATTTGGTGTACTTTTTGATATTTTATGTATAGTATGTAATATATATTTACTGTAATTTTTGATATTTTATTTACAGTATATAAAATGTATTTGGTGTACTTTTAGTTAGTATTATATGTACAATATATGGAATATATTTACTGTAGTTTTTGATATTTTACGTACAGTATATAGGATATATTTGGTGTCCTTCCGATATTTTTTGTAAATTATATAATGTTTATTTGGTGTAATATTTGATATTTTACATAGGGTGTGTAATATATATTTACTGTATTTTGGATATATTATTTACACTATATAATGTACATTTGGAGTAATTTTTGACATTTTATGTACAGTATATTAAATATAATTACTGTAGTTTTTGATAGTTTATTTACAGTATATATAACACATGTTTGGTGTAATTTTTGATATTTTATGTACAGTATGTAATATATATTTACTGTACTTTTTGATATTTTATTTACAGTATATAAAATGTATTTGGTGTACTTTTAGTTAATATTATATGTACAATATATGAAATATATTTACTGTACTTTTTGATATTTTATGTACAGTATATGAGATATATTTGGTGTCCTTTGATATTTATTGTAAATTATAAAATATATACTTGGTGTAGTTTTTGATATTTTACATAGTGTGTGTCATATATATTCACTGTCCTTTTTGATATTTTATTTACGGTATATAATATACATTTGGTGTGATTTTTGAAATTTTATGTACAGTATATTAAATATAATTACTGTAGTTTTTGATAGTTTACAGTATATATAACACATATTTGGTGTACTTTTTGATATTTTATGTACAGTATGTAATATATATTTACTGTAATTTTTAATATTTTATTTACAGTATATAAAATGTATTTGGTGTACTTTTAGTTAATATTATATGTACAATATATGTAATATATTTACTGTACTTTTTGATATTTTACATACAGTATATAAGATATATTTGGTGACCTTCCGATATTTTTTGTAAATTATATAATATATATTTGGTGTAAATTTGGATATTTTACATAGGGTGTGTAATATATATTTACTGTATTTTGGATATTTTATTTACACCATATAATGTACATTTGGAGTAATTTGTGATATTTTATGTACAGTATATTGAATATAATTACTGTAGTTTTTAATAGTTTATTTACAGTGTATATAACACATATTTGGTGTTCTTTTTGACATTTTATGTACAGTATGTAATATATATTTACTGTAATTTTTGATATTTTATTTACAGTATATAAAATGTATTTGGTGTACTTTTAGTTAATATTATATGTACAATATATGAAATACATTTACTGTACTTTTTGATATTTTATGTACAGTATATGAGATATATTTGGTGTCCTTTGATATTTATTGTAAATTATAAAATATATACTTGGTGTAGTTTTTGAAATTTTACATAGTGTGTGTCATATATATTTACTGTCCTTTTTGATATTTTATTTACGGTATATAATATACATTTGGTGTGATTTTTGAAATTTTATGTACAGTATATTAAATATAATTAGTGTAGTTTTTGATAGTTTACAGTATATATAACACATATTTGGTGTACTTTTTGATATTTTATGTACAGTATGTAATATATATTTACTGTAATTTTTGATATTTTATTTACAGTATATAAAATGTATTTGGTGTACTTTTAGTTAATATTATATGTACAATATATGTAATATATTTACTGTACTTTTTGATATTTTACATACAGTATATGAGATATATTTGGTGACCTTCTGATATTTTTTGTAAATTATATAATATGTATTTGGTGTAAATTTGGATATTTTACATAGGGTGTGTAGTATATATTTACTGTATTTTGGATATTTTATTTACACCATATAATGTACATTTGGAGTAATTTTTGATATTTTATGTACAGTATATTGAATATAATTACTGTAGTTTTTAATAGTTTATTTACAGTATATATAACACATATTTGGTGTACTTTTTGATATTTTATGTACAGTATGTAATATATATTTACTGTAATTTTTGATATTTTATTTACAGTATATAAAATGTATTTGGTGTACTTTTAGTTAATATTATATATACAATATATGTAATATATTTACTGTACTTTTTGGTATTTTACATACTCTATATAAGATATATTTTGTGACCTTCCGATATTTTTTGTAAATTATATAATATATATTTGGTGTAAATTTGGATATTTAACATAGGGTGAGTAATATATATTTACTGTATTTTGGATATTTTATTTACACCATATAATGTACATTTGGAGTAATTTTTGATATTTTATGTACAGTATATTGAATATAATTACTGTAGTTTTTAATAGTTTATTTACAGTATATATAACACCTATTTGGTGTACTTTTTGATATTTTATGTATAGTATGTAATATATATTTACTGTAATTTTTGATATTTTATTTACAGTATATAAAATGTATTTGGTGTACTTTTAGTTAATATTATATGTACAATATATGAAATATATTTACTGTAGTTTTTGATATTTTACGTACAGTATATAGGATATATTTGGTGTCCTTCCGATATTTTTTGTAAATTATATAATGTATATTTGGTGTAATATTTGATATTTTACATAGGGTGTGTAATATATATTTACTGTATTTTGGATATATTATTTACACTATATAATGTACATTTGGAGTAATTTTTGACATTTTATGTACAGTATATTAAATATAATTACTGTAGTTTTTGATAGTTTATTTACAGTATATATAACACATGTTTGGTGTAATTTTTGATATTTTATGTACAGTATGTAATATATATTTACTGTACTTTTTGATATTTTATTTACAGTATATAAAATGTATTTGGTGTACTTTTAGTTAATATTATATGTACAATATATGTAATATATTTACTGTACTTTTTGATATTTTACATACAGTATATAAGATATATTTGGTGACCTTCCGATATTTTTTGTAAATTATATAATATATATTTGGTGTACATTTGGATATTTTACATAGGGTGTGTAATATATATTTACTGTATTTTGGATATTTTATTTACACCATATAATGTACATTTGGAGTAATTTTTGATATTTTATATACAGTATATTGAATATAATTACTGTAGTTTTTAATAGTTTATTTACAGTATATATAACACATATTTGGTGTACTTTTTGATATTTTATGTATAGTATGTAATATATATTTAGTGAAATTTTTGATATTTTATTTACAGTATATAAAATGTATTTGGTGTACTTTTAGTTAATATTATATGTAGAATATATGAAATATATTTACTGTAGTTTTTGATATTTTACGTACAGTATATAGGATATATTTGGTGTCCTTCCGATAGTTTTTGTAAATTATATAATGTATATTTGGTGTAATATTTGATATTTTACATAGGGTGTGTAATATATATTTACTCTATTTTGGATATATTATTTACACTATATAATGTACATTTGGAGTAATTTTTGACATTTTATGTACAGTATATTAAATATAATTACTGTAGTTTTTGATAGTTTATTTACAGTATATATAACACATGTTTGGTGTAATTTTTGATATTTTATGTACAGTATGTAATATATATTTACTGTACTTTTTGATATTTTATTTAAAGTACATAAAATGTATTTGGTGTACTTTTAGTTAATATTATATGTACAAGATATGAAATATGTTTACTGTACTTTTTGATATTTTATGTACAGTATATGAGATATATTTGGTGTCCTTTGATATTTATTGTAAATTATAAAATATATACTTGGTGTAGTTTTTGATATTTTACATAGTGTGTGTCATATATATTCACTGTCCTTTTTGATATTTTATTTACGGTATATAATATACATTTGGTGTGATTTTTGAAATTTTATGTACAGTATATTAAATATAATTACTGTAGTTTTTGATAGTTTACAGTATATATAACACATATTTGGTGTACTTTTTGATATTTTATGTACAGTATGTAATATATATTTACTGTAATTTTTGATATTTTATTTACGGTATATAATATAAATTTGGTGTGATTTTTGAAATTTTATGTACAGTATATTAAATATAATTACTGTAGTTTTTGATATTTTACAGTATATATAACACATATTTGGTGTACTTTTTGATATTTTATGTACAGTATGTAATATATATTTACTGTAATTTTTGATATTTTATTTACAGTATATAAAATGTATTTGGTGTACTTTTAGTTAATATTATATGTACAATATATGTAATATATTTACTGTACTTTTTGATATTTTACATACAGTATATAAGATATATTTGGTGACCTTCCGATATTTTTTGTAAATTATATAATATATATTTGGTGTAAATTTGGATATTTTACATAGGGTGTGTAATATATATTTACTGTATTTTGGATATTTTATTTACACCATATAATGTACATTTGGAGTAATTTTTGATATTTTATGTACAGTATATTGAATATAATTACTGTAGTTTTTAATAGTTTATTTACAGTATATATAACACATATTTGGTGTACTTTTTGATATTTTATGTATAGTATGTAATATATATTTACTGTAATTTTTGATATTTTATTTACAGTATATAAAATGTATTTGGTGTACTTTTAGTTAGTATTATATGTACAATATATGGAATATATTTACTGTAGTTTTTGATATTTTACGTACAGTATATAGGACATATTTGGTGTCCTTCCGATATTTTTTGTAAATTATATAATGTTTATTTGGTGTAATATTTGATATTTTACATAGGGTGTGTAATATATATTTACTGTATTTTGGATATATTATTTACACTATATAATGTACATTTGGAGTAATTTTTGACATTTTATGTACAGTATATTAAATATAATTACTGTAGTTTTTGATAGTTTATTTACAGTATATATAACACATGTTTGGTGTAATTTTTGATATTTTATGTACAGTATGTAATATATATTTACTGTACTTTTTGATATTTTATTTACAGTATATAAAATGTATTTGGTGTACTTTTAGTTAATATTATATGTACAATATATGAAATATATTTACTGTACTTTTTGATATTTTATGTACAGTATATGAGATATATTTGGTGTCCTTTGATATTTATTGTAAATTATAAAATATATACTTGGTGTAGTTTTTGATATTTTACATAGTGTGTGTCATATATATTCACTGTCCTTTTTGATATTTTATTTACGGTATATAATATACATTTGGTGTGATTTTTGAAATTTTATGTACAGTATATTAAATATAATTACTGTAGTTTTTGATAGTTTACAGTATATATAACACATATTTGGTGTACTTTTTGATATTTTATGTACAGTATGTAATATATATTTACTGTAATTTTTGATATTTTATTTACAGTATATAAAATGTATTTGGTGTACTTTTAGTTAGTATTATATGTACAATATATGTAATATATTTACTGTACTTTTTGATATTTTACATACAGTATATAAGATATATTTGGTGACCTTCCGATATTTTTTGTAAATTATATAATATATATTTGGTGTAAATTTGGATATTTTACATAGGGTGTGTAATATATATTTACTGTATTTTGGATATTTTATTTACACCATATAATGTACATTTGGAGTAATTTTTGATATTTTATGTACAGTATATTGAATATAATTACTGTAGTTTTTAATAGTTTATTTACAGTATATATAACACATATTTGGTGTACATTTTGATATTTTATGTACAGTATGTAATATATATTTACTGTAATTTTTGAGATTTTATTTACAGTATATAAAATGTATTTGGTGTACTTTTAGTTAATATTATATGTAGAATATATGAAATATATTTACTGTACTTTTTGATATTTTATGTACAGTATATGAGATATATTTGGTGTCCTTTGATATTTATTGTAAATTATAAAATATATACTTGGTGTAGTTTTTGATATTTTACATAGTGTGTGTCATATATATTCACTGTCCTTTTTGATATTTTATTTACGGTATATAATATACATTTGGTGTGATTTTTGAAATTTTATGTACAGTATATTAAATATAATTACTGTAGTTTTTGATAGTTTACAGTATATATAACACATATTTGGTGAACTTTTTGATATTTTATGTACAGTATGTAATATATATTTACTGTAATTTTTGATATTTTATTTACAGTATATAAAATGTATTTGGTGTACTTTTAGTTAATATTATATGTACAATATATGTAATATATTTACTGTACTTTTTGATATTTTACATACAGTATATAAGATGTATTTGGTGACCTTCCGATATTTTTTGTAAATTATATGATATATATTTGGTGTAAATTTGGATATTTTACATAGGGTGTGTAATATATATTTACTGTATTTTGGATATTTTATTTACACCATATAATGTACATTTGGAGTAATTTTTGATATTTTATGTACAGTATATTGAATATAATTACTGTAGTTTTTAATAGTTTATTTACAGTATATATAACACATATTTGGTGTACTTTTTGATATTTTATGTATAGTATGTAATATATATTTACTGTAATTTTTGATATTTTATTTACAGTATATAAAATGTATTTGGTGTACTTTTAGTTAATATTATATGTACAATATATGAAATATATTTACTGTAGTTTTTGATATTTTACGTACAGTATATAGGATATATTTGGTGTCCTTCCGATATTTTTTGTAAATTATATAATATATATTTGGTGTAATATTTGATATTTTACATAGGGTGTGTAATATATATTTACTGTATTTTGGATATATTATTTACACTACATAATGTACATTTGGATTAATTTTTGACATTTTATGTACAGTATATTAAATATAATTACTGTAGTTTTTGATAGTTTATTTACAGTATATATAACACATGTTTGGTGTAATTTTTGATATTTTATGTACAGTATGTAATATATATTTACTGTACTTTTTGATATTTTATTTACAGTATATAAAATGTATTTGGTGTACTTTTAGTTAATATTATATGTACAATATATGAAATATATTTACTGTACTTTTTGATATTTTATGTACAGTATATGAGATATATTTGGTGTCCTTTGATATTTATGGTAAATTATAAAATATATACTTGGTGTAGTTTTTGATATTTTACATAGTGTGTGTCATATATATTCACTGTCCTTTTTGATATTTTATTTACGGTATATAATATACATTTGGTGTGATTTTTGAAATTTTATGTACAGTATATTAAATATAATTACTGTAGTTTTTGATAGTTTACAGTATATATAACACATATTTGGTGTACTTTTGGATATTTTATCTACAGTATGTAATATATATTTACTGTAATTTTTGATATTTTATTTACAGTATATAAAATGTATTTGGTGTACTTTTAGTTAATATTATATGTACAATATATGTAATATATTTACTGTACTTTTTGACATTTTACATACAGTATATAAGATATATTTGGTGACCTTCCGATATTTTTTGTAAATTATATAATATATATTTGGTGTAAATTTGGATATTTTACATAGGGTGTGTAATATATATTTACTGTATTTTGGATATTTTATTTACACCATATAATGTACATTTGGAGTAATTTTTGATATTTTATGTACAGTATATTGAATATAATTACTGTAGTATTTAATAGTTTATTTACAGTATATATAACACATATTTGGTGTACTTTTTGATATTTTATGTATAGAATGTAATATATATTTACTGTAATTTTTGATATTTTATTTACAGTATATAAAATGTATTAGGTGTACTTTTATTTAATATTATATGTACAATATATGAAATATATTTACTGTTGTTTTTGATATTTTACGTACAGTATATAGGATATATTTGGTGTCCTTCCGATATTTTGTGTAAATTATATAATGTATATTTGGTGTAATATTTGATATTTTACATAGGGTGTGTAATATATATTTACTGTATTTTGGATATATTATTTACACTATATAATGTACATTTGGAGTAATTTTTGACATTTTATGTACAGTATATTAAATATAATTACTGTAGTTTTTGATAGTTTATTTACAGTATATATAACACATGTTTGGTGTAATTTTTGATATTTTATGTACAGTATGTAATATATATTTACTGTACTTTTTGATATTTTATTTACAGTATATAAAATGTATTTGGTGTACTTTTAGTTAATATTATATGTACAATATATGAAATATATTTACTGTATTTTTTGATATTTTATGTACAGTATATGAGATATATTTGGTGTCCTTTAATATTTATTGTAAATTATAAAATATATACTTGGTGTAGTTTTTGATATTTTACATAGTGTGTGTCATATATATTCACTGTCCTTTTTGATATTTTATTTACGGTATATAATATATATTTGGTGTGATTTTTGAAATTTTATGTACAGTATATTAAATATAATTACTGTAGTTTTTGATAGTTTACAGTATATATAACACATATTTGGTGTACTTTTTGATATTTTATGTACAGTATGTAATATATATTTACTGTAATTTTTGATATTTTATTTACAGTATAGAAAATGTATTTGGTGTACTTTTAGTTAATACTATATGTACAATATTTGTAATATATTTAGTGTACTTTTTGGTATTTTACATACAGTATATAAGATATATTTGGTGACCTTCCGATATTTTTTGTAAATTATATAATATATATTTGGTGTAAATTTGGATATTTTACATAGGGTGTGTAATATATATTTACTGTATTTTGGATATTTTATTTACACCATATAATGTACATTTGGAGTAATTTTTGATATTTTATGTACAGTATATTAAATATAATTACTGTAGTTTTTAATAGTTTATTTACAGTATATATAACACATATTTGGTGTACTTTTTGATATTTTATGTATAGTAGGTAATATATATTTACTGTAATTTTTGATATTTTATTTACAGTATATAAAATGTATTTGGTGTACTTTTAGTTAATATTATATGTACAATATATGAAATATATTTACTGTACTTTTTGATATTTTATGTACAGTATATGAGATATATTTGGTGTCCTTTGATATTTATTGTAAATTATAAAATATAAACTTGGTGTAGTTTTTGATATTTTACATAGTGTGTGTCATATATATTCACTGTCCTTTTTCATATTTTATTTACGGTATATAATATACATTTGGTGTGATTTTTGAAATTTTATGTACAGTATATTAAATATAATTACTGTAGTTTTTGATAGTTTACAGTATATATAACACATATTTGGTGAACTTTTTGATATTTTATGTACAGTATGTAATATATATTTACTGTAATTTTTGATATTTTATTTACAGTATATAAAATGTATTTGGTGTACTTTTAGTTAATATTATATGTACAATATATGTAATATATTTACTGTACTTTTTGATATTTTACATACAGTATATAAGATATATTTGGTGACCTTCCGATATTTTTTTAAATTATATAATATATATTTGGTGTAAATTTGGATATTTTACATAGGGTGTGTAATATATATTTACTGTATTTTGGATATTTTATTTACACCATAAAATGTACATTTGGAGTAATTTTTGATATTTTATGTACAGTATATTGAATATAATTACTGTAGTTTTTAATAGTTTATTTACAGTATATATAACACATATTTGGTGTACTTTTTGATATTTTATGTATAGTATGTAATATATATTTACTGTAATTTTTGATATTTTATTTACAGTATATAAAATGTATTTGGTGTACTTTTAGTTAATATTATATGTACAATATATGAAATATATTTACTGTACTTTTTGATATTTTATGTACAGTATATGAGATATATTTGGTGTCCTTTGATATTTATTGTAAATTATAAAATATATACTTGGTGTAGTTTTTGATATTTTACATAGTGTGTGTCATATATATTCACTGTCCTTTTTGATATTTTATTTACGGTATATAATATACATTTGGTGTGATTTTTGAAATTTTATGTACAGTATATTAAATATAATTACTGTAGTTTTCGATAGTTTACAGTATATATAACACATATTTGGTGTACTTTTTGATATTTTATGTGCAGTATGTAATATATATTTACTGTAATTTTTGATATTTTATTTACAGTATATAAAATGTATTTGGTGTACTTTTAGTTAATATTATATGTACAATATATGTAATATATTTACTGTACTTTTTGATATTTTACATACAGTATATAAGATATATTTGTTGACCTTCCGATATTTTTTGTAAATTATACAATATATATTTGGTGTAAATTTGGATATTTTACATAGGGTGTGTAATATATATTTACTGTATTTTGGATATTTTACTTACACCATATAAAGTACATTTGGAGTAATTTTTGATATTTTATGTACAGTATATTGAATATAATTACTGTAGTTTTTAATAGTTTATTTACAGTATATATAACACGTGTTTGGTGTACTTTTTGATATTTTATGTATAGTATGTAATATATATTTACTGTAATTTTTGATATTTTATTTACAGTATATAAAATGTATTTGGTGTACTTTTAGTTAATATTATATGTACAATATATGAAATATATTTACTGTACTTTTTGATATTTTATGTACAGTATATGAGATATATTTGGTGTCCTTTGATATTTATTGTAAATTATAAAATATATACTTGGTGTAGTTTTTGATATTTTACATAATGTGTGTCATATATATTCACTGTCCTTTTTGATATTTTATTTACGGTATATAATATACATTTGGTGTGATTTTTGAAATTTTATGTACAGTATATTAAATATAATTACTGTAGTTTTTGATAGTTTACAGTATATATAACACATATTTGGTGTACTTTTTGATATTTTATGTACAGTATGTAATATATATCTACTGTAATTTTTGATATTTTATTTACAGTATATAAAATGTATTTGGTGTACTTTTAGTTAATATTATATGTACAATATATGAAATATATTTACTGTACTTTTTGATATTTTATGTACAGTATATGAGATATATTTGGTGTCCTTTGATATTTATTGTAAATTATAAAATATATACTCGGTGTAGTTTTTGAGATTTTACATAGTGTGTGTCATATATATTCACTGTCCTTTTTGATATTTTATTTACGGTATATAATATACATTTGGTGTGATTTTTGAAATTTTATGTACAGTATATTAAATATAATTACTGTAGTTTTTGATAGTTTACAGTATATATAACACATATTTGGTGTACTTTTTGATATTTTATGTACAGTATGTAATATATATTTACTGTAATTTTTGATATTTTATTTACAGTATATAAAATGTATTTGGTGTACTTTTAGTTAATATTATATGTACAATATATGTAATATATTTACTGTACTTTTTGATATTTTACATACAGTATATAAGATATATTTGGTGACCTTCCGATATTTTTTGTAAATTATATAATATATATTTGGTGTAAATTTGGATATTTTACATAGGGTGTGTAATATATATTTACTGTATTTTGGATATTTTATTTACACCATATAATGTACATTTGGAGTAATTTTTGATATTTTATGTACAGTATATTGAATATAATTACTGTAGTTTTTTATAGTTTATTTACAGTATATATAACACATATTTGGTGTACTTTTTGATATTTTATGTATAGTATGTAATATATATTTACTGTAATTTTTGATATTTTATTTACAGTATATAAAATGTATTTGGTGTACTTTTAGTTAATATTAAATGTACAATATATGAAATATATTTACTGTAGTTTTTGATATTTTACGTACAGTATATAGGATATATTTGGTGTCCTTCCGATATTTTGTGTAAATTATATAATGTATATTTGGTGTAATATTTGATATTTTACATAGGGTGTGTAATATATATTTACTGTATTTTGGATATATTATTTACACTATATAATGTACATTTGGAGTAATTTTTGACATTTTATGTACAGTATATTAAATATAATTACTGTAGTTTTTGATAGTTTATTTACAGTATATATAACACATGTTTGGTGTAATTTTTGATATTTTATGTACAGTATGTAATATATATTTACTGTACTTTTTGATATTTTATTTACAGTATATAAAATGTATTTGGTGTACTTTTAGTTAATATTATATGTACAATATATGAAATATATTTACTGTATTTTTTGATGTTTTATGTACAGTATATGAGATATATTTGGTGTCCTTTAATATTTATTGTAAATTATAAAATATATACTTGGTGTAGTTTTTGATATTTTACATAGTGTGTGTCATATATATTCACTGTCCTTTTTGATATTTTATTTACGGTATATAATATACATTTGGTGTGATTTTTGAAATTTTATGTACAGTATATTAAATATAATTACTGTAGTTTTTGATAGTTTACAGTATATATAACACATATTTGGTGTACTTTTTGATATTTTATGTACAGTATGTAATATATATTTACTGTAATTTTTGATATTTTATTTACAGTATATAAAATGTATTTGGTGTACTTTTAGTTAATACTATATGTACAATATTTGTAATATATTTAGTGTACTTTTTGGTATTTTACATACAGTATATAAGATATATTTGGTGACCTTCCGATATTTTTTGTAAATTATATAATATATATTTGGTGTAAATTTGGATATTTAACATAGGGTGTGTAATATATATTTACTGTATTTTGGATATTTTATTTACAACATATAATGTACATTTGGAGTAATTTTTGATATTTTATGTACAGTATATTAAATATAATTACTGTAGTTTTTAATAGTTTATTTACAGTATATATAACACATATTTGGTGTACTTTTTGATATTTTATGTATAGTATGTAATATATATTTACTGTAATTTTTGATATTTTATTTACAGTATATAAAATGTATTTGGTGTACTTTTAGTTAATATTATATGTACAATATATGAAATATATTTACTGTACTTTTTGATATTTTATGTACAGTATATGAGATATATTTGGTGTCCTTTGATATTTATTGTAAATTATAAAATATAAACTTGGTGTAGTTTTTGATATTTTACATAGTGTGTGTCATATATATTCACTGTCCTTTTTCATATTTTATTTACGGTATATAATATACATTTGGTGTGATTTTTGAAATTTTATGTACAGTATATTAAATATAATTACTGTAGTTTTTGATAGTTTACAGTATATATAACACATATTTGGTGAACTTTTTGATATTTTATATACAGTATGTAATATATATTTACTGTAATTTTTGATATGTTATTTACAGTATATAAAATGTATTTGGTGTACTTTTAGTTAATATTATATGTACAATATATGTAATATATTTACTGTACTTTTTGATATTTTACATAGAGTATATAAGATATATTTGGTGACCTTCCGATATTTTTTTAAATTATATAATATATATTTGGTGTAAATTTGGATATTTTACATAGGGTGTGTAATATATATTTACTGTATTTTGGATATTTTATTTACACCATAAAATGTACATTTGGAGTAATTTTTGATATTTTATGTACAGTATATTGAATATAATTACTGTAGTTTTTAATAGTTTATTTACAGTATATATAACACATATTTGGTGTACTTTTTGATATTTTATGTATAGTATGTAATATATATTTACTGTAATTTTTGATATTTTATTTACAGTATATAAAATGTATTTGGTGTACTTTTAGTTAATATTATATGTACAATATATGAAATATATTTACTGTACTTTTTGATATTTTATGTACAGTATATGAGATATATTTGGTGTCCTTTGATATTTATTGTAAATTATAAAATATATACTTGGTGTAGTTTTTGATATTTTACATAGTGTGTGTCATATATATTCGCTGTCCTTTTTGATATTTTATTTACGGTATATAATATACATTTGGTGTGATTTTTGAAATTTTATGTACAGTATATTAAATATAATTACTGTAGTTTTCGATAGTTTACAGTATATATAACACATATTTGGTGTACTTTTTGATATTTTATGTGCAGTATGTAATATATATTTACTGTAATTTTTGATATTTTATTTACAGTATATAAAATGTATTTGGTGTACTTTTAGTTAATATTATATGTACAATATATGTAATATATTTACTGTACTTTTTGATATTTTACATACAGTATATAAGATATATTTGGTGACCTTCCGATATTTTTTGTAAATTATACAATATATATTTGGTGTAAATTTGGATATTTTACATAGGGTGTGTAATATATATTTACTGTATTTTGGATATTTTATTTACACCATATAAAGTACATTTGGAGTAATTTTTGATATTTTATGTACAGTATATTGAATATAATTACTGTAGTTTTTAATAGTTTATTTACAGTATATATAACACATGTTTGGTGTACTTTTTGATATTTTATGTATAGTATGTAATATATATTTACTGTAATTTTTGATATTTTATTTACAGTATATAAAATGTATTTGGTGTACTTTTAGTTAATATTATATGTACAATATATGAAATATATTTACTGTACTTTTTGATATTTTATGTACAGTATATGAGATATATTTGGTGTCCTTTGATATTTATTGTAAATTATAAAATATATACTTGGTGTAGTTTTTGATATTTTACATAGTGTGTGTCATATATATTCACTGTCCTTTTTGATATTTTATTTACGGTATATAATATACATTTGGTGTGATTTTTGAAATTTTATGTACAGTATATTAAATATAATTACTGTAGTTTTTGATAGTTTACAGTATATATAACACATATTTGGTGTACTTTTTGATATTTTATGTACAGTATGTAATATATATTTACTGTAATTTTTGATATTTTATTTACAGTATATAAAATGTATTTGGTGTACTTTTAGTTAATATTATATGTACAATATATGAAATATATTTACTGTACTTTTTGATATTTTTTGTACAGTATATGAAATATATTTGGTGTCCTTTGATATTTATTGTAAATTATAAAATATATACTCGGTGTAGTTTTTGAGATTTTACATAGTGTGTGTCATATATATTCACTGTCCTTTTTGATATTTTATTTACGGTATATAATATACATTTGGTGTGATTTTTGAAATTTTATGTACAGTATATTAAATATAATTACTGTAGTTTTTGATAGTTTACAGTATATATAACACATATTTGGTGTACTTTTTGATATTTTATGTACAGTATGTAATATATATTTACTGTAATTTTTGATATGTTATTTACAGTATATAAAATGTATTTGGTGTACTTTTAGTTAATATTATATGTACAACATATGTAATATATTTACTGTACTTTTTGATATTTTACATACAGTATATAAGATATATTTGGTGACCTTCCGATATTTTTTGTAAATTATATAATATATATTTGGTGTAAATTTGGATATTTAACATAGGGTGTGTAATATATATTTACTGTATTTTGGATATTTTATTTACACCATATAATGTACATTTGGAGTAATTTTTGATATTTTATGTACAGTATATTAAATATAATTACTGTAGTTTTTAATAGTTTATTTACAGTATATATAACACATACTTGGTGTACTTTTTGATATTTTATGTATAGTATGTAATATATATTTACTGTAATTTTTGATATTTTATTTACAGTATATAAAATGTATTTGGTGTACTTTTAGTTAATATTATATGTACAATATATGTAATATATTTACTGTACTTTTTGATATTTTACATACAGTATATAAGATATATTTGGTGACCTTCCGATATTTTTTGTAAATTATACAATATATATTTGGTGTAAATTTGGATATTTTACATAGGGTGTGTAATATATATTTACTGTATTTTGGATATTTTATTTACACCATATAAACTACATTTGGAGTAATTTTTGATATTTTATGTACAGTATATTGAATATAATTACTGTAGTTTTTAATAGTTTATTTACAGTATATATAACACGTGTTTGGTGTACTTTTTGATATTTTATGTATAGTATGTAATATATATTTACTGTAATTTTTGATATTTTATTTACAGTATATAAAATGTATTTGGTGTACTTTTAGTTAATATTATATGTACAATATATGAAATATATTTACTGTACTTTTTGATATTTTATGTACAGTATATGAGATATATTTGGTGTCCTTTGATATTTATTGTAAATTATAAAATATATACTTGGTGTAGTTTTTGATATTTTACATAATGTGTGTCATATATATTCACTGTCCTTTTTGATATTTTATTTACGGTATATAATATACTTTTGGTGTGATTTTTGAAATTTTATGTACAGTATATTAAATATAATTACTGTAGTTTTTGATAGTTTACAGTATATATAACACATATTTGGTGTACTTTTTGATATTTTATGTACAGTATGTAATATATATTTATTGTAATTTTTGGTATTTTATTTACAGTATATAAAATGTATTTGGTGTACTTTTAGTTAATATTATATGTACAATATATGAAATATATTTACTGTACTTTTTGATATTTTATGTACAGTATATTAGATATATTTGGTGTCCTTTGATATTTATTGTAAATTATAAAATATATACTCGGTGTAGTTTTTGAGATTTTACATAGTGTGTGTCATATATATTCACTGTCCTTTTTGATATTTTATTTACGGTATATAATATACATTTGGTGTGATTTTTGAAATTTTATGTACAGTATATTAAATATAATTACTGTAGTTTTTGATAGTTTACAGTATATATAACACATATTTGGTGTACTTTTTGATATTTTATGTACAGTATGTAATATATATTTACTGTAATTTTTGATATTTTATTTACAGTATATAAAATGTATTTGGTGTACTTTTAGTTAATATTATATGTACAATATATGTAATATATTTACTGTACTTTTTGATATTTTACATACAGTATATAAGATATATTTGGTGACCTTCCGATATTTTTTGTAAATTATATAATATATATTTGGTGTAAATTTGGATATTTTACATAGGGTGTGTAATATATATTTACTGTATTTTGGATATTTTATTTACACCATATAATGTACATTTGGAGTAATTTTTGATATTTTATGTACAGTATATTGAATATAATTACTGTAGTTTTTTATAGTTTATTTACAGTATATATAACACATATTTGGTGTACTTTTTGATATTTTATGTATAGTATGTAATATATATTTACTGTAATTTTTGATATTTTATTTACAGTATATAAAATGTATTTGGTGTACTTTTAGTTAATATTATATGTACAATATATGAAATATATTTACTGTAGTTTTTGATATTTTACGTACAGTATATAGGATATATTTGGTGTCCTTCCGATATTTTGTGTAAATTATATAATGTATATTGGGTGTAATATTTGATATTTTACATAGGGTGTGTAATATATATTTACTGTATTTTGGATATATTATTTACACTATATAATGTACATTTGGAGTAATTTTTGACATTTTATGTACAGTATATTAAATATAATTACAGTAGTATTTGATAGTTTATTTACAGTATATATAACACATGTTTGGTGTAATTTTTGATATTTTATGTACAGTATGTAATATATATTTACTGTACTTTTTGATATTTTATTTACAGTATATAAAATGTATTTGGTGTACTTTTAGTTAATATTATATGTACAATATATGAAATATATTTACTGTATTTTTTGATATTTTATGTACAGTATATGAGATATATTTGGTGTCCTTTAATATTTATTGTAAATTATAAAATATATACTTGGTGTAGTTTTTGATATTTTACATAGTGTGTGTCATATATATTCACTGTCCTTTTTGATATTTTATTTACGGTATATAATATACATTTGGTGTGATTTTTGAAATTTTATGTACAGTATATTAAATATAATTACTGTAGTTTTTGATAGTTTACAGTATATATAACACATATTTGGTGTACTTTTTGATATTTTATGTACAGTATGTAATATATATTTACTGTAATTTTTGATATTTTATTTACAGTATATAAAATGTATTTGGTGTACTTTTAGTTAATACTATATGTACAATATTTGTAATATATTTAGTGTACTTTTTGGTATTTTACATACTGTATATAAGATATATTTGGTGACCTTCCGATATTTTTTGTAAATTATATAATATATATTTGGTGTAAATTTGGATATTTAACATAGGGTGTGTAATATATATTTACTGTATTTTGGATATTTTATTTACACCATATAATGTACATTTGGAGTAATTTTTGATATTTTATGTACAGTATATTGAATATAATTACTGTAGTTTTTAATAGTTTATTTACAGTATATATAACACATATTTGGTGTACTTTTTGATATTTTATGTATAGTATGTAATATATATTTACTGTAATTTTTGATATTTTATTTACAGTATATAAAATGTATTTGGTGTACTTTTAGTTAATATTATATGTACAATATATGAAATATATTTACTGTACTTTTTGATATTTTATGTACAGTATATGAGATATATTTGGTGTCCTTTGATATTTATTGTAAATTATAAAATATAAACTTGGTGTAGTTTTTGATATTTTACATAGTGTGTGTCATATATATTCACTGTCCTTTTTCATATTTTATTTACGGTATATAATATACATTTGGTGTGATTTTTGAAATTTTATGTACAGTATATTAAATATAATTACTGTAGTTTTTGATAGTTTACAGTATATATAACACATATTTGGTGAACTTTTTGATATTTTATGTACAGTATGTAATATATATTTACTGTAATTTTTGATATTTTATTTACAGTATATAAAATGTATTTGGTGTACTTTTAGTTAATATTATATGTACAATATATGTAATATATTTACTGTACTTTTTGATATTTTACATACAGTATATAAGATATATTTGGTGACCTTCCGATATTTTTTTAAATTATATAATATATATTTGGTGTAAATTTGGATATTTTACATAGGGTGTGTAATATATATTTACTGTATTTTGAATATTTTATTTACACCATATAATGTACATTTGGAGTAATTTTTGATATTTTATGTACAGTATATTGAATATAATAACTGTAGTTTTTAATAGTTTATTTACAGTATATATAACACATATTTGGTGTACTTTTTGATATTTTATGTATAGGATGTAATATATATTTCCTGTAATTTTTGATATTTTATTTACAGTATATAAAATGTATTTGGTGTACTTTTAGTTAATATTATATGTACAATATATGAAATATATTTACTGTAGTTTTTGATATTTTACGTACAGTATATAGGATATATTTGGTGTCCTTCCGATATTTTTTGTAAATTATATAATGTATATTTGATGTGATATTTGATATTTTACATAGGGTGTGTAATATATATTTACTGTATTTTGGATATATTATTTACACTATATAATGTACATTTGGAGTAATTTTTGACATTTTATGTACAGTATATTAAATATAATTACTGTAGTTTTTGATAGTTTATTTACAGTATATATAACACATGTTTGGTGTAATTTTTGATATTTTATGTACAGTATGTAATATATATTTACTGTACTTTTTGATATTTTATTTACAGTATATAAAATGTATTTGGTGTACTTTTAGTTAATATTATATGTACAATATATGTAATATATTTACTGTACATTTTGATATTTTACATACAGTATATAAGATATATTTGGTGACCTTCCGATATTTTTTGTAAATTATATAATATATATTTGGTGTAAATTTGAATATTTTACATAGGGTGTGTAATATATATTTACTGTATTTTGGATATTTTATTTACACCATATAATGTACATTTGGAGTAATTTTTGATATTTTATGTAGAGTATATTGAATATAATTACTGTAGTTTTTAATAGTTTATTTACAGTATATATAACACATATTTGGTGTACTTTTTGATATTTTATGTATAGTATGTAATATATATTTACTGTAATTTTTGATATTTTATTTACAGTATATAAAATGTATTTGGTGTACTTTTAGTTAATATTATATGTACAATATATGAAATATATTCACTGTAGTTTTTGATATTTTACGTACAGTATATAGGATATATTTGGTGTCCTTCCGATATTTTTTGTAACTTATATAATGTTTATTTGGTGTAATATTTGATATTTTACATAGGGTGTGTAATATATATTTACTGTATTTTGGATATATTATTTACACTATATAATGTACATTTGGAGTAATTTTTGACATTTTATGTACAGTATATTAAATATAATTACTGTAGTTTTTGATAGTTTATTTACAGTATATATAACACATGTTTGGTGTAATTTTTGATATTTTATGTACAGTATGTAATATATATTTACTGTACTTTTTGATATTTTATTTACAGTATATAAAATGTATTTGGTGTACTTTTAGTTAATATTATATGTACAATATATGAAATATATTTACTGTACTTTTTGATATTTTATGTACAGTATATGAGATATATTTGGTGTCCTTTGATATTTATTGTAAATTATAAAATATATACTTGGTGTAGTTTTTGATATTTTACATAGTGTGTGTCATATATATTCACTGTCCTTTTTGATATTTTATTTACGGTATATAATATACATTTGGTGTGATTTTTGAAATTTTATGTACAGTATATTAAATATAATTGCTGTAGATTTGATAGTTTACAGTATATATAACACATATTTGGTGTACTTTTTGATATTTTATGTACAGTATGTAATATATATTTACTGTAATTTTTAATATTTTATTTACAGTATATAAAATGTATTTGGTGTACTTTTAGTTAATATTATATGTACAATATATGTAATATATTTACTGTACTTTTTGATATTTTACATACAGTATATAAGATATATTTGGTGACCTTCCGATATTTTTTGTAAATTATATAATATATATTTGGTGTAAATTTGGATATTTTACATAGGGTGTGTAATATATATTTACTGTATCTTGGATATTTTATTTACACCATATAATGTACATTTGGAGTAATTTGTGATATTTTATGTACAGTATATTGAATATAATTACTGTAGTTTTTAATAGTTTATTTACAGTATATATAACACATATTTGGTGTACTTTTTGATATTTTATGTACAGTATGTAATATATATTTACTGTAATTTTTGATATTTTATTTACAGTATATAAAATGTATTTGGTGTACTTTTAGTTAATATTATATGTACAATATATGAAATATATTTACTGTACTTTTTGATATTTTATGTACAGTATATGAGATATATTTGGTGTCCTTTGATATTTATTGTAAATTATAACATATATACTTGGTGTAGTTTTTGATATTTTACATAGTGTGTGTCATATATATTCACTGTCCTTTTTGATATTTTATTTACGGTATATAATATACATTTGGTGTGATTTTTGAAATTTTATGTACAGTATATTAAATATAATTAGTGTAGTTTTTGATAGTTTACAGTATATATAACACATATTTGGTGTACTTTTTGATATTTTATGTACAGTATGTAATATATATTTACTGTAATTTTTGATATTTTATTTACAGTATATAAAATGTATTTGGTGTACTTTTAGTTAATATTATATGTACAATATATGTAATATATTTACTGTACTTTTTGATATTTTACATACAGTATATAAGATATATTTGGTGACCTTCTGATATTTTTTGTAAATTATATAATATGTATTTGGTGTAAATTTGGATATTTTACATAGGGTGTGTAGTATATATTTACTGTATTTTGGATATTTTATTTACACCATATAATGTACATTTGGAGTAATTTTTGATATTTTATGTACAGTATATTGAATATAATTACTGTAGTTTTTAATAGTTTATTTACAGTATATATAACACATACTTGGTGTACTTTTTGATATTTTATGTACAGTATGTAATATATATTTACTGTAATTTTTGATATTTTATTTACAGTATATAAAATGTATTTGGTGTACTTTTAGTTAATATTATATGGACAATATATGTAATATATTTACTGTACTTTTTGGTATTTTACATACAGTATATAAGATATATTTGGTGACCTTCCGATATTTTTTGTAAATTATATAATATATATTTGGTGTAAATTTGGATATTTAACATAGGGTGTGTAATATATATTTACTGTATTTTGGATATTTTATTTACACCATATAATGTACATTTGGAGTAATTTTTGATATTTTATGTACAGTATATTGAATATAATTACTGTAGTTTTTAATAGTTTATTTACAGTATATATAACACATATTTGGTGTACTTTTTGATATTTTATGTATAGTATGTAATATATATTTACTGTAATTTTTGATATTTTATTTACAGTATATAAAATGTATTTGGTGTACTTTTAGTTAATATTATATGTACAATATATGAAATATATTTACTGTAGTTTTTGATATTTTACGTACAGTATATAGGATATATTTGGTGTCCTTCCGATATTTTTTGTAAATTATATAATGTATACTTGGTGTAATATTTGATATTTTACATAGGGTGTGTAGTATATATTTACTGTATTTTGGATATATTATTTACACTATATAATGTACATTTGGAGTAATTTTTGACATTTTATGTACAGTATATTAAATATAATTACTGTAGTTTTTCATAGTTTATTTACAGTATATATAACACATGTTTGGTGTAATTTTTGATATTTTATGTACAGTATGTAATATATATTTACTGTAATTTTTGATATTTTATTTACAGTATATAAAATGTATTTGGTGTACTTTTAGTTAATATTATATGTACAATATATGTAATATATTTACTGTACTTTTTGATATTTTACATACAGTATATAAGATATATTTGGTGACCTTCCGATATTTTTTGTAAATTATATAATATATATTTGGTGTACATTTGGATATTTTACATAGGGTGTGTAATATATATTTACTGTATTTTGGATATTTTATTTACACCATATAATGTACATTTGGAGTAATTTTTGATATTTTATATACAGTATATTGAATATAATTACTGTAGTTTTTAATAGTTTATTTACAGTATATATAACACATATTTGGTGTACTTTTTGATATTTTATGTATAGTATGTAATATATATTTAGTGAAATTTTTGATATTTTATTTACAGTATATAAAATGTATTTGGTGTACTTTTAGTTAATATTATATGTACAATATATGAAATATATTTACTGTAGTTTTTGATATTTTACGTACAGTATATAGGATATATTTGGTGTCCTTCCGATATTTTTTGTAAATTATATAATGTATACTTGGTGTAGTATTTGATATTTTACATAGGGTGTGTAGTATATATTTACTGTATTTTGGATATATTATTTACACTATATAATGTACATTTGGAGTAATTTTTGACATTTTATGTACAGTATATTAAATATAATTACTGTAGTTTTTCATAGTTTATTTACAGTATATATAACACATGTTTGGTGTAATTTTTGATATTTTATGTACAGTATGTAATATATATTTACTGTGCTTTTTGATATTTTATTTACAGTATATAAAATGTATTTGGTGTACTTTTAGTTAATATTATATGTACAATATATGAAATATATTTACTGTACTTTTTGATATTTTATGTACAGTATATGAGATATATTTGGTGTCCTTTGATATTTATTGTAAATTATAAAATATATACTTGGTGTAGTTTTTGATATTTTACATAGTGTGTGTCATATATATTCACTGTCCTTTTTGATATTTTATTTACGGTATATAATATACATTTGGTGTGATTTTTGAAATTTTATGTACAGTATATTAAATATAATTACTGTAGTTTTTGATAGTTTACAGTATATATAACACATATCTGGTGTACTTTTTGATATTTTATGTACAGTATGTAATATATATTTACTGTAATTTTTGATATTTTATTTAGAGTATATAAAATGTATTTCGTGTACTTTTAGTTAATATTACATGTACAATATATGTAATATATTTACTGTACTTTTTGATATTTTACATACAGTATATAAGATATATTTGGTGACCTTCCGATATTTTTTTAAATTATATAATATATATTTGGTGTAAATTTGGATATTTTACATAGGGTGTGTAATATATATTTACTGTATTTTGGATATTTTATTTACACCATAAAATGTACATTTGGAGTAATTTTTGATATTTTATGTACAGTATATTGAATATAATTACTGTAGTTTTTAATAGTTTATTTACAGTATATATAACACATATTTGGTGTACTTTTTGATATTTTATGTATAGTATGTAATATATATTTACTGTAATTTTTGATGTTTTATTTACAGTATATAAAATGTATTTGGTGTACTTTTAGTTAATATTATATGTACAATATATGAAATATATTTACTGTACTTTTTGATATTTTATGTACAGTATATGAGATATATTTGGTGTCCTTTGATATTTATTGTAAATTATAAAATATATACTTGGTGTAGTTTTTGATATTTTACATAGTGTGTGTCATATATATTCACTGTCCTTTTTGATATTTTATTTACGGTATATAATATACATTTGGTGTGATTTTTGAAATTTTATGTACAGTATATTAAATATAATTACTGTAGTTTTTGATAGTTTACAGTATATATAACACATATTTGGTGTACTTTTTGATATTTTATGTGCAGTATGTAATATATATTTACTGTAATTTTTGATATTTTATTTACAGTATATAAAATGTATTTGGTGTACTTTTAGTTAATATTATATGTACAATATATGTAATATATTTACTGTACTTTTTGATATTTTACATACAGTATATAAGATATATTTGGTGACCTTCCGATATTTTTTGTAAATTATATAATATATATTTGGTGTAAATTTGGATATTTTACATAGGGTGTGTAATATATATTTACTGTATTTTGGATATTTTATTTACACCATATAATGTACATTTGGAGTAATTTTTGATATTTTATGTACAGTATATTGAATATAATTACTGTAGTTTTTAATAGTTTATTTACAGTATATATAACACATATTTGGTGTACTTTTTGATATTTTATGTATAGTATGTAATATATATTTACTGTAATTTTTGATACTTTATTTACAGTATATAAAATGTATTTGGTGTACTTTTAGTTAATATTATATGTACAATATATGAAATATATTTACTGTAGTTTTTGATATTTTACGTACAGTATATAGGATGTATTTGGTGTCCTTCCGATATTTTTTGTAAATTATATAATGTATATTTGGTGTAATATTTGATATTTTACATAGGGTGTGTAATATATATTTACTGTATTTTGGATATATTATTTACACTATATAATGTACATTTGGAGTAATTTTTGACATTTTATGTACAGTATATTAAATATAATTACTGTAGTTTTTGATAGTTTATTTACAGTATATATAACACATGTTTGGTGTAATTTTTGATATTTTATGTACAGTATATTAAATATAATTACTGTAGTTTTTGATAGTTTACTTAGAGGATATATATCACGTATTTGGTGTACTTTTTCATATTTAAGTACAGTATGTAATATATATTTACTGTACTTTTTGATATTTTATTTACAGTATATAAAATGTATTTGGTGTACTTTTAGTTAATATTATATGTACAATATATAAAATATATTTACTGTACATTTTGATATTTTATGTACTGTACATAAGGTATATTTGGTGTCCTTTTGATATTTTATGTAAATTATATAATATATATTTGGTGTAGTTTGTGATATTATACATAGGGTGTGTAATATATATTTACAGTACTTTCTGATATTTTATTTACAGTAAATAATATACATTTGGTGTAATTTTTGATATTTTATGTACAGTATATTAAATATAATTACTGTAGTTTTTGATAGTTTATTTACACTATATATAACACATATTTGGTGTACTTTGTGATATTTTATGTACGGTATGTAATATATACTTACCTATATTTTTGATATTTTATTTACACTATATAAATTGTATTTGGTGTACTTTTAGTTAATATTATATGTACAATATATGAAAAATATTTACTGTACAATTTGATATTTTATGCACAGTGTATAAGATATATTTGGTGTCCTTTTGATATTTTATGTAAATTATATAATATATATTTGGTGTAGATTGTGATATTTTACATATGGTGTGTAATATATATTTACTGTACTTTTTGATATTTTATTTACAGTAAATAACATACATTTGGTGTAATTTTGATATTTTATGTACAGTATATTAAATATAATTACTGTAGTATTTGATAGTATATTTAGAGTATATATAACACATATTTGGTGGACTTTTTGATATTTTATGTACAGTATGTAATATATATTTACTGTAATATTTGATATTTTATTTACAGTATATAAATTGTATTTGGTGTACTTTTAGTTAATATTATATGTACAATATATGAAATATATTTACTGTACATTTTGATATTTTATGTACAGTATATAAGATATATTTGGTGTCCTTTTGCTATTTTATGTAAATTATATAATATATATTTGGTGTAGTTTTTGATATTTTACATAGGGTGTGCAATGTATATTTACTGTACTTTTTGATATTTTATTTACAGTATATTATACATTTGGTGTAATATTTTATATTTTATGTACAGTATATTAAATATAATTACTGTAGCTTTTGATAGTTTATTTAAAGTATATATAACACATATTTGGTTTACTTTTTTATATTTTCGGAACTGTATGTAATATATATTTACTGTACTTTTTATATTTTATTTACAGTATATAAAATGTATTTCGTGTACTGTTAGTTAATATTATATGTACAATATATGAAATATATTTACTGTACTTTTTGATATTTTATGTACAGTATATAAGATATATTTGGTGTCCTTTTGATATTTTATGTAAATTATATAATATATATTTGGTGTAGATTGTGATATTTTACATATGGTGTGTAATATATATTTAGTGTACTTTTTGATATTTTATTTACAGTAAATAATATACTTTTGGTGTAATTTTTGATATTTAATGTACAGTATATTATATATAATTACTGTAGTATTTGATAGTTTATTCACAGTATATATAACACATACTTGGTGTACTTTTTTATATTTCATGTACTGTATGTAATATATATTTACTGTAATTTTTGATATTTTATTTACACTATATAAAATGTATTTGGTGTACTTTTAGTTAATATTATATGTACAATACATGAAATATATTTACTGTAATTGTTGATATTTTATGTACAGTATATTACATATATTTGGTGTCCTTTTGATATTTTATGTAAATTATATAATATATATTTGGTGTAGATTGTGATATTTTAAATATGGTGTGTAATATATATTTACTGTACTTTTTGGTATTTTATTTACAGTAAATAATATACATTTGGTGTAATTTTTGATATTTTATATACAGTGTATTAAATATAATTACTGTAGTTTTTGATAGTTTATTTACAGCATATATAACACATATTTGGTGTACTTTTTGATATTTTATGTACAGTATGTAGTATATATTCACTGTAATTTTTCATATATTATTTACACTATATAAAGTTTATTTGGTGTACTTTTAGTTAATATTATATGTACAATATATGAAATATATTTACTGTGCATTTTGATATTTTATGTACAGTATATAGGATATATTTGGTGTCCTTTTGATATTATATGTAAATTATATAATATATATTTGGTGCAGATTGTGATATTTTACATATGGTGTGTAATATATATTTCCTGTACTTTTTGAAAGTTTATTTACACTATATGAAATGTATTTGGTGTACTTTTAGTTAATATTATATGTACAATATATGAAATATATTTACTGTAGTTTTTGATATTTTATGTACAGTATATAAGATATGTTTGGTGTCCTTTTGATATTTTATGTAAATTATATAATATATATTTGTTGTAGATTGTGATATTTTTCATATGGTGTGTAATATATATTTACTGTACATTTTGATATTTTATTTACAGTAAATAATATACATTTGGTGTAATTTTTGATATTTTATGTACAGTATATTAAATTTAATTACTGTAGTTTTGATAGTTTATTTACAGTGTATATAACACATATTTGTTGTACTATTTGATATTTTATGTACAGTATGTAATATAAATTTACTGTAATTTTTGGTATTTTATTTACAGTATATAAAATCTATTTGGTGTACTTTTAGTTAATATTACATGTACAATATATGAAATATATTTACTGTACATTTTGATATTTTTGTACAGTATATAAGGTATATTTGGTATCCTTTTGATATTTTATGTAAATTATATAATATATATTTGGTGTAGTTTGTGATATTTTACATAGGGTGTGTAATATATATTTACTGTACTTTTTGGTATTTAATTTACAGTAAATAATATACATTTGGTGTAATTTTTGGTATTTTATGTACAGTATATTAAATATAATTACTGTAGATTTTGATAGTTTATTTACAGTATATATAACACATATTTGGTGTACTTTTTGATATTTTATGTACAGTATGTAATATATACTCACTGTAATTTTTGATATTTTATTTACACTATATAAAATGTATTTGGTGTACTTTTAGTTAATATTATATGTACAATATATGAAATATATTTACTGTACTTTTTGGTATTTTATGTACAGTATATAAGATATATTTGGTGTACTTTTGATATCTTATGAAAATTATATAATATATATTTGATGTAGATTGTGATATTTTACATATGGTGTGTAATATATATTTAATGCAATTTTTGATATTTTATTTACTGTAAATAACATACATTTGGTGTAATTTTTTATATTTTATGTACAGTATATTAAATATAATTACTGTAGTTTTTGATAGTTTATTTAGTGTATATATAACACATATTTGGTGTACTATTTGATAATATATGTACAGTATGTAATATATAGTTACTGTAATTTTTGATATTTTATTTACACTATATAAAATATATTCGTTGTACTTTTAGTTAATATTATATATACAATATATGAAATATATTTACTGTACATTTTGATATTTTATGTAAAGTATATAAGGTATATTTTGTGTCCTTTTGATATTTTATGTAAATTATATAATATATATTTGGTGTAGTTTTTGATATTTTACATAGTGTGTGTAATATATATTTACTGTAATTTTTGGTGCTTTATTTAGAGTAAATAATATACATTTGGTGTAATTTTTGATATTTTATGTACAGTAAATTAAAAATAATTACTGTAGTTTTTGATAGTTTATTTACAGTATATATAACACATATTTTGTGTACTTTTTGGTATTTTATCTACAGTATGTAATATATATTCACTGTAATTTTTTATATTTTATTTACGCTATATAAAAGGTATTTGGTGTACTTTTAGTTAATATTATATGTACAATATATGAAATATATTTACTGTAATTTTTGATATTTTATGTACAGTATATAAGATATATTTGGTGTCCTTTTGATAGTTTCTGTAAATTATATAATATATATTTGGTGTAGATTGTGATACTTTACATATGGTGTGTAATATATATTTACTGTAGTTTTTGATATTTTATTTACAGTATATAAAATGTATTTGGTGTACTGTTAGTTAATATTATATGTACAATATATGAAATATATTTACTGTACATTTTGATATTTTATGTACAGTATATCAGATATATTTGGTGTACTTTTGATATTTTATGTAAATTATATAATATATATTTTGTGTAGATTGTGATATTTTACATAAAGTGTGTCATATATATTTACTGTTGTTTTTGATATATTATTTACAGTAAATAACATACATTTGGTGAAATTTCTGATATTTTTTGTACAGTATATTAAATATAATTACTGTAGTTTTTCATAGTTTATTTACAGTATATATAACACATATTTGGTGTAGTTTTTGATAATATATGTACAGTATGTAATTTATATTTACTGTAATTTTTGATATTTTATTGACAGTATATAAAATGTATTCGGTGAACTTTTAGTTAATATTATATATACAATATATGAAATATATTTACTGTACATTTTGATATTTTATGTACAGTATATAAGGTATATTTGGGGTCCTTTTGATATTTTATGTAAATTATATAATATATATTTGGTGTAGTTTATGATGTTTTACATAGGGTGTGTAATATATATTTATTGTACTATTTGATATATTATTTACAGTAAATAATATACATTAGGTGTAATTTCTGATATTTTATGTACAGTATATTAAATATAATTACTGTAGTATTTGATAGTTTATTTACAGTATATATAACACATATTTGGTGTACTTTTTGATATTTTATGTACAGTATGTAATATATATTCACTGTAATTTTTGATATTTTATTTACACTATATAAAATGTATTTGGTGTACTTTTAGTTAATATTATATATACAATATATGAAATATATTTACTGTAAATTTTGATATTTTATGTACAGTATATAAGGTTTATTTTGTGTCCTATTGATATTTTATATAAATTACATAATATATATTTGGTGTAGTTTGTGATATTTTACATAGGGTGTGTAATATATATTTACTGTACTTTTTGGTATTTTATTTACAGTAAATAATATACATTTGGTGTAATTTTTGATATTTTATGTACAGTATATTAAATATAATTACTGTAGTTTTTGATAGTTTATTTACAGCATATATAACACATATTTGGTGTACTTTTTGATATTTTATGTACACTATGTAGTATATATTCACTGTAATTTTTCATATTTGATTTACACTATATAAAGTTTATTTGGTGTACTTTTAGTTAATATTATATGTACAATATATGAAATATATTTACTGTACTTTTTGATATTTTATGTACAGTATATAGGATATATTTGGTGTCCTTTTGCTATTATATATAAATTATATAATATATATTTGTTGTAGATTGTGATATTTTACATATGGTGTGTAATATATATTTACTGTACTTTTTGAAAGTTTATTTACACTATATTAAATGTATTTGGTGTACTTTTAGTTAATATTATATGTACAATATATGAAATATATTTACTGTAATTTTTCATATTTTATGTACAGTATATAAGATATATTTGGTGTCCGTTTGATATTTTATGTAAATTATATAATATATATTTGGTGTAGATTGTGATATTTTTCATATAGTGTGTAATATATATTTACTGTACATTTTGATATTTTATTTACAGTAAATAATATAAATTTGGTGTAATTTTTGATATTTTATGTACAGTATATTAAATTTAATTGCTGTAGTTTTTGATAGTTTATTTACAGTGTATATAACACATATTTGTTGTACTATTTGATATTTTATGTACAGTATGTAATATAAATTTACTGTACTTTTTGATATTTTATTTACAGTATATAAAATGTATTTAGTGTACTTTTAGTTAATATTACATGTACAATATATGAAATATATTTACTGTACATTTTGATATTTTATTTACAGTATATAAGGTATATTTGGTGTGCTTTTGATATTTTATGTAAATTATATAATATATATTTGGTGTAGTTTGTGATATTTTACATAGGGTGTGTAATATATATTTACTGTACTTTTTGGTATTTTATTTACAGTAAATAATATACATTTGGTGTAATTTTTGATATTTTATGTACAGTATATTAAATATAATTACTGTAGATTTTGATAGTTTATTTACAGTATATATAACACATATTGGGTGTACTTTTTGATATTTTATGTACAGTATGTAATATATAATCACTGAAATTTTTGATATTTTATTTACACTATATAAAATGTAATTGGTGTACTTTTAGTTAATAATATATGTACAATATATGAAATATATATACTGTACTTTTTGATATTTTATGTACATCATATAAGATATATTTGGTGTCCATTTGATATTTTATGTAAATTATATAATATATATTTGGTGTAGTTTTTGATATTTTACATAGGGTGTGTAGTATATATTTACTGTCCTTTTTGATATTTTATTTACAGTATATAATTTACATTTGGTGTAATTTTTGATAATTTATATACAGTACATTGAATTTAATTACTGTAGTTTTTGATAATTACCGTATATATAACACATATTTGGTGTACTTTTTGATATTTTATGTACAGTATATAATATATATTTACTGTAATGTTTGATATTTTATTTACAGTATATAAAATGTATTTGGTGGACTTTTAGTTAATATTATATGTACAATATATGTAATATATTTACTATACTTTTTGATATTTTACGTACAGTATATAAGATATAATTGGTGTCCTTCCGATATTTTTTGTGAATTATATAATATATAGTTGGTGTAAATTTGGATATTTTACATAGGGTGTGTAAGATATATTACTGTACTTTTTGATATATTATTTACAGTATATAAAATGTATTTGGTGTACTTTTAGTTAATATTATAGGTACAATATATGAAATATATTTACTGTACTTTTTGATATTTTATGTAGAGTATATAAGATATATTTGGTGTATTGTTGATATTTTATGTAAATTAAATTATATTTATTTGGTGCAGTTTTTGATATTTTACATAGATTGTAATATATATTTACTGTAATTTTCATATTTTATTTACAGTACATAATATACATTAGGTGTAATTTTTGATATTTTATGTACTGTATATTAAACATAATTACTGTAGTTTTTGATACTTTTTTTAGAGTATATATAACACATATTTGGTGTAATTTTTGATATATTATGTACAGTATGTAATGTATATTTACTGTAATTTTTGATATTTTATTTACAGTATATAAAATGTATTTGGTGTACTTTTAGTAAATATTATATGTACAATACATGAAATATATTTACTGTACTTTTTGATATTTTATGTAGCATATATAAGGTATACTTGGTGTCCTTTTGATATTTTATGTAAATTATATAATATATATTTTTTGTAGTTTTTGATAATTTACATAGAGTGTAATATATATTTACTGTCCTTTTTCGTATTTTATTTAGAGTATATAATATACATTTGGTGTAATTTTTGATATTTTAAGTCCAGTATATTAAATATAATTACTGTAGTTTTTGATAGTTTATTTACAGTATATATAACAAATATTTGGTGTACTTTTTGATATTTTATGTACTGTATATAATATATATTTACTGAATTTTGAAATTTTATTTACAGTATATAAAATGTATTTGCTGTACTTTTAGTTAATATTATATGTACAATATATGAAACATATTTACTGTAGATTTTGATATTTTATGTGCAGTATATAAGATATATTTGGTGGCCTTTTGATATTTTATGTAAATTATAAAATATATATTTGGTGTAGTTTTTGATATTTTACATAGGGTGTGTAATATATATTTACCGTCCTTTTTGATATTTTCTGTACACTATATAATATACATTTGGTGTAATTTTTGATATTTTATGTACAGTATATTAAATATATTTACTGTAGTTTTTGATATTTTACGTACAGTATATAGGATATATTTGGTGTCCTGGCGATATTTTTTGTAAATTATATAATATATATTTGGTGTAATATTTGATATTTTACATAGGGTGGGTAATATATATTTACTGTATTTTGGATATATTATTTACACTATATAATGTACATTTGGAGTAATTTTTGACATTTTATGTACAGTATATTAAATATAATTACTGTAGTTTTTGATAGTTTATTTACAGTATATATAACACATATTTGGGGTACTTTTGATATTTTATGTACAGTATGTAATATATATTTACTGTACTTTTTGATACTTTATTTACAGTATATAAAATGTATTTGGTGTACTTTTAGTTAATATTATATGCACAATATATGAAATATATTTACTGTATTTTTGATATTTTATGTACAGTATATAATATATATTTGGTGTCCTTTTGATATTTTATGTAAATTATATAATATATATTTGGTGTAGTCTTTGATATTTTACATAGGGTGTGTAGTAAATATTTACTGTCCTTTTTGATATTTTATTTACAGTATATGATATACGTTTGCTGTAATTTTTGATATTTTATGAAAAGTATATTAAATATAATTACTGTAGTTTTTGATAGCTTATTTACAGTATATATAACACGTTTGGTGTACTTTTTGATATTATATGTACAGTATGCAATATATGTTTACTGTAGTTTTTGATATTTTATTTAGAGTATACAAAATGTATTTGTTGTACTTTTAGTTAATATAATATGTACAATATATGAAATATATTTACTGTAGTTTTTGATATTTTACGTACAGTATATAAGATATATTTGGTGTCCTTCCGATATTTTTTGTAAAGTGTATAATATATATTTGGTGTAATTTTTGATATTTTACCTAGGGTGTGTAATATATATTTACTGTATTTTGGATATTTTATTTACACTATATAATGTACATTTGGAGTAATTTTTGATATTTTATGTACTGTATATTTAATATAATTTCTGTAGTTTTTTATAGTTTATTTACAGTATATACAACACGTATTTGGTGTACTATTTGATATTTTATGTACAGTATGTAATATATATTTATTGTAATTTTGGATATTTTATTTACAGTATAGAAAATGTATTTGGTGTACTTTTAGTTAATAATATATGTACAATATATGAAATATATACTGTACATTTTGATATTTTATGTACAGTATATAAGTTATATTTGGTGTCCTTTTGATATTTTATGTAAATTATATAATATATATTTGGTGTAGTTTTTTATATTTTACATAGGTTGTGTAGTATATATTTACTGTCCTTTTTGATATTTTATTTTCAGTATATAATATACATTTGGTGAAATATTTGATAATTTATATACAGTACATTGAATATAATTACTGTAGTTTTTGATAATTACAGTATATATAACACATATTTGGTGTTCTTTTTGATATTTTATGTAGAGTATGTAATATATATTTACTGTAATTTTTGATATTTCCTTTACAGAATATAAAATGTATTTGGTGTACTTTTAGTTAATATTATATGTACAATATATGAAATATATTTACTGTAGTTTTTGATATTTTACGTACTGTATAGAAGATATATTTGGTGTCCTTCCGATATTTTTTGTAAATTATATAATATATATTTGGTGTAGTTTGTGATATTTTACATAGGGTGTGTAATATATATTTACTGTACTTTTTGGTATTTTATTTACAGTAAATAATATACATTTGGTGTAATTTTTGATATTTTATATACAGTATATTAAATATAATTACTGTAGTTTTTGATAGTTTATTTACAGCATATATAACACATATTTGGTGTACTTTTTGATATTTTATGTACAGTATGTAATATATATTCACTGTAATTTTTGATATTTTATTTACACTATATAAAATGTATTTGGTGTACTTTTAGTAAATATTATATGTACAATATATGAAATATATTTACTGTATATTTTGGTATTTTATGTACAGTATATAAGTTACATTTGGTGTACTTTTGATATCTTATGAAAATTATATAATATATATTTGGTGTAGATTGTGATATTTTACATATTGTGTGTAATATATATTTACTGCACTTTTTGATATTTTATTTACTGTAAATAACATGCATTTGGTGTAATTTTTTATATTATATGTACAGTATATTAAATATAATTACTGTAGTTTTTGATAGTTTATTTAGAGTATATATAACACATATTTGGTGTACTTTTTGATAATATATGTACAGTATGTAATATATAGTTACTGTAATATTTGATATTTTACTTACAGTATATAAAATGTATTAAGTGTACTTTTAGTTAATATTATATATACAATATATGAAATATATTTACTGTACATTTTGATATTTTATGTACAGTATATAAGGTACATTTTGTGTCCTTTTGATATTTTATGTAAATTATATAATATATATTTGGTGTAGTTTTTGATATTTTACATAGTGTGTGTAATGTATATTTACTGTAATTTTTGGTGCTTTATTTACAGTAAATAATATACATTTGGTGTAATTTTTGATATTTTATGTACAGTAAATTAAATATAATTACTGTAGTTTTTGATAGTTTATTTACACTATATATAAAACATATTTGGTGTACTTTTTGATATTTTATCTGCAGTGTGTAATATATATTCACTGTAATTTTTGATATTTTTTTACACTATATAAAATATATTTGGTGTACTTTTAGTTAATATTATATGTACAATATATGAAATATATTTACTGTTCTTTTTGATATTTTATGTACAGTATAAAAGATATATTTGGTATCCTTTTGATATTTAATGTACATTATATAATATATATTTGGTGTAGATTGTGATATTTTACGTATGGTGTGTAATGTATATTTACTGTATTTTTGATATATTATTTACAGTAAATAACATACATTTGGTGTAATTTTTGATATTTTATGTACAGTATATTAAATATAATTACCGTAGTTTTTCATAGTTTATTTAGAGTATATATAACACATATTTGGTGTACTTTTTGTTAATATATGTACAGTATGTAATATATATTTACTGTAATTTTTGATATTTTTTTTACAGTATATAAAATGTATTCGGTGTACTTTTAGTTAATATTATATATACAATATATGAAATATATTTACTGTACATTTTGATATTTTATGTACGGTATATAAGGTATATTTGGTGTCCTTTTGATATTTTATGTAAATTATATAATATATATTTGGTGTAGTTTGTGATATTTTACATAGGGTGTGTAATATATATTTACTGTACTTTTTGGTATTTTATTTACAGTAAATAATGTACATTTGGTATAATTTTTGATATTTTGTGTACAGTATATTAAATATAATTACTGTAGTTTTTGATAGTTTATTTACAGTATATATAACACATATTTGGTGTACTTTTTGATATTTTATCTACAGTATGTAATATATATTCACTGTAATTTTTGATATTTTATTTACACTACATAAAATGTATTTGGTGTACTTTTAGTTAATATTATATGTACAATATATGAAATATATTTACTGTATATTTTGATATTTTATGTAGAGTATATAAGATATATTTGGGGTCCTTTTGATATTTTATGTAAATTATATAACATATATTTTGTGTAGATTGTGATATTTTACATGTGGTGTGTAATATATATTTACAGTACTTTTTGACATTTTATTTACACCATATAAAATATATTTGGTGTACTTTTAGTTAATATTATATGTACAATATATGAAATATATTTACTGTACATTTTGACAATTTATGTACAGTATATAAGATATATTTGGTGTCCTTTTGATATTTTATGTAAATTATATAATATATATTTGGTGTAGATTGTGATATTTTACATACGGTGTGTAATATATATTTACTGTACTTTTTGGTATTTTATTTACAGTAAATAATATATATTTGGTGTAATTTTTGATATTTTATGTACAGTATATTAAATATAATTACTGTAGTTTTTGATAGTTTATTTACAGTATATATAACACATACTTGGTGTACTTTTTGATATTTTATGTACAGTATGTAATATATATTCACTGTAATTTTTGATATTTTATTTACACTATATAAAATGTATTTGGTGTACTTTTAGTTAATATTATATGTACAATATATGTAATATATTTACTGTACTTTTTGATATTTTACATACAGTATATAAGATATATTTGGTGACCTTCCGATATTTTTTGTAAATTATACAATATATATTTGGTGTAAATTTGGATATTTTACATAGGGTGTGTAATATATATTTACTGTATTTTGGATATTTTATTTACACCATATAATGTACATTTGGAGTAATTTTTGATATTTTATGTACAGTATATTGAATATAATTACTGTAGTTTCTAATAGTTTATTTACAGTATATATAACAGATATTTGGTGTACTTTTTGATATTTTATGTACAGTATGTAATATATATTTACTGTAATTTTTGATATTTTATTTACAGTATATAAAATGTATTTGGTGTACTTTTAGATAATATTATATGTACAATATATGAAATATATTTACTGTACTTTTTGATATTTTATGTACAGTATATGAGATATATTTGGTGTCCTTTGATATTTATTGTAAATTATAAAATATAAACTTGGTGTAGTTTTTGAAATTTTACATAGTGTGTGTCATATATATTCACTGTCCTTTTTGATATTTTATTTACGGTATATAATATACATTTGGTGTGATTTTTGAAACTTTATGTACAGTATATTAAATATAATTACTGTAGTTTTTGATAGTTTACAGTATATATAACACATATTTGGTGTACTTTTTGATATTTTATGTACAGTATGTAATATATATTTACTGTAATTTTTGATATTTTATTTACAGTATATAAAATGTATTTGGTGTACTTTTAGTTAATACTATATGTACAATATATGTAATATATTTACTGTACTTTTTGATAATTTACATACAGCATATAAGATATATTTGGTGACCTTCCGATATTTTTTGTAAATTATATAATATATATTTGGTGTAAATTTGGATATTTTACATAGGGTGTGTAATATATATTTACTGTATTTTGGATATTTTATTTACACCATATAATGTACATTTGGAGTAATTTTTGATATTTTATGTACAGTATATTGAATATAATTACTGTAGATTTTAATAGTTTATTTACAGTATATATAACACATATTTGGTGTACTTTTTGATATTTTATGTACAGTATGTAATATATATTTACTGTAATTTTTGATATTTTATTTACAGTATATAAAATGTATTTGGTGTACTTTTAGTTAATATTATATGTACAATATATGAAATATATTTACTGTACTTTTTGATATTTTATGTACAGTATATGAGATATATTTGGTGTCCTTTGATATTTATTGTAAATTATAAAATATATACTTGGTGTAGTTTTTGATATTTTACATAGTGTGTGTCATATATATTCACTGTCCTTTTTGATATTTTATTTACGGTATATAATATACATTTGGTGTGATTTTTGAAATTTTATGTACAGTATATTAAATATAATTACTGTAGTTTTTGATAGTTTACAGTATATATAACACATATTTGGTGTACTTTTTGATATTTTATGTACAGTATGTAATATATATTTACTGTAATTTTTGATATTTTATTTACAGTATATAAAATGTATTTGGTGTACTTTTAGTTAATATTATATGTACAATATATGTAATATATTTACTGTACTTTTTGATATTTTATGTACAGTATATGAGATATATTTGGTGTCCTTTGATATTTATTGTAAATTATAAAATATATACTTGGTGTAGTTTTTGATATTTTACATAGTGTGTGTCATATATATTCACTGTCCTTTTTGATATTTTATTTACGGTATATAATATACATTTGGTGTGATTTTTGAAATTTTATGTACAGTATATTAAATATAATTACTGTAGTTTTTGATAGTTTACAGTATATATAACACATATTTGGTGTACTTTTTGATATTTTATGTACAGTATGTAATATATATTTACTGTAATTTTTGATATTTTATTTACAGTATATAAAATGTATTTGGTGTACTTTTAGTTAATATTATATGTACAATATATGTAATATATTTACTGTACTATTTGATATTTTACATACAGTATATAAGATATATTTGGTGACCTTCCGATATTTTTTGTAAATTATATAATATATATTTGGTGTAAATTTGGATATTTTACATAGGGTGTGTAATATATATTTACTGTATTTTGGATATTTTATTTACACCATATAATGTACATTTGGAGTAATTTTTGATATTTTATGTACAGTATATTGAATATAATTACTGTGGTTTTTAATAGTTTATTTACAGTATATATAACACATATTTGGTGTACTTTTTGATATTTTATGTATAGTATGTAATATATATTTACTGTAATTTTTGATATTTTATTTACAGTATATAAAATGTATTTGGTGTACTTTTAGTTAATATTATATGTACAATATATGAAATATATTTACTGTACTTTTTGATATTTTATGTACAGTATATGAGATATATTTGGTGTCCTTTGATATTTATTGTAAATTATAAAATATATACTTGGTGTAGTTTTTGATATTTTACATAGTGTGTGTCATATATATTCACTGTCCTTTTTGATATTTTATTTACGGTATATAATATACATTTGGTGTGATTTTTGAAATTTTATGTACAGTATATTAAATATAATTACTGTAGTTTTTGATAGTTTACAGTATATATAACACATATTTGGTGTACTTTTTGATATTTTATGTGCAGTATGTAATATATATTTACTGTAATTTTTGATATTTTATTTACAGTATATAAAATGTATTTGGTGTACTTTTAGTTAATATTATATGTACAATATATGTAATATATTTACTGTACTTTTTGATATTTTACATACAGTATATAAGATATATTTGGTGACCTTCTGATATTTTTCGTAAATTATATAATATATATTTGGTGTAAATTTGTATATTTTACATAGGGTGTGTTATATATATTTACTGTATTTTGGATATTTTATTTACACCATATAATGTACATTTGGAGTAATTTTCGATATTTTATGTACAGTATATTGAATATAATTACTGTGGTTTTTAATAGTTTATTTACAGTATATATAACACATATTTGGTGTAATTTTTGATATTTTATGTATAGTATGTAATATATATTTACTGTAATTTTTGATTATTTACAGTATATAAAATGTATTTGGTGTACTTTTAGTTAATATTTTATGTACAATATATGAAATATATTTACTGTACTTTTTGATATTTTATGTACAGTATATGAGATATATTTGGTGTCCTTTGATATTTATTGTAAATTATAAAATATATACTTGGTGTAGTTTTTGAGATTTTACATAGTGTGTGTCATATATATTCACTGTCCTTTTTGATATTTTATTTACGGTATATTATACATTTGGTGTGATTTTTGAAATTTTATGTACAGTATATTAAATATAATTACTGTAGTTTTTGATAGTTTACAGTATATATAACACATATTTGGTGTACTTTTTGATATTTTATGTACAGTATGTAATATATATTTACTGTAATTTTTGATATTTTATTTACAGTATTTAAAATGTATTTGGTGTACTTTTAGTTAATATTATATGTACAATACATGTAATATATTTACTGTACTTTTTGATATTTTACATACAGTATATAAGATATATTTGGTGACCTTCCGATATTTTTTGTAAAATATACAATATATATTTCTTGTGAATTTGGATATTTTACATAGGGTGTGTAATATATATTTACTGTATTTTGCATATTTTATTTACACCATATAATGTACATTTGGAGTAATTTTTGATATTTTATGTACAGTATATTGAATATAATTACTGTAGTTTTTAATAGTTTATTTACAGTATATATAACACATATTTGGTGTAATTTTTGATACTTTATGTATAGTATGTAATATATATTTACTGTAATTTTTGATATTTTATTTACAGTATATAAAATGTATTTGGTGTACTTTTAGTTAATATTATATGTACAATATATGAAATATATTTACTGTAGTTTTTGATATTTTACGTACAGTATATAGGATATATTTGGTGTCCTTCCGATATTTTTTGTAAATTATATAATGTATACTTGGTGTAATATTTGATATTTTACATAGGGTGTGTAGTATATATTTACTGTATTTTGGATATATTATTTACACTATATAATGTACATTTGGAGTAATTTTTGACATTTTATGTACAGTATATTAAATATAATTACTGTAGTTTTTCATAGTTTATTTACAGTATATATAACACATGTTTGGTGTAATTTTTGATATTTTATGTACAGTATGTAATATATATTTACTGTACTTTTTGATATTTTATTTACAGTATATAAAATGTATTTGGTGTACTTTTAGTTAATATTATATGTACAATATATGAAATATATTTACTGTACTTTTTGATATTTTATGTACAGTATATGAGATATATTTGGTGTCCTTTGATATTTATTGTAAATTATAAAATATATACTTGGTGTAGTTTTTGATATTTTACATAGTGTGTGTCATATATATTCACTGTCCTTTTTGATATTTTATTTACGGTATATAATATACATTTGGTGTGATTTTTGAAATTTTATGTACAGTATATTAAATATAATTACTGTAGTTTTTGATAGTTTACAGTATATATAACACATATCTGGTGTACTTTTTGATATTTTATGTACAGTATGTAATATATATTTACTGTAATTTTTGATATTTTATTTAGAGTATATAAAATGTATTTCGTGTACTTTTAGTTAATATTACATGTACAATATATGTAATATATTTACTGTACTTTTTGATATTTTACATACAGTATATAAGATATATTTGGTGACCTTCCGATATTTTTTTAAATTATATAATATATATTTGGTGTAAATTTGGATATTTTACATAGGGTGTGTAATATATATTTACTGTATTTTGGATATTTTATTTACACCATAAAATGTACATTTGGAGTAATTTTTGATATTTTATGTACAGTATATTGAATATAATTACTGTAGTTTTTAATAGTTTATTTACAGTATATATAACACATATTTGGTGTACTTTTTGATATTTTATGTATAGTATGTAATATATATTTACTGTAATTTTTGATATTTTATTTACAGTATATAAAATGTATTTGGTGTACTTTTAGTTAATATTATATGTACAATATATGAAATATATTTACTGTACTTTTTGATATTTTATGTACAGTATATGAGATATATTTGGTGTCCTTTGATATTTATTGTAAATTATAAAATATATACTTGGTGTAGTTTTTGATATTTTACATAGTGTGTGTCATATATATTCACTGTCCTTTTTGATATTTTATTTACGGTATATAATATACATTTGGTGTGATTTTTGAAATTTTATGTACAGTATATTAAATATAATTACTGTAGTTTTTGATAGTTTACAGTATATATAACACATATTTGGTGTACTTTTTGATATTTTATGTGCAGTATGTAATATATATTTACTGTAATTTTTGATATTTTATTTACAGTATATAAAATGTATTTGGTGTACTTTTAGTTAATATTATATGTACAATATATGTAATATATTTACTGTACTTTTTGATATTTTACATACAGTATATAAGATATATTTGGTGACCTTCCGATATTTTTTGTAAATTATATAATATATATTTGGTGTAAATTTGGATATTTTACATAGGGTGTGTAATATATACTTACTGTATTTTGGATATTTTATTTACACCATATAATGTACATTTGGAGTAATTTTTGATATTTTATGTACAGTATATTGAATATAATTACTGTAGTTTTTAATAGTTTATTTACAGTATATATAACACATATTTGGTGTACTTTTTGATATTTTATGTATAGTATGTAATATATATTTACTGTAATTTTTGATATTTTATTTACAGTATATAAAATGTATTTGGTGTACTTTTAGTTAATACTATATGTACAATATATGAAATATATTTACTGTAGTTTTTGATATTTTACGTACAGTATATAGGATATATTTGGTGTCCTTCCGATATTTTTTGTAAATTATATAATGTATATTTGGTGTAATATTTGATATTTTACATAGGGTGTGTAATATATATTTACTGTATTTTGGATATATTATTTACACTATATAATGTACATTTGGGGTAATTTTTGACATTTTATGTACTGTATATTAAATATAATTACTGTAGTTTTTGATAGTTTATTTACAGTATATATAACACATGTTTGGTGTAATTTTTGATATTTTATGAACAGTATGTAATATATATTTACTGTAATTTTTGATATTTTATTTACAGTATATAAAATGTATTTGGTGTACTTTTAATTAATATTATATGTACAATATATGAAATATATTTACTGTACTTTTTGATATTTTATGTACAGTATATGAGATATATTTGGTGTCCTTTAATAATTATTGTAAATTATAAAATATATACTTGGTGGAGTTTTTGAGATTTTACATAGTGTGTGTCATATATATTCACTGTCCTTTTTGATATTTTATTTACGGAATATAATATACATTTGGTGTGATTTTTGAAATTTTATGTACAGTATATTAAATATAATTACTGTAGTTTTTGATAGTTTACAGTATATATAACACATATTTGGTGTACTTTTTGATATTTTATGTACAGTATGTAATATATATTTACTGTAATTTTTGATATTTTATTTACAGTATATAAAATGTATTTGGTGTACTTTTAGTTAATATTATATGTACAATATTTGTAATATATTTACTGTACTTTTTGGTATTTTACATACAGTATATAAGATATATTTGGTGACCTTCCGATATTTTTTGTAAATTATATAATATATATTTGGTGTACATTTGGATATTTAACATAGGGTGTGTAATATATATTTACTGTATTTTGGATATTTTATTTACACCATATAATGTACATTTGGAGTAATTTTTGATATTTTATGTACAGTATATTGAATATAATTACTGTAGTTTTTAATAGTTTATTTACAGTATATATAACACATATTTGGTGTACTTTTTGATATTTTATGTATAGTATGTAATATATATTTACTGTAATTTTTGATATTTTATTTACAGTATATAAAATGTATTTGGTGTACTTTTAGTTAATATTATATTTACAATTTATGAAATATATTTACTGTAGTTTTTGATATTTTACGTACAGTATATAGGATATATTTGGTGTCCTTCCGATATTTTTTGTAAATTATATAATGTATATTTGGTGTAATATTTGATATTTTACATAGGGTGTGTAATATATATTTACTGTATTTTGGATATATTATTTACACTATATAATGTACATTTGGAGTAATTTTTGACATTTTATGTACAGTATATTAAATATAATTACTGTAGTTTTTGATAGTTTATTTACAGTATATATAACACATGTTTCGTGTAATTTTTGATATTTTATGTACAATATGTAATATATATTTACTGTAATTTTTGATATTTTATTTATAGTATATAAAATGTATTTGGTGTACTTTTAGTTAATATTATATGTACAATATGTGTAGTATATTTACTGTACTTTTTGATATTTTACATACAGTATATAAGATATATTTGGTGACCTTCCGATATATTTTGTAAATTATATAATATATATTTGGTGTAAATTTGGATATTTTACATAGGGTGTGTAATATATATTTACTGTATTTTGGATATTTTATTTACACCATATAATGTACATTTGGAGTAATTTTTGATATTTTATGTAGAGTATATTGAATATAATTACTGTAGTTTTTAACAGTTTATTTACAGTATATATAACACATATTTGGTGTACTTTTTGATATTTTATGTATAGTATGTAACATATATTTACTGTAATTTTTGATATTTTATTTACAGTATATAAAATGTATTTGGTGTACTTTTAGTTAATATTATATGTACAATATATGAAATATATTTACTGTAGTTTTTGACATTTTACGTACAGTATATAGGATATATTTGGTGTCCTTCCGATATTTTTTGTAAATTATATAATGTATATTTGGTGTAATATTTGATATTTTACATAGGGTGTGTAATGTATATTTACTGTATTTTGGATATATTATTTACACTATATAATGTACATTTGGAGTAATTTTTGACATTTTATGTACATTATATTAAATATAATTACTGTAGTTTTTGATAGTTTATTTACAGTATATATAACACATGTTTGGTGTAATTTTTGATATTTTATGTACAGTATGTAATATATATTTACTGTAATTTTTGATATTTTATTTACAGTTTATAAAATATATTAGGTGTACTTTTAGTTAATATTTTATGTACAATATATGAAATATATTTACTGTACTTTTTGATATTTTATGTACAGTATATGAGATATATTTGGTGTCCTTTGATATTTATTGTAAATTATAAAATATATACTTGGTGTAGTTTTTGATATTTTACATAGTGTGTGTCATATATATTCACTGTCCTTTTTGATATTTTATTTACGGTATATAATATACATTTGGTGTGATTTTTGAAATTTTATGTACAGTATATTAAATATAATTACTGTAGTTTTTGATAGTTTACAGTATATATAACACATATTTGGTGTACTTTTTGATATTTTATGTAGAGTATGTAATATATATTTACTGTAATTTTTGATAATTTATTTACAGTATATAAAATGTATTTGGTGTACTTTTAGTTAATATTATATGTACAATATATGTAATATATTTACTGTACTTTTTGATATTTTACATACAGTATATAAGATATATTTGGTGACCTTCCGATATTTTTTGTAAATTATATAATATATATTTGGTGTAAATTTGGATATTTTACATAGGGTGTGTAATATATATTTACTGTATTTTGGATATTTTATTTACACCATATAATGTACATTTGGAGTAATTTTTGATATTTTATGTACAGTATATTGAATATAATTACTGTAGTTTTTAATAGTTTATTTACAGTATATATAACACATATTTGGTGTACTTTTTGATATTTTATGTATAGTATGTAATATATATTTACTGTAATTTTTGATATTTTTTTTACAGTATATAAAATGTATTTGGTGTACTTTTAGTTAATATTATATGTACAATATATGAAATATATTTACTGTACTTTTTGATATTTTATGTACAGTATATGAGATATATTTGGTGTCCTTTGATATTTATTGTAAATTATAAAATATATACTTGGTGTAGTTTTTGATATTTTACATAGTGTGTGTCATATATATTCACTGTCCTTTTTGATATATTATTTACGGTATATAATATACATTTGGTGTGATTTTTGAAATTTTATGTACAGTATATTAAATATAATTACTGTAGTTTTTGATAGTTTACAGTATATATAACACATATTTGGTGTACTTTTTGATATTTTATGTACAGTATATAATATATATTTACTGTAATTTTTGACATTTTATTTACAGTATATAAAACGTATTTGGTGTACTTTTAGTTAATATTATATGTACAATATATGTAATATATTTACTGTACTTTTTGATATTTTACATACAGTATATAAGATATATTTGGTGACCTTCCGATATTTTTTGTAAATTATAAAATATATATTTGGTGTAAATTTGGATATTTTACATAGGGTGTGTAATATATATTTACTGTATTTTGGATATTTTATTTACACCATATAATGTACATTTGGAGTAATTTTTGATATTTTATGTACAGTATATTGAATATAATTACTGTAGCTTTAATAGTTTATTTACAGTATATATAACACATATTTGGTGTACTTTTTGATATTTTATGTACAGTATGTAATATATATTTACTGTAATTATTGATATTTTATTTACAGTATATAAAATGTATTTGGTGTACTTTTAGTTAATATTATATGTACAATATATGAAATATATTTACTGTACTTTTTGATATTTTATGTACAGTATATGAGATATATTTGGTGTCCTTTGATATTTATTGTAAATTATAAAATATATACTTGGTGTAGTTTTTGATATTTTACATAGTGTGTGTCATATATATTCACTGTCCTTTTTGATATTCTATTTACGGTATATAATATACATTTGGTGTGATTTTTGAAATTTTATGTACAGTATATTAAATATAATTACTGTAGTTTTTGATAGTTTACAGTATATATAACACATATTTGGTGTACTTTTTGATATTTTATGTACAGTATGTAATATATATTTACTGTAATTTTTGATATTTTATTTACGGTATATAATATACATTTGGTGTGATTTTTGAAATTTTATGTACAGTATATTAAATATAATTACTGTAGTTTTTGATAGTTTACAGTATATATAACACATATTTGGTGTACTTTTTGATATTTTATGTACAGTATGTAATATATATTTACTGTAATTTTGATATTTTATTTACAGTATATAAAATGTATTTGGTGTACTTTTAGTTAATATTATATGTACAATATATGTAATATATTTACTGTACTTTTTGATATTTTACATACAGTATATAAGATATATTTGGTGACCTTCCGATATTTTTTGTAAATTATATAATATATATTTGGTGTAAATTTGGATATTTTACATAGGGTGTGTAATATATATTTACTGTATTTTGGATATTTTATTTACACCATATAATGTACATTTGGAGTAATTTTTGATATTTTATGTACAGTATATTGAATATAATTACTGTAGTTTTTAATAGTTTATTTACAGTATATATAACACATATTTGGTGTACTTTTTGATATTTTATGTACAGTATGTAATATATATTTACTGTACTTTTTGATATTTTATTTACAGTATATAAAATGTATTTGGCGTACTTTTAGTTAATATTATATATACAATGTATGAAATATATTTACTGTACTTTTTGATATTTATGTACAGTATATAACATATATTTGCTCTCGTTCTGATATTTTACGTAAATTATATAATATATATTTGGTGTGGCTTTTGATATTTTACATAGGGTGTGTACTATATATTTACTGTCCTTTTTGATATTTTATTTAGAGTTTATATTATACATTTGGTGTAATTTTTGATATTTTATGTACAGTATATTAAATATAAGTACTGTAGTTTTTGATAGTTTATTAACAGTATATATAACACATATTTGGTGTAATTTTTGATATTTTATGTACAGTATGTAATACATATTTACTGTACTATTTGATATTTTATTTACACTATATAAAATGTATTTGGTGTACTTTATTTAATATTATATGCACAATATATGAAATATATTTACTGTACTTTTTGATATTTTATGTACAGTATATAAGATATATTTGGCATACCTTTGATATTTAATGTAAATTATGTAATATATATTTGGTGTAGATTGTGATATTTTACATATGGTGTGTAATATATATTTACTGTACTTTTTGATATTTTATTTACAGTACATAATATACATTTGGTTTAATTTTTGATATTTTATGTACAGAATATTAAATACGATTACTGTAGATTTTATAGTTTATTTACAGTATATATAACACATATTTGGTGCACTTTTTGGTATTTTATGTACAGTATGTAATACATATTTACTGTAATTTTTGATATTTTATTTAGAGTATATAAAATGTATTGGGTGTACTTTTAGTTAATATTATATGTACAATATATGAAATATGTTTACTGTAAATTTGATATTTTATGTACAGAATATAAGATATATTTGGTGTCCTTTTGATATTTTATGTAAATTATATAATATATATTTGGTGTAGATTGTGATATTTTACATATGGTGTATAATATATATTTACTGTAATTTTTGATATTTTATTTACAGTGTATAATATACATTTGGTGTAATATTTGATATTTTATGTACAGTACATTAAATATAATTAGTGTAGTTTTTCAAAGTTTATTTACAGTATATATAACACATATTTTGGATACATTTTATATTTTATGTACATTATGTAATATATATTTACTGTAATTTTTGATATTTTATTTACAGTATATAAAATGTATTTGGTGTACTTTCAGTTAATATTATATGTACAATATATGAAATATATATCCTGTACTTTTTGATATTTTATGAACAGTATATAAGATATATTTGGTGTCCATTTGTTATTTTATGTAAATTATATAATATATATTTGGTGTAGTTTTTGACATTTTACAGAGGGTGTGTAGTATATATTTACTGTCCTTTTTGATATTTTATTTACAGTATATAGTATACATTTGGTGTAATTTTTGATATTTTATATACAGTATATTAAAAATAATTACTGTAGTTTTTGATAGTTTATTTACAGTATATATAACACATATTTGGTTTACTTTTTTATATTTTATGAACTGTATGTAATATATATTTACTGTACTTTTTGATATTTTATTTACACTATATAAAATATATTTGGTGTACTGTTAGTTAATATTATATGTACAATATATGAAATATATTTACTGTACTTTTTGACATTTTATGTACAGTATATAAGATATATTTGGTGTACTTTTCATATTTTATGTAAATTATATAATATATATTTTGTGTAGATTGTGATATTTTACATATGGTGTGTAATATATATTTACTGCACTTTATGATATTTTATTTACAGTATATAATATACATTTGGTGTAATTTTTCATATTTTATGTACAGTATATTAAATATAATTACTGTAGAATTTATAGTATATTTAGAGTATATATAACACATATTTGGTGTAATTTTTGATATTTTATGTACAGTATGTAATACATATTTACTGTACTTTTTGATATTTTATTTACAGTATATAAAATGTATTTTGTGTACTTTTAGTTAATATTATATGTACAATATATGAAATACATTTACTGTAATTTTTGATATTTTATGTACAGTATAAAAGATATATTTGGTGTCCTTTTGATATTTTATGTAAATTATATAATATATATTTGGTGTAGTTATTGATATTTTACATAGGGTGTGTAATATATATTTACTGTACTTTTTGATATTTTATTTACAGTATATAATATTCATTTGGTGTAATTTTTGATATTTTATGTACAGTATATTAAATATAATTACAGTAGTTTTTGATAGTTTATGTACAGTATATATAACACAAATTTGGTGTACCTTTTGATATTTTATGTACAGTATGTAATATATATTTACTGTACTTTTTGATATTTTATTTACAGTATATAAAATGTATTTGGCGTACTTTTAGTTAATATTATATATACAATGTATGAAATATATTTACTGTACTTTTTGATATTTATGTACAGTATATAACATATATTTGCTGTCGTTCTGATATTTTACGTAAATTATATAATATATATTTGGTGTGGTTTTTGATATTTTACATAGGGTGTGTACTATATATTTACTGTCCTTTTTGATATTTTATTTAGAGTTTATATTATACATTTGGTGTAATTTTTGATATTTTATGTACAGTATATTAAATATAAGTACTGTAGTTTTTGATAGTTTATTAACAGTATATATAACACATATTTGGTGTAATTTTTGATATTTTATGTACAGTATGTAATACATATTTACTGTACTATTTGATATTTTATTTACACTATATAAAATGTATTTGGTGTACTTTATTTAATATTATATGCACAATATATGAAATATATTTACTGTACTTTTTGATATTTTATGTACAGTATATAAGATATATTTGGCATACTTTTGATATTTAATGTAAATTATGTAATATATATTTGGTGTAGATTGTGATATTTTACATATGGTGTGTAATATATATTTACTGTACTTTTTGATATTTTATTTACAGTACATAATATACATTTGGTTTAATTTTTGATATTTTATGTACAGAATATTAAATATGATTACTGTAGATTTTATAGTTTATTTACAGTATATATAACACATATTTGGTGCACTTTTTGATATTTTATGTACAGTATGTAATACATATTTACTGTAATTTTTGATATTTTATTTAGAGTATATAAAATGTATTGGGTGTACTTTTAGTTAATATTATATGTACAATATATGAAATATGTTTACTGTAATTTTTGATATTTTATGTACCGAATATAAGATATATTTGGTGTCCTTTTGATATTTTATGTAAATTATATAATATATATTTGGTGTAGATTGTGATATTTTACATATGGTGTGTAATATATATTTACTGTAATTTTTGATATTTTATTTACAGTATATAATATACATTTGGTGTAATATTTGATATTTTATGTACAGTACATTAAATATAATTAGTGTAGTTTTTCAAAGTTTATTTACAGTATATATAACACATATTTTGGATACATTTTATATTTTATGTACATTATGTAATATATATTTACTGTAATTTTTGATATTTTATTTACAGTATATAAAATGTATTTGGTGTACTTTCAGTTAATATTATATGTACAATATATGAAATATATATCCTGTACTTTTTGATATTTTATGAACAGTATATAAGATATATTTGGTGTCCATTTGTTATTTTATGTAAATTATATAATATATATTTGGTGTAGTTTTTGATATTTTACAGAGGGTGTGTAGTATATATTTACTGTCCTTTTTGATATTTTATTTACAGTATATAGTATACATTTGGTGTAATTTTTGATATTTTATATACAGTATATTAAAAATAATTACTGTAGTTTTTGATAGTTTATTTACAGTATATATAACACATATTTGGTTTACTTTTTTATATTTTATGAACTGTATGTAATATATATTTACTGTACTTTTTGATATTTTATTTACACTATATAAAATGTATTTGGTGTACTGTTAGTTAATATTATATGTACAATATATGAAACATATTTACTGTACTTTTTGACATTTTATGTACAGTATATAAGATATATTTGGTGTACTTTTCATATTTTATGTAAATTATATAATATATATTTTGTGTAGATTGTGATATTTTACATATGGTGTGTAATATATATTTACTGCACTTTATGATATTTTATTTACAGTATATAATATACATTTGGTGTAATTTTTCATATTTTATGTACAGTATATTAAATATAATTACTGTAGGATTTATAGTATATTTAGAGTATATATAACACATATTTGGTGTAATTTTTGATATTTTATGTACAGTATGTAATACATATTTACTGTACTTTTTGATATTTTATTTACAGTATATAAAATGTATTTTGTGTACTTTTAGTTAATATTATATGTACAATATATGAAATACATTTACTGTAATTTTTGATATTTTATGTACAGTATATAAGATATATTTGGTGTTCTTTTGATATTTTATGTAAATTATATAATATATATTTGGTGTAGTTATTGATATTTTACATAGGGTGTGTAATATATATTTACTGTACTTTTTGATATTTTATTTACAGTATATAATATTCATTTGGTGTAATTTTTGATATTTTATGTACAGTATATTAAATATAATTACAGTAGTTTTTGATAGTTTATGTACAGTATATATAACACAAATTTGGTGTACCTTTAGATATTTTATGTACAGTATGTAATATATATTTACTGTACTTTTTGATATTTTATTTACAGTATATAAAATGTATTTGGCGTACTTTTAGTTAATATTATATATACAATGTATGAAATATATTTACTGTACTTTTTGATATTTATGTACAGTATATAACATATATTTGCTGTCGTTCTGATATTTTATGTAAATTATATAATATATATTTGGTGTGGTTTTTGATATTTTACATAGGGTGTGTACTATATATTTACTGTCCTTTTTGATATTTTATTTAGAGTTTATATTATACATTTGGTGTAATTTTTGATATTTTATGTACAGTATATTAAATATAAGTACTGTAGTTTTTGATAGTTTATTAACAGTATATATAACACATATTTGGTGTAATTTTTGATATTTTATGTACAGTATGTAATACATATTTACTGTACTATTTGATATTTTATTTACACTATATAAAATGTATTTGGTGTACTTTATTTAATATTATATGCACAATATATGAAATATATTTACTGTACTTTTTGATATTTTATGTACAGTATATAAGATATATTTGGCATACTTTTGATATTTAATGTAAATTATGTAATATATATTTGGTGTAGATTGTGATATTTTACATATGGTGTGTAATATATATTTACTGTACTTTTTGATATTTTATTTACAGTACATAATATACATTTGGTTTAATTTTTGATATTTTATGTACAGAATATTAAATATGATTACTGTAGATTTTATAGTTTATTTACAGTATATATAACACATATTTGGTGCACTTTTTGATATTTTATGTACAGTATGTAATACATATTTACTGTAATTTTTGATATTTTATTTAGAGTATATAAAATGTATTGGGTGTACTTTTAGTTAATATTATATGTACAATATATGAAATATGTTTACTGTAATTTTTGATATTTTATGTACCGAATATAAGATATATTTGGTGTCCTTTTGATATTTTATGTAAATTATATAATATATATTTGGTGTAGATTGTGATATTTTACATATGGTGTGTAATATATATTTACTGTAATTTTTGATATTTTATTTACAGTATATAATATACATTTGGTGTAATATTTGATATTTTATGTACAGTACATTAAATATAATTAGTGTAGTTTTTCAAAGTTTATTTACAGTATATATAACACATATTTGGGATACATTTTATATTTTATGTACATTATGTAATATATATTTACTGTAATTTTTGATATTTTATTTACAGTATATAAAATGTATTTGGTGTACTTTCAGTTAATATTATATGTACAATATATGAAATATATATCCTGTACTTTTTGATATTTTATGAACAGTATATAAGATATATTTGGTGTCCATTTGTTATTTTATGTAAATTATATAATATATATTTGGTGTAGTTTTTGATATTTTACAGAGGGTGTGTAGTATATATTTACTGTCCTTTTTGATATTTTATTTACAGTATATAGTATACATTTGGTGTAATTTTTGATATTTTATATACAGTATATTAAATATAATTACTGTAGTTTTTGATAGTTTATTTACAGTATATATAACACATATTTGGTTTACTTTTTTATATTTTATGAACTGTATGTAATATATATTTACTGTACTTTTTGATATTTTATTTACACTATATAAAATGTATTTGGTGTACTGTTAGTTAATATTATATGTACAATATATGAAACATATTTACTGTACTTTTTGACATTTTATGTACAGTAGATAAGATATATTTGGTGTACTTTTCATATTTTATGTAAATTATATAATATATATTTTGTGTAGATTGTGATATTTTACATATGGTGTGTAATATATATTTACTGCACTTTATGATATTTTATTTACAGTATATAATATACATTTGGTGTAATTTTTCATATTTTATGTACAGTATATTAAATATAATTACTGTAGAATTTATAGTATATTTAGAGTATATATAACACATATTTGGTGTAATTTTTGATATTTTATGTACAGTATGTAATACATATTTACTGTACTTTTTGATATTTTATTTACAGTATATAAAATGTATTTTGTGTACTTTTAGTTAATATTATATGTACAATATATGAAATACATTTACTGTAATTTTTGATATTTTATGTACAGTATATAAGATATATTTGGTGTTCTTTTGATATTTTATGTAAATTATATAATATATATTTGGTGTAGTTATTGATATTTTACATAGGGTGTGTAATATATATTTACTGTACTTTTTGATATTTTATTTACAGTATATAATATTCATTTGGTGTAATTTTTGATATTTTATGTACAGTATATTAAATATAATTACAGTAGTTTTTGATAGTTTATGTACAGTATATATAACACAAATTTGGTGTACCTTTAGATATTTTATGTACAGTATGTAATATATATTTACTGTACTTTTTGATATTTTATTTACAGTATATAAAATGTATTTGGCGTACTTTTAGTTAATATTATATATACAATGTATGAAATATATTTACTGTACTTTTTGATATTTATGTACAGTATATAACATATATTTGCTGTCGTTCTGATATTTTACGTAAATTATATAATATATATTTGGTGTGGTTTTTGATATTTTACATAGGGTGTGTACTATATATTTACTGTCCTTTTTGATATTTTATTTAGAGTTTATATTATACATTTGGTGTAATTTTTGATATTTTATGTACAGTATATTAAATATAAGTACTGTAGTTTTTGATAGTTTATTAACAGTATATATAACACATATTTGGTGTAATTTTTGATATTTTATGTACAGTATGTAATACATATTTACTGTACTATTTGATATTTTATTTACACTATATAAAATGTATTTGGTGTACTTTATTTAATATTATATGCACAATATATGAAATATATTTACTGTACTTTTTGATATTTTATGTACAGTATATAAGATATATTTGGCATACTTTTGATATTTAATGTAAATTATGTAATATATATTTGGTGTAGATTGTGATATTTTACATATGGTGTGTAATATATATTTACTGTACTTTTTGATATTTTATTTACAGTACATAATATACATTTGGTTTAATTTTTGATATTTTATGTACAGAATATTAAATATGATTACTGTAGATTTTATAGTTTATTTACAGTATATATAACACATATTTGGTGCACTTTTTGATATTTTATGTACAGTATGTAATACATATTTACTGTAATTTTTGATATTTTATTTAGAGTATATAAAATGTATTGGGTGTACTTTTAGTTAATATTATATGTACAATATATGAAATATGTTTACTGTAATTTTTGATATTTTATGTACAGAATATAAGATATATTTGGTGTCCTTTTGATATTTTATGTAAATTATATAATATATATTTGGTGTAGATTGTGATATTTTACATATGGTGTGTAATATATATTTACTGTAATTTTTGATATTTTATTTACAGTATATAATATACATTTGGTGTAATATTTGATATTTTATGTACAGTACATTAAATATAATTAGTGTAGTTTTTCAAAGTTTATTTACAGTATATATAACATATATTTGGGGTACTTTTGATATTTTATGTACAGTATGTAATATATATTTACTGTACTTTTTGATATTTTATTTACAGTATATAAAATGTATTTGGTGTACTTTTAGTTAATATTATATGTACATTATATTAAATATATTTACTGTACTTTTTGATATTTTATGTACAGTATATAAGATATATTTTGTGTCCTATTGATATTTTATGTAAATTATATAATCTATATTTGGTGTAGTTTTTGATATTTTACATAGGGTGTGTAGTATATATTTCCTGTCCTTTTTGATAATTTATTTACAGTATATAATATACATTTGGTGTAATTTTTGATATTTTATGTACAGTATATTAAATATAATTACAGTAGTTTTTGATAGTTTATGTACAGTATATGTAACACATATTTGGTGTACTTTTTGATATTTTATGTACAGTATGTAATATATATTTACTGTACATTTTGATATTTTATTTACAGTATATAAAATGTATTTGGTGTACTTTTAGTTAATATTATATGTACAATATATGAAATATATATCCTGTACCTTTTGATATTTTATGTACAGTATATAAGATATATTTGGTGTCCATTTGTAATTTTATGTAAATTATATAATATATATTTGGTGTAGTTTTTGATATTTTATAGAGGGTGTGTAGTATATTTTTACTGTCCTTTTTGATATTTTATTTACAGTATATAGTATACATTTGGTGTAATTTTTGATATTTTATATACAGTATATTAAATATAATTACTTTAGTTTTTGATACTTTATTTACAGTATATATAACACATATTTGGTTTACTTTTTAATATTTTATGAACTGTATGTAATATATATTTACTGTACTTTTTGATATTTTATTTACAGTATATAAAATGTATTTGGTGTACTGTTAGTTAATATAATATGTACAATATATGAAATATATTTACTGTACTTTTTGTTATTTTATGTACAGTATATAATATATATATGTTCTCCTTTTGATATTTTATGTAAATTATATAATATATATTTGGTGTAGTTTTTGATATTTTACATAGGGTGCGTAATACATATTTACAGTCCCTTTTCATATTTTATTTAGAGTATATAATATACATTAGCTGTAATTTTTGATATTTTACGTACAGTATATTAAATGTAATTACTGTAGTTTTAATAATTTATTTACAGTATATATAACACATATTTGGTGTACTTTTTGATATTTTATCTACAGTATGTTATATATATTTACTGTACATTTTGATATTTTATTTACAGTATATAAAATGTATTTGGTGTACTTTTAGTTAATATTATATGTACAATATATGAAATATATTTACTGAATATTTTGATATTTTATGTACTGTATATAAGGTATATTTGGTGTCCTTTTGATATTTTATGTAAATTATATAATATATATTCGGTGTAGTTTGTGATATTATACATAGGGTGTGTAATATATATTTACAGTACTTTTTGATATTTTATTTACAGTAAATAATATACATTTGGTGTAATTTTTGATATTTTATGTACAGTATATTAAATATAATTACTGTAGTTTTTGATAGTTTATTTACACTATATATAACACATATTTGGTGTAGTTTGTGATATGTTATGTACAGTATGTAATATATATTTACCTATATTTTTGATATTTTATTTACACTATATAAATTGTATTTGGTGTACTTTTAGTTAATATTACATGTACAATATATGAAAAATATTTACTGTACAATTTGATATTTTATGTACAGTGTATAAGATATATTTGGTGTCCTTTTGATATTTTATGTAAATTATATAATATATATTTGGTGTAGATTGTGATATTTTATATATGGTGTGTAATATATATTTACTGTACTTTTTGATATTTTATTTACAGTAAATAACATACATTTGGTGTAATTTTGATATTTTATGTACAGTATATTAAATATAATTACTGTAGTATTTGATAGTATATTTAGAGTATATATAACACATATTTGGTGGACTTTTTGATATTTTATGTACAGTATGTAATATATATTTACTGTAATATTTGATATTTTATTTACAGTATATAAATTGTATTTGGTGTACTTTTAGTTAATATTATATGTACAATATATGAAATATATTTACTGTACATTTTGATATTTTATGTACAGTATATAAGATATATTTGGTGTCCTTTTGCTATTTTATGTAAATTATATAATATATATTTGGTGTAGTTTTTGATATTTTACATAGGGTGTGCAATGTATATTTACTGTACTTTTTGATATTTTATTTACAGTATATTATACATTTGGTGTAATATTTTATATTTTATGTACAGTATATTAAATATAATTACTGTAGCTTTTGATAGTTTATTTAAAGTATATATAACACATATTTGGTTTACTTTTTTATATTTTCGGAACTGTATGTAATATATATTTACTGTACTTTTTATATTTTGTTTACAGTATATAAAATGTATTTGGTGTACTGTTAGTTAATATTATATGTACAATATATGAAATATATTTACTGTACATTTTGATATTTTATGTACAGTATATAAGATATATTTGGTGTCCTTTTGATATTTTATGTAAATTATATAATATATATTTGGTGTAGATTGTGATATTTTACATATGGTGTGTAATATATATTTAGTGTACTTTTTGATATTTTATTTACAGTAAATAATATACTTTTGGTGTAATTTTTGATATTTAATGCACAGTATATTATATATAATTACTGTAGTTTTTGATAGTTTATTCACAGTATATATAACACATATTTGGTGTACTTTTTTATATTTCATGTACTGTATGTAATATATATTTACTGTAATTTTTGATATTTTATTTACACTATATAAAATGTATTTGGTGTACTTTTAGTTAATATTATATGTACAATATATGAAATATATTTACTGTAATTGTTGATATTTTATGTACAGTATATTACATATATTTGGTGTCCTTTTGATATTTTATGTAAATTATATAATATATATTTGGTGTAGATTGTGATATTTTACATATGGTGTGTAATATATATTTACTGTACTTTTTGGTATTTTATTTACAGTAAATAATATACATTTGGTGTAATTTTTGATATTTTATATACAGTGTATTAAATATAATTACTGTAGTTTTTGATAGTTTATTTACAGCATATATAACACATATTTGGTGTACTTTTTGATATTTTATGTACAGTATGTAGTATATATTCACTGTAATTTTTCATATATTATTTACACTATATAAAGTTTATTTGGTGTACTTTTAGTTAATATTATATGTACAGTATATGAAATATATTTACTGTACATTTTGATATTTTATGTACAGTATATAGGATATATTTGGTGTCCTTTTGATATTATATGTAAATTATATAATATATATTTGGTGCAAATTGTGATATTTTACATATGGTGTGTAATATATATTTACTGTACTTTTTGAAAGTTTATTTACACTATATGAAATGTATTTGGTGTACTTTTAGTTAATATTATATGTACAATATATGAAATATATTTACTGTAGTTTTTGATATTTTAAGTACAGTATATAAGATATGTTTGGTGTCCTTTTGATATTTTATGTAAATTATATAATATATATTTGTTGTAGATTGTGATATTTTTCATATGGTGTGTAATATATATTTACTGTACATTTTGATATTTTATTTACAGTAAATAATATACATTTGGTGTAATTTTTGATATTTTATGTACAGTATATTAAATTTAATTACTGTAGTTTTGATAGTTTATTTACAGTGTATATAACACATATTTGTTGTACTATTTGATATTTTATGTACAGTATGTAATATAAATTTACTGTAATTTTTGGTATTTTATTTACAGTATATAAAATCTATTTGGTGTACTTTTAGTTAATATTACATGTACAATATATGAAATATGTTTACTGTACATTTTGATATTTTTGTACAGTATATAAGGTATATTTGGTATCCTTTTGATATTTTATGTAAATTATATAATATATATTTGGTGTAGTTTGTGATATTTTACATAGGGTGTGTAATATATATTTACTGTACTTTTTGGTATTTAATTTACAGTAAATAATATACATTTGGTGTAATTTTTGGTATTTTATGTACAGTATATTAAATATAATTACTGTAGATTTTGATAGTTTATTTACAGTATATATAACACATATTTGGTGTACTTTTTGATATTTTATGTACAGTATGTAATATATACTCACTGTAATTTTTGATATTTTATTTACACTATATAAAATGTATTTGGTGTACTTTTAGTTAATATTATATGTACAATATATGAAATATATTTACTGTACTTTTTGGTATTTTATGTACAGTATATAAGATATATTTGGTGTACTTTTGATATCTTATGAAAATTATATATTATATATTTGATGTATATTGTGATATTTTACATATGGTGTGTAATATATATTTAATGCAATTTTTGATATTTTATTTACTGTAAATAACATACATTTGGTGTAATTTTTTATATTTTATGTACAGTATATTAAATATAATTACTGTAGTTTTTGATAGTTTATTTAGTGTATATATAACACATATTTGGTGTACTATTTGATAATATATGTACAGTATGTAATATATAGTTACTGTAATTTTTGATATTTTATTTACAGTATATAAAATATATTCGTTGTACTTTTAGTTAATATTATATATACAATATATGAAATATATTTACTGTACATTTTGATATTTTATGTAAAGTATATAAGGTATATTTTGTGTCCTTTTGATATTTTATGTAAATTATATAATATATATTTGGTGTAGTTTTTGATATTTTACATAGTGTGTGTAATATATATTTACTGTAATTTTTGGTGCTTTATTTAGAGTAAATAATATACATTTGGTGTAATTTTTGATATTTTATGTACAGTAAATTAAAAATAATTACTGTAGTTTTTGATAGTTTATTTACAGTATATATAACACATATTTTGTGTACTTTTTGGTATTTTATCTACAGTATGTAATATATATTCACTGTAATTTTTTATATTTTATTTACGCTATATAAAAGGTATTTGGTGTACTTTTAGTTAATATTATATGTACAATATATGAAATATATTTACTGTAATTTTTGATATTTTATGTACAGTATATAAGATATATTTGGTGTCCTTTTGATAGTTTCTGTAAATTATATAATATATATTTGGTGTAGATTGTGATACTTTACATATGGTGTGTAATATATATTTACTGTAGTTTTTGATATTTTATTTACAGTATATAAAATGTATTTGGTGTACTGTTAGTTAATATTATATGTACAATATATGAAATATATTTACTGTACATTTTGATATTTTATGTACAGTATATCAGATATATTTGGTGTACTTTTGATATTTTATGTAAATTATATAATATATATTTTGTGTAGATTGTGATATTTTACATAAAGTGTGTCATATATATTTACTGTTGTTTTTGATATATTATTTACAGTAAATAACATACATTTGGTGAAATTTCTGATATTTTTTGTACAGTATATTAAATATAATTACTGTAGTTTTTCATAGTTTATTTACAGTATATATAACACATATTTGGTGTAGTTTTTGATAATATATGTACAGTATGTAATTTATATTTACTGTAATTTTTGATATTTTATTGACAGTATATAAAATGTATTCGGTGAACTTTTAGTTAATATTATATATACAATATATGAAATATATTTACTGTACATTTTGATATTTTATGTACAGTATATAAGGTATATTTGGGGTCCTTTTGATATTTTATGTAAATTATATAATATATATTTGGTGTAGTTTGTGATATTTTACATAGGGTGTGTAATATATATTTATTGTACTATTTGATATTTTATTTACAGTAAATAATATACATTAGGTGTAATTTCTGATATTTTATGTACAGTATATTAAATATAATTACTGTAGTATTTGATAGTTTATTTACAGTATATATAACACATATTTGGTGTACTTTTTGATATTTTATGTACAGTATGTAATATATATTCACTGTAATTTTTGATATTTTATTTACACTATATAAAATGTATTTGGTGTACTTTTAGTTAATATTATATATACAATATATGAAATATATTTACTGTAAATTTTGATAGTTTATGTACAGTATATAAGGTTTATTTTGTGTCCTTTTGATATTTTATATAAATTACATAGTATATATTTGGTGTAGTTTGTGATATTTTACATAGGGTGTGTAATATATATTTACTGTACTTTTTGGTATTTTATTTACAGTAAATAATATACATTTGGTGTAATTTTTGATATTTTATGTACAGTATATTAAATATAATTACTGTAGTTTTTGATAGTTTATTTACAGCATATATAACACATATTTGGTGTACTTTTTGATATTTTATGTACACTATGTAGTATATATTCACTGTAATTTTTCATATTTGATTTACACTATATAAAGTTTATTTGGTGTACTTTTAGTTAATATTATATGTACAATATATGAAATATATTTACTGTACATTTTGATATTTTATGTACAGTATATAGGATATATTTGGTGTCCTTTTGCTATTATATATAAATTATATAATATATATTTGTTGTAGATTGTGATATTTTACATATGGTGTGTAATATATATTTACTGTACTTTTTGAAAGTTTATTTACACTATATTAAATGTATTTGGTGTACTTTTAGTTAATATTATATGTACAATATATGAAATATATTTACTGTAATTTTTCATATTTTATGTACAGTATATAAGATATATTTGGTGTCCGTTTGATATTTTATGTAAATTATATAATATATATTTGGTGTAGATTGTGATATTTTTCATATAGTGTGTAATATATATTTACTGTACATTTTGATATTTTATTTACAGTAAATAATATAAATTTGGTGTAATTTTTGATATTTTATGTACAGTATATTAAATTTAATTGCTGTAGTTTTTGATAGTTTATTTACAGTGTATATAACACATATTTGTTGTACTATTTGATATTTTATGTACAGTATGTAATATAAATTTACTGTACTTTTTGATATTTTATTTACAGTATATAAAATGTATTTGGTGTACTTTTAGTTAATATTACATGTACAATATACGAAATATATTTACTGTACATTTTGATATTTTATTTACAGTATATAAGGTATATTTGGTGTGCTTTTGATATTTTATGTAAATTATATAATATATATTTGGTGTAGTTTGTGATATTTTACATAGGGTGTGTAATATATATTTACTGTACTTTTTGGTATTTTATTTACAGTAAATAATATACATTTGGTGTAATTTTTGATATTTTATGTACAGTATATTAAATATAATTACTGTAGATTTTGATAGTTTATTTACAGTATATATAACACATATTTGGTGTACTTTTTGATATTTTATGTACAGTATGTAATATATAATCACTGAAATTTTTGATATTTTATTTACACTATATAAAATGTAATTGGTGTACTTTTAGTTAATAATATATGTACAATATATGAAATATATATACTGTACTTTTTGATATTTTATGTACATCATATAAGATATATTTGGTGTCCATTTGATATTTTATGTAAATTATATAATATATATTTGGTGTAGTTTTTGATATTTTACATAGGGTGTGTAGTATATATTTACTGTCCTTTTTGATATTTTATTTACAGTATATAATTTACATTTGGTGTAATTTTTGATAATTTATATACAGTACATTGAATTTAATTACTGTAGTTTTTGATAATTACCGTATATATAACACATATTTGGTGTACTTTTTGATATTTTATGTACAGTATATAATATATATTTACTGTAATGTTTGATATTTTATTTACAGTATATAAAATGTATTTGGTGGACTTTTAGTTAATATTATATGTACAATATATGTAATATATTTAGTATACTTTTTGATATTTTACGTACATTATATAAGATATATTTGGTGTCCTTCCGATATTTTTTGTGAATTATATAATATATAGTTGGTGTAAATTTGGATATTTTACATAGGGTGTGTAAGATATATTACTGTACTTTTTGATATATTATTTACAGTATATAAAATGTATTTGGTGTACTTTTAGTTAATATTATAGGTACAATATATGAAATATATTTACTGTACTTTTTGATATTTTATGTACAGTATATAAGATATATTTGGTGTACTGTTGATATTTTATGTAAATTAAATTATATTTATTTGGTGCGGTTTTTGATATTTTACATAGATTGTAATATATATTTACTGTAATTTTCATATTTTATTTACAGTACATAATATACATTAGGTGTAATTTTTGATATTTTATGTACTGTATATTAAACATAATTACTGTAGTTTTTGATACTTTTTTTAGAGTATATATAACACATATTTGGTGTAATTTTTGATATATTATGTACAGTATGTAATGTATATTTACTGTAATTTTTGATATTTTATTTACAGTATATAAAATGTATTTGGTGTACTTTTAGTAAATATTATATGTACAATACATGAAATATATTTACTGTACTTTTTGATATTTTATGTAGCATATATAAGGTATACTTGGTGTCCTTTTGATATTTTATGTAAATTATATAATATATATTTTTTGTAGTTTTTGATAATTTACATAGAGTGTAATATATATTTACTGTCCTTTTTCGTATTTTATTTAGAGTATATAATATACATTTGGTGTAATTTTTGATATTTTAAGTCCAGTATATTAAATATAATTAGTGTAGGTTTTGATAGTTTATTTACAGTATATATAACAAATATTTGGTGTACTTTTTGATATTTTATGTACTGTATATAATATATATTTACTGAACATTTGAAATTTTATTTACAGTATATAAAATGTATTTGCTGTACTTTTAGTTAATATTATATGTACAATATATGAAACATATTTACTGTAGTTTTTGATATTTTATGTGCAGTATATAAGATATATTTGGTGGCCTTTTGATATTTTATGTAAATTATAAAATATATATTTGGTGTAGTTTTTGATATTTTACATAGGGTGTGTAATATATATTTACCGTCCTTTTTGATATTTTCTGTACACTATATAATATACATTTGGTGTAATTTTTGATATTTTATGTACAGTATATTAAATATATTTACTGTAGTTTTTGATATTTTACGTACAGTATATAGGATATATTTGGTGTCCTTGCGATATTTTTTGTAAATTATATAATATATATTTGGTGTAATATTTGATATTTTACATAGGGTGGGTAATATATATTTACTGTATTTTGGATATATTATTTACACTATATAATGTACATTTGGAGTAATTTTTGACATTTTATGTACAGTATATTAAATATAATTACTGTAGTTTTTGATAGTTTATTTACAGTATATATAACACATATTTGGGGTACTTTTGATATTTTATGTACAGTATGTAATATATATTTACTGTACTTTTTGATACTTTATTTACAGTATATAAAATGTATTTGGTGTACTTTTAGTTAATATTATATGCACAATATATGAAATATATTTACTGTATTTTTGATATTTTATGTACAGTATATAATATATATTTGGTGTCCTTTTGATATTTTATGTAAATTATATAATATATATTTGGTGTAGTCTTTGATATTTTACATAGGGTGTGTAGTAAATATTTACTGTCCTTTTTGATATTTTATTTACAGTATATGATATACGTTTGCTGTAATTTTTGATATTTTATGAAAAGTATATTAAATATAATTACTGTAGTTTTTGATAGCTTATTTACAGTATATATAACACGTTTGGTGTACTTTTTGATATTATATGTACAGTATGCAATATATGTTTACTGTAGTTTTTGATATTTTATTTACAGTATACAAAATGTATTTGTTGTAATTTTAGTTAATATAATATGTACAATATATGAAATATATTTACTGTAGTTTTTGATATTTTACGTACAGTATATAAGATATATTTGGTGTCCTTCCGATATTTTTTGTAAAGTGTATAATATATATTTGGTGTAATTTTTGATATTTTACGTAGGGTGTGTAATATATATTTACTGTATTTTGGATATTTTATTTACACTATATAATGTACATTTGGAGTAATTTTTGATATTTTATGTACTGTATATTTAATATAATTTCTGTAGTTTTTTATAGTTTATTTACAGTATATACAACACGTATTTGGTGTACTATTTGATATTTTATGTACAGTATGTAATATATATTTACTGTAATTTTGGATATTTTATTTACAGTATAGAAAATGTATTTGGTGTACTTTTAGTTAATAATATATGTACAATATATGAAATATATACTGTACATTTTGATATTTTATGTACAGTATATAAGTTATATTTGGTGTCCTTTTGATATTTTATGTAAATTATATAATATATATTTGGTGTAGTTTTTTATATTTTACATAGTGTGTGTAGTATATATTTACTGTCCTTTTTGATATTTTATTTTCAGTATATAATATACATTTGGTGAAATATTTGATAATTTATATACAGTACATTGAATATAATTACTGTAGTTTTTGATAATTACAGTATATATAATACATATTTGGTGTTCTTTTTGATATTTTATGTAGAGTATGTAATATATATTTACTGTAATTTTTGATAATTCCTTTACAGAATATAAAATGTATTTGGTGTACTTTTAGTTAATATTATATGTACAATATATGAAATATATTTACTGTAGTTTTTGATATTTTACGTACTGTATAGAAGATATATTTGGTGTCCTTCCGATATGTTTTGTAAATTATATAATATATATTTGGTGTAGTTTGTGATATTTTACATAGGGTGTGTAATATATATTTACTGTACTTTTTGGTATTTTATTTACAGTAAATAATATACATTTGGTGTAATTTTTGATATTTTATATACAGTATATTAAATATAATTACTGTAGTTTTTGATAGTTTATTTACAGCATATATAACACATATTTGGTGTACTTTTTGATATTTTATGTACAGTATGTAATATATATTCACTGTAATTTTTGATATTTTATTTACACTATATAAAATGTATTTGGTGTACTTTTAGTAAATATTATATGTACAATATATGAAATATATTTACTGTATATTTTGGTATTTTATGTACAGTATATAAGTTACATTTGGTGTACTTTTGATATCTTATGAAAATTATATAATATATATTTGGTGTAGATTGTGATATTTTACATATTGTGTGTAATATACATTTACTGCCCTTTTTGATATTTTATTTACTGTAAATAACATGCATTTGGTGTAATTTTTTATATTTTATGTACAGTATATTAAATATAATTACTGTAGTTTTTGATAGTTTATTTAGAGTATATATAACACATATTTGGTGTACTTTTTGATAATATATGTACAGTATGTAATATATAGTTACTGTAATATTTGATATTTTACTTACAGTATATAAAATGTATTAAGTGTACTTTTAGTTAATATTATATATACAATATATGAAATATATTTACTGTACATTTTGATATTTTATGTACAGTATATAAGGTACATTTTGTGTCCTTTTGATATTTTATGTAAATTATATAATATATATTGGGTGTAGTTTTTGATATTTTACATAGTGTGTGTAATGTATATTTACTGTAATTTTTGGTGCTTTATTTACAGTAAATAATATACATTTGGTGTAATTTTTGATATTTTATGTACAGTAAATTAAATATAATTACTGTAGTTTTTGATAGTTTATTTACACTATATATAAAACATATTTGGTGTACCATTTGATATTTTATCTGCAGTGTGTAATATATATTCACTGTAATTTTTGATATTTTTTTACACTATATAAAATATATTTGGTGTACTTTTAGTTAATATTATATGTACAATATATGAAATATATTTACTGTTCTTTTTGATATTTTATGTACAGTATAAAAGATATATTTGGTATCCTTTTGATATTTAATGTACATTATATAATATATATTTGGTGTAGATTGTGATATTTTACGTATGGTGTGTAATGTATATTTACTGTATTTTTGATATATTATTTATAGTAAATAACATACATTTGGTGTAATTTTTGATATTTTATGTACAGTATATTAAATATAATTACCGTAGTTTTTCATAGTTTATTTAGAGTATATATAACACATATTTGGTGTACTTTTTGTTAATATATGTACAGTATGTAATATATATTTACTGTAATTTTTGATATTTTTTTTACAGTATATAAAATGTATTCGGTGTACTTTTAGTTAATATTATATATACAATATATGAAATATATTTACTGTACATTTTGATATTTTATGTACGGTATATAAGGTATATTTGGTGTCCTTTTGATATTTTATGTAAATTATATAATATATATTTGGTGTAGTTTGTGATATTTTACATAGGGTGTGTAATATATATTTACTGTACTTTTTGGTATTTTATTTACAGTAAATAATGTACATTTGGTGTAATTTTTGATATTTTGTGTACAATATATTAAATATAATTACTGTAGTTTTTGATAGTTTATTTACAGTATATATAACACATATTTGGTGTACTTTTTGATATTTTATCTACAGTATGTAATATATATTCACTGTAATTTTTGATATTTTATTTACACTACATAAAATGTATTTGGTGTACTTTTAGTTAATATTATATGTACAATATATGAAATATATTTACTGTACATTTTGATATTTTATGTAGAGTATATAAGATATATTTGGGGTCCTTTTGATATTTTATGTAAATTATATAATATATATTTTGTGTAGATTGTGATATTTTACATACGGTGTGTAATATATATTTACAGTACTTTTTGACATTTTATTTACACCATATAAAATACATTTGGTGTACTTTTAGTTAATATTATATGTACAATATATGAAATATATTTACTGTACATTTTGACAATTTATGTACAGTATATAAGATATATTTGGTGTCCTTTTGATATTTTATGTAAATTATATAATATATATTTGGTGTAGATTGTGATATTTTACATACGGTGTGTAATATATATTTACTGTACTTTTTGGTATTTTATTTACAGTAAATAATATATATTTGGTGTAATTTTTGATATTTTATGTAAAGTATATTAAATATAATTACTGTAGTTTTTGATAGTTTATTTACAGTATATATAACACATACTTGGTGTACTTTTTGATATTTTATGTACAGTATGTAATATATATTCACTGTAATTTTTAATATTTTATTTACACTATATAAAATGTATTTGGTGTACTTTTAGTTAATATTATATGCACAATATATGTAATATATTTACTGTACTTTTTGATATTTTACATACAGTATATAAGATATATTTGGTGACCTTCCGATATTTTTTGTAAATTATACAATATATATTTGGTGTAAATTTGGATATTTTACATAGGGTGTGTAATATATATTTACTGTATTTTGGATATTTTATTTACACCATATAATGTACATTTGGAGTAATTTTTGATATTTTATGTACAGTATATTGAATATAATTACTGTAGTTTTTAATAGTTTATTTACAGTATATATAACAGATATTTGGTGTACTTTTTGATATTTTATGTACAGTATGTAATATATATTTACTGTAATTTTTGATATTTTATTTACAGTATATAAAATGTATTTGGTGTACTTTTAGTTAATATTATATGTACAATATATGAAATATATTTACTGTACTTTTTGATATTTTATGTACAGTATATGAGATATATTTGGTGTCCTTTGATATTTATTGTAAATTATAAAATATATACTTGGTGTAGTTTTTGAAATTTTACATAGTGTGTGTCATACATATTCACTGTCCTTTTTGATATTTTATTTACGGTATATAATATACATTTGGTGTGATTTTTGAAATTTTATGTACAGTATATTAAATATAATTACTGTAGTTTTTGATAGTTTACAGTATATATAACACATATTTGGTGTACTTTTTGATATTTTATGTAGAGTATGTAATATATATTTACTGTAATTTTTGATATTTTATTTACAGTATATAAAATGTATTTGGTGTACTTTTAGTTAATACTATATGTACAATATATGTAATATATTTACTGTACTTTTTGATAATTTACATACAGCATATAAGATATATTTGGTGACCTTCCGATATTTTTTGTAAATTATATAATATATATTTGGTGTAAATTTGGATATTTTACATAGGGTGTGTAATATATATTTACTGTATTTTGGATATTTTATTTACACCATATAATGTACATTTGGAGTAATTTTTGATATTTTATGTACAGTATATTGAATATAATTACTGTAGATTTTAATAGTTTATTTACAGTATATATAACACATATTTGGTGTACTTTTTGATATTTTATGTACAGTATGTAATATATATTTACTGTAATTTTTGATATTTTATTTACAGTATATAAAATGTATTTGGTGTACTTTTAGTTAATATTATATGTACAATATATGAAATATATTTACTGTACTTTTTGATATTTTATGTACAGTATATGAGATATATTTGGTGTCCTTTGATATTTATTGTAAATTATAAAATATATACTTGGTGTAGTTTTTGATATTTTACATAGTGTGTGTCATATATATTCACTGTCCTTTTTGATATTTTATTTACGGTATATAATATACATTTGGTGTGATTTTTGAAATTTTATGTACAGTATATTAAATATAATTACTGTAGTTTTTGATAGTTTACAGTATATATAACACATATTTGGTGTACTTTTTGATATTTTATGTACAGTATGTAATATATATTTACTGTAATTTTTGATATTTTATTTACAGTATATAAAATGTATTTGGTGTACTTTTAGTTAATATTATATGTACAATATATGTAATATATTTACTGTACTTTTTGATATTTTATGTACAGTATATGAGATATATTTGGTGTCCTTTGATATTTATTGTAAATTATAAAATATATACTTGGTGTAGTTTTTGATATTTTACATAGTGTGTGTCATATATATTCACTGTCCTTTTTGATATTTTATTTACGGTATATAATATACATTTGGTGTGATTTTTGAAATTTTATGTACAGTATATTAAATATAATTACTGTAGTTTTTGATAGTTTACAGTATATATAACACATATTTGGTGTACTTTTTGATATTTTATGTACAGTATGTAATATATATTTACTGTAATTTTTGATATTTTATTTACAGTATATAAAATGTATTTGGTGTACTTTTAGTTAATATTATATGTACAATATATGTAATATATTTACTGTACTATTTGATATTTTACATACAGTATATAAGATATATTTGGTGACCTTCCGATATTTTTTGTAAATTATATAATATATATTTGGTGTACATTTGGATATTTTACATAGGGTGTGTAATATATATTTACTGTATTTTGGATATTTTATTTACACCATATAATGTACATTTGGAGTAATTTTTGATATTTTATGTACAGTATATTGAATATAATTACTGTAGTTTTTAATAGTTTATTTACAGTATATATAACACATATTTGGTGTACTTTTTGATATTTTATGTATAGTATGTAATATATATTTACTGTAATTTTTGATATTTTATTTACAGTATATAAAATGTATTTGGTGTACTTTTAGTTAATATTATATGTACAATATATGAAATATATTTACTGTACTTTTTGATATTTTATGTACAGTATATGAGATATATTTGGTGTCCTTTGATATTTATTGTAAATTATAAAATATATACTTGGTGTAGTTTTTGATATTTTACATAGTGTGTGTCATATATATTCACTGTCCTTTTTGATATTTTATTTACGGTATATAATATACATTTGGTGTGATTTTTGAAATTTTATGTACAGTATATTAAATATAATTACTGTAGTTTTTGATAGTTTACAGTATATATAACACATATTTGGTGTACTTTTTGATATTTTATGTACAGTATGTAATATATATTTACTGTAATTTTTGATATTTTATTTACAGTATATAAAATGTATTTGGTGTACTTTTAGTTAATATTATATGTACAATATATGTAATATATTTACTGTACTTTTTGATATTTTACATACAGTATATAAGATATATTTGGTGACCTTCTGATATTTTTCGTAAATTATATAATATATATTTGGTGTAAATTTGGATATTTTACATAGGGTGTGTTATATATATTTACTGTATTTTGGATATTTTATTTACACCATATAATGTACATTTGGAGTAATTTTTGATATTTTATGTACAGTATATTGAATATAATTACTGTGGTTTTTAATAGTTTATTTACAGTATATATAACACATATTTGGTGTACTTTTTGATATTTTATGTATAGTATGTAATATATATTTACTGTAATTTTTGATTATTTACAGTATATAAAATGTATTTGGTGTACTTTTAGTTAATATTATATGTACAATATATGAAATATATTTACTGTACTTTCTCATATTTTTTGTACAGTATAGAATATATAATTTGTGTCCTTTTGATATTTTACGTAAATTATATAATATATATTTGGTGTAGCTTTTGATATTTTACATAGGGTATGTCATATGTATTTACTGTACTTTTTGATATTTTATTCACAGTAAATAATTTACATTTGGTGTAATTTTTGATATTTCATGTACAGTATATTAAATATAATTACTGTAGTTTTTGATAGTTTATTTACAGTATATATAACACATATTTGGTGTACTTTTTGATATTTTATGTACAGTATGTAGTATATATTTACTGTACTTTTTGATATTTTATTTACAGTACATGAAATGTATTTGGTGTACTTTTAGTTAATATTATATGTACAATATATGAAATATATTTACTGTTCTTTTTGATATTTTATGTACAGTATATAATATATATTTGGTGTCCTTTTGATATTTTATGTGAAGTTTATAATATATATTTAGTGTAGTTTTTGATATTTTCCATAGGGTGTGTAATATATATTTACTGTAATTTTTGATATTTTATTTACAGTAAATATTATACATTTGGTGTAATTTTTGATATTTTATGTACAGTATATTAAATATAATTACTGTAGTTTTTGATTGTTTATTTACAGTATATATAACACATATTTGGTCTACTTTTTGATATTTTATGTACAGTATGTAATATATATTTACTGTAATTTTTGATAATTTATTTACAGTATATAAAATGTATTTGGTGTACTTTTAGTTAATATTATATATACAATATATGAAATATATTTACTGTACTTTTTGATATTTTATGTACAGTATAGAATTTATATTTGGTGTCCTTTTGATATTTTATGTAAATTAGATAAAATTTATTTGGTGTAGTTTGTGATATTTCATAGGGTGTGTAATGTATATTTACTGTATTTTTTGATATTTTGTTTACAGTATATAATATACATTTGGTGTAATTTTTGATATTTTATGTACAGTATATTAAATATAATTACTATAGTTTTTGATAGTTTATTTACAGTATATATAACACATATTTGCTGTACTTTTTGATATTTTCTGTACAGTATGTAATATATATTTACTGTACTTTTTGATATTTTATTTTCTGTATAAAAATGTATTTGGTGTACTTTTAGTTAATAATATATGTACAATGAATGAAATATATATACTGTACTTTTTGATATTTTATGTACAATATATAAGATATATTTGGTGTCCTTTTTATATTCTATGTAAATTAAATAATATATATTTGGTGTAATATTTGATATTTTACATAGGGTGTGTAGTATATATTTACTGACCTTTTTGATATTTTATTTACAGTATTTAATTTAGGTTTGGTGTAATTTTTGATATTTTATATACAGTACATTGAATATGATTACTGTAGTTTTTGATATTTACAGTATATATAACACATATTTGGTGTCCTTTTGATATTTTATGTAAATTATATAATATATACTTGCTGTAGATTCTGATATTTTACATAGGGTGTGTAAGATATATTTACTGTACTTTTTGATATTTTATTTACAGTAAATAATATACATTTGGTGTAATTTTTGATATTTTATGTACAGTATATTAAATATAATTACTGCAGTTTTTGATAGTTTATTTACAGTATATATAACACATATTTGGTGTACTTTTTGATATTTTATGTACAGAATGTAATATATATTTACTGTACTTTTTGATATTTTATTTACAGTATATGAAATGTATTTGGTGTACTTTTAGTTAATATTATATGTACAATATATGAAATATATTTACTGTACATTTTGATATTTCTTATTCAGTATATAAGGTATATTTGGTGTCCTTATGATATTTTATGTAAATTATATAATATACATTTTGTGTAGTTTGTCATATTTTACATTGGGTGTGTAATGTATATTTACTGTACTTTTTGGTATTTTCTTTACAGTAAATTATATATTTGGTGTAATTTTTGATATTTTATGTACAGTATATTAAACATAATTACTGTAGTTTTGATAGTTTATTTACAGTATATATAACACATATTTGGTGTACTTTTTGATATTTTATGTACAGTATGTAATATATATTCACTGTAATTTTTGGTATTTTATTTACACTATATAAAATGTATTTGGTGTACTTTTAGTTAATATTATATGTACAATATATGAAATATATTTACTGTACTTTTGCTATTTTATGTACAGTATATAAGATATATTTGGAGTCCTTTTGATATTTTATGTAAATTATATAATATATATTTGGTGTAGATTGTGATATTTTACATACGGTGTGTAATATATATTTACTTTTCTTTTTGATATTTTATTTACACTATATGAAATGTATTTGGTGTACTTTTAGTTAATATTACATGTACAATATATGAAATATATTTACTATACTTTTTGATATTTTATGTACAGTACATAAGATATATTTTGTGTCATTTTGATATTTTATGTAAATTATATAATATATATTTGGTGTAGATTGTGATATTTTACATACGGTGTGTAATATATATTTACTGTACTTTTTGATATTTTATTTACAGTAAATAATATACATTTGGTGTAATTTTTGATATTTTATGTACAGTATGTTAAATATAATTACTGTAGTTTTTGATAGTTTATTTACAGTATATATAACACATATTTGATGTACTTTTTGATATTTTATGTACAGTATGTAATACATATTTACTGTAATTTTTGATATTTTATTTACAGTATATAAAATGTATTTGGTGTACTTTCAGTTAATATTATATGTACAATATACGAAATATATTTACTGTACATTTTGATATTTTATGTACAGTACATAAGATATATTTGGTGTCCTTTTGATATTTTACGTAAATTATATAATATATATTTGGTGTAGTTTGTGATATTTTACATAGGGTGTGTCATATATATTTACTGTACTTTTTGATATTTTATTTACAGTATATAATATACATTTGGTATAATTTTTGATATTTTTTGTACAGTATATTATATATAATTACTGTAGTTTTGATAGCTTATTTATAGTATATATAACACATATTTGGTGTACTTTTTGATATTTTATGTACAGCATGTAATATATATTTACTGTACTTTTTGATATTTTATTTACAGTATATAAAATGTATTTGGTGTACTTTTAGTTAATATTATATGTACAATATATGAAATACATTTACTGTACTTTTTGATATTTTTTGTACAGTATAGAAGATATATTTGTTGGCCTTTTGATATTTTATGTAAATTATATAATATATATTTGGTGTAGTTTGTGATATTTTACATAGGGTGTGTCATATATATTTACTGTAATTTTTGATATTTTATTTACAGTATATAATATACATATTGTTGTAATTTTTGATATTTTATGTACAGTATATTAAATATAATTACTGTAGTTTTTGATAGTTTATTTACAGTATATATAATACATATTTGGTGGTCTTTTTGATATTTTATGTACAGTATGTAATATATATTTACTGAAATTTTTGATAATTTATTTACAGTATATAAAATGTATTTGGTGTACTTTTAGTTAATATTAAATATACAATATAAGAAATATATTTACTGTACTTTTTGATATTTTTTGTACAGTATAGAAGATATATTTGGTGTCCTTTTGATATTTTATGTAAATTACATAATATATATTTGGTGTAGTTTTTGATATTTTACAGAGGGTTTGTCATATACATTTACTGTACTTTTTGATATTTTATTTACTGTATATAATATACATTTGGTGTAATTTTTGATATTTTATGTACAGTATATTATATATAATTAGTGTAGTTTTGATAGTTTATTTATAGTATATATAACACATATTTGGTGTACTTTTTGATATTTTATGTACGGTATGTAATATATATTTACTGTAATTTTGATATTTTATTTACAGTATATAAAATGTATTTGGTGTACTTTTAGTTAATAGTATATTTACACTATATGAAATATATTTACTGTATTTTTTGATATTTTATGTACAGTATATAATATATATTTGGTGTCCATTTGATATTTTATGTGAATTTTATAATATATATTTGTTGTAGTTTTTGATATTTTACATAGGGTGTGTAATATATATTTACTGTATTTTGATATTTTATTTACAGTATATAATATACATTTGGTGTAATTTTTGATATTTTAAGTACAGTATATTAAATATAATTACTGTAGTTTTTGATAGTTTATTTACAGTATATATAACACATATTTGGTGTACTTTTTGATATTTTATGTACAGTATGTAATATATATTTACTGTACTTTTGATATTTTATTTTCAGTATACAAAATGTATTTCGTGTACTTTTAGTTAATATTATATGTACAATGTATGAAATATATATACTGTACTTTTTGATATTTTATGTACAATATATAGGATATATTTGGTGTCCTTTTTATATTCTAAGTAAATTATATAATATATATTTGGTGTAATTTTTGATATTTTACATAGGGTGTGTAGTATATATTTACTGTCCTTTTTGATATTTTATTTACAGTATTTAATGTATATTTGGTGTAATTTTTGATATTTTATATACAGTACATTGGATATGATTACTGTAGTTTTTGATATTTACAGTATATATAACACATATTTGGTGTACTTTTTGATGATTTATGTACAGTATGTAATATAAATTTACTGTAACTTTGATATTTTATTTAGAGTATATAAAATGTATTTGGTGTACTTTTAGTTAATATTATATGTACAATATATGAAATATATTTACTGTACATTTTGATATTTTATGTACAGTATAGAAGATATATTTGGTGTCCTTTTGATATTTTATGTAAATTATATAATATATATTTGGTGTAGTTTGTGATATTTTACATACGGTGTGTAATGTATATTTACTGTACTTTTTGATATTTTATTTACAGTATATAATATACATTTGGTGTAATATTTGATATTTTATGTACAGTATATTAAATATAATTAATGTAGTTTTTGATAGTTTATTTACAGTATATATAACACATATTTGGTGTACTTTTTGATATTTTATGTACAGTATGTAATATATATTTACTGTAATATTTGATATTTTATTTACATTATATAAAATGTATTTGGTGTACTTTTGGTTAATATTATATGTACAATATATGAAATATATTTACTGTAATTTTTGATATTTTATGTACGGTATAGAGGATATATTTGGTGTCCTTTTGATATTTTATGTAAATTATATAATATATATTTGGTGTAGATTGTGATATTTTACATAGGGTGTGTAAGATATATTTACTGTACTTTTTGATATTTTATTTACAGTAAATAATATACATTTGGTGTAATTTTTGATATTTTATGTACAGTATATTAAATATAATTACTGTAGTTTTTGATTGTGTATTTACAGTATATATAACACATATTTGGTGTACTTTTTGATATTTTATGTACAGTATGTAATATATATTTACTGTATTTTTGATATTTTATTTACAGTATATAAAATGTATTTGGTGTACTTTTAGTTAATATTATATGTACAATATATGAAATATATTTACTGTACATTTTAATATTTTATGTACAGTATAGAAGATATATTTGTTGTCCTTTTGATATTTTCTGTAAATTATATAATATATATTTGGCGTAGATTGTGATATTTTACATAGGGTGTGTAAGATATATTTACTGTACTTTTTGATATTTTATTTACAGTAAATAGTATACATTTGGTGTAATTTTTGATATTTTATGTACAGAATATTAAATATAATTACTGCAGTTTTGGATAGTTTATTTACAGTACATATAACACATATTGGGTGTACTTTTTGATGTTTTATGTACAGAATGTAATATATATTTACTGTACTTTTTGATATTTTATTTACAGTATATAAAATGTATTTGGTGTACTTTTAGTTAATATTATGTGTACAATATATGAAATATATTTACTGTACTTTTTGATATTTTATGTACATTATAGAAGATATATTTGGTGTCCTTTTGGTATTTTTTGTAAATTATATAATATTTATTTGGTGTAGTTGGTGATATTTTACATAGGGTGTGTTATATATATTTACTGTACTTTTTGATATTTTATTTACAGTATATAATAGACATTTGGTGTAATTTTTGATATTTTATGTACAGTATAGTAAATATAATTACTGTAGTTTTTGATAGTTTATTTACAGTATACATTACACATATTTGGTGTACTTTTTGACATTTTATGTACACTATGTAATATATATTTACTGTACTTTTTGATATTTTTTTTACAGTATATAAAATGTGTTTGGTGTACTTTTAGTTAATATTATATATACAATATATGAAATATATTTACTGTACTTTTTGATATTTTATGTACAGTATAGAAGATATATTTGGTGTACTTTTGATATTTTATGTAAATTATATAATATATATTTGGTGTAGTTTGTGATATTTCATAGGGTGTGTAATGTGTACTTACTGTACTTTTTGATATTTTATTTACAGTATATAATATACATTTGGTGTAATTTTTGATATTTTATGTACAGTATATTAAATATAATTACTGTAGTTTTTGATAGTTTATTTACAGTATATGTAACACATATTTAGTGTACTTTTTGATATTTTCTGTACAGTATGTAATATATATTTACTGTACTTTTGATATTTTATTTTCAGTATACAAAATGTATTTCGTGTACTTTTAGTTAATAATATATGTACAATGTATGAAATATATATACTGTACTTTTTGATATTTTATGTACAATATATAAGATATATTTGGTGTCCTTTTTATATTCTAAGTAAATTATATAATATATATTTGGTGTAATTTTTGATATTTTACATAGGGTGTGTAATATATATTTACTGTCCTTTTTGATATTTTATTTACAGTATTTAATGTATATTTGGTGTAATTTTTGATATTTTATATACAGTACATTGGATATGATTACTGTAGTTTTTGATATTTACAGTATATATAACACATATTTGGTGTACTTTTTGATGTTTTATGTACAGTATGTAATATAAATTTACTGTAATTTTGATATTTTATTTAGAGTATATAAAATGTATTTGGTGTACTTTTAGTTAATATTATATGTACAATATATGAAATATATTTACTGTACTTTTTGATATTTTGTGTACAGTATAGAAGATATATTTGGTGTCCTTTTGTTATTTTATGTAAATTATATAATATATATTTGGTGTAGTTTTTGATATTTTACATAGGGTGTGTCATATATATTTACTGTACTTTTTGATATTTTATTTACAGTATATAATATACATTTGGTGTAATTTTTGATATTTTATGAACAGTATAGTAAATATAATTACTGTAGTTTTTGATAGTTTATTTACAGTATATATAACACATATTTGGTGTAGTTTTTGATATTTTATGTACAGTATGTAATATATATTTACTGTAATTTTTGATAATTTACTTACAGTATATAAAATGTATTTGGTGTTCTTTTCGTTAATATTATATATACAATATATGAAATATATTTACTGTACTTTCTCATATTTTTTGTACAGTATAGAATATATAATTTGTGTCCTTTTGATATTTTACGTAAATTATATAATATATATTTGGTGTAGCTTTTGATATTTTACATAGGGTATGTCATATGTATTTACTGTACTTTTTGATATTTTATTCACAGTAAATAATTTACATTTGGTGTAATTTTTGATATTTCATGTACAGTATATTAAATATAATTACTGTAGTTTTTGATAGTTTATTTACAGTATATATAACACATATTTGGTGTACTTTTTGATATTTTATGTACAGTATGTAGTATATATTTACTGTACTTTTTGATATTTTATTTACAGTACATGAAATGTATTTGGTGTACTTTTAGTTAATATTATATGTACAATATATGAAATATATTTACTGTTCTTTTTGATATTTTATGTACAGTATATAATATGTATTTGGTGTCCTTTTGATATTTTATGTGAAGTTTATAATATATATTTAGTGTAGTTTTTGATATTTTCCATAGGGTGTGTAATATATATTTACTTTAATTTTTGATATTTTATTTACAGTAAATATTATACATTTGGTGTAATTTTTGATATTTTATGTACAGTATATTAAATATAATTACTGTAGTTTTTGATTGTTTATTTACAGTATATATAACACATATTTGGTCTACTTTTTGATATTTTATGTACAGTATGTAATATATATTTACTGTAATTTTTGATAATTTATTTACAGTATATAAAATGTATTTGGTGTACTTTTAGTTAATATTATATATACAATATATGAAATATATTTACTGTACATTTTGATATTTTATGTACAGTATATAAGATATATTTGGTGTCCTTTTGATATATTATGTAAATTTTATAATTTATATTTGGTGAAGTTTGTGATATTTTACATAGGGTGTGTAATATATATTTATTGTACTTTTTGATATTTTATTTACAGTATATAATATACATTCGGTGTTATTTTTTATATTTTATGTGCAGTATATTTAATATAATTAGTGTAGTTTTAATAGTTTATTTACAGTATATATAACACATATTTGGTGTACTTTTTGATATTTTTTGTACAGTATGTAATATAGATTTACTGTAATTTTTGATAATTTATTTACAGTATATGAAATGTATTTGGTGTACTTTTAGTTAATATTATATGTACAATATATGAAATATATTTACTGTACTTTTTGATATTTTATGTACAGTATATAAGATATATTTGGTGTCCTTTTGATATTTTATGTAAATTATATAATATATATTTGGTGTAGATTGTGATATTTTACATAGGGTGTGTAATATATATTTACTGTACTTTTTGATATTTTATTTACAGTAAATAATATACATTTGGTTTAATTTTTGACATTTTATGTACAGTATATTAAATATAATTACTGCAGTTTTTGATAGTTTATTTACAGTATATAAAACACAAATTTGGTGTACTTTTTGATATTTTATGTACAGAATGTAATATATATTTACTGTATATTTTGATAATTTATTTACAGTATATAAAATGTATTTGGTGTACTTTTAGTTAATAGTATATGTACAATATATGAAATATATTTACTGTACATTTTGATATTTCATGTTCAGTATATAAGATATATTTGGTGTCCTTTTGATATTTTATGTAAATTATATAATATATATTTTGTGTAGTTTGTGATATTTTACATAGGGTGTGTAATATATATTTACTGTATTTTTGGTATTTTCTTTACAGTAAATAATATATATTTGGTGTAATTTTTGATATTTTATGTACAGTATATTAAATATAATTAGTGTAGTTTTGATAGTTTATTTACAGTATATATAACACATATTTGGTGTACTTTTTGATATTTTATGTACAGTATGTAATATATATTTACTGTAATTTTTGATAATTTATTTACTGTATATAAAATGTATTTGGTGTACTTTTAGTTAATATTATATGTACAATATATGAAATATATTTACTGTACATTTTGATATTTTATGTACAGTATATAATCTATATTTGGTGTCCTTTTGAAATTTTATGTAAATCATATAATATATATTTGGTGTAGATTGTGATATTTTACATAGAGTGTGTAATATATATTTACTGTACTTTTTGGTATTTTCTTTACAGTAAATAATATATATTTGGTGTAATTTTTGATATTTTATGTACAGTATATTAAATATATTTAGTGTAGTTTTGATAGTTTATTTACAGTATATATAACACATATTTGGTGTACTTTTTGATATTTTATGTACAGTATGTAATATATATTTACTGTAATTTTTGATAACTTATTTACAGTATATAAAATGAATTTGGTGTACTTTTAGTTAATATTATATATAGAATATATGAAATATATTTACTGTACATTTTAATATTTTATGTACAGTATAGAAGATATATTTGGTGTCCTTTTGATATTTTATGTAAATTATATAATATATATTTGGTGAAGTTTGTGATATTTTACATAGGGTGTGTAATATATATTTACTGTACTTTTTGATATTTTATTTACAGTATATAACATACATTTGGTGTAATTTTTGATATTTTATGTACAGTATATTAAATATAATTAGTGTAGTTTTGATAGTTTATTTACAGTATATATAACACATATTTGGTGTACTTTTTGATATTTTATGTACAGTATGTAATATATGTTTACTGTAATTTTTCATAATGTATTTACAGTATATAAAATGTATTTGGTGTACTTTTAGTTAATATTATATGTATAATATATGAAATATATTTACTGTATATTTTGATATTTTATGTACAGTATATAAGATATATTTGGTGTCCTTTTGATATTTTATGTAAATTATATGATATATATTTGGTGTAGATTGTGATATTTTACATAGGGTGTGTAATATATATTTACTGTACTTTTTGATATTTTATTTACAGTAAATAATATACATTTGGTTTAATTTTTGATATTTTATGTACAGTATATTAAATATAATTACTGCAGTTTTTGATAGTTTATTTACAGTATATATAACACAAATTTGGTGTACTTTTTGATATTTTATGTACAGAATGTAATATATATTTACTGTACATTTTGATATTTTATTTACAGTATATAAAATGTATTTGGTGTACTTTTAGTTAATATTATATGTTCAATATATGAAATATATTTACTGTACATTTTGATATTTCATGTACAGTATATAAGATATATTTGGTGTCCTTTTGATATTTTATGTAAATTATATAATATATATTTGGTGTAGTTGGTGATATTTTACATAGGGTGTGTAATATATATTTACTGTACTTTTTGGTATTTTCTTTACAGTAAATAATATACATTTGGTGTAATTTTTGATATTTTATGTACAGTATATTAAATATAATTACTGTAGTTTTTGATAGTTTATTTACATTATATATAACATATATTTGGTGTACTTTTTGATATTTTATGTACAGTATGTAATATATATTTACTGTATTTTTGATATTTTATTTACAGTATATAAAATGTATTTGGTGTACTTTTAGTTAATATTATATGTACAATATAGGAAATATATTTACTGTACATTTTGATATTTTATGTACACTATATAAGATATATTTGGTGTCCTTTTGATATTTTATGTAAATTATATAATATATATTTGGTGTAGTTTGTGATATTTTACATAGGGTGTGTAAGATATATTTAGTGTACTTTTTGATATTTTATTTACAGTAAATAATATACATTTGGTGTAATTTTTGATATTTTATGTACAGTATGTTAAATATAATTACTGCAGTTTTTGATAGTTTATTTACAGTATATATAACACATATTTGGTGTACTTTTTGATATTTTATGTACAGAATGTAATATATATTTACTGTACATTTGATATTTTATTTACAGTATATAAAATGTATTTGGTGTACTTTTAGTTAATATTATATGTATAATATATGAAATATATTTACTGTACATTTTGATATTTCATGTTCAGTATATAAGATATATTTGGTGTCCTTTTGATATTTTATGTAAATTATATAATATATATTTGGTGTAGTTTGTGATATTTTACATAGGGTGTGTAATATATATTTACTGTACTTTTTGGTATTTTCTTTACAGTAAATAATATATATTTGGTGTAATTTTTGATATTTTATGTACAGTATATTAAATATAATTAGTGTAGTTTTGATAGTTTATTTACATTATATATAACACATATTTGGTGTACTTTTTGATATATTATGTACAGTATGTAATATATATTTACTGTAATTTTTGATAATTTATTTACTGTATATAAAATATATTTGGTGTACTTTTAGTTAATCTGATATGTACAATATATGAAATATATTTACTGTACTTTTTGATATTTTATGTACAGTATAATATATATATTTGGTGTCCTTTTGATATTTTATGTAAATTATATAATATATATTTGGTGTAGATTGTGATATTTTACATAGGGTGTTTAATATATATTTACTGTACTTTTTGATATTTTATTTACAGTAAATAATATACATTTGGTGTAATTTTTGATATTTTATGTACAGTATATTAAATATAATTACTGTAGATTTGATAGTTTATTTACAGTATATATTACACAAATTTGGTGTACTTTTTGATATTTTATGTACAGAATGTAATATATATTTACTGTACTTTTGATATTTTATTTACAGTATATAAAATGTATTTGGTGTACTTTTAGTTAATATTATATGTACAATATATGAAATATATTTAATGTACATTTTGATATTTCATCTTCAGTATATAAGATATAATTGGTGTCCTTTTGATATTTTATGGAAATTATATAATATATATTTGGTGTAGTTTGTGATATTTTACATAGGGTGTGTAATATATATTTACTGTACTTTTTGGTATTTTCTTTACAGTAAATAATATATATTTGGTGTAATTTTTGATATTTTATGTACAGTATATTAAATATAATTAGTGTAGTATTGATAGTTTATTTACAGTATATATAACACATATTTGGTGTACTTTTTGATATTTTATGTACAGTATGTAATATATATTTACTGTAATTTTTGATAATTTATTTGCAGTATATAAAATGAATTTGGTGTACTTTTAGTTAATATTATATATACAATATATGAAATATATTTACTGTACATTTTGATATTTTATGTACAGTATATAAGATATATTTGGTGTCGTTTTGATATTTTATGTAAATTATATAATATATATTTGGTGAAGATTGTGATATTTTACATAGGTTGTGTAATATATATTTATTGTACTTTTTGATATTTTATTTACAGTATATAATATACATTCGGTGTAATTTTTTATATTTTATGTACAGTATATTTAATATAATTAGTGTAGTTTTAATAGTTTATTTACAGTATATATAACACATATTTGGTGTACTTTTTGATATTTTTTGTACAGTATGTAATATAGATTTACTGTAATTTTTGACAATTTATTTACAGTATATGAAATGTATTTGGTGTACTTTTAGTTAATATTATATGTACAATATATGACATATATTTACTGTACTTTTTGATATTTTATGTACAGTATATAAGATATATTTGGTGTCCTTTTGATATTTTATGTAAATTATATAATATATATTTGGTGTAGATTGTGATATTTTACATAGGGTGTGTAATATATATTTACTGTACTTTTTGATATTTTATTTACAGTAAATAATATACATTTGGTTTAATTTTTGATATTTTATGTACAGTATATTAAATATAATTTCTGCAGTTTTTGATATTTTATTTACAGTATGTAAAACACAAATTTGGTGTACTTTTTGATATTTTATGTACAGAATGTAATATATATTTAATGTACATTTTGATAATTTATTTACAGTATATAAAATGTATTTGGTGTACTTTTAGTTAATATTATATGTACAATATATGAAATATATTTACTGTACATTTTGATATTTCATGTTCAGTATATAAGATATATTTGGTGTCCTTTTGATATTTTATGTAAATTATATAATGTATATTTGGTGTAGTTTGTGATATTTTACATAGGGTGTGTAATATATATTTACTGTATTTTTGGTATTTTCTTTACAGTAAATAATATATATTTGGTGTAATTTTTGATATTTTATGTACAGTATATTAAATATAATTAGTGTAGTATTGATAGTTTATTTACAGTATATATAACACATATTTGGTGTACTTTTTGATATTTTATGTACAGTATGTAATATATATTTACTGTAATTTTTGATAATTTTTTTACTGTATATAAAATGTATTTGGTGTACTTTTAGTTAATATTATATGTACAATATATGAAATATATTTACCGTACATTTTGATATTTTATGTACAGTATATAATCTATATTTGGTGTCCTTTTGATATTTTATGTAAATTATATAATATATATTTGGTGTAGATTGTGATATTTTACATAGGGTGTGTAATATATATTTACTGTACTTTTTGGTATTTTCTTTACAGTAAATAATATATATTTGGTGTAATTTTTGATATTTTATGTACAGTATATTAAATATAATTAGTGTAGTTTTGATAGTTTATTTACAGTATATATAACACATATTTGGTGTACTTTTTGATATTTTATGTACAGTATGTAATATATATTTACTGAAATTTTTGATAATTTATTTACAGTATATAAAATGAATTTGTTGTACTTTTAGTTAATATTATATATACAATATATGAAATATATTTACTGTACATTTTGATATTTTATGTACAGTATAGAAGATATATTTGGTATCCTTTTGATATTTTATGTAAATTATATAATATATATTTGGTGAAGTTTGTGATATTTTACATAGGGTGTGTAATATATATTTACTGTACTTTTTGATATTTTATTTACAGTATATAATATACATTTGGTGTAATTTTTGATATTTTATGTACAGTATATTAAATATAATTAGTGTAGTTTTGATAGTTTATTTACAGTATATATAACACATATTTGGTGTACTTTTTGATATTTTATGTACAGTATGTAATATATGTTTACTGTAATTTTTGATAATGTATTTACAGTATATAAAATGTATTTGGTGTACTTTTAGTTAATATTATATGTACAATATATGAAATATATTTACTGTAGTTTTTGATATTTTATGTACAGTATATAAGATATATTTGGTGTCCTTTTGATATTTTATGTAAATTATATGATATATATTTGGTGTAGATTGTGATATTTTACATAGGGTGTGTAATATATATTTAATGTACTTTTTGATATTTTATTTACAGTAAATAATATACATTTGGTTTAATTTTTGATATTTTATGTACAGTATATTAAATATAATTACTGCAGTTTTTGATAGTTTATTTGCAGTATATAAAACACAAATTTGGTGTACTTTTGATATTTTATGTACAGAATGTAATATATATTTACTGTACATTTTGATATTTTATTTACAGTATATAAAATGTATTTGGTGTACTTTTAGTTAATATTATATGTTCAATATATGAAATATATTTACTGTACATTTTGATATTTCATGTTCAGTATATAAGATATATTTGGTGTCCTTTTGATATTTTATGTAAATTATATGATATATATTTGGTGTAGTTGGTGATATTTTACATAGGGTGTGTAATATATATTTACTGTACTTTTTGGTATTTTCTTTACAGTAAATAATATATATTTGGTGTAATTTTAGATATTTTATGTACAGTATATTAAATATAATTAGTGCAGTTTTGATAGTTTATTTACAGTAAAGATAACACATATTTGGTGTACTTTTTGATATTTTATGTACAATATGTAATATATATTTACTGTAATTTTTGATATTTTATTTACAGTATATAAAATGTATTTGGTGTACTTTTAGTTAATATTTTATATACAATATATGAAATATATTTACTGTACATTTTGATATTTTATGTACAGTATAGAAGATATATTTGGTGTCCTTTTGATATTTTATGTAAATTATATAATATATATTTGGTGAGTTTGTGATATTTTACATAGGGTGTGTAATATATATTTACTGTACTTTTTGATATTTTATTTACAGTATATAATATACATTTTGTGTAATTTTTGATATTTTATATACAGTATATTAAATATAATTACTGTAGGTTTTGATAGTTTATTTACAGTATACATAACACATATTTGGTTTACTTTTTTATATTTTATGAACTGTATGTAATATATATTTACTGTACTTTTTGATATTTTATTTACACTATATAAAATGTATTTGGTGTACTGTTAGTTAATATTATATGTACAATATATGAAATATATTTAGTGTACATTTTGACATTTTATGTACAGTATATAAGATATATTTGGTGTACTTTACATATTTTATGTAAATAATATAATATATATTTTGTGTACATTGTGATATTTTACATATGGTGTGTAATATATATTTACTGCACTTTATGATATTTTATTTACAGTATATAATATACATTTGGTGTAATTTTTCATATTTTATGTACAGTATATTAAATATAATTACTGTAGAATTTATAGTATATTTACAGTATATATAACACATATTTGGTGTAATTTTTGATATTTTATGTACAGTATGTAATATATATTTACTGTATTTTTGATATCTTATTTACAGTATATAAAATGTATTTTGTGTACTTTTAGTTAATATTATACGTACAATATATGAAATACATTTACTGTAATTTTTGATATTTTATGTACAGTATAAAAGATATATTTGGTGTCCTTTTGATATTTTATGTAAATTATACAATATATATTTGGTGTAGATTGTGATATTTTACATAGGGTGTGAAATATATATTTACTGAACTTTTTGGTATTTTATTTACAGTAAATAATATAAATTTGGTGTAATTTTTGATATTTTATGTACAGTATATTAAATATAATTACTGTAGATTTTGATAGTTTACTTAGAGGATATATATCACGTATTTGGTGTACTTTTTCATATTTAAGTACAGTATGTAATATATATTTACTGTACTTTTTGATATTTTATTTACAGTATATAAAATGTATTTGGTGTACTTTTAGTTAATATTATATGTACAATATATAAAATATATTTACTGTACATTTTGATATTTTATGTGCTGTATATAAGGTATATTTGGTGTCCTTTTGATATTTTATGTAAATTATATAATATATATTTGGTGTAGTTTGTGATATTATACATAGGGTGTGTAATATATATTTACAGTACTTTTTGATATTTTATTTACAGTAAATAATATACATTTGGTGTAATTTTTGATATTTTATGTACAGTATATTAAATATAATTACTGTAGTTTTTGATAGTTTATTTACACTATATATAACACATATTTGGTGTACTTTGTGATATTTTATGTACAGTATGTAATATATATTTACCTATATTTTTGATATTTTATTTACACTATATAAATTGTATTTGGTGTACTTTTAGTTAATATTATATGTACAATATATGAAAAATATTTACTGTACAATTTGATATTTTATGTACAGTGTATAAGATATATTTGGTGTCCTTTTGATATTTTATGTAAATTATATAATATATATTTGGTGTAGATTGTGATATTTTACATATGGTGTGTAATATATATTTACTGTACTTTTTGATATTTTATTTACAGTAAATAACATACATTTGGTGTAATTTTGATATTTTATGTACAGTATATTAAATATAATTACTGTAGTATTTGATAGTATATTTAGAGTATATATAACACATATTTGGTGGACATTTTGATATTTTATGTACAGTATGTAATATATATTTACTGTAATATTTGATATTTTATTTACAGTATAAAAATTGTATTTGGTGTACTTTTAGTTAATATTATATGTACAATATATGAAATATATTTACTGTACATTTTGATATTTTATGTACAGTATATAAGATATATTTGGTGTCCTTTTGCTATTTTATGTAAATTATATAATATATATTTGGTGTAGTTTTTGATATTTTACATAGGGTGTGCAATGTATATTTACTGTACTTTTTGATATTTTATTTACAGTATATTATACATTTGGTGTAATATTTTATATTTTATGTGCAGTATATTAAATATAATTACTGTAGCTTTTGATAGTTTATTTAAAGTATATATAACACATATTTGGTTTACTTTTTATATTTTCGGAACTGTATGTAATATATATTTACTGTACTTTTTATATTTTATTTACAGTATATAAAATGTATTTGGTGTACTGTTAGTTAATATTATATGTACAATATATGAAATATATTTACTGTACTTTTTGATATTTTATGTACAGTATATATGATATATTTGGTGTCCTTTTGATATTTTATGTAAATTATATAATATATATTTGGTGTAGATTGTGATATTTTACATATGGTGTGTAATATATATTTAGTGTACTTTTTGATATTTTATTTACAGTAAATAATATACTTTTGGTGTAATTTTTGATATTTAATGTACAGTATATTATATATAATTACTGTAGTTTTTGATAGTTTATTCACAGTATATATAACACATATTTGGTGTACTTTTTTATATTTCATGTACTGTATGTAATATATATTTACTGTAATTTTTGATATTTTATTTACACTATATAAAATGTATTTGGTGTACTTTTAGTTAATATTATATGTACAATATATGAAATATATTTACTGTAATTGTTGATATTTTATGTACAGTATATTACATATATTTGGTGTCCTTTTGATATTTTATGTAAATTATATAATATATATTTGGTGTAGATTGTGATATTTTACATATGGTGTGTAATATATATTTACTGTACTTTTTGGTATTTTATTTACAGTAAATAATATACATTTGGTGTAATTTTTGATATTTTATATACAGTGTATTAAATATAATTACTGTAGTTTTTGATAGTTTATTTAGAGCATATATAACACATATTTGGTGTACTTTTTGATATTTTATGTACAGTGTGTAGTATATATTCACTGTAATTTTTCATATATTATTTACACTATATAAAGTTTATTTGGTGTACTTTTAGTTAATATTATATGTACAATATATGAAATATATTTACTGTACATTTTGATATTTTATGTACAGTATATAGGATATATTTGGTGTCCTTTTGATATTATATGTAAATTATATAATATCTATTTGGTGCAGATTGTGATATTTTACATATGGTGTGTAATATATATTTACTGTACTTTTTGAAAGTTTATTTACACTATATGAAATGTATTTGGTGTACTTTTAGTTAATATTATATGTACAATATATGAAATATATTTACTGTACTTTTTGATATTTTATGTACAGTATATAAGATATGTTTGGTGTCCTTTTGATATTTTATATAAATTATATAATATATATTTGTTGTAGATTGTGATATTTTTCATATGGTGTGTAATATATATTTACTGTACATTTTGATATTTTATTTACAGTAAATAATATTCATTTGGTGTAATTTTTGATATTTTATGTACAGTATATTAAATTTAATTACTGTAGTTTTGATAGTTTATTTACAGTGTATATAACACATATTTGTTGTACTATTTGATATTTTATGTACAGTATGTAATATAAATTTACTGTAATTTTTGGTATTTTATTTACAGTATATAAAATCTATTTGGTGTACTTTTAGTTAATATTACATGTACAATATATGAAATATATTTACTGTACATTTTGATATTTTTGTACAGTATATAAGGTATATTTGGTATCCTTTTGATATTTTATGTAAATTATATAATATATATTTGGTGTAGTTTGTGATATTTTACATAGGGTGTGTAATATATATTTACTGTACTTTTTGGTATTTAATTTACAGTAAATAATATACATTTGGTGTAATTTTTGGTATTTTATGTACAGTATATTAAATATAATTACTGTAGATTTTGATAGTTTATTTACAGTATATATAACACATTTTTGGTGTACTTTTTGATATTTTATGTACAGTATGTAATATATACTCACTGTAATTTTTGATATTTTATTTACACTATATAAAATGTATTTGGTGTACTTTTAGTTAATATTATATGTACAATATATGAAATATATTTACTGTACTTTTTGATATTTTATGTACAGTATATAAGATATATTTGGTGTACTTTTGATATCTTATGAAAATTATATAATATATATTTGATGTAGATTGTGATATTTTACATATGGTGTGTAATATATATTTAATGCAATTTTTGATATTTTATTTACTGTAAATAACATACATTTGGTGTAATTTTTTATATTTTATGTACAGTATATTAAATATAATTACTGTAGTTTTTGATAGTTTATTTAGTGTATATATAACACATATTTGGTGTACTATTTGATAATATATGTACAGTATGTAATATATAGTTACTGTAATTTTTGATATTTTATTTACAGTATATAAAATATATTCGTTGTACTTTTAGTTAATATTATATATACAATATATGAAATATATTTACTGTACATTTTGATATTTTATGTAAAGTATATAAGGTATATTTTTTGTCCTTTTGATATTTTATGTAAATTATATAATATATATTTGGTGTAGTTTTTGATATTTTACATAGTGTGTGTAATATATATTTACTGTAATTTTTGGTGCTTTATTTAGAGTAAATAATATACATTTGGTGTAATTTTTGATATTTTATGTACAGTAAATTAAAAATAATTACTGTAGTTTTTGATAGTTTATTTACAGTATATATAACACATATTTTGTGTACTTTTTGGTATTTTATCTACAGTATGTAATATATATTCACTGTAATTTTTTATATTTTATTTACGCTATATAAAAGGTATTTGGTGTACTTTTAGTTAATATTATATGTACAATATATGAAATATATTTACTGTAATTTTTGATATTTTATGTACAGTATATAAGATATATTTGGTGTCCTTTTGATAGTTTCTGTAAATTATATAATATATATTTGGTGTAGATTGTGATACTTTACATATGGTGTGTAATATATATTTACTGTAGTTTTTGATATTTTATTTACAGTATATAAAATGTATTTGGTGTACTGTTAGTTAATATTATATGTACAATATATGAAATATATTTACTGTACATTTTGATATTTTATGTACAGTATATCAGATATATTTGGTGTACTTTTGATATTTTATGTAAATTATATAATATATATTTTGTGTAGATTGTGATATTTTACATAAGGTGTGTCATATATATTTACTGTTGTTTTTGATATATTATTTACAGTAAATAACATACATTTGGTGAAATTTCTGATATTTTTTGTACAGTATATTAAATATAATTACTGTAGTTTTTCATAGTTTATTTACAGTATATATAACACATATTTGGTGTACTTTTTGATAATATATGTACAGTATGTAATATATATTTACTGTAATTTTTGATATTTTATTGACAGTATATAAAATGTATTCGGTGAACTTTTAGTTAATATTATATATACAATATATGAAATATATTTACTGTACTTTTTGATATTTTATGTACAGTATATGAGATATATTTGGTGTCCTTTGATATTTATTGTGAATTATAAAATATATACTTGGTGTAGTTTTTGATATTTTACATAATGTGTGTCATATATATTCACTGTCCTTTTTGATATTTTATTTACGGTATATAATATACATTTGGTGTGATTTTTGAAATTTTATGTACAGTATATTAAATACAATTACAGTAGTTTTTGATAGTTTACAGTATATATAACACATATTTGGTGTATTTTTGATATTTTATGTACAGTATGTAATATATATTTACTGTAATTTTTGATATTTTATTTACAGTATATAAAATGTATTTGGTGTACTTTTAGTTAATATTATATGTACAATATATGAAATATATTTACTGTACTTTTTGATATTTTATGTACAGTATATGAGATATATTTGGTGTCCTTTGATATTTATTGTAAATTATAAAATATATACTCGGTGTAGTTTTTGAGATTTTACATAGTGTGTGTCATATATATTCACTGTCCTTTTTGATATTTTATTTACGGTATATAATATACATTTGGTGTGATATTTGAAATTTTATGTACAGTATATTAAATATAATTACTGTAGTTTTTGATAGTTTACAGTATATATAACACATATTTGGTGTACTTTTTGATATTTTATGTACAGTATATAATATATATTTACTGTAATTTTTGATACTTTATTTACAGTATATAAAATGTATTTGGTGTACTTTTAGTTAATATTATATGTACAATATATGTAATATATTTACTGTACTTTTTGATATTTTACATACAGTATATAAGATATATTTGGTGACCTTCCGATATTTTTTGTAAATTATATAATATATATTTGGTGTAAATTTGGATATTTTACATAGGGTGTGTAATATATATTTACTGTATTTTGGATATTTTATTTACACCATATAATGTACATTTGGAGTAATTTTTGATATTTTATGTACAGTATATTGAATATAATTACTGTAGTTTTTTATAGTTTACAGTATATATAACACATATTTGGTGTACTTTTTGATATTTTATGTACAGTATGTAATATATATTTACTGTAATTTTTGATATTTTATTTAAAGTACATAAAATGTATTTGGTGTACTTTTAGTTAATATTATATGTACAATATATGAAATATATTTACTGTACTTTTTGATATTTTATGTACAGTATATGAGATATATTTGGTGTCCTTTGATATATATTGTAAATTATAAAATATATACTTGGTGTAGTTTTTGATATTTTACATAGTGTGTGTCATATATATTCACTGTCCTTTTTGATATTTTGTTTACGGTATATAATATACATTTGGTGTGATTTTTGAAATTTTATGTACAGTATATTGAATATAATTACTGTAGTTTTTTATAGTTTACAGTATATATAACACATATTTGGTGTACTTTTTGATATTTTATGTACAGTATGTAATATATATTTACTGTAATTTTTGATATTTTATTTAAAGTACATAAAATGTATTTGGTGTACTTTTAGTTAATATGATAAGTACAATATATGAAATATATTTACTGTACTTTTTGATATTTTATGTACAGTATATGAGATATATTTGGTGTCCTTTGATATTTATTGTAAATTATAAAATATATACTTGTTGTAGTTTTTGATATTTTACATAGTGTGTGTCATATATATTCACTGTCCTTTTTGATATTTTATTTACGGTATATAATAAACATTTGGTGTGATTTTTGAAATTTTATGTACGGTATATTAAATATAATTACCGTAGTTTTTGATAGTTTACAGTATATATAACACATATTTGGTGTACTTTTTGATATTTTATGTACAGTATGTAATATATATTTACTGTAATTTTTGATATTTTATTTACAGTATATAAAATGTATTTGGTGTACTTTTAGTTAATATTATATGTACAATATATGAAATATATTTACTGTACTTTTTGATATTTTATGTACAGTATATGAGATATATTTGGTGTCCTTTGATATTTATTGTAAATTATAAAATATATACTTGGTGTAGTTTTTGATATTTTACATAGTGTGTGTCATATATATTCACTGTCCTTTTTGATATTTTCTTTACGGTATATAATATACATTTGGTGTGATTTTTGAAATTTTATGTACCGTATATTAAATATAATTACTGTAGTTTTCGAGAGTTTACAGTATATATAACACATATTTGGTGTACTTTTTGATATTTTATGTGCAGTATGTAATATATATTTACTGTAATTTTTGATATTTTATTTACAGTATATAAAATGTATTTGGTGTACTTTTAGTTAATATTATATGTAGAATATATGAAATATATTTACTGTAGTTTTTGATATTTTACGTACAGTATATAGGATATATTTGGTGTCCTTCCGATATTTTTTGTAAATTATATAATGTATATTTGGTGTAATATTTGATATTTTACATAGGGTGTGTAATATATATTTACTGTATTTTGGATATATTATTTACACTATATAATGTACATTTGGAGTAATTTTTGACATTTTATGTACAGTATATTAAATATAATTACTGTAGTTTTTGATAGTTTATTTACAGTATATATAACACATGTTTGGTGTAATTTTTGATATTTTATGTACAGTATGTAATATATATTTACTGTACTTTTTGATATTTTATTTAAAGTACATAAAATGTATTTGGTGTACTTTTAGTTAATATTATATGTACAATATATGAAATATATTTACTGTACTTTTTGATATTTTATGTACAGTATATGAGATATATTTGGTGTCCTTTGATATATATTGTAAATTATAAAATATATACTTGGTGTAGTTTTTGATATTTTACATAGTGTGTGTCATATATATTCACTGTCCTTTTTGATATTTTATTTACGGTATATAATATACATTTGGTGTGATTTTTGAAATTTTATTTACAGTATATTAAATATAATTACTGTAGTTTTTGATAGTTTACAGCATATATAACACATATTTGGTGTACTTTTTGATATTTTATGTACAGTATGTAATATATATTTACTGTAATTTTTGATATTTTATTTACGGTATATAATATAAATTTGGTGTGATTTTTGAAATTTTATGTACAGTATATTAAATATAATTACTGTAGTTTTTGATAGTTTACAGTATATATAACACATATTTGGTGTACTTTTTGATATTTTATGTACAGTATGTAATATATATTTACTGTAATTTTTGATATTTTATTTACAGTATATAAAATGTATTTGGTGTACTTTTAGTTAATATTATATGTACAATATATGTAATATATTTACTGTACTTTTTGATATTTTACATACAGTATATAAGATATATTTGGTGACCTTCCGATATTTTTTGTAAATTATATAATATATATTTGGTGTAAATTTGGATATTTTACATAGGGTGTGTAATATATATTTACTGTATTTTGGATATTTTATTTACACCATATAATGTACATTTGGAGTAATTTTTGATATTTTATGTACAGTATATTGAATATAATTACTGTAGTTTTTAATAGTTTATTTACAGTATATATAACACATATTTGGTGTACTTTTTGATATTTTATGTATAGTATGTAATATATATTTACTGTAATTTTTGATATTTTATTTACAGTATATAAAATGTATTTGGTGTACTTTTAGTTAGTATTATATGTACAATATATGGAATATATTTACTGTAGTTTTTGATATTTTACGTACAGTATATAGGATATATTTGGTGTCCTTCCGATATTTTTTGTAAATTATATAATGTTTATTTGGTGTAATATTTGATATTTTACATAGGGTGTGTAATATATATTTACTGTATTTTGCATATATTTTTTACACTATATAATGTACATTTGGAGTAATTTTTGACATTTTATGTACAGTATATTAAATATAATTACTGTAGTTTTTGATAGTTTATTTACAGTATATATAACACATGTTTGGTGTAATTTTTGATATTTTATGTACAGTATGTAATATATATTTACTGTACTTTTTGATATTTTATTTACAGTATATAAAATGTATTTGGTGTACTTTTAGTTAATATTATATGTACAATATATGAAATATATTTACTGTACTTTTTGATATTTTATGTACAGTATATGAGATATATTTCGTGTCCTTTGATATTTATTGTAAATTATAAAATATATACTTGGTGTAGTTTTTGATATTTTACATAGTGTGTGTCATATATATTCACTGTCCTTTTTGATATTTTATTTACGGTATATAATATACATTTGGTGTGATTTTTGAAATTTTATGTACAGTATATTAAATATAATTACTGTAGTTTTCGATAGTTTACAGTATATATAACACATATTTGGTGTACTTTTTGATATTTTATGTGCAGTATGTAATATATATTTACTGTAATTTTTGATATTTTATTTACAGTATATAAAATGTATTTGGTGTACTTTTAGTTAATATTATATGTACAATATATGTAATATATTTACTGTACTTTTTGATATTTTACATACAGTATATAAGATATATTTGGTGACCTTCCGATATTTTTTGTAAATTATACAATATATACTTGGTGTAAATTTGGATATTTTACATAGGGTGTGTAATATATATTTACTGTATTTTGGATATTTTATTTACACCATATAAAGTACATTTGGAGTAATTTTTGATATTTTATGTACAGTATATTGAATATAATTACTGTAGTTTTTAATAGTTTATTTACAGTATATATAACACATGTTTGGTGTACTTTTTGATATTTTATGTATAGTATGTAATATATATTTACTCTAATTTTTGGTATTTTATTTACAGTATATAAAATGTATTTGGTGTACTTTTAGTTAATATTATATGTACAATATATGAAATATATTTACTGTACTTTTTGATATTTTATGTACAGTATATGAGATATATTTGGTGTCCTTTGATATTTATTGTAAATTATAAAATATATACTTGGTGTAGTTTTTGATATTTTACATAATGTGTGTCATATATATTCACTGTCCTTTTTGATATTTTATTTACGGTATATAATATACATTTGGTGTGATTTTTGAAATTTTATGTACAGTATATTAAATACAATTACAGTAGTTTTTGATAGTTTACAGTATATATAACACATATTTGGTGTACTTTTTGATATTTTATGTACAGTATGTAATATATATTTACTGTAATTTTTGATATTTTATTTACAGTATATAAAATGTATTTGGTGTACTTTTAGTTAATATTATATGTACAATATATGAAATATATTTACTGTACTTTTTGATATTTTATGTACAGTATATGAGATATATTTGGTGTCCTTTGATATTTATTGTAAATTATAAAATATATACTCGGTGTAGTTTTTGAGATTTTACATAGTGTGTGTCATATATATTCACTGTCCTTTTTGATATTTTATTTACGGTATATAATATACATTTGGTGTGATATTTGAAATTTTATGTACAGTATATTAAATATAATTACTGTAGTTTTTGATAGTTTACAGTATATATAACACATATTTGGTGTACTTTTTGATATTTTATGTACAGTATGTAATATATATTTACTGTAACTTTTGATATTTTATTTACAGTATATAAAATGTATTTGGTGTACTTTTAGTTAATATTATATGTACAATATATGTAATATATTTACTGTACTTTTTGATATTTTACATACAGTATATAAGATATATTTGGTGACCTTCCGATATTTTTTGTAAATTATATAATATATATTTGGTGTAAATTTGGATATTTTACATAGGGTGTGTAATATGTATTTACTGTATTTTGGATATTTTATTTACACCATATAATGTACATTTGGAGTAATTTTTGATATTTTATGTACAGTATATTGAATATAATTACTGTAGTTTTTTATAGTTTACAGTATATATAACACATATTTGGTGTACTTTTTGATATTTTATGTACAGTATGTAATATATATTTACTGTAATTTTTGATATTTTATTTAAAGTACATAAAATGTATTTGGTGTACTTTTAGTTAATATTATATGTACAATATATGAAATATATTTACTGTACTTTTTGATATTTTATGTACAGTATATGAGATATATTTGGTGTCCTTTGATATATATTGTAAATTATAAAATATATACTTGGTGTAGTTTTTGATATTTTACATAGTGTGTGTCATATATATTCACTGTCCTTTTTGATATTTTATTTACGGTATATAATATACATTTGGTGTGATTTTTGAAATTTTATGTACAGTATATTGAATATAATTACTGTAGTTTTTTATAGTTTACAGTATATATAACACATATTTGGTGTACTTTTTGATATTTTATGTACAGTATGTAATATATATTTACTGTAATTTTTGATATTTTATTTACGGTATATAATATACATTTGGTGTGATTTTTGAAATTTTATGTACAGTATATTAAATATAATTACTGTAGTTTTTGATAGTTTACAGTATATATAACACATATTTGGTGTACTTTTTGATATTTTATGTACAGTATGTAATATATATTTACTGTAATTTTTGATATTTTATTTACAGTATATAAAATGTATTTGGTGTACTTTTAGTTAATGTTATATGTACAATATATGTAATATATTTACTGTACTTTTTGATATTTTACATACAGTATATAAGATATATTTGGTGACCTTCCGATATTTTTTGTAAATTATATAATATATATTTGGTGTAAATTTGAATATTTTACATAGGGTGTGTAATATATATTTACTGTATTTTGGATATTTTATTTACACCATATAATGTACATTTGGAGTAATTTTTGATATTTTATGTACAGTATATTGAATATAATTTCTGTAGTTTTTAATAGTTTATTTACAGTATATATAACACATATTTGGTGTACTTTTTGATATTTTATGTACAGTATGTAATATATATTTACTGTAATTTTTGATATTTTATTTACAGTATATAAAATGTATTTGGTGTACTTTTAGTTAATATTATATGTAGAATATATGAAATATATTTACTGTACTTTTTGATATTTTATGTACAGTATATGAGATATATTTGGTGTCCTTTGATATTTATTGTAAATTATAAAATATATACTTGGTGTAGTTTTTGATATTTTACATAGTGTGTGTCATATATATTCACTGTCCTTTTTGATATTTTATTTACGGTATATAATATACATTTGGTGTGATTTTTGAAATTTTATGTACAGTATATTAAATATAATTACTGTAGTTTTTGATAGTTTACAGTATATATAACACATATTTGGTGTACTTTTTGATATTTTATGTGCAGTATGTAATATATATTTACTGTAATTTTTGATATTTTATTTACAGTATATAAAATGTATTTGGTGTACTTTTAGTTAATATTATATGTACAATATATGTAATATATTTACTGTACTTTTTGATATTTTACATACAGTATATAAGATATATTTGGTGACCTTCCGATATTTTTTGTAAATTATACAATATATATTTGGTGTAAATTTGGATATTTTACATAGGGTGTGTAATATATATTTACTGTATTTTGGATATTTTATTTACACCATATAAAGTACATTTGGAGTAATTTTTGATATTTTATGTACAGTATATTGAATATAATTACTGTAGTTTTTAATAGTTTATTTACAGTATATATAACACATATTTGGTGTACTTTTTGATATTTTATGTACAGTATGTAATATATATTTACTGTAATTTTTGATATTTTATTTACAGTATATAAAATGTATTTGGTGTACTTTTAGTTAATATTATATGTACAATATATGAAATATATTTACTGTACTTTTTGATATTTTATGTACAGTATATGAGATATATTTGGTGTCCTTTGATATTTATTGTAAATTATAAAATATATACTCGGTGTAGTTTTTGAGATTTTACATAGTGTGTGTCATATATATTCACTGTCCTTTTTGATATTTTATTTACGGTATATAATATACATTTGGTGTGATTTTTGAAATTTTATGTACAGTATATTAAATATAATTACTGTAGTTTTTGATAGTTTACAGTATATATAACACATATTTGGTGTACTTTTTGATATTTTATGTACAGTATGTAATATATATTTACTGTAATTTTTGATATTTTATTTACAGTATAGAAAATGTATTTGGTGTACTTTTAGTTAATACTATATGTACAATATTTGTAATATATTTAGTGTACTTTTTGGTATTTTACATACAGTATATAAGATATATTTGGTGACCTTCCGATATTTTTTGTAAATTATATAATATATATTTGGTGTAAATTTGGATATTTAACATAGGGTGTGTAATATATATTTACTGTATTTTGGATATTTTATTTACACCATATAATGTACATTTGGAGTAATTTTTGATATTTTATGTACAGTATATTGAATATAATTACTGTAGTTTTTAATAGTTTATTTACAGTATATATAACGCATATTTGGTGTACTTTTTGATATTTTATGTATAGTATGTAATATATATTTACTGTAATTTTTGATATTTTATTTACAGTATATAAAATGTATTTGGTGTACTTTTAGTTAATATTATATGTACAATATATGAAATATATTTACTGTACTTTTTGATATTTTATGTACAGTATATGAGATATATTTGGTGTCCTTTGATATTTATTGTAAATTATAAAATATAAACTTGGTGTAGTTTTTGATATTTTACATAGTGTGTGTCATATATATTCACTGTCCTTTTTCATATTTTATTTACGGTATATAATATACATTTGGTGTGATTTTTGAAATTTTATGTACAGTATATTAAATATAATTACTGTAGTTTTTGATAGTTTACAGTATATATAACACATATTTGGTGAACTTTTTGATATTTTATGTACAGTATGTAATATATATTTACTGTAATTTTTGATATTTTATTTACAGTATATAAAATGTATTTGGTGTACTTTTAGTTAATATTATATGTACAATATATGTAATATATTTACTGTACTTTTTGATATTTTACATACAGTATATAAGATATATTTGGTGACCTTCCGATATTTTTTGTAAATTATATAATATATATTTGGTGTAAATTTGGATATTTTACATAGGGTGTGTAATATATATTTACTGTATTTTGGATATTTTATTTACACCATATAATGTACATTTGGAGTAATTTTTGATATTTTATGTACAGTATATTGAATATAATAACTGTAGTTTTTAATAGTTTATTTACAGTATATATAACACATATTTGGTGTACTTTTTGATATTTTATGTATAGGATGTAATATATATTTCCTGTAGTTTTTGATATTTTATTTACAGTGTATAAAATGTATTTGGTGTACTTTTAGTTAATATTATATGTACAATATATGAAATATATTTACTGTAGTTTTTGATATTTTACGTACAGTATATAGGATATATTTGGTTTCCTTCCGATATTTTTTGTAAATTATATAATATATATTTGATGTAATATTTGATATTTTACATAGGGTGTGTAATATATATTTACTGTATTTTGGATATATTATTTACACTATATAATGTACATTTGGAGTAATTTTTGACATTTTATGTACAGTATATTAAATATAATTACTGTAGTTTTTGATAGTTTATTTACAGTATATATAACACATGTTTGGTGTAATTTTTGATATTTTATGTACAGTATGTAATATATATTTACTGTACTTTTTGATATTTTATTTACAGTATATAAAATGTATTTGGTGTACTTTTAGTTAATATTATATGTACAATATATGTAATATATTTACTGTACTTTTTGATATTTTACATACAGTATACAAGATATATTTGGTGACCTTCCGATATTTTTTGTAATTTATATAATATATATTTGGTGTAAATTTGAATATTTTACATAGGGTGTGTAATATATATTTACTGTATTTTGGATATTTTATTTACACCATATAATGTACATTTGGAGTAATTTTTGATATTTTATGTACAGTATATTGAATATAATTACTGTAGTTTTTAATAGTTTATTTACAGTATATATAACACATATTTGGTGTACTTTTTGATATTTTATGTATAGTATGTAATATATATTTACTGTAATTTTTGATATTTTATTTACAGTATATAAAATGTATTTGGTGTACTTTTAGTTAATATTATATGTACAATATATGAAATATATTTACTGTAGTTTTTGATATTTTACGTACAGTATATAGGATATATTTGGTGTCCTTCCGATATTTTTTGTAAATTATATAATATATATTTGGTGTAATATTTGATATTTTACATAGGGTGTGTAATATATATTTACTGTATTTTGGATATATTATTTACACTACATAATGTACATTTGGAGTAATTTTTGTCATTTTATGTACAGTATATTAAATATAATTACTGTAGTTTTTGATAGTTTATTTACAGTATATATAACACATGTTTGGTGTAATTTTTGATATTTTATGTACAGTATGTAATATATATTTACTGTAATTTTGATATTTTATTTACAGTATATAAAATGTATTTGGTGTATTTTAGTTAATATTATATGTACAATATATGTAATATATTTACTGTACTTTTTGATATTTTACGTACAGTATATAAGATATATTTGGTGACCTTCTGATATTTTTTGTAAATTATATAATATATATTTGGTGTAAATTTGGATATTTAACATAGGGTGTGTAATATATATTTACTGTATTTTGGATATTTTATTTACACCATATAATGTACATTTGGAGTAATTTTTGATATTTTATGTACAGTATATTGAATATAATTACTGTAGTTTTTAATAGTTTATTTACAGTATATATAACACATATTTGGTGTACTTTTTGATATTTTATGTATAGTATGTAATATATATTTACTGTAATTTTTGATATTTTATTTACAGTATATAAAATGTATTTGGTGTACTTTTAGTTAGTATTATATGTACAATATATGGAATATATTTACTGTAGTTTTTGATATTTTACGTACAGTATATAGGATATATTTGGTGTCCTTCCGATATTTTTTGTAAATTATATAATGTTTATTTGGTGTAATATTTGATATTTTACATAGGGTGTGTAATATATATTTACTGTATTTTGGATATATTATTTACACTATATAATGTACATTTGGAGTAATTTTTGACATTTTATGTACAGTATATTAAATATAATTACTGTAGTTTTTGATAGTTTATTTACAGTATATATAACACATGTTTGGTGTAATTTTTGATATTTTATGTACAGTATGTAATATATATTTACTGTACTTTTTGATATTTTATTTACAGTATATAAAATGTATTTGGTGTACTTTTAGTTAATATTATATGTACAATATATGTAATATATTTACTGTACTTTTTGATATTTTACATACAGTATATAAGATATATTTGGTGACCTTCCGATATTTTTTGTAAATTATATAATATATATTTGGTGTACATTTGGATATTTTACATAGGGTGTGTAATATATATTTACTGTATTTTGGATATTTTATTTACACCATATAATGTACATTTGGAGTAATTTTTGATATTTTATATACAGTATATTGAATATAATTACTGTAGTTTTTAATAGTTTATTTACAGTATATATAACACATATTTGGTGTACTTTTTGATATTTTATGTATAGTATGTAATATATATTTAGTGAAATTTTTGATATTTTATTTACAGTATATAAAATGTATTTGGTGTACTTTTAGTTAATATTATATGTAGAATATATGAAATATATTTACTGTAGTTTTTGATATTTTACGTACAGTATATAGGATATATTTGGTGTCCTTCCGATAGTTTTTGTAAATTATATAATGTATATTTGGTGTAATATTTGATATTTTACATAGGGTGTGTAATATATATTTACTGTATTTTGGATATATTATTTACACTATATAATGTACATTTGGAGTAATTTTTGACATTTTATGTACAGTATATTAAATATAATTACTGTAGTTTTTGATAGTTTATTTACAGTATATATAACACATGTTTGGTGTAATTTTTGATATTTTATGTACAGTATGTAATATATATTTACTGTACTTTTTGATATTTTATTTAAAGTACATAAAATGTATTTGGTGTACTTTTAGTTAATATTATATGTACAAGATATGAAATATGTTTACTGTACTTTTTGATATTTTATGTACAGTATATGAGATATATTTGGTGTCCTTTGATATTTATTGTAAATTATAAAATATATACTTGGTGTAGTTTTTGATATTTTACATAGTGTGTGTCATATATATTCACTGTCCTTTTTGATATTTTATTTACGGTATATAATATACATTTGGTGTGATTTTTGAAATTTTATGTACAGTATATTAAATATAATTACTGTAGTTTTTGATAGTTTACAGTATATATAACACATATTTGGTGTACTTTTTGATATTTTATGTACAGTATGTAATATATATTTACTGTAATTTTTGATATTTTATTTACGGTATATAATATAAATTTGGTGTGATTTTTGAAATTTTATGTACAGTATATTAAATATAATTACTGTAGTTTTTGATAGTTTACAGTATATATAACACATATTTGGTGTACTTTTTGATATTTTATGTACAGTATGTAATATATATTTACTGTAATTTTTGATATTTTATTTACAGTATATAAAATGTATTTGGTGTACTTTTAGTTAATATTATATGTACAATATATGTAATATATTTACTGTACTTTTTGATATTTTACATACAGTATATAAGATATATTTGGTGACCTTCCGATATTTTTTGTAAATTATATAATATATATTTGGTGTAAATTTGGATATTTTACATAGGGTGTGTAATATATATTTACTGTATTTTGGATATTTTATTTACACCATATAATGTACATTTGGAGTAATTTTTGATATTTTATGTACAGTATATTGAATATAATTACTGTAGTTTTTAATAGTTTATTTACAGTATATATAACACATATTTGGTGTACTTTTTGATATTTTATGTATAGTATGTAATATATATTTACTGTAATTTTTGATATTTTATTTACAGTATATAAAATGTATTTGTTTTCCTTTAGTTAGTATTATATGTACAATATATGGAATATATTTACTGTAGTTTTTGATATTTTACGTACAGTATATAGGACATATTTGGTGTCCTTCCGATATTTTTTGTAAATTATATAATGTTTATTTGGTGTAATATTTGATATTTTACATAGGGTGTGTAATATATATTTACTGTATTTTGGATATATTATTTACACTATATAATGTACATTTGGAGTAATTTTTGACATTTTATGTACAGTATATTAAATATAATTACTGTAGTTTTTGATAGTTTATTTACAGTATAGATAACACATGTTTGGTGTAATTTTTGATATTTTATGTACAGTATGTAATATATATTTACTGTACTTTTTGATATTTTATTTACAGTATATAAAATGTATTTGGTGTACTTTTAGTTAATATTATATGTACAATATATGAAATATATTTACTGTACTTTTTGATATTTTATGTACAGTATATGAGATATATTTGGTGTCCTTTGATATTTATTGTAAATTATAAAATATATACTTGGTGTAGTTTTTGATATTTTACATAGTGTGTGTCATATATATTCACTGTCCTTTTTGATATTTTATTTACGGTATATAATATACATTTGGTGTGATTTTTGAAATTTTATGTACAGTATATTAAATATAATTACTGTAGTTTTTGATAGTTTACAGTATATATAACACATATTTGGTGTACTTATTGATATTTTATGTACAGTATGTAATATATATTTACTGTAATTTTTAATATTTTATTTACAGTATATAAAATGTATTTGGTGTACTTTTAGTTAATATTATATGTACAATATATGTAATATATTTACTGTACTTTTTGATATTTTACATACAGTATATAAGATATATTTGGTGACCTTCTGATATTTTTTGTAAATTATATAATATGTATTTGGTGTAAATTTGGATATTTTACATAGGGTGTGTAGTATATATTTACTGTATTTTGGATATTTTATTTACACCATATAATGTACATTTGGAGTAATTTTTGATATTTTATGTACAGTATATTGAATATAATTACTGTAGTTTTTAATAGTTTATTTACAGTATATATAACACATATTTGGTGTACTTTTTGATATTTTATGTACAGTATGTAATATATATTTACTGTAATTTTTGATATTATATTTACAGTATATAAAATGTATTTGGTGTACTTTTAGTTAATATTATATATACAATATATGTAATATATTTACTGTACTTTTTGGTATTTTACATACTGTATATAAGATATATTTGGTGACCTTCCGATATTTTTTGTAAATTATATAATATATATTTGGTGTAAATTTGGATATTTAACATAGGGTGTGTAATATATATTTACTGTATTTTGGATATTTTATTTACACCATAAAATGTACATTTGGAGTAATTTTTGATATTTTATGTACAGTATATTGAATATAATTACTGTAGTTTTTAATAGTTTATTTACAGTATATATAACACCTATTTGGTGTACTTTTTGATATTTTATGTATAGTATGTAATATATATTTACTGTAATTTTTGATATTTTATTTACAGTATATAAAATGTATTTGGTGTACTTTTAGTTAATATTATATGTACAATATATGAAATATATTTACTGTAGTTTTTGATATTTTACGTACAGTATATAGGATATATTTGGTGTCCTTCCGATATTTTTTGTAAATTATATAATGTATATTTGGTGTAATATTTGATATTTTACATAGGGTGTGTAATATATATTTACTGTATTTTGGATATATTATTTACACTATATAATGTACATTTGGAGTAATTTTTGACATTTTATGTACAGTATATTAAATATAATTACTGTAGTTTTTGATAGTTTATTTACAGTATATATAACACATGTTTGGTGTAATTTTTGATATTTTATGTACAGTATGTAATATATATTTACTGTAATTTTTGATATTTTATTTACAGTATATAAAATGTATTTGGTGTACTTTTAGTTAATATTATATGTACAATATATGTAATATATTTACTGTACTTTTTGATATTTTACATACAGTATATAAGATATATTTGGTGACCTTCTGATATTTTTTGTAAATTATATAATATATATTTGGTGTACATTTGGATATTTTACATAGGGTGTGTAATATATATTTACTGTATTTTGGATATTTTATTTACACCATACAATGTACATTTGGAGTAATTTTTGATATTTTATATACAGTATATTGAATATAATTACTGTAGTTTTTAATAGTTTATTTACAGTATATATAACACATATTTGGTGTACTTTTTGATATTTTATGTATAGTATGTAATATATATTTAGTGTAATTTTTGATATTTTATTTACAGTATATAAAATGTATTTGGTGTACTTTTAGTTAATATTATATGTAGAATATATGAAATATATTTACTGTAGTTTTTGATATTTTACGTACAGTATATAGGATATATTTGGTGTCCTTCCGATATTTTTTGTAAATTATATAATGTATATTTGGTGTAATATTTGATATTTTACATAGGGTGTGTAATATATATTTACGGTATTTTGGATATATTATTTACACTATATAATGTACATTTGGAGTAATTTTTGACATTTTATGTACAGTATATTAAATATAATTACTGTAGTTTTTGATAGTTTATTTACAGTATATATAACACATGTTTGGTGTAATTTTTGATATTTTATGTACAGTATGTAATATATATTTACTGTACTTTTTGATATTTTATTTAAAGTACATAAAATGTATTTGGTGTACTTTTAGTTAATATTATATGTACAATATATGAAATATATTTACGGTACTTTTTGATATTTTATGTACAGTATATGAGATATATTTGGTGTCCTTTGATATATATTGTAAATTATAAAATATATACTTGGTGTAGTTTTTGATATTTTACATAGTGTGTGTCATATATATTCACTGTCCTTTTTGATATTTTATTTACGGTATATAATATACATTTGGTGTGATTTTTGAAATTTTATGTACAGTATATTAAATATAATTACTGTAGTTTTTGATAGTTTACAGTATATATAACACATATTTGGTGTACTTTTTGATATTTTATGTACAGTATGTAATATATATTTACTGTAATTTTTGATATTTTATTTACGGTATATAATATAAATTTGGTGTGATTTTTGAAATTTTATGTACAGTATATTAAATATAATTACTGTAGTTTTTGATAGTTTACAGTATATATAACACATATTTGGTGTACTTTTTGATATTTTATGTACAGTATGTAATATATATTTACTGTAATTTTTGATATTTTATTTACAGTATATAAAATGTATTTGGTGTACTTTTAGTTAGTATTATATGTACAATATATGTAATATATTTACTGTACTTTTTGATATTTTACATACAGTATATAAGATATATTTGGTGACCTTCCGATATTTTTTGTAAATTATATAATATATATTTGGTGTAAATTTGGATATTTTACATAGGGTGTGTAATATATATTTACTGTATTTTGGATATTTTATTTACACCATATAATGTACATTTGGAGTAATTTTTGATATTTTATGTACAGTATATTGAATATAATTAGTGTAGTTTTTAATAGTTTATTTACAGTATATATAACACATATTTGGTGTACATTTTGATATTTTATGTACAGTATGTAATATATATTTACTGTAATTTTTGAGATTTTATTTACAGTATATAAAATGTATTTGGTGTACTTTTAGTTAATATTATATGTAGAATATATGAAATATATTTACTGTACTTTTTGATATTTTATGTACAGTATATGAGATATATTTGGTGTCCTTTGATATTTATTGTAAATTATAAAATATATACTTGGTGTAGTTTTTGATATTTTACATAGTGTGTGTCATATATATTCACTGTCCTTTTTGATATTTTATTTAAGGTATATAATATACATTTGGTGTGATTTTTGAAATTTTATGTACAGTATATTAAATATAATTACTGTAGTTTTTGATAGTTTACAGTATATATAACACATATTTGGTGAACTTTTTGATATTTTATGTACAGTATGTAATATATATTTACTGTAATTTTTGATATTTTATTTACAGTATATAAAATGTATTTGGTGTACTTTTAGTTAATATTATATGTACAATATATGTAATATATTTACTGTACTTTTTGATATTTTACATACAGTATATAAGATGTATTTGGTGACCTTCCGATATTTTTTGTAAATTATATGATATATATTTGGTGTAAATTTGGATATTTTACATAGGGTGTGTAATATATATTTACTGTATTTTGGATATTTTATTTACACCATTTAATGTACATTTGGAGTAATTTTTGATATTTTATGTACAGTATATTGAATATAATTACTGTAGTTTTTAATAGTTTATTTACAGTATATATAACACATATTTGGTGTACTTTTTGATATTTTATGTATAGTATGTAATATATATTTACTGTAATTTTTGATATTTTATTTACAGTATATAAAATGTATTTGGTGTACTTTTAGTTAATATTATATGTACAATATATGAAATATATTTACTGTAGTTTTTGATATTTTACGTACAGTATATAGGATATATTTGGTGTCCTTCCGATATTTTTTGTAAATTATATAATATATATTTGGTGTAATATTTGATATTTTACATAGGGTGTGTAATATATATTTACTGTATTTTGGATATATTATTTACACTACATAATGTACATTTGGAGTAATTTTTGACATTTTATGTACAGTATATTAAATATAATTACTGTAGTTTTTGATAGTTTATTTACAGTATATATAACACATGTTTGGTGTAATTTTTGATATTTTATGTACAGTATGTAATATATATTTACTGTACTTTTTGATATTTTATTTACAGTATATAAAATGTATTTGGTGTACTTTTAGTTAATATTATATGTACAATATATGAAATATATTTACTGTACTTTTTGATATTTTATGTACAGTATATGAGATATATTTGGTGTCCTTTGATATTTATTGTAAATTATAAAATATATACTTGGTGTAGTTTTTGATATTTTACATAGTGTGTGTCATATATATTCACTGTCCTTTTTGATATTTTATTTACGGTATATAATATACATTTGGTGTGATTTTTGAAATTTTATGTACAGTATATTAAATATAATTACTGTAGTTTTTGATAGTTTACAGTATATATAACACATATTTGGTGTACTTTTGGATATTTTATCTACAGTATGTAATATATATTTACTGTAATTTTTGATATTTTATTTACAGTATATAAAATGTATTTGGTGTACTTTTAGTTAATATATGTACAATATATGTAATATATTTACTGTACTTTTTGATATTTTACATACAGTATATAAGATATATTTGGTGACCTTCCGATATTTTTTGTAAATTATATAATATATATTTGGTGTAAATTTGGATATTTTACATAGGGTGTGTAATATATATTTACTGTATTTTGGATATTTTATTTACACCATATAAAGTACATTTGGAGTAATTTTTGATATTTTATGTACAGTATATTGAATATAATTACTGTAGTTTTTAATAGTTTATTTACAGTATATATAACACATATTTGGTGTACTTTTTGATACTTTATGTACAGTATGTAATATATATTTACTGTAATTTTTGATATTTTATTTACAGTATATAAAATGTATTTGGTGTACTTTTAGTTAATATTATATGTACAATATATGAAATATATTTACTGTAGATTTTGATATTTTACGTACAGTATATAGGATATATTTGGTGTCCTTCCGATATTTTTTGTAAATTATATAATGTATATTTGGTGTAATATTTGATATTTTACATAGGGTGTGTAATATATATTTACTGTATTTTGGATATATTATTTACACTATATAATGTACATTTGTAGTTATTTTTGACATTTTATGTACAGTATATTAAATATAATTACTGTAGATTTTGATAGTTTATTTACAGTATATATAACACACGTTTGGTGTAATTTTTGATATTTTATGTACAGTATGTAATATATATTTACTGTAATTTTTGATATTTTATTTACAGTATATAAAATGTATTTGGTGTACTTTTAGTTAATATTATATGTACAATATATGTAATATATTTACTGTACTTTTTGATATTTTACATACAGTATATAAGATATATTTGGTGACCTTCCGATATTTTTTGTAAATTATATAATATATATTTGGTGTAAATTTGGATATTTTACATAGGGTGTGTAATATATATTTACTGTATTTTGGATATTTTATTTACACCATATAATGTACATTTGGAGTAATTTTTGATATTTTATGTACAGTATATTGAATATAATTACTGTAGTATTTAATAGTTTATTTACAGTATATATAACACATATTTGGTGTACTTTTTGATATTTTATGTATAGAATGTAATATATATTTACTGTAATTTTTGATATTTTATTTACAGTATATAAAATGTATTAGGTGTACTTTTATTTAATATTATATGTACAATATATGAAATATATTTACTGTTGTTTTTGATATTTTACGTACAGTATATAGGATATATTTGGTGTCCTTCCGATATTTTGTGTAAATTATATAATGTATATTTGGTGTAATATTTGATATTTTACATAGGGTGTGTAATATATATTTACTGTATTTTGGATATATTATTTACACTATATAATGTACATTTGGAGTAATTTTTGACATTTTATGTACAGTATATTAAATATAATTACTGTAGTTTTTGATAGTTTATTTACAGTATATATAACACATGTTTGGTGTAATTTTTGATATTTTATGTACAGTATGTAATATATATTTACTGTACTTTTTGATATTTTATTTACAGTATATAAAATGTATTTGGTGTACTTTTAGTTAATATTATATGTACAATATATGAAATATATTTACTGTATTTTTTGATATTTTATGTACAGTATATGAGATATATTTGGTGTCCTTTAATATTTATTGTAAATTATAAAATATATACTTGGTGTAGTTTTTGATATTTTACATAGTGTGTGTCATATATATTCACTGTCCTTTTTGATATTTTATTTACGGTATATAATATATATTTGGTGTGATTTTTGAAATTTTATGTACAGTATATTAAATATAATTACTGTAGTTTTTGATAGTTTACAGTATATATAACACATATTTGGTGTACTTTTTGATATTTTATGTACAGTATGTAATATATATTTACTGTAATTTTTGATATTTTATTTACAGTATAGAAAATGTATTTGGTGTACTTTTAGTTAATACTATATGTACAATATTTGTAATATATTTAGTGTACTTTTTGGTATTTTACATACAGTATATAAGATATATTTGGTGACCTTCCGATATTTTTTGTAAATTATATAATATATATTTGGTGTAAATTTGGATATTTTACATAGGGTGTGTAATATATATTTACTGTATTTTGGATATTTTATTTACACCATATAATGTACATTTGGAGTAATTTTTGATATTTTATGTACAGTATATTAAATATAATTACTGTAGTTTTTAATAGTTTATTTACAGTATATATAACACATATTTGGTGTACTTTTTGATATTTTATGTATAGTAGGTAATATATATTTACTGTAATTTTTGATATTTTATTTACAGTATATAAAATGTATTTGGTGTACTTTTAGTTAATATTATATGTACAATATATGAAATATATTTACTGTACTTTTTGATATTTTATGTACAGTATATGAGATATATTTGGTGTCCTTTGATATTTATTGTAAATTATAAAATATAAACTTGGTGTAGTTTTTGATATTTTACATAGTGTGTGTCATATATATTCACTGTCCTTTTTCATATTTTATTTACGGTATATAATATACATTTGGTGTGATTTTTGAAATTTTATGTACAGTATATTAAATATAATTACTGTAGTTTTTGATAGTTTACAGTATATATAACACATATTTGGTGTACTTTTGGATATTTTATCTACAGTATGTAATATATATTTACTGTAATTTTTGATATTTTATTTACAGTATATAAAATGTATTTGGTGTACTTTTAGTTAATATATGTACAATATATGTAATATATTTACTGTACTTTTTGATATTTTACATACAGTATATAAGATATATTTGGTGACCTTCCGATATTTTTTGTAAATTATATAATATATATTTGGTGTAAATTTGGATATTTTACATAGGGTGTGTAATATATATTTACTGTATTTTGGATATTTTATTTACACCATATAAAGTACATTTGGAGTAATTTTTGATATTTTATGTACAGTATATTGAATATAATTACTGTAGTTTTTAATAGTTTATTTACAGTATATATAACACATATTTGGTGTACTTTTTGATACTTTATGTACAGTATGTAATATATATTTACTGTAATTTTTGATATTTTATTTACAGTATATAAAATGTATTTGGTGTACTTTTAGTTAATATTATATGTACAATATATGAAATATATTTACTGTAGATTTTGATATTTTACGTACAGTATATAGGATATATTTGGTGTCCTTCCGATATTTTTTGTAAATTATATAATGTATATTTGGTGTAATATTTGATATTTTACATAGGGTGTGTAATATATATTTACTGTATTTTGGATATATTATTTACACTATATAATGTACATTTGTAGTTATTTTTGACATTTTATGTACAGTATATTAAATATAATTACTGTAGATTTTGATAGTTTATTTACAGTATATATAACACACGTTTGGTGTAATTTTTGATATTTTATGTACAGTATGTAATATATATTTACTGTAATTTTTGATATTTTATTTACAGTATATAAAATGTATTTGGTGTACTTTTAGTTAATATTATATGTACAATATATGTAATATATTTACTGTACTTTTTGATATTTTACATACAGTATATAAGATATATTTGGTGACCTTCCGATATTTTTTGTAAATTATATAATATATATTTGGTGTAAATTTGGATATTTTACATAGGGTGTGTAATATATATTTACTGTATTTTGGATATTTTATTTACACCATATAATGTACATTTGGAGTAATTTTTGATATTTTATGTACAGTATATTGAATATAATTACTGTAGTATTTAATAGTTTATTTACAGTATATATAACACATATTTGGTGTACTTTTTGATATTTTATGTATAGAATGTAATATATATTTACTGTAATTTTTGATATTTTATTTACAGTATATAAAATGTATTAGGTGTACTTTTATTTAATATTATATGTACAATATATGAAATATATTTACTGTTGTTTTTGATATTTTACGTACAGTATATAGGATATATTTGGTGTCCTTCCGATATTTTGTGTAAATTATATAATGTATATTTGGTGTAATATTTGATATTTTACATAGGGTGTGTAATATATATTTACTGTATTTTGGATATATTATTTACACTATATAATGTACATTTGGAGTAATTTTTGACATTTTATGTACAGTATATTAAATATAATTACTGTAGATTTTGATAGTTTATTTACAGTATATATAACACATGTTTGGTGTAATTTTTGATATTTTATGTACAGTATGTAATATATATTTACTGTACTTTTTGATATTTTATTTACAGTATATAAAATGTATTTGGTGTACTTTTAGTTAATATTATATGTACAATATATGAAATATATTTACTGTATTTTTTGATATTTTATGTACAGTATATGAGATATATTTGGTGTCCTTTAATATTTATTGTAAATTATAAAATATATACTTGGTGTAGTTTTTGATATTTTACATAGTGTGTGTCATATATATTCACTGTCCTTTTTGATATTTTATTTACGGTATATAATATATATTTGGTGTGATTTTTGAAATTTTATGTACAGTATATTAAATATAATTACTGTAGTTTTTGATAGTTTACAGTATATATAACACATATTTGGTGTACTTTTTGATATTTTATGTACAGTATGTAATATATATTTACTGTAATTTTTGATATTTTATTTACAGTATAGAAAATGTATTTGGTGTACTTTTAGTTAATACTATATGTACAATATTTGTAATATATTTAGTGTACTTTTTGGTATTTTACATACAGTATATAAGATATATTTGGTGACCTTCCGATATTTTTTGTAAATTATATAATATATATTTGGTGTAAATTTGGATATTTTACATAGGGTGTGTAATATATATTTACTGTATTTTGGATATTTTATTTACACCATATAATGTACATTTGGAGTAATTTTTGATATTTTATGTACAGTATATTAAATATAATTACTGTAGTTTTTAATAGTTTATTTACAGTATATATAACACATATTTGGTGTACTTTTTGATATTTTATGTATAGTAGGTAATATATATTTACTGTAATTTTTGATATTTTATTTACAGTATATAAAATGTATTTGGTGTACTTTTAGTTAATATTATATGTACAATATATGAAATATATTTACTGTACTTTTTGATATTTTATGTACAGTATATGAGATATATTTGGTGTCCTTTGATATTTATTGTAAATTATAAAATATAAACTTGGTGTAGTTTTTGATATTTTACATAGTGTGTGTCATATATATTCACTGTCCTTTTTCATATTTTATTTACGGTATATAATATACATTTGGTGTGATTTTTGAAATTTTATGTACAGTATATTAAATATAATTACTGTAGTTTTTGATAGTTTACAGTATATATAACACATATTTGGTGAACTTTTTGATATTTTATGTACAGTATGTAATATATATTTACTGTAATTTTTGATATTTTATTTACAGTATATAAAATGTATTTGGTGTACTTTTAGTTAATATTATATGTACAATATATGTAATATATTTACTGTACTTTTTGATATTTTACATACAGTATATAAGATATATTTGGTGACCTTCCGATATTTTTTTAAATTATATAATATATATTTGGTGTAAATTTGGATATTTTACATAGGGTGTGTAATATATATTTACTGTATTTTGGATATTTTATTTACACCATAAAATGTACATTTGGAGTAATTTTTGATATTTTATGTACAGTATATTGAATATAATTACTGTAGTTTTTAATAGTTTATTTACAGTATATATAACACATATTTGGTGTACTTTTTGATATTTTATGTATAGTATGTAATATATATTTACTGTAATTTTTGATATTTTATTTACAGTATATAAAATGTATTTGGTGTACTTTTAGTTAATATTATATGTACAATATATGAAATATATTTACTGTACTTTTTGATATTTTATGTACAGTATATGAGATATATTTGGTGTCCTTTGATATTTATTGTAAATTATAAAATATATACTTGGTGTAGTTTTTGATATTTTACATAGTGTGTGTCATATATATTCACTGTCCTTTTTGATATTTTATTTACGGTATATAATATACATTTGGTGTGATTTTTGAAATTTTATGTACAGTATATTAAATATAATTACTGTAGTTTTCGATAGTTTACAGTATATATAACACATATTTGGTGTACTTTTTGATATTTTATGTGCAGTATGTAATATATATTTACTGTAATTTTTGATATTTTATTTACAGTATATAAAATGTATTTGGTGTACTTTTAGTTAATATTATATGTACAATATATGTAATATATTTACTGTACTTTTTGATATTTTACATACAGTATATAAGATATATTTGTTGACCTTCCGATATTTTTTGTAAATTATACAATATATATTTGGTGTAAATTTGGATATTTTACATAGGGTGTGTAATATATATTTACTGTATTTTGGATATTTTACTTACACCATATAAAGTACATTTGGAGTAATTTTTGATATTTTATGTACAGTATATTGAATATAATTACTGTAGTTTTTAATAGTTTATTTACAGTATATATAACACGTGTTTGGTGTACTTTTTGATATTTTATGTATAGTATGTAATATATATTTACTGTAATTTTTGATATTTTATTTACAGTATATAAAATGTATTTGGTGTACTTTTAGTTAATATTATATGTACAATATATGAAATATATTTACTGTACTTTTTGATATTTTATGTACAGTATATGAGATATATTTGGTGTCCTTTGATATTTATTGTAAATTATAAAATATATACTTGGTGTAGTTTTTGATATTTTACATAATGTGTGTCATATATATTCACTGTCCTTTTTGATATTTTATTTACGGTATATAATATACATTTGGTGTGATTTTTGAAATTTTATGTACAGTATATTAAATATAATTACTGTAGTTTTTGATAGTTTACAGTATATATAACACATATTTGGTGTACTTTTTGATATTTTATGTACAGTATGTAATATATATCTACTGTAATTTTTGATATTTTATTTACAGTATATAAATGTATTTGGTGTACTTTTAGTTAATATTATATGTACAATATATGAAATATATTTACTGTACTTTTTGATATTTTATGTACAGTATATGAGATATATTTGGTGTCCTTTGATATTTATTGTAAATTATAAAATATATACTCGGTGTAGTTTTTGAGATTTTACATAGTGTGTGTCATATATATTCACTGTCCTTTTTGATATTTTATTTACGGTATATAATATACATTTGGTGTGATTTTTGAAATTTTATGTACAGTATATTAAATATAATTACTGTAGTTTTTGATAGTTTACAGTATATATAACACATATTTGGTGTACTTTTTGATATTTTATGTACAGTATGTAATATATATTTACTGTAATTTTTGATATTTTATTTACAGTATATAAAATGTATTTGGTGTACTTTTAGTTAATATTATATGTACAATATATGTAATATATTTACTGTACTTTTTGATATTTTACATACAGTATATAAGATATATTTGGTGACCTTCCGATATTTTTTGTAAATTATATAATATATATTTGGTGTAAATTTGGATATTTTACATAGGGTGTGTAATATATATTTACTGTATTTTGGATATTTTATTTACACCATATAATGTACATTTGGAGTAATTTTTGATATTTTATGTACAGTATATTGAATATAATTACTGTAGTTTTTTATAGTTTATTTACAGTATATATAACACATATTTGGTGTACTTTTTGATATTTTATGTATAGTATGTAATATATATTTACTGTAATTTTTGATATTTTATTTACAGTATATAAAATGTATTTGGTGTACTTTTAGTTAATATTATATGTACAATATATGAAATATATTTACTGTAGTTTTTGATATTTTACGTACAGTATATAGGATATATTTGGTGTCCTTCCGATATTTTGTGTAAATTATATAATGTATATTTGGTGTAATATTTGATATTTTACATAGGGTGTGTAATGTATATTTACTGTATTTTGGATATATTATTTACACTATATAATGTACATTTGGAGTAATTTTTGACATTTTATGTACAGTATATTAAATATAATTACTGTAGTTTTTGATAGTTTATTTACAGTATATATAACACATGTTTGGTGTAATTTTTGATATTTTATGTACAGTATGTAATATATATTTACTGTACTTTTTGATATTTTATTTACAGTATATAAAATGTATTTGGTGTACTTTTAGTTAATATTATATGTACAATATATGAAATATATTTACTGTATTTTTTGATGTTTTATGTACAGTATATGAGATATATTTGGTGTCCTTTAATATTTATTGTAAATTATAAAATATATACTTGGTGTAGTTTTTGATATTTTACATAGTGTGTGTCATATATATTCACTGTCCTTTTTGATATTTTATTTACGGTATATAATATACATTTGGTGTGATTTTTGAAATTTTATGTACAGTATATTAAATATAATTACTGTAGTTTTTGATAGTTTACAGTATATATAACACATATTTGGTGTACTTTTTGGTATTTTATGTATAGTATGTAATATATATTTACTGTAATTTTTGATATTTTATTTACAGTATATAAAATGTATTTGGTGTACTTTTAGTTAATACTATATGTACAATATTTGTAATATATTTAGTGTACTTTTTGGTATTTTACATACAGTATATAAGATATATTTGGTGACCTTCCGATATTTTTTGTAAATTATATAATATATATTTGGTGTAAATTTGGATATTTAACATAGGGTGTGTAATATATATTTACTGTATTTTGGATATTTTATTTACACCATATAATGTACATTTGGAGTAATTTTTGATATTTTATGTACAGTATATTAAATATAATTAGTGTAGTTTTTAATAGTTTATTTACAGTATATATAACACATATTTGGTGTACTTTTTGATATTTTATGTATAGTATGTAATATATATTTAGTGTAATTTTTGATATTTTATTTACAGTATATAAAATGTATTTGGTGTACTTTTAGTTAATATTATATGTACAATATATGAAATATATTTACTGTACTTTTTGATATTTTATGTACAGTATATGAGATATATTTGGTGTCCTTTGATATTTATTGTAAATTATAAAATATAAACTTGGTGTAGTTTTTGATATTTTACATAGTGTGTGTCATATATATTCACTGTCCTTTTTCATATTTTATTTACGGTATATAATATACATTTGGTGTGATTTTTGAAATTTTATGTACAGTATATTAAATATAATTACTGTAGTTTTTGATAGTTTACAGTATATATAACACATATTTGGTGAACTTTTTGATATTTTATATACAGTATGTAATATATATTTACTGTAATTTTTGATATGTTATTTACAGTATATAAAATGTATTTGGTGTACTTTTAGTTAATATTATATGTACAATATATGTAATATATTTACTGTACTTTTTGATATTTTACATAGAGTATATAAGATATATTTGGTGACCTTCCGATATTTTTTTAAATTATATAATATATATTTGGTGTAAATTTGGATATTTTACATAGGGTGTGTAATATATATTTACTGTATTTTGGATATTTTATTTACACCATAAAATGTACATTTGGAGTAATTTTTGATATTTTATGTACAGTATATTGAATATAATTACTGTAGTTTTTAATAGTTTATTTACAGTATATATAACACATATTTGGTGTACTTTTTGATATTTTATGTATAGTATGTAATATATATTTACTGTAATTTTTGATATTTTATTTACAGTATATAAAATGTATTTGGTGTACTTTTAGTTAATATTATATGTACAATATATGAAATATATTTACTGTACTTTTTGATATTTTATGTACAGTATATGAGATATATTTGGTGTCCTTTGATATTTATTGTAAATTATAAAATATATACTTGGTGTAGTTTTTGATATTTTACATAGTGTGTGTCATATATATTCACTGTCCTTTTTGATATTTTATTTACGGTATATAATATACATTTGGTGTGATTTTTGAAATTTTATGTACAGTATATTAAATATAATTACTGTAGTTTTCGATAGTTTACAGTATATATAACACATATTTGGTGTACTTTTTGATATTTTATGTGCAGTATGTAATATATATTTACTGTAATTTTTGATATTTTACTTACAGTATATAAAATGTATTTGGTGTACTTTTAGTTAATATTATATGTACAATATATGTAATATATTTACTGTACTTTTTGATATTTTACATACAGTATATAAGATATATTTGGTGACCTTCCGATATTTTTTGTAAATTATACAATATATATTTGGTGTAAATTTGGATATTTTACATAGGGTGTGTAATATATATTTACTGTATTTTGGATATTTTATTTACACCATATAAAGTACATTTGGAGTAATTTTTGATATTTTATGTACAGTATATTGAATATAATTACTGTAGTTTTTAATAGTTTATTTACAGTATATATAACACATGTTTGGTGTACTTTTTGATATTTTATGTATAGTATGTAATATATATTTACTGTAATTTTTGATATTTTATTTACAGTATATAAAATGTATTTGGTGTACTTTTAGTTAATATTATATGTACAATATATGAAATATATTTACTGTACTTTTTGATATTTTATGTACAGTATATGAGATATATTTGGTGTCCTTTGATATTTATTGTAAATTATAAAATATATACTTGGTGTAGTTTTTGATATTTTACATAGTGTGTGTCATATATATTCACTGTCCTTTTTGATATTTTATTTACGGTATATAATATACATTTGGTGTGATTTTTGAAATTTTATGTACAGTATATTAAATATAATTACTGTAGTTTTTGATAGTTTACAGTATATATAACACATATTTGGTGTACTTTTTGATATTTTATGTACAGTATGTAATATATATTTACTGTAATTTTTGATATTTTATTTACAGTATATAAAATGTATTTGGTGTACTTTTAGTTAATATTATATGTACAATATATGAAATATATTTACTGTACTTTTTGATATTTTTTGTACAGTATATGAGATATATTTGGTGTCCTTTGATATTTATTGTAAATTATAAAATATATACTCGGTGTAGTTTTTGAGATTTTACATAGTGTGTGTCATATATATTCACTGTCCTTTTTGATATTTTATTTACGGTATATAATATACATTTGGTGTGATTTTTGAAATTTTATGTACAGTATATTAAATATAATTACTGTAGTTTTTGATAGTTTACAGTATATATAACACATATTTGGTGTACTTTTTGATATTTTATGTACAGTATGTAATATATATTTACTGTAATTTTTGATATGTTATTTACAGTATATAAAATGTATTTGGTGTACTTTTAGTTAATATTATATGTACAACATATGTAATATATTTACTGTACTTTTTGATATTTTACATACAGTATATAAGATATATTTGGTGACCTTCCGATATTTTTTGTAAATTATATAATATATATTTGGTGTAAATTTGGATATTTAACATAGGGTGTGTAATATATATTTACTGTATTTTGGATATTTTATTTACACCATATAATGTACATTTGGAGTAATTTTTGATATTTTATGTACAGTATATTAAATATAATTACTGTAGTTTTTAATAGTTTATTTACAGTATATATAACACATATTTGGTGTACTTTTTGATATTTTATGTATAGTATGTAATATATATTTACTGTAATTTTTGATATTTTATTTACAGTATATAAAATGTATTTGGTGTACTTTTAGTTAATATTATATGTACAATATATGTAATATATTTACTGTACTTTTTGATATTTTACATACAGTATATAAGATATATTTGGTGACCTTCCGATATTTTTTGTAAATTATACAATATATATTTGGTGTAAATTTGGATATTTTACATAGGGTGTGTAATATATATTTACTGTATTTTGGATATTTTATTTACACCATATAAACTACATTTGGAGTAATTTTTGATATTTTATGTACAGTATATTGAATATAATTACTGTAGTTTTTAATAGTTTATTTACAGTATATATAACACGTGTTTGGTGTACTTTTTGATATTTTATGTATAGTATGTAATATATATTTACTGTAATTTTTGATATTTTATTTACAGTATATAAAATGTATTTGGTGTACTTTTAGTTAATATTATATGTACAATATATGAAATATATTTACTGTACTTTTTGATATTTTATGTACAGTATATGAGATATATTTGGTGTCCTTTGATATTTATTGTAAATTATAAAATATATACTTGGTGTAGTTTTTGATATTTTACATAATGTGTGTCATATATATTCACTGTCCTTTTTGATATTTTATTTACGGTATATAATATACATTTGGTGTGATTTTTGAAATTTTATGTACAGTATATTAAATATAATTACTGTAGTTTTTGATAGTTTACAGTATATATAACACATATTTGGTGTACTTTTTGATATTTTATGTACAGTATGTAATATATATTTATTGTAATTTTTGGTATTTTATTTACAGTATATAAAATGTATTTGGTGTACTTTTAGTTAATATTATATGTACAATATATGAAATATATTTACTGTACTTTTTGATATTTTATGTACAGTATATTAGATATATTTGGTGTCCTTTGATATTTATTGTAAATTATAAAATATATACTCGGTGTAGTTTTTGAGATTTTACATAGTGTGTGTCATATATATTCACTGTCCTTTTTGATATTTTATTTACGGTATATAATATACATTTGGTGTGATTTTTGAAATTTTATGTACAGTATATTAAATATAATTACTGTAGTTTTTGATAGTTTACAGTATATATAACACATATTTGGTGTACTTTTTGATATTTTATGTACAGTATGTAATATATATTTACTGTAATTTTTGATATTTTATTTACAGTATATAAAATGTATTTGGTGTACTTTTAGTTAATATTATATGTACAATATATGTAATATATTTACTGTACTTTTTGATATTTTACATACAGTATATAAGATATATTTGGTGACCTTCCGATATTTTTTGTAAATTATATAATATATATTTGGTGTAAATTTGGATATTTTACATAGGGTGTGTAATATATATTTACTGTATTTTGGATATTTTATTTACACCATATAATGTACATTTGGAGTAATTTTTGATATTTTATGTACAGTATATTGAATATAATTACTGTAGTTTTTATAGTTTATTTACAGTATATATAACACATATTTGGTGTACTTTTTGATATTTTATGTATAGTATGTAATATATATTTACTGTAATTTTTGATATTTTATTTACAGTATATAAAATGTATTTGGTGTACTTTTAGTTAATATTATATGTACAATATATGAAATATATTTACTGTAGTTTTTGATATTTTACGTACAGTATATAGGATATATTTGGTGTCCTTCCGATATTTTGTGTAAATAATATAATGTATATTGGGTGTAATATTTGATATTTTACATAGGGTGTGTAATATATATTTACTGTATTTTGGATATATTATTTACACTATATAATGTACATTTGGAGTAATTTTTGACATTTTATGTACAGTATATTAAATATAATTACTGTAGTATTTGATAGTTTATTTACAGTATATATAACACATGTTTGGTGTAATTTTTGATATTTTATGTACAGTATGTAATATATATTTACTGTACTTTTTGATATTTTATTTACAGTATATAAAATGTATTTGGTGTACTTTTAGTTAATATTATATGTACAATATATGAAATATATTTACTGTATTTTTTGATATTTTATGTACAGTATATGAGATATATTTGGTGTCCTTTAATATTTATTGTAAATTATAAAATATATACTTGGTGTAGTTTTTGATATTTTACATAGTGTGTGTCATATATATTCACTGTCCTTTTTGATATTTTATTTACGGTATATAATATACATTTGGTGTGATTTTTGAAATTTTATGTACAGTATATTAAATATAATTACTGTAGTTTTTGATAGTTTACAGTATATATAACACATATTTGGTGTACTTTTTGATATTTTATGTACAGTATGTAATATATATTTACTGTAATTTTTGATATTTTATTTACAGTATATAAAATGTATTTGGTGTACTTTTAGTTAATACTATATGTACAATATTTGTAATATATTTAGTGTACTTTTTGGTATTTTACATACTGTATATAAGATATATTTGGTGACCTTCCGATATTTTTTGTAAATTATATAATATATATTTGGTGTAAATTTGGATATTTAACATAGGGTGTGTAATATATATTTACTGTATTTTGGATATTTTATTTACACCATATAATGTACATTTGGAGTAATTTTTGATATTTTATGTACAGTATATTGAATATAATTACTGTAGTTTTTAATAGTTTATTTACAGTATATATAACACATATTTGGTGTACTTTTTGATATTTTATGTATAGTATGTAATATATATTTACTGTAATTTTTGATATTTTATTTACAGTATATAAAATGTATTTGGTGTACTTTTAGTTAATATTATATGTACAATATATGAAATATATTTACTGTACTTTTTGATATTTTATGTACAGTATATGAGATATATTTGGTGTCCTTTGATATTTATTGTAAATTATAAAATATAAACTTGGTGTAGTTTTTGATATTTTACATAGTGTGTGTCATATATATTCACTGTCCTTTTTCATATTTTATTTACGGTATATAATATACATTTGGTGTGATTTTTGAAATTTTATGTACAGTATATTAAATATAATTACTGTAGTTTTTGATAGTTTACAGTATATATAACACATATTTGGTGAACTTTTTGATATTTTATGTACAGTATGTAATATATATTTACTGTAATTTTTGATATTTTATTTACAGTATATAAAATGTATTTGGTGTACTTTTAGTTAATATTATATGTACAATATATGTAATATATTTACTGTACTTTTTGATATTTTACATACAGTATATAAGATATATTTGGTGACCTTCCGATATTTTTTGTAAATTATATAATATATATTTGGTGTAAATTTGGATATTTTACATAGGGTGTGTAATATATATTTACTGTATTTTGAATATTTTATTTACACCATATAATGTACATTTGGAGTAATTTTTGATATTTTATGTACAGTATATTGAATATAATAACTGTAGTTTTTAATAGTTTATTTACAGTATATATAACACATATTTGGTGTACTTTTTGATATTTTATGTATAGGATGTAATATATATTTCCTGTAATTTTTGATATTTTATTTACAGTATATAAAATGTATTTGGTGTACTTTTAGTTAATATTATATGTACAATATATGAAATATATTTACTGTAGTTTTTGATATTTTACGTACAGTATATAGGATATATTTGGTGTCCTTCCGATATTTTTTGTAAATTATATAATGTATATTTGATGTGATATTTGATATTTTACATAGGGTGTGTAATATATATTTACTGTATTTTGGATATATTATTTACACTATATAATGTACATTTGGAGTAATTTTTGACATTTTATGTACAGTATATTAAATATAATTACTGTAGTTTTTGATAGTTTATTTACAGTATATATAACACATGTTTGGTGTAATTTTTGATATTTTATGTACAGTATGTAATATATATTTACTGTACTTTTTGATATTTTATTTACAGTATATAAAATGTATTTGGTGTACTTTTAGTTAATATTATATGTACAATATATGTAATATATTTACTGTACATTTTGATATTTTACATACAGTATATAAGATATATTTGGTGACCTTCCGATATTTTTTGTAAATTATATAATATATATTTGGTGTAAATTTGAATATTTTACATAGGGTGTGTAATATATATTTACTGTATTTTGGATATTTTATTTACACCATATAATGTACATTTGGAGTAATTTTTGATATTTTATGTAGAGTATATTGAATATAATTACTGTAGTTTTTAATAGTTTATTTACAGTATATATAACACATATTTGGTGTACTTTTTGATATTTTATGTATAGTATGTAATATATATTTACTGTAATTTTTGATATTTTATTTACAGTATATAAAATGTATTTGGTGTACTTTTAGTTAATATTATATGTACAATATATGAAATATATTTACTGTACTTTTTGATATTTTATGTACAGTATATGAGATATATTTGGTGTCCTTTGATATTTATTGTAAATTATAACATATATACTTGGTGTAGTTTTTGATATTTTACATAGTGTGTGTCATATATATTCACTGTCCTTTTTGATATTTTATTTACGGTATATAATATACATTTGGTGTGATTTTTGAAATTTTATGTACAGTATATTAAATATAATTAGTGTAGTTTTTGATAGTTTACAGTATATATAACACATATTTGGTGTACTTTTTGATATTTTATGTACAGTATGTAATATATATTTACTGTAATTTTTGATATTTTATTTACAGTATATAAAATGTATTTGGTGTACTTTTAGTTAATATTATATGTAAAATATATGTAATATATTTACTGTACTTTTTGATATTTTACATACAGTATATAAGATATATTTGGTGACCTTCTGATATTTTTTGTAAATTATATAATATGTATTTGGTGTAAATTTGGATATTTTACATAGGGTGTGTAGTATATATTTACTGTATTTTGGATATTTTATTTACACCATATAATGTACATTTGGAGTAATTTTTGATATTTTATGTACAGTATATTGAATATAATTACTGTAGTTTTTAATAGTTTATTTACAGTATATATAACACATACTTGGTGTACTTTTTGATATTTTATGTACAGTATGTAATATATATTTACTGTAATTTTTGATATTTTATTTACAGTATATAAAATGTATTTGGTGTACTTTTAGTTAATATTATATGGACAATATATGTAATATATTTACTGTACTTTTTGGTATTTTACATACAGTATATAAGATATATTTGGTGACCTTCCCATATTTTTTGTAAATTATATAATATATATTTGGTGTAAATTTGGATATTTAACATAGGGTGTGTAATATATATTTACTGTATTTTGGATATTTTATTTACACCATATAATGTACATTTGGAGTAATTTTTGATATTTTATGTACAGTATATTGAATATAATTACTGTAGTTTTTAATAGTTTATTTACAGTATATATAACACATATTTGGTGTACTTTTTGATATTTTATGTATAGTATGTAATATATATTTACTGTAATTTTTGATATTTTATTTACAGTATATAAAATGTATTTGGTGTACTTTTAGTTAATATTATATGTACAATATATGAAATATATTTACTGTAGTTTTTGATATTTTACGTACAGTATATAGGATATATTTGGTGTCCTTCCGATATTTTTTGTAAATTATATAATGTATACTTGGTGTAATATTTGATATTTTACATAGGGTGTGTAGTATATATTTACTGTATTTTGGATATATTATTTACACTATATAATGTACATTTGGAGTAATTTTTGACATTTTATGTACAGTATATTAAATATAATTACTGTAGTTTTTCATAGTTTATTTACAGTATATATAACACATGTTTGGTGTAATTTTTGATATTTTATGTACAGTATGTAATATATATTTACTGTAATTTTTGATATTTTATTTACAGTATATAAAATGTATTTGGTGTACTTTTAGTTAATATTATATGTACAATATATGTAATATATTTACTGTACTTTTTGATATTTTACATACAGTATATAAGATATATTTGGTGACCTTCCGATATTTTTTGTAAATTATATAATATATATTTGGTGTACATTTGGATATTTTACATAGGGTGTGTAATATATATTTACTGTATTTTGGATATTTTATTTACACCATATAATGTACATTTGGAGTAATTTTTGATATTTTATATACAGTATATTGAATATAATTACTGTAGTTTTTAATAGTTTATTTACAGTATATATAACACATATTTGGTGTACTTTTTGATATTTTATGTATAGTATGTAATATATATTTAGTGAAATTTTTGATATTTTATTTACAGTATATAAAATGTATTTGGTGTACTTTTAGTTAATATTATATGTACAATATATGAAATATATTTACTGTAGTTTTTGATATTTTACGTACAGTATATAGGATATATTTGGTGTCCTTCCGATATTTTTTGTAAATTATATAATGTATACTTGGTGTAATATTTGATATTTTACATAGGGTGTGTAGTATATATTTACTGTATTTTGGATATATTATTTACACTATATAATGTACATTTGGAGTAATTTTTGACATTTTATGTACAGTATATTAAATATAATTACTGTAGTTTTTCATAGTTTATTTACAGTATATATAACACATGTTTGGTGTAATTTTTGATATTTTATGTACAGTATGTAATATATATTTACTGTAATTTTTGATATTTTATTTACAGTATATAAAATGTATTTGGTGTACTTTTAGTTAATATTATATGTACAATATATGTAATATATTTACTGTACTTTTTGATATTTTACATACAGTATATAAGATATATTTGGTGACCTTCCGATATTTTTTGTAAATTATATAATATATATTTGGTGTACATTTGGATATTTTACATAGGGTGTGTAATATATATTTACTGTATTTTGGATATTTTATTTACACCATATAATGTACATTTGGAGTAATTTTTGATATTTTATATACAGTATATTGAATATAATTACTGTAGTTTTTAATAGTTTATTTACAGTATATATAACACATATTTGGTGTACTTTTTGATATTTTATGTATAGTATGTAATATATATTTAGTGAAATTTTTGATATTTTATTTACAGTATATAAAATGTATTTGGTGTACTTTTAGTTAATATTATATGTAGAATATATGAAATATATTTACTGTAGTTTTTGATATTTTACGTACAGTATATAGGATATATTTGGTGTCCTTCCGATATTTTTTGTAAATTATATAATGTATATTTGGTGTAATATTTGATATTTTACATAGGGTGTGTAATATATATTTACTGTATTTTGGATATATTATTTACACTATATAATGTACATTTGGAGTAATTTTTGACATTTTATGTACAGTATATTAAATATAATTACTGTAGTTTTTGATAGTTTATTTACAGTATATATAACACATGTTTGGTGTAATTTTTGATATTTTATGTACAGTATGTAATATATATTTACTGTGCTTTTTGATATTTTATTTACAGTATATAAAATGTATTTGGTGTACTTTTAGTTAATATTATATGTACAATATATGAAATATATTTACTGTACTTTTTGATATTTTATGTACAGTATATGAGATATATTTGGTGTCCTTTGATATTTATTGTAAATTATAAAATATATACTTGGTGTAGTTTTTGATATTTTACATAGTGTGTGTCATAAATATTCACTGTCCTTTTTGATATTTTATTTACGGTATATAATATACATTTGGTGTGATTTTTGAAATTTTATGTACAGTATATTAAATATAATTACTGTAGTTTTTGATAGTTTACAGTATATATAACACATATCTGGTGTACTTTTTGATATTTTATGTACAGTATGTAATATATATTTACTGTAATTTTTGATATTTTATTTAGAGTATATATATGTATTTCGTGTACTTTTAGTTAATATTACATGTACAATATATGTAATATATTTACTGTACTTTTTGATATTTTACATACAGTATATAAGATATATTTGGTGACCTTCCGATATTTTTTTAAATTATATAATATATATTTGGTGTAAATTTGGATATTTTACATAGGGTGTGTAATATATATTTACTGTATTTTGGATATTTTATTTACACCATAAAATGTACATTTGGAGTAATTTTCGATATTTTATGTACAGTATATTGAATATAATTACTGTAGTTTTTAATAGTTTATTTACAGTATATATAACACATATTTGGTGTACTTTTTGATATTTTATGTATAGTATGTAATATATATTTACTGTAATTTTTGATATTTTATTTACAGTATATAAAATGTATTTGGTGTACTTTTAGTTAATATTATATGTACAATATATGAAATATATTTACTGTACTTTTTGATATTTTATGTACAGTATATGAGATATATTTGGTGTCCTTTGATATTTATTGTAAATTATAAAATATATACTTGGTGTAGTTTTTGATATTTTACATAGTGTGTGTCATATATATTCACTGTCCTTTTTGATATTTTATTTACGGTATATAATATACATTTGGTGTGATTTTTGAAATTTTATGTACAGTATATTAAATATAATTACTGTAGTTTTTGATAGTTTACAGTATATATAACACATATTTGGTGTACTTTTTGATATTTTATGTGCAGTATGTAATATATATTTACTGTAATTTTTGATATTTTATTTACAGTATATAAAATGTATTTGGTGTACTTTTAGTTAATATTATATGTACAATATATGTAATATATTTACTGTACTTTTTGATATTTTACATACAGTATATAAGATATATTTGGTGACCTTCCGATATTTTTTGTAAATTATATAATATATATTTGGTGTAAATTTGGATATTTTACATAGGGTGTGTAATATATATTTACTGTATTTTGGATATTTTATTTACACCATATAATGTACATTTGGAGTAATTTTTGATATTTTATGTACAGTATATTGAATATAATTACTGTAGTTTTTAATAGTTTATTTACAGTATATATAACACATATTTGGTGTACTTTTTGATATTTTATGTATAGTATGTAATATATATTTACTGAAATTTTTGATACTTTATTTACAGTATATAAAATGTATTTGGTGTACTTTTAGTTAATATTATATGTACAATATATGAAATATATTTACTGTAGTTTTTGATATTTTACGTACAGTATATAGGATATATTTGGTGTCCTTCCGATATTTTTTGTAAATTATATAATGTATATTTGGTGTAATATTTGATATTTTACATAGGGTGTGTAATATATATTTACTGTATTTTGGATATATTATTTACACTATATAATGTACATTTGGAGTAATTTTTGACATTTTATGTACAGTATATTAAATATAATTACTGTAGATTTTGATAGTTTATTTACAGTATATATAACACATGTTTGGTGTAATTTTTGATATTTTATGTACAGTATATTAAATATAATTACTGTAGTTTTTGATAGTTTACTTAGAGGATATATATCACGTATTTGGTGTACTTTTTCATATTTAAGTACAGTATGTAATATATATTTACTGTACTTTTTGATATTTTATTTACAGTATATAAAATGTATTTGGTGTACTTTTAGTTAATATTATATGTACAATATATAAAATATATTTACTGTACATTTTGATATTTTATGTACTGTATATAAGGTATATTTGGTGTCCTTTTGATATTTTATGTAAATTATATAATATATATTTGGTGTAGTTTGTGATATTATACATAGGGTGTGTAATATATATTTACAGTACTTTCTGATAGTTTATTTACAGTAAATAATATACATTTGGTGTAATTTTTGATATTTTATGTACAGTATATTAAATAAAATTACTGTAGTTTTTGATAGTTTATTTACACTATATATAACACATATTTGGTGTACTTTGTGATATTTTATGTACGGTATGTAATATATACTTACCTATATTTTTGATATTTTATTTACACTATATAAATTGTATTTGGTGTACTTTTAGTTAATATTATATGTACAATATATGAAAAATATTTACTGTACAATTTGATATTTTATGCACAGTGTATAAGATATATTTGGTGTCCTTTTGATATTTTATGTAAATTATATAATATATATTTGGTGTAGATTGTGATATTTTACATATGGTGTGTAATATATATTTACTGTACTTTTTGATATTTTATTTACAGTAAATAACATACATTTGGTGTAATTTTGATATTTTATGTACAGTATATTAAATATAATTACTGTAGTATTTGATAGTATATTTAGAGTATATATAACACATATTTGGTGGACTTTTTGATATTTTATGTACAGTATGTAATATATATTTACTGTAATATTTGATATTTTATTTACAGTATATAAATTGTATTTGGTGTACTTTTAGTTAATATTATATGTACAATATATGAAATATATTTACTGTACATTTTGATATTTTATGTACAGTATATAAGATATATTTGGTGTCCTTTTGCTATTTTATGTAAATTATATAATATATATTTGGTGTAGTTTTTGATATTTTACATAGGGTGTGCAATGTATATTTACTGTATTTTTGATATTTTATTTACAGTATATTATACATTTGGTGTAATATTTTATATTTTATGTACAGTATATTAAATATAATTACTGTAGCTTTTGATAGTTTATTTAAAGTATATATAACACATATTTGGTTTACTTTTTTATATTTTCGGAACTGTATGTAATATATATTTACTGTACTTTTTATATTTTATTTACAGTATATAAAATGTATTTCGTGTACTGTTAGTTAATATTATATGTACAATATATGAAATATATTTACTGTACTTTTTGATATTTTATGTACAGTATATAAGATATATTTGGTGTCCTTTTGATATTTTATGTAAATTATATAATATATATTTGGTGTAGATTGTGATATTTTACATATCGTGTGTAATATATATTTAGTGTACTTTTTGATATTTTATTTACAGTAAATAATATACTTTTGGTGTAATTTTTGATATTTAATGTACAGTATATTATATATAATTACTGTAGTATTTGATAGTTTATTCACAGTATATATAACACATACTTGGTGTACTTTTTTATATTTCATGTACTGTATGTAATATATATTTACTGTAATTTTTGATATTTTATTTACACTATATAAAATGTATTTGGTGTACTTTTAGTTAATATTATATGTACAATACATGAAATATATTTACTGTAATTGTTGATATTTTATGTACAGTATATTACATATATTTGGTGTCCTTTTGATATTTTATGTAAATTATATAATATATATTTGGTGTAGATTGTGATATTTTACATATGGTGTGTTATATATATTTACTGTACTTTTTGGTATTTTATTTACAGTAAATAATATACATTTGGTGTAATTTTTGATATTTTATATACAGTGTATTAAATATAATTACTGTAGTTTTTGATAGCTTATTTACAGCATATATAACACATATTTGGTGTACTTTTTGATATTTTATGTACAGTATGTAGTATATATTCACTGTAATTTTTCATATATTATTTACACTATATAAAGTTTATTTGGTGTACTTTTAGTTAATATTATATGTACAATATATGAAATATATTTACTGTGCATTTTGATATTTTATGTACAGTATATAGGATATATTTGGTGTCCTTTTGATATTATATGTAAATTATATAATATATATTTGGTGCAGATTGTGATATTTTACATATGGTGTGTAATATATATTTCCTGTACTTTTTGAAAGTTTATTTACACTATATGAAATGTATTTGGTGTACTTTTAGTTAATATTATATGTACAATATATGAAATATATTTACTGTAGTTTTTGATATTTTATGTACAGTATATAAGATATGTTTGGTGTCCTTTTGATATTTTATGTAAATTATATAATATATATTTGTTGTAGATTGTGATATTTTTCATATGGTGTGTAATATATATTTACTGTACATTTTGATATTTTATTTACAGTAAATAATATACATTTGGTGTAATTTTTGATATTTTATGTACAGTATATTAAATTTAATTACTGTAGTTTTGATAGTTTATTTACAGTGTATATAACACATATTTGTTGTACTATTTGATATTTTATGTACAGTATGTAATATAAATTTACTGTAATTTTTGGTATTTTATTTACAGTATATAAAATCTATTTGGTGTACTTTTAGTTAATATTATATGTACAATATATGAAATATATTTACTGTACATTTTGATATTTTTGTACAGTATATAAGGTATATTTGGTATCCTTTTGATATTTTATGTAAATTATATAATATATATTTGGTGTAGTTTGTGATATTTTACATAGGGTGTGTAATATATATTTACTGTACTTTTTGGTATTTAATTTACAGTAAATAATATACATTTGGTGTAATTTTTGGTATTTTATGTACAGTATATTAAATATAATTACTGTAGATTTTGATAGTTTATTTACAGTATATATAACACATATTTGGTGTACTTTTTGATATTTTATGTACAGTATGTAATATATACTCACTGTAATTTTTGATATTTTATTTACACTATATAAAATGTATTTGGTGTACTTTTAGTTAATATTATATGTACAATATATGAAATATATTTACTGTACTTTTTGGTATTTTATGTACAGTATATAAGATATATTTGGTGTACTTTTGATATCTTATGAAAATTATATAATATATATTTGATGTAGATTGTGATATTTTACATATGGTGTGTAATATATATTTAATGCAATTTTTGATATTTTATTTACTGTAAATAACATACATTTGGTGTAATTTTTTATATTTTATGTACAGTATATTAAATATAATTACTGTAGTTTTTGATAGTTTATTTAGTGTATATATAACACATATTTGGTGTACTATTTGATAATATATGTACATTATGTAATATATAGTTACTGTAATTTTTGATATTTTATTTACACTATATAAAATATATTCGTTGTACTTTTAGTTAATATTATATATACAATATATGAAATATATTTACTGTACATTTTGATATTTTATGTAAAGTATATAAGGTATATTTTGTGTCCTTTTGATATTTTATGTAAATTATATAATATATATTTGGTGTAGTTTTTGATATTTTACATAGTGTGTGTAATATATATTTACTGTAATTTTTGGTGCTTTATTTAGAGTAAATAATATACATTTGGTGTAATTTTTGATATTTTATGTACAGTAAATTAAAAATAATTACTGTAGTTTTTGATAGTTTATTTACAGTATATATAACACATATTTTGTGTACTTTTTGGTATTTTATCTACAGTATGTAATATATATTCACTGTAATTTTTTATATTTTATTTACGCTATATAAAAGGTATTTGGTGTACTTTTAGTTAATATTATATGTACAATATATGAAATATATTTACTGTAATTTTTGATATTTTATGTACAGTATATAAGATATATTTGGTGTCCTTTTGATAGTTTCTGTAAATTATATAATATATATTTGGTGTAGATTGTGATACTTTACATATGGTGTGTAATATATATTTACTGTAGTTTTTGATATTTTATTTACAGTATATAAAATGTATTTGGTGTACTGTTAGTTAATATTATATGTACAATATATGAAATATATTTACTGTACATTTTGATATTTTATGTACAGTATATCAGATATATTTGGTGTACTTTTGATATTTTATGTAAATTATATAATATATATTTTGTGTAGATTGTGATATTTTACATAAAGTGTGTCATATATATTTACTGTTGTTTTTGATATATTATTTACAGTAAATAACATACATTTGGTGAAATTTCTGATATTTTTTGTACAGTATATTAAATATAATTACTGTAGTTTTTCATAGTTTATTTACAGTATATATAACACATATTTGGTGTAGTTTTTGATAATATATGTACAGTATGTAATTTATATTTACTGTAATTTTTGATATTTTATTGACAGTATATAAAATGTATTCGGTGAACTTTTAGTTAATATTATATATACAATATATGAAATATATTTACTGTACATTTTGATATTTTATGTACAGTATATAAGGTATATTTGGGGTCCTTTTGATATTTTATGTAAATTATATAATATATATTTGGTGTAGTTTATGATGTTTTACATAGGGTGTGTAATATATATTTATTGTACTATTTGATATATTATTTACAGTAAATAATATACATTAGGTGTAATTTCTGATATTTTATGTACAGTATATTAAATATAATTACTGTAGTATTTGATAGTTTATTTACAGTATATATAACACATATTTGGTGTACTTTTTGATATTTTATGTACAGTATGCAATATATATTCACTGTAATTTTTGATATTTTATTTACACTATATAAAATGTATTTGGTGTACTTTTAGTTAATATTATATATACAATATATGAAATATATTTACTGTAAATTTTGATATTTTATGTACAGTATATAAGGTTTATTTTGTGTCCTATTGATATTTTATATAAATTACATAATATATATTTGGTGTAGTTTGTGATATTTTACATAGGGTGTGTAATATATATTTACTGTACTTTTTGGTATTTTATTTACAGTAAATAATATACATTTGGTGTAATTTTTGATATTTTATGTACAGTATATTAAATATAATTACTGTAGTTTTTGATAGTTTATTTACAGCATATATAACACATATTTGGTGTACTTTTTGATATTTTATGTACACTATGTAGTATATATTCACTGTAATTTTTCATATTTGATTTACACTATATAAAGTTTATTTGGTGTACTTTTAGTAAATATTATATGTACAATATATGAAATATATTTACTGTACTTTTTGATATTTTATGTACAGTATATAGGATATATTTGGTGTCCTTTTGCTATTATATATAAATTATATAATATATATTTGTTGTAGATTGTGATATTTTACATATGGTGTGTAATATATATTTACTGTACTTTTTGAAAGTTTATTTACACTATATTAAATGTATTTGGTGTACTTTTAGTTAATATTATATGTACAATATATGAAATATATTTACTGTAATTTTTCATATTTTATGTACAGTATATAAGATATATTTGGTGTCCGTTTGATATTTTATGTAAATTATATAATATATATTTGGTGTAGATTGTGATATTTTTCATATAGTGTGTAATATATATTTACTGTACATTTTGATATTTTATTTACAGTAAATAATATAAATTTGGTGTAATTTTTGATATTTTATGTACAGTATATTAAATTTAATTGCTGTAGTTTTTGATAGTTTATTTACAGTGTATATAACACATATTTGTTGTACTATTTGATATTTTATGTACAGTATGTAATATAAATTTACTGTACTTTTTGATATTTTATTTACAGTATATAAAATGTATTTAGTGTAGTTTTAGTTAATATTACATGTACAATATATGAAATATATTTACTGTACATTTTGATATTTTATTTACAGTATATAAGGTATATTTGGTGTGCTTTTGATATTTTATGTAAATTATATAATATATATTTGGTGTAGTTTGTGATATTTTACATAGGGTGTGTAATATATATTTACTGTACTTTTTGGTATTTTATTTACAGTAAATAATATACATTTGGTGTAATTTTTGATATTTTATGTACAGTATATTAAATATAATTACTGTAGATTTTGATAGTTTATTTACAGTATATATAACACATATTGGGTGTACTTTTTGATATTTTATGTACAGTATGTAATATATAATCACTGAAATTTTTGATATTTTATTTACACTATATAAAATGTAATTGGTGTACTTTTAGTTAATAATATATGTACAATATATGAAATATATATACTGTACTTTTTGATATTTTATGTACATCATATAAGATATATTTGGTGTCCATTTGATATTTTATGTAAATTATATAATATATATTTGGTGTAGTTTTTGATATTTTACATAGGGTGTGTAGTATATATTTACTGTCCTTTTTGATATTTTATTTACAGTATATAATTTACATTTGGTGTAATTTTTGATAATTTATATACAGTACATTGAATTTAATTACTGTAGTTTTTGATAATTACCGTATATATAACACATATTTGGTGTACTTTTTGATATTTTATGTACAGTACATAATATATATTTACTGTAATGTTTGATATTTTATTTACAGTATATAAAATGTATTTGGTGGACTTTTAGTTAATATTATATGTACAATATATGTAATATATTTACTATACTTTTTGATATTTTACGTACAGTATATAAGATATATTTGGTGTCCTTCCGATATTTTTTGTGAATTATATAATATATAGTTGGTGTAAATTTGGATATTTTACATAGGGTGTGTAAGATATATTACTGTACTTTTTGATATATTATTTACAGTATATAAAATGTATTTGGTGTACTTTTAGTTAATATTATAGGTACAATATATGAAATATATTTACTGTACTTTTTGATATTTTATGTAGAGTATATAAGATATATTTGGTGTATTGTTGATATTTTATGTAAATTAAATTATATTTATTTGGTGCAGTTTTTGATATTTTACATAGATTGTAATATATATTTACTGTAATTTTCATATTTTATTTACAGTACATAATATACATTAGGTGTAATTTTTGATATTTTATGTACTGTATATTAAACATAATTACTGTAGTTTTTGATACTTTTTTTAGAGTATATATAACACATATTTGGTGTAATTTTTGATATATTATGTACAGTATGTAATGTATATTTACTGTAATTTTTGATATTTTATTTACAGTATATAAAATGTATTTGGTGTACTTTTAGTAAATATTATATGTACAATACATGAAATATATTTACTGTACTTTTTGATATTTTATGTAGCATATATAAGGTATACTTGGTGTCCTTTTGATATTTTATGTAAATTATATAATATATATTTTTTGTAGTTTTTGATAATTTACATAGAGTGTAATATATATTTACTGTCCTTTTTCGTATTTTATTTAGAGTATATAATATACATTTGGTGTAATTTTTGATATTTTAAGTCCAGTATATTAAATATAATTACTGTAGTTTTTGATAGTTTATTTACAGTATATATAACAAATATTTGGTGTACTTTTTGATATTTTATGTACTGTATATAATATATATTTACTGAATTTTGAAATTTTATTTACAGTATATAAAATGTATTTGCTGTACTTTTAGTTAATATTATATGTACAATATATGAAACATTTACTGTAGTTTTTGATATTTTATGTGCAGTATATAAGATATATTTGGTGGCCTTTTGATATTTTATGTAAATTATAAAATATATATTTGGTGTAGTTTTTGATATTTTACATAGGGTGTGTAATATATATTTACAGTACTTTCTGATATTTTATTTACAGTAAATAATATACATTTGGTGTAATTTTTGATATTTTATGTACAGTATATTAAATAAAATTACTGTAGTTTTTGATAGTTTATTTACACTATATATAACACATATTTGGTGTACTTTGTGATATTTTATGTACGGTATGTAATATATACTTACCTATATTTTTGATATTTTATTTACACTATATAAATTGTATTTGGTGTACTTTTAGTTAATATTATATGTACAATATATGAAAAATATTTACTGTACAATTTGATATTTTATGCACAGTGTATAAGATATATTTGGTGTCCTTTTGATATTTTATGTAAATTATATAATATATATTTGGTGTAGATCGTGATATTTTACATATGGTGTGTAATATATATTTACTGTACTTTTTGATATTTTATTTACAGTAAATAACATACATTTGGTGTAATTTTGATATTTTATGTACAGTATATTAAATATAATTACTGTAGTATTTGATAGTATATTTAGAGTATATATAACACATATTTGGTGGACTTTTTGATATTTTATGTACAGTATGTAATATATATTTACTGTAATATTTGATATTTTATTTACAGTATATAAATTGTATTTGGTGTACTTTTAGTTAATATTATATGTACAATATATGAAATATATTTACTGTACATTTTGATATTTTATGTACAGTATATAAGATATATTTGGTGTCCTTTTGCTATATTATGTAAATTATATAATATATATTTGGTGTAGTTTTTGATATTTTACATAGGGTGTGCAATGTATATTTACTGTACTTTTTGATATTTTATTTACAGTATATTATACATTTGGTGTAATATTTTATATTTTATGTACAGTATATTAAATATAATTACTGTAGCTTTTGATAGTTTATTTAAAGTATATATAACACATATTTGGTTTACTTTTTTATATTTTCGGAACTGTATGTAATATATATTTACTGTACTTTTTATATTTTATTTACAGTATATAAAATGTATTTCGTGTACTGTTAGTTAATATTATATGTACAATATATGAAATATATTTACTGTACTTTTTGATATTTTATGTACAGTATATAAGATATATTTGGTGTCCTTTTGATATTTTATGTAAATTATATAATATATATTTGGTGTAGATTGTGATATTTTACATATCGTGTGTAATATATATTTAGTGTACTTTTTGATATTTTATTTACAGTAAATAATATACTTTTGGTGTAATTTTTGATATTTAATGTACAGTATATTATATATAATTACTGTAGTATTTGATAGTTTATTCACAGTATATATAACACATACTTGGTGTACTTTTTTATATTTCATGTACTGTATGTAATATATATTTACTGTAATTTTTGATATTTTATTTACACTATATAAAATGTATTTGGTGTACTTTTAGTTAATATTATATGTACAATACATGAAATATATTTACTGTAATTGTTGATATTTTATGTACAGTATATTACATATATTTGGTGTCCTTTTGATATTTTATGTAAATTATATAATATATATTTGGTGTAGATTGTGATATTTTACATATGGTGTGTAATATATATTTACTGTACTTTTTGGTATTTTATTTACAGTAAATAATATACATTTGGTGTAATTTTTGATATTTTATATACAGTGTATTAAATATAATTACTGTAGTTTTTGATAGTTTATTTACAGCATATATAACACATATTTGGTGTACTTTTTGATATTTTATGTACAGTATGTAGTATATATTCACTGAAATTTTTCATATATTATTTACACTATATAAAGTTTATTTGGTGTACTTTTAGTTAATATTATATGTACAATATATGAAATATATTTACTGTGCATTTTGATATTTTATGTACAGTATATAGGATATATTTGGTGTCCTTTTGATATTATATGTAAATTATATAATATATATTTGGTGCAGATTGTGATATTTTACATATGGTGTGTAATATATATTTCCTGTACTTTTTGAAAGTTTATTTACACTATATGAAATGTATTTGGTGTACTTTTAGTTAATATTATATGTACAATATATGAAATATATTTACTGTAGTTTTTGATATTTTATGTACAGTATATAAGATATGTTTGGTGTCCTTTTGATATTTTATGTAAATTATATAATATATATTTGTTGTAGATTGTGATATTTTTCATATGGTGTGTAATATATATTTACTGTACATTTTGATATTTTATTTACAGTAAATAATATACATTTGGTGTAATTTTTGATATTTTATGTACAGTATATTAAATTTAATTACTGTAGTTTTGATAGTTTATTTACAGTGTATATAACACATATTTGTTGTACTATTTGATATTTTATGTACCGTATGTAATATAAATTTACTGTAATTTTTGGTATTTTATTTACAGTATATAAAATCTATTTGGTGTACTTTTAGTTAATATTACATGTACAATATATGAAATATATTTACTGTACATTTTGATATTTTTGTACAGTATATAAGGTATATTTGGTATCCTTTTGATATTTTATGTAAATTATATAATATATATTTGGTGTAGTTTGTGATATTTTACATAGGGTGTGTAATATATATTTACTGTACTTTTTGGTATTTAATTTACAGTAAATAATATACATTTGGTGTAATTTTTGGTATTTTATGTACAGTATATTAAATATAATTACTGTAGATTTTGATAGTTTATTTACAGTATATATAACACATATTTGGTGTACTTTTTGATATTTTATGTACAGTATGTAATATATACTCACTGTAATTTTTGATATTTTATTTACACTATATAAAATGTATTTGGTGTACTTTTAGTTAATATTATATGTACAATATATGAAATATATTTACTGTACTTTTTGGTATTTTATGTACAGTATATAAGATATATTTGGTGTACTTTTGATATCTTATGAAAATTATATAATATATATTTGATGTAGATTGTGATATTTTACATATGGTGTGTAATATATATTTAATGCAATTTTTGATATTTTATTTACTGTAAATAACATACATTTGGTGTAATTTTTTATATTTTATGTACAGTATATTAAATATAATTACTGTAGTTTTTGATAGTTTATTTAGTGTATATATAACACATATTTGGTGTACTATTTGATAATATATGTACAGTATGTAATATATAGTTACTGTAATTTTTGATATTTTATTTACACTATATAAAATATATTCGTTGTACTTTTAGTTAATATTATATATACAATATATGAAATATATTTACTGTACATTTTGATATTTTATGTAAAGTATATAAGGTATATTTTGTGTCCTTTTGATATTTTATGTAAATTATATAATATATATTTGGTGTAGTTTTTGATATTTTACATAGTGTGTGTAATATATATTTACTGTAATTTTTGGTGCTTTATTTAGAGTAAATAATATACATTTGGTGTAATTTTTGATATTTTATGTACAGTAAATTAAAAATAATTACTGTAGTTTTTGATAGTTTATTTACAGTATATATAACACATATTTTGTGTACTTTTTGGTATTTTATCTACAGTATGTAATATATATTCACTGTAATTTTTTATATTTTATTTACGCTATATAAAAGGTATTTGGTGTACTTTTAGTTAATATTATATGTACAATATATGAAATATATTTACTGTAATTTTTGATATTTTATGTACAGTATATAAGATATATTTGGTGTCCTTTTGATAGTTTCTGTAAATTATATAATATATATTTGGTGTAGATTGTGATACTTTACATATGGTGTGTAATATATATTTACTGTAGTTTTTGATATTTTATTTACAGTATATAAAATGTATTTGGTGTACTGTTAGTTAATATTATATGTACAATATATGAAATATATTTACTGTACATTTTGATATTTTATGTACAGTATATCAGATATATTTGGTGTACTTTTGATATTTTATGTAAATTATATAATATATATTTTGTGTAGATTGTGATATTTTACATAAAGTGTGTCATATATATTTACTGTTGTTTTTGATATATTATTTACAGTAAATAACATACATTTGGTGAAATTTCTGATATTTTTTGTACAGTATATTAAATATAATTACTGTAGTTTTTCATAGTTTATTTACAGTATATATAACACATATTTGGTGTAGTTTTTGATAATATATGTACAGTATGTAATTTATATTTACTGTAATTTTTGATATTTTATTGACAGTATATAAAATGTATTCGGTGAACTTTTAGTTAATATTATATATACAATATATGAAATATATTTACTGTACATTTTGATATTTTATGTACAGTATATAAGGTATATTTGGGGTCCTTTTGATATTTTATGTAAATTATATAATATATATTTGGTGTAGTTTATGATGTTTTACATAGGGTGTGTAATATATATTTATTGTACTATTTGATATATTATTTACAGTAAATAATATACATTAGGTGTAATTTCTGATATTTTATGTACAGTATATTAAATATAATTACTGTAGTATTTGATAGTTTATTTACAGTATATATAACACATATTTGGTGTACTTTTTGATATTTTATGTACAGTATGTAATATATATTCACTGTAATTTTTGATATTTTATTTACACTATATAAAATGTATTTGGTGTACTTTTAGTTAATATTATATATACAATATATGAAATATATTTACTGTAAATTTTGATATTTTATGTACAGTATATAAGGTTTATTTTGTGTCCTATTGATATTTTATATAAATTACATAATATATATTTGGTGTAGTTTGTGATATTTTACATAGGGTGTGTAATATATATTTACTGTACTTTTTGGTATTTTATTTACAGTAAATAATATACATTTGGTGTAATTTTTGATATTTTATGTACAGTATATTAAATATAATTACTGTAGTTTTTGATAGTTTATTTACAGCATATATAACACATATTTGGTGTACTTTTTGATATTTTATGTACACTATGTAGTATATATTCACTGTAATTTTTCATATTTGATTTACACTATATAAAGTTTATTTGGTGTACTTTTAGTTAATATTATATGTACAATATATGAAATATATTTACTGTACTTTTTGATATTTTATGTACAGTATATAGGATATATTTGGTGTCCTTTTGCTATTATATATAAATTATATAATATATATTTGTTGTAGATTGTGATATTTTACATATGGTGTGTAATATATATTTACTGTACTTTTTGAAAGTTTATTTACACTATATTAAATGTATTTGGTGTACTTTTAGTTAATATTATATGTACAATATATGAAATATATTTACTGTAATTTTTCATATTTTATGTACAGTATATAAGATATATTTGGTGTCCGTTTGATATTTTATGTAAATTATATAATATATATTTGGTGTAGATTGTGATATTTTTCATATAGTGTGTAATATATATTTACTGTACATTTTGATATTTTATTTACAGTAAATAATATAAATTTGGTGTAATTTTTGATATTTTATGTACAGTATATTAAATTTAATTGCTGTAGTTTTTGATAGTTTATTTACAGTGTATATAACACATATTTGTTGTACTATTTGATATTTTATGTACAGTATGTAATATAAATTTACTGTACTTTTTGATATTTTATTTACAGTATATAAAATGTATTTAGTGTAGTTTTAGTTAATATTACATGTACAATATATGAAATATATTTACTGTACATTTTGATATTTTATTTACAGTATATAAGGTATATTTGGTGTGCTTTTGATATTTTATGTAAATTATATAATATATATTTGGTGTAGTTTGTGATATTTTACATAGGGTGTGTAATATATATTTACTGTACTTTTTGGTATTTTATTTACAGTAAATAATATACATTTGGTGTAATTTTTGATATTTTATGTACAGTATATTAAATATAATTACTGTAGATTTTGATAGTTTATTTACAGTATATATAACACATATTGGGTGTACTTTTTGATATTTTATGTACAGTATGTAATATATAATCACTGAAATTTTTGATATTTTATTTACACTATATAAAATGTAATTGGTGTACTTTTAGTTAATAATATATGTACAATATATGAAATATATATACTGTACTTTTTGATATTTTATGTACATCATATAAGATATATTTGGTGTCCATTTGATATTTTATGTAAATTATATAATATATATTTGGTGTAGTTTTTGATATTTTACATAGGGTGTGTAGTATATATTTACTGTCCTTTTTGATATTTTATTTACAGTATATAATTTACATTTGGTGTAATTTTTGATAATTTATATACAGTACATTGAATTTAATTACTGTAGTTTTTGATAATTACCGTATATATAACACATATTTGGTGTACTTTTTGATATTTTATGTACAGTATATAATATATATTTACTGTAATGTTTGATATTTTATTTACAGTATATAAAATGTATTTGGTGGACTTTTAGTTAATATTATATGTACAATATATGTAATATATTTACTATACTTTTTGATATTTTACGTACAGTATATAAGATATATTTGGTGTCCTTCCGATATTTTTTGTGAATTATATAATATATAGTTGGTGTAAATTTGGATATTTTACATAGGGTGTGTAAGATATATTACTGTACTTTTTGATATATTATTTACAGTATATAAAATGTATTTGGTGTACTTTTAGTTAATATTATAGGTACAATATATGAAATATATTTACTGTACTTTTTGATATTTTATGTAGAGTATATAAGATATATTTGGTGTATTGTTGATATTTTATGTAAATTAAATTATATTTATTTGGTGCAGTTTTTGATATTTTACATAGATTGTAATATATATTTACTGTAATTTTCATATTTTATTTACAGTACATAATATACATTAGGTGTAATTTTTGATATTTTATGTACTGTATATTAAACATAATTACTGTAGTTTTTGATACTTTTTTTAGAGTATATATAACACATATTTGGTGTAATTTTTGATATATTATGTACAGTATGTAATGTATATTTACTGTAATTTTTGATATTTTATTTACAGTATATAAAATGTATTTGGTGTACTTTTAGTAAATATTATATGTACAATACATGAAATATATTTACTGTACTTTTTGATATTTTATGTAGCATATATAAGGTATACTTGGTGTCCTTTTGATATTTTATGTAAATTATATAATATATATTTTTTGTAGTTTTTGATAATTTACATAGAGTGTAATATATATTTACTGTCCTTTTTCGTATTTTATTTAGAGTATATAATATACATTTGGTGTAATTTTTGATATTTTAAGTCCAGTATATTAAATATAATTACTGTAGTTTTTGATAGTTTATTTACAGTATATATAACAAATATTTGGTGTACTTTTTGATATTTTATGTACTGTATATAATATATATTTACTGAATTTTGAAATTTTATTTACAGTATATAAAATGTATTTGCTGTACTTTTAGTTAATATTATATGTACAATATATGAAACATATTTACTGTAGTTTTTGATATTTTATGTGCAGTATATAAGATATATTTGGTGGCCTTTTGATATTTTATGTAAATTATAAAATATATATTTGGTGTAGTTTTTGATATTTTACAAAGGGTGTGTAATATATATTTACAGTACTTTCTGATATTTTATTTACAGTAAATAATATACATTTGGTGTAATTTTTGATATTTTATGTACAGTATATTAAATAAAATTACTGTAGTTTTTGATAGTTTACGTACAGTATATAGGATATATTTGGTGTCCTGGCGATATTTTTTGTAAATTATATAATATATATTTGGTGTAATATTTGATATTTTACATAGGGTGGGTAATATATATTTACTGTATTTTGGATATATTATTTACACTATATAATGTACATTTGGAGTAATTTTTGACATTTTATGTACAGTATATTAAATATAATTACTGTAGTTTTTGATAGTTTATTTACAGTATATATAACACATATTTGGGGTACTTTTGATATTTTATGTACAGTATGTAATATATATTTACTGTACTTTTTGATACTTTATTTACAGTATATAAAATGTATTTGGTGTACTTTTAGTTAATATTATATGCACAATATATGAAATATATTTACTGTATTTTTGATATTTTATGTACAGTATATAATATATATTTGGTGTCCTTTTGATATTTTATGTAAATTATATAATATATATTTGGTGTAGTCTTTGATATTTTACATAGGGTGTGTAGTAAATATTTACTGTCCTTTTTGATATTTTATTTACAGTATATGATATACGTTTGCTGTAATTTTTGATATTTTATGAAAAGTATATTAAATATAATTACTGTAGTTTTTGATAGCTTATTTACAGTATATATAACACGTTTGGTGTACTTTTTGATATTATATGTACAGTATGCAATATATGTTTACTGTAGTTTTTGATATTTTATTTAGAGTATACAAAATGTATTTGTTGTACTTTTAGTTAATATAATATGTACAATATATGAAATATATTTACTGTAGTTTTTGATATTTTACGTACAGTATATAAGATATATTTGGTGTCCTTCCGATATTTTTTGTAAAGTGTATAATATATATTTGGTGTAATTTTTGATATTTTACCTAGGGTGTGTAATATATATTTACTGTATTTTGGATATTTTATTTACACTATATAATGTACATTTGGAGTAATTTTTGATATTTTATGTACTGTATATTTAATATAATTTCTGTAGTTTTTTATAGTTTATTTACAGTATATACAACACGTATTTGGTGTACTATTTGATATTTTATGTACAGTATGTAATATATATTTATTGTAATTTTGGATATTTTATTTACAGTATAGAAAATGTATTTGGTGTACTTTTAGTTAATAATATATGTACAATATATGAAATATATACTGTACATTTTGATATTTTATGTACAGTATATAAGTTATATTTGGTGTCCTTTTGATATTTTATGTAAATTATATAATATATATTTGGTGTAGTTTTTTATATTTTACATAGGTTGTGTAGTATATATTTACTGTCCTTTTTGATATTTTATTTTCAGTATATAATATACATTTGGTGAAATATTTGATAATTTATATACAGTACATTGAATATAATTACTGTAGTTTTTGATAATTACAGTATATATAACACATATTTGGTGTTCTTTTTGATATTTTATGTAGAGTATGTAATATATATTTACTGTAATTTTTGATATTTCCTTTACAGAATATAAAATGTATTTGGTGTACTTTTAGTTAATATTATATGTACAATATATGAAATATATTTACTGTAGTTTTTGATATTTTACGTACTGTATAGAAGATATATTTGGTGTCCTTCCGATATTTTTTGTAAATTATATAATATATATTTGGTGTAGTTTGTGATATTTTACATAGGGTGTGTAATATATATTTACTGTACTTTTTGGTATTTTATTTACAGTAAATAATATACATTTGGTGTAATTTTTGATATTTTATATACAGTATATTAAATATAATTACTGTAGTTTTTGATAGTTTATTTACAGCATATATAACACATATTTGGTGTACTTTTTGATATTTTATGTACAGTATGTAATATATATTCACTGTAATTTTTGATATTTTATTTACACTATATAAAATGTATTTGGTGTACTTTTAGTAAATATTATATGTACAATATATGAAATATATTTACTGTATATTTTGGTATTTTATGTACAGTATATAAGTTACATTTGGTGTACTTTTGATATCTTATGAAAATTATATAATATATATTTGGTGTAGATTGTGATATTTTACATATTGTGTGTAATATATATTTACTGCACTTTTTGATATTTTATTTACTGTAAATAACATGCATTTGGTGTAATTTTTTATATTATATGTACAGTATATTAAATATAATTACTGTAGTTTTTGATAGTTTATTTAGAGTATATATAACACATATTTGGTGTACTTTTTGATAATATATGTACAGTATGTAATATATAGTTACTGTAATATTTGATATTTTACTTACAGTATATAAAATGTATTAAGTGTACTTTTAGTTAATATTATATATACAATATATGAAATATATTTACTGTACATTTTGATATTTTATGTACAGTATATAAGGTACATTTTGTGTCCTTTTGATATTTTATGTAAATTATATAATATATATTTGGTGTAGTTTTTGATATTTTACATAGTGTGTGTAATGTATATTTACTGTAATTTTTGGTGCTTTATTTACAGTAAATAATATACATTTGGTGTAATTTTTGATATTTTATGTACAGTAAATTAAATATAATTACTGTAGTTTTTGATAGTTTATTTACACTATATATAAAACATATTTGGTGTACTTTTTGATATTTTATCTGCAGTGTGTAATATATATTCACTGTAATTTTTGATATTTTTTTACACTATATAAAATATATTTGGTGTACTTTTAGTTAATATTATATGTACAATATATGAAATATATTTACTGTTCTTTTTGATATTTTATGTACAGTATAAAAGATATATTTGGTATCCTTTTGATATTTAATGTACATTATATAATATATATTTGGTGTAGATTGTGATATTTTACGTATGGTGTGTAATGTATATTTACTGTATTTTTGATATATTATTTACAGTAAATAACATACATTTGGTGTAATTTTTGATATTTTATGTACAGTATATTAAATATAATTACCGTAGTTTTTCATAGTTTATTTAGAGTATATATAACACATATTTGGTGTACTTTTTGTTAATATATGTACAGTATGTAATATATATTTACTGTAATTTTTGATATTTTTTTTACAGTATATAAAATGTATTCGGTGTACTTTTAGTTAATATTATATATACAATATATGAAATATATTTACTGTACATTTTGATATTTTATGTACGGTATATAAGGTATATTTGGTGTCCTTCTGATATTTTATGTAAATTATATAATATATATTTGGTGTAGTTTGTGATATTTTACATAGGGTGTGTAATATATATTTACTGTACTTTTTGGTATTTTATTTACAGTAAATAATGTACATTTGGTATAATTTTTGATATTTTGTGTACAGTATATTAAATATAATTACTGTAGTTTTTGATAGTTTATTTACAGTATATATAACACATATTTGGTGTACTTTTTGATATTTTATCTACAGTATGTAATATATATTCACTGTAATTTTTGATATTTTATTTACACTACATAAAATGTATTTGGTGTACTTTTAGTTAATATTATATGTACAATATATGAAATATATTTACTGTATATTTTGATATTTTATGTAGAGTATATAAGATATATTTGGGGTCCTTTTGATATTTTATGTAAATTATATAACATATATTTTGTGTAGATTGTGATATTTTACATATGGTGTGTAATATATATTTACAGTACTTTTTGACATTTTATTTACACCATATAAAATATATTTGGTGTACTTTTAGTTAATATTATATGTACAATATATGAAATATATTTACTGTACATTTTGACAATTTATGTACAGTATATAAGATATATTTGGTGTCCTTTTGATATTTTATGTAAATTATATAATATATATTTGGTGTAGATTGTGATATTTTACATACGGTGTGTAATATATATTTACTGTACTTTTTGGTATTTTATTTACAGTAAATAATATATATTTGGTGTAATTTTTGATATTTTATGTACAGTATATTAAATATAATTACTGTAGTTTTTGATAGTTTATTTACAGTATATATAACACATACTTGGTGTACTTTTTGATATTTTATGTACAGTATGTAATATATATTCACTGTAATTTTTGATATTTTATTTACACTATATAAAATGTATTTGGTGTACTTTTAGTTAATATTATATGTACAATATATGTAATATATTTACTGTACTTTTTGATATTTTACATACAGTATATAAGATATATTTGGTGACCTTCCGATATTTTTTGTAAATTATACAATATATATTTGGTGTAAATTTGGATATTTTACATAGGGTGTGTAATATATATTTACTGTATTTTGGATATTTTATTTACACCATATAATGTACATTTGGAGTAATTTTTGATATTTTATGTACAGTATATTGAATATAATTACTGTAGTTTCTAATAGTTTATTTACAGTATATATAACAGATATTTGGTGTACTTTTTGATATTTTATGTACAGTATGTAATATATATTTACTGTAATTTTTGATATTTTATTTACAGTATATAAAATGTATTTGGTGTACTTTTAGTTAATATTATATGTACAATATATGAAATATATTTACTGTACTTTTTGATATTTTATGTACAGTATATGAGATATATTTGGTGTCCTTTGATATTTATTGTAAATTATAAAATATATACTTGGTGTAGTTTTTGAAATTTTACATAGTGTGTGTCATACATATTCACTGTCCTTTTTGATATTTTATTTACGGTATATAATATACATTTGGTGTGATTTTTGAAATTTTATGTACAGTATATTAAATATAATTACTGTAGTTTTTGATAGTTTACAGTATATATAACACATATTTGGTGTACTTTTTGATATTTTATGTACAGTATGTAATATATATTTACTGTAATTTTTGATATTTTATTTACAGTATATAAAATGTATTTGGTGTACTTTTAGTTAATACTATATGTACAATATATGTAATATATTTACTGTACTTTTTGATAATTTACATACAGCATATAAGATATATTTGGTGACCTTCCGATATTTTTTGTAAATTATATAATATATATTTGGTGTAAATTTGGATATTTTACATAGGGTGTGTAATATATATTTACTGTATTTTGGATATTTTATTTACACCATATAATGTACATTTGGAGTAATTTTTGATATTTTATGTACAGTATATTGAATATAATTACTGTAGATTTTAATAGTTTATTTACAGTATATATAACACATATTTGGTGTACTTTTTGATATTTTATGTACAGTATGTAATATATATTTACTGTAATTTTTGATATTTTATTTACAGTATATAAAATGTATTTGGTGTACTTTTAGTTAATATTATATGTACAATATATGAAATATATTTACTGTACTTTTTGATATTTTATGTACAGTATATGAGATATATTTGGTGTCCTTTGATATTTATTGTAAATTATAAAATATATACTTGGTGTAGTTTTTGATATTTTACATAGTGTGTGTCATATATATTCACTGTCCTTTTTGATATTTTATTTACGGTATATAATATACATTTGGTGTGATTTTTGAAATTTTATGTACAGTATATTAAATATAATTACTGTAGTTTTTGATAGTTTACAGTATATATAACACATATTTGGTGTACTTTTTGATATTTTATGTACAGTATGTAATATATATTTACTGTAATTTTTGATATTTTATTTACAGTATATAAAATGTATTTGGTGTACTTTTAGTTAATATTATATGTACAATATATGTAATATATTTACTGTACTTTTTGATATTTTATGTACAGTATATGAGATATATTTGGTGTCCTTTGATATTTATTGTAAATTATAAAATATATACTTGGTGTAGTTTTTGATATTTTACATAGTGTGTGTCATATATATTCACTGTCCTTTTTGATATTTTATTTACGGTATATAATATACATTTGGTGTGATTTTTGAAATTTTATGTACAGTATATTAAATATAATTACTGTAGTTTTTGATAGTTTACAGTATATATAACACATATTTGGTGTACTTTTTGATATTTTATGTACAGTATGTAATATATATTTACTGTAATTTTTGATATTTTATTTACAGTATATAAAATGTATTTGGTGTACTTTTAGTTAATATTATATGTACAATATATGTAATATATTTACTGTACTATTTGATATTTTACATACAGTATATAAGATATATTTGGTGACCTTCCGATATTTTTTGTAAATTATATAATATATATTTGGTGTAAATTTGGATATTTTACATAGGGTGTGTAATATATATTTACTGTATTTTGGATATTTTATTTACACCATATAATGTACATTTGGAGTAATTTTTGATATTTTATGTACAGTATATTGAATATAATTACTGTGGTTTTTAATAGTTTATTTACAGTATATATAACACATATTTGGTGTACTTTTTGATATTTTATGTATAGTATGTAATATATATTTACTGTAATTTTTGATATTTTATTTACAGTATATAAAATGTATTTGGTGTACTTTTAGTTAATATTATATGTACAATATATGAAATATATTTACTGTACTTTTTGATATTTTATGTACAGTATATGAGATATATTTGGTGTCCTTTGATATTTATTGTAAATTATAAAATATATACTTGGTGTAGTTTTTGATATTTTACATAGTGTGTGTCATATATATTCACTGTCCTTTTTGATATTTTATTTACGGTATATAATATACATTTGGTGTGATTTTTGAAATTTTATGTACAGTATATTAAATATAATTACTGTAGTTTTGGATAGTTTACAGTATATATAACACATATTTGGTGTACTTTTTGATATTTTATGTACAGTATGTAATATATATTTACTGTAATTTTTGATATTTTATTTACAGTATATAAAATGTATTTGGTGTACTTTTAGTTAATATTATATGTACAATATATGTAATATATTTACTGTACTTTTTGATATTTTACATACAGTATATAAGATATATTTGGTGACCTTCTGATATTTTTCGTAAATTATATAATATATATTTGGTGTAAATTTGGATATTTTACATAGGGTGTGTTATATATATTTACTGTATTTTGGATATTTTATTTACACCATATAATGTACATTTGGAGTAATTTTCGATATTTTATGTACAGTATATTGAATATAATTACTGTGGTTTTTAATAGTTTATTTACAGTATATATAACACATATTTGGTGTACTTTTTGATATTTTATGTATAGTATGTAATATATATTTACTGTAATTTTTGATTATTTACAGTATATAAAATGTATTTGGTGTACTTTTAGTTAATATTATATGTACAATATATGAAATATATTTACTGTACTTTTTGATATTTTATGTACAGTATATGAGATATATTTGGTGTCCTTTGATATTTATTGTAAATTATAAAATATATACTTGGTGTAGTTTTTGAGATTTTACATAGTGTGTGTCATATATATTCACTGTCCTTTTTGATATTTTATTTACGGTATATTATACATTTGGTGTGATTTTTGAAATTTTATGTACAGTATATTAAATATAATTACTGTAGTTTTTGATAGTTTACAGTATATATAACACATATTTGGTGTACTTTTTGATATTTTATGTACAGTATGTAATATATATTTACTGTAATTTTTGATATTTTATTTACAGTATATAAAATGTATTTGGTGTACTTTTAGTTAATATTATATGTACAATATATGTAATATATTTACTGTACTTTTTGATATTTTACATACAGTATATAAGATATATTTGGTGACCTTCTGATATTTTTCGTAAATTATATAATATATATTTGGTGTAAATTTGGATATTTTACATAGGGAGTGTTATATATATTTACTGTATTTTGGATATTTTATTTACACCATATAATGTACATTTGGAGTAATTTTCGATATTTTATGTACAGTATATTGAATATAATTACTGTGGTTTTTAATAGTTTATTTACAGTATATATAACACATATTTGGTGTACTTTTTGATATTTTATGTATAGTATGTAATATATATTTACTGTAATTTTTGATTATTTACAGTATATAAAATGTATTTGGTGTACTTTTAGTTAATATTATATGTACAATATATGAAATATATTTACTGTACTTTTTGATATTTTATGTACAGTATATGAGATATATTTGGTGTCCTTTGATATTTATTGTAAATTATAAAATATATACTTGGTGTAGTTTTTGAGATTTTACATAGTGTGTGTCATATATATTCACTGTCCTTTTTGATATTTTATTTACGGTATATTATACATTTGGTGTGATTTTTGAAATTTTATGTACAGTATATTAAATATAATTACTGTAGTTTTTGATAGTTTACAGTATATATAACACATATTTGGTGTACTTTTTGATATTTTATGTACAGTATGTAATATATATTTACTGTAATTTTTGATATTTTATTTACAGTATTTAAAATGTATTTGGTGTACTTTTAGTTAATATTATATGTACAATACATGTAATATATTTACTGTACTTTTTGATATTTTACATACAGTATATAAGATATATTTGGTGACCTTCCGATATTTTTTGTAAAATATACAATATATATTTCTTGTAAATTTGGATATTTTACATAGGGTGTGTAATATATATTTACTGTATTTTGGATATTTTATTTACACCATATAATGTACATTTGGAGTAATTTTTGATATTTTATGTACAGTATATTGAATATAATTACTGTAGTTTTTAATAGTTTATTTACAGTATATATAACACATATTTGGTGTACTTTTTGATATTTTATGTGCAGTATGTAATATATATTTACTGTAATTTTTGATATTTTATTTACAGTATATAAAATGTATTTGGTGTACTTTTAGTTAATATTATATGTACAATATATGTAATATATTTACTGTACTTTTTGATATTTTACATACAGTATATAAGATATATTTGGTGACCTTCCGATATTTTTTGTAAATTATATAATATATATTTGGTGTAAATTTGGATATTTTACATAGGGTGTGTAATATATACTTACTGTATTTTGGATATTTTATTTACACCATATAATGTACATTTGGAGTAATTTTTGATATTTTATGTACAGTATATTGAATATAATTACTGTAGTTTTTAATAGTTTATTTACAGTATATATAACACATATTTGGTGTACTTTTTGATATTTTATGTATAGTATGTAATATATATTTACTGTAATTTTTGATATTTTATTTACAGTATATAAAATGTATTTGGTGTACTTTTAGTTAATATTATATGTACAATATGTGTAGTATATTTACTGTACTTTTTGATATTTTACATACAGTATATAAGATATATTTGGTGACCTTCCGATATATTTTGTAAATTATATAATATATATTTGGTGTAAATTTGGATATTTTACATAGGGTGTGTAATATATATTTACTGTATTTTGGATATTTTATTTACACCATATAATGTACATTTGGAGTAATTTTTGATATTTTATGTAGAGTATATTGAATATAATTACTGTAGTTTTTAACAGTTTATTTACAGTATATATAACACATATTTGGTGTACTTTTTGATATTTTATGTATAGTATGTAACATATATTTACTGTAATTTTTGATATTTTATTTACAGTATATAAAATGTATTTGGTGTACTTTTAGTTAATATTATATGTACAATATATGAAATATATTTACTGTAGTTTTTGACATTTTACGTACAGTATATAGGATATATTTGGTGTCCTTCCGATATTTTTTGTAAATTATATAATGTATATTTGGTGTAATATTTGATATTTTACATAGGGTGTGTAATGTATATTTACTGTATTTTGGATATATTATTTACACTATATAATGTACATTTGGAGTAATTTTTGACATTTTATGTACATTATATTAAATATAATTACTGTAGTTTTTGATAGTTTATTTACAGTATATATAACACATGTTTGGTGTAATTTTTGATATTTTATGTACAGTATGTAATATATATTTACTGTAATTTTTGATATTTTATTTACAGTTTATAAAATATATTAGGTGTACTTTTAGTTAATATTTTATGTACAATATATGAAATATATTTACTGTACTTTTTGATATTTTATGTACAGTATATGAGATATATTTGGTGTCCTTTGATATTTATTGTAAATTATAAAATATATACTTGGTGTAGTTTTTGATATTTTACATAGTGTGTGTCATATATATTCACTGTCCTTTTTGATATTTTATTTACGGTATATAATATACATTTGGTGTGATTTTTGAAATTTTATGTACAGTATATTAAATATAATTACTGTAGTTTTTGATAGTTTACAGTATATATAACACATATTTGGTGTACTTTTTGATATTTTATGTACAGTATGTAATATATATTTACTGTAATTTTTGATAATTTATTTACAGTATATAAAATGTATTTGGTGTACTTTTAGTTAATATTATATGTACAATATATGTAATATATTTACTGTACTTTTTGATATTTTACATACAGTATATAAGATATATTTGGTGACCTTCCGATATTTTTTGTAAATTATATAATATATATTTGGTGTAAATTTGGATATTTTACATAGGGTGTGTAATATATATTTACTGTATTTTGGATATTTTATTTACACCATATAATGTACATTTGGAGTAATTTTTGATATTTTATGTACAGTATATTGAATATAATTACTGTAGTTTTTAATAGTTTATTTACAGTATATATAACACATATTTGGTGTACTTTTTGATATTTTATGTATAGTATGTAATATATATTTACTGTAATTTTTGATATTTTTTTTACAGTATATAAAATGTATTTGGTGTACTTTTAGTTAATATTATATGTACAATATATGAAATATATTTACTGTACTTTTTGATATTTTATGTACAGTATATGAGATATATTTGGTGTCCTTTGATATTTATTCTAAATTATAAAATATATACTTGGTGTAGTTTTTGATATTTTACATAGTGTGTGTCATATATATTCACTGTCCTTTTTGATATATTATTTACGGTATATAATATACATTTGGTGTGATTTTTGAAATTTTATGTACAGTATATTAAATATAATTACTGTAGTTTTTGATAGTTTACAGTATATATAACACATATTTGGTGTACTTTTTGATATTTTATGTACAGTATATAATATATATTTACTGTAATTTTTGATATTTTATTTACAGTATATAAAATGTATTTGGTGTACTTTTAGTTAATATTATATGTACAATATATGTAATATATTTACTGTACTTTTTGATATTTTACATACAGTATATAAGATATATTTGGTGACCTTCCGATATTTTTTGTAAATTATAAAATATATATTTGGTGTAAATTTGGATATTTTACATAGGGTGTGTAATATATATTTACTGTATTTTGGATATTTTATTTACACCATATAATGTACATTTGGAGTAATTTTTGATATTTTATGTACAGTATATTGAATATAATTACTGTAGCTTTAATAGTTTATTTACAGTATATATAACACATATTTGGTGTACTTTTTGATATTTTATGTACAGTATGTAATATATATTTACTGTAATTATTGATATTTTATTTACAGTATATAAAATGTATTTGGTGTACTTTTAGTTAATATTATATGTACAATATATGAAATATATTTACTGTACTTTTTGATATTTTATGTACAGTATATGAGATATATTTGGTGTCCTTTGATATTTATTGTAAATTATAAAATATATACTTGGTGTAGTTTTTGATATTTTACATAGTGTGTGTCATATATATTCACTGTCCTTTTTGATATTCTATTTACGGTATATAATATACATTTGGTGTGATTTTTGAAATTTTATGTACAGTATATTAAATATAATTACTGTAGTTTTTGATAGTTTACAGTATATATAACACATATTTGGTGTACTTTTTGATATTTTATGTACAGTATGTAATATATATTTACTGTAATTTTTGATATTTTATTTACGGTATATAATATACATTTGGTGTGATTTTTGAAATTTTATGTACAGTATATTAAATATAATTACTGTAGTTTTTGATAGTTTACAGTATATATAACACATATTTGGTGTACTTTTTGATATTTTATGTACAGTATGTAATATATATTTACTGTAATTTTGATATTTTATTTACAGTATATAAAATGTATTTGGTGTACTTTTAGTTAATATTATATGTACAATATATGTAATATATTTACTGTACTTTTTGATATTTTACATACAGTATATAAGATATATTTGGTGACCTTCCGATATTTTTTGTAAATTATATAATATATATTTGGTGTAAATTTGGATATTTTACATAGGGTGTGTAATATATATTTACTGTATTTTGGATATTTTATTTACACCATATAATGTACATTTGGAGTAATTTTTGATATTTTATGTACAGTATATTGAATATAATTACTGTAGTTTTTAATAGTTTATTTACAGTATATATAACACATATTTGGTGTACTTTTTGATATTTTATGTACAGTATGTAATATATATTTACTGTACTTTTTGATATTTTATTTACAGTATATAAAATGTATTTGGCGTACTTTTAGTTAATATTATATATACAATGTATGAAATATATTTACTGTACTTTTTGATATTTATGTACAGTATATAACATATATTTGCTCTCGTTCTGATATTTTACGTAAATTATATAATATATATTTGGTGTGGCTTTTGATATTTTACATAGGGTGTGTACTATATATTTACTGTCCTTTTTGATATTTTATTTAGAGTTTATATTATACATTTGGTGTAATTTTTGATATTTTATGTACAGTATATTAAATATAAGTACTGTAGTTTTTGATAGTTTATTAACAGTATATATAACACATATTTGGTGTAATTTTTGATATTTTATGTACAGTATGTAATACATATTTACTGTAATATTTGATATTTTATTTACACTATATAAAATGTATTTGGTGTACTTTATTTAATATTATATGCACAATATATGAAATATATTTACTGTACTTTTTGATATTTTATGTACAGTATATAAGATATATTTGGCATACCTTTGATATTTAATGTAAATTATGTAATATATATTTGGTGTAGATTGTGATATTTTACATATGGTGTGTAATATATATTTACTGTACTTTTTGATATTTTATTTACAGTACATAATATACATTTGGTTTAATTTTTGATATTTTATGTACAGAATATTAAATATGATTACTGTAGATTTTATAGTTTATTTACAGTATATATAACACATATTTGGTGCACTTTTTGGTATTTTATGTACAGTATGTAATACATATTTACTGTAATTTTTGATATTTTATTTAGAGTATATAAAATGTATTGGGTGTACTTTTAGTTAATATTATATGTACAATATATGAAATATGTTTACTGTAAATTTGATATTTTATGTACAGAATATAAGATATATTTGGTGTCCTTTTGATATTTTATGTAAATTATATAATATATATTTGGTGTAGATTGTGATATTTTACATATGGTGTATAATATATATTTACTGTAATTTTTGATATTTTATTTACAGTGTATAATATACATTTGGTGTAATATTTGATATTTTATGTACAGTACATTAAATATAATTAGTGTAGTTTTTCAAAGTTTATTTACAGTATATATAACACATATTTTGGATACATTTTATATTTTATGTACATTATGTAATATATATTTACTGTAATTTTTGATATTTTATTTACAGTATATAAAATGTATTTGGTGTACTTTCAGTTAATATTATATGTACAATATATGAAATATATATCCTGTACTTTTTGATATTTTATGAACAGTATATAAGATATATTTGGTGTCCATTTGTTATTTTATGTAAATTATATAATATATATTTGGTGTAGTTTTTGATATTTTACAGAGGGTGTGTAGTATATATTTACTGTCCTATTTGATATTTTATTTACAGTATATAGTATACATTTGGTGTAATTTTTGATATTTTATATACAGTATATTAAAAATAATTACTGTAGTTTTTGATAGTTTATTTACAGTATATATAACACATATTTGGTTTACTTTTTTATATTTTATGAACTGTATGTAATATATATTTACTGTACTTTTTGATATTTTATTTACACTATATAAAATATATTTGGTGTACTGTTAGTTAATATTATATGTACAATATATGAAATATATTTACTGTACTTTTTGACATTTTATGTACAGTATATAAGATATATTTGGTGTACTTTTCATATTTTATGTAAATTATATAATATATATTTTGTGTAGATTGTGATATTTTACATATGGTGTGTAATATATATTTACTGCACTTTATGATATTTTATTTACAGTATATAATATACATTTGGTGTAATTTTTCATATTTTATGTACAGTATATTAAATATAATTACTGTAGAATTTATAGTATATTTAGAGTATATATAACACATATTTGGTGTAATTTTTGATATTTTATGTACAGTATGCAATACATATTTACTGTACTTTTTGATATTTTATTTACAGTATATAAAATGTATTTTGTGTACTTTTAGTTAATATTATATGTACAATATATGAAATACATTTACTGTAATTTTTGATATTTTATGTACAGTATAAAAGATATATTTGGTGTCCTTTTGATATTTTATGTAAATTATATAATATATATTTGGTGTAGTTATTGATATTTTACATAGGGTGTGTAATATATATTTACTGTACTTTTTGATATTTTATTTACAGTATATAATATTCATTTGGTGTAATTTTTGATATTTTATGTACAGTATATTAAATATAATTACAGTAGTTTTTGATAGTTTATGTACAGTATATATAACACAAATTTGGTGTACCTTTTGATATTTTATGTACAGTATGTAATATATATTTACTGTACTTTTTGATATTTTATTTACAGTATATAAAATGTATTTGGCGTACTTTTAGTTAATATTATATATACAATGTATGAAATATATTTACTGTACTTTTTGATATTTATGTACAGTATATAACATATATTTGCTGTCGTTCTGATATTTTACGTAAATTATATAATATATATTTGGTGTGGTTTTTGATATTTTACATAGGGTGTGTACTATATATTTACTGTCCTTTTTGATATTTTATTTAGAGTTTATATTATACATTTGGTGTAATTTTTGATATTTTATGTACAGTATATTAAATATAAGTACTGTAGTTTTTGATAGTTTATTAACAGTATATATAACACATATTTGGTGTAATTTTTGATATTTTATGTACAGTATGTAATACATATTTACTGTACTATTTGATATTTTATTTACACTATATAAAATGTATTTGGTGTACTTTATTTAATATTATATGCACAATATATGAAATATATTTACTGTACTTTTTGATATTTTATGTACAGTATATAAGATATATTTGGCATACTTTTGATATTTAATGTAAATTATGTAATATATATTTGGTGTAGATTGTGATATTTTACATATGGTGTGTAATATATATTTACTGTACTTTTTGATATTTTATTTACAGTACATAATATACATTTGGTTTAATTTTTGATATTTTATGTACAGAATATTAAATATGATTACTGTAGATTTTATAGTTTATTTACAGTATATATAACACATATTTGGTGCACTTTTTGATATTTTATGTACAGATGTAATACATATTTACTGTAATTTTTGATATTTTATTTAGAGTATATAAAATGTATTGGGTGTACTTTTAGTTAATATTATATGTACAATATATGAAATATGTTTACTGTAATTTTTGATATTTTATGTACCGAATATAAGATATATTTGGTGTCCTTTTGATGTTTTATGGAAATTATATAATATATATTTGGTGTAGATTGTGATATTTTACATATGGTGTGTAATATATATTTACTGTAATTTTTGATATTTTATTTACAGTATATAATATACATTTGGTGTAATATTTGATATTTTATGTACAGTACATTAAATATAATTAGTGTAGTTTTTCAAAGTTTATTTACAGTATATATAACACATATTTGGGATACATTTTATATTTTATGTACATTATGTAATATATATTTACTGTAATTTTTGATATTTTATTTACAGTATATAAAATGTATTTGGTGTACTTTCAGTTAATATTATATGTACAATATATGAAATATATATCCTGTACTTTTTGATATTTTATGAACAGTATATAAGATATATTTGGTGTCCATTTGTTATTTTATGTAAATTATATAATATATATTTGGTGTAGTTTTTGATATTTTACAGAGGGTGTGTAGTATATATTTACTGTCCTTTTTGATATTTTATTTACAGTATATAGTATACATTTGGTGTAATTTTTGATATTTTATATACAGTATATTAAAAATAATTACTGTAGTTTTTGATAGTTTATTTACAGTATATATAACACATATTTGGTTTACTTTTTTATATTTTATGAACTGTATGTAATATATATTTACTGTACTTTTTGATATTTTATTTACACTATATAAAATGTATTTGGTGTACTGTTAGTTAATATTATATGTACAATATATGAAACATATTTACTGTACTTTTTGACATTTTATGTACAGTATATAAGATATATTTGGTGTACTTTTCATATTTTATGTAAATTATATAATATATATTTTGTGTAGATTGTGATATTTTACATATGGTGTGTAATATATATTTACTGCACTTTATGATATTTTATTTACAGTATATAATATACATTTGGTGTAATTTTTCATATTTTATGTACAGTATATTAAATATAATTACTGTAGAATTTATAGTATATTTAGAGTATATATAACACATATTTGGTGTAATTTTTGATATTTTATGTACAGTATGTAATACATATTTACTGTACTTTTTGATATTTTATTTACAGTATATAAAATGTATTTTGTGTACTTTTAGTTAATATTATATGTACAATATATGAAATACATTTACTGTAATTTTTGATATTTTATGTACAGTATATAAGATATATTTGGTGTTCTTTTGATATTTTATGTAAATTATATAATATATATTTGGTGTAGTTATTGATATTTTACATAGGGTGTGTAATATATATTTACTGTACTTTTTGATATTTTATTTACAGTATATAATATTCATTTGGTGTAATTTTTGATATTTTATGTACAGTATATTAAATATAATTACAGTAGTTTTTGATAGTTTATGTACAGTATATATAACACAAATTTGGTGTACCTTTAGATATTTTATGTACAGTATGTAATATATATTTACTGTACTTTTTGATATTTTATTTACAGTATATAAAATGTATTTGGCGTACTTTTAGTTAATATTATATATACAATGTATGAAATATATTTACTGTACTTTTTGATATTTATGTACAGTATATAACATATATTTGCTGTCGTTCTGATATTTTACGTAAATTATATAATATATATTTGGTGTGGTTTTTGATATTTTACATAGGGTGTGTACTATATATTTACTGTCCTTTTTGATATTTTATTTAGAGTTTATATTATACATTTGGTGTAATTTTTGATATTTTATGTACAGTATATTAAATATAAGTACTGTAGTTTTTGATAGTTTATTAACAGTATATATAACACATATTTGGTGTAATTTTTGATATTTTATGTACAGTATGTAATACATATTTACTGTACTATTTGATATTTTATTTACACTATATAAAATGTATTTGGTGTACTTTATTTAATATTATATGCACAATATATGAAATATATTTACTGTACTTTTTGATATTTTATGTACAGTATATAAGATATATTTGGCATACTTTTGATATTTAATGTAAATTATGTAATATATATTTGGTGTAGATTGTGATATTTTACATATGGTGTGTAATATATATTTACTGTACTTTTTGATATTTTATTTACAGTACATAATATACATTTGGTTTAATTTTTGATATTTTATGTACAGAATATTAAATATGATTACTGTAGATTTTATAGTTTATTTACAGTATATATCACACATATTTGGTGCACTTTTTGATATTTTATGTACAGTATGTAATACATATTTACTGTAATTTTTGATATTTTATTTAGAGTATATAAAATGTATTGGGTGTACTTTTAGTTAATATTATATGTACAATATATGAAATATGTTTACTGTAATTTTTGATATTTTATGTACAGAATATAAGATATATTTGGTGTCCTTTTGATATTTTATGTAAATTATATAATATATATTTGGTGTAGATTGTGATATTTTACATATGGTGTGTAATATATATTTACTGTAATTTTTGATATTTTATTTACAGTATATAATATACATTTGGTGTAATATTTGATATTTTATGTACAGTACATTAAATATAATTAGTGTAGTTTTTCAAAGTTTATTTACAGTATATATAACATATATTTGGGGTACTTTTGATATTTTATGTACAGTATGTAATATATATTTACTGTACTTTTTGATATTTTATTTACAGAATATAAAATGTATTTGGTGTACTTTTAGTTAATATTATATGTACATTATATTAAATATATTTACTGTACTTTTTGATATTTTATGTACAGTATATAAGATATATTTTGTGTCCTATTGATATTTTATGTAAATTATATAATCTATATTTGGTGTAGTTTTTGATATTTTACATAGGGTGTGTAGTATATATTTCCTGTCCTTTTTGATAATTTATTTACAGTATATAATATACATTTGGTGTAATTTTTGATATTTTATGTACAGTATATTAAATATAATTACAGTAGTTTTTGATAGTTTATGTACAGTATATGTAACACATATTTGGTGTACTTTTTGATATTTTATGTACAGTATGTAATATATATTTACTGTACATTTTGATATTTTATTTACAGTATATAAAATGTATTTGGTGTACTTTTAGTTAATATTATATGTACAATATATGAAATATATATCCTGTACCTTTTGATATTTTATGTACAGTATATAAGATATATTTGGTGTCCATTTGTAATTTTATGTAAATTATATAATATATATTTGGTGTAGTTTTTGATATTTTATAGAGGGTGTGTAGTATATTTTTACTGTCCTTTTTGATATTTTATTTACAGTATATAGTATACATTTGGTGTAATTTTTGATATTTTATGTACAGTATATTAAATATAATTACTTTAGTTTTTGATACTTTATTTACAGTATATATAACACATATTTGGTTTACTTTTTAATATTTTATGAACTGTATGTAATATATATTTACTGTACTTTTTGATATTTTATTTACAGTATATAAAATGTATTTGGTGTACTGTTAGTTAATATAATATGTACAATATATGAAATATATTTACTGTACTTTTTGTTATTTTATGTACAGTATATAATATATATATGTTCTCCTTTTGATATTTTATGTAAATTATATAATATATATTTGGTGTAGTTTTTGATATTTTACATAGGGTGCGTAATACATATTTACAGTCCCTTTTCATATTTTATTTAGAGTATATAATATACATTAGCTGTAATTTTTGATATTTTACGTACAGTATATTAAATGTAATTACTGTAGTTTTAATAATTTATTTACAGTATATATAACACATATTTGGTGTACTTTTTGATATTTTATCTACAGTATGTTATATATATTTACTGTACATTTTGATATTTTATTTACAGTATATAAAATGTATTTGGTGTACTTTTAGTTAATATTATATGTACAATATATGAAATATATTTACTGAATATTTTGATATTTTATGTACTGTATATAAGGTATATTTGGTGTCCTTTTGATATTTTATGTAAATTATATAATATATATTTGGTGTAGTTTGTGATATTATACATAGGGTGTGTAATATATATTTACAGTACTTTTTGATATTTTATTTACAGTAAATAATATACATTTGGTGTAATTTTTGATATTTTATGTACAGTATATTAAATATAATTACTGTAGTTTTTGATAGTTTATTTACACTATATATAACACATATTTGGTGTAGTTTGTGATATGTTATGTACAGTATGTAATATATATTTACCTATATTTTTGATATTTTATTTACACTATATAAATTGTATTTGGTGTACTTTTAGTTAATATTACATGTACAATATATGAAAAATATTTACTGTAAAATTTGATATTTTATGTACAGTGTATAAGATATATTTGGTGTCCTTTTGATATTTTATGTAAATTATATAATATATATTTGGTGTAGATTGTGATATTTTATATATGGTGTGTAATATATATTTACTGTACTTTTTGATATTTTATTTACAGTAAATAACATACATTTGGTGTAATTTTGATATTTTATGTACAGTATATTAAATATAATTACTGTAGTATTTGATAGTATATTTAGAGTATATATAACACATATTTGGTGGACTTTTTGATATTTTATGTACAGTATGTAATATATATTTACTGTAATATTTGATATTTTATTTACAGTATATAAATTGTATTTGGTGTACTTTTAGTTAATATTATATGTACAATATATGAAATATATTTACTGTACATTTTGATATTTTATGTACAGTATATAAGATATATTTGGTGTCCTTTTGCTATTTTATGTAAATTATATAATATATATTTGGTGTAGTTTTTGATATTTTACATAGGGTGTGCAATGTATATTTACTGTAATTTTTGATATTTTATTTACAGTATATTATACATTTGGTGTAATATTTTATATTTTATGTACAGTATATTAAATATAATTACTGTAGCTTTTGATAGTTTATTTAAAGTATATATAACACATATTTGGTTTACTTTTTTATATTTTCGGAACTGTATGTAATATATATTTACTGTACTTTTTATATTTTATTTACAGTATATAAAATGTATTTGGTGTACTGTTAGTTAATATTATATGTACAATATATGAAATATATTTACTGTACTTTTTGATATTTTATGTACAGTATATAAGATATATTTGGTGTCCTTTTGATATTTTATGTAAATTATATAATATATATTTGGTGTAGATTGTGATATTTTACATATGGTGTGTAATATATATTTAGTGTACTTTTTGATATTTTATTTACAGTAAATAATATACTTTTGGTGTAATTTTTGATATTTAATGTACAGTATATTATATATAATTACTGTAGTTTTTGATAGTTTATTCACAGTATATATAACACATATTTGGTGTACTTTTTTATATTTCATGTACTGTATGTAATATATATTTACTGTAATTTTTGATATTTTATTTACACTATATAAAATGTATTTGGTGTACTTTTAGTTAATATTATATGTACAATATATGAAATATATTTACTGTAATTGTTGATATTTTATGTACAGTATATTACATATATTTGGTGTCCTTTTGATATTTTATGTAAATTATATAATATATATTTGGTGTAGATTGTGATATTTTACATATGGTGTGTAATATATATTTACTGTACTTTTTGGTATTTTATTTACAGTAAATAATATACATTTGGTGTAATTTTTGATATTTTATATACAGTGTATTAAATATAATTACTGTAGTTTTTGATAGTTTATTTACAGCATATATAACACATATTTGGTGTACTTTTTGATATTTTATGTACAGTATGTAGTATATATTCACTGTAATTTTTCATATATTATTTACACTATATAAAGTTTATTTGGTGTACTTTTAGTTAATATTATATGTACAGTATATGAAATATATTTACTGTACATTTTGATATTTTATGTACAGTATATAGGATATATTTGGTGTCCTTTTGATATTATATGTAAATTATATAATATATATTTGGTGCAAATTGTGATATTTTACATATGGTGTGTAATATATATTTACTGTACTTTTTGAAAGTTTATTTACAATATATGAAATGTATTTGGTGTACTTTTAGTTAATATTATATGTACAATATATGAAATATATTTACTGTAGTTTTTGATATTTTAAGTACAGTATATAAGATATGTTTGGTGTCCTTTTGATATTTTATGTAAATTATATAATATATATTTGTTGTAGATTGTGATATTTTTCATATGGTGTGTAATATATATTTACTGTACATTTTGATATTTTATTTACAGTAAATAATATACATTTGGTGTAATTTTTGATATTTTATGTACAGTATATTAAATTTAATTACTGTAGTTTTGATAGTTTATTTACAGTGTATATAACACATATTTGTTGTACTATTTGATATTTTATGTACAGTATGTAATATAAATTTACTGTAATTTTTGGTATTTTATTTACAGTATATAAAATCTATTTGGTGTACTTTTAGTTAATATTACATGTACAATATATGAAATATATTTACTGTACATTTTGATATTTTTGTACAGTATATAAGGTATATTTGGTATCCTTTTGATATTTTATGTAAATTATATAATATATATTTGGTGTAGTTTGTGATATTTTACATAGGGTGTGTAATATATATTTACTGTACTTTTTGGTATTTAATTTACAGTAAATAATATACATTTGGTGTAATTTTTGTTATTTTATGTACAGTATATTAAATATAATTACTGTAGATTTTGATAGTTTATTTACAGTATATATAACACATATTTGGTGTACTTTTTGATATTTTATGTACAGTATGTAATATGTACTCACTGTAATTTTTGATATTTTATTTACACTATATAAAATGTATTTGGTGTACTTTTAGTTAATATTATATGTACAATATATGAAATATATTTACTGTACTTTTTGGTATTTTATGTACAGTATATAAGATATATTTGGTGTACTTTTGATATCTTATGAAAATTATATATTATATATTTGATGTAGATTGTGATATTTTACATATGGTGTGTAATATATATTTAATGCAATTTTTGATATTTTATTTACTGTAAATAACATACATTTGGTGTAATTTTTTATATTTTATGTACAGTATATTAAATATAATTACTGTAGTTTTTGATAGTTTATTTAGTGTATATATAACACATATTTGGTGTACTATTTGATAATATATGTACAGTATGTAATATATAGTTACTGTAATTTTTGATATTTTATTTACAGTATATAAAATATATTCGTTGTACTTTTAGTTAATATTATATATACAATATATGAAATATATTTACTGTACATTTTGATATTTTATGTAAAGTATATAAGGTATATTTTGTGTCCTTTTGATATTTTATGTAAATTATATAATATATATTTGGTGTAGTTTTTGATATTTTACATAGTGTGTGTAATATATATTTACTGTAATTTTTGGTGCTTTATTTAGAGTAAATAATATACATTTGGTGTAATTTTTGATATTTTATGTACAGTAAATTAAAAATAATTACTGTAGTTTTTGATAGTTTATTTACAGTATATATAACACATATTTTGTGTACTTTTTGGTATTTTATCTACAGTATGTAATATATATTCACTGTAATTTTTTATATTTTATTTACGCTATATAAAAGGTATTTGGTGTACTTTTAGTTAATATTATATGTACAATATATGAAATATATTTACTGTAATTTTTGATATTTTATGTACAGTATATAAGATATATTTGGTGTCCTTTTGATAGTTTCTGTAAATTATATAATATATATTTGGTGTAGATTGTGATACTTTACATATGGTGTGTAATATATATTTACTGTAGTTTTTGATATTTTATTTACAGTATATAAAATGTATTTGGTGTACTGTTAGTTAATATTATATGTACAATATATGAAATATATTTACTGTACATTTTGATATTTTATGTACAGTATATCAGATATATTTGGTGTACTTTTGATATTTTATGTAAATTATATAATATATATTTTGTGTAGATTGTGATATTTTACATAAAGTGTGTCATATATATTTACTGTTGTTTTTGATATATTATTTACAGTAAATAACATACATTTGGTGAAATTTCTGATATTTTTTGTACAGTATATTAAATATAATTACTGTAGTTTTTCATAGTTTATTTACAGTATATATAACACATATTTGGTGTAGTTTTTGATAATATATGTACAGTATGTAATTTATATTTACTGTAATTTTTGATATTTTATTGACAGTATATAAAATGTATTCGGTGAACTTTTAGTTAATATTATATATACAATATATGAAATATATTTACTGTACATTTTGATATTTTATGTACAGTATATAAGGTATATTTGGGGTCCTTTTGATATTTTATGTAAATTATATAATATATATTTGGTGTAGTTTGTGATATTTTACATAGGGTGTGTAATATATATTTATTGTACTATTTGATATTTTATTTACAGTAAATAATATACATTAGGTGTAATTTCTGATATTTTATGTACAGTATATTAAATATAATTACTGTAGTATTTGATAGTTTATTTACAGTATATATAACACATATTTGGTGTACTTTTTGATATTTTATGTACAGTATGTAATATATATTCACTGTAATTTTTGATATTTTATTTACACTATATAAAATGTATTTGGTGTACTTTTAGTTAATATTATATATACAATATATGAAATATATTTACTGTAAATTTTGATAGTTTATGTACAGTATATAAGGTTTATTTTGTGTCCTTTTGATATTTTATATAAATTACATAGTATATATTTGGTGTAGTTTGTGATATTTTACATAGGGTGTGTAATATATATTTACTGTACTTTTTGGTATTTTATTTACAGTAAATAATATACATTTGGTGTAATTTTTGATATTTTATGTACAGTATATTAAATATAATTACTGTAGTTTTTGATAGTTTATTTACAGCATATATAACACATATTTGGTGTACTTTTTGATATTTTATGTACACTATGTAGTATATATTCACTGTAATTTTTCATATTTGATTTACACTATATAAAGTTTATTTGGTGTACTTTTAGTTAATATTATATGTACAATATATGAAATATATTTACTGTACATTTTGATATTTTATGTACAGTATATAGGATATATTTGGTGTCCTTTTGCTATTATATATAAATTATATAATATATATTTGTTGTAGATTGTGATATTTTACATATGGTGTGTAATATATATTTACTGTACTTTTTGAAAGTTTATTTACACTATATTAAATGTATTTGGTGTACTTTTAGTTAATATTATATGTACAATATATGAAATATATTTACTGTAATTTTTCATATTTTATGTACAGTATATAAGATATATTTGGTGTCCGTTTGATATTTTATGTAAATTATATAATATATATTTGGTGTAGATTGTGATATTTTTCATATAGTGTGTAATATATATTTACTGTACATTTTGATATTTTATTTACAGTAAATAATATAAATTTGGTGTAATTTTTGATATTTTATGTACAGTATATTAAATTTAATTGCTGTAGTTTTTGATAGTTTATTTACAGTGTATATAACACATATTTGTTGTACTATTTGATATTTTATGTACAGTATGTAATATAAATTTACTGTACTTTTTGATATTTTATTTACAGTATATAAAATGTATTTGGTGTACTTTTAGTTAATATTACATGTACAATATACGAAATATATTTACTGTACATTTTGATATTTTATTTACAGTATATAAGGTATATTTGGTGTGCTTTTGATATTTTATGTAAATTATATAATATATATTTGGTGTAGTTTGTGATATTTTACATAGGGTGTGTAATATATATTTACTGTACTTTTTGGTATTTTATTTACAGTAAATAATATACATTTGGTGTAATTTTTGATATTTTATGTACAGTATATTAAATATAATTACTGTAGATTTTGATAGTTTATTTACAGTATATATAACACATATTTGGTGTACTTTTTGATATTTTATGTACAGTATGTAATATATAATCACTGAAATTTTTGATATTTTATTTACACTATATAAAATGTAATTGGTGTACTTTTAGTTAATAATATATGTACAATATATGAAATATATATACTGTACTTTTTGATATTTTATGTACATCATATAAGATATATTTGGTGTCCATTTGATATTTTATGTAAATTATATAATATATATTTGGTGTAGTTTTTGATATTTTACATAGGGTGTGTAGTATATATTTACTGTCCTTTTTGATATTTTATTTACAGTATATAATTTACATTTGGTGTAATTTTTGATAATTTATATACAGTACATTGAATTTAATTACTGTAGTTTTTGATAATTACCTTATATATAACACATATTTGGTGTACTTTTTGATATTTTATGTACAGTATATAATATATATTTACTGTAATGTTTGATATTTTATTTACAGTATATAAAATGTATTTGGTGGACTTTTAGTTAATATTATATGTACAATATATGTAATATATTTAGTATACTTTTTGATATTTTACGTACAGTATATTAGATATATTTGGTGTCCTTGCGATATTTTTTGTGAATTATATAATATATAGTTGGTGTAAATTTGGATATTTTACATAGGGTGTGTAAGATATATTACTGTACTTTTTGATATATTATTTACAGTATATAAAATGTATTTGGTGTACTTTTAGTTAATATTATAGGTACAATATATGAAATATATTTACTGTACTTTTTGATATTTTATGTACAGTATATAAGATATATTTGGTGTACTGTTGATATTTTATGTAAATTAAATTATATTTATTTGGTGCAGTTTTTGATATTTTACATAGATTGTAATATATATTTACTGTAATTTTCATATTTTATTTACAGTACATAATATACATTAGGTGTAATTTTTGATATTTTATGTACTGTATATTAAACATAATTACTGTAGTTTTTGATACTTTTTTTAGAGTATATATAACACATATTTGGTGTAATTTTTGATATATTATGTACAGTATGTAATGTATATTTACTGTAATTTTTGATATTTTATTTACAGTATATAAAATGTATTTGGTGTACTTTTAGTAAATATTATATGTACAATACATGAAATATATTTACTGTACTTTTTGATATTTTATGTAGCATATATAAGGTATACTTGGTGTTCTTTTGATATTTTATGTAAATTATATAATATATATTTTTTGTAGTTTTTGATAATTTACATAGAGTGTAATATATATTTACTGTCCTTTTTCGTATTTTATTTAGAGTATATAATATACATTTGGTGTAATTTTTGATATTTTAAGTCCAGTATATTAAATATAATTAGTGTAGGTTTTGATAGTTTATTTACAGTATATATAACAAATATTTGGTGTACTTTTTGATATTTTATGTACTGTATATAATATATATTTACTGAACATTTGAAATTTTATTTACAGTATATAAAATGTATTTGCTGTACTTTTAGTTAATATTATATGTACAATATATGAAACATATTTACTGTAGTTTTTGATATTTTATGTGCAGTATATAAGATATATTTGGTGGCCTTTTGATATTTTATGTAAATTATAAAATATATATTTGGTGTAGTTTTTGATATTTTACATAGGGTGTGTAATATATATTTACCGTCCTTTTTGATATTTTCTGTACACTATATAATATACATTTGGTGTAATTTTTGATATTTTATGTACAGTATATTAAATATATTTACTGTAGTTTTTGATATTTTACGTACAGTATATAGGATATATTTGGTGTCCTTGCGATATTTTTTGTAAATTATATAATATATATTTGGTGTAATATTTGATATTTTACATAGGGTGGGTAATATATATTTACTGTATTTTGGATATATTATTTACACTATATAATGTACATTTGGAGTAATTTTTGGCATTTTATGTACAGTATATTAAATATAATTACTGTAGTTTTTGATAGTTTATTTACAGTATATATAACACATATTTGGGGTACTTTTGATATTTTATGTACAGTATGTAATATATATTTACTGTACTTTTTGATACTTTATTTACAGTATATAAAATGTATTTGGTGTACTTTTAGTTAATATTATATGCACAATATATGAAATATATTTACTGTATTTTTGATATTTTATGTACAGTATATAATATATATTTGGTGTCCTTTTGATATTGTATGTAAATTATATAATATATATTTGGTGTAGTCTTTGATATTTTACATAGGGTGTGTAGTAAATATTTACTGTCCTTTTTGATATTTTATTTACAGTATATGATATACGTTTGCTGTAATTTTTGATATTTTATGAAAAGTATATTAAATATAATTACTGTAGTTTTTGATAGCTTATTTACAGTATATATAACACGTTTGGTGTACTTTTTGATATTATATGTACAGTATGCAATATATGTTTACTGTAGTTTTTGATATTTTATTTACAGTATACAAAATGTATTTGTTGTAATTTTAGTTAATATAATATGTACAATATATGAAATATATTTACTGTAGTTTTTGATATTTTACGTACAGTATATAAGATATATTTGGTGTCCTTCCAATATTTTTTGTAAAGTGTATAATATATATTTGGTGTAATTTTTGATATTTTACGTAGGGTGTGTAATATATATTTACTGTATTTTGGATATTTTATTTACACTATATAATGTACATTTGGAGTAATTTTTGATATTTTATGTACTGTATATTTAATATAATTTCTGTAGTTTTTTATAGTTTATTTACAGTATATACAACACGTATTTGGTGTACTATTTGATATTTTATGTACAGTATGTAATATATATTTACTGTAATTTTGGATATTTTATTTACAGTATATAAAATGTATTTGGTGTACTTTTAGTTAATAATATATGTACAATATATGAAATATATACTTTACATTTTGATATTTTATGTACAGTATATAAGTTATATTTGGTGTCCTTTTGATATTTTATGTAAATTATATAATATATATTTGGTGTAGTTTTTTATATTTTACATAGGGTGTGTAGTATATATTTACTGTCCTTTTTGATATTTTATTTTCAGTATATAATATACATTTGGTGAAATATTTGATAATTTATATACAGTACATTGAATATAATTACTGTAGTTTTTGATAATTACAGTATATATAATACATATTTGGTGTTCTTTTTGATATTTTATGTAGAGTATGTAATATATATTTACTGTAATTTTTGATAATTCCTTTACAGAATATAAAATGTATTTGGTGTACTTTTAGTTAATATTATATGTACAATATATGAAATATATTTACTGTAGTTTTTGATATTTTACGTACTGTATAGAAGATATATTTGGTGTCCTTCCGATATGTTTTGTAAATTATATAATATATATTTGGTGTAGTTTGTGATATTTTACATAGGGTGTGTAATATATATTTACTGTACTTTTTGGTATTTTATTTACAGTAAATAATATACATTTGGTGTAATTTTTGATATTTTATATACAGTATATTAAATATAATTACTGTAGTTTTTGATAGTTTATTTACAGCATATATAACACATATTTGGTGTACTTTTTGATATTTTATGTACAGTATGTAATATATATTCACTGTAATTTTTGATATTTTATTTACACTATATAAAATGTATTTGGTGTACTTTTAGTAAATATTATATGTACAATATATGAAATATATTTACTGTATATTTTGGTATTTTATGTACAGTATATAAGTTACATTTGGTGTACTTTTGATATCTTATGAAAATTATATAATATATATTTGGTGTAGATTGTGATATTTTACATATTGTGTGTAATATACATTTACTGCCCTTTTTGATATTTTATTTACTGTAAATAACATGCATTTGGTGTAATTTTTTATATTTTATGTACAGTATATTAAATATAATTACTGTAGTTTTTGATAGTTTATTTAGAGTATATATAACACATATTTGGTGTACTTTTTGATAATATATGTACAGTATGTAATATATAGTTACTGTAATATTTGATATTTTACTTACAGTATATAAAATGTATTAAGTGTACTTTTAGTTAATATTATATATACAATATATGAAATATATTTACTGTACATTTTGATATTTTATGTACAGTATATAAGGTACATTTTGTGTCCTTTTGATATTTTATGTAAATTATATAATATATATTTGGTGTAGTTTTTGATATTTTACATAGTGTGTGTAATGTATATTTACTGTAATTTTTGGTGCTTTATTTACAGTAAATAATATACATTTGGTGTAATTTTTGATATTTTATGTACAGTAAATTAAATATAATTACTGTAGTTTTTGATAGTTTATTTACACTATATATAAAACATATTTGGTGTACCATTTGATATTTTATCTGCAGTGTGTAATATATATTCACTGTAATTTTTGATATTTTTTTACACTATATAAAATATATTTGGTGTACTTTTAGTTAATATTATATGTACAATATATGAAATATATTTACTGTTCTTTTTGATATTTTATGTACAGTATAAAAGATATATTTGGTATCCTTTTGATATTTAATGTACATTATATAATATATATTTGGTGTAGATTGTGATATTTTACGTATGGTGTGTAATGTATATTTACTGTATTTTTGATATATTATTTATAGTAAATAACATACATTTGGTGTAATTTTTGATATTTTATGTACAGTATATTAAATATAATTACCGTAGTTTTTCATAGTTTATTTAGAGTATATATAACACATATTTGGTGTACTTTTTGTTAATATATGTACAGTATGTAATATATATTTACTGTAATTTTTGATATTTTTTTTACAGTATATAAAATGTATTCGGTGTACTTTTAGTTAATATTATATATACAATATATGAAATATATTTACTGTACATTTTGATATTTTATGTACGGTATATAAGGTATATTTGGTGTCCTTTTGATATTTTATGTAAATTATATAATATATATTTGGTGTAGTTTGTGATACTTTACATAGGGTGTGTAATATATATTTACTGTACTTTTTGGTATTTTATTTACAGTAAATAATGTACATTTGGTGTAATTTTTGATATTTTGTGTACAATATATTAAATATAATTACTGTAGTTTTTGATAGTTTATTTACAGTATATATAACACATATTTGGTGTACTTTTTGATATTTTATCTACAGTATGTAATATATATTCACTGTAATTTTTGATATTTTATTTACACTACATAAAATGTATTTGGTGTACTTTTAGTTAATATTATATGTACAATATATGAAATATATTTACTGTACATTTTGATATTTTATGTAGAGTATATAAGATATATTTGGGGTCCTTTTGATATTTTATGTAAATTATATAATATATATTTTGTGTAGATTGTGATATTTTACATACGGTGTGTAATATATATTTACAGTACTTTTTGACATTTTATTTACACCATATAAAATACATTTGGTGTACTTTTAGTTAATATTATATGTACAATATATGAAATATATTTACTGTACATTTTGACAATTTATGTACAGTATATAAGATATATTTGGTGTCCTTTTGATATTTTATGTAAATTATATAATATATATTTGGTGTAGATTGTGATATTTTACATACGGTGTGTAATATATATTTACTGTACTTTTTGGTATTTTATTTACAGTAAATAATATATATTTGGTGTAATTTTTGATATTTTATGTAAAGTATATTAAATATAATTACTGTAGTTTTTGATAGTTTATTTACAGTATATATAACACATACTTGGTGTACTTTTTGATATTTTATGTACAGTATGTAATATATATTCACTGTAATTTTTGATATTTTATTTACACTATATAAAATGTATTTGGTGTACTTTTAGTTAATATTATATGCACAATATATGTAATATATTTACTGTACTTTTTGATATTTTACATACAGTATATAAGATATATTTGGTGACCTTCCGATATTTTTTGTAAATTATACAATATATATTTGGTGTAAATTTGGATATTTTACATAGGGTGTGTAATATATATTTACTGTATTTTGGATATTTTATTTACACCATATAATGTACATTTGGAGTAATTTTTGATATTTTATGTACAGTATATTGAATATAATTACTGTAGTTTTTAATAGTTTATTTACAGTATATATAACAGATATTTGGTGTACTTTTTGATATTTTATGTACAGTATGTAACATATATTTACTGTAATTTTTGATATTTTATTTACAGTATATAAAATGTATTTGGTGTACTTTTAGTTAATATTATATGTACAATATATGAAATATATTTACTGTACTTTTTGATATTTTATGTACAGTATATGAGATATATTTGGTGTCCTTTGATATTTATTGTAAATTATAAAATATATACTTAGTGTAGTTTTTGAAATTTTACATAGTGTGTGTCATACATATTCACTGTCCTTTTTGATATTTTATTTACGGTATATAATATACATTTGGTGTGATTTTTGAAATTTTATGTACAGTATATTAAATATAATTACTGTAGTTTTTGATAGTTTACAGTATATATAACACATATTTGGTGTACTTTTTGATATTTTATGTACAGTATGTAATATATATTTACTGTAATTTTTGATATTTTATTTACAGTATATAAAATGTATTTGGTGTACTTTTAGTTAATACTATATGTACAATATATGTAATATATTTACTGTACTTTTTGATAATTTACATACAGCATATAAGATATATTTGGTGACCTTCCGATATTTTTTGTAAATTATATAATATATATTTGGTGTAAATTTGGATATTTTACATAGGGTGTGTAATATATATTTACTGTATTTTGGATATTTTATTTACACCATATAATGTACATTTGGAGTAATTTTTGATATTTTATGTACAGTATATTGAATATAATTACTGTAGATTTTAATAGTTTATTTACAGTATATATAACACATATTTGGTGTACTTTTTGATATTTTATGTACAGTATGTAATATATATTTACTGTAATTTTTGATATTTTATTTACAGTATATAAAATGTATTTGGTGTACTTTTAGTTAATATTATATGTACAATATATGAAATATATTTACTGTACTTTTTGATATTTTATGTACAGTATATGAGATATATTTGGTGTCCTTTGATATTTATTGTAAATTATAAAATATATACTTGGTGTAGTTTTTGATATTTTACATAGTGTGTGTCATATATATTCACTGTCCTTTTTGATATTTTATTTACGGTATATAATATACATTTGGTGTGATTTTTGAAATTTTATGTACAGTATATTAAATATAATTACTGTAGTTTTTGATAGTTTACAGTATATATAACACATATTTGGTGTACTTTTTGATATTTTATGTACAGTATGTAATATATATTTACTGTAATTTTTGATATTTTATTTACAGTATATAAAATGTATTTGGTGTACTTTTAGTTAATATTATATGTACAATATATGTAATATATTTACTGTACTTTTTGATATTTTATGTACAGTATATGAGATATATTTGGTGTCCTTTGATATTTATTGTAAATTATAAAATATATACTTGGTGTAGTTTTTGATATTTTACATAGTGTGTGTCATATATATTCACTGTCCTTTTTGATATTTTATTTACGGTATATAATATACATTTGGTGTGATTTTTGAAATTTTATGTACAGTATATTAAATATAATTACTGTAGTTTTTGATAGTTTACAGTATATATAACACATATTTGGTGTACTTTTTGATATTTTATGTACAGTATGTAATATATATTTACTGTAATTTTTGATATTTTATTTACAGTATATAAAATGTATTTGGTGTACTTTTAGTTAATATTATATGTACAATATATGTAATATATTTACTGTACTATTTGATATTTTACATACAGTATATAAGATATATTTGGTGACCTTCCGATATTTTTTGTAAATTATATAATATATATTTGGTGTACATTTGGATATTTTACATAGGGTGTGTAATATATATTTACTGTATTTTGGATATTTTATTTACACCATATAATGTACATTTGGAGTAATTTTTGATATTTTATGTACAGTATATTGAATATAATTACTGTAGTTTTTAATAGTTTATTTACAGTATATATAACACATATTTGGTGTACTTTTTGATATTTTATGTATAGTATGTAATATATATTTACTGTAATTTTTGATATTTTATTTACAGTATATAAAATGTATTTGGTGTACTTTTAGTTAATATTATATGTACAATATATGAAATATATTTACTGTACTTTTTGATATTTTATGTACAGTATATGAGATATATTTGGTGTCCTTTGATATTTATTGTAAATTATAAAATATATACTTGGTGTAGTTTTTGATATTTTACATAGTGTGTGTCATATATATTCACTGTCCTTTTTGATATTTTATTTACGGTATATAATATACATTTGGTGTGATTTTTGAAATTTTATGTACAGTATATTAAATATAATTACTGTAGTTTTTGATAGTTTACAGTATATATAACACATATTTGGTGTACTTTTTGATATTTTATGTACAGTATGTAATATATATTTACTGTAATTTTTGATATTTTATTTACAGTATATAAAATGTATTTGGTGTACTTTTAGTTAATATTATATGTACAATATATGTAATATATTTACTGTACTTTTTGATATTTTACATACAGTATATAAGATATATTTGGTGACCTTCTGATATTTTTCGTAAATTATATAATATATATTTGGTGTAAATTTGGATATTTTACATAGGGTGTGTTATATATATTTACTGTATTTTGGATATTTTATTTACACCATATAATGTACATTTGGAGTAATTTTTGATATTTTATGTACAGTATATTGAATATAATTACTGTGGTTTTTAATAGTTTATTTACAGTATATATAACACATATTTGGTGTACTTTTTGATATTTTATGTATAGTATGTAATATATATTTACTGTAATTTTTGATTATTTACAGTATATAAAATGTATTTGGTGTACTTTTAGTTAATATTATATGTACAATATATGAAATATATTTACTGTACTTTCTCATATTTTTTGTACAGTATAGAATATATAATTTGTGTCCTTTTGATATTTTACGTAAATTATATAATATATATTTGGTGTAGCTTTTGATATTTTACATAGGGTATGTCATATGTATTTACTGTACTTTTTGATATTTTATTCACAGTAAATAATTTACATTTGGTGTAATTTTTGATATTTCATGTACAGTATATTAAATATAATTACTGTAGTTTTTGATAGTTTATTTACAGTATATATAACACATATTTGGTGTACTTTTTGATATTTTATGTACAGTATGTAGTATATATTTACTGTACTTTTTGATATTTTATTTACAGTACATGAAATGTATTTGGTGTACTTTTAGTTAATATTATATGTACAATATATGAAATATATTTACTGTTCTTTTTGATATTTTATGTACAGTATATAATATATATTTGGTGTCCTTTTGATATTTTATGTGAAGTTTATAATATATATTTAGTGTAGTTTTTGATATTTTCCATAGGGTGTGTAATATATATTTACTGTAATTTTTGATATTTTATTTACAGTAAATATTATACATTTGGTGTAATTTTTGATATTTTATGTACAGTATATTAAATATAATTACTGTAGTTTTTGATTGTTTATTTACAGTATATATAACACATATTTGGTCTACTTTTTGATATTTTATGTACAGTATGTAATATATATTTACTGTAATTTTTGATAATTTATTTACAGTATATAAAATGTATTTGGTGTACTTTTAGTTAATATTATATATACAATATATGAAATATATTTACTGTACTTTTTGATATTTTATGTACAGTATAGAATTTATATTTGGTGTCCTTTTGATATTTTATGTAAATTAGATAAAATTTATTTGGTGTAGTTTGTGATATTTCATAGGGTGTGTAATGTATATTTACTGTATTTTTTGATATTTGTTTACAGTATATAATATACATTTGGTGTAATTTTTGATATTTTATGTACAGTATATTAAATATAATTACTATAGTTTTTGATAGTTTATTTACAGTATATATAACACATATTTGCTGTACTTTTTGATATTTTCTGTACAGTATGTAATATATATTTACTGTACTTTTTGATATTTTATTTACACTATATAAAATGTATTTGGTGTACTGTTAGTTAATATTATATGTACAATATATGAAACATATTTACTGTACTTTTTGACATTTTATGTACAGTAGATAAGATATATTTGGTGTACTTTTCATATTTTATGTAAATTATATAATATATATTTTGTGTAGATTGTGATATTTTACATATGGTGTGTAATATATATTTACTGCACTTTATGATATTTTATTTACAGTATATAATATACATTTGGTGTAATTTTTCATATTTTATGTACAGTATATTAAATATAATTACTGTAGAATTTATAGTATATTTAGAGTATATATAACACATATTTGGTGTAATTTTTGATATTTTATGTACAGTATGTAATACATATTTACTGTACTTTTTGATATTTTATTTACAGTATATAAAATGTATTTTGTGTACTTTTAGTTAATATTATATGTACAATATATGAAATACATTTACTGTAATTTTTGATATTTTATGTACAGTATATAAGATATATTTGGTGTTCTTTTGATATTTTATGTAAATTATATAATATATATTTGGTGTAGTTATTGATATTTTACATAGGGTGTGTAATATATATTTACTGTACTTTTTGATATTTTATTTACAGTATATAATATTCATTTGGTGTAATTTTTGATATTTTATGTACAGTATATTAAATATAATTACAGTAGTTTTTGATAGTTTATGTACAGTATATATAACACAAATTTGGTGTACCTTTAGATATTTTATGTACAGTATGTAATATATATTTACTGTACTTTTTGATATTTTATTTACAGTATATAAAATGTATTTGGCGTACTTTTAGTTAATATTATATATACAATGTATGAAATATATTTACTGTACTTTTTGATATTTATGTACAGTATATAACATATATTTGCTGTCGTTCTGATATTTTACGTAAATTATATAATATATATTTGGTGTGGTTTTTGATATTTTACATAGGGTGTGTACTATATATTTACTGTCCTTTTTGATATTTTATTTAGAGTTTATATTATACATTTGGTGTAATTTTTGATATTTTATGTACAGTATATTAAATATAAGTACTGTAGTTTTTGATAGTTTATTAACAGTATATATAACACATATTTGGTGTAATTTTTGATATTTTATGTACAGTATGTAATACATATTTACTGTACTATTTGATATTTTATTTACACTATATAAAATGTATTTGGTGTACTTTATTTAATATTATATGCACAATATATGAAATATATTTACTGTACTTTTTGATATTTTATGTACAGTATATAAGATATATTTGGCATACTTTTGATATTTAATGTAAATTATGTAATATATATTTGGTGTAGATTGTGATATTTTACATATGGTGTGTAATATATATTTACTGTACTTTTTGATATTTTATTTACAGTACATAATATACATTTGGTTTAATTTTTGATATTTTATGTACAGAATATTAAATATGATTACTGTAGATTTTATAGTTTATTTACAGTATATATAACACATATTTGGTGCACTTTTTGATATTTTATGTACAGTATGTAATACATATTTACTGTAATTTTTGATATTTTATTTAGAGTATATAAAATGTATTGGGTGTACTTTTAGTTAATATTATATGTACAATATATGAAATATGTTTACTGTAATTTTTGATATTTTATGTACAGAATATAAGATATATTTGGTGTCCTTTTGATATTTTATGTAAATTATATAATATATATTTGGTGTAGATTGTGATATTTTACATATGGTGTGTAATATATATTTACTGTAATTTTTGATATTTTATTTACAGTATATAATATACATTTGGTGTAATATTTGATATTTTATGTACAGTACATTAAATATAATTAGTGTAGTTTTTCAAAGTTTATTTACAGTATATATAACATATATTTGGGGTACTTTTGATATTTTATGTACAGTATGTAATATATATTTACTGTACTTTTTGATATTTTATTTACAGAATATAAAATGTATTTGGTGTACTTTTAGTTAATATTATATGTACATTATATTAAATATATTTACTGTACTTTTTGATATTTTATGTACAGTATATAAGATATATTTTGTGTCCTATTGATATTTTATGTAAATTATATAATCTATATTTGGTGTAGTTTTTGATATTTTACATAGGGTGTGTAGTATATATTTCCTGTCCTTTTTGATAATTTATTTACAGTATATAATATACATTTGGTGTAATTTTTGATATTTTATGTACAGTATATTAAATATAATTACAGTAGTTTTTGATAGTTTATGTACAGTATATGTAACACATATTTGGTGTACTTTTTGATATTTTATGTACAGTATGTAATATATATTTACTGTACATTTTGATATTTTATTTACAGTATATAAAATGTATTTGGTGTACTTTTAGTTAATATTATATGTACAATATATGAAATATATATCCTGTACCTTTTGATATTTTATGTACAGTATATAAGATATATTTGGTGTCCATTTGTAATTTTATGTAAATTATATAATATATATTTGGTGTAGTTTTTGATATTTTATAGAGGGTGTGTAGTATATTTTTACTGTCCTTTTTGATATTTTATTTACAGTATATAGTATACATTTGGTGTAATTTTTGATATTTTATGTACAGTATATTAAATATAATTACTTTAGTTTTTGATACTTTATTTACAGTATATATAACACATATTTGGTTTACTTTTTAATATTTTATGAACTGTATGTAATATATATTTACTGTACTTTTTGATATTTTATTTACAGTATATAAAATGTATTTGGTGTACTGTTAGTTAATATAATATGTACAATATATGAAATATATTTACTGTACTTTTTGTTATTTTATGTACAGTATATAATATATATATGTTCTCCTTTTGATATTTTATGTAAATTATATAATATATATTTGGTGTAGTTTTTGATATTTTACATAGGGTGCGTAATACATATTTACAGTCCCTTTTCATATTTTATTTAGAGTATATAATATACATTAGCTGTAATTTTTGATATTTTACGTACAGTATATTAAATGTAATTACTGTAGTTTTAATAATTTATTTACAGTATATATAACACATATTTGGTGTACTTTTTGATATTTTATCTACAGTATGTTATATATATTTACTGTACATTTTGATATTTTATTTACAGTATATAAAATGTATTTGGTGTACTTTTAGTTAATATTATATGTACAATATATGAAATATATTTACTGAATATTTTGATATTTTATGTACTGTATATAAGGTATATTTGTTGTCCTTTTGATATTTTATGTAAATTATATAATATATATTTGGTGTAGTTTGTGATATTATACATAGGGTGTGTAATATATATTTACAGTACTTTTTGATATTTTATTTACAGTAAATAATATACATTTGGTGTAATTTTTGATATTTTATGTACAGTATATTAAATATAATTACTGTAGTTTTTGATAGTTTATTTACACTATATATAACACATATTTGGTGTAGTTTGTGATATGTTATGTACAGTATGTAATATATATTTACCTATATTTTTGATATTTTATTTACACTATATAAATTGTATTTGGTGTACTTTTAGTTAATATTACATGTACAATATATGAAAAATATTTACTGTAAAATTTGATATTTTATGTACAGTGTATAAGATATATTTGGTGTCCTTTTGATATTTTATGTAAATTATATAATATATATTTGGTGTAGATTGTGATATTTTATATATGGTGTGTAATATATATTTACTGTACTTTTTGATATTTTATTTACAGTAAATAACATACATTTGGTGTAATTTTGATATTTTATGTACAGTATATTAAATATAATTACTGTAGTATTTGATAGTATATTTAGAGTATATATAACACATATTTGGTGGACTTTTTGATATTTTATGTACAGTATGTAATATATATTTACTGTAATATTTGATATTTTATTTACAGTATATAAATTGTATTTGGTGTACTTTTAGTTAATATTATATGTACAATATATGAAATATATTTACTGTACATTTTGATATTTTATGTACAGTATATAAGATATATTTGGTGTCCTTTTGCTATTTTATGTAAATTATATAATATATATTTGGTGTAGTTTTTGATATTTTACATAGGGTGTGCAATGTATATTTACTGTAATTTTTGATATTTTATTTACAGTATATTATACATTTGGTGTAATATTTTATATTTTATGTACAGTATATTAAATATAATTACTGTAGCTTTTGATAGTTTATTTAAAGTATATATAACACATATTTGGTTTACTTTTTTATATTTTCGGAACTGTATGTAATATATATTTACTGTACTTTTTATATTTTATTTACAGTATATAAAATGTATTTGGTGTACTGTTAGTTAATATTATATGTACAATATATGAAATATATTTACTGTACTTTTTGATATTTTATGTACAGTATATAAGATATATTTGGTGTCCTTTTGATATTTTATGTAAATTATATAATATATATTTGGTGTAGATTGTGATATTTTACATATGGTGTGTAATATATATTTAGTGTACTTTTTGATATTTTATTTACAGTAAATAATATACTTTTGGTGTAATTTTTGATATTTAATGTACAGTATATTATATATAATTACTGTAGTTTTTGATAGTTTATTCACAGTATATATAACACATATTTGGTGTACTTTTTTATATTTCATGTACTGTATGTAATATATATTTACTGTAATTTTTGATATTTTATTTACACTATATAAAATGTATTTGGTGTACTTTTAGTTAATATTATATGTACAATATATGAAATATATTTACTGTAATTGTTGATATTTTATGTACAGTATATTACATATATTTGGTGTCCTTTTGATATTTTATGTAAATTATATAATATATATTTGGTGTAGATTGTGATATTTTACATATGGTGTGTAATATATATTTACTGTACTTTTTGGTATTTTATTTACAGTAAATAATATACATTTGGTGTAATTTTTGATATTTTATATACAGTGTATTAAATATAATTACTGTAGTTTTTGATAGTTTATTTACAGCATATATAACACATATTTGGTGTACTTTTTGATATTTTATGTACAGTATGTAGTATATATTCACTGTAATTTTTCATATATTATTTACACTATATAAAGTTTATTTGGTGTACTTTTAGTTAATATTATATGTACAGTATATGAAATATATTTACTGTACATTTTGATATTTTATGTACAGTATATAGGATATATTTGGTGTCCTTTTGATATTATATGTAAATTATATAATATATATTTGGTGCAAATTGTGATATTTTACATATGGTGTGTAATATATATTTACTGTACTTTTTGAAAGTTTATTTACAATATATGAAATGTATTTGGTGTACTTTTAGTTAATATTATATGTACAATATATGAAATATATTTACTGTAGTTTTTGATATTTTAAGTACAGTATATAAGATATGTTTGGTGTCCTTTTGATATTTTATGTAAATTATATAATATATATTTGTTGTAGATTGTGATATTTTTCATATGGTGTGTAATATATATTTACTGTACATTTTGATATTTTATTTACAGTAAATAATATACATTTGGTGTAATTTTTGATATTTTATGTACAGTATATTAAATTTAATTACTGTAGTTTTGATAGTTTATTTACAGTGTATATAACACATATTTGTTGTACTATTTGATATTTTATGTACAGTATGTAATATAAATTTACTGTAATTTTTGGTATTTTATTTACAGTATATAAAATCTATTTGGTGTACTTTTAGTTAATATTACATGTACAATATATGAAATATATTTACTGTACATTTTGATATTTTTGTACAGTATATAAGGTATATTTGGTATCCTTTTGATATTTTATGTAAATTATATAATATATATTTGGTGTAGTTTGTGATATTTTACATAGGGTGTGTAATATATATTTACTGTACTTTTTGGTATTTAATTTACAGTAAATAATATACATTTGGTGTAATTTTTGTTATTTTATGTACAGTATATTAAATATAATTACTGTAGATTTTGATAGTTTATTTACAGTATATATAACACATATTTGGTGTACTTTTTGATATTTTATGTACAGTATGTAATATGTACTCACTGTAATTTTTGATATTTTATTTACACTATATAAAATGTATTTGGTGTACTTTTAGTTAATATTATATGTACAATATATGAAATATATTTACTGTACTTTTTGGTATTTTATGTACAGTATATAAGATATATTTGGTGTACTTTTGATATCTTATGAAAATTATATATTATATATTTGATGTAGATTGTGATATTTTACATATGGTGTGTAATATATATTTAATGCAATTTTTGATATTTTATTTACTGTAAATAACATACATTTGGTGTAATTTTTTATATTTTATGTACAGTATATTAAATATAATTACTGTAGTTTTTGATAGTTTATTTAGTGTATATATAACACATATTTGGTGTACTATTTGATAATATATGTACAGTATGTAATATATAGTTACTGTAATTTTTGATATTTTATTTACAGTATATAAAATATATTCGTTGTACTTTTAGTTAATATTATATATACAATATATGAAATATATTTACTGTACATTTTGATATTTTATGTAAAGTATATAAGGTATATTTTGTGTCCTTTTGATATTTTATGTAAATTATATAATATATATTTGGTGTAGTTTTTGATATTTTACATAGTGTGTGTAATATATATTTACTGTAATTTTTGGTGCTTTATTTAGAGTAAATAATATACATTTGGTGTAATTTTTGATATTTTATGTACAGTAAATTAAAAATAATTACTGTAGTTTTTGATAGTTTATTTACAGTATATATAACACATATTTTGTGTACTTTTTGGTATTTTATCTACAGTATGTAATATATATTCACTGTAATTTTTTATATTTTATTTACGCTATATAAAAGGTATTTGGTGTACTTTTAGTTAATATTATATGTACAATATATGAAATATATTTACTGTAATTTTTGATATTTTATGTACAGTATATAAGATATATTTGGTGTCCTTTTGATAGTTTCTGTAAATTATATAATATATATTTGGTGTAGATTGTGATACTTTACATATGGTGTGTAATATATATTTACTGTAGTTTTTGATATTTTATTTACAGTATATAAAATGTATTTGGTGTACTGTTAGTTAATATTATATGTACAATATATGAAATATATTTACTGTACATTTTGATATTTTATGTACAGTATATCAGATATATTTGGTGTACTTTTGATATTTTATGTAAATTATATAATATATATTTTGTGTAGATTGTGATATTTTACATAAAGTGTGTCATATATATTTACTGTTGTTTTTGATATATTATTTACAGTAAATAACATACATTTGGTGAAATTTCTGATATTTTTTGTACAGTATATTAAATATAATTACTGTAGTTTTTCATAGTTTATTTACAGTATATATAACACATATTTGGTGTAGTTTTTGATAATATATGTACAGTATGTAATTTATATTTACTGTAATTTTTGATATTTTATTGACAGTATATAAAATGTATTCGGTGAACTTTTAGTTAATATTATATATACAATATATGAAATATATTTACTGTACATTTTGATATTTTATGTACAGTATATAAGGTATATTTGGGGTCCTTTTGATATTTTATGTAAATTATATAATATATATTTGGTGTAGTTTGTGATATTTTACATAGGGTGTGTAATATATATTTATTGTACTATTTGATATTTTATTTACAGTAAATAATATACATTAGGTGTAATTTCTGATATTTTATGTACAGTATATTAAATATAATTACTGTAGTATTTGATAGTTTATTTACAGTATATATAACACATATTTGGTGTACTTTTTGATATTTTATGTACAGTATGTAATATATATTCACTGTAATTTTTGATATTTTATTTACACTATATAAAATGTATTTGGTGTACTTTTAGTTAATATTATATATACAATATATGAAATATATTTACTGTAAATTTTGATAGTTTATGTACAGTATATAAGGTTTATTTTGTGTCCTTTTGATATTTTATATAAATTACATAGTATATATTTGGTGTAGTTTGTGATATTTTACATAGGGTGTGTAATATATATTTACTGTACTTTTTGGTATTTTATTTACAGTAAATAATATACATTTGGTGTAATTTTTGATATTTTATGTACAGTATATTAAATATAATTACTGTAGTTTTTGATAGTTTATTTACAGCATATATAACACATATTTGGTGTACTTTTTGATATTTTATGTACACTATGTAGTATATATTCACTGTAATTTTTCATATTTGATTTACACTATATAAAGTTTATTTGGTGTACTTTTAGTTAATATTATATGTACAATATATGAAATATATTTACTGTACATTTTGATATTTTATGTACAGTATATAGGATATATTTGGTGTCCTTTTGCTATTATATATAAATTATATAATATATATTTGTTGTAGATTGTGATATTTTACATATGGTGTGTAATATATATTTACTGTACTTTTTGAAAGTTTATTTACACTATATTAAATGTATTTGGTGTACTTTTAGTTAATATTATATGTACAATATATGAAATATATTTACTGTAATTTTTCATATTTTATGTACAGTATATAAGATATATTTGGTGTCCGTTTGATATTTTATGTAAATTATATAATATATATTTGGTGTAGATTGTGATATTTTTCATATAGTGTGTAATATATATTTACTGTACATTTTGATATTTTATTTACAGTAAATAATATAAATTTGGTGTAATTTTTGATATTTTATGTACAGTATATTAAATTTAATTGCTGTAGTTTTTGATAGTTTATTTACAGTGTATATAACACATATTTGTTGTACTATTTGATATTTTATGTACAGTATGTAATATAAATTTACTGTACTTTTTGATATTTTATTTACAGTATATAAAATGTATTTGGTGTACTTTTAGTTAATATTACATGTACAATATACGAAATATATTTACTGTACATTTTGATATTTTATTTACAGTATATAAGGTATATTTGGTGTGCTTTTGATATTTTATGTAAATTATATAATATATATTTGGTGTAGTTTGTGATATTTTACATAGGGTGTGTAATATATATTTACTGTACTTTTTGGTATTTTATTTACAGTAAATAATATACATTTGGTGTAATTTTTGATATTTTATGTACAGTATATTAAATATAATTACTGTAGATTTTGATAGTTTATTTACAGTATATATAACACATATTTGGTGTACTTTTTGATATTTTATGTACAGTATGTAATATATAATCACTGAAATTTTTGATATTTTATTTACACTATATAAAATGTAATTGGTGTACTTTTAGTTAATAATATATGTACAATATATGAAATATATATACTGTACTTTTTGATATTTTATGTACATCATATAAGATATATTTGGTGTCCATTTGATATTTTATGTAAATTATATAATATATATTTGGTGTAGTTTTTGATATTTTACATAGGGTGTGTAGTATATATTTACTGTCCTTTTTGATATTTTATTTACAGTATATAATTTACATTTGGTGTAATTTTTGATAATTTATATACAGTACATTGAATTTAATTACTGTAGTTTTTGATAATTACCTTATATATAACACATATTTGGTGTACTTTTTGATATTTTATGTACAGTATATAATATATATTTACTGTAATGTTTGATATTTTATTTACAGTATATAAAATGTATTTGGTGGACTTTTAGTTAATATTATATGTACAATATATGTAATATATTTAGTATACTTTTTGATATTTTACGTACAGTATATAAGATATATTTGGTGTCCTTGCGATATTTTTTGTGAATTATATAATATATAGTTGGTGTAAATTTGGATATTTTACATAGGGTGTGTAAGATATATTACTGTACTTTTTGATATATTATTTACAGTATATAAAATGTATTTGGTGTACTTTTAGTTAATATTATAGGTACAATATATGAAATATATTTACTGTACTTTTTGATATTTTATGTACAGTATATAAGATATATTTGGTGTACTGTTGATATTTTATGTAAATTAAATTATATTTATTTGGTGCAGTTTTTGATATTTTACATAGATTGTAATATATATTTACTGTAATTTTCATATTTTATTTACAGTACATAATATACATTAGGTGTAATTTTTGATATTTTATGTACTGTATATTAAACATAATTACTGTAGTTTTTGATACTTTTTTTAGAGTATATATAACACATATTTGGTGTAATTTTTGATATATTATGTACAGTATGTAATGTATATTTACTGTAATTTTTGATATTTTATTTACAGTATATAAAATGTATTTGGTGTACTTTTAGTAAATATTATATGTACAATACATGAAATATATTTACTGTACTTTTTGATATTTTATGTAGCATATATAAGGTATACTTGGTGTTCTTTTGATATTTTATGTAAATTATATAATATATATTTTTTGTAGTTTTTGATAATTTACATAGAGTGTAATATATATTTACTGTCCTTTTTCGTATTTTATTTAGAGTATATAATATACATTTGGTGTAATTTTTGATATTTTAAGTCCAGTATATTAAATATAATTAGTGTAGGTTTTGATAGTTTATTTACAGTATATATAACAAATATTTGGTGTACTTTTTGATATTTTATGTACTGTATATAATATATATTTACTGAACATTTGAAATTTTATTTACAGTATATAAAATGTATTTGCTGTACTTTTAGTTAATATTATATGTACAATATATGAAACATATTTACTGTAGTTTTTGATATTTTATGTGCAGTATATAAGATATATTTGGTGGCCTTTTGATATTTTATGTAAATTATAAAATATATATTTGGTGTAGTTTTTGATATTTTACATAGGGTGTGTAATATATATTTACCGTCCTTTTTGATATTTTCTGTACACTATATAATATACATTTGGTGTAATTTTTGATATTTTATGTACAGTATATTAAATATATTTACTGTAGTTTTTGATATTTTACGTACAGTATATAGGATATATTTGGTGTCCTTGCGATATTTTTTGTAAATTATATAATATATATTTGGTGTAATATTTGATATTTTACATAGGGTGGGTAATATATATTTACTGTATTTTGGATATATTATTTACACTATATAATGTACATTTGGAGTAATTTTTGGCATTTTATGTACAGTATATTAAATATAATTACTGTAGTTTTTGATAGTTTATTTACAGTATATATAACACATATTTGGGGTACTTTTGATATTTTATGTACAGTATGTAATATATATTTACTGTACTTTTTGATACTTTATTTACAGTATATAAAATGTATTTGGTGTACTTTTAGTTAATATTATATGCACAATATATGAAATATATTTACTGTATTTTTGATATTTTATGTACAGTATATAATATATATTTGGTGTCCTTTTGATATTGTATGTAAATTATATAATATATATTTGGTGTAGTCTTTGATATTTTACATAGGGTGTGTAGTAAATATTTACTGTCCTTTTTGATATTTTATTTACAGTATATGATATACGTTTGCTGTAATTTTTGATATTTTATGAAAAGTATATTAAATATAATTACTGTAGTTTTTGATAGCTTATTTACAGTATATATAACACGTTTGGTGTACTTTTTGATATTATATGTACAGTATGCAATATATGTTTACTGTAGTTTTTGATATTTTATTTACAGTATACAAAATGTATTTGTTGTAATTTTAGTTAATATAATATGTACAATATATGAAATATATTTACTGTAGTTTTTGATATTTTACGTACAGTATATAAGATATATTTGGTGTCCTTCCAATATTTTTTGTAAAGTGTATAATATATATTTGGTGTAATTTTTGATATTTTACGTAGGGTGTGTAATATATATTTACTGTATTTTGGATATTTTATTTACACTATATAATGTACATTTGGAGTAATTTTTGATATTTTATGTACTGTATATTTAATATAATTTCTGTAGTTTTTTATAGTTTATTTACAGTATATACAACACGTATTTGGTGTACTATTTGATATTTTATGTACAGTATGTAATATATATTTACTGTAATTTTGGATATTTTATTTACAGTATATAAAATGTATTTGGTGTACTTTTAGTTAATAATATATGTACAATATATGAAATATATACTGTACATTTTGATATTTTATGTACAGTATATAAGTTATATTTGGTGTCCTTTTGATATTTTATGTAAATTATATAATATATATTTGGTGTAGTTTTTTATATTTTACATAGGGTGTGTAGTATATATTTACTGTCCTTTTTGATATTTTATTTTCAGTATATAATATACATTTGGTGAAATATTTGATAATTTATATACAGTACATTGAATATAATTACTGTAGTTTTTGATAATTACAGTATATATAATACATATTTGGTGTTCTTTTTGATATTTTATGTAGAGTATGTAATATATATTTACTGTAATTTTTGATAATTCCTTTACAGAATATAAAATGTATTTGGTGTACTTTTAGTTAATATTATATGTACAATATATGAAATATATTTACTGTAGTTTTTGATATTTTACGTACTGTATAGAAGATATATTTGGTGTCCTTCCGATATGTTTTGTAAATTATATAATATATATTTGGTGTAGTTTGTGATATTTTACATAGGGTGTGTAATATATATTTACTGTACTTTTTGGTATTTTATTTACAGTAAATAATATACATTTGGTGTAATTTTTGATATTTTATATACAGTATATTAAATATAATTACTGTAGTTTTTGATAGTTTATTTACAGCATATATAACACATATTTGGTGTACTTTTTGATATTTTATGTACAGTATGTAATATATATTCACTGTAATTTTTGATATTTTATTTACACTATATAAAATGTATTTGGTGTACTTTTAGTAAATATTATATGTACAATATATGAAATATATTTACTGTATATTTTGGTATTTTATGTACAGTATATAAGTTACATTTGGTGTACTTTTGATATCTTATGAAAATTATATAATATATATTTGGTGTAGATTGTGATATTTTACATATTGTGTGTAATATACATTTACTGCCCTTTTTGATATTTTATTTACTGTAAATAACATGCATTTGGTGTAATTTTTTATATTTTATGTACAGTATATTAAATATAATTACTGTAGTTTTTGATAGTTTATTTAGAGTATATATAACACATATTTGGTGTACTTTTTGATAATATATGTACAGTATGTAATATATAGTTACTGTAATATTTGATATTTTACTTACAGTATATAAAATGTATTAAGTGTACTTTTAGTTAATATTATATATACAATATATGAAATATATTTACTGTACATTTTGATATTTTATGTACAGTATATAAGGTACATTTTGTGTCCTTTTGATATTTTATGTAAATTATATAATATATATTTGGTGTAGTTTTTGATATTTTACATAGTGTGTGTAATGTATATTTACTGTAATTTTTGGTGCTTTATTTACAGTAAATAATATACATTTGGTGTAATTTTTGATATTTTATGTACAGTAAATTAAATATAATTACTGTAGTTTTTGATAGTTTATTTACACTATATATAAAACATATTTGGTGTACCATTTGATATTTTATCTGCAGTGTGTAATATATATTCACTGTAATTTTTGATATTTTTTTACACTATATAAAATATATTTGGTGTACTTTTAGTTAATATTATATGTACAATATATGAAATATATTTACTGTTCTTTTTGATATTTTATGTACAGTATAAAAGATATATTTGGTATCCTTTTGATATTTAATGTACATTATATAATATATATTTGGTGTAGATTGTGATATTTTACGTATGGTGTGTAATGTATATTTACTGTATTTTTGATATATTATTTATAGTAAATAACATACATTTGGTGTAATTTTTGATATTTTATGTACAGTATATTAAATATAATTACCGTAGTTTTTCATAGTTTATTTAGAGTATATATAACACATATTTGGTGTACTTTTTGTTAATATATGTACAGTATGTAATATATATTTACTGTAATTTTTGATATTTTTTTTACAGTATATAAAATGTATTCGGTGTACTTTTAGTTAATATTATATATACAATATATGAAATATATTTACTGTACATTTTGATATTTTATGTACGGTATATAAGGTATATTTGGTGTCCTTTTGATATTTTATGTAAATTATATAATATATATTTGGTGTAGTTTGTGATACTTTACATAGGGTGTGTAATATATATTTACTGTACTTTTTGGTATTTTATTTACAGTAAATAATGTACATTTGGTGTAATTTTTGATATTTTGTGTACAATATATTAAATATAATTACTGTAGTTTTTGATAGTTTATTTACAGTATATATAACACATATTTGGTGTACTTTTTGATATTTTATCTACAGTATGTAATATATATTCACTGTAATTTTTGATATTTTATTTACACTACATAAAATGTATTTGGTGTACTTTTAGTTAATATTATATGTACAATATATGAAATATATTTACTGTACATTTTGATATTTTATGTAGAGTATATAAGATATATTTGGGGTCCTTTTGATATTTTATGTAAATTATATAATATATATTTTGTGTAGATTGTGATATTTTACATACGGTGTGTAATATATATTTACAGTACTTTTTGACATTTTATTTACACCATATAAAATACATTTGGTGTACTTTTAGTTAATATTATATGTACAATATATGAAATATATTTACTGTACATTTTGACAATTTATGTACAGTATATAAGATATATTTGGTGTCCTTTTGATATTTTATGTAAATTATATAATATATATTTGGTGTAGATTGTGATATTTTACATACGGTGTGTAATATATATTTACTGTACTTTTTGGTATTTTATTTACAGTAAATAATATATATTTGGTGTAATTTTTGATATTTTATGTAAAGTATATTAAATATAATTACTGTAGTTTTTGATAGTTTATTTACAGTATATATAACACATACTTGGTGTACTTTTTGATATTTTATGTACAGTATGTAATATATATTCACTGTAATTTTTGATATTTTATTTACACTATATAAAATGTATTTGGTGTACTTTTAGTTAATATTATATGCACAATATATGTAATATATTTACTGTACTTTTTGATATTTTACATACAGTATATAAGATATATTTGGTGACCTTCCGATATTTTTTGTAAATTATACAATATATATTTGGTGTAAATTTGGATATTTTACATAGGGTGTGTAATATATATTTACTGTATTTTGGATATTTTATTTACACCATATAATGTACATTTGGAGTAATTTTTGATATTTTATGTACAGTATATTGAATATAATTACTGTAGTTTTTAATAGTTTATTTACAGTATATATAACAGATATTTGGTGTACTTTTTGATATTTTATGTACAGTATGTAACATATATTTACTGTAATTTTTGATATTTTATTTACAGTATATAAAATGTATTTGGTGTACTTTTAGTTAATATTATATGTACAATATATGAAATATATTTACTGTACTTTTTGATATTTTATGTACAGTATATGAGATATATTTGGTGTCCTTTGATATTTATTGTAAATTATAAAATATATACTTGGTGTAGTTTTTGAAATTTTACATAGTGTGTGTCATACATATTCACTGTCCTTTTTGATATTTTATTTACGGTATATAATATACATTTGGTGTGATTTTTGAAATTTTATGTACAGTATATTAAATATAATTACTGTAGTTTTTGATAGTTTACAGTATATATAACACATATTTGGTGTACTTTTTGATATTTTATGTACAGTATGTAATATATATTTACTGTAATTTTTGATATTTTATTTACAGTATATAAAATGTATTTGGTGTACTTTTAGTTAATACTATATGTACAATATATGTAATATATTTACTGTACTTTTTGATAATTTACATACAGCATATAAGATATATTTGGTGACCTTCCGATATTTTTTGTAAATTATATAATATATATTTGGTGTAAATTTGGATATTTTACATAGGGTGTGTAATATATATTTACTGTATTTTGGATATTTTATTTACACCATATAATGTACATTTGGAGTAATTTTTGATATTTTATGTACAGTATATTGAATATAATTACTGTAGATTTTAATAGTTTATTTACAGTATATATAACACATATTTGGTGTACTTTTTGATATTTTATGTACAGTATGTAATATATATTTACTGTAATTTTTGATATTTTATTTACAGTATATAAAATGTATTTGGTGTACTTTTAGTTAATATTATATGTACAATATATGAAATATATTTACTGTACTTTTTGATATTTTATGTACAGTATATGAGATATATTTGGTGTCCTTTGATATTTATTGTAAATTATAAAATATATACTTGGTGTAGTTTTTGATATTTTACATAGTGTGTGTCATATATATTCACTGTCCTTTTTGATATTTTATTTACGGTATATAATATACATTTGGTGTGATTTTTGAAATTTTATGTACAGTATATTAAATATAATTACTGTAGTTTTTGATAGTTTACAGTATATATAACACATATTTGGTGTACTTTTTGATATTTTATGTACAGTATGTAATATATATTTACTGTAATTTTTGATATTTTATTTACAGTATATAAAATGTATTTGGTGTACTTTTAGTTAATATTATATGTACAATATATGTAATATATTTACTGTACTTTTTGATATTTTATGTACAGTATATGAGATATATTTGGTGTCCTTTGATATTTATTGTAAATTATAAAATATATACTTGGTGTAGTTTTTGATATTTTACATAGTGTGTGTCATATATATTCACTGTCCTTTTTGATATTTTATTTACGGTATATAATATACATTTGGTGTGATTTTTGAAATTTTATGTACAGTATATTAAATATAATTACTGTAGTTTTTGATAGTTTACAGTATATATAACACATATTTGGTGTACTTTTTGATATTTTATGTACAGTATGTAATATATATTTACTGTAATTTTTGATATTTTATTTACAGTATATAAAATGTATTTGGTGTACTTTTAGTTAATATTATATGTACAATATATGTAATATATTTACTGTACTATTTGATATTTTACATACAGTATATAAGATATATTTGGTGACCTTCCGATATTTTTTGTAAATTATATAATATATATTTGGTGTACATTTGGATATTTTACATAGGGTGTGTAATATATATTTACTGTATTTTGGATATTTTATTTACACCATATAATGTACATTTGGAGTAATTTTTGATATTTTATGTACAGTATATTGAATATAATTACTGTAGTTTTTAATAGTTTATTTACAGTATATATAACACATATTTGGTGTACTTTTTGATATTTTATGTATAGTATGTAATATATATTTACTGTAATTTTTGATATTTTATTTACAGTATATAAAATGTATTTGGTGTACTTTTAGTTAATATTATATGTACAATATATGAAATATATTTACTGTACTTTTTGATATTTTATGTACAGTATATGAGATATATTTGGTGTCCTTTGATATTTATTGTAAATTATAAAATATATACTTGGTGTAGTTTTTGATATTTTACATAGTGTGTGTCATATATATTCACTGTCCTTTTTGATATTTTATTTACGGTATATAATATACATTTGGTGTGATTTTTGAAATTTTATGTACAGTATATTAAATATAATTACTGTAGTTTTTGATAGTTTACAGTATATATAACACATATTTGGTGTACTTTTTGATATTTTATGTACAGTATGTAATATATATTTACTGTAATTTTTGATATTTTATTTACAGTATATAAAATGTATTTGGTGTACTTTTAGTTAATATTATATGTACAATATATGTAATATATTTACTGTACTTTTTGATATTTTACATACAGTATATAAGATATATTTGGTGACCTTCTGATATTTTTCGTAAATTATATAATATATATTTGGTGTAAATTTGGATATTTTACATAGGGTGTGTTATATATATTTACTGTATTTTGGATATTTTATTTACACCATATAATGTACATTTGGAGTAATTTTTGATATTTTATGTACAGTATATTGAATATAATTACTGTGGTTTTTAATAGTTTATTTACAGTATATATAACACATATTTGGTGTACTTTTTGATATTTTATGTATAGTATGTAATATATATTTACTGTAATTTTTGATTATTTACAGTATATAAAATGTATTTGGTGTACTTTTAGTTAATATTATATGTACAATATATGAAATATATTTACTGTACTTTCTCATATTTTTTGTACAGTATAGAATATATAATTTGTGTCCTTTTGATATTTTACGTAAATTATATAATATATATTTGGTGTAGCTTTTGATATTTTACATAGGGTATGTCATATGTATTTACTGTACTTTTTGATATTTTATTCACAGTAAATAATTTACATTTGGTGTAATTTTTGATATTTCATGTACAGTATATTAAATATAATTACTGTAGTTTTTGATAGTTTATTTACAGTATATATAACACATATTTGGTGTACTTTTTGATATTTTATGTACAGTATGTAGTATATATTTACTGTACTTTTTGATATTTTATTTACAGTACATGAAATGTATTTGGTGTACTTTTAGTTAATATTATATGTACAATATATGAAATATATTTACTGTTCTTTTTGATATTTTATGTACAGTATATAATATATATTTGGTGTCCTTTTGATATTTTATGTGAAGTTTATAATATATATTTAGTGTAGTTTTTGATATTTTCCATAGGGTGTGTAATATATATTTACTGTAATTTTTGATATTTTATTTACAGTAAATATTATACATTTGGTGTAATTTTTGATATTTTATGTACAGTATATTAAATATAATTACTGTAGTTTTTGATTGTTTATTTACAGTATATATAACACATATTTGGTCTACTTTTTGATATTTTATGTACAGTATGTAATATATATTTACTGTAATTTTTGATAATTTATTTACAGTATATAAAATGTATTTGGTGTACTTTTAGTTAATATTATATATACAATATATGAAATATATTTACTGTACTTTTTGATATTTTATGTACAGTATAGAATTTATATTTGGTGTCCTTTTGATATTTTATGTAAATTAGATAAAATTTATTTGGTGTAGTTTGTGATATTTCATAGGGTGTGTAATGTATATTTACTGTATTTTTTGATATTTGTTTACAGTATATAATATACATTTGGTGTAATTTTTGATATTTTATGTACAGTATATTAAATATAATTACTATAGTTTTTGATAGTTTATTTACAGTATATATAACACATATTTGCTGTACTTTTTGATATTTTCTGTACAGTATGTAATATATATTTACTGTACTTTTTGATATTTTATTTTCTGTATAAAAATGTATTTGGTGTACTTTTAGTTAATAATATATGTACAATGAATGAAATATATATACTGTACTTTTTGATATTTTATGTACAATATATAAGATATATTTGGTGTCCTTTTTATATTCTATGTAAATTAAATAATATATATTTGGTGTAATATTTGATATTTTACATAGGGTGTGTAGTATATATTTACTGACCTTTTTGATATTTTATTTACAGTATTTAATTTAGGTTTGGTGTAATTTTTGATATATTATATACAGTAGATTGAATATGATTACTGTAGTTTTTGATATTTACAGTATATATAACACATATTTGGTGTCCTTTTGATATTTTATGTAAATTATATAATATATACTTGCTGTAGATTCTGATATTTTACATAGGGTGTGTAAGATATATTTACTGTACTTTTTGATATTTTATTTACAGTAAATAATATACATTTGGTGTAATTTTTGATATTTTATGTACAGTATATTAAATATAATTACTGCAGTTTTTGATAGTTTATTTACAGTATATATAACACATATTTGGTGTACTTTTTGATATTTTATGTACAGAATGTAATATATATTTACTGTACTTTTTGATATTTTATTTACAGTATATGAAATGTATTTGGTGTACTTTTAGTTAATATTATATGTACAATATATGAAATATATTTACTGTACATTTTGATATTTCTTATTCAGTATATAAGGTATATTTGGTGTCCTTATGATATTTTATGTAAATTATATAATATACATTTTGTGTAGTTTGTCATATTTTACATCGGGTGTGTAATGTATATTTACTGTACTTTTTGGTATTTTCTTTACAGTAAATTATATATTTGGTGTAATTTTTGATATTTTATGTACAGTATATTAAACATAATTACTGTAGATTTGATAGTTTATTTACAGTATATATAACACATATTTGGTGTACTTTTTGATATTTTATGTACAGTATGTAATATATATTCACTGTAATTTTTGGTATTTTATTTACACTATATAAAATGTATTTGGTGTACTTTTAGTTAATATTATATGTACAATATATGAAATATATTTACTGTACTTTTGCTATTTTATGTACAGTATATAAGATATATTTGGAGTCCTTTTGATATTTTATGTAAATTATATAATATATATTTGGTGTAGATTGTGATATTTTACATACGGTGTGTAATATATATTTACTTTTCTTTTTGATATTTTATTTACACTATATGAAATGTATTTGGTGTACTTTTAGTTAATATTACATGTACAATATATGAAATATATTTACTATACTTTTTGATATTTTATGTACAGTACATAAGATATATTTTGTGTCATTTTGATATTTTATGTAAATTATATAATATATATTTGGTGTAGATTGTGATATTTTACATACGGTGTGTAATATATATTTACTGTACATTTTGATATTTTATTTACAGTAAATAATATACATTTGGTGTAATTTTTGATATTTTATGTACAGTATGTTAAATATAATTACTGTAGTTTTTGATAGTTTATTTACAGTATATATAACACATATTTGATGTACTTTTTGATATTTTATGTACAGTATGTAATACATATTTACTGTAATTTTTGATATTTTATTTACAGTATATAAAATGTATTTGGTGTACTTTCAGTTAATATTATATGTACAATATACGAAATATATTTACTGTACATTTTGATATTTTATGTACAGTACATAAGATATATTTGGTGTCCTTTTAATATTTTACGTAAATTATATAATGTATATTTGGTGTAGTTTGTGATATTTTACATAGGGTGTGTCATATATATTTACTGTACTTTTTGATATTTTATTTACAGTATATAATATACATTTGGTATAATTTTTGATATTTTTTGTACAGTATATTATATATAATTACTGTAGTTTTGATAGCTTATTTATAGTATATATAACACATATTTGGTGTACTTTTTGATATTTTATGTACAGCATGTAATATATATTTACTGTACTTTTTGATATTTTATTTACAGTATATAAAATGTATTTGGTGTACTTTTAGTTAATATTATATGTACAATATATGAAATACATTTACTGTACTTTTTGATATTTTTTGTACAGTATAGAAGATATATTTGGTGGCCTTTTGATATTTTATGTATATTATATAATATATATTTGGTGTAGTTTGTGATATTTTACATAGGGTGTGTCATATATATTTACTGTAATTTTTGATATTTTATTTACAGTATATAATATACATATTGTTGTAATTTTTGATATTTTATGTAGAGTATATTAAATATAATTACTGTAGTTTTTGATAGTTTATTTACAGTATATATAATACATATTTGGTGGTCTTTTTGATATTTTATGTACAGTATGTAATATATATTTACTGAAATTTTTGATAATTTATTTACAGTATATAAAATGTATTTGGTGTACTTTTAGTTAATATTAAATATACAATATAAGAAATATATTTACTGTACTTTTTGATATTTTTTGTACAGTATAGAAGATATATTTGGTGTCCTTTTGATATTTTATGTAAATTACATAATATATATTTGGTGTAGTTTTTGATATTTTACAGAGGGTTTGTCATATACATTTACTGTACTTTTTGATATTTTATTTACTGTATATAATATACATTTGGTGTAATTTTTGATATTTTATGTACAGTATATTATATATAATTAGTGTAGTTTTGATAGTTTATTTATAGTATATATAACACATATTTGGTGTACTTTTTGATATTTTATGTACAGTATGTAATATATATTTACTGTAATTTTGATATTTTATTTACAGTATATAAAATGTATTTGGTGTACTTTTAGTTAATATTATATTTACACTATATGAAATATATTTACTGTATTTTTTGATATTTTATGTACAGTATATAATATATATTTGGTGTCCTTTTGATATTTTATGTGAATTTTATAATATATATTTGTTGTAGTTTTTGATATTTTACATAGGGTGTGTAATATATATTTACTGTATTTTGATATTTTATTTACAGTATATAATATACATTTGGTGTAATTTTTGATATTTTAAGTACAGTATATTAAATATAATTACTGTAGTTTTTGATAGTTTATTTACAGTATATATAACACATATTTGGTGTACTTTTTGATATTTTATGTACAGTATGTAATATATATTTACTGTACTTTTGATATTTTATTTTCAGTATACAAAATGTATTTCGTGTACTTTTAGTTAATATTATATGTACAATGTATGAAATATATATACTGTACTTTTTGATATTTTATGTACAATATATAGGATATATTTGGTGTCCTTTTTATATTCTAAGTAAATTATATAATATATATTTGGTGTAATTTTTGATATTTTACATAGGGTGTGTAGTATATATTTACTGTCCTTTTTGATATTTTATTTACAGTATTTAATGTATATTTGGTGTAATTTTTGATATTTTATATACAGTACATTGGATATGATTACTGTAGTTTTTGATATTTACAGTATATATAACACATATTTGGTGTACTTTTTGATGTTTTATGTACAGTATGTAATATAAATTTACTGTAACTTTGATATTTTATTTAGAGTATATAAAATGTATTTGGTGTAATTTTAGTTAATATTATATGTACAATATATGAAATATATTTACTGTACATTTTGATATTTTATGTACAGTATAGAAGATATATTTGGTGTCCTTTTGATATTTTATGTAAATTATATAATATATATTTGGTGTAGTTTGTGATATTTTACATACGGTGTGTAATGTATATTTACTGTACTTTTTGATATTTTATTTACAGTATATAATATACATTTGGTGTAATATTTGATATTTTATGTACAGTATATTAAATATAATTAATGTAGTTTTTGATAGTTTATTTACAGTATATATAACACATATTTGGTGTACTTTTTGATATTTTATGTACAGTATGTAATATATATTTACTGTAATATTTGATATTTTATTTACATTATATAAAATGTATTTGGTGTACTTTTGGTTAATATTATATGTACAATATATGAAATATATTTACTGTAATTTTTGATATTTTATGTACGGTATAGAGGATATATTTGGTGTCCTTTTGATATTTTATGTAAATTATATAATATATATTTGGTGTAGATTGTGATATTTTACATAGGGTGTGTAAGATATATTTACTGTACTTTTTGATATTTTATTTACAGTAAATAATATACATTTGGTGTAATTTTTGATATTTTATGTACAGTATATTAAATATAATTACTGTAGTTTTTGATTGTGTATTTACAGTATATATAACACATATTTGGTGTACTTTTTGATATTTTATGTACAGTATGTAATATATATTTACTGTATTTTTGATATTTTATTTACAGTATATAAAATGTATTTGGTGTACTTTTAGTTAATATTATATGTACAATATATGAAATATATTTACTGTACATTTTAATATTTTATGTACAGTATAGAAGATATATTTGTTGTCCTTTTGATATTTTCTGTAAATTATATAATATATATTTGGCGTAGATTGTGATATTTTACATAGGGTGTGTAAGATATATTTACTGTACTTTTTGATATTTTATTTACAGTAAATAGTATACATTTGGTGTAATTTTTGATATTTTATGTACAGAATATTAAATATAATTACTGCAGTTTTGGATAGTTTATTTACAGTACATATAACACATATTGGGTGCACTTTTTGATGTTTTATGTACAGAATGTAATATATATTTACTGTACTTTTTGATATTTTATTTACAGTATATAAAATGTATTTGGTGTACTTTTAGTTAATATTATGTGTACAATATATGAAATATATTTACTGTACTTTTTGATATTTTATGTACATTATAGAAGATATATTTGGTGTCCTTTTGGTATTTTTTGTAAATTATATAATATTTATTTGGTGTAGTTGGTGATATTTTACATAGGGTGTGTTATATATATTTACTGTACTTTTTGATATTTTATTTACAGTATATAATAGACATTTGGTGTAATTTTTGATATTTTATGTACAGTATAGTAAATATAATTACTGTAGTTTTTGATAGTTTATTTACAGTATACATTACACATATTTGGTGTACTTTTTGATATTTTATGTACACTATGTAATATATATTTACTGTACTTTTTGATATTTTTTTTACAGTATATAAAATGTGTTTGGTGTACTTTTAGTTAATATTATATATACAATATATGAAATATATTTACTGTACTTTTTGATATTTTATGTACAGTATAGAAGATATATTTGGTGTACTTTTGATATTTTATGTAAATTATATAATATATATTTGGTGTAGTTTGTGATATTTCATAGGGTGTGTAATGTGTACTTACTGTACTTTTTGATATTTTATTTACAGTATATAATATACATTAGGTGTAATTTTTGATATTTTATGTACAGTATATTAAATATAATTACTGTAGTTTTTGATAGTTTATTTACAGTATATGTAACACATATTTAGTGTACTTTTTGATATTTTCTGTACAGTATGTAATATATATTTACTGTACTTTTGATATTTCATTTTCAGTATACAAAATGTATTTCGTGTACTTTTAGTTAATAATATATGTACAATGTATGAAATATATATACTGTACTTTTTGATATTTTATGTACAATATATAAGATATATTTGGTGTCCTTTTTATATTCTAAGTAAATTATATAATATATATTTGGTGTAATTTTTGATATTTTACATAGGGTGTGTAATATATATTTACTGTCCTTTTTGATATTTTATTTACAGTATTTAATGTATATTTGGTGTAATTTTTGATATTTTATATACAGTACATTGGATATGATTACTGTAGTTTTTGATATTTACAGTATATATAACACATATTTGGTGTACTTTTTGATGTTTTATGTACAGTATGTAATATAAATTTACTGTAATTTTGATATTTTATTTAGAGTATATAAAATGTATTTGGTGTACTTTTAGTTAATATTATATGTACAATATATGAAATATATTTACTGTACTTTTTGATATTTTGTGTACAGTATAGAAGATATATTTGGTGTCCTTTTGTTATTTTATGTAAATTATATAATATATATTTGGTGTAGTTTTTGATATTTTACATAGGGTGTGTCATATATATTTACTGTACTTTTTGATATTTTATTTACAGTATATAATATACATTTGGTGTAATTTTTGATATTTTATGAACAGTATAGTAAATATAATTACTGTAGTTTTTGATAGTTTATTTACAGTATATATAACACATATTTGGTGTAGTTTTTGATATTTTATGTACAGTATGTAATATATATTTACTGTAATTTTTGATAATTTACTTACAGTATATAAAATGTATTTGGTGTTCTTTTCGTTAATATTATATATACACAATATATGAAATATATTTACTGTACTTTCTCATATTTTTTGTACAGTATAGAATATATAATTTGTGTCCTTTTGATATTTTACGTAAATTATATAATATATATTTGGTGTAGCTTTTGATATTTTACATAGGGTATGTCATATGTATTTACTGTACTTTTTGATATTTTATTCACAGTAAATAATTTACATTTGGTGTAATTTTTGATATTTCATGTACAGTATATTAAATATAATTACTGTAGTTTTTGATAGTTTATTTACAGTATATATAACACATATTTGGTGTACTTTTTGATATTTTATGTACAGTATGTAGTATATATTTACTGTACTTTTTGATATTTTATTTACAGTACATGAAATGTATTTGGTGTACTTTTAGTTAATATTATATATACAATATATGAAATATATTTACTGTTCTTTTTGATATTTTATGTACAGTATATAATATGTATTTGGTGTCCTTTTGATATTTTATGTGAAGTTTATAATATATATTTAGTGTAGTTTTTGATATTTTCCATAGGGTGTGTCATATATATTTACTGTAATTTTTGATATTTTATTTACAGTAAATATTATACATTTGGTGTAATTTTTGATATTTTATGTACAGTATATTAAATATAATTACTGTAGTTTTTGATTGTTTATTTACAGTATATATAACACATATTTGGTCTACTTTTTGATATTTTATGTACAGTATGTAATATATATTTACTGTAATTTTTGATAATTTATTTACAGTATATAAAATGTATTTGGTGTACTTTTAGTTAATATTATATATACAATATATGAAATATATTTACTGTACTTTTTGATATTTTATGTACAGTATAGAAGTTATATTTGGTGTCCTTTTGATATTTTATGTAAATTAGATAAAATTTATTTGGTGTAGTTTGTGATATTTCATAGGGTGTGTAATGTATATTTACTGTATTTTTTGATATTTTGTTTACAGTATATAATATACATTTGGTGTAATTTTTGATATTTTATGTACAGTATATTAAATATAATTACTATAGTTTTTGATAGTTTATTTACAGTATATATAACACATATTTGCTGTACTTTTTGATATTTTCTGTACAGTATGTAATATATATTTACTGTACTTTTTGATATTTTATTTTCAGTATAAAAATGTATTTGGTGTACTTTTAGTTAATAATATATGTACAATGAATGAAATATATATACTGTACTTTTTGATATTTTATGTACAATATATAAGATATATTTGGTGTCCTTTTTATATTCTATGTAAATTAAATAATATATATTTGGTGTAATATTTGATATTTTACATAGGGTGTGTAGTATATATTTACTGTCCTTTTTGATATTTTATTTACAGTATTTAATTTAGGTTTGGTGTAATTTTTGATATTATATATATAGTACATTGAATATGATTACTGTAGTTTTTGATATTTACAGTATATATAACACATATTTGGTGTCCTTTTGATATTTTATGTAAATTATATAATATATATTTGCTGTAGATTCTGATATTTTACATAGGGTGTGTAAGATATATTTACTGTACTTTTTGATATTTTATTTACAGTAAATAATATACATTTGGTGTAATTTTTGATATTTTATGTACAGTATATTAAATATAATTACTGCAGTTTTTGATAGTTTATTTACAGTATATATAACACATATTTGGTGTACTTTTTGATATTTTATGTACAGAATGTAATATATATTTACTGTACTTTTTGATATTTTATTTACAGTATATGAAATGTATTTGGTGTACTTTTAGTTAATATTATATGTACAATATATGAAATATATTTACTGTACATTTTGATATTTCTTGTTCAGTATATAAGGTATATTTGGTGTCCTTATGATATTTTATGTAAATTATATAATATACATTTTGTGTAGTTTGTCATATTTTACATCGGGTGTGTAATGTATATTTACTGTACTTTTTGGTATTTTCTTTACAGTAAATTATATATTTGGTGTAATTTTTGATATTTTATGTACAGTATATTAAACATAATTACTGTAGTTTTGATAGTTTATTTACAGTATATATAACACATATTTGGTGTACTTTTTGATATTTTATGTACAGTATGTAATATATATTCACTGTAATTTTTGGTATTTTATTTACACTATATAAAATGTATTTGGTGTACTTTTAGTTAATATTATATGTACAATATATGAAATATATTTACTGTACTTTTGCTATTTTATGTACAGTATATAAGATATATTTGGAGTCCTTTTGATATTTTATGTAAATTATATAATATATATTTGGTGTAGATTGTGATATTTTACATACGGTGTGTAATATATATTTACTTTTCTTTTTGATATTTTATTTACACTATATGAAATGTATTTGGTGTACTTTTAGTTAATATTACATGTACAATATATGAAATATATTTACTATACTTTTTGATATTTTATGTACAGTACATAAGATATATTTTGTGTCATTTTGATATTTTACGTAAATTATATAATATATATTTGGTGTAGTTTGTGATATTTTACATAGGGTGTGTCATATATATTTACTGTACTTTTTGATATTTTATTTACAGTATATAATATACATTTGGTATAATTTTTGATATTTTTTGTACAGTATATTATATATAATTACTGTAGTTTTGATAGCTTATTTATAGTATATATAACACATATTTGGTGTACTTTTTGATATTTTATGTACAGCATGTAATATATATTTACTGTACTTTTTGATATTTTATTTACAGTATATAAAATGTATTTGATGTACTTTTAGTTAATATTATATGTACAATATATGAAATACATTTACTGTACTTTTTGATATTTTTTGTACAGTATAGAAGATATATTTGGTGGCCTTTTGATATTTTATGTAAATTATATAATATATATTTGGTGTAGTTTGTGATATTTTACATAGGGTGTGTCATATATATTTACTGTAATTTTTGATATTTTATTTACAGTATATAATATACATATTGTTGTAATTTTTGATATTTTATGTACAGTATATTAAATATAATTACTGTAGTTTTTGATAGTTTATTTACAGTATATATAATACATATTTGGTGGTCTTTTTGATATTTTATGTACAGTATGTAATATATATTTACTGAAATTTTTGATAATTTATTTACAGTATATAAAATGTATTTGGTGTACTTTTAGTTAATATTAAATATACAATATAAAAAATATATTTACTGTACTTTTTGATATTTTTTGTACAGTATAGAAGATATATTTGGTGTCCTTTTGATATTTTATGTAAATTACATAATATATATTTGGTGTAGTTTTTGATATTTTACAGAGGGTTTGTCATATACATTTACTGTACTTTTTGATATTTTATTTACTGTATATAATATACATTTGGTGTAATTTTTGATATTTTATGTACAGTATATTATATATAATTAGTGTAGTTTTGATAGTTTATTTATAGTATATATAACAGATATTTGGTGTACTTTTTGATATTTTATGTACAGTATGTAATATATATTTACTGTAATTTTGATATTTTATTTACAGTATATAAAATGTATTTGGTGTACTTTTAGTTAATATTATATTTACACTATATGAAATATATTTACTGTATTTTTTGATATTTTATGTACAGTATATAATATATATTTGGTGTCCTTTTGATATTTTATGTGAATTTTATAATATATATTTGTTGTAGTTTTTGATATTTTACATAGGGTGTGTAATATATATTTACTGTACTTTTTGATATTTTATTTACAGTATATAATATACATTTGGTGTAATTTTTGATATTTTAAGTACAGTATATTAAATATAATTACTGTAGTTTTTGATAGTTTATTTACAGTATATATAACACATATTTGGTGTACTTTTTGATATTTTATGTACAGTATTTAATATATATTTACTGTAATTTTTGATAATTTATTTACAGTATATAAAATGTATTTGGTGTACTTTTAGTTAATATTATATATACAATATATGAAATATATTTACTGTACATTTTGATATTTTATGTACAGTATAGAAGATATATTTGGTGTCCTTTTGATATTTTATGTAAATTATATAATATATATTTGGTGTAGTTTGTGATATTTTACATAGGGTGTGTCATATATATTTACTGTACTTTTTGATATTTTATTTACAGTATATAATATACATTTGGTGTAATTTTTGATATTTTATGTACAGTATATTAAATATAATTACTGTAGTTTTTGATAGTTTATTTACAGTATATATTACACATATTTGGTGTACTTTTTGATATTTTATGTACAGTATGTAATATATATTTACTGTAATTTTTGATATTTTATTTACAGTATATAAAATGTATTTGGTGTACTTTTAGTTAATATTATATGTACAATATAGGAAATATATTTACTGTACATTTTGATATTTTATGTACAGTATATAAGATATATTTGATGTCCTTTTGAAATTTTATGTAAATTATATAATATATATTTGGTGTAGATTGTGATATTTTACATAGGGTGTGTAATATATATTTACTGTACTTTTTGATATTTTATTTACAGTAAATAATATACATTTGGTGTAATTTTTGATATTTTATGTACAGTATATTAAATATAATTACTGCAGTTTTTGATAGATTATTTACAGTATATATTACACATATTTGGTGTACTTTTTATATTTTATGTACAGAATGTAATATATATTTACTGTATTTTTGATATTTTATTTACAGTACAGTAAAATGTATTTGGTGTACTTTTAGTTAGTATTATATGTACAATATATGAAATATATTTACTGTACATTTTGATATTTTATGTTCAGTATATAAGGTATATTTGTTGTCGTTTTGGGATTTTATGTAAATTATATAATATATATTTGGTGTAGTTTGTGATATTTTACATAGGGTGTGTAATGTATATTTACTGTACTTTTTGGTATTTTATTCACAGTAAATAATATACATTTGGTGTAATTTTTGATATTTTATGTACAGTACATTAAATATAATTACTGTAGTTTTTGATAGTTTATTTACAGTATATATAACACATATTTGGTGTACTTTTTGATATTTTATGTACAGTATGTAATATATATTTACTGTACTTTTTGATATTTTATTTACAGTATATAAAATGTATTTGGTGTACTTTTAGTTAATATTAAATGTACAATATATGAAATATATTTACTGTACATTTTGATATTTTATGTACACTATATAAGATATATTTGGTGTCCTTTTGATATTTTATGTAAATTATATAATATATATTTGGTGTAGATTGTGATATTTTACATAAGGTGTGTAAGATATATTTAGTGTACTTTTTGATATTTTATTTACAGTAAATAATATACATTTGGTGTAATTTTTGATATTTTATGTACAGTATATTAAATATAATTAGTGTAGTTTTGATAGTTTATTTACAGTATACATAACACATATTTGGTGTACTTTTTGATATTTTATGTACAGTATGAAATATATATTTACTGTAATTTTTGATAATTTATTTACAGTATATAAAATGTATTTGGTGTACTTTTAGTTAATATTATATGTACAATATATGAAATATATTTACAGTAACTTTGATATTTTATGTACACTATATAAGATATATTTGGTGTCCTTTTTATATTTTATGTAAGTTACATAATATATATTTGGTGTAGTTTGTGATATTTTACATAGGGTGTGTAATATATATTTACTGTACATTTTGATATTTTATTTACAGTATATAATATACATTTGGTGTAATTTTTGATATTTTATGTACAGTATATTAAATATAATTACTGTAGATTTGATAGTTTATTTACAGTATATATTACACATATTTGGTGTACTTTTTGATATTTTATGTACAGTATGTAATATATATTTACATTATTTTTGATATTTTATTTACAGTAAATAAAATGTATTTGGTGTAATTTTAGTTAATATTATATGTACAATATAGGAAATTTATTTACTGTACATTTTGATATTTTATGTCCACTATATAAGATATATTTGGTGTCCTTTTGATACTTTTTGTAAATTATATAATATATATTTGGTGTAGATTGTGATATTTTACATAGGGTGTGTAAGATATATTTACTGTACTTTTTGATATTTTATTTACAGTAAATAATATACATTTGGTGTAATTTTTGATATTTTATGTACAGTATATTAAATATAATTACTGCAGTTTTTGATAGTTAATTTATAGTATATAAAACACAAATTTGGTGTACTTTTTGATATTTTATGTACAGAATGTAATATATATTTACTGTACATTTTGATATTTTATTTACAGTATATAAAATGCATTTGGTGTACTTTTAGTTAATATTATATGTACAATATATGAAATCCATTTACTGTACATTTTGATATTTCATGTTCAGTATATAAGATATATTTGGTGTCCTTTTGATACTTTATGTAAATTATATAATATATAATTGGTGAAGTTTGTGATATTTTACATAGGGTGTGTAATATATATTTACTGTACTTTTTGATATTTTATTTACAGTATATAATATACATTTGGTGTAATTTTTGATATTTTATGTACAGTATATTAAATATAATTACTGTAGTTTTTGATAGTTTATTTACAGTATGTATTACACATATTTGGTGTACTTTTTGATATTTTATGTACAGTATGTAATATATATTTACTGTATTTTTGATATTTTATTTACAGTATATAAAATGTATTTGGTGTACTTTTAGTTAATGTTATATGTACAATATTGGAAATATATTTACTGTACATTTTGATATTTTATGTACACTATATAAGATATATTTGGTGTCCTTTTGATATTTTATGTAAATTATATAATATATTTTTGGTGTAGATTGTGATATTTTACATAGGGTGTGTAAGATATATTTACTGCACTTTTTGATATTTTATTTACAGTAAATAATATACATTTGGTTTAATTTTTGATATTTTATGTACAGTATATTAAATATAATTACTGCAGTTTTTGATAGTTTATTTACAGTATATAAAACACAAATTTGGTGTACTTTTTGATATTTTATGTACAGAATGTAATATATATTTACTGTACATTTTGATATTTTATTTACAGTATATAAAATGTATTTGGTGTACTGTTAGTTAATATTATATGTACAATATATGAAATATATTTACTGTACATTTTGATATTTCATGTTCAGTATATAAGATATATTTGGTGTCCTTTTGATATTTTATGTAAATTATATAATATATATTTGGTGTAGTTTGTGATATTTTACATAGGGTGTGTAATATATATTTACTGTACTTTTTGGTATTTTCTTTACAGTTAATAATATATATTTGGTGTAATTTTTGATATTTTTTGTACAGTTTATTAAATATAATTAGTGTAGTTTTGATACTTTATTTACAGTATATATAACACATATTTGGTGTACTTTTTGATAATTTATGTACAGTATGTAATATATATTTACTGTAATTTTGATAATTTATTTACAGTATATAAAATGTATTTGGTGTACTTTTAGTTTATATTATATGTACAATATATGAAATATATTTACTGAACATTTTGATATTTTATGTACAGTATATAAGATATATTTGGTGTCCTTTTGATATTTTATGTAAATTATATAATATATATTTGGTGTAGATTGTGATATTTTACATAGGGTGTGTAAGATATATTTACTGTACTTTTTGATATTTTATTTACAGTAAATAATATACATTTGGTGTAATTTTTGATATTTTATGTACAGTATATTAAACATAATTACTGCAGTTTTTGATAGTTTATTTACAGTATATAAAACACAAATTTGGTGTACTTTTTGATATTTTATGTACAGAATGTAATATATATTTACTGTACATTTTGATATTTTATTTACAGTATATAAAATGTATTTGGTGTACTTTTAATTAATATTATATGTACAATATATGAAATATATTTACTGTACATTTTGATATTTCATGTTCAGTATATAAGATATATTTGGTGTTCTTTTGATATTTTATGTAAATTATATAATATATATTTGGTGTAGTTTGTGATATTTTACATAGGGTGTGTAATATATATTTACTGTACATTTTGGTATTTTCTTTACAGTAAATAATATATATTTGGTGTAATTTTTGATATTTTATGTACAGTATATTAAATATAATTAGTGTAGTTTTGATAGTTTATTTACATTATATATAACACATATTTGGTGTACTTTTTGATATATTATGTACAGTATGTAATATATATTTACTGTAATTTTTGATAATTTATTTACAGTATATAAAATGTATTTGGTGTACTTTTAGTTAATATTATATGTACAATATAGGAAATATATTTACTGTACTTTTTGATATTTTATGTACAGTATAATATATATATTTGGTGTCCTTTTGATATTTTATGTAAATTATATAATATATATTTGGTGTAGATTGTGATATTTTACATAGGGTGTGTAATATATATTTACTGTACTTTTTGATATTTTATTTACAGTAAATAATATACATTTGGTTTAATTTTTGATATTTTATGTACAGTATATTAAGTATAATTACTGCAGTTTTTGATAGTTATTTACAGTATATAAAACACAAATTTGGTGTACCTTTTGATATTTTATGTACAGAATGTAATATATATTTACTGTACTTTTGATATTTTATTTACAGTATATAAAATGTATTTGGTGTACTTTTAGTTAATATTATATGTACAATATATGAAATATATTTACTGTACATTTTGATATTTCATGTTCAGTATATAAGATATAATTGGTGTCCTTTTGATATTTTATGGAAATTATATAATATATATTTGGTGTAGTTTGTGATATTTTACATAGGGTGTGTAATATATATTTACTGTACTTTTTGGTATTTTCTTTACAGTAAATAATATATATTTGGTGTAATTTTTGATATTTTATGTACAGTATATTAAATATAATTAGTGTAGTTTTGATATTTTATTTACAGTATATATAACACATATTTGGTGTACTTTTTGATATTTTATGTACAGTATGTAATATATATTTACTGCAATTTTTGATAATTTATTTACAGTATATAAAATGAATTTGGTGTACTTTTAGTTAATATTATATATACAATATATGAAATATATTTACTGTACATTTTGATATTTTATGTACAGTATATAAGATATATTTGGTGTCCTTTTGATATATTATGTAAATTTTATAATTTATATTTGGTGAAGTTTGTGATATTTTACATAGGGTGTGTAATATATATTTATTGTACTTTTTGATATTTTATTTACAGTATATAATATACATTCGGTGTAATTTTTTATATTTTATGTACAGTATATTTAATATAATTAGTGTAGTTTTAATAGTTTATTTACAGTATATATAACACATATTTGGTGTACTTTTTGATATTTTTTGTACAGTATGTAATATAGATTTACTGTAATTTTTGATAATTTATTTACAGTATATGAAATGTATTTGGTGTACTTTTAGTTAATATTATATGTACAATATATGAAATATATTTACTGTACTTTTTGATATTTTATGTACAGTATATAAGATATATTTGGTGTCCTTTTGATATTTTATGTAAATTATATAATATATATTTGGTGTAGATTGTGATATTTTACATAGGGTGTGTAATATATATTTACTGTACTTTTTGATATTTTATTTACAGTAAATAATATACATTTGGTTTAATTTTTGACATTTTATGTACAGTATATTAAATACAATTACTGCAGTTTTTGATAGTTTATTTACAGTATATAAAACACAAATTTGGTGTACTTTTTGATATTTTATGTACAGAATGTAATATATATTTACTGTATATTTTGATAATTTATTTACAGTATATAAAATGTATTTGGTGTACTTTTAGTTAATATTATATGTACAATATATGAAATATATTTACTGTACATTTTGATATTTCATGTTCAGTATATAAGATATATTTGGTGTCCTTTTGATATTTTATGTAAATTATATAATATATATTTTGTGTAGTTTGTGATATTTTACATAGGGTGTGTAATATATATTTACTGTATTTTTGGTATTTTCTTTACAGTAAATAATATATATTTGGTGTAATTTTTGATATTTTATGTACAGTATATTAAATATAATTAGTGTAGTTTTGATAGTTTATTTACAGTATATATAACACATATTTGGTGTACTTTTTGATATTTTATGTACAATGTGTAATATATATTTACTGTAATTTTTGATAATTTATTTACTGTATATAAAATGTATTTGGTGTACTTTTAGTTAATATTATATGTACAATATATGAAATATATTTACTGTACATTTTGATATTTTATGTACAGTATATAATCTATATTTGGTGTCCTTTTGAAATTTTATGTAAATTATATAATATATATTTGGTGTAGATTGTGATATTTTACATAGAGTGTGTAATATATATTTACTGTACTTTTTGGTATTTTCTTTACAGTAAATAATATATATTTGGTGTAATTTTTGATATTTTATGTACAGTATATTAAATATATTTAGTGTAGTTTTGATAGTTTATTTACAGTATATATAACACATATTTGGTGTACTTTTTGATATTTTATGTACAGTATGTAATATATATTTACTGTAATTTTTGATAACTTATTTACAGTATATAAAATGAATTTGGTGTACTTTTAGTTAATATTATATATAGAATATATGAAATATATTTACTGTACATTTTAATATTTTATGTACAGTATAGAAGATATATTTGGTGTCCTTTTGATATTTTATGTAAATTATATAATATATATTTGGTGAAGTTTGTGATATTTTACATAGGGTGTGTAATATATATTTACTGTACTTTTTGATATTTTATTTACAGTATATAACATACATTTGGTGTAATTTTTGATATTTTATGTACAGTATATTAAATATAATTAGTGTAGTTTTGATAGTTTATTTACAGTATATATAACACATATTTGGTGTACTTTTTGATATTTTATGTACAGTATGTAATATATGTTTACTGTAATTTTTCATAATGTATTTACAGTATATAAAATGTATTTGGTGTACTTTTAGTTAATATTATATGTATAATATATGAAATATATTTACTGTATATTTTGATATTTTATGTACAGTATATAAGATATATTTGGTGTCCTTTTGATATTTTATGTAAATTATATGATATATATTTGGTGTAGATTGTGATATTTTACATAGGGTGTGTAATATATATTTACTGTACTTTTTGATATTTTATTTACAGTAAATAATATACATTTGGTTTAATTTTTGATATTTTATGTACAGTATATTAAATATAATTACTGCAGTTTTTGATAGTTTATTTACAGTATATATAACACAAATTTGGTGTACTTTTTGATATTTTATGTACAGAATGTAATATATATTTACTGTACATTTTGATATTTTATTTACAGTATATAAAATGTATTTGGTGTACTTTTAGTTAATATTATATGTTCAATATATGAAATATATTTACTGTACATTTTGATATTTCATGTACAGTATATAAGATATATTTGGTGTCCTTTTGATATTTTATGTAAATTATATAATATATATTTGGTGTAGTTGGTGATATTTTACATAGGGTGTGTAATATATATTTACTGTACTTTTTGGTATTTTCTTTACAGTAAATAATATACATTTGGTGTAATTTTTGATATTTTATGTACAGTATATTAAATATAATTACTGTAGTTTTTGAGAGTTTATTTACATTATATATAACATATATTTGGTGTACTTTTTGATATTTTATGTACAGTATGTAATATATATTTACTGTATTTTTGATATTTTATTTACAGTATATAAAATGTATTTGGTGTACTTTTAGTTAATATTATATGTACAATATAGGAAATATATTTACTGTACATTTTGATATTTTATGTACACTATATAAGATATATTTGGTGTCCTTTTGATATTTTATGTAAATTATATAATATATATTTGGTGTAGTTTGTGATATTTTACATAGGGTGTGTAAGATATATTTAGTGTACTTTTTGATATTTTATTTACAGTAAATAATATACATTTGGTGTAATTTTTGATATTTTATGTACAGTATGTTAAATATAATTACTGCAGTTTTTGATAGTTTATTTACAGTATATATAACACATATTTGGTGTACTTTTTGATATTTTATGTACAGAATGTAATATATATTTACTGTACTTTTGATATTTTATTTACAGTATATAAAATGTATTTGGTGTACTTTTAGTTAATATTATATGTATAATATATGAAATATATTTACTGTACATTTTGATATTTCATGTTCAGTATATAAGATATATTTGGTGTCCTTTTGATATTTTATGTAAATTATATAATATATATTTGGTGTAGTTTGTGATATTTTACATAGGGTGTGTAATATATATTTACTGTACTTTTTGGTATTTTCTTTACAGTAAATAATATATATTTGGTGTAATTTTTGATATTTTATGTACAGTATATTAAATATAATTAGTGTAGTTTTGATAGTTTATTTACATTATATATAACACATATTTGGTGTACTTTTTGATATATTATGTACAGTATGTAATATATATTTACTGTAATTTTTGATAATTTATTTACTGTATATAAAATATATTTGGTGTACTTTTAGTTAATCTGATATGTACAATATATGAAATATATTTACTGTACTTTTTGATATTTTATGTACAGTATAATATATATATTTGGTGTCCTTTTGATATTTTATGTAAATTATATAATATATATTTGGTGTAGATTGTGATATTTTACATAGGGTGTTTAATATATATTTACTGTACTTTTTGATATTTTATTTACAGTAAATAATATACATTTGGTGTAATTTTTGATATTTTATGTACAGTATATTAAATATAATTACTGTAGATTTGATAGTTTATTTACAGTATATATTACACAAATTTGGTGTACTTTTTGATATTTTATGTACAGAATGTAATATATATTTACTGTACTTTTGATATTTTATTTACAGTATATAAAATGTATTTGGTGTACTTTTAGTTAATATTATATGTACAATATATGAAATATATTTAATGTACATTTTGATATTTCATCTTCAGTATATAAGATATAATTGGTGTCCTTTTGATATTTTATGGAAATTATATAATATATATTTGGTGTAGTTTGTGATATTTTACATAGGGTGTGTAATATATATTTACTGTACTTTTTGGTATTTTCTTTACAGTAAATAATATATATTTGGTGTAATTTTTGATATTTTATGTACAGTATATTAAATATAATTAGTGTAGTATTGATAGTTTATTTACAGTATATATAACACATATTTGGTGTACTTTTTGATATTTTATGTACAGTATGTAATATATATTTACTGTAATTTTTGATAATTTATTTGCAGTATATAAAATGAATTTGGTGTACTTTTAGTTAATATTATATATACTATATATGAAATATATTTACTGTACATTTTGATATTTTATGTACAGTATATAAGATATATTTGGTGTCGTTTTGATATTTTATGTAAATTATATAATATATATTTGGTGAAGATTGTGATATTTTACATAGGTTGTGTAATATATATTTATTGTACTTTTTGATATTTTATTTACAGTATATAATATACATTCGGTGTAATTTTTTATATTTTATGTACAGTATATTTAATATAATTAGTGTAGTTTTAATAGTTTATTTACAGTATATATAACACATATTTGGTGTACTTTTTGATATTTTTTGTACAGTATGTAATATAGATTTACTGTAATTTTTGACAATTTATTTACAGTATATGAAATGTATTTGGTGTACTTTTAGTTAATATTATATGTACAATATATGACATATATTTACTGTACTTTTTGATATTTTATGTACAGTATATAAGATATATTTGGTGTCCTTTTGATATTTTATGTAAATTATATAATATATATTTGGTGTAGATTGTGATATTTTACGTAGGGTGTGTAATATATATTTACTGTACTTTTTGATATTTTATTTACAGTAAATAATATACATTTGGTTTAATTTTTGATATTTTATGTACAGTATATTAAATATAATTTCTGCAGTTTTTGATATTTTATTTACAGTATGTAAAACACAAATTTGGTGTACTTTTTGATATTTTATGTACAGAATGTAATATATATTTAATGTACATTTTGATAATTTATTTACAGTATATAAAATGTATTTGGTGTACTTTTAGTTAATATTATATGTACAATATATGAAATATATTTACTGTACATTTTGATATTTCATGTTCAGTATATAAGATATATTTGGTGTCCTTTTGATATTTTATGTAAATTATATAATGTATATTTGGTGTAGTTTGTGATATTTTACATAGGGTGTGTAATATATATTTACTGTATTTTTGGTATTTTCTTTACAGTAAATAATATATATTTGGTGTAATTTTTGATATTTTATGTACAGTATATTAAATATAATTAGTGTAGTATTGATAGTTTATTTACAGTATATATAACACATATTTGGTGTACTTTTTGATATTTTATGTACAGTATGTAATATATATTTACTGTAATTTTTGATAATTTTTTTACTGTATATAAAATGTATTTGGTGTACTTTTAGTTAATATTATATGTACAATATATGAAATATATTTACCGTACATTTTGATATTTTATGTACAGTATATAATCTATATTTGGTGTCCTTTTGATATTTTATGTAAATTATATAATATATATTTGGTGTAGATTGTGATATTTTACATAGGGTGTGTAATATATATTTACTGTACTTTTTGGTATTTTCTTTACAGTAAATAATATATATTTGGTGTAATTTTTGATATTTTATGTACAGTATATTAAATATAATTAGTGTAGTTTTGATAGTTTATTTACAGTATATATAACACATATTTGGTGTACTTTTTGATATTTTATGTACAGTATGTAATATATATTTACTGAAATTTTTGATAATTTATATACAGTATATAAAATGAATTTGTTGTACTTTTAGTTAATATTATATATACAATATATGAAATATATTTACTGTACATTTTGATATTTTATGTACAGTATAGAAGATATATTTGGTATCCTTTTGATATTTTATGTAAATTATATAATATATATTTGGTGAAGTTTGTGATATTTTACATAGGGTGTGTAATATATATTTACTGTACTTTTTGATATTTTATTTACAGTATATAATATACATTTGGTGTAATTTTTGATATTTTATGTACAGTATATTAAATATAATTAGTGTAGTTTTGATAGTTTATTTACAGTATATATAACACATATTTGGTGTACTTTTTGATATTTTATGTACAGTATGTAATATATGTTTACTGTAATTTTTGATAATGTATTTACAGTATATAAAATGTATTTGGTGTACTTTTAGTTAATATTATATGTACAATATATGAAATATATTTACTGTAGTTTTTGATATTTTATGTACAGTATATAAGATATATTTGGTGTCCTTTTGATATTTTATGTAAATTATATGATATATATTTGGTGTAGATTGTGATATTTTACATAGGGTGTGTAATATATATTTACTGTACTTTTTGATATTTTATTTACAGTAAATAATATACATTTGGTTTAATTTTTGATATTTTATGTACAGTATATTAAATATAATTACTGCAGTTTTTGATAGTTTATTTGCAGTATATAAAACACAAATTTGGTGTACTTTTGATATTTTATGTACAGAATGTAATATATATTTACTGTACATTTTGATATTTTATTTACAGTATATAAAATGTATTTGGTGTACTTTTAGTTAATATTATATGTTCAATATATGAAATATATTTACTGTACATTTTGATATTTCATGTTCAGTATATAAGATATATTTGGTGTCCTTTTGATATTTCATGTAAATTATATGATATATATTTGGTGTAGTTGGTGATATTTTACATAGGGTGTGTAATATATATTTACTGTACTTTTTGGTATTTTCTTTACAGTAAATAATATATATTTGGTGTAATTTTAGATATTTTATGTACAGTATATTAAATATAATTAGTGCAGTTTTGATAGTTTATTTACAGTAAAGATAACACATATTTGGTGTACTTTTTGATATTTTATGTACAATATGTAATATATATTTACTGTAATTTTTGATATTTTATTTACAGTATATAAAATGTATTTGGTGTACTTTTAGTTAATATTTTATATACAATATATGAAATATATTTACTGTACATTTTGATATTTTATGTACAGTATAGAAGATATATTTGGTGTCCTTTTGATATTTTATGTAAATTATATAATATATATTTGGTGAGTTTGTGATATTTTACATAGGGTGTGTAATATATATTTACTGTACTTTTTGATATTTTATTTACAGTATATAATATACATTTGGTGTAATTTTTGATATTTTATGTACAGTATATTAAATATAATTACTGTAGTTTTTGATAGTTTATTTACAGTATATATTACACATATTTGGTGTACTTTTTGATATTTTATGTACAGTATGTAATATATATTTACTGTAATTTTTGATAACTTATTTACAGTATATAAAATGAATTTGGTGTACTTTTAGTTAATATTATATATAGAATATATGAAATATATTTACTGTACATTTTAATATTTTATGTACAGTATAGAAGATATATTTGGTGTCCTTTTGATATTTTATGTAAATTATATAATATATATTTGGTGAAGTTTGTGATATTTTCATAGGGTGTGTAATATATATTTACTGTACTTTTTGATATTTTATTTACAGTATATAACATACATTTGGTGTAATTTTTGATATTTTATGTACAGTATATTAAATATAATTAGTGTAGTTTTGATAGTTTATTTACAGTATATATAACACATATTTGGTGTACTTTTTGATATTTTATGTACAGTATGTAATATATGTTTACTGTAATTTTTCATAATGTATTTACAGTATATAAAATGTATTTGGTGTACTTTTAGTTAATATTATATGTATAATATATGAAATATATTTACTGTATATTTTGATATTTTATGTACAGTATATAAGATATATTTGGTGTCCTTTTGATATTTTATGTAAATTATATGATATATATTTGGTGTAGATTGTGATATTTTACATAGGGTGTGTAATATATATTTACTGTACTTTTTGATATTTTATTTACAGTAAATAATATACATTTGGTTTAATTTTTGATATTTTATGTACAGTATATTAAATATAATTACTGCAGTTTTTGATAGTTTATTTACAGTATATATAACACAAATTTGGTGTACTTTTTGATATTTTATGTACAGAATGTAATATATATTTACTGTACATTTTGATATTTTATTTACAGTATATAAAATGTATTTGGTGTACTTTTAGTTAATATTATATGTTCAATATATGAAATATATTTACTGTACATTTTGATATTTCATGTACAGTATATAAGATATATTTGGTGTCCTTTTGATATTTTATGTAAATTATATAATATATATTTGGTGTAGTTGGTGATATTTTACATAGGGTGTGTAATATATATTTACTGTACTTTTTGGTATTTTCTTTACAGTAAATAATATACATTTGGTGTAATTTTTGATATTTTATGTACAGTATATTAAATATAATTACTGTAGTTTTTGATAGTTTATTTATATTATATATAACATATATTTGGTGTACTTTTTGATATTTTATGTACAGTATGTAATATATATTTACTGTATTTTTGATATTTTATTTACAGTATATAAAATGTATTTGGTGTACTTTTAGTTAATATTATATGTACAATATAGGAAATATATTTACTGTACATTTTGATATTTTATGTACACTATATAAGATATATTTGGTGTCCTTTTGATATTTTATGTAAATTATATAATATATATTTGGTGTAGTTTGTGATATTTTACATAGGGTGTGTAAGATATATTTAGTGTACTTTTTGATATTTTATTTACAGTAAATAATATACATTTGGTGTAATTTTTGATATTTTATGTACAGTATGTTAAATATAATTACTGCAGTTTTTGATAGTTTATTTACAGTATATATAACACATATTTGGTGTACTTTTTGATATTTTATGTACAGAATGTAATATATATTTACTGTACTTTTGATATTTTATTTACAGTATATAAAATGTATTTGGTGTACTTTTAGTTAATATTATATGTATAATATATGAAATATATTTACTGTACATTTTGATATTTCATGTTCAGTATATAAGATATATTTGGTGTCCTTTTGGTATTTTATGTAAATTATATAATATATATTTGGTGTAGTTTGTGATATTTTACATAGGGTGTGTAATATATATTTACTGTACATTTTGGTATTTTCTTTACAGTAAATAATATATATTTGGTGTAATTTTTGATATTTTATGTACAGTATATTAAATATAATTAGTGTAGTTTTGATAGTTTATTTACATTATATATAACACATATTTGGTGTACTTTTTGATATATTATGTACAGTATGTAATATATATTTACTGTAATTTTTGATAATTTATTTACTGTATATAAAATATATTTGGTGTACTTTTAGTTAATCTGATATGTACAATATATGAAATATATTTACTGTACTTTTTGATATTTTATGTACAGTATAATATATATATTTGGTGTCCTTTTGATATTTTATGTAAATTATATAATATATATTTGGTGTAGATTGTGATATTTTACATAGGGTGTTTAATATATATTTACTGTACTTTTTGATATTTTATTTACAGTAAATAATATACATTTGGTGTAATTTTTGATATTTTATGTACAGTATATTAAATATAATTACTGTAGATTTGATAGTTTATTTACAGTATATATTACACAAATTTGGTGTACTTTTTGATATTTTATGTACAGAATGTAATATATATTTACTGTACTTTTGATATTTTATTTACAGTATATAAAATGTATTTGGTGTACTTTTAGTTAATATTATATGTACAATATATGAAATATATTTAATGTACATTTTGATATTTCATCTTCAGTATATAAGATATAATTGGTGTCCTTTTGATATTTTATGGAAATTATATAATATATATTTGGTGTAGTTTGTGATATTTTACATAGGGTGTGTAATATATATTTACTGTACTTTTTGGTATTTTCTTTACAGTAAATAATATATATTTGGTGTAATTTTTGATATTTTATGTACAGTATATTAAATATAATTAGTGTAGTGTTGATAGTTTATTTACAGTATATATAACACATATTTGGTGTACTTTTTGATATTTTATGTACAGTATGTAATATATATTTACTGTAATTTTTGATAATTTATTTGCAGTATATAAAATGAATTTGGTGTACTTTTAGTTAATATTATATATACAATATATGAAATATATTTACTGTACATTTTGATATTTTATGTACAGTATATAAGATATATTTGGTGTCGTTTTGATATTTTATGTAAATTATATAATATATATTTGGTGAAGATTGTGATATTTTACATAGGTTGTGTAATATATATTTATTGTACTTTTTGATATTTTATTTACAGTATATAATATACATTCGGTGTAATTTTTATATTTTATGTACAGTATATTTAATATAATTAGTGTAGTTTTAATAGTTTATTTACAGTATATATAACACATATTTGGTGTACTTTTTGATATTTTTTGTACAGTATGTAATATAGATTTACTGTAATTTTTCATAATTTATTTACAGTATATGAAATGTATTTGGTGTACTTTTAGTTAATATTATATGTACAATATATGAAATATATTTACTGTACTTTTTGATATTTTATGTACAGTATATAAGATATATTTGGTGTCCTTTTGATATTTTATGTAAATTATATAATATATATTTGGTGTAGATTGTGATATTTTACATAGGGTGTGTAATATATATTTACTGTACTTTTTGATATTTTATTTACAGTAAATAATATACATTTGGTTTAATTTTTGATATTTTATGTACAGTATATTAAATATAATTTCTGCAGTTTTTGATATTTTATTTACAGTATGTAAAACACAAATTTGGTGTACTTTTTGATATTTTATGTACAGAATGTAATATATATTTAATGTACATTTTGATAATTTATTTACAGTATATAAAATCTATTTGGTGTACTTTTAGTTAATATTATATGTACAATATATGAAATATATTAACTGTACATTTTGATATTTCATGTTCAGTATATAAGATATATTTGGTGTCCTTTTGATATTTTATGTAAATTATATAATGTATATTTGGTGTAGTTTGTGATATTTTACATAGGGTGTGTAATATATATTTACTGTATTTTTGGTATTTTCTTTACAGTAAATAATATATATTTGGTGTAATTTTTGATATTTTATGTACAGTATATTAAATATAATTAGTGTAGTATTGATAGTTTATTTACAGTATATATAACACATATTTGGTGTACTTTTTGATATTTTATGTACAGTATGTAATATATATTTACTGTAATTTTTGATAATTTTTTTACTGTATATAAAATGTATTTGGTGTACTTTTAGTTAATATTATATGTACAATATATGAAATATATTTACTGTACATTTTGATATTTTATGTACAGTATATAATCTATATTTGGTGTCCTTTTGATATTTTATGTAAATTGTATAATATATATTTGGTGTAGATTGTGATATTTTACATAGGGTGTGTAATATATATTTACTGTACTTTTTGGTATTTTCTTTACAGTAAATAATATATATTTGGTGTAATTTTTGATATTTTATGTACAGTATATTAAATATAATTAGTGTAGTTTTGATAGTTTATTTACAGTATATATAACACATATTTGGTGTACTTTTTGATATTTTATGTACAGTATGTAATATATGTTTACTGTAATTTTTGATAATGTATTTACAGTATATAAAATGTATTTGGTGTACTTTTAGTTAATATTATATGTACAATATATGAAATATATTTACTGTAGTTTTTGATATTTTATGTACAGTATATAAGATATATTTGGTGTCCTTTTGATATTTTATGTAAATTATATGATATATATTTGGTGTAGATTGTGATATTTTACATAGGGTGTGTAATATATATTTACTGTACTTTTTGATATTTTATTTACAGTAAATAATATACATTTGGTTTAATTTTTGATATTTTATGTACAGTATATTAAATATAATTACTGCAGATTTGATAGTTTATTTGCAGTATATAAAACACAAATTTGGTGTACTTTTGATATTTTATGTACAGAATGTAATATATATTTACTGTACATTTTGATATTTTATTTACAGTATATAAAATGTATTTGGTGTACTTTTAGTTAATATTATATGTTCAATATATGAAATATATTTACTGTACATTTTGATATTTCATGTTCAGTATATAAGATATATTTGGTGTCCTTTTGATATTTTATGTAAATTATATAATATATATTTGGTGTAGTTGGTGATATTTTACATAGGGTGTGTAATATATATTTACTGTACTTTTTGGTATTTTCTTTACAGTAAATAATATATATTTGGTGTAATTTTAGATATTTTATGTACAGTATATTAAATATAATTAGTGCAGTTTTGATAGTATATTTACAGTAAAGATAACACATATTTGGTGTACTTTTTGATATTTTATGTACAATATGTAATATATATACTGTAATTTTTGATATTTTATTTACAGTATATAAAATGTATTTGGTGTACTTTTAGTTAATATTTTATATACAATATATGAAATATATTTACTGTACATTTTGATATTTTATGTACAGTATAGAAGATATATTTGGTGTCCTTTTGATATTTTATGTAAATTATATAATATATATTTGGTGAGTTTGTGATATTTTACATAGGGTGTGTAATATATATTTACTGTACTTTTTGATATTTTATTTACAGTATATAATATACATTTGGTGTAATTTTTGATATTTTATGTACAGTATATTAAATATAATTACTGTAGTTTTTGATAGTTTATTTACAGTATATATTACACATATTTGGTGTACTTTTTGGTATTTTATGTACAGTATGTAATTTATATTTACTGTATATTTGATATTTTATTTACAGTATATAAAATGTATTTGGTGTACTTTTAGTTAATATTATATGTACAATATAGGAAATATATTTACTGTACATTTTGATATTTTATGTACACTATATAAGATATATTTGGTGTCCTTTTGATATTTTATGTAAATTATATAATATATATTTGGTGTAGATTGTGATATTTTACATAGGGTGTGAAAGATATATTTACTGTACTTTTTGATATTTTATTCACAGTAAATAATATACGTTTGGTTTAATTTTTGATATTTTATGTACAGTATATAAAATATAATTACTGCAGTTTTTGATAGTTTATTTACAGTATATAAAACACAAATTTGGTGTACTTTTTGATATTTTATGTACAGAATGTAATATATATTTACTGTACATTTTGATATTTTATTTACAGTATATAAAATGTATTTGGTGTACTTTTAGTTAATATTATATGTACAATATATGAAATATATTTACTGTACATTTTGATATTGCATGTTCAGTATATAAGATATATTTGGTGTCCTTTTGATATTTTATGTAAATTATATAATATATATTTGGTGTAGTTTGTGATATTTTACATAGGGTGTGTAATATATATTTACTGTACTTTTTGGTATTTTCTTTACAGTAAATAATATATATTTGGTGTAATTTTTGATATTTTATGTACAGTATATTAAATATAATTAGTGTAGTTTTGATAGTTTATTTACAGTATACATAACACATATTTGGTGTACTTTTTGATATTTTATGTACAGAATGTAATATATATTTACTGTAATTTTTGATAATTTATTTACAGTATATAAAATGTATTTGGTGTACTTTTAGTTAATATTATATATACAATATATGAAATATATTTACTGTACATTTTGATATTTTATGTACAGTATAGAAGACATATTTGGTGTCCTTTTGATATTTTATGTAAATTATATAATATATATTTGGAGAAGTTTGTGATATTTTACATAGGGTGTGTAATATATATTTACTGTACTTTTTGATATTTTATTTACAGTATATAAAATGTATTTGGTGTACTTTTAGTTAATATTAAATGTACAATATATGAAATATATTTACTGTACATTTTGATATTTCATGTTCAGTATATAAGGTATATTTGGTGTACTTTTGATATTTTATGTAAATTATATAATATATATTTGGTGTAGATTGTGATATTTTACATAGGGCGTGTAAGATATATTTACTGTACTTTTTGATATTTTATTTACAGTAAATAATATACATTTGGTGTAATTTTTGATATTTTATGTACAGTATATTAAATATAATTACTGCAGTGTTTGATAGTTTATTTACAGTATATAAAACACAAATTTGGTGTACTTTTTGATATATTATGTACAGAATGTAATATATATTTACTGTACATTTTGATATTTTATTTACAGTATATAAAATGTATTTGGTGTACTTTTAGTTAATATTAAATGTACAATATATGAAATATATTTACTGTACATTTTGATATTTCATGTTCAGTATATAAGATATATTTGGTGTCCTTTTGATATTTTATGTAAATTATATAATATATATTTGGTGTAGTTTGTGATATTTTACATAGGGTGTGTAATATATATTTACTGTACTTTTTGGGATTTTCTTTACAGTAAATAATATATATTTGGTGTAATTTTTGATATTTTATGTACAGTATATTAAATATAATTAGTGTAGTTTTGATAGTTTATTTACAGTATATATAACACATATTTGGTGTACTTTTTGATATTTTATGTACAGTGTGTAATATATATTTACTGTAATTTTTGATAATTTATTTACAGTATATAAAATGTATTTGGTGTACTTTTAGTTAATATTATATATACAATATATGAAATATATTTACTGTACATTTTAATATTTTATGTACAGTATAGAAGATATATTTGGTGTCCTTTTGATATTTTATGTAAATTATATAATATATATTTGGTGAAGTTTGTGATATTTTACATAGGGTGTGTAATATATATTTACTGTATTTTTGATATTTTATTTACAGTATATAAAATGTATTTGGTGTACTTTTAGTTAACATTATATGTACAATATATGAAATATATTTACTGTAATTTTGATATTTTATGTACAGTATATAAGATATATTTTGTGTCCTTTTGATATTTTATGTAAATTATATAATATATATTTGGTGTAGATTGTGATATTTTACATAGGGTGTGTAAGATATATTTACTGTACTTTTTGATATTTTATTTACAGTAAATAATATACATTTGGTGTAATTTTTGATATTTTATGTACAGTATATTAAACATAATTACTGCAGTTTTTGATAGTTTATTTACAGTATATATAACACATATTTGGTGTAGTTTTTGATATTTTATGTACAGAATGTAATATATATTTACTGTACTTTTGATATTTTATTTACAGTATATAAAATGTATTTGGTGTACTTCTAGTTAATATTATATGTACAATATATGAAATATATTTACTGTACATTTTGATATTTCATGTTCAGTATATAAGGTATATTTGGAGTCCTTTTGATATTTTTTGTAAATTATATAATATATATTTGGTGTAGATTGTGATATTTTACATAGGGAGTGTAAGATATATTTACTGTACTTTTTGATATTTTATTTACAGTAAATAATATACATTTGGTGTAATTTTTGATATTTTATGTACAGTATATTATATATAATTACTGTGGATTTGATAGTTTATTTACAGTATATATTACACATATTTGGTGTACTTTTTGATATTTTATGTACAGTATGTAACATATATTTACTCTACTATTTTATATTTTATTTAGAGTATATAAAATGTATTTGGTGTACTTTTAGTTAATATTATATGTACAACATATGAAATATATTTACGGTACATTTTGATATTTTATGTTCAGCATATAAGGTATATATGGTGTCCTTTCGATATTTTATGTAAATTACATAATATAAGTTTGGTGTAGATTGTGATATTTTACATATGGTGTGTAATATATATTTACTGTATATTTTGATATTTTATTTACACTATATAAAATATATTTGGAGTACTTTTAGTTAATATTATATGTACAATATATGAAATATATTTACTGTAATTTTGATATTTTATGTACAGTATATAAGATGTATTTGGTGTCCTTTTGATATTTTATGTAAATTATATAATATATATTTGGTGTAGATTGTGATAATTTACATAGGGTGTGTAAGATATATTTACTGTACCTTTTGATATTTTATTAACAGTAAATAATATACATTTGGTTTAATTTTTGATATTTTATGTACAGTATATTAAATATAATTACTGCAGTTTTTGATAGTTTATTTACAGTATATATAACACATATTTGGTGTACTTTTTGATATTTTATGTACAGTATGTAATATATATTTACTGTAATTTTTGATAATTTATTTACAGTATATAAAATGTATTTGGTGTACTTTTAGTTAATATTATATATACAATATATGAAATATATTTACTGTACATTTTGATATTTTATGTACAGTATAGAAGATATATTTGGTGTCCTTTTGATATTTTATGTAAATTATATAATATATATTTGGTGAAGTTTGTGATATTTTACATAGGGTGTGTAATATATATTTACTGTACTTTTTGATATTTTATTTACAGTATATGAAATGTATTTGGTGTACTTTTAGTTAATATTATATGTACAATATGTGAAATATATTTACTGTACATTTTGATATTTCATGTTCAGTATATAAGGTATATTTGGTGTCCTTTTGATATTTTATGTAAATTATATAATATATATTTGGTGTAGATTGTGATATTTTACATAGGGTGTGTAAGATATATTTACTGTACTTTTTGATATTTTATTTACAGTAAATAATTTACATTTGGTGTAATTTTTGATATTTTATGTACAGTATATTAAATATAATTACTGCAGTTTTTGATAGTTTATTTACAGTATATAAAACACAAATTTGGTGTACTTTTTGATATATTATGTACAGAATGTAATATATATTTACTGTATATTTTGATATTTTATTTACAGTATATAAAATGTATTTGGTGTACTTTTAGTTAATATTAAATGTACAATATATGAAATATATTTACTGTACATTTTGATATTTCATGTTCAGTATATAAGATATATTAGGTGTCCTTTTGTAATTTTATGTAAATTATATAATATATATTTGGTGTAGTTTGTGATATTTTACATAGGGTGTGTAATATATATTTACTGTACTTTTTGGTATTTTCTTTACAGTTAATAATATATATTTGGTGTAATTTTTGATATTTTATGTACAGTGTATTAAATATAATTAGTGTAGTTTTGATAGTTTATTTACAGTATATATAACACATATTTGGTGTACTTTTTGATATTTTATGTACAGTATGCAATATATATTTACTGTAATTTTTGATAATGTATTTACCGTATATAAAATGTATTTGGTGTACTTTTAGTTAATATTATATGTACAATATTTGAAATATATTTATTGTACATTTTGATATTTTATGTACAGTATATAATCTATATTTGGTGTCCTTTTGATATTTTATGTAAATTATATAATATATATTTGGTGTAGATTGTGATATTTTACATAGGGTGTGTAATATATATTTACTGTACTTTTTGGTATTTTCTTTACAGTAAATAATATATATTTGGTGTAATTTTTGATATTTTATGTACAGTATATTAAATATAATTAGTGTAGTTTTGATAGTTTATTTACAGTATATATAACACATATTTGGTGTACTTTTTGATATTTTATGTACAGTATGCAATATATATTTACTGTAATTTTTGATAATTTATTTACAGTATATAAAATGCATTTGGTGTACTTTTAGTTAATATTATATGTACAATATATGAAATATATTTACTGTACTTTTTGATATTTTATGTACAGTATATAATATATATTTGGTGTCATTTTGATATTTTATGTAAATTATATAATATATATTTGTTGTAGATTGTGATATTTTACATAGGGTGTGTAATATATATTTACTGTAGTTTTTGATATTTTATTCACAGTAAATAATATACATTTGGTTTAATTTTTGATATTTTATGTACAGTATATTAAATATAATTACTGCAGTTTTAGATAGTTTATTTACACTATATAAAACACAAATTTGGTGTACTTTTTGATATTTTATGTACAGAATGTAATATATATTTACTGTACTTTTGATATTTTATTTACAGTATATAAAATGTATTTGGTGTACTTTTCGTTAATATTATATGTACAATATATGAAATATATTTCCTGTACATTTTGATATTTCATGTTCAGTATATAAGATATATTTGGTGTCCTTTTGATATTTTATGTAAATTATATAACATATATTTGGTGTAGTTTGTGACATTTTACATAGGGTGTGTAATATATATTTACTGTACTTTTTGGTATTTTCTGTACAGTAAATAATATATATTTGGTGTAATTTTTGATATTTTATGTACAGTATATTAAATATAATTAGTGTAGTTTTGATAGTTTATTTACACTATATATAACACATATTTGGTGTACTTTTTGATATTTTATGTACAATATGTAATATATATTTACTGTAATTTTTGATAATTCATTTACAGTATATAAAATGTATTTGGTGTACTTTTAGTTAATATTATATATACAATATATGAAATATATTTACTGTACATTTTGATATTTTATGTACAGTATAGAAGATATATTTGGTGTCCTTTTGATATTTTATGTAAATTATATAATATATATTTGGTGTAGATTGTGATATTTTACATAGGGTGTGTAATATATATTTACTGTACTTTTTGGTATTTTCTTTACAGTAAATAATATATATTTGGTGTAATTTTTGATATTTTATGTACAGTATATTAAATATAATTACTGTGGTTTTTGATAGTTTGTTTACAGTATATATTACACATATTTGGTGTACTTTTTGATATTTTATGTACAGTATGTAATTTATATTTACTGTATTTTTGATATTTTATTTACAGTATATAAAATGTATTTGGTGTACTTTTAGTTAATGTTATATGTACAAAATAGGAAATATATTTACTGTACATTTTGATATTTTATGTACACTATATAAGATATATTTGGTGTCCTTTTGATATTTTATGTAAATTATATAATATATATTTGGTGTAGATTGTGATATTTTACATAGGGTGTGTAATATATATTTACTGTACTTTTTGATATTTTATTTACAGTAAATAATATACATTTGGTTTAATTTTTGATATTTTATGTACAGTATATTAAATATAATTACTGCAGTTTTTGATAGTTTATTTACAGTATATAAAACACAAATTTGGTGTACTTTTTGATATTTTATGTACAGAATGTAATATATATTTACTGTACATTTTGATAATTTATTTACAGTATATAAAATGTATATGGTGTACTTTTAGTTAATATTATATGTACAATATATGAAATATATTTACTGTACATTTTGATATTTCATGTTCAGTATATAAGATATATTTGGTGTCCTTTTGATATTTTATGTAAATTATATAATATATATTTGGTGTAGTTTGTGATATTTTACATAGGGTGTGTAATATATATTTACTGTACTTTTTGGTATTTTCCTGACAGTAAATAATATATATTTGGTGTAATTTTTGATATTTTATGTACAGTATATTAAATATAATTAGTGTAGTTTTGATAGTTTATTTACAGTATATATAACACATATTTGGTGTACTTTTTGATATTTTATGTACAGTATGTAATATATATTTACTGTAATTTTTGATAATTTATTTACAGTATATAAAATGTATTTGGTGTACTTTTAGTTAATAATATATATACAATATATGAAATATATTTACTGTACATTTTGATATTTTATGTACAGTATAGAAGATATATTTGGTGTCCTTTTGATATTTTATGTAAATTATATAATATATATTTGGTGAAGTTTGTGATATTTTACATAGGGTGTGTAATATATATTTATTGTACTTTTTGATATTTTATTTACCGTATATAATATACATTTGGTGTAATTTTTGATATTTTATGTACAGTATATTAAATATAATTATTGGAGTTTTTGATAGTTTATTTACATTATATATTACACATATTTGGTGTACTTTTTGATATTTTATGTACAGTATGTAATATATATTTACTGTATTTTTGATATTATATTTACAGTATATAAAATGTATTTGGTGTACTTTTAGTTAATATTATATGTACAATATAGGAAATATATTTACTGTACATTTTGATATTTTATGTACACTATATAAGATATATTTGTTGTCCTTTTGATATTTTATGTAAATTATATAATATATATTTGGTGTAGATTGTGATATTTTACATAGGGTGTGTAAGATATATTTACTGTACTTTTTGATAATTTATTTACAGTAAATAATATACATTTGGTTTAATTTTTGATATTTTATGTACAGTATATTAAATATAATTACTGCAGTTTTTGATAGTTTATTTACAGTATATAAAACACTAATTTGGAGTACTTTTTGATATTTTATGTACAGAATGTAATATATATTTACTGTACATTTTGATATTTTATTTACAGTATATAAAATGTATTTGGTGTACTTTTAGTTAATATTATATGTACAATCTATGAAATATATTTACTGTACATTTTGATATTTCATGTTCAGTATATAAGATATATTTGGTGTCCTTTTGATATTTTATGTAAATTATATAATATATATTTGGTGTAGTTTGTGATATTTTACATAGGGTGTGTAATGTATATTTACTGTATTTTTGGTATTTTCTTTACAGTAAATAATATATATTTGGTGTAATTTTTGATATTTTATGTACAGTATATTAAATATAATTAGTGTAGTTTTGATAGTATATTTACAGTATATATAACACATATTTGGTGTACTTTTTGATATTTTATGTACAGTATGTAATATATATTTACTGTAATTTTTGATAATTTATTTACCGTATATAAAATGTATTTGGTGTACTTTTAGTTAATATTATATGTACAATATTTGAAATATATTTATTGTACATTTTGATATTTTATGTACAGTATATAATCTATATTTGGTGTCCTTTTGATATTTTATGTAAATTATATAATATATATTTGGTGTAGATTGTGATATTTTACATAGGGTGTGTAATATATATTTACTGTACTTTTTGGTATTTTCTTTACAGTAAATAACATGTATTTGGTGTAATTTTTGATATTTTATGTACAGTATATTAAATATAATTAGTGTAGTTTTGATAGTTTATTTACAGTATATATAACACTTATTTGGTGTACTTTTTGATATTTTATATACAGTATGTAATATATATTTACTGTAATTTTTGATAATTTATTTACAGTATATAAAATGAATTTGTTGTACTTTTAGTTAATATTATATATACAATATATGAAATATATTTACTGTACATTTTGATATTTTATGTATATTATAGAAGATATATTTGGTGTCCTTTTGATATTTTATGTAAATTATATAATATATATTTGGTGAAGTTTGTGATATTTTACATAGGGTGTGTAATATATATTTACTGTACTTTTTGATATTTTATTTACAGTAAATATTATACATTTGGTGTAATTTTTGATATTTTAGGTACAGTATATTAAATATAATTACTGTAGTTTTTGATTGTTTATTTACAGTATATATAACACATATTTGGTGTACTTTTTGATATTTTATGTACAGTATGTAATATATATTTACTGTAATTTTTGATAATTTATTTACAGTATATAAAATGTATTTGGTGTACTTTTAGTTAATATTATATATACAATATATGAAATATATTTACTATACATTTTGATATTTTATGTACAGTATAGAAGATATATTTGGTGTCCTTTTGATATTTTATGTAAATTATATAATATATATTTGGTGAAGTTTGTGATATTTTACATAGGGTGTGTAATATATATTTACTGTACTTTTTGATATTTTATTTACAGTATATAATATACATTTGGTGTAATTTTTGATATTTTATGTACAGTTTATTAAATATAATTACTGTAGTTTTTGATAGTTTATTTACAGTATATATTACACATATTTGGTGTACTTTTTGATATTTTATGTACAGTATGTAATATATATTTACTGTACTTTTTGATATTTTATTTACAGTATATAAAATGTATTTGGTGTACTTTTAGTTAATATTATATGTACAATATATGAAATATATTTACTGTAGTTTTTGATATTTTATGTACAGTATATAAGATATATTTGGTGTCCTTTTGATATTTTATGTAAATTATATGATATATATTTGGTGTAGATTGTGATATTTTACATAGGGTGTGTAATATATATTTACTGTACTTTTTGATATTTTATTTACAGTAAATAATATACATTTGGTTTAATTTTTGATATTTTATGTACAGTATATTAAATATAATTACTGCAGTTTTTGATAGTTTATTTACAGTATATAAAACACAAATTTGGTGTACTTTTCGATATTTTATGTACAGAATGTAATATATATTTACTGTACATTTTGATATTTTATTTACAGTATATAAAATGTATTTGGTGTACTTTTAGTTAATATTATATGTACAATATATGAAATATATTTACTGTACATTTTGATATTTCATGTTCAGTATATAAGATATATTAGGTGTCCTTTTGTAATTTTATGTAAATTATATAATATATATTTGGTGTAGTTTGTGATATTTTACATAGGGTGTGTAATATATATTTACTGTACTTTTTGGTATTTTCTTTACAGTTAATAATATATATTTGGTGTAATTTTTGATATTTTATGTACAGTATATTAAATATAATTAGTGTAGTTTTGATAGTTTATTTACAGTATATATAACACATATTTGGTGTACTTTTTGATATTTTATGTACAGTATGTAATATATATTTACTGTAATTTTTGATAATTTATTTACAGTATATAAAATGTATTTGGTGTACTTTTAGTTAATATTATATATACAATATATGAAATATATTTACTGTACATTTTGATATTTTATGTACAGTATAGAAGATATATTTGGTGTCCTTTTGATATTTTATGTAAATTATATAATATATATTTGGTGAAGTTTGTGATATTTTACATAGGGTGTGTAATATATATTTACTGTATTTTTGATATTTTATTTACAGTATATAAAATGTATTTGGTGTACTTTTAGTTAACATTATATGTACAATATATGAAATATATTTACTGTAATTTTGATATTTTACGTACAGTATATAAGATATATTTTGTGTCCTTTTGATATTTTATGTAAATTATATAATATATATTTGGTGTAGATTGTGATATTTTACACAGGGTGTGTAAGATATATTTACTGTACTTTTTGATATTTTATTTACAGTAAATAATATACATTTGGTGTAATTTTTGATATTTTATGTACAGTATATTAAACATAATTACTACAGTTTTTGATAGTTTATTTACAGTATATATAACACATATTTGGTGTACTTTTTGATATTTTATGTACAGAATGTAATATATATTTACTGTACTTTTGATATTTTGTTTACAGTATATAAAATGTATTTGGTGTACTTTTAGTTAATATTATATGTACAATATATGAAATATATTTACTGTACATTTTGATATTTCATGTTCAGTATATAAGGTATATTTGGTGTCCTTTTGATATTTTATGTAAATTATATAATATATATTTGGTGTAGATTGTGATATTTTACATATGGTGTGTAATATATATTTACTGTACTTTTTGATATTTTATTTACAGTAAATAATATACATTTGGTGTAATTTTTGATATTTTATGTACAGTATATTATATATAATTACTGTGGATTTGATAGTTTATTTACAGTATATATAACACATATTTGGTGTACTTTTTGATATTTTATGTACAGTATGCAATATATATTTACTGTAATTTTTGATAATTTATTTACTGTATATAAAATGTATTTGGTGTACTTTTAGTTAATATTATATGTACAATATATGAAATATATTTACTGTACTTTTTGATATTTTATGTACAGTATATAATATATATTTGGTGTCATTTTGATATTTTATGGAAATTATATAATATATATTTGTTGTAGATTGTGATATTTTACATAGGGTGTGTAATATATATTTACTGTAGTTTTTGATATTTTATTCACAGTAAATAATATACATTTGGTTTAATTTTTGATATTTTAAGTACAGTATATTAAATATAATTACTGCAGTTTTAGATAGTTTATTTCCACTATATAAAACACAAATTTGGTGTACTTTTTGATATTTTATGTACAGAATGTAATATATATTTACTGTACATTTTGATATTTTATTTACAGTATATAAAATGTATTTGGTGTACTTTTCGTTAATATTATATGTACAATATATGAAATATATTTCCTGTACATTTTGATATTTCATGTTCAGTATATAAGATATATATGGTGTCCTTTTGATATTTTATGTAAATTATATAACATATATTTGGTGTAGTTTGTGACATTTTACATAGGGTGTGTAATATATATTTACTGTACTTTTTGGTATTTTCTGTACAGTAAATAATATATATTTGGTGTAATTTTTGATATTTTATGTACAGTATATTAAATATAATTAGTGTAGTTTTGATAGTTTATTTACACTATATATAACACATATTTGGTGTACTTTTTGATATTTTATGTACAATATGTAATATATATTTACTGTAATTTTTGATAATTTATTTACAGTATATAAAATGTATTTGGTGTACTTTTAGTTAATATTATATATACAATATATGAAATATATTTACTGTACATTTTGATATTTTATGTACAGTATAGAAGATATATTTGGTGTCCTTTTGATATTTTATGTAAATTATATAATATATATTTGGTGAAGTTTGTGATATTTTACATAGGGTGTGTAATATATATTTACTGTACTTTTTGATATTTTATTTACAGTATATAATATACATTTGGTGTAATTTTTGATATTTTATGTACAGTATATTAAATATAATTACTGTAGTTTTTGATAGTTTGTTTACAGTATATATTACACATATTTGGTGTACTTTTTGATATTTTATGTACAGTATGTAATTTATATTTACTGTATTTTTGATATTTTATTTACAGTATATAAAATGTATTTGGTGTACTTTTAGTTAATGTTATATGTACAAAATAGGAAATATATTTACTGTACATTTTGATATTTTATGTACACTATATAAGATATATTTGGTGTCCTTTTGATATTTTATGTAAATTATATAATATATATTTGGTGTAGATTGTGATATTTTACATAGGGTGTGTAAGATATATTTACTGTACTTTTTGATAATTTATTCACAGTAAATAATATACATTTGGTTTAATTTTTGATATTTTATGTACAGTATATAAAATATAATTACTGCAGTTTTTGATAGTTTATTTACAGTATATAAAACACAAATTTGGTGTACTTTTTGATATTTTATGTACAGAATGTAATATATATTTACTGTACATTTTGATATTTTATTTACAGTATATAAAATGTATTTGGTGTACTTTTAGTTAATATTATATGTACAATATATGAAATATATTTACTGTACATTTTGATATTTCATGTTCAGTATATAAGATATATTTGGTGTCCTTTTGATATTTTATGTAAATTATATAATATATATTTGGTGTAGTTTGTGATATTTTACATAGGGTGTGTAATATATATTTACTGTACTTTTTGGTATTTTCTTTACAGTAAATAATATATATTTGGTGTAATTTTTGATATTTTATGTACAGTATATTAAATATAATTAGTGTAGTTTTGATAGTTTATTTACAGTATATATAACACATATTTGGTGTACTTTTTGATATTTTATGTACAGTATGTAATATATATTTACTGTAATTTTTGATAGTTTATTTACAGTATATAAAATGTATTTGGTGTACTTTTAGTTAATAATATATATACAATATATGAAATATATTTACTGTACATTTTGATATTTTATGTACAGTATAGAAGATATATTTGGTGTCCTTTTGATATTTTATGTAAATTATATAATATATATTTGGTGAAGTTTGTGATATTTTACATAGGGTGTGTAATATATATTTATTGTACTTTTTGATATTTTATTTACCGTATATAATATACATTTGGTGTAATTTTTGATATTTTATGTACAGTATATTAAATATAATTACTGGAGTTTTTGATAGTTTATTTACATTATATATTACACATATTTGGTGTACTTTTTGATATTTTATGTACAGTATGTAATATATATTTACTGTATTTTTGATATTATATTTACAGTATATAAAATGTATTTGGTGTACTTTTAGTTAATATTATATGTACAATATAGGAAATATATTTACTGTACATTTTGATATTTTATGTACACTATATAAGATATATTTGTTGTCCATTTGATATTTTATGTAAATTATATAATATATATTTGGTGTAGATTGTGATATTTTACATAGGGTGTGTAAGATATATTTACTGTACTTTTTGATAATTTATTTACAGTAAATAATATACATTTGGTTTAATTTTTGATATTTTATGTACAGTATATTAAATATAATTACTGCAGTTTTTGATAGTTTATTTACAGTATGTAAAACACTAATTTGGAGTACTTTTTGATATTTTATGTACAGAATGTAATATATATTTACTGTACATTTTGATATTTTATTTACAGTATATAAAATGTATTTGGTGTACTTTTAGTTAATATTATATGTACAATCTATGAAATATATTTACTGTACATTTTGATATTTCATGTTCAGTATATAAGATATATTTGGTGTCCTTTTGATATTTTATGTAAATTATATAATATATATTTGGTGTAGTTTGTGATATTTTACATAGGGTGTGTAATATATATTTGCTGTACTTTTTGGTATTTTCTTTACAGTAAATAATATATATTTGGTGTAATTTTTGATATTTTATGTACAGTATATTAAATATAATTAGTGTAGTTTTGATAGTTTATTTACATTATATATAACACATATTTGGTGTACTTTTTGATATATTATGTACAGTATGTAATATATATTTACTGTAATTTTTGATAATTTATTTACTGTATATAAAATGTATTTGGTGTACTTTTAGTTAATATTATATGTACAATATATGAAATATATTTACTGTACTTTTTGATATTTTATGTAGAGTATAATATATATATTTGGTGTCCTTTTGATATTTTATGTAAATTATATAATATATATTTGGTGTAGATTGTGATATTTTACATAGGGTGTGTAATATATATTTACTGTACTTTTTGATATTTTATTTACAGTAAATAATATACATTTGGTTTAATTTTTGATATTTTATGTACAGTATATTAAATATAATTACTGCAGTTTTTGATAGTTTATTTACAGTATATAAAACACAAATTTGGTGTACTTTTTGATATTTTATGTACAGAATGTAATATATATTTACTGTACTTTTGATATTTTATTTACAGTATATAAAATGTATTTGGTGTACTTTTAGTTAATATTATATGTACAATATATGAAATATATTTACTGTACATTTTCATATTTCATGTTCAGTATATAAGATATAATTGGTGTCCTTTTGATATTTTATGGAAATTATATGATATATATTTGGTGTAGTTTGTGATATTTTACATAGGGTGTGTAATATATATTTACTGTACTTTTTGGTATTTTCTTTACAGTAAATACTATATATTTGGTGTAATTTTTGATATTTTATGTACAGTATATTAAATATAATTAGTGTAGTTTTGATAGTTTATTTACAGTATATATAACACATATTTGGTGTACTTTTTGATATTTTATGTACAGTATGTAATATATATTTACTGTAATTTTTGATAATTTATTTACAGTATATAAAATGAATTTGGTGTACTTTTAGTTAATATTATATATACAATATATGAAATATATTTACTGTACATTTTGATATTTTATGTACAGTATATGAGATATATTTGGTGTCCTTTTGATATTTTATGTAAATTATATAATATATATTTGGTGAAGATTGTGATATTTTACTTAGGGTGTGTAATATATATTTATTGTACTTTTTGATATTTTATTTACAGTATATAATATACATTCGGTGTAATTTTTTATATTTTATGTACAGTATATTTAATATAATTAGTGTAGTTTTAATAGTTTATTTACAGTATATATAACACATATTTGGTGTACTTTTTGATATTTTATGTACAGTATGTAATATAGATTTACTGTAATTTTTGATAATTTATTTACAGTATATGAAATGTATTTGGTGTACTTTTAGTTAATACTATATGTACAATATATGAAATATATTTACTGTACTTTTTGATATTTTATGTACAGTATATAAGATATATTTGGTGTCCTTTTGATATTTTATGTAAATTATATAATATATATTTGGTGTAGATTGTGATATTTTACATAGGGTGTGTAATATATATTTACTGTACTTTTTGATATTTTATTTACAGTAAATAATATACATTTGGTTTAATTTTTGATATTTTATGTACAGTATATTAAATATAATTACTGCAGTTTTTGATAGTTTATTTACAGTATATAAAACACAAATTTGGTGTACTTTTTGATATTTTATGTACAGAATGTAATATATATTTACTGTACATTTTGATAATTTATTTACAGTATATAAAATGTATATGGTGTACTTTTAGTTAATATTATATGTACAATATATGAAATATATTTACTGTACATTTTGATATTTCATGTTCAGTATATAAGATATATTTGGTGTCCTTTTGATATTTTATGTAAATTATATAATATATATTAGGTGTAGTTTGTGATATTTTACATAGTGTGTGTAATATATATTTACTGTACTTTTTGGTATTTTCCTGACAGTAAATAATATATATTTGGTGTAATTTTTGATATTTTATGTACAGTATATTAAATATAATTAGTGTAGTTTTGATAGTTTATTTACAGTATATATAACACATATTTGGTGTACTTTTTGATATTTTATGTACAGTATGTAATATATATTTACTGTAATTTTTGATAATTTATTTACAGTATATAAAATGTATTTGGTGTACTTTTAGTTAATAATATATATACAATATATGAAATATATTTACTGTACATTTTGATATTTTATGTACAATATAGAAGATATATTTGGTGTCCTTTTGATATTTTATGTAAATTATATAATATATATTTGGTGAAGGTTGTGATATTTTACATGGGGTGTGTAATATATATTTATTGTACTTTTTGATATTTTATTTACCGTATATAATATACATTTGGTGTAATTTTTGATATTTTATGTACAGTATATTAAATATAATTACTGGAGTTTTTGATAGTTTATTTACATTATATATTACACATATTTGGTGTACTTTTTGATATTTTATGTACAGTATGTAATATAGATTTACTGTATTTTTGATATTATATTTACAGTATATAAAATGTATTTGGTGTACTTTTAGTTAATATTATATGTACAATATAGGAAATATATTTACTGTACATTTTGATATTTTATGTACACTATATAAGATATATTTGTTGTCCTTTTGATATTTTATGTAAATTATATAATATATATTTGGTGTAGATTGTGATATTTTACATAGGGTGTGTAAGATATATTTACTGTACTTTTTGATAATTTATTTACAGTAAATAATATACATTTGGTTTAATTTTTGATATTTTATGTACAGTATATTAAATATAATTACTGCAGTTTTTGATAGTTTATTTACAGTATATAAAACACTAATTTGGAGTACTTTTTGATATTTTATGTACAGAATGTAATATATATTTACTGTACATTTTGATATTTTATTTACAGTATATAAAATGTATTTGGTGTACTTTTAGTTAATATTATATGTACAATCTATGAAATATATTTACTGTACATTTTGATATTTCATGTTCAGTATATAAGATATATTTGGTGTCCTTTTGATATTTTATGTAAATTATATAATATATATTTGGTGTAGTTTGTGATATTTTACATAGGGTGTGTAATATATATTTGCTGTACTTTTTGGTATTTTCTTTACAGTAAATAATATATATTTGGTGTAATTTTTGATATTTTATGTACAGTATATTAAATATAATTAGTGTAGTTTTGATAGTTTATTTACATTATATATAACACATATTTGGTGTACTTTTTGATATATTATGTACAGTATGTAATATATATTTACTGTAATTTTTGATAATTTATTTACTGTATATAAAATGTATTTGGTGTACTTTTAGTTAATATTATATGTACAATATATGAAATATATTTACTGTACTTTTTAATATTTTATGTAGAGTATAATATATATATTTGGTGTCCTTTTGATATTTTATGTAAATTATATAATATATATTTGGTGTAGATTGTGATATTTTACATAGGGTGTGTAATATATATTTACTGTACTTTTTGATATTTTATTTACAGTAAATAATATACATTTGGTTTAATTTTTGATATTTTATGTACAGTATATTAAATATAATTACTGCAGTTTTTGATAGTTTATTTACAGTATATAAAACACAAATTTGGTGTACTTTTTGATATTTTATGTACAGAATGTAATATATATTTACTGTACATTTTGATAATTTATTTACAGTATATAAAATCTATATGGTGTACTTTTAGTTAATATTATATGTACAATATATGAAATATATTTACTGTACATTTTGATATTTCATGTTCAGTATATAAGATATATTTGGTGTCCTTTTGATATTTTATGTAAATTATATAATATATATTTGGTGTAGTTTTTGATATTTTACATAGGGTGTGTAATATATATTTACTGTATTTTTGGTATTTTCTTTACAGTAAATAATATGTATTTGGTGTAATTTTTGATATTTTATGTACAGTATATTAAATATAATTAGTGAAGTTTTGATAGTTTATTTACAGTATATATAACACATATTTGGTGTACTTTTTGATATTTTATGTACAGTATGTAATATATATTTACTGTAATTTTTGATAATTTATTTACCGTATATAAAATGTATTTGGTGTACTTTTAGTTAATATTATATGTACAATATTTGAAATATATTTATTGTACATTTTGATATTTTATGTACAGTATATAATCTATATTTGGTGTCCTTTTGATATTTTATGTAAATTATATAATATATATTTGGTGTAGATTGTGATATTTTACATAGGGTGTGTAATATATATTTACTGTACTTTTTGGTATTTTCTTTACAGTAAATAACATATATTTGGTGTAATTTTTGATATTTTATGTACAGTATATTAAATATAATTAGTGTAGTTTTGATAGTTTATTTACAGTATATATAACACATATTTGGTGTACTTTTTGATATTTTATGTACAGTATGTAATATATATTTACTGTAATTTTTGATAATTTATTTACAGTATATAAAATGAATTTGTTGTACTTTTAGTTAATATTATATATACAATATATGAAATATATTTACTGTAGATTTTGATATTTTATGTACATTATAGAAGATATATTTGGTGTCCTTTTGATATTTTATGTAAATTATATAATATATATTTGGTGAAGTTTGTGATATTTTACATAGGGTGTGTAATATATATTTACTGTACTTTTTGATATTTTATTTACAGTATATAATATACATTTGGTGTAATTTTTGATATTTTATGTACAGTATATTAAATATAATTAGTGTAGTTTTGATAGTTTATTTACAGTATATATAACACATATTTGGTGTACTTTTTGATATTTTATGTACAGTATGTAATATATGTTTACTGTAATTTTTGATAATGTATTTACAGTATATAAAATGTATTTGGTGTACTTTTAGTTAATATTATATGTACAATATATGAAATATATTTACTGTACATTTTGATATTTTATGTACAGTATATAATATATATTTGGTGTCCTTTTGATATTTTATGTAAATTATATAATATATATTTGTTGTAGATTGTGATATTTTACATAGGGTGTGTAATATATATTTACTGTACTTTTTGATATTTTATTCACAGTAAATAATATACATTTGGTGTAATTTTTGATATTTTATGTACAGTATATTAAATATAATTACTGTAGTATTTTATAGTTTATTTACAGTATATATAACACATATTTGGTGTACTTTTTGATATTTTATGTACAGTATGTAATATATATTTACTGTACTTTTTGATATTTTATTTACAGTTTATAAAATGTATTTGGTGTACTTTTAGTTAATATTATATGTACAATATATGAAATATATTTACTGTATATTTTGATATTTTATGTACAGTATAGAAGATATATTTGGTGTCCTTTTGATATTTTATGTAAATTATATAATATATATTTGGTGTAGATTTTGATATTTTACATATGGTGTGTAAGATATATTTACTGTACTTTTTGATATTTTATTTACAGTAAATAATATACATTTGGTGTAATTTTTGATATTTTATGTACAGTATATTAACTATAATTACTGTAGATTTTGATTGTCTATTTACAGTATATATAACACATATTTGGTGTACTTTTTGATATTTTATGTAAATTATATAATATATAATTGGTGTAATTTTTGATATTTTACATAGGGTGTGTAGTATATATTTACTGTCCTTTTTGATATTTTATTTACATACTTTAATTTATATTTGGTGTAATTTTTGATATTTTATATACAGTACATTGAATATGATTACTGTAGGTTTTGATATTTACAGTATATATAACACATATTTGGTGTACTTTTTGATATTTTATGTACAGTATGTAATATATATTTACTGTACTTTTTGATATTTTATTTACAGTATATAAAATGTATTTGGTGTACTTTTAGTTAATATAAAATGTACACTATATGAAATATATTTACTGTACTTTTTGATAATTTATGTACAGTGTATAATATATATTTGGTGTCCTTTTGATATTTTATGTGAATTTTATAATATATATTTGGTGTAGTTTTTGATATTTTACATAGGGTGTGTAATATATATTTACTGTAATTTTTGATATTTTATTTACAGTTAATAATATACATCTGGTGTAATTCTTGATATTTTTTGTACAGTATATTATATATAACTACTGTAGTTTTTGATTGTTTATTTACAGTATATATAACACATATTTGGTGTACTTTTTGATATTTTATGTACAGTATGTAATATATATTTACTGTAATTTTTGATAATTTATTTACAGTATATAAAATGTATTTGGTGTACTTTTAGTTAATATTATATATACAATATATGAAATATATTTACTGTACTTTTTGATGTTTCATGTTCTGTATATAAGGTATATTTGGTGTCCTTTTGATATATTATGTAAATTATATACTATATATGGTGTAGTTTCTGATATTTTACATAGGGTGCGTAATATATATTTACTGAAATTTTTGATATTTTATTTACAGTAAATAATATACATTTGGTGTAATTTTTGATATTTTATGTACAGTATATTAAATATAATTACTGTAGTTTTTGATAGTTTATTTACAGTATATATTACACATATTTGGTGTACTTTTTGATATTTTATGTACAGAATGTAATATATATTTACTGTACTTTTTGATATTTTATTTACAGTATATAAAATGTATTTGGTGTACTTTTATTTAGTATTATATGTACAATATATGAAATATATTTATTGTACTTTTTGATATTTTATGTACAGGATATAAGATATATTTGGTGTCCTTTTGATATTTTTTGTAAATTATATAATATATATTTGGTGTAGTTTTTGATATTTTACATAGTGTATGTAATATATATTCACTGTCTTTTTGAAATTTTATTTACAGTATATAATATACATTTGGTGTAATTTTTGATATTTTATGTACAGTATATTAAATATAATTACTGTAGATTTTGATAGTTTATTTACAGTATATATAACACATATTTGGTGTACTTTTTGATATTTTATGTACAGTATGTAATATATATTCACTGTAATTTTTGATATTTTATTTACACTATATAAAATGTATTTGGTGTACTTTTAGTTAATATTATATATACAATATATGAAATATATTTACTGTACTTTTTGATATTTTATGTACAGTATATAAGATATATTTGGTGTCCTTTTGATATTTTATGTAAATTATACAATATATATTTGGTGTAGATTGTGATATTTTACATATGGTGTGCAATATATATTTACTGTACTTTTTGATATTTTATTTACAGTAAATAATATACATTTGGTGTAATTTTTGATATTTTATGTACAGTATATTAAATATAATTACTGTAGTTTTTTATAGTTTATTTACATTATATATAACACATATTTGGTGGACTTTTTGATATTTTATATACAGTATGTAATATATATTTACTGTACTTTTTGATATTTTATTTACAGTATATAAAATGTATTTGGTGTACTTTTAGTTAATATTATATGTACAATATATGAAATATATTTACTGTACATTTTGATATTTTATGTACAGTATATAAGATATATTTGGTGTCCTTTTGATATTTTATGTAAATTATATAATATATATTTGGTGTATATTGTGATTTTTTACATATGGTGTGTAATATATATTTACTGTACTTTTTGATATTTTATTTACAGTATATAAAATGTATTTGGTGTACTTTTAGTTAGTATTATATGTACAATATATGAAATATATTTACTGTACTTTTTGATATTTTATGTACAGTATAGAAGCTATATTTGGTGTCCTTTTGATATTTTATGTAAATTATATAATATATATTTGGTGTAGATTGTGATATTTTACATATGGTGTGCAATATATATTTACTGTACTTTTTGATATTTTATTTACAGTAAATAATATATATTTGGTGTAATTTTTGATATTTTATGTACAGTATATTAAATATAATTACTGTAGTATTTCATAGTATATTTACAGTATATATAACACATATTTGGTGTACTTTTTGATATTTTATGTACTGTATGTAATATATATTTACTGTACATTTTGATATTTTATTTACAGTATATAAAATATATTTGGTGTATTTTTATTTAATATTATATGTACCATATATGAAATATATTTACTGTACATTTTGATATTTTATGTACAGTATATAAGATATAATTCGTGTCCTTTTGATATTTTATGTAAGTTATATAATATATATTTGGTGTAGATTGTGATATTTTACATAGGGTGTGTAAGATATATTTACTGTACTTTTTGATATTTTTTTTACAGTAAATAATATACATTTGATGTAATTTTTGATATTTTATGTACGGTATATTAAATATAATTACTGCAGTTTTTGATAGTTTATTTACAGTATATATAACACATATTTGGTGTACATTTTGATATTTTATGTACACTATGTAATATATATTTACTGTAATTTTTGATATTTTATTTACAGTATATAAAATGTATTTGGTGTACTTTCAGTTAATATTACATATACAATATATGAAATATATTTACTGTACTTTTTGATATTTTATGTACAGTATAGAAGATATATTTGGTGTCCTTTTGTAATTTTATGTAAATTATATAATATATATTTGGTGTAGTTTGTGATATTTTACGTAGGGTGTGTAATGTATATTTACTGTACTTTTTGATATTCTATTTACAGTATATAATATACATTTGGTGTAATATTTGATATTTTATGTACAGTATATTAAATATAATTACTGTAGTTTTTGATAGTTTATTTACAGTATATATAACACATATTTGGTGTACTTTTTGATATTTTATGTACAGTATCTAATATATATTTACTGTACTTTTGATATTTTATTTTCAGTATACAAAATGTATTTGGTGTACTTTTAGTTAATAATATATGTACAATGTATGAAATATATATACTGTACTTTTTGATATTTTATGTACAATACATAAGATATATTTGGTGTCCTTTTTATATTCTATGTAAATTATATAATATATATTTGGTGTAATTTTTGATATTTTACATAGGGTGTGTAGTATATATTTACTGTCCTTTTTGATACTTTATTTACAGTATTTAATTTATATTTGGTGTTATTTTTGATATTCTATATACAGTACATTGAATATGATTACTGTAGTTTTTGATATTTACAGTATATATAACACATATTTGGTGTACTTTTTGATATTTTATGTACAGTATGTAATATATATTTACTGTACTTGTTGATATTTTATTTACAGTATATAAAATGAATTTGGTGTACTTATAGTTAATATTATATGTACAATACATGAAATATATTTACTGTACTTTTGATATTTTGTGTACAGTATAGAAGATATATTTGGTGTCCTTTTGATATTTTATGTAAATTATATAATATATATTTGGTGTCGTTTTTGATATTTTACATAGGGTGTGTCATATATATTTACTGTACTTGTTGATATTTTATTCACAGTATATAATATACATTTGGTGTAATTTTTGATATTTTATGAACAGTATAGTAAATATAAATACTGTATTTTTTGATAGATTATTTACAGTATATATAACACATATTTGGTGTACTTTTTGATATTTTATGTACAGTATGTAATATATATTTACTGCAATTTTTGATAATTTATTTACAGTATGTAAAATATATTTGGTGTACTATTAGTTAATATTATATGTGCAATATATGAAATATATTTACTGTACTTTTTGATATTTTTTGTACAGTATTGGAGATATATTTGGTGTCCTTTTGGTATTTTATGTAAATTATATAATATATATTTGGTGTAGTTTTTGATATTTTACATAGGGTGTGTAATATATATTTACTGTACTTTTTGATATTTTATTTACAGTAAATAATATACATTTGGTGTAATTTTTGATATTTTATGTACAGTATATTAAATATAATTACTGTAGGTTTTGATAGTTTATTTACAGTATATATAACACATATTTGGTGTACTTTTTGATACTTTATGTACTGTATGTAATATATATTTACTGTACTTTTTGATATTTTATTTACACTACATGAAATGTATTTGGTGTACTTTTAGTTAATATTATATGTACAATATATGAAATATATTTACTGTACTTTTTGATATTTTATGTGCAGTATATAATATATATTTGGTGTTCTTTTGATATTTTATGTGATTTTTATAATATATATTTAGTGTAGTTTTTGATATTTTCCATAGGGTGTGTAATGTATATTTACTGTACTTTTTGATATTCTATTTACAGTATATAATATACATTTGGTGTAATATTTGATATTTTATGTACAGTATATTAAATATAATTACTGTAGTTTTTGATTGTGTATTTACAGTTTATATAACACATATTTGGTGTACATTTTGATATTTTATGTACAGTATGTAATATATATTTACTGTAATTTTTGATAATTTATTTACAGTATGTAAAATGTATTTGGTGTACTTTTAGTTAATATTATATATACAATATATGAAATATATTTACTGAATTTTTCATATTTTTTGTAAAGTATAGAAGATATATTTGGTGTCCTTTTGATATTTTATGTAAATTATATAATATATATTTTTTGTAGTTTGTGACATTTTACATAGGGTGTGTAATATATATTTACTGTACTTTTTGATATTTTATTTACAGTATATAATATACATTTGGTGTAATTTTTGATATTTTATGTACAGTATAGTAAATATAATTACTGTAGTTTTTGATAGTTTATTTACAGTATATATTACACATATTTGGAGTACTTTTTGATATATTATGTACACTATGTAATATATATTTACTGTACTTTTTGATATTTTATTTACAGTATATAAAATGTATTTGGTGTACTTTTAGTTTATATTTCATGTACAATATATGAAATATATTTACTGTACTTTTTGATATTTTATGTACAGTATATAATATATATTTGGTGTCCTTTTTATATTCTATGTAAATTATATAATATATATTTGGTGTAATTTTTGATATTTTACATAGGGTGTGTAGTATATATTTACTGTCTTTTTGATATTTTATTTACGGTATTTAATTTATATTTGGTGTAATTTTTGATATTTTATATACAGTACATTGAATATGATTACTGTAGTTTTTGATATTTACAGTATATATAACACATATTTGGTGTACATTTTGATATTTTATGCACAGTATGTAATATATATTTACTGTACATTTTGATATTTTATTTACAGTTTATAAAATGTATTTGGTGTACTTTTAGTTAATATTATATGTGCAATATATGAAATATATTTACTGTATTTTTGATATTTTTTGTACAGTATAGAAGATATATTTGGTGTCCTTTTGGTATTTTATGTAAATTATATAATATGTATTTGGTGTAGTTTTTGATATTTTTCATAGGGTGTGTAATATATATTTACTGTACATTTTGATATTTTATTTACAGTATATAATATACATTTGGTGTAATTTTTGATATTTTATGTACAGTATATTAAATATAATTACTGTAGATTGTGATAGTTTATTTCCAGTATGTAACACATATTTGGTGTACTTTTTGATATTTTATGTACAGTATGTAATATATATTTACTGTAATTTTTGATAATTTATTTACAGTATATAAAATGTATTTGGTGTACTTTTAGTTAATATTATATGTACAATATATGAAATATATTTACTGTACATTTTGATATTTTATGTACAGTATAGAAGATATATTTGGTGTCCTTTTGATATTTTATGTAAATTATATAATATATATTTGGTGTAGATTGTGACATTTTACATATGGTGTGCAATATATATTTACTGTACTTTTTGATATTTTATTTACAGTAAATAATATATATTTGGTGTAATTTTTGATATTTTATGTACAGTATATTAAATATAATTACTGCAGTTTTTGATAGTTTATTTACAGTATATAAAACACATATTTGGTGTACTTTTTGTTATTTTATGTACACTATGTAATATATATTTACTGTAATTTTTGATATTTTATTTACAGTATATAAAATGTATTTGGTGTACTTTTAGTTTATATTACATGTACAATATATGAAATATATTTACTGTACTTTTTGATATTTTATGTACAGTATAGAAGACATATTTGGTGTCCTTTTGTTATTTTATGTAAATTATATAATATATATTTGGTGTAGTTTGTGATATTTTACGTAAGGTGTGTAATGTATATTTACTGTACTTTTTGATATTCTATTTACAGTATATAACATACATTCGGTGTAATATTTGATATTTTATGTACAGTATATTAAATATAATTACTGTAGTTTTTGATAGTTTATTTACAGTATATATAACACATATTTGGTGTACTTTTTGATATTTTATGTACAGTATGTAATATATATTTACTGTACTTTTTGATATTTTATTTTCAGTATACAAAATGTATTTGGTGTACTTTTAGTTAATAATATATGTACAATATATGAAATATATATACTGTACTTTTTGATATTTTATGTACAATACATAAGATATATTTGGTGGCCTTTTGATATTTTATGTGAATTTTATAATATATATTTAGTGTAGTTTTTGATATTTTCCATAGGGTGTGTAATGTATATTTACTGTAATTTTTGATATTTTATTTACAGTAAATAATATACATTTGGTGTAATTTTTGATATTTTAGGTACAGTATATTAAATATAATTACTGTAGTTTTTGATTGTGTATTTAGAGTTTATATAACACATATTTGGTGTACTTTTTGATATTTTATGTACAGTATATTAAATATAATTACTGTAGTTTTTGATAGTTTATTTAGAGTATATATAACACATATTTGGTGTACTTTTTGATACTTTATGTACTGTATGTAATATATATTTACTGTACTTTTTGATATTTTATTTACAGTACATGAAATGTATTTGGTGTACTTTTAGTTAATGTTATATGTACAATATATGAAATATATTTACTGTACTTTTTGATATTTTATGTACAGTATATAATATATATTTGGTGTCCTTTTGATATTTTATGTGAATTTTATAATATATATTTAGTGTAGTTTTTGATATTTTCCATAGGGTGTGTAATGTATATTTACTGTAATTTTTGATATTTTATTTACAGTAAATAATATACATTTGGTGTAATTTTTGATATTTTAGGTACAGTATATTAAATATAATTACTGTAGTTTTTGATTGTGTATTTACAGTTTATATAACACATATTTGGTGTACTTTTTGATATTTTATGTACAGTATGTAATATATATTTACTGTACTTTTTGATAATTTATTTACAGTATATAAAATGTATTTGGTGTACTTTTAGTTAATATTATATGTACAATATATGAAATATATTTACTGTACATTTTGATATTTTATATACAGTATAGAAGATATATTTGGTGTCCTTTTCATATTTTATGTAAATTATATAATATATATTTGGTGTAGTTTGTGATATTATACATAGGGTGTGTAATGAATATTTACTGTACTTTTTGATATTTTATTTACAGTATATAATATACATTTGGTGTAATATTTGATATTTTATGTACAGTATATTAAATATAATTAATGTAGTTTTTGATAGTTTATTTACAGTATATATAACACATATTTGGTGTACTTTTTGATATTTTTTGTACAGTATGTAATATATATTTACTGTAATTTTTGATATTTTATTTACATTATATAAAATGTATTTGGTGTACTTTTGGTTAATATTATATGTACAATATATGAAATATATTTACTGTAATTTCTGATATTTTATGTACGGTATAGAAGATATATTTGGTGTCCTATTGATATTTTATGTAAGTTATATAATATATATTTGGTGTAGATTGTGATATTTTACATAGGGTGTGTAAGATATATTTACTGTACTTTTTGATATTTTATTTACAGTAAATAATATACATTTGGTGTAATATTTGATATTTTACGTACAGTATATTAAATATAATTAGTGTAGTATTTTATAGTTTATTTACAGTATATATAACACATATTTGGTGTACTTTTTGATATATTATGTACAGAATGTAATATATATTTACTGTACTTTTTGATATTTTATTTACAGTATATAAAATGTATTTGGTGTACTTTTAGTTAATATTACATGTACAATATATGAAATATATTTACTGTACTTTTTGATATTTTATGTACAGTATAGAAGATATATTTGTTGTCCTTTTGATATTTTATGTAAATTATATAATATATATTTGGTGTAGTTTGTGATATTTTACATAGGGTGTGTAATATATATTTACTGTACTTTTTGATATTTTATTTACAGTATATAATATACATTTGGTGTAATTTTTGATATTTTATGTACAGTATAGTAAATATAATTACTGTAGTTTTTGATAGTTTATTTACAGTATATATTACACATATTTGGAGTACTTTTTGATATTTTATGTACACTATGTAATATATCTTTACTGTACTTTTTGATATTTTATTTACAGTATATAAAATGTATTTGGTGTACTTTTAGTTAATATTACATGTACAATATATGAAATATATTTACTGTACTTTTTGATATTTTATGTACAGTATATAATATATATTTGGTGTCCTTTTGATATTTTTTGTGAATTTTATAATATATATTTTATGTAGTTTTTGATATTTTCCATAGGGTGTGTAATATATATTTACTGTAATTTTTGATATTTCATTTACAGTAAATAATATACATTTGGTGTAATTTTTGATATTTTATGTACAGTATATTAAATATAATTACTGTAGATTTGATTTTTTATTTACAGTATATATAACACATATTTGGTGTACTTTTTGATATTTTATGTACAGTATGTAATATATATTTACTGTAATTTTTGATAATTTATTTACAGTATATAAAATGTGTTTGGTGTACTTTTAGTTAATATTATATATACAATACATGAAATATATTTACTGTACTTTTTGATATTTTATGTACAGTATAGAAGATATATTTGGTGTCCTTTTGATATTTTATGTAAATTATATAATATATATTTGGTGTAGTTTGTGATATTTCATAGGGTGTGTAATGTGTACTTACTGTACTTTTTGATATTTTATTTACAGTATATAATATACATTTGGTGTAATTTTTGATATTTTATGTACAGTATATTAAATATAATTACTGTAGTTTTTGATAGTTTATTTACAGTATATATAACACATATTTAGTGTACTTTTTGATATTTTCTGTACAGTATGTAATATATATTTACTGTACTTTTGATATTTTATTTTCAGTATACAAAATGTATTTCGTGTACTTTTAGTTAATAATATATGTACAATGTATGAAATATATATACTGTACTTTTTGATATTTTATGTACAATATATAAGATATATTTGGTGTCCTTTTTATATTCTATGTAAATTATATAATATATATTTGTTGTAATTTTTGATATTTTACATAGGGTGTGTAGTATATATTTACTGTCCTTTTTGACATTTTATTTACAGTATTTAATGTATATTTGGTGTAATTTTTGATATTTTATATACAGTACATTGGATATGATTACTGTAGTTTTTGATATTTACAGTATATATAACACATATTTGGTGTACTTTTTGATGTTTTATGTACAGTATGTAATATAAATTTACTGTAATTTTGATATTTTATTTTCAGTTTATAAAATGTATTTGGTGTACTTTTAGTTAATATTATATGTACAATATATGAAATATATTTACTGTACTTTTTGATATTTTGTGTACAGTATAGAAGATATATTTGGTGTCCTTTTGTTATTTTATGTAAATTATATAATATATATTTGGTGTAGTTTTTGATATTTTACATAGGGTGTGTCATATATATTTACTGTACTTTTTGATATTTTATTTACAGTATATAATATACATTTGGTGTAATTTTTGATATTTTATGAACAGTATAGTAAATATAATTACTGTAGTTTTTGATAGTTTATTTACAGTATATATAACACATATTTGGTGTAGTTTTTGATATTTTATGTACAGTATGTAATATATATTTACTGTAATTTTTGATAATTTACTTACAGTATATAAAATGTATTTGGTGTTCTTTTGGTTAATATTATATATACAATATATGAAATATATTTACTGTATTTTCTCATATTTTTTGTACAGTATAGAAGATATAATTTGTGTCCTTTTGATATTTTACGTAAATTATATAATATATATTTGGTGTAGCTTTTGATATTTTACATAGGGTATGTCATATGTATTTACTGTACTTTTTGATATTTTATTCACAGTAAATAATTTACATTTGGTGTAATTTTTGATATTTCATGTACAGTATATTAAATATAATTACTGTAGTTTTTGATAGTTTATTTACAGTATATATAACACATATTTGGTGTACTTTTTGATATTTTATGTACAGTATGTAGTATATATTTACTGTACTTTTTGATATTTTATTAACAGTACATGAAATGTATTTGGTGTACTTTTAGTTAATATTATATGTACAATATATGAAATATATTTACTGTTCTTTTTGATATTTTATGTACAGTATATAATATATATTTGGTGTCTTTTTGATATTTTATGTGAAGTTTATAATATATATTTAGTGTAGTTTTTGATATTTTCCATAGGGTGTGTAATATATATTTACTGTAATTTTTTATATTTTATTTACAGTAAATATTATACATTTGGTGTAATTTTTGATATTTTATGTACAGTATATTAAATATAATTACTGTAGTTTTTGATTGTTTATTTACAGTATATATAACACATATTTGGTCTACTTTTTGATATTTTATGTACAGTATGTAATATAAATTTACTGTAATTTTTGATAATTTATTTACAGTATATAAAATGTATTTTGTGTACTTTTAGTTAATATTATATATACAATATATGAAATATATTTACTGTACTTTTTGATATTTTATGTACAGTATAGAAGTTATATTTGGTGTCCTTTTGATATTTTATGTAAATTAGATAAAATTTATTTGGTGTAGTTTGTGATATTTCATAGGGTGTGTAATGTATATTTACTGTAATTTTTGATATTTTATTTACAGTATATAATATACATTTGGTGTAATTTTTTATATTTTATGTACAGTATATTAAATATAATTACTATAGTTTTTATAGTTTATTTACAGTATATATAACACATATTTGGTGTACTTTTTGATATTTTCTGTACAGTATGTAATATATATTTACTGAACTTTTTGATATTTTATTTTCAGTATAAAAATGTATTTGGTGTACTTTTAGTTAATAATATATATACAATGAATGAAATATATATACTGTACTTTTTGATATTTTATGTACAATATATAAGATATATTTGGTGTCCTTTTTATATTCTATGTAAATTAAATAATATATATTTGGTGTAATATTTGATATTTTACATAGGGTGTGTAGGATATATTTACTGTCCTTTTTGATATTTTATTTACAGTATTTAATTTATGTTTGGTGTAATTTTTGATATTTTATATACAGTACATTGAATATGATTACTGTAGTTTTTGATATTTACCGTATATATAACACATATTTGGTGTCCTTTTGATATTTTATGTAAATTATATAATATATATTTGCTGTAGATTGTGATATTTTACATAGGGTGTGTAAGATATATTTACTGTACTTTTTGATATTTTATTTACAGTAAATAATATACATTTGGTGTAATTTTTGATATTTTATGTACAGTATATTAAATATAATTACTGCAGTTTTTGATAGTTTATTTACAGTATATATAACACATATTTGGTGTACTTTTTGATATTTTATGTACAGAATGTAATATATATTTACTGTATTTTTGATATTTTATTTACAGTATATGAAATGTATTTGGTGTACTTTTAGTTAATATTATATGTACAATATATGAAATATATTTACTGTACATTTTGATATATCTTGTTCAGTATATAAGGTATATTTGGTGTCCTTATGATATTTTATGTAAATTATATAATATACATTTGGTGTAGTTTGTCATATTTTACATCGGGTGTGTAATGTATATTTACTGTACTTTTTGGTATTTTCTTTACAGTAAATTATATATTTGGTGTAATTTTTGATATTTTATGTACAGTATATTAAACATAATTACTGTAGTTTTGATAGTTTATTTACAGTATATATAACACATATTTGGTGTACTTTTTGATATTTTATGTACAGTATGTAATATATATTCACTGTAATTTTTGGTATTTTATTTACACTATATAAAATGTATTTGGTGTACTTTTAGTTAATATTATATGTACAATATATGAAATATATTTACTGTACTTTTGCTATTTTATGTACAGTATATAAGATATATTTGGAGTCCTTTTGATATTTTATGTAAATTATATAATATATATTTTGTGTAGATTGTGATATTTTACATATGGTGTGTAATATATATTTACTTTTCTTTTTGATATTTTATTTACACTATATGAAATGTATTTGGTGTACTTTTAGTTAATATTATATGTACAATATATGAAATATATTTACTATACTTTTTGATATTTTATGTACAGTATATAAGATATATTTTGTGTCATTTTGATATTTTATGTAAATTATATAATATATATTTGGTGTAGATTGTGATATTTTACATACGGTGTGTAATATATATTTACTGTACTTTTTGATATTTTAATTACAGTAAATAATATACATTTGGAGTAATTTTTGATATTTTATGTACAGTATGTTAAATATAATTACTGTAGTTTTTGATAGTTTATTTACAGTATATATAACAGATATTTGATGTACTTTTTGATATTTTATGTACAGTATGTAATACATATTTACTGTAATTTTTGATATTTTATTTACAGTATATAAAATGTATTTGGTGTACTTTCAGTTAATATTATATGTACAATATACGAAATATATTTACTGTACATTTTGATATTTTATGTACAGTACATAAGATATATTTGGTGTCCTTTTGATATTTTACGTAAATTATATAATATATATTTGGTGTAGTTTGTGATATTTTACATAGGGTGTGTCATATATATTTACTGTACTTTTTGATATTTTATTTACAGTATATAATATATATTTGGTATAATTTTTGATATTTTATGTACAGTATATTATATATAATTACTGTAGTTTTGATAGCTTATTTATAGTATATATAACACATATTTGGTGTACTTTTTGATATTTTATGTACAGCATGGAATATATATTTACTGTACTTTTTGATACTATATTTACAGTATATAAAATGTATTTGGTGTACTTTTAGTTAATATTATATGTACAATATATGAAATACATTTACTGTATTTTTGATATTTTTTGTACAGTATAGAAGATATATTTGGTGGCCTTTTGATATTTTATGTAAATTATATAATATATATTTGGTGTAGTTTGTGATATTTTACATAGGGTGTGTCATATATATTTACTGTAATTTTTGATATTTTATTTACAGTATATAATATACATTTGGTGTAATTTTTGATATTTTATGTACAGTATATTAAATATAATTACTGTAGTTTTTGATAGTTTATTTACAGTATATATAACACATATTTGGTGGTCTTTTTGATATTTTATGTACAGTATGTAATATATGTTTACTGAAATTTTTGATAATTTATTTACAGTATATAAAATGTATTTGGTGTACTTTTAGTTAATATTAAATATACAATATAAGAAATATATTTACTGTACTTTTTGATATTTTTTGTACAGTATAGAAGATATATTTGGTGTCCTTTTGATATTTTATGTAAATTATATAATATATATTTGGTGTAGTTTTTGATATTTTACAGAGGGTTTGTCATATACATTTACTGTACTTTTTGATATTTTATTTACTGTATATAATATACATTTGGTGTAATTTTTGATATTTTATGTACAGTATATTATATATAATTAGTGTAGTTTTGATAGTTTATTTATAGTATATATAACACATATTTGGTGTACTTTTTGATATTTTATGTACAGTATGTAATATATATTTACGGTACTTTTTGATATTTTATTTACAGTATATAAAATGTATTTGGTGTACTTTTAGTTAATATTATATGTACACTATATGAAATATATTTACTGTATTTTTTGATATTTTATGTACAGTATATAATATATATTTGGTGTCCTTTTGATATTTTATGTGAATTTTATAATATATATTTGTTGTAGTTTTTGATATTTTACATAGGGTGTGTAATATATATTTTCTGTAAATTTTGATATTTTATTTACAGTAAATAATATACATTTGGTGTAATTTTTGATATTTTAAGTACAGTATATTAAATATAATTACTGTAGTTTTTGATAGTTTATTTACAGTATATATAACACATATTTGGTGTACTTTTTGTTAATTTATGTACAGTATTTAATATATATTTACTGTAATCTTTGATAATTTATTTACAGTATATAAAATGTATTTGGTGTACTTTTAGTTAATATTATATATACAATATATGAAATATATTTACTGTACATTTTGATATTTTATGTACAGTATAGAAGATATATTTGGTGTCCTTTTGATATTTTATGTAAATTATATAATATATATTTGGTGTAGTTTGTGATATTTTACATAGGGTGTGTCATATATATTTACTGTACTTTTTGATATTTTATTTACAGTATATAATATACATTTGGTGTAATTTTTGATATTTTATGTACAGTATATTAAATATAATTACTGCAGTTTTTGATAGTTTATTTACAGTATATAAAACACAAATTTGGTGTACTTTTTGATATTTTATGTACAGAATGTTATATATATTTACTGTACTTTTGATATTTTATTTACAGTATATAAAATGTATTTGGTGTACTTTTAGTTAATATTATATGTACAATATATGAAATATATTTACTGTACATTTTGATATTTCATGTTCAGTATATAAGATATATTTGGTGTCCTTTTGATATTTCATGTAAATTATATAATATATATTTGGTGTAGTTTGTGATATTTTACATAGGGTGTGTAATATATATTTACTGTACTTTTTGATATTTTATTTACAGTATATAATATACATTTGGTGTAATTTTTATATTTTATGTACAGCATATTAAATATAATTACTGTAGTTTTTAATAGTTTATTTACAGTATATATTACACACATTTGCTGTACTTTTTGATATTTTATGTACAGTATGTAATATATATTTACATTATTTTTGATATTTTATTTACAGTATATAAAATGTATTTGATGTACTTTTAGTTAATATTATATGTACAATATAGGAAATATATTTACGGTATATTTTGATATTTTATGTACACTATATAAGATATATTTGGTGTCCTTTTGATATTTTATGTAAATTACATAATATATATTTGGTGTAGATTGTGATATTTTACATAGGGTGTGTAAGATATATTTACTGTACTTTTTGATATTTTATTTACAGTAAATAATATACATTTGGTGTAATTTCAGATATTTTATGTACAGTATATTAAATATAATTGCTGCAGTTTTTGATAGTTTATTTACAGTATATAAAACACAAATTTGGTGTACTTTTTGATATTTTATGTACAGAATGTAATATATATTTACTGTACATTTTGATATTTTATTTACAGTATATAAAATGTATTTGGTGTACTTTTAGTTAATATTATATGTACAATATATGAAATATATTTACTGTACATTTTGATATTTCATGTTCAGTATATAAGGTATATTTGGTGTCCTTTTGATATTTTATGTAAATTATATAATATATATTTGGTGTATATTGTGATATTTTACATAGGGTGTGTAATATATATTTACTGTACTTTTTGATATTTTATTTACAGTAAATAATATACATTTGGTTTAATTTTTGATATTTTATGTACTGTATATTAAATATAATTACTGCAGTTTTTGATAATTTATTTACAGAATATAAAACACAAATTTGGTGTACTTTTTGATATTTTATGTACAGAATATTATATATATTTACTGTACTTTTGATATTTTATTTACAGTATATAAAATGTATTTGGTGTACTTTTAGTTAATATTATATGTACAATATATGAAATATATTTACTGTACATTTTGATATTTCATGTTCAGTATATAAGATATATTTGGTGTCCTTTTGATATTTCATGTAAATTATATAATATATATTTGGTGTAGTTTGTGATATTTTACATAGGGTGTGTAATATATATTTACTGTACTTTTTGATATTTTATTTACTGTATATAATATACATTTGGTGTAATTTTTGATATTTTATGTACAGTATATTAAATATAATTACTGTAGTTTTTGATAGTTTATTTACAGTATATATTACACACATTTGCTGTACTTTTTGATATTTTATGTACAGTATGTAATATATATTTACATTATTTTTGATATTTTATTTACAGTATATAAAATGTATTTGGTGTACTTTTAGTTAATATTATATGTACAATATAGGAAATATATTTACTGTACCTTTTGATATTTTATGTCCACTATATAAGATATATTTGGTGTCCTTTTGATACTTTTTGTAAATTATATAATATATATTTGGTGTAGATTGTGATATTTTACATAGGGTGTGTAAGATATATTTACTGTACTTTTTGATATTTTATTTACCGTAAATAATATACATTTGGTGTAATTTTTGATATTTTATGTACAGTATATTAAATATACTTACTGCAGTTTTTGATAGTTTATTTACAGTATATAAAACACAAATTTGGTGTACTTTTTGATATTTTATGTACAGAATGTAATATATATTTACTGTACATTTTGATATTTTATTTACAGTATATAAAATGCATTTGGTGTACTTTTAGTTAATATTATATGTACAATATATGAAATCTATTTACTGTACATTTTGATATTTTATGTTCAGTATATAAGATATATTTGGTGTCCTTTTGATACTTTATGTAAATTATATAATATATATTTGGTGATGTTTGTGATATTTTACATAGGGTGTGTAATATATATTTACTGTACTTTTTGATATTTTATTTACAGTATATAATATACATTTGGTGTAATTTTTGATATTTTATGTACAGTATATTAAATATAATTACTGTAGTTTTTGATAGTTTATTTACAGTATATATTACACATATTTGGTGTACTTTTTGATATTTTATGTACAGTATGTAATATATATTCACTGTATTTTTGATATTTTATTTACAGTATATAAAATGTATTTGGTGTACTTTTAGTTAATGTTATATGTACAATATTGGAAATATATTTACTGTACATTTTGATATTTTATGTACACTATATAAGATATATTTGGTGTCCTTTTGATATTTTATGTAAATTATATAATATATTTTTGGTGTAGATTGTGATATTTTACATAGGGTGTGTAAGATATATTTACTGTACTTTTTGATATTTTATTTACAGTAAATAATATACATTTGGTTTAATTTTTGATATTTTATGTACAGTATATTAAATATAATTACTGCAGTTTTTGATAGTTCATTTACAGTATATAAAACACAAATTTGGTGTACTTTTTGATATTTTATGTACAGAATGTAATATATATTTACTGTACATTTTGATATTTTATTTACAGTATATAAAATGTATTTGGTGTACTGTTAGTTAATATTATATGTACAATATATGAAATATATTTACTGTACATTTTGATATTTCATGTTCAGTATATAAAATATATTTGGTGTCCTTTTGATATTTTATGTAAATTATATAATATATATTTGGTGTAGTTTGTGATATTTTACATAGGGTGTGTAATATATATTTACTGTACTTTTTGGTATTTTATTTACAGTAAATAATATTCATTTGGTTTAATTTTTGATATTTTATGTACAGTATATTAAATATAATTAGTGTAGTTTTGATAGTTTATTTACAGTATATATAACAGATATTTGGTGTACTTTTTGATATTTTATGTACAGTATGTAATATATATTTACTGAAATTTTTGATAATTTATTTACAGTATATAAAATGTATTTGGTGTACTTTTAGTTAATATTATATATACAATATATGAAATATATTTACTGTACATTTTGATATTTTATGTACAGTATAGAAGATATATTTGGTGTCCTTTTGGTATTTTATGTAAATTATATAATATATATTTGGTGAAGTTTGTGATATTTTACATAGGGTGTGTAATATATATTTACTGTACCTTTTGATATTTTATTTACAGTATATAATATACATTTGGTGTAATTTTTGGTATTTTATGTACAGTATATTAAATATAATTACTGTAGTTTTTGATAGTTTATTTACAGTATATATTACACATATTTGGTGTACTTTTTGATATTTTAGGTACAGTATGTAATATATATTTACTGTATTTTTGATATTTTATTTACAGTATATAAAATGTATTTGGTGTACTTTTAGTTAATATATGTACAATATATGAAATATATTTAGTGTACATTTTGACATTTTATGTACAGTATATAAGATATATTTGGTGTCCTTTTGATATTTTATGTAAATTATATAATATATATTTGTTGTAGATTGTGATATTTTACATAGGGTGTGTAAGATATATTTACTGTACTTTTTGATATTTTATTTACAGTAAATAATATACATTTGGTGTAATTTTTGATATTTTATGTACAGTATATTAAATATAATTACTGCAGTTTTTGATAGTTTATTTACAGTATATAAAACACAAATTTGGTGTACTTTTTGATATTTTATGTACAGAATGTAATATATATTTACTGTACATTTTGATATTTTATTTACAGTATATAAAATGTATTTGGTGTACTTTTAGTTAATATTATATGTACAATATATGAAATATATTTACTGTACATTTTGAAATTTCATGTTCAGTATATAAGATATATTTGGTGTCCTTTTGATATTTTATGTAAATTATATAATATATATTTGGTGTAGTTTGTGATATTTTACATAGGTTGTGTAATATATATTTACTGTACTTTTTGGTATTTTCTTTACAGTTAATAATATATATTTGGTGTAATTTTTGATATTTTATGTACAGTTTCTTAAATATAATTAGTGTAGTTTTGATAGTTTATTTACAGTATATATAACACATATTTGGTGTACTTTTTGATATTTTATGTACAGTATGTAATATATATTTACTGTAATTTTTGATAATTTATTTACAGTATATAAAAAGTATTTGGTGTACTTTTAGTTAATATTATATGTACTATATATGAAATATATTTAGTGAACATTTTGATATTTTATGTACAGTATATAAGATATATTTGGTGTCCTTTTGATATTTTATGTAAATTATATAATATATATTTGGTGTAGATTGTGATATTTTACATAGGGTGTGTAAGATATATTTACTGTACTTTTTGATATTTTATTTACAGTAAATAATATACATTTGGTGTAATTTTTGATATTTTATGTACAGTATATTAAATATAATTACTGCAGTTTTGATAGTTTATTTACAGTATATAAAACACAAATTTGGTGTACTTTTTGATATTTTATGTACAGAATGTAATATATATTTACTGTACATTTTGATATTTTATTTACAGTATATAAAATGTATTTGGTGTACTTTTAATTAATATTATATGTACAATATATGAAATATATTTACTGTATATTTTGATATTTCATGTTCAGTATATAAGATATATTTGGTGTCCTTTTGATATTTTATGTAAATTATATAATATATATTTGGTGTAGTTTGTGATATTTTACATAGGGTGTGTAATATATATTTACTGTACTTTTTGGTATTTTCTTTACAGTAAATAATATATATTTGGTGTAATTTTTGATATTTTATGTACAGTATATTAAATATAATTAGTGTAGTTTTGATAGTTTATTTACATTATATATAACACATATTTGGTGTACTTTTTGATATATTATGTACAGTATGTAATATATATTTACTGTAATTTTTGATAATTTATTTACTGTATATAAAATATATTTGGTGTACTTTTAGTTAATCTGATATGTACAATATATGAAATATATTTACTGTACATTTTGATATTTTATGTACAGTATAATATATATATTTGGTGTCCTTTTGATATTTTATGTAAATTATATAATATATATTTGGTGTAGATTGTGATATTTTACATAGGGTGTGTAATATATATTTACTGTACTTTTTGATATTTTATTTACAGTAAATAATATACATTTGGTTTAATTTTTGATATTTTATGTACAGTATATTAAATATAATTACTGCAGTTTTTGATAGTTTATTTACAGTATATAAAACACAAATTTGGTGTACTTTTTGATATTTTATGTACAGAATGTAATATATATTTACTGTACTTTTGATATTTTATTTACAGTATATAAAATGTATTTGGTGTACTTTTAGTTAATATTATATGTATAATATATGAAACATATTTACTGTACATTTTGATATTTCATGTTCAGTATATAAGATATATTTGGTGTCCTTTTGATATTTTATGTAAATTATATAATATATATTTGGTGTAGTTTGTGATATTTTACATAGGGTGTGTAATATATATTTACTGTACTTTTTGGTATTTTCTTTACAGTAAATAATATATATTTGGTGTAATTTTTGATATTTTATGTACAGTATATTAAATATAATTAGTGTAGTTTTGATAGTTTATTTACATTATATATAACACATATTTGGTGTACTTTTTGATATTTTATGTACAGTATGTAATATATATTTACTGTATTTTTGATATTTTATTTACAGTATATAAAATGTATTTGGTGTACTTTTAGTTAATGTTATATGTACAATATTGGAAATATATTTACTGTACATTTTGATATTTTATGTACACTATATAAGATATATTTGGTGTCCTTTTGATATTTTATGTAAATTATATAATATATTTTTGGTGTAGATTGTGATATTTTACATAGGGTGTGTAAGATATATTTACTGTACTTTTTGATATTTTATTTACAGTAAATAATATACATTTGGTTTAATTTTTGATATTTTATGTACAGTATATTAAATATAATTACTGCAGTTTTTGATAGTTTATTTACAGTATATAAAACACAAATTTGGTGTACTTTTTGATATTTTATGTACAGAATGTAATATATATTTACTGTACATTTTGATATTTTATTTACAGTATATAAAATGTATTTGGTGTACTGTTAGTTAATATTATATGTACAATATATGAAATATATTTACTGTACATTTTGATATTTCATGTTCAGTATATAAGATATATTTGGTGTCCTTTTGATATTTTATGTAAATTATATAATATATATTTGGTGTAGTTTGTGATATTTTACATAGGGTGTGTAATATATATTTACTGTACTTTTTGGTATTTTCTTTACAGTTAATAATATATATTTGGTGTAATTTTTGATATTTTTTGTACAGTTTATTAAATATAATTAGTGTAGTTTTGATACTTTATTTACAGTATATATAACACATATTTGGTGTACTTTTTGATAATTTATGTACAGTATGTAATATATATTTACTGTAATTTTTGATAATTTATTTACAGTATATAAAATGTATTTGGTGCACTTTTAGTTTATATTATATGTACAATATATGAAATATATTTACTGAACATTTTGATATTTTATGTACAGTATATAAGATATATTTGGTGTCCTTTTGATATTTTATGTAAATTATATAATATATATTTGGTGTAGATTGTGATATTTTACATAGGGTGTGTAAGATATATTTACTGTACTTTTTGATATTTTATTTACAGTAAATAATATACATTTGGTTTAATTTTGGTATTTTATGTACAGTATATTAAATATAATTACTGCAGTTTTTGATAGTTTATTTACAGTATATAAAACACAAATTTGGTGTACTTTTTGATATTTTATGTACAGAATGTAATATATATTTACTGTACATTTTGATATTTTATTTACAGTATATAAAATGTATTTGGTGTACTTTTAATTAATATTATATGTACAATATATGAAATATATTTACTGTACATTTTGATATTTCATGTTCAGTATATAAGATATATTTGGTGTCCTTTTGATATTTTATGTAAATTATATAATATATATTTGGTGTAGTTTGTGATATTTTGCATAGGGTGTGTAATATATATTTACTGTACTTTTTGGTATTTTCTTTACAGTAAATAATATATATTTGGTGTAATTTTTGATATTTTATGTACAGTATATTAAATATAATTAGTGTAGTTTTGATAGTTTATTTACATTATATATAACACATATTTGGTGTACTTTTTGATATATTATGTACAGTATGTAATATATATTTACTGTAATTTTTGATAATTTATTTACTGTATATTAAATGTATTTGGTGTACTTTTAGTTAATATTATATGTACAATATATGAAATATATTTACTGTACTTTTTGATATTTTATGTACAGTATAATATATATATTTGGTGTCCTTTTGATATTTTATGTAAATTATATAATATATATTTGGTGTAGATTGTGATATTTTACATAGGGTGTGTAATATATATTTACTGTACTTTTTGATATTTTATTTACAGTAAATAATATACATTTGTTTAATTTTTGATATTTTATGTACAGTATATTAAGTATAATTACTGCAGTTTTTGATAGTTTATTTACAGTATATAAAACACAAATTTGGTGTACCTTTTGATATTTTATGTACAGAATGTAATATATATTTACTGTACATTTGATATTTTATTTACAGTATATAAAATGTATTTGGTGTACTTTCAGTTAATATTATATGTACAATATATGAAATATATTTACTGTACATTTTGATATTTCATGTTCAGTATATAAGATATAATTGGTGTCCTTTTGATATTTTATGGAAATTATATAATATATATTTGGTGTAGTTTGTGATATTTTACATAGGGTGTGTAATATATATTTACTGTACTTTTTGGTATTTTCTTTACAGTAAATAATATATATTTGGTGTAATTTTTGATATTTTATGTACAGTATAATAAATATAATTAGTGTAGTTTTGATAGTTTATTTACAGTATATATAACACATATTTGGTGTACTTTTTGATATTTTATGTACAGTGTGTAATATATATTTACTGTAATTTTTGATAATTTATTTACAGTATATAAAATGAATTTGGTGTACTTTTAGTTAATATTATATATACAATATATGAAATATATTTACTGTACATTTTGATATTTTATGTACAGTATATAAGATATATTTGGTGTCCTTTTGATTTATTATGTAAATTTTATAATTTATATTTGGTGAAGTTTGTGATATTTTACATAGGGTGTGTAATATATATTTATTGTACTTTTTGATATTTTATTTACAGTATATAATATACATTCGGTGTAATATTTTATATTTTATGTACAGTATATTTAATATAATTAGTGCAGTTTTAATAGTTTATTTGCAGTATATATAACACATATTTGGTGTACTTTTTGATATTTTTTGTACAGTATGTAATATAGATTTACTGTAATTTTTGATAATTTATTTACAGTATATGAAATGTATTTGGTGTACTTTTAGTTAATATTATATGTACAATATATGAAATATATTTACTGTACTTTTTGATATTTTATGTACAGTATATAAGATATATTTGGTGTCCTTTTGATATTTTATGTAAATTATATAATATATATTTGTTGTAGATTGTGATATTTTACATAGGGTGTGTAATATATATTTACTGTACTTTTTGATATTTTATTTACAGTAAATAATATACATTTGGTTTAATTTTTGACATTTTATGTACAGTATATTAAATATAATTACTGCAGTTTTTGATAGTTTATTTACAGTATATAAAACACAAATTTGGTGTACTTTTTGATATTTTATGTACAGAATGTAATATATATTTACTGTATATTTTGATAATTTATTTACAGTATATAAAAGGTATTTGGTGTACTTTTAGTTAATATTATATGTACAATATATGAAATATATTTACTGTACATTTTGATATTTCATGTTCAGTATATAAGATATATTTGGTGTCCTTTTGATATTTTATGTAAATTATATAATATATATTTGGTGTAGATTGTGATATTTTACATAGAGTGTGTAATATATATTTACTGTACTTTTTGGTATTTTCTTTACAGTAAATAATATATATTTGGTGTAATTTTTGATATTTTATGTACAGTATATTAAATATAATTAGTGTAGTTTTGATAGTTTATTTACAGTATATATAACACATATTTGGTGTACTTTTTGATATTTTATGTACAGTATGTAATATATATTTACTGTAATTTTTGATAATTTATTTACAGTATATAAAATGAATTTGGTGTACTTTTAGTTAATATTATATATAGAATATATGAAATATATTTACTGTACATTTTGATATTTTATGTACAGTATAGAAGATATATTTGGTGTCCTTTTGATATTTTATGTAAATTATATAATATATATTTGGTGAAGTTTGTGATATTTTACATAGGGTGTGTAATATATATTTACTGTACTTTTTGATATTTTATTTACAGTATATAACATACATTTGGTGTAATTTTTGATATTTTATATACAGTATATTAAATATAATTAGTGTAGTTTTGATAGTTTATTTACAGTATATATAACACATATTTGGTGTACTGTTTGATATTTTATGTACAGTATGTAATATATGTTTACTGTAATTTTTCATAATGTAATTACCGTATATAAAATGTATTTGGTGTACTTTTAGTTAATATTATATGTATAATATATGAAATATATTTACTGTATTTTTTGATATTTTATGTACAGTATATAAGATATATTTGGTGTCCTTTTGATATTTTATGTAAATTATATAATATATATTTGGTGTAGATTGTGATAATTTACATAGGGTGTGTAAGATATATTTACTGTACCTTTTGATATTTTATTTACAGTAAATAATATACATTTGGTGTAATTTTTGATATTTTATGTACAGTATATTAAACATAATTACTACAGTTTTTGATAGTTTATTTACAGTATATATAACACATATTTGGTGTACTTTTTGATATTTTATGTACAGAATGTAATATATATTTACTGTACTTTTGATATTTTATTTACAGTATATAAAATGTAATTGGTGTACTTTTAGTTAATATTATATGTACAATATATGAAATATATTTACTGTACATTTTGATATTTCATGTTCAGTATATAAGGTATATTTGGTGTCCTTTTGATATTTTATGTAAATTATATAATATATATTTGGTGTAGATTGTGATATTTTACATACGGTGTGTAATATATATTTACTGTACTTTTTGATATTTTATTTACACTATTTAAAATATATTTGGTGTACTTTTAGTTAACATTATATGTACAATATAGGAAATATATTTACTGTAATTTTGATATTTTTTGTACAGTATATAAGATATATTTGGGGTCCTTTTGATATTTTATGTAAATTATATAATATATATTTGGTGTAGATTGTGATATTTTACATAGGGTGTGTAAGATATATTTACTGTACTTTTTGATATTTTATTCACAGTAAATAATATACATTTGGTTTAATTTTTGATATTTTATGTACAGTATATAAAATATAATTGCTGCAGTTTTTGATAGTTTATTTACAGTATATAAAACACAAATTTGGTGTACTTTTTGATATTTTATGTACAGTATGTAATATATATTTACTGTAATTTTTGATAATTTATTTACAGTATATAAAATGTATTTGGTGTACTTTTAGTTAATAATATATATACAATATATGAAATATATTTACTGTACATTTTGATATTTTATGTACAGTATAGAAGACATATTTGGTGTCCTTTTGATATTTTATGTAAATTATATAATATATATTTGGTGAAGTTTGTGATATTTTACATAGGGTGTGTAATATATATTTACTGTACTTTTTGATATTTTATTTACCGTATATAATATACATTTGGTGTAATTTTTGATATTTTATGTACAGTATATTAAATATAATTACTGTAGTTTTTGATAGTTTATTTACATTATATATTACACATATTTGGTGTACTTTTTGATATTTTATGTACAGTATGTAATATATATTGACTGTATTTTTGATATTTTATTTACAGTATATAAAATGTATTTGGTGTACTTTTAGTTAATATTATATGTACAATATAGGAAATATATTTACTGTACAATTTGATATTTTATGTACACTATATAAGATATATTTGGTGTCCTTTTGATATTTTATGTAAATTATATAATATATATTTGGTGTAGATTGTGATATTTTACATAGGGTGTGTAAGATATATTTACTGTACTTTTTGATAATTTATTTACAGTAAATAATATACATTTGGTTTAATTTTTGATATTTTATGTACAGTATATTAAATATAATTACTGCAGTTTTTGATAGTTTATTTACAGTATATAAAACACTAATTTGGAGTACTTTTTGATATTTTATGTACAGAATGTAATATATATTTACTGTACATTTTGATATTTTATTTACAGTATATAAAATGTATTTGGTGTACTTTTAGTTAATATTATATGTACAATCTATGAAATATATTTACTGTACATTTTGATATTTCATGTTCAGTATATAAGATATATTTCGTGTCCTTTTGATATTTTATGTAAATTATATAATATATATTTGGTGTAGTTTGTGATATTTTACATAGGGTGTGTAATATATATTTGCTGTACTTTTTGGTATTTTCTTTACAGTAAATAATATATATTTGGTGTAATTTTTGATATTTTATGTACAGTATATTAAATATAATTAGTGTAGTTTTGATAGTTTATTTACAGTATATATAACACATATTTGGTGTACTTTTTGATATTTTATGTACAGTATGTAATATATATTCACTGTAATTTTTGATATTTTATTTACACTATATAAAATGTATTTCGTGTACTTTTAGTTAATATTACATGTACAATGCATGAAATATATTTACTGTACGTTTTGATATTTTATGTACAGTATATAAGATATATTTGGTGTCCTTTTGATATTTTATGTAAATTATATAATATATATTTAGTGTAGATTGTGATATTTTACATAGGGTGTGTAATATATATTTACTGTACTTTTTGATATTTTATTTACAGTAAATATTATACATTTGGTGTAATTTTTGATATTTTAGGTACAGTATATTAAATATAATTACTGTAGTTTTTGATTGTTTATTTACAGTATATATAACACATATTTGGTGTACTTTTTGATATTTTATGTACAGTATGTAATATATATTTACTGTAATTTTTGATAATTTATTTACAGTATATAAAATGTATTTGGTGTACTTTTAGTTAATATTATATATACAATATATGAAATATATTTACTGTACATTTTGATATTTCATGTTCAGTATATAAGATATATTTGGTGTCCTTTTGATATTTTATGTAAATTATATAGTATATATTTGGTGTAGTTTGTGATATTTTACATAGGGTGTGTAATATATATTTACTGTACTTTTTGGTATTTTCTTTACAGTAAATAATATATATTTGGTGTAATTTTTGATATTTTATGTACAGTATATTAAATATAATTAGTGTAGTTTTGATAGTTTATTTACAGTATATATAACACATATTTGGTGTACTTTTTGATATTTTATGTACAGTATGCAATATATATTTACTGTAATTTTTGATAATTTATTTACTGTATATAAAATGTATTTGGTGTACTTTTAGTTAATATTATATGTACAATATATGAAATATATTTACTGTACTTTTTGATATTTTATGTACAGTATATAATATATATTTGGTGTCATTTTGATATTTTATGTAAATTATATAATATATATTTGTTGTAGATTGTGATATTTTACATAGGGTGTGTAATATATATTTACTGTAGTTTTTGATATTTTATTCACAGTAAATAATATACATTTGGTTTAATTTTTGATATTTTATGTACAGTATATTAAATATAATTACTGCAGTTTTAGATAGTTTATTTACACTATATAAAACACAAATTTGGTGTACTTTTTGATATTTTATGTACAGAATGTAATATATATTTACTGAACTTTTGATATTTTATTTACAGTATATAAAATGTATTTGGTGTACTTTTAGTTAATATTATATGTACAATATATGAAATATATTTCCTGTACATTTTGATATTTCATGTTCAGTATGTAAGATATATTTGGTGTCCTTTTGATATTTTATGTAAATTATATAACATATATTTGGTGTAGTTTGTGACATTTTACATAGGGTGTGTAATATATATTTACTGTACTTTTTGGTATTTTCTGTACAGTAAATAATATATATTTGGTGTAATTTTTGATATTTTATGTACAGTATATTAAATATAATTAGTGTAGTTTTGATAGTTTATTTACACTATATATAACACATATTTGGTGTACTTTTTGATATTTTATGTACAGCATGTAATATATATTTACTGTAATTTTTGATAATTTATTTACAGTATATAAAATGTATTTGGTGTACTTTTAGTTAATAATATATATACAATATATGAAATATATTTACTGTACATTTTGATATTTTATGTACAGTATAGAAGATATATTTGGTGTCCTTTTGATATTTTATGTAAATTATATAATATATATTCTTGAAGTTTGTGATATTTTACATAGGGTGTGTAATATATATTTACTGTAATTTTTGATATTTTATTTACCGTATATAATATACATTTGGTGTAATTTTTGATATTTTATGTACAGTATATTAAATATAATTACTGGAGTTTTTGATAGATTATTTACATTATATATTACACATATTTGGTGTACTTTTTGTTATTTTATGTACAGTATGTAATATACATTTACTGTATTTTTGATATTATATTTACAGTATATAAAATGTATTTGGTGTACTTTTAGTTAATATTATATGTACAATATAGGAAATATATTTACTGTACATTTTGATATTTTATGTACACTATATAAGATATATTTTGTGTCCTTTTGATATTTTATGTAAATTATATAATATATATTTGGTGTAGATTGTGATATTTTACATAGGGTGTGTAAGATATATTTACTGTACTTTTTGATAATTTATTTACAGTAAATAATATACATTTGGTTTAATTTTTGATATTTTATGTACAGTATATTAAATATAATTACTGCAGTTTTTGATAGTTTATTTACAGTATATAAAACACTAATTTGGAGTACTTTTTGATATTTTATGTACAGAATGTAATATATATTTACTGTACATTTTGATATTTTATTTACAGTATATAAAATGTATTTGGTGTACTTTTAGTTAATATTATATGTACAATCTATGAAATATATTTACTGTACATTTTGATATTTCATGTTCAGTATATAAGATATATTTGGTGTCCTTTTGATATTTTATGTAAATTATATAATATATATTTGGTGTAGTTTGTGATATTTTACATAGGGTGTGTAATATATATTTGCTGTACTTTTTGGTATTTTCTTTACAGTAAATAATATATATTTGGTGTAATATTTGATATTTTATGTACAGTATATTAAATATAATTAGTGTAGTTTTGATAGTTTATTTACATTATATATAACACATATTTGGTGTACTTTTTGATATATTATGTACAGTATGTAATATATATTTACTGTAATTTTTGATAATTTATTTACTGTATATAAAATGTATTTGGTGTACTTTTAGTTAATATTATATGTACAATATATGAAATATATTTACTGTACTTTTTGATATTTTATGTACAGTATAATATATATATTTGGTGTCCTTTTGATATTTTATGTAAATTATATAATATATATTTGGTGTAGATTGTGATATTTTACATAGGGTGTGTAATATATATTTACTGTACTTTTTGATATTTTATTTACAGTAAATAATATACATTTGGTTTAATTTTTGATATTTTATGTACAGTATATTAAATATAATTACTGCAGTTTTTGATAGTTTATTTACAGTATATAAAACACAAATTTGGTGTACTTTTTGATATTTTATGTACAGAATGTAATATATATTTACTGTACTTTTGATATTTTATTTACAGTATATAAAATGTATTTGGTGTACTTTTAGTTAATATTATATGTACAATATATGAAATATATTTACTGTACATTTTGATATTTCATGTTCAGTATATAAGATATAATTGGTGTCCTTTTGATATTTTATGGAAATTATATAATATATATTTGGTGTAGTTTGTGATATTTTACATAGGGTGTGTAATATATATTTACTGTACTTTTTGGTATTTTCTTTACAGTAAATAATATATATTTGGTGTAATTTTTGATATTTTATGTACAGTATATTAAATATAATTAGTGTAGTTTTGATAGTTTATTTACAGTATATATAACACCTATTTGGTGTACTTTTTGATATTTTATGTACAGTATGTAATATATATTTACTGTAAATTTTGATAATTTATTTACAGTGTATAAAATGAATTTGGTGTACTTTTAGTTAATATATATACAATATATGAAATATATTTACTGTACATTTTGATATTTTATGTACAGTATATAAGATATATTTGGTGTCCTTTTGATATTTTATGTAAATTATATAATATATATTTGGTGAAGATTGTGATATTTTACATAGGGTGTGTAATATATATTTATTGTACTTTTTGATATTTTATTTACAGTATATAATATACATTCGGTGTAATTTTTTATATTTTATGTACAGTATATTTAATATAATTAGTGTAGTTTTAATAGTTTATTTACAGTATATATAAAACATATTTGGTGTACTTTTTGATATTTTATGTACAGTATGTAATATAGATTTACTGTAATTTTTGATAATTTATTTACAGTATATGAAATGTATTTGGTGTACTTTTAGTTAATATTATATGTACAATATATGAAATATATTTACTGTACTTTTTGATATTTTATGTACAGTATATAAGATATATTTGGTGTCCTTTTGATATTTTATGTAAATTATATAATATATATTTGGTGTAGATTGTGATATTTTACATAGGGTGTGTAATATATATTTACTGTACTTTTTGATATTTTATTTACAGTAAATAATATACATTTGGTTTAATTTTTGATATTTTATGTACAGTATATTAAATATAATTACTGCAGTTTTTGATAGTTTATTTACAGTATATAAAACACAAATTTGGTGTACTTTCTGATATTTTATGTACAGAATGTAATATATATTTACTGTACATTTTGATAATTTATTTACAGTATATAAAATGTGTATGGTGTACTTTTAGTTAATATTATATGTACAATATATGAAATATATTTACTGTACATTTTGATATTTCATGTTCAGTATATAAGATATATTTGGTGTCCTCTTGATATTTTATGTAAATTATATAATATATATTTGTTGTAGATTGTGATATTTTACATAGGGTGTGTAATATATATTTACTGTACTTTTTGATATTTTATTCACAGTAAATAATATACATTTGGTGTAATTTTTGATATTTTATGTACAGTATATTAAATATAATTAGTGTAGTTTTGATAGTTTATTTACAGTATATATAACACATATTTGGTGTACTTTTTGATATTTTATGTACAGTATGTAATATATATTTACTGTACTTTTTGATATTTTATTTACAGTTTATAAAATGTATTTCGTGTACTTTTAGTTAATATTATATGTACAATACATGAAATATATTTACTGTAATTTTTGATATTTTATGTAGAGTATAGAAGATACATTTGGTGTCCTTTTGATATTTTATGTAAATTACATAATATATATTTGTTGTAGTTTGTGATATTTTACATAGGGTGTGTAATATATATTTACTGTAATTTTTGATATTTTATTTACAGTAAATAATATACATTTCGTGTAATTTTTTATATTTTATGTACAGTATATTAACTATAATTACTGTAGATTTTGATTGTTTATTTACAGTATATATAACACATATTTGGTGTACTTTTTGATATTTTATGTACAGTATGTAATATATATTTACTGAAATTGTTCATAATTTATTTACAGTATATAAAATGTATTTGGTGTACTTTTAGTTAATATTATATATACAATATATGAAATATATTTACTGTACTTTTTGATATTTTATGTACAGTATAGAAGATATATTTGGTGTCCGTTTGATATTTTATGAAAATTATATAATATATATTTGGTGTAGTTTGTGATATTTTACATAGGGTGTGTAATGTATATTTACTGTACTTTTTGATATTTTATTTACAGTATATAATATACATTTGGTGTAATATTTGATATTTTATGTACAGTATATTAAATATAATTACTGTAGTTTTTGATAGTTTATTTACAGTATATATAACACATATTTGGTGTACTTTTTGATATTTTATGTACAGTATGTAATATATATTTACTGTACTTTTTGATATTTTATTTTCAGTATACAAAATGTATTTGGTGTACTTTTAGTTAATAATATATGTACAATGTATGAAATATATATACTGTACTTTTTGATATTTTATGTACAATATATAAGATATATTTGGTGTCCTTTTTATATTCTATGTAAATTATATAATATATAATTGGTGTAATTTTTGATATTTTACATAGGGTGTGTAGTATATATTTACTGTCCTTTTTGATATTTTATTTACATACTTTAATTTATATTTGGTGTAATTTTTGATATTTTATATACAGTACATTGAATATGATTACTGTAGTTTTTGATATTTACAGTATATATAACACATATTTGGTGTACTTTTTGATATTTTATGTACAGTATGTAATATATATTTACTGTACTTTTTGATATTTTATTTACAGTATATAAAATGTATTTGGTGTACTTTTAGTTAATATTAAATGTACACTATATGAAATATATTTACTGTACTTTTTGATAATTTATGTACAGTGTATAATATATATTTGGTGTCCTTTTGATATTTTATGTAAATTATATAATATATATTTGGTGTAGTTTTTGATATTTTACATAGGGTGTGTAATATATATTTACTGTAATTTTTGATATTTTATTTACAGTTAATAATATACATTTGGTGTAATTCTTGATATTTTTTGTACAGTATATTATATATAATTACTGTAGTTTTTGATTGTTTATTTACAGTATATATAACACATATTTGGTGTACTTTTTGATATTTTATGTACAGTATGTAATATATATTTACTGTAATTTTTGATAATTTATTTACAGTATATAAAATGTATTTGGTGTACTTTTAGTTAATATTATATATACAATATATGAAATATATTTACTGTACTTTTTGATGTTTCATGTTCTGTATATAAGGTATATTTGGTGTCCTTTTGATATATTATGTAAATTATATACTATATATGGTGTAGTTTCTGATATTTTACATAGGGTGCGTAATATATATTTACTGAAATTTTTGATATTTTATTTACAGTAAATAATATATATTTGGTGTAATTTTTGATATTTTATGTACAGTATATTAAATATAATTAGTGTAGTTTTGATAGTTTATTTACAGTATATATAACACATATTTGGTGTACTTTTTCATATTTTATGTACAGTATTTAATATATATTTACTGTACTATTTGATATTTTATTTACAGTATATAAAATATATTTGGTGTACTTTTAGCTAATATTATATGTACAATATATGAAATATATTTACTGTACATTTTGATATTTCATGTTCAGTATATAAGATATATTTGGTGTCCTTTTGATATTTCATGTAAATTATATAATATATATTTGGTGTAGTTTGTGATATTTTACATAGGGTGTGTAATATATATTTACTGTACTTTTTGATATTTTATTTACTGTATATAATATACATTTGGTGTAATTTTTGATATTTTATGTACAGCATATTAAATATAATTACTGTAGTTTTTGATAGTTTATTTACAGTATATATTACACACATTTGCTGTACTTTTTGATATTTTATGTACAGTATGTAATATATATTTACATTATTTTTGATATTTTATTTACAGTATATAAAATGTATTTGGTGTACTTTTAGTTAATATTACATGTACAATATAGGAAATATATTTACTGTACATTTTGATATTTTATGTCCACTATATAAGATATATTTGGTGTCCTTTTGATACTTTTTGTAAATTATATAATATATATTTGGTGTAGATTGTGATATTTTACATAGGGTGTGTAAGATATATTTACTGTACTTTTTGATATTTTATTTACAGTAAATAATATACATTTGGTGTAATTTTTGATATTTTATGTACAGTATATTAAATATAATTACTGCAGTTTTTGATAGTTTATTTACAGTATATATAACACATATTTGGTGTACTTTTTGATATTTTATGTACACTATGTAATATATATTTACTTTAATTTTTGATATTTTATTTACAGTATATAAAATGTATTTGGTGTACTTTTAGTTTATATTACATGTACAATATATGAAATATATTTACTGTACTTTTTGATATTTTATGTACAGTATAGAAGACATATTTGGTGTCCTTTTGTTATTTTATGTAAATTATATAATATATATTTGGTGTAGTTTGTGATATTTTACGTAGGGTGTGTAATGTATATTTACTGTACTTTTTGATATTCTATTTACAGTATATAACATACATTCGGTGTAATATTTGATATTTTATGTACTGTATATTAAATATAATTACTGTAGTTTTTGATAGTTTATTTACAATATATATAACACATATTTGGTGTACTTTTTGATATTTTATGTACAGTATGTAATATATATTTACTGTACTTTTTGATATTTTATTTTCAGTATACAAAATGTATTTGGTGTACTTTTAGTTAATAATATATGTACAATATATGAAATATATATACTGTACTTTTTGATATTTTATGTACAATACATAAGATATATTTGGTGGCCTTTTGATATTTTACGTGAATTTTATAATATATATTTAGTGTAGTTTTTGATATTTTCCATAGGGTGTGTAATGTATATTTACTGTAATTTTTGATATTTTATTTACAGTAAATAATATACATTTGGTGTAATTTTTGATATTTTAGGTACAGTATATTAAATATAATTACTGTAGTTTTTGATTGTGTATTTATAGTTTATATAACACATATTTGGTGTACTTTTTGATATTTTATGTACAGTATATTAAATATAATTACTGTAGTTTTTGATAGTTTATTTAGAGTATATATAACACATATTTGGTGTACTTTTTGATACTTTATGTACTGTATGTAATATATATTTACTGTACTTTTTGATATTTTATTTACAGTACATGAAATGTATTTGGTGTACTTTTAGTTAATGTTATATGTACAATATATGAAATATATTTACTGTACTTTTTGATATTTTATGTACAGTATATAATATATATTTGGTGTCCTTTTGATATTTTATGTGAATTTTATAATATATATTTAGTGTAGTTTTTGATATTTTCCATAGGGTGTGTAATGTATATTTACTGTAATTTTTGATATTTTATTTACAGTAAATAATATACATTTGGTGTAATTTTTGATATTTTAGGTACAGTATATTAAATATAATTACTGTAGTTTTTGATTGTGTATTTACAGTTTATATAACACATATTTGGTGTACTTTTTGATATTTTATGTACAGTATGTAATATATATTTACTGTACTTTTTGATAATTTATTTACAGTATATAAAATGTATTTGGTGTACTTTTAGTTAATATTATATGTACAATATATGAAATATATTTACTGTACATTTTGATATTTTATATACAGTATAGAAGATATATTTGGTGTCCTTTTCATATTTTATGTAAATTATATAATATATATTTGGTGTAGTTTGTGATATTATACATAGGGTGTGTAATGAATATTTACTGTACTTTTTGATATTTTATTTACAGTATATAATATACATTTGGTGTAATATTTGATATTTTATGTACAGTATATTAAATATAATTAATGTAGTTTTTGATAGTTTATTTACAGTATATATAACACATATTTGGTGTACTTTTTGATATTTTTTGTACACTATGTAATATATATTTACTGTAATTTTTGATATTTTATTTACATTATATAAAATGTATTTGGTGTACTTTTGGTTAATATTATATGTACAATATATGAAATATATTTACTGTAATTTCTGATATTTTATGTACGGTATAGAAGATATATTTGGTGTCCTATTGATATTTTATGTAAGTTATATAATATATATTTGGTGTAGATTGTGATATTTTACATAGGGTGTGTAAGATATATTTACTGTACTTTTTGATATTTTATTTACAGTAAATAATATACATTTGGTGTAATATTTGATATTTTATGTACAGTATATTAAATATAATTAGTGTAGTATTTTATAGTTTATTTACAGTATATATAACACATATTTGGTGTACTTTTTGATATATTATGTACAGAATGTAATATATATTTACTGTAATTTTTGATATTTTATTTACAGTATATAAAATGTATTTGGTGTACTTTTAGTTAATATTACATGTACAATATATGAAATATATTTACTGTACTTTTTGATATTTTATGTACAGTATAGAAGATATATTTGTTGTCCTTTTGATATTTTATGTAAATTATATAATATATATTTGGTGTAGTTTGTGATATTTTACATAGGGTGTGTAATATATATTTACTGTACTTTTTGATATTGTATTTACAGTATATAATATACATTTGGTGTAATTTTTGATATTTTATGTACAGTATAGTAAATATAATTACTGTAGTTTTTGATAGTTTATTTAGAGTATATATTACACATATTTGGAGTACTTTTTGATATTTTATGTACACTATGTAATATATCTTTACTGTACTTTTTGATATTTTATTTACAGTATATAAAATGTATTTGGTGTACTTTTAGTTAATATTACATGTACAATATATGAAATATATTTACTGTACTTTTTGATATTTTATGTACAGTATATAATATATATTTGGTGACCTTTTGATATTTTTTGTGAATTTTATAATATATATTTGATGTAGTTTTTGATATTTTCCATAGGGTGTGTAATATATATTTAGTGTAATTTTTGATATTTCATTTACAGTAAATAATATACATTTGGTGTAATTTTTGATATTTTATGTACAGTATATTAAATATAATTACTGTAGTTTTTGATTTTTTATTTACAGTATATATAACACATATTTGGTGTACTTTTTGATATTTTATATACAGTATGTAATATATATTTACTGTAATTTTTGATAATTTATTTACAGTATATAAAATGTGTTTGGTGTACTTTTAGTTAATATTATATATACAATACATGAAATATATTTACTGTACTTTTTGATATTTTATGTACAGTATAGAAGATATATTTGGTGTCCTTTTGTTATTTTATGTAAATTATATAATATATATTTGGTGTAGTTTTTGATATTTTACATAGGGTGTGTCATATATATTTACTGTACTTTTTGATATTTTATTTACAGTATATAATATACATTTGGTGTAATTTTTGATATTTTATGAACAGTATAGTAAATATAATTACTGTAGTTTTTGATAGTTTATTTACAGTATATATAACACATATTTGGTGTAGTTCTTGATATTTTATGTACAGTATGTAATATATATTTACTGTAATTTTTGATAATTTACTTACAGTATATAAAATGTATTTGGTGTTCTTTTGGTTAATATTATATATACAATATATGAAATATATTTACTGTATTTTCTCATATTTTTTGTACAGTATAGAAGATATAATTTGTGTCCTTTTGATATTTTACGTAAATTATATAATATATATTTGGTGGAGCTTTTGATATTTTACATAGGGTATGTCATATGTATTTACTGTACTTTTTGATATTTTATTCACAGTAAATAATTTACATTTGGTGTAATTTTTGATATTTCATGTACAGTATATTAAATATTATTACTGTAGTTTTTGATAGTTTATTTACAGTATATATAACACATATTTGGTGTACTTTTTGATATTTTATGTACAGTATGTAGTATATATTTAATGTACTTTTTGATATTTTATTTACAGTACATGAAATGTATTTGGTGTACTTTTAGTTAATATTATATGTACAATATATGAAATATATTTACTGTTCTTTTTGATATTTTATGTACAGTATATAATATATATTTGGTGTCCTTTTGATATTTTATGTGAAGTTTATAATATATATTTAGTGTAGTTTTTGATATTTTCCATAGGGTGTGTAATATATATTTACTGTAATTTTTGATATTTTATTTACAGTAAATATTATACATTTGGTGTAATTTTTGATATTTTATGTACAGTATATTAAATATAATTACTGTAGTTTTTGATTGTTTATTTACAGTATATATAACACATATTTGGTCTACTTTTTGATATTTTATGTACAGTATGTAATATATATTTACTGTAATTTTTCATAATTTATTTACAGTATATAAAATGTATTTGGTGTACTTTTAGTTAATATTATATATACAATATATGAAATATATTTACTGTACTTTTTGATATTTTATGTACAGTATAGAAGTTATATTTGGTGTCCATTTGATATTTTATGTAAATTAGATAAAATTTATTTGGTGTAGTTTGTGATATTTCATAGGGTGTGTAATGTATATTTACTGAACTTTTTGATATTTTATTTACAGTATATAATATACATCTGGTGTAATATTTGATATTTTATATACAGTATATTAAATATAATTACTATAGTTTTTGATAGTTTATTTACAGTATATATAACACATATTTGGTGTACTTTTTGATATTTTCTGTACAGTATGTAATATATATTTACTGTAATTTTTGATATTTTATTTTCAGTATAAAAATGTATTTGGTGTACTTTTAGTTAATAATATATGTACAATGAATGAAATATATATACTGTACTTTTTGATATTTTATGTACAATATATAAGATATATTTGGTGTCCTTTTTATATTCTATGTAAATTAAATAATATATATTTGGTGTAATATTTGATATTTTACATAGGGTGTGTAGTATACATTTACTGTCCTTTTTGATATTTTATTTACAGTATTTAATTTATGTTTGGTGTAATTTTTGATATTTTATATACAGTACATTGAATATGATTACTGTAGTTTTTGATATTTACAGTATATATAACACATATTTGGTGTCCTTTTGATATTTTATGTAAATTATATAATATATATTTGCTGTAGATTGTGATATTTTACATAGGGTGTGTAAGATATATTTACTGTACTTTTTGATATTTTATTTACAGTAAATAATATACATTTGGTGTAATTTTTGATATTCATGTACAGTATATTAAATATAATTACTGCAGTATTTGATAGTTTATTTACAGTATATATAACACAAATTTGGTGTACTTTTTGATATTTTATGTACAGAATGTAATATATATTTACTGTACATTTTGATATTTTATTTACAGTATATAAAATGCATTTGGTGTACTTTTAGTTAATATTATATGTACAATATATGAAATCTATTTACTGTACATTTTGATATTTCATGTTCAGTATATAAGATATATTTGGTGTCCTTTTGATACTTTATGTAAATTATATAATATATATTTGGTGATGTTTGTGATATTTTACATAGGGTGTGTAATATATATTTACTGTACTTTTTGATATATTATTTACAGTATATAATATACATTTGGTGTAATTTTTGATATTTTATGTACAGTATATTAAATATAATTACTGTAGTTTTTGATAGTTTATTTACAGTATATATTACACATATTTGGTGTACTTTTTGATATTTTATTTACAGTATGTAATATATATTTACTGTATTTTTGATATTTTATTTACAGTATATAAAATGTATTTGGTGTACTTTTAGTTAATGTTATATGTACAATATTGGAAATATATTTACTGTACATTTTGATATTTAATGTACACTATATAAGATATATTTGGTGTCCTTTTGATATTTTATGTAAATTATATAATATATTTTTGGTGTAGATTGTGATATTTTACATAGGGTGTGTAAGATATATTTACTGTACTTTTTGATATTTTATTTACAGTAAATAATATACATTTGGTTTAATTTTTGATATTTTATGTACAGTATATTAAATATAATTACTGCAGTTTTTGATAGTTCATTTACAGTATATAAAACACAAATTTGGTGTACTTTTTGATATTTTATGTACAGAATGTAATGTATATTTACTGTACATTTTGATATTTTATTTACAGTATATAAAATGTATTTGGTGTACTGTTAGTTAATATTATATGTACAATATATGAAATATATTTACTGTACATTTTGATATTTCATGTTCAGTATATAAAATATATTTGGTGTCCTTTTGATATTTTATGTAAATTATATAATATATATTTGGTGTAGTTTGTGATATTTTACATAGGGTGTGTAATATATATTTACTGTACTTTTTGGTATTTTATTTACAGTAAATAATATACATTTGGTTTAATTTTTGATATTTTATGTACAGTATATTAAATATAATTAGTGTAGTTTTGATAGTTTATTTACAGTATATATAACAGATATTTCGTGTACTTTTTGATATTTTATGTACAGTAGGTAATATATATTTACTGAAATTTTTGATAATTTATTTACAGTATATAAAATGTATTTGGTGTACTTTTAGTTAATATTATATATACAATATATGAAATATATTTACTGTACATTTTGATATTTTATGTACAGTATAGAAGATATATTTGGTGTCCTTTTGATATTTTATGTAAATTATATAATATATATTTGGTGTAGATTGTGATATTTTACATAGGGTGTGTAATATATATTTACTGTACTTTTTGATATTTTGTTTACAGTATATAAAATGTATTTGGTGTACTTTTAGTTAACATTATATGTACAATATATGAAATATATTTACTGTAATTTTGATATTTTATGTACAGTATATACGATATATTTGGTGTCCTTTTGATATTTTATGTAAATTATATAATATATATTTGGTGTAGATTGTGATATTTTACATAGGGTGTGTAAGATATATTTACTGTAGTTTTTGATATTTTATTTACAGTAAATATTATACATTTGGTGTAATTTTTGATATTTTATGTACAGTATATTAAATATAATTACTGCAGTTTTTCATAGTTTATTTACAGTATATATAACACATATTTGGTGTACTTTTTGATATTTTATGTACAGAATGTAATATATATTTACTGTACTTTTGATATTTTATTTACAGTATATAAAATGTATTTGGCGTACTTTTAGTTAATATTATATGTACAATATATGAAATATATTTACTGTACTTTTTGATATTTCATGTTCAGTATATAAGGTATATTTGGTGTCCTTTTGATATTTTATGTAAATTATATAATATATATTTGGTGTAGTTTGTGATATTTTACATAGGGTGTGTAATATATATTTACTGTACTTTTTGGTATTTTCTTTACTGTAAATAATATATATTTGGTGTAATTTTTGATATTTTATGTACAGTATATTAAATATAATTAGTGTAGTTTTGATAGTTTAATTACAGTATATATTACACATATTTGGTGTACTTTTTGATATTTTATGTACAGTATCTAATATATATTTACTGTAATTTGTTGCTTTATTTACAGTATATAAAATCTATTTGGTGTACTATTAGTTAATATTATATGTACAATATAGGAAATATATTTACTGTACATTTTGATATTTTATGTACACTATATAAGATATATTTGGTGTCCTTTTGATATTTTATGTAAATTATATAATATATATTTGGTGTAGATTGTGATATTTTACATAGGGAGTGTAAGATATATTTACTGTACTTTTTGATATTTTATTTACAGTAAATAATATACATTTGGTGTAATTTTTGATATTTTATGTACAGTATATTATATATAATTACTGTGGATTTGATAGTTTATTTACAGTATATATTACACATATTTGGTGTACTTTTTGATATTTTATGTACAGTATGTAATATATATTTACTCTAATATTTGATATTTTATTTACAGTATATAAAATGTATTTGGTGTACTTTTAGTTAATATTATATGTACAATATATGAAATATATTTACGGTACATTTTGATATTTTATGTTCAGCATATAAGGTATATATGGTGTCTTTTTGATATTTTATGTAAATTACATAATATAAGTTTGGTGTAGATTGTGATATTTTACATAGGGTGTGTAATATATATTTACTGTACATTTTGATATTTTATTTACACTATATAAAATATATTTGGTGTACTTTTAGTTAACATTATATGTACAATATATGAAATATATTTACTGTAATTTTGATATTTTATGTACAGTATATAAGATATATTTGGTGTCCTTTTGATATTTTATGTAAATTATATAATATATATTTGGTGTAGATTGTGATATTTTACATAGGGTGTGTAAGATATATTTACTGTACTTTTTGATATTTTATTTACAGTAAATAATATACATTTGGTTTAATTTTTGATATTTTATGTACAGTATATTAAATATAATTACTGCTGTTTTTGATAGTTTATTTACAGTATATAAAACACAAATTTGGTGTACTTTTTGATATTTTACGTACAGAATGTAATATATATTTACTGTACATTTTGATATTTTACTTACAGTATATAAAATGTATTTGGTGTACTTTTAGTTAATATTATATATACAATATATGAAATATATTTACTGTACATTTTGATATTTCATGTTCAGTATATAAGATATATTTGGTGTCCTTTTGATATTTTATGTAAATTATATAATATATATTTGGTGTAGTTTGTGATATTTTACATAGGGTGTGTAATATATATTTACTGTACATTTTGGTATTTTCTGTACAGTAAATAATATATATTTGGTGTAATTTTTGATATTTTATGTACAGTATATTAAATATAATTAGTGTAGTTTTGATAGTTTATTTACAGTATATATAACACATATTTGGTGTACTTTTTGATATTTTATGTACAGTATGTAATATATATTTACTGTAATTTTTGATAATTTATTTACAGTATATAAAATGTATTTGGTGTACTTTTAGTTAATATTATGTATACAATATATGAAATATATTTACTGTACATTTTGATATTTTATGTACAGTATAGAAGATATATTTGGTTTCCTTTTGATATTTTATGTAAATTATATAATATATATTTGGTGAAGTTTGTGATATTTTACATAGGGTGTGTAATATATATTTACTGTACTTTTTGATATTTTATTTACAGTATATAAAATGTATTTGGTGTACCTTTAGTTAACATTATATGTACAATATATGAAATATATTTACTGTAATTTTGATATTTTATGTACAGTATATAAGATATATTTTGTGTCCTTTTGATATTTTATGTAAATTATATAATATATATTTGGTGTAGATTGTGATATTTTACATAGGGTGTGTAAGATATATTTACTGTACTTTTTGATATTTTATTTACAGTAAATAATATACATTTGGTGTAATTTTTGATATTTTATGTACAGTATATTAAACATAATTACTGCAGTTTTTGATAGTTTATTTACAGTATATATAACACATATTTGGTGTAGTTTTTGATATTTTATGTACAGAATGTAATATATATTTACTGTACTTTTGATATTTTATTTACAGTATATAAAATGTATTTGGTGTACTTCTAGTTAATATTATATGTACAATATATGAAATATATTTACTGTACATTTTGATATTTCATGTTCAGTATATAAGGTATATTTGGTGTCCTTTTGATATTTTATGTAAATTATATAATATATATTTGGTGTAGATTGTGATATTTTACATAGGGAGTGTAAGATATATTTACTGTACTTTCTGATATTTTATTTACAGTAAATAATATACATTTGGTGTAATTTTTGATATTTTATGTACAGTATATTATATATAATTACTGTGGATTTGATAGTTTATTTACAGTATATATTACACATATTTGGTGTACTTTTTGATATTTTATGTACAGTATGTAACATATATTTACTCTACTATTTTATATTTTATTTACAGTATATAAAATGTATTTGGTGTACTTTTAGTTAATATTATATGTACAATATATGAAATATATTTATGGTACATTTTGATATTTTATGTTCAGCATATAAGGTATATATGGTGTCCTTTCGATATTTTATGTAAATTACATAATATAAGTTTGGTGTAGATTGTGATATTTTACATAGGGTGTGTAATATATATTTACTGTATATTTTGATATTTTATTTACACTATATAAAATATATTTGGTGTACTTTTAGTTAACATTATATGTACAATATATGAAATATATTTACTGTAATTTTGATATTTTATGTACAGTATATAAGATATATTTGGTGTCCTTTTGATATTTTATGTAAATTATATAATATATATTTGGTGTAGATTGTGATAATTTACATAGGGTGTGTAAGATATATTTACTGTACCTTTTGATATTTTATTTACAGTAAATAATATACATTTGGTTTAATTTTTGATATTTTATGTACAGTATATTAAATATAATTACTGCAGTTTTTGATAGTTTATTTACAGTATATATAACACATATTTGGTGTACTTCTTGATATTTTATGTACAGAATGTAATATATATTTACTGTACTTTTGATATTTTATTTACAGTATATAAAATGTATTTGGTGTACTTTTAGTTAATATTATATGTACAATATATGAAATATATTTACTGTACTTTTTGATATTTCATGTTCAGTATATAAGATATATTTGGTGTCCTTTTGATATTTTATGTAAATTATATAATATATATTTGTTGTAGTTTGTGATATTTTACATAGGGTGTGTAATATATATTTACTGTACTTTTTGGTATTTTCTTTACAGTAAATAATATATATTTGGTGTAATTTTTGATATTTTATGTACAGTATATTAAATATAATTAGTGTAGTTTTGATAGTTTATTTACAGTATATATAACACATATTTGGTGTACTTTTTGATATTTTATGTACAGTATGTAATATATATTTACTGTAATTTTTGATAATTTATTTACAGTATATAAAATGTATTTGGTGTACTTTATTTAATATTATATATACAATATATGAAATATATTTACTGTACATTTTGATACTTTATGCACAGTATAGAAGATATATTTGGTGTCCTTTTGATATTTTATGTAAATTATATAATATATATTTGGTGAAGTTTGTGATATTTTACATAGGGTGTGTAATATATATTTACTGTACTTTTTGATATTTTGTTTACAGTATATAAAATGTATTTGGTGTACTTTTAGTTAACATTATATGTACAATATATGAAATATATTTACTGTAATTTTGATATATTATGTACAGTATATAAGATATATTTGGTGTCCTTTTGATATTTTTTGTAAATTATATAATATATATTTGGTGTAGATTGTGATATTTTACATAGGGTGTGTAAGATATATTTACTGTACTTTTTGATATTTTATTTACAGTAAATATTATACATTTGGTGTAATTTTTGATATTTTATGTACAGTATATTAAATATAATTACTGCAGTTTTTGATAGTTTATTTACAGTATATATAACACATATTTGGTGTACTTTTTGATACTTTTTGTACAGAATGTAATATATATTTACTGTACTTTTGATATTTTATTTACAGTATATAAAATGTATTTGGTGTACTTTTAGTTAATATTATATGTACAATATATGAAATATATTTACTGTACTTTTTGATATTTCATGTTCAGTATATAAGGTATATTTGGTGTCCTTTTGATATTTTATGTAAATTATATAATATATATTTGGTGTAGTTTGTGATATTTAACATAGGGTGTGTAATATATATTTACTGTACTTTTGGTATTTTCTTTACAGTAAATAATATATATTTGGTGTAATTTTTGATATTTTATGTACAGTATATTAAATATAATTAGTGTAGTTTTGATAGTTTAATTACAGTATATATTACACATATTTGGTGTACTTTTTGATATTTTATGTACAGTATCTAATATATATTTACTGTATTTTTGTTGCTTTATTTACAGTATATAAAATCTATTTGGTGTACTATTAGTTAATATTATATGTACAATATAGGAAATATATTTACTGTACATTTTGATATTTTATGTACAGTATAGAAGATATATTTGGTGTCCTTTTGATATTTTATGTAAATTATATAATATATATTTGGTGTAGATTGTGATATTTTACATAGGGAGTGTAAGATATATTTACTGTACTTTTTGATATTTTATTTACAGTAAATAATATACATTTGGTGTAATTTTTGATATTTTATGTACAGTATATTATATATAATTACTGTGGATTTGATAGTTTATTTACAGTATATATTACACATATTTGGTGTAATTTTTGATATTTTATGTACAGTATGTAATATATATTTACTCTACTATTTGATATTTTATTTACAGTATATAAAATGTATTTGGTGTACTTTTAGTTAATATTATATGTACAATATATGAAATATATTTACGGTACATTTTGATATTTTATGTTCAGCATATAATGTATATATGGTGTCCTTTCGATATTTTATGTAAATTACATAATATAAGTTTGGTGTAGATTGTGATATTTTACATAGGGTGTGTAATATATATTTACTGTACATTTTGATATTTTATTTACACTATATAAAATATATTTGGTGTACTTTTAGTTAACATTATATGTACAATATATGAAATATATTTACTGTACATTTTGATATTTTATGTACATTATAGAAGATATATTTGGTGTCCTTTTCATATTTTATGTAAATTATATAATATATATTTGGTGTAGATTGTGATATTTTACATAGGGTGTGTAAGATATATTTACTGTACTTTTTGATATTTTATTTACAGTAAATAATATACATTTGGTTTAATTTTTGATATTTTATGTACAGTATATTAAATATAATTACTGCAGTTTTTGATAGTTTATTTACAGTATATAAAACACAAATTTGGTGTACTTTCTGATATTTTATGTACAGAATGTAATATATATTTACTGTACATTTTGATAATTTATTTACAGTATATAAAATGTGTATGGTGTACTTTTAGTTAATATTATATGTACAATATATGAAATATATTTACTGTACATTTTGATATTTCATGTTCAGTATATAAGATATATTTGGTGTCCTCTTGATATTTTATGTAAATTATATAATATATATTTGTTGTAGATTGTGATATTTTACATAGGGTGTGTAATATATATTTGCTGTACTTTTTGATATTTTATTCACAGTAAATAATATACATTTGGTGTAATTTTTGATATTTTATGTACAGTATATTAAATATAATTAGTGTAGTTTTGATAGTTTATTTACAGTATATATAACACATATTTGGTGTACTTTTTGATATTTTATGTACAGTATGTAATATATATTTACTGTACTTTTTGATATTTTATTTACAGTTTATAAAATGTATTTCGTGTACTTTTAGTTAATATTATATGTACAATACATGAAATATATTTACTGTAATTTTTGATATTTTATGTAGAGTATAGAAGATACATTTGGTGTCCTTTTGATATTTTATGTAAATTACATAATATATATTTGTTGTAGTTTGTGATATTTTACATAGGGTGTGTAATATATATTTACTGTAATTTTTGATATTTTATTTACAGTAAATAATATACATTTCGTGTAATTTTTTATATTTTATGTACAGTATATTAACTATAATTACTGTAGATTTTGATTGTTTATTTACAGTATATATAACACATATTTGGTGTAATTTTTGATATTTTATGTACAGTATGTAATATATATTTACTGAAATTGTTCATAATTTATTTACAGTATATAAAATGTATTTGGTGTACTTTTAGTTAATATTATATATACAATATATGAAATATATTTACTGTACTTTTTGATATTTTATGTACAGTATAGAAGATATATTTGGTGTCCGTTTGATATTTTATGAAAATTATATAATATATATTTGGTGTAGTTTGTGATATTTTACATAGGGTGTGTAATGTATATTTACTGTACTTTTTGATATTTTATTTACAGTATATAATATACATTTGGTGTAATATTTGATATTTTATGTACAGTATATTAAATATAATTACTGTAGTTTTTGATAGTTTATTTACAGTATATATAACACATATTTGGTGTACTTTTTGATATTTTATGTACAGTATGTAATATATATTTACTGTACTTTTTGATATTTTATTTTCAGTATACAAAATGTATTTGGTGTACTTTTAGTTAATAATATATGTACAATGTATGAAATATATATACTGTACTTTTTGATATTTTATGTACAATATATAAGATATATTTGGTGTCCTTTTTATATTCTATGTAAATTATATAATATATAATTGGTGTAATTTTTGATATTTTACATAGGGTGTGTAGTATATATTTACTGTCCTTTTTGATATTTTATTTACATACTTTAATTTATATTTGGTGTAATTTTTGATATTTTATATACAGTACATTGAATATGATTACTGTAGTTTTTGATATTTACAGTATATATAACACATATTTGGTGTACTTTTTGATATTTTATGTACAGTATGTAATATATATTTACTGTACTTTTTGATATTTTATTTACAGTATATAAAATGTATTTGGTGTACTTTTAGTTAATATTAAATGTACACTATATGAAATATATTTACTGTACTTTTTGATAATTTATGTACAGTGTATAATATATATTTGGTGTCCTTTTGATATTTTATGTAAATTATATAATATATATTTGGTGTAGTTTTTGATATTTTACATAGGGTGTGTAATATATATTTACTGTAATTTTTGATATTTTATTTACAGTTAATAATATACATTTGGTGTAATTCTTGATATTTTTTGTACAGTATATTATATATAATTACTGTAGTTTTTGATTGTTTATTTACAGTATATATAACACATATTTGGTGTACTTTTTGATATTTTATGTACAGTATGTAATATATATTTACTGTAATTTTTGATAATTTATTTACAGTATATAAAATGTATTTGGTGTACTTTTAGTTAATATTATATATACAATATATGAAATATATTTACTGTACTTTTTGATGTTTCATGTTCTGTATATAAGGTATATTTGGTGTCCTTTTGATATATTATGTAAATTATATACTATATATGGTGTAGTTTCTGATATTTTACATAGGGTGCGTAATATATATTTACTGAAATTTTTGATATTTTATTTACAGTAAATAATATATATTTGGTGTAATTTTTGATATTTTATGTACAGTATATTAAATATAATTAGTGTAGTTTTGATAGTTTATTTACAGTATATATAACACATATTTGGTGTACTTTTTCATATTTTATGTACAGTATTTAATATATATTTACTGTACTATTTGATATTTTATTTACAGTATATAAAATATATTTGGTGTACTTTTAGCTAATATTATATGTACAATATATGAAATATATTTACTGTACATTTTGATATTTCATGTTCAGTATATAAGATATATTTGGTGTCCTTTTGATATTTCATGTAAATTATATAATATATATTTGGTGTAGTTTGTGATATTTTACATAGGGTGTGTAATATATATTTACTGTACTTTTTGATATTTTATTTACTGTATATAATATACATTTGGTGTAATTTTTGATATTTTATGTACAGCATATTAAATATAATTACTGTAGTTTTTGATAGTTTATTTACAGTATATATTACACACATTTGCTGTACTTTTTGATATTTTATGTACAGTATGTAATATATATTTACATTATTTTTGATATTTTATTTACAGTATATAAAATGTATTTGGTGTACTTTTAGTTAATATTACATGTACAATATAGGAAATATATTTACTGTACATTTTGATATTTTATGTCCACTATATAAGATATATTTGGTGTCCTTTTGATACTTTTTGTAAATTATATAATATATATTTGGTGTAGATTGTGATATTTTACATAGGGTGTGTAAGATATATTTACTGTACTTTTTGATATTTTATTTACAGTAAATAATATACATTTGGTGTAATTTTTGATATTTTATGTACAGTATATTAAATATAATTACTGCAGTTTTTGATAGTTTATTTACAGTATATATAACACATATTTGGTGTACTTTTTGATATTTTATGTACACTATGTAATATATATTTACTTTAATTTTTGATATTTTATTTACAGTATATAAAATGTATTTGGTGTACTTTTAGTTTATATTACATGTACAATATATGAAATATATTTACTGTACTTTTTGATATTTTATGTACAGTATAGAAGACATATTTGGTGTCCTTTTGTTATTTTATGTAAATTATATAATATATATTTGGTGTAGTTTGTGATATTTTACGTAGGGTGTGTAATGTATATTTACTGTACTTTTTGATATTCTATTTACAGTATATAACATACATTCGGTGTAATATTTGATATTTTATGTACTGTATATTAAATATAATTACTGTAGTTTTTGATAGTTTATTTACAATATATATAACACATATTTGGTGTACTTTTTGATATTTTATGTACAGTATGTAATATATATTTACTGTACTTTTTGATATTTTATTTTCAGTATACAAAATGTATTTGGTGTACTTTTAGTTAATAATATATGTACAATATATGAAATATATATACTGTACTTTTTGATATTTTATGTACAATACATAAGATATATTTGGTGGCCTTTTGATATTTTACGTGAATTTTATAATATATATTTAGTGTAGTTTTTGATATTTTCCATAGGGTGTGTAATGTATATTTACTGTAATTTTTGATATTTTATTTACAGTAAATAATATACATTTGGTGTAATTTTTGATATTTTAGGTACAGTATATTAAATATAATTACTGTAGTTTTTGATTGTGTATTTATAGTTTATATAACACATATTTGGTGTACTTTTTGATATTTTATGTACAGTATATTAAATATAATTACTGTAGTTTTTGATAGTTTATTTAGAGTATATATAACACATATTTGGTGTACTTTTTGATACTTTATGTACTGTATGTAATATATATTTACTGTACTTTTTGATATTTTATTTACAGTACATGAAATGTATTTGGTGTACTTTTAGTTAATGTTATATGTACAATATATGAAATATATTTACTGTACTTTTTGATATTTTATGTACAGTATATAATATATATTTGGTGTCCTTTTGATATTTTATGTGAATTTTATAATATATATTTAGTGTAGTTTTTGATATTTTCCATAGGGTGTGTAATGTATATTTAGTGTAATTTTTGATATTTTATTTACAGTAAATAATATACATTTGGTGTAATTTTTGATATTTTAGGTACAGTATATTAAATATAATTACTGTAGTTTTTGATTGTGTATTTACAGTTTATATAACACATATTTGGTGTACTTTTTGATATTTTATGTACAGTATGTAATATATATTTACTGTACTTTTTGATAATTTATTTACAGTATATAAAATGTATTTGGTGTACTTTTAGTTAATATTATATGTACAATATATGAAATATATTTACTGTACATTTTGATATTTTATATACAGTATAGAAGATATATTTGGTGTCCTTTTCATATTTTATGTAAATTATATAATATATATTTGGTGTAGTTTGTGATATTATACATAGGGTGTGTAATGAATATTTACTGTACTTTTTGATATTTTATTTACAGTATATAATATACATTTGGTGTAATATTTGATATTTTATGTACAGTATATTAAATATAATTAATGTAGTTTTTGATAGTTTATTTACAGTATATATAACACATATTTGGTGTACTTTTTGATATTTTTTGTACACTATGTAATATATATTTACTGTAATTTTTGATATTTTATTTACATTATATAAAATGTATTTGGTGTACTTTTGGTTAATATTATATGTACAATATATGAAATATATTTACTGTAATTTCTGATATTTTATGTACGGTATAGAAGATATATTTGGTGTCCTATTGATATTTTATGTAAGTTATATAATATATATTTGGTGTAGATTGTGATATTTTACATAGGGTGTGTAAGATATATTTACTGTACTTTTTGATATTTTATTTACAGTAAATAATATACATTTGGTGTAATATTTGATATTTTATGTACAGTATATTAAATATAATTAGTGTAGTATTTTATAGTTTATTTACAGTATATATAACACATATTTGGTGTACTTTTTGATATATTATGTACAGAATGTAATATATATTTACTGTAATTTTTGATATTTTATTTACAGTATATAAAATGTATTTGGTGTACTTTTAGTTAATATTACATGTACAATATATGAAATATATTTACTGTACTTTTTGATATTTTATGTACAGTATAGAAGATATATTTGTTGTCCTTTTGATATTTTATGTAAATTATATAATATATATTTGGTGTAGTTTGTGATATTTTACATAGGGTGTGTAATATATATTTACTGTACTTTTTGATATTGTATTTACAGTATATAATATACATTTGGTGTAATTTTTGATATTTTATGTACAGTATAGTAAATATAATTACTGTAGTTTTTGATAGTTTATTTAGAGTATATATTACACATATTTGGAGTACTTTTTGATATTTTATGTACACTATGTAATATATCTTTACTGTACTTTTTGATATTTTATTTACAGTATATAAAATGTATTTGGTGTACTTTTAGTTAATATTACATGTACAATATATGAAATATATTTACTGTACTTTTTGATATTTTATGTACAGTATATAATATATATTTGGTGACCTTTTGATATTTTTTGTGAATTTTATAATATATATTTGATGTAGTTTTTGATATTTTCCATAGGGTGTGTAATATATATTTAGTGTAATTTTTGATATTTCATTTACAGTAAATAATATACATTTGGTGTAATTTTTGATATTTTATGTACAGTATATTAAATATAATTACTGTAGTTTTTGATTTTTTATTTACAGTATATATAACACATATTTGGTGTACTTTTTGATATTTTATATACAGTATGTAATATATATTTACTGTAATTTTTGATAATTTATTTACAGTATATAAAATGTGTTTGGTGTACTTTTAGTTAATATTATATATACAATACATGAAATATATTTACTGTACTTTTTGATATTTTATGTACAGTATAGAAGATATATTTGGTGTCCTTTTGTTATTTTATGTAAATTATATAATATATATTTGGTGTAGTTTTTGATATTTTACATAGGGTGTGTCATATATATTTACTGTACTTTTTGATATTTTATTTACAGTATATAATATACATTTGGTGTAATTTTTGATATTTTATGAACAGTATAGTAAATATAATTACTGTAGTTTTTGATAGTTTATTTACAGTATATATAACACATATTTGGTGTAGTTCTTGATATTTTATGTACAGTATGTAATATATATTTACTGTAATTTTTGATAATTTACTTACAGTATATAAAATGTATTTGGTGTTCTTTTGGTTAATATTATATATACAATATATGAAATATATTTACTGTATTTTCTCATATTTTTTGTACAGTATAGAAGATATAATTTGTGTCCTTTTGATATTTTACGTAAATTATATAATATATATTTGGTGGAGCTTTTGATATTTTACATAGGGTATGTCATATGTATTTACTGTACTTTTTGATATTTTATTCACAGTAAATAATTTACATTTGGTGTAATTTTTGATATTTCATGTACAGTATATTAAATATAATTACTGTAGTTTTTGATAGTTTATTTACAGTATATATAACACATATTTGGTGTACTTTTTGATATTTTATGTACAGTATGTAGTATATATTTAATGTACTTTTTGATATTTTATTTACAGTACATGAAATGTATTTGGTGTACTTTTAGTTAATATTATATGTACAATATATGAAATATATTTACTGTTCTTTTTGATATTTTATGTACAGTATATAATATATATTTGGTGTCCTTTTGATATTTTATGTGAAGTTTATAATATATATTTAGTGTAGTTTTTGATATTTTCCATAGGGTGTGTAATATATATTTACTGTAATTTTTGATATTTTATTTACAGTAAATATTATACATTTGGTGTAATTTTTGATATTTTATGTACAGTATATTAAATATAATTACTGTAGTTTTTGATTGTTTATTTACAGTATATATAACACATATTTGGTCTACTTTTTGATATTTTATGTACAGTATGTAATATATATTTACTGTAATTTTTCATAATTTATTTACAGTATATAAAATGTATTTGGTGTACTTTTAGTTAATATTATATATACAATATATGAAATATATTTACTGTACTTTTTGATATTTTATGTACAGTATAGAAGTTATATTTGGTGTCCATTTGATATTTTATGTAAATTAGATAAAATTTATTTGGTGTAGTTTGTGATATTTCATAGGGTGTGTAATGTATATTTACTGTACTTTTTGATATTTTATTTACAGTATATAATATACATCTGGTGTAATATTTGATATTTTATATACAGTATATTAAATATAATTACTATAGTTTTTGATAGTTTATTTACAGTATATATAACACATATTTGGTGTACTTTTTGATATTTTCTGTACAGTATGTAATATATATTTACTGTAATTTTTGATATTTTATTTTCAGTATAAAAATGTATTTGGTGTACTTTTAGTTAATAATATATGTACAATGAATGAAATATATATACTGTACTTTTTGATATTTTATGTACAATATATAAGATATATTTGGTGTCCTTTTTATATTCTATGTAAATTAAATAATATATATTTGGTGTAATATTTGATATTTTACATAGGGTGTGTAGTATACATTTACTGTCCTTTTTGATATTTTATTTACAGTATTTAATTTATGTTTGGTGTAATTTTTGATATTTTATATACAGTACATTGAATATGATTACTGTAGTTTTTGATATTTACAGTATATATAACACATATTTGGTGTCCTTTTGATATTTTATGTAAATTATATAATATATATTTGCTGTAGATTGTGATATTTTACATAGGGTGTGTAAGATATATTTACTGTACTTTTTGATATTTTATTTACAGTAAATAATATACATTTGGTGTAATTTTTGATATTCATGTACAGTATATTAAATATAATTACTGCAGTATTTGATAGTTTATTTACAGTATATATAACACAAATTTGGTGTACTTTTTGATATTTTATGTACAGAATGTAATATATATTTACTGTACATTTTGATATTTTATTTACAGTATATAAAATGCATTTGGTGTACTTTTAGTTAATATTATATGTACAATATATGAAATCTATTTACTGTACATTTTGATATTTCATGTTCAGTATATAAGATATATTTGGTGTCCTTTTGATACTTTATGTAAATTATATAATATATATTTGGTGATGTTTGTGATATTTTACATAGGGTGTGTAATATATATTTACTGTACTTTTTGATATATTATTTACAGTATATAATATACATTTGGTGTAATTTTTGATATTTTATGTACAGTATATTAAATATAATTACTGTAGTTTTTGATAGTTTATTTACAGTATATATTACACATATTTGGTGTACTTTTTGATATTTTATGTACAGTATGTAATATATATTTACTGTATTTTTGATATTTTATTTACAGTATATAAAATGTATTTGGTGTACTTTTAGTTAATGTTATATGTACAATATTGGAAATATATTTACTGTACATTTTGATATTTAATGTACACTATATAAGATATATTTGGTGTCCTTTTGATATTTTATGTAAATTATATAATATATTTTTGGTGTAGATTGTGATATTTTACATAGGGTGTGTAAGATATATTTACTGTACTTTTTGATATTTTATTTACAGTAAATAATATACATTTGGTTTAATTTTTGATATTTTATGTACAGTATATTAAATATAATTACTGCAGTTTTTGATAGTTCATTTACAGTATATAAAACACAAATTTGGTGTACTTTTTGATATTTTATGTACAGAATGTAATGTATATTTACTGTACATTTTGATATTTTATTTACAGTATATAAAATGTATTTGGTGTACTGTTAGTTAATATTATATGTACAATATATGAAATATATTTACTGTACATTTTGATATTTCATGTTCAGTATATAAAATATATTTGGTGTCCTTTTGATATTTTATGTAAATTATATAATATATATTTGGTGTAGTTTGTGATATTTTACATAGGGTGTGTAATATATATTTACTGTACTTTTTGGTATTTTATTTACAGTAAATAATATACATTTGGTTTAATTTTTGATATTTTATGTACAGTATATTAAATATAATTAGTGTAGTTTTGATAGTTTATTTACAGTATATATAACAGATATTTCGTGTACTTTTTGATATTTTATGTACAGTATGTAATATATATTTACTGAAATTTTTGATAATTTATTTACAGTATATAAAATGTATTTGGTGTACTTTTAGTTAATATTATATATACAATATATGAAATATATTTACTGTACATTTTGATATTTTATGTACAGTATAGAAGATATATTTGGTGTCCTTTTGATATTTTATGTAAATTATATAATATATATTTGGTGTAGATTGTGATATTTTACATAGGGTGTGTAATATATATTTACTGTACTTTTTGATATTTTGTTTACAGTATATAAAATGTATTTGGTGTACTTTTAGTTAACATTATATGTACAATATATGAAATATATTTACTGTAATTTTGATATTTTATGTACAGTATATACGATATATTTGGTGTCCTTTTGATATTTTATGTAAATTATATAATATATATTTGGTGTAGATTGTGATATTTTACATAGGGTGTGTAAGATATATTTACTGTAGTTTTTGATATTTTATTTACAGTAAATATTATACATTTGGTGTAATTTTTGATATTTTATGTACAGTATATTAAATATAATTACTGCAGTTTTTCATAGTTTATTTACAGTATATATAACACATATTTGGTGTACTTTTTGATATTTTATGTACAGAATGTAATATATATTTACTGTACTTTTGATATTTTATTTACAGTATATAAAATGTATTTGGCGTACTTTTAGTTAATATTATATGTACAATATATGAAATATATTTACTGTACTTTTTGATATTTCATGTTCAGTATATAAGGTATATTTGGTGTCCTTTTGATATTTTATGTAAATTATATAATATATATTTGGTGTAGTTTGTGATATTTTACATAGGGTGTGTAATATATATTTACTGTACTTTTTGGTATTTTCTTTACAGTAAATAATATATATTTGGTGTAATTTTTGATATTTTATGTACAGTATATTAAATATAATTAGTGTAGTTTTGATAGTTTAATTACAGTATATATTACACATATTTGGTGTACTTTTTGATATTTTATGTACAGTATCTAATATATATTTACTGTAATTTGTTGCTTTATTTACAGTATATAAAATCTATTTGGTGTACTATTAGTTAATATTATATGTACAATATAGGAAATATATTTACTGTACATTTTGATATTTTATGTACACTATATAAGATATATTTGGTGTCCTTTTGATATTTTATGTAAATTATATAATATATATTTGGTGTAGATTGTGATATTTTACATAGGGAGTGTAAGATATATTTACTGTACTTTTTGATATTTTATTTACAGTAAATAATATACATTTGGTGTAATTTTTGATATTTTATGTACAGTATATTATTTATAATTACTGTGGATTTGATAGTTTATTTACAGTATATATTACACATATTTGGTGTACTTTTTGATATTTTATGTACAGTATGTAATATATATTTACTCTAATATTTGATATTTTATTTACAGTATATAAAATGTATTTGGTGTACTTTTAGTTAATATTATATGTACAATATATGAAATATATTTACGGTACATTTTGATATTTTATGTTCAGCATATAAGGTATATATGGTGTCTTTTTGATATTTTATGTAAATTACATAATATAAGTTTGGTGTAGATTGTGATATTTTACATAGGGTGTGTAATATATATTTACTGTACATTTTGATATTTTATTTACACTATATAAAATATATTTGGTGTACTTTTAGTTAACATTATATGTACAATATATGAAATATATTTACTGTAATTTTGATATTTTATGTACAGTATATAAGATATATTTGGTGTCCTTTTGATATTTTATGTAAATTATATAATATATATTTGGTGTAGATTGTGATATTTTACATAGGGTGTGTAAGATATATTTACTGTACTTTTTGATATTTTATTTACAGTAAATAATATACATTTGGTTTAATTTTTGATATTTTATGTACAGTATATTAAATATAATTACTGCTGTTTTTGATAGTTTATTTACAGTATATAAAACACAAATTTGGTGTACTTTTTGATATTTTACGTACAGAATGTAATATATATTTACTGTACATTTTGATATTTTACTTACAGTATATAAAATGTATTTGGTGTACTTTTAGTTAATATTATATATACAATATATGAAATATATTTACTGTACATTTTGATATTTCATGTTCAGTATATAAGATATATTTGGTGTCCTTTTGATATTTTATGTAAATTATATAATATATATTTGGTGTAGTTTGTGATATTTTACATAGGGTGTGTAATATATATTTACTGTACATTTTGGTATTTTCTGTACAGTAAATAATATATATTTGGTGTAATTTTTGATATTTTATGTACAGTATATTAAATATAATTAGTGTAGTTTTGATAGTTTATTTACAGTATATATAACACATATTTGGTGTACTTTTTGATATTTTATGTACAGTATGTAATATATATTTACTGTAATTTTTGATAATTTATTTACAGTATATAAAATGTATTTGGTGTACTTTTAGTTAATATTATGTATACAATATATGAAATATATTTACTGTACATTTTGATATTTTATGTACAGTATAGAAGATATATTTGGTTTCCTTTTGATATTTTATGTAAATTATATAATATATATTTGGTGAAGTTTGTGATATTTTACATAGGGTGTGTAATATATATTTACTGTACTTTTTGATATTTTATTTACAGTATATAAAATGTATTTGGTGTACCTTTAGTTAACATTATATGTACAATATATGAAATATATTTACTGTAATTTTGATATTTTATGTACAGTATATAAGATATATTTTGTGTCCTTTTGATATTTTATGTAAATTATATAATATATATTTGGTGTAGATTGTGATATTTTACATAGGGTGTGTAAGATATATTTACTGTACTTTTTGATATTTTATTTACAGTAAATAATATACATTTGGTGTAATTTTTGATATTTTATGTACAGTATATTAAACATAATTACTGCAGTTTTTGATAGTTTATTTACAGTATATATAACACATATTTGGTGTAGTTTTTGATATTTTATGTACAGAATGTAATATATATTTACTGTACTTTTGATATTTTATTTACAGTATATAAAATGTATTTGGTGTACTTCTAGTTAATATTATATGTACAATATATGAAATATATTTACTGTACATTTTGATATTTCATGTTCAGTATATAAGGTATATTTGGTGTCCTTTTGATATTTTATGTAAATTATATAATATATATTTGGTGTAGATTGTGATATTTTACATAGGGAGTGTAAGATATATTTACTGTACTTTCTGATATTTTATTTACAGTAAATAATATACATTTGGTGTAATTTTTGATATTTTATGTACAGTATATTATATATAATTACTGTGGATTTGATAGTTTATTTACAGTATATATTACACATATTTGGTGTACTTTTTGATATTTTATGTACAGTATGTAACATATATTTACTCTACTATTTTATATTTTATTTACAGTATATAAAATGTATTTGGTGTACTTTTAGTTAATATTATATGTACAATATATGAAATATATTTATGGTACATTTTGATATTTTATGTTCAGCATATAAGGTATATATGGTGTCCTTTCGATATTTTATGTAAATTACATAATATAAGTTTGGTGTAGATTGTGATATTTTACATAGGGTGTGTAATATATATTTACTGTATATTTTGATATTTTATTTACACTATATAAAATATATTTGGTGTACTTTTAGTTAACATTATATGTACAATATATGAAATATATTTACTGTAATTTTGATATTTTATGTACAGTATATAAGATATATTTGGTGTCCTTTTGATATTTTATGTAAATTATATAATATATATTTGGTGTAGATTGTGATAATTTACATAGGGTGTGTAAGATATATTTACTGTACCTTTTGATATTTTATTTACAGTAAATAATATACATTTGGTTTAATTTTTGATATTTTATGTACAGTATATTAAATATAATTACTGCAGTTTTTGATAGTTTATTTACAGTATATATAACACATATTTGGTGTACTTCTTGATATTTTATGTACAGAATGTAATATATATTTACTGTACTTTTGATATTTTATTTACAGTATATAAAATGTATTTGGTGTACTTTTAGTTAATATTATATGTACAATATATGAAATATATTTACTGTACTTTTTGATATTTCATGTTCAGTATATAAGATATATTTGGTGTCCTTTTGATATTTTATGTAAATTATATAATATATATTTGTTGTAGTTTGTGATATTTTACATAGGGTGTGTAATATATATTTACTGTACTTTTTGGTATTTTCTTTACAGTAAATAATATATATTTGGTGTAATTTTTGATATTTTATGTACAGTATATTAAATATAATTAGTGTAGTTTTGATAGTTTATTTACAGTATATATAACACATATTTGGTGTACTTTTTGATATTTTATGTACAGTATGTAATATATATTTACTGTAATTTTTGATAATTTATTTACAGTATATAAAATGTATTTGGTGTACTTTATTTAATATTATATATACAATATATGAAATATATTTACTGTACATTTTGATACTTTATGCACAGTATAGAAGATATATTTGGTGTCCTTTTGATATTTTATGTAAATTATATAATATATATTTGGTGAAGTTTGTGATATTTTACATAGGGTGTGTAATATATATTTACTGTACTTTTTGATATTTTGTTTACAGTATATAAAATGTATTTGGTGTACTTTTAGTTAACATTATATGTACAATATATGAAATATATTTACTGTAATTTTGATATATTATGTACAGTATATAAGATATATTTGGTGTCCTTTTGATATTTTTTGTAAATTATATAATATATATTTGGTGTAGATTGTGATATTTTACATAGGGTGTGTAAGATATATTTACTGTACTTTTTGATATTTTATTTACAGTAAATATTATACATTTGGTGTAATTTTTGATATTTTATGTACAGTATATTAAATATAATTACTGCAGTTTTTGATAGTTTATTTACAGTATATATAACACATATTTGGTGTACTTTTTGATACTTTTTGTACAGAATGTAATATATATTTACTGTACTTTTGATATTTTATTTACAGTATATAAAATGTATTTGGTGTACTTTTAGTTAATATTATATGTACAATATATGAAATATATTTACTGTACTTTTTGATATTTCATGTTCAGTATATAAGGTATATTTGGTGTCCTTTTGATATTTTATGTAAATTATATAATATATATTTGGTGTAGTTTGTGATATTTAACATAGGGTGTGTAATATATATTTACTGTACTTTTGGTATTTTCTTTACAGTAAATAATATATATTTGGTGTAATTTTTGATATTTTATGTACAGTATATTAAATATAATTAGTGTAGTTTTGATAGTTTAATTACAGTATATATTACACATATTTGGTGTACTTTTTGATATTTTATGTACAGTATCTAATATATATTTACTGTATTTTTGTTGCTTTATTTACAGTATATAAAATCTATTTGGTGTACTATTAGTTAATATTATATGTACAATATAGGAAATATATTTACTGTACATTTTGATATTTTATGTACAGTATAGAAGATATATTTGGTGTCCTTTTGATATTTTATGTAAATTATATAATATATATTTGGTGTAGATTGTGATATTTTACATAGGGAGTGTAAGATATATTTACTGTACTTTTTGATATTTTATTTACAGTAAATAATATACATTTGGTGTAATTTTTGATATTTTATGTACAGTATATTATATATAATTACTGTGGATTTGATAGTTTATTTACAGTATATATTACACATATTTGGTGTAATTTTTGATATTTTATGTACAGTATGTAATATATATTTACTCTACTATTTGATATTTTATTTACAGTATATAAAATGTATTTGGTGTACTTTTAGTTAATATTATATGTACAATATATGAAATATATTTACGGTACATTTTGATATTTTATGTTCAGCATATAATGTATATATGGTGTCCTTTCGATATTTTATGTAAATTACATAATATAAGTTTGGTGTAGATTGTGATATTTTACATAGGGTGTGTAATATATATTTACTGTACATTTTGATATTTTATTTACACTATATAAAATATATTTGGTGTACTTTTAGTTAACATTATATGTACAATATATGAAATATATTTACTGTACATTTTGATATTTTATGTACATTATAGAAGATATATTTGGTGTCCTTTTCATATTTTATGTAAATTATATAATATATATTTGGTGTAGATTGTGATATTTTACATAGGGTGTGTAAGATATATTTACTGTACTTTTTGATATTTTATTTACAGTAAATAATATACATTTGGTTTAATTTTTGATATTTTATGTACAGTATATTAAATATAATTACTGCAGTTTTTGATAGTTTATTTACAGTATATAAAACACAAATTTGGTGTACTTTTTGATATTTTATGTACAGAATGTAATATATATTTACTGTACATTTTGATATTTTACTTACAGTATATAAAATGTATTTGGTGTACTTTTAGTTAATATTATATATACAATATATGAAATATATTTACTGTAATTTTGATATTTTATGTACATTATAGAAGATATATTTGGTGTCCTTTTGATATTTTATGTAAATTATATAATATATATTTGGTGTAGTTTGTGATATTTTACATAGGGTGTGTAATATATATTTACTGTACTTTTTGGTATTTTCTGTACAGTAAATAATATATATTTGGTGTAATTTTTGATATTTTATGTACAGTATATTAAATATAATTAGTGTAGTTTTGATAGTTTATTTACAGTATATATAACACATATTTGGTGTACTTTTTGATATTTTATGTACAGTATGTAATATATATTTACTGTAATTTTTGATAATTTATTTACAGTATATAAAATGTATTTGGTGTACTTTTAGTTAATATTATATATACAATATATGAAATATATTTACTGTACATTTTGATATTTTATGTACAGTATAGAAGATATATTTGGTGTCCTTTTGACATTTTATGTAAATTATATAATATATATTTGGTGAAGTTTGTGATATTTTACATAGGGTGTGTAATATATATTTACTGTATTTTTGATATTTTATTTACAGTATATAAAATGTATTTGGTGTACTTTTAGTTAACATTATATGTACAATATATGAAATATATTTACTGTAATTTTGATATTTTATGTACAGTATATAAGATATATTTTGTGTCCTTTTGATATTTTATGTAAATTATATAATATATATTTGGTGTAGATTGTGATATTTTACATAGGGTGTGTAAGATATATTTACTGTACTTTTTGATATTTTATTTACAGTAAATAATATACATTTGGTGTAATTTTTGATATTTTATGTACAGTATATTAAACATAATTACTGCAGTTTTTGATAGTTTATTTACAGTATATATAACACATATTTGGTGTAGTTTTTGATATTTTAGGTACAGAATGTAATATATATTTACTGTACTTTTGATATTTTATTTACAGTATATAAAATGTATTTGGTGTACTTCTAGTTAATATTATATGTACAATATATGAAATATATTTACTGTACATTTTGATATTTCATGTTCAGTATATAAGGTATATTTGGTGTCCTTTTGATATTTTATGTAAATTATATAAGATATATTTGGTGTCCTTTTGATATTTTATGTAAATTATATAATATATATTTGTTGTAGTTTGTGATATTTTACATAGGGTGTGTAATATATATTTACTGTACTTTTTGATATTTTATTTACCGTATATAATATACATTTGGTGTAATTTTTGATATTTTATGTACAGTATATTAAATATAATTACTGTAGTTTTTGATAGATTATTTACAGTATATATTACACATATTTGGTGTACTTTTTGATATTTTATGTACAGTATGTAATATATATTTACTGTACTTTTTGATATTTTATTTACAGTATATAAAATGTATTTGGTGTACTTTTAGTTAATATTATATGTACAATATATGAAATATATTTACTGTAGTTTTGATATTTTATGTACAGTATATAAGATATATTTGGTGTCCTTTTGATATTTTATGTAAATTATATGATATATATTTGGTGTAGATTGTGATATTTTACATAGGGTGTGTAATATATATTTACTGTACTTTTTGATATTTTATTTACAGTAAATAATATACATTTGGTTTAATTTTTGATATTTTATGTACAGTATATTAAATATAATTACTGCAGTTTTTGATAGTTTATTTACAGTATACAAAACACTAATTTGGAGTACTTTTTGATATTTTATGTACAGAATGTAATATATATTTACTGTACATTTTGATATTTTATTTACAGTATATAAAATGTATTTGGTGTACTTTTAGTTAATATTATATGTACAATATATGAAATATATTTACTGTACATTTTGATATTTCATGTTCAGTATATAAGATATATTTGGTGTCCTTTTGATATTTTATGTAAATTATATAATATATATTTGGTGTAGTTTGTGATATTTTACATAGGGTGTGTAATATATATTTGCTGTACTTTTTGGTATTTTCTTTACAGTAAATAATATATATTTGGTGTAATTTTTGATATTTTATGTACAGTATATTAAATATAATTAGTGTAGTTTTGATAGTTTATTTACAGTATATATAACACATATTTGGTGTACTTTTTGATATTTTATGGACAGTATGTAATATATATTCACTGTAATTTTTGATATTTTATTTACACTATATAAAATGTATTTCGTGTACTTTTAGTTAATATTATATGTACAATGTATGAAATATATTTACTGTACTTTTGATATTTTATGTACAGTATATAAGATATATTTGGTGTCCTTTTGATATTTTATGTAAATTATATAATATATATTTAGTGTAGATTGTGATATTTTACATAGGGTGTGTAATATATATTTACTGTACTTTTTGATATTTTATTTACAGTAAATATTATACATTTGGTGTAATTTTTGATATTTTATGTACAGTATATTAAATATAATTACTGTAGTTTTTGATTGTTTATTTACAGTATATATACCACATATTTGGTGTACTTTTTGATATTTTATGTACAGTATGTAATATATATTTACTGTAATTTTTGATAATTTATTTACAGTATATAAAATGTATTTGGTGTACTTTTAGTTAATATTATATATACAATATATGAAATATATTTACTGTACATTTTGATATTTTACGTACAGTATAGAAGATATATTTGGTGTCCTTTTGATATTTTATGTAAATTATATAATATATATTTGGTGAAGTTTGTGATATTTTACATAGGGTGTGTAATATATATTTACTGTACTTTTTGATATTTTATTTACAGTATATAATATACATTTGGTTTAATTTTTGATATTTTATGTACAGTATATTAAATATAATTACTGTAGTTTTTGATTGTTTATTTACAGTATATATAACACATATTTGGTGTACTTTTTGATATTTTATGGACAGTATGTAATATATATTCACTGTAATTTTTGATATTTTATTTACACTATATAAAATGTATTTCGTGTACTTTTAGTTAATATTATATGTACAATGTATGAAATATATTTACTGTACCTTTTGATATTTTATGTACAGTATATAAGATATATTTGGTGTCCTTTTGACATTTTATGTAAATTATATAATATATATTTAGTGTAGATTGTGATATTTTACATAGGGTGTGTAATATATATTTACTGTACTTTTTGATATTTTATTTACAGTAAATATTATACATTTGGTGTAATTTTTGATATTTTATGTACAGTATATTAAATATAATTACTGTAGTTTTTGATTGTTTATTTACAGTATATATAACACATATTTGGTGTACTTTTTGATATTTTATGTACAGTATGTAATATATATTTACTGTTATTTTTGATAATTTATTTACAGTATATAAAATGTATTTGGTGTACTTTTAGTTAATATTATGTATACAATATATGAAATATATTTACTGTACATTTTGATATTTTATGTACAGTATAGAAGATATATTTGGTGTCCTTTTGATATTTTATGTAAATTATATAATATATATTTGGTGAAGTTTGTGATATTTTACATAGGGTGTGTAATATATAATTACTGTACTTTTTGATATTTTATTTACCGTATATAATATACATTTGGTGTAATTTTTGATATTTTATGTACAGTATATTAAATATAATTACTGTAGTTTTTGATAGTTTATTTACAGTATATATTACACATATTTGGTGTACTTTTTGATATTTTATGTACAGTATGTAATATATATTTACTGTAATTTTTGATAATTTATTTACAGTATATAAAATGTATTTGGTGTACTTTTAGTTAATATTATATATACAATATATGAAATATATTTACTGTACATTTTGATATTTTATGTACAGAATAGAAGATATATTTGGTGTCCTTTTGATATTTTATGTAAATTATATAATATATATTTGGTGAAGTTTGTGATATTTTACATAGGGTGTGTAATATATATTTACTGTACTTTTTGATATTTAATTTACAGTATATAATATACATTTGGTGTAATTTTTGATATTTTATGTACAGTATATTAAATATAATTACTGTAGTTTTTGATAGTTTATTTACAGTATATATAACACATATTTGGTGTAGTTTTTGATATTTTATGTACAGAATGTAATATATATTTACTGTACTTTTGATATTTTATTTACAGTATATAAAATGTATTTGGTGTACTTCTAGTTAATATTATATGTACAATATATGAAATATATTTACTGTACATTTTGATATTTCATGTTCAGTATATAAGGTATATTTGGTGTCCTTTTGATATTTTATGTAAATTATATAAGATATATTTGGTGTCCTTTTGATATTTTATGTAAATTATATAATATATATTTGTTGTAGTTTGTGATATTTTACATAGGGTGTGTAATATATATTTACTGTACTTTTTGATATTTTATTTACCGTATATAATATACATTTGGTGTAATTTTTGATATTTTATGTACAGTATATTAAATATAATTACTGTAGTTTTTGATAGATTATTTACAGTATATATTACACATATTTGGTGTACTTTTTGATATTTTATGTACAGTATGTAATATATATTTACTGTACTTTTTGATATTTTATTTACAGTATATAAAATGTATTTGGTGTACTTTTAGTTAATATTATATGTACAATATATGAAATATATTTACTGTAGTTTTGATATTTTATGTACAGTATATAAGATATATTTGGTGTCCTTTTGATATTTTATGTAAATTATATGATATATATTTGGTGTAGATTGTGATATTTTACATAGGGTGTGTAATATATATTTACTGTACTTTTTGATATTTTATTTACAGTAAATAATATACATTTGGTTTAATTTTTGATATTTTATGTACAGTATATTAAATATAATTACTGCAGTTTTTGATAGTTTATTTACAGTATACAAAACACTAATTTGGAGTACTTTTTGATATTTTATGTACAGAATGTAATATATATTTACTGTACATTTTGATATTTTATTTACAGTATATAAAATGTATTTGGTGTACTTTTAGTTAATATTATATGTACAATATATGAAATATATTTACTGTACATTTTGATATTTCATGTTCAGTATATAAGATATATTTGGTGTCCTTTTGATATTTTATGTAAATTATATAATATATATTTGGTGTAGTTTGTGATATTTTACATAGGGTGTGTAATATATATTTGCTGTACTTTTTGGTATTTTCTTTACAGTAAATAATATATATTTGGTGTAATTTTTGATATTTTATGTACAGTATATTAAATATAATTAGTGTAGTTTTGATAGTTTATTTACAGTATATATAACACATATTTGGTGTACTTTTTGATATTTTATGGACAGTATGTAATATATATTCACTGTAATTTTTGATATTTTATTTACACTATATAAAATGTATTTCGTGTACTTTTAGTTAATATTATATGTACAATGTATGAAATATATTTACTGTACTTTTGATATTTTATGTACAGTATATAAGATATATTTGGTGTCCTTTTGATATTTTATGTAAATTATATAATATATATTTAGTGTAGATTGTGATATTTTACATAGGGTGTGTAATATATATTTACTGTACTTTTTGATATTTTATTTACAGTAAATATTATACATTTGGTGTAATTTTTGATATTTTATGTACAGTATATTAAATATAATTACTGTAGTTTTTGATTGTTTATTTACAGTATATATACCACATATTTGGTGTACTTTTTGATATTTTATGTACAGTATGTAATATATATTTACTGTAATTTTTGATAATTTATTTACAGTATATAAAATGTATTTGGTGTACTTTTAGTTAATATTATATATACAATATATGAAATATATTTACTGTACATTTTGATATTTTACGTACAGTATAGAAGATATATTTGGTGTCCTTTTGATATTTTATGTAAATTATATAATATATATTTGGTGAAGTTTGTGATATTTTACATAGGGTGTGTAATATATATTTACTGTACTTTTTGATATTTTATTTACAGTATATAATATACATTTGGTGTAATTTTTGATATTTTATGTACAGTATATTAAATATAATTACTGTAGTTTTTGATTGTTTATTTACAGTATATATAACACATATTTGGTGTACTTTTTGATATTTTATGGACAGTATGTAATATATATTCACTGTAATTTTTGATATTTTATTTACACTATATAAAATGTATTTCGTGTACTTTTAGTTAATATTATATGTACAATGTATGAAATATATTTACTGTACCTTTTGATATTTTATGTACAGTATATAAGATATATTTGGTGTCCTTTTGACATTTTATGTAAATTATATAATATATATTTAGTGTAGATTGTGATATTTTACATAGGGTGTGTAATATATATTTACTGTACTTTTTGATATTTTATTTACAGTAAATATTATACATTTGGTGTAATTTTTGATATTTTATGTACAGTATATTAAATATAATTACTGTAGTTTTTGATTGTTTATTTACAGTATATATAACACATATTTGGTGTACTTTTTGATATTTTATGTACAGTATGTAATATATATTTACTGTTATTTTTGATAATTTATTTACAGTATATAAAATGTATTTGGTGTACTTTTAGTTAATATTATGTATACAATATATGAAATATATTTACTGTACATTTTGATATTTTATGTACAGTATAGAAGATATATTTGGTGTCCTTTTGATATTTTATGTAAATTATATAATATATATTTGGTGAAGTTTGTGATATTTTACATAGGGTGTGTAATATATATTTACTGTACTTTTTGATATTTTATTTACCGTATATAATATACATTTGGTGTAATTTTTGATATTTTATGTACAGTATATTAAATATAATTACTGTAGTTTTTGATAGTTTATTTACAGTATATATTACACATATTTGGTGTACTTTTTGATATTTTATGTACAGTATGTAATATATATTTACTGTAATTTTTGATAATTTATTTACAGTATATAAAATGTATTTGGTGTACTTTTAGTTAATATTATATATACAATATATGAAATATATTTACTGTACATTTTGATATTTTATGTACAGAATAGAAGATATATTTGGTGTCCTTTTGATATTTTATGTAAATTATATAATATATATTTGGTGAAGTTTGTGATATTTTACATAGGGTGTGTAATATATATTTACTGTACTTTTTGATATTTAATTTACAGTATATAATATACATTTGGTGTAATTTTTGATATTTTATGTACAGTATATTAAATATAATTACTGTAGTTTTTGATTGTTTATTTACAGTATATATAACACATATTTGGTGTACTTTTTGATATTTTATGGACAGTATGTAATATATATTCACTGTAATTATTGATATTTTATTTACACTATATAAAATGTATTTCGTGTACTTTTAGTTAATATTATATGTACAATGTATGAAATATATTTACTGTACCTTTTGATATTTTATGTACAGTATAGAAGATATATTTGGTGTCCTTTTGATATTTTATGTAAATTATATAATATATATTTGGTGAAGTTTGTGATATTTTACATAGGGTGTGTAATATATATTTACTGTACTTTTTGATATTTTATTTACCGTATATAATATACATTTGGTGTAATTTTTGATATTTTATGTACAGTATATTAAATATAATTACTGTAGTTTTTGATAGTTTATTTACAGTATATATTACACATATTTGGTGTACTTTTTGATATTTTATGTACAGTATGTAATATATATTTACTGTACTTTTTGATATTTTATTTACAGTATATAAAATGTATTTGGTGTACTTTTAGTTAATATTATATGTACAATATATGAAATATATTTACTGTAGTTTTGATATTTTATGTACAGTATATAAGATATATTTGGTGTCCTTTTGATATTTTATGTAAATTATATGATATATATTTGGTGTAGATTGTGATATTTTACATAGGGTGTGTAATATATATTTACTGTACTTTTTGATATTTTATTTACTGTAAATAGTATACATTTGGTTTAATTTTTGATATTTTATGTACAGTATATTAAATATAATTACTGCAGTTTTTGATAGTTTATTTACAGTATATAAAACACTAATTTGGAGTACTTTTTGATATTTTATGTACAGAATGTAATATATATTTACTGTACATTTTGATATTTTATTTACAGTATATAAAATGTATTTGGTGTACTTTTAGTTAATATTACATGTACAAGATATGAAATATATTTACTGTACATTTTGATATTTCATGTTCAGTATATAAGATATATTTGGTGTCCTTTTGATATTTTATGTAAATTATATAATATATATTTGGTGTAGTTTGTGATATTTTACATAGGGTGTGTAATATATATTTACTGTACTTTTTGGTATTTTCTTTACAGTAAATAATATATATTTGGTGTAATTTTTGATATTTTATGTACAGTATATTAAATATAATTAGTGTAGTTTTGATAGTTTATTTACAGTATATATAACACATATTTGGTGTACTTTTTGATATTTTATGTACAGTATGTAATATATATTTACTGTAATTTTTGATAATTTATTTACAGTATATAAAATGTATTTGGTGTACTTTTAGTTAATATTATATATACAATATATGAAATATATTTACTGTACATTTTGATATTTTATGTACAGTATATAAGATATATTTGGTGTCCTTTTGATATTTTATGTAAATTATATAATATATATTTAGTGTAGATTGTGATATTTTACATAGGGTGTGTAATATATATTTACTGTACTTTTTGATATTTTATTTACAGTAAATATTATACATTTGGTGTAATTTTTGATATTTTATGTACAGTATATTAAATATAATTACTGTAGTTTTTGATTGTTTATTTACAGTATATATAACACATATTTGGTGTACTTTTTGATATTTTATGTACAGTATGTAATATATATTTAGTGTAATTTTTGATAATTTATTTACAGTATATAAAATGTATTTGGTGTACTTTTAGTTAATATTATATATACAATATATGAAATATATTTACTGTACATTTTGATATTTTATGTACAGTATAGAAGATATATTTGGTGTCCTTTTGATATTTTATGTAAATTATATAATATATATTTGGTGAAGTTTGTGATATTTTACATAGGGTGTGTAATATATATTTACTGTACTTTTTGATATTTTATTTACAGTATATAATATACATTTGGTGTAATTTTTGATATTTTATGTACAGTATATTAAATATAATTACTGTAGTTTTTGATTGTTTATTTACAGTATATATTACACATATTTGGTGTACTTTTTGATATTTTATGTACAGTATGTAATATATATTTACTGTACTTTTTGATATTTTATTTACAGTATATAAAATGTATTTGGTGTACTTTTAGTTAATATTATATGTACAATATATGAAATATATTTACTGTAGTTTTGATATTTTATGTACAGTATATAAGATTTATTTGGTGTCCTTTTGATATTTTATGTAAATTATATGATATATATTTGGTGTAGATTGTGATATTTTACATAGGGTGTGTAATATATATTTACTGTAATTTTGATATTTTATTTACAGTAAATAATATACATTTGGTTTAATTTTTGATATTTTATGTACAGTATATTAAATATAATTACTGCAGTTTTTGATAGTTTATTTACAGTATATAAAACACAACTTTGGTGTACTTTTTGATATTTTATGTACAGAATGTAATATATATTTACTGTACATTTTGATATTTTATTTACAGTATATAAAATGTATTTGGTGTACTTTTAGTTAATATTATATGTACAATATATGAAATATATTTACTGTACATTTTGATATTTCATGTTCAGTATATAAGATATATTTGGTGTCCTTTTGATATTTTATGTAAATTATATAATATATATTTGGTGTAGTTTGTGATATTTTACATAGGGTGTGTAATATATATTTACTGTACTTTTTGGTATTTTCTTTACAGTAAATAATATATATTTGGTGTAATTTTTGATATTTTATGTACAGTATATTAAATATAATTAGTGTAGTTTTGATAGTTTATTTACAGTATATATAACACATATTTGGTGTACTTTTTGATATTTTATGTACAGTATGCAATATATATTTACTGTAATTTTTGATAATTTATTTACTGTATATAAAATGTATTTGGTGTACTTTTAGTTAATATTATATGTACAATATATGAAATATATTTACTGTATTTTGATATTTTATGTACAGTATATAATATATATTTGGTGTCATTTTGATATTTTATGTATATTATATAATATATATTTGTTGTAGATTGTGATATTTTACATAGGGTGTGTAATATATATTTACTGTACTTTTTGATATTTTATTCACAGTAAATAATATACATTTGGTTTAATTTTTGATATTTTATGTACAGTATATTAAATATAATTACTGCAGTTTTAGATAGTTTATTTACACTATATAAAACACAAATTTGGTGTACTTTTTGATATTTTATGTACAGAATGTAATATATATTTACTGTACTTTTGATATTTTATTTACAGTATATAAAATGTATTTGGTGTACTTTTAGTTAATATTATATGTACAATATATGAAATATATTTCCTGTAGATTTTGATATTTCATGTTCAGTATATAAGATATATTTGGTGTCCTTTTGATATTTTATGTAAATTATATAACATATATTTGGTGTGGTTTGTGACATTTTACATAGGGTGTGTAATATATATTTACTGTACTTTTTGGTATTTTCTGTACAGTAAATAATATATATTTGGTGTAATTTTTGATATTTTATGTACAGTATATTAAATATAATTAGTGTAGTTTTGATAGTTTATTTACAGTATATATAACAGATATTTGGTGTACTTTTTGATATTTTATGTACAATATGTAATATATATTTACTGTAATTTTTGATAATTTATTTACAGTATATAAAATATATTTGGTGTACTTTTAGTTAATATCATATATACAATATATGAAATATATTTACTGTACATTTTGATATTTTATGTACAATATAGAAGATATATTTGGTGTCCTTTTCATATTTTATGTAAATTATATAATATATATTTGGTGAAGTTTGTGATATTTTACATAGGGTGTGTAATATATATTTACTGTACTTTTTGATATTTTATTTACAGTATATATTATACATTTGGTGTAATTTTTGATATTTTATGTACAGTATATTAAATATAATTAATGTAGTTTTTGATAGTTTATTTACAGAATATATTACACATATTTGGTGTACTTTTTGATATTTTATGTACAGTATGTAATTTATATTTACTGTATTTTTGATATTTTATTTACAGTATATAAAATGTATTTGGTGTACTTTTAGTTAATGTTATATGTACAATATAGGAAATATATTTACTGTACATTTTGATATTTTATGTACACTATATAAGATATATTTGGTGTCCTTTTGATATTTTATGTAAATTATATAATATATATTTGGTGTAGATTGTGATATTTTACATAGGGTGTGTAAGATATATTTACTGTACTTTTTGATATTTTATTCACAGTAAATAATATACATTTGGTTTAATTTTTGATATTTTATGTACAGTATATAAAATATAATTACTGCAGTTTTTGATAGTTTATTTACAGTATATAAAACACAAATTTGGTGTACTTTTTGATATTTTATGTACAGAATGTAATATATATTTACTGTACATTTTGATATTTTATTTACAGTATATAAAATGTATTTGGTGTACTTTTAGTTAATATTATATTTACAATATATGAAATATATTTACTGTACATTTTGATATTTCATGTTCAGTATATAAGATATATTTGGTGTCCTTTTGATATTTTATGTAAATTATATAATATATATTTGGTGTAGTTTGTGATATTTTACATAGGGTGTGTAATATATATTTACTGTACTTTTTGGTATTTTCCTGACAGTAAATCATATATATTTGGTGTAATTTTTGATATTTTATGTACAGTATATTAAATATAATTAGTGTAGTTTTGATAGTTTATTTACAGTATATATAACACATATTTGGTGTACTTTTTGATATTTTATGTACAGTATGTAATATATATTTACTGTAATTTTTGATAATTTATTTACAGTATATAAAATGTATTTGGTGTACTTTTAGTTAATAATATATATACAATATATGAAATATATTTACTGTACATTTTGATATTTTATGTACAGTATAGAAGATATATTTGGTGTCCTTTTGATATTTTATGTAAATTATATAATATATATTTGGTGAAGTTTGTGATATTTTACATAGGGTGTGTAATATATATTTACTGTACTTTTTGATATTTTATTTAGCGTATATAATATACATTTGGTGTAATTTTTGATATTTTATGTACAGTATATTAAATATAATTACTGTAGTTTTTGATAGTTTATTTACATTATATATTACACATATTTGGTGTACTTTTTGATATTTTATGTACAGTATCTAATATATACTTACTGTATTTTTGATATTTTATTTACAGTATATAAAATGTATTTGGTGTACTTTTAGTTAATATTATATGTACAATATAGGAAATATATTTACTGTACATTTTGATATTTTATGTACACTATATAAGATATATTTGGTGTCCTTTTGATATTTTATGTAAATTATATAATATATATTTGGTGTAGATTGTGATATTTTACATAGGGTGTGTAAGATGTATTTACTGTACTTTTTGATAATTTATTTACAGTAAATAATATACATTTGGTTTAATTTTTGATATTTTATGTACAGTATATTAAATATAATTACTGCAGTTTTTGATAGTTTATTTACAGTATATAAAACACTAATTTGGAGTACTTTTTGATATTTTATGTACAGAATGTAATATATATTTACTGTACATTTTGATATTTTATTTACAGTATATAAAATGTATTTGGTGTACTTTTAGTTAATATTATATGTACAATCTATGAAATATATTTACTGTACATTTTGATATTTCATGTTCAGTATATAAGATATATTTGGTGTCCTTTTGATATTTTATGTAAATTATATAATATATATTTGGTGTAGTTTGTGATATTTTACATAGGGTGTGTAATATATATTTGCTGTACTTTTTGGTATTTTCTTTACAGTAAATAATATATATTTGGTGTAATATTTGATATTTTATGTACAGTATATTAAATATAATTAGTGTAGTTTTGATAGTTTATTTACATTATATATAACACATATTTGGTGTACTTTTTGATATTTTATGTACAGTATGTAATATATATTCACTGTAATTTTTGATATATTATTTACACTATATAAAATGTATTTCGTGTACTTTTAGTTAATATTATATGTACAATATATGAAATATATTTAGCGTACCTTTTGATATTTTATGTACAGTATATAAGATATATTTGGTGTCCTTTTGATATTTTATGTAAATTATATAATATATATTTAGTGTAGATTGTGATATTTTACATAGGGTGTGTAATATATATTTACTGTACTTTTTGATATTTTATTTACAGTAAATATTATACATTTGGTGTAATTTTTGATATTTTATGTACAGTATATTAAATATAATTACTGTAGTTTTTGATTGTTTATTTACAGTATATATAACACATATTTGGTGTACTTTTTGATATTTTATGTACAGTATGTAATATATATTTACTGTAATTTTTGATAATTTATTTACAGTATATAAAATGTATTTGGTGTACTTTTAGTTAATATTATATTTACAAAATATGAAATATATTTACTGTACATTTTGATATTTTATGTACAGTATAGAAGATATATTTGGTGTCCTTTTGATATTTTATGTAAATTATATAATATATATTTGGTGAAGTTTGTGATATTTTACATAGGGTGTGTAATATATATTTACTGTACTCTTTGATATTTTATTTACAGTATATAATATACATTTGGTGTAATTTTTGATATTTTATGTACAGTATATTAAATATAATTACTGTAGTTTTTGATAGTTTATTTACAGTATATATTACACATATTTGGTGTACTTTTTGATATTTTATGTACAGTATGTAATATATATTTACTGTACATTTTGATATTTTATTTACAGTATATAAAATGTATTTGGTGTACTTTTAGTTTATATTATATGTACAATATATGAAATATATTTACTGTAATTTTGATATTTTTTGTACAGTATATAAGATATATTTGGTGTCCTTTTGTTATTTTATGTAAATTATATAATATATATTTGGTGTAGATTGTGATATTTTACATAGGGTGTGTAAGATATATTTACTGTACTTTTTGATATTTTATTTACAATAAATAATATACATTTGGTGTAATTTTTGATATTTTATGTACAGTATATTAAATATAATTACTGCAGTTTTTGATAGTTTATTTACAGTATATAAAACACAAATTTGGTGTACTTTTTGATATTTTATGTACAGAATGTAATATATATTTACTGTACTTTTGATATTTTATTTACAGTATATAAAATGTATTTGGTGTACTTTTAGTTAATATTATATGTACAATATATGAAATATATTTACTGTACATTTTGATATTTCATGTTCAGTATATAAGATATATTTGGTGTCCTTTTGATATTTTATGTAAATTATATAATATATATTTGGTGTAGTTTGTGATATTTTACATAGGGTGTGTAATATATATTTACTGTACTTTTTGGTATTTTCTTTACAGTAAATAATATATATTTGGTGTAATTTTTGATATTTTATGTACAGTATATTAAATATAATTAGTGTAGTTTTGATAGTTTATTTACATTACATATAACACATATTTGGTGTACTTTTTGATATATTATGTACAGTATGTAATATATATTTACTGTAATTTTTGATAATTTATTTACTGTATATAAAATGTATTTGGTGTACTTTTAGTTAATATTATATGTACAATATATGAAATATATTTACTGTACTTTTTGATATTTTATGTACAGTATAATATATATATTTGGTGTCCTTTTGATATTTTATGTAAATTATATAATATATATTTGGTGTAGATTGTGATATTTTACATAGGGTGTGTAATATATATTTACTGTACTTTTTGATATTTTATTTACAGTAAATAATATACATTTGGTTTAATTTTTGATATTTTATGTACAGTATATTAAGTATAATTACTGCAGTTTTTGATAGTTTATTTACAGTATATAAAACACAAATTTGGTGTACTTTTTGATATTTTATGTACAGAATGTAATATATATTTACTGTACATTTTGATATTTTATTTACAGTATATAAAATGTATTTGGTGTACTTTTAGTTAATATTATATGTACAATATATGAAATATATTTACTGTACATTTTGATATTTCATGTTCAGTATATAAGATATAATTGGTGTCCTTTTGATATTTTATGGAAATTATATAATGTATATTTGGTGTAGTTTGTGATATTTTACATAGGGTGTGTAATATATATTTACTGTACTTTTTGGTATTTTCTTTACAGTAAATAATATATATTTGGTGTAATTTTTGATATTTTATGTACAGTATATTAAATATAATTAGTGTAGTTTTGATAGTTTATTTACAGTATATATAACACATATTTGGTGTACTTTTTGATATTTTATGTACAGTATGTAATATATATTCACTGTAATTTTTGATAATTTATTTACATTATATAAAATGAATTTGGTGTACTTTTAGTTAATATTATATATACAATATATGAAATATATTTACTGTACATTTTGATATTTTATGTACAGTATATAAGATATATTTGGTGTCCTTTTGATATTTTATGTAAATTATATAATATATATTTGGTGAAGATTGTGATATTTTACATAGGGTGTGTAATATATATTTATTGTAATTTTTGATATTTTATTTACAGTATATAATATACATTCGGTGTAATTTTTTATATTTTATGTACAGTATATTTAATATAATTATTGTAGTTTTAATAGTTTATTTACAGTATATATAACACATATTTGGTGTACTTTTTGATATTTTATGTACAGTATGTAATATAGATTTACTGTAATTTTTGATAATTTATTTACAGTATATGAAATGTATTTGGTGTACTTTTAGTTAATATTATATGTACAATATATGTAATATATTTACTGTACTTTTTGATATTTTACATACAGTATATAAGATATATTTGGTGACCTTCCGATATTTTTTGTAAATTATATAATATATATTTGGTGTAAATTTGAATATTTTACATAGGGTGTGTAATATATATTTACTGTATTTTGGATATTTTATTTACACCATATTATGTACATTTGGAGTAATTTTTGATATTTTATGTACAGTATATTGAATATAATTACTGTAGTTTTTAATAGTTTATTTACAGTATATATAACACATATTTAGTGTACTTTTTGATATTTTATGTACAGTATGTAATATATATTTACTGTAATTTTTGATATTTTATTTACAGTATATAAAATGTATTTGGTGTACTTTTAGTTAATATTATATGTACAATATATGAAATATATTTACTGTACTTTTTGATATTTTATGTACAGTATATGAGATATATTTGGTGTCCTTTGATATTTATTGTAAATTATAAAATATATACTTGGTGTAGTTTTTGATATTTTACATAGTGTGTGTCATATATATTCACTGTCCTTTTTGATATTTTATTTACGGTATATAATATACATTTGGTGTGATTTTTGAAATTTTATGTACAGTATATTAAATATAATTACTGTAGTTTTTGATAGTTTACAGTATATATAACACATATTTGGTGTACTTTTTGATATTTTATGTACAGTATGTAATATATATTTACTGTAATTTTTGATATTTTATTTACAGTATATAAAATGTATTTGGTGTACTTTTAGTTAATATTATATGTACAATATATGAAATATATTTACTGTACTTTTTCATATTTTATGTACAGTATATGAGATATATTTGGTGTCCTTTGATATTTATTGTAAATTATAAAATATATACTTGGTGTAGTTTTTGATATTTTACATAGTGTGTGTCATATATATTCACTGTCCTTTTTGATATTTTATTTACGGTATATAATATAGATTTGGTGTGATTTTTGAAATTTTATGTACAGTATATTAAATATAAATACTGTAGTTTTTGATAGTTTACAGTATATATAACACATATTTGGTGTACTTTTTGATATTTTATGTACAGTATGTAATATATATTTACTGTAATTTTTGATATTTTATTTACAGTATATAAAATGTATTTGGTGTACTTTTAGTTAATATTATATGTACAATATATGTAATATATTTACTGTACTTTTTGGTATTTTACATACAGTATATAAGATATATTGGGTGACCTTCCGATATTTTTTGTAAATTATGTAATATATATTTGGTGTAAATTTGGATATTTTACATAGGGTGTGTAATATATATTTACTGTATTTTGGATATTTTATTTACACCATATAATGTACATTTGGAGTAATTTTTGATATTTTATGTACAGTATATTGAATATAATTACTGTAGTTTTTAATAGTTTATTTACAGTATATATAACACATATTTGGTGTACTTTTTGATATTTTATGTATAGTATGTAATATATATTTACTGTAATTTTTGATATTTTATTTACAGTATATAAAATGTATTTGGTGTACTTTTAGTTAATATTATATGTACAATATATGAAATATATTTACTGTACTTTTTGATATTTTATGTACAGTATATGAGATATACTTGGTGTCCTTTGATATTTATTGTATATTATAAAATATATACTTGGTGTAGTTTTTGATATTTTACATAGTGTGTGTCATATATATTCACTGTCCTTTTTGATATTTTATTTACGGTATATAATATACATTTGGTGTGATTTTTGAAATTTTATGTACAGTATATTAAATAGAATTACTGTAGTTTTTGATAGTTTACAGTATATATAACACATATTTGGTGTACTTTTTGATATTTTATGTACAGTATGTAATATATATTTACTGTAATTTTTGATATTTTATTTACAGTATATAAAATGTATTTGTTGTACTTTTAGTTAATATTATATGTACAATATATGAAATATATGTACTGTACTTTTTGATATTTTATGTACAGTATATGAGATATATTTGGTGTCCTTTGATATTTATTGTAAATTATAAAATATATACTTGGTGTAGTTTTTGATATTTTACATAGTGTGTGTCATATATATTCACTGTCCTTCTTGATATTTTATTTACGGTATATAATATACATTTGGTGTGATTTTTGAAATTTTATGTACAGTATATTAAATAGAATTACTGTAGTTTTTGATAGTTTACAGTATATATAACACATATTTGGTGTACTTTTTGATATTTTATGTACAGTATGTAATATATATTTACTGTAATTTTTGATATTTTATTTACAGAATATAAAATGTATTTGGTGTACTTTTAGTTAATATTATATGTACAATATATGTAATATATTTACTGTACTTTTTGATATTTTACATACAGTATATAAGATATATTTGGTGACCTTCCGATATTTTTTGTAAATTATATAATATATATTTGGTGTAAATTTGGATATTTTACATAGGGTGTGTAATATATATTTACTGTATTTTGGATATTTTATTTACACCATATAATGTACATTTGGAGTAATTTTTGATATTTTATGTACAGTATATTGAATATAATTACTGTAGTTTTTAATAGTTTATTTACAGTCTATATAACACATATTTGGTGTACTTTTTGATATTTTATGTACAGTATGTAATATATATTGACTGTAATTTTTGATATTTTATTTACAGTATATAAAATGTATTTGGTGTACTTTTAGTTAATATTATATGTACAATATATGAAATATATTTACTGTACTTTTTGATATTTTATGTACAGTATATGAGATATATTTGGTGTCCTTTGAAATTTATTGTAAATTATAAAATATATACTTGGTGTAGTTTTTGATATTTTACATAGTGTGTGTCATATATATTCACTGTCCTTTTTGATATTTTATTTACGGTATATAATATACATTTGGTGTGATTTTTGAAATTTTATGTACAGTATATTAAATATAATTACTGTACTTTTTGATAGTTTACAGTATATATAACACATATTTGGTGTACTTTTTGATATTTTATGTACAGTATGTAATATATATTTACTGTAAATTTGATATTTTATTTACAGTATATAAAATGTATTTGGTGTACTTTTAGTTAATATTATATGTACAATATATGAAATATATTTACTGTACTTTTTGATATTTTATGTACAGTATATGAGATATATTTGGTGTCCTTTGATATTTATTGTAAATTATAAAATATATACTTGGTGTAGTTTTTGATATTTTACATAGTGTGTGTCATATATATTCACTGTCCTTTTTGATATTTTATTTACGGTATATAATATACATTTGGTGTGATTTTTGAAATTTTATGTACAGTATATTAAATATAATTACTGTAGTTTTTGATAGTTTACAGTATATATAACACATATTTGGTGTACTTTTTGATATTTTATGTACAGTATGTAATATATATTTACTGAAATTTTTGATATTTTATTTACAGTATATAAAATGTATTTGGTGTACTTTTAGTTAATATTATATGTACAATATATGGAATATATTTACTGTACTTTTTGATATTTTACCTACAGTATATAAGATATATTTGGTGACCTTCCGATATTTTTTGTAAATTATATAATATATCTTTGGTGTAAATTTGGATATTTTACATAGGGTGTGTAATATATATTTACTGTATTTTGGATATTTTCTTTACACCATATAATGTACATTTGGAGTAATTTTTGATATTTTATGTACAGTATATTGAATATAATTACTGTAGTTTTTAATAGTTTATTTACAGTATATATAACACATATTTGGTGTACTTTTTGATATTTTATGTATAGTATGTAATATATATTTACTGTAATTTTTGATATTTTATTTACAGTATATAACATGTATTTGGTGTACTTTTAGTTAATATTATATGTACAATATATGAAATATATTTACTGTAGTTTTTGATATTTTACGTACAGTATATAGGATATATTTGGTGTCCTTCCGATATTTTTTGTAAATTATATAATGTATATTTGGTGTAATATATGATATTTTACATAGGGTGTGTAATATATATTTACTGTATTTTGGATATATTATTTACACTATATAATGTACATTTGGAGTAATTTTTGACATTTTATGTACAGTATATTAAATACAATTACTGTATTTTTTGATAGTTTATTTACAGTATATATAACACATGTTTGGTGTAATTTTTGATATTTTATGTACAGTATGTAATATATATTTACTGTACTTTTTGATATTTTATTTACAGTATATAAAATGTATTTGGTGTACTTTTAGTTAATATTATATGTACAATATATGAAATATATTTACTGTACTTTTTGATATTTTATGTACAGTATATGAGATATATTTTGTGTCCTTTGATATTTATTGTAAATTATAAAATATATACTTGGTGTAGTTTTTGATATTTTACATAGTGTGTGTCATATATATTCACTGTCCTTTTTGATATTTTATTTACGGTATATAATATACTTTTGGTGTGATTTTTGAAATTTTATGTACAGTATATTAAATATAATTACTGTAGTTTTTGATAGTTTACAGTATATATAACACATATTTGGTGTACTTTTTGATATTTTATGTACAGTATGTAATATATATTTACTGTAATTTTTGATATTTTATTTACAGTATATAAAATGTATTTGGCGTACTTTTAGTTAATATTATATGTACAATATATGAAATATATTTACTGTACTTTTTGATATTTTATGTACAGTATATGAGATATATTTGGTGTCCTTTGATATTTATTGTAAATTATAAAATATATACTTGGTGTAGTTTTTGATATTTTACATAGTGTGTGTCATATATATTCACTGTCCTTTTTGATATTTTATTTACGGTATATAATATACATTTGGTGTGATTTTTGAAATTTTATGTACAGTATATTAAATATAATTACTGTAGTTTTTGATAGTTTACAGTATATATAACACATATTTGGTGTACTTTTTGATATTTTATGTACAGTATGTAATATATATTTACTGTAATTTTTGATATTTTATTTACAGTATATAAAATGTATTTGGTGTACTTTTAGTTAATATTATATGTACAATATATGTAATATATTTACTGTACTTTTTGATATTTTACATACAGTATATAAGATATATTTGGTGACCTTCCGATATTTTTTGTAAATTATATAATATATATTTGGTGTAAATTTGGATATTTTACATAGGGTGTGTAATATATATTTACTGTATTTTGGATATTTTATTTAAACCATATAATGTACATATGGAGTAATTTTTGATATTTTATGTTCAGTATATTAAATATAATTACTGTAGTTTTTAGTAGTATATTTAGAGTATATATAACACATATTTGGTGGACTTTTTGATATTTTATGTACAGTATGTAATATATATTTACTGTAATATTTGATATTTTATTTACAGTATATAAATTGTATTTGGTGTACTTTTAGTTAATATTATATGTACAATATATGAAATATATTTACTGTACATTTTGATATTTTATGTACAGTATATAAGATATATTTGGTGTCCTTTTGCTATTTTATGTAAATTATATAATATATATTTGGTGTAGTTTTTGATATTTTACATAGGGTGTGCAATGTATATTTACTGTACTTTTTGATATTTTATTTACAGTATATTATACATTTGGTGTAATATTTTATATTTTATGTACAGTATATTAAATATAATTACTGTAGCTTTTGATAGTTTATTTAAAGTATATATAACACATATTTGGTTTACTTTTTTATATTTTCGGAACTGTATGTAATATATATTTACTGTACTTTTTATATTTTATTTACAGTATATAAAATGTATTTCGTGTACTGTTAGTTAATATTATATGTACAATATATGAAATATATTTACTGTACTTTTTGATATTTTATGTACAGTATATAAGATATATTTGGTGTCCTTTTGATATTTTATGTAAATTATATAATATATATTTGGTGTAGATTGTGATATTTTACATATGGTGTGTAATATATATTTAGTGTACTTTTTGATATTTTATTTACAGTAAATAATATACTTTTGGTGTAATTTTTGATATTTAATGTACAGTATATTATATATAATTACTGTAGTATTTGATAGTTTATTCACAGTATATATAACACATACTTGGTGTACTTTTTTATATTTCATGTACTGTATGTAATATATATTTACTGTAATTTTTGATATTTTATTTACACTATATAAAATGTATTTGGTGTACTTTTAGTTAATATTATATGTACAATACATGAAATATATTTACTGTAATTGTTGATATTTTATGTACAGTATATTACATATATTTGGTGTCCTTTTGATATTTTATGTAAATTATATAATATATATTTGGTGTAGATTGTGATATTTTAAATATGGTGTGTAATATATATTTACTGTACTTTTTGGTATTTTATTTACAGTAAATAATATACATTTGGTGTAATTTTTGATATTTTATATACAGTGTATTAAATATAATTACTGTAGTTTTTGATAGTTTATTTACAGCATATATAACACATATTTGGTGTACTTTTTGATATTTTATGTACAGTATGTAGTATATATTCACTGTAATTTTTCATATATTATTTACACTATATAAAGTTTATTTGGTGTACTTTTAGTTAATATTATATGTACAATATATGAAATATATTTACTGTGCATTTTGATATTTTATGTACAGTATATAGGATATATTTGGTGTCCTTTTGATATTATATGTAAATTATATAATATATATTTGGTGCAGATTGTGATATTTTACATATGGTGTGTAATATATATTTCCTGTACTTTTTGAAAGTTTATTTACACTATATGAAATGTATTTGGTGTACTTTTAGTTAATATTATATGTACAATATATGAAATATATTTACTGTAGTTTTTGATATTTTATGTACAGTATATAAGATATGTTTGGTGTCCTTTTGATATTTTATGTAAATTATATAATATATATTTGTTGTAGATTGTGATATTTTTCATATGGTGTGTAATATATATTTACTGTACATTTTGATATTTTATTTACAGTAAATAATATACATTTGGTGTAATTTTTGATATTTTATGTACAGTATATTAAATTTAATTACTGTAGTTTTGATAGTTTATTTACAGTGTATATAACACATATTTGTTGTACTATTTGATATTTTATGTACAGTATGTAATATAAATTTACTGTAATTTTTGGTATTTTATTTACAGTATATAAAATCTATTTGGTGTACTTTTAGTTAATATTACATGTACAATATATGAAATATATTTACTGTACATTTTGATATTTTTGTACAGTATATAAGGTATATTTGGTATCCTTTTGATATTTTATGTAAATTATATAATATATATTTGGTGTAGTTTGTGATATTTTACATAGGGTGTGTAATATATATTTACTGTACTTTTTGGTATTTAATTTACAGTAAATAATATACATTTGGTGTAATTTTTGGTATTTTATGTACAGTATATTAAATATAATTACTGTAGATTTTGATAGTTTATTTACAGTATATATAACACATATTTGGTGTACTTTTTGATATTTTATGTACAGTATGTAATATATACTCACTGTAATTTTTGATATTTTATTTACACTATATAAAATGTATTTGGTGTACTTTTAGTTAATATTATATGTACAATATATGAAATATATTTACTGTACTTTTTGGTATTTTATGTACAGTATATAAGATATATTTGGTGTACTTTTGATATCTTATGAAAATTATATAATATATATTTGATGTAGATTGTGATATTTTACATATGGTGTGTAATATATATTTAATGCAATTTTTGATATTTTATTTACTGTAAATAACATACATTTGGTGTAATTTTTTATATTTTATGTACAGTATATTAAATATAATTACTGTAGTTTTTGATAGTTTATTTAGTGTATATATAACACATATTTGGTGTACTATTTGATAATATATGTACAGTATGTAATATATAGTTACTGTAATTTTTGATATTTTATTTACACTATATAAAATATATTCGTTGTACTTTTAGTTAATATTATATATACAATATATGAAATATATTTACTGTACATTTTGATATTTTATGTAAAGTATATAAGGTATATTTTGTGTCCTTTTGATATTTTATGTAAATTATATAATATATATTTGGTGTAGTTTTTGATATTTTACATAGTGTGTGTAATATATATTTACTGTAATTTTTGGTGCTTTATTTAGAGTAAATAATATACATTTGGTGTAATTTTTGATATTTTATGTACAGTAAATTAAAAATAATTACTGTAGTTTTTGATAGTTTATTTACAGTATATATAACACATATTTTGTGTACTTTTTGGTATTTTATCTACAGTATGTAATATATATTCACTGTAATTTTTTATATTTTATTTACGCTATATAAAAGGTATTTGGTGTACTTTTAGTTAATATTATATGTACAATATATGAAATATATTTACTGTAATTTTTGATATTTTATGTACAGTATATAAGATATATTTGGTGTCCTTTTGATAGTTTCTGTAAATTATATAATATATATTTGGTGTAGATTGTGATACTTTACATATGGTGTGTAATATATATTTACTGTAGTTTTTGATATTTTATTTACAGTATATAAAATGTATTTGGTGTACTGTTAGTTAATATTATATGTACAATATATGAAATATATTTACTGTACATTTTGATATTTTATGTACAGTATATCAGATATATTTGGTGTACTTTTGATATTTTATGTAAATTATATAATATATATTTTGTGTAGATTGTGATATTTTACATAAAGTGTGTCATATATATTTACTGTTGTTTTTGATATATTATTTACAGTAAATAACATACATTTGGTGAAATTTCTGATATTTTTTGTACAGTATATTAAATATAATTACTGTAGTTTTTCATAGTTTATTTACAGTATATATAACACATATTTGGTGTAGTTTTTGATAATATATGTACAGTATGTAATTTATATTTACTGTAATTTTTGATATTTTATTGACAGTATATAAAATGTATTCGGTGAACTTTTAGTTAATATTATATATACAATATATGAAATATATTTACTGTACATTTTGATATTTTATGTACAGTATATAAGGTATATTTGGGGTCCTTTTGATATTTTATGTAAATTATATAATATATATTTGGTGTAGTTTATGATGTTTTACATAGGGTGTGTAATATATATTTATTGTACTATTTGATATATTATTTACAGTAAATAATATACATTAGGTGTAATTTCTGATATTTTATGTACAGTATATTAAATATAATTACTGTAGTATTTGATAGTTTATTTACAGTATATATAACACATATTTGGTGTACTTTTTGATATTTTATGTACAGTATGTAATATATATTCACTGTAATTTTTGATATTTTATTTACACTATATAAAATGTATTTGGTGTACTTTTAGTTAATATTATATATACAATATATGAAATATATTTACTGTAAATTTTGATATTTTATGTACAGTATATAAGGTTTATTTTGTGTCCTATTGATATTTTATATAAATTACATAATATATATTTGGTGTAGTTTGTGATATTTTACATAGGGTGTGTAATATATATTTACTGTACTTTTTGGTATTTTATTTACAGTAAATAATATACATTTGGTGTAATTTTTGATATTTTATGTACAGTATATTAAATATAATTACTGTAGTTTTTGATAGTTTATTTACAGCATATATAACACATATTTGGTGTACTTTTTGATATTTTATGTACACTATGTAGTATATATTCACTGTAATTTTTCATATTTGATTTACACTATATAAAGTTTATTTGGTGTACTTTTAGTTAATATTATATGTACAATATATGAAATATATTTACTGTACTTTTTGATATTTTATGTACAGTATATAGGATATATTTGGTGTCCTTTTGCTATTATATATAAATTATATAATATATATTTGTTGTAGATTGTGATATTTTACATATGGTGTGTAATATATATTTACTGTACTTTTTGAAAGTTTATTTACACTATATTAAATGTATTTGGTGTACTTTTAGTTAATATTATATGTACAATATATGAAATATATTTACTGTAATTTTTCATATTTTATGTACAGTATATAAGATATATTTGGTGTCCGTTTGATATTTTATGTAAATTATATAATATATATTTGGTGTAGATTGTGATATTTTTCATATAGTGTGTAATATATATTTACTGTACATTTTGATATTTTATTTACAGTAAATAATATAAATTTGGTGTAATTTTTGATATTTTATGTACAGTATATTAAATTTAATTGCTGTAGTTTTTGATAGTTTATTTACAGTGTATATAACACATATTTGTTGTACTATTTGATATTTTATGTACAGTATGTAATATAAATTTACTGTACTTTTTGATATTTTATTTACAGTATATAAAATGTATTTAGTGTACTTTTAGTTAATATTACATGTACAATATATGAAATATATTTACTGTACATTTTGATATTTTATTTACAGTATATAAGGTATATTTGGTGTGCTTTTGATATTTTATGTAAATTATATAATATATATTTGGTGTAGTTTGTGATATTTTACATAGGGTGTGTAATATATATTTACTGTACTTTTTGGTATTTTATTTACAGTAAATAATATACATTTGGTGTAATTTTTGATATTTTATGTACAGTATATTAAATATAATTACTGTAGATTTTGATAGTTTATTTACAGTATATATAACACATATTGGGTGTACTTTTTGATATTTTATGTACAGTATGTAATATATAATCACTGAAATTTTTGATATTTTATTTACACTATATAAAATGTAATTGGTGTACTTTTAGTTAATAATATATGTACAATATATGAAATATATATACTGTACTTTTTGATATTTTATGTACATCATATAAGATATATTTGGTGTCCATTTGATATTTTATGTAAATTATATAATATATATTTGGTGTAGTTTTTGATATTTTACATAGGGTGTGTAGTATATATTTACTGTCCTTTTTGATATTTTATTTACAGTATATAATTTACATTTGGTGTAATTTTTGATAATTTATATACAGTACATTGAATTTAATTACTGTAGTTTTTGATAATTACCGTATATATAACACATATTTGGTGTACTTTTTGATATTTTATGTACAGTATATAATATATATTTACTGTAATGTTTGATATTTTATTTACAGTATATAAAATGTATTTGGTGGACTTTTAGTTAATATTATATGTACAATATATGTAATATATTTACTATACTTTTTGATATTTTACGTACAGTATATAAGATATAATTGGTGTCCTTCCGATATTTTTTGTGAATTATATAATATATAGTTGGTGTAAATTTGGATATTTTACATAGGGTGTGTAAGATATATTACTGTACTTTTTGATATATTATTTACAGTATATAAAATGTATTTGGTGTACTTTTAGTTAATATTATAGGTACAATATATGAAATATATTTACTGTACTTTTTGATATTTTATGTAGAGTATATAAGATATATTTGGTGTATTGTTGATATTTTATGTAAATTAAATTATATTTATTTGGTGCAGTTTTTGATATTTTACATAGATTGTAATATATATTTACTGTAATTTTCATATTTTATTTACAGTACATAATATACATTAGGTGTAATTTTTGATATTTTATGTACTGTATATTAAACATAATTACTGTAGTTTTTGATACTTTTTTTAGAGTATATATAACACATATTTGGTGTAATTTTTGATATATTATGTACAGTATGTAATGTATATTTACTGTAATTTTTGATATTTTATTTACAGTATATAAAATGTATTTGGTGTACTTTTAGTAAATATTATATGTACAATACATGAAATATATTTACTGTACTTTTTGATATTTTATGTAGCATATATAAGGTATACTTGGTGTCCTTTTGATATTTTATGTAAATTATATAATATATATTTTTTGTAGTTTTTGATAATTTACATAGAGTGTAATATATATTTACTGTCCTTTTTCGTATTTTATTTAGAGTATATAATATACATTTGGTGTAATTTTTGATATTTTAAGTCCAGTATATTAAATATAATTACTGTAGTTTTTGATAGTTTATTTACAGTATATATAACAAATATTTGGTGTACTTTTTGATATTTTATGTACTGTATATAATATATATTTACTGAATTTTGAAATTTTATTTACAGTATATAAAATGTATTTGCTGTACTTTTAGTTAATATTATATGTACAATATATGAAACATATTTACTGTAGATTTTGATATTTTATGTGCAGTATATAAGATATATTTGGTGGCCTTTTGATATTTTATGTAAATTATAAAATATATATTTGGTGTAGTTTTTGATATTTTACATAGGGTGTGTAATATATATTTACCGTCCTTTTTGATATTTTCTGTACACTATATAATATACATTTGGTGTAATTTTTGATATTTTATGTACAGTATATTAAATATATTTACTGTAGTTTTTGATATTTTACGTACAGTATATAGGATATATTTGGTGTCCTGGCGATATTTTTTGTAAATTATATAATATATATTTGGTGTAATATTTGATATTTTACATAGGGTGGGTAATATATATTTACTGTATTTTGGATATATTATTTACACTATATAATGTACATTTGGAGTAATTTTTGACATTTTATGTACAGTATATTAAATATAATTACTGTAGTTTTTGATAGTTTATTTACAGTATATATAACACATATTTGGGGTACTTTTGATATTTTATGTACAGTATGTAATATATATTTACTGTACTTTTTGATACTTTATTTACAGTATATAAAATGTATTTGGTGTACTTTTAGTTAATATTATATGCACAATATATGAAATATATTTACTGTATTTTTGATATTTTATGTACAGTATATAATATATATTTGGTGTCCTTTTGATATTTTATGTAAATTATATAATATATATTTGGTGTAGTCTTTGATATTTTACATAGGGTGTGTAGTAAATATTTACTGTCCTTTTTGATATTTTATTTACAGTATATGATATACGTTTGCTGTAATTTTTGATATTTTATGAAAAGTATATTAAATATAATTACTGTAGTTTTTGATAGCTTATTTACAGTATATATAACACGTTTGGTGTACTTTTTGATATTATATGTACAGTATGCAATATATGTTTACTGTAGTTTTTGATATTTTATTTAGAGTATACAAAATGTATTTGTTGTACTTTTAGTTAATATAATATGTACAATATATGAAATATATTTACTGTAGTTTTTGATATTTTACGTACAGTATATAAGATATATTTGGTGTCCTTCCGATATTTTTTGTAAAGTGTATAATATATATTTGGTGTAATTTTTGATATTTTACCTAGGGTGTGTAATATATATTTACTGTATTTTGGATATTTTATTTACACTATATAATGTACATTTGGAGTAATTTTTGATATTTTATGTACTGTATATTTAATATAATTTCTGTAGTTTTTTATAGTTTATTTACAGTATATACAACACGTATTTGGTGTACTATTTGATATTTTATGTACAGTATGTAATATATATTTATTGTAATTTTGGATATTTTATTTACAGTATAGAAAATGTATTTGGTGTACTTTTAGTTAATAATATATGTACAATATATGAAATATATACTGTACATTTTGATATTTTATGTACAGTATATAAGTTATATTTGGTGTCCTTTTGATATTTTATGTAAATTATATAATATATATTTGGTGTAGTTTTTTATATTTTACATAGGTTGTGTAGTATATATTTACTGTCCTTTTTGATATTTTATTTTCAGTATATAATATACATTTGGTGAAATATTTGATAATTTATATACAGTACATTGAATATAATTACTGTAGTTTTTGATAATTACAGTATATATAACACATATTTGGTGTTCTTTTTGATATTTTATGTAGAGTATGTAATATATATTTACTGTAATTTTTGATATTTCCTTTACAGAATATAAAATGTATTTGGTGTACTTTTAGTTAATATTATATGTACAATATATGAAATATATTTACTGTAGTTTTTGATATTTTACGTACTGTATAGAAGATATATTTGGTGTCCTTCCGATATTTTTTGTAAATTATATAATATATATTTGGTGTAGTTTGTGATATTTTACATAGGGTGTGTAATATATATTTACTGTACTTTTTGGTATTTTATTTACAGTAAATAATATACATTTGGTGTAATTTTTGATATTTTATATACAGTATATTAAATATAATTACTGTAGTTTTTGATAGTTTATTTACAGCATATATAACACATATTTGGTGTACTTTTTGATATTTTATGTACAGTATGTAATATATATTCACTGTAATTTTTGATATTTTATTTACACTATATAAAATGTATTTGGTGTACTTTTAGTAAATATTATATGTACAATATATGAAATATATTTACTGTATATTTTGGTATTTTATGTACAGTATATAAGTTACATTTGGTGTACTTTTGATATCTTATGAAAATTATATAATATATATTTGGTGTAGATTGTGATATTTTACATATTGTGTGTAATATATATTTACTGCACTTTTTGATATTTTATTTACTGTAAATAACATGCATTTGGTGTAATTTTTTATATTATATGTACAGTATATTAAATATAATTACTGTAGTTTTTGATAGTTTATTTAGAGTATATATAACACATATTTGGTGTACTTTTTGATAATATATGTACAGTATGTAATATATAGTTACTGTAATATTTGATATTTTACTTACAGTATATAAAATGTATTAAGTGTACTTTTAGTTAATATTATATATACAATATATGAAATATATTTACTGTACATTTTGATATTTTATGTACAGTATATAAGGTACATTTTGTGTCCTTTTGATATTTTATGTAAATTATATAATATATATTTGGTGTAGTTTTTGATATTTTACATAGTGTGTGTAATGTATATTTACTGTAATTTTTGGTGCTTTATTTACAGTAAATAATATACATTTGGTGTAATTTTTGATATTTTATGTACAGTAAATTAAATATAATTACTGTAGTTTTTGATAGTTTATTTACACTATATATAAAACATATTTGGTGTACTTTTTGATATTTTATCTGCAGTGTGTAATATATATTCACTGTAATTTTTGATATTTTTTTACACTATATAAAATATATTTGGTGTACTTTTAGTTAATATTATATGTACAATATATGAAATATATTTACTGTTCTTTTTGATATTTTATGTACAGTATAAAAGATATATTTGGTATCCTTTTGATATTTAATGTACATTATATAATATATATTTGGTGTAGATTGTGATATTTTACGTATGGTGTGTAATGTATATTTACTGTATTTTTGATATATTATTTACAGTAAATAACATACATTTGGTGTAATTTTTGATATTTTATGTACAGTATATTAAATATAATTACCGTAGTTTTTCATAGTTTATTTAGAGTATATATAACACATATTTGGTGTACTTTTTGTTAATATATGTACAGTATGTAATATATATTTACTGTAATTTTTGATATTTTTTTTACAGTATATAAAATGTATTCGGTGTACTTTTAGTTAATATTATATATACAATATATGAAATATATTTACTGTACATTTTGATATTTTATGTACGGTATATAAGGTATATTTGGTGTCCTTTTGATATTTTATGTAAATTATATAATATATATTTGGTGTAGTTTGTGATATTTTACATAGGGTGTGTAATATATATTTACTGTACTTTTTGGTATTTTATTTACAGTAAATAATGTACATTTGGTATAATTTTTGATATTTTGTGTACAGTATATTAAATATAATTACTGTAGTTTTTGATAGTTTATTTACAGTATATATAACACATATTTGGTGTACTTTTTGATATTTTATCTACAGTATGTAATATATATTCACTGTAATTTTTGATATTTTATTTACACTACATAAAATGTATTTGGTGTACTTTTAGTTAATATTATATGTACAATATATGAAATATATTTACTGTATATTTTGATATTTTATGTAGAGTATATAAGATATATTTGGGGTCCTTTTGATATTTTATGTAAATTATATAACATATATTTTGTGTAGATTGTGATATTTTACATGTGGTGTGTAATATATATTTACAGTACTTTTTGACATTTTATTTACACCATATAAAATATATTTGGTGTACTTTTAGTTAATATTATATGTACAATATATGAAATATATTTACTGTACATTTTGACAATTTATGTACAGTATATAAGATATATTTGGTGTCCTTTTGATATTTTATGTAAATTATATAATATATATTTGGTGTAGATTGTGATATTTTACATACGGTGTGTAATATATATTTACTGTACTTTTTGGTATTTTATTTACAGTAAATAATATATATTTGGTGTAATTTTTGATATTTTATGTACAGTATATTAAATATAATTACTGTAGTTTTTGATAGTTTATTTACAGTATATATAACACATACTTGGTGTACTTTTTGATATTTTATGTACAGTATGTAATATATATTCACTGTAATTTTTGATATTTTATTTACACTATATAAAATGTATTTGGTGTACTTTTAGTTAATATTATATGTACAATATATGTAATATATTTACTGTACTTTTTGATATTTTACATACAGTATATAAGATATATTTGGTGACCTTCCGATATTTTTTGTAAATTATACAATATATATTTGGTGTAAATTTGGATATTTTACATAGGGTGTGTAATATATATTTACTGTATTTTGGATATTTTATTTACACCATATAATGTACATTTGGAGTAATTTTTGATATTTTATGTACAGTATATTGAATATAATTACTGTAGTTTCTAATAGTTTATTTACAGTATATATAACAGATATTTGGTGTACTTTTTGATATTTTATGTACAGTATGTAATATATATTTACTGTAATTTTTGATATTTTATTTACAGTATATAAAATGTATTTGGTGTACTTTTAGATAATATTATATGTACAATATATGAAATATATTTACTGTACTTTTTGATATTTTATGTACAGTATATGAGATATATTTGGTGTCCTTTGATATTTATTGTAAATTATAAAATATAAACTTGGTGTAGTTTTTGAAATTTTACATAGTGTGTGTCATATATATTCACTGTCCTTTTTGATATTTTATTTACGGTATATAATATACATTTGGTGTGATTTTTGAAACTTTATGTACAGTATATTAAATATAATTACTGTAGTTTTTGATAGTTTACAGTATATATAACACATATTTGGTGTACTTTTTGATATTTTATGTACAGTATGTAATATATATTTACTGTAATTTTTGATATTTTATTTACAGTATATAAAATGTATTTGGTGTACTTTTAGTTAATACTATATGTACAATATATGTAATATATTTACTGTACTTTTTGATAATTTACATACAGCATATAAGATATATTTGGTGACCTTCCGATATTTTTTGTAAATTATATAATATATATTTGGTGTAAATTTGGATATTTTACATAGGGTGTGTAATATATATTTACTGTATTTTGGATATTTTATTTACACCATATAATGTACATTTGGAGTAATTTTTGATATTTTATGTACAGTATATTGAATATAATTACTGTAGATTTTAATAGTTTATTTACAGTATATATAACACATATTTGGTGTACTTTTTGATATTTTATGTACAGTATGTAATATATATTTACTGTAATTTTTGATATTTTATTTACAGTATATAAAATGTATTTGGTGTACTTTTAGTTAATATTATATGTACAATATATGAAATATATTTACTGTACTTTTTGATATTTTATGTACAGTATATGAGATATATTTGGTGTCCTTTGATATTTATTGTAAATTATAAAATATATACTTGGTGTAGTTTTTGATATTTTACATAGTGTGTGTCATATATATTCACTGTCCTTTTTGATATTTTATTTACGGTATATAATATACATTTGGTGTGATTTTTGAAATTTTATGTACAGTATATTAAATATAATTACTGTAGTTTTTGATAGTTTACAGTATATATAACACATATTTGGTGTACTTTTTGATATTTTATGTACAGTATGTAATATATATTTACTGTAATTTTTGATATTTTATTTACAGTATATAAAATGTATTTGGTGTACTTTTAGTTAATATTATATGTACAATATATGTAATATATTTACTGTACTTTTTGATATTTTATGTACAGTATATGAGATATATTTGGTGTCCTTTGATATTTATTGTAAATTATAAAATATATACTTGGTGTAGTTTTTGATATTTTACATAGTGTGTGTCATATATATTCACTGTCCTTTTTGATATTTTATTTACGGTATATAATATACATTTGGTGTGATTTTTGAAATTTTATGTACAGTATATTAAATATAATTACTGTAGTTTTTGATAGTTTACAGTATATATAACACATATTTGGTGTACTTTTTGATATTTTATGTACAGTATGTAATATATATTTACTGTAATTTTTGATATTTTATTTACAGTATATAAAATGTATTTGGTGTACTTTTAGTTAATATTATATGTACAATATATGTAATATATTTACTGTACTATTTGATATTTTACATACAGTATATAAGATATATTTGGTGACCTTCCGATATTTTTTGTAAATTATATAATATATATTTGGTGTAAATTTGGATATTTTACATAGGGTGTGTAATATATATTTACTGTATTTTGGATATTTTATTTACACCATATAATGTACATTTGGAGTAATTTTTGATATTTTATGTACAGTATATTGAATATAATTACTGTGGTTTTTAATAGTTTATTTACAGTATATATAACACATATTTGGTGTACTTTTTGATATTTTATGTATAGTATGTAATATATATTTACTGTAATTTTTGATATTTTATTTACAGTATATAAAATGTATTTGGTGTACTTTTAGTTAATATTATATGTACAATATATGAAATATATTTACTGTACTTTTTGATATTTTATGTACAGTATATGAGATATATTTGGTGTCCTTTGATATTTATTGTAAATTATAAAATATATACTTGGTGTAGTTTTTGATATTTTACATAGTGTGTGTCATATATATTCACTGTCCTTTTTGATATTTTATTTACGGTATATAATATACATTTGGTGTGATTTTTGAAATTTTATGTACAGTATATTAAATATAATTACTGTAGTTTTTGATAGTTTACAGTATATATAACACATATTTGGTGTACTTTTTGATATTTTATGTGCAGTATGTAATATATATTTACTGTAATTTTTGATATTTTATTTACAGTATATAAAATGTATTTGGTGTACTTTTAGTTAATATTATATGTACAATATATGTAATATATTTACTGTACTTTTTGATATTTTACATACAGTATATAAGATATATTTGGTGACCTTCTGATATTTTTCGTAAATTATATAATATATATTTGGTGTAAATTTGGATATTTTACATAGGGTGTGTTATATATATTTACTGTATTTTGGATATTTTATTTACACCATATAATGTACATTTGGAGTAATTTTCGATATTTTATGTACAGTATATTGAATATAATTACTGTGGTTTTTAATAGTTTATTTACAGTATATATAACACATATTTGGTGTAATTTTTGATATTTTATGTATAGTATGTAATATATATTTACTGTAATTTTTGATTATTTACAGTATATAAAATGTATTTGGTGTACTTTTAGTTAATATTTTATGTACAATATATGAAATATATTTACTGTACTTTTTGATATTTTATGTACAGTATATGAGATATATTTGGTGTCCTTTGATATTTATTGTAAATTATAAAATATATACTTGGTGTAGTTTTTGAGATTTTACATAGTGTGTGTCATATATATTCACTGTCCTTTTTGATATTTTATTTACGGTATATTATACATTTGGTGTGATTTTTGAAATTTTATGTACAGTATATTAAATATAATTACTGTAGTTTTTGATAGTTTACAGTATATATAACACATATTTGGTGTACTTTTTGATATTTTATGTACAGTATGTAATATATATTTACTGTAATTTTTGATATTTTATTTACAGTATTTAAAATGTATTTGGTGTACTTTTAGTTAATATTATATGTACAATACATGTAATATATTTACTGTACTTTTTGATATTTTACATACAGTATATAAGATATATTTGGTGACCTTCCGATATTTTTTGTAAAATATACAATATATATTTCTTGTGAATTTGGATATTTTACATAGGGTGTGTAATATATATTTACTGTATTTTGCATATTTTATTTACACCATATAATGTACATTTGGAGTAATTTTTGATATTTTATGTACAGTATATTGAATATAATTACTGTAGTTTTTAATAGTTTATTTACAGTATATATAACACATATTTGGTGTAATTTTTGATACTTTATGTATAGTATGTAATATATATTTACTGTAATTTTTGATATTTTATTTACAGTATATAAAATGTATTTGGTGTACTTTTAGTTAATATTATATGTACAATATATGAAATATATTTACTGTAGTTTTTGATATTTTACGTACAGTATATAGGATATATTTGGTGTCCTTCCGATATTTTTTGTAAATTATATAATGTATACTTGGTGTAATATTTGATATTTTACATAGGGTGTGTAGTATATATTTACTGTATTTTGGATATATTATTTACACTATATAATGTACATTTGGAGTAATTTTTGACATTTTATGTACAGTATATTAAATATAATTACTGTAGTTTTTCATAGTTTATTTACAGTATATATAACACATGTTTGGTGTAATTTTTGATATTTTATGTACAGTATGTAATATATATTTACTGTACTTTTTGATATTTTATTTACAGTATATAAAATGTATTTGGTGTACTTTTAGTTAATATTATATGTACAATATATGAAATATATTTACTGTACTTTTTGATATTTTATGTACAGTATATGAGATATATTTGGTGTCCTTTGATATTTATTGTAAATTATAAAATATATACTTGGTGTAGTTTTTGATATTTTACATAGTGTGTGTCATATATATTCACTGTCCTTTTTGATATTTTATTTACGGTATATAATATACATTTGGTGTGATTTTTGAAATTTTATGTACAGTATATTAAATATAATTACTGTAGTTTTTGATAGTTTACAGTATATATAACACATATCTGGTGTACTTTTTGATATTTTATGTACAGTATGTAATATATATTTACTGTAATTTTTGATATTTTATTTAGAGTATATAAAATGTATTTCGTGTACTTTTAGTTAATATTACATGTACAATATATGTAATATATTTACTGTACTTTTTGATATTTTACATACAGTATATAAGATATATTTGGTGACCTTCCGATATTTTTTTAAATTATATAATATATATTTGGTGTAAATTTGGATATTTTACATAGGGTGTGTAATATATATTTACTGTATTTTGGATATTTTATTTACACCATAAAATGTACATTTGGAGTAATTTTTGATATTTTATGTACAGTATATTGAATATAATTACTGTAGTTTTTAATAGTTTATTTACAGTATATATAACACATATTTGGTGTACTTTTTGATATTTTATGTATAGTATGTAATATATATTTACTGTAATTTTTGATATTTTATTTACAGTATATAAAATGTATTTGGTGTACTTTTAGTTAATATTATATGTACAATATATGAAATATATTTACTGTACTTTTTGATATTTTATGTACAGTATATGAGATATATTTGGTGTCCTTTGATATTTATTGTAAATTATAAAATATATACTTGGTGTAGTTTTTGATATTTTACATAGTGTGTGTCATATATATTCACTGTCCTTTTTGATATTTTATTTACGGTATATAATATACATTTGGTGTGATTTTTGAAATTTTATGTACAGTATATTAAATATAATTACTGTAGTTTTTGATAGTTTACAGTATATATAACACATATTTGGTGTACTTTTTGATATTTTATGTGCAGTATGTAATATATATTTACTGTAATTTTTGATATTTTATTTACAGTATATAAAATGTATTTGGTGTACTTTTAGTTAATATTATATGTACAATATATGTAATATATTTACTGTACTTTTTGATATTTTACATACAGTATATAAGATATATTTGGTGACCTTCCGATATTTTTTGTAAATTATATAATATATATTTGGTGTAAATTTGGATATTTTACATAGGGTGTGTAATATATACTTACTGTATTTTGGATATTTTATTTACACCATATAATGTACATTTGGAGTAATTTTTGATATTTTATGTACAGTATATTGAATATAATTACTGTAGTTTTTAATAGTTTATTTACAGTATATATAACACATATTTGGTGTACTTTTTGATATTTTATGTATAGTATGTAATATATATTTACTGTAATTTTTGATATTTTATTTACAGTATATAAAATGTATTTGGTGTACTTTTAGTTAATACTATATGTACAATATATGAAATATATTTACTGTAGTTTTTGATATTTTACGTACAGTATATAGGATATATTTGGTGTCCTTCCGATATTTTTTGTAAATTATATAATGTATATTTGGTGTAATATTTGATATTTTACATAGGGTGTGTAATATATATTTACTGTATTTTGGATATATTATTTACACTATATAATGTACATTTGGGGTAATTTTTGACATTTTATGTACTGTATATTAAATATAATTACTGTAGTTTTTGATAGTTTATTTACAGTATATATAACACATGTTTGGTGTAATTTTTGATATTTTATGAACAGTATGTAATATATATTTACTGTAATTTTTGATATTTTATTTACAGTATATAAAATGTATTTGGTGTACTTTTAATTAATATTATATGTACAATATATGAAATATATTTACTGTACTTTTTGATATTTTATGTACAGTATATGAGATATATTTGGTGTCCTTTAATAATTATTGTAAATTATAAAATATATACTTGGTGGAGTTTTTGAGATTTTACATAGTGTGTGTCATATATATTCACTGTCCTTTTTGATATTTTATTTACGGAATATAATATACATTTGGTGTGATTTTTGAAATTTTATGTACAGTATATTAAATATAATTACTGTAGTTTTTGATAGTTTACAGTATATATAACACATATTTGGTGTACTTTTTGATATTTTATGTACAGTATGTAATATATATTTACTGTAATTTTTGATATTTTATTTACAGTATATAAAATGTATTTGGTGTACTTTTAGTTAATATTATATGTACAATATTTGTAATATATTTACTGTACTTTTTGGTATTTTACATACAGTATATAAGATATATTTGGTGACCTTCCGATATTTTTTGTAAATTATATAATATATATTTGGTGTACATTTGGATATTTAACATAGGGTGTGTAATATATATTTACTGTATTTTGGATATTTTATTTACACCATATAATGTACATTTGGAGTAATTTTTGATATTTTATGTACAGTATATTGAATATAATTACTGTAGTTTTTAATAGTTTATTTACAGTATATATAACACATATTTGGTGTACTTTTTGATATTTTATGTATAGTATGTAATATATATTTACTGTAATTTTTGATATTTTATTTACAGTATATAAAATGTATTTGGTGTACTTTTAGTTAATATTATATTTACAATTTATGAAATATATTTACTGTAGTTTTTGATATTTTACGTACAGTATATAGGATATATTTGGTGTCCTTCCGATATTTTTTGTAAATTATATAATGTATATTTGGTGTAATATTTGATATTTTACATAGGGTGTGTAATATATATTTACTGTATTTTGGATATATTATTTACACTATATAATGTACATTTGGAGTAATTTTTGACATTTTATGTACAGTATATTAAATATAATTACTGTAGTTTTTGATAGTTTATTTACAGTATATATAACACATGTTTCGTGTAATTTTTGATATTTTATGTACAATATGTAATATATATTTACTGTAATTTTTGATATTTTATTTATAGTATATAAAATGTATTTGGTGTACTTTTAGTTAATATTATATGTACAATATGTGTAGTATATTTACTGTACTTTTTGATATTTTACATACAGTATATAAGATATATTTGGTGACCTTCCGATATATTTTGTAAATTATATAATATATATTTGGTGTAAATTTGGATATTTTACATAGGGTGTGTAATATATATTTACTGTATTTTGGATATTTTATTTACACCATATAATGTACATTTGGAGTAATTTTTGATATTTTATGTAGAGTATATTGAATATAATTACTGTAGTTTTTAACAGTTTATTTACAGTATATATAACACATATTTGGTGTACTTTTTGATATTTTATGTATAGTATGTAACATATATTTACTGTAATTTTTGATATTTTATTTACAGTATATAAAATGTATTTGGTGTACTTTTAGTTAATATTATATGTACAATATATGAAATATATTTACTGTAGTTTTTGACATTTTACGTACAGTATATAGGATATATTTGGTGTCCTTCCGATATTTTTTGTAAATTATATAATGTATATTTGGTGTAATATTTGATATTTTACATAGGGTGTGTAATGTATATTTACTGTATTTTGGATATATTATTTACACTATATAATGTACATTTGGAGTAATTTTTGACATTTTATGTACATTATATTAAATATAATTACTGTAGTTTTTGATAGTTTATTTACAGTATATATAACACATGTTTGGTGTAATTTTTGATATTTTATGTACAGTATGTAATATATATTTACTGTAATTTTTGATATTTTATTTACAGTTTATAAAATATATTAGGTGTACTTTTAGTTAATATTTTATGTACAATATATGAAATATATTTACTGTACTTTTTGATATTTTATGTACAGTATATGAGATATATTTGGTGTCCTTTGATATTTATTGTAAATTATAAAATATATACTTGGTGTAGTTTTTGATATTTTACATAGTGTGTGTCATATATATTCACTGTCCTTTTTGATATTTTATTTACGGTATATAATATACATTTGGTGTGATTTTTGAAATTTTATGTACAGTATATTAAATATAATTACTGTAGTTTTTGATAGTTTACAGTATATATAACACATATTTGGTGTACTTTTTGATATTTTATGTAGAGTATGTAATATATATTTACTGTAATTTTTGATAATTTATTTACAGTATATAAAATGTATTTGGTGTACTTTTAGTTAATATTATATGTACAATATATGTAATATATTTACTGTACTTTTTGATATTTTACATACAGTATATAAGATATATTTGGTGACCTTCCGATATTTTTTGTAAATTATATAATATATATTTGGTGTAAATTTGGATATTTTACATAGGGTGTGTAATATATATTTACTGTATTTTGGATATTTTATTTACACCATATAATGTACATTTGGAGTAATTTTTGATATTTTATGTACAGTATATTGAATATAATTACTGTAGTTTTTAATAGTTTATTTACAGTATATATAACACATATTTGGTGTACTTTTTGATATTTTATGTATAGTATGTAATATATATTTACTGTAATTTTTGATATTTTTTTTACAGTATATAAAATGTATTTGGTGTACTTTTAGTTAATATTATATGTACAATATATGAAATATATTTACTGTACTTTTTGATATTTTATGTACAGTATATGAGATATATTTGGTGTCCTTTGATATTTATTGTAAATTATAAAATATATACTTGGTGTAGTTTTTGATATTTTACATAGTGTGTGTCATATATATTCACTGTCCTTTTTGATATATTATTTACGGTATATAATATACATTTGGTGTGATTTTTGAAATTTTATGTACAGTATATTAAATATAATTACTGTAGTTTTTGATAGTTTACAGTATATATAACACATATTTGGTGTACTTTTTGATATTTTATGTACAGTATATAATATATATTTACTGTAATTTTTGACATTTTATTTACAGTATATAAAACGTATTTGGTGTACTTTTAGTTAATATTATATGTACAATATATGTAATATATTTACTGTACTTTTTGATATTTTACATACAGTATATAAGATATATTTGGTGACCTTCCGATATTTTTTGTAAATTATAAAATATATATTTGGTGTAAATTTGGATATTTTACATAGGGTGTGTAATATATATTTACTGTATTTTGGATATTTTATTTACACCATATAATGTACATTTGGAGTAATTTTTGATATTTTATGTACAGTATATTGAATATAATTACTGTAGCTTTAATAGTTTATTTACAGTATATATAACACATATTTGGTGTACTTTTTGATATTTTATGTACAGTATGTAATATATATTTACTGTAATTATTGATATTTTATTTACAGTATATAAAATGTATTTGGTGTACTTTTAGTTAATATTATATGTACAATATATGAAATATATTTACTGTACTTTTTGATATTTTATGTACAGTATATGAGATATATTTGGTGTCCTTTGATATTTATTGTAAATTATAAAATATATACTTGGTGTAGTTTTTGATATTTTACATAGTGTGTGTCATATATATTCACTGTCCTTTTTGATATTCTATTTACGGTATATAATATACATTTGGTGTGATTTTTGAAATTTTATGTACAGTATATTAAATATAATTACTGTAGTTTTTGATAGTTTACAGTATATATAACACATATTTGGTGTACTTTTTGATATTTTATGTACAGTATGTAATATATATTTACTGTAATTTTTGATATTTTATTTACGGTATATAATATACATTTGGTGTGATTTTTGAAATTTTATGTACAGTATATTAAATATAATTACTGTAGTTTTTGATAGTTTACAGTATATATAACACATATTTGGTGTACTTTTTGATATTTTATGTACAGTATGTAATATATATTTACTGTAATTTTGATATTTTATTTACAGTATATAAAATGTATTTGGTGTACTTTTAGTTAATATTATATGTACAATATATGTAATATATTTACTGTACTTTTTGATATTTTACATACAGTATATAAGATATATTTGGTGACCTTCCGATATTTTTTGTAAATTATATAATATATATTTGGTGTAAATTTGGATATTTTACATAGGGTGTGTAATATATATTTACTGTATTTTGGATATTTTATTTACACCATATAATGTACATTTGGAGTAATTTTTGATATTTTATGTACAGTATATTGAATATAATTACTGTAGTTTTTAATAGTTTATTTACAGTATATATAACACATATTTGGTGTACTTTTTGATATTTTATGTACAGTATGTAATATATATTTACTGTACTTTTTGATATTTTATTTACAGTATATAAAATGTATTTGGCGTACTTTTAGTTAATATTATATATACAATGTATGAAATATATTTACTGTACTTTTTGATATTTATGTACAGTATATAACATATATTTGCTCTCGTTCTGATATTTTACGTAAATTATATAATATATATTTGGTGTGGCTTTTGATATTTTACATAGGGTGTGTACTATATATTTACTGTCCTTTTTGATATTTTATTTAGAGTTTATATTATACATTTGGTGTAATTTTTGATATTTTATGTACAGTATATTAAATATAAGTACTGTAGTTTTTGATAGTTTATTAACAGTATATATAACACATATTTGGTGTAATTTTTGATATTTTATGTACAGTATGTAATACATATTTACTGTACTATTTGATATTTTATTTACACTATATAAAATGTATTTGGTGTACTTTATTTAATATTATATGCACAATATATGAAATATATTTACTGTACTTTTTGATATTTTATGTACAGTATATAAGATATATTTGGCATACCTTTGATATTTAATGTAAATTATGTAATATATATTTGGTGTAGATTGTGATATTTTACATATGGTGTGTAATATATATTTACTGTACTTTTTGATATTTTATTTACAGTACATAATATACATTTGGTTTAATTTTTGATATTTTATGTACAGAATATTAAATACGATTACTGTAGATTTTATAGTTTATTTACAGTATATATAACACATATTTGGTGCACTTTTTGGTATTTTATGTACAGTATGTAATACATATTTACTGTAATTTTTGATATTTTATTTAGAGTATATAAAATGTATTGGGTGTACTTTTAGTTAATATTATATGTACAATATATGAAATATGTTTACTGTAAATTTGATATTTTATGTACAGAATATAAGATATATTTGGTGTCCTTTTGATATTTTATGTAAATTATATAATATATATTTGGTGTAGATTGTGATATTTTACATATGGTGTATAATATATATTTACTGTAATTTTTGATATTTTATTTACAGTGTATAATATACATTTGGTGTAATATTTGATATTTTATGTACAGTACATTAAATATAATTAGTGTAGTTTTTCAAAGTTTATTTACAGTATATATAACACATATTTTGGATACATTTTATATTTTATGTACATTATGTAATATATATTTACTGTAATTTTTGATATTTTATTTACAGTATATAAAATGTATTTGGTGTACTTTCAGTTAATATTATATGTACAATATATGAAATATATATCCTGTACTTTTTGATATTTTATGAACAGTATATAAGATATATTTGGTGTCCATTTGTTATTTTATGTAAATTATATAATATATATTTGGTGTAGTTTTTGACATTTTACAGAGGGTGTGTAGTATATATTTACTGTCCTTTTTGATATTTTATTTACAGTATATAGTATACATTTGGTGTAATTTTTGATATTTTATATACAGTATATTAAAAATAATTACTGTAGTTTTTGATAGTTTATTTACAGTATATATAACACATATTTGGTTTACTTTTTTATATTTTATGAACTGTATGTAATATATATTTACTGTACTTTTTGATATTTTATTTACACTATATAAAATATATTTGGTGTACTGTTAGTTAATATTATATGTACAATATATGAAATATATTTACTGTACTTTTTGACATTTTATGTACAGTATATAAGATATATTTGGTGTACTTTTCATATTTTATGTAAATTATATAATATATATTTTGTGTAGATTGTGATATTTTACATATGGTGTGTAATATATATTTACTGCACTTTATGATATTTTATTTACAGTATATAATATACATTTGGTGTAATTTTTCATATTTTATGTACAGTATATTAAATATAATTACTGTAGAATTTATAGTATATTTAGAGTATATATAACACATATTTGGTGTAATTTTTGATATTTTATGTACAGTATGTAATACATATTTACTGTACTTTTTGATATTTTATTTACAGTATATAAAATGTATTTTGTGTACTTTTAGTTAATATTATATGTACAATATATGAAATACATTTACTGTAATTTTTGATATTTTATGTACAGTATAAAAGATATATTTGGTGTCCTTTTGATATTTTATGTAAATTATATAATATATATTTGGTGTAGTTATTGATATTTTACATAGGGTGTGTAATATATATTTACTGTACTTTTTGATATTTTATTTACAGTATATAATATTCATTTGGTGTAATTTTTGATATTTTATGTACAGTATATTAAATATAATTACAGTAGTTTTTGATAGTTTATGTACAGTATATATAACACAAATTTGGTGTACCTTTTGATATTTTATGTACAGTATGTAATATATATTTACTGTACTTTTTGATATTTTATTTACAGTATATAAAATGTATTTGGCGTACTTTTAGTTAATATTATATATACAATGTATGAAATATATTTACTGTACTTTTTGATATTTATGTACAGTATATAACATATATTTGCTGTCGTTCTGATATTTTACGTAAATTATATAATATATATTTGGTGTGGTTTTTGATATTTTACATAGGGTGTGTACTATATATTTACTGTCCTTTTTGATATTTTATTTAGAGTTTATATTATACATTTGGTGTAATTTTTGATATTTTATGTACAGTATATTAAATATAAGTACTGTAGTTTTTGATAGTTTATTAACAGTATATATAACACATATTTGGTGTAATTTTTGATATTTTATGTACAGTATGTAATACATATTTACTGTACTATTTGATATTTTATTTACACTATATAAAATGTATTTGGTGTACTTTATTTAATATTATATGCACAATATATGAAATATATTTACTGTACTTTTTGATATTTTATGTACAGTATATAAGATATATTTGGCATACTTTTGATATTTAATGTAAATTATGTAATATATATTTGGTGTAGATTGTGATATTTTACATATGGTGTGTAATATATATTTACTGTACTTTTTGATATTTTATTTACAGTACATAATATACATTTGGTTTAATTTTTGATATTTTATGTACAGAATATTAAATATGATTACTGTAGATTTTATAGTTTATTTACAGTATATATAACACATATTTGGTGCACTTTTTGATATTTTATGTACAGTATGTAATACATATTTACTGTAATTTTTGATATTTTATTTAGAGTATATAAAATGTATTGGGTGTACTTTTAGTTAATATTATATGTACAATATATGAAATATGTTTACTGTAATTTTTGATATTTTATGTACCGAATATAAGATATATTTGGTGTCCTTTTGATATTTTATGTAAATTATATAATATATATTTGGTGTAGATTGTGATATTTTACATATGGTGTGTAATATATATTTACTGTAATTTTTGATATTTTATTTACAGTATATAATATACATTTGGTGTAATATTTGATATTTTATGTACAGTACATTAAATATAATTAGTGTAGTTTTTCAAAGTTTATTTACAGTATATATAACACATATTTTGGATACATTTTATATTTTATGTACATTATGTAATATATATTTACTGTAATTTTTGATATTTTATTTACAGTATATAAAATGTATTTGGTGTACTTTCAGTTAATATTATATGTACAATATATGAAATATATATCCTGTACTTTTTGATATTTTATGAACAGTATATAAGATATATTTGGTGTCCATTTGTTATTTTATGTAAATTATATAATATATATTTGGTGTAGTTTTTGATATTTTACAGAGGGTGTGTAGTATATATTTACTGTCCTTTTTGATATTTTATTTACAGTATATAGTATACATTTGGTGTAATTTTTGATATTTTATATACAGTATATTAAAAATAATTACTGTAGTTTTTGATAGTTTATTTACAGTATATATAACACATATTTGGTTTACTTTTTTATATTTTATGAACTGTATGTAATATATATTTACTGTACTTTTTGATATTTTATTTACACTATATAAAATGTATTTGGTGTACTGTTAGTTAATATTATATGTACAATATATGAAACATATTTACTGTACTTTTTGACATTTTATGTACAGTATATAAGATATATTTGGTGTACTTTTCATATTTTATGTAAATTATATAATATATATTTTGTGTAGATTGTGATATTTTACATATGGTGTGTAATATATATTTACTGCACTTTATGATATTTTATTTACAGTATATAATATACATTTGGTGTAATTTTTCATATTTTATGTACAGTATATTAAATATAATTACTGTAGGATTTATAGTATATTTAGAGTATATATAACACATATTTGGTGTAATTTTTGATATTTTATGTACAGTATGTAATACATATTTACTGTACTTTTTGATATTTTATTTACAGTATATAAAATGTATTTTGTGTACTTTTAGTTAATATTATATGTACAATATATGAAATACATTTACTGTAATTTTTGATATTTTATGTACAGTATATAAGATATATTTGGTGTTCTTTTGATATTTTATGTAAATTATATAATATATATTTGGTGTAGTTATTGATATTTTACATAGGGTGTGTAATATATATTTACTGTACTTTTTGATATTTTATTTACAGTATATAATATTCATTTGGTGTAATTTTTGATATTTTATGTACAGTATATTAAATATAATTACAGTAGTTTTTGATAGTTTATGTACAGTATATATAACACAAATTTGGTGTACCTTTAGATATTTTATGTACAGTATGTAATATATATTTACTGTACTTTTTGATATTTTATTTACAGTATATAAAATGTATTTGGCGTACTTTTAGTTAATATTATATATACAATGTATGAAATATATTTACTGTACTTTTTGATATTTATGTACAGTATATAACATATATTTGCTGTCGTTCTGATATTTTATGTAAATTATATAATATATATTTGGTGTGGTTTTTGATATTTTACATAGGGTGTGTACTATATATTTACTGTCCTTTTTGATATTTTATTTAGAGTTTATATTATACATTTGGTGTAATTTTTGATATTTTATGTACAGTATATTAAATATAAGTACTGTAGTTTTTGATAGTTTATTAACAGTATATATAACACATATTTGGTGTAATTTTTGATATTTTATGTACAGTATGTAATACATATTTACTGTACTATTTGATATTTTATTTACACTATATAAAATGTATTTGGTGTACTTTATTTAATATTATATGCACAATATATGAAATATATTTACTGTACTTTTTGATATTTTATGTACAGTATATAAGATATATTTGGCATACTTTTGATATTTAATGTAAATTATGTAATATATATTTGGTGTAGATTGTGATATTTTACATATGGTGTGTAATATATATTTACTGTACTTTTTGATATTTTATTTACAGTACATAATATACATTTGGTTTAATTTTTGATATTTTATGTACAGAATATTAAATATGATTACTGTAGATTTTATAGTTTATTTACAGTATATATAACACATATTTGGTGCACTTTTTGATATTTTATGTACAGTATGTAATACATATTTACTGTAATTTTTGATATTTTATTTAGAGTATATAAAATGTATTGGGTGTACTTTTAGTTAATATTATATGTACAATATATGAAATATGTTTACTGTAATTTTTGATATTTTATGTACCGAATATAAGATATATTTGGTGTCCTTTTGATATTTTATGTAAATTATATAATATATATTTGGTGTAGATTGTGATATTTTACATATGGTGTGTAATATATATTTACTGTAATTTTTGATATTTTATTTACAGTATATAATATACATTTGGTGTAATATTTGATATTTTATGTACAGTACATTAAATATAATTAGTGTAGTTTTTCAAAGTTTATTTACAGTATATATAACACATATTTGGGATACATTTTATATTTTATGTACATTATGTAATATATATTTACTGTAATTTTTGATATTTTATTTACAGTATATAAAATGTATTTGGTGTACTTTCAGTTAATATTATATGTACAATATATGAAATATATATCCTGTACTTTTTGATATTTTATGAACAGTATATAAGATATATTTGGTGTCCATTTGTTATTTTATGTAAATTATATAATATATATTTGGTGTAGTTTTTGATATTTTACAGAGGGTGTGTAGTATATATTTACTGTCCTTTTTGATATTTTATTTACAGTATATAGTATACATTTGGTGTAATTTTTGATATTTTATATACAGTATATTAAATATAATTACTGTAGTTTTTGATAGTTTATTTACAGTATATATAACACATATTTGGTTTACTTTTTTATATTTTATGAACTGTATGTAATATATATTTACTGTACTTTTTGATATTTTATTTACACTATATAAAATGTATTTGGTGTACTGTTAGTTAATATTATATGTACAATATATGAAACATATTTACTGTACTTTTTGACATTTTATGTACAGTAGATAAGATATATTTGGTGTACTTTTCATATTTTATGTAAATTATATAATATATATTTTGTGTAGATTGTGATATTTTACATATGGTGTGTAATATATATTTACTGCACTTTATGATATTTTATTTACAGTATATAATATACATTTGGTGTAATTTTTCATATTTTATGTACAGTATATTAAATATAATTACTGTAGAATTTATAGTATATTTAGAGTATATATAACACATATTTGGTGTAATTTTTGATATTTTATGTACAGTATGTAATACATATTTACTGTACTTTTTGATATTTTATTTACAGTATATAAAATGTATTTTGTGTACTTTTAGTTAATATTATATGTACAATATATGAAATACATTTACTGTAATTTTTGATATTTTATGTACAGTATATAAGATATATTTGGTGTTCTTTTGATATTTTATGTAAATTATATAATATATATTTGGTGTAGTTATTGATATTTTACATAGGGTGTGTAATATATATTTACTGTACTTTTTGATATTTTATTTACAGTATATAATATTCATTTGGTGTAATTTTTGATATTTTATGTACAGTATATTAAATATAATTACAGTAGTTTTTGATAGTTTATGTACAGTATATATAACACAAATTTGGTGTACCTTTAGATATTTTATGTACAGTATGTAATATATATTTACTGTACTTTTTGATATTTTATTTACAGTATATAAAATGTATTTGGCGTACTTTTAGTTAATATTATATATACAATGTATGAAATATATTTACTGTACTTTTTGATATTTATGTACAGTATATAACATATATTTGCTGTCGTTCTGATATTTTACGTAAATTATATAATATATATTTGGTGTGGTTTTTGATATTTTACATAGGGTGTGTACTATATATTTACTGTCCTTTTTGATATTTTATTTAGAGTTTATATTATACATTTGGTGTAATTTTTGATATTTTATGTACAGTATATTAAATATAAGTACTGTAGTTTTTGATAGTTTATTAACAGTATATATAACACATATTTGGTGTAATTTTTGATATTTTATGTACAGTATGTAATACATATTTACTGTACTATTTGATATTTTATTTACACTATATAAAATGTATTTGGTGTACTTTATTTAATATTATATGCACAATATATGAAATATATTTACTGTACTTTTTGATATTTTATGTACAGTATATAAGATATATTTGGCATACTTTTGATATTTAATGTAAATTATGTAATATATATTTGGTGTAGATTGTGATATTTTACATATGGTGTGTAATATATATTTACTGTACTTTTTGATATTTTATTTACAGTACATAATATACATTTGGTTTAATTTTTGATATTTTATGTACAGAATATTAAATATGATTACTGTAGATTTTATAGTTTATTTACAGTATATATAACACATATTTGGTGCACTTTTTGATATTTTATGTACAGTATGTAATACATATTTACTGTAATTTTTGATATTTTATTTAGAGTATATAAAATGTATTGGGTGTACTTTTAGTTAATATTATATGTACAATATATGAAATATGTTTACTGTAATTTTTGATATTTTATGTACAGAATATAAGATATATTTGGTGTCCTTTTGATATTTTATGTAAATTATATAATATATATTTGGTGTAGATTGTGATATTTTACATATGGTGTGTAATATATATTTACTGTAATTTTTGATATTTTATTTACAGTATATAATATACATTTGGTGTAATATTTGATATTTTATGTACAGTACATTAAATATAATTAGTGTAGTTTTTCAAAGTTTATTTACAGTATATATAACATATATTTGGGGTACTTTTGATATTTTATGTACAGTATGTAATATATATTTACTGTACTTTTTGATATTTTATTTACAGTATATAAAATGTATTTGGTGTACTTTTAGTTAATATTATATGTACATTATATTAAATATATTTACTGTACTTTTTGATATTTTATGTACAGTATATAAGATATATTTTGTGTCCTATTGATATTTTATGTAAATTATATAATCTATATTTGGTGTAGTTTTTGATATTTTACATAGGGTGTGTAGTATATATTTCCTGTCCTTTTTGATAATTTATTTACAGTATATAATATACATTTGGTGTAATTTTTGATATTTTATGTACAGTATATTAAATATAATTACAGTAGTTTTTGATAGTTTATGTACAGTATATGTAACACATATTTGGTGTACTTTTTGATATTTTATGTACAGTATGTAATATATATTTACTGTACATTTTGATATTTTATTTACAGTATATAAAATGTATTTGGTGTACTTTTAGTTAATATTATATGTACAATATATGAAATATATATCCTGTACCTTTTGATATTTTATGTACAGTATATAAGATATATTTGGTGTCCATTTGTAATTTTATGTAAATTATATAATATATATTTGGTGTAGTTTTTGATATTTTATAGAGGGTGTGTAGTATATTTTTACTGTCCTTTTTGATATTTTATTTACAGTATATAGTATACATTTGGTGTAATTTTTGATATTTTATATACAGTATATTAAATATAATTACTTTAGTTTTTGATACTTTATTTACAGTATATATAACACATATTTGGTTTACTTTTTAATATTTTATGAACTGTATGTAATATATATTTACTGTACTTTTTGATATTTTATTTACAGTATATAAAATGTATTTGGTGTACTGTTAGTTAATATAATATGTACAATATATGAAATATATTTACTGTACTTTTTGTTATTTTATGTACAGTATATAATATATATATGTTCTCCTTTTGATATTTTATGTAAATTATATAATATATATTTGGTGTAGTTTTTGATATTTTACATAGGGTGCGTAATACATATTTACAGTCCCTTTTCATATTTTATTTAGAGTATATAATATACATTAGCTGTAATTTTTGATATTTTACGTACAGTATATTAAATGTAATTACTGTAGTTTTAATAATTTATTTACAGTATATATAACACATATTTGGTGTACTTTTTGATATTTTATCTACAGTATGTTATATATATTTACTGTACATTTTGATATTTTATTTACAGTATATAAAATGTATTTGGTGTACTTTTAGTTAATATTATATGTACAATATATGAAATATATTTACTGAATATTTTGATATTTTATGTACTGTATATAAGGTATATTTGGTGTCCTTTTGATATTTTATGTAAATTATATAATATATATTCGGTGTAGTTTGTGATATTATACATAGGGTGTGTAATATATATTTACAGTACTTTTTGATATTTTATTTACAGTAAATAATATACATTTGGTGTAATTTTTGATATTTTATGTACAGTATATTAAATATAATTACTGTAGTTTTTGATAGTTTATTTACACTATATATAACACATATTTGGTGTAGTTTGTGATATGTTATGTACAGTATGTAATATATATTTACCTATATTTTTGATATTTTATTTACACTATATAAATTGTATTTGGTGTACTTTTAGTTAATATTACATGTACAATATATGAAAAATATTTACTGTACAATTTGATATTTTATGTACAGTGTATAAGATATATTTGGTGTCCTTTTGATATTTTATGTAAATTATATAATATATATTTGGTGTAGATTGTGATATTTTATATATGGTGTGTAATATATATTTACTGTACTTTTTGATATTTTATTTACAGTAAATAACATACATTTGGTGTAATTTTGATATTTTATGTACAGTATATTAAATATAATTACTGTAGTATTTGATAGTATATTTAGAGTATATATAACACATATTTGGTGGACTTTTTGATATTTTATGTACAGTATGTAATATATATTTACTGTAATATTTGATATTTTATTTACAGTATATAAATTGTATTTGGTGTACTTTTAGTTAATATTATATGTACAATATATGAAATATATTTACTGTACATTTTGATATTTTATGTACAGTATATAAGATATATTTGGTGTCCTTTTGCTATTTTATGTAAATTATATAATATATATTTGGTGTAGTTTTTGATATTTTACATAGGGTGTGCAATGTATATTTACTGTACTTTTTGATATTTTATTTACAGTATATTATACATTTGGTGTAATATTTTATATTTTATGTACAGTATATTAAATATAATTACTGTAGCTTTTGATAGTTTATTTAAAGTATATATAACACATATTTGGTTTACTTTTTTATATTTTCGGAACTGTATGTAATATATATTTACTGTACTTTTTATATTTTGTTTACAGTATATAAAATGTATTTGGTGTACTGTTAGTTAATATTATATGTACAATATATGAAATATATTTACTGTACATTTTGATATTTTATGTACAGTATATAAGATATATTTGGTGTCCTTTTGATATTTTATGTAAATTATATAATATATATTTGGTGTAGATTGTGATATTTTACATATGGTGTGTAATATATATTTAGTGTACTTTTTGATATTTTATTTACAGTAAATAATATACTTTTGGTGTAATTTTTGATATTTAATGCACAGTATATTATATATAATTACTGTAGTTTTTGATAGTTTATTCACAGTATATATAACACATATTTGGTGTACTTTTTTATATTTCATGTACTGTATGTAATATATATTTACTGTAATTTTTGATATTTTATTTACACTATATAAAATGTATTTGGTGTACTTTTAGTTAATATTATATGTACAATATATGAAATATATTTACTGTAATTGTTGATATTTTATGTACAGTATATTACATATATTTGGTGTCCTTTTGATATTTTATGTAAATTATATAATATATATTTGGTGTAGATTGTGATATTTTACATATGGTGTGTAATATATATTTACTGTACTTTTTGGTATTTTATTTACAGTAAATAATATACATTTGGTGTAATTTTTGATATTTTATATACAGTGTATTAAATATAATTACTGTAGTTTTTGATAGTTTATTTACAGCATATATAACACATATTTGGTGTACTTTTTGATATTTTATGTACAGTATGTAGTATATATTCACTGTAATTTTTCATATATTATTTACACTATATAAAGTTTATTTGGTGTACTTTTAGTTAATATTATATGTACAGTATATGAAATATATTTACTGTACATTTTGATATTTTATGTACAGTATATAGGATATATTTGGTGTCCTTTTGATATTATATGTAAATTATATAATATATATTTGGTGCAAATTGTGATATTTTACATATGGTGTGTAATATATATTTACTGTACTTTTTGAAAGTTTATTTACACTATATGAAATGTATTTGGTGTACTTTTAGTTAATATTATATGTACAATATATGAAATATATTTACTGTAGTTTTTGATATTTTAAGTACAGTATATAAGATATGTTTGGTGTCCTTTTGATATTTTATGTAAATTATATAATATATATTTGTTGTAGATTGTGATATTTTTCATATGGTGTGTAATATATATTTACTGTACATTTTGATATTTTATTTACAGTAAATAATATACATTTGGTGTAATTTTTGATATTTTATGTACAGTATATTAAATTTAATTACTGTAGTTTTGATAGTTTATTTACAGTGTATATAACACATATTTGTTGTACTATTTGATATTTTATGTACAGTATGTAATATAAATTTACTGTAATTTTTGGTATTTTATTTACAGTATATAAAATCTATTTGGTGTACTTTTAGTTAATATTACATGTACAATATATGAAATATGTTTACTGTACATTTTGATATTTTTGTACAGTATATAAGGTATATTTGGTATCCTTTTGATATTTTATGTAAATTATATAATATATATTTGGTGTAGTTTGTGATATTTTACATAGGGTGTGTAATATATATTTACTGTACTTTTTGGTATTTAATTTACAGTAAATAATATACATTTGGTGTAATTTTTGGTATTTTATGTACAGTATATTAAATATAATTACTGTAGATTTTGATAGTTTATTTACAGTATATATAACACATATTTGGTGTACTTTTTGATATTTTATGTACAGTATGTAATATATACTCACTGTAATTTTTGATATTTTATTTACACTATATAAAATGTATTTGGTGTACTTTTAGTTAATATTATATGTACAATATATGAAATATATTTACTGTACTTTTTGGTATTTTATGTACAGTATATAAGATATATTTGGTGTACTTTTGATATCTTATGAAAATTATATATTATATATTTGATGTATATTGTGATATTTTACATATGGTGTGTAATATATATTTAATGCAATTTTTGATATTTTATTTACTGTAAATAACATACATTTGGTGTAATTTTTTATATTTTATGTACAGTATATTAAATATAATTACTGTAGTTTTTGATAGTTTATTTAGTGTATATATAACACATATTTGGTGTACTATTTGATAATATATGTACAGTATGTAATATATAGTTACTGTAATTTTTGATATTTTATTTACAGTATATAAAATATATTCGTTGTACTTTTAGTTAATATTATATATACAATATATGAAATATATTTACTGTACATTTTGATATTTTATGTAAAGTATATAAGGTATATTTTGTGTCCTTTTGATATTTTATGTAAATTATATAATATATATTTGGTGTAGTTTTTGATATTTTACATAGTGTGTGTAATATATATTTACTGTAATTTTTGGTGCTTTATTTAGAGTAAATAATATACATTTGGTGTAATTTTTGATATTTTATGTACAGTAAATTAAAAATAATTACTGTAGTTTTTGATAGTTTATTTACAGTATATATAACACATATTTTGTGTACTTTTTGGTATTTTATCTACAGTATGTAATATATATTCACTGTAATTTTTTATATTTTATTTACGCTATATAAAAGGTATTTGGTGTACTTTTAGTTAATATTATATGTACAATATATGAAATATATTTACTGTAATTTTTGATATTTTATGTACAGTATATAAGATATATTTGGTGTCCTTTTGATAGTTTCTGTAAATTATATAATATATATTTGGTGTAGATTGTGATACTTTACATATGGTGTGTAATATATATTTACTGTAGTTTTTGATATTTTATTTACAGTATATAAAATGTATTTGGTGTACTGTTAGTTAATATTATATGTACAATATATGAAATATATTTACTGTACATTTTGATATTTTATGTACAGTATATCAGATATATTTGGTGTACTTTTGATATTTTATGTAAATTATATAATATATATTTTGTGTAGATTGTGATATTTTACATAAAGTGTGTCATATATATTTACTGTTGTTTTTGATATATTATTTACAGTAAATAACATACATTTGGTGAAATTTCTGATATTTTTTGTACAGTATATTAAATATAATTACTGTAGTTTTTCATAGTTTATTTACAGTATATATAACACATATTTGGTGTAGTTTTTGATAATATATGTACAGTATGTAATTTATATTTACTGTAATTTTTGATATTTTATTGACAGTATATAAAATGTATTCGGTGAACTTTTAGTTAATATTATATATACAATATATGAAATATATTTACTGTACATTTTGATATTTTATGTACAGTATATAAGGTATATTTGGGGTCCTTTTGATATTTTATGTAAATTATATAATATATATTTGGTGTAGTTTGTGATATTTTACATAGGGTGTGTAATATATATTTATTGTACTATTTGATATTTTATTTACAGTAAATAATATACATTAGGTGTAATTTCTGATATTTTATGTACAGTATATTAAATATAATTACTGTAGTATTTGATAGTTTATTTACAGTATATATAACACATATTTGGTGTACTTTTTGATATTTTATGTACAGTATGTAATATATATTCACTGTAATTTTTGATATTTTATTTACACTATATAAAATGTATTTGGTGTACTTTTAGTTAATATTATATATACAATATATGAAATATATTTACTGTAAATTTTGATAGTTTATGTACAGTATATAAGGTTTATTTTGTGTCCTTTTGATATTTTATATAAATTACATAGTATATATTTGGTGTAGTTTGTGATATTTTACATAGGGTGTGTAATATATATTTACTGTACTTTTTGGTATTTTATTTACAGTAAATAATATACATTTGGTGTAATTTTTGATATTTTATGTACAGTATATTAAATATAATTACTGTAGTTTTTGATAGTTTATTTACAGCATATATAACACATATTTGGTGTACTTTTTGATATTTTATGTACACTATGTAGTATATATTCACTGTAATTTTTCATATTTGATTTACACTATATAAAGTTTATTTGGTGTACTTTTAGTTAATATTATATGTACAATATATGAAATATATTTACTGTACATTTTGATATTTTATGTACAGTATATAGGATATATTTGGTGTCCTTTTGCTATTATATATAAATTATATAATATATATTTGTTGTAGATTGTGATATTTTACATATGGTGTGTAATATATATTTACTGTACTTTTTGAAAGTTTATTTACACTATATTAAATGTATTTGGTGTACTTTTAGTTAATATTATATGTACAATATATGAAATATATTTACTGTAATTTTTCATATTTTATGTACAGTATATAAGATATATTTGGTGTCCGTTTGATATTTTATGTAAATTATATAATATATATTTGGTGTAGATTGTGATATTTTTCATATAGTGTGTAATATATATTTACTGTACATTTTGATATTTTATTTACAGTAAATAATATAAATTTGGTGTAATTTTTGATATTTTATGTACAGTATATTAAATTTAATTGCTGTAGTTTTTGATAGTTTATTTACAGTGTATATAACACATATTTGTTGTACTATTTGATATTTTATGTACAGTATGTAATATAAATTTACTGTACTTTTTGATATTTTATTTACAGTATATAAAATGTATTTGGTGTACTTTTAGTTAATATTACATGTACAATATACGAAATATATTTACTGTACATTTTGATATTTTATTTACAGTATATAAGGTATATTTGGTGTGCTTTTGATATTTTATGTAAATTATATAATATATATTTGGTGTAGTTTGTGATATTTTACATAGGGTGTGTAATATATATTTACTGTACTTTTTGGTATTTTATTTACAGTAAATAATATACATTTGGTGTAATTTTTGATATTTTATGTACAGTATATTAAATATAATTACTGTAGATTTTGATAGTTTATTTACAGTATATATAACACATATTTGGTGTACTTTTTGATATTTTATGTACAGTATGTAATATATAATCACTGAAATTTTTGATATTTTATTTACACTATATAAAATGTAATTGGTGTACTTTTAGTTAATAATATATGTACAATATATGAAATATATATACTGTACTTTTTGATATTTTATGTACATCATATAAGATATATTTGGTGTCCATTTGATATTTTATGTAAATTATATAATATATATTTGGTGTAGTTTTTGATATTTTACATAGGGTGTGTAGTATATATTTACTGTCCTTTTTGATATTTTATTTACAGTATATAATTTACATTTGGTGTAATTTTTGATAATTTATATACAGTACATTGAATTTAATTACTGTAGTTTTTGATAATTACCGTATATATAACACATATTTGGTGTACTTTTTGATATTTTATGTACAGTATATAATATATATTTACTGTAATGTTTGATATTTTATTTACAGTATATAAAATGTATTTGGTGGACTTTTAGTTAATATTATATGTACAATATATGTAATATATTTAGTATACTTTTTGATATTTTACGTACATTATATAAGATATATTTGGTGTCCTTCCGATATTTTTTGTGAATTATATAATATATAGTTGGTGTAAATTTGGATATTTTACATAGGGTGTGTAAGATATATTACTGTACTTTTTGATATATTATTTACAGTATATAAAATGTATTTGGTGTACTTTTAGTTAATATTATAGGTACAATATATGAAATATATTTACTGTACTTTTTGATATTTTATGTACAGTATATAAGATATATTTGGTGTACTGTTGATATTTTATGTAAATTAAATTATATTTATTTGGTGCGGTTTTTGATATTTTACATAGATTGTAATATATATTTACTGTAATTTTCATATTTTATTTACAGTACATAATATACATTAGGTGTAATTTTTGATATTTTATGTACTGTATATTAAACATAATTACTGTAGTTTTTGATACTTTTTTTAGAGTATATATAACACATATTTGGTGTAATTTTTGATATATTATGTACAGTATGTAATGTATATTTACTGTAATTTTTGATATTTTATTTACAGTATATAAAATGTATTTGGTGTACTTTTAGTAAATATTATATGTACAATACATGAAATATATTTACTGTACTTTTTGATATTTTATGTAGCATATATAAGGTATACTTGGTGTCCTTTTGATATTTTATGTAAATTATATAATATATATTTTTTGTAGTTTTTGATAATTTACATAGAGTGTAATATATATTTACTGTCCTTTTTCGTATTTTATTTAGAGTATATAATATACATTTGGTGTAATTTTTGATATTTTAAGTCCAGTATATTAAATATAATTAGTGTAGGTTTTGATAGTTTATTTACAGTATATATAACAAATATTTGGTGTACTTTTTGATATTTTATGTACTGTATATAATATATATTTACTGAACATTTGAAATTTTATTTACAGTATATAAAATGTATTTGCTGTACTTTTAGTTAATATTATATGTACAATATATGAAACATATTTACTGTAGTTTTTGATATTTTATGTGCAGTATATAAGATATATTTGGTGGCCTTTTGATATTTTATGTAAATTATAAAATATATATTTGGTGTAGTTTTTGATATTTTACATAGGGTGTGTAATATATATTTACCGTCCTTTTTGATATTTTCTGTACACTATATAATATACATTTGGTGTAATTTTTGATATTTTATGTACAGTATATTAAATATATTTACTGTAGTTTTTGATATTTTACGTACAGTATATAGGATATATTTGGTGTCCTTGCGATATTTTTTGTAAATTATATAATATATATTTGGTGTAATATTTGATATTTTACATAGGGTGGGTAATATATATTTACTGTATTTTGGATATATTATTTACACTATATAATGTACATTTGGAGTAATTTTTGACATTTTATGTACAGTATATTAAATATAATTACTGTAGTTTTTGATAGTTTATTTACAGTATATATAACACATATTTGGGGTACTTTTGATATTTTATGTACAGTATGTAATATATATTTACTGTACTTTTTGATACTTTATTTACAGTATATAAAATGTATTTGGTGTACTTTTAGTTAATATTATATGCACAATATATGAAATATATTTACTGTATTTTTGATATTTTATGTACAGTATATAATATATATTTGGTGTCCTTTTGATATTTTATGTAAATTATATAATATATATTTGGTGTAGTCTTTGATATTTTACATAGGGTGTGTAGTAAATATTTACTGTCCTTTTTGATATTTTATTTACAGTATATGATATACGTTTGCTGTAATTTTTGATATTTTATGAAAAGTATATTAAATATAATTACTGTAGTTTTTGATAGCTTATTTACAGTATATATAACACGTTTGGTGTACTTTTTGATATTATATGTACAGTATGCAATATATGTTTACTGTAGTTTTTGATATTTTATTTACAGTATACAAAATGTATTTGTTGTAATTTTAGTTAATATAATATGTACAATATATGAAATATATTTACTGTAGTTTTTGATATTTTACGTACAGTATATAAGATATATTTGGTGTCCTTCCGATATTTTTTGTAAAGTGTATAATATATATTTGGTGTAATTTTTGATATTTTACGTAGGGTGTGTAATATATATTTACTGTATTTTGGATATTTTATTTACACTATATAATGTACATTTGGAGTAATTTTTGATATTTTATGTACTGTATATTTAATATAATTTCTGTAGTTTTTTATAGTTTATTTACAGTATATACAACACGTATTTGGTGTACTATTTGATATTTTATGTACAGTATGTAATATATATTTACTGTAATTTTGGATATTTTATTTACAGTATAGAAAATGTATTTGGTGTACTTTTAGTTAATAATATATGTACAATATATGAAATATATACTGTACATTTTGATATTTTATGTACAGTATATAAGTTATATTTGGTGTCCTTTTGATATTTTATGTAAATTATATAATATATATTTGGTGTAGTTTTTTATATTTTACATAGTGTGTGTAGTATATATTTACTGTCCTTTTTGATATTTTATTTTCAGTATATAATATACATTTGGTGAAATATTTGATAATTTATATACAGTACATTGAATATAATTACTGTAGTTTTTGATAATTACAGTATATATAATACATATTTGGTGTTCTTTTTGATATTTTATGTAGAGTATGTAATATATATTTACTGTAATTTTTGATAATTCCTTTACAGAATATAAAATGTATTTGGTGTACTTTTAGTTAATATTATATGTACAATATATGAAATATATTTACTGTAGTTTTTGATATTTTACGTACTGTATAGAAGATATATTTGGTGTCCTTCCGATATGTTTTGTAAATTATATAATATATATTTGGTGTAGTTTGTGATATTTTACATAGGGTGTGTAATATATATTTACTGTACTTTTTGGTATTTTATTTACAGTAAATAATATACATTTGGTGTAATTTTTGATATTTTATATACAGTATATTAAATATAATTACTGTAGTTTTTGATAGTTTATTTACAGCATATATAACACATATTTGGTGTACTTTTTGATATTTTATGTACAGTATGTAATATATATTCACTGTAATTTTTGATATTTTATTTACACTATATAAAATGTATTTGGTGTACTTTTAGTAAATATTATATGTACAATATATGAAATATATTTACTGTATATTTTGGTATTTTATGTACAGTATATAAGTTACATTTGGTGTACTTTTGATATCTTATGAAAATTATATAATATATATTTGGTGTAGATTGTGATATTTTACATATTGTGTGTAATATACATTTACTGCCCTTTTTGATATTTTATTTACTGTAAATAACATGCATTTGGTGTAATTTTTTATATTTTATGTACAGTATATTAAATATAATTACTGTAGTTTTTGATAGTTTATTTAGAGTATATATAACACATATTTGGTGTACTTTTTGATAATATATGTACAGTATGTAATATATAGTTACTGTAATATTTGATATTTTACTTACAGTATATAAAATGTATTAAGTGTACTTTTAGTTAATATTATATATACAATATATGAAATATATTTACTGTACATTTTGATATTTTATGTACAGTATATAAGGTACATTTTGTGTCCTTTTGATATTTTATGTAAATTATATAATATATATTGGGTGTAGTTTTTGATATTTTACATAGTGTGTGTAATGTATATTTACTGTAATTTTTGGTGCTTTATTTACAGTAAATAATATACATTTGGTGTAATTTTTGATATTTTATGTACAGTAAATTAAATATAATTACTGTAGTTTTTGATAGTTTATTTACACTATATATAAAACATATTTGGTGTACCATTTGATATTTTATCTGCAGTGTGTAATATATATTCACTGTAATTTTTGATATTTTTTTACACTATATAAAATATATTTGGTGTACTTTTAGTTAATATTATATGTACAATATATGAAATATATTTACTGTTCTTTTTGATATTTTATGTACAGTATAAAAGATATATTTGGTATCCTTTTGATATTTAATGTACATTATATAATATATATTTGGTGTAGATTGTGATATTTTACGTATGGTGTGTAATGTATATTTACTGTATTTTTGATATATTATTTATAGTAAATAACATACATTTGGTGTAATTTTTGATATTTTATGTACAGTATATTAAATATAATTACCGTAGTTTTTCATAGTTTATTTAGAGTATATATAACACATATTTGGTGTACTTTTTGTTAATATATGTACAGTATGTAATATATATTTACTGTAATTTTTGATATTTTTTTTACAGTATATAAAATGTATTCGGTGTACTTTTAGTTAATATTATATATACAATATATGAAATATATTTACTGTACATTTTGATATTTTATGTACGGTATATAAGGTATATTTGGTGTCCTTTTGATATTTTATGTAAATTATATAATATATATTTGGTGTAGTTTGTGATATTTTACATAGGGTGTGTAATATATATTTACTGTACTTTTTGGTATTTTATTTACAGTAAATAATGTACATTTGGTGTAATTTTTGATATTTTGTGTACAATATATTAAATATAATTACTGTAGTTTTTGATAGTTTATTTACAGTATATATAACACATATTTGGTGTACTTTTTGATATTTTATCTACAGTATGTAATATATATTCACTGTAATTTTTGATATTTTATTTACACTACATAAAATGTATTTGGTGTACTTTTAGTTAATATTATATGTACAATATATGAAATATATTTACTGTACATTTTGATATTTTATGTAGAGTATATAAGATATATTTGGGGTCCTTTTGATATTTTATGTAAATTATATAATATATATTTTGTGTAGATTGTGATATTTTACATACGGTGTGTAATATATATTTACAGTACTTTTTGACATTTTATTTACACCATATAAAATACATTTGGTGTACTTTTAGTTAATATTATATGTACAATATATGAAATATATTTACTGTACATTTTGACAATTTATGTACAGTATATAAGATATATTTGGTGTCCTTTTGATATTTTATGTAAATTATATAATATATATTTGGTGTAGATTGTGATATTTTACATACGGTGTGTAATATATATTTACTGTACTTTTTGGTATTTTATTTACAGTAAATAATATATATTTGGTGTAATTTTTGATATTTTATGTAAAGTATATTAAATATAATTACTGTAGTTTTTGATAGTTTATTTACAGTATATATAACACATACTTGGTGTACTTTTTGATATTTTATGTACAGTATGTAATATATATTCACTGTAATTTTTAATATTTTATTTACACTATATAAAATGTATTTGGTGTACTTTTAGTTAATATTATATGCACAATATATGTAATATATTTACTGTACTTTTTGATATTTTACATACAGTATATAAGATATATTTGGTGACCTTCCGATATTTTTTGTAAATTATACAATATATATTTGGTGTAAATTTGGATATTTTACATAGGGTGTGTAATATATATTTACTGTATTTTGGATATTTTATTTACACCATATAATGTACATTTGGAGTAATTTTTGATATTTTATGTACAGTATATTGAATATAATTACTGTAGTTTTTAATAGTTTATTTACAGTATATATAACAGATATTTGGTGTACTTTTTGATATTTTATGTACAGTATGTAATATATATTTACTGTAATTTTTGATATTTTATTTACAGTATATAAAATGTATTTGGTGTACTTTTAGTTAATATTATATGTACAATATATGAAATATATTTACTGTACTTTTTGATATTTTATGTACAGTATATGAGATATATTTGGTGTCCTTTGATATTTATTGTAAATTATAAAATATATACTTGGTGTAGTTTTTGAAATTTTACATAGTGTGTGTCATACATATTCACTGTCCTTTTTGATATTTTATTTACGGTATATAATATACATTTGGTGTGATTTTTGAAATTTTATGTACAGTATATTAAATATAATTACTGTAGTTTTTGATAGTTTACAGTATATATAACACATATTTGGTGTACTTTTTGATATTTTATGTAGAGTATGTAATATATATTTACTGTAATTTTTGATATTTTATTTACAGTATATAAAATGTATTTGGTGTACTTTTAGTTAATACTATATGTACAATATATGTAATATATTTACTGTACTTTTTGATAATTTACATACAGCATATAAGATATATTTGGTGACCTTCCGATATTTTTTGTAAATTATATAATATATATTTGGTGTAAATTTGGATATTTTACATAGGGTGTGTAATATATATTTACTGTATTTTGGATATTTTATTTACACCATATAATGTACATTTGGAGTAATTTTTGATATTTTATGTACAGTATATTGAATATAATTACTGTAGATTTTAATAGTTTATTTACAGTATATATAACACATATTTGGTGTACTTTTTGATATTTTATGTACAGTATGTAATATATATTTACTGTAATTTTTGATATTTTATTTACAGTATATAAAATGTATTTGGTGTACTTTTAGTTAATATTATATGTACAATATATGAAATATATTTACTGTACTTTTTGATATTTTATGTACAGTATATGAGATATATTTGGTGTCCTTTGATATTTATTGTAAATTATAAAATATATACTTGGTGTAGTTTTTGATATTTTACATAGTGTGTGTCATATATATTCACTGTCCTTTTTGATATTTTATTTACGGTATATAATATACATTTGGTGTGATTTTTGAAATTTTATGTACAGTATATTAAATATAATTACTGTAGTTTTTGATAGTTTACAGTATATATAACACATATTTGGTGTACTTTTTGATATTTTATGTACAGTATGTAATATATATTTACTGTAATTTTTGATATTTTATTTACAGTATATAAAATGTATTTGGTGTACTTTTAGTTAATATTATATGTACAATATATGTAATATATTTACTGTACTTTTTGATATTTTATGTACAGTATATGAGATATATTTGGTGTCCTTTGATATTTATTGTAAATTATAAAATATATACTTGGTGTAGTTTTTGATATTTTACATAGTGTGTGTCATATATATTCACTGTCCTTTTTGATATTTTATTTACGGTATATAATATACATTTGGTGTGATTTTTGAAATTTTATGTACAGTATATTAAATATAATTACTGTAGTTTTTGATAGTTTACAGTATATATAACACATATTTGGTGTACTTTTTGATATTTTATGTACAGTATGTAATATATATTTACTGTAATTTTTGATATTTTATTTACAGTATATAAAATGTATTTGGTGTACTTTTAGTTAATATTATATGTACAATATATGTAATATATTTACTGTACTATTTGATATTTTACATACAGTATATAAGATATATTTGGTGACCTTCCGATATTTTTTGTAAATTATATAATATATATTTGGTGTACATTTGGATATTTTACATAGGGTGTGTAATATATATTTACTGTATTTTGGATATTTTATTTACACCATATAATGTACATTTGGAGTAATTTTTGATATTTTATGTACAGTATATTGAATATAATTACTGTAGTTTTTAATAGTTTATTTACAGTATATATAACACATATTTGGTGTACTTTTTGATATTTTATGTATAGTATGTAATATATATTTACTGTAATTTTTGATATTTTATTTACAGTATATAAAATGTATTTGGTGTACTTTTAGTTAATATTATATGTACAATATATGAAATATATTTACTGTACTTTTTGATATTTTATGTACAGTATATGAGATATATTTGGTGTCCTTTGATATTTATTGTAAATTATAAAATATATACTTGGTGTAGTTTTTGATATTTTACATAGTGTGTGTCATATATATTCACTGTCCTTTTTGATATTTTATTTACGGTATATAATATACATTTGGTGTGATTTTTGAAATTTTATGTACAGTATATTAAATATAATTACTGTAGTTTTTGATAGTTTACAGTATATATAACACATATTTGGTGTACTTTTTGATATTTTATGTACAGTATGTAATATATATTTACTGTAATTTTTGATATTTTATTTACAGTATATAAAATGTATTTGGTGTACTTTTAGTTAATATTATATGTACAATATATGTAATATATTTACTGTACTTTTTGATATTTTACATACAGTATATAAGATATATTTGGTGACCTTCTGATATTTTTCGTAAATTATATAATATATATTTGGTGTAAATTTGGATATTTTACATAGGGTGTGTTATATATATTTACTGTATTTTGGATATTTTATTTACACCATATAATGTACATTTGGAGTAATTTTTGATATTTTATGTACAGTATATTGAATATAATTACTGTGGTTTTTAATAGTTTATTTACAGTATATATAACACATATTTGGTGTACTTTTTGATATTTTATGTATAGTATGTAATATATATTTACTGTAATTTTTGATTATTTACAGTATATAAAATGTATTTGGTGTACTTTTAGTTAATATTATATGTACAATATATGAAATATATTTACTGTACTTTCTCATATTTTTTGTACAGTATAGAATATATAATTTGTGTCCTTTTGATATTTTACGTAAATTATATAATATATATTTGGTGTAGCTTTTGATATTTTACATAGGGTATGTCATATGTATTTACTGTACTTTTTGATATTTTATTCACAGTAAATAATTTACATTTGGTGTAATTTTTGATATTTCATGTACAGTATATTAAATATAATTACTGTAGTTTTTGATAGTTTATTTACAGTATATATAACACATATTTGGTGTACTTTTTGATATTTTATGTACAGTATGTAGTATATATTTACTGTACTTTTTGATATTTTATTTACAGTACATGAAATGTATTTGGTGTACTTTTAGTTAATATTATATGTACAATATATGAAATATATTTACTGTTCTTTTTGATATTTTATGTACAGTATATAATATATATTTGGTGTCCTTTTGATATTTTATGTGAAGTTTATAATATATATTTAGTGTAGTTTTTGATATTTTCCATAGGGTGTGTAATATATATTTACTGTAATTTTTGATATTTTATTTACAGTAAATATTATACATTTGGTGTAATTTTTGATATTTTATGTACAGTATATTAAATATAATTACTGTAGTTTTTGATTGTTTATTTACAGTATATATAACACATATTTGGTCTACTTTTTGATATTTTATGTACAGTATGTAATATATATTTACTGTAATTTTTGATAATTTATTTACAGTATATAAAATGTATTTGGTGTACTTTTAGTTAATATTATATATACAATATATGAAATATATTTACTGTACTTTTTGATATTTTATGTACAGTATAGAATTTATATTTGGTGTCCTTTTGATATTTTATGTAAATTAGATAAAATTTATTTGGTGTAGTTTGTGATATTTCATAGGGTGTGTAATGTATATTTACTGTATTTTTTGATATTTTGTTTACAGTATATAATATACATTTGGTGTAATTTTTGATATTTTATGTACAGTATATTAAATATAATTACTATAGTTTTTGATAGTTTATTTACAGTATATATAACACATATTTGCTGTACTTTTTGATATTTTCTGTACAGTATGTAATATATATTTACTGTACTTTTTGATATTTTATTTTCTGTATAAAAATGTATTTGGTGTACTTTTAGTTAATAATATATGTACAATGAATGAAATATATATACTGTACTTTTTGATATTTTATGTACAATATATAAGATATATTTGGTGTCCTTTTTATATTCTATGTAAATTAAATAATATATATTTGGTGTAATATTTGATATTTTACATAGGGTGTGTAGTATATATTTACTGACCTTTTTGATATTTTATTTACAGTATTTAATTTAGGTTTGGTGTAATTTTTGATATTTTATATACAGTACATTGAATATGATTACTGTAGTTTTTGATATTTACAGTATATATAACACATATTTGGTGTCCTTTTGATATTTTATGTAAATTATATAATATATACTTGCTGTAGATTCTGATATTTTACATAGGGTGTGTAAGATATATTTACTGTACTTTTTGATATTTTATTTACAGTAAATAATATACATTTGGTGTAATTTTTGATATTTTATGTACAGTATATTAAATATAATTACTGCAGTTTTTGATAGTTTATTTACAGTATATATAACACATATTTGGTGTACTTTTTGATATTTTATGTACAGAATGTAATATATATTTACTGTACTTTTTGATATTTTATTTACAGTATATGAAATGTATTTGGTGTACTTTTAGTTAATATTATATGTACAATATATGAAATATATTTACTGTACATTTTGATATTTCTTATTCAGTATATAAGGTATATTTGGTGTCCTTATGATATTTTATGTAAATTATATAATATACATTTTGTGTAGTTTGTCATATTTTACATTGGGTGTGTAATGTATATTTACTGTACTTTTTGGTATTTTCTTTACAGTAAATTATATATTTGGTGTAATTTTTGATATTTTATGTACAGTATATTAAACATAATTACTGTAGTTTTGATAGTTTATTTACAGTATATATAACACATATTTGGTGTACTTTTTGATATTTTATGTACAGTATGTAATATATATTCACTGTAATTTTTGGTATTTTATTTACACTATATAAAATGTATTTGGTGTACTTTTAGTTAATATTATATGTACAATATATGAAATATATTTACTGTACTTTTGCTATTTTATGTACAGTATATAAGATATATTTGGAGTCCTTTTGATATTTTATGTAAATTATATAATATATATTTGGTGTAGATTGTGATATTTTACATACGGTGTGTAATATATATTTACTTTTCTTTTTGATATTTTATTTACACTATATGAAATGTATTTGGTGTACTTTTAGTTAATATTACATGTACAATATATGAAATATATTTACTATACTTTTTGATATTTTATGTACAGTACATAAGATATATTTTGTGTCATTTTGATATTTTATGTAAATTATATAATATATATTTGGTGTAGATTGTGATATTTTACATACGGTGTGTAATATATATTTACTGTACTTTTTGATATTTTATTTACAGTAAATAATATACATTTGGTGTAATTTTTGATATTTTATGTACAGTATGTTAAATATAATTACTGTAGTTTTTGATAGTTTATTTACAGTATATATAACACATATTTGATGTACTTTTTGATATTTTATGTACAGTATGTAATACATATTTACTGTAATTTTTGATATTTTATTTACAGTATATAAAATGTATTTGGTGTACTTTCAGTTAATATTATATGTACAATATACGAAATATATTTACTGTACATTTTGATATTTTATGTACAGTACATAAGATATATTTGGTGTCCTTTTGATATTTTACGTAAATTATATAATATATATTTGGTGTAGTTTGTGATATTTTACATAGGGTGTGTCATATATATTTACTGTACTTTTTGATATTTTATTTACAGTATATAATATACATTTGGTATAATTTTTGATATTTTTTGTACAGTATATTATATATAATTACTGTAGTTTTGATAGCTTATTTATAGTATATATAACACATATTTGGTGTACTTTTTGATATTTTATGTACAGCATGTAATATATATTTACTGTACTTTTTGATATTTTATTTACAGTATATAAAATGTATTTGGTGTACTTTTAGTTAATATTATATGTACAATATATGAAATACATTTACTGTACTTTTTGATATTTTTTGTACAGTATAGAAGATATATTTGTTGGCCTTTTGATATTTTATGTAAATTATATAATATATATTTGGTGTAGTTTGTGATATTTTACATAGGGTGTGTCATATATATTTACTGTAATTTTTGATATTTTATTTACAGTATATAATATACATATTGTTGTAATTTTTGATATTTTATGTACAGTATATTAAATATAATTACTGTAGTTTTTGATAGTTTATTTACAGTATATATAATACATATTTGGTGGTCTTTTTGATATTTTATGTACAGTATGTAATATATATTTACTGAAATTTTTGATAATTTATTTACAGTATATAAAATGTATTTGGTGTACTTTTAGTTAATATTAAATATACAATATAAGAAATATATTTACTGTACTTTTTGATATTTTTTGTACAGTATAGAAGATATATTTGGTGTCCTTTTGATATTTTATGTAAATTACATAATATATATTTGGTGTAGTTTTTGATATTTTACAGAGGGTTTGTCATATACATTTACTGTACTTTTTGATATTTTATTTACTGTATATAATATACATTTGGTGTAATTTTTGATATTTTATGTACAGTATATTATATATAATTAGTGTAGTTTTGATAGTTTATTTATAGTATATATAACACATATTTGGTGTACTTTTTGATATTTTATGTACGGTATGTAATATATATTTACTGTAATTTTGATATTTTATTTACAGTATATAAAATGTATTTGGTGTACTTTTAGTTAATAGTATATTTACACTATATGAAATATATTTACTGTATTTTTTGATATTTTATGTACAGTATATAATATATATTTGGTGTCCATTTGATATTTTATGTGAATTTTATAATATATATTTGTTGTAGTTTTTGATATTTTACATAGGGTGTGTAATATATATTTACTGTATTTTGATATTTTATTTACAGTATATAATATACATTTGGTGTAATTTTTGATATTTTAAGTACAGTATATTAAATATAATTACTGTAGTTTTTGATAGTTTATTTACAGTATATATAACACATATTTGGTGTACTTTTTGATATTTTATGTACAGTATGTAATATATATTTACTGTACTTTTGATATTTTATTTTAAGTATACAAAATGTATTTCGTGTACTTTTAGTTAATATTATATGTACAATGTATGAAATATATATACTGTACTTTTTGATATTTTATGTACAATATATAGGATATATTTGGTGTCCTTTTTATATTCTAAGTAAATTATATAATATATATTTGGTGTAATTTTTGATATTTTACATAGGGTGTGTAGTATATATTTACTGTCCTTTTTGATATTTTATTTACAGTATTTAATGTATATTTGGTGTAATTTTTGATATTTTATATACAGTACATTGGATATGATTACTGTAGTTTTTGATATTTACAGTATATATAACACATATTTGGTGTACTTTTTGATGATTTATGTACAGTATGTAATATAAATTTACTGTAACTTTGATATTTTATTTAGAGTATATAAAATGTATTTGGTGTACTTTTAGTTAATATTATATGTACAATATATGAAATATATTTACTGTACATTTTGATATTTTATGTACAGTATAGAAGATATATTTGGTGTCCTTTTGATATTTTATGTAAATTATATAATATATATTTGGTGTAGTTTGTGATATTTTACATACGGTGTGTAATGTATATTTACTGTACTTTTTGATATTTTATTTACAGTATATAATATACATTTGGTGTAATATTTGATATTTTATGTACAGTATATTAAATATAATTAATGTAGTTTTTGATAGTTTATTTACAGTATATATAACACATATTTGGTGTACTTTTTGATATTTTATGTACAGTATGTAATATATATTTACTGTAATATTTGATATTTTATTTACATTATATAAAATGTATTTGGTGTACTTTTGGTTAATATTATATGTACAATATATGAAATATATTTACTGTAATTTTTGATATTTTATGTACGGTATAGAGGATATATTTGGTGTCCTTTTGATATTTTATGTAAATTATATAATATATATTTGGTGTAGATTGTGATATTTTACATAGGGTGTGTAAGATATATTTACTGTACTTTTTGATATTTTATTTACAGTAAATAATATACATTTGGTGTAATTTTTGATATTTTATGTACAGTATATTAAATATAATTACTGTAGTTTTTGATTGTGTATTTACAGTATATATAACACATATTTGGTGTACTTTTTGATATTTTATGTACAGTATGTAATATATATTTACTGTATTTTTGATATTTTATTTACAGTATATAAAATGTATTTGGTGTACTTTTAGTTAATATTATATGTACAATATATGAAATATATTTACTGTACATTTTAATATTTTATGTACAGTATAGAAGATATATTTGTTGTCCTTTTGATATTTTCTGTAAATTATATAATATATATTTGGCGTAGATTGTGATATTTTACATAGGGTGTGTAAGATATATTTACTGTACTTTTTGATATTTTATTTACAGTAAATAGTATACATTTGGTGTAATTTTTGATATTTTATGTACAGAATATTAAATATAATTACTGCAGTTTTGGATAGTTTATTTACAGTACATATAACACATATTGGGTGTACTTTTTGATGTTTTATGTACAGAATGTAATATATATTTACTGTACTTTTTGATATTTTATTTACAGTATATAAAATGTATTTGGTGTACTTTTAGTTAATATTATGTGTACAATATATGAAATATATTTACTGTACTTTTTGATATTTTATGTACATTATAGAAGATATATTTGGTGTCCTTTTGGTATTTTTTGTAAATTATATAATATTTATTTGGTGTAGTTGGTGATATTTTACATAGGGTGTGTTATATATATTTACTGTACTTTTTGATATTTTATTTACAGTATATAATAGACATTTGGTGTAATTTTTGATATTTTATGTACAGTATAGTAAATATAATTACTGTAGTTTTTGATAGTTTATTTACAGTATACATTACACATATTTGGTGTACTTTTTGACATTTTATGTACACTATGTAATATATATTTACTGTACTTTTTGATATTTTTTTTACAGTATATAAAATGTGTTTGGTGTACTTTTAGTTAATATTATATATACAATATATGAAATATATTTACTGTACTTTTTGATATTTTATGTACAGTATAGAAGATATATTTGGTGTACTTTTGATATTTTATGTAAATTATATAATATATATTTGGTGTAGTTTGTGATATTTCATAGGGTGTGTAATGTGTACTTACTGTACTTTTTGATATTTTATTTACAGTATATAATATACATTTGGTGTAATTTTTGATATTTTATGTACAGTATATTAAATATAATTACTGTAGTTTTTGATAGTTTATTTACAGTATATGTAACACATATTTAGTGTACTTTTTGATATTTTCTGTACAGTATGTAATATATATTTACTGTACTTTTGATATTTTATTTTCAGTATACAAAATGTATTTCGTGTACTTTTAGTTAATAATATATGTACAATGTATGAAATATATATACTGTACTTTTTGATATTTTATGTACAATATATAAGATATATTTGGTGTCCTTTTTATATTCTAAGTAAATTATATAATATATATTTGGTGTAATTTTTGATATTTTACATAGGGTGTGTAATATATATTTACTGTCCTTTTTGATATTTTATTTACAGTATTTAATGTATATTTGGTGTAATTTTTGATATTTTATATACAGTACATTGGATATGATTACTGTAGTTTTTGATATTTACAGTATATATAACACATATTTGGTGTACTTTTTGATGTTTTATGTACAGTATGTAATATAAATTTACTGTAATTTTGATATTTTATTTAGAGTATATAAAATGTATTTGGTGTACTTTTAGTTAATATTATATGTACAATATATGAAATATATTTACTGTACTTTTTGATATTTTGTGTACAGTATAGAAGATATATTTGGTGTCCTTTTGTTATTTTATGTAAATTATATAATATATATTTGGTGTAGTTTTTGATATTTTACATAGGGTGTGTCATATATATTTACTGTACTTTTTGATATTTTATTTACAGTATATAATATACATTTGGTGTAATTTTTGATATTTTATGAACAGTATAGTAAATATAATTACTGTAGTTTTTGATAGTTTATTTACAGTATATATAACACATATTTGGTGTAGTTTTTGATATTTTATGTACAGTATGTAATATATATTTACTGTAATTTTTGATAATTTACTTACAGTATATAAAATGTATTTGGTGTTCTTTTCGTTAATATTATATATACAATATATGAAATATATTTACTGTACTTTCTCATATTTTTTGTACAGTATAGAATATATAATTTGTGTCCTTTTGATATTTTACGTAAATTATATAATATATATTTGGTGTAGCTTTTGATATTTTACATAGGGTATGTCATATGTATTTACTGTACTTTTTGATATTTTATTCACAGTAAATAATTTACATTTGGTGTAATTTTTGATATTTCATGTACAGTATATTAAATATAATTACTGTAGTTTTTGATAGTTTATTTACAGTATATATAACACATATTTGGTGTACTTTTTGATATTTTATGTACAGTATGTAGTATATATTTACTGTACTTTTTGATATTTTATTTACAGTACATGAAATGTATTTGGTGTACTTTTAGTTAATATTATATGTACAATATATGAAATATATTTACTGTTCTTTTTGATATTTTATGTACAGTATATAATATGTATTTGGTGTCCTTTTGATATTTTATGTGAAGTTTATAATATATATTTAGTGTAGTTTTTGATATTTTCCATAGGGTGTGTAATATATATTTACTTTAATTTTTGATATTTTATTTACAGTAAATATTATACATTTGGTGTAATTTTTGATATTTTATGTACAGTATATTAAATATAATTACTGTAGTTTTTGATTGTTTATTTACAGTATATATAACACATATTTGGTCTACTTTTTGATATTTTATGTACAGTATGTAATATATATTTACTGTAATTTTTGATAATTTATTTACAGTATATAAAATGTATTTGGTGTACTTTTAGTTAATATTATATATACAATATATGAAATATATTTACTGTACATTTTGATATTTTATGTACAGTATATAAGATATATTTGGTGTCCTTTTGATATATTATGTAAATTTTATAATTTATATTTGGTGAAGTTTGTGATATTTTACATAGGGTGTGTAATATATATTTATTGTACTTTTTGATATTTTATTTACAGTATATAATATACATTCGGTGTTATTTTTTATATTTTATGTGCAGTATATTTAATATAATTAGTGTAGTTTTAATAGTTTATTTACAGTATATATAACACATATTTGGTGTACTTTTTGATATTTTTTGTACAGTATGTAATATAGATTTACTGTAATTTTTGATAATTTATTTACAGTATATGAAATGTATTTGGTGTACTTTTAGTTAATATTATATGTACAATATATGAAATATATTTACTGTACTTTTTGATATTTTATGTACAGTATATAAGATATATTTGGTGTCCTTTTGATATTTTATGTAAATTATATAATATATATTTGGTGTAGATTGTGATATTTTACATAGGGTGTGTAATATATATTTACTGTACTTTTTGATATTTTATTTACAGTAAATAATATACATTTGGTTTAATTTTTGACATTTTATGTACAGTATATTAAATATAATTACTGCAGTTTTTGATAGTTTATTTACAGTATATAAAACACAAATTTGGTGTACTTTTTGATATTTTATGTACAGAATGTAATATATATTTACTGTATATTTTGATAATTTATTTACAGTATATAAAATGTATTTGGTGTACTTTTAGTTAATAGTATATGTACAATATATGAAATATATTTACTGTACATTTTGATATTTCATGTTCAGTATATAAGATATATTTGGTGTCCTTTTGATATTTTATGTAAATTATATAATATATATTTTGTGTAGTTTGTGATATTTTACATAGGGTGTGTAATATATATTTACTGTATTTTTGGTATTTTCTTTACAGTAAATAATATATATTTGGTGTAATTTTTGATATTTTATGTACAGTATATTAAATATAATTAGTGTAGTTTTGATAGTTTATTTACAGTATATATAACACATATTTGGTGTACTTTTTGATATTTTATGTACAGTATGTAATATATATTTACTGTAATTTTTGATAATTTATTTACTGTATATAAAATGTATTTGGTGTACTTTTAGTTAATATTATATGTACAATATATGAAATATATTTACTGTACATTTTGATATTTTATGTACAGTATATAATCTATATTTGGTGTCCTTTTGAAATTTTATGTAAATCATATAATATATATTTGGTGTAGATTGTGATATTTTACATAGAGTGTGTAATATATATTTACTGTACTTTTTGGTATTTTCTTTACAGTAAATAATATATATTTGGTGTAATTTTTGATATTTTATGTACAGTATATTAAATATATTTAGTGTAGTTTTGATAGTTTATTTACAGTATATATAACACATATTTGGTGTACTTTTTGATATTTTATGTACAGTATGTAATATATATTTACTGTAATTTTTGATAACTTATTTACAGTATATAAAATGAATTTGGTGTACTTTTAGTTAATATTATATATAGAATATATGAAATATATTTACTGTACATTTTAATATTTTATGTACAGTATAGAAGATATATTTGGTGTCCTTTTGATATTTTATGTAAATTATATAATATATATTTGGTGAAGTTTGTGATATTTTACATAGGGTGTGTAATATATATTTACTGTACTTTTTGATATTTTATTTACAGTATATAACATACATTTGGTGTAATTTTTGATATTTTATGTACAGTATATTAAATATAATTAGTGTAGTTTTGATAGTTTATTTACAGTATATATAACACATATTTGGTGTACTTTTTGATATTTTATGTACAGTATGTAATATATGTTTACTGTAATTTTTCATAATGTATTTACAGTATATAAAATGTATTTGGTGTACTTTTAGTTAATATTATATGTATAATATATGAAATATATTTACTGTATATTTTGATATTTTATGTACAGTATATAAGATATATTTGGTGTCCTTTTGATATTTTATGTAAATTATATGATATATATTTGGTGTAGATTGTGATATTTTACATAGGGTGTGTAATATATATTTACTGTACTTTTTGATATTTTATTTACAGTAAATAATATACATTTGGTTTAATTTTTGATATTTTATGTACAGTATATTAAATATAATTACTGCAGTTTTTGATAGTTTATTTACAGTATATATAACACAAATTTGGTGTACTTTTTGATATTTTATGTACAGAATGTAATATATATTTACTGTACATTTTGATATTTTATTTACAGTATATAAAATGTATTTGGTGTACTTTTAGTTAATATTATATGTTCAATATATGAAATATATTTACTGTACATTTTGATATTTCATGTACAGTATATAAGATATATTTGGTGTCCTTTTGATATTTTATGTAAATTATATAATATATATTTGGTGTAGTTGGTGATATTTTACATAGGGTGTGTAATATATATTTACTGTACTTTTTGGTATTTTCTTTACAGTAAATAATATACATTTGGTGTAATTTTTGATATTTTATGTACAGTATATTAAATATAATTACTGTAGTTTTTGATAGTTTATTTACATTATATATAACATATATTTGGTGTACTTTTTGATATTTTATGTACAGTATGTAATATATATTTACTGTATTTTTGATATTTTATTTACAGTATATAAAATGTATTTGGTGTACTTTTAGTTAATATTATATGTACAATATAGGAAATATATTTACTGTACATTTTGATATTTTATGTACACTATATAAGATATATTTGGTGTCCTTTTGATATTTTATGTAAATTATATAATATATATTTGGTGTAGTTTGTGATATTTTACATAGGGTGTGTAAGATATATTTAGTGTACTTTTTGATATTTTATTTACAGTAAATAATATACATTTGGTGTAATTTTTGATATTTTATGTACAGTATGTTAAATATAATTACTGCAGTTTTTGATAGTTTATTTACAGTATATATAACACATATTTGGTGTACTTTTTGATATTTTATGTACAGAATGTAATATATATTTACTGTACATTTGATATTTTATTTACAGTATATAAAATGTATTTGGTGTACTTTTAGTTAATATTATATGTATAATATATGAAATATATTTACTGTACATTTTGATATTTCATGTTCAGTATATAAGATATATTTGGTGTCCTTTTGATATTTTATGTAAATTATATAATATATATTTGGTGTAGTTTGTGATATTTTACATAGGGTGTGTAATATATATTTACTGTACTTTTTGGTATTTTCTTTACAGTAAATAATATATATTTGGTGTAATTTTTGATATTTTATGTACAGTATATTAAATATAATTAGTGTAGTTTTGATAGTTTATTTACATTATATATAACACATATTTGGTGTACTTTTTGATATATTATGTACAGTATGTAATATATATTTACTGTAATTTTTGATAATTTATTTACTGTATATAAAATATATTTGGTGTACTTTTAGTTAATCTGATATGTACAATATATGAAATATATTTACTGTACTTTTTGATATTTTATGTACAGTATAATATATATATTTGGTGTCCTTTTGATATTTTATGTAAATTATATAATATATATTTGGTGTAGATTGTGATATTTTACATAGGGTGTTTAATATATATTTACTGTACTTTTTGATATTTTATTTACAGTAAATAATATACATTTGGTGTAATTTTTGATATTTTATGTACAGTATATTAAATATAATTACTGTAGATTTGATAGTTTATTTACAGTATATATTACACAAATTTGGTGTACTTTTTGATATTTTATGTACAGAATGTAATATATATTTACTGTACTTTTGATATTTTATTTACAGTATATAAAATGTATTTGGTGTACTTTTAGTTAATATTATATGTACAATATATGAAATATATTTAATGTACATTTTGATATTTCATCTTCAGTATATAAGATATAATTGGTGTCCTTTTGATATTTTATGGAAATTATATAATATATATTTGGTGTAGTTTGTGATATTTTACATAGGGTGTGTAATATATATTTACTGTACTTTTTGGTATTTTCTTTACAGTAAATAATATATATTTGGTGTAATTTTTGATATTTTATGTACAGTATATTAAATATAATTAGTGTAGTATTGATAGTTTATTTACAGTATATATAACACATATTTGGTGTACTTTTTGATATTTTATGTACAGTATGTAATATATATTTACTGTAATTTTTGATAATTTATTTGCAGTATATAAAATGAATTTGGTGTACTTTTAGTTAATATTATATATACAATATATGAAATATATTTACTGTACATTTTGATATTTTATGTACAGTATATAAGATATATTTGGTGTCGTTTTGATATTTTATGTAAATTATATAATATATATTTGGTGAAGATTGTGATATTTTACATAGGTTGTGTAATATATATTTATTGTACTTTTTGATATTTTATTTACAGTATATAATATACATTCGGTGTAATTTTTTATATTTTATGTACAGTATATTTAATATAATTAGTGTAGTTTTAATAGTTTATTTACAGTATATATAACACATATTTGGTGTACTTTTTGATATTTTTTGTACAGTATGTAATATAGATTTACTGTAATTTTTGACAATTTATTTACAGTATATGAAATGTATTTGGTGTACTTTTAGTTAATATTATATGTACAATATATGACATATATTTACTGTACTTTTTGATATTTTATGTACAGTATATAAGATATATTTGGTGTCCTTTTGATATTTTATGTAAATTATATAATATATATTTGGTGTAGATTGTGATATTTTACATAGGGTGTGTAATATATATTTACTGTACTTTTTGATATTTTATTTACAGTAAATAATATACATTTGGTTTAATTTTTGATATTTTATGTACAGTATATTAAATATAATTTCTGCAGTTTTTGATATTTTATTTACAGTATGTAAAACACAAATTTGGTGTACTTTTTGATATTTTATGTACAGAATGTAATATATATTTAATGTACATTTTGATAATTTATTTACAGTATATAAAATGTATTTGGTGTACTTTTAGTTAATATTATATGTACAATATATGAAATATATTTACTGTACATTTTGATATTTCATGTTCAGTATATAAGATATATTTGGTGTCCTTTTGATATTTTATGTAAATTATATAATGTATATTTGGTGTAGTTTGTGATATTTTACATAGGGTGTGTAATATATATTTACTGTATTTTTGGTATTTTCTTTACAGTAAATAATATATATTTGGTGTAATTTTTGATATTTTATGTACAGTATATTAAATATAATTAGTGTAGTATTGATAGTTTATTTACAGTATATATAACACATATTTGGTGTACTTTTTGATATTTTATGTACAGTATGTAATATATATTTACTGTAATTTTTGATAATTTTTTTACTGTATATAAAATGTATTTGGTGTACTTTTAGTTAATATTATATGTACAATATATGAAATATATTTACCGTACATTTTGATATTTTATGTACAGTATATAATCTATATTTGGTGTCCTTTTGATATTTTATGTAAATTATATAATATATATTTGGTGTAGATTGTGATATTTTACATAGGGTGTGTAATATATATTTACTGTACTTTTTGGTATTTTCTTTACAGTAAATAATATATATTTGGTGTAATTTTTGATATTTTATGTACAGTATATTAAATATAATTAGTGTAGTTTTGATAGTTTATTTACAGTATATATAACACATATTTGGTGTACTTTTTGATATTTTATGTACAGTATGTAATATATATTTACTGAAATTTTTGATAATTTATTTACAGTATATAAAATGAATTTGTTGTACTTTTAGTTAATATTATATATACAATATATGAAATATATTTACTGTACATTTTGATATTTTATGTACAGTATAGAAGATATATTTGGTATCCTTTTGATATTTTATGTAAATTATATAATATATATTTGGTGAAGTTTGTGATATTTTACATAGGGTGTGTAATATATATTTACTGTACTTTTTGATATTTTATTTACAGTATATAATATACATTTGGTGTAATTTTTGATATTTTATGTACAGTATATTAAATATAATTAGTGTAGTTTTGATAGTTTATTTACAGTATATATAACACATATTTGGTGTACTTTTTGATATTTTATGTACAGTATGTAATATATGTTTACTGTAATTTTTGATAATGTATTTACAGTATATAAAATGTATTTGGTGTACTTTTAGTTAATATTATATGTACAATATATGAAATATATTTACTGTAGTTTTTGATATTTTATGTACAGTATATAAGATATATTTGGTGTCCTTTTGATATTTTATGTAAATTATATGATATATATTTGGTGTAGATTGTGATATTTTACATAGGGTGTGTAATATATATTTAATGTACTTTTTGATATTTTATTTACAGTAAATAATATACATTTGGTTTAATTTTTGATATTTTATGTACAGTATATTAAATATAATTACTGCAGTTTTTGATAGTTTATTTGCAGTATATAAAACACAAATTTGGTGTACTTTTGATATTTTATGTACAGAATGTAATATATATTTACTGTACATTTTGATATTTTATTTACAGTATATAAAATGTATTTGGTGTACTTTTAGTTAATATTATATGTTCAATATATGAAATATATTTACTGTACATTTTGATATTTCATGTTCAGTATATAAGATATATTTGGTGTCCTTTTGATATTTTATGTAAATTATATGATATATATTTGGTGTAGTTGGTGATATTTTACATAGGGTGTGTAATATATATTTACTGTACTTTTTGGTATTTTCTTTACAGTAAATAATATATATTTGGTGTAATTTTAGATATTTTATGTACAGTATATTAAATATAATTAGTGCAGTTTTGATAGTTTATTTACAGTAAAGATAACACATATTTGGTGTACTTTTTGATATTTTATGTACAATATGTAATATATATTTACTGTAATTTTTGATATTTTATTTACAGTATATAAAATGTATTTGGTGTACTTTTAGTTAATATTTTATATACAATATATGAAATATATTTACTGTACATTTTGATATTTTATGTACAGTATAGAAGATATATTTGGTGTCCTTTTGATATTTTATGTAAATTATATAATATATATTTGGTGAGTTTGTGATATTTTACATAGGGTGTGTAATATATATTTACTGTACTTTTTGATATTTTATTTACAGTATATAATATACATTTTGTGTAATTTTTGATATTTTATATACAGTATATTAAATATAATTACTGTAGGTTTTGATAGTTTATTTACAGTATACATAACACATATTTGGTTTACTTTTTTATATTTTATGAACTGTATGTAATATATATTTACTGTACTTTTTGATATTTTATTTACACTATATAAAATGTATTTGGTGTACTGTTAGTTAATATTATATGTACAATATATGAAATATATTTAGTGTACATTTTGACATTTTATGTACAGTATATAAGATATATTTGGTGTACTTTACATATTTTATGTAAATAATATAATATATATTTTGTGTACATTGTGATATTTTACATATGGTGTGTAATATATATTTACTGCACTTTATGATATTTTATTTACAGTATATAATATACATTTGGTGTAATTTTTCATATTTTATGTACAGTATATTAAATATAATTACTGTAGAATTTATAGTATATTTACAGTATATATAACACATATTTGGTGTAATTTTTGATATTTTATGTACAGTATGTAATATATATTTACTGTATTTTTGATATCTTATTTACAGTATATAAAATGTATTTTGTGTACTTTTAGTTAATATTATACGTACAATATATGAAATACATTTACTGTAATTTTTGATATTTTATGTACAGTATAAAAGATATATTTGGTGTCCTTTTGATATTTTATGTAAATTATACAATATATATTTGGTGTAGATTGTGATATTTTACATAGGGTGTGAAATATATATTTACTGAACTTTTTGGTATTTTATTTACAGTAAATAATATAAATTTGGTGTAATTTTTGATATTTTATGTACAGTATATTAAATATAATTACTGTAGATTTTGATAGTTTACTTAGAGGATATATATCACGTATTTGGTGTACTTTTTCATATTTAAGTACAGTATGTAATATATATTTACTGTACTTTTTGATATTTTATTTACAGTATATAAAATGTATTTGGTGTACTTTTAGTTAATATTATATGTACAATATATAAAATATATTTACTGTACATTTTGATATTTTATGTGCTGTATATAAGGTATATTTGGTGTCCTTTTGATATTTTATGTAAATTATATAATATATATTTGGTGTAGTTTGTGATATTATACATAGGGTGTGTAATATATATTTACAGTACTTTTTGATATTTTATTTACAGTAAATAATATACATTTGGTGTAATTTTTGATATTTTATGTACAGTATATTAAATATAATTACTGTAGTTTTTGATAGTTTATTTACACTATATATAACACATATTTGGTGTACTTTGTGATATTTTATGTACAGTATGTAATATATATTTACCTATATTTTTGATATTTTATTTACACTATATAAATTGTATTTGGTGTACTTTTAGTTAATATTATATGTACAATATATGAAAAATATTTACTGTACAATTTGATATTTTATGTACAGTGTATAAGATATATTTGGTGTCCTTTTGATATTTTATGTAAATTATATAATATATATTTGGTGTAGATTGTGATATTTTACATATGGTGTGTAATATATATTTACTGTACTTTTTGATATTTTATTTACAGTAAATAACATACATTTGGTGTAATTTTGATATTTTATGTACAGTATATTAAATATAATTACTGTAGTATTTGATAGTATATTTAGAGTATATATAACACATATTTGGTGGACATTTTGATATTTTATGTACAGTATGTAATATATATTTACTGTAATATTTGATATTTTATTTACAGTATAAAAATTGTATTTGGTGTACTTTTAGTTAATATTATATGTACAATATATGAAATATATTTACTGTACATTTTGATATTTTATGTACAGTATATAAGATATATTTGGTGTCCTTTTGCTATTTTATGTAAATTATATAATATATATTTGGTGTAGTTTTTGATATTTTACATAGGGTGTGCAATGTATATTTACTGTACTTTTTGATATTTTATTTACAGTATATTATACATTTGGTGTAATATTTTATATTTTATGTGCAGTATATTAAATATAATTACTGTAGCTTTTGATAGTTTATTTAAAGTATATATAACACATATTTGGTTTACTTTTTATATTTTCGGAACTGTATGTAATATATATTTACTGTACTTTTTATATTTTATTTACAGTATATAAAATGTATTTGGTGTACTGTTAGTTAATATTATATGTACAATATATGAAATATATTTACTGTACTTTTTGATATTTTATGTACAGTATATATGATATATTTGGTGTCCTTTTGATATTTTATGTAAATTATATAATATATATTTGGTGTAGATTGTGATATTTTACATATGGTGTGTAATATATATTTAGTGTACTTTTTGATATTTTATTTACAGTAAATAATATACTTTTGGTGTAATTTTTGATATTTAATGTACAGTATATTATATATAATTACTGTAGTTTTTGATAGTTTATTCACAGTATATATAACACATATTTGGTGTACTTTTTTATATTTCATGTACTGTATGTAATATATATTTACTGTAATTTTTGATATTTTATTTACACTATATAAAATGTATTTGGTGTACTTTTAGTTAATATTATATGTACAATATATGAAATATATTTACTGTAATTGTTGATATTTTATGTACAGTATATTACATATATTTGGTGTCCTTTTGATATTTTATGTAAATTATATAATATATATTTGGTGTAGATTGTGATATTTTACATATGGTGTGTAATATATATTTACTGTACTTTTTGGTATTTTATTTACAGTAAATAATATACATTTGGTGTAATTTTTGATATTTTATATACAGTGTATTAAATATAATTACTGTAGTTTTTGATAGTTTATTTAGAGCATATATAACACATATTTGGTGTACTTTTTGATATTTTATGTACAGTGTGTAGTATATATTCACTGTAATTTTTCATATATTATTTACACTATATAAAGTTTATTTGGTGTACTTTTAGTTAATATTATATGTACAATATATGAAATATATTTACTGTACATTTTGATATTTTATGTACAGTATATAGGATATATTTGGTGTCCTTTTGATATTATATGTAAATTATATAATATCTATTTGGTGCAGATTGTGATATTTTACATATGGTGTGTAATATATATTTACTGTACTTTTTGAAAGTTTATTTACACTATATGAAATGTATTTGGTGTACTTTTAGTTAATATTATATGTACAATATATGAAATATATTTACTGTACTTTTTGATATTTTATGTACAGTATATAAGATATGTTTGGTGTCCTTTTGATATTTTATATAAATTATATAATATATATTTGTTGTAGATTGTGATATTTTTCATATGGTGTGTAATATATATTTACTGTACATTTTGATATTTTATTTACAGTAAATAATATTCATTTGGTGTAATTTTTGATATTTTATGTACAGTATATTAAATTTAATTACTGTAGTTTTGATAGTTTATTTACAGTGTATATAACACATATTTGTTGTACTATTTGATATTTTATGTACAGTATGTAATATAAATTTACTGTAATTTTTGGTATTTTATTTACAGTATATAAAATCTATTTGGTGTACTTTTAGTTAATATTACATGTACAATATATGAAATATATTTACTGTACATTTTGATATTTTTGTACAGTATATAAGGTATATTTGGTATCCTTTTGATATTTTATGTAAATTATATAATATATATTTGGTGTAGTTTGTGATATTTTACATAGGGTGTGTAATATATATTTACTGTACTTTTTGGTATTTAATTTACAGTAAATAATATACATTTGGTGTAATTTTTGGTATTTTATGTACAGTATATTAAATATAATTACTGTAGATTTTGATAGTTTATTTACAGTATATATAACACATTTTTGGTGTACTTTTTGATATTTTATGTACAGTATGTAATATATACTCACTGTAATTTTTGATATTTTATTTACACTATATAAAATGTATTTGGTGTACTTTTAGTTAATATTATATGTACAATATATGAAATATATTTACTGTACTTTTTGATATTTTATGTACAGTATATAAGATATATTTGGTGTACTTTTGATATCTTATGAAAATTATATAATATATATTTGATGTAGATTGTGATATTTTACATATGGTGTGTAATATATATTTAATGCAATTTTTGATATTTTATTTACTGTAAATAACATACATTTGGTGTAATTTTTTATATTTTATGTACAGTATATTAAATATAATTACTGTAGTTTTTGATAGTTTATTTAGTGTATATATAACACATATTTGGTGTACTATTTGATAATATATGTACAGTATGTAATATATAGTTACTGTAATTTTTGATATTTTATTTACAGTATATAAAATATATTCGTTGTACTTTTAGTTAATATTATATATACAATATATGAAATATATTTACTGTACATTTTGATATTTTATGTAAAGTATATAAGGTATATTTTTTGTCCTTTTGATATTTTATGTAAATTATATAATATATATTTGGTGTAGTTTTTGATATTTTACATAGTGTGTGTAATATATATTTACTGTAATTTTTGGTGCTTTATTTAGAGTAAATAATATACATTTGGTGTAATTTTTGATATTTTATGTACAGTAAATTAAAAATAATTACTGTAGTTTTTGATAGTTTATTTACAGTATATATAACACATATTTTGTGTACTTTTTGGTATTTTATCTACAGTATGTAATATATATTCACTGTAATTTTTTATATTTTATTTACGCTATATAAAAGGTATTTGGTGTACTTTTAGTTAATATTATATGTACAATATATGAAATATATTTACTGTAATTTTTGATATTTTATGTACAGTATATAAGATATATTTGGTGTCCTTTTGATAGTTTCTGTAAATTATATAATATATATTTGGTGTAGATTGTGATACTTTACATATGGTGTGTAATATATATTTACTGTAGTTTTTGATATTTTATTTACAGTATATAAAATGTATTTGGTGTACTGTTAGTTAATATTATATGTACAATATATGAAATATATTTACTGTACATTTTGATATTTTATGTACAGTATATCAGATATATTTGGTGTACTTTTGATATTTTATGTAAATTATATAATATATATTTTGTGTAGATTGTGATATTTTACATAAGGTGTGTCATATATATTTACTGTTGTTTTTGATATATTATTTACAGTAAATAACATACATTTGGTGAAATTTCTGATATTTTTTGTACAGTATATTAAATATAATTACTGTAGTTTTTCATAGTTTATTTACAGTATATATAACACATATTTGGTGTACTTTTTGATAATATATGTACAGTATGTAATATATATTTACTGTAATTTTTGATATTTTATTGACAGTATATAAAATGTATTCGGTGAACTTTTAGTTAATATTATATATACAATATATGAAATATATTTACTGTACTTTTTGATATTTTATGTACAGTATATGAGATATATTTGGTGTCCTTTGATATTTATTGTGAATTATAAAATATATACTTGGTGTAGTTTTTGATATTTTACATAATGTGTGTCATATATATTCACTGTCCTTTTTGATATTTTATTTACGGTATATAATATACATTTGGTGTGATTTTTGAAATTTTATGTACAGTATATTAAATACAATTACAGTAGTTTTTGATAGTTTACAGTATATATAACACATATTTGGTGTATTTTTGATATTTTATGTACAGTATGTAATATATATTTACTGTAATTTTTGATATTTTATTTACAGTATATAAAATGTATTTGGTGTACTTTTAGTTAATATTATATGTACAATATATGAAATATATTTACTGTACTTTTTGATATTTTATGTACAGTATATGAGATATATTTGGTGTCCTTTGATATTTATTGTAAATTATAAAATATATACTCGGTGTAGTTTTTGAGATTTTACATAGTGTGTGTCATATATATTCACTGTCCTTTTTGATATTTTATTTACGGTATATAATATACATTTGGTGTGATATTTGAAATTTTATGTACAGTATATTAAATATAATTACTGTAGTTTTTGATAGTTTACAGTATATATAACACATATTTGGTGTACTTTTTGATATTTTATGTACAGTATATAATATATATTTACTGTAATTTTTGATACTTTATTTACAGTATATAAAATGTATTTGGTGTACTTTTAGTTAATATTATATGTACAATATATGTAATATATTTACTGTACTTTTTGATATTTTACATACAGTATATAAGATATATTTGGTGACCTTCCGATATTTTTTGTAAATTATATAATATATATTTGGTGTAAATTTGGATATTTTACATAGGGTGTGTAATATATATTTACTGTATTTTGGATATTTTATTTACACCATATAATGTACATTTGGAGTAATTTTTGATATTTTATGTACAGTATATTGAATATAATTACTGTAGTTTTTTATAGTTTACAGTATATATAACACATATTTGGTGTACTTTTTGATATTTTATGTACAGTATGTAATATATATTTACTGTAATTTTTGATATTTTATTTAAAGTACATAAAATGTATTTGGTGTACTTTTAGTTAATATTATATGTACAATATATGAAATATATTTACTGTACTTTTTGATATTTTATGTACAGTATATGAGATATATTTGGTGTCCTTTGATATATATTGTAAATTATAAAATATATACTTGGTGTAGTTTTTGATATTTTACATAGTGTGTGTCATATATATTCACTGTCCTTTTTGATATTTTGTTTACGGTATATAATATACATTTGGTGTGATTTTTGAAATTTTATGTACAGTATATTGAATATAATTACTGTAGTTTTTTATAGTTTACAGTATATATAACACATATTTGGTGTACTTTTTGATATTTTATGTACAGTATGTAATATATATTTACTGTAATTTTTGATATTTTATTTAAAGTACATAAAATGTATTTGGTGTACTTTTAGTTAATATGATAAGTACAATATATGAAATATATTTACTGTACTTTTTGATATTTTATGTACAGTATATGAGATATATTTGGTGTCCTTTGATATTTATTGTAAATTATAAAATATATACTTGTTGTAGTTTTTGATATTTTACATAGTGTGTGTCATATATATTCACTGTCCTTTTTGATATTTTATTTACGGTATATAATAAACATTTGGTGTGATTTTTGAAATTTTATGTACGGTATATTAAATATAATTACCGTAGTTTTTGATAGTTTACAGTATATATAACACATATTTGGTGTACTTTTTGATATTTTATGTACAGTATGTAATATATATTTACTGTAATTTTTGATATTTTATTTACAGTATATAAAATGTATTTGGTGTACTTTTAGTTAATATTATATGTACAATATATGAAATATATTTACTGTACTTTTTGATATTTTATGTACAGTATATGAGATATATTTGGTGTCCTTTGATATTTATTGTAAATTATAAAATATATACTTGGTGTAGTTTTTGATATTTTACATAGTGTGTGTCATATATATTCACTGTCCTTTTTGATATTTTCTTTACGGTATATAATATACATTTGGTGTGATTTTTGAAATTTTATGTACCGTATATTAAATATAATTACTGTAGTTTTCGAGAGTTTACAGTATATATAACACATATTTGGTGTACTTTTTGATATTTTATGTGCAGTATGTAATATATATTTACTGTAATTTTTGATATTTTATTTACAGTATATAAAATGTATTTGGTGTACTTTTAGTTAATATTATATGTAGAATATATGAAATATATTTACTGTAGTTTTTGATATTTTACGTACAGTATATAGGATATATTTGGTGTCCTTCCGATATTTTTTGTAAATTATATAATGTATATTTGGTGTAATATTTGATATTTTACATAGGGTGTGTAATATATATTTACTGTATTTTGGATATATTATTTACACTATATAATGTACATTTGGAGTAATTTTTGACATTTTATGTACAGTATATTAAATATAATTACTGTAGTTTTTGATAGTTTATTTACAGTATATATAACACATGTTTGGTGTAATTTTTGATATTTTATGTACAGTATGTAATATATATTTACTGTACTTTTTGATATTTTATTTAAAGTACATAAAATGTATTTGGTGTACTTTTAGTTAATATTATATGTACAATATATGAAATATATTTACTGTACTTTTTGATATTTTATGTACAGTATATGAGATATATTTGGTGTCCTTTGATATATATTGTAAATTATAAAATATATACTTGGTGTAGTTTTTGATATTTTACATAGTGTGTGTCATATATATTCACTGTCCTTTTTGATATTTTATTTACGGTATATAATATACATTTGGTGTGATTTTTGAAATTTTATTTACAGTATATTAAATATAATTACTGTAGTTTTTGATAGTTTACAGCATATATAACACATATTTGGTGTACTTTTTGATATTTTATGTACAGTATGTAATATATATTTACTGTAATTTTTGATATTTTATTTACGGTATATAATATAAATTTGGTGTGATTTTTGAAATTTTATGTACAGTATATTAAATATAATTACTGTAGTTTTTGATAGTTTACAGTATATATAACACATATTTGGTGTACTTTTTGATATTTTATGTACAGTATGTAATATATATTTACTGTAATTTTTGATATTTTATTTACAGTATATAAAATGTATTTGGTGTACTTTTAGTTAATATTATATGTACAATATATGTAATATATTTACTGTACTTTTTGATATTTTACATACAGTATATAAGATATATTTGGTGACCTTCCGATATTTTTTGTAAATTATATAATATATATTTGGTGTAAATTTGGATATTTTACATAGGGTGTGTAATATATATTTACTGTATTTTGGATATTTTATTTACACCATATAATGTACATTTGGAGTAATTTTTGATATTTTATGTACAGTATATTGAATATAATTACTGTAGTTTTTAATAGTTTATTTACAGTATATATAACACATATTTGGTGTACTTTTTGATATTTTATGTATAGTATGTAATATATATTTACTGTAATTTTTGATATTTTATTTACAGTATATAAAATGTATTTGGTGTACTTTTAGTTAGTATTATATGTACAATATATGGAATATATTTACTGTAGTTTTTGATATTTTACGTACAGTATATAGGATATATTTGGTGTCCTTCCGATATTTTTTGTAAATTATATAATGTTTATTTGGTGTAATATTTGATATTTTACATAGGGTGTGTAATATATATTTACTGTATTTTGCATATATTTTTTACACTATATAATGTACATTTGGAGTAATTTTTGACATTTTATGTACAGTATATTAAATATAATTACTGTAGTTTTTGATAGTTTATTTACAGTATATATAACACATGTTTGGTGTAATTTTTGATATTTTATGTACAGTATGTAATATATATTTACTGTACTTTTTGATATTTTATTTACAGTATATAAAATGTATTTGGTGTACTTTTAGTTAATATTATATGTACAATATATGAAATATATTTACTGTACTTTTTGATATTTTATGTACAGTATATGAGATATATTTCGTGTCCTTTGATATTTATTGTAAATTATAAAATATATACTTGGTGTAGTTTTTGATATTTTACATAGTGTGTGTCATATATATTCACTGTCCTTTTTGATATTTTATTTACGGTATATAATATACATTTGGTGTGATTTTTGAAATTTTATGTACAGTATATTAAATATAATTACTGTAGTTTTCGATAGTTTACAGTATATATAACACATATTTGGTGTACTTTTTGATATTTTATGTGCAGTATGTAATATATATTTACTGTAATTTTTGATATTTTATTTACAGTATATAAAATGTATTTGGTGTACTTTTAGTTAATATTATATGTACAATATATGTAATATATTTACTGTACTTTTTGATATTTTACATACAGTATATAAGATATATTTGGTGACCTTCCGATATTTTTTGTAAATTATACAATATATACTTGGTGTAAATTTGGATATTTTACATAGGGTGTGTAATATATATTTACTGTATTTTGGATATTTTATTTACACCATATAAAGTACATTTGGAGTAATTTTTGATATTTTATGTACAGTATATTGAATATAATTACTGTAGTTTTTAATAGTTTATTTACAGTATATATAACACATGTTTGGTGTACTTTTTGATATTTTATGTATAGTATGTAATATATATTTACTCTAATTTTTGGTATTTTATTTACAGTATATAAAATGTATTTGGTGTACTTTTAGTTAATATTATATGTACAATATATGAAATATATTTACTGTACTTTTTGATATTTTATGTACAGTATATGAGATATATTTGGTGTCCTTTGATATTTATTGTAAATTATAAAATATATACTTGGTGTAGTTTTTGATATTTTACATAATGTGTGTCATATATATTCACTGTCCTTTTTGATATTTTATTTACGGTATATAATATACATTTGGTGTGATTTTTGAAATTTTATGTACAGTATATTAAATACAATTACAGTAGTTTTTGATAGTTTACAGTATATATAACACATATTTGGTGTACTTTTTGATATTTTATGTACAGTATGTAATATATATTTACTGTAATTTTTGATATTTTATTTACAGTATATAAAATGTATTTGGTGTACTTTTAGTTAATATTATATGTACAATATATGAAATATATTTACTGTACTTTTTGATATTTTATGTACAGTATATGAGATATATTTGGTGTCCTTTGATATTTATTGTAAATTATAAAATATATACTCGGTGTAGTTTTTGAGATTTTACATAGTGTGTGTCATATATATTCACTGTCCTTTTTGATATTTTATTTACGGTATATAATATACATTTGGTGTGATATTTGAAATTTTATGTACAGTATATTAAATATAATTACTGTAGTTTTTGATAGTTTACAGTATATATAACACATATTTGGTGTACTTTTTGATATTTTATGTACAGTATGTAATATATATTTACTGTAACTTTTGATATTTTATTTACAGTATATAAAATGTATTTGGTGTACTTTTAGTTAATATTATATGTACAATATATGTAATATATTTACTGTACTTTTTGATATTTTACATACAGTATATAAGATATATTTGGTGACCTTCCGATATTTTTTGTAAATTATATAATATATATTTGGTGTAAATTTGGATATTTTACATAGGGTGTGTAATATGTATTTACTGTATTTTGGATATTTTATTTACACCATATAATGTACATTTGGAGTAATTTTTGATATTTTATGTACAGTATATTGAATATAATTACTGTAGTTTTTTATAGTTTACAGTATATATAACACATATTTGGTGTACTTTTTGATATTTTATGTACAGTATGTAATATATATTTACTGTAATTTTTGATATTTTATTTAAAGTACATAAAATGTATTTGGTGTACTTTTAGTTAATATTATATGTACAATATATGAAATATATTTACTGTACTTTTTGATATTTTATGTACAGTATATGAGATATATTTGGTGTCCTTTGATATATATTGTAAATTATAAAATATATACTTGGTGTAGTTTTTGATATTTTACATAGTGTGTGTCATATATATTCACTGTCCTTTTTGATATTTTATTTACGGTATATAATATACATTTGGTGTGATTTTTGAAATTTTATGTACAGTATATTGAATATAATTACTGTAGTTTTTTATAGTTTACAGTATATATAACACATATTTGGTGTACTTTTTGATATTTTATGTACAGTATGTAATATATATTTACTGTAATTTTTGATATTTTATTTACGGTATATAATATACATTTGGTGTGATTTTTGAAATTTTATGTACAGTATATTAAATATAATTACTGTAGTTTTTGATAGTTTACAGTATATATAACACATATTTGGTGTACTTTTTGATATTTTATGTACAGTATGTAATATATATTTACTGTAATTTTTGATATTTTATTTACAGTATATAAAATGTATTTGGTGTACTTTTAGTTAATGTTATATGTACAATATATGTAATATATTTACTGTACTTTTTGATATTTTACATACAGTATATAAGATATATTTGGTGACCTTCCGATATTTTTTGTAAATTATATAATATATATTTGGTGTAAATTTGAATATTTTACATAGGGTGTGTAATATATATTTACTGTATTTTGGATATTTTATTTACACCATATAATGTACATTTGGAGTAATTTTTGATATTTTATGTACAGTATATTGAATATAATTTCTGTAGTTTTTAATAGTTTATTTACAGTATATATAACACATATTTGGTGTACTTTTTGATATTTTATGTACAGTATGTAATATATATTTACTGTAATTTTTGATATTTTATTTACAGTATATAAAATGTATTTGGTGTACTTTTAGTTAATATTATATGTAGAATATATGAAATATATTTACTGTACTTTTTGATATTTTATGTACAGTATATGAGATATATTTGGTGTCCTTTGATATTTATTGTAAATTATAAAATATATACTTGGTGTAGTTTTTGATATTTTACATAGTGTGTGTCATATATATTCACTGTCCTTTTTGATATTTTATTTACGGTATATAATATACATTTGGTGTGATTTTTGAAATTTTATGTACAGTATATTAAATATAATTACTGTAGTTTTTGATAGTTTACAGTATATATAACACATATTTGGTGTACTTTTTGATATTTTATGTGCAGTATGTAATATATATTTACTGTAATTTTTGATATTTTATTTACAGTATATAAAATGTATTTGGTGTACTTTTAGTTAATATTATATGTACAATATATGTAATATATTTACTGTACTTTTTGATATTTTACATACAGTATATAAGATATATTTGGTGACCTTCCGATATTTTTTGTAAATTATACAATATATATTTGGTGTAAATTTGGATATTTTACATAGGGTGTGTAATATATATTTACTGTATTTTGGATATTTTATTTACACCATATAAAGTACATTTGGAGTAATTTTTGATATTTTATGTACAGTATATTGAATATAATTACTGTAGTTTTTAATAGTTTATTTACAGTATATATAACACATATTTGGTGTACTTTTTGATATTTTATGTACAGTATGTAATATATATTTACTGTAATTTTTGATATTTTATTTACAGTATATAAAATGTATTTGGTGTACTTTTAGTTAATATTATATGTACAATATATGAAATATATTTACTGTACTTTTTGATATTTTATGTACAGTATATGAGATATATTTGGTGTCCTTTGATATTTATTGTAAATTATAAAATATATACTCGGTGTAGTTTTTGAGATTTTACATAGTGTGTGTCATATATATTCACTGTCCTTTTTGATATTTTATTTACGGTATATAATATACATTTGGTGTGATTTTTGAAATTTTATGTACAGTATATTAAATATAATTACTGTAGTTTTTGATAGTTTACAGTATATATAACACATATTTGGTGTACTTTTTGATATTTTATGTACAGTATGTAATATATATTTACTGTAATTTTTGATATTTTATTTACAGTATAGAAAATGTATTTGGTGTACTTTTAGTTAATACTATATGTACAATATTTGTAATATATTTAGTGTACTTTTTGGTATTTTACATACAGTATATAAGATATATTTGGTGACCTTCCGATATTTTTTGTAAATTATATAATATATATTTGGTGTAAATTTGGATATTTAACATAGGGTGTGTAATATATATTTACTGTATTTTGGATATTTTATTTACACCATATAATGTACATTTGGAGTAATTTTTGATATTTTATGTACAGTATATTGAATATAATTACTGTAGTTTTTAATAGTTTATTTACAGTATATATAACGCATATTTGGTGTACTTTTTGATATTTTATGTATAGTATGTAATATATATTTACTGTAATTTTTGATATTTTATTTACAGTATATAAAATGTATTTGGTGTACTTTTAGTTAATATTATATGTACAATATATGAAATATATTTACTGTACTTTTTGATATTTTATGTACAGTATATGAGATATATTTGGTGTCCTTTGATATTTATTGTAAATTATAAAATATAAACTTGGTGTAGTTTTTGATATTTTACATAGTGTGTGTCATATATATTCACTGTCCTTTTTCATATTTTATTTACGGTATATAATATACATTTGGTGTGATTTTTGAAATTTTATGTACAGTATATTAAATATAATTACTGTAGTTTTTGATAGTTTACAGTATATATAACACATATTTGGTGAACTTTTTGATATTTTATGTACAGTATGTAATATATATTTACTGTAATTTTTGATATTTTATTTACAGTATATAAAATGTATTTGGTGTACTTTTAGTTAATATTATATGTACAATATATGTAATATATTTACTGTACTTTTTGATATTTTACATACAGTATATAAGATATATTTGGTGACCTTCCGATATTTTTTGTAAATTATATAATATATATTTGGTGTAAATTTGGATATTTTACATAGGGTGTGTAATATATATTTACTGTATTTTGGATATTTTATTTACACCATATAATGTACATTTGGAGTAATTTTTGATATTTTATGTACAGTATATTGAATATAATAACTGTAGTTTTTAATAGTTTATTTACAGTATATATAACACATATTTGGTGTACTTTTTGATATTTTATGTATAGGATGTAATATATATTTCCTGTAGTTTTTGATATTTTATTTACAGTGTATAAAATGTATTTGGTGTACTTTTAGTTAATATTATATGTACAATATATGAAATATATTTACTGTAGTTTTTGATATTTTACGTACAGTATATAGGATATATTTGGTTTCCTTCCGATATTTTTTGTAAATTATATAATATATATTTGATGTAATATTTGATATTTTACATAGGGTGTGTAATATATATTTACTGTATTTTGGATATATTATTTACACTATATAATGTACATTTGGAGTAATTTTTGACATTTTATGTACAGTATATTAAATATAATTACTGTAGTTTTTGATAGTTTATTTACAGTATATATAACACATGTTTGGTGTAATTTTTGATATTTTATGTACAGTATGTAATATATATTTACTGTACTTTTTGATATTTTATTTACAGTATATAAAATGTATTTGGTGTACTTTTAGTTAATATTATATGTACAATATATGTAATATATTTACTGTACTTTTTGATATTTTACATACAGTATACAAGATATATTTGGTGACCTTCCGATATTTTTTGTAATTTATATAATATATATTTGGTGTAAATTTGAATATTTTACATAGGGTGTGTAATATATATTTACTGTATTTTGGATATTTTATTTACACCATATAATGTACATTTGGAGTAATTTTTGATATTTTATGTACAGTATATTGAATATAATTACTGTAGTTTTTAATAGTTTATTTACAGTATATATAACACATATTTGGTGTACTTTTTGATATTTTATGTATAGTATGTAATATATATTTACTGTAATTTTTGATATTTTATTTACAGTATATAAAATGTATTTGGTGTACTTTTAGTTAATATTATATGTACAATATATGAAATATATTTACTGTAGTTTTTGATATTTTACGTACAGTATATAGGATATATTTGGTGTCCTTCCGATATTTTTTGTAAATTATATAATATATATTTGGTGTAATATTTGATATTTTACATAGGGTGTGTAATATATATTTACTGTATTTTGGATATATTATTTACACTACATAATGTACATTTGGAGTAATTTTTGTCATTTTATGTACAGTATATTAAATATAATTACTGTAGTTTTTGATAGTTTATTTACAGTATATATAACACATGTTTGGTGTAATTTTTGATATTTTATGTACAGTATGTAATATATATTTACTGTAATTTTGATATTTTATTTACAGTATATAAAATGTATTTGGTGTATTTTAGTTAATATTATATGTACAATATATGTAATATATTTACTGTACTTTTTGATATTTTACGTACAGTATATAAGATATATTTGGTGACCTTCTGATATTTTTTGTAAATTATATAATATATATTTGGTGTAAATTTGGATATTTAACATAGGGTGTGTAATATATATTTACTGTATTTTGGATATTTTATTTACACCATATAATGTACATTTGGAGTAATTTTTGATATTTTATGTACAGTATATTGAATATAATTACTGTAGTTTTTAATAGTTTATTTACAGTATATATAACACATATTTGGTGTACTTTTTGATATTTTATGTATAGTATGTAATATATATTTACTGTAATTTTTGATATTTTATTTACAGTATATAAAATGTATTTGGTGTACTTTTAGTTAGTATTATATGTACAATATATGGAATATATTTACTGTAGTTTTTGATATTTTACGTACAGTATATAGGATATATTTGGTGTCCTTCCGATATTTTTTGTAAATTATATAATGTTTATTTGGTGTAATATTTGATATTTTACATAGGGTGTGTAATATATATTTACTGTATTTTGGATATATTATTTACACTATATAATGTACATTTGGAGTAATTTTTGACATTTTATGTACAGTATATTAAATATAATTACTGTAGTTTTTGATAGTTTATTTACAGTATATATAACACATGTTTGGTGTAATTTTTGATATTTTATGTACAGTATGTAATATATATTTACTGTACTTTTTGATATTTTATTTACAGTATATAAAATGTATTTGGTGTACTTTTAGTTAATATTATATGTACAATATATGTAATATATTTACTGTACTTTTTGATATTTTACATACAGTATATAAGATATATTTGGTGACCTTCCGATATTTTTTGTAAATTATATAATATATATTTGGTGTACATTTGGATATTTTACATAGGGTGTGTAATATATATTTACTGTATTTTGGATATTTTATTTACACCATATAATGTACATTTGGAGTAATTTTTGATATTTTATATACAGTATATTGAATATAATTACTGTAGTTTTTAATAGTTTATTTACAGTATATATAACACATATTTGGTGTACTTTTTGATATTTTATGTATAGTATGTAATATATATTTAGTGAAATTTTTGATATTTTATTTACAGTATATAAAATGTATTTGGTGTACTTTTAGTTAATATTATATGTAGAATATATGAAATATATTTACTGTAGTTTTTGATATTTTACGTACAGTATATAGGATATATTTGGTGTCCTTCCGATAGTTTTTGTAAATTATATAATGTATATTTGGTGTAATATTTGATATTTTACATAGGGTGTGTAATATATATTTACTGTATTTTGGATATATTATTTACACTATATAATGTACATTTGGAGTAATTTTTGACATTTTATGTACAGTATATTAAATATAATTACTGTAGTTTTTGATAGTTTATTTACAGTATATATAACACATGTTTGGTGTAATTTTTGATATTTTATGTACAGTATGTAATATATATTTACTGTACTTTTTGATATTTTATTTAAAGTACATAAAATGTATTTGGTGTACTTTTAGTTAATATTATATGTACAAGATATGAAATATGTTTACTGTACTTTTTGATATTTTATGTACAGTATATGAGATATATTTGGTGTCCTTTGATATTTATTGTAAATTATAAAATATATACTTGGTGTAGTTTTTGATATTTTACATAGTGTGTGTCATATATATTCACTGTCCTTTTTGATATTTTATTTACGGTATATAATATACATTTGGTGTGATTTTTGAAATTTTATGTACAGTATATTAAATATAATTACTGTAGTTTTTGATAGTTTACAGTATATATAACACATATTTGGTGTACTTTTTGATATTTTATGTACAGTATGTAATATATATTTACTGTAATTTTTGATATTTTATTTACGGTATATAATATAAATTTGGTGTGATTTTTGAAATTTTATGTACAGTATATTAAATATAATTACTGTAGTTTTTGATAGTTTACAGTATATATAACACATATTTGGTGTACTTTTTGATATTTTATGTACAGTATGTAATATATATTTACTGTAATTTTTGATATTTTATTTACAGTATATAAAATGTATTTGGTGTACTTTTAGTTAATATTATATGTACAATATATGTAATATATTTACTGTACTTTTTGATATTTTACATACAGTATATAAGATATATTTGGTGACCTTCCGATATTTTTTGTAAATTATATAATATATATTTGGTGTAAATTTGGATATTTTACATAGGGTGTGTAATATATATTTACTGTATTTTGGATATTTTATTTACACCATATAATGTACATTTGGAGTAATTTTTGATATTTTATGTACAGTATATTGAATATAATTACTGTAGTTTTTAATAGTTTATTTACAGTATATATAACACATATTTGGTGTACTTTTTGATATTTTATGTATAGTATGTAATATATATTTACTGTAATTTTTGATATTTTATTTACAGTATATAAAATGTATTTGTTTTCCTTTAGTTAGTATTATATGTACAATATATGGAATATATTTACTGTAGTTTTTGATATTTTACGTACAGTATATAGGACATATTTGGTGTCCTTCCGATATTTTTTGTAAATTATATAATGTTTATTTGGTGTAATATTTGATATTTTACATAGGGTGTGTAATATATATTTACTGTATTTTGGATATATTATTTACACTATATAATGTACATTTGGAGTAATTTTTGACATTTTATGTACAGTATATTAAATATAATTACTGTAGTTTTTGATAGTTTATTTACAGTATAGATAACACATGTTTGGTGTAATTTTTGATATTTTATGTACAGTATGTAATATATATTTACTGTACTTTTTGATATTTTATTTACAGTATATAAAATGTATTTGGTGTACTTTTAGTTAATATTATATGTACAATATATGAAATATATTTACTGTACTTTTTGATATTTTATGTACAGTATATGAGATATATTTGGTGTCCTTTGATATTTATTGTAAATTATAAAATATATACTTGGTGTAGTTTTTGATATTTTACATAGTGTGTGTCATATATATTCACTGTCCTTTTTGATATTTTATTTACGGTATATAATATACATTTGGTGTGATTTTTGAAATTTTATGTACAGTATATTAAATATAATTACTGTAGTTTTTGATAGTTTACAGTATATATAACACATATTTGGTGTACTTATTGATATTTTATGTACAGTATGTAATATATATTTACTGTAATTTTTAATATTTTATTTACAGTATATAAAATGTATTTGGTGTACTTTTAGTTAATATTATATGTACAATATATGTAATATATTTACTGTACTTTTTGATATTTTACATACAGTATATAAGATATATTTGGTGACCTTCTGATATTTTTTGTAAATTATATAATATGTATTTGGTGTAAATTTGGATATTTTACATAGGGTGTGTAGTATATATTTACTGTATTTTGGATATTTTATTTACACCATATAATGTACATTTGGAGTAATTTTTGATATTTTATGTACAGTATATTGAATATAATTACTGTAGTTTTTAATAGTTTATTTACAGTATATATAACACATATTTGGTGTACTTTTTGATATTTTATGTACAGTATGTAATATATATTTACTGTAATTTTTGATATTATATTTACAGTATATAAAATGTATTTGGTGTACTTTTAGTTAATATTATATATACAATATATGTAATATATTTACTGTACTTTTTGGTATTTTACATACTGTATATAAGATATATTTGGTGACCTTCCGATATTTTTTGTAAATTATATAATATATATTTGGTGTAAATTTGGATATTTAACATAGGGTGTGTAATATATATTTACTGTATTTTGGATATTTTATTTACACCATAAAATGTACATTTGGAGTAATTTTTGATATTTTATGTACAGTATATTGAATATAATTACTGTAGTTTTTAATAGTTTATTTACAGTATATATAACACCTATTTGGTGTACTTTTTGATATTTTATGTATAGTATGTAATATATATTTACTGTAATTTTTGATATTTTATTTACAGTATATAAAATGTATTTGGTGTACTTTTAGTTAATATTATATGTACAATATATGAAATATATTTACTGTAGTTTTTGATATTTTACGTACAGTATATAGGATATATTTGGTGTCCTTCCGATATTTTTTGTAAATTATATAATGTATATTTGGTGTAATATTTGATATTTTACATAGGGTGTGTAATATATATTTACTGTATTTTGGATATATTATTTACACTATATAATGTACATTTGGAGTAATTTTTGACATTTTATGTACAGTATATTAAATATAATTACTGTAGTTTTTGATAGTTTATTTACAGTATATATAACACATGTTTGGTGTAATTTTTGATATTTTATGTACAGTATGTAATATATATTTACTGTAATTTTTGATATTTTATTTACAGTATATAAAATGTATTTGGTGTACTTTTAGTTAATATTATATGTACAATATATGTAATATATTTACTGTACTTTTTGATATTTTACATACAGTATATAAGATATATTTGGTGACCTTCTGATATTTTTTGTAAATTATATAATATATATTTGGTGTACATTTGGATATTTTACATAGGGTGTGTAATATATATTTACTGTATTTTGGATATTTTATTTACACCATACAATGTACATTTGGAGTAATTTTTGATATTTTATATACAGTATATTGAATATAATTACTGTAGTTTTTAATAGTTTATTTACAGTATATATAACACATATTTGGTGTACTTTTTGATATTTTATGTATAGTATGTAATATATATTTAGTGTAATTTTTGATATTTTATTTACAGTATATAAAATGTATTTGGTGTACTTTTAGTTAATATTATATGTAGAATATATGAAATATATTTACTGTAGTTTTTGATATTTTACGTACAGTATATAGGATATATTTGGTGTCCTTCCGATATTTTTTGTAAATTATATAATGTATATTTGGTGTAATATTTGATATTTTACATAGGGTGTGTAATATATATTTACGGTATTTTGGATATATTATTTACACTATATAATGTACATTTGGAGTAATTTTTGACATTTTATGTACAGTATATTAAATATAATTACTGTAGTTTTTGATAGTTTATTTACAGTATATATAACACATGTTTGGTGTAATTTTTGATATTTTATGTACAGTATGTAATATATATTTACTGTACTTTTTGATATTTTATTTAAAGTACATAAAATGTATTTGGTGTACTTTTAGTTAATATTATATGTACAATATATGAAATATATTTACGGTACTTTTTGATATTTTATGTACAGTATATGAGATATATTTGGTGTCCTTTGATATATATTGTAAATTATAAAATATATACTTGGTGTAGTTTTTGATATTTTACATAGTGTGTGTCATATATATTCACTGTCCTTTTTGATATTTTATTTACGGTATATAATATACATTTGGTGTGATTTTTGAAATTTTATGTACAGTATATTAAATATAATTACTGTAGTTTTTGATAGTTTACAGTATATATAACACATATTTGGTGTACTTTTTGATATTTTATGTACAGTATGTAATATATATTTACTGTAATTTTTGATATTTTATTTACGGTATATAATATAAATTTGGTGTGATTTTTGAAATTTTATGTACAGTATATTAAATATAATTACTGTAGTTTTTGATAGTTTACAGTATATATAACACATATTTGGTGTACTTTTTGATATTTTATGTACAGTATGTAATATATATTTACTGTAATTTTTGATATTTTATTTACAGTATATAAAATGTATTTGGTGTACTTTTAGTTAGTATTATATGTACAATATATGTAATATATTTACTGTACTTTTTGATATTTTACATACAGTATATAAGATATATTTGGTGACCTTCCGATATTTTTTGTAAATTATATAATATATATTTGGTGTAAATTTGGATATTTTACATAGGGTGTGTAATATATATTTACTGTATTTTGGATATTTTATTTACACCATATAATGTACATTTGGAGTAATTTTTGATATTTTATGTACAGTATATTGAATATAATTAGTGTAGTTTTTAATAGTTTATTTACAGTATATATAACACATATTTGGTGTACATTTTGATATTTTATGTACAGTATGTAATATATATTTACTGTAATTTTTGAGATTTTATTTACAGTATATAAAATGTATTTGGTGTACTTTTAGTTAATATTATATGTAGAATATATGAAATATATTTACTGTACTTTTTGATATTTTATGTACAGTATATGAGATATATTTGGTGTCCTTTGATATTTATTGTAAATTATAAAATATATACTTGGTGTAGTTTTTGATATTTTACATAGTGTGTGTCATATATATTCACTGTCCTTTTTGATATTTTATTTAAGGTATATAATATACATTTGGTGTGATTTTTGAAATTTTATGTACAGTATATTAAATATAATTACTGTAGTTTTTGATAGTTTACAGTATATATAACACATATTTGGTGAACTTTTTGATATTTTATGTACAGTATGTAATATATATTTACTGTAATTTTTGATATTTTATTTACAGTATATAAAATGTATTTGGTGTACTTTTAGTTAATATTATATGTACAATATATGTAATATATTTACTGTACTTTTTGATATTTTACATACAGTATATAAGATGTATTTGGTGACCTTCCGATATTTTTTGTAAATTATATGATATATATTTGGTGTAAATTTGGATATTTTACATAGGGTGTGTAATATATATTTACTGTATTTTGGATATTTTATTTACACCATTTAATGTACATTTGGAGTAATTTTTGATATTTTATGTACAGTATATTGAATATAATTACTGTAGTTTTTAATAGTTTATTTACAGTATATATAACACATATTTGGTGTACTTTTTGATATTTTATGTATAGTATGTAATATATATTTACTGTAATTTTTGATATTTTATTTACAGTATATAAAATGTATTTGGTGTACTTTTAGTTAATATTATATGTACAATATATGAAATATATTTACTGTAGTTTTTGATATTTTACGTACAGTATATAGGATATATTTGGTGTCCTTCCGATATTTTTTGTAAATTATATAATATATATTTGGTGTAATATTTGATATTTTACATAGGGTGTGTAATATATATTTACTGTATTTTGGATATATTATTTACACTACATAATGTACATTTGGAGTAATTTTTGACATTTTATGTACAGTATATTAAATATAATTACTGTAGTTTTTGATAGTTTATTTACAGTATATATAACACATGTTTGGTGTAATTTTTGATATTTTATGTACAGTATGTAATATATATTTACTGTACTTTTTGATATTTTATTTACAGTATATAAAATGTATTTGGTGTACTTTTAGTTAATATTATATGTACAATATATGAAATATATTTACTGTACTTTTTGATATTTTATGTACAGTATATGAGATATATTTGGTGTCCTTTGATATTTATTGTAAATTATAAAATATATACTTGGTGTAGTTTTTGATATTTTACATAGTGTGTGTCATATATATTCACTGTCCTTTTTGATATTTTATTTACGGTATATAATATACATTTGGTGTGATTTTTGAAATTTTATGTACAGTATATTAAATATAATTACTGTAGTTTTTGATAGTTTACAGTATATATAACACATATTTGGTGTACTTTTGGATATTTTATCTACAGTATGTAATATATATTTACTGTAATTTTTGATATTTTATTTACAGTATATAAAATGTATTTGGTGTACTTTTAGTTAATATATGTACAATATATGTAATATATTTACTGTACTTTTTGATATTTTACATACAGTATATAAGATATATTTGGTGACCTTCCGATATTTTTTGTAAATTATATAATATATATTTGGTGTAAATTTGGATATTTTACATAGGGTGTGTAATATATATTTACTGTATTTTGGATATTTTATTTACACCATATAAAGTACATTTGGAGTAATTTTTGATATTTTATGTACAGTATATTGAATATAATTACTGTAGTTTTTAATAGTTTATTTACAGTATATATAACACATATTTGGTGTACTTTTTGATACTTTATGTACAGTATGTAATATATATTTACTGTAATTTTTGATATTTTATTTACAGTATATAAAATGTATTTGGTGTACTTTTAGTTAATATTATATGTACAATATATGAAATATATTTACTGTAGATTTTGATATTTTACGTACAGTATATAGGATATATTTGGTGTCCTTCCGATATTTTTTGTAAATTATATAATGTATATTTGGTGTAATATTTGATATTTTACATAGGGTGTGTAATATATATTTACTGTATTTTGGATATATTATTTACACTATATAATGTACATTTGTAGTTATTTTTGACATTTTATGTACAGTATATTAAATATAATTACTGTAGATTTTGATAGTTTATTTACAGTATATATAACACACGTTTGGTGTAATTTTTGATATTTTATGTACAGTATGTAATATATATTTACTGTAATTTTTGATATTTTATTTACAGTATATAAAATGTATTTGGTGTACTTTTAGTTAATATTATATGTACAATATATGTAATATATTTACTGTACTTTTTGATATTTTACATACAGTATATAAGATATATTTGGTGACCTTCCGATATTTTTTGTAAATTATATAATATATATTTGGTGTAAATTTGGATATTTTACATAGGGTGTGTAATATATATTTACTGTATTTTGGATATTTTATTTACACCATATAATGTACATTTGGAGTAATTTTTGATATTTTATGTACAGTATATTGAATATAATTACTGTAGTATTTAATAGTTTATTTACAGTATATATAACACATATTTGGTGTACTTTTTGATATTTTATGTATAGAATGTAATATATATTTACTGTAATTTTTGATATTTTATTTACAGTATATAAAATGTATTAGGTGTACTTTTATTTAATATTATATGTACAATATATGAAATATATTTACTGTTGTTTTTGATATTTTACGTACAGTATATAGGATATATTTGGTGTCCTTCCGATATTTTGTGTAAATTATATAATGTATATTTGGTGTAATATTTGATATTTTACATAGGGTGTGTAATATATATTTACTGTATTTTGGATATATTATTTACACTATATAATGTACATTTGGAGTAATTTTTGACATTTTATGTACAGTATATTAAATATAATTACTGTAGTTTTTGATAGTTTATTTACAGTATATATAACACATGTTTGGTGTAATTTTTGATATTTTATGTACAGTATGTAATATATATTTACTGTACTTTTTGATATTTTATTTACAGTATATAAAATGTATTTGGTGTACTTTTAGTTAATATTATATGTACAATATATGAAATATATTTACTGTATTTTTTGATATTTTATGTACAGTATATGAGATATATTTGGTGTCCTTTAATATTTATTGTAAATTATAAAATATATACTTGGTGTAGTTTTTGATATTTTACATAGTGTGTGTCATATATATTCACTGTCCTTTTTGATATTTTATTTACGGTATATAATATATATTTGGTGTGATTTTTGAAATTTTATGTACAGTATATTAAATATAATTACTGTAGTTTTTGATAGTTTACAGTATATATAACACATATTTGGTGTACTTTTTGATATTTTATGTACAGTATGTAATATATATTTACTGTAATTTTTGATATTTTATTTACAGTATAGAAAATGTATTTGGTGTACTTTTAGTTAATACTATATGTACAATATTTGTAATATATTTAGTGTACTTTTTGGTATTTTACATACAGTATATAAGATATATTTGGTGACCTTCCGATATTTTTTGTAAATTATATAATATATATTTGGTGTAAATTTGGATATTTTACATAGGGTGTGTAATATATATTTACTGTATTTTGGATATTTTATTTACACCATATAATGTACATTTGGAGTAATTTTTGATATTTTATGTACAGTATATTAAATATAATTACTGTAGTTTTTAATAGTTTATTTACAGTATATATAACACATATTTGGTGTACTTTTTGATATTTTATGTATAGTAGGTAATATATATTTACTGTAATTTTTGATATTTTATTTACAGTATATAAAATGTATTTGGTGTACTTTTAGTTAATATTATATGTACAATATATGAAATATATTTACTGTACTTTTTGATATTTTATGTACAGTATATGAGATATATTTGGTGTCCTTTGATATTTATTGTAAATTATAAAATATAAACTTGGTGTAGTTTTTGATATTTTACATAGTGTGTGTCATATATATTCACTGTCCTTTTTCATATTTTATTTACGGTATATAATATACATTTGGTGTGATTTTTGAAATTTTATGTACAGTATATTAAATATAATTACTGTAGTTTTTGATAGTTTACAGTATATATAACACATATTTGGTGTACTTTTGGATATTTTATCTACAGTATGTAATATATATTTACTGTAATTTTTGATATTTTATTTACAGTATATAAAATGTATTTGGTGTACTTTTAGTTAATATATGTACAATATATGTAATATATTTACTGTACTTTTTGATATTTTACATACAGTATATAAGATATATTTGGTGACCTTCCGATATTTTTTGTAAATTATATAATATATATTTGGTGTAAATTTGGATATTTTACATAGGGTGTGTAATATATATTTACTGTATTTTGGATATTTTATTTACACCATATAAAGTACATTTGGAGTAATTTTTGATATTTTATGTACAGTATATTGAATATAATTACTGTAGTTTTTAATAGTTTATTTACAGTATATATAACACATATTTGGTGTACTTTTTGATACTTTATGTACAGTATGTAATATATATTTACTGTAATTTTTGATATTTTATTTACAGTATATAAAATGTATTTGGTGTACTTTTAGTTAATATTATATGTACAATATATGAAATATATTTACTGTAGATTTTGATATTTTACGTACAGTATATAGGATATATTTGGTGTCCTTCCGATATTTTTTGTAAATTATATAATGTATATTTGGTGTAATATTTGATATTTTACATAGGGTGTGTAATATATATTTACTGTATTTTGGATATATTATTTACACTATATAATGTACATTTGTAGTTATTTTTGACATTTTATGTACAGTATATTAAATATAATTACTGTAGATTTTGATAGTTTATTTACAGTATATATAACACACGTTTGGTGTAATTTTTGATATTTTATGTACAGTATGTAATATATATTTACTGTAATTTTTGATATTTTATTTACAGTATATAAAATGTATTTGGTGTACTTTTAGTTAATATTATATGTACAATATATGTAATATATTTACTGTACTTTTTGATATTTTACATACAGTATATAAGATATATTTGGTGACCTTCCGATATTTTTTGTAAATTATATAATATATATTTGGTGTAAATTTGGATATTTTACATAGGGTGTGTAATATATATTTACTGTATTTTGGATATTTTATTTACACCATATAATGTACATTTGGAGTAATTTTTGATATTTTATGTACAGTATATTGAATATAATTACTGTAGTATTTAATAGTTTATTTACAGTATATATAACACATATTTGGTGTACTTTTTGATATTTTATGTATAGAATGTAATATATATTTACTGTAATTTTTGATATTTTATTTACAGTATATAAAATGTATTAGGTGTACTTTTATTTAATATTATATGTACAATATATGAAATATATTTACTGTTGTTTTTGATATTTTACGTACAGTATATAGGATATATTTGGTGTCCTTCCGATATTTTGTGTAAATTATATAATGTATATTTGGTGTAATATTTGATATTTTACATAGGGTGTGTAATATATATTTACTGTATTTTGGATATATTATTTACACTATATAATGTACATTTGGAGTAATTTTTGACATTTTATGTACAGTATATTAAATATAATTACTGTAGATTTTGATAGTTTATTTACAGTATATATAACACATGTTTGGTGTAATTTTTGATATTTTATGTACAGTATGTAATATATATTTACTGTACTTTTTGATATTTTATTTACAGTATATAAAATGTATTTGGTGTACTTTTAGTTAATATTATATGTACAATATATGAAATATATTTACTGTATTTTTTGATATTTTATGTACAGTATATGAGATATATTTGGTGTCCTTTAATATTTATTGTAAATTATAAAATATATACTTGGTGTAGTTTTTGATATTTTACATAGTGTGTGTCATATATATTCACTGTCCTTTTTGATATTTTATTTACGGTATATAATATATATTTGGTGTGATTTTTGAAATTTTATGTACAGTATATTAAATATAATTACTGTAGTTTTTGATAGTTTACAGTATATATAACACATATTTGGTGTACTTTTTGATATTTTATGTACAGTATGTAATATATATTTACTGTAATTTTTGATATTTTATTTACAGTATAGAAAATGTATTTGGTGTACTTTTAGTTAATACTATATGTACAATATTTGTAATATATTTAGTGTACTTTTTGGTATTTTACATACAGTATATAAGATATATTTGGTGACCTTCCGATATTTTTTGTAAATTATATAATATATATTTGGTGTAAATTTGGATATTTTACATAGGGTGTGTAATATATATTTACTGTATTTTGGATATTTTATTTACACCATATAATGTACATTTGGAGTAATTTTTGATATTTTATGTACAGTATATTAAATATAATTACTGTAGTTTTTAATAGTTTATTTACAGTATATATAACACATATTTGGTGTACTTTTTGATATTTTATGTATAGTAGGTAATATATATTTACTGTAATTTTTGATATTTTATTTACAGTATATAAAATGTATTTGGTGTACTTTTAGTTAATATTATATGTACAATATATGAAATATATTTACTGTACTTTTTGATATTTTATGTACAGTATATGAGATATATTTGGTGTCCTTTGATATTTATTGTAAATTATAAAATATAAACTTGGTGTAGTTTTTGATATTTTACATAGTGTGTGTCATATATATTCACTGTCCTTTTTCATATTTTATTTACGGTATATAATATACATTTGGTGTGATTTTTGAAATTTTATGTACAGTATATTAAATATAATTACTGTAGTTTTTGATAGTTTACAGTATATATAACACATATTTGGTGAACTTTTTGATATTTTATGTACAGTATGTAATATATATTTACTGTAATTTTTGATATTTTATTTACAGTATATAAAATGTATTTGGTGTACTTTTAGTTAATATTATATGTACAATATATGTAATATATTTACTGTACTTTTTGATATTTTACATACAGTATATAAGATATATTTGGTGACCTTCCGATATTTTTTTAAATTATATAATATATATTTGGTGTAAATTTGGATATTTTACATAGGGTGTGTAATATATATTTACTGTATTTTGGATATTTTATTTACACCATAAAATGTACATTTGGAGTAATTTTTGATATTTTATGTACAGTATATTGAATATAATTACTGTAGTTTTTAATAGTTTATTTACAGTATATATAACACATATTTGGTGTACTTTTTGATATTTTATGTATAGTATGTAATATATATTTACTGTAATTTTTGATATTTTATTTACAGTATATAAAATGTATTTGGTGTACTTTTAGTTAATATTATATGTACAATATATGAAATATATTTACTGTACTTTTTGATATTTTATGTACAGTATATGAGATATATTTGGTGTCCTTTGATATTTATTGTAAATTATAAAATATATACTTGGTGTAGTTTTTGATATTTTACATAGTGTGTGTCATATATATTCACTGTCCTTTTTGATATTTTATTTACGGTATATAATATACATTTGGTGTGATTTTTGAAATTTTATGTACAGTATATTAAATATAATTACTGTAGTTTTCGATAGTTTACAGTATATATAACACATATTTGGTGTACTTTTTGATATTTTATGTGCAGTATGTAATATATATTTACTGTAATTTTTGATATTTTATTTACAGTATATAAAATGTATTTGGTGTACTTTTAGTTAATATTATATGTACAATATATGTAATATATTTACTGTACTTTTTGATATTTTACATACAGTATATAAGATATATTTGTTGACCTTCCGATATTTTTTGTAAATTATACAATATATATTTGGTGTAAATTTGGATATTTTACATAGGGTGTGTAATATATATTTACTGTATTTTGGATATTTTACTTACACCATATAAAGTACATTTGGAGTAATTTTTGATATTTTATGTACAGTATATTGAATATAATTACTGTAGTTTTTAATAGTTTATTTACAGTATATATAACACGTGTTTGGTGTACTTTTTGATATTTTATGTATAGTATGTAATATATATTTACTGTAATTTTTGATATTTTATTTACAGTATATAAAATGTATTTGGTGTACTTTTAGTTAATATTATATGTACAATATATGAAATATATTTACTGTACTTTTTGATATTTTATGTACAGTATATGAGATATATTTGGTGTCCTTTGATATTTATTGTAAATTATAAAATATATACTTGGTGTAGTTTTTGATATTTTACATAATGTGTGTCATATATATTCACTGTCCTTTTTGATATTTTATTTACGGTATATAATATACATTTGGTGTGATTTTTGAAATTTTATGTACAGTATATTAAATATAATTACTGTAGTTTTTGATAGTTTACAGTATATATAACACATATTTGGTGTACTTTTTGATATTTTATGTACAGTATGTAATATATATCTACTGTAATTTTTGATATTTTATTTACAGTATATAAATGTATTTGGTGTACTTTTAGTTAATATTATATGTACAATATATGAAATATATTTACTGTACTTTTTGATATTTTATGTACAGTATATGAGATATATTTGGTGTCCTTTGATATTTATTGTAAATTATAAAATATATACTCGGTGTAGTTTTTGAGATTTTACATAGTGTGTGTCATATATATTCACTGTCCTTTTTGATATTTTATTTACGGTATATAATATACATTTGGTGTGATTTTTGAAATTTTATGTACAGTATATTAAATATAATTACTGTAGTTTTTGATAGTTTACAGTATATATAACACATATTTGGTGTACTTTTTGATATTTTATGTACAGTATGTAATATATATTTACTGTAATTTTTGATATTTTATTTACAGTATATAAAATGTATTTGGTGTACTTTTAGTTAATATTATATGTACAATATATGTAATATATTTACTGTACTTTTTGATATTTTACATACAGTATATAAGATATATTTGGTGACCTTCCGATATTTTTTGTAAATTATATAATATATATTTGGTGTAAATTTGGATATTTTACATAGGGTGTGTAATATATATTTACTGTATTTTGGATATTTTATTTACACCATATAATGTACATTTGGAGTAATTTTTGATATTTTATGTACAGTATATTGAATATAATTACTGTAGTTTTTTATAGTTTATTTACAGTATATATAACACATATTTGGTGTACTTTTTGATATTTTATGTATAGTATGTAATATATATTTACTGTAATTTTTGATATTTTATTTACAGTATATAAAATGTATTTGGTGTACTTTTAGTTAATATTATATGTACAATATATGAAATATATTTACTGTAGTTTTTGATATTTTACGTACAGTATATAGGATATATTTGGTGTCCTTCCGATATTTTGTGTAAATTATATAATGTATATTTGGTGTAATATTTGATATTTTACATAGGGTGTGTAATGTATATTTACTGTATTTTGGATATATTATTTACACTATATAATGTACATTTGGAGTAATTTTTGACATTTTATGTACAGTATATTAAATATAATTACTGTAGTTTTTGATAGTTTATTTACAGTATATATAACACATGTTTGGTGTAATTTTTGATATTTTATGTACAGTATGTAATATATATTTACTGTACTTTTTGATATTTTATTTACAGTATATAAAATGTATTTGGTGTACTTTTAGTTAATATTATATGTACAATATATGAAATATATTTACTGTATTTTTTGATGTTTTATGTACAGTATATGAGATATATTTGGTGTCCTTTAATATTTATTGTAAATTATAAAATATATACTTGGTGTAGTTTTTGATATTTTACATAGTGTGTGTCATATATATTCACTGTCCTTTTTGATATTTTATTTACGGTATATAATATACATTTGGTGTGATTTTTGAAATTTTATGTACAGTATATTAAATATAATTACTGTAGTTTTTGATAGTTTACAGTATATATAACACATATTTGGTGTACTTTTTGGTATTTTATGTATAGTATGTAATATATATTTACTGTAATTTTTGATATTTTATTTACAGTATATAAAATGTATTTGGTGTACTTTTAGTTAATACTATATGTACAATATTTGTAATATATTTAGTGTACTTTTTGGTATTTTACATACAGTATATAAGATATATTTGGTGACCTTCCGATATTTTTTGTAAATTATATAATATATATTTGGTGTAAATTTGGATATTTAACATAGGGTGTGTAATATATATTTACTGTATTTTGGATATTTTATTTACACCATATAATGTACATTTGGAGTAATTTTTGATATTTTATGTACAGTATATTAAATATAATTAGTGTAGTTTTTAATAGTTTATTTACAGTATATATAACACATATTTGGTGTACTTTTTGATATTTTATGTATAGTATGTAATATATATTTAGTGTAATTTTTGATATTTTATTTACAGTATATAAAATGTATTTGGTGTACTTTTAGTTAATATTATATGTACAATATATGAAATATATTTACTGTACTTTTTGATATTTTATGTACAGTATATGAGATATATTTGGTGTCCTTTGATATTTATTGTAAATTATAAAATATAAACTTGGTGTAGTTTTTGATATTTTACATAGTGTGTGTCATATATATTCACTGTCCTTTTTCATATTTTATTTACGGTATATAATATACATTTGGTGTGATTTTTGAAATTTTATGTACAGTATATTAAATATAATTACTGTAGTTTTTGATAGTTTACAGTATATATAACACATATTTGGTGAACTTTTTGATATTTTATATACAGTATGTAATATATATTTACTGTAATTTTTGATATGTTATTTACAGTATATAAAATGTATTTGGTGTACTTTTAGTTAATATTATATGTACAATATATGTAATATATTTACTGTACTTTTTGATATTTTACATAGAGTATATAAGATATATTTGGTGACCTTCCGATATTTTTTTAAATTATATAATATATATTTGGTGTAAATTTGGATATTTTACATAGGGTGTGTAATATATATTTACTGTATTTTGGATATTTTATTTACACCATAAAATGTACATTTGGAGTAATTTTTGATATTTTATGTACAGTATATTGAATATAATTACTGTAGTTTTTAATAGTTTATTTACAGTATATATAACACATATTTGGTGTACTTTTTGATATTTTATGTATAGTATGTAATATATATTTACTGTAATTTTTGATATTTTATTTACAGTATATAAAATGTATTTGGTGTACTTTTAGTTAATATTATATGTACAATATATGAAATATATTTACTGTACTTTTTGATATTTTATGTACAGTATATGAGATATATTTGGTGTCCTTTGATATTTATTGTAAATTATAAAATATATACTTGGTGTAGTTTTTGATATTTTACATAGTGTGTGTCATATATATTCACTGTCCTTTTTGATATTTTATTTACGGTATATAATATACATTTGGTGTGATTTTTGAAATTTTATGTACAGTATATTAAATATAATTACTGTAGTTTTCGATAGTTTACAGTATATATAACACATATTTGGTGTACTTTTTGATATTTTATGTGCAGTATGTAATATATATTTACTGTAATTTTTGATATTTTACTTACAGTATATAAAATGTATTTGGTGTACTTTTAGTTAATATTATATGTACAATATATGTAATATATTTACTGTACTTTTTGATATTTTACATACAGTATATAAGATATATTTGGTGACCTTCCGATATTTTTTGTAAATTATACAATATATATTTGGTGTAAATTTGGATATTTTACATAGGGTGTGTAATATATATTTACTGTATTTTGGATATTTTATTTACACCATATAAAGTACATTTGGAGTAATTTTTGATATTTTATGTACAGTATATTGAATATAATTACTGTAGTTTTTAATAGTTTATTTACAGTATATATAACACATGTTTGGTGTACTTTTTGATATTTTATGTATAGTATGTAATATATATTTACTGTAATTTTTGATATTTTATTTACAGTATATAAAATGTATTTGGTGTACTTTTAGTTAATATTATATGTACAATATATGAAATATATTTACTGTACTTTTTGATATTTTATGTACAGTATATGAGATATATTTGGTGTCCTTTGATATTTATTGTAAATTATAAAATATATACTTGGTGTAGTTTTTGATATTTTACATAGTGTGTGTCATATATATTCACTGTCCTTTTTGATATTTTATTTACGGTATATAATATACATTTGGTGTGATTTTTGAAATTTTATGTACAGTATATTAAATATAATTACTGTAGTTTTTGATAGTTTACAGTATATATAACACATATTTGGTGTACTTTTTGATATTTTATGTACAGTATGTAATATATATTTACTGTAATTTTTGATATTTTATTTACAGTATATAAAATGTATTTGGTGTACTTTTAGTTAATATTATATGTACAATATATGAAATATATTTACTGTACTTTTTGATATTTTTTGTACAGTATATGAGATATATTTGGTGTCCTTTGATATTTATTGTAAATTATAAAATATATACTCGGTGTAGTTTTTGAGATTTTACATAGTGTGTGTCATATATATTCACTGTCCTTTTTGATATTTTATTTACGGTATATAATATACATTTGGTGTGATTTTTGAAATTTTATGTACAGTATATTAAATATAATTACTGTAGTTTTTGATAGTTTACAGTATATATAACACATATTTGGTGTACTTTTTGATATTTTATGTACAGTATGTAATATATATTTACTGTAATTTTTGATATGTTATTTACAGTATATAAAATGTATTTGGTGTACTTTTAGTTAATATTATATGTACAACATATGTAATATATTTACTGTACTTTTTGATATTTTACATACAGTATATAAGATATATTTGGTGACCTTCCGATATTTTTTGTAAATTATATAATATATATTTGGTGTAAATTTGGATATTTAACATAGGGTGTGTAATATATATTTACTGTATTTTGGATATTTTATTTACACCATATAATGTACATTTGGAGTAATTTTTGATATTTTATGTACAGTATATTAAATATAATTACTGTAGTTTTTAATAGTTTATTTACAGTATATATAACACATATTTGGTGTACTTTTTGATATTTTATGTATAGTATGTAATATATATTTACTGTAATTTTTGATATTTTATTTACAGTATATAAAATGTATTTGGTGTACTTTTAGTTAATATTATATGTACAATATATGTAATATATTTACTGTACTTTTTGATATTTTACATACAGTATATAAGATATATTTGGTGACCTTCCGATATTTTTTGTAAATTATACAATATATATTTGGTGTAAATTTGGATATTTTACATAGGGTGTGTAATATATATTTACTGTATTTTGGATATTTTATTTACACCATATAAACTACATTTGGAGTAATTTTTGATATTTTATGTACAGTATATTGAATATAATTACTGTAGTTTTTAATAGTTTATTTACAGTATATATAACACGTGTTTGGTGTACTTTTTGATATTTTATGTATAGTATGTAATATATATTTACTGTAATTTTTGATATTTTATTTACAGTATATAAAATGTATTTGGTGTACTTTTAGTTAATATTATATGTACAATATATGAAATATATTTACTGTACTTTTTGATATTTTATGTACAGTATATGAGATATATTTGGTGTCCTTTGATATTTATTGTAAATTATAAAATATATACTTGGTGTAGTTTTTGATATTTTACATAATGTGTGTCATATATATTCACTGTCCTTTTTGATATTTTATTTACGGTATATAATATACATTTGGTGTGATTTTTGAAATTTTATGTACAGTATATTAAATATAATTACTGTAGTTTTTGATAGTTTACAGTATATATAACACATATTTGGTGTACTTTTTGATATTTTATGTACAGTATGTAATATATATTTATTGTAATTTTTGGTATTTTATTTACAGTATATAAAATGTATTTGGTGTACTTTTAGTTAATATTATATGTACAATATATGAAATATATTTACTGTACTTTTTGATATTTTATGTACAGTATATTAGATATATTTGGTGTCCTTTGATATTTATTGTAAATTATAAAATATATACTCGGTGTAGTTTTTGAGATTTTACATAGTGTGTGTCATATATATTCACTGTCCTTTTTGATATTTTATTTACGGTATATAATATACATTTGGTGTGATTTTTGAAATTTTATGTACAGTATATTAAATATAATTACTGTAGTTTTTGATAGTTTACAGTATATATAACACATATTTGGTGTACTTTTTGATATTTTATGTACAGTATGTAATATATATTTACTGTAATTTTTGATATTTTATTTACAGTATATAAAATGTATTTGGTGTACTTTTAGTTAATATTATATGTACAATATATGTAATATATTTACTGTACTTTTTGATATTTTACATACAGTATATAAGATATATTTGGTGACCTTCCGATATTTTTTGTAAATTATATAATATATATTTGGTGTAAATTTGGATATTTTACATAGGGTGTGTAATATATATTTACTGTATTTTGGATATTTTATTTACACCATATAATGTACATTTGGAGTAATTTTTGATATTTTATGTACAGTATATTGAATATAATTACTGTAGTTTTTATAGTTTATTTACAGTATATATAACACATATTTGGTGTACTTTTTGATATTTTATGTATAGTATGTAATATATATTTACTGTAATTTTTGATATTTTATTTACAGTATATAAAATGTATTTGGTGTACTTTTAGTTAATATTATATGTACAATATATGAAATATATTTACTGTAGTTTTTGATATTTTACGTACAGTATATAGGATATATTTGGTGTCCTTCCGATATTTTGTGTAAATAATATAATGTATATTGGGTGTAATATTTGATATTTTACATAGGGTGTGTAATATATATTTACTGTATTTTGGATATATTATTTACACTATATAATGTACATTTGGAGTAATTTTTGACATTTTATGTACAGTATATTAAATATAATTACTGTAGTATTTGATAGTTTATTTACAGTATATATAACACATGTTTGGTGTAATTTTTGATATTTTATGTACAGTATGTAATATATATTTACTGTACTTTTTGATATTTTATTTACAGTATATAAAATGTATTTGGTGTACTTTTAGTTAATATTATATGTACAATATATGAAATATATTTACTGTATTTTTTGATATTTTATGTACAGTATATGAGATATATTTGGTGTCCTTTAATATTTATTGTAAATTATAAAATATATACTTGGTGTAGTTTTTGATATTTTACATAGTGTGTGTCATATATATTCACTGTCCTTTTTGATATTTTATTTACGGTATATAATATACATTTGGTGTGATTTTTGAAATTTTATGTACAGTATATTAAATATAATTACTGTAGTTTTTGATAGTTTACAGTATATATAACACATATTTGGTGTACTTTTTGATATTTTATGTACAGTATGTAATATATATTTACTGTAATTTTTGATATTTTATTTACAGTATATAAAATGTATTTGGTGTACTTTTAGTTAATACTATATGTACAATATTTGTAATATATTTAGTGTACTTTTTGGTATTTTACATACTGTATATAAGATATATTTGGTGACCTTCCGATATTTTTTGTAAATTATATAATATATATTTGGTGTAAATTTGGATATTTAACATAGGGTGTGTAATATATATTTACTGTATTTTGGATATTTTATTTACACCATATAATGTACATTTGGAGTAATTTTTGATATTTTATGTACAGTATATTGAATATAATTACTGTAGTTTTTAATAGTTTATTTACAGTATATATAACACATATTTGGTGTACTTTTTGATATTTTATGTATAGTATGTAATATATATTTACTGTAATTTTTGATATTTTATTTACAGTATATAAAATGTATTTGGTGTACTTTTAGTTAATATTATATGTACAATATATGAAATATATTTACTGTACTTTTTGATATTTTATGTACAGTATATGAGATATATTTGGTGTCCTTTGATATTTATTGTAAATTATAAAATATAAACTTGGTGTAGTTTTTGATATTTTACATAGTGTGTGTCATATATATTCACTGTCCTTTTTCATATTTTATTTACGGTATATAATATACATTTGGTGTGATTTTTGAAATTTTATGTACAGTATATTAAATATAATTACTGTAGTTTTTGATAGTTTACAGTATATATAACACATATTTGGTGAACTTTTTGATATTTTATGTACAGTATGTAATATATATTTACTGTAATTTTTGATATTTTATTTACAGTATATAAAATGTATTTGGTGTACTTTTAGTTAATATTATATGTACAATATATGTAATATATTTACTGTACTTTTTGATATTTTACATACAGTATATAAGATATATTTGGTGACCTTCCGATATTTTTTGTAAATTATATAATATATATTTGGTGTAAATTTGGATATTTTACATAGGGTGTGTAATATATATTTACTGTATTTTGAATATTTTATTTACACCATATAATGTACATTTGGAGTAATTTTTGATATTTTATGTACAGTATATTGAATATAATAACTGTAGTTTTTAATAGTTTATTTACAGTATATATAACACATATTTGGTGTACTTTTTGATATTTTATGTATAGGATGTAATATATATTTCCTGTAATATTTGATATTTTATTTACAGTATATAAAATGTATTTGGTGTACTTTTAGTTAATATTATATGTACAATATATGAAATATATTTACTGTAGTTTTTGATATTTTACGTACAGTATATAGGATATATTTGGTGTCCTTCCGATATTTTTTGTAAATTATATAATGTATATTTGATGTGATATTTGATATTTTACATAGGGTGTGTAATATATATTTACTGTATTTTGGATATATTATTTACACTATATAATGTACATTTGGAGTAATTTTTGACATTTTATGTACAGTATATTAAATATAATTACTGTAGTTTTTGATAGTTTATTTACAGTATATATAACACATGTTTGGTGTAATTTTTGATATTTTATGTACAGTATGTAATATATATTTACTGTACTTTTTGATATTTTATTTACAGTATATAAAATGTATTTGGTGTACTTTTAGTTAATATTATATGTACAATATATGTAATATATTTACTGTACATTTTGATATTTTACATACAGTATATAAGATATATTTGGTGACCTTCCGATATTTTTTGTAAATTATATAATATATATTTGGTGTAAATTTGAATATTTTACATAGGGTGTGTAATATATATTTACTGTATTTTGGATATTTTATTTACACCATATAATGTACATTTGGAGTAATTTTTGATATTTTATGTAGAGTATATTGAATATAATTACTGTAGTTTTTAATAGTTTATTTACAGTATATATAACACATATTTGGTGTACTTTTTGATATTTTATGTATAGTATGTAATATATATTTACTGTAATTTTTGATATTTTATTTACAGTATATAAAATGTATTTGGTGTACTTTTAGTTAATATTATATGTACAATATATGAAATATATTTACTGTACTTTTTGATATTTTATGTACAGTATATGAGATATATTTGGTGTCCTTTGATATTTATTGTAAATTATAACATATATACTTGGTGTAGTTTTTGATATTTTACATAGTGTGTGTCATATATATTCACTGTCCTTTTTGATATTTTATTTACGGTATATAATATACATTTGGTGTGATTTTTGAAATTTTATGTACAGTATATTAAATATAATTAGTGTAGTTTTTGATAGTTTACAGTATATATAACACATATTTGGTGTACTTTTTGATATTTTATGTACAGTATGTAATATATATTTACTGTAATTTTTGATATTTTATTTACAGTATATAAAATGTATTTGGTGTACTTTTAGTTAATATTATATGTAAAATATATGTAATATATTTACTGTACTTTTTGATATTTTACATACAGTATATAAGATATATTTGGTGACCTTCTGATATTTTTTGTAAATTATATAATATGTATTTGGTGTAAATTTGGATATTTTACATAGGGTGTGTAGTATATATTTACTGTATTTTGGATATTTTATTTACACCATATAATGTACATTTGGAGTAATTTTTGATATTTTATGTACAGTATATTGAATATAATTACTGTAGTTTTTAATAGTTTATTTACAGTATATATAACACATACTTGGTGTACTTTTTGATATTTTATGTACAGTATGTAATATATATTTACTGTAATTTTTGATATTTTATTTACAGTATATAAAATGTATTTGGTGTACTTTTAGTTAATATTATATGGACAATATATGTAATATATTTACTGTACTTTTTGGTATTTTACATACAGTATATAAGATATATTTGGTGACCTTCCCATATTTTTTGTAAATTATATAATATATATTTGGTGTAAATTTGGATATTTAACATAGGGTGTGTAATATATATTTACTGTATTTTGGATATTTTATTTACACCATATAATGTACATTTGGAGTAATTTTTGATATTTTATGTACAGTATATTGAATATAATTACTGTAGTTTTTAATAGTTTATTTACAGTATATATAACACATATTTGGTGTACTTTTTGATATTTTATGTATAGTATGTAATATATATTTACTGTAATTTTTGATATTTTATTTACAGTATATAAAATGTATTTGGTGTACTTTTAGTTAATATTATATGTACAATATATGAAATATATTTACTGTAGTTTTTGATATTTTACGTACAGTATATAGGATATATTTGGTGTCCTTCCGATATTTTTTGTAAATTATATAATGTATACTTGGTGTAATATTTGATATTTTACATAGGGTGTGTAGTATATATTTACTGTATTTTGGATATATTATTTACACTATATAATGTACATTTGGAGTAATTTTTGACATTTTATGTACAGTATATTAAATATAATTACTGTAGTTTTTCATAGTTTATTTACAGTATATATAACACATGTTTGGTGTAATTTTTGATATTTTATGTACAGTATGTAATATATATTTACTGTAATTTTTGATATTTTATTTACAGTATATAAAATGTATTTGGTGTACTTTTAGTTAATATTATATGTACAATATATGTAATATATTTACTGTACTTTTTGATATTTTACATACAGTATATAAGATATATTTGGTGACCTTCCGATATTTTTTGTAAATTATATAATATATATTTGGTGTACATTTGGATATTTTACATAGGGTGTGTAATATATATTTACTGTATTTTGGATATTTTATTTACACCATATAATGTACATTTGGAGTAATTTTTGATATTTTATATACAGTATATTGAATATAATTACTGTAGTTTTTAATAGTTTATTTACAGTATATATAACACATATTTGGTGTACTTTTTGATATTTTATGTATAGTATGTAATATATATTTAGTGAAATTTTTGATATTTTATTTACAGTATATAAAATGTATTTGGTGTACTTTTAGTTAATATTATATGTACAATATATGAAATATATTTACTGTAGTTTTTGATATTTTACGTACAGTATATAGGATATATTTGGTGTCCTTCCGATATTTTTTGTAAATTATATAATGTATACTTGGTGTAATATTTGATATTTTACATAGGGTGTGTAGTATATATTTACTGTATTTTGGATATATTATTTACACTATATAATGTACATTTGGAGTAATTTTTGACATTTTATGTACAGTATATTAAATATAATTACTGTAGTTTTTCATAGTTTATTTACAGTATATATAACACATGTTTGGTGTAATTTTTGATATTTTATGTACAGTATGTAATATATATTTACTGTAATTTTTGATATTTTATTTACAGTATATAAAATGTATTTGGTGTACTTTTAGTTAATATTATATGTACAATATATGTAATATATTTACTGTACTTTTTGATATTTTACATACAGTATATAAGATATATTTGGTGACCTTCCGATATTTTTTGTAAATTATATAATATATATTTGGTGTACATTTGGATATTTTACATAGGGTGTGTAATATATATTTACTGTATTTTGGATATTTTATTTACACCATATAATGTACATTTGGAGTAATTTTTGATATTTTATATACAGTATATTGAATATAATTACTGTAGTTTTTAATAGTTTATTTACAGTATATATAACACATATTTGGTGTACTTTTTGATATTTTATGTATAGTATGTAATATATATTTAGTGAAATTTTTGATATTTTATTTACAGTATATAAAATGTATTTGGTGTACTTTTAGTTAATATTATATGTAGAATATATGAAATATATTTACTGTAGTTTTTGATATTTTACGTACAGTATATAGGATATATTTGGTGTCCTTCCGATATTTTTTGTAAATTATATAATGTATATTTGGTGTAATATTTGATATTTTACATAGGGTGTGTAATATATATTTACTGTATTTTGGATATATTATTTACACTATATAATGTACATTTGGAGTAATTTTTGACATTTTATGTACAGTATATTAAATATAATTACTGTAGTTTTTGATAGTTTATTTACAGTATATATAACACATGTTTGGTGTAATTTTTGATATTTTATGTACAGTATGTAATATATATTTACTGTGCTTTTTGATATTTTATTTACAGTATATAAAATGTATTTGGTGTACTTTTAGTTAATATTATATGTACAATATATGAAATATATTTACTGTACTTTTTGATATTTTATGTACAGTATATGAGATATATTTGGTGTCCTTTGATATTTATTGTAAATTATAAAATATATACTTGGTGTAGTTTTTGATATTTTACATAGTGTGTGTCATAAATATTCACTGTCCTTTTTGATATTTTATTTACGGTATATAATATACATTTGGTGTGATTTTTGAAATTTTATGTACAGTATATTAAATATAATTACTGTAGTTTTTGATAGTTTACAGTATATATAACACATATCTGGTGTACTTTTTGATATTTTATGTACAGTATGTAATATATATTTACTGTAATTTTTGATATTTTATTTAGAGTATATATATGTATTTCGTGTACTTTTAGTTAATATTACATGTACAATATATGTAATATATTTACTGTACTTTTTGATATTTTACATACAGTATATAAGATATATTTGGTGACCTTCCGATATTTTTTTAAATTATATAATATATATTTGGTGTAAATTTGGATATTTTACATAGGGTGTGTAATATATATTTACTGTATTTTGGATATTTTATTTACACCATAAAATGTACATTTGGAGTAATTTTCGATATTTTATGTACAGTATATTGAATATAATTACTGTAGTTTTTAATAGTTTATTTACAGTATATATAACACATATTTGGTGTACTTTTTGATATTTTATGTATAGTATGTAATATATATTTACTGTAATTTTTGATATTTTATTTACAGTATATAAAATGTATTTGGTGTACTTTTAGTTAATATTATATGTACAATATATGAAATATATTTACTGTACTTTTTGATATTTTATGTACAGTATATGAGATATATTTGGTGTCCTTTGATATTTATTGTAAATTATAAAATATATACTTGGTGTAGTTTTTGATATTTTACATAGTGTGTGTCATATATATTCACTGTCCTTTTTGATATTTTATTTACGGTATATAATATACATTTGGTGTGATTTTTGAAATTTTATGTACAGTATATTAAATATAATTACTGTAGTTTTTGATAGTTTACAGTATATATAACACATATTTGGTGTACTTTTTGATATTTTATGTGCAGTATGTAATATATATTTACTGTAATTTTTGATATTTTATTTACAGTATATAAAATGTATTTGGTGTACTTTTAGTTAATATTATATGTACAATATATGTAATATATTTACTGTACTTTTTGATATTTTACATACAGTATATAAGATATATTTGGTGACCTTCCGATATTTTTTGTAAATTATATAATATATATTTGGTGTAAATTTGGATATTTTACATAGGGTGTGTAATATATATTTACTGTATTTTGGATATTTTATTTACACCATATAATGTACATTTGGAGTAATTTTTGATATTTTATGTACAGTATATTGAATATAATTACTGTAGTTTTTAATAGTTTATTTACAGTATATATAACACATATTTGGTGTACTTTTTGATATTTTATGTATAGTATGTAATATATATTTACTGAAATTTTTGATACTTTATTTACAGTATATAAAATGTATTTGGTGTACTTTTAGTTAATATTATATGTACAATATATGAAATATATTTACTGTAGTTTTTGATATTTTACGTACAGTATATAGGATATATTTGGTGTCCTTCCGATATTTTTTGTAAATTATATAATGTATATTTGGTGTAATATTTGATATTTTACATAGGGTGTGTAATATATATTTACTGTATTTTGGATATATTATTTACACTATATAATGTACATTTGGAGTAATTTTTGACATTTTATGTACAGTATATTAAATATAATTACTGTAGATTTTGATAGTTTATTTACAGTATATATAACACATGTTTGGTGTAATTTTTGATATTTTATGTACAGTATATTAAATATAATTACTGTAGTTTTTGATAGTTTACTTAGAGGATATATATCACGTATTTGGTGTACTTTTTCATATTTAAGTACAGTATGTAATATATATTTACTGTACTTTTTGATATTTTATTTACAGTATATAAAATGTATTTGGTGTACTTTTAGTTAATATTATATGTACAATATATAAAATATATTTACTGTACATTTTGATATTTTATGTACTGTATATAAGGTATATTTGGTGTCCTTTTGATATTTTATGTAAATTATATAATATATATTTGGTGTAGTTTGTGATATTATACATAGGGTGTGTAATATATATTTACAGTACTTTCTGATAGTTTATTTACAGTAAATAATATACATTTGGTGTAATTTTTGATATTTTATGTACAGTATATTAAATAAAATTACTGTAGTTTTTGATAGTTTATTTACACTATATATAACACATATTTGGTGTACTTTGTGATATTTTATGTACGGTATGTAATATATACTTACCTATATTTTTGATATTTTATTTACACTATATAAATTGTATTTGGTGTACTTTTAGTTAATATTATATGTACAATATATGAAAAATATTTACTGTACAATTTGATATTTTATGCACAGTGTATAAGATATATTTGGTGTCCTTTTGATATTTTATGTAAATTATATAATATATATTTGGTGTAGATTGTGATATTTTACATATGGTGTGTAATATATATTTACTGTACTTTTTGATATTTTATTTACAGTAAATAACATACATTTGGTGTAATTTTGATATTTTATGTACAGTATATTAAATATAATTACTGTAGTATTTGATAGTATATTTAGAGTATATATAACACATATTTGGTGGACTTTTTGATATTTTATGTACAGTATGTAATATATATTTACTGTAATATTTGATATTTTATTTACAGTATATAAATTGTATTTGGTGTACTTTTAGTTAATATTATATGTACAATATATGAAATATATTTACTGTACATTTTGATATTTTATGTACAGTATATAAGATATATTTGGTGTCCTTTTGCTATTTTATGTAAATTATATAATATATATTTGGTGTAGTTTTTGATATTTTACATAGGGTGTGCAATGTATATTTACTGTATTTTTGATATTTTATTTACAGTATATTATACATTTGGTGTAATATTTTATATTTTATGTACAGTATATTAAATATAATTACTGTAGCTTTTGATAGTTTATTTAAAGTATATATAACACATATTTGGTTTACTTTTTTATATTTTCGGAACTGTATGTAATATATATTTACTGTACTTTTTATATTTTATTTACAGTATATAAAATGTATTTCGTGTACTGTTAGTTAATATTATATGTACAATATATGAAATATATTTACTGTACTTTTTGATATTTTATGTACAGTATATAAGATATATTTGGTGTCCTTTTGATATTTTATGTAAATTATATAATATATATTTGGTGTAGATTGTGATATTTTACATATCGTGTGTAATATATATTTAGTGTACTTTTTGATATTTTATTTACAGTAAATAATATACTTTTGGTGTAATTTTTGATATTTAATGTACAGTATATTATATATAATTACTGTAGTATTTGATAGTTTATTCACAGTATATATAACACATACTTGGTGTACTTTTTTATATTTCATGTACTGTATGTAATATATATTTACTGTAATTTTTGATATTTTATTTACACTATATAAAATGTATTTGGTGTACTTTTAGTTAATATTATATGTACAATACATGAAATATATTTACTGTAATTGTTGATATTTTATGTACAGTATATTACATATATTTGGTGTCCTTTTGATATTTTATGTAAATTATATAATATATATTTGGTGTAGATTGTGATATTTTACATATGGTGTGTTATATATATTTACTGTACTTTTTGGTATTTTATTTACAGTAAATAATATACATTTGGTGTAATTTTTGATATTTTATATACAGTGTATTAAATATAATTACTGTAGTTTTTGATAGCTTATTTACAGCATATATAACACATATTTGGTGTACTTTTTGATATTTTATGTACAGTATGTAGTATATATTCACTGTAATTTTTCATATATTATTTACACTATATAAAGTTTATTTGGTGTACTTTTAGTTAATATTATATGTACAATATATGAAATATATTTACTGTGCATTTTGATATTTTATGTACAGTATATAGGATATATTTGGTGTCCTTTTGATATTATATGTAAATTATATAATATATATTTGGTGCAGATTGTGATATTTTACATATGGTGTGTAATATATATTTCCTGTACTTTTTGAAAGTTTATTTACACTATATGAAATGTATTTGGTGTACTTTTAGTTAATATTATATGTACAATATATGAAATATATTTACTGTAGTTTTTGATATTTTATGTACAGTATATAAGATATGTTTGGTGTCCTTTTGATATTTTATGTAAATTATATAATATATATTTGTTGTAGATTGTGATATTTTTCATATGGTGTGTAATATATATTTACTGTACATTTTGATATTTTATTTACAGTAAATAATATACATTTGGTGTAATTTTTGATATTTTATGTACAGTATATTAAATTTAATTACTGTAGTTTTGATAGTTTATTTACAGTGTATATAACACATATTTGTTGTACTATTTGATATTTTATGTACAGTATGTAATATAAATTTACTGTAATTTTTGGTATTTTATTTACAGTATATAAAATCTATTTGGTGTACTTTTAGTTAATATTATATGTACAATATATGAAATATATTTACTGTACATTTTGATATTTTTGTACAGTATATAAGGTATATTTGGTATCCTTTTGATATTTTATGTAAATTATATAATATATATTTGGTGTAGTTTGTGATATTTTACATAGGGTGTGTAATATATATTTACTGTACTTTTTGGTATTTAATTTACAGTAAATAATATACATTTGGTGTAATTTTTGGTATTTTATGTACAGTATATTAAATATAATTACTGTAGATTTTGATAGTTTATTTACAGTATATATAACACATATTTGGTGTACTTTTTGATATTTTATGTACAGTATGTAATATATACTCACTGTAATTTTTGATATTTTATTTACACTATATAAAATGTATTTGGTGTACTTTTAGTTAATATTATATGTACAATATATGAAATATATTTACTGTACTTTTTGGTATTTTATGTACAGTATATAAGATATATTTGGTGTACTTTTGATATCTTATGAAAATTATATAATATATATTTGATGTAGATTGTGATATTTTACATATGGTGTGTAATATATATTTAATGCAATTTTTGATATTTTATTTACTGTAAATAACATACATTTGGTGTAATTTTTTATATTTTATGTACAGTATATTAAATATAATTACTGTAGTTTTTGATAGTTTATTTAGTGTATATATAACACATATTTGGTGTACTATTTGATAATATATGTACATTATGTAATATATAGTTACTGTAATTTTTGATATTTTATTTACACTATATAAAATATATTCGTTGTACTTTTAGTTAATATTATATATACAATATATGAAATATATTTACTGTACATTTTGATATTTTATGTAAAGTATATAAGGTATATTTTGTGTCCTTTTGATATTTTATGTAAATTATATAATATATATTTGGTGTAGTTTTTGATATTTTACATAGTGTGTGTAATATATATTTACTGTAATTTTTGGTGCTTTATTTAGAGTAAATAATATACATTTGGTGTAATTTTTGATATTTTATGTACAGTAAATTAAAAATAATTACTGTAGTTTTTGATAGTTTATTTACAGTATATATAACACATATTTTGTGTACTTTTTGGTATTTTATCTACAGTATGTAATATATATTCACTGTAATTTTTTATATTTTATTTACGCTATATAAAAGGTATTTGGTGTACTTTTAGTTAATATTATATGTACAATATATGAAATATATTTACTGTAATTTTTGATATTTTATGTACAGTATATAAGATATATTTGGTGTCCTTTTGATAGTTTCTGTAAATTATATAATATATATTTGGTGTAGATTGTGATACTTTACATATGGTGTGTAATATATATTTACTGTAGTTTTTGATATTTTATTTACAGTATATAAAATGTATTTGGTGTACTGTTAGTTAATATTATATGTACAATATATGAAATATATTTACTGTACATTTTGATATTTTATGTACAGTATATCAGATATATTTGGTGTACTTTTGATATTTTATGTAAATTATATAATATATATTTTGTGTAGATTGTGATATTTTACATAAAGTGTGTCATATATATTTACTGTTGTTTTTGATATATTATTTACAGTAAATAACATACATTTGGTGAAATTTCTGATATTTTTTGTACAGTATATTAAATATAATTACTGTAGTTTTTCATAGTTTATTTACAGTATATATAACACATATTTGGTGTAGTTTTTGATAATATATGTACAGTATGTAATTTATATTTACTGTAATTTTTGATATTTTATTGACAGTATATAAAATGTATTCGGTGAACTTTTAGTTAATATTATATATACAATATATGAAATATATTTACTGTACATTTTGATATTTTATGTACAGTATATAAGGTATATTTGGGGTCCTTTTGATATTTTATGTAAATTATATAATATATATTTGGTGTAGTTTATGATGTTTTACATAGGGTGTGTAATATATATTTATTGTACTATTTGATATATTATTTACAGTAAATAATATACATTAGGTGTAATTTCTGATATTTTATGTACAGTATATTAAATATAATTACTGTAGTATTTGATAGTTTATTTACAGTATATATAACACATATTTGGTGTACTTTTTGATATTTTATGTACAGTATGCAATATATATTCACTGTAATTTTTGATATTTTATTTACACTATATAAAATGTATTTGGTGTACTTTTAGTTAATATTATATATACAATATATGAAATATATTTACTGTAAATTTTGATATTTTATGTACAGTATATAAGGTTTATTTTGTGTCCTATTGATATTTTATATAAATTACATAATATATATTTGGTGTAGTTTGTGATATTTTACATAGGGTGTGTAATATATATTTACTGTACTTTTTGGTATTTTATTTACAGTAAATAATATACATTTGGTGTAATTTTTGATATTTTATGTACAGTATATTAAATATAATTACTGTAGTTTTTGATAGTTTATTTACAGCATATATAACACATATTTGGTGTACTTTTTGATATTTTATGTACACTATGTAGTATATATTCACTGTAATTTTTCATATTTGATTTACACTATATAAAGTTTATTTGGTGTACTTTTAGTAAATATTATATGTACAATATATGAAATATATTTACTGTACTTTTTGATATTTTATGTACAGTATATAGGATATATTTGGTGTCCTTTTGCTATTATATATAAATTATATAATATATATTTGTTGTAGATTGTGATATTTTACATATGGTGTGTAATATATATTTACTGTACTTTTTGAAAGTTTATTTACACTATATTAAATGTATTTGGTGTACTTTTAGTTAATATTATATGTACAATATATGAAATATATTTACTGTAATTTTTCATATTTTATGTACAGTATATAAGATATATTTGGTGTCCGTTTGATATTTTATGTAAATTATATAATATATATTTGGTGTAGATTGTGATATTTTTCATATAGTGTGTAATATATATTTACTGTACATTTTGATATTTTATTTACAGTAAATAATATAAATTTGGTGTAATTTTTGATATTTTATGTACAGTATATTAAATTTAATTGCTGTAGTTTTTGATAGTTTATTTACAGTGTATATAACACATATTTGTTGTACTATTTGATATTTTATGTACAGTATGTAATATAAATTTACTGTACTTTTTGATATTTTATTTACAGTATATAAAATGTATTTAGTGTAGTTTTAGTTAATATTACATGTACAATATATGAAATATATTTACTGTACATTTTGATATTTTATTTACAGTATATAAGGTATATTTGGTGTGCTTTTGATATTTTATGTAAATTATATAATATATATTTGGTGTAGTTTGTGATATTTTACATAGGGTGTGTAATATATATTTACTGTACTTTTTGGTATTTTATTTACAGTAAATAATATACATTTGGTGTAATTTTTGATATTTTATGTACAGTATATTAAATATAATTACTGTAGATTTTGATAGTTTATTTACAGTATATATAACACATATTGGGTGTACTTTTTGATATTTTATGTACAGTATGTAATATATAATCACTGAAATTTTTGATATTTTATTTACACTATATAAAATGTAATTGGTGTACTTTTAGTTAATAATATATGTACAATATATGAAATATATATACTGTACTTTTTGATATTTTATGTACATCATATAAGATATATTTGGTGTCCATTTGATATTTTATGTAAATTATATAATATATATTTGGTGTAGTTTTTGATATTTTACATAGGGTGTGTAGTATATATTTACTGTCCTTTTTGATATTTTATTTACAGTATATAATTTACATTTGGTGTAATTTTTGATAATTTATATACAGTACATTGAATTTAATTACTGTAGTTTTTGATAATTACCGTATATATAACACATATTTGGTGTACTTTTTGATATTTTATGTACAGTACATAATATATATTTACTGTAATGTTTGATATTTTATTTACAGTATATAAAATGTATTTGGTGGACTTTTAGTTAATATTATATGTACAATATATGTAATATATTTACTATACTTTTTGATATTTTACGTACAGTATATAAGATATATTTGGTGTCCTTCCGATATTTTTTGTGAATTATATAATATATAGTTGGTGTAAATTTGGATATTTTACATAGGGTGTGTAAGATATATTACTGTACTTTTTGATATATTATTTACAGTATATAAAATGTATTTGGTGTACTTTTAGTTAATATTATAGGTACAATATATGAAATATATTTACTGTACTTTTTGATATTTTATGTAGAGTATATAAGATATATTTGGTGTATTGTTGATATTTTATGTAAATTAAATTATATTTATTTGGTGCAGTTTTTGATATTTTACATAGATTGTAATATATATTTACTGTAATTTTCATATTTTATTTACAGTACATAATATACATTAGGTGTAATTTTTGATATTTTATGTACTGTATATTAAACATAATTACTGTAGTTTTTGATACTTTTTTTAGAGTATATATAACACATATTTGGTGTAATTTTTGATATATTATGTACAGTATGTAATGTATATTTACTGTAATTTTTGATATTTTATTTACAGTATATAAAATGTATTTGGTGTACTTTTAGTAAATATTATATGTACAATACATGAAATATATTTACTGTACTTTTTGATATTTTATGTAGCATATATAAGGTATACTTGGTGTCCTTTTGATATTTTATGTAAATTATATAATATATATTTTTTGTAGTTTTTGATAATTTACATAGAGTGTAATATATATTTACTGTCCTTTTTCGTATTTTATTTAGAGTATATAATATACATTTGGTGTAATTTTTGATATTTTAAGTCCAGTATATTAAATATAATTACTGTAGTTTTTGATAGTTTATTTACAGTATATATAACAAATATTTGGTGTACTTTTTGATATTTTATGTACTGTATATAATATATATTTACTGAATTTTGAAATTTTATTTACAGTATATAAAATGTATTTGCTGTACTTTTAGTTAATATTATATGTACAATATATGAAACATTTACTGTAGTTTTTGATATTTTATGTGCAGTATATAAGATATATTTGGTGGCCTTTTGATATTTTATGTAAATTATAAAATATATATTTGGTGTAGTTTTTGATATTTTACATAGGGTGTGTAATATATATTTACAGTACTTTCTGATATTTTATTTACAGTAAATAATATACATTTGGTGTAATTTTTGATATTTTATGTACAGTATATTAAATAAAATTACTGTAGTTTTTGATAGTTTATTTACACTATATATAACACATATTTGGTGTACTTTGTGATATTTTATGTACGGTATGTAATATATACTTACCTATATTTTTGATATTTTATTTACACTATATAAATTGTATTTGGTGTACTTTTAGTTAATATTATATGTACAATATATGAAAAATATTTACTGTACAATTTGATATTTTATGCACAGTGTATAAGATATATTTGGTGTCCTTTTGATATTTTATGTAAATTATATAATATATATTTGGTGTAGATCGTGATATTTTACATATGGTGTGTAATATATATTTACTGTACTTTTTGATATTTTATTTACAGTAAATAACATACATTTGGTGTAATTTTGATATTTTATGTACAGTATATTAAATATAATTACTGTAGTATTTGATAGTATATTTAGAGTATATATAACACATATTTGGTGGACTTTTTGATATTTTATGTACAGTATGTAATATATATTTACTGTAATATTTGATATTTTATTTACAGTATATAAATTGTATTTGGTGTACTTTTAGTTAATATTATATGTACAATATATGAAATATATTTACTGTACATTTTGATATTTTATGTACAGTATATAAGATATATTTGGTGTCCTTTTGCTATATTATGTAAATTATATAATATATATTTGGTGTAGTTTTTGATATTTTACATAGGGTGTGCAATGTATATTTACTGTACTTTTTGATATTTTATTTACAGTATATTATACATTTGGTGTAATATTTTATATTTTATGTACAGTATATTAAATATAATTACTGTAGCTTTTGATAGTTTATTTAAAGTATATATAACACATATTTGGTTTACTTTTTTATATTTTCGGAACTGTATGTAATATATATTTACTGTACTTTTTATATTTTATTTACAGTATATAAAATGTATTTCGTGTACTGTTAGTTAATATTATATGTACAATATATGAAATATATTTACTGTACTTTTTGATATTTTATGTACAGTATATAAGATATATTTGGTGTCCTTTTGATATTTTATGTAAATTATATAATATATATTTGGTGTAGATTGTGATATTTTACATATCGTGTGTAATATATATTTAGTGTACTTTTTGATATTTTATTTACAGTAAATAATATACTTTTGGTGTAATTTTTGATATTTAATGTACAGTATATTATATATAATTACTGTAGTATTTGATAGTTTATTCACAGTATATATAACACATACTTGGTGTACTTTTTTATATTTCATGTACTGTATGTAATATATATTTACTGTAATTTTTGATATTTTATTTACACTATATAAAATGTATTTGGTGTACTTTTAGTTAATATTATATGTACAATACATGAAATATATTTACTGTAATTGTTGATATTTTATGTACAGTATATTACATATATTTGGTGTCCTTTTGATATTTTATGTAAATTATATAATATATATTTGGTGTAGATTGTGATATTTTACATATGGTGTGTAATATATATTTACTGTACTTTTTGGTATTTTATTTACAGTAAATAATATACATTTGGTGTAATTTTTGATATTTTATATACAGTGTATTAAATATAATTACTGTAGTTTTTGATAGTTTATTTACAGCATATATAACACATATTTGGTGTACTTTTTGATATTTTATGTACAGTATGTAGTATATATTCACTGAAATTTTTCATATATTATTTACACTATATAAAGTTTATTTGGTGTACTTTTAGTTAATATTATATGTACAATATATGAAATATATTTACTGTGCATTTTGATATTTTATGTACAGTATATAGGATATATTTGGTGTCCTTTTGATATTATATGTAAATTATATAATATATATTTGGTGCAGATTGTGATATTTTACATATGGTGTGTAATATATATTTCCTGTACTTTTTGAAAGTTTATTTACACTATATGAAATGTATTTGGTGTACTTTTAGTTAATATTATATGTACAATATATGAAATATATTTACTGTAGTTTTTGATATTTTATGTACAGTATATAAGATATGTTTGGTGTCCTTTTGATATTTTATGTAAATTATATAATATATATTTGTTGTAGATTGTGATATTTTTCATATGGTGTGTAATATATATTTACTGTACATTTTGATATTTTATTTACAGTAAATAATATACATTTGGTGTAATTTTTGATATTTTATGTACAGTATATTAAATTTAATTACTGTAGTTTTGATAGTTTATTTACAGTGTATATAACACATATTTGTTGTACTATTTGATATTTTATGTACCGTATGTAATATAAATTTACTGTAATTTTTGGTATTTTATTTACAGTATATAAAATCTATTTGGTGTACTTTTAGTTAATATTACATGTACAATATATGAAATATATTTACTGTACATTTTGATATTTTTGTACAGTATATAAGGTATATTTGGTATCCTTTTGATATTTTATGTAAATTATATAATATATATTTGGTGTAGTTTGTGATATTTTACATAGGGTGTGTAATATATATTTACTGTACTTTTTGGTATTTAATTTACAGTAAATAATATACATTTGGTGTAATTTTTGGTATTTTATGTACAGTATATTAAATATAATTACTGTAGATTTTGATAGTTTATTTACAGTATATATAACACATATTTGGTGTACTTTTTGATATTTTATGTACAGTATGTAATATATACTCACTGTAATTTTTGATATTTTATTTACACTATATAAAATGTATTTGGTGTACTTTTAGTTAATATTATATGTACAATATATGAAATATATTTACTGTACTTTTTGGTATTTTATGTACAGTATATAAGATATATTTGGTGTACTTTTGATATCTTATGAAAATTATATAATATATATTTGATGTAGATTGTGATATTTTACATATGGTGTGTAATATATATTTAATGCAATTTTTGATATTTTATTTACTGTAAATAACATACATTTGGTGTAATTTTTTATATTTTATGTACAGTATATTAAATATAATTACTGTAGTTTTTGATAGTTTATTTAGTGTATATATAACACATATTTGGTGTACTATTTGATAATATATGTACAGTATGTAATATATAGTTACTGTAATTTTTGATATTTTATTTACACTATATAAAATATATTCGTTGTACTTTTAGTTAATATTATATATACAATATATGAAATATATTTACTGTACATTTTGATATTTTATGTAAAGTATATAAGGTATATTTTGTGTCCTTTTGATATTTTATGTAAATTATATAATATATATTTGGTGTAGTTTTTGATATTTTACATAGTGTGTGTAATATATATTTACTGTAATTTTTGGTGCTTTATTTAGAGTAAATAATATACATTTGGTGTAATTTTTGATATTTTATGTACAGTAAATTAAAAATAATTACTGTAGTTTTTGATAGTTTATTTACAGTATATATAACACATATTTTGTGTACTTTTTGGTATTTTATCTACAGTATGTAATATATATTCACTGTAATTTTTTATATTTTATTTACGCTATATAAAAGGTATTTGGTGTACTTTTAGTTAATATTATATGTACAATATATGAAATATATTTACTGTAATTTTTGATATTTTATGTACAGTATATAAGATATATTTGGTGTCCTTTTGATAGTTTCTGTAAATTATATAATATATATTTGGTGTAGATTGTGATACTTTACATATGGTGTGTAATATATATTTACTGTAGTTTTTGATATTTTATTTACAGTATATAAAATGTATTTGGTGTACTGTTAGTTAATATTATATGTACAATATATGAAATATATTTACTGTACATTTTGATATTTTATGTACAGTATATCAGATATATTTGGTGTACTTTTGATATTTTATGTAAATTATATAATATATATTTTGTGTAGATTGTGATATTTTACATAAAGTGTGTCATATATATTTACTGTTGTTTTTGATATATTATTTACAGTAAATAACATACATTTGGTGAAATTTCTGATATTTTTTGTACAGTATATTAAATATAATTACTGTAGTTTTTCATAGTTTATTTACAGTATATATAACACATATTTGGTGTAGTTTTTGATAATATATGTACAGTATGTAATTTATATTTACTGTAATTTTTGATATTTTATTGACAGTATATAAAATGTATTCGGTGAACTTTTAGTTAATATTATATATACAATATATGAAATATATTTACTGTACATTTTGATATTTTATGTACAGTATATAAGGTATATTTGGGGTCCTTTTGATATTTTATGTAAATTATATAATATATATTTGGTGTAGTTTATGATGTTTTACATAGGGTGTGTAATATATATTTATTGTACTATTTGATATATTATTTACAGTAAATAATATACATTAGGTGTAATTTCTGATATTTTATGTACAGTATATTAAATATAATTACTGTAGTATTTGATAGTTTATTTACAGTATATATAACACATATTTGGTGTACTTTTTGATATTTTATGTACAGTATGTAATATATATTCACTGTAATTTTTGATATTTTATTTACACTATATAAAATGTATTTGGTGTACTTTTAGTTAATATTATATATACAATATATGAAATATATTTACTGTAAATTTTGATATTTTATGTACAGTATATAAGGTTTATTTTGTGTCCTATTGATATTTTATATAAATTACATAATATATATTTGGTGTAGTTTGTGATATTTTACATAGGGTGTGTAATATATATTTACTGTACTTTTTGGTATTTTATTTACAGTAAATAATATACATTTGGTGTAATTTTTGATATTTTATGTACAGTATATTAAATATAATTACTGTAGTTTTTGATAGTTTATTTACAGCATATATAACACATATTTGGTGTACTTTTTGATATTTTATGTACACTATGTAGTATATATTCACTGTAATTTTTCATATTTGATTTACACTATATAAAGTTTATTTGGTGTACTTTTAGTTAATATTATATGTACAATATATGAAATATATTTACTGTACTTTTTGATATTTTATGTACAGTATATAGGATATATTTGGTGTCCTTTTGCTATTATATATAAATTATATAATATATATTTGTTGTAGATTGTGATATTTTACATATGGTGTGTAATATATATTTACTGTACTTTTTGAAAGTTTATTTACACTATATTAAATGTATTTGGTGTACTTTTAGTTAATATTATATGTACAATATATGAAATATATTTACTGTAATTTTTCATATTTTATGTACAGTATATAAGATATATTTGGTGTCCGTTTGATATTTTATGTAAATTATATAATATATATTTGGTGTAGATTGTGATATTTTTCATATAGTGTGTAATATATATTTACTGTACATTTTGATATTTTATTTACAGTAAATAATATAAATTTGGTGTAATTTTTGATATTTTATGTACAGTATATTAAATTTAATTGCTGTAGTTTTTGATAGTTTATTTACAGTGTATATAACACATATTTGTTGTACTATTTGATATTTTATGTACAGTATGTAATATAAATTTACTGTACTTTTTGATATTTTATTTACAGTATATAAAATGTATTTAGTGTAGTTTTAGTTAATATTACATGTACAATATATGAAATATATTTACTGTACATTTTGATATTTTATTTACAGTATATAAGGTATATTTGGTGTGCTTTTGATATTTTATGTAAATTATATAATATATATTTGGTGTAGTTTGTGATATTTTACATAGGGTGTGTAATATATATTTACTGTACTTTTTGGTATTTTATTTACAGTAAATAATATACATTTGGTGTAATTTTTGATATTTTATGTACAGTATATTAAATATAATTACTGTAGATTTTGATAGTTTATTTACAGTATATATAACACATATTGGGTGTACTTTTTGATATTTTATGTACAGTATGTAATATATAATCACTGAAATTTTTGATATTTTATTTACACTATATAAAATGTAATTGGTGTACTTTTAGTTAATAATATATGTACAATATATGAAATATATATACTGTACTTTTTGATATTTTATGTACATCATATAAGATATATTTGGTGTCCATTTGATATTTTATGTAAATTATATAATATATATTTGGTGTAGTTTTTGATATTTTACATAGGGTGTGTAGTATATATTTACTGTCCTTTTTGATATTTTATTTACAGTATATAATTTACATTTGGTGTAATTTTTGATAATTTATATACAGTACATTGAATTTAATTACTGTAGTTTTTGATAATTACCGTATATATAACACATATTTGGTGTACTTTTTGATATTTTATGTACAGTATATAATATATATTTACTGTAATGTTTGATATTTTATTTACAGTATATAAAATGTATTTGGTGGACTTTTAGTTAATATTATATGTACAATATATGTAATATATTTACTATACTTTTTGATATTTTACGTACAGTATATAAGATATATTTGGTGTCCTTCCGATATTTTTTGTGAATTATATAATATATAGTTGGTGTAAATTTGGATATTTTACATAGGGTGTGTAAGATATATTACTGTACTTTTTGATATATTATTTACAGTATATAAAATGTATTTGGTGTACTTTTAGTTAATATTATAGGTACAATATATGAAATATATTTACTGTACTTTTTGATATTTTATGTAGAGTATATAAGATATATTTGGTGTATTGTTGATATTTTATGTAAATTAAATTATATTTATTTGGTGCAGTTTTTGATATTTTACATAGATTGTAATATATATTTACTGTAATTTTCATATTTTATTTACAGTACATAATATACATTAGGTGTAATTTTTGATATTTTATGTACTGTATATTAAACATAATTACTGTAGTTTTTGATACTTTTTTTAGAGTATATATAACACATATTTGGTGTAATTTTTGATATATTATGTACAGTATGTAATGTATATTTACTGTAATTTTTGATATTTTATTTACAGTATATAAAATGTATTTGGTGTACTTTTAGTAAATATTATATGTACAATACATGAAATATATTTACTGTACTTTTTGATATTTTATGTAGCATATATAAGGTATACTTGGTGTCCTTTTGATATTTTATGTAAATTATATAATATATATTTTTTGTAGTTTTTGATAATTTACATAGAGTGTAATATATATTTACTGTCCTTTTTCGTATTTTATTTAGAGTATATAATATACATTTGGTGTAATTTTTGATATTTTAAGTCCAGTATATTAAATATAATTACTGTAGTTTTTGATAGTTTATTTACAGTATATATAACAAATATTTGGTGTACTTTTTGATATTTTATGTACTGTATATAATATATATTTACTGAATTTTGAAATTTTATTTACAGTATATAAAATGTATTTGCTGTACTTTTAGTTAATATTATATGTACAATATATGAAACATATTTACTGTAGTTTTTGATATTTTATGTGCAGTATATAAGATATATTTGGTGGCCTTTTGATATTTTATGTAAATTATAAAATATATATTTGGTGTAGTTTTTGATATTTTACAAAGGGTGTGTAATATATATTTACAGTACTTTCTGATATTTTATTTACAGTAAATAATATACATTTGGTGTAATTTTTGATATTTTATGTACAGTATATTAAATAAAATTACTGTAGTTTTTGATAGTTTACGTACAGTATATAGGATATATTTGGTGTCCTGGCGATATTTTTTGTAAATTATATAATATATATTTGGTGTAATATTTGATATTTTACATAGGGTGGGTAATATATATTTACTGTATTTTGGATATATTATTTACACTATATAATGTACATTTGGAGTAATTTTTGACATTTTATGTACAGTATATTAAATATAATTACTGTAGTTTTTGATAGTTTATTTACAGTATATATAACACATATTTGGGGTACTTTTGATATTTTATGTACAGTATGTAATATATATTTACTGTACTTTTTGATACTTTATTTACAGTATATAAAATGTATTTGGTGTACTTTTAGTTAATATTATATGCACAATATATGAAATATATTTACTGTATTTTTGATATTTTATGTACAGTATATAATATATATTTGGTGTCCTTTTGATATTTTATGTAAATTATATAATATATATTTGGTGTAGTCTTTGATATTTTACATAGGGTGTGTAGTAAATATTTACTGTCCTTTTTGATATTTTATTTACAGTATATGATATACGTTTGCTGTAATTTTTGATATTTTATGAAAAGTATATTAAATATAATTACTGTAGTTTTTGATAGCTTATTTACAGTATATATAACACGTTTGGTGTACTTTTTGATATTATATGTACAGTATGCAATATATGTTTACTGTAGTTTTTGATATTTTATTTAGAGTATACAAAATGTATTTGTTGTACTTTTAGTTAATATAATATGTACAATATATGAAATATATTTACTGTAGTTTTTGATATTTTACGTACAGTATATAAGATATATTTGGTGTCCTTCCGATATTTTTTGTAAAGTGTATAATATATATTTGGTGTAATTTTTGATATTTTACCTAGGGTGTGTAATATATATTTACTGTATTTTGGATATTTTATTTACACTATATAATGTACATTTGGAGTAATTTTTGATATTTTATGTACTGTATATTTAATATAATTTCTGTAGTTTTTTATAGTTTATTTACAGTATATACAACACGTATTTGGTGTACTATTTGATATTTTATGTACAGTATGTAATATATATTTATTGTAATTTTGGATATTTTATTTACAGTATAGAAAATGTATTTGGTGTACTTTTAGTTAATAATATATGTACAATATATGAAATATATACTGTACATTTTGATATTTTATGTACAGTATATAAGTTATATTTGGTGTCCTTTTGATATTTTATGTAAATTATATAATATATATTTGGTGTAGTTTTTTATATTTTACATAGGTTGTGTAGTATATATTTACTGTCCTTTTTGATATTTTATTTTCAGTATATAATATACATTTGGTGAAATATTTGATAATTTATATACAGTACATTGAATATAATTACTGTAGTTTTTGATAATTACAGTATATATAACACATATTTGGTGTTCTTTTTGATATTTTATGTAGAGTATGTAATATATATTTACTGTAATTTTTGATATTTCCTTTACAGAATATAAAATGTATTTGGTGTACTTTTAGTTAATATTATATGTACAATATATGAAATATATTTACTGTAGTTTTTGATATTTTACGTACTGTATAGAAGATATATTTGGTGTCCTTCCGATATTTTTTGTAAATTATATAATATATATTTGGTGTAGTTTGTGATATTTTACATAGGGTGTGTAATATATATTTACTGTACTTTTTGGTATTTTATTTACAGTAAATAATATACATTTGGTGTAATTTTTGATATTTTATATACAGTATATTAAATATAATTACTGTAGTTTTTGATAGTTTATTTACAGCATATATAACACATATTTGGTGTACTTTTTGATATTTTATGTACAGTATGTAATATATATTCACTGTAATTTTTGATATTTTATTTACACTATATAAAATGTATTTGGTGTACTTTTAGTAAATATTATATGTACAATATATGAAATATATTTACTGTATATTTTGGTATTTTATGTACAGTATATAAGTTACATTTGGTGTACTTTTGATATCTTATGAAAATTATATAATATATATTTGGTGTAGATTGTGATATTTTACATATTGTGTGTAATATATATTTACTGCACTTTTTGATATTTTATTTACTGTAAATAACATGCATTTGGTGTAATTTTTTATATTATATGTACAGTATATTAAATATAATTACTGTAGTTTTTGATAGTTTATTTAGAGTATATATAACACATATTTGGTGTACTTTTTGATAATATATGTACAGTATGTAATATATAGTTACTGTAATATTTGATATTTTACTTACAGTATATAAAATGTATTAAGTGTACTTTTAGTTAATATTATATATACAATATATGAAATATATTTACTGTACATTTTGATATTTTATGTACAGTATATAAGGTACATTTTGTGTCCTTTTGATATTTTATGTAAATTATATAATATATATTTGGTGTAGTTTTTGATATTTTACATAGTGTGTGTAATGTATATTTACTGTAATTTTTGGTGCTTTATTTACAGTAAATAATATACATTTGGTGTAATTTTTGATATTTTATGTACAGTAAATTAAATATAATTACTGTAGTTTTTGATAGTTTATTTACACTATATATAAAACATATTTGGTGTACTTTTTGATATTTTATCTGCAGTGTGTAATATATATTCACTGTAATTTTTGATATTTTTTTACACTATATAAAATATATTTGGTGTACTTTTAGTTAATATTATATGTACAATATATGAAATATATTTACTGTTCTTTTTGATATTTTATGTACAGTATAAAAGATATATTTGGTATCCTTTTGATATTTAATGTACATTATATAATATATATTTGGTGTAGATTGTGATATTTTACGTATGGTGTGTAATGTATATTTACTGTATTTTTGATATATTATTTACAGTAAATAACATACATTTGGTGTAATTTTTGATATTTTATGTACAGTATATTAAATATAATTACCGTAGTTTTTCATAGTTTATTTAGAGTATATATAACACATATTTGGTGTACTTTTTGTTAATATATGTACAGTATGTAATATATATTTACTGTAATTTTTGATATTTTTTTTACAGTATATAAAATGTATTCGGTGTACTTTTAGTTAATATTATATATACAATATATGAAATATATTTACTGTACATTTTGATATTTTATGTACGGTATATAAGGTATATTTGGTGTCCTTCTGATATTTTATGTAAATTATATAATATATATTTGGTGTAGTTTGTGATATTTTACATAGGGTGTGTAATATATATTTACTGTACTTTTTGGTATTTTATTTACAGTAAATAATGTACATTTGGTATAATTTTTGATATTTTGTGTACAGTATATTAAATATAATTACTGTAGTTTTTGATAGTTTATTTACAGTATATATAACACATATTTGGTGTACTTTTTGATATTTTATCTACAGTATGTAATATATATTCACTGTAATTTTTGATATTTTATTTACACTACATAAAATGTATTTGGTGTACTTTTAGTTAATATTATATGTACAATATATGAAATATATTTACTGTATATTTTGATATTTTATGTAGAGTATATAAGATATATTTGGGGTCCTTTTGATATTTTATGTAAATTATATAACATATATTTTGTGTAGATTGTGATATTTTACATATGGTGTGTAATATATATTTACAGTACTTTTTGACATTTTATTTACACCATATAAAATATATTTGGTGTACTTTTAGTTAATATTATATGTACAATATATGAAATATATTTACTGTACATTTTGACAATTTATGTACAGTATATAAGATATATTTGGTGTCCTTTTGATATTTTATGTAAATTATATAATATATATTTGGTGTAGATTGTGATATTTTACATACGGTGTGTAATATATATTTACTGTACTTTTTGGTATTTTATTTACAGTAAATAATATATATTTGGTGTAATTTTTGATATTTTATGTACAGTATATTAAATATAATTACTGTAGTTTTTGATAGTTTATTTACAGTATATATAACACATACTTGGTGTACTTTTTGATATTTTATGTACAGTATGTAATATATATTCACTGTAATTTTTGATATTTTATTTACACTATATAAAATGTATTTGGTGTACTTTTAGTTAATATTATATGTACAATATATGTAATATATTTACTGTACTTTTTGATATTTTACATACAGTATATAAGATATATTTGGTGACCTTCCGATATTTTTTGTAAATTATACAATATATATTTGGTGTAAATTTGGATATTTTACATAGGGTGTGTAATATATATTTACTGTATTTTGGATATTTTATTTACACCATATAATGTACATTTGGAGTAATTTTTGATATTTTATGTACAGTATATTGAATATAATTACTGTAGTTTCTAATAGTTTATTTACAGTATATATAACAGATATTTGGTGTACTTTTTGATATTTTATGTACAGTATGTAATATATATTTACTGTAATTTTTGATATTTTATTTACAGTATATAAAATGTATTTGGTGTACTTTTAGTTAATATTATATGTACAATATATGAAATATATTTACTGTACTTTTTGATATTTTATGTACAGTATATGAGATATATTTGGTGTCCTTTGATATTTATTGTAAATTATAAAATATATACTTGGTGTAGTTTTTGAAATTTTACATAGTGTGTGTCATACATATTCACTGTCCTTTTTGATATTTTATTTACGGTATATAATATACATTTGGTGTGATTTTTGAAATTTTATGTACAGTATATTAAATATAATTACTGTAGTTTTTGATAGTTTACAGTATATATAACACATATTTGGTGTACTTTTTGATATTTTATGTACAGTATGTAATATATATTTACTGTAATTTTTGATATTTTATTTACAGTATATAAAATGTATTTGGTGTACTTTTAGTTAATACTATATGTACAATATATGTAATATATTTACTGTACTTTTTGATAATTTACATACAGCATATAAGATATATTTGGTGACCTTCCGATATTTTTTGTAAATTATATAATATATATTTGGTGTAAATTTGGATATTTTACATAGGGTGTGTAATATATATTTACTGTATTTTGGATATTTTATTTACACCATATAATGTACATTTGGAGTAATTTTTGATATTTTATGTACAGTATATTGAATATAATTACTGTAGATTTTAATAGTTTATTTACAGTATATATAACACATATTTGGTGTACTTTTTGATATTTTATGTACAGTATGTAATATATATTTACTGTAATTTTTGATATTTTATTTACAGTATATAAAATGTATTTGGTGTACTTTTAGTTAATATTATATGTACAATATATGAAATATATTTACTGTACTTTTTGATATTTTATGTACAGTATATGAGATATATTTGGTGTCCTTTGATATTTATTGTAAATTATAAAATATATACTTGGTGTAGTTTTTGATATTTTACATAGTGTGTGTCATATATATTCACTGTCCTTTTTGATATTTTATTTACGGTATATAATATACATTTGGTGTGATTTTTGAAATTTTATGTACAGTATATTAAATATAATTACTGTAGTTTTTGATAGTTTACAGTATATATAACACATATTTGGTGTACTTTTTGATATTTTATGTACAGTATGTAATATATATTTACTGTAATTTTTGATATTTTATTTACAGTATATAAAATGTATTTGGTGTACTTTTAGTTAATATTATATGTACAATATATGTAATATATTTACTGTACTTTTTGATATTTTATGTACAGTATATGAGATATATTTGGTGTCCTTTGATATTTATTGTAAATTATAAAATATATACTTGGTGTAGTTTTTGATATTTTACATAGTGTGTGTCATATATATTCACTGTCCTTTTTGATATTTTATTTACGGTATATAATATACATTTGGTGTGATTTTTGAAATTTTATGTACAGTATATTAAATATAATTACTGTAGTTTTTGATAGTTTACAGTATATATAACACATATTTGGTGTACTTTTTGATATTTTATGTACAGTATGTAATATATATTTACTGTAATTTTTGATATTTTATTTACAGTATATAAAATGTATTTGGTGTACTTTTAGTTAATATTATATGTACAATATATGTAATATATTTACTGTACTATTTGATATTTTACATACAGTATATAAGATATATTTGGTGACCTTCCGATATTTTTTGTAAATTATATAATATATATTTGGTGTAAATTTGGATATTTTACATAGGGTGTGTAATATATATTTACTGTATTTTGGATATTTTATTTACACCATATAATGTACATTTGGAGTAATTTTTGATATTTTATGTACAGTATATTGAATATAATTACTGTGGTTTTTAATAGTTTATTTACAGTATATATAACACATATTTGGTGTACTTTTTGATATTTTATGTATAGTATGTAATATATATTTACTGTAATTTTTGATATTTTATTTACAGTATATAAAATGTATTTGGTGTACTTTTAGTTAATATTATATGTACAATATATGAAATATATTTACTGTACTTTTTGATATTTTATGTACAGTATATGAGATATATTTGGTGTCCTTTGATATTTATTGTAAATTATAAAATATATACTTGGTGTAGTTTTTGATATTTTACATAGTGTGTGTCATATATATTCACTGTCCTTTTTGATATTTTATTTACGGTATATAATATACATTTGGTGTGATTTTTGAAATTTTATGTACAGTATATTAAATATAATTACTGTAGTTTTGGATAGTTTACAGTATATATAACACATATTTGGTGTACTTTTTGATATTTTATGTACAGTATGTAATATATATTTACTGTAATTTTTGATATTTTATTTACAGTATATAAAATGTATTTGGTGTACTTTTAGTTAATATTATATGTACAATATATGTAATATATTTACTGTACTTTTTGATATTTTACATACAGTATATAAGATATATTTGGTGACCTTCTGATATTTTTCGTAAATTATATAATATATATTTGGTGTAAATTTGGATATTTTACATAGGGTGTGTTATATATATTTACTGTATTTTGGATATTTTATTTACACCATATAATGTACATTTGGAGTAATTTTCGATATTTTATGTACAGTATATTGAATATAATTACTGTGGTTTTTAATAGTTTATTTACAGTATATATAACACATATTTGGTGTACTTTTTGATATTTTATGTATAGTATGTAATATATATTTACTGTAATTTTTGATTATTTACAGTATATAAAATGTATTTGGTGTACTTTTAGTTAATATTATATGTACAATATATGAAATATATTTACTGTACTTTTTGATATTTTATGTACAGTATATGAGATATATTTGGTGTCCTTTGATATTTATTGTAAATTATAAAATATATACTTGGTGTAGTTTTTGAGATTTTACATAGTGTGTGTCATATATATTCACTGTCCTTTTTGATATTTTATTTACGGTATATTATACATTTGGTGTGATTTTTGAAATTTTATGTACAGTATATTAAATATAATTACTGTAGTTTTTGATAGTTTACAGTATATATAACACATATTTGGTGTACTTTTTGATATTTTATGTACAGTATGTAATATATATTTACTGTAATTTTTGATATTTTATTTACAGTATATAAAATGTATTTGGTGTACTTTTAGTTAATATTATATGTACAATATATGTAATATATTTACTGTACTTTTTGATATTTTACATACAGTATATAAGATATATTTGGTGACCTTCTGATATTTTTCGTAAATTATATAATATATATTTGGTGTAAATTTGGATATTTTACATAGGGAGTGTTATATATATTTACTGTATTTTGGATATTTTATTTACACCATATAATGTACATTTGGAGTAATTTTCGATATTTTATGTACAGTATATTGAATATAATTACTGTGGTTTTTAATAGTTTATTTACAGTATATATAACACATATTTGGTGTACTTTTTGATATTTTATGTATAGTATGTAATATATATTTACTGTAATTTTTGATTATTTACAGTATATAAAATGTATTTGGTGTACTTTTAGTTAATATTATATGTACAATATATGAAATATATTTACTGTACTTTTTGATATTTTATGTACAGTATATGAGATATATTTGGTGTCCTTTGATATTTATTGTAAATTATAAAATATATACTTGGTGTAGTTTTTGAGATTTTACATAGTGTGTGTCATATATATTCACTGTCCTTTTTGATATTTTATTTACGGTATATTATACATTTGGTGTGATTTTTGAAATTTTATGTACAGTATATTAAATATAATTACTGTAGTTTTTGATAGTTTACAGTATATATAACACATATTTGGTGTACTTTTTGATATTTTATGTACAGTATGTAATATATATTTACTGTAATTTTTGATATTTTATTTACAGTATTTAAAATGTATTTGGTGTACTTTTAGTTAATATTATATGTACAATACATGTAATATATTTACTGTACTTTTTGATATTTTACATACAGTATATAAGATATATTTGGTGACCTTCCGATATTTTTTGTAAAATATACAATATATATTTCTTGTAAATTTGGATATTTTACATAGGGTGTGTAATATATATTTACTGTATTTTGGATATTTTATTTACACCATATAATGTACATTTGGAGTAATTTTTGATATTTTATGTACAGTATATTGAATATAATTACTGTAGTTTTTAATAGTTTATTTACAGTATATATAACACATATTTGGTGTACTTTTTGATATTTTATGTGCAGTATGTAATATATATTTACTGTAATTTTTGATATTTTATTTACAGTATATAAAATGTATTTGGTGTACTTTTAGTTAATATTATATGTACAATATATGTAATATATTTACTGTACTTTTTGATATTTTACATACAGTATATAAGATATATTTGGTGACCTTCCGATATTTTTTGTAAATTATATAATATATATTTGGTGTAAATTTGGATATTTTACATAGGGTGTGTAATATATACTTACTGTATTTTGGATATTTTATTTACACCATATAATGTACATTTGGAGTAATTTTTGATATTTTATGTACAGTATATTGAATATAATTACTGTAGTTTTTAATAGTTTATTTACAGTATATATAACACATATTTGGTGTACTTTTTGATATTTTATGTATAGTATGTAATATATATTTACTGTAATTTTTGATATTTTATTTACAGTATATAAAATGTATTTGGTGTACTTTTAGTTAATATTATATGTACAATATGTGTAGTATATTTACTGTACTTTTTGATATTTTACATACAGTATATAAGATATATTTGGTGACCTTCCGATATATTTTGTAAATTATATAATATATATTTGGTGTAAATTTGGATATTTTACATAGGGTGTGTAATATATATTTACTGTATTTTGGATATTTTATTTACACCATATAATGTACATTTGGAGTAATTTTTGATATTTTATGTAGAGTATATTGAATATAATTACTGTAGTTTTTAACAGTTTATTTACAGTATATATAACACATATTTGGTGTACTTTTTGATATTTTATGTATAGTATGTAACATATATTTACTGTAATTTTTGATATTTTATTTACAGTATATAAAATGTATTTGGTGTACTTTTAGTTAATATTATATGTACAATATATGAAATATATTTACTGTAGTTTTTGACATTTTACGTACAGTATATAGGATATATTTGGTGTCCTTCCGATATTTTTTGTAAATTATATAATGTATATTTGGTGTAATATTTGATATTTTACATAGGGTGTGTAATGTATATTTACTGTATTTTGGATATATTATTTACACTATATAATGTACATTTGGAGTAATTTTTGACATTTTATGTACATTATATTAAATATAATTACTGTAGTTTTTGATAGTTTATTTACAGTATATATAACACATGTTTGGTGTAATTTTTGATATTTTATGTACAGTATGTAATATATATTTACTGTAATTTTTGATATTTTATTTACAGTTTATAAAATATATTAGGTGTACTTTTAGTTAATATTTTATGTACAATATATGAAATATATTTACTGTACTTTTTGATATTTTATGTACAGTATATGAGATATATTTGGTGTCCTTTGATATTTATTGTAAATTATAAAATATATACTTGGTGTAGTTTTTGATATTTTACATAGTGTGTGTCATATATATTCACTGTCCTTTTTGATATTTTATTTACGGTATATAATATACATTTGGTGTGATTTTTGAAATTTTATGTACAGTATATTAAATATAATTACTGTAGTTTTTGATAGTTTACAGTATATATAACACATATTTGGTGTACTTTTTGATATTTTATGTACAGTATGTAATATATATTTACTGTAATTTTTGATAATTTATTTACAGTATATAAAATGTATTTGGTGTACTTTTAGTTAATATTATATGTACAATATATGTAATATATTTACTGTACTTTTTGATATTTTACATACAGTATATAAGATATATTTGGTGACCTTCCGATATTTTTTGTAAATTATATAATATATATTTGGTGTAAATTTGGATATTTTACATAGGGTGTGTAATATATATTTACTGTATTTTGGATATTTTATTTACACCATATAATGTACATTTGGAGTAATTTTTGATATTTTATGTACAGTATATTGAATATAATTACTGTAGTTTTTAATAGTTTATTTACAGTATATATAACACATATTTGGTGTACTTTTTGATATTTTATGTATAGTATGTAATATATATTTACTGTAATTTTTGATATTTTTTTTACAGTATATAAAATGTATTTGGTGTACTTTTAGTTAATATTATATGTACAATATATGAAATATATTTACTGTACTTTTTGATATTTTATGTACAGTATATGAGATATATTTGGTGTCCTTTGATATTTATTCTAAATTATAAAATATATACTTGGTGTAGTTTTTGATATTTTACATAGTGTGTGTCATATATATTCACTGTCCTTTTTGATATATTATTTACGGTATATAATATACATTTGGTGTGATTTTTGAAATTTTATGTACAGTATATTAAATATAATTACTGTAGTTTTTGATAGTTTACAGTATATATAACACATATTTGGTGTACTTTTTGATATTTTATGTACAGTATATAATATATATTTACTGTAATTTTTGATATTTTATTTACAGTATATAAAATGTATTTGGTGTACTTTTAGTTAATATTATATGTACAATATATGTAATATATTTACTGTACTTTTTGATATTTTACATACAGTATATAAGATATATTTGGTGACCTTCCGATATTTTTTGTAAATTATAAAATATATATTTGGTGTAAATTTGGATATTTTACATAGGGTGTGTAATATATATTTACTGTATTTTGGATATTTTATTTACACCATATAATGTACATTTGGAGTAATTTTTGATATTTTATGTACAGTATATTGAATATAATTACTGTAGCTTTAATAGTTTATTTACAGTATATATAACACATATTTGGTGTACTTTTTGATATTTTATGTACAGTATGTAATATATATTTACTGTAATTATTGATATTTTATTTACAGTATATAAAATGTATTTGGTGTACTTTTAGTTAATATTATATGTACAATATATGAAATATATTTACTGTACTTTTTGATATTTTATGTACAGTATATGAGATATATTTGGTGTCCTTTGATATTTATTGTAAATTATAAAATATATACTTGGTGTAGTTTTTGATATTTTACATAGTGTGTGTCATATATATTCACTGTCCTTTTTGATATTCTATTTACGGTATATAATATACATTTGGTGTGATTTTTGAAATTTTATGTACAGTATATTAAATATAATTACTGTAGTTTTTGATAGTTTACAGTATATATAACACATATTTGGTGTACTTTTTGATATTTTATGTACAGTATGTAATATATATTTACTGTAATTTTTGATATTTTATTTACGGTATATAATATACATTTGGTGTGATTTTTGAAATTTTATGTACAGTATATTAAATATAATTACTGTAGTTTTTGATAGTTTACAGTATATATAACACATATTTGGTGTACTTTTTGATATTTTATGTACAGTATGTAATATATATTTACTGTAATTTTGATATTTTATTTACAGTATATAAAATGTATTTGGTGTACTTTTAGTTAATATTATATGTACAATATATGTAATATATTTACTGTACTTTTTGATATTTTACATACAGTATATAAGATATATTTGGTGACCTTCCGATATTTTTTGTAAATTATATAATATATATTTGGTGTAAATTTGGATATTTTACATAGGGTGTGTAATATATATTTACTGTATTTTGGATATTTTATTTACACCATATAATGTACATTTGGAGTAATTTTTGATATTTTATGTACAGTATATTGAATATAATTACTGTAGTTTTTAATAGTTTATTTACAGTATATATAACACATATTTGGTGTACTTTTTGATATTTTATGTACAGTATGTAATATATATTTACTGTACTTTTTGATATTTTATTTACAGTATATAAAATGTATTTGGCGTACTTTTAGTTAATATTATATATACAATGTATGAAATATATTTACTGTACTTTTTGATATTTATGTACAGTATATAACATATATTTGCTCTCGTTCTGATATTTTACGTAAATTATATAATATATATTTGGTGTGGCTTTTGATATTTTACATAGGGTGTGTACTATATATTTACTGTCCTTTTTGATATTTTATTTAGAGTTTATATTATACATTTGGTGTAATTTTTGATATTTTATGTACAGTATATTAAATATAAGTACTGTAGTTTTTGATAGTTTATTAACAGTATATATAACACATATTTGGTGTAATTTTTGATATTTTATGTACAGTATGTAATACATATTTACTGTAATATTTGATATTTTATTTACACTATATAAAATGTATTTGGTGTACTTTATTTAATATTATATGCACAATATATGAAATATATTTACTGTACTTTTTGATATTTTATGTACAGTATATAAGATATATTTGGCATACCTTTGATATTTAATGTAAATTATGTAATATATATTTGGTGTAGATTGTGATATTTTACATATGGTGTGTAATATATATTTACTGTACTTTTTGATATTTTATTTACAGTACATAATATACATTTGGTTTAATTTTTGATATTTTATGTACAGAATATTAAATATGATTACTGTAGATTTTATAGTTTATTTACAGTATATATAACACATATTTGGTGCACTTTTTGGTATTTTATGTACAGTATGTAATACATATTTACTGTAATTTTTGATATTTTATTTAGAGTATATAAAATGTATTGGGTGTACTTTTAGTTAATATTATATGTACAATATATGAAATATGTTTACTGTAAATTTGATATTTTATGTACAGAATATAAGATATATTTGGTGTCCTTTTGATATTTTATGTAAATTATATAATATATATTTGGTGTAGATTGTGATATTTTACATATGGTGTATAATATATATTTACTGTAATTTTTGATATTTTATTTACAGTGTATAATATACATTTGGTGTAATATTTGATATTTTATGTACAGTACATTAAATATAATTAGTGTAGTTTTTCAAAGTTTATTTACAGTATATATAACACATATTTTGGATACATTTTATATTTTATGTACATTATGTAATATATATTTACTGTAATTTTTGATATTTTATTTACAGTATATAAAATGTATTTGGTGTACTTTCAGTTAATATTATATGTACAATATATGAAATATATATCCTGTACTTTTTGATATTTTATGAACAGTATATAAGATATATTTGGTGTCCATTTGTTATTTTATGTAAATTATATAATATATATTTGGTGTAGTTTTTGATATTTTACAGAGGGTGTGTAGTATATATTTACTGTCCTATTTGATATTTTATTTACAGTATATAGTATACATTTGGTGTAATTTTTGATATTTTATATACAGTATATTAAAAATAATTACTGTAGTTTTTGATAGTTTATTTACAGTATATATAACACATATTTGGTTTACTTTTTTATATTTTATGAACTGTATGTAATATATATTTACTGTACTTTTTGATATTTTATTTACACTATATAAAATATATTTGGTGTACTGTTAGTTAATATTATATGTACAATATATGAAATATATTTACTGTACTTTTTGACATTTTATGTACAGTATATAAGATATATTTGGTGTACTTTTCATATTTTATGTAAATTATATAATATATATTTTGTGTAGATTGTGATATTTTACATATGGTGTGTAATATATATTTACTGCACTTTATGATATTTTATTTACAGTATATAATATACATTTGGTGTAATTTTTCATATTTTATGTACAGTATATTAAATATAATTACTGTAGAATTTATAGTATATTTAGAGTATATATAACACATATTTGGTGTAATTTTTGATATTTTATGTACAGTATGCAATACATATTTACTGTACTTTTTGATATTTTATTTACAGTATATAAAATGTATTTTGTGTACTTTTAGTTAATATTATATGTACAATATATGAAATACATTTACTGTAATTTTTGATATTTTATGTACAGTATAAAAGATATATTTGGTGTCCTTTTGATATTTTATGTAAATTATATAATATATATTTGGTGTAGTTATTGATATTTTACATAGGGTGTGTAATATATATTTACTGTACTTTTTGATATTTTATTTACAGTATATAATATTCATTTGGTGTAATTTTTGATATTTTATGTACAGTATATTAAATATAATTACAGTAGTTTTTGATAGTTTATGTACAGTATATATAACACAAATTTGGTGTACCTTTTGATATTTTATGTACAGTATGTAATATATATTTACTGTACTTTTTGATATTTTATTTACAGTATATAAAATGTATTTGGCGTACTTTTAGTTAATATTATATATACAATGTATGAAATATATTTACTGTACTTTTTGATATTTATGTACAGTATATAACATATATTTGCTGTCGTTCTGATATTTTACGTAAATTATATAATATATATTTGGTGTGGTTTTTGATATTTTACATAGGGTGTGTACTATATATTTACTGTCCTTTTTGATATTTTATTTAGAGTTTATATTATACATTTGGTGTAATTTTTGATATTTTATGTACAGTATATTAAATATAAGTACTGTAGTTTTTGATAGTTTATTAACAGTATATATAACACATATTTGGTGTAATTTTTGATATTTTATGTACAGTATGTAATACATATTTACTGTACTATTTGATATTTTATTTACACTATATAAAATGTATTTGGTGTACTTTATTTAATATTATATGCACAATATATGAAATATATTTACTGTACTTTTTGATATTTTATGTACAGTATATAAGATATATTTGGCATACTTTTGATATTTAATGTAAATTATGTAATATATATTTGGTGTAGATTGTGATATTTTACATATGGTGTGTAATATATATTTACTGTACTTTTTGATATTTTATTTACAGTACATAATATACATTTGGTTTAATTTTTGATATTTTATGTACAGAATATTAAATATGATTACTGTAGATTTTATAGTTTATTTACAGTATATATAACACATATTTGGTGCACTTTTTGATATTTTATGTACAGATGTAATACATATTTACTGTAATTTTTGATATTTTATTTAGAGTATATAAAATGTATTGGGTGTACTTTTAGTTAATATTATATGTACAATATATGAAATATGTTTACTGTAATTTTTGATATTTTATGTACCGAATATAAGATATATTTGGTGTCCTTTTGATGTTTTATGGAAATTATATAATATATATTTGGTGTAGATTGTGATATTTTACATATGGTGTGTAATATATATTTACTGTAATTTTTGATATTTTATTTACAGTATATAATATACATTTGGTGTAATATTTGATATTTTATGTACAGTACATTAAATATAATTAGTGTAGTTTTTCAAAGTTTATTTACAGTATATATAACACATATTTGGGATACATTTTATATTTTATGTACATTATGTAATATATATTTACTGTAATTTTTGATATTTTATTTACAGTATATAAAATGTATTTGGTGTACTTTCAGTTAATATTATATGTACAATATATGAAATATATATCCTGTACTTTTTGATATTTTATGAACAGTATATAAGATATATTTGGTGTCCATTTGTTATTTTATGTAAATTATATAATATATATTTGGTGTAGTTTTTGATATTTTACAGAGGGTGTGTAGTATATATTTACTGTCCTTTTTGATATTTTATTTACAGTATATAGTATACATTTGGTGTAATTTTTGATATTTTATATACAGTATATTAAAAATAATTACTGTAGTTTTTGATAGTTTATTTACAGTATATATAACACATATTTGGTTTACTTTTTTATATTTTATGAACTGTATGTAATATATATTTACTGTACTTTTTGATATTTTATTTACACTATATAAAATGTATTTGGTGTACTGTTAGTTAATATTATATGTACAATATATGAAACATATTTACTGTACTTTTTGACATTTTATGTACAGTATATAAGATATATTTGGTGTACTTTTCATATTTTATGTAAATTATATAATATATATTTTGTGTAGATTGTGATATTTTACATATGGTGTGTAATATATATTTACTGCACTTTATGATATTTTATTTACAGTATATAATATACATTTGGTGTAATTTTTCATATTTTATGTACAGTATATTAAATATAATTACTGTAGAATTTATAGTATATTTAGAGTATATATAACACATATTTGGTGTAATTTTTGATATTTTATGTACAGTATGTAATACATATTTACTGTACTTTTTGATATTTTATTTACAGTATATAAAATGTATTTTGTGTACTTTTAGTTAATATTATATGTACAATATATGAAATACATTTACTGTAATTTTTGATATTTTATGTACAGTATATAAGATATATTTGGTGTTCTTTTGATATTTTATGTAAATTATATAATATATATTTGGTGTAGTTATTGATATTTTACATAGGGTGTGTAATATATATTTACTGTACTTTTTGATATTTTATTTACAGTATATAATATTCATTTGGTGTAATTTTTGATATTTTATGTACAGTATATTAAATATAATTACAGTAGTTTTTGATAGTTTATGTACAGTATATATAACACAAATTTGGTGTACCTTTAGATATTTTATGTACAGTATGTAATATATATTTACTGTACTTTTTGATATTTTATTTACAGTATATAAAATGTATTTGGCGTACTTTTAGTTAATATTATATATACAATGTATGAAATATATTTACTGTACTTTTTGATATTTATGTACAGTATATAACATATATTTGCTGTCGTTCTGATATTTTACGTAAATTATATAATATATATTTGGTGTGGTTTTTGATATTTTACATAGGGTGTGTACTATATATTTACTGTCCTTTTTGATATTTTATTTAGAGTTTATATTATACATTTGGTGTAATTTTTGATATTTTATGTACAGTATATTAAATATAAGTACTGTAGTTTTTGATAGTTTATTAACAGTATATATAACACATATTTGGTGTAATTTTTGATATTTTATGTACAGTATGTAATACATATTTACTGTACTATTTGATATTTTATTTACACTATATAAAATGTATTTGGTGTACTTTATTTAATATTATATGCACAATATATGAAATATATTTACTGTACTTTTTGATATTTTATGTACAGTATATAAGATATATTTGGCATACTTTTGATATTTAATGTAAATTATGTAATATATATTTGGTGTAGATTGTGATATTTTACATATGGTGTGTAATATATATTTACTGTACTTTTTGATATTTTATTTACAGTACATAATATACATTTGGTTTAATTTTTGATATTTTATGTACAGAATATTAAATATGATTACTGTAGATTTTATAGTTTATTTACAGTATATATCACACATATTTGGTGCACTTTTTGATATTTTATGTACAGTATGTAATACATATTTACTGTAATTTTTGATATTTTATTTAGAGTATATAAAATGTATTGGGTGTACTTTTAGTTAATATTATATGTACAATATATGAAATATGTTTACTGTAATTTTTGATATTTTATGTACAGAATATAAGATATATTTGGTGTCCTTTTGATATTTTATGTAAATTATATAATATATATTTGGTGTAGATTGTGATATTTTACATATGGTGTGTAATATATATTTACTGTAATTTTTGATATTTTATTTACAGTATATAATATACATTTGGTGTAATATTTGATATTTTATGTACAGTACATTAAATATAATTAGTGTAGTTTTTCAAAGTTTATTTACAGTATATATAACATATATTTGGGGTACTTTTGATATTTTATGTACAGTATGTAATATATATTTACTGTACTTTTTGATATTTTATTTACAGAATATAAAATGTATTTGGTGTACTTTTAGTTAATATTATATGTACATTATATTAAATATATTTACTGTACTTTTTGATATTTTATGTACAGTATATAAGATATATTTTGTGTCCTATTGATATTTTATGTAAATTATATAATCTATATTTGGTGTAGTTTTTGATATTTTACATAGGGTGTGTAGTATATATTTCCTGTCCTTTTTGATAATTTATTTACAGTATATAATATACATTTGGTGTAATTTTTGATATTTTATGTACAGTATATTAAATATAATTACAGTAGTTTTTGATAGTTTATGTACAGTATATGTAACACATATTTGGTGTACTTTTTGATATTTTATGTACAGTATGTAATATATATTTACTGTACATTTTGATATTTTATTTACAGTATATAAAATGTATTTGGTGTACTTTTAGTTAATATTATATGTACAATATATGAAATATATATCCTGTACCTTTTGATATTTTATGTACAGTATATAAGATATATTTGGTGTCCATTTGTAATTTTATGTAAATTATATAATATATATTTGGTGTAGTTTTTGATATTTTATAGAGGGTGTGTAGTATATTTTTACTGTCCTTTTTGATATTTTATTTACAGTATATAGTATACATTTGGTGTAATTTTTGATATTTTATGTACAGTATATTAAATATAATTACTTTAGTTTTTGATACTTTATTTACAGTATATATAACACATATTTGGTTTACTTTTTAATATTTTATGAACTGTATGTAATATATATTTACTGTACTTTTTGATATTTTATTTACAGTATATAAAATGTATTTGGTGTACTGTTAGTTAATATAATATGTACAATATATGAAATATATTTACTGTACTTTTTGTTATTTTATGTACAGTATATAATATATATATGTTCTCCTTTTGATATTTTATGTAAATTATATAATATATATTTGGTGTAGTTTTTGATATTTTACATAGGGTGCGTAATACATATTTACAGTCCCTTTTCATATTTTATTTAGAGTATATAATATACATTAGCTGTAATTTTTGATATTTTACGTACAGTATATTAAATGTAATTACTGTAGTTTTAATAATTTATTTACAGTATATATAACACATATTTGGTGTACTTTTTGATATTTTATCTACAGTATGTTATATATATTTACTGTACATTTTGATATTTTATTTACAGTATATAAAATGTATTTGGTGTACTTTTAGTTAATATTATATGTACAATATATGAAATATATTTACTGAATATTTTGATATTTTATGTACTGTATATAAGGTATATTTGGTGTCCTTTTGATATTTTATGTAAATTATATAATATATATTTGGTGTAGTTTGTGATATTATACATAGGGTGTGTAATATATATTTACAGTACTTTTTGATATTTTATTTACAGTAAATAATATACATTTGGTGTAATTTTTGATATTTTATGTACAGTATATTAAATATAATTACTGTAGTTTTTGATAGTTTATTTACACTATATATAACACATATTTGGTGTAGTTTGTGATATGTTATGTACAGTATGTAATATATATTTACCTATATTTTTGATATTTTATTTACACTATATAAATTGTATTTGGTGTACTTTTAGTTAATATTACATGTACAATATATGAAAAATATTTACTGTAAAATTTGATATTTTATGTACAGTGTATAAGATATATTTGGTGTCCTTTTGATATTTTATGTAAATTATATAATATATATTTGGTGTAGATTGTGATATTTTATATATGGTGTGTAATATATATTTACTGTACTTTTTGATATTTTATTTACAGTAAATAACATACATTTGGTGTAATTTTGATATTTTATGTACAGTATATTAAATATAATTACTGTAGTATTTGATAGTATATTTAGAGTATATATAACACATATTTGGTGGACTTTTTGATATTTTATGTACAGTATGTAATATATATTTACTGTAATATTTGATATTTTATTTACAGTATATAAATTGTATTTGGTGTACTTTTAGTTAATATTATATGTACAATATATGAAATATATTTACTGTACATTTTGATATTTTATGTACAGTATATAAGATATATTTGGTGTCCTTTTGCTATTTTATGTAAATTATATAATATATATTTGGTGTAGTTTTTGATATTTTACATAGGGTGTGCAATGTATATTTACTGTAATTTTTGATATTTTATTTACAGTATATTATACATTTGGTGTAATATTTTATATTTTATGTACAGTATATTAAATATAATTACTGTAGCTTTTGATAGTTTATTTAAAGTATATATAACACATATTTGGTTTACTTTTTTATATTTTCGGAACTGTATGTAATATATATTTACTGTACTTTTTATATTTTATTTACAGTATATAAAATGTATTTGGTGTACTGTTAGTTAATATTATATGTACAATATATGAAATATATTTACTGTACTTTTTGATATTTTATGTACAGTATATAAGATATATTTGGTGTCCTTTTGATATTTTATGTAAATTATATAATATATATTTGGTGTAGATTGTGATATTTTACATATGGTGTGTAATATATATTTAGTGTACTTTTTGATATTTTATTTACAGTAAATAATATACTTTTGGTGTAATTTTTGATATTTAATGTACAGTATATTATATATAATTACTGTAGTTTTTGATAGTTTATTCACAGTATATATAACACATATTTGGTGTACTTTTTTATATTTCATGTACTGTATGTAATATATATTTACTGTAATTTTTGATATTTTATTTACACTATATAAAATGTATTTGGTGTACTTTTAGTTAATATTATATGTACAATATATGAAATATATTTACTGTAATTGTTGATATTTTATGTACAGTATATTACATATATTTGGTGTCCTTTTGATATTTTATGTAAATTATATAATATATATTTGGTGTAGATTGTGATATTTTACATATGGTGTGTAATATATATTTACTGTACTTTTTGGTATTTTATTTACAGTAAATAATATACATTTGGTGTAATTTTTGATATTTTATATACAGTGTATTAAATATAATTACTGTAGTTTTTGATAGTTTATTTACAGCATATATAACACATATTTGGTGTACTTTTTGATATTTTATGTACAGTATGTAGTATATATTCACTGTAATTTTTCATATATTATTTACACTATATAAAGTTTATTTGGTGTACTTTTAGTTAATATTATATGTACAGTATATGAAATATATTTACTGTACATTTTGATATTTTATGTACAGTATATAGGATATATTTGGTGTCCTTTTGATATTATATGTAAATTATATAATATATATTTGGTGCAAATTGTGATATTTTACATATGGTGTGTAATATATATTTACTGTACTTTTTGAAAGTTTATTTACAATATATGAAATGTATTTGGTGTACTTTTAGTTAATATTATATGTACAATATATGAAATATATTTACTGTAGTTTTTGATATTTTAAGTACAGTATATAAGATATGTTTGGTGTCCTTTTGATATTTTATGTAAATTATATAATATATATTTGTTGTAGATTGTGATATTTTTCATATGGTGTGTAATATATATTTACTGTACATTTTGATATTTTATTTACAGTAAATAATATACATTTGGTGTAATTTTTGATATTTTATGTACAGTATATTAAATTTAATTACTGTAGTTTTGATAGTTTATTTACAGTGTATATAACACATATTTGTTGTACTATTTGATATTTTATGTACAGTATGTAATATAAATTTACTGTAATTTTTGGTATTTTATTTACAGTATATAAAATCTATTTGGTGTACTTTTAGTTAATATTACATGTACAATATATGAAATATATTTACTGTACATTTTGATATTTTTGTACAGTATATAAGGTATATTTGGTATCCTTTTGATATTTTATGTAAATTATATAATATATATTTGGTGTAGTTTGTGATATTTTACATAGGGTGTGTAATATATATTTACTGTACTTTTTGGTATTTAATTTACAGTAAATAATATACATTTGGTGTAATTTTTGTTATTTTATGTACAGTATATTAAATATAATTACTGTAGATTTTGATAGTTTATTTACAGTATATATAACACATATTTGGTGTACTTTTTGATATTTTATGTACAGTATGTAATATGTACTCACTGTAATTTTTGATATTTTATTTACACTATATAAAATGTATTTGGTGTACTTTTAGTTAATATTATATGTACAATATATGAAATATATTTACTGTACTTTTTGGTATTTTATGTACAGTATATAAGATATATTTGGTGTACTTTTGATATCTTATGAAAATTATATATTATATATTTGATGTAGATTGTGATATTTTACATATGGTGTGTAATATATATTTAATGCAATTTTTGATATTTTATTTACTGTAAATAACATACATTTGGTGTAATTTTTTATATTTTATGTACAGTATATTAAATATAATTACTGTAGTTTTTGATAGTTTATTTAGTGTATATATAACACATATTTGGTGTACTATTTGATAATATATGTACAGTATGTAATATATAGTTACTGTAATTTTTGATATTTTATTTACAGTATATAAAATATATTCGTTGTACTTTTAGTTAATATTATATATACAATATATGAAATATATTTACTGTACATTTTGATATTTTATGTAAAGTATATAAGGTATATTTTGTGTCCTTTTGATATTTTATGTAAATTATATAATATATATTTGGTGTAGTTTTTGATATTTTACATAGTGTGTGTAATATATATTTACTGTAATTTTTGGTGCTTTATTTAGAGTAAATAATATACATTTGGTGTAATTTTTGATATTTTATGTACAGTAAATTAAAAATAATTACTGTAGTTTTTGATAGTTTATTTACAGTATATATAACACATATTTTGTGTACTTTTTGGTATTTTATCTACAGTATGTAATATATATTCACTGTAATTTTTTATATTTTATTTACGCTATATAAAAGGTATTTGGTGTACTTTTAGTTAATATTATATGTACAATATATGAAATATATTTACTGTAATTTTTGATATTTTATGTACAGTATATAAGATATATTTGGTGTCCTTTTGATAGTTTCTGTAAATTATATAATATATATTTGGTGTAGATTGTGATACTTTACATATGGTGTGTAATATATATTTACTGTAGTTTTTGATATTTTATTTACAGTATATAAAATGTATTTGGTGTACTGTTAGTTAATATTATATGTACAATATATGAAATATATTTACTGTACATTTTGATATTTTATGTACAGTATATCAGATATATTTGGTGTACTTTTGATATTTTATGTAAATTATATAATATATATTTTGTGTAGATTGTGATATTTTACATAAAGTGTGTCATATATATTTACTGTTGTTTTTGATATATTATTTACAGTAAATAACATACATTTGGTGAAATTTCTGATATTTTTTGTACAGTATATTAAATATAATTACTGTAGTTTTTCATAGTTTATTTACAGTATATATAACACATATTTGGTGTAGTTTTTGATAATATATGTACAGTATGTAATTTATATTTACTGTAATTTTTGATATTTTATTGACAGTATATAAAATGTATTCGGTGAACTTTTAGTTAATATTATATATACAATATATGAAATATATTTACTGTACATTTTGATATTTTATGTACAGTATATAAGGTATATTTGGGGTCCTTTTGATATTTTATGTAAATTATATAATATATATTTGGTGTAGTTTGTGATATTTTACATAGGGTGTGTAATATATATTTATTGTACTATTTGATATTTTATTTACAGTAAATAATATACATTAGGTGTAATTTCTGATATTTTATGTACAGTATATTAAATATAATTACTGTAGTATTTGATAGTTTATTTACAGTATATATAACACATATTTGGTGTACTTTTTGATATTTTATGTACAGTATGTAATATATATTCACTGTAATTTTTGATATTTTATTTACACTATATAAAATGTATTTGGTGTACTTTTAGTTAATATTATATATACAATATATGAAATATATTTACTGTAAATTTTGATAGTTTATGTACAGTATATAAGGTTTATTTTGTGTCCTTTTGATATTTTATATAAATTACATAGTATATATTTGGTGTAGTTTGTGATATTTTACATAGGGTGTGTAATATATATTTACTGTACTTTTTGGTATTTTATTTACAGTAAATAATATACATTTGGTGTAATTTTTGATATTTTATGTACAGTATATTAAATATAATTACTGTAGTTTTTGATAGTTTATTTACAGCATATATAACACATATTTGGTGTACTTTTTGATATTTTATGTACACTATGTAGTATATATTCACTGTAATTTTTCATATTTGATTTACACTATATAAAGTTTATTTGGTGTACTTTTAGTTAATATTATATGTACAATATATGAAATATATTTACTGTACATTTTGATATTTTATGTACAGTATATAGGATATATTTGGTGTCCTTTTGCTATTATATATAAATTATATAATATATATTTGTTGTAGATTGTGATATTTTACATATGGTGTGTAATATATATTTACTGTACTTTTTGAAAGTTTATTTACACTATATTAAATGTATTTGGTGTACTTTTAGTTAATATTATATGTACAATATATGAAATATATTTACTGTAATTTTTCATATTTTATGTACAGTATATAAGATATATTTGGTGTCCGTTTGATATTTTATGTAAATTATATAATATATATTTGGTGTAGATTGTGATATTTTTCATATAGTGTGTAATATATATTTACTGTACATTTTGATATTTTATTTACAGTAAATAATATAAATTTGGTGTAATTTTTGATATTTTATGTACAGTATATTAAATTTAATTGCTGTAGTTTTTGATAGTTTATTTACAGTGTATATAACACATATTTGTTGTACTATTTGATATTTTATGTACAGTATGTAATATAAATTTACTGTACTTTTTGATATTTTATTTACAGTATATAAAATGTATTTGGTGTACTTTTAGTTAATATTACATGTACAATATACGAAATATATTTACTGTACATTTTGATATTTTATTTACAGTATATAAGGTATATTTGGTGTGCTTTTGATATTTTATGTAAATTATATAATATATATTTGGTGTAGTTTGTGATATTTTACATAGGGTGTGTAATATATATTTACTGTACTTTTTGGTATTTTATTTACAGTAAATAATATACATTTGGTGTAATTTTTGATATTTTATGTACAGTATATTAAATATAATTACTGTAGATTTTGATAGTTTATTTACAGTATATATAACACATATTTGGTGTACTTTTTGATATTTTATGTACAGTATGTAATATATAATCACTGAAATTTTTGATATTTTATTTACACTATATAAAATGTAATTGGTGTACTTTTAGTTAATAATATATGTACAATATATGAAATATATATACTGTACTTTTTGATATTTTATGTACATCATATAAGATATATTTGGTGTCCATTTGATATTTTATGTAAATTATATAATATATATTTGGTGTAGTTTTTGATATTTTACATAGGGTGTGTAGTATATATTTACTGTCCTTTTTGATATTTTATTTACAGTATATAATTTACATTTGGTGTAATTTTTGATAATTTATATACAGTACATTGAATTTAATTACTGTAGTTTTTGATAATTACCTTATATATAACACATATTTGGTGTACTTTTTGATATTTTATGTACAGTATATAATATATATTTACTGTAATGTTTGATATTTTATTTACAGTATATAAAATGTATTTGGTGGACTTTTAGTTAATATTATATGTACAATATATGTAATATATTTAGTATACTTTTTGATATTTTACGTACAGTATATAAGATATATTTGGTGTCCTTGCGATATTTTTTGTGAATTATATAATATATAGTTGGTGTAAATTTGGATATTTTACATAGGGTGTGTAAGATATATTACTGTACTTTTTGATATATTATTTACAGTATATAAAATGTATTTGGTGTACTTTTAGTTAATATTATAGGTACAATATATGAAATATATTTACTGTACTTTTTGATATTTTATGTACAGTATATAAGATATATTTGGTGTACTGTTGATATTTTATGTAAATTAAATTATATTTATTTGGTGCAGTTTTTGATATTTTACATAGATTGTAATATATATTTACTGTAATTTTCATATTTTATTTACAGTACATAATATACATTAGGTGTAATTTTTGATATTTTATGTACTGTATATTAAACATAATTACTGTAGTTTTTGATACTTTTTTTAGAGTATATATAACACATATTTGGTGTAATTTTTGATATATTATGTACAGTATGTAATGTATATTTACTGTAATTTTTGATATTTTATTTACAGTATATAAAATGTATTTGGTGTACTTTTAGTAAATATTATATGTACAATACATGAAATATATTTACTGTACTTTTTGATATTTTATGTAGCATATATAAGGTATACTTGGTGTTCTTTTGATATTTTATGTAAATTATATAATATATATTTTTTGTAGTTTTTGATAATTTACATAGAGTGTAATATATATTTACTGTCCTTTTTCGTATTTTATTTAGAGTATATAATATACATTTGGTGTAATTTTTGATATTTTAAGTCCAGTATATTAAATATAATTAGTGTAGGTTTTGATAGTTTATTTACAGTATATATAACAAATATTTGGTGTACTTTTTGATATTTTATGTACTGTATATAATATATATTTACTGAACATTTGAAATTTTATTTACAGTATATAAAATGTATTTGCTGTACTTTTAGTTAATATTATATGTACAATATATGAAACATATTTACTGTAGTTTTTGATATTTTATGTGCAGTATATAAGATATATTTGGTGGCCTTTTGATATTTTATGTAAATTATAAAATATATATTTGGTGTAGTTTTTGATATTTTACATAGGGTGTGTAATATATATTTACCGTCCTTTTTGATATTTTCTGTACACTATATAATATACATTTGGTGTAATTTTTGATATTTTATGTACAGTATATTAAATATATTTACTGTAGTTTTTGATATTTTACGTACAGTATATAGGATATATTTGGTGTCCTTGCGATATTTTTTGTAAATTATATAATATATATTTGGTGTAATATTTGATATTTTACATAGGGTGGGTAATATATATTTACTGTATTTTGGATATATTATTTACACTATATAATGTACATTTGGAGTAATTTTTGGCATTTTATGTACAGTATATTAAATATAATTACTGTAGTTTTTGATAGTTTATTTACAGTATATATAACACATATTTGGGGTACTTTTGATATTTTATGTACAGTATGTAATATATATTTACTGTACTTTTTGATACTTTATTTACAGTATATAAAATGTATTTGGTGTACTTTTAGTTAATATTATATGCACAATATATGAAATATATTTACTGTATTTTTGATATTTTATGTACAGTATATAATATATATTTGGTGTCCTTTTGATATTGTATGTAAATTATATAATATATATTTGGTGTAGTCTTTGATATTTTACATAGGGTGTGTAGTAAATATTTACTGTCCTTTTTGATATTTTATTTACAGTATATGATATACGTTTGCTGTAATTTTTGATATTTTATGAAAAGTATATTAAATATAATTACTGTAGTTTTTGATAGCTTATTTACAGTATATATAACACGTTTGGTGTACTTTTTGATATTATATGTACAGTATGCAATATATGTTTACTGTAGTTTTTGATATTTTATTTACAGTATACAAAATGTATTTGTTGTAATTTTAGTTAATATAATATGTACAATATATGAAATATATTTACTGTAGTTTTTGATATTTTACGTACAGTATATAAGATATATTTGGTGTCCTTCCAATATTTTTTGTAAAGTGTATAATATATATTTGGTGTAATTTTTGATATTTTACGTAGGGTGTGTAATATATATTTACTGTATTTTGGATATTTTATTTACACTATATAATGTACATTTGGAGTAATTTTTGATATTTTATGTACTGTATATTTAATATAATTTCTGTAGTTTTTTATAGTTTATTTACAGTATATACAACACGTATTTGGTGTACTATTTGATATTTTATGTACAGTATGTAATATATATTTACTGTAATTTTGGATATTTTATTTACAGTATATAAAATGTATTTGGTGTACTTTTAGTTAATAATATATGTACAATATATGAAATATATACTGTACATTTTGATATTTTATGTACAGTATATAAGTTATATTTGGTGTCCTTTTGATATTTTATGTAAATTATATAATATATATTTGGTGTAGTTTTTTATATTTTACATAGGGTGTGTAGTATATATTTACTGTCCTTTTTGATATTTTATTTTCAGTATATAATATACATTTGGTGAAATATTTGATAATTTATATACAGTACATTGAATATAATTACTGTAGTTTTTGATAATTACAGTATATATAATACATATTTGGTGTTCTTTTTGATATTTTATGTAGAGTATGTAATATATATTTACTGTAATTTTTGATAATTCCTTTACAGAATATAAAATGTATTTGGTGTACTTTTAGTTAATATTATATGTACAATATATGAAATATATTTACTGTAGTTTTTGATATTTTACGTACTGTATAGAAGATATATTTGGTGTCCTTCCGATATGTTTTGTAAATTATATAATATATATTTGGTGTAGTTTGTGATATTTTACATAGGGTGTGTAATATATATTTACTGTACTTTTTGGTATTTTATTTACAGTAAATAATATACATTTGGTGTAATTTTTGATATTTTATATACAGTATATTAAATATAATTACTGTAGTTTTTGATAGTTTATTTACAGCATATATAACACATATTTGGTGTACTTTTTGATATTTTATGTACAGTATGTAATATATATTCACTGTAATTTTTGATATTTTATTTACACTATATAAAATGTATTTGGTGTACTTTTAGTAAATATTATATGTACAATATATGAAATATATTTACTGTATATTTTGGTATTTTATGTACAGTATATAAGTTACATTTGGTGTACTTTTGATATCTTATGAAAATTATATAATATATATTTGGTGTAGATTGTGATATTTTACATATTGTGTGTAATATACATTTACTGCCCTTTTTGATATTTTATTTACTGTAAATAACATGCATTTGGTGTAATTTTTTATATTTTATGTACAGTATATTAAATATAATTACTGTAGTTTTTGATAGTTTATTTAGAGTATATATAACACATATTTGGTGTACTTTTTGATAATATATGTACAGTATGTAATATATAGTTACTGTAATATTTGATATTTTACTTACAGTATATAAAATGTATTAAGTGTACTTTTAGTTAATATTATATATACAATATATGAAATATATTTACTGTACATTTTGATATTTTATGTACAGTATATAAGGTACATTTTGTGTCCTTTTGATATTTTATGTAAATTATATAATATATATTTGGTGTAGTTTTTGATATTTTACATAGTGTGTGTAATGTATATTTACTGTAATTTTTGGTGCTTTATTTACAGTAAATAATATACATTTGGTGTAATTTTTGATATTTTATGTACAGTAAATTAAATATAATTACTGTAGTTTTTGATAGTTTATTTACACTATATATAAAACATATTTGGTGTACCATTTGATATTTTATCTGCAGTGTGTAATATATATTCACTGTAATTTTTGATATTTTTTTACACTATATAAAATATATTTGGTGTACTTTTAGTTAATATTATATGTACAATATATGAAATATATTTACTGTTCTTTTTGATATTTTATGTACAGTATAAAAGATATATTTGGTATCCTTTTGATATTTAATGTACATTATATAATATATATTTGGTGTAGATTGTGATATTTTACGTATGGTGTGTAATGTATATTTACTGTATTTTTGATATATTATTTATAGTAAATAACATACATTTGGTGTAATTTTTGATATTTTATGTACAGTATATTAAATATAATTACCGTAGTTTTTCATAGTTTATTTAGAGTATATATAACACATATTTGGTGTACTTTTTGTTAATATATGTACAGTATGTAATATATATTTACTGTAATTTTTGATATTTTTTTTACAGTATATAAAATGTATTCGGTGTACTTTTAGTTAATATTATATATACAATATATGAAATATATTTACTGTACATTTTGATATTTTATGTACGGTATATAAGGTATATTTGGTGTCCTTTTGATATTTTATGTAAATTATATAATATATATTTGGTGTAGTTTGTGATACTTTACATAGGGTGTGTAATATATATTTACTGTACTTTTTGGTATTTTATTTACAGTAAATAATGTACATTTGGTGTAATTTTTGATATTTTGTGTACAATATATTAAATATAATTACTGTAGTTTTTGATAGTTTATTTACAGTATATATAACACATATTTGGTGTACTTTTTGATATTTTATCTACAGTATGTAATATATATTCACTGTAATTTTTGATATTTTATTTACACTACATAAAATGTATTTGGTGTACTTTTAGTTAATATTATATGTACAATATATGAAATATATTTACTGTACATTTTGATATTTTATGTAGAGTATATAAGATATATTTGGGGTCCTTTTGATATTTTATGTAAATTATATAATATATATTTTGTGTAGATTGTGATATTTTACATACGGTGTGTAATATATATTTACAGTACTTTTTGACATTTTATTTACACCATATAAAATACATTTGGTGTACTTTTAGTTAATATTATATGTACAATATATGAAATATATTTACTGTACATTTTGACAATTTATGTACAGTATATAAGATATATTTGGTGTCCTTTTGATATTTTATGTAAATTATATAATATATATTTGGTGTAGATTGTGATATTTTACATACGGTGTGTAATATATATTTACTGTACTTTTTGGTATTTTATTTACAGTAAATAATATATATTTGGTGTAATTTTTGATATTTTATGTAAAGTATATTAAATATAATTACTGTAGTTTTTGATAGTTTATTTACAGTATATATAACACATACTTGGTGTACTTTTTGATATTTTATGTACAGTATGTAATATATATTCACTGTAATTTTTGATATTTTATTTACACTATATAAAATGTATTTGGTGTACTTTTAGTTAATATTATATGCACAATATATGTAATATATTTACTGTACTTTTTGATATTTTACATACAGTATATAAGATATATTTGGTGACCTTCCGATATTTTTTGTAAATTATACAATATATATTTGGTGTAAATTTGGATATTTTACATAGGGTGTGTAATATATATTTACTGTATTTTGGATATTTTATTTACACCATATAATGTACATTTGGAGTAATTTTTGATATTTTATGTACAGTATATTGAATATAATTACTGTAGTTTTTAATAGTTTATTTACAGTATATATAACAGATATTTGGTGTACTTTTTGATATTTTATGTACAGTATGTAACATATATTTACTGTAATTTTTGATATTTTATTTACAGTATATAAAATGTATTTGGTGTACTTTTAGTTAATATTATATGTACAATATATGAAATATATTTACTGTACTTTTTGATATTTTATGTACAGTATATGAGATATATTTGGTGTCCTTTGATATTTATTGTAAATTATAAAATATATACTTAGTGTAGTTTTTGAAATTTTACATAGTGTGTGTCATACATATTCACTGTCCTTTTTGATATTTTATTTACGGTATATAATATACATTTGGTGTGATTTTTGAAATTTTATGTACAGTATATTAAATATAATTACTGTAGTTTTTGATAGTTTACAGTATATATAACACATATTTGGTGTACTTTTTGATATTTTATGTACAGTATGTAATATATATTTACTGTAATTTTTGATATTTTATTTACAGTATATAAAATGTATTTGGTGTACTTTTAGTTAATACTATATGTACAATATATGTAATATATTTACTGTACTTTTTGATAATTTACATACAGCATATAAGATATATTTGGTGACCTTCCGATATTTTTTGTAAATTATATAATATATATTTGGTGTAAATTTGGATATTTTACATAGGGTGTGTAATATATATTTACTGTATTTTGGATATTTTATTTACACCATATAATGTACATTTGGAGTAATTTTTGATATTTTATGTACAGTATATTGAATATAATTACTGTAGATTTTAATAGTTTATTTACAGTATATATAACACATATTTGGTGTACTTTTTGATATTTTATGTACAGTATGTAATATATATTTACTGTAATTTTTGATATTTTATTTACAGTATATAAAATGTATTTGGTGTACTTTTAGTTAATATTATATGTACAATATATGAAATATATTTACTGTACTTTTTGATATTTTATGTACAGTATATGAGATATATTTGGTGTCCTTTGATATTTATTGTAAATTATAAAATATATACTTGGTGTAGTTTTTGATATTTTACATAGTGTGTGTCATATATATTCACTGTCCTTTTTGATATTTTATTTACGGTATATAATATACATTTGGTGTGATTTTTGAAATTTTATGTACAGTATATTAAATATAATTACTGTAGTTTTTGATAGTTTACAGTATATATAACACATATTTGGTGTACTTTTTGATATTTTATGTACAGTATGTAATATATATTTACTGTAATTTTTGATATTTTATTTACAGTATATAAAATGTATTTGGTGTACTTTTAGTTAATATTATATGTACAATATATGTAATATATTTACTGTACTTTTTGATATTTTATGTACAGTATATGAGATATATTTGGTGTCCTTTGATATTTATTGTAAATTATAAAATATATACTTGGTGTAGTTTTTGATATTTTACATAGTGTGTGTCATATATATTCACTGTCCTTTTTGATATTTTATTTACGGTATATAATATACATTTGGTGTGATTTTTGAAATTTTATGTACAGTATATTAAATATAATTACTGTAGTTTTTGATAGTTTACAGTATATATAACACATATTTGGTGTACTTTTTGATATTTTATGTACAGTATGTAATATATATTTACTGTAATTTTTGATATTTTATTTACAGTATATAAAATGTATTTGGTGTACTTTTAGTTAATATTATATGTACAATATATGTAATATATTTACTGTACTATTTGATATTTTACATACAGTATATAAGATATATTTGGTGACCTTCCGATATTTTTTGTAAATTATATAATATATATTTGGTGTACATTTGGATATTTTACATAGGGTGTGTAATATATATTTACTGTATTTTGGATATTTTATTTACACCATATAATGTACATTTGGAGTAATTTTTGATATTTTATGTACAGTATATTGAATATAATTACTGTAGTTTTTAATAGTTTATTTACAGTATATATAACACATATTTGGTGTACTTTTTGATATTTTATGTATAGTATGTAATATATATTTACTGTAATTTTTGATATTTTATTTACAGTATATAAAATGTATTTGGTGTACTTTTAGTTAATATTATATGTACAATATATGAAATATATTTACTGTACTTTTTGATATTTTATGTACAGTATATGAGATATATTTGGTGTCCTTTGATATTTATTGTAAATTATAAAATATATACTTGGTGTAGTTTTTGATATTTTACATAGTGTGTGTCATATATATTCACTGTCCTTTTTGATATTTTATTTACGGTATATAATATACATTTGGTGTGATTTTTGAAATTTTATGTACAGTATATTAAATATAATTACTGTAGTTTTTGATAGTTTACAGTATATATAACACATATTTGGTGTACTTTTTGATATTTTATGTACAGTATGTAATATATATTTACTGTAATTTTTGATATTTTATTTACAGTATATAAAATGTATTTGGTGTACTTTTAGTTAATATTATATGTACAATATATGTAATATATTTACTGTACTTTTTGATATTTTACATACAGTATATAAGATATATTTGGTGACCTTCTGATATTTTTCGTAAATTATATAATATATATTTGGTGTAAATTTGGATATTTTACATAGGGTGTGTTATATATATTTACTGTATTTTGGATATTTTATTTACACCATATAATGTACATTTGGAGTAATTTTTGATATTTTATGTACAGTATATTGAATATAATTACTGTGGTTTTTAATAGTTTATTTACAGTATATATAACACATATTTGGTGTACTTTTTGATATTTTATGTATAGTATGTAATATATATTTACTGTAATTTTTGATTATTTACAGTATATAAAATGTATTTGGTGTACTTTTAGTTAATATTATATGTACAATATATGAAATATATTTACTGTACTTTCTCATATTTTTTGTACAGTATAGAATATATAATTTGTGTCCTTTTGATATTTTACGTAAATTATATAATATATATTTGGTGTAGCTTTTGATATTTTACATAGGGTATGTCATATGTATTTACTGTACTTTTTGATATTTTATTCACAGTAAATAATTTACATTTGGTGTAATTTTTGATATTTCATGTACAGTATATTAAATATAATTACTGTAGTTTTTGATAGTTTATTTACAGTATATATAACACATATTTGGTGTACTTTTTGATATTTTATGTACAGTATGTAGTATATATTTACTGTACTTTTTGATATTTTATTTACAGTACATGAAATGTATTTGGTGTACTTTTAGTTAATATTATATGTACAATATATGAAATATATTTACTGTTCTTTTTGATATTTTATGTACAGTATATAATATATATTTGGTGTCCTTTTGATATTTTATGTGAAGTTTATAATATATATTTAGTGTAGTTTTTGATATTTTCCATAGGGTGTGTAATATATATTTACTGTAATTTTTGATATTTTATTTACAGTAAATATTATACATTTGGTGTAATTTTTGATATTTTATGTACAGTATATTAAATATAATTACTGTAGTTTTTGATTGTTTATTTACAGTATATATAACACATATTTGGTCTACTTTTTGATATTTTATGTACAGTATGTAATATATATTTACTGTAATTTTTGATAATTTATTTACAGTATATAAAATGTATTTGGTGTACTTTTAGTTAATATTATATATACAATATATGAAATATATTTACTGTACTTTTTGATATTTTATGTACAGTATAGAATTTATATTTGGTGTCCTTTTGATATTTTATGTAAATTAGATAAAATTTATTTGGTGTAGTTTGTGATATTTCATAGGGTGTGTAATGTATATTTACTGTATTTTTTGATATTTGTTTACAGTATATAATATACATTTGGTGTAATTTTTGATATTTTATGTACAGTATATTAAATATAATTACTATAGTTTTTGATAGTTTATTTACAGTATATATAACACATATTTGCTGTACTTTTTGATATTTTCTGTACAGTATGTAATATATATTTACTGTACTTTTTGATATTTTATTTACACTATATAAAATGTATTTGGTGTACTGTTAGTTAATATTATATGTACAATATATGAAACATATTTACTGTACTTTTTGACATTTTATGTACAGTAGATAAGATATATTTGGTGTACTTTTCATATTTTATGTAAATTATATAATATATATTTTGTGTAGATTGTGATATTTTACATATGGTGTGTAATATATATTTACTGCACTTTATGATATTTTATTTACAGTATATAATATACATTTGGTGTAATTTTTCATATTTTATGTACAGTATATTAAATATAATTACTGTAGAATTTATAGTATATTTAGAGTATATATAACACATATTTGGTGTAATTTTTGATATTTTATGTACAGTATGTAATACATATTTACTGTACTTTTTGATATTTTATTTACAGTATATAAAATGTATTTTGTGTACTTTTAGTTAATATTATATGTACAATATATGAAATACATTTACTGTAATTTTTGATATTTTATGTACAGTATATAAGATATATTTGGTGTTCTTTTGATATTTTATGTAAATTATATAATATATATTTGGTGTAGTTATTGATATTTTACATAGGGTGTGTAATATATATTTACTGTACTTTTTGATATTTTATTTACAGTATATAATATTCATTTGGTGTAATTTTTGATATTTTATGTACAGTATATTAAATATAATTACAGTAGTTTTTGATAGTTTATGTACAGTATATATAACACAAATTTGGTGTACCTTTAGATATTTTATGTACAGTATGTAATATATATTTACTGTACTTTTTGATATTTTATTTACAGTATATAAAATGTATTTGGCGTACTTTTAGTTAATATTATATATACAATGTATGAAATATATTTACTGTACTTTTTGATATTTATGTACAGTATATAACATATATTTGCTGTCGTTCTGATATTTTACGTAAATTATATAATATATATTTGGTGTGGTTTTTGATATTTTACATAGGGTGTGTACTATATATTTACTGTCCTTTTTGATATTTTATTTAGAGTTTATATTATACATTTGGTGTAATTTTTGATATTTTATGTACAGTATATTAAATATAAGTACTGTAGTTTTTGATAGTTTATTAACAGTATATATAACACATATTTGGTGTAATTTTTGATATTTTATGTACAGTATGTAATACATATTTACTGTACTATTTGATATTTTATTTACACTATATAAAATGTATTTGGTGTACTTTATTTAATATTATATGCACAATATATGAAATATATTTACTGTACTTTTTGATATTTTATGTACAGTATATAAGATATATTTGGCATACTTTTGATATTTAATGTAAATTATGTAATATATATTTGGTGTAGATTGTGATATTTTACATATGGTGTGTAATATATATTTACTGTACTTTTTGATATTTTATTTACAGTACATAATATACATTTGGTTTAATTTTTGATATTTTATGTACAGAATATTAAATATGATTACTGTAGATTTTATAGTTTATTTACAGTATATATAACACATATTTGGTGCACTTTTTGATATTTTATGTACAGTATGTAATACATATTTACTGTAATTTTTGATATTTTATTTAGAGTATATAAAATGTATTGGGTGTACTTTTAGTTAATATTATATGTACAATATATGAAATATGTTTACTGTAATTTTTGATATTTTATGTACAGAATATAAGATATATTTGGTGTCCTTTTGATATTTTATGTAAATTATATAATATATATTTGGTGTAGATTGTGATATTTTACATATGGTGTGTAATATATATTTACTGTAATTTTTGATATTTTATTTACAGTATATAATATACATTTGGTGTAATATTTGATATTTTATGTACAGTACATTAAATATAATTAGTGTAGTTTTTCAAAGTTTATTTACAGTATATATAACATATATTTGGGGTACTTTTGATATTTTATGTACAGTATGTAATATATATTTACTGTACTTTTTGATATTTTATTTACAGAATATAAAATGTATTTGGTGTACTTTTAGTTAATATTATATGTACATTATATTAAATATATTTACTGTACTTTTTGATATTTTATGTACAGTATATAAGATATATTTTGTGTCCTATTGATATTTTATGTAAATTATATAATCTATATTTGGTGTAGTTTTTGATATTTTACATAGGGTGTGTAGTATATATTTCCTGTCCTTTTTGATAATTTATTTACAGTATATAATATACATTTGGTGTAATTTTTGATATTTTATGTACAGTATATTAAATATAATTACAGTAGTTTTTGATAGTTTATGTACAGTATATGTAACACATATTTGGTGTACTTTTTGATATTTTATGTACAGTATGTAATATATATTTACTGTACATTTTGATATTTTATTTACAGTATATAAAATGTATTTGGTGTACTTTTAGTTAATATTATATGTACAATATATGAAATATATATCCTGTACCTTTTGATATTTTATGTACAGTATATAAGATATATTTGGTGTCCATTTGTAATTTTATGTAAATTATATAATATATATTTGGTGTAGTTTTTGATATTTTATAGAGGGTGTGTAGTATATTTTTACTGTCCTTTTTGATATTTTATTTACAGTATATAGTATACATTTGGTGTAATTTTTGATATTTTATGTACAGTATATTAAATATAATTACTTTAGTTTTTGATACTTTATTTACAGTATATATAACACATATTTGGTTTACTTTTTAATATTTTATGAACTGTATGTAATATATATTTACTGTACTTTTTGATATTTTATTTACAGTATATAAAATGTATTTGGTGTACTGTTAGTTAATATAATATGTACAATATATGAAATATATTTACTGTACTTTTTGTTATTTTATGTACAGTATATAATATATATATGTTCTCCTTTTGATATTTTATGTAAATTATATAATATATATTTGGTGTAGTTTTTGATATTTTACATAGGGTGCGTAATACATATTTACAGTCCCTTTTCATATTTTATTTAGAGTATATAATATACATTAGCTGTAATTTTTGATATTTTACGTACAGTATATTAAATGTAATTACTGTAGTTTTAATAATTTATTTACAGTATATATAACACATATTTGGTGTACTTTTTGATATTTTATCTACAGTATGTTATATATATTTACTGTACATTTTGATATTTTATTTACAGTATATAAAATGTATTTGGTGTACTTTTAGTTAATATTATATGTACAATATATGAAATATATTTACTGAATATTTTGATATTTTATGTACTGTATATAAGGTATATTTGTTGTCCTTTTGATATTTTATGTAAATTATATAATATATATTTGGTGTAGTTTGTGATATTATACATAGGGTGTGTAATATATATTTACAGTACTTTTTGATATTTTATTTACAGTAAATAATATACATTTGGTGTAATTTTTGATATTTTATGTACAGTATATTAAATATAATTACTGTAGTTTTTGATAGTTTATTTACACTATATATAACACATATTTGGTGTAGTTTGTGATATGTTATGTACAGTATGTAATATATATTTACCTATATTTTTGATATTTTATTTACACTATATAAATTGTATTTGGTGTACTTTTAGTTAATATTACATGTACAATATATGAAAAATATTTACTGTAAAATTTGATATTTTATGTACAGTGTATAAGATATATTTGGTGTCCTTTTGATATTTTATGTAAATTATATAATATATATTTGGTGTAGATTGTGATATTTTATATATGGTGTGTAATATATATTTACTGTACTTTTTGATATTTTATTTACAGTAAATAACATACATTTGGTGTAATTTTGATATTTTATGTACAGTATATTAAATATAATTACTGTAGTATTTGATAGTATATTTAGAGTATATATAACACATATTTGGTGGACTTTTTGATATTTTATGTACAGTATGTAATATATATTTACTGTAATATTTGATATTTTATTTACAGTATATAAATTGTATTTGGTGTACTTTTAGTTAATATTATATGTACAATATATGAAATATATTTACTGTACATTTTGATATTTTATGTACAGTATATAAGATATATTTGGTGTCCTTTTGCTATTTTATGTAAATTATATAATATATATTTGGTGTAGTTTTTGATATTTTACATAGGGTGTGCAATGTATATTTACTGTAATTTTTGATATTTTATTTACAGTATATTATACATTTGGTGTAATATTTTATATTTTATGTACAGTATATTAAATATAATTACTGTAGCTTTTGATAGTTTATTTAAAGTATATATAACACATATTTGGTTTACTTTTTTATATTTTCGGAACTGTATGTAATATATATTTACTGTACTTTTTATATTTTATTTACAGTATATAAAATGTATTTGGTGTACTGTTAGTTAATATTATATGTACAATATATGAAATATATTTACTGTACTTTTTGATATTTTATGTACAGTATATAAGATATATTTGGTGTCCTTTTGATATTTTATGTAAATTATATAATATATATTTGGTGTAGATTGTGATATTTTACATATGGTGTGTAATATATATTTAGTGTACTTTTTGATATTTTATTTACAGTAAATAATATACTTTTGGTGTAATTTTTGATATTTAATGTACAGTATATTATATATAATTACTGTAGTTTTTGATAGTTTATTCACAGTATATATAACACATATTTGGTGTACTTTTTTATATTTCATGTACTGTATGTAATATATATTTACTGTAATTTTTGATATTTTATTTACACTATATAAAATGTATTTGGTGTACTTTTAGTTAATATTATATGTACAATATATGAAATATATTTACTGTAATTGTTGATATTTTATGTACAGTATATTACATATATTTGGTGTCCTTTTGATATTTTATGTAAATTATATAATATATATTTGGTGTAGATTGTGATATTTTACATATGGTGTGTAATATATATTTACTGTACTTTTTGGTATTTTATTTACAGTAAATAATATACATTTGGTGTAATTTTTGATATTTTATATACAGTGTATTAAATATAATTACTGTAGTTTTTGATAGTTTATTTACAGCATATATAACACATATTTGGTGTACTTTTTGATATTTTATGTACAGTATGTAGTATATATTCACTGTAATTTTTCATATATTATTTACACTATATAAAGTTTATTTGGTGTACTTTTAGTTAATATTATATGTACAGTATATGAAATATATTTACTGTACATTTTGATATTTTATGTACAGTATATAGGATATATTTGGTGTCCTTTTGATATTATATGTAAATTATATAATATATATTTGGTGCAAATTGTGATATTTTACATATGGTGTGTAATATATATTTACTGTACTTTTTGAAAGTTTATTTACAATATATGAAATGTATTTGGTGTACTTTTAGTTAATATTATATGTACAATATATGAAATATATTTACTGTAGTTTTTGATATTTTAAGTACAGTATATAAGATATGTTTGGTGTCCTTTTGATATTTTATGTAAATTATATAATATATATTTGTTGTAGATTGTGATATTTTTCATATGGTGTGTAATATATATTTACTGTACATTTTGATATTTTATTTACAGTAAATAATATACATTTGGTGTAATTTTTGATATTTTATGTACAGTATATTAAATTTAATTACTGTAGTTTTGATAGTTTATTTACAGTGTATATAACACATATTTGTTGTACTATTTGATATTTTATGTACAGTATGTAATATAAATTTACTGTAATTTTTGGTATTTTATTTACAGTATATAAAATCTATTTGGTGTACTTTTAGTTAATATTACATGTACAATATATGAAATATATTTACTGTACATTTTGATATTTTTGTACAGTATATAAGGTATATTTGGTATCCTTTTGATATTTTATGTAAATTATATAATATATATTTGGTGTAGTTTGTGATATTTTACATAGGGTGTGTAATATATATTTACTGTACTTTTTGGTATTTAATTTACAGTAAATAATATACATTTGGTGTAATTTTTGTTATTTTATGTACAGTATATTAAATATAATTACTGTAGATTTTGATAGTTTATTTACAGTATATATAACACATATTTGGTGTACTTTTTGATATTTTATGTACAGTATGTAATATGTACTCACTGTAATTTTTGATATTTTATTTACACTATATAAAATGTATTTGGTGTACTTTTAGTTAATATTATATGTACAATATATGAAATATATTTACTGTACTTTTTGGTATTTTATGTACAGTATATAAGATATATTTGGTGTACTTTTGATATCTTATGAAAATTATATATTATATATTTGATGTAGATTGTGATATTTTACATATGGTGTGTAATATATATTTAATGCAATTTTTGATATTTTATTTACTGTAAATAACATACATTTGGTGTAATTTTTTATATTTTATGTACAGTATATTAAATATAATTACTGTAGTTTTTGATAGTTTATTTAGTGTATATATAACACATATTTGGTGTACTATTTGATAATATATGTACAGTATGTAATATATAGTTACTGTAATTTTTGATATTTTATTTACAGTATATAAAATATATTCGTTGTACTTTTAGTTAATATTATATATACAATATATGAAATATATTTACTGTACATTTTGATATTTTATGTAAAGTATATAAGGTATATTTTGTGTCCTTTTGATATTTTATGTAAATTATATAATATATATTTGGTGTAGTTTTTGATATTTTACATAGTGTGTGTAATATATATTTACTGTAATTTTTGGTGCTTTATTTAGAGTAAATAATATACATTTGGTGTAATTTTTGATATTTTATGTACAGTAAATTAAAAATAATTACTGTAGTTTTTGATAGTTTATTTACAGTATATATAACACATATTTTGTGTACTTTTTGGTATTTTATCTACAGTATGTAATATATATTCACTGTAATTTTTTATATTTTATTTACGCTATATAAAAGGTATTTGGTGTACTTTTAGTTAATATTATATGTACAATATATGAAATATATTTACTGTAATTTTTGATATTTTATGTACAGTATATAAGATATATTTGGTGTCCTTTTGATAGTTTCTGTAAATTATATAATATATATTTGGTGTAGATTGTGATACTTTACATATGGTGTGTAATATATATTTACTGTAGTTTTTGATATTTTATTTACAGTATATAAAATGTATTTGGTGTACTGTTAGTTAATATTATATGTACAATATATGAAATATATTTACTGTACATTTTGATATTTTATGTACAGTATATCAGATATATTTGGTGTACTTTTGATATTTTATGTAAATTATATAATATATATTTTGTGTAGATTGTGATATTTTACATAAAGTGTGTCATATATATTTACTGTTGTTTTTGATATATTATTTACAGTAAATAACATACATTTGGTGAAATTTCTGATATTTTTTGTACAGTATATTAAATATAATTACTGTAGTTTTTCATAGTTTATTTACAGTATATATAACACATATTTGGTGTAGTTTTTGATAATATATGTACAGTATGTAATTTATATTTACTGTAATTTTTGATATTTTATTGACAGTATATAAAATGTATTCGGTGAACTTTTAGTTAATATTATATATACAATATATGAAATATATTTACTGTACATTTTGATATTTTATGTACAGTATATAAGGTATATTTGGGGTCCTTTTGATATTTTATGTAAATTATATAATATATATTTGGTGTAGTTTGTGATATTTTACATAGGGTGTGTAATATATATTTATTGTACTATTTGATATTTTATTTACAGTAAATAATATACATTAGGTGTAATTTCTGATATTTTATGTACAGTATATTAAATATAATTACTGTAGTATTTGATAGTTTATTTACAGTATATATAACACATATTTGGTGTACTTTTTGATATTTTATGTACAGTATGTAATATATATTCACTGTAATTTTTGATATTTTATTTACACTATATAAAATGTATTTGGTGTACTTTTAGTTAATATTATATATACAATATATGAAATATATTTACTGTAAATTTTGATAGTTTATGTACAGTATATAAGGTTTATTTTGTGTCCTTTTGATATTTTATATAAATTACATAGTATATATTTGGTGTAGTTTGTGATATTTTACATAGGGTGTGTAATATATATTTACTGTACTTTTTGGTATTTTATTTACAGTAAATAATATACATTTGGTGTAATTTTTGATATTTTATGTACAGTATATTAAATATAATTACTGTAGTTTTTGATAGTTTATTTACAGCATATATAACACATATTTGGTGTACTTTTTGATATTTTATGTACACTATGTAGTATATATTCACTGTAATTTTTCATATTTGATTTACACTATATAAAGTTTATTTGGTGTACTTTTAGTTAATATTATATGTACAATATATGAAATATATTTACTGTACATTTTGATATTTTATGTACAGTATATAGGATATATTTGGTGTCCTTTTGCTATTATATATAAATTATATAATATATATTTGTTGTAGATTGTGATATTTTACATATGGTGTGTAATATATATTTACTGTACTTTTTGAAAGTTTATTTACACTATATTAAATGTATTTGGTGTACTTTTAGTTAATATTATATGTACAATATATGAAATATATTTACTGTAATTTTTCATATTTTATGTACAGTATATAAGATATATTTGGTGTCCGTTTGATATTTTATGTAAATTATATAATATATATTTGGTGTAGATTGTGATATTTTTCATATAGTGTGTAATATATATTTACTGTACATTTTGATATTTTATTTACAGTAAATAATATAAATTTGGTGTAATTTTTGATATTTTATGTACAGTATATTAAATTTAATTGCTGTAGTTTTTGATAGTTTATTTACAGTGTATATAACACATATTTGTTGTACTATTTGATATTTTATGTACAGTATGTAATATAAATTTACTGTACTTTTTGATATTTTATTTACAGTATATAAAATGTATTTGGTGTACTTTTAGTTAATATTACATGTACAATATACGAAATATATTTACTGTACATTTTGATATTTTATTTACAGTATATAAGGTATATTTGGTGTGCTTTTGATATTTTATGTAAATTATATAATATATATTTGGTGTAGTTTGTGATATTTTACATAGGGTGTGTAATATATATTTACTGTACTTTTTGGTATTTTATTTACAGTAAATAATATACATTTGGTGTAATTTTTGATATTTTATGTACAGTATATTAAATATAATTACTGTAGATTTTGATAGTTTATTTACAGTATATATAACACATATTTGGTGTACTTTTTGATATTTTATGTACAGTATGTAATATATAATCACTGAAATTTTTGATATTTTATTTACACTATATAAAATGTAATTGGTGTACTTTTAGTTAATAATATATGTACAATATATGAAATATATATACTGTACTTTTTGATATTTTATGTACATCATATAAGATATATTTGGTGTCCATTTGATATTTTATGTAAATTATATAATATATATTTGGTGTAGTTTTTGATATTTTACATAGGGTGTGTAGTATATATTTACTGTCCTTTTTGATATTTTATTTACAGTATATAATTTACATTTGGTGTAATTTTTGATAATTTATATACAGTACATTGAATTTAATTACTGTAGTTTTTGATAATTACCTTATATATAACACATATTTGGTGTACTTTTTGATATTTTATGTACAGTATATAATATATATTTACTGTAATGTTTGATATTTTATTTACAGTATATAAAATGTATTTGGTGGACTTTTAGTTAATATTATATGTACAATATATGTAATATATTTAGTATACTTTTTGATATTTTACGTACAGTATATAAGATATATTTGGTGTCCTTGCGATATTTTTTGTGAATTATATAATATATAGTTGGTGTAAATTTGGATATTTTACATAGGGTGTGTAAGATATATTACTGTACTTTTTGATATATTATTTACAGTATATAAAATGTATTTGGTGTACTTTTAGTTAATATTATAGGTACAATATATGAAATATATTTACTGTACTTTTTGATATTTTATGTACAGTATATAAGATATATTTGGTGTACTGTTGATATTTTATGTAAATTAAATTATATTTATTTGGTGCAGTTTTTGATATTTTACATAGATTGTAATATATATTTACTGTAATTTTCATATTTTATTTACAGTACATAATATACATTAGGTGTAATTTTTGATATTTTATGTACTGTATATTAAACATAATTACTGTAGTTTTTGATACTTTTTTTAGAGTATATATAACACATATTTGGTGTAATTTTTGATATATTATGTACAGTATGTAATGTATATTTACTGTAATTTTTGATATTTTATTTACAGTATATAAAATGTATTTGGTGTACTTTTAGTAAATATTATATGTACAATACATGAAATATATTTACTGTACTTTTTGATATTTTATGTAGCATATATAAGGTATACTTGGTGTTCTTTTGATATTTTATGTAAATTATATAATATATATTTTTTGTAGTTTTTGATAATTTACATAGAGTGTAATATATATTTACTGTCCTTTTTCGTATTTTATTTAGAGTATATAATATACATTTGGTGTAATTTTTGATATTTTAAGTCCAGTATATTAAATATAATTAGTGTAGGTTTTGATAGTTTATTTACAGTATATATAACAAATATTTGGTGTACTTTTTGATATTTTATGTACTGTATATAATATATATTTACTGAACATTTGAAATTTTATTTACAGTATATAAAATGTATTTGCTGTACTTTTAGTTAATATTATATGTACAATATATGAAACATATTTACTGTAGTTTTTGATATTTTATGTGCAGTATATAAGATATATTTGGTGGCCTTTTGATATTTTATGTAAATTATAAAATATATATTTGGTGTAGTTTTTGATATTTTACATAGGGTGTGTAATATATATTTACCGTCCTTTTTGATATTTTCTGTACACTATATAATATACATTTGGTGTAATTTTTGATATTTTATGTACAGTATATTAAATATATTTACTGTAGTTTTTGATATTTTACGTACAGTATATAGGATATATTTGGTGTCCTTGCGATATTTTTTGTAAATTATATAATATATATTTGGTGTAATATTTGATATTTTACATAGGGTGGGTAATATATATTTACTGTATTTTGGATATATTATTTACACTATATAATGTACATTTGGAGTAATTTTTGGCATTTTATGTACAGTATATTAAATATAATTACTGTAGTTTTTGATAGTTTATTTACAGTATATATAACACATATTTGGGGTACTTTTGATATTTTATGTACAGTATGTAATATATATTTACTGTACTTTTTGATACTTTATTTACAGTATATAAAATGTATTTGGTGTACTTTTAGTTAATATTATATGCACAATATATGAAATATATTTACTGTATTTTTGATATTTTATGTACAGTATATAATATATATTTGGTGTCCTTTTGATATTGTATGTAAATTATATAATATATATTTGGTGTAGTCTTTGATATTTTACATAGGGTGTGTAGTAAATATTTACTGTCCTTTTTGATATTTTATTTACAGTATATGATATACGTTTGCTGTAATTTTTGATATTTTATGAAAAGTATATTAAATATAATTACTGTAGTTTTTGATAGCTTATTTACAGTATATATAACACGTTTGGTGTACTTTTTGATATTATATGTACAGTATGCAATATATGTTTACTGTAGTTTTTGATATTTTATTTACAGTATACAAAATGTATTTGTTGTAATTTTAGTTAATATAATATGTACAATATATGAAATATATTTACTGTAGTTTTTGATATTTTACGTACAGTATATAAGATATATTTGGTGTCCTTCCAATATTTTTTGTAAAGTGTATAATATATATTTGGTGTAATTTTTGATATTTTACGTAGGGTGTGTAATATATATTTACTGTATTTTGGATATTTTATTTACACTATATAATGTACATTTGGAGTAATTTTTGATATTTTATGTACTGTATATTTAATATAATTTCTGTAGTTTTTTATAGTTTATTTACAGTATATACAACACGTATTTGGTGTACTATTTGATATTTTATGTACAGTATGTAATATATATTTACTGTAATTTTGGATATTTTATTTACAGTATATAAAATGTATTTGGTGTACTTTTAGTTAATAATATATGTACAATATATGAAATATATACTGTACATTTTGATATTTTATGTACAGTATATAAGTTATATTTGGTGTCCTTTTGATATTTTATGTAAATTATATAATATATATTTGGTGTAGTTTTTTATATTTTACATAGGGTGTGTAGTATATATTTACTGTCCTTTTTGATATTTTATTTTCAGTATATAATATACATTTGGTGAAATATTTGATAATTTATATACAGTACATTGAATATAATTACTGTAGTTTTTGATAATTACAGTATATATAATACATATTTGGTGTTCTTTTTGATATTTTATGTAGAGTATGTAATATATATTTACTGTAATTTTTGATAATTCCTTTACAGAATATAAAATGTATTTGGTGTACTTTTAGTTAATATTATATGTACAATATATGAAATATATTTACTGTAGTTTTTGATATTTTACGTACTGTATAGAAGATATATTTGGTGTCCTTCCGATATGTTTTGTAAATTATATAATATATATTTGGTGTAGTTTGTGATATTTTACATAGGGTGTGTAATATATATTTACTGTACTTTTTGGTATTTTATTTACAGTAAATAATATACATTTGGTGTAATTTTTGATATTTTATATACAGTATATTAAATATAATTACTGTAGTTTTTGATAGTTTATTTACAGCATATATAACACATATTTGGTGTACTTTTTGATATTTTATGTACAGTATGTAATATATATTCACTGTAATTTTTGATATTTTATTTACACTATATAAAATGTATTTGGTGTACTTTTAGTAAATATTATATGTACAATATATGAAATATATTTACTGTATATTTTGGTATTTTATGTACAGTATATAAGTTACATTTGGTGTACTTTTGATATCTTATGAAAATTATATAATATATATTTGGTGTAGATTGTGATATTTTACATATTGTGTGTAATATACATTTACTGCCCTTTTTGATATTTTATTTACTGTAAATAACATGCATTTGGTGTAATTTTTTATATTTTATGTACAGTATATTAAATATAATTACTGTAGTTTTTGATAGTTTATTTAGAGTATATATAACACATATTTGGTGTACTTTTTGATAATATATGTACAGTATGTAATATATAGTTACTGTAATATTTGATATTTTACTTACAGTATATAAAATGTATTAAGTGTACTTTTAGTTAATATTATATATACAATATATGAAATATATTTACTGTACATTTTGATATTTTATGTACAGTATATAAGGTACATTTTGTGTCCTTTTGATATTTTATGTAAATTATATAATATATATTTGGTGTAGTTTTTGATATTTTACATAGTGTGTGTAATGTATATTTACTGTAATTTTTGGTGCTTTATTTACAGTAAATAATATACATTTGGTGTAATTTTTGATATTTTATGTACAGTAAATTAAATATAATTACTGTAGTTTTTGATAGTTTATTTACACTATATATAAAACATATTTGGTGTACCATTTGATATTTTATCTGCAGTGTGTAATATATATTCACTGTAATTTTTGATATTTTTTTACACTATATAAAATATATTTGGTGTACTTTTAGTTAATATTATATGTACAATATATGAAATATATTTACTGTTCTTTTTGATATTTTATGTACAGTATAAAAGATATATTTGGTATCCTTTTGATATTTAATGTACATTATATAATATATATTTGGTGTAGATTGTGATATTTTACGTATGGTGTGTAATGTATATTTACTGTATTTTTGATATATTATTTATAGTAAATAACATACATTTGGTGTAATTTTTGATATTTTATGTACAGTATATTAAATATAATTACCGTAGTTTTTCATAGTTTATTTAGAGTATATATAACACATATTTGGTGTACTTTTTGTTAATATATGTACAGTATGTAATATATATTTACTGTAATTTTTGATATTTTTTTTACAGTATATAAAATGTATTCGGTGTACTTTTAGTTAATATTATATATACAATATATGAAATATATTTACTGTACATTTTGATATTTTATGTACGGTATATAAGGTATATTTGGTGTCCTTTTGATATTTTATGTAAATTATATAATATATATTTGGTGTAGTTTGTGATACTTTACATAGGGTGTGTAATATATATTTACTGTACTTTTTGGTATTTTATTTACAGTAAATAATGTACATTTGGTGTAATTTTTGATATTTTGTGTACAATATATTAAATATAATTACTGTAGTTTTTGATAGTTTATTTACAGTATATATAACACATATTTGGTGTACTTTTTGATATTTTATCTACAGTATGTAATATATATTCACTGTAATTTTTGATATTTTATTTACACTACATAAAATGTATTTGGTGTACTTTTAGTTAATATTATATGTACAATATATGAAATATATTTACTGTACATTTTGATATTTTATGTAGAGTATATAAGATATATTTGGGGTCCTTTTGATATTTTATGTAAATTATATAATATATATTTTGTGTAGATTGTGATATTTTACATACGGTGTGTAATATATATTTACAGTACTTTTTGACATTTTATTTACACCATATAAAATACATTTGGTGTACTTTTAGTTAATATTATATGTACAATATATGAAATATATTTACTGTACATTTTGACAATTTATGTACAGTATATAAGATATATTTGGTGTCCTTTTGATATTTTATGTAAATTATATAATATATATTTGGTGTAGATTGTGATATTTTACATACGGTGTGTAATATATATTTACTGTACTTTTTGGTATTTTATTTACAGTAAATAATATATATTTGGTGTAATTTTTGATATTTTATGTAAAGTATATTAAATATAATTACTGTAGTTTTTGATAGTTTATTTACAGTATATATAACACATACTTGGTGTACTTTTTGATATTTTATGTACAGTATGTAATATATATTCACTGTAATTTTTGATATTTTATTTACACTATATAAAATGTATTTGGTGTACTTTTAGTTAATATTATATGCACAATATATGTAATATATTTACTGTACTTTTTGATATTTTACATACAGTATATAAGATATATTTGGTGACCTTCCGATATTTTTTGTAAATTATACAATATATATTTGGTGTAAATTTGGATATTTTACATAGGGTGTGTAATATATATTTACTGTATTTTGGATATTTTATTTACACCATATAATGTACATTTGGAGTAATTTTTGATATTTTATGTACAGTATATTGAATATAATTACTGTAGTTTTTAATAGTTTATTTACAGTATATATAACAGATATTTGGTGTACTTTTTGATATTTTATGTACAGTATGTAACATATATTTACTGTAATTTTTGATATTTTATTTACAGTATATAAAATGTATTTGGTGTACTTTTAGTTAATATTATATGTACAATATATGAAATATATTTACTGTACTTTTTGATATTTTATGTACAGTATATGAGATATATTTGGTGTCCTTTGATATTTATTGTAAATTATAAAATATATACTTGGTGTAGTTTTTGAAATTTTACATAGTGTGTGTCATACATATTCACTGTCCTTTTTGATATTTTATTTACGGTATATAATATACATTTGGTGTGATTTTTGAAATTTTATGTACAGTATATTAAATATAATTACTGTAGTTTTTGATAGTTTACAGTATATATAACACATATTTGGTGTACTTTTTGATATTTTATGTACAGTATGTAATATATATTTACTGTAATTTTTGATATTTTATTTACAGTATATAAAATGTATTTGGTGTACTTTTAGTTAATACTATATGTACAATATATGTAATATATTTACTGTACTTTTTGATAATTTACATACAGCATATAAGATATATTTGGTGACCTTCCGATATTTTTTGTAAATTATATAATATATATTTGGTGTAAATTTGGATATTTTACATAGGGTGTGTAATATATATTTACTGTATTTTGGATATTTTATTTACACCATATAATGTACATTTGGAGTAATTTTTGATATTTTATGTACAGTATATTGAATATAATTACTGTAGATTTTAATAGTTTATTTACAGTATATATAACACATATTTGGTGTACTTTTTGATATTTTATGTACAGTATGTAATATATATTTACTGTAATTTTTGATATTTTATTTACAGTATATAAAATGTATTTGGTGTACTTTTAGTTAATATTATATGTACAATATATGAAATATATTTACTGTACTTTTTGATATTTTATGTACAGTATATGAGATATATTTGGTGTCCTTTGATATTTATTGTAAATTATAAAATATATACTTGGTGTAGTTTTTGATATTTTACATAGTGTGTGTCATATATATTCACTGTCCTTTTTGATATTTTATTTACGGTATATAATATACATTTGGTGTGATTTTTGAAATTTTATGTACAGTATATTAAATATAATTACTGTAGTTTTTGATAGTTTACAGTATATATAACACATATTTGGTGTACTTTTTGATATTTTATGTACAGTATGTAATATATATTTACTGTAATTTTTGATATTTTATTTACAGTATATAAAATGTATTTGGTGTACTTTTAGTTAATATTATATGTACAATATATGTAATATATTTACTGTACTTTTTGATATTTTATGTACAGTATATGAGATATATTTGGTGTCCTTTGATATTTATTGTAAATTATAAAATATATACTTGGTGTAGTTTTTGATATTTTACATAGTGTGTGTCATATATATTCACTGTCCTTTTTGATATTTTATTTACGGTATATAATATACATTTGGTGTGATTTTTGAAATTTTATGTACAGTATATTAAATATAATTACTGTAGTTTTTGATAGTTTACAGTATATATAACACATATTTGGTGTACTTTTTGATATTTTATGTACAGTATGTAATATATATTTACTGTAATTTTTGATATTTTATTTACAGTATATAAAATGTATTTGGTGTACTTTTAGTTAATATTATATGTACAATATATGTAATATATTTACTGTACTATTTGATATTTTACATACAGTATATAAGATATATTTGGTGACCTTCCGATATTTTTTGTAAATTATATAATATATATTTGGTGTACATTTGGATATTTTACATAGGGTGTGTAATATATATTTACTGTATTTTGGATATTTTATTTACACCATATAATGTACATTTGGAGTAATTTTTGATATTTTATGTACAGTATATTGAATATAATTACTGTAGTTTTTAATAGTTTATTTACAGTATATATAACACATATTTGGTGTACTTTTTGATATTTTATGTATAGTATGTAATATATATTTACTGTAATTTTTGATATTTTATTTACAGTATATAAAATGTATTTGGTGTACTTTTAGTTAATATTATATGTACAATATATGAAATATATTTACTGTACTTTTTGATATTTTATGTACAGTATATGAGATATATTTGGTGTCCTTTGATATTTATTGTAAATTATAAAATATATACTTGGTGTAGTTTTTGATATTTTACATAGTGTGTGTCATATATATTCACTGTCCTTTTTGATATTTTATTTACGGTATATAATATACATTTGGTGTGATTTTTGAAATTTTATGTACAGTATATTAAATATAATTACTGTAGTTTTTGATAGTTTACAGTATATATAACACATATTTGGTGTACTTTTTGATATTTTATGTACAGTATGTAATATATATTTACTGTAATTTTTGATATTTTATTTACAGTATATAAAATGTATTTGGTGTACTTTTAGTTAATATTATATGTACAATATATGTAATATATTTACTGTACTTTTTGATATTTTACATACAGTATATAAGATATATTTGGTGACCTTCTGATATTTTTCGTAAATTATATAATATATATTTGGTGTAAATTTGGATATTTTACATAGGGTGTGTTATATATATTTACTGTATTTTGGATATTTTATTTACACCATATAATGTACATTTGGAGTAATTTTTGATATTTTATGTACAGTATATTGAATATAATTACTGTGGTTTTTAATAGTTTATTTACAGTATATATAACACATATTTGGTGTACTTTTTGATATTTTATGTATAGTATGTAATATATATTTACTGTAATTTTTGATTATTTACAGTATATAAAATGTATTTGGTGTACTTTTAGTTAATATTATATGTACAATATATGAAATATATTTACTGTACTTTCTCATATTTTTTGTACAGTATAGAATATATAATTTGTGTCCTTTTGATATTTTACGTAAATTATATAATATATATTTGGTGTAGCTTTTGATATTTTACATAGGGTATGTCATATGTATTTACTGTACTTTTTGATATTTTATTCACAGTAAATAATTTACATTTGGTGTAATTTTTGATATTTCATGTACAGTATATTAAATATAATTACTGTAGTTTTTGATAGTTTATTTACAGTATATATAACACATATTTGGTGTACTTTTTGATATTTTATGTACAGTATGTAGTATATATTTACTGTACTTTTTGATATTTTATTTACAGTACATGAAATGTATTTGGTGTACTTTTAGTTAATATTATATGTACAATATATGAAATATATTTACTGTTCTTTTTGATATTTTATGTACAGTATATAATATATATTTGGTGTCCTTTTGATATTTTATGTGAAGTTTATAATATATATTTAGTGTAGTTTTTGATATTTTCCATAGGGTGTGTAATATATATTTACTGTAATTTTTGATATTTTATTTACAGTAAATATTATACATTTGGTGTAATTTTTGATATTTTATGTACAGTATATTAAATATAATTACTGTAGTTTTTGATTGTTTATTTACAGTATATATAACACATATTTGGTCTACTTTTTGATATTTTATGTACAGTATGTAATATATATTTACTGTAATTTTTGATAATTTATTTACAGTATATAAAATGTATTTGGTGTACTTTTAGTTAATATTATATATACAATATATGAAATATATTTACTGTACTTTTTGATATTTTATGTACAGTATAGAATTTATATTTGGTGTCCTTTTGATATTTTATGTAAATTAGATAAAATTTATTTGGTGTAGTTTGTGATATTTCATAGGGTGTGTAATGTATATTTACTGTATTTTTTGATATTTGTTTACAGTATATAATATACATTTGGTGTAATTTTTGATATTTTATGTACAGTATATTAAATATAATTACTATAGTTTTTGATAGTTTATTTACAGTATATATAACACATATTTGCTGTACTTTTTGATATTTTCTGTACAGTATGTAATATATATTTACTGTACTTTTTGATATTTTATTTTCTGTATAAAAATGTATTTGGTGTACTTTTAGTTAATAATATATGTACAATGAATGAAATATATATACTGTACTTTTTGATATTTTATGTACAATATATAAGATATATTTGGTGTCCTTTTTATATTCTATGTAAATTAAATAATATATATTTGGTGTAATATTTGATATTTTACATAGGGTGTGTAGTATATATTTACTGACCTTTTTGATATTTTATTTACAGTATTTAATTTAGGTTTGGTGTAATTTTTGATATATTATATACAGTAGATTGAATATGATTACTGTAGTTTTTGATATTTACAGTATATATAACACATATTTGGTGTCCTTTTGATATTTTATGTAAATTATATAATATATACTTGCTGTAGATTCTGATATTTTACATAGGGTGTGTAAGATATATTTACTGTACTTTTTGATATTTTATTTACAGTAAATAATATACATTTGGTGTAATTTTTGATATTTTATGTACAGTATATTAAATATAATTACTGCAGTTTTTGATAGTTTATTTACAGTATATATAACACATATTTGGTGTACTTTTTGATATTTTATGTACAGAATGTAATATATATTTACTGTACTTTTTGATATTTTATTTACAGTATATGAAATGTATTTGGTGTACTTTTAGTTAATATTATATGTACAATATATGAAATATATTTACTGTACATTTTGATATTTCTTATTCAGTATATAAGGTATATTTGGTGTCCTTATGATATTTTATGTAAATTATATAATATACATTTTGTGTAGTTTGTCATATTTTACATCGGGTGTGTAATGTATATTTACTGTACTTTTTGGTATTTTCTTTACAGTAAATTATATATTTGGTGTAATTTTTGATATTTTATGTACAGTATATTAAACATAATTACTGTAGATTTGATAGTTTATTTACAGTATATATAACACATATTTGGTGTACTTTTTGATATTTTATGTACAGTATGTAATATATATTCACTGTAATTTTTGGTATTTTATTTACACTATATAAAATGTATTTGGTGTACTTTTAGTTAATATTATATGTACAATATATGAAATATATTTACTGTACTTTTGCTATTTTATGTACAGTATATAAGATATATTTGGAGTCCTTTTGATATTTTATGTAAATTATATAATATATATTTGGTGTAGATTGTGATATTTTACATACGGTGTGTAATATATATTTACTTTTCTTTTTGATATTTTATTTACACTATATGAAATGTATTTGGTGTACTTTTAGTTAATATTACATGTACAATATATGAAATATATTTACTATACTTTTTGATATTTTATGTACAGTACATAAGATATATTTTGTGTCATTTTGATATTTTATGTAAATTATATAATATATATTTGGTGTAGATTGTGATATTTTACATACGGTGTGTAATATATATTTACTGTACATTTTGATATTTTATTTACAGTAAATAATATACATTTGGTGTAATTTTTGATATTTTATGTACAGTATGTTAAATATAATTACTGTAGTTTTTGATAGTTTATTTACAGTATATATAACACATATTTGATGTACTTTTTGATATTTTATGTACAGTATGTAATACATATTTACTGTAATTTTTGATATTTTATTTACAGTATATAAAATGTATTTGGTGTACTTTCAGTTAATATTATATGTACAATATACGAAATATATTTACTGTACATTTTGATATTTTATGTACAGTACATAAGATATATTTGGTGTCCTTTTAATATTTTACGTAAATTATATAATATATATTTGGTGTAGTTTGTGATATTTTACATAGGGTGTGTCATATATATTTACTGTACTTTTTGATATTTTATTTACAGTATATAATATACATTTGGTATAATTTTTGATATTTTTTGTACAGTATATTATATATAATTACTGTAGTTTTGATAGCTTATTTATAGTATATATAACACATATTTGGTGTACTTTTTGATATTTTATGTACAGCATGTAATATATATTTACTGTACTTTTTGATATTTTATTTACAGTATATAAAATGTATTTGGTGTACTTTTAGTTAATATTATATGTACAATATATGAAATACATTTACTGTACTTTTTGATATTTTTTGTACAGTATAGAAGATATATTTGGTGGCCTTTTGATATTTTATGTATATTATATAATATATATTTGGTGTAGTTTGTGATATTTTACATAGGGTGTGTCATATATATTTACTGTAATTTTTGATATTTTATTTACAGTATATAATATACATATTGTTGTAATTTTTGATATTTTATGTAGAGTATATTAAATATAATTACTGTAGTTTTTGATAGTTTATTTACAGTATATATAATACATATTTGGTGGTCTTTTTGATATTTTATGTACAGTATGTAATATATATTTACTGAAATTTTTGATAATTTATTTACAGTATATAAAATGTATTTGGTGTACTTTTAGTTAATATTAAATATACAATATAAGAAATATATTTACTGTACTTTTTGATATTTTTTGTACAGTATAGAAGATATATTTGGTGTCCTTTTGATATTTTATGTAAATTACATAATATATATTTGGTGTAGTTTTTGATATTTTACAGAGGGTTTGTCATATACATTTACTGTACTTTTTGATATTTTATTTACTGTATATAATATACATTTGGTGTAATTTTTGATATTTTATGTACAGTATATTATATATAATTAGTGTAGTTTTGATAGTTTATTTATAGTATATATAACACATATTTGGTGTACTTTTTGATATTTTATGTACAGTATGTAATATATATTTACTGTAATTTTGATATTTTATTTACAGTATATAAAATGTATTTGGTGTACTTTTAGTTAATATTATATTTACACTATATGAAATATATTTACTGTATTTTTTGATATTTTATGTACAGTATATAATATATATTTGGTGTCCTTTTGATATTTTATGTGAATTTTATAATATATATTTGTTGTAGTTTTTGATATTTTACATAGGGTGTGTAATATATATTTACTGTATTTTGATATTTTATTTACAGTATATAATATACATTTGGTGTAATTTTTGATATTTTAAGTACAGTATATTAAATATAATTACTGTAGTTTTTGATAGTTTATTTACAGTATATATAACACATATTTGGTGTACTTTTTGATATTTTATGTACAGTATGTAATATATATTTACTGTACTTTTGATATTTTATTTTCAGTATACAAAATGTATTTCGTGTACTTTTAGTTAATATTATATGTACAATGTATGAAATATATATACTGTACTTTTTGATATTTTATGTACAATATATAGGATATATTTGGTGTCCTTTTTATATTCTAAGTAAATTATATAATATATATTTGGTGTAATTTTTGATATTTTACATAGGGTGTGTAGTATATATTTACTGTCCTTTTTGATATTTTATTTACAGTATTTAATGTATATTTGGTGTAATTTTTGATATTTTATATACAGTACATTGGATATGATTACTGTAGTTTTTGATATTTACAGTATATATAACACATATTTGGTGTACTTTTTGATGTTTTATGTACAGTATGTAATATAAATTTACTGTAACTTTGATATTTTATTTAGAGTATATAAAATGTATTTGGTGTAATTTTAGTTAATATTATATGTACAATATATGAAATATATTTACTGTACATTTTGATATTTTATGTACAGTATAGAAGATATATTTGGTGTCCTTTTGATATTTTATGTAAATTATATAATATATATTTGGTGTAGTTTGTGATATTTTACATACGGTGTGTAATGTATATTTACTGTACTTTTTGATATTTTATTTACAGTATATAATATACATTTGGTGTAATATTTGATATTTTATGTACAGTATATTAAATATAATTAATGTAGTTTTTGATAGTTTATTTACAGTATATATAACACATATTTGGTGTACTTTTTGATATTTTATGTACAGTATGTAATATATATTTACTGTAATATTTGATATTTTATTTACATTATATAAAATGTATTTGGTGTACTTTTGGTTAATATTATATGTACAATATATGAAATATATTTACTGTAATTTTTGATATTTTATGTACGGTATAGAGGATATATTTGGTGTCCTTTTGATATTTTATGTAAATTATATAATATATATTTGGTGTAGATTGTGATATTTTACATAGGGTGTGTAAGATATATTTACTGTACTTTTTGATATTTTATTTACAGTAAATAATATACATTTGGTGTAATTTTTGATATTTTATGTACAGTATATTAAATATAATTACTGTAGTTTTTGATTGTGTATTTACAGTATATATAACACATATTTGGTGTACTTTTTGATATTTTATGTACAGTATGTAATATATATTTACTGTATTTTTGATATTTTATTTACAGTATATAAAATGTATTTGGTGTACTTTTAGTTAATATTATATGTACAATATATGAAATATATTTACTGTACATTTTAATATTTTATGTACAGTATAGAAGATATATTTGTTGTCCTTTTGATATTTTCTGTAAATTATATAATATATATTTGGCGTAGATTGTGATATTTTACATAGGGTGTGTAAGATATATTTACTGTACTTTTTGATATTTTATTTACAGTAAATAGTATACATTTGGTGTAATTTTTGATATTTTATGTACAGAATATTAAATATAATTACTGCAGTTTTGGATAGTTTATTTACAGTACATATAACACATATTGGGTGCACTTTTTGATGTTTTATGTACAGAATGTAATATATATTTACTGTACTTTTTGATATTTTATTTACAGTATATAAAATGTATTTGGTGTACTTTTAGTTAATATTATGTGTACAATATATGAAATATATTTACTGTACTTTTTGATATTTTATGTACATTATAGAAGATATATTTGGTGTCCTTTTGGTATTTTTTGTAAATTATATAATATTTATTTGGTGTAGTTGGTGATATTTTACATAGGGTGTGTTATATATATTTACTGTACTTTTTGATATTTTATTTACAGTATATAATAGACATTTGGTGTAATTTTTGATATTTTATGTACAGTATAGTAAATATAATTACTGTAGTTTTTGATAGTTTATTTACAGTATACATTACACATATTTGGTGTACTTTTTGATATTTTATGTACACTATGTAATATATATTTACTGTACTTTTTGATATTTTTTTTACAGTATATAAAATGTGTTTGGTGTACTTTTAGTTAATATTATATATACAATATATGAAATATATTTACTGTACTTTTTGATATTTTATGTACAGTATAGAAGATATATTTGGTGTACTTTTGATATTTTATGTAAATTATATAATATATATTTGGTGTAGTTTGTGATATTTCATAGGGTGTGTAATGTGTACTTACTGTACTTTTTGATATTTTATTTACAGTATATAATATACATTAGGTGTAATTTTTGATATTTTATGTACAGTATATTAAATATAATTACTGTAGTTTTTGATAGTTTATTTACAGTATATGTAACACATATTTAGTGTACTTTTTGATATTTTCTGTACAGTATGTAATATATATTTACTGTACTTTTGATATTTCATTTTCAGTATACAAAATGTATTTCGTGTACTTTTAGTTAATAATATATGTACAATGTATGAAATATATATACTGTACTTTTTGATATTTTATGTACAATATATAAGATATATTTGGTGTCCTTTTTATATTCTAAGTAAATTATATAATATATATTTGGTGTAATTTTTGATATTTTACATAGGGTGTGTAATATATATTTACTGTCCTTTTTGATATTTTATTTACAGTATTTAATGTATATTTGGTGTAATTTTTGATATTTTATATACAGTACATTGGATATGATTACTGTAGTTTTTGATATTTACAGTATATATAACACATATTTGGTGTACTTTTTGATGTTTTATGTACAGTATGTAATATAAATTTACTGTAATTTTGATATTTTATTTAGAGTATATAAAATGTATTTGGTGTACTTTTAGTTAATATTATATGTACAATATATGAAATATATTTACTGTACTTTTTGATATTTTGTGTACAGTATAGAAGATATATTTGGTGTCCTTTTGTTATTTTATGTAAATTATATAATATATATTTGGTGTAGTTTTTGATATTTTACATAGGGTGTGTCATATATATTTACTGTACTTTTTGATATTTTATTTACAGTATATAATATACATTTGGTGTAATTTTTGATATTTTATGAACAGTATAGTAAATATAATTACTGTAGTTTTTGATAGTTTATTTACAGTATATATAACACATATTTGGTGTAGTTTTTGATATTTTATGTACAGTATGTAATATATATTTACTGTAATTTTTGATAATTTACTTACAGTATATAAAATGTATTTGGTGTTCTTTTCGTTAATATTATATATACACAATATATGAAATATATTTACTGTACTTTCTCATATTTTTTGTACAGTATAGAATATATAATTTGTGTCCTTTTGATATTTTACGTAAATTATATAATATATATTTGGTGTAGCTTTTGATATTTTACATAGGGTATGTCATATGTATTTACTGTACTTTTTGATATTTTATTCACAGTAAATAATTTACATTTGGTGTAATTTTTGATATTTCATGTACAGTATATTAAATATAATTACTGTAGTTTTTGATAGTTTATTTACAGTATATATAACACATATTTGGTGTACTTTTTGATATTTTATGTACAGTATGTAGTATATATTTACTGTACTTTTTGATATTTTATTTACAGTACATGAAATGTATTTGGTGTACTTTTAGTTAATATTATATATACAATATATGAAATATATTTACTGTTCTTTTTGATATTTTATGTACAGTATATAATATGTATTTGGTGTCCTTTTGATATTTTATGTGAAGTTTATAATATATATTTAGTGTAGTTTTTGATATTTTCCATAGGGTGTGTCATATATATTTACTGTAATTTTTGATATTTTATTTACAGTAAATATTATACATTTGGTGTAATTTTTGATATTTTATGTACAGTATATTAAATATAATTACTGTAGTTTTTGATTGTTTATTTACAGTATATATAACACATATTTGGTCTACTTTTTGATATTTTATGTACAGTATGTAATATATATTTACTGTAATTTTTGATAATTTATTTACAGTATATAAAATGTATTTGGTGTACTTTTAGTTAATATTATATATACAATATATGAAATATATTTACTGTACTTTTTGATATTTTATGTACAGTATAGAAGTTATATTTGGTGTCCTTTTGATATTTTATGTAAATTAGATAAAATTTATTTGGTGTAGTTTGTGATATTTCATAGGGTGTGTAATGTATATTTACTGTATTTTTTGATATTTTGTTTACAGTATATAATATACATTTGGTGTAATTTTTGATATTTTATGTACAGTATATTAAATATAATTACTATAGTTTTTGATAGTTTATTTACAGTATATATAACACATATTTGCTGTACTTTTTGATATTTTCTGTACAGTATGTAATATATATTTACTGTACTTTTTGATATTTTATTTTCAGTATAAAAATGTATTTGGTGTACTTTTAGTTAATAATATATGTACAATGAATGAAATATATATACTGTACTTTTTGATATTTTATGTACAATATATAAGATATATTTGGTGTCCTTTTTATATTCTATGTAAATTAAATAATATATATTTGGTGTAATATTTGATATTTTACATAGGGTGTGTAGTATATATTTACTGTCCTTTTTGATATTTTATTTACAGTATTTAATTTAGGTTTGGTGTAATTTTTGATATTATATATATAGTACATTGAATATGATTACTGTAGTTTTTGATATTTACAGTATATATAACACATATTTGGTGTCCTTTTGATATTTTATGTAAATTATATAATATATATTTGCTGTAGATTCTGATATTTTACATAGGGTGTGTAAGATATATTTACTGTACTTTTTGATATTTTATTTACAGTAAATAATATACATTTGGTGTAATTTTTGATATTTTATGTACAGTATATTAAATATAATTACTGCAGTTTTTGATAGTTTATTTACAGTATATATAACACATATTTGGTGTACTTTTTGATATTTTATGTACAGAATGTAATATATATTTACTGTACTTTTTGATATTTTATTTACAGTATATGAAATGTATTTGGTGTACTTTTAGTTAATATTATATGTACAATATATGAAATATATTTACTGTACATTTTGATATTTCTTGTTCAGTATATAAGGTATATTTGGTGTCCTTATGATATTTTATGTAAATTATATAATATACATTTTGTGTAGTTTGTCATATTTTACATCGGGTGTGTAATGTATATTTACTGTACTTTTTGGTATTTTCTTTACAGTAAATTATATATTTGGTGTAATTTTTGATATTTTATGTACAGTATATTAAACATAATTACTGTAGTTTTGATAGTTTATTTACAGTATATATAACACATATTTGGTGTACTTTTTGATATTTTATGTACAGTATGTAATATATATTCACTGTAATTTTTGGTATTTTATTTACACTATATAAAATGTATTTGGTGTACTTTTAGTTAATATTATATGTACAATATATGAAATATATTTACTGTACTTTTGCTATTTTATGTACAGTATATAAGATATATTTGGAGTCCTTTTGATATTTTATGTAAATTATATAATATATATTTGGTGTAGATTGTGATATTTTACATACGGTGTGTAATATATATTTACTTTTCTTTTTGATATTTTATTTACACTATATGAAATGTATTTGGTGTACTTTTAGTTAATATTACATGTACAATATATGAAATATATTTACTATACTTTTTGATATTTTATGTACAGTACATAAGATATATTTTGTGTCATTTTGATATTTTACGTAAATTATATAATATATATTTGGTGTAGTTTGTGATATTTTACATAGGGTGTGTCATATATATTTACTGTACTTTTTGATATTTTATTTACAGTATATAATATACATTTGGTATAATTTTTGATATTTTTTGTACAGTATATTATATATAATTACTGTAGTTTTGATAGCTTATTTATAGTATATATAACACATATTTGGTGTACTTTTTGATATTTTATGTACAGCATGTAATATATATTTACTGTACTTTTTGATATTTTATTTACAGTATATAAAATGTATTTGATGTACTTTTAGTTAATATTATATGTACAATATATGAAATACATTTACTGTACTTTTTGATATTTTTTGTACAGTATAGAAGATATATTTGGTGGCCTTTTGATATTTTATGTAAATTATATAATATATATTTGGTGTAGTTTGTGATATTTTACATAGGGTGTGTCATATATATTTACTGTAATTTTTGATATTTTATTTACAGTATATAATATACATATTGTTGTAATTTTTGATATTTTATGTACAGTATATTAAATATAATTACTGTAGTTTTTGATAGTTTATTTACAGTATATATAATACATATTTGGTGGTCTTTTTGATATTTTATGTACAGTATGTAATATATATTTACTGAAATTTTTGATAATTTATTTACAGTATATAAAATGTATTTGGTGTACTTTTAGTTAATATTAAATATACAATATAAAAAATATATTTACTGTACTTTTTGATATTTTTTGTACAGTATAGAAGATATATTTGGTGTCCTTTTGATATTTTATGTAAATTACATAATATATATTTGGTGTAGTTTTTGATATTTTACAGAGGGTTTGTCATATACATTTACTGTACTTTTTGATATTTTATTTACTGTATATAATATACATTTGGTGTAATTTTTGATATTTTATGTACAGTATATTATATATAATTAGTGTAGTTTTGATAGTTTATTTATAGTATATATAACAGATATTTGGTGTACTTTTTGATATTTTATGTACAGTATGTAATATATATTTACTGTAATTTTGATATTTTATTTACAGTATATAAAATGTATTTGGTGTACTTTTAGTTAATATTATATTTACACTATATGAAATATATTTACTGTATTTTTTGATATTTTATGTACAGTATATAATATATATTTGGTGTCCTTTTGATATTTTATGTGAATTTTATAATATATATTTGTTGTAGTTTTTGATATTTTACATAGGGTGTGTAATATATATTTACTGTACTTTTTGATATTTTATTTACAGTATATAATATACATTTGGTGTAATTTTTGATATTTTAAGTACAGTATATTAAATATAATTACTGTAGTTTTTGATAGTTTATTTACAGTATATATAACACATATTTGGTGTACTTTTTGATATTTTATGTACAGTATTTAATATATATTTACTGTAATTTTTGATAATTTATTTACAGTATATAAAATGTATTTGGTGTACTTTTAGTTAATATTATATATACAATATATGAAATATATTTACTGTACATTTTGATATTTTATGTACAGTATAGAAGATATATTTGGTGTCCTTTTGATATTTTATGTAAATTATATAATATATATTTGGTGTAGTTTGTGATATTTTACATAGGGTGTGTCATATATATTTACTGTACTTTTTGATATTTTATTTACAGTATATAATATACATTTGGTGTAATTTTTGATATTTTATGTACAGTATATTAAATATAATTACTGTAGTTTTTGATAGTTTATTTACAGTATATATTACACATATTTGGTGTACTTTTTGATATTTTATGTACAGTATGTAATATATATTTACTGTAATTTTTGATATTTTATTTACAGTATATAAAATGTATTTGGTGTACTTTTAGTTAATATTATATGTACAATATAGGAAATATATTTACTGTACATTTTGATATTTTATGTACAGTATATAAGATATATTTGATGTCCTTTTGAAATTTTATGTAAATTATATAATATATATTTGGTGTAGATTGTGATATTTTACATAGGGTGTGTAATATATATTTACTGTACTTTTTGATATTTTATTTACAGTAAATAATATACATTTGGTGTAATTTTTGATATTTTATGTACAGTATATTAAATATAATTACTGCAGTTTTTGATAGATTATTTACAGTATATATTACACATATTTGGTGTACTTTTTATATTTTATGTACAGAATGTAATATATATTTACTGTATTTTTGATATTTTATTTACAGTACAGTAAAATGTATTTGGTGTACTTTTAGTTAGTATTATATGTACAATATATGAAATATATTTACTGTACATTTTGATATTTTATGTTCAGTATATAAGGTATATTTGTTGTCGTTTTGGGATTTTATGTAAATTATATAATATATATTTGGTGTAGTTTGTGATATTTTACATAGGGTGTGTAATGTATATTTACTGTACTTTTTGGTATTTTATTCACAGTAAATAATATACATTTGGTGTAATTTTTGATATTTTATGTACAGTACATTAAATATAATTACTGTAGTTTTTGATAGTTTATTTACAGTATATATAACACATATTTGGTGTACTTTTTGATATTTTATGTACAGTATGTAATATATATTTACTGTACTTTTTGATATTTTATTTACAGTATATAAAATGTATTTGGTGTACTTTTAGTTAATATTAAATGTACAATATATGAAATATATTTACTGTACATTTTGATATTTTATGTACACTATATAAGATATATTTGGTGTCCTTTTGATATTTTATGTAAATTATATAATATATATTTGGTGTAGATTGTGATATTTTACATAAGGTGTGTAAGATATATTTAGTGTACTTTTTGATATTTTATTTACAGTAAATAATATACATTTGGTGTAATTTTTGATATTTTATGTACAGTATATTAAATATAATTAGTGTAGTTTTGATAGTTTATTTACAGTATACATAACACATATTTGGTGTACTTTTTGATATTTTATGTACAGTATGAAATATATATTTACTGTAATTTTTGATAATTTATTTACAGTATATAAAATGTATTTGGTGTACTTTTAGTTAATATTATATGTACAATATATGAAATATATTTACAGTAACTTTGATATTTTATGTACACTATATAAGATATATTTGGTGTCCTTTTTATATTTTATGTAAGTTACATAATATATATTTGGTGTAGTTTGTGATATTTTACATAGGGTGTGTAATATATATTTACTGTACATTTTGATATTTTATTTACAGTATATAATATACATTTGGTGTAATTTTTGATATTTTATGTACAGTATATTAAATATAATTACTGTAGATTTGATAGTTTATTTACAGTATATATTACACATATTTGGTGTACTTTTTGATATTTTATGTACAGTATGTAATATATATTTACATTATTTTTGATATTTTATTTACAGTAAATAAAATGTATTTGGTGTAATTTTAGTTAATATTATATGTACAATATAGGAAATTTATTTACTGTACATTTTGATATTTTATGTCCACTATATAAGATATATTTGGTGTCCTTTTGATACTTTTTGTAAATTATATAATATATATTTGGTGTAGATTGTGATATTTTACATAGGGTGTGTAAGATATATTTACTGTACTTTTTGATATTTTATTTACAGTAAATAATATACATTTGGTGTAATTTTTGATATTTTATGTACAGTATATTAAATATAATTACTGCAGTTTTTGATAGTTAATTTATAGTATATAAAACACAAATTTGGTGTACTTTTTGATATTTTATGTACAGAATGTAATATATATTTACTGTACATTTTGATATTTTATTTACAGTATATAAAATGCATTTGGTGTACTTTTAGTTAATATTATATGTACAATATATGAAATCCATTTACTGTACATTTTGATATTTCATGTTCAGTATATAAGATATATTTGGTGTCCTTTTGATACTTTATGTAAATTATATAATATATAATTGGTGAAGTTTGTGATATTTTACATAGGGTGTGTAATATATATTTACTGTACTTTTTGATATTTTATTTACAGTATATAATATACATTTGGTGTAATTTTTGATATTTTATGTACAGTATATTAAATATAATTACTGTAGTTTTTGATAGTTTATTTACAGTATGTATTACACATATTTGGTGTACTTTTTGATATTTTATGTACAGTATGTAATATATATTTACTGTATTTTTGATATTTTATTTACAGTATATAAAATGTATTTGGTGTACTTTTAGTTAATGTTATATGTACAATATTGGAAATATATTTACTGTACATTTTGATATTTTATGTACACTATATAAGATATATTTGGTGTCCTTTTGATATTTTATGTAAATTATATAATATATTTTTGGTGTAGATTGTGATATTTTACATAGGGTGTGTAAGATATATTTACTGCACTTTTTGATATTTTATTTACAGTAAATAATATACATTTGGTTTAATTTTTGATATTTTATGTACAGTATATTAAATATAATTACTGCAGTTTTTGATAGTTTATTTACAGTATATAAAACACAAATTTGGTGTACTTTTTGATATTTTATGTACAGAATGTAATATATATTTACTGTACATTTTGATATTTTATTTACAGTATATAAAATGTATTTGGTGTACTGTTAGTTAATATTATATGTACAATATATGAAATATATTTACTGTACATTTTGATATTTCATGTTCAGTATATAAGATATATTTGGTGTCCTTTTGATATTTTATGTAAATTATATAATATATATTTGGTGTAGTTTGTGATATTTTACATAGGGTGTGTAATATATATTTACTGTACTTTTTGGTATTTTCTTTACAGTTAATAATATATATTTGGTGTAATTTTTGATATTTTTTGTACAGTTTATTAAATATAATTAGTGTAGTTTTGATACTTTATTTACAGTATATATAACACATATTTGGTGTACTTTTTGATAATTTATGTACAGTATGTAATATATATTTACTGTAATTTTGATAATTTATTTACAGTATATAAAATGTATTTGGTGTACTTTTAGTTTATATTATATGTACAATATATGAAATATATTTACTGAACATTTTGATATTTTATGTACAGTATATAAGATATATTTGGTGTCCTTTTGATATTTTATGTAAATTATATAATATATATTTGGTGTAGATTGTGATATTTTACATAGGGTGTGTAAGATATATTTACTGTACTTTTTGATATTTTATTTACAGTAAATAATATACATTTGGTGTAATTTTTGATATTTTATGTACAGTATATTAAATATAATTACTGCAGTTTTTGATAGTTTATTTACAGTATATAAAACACAAATTTGGTGTACTTTTTGATATTTTATGTACAGAATGTAATATATATTTACTGTACATTTTGATATTTTATTTACAGTATATAAAATGTATTTGGTGTACTTTTAATTAATATTATATGTACAATATATGAAATATATTTACTGTACATTTTGATATTTCATGTTCAGTATATAAGATATATTTGGTGTTCTTTTGATATTTTATGTAAATTATATAATATATATTTGGTGTAGTTTGTGATATTTTACATAGGGTGTGTAATATATATTTACTGTACATTTTGGTATTTTCTTTACAGTAAATAATATATATTTGGTGTAATTTTTGATATTTTATGTACAGTATATTAAATATAATTAGTGTAGTTTTGATAGTTTATTTACATTATATATAACACATATTTGGTGTACTTTTTGATATATTATGTACAGTATGTAATATATATTTACTGTAATTTTTGATAATTTATTTACAGTATATAAAATGTATTTGGTGTACTTTTAGTTAATATTATATGTACAATATAGGAAATATATTTACTGTACTTTTTGATATTTTATGTACAGTATAATATATATATTTGGTGTCCTTTTGATATTTTATGTAAATTATATAATATATATTTGGTGTAGATTGTGATATTTTACATAGGGTGTGTAATATATATTTACTGTACTTTTTGATATTTTATTTACAGTAAATAATATACATTTGGTTTAATTTTTGATATTTTATGTACAGTATATTAAGTATAATTACTGCAGTTTTTGATAGTTATTTACAGTATATAAAACACAAATTTGGTGTACCTTTTGATATTTTATGTACAGAATGTAATATATATTTACTGTACTTTTGATATTTTATTTACAGTATATAAAATGTATTTGGTGTACTTTTAGTTAATATTATATGTACAATATATGAAATATATTTACTGTACATTTTGATATTTCATGTTCAGTATATAAGATATAATTGGTGTCCTTTTGATATTTTATGGAAATTATATAATATATATTTGGTGTAGTTTGTGATATTTTACATAGGGTGTGTAATATATATTTACTGTACTTTTTGGTATTTTCTTTACAGTAAATAATATATATTTGGTGTAATTTTTGATATTTTATGTACAGTATATTAAATATAATTAGTGTAGTTTTGATATTTTATTTACAGTATATATAACACATATTTGGTGTACTTTTTGATATTTTATGTACAGTATGTAATATATATTTACTGCAATTTTTGATAATTTATTTACAGTATATAAAATGAATTTGGTGTACTTTTAGTTAATATTATATATACAATATATGAAATATATTTACTGTACATTTTGATATTTTATGTACAGTATATAAGATATATTTGGTGTCCTTTTGATATATTATGTAAATTTTATAATTTATATTTGGTGAAGTTTGTGATATTTTACATAGGGTGTGTAATATATATTTATTGTACTTTTTGATATTTTATTTACAGTATATAATATACATTCGGTGTAATTTTTTATATTTTATGTACAGTATATTTAATATAATTAGTGTAGTTTTAATAGTTTATTTACAGTATATATAACACATATTTGGTGTACTTTTTGATATTTTTTGTACAGTATGTAATATAGATTTACTGTAATTTTTGATAATTTATTTACAGTATATGAAATGTATTTGGTGTACTTTTAGTTAATATTATATGTACAATATATGAAATATATTTACTGTACTTTTTGATATTTTATGTACAGTATATAAGATATATTTGGTGTCCTTTTGATATTTTATGTAAATTATATAATATATATTTGGTGTAGATTGTGATATTTTACATAGGGTGTGTAATATATATTTACTGTACTTTTTGATATTTTATTTACAGTAAATAATATACATTTGGTTTAATTTTTGACATTTTATGTACAGTATATTAAATACAATTACTGCAGTTTTTGATAGTTTATTTACAGTATATAAAACACAAATTTGGTGTACTTTTTGATATTTTATGTACAGAATGTAATATATATTTACTGTATATTTTGATAATTTATTTACAGTATATAAAATGTATTTGGTGTACTTTTAGTTAATATTATATGTACAATATATGAAATATATTTACTGTACATTTTGATATTTCATGTTCAGTATATAAGATATATTTGGTGTCCTTTTGATATTTTATGTAAATTATATAATATATATTTTGTGTAGTTTGTGATATTTTACATAGGGTGTGTAATATATATTTACTGTATTTTTGGTATTTTCTTTACAGTAAATAATATATATTTGGTGTAATTTTTGATATTTTATGTACAGTATATTAAATATAATTAGTGTAGTTTTGATAGTTTATTTACAGTATATATAACACATATTTGGTGTACTTTTTGATATTTTATGTACAATGTGTAATATATATTTACTGTAATTTTTGATAATTTATTTACTGTATATAAAATGTATTTGGTGTACTTTTAGTTAATATTATATGTACAATATATGAAATATATTTACTGTACATTTTGATATTTTATGTACAGTATATAATCTATATTTGGTGTCCTTTTGAAATTTTATGTAAATTATATAATATATATTTGGTGTAGATTGTGATATTTTACATAGAGTGTGTAATATATATTTACTGTACTTTTTGGTATTTTCTTTACAGTAAATAATATATATTTGGTGTAATTTTTGATATTTTATGTACAGTATATTAAATATATTTAGTGTAGTTTTGATAGTTTATTTACAGTATATATAACACATATTTGGTGTACTTTTTGATATTTTATGTACAGTATGTAATATATATTTACTGTAATTTTTGATAACTTATTTACAGTATATAAAATGAATTTGGTGTACTTTTAGTTAATATTATATATAGAATATATGAAATATATTTACTGTACATTTTAATATTTTATGTACAGTATAGAAGATATATTTGGTGTCCTTTTGATATTTTATGTAAATTATATAATATATATTTGGTGAAGTTTGTGATATTTTACATAGGGTGTGTAATATATATTTACTGTACTTTTTGATATTTTATTTACAGTATATAACATACATTTGGTGTAATTTTTGATATTTTATGTACAGTATATTAAATATAATTAGTGTAGTTTTGATAGTTTATTTACAGTATATATAACACATATTTGGTGTACTTTTTGATATTTTATGTACAGTATGTAATATATGTTTACTGTAATTTTTCATAATGTATTTACAGTATATAAAATGTATTTGGTGTACTTTTAGTTAATATTATATGTATAATATATGAAATATATTTACTGTATATTTTGATATTTTATGTACAGTATATAAGATATATTTGGTGTCCTTTTGATATTTTATGTAAATTATATGATATATATTTGGTGTAGATTGTGATATTTTACATAGGGTGTGTAATATATATTTACTGTACTTTTTGATATTTTATTTACAGTAAATAATATACATTTGGTTTAATTTTTGATATTTTATGTACAGTATATTAAATATAATTACTGCAGTTTTTGATAGTTTATTTACAGTATATATAACACAAATTTGGTGTACTTTTTGATATTTTATGTACAGAATGTAATATATATTTACTGTACATTTTGATATTTTATTTACAGTATATAAAATGTATTTGGTGTACTTTTAGTTAATATTATATGTTCAATATATGAAATATATTTACTGTACATTTTGATATTTCATGTACAGTATATAAGATATATTTGGTGTCCTTTTGATATTTTATGTAAATTATATAATATATATTTGGTGTAGTTGGTGATATTTTACATAGGGTGTGTAATATATATTTACTGTACTTTTTGGTATTTTCTTTACAGTAAATAATATACATTTGGTGTAATTTTTGATATTTTATGTACAGTATATTAAATATAATTACTGTAGTTTTTGAGAGTTTATTTACATTATATATAACATATATTTGGTGTACTTTTTGATATTTTATGTACAGTATGTAATATATATTTACTGTATTTTTGATATTTTATTTACAGTATATAAAATGTATTTGGTGTACTTTTAGTTAATATTATATGTACAATATAGGAAATATATTTACTGTACATTTTGATATTTTATGTACACTATATAAGATATATTTGGTGTCCTTTTGATATTTTATGTAAATTATATAATATATATTTGGTGTAGTTTGTGATATTTTACATAGGGTGTGTAAGATATATTTAGTGTACTTTTTGATATTTTATTTACAGTAAATAATATACATTTGGTGTAATTTTTGATATTTTATGTACAGTATGTTAAATATAATTACTGCAGTTTTTGATAGTTTATTTACAGTATATATAACACATATTTGGTGTACTTTTTGATATTTTATGTACAGAATGTAATATATATTTACTGTACTTTTGATATTTTATTTACAGTATATAAAATGTATTTGGTGTACTTTTAGTTAATATTATATGTATAATATATGAAATATATTTACTGTACATTTTGATATTTCATGTTCAGTATATAAGATATATTTGGTGTCCTTTTGATATTTTATGTAAATTATATAATATATATTTGGTGTAGTTTGTGATATTTTACATAGGGTGTGTAATATATATTTACTGTACTTTTTGGTATTTTCTTTACAGTAAATAATATATATTTGGTGTAATTTTTGATATTTTATGTACAGTATATTAAATATAATTAGTGTAGTTTTGATAGTTTATTTACATTATATATAACACATATTTGGTGTACTTTTTGATATATTATGTACAGTATGTAATATATATTTACTGTAATTTTTGATAATTTATTTACTGTATATAAAATATATTTGGTGTACTTTTAGTTAATCTGATATGTACAATATATGAAATATATTTACTGTACTTTTTGATATTTTATGTACAGTATAATATATATATTTGGTGTCCTTTTGATATTTTATGTAAATTATATAATATATATTTGGTGTAGATTGTGATATTTTACATAGGGTGTTTAATATATATTTACTGTACTTTTTGATATTTTATTTACAGTAAATAATATACATTTGGTGTAATTTTTGATATTTTATGTACAGTATATTAAATATAATTACTGTAGATTTGATAGTTTATTTACAGTATATATTACACAAATTTGGTGTACTTTTTGATATTTTATGTACAGAATGTAATATATATTTACTGTACTTTTGATATTTTATTTACAGTATATAAAATGTATTTGGTGTACTTTTAGTTAATATTATATGTACAATATATGAAATATATTTAATGTACATTTTGATATTTCATCTTCAGTATATAAGATATAATTGGTGTCCTTTTGATATTTTATGGAAATTATATAATATATATTTGGTGTAGTTTGTGATATTTTACATAGGGTGTGTAATATATATTTACTGTACTTTTTGGTATTTTCTTTACAGTAAATAATATATATTTGGTGTAATTTTTGATATTTTATGTACAGTATATTAAATATAATTAGTGTAGTATTGATAGTTTATTTACAGTATATATAACACATATTTGGTGTACTTTTTGATATTTTATGTACAGTATGTAATATATATTTACTGTAATTTTTGATAATTTATTTGCAGTATATAAAATGAATTTGGTGTACTTTTAGTTAATATTATATATACTATATATGAAATATATTTACTGTACATTTTGATATTTTATGTACAGTATATAAGATATATTTGGTGTCGTTTTGATATTTTATGTAAATTATATAATATATATTTGGTGAAGATTGTGATATTTTACATAGGTTGTGTAATATATATTTATTGTACTTTTTGATATTTTATTTACAGTATATAATATACATTCGGTGTAATTTTTTATATTTTATGTACAGTATATTTAATATAATTAGTGTAGTTTTAATAGTTTATTTACAGTATATATAACACATATTTGGTGTACTTTTTGATATTTTTTGTACAGTATGTAATATAGATTTACTGTAATTTTTGACAATTTATTTACAGTATATGAAATGTATTTGGTGTACTTTTAGTTAATATTATATGTACAATATATGACATATATTTACTGTACTTTTTGATATTTTATGTACAGTATATAAGATATATTTGGTGTCCTTTTGATATTTTATGTAAATTATATAATATATATTTGGTGTAGATTGTGATATTTTACGTAGGGTGTGTAATATATATTTACTGTACTTTTTGATATTTTATTTACAGTAAATAATATACATTTGGTTTAATTTTTGATATTTTATGTACAGTATATTAAATATAATTTCTGCAGTTTTTGATATTTTATTTACAGTATGTAAAACACAAATTTGGTGTACTTTTTGATATTTTATGTACAGAATGTAATATATATTTAATGTACATTTTGATAATTTATTTACAGTATATAAAATGTATTTGGTGTACTTTTAGTTAATATTATATGTACAATATATGAAATATATTTACTGTACATTTTGATATTTCATGTTCAGTATATAAGATATATTTGGTGTCCTTTTGATATTTTATGTAAATTATATAATGTATATTTGGTGTAGTTTGTGATATTTTACATAGGGTGTGTAATATATATTTACTGTATTTTTGGTATTTTCTTTACAGTAAATAATATATATTTGGTGTAATTTTTGATATTTTATGTACAGTATATTAAATATAATTAGTGTAGTATTGATAGTTTATTTACAGTATATATAACACATATTTGGTGTACTTTTTGATATTTTATGTACAGTATGTAATATATATTTACTGTAATTTTTGATAATTTTTTTACTGTATATAAAATGTATTTGGTGTACTTTTAGTTAATATTATATGTACAATATATGAAATATATTTACCGTACATTTTGATATTTTATGTACAGTATATAATCTATATTTGGTGTCCTTTTGATATTTTATGTAAATTATATAATATATATTTGGTGTAGATTGTGATATTTTACATAGGGTGTGTAATATATATTTACTGTACTTTTTGGTATTTTCTTTACAGTAAATAATATATATTTGGTGTAATTTTTGATATTTTATGTACAGTATATTAAATATAATTAGTGTAGTTTTGATAGTTTATTTACAGTATATATAACACATATTTGGTGTACTTTTTGATATTTTATGTACAGTATGTAATATATATTTACTGAAATTTTTGATAATTTATATACAGTATATAAAATGAATTTGTTGTACTTTTAGTTAATATTATATATACAATATATGAAATATATTTACTGTACATTTTGATATTTTATGTACAGTATAGAAGATATATTTGGTATCCTTTTGATATTTTATGTAAATTATATAATATATATTTGGTGAAGTTTGTGATATTTTACATAGGGTGTGTAATATATATTTACTGTACTTTTTGATATTTTATTTACAGTATATAATATACATTTGGTGTAATTTTTGATATTTTATGTACAGTATATTAAATATAATTAGTGTAGTTTTGATAGTTTATTTACAGTATATATAACACATATTTGGTGTACTTTTTGATATTTTATGTACAGTATGTAATATATGTTTACTGTAATTTTTGATAATGTATTTACAGTATATAAAATGTATTTGGTGTACTTTTAGTTAATATTATATGTACAATATATGAAATATATTTACTGTAGTTTTTGATATTTTATGTACAGTATATAAGATATATTTGGTGTCCTTTTGATATTTTATGTAAATTATATGATATATATTTGGTGTAGATTGTGATATTTTACATAGGGTGTGTAATATATATTTACTGTACTTTTTGATATTTTATTTACAGTAAATAATATACATTTGGTTTAATTTTTGATATTTTATGTACAGTATATTAAATATAATTACTGCAGTTTTTGATAGTTTATTTGCAGTATATAAAACACAAATTTGGTGTACTTTTGATATTTTATGTACAGAATGTAATATATATTTACTGTACATTTTGATATTTTATTTACAGTATATAAAATGTATTTGGTGTACTTTTAGTTAATATTATATGTTCAATATATGAAATATATTTACTGTACATTTTGATATTTCATGTTCAGTATATAAGATATATTTGGTGTCCTTTTGATATTTCATGTAAATTATATGATATATATTTGGTGTAGTTGGTGATATTTTACATAGGGTGTGTAATATATATTTACTGTACTTTTTGGTATTTTCTTTACAGTAAATAATATATATTTGGTGTAATTTTAGATATTTTATGTACAGTATATTAAATATAATTAGTGCAGTTTTGATAGTTTATTTACAGTAAAGATAACACATATTTGGTGTACTTTTTGATATTTTATGTACAATATGTAATATATATTTACTGTAATTTTTGATATTTTATTTACAGTATATAAAATGTATTTGGTGTACTTTTAGTTAATATTTTATATACAATATATGAAATATATTTACTGTACATTTTGATATTTTATGTACAGTATAGAAGATATATTTGGTGTCCTTTTGATATTTTATGTAAATTATATAATATATATTTGGTGAGTTTGTGATATTTTACATAGGGTGTGTAATATATATTTACTGTACTTTTTGATATTTTATTTACAGTATATAATATACATTTGGTGTAATTTTTGATATTTTATGTACAGTATATTAAATATAATTACTGTAGTTTTTGATAGTTTATTTACAGTATATATTACACATATTTGGTGTACTTTTTGATATTTTATGTACAGTATGTAATATATATTTACTGTAATTTTTGATAACTTATTTACAGTATATAAAATGAATTTGGTGTACTTTTAGTTAATATTATATATAGAATATATGAAATATATTTACTGTACATTTTAATATTTTATGTACAGTATAGAAGATATATTTGGTGTCCTTTTGATATTTTATGTAAATTATATAATATATATTTGGTGAAGTTTGTGATATTTTCATAGGGTGTGTAATATATATTTACTGTACTTTTTGATATTTTATTTACAGTATATAACATACATTTGGTGTAATTTTTGATATTTTATGTACAGTATATTAAATATAATTAGTGTAGTTTTGATAGTTTATTTACAGTATATATAACACATATTTGGTGTACTTTTTGATATTTTATGTACAGTATGTAATATATGTTTACTGTAATTTTTCATAATGTATTTACAGTATATAAAATGTATTTGGTGTACTTTTAGTTAATATTATATGTATAATATATGAAATATATTTACTGTATATTTTGATATTTTATGTACAGTATATAAGATATATTTGGTGTCCTTTTGATATTTTATGTAAATTATATGATATATATTTGGTGTAGATTGTGATATTTTACATAGGGTGTGTAATATATATTTACTGTACTTTTTGATATTTTATTTACAGTAAATAATATACATTTGGTTTAATTTTTGATATTTTATGTACAGTATATTAAATATAATTACTGCAGTTTTTGATAGTTTATTTACAGTATATATAACACAAATTTGGTGTACTTTTTGATATTTTATGTACAGAATGTAATATATATTTACTGTACATTTTGATATTTTATTTACAGTATATAAAATGTATTTGGTGTACTTTTAGTTAATATTATATGTTCAATATATGAAATATATTTACTGTACATTTTGATATTTCATGTACAGTATATAAGATATATTTGGTGTCCTTTTGATATTTTATGTAAATTATATAATATATATTTGGTGTAGTTGGTGATATTTTACATAGGGTGTGTAATATATATTTACTGTACTTTTTGGTATTTTCTTTACAGTAAATAATATACATTTGGTGTAATTTTTGATATTTTATGTACAGTATATTAAATATAATTACTGTAGTTTTTGATAGTTTATTTATATTATATATAACATATATTTGGTGTACTTTTTGATATTTTATGTACAGTATGTAATATATATTTACTGTATTTTTGATATTTTATTTACAGTATATAAAATGTATTTGGTGTACTTTTAGTTAATATTATATGTACAATATAGGAAATATATTTACTGTACATTTTGATATTTTATGTACACTATATAAGATATATTTGGTGTCCTTTTGATATTTTATGTAAATTATATAATATATATTTGGTGTAGTTTGTGATATTTTACATAGGGTGTGTAAGATATATTTAGTGTACTTTTTGATATTTTATTTACAGTAAATAATATACATTTGGTGTAATTTTTGATATTTTATGTACAGTATGTTAAATATAATTACTGCAGTTTTTGATAGTTTATTTACAGTATATATAACACATATTTGGTGTACTTTTTGATATTTTATGTACAGAATGTAATATATATTTACTGTACTTTTGATATTTTATTTACAGTATATAAAATGTATTTGGTGTACTTTTAGTTAATATTATATGTATAATATATGAAATATATTTACTGTACATTTTGATATTTCATGTTCAGTATATAAGATATATTTGGTGTCCTTTTGGTATTTTATGTAAATTATATAATATATATTTGGTGTAGTTTGTGATATTTTACATAGGGTGTGTAATATATATTTACTGTACATTTTGGTATTTTCTTTACAGTAAATAATATATATTTGGTGTAATTTTTGATATTTTATGTACAGTATATTAAATATAATTAGTGTAGTTTTGATAGTTTATTTACATTATATATAACACATATTTGGTGTACTTTTTGATATATTATGTACAGTATGTAATATATATTTACTGTAATTTTTGATAATTTATTTACTGTATATAAAATATATTTGGTGTACTTTTAGTTAATCTGATATGTACAATATATGAAATATATTTACTGTACTTTTTGATATTTTATGTACAGTATAATATATATATTTGGTGTCCTTTTGATATTTTATGTAAATTATATAATATATATTTGGTGTAGATTGTGATATTTTACATAGGGTGTTTAATATATATTTACTGTACTTTTTGATATTTTATTTACAGTAAATAATATACATTTGGTGTAATTTTTGATATTTTATGTACAGTATATTAAATATAATTACTGTAGATTTGATAGTTTATTTACAGTATATATTACACAAATTTGGTGTACTTTTTGATATTTTATGTACAGAATGTAATATATATTTACTGTACTTTTGATATTTTATTTACAGTATATAAAATGTATTTGGTGTACTTTTAGTTAATATTATATGTACAATATATGAAATATATTTAATGTACATTTTGATATTTCATCTTCAGTATATAAGATATAATTGGTGTCCTTTTGATATTTTATGGAAATTATATAATATATATTTGGTGTAGTTTGTGATATTTTACATAGGGTGTGTAATATATATTTACTGTACTTTTTGGTATTTTCTTTACAGTAAATAATATATATTTGGTGTAATTTTTGATATTTTATGTACAGTATATTAAATATAATTAGTGTAGTGTTGATAGTTTATTTACAGTATATATAACACATATTTGGTGTACTTTTTGATATTTTATGTACAGTATGTAATATATATTTACTGTAATTTTTGATAATTTATTTGCAGTATATAAAATGAATTTGGTGTACTTTTAGTTAATATTATATATACAATATATGAAATATATTTACTGTACATTTTGATATTTTATGTACAGTATATAAGATATATTTGGTGTCGTTTTGATATTTTATGTAAATTATATAATATATATTTGGTGAAGATTGTGATATTTTACATAGGTTGTGTAATATATATTTATTGTACTTTTTGATATTTTATTTACAGTATATAATATACATTCGGTGTAATTTTTATATTTTATGTACAGTATATTTAATATAATTAGTGTAGTTTTAATAGTTTATTTACAGTATATATAACACATATTTGGTGTACTTTTTGATATTTTTTGTACAGTATGTAATATAGATTTACTGTAATTTTTCATAATTTATTTACAGTATATGAAATGTATTTGGTGTACTTTTAGTTAATATTATATGTACAATATATGAAATATATTTACTGTACTTTTTGATATTTTATGTACAGTATATAAGATATATTTGGTGTCCTTTTGATATTTTATGTAAATTATATAATATATATTTGGTGTAGATTGTGATATTTTACATAGGGTGTGTAATATATATTTACTGTACTTTTTGATATTTTATTTACAGTAAATAATATACATTTGGTTTAATTTTTGATATTTTATGTACAGTATATTAAATATAATTTCTGCAGTTTTTGATATTTTATTTACAGTATGTAAAACACAAATTTGGTGTACTTTTTGATATTTTATGTACAGAATGTAATATATATTTAATGTACATTTTGATAATTTATTTACAGTATATAAAATCTATTTGGTGTACTTTTAGTTAATATTATATGTACAATATATGAAATATATTAACTGTACATTTTGATATTTCATGTTCAGTATATAAGATATATTTGGTGTCCTTTTGATATTTTATGTAAATTATATAATGTATATTTGGTGTAGTTTGTGATATTTTACATAGGGTGTGTAATATATATTTACTGTATTTTTGGTATTTTCTTTACAGTAAATAATATATATTTGGTGTAATTTTTGATATTTTATGTACAGTATATTAAATATAATTAGTGTAGTATTGATAGTTTATTTACAGTATATATAACACATATTTGGTGTACTTTTTGATATTTTATGTACAGTATGTAATATATATTTACTGTAATTTTTGATAATTTTTTTACTGTATATAAAATGTATTTGGTGTACTTTTAGTTAATATTATATGTACAATATATGAAATATATTTACTGTACATTTTGATATTTTATGTACAGTATATAATCTATATTTGGTGTCCTTTTGATATTTTATGTAAATTGTATAATATATATTTGGTGTAGATTGTGATATTTTACATAGGGTGTGTAATATATATTTACTGTACTTTTTGGTATTTTCTTTACAGTAAATAATATATATTTGGTGTAATTTTTGATATTTTATGTACAGTATATTAAATATAATTAGTGTAGTTTTGATAGTTTATTTACAGTATATATAACACATATTTGGTGTACTTTTTGATATTTTATGTACAGTATGTAATATATGTTTACTGTAATTTTTGATAATGTATTTACAGTATATAAAATGTATTTGGTGTACTTTTAGTTAATATTATATGTACAATATATGAAATATATTTACTGTAGTTTTTGATATTTTATGTACAGTATATAAGATATATTTGGTGTCCTTTTGATATTTTATGTAAATTATATGATATATATTTGGTGTAGATTGTGATATTTTACATAGGGTGTGTAATATATATTTACTGTACTTTTTGATATTTTATTTACAGTAAATAATATACATTTGGTTTAATTTTTGATATTTTATGTACAGTATATTAAATATAATTACTGCAGATTTGATAGTTTATTTGCAGTATATAAAACACAAATTTGGTGTACTTTTGATATTTTATGTACAGAATGTAATATATATTTACTGTACATTTTGATATTTTATTTACAGTATATAAAATGTATTTGGTGTACTTTTAGTTAATATTATATGTTCAATATATGAAATATATTTACTGTACATTTTGATATTTCATGTTCAGTATATAAGATATATTTGGTGTCCTTTTGATATTTTATGTAAATTATATAATATATATTTGGTGTAGTTGGTGATATTTTACATAGGGTGTGTAATATATATTTACTGTACTTTTTGGTATTTTCTTTACAGTAAATAATATATATTTGGTGTAATTTTAGATATTTTATGTACAGTATATTAAATATAATTAGTGCAGTTTTGATAGTATATTTACAGTAAAGATAACACATATTTGGTGTACTTTTTGATATTTTATGTACAATATGTAATATATATACTGTAATTTTTGATATTTTATTTACAGTATATAAAATGTATTTGGTGTACTTTTAGTTAATATTTTATATACAATATATGAAATATATTTACTGTACATTTTGATATTTTATGTACAGTATAGAAGATATATTTGGTGTCCTTTTGATATTTTATGTAAATTATATAATATATATTTGGTGAGTTTGTGATATTTTACATAGGGTGTGTAATATATATTTACTGTACTTTTTGATATTTTATTTACAGTATATAATATACATTTGGTGTAATTTTTGATATTTTATGTACAGTATATTAAATATAATTACTGTAGTTTTTGATAGTTTATTTACAGTATATATTACACATATTTGGTGTACTTTTTGGTATTTTATGTACAGTATGTAATTTATATTTACTGTATATTTGATATTTTATTTACAGTATATAAAATGTATTTGGTGTACTTTTAGTTAATATTATATGTACAATATAGGAAATATATTTACTGTACATTTTGATATTTTATGTACACTATATAAGATATATTTGGTGTCCTTTTGATATTTTATGTAAATTATATAATATATATTTGGTGTAGATTGTGATATTTTACATAGGGTGTGAAAGATATATTTACTGTACTTTTTGATATTTTATTCACAGTAAATAATATACGTTTGGTTTAATTTTTGATATTTTATGTACAGTATATAAAATATAATTACTGCAGTTTTTGATAGTTTATTTACAGTATATAAAACACAAATTTGGTGTACTTTTTGATATTTTATGTACAGAATGTAATATATATTTACTGTACATTTTGATATTTTATTTACAGTATATAAAATGTATTTGGTGTACTTTTAGTTAATATTATATGTACAATATATGAAATATATTTACTGTACATTTTGATATTGCATGTTCAGTATATAAGATATATTTGGTGTCCTTTTGATATTTTATGTAAATTATATAATATATATTTGGTGTAGTTTGTGATATTTTACATAGGGTGTGTAATATATATTTACTGTACTTTTTGGTATTTTCTTTACAGTAAATAATATATATTTGGTGTAATTTTTGATATTTTATGTACAGTATATTAAATATAATTAGTGTAGTTTTGATAGTTTATTTACAGTATACATAACACATATTTGGTGTACTTTTTGATATTTTATGTACAGAATGTAATATATATTTACTGTAATTTTTGATAATTTATTTACAGTATATAAAATGTATTTGGTGTACTTTTAGTTAATATTATATATACAATATATGAAATATATTTACTGTACATTTTGATATTTTATGTACAGTATAGAAGACATATTTGGTGTCCTTTTGATATTTTATGTAAATTATATAATATATATTTGGAGAAGTTTGTGATATTTTACATAGGGTGTGTAATATATATTTACTGTACTTTTTGATATTTTATTTACAGTATATAAAATGTATTTGGTGTACTTTTAGTTAATATTAAATGTACAATATATGAAATATATTTACTGTACATTTTGATATTTCATGTTCAGTATATAAGGTATATTTGGTGTACTTTTGATATTTTATGTAAATTATATAATATATATTTGGTGTAGATTGTGATATTTTACATAGGGCGTGTAAGATATATTTACTGTACTTTTTGATATTTTATTTACTGTAAATAATATACATTTGGTGTAATTTTTGATATTTTATGTACAGTATATTAAATATAATTACTGCAGTGTTTGATAGTTTATTTACAGTATATAAAACACAAATTTGGTGTACTTTTTGATATATTATGTACAGAATGTAATATATATTTACTGTACATTTTGATATTTTATTTACAGTATATAAAATGTATTTGGTGTACTTTTAGTTAATATTAAATGTACAATATATGAAATATATTTACTGTACATTTTGATATTTCATGTTCAGTATATAAGATATATTTGGTGTCCTTTTGATATTTTATGTAAATTATATAATATATATTTGGTGTAGTTTGTGATATTTTACATAGGGTGTGTAATATATATTTACTGTACTTTTTGGTATTTTCTTTACAGTAAATAATATATATTTGGTGTAATTTTTGATATTTTATGTACAGTATATTAAATATAATTAGTGTAGTTTTGATAGTTTATTTACAGTATATATAACACATATTTGGTGTACTTTTTGATATTTTATGTACAGTGTGTAATATATATTTACTGTAATTTTTGATAATTTATTTACAGTATATAAAATGTATTTGGTGTACTTTTAGTTAATATTATATATACAATATATGAAATATATTTACTGTACATTTTAATATTTTATGTACAGTATAGAAGATATATTTGGTGTCCTTTTGATATTTTATGTAAATTATATAATATATATTTGGTGAAGTTTGTGATATTTTACATAGGGTGTGTAATATATATTTACTGTATTTTTGATATTTTATTTACAGTATATAAAATGTATTTGGTGTACTTTTAGTTAACATTATATGTACAATATATGAAATATATTTACTGTAATTTTGATATTTTATGTACAGTATATAAGATATATTTTGTGTCCTTTTGATATTTTATGTAAATTATATAATATATATTTGGTGTAGATTGTGATATTTTACATAGGGTGTGTAAGATATATTTACTGTACTTTTTGATATTTTATTTACAGTAAATAATATACATTTGGTGTAATTTTTGATATTTTATGTACAGTATATTAAACATAATTACTGCAGTTTTTGATAGTTTATTTACAGTATATATAACACATATTTGGTGTAGTTTTTGATATTTTATGTACAGAATGTAATATATATTTACTGTACTTTTGATATTTTATTTACAGTATATAAAATGTATTTGGTGTACTTCTAGTTAATATTATATGTACAATATATGAAATATATTTACTGTACATTTTGATATTTCATGTTCAGTATATAAGGTATATTTGGAGTCCTTTTGATATTTTTTGTAAATTATATAATATATATTTGGTGTAGATTGTGATATTTTACATAGGGAGTGTAAGATATATTTACTGTACTTTTTGATATTTTATTTACAGTAAATAATATACATTTGGTGTAATTTTTGATATTTTATGTACAGTATATTATATATAATTACTGTGGATTTGATAGTTTATTTACAGTATATATTACACATATTTGGTGTACTTTTTGATATTTTATGTACAGTATGTAACATATATTTACTCTACTATTTTATATTTTATTTAGAGTATATAAAATGTATTTGGTGTACTTTTAGTTAATATTATATGTACAACATATGAAATATATTTACGGTACATTTTGATATTTTATGTTCAGCATATAAGGTATATATGGTGTCCTTTCGATATTTTATGTAAATTACATAATATAAGTTTGGTGTAGATTGTGATATTTTACATATGGTGTGTAATATATATTTACTGTATATTTTGATATTTTATTTACACTATATAAAATATATTTGGAGTACTTTTAGTTAATATTATATGTACAATATATGAAATATATTTACTGTAATTTTGATATTTTATGTACAGTATATAAGATGTATTTGGTGTCCTTTTGATATTTTATGTAAATTATATAATATATATTTGGTGTAGATTGTGATAATTTACATAGGGTGTGTAAGATATATTTACTGTACCTTTTGATATTTTATTAACAGTAAATAATATACATTTGGTTTAATTTTTGATATTTTATGTACAGTATATTAAATATAATTACTGCAGTTTTTGATAGTTTATTTACAGTATATATAACACATATTTGGTGTACTTTTTGATATTTTATGTACAGTATGTAATATATATTTACTGTAATTTTTGATAATTTATTTACAGTATATAAAATGTATTTGGTGTACTTTTAGTTAATATTATATATACAATATATGAAATATATTTACTGTACATTTTGATATTTTATGTACAGTATAGAAGATATATTTGGTGTCCTTTTGATATTTTATGTAAATTATATAATATATATTTGGTGAAGTTTGTGATATTTTACATAGGGTGTGTAATATATATTTACTGTACTTTTTGATATTTTATTTACAGTATATGAAATGTATTTGGTGTACTTTTAGTTAATATTATATGTACAATATGTGAAATATATTTACTGTACATTTTGATATTTCATGTTCAGTATATAAGGTATATTTGGTGTCCTTTTGATATTTTATGTAAATTATATAATATATATTTGGTGTAGATTGTGATATTTTACATAGGGTGTGTAAGATATATTTACTGTACTTTTTGATATTTTATTTACAGTAAATAATTTACATTTGGTGTAATTTTTGATATTTTATGTACAGTATATTAAATATAATTACTGCAGTTTTTGATAGTTTATTTACAGTATATAAAACACAAATTTGGTGTACTTTTTGATATATTATGTACAGAATGTAATATATATTTACTGTATATTTTGATATTTTATTTACAGTATATAAAATGTATTTGGTGTACTTTTAGTTAATATTAAATGTACAATATATGAAATATATTTACTGTACATTTTGATATTTCATGTTCAGTATATAAGATATATTAGGTGTCCTTTTGTAATTTTATGTAAATTATATAATATATATTTGGTGTAGTTTGTGATATTTTACATAGGGTGTGTAATATATATTTACTGTACTTTTTGGTATTTTCTTTACAGTTAATAATATATATTTGGTGTAATTTTTGATATTTTATGTACAGTGTATTAAATATAATTAGTGTAGTTTTGATAGTTTATTTACAGTATATATAACACATATTTGGTGTACTTTTTGATATTTTATGTACAGTATGCAATATATATTTACTGTAATTTTTGATAATGTATTTACCGTATATAAAATGTATTTGGTGTACTTTTAGTTAATATTATATGTACAATATTTGAAATATATTTATTGTACATTTTGATATTTTATGTACAGTATATAATCTATATTTGGTGTCCTTTTGATATTTTATGTAAATTATATAATATATATTTGGTGTAGATTGTGATATTTTACATAGGGTGTGTAATATATATTTACTGTACTTTTTGGTATTTTCTTTACAGTAAATAATATATATTTGGTGTAATTTTTGATATTTTATGTACAGTATATTAAATATAATTAGTGTAGTTTTGATAGTTTATTTACAGTATATATAACACATATTTGGTGTACTTTTTGATATTTTATGTACAGTATGCAATATATATTTACTGTAATTTTTGATAATTTATTTACAGTATATAAAATGCATTTGGTGTACTTTTAGTTAATATTATATGTACAATATATGAAATATATTTACTGTACTTTTTGATATTTTATGTACAGTATATAATATATATTTGGTGTCATTTTGATATTTTATGTAAATTATATAATATATATTTGTTGTAGATTGTGATATTTTACATAGGGTGTGTAATATATATTTACTGTAGTTTTTGATATTTTATTCACAGTAAATAATATACATTTGGTTTAATTTTTGATATTTTATGTACAGTATATTAAATATAATTACTGCAGTTTTAGATAGTTTATTTACACTATATAAAACACAAATTTGGTGTACTTTTTGATATTTTATGTACAGAATGTAATATATATTTACTGTACTTTTGATATTTTATTTACAGTATATAAAATGTATTTGGTGTACTTTTCGTTAATATTATATGTACAATATATGAAATATATTTCCTGTACATTTTGATATTTCATGTTCAGTATATAAGATATATTTGGTGTCCTTTTGATATTTTATGTAAATTATATAACATATATTTGGTGTAGTTTGTGACATTTTACATAGGGTGTGTAATATATATTTACTGTACTTTTTGGTATTTTCTGTACAGTAAATAATATATATTTGGTGTAATTTTTGATATTTTATGTACAGTATATTAAATATAATTAGTGTAGTTTTGATAGTTTATTTACACTATATATAACACATATTTGGTGTACTTTTTGATATTTTATGTACAATATGTAATATATATTTACTGTAATTTTTGATAATTCATTTACAGTATATAAAATGTATTTGGTGTACTTTTAGTTAATATTATATATACAATATATGAAATATATTTACTGTACATTTTGATATTTTATGTACAGTATAGAAGATATATTTGGTGTCCTTTTGATATTTTATGTAAATTATATAATATATATTTGGTGTAGATTGTGATATTTTACATAGGGTGTGTAATATATATTTACTGTACTTTTTGGTATTTTCTTTACAGTAAATAATATATATTTGGTGTAATTTTTGATATTTTATGTACAGTATATTAAATATAATTACTGTGGTTTTTGATAGTTTGTTTACAGTATATATTACACATATTTGGTGTACTTTTTGATATTTTATGTACAGTATGTAATTTATATTTACTGTATTTTTGATATTTTATTTACAGTATATAAAATGTATTTGGTGTACTTTTAGTTAATGTTATATGTACAAAATAGGAAATATATTTACTGTACATTTTGATATTTTATGTACACTATATAAGATATATTTGGTGTCCTTTTGATATTTTATGTAAATTATATAATATATATTTGGTGTAGATTGTGATATTTTACATAGGGTGTGTAATATATATTTACTGTACTTTTTGATATTTTATTTACAGTAAATAATATACATTTGGTTTAATTTTTGATATTTTATGTACAGTATATTAAATATAATTACTGCAGTTTTTGATAGTTTATTTACAGTATATAAAACACAAATTTGGTGTACTTTTTGATATTTTATGTACAGAATGTAATATATATTTACTGTACATTTTGATAATTTATTTACAGTATATAAAATGTATATGGTGTACTTTTAGTTAATATTATATGTACAATATATGAAATATATTTACTGTACATTTTGATATTTCATGTTCAGTATATAAGATATATTTGGTGTCCTTTTGATATTTTATGTAAATTATATAATATATATTTGGTGTAGTTTGTGATATTTTACATAGGGTGTGTAATATATATTTACTGTACTTTTTGGTATTTTCCTGACAGTAAATAATATATATTTGGTGTAATTTTTGATATTTTATGTACAGTATATTAAATATAATTAGTGTAGTTTTGATAGTTTATTTACAGTATATATAACACATATTTGGTGTACTTTTTGATATTTTATGTACAGTATGTAATATATATTTACTGTAATTTTTGATAATTTATTTACAGTATATAAAATGTATTTGGTGTACTTTTAGTTAATAATATATATACAATATATGAAATATATTTACTGTACATTTTGATATTTTATGTACAGTATAGAAGATATATTTGGTGTCCTTTTGATATTTTATGTAAATTATATAATATATATTTGGTGAAGTTTGTGATATTTTACATAGGGTGTGTAATATATATTTATTGTACTTTTTGATATTTTATTTACCGTATATAATATACATTTGGTGTAATTTTTGATATTTTATGTACAGTATATTAAATATAATTATTGGAGTTTTTGATAGTTTATTTACATTATATATTACACATATTTGGTGTACTTTTTGATATTTTATGTACAGTATGTAATATATATTTACTGTATTTTTGATATTATATTTACAGTATATAAAATGTATTTGGTGTACTTTTAGTTAATATTATATGTACAATATAGGAAATATATTTACTGTACATTTTGATATTTTATGTACACTATATAAGATATATTTGTTGTCCTTTTGATATTTTATGTAAATTATATAATATATATTTGGTGTAGATTGTGATATTTTACATAGGGTGTGTAAGATATATTTACTGTACTTTTTGATAATTTATTTACAGTAAATAATATACATTTGGTTTAATTTTTGATATTTTATGTACAGTATATTAAATATAATTACTGCAGTTTTTGATAGTTTATTTACAGTATATAAAACACTAATTTGGAGTACTTTTTGATATTTTATGTACAGAATGTAATATATATTTACTGTACATTTTGATATTTTATTTACAGTATATAAAATGTATTTGGTGTACTTTTAGTTAATATTATATGTACAATCTATGAAATATATTTACTGTACATTTTGATATTTCATGTTCAGTATATAAGATATATTTGGTGTCCTTTTGATATTTTATGTAAATTATATAATATATATTTGGTGTAGTTTGTGATATTTTACATAGGGTGTGTAATGTATATTTACTGTATTTTTGGTATTTTCTTTACAGTAAATAATATATATTTGGTGTAATTTTTGATATTTTATGTACAGTATATTAAATATAATTAGTGTAGTTTTGATAGTATATTTACAGTATATATAACACATATTTGGTGTACTTTTTGATATTTTATGTACAGTATGTAATATATATTTACTGTAATTTTTGATAATTTATTTACCGTATATAAAATGTATTTGGTGTACTTTTAGTTAATATTATATGTACAATATTTGAAATATATTTATTGTACATTTTGATATTTTATGTACAGTATATAATCTATATTTGGTGTCCTTTTGATATTTTATGTAAATTATATAATATATATTTGGTGTAGATTGTGATATTTTACATAGGGTGTGTAATATATATTTACTGTACTTTTTGGTATTTTCTTTACAGTAAATAACATGTATTTGGTGTAATTTTTGATATTTTATGTACAGTATATTAAATATAATTAGTGTAGTTTTGATAGTTTATTTACAGTATATATAACACTTATTTGGTGTACTTTTTGATATTTTATATACAGTATGTAATATATATTTACTGTAATTTTTGATAATTTATTTACAGTATATAAAATGAATTTGTTGTACTTTTAGTTAATATTATATATACAATATATGAAATATATTTACTGTACATTTTGATATTTTATGTATATTATAGAAGATATATTTGGTGTCCTTTTGATATTTTATGTAAATTATATAATATATATTTGGTGAAGTTTGTGATATTTTACATAGGGTGTGTAATATATATTTACTGTACTTTTTGATATTTTATTTACAGTAAATATTATACATTTGGTGTAATTTTTGATATTTTAGGTACAGTATATTAAATATAATTACTGTAGTTTTTGATTGTTTATTTACAGTATATATAACACATATTTGGTGTACTTTTTGATATTTTATGTACAGTATGTAATATATATTTACTGTAATTTTTGATAATTTATTTACAGTATATAAAATGTATTTGGTGTACTTTTAGTTAATATTATATATACAATATATGAAATATATTTACTATACATTTTGATATTTTATGTACAGTATAGAAGATATATTTGGTGTCCTTTTGATATTTTATGTAAATTATATAATATATATTTGGTGAAGTTTGTGATATTTTACATAGGGTGTGTAATATATATTTACTGTACTTTTTGATATTTTATTTACAGTATATAATATACATTTGGTGTAATTTTTGATATTTTATGTACAGTTTATTAAATATAATTACTGTAGTTTTTGATAGTTTATTTACAGTATATATTACACATATTTGGTGTACTTTTTGATATTTTATGTACAGTATGTAATATATATTTACTGTACTTTTTGATATTTTATTTACAGTATATAAAATGTATTTGGTGTACTTTTAGTTAATATTATATGTACAATATATGAAATATATTTACTGTAGTTTTTGATATTTTATGTACAGTATATAAGATATATTTGGTGTCCTTTTGATATTTTATGTAAATTATATGATATATATTTGGTGTAGATTGTGATATTTTACATAGGGTGTGTAATATATATTTACTGTACTTTTTGATATTTTATTTACAGTAAATAATATACATTTGGTTTAATTTTTGATATTTTATGTACAGTATATTAAATATAATTACTGCAGTTTTTGATAGTTTATTTACAGTATATAAAACACAAATTTGGTGTACTTTTCGATATTTTATGTACAGAATGTAATATATATTTACTGTACATTTTGATATTTTATTTACAGTATATAAAATGTATTTGGTGTACTTTTAGTTAATATTATATGTACAATATATGAAATATATTTACTGTACATTTTGATATTTCATGTTCAGTATATAAGATATATTAGGTGTCCTTTTGTAATTTTATGTAAATTATATAATATATATTTGGTGTAGTTTGTGATATTTTACATAGGGTGTGTAATATATATTTACTGTACTTTTTGGTATTTTCTTTACAGTTAATAATATATATTTGGTGTAATTTTTGATATTTTATGTACAGTATATTAAATATAATTAGTGTAGTTTTGATAGTTTATTTACAGTATATATAACACATATTTGGTGTACTTTTTGATATTTTATGTACAGTATGTAATATATATTTACTGTAATTTTTGATAATTTATTTACAGTATATAAAATGTATTTGGTGTACTTTTAGTTAATATTATATATACAATATATGAAATATATTTACTGTACATTTTGATATTTTATGTACAGTATAGAAGATATATTTGGTGTCCTTTTGATATTTTATGTAAATTATATAATATATATTTGGTGAAGTTTGTGATATTTTACATAGGGTGTGTAATATATATTTACTGTATTTTTGATATTTTATTTACAGTATATAAAATGTATTTGGTGTACTTTTAGTTAACATTATATGTACAATATATGAAATATATTTACTGTAATTTTGATATTTTACGTACAGTATATAAGATATATTTTGTGTCCTTTTGATATTTTATGTAAATTATATAATATATATTTGGTGTAGATTGTGATATTTTACACAGGGTGTGTAAGATATATTTACTGTACTTTTTGATATTTTATTTACAGTAAATAATATACATTTGGTGTAATTTTTGATATTTTATGTACAGTATATTAAACATAATTACTACAGTTTTTGATAGTTTATTTACAGTATATATAACACATATTTGGTGTACTTTTTGATATTTTATGTACAGAATGTAATATATATTTACTGTACTTTTGATATTTTATTTACAGTATATAAAATGTATTTGGTGTACTTTTAGTTAATATTATATGTACAATATATGAAATATATTTACTGTACATTTTGATATTTCATGTTCAGTATATAAGGTATATTTGGTGTCCTTTTGATATTTTATGTAAATTATATAATATATATTTGGTGTAGATTGTGATATTTTACATATGGTGTGTAATATATATTTACTGTACTTTTTGATATTTTATTTACAGTAAATAATATACATTTGGTGTAATTTTTGATATTTTATGTACAGTATATTATATATAATTACTGTGGATTTGATAGTTTATTTACAGTATATATAACACATATTTGGTGTACTTTTTGATATTTTATGTACAGTATGCAATATATATTTACTGTAATTTTTGATAATTTATTTACTGTATATAAAATGTATTTGGTGTACTTTTAGTTAATATTATATGTACAATATATGAAATATATTTACTGTACTTTTTGATATTTTATGTACAGTATATAATATATATTTGGTGTCATTTTGATATTTTATGGAAATTATATAATATATATTTGTTGTAGATTGTGATATTTTACATAGGGTGTGTAATATATATTTACTGTAGTTTTTGATATTTTATTCACAGTAAATAATATACATTTGGTTTAATTTTTGATATTTTAAGTACAGTATATTAAATATAATTACTGCAGTTTTAGATAGTTTATTTCCACTATATAAAACACAAATTTGGTGTACTTTTTGATATTTTATGTACAGAATGTAATATATATTTACTGTACATTTTGATATTTTATTTACAGTATATAAAATGTATTTGGTGTACTTTTCGTTAATATTATATGTACAATATATGAAATATATTTCCTGTACATTTTGATATTTCATGTTCAGTATATAAGATATATATGGTGTCCTTTTGATATTTTATGTAAATTATATAACATATATTTGGTGTAGTTTGTGACATTTTACATAGGGTGTGTAATATATATTTACTGTACTTTTTGGTATTTTCTGTACAGTAAATAATATATATTTGGTGTAATTTTTGATATTTTATGTACAGTATATTAAATATAATTAGTGTAGTTTTGATAGTTTATTTACACTATATATAACACATATTTGGTGTACTTTTTGATATTTTATGTACAATATGTAATATATATTTACTGTAATTTTTGATAATTTATTTACAGTATATAAAATGTATTTGGTGTACTTTTAGTTAATATTATATATACAATATATGAAATATATTTACTGTACATTTTGATATTTTATGTACAGTATAGAAGATATATTTGGTGTCCTTTTGATATTTTATGTAAATTATATAATATATATTTGGTGAAGTTTGTGATATTTTACATAGGGTGTGTAATATATATTTACTGTACTTTTTGATATTTTATTTACAGTATATAATATACATTTGGTGTAATTTTTGATATTTTATGTACAGTATATTAAATATAATTACTGTAGTTTTTGATAGTTTGTTTACAGTATATATTACACATATTTGGTGTACTTTTTGATATTTTATGTACAGTATGTAATTTATATTTACTGTATTTTTGATATTTTATTTACAGTATATAAAATGTATTTGGTGTACTTTTAGTTAATGTTATATGTACAAAATAGGAAATATATTTACTGTACATTTTGATATTTTATGTACACTATATAAGATATATTTGGTGTCCTTTTGATATTTTATGTAAATTATATAATATATATTTGGTGTAGATTGTGATATTTTACATAGGGTGTGTAAGATATATTTACTGTACTTTTTGATAATTTATTCACAGTAAATAATATACATTTGGTTTAATTTTTGATATTTTATGTACAGTATATAAAATATAATTACTGCAGTTTTTGATAGTTTATTTACAGTATATAAAACACAAATTTGGTGTACTTTTTGATATTTTATGTACAGAATGTAATATATATTTACTGTACATTTTGATATTTTATTTACAGTATATAAAATGTATTTGGTGTACTTTTAGTTAATATTATATGTACAATATATGAAATATATTTACTGTACATTTTGATATTTCATGTTCAGTATATAAGATATATTTGGTGTCCTTTTGATATTTTATGTAAATTATATAATATATATTTGGTGTAGTTTGTGATATTTTACATAGGGTGTGTAATATATATTTACTGTACTTTTTGGTATTTTCTTTACAGTAAATAATATATATTTGGTGTAATTTTTGATATTTTATGTACAGTATATTAAATATAATTAGTGTAGTTTTGATAGTTTATTTACAGTATATATAACACATATTTGGTGTACTTTTTGATATTTTATGTACAGTATGTAATATATATTTACTGTAATTTTTGATAGTTTATTTACAGTATATAAAATGTATTTGGTGTACTTTTAGTTAATAATATATATACAATATATGAAATATATTTACTGTACATTTTGATATTTTATGTACAGTATAGAAGATATATTTGGTGTCCTTTTGATATTTTATGTAAATTATATAATATATATTTGGTGAAGTTTGTGATATTTTACATAGGGTGTGTAATATATATTTATTGTACTTTTTGATATTTTATTTACCGTATATAATATACATTTGGTGTAATTTTTGATATTTTATGTACAGTATATTAAATATAATTACTGGAGTTTTTGATAGTTTATTTACATTATATATTACACATATTTGGTGTACTTTTTGATATTTTATGTACAGTATGTAATATATATTTACTGTATTTTTGATATTATATTTACAGTATATAAAATGTATTTGGTGTACTTTTAGTTAATATTATATGTACAATATAGGAAATATATTTACTGTACATTTTGATATTTTATGTACACTATATAAGATATATTTGTTGTCCATTTGATATTTTATGTAAATTATATAATATATATTTGGTGTAGATTGTGATATTTTACATAGGGTGTGTAAGATATATTTACTGTACTTTTTGATAATTTATTTACAGTAAATAATATACATTTGGTTTAATTTTTGATATTTTATGTACAGTATATTAAATATAATTACTGCAGTTTTTGATAGTTTATTTACAGTATGTAAAACACTAATTTGGAGTACTTTTTGATATTTTATGTACAGAATGTAATATATATTTACTGTACATTTTGATATTTTATTTACAGTATATAAAATGTATTTGGTGTACTTTTAGTTAATATTATATGTACAATCTATGAAATATATTTACTGTACATTTTGATATTTCATGTTCAGTATATAAGATATATTTGGTGTCCTTTTGATATTTTATGTAAATTATATAATATATATTTGGTGTAGTTTGTGATATTTTACATAGGGTGTGTAATATATATTTGCTGTACTTTTTGGTATTTTCTTTACAGTAAATAATATATATTTGGTGTAATTTTTGATATTTTATGTACAGTATATTAAATATAATTAGTGTAGTTTTGATAGTTTATTTACATTATATATAACACATATTTGGTGTACTTTTTGATATATTATGTACAGTATGTAATATATATTTACTGTAATTTTTGATAATTTATTTACTGTATATAAAATGTATTTGGTGTACTTTTAGTTAATATTATATGTACAATATATGAAATATATTTACTGTACTTTTTGATATTTTATGTAGAGTATAATATATATATTTGGTGTCCTTTTGATATTTTATGTAAATTATATAATATATATTTGGTGTAGATTGTGATATTTTACATAGGGTGTGTAATATATATTTACTGTACTTTTTGATATTTTATTTACAGTAAATAATATACATTTGGTTTAATTTTTGATATTTTATGTACAGTATATTAAATATAATTACTGCAGTTTTTGATAGTTTATTTACAGTATATAAAACACAAATTTGGTGTACTTTTTGATATTTTATGTACAGAATGTAATATATATTTACTGTACTTTTGATATTTTATTTACAGTATATAAAATGTATTTGGTGTACTTTTAGTTAATATTATATGTACAATATATGAAATATATTTACTGTACATTTTCATATTTCATGTTCAGTATATAAGATATAATTGGTGTCCTTTTGATATTTTATGGAAATTATATGATATATATTTGGTGTAGTTTGTGATATTTTACATAGGGTGTGTAATATATATTTACTGTACTTTTTGGTATTTTCTTTACAGTAAATACTATATATTTGGTGTAATTTTTGATATTTTATGTACAGTATATTAAATATAATTAGTGTAGTTTTGATAGTTTATTTACAGTATATATAACACATATTTGGTGTACTTTTTGATATTTTATGTACAGTATGTAATATATATTTACTGTAATTTTTGATAATTTATTTACAGTATATAAAATGAATTTGGTGTACTTTTAGTTAATATTATATATACAATATATGAAATATATTTACTGTACATTTTGATATTTTATGTACAGTATATGAGATATATTTGGTGTCCTTTTGATATTTTATGTAAATTATATAATATATATTTTGTGAAGATTGTGATATTTTACTTAGGGTGTGTAATATATATTTATTGTACTTTTTGATATTTTATTTACAGTATATAATATACATTCGGTGTAATTTTTTATATTTTATGTACAGTATATTTAATATAATTAGTGTAGTTTTAATAGTTTATTTACAGTATATATAACACATATTTGGTGTACTTTTTGATATTTTATGTACAGTATGTAATATAGATTTACTGTAATTTTTGATAATTTATTTACAGTATATGAAATGTATTTGGTGTACTTTTAGTTAATACTATATGTACAATATATGAAATATATTTACTGTACTTTTTGATATTTTATGTACAGTATATAAGATATATTTGGTGTCCTTTTGATATTTTATGTAAATTATATAATATATATTTGGTGTAGATTGTGATATTTTACATAGGGTGTGTAATATATATTTACTGTACTTTTTGATATTTTATTTACAGTAAATAATATACATTTGGTTTAATTTTTGATATTTTATGTACAGTATATTAAATATAATTACTGCAGTTTTTGATAGTTTATTTACAGTATATAAAACACAAATTTGGTGTACTTTTTGATATTTTATGTACAGAATGTAATATATATTTACTGTACATTTTGATAATTTATTTACAGTATATAAAATGTATATGGTGTACTTTTAGTTAATATTATATGTACAATATATGAAATATATTTACTGTACATTTTGATATTTCATGTTCAGTATATAAGATATATTTGGTGTCCTTTTGATATTTTATGTAAATTATATAATATATATTAGGTGTAGTTTGTGATATTTTACATAGTGTGTGTAATATATATTTACTGTACTTTTTGGTATTTTCCTGACAGTAAATAATATATATTTGGTGTAATTTTTGATATTTTATGTACAGTATATTAAATATAATTAGTGTAGTTTTGATAGTTTATTTACAGTATATATAACACATATTTGGTGTACTTTTTGATATTTTATGTACAGTATGTAATATATATTTACTGTAATTTTTGATAATTTATTTACAGTATATAAAATGTATTTGGTGTACTTTTAGTTAATAATATATATACAATATATGAAATATATTTACTGTACATTTTGATATTTTATGTACAATATAGAAGATATATTTGGTGTCCTTTTGATATTTTATGTAAATTATATAATATATATTTGGTGAAGGTTGTGATATTTTACATGGGGTGTGTAATATATATTTATTGTACTTTTTGATATTTTATTTACCGTATATAATATACATTTGGTGTAATTTTTGATATTTTATGTACAGTATATTAAATATAATTACTGGAGTTTTTGATAGTTTATTTACATTATATATTACACATATTTGGTGTACTTTTTGATATTTTATGTACAGTATGTAATATAGATTTACTGTATTTTTGATATTATATTTACAGTATATAAAATGTATTTGGTGTACTTTTAGTTAATATTATATGTACAATATAGGAAATATATTTACTGTACATTTTGATATTTTATGTACACTATATAAGATATATTTGTTGTCCTTTTGATATTTTATGTAAATTATATAATATATATTTGGTGTAGATTGTGATATTTTACATAGGGTGTGTAAGATATATTTACTGTACTTTTTGATAATTTATTTACAGTAAATAATATACATTTGGTTTAATTTTTGATATTTTATGTACAGTATATTAAATATAATTACTGCAGTTTTTGATAGTTTATTTACAGTATATAAAACACTAATTTGGAGTACTTTTTGATATTTTATGTACAGAATGTAATATATATTTACTGTACATTTTGATATTTTATTTACAGTATATAAAATGTATTTGGTGTACTTTTAGTTAATATTATATGTACAATCTATGAAATATATTTACTGTACATTTTGATATTTCATGTTCAGTATATAAGATATATTTGGTGTCCTTTTGATATTTTATGTAAATTATATAATATATATTTGGTGTAGTTTGTGATATTTTACATAGGGTGTGTAATATATATTTGCTGTACTTTTTGGTATTTTCTTTACAGTAAATAATATATATTTGGTGTAATTTTTGATATTTTATGTACAGTATATTAAATATAATTAGTGTAGTTTTGATAGTTTATTTACATTATATATAACACATATTTGGTGTACTTTTTGATATATTATGTACAGTATGTAATATATATTTACTGTAATTTTTGATAATTTATTTACTGTATATAAAATGTATTTGGTGTACTTTTAGTTAATATTATATGTACAATATATGAAATATATTTACTGTACTTTTTAATATTTTATGTAGAGTATAATATATATATTTGGTGTCCTTTTGATATTTTATGTAAATTATATAATATATATTTGGTGTAGATTGTGATATTTTACATAGGGTGTGTAATATATATTTACTGTACTTTTTGATATTTTATTTACAGTAAATAATATACATTTGGTTTAATTTTTGATATTTTATGTACAGTATATTAAATATAATTACTGCAGTTTTTGATAGTTTATTTACAGTATATAAAACACAAATTTGGTGTACTTTTTGATATTTTATGTACAGAATGTAATATATATTTACTGTACATTTTGATAATTTATTTACAGTATATAAAATCTATATGGTGTACTTTTAGTTAATATTATATGTACAATATATGAAATATATTTACTGTACATTTTGATATTTCATGTTCAGTATATAAGATATATTTGGTGTCCTTTTGATATTTTATGTAAATTATATAATATATATTTGGTGTAGTTTTTGATATTTTACATAGGGTGTGTAATATATATTTACTGTATTTTTGGTATTTTCTTTACAGTAAATAATATGTATTTGGTGTAATTTTTGATATTTTATGTACAGTATATTAAATATAATTAGTGAAGTTTTGATAGTTTATTTACAGTATATATAACACATATTTGGTGTACTTTTTGATATTTTATGTACAGTATGTAATATATATTTACTGTAATTTTTGATAATTTATTTACCGTATATAAAATGTATTTGGTGTACTTTTAGTTAATATTATATGTACAATATTTGAAATATATTTATTGTACATTTTGATATTTTATGTACAGTATATAATCTATATTTGGTGTCCTTTTGATATTTTATGTAAATTATATAATATATATTTGGTGTAGATTGTGATATTTTACATAGGGTGTGTAATATATATTTACTGTACTTTTTGGTATTTTCTTTACAGTAAATAACATATATTTGGTGTAATTTTTGATATTTTATGTACAGTATATTAAATATAATTAGTGTAGTTTTGATAGTTTATTTACAGTATATATAACACATATTTGGTGTACTTTTTGATATTTTATGTACAGTATGTAATATATATTTACTGTAATTTTTGATAATTTATTTACAGTATATAAAATGAATTTGTTGTACTTTTAGTTAATATTATATATACAATATATGAAATATATTTACTGTAGATTTTGATATTTTATGTACATTATAGAAGATATATTTGGTGTCCTTTTGATATTTTATGTAAATTATATAATATATATTTGGTGAAGTTTGTGATATTTTACATAGGGTGTGTAATATATATTTACTGTACTTTTTGATATTTTATTTACAGTATATAATATACATTTGGTGTAATTTTTGATATTTTATGTACAGTATATTAAATATAATTAGTGTAGTTTTGATAGTTTATTTACAGTATATATAACACATATTTGGTGTACTTTTTGATATTTTATGTACAGTATGTAATATATGTTTACTGTAATTTTTGATAATGTATTTACAGTATATAAAATGTATTTGGTGTACTTTTAGTTAATATTATATGTACAATATATGAAATATATTTACTGTACATTTTGATATTTTATGTACAGTATATAATATATATTTGGTGTCCTTTTGATATTTTATGTAAATTATATAATATATATTTGTTGTAGATTGTGATATTTTACATAGGGTGTGTAATATATATTTACTGTACTTTTTGATATTTTATTCACAGTAAATAATATACATTTGGTGTAATTTTTGATATTTTATGTACAGTATATTAAATATAATTACTGTAGTATTTTATAGTTTATTTACAGTATATATAACACATATTTGGTGTACTTTTTGATATTTTATGTACAGTATGTAATATATATTTACTGTACTTTTTGATATTTTATTTACAGTTTATAAAATGTATTTGGTGTACTTTTAGTTAATATTATATGTACAATATATGAAATATATTTACTGTATATTTTGATATTTTATGTACAGTATAGAAGATATATTTGGTGTCCTTTTGATATTTTATGTAAATTATATAATATATATTTGGTGTAGATTTTGATATTTTACATATGGTGTGTAAGATATATTTACTGTACTTTTTGATATTTTATTTACAGTAAATAATATACATTTGGTGTAATTTTTGATATTTTATGTACAGTATATTAACTATAATTACTGTAGATTTTGATTGTCTATTTACAGTATATATAACACATATTTGGTGTACTTTTTGATATTTTATGTAAATTATATAATATATAATTGGTGTAATTTTTGATATTTTACATAGGGTGTGTAGTATATATTTACTGTCCTTTTTGATATTTTATTTACATACTTTAATTTATATTTGGTGTAATTTTTGATATTTTATATACAGTACATTGAATATGATTACTGTAGGTTTTGATATTTACAGTATATATAACACATATTTGGTGTACTTTTTGATATTTTATGTACAGTATGTAATATATATTTACTGTACTTTTTGATATTTTATTTACAGTATATAAAATGTATTTGGTGTACTTTTAGTTAATATAAAATGTACACTATATGAAATATATTTACTGTACTTTTTGATAATTTATGTACAGTGTATAATATATATTTGGTGTCCTTTTGATATTTTATGTGAATTTTATAATATATATTTGGTGTAGTTTTTGATATTTTACATAGGGTGTGTAATATATATTTACTGTAATTTTTGATATTTTATTTACAGTTAATAATATACATCTGGTGTAATTCTTGATATTTTTTGTACAGTATATTATATATAACTACTGTAGTTTTTGATTGTTTATTTACAGTATATATAACACATATTTGGTGTACTTTTTGATATTTTATGTACAGTATGTAATATATATTTACTGTAATTTTTGATAATTTATTTACAGTATATAAAATGTATTTGGTGTACTTTTAGTTAATATTATATATACAATATATGAAATATATTTACTGTACTTTTTGATGTTTCATGTTCTGTATATAAGGTATATTTGGTGTCCTTTTGATATATTATGTAAATTATATACTATATATGGTGTAGTTTCTGATATTTTACATAGGGTGCGTAATATATATTTACTGAAATTTTTGATATTTTATTTACAGTAAATAATATACATTTGGTGTAATTTTTGATATTTTATGTACAGTATATTAAATATAATTACTGTAGTTTTTGATAGTTTATTTACAGTATATATTACACATATTTGGTGTACTTTTTGATATTTTATGTACAGAATGTAATATATATTTACTGTACTTTTTGATATTTTATTTACAGTATATAAAATGTATTTGGTGTACTTTTATTTAGTATTATATGTACAATATATGAAATATATTTATTGTACTTTTTGATATTTTATGTACAGGATATAAGATATATTTGGTGTCCTTTTGATATTTTTTGTAAATTATATAATATATATTTGGTGTAGTTTTTGATATTTTACATAGTGTATGTAATATATATTCACTGTCTTTTTGAAATTTTATTTACAGTATATAATATACATTTGGTGTAATTTTTGATATTTTATGTACAGTATATTAAATATAATTACTGTAGATTTTGATAGTTTATTTACAGTATATATAACACATATTTGGTGTACTTTTTGATATTTTATGTACAGTATGTAATATATATTCACTGTAATTTTTGATATTTTATTTACACTATATAAAATGTATTTGGTGTACTTTTAGTTAATATTATATATACAATATATGAAATATATTTACTGTACTTTTTGATATTTTATGTACAGTATATAAGATATATTTGGTGTCCTTTTGATATTTTATGTAAATTATACAATATATATTTGGTGTAGATTGTGATATTTTACATATGGTGTGCAATATATATTTACTGTACTTTTTGATATTTTATTTACAGTAAATAATATACATTTGGTGTAATTTTTGATATTTTATGTACAGTATATTAAATATAATTACTGTAGTTTTTTATAGTTTATTTACATTATATATAACACATATTTGGTGGACTTTTTGATATTTTATATACAGTATGTAATATATATTTACTGTACTTTTTGATATTTTATTTACAGTATATAAAATGTATTTGGTGTACTTTTAGTTAATATTATATGTACAATATATGAAATATATTTACTGTACATTTTGATATTTTATGTACAGTATATAAGATATATTTGGTGTCCTTTTGATATTTTATGTAAATTATATAATATATATTTGGTGTATATTGTGATTTTTTACATATGGTGTGTAATATATATTTACTGTACTTTTTGATATTTTATTTACAGTATATAAAATGTATTTGGTGTACTTTTAGTTAGTATTATATGTACAATATATGAAATATATTTACTGTACTTTTTGATATTTTATGTACAGTATAGAAGCTATATTTGGTGTCCTTTTGATATTTTATGTAAATTATATAATATATATTTGGTGTAGATTGTGATATTTTACATATGGTGTGCAATATATATTTACTGTACTTTTTGATATTTTATTTACAGTAAATAATATATATTTGGTGTAATTTTTGATATTTTATGTACAGTATATTAAATATAATTACTGTAGTATTTCATAGTATATTTACAGTATATATAACACATATTTGGTGTACTTTTTGATATTTTATGTACTGTATGTAATATATATTTACTGTACATTTTGATATTTTATTTACAGTATATAAAATATATTTGGTGTATTTTTATTTAATATTATATGTACCATATATGAAATATATTTACTGTACATTTTGATATTTTATGTACAGTATATAAGATATAATTCGTGTCCTTTTGATATTTTATGTAAGTTATATAATATATATTTGGTGTAGATTGTGATATTTTACATAGGGTGTGTAAGATATATTTACTGTACTTTTTGATATTTTTTTTACAGTAAATAATATACATTTGATGTAATTTTTGATATTTTATGTACGGTATATTAAATATAATTACTGCAGTTTTTGATAGTTTATTTACAGTATATATAACACATATTTGGTGTACATTTTGATATTTTATGTACACTATGTAATATATATTTACTGTAATTTTTGATATTTTATTTACAGTATATAAAATGTATTTGGTGTACTTTCAGTTAATATTACATATACAATATATGAAATATATTTACTGTACATTTTGATATTTTATGTACAGTATAGAAGATATATTTGGTGTCCTTTTGTAATTTTATGTAAATTATATAATATATATTTGGTGTAGTTTGTGATATTTTACGTAGGGTGTGTAATGTATATTTACTGTACTTTTTGATATTCTATTTACAGTATATAATATACATTTGGTGTAATATTTGATATTTTATGTACAGTATATTAAATATAATTACTGTAGTTTTTGATAGTTTATTTACAGTATATATAACACATATTTGGTGTACTTTTTGATATTTTATGTACAGTATCTAATATATATTTACTGTACTTTTGATATTTTATTTTCAGTATACAAAATGTATTTGGTGTACTTTTAGTTAATAATATATGTACAATGTATGAAATATATATACTGTACTTTTTGATATTTTATGTACAATACATAAGATATATTTGGTGTCCTTTTTATATTCTATGTAAATTATATAATATATATTTGGTGTAATTTTTGATATTTTACATAGGGTGTGTAGTATATATTTACTGTCCTTTTTGATACTTTATTTACAGTATTTAATTTATATTTGGTGTTATTTTTGATATTCTATATACAGTACATTGAATATGATTACTGTAGTTTTTGATATTTACAGTATATATAACACATATTTGGTGTACTTTTTGATATTTTATGTACAGTATGTAATATATATTTACTGTACTTGTTGATATTTTATTTACAGTATATAAAATGAATTTGGTGTACTTATAGTTAATATTATATGTACAATACATGAAATATATTTACTGTACTTTTGATATTTTGTGTACAGTATAGAAGATATATTTGGTGTCCTTTTGATATTTTATGTAAATTATATAATATATATTTGGTGTCGTTTTTGATATTTTACATAGGGTGTGTCATATATATTTACTGTACTTGTTGATATTTTATTCACAGTATATAATATACATTTGGTGTAATTTTTGATATTTTATGAACAGTATAGTAAATATAAATACTGTATTTTTTGATAGATTATTTACAGTATATATAACACATATTTGGTGTACTTTTTGATATTTTATGTACAGTATGTAATATATATTTACTGCAATTTTTGATAATTTATTTACAGTATGTAAAATATATTTGGTGTACTATTAGTTAATATTATATGTGCAATATATGAAATATATTTACTGTACTTTTTGATATTTTTTGTACAGTATTGGAGATATATTTGGTGTCCTTTTGGTATTTTATGTAAATTATATAATATATATTTGGTGTAGTTTTTGATATTTTACATAGGGTGTGTAATATATATTTACTGTACTTTTTGATATTTTATTTACAGTAAATAATATACATTTGGTGTAATTTTTGATATTTTATGTACAGTATATTAAATATAATTACTGTAGGTTTTGATAGTTTATTTACAGTATATATAACACATATTTGGTGTACTTTTTGATACTTTATGTACTGTATGTAATATATATTTACTGTACTTTTTGATATTTTATTTACACTACATGAAATGTATTTGGTGTACTTTTAGTTAATATTATATGTACAATATATGAAATATATTTACTGTACTTTTTGATATTTTATGTGCAGTATATAATATATATTTGGTGTTCTTTTGATATTTTATGTGATTTTTATAATATATATTTAGTGTAGTTTTTGATATTTTCCATAGGGTGTGTAATGTATATTTACTGTACTTTTTGATATTCTATTTACAGTATATAATATACATTTGGTGTAATATTTGATATTTTATGTACAGTATATTAAATATAATTACTGTAGTTTTTGATTGTGTATTTACAGTTTATATAACACATATTTGGTGTACATTTTGATATTTTATGTACAGTATGTAATATATATTTACTGTAATTTTTGATAATTTATTTACAGTATGTAAAATGTATTTGGTGTACTTTTAGTTAATATTATATATACAATATATGAAATATATTTACTGAATTTTTCATATTTTTTGTAAAGTATAGAAGATATATTTGGTGTCCTTTTGATATTTTATGTAAATTATATAATATATATTTTTTGTAGTTTGTGACATTTTACATAGGGTGTGTAATATATATTTACTGTACTTTTTGATATTTTATTTACAGTATATAATATACATTTGGTGTAATTTTTGATATTTTATGTACAGTATAGTAAATATAATTACTGTAGTTTTTGATAGTTTATTTACAGTATATATTACACATATTTGGAGTACTTTTTGATATATTATGTACACTATGTAATATATATTTACTGTACTTTTTGATATTTTATTTACAGTATATAAAATGTATTTGGTGTACTTTTAGTTTATATTTCATGTACAATATATGAAATATATTTACTGTACTTTTTGATATTTTATGTACAGTATATAATATATATTTGGTGTCCTTTTTATATTCTATGTAAATTATATAATATATATTTGGTGTAATTTTTGATATTTTACATAGGGTGTGTAGTATATATTTACTGTCTTTTTGATATTTTATTTACGGTATTTAATTTATATTTGGTGTAATTTTTGATATTTTATATACAGTACATTGAATATGATTACTGTAGTTTTTGATATTTACAGTATATATAACACATATTTGGTGTACATTTTGATATTTTATGCACAGTATGTAATATATATTTACTGTACATTTTGATATTTTATTTACAGTTTATAAAATGTATTTGGTGTACTTTTAGTTAATATTATATGTGCAATATATGAAATATATTTACTGTATTTTTGATATTTTTTGTACAGTATAGAAGATATATTTGGTGTCCTTTTGGTATTTTATGTAAATTATATAATATGTATTTGGTGTAGTTTTTGATATTTTTCATAGGGTGTGTAATATATATTTACTGTACATTTTGATATTTTATTTACAGTATATAATATACATTTGGTGTAATTTTTGATATTTTATGTACAGTATATTAAATATAATTACTGTAGATTGTGATAGTTTATTTCCAGTATGTAACACATATTTGGTGTACTTTTTGATATTTTATGTACAGTATGTAATATATATTTACTGTAATTTTTGATAATTTATTTACAGTATATAAAATGTATTTGGTGTACTTTTAGTTAATATTATATGTACAATATATGAAATATATTTACTGTACATTTTGATATTTTATGTACAGTATAGAAGATATATTTGGTGTCCTTTTGATATTTTATGTAAATTATATAATATATATTTGGTGTAGATTGTGACATTTTACATATGGTGTGCAATATATATTTACTGTACTTTTTGATATTTTATTTACAGTAAATAATATATATTTGGTGTAATTTTTGATATTTTATGTACAGTATATTAAATATAATTACTGCAGTTTTTGATAGTTTATTTACAGTATATAAAACACATATTTGGTGTACTTTTTGTTATTTTATGTACACTATGTAATATATATTTACTGTAATTTTTGATATTTTATTTACAGTATATAAAATGTATTTGGTGTACTTTTAGTTTATATTACATGTACAATATATGAAATATATTTACTGTACTTTTTGATATTTTATGTACAGTATAGAAGACATATTTGGTGTCCTTTTGTTATTTTATGTAAATTATATAATATATATTTGGTGTAGTTTGTGATATTTTACGTAAGGTGTGTAATGTATATTTACTGTACTTTTTGATATTCTATTTACAGTATATAACATACATTCGGTGTAATATTTGATATTTTATGTACAGTATATTAAATATAATTACTGTAGTTTTTGATAGTTTATTTACAGTATATATAACACATATTTGGTGTACTTTTTGATATTTTATGTACAGTATGTAATATATATTTACTGTACTTTTTGATATTTTATTTTCAGTATACAAAATGTATTTGGTGTACTTTTAGTTAATAATATATGTACAATATATGAAATATATATACTGTACTTTTTGATATTTTATGTACAATACATAAGATATATTTGGTGGCCTTTTGATATTTTATGTGAATTTTATAATATATATTTAGTGTAGTTTTTGATATTTTCCATAGGGTGTGTAATGTATATTTACTGTAATTTTTGATATTTTATTTACAGTAAATAATATACATTTGGTGTAATTTTTGATATTTTAGGTACAGTATATTAAATATAATTACTGTAGTTTTTGATTGTGTATTTAGAGTTTATATAACACATATTTGGTGTACTTTTTGATATTTTATGTACAGTATATTAAATATAATTACTGTAGTTTTTGATAGTTTATTTAGAGTATATATAACACATATTTGGTGTACTTTTTGATACTTTATGTACTGTATGTAATATATATTTACTGTACTTTTTGATATTTTATTTACAGTACATGAAATGTATTTGGTGTACTTTTAGTTAATGTTATATGTACAATATATGAAATATATTTACTGTACTTTTTGATATTTTATGTACAGTATATAATATATATTTGGTGTCCTTTTGATATTTTATGTGAATTTTATAATATATATTTAGTGTAGTTTTTGATATTTTCCATAGGGTGTGTAATGTATATTTACTGTAATTTTTGATATTTTATTTACAGTAAATAATATACATTTGGTGTAATTTTTGATATTTTAGGTACAGTATATTAAATATAATTACTGTAGTTTTTGATTGTGTATTTACAGTTTATATAACACATATTTGGTGTACTTTTTGATATTTTATGTACAGTATGTAATATATATTTACTGTACTTTTTGATAATTTATTTACAGTATATAAAATGTATTTGGTGTACTTTTAGTTAATATTATATGTACAATATATGAAATATATTTACTGTACATTTTGATATTTTATATACAGTATAGAAGATATATTTGGTGTCCTTTTCATATTTTATGTAAATTATATAATATATATTTGGTGTAGTTTGTGATATTATACATAGGGTGTGTAATGAATATTTACTGTACTTTTTGATATTTTATTTACAGTATATAATATACATTTGGTGTAATATTTGATATTTTATGTACAGTATATTAAATATAATTAATGTAGTTTTTGATAGTTTATTTACAGTATATATAACACATATTTGGTGTACTTTTTGATATTTTTTGTACAGTATGTAATATATATTTACTGTAATTTTTGATATTTTATTTACATTATATAAAATGTATTTGGTGTACTTTTGGTTAATATTATATGTACAATATATGAAATATATTTACTGTAATTTCTGATATTTTATGTACGGTATAGAAGATATATTTGGTGTCCTATTGATATTTTATGTAAGTTATATAATATATATTTGGTGTAGATTGTGATATTTTACATAGGGTGTGTAAGATATATTTACTGTACTTTTTGATATTTTATTTACAGTAAATAATATACATTTGGTGTAATATTTGATATTTTACGTACAGTATATTAAATATAATTAGTGTAGTATTTTATAGTTTATTTACAGTATATATAACACATATTTGGTGTACTTTTTGATATATTATGTACAGAATGTAATATATATTTACTGTACTTTTTGATATTTTATTTACAGTATATAAAATGTATTTGGTGTACTTTTAGTTAATATTACATGTACAATATATGAAATATATTTACTGTACTTTTTGATATTTTATGTACAGTATAGAAGATATATTTGTTGTCCTTTTGATATTTTATGTAAATTATATAATATATATTTGGTGTAGTTTGTGATATTTTACATAGGGTGTGTAATATATATTTACTGTACTTTTTGATATTTTATTTACAGTATATAATATACATTTGGTGTAATTTTTGATATTTTATGTACAGTATAGTAAATATAATTACTGTAGTTTTTGATAGTTTATTTACAGTATATATTACACATATTTGGAGTACTTTTTGATATTTTATGTACACTATGTAATATATCTTTACTGTACTTTTTGATATTTTATTTACAGTATATAAAATGTATTTGGTGTACTTTTAGTTAATATTACATGTACAATATATGAAATATATTTACTGTACTTTTTGATATTTTATGTACAGTATATAATATATATTTGGTGTCCTTTTGATATTTTTTGTGAATTTTATAATATATATTTTATGTAGTTTTTGATATTTTCCATAGGGTGTGTAATATATATTTACTGTAATTTTTGATATTTCATTTACAGTAAATAATATACATTTGGTGTAATTTTTGATATTTTATGTACAGTATATTAAATATAATTACTGTAGATTTGATTTTTTATTTACAGTATATATAACACATATTTGGTGTACTTTTTGATATTTTATGTACAGTATGTAATATATATTTACTGTAATTTTTGATAATTTATTTACAGTATATAAAATGTGTTTGGTGTACTTTTAGTTAATATTATATATACAATACATGAAATATATTTACTGTACTTTTTGATATTTTATGTACAGTATAGAAGATATATTTGGTGTCCTTTTGATATTTTATGTAAATTATATAATATATATTTGGTGTAGTTTGTGATATTTCATAGGGTGTGTAATGTGTACTTACTGTACTTTTTGATATTTTATTTACAGTATATAATATACATTTGGTGTAATTTTTGATATTTTATGTACAGTATATTAAATATAATTACTGTAGTTTTTGATAGTTTATTTACAGTATATATAACACATATTTAGTGTACTTTTTGATATTTTCTGTACAGTATGTAATATATATTTACTGTACTTTTGATATTTTATTTTCAGTATACAAAATGTATTTCGTGTACTTTTAGTTAATAATATATGTACAATGTATGAAATATATATACTGTACTTTTTGATATTTTATGTACAATATATAAGATATATTTGGTGTCCTTTTTATATTCTATGTAAATTATATAATATATATTTGTTGTAATTTTTGATATTTTACATAGGGTGTGTAGTATATATTTACTGTCCTTTTTGACATTTTATTTACAGTATTTAATGTATATTTGGTGTAATTTTTGATATTTTATATACAGTACATTGGATATGATTACTGTAGTTTTTGATATTTACAGTATATATAACACATATTTGGTGTACTTTTTGATGTTTTATGTACAGTATGTAATATAAATTTACTGTAATTTTGATATTTTATTTTCAGTTTATAAAATGTATTTGGTGTACTTTTAGTTAATATTATATGTACAATATATGAAATATATTTACTGTACTTTTTGATATTTTGTGTACAGTATAGAAGATATATTTGGTGTCCTTTTGTTATTTTATGTAAATTATATAATATATATTTGGTGTAGTTTTTGATATTTTACATAGGGTGTGTCATATATATTTACTGTACTTTTTGATATTTTATTTACAGTATATAATATACATTTGGTGTAATTTTTGATATTTTATGAACAGTATAGTAAATATAATTACTGTAGTTTTTGATAGTTTATTTACAGTATATATAACACATATTTGGTGTAGTTTTTGATATTTTATGTACAGTATGTAATATATATTTACTGTAATTTTTGATAATTTACTTACAGTATATAAAATGTATTTGGTGTTCTTTTGGTTAATATTATATATACAATATATGAAATATATTTACTGTATTTTCTCATATTTTTTGTACAGTATAGAAGATATAATTTGTGTCCTTTTGATATTTTACGTAAATTATATAATATATATTTGGTGTAGCTTTTGATATTTTACATAGGGTATGTCATATGTATTTACTGTACTTTTTGATATTTTATTCACAGTAAATAATTTACATTTGGTGTAATTTTTGATATTTCATGTACAGTATATTAAATATAATTACTGTAGTTTTTGATAGTTTATTTACAGTATATATAACACATATTTGGTGTACTTTTTGATATTTTATGTACAGTATGTAGTATATATTTACTGTACTTTTTGATATTTTATTAACAGTACATGAAATGTATTTGGTGTACTTTTAGTTAATATTATATGTACAATATATGAAATATATTTACTGTTCTTTTTGATATTTTATGTACAGTATATAATATATATTTGGTGTCTTTTTGATATTTTATGTGAAGTTTATAATATATATTTAGTGTAGTTTTTGATATTTTCCATAGGGTGTGTAATATATATTTACTGTAATTTTTTATATTTTATTTACAGTAAATATTATACATTTGGTGTAATTTTTGATATTTTATGTACAGTATATTAAATATAATTACTGTAGTTTTTGATTGTTTATTTACAGTATATATAACACATATTTGGTCTACTTTTTGATATTTTATGTACAGTATGTAATATAAATTTACTGTAATTTTTGATAATTTATTTACAGTATATAAAATGTATTTTGTGTACTTTTAGTTAATATTATATATACAATATATGAAATATATTTACTGTACTTTTTGATATTTTATGTACAGTATAGAAGTTATATTTGGTGTCCTTTTGATATTTTATGTAAATTAGATAAAATTTATTTGGTGTAGTTTGTGATATTTCATAGGGTGTGTAATGTATATTTACTGTAATTTTTGATATTTTATTTACAGTATATAATATACATTTGGTGTAATTTTTTATATTTTATGTACAGTATATTAAATATAATTACTATAGTTTTTATAGTTTATTTACAGTATATATAACACATATTTGGTGTACTTTTTGATATTTTCTGTACAGTATGTAATATATATTTACTGAACTTTTTGATATTTTATTTTCAGTATAAAAATGTATTTGGTGTACTTTTAGTTAATAATATATATACAATGAATGAAATATATATACTGTACTTTTTGATATTTTATGTACAATATATAAGATATATTTGGTGTCCTTTTTATATTCTATGTAAATTAAATAATATATATTTGGTGTAATATTTGATATTTTACATAGGGTGTGTAGGATATATTTACTGTCCTTTTTGATATTTTATTTACAGTATTTAATTTATGTTTGGTGTAATTTTTGATATTTTATATACAGTACATTGAATATGATTACTGTAGTTTTTGATATTTACCGTATATATAACACATATTTGGTGTCCTTTTGATATTTTATGTAAATTATATAATATATATTTGCTGTAGATTGTGATATTTTACATAGGGTGTGTAAGATATATTTACTGTACTTTTTGATATTTTATTTACAGTAAATAATATACATTTGGTGTAATTTTTGATATTTTATGTACAGTATATTAAATATAATTACTGCAGTTTTTGATAGTTTATTTACAGTATATATAACACATATTTGGTGTACTTTTTGATATTTTATGTACAGAATGTAATATATATTTACTGTATTTTTGATATTTTATTTACAGTATATGAAATGTATTTGGTGTACTTTTAGTTAATATTATATGTACAATATATGAAATATATTTACTGTACATTTTGATATTTCTTGTTCAGTATATAAGGTATATTTGGTGTCCTTATGATATTTTATGTAAATTATATAATATACATTTGGTGTAGTTTGTCATATTTTACATCGGGTGTGTAATGTATATTTACTGTACTTTTTGGTATTTTCTTTACAGTAAATTATATATTTGGTGTAATTTTTGATATTTTATGTACAGTATATTAAACATAATTACTGTAGTTTTGATAGTTTATTTACAGTATATATAACACATATTTGGTGTACTTTTTGATATTTTATGTACAGTATGTAATATATATTCACTGTAATTTTTGGTATTTTATTTACACTATATAAAATGTATTTGGTGTACTTTTAGTTAATATTATATGTACAATATATGAAATATATTTACTGTACTTTTGCTATTTTATGTACAGTATATAAGATATATTTGGAGTCCTTTTGATATTTTATGTAAATTATATAATATATATTTTGTGTAGATTGTGATATTTTACATATGGTGTGTAATATATATTTACTTTTCTTTTTGATATTTTATTTACACTATATGAAATGTATTTGGTGTACTTTTAGTTAATATTATATGTACAATATATGAAATATATTTACTATACTTTTTGATATTTTATGTACAGTATATAAGATATATTTTGTGTCATTTTGATATTTTATGTAAATTATATAATATATATTTGGTGTAGATTGTGATATTTTACATACGGTGTGTAATATATATTTACTGTACTTTTTGATATTTTAATTACAGTAAATAATATACATTTGGAGTAATTTTTGATATTTTATGTACAGTATGTTAAATATAATTACTGTAGTTTTTGATAGTTTATTTACAGTATATATAACAGATATTTGATGTACTTTTTGATATTTTATGTACAGTATGTAATACATATTTACTGTAATTTTTGATATTTTATTTACAGTATATAAAATGTATTTGGTGTACTTTCAGTTAATATTATATGTACAATATACGAAATATATTTACTGTACATTTTGATATTTTATGTACAGTACATAAGATATATTTGGTGTCCTTTTGATATTTTACGTAAATTATATAATATATATTTGGTGTAGTTTGTGATATTTTACATAGGGTGTGTCATATATATTTACTGTACTTTTTGATATTTTATTTACAGTATATAATATATATTTGGTATAATTTTTGATATTTTATGTACAGTATATTATATATAATTACTGTAGTTTTGATAGCTTATTTATAGTATATATAACACATATTTGGTGTACTTTTTGATATTTTATGTACAGCATGGAATATATATTTACTGTACTTTTTGATACTATATTTACAGTATATAAAATGTATTTGGTGTACTTTTAGTTAATATTATATGTACAATATATGAAATACATTTACTGTATTTTTGATATTTTTTGTACAGTATAGAAGATATATTTGGTGGCCTTTTGATATTTTATGTAAATTATATAATATATATTTGGTGTAGTTTGTGATATTTTACATAGGGTGTGTCATATATATTTACTGTAATTTTTGATATTTTATTTACAGTATATAATATACATTTGGTGTAATTTTTGATATTTTATGTACAGTATATTAAATATAATTACTGTAGTTTTTGATAGTTTATTTACAGTATATATAACACATATTTGGTGGTCTTTTTGATATTTTATGTACAGTATGTAATATATGTTTACTGAAATTTTTGATAATTTATTTACAGTATATAAAATGTATTTGGTGTACTTTTAGTTAATATTAAATATACAATATAAGAAATATATTTACTGTACTTTTTGATATTTTTTGTACAGTATAGAAGATATATTTGGTGTCCTTTTGATATTTTATGTAAATTATATAATATATATTTGGTGTAGTTTTTGATATTTTACAGAGGGTTTGTCATATACATTTACTGTACTTTTTGATATTTTATTTACTGTATATAATATACATTTGGTGTAATTTTTGATATTTTATGTACAGTATATTATATATAATTAGTGTAGTTTTGATAGTTTATTTATAGTATATATAACACATATTTGGTGTACTTTTTGATATTTTATGTACAGTATGTAATATATATTTACGGTACTTTTTGATATTTTATTTACAGTATATAAAATGTATTTGGTGTACTTTTAGTTAATATTATATGTACACTATATGAAATATATTTACTGTATTTTTTGATATTTTATGTACAGTATATAATATATATTTGGTGTCCTTTTGATATTTTATGTGAATTTTATAATATATATTTGTTGTAGTTTTTGATATTTTACATAGGGTGTGTAATATATATTTTCTGTAAATTTTGATATTTTATTTACAGTAAATAATATACATTTGGTGTAATTTTTGATATTTTAAGTACAGTATATTAAATATAATTACTGTAGTTTTTGATAGTTTATTTACAGTATATATAACACATATTTGGTGTACTTTTTGTTAATTTATGTACAGTATTTAATATATATTTACTGTAATCTTTGATAATTTATTTACAGTATATAAAATGTATTTGGTGTACTTTTAGTTAATATTATATATACAATATATGAAATATATTTACTGTACATTTTGATATTTTATGTACAGTATAGAAGATATATTTGGTGTCCTTTTGATATTTTATGTAAATTATATAATATATATTTGGTGTAGTTTGTGATATTTTACATAGGGTGTGTCATATATATTTACTGTACTTTTTGATATTTTATTTACAGTATATAATATACATTTGGTGTAATTTTTGATATTTTATGTACAGTATATTAAATATAATTACTGCAGTTTTTGATAGTTTATTTACAGTATATAAAACACAAATTTGGTGTACTTTTTGATATTTTATGTACAGAATGTTATATATATTTACTGTACTTTTGATATTTTATTTACAGTATATAAAATGTATTTGGTGTACTTTTAGTTAATATTATATGTACAATATATGAAATATATTTACTGTACATTTTGATATTTCATGTTCAGTATATAAGATATATTTGGTGTCCTTTTGATATTTCATGTAAATTATATAATATATATTTGGTGTAGTTTGTGATATTTTACATAGGGTGTGTAATATATATTTACTGTACTTTTTGATATTTTATTTACAGTATATAATATACATTTGGTGTAATTTTTATATTTTATGTACAGCATATTAAATATAATTACTGTAGTTTTTAATAGTTTATTTACAGTATATATTACACACATTTGCTGTACTTTTTGATATTTTATGTACAGTATGTAATATATATTTACATTATTTTTGATATTTTATTTACAGTATATAAAATGTATTTGATGTACTTTTAGTTAATATTATATGTACAATATAGGAAATATATTTACGGTATATTTTGATATTTTATGTACACTATATAAGATATATTTGGTGTCCTTTTGATATTTTATGTAAATTACATAATATATATTTGGTGTAGATTGTGATATTTTACATAGGGTGTGTAAGATATATTTACTGTACTTTTTGATATTTTATTTACAGTAAATAATATACATTTGGTGTAATTTCTGATATTTTATGTACAGTATATTAAATATAATTGCTGCAGTTTTTGATAGTTTATTTACAGTATATAAAACACAAATTTGGTGTACTTTTTGATATTTTATGTACAGAATGTAATATATATTTACTGTACATTTTGATATTTTATTTACAGTATATAAAATGTATTTGGTGTACTTTTAGTTAATATTATATGTACAATATATGAAATATATTTACTGTACATTTTGATATTTCATGTTCAGTATATAAGGTATATTTGGTGTCCTTTTGATATTTTATGTAAATTATATAATATATATTTGGTGTATATTGTGATATTTTACATAGGGTGTGTAATATATATTTACTGTACTTTTTGATATTTTATTTACAGTAAATAATATACATTTGGTTTAATTTTTGATATTTTATGTACTGTATATTAAATATAATTACTGCAGTTTTTGATAATTTATTTACAGAATATAAAACACAAATTTGGTGTACTTTTTGATATTTTATGTACAGAATATTATATATATTTACTGTACTTTTGATATTTTATTTACAGTATATAAAATGTATTTGGTGTACTTTTAGTTAATATTATATGTACAATATATGAAATATATTTACTGTACATTTTGATATTTCATGTTCAGTATATAAGATATATTTGGTGTCCTTTTGATATTTCATGTAAATTATATAATATATATTTGGTGTAGTTTGTGATATTTTACATAGGGTGTGTAATATATATTTACTGTACTTTTTGATATTTTATTTACTGTATATAATATACATTTGGTGTAATTTTTGATATTTTATGTACAGTATATTAAATATAATTACTGTAGTTTTTGATAGTTTATTTACAGTATATATTACACACATTTGCTGTACTTTTTGATATTTTATGTACAGTATGTAATATATATTTACATTATTTTTGATATTTTATTTACAGTATATAAAATGTATTTGGTGTACTTTTAGTTAATATTATATGTACAATATAGGAAATATATTTACTGTACCTTTTGATATTTTATGTCCACTATATAAGATATATTTGGTGTCCTTTTGATACTTTTTGTAAATTATATAATATATATTTGGTGTAGATTGTGATATTTTACATAGGGTGTGTAAGATATATTTACTGTACTTTTTGATATTTTATTTACCGTAAATAATATACATTTGGTGTAATTTTTGATATTTTATGTACAGTATATTAAATATACTTACTGCAGTTTTTGATAGTTTATTTACAGTATATAAAACACAAATTTGGTGTACTTTTTGATATTTTATGTACAGAATGTAATATATATTTACTGTACATTTTGATATTTTATTTACAGTATATAAAATGCATTTGGTGTACTTTTAGTTAATATTATATGTACAATATATGAAATCTATTTACTGTACATTTTGATATTTTATGTTCAGTATATAAGATATATTTGGTGTCCTTTTGATACTTTATGTAAATTATATAATATATATTTGGTGATGTTTGTGATATTTTACATAGGGTGTGTAATATATATTTACTGTACTTTTTGATATTTTATTTACAGTATATAATATACATTTGGTGTAATTTTTGATATTTTATGTACAGTATATTAAATATAATTACTGTAGTTTTTGATAGTTTATTTACAGTATATATTACACATATTTGGTGTACTTTTTGATATTTTATGTACAGTATGTAATATATATTTACTGTATTTTTGATATTTTATTTACAGTATATAAAATGTATTTGGTGTACTTTTAGTTAATGTTATATGTACAATATTGGAAATATATTTACTGTACATTTTGATATTTTATGTACACTATATAAGATATATTTGGTGTCCTTTTGATATTTTATGTAAATTATATAATATATTTTTGGTGTAGATTGTGATATTTTACATAGGGTGTGTAAGATATATTTACTGTACTTTTTGATATTTTATTTACAGTAAATAATATACATTTGGTTTAATTTTTGATATTTTATGTACAGTATATTAAATATAATTACTGCAGTTTTTGATAGTTCATTTACAGTATATAAAACACAAATTTGGTGTACTTTTTGATATTTTATGTACAGAATGTAATATATATTTACTGTACATTTTGATATTTTATTTACAGTATATAAAATGTATTTGGTGTACTGTTAGTTAATATTATATGTACAATATATGAAATATATTTACTGTACATTTTGATATTTCATGTTCAGTATATAAAATATATTTGGTGTCCTTTTGATATTTTATGTAAATTATATAATATATATTTGGTGTAGTTTGTGATATTTTACATAGGGTGTGTAATATATATTTACTGTACTTTTTGGTATTTTATTTACAGTAAATAATATTCATTTGGTTTAATTTTTGATATTTTATGTACAGTATATTAAATATAATTAGTGTAGTTTTGATAGTTTATTTACAGTATATATAACAGATATTTGGTGTACTTTTTGATATTTTATGTACAGTATGTAATATATATTTACTGAAATTTTTGATAATTTATTTACAGTATATAAAATGTATTTGGTGTACTTTTAGTTAATATTATATATACAATATATGAAATATATTTACTGTACATTTTGATATTTTATGTACAGTATAGAAGATATATTTGGTGTCCTTTTGGTATTTTATGTAAATTATATAATATATATTTGGTGAAGTTTGTGATATTTTACATAGGGTGTGTAATATATATTTACTGTACCTTTTGATATTTTATTTACAGTATATAATATACATTTGGTGTAATTTTTGGTATTTTATGTACAGTATATTAAATATAATTACTGTAGTTTTTGATAGTTTATTTACAGTATATATTACACATATTTGGTGTACTTTTTGATATTTTATGTACAGTATGTAATATATATTTACTGTATTTTTGATATTTTATTTACAGTATATAAAATGTATTTGGTGTACTTTTAGTTAATATATGTACAATATATGAAATATATTTAGTGTACATTTTGACATTTTATGTACAGTATATAAGATATATTTGGTGTCCTTTTGATATTTTATGTAAATTATATAATATATATTTGTTGTAGATTGTGATATTTTACATAGGGTGTGTAAGATATATTTACTGTACTTTTTGATATTTTATTTACAGTAAATAATATACATTTGGTGTAATTTTTGATATTTTATGTACAGTATATTAAATATAATTACTGCAGTTTTTGATAGTTTATTTACAGTATATAAAACACAAATTTGGTGTACTTTTTGATATTTTATGTACAGAATGTAATATATATTTACTGTACATTTTGATATTTTATTTACAGTATATAAAATGTATTTGGTGTACTTTTAGTTAATATTATATGTACAATATATGAAATATATTTACTGTACATTTTGAAATTTCATGTTCAGTATATAAGATATATTTGGTGTCCTTTTGATATTTTATGTAAATTATATAATATATATTTGGTGTAGTTTGTGATATTTTACATAGGTTGTGTAATATATATTTACTGTACTTTTTGGTATTTTCTTTACAGTTAATAATATATATTTGGTGTAATTTTTGATATTTTATGTACAGTTTCTTAAATATAATTAGTGTAGTTTTGATAGTTTATTTACAGTATATATAACACATATTTGGTGTACTTTTTGATATTTTATGTACAGTATGTAATATATATTTACTGTAATTTTTGATAATTTATTTACAGTATATAAAAAGTATTTGGTGTACTTTTAGTTAATATTATATGTACTATATATGAAATATATTTAGTGAACATTTTGATATTTTATGTACAGTATATAAGATATATTTGGTGTCCTTTTGATATTTTATGTAAATTATATAATATATATTTGGTGTAGATTGTGATATTTTACATAGGGTGTGTAAGATATATTTACTGTACTTTTTGATATTTTATTTACAGTAAATAATATACATTTGGTGTAATTTTTGATATTTTATGTACAGTATATTAAATATAATTACTGCAGTTTTGATAGTTTATTTACAGTATATAAAACACAAATTTGGTGTACTTTTTGATATTTTATGTACAGAATGTAATATATATTTACTGTACATTTTGATATTTTATTTACAGTATATAAAATGTATTTGGTGTACTTTTAATTAATATTATATGTACAATATATGAAATATATTTACTGTATATTTTGATATTTCATGTTCAGTATATAAGATATATTTGGTGTCCTTTTGATATTTTATGTAAATTATATAATATATATTTGGTGTAGTTTGTGATATTTTACATAGGGTGTGTAATATATATTTACTGTACTTTTTGGTATTTTCTTTACAGTAAATAATATATATTTGGTGTAATTTTTGATATTTTATGTACAGTATATTAAATATAATTAGTGTAGTTTTGATAGTTTATTTACATTATATATAACACATATTTGGTGTACTTTTTGATATATTATGTACAGTATGTAATATATATTTACTGTAATTTTTGATAATTTATTTACTGTATATAAAATATATTTGGTGTACTTTTAGTTAATCTGATATGTACAATATATGAAATATATTTACTGTACATTTTGATATTTTATGTACAGTATAATATATATATTTGGTGTCCTTTTGATATTTTATGTAAATTATATAATATATATTTGGTGTAGATTGTGATATTTTACATAGGGTGTGTAATATATATTTACTGTACTTTTTGATATTTTATTTACAGTAAATAATATACATTTGGTTTAATTTTTGATATTTTATGTACAGTATATTAAATATAATTACTGCAGTTTTTGATAGTTTATTTACAGTATATAAAACACAAATTTGGTGTACTTTTTGATATTTTATGTACAGAATGTAATATATATTTACTGTACTTTTGATATTTTATTTACAGTATATAAAATGTATTTGGTGTACTTTTAGTTAATATTATATGTATAATATATGAAACATATTTACTGTACATTTTGATATTTCATGTTCAGTATATAAGATATATTTGGTGTCCTTTTGATATTTTATGTAAATTATATAATATATATTTGGTGTAGTTTGTGATATTTTACATAGGGTGTGTAATATATATTTACTGTACTTTTTGGTATTTTCTTTACAGTAAATAATATATATTTGGTGTAATTTTTGATATTTTATGTACAGTATATTAAATATAATTAGTGTAGTTTTGATAGTTTATTTACATTATATATAACACATATTTGGTGTACTTTTTGATATTTTATGTACAGTATGTAATATATATTTACTGTATTTTTGATATTTTATTTACAGTATATAAAATGTATTTGGTGTACTTTTAGTTAATGTTATATGTACAATATTGGAAATATATTTACTGTACATTTTGATATTTTATGTACACTATATAAGATATATTTGGTGTCCTTTTGATATTTTATGTAAATTATATAATATATTTTTGGTGTAGATTGTGATATTTTACATAGGGTGTGTAAGATATATTTACTGTACTTTTTGATATTTTATTTACAGTAAATAATATACATTTGGTTTAATTTTTGATATTTTATGTACAGTATATTAAATATAATTACTGCAGTTTTTGATAGTTTATTTACAGTATATAAAACACAAATTTGGTGTACTTTTTGATATTTTATGTACAGAATGTAATATATATTTACTGTACATTTTGATATTTTATTTACAGTATATAAAATGTATTTGGTGTACTGTTAGTTAATATTATATGTACAATATATGAAATATATTTACTGTACATTTTGATATTTCATGTTCAGTATATAAGATATATTTGGTGTCCTTTTGATATTTTATGTAAATTATATAATATATATTTGGTGTAGTTTGTGATATTTTACATAGGGTGTGTAATATATATTTACTGTACTTTTTGGTATTTTCTTTACAGTTAATAATATATATTTGGTGTAATTTTTGATATTTTTTGTACAGTTTATTAAATATAATTAGTGTAGTTTTGATACTTTATTTACAGTATATATAACACATATTTGGTGTACTTTTTGATAATTTATGTACAGTATGTAATATATATTTACTGTAATTTTTGATAATTTATTTACAGTATATAAAATGTATTTGGTGCACTTTTAGTTTATATTATATGTACAATATATGAAATATATTTACTGAACATTTTGATATTTTATGTACAGTATATAAGATATATTTGGTGTCCTTTTGATATTTTATGTAAATTATATAATATATATTTGGTGTAGATTGTGATATTTTACATAGGGTGTGTAAGATATATTTACTGTACTTTTTGATATTTTATTTACAGTAAATAATATACATTTGGTTTAATTTTGGTATTTTATGTACAGTATATTAAATATAATTACTGCAGTTTTTGATAGTTTATTTACAGTATATAAAACACAAATTTGGTGTACTTTTTGATATTTTATGTACAGAATGTAATATATATTTACTGTACATTTTGATATTTTATTTACAGTATATAAAATGTATTTGGTGTACTTTTAATTAATATTATATGTACAATATATGAAATATATTTACTGTACATTTTGATATTTCATGTTCAGTATATAAGATATATTTGGTGTCCTTTTGATATTTTATGTAAATTATATAATATATATTTGGTGTAGTTTGTGATATTTTGCATAGGGTGTGTAATATATATTTACTGTACTTTTTGGTATTTTCTTTACAGTAAATAATATATATTTGGTGTAATTTTTGATATTTTATGTACAGTATATTAAATATAATTAGTGTAGTTTTGATAGTTTATTTACATTATATATAACACATATTTGGTGTACTTTTTGATATATTATGTACAGTATGTAATATATATTTACTGTAATTTTTGATAATTTATTTACTGTATATTAAATGTATTTGGTGTACTTTTAGTTAATATTATATGTACAATATATGAAATATATTTACTGTACTTTTTGATATTTTATGTACAGTATAATATATATATTTGGTGTCCTTTTGATATTTTATGTAAATTATATAATATATATTTGGTGTAGATTGTGATATTTTACATAGGGTGTGTAATATATATTTACTGTACTTTTTGATATTTTATTTACAGTAAATAATATACATTTGTTTAATTTTTGATATTTTATGTACAGTATATTAAGTATAATTACTGCAGTTTTTGATAGTTTATTTACAGTATATAAAACACAAATTTGGTGTACCTTTTGATATTTTATGTACAGAATGTAATATATATTTACTGTACATTTGATATTTTATTTACAGTATATAAAATGTATTTGGTGTACTTTCAGTTAATATTATATGTACAATATATGAAATATATTTACTGTACATTTTGATATTTCATGTTCAGTATATAAGATATAATTGGTGTCCTTTTGATATTTTATGGAAATTATATAATATATATTTGGTGTAGTTTGTGATATTTTACATAGGGTGTGTAATATATATTTACTGTACTTTTTGGTATTTTCTTTACAGTAAATAATATATATTTGGTGTAATTTTTGATATTTTATGTACAGTATAATAAATATAATTAGTGTAGTTTTGATAGTTTATTTACAGTATATATAACACATATTTGGTGTACTTTTTGATATTTTATGTACAGTGTGTAATATATATTTACTGTAATTTTTGATAATTTATTTACAGTATATAAAATGAATTTGGTGTACTTTTAGTTAATATTATATATACAATATATGAAATATATTTACTGTACATTTTGATATTTTATGTACAGTATATAAGATATATTTGGTGTCCTTTTGATTTATTATGTAAATTTTATAATTTATATTTGGTGAAGTTTGTGATATTTTACATAGGGTGTGTAATATATATTTATTGTACTTTTTGATATTTTATTTACAGTATATAATATACATTCGGTGTAATATTTTATATTTTATGTACAGTATATTTAATATAATTAGTGCAGTTTTAATAGTTTATTTGCAGTATATATAACACATATTTGGTGTACTTTTTGATATTTTTTGTACAGTATGTAATATAGATTTACTGTAATTTTTGATAATTTATTTACAGTATATGAAATGTATTTGGTGTACTTTTAGTTAATATTATATGTACAATATATGAAATATATTTACTGTACTTTTTGATATTTTATGTACAGTATATAAGATATATTTGGTGTCCTTTTGATATTTTATGTAAATTATATAATATATATTTGTTGTAGATTGTGATATTTTACATAGGGTGTGTAATATATATTTACTGTACTTTTTGATATTTTATTTACAGTAAATAATATACATTTGGTTTAATTTTTGACATTTTATGTACAGTATATTAAATATAATTACTGCAGTTTTTGATAGTTTATTTACAGTATATAAAACACAAATTTGGTGTACTTTTTGATATTTTATGTACAGAATGTAATATATATTTACTGTATATTTTGATAATTTATTTACAGTATATAAAAGGTATTTGGTGTACTTTTAGTTAATATTATATGTACAATATATGAAATATATTTACTGTACATTTTGATATTTCATGTTCAGTATATAAGATATATTTGGTGTCCTTTTGATATTTTATGTAAATTATATAATATATATTTGGTGTAGATTGTGATATTTTACATAGAGTGTGTAATATATATTTACTGTACTTTTTGGTATTTTCTTTACAGTAAATAATATATATTTGGTGTAATTTTTGATATTTTATGTACAGTATATTAAATATAATTAGTGTAGTTTTGATAGTTTATTTACAGTATATATAACACATATTTGGTGTACTTTTTGATATTTTATGTACAGTATGTAATATATATTTACTGTAATTTTTGATAATTTATTTACAGTATATAAAATGAATTTGGTGTACTTTTAGTTAATATTATATATAGAATATATGAAATATATTTACTGTACATTTTGATATTTTATGTACAGTATAGAAGATATATTTGGTGTCCTTTTGATATTTTATGTAAATTATATAATATATATTTGGTGAAGTTTGTGATATTTTACATAGGGTGTGTAATATATATTTACTGTACTTTTTGATATTTTATTTACAGTATATAACATACATTTGGTGTAATTTTTGATATTTTATATACAGTATATTAAATATAATTAGTGTAGTTTTGATAGTTTATTTACAGTATATATAACACATATTTGGTGTACTGTTTGATATTTTATGTACAGTATGTAATATATGTTTACTGTAATTTTTCATAATGTAATTACCGTATATAAAATGTATTTGGTGTACTTTTAGTTAATATTATATGTATAATATATGAAATATATTTACTGTATTTTTTGATATTTTATGTACAGTATATAAGATATATTTGGTGTCCTTTTGATATTTTATGTAAATTATATAATATATATTTGGTGTAGATTGTGATAATTTACATAGGGTGTGTAAGATATATTTACTGTACCTTTTGATATTTTATTTACAGTAAATAATATACATTTGGTGTAATTTTTGATATTTTATGTACAGTATATTAAACATAATTACTACAGTTTTTGATAGTTTATTTACAGTATATATAACACATATTTGGTGTACTTTTTGATATTTTATGTACAGAATGTAATATATATTTACTGTACTTTTGATATTTTATTTACAGTATATAAAATGTAATTGGTGTACTTTTAGTTAATATTATATGTACAATATATGAAATATATTTACTGTACATTTTGATATTTCATGTTCAGTATATAAGGTATATTTGGTGTCCTTTTGATATTTTATGTAAATTATATAATATATATTTGGTGTAGATTGTGATATTTTACATACGGTGTGTAATATATATTTACTGTACTTTTTGATATTTTATTTACACTATATAAAATATATTTGGTGTACTTTTAGTTAACATTATATGTACAATATAGGAAATATATTTACTGTAATTTTGATATTTTTTGTACAGTATATAAGATATATTTGGGGTCCTTTTGATATTTTATGTAAATTATATAATATATATTTGGTGTAGATTGTGATATTTTACATAGGGTGTGTAAGATATATTTACTGTACTTTTTGATATTTTATTCACAGTAAATAATATACATTTGGTTTAATTTTTGATATTTTATGTACAGTATATAAAATATAATTGCTGCAGTTTTTGATAGTTTATTTACAGTATATAAAACACAAATTTGGTGTACTTTTTGATATTTTATGTACAGTATGTAATATATATTTACTGTAATTTTTGATAATTTATTTACAGTATATAAAATGTATTTGGTGTACTTTTAGTTAATAATATATATACAATATATGAAATATATTTACTGTACATTTTGATATTTTATGTACAGTATAGAAGACATATTTGGTGTCCTTTTGATATTTTATGTAAATTATATAATATATATTTGGTGAAGTTTGTGATATTTTACATAGGGTGTGTAATATATATTTACTGTACTTTTTGATATTTTATTTACCGTATATAATATACATTTGGTGTAATTTTTGATATTTTATGTACAGTATATTAAATATAATTACTGTAGTTTTTGATAGTTTATTTACATTATATATTACACATATTTGGTGTACTTTTTGATATTTTATGTACAGTATGTAATATATATTGACTGTATTTTTGATATTTTATTTACAGTATATAAAATGTATTTGGTGTACTTTTAGTTAATATTATATGTACAATATAGGAAATATATTTACTGTACAATTTGATATTTTATGTACACTATATAAGATATATTTGGTGTCCTTTTGATATTTTATGTAAATTATATAATATATATTTGGTGTAGATTGTGATATTTTACATAGGGTGTGTAAGATATATTTACTGTACTTTTTGATAATTTATTTACAGTAAATAATATACATTTGGTTTAATTTTTGATATTTTATGTACAGTATATTAAATATAATTACTGCAGTTTTTGATAGTTTATTTACAGTATATAAAACACTAATTTGGAGTACTTTTTGATATTTTATGTACAGAATGTAATATATATTTACTGTACATTTTGATATTTTATTTACAGTATATAAAATGTATTTGGTGTACTTTTAGTTAATATTATATGTACAATCTATGAAATATATTTACTGTACATTTTGATATTTCATGTTCAGTATATAAGATATATTTCGTGTCCTTTTGATATTTTATGTAAATTATATAATATATATTTGGTGTAGTTTGTGATATTTTACATAGGGTGTGTAATATATATTTGCTGTACTTTTTGGTATTTTCTTTACAGTAAATAATATATATTTGGTGTAATTTTTGATATTTTATGTACAGTATATTAAATATAATTAGTGTAGTTTTGATAGTTTATTTACAGTATATATAACACATATTTGGTGTACTTTTTGATATTTTATGTACAGTATGTAATATATATTCACTGTAATTTTTGATATTTTATTTACACTATATAAAATGTATTTCGTGTACTTTTAGTTAATATTACATGTACAATGCATGAAATATATTTACTGTACGTTTTGATATTTTATGTACAGTATATAAGATATATTTGGTGTCCTTTTGATATTTTATGTAAATTATATAATATATATTTAGTGTAGATTGTGATATTTTACATAGGGTGTGTAATATATATTTACTGTACTTTTTGATATTTTATTTACAGTAAATATTATACATTTGGTGTAATTTTTGATATTTTAGGTACAGTATATTAAATATAATTACTGTAGTTTTTGATTGTTTATTTACAGTATATATAACACATATTTGGTGTACTTTTTGATATTTTATGTACAGTATGTAATATATATTTACTGTAATTTTTGATAATTTATTTACAGTATATAAAATGTATTTGGTGTACTTTTAGTTAATATTATATATACAATATATGAAATATATTTACTGTACATTTTGATATTTCATGTTCAGTATATAAGATATATTTGGTGTCCTTTTGATATTTTATGTAAATTATATAGTATATATTTGGTGTAGTTTGTGATATTTTACATAGGGTGTGTAATATATATTTACTGTACTTTTTGGTATTTTCTTTACAGTAAATAATATATATTTGGTGTAATTTTTGATATTTTATGTACAGTATATTAAATATAATTAGTGTAGTTTTGATAGTTTATTTACAGTATATATAACACATATTTGGTGTACTTTTTGATATTTTATGTACAGTATGCAATATATATTTACTGTAATTTTTGATAATTTATTTACTGTATATAAAATGTATTTGGTGTACTTTTAGTTAATATTATATGTACAATATATGAAATATATTTACTGTACTTTTTGATATTTTATGTACAGTATATAATATATATTTGGTGTCATTTTGATATTTTATGTAAATTATATAATATATATTTGTTGTAGATTGTGATATTTTACATAGGGTGTGTAATATATATTTACTGTAGTTTTTGATATTTTATTCACAGTAAATAATATACATTTGGTTTAATTTTTGATATTTTATGTACAGTATATTAAATATAATTACTGCAGTTTTAGATAGTTTATTTACACTATATAAAACACAAATTTGGTGTACTTTTTGATATTTTATGTACAGAATGTAATATATATTTACTGAACTTTTGATATTTTATTTACAGTATATAAAATGTATTTGGTGTACTTTTAGTTAATATTATATGTACAATATATGAAATATATTTCCTGTACATTTTGATATTTCATGTTCAGTATGTAAGATATATTTGGTGTCCTTTTGATATTTTATGTAAATTATATAACATATATTTGGTGTAGTTTGTGACATTTTACATAGGGTGTGTAATATATATTTACTGTACTTTTTGGTATTTTCTGTACAGTAAATAATATATATTTGGTGTAATTTTTGATATTTTATGTACAGTATATTAAATATAATTAGTGTAGTTTTGATAGTTTATTTACACTATATATAACACATATTTGGTGTACTTTTTGATATTTTATGTACAGCATGTAATATATATTTACTGTAATTTTTGATAATTTATTTACAGTATATAAAATGTATTTGGTGTACTTTTAGTTAATAATATATATACAATATATGAAATATATTTACTGTACATTTTGATATTTTATGTACAGTATAGAAGATATATTTGGTGTCCTTTTGATATTTTATGTAAATTATATAATATATATTCTTGAAGTTTGTGATATTTTACATAGGGTGTGTAATATATATTTACTGTAATTTTTGATATTTTATTTACCGTATATAATATACATTTGGTGTAATTTTTGATATTTTATGTACAGTATATTAAATATAATTACTGGAGTTTTTGATAGATTATTTACATTATATATTACACATATTTGGTGTACTTTTTGTTATTTTATGTACAGTATGTAATATACATTTACTGTATTTTTGATATTATATTTACAGTATATAAAATGTATTTGGTGTACTTTTAGTTAATATTATATGTACAATATAGGAAATATATTTACTGTACATTTTGATATTTTATGTACACTATATAAGATATATTTTGTGTCCTTTTGATATTTTATGTAAATTATATAATATATATTTGGTGTAGATTGTGATATTTTACATAGGGTGTGTAAGATATATTTACTGTACTTTTTGATAATTTATTTACAGTAAATAATATACATTTGGTTTAATTTTTGATATTTTATGTACAGTATATTAAATATAATTACTGCAGTTTTTGATAGTTTATTTACAGTATATAAAACACTAATTTGGAGTACTTTTTGATATTTTATGTACAGAATGTAATATATATTTACTGTACATTTTGATATTTTATTTACAGTATATAAAATGTATTTGGTGTACTTTTAGTTAATATTATATGTACAATCTATGAAATATATTTACTGTACATTTTGATATTTCATGTTCAGTATATAAGATATATTTGGTGTCCTTTTGATATTTTATGTAAATTATATAATATATATTTGGTGTAGTTTGTGATATTTTACATAGGGTGTGTAATATATATTTGCTGTACTTTTTGGTATTTTCTTTACAGTAAATAATATATATTTGGTGTAATATTTGATATTTTATGTACAGTATATTAAATATAATTAGTGTAGTTTTGATAGTTTATTTACATTATATATAACACATATTTGGTGTACTTTTTGATATATTATGTACAGTATGTAATATATATTTACTGTAATTTTTGATAATTTATTTACTGTATATAAAATGTATTTGGTGTACTTTTAGTTAATATTATATGTACAATATATGAAATATATTTACTGTACTTTTTGATATTTTATGTACAGTATAATATATATATTTGGTGTCCTTTTGATATTTTATGTAAATTATATAATATATATTTGGTGTAGATTGTGATATTTTACATAGGGTGTGTAATATATATTTACTGTACTTTTTGATATTTTATTTACAGTAAATAATATACATTTGGTTTAATTTTTGATATTTTATGTACAGTATATTAAATATAATTACTGCAGTTTTTGATAGTTTATTTACAGTATATAAAACACAAATTTGGTGTACTTTTTGATATTTTATGTACAGAATGTAATATATATTTACTGTACTTTTGATATTTTATTTACAGTATATAAAATGTATTTGGTGTACTTTTAGTTAATATTATATGTACAATATATGAAATATATTTACTGTACATTTTGATATTTCATGTTCAGTATATAAGATATAATTGGTGTCCTTTTGATATTTTATGGAAATTATATAATATATATTTGGTGTAGTTTGTGATATTTTACATAGGGTGTGTAATATATATTTACTGTACTTTTTGGTATTTTCTTTACAGTAAATAATATATATTTGGTGTAATTTTTGATATTTTATGTACAGTATATTAAATATAATTAGTGTAGTTTTGATAGTTTATTTACAGTATATATAACACCTATTTGGTGTACTTTTTGATATTTTATGTACAGTATGTAATATATATTTACTGTAAATTTTGATAATTTATTTACAGTGTATAAAATGAATTTGGTGTACTTTTAGTTAATATATATACAATATATGAAATATATTTACTGTACATTTTGATATTTTATGTACAGTATATAAGATATATTTGGTGTCCTTTTGATATTTTATGTAAATTATATAATATATATTTGGTGAAGATTGTGATATTTTACATAGGGTGTGTAATATATATTTATTGTACTTTTTGATATTTTATTTACAGTATATAATATACATTCGGTGTAATTTTTTATATTTTATGTACAGTATATTTAATATAATTAGTGTAGTTTTAATAGTTTATTTACAGTATATATAAAACATATTTGGTGTACTTTTTGATATTTTATGTACAGTATGTAATATAGATTTACTGTAATTTTTGATAATTTATTTACAGTATATGAAATGTATTTGGTGTACTTTTAGTTAATATTATATGTACAATATATGAAATATATTTACTGTACTTTTTGATATTTTATGTACAGTATATAAGATATATTTGGTGTCCTTTTGATATTTTATGTAAATTATATAATATATATTTGGTGTAGATTGTGATATTTTACATAGGGTGTGTAATATATATTTACTGTACTTTTTGATATTTTATTTACAGTAAATAATATACATTTGGTTTAATTTTTGATATTTTATGTACAGTATATTAAATATAATTACTGCAGTTTTTGATAGTTTATTTACAGTATATAAAACACAAATTTGGTGTACTTTCTGATATTTTATGTACAGAATGTAATATATATTTACTGTACATTTTGATAATTTATTTACAGTATATAAAATGTGTATGGTGTACTTTTAGTTAATATTATATGTACAATATATGAAATATATTTACTGTACATTTTGATATTTCATGTTCAGTATATAAGATATATTTGGTGTCCTCTTGATATTTTATGTAAATTATATAATATATATTTGTTGTAGATTGTGATATTTTACATAGGGTGTGTAATATATATTTACTGTACTTTTTGATATTTTATTCACAGTAAATAATATACATTTGGTGTAATTTTTGATATTTTATGTACAGTATATTAAATATAATTAGTGTAGTTTTGATAGTTTATTTACAGTATATATAACACATATTTGGTGTACTTTTTGATATTTTATGTACAGTATGTAATATATATTTACTGTACTTTTTGATATTTTATTTACAGTTTATAAAATGTATTTCGTGTACTTTTAGTTAATATTATATGTACAATACATGAAATATATTTACTGTAATTTTTGATATTTTATGTAGAGTATAGAAGATACATTTGGTGTCCTTTTGATATTTTATGTAAATTACATAATATATATTTGTTGTAGTTTGTGATATTTTACATAGGGTGTGTAATATATATTTACTGTAATTTTTGATATTTTATTTACAGTAAATAATATACATTTCGTGTAATTTTTTATATTTTATGTACAGTATATTAACTATAATTACTGTAGATTTTGATTGTTTATTTACAGTATATATAACACATATTTGGTGTACTTTTTGATATTTTATGTACAGTATGTAATATATATTTACTGAAATTGTTCATAATTTATTTACAGTATATAAAATGTATTTGGTGTACTTTTAGTTAATATTATATATACAATATATGAAATATATTTACTGTACTTTTTGATATTTTATGTACAGTATAGAAGATATATTTGGTGTCCGTTTGATATTTTATGAAAATTATATAATATATATTTGGTGTAGTTTGTGATATTTTACATAGGGTGTGTAATGTATATTTACTGTACTTTTTGATATTTTATTTACAGTATATAATATACATTTGGTGTAATATTTGATATTTTATGTACAGTATATTAAATATAATTACTGTAGTTTTTGATAGTTTATTTACAGTATATATAACACATATTTGGTGTACTTTTTGATATTTTATGTACAGTATGTAATATATATTTACTGTACTTTTTGATATTTTATTTTCAGTATACAAAATGTATTTGGTGTACTTTTAGTTAATAATATATGTACAATGTATGAAATATATATACTGTACTTTTTGATATTTTATGTACAATATATAAGATATATTTGGTGTCCTTTTTATATTCTATGTAAATTATATAATATATAATTGGTGTAATTTTTGATATTTTACATAGGGTGTGTAGTATATATTTACTGTCCTTTTTGATATTTTATTTACATACTTTAATTTATATTTGGTGTAATTTTTGATATTTTATATACAGTACATTGAATATGATTACTGTAGTTTTTGATATTTACAGTATATATAACACATATTTGGTGTACTTTTTGATATTTTATGTACAGTATGTAATATATATTTACTGTACTTTTTGATATTTTATTTACAGTATATAAAATGTATTTGGTGTACTTTTAGTTAATATTAAATGTACACTATATGAAATATATTTACTGTACTTTTTGATAATTTATGTACAGTGTATAATATATATTTGGTGTCCTTTTGATATTTTATGTAAATTATATAATATATATTTGGTGTAGTTTTTGATATTTTACATAGGGTGTGTAATATATATTTACTGTAATTTTTGATATTTTATTTACAGTTAATAATATACATTTGGTGTAATTCTTGATATTTTTTGTACAGTATATTATATATAATTACTGTAGTTTTTGATTGTTTATTTACAGTATATATAACACATATTTGGTGTACTTTTTGATATTTTATGTACAGTATGTAATATATATTTACTGTAATTTTTGATAATTTATTTACAGTATATAAAATGTATTTGGTGTACTTTTAGTTAATATTATATATACAATATATGAAATATATTTACTGTACTTTTTGATGTTTCATGTTCTGTATATAAGGTATATTTGGTGTCCTTTTGATATATTATGTAAATTATATACTATATATGGTGTAGTTTCTGATATTTTACATAGGGTGCGTAATATATATTTACTGAAATTTTTGATATTTTATTTACAGTAAATAATATATATTTGGTGTAATTTTTGATATTTTATGTACAGTATATTAAATATAATTAGTGTAGTTTTGATAGTTTATTTACAGTATATATAACACATATTTGGTGTACTTTTTCATATTTTATGTACAGTATTTAATATATATTTACTGTACTATTTGATATTTTATTTACAGTATATAAAATATATTTGGTGTACTTTTAGCTAATATTATATGTACAATATATGAAATATATTTACTGTACATTTTGATATTTCATGTTCAGTATATAAGATATATTTGGTGTCCTTTTGATATTTCATGTAAATTATATAATATATATTTGGTGTAGTTTGTGATATTTTACATAGGGTGTGTAATATATATTTACTGTACTTTTTGATATTTTATTTACTGTATATAATATACATTTGGTGTAATTTTTGATATTTTATGTACAGCATATTAAATATAATTACTGTAGTTTTTGATAGTTTATTTACAGTATATATTACACACATTTGCTGTACTTTTTGATATTTTATGTACAGTATGTAATATATATTTACATTATTTTTGATATTTTATTTACAGTATATAAAATGTATTTGGTGTACTTTTAGTTAATATTACATGTACAATATAGGAAATATATTTACTGTACATTTTGATATTTTATGTCCACTATATAAGATATATTTGGTGTCCTTTTGATACTTTTTGTAAATTATATAATATATATTTGGTGTAGATTGTGATATTTTACATAGGGTGTGTAAGATATATTTACTGTACTTTTTGATATTTTATTTACAGTAAATAATATACATTTGGTGTAATTTTTGATATTTTATGTACAGTATATTAAATATAATTACTGCAGTTTTTGATAGTTTATTTACAGTATATATAACACATATTTGGTGTACTTTTTGATATTTTATGTACACTATGTAATATATATTTACTTTAATTTTTGATATTTTATTTACAGTATATAAAATGTATTTGGTGTACTTTTAGTTTATATTACATGTACAATATATGAAATATATTTACTGTACTTTTTGATATTTTATGTACAGTATAGAAGACATATTTGGTGTCCTTTTGTTATTTTATGTAAATTATATAATATATATTTGGTGTAGTTTGTGATATTTTACGTAGGGTGTGTAATGTATATTTACTGTACTTTTTGATATTCTATTTACAGTATATAACATACATTCGGTGTAATATTTGATATTTTATGTACTGTATATTAAATATAATTACTGTAGTTTTTGATAGTTTATTTACAATATATATAACACATATTTGGTGTACTTTTTGATATTTTATGTACAGTATGTAATATATATTTACTGTACTTTTTGATATTTTATTTTCAGTATACAAAATGTATTTGGTGTACTTTTAGTTAATAATATATGTACAATATATGAAATATATATACTGTACTTTTTGATATTTTATGTACAATACATAAGATATATTTGGTGGCCTTTTGATATTTTACGTGAATTTTATAATATATATTTAGTGTAGTTTTTGATATTTTCCATAGGGTGTGTAATGTATATTTACTGTAATTTTTGATATTTTATTTACAGTAAATAATATACATTTGGTGTAATTTTTGATATTTTAGGTACAGTATATTAAATATAATTACTGTAGTTTTTGATTGTGTATTTATAGTTTATATAACACATATTTGGTGTACTTTTTGATATTTTATGTACAGTATATTAAATATAATTACTGTAGTTTTTGATAGTTTATTTAGAGTATATATAACACATATTTGGTGTACTTTTTGATACTTTATGTACTGTATGTAATATATATTTACTGTACTTTTTGATATTTTATTTACAGTACATGAAATGTATTTGGTGTACTTTTAGTTAATGTTATATGTACAATATATGAAATATATTTACTGTACTTTTTGATATTTTATGTACAGTATATAATATATATTTGGTGTCCTTTTGATATTTTATGTGAATTTTATAATATATATTTAGTGTAGTTTTTGATATTTTCCATAGGGTGTGTAATGTATATTTACTGTAATTTTTGATATTTTATTTACAGTAAATAATATACATTTGGTGTAATTTTTGATATTTTAGGTACAGTATATTAAATATAATTACTGTAGTTTTTGATTGTGTATTTACAGTTTATATAACACATATTTGGTGTACTTTTTGATATTTTATGTACAGTATGTAATATATATTTACTGTACTTTTTGATAATTTATTTACAGTATATAAAATGTATTTGGTGTACTTTTAGTTAATATTATATGTACAATATATGAAATATATTTACTGTACATTTTGATATTTTATATACAGTATAGAAGATATATTTGGTGTCCTTTTCATATTTTATGTAAATTATATAATATATATTTGGTGTAGTTTGTGATATTATACATAGGGTGTGTAATGAATATTTACTGTACTTTTTGATATTTTATTTACAGTATATAATATACATTTGGTGTAATATTTGATATTTTATGTACAGTATATTAAATATAATTAATGTAGTTTTTGATAGTTTATTTACAGTATATATAACACATATTTGGTGTACTTTTTGATATTTTTTGTACACTATGTAATATATATTTACTGTAATTTTTGATATTTTATTTACATTATATAAAATGTATTTGGTGTACTTTTGGTTAATATTATATGTACAATATATGAAATATATTTACTGTAATTTCTGATATTTTATGTACGGTATAGAAGATATATTTGGTGTCCTATTGATATTTTATGTAAGTTATATAATATATATTTGGTGTAGATTGTGATATTTTACATAGGGTGTGTAAGATATATTTACTGTACTTTTTGATATTTTATTTACAGTAAATAATATACATTTGGTGTAATATTTGATATTTTATGTACAGTATATTAAATATAATTAGTGTAGTATTTTATAGTTTATTTACAGTATATATAACACATATTTGGTGTACTTTTTGATATATTATGTACAGAATGTAATATATATTTACTGTAATTTTTGATATTTTATTTACAGTATATAAAATGTATTTGGTGTACTTTTAGTTAATATTACATGTACAATATATGAAATATATTTACTGTACTTTTTGATATTTTATGTACAGTATAGAAGATATATTTGTTGTCCTTTTGATATTTTATGTAAATTATATAATATATATTTGGTGTAGTTTGTGATATTTTACATAGGGTGTGTAATATATATTTACTGTACTTTTTGATATTGTATTTACAGTATATAATATACATTTGGTGTAATTTTTGATATTTTATGTACAGTATAGTAAATATAATTACTGTAGTTTTTGATAGTTTATTTAGAGTATATATTACACATATTTGGAGTACTTTTTGATATTTTATGTACACTATGTAATATATCTTTACTGTACTTTTTGATATTTTATTTACAGTATATAAAATGTATTTGGTGTACTTTTAGTTAATATTACATGTACAATATATGAAATATATTTACTGTACTTTTTGATATTTTATGTACAGTATATAATATATATTTGGTGACCTTTTGATATTTTTTGTGAATTTTATAATATATATTTGATGTAGTTTTTGATATTTTCCATAGGGTGTGTAATATATATTTAGTGTAATTTTTGATATTTCATTTACAGTAAATAATATACATTTGGTGTAATTTTTGATATTTTATGTACAGTATATTAAATATAATTACTGTAGTTTTTGATTTTTTATTTACAGTATATATAACACATATTTGGTGTACTTTTTGATATTTTATATACAGTATGTAATATATATTTACTGTAATTTTTGATAATTTATTTACAGTATATAAAATGTGTTTGGTGTACTTTTAGTTAATATTATATATACAATACATGAAATATATTTACTGTACTTTTTGATATTTTATGTACAGTATAGAAGATATATTTGGTGTCCTTTTGTTATTTTATGTAAATTATATAATATATATTTGGTGTAGTTTTTGATATTTTACATAGGGTGTGTCATATATATTTACTGTACTTTTTGATATTTTATTTACAGTATATAATATACATTTGGTGTAATTTTTGATATTTTATGAACAGTATAGTAAATATAATTACTGTAGTTTTTGATAGTTTATTTACAGTATATATAACACATATTTGGTGTAGTTCTTGATATTTTATGTACAGTATGTAATATATATTTACTGTAATTTTTGATAATTTACTTACAGTATATAAAATGTATTTGGTGTTCTTTTGGTTAATATTATATATACAATATATGAAATATATTTACTGTATTTTCTCATATTTTTTGTACAGTATAGAAGATATAATTTGTGTCCTTTTGATATTTTACGTAAATTATATAATATATATTTGGTGGAGCTTTTGATATTTTACATAGGGTATGTCATATGTATTTACTGTACTTTTTGATATTTTATTCACAGTAAATAATTTACATTTGGTGTAATTTTTGATATTTCATGTACAGTATATTAAATATTATTACTGTAGTTTTTGATAGTTTATTTACAGTATATATAACACATATTTGGTGTACTTTTTGATATTTTATGTACAGTATGTAGTATATATTTAATGTACTTTTTGATATTTTATTTACAGTACATGAAATGTATTTGGTGTACTTTTAGTTAATATTATATGTACAATATATGAAATATATTTACTGTTCTTTTTGATATTTTATGTACAGTATATAATATATATTTGGTGTCCTTTTGATATTTTATGTGAAGTTTATAATATATATTTAGTGTAGTTTTTGATATTTTCCATAGGGTGTGTAATATATATTTACTGTAATTTTTGATATTTTATTTACAGTAAATATTATACATTTGGTGTAATTTTTGATATTTTATGTACAGTATATTAAATATAATTACTGTAGTTTTTGATTGTTTATTTACAGTATATATAACACATATTTGGTCTACTTTTTGATATTTTATGTACAGTATGTAATATATATTTACTGTAAATTTTCATAATTTATTTACAGTATATAAAATGTATTTGGTGTACTTTTAGTTAATATTATATATACAATATATGAAATATATTTACTGTACTTTTTGATATTTTATGTACAGTATAGAAGTTATATTTGGTGTCCATTTGATATTTTATGTAAATTAGATAAAATTTATTTGGTGTAGTTTGTGATATTTCATAGGGTGTGTAATGTATATTTACTGAACTTTTTGATATTTTATTTACAGTATATAATATACATCTGGTGTAATATTTGATATTTTATATACAGTATATTAAATATAATTACTATAGTTTTTGATAGTTTATTTACAGTATATATAACACATATTTGGTGTACTTTTTGATATTTTCTGTACAGTATGTAATATATATTTACTGTAATTTTTGATATTTTATTTTCAGTATAAAAATGTATTTGGTGTACTTTTAGTTAATAATATATGTACAATGAATGAAATATATATACTGTACTTTTTGATATTTTATGTACAATATATAAGATATATTTGGTGTCCTTTTTATATTCTATGTAAATTAAATAATATATATTTGGTGTAATATTTGATATTTTACATAGGGTGTGTAGTATACATTTACTGTCCTTTTTGATATTTTATTTACAGTATTTAATTTATGTTTGGTGTAATTTTTGATATTTTATATACAGTACATTGAATATGATTACTGTAGTTTTTGATATTTACAGTATATATAACACATATTTGGTGTCCTTTTGATATTTTATGTAAATTATATAATATATATTTGCTGTAGATTGTGATATTTTACATAGGGTGTGTAAGATATATTTACTGTACTTTTTGATATTTTATTTACAGTAAATAATATACATTTGGTGTAATTTTTGATATTCATGTACAGTATATTAAATATAATTACTGCAGTATTTGATAGTTTATTTACAGTATATATAACACAAATTTGGTGTACTTTTTGATATTTTATGTACAGAATGTAATATATATTTACTGTACATTTTGATATTTTATTTACAGTATATAAAATGCATTTGGTGTACTTTTAGTTAATATTATATGTACAATATATGAAATCTATTTACTGTACATTTTGATATTTCATGTTCAGTATATAAGATATATTTGGTGTCCTTTTGATACTTTATGTAAATTATATAATATATATTTGGTGATGTTTGTGATATTTTACATAGGGTGTGTAATATATATTTACTGTACTTTTTGATATATTATTTACAGTATATAATATACATTTGGTGTAATTTTTGATATTTTATGTACAGTATATTAAATATAATTACTGTAGTTTTTGATAGTTTATTTACAGTATATATTACACATATTTGGTGTACTTTTTGATATTTTATTTACAGTATGTAATATATATTTACTGTATTTTTGATATTTTATTTACAGTATATAAAATGTATTTGGTGTACTTTTAGTTAATGTTATATGTACAATATTGGAAATATATTTACTGTACATTTTGATATTTAATGTACACTATATAAGATATATTTGGTGTCCTTTTGATATTTTATGTAAATTATATAATATATTTTTGGTGTAGATTGTGATATTTTACATAGGGTGTGTAAGATATATTTACTGTACTTTTTGATATTTTATTTACAGTAAATAATATACATTTGGTTTAATTTTTGATATTTTATGTACAGTATATTAAATATAATTACTGCAGTTTTTGATAGTTCATTTACAGTATATAAAACACAAATTTGGTGTACTTTTTGATATTTTATGTACAGAATGTAATGTATATTTACTGTACATTTTGATATTTTATTTACAGTATATAAAATGTATTTGGTGTACTGTTAGTTAATATTATATGTACAATATATGAAATATATTTACTGTACATTTTGATATTTCATGTTCAGTATATAAAATATATTTGGTGTCCTTTTGATATTTTATGTAAATTATATAATATATATTTGGTGTAGTTTGTGATATTTTACATAGGGTGTGTAATATATATTTACTGTACTTTTTGGTATTTTATTTACAGTAAATAATATACATTTGGTTTAATTTTTGATATTTTATGTACAGTATATTAAATATAATTAGTGTAGTTTTGATAGTTTATTTACAGTATATATAACAGATATTTCGTGTACTTTTTGATATTTTATGTACAGTAGGTAATATATATTTACTGAAATTTTTGATAATTTATTTACAGTATATAAAATGTATTTGGTGTACTTTTAGTTAATATTATATATACAATATATGAAATATATTTACTGTACATTTTGATATTTTATGTACAGTATAGAAGATATATTTGGTGTCCTTTTGATATTTTATGTAAATTATATAATATATATTTGGTGTAGATTGTGATATTTTACATAGGGTGTGTAATATATATTTACTGTACTTTTTGATATTTTGTTTACAGTATATAAAATGTATTTGGTGTACTTTTAGTTAACATTATATGTACAATATATGAAATATATTTACTGTAATTTTGATATTTTATGTACAGTATATACGATATATTTGGTGTCCTTTTGATATTTTATGTAAATTATATAATATATATTTGGTGTAGATTGTGATATTTTACATAGGGTGTGTAAGATATATTTACTGTAGTTTTTGATATTTTATTTACAGTAAATATTATACATTTGGTGTAATTTTTGATATTTTATGTACAGTATATTAAATATAATTACTGCAGTTTTTCATAGTTTATTTACAGTATATATAACACATATTTGGTGTACTTTTTGATATTTTATGTACAGAATGTAATATATATTTACTGTACTTTTGATATTTTATTTACAGTATATAAAATGTATTTGGCGTACTTTTAGTTAATATTATATGTACAATATATGAAATATATTTACTGTACTTTTTGATATTTCATGTTCAGTATATAAGGTATATTTGGTGTCCTTTTGATATTTTATGTAAATTATATAATATATATTTGGTGTAGTTTGTGATATTTTACATAGGGTGTGTAATATATATTTACTGTACTTTTTGGTATTTTCTTTACTGTAAATAATATATATTTGGTGTAATTTTTGATATTTTATGTACAGTATATTAAATATAATTAGTGTAGTTTTGATAGTTTAATTACAGTATATATTACACATATTTGGTGTACTTTTTGATATTTTATGTACAGTATCTAATATATATTTACTGTAATTTGTTGCTTTATTTACAGTATATAAAATCTATTTGGTGTACTATTAGTTAATATTATATGTACAATATAGGAAATATATTTACTGTACATTTTGATATTTTATGTACACTATATAAGATATATTTGGTGTCCTTTTGATATTTTATGTAAATTATATAATATATATTTGGTGTAGATTGTGATATTTTACATAGGGAGTGTAAGATATATTTACTGTACTTTTTGATATTTTATTTACAGTAAATAATATACATTTGGTGTAATTTTTGATATTTTATGTACAGTATATTATATATAATTACTGTGGATTTGATAGTTTATTTACAGTATATATTACACATATTTGGTGTACTTTTTGATATTTTATGTACAGTATGTAATATATATTTACTCTAATATTTGATATTTTATTTACAGTATATAAAATGTATTTGGTGTACTTTTAGTTAATATTATATGTACAATATATGAAATATATTTACGGTACATTTTGATATTTTATGTTCAGCATATAAGGTATATATGGTGTCTTTTTGATATTTTATGTAAATTACATAATATAAGTTTGGTGTAGATTGTGATATTTTACATAGGGTGTGTAATATATATTTACTGTACATTTTGATATTTTATTTACACTATATAAAATATATTTGGTGTACTTTTAGTTAACATTATATGTACAATATATGAAATATATTTACTGTAATTTTGATATTTTATGTACAGTATATAAGATATATTTGGTGTCCTTTTGATATTTTATGTAAATTATATAATATATATTTGGTGTAGATTGTGATATTTTACATAGGGTGTGTAAGATATATTTACTGTACTTTTTGATATTTTATTTACAGTAAATAATATACATTTGGTTTAATTTTTGATATTTTATGTACAGTATATTAAATATAATTACTGCTGTTTTTGATAGTTTATTTACAGTATATAAAACACAAATTTGGTGTACTTTTTGATATTTTACGTACAGAATGTAATATATATTTACTGTACATTTTGATATTTTACTTACAGTATATAAAATGTATTTGGTGTACTTTTAGTTAATATTATATATACAATATATGAAATATATTTACTGTACATTTTGATATTTCATGTTCAGTATATAAGATATATTTGGTGTCCTTTTGATATTTTATGTAAATTATATAATATATATTTGGTGTACTTTGTGATATTTTACATAGGGTGTGTAATATATATTTACTGTACATTTTGGTATTTTCTGTACAGTAAATAATATATATTTGGTGTAATTTTTGATATTTTATGTACAGTATATTAAATATAATTAGTGTAGTTTTGATAGTTTATTTACAGTATATATAACACATATTTGGTGTACTTTTTGATATTTTATGTACAGTATGTAATATATATTTACTGTAATTTTTGATAATTTATTTACAGTATATAAAATGTATTTGGTGTACTTTTAGTTAATATTATGTATACAATATATGAAATATATTTACTGTACATTTTGATATTTTATGTACAGTATAGAAGATATATTTGGTTTCCTTTTGATATTTTATGTAAATTATATAATATATATTTGGTGAAGTTTGTGATATTTTACATAGGGTGTGTAATATATATTTACTGTACTTTTTGATATTTTATTTACAGTATATAAAATGTATTTGGTGTACCTTTAGTTAACATTATATGTACAATATATGAAATATATTTACTGTAATTTTGATATTTTATGTACAGTATATAAGATATATTTTGTGTCCTTTTGATATTTTATGTAAATTATATAATATATATTTGGTGTAGATTGTGATATTTTACATAGGGTGTGTAAGATATATTTACTGTACTTTTTGATATTTTATTTACAGTAAATAATATACATTTGGTGTAATTTTTGATATTTTATGTACAGTATATTAAACATAATTACTGCAGTTTTTGATAGTTTATTTACAGTATATATAACACATATTTGGTGTAGTTTTTGATATTTTATGTACAGAATGTAATATATATTTACTGTACTTTTGATATTTTATTTACAGTATATAAAATGTATTTGGTGTACTTCTAGTTAATATTATATGTACAATATATGAAATATATTTACTGTACATTTTGATATTTCATGTTCAGTATATAAGGTATATTTGGTGTCCTTTTGATATTTTATGTAAATTATATAATATATATTTGGTGTAGATTGTGATATTTTACATAGGGAGTGTAAGATATATTTACTGTACTTTCTGATATTTTATTTACAGTAAATAATATACATTTGGTGTAATTTTTGATATTTTATGTACAGTATATTATATATAATTACTGTGGATTTGATAGTTTATTTACAGTATATATTACACATATTTGGTGTACTTTTTGATATTTTATGTACAGTATGTAACATATATTTACTCTACTATTTTATATTTTATTTACAGTATATAAAATGTATTTGGTGTACTTTTAGTTAATATTATATGTACAATATATGAAATATATTTATGGTACATTTTGATATTTTATGTTCAGCATATAAGGTATATATGGTGTCCTTTCGATATTTTATGTAAATTACATAATATAAGTTTGGTGTAGATTGTGATATTTTACATAGGGTGTGTAATATATATTTACTGTATATTTTGATATTTTATTTACACTATATAAAATATATTTGGTGTACTTTTAGTTAACATTATATGTACAATATATGAAATATATTTACTGTAATTTTGATATTTTATGTACAGTATATAAGATATATTTGGTGTCCTTTTGATATTTTATGTAAATTATATAATATATATTTGGTGTAGATTGTGATAATTTACATAGGGTGTGTAAGATATATTTACTGTACCTTTTGATATTTTATTTACAGTAAATAATATACATTTGGTTTAATTTTTGATATTTTATGTACAGTATATTAAATATAATTACTGCAGTTTTTGATAGTTTATTTACAGTATATATAACACATATTTGGTGTACTTCTTGATATTTTATGTACAGAATGTAATATATATTTACTGTACTTTTGATATTTTATTTACAGTATATAAAATGTATTTGGTGTACTTTTAGTTAATATTATATGTACAATATATGAAATATATTTACTGTACTTTTTGATATTTCATGTTCAGTATATAAGATATATTTGGTGTCCTTTTGATATTTTATGTAAATTATATAATATATATTTGTTGTAGTTTGTGATATTTTACATAGGGTGTGTAATATATATTTACTGTACTTTTTGGTATTTTCTTTACAGTAAATAATATATATTTGGTGTAATTTTTGATATTTTATGTACAGTATATTAAATATAATTAGTGTAGTTTTGATAGTTTATTTACAGTATATATAACACATATTTGGTGTACTTTTTGATATTTTATGTACAGTATGTAATATATATTTACTGTAATTTTTGATAATTTATTTACAGTATATAAAATGTATTTGGTGTACTTTATTTAATATTATATATACAATATATGAAATATATTTACTGTACATTTTGATACTTTATGCACAGTATAGAAGATATATTTGGTGTCCTTTTGATATTTTATGTAAATTATATAATATATATTTGGTGAAGTTTGTGATATTTTACATAGGGTGTGTAATATATATTTACTGTACTTTTTGATATTTTGTTTACAGTATATAAAATGTATTTGGTGTACTTTTAGTTAACATTATATGTACAATATATGAAATATATTTACTGTAATTTTGATATATTATGTACAGTATATAAGATATATTTGGTGTCCTTTTGATATTTTTTGTAAATTATATAATATATATTTGGTGTAGATTGTGATATTTTACATAGGGTGTGTAAGATATATTTACTGTACTTTTTGATATTTTATTTACAGTAAATATTATACATTTGGTGTAATTTTTGATATTTTATGTACAGTATATTAAATATAATTACTGCAGTTTTTGATAGTTTATTTACAGTATATATAACACATATTTGGTGTACTTTTTGATACTTTTTGTACAGAATGTAATATATATTTACTGTACTTTTGATATTTTATTTACAGTATATAAAATGTATTTGGTGTACTTTTAGTTAATATTATATGTACAATATATGAAATATATTTACTGTACTTTTTGATATTTCATGTTCAGTATATAAGGTATATTTGGTGTCCTTTTGATATTTTATGTAAATTATATAATATATATTTGGTGTAGTTTGTGATATTTAACATAGGGTGTGTAATATATATTTACTGTACTTTTGGTATTTTCTTTACAGTAAATAATATATATTTGGTGTAATTTTTGATATTTTATGTACAGTATATTAAATATAATTAGTGTAGTTTTGATAGTTTAATTACAGTATATATTACACATATTTGGTGTACTTTTTGATATTTTATGTACAGTATCTAATATATATTTACTGTATTTTTGTTGCTTTATTTACAGTATATAAAATCTATTTGGTGTACTATTAGTTAATATTATATGTACAATATAGGAAATATATTTACTGTACATTTTGATATTTTATGTACAGTATAGAAGATATATTTGGTGTCCTTTTGATATTTTATGTAAATTATATAATATATATTTGGTGTAGATTGTGATATTTTACATAGGGAGTGTAAGATATATTTACTGTACTTTTTGATATTTTATTTACAGTAAATAATATACATTTGGTGTAATTTTTGATATTTTATGTACAGTATATTATATATAATTACTGTGGATTTGATAGTTTATTTACAGTATATATTACACATATTTGGTGTAATTTTTGATATTTTATGTACAGTATGTAATATATATTTACTCTACTATTTGATATTTTATTTACAGTATATAAAATGTATTTGGTGTACTTTTAGTTAATATTATATGTACAATATATGAAATATATTTACGGTACATTTTGATATTTTATGTTCAGCATATAATGTATATATGGTGTCCTTTCGATATTTTATGTAAATTACATAATATAAGTTTGGTGTAGATTGTGATATTTTACATAGGGTGTGTAATATATATTTACTGTACATTTTGATATTTTATTTACACTATATAAAATATATTTGGTGTACTTTTAGTTAACATTATATGTACAATATATGAAATATATTTACTGTACATTTTGATATTTTATGTACATTATAGAAGATATATTTGGTGTCCTTTTCATATTTTATGTAAATTATATAATATATATTTGGTGTAGATTGTGATATTTTACATAGGGTGTGTAAGATATATTTACTGTACTTTTTGATATTTTATTTACAGTAAATAATATACATTTGGTTTAATTTTTGATATTTTATGTACAGTATATTAAATATAATTACTGCAGTTTTTGATAGTTTATTTACAGTATATAAAACACAAATTTGGTGTACTTTCTGATATTTTATGTACAGAATGTAATATATATTTACTGTACATTTTGATAATTTATTTACAGTATATAAAATGTGTATGGTGTACTTTTAGTTAATATTATATGTACAATATATGAAATATATTTACTGTACATTTTGATATTTCATGTTCAGTATATAAGATATATTTGGTGTCCTCTTGATATTTTATGTAAATTATATAATATATATTTGTTGTAGATTGTGATATTTTACATAGGGTGTGTAATATATATTTGCTGTACTTTTTGATATTTTATTCACAGTAAATAATATACATTTGGTGTAATTTTTGATATTTTATGTACAGTATATTAAATATAATTAGTGTAGTTTTGATAGTTTATTTACAGTATATATAACACATATTTGGTGTACTTTTTGATATTTTATGTACAGTATGTAATATATATTTACTGTACTTTTTGATATTTTATTTACAGTTTATAAAATGTATTTCGTGTACTTTTAGTTAATATTATATGTACAATACATGAAATATATTTACTGTAATTTTTGATATTTTATGTAGAGTATAGAAGATACATTTGGTGTCCTTTTGATATTTTATGTAAATTACATAATATATATTTGTTGTAGTTTGTGATATTTTACATAGGGTGTGTAATATATATTTACTGTAATTTTTGATATTTTATTTACAGTAAATAATATACATTTCGTGTAATTTTTTATATTTTATGTACAGTATATTAACTATAATTACTGTAGATTTTGATTGTTTATTTACAGTATATATAACACATATTTGGTGTAATTTTTGATATTTTATGTACAGTATGTAATATATATTTACTGAAATTGTTCATAATTTATTTACAGTATATAAAATGTATTTGGTGTACTTTTAGTTAATATTATATATACAATATATGAAATATATTTACTGTACTTTTTGATATTTTATGTACAGTATAGAAGATATATTTGGTGTCCGTTTGATATTTTATGAAAATTATATAATATATATTTGGTGTAGTTTGTGATATTTTACATAGGGTGTGTAATGTATATTTACTGTACTTTTTGATATTTTATTTACAGTATATAATATACATTTGGTGTAATATTTGATATTTTATGTACAGTATATTAAATATAATTACTGTAGTTTTTGATAGTTTATTTACAGTATATATAACACATATTTGGTGTACTTTTTGATATTTTATGTACAGTATGTAATATATATTTACTGTACTTTTTGATATTTTATTTTCAGTATACAAAATGTATTTGGTGTACTTTTAGTTAATAATATATGTACAATGTATGAAATATATATACTGTACTTTTTGATATTTTATGTACAATATATAAGATATATTTGGTGTCCTTTTTATATTCTATGTAAATTATATAATATATAATTGGTGTAATTTTTGATATTTTACATAGGGTGTGTAGTATATATTTACTGTCCTTTTTGATATTTTATTTACATACTTTAATTTATATTTGGTGTAATTTTTGATATTTTATATACAGTACATTGAATATGATTACTGTAGTTTTTGATATTTACAGTATATATAACACATATTTGGTGTACTTTTTGATATTTTATGTACAGTATGTAATATATATTTACTGTACTTTTTGATATTTTATTTACAGTATATAAAATGTATTTGGTGTACTTTTAGTTAATATTAAATGTACACTATATGAAATATATTTACTGTACTTTTTGATAATTTATGTACAGTGTATAATATATATTTGGTGTCCTTTTGATATTTTATGTAAATTATATAATATATATTTGGTGTAGTTTTTGATATTTTACATAGGGTGTGTAATATATATTTACTGTAATTTTTGATATTTTATTTACAGTTAATAATATACATTTGGTGTAATTCTTGATATTTTTTGTACAGTATATTATATATAATTACTGTAGTTTTTGATTGTTTATTTACAGTATATATAACACATATTTGGTGTACTTTTTGATATTTTATGTACAGTATGTAATATATATTTACTGTAATTTTTGATAATTTATTTACAGTATATAAAATGTATTTGGTGTACTTTTAGTTAATATTATATATACAATATATGAAATATATTTACTGTACTTTTTGATGTTTCATGTTCTGTATATAAGGTATATTTGGTGTCCTTTTGATATATTATGTAAATTATATACTATATATGGTGTAGTTTCTGATATTTTACATAGGGTGCGTAATATATATTTACTGAAATTTTTGATATTTTATTTACAGTAAATAATATATATTTGGTGTAATTTTTGATATTTTATGTACAGTATATTAAATATAATTAGTGTAGTTTTGATAGTTTATTTACAGTATATATAACACATATTTGGTGTACTTTTTCATATTTTATGTACAGTATTTAATATATATTTACTGTACTATTTGATATTTTATTTACAGTATATAAAATATATTTGGTGTACTTTTAGCTAATATTATATGTACAATATATGAAATATATTTACTGTACATTTTGATATTTCATGTTCAGTATATAAGATATATTTGGTGTCCTTTTGATATTTCATGTAAATTATATAATATATATTTGGTGTAGTTTGTGATATTTTACATAGGGTGTGTAATATATATTTACTGTACTTTTTGATATTTTATTTACTGTATATAATATACATTTGGTGTAATTTTTGATATTTTATGTACAGCATATTAAATATAATTACTGTAGTTTTTGATAGTTTATTTACAGTATATATTACACACATTTGCTGTACTTTTTGATATTTTATGTACAGTATGTAATATATATTTACATTATTTTTGATATTTTATTTACAGTATATAAAATGTATTTGGTGTACTTTTAGTTAATATTACATGTACAATATAGGAAATATATTTACTGTACATTTTGATATTTTATGTCCACTATATAAGATATATTTGGTGTCCTTTTGATACTTTTTGTAAATTATATAATATATATTTGGTGTAGATTGTGATATTTTACATAGGGTGTGTAAGATATATTTACTGTACTTTTTGATATTTTATTTACAGTAAATAATATACATTTGGTGTAATTTTTGATATTTTATGTACAGTATATTAAATATAATTACTGCAGTTTTTGATAGTTTATTTACAGTATATATAACACATATTTGGTGTACTTTTTGATATTTTATGTACACTATGTAATATATATTTACTTTAATTTTTGATATTTTATTTACAGTATATAAAATGTATTTGGTGTACTTTTAGTTTATATTACATGTACAATATATGAAATATATTTACTGTACTTTTTGATATTTTATGTACAGTATAGAAGACATATTTGGTGTCCTTTTGTTATTTTATGTAAATTATATAATATATATTTGGTGTAGTTTGTGATATTTTACGTAGGGTGTGTAATGTATATTTACTGTACTTTTTGATATTCTATTTACAGTATATAACATACATTCGGTGTAATATTTGATATTTTATGTACTGTATATTAAATATAATTACTGTAGTTTTTGATAGTTTATTTACAATATATATAACACATATTTGGTGTACTTTTTGATATTTTATGTACAGTATGTAATATATATTTACTGTACTTTTTGATATTTTATTTTCAGTATACAAAATGTATTTGGTGTACTTTTAGTTAATAATATATGTACAATATATGAAATATATATACTGTACTTTTTGATATTTTATGTACAATACATAAGATATATTTGGTGGCCTTTTGATATTTTACGTGAATTTTATAATATATATTTAGTGTAGTTTTTGATATTTTCCATAGGGTGTGTAATGTATATTTACTGTAATTTTTGATATTTTATTTACAGTAAATAATATACATTTGGTGTAATTTTTGATATTTTAGGTACAGTATATTAAATATAATTACTGTAGTTTTTGATTGTGTATTTATAGTTTATATAACACATATTTGGTGTACTTTTTGATATTTTATGTACAGTATATTAAATATAATTACTGTAGTTTTTGATAGTTTATTTAGAGTATATATAACACATATTTGGTGTACTTTTTGATACTTTATGTACTGTATGTAATATATATTTACTGTACTTTTTGATATTTTATTTACAGTACATGAAATGTATTTGGTGTACTTTTAGTTAATGTTATATGTACAATATATGAAATATATTTACTGTACTTTTTGATATTTTATGTACAGTATATAATATATATTTGGTGTCCTTTTGATATTTTATGTGAATTTTATAATATATATTTAGTGTAGTTTTTGATATTTTCCATAGGGTGTGTAATGTATATTTAGTGTAATTTTTGATATTTTATTTACAGTAAATAATATACATTTGGTGTAATTTTTGATATTTTAGGTACAGTATATTAAATATAATTACTGTAGTTTTTGATTGTGTATTTACAGTTTATATAACACATATTTGGTGTACTTTTTGATATTTTATGTACAGTATGTAATATATATTTACTGTACTTTTTGATAATTTATTTACAGTATATAAAATGTATTTGGTGTACTTTTAGTTAATATTATATGTACAATATATGAAATATATTTACTGTACATTTTGATATTTTATATACAGTATAGAAGATATATTTGGTGTCCTTTTCATATTTTATGTAAATTATATAATATATATTTGGTGTAGTTTGTGATATTATACATAGGGTGTGTAATGAATATTTACTGTACTTTTTGATATTTTATTTACAGTATATAATATACATTTGGTGTAATATTTGATATTTTATGTACAGTATATTAAATATAATTAATGTAGTTTTTGATAGTTTATTTACAGTATATATAACACATATTTGGTGTACTTTTTGATATTTTTTGTACACTATGTAATATATATTTACTGTAATTTTTGATATTTTATTTACATTATATAAAATGTATTTGGTGTACTTTTGGTTAATATTATATGTACAATATATGAAATATATTTACTGTAATTTCTGATATTTTATGTACGGTATAGAAGATATATTTGGTGTCCTATTGATATTTTATGTAAGTTATATAATATATATTTGGTGTAGATTGTGATATTTTACATAGGGTGTGTAAGATATATTTACTGTACTTTTTGATATTTTATTTACAGTAAATAATATACATTTGGTGTAATATTTGATATTTTATGTACAGTATATTAAATATAATTAGTGTAGTATTTTATAGTTTATTTACAGTATATATAACACATATTTGGTGTACTTTTTGATATATTATGTACAGAATGTAATATATATTTACTGTAATTTTTGATATTTTATTTACAGTATATAAAATGTATTTGGTGTACTTTTAGTTAATATTACATGTACAATATATGAAATATATTTACTGTACTTTTTGATATTTTATGTACAGTATAGAAGATATATTTGTTGTCCTTTTGATATTTTATGTAAATTATATAATATATATTTGGTGTAGTTTGTGATATTTTACATAGGGTGTGTAATATATATTTACTGTACTTTTTGATATTGTATTTACAGTATATAATATACATTTGGTGTAATTTTTGATATTTTATGTACAGTATAGTAAATATAATTACTGTAGTTTTTGATAGTTTATTTAGAGTATATATTACACATATTTGGAGTACTTTTTGATATTTTATGTACACTATGTAATATATCTTTACTGTACTTTTTGATATTTTATTTACAGTATATAAAATGTATTTGGTGTACTTTTAGTTAATATTACATGTACAATATATGAAATATATTTACTGTACTTTTTGATATTTTATGTACAGTATATAATATATATTTGGTGACCTTTTGATATTTTTTGTGAATTTTATAATATATATTTGATGTAGTTTTTGATATTTTCCATAGGGTGTGTAATATATATTTAGTGTAATTTTTGATATTTCATTTACAGTAAATAATATACATTTGGTGTAATTTTTGATATTTTATGTACAGTATATTAAATATAATTACTGTAGTTTTTGATTTTTTATTTACAGTATATATAACACATATTTGGTGTACTTTTTGATATTTTATATACAGTATGTAATATATATTTACTGTAATTTTTGATAATTTATTTACAGTATATAAAATGTGTTTGGTGTACTTTTAGTTAATATTATATATACAATACATGAAATATATTTACTGTACTTTTTGATATTTTATGTACAGTATAGAAGATATATTTGGTGTCCTTTTGTTATTTTATGTAAATTATATAATATATATTTGGTGTAGTTTTTGATATTTTACATAGGGTGTGTCATATATATTTACTGTACTTTTTGATATTTTATTTACAGTATATAATATACATTTGGTGTAATTTTTGATATTTTATGAACAGTATAGTAAATATAATTACTGTAGTTTTTGATAGTTTATTTACAGTATATATAACACATATTTGGTGTAGTTCTTGATATTTTATGTACAGTATGTAATATATATTTACTGTAATTTTTGATAATTTACTTACAGTATATAAAATGTATTTGGTGTTCTTTTGGTTAATATTATATATACAATATATGAAATATATTTACTGTATTTTCTCATATTTTTTGTACAGTATAGAAGATATAATTTGTGTCCTTTTGATATTTTACGTAAATTATATAATATATATTTGGTGGAGCTTTTGATATTTTACATAGGGTATGTCATATGTATTTACTGTACTTTTTGATATTTTATTCACAGTAAATAATTTACATTTGGTGTAATTTTTGATATTTCATGTACAGTATATTAAATATAATTACTGTAGTTTTTGATAGTTTATTTACAGTATATATAACACATATTTGGTGTACTTTTTGATATTTTATGTACAGTATGTAGTATATATTTAATGTACTTTTTGATATTTTATTTACAGTACATGAAATGTATTTGGTGTACTTTTAGTTAATATTATATGTACAATATATGAAATATATTTACTGTTCTTTTTGATATTTTATGTACAGTATATAATATATATTTGGTGTCCTTTTGATATTTTATGTGAAGTTTATAATATATATTTAGTGTAGTTTTTGATATTTTCCATAGGGTGTGTAATATATATTTACTGTAATTTTTGATATTTTATTTACAGTAAATATTATACATTTGGTGTAATTTTTGATATTTTATGTACAGTATATTAAATATAATTACTGTAGTTTTTGATTGTTTATTTACAGTATATATAACACATATTTGGTCTACTTTTTGATATTTTATGTACAGTATGTAATATATATTTACTGTAATTTTTCATAATTTATTTACAGTATATAAAATGTATTTGGTGTACTTTTAGTTAATATTATATATACAATATATGAAATATATTTACTGTACTTTTTGATATTTTATGTACAGTATAGAAGTTATATTTGGTGTCCATTTGATATTTTATGTAAATTAGATAAAATTTATTTGGTGTAGTTTGTGATATTTCATAGGGTGTGTAATGTATATTTACTGTACTTTTTGATATTTTATTTACAGTATATAATATACATCTGGTGTAATATTTGATATTTTATATACAGTATATTAAATATAATTACTATAGTTTTTGATAGTTTATTTACAGTATATATAACACATATTTGGTGTACTTTTTGATATTTTCTGTACAGTATGTAATATATATTTACTGTAATTTTTGATATTTTATTTTCAGTATAAAAATGTATTTGGTGTACTTTTAGTTAATAATATATGTACAATGAATGAAATATATATACTGTACTTTTTGATATTTTATGTACAATATATAAGATATATTTGGTGTCCTTTTTATATTCTATGTAAATTAAATAATATATATTTGGTGTAATATTTGATATTTTACATAGGGTGTGTAGTATACATTTACTGTCCTTTTTGATATTTTATTTACAGTATTTAATTTATGTTTGGTGTAATTTTTGATATTTTATATACAGTACATTGAATATGATTACTGTAGTTTTTGATATTTACAGTATATATAACACATATTTGGTGTCCTTTTGATATTTTATGTAAATTATATAATATATATTTGCTGTAGATTGTGATATTTTACATAGGGTGTGTAAGATATATTTACTGTACTTTTTGATATTTTATTTACAGTAAATAATATACATTTGGTGTAATTTTTGATATTCATGTACAGTATATTAAATATAATTACTGCAGTATTTGATAGTTTATTTACAGTATATATAACACAAATTTGGTGTACTTTTTGATATTTTATGTACAGAATGTAATATATATTTACTGTACATTTTGATATTTTATTTACAGTATATAAAATGCATTTGGTGTACTTTTAGTTAATATTATATGTACAATATATGAAATCTATTTACTGTACATTTTGATATTTCATGTTCAGTATATAAGATATATTTGGTGTCCTTTTGATACTTTATGTAAATTATATAATATATATTTGGTGATGTTTGTGATATTTTACATAGGGTGTGTAATATATATTTACTGTACTTTTTGATATATTATTTACAGTATATAATATACATTTGGTGTAATTTTTGATATTTTATGTACAGTATATTAAATATAATTACTGTAGTTTTTGATAGTTTATTTACAGTATATATTACACATATTTGGTGTACTTTTTGATATTTTATGTACAGTATGTAATATATATTTACTGTATTTTTGATATTTTATTTACAGTATATAAAATGTATTTGGTGTACTTTTAGTTAATGTTATATGTACAATATTGGAAATATATTTACTGTACATTTTGATATTTAATGTACACTATATAAGATATATTTGGTGTCCTTTTGATATTTTATGTAAATTATATAATATATTTTTGGTGTAGATTGTGATATTTTACATAGGGTGTGTAAGATATATTTACTGTACTTTTTGATATTTTATTTACAGTAAATAATATACATTTGGTTTAATTTTTGATATTTTATGTACAGTATATTAAATATAATTACTGCAGTTTTTGATAGTTCATTTACAGTATATAAAACACAAATTTGGTGTACTTTTTGATATTTTATGTACAGAATGTAATGTATATTTACTGTACATTTTGATATTTTATTTACAGTATATAAAATGTATTTGGTGTACTGTTAGTTAATATTATATGTACAATATATGAAATATATTTACTGTACATTTTGATATTTCATGTTCAGTATATAAAATATATTTGGTGTCCTTTTGATATTTTATGTAAATTATATAATATATATTTGGTGTAGTTTGTGATATTTTACATAGGGTGTGTAATATATATTTACTGTACTTTTTGGTATTTTATTTACAGTAAATAATATACATTTGGTTTAATTTTTGATATTTTATGTACAGTATATTAAATATAATTAGTGTAGTTTTGATAGTTTATTTACAGTATATATAACAGATATTTCGTGTACTTTTTGATATTTTATGTACAGTATGTAATATATATTTACTGAAATTTTTGATAATTTATTTACAGTATATAAAATGTATTTGGTGTACTTTTAGTTAATATTATATATACAATATATGAAATATATTTACTGTACATTTTGATATTTTATGTACAGTATAGAAGATATATTTGGTGTCCTTTTGATATTTTATGTAAATTATATAATATATATTTGGTGTAGATTGTGATATTTTACATAGGGTGTGTAATATATATTTACTGTACTTTTTGATATTTTGTTTACAGTATATAAAATGTATTTGGTGTACTTTTAGTTAACATTATATGTACAATATATGAAATATATTTACTGTAATTTTGATATTTTATGTACAGTATATACGATATATTTGGTGTCCTTTTGATATTTTATGTAAATTATATAATATATATTTGGTGTAGATTGTGATATTTTACATAGGGTGTGTAAGATATATTTACTGTAGTTTTTGATATTTTATTTACAGTAAATATTATACATTTGGTGTAATTTTTGATATTTTATGTACAGTATATTAAATATAATTACTGCAGTTTTTCATAGTTTATTTACAGTATATATAACACATATTTGGTGTACTTTTTGATATTTTATGTACAGAATGTAATATATATTTACTGTACTTTTGATATTTTATTTACAGTATATAAAATGTATTTGGCGTACTTTTAGTTAATATTATATGTACAATATATGAAATATATTTACTGTACTTTTTGATATTTCATGTTCAGTATATAAGGTATATTTGGTGTCCTTTTGATATTTTATGTAAATTATATAATATATATTTGGTGTAGTTTGTGATATTTTACATAGGGTGTGTAATATATATTTACTGTACTTTTTGGTATTTTCTTTACAGTAAATAATATATATTTGGTGTAATTTTTGATATTTTATGTACAGTATATTAAATATAATTAGTGTAGTTTTGATAGTTTAATTACAGTATATATTACACATATTTGGTGTACTTTTTGATATTTTATGTACAGTATCTAATATATATTTACTGTAATTTGTTGCTTTATTTACAGTATATAAAATCTATTTGGTGTACTATTAGTTAATATTATATGTACAATATAGGAAATATATTTACTGTACATTTTGATATTTTATGTACACTATATAAGATATATTTGGTGTCCTTTTGATATTTTATGTAAATTATATAATATATATTTGGTGTAGATTGTGATATTTTACATAGGGAGTGTAAGATATATTTACTGTACTTTTTGATATTTTATTTACAGTAAATAATATACATTTGGTGTAATTTTTGATATTTTATGTACAGTATATTATTTATAATTACTGTGGATTTGATAGTTTATTTACAGTATATATTACACATATTTGGTGTACTTTTTGATATTTTATGTACAGTATGTAATATATATTTACTCTAATATTTGATATTTTATTTACAGTATATAAAATGTATTTGGTGTACTTTTAGTTAATATTATATGTACAATATATGAAATATATTTACGGTACATTTTGATATTTTATGTTCAGCATATAAGGTATATATGGTGTCTTTTTGATATTTTATGTAAATTACATAATATAAGTTTGGTGTAGATTGTGATATTTTACATAGGGTGTGTAATATATATTTACTGTACATTTTGATATTTTATTTACACTATATAAAATATATTTGGTGTACTTTTAGTTAACATTATATGTACAATATATGAAATATATTTACTGTAATTTTGATATTTTATGTACAGTATATAAGATATATTTGGTGTCCTTTTGATATTTTATGTAAATTATATAATATATATTTGGTGTAGATTGTGATATTTTACATAGGGTGTGTAAGATATATTTACTGTACTTTTTGATATTTTATTTACAGTAAATAATATACATTTGGTTTAATTTTTGATATTTTATGTACAGTATATTAAATATAATTACTGCTGTTTTTGATAGTTTATTTACAGTATATAAAACACAAATTTGGTGTACTTTTTGATATTTTACGTACAGAATGTAATATATATTTACTGTACATTTTGATATTTTACTTACAGTATATAAAATGTATTTGGTGTACTTTTAGTTAATATTATATATACAATATATGAAATATATTTACTGTACATTTTGATATTTCATGTTCAGTATATAAGATATATTTGGTGTCCTTTTGATATTTTATGTAAATTATATAATATATATTTGGTGTAGTTTGTGATATTTTACATAGGGTGTGTAATATATATTTACTGTACATTTTGGTATTTTCTGTACAGTAAATAATATATATTTGGTGTAATTTTTGATATTTTATGTACAGTATATTAAATATAATTAGTGTAGTTTTGATAGTTTATTTACAGTATATATAACACATATTTGGTGTACTTTTTGATATTTTATGTACAGTATGTAATATATATTTACTGTAATTTTTGATAATTTATTTACAGTATATAAAATGTATTTGGTGTACTTTTAGTTAATATTATGTATACAATATATGAAATATATTTACTGTACATTTTGATATTTTATGTACAGTATAGAAGATATATTTGGTTTCCTTTTGATATTTTATGTAAATTATATAATATATATTTGGTGAAGTTTGTGATATTTTACATAGGGTGTGTAATATATATTTACTGTACTTTTTGATATTTTATTTACAGTATATAAAATGTATTTGGTGTACCTTTAGTTAACATTATATGTACAATATATGAAATATATTTACTGTAATTTTGATATTTTATGTACAGTATATAAGATATATTTTGTGTCCTTTTGATATTTTATGTAAATTATATAATATATATTTGGTGTAGATTGTGATATTTTACATAGGGTGTGTAAGATATATTTACTGTACTTTTTGATATTTTATTTACAGTAAATAATATACATTTGGTGTAATTTTTGATATTTTATGTACAGTATATTAAACATAATTACTGCAGTTTTTGATAGTTTATTTACAGTATATATAACACATATTTGGTGTAGTTTTTGATATTTTATGTACAGAATGTAATATATATTTACTGTACTTTTGATATTTTATTTACAGTATATAAAATGTATTTGGTGTACTTCTAGTTAATATTATATGTACAATATATGAAATATATTTACTGTACATTTTGATATTTCATGTTCAGTATATAAGGTATATTTGGTGTCCTTTTGATATTTTATGTAAATTATATAATATATATTTGGTGTAGATTGTGATATTTTACATAGGGAGTGTAAGATATATTTACTGTACTTTCTGATATTTTATTTACAGTAAATAATATACATTTGGTGTAATTTTTGATATTTTATGTACAGTATATTATATATAATTACTGTGGATTTGATAGTTTATTTACAGTATATATTACACATATTTGGTGTACTTTTTGATATTTTATGTACAGTATGTAACATATATTTACTCTACTATTTTATATTTTATTTACAGTATATAAAATGTATTTGGTGTACTTTTAGTTAATATTATATGTACAATATATGAAATATATTTATGGTACATTTTGATATTTTATGTTCAGCATATAAGGTATATATGGTGTCCTTTCGATATTTTATGTAAATTACATAATATAAGTTTGGTGTAGATTGTGATATTTTACATAGGGTGTGTAATATATATTTACTGTATATTTTGATATTTTATTTACACTATATAAAATATATTTGGTGTACTTTTAGTTAACATTATATGTACAATATATGAAATATATTTACTGTAATTTTGATATTTTATGTACAGTATATAAGATATATTTGGTGTCCTTTTGATATTTTATGTAAATTATATAATATATATTTGGTGTAGATTGTGATAATTTACATAGGGTGTGTAAGATATATTTACTGTACCTTTTGATATTTTATTTACAGTAAATAATATACATTTGGTTTAATTTTTGATATTTTATGTACAGTATATTAAATATAATTACTGCAGTTTTTGATAGTTTATTTACAGTATATATAACACATATTTGGTGTACTTCTTGATATTTTATGTACAGAATGTAATATATATTTACTGTACTTTTGATATTTTATTTACAGTATATAAAATGTATTTGGTGTACTTTTAGTTAATATTATATGTACAATATATGAAATATATTTACTGTACTTTTTGATATTTCATGTTCAGTATATAAGATATATTTGGTGTCCTTTTGATATTTTATGTAAATTATATAATATATATTTGTTGTAGTTTGTGATATTTTACATAGGGTGTGTAATATATATTTACTGTACTTTTTGGTATTTTCTTTACAGTAAATAATATATATTTGGTGTAATTTTTGATATTTTATGTACAGTATATTAAATATAATTAGTGTAGTTTTGATAGTTTATTTACAGTATATATAACACATATTTGGTGTACTTTTTGATATTTTATGTACAGTATGTAATATATATTTACTGTAATTTTTGATAATTTATTTACAGTATATAAAATGTATTTGGTGTACTTTATTTAATATTATATATACAATATATGAAATATATTTACTGTACATTTTGATACTTTATGCACAGTATAGAAGATATATTTGGTGTCCTTTTGATATTTTATGTAAATTATATAATATATATTTGGTGAAGTTTGTGATATTTTACATAGGGTGTGTAATATATATTTACTGTACTTTTTGATATTTTGTTTACAGTATATAAAATGTATTTGGTGTACTTTTAGTTAACATTATATGTACAATATATGAAATATATTTACTGTAATTTTGATATATTATGTACAGTATATAAGATATATTTGGTGTCCTTTTGATATTTTTTGTAAATTATATAATATATATTTGGTGTAGATTGTGATATTTTACATAGGGTGTGTAAGATATATTTACTGTACTTTTTGATATTTTATTTACAGTAAATATTATACATTTGGTGTAATTTTTGATATTTTATGTACAGTATATTAAATATAATTACTGCAGTTTTTGATAGTTTATTTACAGTATATATAACACATATTTGGTGTACTTTTTGATACTTTTTGTACAGAATGTAATATATATTTACTGTACTTTTGATATTTTATTTACAGTATATAAAATGTATTTGGTGTACTTTTAGTTAATATTATATGTACAATATATGAAATATATTTACTGTACTTTTTGATATTTCATGTTCAGTATATAAGGTATATTTGGTGTCCTTTTGATATTTTATGTAAATTATATAATATATATTTGGTGTAGTTTGTGATATTTAACATAGGGTGTGTAATATATATTTACTGTACTTTTGGTATTTTCTTTACAGTAAATAATATATATTTGGTGTAATTTTTGATATTTTATGTACAGTATATTAAATATAATTAGTGTAGTTTTGATAGTTTAATTACAGTATATATTACACATATTTGGTGTACTTTTTGATATTTTATGTACAGTATCTAATATATATTTACTGTATTTTTGTTGCTTTATTTACAGTATATAAAATCTATTTGGTGTACTATTAGTTAATATTATATGTACAATATAGGAAATATATTTACTGTACATTTTGATATTTTATGTACAGTATAGAAGATATATTTGGTGTCCTTTTGATATTTTATGTAAATTATATAATATATATTTGGTGTAGATTGTGATATTTTACATAGGGAGTGTAAGATATATTTACTGTACTTTTTGATATTTTATTTACAGTAAATAATATACATTTGGTGTAATTTTTGATATTTTATGTACAGTATATTATATATAATTACTGTGGATTTGATAGTTTATTTACAGTATATATTACACATATTTGGTGTAATTTTTGATATTTTATGTACAGTATGTAATATATATTTACTCTACTATTTGATATTTTATTTACAGTATATAAAATGTATTTGGTGTACTTTTAGTTAATATTATATGTACAATATATGAAATATATTTACGGTACATTTTGATATTTTATGTTCAGCATATAATGTATATATGGTGTCCTTTCGATATTTTATGTAAATTACATAATATAAGTTTGGTGTAGATTGTGATATTTTACATAGGGTGTGTAATATATATTTACTGTACATTTTGATATTTTATTTACACTATATAAAATATATTTGGTGTACTTTTAGTTAACATTATATGTACAATATATGAAATATATTTACTGTACATTTTGATATTTTATGTACATTATAGAAGATATATTTGGTGTCCTTTTCATATTTTATGTAAATTATATAATATATATTTGGTGTAGATTGTGATATTTTACATAGGGTGTGTAAGATATATTTACTGTACTTTTTGATATTTTATTTACAGTAAATAATATACATTTGGTTTAATTTTTGATATTTTATGTACAGTATATTAAATATAATTACTGCAGTTTTTGATAGTTTATTTACAGTATATAAAACACAAATTTGGTGTACTTTTTGATATTTTATGTACAGAATGTAATATATATTTACTGTACATTTTGATATTTTACTTACAGTATATAAAATGTATTTGGTGTACTTTTAGTTAATATTATATATACAATATATGAAATATATTTACTGTAATTTTGATATTTTATGTACATTATAGAAGATATATTTGGTGTCCTTTTGATATTTTATGTAAATTATATAATATATATTTGGTGTAGTTTGTGATATTTTACATAGGGTGTGTAATATATATTTACTGTACTTTTTGGTATTTTCTGTACAGTAAATAATATATATTTGGTGTAATTTTTGATATTTTATGTACAGTATATTAAATATAATTAGTGTAGTTTTGATAGTTTATTTACAGTATATATAACACATATTTGGTGTACTTTTTGATATTTTATGTACAGTATGTAATATATATTTACTGTAATTTTTGATAATTTATTTACAGTATATAAAATGTATTTGGTGTACTTTTAGTTAATATTATATATACAATATATGAAATATATTTACTGTACATTTTGATATTTTATGTACAGTATAGAAGATATATTTGGTGTCCTTTTGACATTTTATGTAAATTATATAATATATATTTGGTGAAGTTTGTGATATTTTACATAGGGTGTGTAATATATATTTACTGTATTTTTGATATTTTATTTACAGTATATAAAATGTATTTGGTGTACTTTTAGTTAACATTATATGTACAATATATGAAATATATTTACTGTAATTTTGATATTTTATGTACAGTATATAAGATATATTTTGTGTCCTTTTGATATTTTATGTAAATTATATAATATATATTTGGTGTAGATTGTGATATTTTACATAGGGTGTGTAAGATATATTTACTGTACTTTTTGATATTTTATTTACAGTAAATAATATACATTTGGTGTAATTTTTGATATTTTATGTACAGTATATTAAACATAATTACTGCAGTTTTTGATAGTTTATTTACAGTATATATAACACATATTTGGTGTAGTTTTTGATATTTTAGGTACAGAATGTAATATATATTTACTGTACTTTTGATATTTTATTTACAGTATATAAAATGTATTTGGTGTACTTCTAGTTAATATTATATGTACAATATATGAAATATATTTACTGTACATTTTGATATTTCATGTTCAGTATATAAGGTATATTTGGTGTCCTTTTGATATTTTATGTAAATTATATAAGATATATTTGGTGTCCTTTTGATATTTTATGTAAATTATATAATATATATTTGTTGTAGTTTGTGATATTTTACATAGGGTGTGTAATATATATTTACTGTACTTTTTGATATTTTATTTACCGTATATAATATACATTTGGTGTAATTTTTGATATTTTATGTACAGTATATTAAATATAATTACTGTAGTTTTTGATAGATTATTTACAGTATATATTACACATATTTGGTGTACTTTTTGATATTTTATGTACAGTATGTAATATATATTTACTGTACTTTTTGATATTTTATTTACAGTATATAAAATGTATTTGGTGTACTTTTAGTTAATATTATATGTACAATATATGAAATATATTTACTGTAGTTTTGATATTTTATGTACAGTATATAAGATATATTTGGTGTCCTTTTGATATTTTATGTAAATTATATGATATATATTTGGTGTAGATTGTGATATTTTACATAGGGTGTGTAATATATATTTACTGTACTTTTTGATATTTTATTTACAGTAAATAATATACATTTGGTTTAATTTTTGATATTTTATGTACAGTATATTAAATATAATTACTGCAGTTTTTGATAGTTTATTTACAGTATACAAAACACTAATTTGGAGTACTTTTTGATATTTTATGTACAGAATGTAATATATATTTACTGTACATTTTGATATTTTATTTACAGTATATAAAATGTATTTGGTGTACTTTTAGTTAATATTATATGTACAATATATGAAATATATTTACTGTACATTTTGATATTTCATGTTCAGTATATAAGATATATTTGGTGTCCTTTTGATATTTTATGTAAATTATATAATATATATTTGGTGTAGTTTGTGATATTTTACATAGGGTGTGTAATATATATTTGCTGTACTTTTTGGTATTTTCTTTACAGTAAATAATATATATTTGGTGTAATTTTTGATATTTTATGTACAGTATATTAAATATAATTAGTGTAGTTTTGATAGTTTATTTACAGTATATATAACACATATTTGGTGTACTTTTTGATATTTTATGGACAGTATGTAATATATATTCACTGTAATTTTTGATATTTTATTTACACTATATAAAATGTATTTCGTGTACTTTTAGTTAATATTATATGTACAATGTATGAAATATATTTACTGTACTTTTGATATTTTATGTACAGTATATAAGATATATTTGGTGTCCTTTTGATATTTTATGTAAATTATATAATATATATTTAGTGTAGATTGTGATATTTTACATAGGGTGTGTAATATATATTTACTGTACTTTTTGATATTTTATTTACAGTAAATATTATACATTTGGTGTAATTTTTGATATTTTATGTACAGTATATTAAATATAATTACTGTAGTTTTTGATTGTTTATTTACAGTATATATACCACATATTTGGTGTACTTTTTGATATTTTATGTACAGTATGTAATATATATTTACTGTAATTTTTGATAATTTATTTACAGTATATAAAATGTATTTGGTGTACTTTTAGTTAATATTATATATACAATATATGAAATATATTTACTGTACATTTTGATATTTTACGTACAGTATAGAAGATATATTTGGTGTCCTTTTGATATTTTATGTAAATTATATAATATATATTTGGTGAAGTTTGTGATATTTTACATAGGGTGTGTAATATATATTTACTGTACTTTTTGATATTTTATTTACAGTATATAATATACATTTGGTGTAATTTTTGATATTTTATGTACAGTATATTAAATATAATTACTGTAGTTTTTGATTGTTTATTTACAGTATATATAACACATATTTGGTGTACTTTTTGATATTTTATGGACAGTATGTAATATATATTCACTGTAATTTTTGATATTTTATTTACACTATATAAAATGTATTTCGTGTACTTTTAGTTAATATTATATGTACAATGTATGAAATATATTTACTGTACCTTTTGATATTTTATGTACAGTATATAAGATATATTTGGTGTCCTTTTGACATTTTATGTAAATTATATAATATATATTTAGTGTAGATTGTGATATTTTACATAGGGTGTGTAATATATATTTACTGTACTTTTTGATATTTTATTTACAGTAAATATTATACATTTGGTGTAATTTTTGATATTTTATGTACAGTATATTAAATATAATTACTGTAGTTTTTGATTGTTTATTTACAGTATATATAACACATATTTGGTGTACTTTTTGATATTTTATGTACAGTATGTAATATATATTTACTGTTATTTTTGATAATTTATTTACAGTATATAAAATGTATTTGGTGTACTTTTAGTTAATATTATGTATACAATATATGAAATATATTTACTGTACATTTTGATATTTTATGTACAGTATAGAAGATATATTTGGTGTCCTTTTGATATTTTATGTAAATTATATAATATATATTTGGTGAAGTTTGTGATATTTTACATAGGGTGTGTAATATATATTTACTGTACTTTTTGATATTTTATTTACCGTATATAATATACATTTGGTGTAATTTTTGATATTTTATGTACAGTATATTAAATATAATTACTGTAGTTTTTGATAGTTTATTTACAGTATATATTACACATATTTGGTGTACTTTTTGATATTTTATGTACAGTATGTAATATATATTTACTGTAATTTTTGATAATTTATTTACAGTATATAAAATGTATTTGGTGTACTTTTAGTTAATATTATATATACAATATATGAAATATATTTACTGTACATTTTGATATTTTATGTACAGAATAGAAGATATATTTGGTGTCCTTTTGATATTTTATGTAAATTATATAATATATATTTGGTGAAGTTTGTGATATTTTACATAGGGTGTGTAATATATATTTACTGTACTTTTTGATATTTAATTTACAGTATATAATATACATTTGGTGTAATTTTTGATATTTTATGTACAGTATATTAAATATAATTACTGTAGTTTTTGATTGTTTATTTACAGTATATATAACACATATTTGGTGTACTTTTTGATATTTTATGGACAGTATGTAATATATATTCACTGTAATTATTGATATTTTATTTACACTATATAAAATGTATTTCGTGTACTTTTAGTTAATATTATATGTACAATGTATGAAATATATTTACTGTACCTTTTGATATTTTATGTACAGTATAGAAGATATATTTGGTGTCCTTTTGATATTTTATGTAAATTATATAATATATATTTGGTGAAGTTTGTGATATTTTACATAGGGTGTGTAATATATATTTACTGTACTTTTTGATATTTTATTTACCGTATATAATATACATTTGGTGTAATTTTTGATATTTTATGTACAGTATATTAAATATAATTACTGTAGTTTTTGATAGTTTATTTACAGTATATATTACACATATTTGGTGTACTTTTTGATATTTTATGTACAGTATGTAATATATATTTACTGTACTTTTTGATATTTTATTTACAGTATATAAAATGTATTTGGTGTACTTTTAGTTAATATTATATGTACAATATATGAAATATATTTACTGTAGTTTTGATATTTTATGTACAGTATATAAGATATATTTGGTGTCCTTTTGATATTTTATGTAAATTATATGATATATATTTGGTGTAGATTGTGATATTTTACATAGGGTGTGTAATATATATTTACTGTACTTTTTGATATTTTATTTACTGTAAATAGTATACATTTGGTTTAATTTTTGATATTTTATGTACAGTATATTAAATATAATTACTGCAGTTTTTGATAGTTTATTTACAGTATATAAAACACTAATTTGGAGTACTTTTTGATATTTTATGTACAGAATGTAATATATATTTACTGTACATTTTGATATTTTATTTACAGTATATAAAATGTATTTGGTGTACTTTTAGTTAATATTACATGTACAAGATATGAAATATATTTACTGTACATTTTGATATTTCATGTTCAGTATATAAGATATATTTGGTGTCCTTTTGATATTTTATGTAAATTATATAATATATATTTGGTGTAGTTTGTGATATTTTACATAGGGTGTGTAATATATATTTACTGTACTTTTTGGTATTTTCTTTACAGTAAATAATATATATTTGGTGTAATTTTTGATATTTTATGTACAGTATATTAAATATAATTAGTGTAGTTTTGATAGTTTATTTACAGTATATATAACACATATTTGGTGTACTTTTTGATATTTTATGTACAGTATGTAATATATATTTACTGTAATTTTTGATAATTTATTTACAGTATATAAAATGTATTTGGTGTACTTTTAGTTAATATTATATATACAATATATGAAATATATTTACTGTACATTTTGATATTTTATGTACAGTATATAAGATATATTTGGTGTCCTTTTGATATTTTATGTAAATTATATAATATATATTTAGTGTAGATTGTGATATTTTACATAGGGTGTGTAATATATATTTACTGTACTTTTTGATATTTTATTTACAGTAAATATTATACATTTGGTGTAATTTTTGATATTTTATGTACAGTATATTAAATATAATTACTGTAGTTTTTGATTGTTTATTTACAGTATATATAACACATATTTGGTGTACTTTTTGATATTTTATGTACAGTATGTAATATATATTTAGTGTAATTTTTGATAATTTATTTACAGTATATAAAATGTATTTGGTGTACTTTTAGTTAATATTATATATACAATATATGAAATATATTTACTGTACATTTTGATATTTTATGTACAGTATAGAAGATATATTTGGTGTCCTTTTGATATTTTATGTAAATTATATAATATATATTTGGTGAAGTTTGTGATATTTTACATAGGGTGTGTAATATATATTTACTGTACTTTTTGATATTTTATTTACAGTATATAATATACATTTGGTGTAATTTTTGATATTTTATGTACAGTATATTAAATATAATTACTGTAGTTTTTGATTGTTTATTTACAGTATATATTACACATATTTGGTGTACTTTTTGATATTTTATGTACAGTATGTAATATATATTTACTGTACTTTTTGATATTTTATTTACAGTATATAAAATGTATTTGGTGTACTTTTAGTTAATATTATATGTACAATATATGAAATATATTTACTGTAGTTTTGATATTTTATGTACAGTATATAAGATTTATTTGGTGTCCTTTTGATATTTTATGTAAATTATATGATATATATTTGGTGTAGATTGTGATATTTTACATAGGGTGTGTAATATATATTTACTGTAATTTTGATATTTTATTTACAGTAAATAATATACATTTGGTTTAATTTTTGATATTTTATGTACAGTATATTAAATATAATTACTGCAGTTTTTGATAGTTTATTTACAGTATATAAAACACAACTTTGGTGTACTTTTTGATATTTTATGTACAGAATGTAATATATATTTACTGTACATTTTGATATTTTATTTACAGTATATAAAATGTATTTGGTGTACTTTTAGTTAATATTATATGTACAATATATGAAATATATTTACTGTACATTTTGATATTTCATGTTCAGTATATAAGATATATTTGGTGTCCTTTTGATATTTTATGTAAATTATATAATATATATTTGGTGTAGTTTGTGATATTTTACATAGGGTGTGTAATATATATTTACTGTACTTTTTGGTATTTTCTTTACAGTAAATAATATATATTTGGTGTAATTTTTGATATTTTATGTACAGTATATTAAATATAATTAGTGTAGTTTTGATAGTTTATTTACAGTATATATAACACATATTTGGTGTACTTTTTGATATTTTATGTACAGTATGCAATATATATTTACTGTAATTTTTGATAATTTATTTACTGTATATAAAATGTATTTGGTGTACTTTTAGTTAATATTATATGTACAATATATGAAATATATTTACTGTATTTTGATATTTTATGTACAGTATATAATATATATTTGGTGTCATTTTGATATTTTATGTATATTATATAATATATATTTGTTGTAGATTGTGATATTTTACATAGGGTGTGTAATATATATTTACTGTACTTTTTGATATTTTATTCACAGTAAATAATATACATTTGGTTTAATTTTTGATATTTTATGTACAGTATATTAAATATAATTACTGCAGTTTTAGATAGTTTATTTACACTATATAAAACACAAATTTGGTGTACTTTTTGATATTTTATGTACAGAATGTAATATATATTTACTGTACTTTTGATATTTTATTTACAGTATATAAAATGTATTTGGTGTACTTTTAGTTAATATTATATGTACAATATATGAAATATATTTCCTGTAGATTTTGATATTTCATGTTCAGTATATAAGATATATTTGGTGTCCTTTTGATATTTTATGTAAATTATATAACATATATTTGGTGTGGTTTGTGACATTTTACATAGGGTGTGTAATATATATTTACTGTACTTTTTGGTATTTTCTGTACAGTAAATAATATATATTTGGTGTAATTTTTGATATTTTATGTACAGTATATTAAATATAATTAGTGTAGTTTTGATAGTTTATTTACAGTATATATAACAGATATTTGGTGTACTTTTTGATATTTTATGTACAATATGTAATATATATTTACTGTAATTTTTGATAATTTATTTACAGTATATAAAATATATTTGGTGTACTTTTAGTTAATATCATATATACAATATATGAAATATATTTACTGTACATTTTGATATTTTATGTACAATATAGAAGATATATTTGGTGTCCTTTTCATATTTTATGTAAATTATATAATATATATTTGGTGAAGTTTGTGATATTTTACATAGGGTGTGTAATATATATTTACTGTACTTTTTGATATTTTATTTACAGTATATATTATACATTTGGTGTAATTTTTGATATTTTATGTACAGTATATTAAATATAATTAATGTAGTTTTTGATAGTTTATTTACAGAATATATTACACATATTTGGTGTACTTTTTGATATTTTATGTACAGTATGTAATTTATATTTACTGTATTTTTGATATTTTATTTACAGTATATAAAATGTATTTGGTGTACTTTTAGTTAATGTTATATGTACAATATAGGAAATATATTTACTGTACATTTTGATATTTTATGTACACTATATAAGATATATTTGGTGTCCTTTTGATATTTTATGTAAATTATATAATATATATTTGGTGTAGATTGTGATATTTTACATAGGGTGTGTAAGATATATTTACTGTACTTTTTGATATTTTATTCACAGTAAATAATATACATTTGGTTTAATTTTTGATATTTTATGTACAGTATATAAAATATAATTACTGCAGTTTTTGATAGTTTATTTACAGTATATAAAACACAAATTTGGTGTACTTTTTGATATTTTATGTACAGAATGTAATATATATTTACTGTACATTTTGATATTTTATTTACAGTATATAAAATGTATTTGGTGTACTTTTAGTTAATATTATATTTACAATATATGAAATATATTTACTGTACATTTTGATATTTCATGTTCAGTATATAAGATATATTTGGTGTCCTTTTGATATTTTATGTAAATTATATAATATATATTTGGTGTAGTTTGTGATATTTTACATAGGGTGTGTAATATATATTTACTGTACTTTTTGGTATTTTCCTGACAGTAAATCATATATATTTGGTGTAATTTTTGATATTTTATGTACAGTATATTAAATATAATTAGTGTAGTTTTGATAGTTTATTTACAGTATATATAACACATATTTGGTGTACTTTTTGATATTTTATGTACAGTATGTAATATATATTTACTGTAATTTTTGATAATTTATTTACAGTATATAAAATGTATTTGGTGTACTTTTAGTTAATAATATATATACAATATATGAAATATATTTACTGTACATTTTGATATTTTATGTACAGTATAGAAGATATATTTGGTGTCCTTTTGATATTTTATGTAAATTATATAATATATATTTGGTGAAGTTTGTGATATTTTACATAGGGTGTGTAATATATATTTACTGTACTTTTTGATATTTTATTTAGCGTATATAATATACATTTGGTGTAATTTTTGATATTTTATGTACAGTATATTAAATATAATTACTGTAGTTTTTGATAGTTTATTTACATTATATATTACACATATTTGGTGTACTTTTTGATATTTTATGTACAGTATCTAATATATACTTACTGTATTTTTGATATTTTATTTACAGTATATAAAATGTATTTGGTGTACTTTTAGTTAATATTATATGTACAATATAGGAAATATATTTACTGTACATTTTGATATTTTATGTACACTATATAAGATATATTTGGTGTCCTTTTGATATTTTATGTAAATTATATAATATATATTTGGTGTAGATTGTGATATTTTACATAGGGTGTGTAAGATGTATTTACTGTACTTTTTGATAATTTATTTACAGTAAATAATATACATTTGGTTTAATTTTTGATATTTTATGTACAGTATATTAAATATAATTACTGCAGTTTTTGATAGTTTATTTACAGTATATAAAACACTAATTTGGAGTACTTTTTGATATTTTATGTACAGAATGTAATATATATTTACTGTACATTTTGATATTTTATTTACAGTATATAAAATGTATTTGGTGTACTTTTAGTTAATATTATATGTACAATCTATGAAATATATTTACTGTACATTTTGATATTTCATGTTCAGTATATAAGATATATTTGGTGTCCTTTTGATATTTTATGTAAATTATATAATATATATTTGGTGTAGTTTGTGATATTTTACATAGGGTGTGTAATATATATTTGCTGTACTTTTTGGTATTTTCTTTACAGTAAATAATATATATTTGGTGTAATATTTGATATTTTATGTACAGTATATTAAATATAATTAGTGTAGTTTTGATAGTTTATTTACATTATATATAACACATATTTGGTGTACTTTTTGATATTTTATGTACAGTATGTAATATATATTCACTGTAATTTTTGATATATTATTTACACTATATAAAATGTATTTCGTGTACTTTTAGTTAATATTATATGTACAATATATGAAATATATTTAGCGTACCTTTTGATATTTTATGTACAGTATATAAGATATATTTGGTGTCCTTTTGATATTTTATGTAAATTATATAATATATATTTAGTGTAGATTGTGATATTTTACATAGGGTGTGTAATATATATTTACTGTACTTTTTGATATTTTATTTACAGTAAATATTATACATTTGGTGTAATTTTTGATATTTTATGTACAGTATATTAAATATAATTACTGTAGTTTTTGATTGTTTATTTACAGTATATATAACACATATTTGGTGTACTTTTTGATATTTTATGTACAGTATGTAATATATATTTACTGTAATTTTTGATAATTTATTTACAGTATATAAAATGTATTTGGTGTACTTTTAGTTAATATTATATTTACAAAATATGAAATATATTTACTGTACATTTTGATATTTTATGTACAGTATAGAAGATATATTTGGTGTCCTTTTGATATTTTATGTAAATTATATAATATATATTTGGTGAAGTTTGTGATATTTTACATAGGGTGTGTAATATATATTTACTGTACTCTTTGATATTTTATTTACAGTATATAATATACATTTGGTGTAATTTTTGATATTTTATGTACAGTATATTAAATATAATTACTGTAGTTTTTGATAGTTTATTTACAGTATATATTACACATATTTGGTGTACTTTTTGATATTTTATGTACAGTATGTAATATATATTTACTGTACATTTTGATATTTTATTTACAGTATATAAAATGTATTTGGTGTACTTTTAGTTTATATTATATGTACAATATATGAAATATATTTACTGTAATTTTGATATTTTTTGTACAGTATATAAGATATATTTGGTGTCCTTTTGTTATTTTATGTAAATTATATAATATATATTTGGTGTAGATTGTGATATTTTACATAGGGTGTGTAAGATATATTTACTGTACTTTTTGATATTTTATTTACAATAAATAATATACATTTGGTGTAATTTTTGATATTTTATGTACAGTATATTAAATATAATTACTGCAGTTTTTGATAGTTTATTTACAGTATATAAAACACAAATTTGGTGTACTTTTTGATATTTTATGTACAGAATGTAATATATATTTACTGTACTTTTGATATTTTATTTACAGTATATAAAATGTATTTGGTGTACTTTTAGTTAATATTATATGTACAATATATGAAATATATTTACTGTACATTTTGATATTTCATGTTCAGTATATAAGATATATTTGGTGTCCTTTTGATATTTTATGTAAATTATATAATATATATTTGGTGTAGTTTGTGATATTTTACATAGGGTGTGTAATATATATTTACTGTACTTTTTGGTATTTTCTTTACAGTAAATAATATATATTTGGTGTAATTTTTGATATTTTATGTACAGTATATTAAATATAATTAGTGTAGTTTTGATAGTTTATTTACATTACATATAACACATATTTGGTGTACTTTTTGATATATTATGTACAGTATGTAATATATATTTACTGTAATTTTTGATAATTTATTTACTGTATATAAAATGTATTTGGTGTACTTTTAGTTAATATTATATGTACAATATATGAAATATATTTACTGTACTTTTTGATATTTTATGTACAGTATAATATATATATTTGGTGTCCTTTTGATATTTTATGTAAATTATATAATATATATTTGGTGTAGATTGTGATATTTTACATAGGGTGTGTAATATATATTTACTGTACTTTTTGATATTTTATTTACAGTAAATAATATACATTTGGTTTAATTTTTGATATTTTATGTACAGTATATTAAGTATAATTACTGCAGTTTTTGATAGTTTATTTACAGTATATAAAACACAAATTTGGTGTACTTTTTGATATTTTATGTACAGAATGTAATATATATTTACTGTACATTTTGATATTTTATTTACAGTATATAAAATGTATTTGGTGTACTTTTAGTTAATATTATATGTACAATATATGAAATATATTTACTGTACATTTTGATATTTCATGTTCAGTATATAAGATATAATTGGTGTCCTTTTGATATTTTATGGAAATTATATAATGTATATTTGGTGTAGTTTGTGATATTTTACATAGGGTGTGTAATATATATTTACTGTACTTTTTGGTATTTTCTTTACAGTAAATAATATATATTTGGTGTAATTTTTGATATTTTATGTACAGTATATTAAATATAATTAGTGTAGTTTTGATAGTTTATTTACAGTATATATAACACATATTTGGTGTACTTTTTGATATTTTATGTACAGTATGTAATATATATTCACTGTAATTTTTGATAATTTATTTACATTATATAAAATGAATTTGGTGTACTTTTAGTTAATATTATATATACAATATATGAAATATATTTACTGTACATTTTGATATTTTATGTACAGTATATAAGATATATTTGGTGTCCTTTTGATATTTTATGTAAATTATATAATATATATTTGGTGAAGATTGTGATATTTTACATAGGGTGTGTAATATATATTTATTGTAATTTTTGATATTTTATTTACAGTATATAATATACATTCGGTGTAATTTTTTATATTTTATGTACAGTATATTTAATATAATTATTGTAGTTTTAATAGTTTATTTACAGTATATATAACACATATTTGGTGTACTTTTTGATATTTTATGTACAGTATGTAATATAGATTTACTGTAATTTTTGATAATTTATTTACAGTATATGAAATGTATTTGGTGTACTTTTAGTTAATATTATATGTACAATATATGTAATATATTTACTGTACTTTTTGATATTTTACATACAGTATATAAGATATATTTGGTGACCTTCCGATATTTTTTGTAAATTATATAATATATATTTGGTGTAAATTTGAATATTTTACATAGGGTGTGTAATATATATTTACTGTATTTTGGATATTTTATTTACACCATATTATGTACATTTGGAGTAATTTTTGATATTTTATGTACAGTATATTGAATATAATTACTGTAGTTTTTAATAGTTTATTTACAGTATATATAACACATATTTAGTGTACTTTTTGATATTTTATGTACAGTATGTAATATATATTTACTGTAATTTTTGATATTTTATTTACAGTATATAAAATGTATTTGGTGTACTTTTAGTTAATATTATATGTACAATATATGAAATATATTTACTGTACTTTTTGATATTTTATGTACAGTATATGAGATATATTTGGTGTCCTTTGATATTTATTGTAAATTATAAAATATATACTTGGTGTAGTTTTTGATATTTTACATAGTGTGTGTCATATATATTCACTGTCCTTTTTGATATTTTATTTACGGTATATAATATACATTTGGTGTGATTTTTGAAATTTTATGTACAGTATATTAAATATAATTACTGTAGTTTTTGATAGTTTACAGTATATATAACACATATTTGGTGTACTTTTTGATATTTTATGTACAGTATGTAATATATATTTACTGTAATTTTTGATATTTTATTTACAGTATATAAAATGTATTTGGTGTACTTTTAGTTAATATTATATGTACAATATATGAAATATATTTACTGTACTTTTTCATATTTTATGTACAGTATATGAGATATATTTGGTGTCCTTTGATATTTATTGTAAATTATAAAATATATACTTGGTGTAGTTTTTGATATTTTACATAGTGTGTGTCATATATATTCACTGTCCTTTTTGATATTTTATTTACGGTATATAATATAGATTTGGTGTGATTTTTGAAATTTTATGTACAGTATATTAAATATAAATACTGTAGTTTTTGATAGTTTACAGTATATATAACACATATTTGGTGTACTTTTTGATATTTTATGTACAGTATGTAATATATATTTACTGTAATTTTTGATATTTTATTTACAGTATATAAAATGTATTTGGTGTACTTTTAGTTAATATTATATGTACAATATATGTAATATATTTACTGTACTTTTTGGTATTTTACATACAGTATATAAGATATATTGGGTGACCTTCCGATATTTTTTGTAAATTATGTAATATATATTTGGTGTAAATTTGGATATTTTACATAGGGTGTGTAATATATATTTACTGTATTTTGGATATTTTATTTACACCATATAATGTACATTTGGAGTAATTTTTGATATTTTATGTACAGTATATTGAATATAATTACTGTAGTTTTTAATAGTTTATTTACAGTATATATAACACATATTTGGTGTACTTTTTGATATTTTATGTATAGTATGTAATATATATTTACTGTAATTTTTGATATTTTATTTACAGTATATAAAATGTATTTGGTGTACTTTTAGTTAATATTATATGTACAATATATGAAATATATTTACTGTACTTTTTGATATTTTATGTACAGTATATGAGATATACTTGGTGTCCTTTGATATTTATTGTATATTATAAAATATATACTTGGTGTAGTTTTTGATATTTTACATAGTGTGTGTCATATATATTCACTGTCCTTTTTGATATTTTATTTACGGTATATAATATACATTTGGTGTGATTTTTGAAATTTTATGTACAGTATATTAAATAGAATTACTGTAGTTTTTGATAGTTTACAGTATATATAACACATATTTGGTGTACTTTTTGATATTTTATGTACAGTATGTAATATATATTTACTGTAATTTTTGATATTTTATTTACAGTATATAAAATGTATTTGTTGTACTTTTAGTTAATATTATATGTACAATATATGAAATATATGTACTGTACTTTTTGATATTTTATGTACAGTATATGAGATATATTTGGTGTCCTTTGATATTTATTGTAAATTATAAAATATATACTTGGTGTAGTTTTTGATATTTTACATAGTGTGTGTCATATATATTCACTGTCCTTCTTGATATTTTATTTACGGTATATAATATACATTTGGTGTGATTTTTGAAATTTTATGTACAGTATATTAAATAGAATTACTGTAGTTTTTGATAGTTTACAGTATATATAACACATATTTGGTGTACTTTTTGATATTTTATGTACAGTATGTAATATATATTTACTGTAATTTTTGATATTTTATTTACAGAATATAAAATGTATTTGGTGTACTTTTAGTTAATATTATATGTACAATATATGTAATATATTTACTGTACTTTTTGATATTTTACATACAGTATATAAGATATATTTGGTGACCTTCCGATATTTTTTGTAAATTATATAATATATATTTGGTGTAAATTTGGATATTTTACATAGGGTGTGTAATATATATTTACTGTATTTTGGATATTTTATTTACACCATATAATGTACATTTGGAGTAATTTTTGATATTTTATGTACAGTATATTGAATATAATTACTGTAGTTTTTAATAGTTTATTTACAGTCTATATAACACATATTTGGTGTACTTTTTGATATTTTATGTACAGTATGTAATATATATTGACTGTAATTTTTGATATTTTATTTACAGTATATAAAATGTATTTGGTGTACTTTTAGTTAATATTATATGTACAATATATGAAATATATTTACTGTACTTTTTGATATTTTATGTACAGTATATGAGATATATTTGGTGTCCTTTGAAATTTATTGTAAATTATAAAATATATACTTGGTGTAGTTTTTGATATTTTACATAGTGTGTGTCATATATATTCACTGTCCTTTTTGATATTTTATTTACGGTATATAATATACATTTGGTGTGATTTTTGAAATTTTATGTACAGTATATTAAATATAATTACTGTACTTTTTGATAGTTTACAGTATATATAACACATATTTGGTGTACTTTTTGATATTTTATGTACAGTATGTAATATATATTTACTGTAAATTTGATATTTTATTTACAGTATATAAAATGTATTTGGTGTACTTTTAGTTAATATTATATGTACAATATATGAAATATATTTACTGTACTTTTTGATATTTTATGTACAGTATATGAGATATATTTGGTGTCCTTTGATATTTATTGTAAATTATAAAATATATACTTGGTGTAGTTTTTGATATTTTACATAGTGTGTGTCATATATATTCACTGTCCTTTTTGATATTTTATTTACGGTATATAATATACATTTGGTGTGATTTTTGAAATTTTATGTACAGTATATTAAATATAATTACTGTAGTTTTTGATAGTTTACAGTATATATAACACATATTTGGTGTACTTTTTGATATTTTATGTACAGTATGTAATATATATTTACTGAAATTTTTGATATTTTATTTACAGTATATAAAATGTATTTGGTGTACTTTTAGTTAATATTATATGTACAATATATGGAATATATTTACTGTACTTTTTGATATTTTACCTACAGTATATAAGATATATTTGGTGACCTTCCGATATTTTTTGTAAATTATATAATATATCTTTGGTGTAAATTTGGATATTTTACATAGGGTGTGTAATATATATTTACTGTATTTTGGATATTTTCTTTACACCATATAATGTACATTTGGAGTAATTTTTGATATTTTATGTACAGTATATTGAATATAATTACTGTAGTTTTTAATAGTTTATTTACAGTATATATAACACATATTTGGTGTACTTTTTGATATTTTATGTATAGTATGTAATATATATTTACTGTAATTTTTGATATTTTATTTACAGTATATAACATGTATTTGGTGTACTTTTAGTTAATATTATATGTACAATATATGAAATATATTTACTGTAGTTTTTGATATTTTACGTACAGTATATAGGATATATTTGGTGTCCTTCCGATATTTTTTGTAAATTATATAATGTATATTTGGTGTAATATATGATATTTTACATAGGGTGTGTAATATATATTTACTGTATTTTGGATATATTATTTACACTATATAATGTACATTTGGAGTAATTTTTGACATTTTATGTACAGTATATTAAATACAATTACTGTATTTTTTGATAGTTTATTTACAGTATATATAACACATGTTTGGTGTAATTTTTGATATTTTATGTACAGTATGTAATATATATTTACTGTACTTTTTGATATTTTATTTACAGTATATAAAATGTATTTGGTGTACTTTTAGTTAATATTATATGTACAATATATGAAATATATTTACTGTACTTTTTGATATTTTATGTACAGTATATGAGATATATTTTGTGTCCTTTGATATTTATTGTAAATTATAAAATATATACTTGGTGTAGTTTTTGATATTTTACATAGTGTGTGTCATATATATTCACTGTCCTTTTTGATATTTTATTTACGGTATATAATATACTTTTGGTGTGATTTTTGAAATTTTATGTACAGTATATTAAATATAATTACTGTAGTTTTTGATAGTTTACAGTATATATAACACATATTTGGTGTACTTTTTGATATTTTATGTACAGTATGTAATATATATTTACTGTAATTTTTGATATTTTATTTACAGTATATAAAATGTATTTGGCGTACTTTTAGTTAATATTATATGTACAATATATGAAATATATTTACTGTACTTTTTGATATTTTATGTACAGTATATGAGATATATTTGGTGTCCTTTGATATTTATTGTAAATTATAAAATATATACTTGGTGTAGTTTTTGATATTTTACATAGTGTGTGTCATATATATTCACTGTCCTTTTTGATATTTTATTTACGGTATATAATATACATTTGGTGTGATTTTTGAAATTTTATGTACAGTATATTAAATATAATTACTGTAGTTTTTGATAGTTTACAGTATATATAACACATATTTGGTGTACTTTTTGATATTTTATGTACAGTATGTAATATATATTTACTGTAATTTTTGATATTTTATTTACAGTATATAAAATGTATTTGGTGTACTTTTAGTTAATATTATATGTACAATATATGTAATATATTTACTGTACTTTTTGATATTTTACATACAGTATATAAGATATATTTGGTGACCTTCCGATATTTTTTGTAAATTATATAATATATATTTGGTGTAAATTTGGATATTTTACATAGGGTGTGTAATATATATTTACTGTATTTTGGATATTTTATTTAAACCATATAATGTACATATGGAGTAATTTTTGATATTTTATGTTCAGTATATTAAATATAATTACTGTAGTTTTTAGTAGTTTATTTACAGTATATATAACACATATTTGGTGTACTTTTTGATATTTTATGTAAAGTATGTAATATATATTTACTGTACTTTTTGATATTTTATTTACAGAATATAAAATGTATTTGGTGTACTTTTAGTTAATATTACATGTACAACATATGAAATATATTTACTGTACTTTTTGATATTTTATGTACAGTATATAATATATATTTGGTGTCCTTTTGATATTTTATGTGAATTTTATAATATATATTTGGTGTAGTTTGTGATATTTTACATGGGGTGTGTAATATATATTTAGTGTACATTTTGATATTTTATTTACAGTATATAATAAACATTTGGTTTAATTTTTGATATTTTATGTACAGTATATTAAATATAATTACTGCAGTTTTTGATAGTTTATTTACAGTATATATAACACATATTTGGTGTACTTTTTGATATTTTATGTACACTATGTAATATATATTTACTGTACTTTTCGATATTTTATTTACAGTATATATAATATATTTGGTGTACTTTTAGTTAATATTATATGTACAATATATGAAATATATTTACTGTACTTTTTGATATTTCATGTTCAGTATATAAGGTATATTTGGTGTCCTTTTGATATATTATGTAAATTATATAATATATATATGGTGTAGTTTCTGATATTTTACATAGGGTGTGTAATATATATTTACTGTACTTTTTGATATTTTATTTACAGTAAATAATATACATTTGGTGTAATTTTTGATATTTTATGTACAGTATATTAAATATAATTACTGCAGTTTTTGATAGTTTATTTACAGTATAGATAACACATATTTGGTGTACTTTTTGATATTTTATGTACAGAATGTAATATATATTTACTGTACTTTTTGATATTTTATTTACAGTATATAAAATGTATTTGGTGTACTTTTAGTTAATATTATATGTACAATACATGAAATATATTTACTGTAAATTTGATATTTTTTGTAGAGTATAGAAGATATATTTGGTGTCCTTTTGATATTTTATGTAAATTACATAATATATATTTGTTGTAGTTTGTGATATTTTACATAGGGTGTGTAATATATATTTACTGTAATTTTTGATATTTTATTTACAGTAAATAATATACATTTGGTGTAATTTTTGATATTTTATGTACAGTATATTAACTATAATTACTGTAGTTTTTGATTGTTTATTTACAGTATATATAACACATATTTGGTGTACTTTTTGATATTTTATGTACAGTATGTAATATATATTTACTGAAATTGTTGATAATTTATTTACAGTATATAAAATGTATTTGGTGTACTTTTAGTTAATATTATATATACAATATATGAAATATATTTACTGTACTTTTTGATATTTTATGTACAGTATAGAAGATATATTTGGTGTCCTTTTGATATTTTATGAAAATTATATAATATATATTTGGTGTAGTTTGTGATATTTTACATAGGGTGTGTAATGTATATTTACTGTACTTTTTGATATTTTATTTACAGTATATAATATACATTTGGTGTAATATTTGATATTTTATGTAGAGTATATTAAATATAATTACTGTAGTTTTTGATAGTTTATTTACAGTATATATAACACATATTTGGTGTACTTTTTGATATTTTATGTACAGTATGTAATATATATTTCCTGTACTTTTTGATATTTTATTTTCAGTATACAAAATGTATTTGGTGTACTTTTAGTTAATATTAAATGTACACTATATGAAATATATTTACTGTACTTTTTGATAATTTATGTACAGTGTATAATATATATTTGGTGTCCTTTTTATATTCTATGTAAATTATATAATATATAAGTGGTGTAATTTTTGATATTTTACATAGGGTGTGTAGTATATATTTACTGTCCTTTTTGATATTTTATTTACAGTATTTAATTTATATTTGGTGTAATTTTTGATATTTTATATACAGTACATTGAATATGATTACTGTAGTTTTTGATATTTACAGTATATATAACACATATTTGGTGTACTTTTTGATATTTTATGTACAGTATGTAATATATATTTACTGTACTTTTTGATATTTTATTTACAGTATATAAAATGTATTTGGTGTACTTTTAGTTAATATTAAATGTACACTATATGAAATATATTTACTGTACTTTTTGATATTTCATGTTCAGTATATAATGTATATTTGGTGTCCTTTTGATATATTATGTAAATTATATAATATATATATGGTGTAGTTTCTGATATTTTACATAGGGTGTGTAATATATATTTACTGTACGTTTTGATATTTTATTTACAGTAAATAATATACATTTGGTGTAATTTTTGATATTTTATGTACAGTATATTAAATATAATTACTGCAGTTTTTGATAGTTTATTTACAGTATATATAACACATATTTGGTGTACTTTTTGATATTTTATGTACAGAATGTAATATATATTTACTGTACTTTTTGATATTTTATTTACAGTATATGAAATGTATTTGGTGTACTTTTAGTTAATATTATATGTACAATATATGAAATATATTTACTGTACATTTTGATATTTCTTGTTCAGTATATAAGGTATATTTGGTGTCCTTATGATATTTTGTGTAAATTATATAATATACATTTGGTGTAGTTTGTCATATTTTACATCGGGTGTGTAATGTATATTTACTGTACTTTTTGGTATTTTCTTTACAGTAAATTATATATTTGGTGTAATTTTTGATATTTTATGTACAGTATATTAAACATAATTACTGTAGTTTTGATAGTTTATTTACAGTATATATAACACATATTTGGTGTACTTTTTGATATTTTATGTACAGTATGTAATATATATTCACTGTAATTTTTGGTATTTTATTTACACTATATAAAATGTATTTGGTGTACTTTTAGTTAATATTATATGTACAATATATGAAATATATTTACTGTACTTTTGCTATTTTATGTACAGTATATAAGATATATTTGGAGTCCTTTTGATATTTTATGTAAATTATATAATATATATTTGGTATAGATTGTGATATTTTACATACGGTGTGTAATATATATTTACTTTTTTTTTGATATTTTATTTACACTATATGAAATGTATTTGGTGTACTTTTAGTTAATATTATATGTACAATATATGAAATATATTTACTATACTTTTTGATATTTTATGTACAGTATATAAGATATATTTTGTGTCATTTTGATATTTTATGTAAATTATATAATATATATTTGGTGTAGATTGTGATATTTTACATACGGTGTGTAATATATATTTACTGTACTTTTTGATATTTTATTTACAGTAAATAATATACATTTGGTGTAATTTTTGATATTTTATGTACAGTATGTTAAATATAATTACTGTAGTTTTTGATAGTTTATTTACAGTATATATAACACATATTTGATGTACTTTTTGATATTTTATGTACAGTATGGAATACATATTTACTGTAATTTTCGATATTTTATTTACAGTATATAAAATGTATTTGTTGTACTTTCAGTTAATATTATATGTACAATATACGAAATATATTTACTGTACATTTTGATATTTTATGTACAGTACATAAGATATATTTGGTGTCCTTTTGATATTTTACGTAAATTATATAATATATATTTGGTGTAGTTTGTGATATTTTACATAGGGTGTGTCATATATATTTAGTGTACTTTTTGATATTTTATTTACAGTATATAATATACATTTGGTGTAATTTTTGATATTTTATGTACAGTATATTAAATATAATTACTGTAGTTTTTGATAGTTTATTTACAGTATATATAATACATATTTGGTGGTCTTTTTGATATTTTATGTACAGTATGTAATATATATTTACTGAAATTTTTGATAATTTATTTACAGTATATAAAATGTATTTGGTGTACTTTTAGTTAATATTAAATATACAATATAAGAAATATATTTACTGTACTTTTTGATATTTTTTGTACAGTATAGAAGATATATTTGGTGTCCTTTTGATATTTTATGTAAATTACATAATATATATTTGGTGTAGTTTTTGATATTTTACAGAGGGTTTGTCATATACATTTACTGTACTTTTTGATATTTTATTTACTGTATATAATATACATTTGGTGTAATTTTTGGTACTTTATGTACAGTATATTATATATAATTAGTGTAGTTTTAATAGTTTATTTATAGTATATATAACACATATTTGGTGTACTTTTTGATATTTTATGTACAGTATGTAATATATATTTACTGTACTTTTTGATATTTTATTTACAGTATATAAAATGTATTTGGTGTACTTTTAGTTAATATTATATGTACACTATATGAAATATATTTACTGTATTTTTTGATATTTTATGTACAGTATATAATATATATTTGGTGTCCTTTTGATATTTTATGTGAATTTTATAATATATATTTGTTGTAGTTTTTGATATTTTACATAGGGTGTGTAATATATATTTACTGTACTTTTTGATATTTTATTTACAGTATATAGTATACATTTGGTGTAATTTTTGATATTTTAAGTACAGTATATTAAATATAATTACTGTAGTTTTTGATAGTTTATTTACAGTATATATAACACATATTTGGTGTACTTTTTGATATTTTATGTACAGTATTTAATATATATTTACTGAAATTTTTGATAATTTATTTACAGTATATAAAATGTATTTGGTGTACTTTTAGTTAATATTATATATACAATATATGAAATATATTTACTGTACATTTTGATATTTTATGTACAGTATAGAAGATATATTTGGTGTCCTTTTGATATTTTATGTAAATTATATAATATATATTTGGTGTAGTTTGTGATATTTTACATAGGGTGTGTCATATATATTTACTGTACTTTTTGATATTTTATTTACAGTAAATAATATACATTTGGTGTAATTTTTGATATTTTATGTACAGTATATTAAATATAATTACTGCAGTTTTTGATAGTTTATTTACAGTATATATTACACATATTTGGTGTACTTTTTATATTTTATGTACAGAATGTAATATATATTTACTGTAGTTTTTGATATTTTATTTACAGTACAGTAAAATGTATTTGGTGTACTTTTAGTTAATATTATATGTACAATATATGAAATATATTTACTGTACATTTTGATATTTTATGTTCAGTATATAAGGTATATTTGTTGTCGTTTTGGGATTTTATGTAAATTATATAATATATATTTGGTGTAGTTTGTGATATTTTACATAGGGTGTGTAATGTATATTTACTGTACTTTTTGGTATTTTATTTACAGTAAATAATATACATTTGGTGTAATTTTTGATATTTTATGTACAGTACATTAAATATAATTACTGTAGTTTTTGATAGTTTATTTACAGTATATATAACACATATTTGGTGTACTTTTTGATATTTTATGTACAGTATGTAATATATATTTACTGTACTTTTTGATAATTTATTTACTGTATATAAAATGTATTTGGTGTACTTTTAGTTAATATTAAATGTACAATATATGAAATATATTTACTGTACATTTTGATATTTTATGTACACTATATAAGATATATTTGGTGTCCTTTTGATATTTTATGTAAATTATATAATATATATTTGGTGTAGATTGTGATATTTTACATAAGGTGTGTAAGATATATTTAGTGTACTTTTTGATATTTTATTTACAGTAAATAATATACATTTGGTGTAATTTTTGATATTTTATGTACAGTATATTAAATATAATTAGTGTAGTTTTGATAGTTTATTTACAGTATACATAACACCTATTTGGTGTACTATTTGATATTTTATGTACAGTATGAAATATATATTTACTGTAATTTTTGATAATTTATTTACAGTATATAAAATGTATTTGGTGTACTTTTAGTTAATATTATATGTACAATATATGAAATATATTTACAGTAACTTTGATATTTTATGTACACTATATAAGATATATTTGGTGTCCTTTTTATATTTTATGTAAGTTACATAATATATATTTGGTGTAGATTGTGATATTTTACATAGGGTGTGTAATATATATTTACTGTCTTTTTGATATTTTATTTACAGTAAATAATATACATTTGGTTTAATTTTTGATATTTTATGTACAGTATATTAAATATAATTACTGCAGTTTTTGATAGTTTATTTACAGTATATAAAACACAAATTTGGTGTACTTTTTGATATTTTATGTACAGAATGTTATATATATTTACTGTACTTTTGATATTTTATTTACAGTATATAAAATGTATTTGGTGTACTTTTAGTTAATATTATATGTACAATATATGAAATATATTTACTGTACATTTTGATATTTCATGTTCAGTATATAAGATATATTTGGTGTCCTTTTGATATTTCATGTAAATTATATAATATATATTTGGTGAAGTTTGTGATATTTTACATAGGGTGTGTAATATATATTTACTGTACTTCTTGATATTTTATTTACAGTATATAATATACATTTGGTGTAATTTTTGATATTTTATGTACAGCATATTAAATATAATTACTGTAGTTTTTGATAGTTTATTTACAGTATATATTAAACACATTTGCTGTACTTTTTGATATTTTATGTACAGTATGTAATATATATTTACATTATTTTTGATATTTTATTTACAGTATATAAAATGTATTTGATGTACTTTTAGTTAATATTATATGTACAATATAGGAAATATATTTACTGTACCTTTTGATATTTTATGTACACTATATAAGATATATTTGGTGTCCTTTTGATATTTTATGTAAATTATATAATATATATTTGGTGTAGATTGTGATATTTTACATAGGGTGTGTAAGATATATTTACTGTACTTTTTGATATTTTATTTACAGTAAATAATATACATTTGGTGTAATTTTTGATATTTTATGTACAGTATATTAAATATAATTGCTGCGATTTTTGATAGTTTATTTACAGTATATAAAACACAAATTTGGTGTACTTTTTGATATTTTATGTACAGAATGTAATATATATTTACTGTAATTTTGATATTTTATTTACAGTATATAAAATGTATTTGGTGTACTTTTAGTTAATAGTATATGTACAATATATGAAATATATTTACTGTACATTTTGATATTTCATGTTCCGTATATAAGATATATTTGGTGTCCTTTTGATATTTCATGTAAATTATATAATATATATTTGGTGTAGTTTGTGACATTTTTCATAGGGTGTGTAATATATATTTACTGTACTTTTTGATATTTTATTTACAGTATATAATATACATTTGGTGTAATTTTTGATATTTTATGTACAGTATATTAAATATAATTACTGTAGATTTGATAGTTTATTTACAGTATATATTACACATATTTGGTGTACTTTTTGATATTTTATGTACAGTATGTAATATATATTTACATTATTTTTGATATTTTATTTACAGTAAATAAAATGTATTTGCTGTAATTTTAGTTAATATTATATGTACAATATAGGAAATATATTTACTGTACATTTTGATATTTTATGTCCACTATATAAGATATATTTGGTGTCCTTTTGATACTTTTTGTAAATTATATAATATATATTTGGTGTAGATTGTGATATTTTACATAGGGTGTGTAAGATATATTTACTGTACTTTTTGATATTTTATTTACAGTATATAATATACATTTGGTGTAATTTTTGATATTTTATGTACAGTATATTAAATATAATTACTGTAGTTTTTGATAGTTTATTTACAGTATATATTACACATATTTGGTGTATTTTTGATATTTTATGTACAGTATGTAATATATATTTACTGTATTTTTGATATTTTATTTACAGTATATAAAATGTATTTGGTGTACTTTTAGTTAATGTTATATGTACAATATTGGAAATATATTTACTGTTCATTTTGATATTTTATGTACACTATATAAGATATATTTGGTGTCCTTTTGATATTTTATGTAAATTATATAATATATTTTTGGTGTAGATTGTGATATTTTACATAGGGTGTGTAAGATATATTTACTGTACTTTTTGATATTTTATTTACAGTACATAATATACATTTGGTTTAATTTTTGATATTTTATGTACAGTACATTAAATATAATTACTGTAGTTTTTGATAGTTTATTTACAGTATATATAACACATATTTGGTGTACTTTTTGATATTTTATGTACAGTATGTAATATATATTTACTGTACTTTTTGATAATTTATTTACTGTATATAAAATGTATTTGGTGTACTTTTAGTTAATATTAAATGTACAATATATGAAATATATTTACTGTACATTTTGATATTTTATGTACACTATATAAGATATATTTGGTGTCCTTTTGATATTTTATGTAAATTATATAATATATATTTGGTGTAGATTGTGATATTTTACATAAGGTGTGTAAGATATATTTAGTGTACTTTTTGATATTTTATTTACAGTAAATAATATACATTTGGTGTAATTTTTGATATTTTATGTACAGTATATTAAATATAATTAGTGTAGTTTTGATAGTTTATTTACAGTATACATAACACCTATTTGGTGTACTATTTGATATTTTATGTACAGTATGAAATATATATTTACTGTAATTTTTGATAATTTATTTACAGTATATAAAATGTATTTGGTGTACTTTTAGTTAATATTATATGTACAATATATGAAATATATTTACAGTAACTTTGATATTTTATGTACACTATATAAGATATATTTGGTGTCCTTTTTATATTTTATGTAAGTTACATAATATATATTTGGTGTAGATTGTGATATTTTACATAGGGTGTGTAATATATATTTACTGTCTTTTTGATATTTTATTTACAGTAAATAATATACATTTGGTTTAATTTTTGATATTTTATGTACAGTATATTAAATATAATTACTGCAGTTTTTGATAGTTTATTTACAGTATATAAAACACAAATTTGGTGTACTTTTTGATATTTTATGTACAGAATGTTATATATATTTACTGTACTTTTGATATTTTATTTACAGTATATAAAATGTATTTGGTGTACTTTTAGTTAATATTATATGTACAATATATGAAATATATTTACTGTACATTTTGATATTTCATGTTCAGTATATAAGATATATTTGGTGTCCTTTTGATATTTCATGTAAATTATATAATATATATTTGGTGAAGTTTGTGATATTTTACATAGGGTGTGTAATATATATTTACTGTACTTCTTGATATTTTATTTACAGTATATAATATACATTTGGTGTAATTTTTGATATTTTATGTACAGCATATTAAATATAATTACTGTAGTTTTTGATAGTTTATTTACAGTATATATTAAACACATTTGCTGTACTTTTTGATATTTTATGTACAGTATGTAATATATATTTACATTATTTTTGATATTTTATTTACAGTATATAAAATGTATTTGATGTACTTTTAGTTAATATTATATGTACAATATAGGAAATATATTTACTGTACCTTTTGATATTTTATGTACACTATATAAGATATATTTGGTGTCCTTTTGATATTTTATGTAAATTATATAATATATATTTGGTGTAGATTGTGATATTTTACATAGGGTGTGTAAGATATATTTACTGTACTTTTTGATATTTTATTTACAGTAAATAATATACATTTGGTGTAATTTTTGATATTTTATGTACAGTATATTAAATATAATTGCTGCGATTTTTGATAGTTTATTTACAGTATATAAAACACAAATTTGGTGTACTTTTTGATATTTTATGTACAGAATGTAATATATATTTACTGTAATTTTGATATTTTATTTACAGTATATAAAATGTATTTGGTGTACTTTTAGTTAATAGTATATGTACAATATATGAAATATATTTACTGTACATTTTGATATTTCATGTTCCGTATATAAGATATATTTGGTGTCCTTTTGATATTTCATGTAAATTATATAATATATATTTGGTGTAGTTTGTGACATTTTTCATAGGGTGTGTAATATATATTTACTGTACTTTTTGATATTTTATTTACAGTATATAATATACATTTGGTGTAATTTTTGATATTTTATGTACAGTATATTAAATATAATTACTGTAGATTTGATAGTTTATTTACAGTATATATTACACATATTTGGTGTACTTTTTGATATTTTATGTACAGTATGTAATATATATTTACATTATTTTTGATATTTTATTTACAGTAAATAAAATGTATTTGCTGTAATTTTAGTTAATATTATATGTACAATATAGGAAATATATTTACTGTACATTTTGATATTTTATGTCCACTATATAAGATATATTTGGTGTCCTTTTGATACTTTTTGTAAATTATATAATATATATTTGGTGTAGATTGTGATATTTTACATAGGGTGTGTAAGATATATTTACTGTACTTTTTGATATTTTATTTACAGTATATAATATACATTTGGTGTAATTTTTGATATTTTATGTACAGTATATTAAATATAATTACTGTAGTTTTTGATAGTTTATTTACAGTATATATTACACATATTTGGTGTATTTTTGATATTTTATGTACAGTATGTAATATATATTTACTGTATTTTTGATATTTTATTTACAGTATATAAAATGTATTTGGTGTACTTTTAGTTAATGTTATATGTACAATATTGGAAATATATTTACTGTTCATTTTGATATTTTATGTACACTATATAAGATATATTTGGTGTCCTTTTGATATTTTATGTAAATTATATAATATATTTTTGGTGTAGATTGTGATATTTTACATAGGGTGTGTAAGATATATTTACTGTACTTTTTGATATTTTATTTACAGTACATAATATACATTTGGTTTAATTTTTGATATTTTATGTACAGTATATTAAATATAATTACTGCAGTTTTTGATAGTTTATTTACAGTATATAAAACACAAATTTGGTGTACTTTTTGATATTTTATGTACAGAATGTAATATATATTTACTGTACATTTTGATATTTTATTTACAGTATATAAAATGTATTTGGTGTACTGTTAGTTAATATTATATGTACAATATATGAAATATATTTACTGTACATTTTGATATTTCATGTTCAGTATATAAGATATATTTGGTGTCCTTTTGATATTTTATGTAAATTATATAATGTATATTTGGTGTAGTTTGTGATATTTTACATAGGGTGTGTAATATATATTTACTGTACTTTTTGGTATTTTCTTTACAGTTAATAATATATATTTGGTGTAATTTTTGATATTTTTTGTACAGTTTATTAAATATAATTAGTGTAGTTTTGATACTTTATTTACAGTATATATAACACATATTTGGTGTACTTTTTGATAATTTATGTACAGTATGTAATATATATTTACTGTAATTTTTGATAATTTATTTACAGTATATAAAATGTATTTGGTGTACTTTTAGTTTATATTATATGTACAATATATGAAATATATTTACTGAACATTTTGATATTTTATGTACAGTATATAAGATATATTTGGTGTCCTTTTGATATTTTATGTAAACTATATAATATATATTTGGTGTAGATTGTGATATTTTACATAGGGTGTGTAAGATATATTTACTGTACTTTTTGATATTTTATTTACAGTAAATAATATACATTTGGTGTAATTTTTGATATTTTATGTACAGTATATTAAATATAATTACTGCAGTTTTTGATAGTTTATTTACAGTATATAAAACACAAATTTGGTGTACTTTTTGATATTTTATGTACAGAATGTAATATATATTTACTGTACATTTTGACATTTTATTTACAGTATATAAAATGTATTTGGTGTACTTTTAATTAATATTATATGTACAATATATGAAATATATTTACTGTACATTTTGATATTTCATGTTCAGTATATAAGATATATTTGGTGTCCTTTTGATATTTTATGTAAATTATATAATATATATTTGGTGTAGTTTGTGATATTTTACATAGGGTGTGTAATATATATTTACTGTACTTTTTGGTATTTTCTTTACAGTAAATAATATATATTTGGTGTAATTTTTGATATTTTATGTACAGTATATTAAATATAATTAGTGTAGTTTTGATAGTTTATTTACATTATATATAACACATATTTGGTGTACTTTTTGATATATTATGTACAGTATGTAATATATATTTACTGTAATTTTTGATAATTTATTTACTGTATATAAAATGTATTTGGTGTACTTTTAGTTAATATTATATGTACAATATATGAAATATATTTACTGTACTTTTTGATATTTTATGTACAGTATAATATATATATTTGGTGTCCTTTTGATATTTTATGTAAATTATATAATATATATTTGGTGTAGATTGTGATATTTTACATAGGGTGTGTAATATATATTTACTGTACTTTTTGATATTTTATTTACAGTAAATAATATACATTTGGTTTAATTTTTGATATTTTATGTACAGTATATTAAGTATAATTACTGCAGTTTTTGATAGTTTATTTACAGTATATAAAACACAAATTTGGAGTACCTTTTGATATTTTATGTACAGAATGTAATATATATTTACTGTACTTTTGATATTTTATTTACAGTATATAAAATGTATTTGGTGTACTTTTAGTTAATATTATATGTACAATATATGAAATATATTTACTGTACATTTTGATATTTCATGTTCAGTATATAAGATATAATTGGTGTCCTTTTGATATTTTATGGAAATTATATAATATATATTTGGTGTAGTTTGTGATATTTTACATAGGGTGTGTAATATATATTTACTGTACTTTTTGGTATTTTCTTTACAGTAAATAATATATATTTGGTGTAATTTTTGATATTTTATGTACAGTATATTAAATATAATTAGTGTAGTTTTGATAGTTTATTTACAGTATATATAACACATATTTGGTGTACTTTTTGATATTTTATGTACAGTATGTAATATATATTTACTGTAATTTTTGATAATTTATTTACAGTATATAAAATGAATTTGGTGTACTTTTAGTTAATATTATATATACAATATATGAAATATATTTACTGTACATTTTGATATTTTATGTACAGTATATAAGATATATTTGGTGTCCTTTTGATATTTTATGTAAATTTTATAATTTATATTTGGTGAAGTTTGTGATATTTTACATAGGTTGTGTAATATATATTTATTGTTGTTTTTGATATTTTATTTACAGTATATAATATAGATTCGGTGTAATTTTTTATATTTTATGTACAGTATATTTAATATAATTAGTGTAGTTTTAATAGTTTATTTACAGTATATATAACACATATTTGGTGTACTTTTTGATATTTTTTGTACAGTATGTAATATAGATTTACTGTAATTTTTGATAATTTATTTACAGTATATGAAATGTATTTGGTGTACTTTTAGTTGATATATGTAAAATATATGAAATATATTTACTGTAGTTTTTGATATTTTATGTACAGTATATAAGATATATTTGTTGTCGTTTTGATATTTTATGTAAATTATATAATATATATTTGGTGTAGATTGTCATATTTTACATAGGGTGTGTAATATATATTTACTGTACTTTTTGATATTTTATTTACAGTAAATAATATACATTTGGTTTAATTTTTGATATTTTATGTACAGTATATTAAATATAATTACTGCAGTTTTTGATAGTTTATTTACAGTATATAAAACACAAATTTGGTGTACTTTTTGATATTTTATGTACAGAATGTAATATATATTTACTGTACATTTTGATATTTTATTTACAGTATATAAAATGTATTTGGTGTACTTTTAGTTAATATTATATGAACAATATATGAAATATATTTACTGTACTTTTGATATTTTGTGTACAGTATAGAAGATATATTTGGTGTCCTTTTGATATTTTATGTAAATTATATAATATATATTTGGTGTCGTTTTTGATATTTTACATAGGGTGTGCCATATATATTTACTGTACTTTTTGATATATTATTTACAGTATATAATATACATTTGGTGTAATTTTTGATATTTTATGAACAGTATAGTAAATATAAATACTGTAGTTTTTGATAGATTATTTACAGTATATATAACACATATTTGGTGTACTTTTTGATATTTTATGTACAGTATGTAATATATATTTACTGTAATTTTTGATTATTTACAGTATGTAAAATGTATTTGGTGTACTTATAGTTAATATTATATATACAATATATGAAATATATTTACTGTATTTTTCATATTTTTTGTACAGTATAGAGGATATATTTGGTGTCCTTTTGATATTTTATGTAAATTATATAATATATATTTGGTGTAGTTTTTGATATATTACATAGGGTATGTCATATATATTTACTGTACTTTTTGATATTTTATTTACAGTAAATAATATACATTTGGTGTAATTTTTGATATTTTATGTACAGTATATTAAATATAATTACTGTAGATTTTTATAGTTTATTTACAGTATATATAACACATATTTGGTGTACTTTTTGATACTTTATGTACTGTATGTAATATATATTTACTGTACTTTTTGATATTTTATTTACAGTTCATGAAATGTATTTGGTGTACTTTTAGTTAATATTATATGTACAATATATGAAATATATTTACTGTACTTTTTGATATTTTATGTACAGTATATAATATATATTTGGTGTCCTTTTGATATTTTATGTGAATTTTATAATATATATTTAGTGTAGTCTTTGATATTTTCCATAGGGTGTGTAATGTATATTTACTGTAATTTTTGAAATTTTATTTACAGTAAATAATATACATTTGTTGTAATTTTTGATATTTTAGGTACAGTATATTAAATATAATTACTGTAGTTTTTGATTGTGTATTTACAGTTTATATAACACATATTTGGTGTACTTTTTTTTATTTTATGTACAGTATGTAATATATATTTACTGTAATTTTTGATAATTTATTTACAGTATATAAAATGTATTTGGTGTACTTTTATTTAATATTATATATACAATATATGAAATATATTTACTGTACATTTTGATAATTTATGTACAGTATAGAAGATATATTTGGTGTCCTTTTGATATTTTATGTAAATTATATAATATATATTTGGTGTAGTTTGTGATATTTTACATAGGGTGTGTAATGTATATTTACTGTACTTTTTGATATTTTATTTACAGTATATAATATACATTTGGTGTAATATTTGATATTTTATGTACAGTATATTAAATATAATTAATGTAGTTTTTGATAGTTTATTTACAGTATATATAACACATATTTGGTGTACTTTTTGATATTTTATGTACAGTATGTAATATATATTTACTGTAATATTTGATATTTTATTTACATTATATAAAATGTATTTGCTGTACTTTTGGTTAATATTATATGTACAATATATGAAATATATTTACTGTAATTTTTGATATTTTATGTACGGTATAGAGGATATATTTGGTGTCCTTTTGATATTTTATGTAAATTATATAATATATATTTGGTGTAGATTGTGATATTTTACATAGGGTGTGTAAGATATATTTACTGTACTTTTTGATATTTTATTTACAGTAAATAATATACATTTGGTGTAATTTTTGATATTTTATGTACAGTATATTAAATATAATTACTGTAGTTTTTGATTGTGTATTTACAGTATATATAACACATATTTGGTGTACTTTTTGATGTTTTATGTACAGTATGTAATATATATTTACTGTATTTTTGATATTTTATTTACAGTATATAAAATGTATTTGGTGTACTTTTAGTTAATATTATATGTACAATATATGAAATATATTTACTGTACATTTTAATATTTTATGTACAGTATAGAAGATATATTTGTTGTCCTTTTGATATTTTCTGTAAATTATATAATATATATTTGGCGTAGATTGTGATATTTTACATAGGGTGTGTAAGATATATTTACTGTACTTTTTGATATTTTATTTACAGTAAATAGTATACATTTGGTGTAATTTTTGATATTTTATGTACAGAATATTAAATATAATTGCTGCAGTTTTGGATAGTTTATTTACAGTACATATAACACATATTGGGTGTACTTTTTGATGTTTTATGTACAGAATGTAATATATATTTACTGTACTTTTTGATATTTTATTTACAGTATATAAAATGTATTTCGTGTACTTTTAGTTAATATTATGTGTACAATATATGAAATATATTTACTGTACTTTTTGATATTTTATGTACATTATAGAAGATATATTTGGTGTCCTTTTGATATTTTATGTAAATTATATAATATTTATTTGGTGTAGTTGGTGATATTTTACATAGGGTGTGTAATATATATTTACTGTACTTTTGATATATTATTTACAGTATATAATAGACATTTGGTGTAATTTTTGATATTTTATGTACAGTATAGTAAATATAATTACTGTAGTTTTTGATAGTTTATTTACAGTATATATTACACATATTTGGTGTACTTTTTGATATTTTATGTACACTATGTAATATATATTTACTGTACTTTTTGATATTTTTTTTACAGTATATAAAATGTGTTTGGTGTACTTTTAGTTAATATTATATATACAATATATGAAATATATTTACTGTACTTTTTGATATTTTATGTACAGTATAGAAGATATATTTGGTGTACTTTTGATATTTTATGTAAATTATATAATATATATTTGGTGTAGTTTGTGATATTTCATAGGGTGTGTAATGTGTACTTACTGTACTTTTTGATATTTTATTTACAGTATATAATATACATTTGGTGTAATTTTTGATATTTTATGTACAGTATATTACATATAATTACTGTAGTTTTTGATAGTTTATTTACAGTATATGTAACACATATTTAGTGTACATTTTGATATTTTCTGTACAGTATGTACTATATATTTACTGTACTTTTGATATTTTATTTTCAGTATACAAAATGTATTTCGTGTACTTTTAGTTAATAATATATGTACAATGTATGAAATATATATACTGTACTTTTTCATATTTTATGTACAATATATAAGATATATTTGGTGTCCTTTTTATATTCTAAGTAAATTATATAATATGTATTTGGTGTAATTTTTGATATTTTACATAGGGTGTGTAGTATATATTTACTGTCCTTTTTGATATTTTATTTACAGTATTTAATGTATATTTGGTGTAATTTTTGATATTTTATATACAGTACATTGGATATGATTACTGTAGTTTTTGATATTTACAGTATATATAACACATATTTGGTGTACTTTTTGATGTTTTATGTACAGTATGTAATATAAAATTACTGTAATTTTGATATTTTATTTAGAGTATATAAATTGTATTTGGTGTACTTTTAGTTAATATTATATGTACAATATATGAAATATATTTACTGTACTTTTTGATATTTTGTGTACAGTATAGAAGATATATTTGGTGTCCTTTTGTTATTTTATGTAAATTATATAATATATATTTGGTGTAGTTTTTGATATTTTACATAGGGTGTGTCATATATATTTACTGTACTTTTTGATATTTTATTTACAGTATATAATATACATTTGGTGTAATTTTTGATATTTTATGAACAGTATAGTAAATATAATTACTGTAGTTTTTGATAGTTTATTTACAGTATATATAACACATATTTGGTGTAGTTTTTGATATTTTATGTACAGTATGTAATATATATTTACTGTAATTTTTGATAATTTACTTACAGTATATAAAATGTATTTGGTGTTCTTTTCGTTAATATTATATATACAATATATGAAATATATTTACTGTACTTTCTCATATTTTTTGTACAGTATAGAATATATAATTTGTGTCCTTTTGATATTTTACGTAAATTATATAATATATATTTGGTGTAGCTTTTGATATTTTACATAGGGTATGTCATATGTATTTACTGTACTTTTTGATATTTTATTCACAGTAAATAATTTACATTTGGTGTAATTTTTGATATTTCATGTACAGTATATTAAATATAATTACTGTAGTTTTTGATAGTTTATTTACAGTATATATAACACATATTTGGTGTACTTTTTGATATTTTATGTACAGTATGTAGTATATATTTACTGTACTTTTTGATATTTTATTTACAGTACATGAAATGTATTTGGTGTACTTTTAGTTAATATTATATGTACAATATATGAAATATATTTACTGTTCTTTTTGATATTTTATGTACAGTATATAATATATATTTGGTGTCCTTTTGAAATTTTATGTGAAGTTTATAATATATATTTAGTGTAGTTTTTGATATTTTCCATAGGGTGTGTAATATATATTTACTGTAATTTTTGATATTTTATTTACAGTAAATATTATACATTTGGTGTAATTTTTGATATTTTATGTACAGTATATTAAATATAATTACTGTAGTTTTTGATTGTTTATTTACAGTATATATAACACATATTTGGTCTACTTTTTGATATTTTATGTACAGTATGTAATATATATTTACTGTAATTTTTGATAATTTATTTACAGTATATAAAATGTATTTGGTGTACTTTTAGTTAATATTATATATACAATATATGAAATATATTTACTGTACTTTTTGATATTTTATGTACAGTATAGAAGTTATATTTAGTGTCCTTTTGATATTTTATGTAAATTAGATAAAATTTATTTGGTGTAGTTTGTGATATTTCATAGGGTGTGTAATATATATTTACTGTATTTTTTGATATTTTGTTTACAGTATATAATATACATTTGGTGTAATTTTTGATATTTTATGTACAGTATATTAAATATAATTACTATAGTTTTTGATAGTTTATTTACAGTATATATAACACATATTTGCTGTACTTTTTGATATTTTCTGTACAGTATGTAATATATATTTACTGTACTTTTTGATATTTTATTTTCAGTATAAAAATGTATTTGGTGTACTTTTAGTTAATAATATATGTACAATGAATGAAATATATATACTGTACTTTTTGATATTTTATGTACAATATATAAGATATATTTGGTGTCCTTTTTATATTCTATGTAAATTAAATAATATATATTTGGTGTAATATTTGATATTTTACATAGGGTGTGTAGTATATATTTACAGTCCTTTTTGATATTTTATTTACAGTATTTAATTTATGTTTGGTGTAATTTTTGATATTTTATATACAGTACATTGAATATGATTACTGTAGTTTTTGATATTTACAGTATATATAACACATATTTGGTGTCCTTTTGATATTTTATGTAAATTATATAATATATATTTGCTGTAGATTCTGATATTTTACATAGGGTGTGTAAGATATATTTACTGTACTTTTTGATATTTTATTTACAGTAAATAATATACATTTGGTGTAATTTTTGATATTTTATGTACAGTATATTAAATATAATTGCTGCGGTTTTTGATAGTTTATTTACAGTATATAAAACACAAATTTGGTGTACTTTTTGATATTTTATGTACAGAATGTAATATATATTTACTGTAATTTTGATATTTTATTTACAGTATATAAAATGTATTTGGTGTACTTTTAGTTAATATTATATGTACAATATATGAAATACATTTACTGTACATTTTGATATTTCATGTTCAGTATATAAGATATATTTTGTGTCCTTTTGATTTTTCATGTAAATTATATAATATATATTTGGTGTAGTTTGTGATATTTTACATAGGGTGTGTAATATATATTTACTGTACTTTTTGATATTTTATTTACAGTATAAAATATACATTTGGTGTAATTTTTGATATTTTATGTACAGTATATTAAATATAATTACTGTAGATTTGATAGTTTATTTACAGTATATATTACACATATTTGGTGTACTTTTTGATATTTTATGTACAGTATGTAATATATATTTACATTATTTTTGATATTTTATTTACAGTAAATAAAATGTATTTGGTGTAATTTTAGTTAATATTATATGTACAATATAGGAAATATATTTACTGTACATTTTGATATTTTATGTCCACTATATAAGATATATTTGGTGTCCTTTTGATACTTTTTGTAAATTATATAATATATATTTGGTGTAGATTGTGATATTTTACATAGGGTGTGTAAGATATATTTACTGTACTTTTTGATATTTTATTTACAGTAAATAATATACATTTGGTGTAATTTTTGATATTTTATGTACAGTATATTAAATATAATTACTGCAGTTTTTGATAGTTTATTTACAGTATATAAAACACAAATTTGGTGTACTTTTTGATATTTTATGTACAGAATGTAATATATATTTACTGTACATTTTGATATTTTATTTACAGTATATAAAATGCATTTGGTGTACTTTTAGTTAATATTATATGTACAATATATGAAATCTATTTACTGTACATTTTGATATTTCATGTTCAGTATATAAGATATATTTGGTGTCCTTTTGATACTTTATGTAAATTATATAATATATATTTGGGGAAGTTTGTGATATTTTACATAGGGTGTGTAATATATATTTACTGTACTTTTTGATATTTTATTTACAGTATATAATATACATTTGGTGTAATTTTTGATATTTTATGTACAGTATATTAAATATAATTACTGTAGTTTTTGATAGTTTATTTACAGTATATATTACACATATTTGGTGTACTTTTTGATATTTTATGTACAGTATGTAATATATATTTACTGTATTTTTGATATTTTATTTACAGTATATAAAATGTATTTGGTGTACTTTTAGTTAATGTTATATGTACAATATTGGAAATATATTTACTGTACATTTTGATATTTTATGTACACTCTATAAGATATATTTGGTGTCCTTTTGATATTTTATGTAAATTATATAATATATTTTTGGTGTAGATTGTGATATTTTACATAGGGTGTGTAAGATATATTTACTGTACTTTTTGATATTTTATTTACAGTAAATAATATACATTTGGTTTAATTTTTGATATTTTATGTACAGTATATTAAATATAATTACTGCAGTTTTTGATAGTTTATTTACAGTATATAAAACACAAATTTGGTGTACTTTTTGATATTTTATGTACAGAATGTAATATATATTTACTGTACATTTTGATATTTTATTTACAGTATATAAAATGTATTTGGTGTACTTTTAGTTAATATTATATGTACAATATATGAAATCTATTTACTGTACATTTTGATATTTCATGTTCAGTATATAAGATATATTTGGTGTCCTTTTGATATTTTATGTAAATTATATAATGTATATTTGGTGTAGTTTGTGATATTTTACATAGGGTGTGTAATATATATTTACTGTACTTTTTGGTATTTTCTTTACAGTTAATAATATATATTTGGTGTAATTTTTGATATTTTTTGTACAGTTTATTAAATATAATTAGTGTAGTTTTGATACTTTATTTACAGTATATATAACACATATTTGGTGTACTTTTTGATAATTTATGTACAGTATGTAATATATATTTACTGTAATTTTTGATAATTTATTTACAGTATATAAAATGTATTTGGTGTACTTTTAGTTAATATTATATGTACAATATATGAAATATATTTACTGAACATTTTGATATTTTATGTTCAGTATATAAGATATATTTGGTGTCCTTTTGATATTTTATGTAAATTATATAATATATATTTGGTGTAGTTTGTGATATTTTACATAGGGTGTGTAATATATATTTACTGTACTTTTTGGTATTTTCTTTACAGTAAATAATATATATTTGGTGTAATTTTTGATATTTTATGTACAGTATATTAAATATAATTAGTGTAGTTTTGATAGTTTATTTACATTATATATAACACATATTTGGTGTACTTTTTGATATATTATGTACAGTATGTAATATATATTTACTGTAATTTTTGATAATTTATTTACTGTATATAAAATGTATTTGGTGTACTTTTAGTTAATATTATATGTACAATATATGAAATATATTTACTGTACTTTTTGATATTTTATGTACAGTATAATATATATATTTGGTGTCCTTTTGATATTTTATGTAAATTATATAATATATATTTGGTGTAGATTGTGATATTTTACATAGGGTGTGTAATATATATTTACTGTACTTTTTGATATTTTATTTACAGTAAATAATATACATTTGGTTAAATTTTTGATATTTTATGTACAGTATATTAAGTATAATTACTGCAGTTTTTGATAGTTTATTTACAGTATATAAAACACAAATTTGGTGTACCTTTTGATATTTTATGTACAGAATGTAATATATATTTACTGTACTTTTGATATTTTATTTACAGTATATAAAATGTATTTGGTGTACTTTTAGTTAATATTATATGTACAATATATGAAATATATTTACTGTACATTTTGATATTTCATGTTCAGTATATAAGATATAATTGGTGTCCTTTTGATATTTTATGGAAATTATATAATATATATTTGGTGTAGTTTGTGATATTTTACATAGGGTGTGTAATATATATTTACTGTACTTTTTGGTATTTTCTTTACAGTAAATAATATATATTTGGTGTAATTTTTGATATTTTATGTACAGTATATTAAATATAATTAGTGTAGTTTTGATAGTTTATTTACAGTATATATAACACATATTTGGTGTACTTTTTGATATTTTATGTACAGTATGTAATATATATTTACTGTAATTTTTGATAATTTATTTACAGTATATAAAATGAATTTGGTGTACTTTTAGTTAATATTATATATACAATATATGAAATATATTTACTGTACATTTTGATATTTTATGTACAGTATATAAGATATATTTGGTGTCCTTTTGATATTTTATGTAAATTTTATAATTTATATTTGGTGAAGTTTGTGATATTTTACATAGGGTGTGTAATATATATTTATTGTACTTTTTGATATTTTATTTACAGTATATAATATACATTCGGTGTAATTTTTTATATTTTATGTACAGTATATTTAATATAATTAGTGTAGTTTTAATAGTTTATTTACAGTATATATAACACATATTTGGTGTACTTTTTGATATTTTTTGTACAGTATGTAATATAGATTTACTGTAATTTTTGATAATTTATTTACAGTATATGAAATGTATTTGGTGTACTTTTAGTTAATATTATATGTAAAATATATGAAATATATTTACTGTACTTTTGATATTTTATGTACAGTATATAAGATATATTTGGTGTCCTTTTGATATTTTATGTAAATTATATAATATATATTTGGTGTAGATTGTCATATTTTACATAGGGTGTGTAATATATATTTACTGTACTTTTTGATATTTTATTTACAGTAAATAATATACATTTGGTTTAATTTTTTATATTTTATGTACAGTATATTAAATATAATTACTGCAGTTTTTGATAGTTTATTTACAGTATATAAAACACAAATTTGGTGTACTTTTTGATATTTTATGTACAGAATGTAATATATATTTACTGTACATTTTGATATTTTATTTACAGTATATAAAATGTATTTGGTGTACTTTTAGTTAATATTATATGAACAATATATGAAATATATTTACTGTACTTTTGATATTTTGTGTACAGTATAGAAGATATATTTGGTGTCCTTTTGATATTTTATGTAAATTATATAATATATATTTGGTGTCGTTTTTGATATTTTACATAGGGGGTGCCATATATATTTACTGTACTTTTTGATATATTATTTACAGTATATAATATACATTTGGTGTAATTTTTGATATTTTATGAACAGTATAGTAAATATAAATACTGTAGTTTTTGATAGATTATTTACAGTATACATAACACATATTTGGTGTACTTTTTGATATTTTATGTACAGTATGTAATATATATTTACTGTAATTTTTGATAATTTATTTACAGTATGTAAAATGTATTTGGTGTACTTATAGTTAATATTATATATACAATATATGAAATATATTTACTGTATTTTTCATATTTTTTGTACAGTATAGAATATATATTTGGTGTCCTTTTGATATTTTATGTAAATTATATAATATATATTTGGTGTAGTTTTTGATATATTACATAGGGTATGTCATATATATTTACTGTACTTTTTGATATTTTATTTACAGTAAATAATATACATTTGGTGTAATTTTTGATATTTTATGTACAGTATATTAAATATAATTACTGTAGATTTTTATAGTTTATTTACAGTATATATAACACATATTTGGTGTACTTTTTGATACTTTATGTACTGTATGTAATATATATTTACTGTACTTTTTGATATTTTATTTACAGTTCATGAAATGTATTTGGTGTACTTTTAGTTAATATTATATGTACAATATATGAAATATATTTACTGTACTTTTTGATATTTTATGTACAGTATATAATATATATTTGGTGTCCTTTTGATATTTTATGTGAATTTTATAATATATATTTAGTGTAGTCTTTGATATTTTCCATAGGGTGTGTAATGTATATTTACTGTAATTTTTGAAATTTTATTTACAGTAAATAATATACATTTGTTGTAATTTTTGATATTTTAGGTACAGTATATTAAATATAATTACTGTAGTTTTTGATTGTGTATTTACAGTTTATATAACACATATTTGGTGTACTTTTTTTTATTTTATGTACAGTATGTAATATATATTTACTGTAATTTTTGATAATTTATTTACAGTATATAAAATGTATTTGGTGTACTTTTATTTAATATTATATATACAATATATGAAATATATTTACTGTACATTTTGATAATTTATGTACAGTATAGAAGATATATTTGGTGTCCTTTTGATATTTTATGTAAATTATATAATATATATTTGGTGTAGTTTGTGATATTTTACATAGGGTGTGTAATGTATATTTACTGTACTTTTTGATATTTTATTTACAGTATATAATATACATTTGGTGTAATATTTGATATTTTATGTACAGTATATTAAATATAATTAATGTAGTTTTTGATAGTTTATTTACAGTATATATAACACATATTTGGTGTACTTTTTGATATTTTATGTACAGTATGTAATATATATTTACTGTAATATTTGATATTTTATTTACATTATATAAAATGTATTTGCTGTACTTTTGGTTAATATTATATGTACAATATATGAAATATATTTACTGTAATTTTTGATATTTTATGTACGGTATAGAGGATATATTTGGTGTCCTTTTGATATTTTATGTAAATTATATAATATATATTTGGTGTAGATTGTGATATTTTACATAGGGTGTGTAAGATATATTTACTGTACTTTTTGATATTTTATTTACAGTAAATAATATACATTTGGTGTAATTTTTGATATTTTATGTACAGTATATTAAATATAATTACTGTAGTTTTTGATTGTGTATTTACAGTATATATAACACATATTTGGTGTACTTTTTGATGTTTTATGTACAGTATGTAATATATATTTACTGTATTTTTGATATTTTATTTACAGTATATAAAATGTATTTGGTGTACTTTTAGTTAATATTATATGTACAATATATGAAATATATTTACTGTACATTTTAATATTTTATGTACAGTATAGAAGATATATTTGTTGTCCTTTTGATATTTTCTGTAAATTATATAATATATATTTGGCGTAGATTGTGATATTTTACATAGGGTGTGTAAGATATATTTACTGTACTTTTTGATATTTTATTTACAGTAAATAGTATACATTTGGTGTAATTTTTGATATTTTATGTACAGAATATTAAATATAATTGCTGCAGTTTTGGATAGTTTATTTACAGTACATATAACACATATTGGGTGTACTTTTTGATGTTTTATGTACAGAATGTAATATATATTTACTGTACTTTTTGATATTTTATTTACAGTATATAAAATGTATTTCGTGTACTTTTAGTTAATATTATGTGTACAATATATGAAATATATTTACTGTACTTTTTGATATTTTATGTACATTATAGAAGATATATTTGGTGTCCTTTTGATATTTTATGTAAATTATATAATATTTATTTGGTGTAGTTGGTGATATTTTACATAGGGTGTGTAATATATATTTACTGTACTTTTGATATATTATTTACAGTATATAATAGACATTTGGTGTAATTTTTGATATTTTATGTACAGTATAGTAAATATAATTACTGTAGTTTTTGATAGTTTATTTACAGTATATATTACACATATTTGGTGTACTTTTTGATATTTTATGTACACTATGTAATATATATTTACTGTACTTTTTGATATTTTTTTTACCGTATATAAAATGTGTTTGGTGTACTTTTAGTTAATATTATATATACAATATATGAAATATATTTACTGTACTTTTTGATATTTTATGTACAGTATAGAAGATATATTTGGTGTACTTTTGATATTTTATGTAAATTATATAATATATATTTGGTGTAGTTTGTGATATTTCATAGGGTGTGTAATGTGTACTTACTGTACTTTTTGATATTTTATTTACAGTATATAATATACATTTGGTGTAATTTTTGATATTTTATGTACAGTATATTACATATAATTACTGTAGTTTTTGATAGTTTATTTACAGTATATGTAACACATATTTAGTGTACATTTTGATATTTTCTGTACAGTATGTACTATATATTTACTGTACTTTTGATATTTTATTTTCAGTATACAAAATGTATTTCGTGTACTTTTAGTTAATAATATATGTACAATGTATGAAATATATATACTGTACTTTTTCATATTTTATGTACAATATATAAGATATATTTGGTGTCCTTTTTATATTCTAAGTAAATTATATAATATATATTTGGTGTAATTTTTGATATTTTACATAGGGTGTGTAGTATATATTTACTGTCCTTTTTGATATTTTATTTACAGTATTTAATGTATATTTGGTGTAATTTTTGATATTTTATATACAGTACATTGGATATGATTACTGTAGTTTTTGATATTTACAGTATATATAACACATATTTGGTGTACTTTTTGATGTTTTATGTAGAGTATGTAATATAAAATTACTGTAATTTTGATATTTTATTTAGAGTATATAAATTGTATTTGGTGTACTTTTAGTTAATATTATATGTACAATATATGAAATATATTTACTGTACTTTTTGATATTTTGTGTACAGTATAGAAGATATATTTGGTGTCCTTTTGTTATTTTATGTAAATTATATAATATATATTTGGTGTAGTTTTTGATATTTTACATAGGGTGTGTCATATATATTTACTGTACTTTTTGATATTTTATTTACAGTATATAATATACATTTGGTGTAATTTTTGATATTTTATGAACAGTATAGTAAATATAATTACTGTAGTTTTTGATAGTTTATTTACAGTATATATAACACATATTTGGTGTAGTTTTTGATATTTTATGTACAGTATGTAATATATATTTACTGTAATTTTTGATAATTTACTTACAGTATATAAAATGTATTTGGTGTTCTTTTCGTTAATATTATATATACAATATATGAAATATATTTACTGTACTTTCTCATATTTTTTGTACAGTATAGAATATATAATTTGTGTCCTTTTGATATTTTACGTAAATTATATAATATATATTTGGTGTAGCTTTTGATATTTTACATAGGGTATGTCATATGTATTTACTGTACTTTTTGATATTTTATTCACAGTAAATAATTTACATTTGGTGTAATTTTTGATATTTCATGTACAGTATATTAAATATAATTACTGTAGTTTTTGATAGTTTATTTACAGTATATATAACACATATTTGGTGTACTTTTTGATATTTTATGTACAGTATGTAGTATATATTTACTGTACTTTTTGATATTTTATTTACAGTACATGAAATGTATTTGGTGTACTTTTAGTTAATATTATATGTACAATATATGAAATATATTTACTGTTCTTTTTGATATTTTATGTACAGTATATAATATATATTTGGTGTCCTTTTGAAATTTTATGTGAAGTTTATAATATATATTTAGTGTAGTTTTTGATATTTTCCATAGGGTGTGTAATATATATTTACTGTAATTTTTGATATTTTATTTACAGTAAATATTATACATTTGGTGTAATTTTTGATATTTTATGTACAGTATATTAAATATAATTACTGTAGTTTTTGATTGTTTATTTACAGTATATATAACACATATTTGGTCTACTTTTTGATATTTTATGTACAGTATGTAATATATATTTACTGTAATTTTTGATAATTTATTTACAGTATATAAAATGTATTTGGTGTACTTTTAGTTAATATTATATATACAATATATGAAATATATTTACTGTACTTTTTGATATTTTATGTACAGTATAGAAGTTATATTTAGTGTCCTTTTGATATTTTATGTAAATTAGATAAAATTTATTTGGTGTAGTTTGTGATATTTCATAGGGTGTGTAATATATATTTACTGTATTTTTTGATATTTTGTTTACAGTATATAATATACATTTGGTGTAATTTTTGATATTTTATGTACAGTATATTAAATATAATTACTATAGTTTTTGATAGTTTATTTACAGTATATATAACACATATTTGCTGTACTTTTTGATATTTTCTGTACAGTATGTAATATATATTTACTGTACTTTTTGATATTTTATTTTCAGTATAAAAATGTATTTGGTGTACTTTTAGTTAATAATATATGTACAATGAATGAAATATATATACTGTACTTTTTGATATTTTATGTACAATATATAAGATATATTTGGTGTCCTTTTTATATTCTATGTAAATTAAATAATATATATTTGGTGTAATATTTGATATTTTACATAGGGTGTGTAGTATATATTTACAGTCCTTTTTGATATTTTATTTACAGTATTTAATTTATGTTTGGTGTAATTTTTGATATTTTATATACAGTACATTGAATATGATTACTGTAGTTTTTGATATTTACAGTATATATAACACATATTTGGTGTCCTTTTGATATTTTATGTAAATTATATAATATATATTTGCTGTAGATTCTGATATTTTACATAGGGTGTGTAAGATATATTTACTGTACTTTTTGATATTTTATTTACAGTAAATAATATACATTTGGTGTAATTTTTGATATTTTATGTACAGTATATTAAATATAATTGCTGCGGTTTTTGATAGTTTATTTACAGTATATAAAACACAAATTTGGTGTACTTTTTGATATTTTATGTACAGAATGTAATATATATTTACTGTAATTTTGATATTTTATTTACAGTATATAAAATGTATTTGGTGTACTTTTAGTTAATATTATATGTACAATATATGAAATACATTTACTGTACATTTTGATATTTCATGTTCAGTATATAAGATATATTTTGTGTCCTTTTGATTTTTCATGTAAATTATATAATATATATTTGGTGTAGTTTGTGATATTTTACATAGGGTGTGTAATATATATTTACTGTACTTTTTGATATTTTATTTACAGTATAAAATATACATTTGGTGTAATTTTTGATATTTTATGTACAGTATATTAAATATAATTACTGTAGATTTGATAGTTTATTTACAGTATATATTACACATATTTGGTGTACTTTTTGATATTTTATGTACAGTATGTAATATATATTTACATTATTTTTGATATTTTATTTACAGTAAATAAAATGTATTTGGTGTAATTTTAGTTAATATTATATGTACAATATAGGAAATATATTTACTGTACATTTTGATATTTTATGTCCACTATATAAGATATATTTGGTGTCCTTTTGATACTTTTTGTAAATTATATAATATATATTTGGTGTAGATTGTGATATTTTACATAGGGTGTGTAAGATATATTTACTGTACTTTTTGATATTTTATTTACAGTAAATAATATACATTTGGTGTAATTTTTGATATTTTATGTACAGTATATTAAATATAATTACTGCAGTTTTTGATAGTTTATTTACAGTATATAAAACACAAATTTGGTGTACTTTTTGATATTTTATGTACAGAATGTAATATATATTTACTGTACATTTTGATATTTTATTTACAGTATATAAAATGCATTTGGTGTACTTTTAGTTAATATTATATGTACAATATATGAAATCTATTTACTGTACATTTTGATATTTCATGTTCAGTATATAAGATATATTTGGTGTCCTTTTGATACTTTATGTAAATTATATAATATATATTTGGGGAAGTTTGTGATATTTTACATAGGGTGTGTAATATATATTTACTGTACTTTTTGATATTTTATTTACAGTATATAATATACATTTGGTGTAATTTTTGATATTTTATGTACAGTATATTAAATATAATTACTGTAGTTTTTGATAGTTTATTTACAGTATATATTACACATATTTGGTGTACTTTTTGATATTTTATGTACAGTATGTAATATATATTTACTGTATTTTTGATATTTTATTTACAGTATATAAAATGTATTTGGTGTACTTTTAGTTAATGTTATATGTACAATATTGGAAATATATTTACTGTACATTTTGATATTTTATGTACACTCTATAAGATATATTTGGTGTCCTTTTGATATTTTATGTAAATTATATAATATATTTTTGGTGTAGATTGTGATATTTTACATAGGGTGTGTAAGATATATTTACTGTACTTTTTGATATTTTATTTACAGTAAATAATATACATTTGGTTTAATTTTTGATATTTTATGTACAGTATATTAAATATAATTACTGCAGTTTTTGATAGTTTATTTACAGTATATAAAACACAAATTTGGTGTACTTTTTGATATTTTATGTACAGAATGTAATATATATTTACTGTACATTTTGATATTTTATTTACAGTATATAAAATGTATTTGGTGTACTTTTAGTTAATATTATATGTACAATATATGAAATCTATTTACTGTACATTTTGATATTTCATGTTCAGTATATAAGATATATTTGGTGTCCTTTTGATATTTTATGTAAATTATATAATGTATATTTGGTGTAGTTTGTGATATTTTACATAGGGTGTGTAATATATATTTACTGTACTTTTTGGTATTTTCTTTACAGTTAATAATATATATTTGGTGTAATTTTTGATATTTTTTGTACAGTTTATTAAATATAATTAGTGTAGTTTTGATACTTTATTTACAGTATATATAACACATATTTGGTGTACTTTTTGATAATTTATGTACAGTATGTAATATATATTTACTGTAATTTTTGATAATTTATTTACAGTATATAAAATGTATTTGGTGTACTTTTAGTTAATATTATATGTACAATATATGAAATATATTTACTGAACATTTTGATATTTTATGTTCAGTATATAAGATATATTTGGTGTCCTTTTGATATTTTATGTAAATTATATAATATATATTTGGTGTAGTTTGTGATATTTTACATAGGGTGTGTAATATATATTTACTGTACTTTTTGGTATTTTCTTTACAGTAAATAATATATATTTGGTGTAATTTTTGATATTTTATGTACAGTATATTAAATATAATTAGTGTAGTTTTGATAGTTTATTTACATTATATATAACACATATTTGGTGTACTTTTTGATATATTATGTACAGTATGTAATATATATTTACTGTAATTTTTGATAATTTATTTACTGTATATAAAATGTATTTGGTGTACTTTTAGTTAATATTATATGTACAATATATGAAATATATTTACTGTACTTTTTGATATTTTATGTACAGTATAATATATATATTTGGTGTCCTTTTGATATTTTATGTAAATTATATAATATATATTTGGTGTAGATTGTGATATTTTACATAGGGTGTGTAATATATATTTACTGTACTTTTTGATATTTTATTTACAGTAAATAATATACATTTGGTTAAATTTTTGATATTTTATGTACAGTATATTAAGTATAATTACTGCAGTTTTTGATAGTTTATTTACAGTATATAAAACACAAATTTGGTGTACCTTTTGATATTTTATGTACAGAATGTAATATATATTTACTGTACTTTTGATATTTTATTTACAGTATATAAAATGTATTTGGTGTACTTTTAGTTAATATTATATGTACAATATATGAAATATATTTACTGTACATTTTGATATTTCATGTTCAGTATATAAGATATAATTGGTGTCCTTTTGATATTTTATGGAAATTATATAATATATATTTGGTGTAGTTTGTGATATTTTACATAGGGTGTGTAATATATATTTACTGTACTTTTTGGTATTTTCTTTACAGTAAATAATATATATTTGGTGTAATTTTTGATATTTTATGTACAGTATATTAAATATAATTAGTGTAGTTTTGATAGTTTATTTACAGTATATATAACACATATTTGGTGTACTTTTTGATATTTTATGTACAGTATGTAATATATATTTACTGTAATTTTTGATAATTTATTTACAGTATATAAAATGAATTTGGTGTACTTTTAGTTAATATTATATATACAATATATGAAATATATTTACTGTACATTTTGATATTTTATGTACAGTATATAAGATATATTTGGTGTCCTTTTGATATTTTATGTAAATTTTATAATTTATATTTGGTGAAGTTTGTGATATTTTACATAGGGTGTGTAATATATATTTATTGTACTTTTTGATATTTTATTTACAGTATATAATATACATTCGGTGTAATTTTTTATATTTTATGTACAGTATATTTAATATAATTAGTGTAGTTTTAATAGTTTATTTACAGTATATATAACACATATTTGGTGTACTTTTTGATATTTTTTGTACAGTATGTAATATAGATTTACTGTAATTTTTGATAATTTATTTACAGTATATGAAATGTATTTGGTGTACTTTTAGTTAATATTATATGTAAAATATATGAAATATATTTACTGTACTTTTGATATTTTATGTACAGTATATAAGATATATTTGGTGTCCTTTTGATATTTTATGTAAATTATATAATATATATTTGGTGTAGATTGTCATATTTTACATAGGGTGTGTAATATATATTTACTGTACTTTTTGATATTTTATTTACAGTAAATAATATACATTTGGTTTAATTTTTTATATTTTATGTACAGTATATTAAATATAATTACTGCAGTTTTTGATAGTTTATTTACAGTATATAAAACACAAATTTGGTGTACTTTTTGATATTTTATGTACAGAATGTAATATATATTTACTGTACATTTTGATATTTTATTTACAGTATATAAAATGTATTTGGTGTACTTTTAGTTAATATTATATGAACAATATATGAAATATATTTACTGTACTTTTGATATTTTGTGTACAGTATAGAAGATATATTTGGTGTCCTTTTGATATTTTATGTAAATTATATAATATATATTTGGTGTCGTTTTTGATATTTTACATAGGGGGTGCCATATATATTTACTGTACTTTTTGATATATTATTTACAGTATATAATATACATTTGGTGTAATTTTTGATATTTTATGAACAGTATAGTAAATATAAATACTGTAGTTTTTGATAGATTATTTACAGTATACATAACACATATTTGGTGTACTTTTTGATATTTTATGTACAGTATGTAATATATATTTACTGTAATTTTTGATAATTTATTTACAGTATGTAAAATGTATTTGGTGTACTTATAGTTAATATTATATATACAATATATGAAATATATTTACTGTATTTTTCATATTTTTTGTACAGTATAGAATATATATTTGGTGTCCTTTTGATATTTTATGTAAATTATATAATATATATTTGGTGTAGTTTTTGATATATTACATAGGGTATGTCATATATATTTACTGTACTTTTTGATATTTTATTTACAGTAAATAATATACATTTGGTGTAATTTTTGATATTTTATGTACAGTATATTAAATATAATTACTGTAGATTTTTATAGTTTATTTAGAGTATATATAACACATATTTGGTGTACTTTTTGATACTTTATGTACTGTATGTAATATATATTTACTGTACTTTTTGATATTTTATTTACAGTTCTTGAAATGTATTTGGTGTACTTTTAGTTAATATTATATGTACAATATATGAAATATATTTACTGTACTTTTTGATATTTTATGTACAGTATATAATATATATTTGGTGTCCTTTTGATATTTTATGTGAATTTTATAATATATATTTAGTGTAGTTTTTGATATTTTCCATAGGGTGTGTAATGTATATTTACTGTAATTTTTGAAATTTTATTTACAGTAAATAATATACATTTGGTGTAATTTTTGATATTTTAGGTACAGTATATTAAATATAATTACTGTAGTTTTTGATTGTGTATTTACAGTTTATATAACACATATTTGGTGTACTTTTTGATATTTTATGTACAGTATGTAATATATATTTACTGTAATTTTTGATAATTTATTTACAGTATATAAAATGTATTTGGTGTACTTTTATTTAATATTATATATACAATATATGAAATATATTTACTGTACATTTTGATATTTTATGTACAGTATAGAAGATATATTTGGTGTCCTTTTGATATTTTATGTAAATTATATAATATATATTTGGTGTAGTTTGTGATATTTTACATAGGGTGTGTAATGTATATTTACTGTAATTTTTGATATTTTATTTACAGTATATAATATACATTTGGTGTAATATTTGATATTTTATGTACAGTATATTAAATATAATTAATGTAGTTTTTGATAGTTTATTTACAGTATATATAACACATATTTGGTGTACTTTTTGATATTTTATGTACAGTATGTAATATATATTTACTGTAATATTTGATATTTTATTTACAGTATATAAAATGTATTTGGTGTACTTTTGGTTAATATTATATGTACAATATATGAAATATATTTACTGTAATTTTTGATATTTTACATACAGTATATAAGATCTATTTGGTGTCCTTTTGATATTTTATGTAAATTATATAATATATATTTGGTGTAGATTGTGATATTTTACATAGGGTGTGTAAGATATATTTACTGTACTTTTTGATATTTTATTTACAGTAAATAATATACATTTGGTGTAATTTTTGATATTTTATGTACAGTATATTAAATATAATTACTGTAGTTTTTGATTGTGTATTTACAGTATATATGACACATATTTGGTGTACTTTTTGATGTTTTATGTGCAGTATGTAATATATATTTACTGTATTTTTGATATTTTATTTACAGTATATAAAATGTATTTGGTGTACTTTTAGTTAATATTATATGTACAATATATGAAATATATTTACTGTACATTTTAATATTTTATGTACAGTATAGAAGATATATTTGTTGTCCTTTTGATATTTTCTGTAAATTATATAATATATATTTGGCGTAGATTGTGATATTTTACATAGGGTGTGTAAGATATATTTACTGTACTTTTTGATATTTTATTTACAGTAAATAGTATACATTTGGTGTAATTTTTGATATTTTATGTACAGAATATTAAATATAATTACTGCAGTTTTGGATAGTTTATTTACAGTACATATAACACATATTGGGTGTACTTTTTGATGTTTTATGTACAGAATGTAATATATATTTACTGTACTTTTTGATATTTTATTTACAGTATATAAAATGTATTTGGTGTACTTTTAGTTAATATTATGTGTACAATATATGAAATATATTTACTGTACTTTTTGATATTTTATGTACATTATAGAAGATATATTTGGTGTCCTTTTGATATTTTATGTAAATTATATAATATTTATTTGGCGTAGTTGGTGATATTTTACATAGGGTGTGTAATATATATTTACTGTACTTTTTGATATTTTATTTACAGTATATAATAGACATTTGGTGTAATTTTTGATATTTTATGTACAGTATAGTAAATATAATTACTGTAGTTTTTGATAGTTTATTTACAGTATATATTACACATATTTGGTGTACTTTTTGATATTTTATGTACACTATGTAATATATATTTACTGTACTTTTTGATATTTTTTTTACAGTATATAAAATGTGTTTGCTGTAGTTTTAGTTAATATTATATATACAATATATGAAATATATTTACTGTACTTTTTGATATTTTATGTACAGTATAGAAGATATATTTGGTGTACTTTTGATATTTTATGTAAATTATATAATATATATTTGGTGTAGTTTGTGATATTTCATAGGGTGTGTAATGTGTACTTACTGTACTTTTTGATATTTTATTTACAGTATATAATATACATTTGGTGTAATTTTTGATATTTTATGTACAGTATATTAAATATAATTACTGTAGTTTTTGATAGTTTATTTACAGTATATGTAACACATATTTAGTGTACTTTTTGATATTTTCTGTACAGTATGTAATATATATTTACTGTACTTTTGATATTTTATTTTCAGTATACAAAATGTATTTCGTGTACTTTTAGTTAATAATATATGTACAATGTATGAAATATATATACTGTACTTTTTGATATTTTATGTACAATATATAAGATATATTTGGTGTCCTTTTTATATTCTAAGTAAATTATATAATATATATTTGGTGTAATTTTTGATATTTTACATAGGGTGTGTAGTATATATTTACTGTCCTTTTTGATATTTTATTTACAGAATTTAATGTATATTTGGTGTAATTTTTGATATTTTATATACAGTACATTGGATATGATTACTGTAGTTTTTGATATTTACAGTATATATAACACATATTTGGGGTACTTTTTGATGTTTTATGTACAGTATGTAATATAAATTTACTGTAATTTTGATATTTTATTTAGAGTATATAAAATGTATTTGGTGTACTTTTAGTTAATATTATATGTACAATATATGAAATATATTTACTGTACATTTTGATATTTTGTGTACAGTATAGAAGATATATTTGGTGTCCTTTTGTTATTTTATGTAAATTATATAATATATATTTGGTGTAGTTTTTGATATTTTACATAGGGTGTGTCATATATATTTACTGTACTTTTTGATATTTTATTTACAGTATATAATATACATTTGGTGTAATTTTTGATATTTTATGAACAGTATAGTAAATATAATTACTGTAGTTTTTGATAGTTTATTTACAGTATATATAACACATATTTGGTGTAGTTTTTGATATTTTATGTACAGTATCTAATATATATTTACTGTAATTTTTGATAATTTACTTACAGTATATAAAATGTATTTGGTGTTCTTTTCGTTAATATTATATATACAATATATGAAATATATTTACTGTACTTTCTCATATTTTTTGTACAGTATAGAATATATAATTTGTGTCCTTTTGATATTTTACGTAAATTATATAATATATATTTGGTGTAGCTTTTGATATTTTACATAGGGTATGTCATATGTATTTACTGTACTTTTTGATATTTTATTCACAGTAAATAATTTACATTTGGTGTAATTTTTTATATTTCATGTACAGTATATTAAATATAATTACTGTAGTTTTTGATAGTTTATTTACAGTATATATAACACATATTTGGTGTACTTTTTGATATTTTATGTACAGTATGTAGTATATATTTACTGTACTTTTTGATATTTTATTTACAGAAATTGAAATGTATTTGGTGTACTTTTAGTTAATATTATATGTACAATATATGAAATATATTTACTGTTCTTTTTGATATTTTATGTACAGTATATAATATATATTTGGTGTCCTTTTGATATTTTATGTGAAGTTTATAATATATATTTAGTGTAGTTTTTGATATTTTCCATAGGGTGTGTAAGATATATTTACTGTACTTTTTGATATTTTATTTACAGTAAATAATATACATTTGGTGTAATTTTTGATATTTTATGTACAGTATATTAAATATAATTACTGTAGTTTTTGATTGTGTATTTACAGTATATATAACACATATTTGGTGTACTTTTTGATGTTTTATGTACAGTATGTAATATATATTTACTGTATTTTTGATATTTTATTTACAGTATATAAAATGTATTTGGTGTACTTTTAGTTAATATTATATGTACAATATATGAAATATATTTACTGTACATTTTAATATTTTATGTACAGTATAGAAGATATATTTGTTGTCCTTTTGATATTTTCTGTAAATTATATAATATATATTTGGCGTAGATTGTGATATTTTACATAGGGTGTGTAAGATATATTTACTGTACTTTTTGATATTTTATTTACAGTAAATAGTATACATTTGGTGTAATTTTTGATATTTTATGTACAGAATATTAAATATAATTGCTGCAGTTTTGGATAGTTTATTTACAGTACATATAACACATATTGGGTGTACTTTTTGATGTTTTATGTACAGAATGTAATATATATTTACTGTACTTTTTGATATTTTATTTACAGTATATAAAATGTATTTCGTGTACTTTTAGTTAATATTATGTGTACAATATATGAAATATATTTACTGTACTTTTTGATATTTTATGTACATTATAGAAGATATATTTGGTGTCCTTTTGATATTTTATGTAAATTATATAATATTTATTTGGTGTAGTTGGTGATATTTTACATAGGGTGTGTAATATATATTTACTGTACTTTTGATATATTATTTACAGTATATAATAGACATTTGGTGTAATTTTTGATATTTTATGTACAGTATAGTAAATATAATTACTGTAGTTTTTGATAGTTTATTTACAGTATATATTACACATATTTGGTGTACTTTTTGATATTTTATGTACACTATGTAATATATATTTACTGTACTTTTTGATATTTTTTTTACAGTATATAAAATGTGTTTGGTGTACTTTTAGTTAATATTATATATACAATATATGAAATATATTTACTGTACTTTTTGATATTTTATGTACAGTATAGAAGATATATTTGGTGTACTTTTGATATTTTATGTAAATTATATAATATATATTTGGTGTAGTTTGTGATATTTCATAGGGTGTGTAATGTGTACTTACTGTACTTTTTGATATTTTATTTACAGTATATAATATACATTTGGTGTAATTTTTGATATTTTATGTACAGTATATTACATATAATTACTGTAGTTTTTGATAGTTTATTTACAGTATATGTAACACATATTTAGTGTACATTTTGATATTTTCTGTACAGTATGTACTATATATTTACTGTACTTTTGATATTTTATTTTCAGTATACAAAATGTATTTCGTGTACTTTTAGTTAATAATATATGTACAATGTATGAAATATATATACTGTACTTTTTCATATTTTATGTACAATATATAAGATATATTTGGTGTCCTTTTTATATTCTAAGTAAATTATATAATATATATTTGGTGTAATTTTTGATATTTTACATAGGGTGTGTAGTATATATTTACTGTCCTTTTTGATATTTTATTTACAGTATTTAATGTATATTTGGTGTAATTTTTGATATTTTATATACAGTACATTGGATATGATTACTGTAGTTTTTGATATTTACAGTATATATAACACATATTTGGTGTACTTTTTGATGTTTTATGTACAGTATGTAATATAAAATTACTGTAATTTTGATATTTTATTTAGAGTATATAAATTGTATTTGGTGTACTTTTAGTTAATATTATATGTACAATATATGAAATATATTTACTGTACTTTTTGATATTTTGTGTACAGTATAGAAGATATATTTGGTGTCCTTTTGTTATTTTATGTAAATTATATAATATATATTTGGTGTAGTTTTTGATATTTTACATAGGGTGTGTCATATATATTTACTGTACTTTTTGATATTTTATTTACAGTATATAATATACATTTGGTGTAATTTTTGATATTTTATGAACAGTATAGTAAATATAATTACTGTAGTTTTTGATAGTTTATTTACAGTATATATAACACATATTTGGTGTAGTTTTTGATATTTTATGTACAGTATGTAATATATATTTACTGTAATTTTTGATAATTTACTTACAGTATATAAAATGTATTTGGTGTTCTTTTCGTTAATATTATATATACAATATATGAAATATATTTACTGTACTTTCTCATATTTTTTGTACAGTATAGAATATATAATTTGTGTCCTTTTGATATTTTACGTAAATTATATAATATATATTTGGTGTAGCTTTTGATATTTTACATAGGGTATGTCATATGTATTTACTGTACTTTTTGATATTTTATTCACAGTAAATAATTTACATTTGGTGTAATTTTTGATATTTCATGTACAGTATATTAAATATAATTACTGTAGTTTTTGATAGTTTATTTACAGTATATATAACACATATTTGGTGTACTTTTTGATATTTTATGTACAGTATGTAGTATATATTTACTGTACTTTTTGATATTTTATTTACAGTACATGAAATGTATTTGGTGTACTTTTAGTTAATATTATATGTACAATATATGAAATATATTTACTGTTCTTTTTGATATTTTATGTACAGTATATAATATATATTTGGTGTCCTTTTGAAATTTTATGTGAAGTTTATAATATATATTTAGTGTAGTTTTTGATATTTTCCATAGGGTGTGTAATATATATTTACTGTAATTTTTGATATTTTATTTACAGTAAATATTATACATTTGGTGTAATTTTTGATATTTTATGTACAGTATATTAAATATAATTACTGTAGTTTTTGATTGTTTATTTACAGTATATATAACACATATTTGGTCTACTTTTTGATATTTTATGTACAGTATGTAATATATATTTACTGTAATTTTTGATAATTTATTTACAGTATATAAAATGTATTTGGTGTACTTTTAGTTAATATTATATATACAATATATGAAATATATTTACTGTACTTTTTGATATTTTATGTACAGTATAGAAGTTATATTTAGTGTCCTTTTGATATTTTATGTAAATTAGATAAAATTTATTTGGTGTAGTTTGTGATATTTCATAGGGTGTGTAATATATATTTACTGTATTTTTTGATATTTTGTTTACAGTATATAATATACATTTGGTGTAATTTTTGATATTTTATGTACAGTATATTAAATATAATTACTATAGTTTTTGATAGTTTATTTACAGTATATATAACACATATTTGCTGTACTTTTTGATATTTTCTGTACAGTATGTAATATATATTTACTGTACTTTTTGATATTTTATTTTCAGTATAAAAATGTATTTGGTGTACTTTTAGTTAATAATATATGTACAATGAATGAAATATATATACTGTACTTTTTGATATTTTATGTACAATATATAAGATATATTTGGTGTCCTTTTTATATTCTATGTAAATTAAATAATATATATTTGGTGTAATATTTGATATTTTACATAGGGTGTGTAGTATATATTTACAGTCCTTTTTGATATTTTATTTACAGTATTTAATTTATGTTTGGTGTAATTTTTGATATTTTATATACAGTACATTGAATATGATTACTGTAGTTTTTGATATTTACAGTATATATAACACATATTTGGTGTCCTTTTGATATTTTATGTAAATTATATAATATATATTTGCTGTAGATTCTGATATTTTACATAGGGTGTGTAAGATATATTTACTGTACTTTTTGATATTTTATTTACAGTAAATAATATACATTTGGTGTAATTTTTGATATTTTATGTACAGTATATTAAATATAATTGCTGCGGTTTTTGATAGTTTATTTACAGTATATAAAACACAAATTTGGTGTACTTTTTGATATTTTATGTACAGAATGTAATATATATTTACTGTAATTTTGATATTTTATTTACAGTATATAAAATGTATTTGGTGTACTTTTAGTTAATATTATATGTACAATATATGAAATACATTTACTGTACATTTTGATATTTCATGTTCAGTATATAAGATATATTTTGTGTCCTTTTGATTTTTCATGTAAATTATATAATATATATTTGGTGTAGTTTGTGATATTTTACATAGGGTGTGTAATATATATTTACTGTACTTTTTGATATTTTATTTACAGTATAAAATATACATTTGGTGTAATTTTTGATATTTTATGTACAGTATATTAAATATAATTACTGTAGATTTGATAGTTTATTTACAGTATATATTACACATATTTGGTGTACTTTTTGATATTTTATGTACAGTATGTAATATATATTTACATTATTTTTGATATTTTATTTACAGTAAATAAAATGTATTTGGTGTAATTTTAGTTAATATTATATGTACAATATAGGAAATATATTTACTGTACATTTTGATATTTTATGTCCACTATATAAGATATATTTGGTGTCCTTTTGATACTTTTTGTAAATTATATAATATATATTTGGTGTAGATTGTGATATTTTACATAGGGTGTGTAAGATATATTTACTGTACTTTTTGATATTTTATTTACAGTAAATAATATACATTTGGTGTAATTTTTGATATTTTATGTACAGTATATTAAATATAATTACTGCAGTTTTTGATAGTTTATTTACAGTATATAAAACACAAATTTGGTGTACTTTTTGATATTTTATGTACAGAATGTAATATATATTTACTGTACATTTTGATATTTTATTTACAGTATATAAAATGCATTTGGTGTACTTTTAGTTAATATTATATGTACAATATATGAAATCTATTTACTGTACATTTTGATATTTCATGTTCAGTATATAAGATATATTTGGTGTCCTTTTGATACTTTATGTAAATTATATAATATATATTTGGGGAAGTTTGTGATATTTTACATAGGGTGTGTAATATATATTTACTGTACTTTTTGATATTTTATTTACAGTATATAATATACATTTGGTGTAATTTTTGATATTTTATGTACAGTATATTAAATATAATTACTGTAGTTTTTGATAGTTTATTTACAGTATATATTACACATATTTGGTGTACTTTTTGATATTTTATGTACAGTATGTAATATATATTTACTGTATTTTTGATATTTTATTTACAGTATATAAAATGTATTTGGTGTACTTTTAGTTAATGTTATATGTACAATATTGGAAATATATTTACTGTACATTTTGATATTTTATGTACACTCTATAAGATATATTTGGTGTCCTTTTGATATTTTATGTAAATTATATAATATATTTTTGGTGTAGATTGTGATATTTTACATAGGGTGTGTAAGATATATTTACTGTACTTTTTGATATTTTATTTACAGTAAATAATATACATTTGGTTTAATTTTTGATATTTTATGTACAGTATATTAAATATAATTACTGCAGTTTTTGATAGTTTATTTACAGTATATAAAACACAAATTTGGTGTACTTTTTGATATTTTATGTACAGAATGTAATATATATTTACTGTACATTTTGATATTTTATTTACAGTATATAAAATGTATTTGGTGTACTTTTAGTTAATATTATATGTACAATATATGAAATCTATTTACTGTACATTTTGATATTTCATGTTCAGTATATAAGATATATTTGGTGTCCTTTTGATATTTTATGTAAATTATATAATGTATATTTGGTGTAGTTTGTGATATTTTACATAGGGTGTGTAATATATATTTACTGTACTTTTTGGTATTTTCTTTACAGTTAATAATATATATTTGGTGTAATTTTTGATATTTTTTGTACAGTTTATTAAATATAATTAGTGTAGTTTTGATACTTTATTTACAGTATATATAACACATATTTGGTGTACTTTTTGATAATTTATGTACAGTATGTAATATATATTTACTGTAATTTTTGATAATTTATTTACAGTATATAAAATGTATTTGGTGTACTTTTAGTTAATATTATATGTACAATATATGAAATATATTTACTGAACATTTTGATATTTTATGTTCAGTATATAAGATATATTTGGTGTCCTTTTGATATTTTATGTAAATTATATAATATATATTTGGTGTAGTTTGTGATATTTTACATAGGGTGTGTAATATATATTTACTGTACTTTTTGGTATTTTCTTTACAGTAAATAATATATATTTGGTGTAATTTTTGATATTTTATGTACAGTATATTAAATATAATTAGTGTAGTTTTGATAGTTTATTTACATTATATATAACACATATTTGGTGTACTTTTTGATATATTATGTACAGTATGTAATATATATTTACTGTAATTTTTGATAATTTATTTACTGTATATAAAATGTATTTGGTGTACTTTTAGTTAATATTATATGTACAATATATGAAATATATTTACTGTACTTTTTGATATTTTATGTACAGTATAATATATATATTTGGTGTCCTTTTGATATTTTATGTAAATTATATAATATATATTTGGTGTAGATTGTGATATTTTACATAGGGTGTGTAATATATATTTACTGTACTTTTTGATATTTTATTTACAGTAAATAATATACATTTGGTTAAATTTTTGATATTTTATGTACAGTATATTAAGTATAATTACTGCAGTTTTTGATAGTTTATTTACAGTATATAAAACACAAATTTGGTGTACCTTTTGATATTTTATGTACAGAATGTAATATATATTTACTGTACTTTTGATATTTTATTTACAGTATATAAAATGTATTTGGTGTACTTTTAGTTAATATTATATGTACAATATATGAAATATATTTACTGTACATTTTGATATTTCATGTTCAGTATATAAGATATAATTGGTGTCCTTTTGATATTTTATGGAAATTATATAATATATATTTGGTGTAGTTTGTGATATTTTACATAGGGTGTGTAATATATATTTACTGTACTTTTTGGTATTTTCTTTACAGTAAATAATATATATTTGGTGTAATTTTTGATATTTTATGTACAGTATATTAAATATAATTAGTGTAGTTTTGATAGTTTATTTACAGTATATATAACACATATTTGGTGTACTTTTTGATATTTTATGTACAGTATGTAATATATATTTACTGTAATTTTTGATAATTTATTTACAGTATATAAAATGAATTTGGTGTACTTTTAGTTAATATTATATATACAATATATGAAATATATTTACTGTACATTTTGATATTTTATGTACAGTATATAAGATATATTTGGTGTCCTTTTGATATTTTATGTAAATTTTATAATTTATATTTGGTGAAGTTTGTGATATTTTACATAGGGTGTGTAATATATATTTATTGTACTTTTTGATATTTTATTTACAGTATATAATATACATTCGGTGTAATTTTTTATATTTTATGTACAGTATATTTAATATAATTAGTGTAGTTTTAATAGTTTATTTACAGTATATATAACACATATTTGGTGTACTTTTTGATATTTTTTGTACAGTATGTAATATAGATTTACTGTAATTTTTGATAATTTATTTACAGTATATGAAATGTATTTGGTGTACTTTTAGTTAATATTATATGTAAAATATATGAAATATATTTACTGTACTTTTGATATTTTATGTACAGTATATAAGATATATTTGGTGTCCTTTTGATATTTTATGTAAATTATATAATATATATTTGGTGTAGATTGTCATATTTTACATAGGGTGTGTAATATATATTTACTGTACTTTTTGATATTTTATTTACAGTAAATAATATACATTTGGTTTAATTTTTTATATTTTATGTACAGTATATTAAATATAATTACTGCAGTTTTTGATAGTTTATTTACAGTATATAAAACACAAATTTGGTGTACTTTTTGATATTTTATGTACAGAATGTAATATATATTTACTGTACATTTTGATATTTTATTTACAGTATATAAAATGTATTTGGTGTACTTTTAGTTAATATTATATGAACAATATATGAAATATATTTACTGTACTTTTGATATTTTGTGTACAGTATAGAAGATATATTTGGTGTCCTTTTGATATTTTATGTAAATTATATAATATATATTTGGTGTCGTTTTTGATATTTTACATAGGGGGTGCCATATATATTTACTGTACTTTTTGATATATTATTTACAGTATATAATATACATTTGGTGTAATTTTTGATATTTTATGAACAGTATAGTAAATATAAATACTGTAGTTTTTGATAGATTATTTACAGTATACATAACACATATTTGGTGTACTTTTTGATATTTTATGTACAGTATGTAATATATATTTACTGTAATTTTTGATAATTTATTTACAGTATGTAAAATGTATTTGGTGTACTTATAGTTAATATTATATATACAATATATGAAATATATTTACTGTATTTTTCATATTTTTTGTACAGTATAGAAGATATATTTGGTGTCCTTTTGATATTTTATGTAAATTATATAATATATATTTGGTGTAGTTTTTGATATATTACATAGGGTATGTCATATATATTTACTGTACTTTTTGATATTTTATTTACAGTAAATAATATACATTTGGTGTAATTTTTGATATTTTATGTACAGTATATTAAATATAATTACTGTAGATTTTTATAGTTTATTTAGAGTATATATAACACATATTTGGTGTACTTTTTGATACTTTATGTACTGTATGTAATATATATTTACTGTACTTTTTGATATTTTATTTACAGTTCTTGAAATGTATTTGGTGTACTTTTAGTTAATATTATATGTACAATATATGAAATATATTTACTGTACTTTTTGATATTTTATGTACAGTATATAATATATATTTGGTGTCCTTTTGATATTTTATGTGAATTTTATAATATATATTTAGTGTAGTTTTTGATATTTTCCATAGGGTGTGTAATGTATATTTACTGTAATTTTTGAAATTTTATTTACAGTAAATAATATACATTTGGTGTAATTTTTGATATTTTAGGTACAGTATATTAAATATAATTACTGTAGTTTTTGATTGTGTATTTACAGTTTATATAACACATATTTGGTGTACTTTTTGATATTTTATGTACAGTATGTAATATATATTTACTGTAATTTTTGATAATTTATTTACAGTATATAAAATGTATTTGGTGTACTTTTAGTTAATATTATATATACAATATATGAAATATATTTACTGTACATTTTGATATTTTATGTACAGTATAGAAGATATATTTGGTGTCCTTTTGATATTTTATGTAAATTATATAATATATATTTGGTGTAGTTTGTGATATTTTACATAGGGTGTGTAATGTATATTTACTGTACTTTTTGATATTTTATTTACAGTATATAATATACATTTGGTGTAATATTTGATATTTTATGTACAGTATATTAAATATAATTAATGTAGTTTTTGATAGTTTATTTACAGTATATATAACACATATTTGGTGTACTTTTTGATATTTAATGTACAGTATGTAATATATATTTACTGTAATATTTGATATTTTATTTACATTATATAAAATGTATTTGGTGTACTTTTGGTTAATATTATATGTACAATATATGAAATATATTTACTGTAATTTTTGATATTTTATGTACGGTATAGAGGATATATTTGGTGTCCTTTTGATATTTTATGTAAATTATATAATATATATTTGGTGTAGATTGTGATATTTTACATAGGGTGTGTAAGATATATTTACAGTACTTTTTGATATTTTATTTACAGTAAATAATATACATTTGGTGTAATTTTTGATATTTTATGTACAGTATATTAAATATAATTACTGTAGTTTTTGATTGTGTATTTACAGTATATATAACACATATTTGGTGTACTTTTTGATATTTTATGTACAGTATGTAATATATATTTACTGTATTTTTGATATTTTATTTACAGTATATAAAATGTATTTGGTGTACTTTTAGTTAATATTATATGTACAATATATGAAATATATTTACTGTACATTTTAATATTTTATGTACAGTATAGAAGATATATTTGTTGTCCTTTTGATATTTTCTGTAAATTATATAATATATATTTGGCATAGATTGTGATATTTTACATAGGGTGTGTAAGATATATTTACTGTACTTTTTGATATTTTATTTACAGTAAATAGTATACATTTGGTGTAATTTTTGATATTTTATGTACAGAATATTAAATATAATTACTGCAGTTTTGGATAGTTTATTTACAGTACATATAACACATATTGGGTGTACTTTTTGATGTTTTATGTACAGAATGTAATATATATTTACTGTACTTTTTGATATTTTATTTACAGTATATAAAATGTATTTGGTGTACTTTTAGTTAATATTATGTGTACAATATATGAAATATATTTACTGTACTTTTTGATATTTTATGTACATTATAGAAGATATATTTGGTGTCCTTTTGATATTTTATGTAAATTATATAATATATATTTGGTGTAGTTGGTGATATTTTACATAGGGTGTGTAATATATATTTACTGTACTTTTTGATATTTTATTTACAGTATATAATAGACATTTGGTGTAATTTTTGATGTTTTATGTACAGTATAGTAAATATAATTACTGTAGTTTTTGATAGTTTATTTACAGTATATATTACACATATTTGGTGTACTTTTTGATATTTTATGTACACTATGTAATATATATTTACTGTACTTTTTGATATTTTTTTACAGTATATAAAATGTGTTTGGTGTACTTTTAGTTAATATTACATATACAATATATGAAATAAATTTACTGTACTTTTTGATATTTTATGTACAGTATAGAAGATATATTTGGTGTACTTTTGATATTTTATGTAAATTATATAATATATATTTGGTGTAGTTTGTGATATTTCATAGGGTGTGTAATGTGTACTTACTGTACTTTTTGATATTTTATTTACAGTATATAATATACATTTGCTGTAATTTTTGATATTTTATGTACAGTATATTAAATATAATTACTGTAGTTTTTGATAGTTTATTTACAGTATATGTAACACATATTTAGTGTACTTTTTGATATTTTCTGTACAGTATGTAATATATATTTACTGTACTTTTGATATTTTATTTTCAGTATACAAAATGTATTTCGTGTACTTTTAGTTAATAATATATGTACAATGTATGAAATATATATACTGTACTTTTTGATATTTTATGTACAATATATAAGATATATTTGGTGTCCTTTTTATATTCTAAGTAAATTATATAATATATATTTGGTGTAATTTTTGATATTTTACATAGGGTGTGTAGTATATATTTACTGTCCTTTTTGATATTTTATTTACAGAATTTAATGTATATTTGGTGTAATTTTTGATATTTTATATACAGTACATTGGATATGATTACTGTAGTTTTTGATATTTACAGTACATATAACACATATTTGGGGTACTTTTTGATGTTTTATGTACAGTATGTAATATAAATTTACTGTAATTTTGATATTTTATTTAGAGTATATAAAATGTATTTGGTGTACTTTTAGTTAATATTATATGTACAATATATGAAATATATTTACTGTACATTTTGATATTTTGTGTACAGTATAGAAGATATATTTGGTGTCCTTTTGTTATTTTATGTAAATTATATAATATATATTTGGTGTAGTTTTTGATATTTTACATAGGGTGTGTCATATATATTTACTGTACTTTTTGATATTTTATTTACAGTATATAATATACATTTGGTGTAATTTTTGATATTTTATGAACAGTATAGTAAATATAATTACTGTAGTTTTTGATAGTTTATTTACAGTATATATAACACATATTTGGTGTAGTTTTTGATATTTTATGTACAGTATCTAATATATATTTACTGTAATTTTTGATAATTTACTTACAGTATATAAAATGTATTTGGTGTTCTTTTCGTTAATATTATATATACAATATATGAAATATATTTACTGTACTTTCTCATATTTTTTGTACAGTATAGAATATATAATTTGTGTCCTTTTGATATTTTACGTAAATTATATAATATATATTTGGTGTAGCTTTTGATATTTTACATAGGGTATGTCATATGTATTTACTGTACTTTTTGATATTTTATTCACAGTAAATAATTTACATTTGGTGTAATTTTTTATATTTCATGTACAGTATATTAAATATAATTACTGTAGTTTTTGATAGTTTATTTACAGTATATATAACACATATTTGGTGTACTTTTTGATATTTTATGTACAGTATGTAGTATATATTTACTGTACTTTTTGATATTTTATTTACAGAAATTGAAATGTATTTGGTGTACTTTTAGTTAATATTATATGTACAATATATGAAATATATTTACTGTTCTTTTTGATATTTTATGTACAGTATATAATATATATTTGGTGTCCTTTTGATATTTTATGTGAAGTTTATAATATATATTTAGTGTAGTTTTTGATATTTTCCATAGGGTGTGTAATATATATTTACTGTAATTTTTGATATTTTATTTACAGTAAATATTATACATTTGGTGTAATTTTTGATATTTTATGTACAGTATATTAAATATAATTACTGTAGTTTTTGATTGTTTATTTACAGTATATATAACACATATTTGGTCTACTTTTTGATATTTTATGTACAGTATGTAATATATATTTACTGTAATTTTTGATAATTTATTTACAGTATATAAAATGTATTTGGTGTACTTTTAGTTAATATTATATATACAATATATGAAATATATTTACTGTACTTTTTGATATTTTATGTACAGTATAGAAGTTATATTTGGTGTCCTTTTGATATTTTATGTAAATTAGATAAAATTTATTTGGTGTAGTTTGTGATATTTCATAGGGTGTGTAATGTATATTTACTGTATTTTTTGATATTTTGTTTACAGTATATAATATACATTTGGTGTAATTTTTGATATTTTATGTACAGTATATTAAATATAATTACTATAGTTTTTGATAGTTTATTTACAGTATATATAACACATATTTGCTGTACTTTTTGATATTTTCTCTACAGTATGTAATATATATTTACTGTACTTTTTGATATTTTATTTTCAGTATAAAAATGTATTTGGTGTACTTTTAGTTAATAATATATGTACAATGAATGAAATATATATACTGTACTTTTTGATATTTTATGTACAATATATAAGATATATTTGGTGTCCTTTTTATATTCTATGTAAATTAAATAATATATATTTGGTGTAATATTTGATATTTTACATAGGGTGTGTAGTATATATTTACTGTCCTTTTTGATATTTTATTTACAGTATTTAATTTATGTTTGGTGTAATTTTTGATATTTTATATACAGTACATTGAATATGATTACTGTAGTTTTTGATATTTACAGTATATATAACACATATTTGGTGTCCTTTTGATATTTTATGTAAATTATATAATATATATTTGCTGTAGATTATGATATTTTACATAGGGTGTGTAAGATATATTTACTGTACTTTTTGATATTTTATTTACAGTAAATAATATAAATTTGGTGTAATTTTTGATATTTTATGTACAGTACATTAAATATAATTACTGCAGTTTTTGATAGTTTATTTACAGTATATATAACACATATTTGGTGTACTTTTTGATATTTTATGTACAGAATGTAATATATATTTACTGTACTTTTTGATATTTTATTTACAGTATATGAAATGTATTTGGTGTACTTTTAGTTAATATTATATGTACAATATATGAAATATATTTACTGTACATTTTGATATTTCTTGTTCAGTATATAAGGTTTATTTGGTGTCCTTATGATATTTTATGTAAATTATATAATATACATTTGGTGTAGTTTGTCATATTTTACATCGGGTGTGTAATGTATATTTACTGTACTTTTTGGTATTTTCTTTGCAGTAAATTATATATTTGGTGTAATTTTTGATATTATATGTACAGTATATTAAACATAATTACTGTAGTTTTGATAGTTTATTTACAGTATATATAACACATATTTGGTGTACTTTTTGATATTTTATGTACAGTATGTAATATATATTCACTGTAATTTTTGGTATTTTATTTACACCATATAAAATGTATTTGGTGTACTTTTAGTTAATATTATATGTACAATATATGAAATATATTTACTGTACTTTTGCTATTTTATGTACAGTATATAAGATATATTTGGAGTCCTTTTGATATTTTATGAAAATTATATAATATATATTTGGTGTAGATTGTGATATTTTACATACGGTGTGTAATATATATTTACTTTTCTTTTTGATATTTTATTTACACTATATGAAATGTATTTGGTGTACTTTTAGTTAATATTATATGTACAATATATGAAATATATTTACTATACTTTTTGATATTTTATGTACAGTACATAAGATATATTTTGTGTCATTTTGATATTTTATGTAAATTATATAATATATATTTGGTGTAGATTGTGATATTTTACATACGGTGTGTAATATATATTTACTGTACTTTTTGATATTTTATTTACAGTAAATAATATACATTTGGTGTAATTTTTGATATTTTATGTACAGTATGTTAAATATAATTACTGTAGTTTTTGATAGTTTATTTACAGTATATATAACACATATTTGATGTACTTTTTGATATTTTATGTACAGTATGTAATACATATTTACTGTAATTTTTGATATTTTATTTACAGTATATAAAATGTATTTGGTGTACTTTCAGTTAATATTATATGTACAATATACGAAATATATTTACTGTACATTTTGATATTTTATGTACAGTACATAAGATATATTTGGTGTCCTTTTGATATTTTACGTAAATTATATAATATATATTTGGTGTAGTTTGTGATATTTTACATAGGGTGTGTCATATATATTTACTGTACTTTTTGATATTTTATTTACAGTATATAATATACATTTGGTATAATATTTGATATTTTTTGTACAGTATATTATATATAATTACTGTAGTTTTGATAGCTTATTTATAGTATATATAACACATATTTGGTGTACTTTTTGATATTTTATGTACAGCATGTAATATATATTTACTGTACTTTTTGTTATTTTATTTACAGTATATAAAATGTATTTGGTGTACTTTTAGTTAATATTATATGTACAATATATGAAATACATTTACTGTACTTTTTGATATTTTTTGTACAGTATAGAAGATATATTTGGTGGCCTTTTGATATTTTATGTAAATTATATAATATATATTCGGTGTAGTTTGTGATATTTTACATAGGGTGTGTCATATATATTTACTGTAATTTTTGATATTTTATTTACAGTATATAATATACATTTGGTGTAATTTTTGATATTTTATGTACAGTATATTAAATATAATTACTGTAGTTTTTGATAGTTTATTTAGAGTATATATAATACATATTTGGTGGTCTTTTTGATATTTTATGTACAGTATGTAATATATATTTACTGAAATTTTTGATAATTTATTTACAGTATATAAAATGTATTTGGTGTACTTTTAGTTAATATTAAATATACAATATAAGAAATATATTTACTGTACTTTTTGATATTTTTTGTACAGTATAGAAGATATATTTGGTGTCCTTTTGATATTTTATGTAAATTACATAATATATATTTGGTGTAGTTTTTGATATTTTACAGAGGGTTTGTCATATACATTTACTGTACTTTTTGATATTTTATTTACTGTATATAATATACATTTGGTGTAATTTTTGATATTTTATGTACAGTATATTATATATAATTAGTGTAGTTTTGATAGTTTATTTATAGTATATATAACACATATTTGGTGTACTTTTTGATATTTTATGTACAGTATGTAATATATATTTACTGAAATTTTGATATTTTATTTACAGTATATAAAATGTATTTGGTGTACTTTTAGTTAATATTATATTTACACTATATGAAATATATTTACTGTATTTTTTGATATTTTATGTACAGTATATAATATATATTTGGTGTCCTTTTGATATTTTATGTGAATTTTATAATATATATTTGTTGTAGTTTTTGATATTTTACATAGGGTGTGTAATATATATTTACTGTACTTTTTGATATTTTATTTACAGTATATAATATACATTTGGTGTAATTTTTGATATTTTAAGTACAGTATATTAAATATAATTACTGTAGTTTTTGATAGTTTATTTACAGTATATATAACACATATTTGGTGTACTTTTTGATATTTTATGTACAGTATTTAATATATATTTACTGTAATTTTTGATAATTTATTTACAGTATATAAAATGTATTTGGTGTACTTTTAGTTAATATTATATATACAATATATGAAATATATTTACTGTACATTTTGATATTTTATGTACAGTATAGAAGATATATTTGGTGTCCTTTTGATATTTTATGTAAATTATATAATATATATTTGGTGTAGTTTGTGATATTTTACATAGGGTGTGTCATATATATTTACTGTACTTTTTGATATTTTATTTACAGTATATAATATACATTTGGTGTAATTTTTGATATTTTATGTACAGTATATTAAATATAATTACTGTAGTTTTTGATAGTTTATTTACAGTATATATTACACATATTTGGTGTACTTTTTGATATTTTATGTACAGTATGTAATATATATTTACTGTAATTTTTGATATTTTATTTACAGTATATAAAATGTATTTGGTGTACTTTTAGTTAATATTATATGTACAATATAGGAAATATATTTACTGTACATTTTGATATTTTATGTACAGTATATAAGATATATTTGATGTCCTTTTGAAATTTTATGTAAATTATATAATATATATTTGGTGTAGATTGTGATATTTTACATAGGGTGTGTAATATATATTTACTGTACTTTTTGATATTTTATTTACAGTAAATAATATACATTTGGTGTAATTTTTGATATTTTATGTACAGTATATTAAATATAATTACTGCAGTTTTTGATAGTTTATTTACAGTATATATTGCACATATTTGGTGTACTTTTTATATTTTATGTACAGAATGTAATATATATTTACTGTATTTTTGATATTTTATTTACAGTACAGTAAAATGTATTTGGTGTACTTTTAGTTAATATTATATGTACAATATATGAAATATATTTACTGTACATTTTGATATTTTATGTTCAGTATATAAGGTATATTTGTTGTCGTTTTGGGATTTTATGTAAATTATATAATATATATTTGGTGTAGTTTGTGATATTTTACATAGGGTGTGTAATGTATATTTACTGTACTTTTTGGTATTTTATTTACAGTAAATAATATACATTTGGTGTAATTTTTGATATTTTATGTACAGTATATTAAATATAATTACTGTAGTTTTTGATAGTTTATTTACAGTATATATAACACATATTTGGTGTACTTTTTGATATTTTATGTACAGTATGTAATATATATTTACTGTACTTTTTGATATTTTATTTACAGTATATAAAATGTATTTGGTGTACTTTTAGTTAATATTAAATGTACAATATATGAAATATATTTACTGTACATTTTGATATTTTATGTACACTATATAAGATATATTTGGTGTCCTTTTGATATTTTATGTAAATTATATAATATATATTTGGTGTAGATTGTGATATTTTACATAAGGTGTGTAAGACATATTTAGTGTACTTTTTGATATTTTATTTACAGTAAATAATATACATTTGGTGTAATTTTTGATATTTTATGTACAGTATATTAAATATAATTAGTGTAGTTTTGATAGTTTATTTACAGTATACATAACACATATTTGGTGTACTTTTTGATATTTTATGTACAGTATGAAATATATATTTACTGTAATTTTTGATAATTTATTTACAGTATATAAAATGTATTTGGTGTACTTTTAGTTAATATTATATGTACAATATATGAAATATATTTACAGTAACTTTGATATTTTATGTACACTATATAAGATATATTTGGTGTCCTTTTTATATTTTATGTAAGTTACATAATATATATTTGGTGTAGATTGTGATATTTTACATAGGGTGTGTAATATATATTTACTGTCTTTTTGATATTTTATTTACAGTAAATAATATACATTTGGTTTAATTTTTGATATTTTATGTACAGTATATTAAATATAATTACTGCAGTTTTTGATAGTTTATTTACAGTATATAAAACACAAATTTGGTGTACTTTTTGATATTTTATGTACAGAATGTTATATATATTTACTGTACTTTTGATATTTTATTTACAGTATATAAAATGTATTTGGTGTACTTTTAGTTAATATTATATGTACAATATATGAAATATATTTACTGTACATTTTGATATTTCATGTTCAGTATATAAGATATATTTGGTGTCCTTTTGATATTTCATGTAAATTATATAATATATATTTGGTGAAGTTTGTGATATTTTACATAGGGTGTGTAATATATATTTACTGTACTTCTTGATATTTTATTTACAGTATATAATATACATTTGGTGTAATTTTTGATATTTTATGTACAGCATATTAAATATAATTACTGTAGTTTTTGATAGTTTATTTACAGTATATATTAAACACATTTGCTGTACTTTTTGATATTTTATGTACAGTATGTAATATATATTTACATTATTTTTGATATTTTATTTACAGTATATAAAATGTATTTGATGTACTTTTAGTTAATATTATATGTACAATATAGGAAATATATTTACTGTACCTTTTGATATTTTATGTACACTATATAAGATATATTTGGTGTCCTTTTGATATTTTATGTAAATTATATAATATATATTTGGTGTAGATTGTGATATTTTACATAGGGTGTGTAAGATATATTTACTGTACTTTTTGATATTTTATTTACAGTAAATAATATACATTTGGTGTAATTTTTGATATTTTATGTACAGTATATTAAATATAATTGCTGCGATTTTTGATAGTTTATTTACAGTATATAAAACACAAATTTGGTGTACTTTTTGATATTTTATGTACAGAATGTAATATATATTTACTGTAATTTTGATATTTTATTTACAGTATATAAAATGTATTTGGTGTACTTTTAGTTAATAGTATATGTACAATATATGAAATATATTTACTGTACATTTTGATATTTCATGTTCCGTATATAAGATATATTTGGTGTCCTTTTGATATTTCATGTAAATTATATAATATATATTTGGTGTAGTTTGTGACATTTTTCATAGGGTGTGTAATATATATTTACTGTACTTTTTGATATTTTATTTACAGTATATAATATACATTTGGTGTAATTTTTGATATTTTATGTACAGTATATTAAATATAATTACTGTAGATTTGATAGTTTATTTACAGTATATATTACACATATTTGGTGTACTTTTTGATATTTTATGTACAGTATGTAATATATATTTACATTATTTTTGATATTTTATTTACAGTAAATAAAATGTATTTGCTGTAATTTTAGTTAATATTATATGTACAATATAGGAAATATATTTACTGTACATTTTGATATTTTATGTCCACTATATAAGATATATTTGGTGTCCTTTTGATACTTTTTGTAAATTATATAATATATATTTGGTGTAGATTGTGATATTTTACATAGGGTGTGTAATATATATTTACTGTACTTTTTGATATTTTATTTACAGTATATAATATACATTTGGTGTAATTTTTGATATTTTATGTACAGTATATTAAATATAATTACTGTAGTTTTTGATAGTTTATTTACAGTATATATTACACATATTTGGTGTATTTTTGATATTTTATGTACAGTATGTAATATATATTTACTGTATTTTTGATATTTTATTTACAGTATATAAAATGTATTTGGTGTACTTTTAGTTAATGTTATATGTACAATATTGGAAATATATTTACTGTTCATTTTGATATTTTATGTACACTATATAAGATATATTTGGTGTCCTTTTGATATTTTATGTAAATTATATAATATATTTTTGGTGTAGATTGTGATATTTTACATAGGGTGTGTAAGATATATTTACTGTACTTTTTGATATTTTATTTACAGTACATAATATACATTTGGTTTAATTTTTGATATTTTATGTACAGTATATTAAATATAATTACTGCAGTTTTTGATAGTTTATTTACAGTATATAAAACACAAATTTGGTGTACTTTTTGATATTTTATGTACAGAATGTAATATATATTTACTGTACATTTTGATATTTTATTTACAGTATATAAAATGTATTTGGTGTACTGTTAGTTAATATTATATGTACAATATATGAAATATATTTACTGTACATTTTGATATTTCATGTTCAGTATATAAGATATATTTGGTGTCCTTTTGATATTTTATGTAAATTATATAATGTATATTTGGTGTAGTTTGTGATATTTTACATAGGGTGTGTAATATATATTTACTGTACTTTTTGGTATTTTCTTTACAGTTAATAATATATATTTGGTGTAATTTTTGATATTTTTTGTACAGTTTATTAAATATAATTAGTGTAGTTTTGATACTTTATTTACAGTATATATAACACATATTTGGTGTACTTTTTGATAATTTATGTACAGTATGTAATATATATTTACTGTAATTTTTGATAATTTATTTACAGTATATAAAATGTATTTGGTGTACTTTTAGTTAATATTATATGTACAATATATGAAATATATTTACTGAACATTTTGATATTTTATGTTCAGTATATAAGATATATTTGGTGTCCTTTTGATATTTTATGTAAATTATATAATATATATTTGGTGTAGTTTGTGATATTTTACATAGGGTGTGTAATATATATTTACTGTACTTTTTGGTATTTTCTTTACAGTAAATAATATATATTTGGTGTAATTTTTGATATTTTATGTACAGTATATTAAATATAATTAGTGTAGTTTTGATAGTTTATTTACATTATATATAACACATATTTGGTGTACTTTTTGATATATTATGTACAGTATGTAATATATATTTACTGTAATTTTTGATAATTTATTTACTGTATATAAAATGTATTTGGTGTACTTTTAGTTAATATTATATGTACAATATATGAAATATATTTACTGTACTTTTTGATATTTTATGTACAGTATAATATATATATTTGGTGTCCTTTTGATATTTTATGTAAATTATATAATATATATTTGGTGTAGATTGTGATATTTTACATAGGGTGTGTAATATATATTTACTGTACTTTTTGATATTTTATTTACAGTAAATAATATACATTTGGTTAAATTTTTGATATTTTATGTACAGTATATTAAGTATAATTACTGCAGTTTTTGATAGTTTATTTACAGTATATAAAACACAAATTTGGTGTACCTTTTGATATTTTATGTACAGAATGTAATATATATTTACTGTACTTTTGATATTTTATTTACAGTATATAAAATGTATTTGGTGTACTTTTAGTTAATATTATATGTACAATATATGAAATATATTTACTGTACATTTTGATATTTCATGTTCAGTATATAAGATATAATTGGTGTCCTTTTGATATTTTATGGAAATTATATAATATATATTTGGTGTAGTTTGTGATATTTTACATAGGGTGTGTAATATATATTTACTGTACTTTTTGGTATTTTCTTTACAGTAAATAATATATATTTGGTGTAATTTTTGATATTTTATGTACAGTATATTAAATATAATTAGTGTAGTTTTGATAGTTTATTTACAGTATATATAACACATATTTGGTGTACTTTTTGATATTTTATGTACAGTATGTAATATATATTTACTGTAATTTTTGATAATTTATTTACAGTATATAAAATGAATTTGGTGTACTTTTAGTTAATATTATATATACAATATATGAAATATATTTACTGTACATTTTGATATTTTATGTACAGTATATAAGATATATTTGGTGTCCTTTTGATATTTTATGTAAATTTTATAATTTATATTTGGTGAAGTTTGTGATATTTTACATAGGTTGTGTAATATATATTTATTGTTGTTTTTGATATTTTATTTACAGTATATAATATACATTCGGTGTAATTTTTTATATTTTATGTACAGTATATTTAATATAATTAGTGTAGTTTTAATAGTTTATTTACAGTATATATAACACATATTTGGTGTACTTTTTGATATTTTTTGTACAGTATGTAATATAGATTTACTGTAATTTTTGATAATTTATTTACAGTATATGAAATGTATTTGGTGTACTTTTAGTTAATATTATATGTAAAATATATGAAATATATTTACTGTAGTTTTTGATATTTTATGTACAGTATATAAGATATATTTGTTGTCCTTTTGATATTTTATGTAAATTATATAATATATATTTGGTGTAGATTGTCATATTTTACATAGGGTGTGTAATATATATTTACTGTACTTTTTGATATTTTATTTACAGTAAATAATATACATTTGGTTTAATTTTTGATATTTTATGTACAGTATATTAAATATAATTACTGCAGTTTTTGATAGTTTATTTACAGTATATAAAACACAAATTTGGTGTACTTTTTGATATTTTATGTACAGAATGTAATATATATTTACTGTACCTTTTGATATTTTATTTACAGTATATAAAATGTATTTGGTGTACTTTTAGTTAATATTATATGAACAATATATGAAATATATTTACTGTACTTTTGATATTTTGTGTACAGTATAGAAGATATATTTGGTGTCCTTTTGATATTTTATGTAAATTATATAATATATATTTGGTGTCGTTTTTGATATTTTACATAGGGTGTGCCATATATATTTACTGTACTTTTTGATATATTATTTACAGTATATAATATACATTTGGTGTAATTTTTGATATTTTATGAACAGTATAGTAAATATAAATACTGTAGTTTTTGATAGATTATTTACAGTATATATAACACATATTTGGTGTACTTTTTGATATTTTATGTACAGTATGTAATATATATTTACTGTAATTTTTGATTATTTACAGTATGTAAAATGTATTTGGTGTACTTATAGTTAATATTATATATACAATATATGTAATATATTTACTGTATTTTTCATATTTTTTGTACAGTATAGAGGATATATTTGGTGTCCTTTTGATATTTTATGTAAATTATATAATATATATTTGGTGTAGTTTTTGATATATTACATAGGGTATGTCATATATATTTACTGTACTTTTTGATATTTTATTTACAGTAAATAATATACATTTGGTGTAATTTTTGATATTTTATGTACAGTATATTAAATATAATTACTGTAGATTTTTATAGTTTATTTACAGTATATATAACACATATTTGGTGTACTTTTTGATACTTTATGTACTGTATGTAATATATATTTACTGTACATTTTGATATTTTATTTACAGTTCATGAAATGTATTTGGTGTACTTTTAGTTAATATTATATGTACAATATATGAAATATATTTACTGTACTTTTTGATATTTTATGTACAGTATATAATATATATTTGGTGTCCTTTTGATATTTTATGTGAATTTTATAATATATATTTAGTGTAGTCTTTGATATTTTCCATAGGGTGTGTAATGTATATTTACTGTAATTTTTGAAATTTTATTTACAGTAAATAATATACATTTGTTGTAATTTTTGATATTTTAGGTACAGTATATTAAATATAATTACTGTAGTTTTTGATTGTGTATTTACAGTTTATATAACACATATTTGGTGTACTTTTTTTTATTTTATGTACAGTATGTAATATATATTTACTGTAATTTTTGATAATTTATTTACCGTATATAAAATGTATTTGGTGTACTTTTATTTAATATTATATATACAATATATGAAATATATTTACTGTACATTTTGATAATTTATGTACAGTATAGAAGATATATTTGGTGTCCTTTTGATATTTTATGTAAATTATATAATATATATTTGGTGTAGTTTGTGATATTTTACATAGGGTGTGTAATGTATATTTACTGTACTTTTTGATATTTTATTTACAGTATATAATATACATTTGGTGTAATATTTGATATTTTATGTACAGTATATTAAATATAATTAATGTAGTTTTTGATAGTTTATTTACAGTATATATAACACATATTTGGTGTACTTTTTGATATTTTATGTACAGTATGTAATATATATTTACTGTAATATTTGATATTTTATTTACATTATATAAAATGTATTTGCTGTACTTTTGGTTAATATTATATGTACAATATATGAAATATATTTACTGTAATTTTTGATATTTTATGTACGGTATAGAGGATATATTTGGTGTCCTTTTGATATTTTATGTAAATTATATAATATATATTTGGTGTAGATTGTGATATTTTACATAGGGTGTGTAAGATATATTTACTGTACTTTTTGATATTTTATTTACAGTAAATAATATACATTTGGTGTAATTTTTGATATTTTATGTACAGTATATTAAATATAATTACTGTAGTTTTTGATTGTGTATTTACAGTATATATAACACATATTTGGTGTACTTTTTGATGTTTTATGTACAGTATGTAATATATATTTACTGTATTTTTGATATTTTATTTACAGTATATAAAATGTATTTGGTGTACTTTTAGTTAATATTATATGTACAATATATGAAATATATTTACTGTACATTTTAATATTTTATGTACAGTATAGAAGATATATTTGTTGTCCTTTTGATATTTTCTGTAAATTATATAATATATATTTGGCGTAGATTGTGATATTTTACATAGGGTGTGTAAGATATATTTACTGTACTTTTTGATATTTTATTTACAGTAAATAGTATACATTTGGTGTAATTTTTGATATTTTATGTACAGAATATTAAATATAATTGCTGCAGTTTTGGATAGTTTATTTACAGTACATATAACACATATTGGGTGTACTTTTTGATGTTTTATGTACAGAATGTAATATATATTTACTGTACTTTTTGATATTTTATTTACAGTATATAAAATGTATTTCGTGTACTTTTAGTTAATATTATGTGTACAATATATGAAATATATTTACTGTACTTTTTGATATTTTATGTACATTATAGAAGATATATTTGGTGTCCTTTTGATATTTTATGTAAATTATATAATATTTATTTGGTGTAGTTGGTGATATTTTACATAGGGTGTGTAATATATATTTACTGTACTTTTGATATATTATTTACAGTATATAATAGACATTTGGTGTAATTTTTGATATTTTATGTACAGTATAGTAAATATAATTACTGTAGTTTTTGATAGTTTATTTACAGTATATATTACACATATTTGGTGTACTTTTTGATATTTTATGTACACTATGTAATATATATTTACTGTACTTTTTGATATTTTTTTTACAGTATATAAAATGTGTTTGGTGTACTTTTAGTTAATATTATATATACAATATATGAAATATATTTACTGTACTTTTTGATATTTTATGTACAGTATAGAAGATATATTTGGTGTACTTTTGATATTTTATGTAAATTATATAATATATATTTGGTGTAGTTTGTGATATTTCATAGGGTGTGTAATGTGTACTTACTGTACTTTTTGATATTTTATTTACAGTATATAATATACATTTGGTGTAATTTTTGATATTTTATGTACAGTATATTACATATAATTACTGTAGTTTTTGATAGTTTATTTACAGTATATGTAACACATATTTAGTGTACATTTTGATATTTTCTGTACAGTATGTACTATATATTTACTGTACTTTTGATATTTTATTTTCAGTATACAAAATGTATTTCGTGTACTTTTAGTTAATAATATATGTACAATGTATGAAATATATATACTGTACTTTTTCATATTTTATGTACAATATATAAGATATATTTGGTGTCCTTTTTATATTCTAAGTAAATTATATAATATATATTTGGTGTAATTTTTGATATTTTACATAGGGTGTGTAGTATATATTTACTGTCCTTTTTGATATTTTATTTACAGTATTTAATGTATATTTGGTGTAATTTTTGATATTTTATATACAGTACATTGGATATGATTACTGTAGTTTTTGATATTTACAGTATATATAACACATATTTGGTGTACTTTTTGATGTTTTATGTACAGTATGTAATATAAAATTACTGTAATTTTGATATTTTATTTAGAGTATATAAATTGTATTTGGTGTACTTTTAGTTAATATTATATGTACAATATATGAAATATATTTACTGTACTTTTTGATATTTTGTGTACAGTATAGAAGATATATTTGGTGTCCTTTTGTTATTTTATGTAAATTATATAATATATATTTGGTGTAGTTTTTGATATTTTACATAGGGTGTGTCATATATATTTACTGTACTTTTTGATATTTTATTTACAGTATATAATATACATTTGGTGTAATTTTTGATATTTTATGAACAGTATAGTAAATATAATTACTGTAGTTTTTGATAGTTTATTTACAGTATATATAACACATATTTGGTGTAGTTTTTGATATTTTATGTACAGTATGTAATATATATTTACTGTAATTTTTGATAATTTACTTACAGTATATAAAATGTATTTGGTGTTCTTTTCGTTAATATTATATATACAATATATGAAATATATTTACTGTACTTTCTCATATTTTTTGTACAGTATAGAATATATAATTTGTGTCCTTTTGATATTTTACGTAAATTATATAATATATATTTGGTGTAGCTTTTGATATTTTACATAGGGTATGTCATATGTATTTACTGTACTTTTTGATATTTTATTCACAGTAAATAATTTACATTTGGTGTAATTTTTGATATTTCATGTACAGTATATTAAATATAATTACTGTAGTTTTTGATAGTTTATTTACAGTATATATAACACATATTTGGTGTACTTTTTGATATTTTATGTACAGTATGTAGTATATATTTACTGTACTTTTTGATATTTTATTTACAGTACATGAAATGTATTTGGTGTACTTTTAGTTAATATTATATGTACAATATATGAAATATATTTACTGTTCTTTTTGATATTTTATGTACAGTATATAATATATATTTGGTGTCCTTTTGATATTTTATGTGAAGTTTATAATATATATTTAGTGTAGTTTTTGATATTTTCCATAGGGTGTGTAATATATATTTACTGTAATTTTTGATATTTTATTTACAGTAAATATTATACATTTGGTGTAATTTTTGATATTTTATGTACAGTATATTAAATATAATTACTGTAGTTTTTGATTGTTTATTTACAGTATATATAACACATATTTGGTCTACTTTTTGATATTTTATGTACAGTATGTAATATATATTTACTGTAATTTTTGATAATTTATTTACAGTATATAAAATGTATTTGGTGTACTTTTAGTTAATATTATATATACAATATATGAAATATATTTACTGTACTTTTTGATATTTTATGTACAGTATAGAAGTTATATTTCGTGTCCTTTTGATATTTTATGTAAATTAGATAAAATTTATTTGGTGTAGTTTGTGATATTTCATAGGGTGTGTAATATATATTTACTGTATTTTTTGATATTTTGTTTACAGTATATAATATACATTTGGTGTAATTTTTGATATTTTATGTACAGTATATTAAATATAATTACTATAGTTTTTGATAGTTTATTTACAGTATATATAACACATATTTGCTGTACTTTTTGATATTTTCTGTACAGTATGTAATATATATTTACTGTACTTTTTGATATTTTATTTTCAGTATAAAAATGTATTTGGTGTACTTTTAGTTAATAATATATGTACAATGAATGAAATATATATACTGTACTTTTTGATATTTTATGTACAATATATAAGATATATTTGGTGTCCTTTTTATATTCTATGTAAATTAAATAATATATATTTGGTGTAATATTTGATATTTTACATAGGGTGTGTAGTATATATTTACAGTCCTTTTTGATATTTTATTTACAGTATTTAATTTATGTTTGGTGTAATTTTTGATATTTTATATACAGTACATTGAATATGATTACTGTAGTTTTTGATATTTACAGTATATATAACACATATTTGGTGTCCTTTTGATATTTTATGTAAATTATATAATATATATTTGCTGTAGATTCTGATATTTTACATAGGGTGTGTAAGATATATTTACTGTACTTTTTGATATTTTATTTACAGTAAATAATATACATTTGGTGTAATTTTTGATATTTTATGTACAGTATATTAAATATAATTGCTGCGGTTTTTGATAGTTTATTTACAGTATATAAAACACAAATTTGGTGTACTTTTTGATATTTTATGTACAGAATGTAATATATATTTACTGTAATTTTGATATTTTATTTACAGTATATAAAATGTATTTGGTGTACTTTTAGTTAATATTATATGTACAATATATGAAATACATTTACTGTACATTTTGATATTTCATGTTCAGTATATAAGATATATTTTGTGTCCTTTTGATTTTTCATGTAAATTATATAATATATATTTGGTGTAGTTTGTGATATTTTACATAGGGTGTGTAATATATATTTACTGTACTTTTTGATATTTTATTTACAGTATAAAATATACATTTGGTGTAATTTTTGATATTTTATGTACAGTATATTAAATATAATTACTGTAGATTTGATAGTTTATTTACAGTATATATTACACATATTTGGTGTACTTTTTGATATTTTATGTACAGTATGTAATATATATTTACATTATTTTTGATATTTTATTTACAGTAAATAAAATGTATTTGGTGTAATTTTAGTTAATATTATATGTACAATATAGGAAATATATTTACTGTACATTTTGATATTTTATGTCCACTATATAAGATATATTTGGTGTCCTTTTGATACTTTTTGTAAATTATATAATATATATATGGTGTAGATTGTGATATTTTACATAGGGTGTGTAAGATATATTTACTGTACTTTTTGATATTTTATTTACAGTAAATAATATACATTTGGTGTAATTTTTGATATTTTATGTACAGTATATTAAATATAATTACTGCAGTTTTTGATAGTTTATTTACAGTATATAAAACACAAATTTGGTGTACTTTTTGATATTTTATGTACAGAATGTAATATATATTTACTGTACATTTTGATATTTTATTTACAGTATATAAAATGCATTTGGTGTACTTTTAGTTAATATTATATGTACAATATATGAAATCTATTTACTGTACATTTTGATATTTCATGTTCAGTATATAAGATATATTTGGTGTCCTTTTGATACTTTATGTAAATTATATAATATATATTTGGGGAAGTTTGTGATATTTTACATAGGGTGTGTAATATATATTTACTGTACTTTTTGATATTTTATTTACAGTATATAATATACATTTGGTGTAATTTTTGATATTTTATGTACAGTATATTAAATATAATTACTGTAGTTTTTGATAGTTTATTTACAGTATATATTACACATATTTGGTGTACTTTTTGATATTTTATGTACAGTATGTAATATATATTTACTGTATTTTTGATATTTTATTTACAGTATATAAAATGTATTTGGTGTACTTTTAGTTAATGTTATATGTACAATATTGGAAATATATTTACTGTACATTTTGATATTTTATGTACACTCTATAAGATATATTTGGTGTCCTTTTGATATTTTATGTAAATTATATAATATATTTTTGGTGTAGATTGTGATATTTTACATAGGGTGTGTAAGATATATTTACTGTACTTTTTGATATTTTATTTACAGTAAATAATATACATTTGGTTTAATTTTTTATATTTTATGTACAGTATATTAAATATAATTACTGCAGTTTTTGATAGTTTATTTACAGTATATAAAACACAAATTTGGTGTACTTTTTGATATTTTATGTACAGAATGTAATATATATTTACTGTACATTTTGATATTTTATTTACAGTATATAAAATGTATTTGGTGTACTTTTAGTTAATATTATATGAACAATATATGAAATATATTTACTGTACTTTTGATATTTTGTGTACAGTATAGAAGATATATTTGGTGTCCTTTTGATATTTTATGTAAATTATATAATATATATTTGGTGTCGTTTTTGATATTTTACATAGGGGGTGCCATATATATTTACTGTACTTTTTGATATATTATTTACAGTATATAATATACATTTGGTGTAATTTTTGATATTTTATGAACAGTATAGTAAATATAAATACTGTAGTTTTTGATAGATTATTTACAGTATACATAACACATATTTGGTGTACTTTTTGATATTTTATGTACAGTATGTAATATATATTTACTGTAATTTTTGATAATTTATTTACAGTATGTAAAATGTATTTGGTGTACTTATAGTTAATATTATATATACAATATATGAAATATATTTACCGTATTTTTCATATTTTTTGTACAGTATAGAATATATATTTGGTGTCCTTTTGATATTTTATGTAAATTATATAATATATATTTGGTGTAGTTTTTGATATATTACATAGGGTATGTCATATATATTTACTGTACTTTTTGATATTTTATTTACAGTAAATAATATACATTTGGTGTAATTTTTGATATTTTATGTACAGTATATTAAATATAATTACTGTAGATTTTTATAGTTTATTTACAGTATATATAACACATATTTGGTGTACTTTTTGATACTTTATGTACTGTATGTAATATATATTTACTGTACTTTTTGATATTTTATTTACAGTTCTTGAAATGTATTTGGTGTACTTTTAGTTAATATTATATGTACAATATATGAAATATATTTACTGTACTTTTTGATATTTTATGTACAGTATATAATATATATTTGGTGTCCTTTTGATATTTTATGTGAATTTTATAATATATATTTAGTGTAGTTTTTGATATTTTCCATAGGGTGTGTAATGTATATTTACTGTAATTTTTGAAATTTTATTTACAGTAAATAATATACATTTGGTGTAATTTTTGATATTTTAGGTACAGTATATTAAATATAATTACTGTAGTTTTTGATTGTGTATTTACAGTTTATATAACACATATTTGGTGTACTTTTTGATATTTTATGTACAGTATGTAATATATATTTACTGTAATTTTTGATAATTTATTTACAGTATATAAAATGTATTTGGTGTACTTTTATTTAATATTATATATACAATATATGAAATATATTTACTGTACATTTTGATATTTTATGTACAGTATAGAAGATATATTTGGTGTCCTTTTGATATTTTATGTAAATTATATAATATATATTTGGTGTAGTTTGTGATATTTTACATAGGGTGTGTAATGTATATTTACTGTAATTTTTGATATTTTATTTACAGTATATAATATACATTTGGTGTAATATTTGATATTTTATGTACAGTATATTAAATATAATTAATGTAGTTTTTGATAGTTTATTTACAGTATATATAACACATATTTGGTGTACTTTTTGATATTTTATGTACAGTATGTAATATATATTTACTGTAATATTTGATATTTTATTTACAGTATATAAAATGTATTTGGTGTACTTTTGGTTAATATTATATGTACAATATATGAAATATATTTACTGTAATTTTTGATATTTTACATACAGTATATAAGATCTATTTGGTGTCCTTTTGATATTTTATGTAAATTATATAATATATATTTGGTGTAGATTGTGATATTTTACATAGGGTGTGTAAGATATATTTACTGTACTTTTTGATATTTTATTTACAGTAAATAATATACATTTGGTGTAATTTTTGATATTTTATGTACAGTATATTAAATATAATTACTGTAGTTTTTGATTGTGTATTTACAGTATATATGACACATATTTGGTGTACTTTTTGATGTTTTATGTGCAGTATGTAATATATATTTACTGTATTTTTGATATTTTATTTACAGTATATAAAATGTATTTGGTGTACTTTTAGTTAATATTATATGTACAATATATGAAATATATTTACTGTACATTTTAATATTTTATGTACAGTATAGAAGATATATTTGTTGTCCTTTTGATATTTTCTGTAAATTATATAATATATATTTGGCGTAGATTGTGATATTTTACATAGGGTGTGTAAGATATATTTACTGTACTTTTTGATATTTTATTTACAGTAAATAGTATACATTTGGTGTAATTTTTGATATTTTATGTACAGAATATTAAATATAATTACTGCAGTTTTGGATAGTTTATTTACAGTACATATAACACATATTGGGTGTACTTTTTGATGTTTTATGTACAGAATGTAATATATATTTACTGTACTTTTTGATATTTTATTTACAGTATATAAAATGTATTTGGTGTACTTTTAGTTAATATTATGTGTACAATATATGAAATATATTTACTGTACTTTTTGATATTTTATGTACATTATAGAAGATATATTTGGTGTCCTTTTGATATTTTATGTAAATTATATAATATTTATTTGGCGTAGTTGGTGATATTTTACATAGGGTGTGTAATATATATTTACTGTACTTTTTGATATTTTATTTACAGTATATAATAGACATTTGGTGTAATTTTTGATATTTTATGTACAGTATAGTAAATATAATTACTGTAGTTTTTGATAGTTTATTTACAGTATATATTACACATATTTGGTGTACTTTTTGATATTTTATGTACACTATGTAATATATATTTACTGTACTTTTTGATATTTTTTTTACAGTATATAAAATGTGTTTGCTGTAGTTTTAGTTAATATTATATATACAATATATGAAATATATTTACTGTACTTTTTGATATTTTATGTACAGTATAGAAGATATATTTGGTGTACTTTTGATATTTTATGTAAATTATATAATATATATTTGGTGTAGTTTGTGATATTTCATAGGGTGTGTAATGTGTACTTACTGTACTTTTTGATATTTTATTTACAGTATATAATATACATTTGGTGTAATTTTTGATATTTTATGTACAGTATATTAAATATAATTACTGTAGTTTTTGATAGTTTATTTACAGTATATGTAACACATATTTAGTGTACTTTTTGATATTTTCTGTACAGTATGTAATATATATTTACTGTACTTTTGATATTTTATTTTCAGTATACAAAATGTATTTCGTGTACTTTTAGTTAATAATATATGTACAATGTATGAAATATATATACTGTACTTTTTGATATTTTATGTACAATATATAAGATATATTTGGTGTCCTTTTTATATTCTAAGTAAATTATATAATATATATTTGGTGTAATTTTTGATATTTTACATAGGGTGTGTAGTATATATTTACTGTCCTTTTTGATATTTTATTTACAGAATTTAATGTATATTTGGTGTAATTTTTGATATTTTATATACAGTACATTGGATATGATTACTGTAGTTTTTGATATTTACAGTATATATAACACATATTTGGGGTACTTTTTGATGTTTTATGTACAGTATGTAATATAAATTTACTGTAATTTTGATATTTTATTTAGAGTATATAAAATGTATTTGGTGTACTTTTAGTTAATATTATATGTACAATATATGAAATATATTTACTGTACATTTTGATATTTTGTGTACAGTATAGAAGATATATTTGGTGTCCTTTTGTTATTTTATGTAAATTATATAATATATATTTGGTGTAGTTTTTGATATTTTACATAGGGTGTGTCATATATATTTACTGTACTTTTTGATATTTTATTTACAGTATATAATATACATTTGGTGTAATTTTTGATATTTTATGAACAGTATAGTAAATATAATTACTGTAGTTTTTGATAGTTTATTTACAGTATATATAACACATATTTGGTGTAGTTTTTGATATTTTATGTACAGTATCTAATATATATTTACTGTAATTTTTGATAATTTACTTACAGTATATAAAATGTATTTGGTGTTCTTTTCGTTAATATTATATATACAATATATGAAATATATTTACTGTACTTTCTCATATTTTTTGTACAGTATAGAATATATAATTTGTGTCCTTTTGATATTTTACGTAAATTATATAATATATATTTGGTGTAGCTTTTGATATTTTACATAGGGTATGTCATATGTATTTACTGTACTTTTTGATATTTTATTCACAGTAAATAATTTACATTTGGTGTAATTTTTTATATTTCATGTACAGTATATTAAATATAATTACTGTAGTTTTTGATAGTTTATTTACAGTATATATAACACATATTTGGTGTACTTTTTGATATTTTATGTACAGTATGTAGTATATATTTACTGTACTTTTTGATATTTTATTTACAGAAATTGAAATGTATTTGGTGTACTTTTAGTTAATATTATATGTACAATATATGAAATATATTTACTGTTCTTTTTGATATTTTATGTACAGTATATAATATATATTTGGTGTCCTTTTGATATTTTATGTGAAGTTTATAATATATATTTAGTGTAGTTTTTGATATTTTCCATAGGGTGTGTAATATATATTTACTGTAATTTTTGATATTTTATTTACAGTAAATATTATACATTTGGTGTAATTTTTGATATTTTATGTACAGTATATTAAATATAATTACTGTAGTTTTTGATTGTTTATTTACAGTATATATAACACATATTTGGTCTACTTTTTGATATTTTATGTACAGTATGTAATATATATTTACTGTAATTTTTGATAATTTATTTACAGTATATAAAATGTATTTGGTGTACTTTTAGTTAATATTATATATACAATATATGAAATATATTTACTGTACTTTTTGATATTTTATGTACAGTATAGAAGTTATATTTGGTGTCCTTTTGATATTTTATGTAAATTAGATAAAATTTATTTGGTGTAGTTTGTGATATTTCATAGGGTGTGTAATGTATATTTACTGTATTTTTTGATATTTTGTTTACAGTATATAATATACATTTGGTGTAATTTTTGATATTTTATGTACAGTATATTAAATATAATTACTATAGTTTTTGATAGTTTATTTACAGTATATATAACACATATTTGCTGTACTTTTTGATATTTTCTCTACAGTATGTAATATATATTTACTGTACTTTTTGATATTTTATTTTCAGTATAAAAATGTATTTGGTGTACTTTTAGTTAATAATATATGTACAATGAATGAAATATATATACTGTACTTTTTGATATTTTATGTACAATATATAAGATATATTTGGTGTCCTTTTTATATTCTATGTAAATTAAATAATATATATTTGGTGTAATATTTGATATTTTACATAGGGTGTGTAGTATATATTTACTGTCCTTTTTGATATTTTATTTACAGTATTTAATTTATGTTTGGTGTAATTTTTGATATTTTATATACAGTACATTGAATATGATTACTGTAGTTTTTGATATTTACAGTATATATAACACATATTTGGTGTCCTTTTGATATTTTATGTAAATTATATAATATATATTTGCTGTAGATTATGATATTTTACATAGGGTGTGTAAGATATATTTACTGTACTTTTTGATATTTTATTTACAGTAAATAATATAAATTTGGTGTAATTTTTGATATTTTATGTACAGTACATTAAATATAATTACTGCAGTTTTTGATAGTTTATTTACAGTATATATAACACATATTTGGTGTACTTTTTGATATTTTATGTACAGAATGTAATATATATTTACTGTACTTTTTGATATTTTATTTACAGTATATGAAATGTATTTGGTGTACTTTTAGTTAATATTATATGTACAATATATGAAATATATTTACTGTACATTTTGATATTTCTTGTTCAGTATATAAGGTATATTTGGTGTCCTTATGATATTTTATGTAAATTATATAATATACATTTGGTGTAGTTTGTCATATTTTACATCGGGTGTGTAATGTATATTTACTGTACTTTTTGGTATTTTCTTTGCAGTAAATTATATATTTGGTGTAATTTTTGATATTTTATGTACAGTATATTAAACATAATTACTGTAGTTTTGATAGATTATTTACAGTATATATAACACATATTTGGTGTACTTTTTGATATTTTATGTACAGTATGTAATATATATTCACTGTAATTTTTGGTATTTTATTTACACCATATAAAATGTATTTGGTGTACTTTTAGTTAATATTATATGTACAATATATGAAATATATTTACTGTACTTTTGCTATTTTATGTACAGTATATAAGATATATTTGGAGTCCTTTTGATATTTTATGAAAATTATATAATATATATTTGGTGTAGATTGTGATATTTTACATACGGTGTGTAATATATATTTACTTTTCTTTTTGATATTTTATTTACACTATATGAAATGTATTTGGTGTACTTTTAGTTAATATTATATGTACAATATATGAAATATATTTACTATACTTTTTGATATTTTATGTACAGTACATAAGATATATTTTGTGTCATTTTGATATTTTATGTAAATTATATAATATATATTTGGTGTAGATTGTGATATTTTACATACGGTGTGTAATATATATTTACTGTACTTTTTGATATTTTATTTACAGTAAATAATATACATTTGGTGTAATTTTTGATATTTTATGTACAGTATGTTAAATATAATTACTGTAGTTTTTGATAGTTTATTTACAGTATATATAACACATATTTGATGTACTTTTTGATATTTTATGTACAGTATGTAATACATATTTACTGTAATTTTTGATATTTTATTTACAGTATATAAAATGTATTTGGTGTACTTTCAGTTAATATTATATGTACAATATACGAAATATATTTACTGTACATTTTGATATTTTATGTACAGTACATAAGATATATTTGGTGTCCTTTTGATATTTTACGTAAATTATATAATATATATTTGGTGTAGTTTGTGATATTTTACATAGGGTGTGTCATATATATTTACTGTACTTTTTGATATTTTATTTACAGTATATAATATACATTTGGTATAATATTTGATATTTTTTGTACAGTATATTATATATAATTACTGTAGTTTTGATAGCTTATTTATAGTATATATAACACATATTTGGTGTACTTTTTGATATTTTATGTACAGCATGTAATATATATTTACTGTACTTTTTGTTATTTTATTTACAGTATATAAAATGTATTTGGTGTACTTTTAGTTAATATTATATGTACAATATATGAAATACATTTACTGTACTTTTTGATATTTTTTGTACAGTATAGAAGATATATTTGGTGGCCTTTTGATATTTTATGTAAATTATATAATATATATTCGGTGTAGTTTGTGATATTTTACATAGGGTGTGTCATATATATTTACTGTAATTTTTGATATTTTATTTACAGTATATAATATACATTTGGTGTAATTTTTGATATTTTATGTACAGTATATTAAATATAATTACTGTAGTTTTTGATAGTTTATTTACAGTATATATAATACATATTTGGTGGTCTTTTTGATATTTTATGTACAGTATGTAATATATATTTACTGAAATTTTTGATAATTTATTTACAGTATATAAAATGTATTTGGTGTACTTTTAGTTAATATTAAATATACAATATAAGAAATATATTTACTGTACTTTTTGATATTTTTTGTACAGTATAGAAGATATATTTGGTGTCCTTTTGATATTTTATGTAAATTACATAATATATATTTGGTGTAGTTTTTGATATTTTACAGAGGGTTTGTCATATACATTTACTGTACTTTTTGATATTTTATTTACTGTATATAATATACATTTGGTGTAATTTTTGATATTTTATGTACAGTATATTATATATAATTAGTGTAGTTTTGATAGTTTATTTATAGTATATATAACACATATTTGGTGTACTTTTTGATATTTTATGTACAGTATGTAATATATATTTACTGTAATTTTGATATTTTATTTACAGTATATAAAATGTATTTGGTGTACTTTTAGTTAATATTATATTTACACTATATGAAATATATTTACTGTATTTTTTGATATTTTATGTACAGTATATAATATATATTTGGTGTCCTTTTGATATTTTATGTGAATTTTATAATATATATTTGTTGTAGTTTTTGATATTTTACATAGGGTGTGTAATATATATTTACTGTACTTTTTGATATTTTATTTACAGTATATAATATACATTTGGTGTAATTTTTGATATTTTAAGTACAGTATATTAAATATAATTACTGTAGTTTTTGATAGTTTATTTACAGTATATATAACACATATTTGGTGTACTTTTTGATATTTTATGTACAGTATTTAATATATATTTACTGTAATTTTTGATAATTTATTTACAGTATATAAAATGTATTTGGTGTACTTTTAGTTAATATTATATATACAATATATGAAATATATTTACTGTACATTTTGATATTTTATGTACAGTATAGAAGATATATTTGGTGTCCTTTTGATATTTTATGTAAATTATATAATATATATTTGGTGTAGTTTGTGATATTTTACATAGGGTGTGTCATATATATTTACTGTACTTTTTGATATTTTATTTACAGTATATAATATACATTTGGTGTAATTTTTGATATTTTATGTACAGTATATTAAATATAATTACTGTAGTTTTTGATAGTTTATTTACAGTATATATTACACATATTTGGTGTACTTTTTGATATTTTATGTACAGTATGTAATATATATTTACTGTAATTTTTGATATTTTATTTACAGTATATAAAATGTATTTGGTGTACTTTTAGTTAATATTATATGTACAATATAGGAAATATATTTACTGTACATTTTGATATTTTATGTACAGTATATAAGATATATTTGATGTCCTTTTGAAATTTTATGTAAATTATATAATATATATTTGGTGTAGATTGTGATATTTTACATAGGGTGTGTAATATATATTTACTGTACTTTTTGATATTTTATTTACAGTAAATAATATACATTTGGTGTAATTTTTGATATTTTATGTACAGTATATTAAATATAATTACTGCAGTTTTTGATAGTTTATTTACAGTATATATTGCACATATTTGGTGTACTTTTTATATTTTATGTACAGAATGTAATATATATTTACTGTATTTTTGATATTTTATTTACAGTACAGTAAAATGTATTTGGTGTACTTTTAGTTAATATTATATGTACAATATATGAAATATATTTACTGTACATTTTGATATTTTATGTTCAGTATATAAGGTATATTTGTTGTCGTTTTGGGATTTTATGTAAATTATATAATATATATTTGGTGTAGTTTGTGATATTTTACATAGGGTGTGTAATGTATATTTACTGTACTTTTTGGTATTTTATTTACAGTAAATAATATACATTTGGTGTAATTTTTGATATTTTATGTACAGTATATTAAATATAATTACTGTAGTTTTTGATAGTTTATTTACAGTATATATAACACATATTTGGTGTACTTTTTGATATTTTATGTACAGTATGTAATATATATTTACTGTACTTTTTGATATTTTATTTACAGTATATAAAATGTATTTGGTGTACTTTTAGTTAATATTAAATGTACAATATATGAAATATATTTACTGTACATTTTGATATTTTATGTACACTATATAAGATATATTTGGTGTCCTTTTGATATTTTATGTAAATTATATAATATATATTTGGTGTAGATTGTGATATTTTACATAAGGTGTGTAAGACATATTTAGTGTACTTTTTGATATTTTATTTACAGTAAATAATATACATTTGGTGTAATTTTTGATATTTTATGTACAGTATATTAAATATAATTAGTGTAGTTTTGATAGTTTATTTACAGTATATATAACACATATTTGGTGTACTTTTTGATATTTTATGTACAGTATGAAATATATATTTACTGTAATTTTTGATAATTTATTTACAGTATATAAAATGTATTTGGTGTACTTTTAGTTAATATTATATATACAATATATGAAATATATTTACTGTACATTTTGATATTTTATGTACAGTATAGAAGATATATTTGGTGTCCTTTTGATATTTTATGTAAATTATATAATATATATTTGGTGTAGTTTGTGATATTTTACATAGGGTGTGTCATATATATTTACTGTACTTTTTGATATTTTATTTACAGTATATAATATACATTTGGTGTAATTTTTGATATTTTATGTACAGTATATTAAATATAATTACTGTAGTTTTTGATAGTTTATTTACAGTATATATTACACATATTTGGTGTACTTTTTGATATTTTATGTACAGTATGTAATATATATTTACTGTAATTTTTGATATTTTATTTACAGTATATAAAATGTATTTGGTGTACTTTTAGTTAATATTATATGTACAATATAGGAAATATATTTACTGTACATTTTGATATTTTATGTACAGTATATAAGATATATTTGATGTCCTTTTGAAATTTTATGTAAATTATATAATATATATTTGGTGTAGATTGTGATATTTTACATAGGGTGTGTAATATATATTTACTGTACTTTTTGATATTTTATTTACAGTAAATAATATACATTTGGTGTAATTTTTGATATTTTATGTACAGTATATTAAATATAATTACTGCAGTTTTTGATAGTTTATTTACAGTATATATTGCACATATTTGGTGTACTTTTTATATTTTATGTACAGAATGTAATATATATTTACTGTATTTTTGATATTTTATTTACAGTACAGTAAAATGTATTTGGTGTACTTTTAGTTAATATTATATGTACAATATATGAAATATATTTACTGTACATTTTGATATTTTATGTTCAGTATATAAGGTATATTTGTTGTCGTTTTGGGATTTTATGTAAATTATATAATATATATTTGGTGTAGTTTGTGATATTTTACATAGGGTGTGTAATGTATATTTACTGTACTTTTTGGTATTTTATTTACAGTAAATAATATACATTTGGTGTAATTTTTGATATTTTATGTACAGTATATTAAATATAATTACTGTAGTTTTTGATAGTTTATTTACAGTATATATAACACATATTTGGTGTACTTTTTGATATTTTATGTACAGTATGTAATATATATTTACTGTACTTTTTGATATTTTATTTACAGTATATAAAATGTATTTGGTGTACTTTTAGTTAATATTAAATGTACAATATATGAAATATATTTACTGTACATTTTGATATTTTATGTACACTATATAAGATATATTTGGTGTCCTTTTGATATTTTATGTAAATTATATAATATATATTTGGTGTAGATTGTGATATTTTACATAAGGTGTGTAAGACATATTTAGTGTACTTTTTGATATTTTATTTACAGTAAATAATATACATTTGGTGTAATTTTTGATATTTTATGTACAGTATATTAAATATAATTAGTGTAGTTTTGATAGTTTATTTACAGTATACATAACACATATTTGGTGTACTTTTTGATATTTTATGTACAGTATGAAATATATATTTACTGTAATTTTTGATAATTTATTTACAGTATATAAAATGTATTTGGTGTACTTTTAGTTAATATTATATGTACAATATATGAAATATATTTACAGTAACTTTGATATTTTATGTACACTATATAAGATATATTTGGTGTCCTTTTTATATTTTATGTAAGTTACATAATATATATTTGGTGTAGATTGTGATATTTTACATAGGGTGTGTAATATATATTTACTGTCTTTTTGATATTTTATTTACAGTAAATAATATACATTTGGTTTAATTTTTGATATTTTATGTACAGTATATTAAATATAATTACTGCAGTTTTTGATAGTTTATTTACAGTATATAAAACACAAATTTGGTGTACTTTTTGATATTTTATGTACAGAATGTTATATATATTTACTGTACTTTTGATATTTTATTTACAGTATATAAAATGTATTTGGTGTACTTTTAGTTAATATTATATGTACAATATATGAAATATATTTACTGTACATTTTGATATTTCATGTTCAGTATATAAGATATATTTGGTGTCCTTTTGATATTTCATGTAAATTATATAATATATATTTGGTGTAGTTTGTGATATTTTACATAGGGTGTGTAATATATATTTACTGTACTTTTTGATATTTTATTTACAGTATATAATATACATTTGGTGTAATTTTTGATATTTTATGTACAGCATATTAAATATAATTACTGTAGTTTTTGATAGTTTATTTACAGTATATATTACACACATTTGCTGTACATTTTGATATTTTATGTACAGTATGTAATATATATTTACATTATTTTTGATATTTTATTTACAGTATATAAAATGTATTTGATGTACTTTTAGTTAATATTATATGTACAATATAGGAAATATATTTACTGTACATTTTGATATTTTATGTACACTATATAAGATATAATTGGTGTCCTTTTGATATTTTATGTAAATTATATAATATATATTTGGTGTAGATTGTGATATTTTACATAGGGTGTGTAAGATATATTTACTGTACTTTTTGATATTTTATTTACAGTAAATAATATACATTTGGTGTAATTTTTGATATTTTATGTACAGTATATTAAATATAATTGCTGCGGTTTTTGATAGTTTATTTACAGTATATAAAACACAAATTTGGTGTACTTTTTGATATTTTATGTACAGAATGTAATATATATTTACTGTAATTTTGATATTTTATTTACAGTATATAAAATGTATTTGGTGTACTTTTAGTTAATATTATATGTACAATATATGAAACATATTTACTGTACATTTTGATATTTCATGTTCAGTATATAAGATATATTTGGTGTCCTTTTGATATTTCATGTAAATTATATAATATATATTTGGTGTAGTTTGTGATATTTTACATAGGGTGTGTAATATATATTTACTGTACTTTTTGATATTTTATTTACAGTATATAATATACATTTGGTGTAATTTTTGATATTTTATGTACAGTATATTAAATATAATTACTGTAGATTTGATAGTTTATTTACAGTATATATTACACATATTTGGTGTAATTTTTGATATTTTATGTACAGTATGTAATATATATTTACATTATTTTTCATATTTTATTTACAGTAAATAAAATGTATTTGGTGTAATTTTAGTTAATATTATATGTACAATATAGGAAATTTATTTACTGTACATTTTGATATTTTATATCCACTATATAAGATATATTTGGTGTCCTTTTGATACTTTTTGTAAATTATATAATATATATTTGGTGTAGATTGTGATATTTTACATAGGGTGTGTAAGATATATTTACTGTACTTTTTGATATTTTATTTACAGTAAATAATATACATTCGGTGTAATTTTTGATATTTTATGTACAGTATATTAAATATAATTACTGCAGTTTTTGATAGTTTATTTATAGTATATAAAACACAAATTTGGTGTACTTTTTGATATTTTATGTACAGAATGTAATATATATTTACTGTACATTTTGATATTTTATTTACAGTATATAAAATGCATTTGGTGTACTTTTAGTTAATATTATATGTACAATATATGAAATCCATTTACTGTACATTTTGATATTTCATGTTCAGTATATAAGATATATTTGGTGTCCTTTTGATACTTTATGTAAATTATATAATATATACTTGGTGAAGTTTGTGATATTTTACATAGGGTGTGTAATATATATTTACTGTACTTTTTGATATTTTATTTACAGTATATAATATACATTTGGTGTAATTTTTGATATTTTATGTACAGTATATTAAATATAATTACTGTAGTTTTTGATAGTTTATTTACAGTATATATTACACATATTTGGTGTACTTTTTGATATTTTATGTACAGTATGTAATATATATTTACTGTATTTTTGATATTTTATTTACAGTATATGAAATGTATTTGGTGTACTTTTAGTTAATATTATATGTACAATATATGAAATATATTTACTGTACTTTTTGATATTTTATCTACAGTATATAAGATATATTTGGTGTCCTTTTGATATTTTATGTAAATTATATAATATATATTTGGTGTAGATTGTGATATTTTACATAGGGTGTGTAATATATATTTACTGTACTTTTTGATATTTTATTTACAGTAAATAATATACATTTGGTTTAATTTTTGACATTTTATGTACAGTATATTAAATATAATTACTGCAGTTTTTGATAGTTTATTTACAGTATATAAAACACAAATTTGGTGTACTTTTTGATATTTTATGTACAGAATGTAATATATATTTACTGTATATTTTGATAATTTATTTACAGTATATAAAATGTATTTGGTGTACTTTTAGTTAATATTATATGTACAATATATGAAATATATTTACTGTACATTTTGATATTTCATGTTCAGTATATAAGATATATTTGGTGTCCTTTTGATATTTTATGTAAATTATATAATATATATTTGGTGTAGATTGTGATATTTTACATAGAGTGTGTAATATATATTTACTGTACTTTTTGGTATTTTCTTTACAGTAAATAATATATATTTGGTGTAATTTTTGATATTTTATGTACAGTATATTAAATATAATTAGTGTAGTTTTGATAGTTTATTTACAGTATATATAACACATATTTGGTGTACTTTTTGATATTTTATGTACAGTATGTAATATATATTTACTGTAATTTTTGATAATTTATTTACAGTATATAAAATGAATTTGGTGTACTTTTAGTTAATATTATATATAGAATATATGAAATATATTTACTGTACATTTTGATATTTTATGTACAGTATAGAAGATATATTTGGTGTCCTTTTGATATTTTATGTAAATTATATAATATATATTTGGTGAAGTTTGTGATATTTTACATAGGGTGTGTAATATATATTTACTGTACTTTTTGATATTTTATTTACAGTATATAACATACATTTGGTGTAATTTTTGATATTTTATGTACAGTATATTAAATATAATTAGTGTAGTTTTGATAGTTTATTTACAGTATATATAACACATATTTGGTGTACTTTTTGATATTTTATGTACAGTATGTAATATATGTTTACTGTAATTTTTCATAATGTAATTACAGTATATAAAATGTATTTGGTGTACTTTTAGTTAATATTATATGTATAATATATGAAATATATTTACTGTATTTTTTGATATTTTATGTACAGTATATAAGATATATTTGGTGTCCTTTTGATATTTTATGTAAATTATATGATATATATTTGGTGTAGATTGTGACATTTTACATAGGGTGTGTAATATATATTTACTGTACTTTTTGATATTTTATTTACAGTAAATAATATACATTTGGTTTAATTTTTGATATTTTATGTACAGTATATTAAATATAATTACTGCAGTTTTTGATAGTTTATTTACAGTATATATAACACAAATTTGGTGTACTTTTTGATATTTTATGTACAGAATGTAATATATATTTACTGTAATTTTTGATAATTTATTTACTGTATATAAAGTATATTTGGTGTACTTTTAGTTAATCTGATATGTACAATGTATGAAATATATTTACTGTACTTTTTGATATTTTATGTACAGTATAATATATATATTTGGTGTCCTTTTGATATTTTATGTAAATTATATAATATATATTTGGTGTAGATTGTGATATTTTACATAGGGTGTGTAATATATATTTACTGTACTTTTTGATATTTTATTTACAGTAAATAATTTACATTTGGTGTATTTTTTGATATTTTATGTACAGTATATTAAATATAATTACTGCAGTTTTTGATAGTTTATTTACAGTATATAAAACACAAATTTGGTGTACTTTTTGATATATTATGTACAGAATGTAATATATATTTACTGTACATTTTGATATTTTATTTACAGTATATAAAATGTATTTGGTGTACTTTTAGTTAATATTAAATGTACAATATATGAAATATATTTACTGTACATTTTGATATTTCATGTTCAGTATATAAGATATATTTGGTGTCCTTTTGATATTTTATGTAAATTATATAATATATATTTGGTGTAGTTTGTGATATTTTACATAGGGTGTGTAATATATATTTACTGTACTTTTTGATATTTTATTTACCGTATATAATATACATTTGGTGTAATTTTTGATATTTTATGTACAGTATATTAAATATAATTACTGTAGTTTTTGATAGTTTATTTACAGTATATATTACACATATTTGGTGTACTTTTTGATATTTTATGTACAGTATGTAATATATATTTACTGTACTTTTTGATATTTTATTTACAGTATATAAAATGTATTTGGTGTACTTTTAGTTAATATTATATGTACAATATATGAAATATATTTACTGTAGTTTTGATATTTTATGTACAGTATATAAGATATATTTGGTGTCCTTTTGATATTTTATGTAAATTATATGATATATATTTGGTGTAGATTGTGATATTTTACATAGGGTGTGTAATATATATTTACTGTACTTTTTGATATTTTATTTACAGTAAATAATATACATTTGGTTTAATTTTTGATATTTTATGTACAGTATATTAAATATAATTACTGCAGTTTTTGATAGTTTATTTACAGTATATAAAACACTAATTTGGAGTACTTTTTGATATTTTATGTACAGAATGTAATATATATTTACTGTACATTTTGATATTTTATTTACAGTATATAAAATGTATTTGGTGTACTTTTAGTTAATATTATATGTACAATCTATGAAATATATTTACTGTACATTTTGATATTTCATGTTCAGTATATAAGATATATTTGGTGTCCTTTTGATATTTTATGTAAATGATATAATATATATTTGGTGTAGTTTGTGATATTTTACATAGGGTGTGTAATATATATTTGCTGTACTTTTTGGTATTTTCTTTACAGTAAATAATATATATTTGGTGTAATTTTTGATATTTTATGTACAGTATATTAAATATAATTAGTGTAGTTTTGATAGTTTATTTACAGTATATATAACACATATTTGGTGTACTTTTTGATATTTTATGGACAGTATGTAATATATATTCACTGTAATTTTTGATATTTTATTTACACTATATAAAATGTATTTCGTGTACTTTTAGTTAATATTATATGTACAATGTATGAAATATATTTACTGTACCTTTTGATATTTTATGTACAGTATATAAGATATATTTGGTGTCCTTTTGATATTTTATGTAAATTATATAATATATATTTAGTGTAGATTGTGATATTTTACATAGGGTGTGTAATATATATTTACTGTACTTTTTGATATTTTATTTGCAGTAAATATTATACATTTGGTGTAATTTTTGATATTTTATGTACAGTATATTAAATATAATTACTGTAGTTTTTGATTGTTTATTTACAGTATATATAACACATATTTGGTGTACTTTTTGATATTTTATGTACAGTATGTAATATATATTTACTGTAATTTTTGATAATTTATTTACAGTATATAAAATGTATTTGGTGTACTTTTAGTTAATATTATATATACAATATATGAAATATATTTACTGTACATTTTGATATTTTATGTACAGTATAGAAGATATATTTGGTGTCCTTTTGATATTTTATGTAAATTATATAATATATATTTGGTGAAGTTTGTGATATTTTACATAGGGTGTGTAATATATATTTACTGTACTTTTTGATATTTTATTTACAGTATATAATATACATTTGGTGTAATTTTTGATATTTTATGTACAGTATATTAAATATAATTACTGTAGTTTTTGATTGTTTATTTACAGTATATATAACACATATTTGGTGTACTTTTTGATATTTTATGGACAGTATGTAATATATATTCACTGTAATTTTTGATATTTTATTTACACTATATAAAATGTATTTCGTGTACTTTTAGTTAATATTATATGTACAATGTATGAAATATATTTACTGTACCTTTTGATATTTTATGTACAGTATATAAGATATATTTGGTGTCCTTTTGATATTTTATGTAAATTATATAATATATATTTAGTGTAGATTTTGATATTTTACATAGGGTGTGTAATATATATTTACTGTACTTTTTGATATTTTATTTACTGTAAATATTATACATTTGGTGTAATTTTTGATATTTTATGTACAGTATATTAAATATAATTACTGTAGTTTTTGATTGTTTATTTACAGTATATATAACACATATTTGGTGTACTTTTTGATATTTTATGTACAGTATGTAATATATATTTACTGTAATTTTTGATAATTTATTTACAGTATATAAAATGTATTTGGTGTACTTTTAGTTAATATTATATATACAATATATGAAATATATTTACTGTACATTTTGATATTTTATGTACAGTATAGAAGATATATTTGGTGTCCTTTTGATATTTTATGTAAATTATATAATATATATTTGGTGAAGTTTGTGATATTTTACATAGGGTGTGTAATATATATTTACTGTACTTTTTGATGTTTTATTTACCGTATATAATATACATTTGGTGTAATTTTTGATATTTTATGTACAGTATATTAAATATAATTACTGTAGTTTTTGATAGTTTATTTACAGTATATATTACACATATTTGGTGTACTTTTTGATATTTTATGTACAGTATGTAATATATATTTACTGTACTTTTTGATATTTTATTTACAGTATATAAAATGTATTTGGTGTACTTTTAGTTAATATTATATGTACAATATATGAAATATATTTACTGTAGTTTTGATATTTTATGTACAGTATATAAGATATATTTGGTGTCCTTTTGATATTTTATGTAAATTATATGATATATATTTGGTGTAGATTGTGATATTTTACATAGGGTGTGTAATATATATTTACTGTACTTTTTGATATTTTATTTACAGTAAATAATATACATTTGGTTTAATTTTTGATATTTTATGTACAGTATATTAAATATAATTACTGCAGTTTTTGATAGTTTATTTACAGTATATAAAACACTAATTTGGAGTACTTTTTGATATTTTATGTACAGAATGTAATATATATTTACTGTACATTTTGATAATTTATTTACAGTATATAAAATGTATTTGGTGTACTTTTAGTCAATATTATATGTACAATCTATGAAATATATTTACTGTACATTTTGATATTTCATGTTCAGTATATAAGATATATTTGGTGTCCTTTTGATATTTTATGTAAATTATATAATATATATTTGGTGTAGTTTGTGATATTTTACATAGGGTGTGTAATATATATTTGCTATACTTTTTGGTATTTTCTTTACAGTAAATAATATATATTTGGTGTAATTTTTGATATTTTATGTACAGTATATTAAATATAATTAGTGTAGTTTTGATAGTTTATTTACAGTATATATAACACATATTTGGTGTACTTTTTGATATTTTATGGACAGTATGTAATATATATTCACTGTAATTTTTGATATTTTATTTACACTATATAAAATGTATTTCGTGTACTTTTAGTTAATATTATATGTACAATGTATGAAATATATTTACTGTACCTTTTGATATTTTATGTACAGTATATAAGATATATTTGGTGTCCTTTTGATATTTTATGTAAATTATATAATATATATTTAGTGTAGATTGTGATATTTTACATAGGGTGTGTAATATATATTTACTGTACTTTTTGATATTTTATTTACAGTAAATATTATACATTTGGTGTAATTTTTGATATTTTATGTACAGTATATTAAATATAATTACTGTAGTTTTTGATTGTTTATTTACAGTATATATAACACATATTTGGTGTACTTTTTGATATTTTATGTACAGTATGTAATATATATTTACTGTAATTTTTGATAATTTATTTTCAGTATATAAAATGTATTTGGTGTACTTTTAGTTAATATTATATATACAATATATGAAATATATTTACTGTACATTTTGATATTTTATGTACAGTATAGAAGATATATTTGGTGTCCTTTTGATATTTTATGTAAATTATATAATATATATTTGGTGAAGTTTGTGATATTTTACATAGGGTGTGTAATATATATTTACTGTACTTTTTGATATTTTATTTACAGTATATAATATACATTAGGTGTAATTTTTGATATTTTATGTACAGTATATTAAATATAATTACTGTAGTTTTTGATTGTTTATTTACAGTATATATAACACATATTTGGTGTACTTTTTGATATTTTATGGACAGTATGTAATATATATTCACTGTAATTTTTGATATTTTATTTACACTATATAAAATGTATTTCGTGTACTTTTAGTTAATATTATATGTACAATGTATGAAATATATTTACTGTACATTTTGATATTTTATGTACAGTATATAAGATATATTTGGTGTCCTTTTGATATTTTATGTAAATTATATAATATATATTTAGTGTAGATTGTGATATTTTACATAGGGTGTGTAATATATATTTACTGTACTTTTTGATATTTTATTTACAGTAAATATTATACATTTGGTGTAATTTTTGATATTTTATGTACAGTATATTAAATATAATTACTGTAGTTTTTGATTGTTTATTTACAGTATATATAACACATATTTGGTTTACTTTTTGATATTTTATGTACAGTATGTAATATATATTTAATGTAATTTTTGATAATTTATTTTCAGTATATAAAATGTATTTGGTGTACTTTTAGTTAATATTATATATACAATATATGAAATATATTTACTGTACATTTTGATATTTTATGTACAGTATAGAAGATATATTTGGTGTCCTTTTGATATTTTATGTAAATTATATAATATATATTTGGTGAAGTTTGTGATATTTTACATAGGGTGTGTAATATATATTTACTGTACTTTTTGATATTTTATTTACAGTATATAATATACATTAGGTGTAATTTTTGATATTTTATGTACAGTATATTAAATATAATTACTGTAGTTTTTGATTGTTTATTTACAGTATATATAACACATATTTGGTGTACTTTTTGATATTTTATGGACAGTATGTAATATATATTCACTGTAATTTTTGATATTTTATTTACACTATATAAAATGTATTTCGTGTACTTTTAGTTAATATTATATGTACAATGTATGAAATATATTTACTGTACCTTTTGATATTTTATGTACAGTATATAAGATATATTTGGTGTCCTTTTGATATTTTATGTAAATTATATAATATATATTTAGTGTAGATTGTGATATTTTACATAGGGTGTGTAATATATATTTACTGTACTTTTTGATATTTTATTTACAGTAAATATTATACATTTGGTGTAATTTTTGATATTTTATGTACAGTATATTAAATATAATTACTGTAGTTTTTGATTGTTTATTTACAGTATATATAACACATATTTGGTTTACTTTTTGATATTTTATGTACAGTATGTAATATATATTTAATGTAATTTTTGATAATTTATTTACAGTATATAAAATGTATTTGGTGTACTTTTAGTTAATATTATATATACAATATATGAAATATATTTACTGTACATTTTGATATTTTATGTACAGTATAGAAGATATATTTGGTGTCCTTTTGATATTTTATGTAAATTATATAATATATATTTGGTGAAGTTTGTGATATTTTACATAGGGTGTGTAATATATATTTACTGTACTTTTTGATATTTTATTTACCGTATATAATATACATTTGGTGTAATTTTTGATATTTTATGTACAGTATATTAAATATAATTACTGTAGTTTTTGATAGTTTATTTACAGTATATATTACACATATTTGGTGTACTTTTTGATATTTTATGTACAGTATGTAATATATATTTACTGTACTTTTTGATATTTTATTTACAGTATATAAAATGTATTTGGTGTACTTTTAGTTAATATTATATGTACAATATATGAAATATATTTACTGTAGTTTTGATATTTTATGTACAGTATATAAGATATATTTGGTGTCCTTTTGATATTTTATGTAAATTATATGATATATATTTGGTGTAGATTGTGATATTTTACATAGGGTGTGTAATATATATTTACTGTACTTTTTGATATTTTATTTACAGTAAATAATATACATTTGGTTTAATTTTTGATATTTTATGTACAGTATATTAAATATAATTACTGCAGTTTTTGATAGTTTATTTACAGTATATAAAACACTAATTTGGAGTACTTTTTGATATTTTATGTACAGAATGTAATATATATTTACTGTACATTTTGATATTTTATTTACAGTATATAAAATGTATTTGGTGTACTTTTAGTTAATATTATATGTACAATCTATGAAATATATTTACTGTACATTTTGATATTTCATGTTCATTATATAAGATATATTTGGTGTCCTTTTGATATTTTATGTAAATTATATAATATATATTTGGTGTAGTTTGTGATATTTTACATAGGGTGTGTAATATATATTTGCTGTACTTTTTGGTATTTTCTTTACAGTAAATAATATATATTTGGTGTAATTTTTGATATTTTATGTACAGTATATTAAATATAATTAGTGTAGTTTTGATAGTTTATTTACAGTATATATAACACATATTTGGTGTACTTTTTGATATTTTATGGACAGTATGTAATATATATTCACTGTAATTTTTGATATTTTATTTACACTATATAAAATGTATTTCGTGTACTTTTAGTTAATATTATATGTACAATGTATGAAATATATTTACTGTACGTTTTGATATTTTATGTACAGTATATAAGATATATTTGGTGTCCTTTTGATATTTTATGTAAATTATATAATATATATTTAGTGTAGATTGTGATATTTTACATAGGGTGTGTAATATATATTTACTGTACTTTTTGATATTTTATTTACAGTAAATATTATACATTTGGTGTAATTTTTGATATTTTATGTACAGTATATTAAATATAATTACTGTAGTTTTTGATTGTTTATTTACAGTATATATAACACATATTTGGTGTACTTTTTGATATTTTATGTACAGTATGTAATATATATTTACTGTAATTTTTGATAATTTATTTACAGTATATAAAATGTATTTGGTGTACTTTTAGTTAATATTATATATACAATATATGAAATATATTTACTGTACATTTTGATATTTTATGTACAGTATAGAAGATATATTTGGTGTCCTTTTGATATTTTATGTAAATTATATAATATATATTTGGTGAAGTTTGTGATATTTTACATAGGGTGTGTAATATATATTTACTGTACTTTTTGATATTTTATTTACAGTATATAATATACATTTGGTGTAATTTTTGATATTTTATGTACAGTATGTAATATATATTTACTGTAATTTTTGATAATTTATTTACAGTATACAGAATGTATTTGGTGTACTTTTCGTTAATATTATATGTACAATATATGAAATATATTTACTGTACTTTTTGATATTTTATGTACAGTATAGAAGATATATTTGGTGTCCTTTTGATATTTTATGTAAATTATATAATACATATGGTGTAGATTGTGATATTTTACATATGGTGTGCAATATATATTTACTGCACTTTTTGATATTTTATTTACAGTAAATAATATACATTTGGTGTAATTTTTGATATTTCATGTACAGTATATTAAATATAATTACTGTCGTATTTTATAGTTTATTTACAGTATATATAACACATATTTGGTGTACTTTTTGATATTTTATGTACAGTATGTAATATATATTTACTGTACTTTTTGATATTTTATTTACAGTTTATAAAATGTATTTGGTGTACTTTTAGTTAATATTATATGTACAATATATGAAATATATTTACTGTACATTTTGATATTTTATGTACACTATATAAGATATATTTGGTGTCCTTTTGATATTTTATGTAAATTATATAATATATTTTTGGTGTAGATTGTGATATTTTACATAGGGTGTGTAAGATATATTTACTGTACTTTTTGATATTTTATTTACAGTACATAATATACATTTGGTTTAATTTTTGATATTTTATGTACAGTATATTAAATATAATTACTGCAGTTTTTGATAGTTTATTTACAGTATATAAAACACAAATTTGGTGTACTTTTTGATATTTTATGTACAGAATGTAATATATATTTACTGTACGTTTTGATATTTTATTTACAGTATATAAAATGTATTTGGTGTACTGTTAGTTAATATTATATGTACAATATATGAAATATATTTACTGTACATTTTGATATTTCATGTTCAGTATATAAGATATATTTGTTGTCCTTTTGATATTTTATGTAAATTATATAATATATATTTGGTGTAGTTTGGGATATTTTACATAGGGTGTGTAATATATATTTACTGTACTTTTTGGTATTTTCTTTACAGTTAATAATATATATTTGGTGTAATTTTTGATATTTTTTGTACAGTTTATTAAATATAATTAGTGTAGTTTTGATACTTTATTTACAGTATATATAACACATATTTGGTGTACTTTTTGATAATTTATGTACAGTATGTAATATATATTTACTGAAATTTTTGATAATTTATTTACAGTATATAAAATGTATTTGGTGTACTTTTAGTTTATATTATATGTACAATATATGAAATATATTTCCTGAACATTTTGATATTTTATGTACAGTATATAAGATATATTTGGTGTCCTTTTGATATTTTATGTAAATTATATAATATATATTTGGTGTAGATTGTGATATTTTACATAGGGTGTGTAATATATATTTACTGTACTTTTTGATATTTTATTTACAGTAAATAATATACATTTGGTTTAATTTTTGATATTTTATGTACAGTATATTAAGTATAATTACTGCAGTTTTTGATAGTTTATTTACAGTATATAAAACACAAATTTGGTGTACCTTTTGATATTTTATGTACAGAATGTAATATATATTTACTGTACTTTTGATATTTTATTTACAGTATATAAAATGTATTTGGTGTACTTTTAGTTAATATTATATGTACAATATATGAAATATATTTACTGTACATTTTGATATTTCATGTTCAGTATATAAGATATAATTGGTGTCCTTTTGATATTTTATGTAAATTATATAATATATATTTGGTGTAGTTTGTGATATTTTACATAGGGTGTGTAATATATATTTACTGTACTTTTTGGTATTTTCTTTACAGTAAATAATATATATTTGGTGTAATTTTTGATATTTTATGTACAGTATAATAAATATAATTAGTGTAGTTTTGATAGTTTATTTACAGTATATATAACACATATTTGGTGTACTTTTTGATATTTTATGTACAGTATGTAATATATATTTACTGTAATTTTTGATAATTTATTTACAGTATATAAAATGAATTTGGTGTACTTTTAGTTAATATTATATATACAATATATGAAATATATTTACTGTACATTTTGATATTTTATGTACAGTATATAAGATATATTTGGTGTCCTTTTGATATATTATGTAAATTTTATAATTTATATTTGGTGAAGTTTGTGATATTTTACATAGGGTGTGTAATATATATTTATTGTACTTTTTGATATTTTATTTACAGTATATAATATACATTCGGTGTAATTTTTTATATTTTATGTACAGTATATTTAATATAATTAGTGTAGTTTTAATAGTTTATTTACAGTATATATAACACATATTTGGTGTACTTTTTGATATTTTTTGTACAGTATGTAATATAGATTTACTGTAATTTTTGATAATTTATTTACAGTATATGAAATGTATTTGGTGTACTTTTAGTTAATATTATATGTACAATATATGAAATATATTTACTGTACTTTTTGATATTTTATGTACAGTATATAAGATATATTTGGTGTCCTTTTGATATATTATGTAAATTTTATAATTTATATTTGGTGAAGTTTGTGATATTTTACATAGGGTGTGTAATATATATTTATTGTACTTTTTGATATTTTATTTACAGTATATAATATACATTCGGTGTAATTTTTTATATTTTATGTACAGTATATTTAATATAATTAGTGTAGTTTTAATAGTTTATTTACAGTATATATAACACATATTTGGTGTACTTTTTGATATTTTTTGTACAGTATGTAATATAGATTTACTGTAATTTTTGATAATTTATTTACAGTATATGAAATGTATTTGGTGTACTTTTAGTTAATATTATATGTACAATATATGAAATATATTTACTGTACTTTTTGATATTTTATGTACAGTATATAAGATATATTTGGTGTCCTTTTGATATTTTATGTAAATTATATAATATATATTTGGTGTAGATTGTGATATTTTACATAGGGTGTGTAATATATATTTACTGTACTTTTTGATATTTTATTTACAGTAAATAATATACATTTGGTTTAATTTTTGACATTTTATGTACAGTATATTAAATATAATTACTGCAGTTTTTGATAGTTTATTTACAGTATATAAAACACAAATTTGGTGTACTTTTTGATATTTTATGTACAGAATGTAATATATATTTACTGTATATTTTGATAATTTATTTACAGTATATAAAATGTATTTGGTGTACTTTTAGTTAATATTATATGTACAATATATGAAATATATTTACTGTACATTTTGATATTTCATGTTCAGTATATAAGATATATTTGGTGTCCTTTTGATATTTTATGTAAATTATATAATATATATTTGGTGTAGATTGTGATATTTTACATAGAGTGTGTAATATATATTTACTGTACTTTTTGGTATTTTCTTTACAGTAAATAATATATATTTGGTGTAATTTTTGATATTTTATGTACAGTATATTAAATATAATTAGTGTAGTTTTGATAGTTTATTTACAGTATATATAACACATATTTGGTGTACTTTTTGATATTTTATGTACAGTATGTAATATATATTTACTGTAATTTTTGATAATTTATTTACAGTATATAAAATGAATTTGGTGTACTTTTAGTTAATATTATATATAGAATATATGAAATATATTTACTGTACATTTTGATATTTTATGTACAGTATAGAAGATATATTTGGTGTCCTTTTGATATTTTATGTAAATTATATAATATATATTTGGTGAAGTTTGTGACATTTTACATAGGGTGTGTAATATATATTTACTGTACTTTTTGATATTTTATTTACAGTATATAACATACATTTGGTGTAATTTTTGATATTTTATGTACAGTATATAAGATATATTTGGTGTCCTTTTGATATTTTATGTAAATTATATAATATATATTTGGTGTAGATTGTGATATTTTACATAGGGTGTGTAAGATATATTTACTGTACTTTTTGATATTTTATTTACAGTAAATAATATACATTTGGTGTAATTTTTGATATTTTATGTACAGTATATTAAATATAATTACTGCAGTTTTTGATAGTTTATTTACAGTATATATTACACATATTTGGTGTACCTTTTATATTTTATGTACAGAATGTAATATATATTTACTGTTCTTTTTGATATTTTATTTACAGTACTGTAAAATGTATTTGGTGTACTTTTAGTTAATATTATATGTACAATATATGAAATATATTTACTGTACATTTTGATATTTTATGTTCAGTATATAAGGTATATTTGTTGTCGTTTTGGGATTTTATGTAAATTATATAATATATATTTGGTGTAGTTTGTGATATTTTACATACGGTGTGTAATGTATATTTACTGTACTTTTTGGTATTTTATTTACAGTAAATAATATACATTTGGTGTAATTTTTGATATTTTATGTACAGTACATTAAATATAATTACTGTAGTTTTTGATAGTTTATTTACAGTATATATAACACATATTTGGTGTACTTTTTGATATTTTATGTACAGTATGTAATATATATTTACTGTACATTTTGATATTTTATTTACAGTATATAAAATATATTTGGTGTACTTTTAGTTAATATTAAATGTACAATATATGAAATATATTTACTGAACATTTTGATATTTTATGTACACCATATAAGATATATTTGGTGTCCTTTTGATATTTTATGTAAATTATATAATATATATTTGGTGTAGATTGTGATATTTTACATAGGGTGTGTAAGATATATTTAGTGTACTTTTTGATATTTTATTTACAGTAAATAATATACATTTGGTGTAATTTTTGATATTTTATGTACAGTATATTAAATATAATTAGTGTAGTTTTGATAGTTTATTTACAGTTTACATAACACATATTTGGTGTACTTTTTGATATTTTATGTACAGTATGAAATATATATTTACTGTAATTTTTGATAATTTATTTACAGTATATAAAATGTATTTGGTGTACTTTTAGTTAATATTATATGTACAATATACGAAATATATTTACTGTACTTTTTGATATTTTATGTACAGTATATAAGATATATTTTGTGCCATTTTTATATTTTATGTAAATTATATAATATATATTTGGTGTAGATTGTGATATTTTACATACGGTGTGTAATGTATATTTACTGTACTTTTTGATATTTTATTTACAGTAAATAATATACATTTGGAGTAATTTTTGATATTTTATGTACAGTATGTTAAATATAATTACTGTAGTTTTTGATAGTTTATTTACAGTATATATAACAGATATTTGATGTATTTTTGATATTTTATGTACAGTATGTAATACATATTTACTGTAATTTTTGATATTTTATTTACAGTATATAAAATGTATTTGGTGTACTTTCAGTTAATATTATATGTACAATATACGAAATATATTTACTGTACATTTTGATATTTTATGTACAGTACATAAGATATATTTGGTGTCCTTTTGATATTTTACGTAAATTATATAATATATATTTGGTGTAGTTTGTGATATTTTACATAGGGTGTGTCATATATATTTACTGTTCTTTTTGATATTTTATTTACAGTAAATAATATACATTTGGTGTAATTTTTGATATTTTAAGTACAGTATATTAAATATAATTACTGTAGTTTTTGATAGTTTATTTACAGTATATATAACACATATTTGCTGTACTTTTTGATATTTTATGTACAGTATTTAATATATATTTACTGTAATTTTTGATAATTTATTTACAGTATATAAAATGTATTTGGTGTACTTTTAGTTAATATTATATATACAATATATGAAATATATTTACTGTACATTTTGATATTTTATGTACAGTATAGAAGATATATTTGGTGGCCTTTTGATATTTTATGTAAATTATATAATATATATTTGGTGTAGTTTGTGATATTTTACATAGGGTGTGTCATATATATTTACTGTAATTTTTGATATTTTATTTACAGTATATAATATACATTTGGTGTAATTTTTGATATTTTATGTACAGTATATTAAATATAATTACTGTAGTTTTTGATAGTTTATTTACAGTATATATTACACATATTTGGTGTACTTTTTGATATTTTATGTACAGTATGTAATATATATTTGCTGTACATTTTGATATTTTATTTACAGTATATAAAATGTAGTTGGTGTACTTTTAGTTAATATTATATGTACAATATATGAAATATATTTACTGTACATTTTGATATTTTATGTACAGTATATAAGATATATTTGGTGTCCTTTTGATATTTTATGTAAATTATATAATATATATTTGGTGTAGATTGTGATATTTTACATAGGGTGTGTAAGATATATTTACTGTACTTTTTGATATTTTATTTACAGTAAATAATATACATTTGGTGTAATTTTTGATATTTTATGTACAGTATATTAAATATAATTACTGCAGTTTTTGATAGTTTATTTACAGTATATATTACACATATTTGGTGTACTTTTTATATTTTATGTACAGAATGTAATATATATTTACTGTACTTTTTGATATTTTATTTACAGTACTGTAAAATGTATTTGGTGTACTTTTAGTTAATATTATATGTACAATATATGAAATATATTTACTGTACATTTTGATATTTTATGTTCAGTATATAAGGTATATTTGTTGTCGTTTTGGGATTTTATGTAAATTATATAATATATATCTGGTGTAGTTTGTGATATTTTACATAGGGTGTGTAATGTATATTTACTGTACTTTTTGGTATTTTATTTACAGTAAATAATATACATTTGGTGTAATTTTTGATATTTTATGTACAGTACATTAAATATAATTACTGTAGTTTTTGATAGTTGATTTACAGAATATATAACACATATTTGGTGTACTTTTTGATATTTTATGTACAGTATGTAATATATATTTACTGTACTTTTTGATATTTTATTTACAGTATATAAAATATATTTGGTGTACTTTTAGTTAATATTAAATGTACAATATATGAAATATATTTACTGTACATTTTGATATTTTATGTACACTATATAAGATATATTTTGTGTCCTTTTGATATTTTGTGTAAATTATATAATATATATTTGGTGTAGATTGTGATATTTTACATAGGGTGTGTAAGATATATTTAGTGTACTTTTTGATATTTTATTTACAGTAAATAATATACATTTGGTGTAATTTTTGATATTTTATGTACAGTATATTAAATATAATTAGTGTAGTTTTGATAGTTTATTTACAGTATACATAACACATATTTGGTGTACTTTTTGATATTTTATGTACAGTATGAAATATATATTTACTGTAATTTTTGATAATTTATTTACAGTATATAAAATGTATTTGGTGTACTTTTAGTTAATATTATATGTACAATATATGAAATATATTTACTGTAACTTTTATATTTTATGTACACTATATAAGATATATTTGGTGTCCTTTTTATATTTTATGTAAGTTACATAATATATATTTGGTGTAGATTGTGATATTTTACATAGGGTGTGTAATATATATTTACTGTCTTTTTGATATTTTATTTACAGTAAATAATATACATTTGGTTTAATTTTTGATATTTTATGTACAGTATATTAAATATAATTACTGCAGTTTTTGATAGTTTATTTACAGTATATAAAACACAAATTTGGTGTACTTTTTGATATTTTATGTACAGAATGTTATATATATTTACTGTACTTTTGATATTTTATTTACAGTATATAAAATGTATTTGGTGTACTTTTAGTTAATATTATATGTACAATATATGAAATATATTTACTGTACATTTTGATATTTCATGTTCAGTATATAAGATATATTTGGTGTCCTTTTGATATTTCATGTAAATTATATAATATATATTTGGTGTAGTTTGTGATATTTTACATAGGGTGTGTAATATATATTTACTGTACTTTTTGATATTTTATTTACAGTATATAATATACATTTGGTGTAATTTTTGATATTTTATGTACAGCATATTAAATATAATTACTGTAGTTTTTGATAGTTTATTTACAGTATATATTACACACATTTGCTGTACTTTTTGATATTTTATGTACAGTATGTAATATATATTTACATTATTTTTGATATTTTATTTACAGTATATAAAATGTATTTGATGTACTTTTAGTTAATATTATATGTACAATATAGGAAATATATTTACTGTATATTTTGATATTTTATGTACACTATATAAGATATATTTGGTGTCCTTTTGATATTTTATGTAAATTATATAATATATATTTGGTGTAGATTGTGATATTTTACATAGGGTGTGTAAGATATATTTACTGTACTTTTTGGTATTTTATTTACAGTAAATAATATACATTTGGTGTAATTTCTGATATTTTATGTACAGTATATTAAATATAATTGCTGCAGTTTTTGACAGTTTATTTACAGTATATAAAACACAAATTTGGTGTACTTTTTGATATTTTATGTACAGAATGTAATATATATTTACTGTACATTTTGATATTTTATTTACAGTATATAAAATGTATTTGGTGTACTTTTAGTTAATATTATATGTACAATATATGAAATCTATTTACTGTACTTTTTGATATTTTATGTACAGTATAGAAGATATATTTGGTGTCCTTTTGATATTTTATGTAAATTATATAATATATATTTGGTGTAGATTGTGATATTTTACATAGGGTGTGTAATATATATTTACTGTACTTTTTGATATTTTATTTACAGTAAATAATATACATTTGGTTTAATTTTTGATATTTTATGTACTGTATATTAAATATAATTACTGCAGTTTTTGATAGTTCATTTACAGAATATAAAACACAAATTTGGTGTACTTTTTGATATTTTATGTACAGAATGTTATATATATTTACTGTACTTTTGATATTTTATTTACAGTATATAGAATGTATTTGGTGCACTTTTAGTTAATATTATATGTACAATATATGAAATATATTTACTGTACATTTTGATATTTCATGTTCAGTATATGAGATATATTTGGTGTCCTTTTGATATTTCATGTAAATTATATAATATATATTTGGTGTAGTTTGTGATATTTTACATAGGGTGTGTAATATATATTTACTGTACTTTTTGATATTTTATTTACTGTATATAATATACATTTGGTGTAATTTTTGATATTTTATGTACAGTATATTAAATATAATTACTGTAGTTTTTGATAGTTTATTTACAGTATATATTACACATATTTGGTGTACTTTTTGATATTTTATGTACAGTATGTAATATATATTTACTGTATTTTTGATATTTTATTTACAGTATATAAAATGTATTTGGTGTACTTTTAGTTAATGTTATATGTACAATATTGGAAATATATTTACTGTACATTTTGATATTTTATGTACACTATATAAGATATATTTGGTGTCCTTTTGATATTTTATGTAAATTATATAATATATTTTTGGTGTAGATTGTGATATTTTACATAGGGTGTGTAAGATATATTTACTGTACTTTTTGATATTTTATTTACAGTAAATAATATACATTTGGTTTAATTTTTGATATTTTATGTACAGTATATTAAATATAATTACTGCAGTTTTTGATAGTTCATTTACAGTATATAAAACACAAATTTGGTGTACTTTTTGATATTTTATGTACAGAATGTAATATATATTTACTGTACATTTTGATATTTTATTTACAGTATATAAAATGTATTTGGTGTACTGTTAGTTAATATTATATGTACAATATATGAAATATATTTACTGTACATTTTGATATTTCATGTTCAGTATATAAAATATATTTGGTGTCCTTTTGATATTTTATGTAATTTATATAATATATATTTGGTGTAGTTTGTGATATTTTACATAGGGTGTGTAATATATATTTACTGTACTTTTTGGTATTTTATTTACAGTAAATAATATACATTTGGTTTAATTTTTGATATTTTATGTACAGTATATTAAATATAATTAGTGTAGTTTTGATAGTTTATTTACAGTATATATAACAGATATTTGGTGTACTTTTTGATATTTTATGTACACTATGTAATATATATTTACTGAAATTTTTGATAATTTATTTACAGTATATAAAATGTATTTGGTGTACTTTTAGTTAATATTATATATACAATATATGAAATATATTTACTGTACATTTTGATATTTTATGTACAGTATAGAAGATATATTTGGTGAACTTTTGGTATTTTATGTAAATTATATAATATATATTTGGTGAAGTTTGTGATATTTTACATAGGGTGTGTAATATATATTTACTGTACCTTTTGATATTTTATTTACAGTATATAATATACATTTGGTGTAATTTTTGGTATTTTATGTACAGTATATTAAATATAATTACTGTAGTTTTTGATAGTTTATTTACAGTATATATTACACATATTTGGTGTACTTTTTGATATTTTATGTACAGTATGTAATATATATTTACTCTATTTTTGATATTTTATTTACAGTATATAAAATGTATTTGGTGTACTTTTAGTTAATATATGTACAATATATGAAATATATTTAGTGTACATTTTGACATTTTATGTACAGTATATAAGATATATTTGGTGTCCTTTTGATATTTTATGTAAATTATATAATATATATTTGGTGTAGATTGTGATATTTTACATAGGGTGTGTAAGATATATTTACTGTACTTTTTGATATTTTATTTACAGTAAATAATATACATTTGGTGTAATTTTTGATATTTTATGTACAGTATATTAAATATAATTACTGCAGTTTTTGATAGTTTATTTACAGTATATAAAACACAAATTTGGTGTACTTTTTTATATTTTATGTACAGAATGTAATATATATTTACTGTACATTTTGATATTTTATTTACAGTATATAAAATGTATTTGGTGTACTTTTAGTTAATATTATATGTACAATATATGAAATATATTTACTGTACATTTTGAAATTTCATGTTCAGTATATAAGATATATTTGGTGTCCTTTTGATATTTTATGTAAATTATATAATATGTATTTGGTGTAGTTTGTGATATTTTACATAGGGTGTGTAATATATATTTACTGTACTTTTTGGTATTTTCTTTACAGTTAATAATATATATTTGGTGTAATTTTTGATATTTTATGTACAGTTTATTAAATATAATTAGTTTAGTTTTGATAGTTTATTTACAGTATATATAACACATATTTGGTGTACTTTTTGATATTTTATGTACAGTATGTAATATATATTTACTGTAATTTTTGATAATTTATTTACAGTATATAAAATGTATTTGGTGTACTTTTAGTTAATATTATATGTACAATATATGAAATATATTTACTGTACTTTTTGATATTTTATGTACAGTATAATATATATATTTGGTGTCCTTTTGATATTTTATGTAAATTATATAATATATATTTGGTGTAGATTGTGATATTTTACATAGGGTGTGTAATATATATTTACTGTACTTTTTGATATTTTATTTACAGTAAATAATATACATTTGGTTTAATTTTTGATATTTTATGTACAGTATATTAAGTATAATTACTGCAGTTTTTGATAGTTTATTTACAGTATATAAAACACAAATTTGGTGTACTTTTTGATATTTTATGTACAGAATGTAATATATATTTACTGTACTTTTGATATTTTATTTACAGTATATAAAATGTATTTGGTGTACTTTTAGTTAATATTATATGTACAATATATGAAATATATTTACTGTACATTTTGATATTTCATGTTCAGTATATAAGATATAATTGGTGTCCTTTTGATATTTTATGGAAATTATATAATATATATTTGGTGTAGTTTGTGATATTTTACATAGGGTGTGTAATATATATTTACTGTACTTTTTGGTATTTTCTTTACAGTAAATAATATATATTTGGTGTAATTTTTGATATTTTATGTACAGTATATTAAATATAATTAGTGTAGTATTGATAGTTTATTTACAGTATATATAACACATATTTGGTGTACTATTTGATATTTTATGTACAGTATGTAATATATATTTACTGTAATTTTTGATAATTTATTTACAGTATATAAAATGAATTTGGTGTACTTTTAGTTAATATTATATATACAATATATGAAATATATTTACTGTACATTTTGATATTTTATGTACAGTATATAAGATATATTTGGTGTCCTTTTGATATTTTATGTAAATTATATAATATATATTTGGTGAAGATTGTGATATTTTACATAGGTTGTGTAATATATATTTATTGTACTTTTTGATATTTTATTTACAGTATATAATATACATTCGGTGTAATTTTTTATATTTTATGTACAGTATATTTAATATAATTAGTGTAGTTTTAATAGTTTATTTACAGTATATATAACACATATTTGGTGTACTTTTTGATATTTTTTGTACAGTATGTAATATAGATTTACTGTAATTTTTGATAATTTATTTACAGTATATGAAATGTATTTGGTGTACTTTTAGTTAATATTATATGTACAATATATGAAATATATTTACTGTACTTTTTGATATTTTATGTACAGTATAGAAGATATATTTGGTGTCCTTTTGATATTTTATGTAAATTATATAATATATATTTGGTGTAGATTGTGATATTTTACATAGGGTGTGTAATATATATTTACTGTACTTTTTGATATTTTATTTACAGTAAATAATATACATTTGGTTTAATTTTTGATATTTTATGTACAGTATATTAAATATAATTTCTGCAGTTTTTGATAGTTTATTTACAGTATGTAAAACACAAATTTGGTGTACTTTTTGATATTTTATGTACAGAATGTAATATATATTTAATGTACATTTTGATAATTTATTTACAGTATATAAAATGTATTTTTTGTACTTTTAGTTAATATTATATATACAATATATGAAATATATTTACTGTACATTTTGATATTTCATGTTCAGTATATAAGATATATTTGGTGTCCTTTTGATATTTCATGTAAATTATATAATATATATTTGGTGTAGTTTGTGATATTTTACATAGGGTGCGTAATATATATTTACTGTATTTTTGGTATTTTCTTTACAGTAAATAATATATATTTGGTTTAATTTTTGATATTTTATGTACAGTATATTAAATATAATTCGTGTAGTTTTGATAGTTTATTTACAGTATATATAACACATATTTGGTGTACTTTTTGATATTTTATGTACAGTATGTAATATATATTTACTGTAATTTTTGATAATTTATTTACTGTATATAAAATGTATTTGGTGTACTTTTAGTTAATATTATATGTACAATATATGAAATATATTTACTGTATATTTTGATATTTTATGTACAGTATATAATCTATATTTGGTGTCCTTTTGATATTTTATGTAAATTATATAATATATATTTGGTGTATATTGTGATATTTTACATAGGGTGTGTAATATATATTTACTGTACTTTTTGGTATTTTCTTTACAGTAAATAATATATATTTGGTGTAATTTTTGATATTTTATGTACAGTATATTAAATATAATTAGTGTAGTTTTGATAGTTTATTTACAGTATATATAACACATATTTGGTGTACTTTTTGATATTTTATGTACAGTATGTAATATATATTTACTGTAATTTTTGATAATTTATTTACAGTATATAAAATGAATTTGTTGTACTTTTAGTTAATATTATATATACAATATATGAAATATATTTACTGTACATTTTGATATTTTATGTACAGTATAGAAGATATATTTGGTGTCCTTTTGATATTTTATGTAAATTATATAATATATATTTGGTGAAGTTTGTGATATTTTACATAGGGTGTGTAATATATATTTACTGTACTTTTTGATATTTTATTTACCGTATATAATATACCTTTGGTGTAATTTTTGATATTTTATGTACAGTATATTAAATATAAATAGTGTAGTTTTGATAGTTTATTTACAGTATATATAACACATATTTGGTGTACTTTTTGATATTTTATGTACAGTATGTAATATATGTTTACTGTAATTTTTGATAATGTATTTACAGTATATAAAATGTATTTGGTGTACTTTTAGTTAATATATGTACAATATATGAAATATATTTACTGTAGTTTTTGATATTTTATGTACAGTATATAAGATATATTTGGTGTCCTTTTGATATTTTATGTAAATTATATGATATATATTTGGTGTAGATTGTGATATTTTACATAGGGTGTGTAATATATATTTACTGTACTTTTTGATATTTTATTTACAGTAAATAATATACATTTGGTTTAATTTTTGATATTTTATGTACAGTATATTAAATATGATTACTGCAGTTTTTGATAGTTTATTTACAGTATATAAAACACAAATTTGGTGTACTTTTGATATTTTATGTACAGAATGTAATATATATTTACTGTACATTTTGATATTTTATTTACAGTATATAAAATGTATTTGGTGTACTTTTAGTTAATATTATATGTTCAATATATGAAATATATTTACTGTACATTTTGATATTTCATGTTCAGTATATAAGATATATTTGGTGTCCTTTTGTTATTTTATGTAAATTATATAATATATATTTGGTGTAGTTGGTGATATTTTACATAGGGTGTGTAATATATATTTACTGTACTTTTTGGTATTTTCTTTACAGTAAATAATATATATTTGGTGTAATTTTTGATATTTTATGTACAGTATATTAAATATAATTAGTGTAGTTTTGATAGTTTATTTACAGTATAGATAACACATATTTGGTGTACTTTTTGATATTTTATGTACAATATGTAATATATATTTACTGTAATTTTTGATATTTTATTTACAGTATATAAAATGTATTTGGTGTACTTTTAGTTAATATTTTATATACAATATATGAAATATATTTACTGTACATTTTGATATTTTATGTACAGTATAGAAGATATATTTGGTGTCCTTTTGATATTTTATGTAAATTATATAATATATATTTGGTGAAGTTTGTGATATTTTACATAGGGTGTGTAATATATATTTACTGTACTTTTTGATATTTTATTTACAGTATATAATATACATTTGGTGTAATTTTTGATATTTTATGTACAGTATATTAAATATAATTACTGTAGTTTTTGATAGTTTATTTACAGTATATATTACACATATTTGGTGTACTTTTTGATATTTTATGTACAGTATGTAATTTATATTTACTGTATAATTGATATTTTATTTACAGTATATAAAATGTATTTGGTGTACTTTTAGTTAATATTATATGTACAATATAGGAAATATATTTACTGTACATTTTGATATTTTATGTACACTATATAAGATATATTTGGTGTCCTTTTGATATTTTATGTAAATTATATGATATATATTTGGTGTAGATTGTGATATTTTACATAGGGTGTGAAAGATATATTTACTGTACTTTTTGATATTTTATTCACAGTAAATAATATACATTTGGTTTAATTTTTGATATTTTATGTACAATATATAAAATATAATTACTGCAGTTTTTGATAGTTTATTTACAGTATATAAAACACAAATTTGGTGTACTTTTTGATATATTATGTACAGAATGTAATATATATTTACTGTACATTTTGATATTTTATTTACAGTATATAAAATGTATTTGGTGTACTTTTAGTTAATATTATATGTACAATATATGAAATATATTTACTGTACATTTTGATATTTCATGTTCAGTATATAAGATATATTTGGTGTCCTTTTGATATTTTATGTAAATTATATAATATATATTTGGTGTAGTTTGTGATATTTTACATAGGGTGTGTAATATATATTTACTGTACTTTTTGGTATTTTCCTGACAGTAAATAATATATATTTGGTGTAATTTTTGATATTTTATGTACAGTATATTAAATATAATTAGTGTAGTTTTGATAGTTTATTTACAGTATATATAACACATATTTGGTGTACTGTTTGATATTTTATGTACAGTATGTAATATATATTTACTGTAATTTTTGATAATTTATTTACAGTATATAAAATGTATTTGGTGTACTTTTAGTTAATATTATATATACAATATATGAAATATATTTACTGTACATTTTGATATTTTATGTACAGTATAGAAGATATATTTGGTGTCCTTTTGATATTTTATGTAAATTATATAATATATATTTGGTGAAGTTTGTGATATTTTACATAGGGTGTGTAATATATATTTACTGTACTTTTTGATATTTTTTTTACCGTATATAATATAGATTTGGTGTAATTTTTGATATTTTATGTACAGTATATTAAATATAATTACTGTAGTTTTTGATAGTTTATTTACATTATATATAACACATATTTGGTGTACTTTTTGATATTTTATGTACAGTATGTAATATATATTTACTGTATTTTTGATATTTTATTTACAGTATATAAAATGTATTTGGTGTACTTTTAGTTAATATTATATGTACAATATAGGAAATATATTTACTGTACATTTTGATTTTTATGTACACTATATAAGATATATTTGGGGTCCTTTTGATATTTTATGTAAATTATATAATATATATTTGGTGTAGTTTGTGATATTTTACATAGGGTGTGTAAGATATATTTAGTGTACTTTTTGATATTTTATTTACAGTAAATAATATACATTTGGTGTAATTTTTGATATTTTATGTACAGTATGTTAAATATAATTACTGCAGTTTTTGATAGTTTATTTACAGTATATATAACACATATTTGGTGTACTTCTTGATATTTTATGTACAGAATGTAATATATATTTACTGTACTTTTGATATTTTATTTACAGTATATAAAATGTATTTGGTGTACTTTTAGTTAATATTATATGTACAATATATGAAATATATTTACTGTACTTTTTGATATTTCATGTTCAGTATATAAGATATATTTGGTGTCCTTTTGATATTTTATGTAAATTATATAATATATATTTGTTGTAGTTTGTGATATTTTACATAGGGTGTGTAATATATATTTACTGTACTTTTTGGTATTTTCTTTACAGTAAATAATATATATTTGGTGTAATTTTTGATATTTTATGTACAGTATATTAAATATAATTAGTGTAGTTTTGAAAGTTTATTTACAGTATATATAACACATATTTGGTGTACTTTTTGATATTTTATGTACAGTATGTAATATATATTTACTGTAATTTTTGATAATTTATTTACAGTATATAAAATGTATTTGGTGTACTTTATTTAATATTATATATAAAATATATGAAATATATTTACTGTACATTTTGATACTTTATGCACAGTATAGAAGATATATTTGGTGTCCTTTTGATATTTTATGTAAATTATATAATATATATTTGGTGAAGTTTGTGATATTTTACATAGGGTGTGTAATATATATTTACTGTACTTTTTGATATTTTGTTTACAGTATATAAAATGTATTTGGTGTACTTTTAGTTAACATTATAAGTAAAATATATGAAATATATTTACTGTAATTTTGATATTTTATGTACAGTATATAAGATATATTTGGTGTCCTTTTGATATTTTATGTAAATTATATAATATATATTTGGTGTAGATTGTGATATTTTACATAGGGTGTGTAAGATATATTTACTGTGCTTTTTGATATTTTATTTACAGTAAATATTATACATTTGGTGTAATTTTTGATATTTTATGTACAGTATATTAAATATAATTACTGCAGTTTTTGATAGTTTATTTACAGTATATATAACACATATTTGGTGTACTTTTTGATATTTTATGTACAGAATGTAATATATATTTACTGTACTTTTGATATTTTATTTACAGTATATAAAATGTATTTGGTGTACTTTTAGTTAATATTATATGTACAATATATGAAATATATTTACTGTACTTTTTGATATTTCATGTTCAGTATATAAGGTATATTTGGTGTCCTTTTGATATTTTATGTAAATTATATAATATATATTTGGTGTAGTTTGTGATATTTTACATAGGGTGTGTAATATATATTTACTGTACTTTTTGGTATTTTCTTTACAGTAAATAATATATATTTGGTGTAATTTTTGATATTTTATGTACAGTATATTAAATATAATTAGTGTAGTTTTGATAGTTTAATTACAGTATATATTACACATATTTGGTGTACTTTTTGATATTTTATGTACAGTATCTAATATATATTTACTGTATTTTTGTTGCTTTATTTACAGTATATAAAATGTATTTGGTGTACTATTAGTTAATATTATATGTACAATATAGGAAATATATTTACTGTACATTTTGATATTTTATGTACACTATATAAGATATATTTGGTGTCCTTTTGATATTTTATGTAAATTATATAATATATATTTGGTGTAGATTGTGATATTTTACATAGGGAGTGTAACATATATTTACTGTACTTTTTGATATTTTATTTACAGTAAATAATATACATTTGGTGTAATTTTTGATATTTTATGTACAGTATATTATATATAATTACTGTGGATTTGATAGTTTATTTACAGTATATATTACACATATTTGGTGTAATTTTTGATATTTTATGTACAGTATGTAATATATATTTACTCTACTATTTGATATTTTATTTACAGTATATAAAATGTATTTGGTGTACTTTTAGTTAATATTATATGTACAATATATGAAATATATTTACGGTACATTTTGATATTTTATGTTCAGCATATAAGGTATATATGGTGTCCTTTCGATATTTTATGTAAATTACATAATATAAGTTTGGTGTAGATTGTGATATTTTACATAGGGTGTGTAATATATATTTACTGTACATTTTGATATTTTATTTACACTATATAAAATATACTTGGTGTACTTTTAGTTAACATTATATGTACAATATATGAAATATATTTACTCTAATTTTGATATTTTCTGTACAGTATATAAGACATATTCGGTGTCCTTTTGATATTTTATGTAAATTATATAATATATATTTGGTGTAGATTGTGATATTTTACATAGGGTGTGTAAGATATATTTACTGTACTTTTTGATATTTTATTTACAGTAAATAATATACATTTGGTTTAATTTTTTATATTTTATGTACAGTATATTAAATATAATTACTGCAGTTTTTGATAGTTTATTTACAGTATAGAAAACACAAATTTGGTGTACTTTTTGATATTTTATGTACAGAATGTAATATATATTTACTGTACATTTTGATATTTTACTTACAGTATATAAAATGTATTTGGTGTACTTTTAGTTAATATTATATATACAATATATGAAATATATTTACTGTACATTTTGATATTTCATGTTCAGTATATAAGATATATTTGGTGTCCTTTTGATATTTTATGTAAATTATATAATATATATTTGGTGTAGTTTGTGATATTTTACATAGGGTGTGTAATATATATTTACTGTACTTTTTGGTATTTTCTGTACAGTAAATAATATATATTTGGTGTAATTTTTGATATTTTATGTACAGTATATTAAATATAATTAGTGTAGTTTTGATAGTTTATTTACAGTATATGTAACACATATTTGGTGTACTTTTTGATATTTTATGTACAGTATGTAATATATATTTACTGTAATTTTTGATAATTTATTTACAGTATATAAAATGTATTTGGTGTACTTTTAGTTAATATTATATATACAATATATGAAATATATTTACTGTACATTTTGATATTTTATGTACAGTATAGAAGATATATTTGGTGTCCTTTTGACATTTTATGTAAATTATATAATATATATTTGGTGTAGTTTGTGATATTTTACATAGGGTGTGTAATATATATTTACTGTATTTTTGATATTTTATTTACAGTATATAAAATGTATTTGGTGTACTTTTAGTTAACATTATATGTACAATATATGAAATATATTTACTGTAATTTTGATATTTTATGTACAGTATATAAGATATATTTTGTGTCCTTTTGATATTTTATGTAAATTATATAATATATATTTGGTGTAGATTGTGATATTTTACATAGGGTGTGTAAGATATATTTACTGTACTTTTTGATATTTTATTTACAGTAAATAATATACATTTGGTGTAATTTTTGATATTTTATGTACAGTATATTAAACATAATTACTGCAGTTTTTGATAGTTTATTTACAGTATATATAACACATATTTGGTGTAGTTTTTGATATTTTATGTACAGAATGTAATATATATTTACTGTACTTTTGATATTTTATTTACAGTATATAAAATGTATTTGGTGTACTTCTAGTTAATATTATATGTACAATATATGAAATATATTTACTGTACATTTTGATATTTCATGTTCAGTATATAAGGTATATTTGGTGTCCTTTTGATATTTTATGTAAATTATATAATATATATTTGGTATAGATTGTGATATTTTACATAGGGAGTGTAAGATATATTTACTGTACTTTCTGATATTTTATTTACAGTAAATAATATACATTTGGTGTAATTTTTGATATTTTATGTACAGTATATTATATATAATTACTGTGGATTTGATAGTTTATTTACAGTATATATTACACATATTTGGTGTACTTTTTGATATTTTATGTACAGTATGTAACATATATTTACTCTACTATTTTATATTTTATTTACAGTATATAAAATGTATTTGGTGTACTTTTAGTTAATATTATATGTACAATATATGAAATATATTTACGGTACATTTTGATATTTTATGTTCAGCATATAAGGTATATATGGTGTCCTTTCGATATTTTATGTAAATTACATAATATAAGTTTGGTGTAGATTGTGATATTTTACATAGGGTGTGTAATATATATTTACTGTATATTTTGATATTTTATTTACACTATATAAAATATATTTGGTGTACTTTTAGTTAACATTATATGTCCAATATATGAAATATATTTACTGTAATTTTGATATTTTATGTACAGTATATAAGATATATTTTGTGTCCTTTTGATATTTTATGTAAATTATATAATATATATTTGGTGTAGATTGTGATAATTTACATAGGGTGTGTAAGATATATTTACTGTACCTTTTGATATTTTATTTACAGTAAATAATATACATTTGGTTTAATTTTTGATATTTTATGTACAGTATATTAAATATAATTACTGCAGTTTTTGATAGTTTATTTACAGTATATATAACACATATTTGGTGTACTTCTTGGTATTTTATGTACAGAATGTAATATATATTTACTGTACATTTTGATATTTTATTTACAGTATATAAAATGTATTTGGTGTACTTTTAGTTAATATTATATGTACAATATATGAAATATATTTACTGTACTTTTTGATATTTCATGTTCAGTATATAAGATATATTTGGTGTCCTTTTGATATTTTATGTATATTATATAATATATATTTGTTGTAGTTTGTGATATTTTACATAGGGTGTGTAATATATATTTACTGTACTTTTTGGTATTTTCTTTACAGTAAATACTATATATTTGGTGTAATTTTTGACATTTTATGTACAGTATATTAAATATAATTAGTGTAGTTTTGATAGTTTATTTACAGTATATATAACACATATTTGGTGTACTTTTTGATATTTTATGTACAGTATGTAATATATATTTACTGTAATTTTTGATAATTTATTTACAGTATATAAAATGTATTTGGTGTACTTTATTTAATATTATATATACAATATATGAAATATATTTACTGTACATTTTGATACTTTATGCACAGTATAGAAGATATATTTGGTGTCCTTTTGATATTTTATGTAAATTATATAATATATATTTGGTGAAGTTTGTGATATTTTACATAGGGTGTGTAATATATATTTACTGTACTTTTTGATATTTTGTTTACAGTATATAAAATGTATTTGGTGTACTTTTAGTTAACATTATATGTACAATATATGAAATATATTTACTGTAATTTTGATATTTTATGTACAGTATATAAGATATATTTGGTGTCCTTTTGATATTTTATGTAAATTATATAATATATATTTGGTGTAGATTGTGATATTTTACATAGGGTGTGTAAGATATATTTACTGTACTTTTTGATATTTTATTTACAGTAAATATTATACATTTGGTGTAATTTTTGATATTTTATGTACAGTATATTAAATATAATTACTGCAGTTTTTGATAGTTTATTTACAGTATATATAACACATATTTGGTGTACTTTTTGATATTTTATGTACAGAATGTAATATATATTTACTGAACTTTTGATATTTTATTTACAGTATATAAAATGTATTTGGTGTACTTTTAGTTAATATTATATGTACAATATATGAAATATATTTACTGTACTTTTTGATATTTCATGTTCAGTATATAAGGTATATTTGGTGTCCTTTTGATAATTTATGTAAATTATATAATATATATTTGGTGTAGTTTGTGATATTTAACATACGGTGTGTAATATATATTTACTGTACTTTTTGGTATTTTCTTTACAGTAAATAATATATATTTGGTGTAATTTTTGATATTTTATGTACAGTATATTAAATATAATTAGTGTAGTTTTGATAGTTTAATTACAGTATATATTACACATATTTGGTGTACATTTGATATTTTATGTACAGTATCTAATATATATTTACTGTATTTTTGTTGCTTTATTTACAGTATATAAAATCTATTTGGTGTACTATTAGTTAATATTATATGTACAATATAGGAAATATATTTACTGTACATTTTGATATTTTATGTACACTATATAAGATATATTTGGTGTCCTTTTGATATTTTATGTAAATTATAGAATATATATTTGGTGTAGATTGTGATATTTTACATAGGGTGTGTAAGATATATTTACTGTACTTTTTGATATTTTATTTACAGTAAATAATATACATTTGGTGTAATTTTTGATATTTTATGTACAGTATATTATATATAATTACTGTGGATTTGATAGTTTATTTACAGTATATATTACACATATTTGGTGTACTTTTTGATATTTTATATACAGTATGTAATATATATTTACTCTACTATTTGATATTTTATTTACAGTATATAAAATGTATTTGGTGTACTTTTAGTTAATATTATATGTACAATATATGAAATATATTTACGGTACATTTTGATATTTTATGTTCAGCATATAAGGTATATATGGTGTCCTTTTGATATTTTATGTAAATTACATAATATAAGTTTGGTGTAGATTGTGATATTTTACATAGGGTGTGTAATATATATTTACTGTACATTTTGATATTTTATTTACACTATATAAAATATATTTGGTGTACTTTTAGTTAACATTATATGTACAATATAGGAAATATATTTACTGTAATTTTGATATTTTTTGTACAGTATATAAGATATATTTGGTGTCCTTTTGATATTTTATGTAAATTATATAATATATATTTCGTGTAGATTGTGATATTTTACATAGGGTGTGTAAGATATATTTACTGTACTTTTTGATATTTTATTCACAGTAAATAATATACATTTGGTTTAATTTTTGATATTTTATGTACAGTATATAAAATATAATTACTGCAGTTTTTGATAGTTTATTTACAGTATATAAAACACAAATTTGGTGTACTTTTTGATATTTTATGTACAGAATGTAATATATATTTACTGTACATTTTGATATTTTATTTACAGTATATAAAATGTATTTGGTGTACTTTTAGTTAATATTATATTTACAATATATGAAATATATTTACTGTACATTTTGATATTTCATGTTCAGTATATAAGATATATTTGGTGTCCTTTTGATATTTTATGTAAATTATATAATATATATTTGGTGTAGTTTGTGATATTTTACATAGGGTGTGTAATATATATTTACTGTACTTTTTGGTATTTTCTGTACAGTAAATAATATATATTTGGTGTAATTTTTGATATTTTATGTACAGTATATTAAATATAATTAGTGTAGTTTTGATAGTTTATTTACAGTATATATAACACATATTTGGTGTACTTTTTGATATTTTATGTACAGTATGTAATATATATTTACTGTAATTTTTGATAATTTATTTACAGTATATAAAATGTATTTGGTGTACTTTTAGTTAATATTATGTATACAATATATGAAATATATTTACTGTACATTTTGATATTTTATGTACAGTATAGAAGATATATTTGGTTTCCTTTTGATATTTTATGTAAATTATATAATATATATTTGGTGAAGTTTGTGATATTTTACATAGGGTGTGTAATATATATTTACTGTACTTTTTGATATTTTATTTACAGTATATAAAATGTATTTGGTGTACTTTTAGTAAATATTATATGTACAATATATGAAATATATTTACTGTATATTTTGATATTTCATTTTCAGTATATAAGGTATATTTGGTGTCCTTTTGATATTTTATGTAAATTATATAATATATATTTGGTGTAGATTGTGATATTTTACATAGGGTGTGTAAGATATATTTACTGTACTTTTTGATATTTTATTTACAGTAAATAATATACATTTGGTGTAATTTTTGATATTTTATGTACAGTATATTAAATATAATTACTGCAGTTTTTGATAGTTTATTTACAGTATATAAAACACAAATTTGGTGTACTTTTTGATATATTATGTACAGAATGTAATATATATTTACTGTACATTTTGATATTTTATTTACAGTATATAAAATGTATTTGGTGTACTTTTAGTTAATATTACATGTACAATATATGAAATATATTTACTGTACATTTTGATATTTCATGTTCAGTATATAAGATATATTTGGTGTCCTTTTGATATTTTATGTAAATTATATAATATATATTTGGTGTAGTTTGTGATATTTTACATAGGGTGTGTAATATATATTTACTGTACTTTTTGGTATTTTCTTTACAGTAAATAATATATATTTGGTGTAATTTTTGATATTTTATGTACAGTATATTAAATATAATTAGTGTAGTTTTGATAGTTTATTTACAGTATATATAACACATATTTGGTGTACTTTTTGATATTTTATGTACAGTATGTAATATATATTTACTGTAATTTTTGATAATTTATTTACAGTATTTAAAATGTATTTGGTGTACTTTTAGTTAATATTATATATACAATATATGAAATATATTTACTGTACATTTTGATATTTTATGTACAGTATATAAGATATATTTTGTGTCCTTTTGATATTTTATGTAAATTATATAATATATATTTGGTGTAGATTTTGATATTTTACATAGGGTGTGTAAGATATATTTACTGTACTTTTTGATATTTTATTTACAGTAAATAATATACATTTGGTGTAATTTTTGATATTTTATGTACAGTATATTAAACATAATTACTGCAGTTTTTGATAGTTTATTTACAGTATATATAACACATATTTGGTGTAGTTTTTGATATTTTATGTACAGAATGTAATATATATTTACTGTACTTTTGATATTTTATTTACAGTATATAAAATGTATTTGATGGACTTCTAGTTAATATTATATGTACAATATATGAAATATATTTACTGTACATTTTGATATTTCATGTTCAGTATATAAGGTATATTTGGTGTCCTTTTGATATTTTATGTAAATTATATAATATATATTTGGTGTAGATTGTGATATTTTACATAGGGAGTGTAAGATATATTTACTGTACTTTCTGATATTTTATTTACAGTAAATAATATACATTTGGTGTAATTTTTGATATTTTATGTACAGTATATTATATATAATTACTGTGGATTTGATAGTTTATTTACAGTATATATTACACATATTTGGTGTACTTTTTGATATTTTATGTACAGTATGTAACATATATTTACTCTACTATTTTATATTTTATTTACAGTATATAAAATATATTTGGTGTACTTTTAGTTAATATTATATGTACAATATATGAAATATATTTACGGTACATTTTGATATTTTATGTTCAGCATATAAGGTATATATGGTGTCCTTTCGATATTTTATGTAAATTACACAATATAAGTTTGGTGTAGATTGTGATATTTTACATAGGGTGTGTAATATATATTTACTGTATATTTTGATATTTTATTTACACTATATAAAATATATTTGGTGTACTTTTAGTTAACATTATATGTACAATATATGAAATATATTTACTGTAATTTTGATATTTTATGTACAGTATATAAGATATATTTGGTGTCCTTTTGATATTTTATGTAAATTATATAATATATATTTGGTGTAGATTGTGATAATTTACATAGGATGTGTAAGATATATTTACTGTACCTTTTGATATTTTATTTACAGTAAATAATATACATTTGGTTTAATTTTTGATATTTTATGTACAGTATATTAAATATAATTACTGCAGTTTTTGATAGTTTATTTACAGTATATATAACACATATATGGTGTACTTTTTGATATTTTATGTACAGTATGTAATATATATTTACTGTAATTTTTGATAATTTATTTACAGTATATAAAATGTATTTGGTGTACTTTTAGTTAATATTATATATACAATATATGAAATATATTTACTGTACATTTTGATATTTTATGTACAGTATAGAAGATATATTTGGTGTCCTTTTGATATTTTATGTAAATTATATAATATATATTTGGTGAAGTTTGTGATATTTTACATAGGGTGTGTAATATATATTTACTGTAATTTTGATATTTTATTTACAGTATATAAAATGTATTTGGTGTACTTTTAGTTAATATTATATGTACAATATATGAAATATATTTACTGTACATTTTGATATTTCATGTTCAGTATATAAGGTATATTTGGTGTCCTTTTGATATTTTATGTAAATTATATAATATATATTTGGTGTAGATTGTGATATTTTACATAGGGTGTGTAAGATATATTTACTGTACTTTTTGATATTTTATTTACAGTAAATAATTTACATTTGGTGTAATTTTTGATATTTTATGTACAGTATATTAAATATAATTACTGCAGGTTTTGATAGTTTATTTACAGTATATAAAACACAAATTTGGTGTACTTTTTGATATATTATGTACAGAATGTAATATATATTTACTGTACATTTTGATATTTTATTTACAGTATATAAAATGTATTTGGTGTACTTTTAGTTAATATTAAATGTACAATATATGAAATATATTTACTGTACATTTTGATATTTCATGTTCAGTATATAAGATATATTTGGTGTCCTTTTGATATTTTATGTAAATTATATAATATATATTTGGTGTAGTTTGTGATATTTTACATAGGGTGTGTAATATATATTTACTGTACTTTTTGGTATTTTCTTTACAGTTAATAATATATATTTGGTGTAATTTTTGATATTTTATGTACAGTATATTAAATATAATTAGTGTAGTTTTGATAGTTTATTTACAGTATATATAACACATATTTGGTGTACTTTTTGATATTTTATGTACAGTATGTAATATATATTTACTGTAATTTTTGATAATTTATTTACAGTATATAAAATGTATTTGGTGTACTTTTAGTTAATATTATATATACAATATATGAAATATATTTACTGTACATTTTGATATTTTATGTACAGTATAGAAGATATATTTGGTGTCCTTTTGATATTTTATGTAAATTATATAATATATATTTGGTGAAGTTTGTGATATTTTACATAGGGTGTGTAATATATATTTACTGTATTTTTGATATTTTATTTACAGTATATAAAATGTATTTGGTGTACTTTTAGTTAACATTATATGTACAATATATGAAATATATTTACTGTAATTTTGATATTTTACGTACAGTATATAAGATATATTTTGTGTCCTTTTGATATTTTATGTAAATTATATAATATATATTTGGTGTAGATTGTGATATTTTACACAGGGTGTGTAAGATATATTTACTGTACTTTTTGATATTTTATTTACAGTAAATAATATACATTTGGTGTAATTTTTGATATTTTATGTACAGTATATTAAACATAATTACTACAGTTTTTGATAGTTTATTTACAGTATATATAACACATATTTGGTGTACTTTTTGATATTTTATGTACAGAATGTAATATATATTTACTGTACATTTGATATTTTATTTACAGTATATAAAATGTATTTGGTGTACTTTTAGTTAATATTATATGTACAATATATGAAATATATTTACTGTACATTTTGATATTTCATGTTCAGTATATAAGGTATATTTGGTGTCCTTTTGATATTTTATGTAAATTATAGAATATATATTTGGTGTAGATTGTGATATTTTACATAGGGTGTGTAAGATATATTTACTGTACTTTTTGATATTTTATTTACAGTAAATAATATACATTTGGTGTAATTTTTGATATTTTATGTACAGTATACTATATATAATTACTGTGGATTTGATAGTTTATTTACAGTATATATTACACATATTTGGTGTACTTTTTGATATTTTATATACAGTATGTAATATATATTTACTCTACTATTTGATATTTTATTTACAGTATATAAAATGTATTTGGTGTACTTTTAGTTAATATTATATGTACAATATATGAAATATATTTACGGTACATTTTGATATTTTATGTTCAGCATATAAGTTATATATGGTGTCCTTTTGATATTTTATGTAAATTACATAATATAAATTTGGTGTAGATTGTGATATTTTACATAGGGTGTGTAATATATATTTACTGTACATTTTGATATTTTATTTACACTATATAAAATATATTTGGTGTACTTTTAGTTAACATTATATGTACAATATAGGAAATATATTTACTGTAATTTTGATATTTTTTGTACAGTATATAAGATATATTTGGTGTCCTTTTGATATTTTATGTAAATTATATAATATATATTTCGTGTAGATTGTGATATTTTACATAGGGTGTGTAATATATATTTACTGTACTTTTTGATATTTTATTTACCGTATATAATATACATTTGGTGTAATTTTTGATATTTTATGTACAGTATATTAAATATAATTACTGTAGTTTTTGATAGTTTATTTACATTATATATTACACATATTTGGTGTACTTTTTGATATTTTATGTACAGTATGTAATATATATTTACTGTATTTTGATATTTTATTTACAGTATATAAAATGTATTTGGTGTACTTTTAGTTAATATTATATGTACAATATAGGAAATATATTTACTGTACATTTTGATATTTTATGTACACTATATAAGATATATTTGGTGTCCTTTTGATATTTTATGTAAATTATATAATATATATTTGGTGTAGATTGTGATATTTTACATAGGGTGTGTAAGATATATTTACTGTACTTTTTGATAATTTATTTACAGTAAATAATATACATTTGGTTTAATTTTTGATATTTTATGTACAGTATATTAAATATAATTACTGCAGTTTTTGATAGTTTATTTACAGTATATAAAACACTAATTTGGAGTACTTTTTGATATTTTATGTACAGAATGTAATATATATTTACTGTACATTTTGATATTTTATTTACAGTATATAAAATGTATTTGGTGTACTTTTAGTTAATATTATATGTACAATCTATGAAATATATTTACTGTACATTTTGATATTTCATGTTCAGTATATAAGATATATTTCGTGTCCTTTTGATATTTTATGTAAATTATATAATATATATTTGGTGTAGTTTGTGATATTTTACATAGGGTGTGTGATATATATTTGCTGTACTTTTTGGTATTTTCTTTACAGTAAATAATATATATTTGGTGTAATATTTGATATTTTATGTACAGTATATTAAATATAATTAGTGTAGTTTTGATAGTTTATTTACATTATATATAACACATATTTGGTGTACTTTTTGATATTTTATGTACAGTATGTAATATATATTCACTGTAATTTTTGATATATTATTTACACTATATAAAATGTATTTGGTGTACTTTTAGTTAATATTATATGTACAATATATGAAATATATTTAGCGTACCTTTTGATATTTTATGTACAGTATATAAGATATATTTGGTGTCCTTTTGATATTTTATGTAAATTATATAATATATATTTAGTGTAGATTGTGATATTTTACATAGGGTGTGTAATATATATTTACTGTACTTTTTGATATTTTATTTACAGTAAATATTATACATTTGGTGTAATTTTTGATATTTTATGTACAGTATATTAAATATAATTACTGTAGTTTTTGATTGTTTATTTACAGTATATATAACACATATTTGGTGTACTTTTTGATATTTTATGTACAGTATGTAATATATATTTACTGTAATTTTTGATAATTTATTTACAGTATATAAAATGTATTTGGTGTACTTTTAGTTAATATTATATATACAAAATATGAAATATATTTACTGTACATTTTGATATTTTATGTACATTATAGAAGATATATTTGGTGTCCTTTTGATATTTTATGTAAATTATATAATATATATTTGGTGAAGTTTGTGATATTTTACATAGGGTGTGTAATATATATTTACTGTACTTTTTGATATTTTATTTACAGTATATAATATACATTTGGTGTAATTTTTGATATTTTATGTACAGTATATTAAATATAATTAGTGTAGTTTTGATAGTTTATTTACAGTATATATAACACATATTTGGTGTACTTTTTGATATTTTATGTACAGTATGTAATATATGTTTACTGTAATTTTTGATAATGTATTTACAGTATATAAAATGTATTTGGTGTACTTTTAGTTAATATTATATGTACAATATATGAAATATATTTACTGTAGTTTTTGATATTTTATGTACAGTATATAAAATATATTTGGTGTCTTTTTGATATTTTATGTAAATTATATGATATATATTTGGTGTAGATTGTGATATTTTACATAGGGTGTGTAATATATATTTACTGTACTTTTTGATATTTTATTTACAGTAAATAATATACATTTGGTTTAATTTTTGATATTTTATGTACAGTATATTAAATATAATTACTGCAGTTTTTGATAGTTTATTTACAGTATATAAAACACAAATTTGGTGTACTTTTGATATTTTATGTACAGAATGTAATATATATTTACTGTACTTTTGATATTTTATTTACAGTATATAAAATGTATTTGGTGTACTTTTAGTTAATATTATATGTTCAATATATGAAATATATTTACTGTACATTTTGATATTTCATGTTCAGTATATAAGATATATTTGGTGTCCTTTTGATATTTTATGTAAATTATATAATATATATTTGGTGTAGTTGGTGATATTTTACATCGGGTGTGTAATATATATTTACTGTACTTTTTGGTATTTTCTTTACAGTAAATAATATATATTTGGTGTAATTTTAGATATTTTATGTACAGTATATTAAATATAATTAGTGTAGTTTTGATAGTTTATTTACAGTATATATAACACTTATTTGGTGTACTTTTTGATATTTTATGTACAGTATGCAATATATATTTACTGTAATATTTGATAATTTATTTACAGTATATAAAATGTATTTGGTGTACTTTTAGTTAATATTATATGTACAATATATGAAATATATTTACTGTACATTTTCATATTTTATGTACAGTATATAAGATATATTTGGTGTCCTTTTGATATTTTATGTAAATTATATAATATATATTTGGTGAAGTTTGTGATATTTTACATATGGTGTGTAATATATATTTACTGTACTTTTTGATATATTATTTACAGTATATAAAATGTATTTGGTGTACTTTTAGTTAGTATTATATGTACAATATATGAAATATATTTACTGTACTTTTTGATATTTTATGTACAGTATAGAAGATATATTTGGTGTCCTTTTGATATTTTATGTAAATTATATAATATATATTTGATGTAGATTGTGATATTTTACATATGGTGTGCAATATATATTTACTGTACTTTTTGATATTTTATTTACAGTAAATAATATACATTTGGTGTAATTTTTGATATTTTATGTACAGTATATTAAATATAATTACTGTAGTATTTCATAGTTTATTTACAGTATATATAACATATTTGGTGTACTTTTTGATATTTTATGTACAGTATGTAATATATATTTACTGTATATTTTGATATTTTATTTACAGTATATAAAATATATTTGGTGTATTTTTATTTAATATTATATGTACCATATATGAAATATATTTACTGTACATTTTGATATTTTATGTACAGTATATAAGATATAATTCGTGTCCTTTTGATATTTTATGTAAATTATATAATATATATTTGGTGTAGTTTGTGATATTTTACATAGGGTGTGTAATATATATTTACTGTACTTTTTGGTATTTTCTTTACAGTAAATAATATATATTTGGTGTAATTTTTGGTATTTTATGTACAGTATATTAAATATAATTAGTGTTGTTTTGATAGTTTATTTACAGTATATATAACACATATTTGGTGTACTTTTTGATATTTTATGTACAGTATGTAATATATATTTACTGTAATTTTTGATAATTTATTTACAGTATATAAAATGAATTTGGTGTGCTTTTAGTTAATATTATATATACAATATATGAAATATATTTACTGTAAGTTTTGATATTTTATGTACAGTATAGAAGATACATTTGGTGTCCTTTTGATATTTTATGTAAATTATATAATATATATTTGGTGTAGATTGTGATATTTTACATAGGGTGTGTAAGATATATTTACTGTACTTTTTGATATTTTATTTACAGTAAATAATATACATTTGGTTTAATTTTTGATATTTTATGTACAGTATATTAAATATAATTACTGCAGTTTTTGATAGTTAATTTACAGTATATAAAACACAAATTTGGTGTACTTTTTGATATTTTATGTACAGAATGTAATATATATTTACTGTACATTTTGATATTTTATTTACAGTATATAAAATGTATTTGGTGTACTTTTAGTTAATATTATATGTACAATATATGAAATATATTTACTGTACATTTTGATATTTCATGTTCAGTATATAAGATATATTTGGTGTCCTTTTGATATTTTATGTAAATTATATAATATATATTTGGTGTAGTTTGTGATATTTTACATAGGGTGTGTAATATATATTTACTGTACTTTTTGGTATTTTCTTTACAGTAAATAATATATATTTGGTGTAATTTTTGGTATTTTATGTACAGTATATTAAATATAATTAGTGTAGTTTTGATAGTTTATTTACAGTATATATAACACATATTTGGTGTACTTTTTGATATTTTATGTACAGTATGTAATATATATTTACTGTAATTTTTGATAATTTATTTACAGTATATAAAATGAATTTGGTGTACTTTTAGTTAATATTATATATACAATATATGAAATATATTTACTGTAAGTTTTGATATTTTATGTACAGTATAGAAGATACATTTGGTGTCCTTTTGATATTTTATGTAAATTATATAATATATATTTGGTGAAGTTTGTGACATTTTACATAGGGTGTGTAATATATATTTACTGTACTTTTTGATATTTTATTTACAGTATATAATATACATTTGGTGTAATTTTTGATATTTTATGTACAGTATATTAAATATAATTAGTGTAGTTTTGATAGTTTATTTACAGTATATATAACACATATTTGGTGTACTTTTTGATATTTTATGTACAGTATGTAATATATGTTTACTGTAATTTTTGATAATGTATTTTCAGTATATAAAATGTATTTGGTGTACTTTTAGTTAATATTATATGTACAATATATGAAATATATTTACTGTAGTTTTTGATATTTTATGTACAGTATATAAGATATATTTGGTGTCCTTTTGATATTTTATGTAAATTATATGATATATATTTGGTGTAGATTGTGATATTTTACATAGGGTGTGTAATATATATTTACTGTACTTTTTGATATTTTATTTACAGTAAATAATATACATTTGGTTTAATTTTTGATATTTTATGTACAGTATATTAAATATAATTACTGCAGTTTTTGATAGTTAATTTACAGTATATAAAACACAAATTTGGTGTACTTTTTGATATTTTATGTACAGAATGTAATATATATTTACTGTACATTTTGATATTTTATTTACAGTATATAAAATGTATTTGGTGTACTTTTAGTTAATATTATATGTACAATCTATGAAATATATTTACTGTACATTTTGATATTTCATGTTCAGTATATAAGATATATTTGGTGTCCTTTTGATATTTTATGTAAATTATATAACATATATTTGGTGTAGTTTGTGACATTTTACATAGGGTGTGTAATATATATTTACTGTACTTTTTGGTATTTTCTTTACAGTAAATAATATATATTTGGTGTAATTTTTGATATTTTATGTACAGTATATTAAATATAATTAGTGTAGTTTTTATAGTTTATTTACAGTATATATAACACATATTTGGTGTACTTTTTGATATTTTATGTACAATATGTAATATATATTTACTGTAATTTTTGATAATTTATTTACAGTATATAAAATGTATTTGGTGTACTTTTAGTTAATATTATATATACAATATATGAAATATATTTACTGTACATTTTGATATATTATGTACAGTATAGAAGATATATTTGGTGTCCTTTTGATATTTTATGTAAATTATATAATATATATTTGGTGAAGTTTGTGATATTTTACATAGGGTGTGTAATATATATTTACTGTACTTTTTGATATTTTATTTACAGTATATAATATACATTTGGTGTAATTTTTGATATTTTATGTACAGTATATTAAATATAATTACTGTAGTTTTTGATAGTTTATTTACAGTATATATTACACATATTTGGTGTACTTTTTGACATTTTATGTACAGTATGTAATTTATATTTACTGTATTTTTGATATTTTATTTACAGTATATAAAATGTATTTGGTGTACTTTTAGTTAATGTTATATGTACAATATAGGAAATATATTTACTGTACATTTTGATATTTTATGTACACTATATAAGATATATTTGGTGTCCATTTGATATTTTATGTAAATTATATAATATATATTTGGTGTAGATTGTGATATTTTACATAGGGTGTGTATGATATATTTACTGTACTTTTTGATATTTTATTCACAGTAAATAATATACATTTGGTTTAATTTTTGATATTTTATGTACAGTATATAAAATATAATTACTGCAGTTTTTGATAGTTTATTTACAGTATATAAAACACAAATTTGGTGTACTTTTTGATATTTTATGTACAGAATGTAATATATATTTACTGTACATTTTGATATTTTATTTACAGTATATAAAATGTATTCGGTGTACTTTTAGTTAATATTATATGTACAATATATGAAATATATTTACTGTACATTTTGATATTTCATGTTCAGTATATAAGATATATTTGGTGTCCTTTTGATATTTTATGTAAATTATATAATATATATTTGGTGTAGTTTGTGATATTTTACATAGGGTGTGTAATATATATTTACTGTACTTTTTGGTATTTTCCTGACAGTAAATAATATATATTTGGTGTAATTTTTGATATTTTATGTACAGTATATTAAATATAATTAGTGTAGTTTTGATAGTTTATTTACAGTATATATAACACATATTTGGTGTACTTTTTGATATTTTATGTACAGTATGTAATATATATTTACTGTAATTTTTGATAATTTATTTACAGTATATAAAATGTATTTGGTGTACTTTTAGTTAATATTATATATACAATATATGAAATATATTTACTGTACATTTTGATATTTTATGTACAGTATAGAAGATATATTTGGTGTCCTTTTGATATTTTATGTACATTATATAATATATATTTGGTGAAGTTTGTGATATTTTACATAGGGTGTGTAATATATATTTACTGTACTTTTTGATATTTTATTTACCGTATATAATATACATTTGGTGTAATTTTTGATATTTTATGTACAGTATATTAAATATAATTACTGTAGTTTTTGATAGTTTATTTACATTATATATTACACATATTTGGTGTACTTTTTGATATTTTATGTACAGTATGTAATATATATTAACTGTATTTTTGATATTTTATTTACAGTATATAAAATGTATTTGGTGTACTTTTAGTTAATATTATATTTACAATAAAGGAAATATATTTACTGTACATTTTGTTACTTTATGTACACTATATAAGATATATTTGGTGTCCTTTTGATATTTTATGTAAATTATATAATATATATTTGGTGTAGATTGTGATATTTTACATAGGGTGTGTAAGATATATTTACTGTACTTTTTGATAATTTATTTACAGTAAATAATATACATTTGGTTTAATTTTTGATATTTTATGTACAGTATATTAAATATAAATACTGCAGTTTTTGATAGTTTATTTACAGTATATAAAACACTAATTTGGAGTACTTTTTGATATTTTATGTACAGAATGTAATATATATTTACTGTACATTTTGATATTTTATTTACAGTATATAAAATGTATTTGGTGTACTTTTAGTTAATATTATATGTACAATCTATGAAATATATTTACTGCACATTTTGATATTTCATGTTCAGTATATAAGATATATTTGGTGTCCTTTTGATATTTTATGTAAATTATATAATATATATTTGGTGTAGTTTGTGATATTTTACATAGGGTGTGTAATATATATTTGCTGTACTTTTTGGTATTTTCTTTACAGTAAATAATATATATTTGGTGTAATTTTTGGTATTTTATGTACAGTATATTAAATATAATTAGTGTAGTTTTGATAGTTTATTTACAGTATATATAACACATATTTGGTGTACTTTTTGATATTTTATGTACAGTATGTAATATATATTTACTGTAATTTTTGATAATTTATTTACAGTATATAAAATGTATTTGGTGTACTTTATTTAATATTATATATAAAATATATGAAATATATTCACTGTACATTTTGATATTTTATGTACAATATAGAAGATATATTTGGTGTCCTTTTGATATTTTATGTAAATTATATAATATATATTTGGTGAAGTTTGTGATATTTTACATAGGGTGTGTAATATATATTTACTGTACCTTTTGATATTTTATTTACAGTATATAAAATGTATTTGGTGTACTTTTAGTTAACATTATATGCACAATATATGAAATATATTTACTGTAATTTTGATATTTTATGTACAGTATATAAGATATATTTGGTGTCCTTTTGATATTTTATGTAAATTATATAATACATATTTGGTGTAGATTGTGATATTTTACATAGGGTGTGTAAGATATATTTACTGTAATTTTTGATATTTTATTTACAGTAAATATTATACATTTGGTGTAATTTTTGATATTTTATGTACAGTATATTAAATATAATTACTACAGTTTTTGATAGTATATTTACAGTATATATAACACATATTTGGTGTACTTTTTGATATTTTATGTACAGAATGTAATATATATTTACTGTACTTTGATATTTTATTTACAGTATATAAAATGTATTCGGTGTACTTTTAGTTAATATTATATGTACAATATATGAAATATATTTACTGTACATTTTGATATTTCATGTTCAGTATATAAGGTATATTTGGTGTCCTTTTGATATTTTATGTAAATTATATAATATATATTTGGTGTAGTTTGTGATATTTTACATAGGGTGTGTAAGATATATTTACTGTACTTTTTGATATTTTATTTACAGTAAATAATATACATTTGGAGTAATTTTTGATATTTTATGTACAGTATGTTTAATATAATTACTGCAGTTTTTGATAGTTTATTTACAGTATATATAACACATATTTGGTGTACTTTTTGATATTTTATGTACAGAAAGTAATATATATTTACTGTACTTTTGATATTTTATTTACAGTATATAAAATGTATTTGGTGTACTTTTAGTTAATATTATATGTACAATATATGAAATATATTTACTGTACTTTTTGATATTTAATGTTCAGTATATAAGATATATTTGGTGACCTTTTGATATTTTATGTAAATTATATAATATATATTTGGTGTAGTTTGTGATATTTTACATAGGGTGTGTAATATATATTTACTGTACTTTTTGGTATTTTCTTTACAGTAAATAATATATATTTGGTGTAATTTTTGATATTTTATGTACAGTATATTAAATATAATTAGTGTAGTTTTGATAGTTTATTTACAGTATATATAACACATATTTGGTGTACTTTTTGATATTTTATGTACAGTATGTAATATATATTTACTGTAATTTTTGATAATTTATTTACAGTATATAAAATGTATTTGGTGTACTTTATTTAATATTATATATACAATATATGAAATATATTTACTGTACATTTTGATACTTTATGCACAGTATAGAAGATATATTTGGTGTCCTTTTGATATTTTATGTAAATTATATAATATATATTTGGTGAAGTTTGTGATATTTTACATAGGGTGTGAAATATATATTTACTGTTCTTTTTGATATTTTATTTACAGTATATAAAATGTATTTGGTGTACTTTTAGTTAACATTATATGTACAATATATGAAATATATTTACTGTAATTTTGATATTTTATGTACAGTATATAAGATATATTTGGTGTCCTTTTGATATTTTATGTAAATTTTATAATATATATTTGGTGTAGATTGTGATATTTTACATAGGGTGTGTAAGATATATTTACTGTACTTTTTGATATTTTATTTACAGTAAATATTATACATTTGGTGTAATTTTTGATATTTTATGTACAGTATATTAAATATAATTACTGCAGTTTTTGATAGTTTATTTACAGTATATATAACACATATTTGGTGTACTTTTTGATATTTTATGTACAGAATGTAATATATATTTACTGTACTTTTGATATTTTATTTACAGTATATAAAATGTATTTGGTGTACTTTTAGTTAATATTATATGTACAATATATGAAATATATTTACTGTACTTTTTGATATTTCATGTTCAGTATATAAGGTATATTTGGTGTCCTTTTGATATTTTATGTAAATTGTATAATATATATTTGGTGTAGTTTGTGATATTTTACATAGTGTGTGTAATATATATTTACTGTACTTTTTGGTATTTTCTTTACAGTAAATAATATATATTTGGTTTAATTTTTGATATTTTATGTACAGTGTATTAAATATAATTAGTGTAGTTTTGATAGTTTAATTACAGTATATATTACACATATTTGGTGTACTTTTTGATATTTTATATACAGTATCTAATATACATTTAATGTATTTTTGATACTTTATTTACTGTATATAAAATATATTTGGTGTACTTTTAGTTAATATTATATGTACAATATAGGAAATATATTTACTGTACATTTTGATATTTTATGTACACTATATAAGATATATTTGGTGTCCTTTTGATATTTTATGTAAATTATATAATATATATTTGGTGTAGATTGTGATATTTTACATAGGGAGTGTAAGATATATTTACTGTACTTTTTGATATTTTATTTACAGTAAATAATATACATTTGGTGTAATTTTTGATATTTTATGTACAGTATATTATATATAATTACTGTGGATTTGATAGTTTATTTACAGTATATATTACACATATTTGGTGTACTTTTTGATATTTTATGTACATTATGTAATATATATTTACTCTACTATTTGATATTTTATTTACAGTATATAAAATGTATTTGGTGTACTTTTAGTTAATATTATATGTACAATATATGAAATATATTTACTGTAATTTTTGATATTTTATGTACAGTATATAATCTATATTTGGTGTCCTTTTGATATTTTATGTAAATTATATAATATATATTTGGTGTAGATTGTGATATTTTACATAGGGTGTGTAATATATATTTACTGTACTTTTTGGTATTTTCTTTACAGTAAATAATATATATTTGGTGTAATTTTTGATATTTTATGTACAGTATATTAAATATAATTAGTGTAGTTTTGATAGTTTATTTACAGTATATATAACACATATTTGGTGTACTTTTTGATATTTTATGTACAGTATGTAACATATATTTACTGTAATTTTTGATAATTTATTTACAGTATATAAAATGAATTTGGTGTACTTTTAGTTAATATTATATATACAATATATGAAATATATTTACTGTACATTTTGATATTTTATGTACAGTATAGAAGATATATTTGGTGTCCTTTTGATATTTTTTGTAAATTATATAATATATATTTGGTGAAGTTTGTGATATTTTACATAGGGTGTGTAATATATATTTACTGTACTTTTTGATATTTTATTTACAGTATACAATATACATTTGGTGTAATTTTTGATATTTTATGTACAGTATATTAAATATAATTAGTGTAGTTTTGATAGTTTATTTACAGTATATATAACACATATTTGGTGTACCTTTTGATATTTTATGTACAGTATGTAATATATGTTTACTGTAATTTTTGATAATGTATTTACTGTATATAAAATGTATTTGGTGTACTTTTAGTTAATATTATATGTACAATATATGAAATATATTTACTGTAGTTTTTGATATTTTATGTACAGTATATAAGATATATTTGGTGTCCTTTTGATATTTTATGTAAATTATATGATATATATTTGGTGTAGATTGTGATATTTTACATAGGGTGTGTAATATATATTTACTGTACTTTTTGATATTTTATTTACAGTAAATAGTATACATTTGGTTTAATTTTTGATATTTTATGTACAGTATCTTAAATATAATTACTGCAGTTTTTGATAGTTTATTTACAGTATATAAAACACAAATTTGGTGTACTTTTTGATATTTTATGTACAGAATGTAATATATATTTACTGTACATTTTGATATTTTATTTACAGTATATAAAATGTATTTGGTGTACTTTTAGTTAATATTATATGTACAATATATGAAATATATTTACTGTACATTTTGATATTTCATGTTCAGTATATAAGATATATTTGGTGTCCTTTTGATATTTTATGTAAATTATATAACATATATTTGGTGTAGTTTGTGACATTTTACATAGGGTGTGTAATATATACTTACTGTACATTTTGGTATTTTCTGTACAGTAAATAATATATATTTGGTTTAATTTTTGATATTTTATGTACAGTATATTAAATATAATTAGTGTAGTTTTGATACTTTATTTACAGTATATATAACACATATTTGGTGTACTTTTTGATATTTTATGTACAATATGTAATATATATTTACTGTAATTTTTGATAATTTATTTACAGTATATAAAATGTATTTGGTGTACTTTTAGTTAATATTATATATACAATATATGAAATATATTTACTGTACATTTTGATATTTTATGTACACTATATAAGATATATTTGGTGTCCTTTTGATATTTTATGTAAATTATATAATATATATTTGGTGTAGATTGTGATATTTTACATAGGGTGTGTAAGATATATTTACTGTACTTTTTGATATTTTATTCACAGTAAATAATATACATTTGGTTTAAGTTTTTATATTTTATGTACAGTATATAAAATATAATTACTGCAGTTTTTGATAGTTTATTTACAGTATATAAAACACAAATTTGGTGTACTTTTTGATATTTTATGTACAGAATGTAATATATATTTACTGTACATTTTGATATTTTATTTACAGTATATAAAATGTATTTGGTGTACTTTTAGTTAATACTATATGTACAATATATGAAATATATTTACTGTACATTTTGATATTTCATGTTCAGTATATAAGATATATTTGGTGTCCTTTTGATATTTTATGTAAATTATATAATATATATTTGGTGTAGTTTGTGATATTTTACATAGGGTGTGTAATATATATTTACTATACTTTTTGGTATTTTCCTGACAGTAAATAATATATATTTGGTGTAATTTTTGATATTTTATGTACAGTATATTAAATATAATTAGTGTAGCTTTGATAGTTTATTTACAGTATATATAACACATATTTGGTGTACTTTTTGATATTTTATGTACAGTATGTAATATATATTTACTGTAATTTTTGATAATTTATTTACAGTATATATAAAGTATTTGGTGTACTTTTAGTTAATATTTTATATACAATATATGAAATATATTTACTGTACATTTTGATATTTTATGTACAGTATAGAAGATATATTTGGTGTCCTTTTGATATTTTATGTAAATTATATAATATATATTTGGTGAAGTTTGTGATATTTTACATTGGGTGTGTAATATATATTTACTGTACTTTTTGATATTTTATTTACCGTATATAATATACATTTGGTGTAATTTTTGATATTTTATGTACAGTATATTAAATATAATTACTGTAGTTTTTGATAGTTTATTTACATTATATATTACACATATTTGGTGTACATTTTGATATTTTATGTACAGTATGTAATATGTATTTACTGTATTTTTGATATTTCATTTACAGTATATAAAATGTATTTGGTGTACTTTTAGTTAATATTATATGTACAATAGAGGAAATATATTTACTGTACATTTTGATATTTTATGTACACTATATAAGATATATTTGGTGTCCTTTTTATATTTTATGTAAATTATATAATATATATTTGGTGTAGATTGTGATATTTTACATAGGGTGTGTAAGATATATTTACTGTACTTTTTGATAATTTATTTACAGTAAATAATATACATTTGGTTTAATTTTTGATATTTTTTGTACAGTATATTAAATATAATTACTGCAGTTTTTGATAGTTTATTTACAGTATATAAAACACTAATTTGGAGTACTTTTTGATATTTTATGTACAGAATGTAATATATATTTACTGTACATTTTGATATTTTATTTACAGTATATAAAATGTATTTGGTGTACTTTTAGTTAATATTATATGTACAATCTATGAAATATATTTACTGTACATTTTGATATTTCATGTTCAGTATATAAGATATATTTGGTGTCCTTTTGATATTTTATGTAAATTATATAATATATATTTGGTGTAGTTTGTGATATTTTACATAGGGTGTGTAATATATATTTACTGTACTTTTTGGTATTTTCTTTACAGTAAATAATATATATTTGGTGTAATTTTTGATATTTTATGTACAGTATATTAAATATAATTAGTGTAGTTTTGATAGTTTATTTACAGTATATATAACACATATTTGGTGTACTTTTTGATATTTTATGTACAGTATGTAATACATATTTACTGTAATTTTTGATAATTTATTTACAGTATATAAAATGTATTTGGTGTACTTTTAGTTAATATTATATATACAATATATGAAATATATTTACTGTACATTTTGATATTTTATGTACAGTATAGAAGATATATTTGGTGTCCTTTTGATATTTTATGTAAATTATATAATATATATTTGGTGAAGTTTGTGATATTTTACATAGGGTGTGTAATATATATTTACTGTACTTTTTGATATTTTATTTACAGTATATGAAATGTATTTGGTGTACTTTTAGTTAACATTATATGCACAATATATGAAATATATTTACTGTAATTTTGATATTTTATATACAGTATATAAGATATATTTGGTGTCCTTTTGATATTTTATGTAAATTATATAATACATATTTGGTGTAGATTGTGATATTTTACATAGTGTGTGTAAGATATATTTACTGTACTTTTTGATATTTTATTTACAGTAAATTATATACATTTGGTGTAATTTTTGATATTTTATGTACAGTGTATTAAATATAATTACTACAGTTTTTGATAGTTTATTTACAGTATATATAACACATATTTGGTGTACTTTTTGATATTTTATGTACAGAATGTAATATATATTTACTGTACTTTTGATATTTTATTTACAGTATATAAAATGTATTTGGTGTACTTTTAGTTAATATTATATGTACAATATATGAAATATATTTACTGTACATTTTGATATTTCATGTTCAGTATATAAGGTATATTTGGTGTCCTTTTGATATTTTACGTAAATTATATAATATATATTTGGTGTAGTTTGTGATATTTTACATAGGGTGTGTAAGATATATTTACTGCACTTTTTGATATTTTATTTACAGTAAATAATATACATTTGTAGTAATTTTTGATATTTTATGTACAGTATGTTTAATATAATTACTGCAGTTTTTGATAGTTTATTTACAGTATATATAACACATATTTGGTGTACTTTTTGATATTTTATGTACAGAAAGTAATATATATTTACTGTATTTTGATATTTTATTTACAGTATATAAAATGTATTTGGTGTACTTTTAGTTAATATTATATGTACAATATATGAAATATATTTACTGTACTTTTTGATATTTCATGTTCAGTATATAAGATATATTTGGTGACCTTTTGATATTTTATGTAAATTATATAATATATATTTGGTGCAGTTTGTGATATTTTACAAAGGGTGTGTTATATATATTTACTGTACTTTTTGGTATTTTCTTTACAGTAAATAATATATATTTGGTGTAATTTTTGTTATTTTATGTACAGTATATTAAATATAATTAGTGTAGTTTTGATAGTTTAATTACAGTATATATTACACATATTTGGTGTACTTTTTGATATTTTATGTACAGTATCTAATATACATTTACTGTATTTTTGATACTTTATTTACAGTATATAAAATGTATTTGGTGTACTTTAGTTAATAATATATGTACAATATAGGAAATATATTTACTGTACATTTTGATATTTTATGTACACTATATAAGATATATTTGGTGTCCTTTTGATATTTTATGTAAATTATATAATATATATTTGGTGTAGATTGTGATATTTTACATAGGGAGTGTAAGATATATTTACTGTACTTTTTGATATTTTATTTACAGTAAATAATATACATTTGGTGTAATTTTTGATATTTTATGTACAGTATATTATATATAATTACTGTGGATTTGAGAGTTTATTTACAGTATATATTACACATTTGGTGTACTTTTTGATATTTTATGTACAGTATGTAATATATATTTACTCTACTATTTGATATTTTATTTACAGTATATAAAATGTATTGGGTGTACTTTTAGTTAATATTATATGTACAATATATGAAATATATTTACGGTACATTTTGATATTTTATGTTCAGCATATAAGGTATATATGGTGTCCTTTTGATATTTTATGTAAATTACATAATATAAATTTGGTGTAGATTGTGATATTTTCCATAGGGTGTGTAATATATATTTACTGTACATTTTGATATTTTATTTACACTATATAAAATATATTTGGTGTACTTTTAGTTAACATTATATGTACAATATATGAAATATATTTACTGTAATTTTGATATTTTATGTACAGTATATAAGATATATTTGGTGTCCTTTTGATATTTTATGTAAATTATATAATATATATTTGGTGTAGATTGTGATATTTTACATAGGGTGTGTAAGATATATTTACTGTACTTTTTGATATTTTATTTACAGTAAATAATATACATTTGGTTTAATTTTTGATATTTTATGTACAGTATATTAAATATAATTACTGCAGTTTTTGATACTTTATTTACAGTATATAAAACACAAATTTGGTGTACTTTTTGATATTTTATGTACATAATGTAATATATATTTACTGTACATTTTGATATTTTACTTACAGTATATAAAATGTATTTGGTGTACTTTTAGTTAATATTATATGTACAATATATGAAATATATTTACTGTACTTTTGATATTTTGTGTACAGTATAGAAGATATATTTGGTGTCCTTTTGTTATTTTATGTAAATTATATAATATATATTTGGTGTAGTTTTTGATATTTTACATAGGGTGTGTCATATATATTTACTGTAATTTTTCATATTTTATTTACAGTATATAATATACATTTGGTGTAATTTTTGATATTTTATGAACAGTATAGTAAATATAATTACTGTAGTTTTTGATAGTTTATTTGCAGTATATATAACACATATTTGGTGTAGTTTTTGATATTTTATGTACACTATGTAATATATATTTACTGTAATTTTTGATAATTTACTTACCGTATATAAAATGTATTTGGTGTTCTTTTCGTTAATATTATATATACAATATATGAAATATATTTACTGTACTTTTTCATATTTTTTGTACAGTATAGAAGATATAATTTGTGTCCTTTTGATATTTTACGTAAATTATATAATATATATTTGGTGTAGCTTTTGATATTTTACATAGGGTATGTCATATGTATTTACTGTACTTTTTGATATTTTATTCACAGTAAATAATTTACATTTGGTGTAATTTTTGATATTTCATGTACAGTATATTAAATATAATTACTGTAGATTTTTATAGTTTATTTACAGTATTTATAACACATATTTGGTGTACTTTTTGGTATTTTATGTACAGTATGTAGTATATATTTACTGTACTTTTTGATATTGTATTTACAGTACATGAAATATATTTGGTGTACTTTTAGTTAATATTATATGTACAATATATGAAATACATTTACTGTTCTTTTTGATATTTTATGCACAGTATATAATATATATTTGGTGTCCTTTTGATACTTTATGTGAATTTTATAATATATATTTAGTGTAGTTTTTGATATTTTCCATAGGGTGTGTAATATATATTTACTGTAATTTTTGATATTTTATTTACAGTAAATATTATACATTTGGTGTAATTTTTGATATTTTATGTACAGTATATTAAATATAATTACTGTAGTTTTTGATTCTTTATTTACAGTATATATAACACATATTTGGTCTACTTTTTGATATTTTATGTACAGTATGTAATATATATTTACTGTAATTTTTGATAATTTATTTACAGTATATAAAATGTGTTTGGTGTACTTTTAGTTAATATTATATATACAATATATGAAATATATTTACTGTACTTTTTGATATTTTATGTACAGTATAGAAGTTATATTTGGTGTCCCTATGATATTTTATGTAAATTAGATAAAATTTATTTGCTGTAGTTTGTGATATTTCATAGGGTGTGTAATGTGTATTTACTGTATTTTTGATATTTTATTTACAGTATATAATATACATTTGGTGTAATTTTTGATATTTTATGTACAGTATATTAAATATAATTACTATAGTTTTTGATAGTTTATTTACAGTATATATAACACATATTTGGTGTACTTTTTGATATTTTCTGTACAGTATGTAATATATATTTACTGTACTTTTTGATATTTTATTTTCAGTATAAAAAATGTATTTGGTGTACTTTTAGTTAATAATATATGTACAATGAATGAAATATATATACTGTACTTTTTGATATTTTATGTACAATATATAAGATATATTTGGTGTCCTTTTTATATTCTATGTAAATTAAATGATATATATTTGGTGTAATATTTGATATTTTACATAGGGTGTGTAGTATATATTTACTGTCCTTTTTGATATTTTATTTACAGTATTTAATTTATGTTTGGTGTAATTTTTGATATTTTATATACAGTACATTGAATATGATTACTGTAGTTTTTGATATTTACAGTATATATAACACATATTTGGTGTCCTTTTGATATTTTATGTAAATTATATAATATATATTTGCTGTAGATTGTGATATTTTACATAGGGTGTGTAAGATATATTTACTGTACTTTTTGATGTTTTATTTACAGTAAATAATATACATTTGGTGTAATTTTTGATATTTTATGTACAGTATATTAAATATAATTACTGCAGTTTTTGATAGTTTATTTACAGTATATATAACACATATTTGGTGTACTTTTTGATATTTTATGTACAGTATGTAATTTATATTTACTGTAATTTTTGATAATTTATTTACAGTATATAAAATGTATTTGGTGTACTTTTAGTTAATATTATATGTACAATATATGAAATATATTTACTGTACATTTTGATATTTTATGTACAGTATATAAGATATATTTGGTGTCCTTTTGATATTTTATGTAAATTATATAATATATATTTGGTGTAGATTGTGATATTTAACATAGGGTGTGTAAGATATATTTACTGTACTTTTTGATATTTTATTTACAGTAAATAATATACATTTGGTGTAATTTTTGATATTTTATGTACAGTATATTAAATATAATTACTGCAGTTTTTGATAGTTTATTTACAGTATATAAAACACAAATTTGGTGTACTTTTTGATATTTTATGTACAGAATGTAATATATATTTACTGTACATTTTGATATTTTATTTACAGTATATAAAATGTATTTGATGTACTTTTAATTAATATTATATGTACAATGTATGAAATATATTTACTGTACATTTTGATATTTCATGTTTAGTACATAAGATATATTTGGTGTCCTTTTGATATTTTATGTAAGTTATATAATATATATTTGGTGTAGTTTGTGATATTTTACATAGGGTGTGTAATATATATTTACTGTACTTTTTGGTATTTTCTTTACAGTAAATAATATATATTTGGTGTAATTTTTGATATTTTATGTACAGTACATTAAATATAATTAGTGTAGTTTTGATAGTTTATTTACATTATATATAACACATATTTGGTGTACTTTTTGATATATTATGTACAGTATGTAATATATATTTACTGTAATTTTTGATAATTTATTTACTGTATATAAAATGTATTTGGTGTACTTTTAGTTAATATTATATGTACAATATATGAAATATATTTACTGTAATTTTGATATTTTATGTACAGTATAATATATATATTTGGTGTCCTTTTGATATTTTATGTAAATTATATAATATATATTTGGTGTAGATTGTGATATTTTACATAGGGTGTGTAATATATATTTACTGTACTTTTTGATATTTTATTTACAGTAAATAATATACATTTGGTTTAATTTTTGATATTTTATGTACAGTATATTAAATATAATTACTGCAGTTTTTGATAGTTTATTTACAGTATATAAAACACAAATATGGTGTACTTTTTGATATTTTATGTACAGAATGTAATATATATTTACTGTACTTTTGATATTTTATTTACAGTATATAAAATGTATTTGGTGTACTTTTAGTTAATATTATATGTACAATATATGAAATATATTTACTGTACATTTTGATATTTTATGTACACTATATAAGATATATTTGGTGTCCTTTTGATATTTTATGTAAATTATATAATATATATTTGGTGTAGTTTGTGATATTTTACATAGGGTGTGTAAGATATATTTAGTGTACTTTTTGATATTTTATTTACAGTAAATAATATACATTTGGTGTAATTTTTGATATTTTATGTACAGTATGTTAAATATAATTACTGCAGTTTTTGATAGTTTATTTACAGTATATATAACACATATTTGGTGTACTTTTTGATATTTTATGTACAGAATGTAATATATATTTACTGTACTTTTGATATTTTATTTACAGTATATAAAATGTATTTGGTGTACTTTTAGTTAATATTATATGTACAATATATGAAATATATTTACTGTACATTTTGATATTTCATGTTCAGTATATAAGATATATTTGGTGTCCTTTTGGTATTTTATGTAAATTATATAATATATATTTGGTGTAGTTTGTGATATTTTACATAGGGTGTGTAGTATATATTTACTGTACTTTTTGGTATTTTCTTTACAGTAAATAATATATATTTGGTGTAATTTTTGATATTTTATGTACAGTATATTAAATATAATTAGTGTAGTTTTGATAGTTTATTTACATTATATATAACACATATTTGGTGTACTTTTTGATATATTATGTACAGTATGTAATATATATTTACTGTAATTTTTGATAATTTATTTACTGTATATAAAATGTATTTGGTGTACTTTTAGTTAATATTATATGTACAATATATGAAATATATTTACTGTACTTTTTGATATTTTATGTACAGTATATATGATATATTTGGTGTCCTTTTGATATTTTATGTAAATTATATAATATATATTTGGTGTAGATTGTGATATTTTACATGGGGTGTGTAATATATATTTGCTGTAATTTTTGATATTTTATTTACAGTAAATAATATACATTTGGTTTAATTTTTGATATTTTATGTACAGTATATTAAATATAATTACTGCAGTTTTTGATAGTTTATTTACAGTATATAAAACACAAATTTGGTGTACTTTTTGATATTTTATGTACAGAATGTAATATATATTTACTGTACATTTTGATAATTTATTTACAGTATATAAAATGTATTTGGTGTACTTTTAGTTAATATTATATGTACAATATATGAAATATATTTACTGTACATTTTGATATTTCATGTTCAGTATATAAGATATATTTGGTGTCCTTTTGATATTTTATGTAAATTATATAATATATATTTGGTGTAGTTTGTGATATTTTACATAGGGTGTGTAATATATATTTACTGTATTTTTGGTATTTTCTTTACAGTAAATAATATATATTTGGTGTAATTTTTGATATTTTATGTACAGTATATTAAATATAATTAGTGTAGTTTTGATAGTTTATTTACAGTATATATAACACATATTTGGTGTACTTTTTGATATTTTATGTACAGTATGTAATATATATTTACTGTAATTCTTGATAATTTATTTACTGTATATAAAATGTATTTGGTGTACTTTTAGTTAATATTATATGTACAATATATGAAATATATTTACTGTACATTTTGATATTTTATGTACAGTATATAATCTATATTTGGTGTCCTTTTGATATTTTATGTAAATTATATAATATATATTTGGTGTAGATTGTGATATTTTACATAGGGTGTGTAATATATATTTACTGTACTTTTTGGTATTTTCTTTACAGTAAATAATATATATTTGGTGTAATTTTTGATATTTTATGTACAGTATATTAAATATAATTAGTGTAGTTTTGATAGTTTATTTACAGTATATATAACACATATTTGGTGTACTTTTTGATATTTTATGTACAGTATGTAATATATATTTACTGTAATTTTTGATAATTTATTTACAGTATATAAAATGAATTTGTTGTACTTTTAGTTAATATTATATATACAATATATGAAATATATTTACTGTACATTTTGATATTTTATGTACAGTATAGAAGATATATTTGGTGTCCTTTTGATATTTTATGTAAATTATATAGTATATATTTGGTGAAGTTTGTGATATTTTACCTAGGCTGTGTAATATATATTTACTGTACTTTTTGATATTTTATTTACAGTATATAATATACATTTGGTGTAATTTTTGATATTTTATGTACAGTATATTAAATATAATTAGTGTAGTTTTGATAGTTTATTTACAGTATATATAACACATATTTGGTGTACTTTTTCCTATTTTATGTACAGTATGTAATATATGTTTACTGTAATTTTTGATAATGTATTTACAGTATATAAAATGTATTTGGTGTACTTTTAGTTAATATTATATGTACAATATATGAAATATATTTACTGTAGTTTTTGATATTTTATGTACAGTATATAAGATATATTTGGTGTCCTTTTGATATTTTATGTAAATTATATGATATATATTTGCTGTAGATTGTGATATTTTACATAGGGTGTGTAATATATATTTACTGTACTTTTTGATATTTTATTTACAGTAAATAATATACATTTGGTTTAATTTTTGATATTTTATGTACAGTATATTAAATATAATTACTGCAGTTTTTGATAGTTTATTTACAGTATATAAAACACAAATTTGGTGTACTTTTGATATTTTATGTACAGAATGTAATATATATTTACTGTACATTTTGATATTTTATTTACAGTATATAAAATGTATTTGGTGTACTTTTAGTTAATATTATATGTTCAATATATGAAATATATTTACTGTACATTTTGATATTTCATGTTCAGTATATAAGATATATTTGGTGTCCTTTTGATATTTTATGTAAATTATATAATATATATTTGGTGTAGTTGGTGATATTTTACATAGGGTGTGTAATATATATTTACTGTACTTTTTGGTATTTTCTTTACAGTAAATAATATATATTTGGTGTAATTTTAGATATTTTATGTACAGTATATTAAATATAATTGGTGTAGTTTTGATAGTTTATTTACAGTATAGATAACACATATTTGGTGTACATTTTGATATTTTATGTACAATATGTAATATATATTTACTGTAATTTTTGATATTTTATTTACAGTATATAAAATGTATTTGGTGTACTTTTAGTTAATATTATATATACAATATATGAAATATATTTACTGTACATTTTGATATTTTATGTACAGTATAGAAGATATATTTGGTGTCCTTTTGATATTTTATGTAAATTATATAATATATATTTGGTGAAGTTTGTGATATTTTACATAGGGTGTGTAATATATATTTACTGTACTTTTTGATATTTTATTTACTGTATATAATATACATTTGGTGTAATTTTTGATATTTTATGTACAGTATATTAAATATAATTACTGTAGTTTTTGATAGTTTATTTACAGTATATATTACACATATTTGGTGTACTTTTTGATATTATATGTACAGTATGTAATTTATATTTACTGTATATTTGATATTTTATTTACAGTATATAAAATGTATTTGGTGTACTTTTAGTTAATATTATATGTACAATAGAGGAAATATATTTACTGTACATTTTGATATTTTATGTACACTATATAAGATATATTTGGTGTCCTTTTGATATTTTATGTAAATTATATAATATATATTTGGTGTAGATTGTGATATTTTACATAGGGTGTGAAAGATATATTTACTGTACTTTTTGATATTTTATTTACAGTAAATAATATACATTTGGTTTAATTTTTGATATTTTATGTACAGTATATAAAATATAATTACTGCAGTTTTTGATAGTTTATTTACAGTATATAAAACACAAATTTGGTGTACTTTTTGATATTTTATGTACAGAATGTAATATATATTTACTGTACATTCTGATATTTTATTTACAGTATATAAAATGTATTTTGTGTACTTTTAGTTAATATTATATGTACAATATATGAAATATATTTACAGTACATTTTGATATTTCATGTTCAGTATATAAGATATATTTGGTGTCCTTTTGATATTTTATGTAAATTATATAATATATATTTGGTGTAGTTTGTGATATTTTACATAGGGTGTGTAATATATATTTACTGTACTTTTTGGTATTTTCCTGACAGTAAATAATATATATTTGGTGTAATTTTTGATATTTTATGTACAGTATATTAAATATAATTAGTGTAGTTTTGATAGTTTATTTACAGTATATATAACACATATTTGGTGTACTTTTTGATATTTTATGTACAGTATGTAATATATATTTACTGTAATTTTTGATAATTTATTTACAGTATATAAAATGTATTTGGTGTACTTTTAGTTAATATTATATATACAATATATGAAATATATTTACTGTACATTTTGATATTTTATGTACAGTATAGAAGATATATTTGGTGTCCTTTTGATATTTTATGTAAATTATATAATATATATTTGGTGAAGTTTGTGATATTTTACATAGGGTGTGTAATATATCTTTACTGTATTTTTGATATTTTATTTACAGTATATAAAATGTATTTGGTGTACTTTTAGTTAACATTATATGTACAATATATGAAATATATTTACTGTAATTTTGATATTTTATGTACAGTATATAAGATATATTGTGTGTCCTTTTGATATTTTATGTAAATTATATAATATATATTTGGTGTAGATTGTGATATTTTACATAGGGTGTGTAAGATATATTTACTGTACTTTTTGATATTTTATTTACAGTAAATAATATACATTTGGTGTAATTTTTGATATTTTATGTACAGTATATTAAACATAATTACTACAGTTTTTGATAGTTTATTTAAAGTATATATAACACATATTTGGTGTACTTTTTGATATTTTATGTACAGAATGTAATATATATTTACTGTACTTTTGATATTTTATTTACATTATATAAAATGTATTTGGTGTACTTTTAGTTAATATTATATGTACAATATATGAAATATATTTACTGTACATTTTGATATTTCATGTTCAGTATATAAGGTATATTTGGTGTCCTTTTGATATTTTATGTAAATTATATAATATATATTTGGTGTAGATTGTGATATTTTACATAGGGTGTGTAAGATATATTTACTGTACTTTTTGATATTTTATTTACAGTAAATAATATACATTTGGTGTAATTTTTGATATTTTATGTACAGTATATTATATATAATTACTGTGGATTTGATAGTTTATTTACAGTATATATTACACATATTTGGTGTACTTTTTGATATTTTATGTACAGTATGTAATATATATTTACTCTGCTATTTGATATTTTATTTACAGTATATAAAATGTATTTGGTGTTCTTTTAGTTAATATTATATGTACAATATATGAAATATATTTACGGTACATTTTGATATTTTATGTTCAGCATATAAGGTATATATGGTGTCCTTTTGATATTTTATGTAAATTACATAATATAAATTTTGTGTAGATTGTGATATTTTACATAGGGTGTGTAATATATATTTACTGTACATTTTGATATTTTATTTACACTATATAAAATATATTTGGTGTACTTTTAGTTAACATTATATGTACAATATATGAAATATATTTACTGTAATTTTGATATTTTATGTACAGTATATAAGATATATTTGGTGTCCTTTTGATATTTTATGTAAATTATATAATATATATTTGGTGTAGATTGTGATATTTTACATAGGGTGTGTAAGATATATTTACTGTACTTTTTGATATTTTATTTACTGTAAATAATATACATTTGGTGTAATTTTTGATATTTTATGTACAGTATATTAAATATAATTACTGCAGTTTTTGATAGTTTATTTACAGTATATAAAACACAAATTTGGTGTACTTTTTGATATTTTATGTACAGAATGTAATATATATTTACTGTACATTTTGATATTTTATTTACAGTATATAAAATGTATTTGGTGTACTTTTAGTTAATATTATATGTACAATATATGAAATATATTTACTGTACATTTTGATATTTCATGTTCAGTATATAAGATATATTTGGTGTCCTTTTGATATTTTATGTAAATCATATAACATATATTTGGTGTAGTTTGTGATATTTTACATAAGGTGTGTAATATATATTTACTGTACTTTTTGGTATTTTCTTTACAGTAAATAATATATATTTGGTGTAATTTTTGATATTTTATGTACAGTATATTAAATATAATTAGTGTAGTTTTGATAGTTTATTTACAGTATATATAACACATATTTGGTGTACTTTTTGATATTTTATGTACAGTAGGTAATATATATTTACTGTAATTTTTGATAATTTATTTACAGTATATAAAATTTATTTGGTGTACTTTTAGATAATATTATATATACAATATATGAAATATATTTACTGTACATTTTGATATTTTATGTACAGTATAGAAGATATATTTGGTGTCCTTTTGATATTTTATGTAAATTATATAATATATATTTGGTGAAGTTTGTGATATTTTACATAGGGTGTGTAATATATATTTACTGTACTTTTTGATATTTTATTTACAGTATATAAAATGTATTTTGTGTACTTTTAGTTAACATTATATGTACAATATATGAAATATAATTACTGTAATTTTGATATTTTATGTAAAGTATATAAGATATATTTGGTGTCGTTTTGATATTTTATGTAAATTATATAATATATATTTGGTGTAGATTGTGATATTTTACATAGGGTGTGTAAGATATATTTACTGTACTTTTTGATATTTTATTTACTGTAAATAATATACATTTGGTGTAATTTTTGATATTTTATGTACAGTATATTAAACATAATTACTGCAGTTTTTGATAGTTTATTTACAGTATATATAACACATATTTGGTGTACTTTTTGATATTTTATGTACAGAATGTAATATATATTTACTGTACTTTTGATATTTTATTTACAGTATATAAAATGTATTTGGTGTACTTTTAGTTAATATTATATGTACAATATATGAAATATATTTACTGTACCTTTTGATATTTCATGTTCAGTATATAAGGTATATATGGTGTCCTTTTGATATTTTATGTAAATTATAATATATATATTTGGTGTAGTTTGTGATATTTTACATAGGGTGTGTAAGATATATTTACTGTACTTTTTGATATTTTATTTACAGTAAATAATATACATTTGGTGTAATTTTTGATATTTTATGTACAGTATATTAAATATAATTACTGCAGTTTTTGATAGTTTATTTACAGTATATATAACACATATTTGGTGTACTTTTTGATATTTTATGTACAGAATGTAATATATATTTACTGTACTTTTGATATTTTATTTACAGTATATAAAAGATGTTTTGTGTACTTTTAGTTAATATTATATGTACAATATATGAAATATATTTACTGTACATTTTGATATTTCATGTTCAGTATATAAGGTATATTTGGTGTCCTTTTGATATTTTATGTAAATTATATAATATATATTTGGTGTAGTTTGTGATATTTTACATAGGCTGTGTAATATATATTTACTGTACTTTTTGGTATTTTCTTTACAGTAAATAATATATATTTGGTGTAATTTTTGATATTTTATGTACAGTATATTAAATATAATTAGTGTAGTTTTGATAGTTTATTTACAGTATATATTACACATATTTGGTGTACTTTTTGATATTTTATGTACAGTATGCAATATATATTTACTGTATTTTTGATATTTTATTTACAGTATATAAAATGTATTTGGTGTACTTTTAGTTAATATTATATGTACAATATAGGAAATATATTTACTGTACATTTTGATATTTTATGTACACTATATAAGATATATTTGGTGTCCTTTTGATATTTTATGTAAATTATATAATATATATTTGGTGTAGATGGTGATATTTTACATAGGGAGTGTAAGATATATTTACTGTACTTTTTGATATTTTATTTACAGTAAATAACATTCCTTTGGTGTAATTTTTGATATTTTATGTACAGTATATTAAATATAATTACTGTAGTTTTTGATAGTTTATTTAGAGTATATATTACACATATTTGGTGTACTTTTTGATATATTATGTAGAGTATGTAATATATATTTACTGTATTTTTGATATTTTATTTACAGTATATAAAATATATTTGGTGTACTTTTAGTTAATATATGTACAATATATGAAATATATTTAGTGTACATTTTGATATTTTATGTACACTATATAAGATATATTTGGTGTCCTTTTGATATTTTATGTAAATTATATAATATATATTTGGTGTAGATTGTGATATTTTACATAGGGTGTGTAAGATATATTTACTGTACTTTTTGATATTTTATTTACAGTAAATAATATACATTTGGTGTAATTTTTGATATTTTATGTACAGTATATTAAATATAATTACTGCAGTTTTTGATAGTTTATTTACGGTATATAAAACACAAATTTGGTGTACTTTTTGATATTTTATGTACAGAATGTAATATATATTTACTGTACATTTTGATATTTTATTTACAGTATATAAAATGTATTTGGTGTACTTTTAGTTAATATTATATGTACAATATATGAAATATATTTACTGTACATATTGATATTTCATGTTTAGTACAAAAGATATATTTGCTGTCCTTCTGATATTTTATGTAAATTATATAATATATATTTGGTGTAGTTTGTGATATTTTACATAGGGTGTGTAATATATATTTACTGTACATTTTGGTATTTTCTTTACAGTAAATAATATATATTTGGTGTAATTTTTGATATTTTATGTACAGTTTATTAAATATAATTAGTGTAGTTTTGATAGTTTATTTACAGTATATATAACACATATTTGGTGTACTTTTTGATATTTTATGTACAGTATGTAATATATATTTACTGTAATTTTTGATAACTTATTTACAGTATATAAAATATATTTGGTGTACTTTTAGTTAATATTATATGTACAATATATGAAATATATTTACTGTACATTTAGATATTTTATGTACATTATATAAGATATATTTGGTGTCCTTTTGATATTTTATGTAAATTATATAATATATATTTGGTGTAGATTGTGATATTTTACATAGGGTGTGTAAGATATATTTACTGTACATTTTGATATTTTATTTACAGTAAATAATATACATTTGGTGTAATTTTTGATATTTTATGTACAGTATATTAAATATAATTACTGCAGTTTTTGATAGTTTATTTACAGTATATAAAACACAAATTTGGTGTACTTTTTGATATTTTATGTACAGAATGTAATATATATTTACTGTAGATTTTGATATTTTATTTACAGTATATAAAATGTATTTGGTGTACTTTTAATTAATATTATATGTACAATATATGAAATATATTTACTGTACATTTTGATATTTCATGTTCAGTATATAAGATATAATTTGTGTCCTTTTGATATTTTATATAAATTATGTAATATATATTTGGTGTAGTTTGTGATATTTTACATAGGGTGTGTAATATATATTTACTGTACTTTTTGGTATTTTCTTTACTGTAAATAATATATATTTGGTGTAATTTTTGATATTTTATGTACAGTATATTAAATATAATTAGTGTAGTTTTGGTAGTTTATTTACAGTATATATAACACATATTTGGTGTAATTTTTGATATTTTATGTACAGTATGTAATATACATTTACTGTAATTTTTGATAATTTATTTACAGTATATAAAATGAATTTGGTGTACTTTTAGTTAATATTATATATACAATATATGAAATATATTTACTGTACATTTTGATATTTTATGTACAGTATAGAAGATATATTTGGTGTCCTTTTGATATTTTATGTAAATTATATAATATATATTTGGTGAAGTTTGTGATATTTTACATAGGGTGTGTAATATATATTTACTGTACTTTTTGATATTTTATTTACTGTATATAATATACATTTGGTGTAATTTTTGATATTTTATGTACAGTATATTAAATATAATTACTGTAGTTTTTGATAGTTTATTTACAGTATATATTACACATATTTGGTGTACTTTTTGATATTATATGTACAGTATGTAATTTATATTTACTGTATATTTGATATTTTATTTACAGTATATAAAATGTATTTGGTGTACTTTTAGTTAATATTATATGTACAATAGAGGAAATATATTTACTGTACATTTTGATATTTTATGTACACTATATAAGATATATTTGGTGTCCTTTTGATATTTTATGTAAATTATATAATATATATTTGGTGTAGATTGTGATATTTTACATAGGGTGTGAAAGATATATTTACTGTACTTTTTGATATTTTATTTACAGTAAATAATATACATTTGGTTTAATTTTTGATATTTTATGTACAGTATATAAAATATAATTACTGCAGTTTTTGATAGTTTATTTACAGTATATAAAACACAAATTTGGTGTACTTTTTGATATTTTATGTACAGAATGTAATATATATTTACTGTACATTCTGATATTTTATTTACAGTATATAAAATGTATTTTGTGTACTTTTAGTTATTATTATATGTACAATATATGAAATATATTTACTGTACATTTTGATATTTCATGTTCAGTATATAAGATATATTTGGTGTCCTTTTGATATTTTATGTAAATTATATAATATATATTTGGTGTAGTTTGTGATATTTTACATAGGGTGTGTAATATATATTTACTGTACTTTTTGGTATTTTCCTGACAGTAAATAATATATATTTGGTGTAATTTTTGATATTTTATGTACAGTATATTAAATATAATTAGTGTAGTTTTGATAGTTTATTTACAGTATATATAACACATATTTGGTGTACTTTTTGATATTTTATGTACAGTATGTAATATATATTTACTGTAATTTTTGATAATTTATTTACAGTATATAAAATGTATTTGGTGTACTTTTAGTTAATATTATATATACAATATATGAAATATATTTACTGTACATTTTGATATTTTATGTACAGTATAGAAGATATATTTGGTGTCCTTTTGATATTTTATGTAAATTATATAATATATATTTGGTGAAGTTTGTGATATTTTACATAGGGTGTGTAATATATATTTACTGTATTTTTGATATTTTATTTACAGTATATAAAATGTATTTGGTGTACTTTTAGTTAACATTATATGTACAATATATGAAATATATTTACTGTAATTTTGATATTTTATGTACAGTATATAAGATATATTGTGTGTCCTTTTGATATTTTATGTAAATTATATAATATATATTTGGTGTAGATTGTGATATTTTACATAGGGTGTGTAAGATATATTTACTCTACTTTTTGATATTTTATTTACAGTAAATAATATACATTTGGTGTAATTTTTGATATTTTATGTACAGTATATTAAACATAATTACTACAGTTTTTGATAGTTTATTTAAAGTATATATAACACATATTTGGTGTACTTTTTGATATTTTATGTACAGAATGTAATATATATTTACTGTACTTTTGATAATTTATTTACATTATATAAAATGTATTTGGTGTACTTTTAGTTAATATTATATGTACAATATATGAAATATATTTACTGTACATTTTGATATTTCATGTTCAGTATATAAGGTATATTTGGTGTCCTTTTGATATTTTATGTAAATTATATAATATATATTTGGTGTAGATTGTGATATTTTACATAGGGTGTGTAAGATATATTTACTGTACTTTTTGATATTTTATTTACAGTAAATAATATACATTTGGTGTAATTTTTGATATTTTATGTACAGTATATTATATATAATTACTGTGGATTTGATAGTTTATTTACAGTATATATTACACATATTTGGTGTACTTTTTGATATTTTATGTACAGTATGTAATATATATTTACTCTGCTATTTGATATTTTATTTACAGTATATAAAATGTATTTGGTGTTCTTTTAGTTAATATTATATGTACAATATATGAAATATATTTACGGTACATTTTGATATTTTATGTTCAGCATATAAGGTATATATGGTGTCCTTTTGATATTTTATGTAAATTACATAATATAAATTTTGTGTAGATTGTGATATTTTACATAGGGTGTGTAATATATATTTACTGTACATTTTGATATTTTATTTACACTATATAAAATATATTTGGTGTACTTTTATTTAACATTATATGTACAATATATGAAATATATTTACTGTAATTTTGATATTTTATGTACAGTATATAAGATATATTTGGTGTCCTTTTGATATTTTATGTAAATTATATAATATATATTTGGTGTAGATTGTGATATTTTACATAGGGTGTGTAAGATATATTTACTGTACTTTTTGATATTTTATTTACTGTAAATAATATACATTTGGTGTAATTTTTGATATTTTATGTACAGTATATTAAATATAATTACTGCAGTTTTTGATAGTTTATTTACAGTATATAAAACACAAATTTGGTGTACTTTTTGATATTTTATGTACAGAATGTAATATATATTTACTGTACATTTTGATATTTTATTTACAGTATATAAAATGTATTTGGTGTACTTTTAGTTAATATTATATGTACAATATATGAAATATATTTACTGTACATTTTGATATTTCATGTTCAGTATATAAGATATATTTGGTGTCCTTTTGATATTTTATGTAAATCATATAACATATATTTGGTGTAGTTTGTGATATTTTACATAAGGTGTGTAATATATATTTACTGTACTTTTTGGTATTTTCTTTACAGTAAATAATATATATTTGGTGTAATTTTTGATATTTTATGTACAGTATATTAAATATAATTAGTGTAGTTTTGATAGTTTATTTACAGTATATATAACACATATTTGGTGTACTTTTTGATATTTTATGTACAGTAGGTAATATATATTTACTGTAATTTTTGATAATTTATTTACAGTATATAAAATTTATTTGGTGTACTTTTAGATAATATTATATATACAATATATGAAATATATTTACTGTACATTTTGATATTTTATGTACAGTATAGAAGATATATTTGGTGTCCTTTTGATATTTTATGTAAATTATATAATATATATTTGGTGAAGTTTGTGATATTTTACATAGGGTGTGTAATATATATTTACTGTACTTTTTGATATTTTATTTACAGTATATAAAATGTATTTTGTGTACTTTTAGTTAACATTATATGTACAATATATGAAATATAATTACTGTAATTTTGATATTTTATGTAAAGTATATAAGATATATTTGGTGTCGTTTTGATATTTTATGTAAATTATATAATATATATTTGGTGTAGATTGTGATATTTTACATAGGGTGTGTAAGATATATTTACTGTACTTTTTGATATTTTATTTACTGTAAATAATATACATTTGGTGTAATTTTTGATATTTTATGTACAGTATATTAAACATAATTACTGCAGTTTTTGATAGTTTATTTACAGTATATATAACACATATTTGGTGTACTTTTTGATATTTTATGTACAGAATGTAATATATATTTACTGTACTTTTGATATTTTATTTACAGTATATAAAATGTATTTGGTGTACTTTTAGTTAATATTATATGTACAATATATGAAATATATTTACTGTACCTTTTGATATTTCATGTTCAGTATATAAGGTATATATGGTGTCCTTTTGATATTTTATGTAAATTATAATATATATATTTGGTGTAGTTTGTGATATTTTACATAGGGTGTGTAAGATATATTTACTGTACTTTTTGATATTTTATTTACAGTAAATAATATACATTTGGTGTAATTTTTGATATTTTATGTACAGTATATTAAATATAATTACTGCAGTTTTTGATAGTTTATTTACAGTATATATAACACATATTTGGTGTACTTTTTGATATTTTATGTACAGAATGTAATATATATTTACTGTACTTTTGATATTTTATTTACAGTATATAAAAGATGTTTTGTGTACTTTTAGTTAATATTATATGTACAATATATGAAATATATTTACTGTACATTTTGATATTTCATGTTCAGTATATAAGGTATATTTGGTGTCCTTTTGATATTTTATGTAAATTATATAATATATATTTGGTGTAGTTTGTGATATTTTACATAGGCTGTGTAATATATATTTACTGTACTTTTTGGTATTTTCTTTACAGTAAATAATATATATTTGGTGTAATTTTTGATATTTTATGTACAGTATATTAAATATAATTAGTGTAGTTTTGATAGTTTATTTACAGTATATATTACACATATTTGGTGTACTTTTTGATATTTTATGTACAGTATGCAATATATATTTACTGTATTTTTGATATTTTATTTACAGTATATAAAATGTATTTGGTGTACTTTTAGTTAATATTATATGTACAATATAGGAAATATATTTACTGTACATTTTGATATTTTATGTACACTATATAAGATATATTTGGTGTCCTTTTGATATTTTATGTAAATTATATAATATATATTTGGTGTAGATTGTGATATTTTACATAGGGAGTGTAAGATATATTTACTGTACTTTTTGATATTTTATTTACAGTAAATAACATTCCTTTGGTGTAATTTTTGATATTTTATGTACAGTATATTAAATATAATTACTGTAGTTTTTGATAGTTTATTTAGAGTATATATTACACATATTTGGTGTACTTTTTGATATATTATGTACAGTATGTAATATATATTTACTGTATTTTTGATATTTTATTTACAGTATATAAAATATATTTGGTGTACTTTTAGTTAATATATGTACAATATATGAAATATATTTAGTGTACATTTTGATATTTTATGTACACTATATAAGATATATTTGGTGTCCTTTTGATATTTTATGTAAATTATATAATATATATTTGGTGTAGATTGTGATATTTTACATAGGGTGTGTAAGATATATTTACTGTACTTTTTGATATTTTATTTACAGTAAATAATATACATTTGGTGTAATTTTTGATATTTTATGTACAGTATATGAAATATAATTACTGCAGTTTTTGATAGTTTATTTACGGTATATAAAACACAAATTTGGTGTACTTTTTGATATTTTATGTACAGAATGTAATATATATTTACTGTACATTTTGATATTTTATTTACAGTATATAAAATGTATTTGGTGTACTTTTAGTTAATATTATATGTACAATATATGAAATATATTTACTGTACATATTGATATTTCATGTTCAGTACAAAAGATATATTTGCTGTCCTTCTGATATTTTATGTAAATTATATAATATATATTTGGTGTAGTTTGTGATATTTTACATAGGGTGTGTAATATATATTTACTGTACATTTTGCTATTTTCTTTACAGTAAATAATATATATTTGGTGTAATTTTTGATATTTTATGTACAGTTTATTAAATATAATTAGTGTAGTTTTGATAGTTTATTTACAGTATATATAACACATATTTGGTGTACTTTTTGATATTTTATGTACAGTATGTAATATATATTTACTGTAATTTTTGATAACTTATTTACAGTATATAAAATATATTTGGTGTACTTTTAGTTAATATTATATGTACAATATATGAAATATATTTACTGTACATTTAGATATTTTATGTACATTATATAAGATATATTTGGTGTCCTTTTGATATTTTATGTAAATTATATAATATATATTTGGTGTAGATTGTGATATTTTACATAGGGTGTGTAAGATATATTTACTGTACATTTTGATATTTTATTTACAGTAAATAATATACATTTGGTGTAATTTTTGATATTTTATCTACAGTATATTAAATATAATTACTGCAGTTTTTGATAGTTTATTTACAGTATATAAAACACAAATTTGGTGTACTTTTTGATATTTTATGTACAGAATGTAATATATATTTACTGTAGATTTTGATATTTTATTTACAGTATATAAAATGTATTTGGTGTACTTTTAATTAATATTATATGTACAATATATGAAATATATTTACTGTACATTTTGATATTTCATGTTCAGTATATAAGATATAATTTGTGTCCTTTTGATATTTTATATAAATTATGTAATATATATATGGTGTAGTTTGTGATATTTTACATAGGGTGTGTAATATATATTTACTGTACTTTTTGGTATTTTCTTTACTGTAAATAATATATATTTGGTGTAATTTTTGATATTTTATGTACAGTATATTAAATATAATTAGTGTAGTTTTGGTAGTTTATTTACAGTATATATAACACATATTTGGTGTAATTTTTGATATTTTATGTACAGTATGTAATATATATTTACTGTAATTTTTGATAATTTATTTACAGTATATAAAATGAATTTGGTGTACTTTTAGTTAATATTATATATACAATATATGAAATATATTTACTGAACATTTTGATATTTTATGTACAGTACATGAGATATATTTGGTGTCCTTTTGATATTTTATGTAAATTATATAATATATATTTGGTGAAGTTTGTGATATTTTACATAGGGTGTGTAATATATACTTATTGTACTTTTTGATGTTTTATTTACAGTATATAATATACATTCGGTGTAATTTTTTATATTTTATGTACAGTATATTTAATATAATTAGTGTAGTTTTAATAGTTTATTTACAGTATATATAACACATATTTGGTGTACTTTTTGATATTTTTTGTACAGTATGCAATATAGATTTACTGTAAATTTTGATAATTTATTTACAGTATATAAAATGTATTTGGTGTACTTTTAGTTAATATTATATGTACAATATATGAAATATATTTACTGTACTTTTTGATATTTTATGTACAGTATATAAGATATATTTGGTGTCCTTTTGATATTTTATGTAAATTATATAATATATATTTGGTGTAGATTGTGATATTTTACATAGGGTGTGTAATATATATTTACTGTACTTTTTGATATTTTATTTACAGTAAATAATATACATTTGGTTTAATTTTTGATATTTTATGTACAGCATATTAAATATAATTACTGCAGTATTTGATAGTTTATTTACAGTATATAAAACACAAATTTGGTATACTTTTTGATATTTTATGTACAGAATGTAATATATATTTACTGTACATTTTGATAATTTATTTACAGTATATAAAATGTATTTGGTGTACTTTTAGTTAATATTATATGTACAATATATGAAATATATTTACTGTACATTTTGATATTTCATGTTCAGTATATAAGATATACTTGGTGTCCTTTTGATATTTTATGTAAATTATATAATATATATTTGGTGTAGTTTGTGATATTTTACATAGGGTGTGTAACATATATTTACTGTATTTTTGGTATTTTCTTTACAGTAAATAATATATATTTGGTGTAATTTTTGATATTTTATGTACAGTATATTAAATATAATTAGTGTAGTTTTGATAGTTTATTTACAGTATATATAACACATATTTGGTGTAATTTTTGATATTTTATGTACAGTATGTTATATATATTTACTGTAATTTTTGATAATTTATTTACTGTATATAAAATGTATTTGGTGTACTTTTAGTTAATATTATATGTACAATATATGAAATATATTTACTGTACTTTTTGATATTTTATGTACAGTATATAATCTATATTTGGTGTCCTTTTGATATTTTATGTAAATTATATAATATATATTTGGTGTAGATTGTGATATTTTACATAGGGTGTGTAATATATATTTACTGTACTTTTTGGTATTTTCTTTACAGTAAATAATATATATTTGGTGTAATTTTTGACATTTTATGTACAGAATATTAAATATAATTAGTGTAGTTTTGATAGTTTATTTACAGTATATATAACACATATTTGGTGTACTTTTTGATATTTTATGTACAGTATGTAATATATGTTTACTGTAATTTTTGATAATGTATTTACAGTATATAAAATGTATTTGGTGTACTTTTAGTTAATATTATATGTACAATATATGAAATATATTTACTGTAGATTTTGATATTTTATGTACAGTATATAAGATATATTTGGTGTCCTTTTGATATTTTATGTAAATTATATGATATATATTTGGTGTAGATTGTGATATTTTACATAGTGTGTGTAATATATATTTACTGTACTTTTTGATATTTTATTTACAGTAAATAATATACATTTGGTTTAATTTTTGATATATTATGTACAGTATATTAAATATAATTACTGCAGTTTTTGATAGTTTATTTACAGTATATAAAACACAAATTTGGTGTACTTTTTGATATTTTATGTACAGAATGTAATATATATTTACTGTACATTTTGATATTTTATTTACAGAATATAAAATGTATTTGGTGTACTTTTAGTTAATATTATATGTACAATATATGAAATATATTTACTGTACATTTTGCTATTTCATGTTCAGTATATAAGATATATTTGGTGTCCTTTTGATATTTTATGTAAATTATATAATATATATTTGGTGTAGTTTGTGATATTTTACATAGGGTGTGTAATATATATTTACTGTACTTTTTGGTATTTTCCTGACAGTAAATAATATATATTTGGTGTAATTTTTGATATTTTATGTACAGTATATTAAATATAATTAGTGTAGTTTTGATAGTTTATTTACAGTATATATAACACATATTTGGTGTACTTTTTGATATTTTATGTACAGTATGTAATATATATTTACTGTAATTTTTGATAATTTATTTACAGTATACAAAATGTATTTGGTGTACTTTTAGTTAATATTATATATACAATATATGAAATATATTTACTGTACATTTTGATATTTTATGTACAGTATAGAAGATATATTTGGTGTCCTTTTGATATTTTATGTAAATTATATAATATATATTTGGTGAAGTTTGTGATATTTTACATAGGGTGTGTAATATATATTTACTGTACTTTTTGATATTTTATTTACCGTATATAATATACATTTGGTGTAATTTTTGATATTTTATGTACAGTTTATTAAATATAATTACTGTAGTTTTTGATAGTTTATTTACATTATATATTACACATATTTGGTGTACTTTTTGATATTTTATGTACAGTATGTAATATATATTTACTGTATTTTTGATATTTTATTTACAGTATATAAAATGTATTTGGTGTACTTTTAGTTAATATTATATGTACAATATAGGAAATATATTTACTGTACATTTTGATATTTTATCTACACTATATAAGATATATTTGGTGTCCTTTTGATATTTTATGTAAATTATATAATATATATTTGGTGTAGATTGTGATATTTTACATAGGGTGTGTAAGATATATTTACTGTACTTTTTGATAATTTATTTACAGTAAATAATATACATTTGGTTTAATTTTTGATATTTTATGTACAGTATATTAAATATAATTTCTGCAGTTTTTGATAGTTTATTTACAGTATATAAAACACTAATTTGGAGTACTTTTTGATATTTTATGTACAGAATGTAATATATATTTACTGTACATTTTGATATTTTATTTACAGTATATAAAACGTATTTGGTGTACTTTTAGTTAATATTATATGTATAATCTATGAAATATATTTACTGTACATTTTGATATTTCATGTTCAGTATATAAGATATATTTGGTGTCCTTTTGATATTTTATGTAAATTATATAATATATATTTGGTGTAGTTTGTGATATTTTACATAGGGTGTGTAATATATATTTGCTGTACTTTTTGGTATTTTCTTTACAGTAAATAATATATATTTGGTGTAATTTTTGATATTTTATGTACTGTATATTAAATATAATTAGTGTAGTTTTTATAGTTTATTTACAGTATATATAACACATATTTGGTGTACTTTTTAATATTTTATGTACAGTATGTAATATATATTCACTGTAATTTTTGATATTTTATTTACACTATATAAAATGTATTTGGTGTACTTTTAGTTAATATTATATGTACAATGTATGAAATATATTTACTGTACTTTTTGATATTTTATGTACAGTATATAAGATATATTTGGTGTCCTTTTGAAATTTTATGTAAATTATATAATATATATTTAGTGTAGATTGTGATATTTTACATAGGGTGTGTAATATATATTTACTGTACTTTTTGATATTTTATTTACAGTAAATATTATACATTTGGTGTAATTTTTGTTATTTTATGTACAGTATATTGAATATAATTACTGTAGTTTTTGATTGTTTATTTACAGTATATATAACACATATTTGGTGTACTTTTTGATATTTTATGTACAGTATGTAATATATATTTACTGTAATTTTTGATAATTTATTTACAGTATATAAAATGTATTTGGTGTACTTTTAGTTAATATTATATGTACAATATATGAAATATATTTACTGTACATTTTGATATTTCATGTTCAGTATATAAGATATATTTGGTGTCCTTTTGATATTTTATGTAAATTATATAATATATATTTGGTGTAGTTGGTGATATTTTACATAGGGTGTGTAATATATATTTACTGTACTTTTTGGTATTTTCCTGACAGTAAATAATATATATTTGGTGTAATTTTTGATATTTTATGTACAGTATATTAAATATAATTAGTGTAGTTTTGATAGTTTATTTACAGTATATATAACACATATTTGGTGTACTTTTTGATATTTTATGTACAGTATGCAATATATATTTACTGTAATTTTTGATAATTTATCTACTGTATATAAAATGTATTTGGTGTACTTTTAGTTAATATTATATATACAATATATGAAATATATTTACTGTACATTTTGATATTTTATGTACAGTATAGAAGATATATTTGGTGTCCTTTTGATATTTTATGTAAATTATATAATACATATTTGGTGTAGATTGTGATATTTTACATAGGGTGTGTAAGATATATTTACTGTACTTTTTGATATTTTATTTACAGTAAATAATATACATTTGGTGTAATTTTTGATATTTTATGTACAGTATATTAAATATAATTACTACAGTTTTTGATAGTTTATTTAAAGTATATATAACACATATTTGGTGTACTTTTTGATATTTTATGTACAGAATGTAATATATATTTACTGTACTTTTGATATTTTATTTAAAGTATATAAAATGTATTTGGTGTACTTTTAATTAATATTATATGTACAATATATGAAATATATTTACTGTACATTTTGATATTTCATGTTCAGTATATAAGGTATATTTGGTGTCCTTTTGATATTTTATGTAAATTTTATAATATATATTTGGTGTAGTTTGTGATATTTTACATAGGGTGTGTAAGATATATTTACTGTACTTTTTGATATTTTATTTACAGTAAATAATATACATTTGGAGTAATTTTTGATATTTTATGTACAGTATGTTTAATATAATTACTGTAGTTTTTGATAGTTTATTTCCAGTATATATAACACATATTTGGTGTACTTTTTGATATTTTATGTACAGAAAGTAATATATATTTACTGTACTTTTGATATTTTATTTACAGTATATAAAATATATTTGGTGTACTTTTAGTTAATATTATATGTACAATATATGAAATATATTTACTGTACTTTTTGATATTTCATGTTCAGTATATAAGATATATTTGGTGACCTTTTGATATTTTATGTAAATTATATAATATATATTTGGTGTAGTTTGTGATATTTTACATAGGGTGTGTAATATATATTTACTCTACTTTTTGGTATTTTCTTTACAGTAAATAATATATATTTGGTGTAATTTTTGATATTTTATGTACAGTATATTAAATATAATTAGTGTAGTTTTGATAGTTTATTTACAGTATATATAACACATATTTGGTGTACTTTTTGATATTTTATGTACAGTATGTAATATATATTTACTGTAATTTTTGATAATTTATTTACAGTATATAAAATATATTTGGTGTACTTTATTTAATATTATATATACAATATATGAAATATATTTACTGTACATTTTGATACTTTATGCACAGTATAGAAGATATATTTGGTGTCCTTTTGATAGTTTATGTAAATTTTATAATATATATTTGGTGAAGTTTGTGATATTTTACATAGGGTGTGAAATATATATTTACTGTTCTTTTTGATATTTTATTTACAGTATATAAAATGTATTTGGTGTACTTTTAGTTAACATTATATGTACAATATATGAAATATATTTACTGTAATTTTGATATTTTATGTACAGTATATAAGATATATTTGGTGTCCTTTTGATATTTTATGTAAATTACATAATATATATTTGGTGTAGATTGTGATATTTTACATAGGGTGTGTAAGATATATTTACTGTACTTTTTGATATTTTATTTACAGTAAATATTATACATTTGGTGTAATTTTTGATATTTTATATACAGTATATTAAATATAATTACTGCAGTTTTGGATAGTTTATTTACAGTATATAAAACACAAATTTGGTGTACTTTTTGATATTTTATGTACAGAATGTAATATATATTTACTGTACTTTTGATATTTTATTTACAGTATATAAAATGTATTTGGTGTACTTTTAGTTAATATTATATGTACAATATATGAAATATATTTACTGTACATTTTGATATTTCATGTTCAGTATATAAGATATATTTGGTGTCCTTTTGATATTTTATGTAAATTATATAATATATATTTGGTGTAGTTTGTGATATTTTACATAGGGTGTGTAATATATATTTACTGTACTTTTTGGTATTTTCTTTACAGTAAATAATATATATTTGGTGTAATTTTTGATATTTTATGTACAGTATATTAAATATAATTAGTGTAGTTTTGATTGTTTATTTACATTATATATAACACATATTTGGTGTACTTTTTGATATATTATGTACAGTATGTAATATATATTTACTGTAATTTTTGATAATTTATTTACTGTATATAAAATGTATTTGGTGTACTTTTAGTTAATATTATATGTACAATATATGAAATATATTTACTGTACTTTTTGATATTTTATGTACAGTATAATATATATATTTGGTGTCCTTTTGATATTTTATGTAAATTATATAGTATATATTTGGTGAAGTTTGTGATATTTTACATAGGGTGTGTAATATGTATTTACTGTACTTTTTGATATTTTATTTACAGTATATAAAATGTATTTGGTGTACTTTTAGTTAACATTATATGCACAATATATGAAATATATTTACTGTAATTTTGATATTTTATGTACAGTATATAAGATATATTTGGTGTCCTTTTGATATTTAATGTAAATTATATAATACATATTTGGTGTAGATTGTGATATTTTACATAGGGTGTGTAAGATATATTTACTGTACTTTTTGATATTTTATTTACAGTAGATAATATACATTTGGTGTAATTTTTGATATTTTATGTACAGTATATTATATATAATTACTACTGTTTTTGATAGTTTATTTACAGTATATATAACACATATTTGGTGTACTTTTTGATATTTTATGTACAGAATGTAATATATATTTACTGTACTTTTGATATTTTATTTACAGTATATAAAATGTATTTGGTGTACTTTTAGTTAATATTATATGTACAATATATGAAATATATTTACTGTACATTTTGATATTTCATGTTCAGTATATAAGATATATTTGGTGTCCTTTTGATATTTTATGTAAATTATATAATATATATTTGGTGTAGTTTGTGATATTTTACATAGGGTGTGTAATATATATTTACTGTACTTTTTGGTATTTTCCTGACAGTAAATAATATATATTTGGTGTAATTTTTGATATTTTATGTACAGTATATTAAATATAATTAGTGTAGTTTTGATAGTTTATTTACAGTATATATAACACATATTTGGTGTACTTTTTGATATTTTATGTACAGTATGTAATATATATTTACTGTAATTTTTGATAATTTATTTACAGTATATAAAATGTATTTGGTGTACTTTTAGTTAATATTATATATACAATATATGAAATATATTTACTGTACATTTTGATATTTTATGTACAGTATAGAAGATATATTTGGTGTCCTTTTGATATTTTATGTAAATTATATAATATATATTTGGTGAAGTTTGTGATATTTTACATAGGGTGTGTAATATATATTTACTGTATTTTTGATATTTTATTTACAGTATATAAAATGTATTTGGTGTACTTTTAGTTAACATTATATGTACAATATATGAAATATATTTACTGTAATTTTGATATTTTATGTACAGTATATAAGATATATTGTGTGTCCTTTTGATATTTTATGTAAATTATATAATATATATTTGGTGTAGATTGTGATATTTTACATAGGGTGTGTAAGATATATTTACTCTACTTTTTGATATTTTATTTACAGTAAATAATATACATTTGGTGTAATTTTTGATATTTTATGTACAGTATATTAAACATAATTACTACAGTTTTTGATAGTTTATTTAAAGTATATATAACACATATTTGGTGTACTTTTTGATATTTTATGTACAGAATGTAATATATATTTACTGTACTTTTGATAATTTATTTACATTATATAAAATGTATTTGGTGTACTTTTAGTTAATATTATATGTACAATATATGAAATATATTTACTGTACATTTTGATATTTCATGTTCAGTATATAAGGTATATTTGGTGTCCTTTTGATATTTTATGTAAATTATATAATATATATTTGGTGTAGATTGTGATATTTTACATAGGGTGTGTAAGATATATTTACTGTACTTTTTGATATTTTATTTACAGTAAATAATATACATTTGGTGTAATTTTTGATATTTTATGTACAGTATATTATATATAATTACTGTGGATTTGATAGTTTATTTACAGTATATATTACACATATTTGGTGTACTTTTTGATATTTTATGTACAGTATGTAATATATATTTACTCTGCTATTTGATATTTTATTTACAGTATATAAAATGTATTTGGTGTTCTTTTAGTTAATATTATATGTACAATATATGAAATATATTTACGGTACATTTTGATATTTTATGTTCAGCATATAAGGTATATATGGTGTCCTTTTGATATTTTATGTAAATTACATAATATAAATTTTGTGTAGATTGTGATATTTTACATAGGGTGTGTAATATATATTTACTGTACATTTTGATATTTTATTTACACTATATAAAATATATTTGGTGTACTTTTATTTAACATTATATGTACAATATATGAAATATATTTACTGTAATTTTGATATTTTATGTACAGTATATAAGATATATTTGGTGTCCTTTTGATATTTTATGTAAATTATATAATATATATTTGGTGTAGATTGTGATATTTTACATAGGGTGTGTAAGATATATTTACTGTACTTTTTGATATTTTATTTACTGTAAATAATATACATTTGGTGTAATTTTTGATATTTTATGTACAGTATATTAAATATAATTACTGCAGTTTTTGATAGTTTATTTACAGTATATAAAACACAAATTTGGTGTACTTTTTGATATTTTATGTACAGAATGTAATATATATTTACTGTACATTTTGATATTTTATTTACAGTATATAAAATGTATTTGGTGTACTTTTAGTTAATATTATATGTACAATGTATGAAATATATTTACTGTACATTTTGATATTTCATGTTCAGTATATAAGATATATTTGGTGTCCTTTTGATATTTTATGTAAATCATATAACATATATTTGGTGTAGTTTGTGATATTTTACATAAGGTGTGTAATATATATTTACTGTACTTTTTGGTATTTTCTTTACAGTAAATAATATATATTTGGTGTAATTTTTGATATTTTATGTACAGTATATTAAATATAATTAGTGTAGTTTTGATAGTTTATTTACAGTATATATAACACATATTTGGTGTACTTTTTGATATTTTATGTACAGTAGGTAATATATATTTACTGTAATTTTTGATAATTTATTTACAGTATATAAAATTTATTTGGTGTACTTTTAGATAATATTATATATACAATATATGAAATATATTTACTGTACATTTTGATATTTTATGTACAGTATAGAAGATATATTTGGTGTCCTTTTGATATTTTATGTAAATTATATAATATATATTTGGTGAAGTTTGTGATATTTTACATAGGGTGTGTAATATATATTTACTGTACTTTTTGATATTTTATTTACAGTATATAAAATGTATTTTGTGTACTTTTAGTTAACATTATATGTACAATATATGAAATATAATTACTGTAATTTTGATATTTTATGTAAAGTATATAAGATATATTTGGTGTCGTTTTGATATTTTATGTAAATTATATAATATATATTTGGTGTAGATTGTGATATTTTACATAGGGTGTGTAAGATATATTTACTGTACTTTTTGATATTTTATTTACTGTAAATAATATACATTTGGTGTAATTTTTGATATTTTATGTACAGTATATTAAACATAATTACTGCAGTTTTTGATAGTTTATTTACAGTATATATAACACATATTTGGTGTACTTTTTGATATTTTATGTACAGAATGTAATATATATTTACTGTACTTTTGATATTTTATTTACAGTATATAAAATGTATTTGGTGTACTTTTAGTTAATATTATATGTACAATATATGAAATATATTTACTGTACCTTTTGATATTTCATGTTCAGTATATAAGGTATATATGGTGTCCTTTTGATATTTTATGTAAATTATAATATATATATTTGGTGTAGTTTGTGATATTTTACATAGGGTGTGTAAGATATATTTACTGTACTTTTTGATATTTTATTTACAGTAAATAATATACATTTGGTGTAATTTTTGATATTTTATGTACAGTATATTAAATATAATTACTGCAGTTTTTGATAGTTTATTTACAGTATATATAACACATATTTGGTGTACTTTTTGATATTTTATGTACAGAATGTAATATATATTTACTGTACTTTTGATATTTTATTTACAGTATATAAAAGATGTTTTGTGTACTTTTAGTTAATATTATATGTACAATATATGAAATATATTTACTGTACATTTTGATATTTCATGTTCAGTATATAAGGTATATTTGGTGTCCTTTTGATATTTTATGTAAATTATATAATATATATTTGGTGTAGTTTGTGATATTTTACATAGGCTGTGAAATATATATTTACTGTACTTTTTGGTATTTTCTTTACAGTAAATAATATATATTTGGTGTAATTTTTGATATTTTATTTACAGTATATTAAATATAATTAGTGTAGTTTTGATAGTTTATTTACAGTATATATTACACATATTTGGTGTATTTTTGATATTTTATGTACAGTATGCAATATATATTTACTGTATTTTTGATATTTTATTTACAGTATATAAAATGTATTTGGTGTACTTTTAGTTAATATTATATGTACAATATAGGAAATATATTTACTGTACATTTTGATATTTTATGTACACTATATAAGATATATTTGGTGTCCTTTTGATATTTTATGTAAATTATATAATATATATTTGGTGTAGATTGTGATATTTTACATAGGGAGTGTAAGATATATTTACTGTACTTTTTGATATTTTATTTACAGTAAATAACATTCCTTTGGTGTAATTTTTGATATTTTATGTACAGTATATTAAATATAATTACTGTAGTTTTTGATAGTTTATTTAGAGTATATATTACACATATTTGGTGTACTTTTTGATATATTATGTACAGTATGTAATATATATTTACTGTATTTTTGATATTTTATTTACAGTATATAAAATATATTTGGTGTACTTTTAGTTAATATATGTACAATATATGAAATATATTTAGTGTACATTTTGATATTTTATGTACACTATATAAGATATATTTGGTGTCCTTTTGATATTTTATGTAAATTATATAATATATATTTGGTGTAGATTGTGATATTTTACATAGGGTGTGTAAGATATATTTACTGTACTTTTTGATATTTTATTTACAGTAAATAATATACATTTGGTGTAATTTTTGATATTTTATGTACAGTATATGAAATATAATTACTGCAGTTTTTGATAGTTTATTTACGGTATATAAAACACAAATTTGGTGTACTTTTTGATATTTTATGTACAGAATGTAATATATATTTACTGTACATTTTGATATTTTATTTACAGTATATAAAATGTATTTGGTGTACTTTTAGTTAATATTATATGTACAATATATGAAATATATTTACTGTACATATTGATATTTCATGTTCAGTACAAAAGATATATTTGCTGTCCTTCTGATATTTTATGTAAATTATATAATATATATTTGGTGTAGTTTGTGATATTTTACATAGGGTGTGTAATATATATTTACTGTACATTTTGCTATTTTCTTTACAGTAAATAATATATATTTGGTGTAATTTTTGATATTTTATGTACAGTTTATTAAATATAATTAGTGTAGTTTTGATAGTTTATTTACAGTATATATAACACATATTTGGTGTACTTTTTGATATTTTATGTACAGTATGTAATATATATTTACTGTAATTTTTGATAACTTATTTACAGTATATAAAATATATTTGGTGTACTTTTAGTTAATATTATATGTACAATATATGAAATATATTTACTGTACATTTAGATATTTTATGTACATTATATAAGATATATTTGGTGTCCTTTTGATATTTTATGTAAATTATATAATATATATTTGGTGTAGATTGTGATATTTTACATAGGGTGTGTAAGATATATTTACTGTACATTTTGATATTTTATTTACAGTAAATAATATACATTTGGTGTAATTTTTGATATTTTATCTACAGTATATTAAATATAATTACTGCAGTTTTTGATAGTTTATTTACAGTATATAAAACACAAATTTGGTGTACTTTTTGATATTTTATGTACAGAATGTAATATATATTTACTGTAGATTTTGATATTTTATTTACAGTATATAAAATGTATTTGGTGTACTTTTAATTAATATTATATGTACAATATATGAAATATATTTACTGTACATTTTGATATTTCATGTTCAGTATATAAGATATAATTTGTGTCCTTTTGATATTTTATATAAATTATGTAATATATATTTGGTGTAGTTTGTGATATTTTACATAGGGTGTGTAATATATATTTACTGTACTTTTTGGTATTTTCTTTACTGTAAATAATATATATTTGGTGTAATTTTTGATATTTTATGTACAGTATATTAAATATAATTAGTGTAGTTTTGGTAGTTTATTTACAGTATATATAACACATATTTGGTGTAATTTTTGATATTTTATGTACAGTATGTAATATATATTTACTGTAATTTTTGATAATTTATTTACAGTATATAAAATGAATTTGGTGTACTTTTAGTTAATATTATATATACAATATATGAAATATATTTACTGAACATTTTGATATTTTATGTACAGTATATGAGATATATTTGGTGTCCTTTTGATATTTTATGTAAATTATATAATATATATTTGGTGAAGTTTGTGATATTTTACATAGGGTGTGTAATATATACTTATTGTACTTTTTGATGTTTTATTTACAGTATATAATATACATTCGGTGTAATTTTTTATATTTTATGTACAGTATATTTAATATAATTAGTGTAGTTTTAATAGTTTATTTACAGTATATATAACACATATTTGGTGTACTTTTTGATATTTTTTGTACAGTATGCAATATAGATTTACTGTAAATTTTGATAATTTATTTACAGTATATAAAATGTATTTGGTGTACTTTTAGTTAATATTATATGTACAATATATGAAATATATTTACTGTACTTTTTGATATTTTATGTACAGTATATAAGATATATTTGGTGTCCTTTTGATATTTTATGTAAATTATATAATATATATTTGGTGTAGATTGTGATATTTTACATAGGGTGTGTAATATATATTTACTGTACTTTTTGATATTTTATTTACAGTAAATAATATACATTTGGTTTAATTTTTGATATTTTATGTACAGCATATTAAATATAATTACTGCAGTATTTGATAGTTTATTTACAGTATATAAAACACAAATTTGGTATACTTTTTGATATTTTATGTACAGAATGTAATATATATTTACTGTACATTTTGATAATTTATTTACAGTATATAAAATGTATTTGGTGTACTTTTAGTTAATATTATATGTACAATATATGAAATATATTTACTGTACATTTTGATATTTCATGTTCAGTATATAAGATATACTTGGTGTCCTTTTGATATTTTATGTAAATTATATAATATATATTTGGTGTAGTTTGTGATATTTTACATAGGGTGTGTAACATATATTTACTGTATTTTTGGTATTTTCTTTACAGTAAATAATATATATTTGGTGTAATTTTTGATATTTTATGTACAGTATATTAAATATAATTAGTGTAGTTTTGATAGTTTATTTACAGTATATATAACACATATTTGGTGTAATTTTTGATATTTTATGTACAGTATGTTATATATATTTACTGTAATTTTTGATAATTTATTTACTGTATATAAAATGTATTTGGTGTACTTTTAGTTAATATTATATGTACAATATATGAAATATATTTACTGTACTTTTTGATATTTTATGTACAGTATATAATCTATATTTGGTGTCCTTTTGATATTTTATGTAAATTATATAATATATATTTGGTGTAGATTGTGATATTTTACATAGGGTGTGTAATATATATTTACTGTACTTTTTGGTATTTTCTTTACAGTAAATAATATATATTTGGTGTAATTTTTGACATTTTATGTACAGAATATTAAATATAATTAGTGTAGTTTTGATAGTTTATTTACAGTATATATAACACATATTTGGTGTACTTTTTGATATTTTATGTACAGTATGTAATATATGTTTACTGTAATTTTTGATAATGTATTTACAGTATATAAAATGTATTTGGTGTACTTTTAGTTAATATTATATGTACAATATATGAAATATATTTACTGTAGATTTTGATATTTTATGTACAGTATATAAGATATATTTGGTGTCCTTTTGATATTTTATGTAAATTATATGATATATATTTGGTGTAGATTGTGATATTTTACATAGTGTGTGTAATATATATTTACTGTACTTTTTGATATTTTATTTACAGTATATAATATACATTTGGTGTAATTTTTGATATTTTATGTACAGTTTATTAAATATAATTACTGTAGTTTTTGATAGTTTATTTACATTATATATTACACATATTTGGTGTACTTTTTGATATTTTATGTACAGTATGTAATATATATTTACTGTATTTTTGATATTTTATTTACAGTATATAAAATGTATTTGGTGTACTTTTAGTTAATATTATATGTACAATATAGGAAATATATTTACTGTACATTTTGATATTTTATCTACACTATATAAGATATATTTGGTGTCCTTTTGATATTTTATGTAAATTATATAATATATATTTGGTGTAGATTGTGATATTTTACATAGGGTGTGTAAGATATATTTACTGTACTTTTTGATAATTTATTTACAGTAAATAATATACATTTGGTTTAATTTTTGATATTTTATGTACAGTATATTAAATATAATTTCTGCAGTTTTTGATAGTTTATTTACAGTATATAAAACACTAATTTGGAGTACTTTTTGATATTTTATGTACAGAATGTAATATATATTTACTGTACATTTTGATATTTTATTTACAGTATATAAAACGTATTTGGTGTACTTTTAGTTAATATTATATGTATAATCTATGAAATATATTTACTGTACCTTTTGATATTTCATGTTCAGTATATAAGATATATTTGGTGTCCTTTTGATATTTTATGTAAATTATATAATATATATTTGGTGTAGTTTGTGATATTTTACATAGGGTGTGTAATATATATTTGCTGTACTTTTTGGTATTTTCTTTACAGTAAATAATATATATTTGGTGTAATTTTTGATATTTTATGTACTGTATATTAAATATAATTAGTGTAGTTTTTATAGTTTATTTACAGTATATATAACGCATATTTGGTGTACTTTTTAATATTTTATGTACAGTATGTAATATATATTCACTGTAATTTTTGATATTTTATTTACACTATATAAAATGTATTTGGTGTACTTTTAGTTAATATTATATGTACAATGTATGAAATATATTTACTATACTTTTTGATATTTTATGTACAGTATATAAGATATATTTGGTGTCCTTTTGAAATTTTATGTAAATTATATAATATATATTTAGTGTAGATTGTGATATTTTACATAGGGTGTGTAATATATATTTACTGTACTTTTTGATATTTTATTTACAGTAAATATTATACATTTGGTGTAATTTTTGTTATTTTATGTACAGTATATTGAATATAATTACTGTAGTTTTTGATTGTTTATTTACAGTATATATAACACATATTTGGTGTACTTTTTGATATTTTATGTACAGTATGTAATATATATTTACTGTAATTTTTGATAATTTATTTACAGTATATAAAATGTATTTGGTGTACTTTTAGTTAATATTATATGTACAATATATGAAATATATTTACTGTACATTTTGATATTTCATGTTCAGTATATAAGATATATTTGGTGTCCTTTTGATATTTTATGTAAATTATATAATATATATTTGGTGTAGTTGGTGATATTTTACATAGGGTGTGTAATATATATTTACTGTACTTTTTGGTATTTTCCTGACAGTAAATAATATATATTTGGTGTAATTTTTGATATTTTATGTACAGTATATTAAATATAATTAGTGTAGTTTTGATAGTTTATTTACAGTATATATAACACATATTTGGTGTACTTTTTGATATTTTATGTACAGTATGCAATATATATTTACTGTAATTTTTGATAATTTATCTACTGTATATAAAATGTATTTGGTGTACTTTTAGTTAATATTATATATACAATATATGAAATATATTTACTGTACATTTTGATATTTTATGTACAGTATAGAAGATATATTTGGTGTCCTTTTGATATTTTATGTAAATTATATAATACATATTTGGTGTAGATTGTGATATTTTACATAGGGTGTGTAAGATATATTTACTGTACTTTTTGATATTTTATTTACAGTAAATAATATACATTTGGTGTAATTTTTGATATTTTATGTACAGTATATTAAATATAATTACTACAGTTTTTGATAGTTTATTTAAAGTATATATAACACATATTTGGTGTACTTTTTGATATTTTATGTACAGAATGTAATATATATTTACTGTACTTTTGATATTTTATTTAAAGTATATAAAATGTATTTGGTGTACTTTTAATTAATATTATATGTACAATATATGAAATATATTTACTGTACATTTTGATATTTCATGTTCAGTATATAAGGTATATTTGGTGTCCTTTTGATATTTTATGTAAATTTTATAATATATATTTGGTGTAGTTTGTGATATTTTACATAGGGTGTGTAAGATATATTTACTGTACTTTTTGATATTTTATTTACAGTAAATAATATACATTTGGAGTAATTTTTGATATTTTATGTACAGTATGTTTAATATAATTACTGTAGTTTTTGATAGTTTATTTCCAGTATATATAACACATATTTGGTGTACTTTTTGATATTTTATGTACAGAAAGTAATATATATTTACTGTACTTTTGATATTTTATTTACAGTATATAAAATATATTTGGTGTACTTTTAGTTAATATTATATGTACAATATATGAAATATATTTACTGTACTTTTTGATATTTCATGTTCAGTATATAAGATATATTTGGTGACCTTTTGATATTTTATGTAAATTATATAATATATATTTGGTGTAGTTTGTGATATTTTACATAGGGTGTGTAATATATATTTACTGTACTTTTTGGTATTTTCTTTACAGTAAATAATATATATTTGGTGTAATTTTTGATATTTTATGTACAGTATATTAAATATAATTAGTGTAGTTTTGATAGTTTATTTACAGTATATATAACACATATTTGGTGTACTTTTTGATATTTTATGTACAGTATGTAATATATATTTACTGTAATTTTTGATAATTTATTTACAGTATATAAAATATATTTGGTGTACTTTATTTAATATTATATATACAATATATGAAATATATTTACTGTACATTTTGATACTTTATGCACAGTATAGAAGATATATTTGGTGTCCTTTTGATAGTTTATGTAAATTTTATAATATATATTTGGTGAAGTTTGTGATATTTTACATAGGGTGTGAAATATATATTTACTGTTCTTTTTGATATTTTATTTACAGTATATAAAATGTATTTGGTGTACTTTTAGTTAACATTATATGTACAATATATGAAATATATTTACTGTAATTTTGATATTTTATGTACAGTATATAAGATATATTTGGTGTCCTTTTGATATTTTATGTAAATTACATAATATATATTTGGTGTAGATTGTGATATTTTACATAGGGTGTGTAAGATATATTTACTGTACTTTTTGATATTTTATTTACAGTAAATATTATACATTTGGTGTAATTTTTGATATTTTATATACAGTATATTAAATATAATTACTGCAGTTTTGGATAGTTTATTTACAGTATATAAAACACAAATTTGGTGTACTTTTTGATATTTTATGTACAGAATGTAATATATATTTACTGTACTTTTGATATTTTATTTACAGTATATAAAATGTATTTGGTGTACTTTTAGTTAATATTATATGTACAATATATGAAATATATTTACTGTACATTTTGATATTTCATGTTCAGTATATAAGATATATTTGGTGTCCTTTTGATATTTTATGTAAATTATATAATATATATTTGGTGTAGTTTGTGATATTTTACATAGGGTGTGTAATATATATTTACTGTACTTTTTGGTATTTTCTTTACAGTAAATAATATATATTTGGTGTAATTTTTGATATTTTATGTACAGTATATTAAATATAATTAGTGTAGTTTTGATTGTTTATTTACATTATATATAACACATATTTGGTGTACTTTTTGATATATTATGTACAGTATGTAATATATATTTACTGTAATTTTTGATAATTTATTTACTGTATATAAAATGTATTTGGTGTACTTTTAGTTAATATTATATGTACAATATATGAAATATATTTACTGTACTTTTTGATATTTTATGTACAGTATAATATATATATTTGGTGTCCTTTTGATATTTTATGTAAATTATATAGTATATATTTGGTGAAGTTTGTGATATTTTACATAGGGTGTGTAATATGTATTTACTGTACTTTTTGATATTTTATTTACAGTATATAAAATGTATTTGGTGTACTTTTAGTTAACATTATATGCACAATATATGAAATATATTTACTGTAATTTTGATATTTTATGTACAGTATATAAGATATATTTGGTGTCCTTTTGATATTTAATGTAAATTATATAATACATATTTGGTGTAGATTGTGATATTTTACATAGGGTGTGTAAGATATATTTACTGTACTTTTTGATATTTTATTTACAGTAGATAATATACATTTGGTGTAATTTTTGATATTTTATGTACAGTATATTATATATAATTACTACTGTTTTTGATAGTTTATTTACAGTATATATAACACATATTTGGTGTACTTTTTGATATTTTATGTACAGAATGTAATATATATTTACTGTACTTTTGATATTTTATTTACAGTATATAAAATGTATTTGGTGTACTTTTAGTTAATATTATATGTACAATATATGAAATATATTTACTGTACATTTTGATATTTCATGTTCAATATATAAGGTATATTTGGTGTCCTTTTGATATTTTATGTAAATTATATAATATATATTTGGTGTAGTTTGTGATATTTTACATAGGGTGTGTAAGATATATTTACTGTACTTTTTGATATTTTATTTACAGTAAATAATATACATTTGTAGTAATTTTTGATATTTTATGTACAGTATGTTTAATATAATTACTGCAGTTTTTGATAGTTTATTTACAGTATATATAACACATATTTGGTGTACTTTTTGATATTTTATGTACAGAAAGTAATATATATTTACTGTACTTTTGATATTTTATTTACAGTATATAAAATGTATTTGGTGTACTTTTAGTTAATATTATATGTACAATATATGAAATATATTTACTGTACTTTTTGATATTTCATGTTCAGTATATAAGATATATTTGGTGACCTTTTGATATTTTATGTAAATTATATAATATATATTTGGTGTAGTTTGTGATATTTTACATAGGGTGTGTAATATATATTTACTGTACTTTTTGGTATTTTCTTTACAGTAAATAATATATATTTGGTGTAATTTTTGATATTTTATGTACAGTATATTAAATATAATTAGTGTAGTTTTGATAGTTTATTTACAGTATATATAACACATATTTGGTGTACTTTTTGATATTTTATGTACAGTATGTAATATATATTTACTGTTCTTTTTGATATTTTATTTACAGTATATAAAATGTATTTGGTGTACTTTTAGTTAACATTATATGTACAATATATGAAATATATTTACTGTAATTTTGATATTTTATGTACAGTATATAAGATATATTTTGTGTCCTTTTGATATTTTATGTAAATTATATAATATATATTTGGTGTAGATTGTGATATTTTACATAGGGTGTGTAAGATATATTTACTGTACTTTTTGATATTTTATTTACAGTAAATATTATACATTTGGTGTAATTTTTGATATTTTATGTACAGTATATTAAATATAATTACTGCAGTTTTTGATAGTTTATTTACAGTATATAAAACACAAATTTGGTGTACTTTTTGATATTTTATGTACAGAATGTAATATATATTTACTGTACTTTTGATATTTTATTTACAGTATATAAAATGTATTTGGTGTACTTTTAGTTAATATTATATGTACAATATATGAAATATATTTACTGTACATTTTGATATTTCATGTTCAGTATATAAGATATATTTGGTGTCCTTTTGATATTTTATGTAAATTATATAATATATATTTGGTGTAGTTTGTGATATTTTACATAGGGTGTGTAATATATATTTACTGTACTTTTTGGTATTTTCTTTACAGTAAATAATATATATTTGGTGTAATTTTTGATATTTTATGTACAGTTTATTAAATATAATTAGTGTAGTTTTGATAGTTTATTTACATTATATATAACACATATTTGGTGTACTTTTTGATATATTATGTACAGTATGTAATATATATTTACTGTAATTTTTGATAATTTATTTACTGTATATAAAATGTATTTGGTGTACTTTTAGTTAATATTATATGTACAATATAGGAAATATATTTACTGTACTTTTTGATATTTTATGTACAGTATAATATATATATTTGGTGTCCTTTTGATATTTTATGTAAATTATATAATATATATTTGGTGTAGATTGTGATATTTTACATAGGGTGTGTAATATATATTTACTGTACTTTTTGATATTTTATTTACAGTAAATAATATACATTTGGTTTAATTTTTGATATTTTATGTACAGTATATTAAATATAATTACTGCAGTTTTTGATAGTTTATTTACAGTATATAAAACACAAATTTGGTGTACTTTTTGGTATTTTATGTACAGAGTGTAATATATATTTACTGTACTTTTGATATTTTATTTACAGTATATAAAATGTATTTGGTGTACTTTTAGTTAACATTATATGCACAATATATGAAATATATTTACTGTAATTTTGATATTTTATGTACAGTATATAAGATATATTTGGTGTCCTTTTGATATTTAATGTAAATTATATAATACATATTTGGTGTAGATTGTGATATTTTACTTAGGGTGTGTAAGACATATTTACTGTACTTTTTGATATTTTATTTACAGTAAATAACATTCCTTTGGTGTAATTTTTGATATTTTATGTACAGTATATTAAATATAATTACTGTAGTTTTTGATAGTTTATTTAGAGTATATATTACACATATTTGGTGTACTTTTTGATATATTATGTACAGTATGTAATATATATTTACTGTATTTTTGATATTTTATTTACAGTATATAAAATATATTTGGTGTACTTTTAGTTAATATATGTACAATATATGAAATATATTTAGTGTACATTTTGATATTTTATGTACACTATATAAGATATATTTGGTGTCCTTTTGATATTTTATGTAAATTATATAATATATATTTGGTGTAGATTGTGATATTTTACATAGGGTGTGTAAGATATATTTACTGTACTTTTTGATATTTTATTTACAGTAAATAATATACATTTGGTGTAATTTTTGATATTTTATGTACAGTATATGAAATATAATTACTGCAGTTTTTGATAGTTTATTTACGGTATATAAAACACAAATTTGGTGTACTTTTTGATATTTTATGTACAGAATGTAATATATATTTACTGTACATTTTGATATTTTATTTACAGTATATAAAATGTATTTGGTGTACTTTTAGTTAATATTATATGTACAATATATGAAATATATTTACTGTACATATTGATATTTCATGTTCAGTACAAAAGATATATTTGCTGTCCTTCTGATATTTTATGTAAATTATATAATATATATTTGGTGTAGTTTGTGATATTTTACATAGGGTGTGTAATATATATTTACTGTACATTTTGCTATTTTCTTTACAGTAAATAATATATATTTGGTGTAATTTTTGATATTTTATGTACAGTTTATTAAATATAATTAGTGTAGTTTTGATAGTTTATTTACAGTATATATAACACATATTTGGTGTACTTTTTGATATTTTATGTACAGTATGTAATATATATTTACTGTAATTTTTGATAACTTATTTACAGTATATAAAATATATTTGGTGTACTTTTAGTTAATATTATATGTACAATATATGAAATATATTTACTGTACATTTAGATATTTTATGTACATTATATAAGATATATTTGGTGTCCTTTTGATATTTTATGTAAATTATATAAAATATATTTGGTGTAGATTGTGATATTTTACATAGGGTGTGTAAGATATATTTACTGTACATTTTGATATTTTATTTACAGTAAATAATATACATTTGGTGTAATTTTTGATATTTTATCTACAGTATATTAAATATAATTACTGCAGTTTTTGATAGTTTATTTACAGTATATAAAACACAAATTTGGTGTACTTTTTGATATTTTATGTACAGAATGTAATATATATTTACTGTAGATTTTGATATTTTATTTACAGTATATAAAATGTATTTGGTGTACTTTTAATTAATATTATATGTACAATATATGAAATATATTTACTGTACATTTTGATATTTCATGTTCAGTATATAAGATATAATTTGTGTCCTTTTGATATTTTATATAAATTATGTAATATATATTTGGTGTAGTTTGTGATATTTTACATAGGGTGTGTAATATATATTTACTGTACTTTTTGGTATTTTCTTTACTGTAAATAATATATATTTGGTGTAATTTTTGATATTTTATGTACAGTATATTAAATATAATTAGTGTAGTTTTGGTAGTTTATTTACAGTATATATAACACATATTTGGTGTAATTTTTGATATTTTATGTACAGTATGTAATATATATTTACTGTAATTTTTGATAATTTATTTACAGTATATAAAATGAATTTGGTGTACTTTTAGTTAATATTATATATACAATATATGAAATATATTTACTGAACATTTTGATATTTTATGTACAGTATATGAGATATATTTGGTGTCCTTTTGATATTTTATGTAAATTATATAATATATATTTGGTGAAGTTTGTGATATTTTACATAGGGTGTGTAATATATACTTATTGTACTTTTTGATGTTTTATTTACAGTATATAATATACATTCGGTGTAATTTTTTATATTTTATGTACAGTATATTTAATATAATTAGTGTAGTTTTAATAGTTTATTTACAGTATATATAACACATATTTGGTGTACTTTTTGATATTTTTTGTACAGTATGCAATATAGATTTACTGTAAATTTTGATAATTTATTTACAGTATATAAAATGTATTTGGTGTACTTTTAGTTAATATTATATGTACAATATATGAAATATATTTACTGTACTTTTTGATATTTTATGTACAGTATATAAGATATATTTGGTGTCCTTTTGATATTTTATGTAAATTATATAATATATATTTGGTGTAGATTGTGATATTTTACATAGGGTGTGTAATATATATTTACTGTACTTTTTGATATTTTATTTACAGTAAATAATATACATTTGGTTTAATTTTTGATATTTTATGTACAGCATATTAAATATAATTACTGCAGTATTTGATAGTTTATTTACAGTATATAAAACACAAATTTGGTATACTTTTTGATATTTTATGTACAGAATGTAATATATATTTACTGTACATTTTGATAATTTATTTACAGTATATAAAATGTATTTGGTGTACTTTTAGTTAATATTATATGTACAATATATGAAATATATTTACTGTACATTTTGATATTTCATGTTCAGTATATAAGATATACTTGGTGTCCTTTTGATATTTTATGTAAATTATATAATATATATTTGGTGTAGTTTGTGATATTTTACATAGGGTGTGTAACATATATTTACTGTATTTTTGGTATTTTCTTTACAGTAAATAATATATATTTGGTGTAATTTTTGATATTTTATGTACAGTATATTAAATATAATTAGTGTAGTTTTGATAGTTTATTTACAGTATATATAACACATATTTGGTGTAATTTTTGATATTTTATGTACAGTATGTTATATATATTTACTGTAATTTTTGATAATTTATTTACTGTATATAAAATGTATTTGGTGTACTTTTAGTTAATATTATATGTACAATATATGAAATATATTTACTGTACTTTTTGATATTTTATGTACAGTATATAATCTATATTTGGTGTCCTTTTGATATTTTATGTAAATTATATAATATATATTTGGTGTAGATTGTGATATTTTACATAGGGTGTGTAATATATATTTACTGTACTTTTTGGTATTTTCTTTACAGTAAATAATATATATTTGGTGTAATTTTTGACATTTTATGTACAGAATATTAAATATAATTAGTGTAGTTTTGATAGTTTATTTACAGTATATATAACACATATTTGGTGTACTTTTTGATATTTTATGTACAGTATGTAATATATGTTTACTGTAATTTTTGATAATGTATTTACAGTATATAAAATGTATTTGGTGTACTTTTAGTTAATATTATATGTACAATATATGAAATATATTTACTGTAGATTTTGATATTTTATGTACAGTATATAAGATATATTTGGTGTCCTTTTGATATTTTATGTAAATTATATGATATATATTTGGTGTAGATTGTGATATTTTACATAGTGTGTGTAATATATATTTACTGTACTTTTTGATATTTTATTTACAGTAAATAATATACATTTGGTTTAATTTTTGATATATTATGTACAGTATATTAAATATAATTACTGCAGTTTTTGATAGTTTATTTACAGTATATAAAACACAAATTTGGTGTACTTTTTGATATTTTATGTACAGAATGTAATATATATTTACTGTACATTTTGATATTTTATTTACAGAATATAAAATGTATTTGGTGTACTTTTAGTTAATATTATATGTACAATATATGAAATATATTTACTGTACATTTTGCTATTTCATGTTCAGTATATAAGATATATTTGGTGTCCTTTTGATATTTTATGTAAATTATATAATATATATTTGGTGTAGTTTGTGATATTTTACATAGGGTGTGTAATATATATTTACTGTACTTTTTGGTATTTTCCTGACAGTAAATAATATATATTTGGTGTAATTTTTGATATTTTATGTACAGTATATTAAATATAATTAGTGTAGTTTTGATAGTTTATTTACAGTATATATAACACATATTTGGTGTACTTTTTGATATTTTATGTACAGTATGTAATATATATTTACTGTAATTTTTGATAATTTATTTACAGTATACAAAATGTATTTGGTGTACTTTTAGTTAATATTATATATACAATATATGAAATATATTTACTGTACATTTTGATATTTTATGTACAGTATAGAAGATATATTTGGTGTCCTTTTGATATTTTATGTAAATTATATAATATATATTTGGTGAAGTTTGTGATATTTTACATAGGGTGTGTAATATATATTTACTGTACTTTTTGATATTTTATTTACCGTATATAATATACATTTGGTGTAATTTTTGATATTTTATGTACAGTTTATTAAATATAATTACTGTAGTTTTTGATAGTTTATTTACATTATATATTACACATATTTGGTGTACTTTTTGATATTTTATGTACAGTATGTAATATATATTTACTGAATTTTTGATATTTTATTTACAGTATATAAAATGTATTTGGTGTACTTTTAGTTAATATTATATGTACAATATAGGAAATATATTTACTGTACATTTTGATATTTTATCTACACTATATAAGATATATTTGGTGTCCTTTTGATATTTTATGTAAATTATATAATATATATTTGGTGTAGATTGTGATATTTTACATAGGGTGTGTAAGATATATTTACTGTACTTTTTGATAATTTATTTACAGTAAATAATATACATTTGGTTTAATTTTTGATATTTTATGTACAGTATATTAAATATAATTTCTGCAGTTTTTGATAGTTTATTTACAGTATATAAAACACTAATTTGGAGTACTTTTTGATATTTTATGTACAGAATGTAATATATATTTACTGTACATTTTGATATTTTATTTACAGTATATAAAACGTATTTGGTGTACTTTTAGTTAATATTATATGTATAATCTATGAAATATATTTACTGTACATTTTGATATTTCATGTTCAGTATATAAGATATATTTGGTGTCCTTTTGATATTTTATGTAAATTATATAATATATATTTGGTGTAGTTTGTGATATTTTACATAGGGTGTGTAATATATATTTGCTGTACTTTTTGGTATTTTCTTTACAGTAAATAATATATATTTGGTGTAATTTTTGATATTTTATGTACTGTATATTAAATATAATTAGTGTAGTTTTTATAGTTTATTTACAGTATATATAACACATATTTGGTGTACTTTTTAATATTTTATGTACAGTATGTAATATATATTCACTGTAATTTTTGATATTTTATTTACACTATATAAAATGTATTTGGTGTACTTTTAGTTAATATTATATGTACAATGTATGAAATATATTTACTGTACTTTTTGATATTTTATGTACAGTATATAAGATATATTTGGTGTCCTTTTGAAATTTTATGTAAATTATATAATATATATTTAGTGTAGATTGTGATATTTTACATAGGGTGTGTAATATATATTTACTGTACTTTTTGATATTTTATTTACAGTAAATATTATACATTTGGTGTAATTTTTGTTATTTTATGTACAGTATATTGAATATAATTACTGTAGTTTTTGATTGTTTATTTACAGTATATATAACACATATTTGGTGTACTTTTTGATATTTTATGTACAGTATGTAATATATATTTACTGTAATTTTTGATAATTTATTTACAGTATATAAAATGTATTTGGTGTACTTTTAGTTAATATTATATGTACAATATATGAAATATATTTACTGTACATTTTGATATTTCATGTTCAGTATATAAGATATATTTGGTGTCCTTTTGATATTTTATGTAAATTATATAATATATATTTGGTGTAGTTGGTGATATTTTACATAGGGTGTGTAATATATATTTACTGTACTTTTTGGTATTTTCCTGACAGTAAATAATATATATTTGGTGTAATTTTTGATATTTTATGTACAGTATATTAAATATAATTAGTGTAGTTTTGATAGTTTATTTACAGTATATATAACACATATTTGGTGTACTTTTTGATATTTTATGTACAGTATGCAATATATATTTACTGTAATTTTTGATAATTTATCTACTGTATATAAAATGTATTTGGTGTACTTTTAGTTAATATTATATATACAATATATGAAATATATTTACTGTACATTTTGATATTTTATGTACAGTATAGAAGATATATTTGGTGTCCTTTTGATATTTTATGTAAATTATATAATACATATTTGGTGTAGATTGTGATATTTTACATAGGGTGTGTAAGATATATTTACTGTACTTTTTGATATTTTATTTACAGTAAATAATATACATTTGGTGTAATTTTTGATATTTTATGTACAGTATATTAAATATAATTACTACAGTTTTTGATAGTTTATTTAAAGTATATATAACACATATTTGGTGTACTTTTTGATATTTTATGTACAGAATGTAATATATATTTACTGTACTTTTGATATTTTATTTAAAGTATATAAAATGTATTTGGTGTACTTTTAATTAATATTATATGTACAATATATGAAATATATTTACTGTACATTTTGATATTTCATGTTCAGTATATAAGGTATATTTGGTGTCCTTTTGATATTTTATGTAAATTTTATAATATATATTTGGTGTAGTTTGTGATATTTTACATAGGGTGTGTAAGATATATTTACTGTACTTTTTGATATTTTATTTACAGTAAATAATATACATTTGGAGTAATTTTTGATATTTTATGTACAGTATGTTTAATATAATTACTGTAGTTTTTGATAGTTTATTTCCAGTATATATAACACATATTTGGTGTACTTTTTGATATTTTATGTACAGAAAGTAATATATATTTACTGTACTTTTGATATTTTATTTACAGTATATAAAATATATTTGGTGTACTTTTAGTTAATATTATATGTACAATATATGAAATATATTTACTGTACTTTTTGATATTTCATGTTCAGTATATAAGATATATTTGGTGACCTTTTGATATTTTATGTAAATTATATAATATATATTTGGTGTAGTTTGTGATATTTTACATAGGGTGTGTAATATATATTTACTGTACTTTTTGGTATTTTCTTTACAGTAAATAATATATATTTGGTGTAATTTTTGATATTTTATGTACAGTATATTAAATATAATTAGTGTAGTTTTGATAGTTTATTTACAGTATATATAACACATATTTGGTGTACTTTTTGATATTTTATGTACAGTATGTAATATATATTTACTGTAATTTTTGATAATTTATTTACAGTATATAAAATATATTTGGTGTACTTTATTTAATATTATATATACAATATATGAAATATATTTACTGTACATTTTGATACTTTATGCACAGTATAGAAGATATATTTGGTGTCCTTTTGATAGTTTATGTAAATTTTATAATATATATTTGGTGAAGTTTGTGATATTTTACATAGGGTGTGAAATATATATTTACTGTTCTTTTTGATATTTTATTTACAGTATATAAAATGTATTTGGTGTACTTTTAGTTAACATTATATGTACAATATATGAAATATATTTACTGTAATTTTGATATTTTATGTACAGTATATAAGATATATTTGGTGTCCTTTTGATATTTTATGTAAATTATATAATATATATTTGGTGTAGTTTGTGATATTTTACATAGGGTGTGTAATATATATTTACTGTACTTTTTGGTATTTTCTTTACAGTAAATAATATATATTTGGTGTAATTTTTGATATTTTATGTACAGTATATTAAATATAATTAGTGTAGTTTTGATTGTTTATTTACATTATATATAACACATATTTGGTGTACTTTTTGATATATTATGTACAGTATGTAATATATATTTACTGTAATTTTTGATAATTTATTTACTGTATATAAAATGTATTTGGTGTACTTTTAGTTAATATTATATGTACAATATATGAAATATATTTACTGTACTTTTTGATATTTTATGTACAGTATAATATATATATTTGGTGTCCTTTTGATATTTTATGTAAATTATATAGTATATATTTGGTGAAGTTTGTGATATTTTACATAGGGTGTGTAATATGTATTTACTGTACTTTTTGATATTTTATTTACAGTATATAAAATGTATTTGGTGTACTTTTAGTTAACATTATATGCACAATATATGAAATATATTTACTGTAATTTTGATATTTTATGTACAGTATATAAGATATATTTGGTGTCCTTTTGATATTTAATGTAAATTATATAATACATATTTGGTGTAGATTGTGATATTTTACATAGGGTGTGTAAGATATATTTACTGTACTTTTTGATATTTTATTTACAGTAGATAATATACATTTGGTGTAATTTTTGATATTTTATGTACAGTATATTATATATAATTACTACTGTTTTTGATAGTTTATTTACAGTATATATAACACATATTTGGTGTACTTTTTGATATTTTATGTACAGAATGTAATATATATTTACTGTACTTTTGATATTTTATTTACAGTATATAAAATGTATTTGGTGTACTTTTAGTTAATATTATATGTACAATATATGAAATATATTTACTGTACATTTTGATATTTCATGTTCAATATATAAGGTATATTTGGTGTCCTTTTGATATTTTATGTAAATTATATAATATATATTTGGTGTAGTTTGTGATATTTTACATAGGGTGTGTAAGATATATTTACTGTACTTTTTGATATTTTATTTACAGTAAATAATATACATTTGTAGTAATTTTTGATATTTTATGTACAGTATGTTTAATATAATTACTGCAGTTTTTGATAGTTTATTTACAGTATATATAACACATATTTGGTGTACTTTTTGATATTTTATGTACAGAAAGTAATATATATTTACTGTACTTTTGATATTTTATTTACAGTATATAAAATGTATTTGGTGTACTTTTAGTTAATATTATATGTACAATATATGAAATATATTTACTGTACTTTTTGATATTTCATGTTCAGTATATAAGATATATTTGGTGACCTTTTGATATTTTATGTAAATTATATAATATATATTTGGTGTAGTTTGTGATATTTTACATAGGGTGTGTAATATATATTTACTGTACTTTTTGGTATTTTCTTTACAGTAAATAATATATATTTGGTGTAATTTTTGATATTTTATGTACAGTATATTAAATATAATTAGTGTAGTTTTGATAGTTTATTTACAGTATATATAACACATATTTGGTGTACTTTTTGATATTTTATGTACAGTATGTAATATATATTTACTGTTCTTTTTGATATTTTATTTACAGTATATAAAATGTATTTGGTGTACTTTTAGTTAACATTATATGTACAATATATGAAATATATTTACTGTAATTTTGATATTTTATGTACAGTATATAAGATATATTTTGTGTCCTTTTGATATTTTATGTAAATTATATAATATATATTTGGTGTAGATTGTGATATTTTACATAGGGTGTGTAAGATATATTTACTGTACTTTTTGATATTTTATTTACAGTAAATATTATACATTTGGTGTAATTTTTGATATTTTATGTACAGTATATTAAATATAATTACTGCAGTTTTTGATAGTTTATTTACAGTATATAAAACACAAATTTGGTGTACTTTTTGATATTTTATGTACAGAATGTAATATATATTTACTGTACTTTTGATATTTTATTTACAGTATATAAAATGTATTTGGTGTACTTTTAGTTAATATTATATGTACAATATATGAAATATATTTACTGTACATTTTGATATTTCATGTTCAGTATATAAGATATATTTGGTGTCCTTTTGATATTTTATGTAAATTATATAATATATATTTGGTGTAGTTTGTGATATTTTACATAGGGTGTGTAATATATATTTACTGTACTTTTTGGTATTTTCTTTACAGTAAATAATATATATTTGGTGTAATTTTTGATATTTTATGTACAGTTTATTAAATATAATTAGTGTAGTTTTGATAGTTTATTTACATTATATATAACACATATTTGGTGTACTTTTTGATATATTATGTACAGTATGTAATATATATTTACTGTAATTTTTGATAATTTATTTACTGTATATAAAATGTATTTGGTGTACTTTTAGTTAATATTATATGTACAATATAGGAAATATATTTACTGTACTTTTTGATATTTTATGTACAGTATAATATATATATTTGGTGTCCTTTTGATATTTTATGTAAATTATATAATATATATTTGGTGTAGATTGTGATATTTTACATAGGGTGTGTAATATATATTTACTGTACTTTTTGATATTTTATTTACAGTAAATAATATACATTTGGTTTAATTTTTGATATTTTATGTACAGTATATTAAATATAATTACTGCAGTTTTTGATAGTTTATTTACAGTATATAAAACACAAATTTGGTGTACTTTTTGGTATTTTATGTACAGAGTGTAATATATATTTACTGTACTTTTGATATTTTATTTACAGTATATAAAATGTATTTGGTGTACTTTTAGTTAACATTATATGCACAATATATGAAATATATTTACTGTAATTTTGATATTTTATGTACAGTATATAAGATATATTTGGTGTCCTTTTGATATTTAATGTAAATTATATAATACATATTTGGTGTAGATTGTGATATTTTACTTAGGGTGTGTAAGATATATTTACTGTACTTTTTGATATTTTATTTACAGTAAATAATATACATTTGGTGTAATTTTTGATATTTTATGTACAGTATATTAAATATAATTACTACAGTTTTTGATAGTTTATTTACAGTATATATAACACATATTTGGTGTACTTTTTGATATTTTATGTACAGAATGTAATATATATTTACTGTACTTTTGATATTTTATTTACAGTATATAAAATGTATTTGGTGTACTTTCAGTTAATATTATATGTACATTATATGAAATATATTTACTCTACATTTTGATATTTCATGTTCAGTATATAAGGTATATTTGGTGTCCTTTTGATATTTTATGTAAATTATATAATATATATTTGGTGAAGATTGTGATATTTTACATAGGGTGTGTAATATATATTTATTGTACTTTTTGATATTTTATTTACAGTATATAATATACATTCGGTGTAATTTTTTATATTTTATGTACAGTATATTTAATATAATTAGTGTAGTTTTAATAGTTTATTTACAGTATATATAACACATATTTGGTGTACTTTTTGATATTTTTTGTACAGTATGTAATATAGATTTACTGTAATTTTTGATAATTCATTTACAGTATATGAAATGTATTTGGTGTACTTTTAGTTAATATTATATGTACAATATATGAAATATATTTACTGTACTTTTTGATATTTTATGTACAGTATATAAGATATATTTGGTGTCCTTTTGATATTTTATGTAAATTATATAATATATATTTGGTGTAGATTGTGATATTTTACATAGGGTGTGTAATATATATTTACTGTACTTTTTGATATTTTATTTACAGTAAATAATGTACATTTGGTTTAATTTTTGATATTTTATGTACAGTATATTAAATATAATTACTGCAGTTTTTGATAGTTTATTTACAGTATATAAAACACAAATTTGGTGTACTTTTTGATATTTTATGTACAGAATGTAATATATATTTAGTGTACATTTTGATAATTTATTTACAGTATATAAAATGTATTTGGTGTACTTTTAGTTAATATTATATGTACAATATATGAAATATATTTACTGTACATTTTGATATTTCATGTTCAGTATATAAGATATATTTGGTGTCCTTTTGATATTTTATGTAAATTATATAATATATATTTGGTGTAGTTTGTGATATTTTACATAGGGTGTGTAATATATATTTACTGTACTTTTTGGTATTTTCCTGACAGTAAATAATATATATTTGGTGTAATTTTTGATATTTTATGTACAGTATATTAAATATAATTAGTGTAGTTTTGATAGTTTATTTACAGTATATATAACACATATTTGGTGTACTTTTTGATATTTTATGTACAGTATGTAATATGTATTTACTGTAATTTTTGATAATTTATTTACAGTATATAAAATGTATTTGGTGTACTTTATTTAATATTATATATACAATATATGAAATATATTTACTGTACATTTTGATACTTTATGCACAGTATAGAAGATATATTTGGTGTCCTTTTGATATTTTATGTAAATTATATAATATATATTTGGTGAAGTTTGTGATATTTTACATAGTGTGTGAAATATATATTTACTGTTCTTTTTGATATTTTATTTACAGTATATAAAATGTATTTGGTGTACTTTTAGTTAACATTATATGTACAATATATGAAATATATTTACTGTAATTTTGATATTTTATGTACAGTATATAAGATATATTTGGTGTCCTTTTGATATTTTATGTAAATTATATAATATATATTTGGTGTAGATTGTGATATTTTACATAGGGTGTGTAAGATATATTTACTGTACTTTTTGATATTTTATTTACAGTAAATATTATACATTTGGTGTAATTTTTGATATTTTATGTACAGTATATTAAATATAATTACTGCAGTTTTTGATAGTTTATTTACAGTATATAAAACACAAATTTGGTGTACTTTTTGATATTTTATGTACAGAATGTAATATATATTTACTGTACTTTTGATATTTTATTTACAGTATATAAAATGTATTTGGTGTACTTTTAGTTAATATTATATGTACAATATATGAAATATATTTACTGTACATTTTGATATTTCATGTTCAGTATATAAGATATATTTGGTGTCCTTTTGATATTTTATGTAAATTATATAATATATATTTGGTTTAGTTTGTGATATTTTACATAGGGTGTGTAATATATATTTACTGTACTTTTTGGTATTTTCTTTACAGTAAATAATATGTATTTGGTGTAATTTTTGATATTTTATGTACAGTATATTAAATATAATTAGTGTAGTTTTGATAGTTTATTTACATTATATATAACACATATTTGGTGTACTTTTTGATATATTATGTACAGTATGTAATATATATTTACTGTAATTTTTGATAATTTATTTACTGTATATAAAATGTATTTGGTGTACTTTTAGTTAATATTATATGTACAATATATGAAATATATTTACTGTACTTTTTGATATTTTATGTACAGTATAATATATATATTTGGTGTCCTTTTGATATTTTATGTAAATTATATAGTATATATTTGGTGAAGTTTGTGATATTTTATATAGGGTGTGTAATATTTATTTAGTGTACTTTTTGATATTTTATTTACAGTATATAAAATGTATTTGGTGTACTTTTAGTTAACATTATATGCACAATATATGAAATATATTTACTGTAATTTTGATATTTTATGTACAGTATATAAGATATATTTGGTGTCCTTTTGATATTTAATGTAAATTATATAATACATATTTGGTGTAGATTGTGATATTTTACTTAGGGTGTGTAAGATATATTTACTGTACTTTTTGATATTTTATTTACAGTAAATAATATACATTTGGTGTAATTTTTGATATTTTATGTACAGTATATTAAATATAATTACTACAGTTTTTGATAGTTTATTTACAGTATATATAACACATATTTGGTGTACTTTTTGATATTTTATGTACAGAATGTAATATATATTTACTGTACTTTTGATATTTTATTTACAGTATATAAAATGTATTTGGTGTACTTTCAGTTAATATTATATGTACAATATATGAAATATATTTACTCTACATTTTGATATTTCATGTTCAGTATATAAGGTATATTTGGTGTCCTTTTGATATTTTATGTAAATTATATAATATATATTTGGTGAAGATTGTGATATTTTACATAGGGTGTGTAATATATATTTATTGTACTTTTTGATATTTTAATTACAGTATATAATATACATTCGGTGTAATTTTTTATATTTTATGTACAGTATATTTAATATAATTAGTGTAGTTTTGATAGTTTATTTACAGTATATATAACACATATTTGGTGTACTTTTTGATATTTTATGCACAGTATGTAATATATATTTACTGTAATTTTTGATAATTTATTTACAGTATATAAAATGTATTTGGTGTACTTTATTTAATATTTTATATACAATATATGAAATATATTTACTGTACATTTTGATACTTTATGCACAGTATAGAAGATATATTTGGTGTCCTTTTGATAGTTAATGTAAATTTTATAATATATATTTGGTGAAGTTTGTGATATTTTACATAGGGTGTGAAATATATATTTACTGTTCTTTTTGATATTTTATTTACAGTATATAAAATGTATTTGGTGTACTTTTAGTTAACATTATATGTACAATATATGAAATATATTTACTGTACTTTTTGATATTTTATGTACAGTATAATATATATATTTGGTGTCCTTTTGATATTTTATGTAAATTATATAGTATATATTTGGTGAAGTTTGTGATATTTTACATAGGGTGTGTAATATATATTTACTGTACTTTTTGATATTTTATTTACAGTAAATAATATACATTTGGTTTAATTTTTGATATTTTATGTACAGTATATTAAATATAATTACTGCAGTTTTTGATAGTTTATTTACAGTATATAAAACACAAATTTGGTGTACTTTTTGGTATTTTATGTACAGAGTGTAATATATATTTACTGTACTTTTGATATTTTATTTACAGTATATAAAATGTATTTGGTGTACTTTTAGTTAACATTATATGCACAATATATGAAATATATTTACTGTAATTTTGATATTTTATGTACAGTATATAAGATATATTTGGTGTCCTTTTGATATTTAATGTAAATTATATAATACATATTTGGTGTAGATTGTGATATTTTACTTAGGGTGTGTAAGATATATTTACTGTACTTTTTGATATTTTATTTACAGTAAATAATATACATTTGGTGTAATTTTTGATATTTTATGTACAGTATATTAAATATAATTACTACAGTTTTTGATAGTTTATTTACAGTATATATAACACATATTTGGTGTACTTTTTGATATTTTATGTACAGAATGTAATATATATTTACTGTACTTTTGATATTTTATTTACAGTATATAAAATGTATTTGGTGTACTTTCAGTTAATATTATATGTACAATATATGAAATATATTTACTCTACATTTTGATATTTCATGTTCAGTATATAAGGTATATTTGGTGTCCTTTTGATATTTTATGTAAATTATATAATATATATTTGGTGAAGATTGTGATATTTTACATAGGGTGTGTAATATATATTTATTGTACTTTTTGATATTTTATTTACAGTATATAATATAGATTCGGTGTAATTTTTTATATTTTATGTACAGTATATTTAATATAATTAGTGTAGTTTTGATAGTTTATTTACAGTATATATAACACATATTTGGTGTACTTTTTGATATTTTATGTACAGTATGTAATATATATTTACTGTAATTTTTGATAATTTATTTACAGTATATAAAATGTATTTGGTGTACTTTATTTAATATTATATATACAATATATGAAATATATTTACTGTACATTTTGATACTTTATGCACAGTATAGAAGATATATTTGGTGTCCTTTTGATAGTTTATGTAAATTTTATAATATATATTTGGTGAAGTTTGTGATATTTTACATAGGGTGTGAAATATATATTTACTGTTCTTTTTGATATTTTATTTACAGTATATAAAATGTATTTGGTGTACTTTTAGTTAACATTATATGTACAATATATGAAATATATTTACTGTAATTTTGATATTTTATGTACAGTATATAAGATATATTTGGTGTCCTTTTGATATTTTATGTAAATTACATAATATATATTTGGTGTAGATTGTGATATTTTACATAGGGTGTGTAAGATATATTTACTGTACTTTTTGATATTTTATTTACAGTAAATATTATACATTTGGTGTAATTTTTGATATTTTATGTACAGTATATTAAATATAATTACTGCAGTTTTTGATAGTTTATTTACAGTATATAAAACACAAATTTGGTGTACTTTTTGATATTTTATGTACAGAATGTAATATATATTTACTGTACTTTTGATATTTTATTTACAGTATATAAAATGTATTTGGTGTACTTTTAGTTAATATTATATGTACAATATATGAAATATATTTACTGTACATTTTGATATTTCATGTTCAGTATATAAGATATATTTGGTGTCCTTTTGATATTTTATGTAAATTATATAATATATATTTGGTGTAGTTTGTGATATTTTACATAGGGTGTGTAATATATATTTACTGTACTTTTTGGTATTTTCTTTACAGTAAATAATATATATTTGGTGTAATTTTTGATATTTTATGTACAGTATATTAAATATAATTAGTGTAGTTTTGATAGTTTATTTACATTATATATAACACATATTTGGTGTACTTTTTGCTATATTATGTACAGTATGTAATATATATTTACTGTAATTTTTGATAATTTATTTACTGTATATAAAATGTATTTGGTGTACTTTTAGTTAATATTATATGTACAATATATGAAATATATTTACTGTACTTTTTGATATTTTATGTACAGTATAATATATATATTTGGTTTCCTTTTGATATTTTATGTAAATTATATAGTATATATTTGGTGAAGTTTGTGATATTTTACATAGGGTGTGTAATATATATTTACTGTACTTTTTGATATTTTATTTACAGTAAATAATATACATTTGGTTTAATTTTTGATATTTTATGTACAGTATATTAAATATAATTACTGCAGTTTTTGATAGTTTATTTACAGTATATAAAACACAAATTTGATGTACTTTTTGGTATTTTATGTACAGAGTGTAATATATATTTACTGTACTTTTGATATTTTATTTACAGTATATAAAATGTATTTGGTGTACTTTTAGTTAACATTATATGCACAATATATGAAATATATTTACTGTAATTTTGATATTTTATGTACAGTATATAAGATATATTTGGTGTCCTTTTGATATTTAATGTAAATTATATAATACATATTTGGTGTAGATTGTGATATTTTACTTAGGGTGTGTAAGATATATTTACTGTACTTTTTGATATTTTATTTACAGTAAATAATATACATTTGGTGTAATTTTTGATATTTTATGTACAGTATATTAAATATAATTACTACAGTTTTTGATAGTTTATTTACAGTATATATAACACATATTTGGTGTACTTTTTGATATTTTATGTACAGAATGTAATATATATTTACTGTACTTTTGATATTTTATTTACAGTATATAAAATGTATTTGGTGTACTTTCAGTTAATATTATATGTACAATATATGAAATATATTTACTCTACATTTTGATATTTCATGTTCAGTATATAAGGTATATTTGGTGTCCTTTTGATATTTTATGTAAATTATATAATATATATTTGGTGAAGATTGTGATATTTTACATAGGGTGTGTAATATATATTTATTGTACTTTTTGATATTTTAATTACAGTATATAATATACATTCGGTGTAATTTTTTATATTTTATGTACAGTATATTTAATATAATTAGTGTAGTTTTGATAGTTTATTTACAGTATATATAACACATATTTGGTGTACTTTTTGATATTTTATGCACAGTATGTAATATATATTTACTGTAATTTTTGATAATTTATTTACAGTATATAAAATGTATTTGGTGTACTTTATTTAATATTATATATACAATATATGAAATATATTTACTGTACATTTTGATACTTTATGCACAGTATAGAAGATATATTTGGTGTCCTTTTGATAGTTAATGTAAATTTTATAATATATATTTGGTGAAGTTTGTGATATTTTACATAGGGTGTGAAATATATATTTACTGTTCTTTTTGATATTTTATTTACAGTATATAAAATGTATTTGGTGTACTTTTAGTTAACATTATATGTACAATATATGAAATATATTTACTGTACTTTTTGATATTTTATGTACAGTATAATATATATATTTGGTGTCCTTTTGATATTTTATGTAAATTATATAGTATATATTTGGTGAAGTTTGTGATATTTTACATAGGGTGTGTAATATATATTTACTGTACTTTTTGATATTTTATTTACAGTAAATAATATACATTTGGTTTAATTTTTGATATTTTATGTACAGTATATTAAATATAATTACTGCAGTTTTTGATAGTTTATTTACAGTATATAAAACACAAATTTGGTGTACTTTTTGGTATTTTATGTACAGAGTGTAATATATATTTACTGTACTTTTGATATTTTATTTACAGTATATAAAATGTATTTGGTGTACTTTTAGTTAACATTATATGCACAATATATGAAATATATTTACTGTAATTTTGATATTTTATGTACAGTATATAAGATATATTTGGTGTCCTTTTGATATTTAATGTAAATTATATAATACATATTTGGTGTAGATTGTGATATTTTACTTAGGGTGTGTAAGATATATTTACTGTACTTTTTGATATTTTATTTACAGTAAATAATATACATTTGGTGTAATTTTTGATATTTTATGTACAGTATATTAAATATAATTACTACAGTTTTTGATAGTTTATTTACAGTATATATAACACATATTTGGTGTACTTTTTGATATTTTATGTACAGAATGTAATATATATTTACTGTACTTTTGATATTTTATTTACAGTATATAAAATGTATTTGGTGTACTTTCAGTTAATATTATATGTACAATATATGAAATATATTTACTCTACATTTTGATATTTCATGTTCAGTATATAAGGTATATTTGGTGTCCTTTTGATATTTTATGTAAATTATATAATATATATTTGGTGAAGATTGTGATATTTTACATAGGGTGTGTAATATATATTTATTGTACTTTTTGATATTTTATTTACAGTATATAATATAGATTCGGTGTAATTTTTTATATTTTATGTACAGTATATTTAATATAATTAGTGTAGTTTTGATAGTTTATTTACAGTATATATAACACATATTTGGTGTACTTTTTGATATTTTATGTACAGTATGTAATATATATTTACTGTAATTTTTGATAATTTATTTACAGTATATAAAATGTATTTGGTGTACTTTATTTAATATTATATATACAATATATGAAATATATTTACTGTACATTTTGATACTTTATGCACAGTATAGAAGATATATTTGGTGTCCTTTTGATAGTTTATGTAAATTTTATAATATATATTTGGTGAAGTTTGTGATATTTTACATAGGGTGTGAAATATATATTTACTGTTCTTTTTGATATTTTATTTACAGTATATAAAATGTATTTGGTGTACTTTTAGTTAACATTATATGTACAATATATGAAATATATTTACTGTAATTTTGATATTTTATGTACAGTATATAAGATATATTTGGTGTCCTTTTGATATTTTATGTAAATTACATAATATATATTTGGTGTAGATTGTGATATTTTACATAGGGTGTGTAAGATATATTTACTGTACTTTTTGATATTTTATTTACAGTAAATATTATACATTTGGTGTAATTTTTGATATTTTATGTACAGTATATTAAATATAATTACTGCAGTTTTTGATAGTTTATTTACAGTATATAAAACACAAATTTGGTGTACTTTTTGATATTTTATGTACAGAATGTAATATATATTTACTGTACTTTTGATATTTTATTTACAGTATATAAAATGTATTTGGTGTACTTTTAGTTAATATTATATGTACAATATATGAAATATATTTACTGTACATTTTGATATTTCATGTTCAGTATATAAGATATATTTGGTGTCCTTTTGATATTTTATGTAAATTATATAATATATATTTGGTGTAGTTTGTGATATTTTACATAGGGTGTGTAATATATATTTACTGTACTTTTTGGTATTTTCTTTACAGTAAATAATATATATTTGGTGTAATTTTTGATATTTTATGTACAGTATATTAAATATAATTAGTGTAGTTTTGATAGTTTATTTACATTATATATAACACATATTTGGTGTACTTTTTGCTATATTATGTACAGTATGTAATATATATTTACTGTAATTTTTGATAATTTATTTACTGTATATAAAATGTATTTGGTGTACTTTTAGTTAATATTATATGTACAATATATGAAATATATTTACTGTACTTTTTGATATTTTATGTACAGTATAATATATATATTTGGTTTCCTTTTGATATTTTATGTAAATTATATAGTATATATTTGGTGAAGTTTGTGATATTTTACATAGGGTGTGTAATATATATTTACTGTACTTTTTGATATTTTATTTACAGTAAATAATATACATTTGGTTTAATTTTTGATATTTTATGTACAGTATATTAAATATAATTACTGCAGTTTTTGATAGTTTATTTACAGTATATAAAACACAAATTTGGTGTACTTTTTGGTATTTTATGTACAGAGTGTAATATATATTTACTGTACTTTTGATATTTTATTTACAGTATATAAAATGTATTTGGTGTACTTTTAGTTAACATTATATGCACAATATATGAAATATATTTACTGTAATTTTGATATTTTATGTACAGTATATAAGATATATTTGGTGTCCTTTTGATATTTAATGTAAATTATATAATACATATTTGGTGTAGATTGTGATATTTTACTTAGGGTGTGTAAGATATATTTACTGTACTTTTTGATATTTTATTTACAGTAAATAATATACATTTGGTGTAATTTTTGATATTTTATGTACAGTATATTAAATATAATTACTACAGTTTTTGATAGTTTATTTACAGTATATATAAAACATATTTGGTGTACTTTTTGATATTTTATGTACAGAATGTAATATATATTTACTGTACTTTTGATATTTTATTTACAGTATATAAAATGTATTTGGTGTACTTTCAGTTAATATTATATGTACAATATATGAAATATATTTACTCTACATTTTGATATTTCATGTTCAGTATATAAGGTATATTTGGTGTCCTTTTGATATTTTATGTAAATTATATAATATATATTTGGTGAAGATTGTGATATTTTACATAGGGTGTGTAATATATATTTATTGTACTTTTTGATATTTTATTTACAGTATATAATATACATTCGGTGTAATTTTTTATATTTTATGTACAGTATATTAAATATAATTAGTGTAGTTTTGATAGTTTATTTACAGTATATATAACACATATTTGGTGTACTTTTTGATATTTTATGTACAGTATGTAATATATATTTACTGTAATTTTTGATAATTTATTTACAGTATATAAAATGTATTTGGTGTACTTTATTTAATATTATATATACAATATATGAAATATATTTACTGTACATTTTGATACTTTATGCACAGTATAGAAGATATATTTGGTGTCCTTTTGATAGTTTATGTAAATTTTATAATATATATTTGGTGAAGTTTGTGATATTTTACATAGGGTGTGAAATATATATTTACTGTTCTTTTTGATATTTTATTTACAGTATATAAAATGTATTTGGTGTACTTTTAGTTAACATTATATGTACAATATATGAAATATATTTACTGTAATTTTGATATTTTATGTACAGTATATAAGATATATTTGGTGTCCTTTTGATATTTTATGTAAATTACATAATATATATTTGGTGTAGATTGTGATATTTTACATAGGGTGTGTAAGATATATTTACTGTACTTTTTGATATTTTATTTACAGTAAATATTATACATTTGGTGTAATTTTTGATATTTTATGTACAGTATATTAAATATAATTACTGCAGTTTTTGATAGTTTATTTACAGTATATAAAACACAAATTTGGTGTACTTTTTGATATTTTATGTACAGAATGTAATATAAATTTACTGTACTTTTGATATTTTATTTACAGTATATAAAATGTATTTGGTGTACTTTTAGTTAATATTATATGTACAATATATGAAATATATTTACTGTACATTTTGATATTTCATGTTCAGTATATAAGATATATTTGGTGTCCTTTTGATATTTTATGTAAATTATATAATATATATTTGGTGTAGTTTGTGATATTTTACATAGGGTGTGTAATATATATTTACTGTACTTTTTGGTATTTTCTTTACAGTAAATAATATATATTTGGTGTAATTTTTGATATTTTATGTACAGTATATTAAATATAATTAGTGTAGTTTTGATAGTTTATTTACATTATATATAACACATATTTGGTGTACTTTTTGATATATTATGTACAGTATGTAATATATATTTACTGTAATTTTTGATAATTTATTTACTGTATATAAAATGTATTTGGTGTACTTTTAGTTAATATTATATGTACAATATATGAAATATATTTACTGTACTTTTTGATATTTTATGTACAGTATAATATATATATTTGGTGTCCTTTTGATATTTTATGTAAATTATATAGTATATATTTGGTGAAGTTTGTGATATTTTACATAGGGTGTGTAATATATATTTACTGTACTTTTTGATATTTTATTTACAGTATATAAAATGTATTTGGTGTACTTTTAGTTAACATTATATGCACAATATATGAAATATATTTACTGTAATTTTGATATTTTATGTACAGTATATAAGATATATTTGGTGTCCTTTTGATATTTAATGTAAATTATATAATACATATTTGGTGTAGATTGTGATATTTTACTTAGGGTGTGTAATATATATTTACTGTACTTTTTGATATTTTATTTACAGTATATAATATACATTTGGTGTAATTTTTGATATTTTATGTACAGTATATTAAATATAATTACTGTAGTTTTTGATAGTTTATTTACAGTATATATTACACATATTTGGTGTACTTTTTGATATTTTATGTACAGTATGTAATTTATATTTACTGTATATTTGATATTTTATTTACAGTATATAAAATGTATTTGGTGTACTTTTAGTTAATATTATATGTACAATATAGGAAATATATTTACTGTACATTTTGATATTTTATGTACACTATATAAGATATATTTGGTGTCCTTTTGATATTTTATGTAAATTATATAATATATATTTGGTGTAGTTTGTGATATTTTACATAGGGTGTGTAATATATATTTAGTGTACTTTTTGATATTTTATTTACAGTGAATAATATAAATGTGGTGTAATTTTTGATATTTTATGTACAGTATGTTAAATATAATTACTGCAGTTTTTGATAGTTTATTTACAGTATATATAACACATATTTGGTGTACTTTTTGATATTTTATGTACAGAATGTAATATATATTTACTGTACTTTTGATATTTTATTTACAGTATATAAAATGTATTTGGTGTACTTTTAGTTAATATTATATGTACAATATATGAAATATATTTACTGTACATTTTGATATTTCATGTACAGTATATAAGATATATTTGGTGTCCTTTTGATATTTTATGTAAATTATATAATATATATTTGGTGTAGTTTGTGATATTTTACATAGGGTGTGTAATATATATTTACTGTACTTTTTGGTATTTTCTTTACAGTAAATAATATATATTTGGTGTAATTTTTGATATTTTATGTACAGTATATTAAATATAATTAGTGTAGTTTTGATAGTTTATTTACAGTATAGATAACACATATTTGGTGTACTTTTTGATATTTTATGTACAGTATGTAATATATATTTACTGTAATTTTTGATAATTTATTTACTGTATATAAAATGTATTTGGTGTACTTTTAGTTAATATTATATGTACAATATATGAAATATATTTACTGTACTTTTTGATATTTTATGTACAGTATAATATATATATTTGGTGTCCTTTTGATATTTTATGTAAATTATATAGTATATATTTGGTGAAGTTTGTGATATTTTACATAGGGTGTGTAATATATATTTACTGTACTTTTTGATATTTTATTTACAGTAAATAATATACATTTGGTTTAATTTTTGATATTTTATGTACAGTATATTAAATATAATTACTGCAGTTTTTGATAGTTTATTTACAGTATATAAAACACAAATTTGGTGTACTTTTTTGTATTTTATGTACAGAGTGTAATATATATTTACTGTACTTTTGATATTTTATTTACAGTATATAAAATGTATTTGGTGTACTTTTAGTTAACATTATATGCACAATATATGAAATATATTTACTGTAATTTTGATATTTTATGTACAGTATATAAGATATATTTGGTGTCCTTTTGATATTTAATTTAAATTATATAATACATATTTGGTGTAGATTGTGATATTTTACTTAGGGTGTGTAAGATATATTTACTGTACTTTTTGATATTTTATTTACAGTAAATAATATACATTTGGTGTAATTTTTGATATTTTATGTACAGTATATTAAATATAATTACTACAGTTTTTGATAGTTTATTTACAGTATATATAACACATATTTGGTGTACTTTTTGATATTTTATGTACAGAATGTAATATATATTTACTGTACTTTTGATATTTTATTTACAGTATATAAAATGTATTTGGTGTACTTTCAGTTAATATTATATGTACAATATATGAAATATATTTACTCTACATTTTGATATTTCATGTTCAGTATATAAGGTATATTTGGTGTCCTTTTGATATTTTATGTATATTATATAATATATATTTGGTGAAGATTGTGATATTTTACATAGGGTGTGTAATATATATTTATTGTACTTTTTGATATTTTATTTACAGTATATAATATACATTCGGTGTAATTTTTTATATTTTATGTACAGTATATTTAATATAATTAGTGTAGTTTTAATAGTTTATTTACAGTATATATAACACATATTTGGTGTACTTTTTGATATTTTATGTACAGTATGTAATATATATTTACTGTAATTTTTGATAATTTATTTACTGTATATAAAATGTATTTGGTGTACTTTTAGTTAATATTATATGTACAATATATGAAATATATTTACTGTACATTTTGATATTTCATGTTCAGTATATAAGATATATTTGGTGTCCTTTTGATATTTTATGTAAATTATATAATATATATTTGGTGTAGTTTGTGATATTTTACATAGGGTGTGTAATATATATTTACTGTACTTTTTGGTATTTTCTTTACAGTAAATAATATATATTTGGTGTAATTTTTGATATTTTATATACAGTATATTAAATATAATTAGTGTAGTTTTGATAGTTTATTTACATTATATATAACACATATTTGGTGTACTTTTTGATATATTATGTACAGTATGTAATATATATTTACTGTAATTTTTGATAATTTATTTACTGTATATAAAATGTATTTGGTGTACTTTTAGTTAATATTATATGTACAATATATGAAATATATTTACTGTACTTTTTGATATTTTATGTACAGTATAATATATATATTTGGTGTCCTTTTGATATTTTATGTAAAGTATATAGTTTATATTTGGTGAAGTTTGTGATATTTTACATAGGGTGTGTAATATATATTTACTGTACTTTTGATATTTTGTTTACAGTATATAAAATGTATTTGGTGTACTTTCAGTTAATATTATATGTACAATATATGAAATATATTTACTCTACATTTTGATATTTCATGTTCAGTATATAAGGTATATTTGGTGTCCTTTTGATATTTTATGTAAATTATATAGTATATATTTGGTGAAGTTTGTGATATTTTACATAGGGTGTGTAATATATATTTACTGTACTTTTTGATATTTTATTTACAGTATATAAAATGTATTTGGTGTACTTTTAGTTAACATTATATGCACAATATATGAAATATATTTACTGTAATTTTGATATTTTATGTACAGTATATAAGATATATTTGGTGTGCTTTTGATATTTAATGTAATTTATATAATACATATTTGGTGTAGATTGTGATATTTTACTTAGGGTGTGTAAGATATATTTACTGTACTTTTTGATATTTTATTTACAGTAAATAATATACATTTGGTGTAATTTTTGATATTTTATGTACAGTATATTAAATATAATTACTACAGTTTTTGATAGTTTATTTACAGTATATATAACACATATTTGGTGTACTTTTTGATATTTTATGTACAGAATGTAATATATATTTACTGTACTTTTGATATTTTATTTACAGTATATAAAATGTATTTGGTGTACTTTCAGTTAATATTATATGTACAATATATGAAATATATTTACTCTACATTTTGATATTTCATGTTCAGTATATAAGGTATATTTGGTGTCCTTTTGATATTTTATGTAAATTATATAATATATATTTGGTGAAGATTGTGATATTTTACATAGGGTGTGTAATATATATTTATTGTACTTTTTGATATTTTATTTACAGTATATAATATACATTCGGTGTAATTTTTTATATTTTATGTACAGTATATTTAATATAATTAGTGTAGTTTTAATAGTTTATTTACAGTATATATAACACATATTTGGTGTACTTTTTGATATTTTATGTACAGTATGTAATATATATTTACTGTAATTTTTGATAATTTATTTACTGTATATAAAATGTATTTGGTGTACTTTTAGTTAATATTATATGTACAATATATGAAATATATTTACTGTAATTTTTGATATTTTATGTACAGTATAATATATATATTTGGTGTCCTTTTGATATTTTATGTAAATTTTATAATATATATTTGGTGAAGTTTGTGATATTTTACATAGGGTGTGAAATATATATTTACTGTTCTTTTTGATATTTTATGTACAGTAAATAATATACGTTTGGTTTAATTTTTGATATTTTATGTACAGTATATTAAATATAATTACTGCAGTTTTTGATAGTTTATTTACAGTATATAAAACACAAATTTGGTGTACTTTTTGGTATTTTATGTACAGAGTGTAATATATATTTACTGTACTTTTGATATTTTATTTACAGTATATAAAATGTATTTGGTGTACTTTTAGTTAACATTATATGCACAATATATGAAATATATTTACTGTAATTTTGATATTTTATGTACAGTATATAAGATATATTTGGTGTCCTTTTGATATTTAATGTAAATTATATAATACATATTTGGTGTAGATTGTGATATTTTACTTAGGGTGTGTAAGATATATTTACTGTACTTTTTGATATTTTATTTACAGTAAATAATATACATTTGGTGTAATTTTTGATATTTTATGTACAGTATATTAAATATAATTACTACAGTTTTTGATAGTTTATTTACAGTATATATAACACATATTTGGTGTACTTTTTGATATTTTATGTACAGAATGTAATATATATTTACTGTACTTTTGATATTTTATTTACAGTATATAAAATGTATTTGGTGTACTTTCAGTTAATATTATATGTACAATATATGAAATATATTTACTCTACATTTTGATATTTCATGTTCAGTATATAAGGTATATTTGGTGTCCTTTTGATATTTTATGTAAATTATATAATATATATTTGGTGAAGATTGTGATATTTTACATAGGTTGTGTAATATATATTTATTGTAATTTTTGATATTTTATTTACAGTATATAATATACATTCGGTGTAATTTTTTATATTTTATGTACAGTATATTTAATATAATTAGTGTAGTTTTGATAGTTTATTTACAGTATATATAACACATATTTGGTGTACTTTTTGATATTTTATGTACAGTATGTAATATATATTTACTGTAATTTTTGATAATTTATTTACAGTATATAAAATGTATTTGGTGTACTTTATTTAATATTATATATACAATATATGAAATATATTTACTGTACATTTTGATACTTTATGCACAGTATAGAAGATATATTTGGTGTCCTTTTGATAGTTTATGTAAATTTTATAATATATATTTGGTGAAGTTTGTGATATTTTACATAGGGTGTGAAATATATATTTACTGTTCTTTTTGATATTTTATTTACAGTATATAAAATGTATTTGGTGTACTTTTAGTTAACATTATATGTACAATATATGAAATATATTTACTGTAATTTTGATATTTTATGTACAGTATATAAGATATATTTGGTGTCCTTTTGATATTTTATGTAAATTACATAATATATATTTGGTGTAGATTGTGATATTTTACATAGGGTGTGTAAGATATATTTACTGTACTTTTTGATATTTTATTTACAGTAAATATTATACATTTGGTGTAATTTTTGATATTTTATGTACAGTATATAAGATATATTTGGTGTCCTTTTGATATTTAATGTAAATTATATAATACATATTTGGTGTAGATTGTGATATTTTACTTAGGGTGTGTAAGATATATTTACTGTACTTTTTGATATTTTATTTACAGTAAATAATATACATTTGGTGTAATTTTTGATATTTTATGTACAGTATATTAAATATAATTACTGCAGTTTTTGATAGTTTATTTACAGTATATATAACACATATTTGGTGTACTTTTTGATATTTTATGTACAGAATGTAATATATATTTACTGTACTTTTGATATTTTATTTACAGTATATAAAATGTATTTGGTGTACTTTCAGTTAATATTATATGTACAATATATGAAATATATTTACTCTACATTTTGATATTTCATGTTCAGTATATAAGGTATATTTGGTGTCCTTTTGATATTTTATGTAAATTATATAATATATATTTGGTGAAGATTGTGATATTTTACATAGGGTGTGTAATATATATTTATTGTACTTTTTGATATTTTATTTACAGTATATAATATACATTCGGTGTAATTTTTTATATTTTATGTACAGTATATTTAATATAATTAGTGTAGTTTTGATAGTTTATTTACAGTATATATAACACATATTTGGTGTACTTTTTGATATTTTATGTACAGTATGTAATATATATTTACTGTAATTTTTGATAATTTATTTACAGTATATAAAATGTATTTGGTGTACTTTATTTAATATTATATATACAATATATGAAATATATTTACTGTACATTTTGATACTTTATGCACAGTATAGAAGATATATTTGGTGTCCTTTTGATAGTTTATGTAAATTTTATAATATATATTTGGTGAAGTTTGTGATATTTTACATAGGGTGTGAAATATATATTTACTGTACTTTTTGATATTTTATTTACAGTATATAAAATGTATTTGGTGTACTTTTAGTTAACATTATATGTACAATATATGAAATATATTTACTGTAATTTTGATATTTTATGTACAGTATATAAGATATATTTGGTGTCCTTTTGATATTTTATGTAAATTACATAATATATATTTGGTGTAGATTGTGATATTTTACATAGGGTGTGTAAGATATATTTACTGTACTTTTTGATATTTTATTTACAGTAAATATTATACATTTGGTGTAATTTTTGATATTTTATGTACAGTATATTAAATATAATTACTGCAGTTTTTGATAGTTTATTTACAGTATATAAAACACAAATTTGGTGTACTTTTTGATATTTTATGTACAGAATGTAATATATATTTACTGTACTTTTGATATTTTATTTACAGTATATAAAATGTATTTGGTGTACTTTTAGTTAATATTATATGTACAATATATGAAATATATTTACTGTACATTTTGATATTTCATGTTCAGTATATAAGATATATTTGGTGTGCTTTTGATATTTTATGTAAATTATATAATATATATTTGGTGTAGTTTGTGATATTTTACATAGGGTGTGTAATATATATTTAGTGTACTTTTTGGTATTTTCTTTACAGTAAATAATATATATTTGGTGTAATTTTTGATATTTTATGTACAGTATATTAAATATAATTAGTGTAGTTTTGATAGTTTATTTACATTATATATAACACATATTTGGTGTACTTTTTGATATATTATGTACAGTATGTAATATATATTTACTGTAATTTTTGATAATTTATTTACTGTATATAAAATGTATTTGGTGTACTTTTAGTTATTATTATATGTACAATATATGAAATATATTTACTGTACTTTTTGATATTTTATGTACAGTATAATATATATATTTGGTGTCCTTTTGATATTTTATGTAAATTATATAGTATATATTTGGTGAAGTTTGTGATATTTTACATAGGGTGTGTAATATATATTTACTGTACTTTTTGATATTTTATTTACAGTATATAAAATGTATTTGGTGTACTTTTATTTAACATTATATGCACAATATATGAAATATATTTACTGTAATTTTGATATTTTATGTACAGTATATAAGATATATTTGGTGTCCTTTTGATATTTAATGTAAATTATATAATACATATTTGGTGTAGATTGTGATATTTTACTTAGGGTGTGTAAGATATATTTACTGTACTTTTTGATATTTTATTTACAGTAAATAATATACATTTGGTGTAATTTTTGATATTTTATGTACAGTATATTAAATATAATTACTACAGTTTTTGATAGTTTATTTACAGTATATATAACACATATTTGGTGTACTTTTTGATATTTTATGTACAGAATGTAATATATATTTACTGTACTTTTGATATTTTATTTACAGTATATAAAATGTATTTGGTGTACTTTCAGTTAATATTATATGTACAATATATGAAATATATTTACTCTACATTTTGATATTTCATGTTCAGTATATAAGGTATATTTGGTGTCCTTTTGATATTTTATGTAAATTATATAATATATATTTGGTGAAGATTGTGATATTTTACATAGGGTGTGTAATATATATTTATTGTACTTTTTGATATTTTATTTACAGTATATAATATACATTCGGTGTAATTTTTTATATTTTATGTACAGTATATTAAATATAATTAGTGTAGTTTTGATAGTTTATTTACAGTATATATAACACATATTTGGTGTACTTTTTGATATTTTATGTACAGTATGTAATATATATTTACTGTAATTTTTGATAATTTATTTACAGTATATAAAATGTATTTGGTGTACTTTATTTAATATTATATATACAATATATGAAATATATTTACTGTACATTTTGATACTTTATGCACAGTATAGAAGATATATTTGGTGTCCTTTTGATAGTTTATGTAAATTTTATAATATATATTTGGTGAAGTTTGTGATATTTTACATAGGGTGTGAAATATATATTTACTGTTCTTTTTGATATTTTATTTACAGTATATAAAATGTATTTGGTGTACTTTTAGTTAACATTATATGTACAATATATGAAATATATTTACTGTAATTTTGATATTTTATGTACAGTATATAAGATATATTTGGTGTCCTTTTGATATTTTATGTAAATTACATAATATATATTTGGTGTAGATTGTGATATTTTACATAGGGTGTGTAAGATATATTTACTGTACTTTTTGATATTTTATTTACAGTAAATATTATACATTTGGTGTAATTTTTGATATTTTATGTACAGTATATTAAATATAATTACTGCAGTTTTTGATAGTTTATTTACAGTATATAAAACACAAATTTGGTGTACTTTTTGATATTTTATGTACAGAATGTAATATATATTTACTGTACTTTTGATATTTTATTTACAGTATATAAAATGTATTTGGTGTACTTTCAGTTAATATTATATGTACAATATATGAAATATATTTACTGTACATTTTGATATTTCATGTTCAGTATATAAGATATATTTGGTGTCCTTTTGATATTTTATGTAAATTATATAATATATATTTGGTGTAGTTTGTGATATTTTACATAGGGTGTGTAATATATATTTACTGTACTTTTTGGTATTTTCTTTACAGTAAATAATATATATTTGGTGTAATTTTTGATATTTTATGTACAGTATATTAAATATAATTAGTGTAGTTTTGATAGTTTATTTACATTATATATAACACATATTTGGTGTACTTTTTGATATATTATGTACAGTATGTAATATATATTTACTGTAATTTTTGATAATTTATTTACTGTATATAAAATGTATTTGGTGTACTTTTAGTTAATATTATATGTACAATATATGAAATATATATACTGTACTTTTTGATATTTTATGTACAGTATAATATATATATTTGGTGTCCTTTTGATATTTTATGTAAATTATATAGTATATATTTGGTGAAGTTTGTGATATTTTACATAGGGTGTGTAATATATATTTACTGTACTTTTGATATTTTATTTACAGTATATAAAATGTATTTGGTGTACTTTCAGTTAATATTATATGTACAATATATGAAATATATTTACTCTACATTTTGATATTTCATGTTCAGTATATAAGGTATATTTGGTGTCCTTTTGATATTTTATGTAAATTATATAATATATATTTGGTGAAGATTGTGATATTTTACATAGGGTGTGTAATATATATTTACTGTACTTTTTGATATTTTATTTACAGTATATAATATACATTCGGTGTAATTTTTTATATTTTATGTACAGTATATTTAATATAATTAGTGTAGTTTTAATAGTTTATTTACAGTATATATAACACATATTTGGTGTACTTTTTGATATTTTATGTACAGTATGTAATATATATTTACTGTAATTTTTGATAATTTATTTACAGTATATAAAATGTATTTGGTGTACTTTATTTAATATTATATATACAATATATGAAATATATTTACTGTACATTTTGATACTTTATGCACAGTATAGAAGATATATTTGGTGTCCTTTTGATAGTTTATGTAAGTTTTATAATATATATTTGGTGAAGTTTGTGATATTTTACATAGGGTGTGAAATATATATTTACTGTTCTTTTTGATATTTTATTTACAGTATATAAAATGTATTTGGTGTACTTTTAGTTAACATTATATGTACAATATATGAAATATATTTACTGTAATTTTGATATTTTATGTACAGTATATAAGATATATTTGGTGTCCTTTTGATATTTTATGTAAATTACATAATATATATTTGGTGTAGATTGTGATATTTTACATAGGGTGTGTAAGATATATTTACTGTACTTTTTGATATTTTATTTACAGTAAATATTATACATTTGGTGTAATTTTTGATATTTTATGTACAGTATATTAAATATAATTACTGCAGTTTTTGATAGTTTATTTACAGTATATAAAACACAAATTTGGTGTACTATTTGATATTTTATGTACAGAGTGTAATATATATTTACTGTACTTTTGATATTTTATTTACAGTATATAAAATGTATTTGGTGTACTTTTAGTTAACATTATATGCACAATATATGAAATATATTTACTGTAATTTTGATATTTTATGTACAGTATATAAGATATATTTGGTGTCCTTTTGATATTTAATGTAAATTATATAATACATATTTGGTGTAGATTGTGATATTTTACTTAGGGTGTGTAAGATATATTTACTGTACTTTTTGATATTTTATTTACAGTAAATAATATACATTTGGTGTAATTTTTGATATTTTATGTACAGTATATTAAATATAATTACTACAGTTTTTGATAGTTTATTTACAGTATATATAACACATATTTGGTGTACTTTTTGATATTTTATGTACAGAATGTAATATATATTTACTGTACTTTTGATATTTTATTTACAGTATATAAAATGTATTTGGTGTACTTTCAGTTAATATTATATGTACAATATATGAAATATATTTACTCTACATTTTGATATTTCATGTTCAGTATATAAGGTATATTTGGTGTCCTTTTGATATTTTATGTAAATTATATAATATATATTTGGTGAAGATTGTGATATTTTACATAGGGTGTGTAATATATATTTATTGTACTTTTTGATATTTTATTTACAGTATATAATATACATTCGGTGTAATTTTTTATATTTTATGTACAGTATATTTAATGTAATTAGTGTAGTTTTAATAGTTTATTTACAGTATATATAACACATATTTGGTGTACTTTTTGATATTTTATGTACAGTATGTAATATATATTTACTGTAATTTTTGATAATTTATTTACAGTATATAAAATGTATTTGGTGTACTTTATTTAATATTATATATACAATATATGAAATATATTTACTGTACATTTTGATACTTTATGCACAGTATAGAAGATATATTTGGTGTCCTTTTGATAGTTTATGTAAATTTTATAATATATATTTGGTGAAGTTTGTGATATTTTACATAGGGTGTGAAATATATATTTACTGTTCTTTTTGATATTTTATTTACAGTATATAAAATGTATTTGGTGTACTTTTAGTTAACATTATATGTACAATATATGAAATATATTTACTGTAATTTTGATATTTTATGTACAGTATATAAGATATATTTGGTGTCCTTTTGATATTTTATGTAAATTACATAATATATATTTGGTGTAGATTGTGATATTTTACATAGGGTGTGTAAGATATATTTACTGTACTTTTTGATATTTTATTTACAGTAAATATTATACATTTGGTGTAATTTTTGATATTTTATGTACAGTATATTAAATATAATTACTGCAGTTTTTGATAGTTTATTTACAGTATATAAAACACAAATTTGGTGTACTTTTTGATATTTTATGTACAGAATGTAATATATATTTACTGTACTTTTGATATTTTATTTACAGTATATAAAATGTATTTGGTGTACTTTCAGTTAATATTATATGTACAATATATGAAATATATTTACTCTACATTTTGATATTTCATGTTCAGTATATAAGGTATATTTGGTGTCCTTTTGATATTTTATGTAAATTATATAATATATATTTGGTGAAGATTGTGATATTTTACATAGGGTGTGTAATATATATTTATTGTACTTTTTGATATTTTATTTACAGTATATAATATACATTCGGTGTAATTTTTTATATTTTATGTACAGTATATTTAATATAATTAGTGTAGTTTTAATAGTTTATTTACAGTATATATAACACATATTTGGTGTACTTTTTGATATTTTATGTACAGTATGTAATATATATTTACTGTAATTTTTGATAATTTATTTACAGTATATAAAATGTATTTGGTGTACTTTATTTAATATTATATATACAATATATGAAATATATTTACTGTACATTTTGATACTTTATGCACAGTATAGAAGATATATTTGGTGTCCTTTTGATAGTTTATGTAAATTTAATAATATATATTTGGTGAAGTTTGTGATATTTTACATAGGGTGTGAAATATATATTTACTGTTCTTTTTGATATTTTATTTACAGTATATAAAATGTATTTGGTGTACTTTTAGTTAACATTATATGTACAATATATGAAATATATTTACTGTAATTTTGATATTTTATGTACAATATATAAGATATATTTGGTGTCCTTTTGATATTTTATGTAAATTACATAATATATATTTGGTGTAGATTGTGATATTTTACATAGGGTGTGTAAGATATATTTACTGTACTTTTTGATATTTTATTTACAGTAAATATTATACATTTGGTGTAATTTTTGATATTTTATGTACAGTATATTAAATATAATTACTGCAGTTTTTGATAGTTTATTTACAGTATATAAAACACAAATTTGGTGTACTTTTTGATATTTTATGTACAGAGTGTAATATATATTTACTGTACTTTTGATATTTTATTTACAGTATATAAAATGTATTTGGTGTACTTTTAGTTAACATTATATGTACAATATATGAAATATATTTACTGTACATTTTGATATTTCATGTTCAGTATATAAGATATATTTGGTGTCCTTTTGATATTTTATGTAAATTATATAATACATATTTGGTGTAGTTTGTGATATTTTACTTAGGGTGTGTAAGATATATTTACTGTACTTTTTGGTATTTTCTTTACAGTAAATAATATACATTTGGTGTAATTTTTGATATTTTATGTACAGTATATTAAATATAATTACTACAGTTTTTGATAGTTTATTTACAGTATATATAACACATATTTGGTGTACTTTTTGATATTTTATGTACAGAATGTAATATATATTTACTGTACTTTTGATATTTTATTTACAGTATATAAAATGTATTTGGTGTACTTTCAGTTAATATTATATGTACAATATATGAAATATATTTACTCTACATTTTGATATTTCATGTTCAGTATATAAGGTATATTTGGTGTCCTTTTGATATTTTATGTAAATTATATAATATATATTTGGTGAAGATTGTGATATTTTACATAGGGTGTGTAATATATATTTATTGTACTTTTTGATATTTTATTTACAGTATATAATATACATTCGGTGTAATTTTTTATATTTTATGTACAGTATATTTAATATAATTAGTGTAGTTTTAATAGTTTATTTACAGTATATATAACACATATTTGGTGTACTTTTTGATATTTTATGTACAGTATGTAATATATATTTACTGTAATTTTTGATAATTTATTTACAGTATATAAAATGTATTTGGTGTACTTTATTTAATATTATATATACAATATATGAAATATATTTACTGTACATTTTGATACTTTATGCACAGTATAGAAGATATATTTGGTGTCCTTTTGATAGTTTATGTAAATTTTATAATATATATTTGGTGAAGTTTGTGATATTTTACATAGGGTGTGAAATATATATTTACTGTTCTTTTTGATATTTTATTTACAGTATATAAAATGTATTTGGTGTACTTTTAGTTAACATTATATGTACAATATATGAAATATATTTACTGTAATTTTGATATTTTATGTACAGTATATAAGATATATTTGGTGTCCTTTTGATATTTTATGTAAATTACATAATATATATTTGGTGTAGATTGTGATATTTTACATAGGGTGTGTAAGATATATTTACTGTACTTTTTGATATTTTATTTACAGTAAATATTATACATTTGGTGTAATTTTTGATATTTTATGTACAGTATATTAAATATAATTACTGCAGTTTTTGATAGTTTATTTACAGTATATAAAACACAAATTTGGTGTACTTTTTGATATTTTATGTACAGAATGTAATATATATTTACTGTACTTTTGATATTTTATTTACAGTATATAAAATGTATTTGGTGTACTTTTAGTTAATATTATATGTACAATATATGAAATATATTTACTGTACATTTTGATATTTCATGTTCAGTATATAAGATATATTTGCTGTCCTTTTGATATTTTATGTAAATTATATAATATATATTTGGTGTAGTTTGTGATATTTTACATAGGGTGTGTAATATATATTTACTGTACTTTTTGGTATTTTCTTTACAGTAAATAATATATATTTGGTGTAATTATTGATATTTTATGTACAGTATATTAAATATAATTAGTGTAGTTTTGATAGTTTATTTACATTATATATAACACATATTTGGTGTACTTTTTGATATATTATGTACAGTATGTAATATATATTTACTGTAATTTTTGATAATTTATTTACTGTATATAAAATGTATTTGGTGTACTTTTAGTTAATATTATATGTACAATATATGAAATATATTTACTGTACTTTTTGATATTTTATGTACAGTATAATATATATATTTGGTGTCCTTTTGATATTTTATGTAAATTATATAGTATATATTTGGTGAAGTTTGTGATATTTTACATACGGTGTGTAATATATATTTACTGTACTTTTGATATTTTATTTACAGTATATAAAATGTATTTGGTGTACTTTCAGTTAATATTATATGTACAATATATGAAATATATTTACTCTACATTTTGATATTTCATGTTCAGTATATAAGGTATATTTGGTGTCCTTTTGATATTTTATGTAAATTATATAGTATATATTTGGTGAAGTTTGTGATATTTTACATAGGGTGTGTAATATATATTTACTGTACTTTTTGATATTTTATTTACAGTATATAAAATGTATTTGGTGTACTTTCAGTTAACATTATATGCACAATATATGAAATATATTTACTGTAATTTTGATATTTTATGTACAGTATGTAATATATATTTACTGTAATTTTTGATAATTTATTTACTGTATATAAAATGTATTTGGTGTACTTTTAGTTAATATTATATGTACAATATATGAAATATATTTACTGTACTTTTTGATATTTTATGTACAGTAATATATATATATTTGGTGTCCTTTTGATATTTTATGTAAATTATATAGTATATATTTGGTGAAGTTTGTGATATTTTACATAGGGTGTGTAATATATATTTACTGTACTTTTTGATATTTTATTTACAGTAAATAATATACATTTGGTTTAATTTTTGATATTTTATGTACAGTATATTAAATATAATTACTGCAGTTTTTGATAGTTTATTTACAGTATATAAAACACAAATTTGGTGTACTTTTTGGTATTTTATGTACAGAGTGTAATATATATTTACTGTACTTTTGATATTTTATTTACAGTATATAAAATGTATTTGGTGTACTTTTAGTTAACATTATATGCACAATATATGAAATATATTTACTGTAATTTTGATATTTTATGTACAGTATATAAGATATATTTGGTGTCCTTTTGATATTTAATGTAAATTATATAATACATATTTGGTGTAGATTGTGATATTTTACTTAGGGTGTGTAAGATATATTTACTGTACTTTTTGATATTTTATTTACAGTAAATAATATACATTTGGTGTAATTTTTGATATTTTATGTACAGTATATTAAATATAATTACTACAGTTTTTGATAGTTTATTTACAGTATATATAACACATATTTGGTGTACTTTTTGATATTTTATGTACAGAATGTAATATATATTTACTGTACTTTTGATATTTTATTTACAGTATATAAAATGTATTTGGTGTACTTTCAGTTAATATTATATGTACAATATATGAAATATATTTACTCTACATTTTGATATTTCATGTTCAGTATATAAGGTATATTTGGTGTCCTTTTGATATTTTATGTAAATTATATAATATATATTTGGTGAAGATTGTGATATTTTACATAGGGTGTGTAATATATATTTATTGTACTTTTTGATATTTTATTTACAGTATATAATATACATTCGGTGTAATTTTTTATATTTTATGTACAGTATATTTAATATAATTAGTGTAGTTTTCATAGTTTATTTACAGTATATATAACACATATTTGGTGTACTATTTGATATTTTATGTACAGTATGTAATATATATTTACTGTAATTTTTGATATTTTATTTACAGTATATAAAATGTATTTGGTGTACTTTTAGTTAACATTATATGCACAATATATGAAATATATTTACTGTAATTTTGATATTTTATGTACAGTATATAAGATATATTTGGTGTCCTTTTGATATTTTATGTAAATTACATAATATATATTTGGTGTAGATTGTGATATTTTACATAGGGTGTGTAAGATATATTTACTGTACTTTTTGATATTTTATTTACAGTAAATATTATACATTTGGTGTAATTTTTGATATTTTATGTACAGTATATTAAATATAATTACTGCAGTTTTTGATAGTTTATTTACAGTATATAAAACACAAATTTGGTGTACTTTTTGATATTTTATGTACAGAATGTAATATATATTTACTGTACTTTTGATATTTTATTTACAGTATATAAAATGTATTTGGTGTACTTTTAGTTAATATTATATGTACAATATATGAAATATATTTACTGTACATTTTGATATTTCATGTTCAGTATATAAGGTATATTTGGTGTCCTTTTGATATTTTATGTAAATTATATAATATATATTTGGTGAAGATTGTGATATTTTACATAGGGTGTGTAATATATATTTATTGTACTTTTTGATATTTTATTTACAGTATATAATATACATTCGGTGTAATTTTTTATATTTTATGTACAGTATATTTAATATAATTAGTGTAGTTTTAATAGTTTATTTACAGTATATATAACACATATTTGGTGTACTTTTTGATATTTTATGTACAGTATGTAATATATATTTACTGTAATTTTTGATAATTTATTTACAGTATATAAAATGTATTTGGTGTACTTTATTTAATATTATATATACAATATATGAAATATATTTACTGTACATTTTGATACTTTATGCACAGTATAGAAGATATATTTGGTGTCCTTTTGATAGTTTATGTAAATTTTATAATATATATTTGGTGAAGTGTGTGATATTTTACATAGGGTGTGAAATATATATTTACTGTTCTTTTTGATATTTTATTTACAGTATATAAAATGTATTTGGTGTACTTTTAGTTAACATTATATGTACAATATATGAAATATATTTACTGTAATTTTGATATTTTATGTACAGTATATAAGATATATTTGGTGTCCTTTTGATATTTTATGTAAATTACATAATATATATTTGGTGTAGATTGTGATATTTTACATAGGGTGTGTAAGATATATTTACTGTACTTTTTGATATTTTATTTACAGTAAATATTATACATTTGGTGTAATTTTTGATATTTTATGTACAGTATATTAAATATAATTACTGCAGTTTTTGATAGTTTATTTACAGTATAGAAAACACAAATTTGGTGTACTTTTTGATATTTTATGTACAGAATGTAATATATATTTACTGTACATTTGATATTTTATTTACAGTATATAAAATGTATTTGGTGTACTTTTAGTTAATATTATATGTACAATATATGAAATATATTTACTGTACATTTTGATATTTCATGTTCAGTATATAAGATATATTTGGTGTCCTTTTGATATTTTATGTAAATTATATAATATATATTTGGTGTAGTTTGTGATATTTTACATAGGGTGTGTAATATATATTTACTGTACTTTTTGGTATTTTCTTTACAGTAAATAATATATATTTGGTGTAATTTTTGATATTTTATGTACAGTATATTAAATATAATTAGTGTAGTTTTGATAGTTTATTTACATTATATATAACACATATTTGGTGTACTTTTTGATATATTATGTACAGTATGTAATATATATTTACTGTAATTTTTGATAATTTATTTACTGTATATAAAATGTATTTGGTGTACTTTTAGTTAATATTATATGTACAATATATGAAATATATTTACTGTACTTTTTGATATTTTATGTACAGTATAATATATATATTTGGTGTCCTTTTGATATTTTATGTAAATTATATAGTATATATTTGGTGAAGTTTGTGATATTTTACATAGGGTGTGTAATATATATTTACTGTACTTTTTGATATTTTATTTACAGTAAATAATATACATTTGGTTTAATTTTTGATATTTTATGTACAGTATATTAAATATAATTACTGCAGTTTTTGATAGTTTATTTACAGTATATAAAACACAAATTTGGTGTACTTTTTGGTATTTTATGTACAGAGTGTAATATATATTTACTGTTCTTTTTGATATTTTATTTACAGTATATAAAATGTATTTGGTGTACTTTTAGTTAACATTATATGTACAATATATGAAATATATTTACTGTAATTTTGATATTTTATGTACAGTATATAAGATATATTTGGTGTCCTTTTGATATTTTATGTAAATTACATAATATATATTTGGTGTAGATTGTGATATTTTACATAGGGTGTGTAAGATATATTTACTGTACTTTTTGATATTTTATTTACAGTAAATATTATACATTTGGTGTAATTTTTGATATTTTATGTACAGTATATTAAATATAATTACTGCAGTTTTTGATAGTTTATTTACAGTATATATAACACATATTTGGTGTACTTTTTGATATTTTATGTACAGAATGTAATATATATTTACTGTACTTTTGATATTTTATTTACAGTATATAAAATGTATTTGGTGTACTTTCAGTTAATATTATATGTACAATATATGAAATATATTTACTCTACATTTTGATATTTCATGTTCAGTATATAAGGTATATTTGGTGTCCTTTTGATATTTTATGTAAATTATATAATATATGTTTGGTGAAGATTGTGATATTTTACATAGGGTGTGTAATATATATTTATTGTACTTTTTGATATTTTATTTACAGTATATAATATACATTCGGTGTAATTTTTTATATTTTATGTACAGTATATTAAATATAATTAGTGCAGTTTTGATAGTTTATTTACAGTATATATAACACATATTTGGTGTACTTTTTGATATTTTATGTACAGTATGTAATATATATTTACTGTAATTTTTGATAATTTATTTACAGTATATAAAATGTATTTGGTGTACTTTATTTAATATTATATATACAATATATGAAATATATTTACTGTACATTTTGATACTTTATGCACAGTATAGAAGATATATTTGGTGTCCTTTGATAGTTTATTATAAATTTTATAATATATATTTGGTGAAGTTTGTGATATTTTACATAGGGTGTGAAATATATATTTACTGTTCTTTTTGATATTTTATTTACAGTATATAAAATGTATTTGGTGTACTTTTAGTTAACATTATATGCACAATATATGAAATATATTTACTGTAATTTTGATATTTTATGTACTGTATATAAGATATATTTGGTGTCCTTTTGATATTTTATGTAAATTACATAATATATATTTGGTGTAGATTGTGATATTTTACATAGGGTGTGTAAGATATATTTACTGTACTTTTTGATATTTTATTTACAGTAAATATTATACATTTGGTGTAATTTTTGATATTTTATGTACAGTATATTAAATATAATTACTGCAGTTTTTGATAGTTTATTTACAGTATATAAAACACAAATTTGGTGTACTTTTTGATATTTTATGTACAGAATGTAATATATATTTACTGTACTTTTGATATTTTATTTACAGTATATAAAATGTATTTGGTGTACTTTTAGTTAATATTATATGTACAATATATGAAATATACTTACTGTACATTTTGATATTTCATGTTCAGTATATAAGATATATTTGGTGTCCTTTTGATATTTTATGTAAATTATATAATATATATTTGGTGTAGTTTGTGATATTTTACATAGGGTGTGTAATATATATTTACTGTACTTTTTGGTATTTTCTTTACAGTAAATAATATATATTTGGTGTAATTTTTGATATTTTATGTACAGTATATTAAATATAATTAGTGTAGTTTTGATAGTTTATTTACATTATATATAACACATATTTGGTGTACTTTTTGATATATTATGTACAGTATGTAATATATATTTACTGTAATTTTTGATAATTTATTTACTGTATATAAAATGTATTTGGTGTACTTTTAGTTAATATTATATGTACAATATATGAAATATATTTACTGTACTTTTTGATATTTTATGTACAGTATAATATATATATGGTGTCCTTTTGATATTTTATGTAAATTATATAGTATATATTTGGTGAAGTTTGTGATATTTTACATAGGGTGTGTAATATATATTTACTGTACTTTTTGATATTTTATTTACAGTAAATAATATACATTTGGTTTAATTTTTGATATTTTATGTACAGTATATTAAATATAATTACTGCAGTTTTTGATAGTTTATTTACAGTATATAAAACACAAATTTGGTGTACTTTTTGGTATTTTATGTACAGAGTGTAATATATATTTACTGTACTTTTGATATTTTATTTACAGTATATAAAATGTATTTGGTGTACTTTTAGTTAACATTATATGCACAATATATGAAATATATTTACTGTAATTTTGATATTTTATGTACAGTATATAAGATATATTTGGTGTCCTTTTGATATTTAATGTAAATTATATAATACATATTTGGTGTAGATTGTGATATTTTACTTAGGGTGTGTAAGATATATTTACTGTACTTTTTGATATTTTATTTACAGTAAATAATATACATTTGGTGTAATTTTTGATATTTTATGTACAGTATATTAAATATAATTACTACAGTTTTTGATAGTTTATTTACAGTATATATAACACATATTTGGTGTACTTTTTGATATTTTATGTACAGAATGTAATATATATTTACTGTACTTTTGATATTTTATTTACAGTATATAAAATGTATTTGGTGTACTTTCAGTTAATATTATATGTACAATATATGAAATATATTTACTCTACATTTTGATATTTCATGTTCAGTATATAAGGTATATTTGGTGTCCTTTTGATATTTTATGTAAATTATATAATATATATTTGGTGAAGATTGTGATATTTTACATAGGGTGTGTAATATATATTTATTGTACTTTTTGATATTTTATTTACAGTATATAATATACATTCGGTGTAATTTTTTATATTTTATGTACAGTATATTAAATATAATTAGTGTAGTTTTGATAGTTTATTTACAGTATATATAACACATATTTGGTGTACTTTTTGATATATTATGTACAGTATGTAATATATATTTACTGTAATTTTTGATAATTTATTTACTGTATATAAAATGTATTTGGTGTACTTTTAGTTAATATTATATGTACAATATATGAAATATATTTACTGTACTTTTTGATATTTTATGTACAGTATATAAGATATATTTGGTGTTCTTTTGATATTTTATGTAAATTATATAGTATATATTTTGTGTAGATTGTGATATTTTACTTAGGGTGTGTAAGATATATTTACTGTACTTTTTGATATTTTATTTACAGTAAATAATATACATTTGGTTTAATTTTTGATATTTTATGTACAGTATATTAAATATAATTACTGCAGTTTTTGATAGTTTATTTACAGTATATAAAACACAAATTTGGTGTACTTTATGATATTTTATGTACAGAATGTAATATATATTTACTGTACATTTTGATATTTTACTTACAGTATATAAAATGTATTTGGTGTACTTTTAGTTAATATTATATGTACAATATATGAAATATATTTACTGTACATTTTGATATTTCATGTTCAGTATATAAGATATTTGGTGTCCTTTTGATATTTTATGTAAATTATATAATATATATTTGGTGTAGTTTGTGGTATTTTACATAGGGTGTGTAATATATATTTACTGTACTTTTTGGTATTTTCTTTACAGTAAATAATATATATTTGGTGTACTTTTTGATATTTTATGTACAGTATATTAAATATAATTAGTGTAGTTTTGATAGTTTATTTACAGTATATATAACACATATTTGGTGTACTTTTTGATATTTTATGTACAGTATGTAATATATATTTACTGTAATTTTTGATAATTTATTTACAGTATATAAAATGTATTTGGTGTACTTTTAGTTAATATTATATATACAATATATGAAATATATTTACTGTACATTTTGATATTTTATGTACAGTATAGAAGATATATTTGGTGTCCTTTTGATATTTTATGTAAATTATATAATATATATTTGGTGAAGTTTGTGATATTTTACATAGGGTGTGTAATATATATTTACTGTACTTTTTGATATTTTATTTACAGTATATAAAATGTATTTGGTGTACTTTTAGTTAATATTATATGTACAATATATGAAATATATTTACTGTACATTTTGATATTTCATGTTCAGTATATAAGGTATATTTGGTGTCCTTTTGATATTTTATGTAAATTATATAATATATATTTGGTGTAGATTGTGATATTTTACATAGGGTGTGTAAGATATATTTACTGTACTTTTTGATATTTTATTTACAGTAAATAATATACATTTGGTGTAATTTTTGATATTTTATGTACAGTATATTAAATATAATTACTGCAGTTTTTGATAGTTTATTTACAGTATATAAAACACAAATTTGGTGTACTTTTTGATATATTATGTACAGAATGTAATATATATTTACTGTACATTTTGATATTTTATTTACAGTATATAAAATGTATTTGGTGTACTTTTAGTTAATATTAAATGTACAATATATGAAATATATTTACTGTACATTTTGATATTTCATGTTCAGTATATAAGATATATTTGGTGTCCTTTTGATATTTTATGTAAATTATATAATATATATTTGGTGTAGTTTGTGATATTTTACATAGGGTGTGTAATATATATTTACTGAACTTTTTGGTATTTTCTTTACAGTTAATAATATATATTTGGTGTAATTTTTGATATTTTATGTACAGTATATTAAATATAATTAGTGTAGTTTTGATAGTTTATTTACAGTATATATTACACATATTTGGTGTACTTTTTGATATTTTATGTACAGTATGTGATATATATTTACTGTAATTTTTGATAATTTATTTACAGTATATAAAATGTATTTGGTGTACTTTTAGTTAATATTATATATACAATATATGAAATATATTTACTGTACATTTTGATATTTTATGTACAGTATAGAAGATATATTTGGTGTCCTTTTGATATTTTATGTAAATTATATAATATATATTTGGTGAAGTTTGTGATATTTTACATAGGGTGTGTAATATATATTTACTGTATTTTTCATATTTTATTTACAGTATATAAAATGTATTTGGTGTACTTTTAGTTAACATTATATGTACAATATATGAAATATATTTACTGTAATTTTGATATTTTATGTAGAGTATAGAAGATATATTTTGTGTCCTTTTGATATTTTATGTAAATTATATAATATATATTTGGTGTAGATTGTGATATTTTACATAGGGTGTGTAAGATATATTTACTGTACTTTTTGATATTTTATTTACAGTAAATAATATACATTTGGTTTAATTTTTGATATTTTATGTACAGTATATTAAACATAATTAATACAGTTTTTGATAGTTTATTTACAGTATATATAACACATATTTGGTGTACTTTTTGATATTTTATGTACAGAATGTAATATATATTTACTGTACTTTTGATATTTTATTTACAGTATATAAAATGTATTTGGTGTACTTTTAGTTAATATTATATGTACAATCTATGAAATATATTTACTGTACATTTTGATATTTCATGTACAGTATATAAGATATATTTGGTGTCCTTTTGATATTTTATGTAAATTATATAATATATATTTGGTGTAGATTGTGATATTTTACATAGGGTGTGTAAGATATATTTACTGTTCTTTTTGATATTTTATTTACAGTAAATAATATACATTTGTTGTAATTTTTGATATTTTATGTACAGTATATTAAACATAATTACTGCAGTTTTTGATAGTTTATTTACAGTATATATAACACATATTTGGTGTACTTTTTGATATTTTATGTACAGAATGTAATATATATTTACTGAACTTTTGATATTTTATTTACAGTATATAAAATGTATTTGGTGTACTTTTAGTTAATATTATATGTACAATATAGCTAATATATTTACTGTACATTTTGATATTTCATGTTCAGTATATAAGGTAAATTTGGTGTCCTTTTGATATTTTATGTAAATTATATAATATATATTTGGTGTAGATTGTGATATTTTACATAGGGTGTGTAAGATATATTTACTGTACTTTTTGATATTTTATTTAAAGTAAATAATATACATTTGGTGTAATTTTTGATATTTTATGTACAGTATATTATATATAATTACTGTGGATTTGATAGTTTATTTACAGTATATATTACACATATTTGGTGTACTTTTTGATATTTTATGTACAGTATGTAATATATATTTACTGTAATTTTTGATAATTTTTTTACAGTATATAAAATGTATTTGGTGTACTTTATTTAATATTATATATACAATATATGAAATATATTTACTGTACATTTTGATACTTTATGCGCAGTATAGAAGATATATTTGGTGTCCTTTTGATATTTTATGTAAATTATATAATATATATTTGGTGAAGTTTGTGATATTTTACATAGGGTGTGTAATATATATTTACTGTATTTTTTGATATTTTGTTTACAGTATATAAAATGTATTTGGTGTACTTTTAGTTAACATTATATGTACAATATATGAAATATATTTACTGTAATTTTGATATTTTATGTACAGTATATAAGATATATTTTGTGTCCTTTTGATATTTTATGTAAATTATATAATATATATTTGGTGTAGATTGTGATATTTTACATAGGGTGTGTAAGATATATTTACTGTACTTTTTGATATTTTATTTACAGTAAATAATATACATTTGGTGTAATTTTTGATATTTTATGTACAGTATATTAAACATAATTACTGCAGTTTTTGATAGTTTATTTACAGTATATATAACACATATTTGGTGTGCTTTTTGATATTTTATGTACAGAATGTAATATATATTTACTGAACTTTTGATATTTTATTTACAGTATATAAAATGTATTTGGTGTACTTTTAGTTAATATTATATGTACAATATAGGAAATATATTTACTGTACATTTTGATATTTCATGTTCAGTATATAAGGTATATTTGGTGTCCTTTTGATATTTTATGTAAATTATATAATATACATTTGGTGTAGATTGTGATATTTTACATAGGGTGTGTAAGATATATTTACTGTACTTTTGATATTTTATTTACAGTAAATAATATACATTTGGTGTAATTTTTGATATTTTATGTACAGTATATTATATATAATTACTGTGGATTTGATAGTTTATTTACAGTATATATTACACATATTTGGTGTACTTTTTGATATTTTATGTACAGTATGTAATATATATTTACTCTACTATTTGATATTTTATTTACAGTATATAAAATGTATTTGGTGTACTTTTAGTTAATATTATATGTACAATATATGAAATATATTTACGGTACATTTTGATATTTTATGTTCAGCATATAAGGTATATATGGTGTCCTTTTGATATTTTATGTAAATTACATAATATAAATTTGGTGTAGATTGTGATATTTTACATAGGGTGTGTAATATATATTTACTGTACATTTTGATATTTTATTTACACTATATAAAATATATTTGGTGTACTTTTAGTTAACATTATATGTACAATATATGAAATATATTTACTGTAATTTTGATATTTTTTGTACAGTATATAAGATATATTTGGTGTCCTTTTGATATTTAATGTAAATTATATAATATATATTTGGTGTAGATTGTGATATTTTACATAGGGTGTGTAAGATATATTTACTGTACTTTTTGATATTTTATTTACAGTAAATAATATACATTTGGTTTAATTTTTGATATTTTATGTACAGTATATTAAATATAATTACTGCAGTTTTTGATAGTTTATTTACAGTATATAAAACACAAATTTGGTGTACTTTTTGATATTTTATGTACAGAATGTAATATATATTTGCTGTACATTTTGATATTTTATTTACAGTATATAAAATGTATTTGGTGTACTTTTAGTTAATATTATATGTATAATATATGAAATATATTTACTGTACATTTTGATATTTCATGTTCAGTATATAAGATATATTTGGTGTCCTTGTGATATTTTATGTAAATTATATAACATATATTTGGTGTAGTTTGTGATATTTTACATAGGGTGTGTAATATATATTTACTGTACTTTTTGGTATTTTCTTTACAGTAAATATTATATATTTGGTGTAATTTTTGATATTTTATGTACAGTATATTAAATATAATTAGTGTAGGTTTGATAGTTTATTTACAGTGTATATAACACATATTTGCTGTACTTTTTGATATTTTATGTACAGTATGTAATATATATTTACTGTAATTTTTGATAATTTATTTACAGTATATAAAATGTATTTGTTGTACTTTTAGTTAATATTATATATACAATATATGAAATATACTTACTGTACATTTTGATATTTTATGTACAGTATAGAAGATATATTTGGTGTCCTTTTGATATTTTATGTAAATTATATAATATATATTTGGTGAAGTTTGTGATATTGTACATAGTGTGTGTAATATATATTTACTGTACTTTTTGATATTTTATTTACAGTATATAAAATGTATTTGGTGTACTTTTAGTTAACATTATATGTACAATATATGAAATCTATTTACTGTAATTTTGATATTTTATGTACAGTATATAAGATATATTTGGTGTCCTTTTGATATTTTATGTAAATTATATAATATATATTTGGTGTAGATTGTGATATTTTACATAGGGTGTGTAAGATATATTTACTGTACTTTTTGATATTTTATTTACAGTAAATAATATACATTTGGTGTAATATTTGATATTTTATGTACAGTATATTAAACATAATTACTGCAGTTTTTGATAGTTTATTTACAGTATATATAACACACATTTGGTGTACTTTTGATATTTTATGTACAGAATGTAATATATATTTACTGTACTTTTGATATTTTATTTACAGTATATAAAATGTATTTGGTGTACTTTTAGTTAATATTATATGTACAATATATGAAATATATTTACTGTACATTTTGATATTTCATGTTCAGTATATAAGATATATTTGGTGTCCTTATGATATTTTATGTAAATTATATAATATATATTTGGTGTAGTTGGTGATATTTTACATAGGGTGTGTAATATATATTTACCGTACTTTTTGGTATTTTCTTTACAGTAAATAATATATATTTGGTGTAATTTTAGATATTTTATGCACAGTATATTAAATATAATTAGTGTAGTTTTGATAGTTTATTTACAGTATATATAACACATATTTGGTGTACTTTTTGATATTTCATGTACAGTATGCAATATATATTTACTGTAATTTTTGATAATTTATTTACTGTATATAAAATGTATTTGGTGTACATTTAGTTAATATTATATGTACAATATATGAAATATATTTACTGTACTTTTTGATATTTTATGTACAGTATATAATATATATTTGGTGTCCTTTTGATATTTTATGTAAATTATATAATATATATTTGTTGTAGATTGTGATATTTTACATAGGGTGTGTAATATATATTTACTGTACTTTTTGATATTTTATTCACAGTAAATAATATACATTTGGTTTAATTTTTGATATTTTATGTACAGTATATTAAATATAATTACTGCAGTTTTTGATAGTTTATTTACAGTATATAAAACACAAATTTGGTGTACTTTTTGATATTTTATGTACAGAATGTAATATATATTTACTGTACTTTTGATATTTTATTTACAGTATATAAAATGTATTTGGTGTACTTTTAGTTAATATTATATGTACAATATATGAAATATATTTACTGTACATTTTGATATTTCATGTTCAGTATATAAGATATATTTGGTGTCCTTTTGATATTTTATGTAAATTATATAACATATATTTGGTGTAGTTTGTGATATTTTACATAGGGTGTGTAATATATATTTACTGTACTTTTTGGTATTTTCTGTACAGTGAATAATATATATTTGGTGTAATTTTTGATATTTTATATACAGTATATTAAATATAATTAGTGTAGTTTTGATACTTTATTTACAGTATAGATAACACATATTTGGTGTACTTTTTGATATTTTATGTACAATATGTAATATATATTTACTGTAATTTTTGATAATTTATTTACAGTATATAAAATGTATTTGGTGTACTTTTAGTTAATATTATATATACAATCTATGAAATATATTTACTGTACATTTTGATATTTTATGTACAGTATAGAAGATATATTTGGTGTCCTTTTGATATTTTATGTAAATTATATAATATATATTTGGTGAAGTTTGTGATATTTTACATAGGGTGCGTAATATATATTTACTGTATTTTTGATATTTTATTTACAGTATATAATATACATTTGGTGTAATTTTTGATATTTTATGTACAGTATATTAAATATAATTACTGTAGTTTTTGATAGTTTATTTACAGTATATATTACACATATTTGGTGTACTTTTTGATATTTTATGTACAGTATGTAATTTATATTTACTGTATATTTGATATTTTATTTACAGTATATAAAATGTATTTGGTGTACTTTTAGTTAATATTATATGTACAATATAGGAAATATATTTACTGTACATTTTGATATTTTATGTACACTATATAAGATATATTTGGTGTCCTTTTGATATTTTATGTAAATTATATAATATATATTTGGTGTAGATTGTGATATTTTACATAGGGTGTGAAAGATATATTTACTGTACTTTTTGATATTTTATTCACAGTAAATAATATACATTTGGTTTAATTTTTGATATTTTATGTACAGTATATAAAATATAATTACTGCAGTTTTTGATAGTTTATTTACAGTATATAAAACACAAATTTGGTGTACTTTTTGATATTTTATGTACAGAATGTAATATATATTTACTGTACATTTTGATATTTTATTTACAGTATATAAAATGTATTTGGTGTACTTTTAGTTAATATTATATGTACAATATATGAAATATATTTACTGTACATTTTGATATTTCATGTTCAGTATATAAGATATATTTGGTGTCCTTTTGATATTTTATGTAAATTATATAATATATATTTGGTGTAGTTTGTGATATTTTACATAGGGTGTGTAATATATATTTACTGTACTTTTTGGTATTTTCCTGACAGTAAATAATATATATTTGGTGTAATTTTTGATATTTTATGTACAGTATATTAAATATAACTAGTGTAGTTTTGATAGTTTATTTACAGTATATATAACACATATTTGGTGTACTTTCTGATATTTTATGTACAGTATGTAATATATATTTACTGTAATTTTTGATAATTTATTTACAGTATATAAAATGTATTTGGTGTACTTTTAGTTAATATTATATATACAAAATATGAAATATATTTACTGTACGTTTTTATATTTTATGTACAGTATAGAAGATATATTTGGTGTCCTTTTGATATTTTATGTAAATTATATAATATATATTTGGTGAAGTTTGTGATATTTTACATAGGGTGTGTAATATATATTTACTGTACTTTTTGATATTTTATTTACAGTATATAAGATAGATTTGGTGTAATTTTTGATATTTTATGTACAGTATATTAAATATAATTACTGTAGTTTTTGATAGTTTATTTACATTATATATAACACATATTTGGTGTACTTTTTGATATTTTATGTACAGTATGTAATATATATTTACTGTATTTTTGATATTTTATTTACAGTATATAAAATATATTTGGTGTACTTTTAGTTAATATTATATGTACAATATAGGAAATATATTTACTGTACATTTTGATATTTTATGTACACTATATAAGATATATTTGGTGTCCTTTTGATATTTTATGTAAATTATATAATATATATTTGGTGAAGTTTGTGATATTGTACATAGTGTGTGTAATATATATTTACTGTACTTTTTGATATTTTATTTACAGTATATAAAATGTATTTGGTGTACTTTTAGTTAACATTATATGTACAATATATGAAATCTATTTACTGTAACTTTGATATTTTATGTACAGTATATAAGATATATTTGGTGTCCTTTTGATATTTTATGTAAATTATATAATATATATTTGGTGTAGATTGTGATATTTTACATAGGGTGTGTAAGATATATTTACTGTACTTTTTGATATTTTATTTACAGTAAATAATATACATTTGGTGTAATATTTGATATTTTATGTACAGTATATTAAACATAATTACTGCAGTTTTTGATAGTTTATTTACAGTATATATAACACATATTTGGTGTACTTTTAGTTAATATTATATATACAATATATGAAATATATTTACTGTACATTTTGATATTTTATGTACAGTATAGAAGATATATTTGGTGTCCTTTTGATATTTTATGTAAATTATATAATATATATTTGGTGAAGTTTGTGATATTTTACATAGGGTGTGTAATATATATTTACTGTATTTTTGATATTTTATTTACAGTATATAAAATGTATTTGGTGTACTTTTAGTTAACATTATATGTACAATATATGAAATATATTTACTGTAATTTTGATATTTTATGTACAGTATATAAGATATATTTGGTGTCCTTTTGATATTTTATGTAAATTATATAATATATATTTGGTGTAGATTGTGATATTTTACATAGGGTGTGTAAGATATATTTACTGTACTTTTTGATATTTTATTTACAGTAAATAATATACATTTGGTGTAATTTTTGATATTTTATGTACAGTATATTAAACATAATTACTACAGTTTTTGATAGTTTATTTACAGTATATATAACACATATTTGGTGTACTTTTTGATATTTTATGTACAGAATATAATATATATTTACTGTACTTTTGATATTTTATTTACAGTATATAAAATGTATTTGGTGTACTTTTAGTTAATATTATATGTACAATATATGAAATATATTTACTGTACATTTTGATATTTCATGTTCAGTATATAAGGTATAATTGGTGTCCTTTTGATATTTTATGTAAATTATATAATATATATTTGGTGTAGATTGTGATATTTTACATAGGTTGTGTAAGATATATTTACTGTACTTTTTGATATTTTATTTACAGTAAATACTATATATTTGGTGTAATTTTTGATATTTTATGTACAGTATATTATATATAATTACTGTGGATTTGATAGTTTATTTACAGTATATATTACACATATTTGGTGTACTTTTTGATATTTTATGTACAGTATGTAATATATATTTACTCTACTATTTGATATTTTATTTACAGTATATAAAATGTATTTGGTGTACTTTTAGTTAATATTATATGTACAATATATGAAATATATTTACGGTACATTTTGATATTTTATGTTCAGCATATAAGGTATATATGGTGTCCTTTTGATATTTTATGTAAATTACATAATATAAATTTGGTGTAGATTGTGATATTTTACAAAGGGTGTGTAATATATATTTACTGTACATTTTGATATTTTATTTACACTATATAAAATATATTTGGTGTACTTTTAGTTAACATTATATGTACAATATATGAAATATATTTACTGTAATTTTGATATTTTTTGTAAAGTATATAAGATATATTTGGTGTCCTTTTGATATTTAATGTAAATTATATAATATATATTTGGTGTAGATTTTGATATCTTACATAGGGTGTGTAAGATATATTTACTGTACTTTTTGATATTTTATTTACAGTAAATAATATACATTTGGTTTAATTTTTGATATTTTATGTACAGTATATTAAATATAATTACTGCAGTTTTTGATAGTTTATTTACAGTATATAAAACACAAATTTGGTGTACTTTTTGATATTTTATGTACAGAATGTAATATATATTTGCTGTACATTTTGATATTTTATTTACAGTATATAAAATGTATTTGGTGTACTTTTAGTTAATATTATATGTACAATATATGAAATATATTTACTGTACATTTTGATATTTCATGTTCAGTATATAAGATATATTTGGTGTCCTTGTGATATTTTATGTAAATTATATAACATATATTTGGTGTAGTTTGTGATATTTTACATAGGGTGTGTAATATATATTTACTGTACTTTTTGGTATTTTCTTTACAGTAAATAATATATATTTGGTGTAATTTTTGATATTTTATGTACAGTATATTAAATATAATTAGTGTAGATTTGATAGTTTATTTACAGTATATATAACACATATTTGCTGTACTTTTTGATATTTTATGTACAGTATGTAATATATATTTACTGTAATTTTTGATAATTTATTTACAGTATATAAAATGTATTTGGTGTACTTTTAGTTAATATTATATGTACAATATATGAAATATATTTACTGTACATTTTGATATTTTATGTAGAGTATAGAAGATATATTTGGTGTCCTTTTGATATTTTATGTAAATTATATAATATATATTTGGTGAAGTTTGTGATATTTTACATAGGGTGTGTAATATATATTTACTGTACTTTTTGATATTTTATTTACAGTATATAAAATGTATTTGGTGTACTTTTAGTTAACATTATATGCACAATATATGAAATATATTTACTGTAATTTTGATATTTTATGTACAGTATATAAGATATATTTGGTGTCCTTTTGATATTTAATGTAAATTATATAATACATATTTGGTGTAGATTGTGATATTTTACATAGGATGTGTAAGATATATTTACTGTACTTTTTGATATTTTATTTACAGTAAATAATATACATTTGGTGTAATTTTTGATATTTTATGTACAGTATATTAAATATAATTACTACAGTTTTTGATAGTTTATTTACAGTATATATAACACATATTTGGTGTACTTTTTGATATTTTATGTACAGAATGTAATATATATTTACTGTACTTTTGATATTTTATTTACAGTATATAAAATGTATTTGGTGTGCTTTTAGTTAATATTATATGTACAATATATGAAATATATTTACTGTACATTTTGATATTTCATGTTCAGTATATAAGGTATATTTGGTGTCCTTTTGATATTTTATGTAAATTATATAATATATATTTGGTGTAGTTTGTGATATTTTACATAGGGTGTGTAAGATATATTTACTGTACTTTTTGATATTTTATTTACAGTAAATAATATACATTTGGAGTAATTTTTGATATTTTATGTACAGTATGTTTAATATAATTACTGCAGTTTTTGATAGTTTATTTACAGTATATATAACACATATTTGGTGTACTTTTTGATATTTTATATACAGAAAGTAATATATATTTACTCTACTTTTGATATTTTATTTACAGTATATAAAATGTATTTGGTGTACTTTTAGTTAATATTATATGTACAATATATGAAATATATTTACTGTACTTTTTGATATTTCATGTTCAGTATATAAGATATATTTGGTGACCTTTTGATATTTTATGTAAATTATATAATATATATTTGGTGTAGTTTGTGATATTTTACATAGGGTGTGTAATGTATATTTACTGTACTTTTTGGTATTTTCTTTACAGTAAATAATATATATTTGGTGTAATTTTTGATATTTTATGTACAGTATATTAAATATAATTAGTGTAGTTTTGATAGTATATTTACAGTATATATAACACATATTTGGTGGACTTTTTTATATTTTATGTACAGTATGTAATATATATTTACTGTAATTTTTGATAATTTATTTACAGTATATAAAATGTATTTGGTGTACTTTATTTAATATTATATATACAATATATGAAATATATTTACTGTACATTTTGATACTTTATGCACAGTATAGAAGATATATTTGGTGTCCTTTTGATATTTTATGTAAATTATATAATATATATTTGGTGAAGATTGTGATATTTTACATAGGGTGTGTAATATATATTTATTGTACTTTTTGATATTTTATTTACAGTATATAATATACATTCGGTGTAATTTTTTATATTTTATGTACAGTATATTTAATATAATTAGTGTAGTTTTAATAGTTTATTTACAGTATATATAACACATATTTGGTGTACTTTTTGATATTTTTTGTACAGTATGTAATATAGATTTACTCTAATTTTTGATAATTAATTTACAGTATATGAAATGTATTTGGTGTACTTTTAGTTAATATTATATGTACAATATATGAAATATATTTACTGTACTTTTTGATATTTTATGTACAGTATATAAGATATATTTGGTGTCCTTTTGATATTTTATGTAAATTATATAATATATATTTTGTGTAGATTGTGATATTTTACATAGGGTGTGTAATATATATTTACTGTACTTTTTGATATTTTATTTACAGTAAATAATATACATTTGGTTTAATTTTTGATATTTTATGTACAGTATATTAAATATAATTACTGCAGTTTTTGATAGTTTATTTGCAGCATATAAAACACAAATTTGGTGTACTTTTTGATATTTTATGTACAGAATGTAATATATATTTACTGTACATTTTGATAATTTATTTACAGTATATAAAATGTATTTGGTGTACTTTTAGTTAATATTATATGTACAATATATGAAATATATTTACTGTACATTTTGATATTTCATGTTCAGTATATAAGATATATTTGGTGTCCTTTTGATATTTTATGTAAATTATATAATATATATTTGGTGTAGTTTGTGATATTTTACATAGGGTGTGTAATACATATTTACTGTATTTTTGGTATTTTCTTTACAGTAAATAATATATATTTGGTGTAATTTTTGATATTTTATGTACAGTATATTAAATATAATTAGTGTAGTTTTGATAGTTTATTTACAATATATATAACACATATTTGGTGTACTTTTTGATATTTTATGTACAGTATGTAATATATATTTACTGTAATTTTTGATAATTTATTTACTGTATATAAAATGTATTTGGTGTACTTTTAGTTAATATTATATGTACAATATATGAAATATATTTACTGTACATTTTGATATTTTATGTACAGTATATAATCTATATTTGGTGTCCTTTTCATATTTTATGTAAATTATATAATATATATTTGGTGTAGATTGTGATATTTTACATAGGGTGTGTAATATATATTTACTGTACTTTTTGGTATTTTCTTTACAGTAAATAATATATATTTGGTGTAATTTTTGATATTTTATGTACAGTATATTAAATATAATTAGTGTAGTTTTGATAGTTTATTTACAGTATATATAACACATATTTGGTGTACTTTTTGATATTTTATGTACAGTATGTAATATATATTTACTGTAATTTTTGATAATTTATTTACAGTATATAAAATGAATTTGTTGTACTTTTAGTTAATATTATATATGCAATATATGAAATATATTTACTGTACATTTTGATATTTTATGTACAGTATAGAAGATATATTTGGTGTCCTTTTGATATTTTATGTAAATTATATAATATATATTTGGTGAAGTTTGTGACATTTTACATAGGGTGTGTAATATATATTTACTGTACTTTTTGATATTTTATTTACAGTATATAATATACATTTGGTGTAATTTTTGATATTTTATGTACAGTATATTAAATATAATTACTGTAGTTTTTGATAGTTTATTTACAGTATATATTACACATATTTGGTGTACTTTTTGATATTTTATGTACATTATGTAATTTATATTTACTGTATATTTGATATTTTATTTACAGTATATAAAATGTATTTGGTGTACTTTTAGTTAATATTATATGTACAATATAGGAAATATATTTACTGTACATTTTGATATTTTATGTACACTATATAAGATATATTTGGTGTCCTTTTGATATTTTATGTAAATTATATAATATATATTTGGTGTAGTTTGTGATATTTTACATAGGGTGTGTAATATATGTTTAGTGTACTTTTTGATATTTTATTTACAGTAAATAATATACATTTGGTGTAATTTTTGATATTTTATGTACAGTATGTTAAATATAATTACTGCAGTTTTTGATAGTTTATTTACAGTATATATAACACATATTTGGTGTACTTTTTGATATTTTATGTACAGTATGTAATATATATTTACTGTAATTTTTGATAATTTATTTACAGTATATAAAATGTATTTGGTGTACTTTATTTAATATTATATATACAATATATGAAATATATTTACTGTAATTTTGATATTTTATGTACAGTATATAAGATATATTTTGTGTCCTTTTGATATTTTATGTAAATTATATAATATATATTTGGTGTAGATTGTGATATTTTACATAGGGTGTGTAAGATATATTTACTGTACTTTTTGATATTTTATTTACAGTAAATAATATACATTTGGTGTAATTTTTGATATTTTATGTACAGTATATTAAACATAATTACTACAGTTTTTGATAGTTTATTTACAGTATATATAACACATATTTGGTGTACTTTTTGATATTTTATGTACAGAATGTAATATATATTTACTGTACTTTTGTTATTTTATTTACAGTATATAAAATGTATTTGGTGTACTTTTAGTTAATATTATATGTACAATATATGAAATATATTTACTGTACATTTTGATATTTCATGTTCAGTATATAAGGTATAATTGGTGTCCTTTTGATATTTTATGTAAATTATATAATATATATTTGGTGTAGATTGTGATATTTTACAAAGGTTGTGTAAGATATATTTACTGTAGTTTTTGATATTTTATTTACAGTAAATAATATGCATTTGGTGTAATTTTTGATATTTTATGTACAGTATATTATATATAATTACTGTGGATTTGATAGTTTATTTACAGTATATATAACACATATTTGGTGTACTTTTTGATATTTTATGTACAGTATGTAATATATATTTACTGTACATTTTGATATTTTATTTACAGTATATAAAATGTATTTGGTGTACTTTTAGTTAATATTATATGTACAATATATGAAATATATTTACTGTACTTTTTGATATTTCATGTTCAGTATATAAGATATATTTGGTGTCCTTTTGATATTTTATGTAAATTATATAATATATATTTGGTGTAGTTTGTGATATTTTACATAGGGTGTGTAATATATATTTACTGTACTTTTTGGTATTTTCTTTACAGTAAATAATATATATTTGGTGTACTTTTTGATATTTTATGTACAGTATATTAAATATAATTAGTGTAGTTTTGATAGTTTATTTACAGTATATATAACACATATTTGGTGTACTTTTTGATATTTTATGTACAGTATGTAATATATATTTACTGTAATTTTTGATAATTTATTTACAGTATATAAAATGTATTTGGTGTACTTTTAGTTAATATTATATATACAATATATGAAATATATTTACTGCACATTTTGATATTTTATGTACAGTATAGAAGATATATTTGGTGTCCTTTTGATATTTTATGTAAATTATATAATATATATTTGGTGAAGTTTGTGATATTTTACATAGGGTGTGTAATATATATTTACTGTACTTTTTGATATTTTATTTAGAGTATATAAAATGTATTTGGTGTACTTTTAGTTAATATTATATGTACAATATATGAAATATATTTACTGTACATTTTGATATTTCATGTTCAGTATATAAGGTATATTTGGTGTCCTTTTGATATTTTATGTAAATTATATAATATATATTTGGTGTAGATTGTGATATTTTACATAGGGTGTGTAAGATATATTTACTGTACTTTTTATATTTTATTTACAGTAAATAATATACATTTGGTGTAATTTTTGATATTTTATGTACAGTATATTAAATATAATTAATGCAGTTTTTGATAGTTTATTTACAGTGTATAAAACACAAATTTGGTGTACTTTTTGATATATTATGTACAGAATATAATATATATTTACTGAACATTTTGATATTTTATTTACAGTATATAAAATGTATTTGGTGTACTTTTAGTTAATATTAAATGTACAATATATGAAATATATTTACTGTACATTTTGATATTTCATGTTCAGTATATAAGATATATTTGGTGTCCTTTTGATATTTTATGTAAATTATATAATATATATTTGGTGTAGTTTGTGATATTTTACATAGGGTGTGTAATATATATTTACTGTACTTTTTGGTATTTTCTTTACAATTAATAATATATATTTGGTGTAATCTTTGATATTTTATGTACAGTATATTAAATATAATTAGTGTAGTTTTGATAGTTTATTTACAGTATATATAACACATATTTGGTGTACTTTTTGATATTTTATGTACAGTATGTAATATATATTTACTGTAATTTTTGATAATTTATTTACAGTATATAAAATGTATTTGGTGTACTTTTAGTTAATATTATATATACAATATATGAAATATATTTACTGTACATTTTGATATTTTATGTACAGTATAGAAGATATATTTGGTGTCCTTTTGATATTTTATGTAAATTATATAATATATATTTGGTGAAGTTTGTGATATTTTACATAGGGTGTGTAATATATATTTACTGTATTTTTGATATTTTATTTACAGTATATAAAATGTATTTGGTGTACTTTTAGTTAACATTATATGTACAATATATGAAATATATTTACTGTAATTTTGATATTTTATGTACAGTATATAAGATATATTTTGTGTCCTTTTGATATTTTATGTAAATTATATAATATATATTTGGTGTAGATTGTGATATTTTACATAGGGTGTGTAAGATATATTTACTGTACTTTTTGATATTTTATTTACAGTAAATAATATACATTTGGTGTAATTTTTGATATTTTATGTACAGTATATTAAACATAATTACTACAGTTTTTGATAGTTTATTTACAGTATATATAACACATATTTGGTGTACTTTTTGATATTTTATGTACAGAATGTAATATATATTTACTGTACTTTTGTTATTTTATTTACAGTATATAAAATGTATTTGGTGTACTTTTAGTTAATATTATATGTACAATATATGAAATATATTTACTGTACATTTTGATATTTCATGTTCAGTATATAAGGTATAATTGGTGTCCTTTTGATATTTTATGTAAATTATATAATATATATTTGGTGTAGATTGTGATATTTTACATAGGTTGTGTAAGATATATTTACTGTACTTTTTGATATTTTATTTACAGTAAATAATATACATTTGGTGTAATTTTTGATATTTTATGTACAGTATATTATATATAATTACTGTGGATTTGATAGTTTATTTACAGTATATATTACACATATTTGGTGTACTTTTTGATATTTTATGTACAGTATGTAATATATATTTACTGTACATTTTGATATTTTATTTACAGTATATAAAATGTATTTGGTGTACTTTTAGTTAATATTATATGTACAATATATGAAATATATTTACTGTACTTTTTGATATTTCATGTTCAGTATATAAGATATATTTGGTGTCCTTTTGATATTTTATGTAAATTATATAATATATATTTGGTGTAGTTTGTGATATTTTACATAGGGTGTGTAATATATATTTACTGTACTTTTTGGTATTTTCTTTACAGTAAATAATATATATTTGGTGTAATTTTTGATATTTTATGTACAGTATATTAAATATAATTAGTGTAGTTTTGATAGTTTATTTACAGTATATATAACACATATTTGCTGTACTTTTTGATATTTTATGTACAGTATGTAATATATATTTACTGTAATTTTTGATAATTTATTTACAGTATATAAAATGTATTTGTTGTAGTTTTAGTTAATATTATATATACAATATATGAAATATACTTACTGTACATTTTGATATTTTATGTACAGTATAGAAGATATATTTGGTGTCCTTTTGATATTTTATGTAAATTATATAATATATATTTGGTGAAGTTTGTGATATTGTACATAGTGTGTGTAATATATATTTACTGTACTTTTTGATATTTTATTTACAGTATATAAAATGTATTTGGTGTACTTTTAGTTAACATTATATGTACAATATATGAAATCTATTTACTGTAACTTTGATATTTTATGTACAGTATATAAGATATATTTGGTGTCCTTTTGATATTTTATGTAAATTATATAATATATATTTGGTGTAGATTGTGATATTTTACATAGGGTGTGTAAGATATATTTACTGTACTTTTTGATATTTTATTTACAGTAAATAATATACATTTGGTGTAATATTTGATATTTTATGTACAGTATATTAAACATAATTACTGCAGTTTTTGATAGTTTATTTACAGTATATATAACACATATTTGGTGTACTTTTAGTTAATATTATATATACAATATATGAAATATATTTACTGCACATTTTGATATTTTATGTACAGTATAGGAGATATATTTGGTGTCCTTTTGATATTTTATGTAAATTATATAATATATATTTGGTGAAGTTTGTGATATTTTACATAGGGTGTGTAATATATATTTACTGTACTTTTTGATATTTTATTTACAGTATATAAAATGTATTTGGTGTACTTTTAGTTAATATTATATGTACAATATATGAAATATATTTACTGTACATTTTGATATTTCATGTTCAGTATATAAGGTATATTTGGTGTCCTTTTGATATTTTATGTAAATTATATAATATATATTTGGTGTAGATTGTGATATTTTACATAGGGTGTGTAAGATATATTTACTGTACTTTTTGATATTTTATTTACAGTAAATAATATACATTTGGTGTAATTTTTGATATTTTATGTACAGTATATTAAATATAATTACTGCAGTTTTTGATAGTTTATTTACAGTATATAAAACACAAATTTGGTGTACTTTTTGATATATTATGTACAGAATATAATATATATTTACTGTACATTTTGATATTTTATTTACAGTATATAAAATGTATTTGGTGTACTTTTAGTTAATATTAAATGTACAATATATGAAATATATTTACTGTACATTTTGATATTTCATGTTCAGTATATAAGATATATTTGGTGTCCTTTTGATATTTTATGTAAATTATATAATATATATTTGGTGTAGTTTGTGATATATTACATAGGGTGTGTAATATATATTTACTGTACTTTTTGGTATTTTCTTTACAATTAATAATATATATTTGGTGTAATCTTTGATATTTTATGTACAGTATATTAAATATAATTAGTGTAGTTTTGATAGTTTATTTACAGTATATATAACACATATTTGGTGTACTTTTTGATATTTTATGTACAGTATGTAATATATATTTACTGTAATTTTTGATAATTTATTTACAGTATATAAAATGTATTTGGTGTACTTTTAGTTAATATTATATATACAATATATGAAATATATTTACTGTACATTTTGATATTTTATGTACAGTATAGAAGATATATTTGGTGTCCTTTTGATATTTTATGTAAATTATATAATATATATTTGGTGAAGTTTGTGATATTTTACATAGGGTGTGTAATATACATTTACTGTATTTTTGATATTTTATTTACAGTATATAAAATGTATTTGGTGTACTTTTAGTTAACATTATATGTACAATATATGAAATATATTTACTGTAATTTTGATATTTTATGTACAGTATATAAGATATATTTGGTGTCCTTTTGATATTTTATGTAAATTATATAATATATATTTGGTGTAGATTGTGATATTTTACATAGGGTGTGTAAGATATATTTACTGTACTTTTTGATATTTTATTTACAGTAAATAATATACATTTGGTGTAATTTTTGATATTTTATATACAGTATATTAAACATAATTACTACAGTTTTTGATAGTTTATTTACAGTATATATAACACATATTTGGTGTACTTTTTGATATTTTATGTACAGAATGTAATATATATTTACTGTACTTTTGATATTTTATTTACAGTATATAAAATGTATTTGGTGTACTTTTAGTTAATATTATATGTACAATATATGAAATATATTTACTGTACATTTTGATATTTCATGTTCAGTATATAAGGTATAATTGGTGTCCTTTTGATATTTTATGTAAATTACATAATATATATTTGGTGTAGATTGTGATATTTTACATAGGTTGTGTAAGATATATTTACTGTACTTTTTGATATTTTATTTACAGTAAATACTATACATTTGGTGTAATTTTTGATATTTTATGTACAGTATATTATATATAATTACTGTGGATTTGATAGTTTATTTACAGTATATATTACACATATTTGGTGTACTTTTTGATATTTTATGTACAGTATGTAATATATATTTACTCTACTATTTGATATTTTATTTACAGTATATAAAATGTATTTGGTGTACTTTTAGTTAATATTATATGTACAATATATGAAATATATTTACGGTACATTTTGATATTTTATGTTCAGCATATAAGGTATATATGGTGTCCTTTTGATATTTTATGTAAATTACATAATATAAATTTGGTGTAGATTGTGATATTTTACATAGGGTGTGTAATATATATTTACTGTACATTTTGATATTTTATTTACACTATATAAAGTATATTTGGTGTACTTTTAGTTAACATTATATGTACAATATATGAAATATATTTACTGTAATTTTGATATTTTTTGTAAAGTATATAAGATATATTTGGTGTCCTTTTGATATTTAATGTAAATTATATAATATATATTTGGTGTAGATTTTGATATCTTACATAGGGTGTGTAAGATATATTTACTGTACTTTTTGATATTTTATTTACAGTAAATAATATACATTTGGTTTAATTTTTGATATTTTATGTACAGTATATTAAATATAATTACTGCAGTTTTTGATAGTTTATTTACAGTATATAAAACACAAATTTGGTGTACTTTTTGATATTTTATGTACAGAATGTAATATATATTTGCTGTACATTTTGATATTTTATTTACAGTATATAAAATGTATTTGGTGTACTTTTAGTTAATATTATATGTACAATATATGAAATATATTTACTGTACATTTTGATATTTCATGTTCAGTATATAAGATATATTTGGTGTCCTTGTGATATTTTATGTAAATTATATAACATATATTTGGTGTAGTTTGTGATATTTTACATAGGGTGTGTAATATATATTTACTGTACTTTTTGGTATTTTCTTTACAGTAAATAATATATATTTGGTGTAATTTTTGATATTTTATGTACAGTATATTAAATATAATTAGTGTAGATTTGATAGTTTATTTACAGTATATATAACACATATTTGCTGTACTTTTTGATATTTTATGTACAGTATGTAATATATATTTACTGTAATTTTTGATAATTTATTTACAGTATATAAAATGTATTTGGTGTACTTTTAGTTAATATTATATGTACAATATATGAAATATATTTACTGTACATTTTGATATTTTATGTACAGTATAGAAGATATATTTGGTGTCCTTTTGATATTTTATGTAAATTATATAATATATATTTGGTGAAGTTTGTGATATTTTACATAGGGTGTGTAATATATATTTACTGTACTTTTTGATATTTTATTTACAGTATATAAAATGTATTTGGTGTACTTTTAGTTAACATTATATGCACAATATATGAAATATATTTACTGTAATTTTGATATTTTATGTACAGTATATAAGATATATTTGGTGTCCTTTTGATATTTAATGTAAATTATATAATACATATTTGGTGTAGATTGTGATATTTTACATAGGGTGTGTAAGATATATTTACTGTACTTTTTGATATTTTATTTACAGTAAATAATATACATTTGGTGTAATTTTTGATATTTTATGTACAGTATATTAAATATAATTACTACAGTTTTTGATAGTTTATTTACAGTATATATAACACATATTTGGTGTACTTTTTGATATTTTATGTACAGAATGTAATATATATTTACTGTACTTTTGATATTTTATTTACAGTATATAAAATGTATTTGGTGTGCTTTTAGTTAATATTATATGTACAATATATGAAATATATTTACTGTACATTTTGATATTTCATGTTCAGTATATAAGGTATATTTGGTGTCCTTTTGATATTTTATGTAAATTATATAATATATATTTGGTGTAGTTTGTGATATTTTACATAGGGTGTGTAAGATATATTTACTGTACTTTTTGATATTTTATTTACAGTAAATAATATACATTTGGAGTAATTTTTGATATTTTATGTACAGTATGTTTAATATAATTACTGCAGTTTTTGATAGTTTGTTTACAGTATATATAACACATATTTGGTGTACTTTTTGATATTTTATATACAGAAAGTAATATATATTTACTCTACTTTTGATATTTTATTTACAGTATATAAAATGTATTTGGTGTACTTTTAGTTAATATTATATGTACAATATATGAAATATATTTACTGTACTTTTTGATATTTCATGTTCAGTATATAAGATATATTTGGTGACCTTTTGATATTTTATGTAAATTATATAATATATATTTGGTGTAGTTTGTGATATTTTACATAGGGTGTGTAATGTATATTTACTGTACTTTTTGGTATTTTCTTTACAGTAAATAATATATATTTGGTGTAATTTTTGATATTTTATGTACAGTATATTAAATATAATTAGTGTAGTTTTGATAGTATATTTACAGTATATATAACACATATTTGATGTACTTTTTGATATTTTATGTACAGTATGTAATATATATTTACTGTAATTTTTGATAATTTATTTACAGTATATAAAATGTATTTGGTGTACTTTATTTAATATTATATATACAATATATGAAATATATTTACTGTACATTTTGATACTTTATGCACAGTATAGAAGATATATTTGGTGTCCTTTTGATATTTTATGTAAATTATATAATATATATTTGGTGAAGATTGTGATATTTTACATAGGGTGTGTAATATATATTTATTGTACTTTTTGATATTTTATTTACAGTATATAATATACATTCGGTGTAATTTTTTATATTTTATGTACAGTATATTTAATATAATTAGTGTAGTTTTAATAGTTTATTTACAGTATATATAACACATATTTGGTGTACTTTTTGATATTTTTTGTACAGTATGTAATATAGATTTACTCTAATTTTTGATAATTAATTTACAGTATATGAAATGTATTTGGTGTACTTTTAGTTAATATTATATGTACAATATATGAAATATATTTACTGTACTTTTTGATATTTTATGTACAGTATATAAGATATATTTGGTGTCCTTTTGATATTTTATGTAAATTATATAATATATATTTGGTGTAGATTGTGATATTTTACATAGGGTGTGTAATATATATTTACTGTACTTTTTGATATTTTATTTACAGTAAATAATATACATTTGGTTTAATTTTTGATATTTTATGTACAGTATATTAAATATAATTACTGCAGTTTTTGATAGTTTATTTGCAGCATATAAAACACAAATTTGGTGTACTTTTTGATATTTTATATACAGAATGTAATATATATTTACTGTACATTTTGATAATTTATTTACAGTATATAAAATGTATTTGGTGTACTTTTAGTTAATATTATATGTACAATATATGAAATATATTTACTGTACATTTTGATATTTCATGTTCAGTATATAAGATATATTTGGTGTCCTTTTGATATTTTATGTAAATTATATAATATATATTTGGTGTAGTTTGTGATATTTTACATAGGGTGTGTAATACATATTTACTGTATTTTTGGTATTTTCTTTACAGTAAATAATATATGTTTGGTGTAATTTTTGATATTTTATGTACAGTATATTAAATATAATTAGTGTAGTTTTGATAGTTTATTTACAATATATATAACACATATTTGGTGTACTTTTTGATATTTTATGTACAGTATGTAATATATATTTACTGTAATTTTTGATAATTTATTTACTGTATATAAAATGTATTTGGTGTACTTTTAGTTAATATTATATGTACAATATATGAAATATATTTACTGTACATTTTGATATTTTATGTACAGTATATAATCTATATTTGGTGTCCTTTTCATATTTTATGTAAATTATATAATATATATTTGGTGTAGATTGTGATATTTTACATAGGGTGTGTAATATATATTTACTGTACTTTTTGGTATTTTCTTTACAGTAAATAATATATATTTGGTGTAATTTTTGATATTGTATGTACAGTATATTAAATATAATTAGTGTAGTTTTGATAGTTTATTTACAGTATATATAAGACATATTTGGTGTACTTTTTGATATTTTATGTACAGTATGTAATATATATTTACTGTAATTTTTGATAATTTATTTACAGTATATAAAATGAATTTGTTGTACTTTTAGTTAATATTATATATGCAATATATGAAATATATTTACTGTACATTTTGATATTTTATGTACAGTATAGAAGATATATTTGGTGTCCTTTTGATATTTTATGTAAATTATATAATATATATTTGGTGAAGTTTGTGATATTTTACATAGGGTGTGTAATATATATTTACTGTACTTTTTGATATTTTATTTACAGTATATAATATACATTTGGTGTAATTTTTGATATTTTATGTACAGTATATTAAATATAATTACTGTAGTTTTTGATAGTTTATTTACAGTATATATTACACATATTTGGTGTACTTTTTGATATTTTATGTACATTATGTAATTTATATTTACTGTATATTTGATATTTTATTTACAGTATATAAAATGTATTTGGTGTACTTTTAGTTAATATTATATGTACAATATAGGAAATATATTTACTGTACATTTTGATATTTTATGTACACTATATAAGATATATTTGGTGTCCTTTTGATATTTTATGTAAATTATATAATATATATTTGGTGTAGTTTGTGATATTTTACATAGGGTGTGTAATATATGTTTAGTGTACTTTTTGATATTTTATTTACAGTAAATAATATACATTTGGTGTAATTTTTGATATTTTATGTACAGTATGTTAAATATAATTACTGCAGTTTTTGATAGTTTATTTACAGTATATATAACACATATTTGGTGTACTTTTTGATATTTTATGTACAGTATGTAATATATATTTACTGTAATTTTTGATAATTTATTTACAGTATATAAAATGTATTTGGTGTACTTTATTTAATATTATATATACAATATATGAAATATATTTACTGTAATTTTGATATTTTATGTACAGTATATAAGATATATTTTGTGTCCTTTTGATATTTTATGTAAATTATATAATATATATTTGGTGTAGATTGTGATATTTTACATAGGGTGTGTAAGATATATTTACTGTACTTTTTGATATTTTATTTACAGTAAATAATATACATTTGGTGTAATTTTTGATATTTTATGTACAGTATATTAAACATAATTACTACAGTTTTTGATAGTTTATTTACAGTATATATAACACATATTTGGTGTACTTTTTGATATTTTATGTACAGAATGTAATATATATTTACTGTACTTTTGTTATTTTATTTACAGTATATAAAATGTATTTGGTGTACTTTTAGTTAATATTATATGTACAATATATGAAATATATTTACTGTACATTTTGATATTTCATGTTCAGTATATAAGGTATAATTGGTGTCCTTTTGATATTTTATGTAAATTATATAATATATATTTGGTGTAGATTGTGATATTTTACATAGGTTGTGTAAGATATATTTACTGTACTTTTTGATATTTTATTTACAGTAAATAATATACATTTGGTGTAATTTTTGATATTTTATGTACAGTATATTATATATAATTACTGTGGATTTGATAGTTTATTTACAGTATATATTACACATATTTGGTGTACTTTTTGATATTTTATGTACAGTATGTAATATATATTTACTGTACATTTTGATATTTTATTTACAGTATATAAAATGTATTTGGTGTACTTTTAGTTAATATTATATGTACAATATATGAAATATATTTACTGTACTTTTTGATATTTCATGTTCAGTATATAAGATATATTTGGTGTCCTTTTGATATTTTATGTAAATTATATAATATATATTTGGTGTAGTTTGTGATATTTTACATAGGGTGTGTAATATATATTTACTGTACTTTTTGGTATTTTCTTTACAGTAAATAATATATATTTGGTGTAATTTTTGATATTTTATGTACAGTATATTAAATATAATTAGTGTAGTTTTGATAGTTTATTTACAGTATATATAACACATATTTGCTGTACTTTTTGATATTTTATGTACAGTATGTAATATATATTTACTGTAATTTTTGATAATTTATTTACAGTATATAAAATGTATTTGTTGTACTTTTAGTTAATATTATATATACAATATATGAAATATACTTACTGTACATTTTGATATTTTATGTACAGTATAGAAGATATATTTGGTGTCCTTTTGATATTTTATGTAAATTATATAATATATATTTGGTGAAGTTTGTGATATTGTACATAGTGTGTGTAATATATATTTACTGTACTTTTTGATATTTTATTTACAGTATATAAAATGTATTTGGTGTACTTTTAGTTAACATTATATGTACAATATATGAAATCTATTTACTGTAACTTTGATATTTTATGTACAGTATATAAGATATATTTGGTGTCCTTTTGATATTTTATGTAAATTATATAATATATATTTGGTGTAGATTGTGATATTTTACATAGGGTGTGTAAGATATATTTACTGTACTTTTTGATATTTTATTTACAGTAAATAATATACATTTGGTGTAATATTTGATATTTTATGTACAGTATATTAAACATAATTACTGCAGTTTTTGATAGTTTATTTACAGTATATATAACACATATTTGGTGTACTTTTAGTTAATATTATATATACAATATATGAAATATATTTACTGCACATTTTGATATTTTATGTACAGTATAGAAGATATATTTGGTGTCCTTTTGATATTTTATGTAAATTATATAATATATATTTGGTGAAGTTTGTGATATTTTACATAGGGTGTGTAATATATATTTACTGTACTTTTTGATATTTTATTTACAGTATATAAAATGTATTTGGTGTACTTTTAGTTAATATTATATGTACAATATATGAAATATATTTACTGTACATTTTGATATTTCATGTTCAGTATATAAGGTATATTTGGTGTCCTTTTGATATTTTATGTAAATTATATAATATATATTTGGTGTAGATAGTGATATTTTACATAGGGTGTGTAAGATATATTTACTGCACTTTTTGATATTTTATTTACAGTAAATAATATACATTTGGTGTAATTTTTGATATTTTATGTACAGTATATTATATATAATTACTGTGGATTTGATAGTTTATTTACAGTATATATTACACATATTTGGTGTACTTTTTGATATTTTATGTACAGTATGTAATATATATTTACTCTACTATTTGATATTTTATTTACAGTATATAAAATGTATTTGGTGTACTTTTAGTTAATATTATATGTACAATATATGAAATATATTTACGGTACATTTTGATATTTTATGTTCAGCATATAAGGTATATATGGTGTCCTTTTGATATTTTATGTAAATTACATAATATAAATTTGGTGTAGATTGTGATATTTTACATAGGGTGTGTAATATATATTTACTGTACATTTTGATATTTTATTTACACTATATAAAATATATTTGGTGTACTTTTAGTTAACATTATATGTACAATATATGAAATATATTTACTGTACATTTTGATATTTTATGTACAGTATATAAGATATATTTGGTGTCCTTTTGATATTTTATGTAAATTATATAATATATATTTGGTGTAGATTGTGATATTTTACATAGGGTGTGTAAGATATATTTACTGTACTTTTTGATATTTTATTTATAGTAAATAATATACATTTGGTGTAATTTTTGATATTTTATGTACAGTATATTAAATATAATTACTGCAGTTTTTGATAGTTTATTTACAGTATATAAAACACAAATTTGGTGTACTTTTTGATATTTTATGTACAGAATGTAATATATATTTACTGTACATTTTGATATTTTATTTACAGTATATAAAATGTATTTGGTGTACTTTTAGTTAATATTATATGTACAATATATGAAATATATTTACTGTACATTTTGATATTTCATGTTCAGTATATAAGATATATTTGGTGTCCTTTTGATATTTTATGTAAATCATATAACATATATTTGGTGTAGTTTGTGATATTTTACATAGGGTGTGTAATATATATTTAGTGTACTTTTTGGTATTTTCTTTACAGTAAATAATATATATTTGGTGTAATTTTTGATATTTTATGTACAGTATATTAAATATAATTAGTGTAGTTTTGATAGTTTATTTACAGTATATATAACACATATTTGGTTTACTTTTTGATATTTTATGTATAGTATGTAATATATATTTACTGTAATTTTTGATATTTTATTTACAGTATAGAAAATTTATTTGGTGTACTTTTAGATAATATTATATATACAATATATGAAATATATTTACTGTACATTTTGATATTTTATGTACAGTATAGAAGATATATTTGGTGTCCTTTTGATATTTTATGTAAATTATATAATATATATTTGGTGAAGTTTGTGATATTTTACATAGGGTGTGTAATATATATTTACTGTACTTTTTGATATTTTATTTACAGTATATAAAATGTATTTGGTGTACTTTATTTAACATTATATGTACAATATATGAAATATATTTACTGTAATTTTGATATTTTATGTACAGTATATAAGATATATTTGGTGTCCTTTTGATATTTTATGTAAATTATATAATATGTATTTGGTGTAGATTGTGATATTTTACATAGGGTGTGTAAGATATATTTACTGTACTTTTTGATATTTTATTTACAGTAAATAATATACATTTGGTGTAATTTTTGATATTTTATGTACAGTATATTAAACATAATTACTGCAGTTTTTGATAGTTTATTTACAGTATATATAACACATATTTGGTGTACTTTTTGATATTTTATGTACAAAATGTAATATATATTTACTGAACTTTGATATTTTATTTACAGTATATAAAATGTATTTGGTGTACTTTTAGTTAATATTATATGTACAATATAGGAAATATATTTACTGTACATTTTGATATTTCATGTTCAGTATATAAGGTATATTTGGTGTCCTTTTGATATTTTATGTAAATTATATAATATATATTTGGTGTAGATTGTGATATTTTACATAGGGTGTGTAAGATATATTTACTGTACTTTTTGATATTTTATTTACAGTAAATAATATACATTTGGTGTAATTTTTGATATTTTATGTACAGTATATTACATATAATTACTGTGGATTTGATAGATTATTTACAGTATATATTACACATATTTGGTGTACTTTTTGATATTTTATGTACAGTATGTAATATATATTTACTCTACTATTTGATATTTTATTTACAGTATATAAAATGTATTTGGTGTACTTTTAGTTAATATTATATGTACAATATATGAAATATATTTACGGTACATTTTGATATTTTATGTTCAGCATATAAGGTATATATGGTGTCCTTTTGATATTTTATGTAAATTACATAATATAAATTTGGTGTAGATTGTGATATTTTACATAGGGTGTGTAATATATATTTACTGTACATTTTGATATTTTATTTACACTATATAAAATATATTTGGTGTACTTTTAGTTAACATTATATGTACAATATATGAAATATATTTACTGTAATTTTGATATTTTTTGTACAGTATATAAGATATATTTGGTGTCCTTTTGATATTTAATGTAAATTATATAATATATATTTGGTGTAGATTGTGATATTTTACATAGGGTGTGTAAGATATATTTACTGTACTTTTTGATATTTTATTTACAGTAAATAATATACATTTGGTTTAATTTTTGATATTTTATGTACAGTATATTAAATATAATTACTGCAATTTTTGATAGTTTATTTGCAGTATATAAAACACAAATTTGGTGTACTTTTTGATATTTTATGTACAGAATGTAATATATATTTGCTGTACATTTTGATATTTTATTTACAGTATATAAAATGTATTTGGTGTACTTTTAGTTAATATTATATGTACAATATATGAAATATATTTACTGTACATTTTGATATTTCATGTTCAGTATATAAGATATATTTGGTGTCCTTGTGATATTTTATGTAAATTATATAACATATATTTGGTGTAGTTTGTGATATTTTACATAGGGTGTGTAATATATATTTACTGTACTTTTTGGTATTTTCTTTACAGTAAATAATATATATTTGGTGTAATTTTTGATATTTTATGTACAGTATATTAAATATAATTAGTGTAGGTTTGATAGTTTATTTACAGTATATATAACACATATTTGCTGTACTTTTTGATATTTCATGTACAGTATGTAATATATATTTACTGTAATTTTTGATAATTTATTTACAGTATATAAAATGTATTTGTTGTACTTTTAGTTAATATTATATATACAATATATGAAATATACTTACTGTACATTTTGATATTTTATGTACAGTATAGAAGATATATTTGGTGTCCTTTTGATATTTTATGTAAATTATATAATATATATTTGGTGAAGTTTGTGATATTGTACATAAGGTGTGTAATATATATTTACTGTACTTTTTGATATTTTATTTACAGTATATAAAATGTATTTGGTGTACTTTTAGTTAACATTATATGTACAATATATGAAATCTATTTACTGTAATTTTGATATTTTATGTACAGTATATAAGATATATTTGGTGTCCTTTTGATATTTTATGTAAATTATATAATATATATTTGGTGTAGATTGTGATATTTTACATAGGGTGTGTAAGATATATTTACTGTACTTTTTGATATTTTATTTACAGTAAATAAAATACCTTTGGTGTAATTTTTGATATTTTATGTACAGTATATTAAACATAATTACTGCAGTTTTTGATAGTTTGTTTACAGTATATATAACACATATTTGGTGTACTTTTTGATATTTTATGTACAGAATGTAATATATATTTACTGTACTTTTGATATTCTATTTACAGTACATAAAATGTATTTGGTGTACTTTTAGTTAATATTATATATACAATATATGAAATATATTTACTGTACATTTTGATATTTTATGTACAGTATAGAAGATATATTTGGTGTCCTTTTGATATTTTATGTAAATTATATAATATATATTTGGTGAAGTTTGTGATATTTTACATAGGGTGTGTAATATATATTTACTGTATTTTTGATATTTTATTTACAGTATATAATATACATTTGGTGTAATTTTTGATATTTTATGTACAGTATATTCAATATAATTACTGTAGTTTTTGATAGTTTATTTACAGTATATATTACACATATTTGGTGTACTTTTTGATATTTTATGTACAGTATGTAATTTATATTTACTGTATATTTGATATTTTATTTACAGTATATAAAATGTATTTGGTGTACTTTTAGTTAATATTATATGTACAATATAGGAAATATATTTACTGTACATTTTGATATTTTATGTACACTATATAAGATATATTTGGTGTCCTTTTGATATTTTATGTAAATTATACAATATATATTTGGTGTAGATTGTGATATTTTACATAGGGTGTGAAAGATATATTTACTGTACTTTTTGATATTTTATTCACAGTAAATAATATACATTTGGTTTAATTTTTGATATTTTATGTACAGTATATAAAATATAATTACTGCAGTTTTTGATAGTTTATTTACAGTATATAAAACACAAATTTGGTGTACTTTTTGATATTTTACGTACAGAATGTAATATATATTTACTGTACATTTTGATATTTTATTTACAGTATATAAAATGTATTTGGTGTACTTTTAGTTAATATTATATGTACAATATATGAAATATATTTACTGTACATTTTGATATTTCATGTTCAGTATATAAGATATATTTGGTGTCCTTTTGATATTTTATGTAAATTATATAATATATATTTGGTGTAGTTTGTGATATTTTACATAGGGTGTGTAATATATATTTACTGTACTTTTTGGTATTTTCCTGAGAGTAAATAATATATATTTGGTGTAATTTTTGATATTTTATGTACAGTATATTAAATATAATTAGTGTAGTTTTGATAGTTTATTTACAGTATATATAACACATATTTGGTGTACTTTCTGATATTTTATGTACAGTATGTAATATATATTTACTGTAATTTTTGATAATTTATTTACAGTATATAAAATGTATTTGGTGTACTTTTAGTTAATATTATATATACAAAATATGAAATATATTTACTGTACATTTTGATATTTTATGTACAGTATAGAAGATATATTTGGTGTCCTTTTGATATTTTATGTAAATTATATAATATATATTTGGTGAAGTTTGTGATATTTTACATAGGGTGTGTAATATATATTTACTGTACTTTTTGATATTTTATTTACAGTATATAATATAGATTTGGTGTAATTTTTGATATTTTATGTACAGTATATTAAATATAATTACTGTAGTTTTTGATAGTTTATTTACATTATATATAACACATATTTGGTGTACTTTTTGATATTTTATATACAGTATGTAATATATATTTACTGTATTTTTGATATTTTATTTACAGTATATAAAATGTATTTGGTGTACTTTTAGTTAATATTATATGTACAATATAGGAAATATATTTACTGTACATTTTGATATTTTATGTACACTATATAAGATATATTTGGTGTCCTTTTGATATTTTATGTAAATTATATAATATATATTTGGTGTAGTTTGTGATATTTTACATAGGGTGTGTAAGATATATTTAGTGTACTTTTTGATATTTTATTTACAGTAAATAATATACATTTGGTGTAATTTTTGATATTTTATGTACAGTATGTTAAATATAATTACTGCAGTTTTTGATAGTTTATTTACAGTATATATAACACATATTTGGTGTACTTTTTGATATTTTATGTACAGAATGTAATATATATTTACTGTAATTTTGATATTTTATTTACAGTATATAAAATGTATTTGGTGTACTTTTAGTTAATATTATATGTACAATATATGAAATATATTTACTGTACTTTTTGATATTTCATGTTCAGTATATAAGATATATTTGGTGTCCTTTTGATATTTTATGTAAATTATATAATATATATTTGGTGTAGTTTGTGATATTTTACATAGGGTGTGTAATATATATTTACTGTACTTTTTGGTATTTTCTTTACAGTAAATAATATATATTTGGTGTAATTTTTGATATTTTATGTACAGTATATTAAATATAATTAGTGTAGTTTTGATAGTTTATTTACAGTATATATAACACATATTTGGTGTACTTTCTGATATTTTATGTACAGTATGTAATATATATTTACTGTAATTTTTGATAATTTATTTACAGTACATAAAATGTATTTGGTGTACTTTTAGTTAATATTATATATACAATATATGAAATATATTTACTGTACATTTTGATATTTTATGTACAGTATAGAAGATATATTTGGTGTCCTTTTGATATTTTATGTAAATTATATAATATATATTTGGTGAAGTTTGTGATATTTTACATAGGGTGTGTAATATATATTTACTGTATTTTTGATATTTTATTTACAGTATATAATATACATTTGGTGTAATTTTTGATATTTTATGTACAGTATATTCAATATAATTACTGTAGTTTTTGATAGTTTATTTACAGTATATATTACACATATTTGGTGTACTTTTTGATATTTTATGTACAGTATGTAATTTATATTTACTGTATATTTGATATTTTATTTACAGTATATAAAATGTATTTGGTGTACTTTTAGTTAATATTATATGTACAATATAGGAAATATATTTACTGTACATTTTGATATTTTATGTACACTATATAAGATATATTTGGTGTCCTTTTGATATTTTATGTAAATTATACAATATATATTTGGTGTAGATTGTGATATTTTACATAGGGTGTGAAAGATATATTTACTGTACTTTTTGATATTTTATTCACAGTAAATAATATACATTTGGTTTAATTTTTGATATTTTATGTACAGTATATAAAATATAATTACTGCAGTTTTTGATAGTTTATTTACAGTATATAAAACACAAATTTGGTGTACTTTTTGATATTTTACGTACAGAATGTAATATATATTCACTGTACATTTTGATATTTTATTTACAGTATATAAAATGTATTTGGTGTACTTTTAGTTAATATTATATGTACAATATATGAAATATATTTACTGTACATTTTGATATTTCATGTTCAGTATATAAGATATATTTGGTGTCCTTTTGATATTTTATGTAAATTATATAATATATATTTGGTGTAGTTTGTGATATTTTACATAGGGTGTGTAATATATATTTACTGTACTTTTTGGTATTTTCCTGAGAGTAAATAATATATATTTGGTGTAATTTTTGATATTTTATGTACAGTATATTAAATATAATTAGTGTAGTTTTGATAGTTTATTTACAGTATATATAACACATATTTGGTGTACTTTCTGATATTTTATGTACAGTATGTAATATATATTTACTGTAATTTTTGATAATTTATTTACAGTATATAAAATGTATTTGGTGTACTTTTAGTTAATATTATATATACAAAATATGAAATATATTTACTGTACATTTTGATATTTTATGTACAGTATAGAAGATATATTTGGTGTCCTTTTGATATTTTATGTAAATTATATAATATATATTTGGTGAAGTTTGTGATATTTTACATAGGGTGTGTAATATATATTTACTGTACTTTTTGATATTTTATTTACAGTATATAATATAGATTTGGTGTAATTTTTGATATTTTATGTACAGTATATTAAATATAATTACTGTAGTTTTTGATAGTTTATTTACATTATATATAACACATATTTGGTGTACTTTTTGATATTTTATATACAGTATGTAATATATATTTACTGTATTTTTGATATTTTATTTACAGTATATAAAATGTATTTGGTGTACTTTTAGTTAATATTATATGTACAATATAGGAAATATATTTACTGTACATTTTGATATTTTATGTACACTATATAAGATATATTTGGTGTCCTTTTGATATTTTATGTAAATTATATAATATATATTTGGTGTAGTTTGTGATATTTTACATAGGGTGTGTAAGATATATTTAGTGTACTTTTTGATATTTTATTTACAGTAAATAATATACATTTGGTGTAATTTTTGATATTTTATGTACAGTATGTTAAATATAATTACTGCAGTTTTTGATAGTTTATTTACAGTATATATAACACATATTTGGTGTACTTTTTGATATTTTATGTACAGAATGTAATATATATTTACTGTAATTTTGATATTTTATTTACAGTATATAAAATGTATTTGGTGTACTTTTAGTTCATATTATATGTACAATATATGAAATATATTTACTGTACTTTTTGATATTTCATGTTCAGTATATAAGATATATTTGGTGTCCTTTTGATATTTTATGTAAATTATATAATATATATTTGGTGTAGTTTGTGATATTTTACATAGGGTGTGTAATATATATTTACTGTACTTTTTGGTATTTTCTTTACAGTAAATAATATATATTTGGTGTAATTTTTGATATTTTATGTACAGTATATTAAATATAATTAGTGTAGTTTTGATAGTTTATTTACAGTATATATAACACATATTTGGTGGACTTTTTGATATTTTATGTACAGTATGTAATATATATTTACTGTAATTTTTGATAATTTATTTACAGTATATAAAATGTATTTGGTGTACTTTATTTAATATTATATATACAATATATGAAATATATTTACTGTACATTTTGATACTTTATGCACAGTATAGAAGATATATTTGGTGTCCTTTTGATATTTTATGTAAATTATATAATATATATTTGGTGAAGTTTGTGATATTTTACATAGGGTGTGTAATATATATTTACTGTACTTTTTGATATTTTGTTTACAGTATATAAAATGTGTTTGGTGTACTTTTAGTTAACATTATATGTACAATATATGAAATATATTTACTGTAATTTTGATATTTTATGTACAGCATATAAGATATATTTGGTGTCCTTTTGATATTTTATGTAAATTATATAATATATATTTGGTGTAGATTGTGATATTTTACATAGGGTGTGTAAGATATATTTACTGTACTTTTTGATATTTTATTTACAGTAAATATTATACATTTGGTGTAATTTTTGATATTTTATGTACAGTATATTAAATATAATTACTGCAGTTTTTGATAGTTTATTTACAGTATATATAACACATATTTGGTGTACTTTTTGATATTTTATGTACAGAATGTAATATATATTTACTGTACTTTTGATATTTTATTTACAGTATATAAAATGTATTTGGTGTACTTTTAGTTAATATTATATGTACAATATATGAAATATATTTACTGTACTTTTTGATATTTCATGTTCAGTATATAAGGTATATTTGGTGTCCTTTTGATATTTTATGTAAATTATATAATATATATTTGGTGTAGTTTGTGATATTTTACATAGGGTGTGTAATATATATTTACTGTACTTTTTGGTATTTTCTTTACAGTAAATAATATATATTTGGTGTAATTTTTGATATTTTATGTACAGTATATTAAATATAATTAGTGTAGTTTTGATAGTTTAATTACAGTATATATTACACATATTTGGTGTACTTTTTGATATTTTATGTACAGTATCTAATATATATTTACTGTATTTTTGTTGCTTTATTTACAGTATATAAAATCTATTTGGTGTACTATTTGTTAATATTATATGTACAATATATGAAATATATTTACGGTACATTTTGATATTTTATGTTCAGCATATAAGGTATATATGGTGTCCTTTCGATATTTTATGTAAATTACATAATATAAGTTTGGTGTAGATTGTGATATTTTACATAGGGTGTGTAATATATATTTGCTGTACATTTTGATATTTTATTTACACTATATAAAATATATTCGGTGTGCTTTTAGTTAACATTATATGTACAATATATGAAATATATTTACTGTAATTTTGATATTTTATGTACAGTATATAAGATATATTTGGTGTCCTTTTGATATTTTATGTAAATTATATAATATATATTTTGTGTAGATTGTGATATTTTACATAGGGTGTGTAAGATATATTTACTGTACTTTTTGATATTTTATTTACAGTAAATAATATACATTTGGTTTAATTTTAGATATTTTATGTACAGTATATTAAATATAATTACTGCAGTTTTTGATAGTTTATTTACAGTATATAAAACACAAATTTGTTGTACTTTTTGATATTTTATGTACAGAATGTAATATATATTTACTGTACATTTTGATATTTTACTTACAGTATATAAAATGTATTTGGTGTACTTTTAGTTAATATTATATGTACAATATATGAAATATATTTACTGTACATTTTGATATTTCATGTTCAGTATATAAGATATTTGGTGTCCTTTTGATATTTTATGGAAATTATATAATATATATTTGGTGTAGTTTGTGAGACTTTACATAGGGTGTGTAATATATATTTACTGTACTTTTTGGTATTTTCTTTACAGTAAATAATATATATTTGGTGTACATTTTGATATATTATGTACAGTATATTAAATATAATTAGTGTAGTTTTGATAGTTTATTTACAGTATATATAACACATATTTGGTGTACTTTTTGATATTTTATGTACAGTATGTAATATATATTTACTGTAATTTTTGATAATTTATTTACGGTATATAAAATGTATTTGGTGTACTTTTAGTTAATATTATATATACAATATATGAAATATATTTACTGCACATTTTGATATTTTATGTACAGTATAGAAGATATATTTGGTGTCCTTTTGATATTTTATGTAAATTATATAATATATATTTGGTGAAGTTTGTGATATTTTACATAGGGTGTGTAATATATATTTACTGTACTTTTTGATATTTTATTTACAGTATATAAAATGTATTTGGTGTACTTTTAGTTAATATTATATGTACAATATATGAAATATATTTACTGTACATTTTGATATTTCATGTTCAGTATATAAGGTATATTTGGTGTCCTTTTGATATTTTATGTAAATTATATAATATATATTTGGTGTAGATTGTGATATTTTACATAGGGTGTGTAAGATATATTTACTGTACTTTTTGATATTTTATTTACAGTAAATAATATACATTTGGTGTAATTTTTGATATTTTATGTACAGTATATTAAATATAATTACTGCAGTTTTTGATAGTTTATTTACAGTATATAAAACACAAATTTGGTGTACTTTTTGATATATTATGTACAGAATATAATATATATTTACTGAACATTTTGATATTTTATTTACAGTATATAAAATGTATTTGGTGTACTTTTAGTTAATATTAAATGTACAATATATGAAATATATTTACTGTACATTTTGATATTTCATGTTCAGTATATAAGATATATTTGGTGTCCTTTTGATATTTTATGTAAATTATATAATATATATTTGGTGTAGTTTGTGATATTTTACATAGGGTGTGTAATATATATTTACTGTACTTTTTGGTATTTTCTTTACAGTTAATAATATATATTTGGTGTAATCTTTGATATTTTATGTACAGTATATTAAATATAATTAGTGTAGTTTTGATAGTTTATTTACAGTATATATAACACATATTTGGTGTACTTTTTGATATTTTATGTACAGTATGTAATATATATTTACTGTAATTTTTGATAATTTATTTACAGTATATAAAATGTATTTGGTGTACTTTTAGTTAATATTATATATACAATATATGAAATATATTTACTGTACATTTTGATATTTTATGTACAGTATAGAAGATATATTTGGTGTCCTTTTGATATTTTATGTAAATTATATAATATATATTTGGTGAAGTTTGTGATATTTTACATAGGGTGTGTAATATATATTTACTGTATTTTTGATATTTTATTTACAGTATATAAAATGTATTTGGTGTACTTTTAGTTAACATTATATGTACAATATATGAAATATATTTACTGTAATTTTGATATTTTATGTACAGTATATAAGATATATTTTGTGTCCTTTTGATATTTTATGTAAATTATATAATATATATTTGGTGTAGATTGTGATATTTTACATAGGGTGTGTAAGATATATTTACTGTACTTTTTGATATTTTATTTACAGTAAATAATATACATTTGGTGTAATTTTTGATATTTTATGTACAGTATATTAAACATAATTACTACAGTTTTTGATAGTTTATTTACAGTATATATAACACATATTTGGTGTACTTTTTGATATTTTATGTACAGAATGTAATATATATTTACTGTACTTTTGATATTTTATTTACAGTATATAAAATGTATTTGGTGTACTTTTAGTTAATATTATATGTACAATATATGAAATATATTTACTGTACATTTTGATATTTCATGTTCAATATATAAGGTATAATTGGTGTCCTTTTGATATTTTATGTAAATTATATAATATATATTTGGTGTAGATTGTGATATTTTACATAGGGTGTGTAAGATATATTTACTGTACTTTTTGATATTTTATTTACAGTAAATAATATACATTTGGTGTAATTTTTGATATTTTATGTACAGTATATTATATATAATTACTGTGGATTTGATAGTTTATTTACAGTATATATTACACATATTTGGTGCACTTTTTGATATTTTATGTACAGTATGTAATATATATTTACTCTACTATTTGATATTTTATTTACAGTATATAAAATGTATTTGGTGTACTTTTAGTTAATATTATATGTACAATATATGAAATATATTTACGGTATATTTTGATATTTTATGTTCAGCATATAAGGTATATATGGTGTCCTTTTGATATTTTATGTAAATTACATAATATAAATTTGGTGTAGATTGTGATATTTTACATAGGGTGTGTAATATATATTTACTGTACATTTTGATATTTTATTTACACTATATAAAATATATTTGGTGTACTTTTAGTTAACATTATATGTACAATATATGAAATATATTTACTGTAATTTTGATATTTTATGTACAGTATATAAGATATATTTGGTGTCCTTTTGATATTTTATGTAAATTATATAATATATATTTGGTGTAGATTGTGATATTTTACATAAGGTGTGTAAGATATATTTACTGTACTTTTTGATATTTTATTTACAGTAAATAATATACATTTGGTGTAATTTTTGATATTTTATGTACAGTATATTAAATATAATTACTGCAGTTTTTGATAGTTTATTTACAGTATATAAAACACAAATTTGGTGTACTTTTTGATATTTTATGTACAGAATGTAATATGTATTTACTGTACATTTTGATATTTTATTTACAGTATATAAAATGTATTTGGTGTACTTTTAGTTAATATTATATGTACAATATATGAAATATATTTACTGTACATTTTGATATTACATGTTCAGTATATAAGATATATTTGGTGTCCTTTTGATATTTTATGTAAATCATATAACATATATTTGGTGTAGTTTGTGATATTTTACATAGGGTGTGTAATATATATTTACTGTACTTTTTGGTATTTTATTTACAGTAAATAATATATATTTGGTGTAATTTTTGATATTTTATGTACAGTATATTAAATATAATTAGTGTAGTTTTGATAGTTTATTTACAGTATATAAAACACATATTTGGTGTACTTTTTGATATTTTATGTACAGTATGTAATATATATTTACTGTAATTTTTGATAATTTATTTACAGTATACAAAATGTATTTGGTGTACTTTTAGTTAATATTATATATACAATATATGAAATATATTTACTGTACATTTTGATATTTTATGTACGGTATAGAAGATATATTTGGTGTCCTTTTGATATTTTATGTAAATTATATAATATATATTTGGTGAAGTTTGTGATATTTTACATAGGGTGTGTAATATATATTTACTGTACTTTTTGATATTTTATTTACAGTATATAAAATGTATTTGGTGTACTTTTAGTTAACATTATATGTACAATATATGAAATATATTTACTGTAATTTTGATATTTTATGTACAGTATATAAGATATATTTGGTGTCCTTTTTATATTTTATGTAAATTATATAATATATATTTGGTGTAGATTGTGATATTTTACATAGGGTGTGTAAGATATATTTACTGTACATTTGATATTTTATTTACAGTAAATAATATACATTTGGTGTAATTTTTGATATTTTATGTACAGTATATTAAACATAATTACTGCAGTTTTTGATTGTTTATTTACAGTATATATAACACATATTTGGTGTACTTTTTGATATTTTATGTACAGAATGTAATATATATTTACTGAACTTTTGATATTTTATTTACAGTATATAAAATGTATTTGGTGTACTTTTAGTTAATATTATATGTACAATATAGGAAATATATTTACTGTACATTTTGATATTTCATGTTCAGTATATAAGGTATATTTGGTGTCCTTTTGATATTTTATGTAAATTATATAATATATATTTGGTGTAGATTGTGATATTTTACATAGGGTGTGTAAGATATATTTACTGTACTTTTTGATATTTTATTTACAGTAAATAATATACATTTGGTGTAATTTTTGATGTTTTATGTACAGTATATTATATATAATTACTGTGGATTTGATAGTTTATTTACAGTATATATTACACATATTTGGTGTACTTTTTGATATTTTATGTACAGTATGTAATATATATTTACTCTACTATTTGATATTTTATTTACAGTATATAAAATGTATTTGGTGTACTTTTAGTTAATATTATATGTACAATATATGAAATATATTTACGGTAGATTTTGATATTTTATGTTCAGCATATAAGGTATATATGGTGTCCTTTTGATATTTTATGTAAATTACATAATATAAATTTGGTGTAGATTGTGATATTTTACATAGGGTGTGTAATATATATTTACTGTACATTTTGATATTTTATTTACACTATATAAAATATATTTGGTGTACTTTTAGTTAACATTATATGTACAATATATGATATCTATTTACTGTAATTTTGATATTTTATGTACAGTATATAAGATATATTTGGTGTCCTTTTGATATTTTATGTAAATTATATAATATATATTTGGTGTAGATTGTGATATTTTACATAGGGTGTGTAAGATATATTTACTGTACTTTTTGATATTTTATTTACAGTAAATAATATACATTTGGTGTAATTTTTGATATTTTATGTACAGTATATTAAACATAATTACTGCAGTTTTTGATAGTTTATTTACAGCATATATAACACATATTTGGTGTACTTTTTGATATTTTATGTACAGAATGTAATATATATTTACTGTACTTTTGATATTTTATTTACAGTATATAAAATGTATTTGGTGTACTTTTAGTTAATGTTATATGTACAATACATGAAATATATTTACTGTACTTTTTGATATTTCATGTTCAGTATATAAGGTATATATGGTGTCCTTTTGATATTTTATGTAAATTATATAATATATATTTGGTGTAGTTTTTGATATTTTACATAGGGTGTGTAAGATATATTTACTGTACTTTTTGATATTTTATTTACAGTAAATAATATACATTTGGTGTAATTTTTGATATTTTATGTACAGTATATTAAATATAATTATGGCAGTTTTTGATAGTTTATTTACAGTATATATAACACATATTTGGTGTACTTTTTGATATTTTATGTACAGAATGTAATATATATTTACTGTACTTTTGATATTTTATTTACAGTATATAAAATGTGTTTTGTGTACTTTTAGTTAATATTATATGTAGAATATATGAAATATATTTACTGTACTTTTTGATATTTCATGTTCAGTATATAAGGTATATTTGGTGTCCTTTTGATATTTTATGTAAATTATAAAATATATATTTGGTGTAGTTTGTGATATTTTCCATAGGGTGTGTAATATATATTTACTGTACTTTTTGGTATTTTCTTTACAGTAAATAATATATATTTGGTGTAATTTTTGATATTTTATGTACAGTATATTAAATATAATTAGTGTAGTTTTGATAGTTTATTTACAGTATATATTACACATATTTGGTGTACTTTTTGATATTTTATGTACAGTATGTAATATATATTTACTGTATTTTTGATATTTTATTTACAGTATATAAAATGTATTTGGTGTACTTTTAGTTAATATTATATGTACAATATAGGAAATATATTTACTGTACATTTTGATATTTTATGTACACTATATAAGATATATTTGGTGTCCTTTTGATATTTTATGTAAATTATATAATATATATTTGGTGTAGATTGTGATATTTTACATAGGGAGTGTAAGATATATTTACTGTACTTTTTGATATTTTATTTACAGTAAATAACATTCCTTTGGTGTAATTTTTGATATTTTATGTATAGTATATTAAATATAATTACTGTAGTTTTTGATAGTTTATTTACAGTATATATTACACATATTTGGTGTACTTTTTGATATTTTATGTACAGTATGTAATATATATTTACTGTATTTTTGATATTTTATTTACAGTATATAAAATATATTTGGTGTACTTTTAGTTAATATATGTACAATATATGAAATATATTTAGTGTACATTTTGATATTTTATGTACACTATATAAGATATATTTGGTGTCCTTTTGATATTTTATGTAAATTATATAATGTATATTTAGTGTAGATTGTGATATTTTACATAGGGTGTGTAAGATATATTTACTGTACGTTTTGATATTTTATTTACAGTAAATAATATACATTTGGTGTAATTTTTGATATTTTAAGTACAGTATATTAAATATAATTACTGCAGTTTATGATAGTTTATTTACAGTATATAAAACACAAATTTGGTGTACTTTTTGATATTTTATGTACAGAATGTAATATATATTTACTGTACATTTTGATATTTTATTTACAGTATATAAAATGTATTTGGTGTACTTTTAGTTAGTATTATATGTACAATATATGAAATATATTTACTGTACATTTTGATATTTCATGTTCAGTACATAAGATATATTTGGTGTCCTTTTGATATTTTATGTAAATTATATAAGATATATTTGGTGTAGTTTGTGATATTTTACATAGGGTGTGTAATATATATTTACTATACTTTTTGGTATTTTCTTTACAGTAAATAATATATATTTGGTGTAATTTTTGATATTTTATGTACAGTTTATTAAATATAATTAGTGTAGTTTTGATAGTTTATTTACAGTATATATAACACATATTTGGTGGACTTTTTGATATTTTATGTACAGTATGTAATATATATTTACTGTAATTTTTGATAATTTATTTACAGTATATAAAATGTATTTGGTGTACTTTATTTAATATTATATATACAATATATGAAATATATTTACTGTACATTTTGATACTTTATGCACAGTATAGAAGATATATTTGGTGTCCTTTTGATATTTTATGTAAATTATATAATATATATTTGGTGAAGTTTGTGATATTTTACATAGGGTGTGTAATATATATTTACTGTACTTTTTGATATTTTGTTTACAGTATATAAAATGTGTTTGGTGTACTTTTAGTTAACATTATATGTACAATATATGAAATATATTTACTGTAATTTTGATATTTTATGTACAGCATATAAGATATATTTGGTGTCCTTTTGATATTTTATGTAAATTATATAATATATATTTGGTGTAGATTGTGATATTTTACATAGGGTGTGTAAGATATATTTACTGTATTTTTGATATTTTATTTACAGTAAATATTATACATTTGGTGTAATTTTTGATATTTTATGTACAGTATATTAAATATAATTACTGCAGTTTTTGATAGTTTATTTACAGTATATATAACACATATTTGGTGTACTTTTTGATATTTTATGTACAGAATGTAATATATATTTACTGTACTTTTGATATTTTATTTACAGTATATAAAATGTATTTGGTGTACTTTTAGTTAATATTATATGTACAATATATGAAATATATTTACTGTACTTTTTGATATTTCATGTTCAGTATATAAGGTATATTTGGTGTCCTTTTGATATTTTATGTAAATTATATAATATATATTTGGTGTAGTTTGTGATATTTTACATAGGGTGTGTAATATATATTTACTGTACTTTTTGGTATTTTCTTTACAGTAAATAATATATATTTGGTGTAATTTTTGATATTTTATGTACAGTATATTAAATATAATTAGTGTAGTTTTGATAGTTTAATTACAGTATATATTACACATATTTGGTGTACTTTTTGATATTTTATGTACAGTATCTAATATATATTTACTGTATTTTTGTTGCTTTATTTACAGTATATAAAATCTATTTGGTGTACTATTTGTTAATATTATATGTACAATATATGAAATATATTTACGGTACATTTTGATATTTTATGTTCAGCATATAAGGTATATATGGTGTCCTTTCGATATTTTATGTAAATTACATAATATAAGTTTGGTGTAGATTGTGATATTTTACATAGGGTGTGTAATATATATTTGCTGTACATTTTGATATTTTATTTACACTATATAAAATATATTCGGTGTGCTTTTAGTTAACATTATATGTACAATATATGAAATATATTTACTGTAATTTTGATATTTTATGTACAGTATATAAGATATATTTGGTGTCCTTTTGATATTTTATGTAAATTATATAATATATATTTGGTGTAGATTGTGATATTTTACATAGGGTGTGTAAGATATATTTACTGTACTTTTTGATATTTTATTTACAGTAAATAATATACATTTGGTGTAATTTTTGATATTTTATGTACAGTATATTAAACATAATTACTACAGTTTTTGATAGTTTATTTACAGTATATATAACACATATTTGGTGTACTTTTTGATATTTTATGTACAGAATGTAATATATATTTACTGTACTTTTGATATTTTATTTACAGTATATAAAATGTATTTGGTGTACTTTTAGTTAATATTATATGTACAATATATGAAATATATTTACTGTACATTTTGATATTTCATGTTCAATATATAAGGTATAATTGGTGTCCTTTTGATATTTTATGTAAATTATATAATATATATTTGGTGTAGATTGTGATATTTTACATAGGGTGTGTAAGATATATTTACTGTACTTTTTGATATTTTATTTACAGTAAATAATATACATTTGGTGTAATTTTTGATATTTTATGTACAGTATATTATATATAATTACTGTGGATTTGATAGTTTATTTACAGTATATATTACACATATTTGGTGCACTTTTTGATATTTTATGTACAGTATGTAATATATATTTACTCTACTATTTGATATTTTATTTACAGTATATAAAATGTATTTGGTGTACTTTTAGTTAATATTATATGTACAATATATGAAATATATTTACGGTATATTTTGATATTTTATGTTCAGCATATAAGGTATATATGGTGTCCTTTTGATATTTTATGTAAATTACATAATATAAATTTGGTGTAGATTGTGATATTTTACATAGGGTGTGTAATATATATTTACTGTACATTTTGATATTTTATTTACACTATATAAAATATATTTGGTGTACTTTTAGTTAACATTATATGTACAATATATGAAATATATTTACTGTAATTTTGATATTTTATGTACAGTATATAAGATATATTTGGTGTCCTTTTGATATTTTATGTAAATTATATAATATATATTTGGTGTAGATTGTGATATTTTACATAAGGTGTGTAAGATATATTTACTGTACTTTTTGATATTTTATTTACAGTAAATAATATACATTTGGTGTAATTTTTGATATTTTATGTACAGTATATTAAATATAATTACTGCAGTTTTTGATAGTTTATTTACAGTATATAAAACACAAATTTGGTGTACTTTTTGATATTTTATGTACAGAATGTAATATGTATTTACTGTACATTTTGATATTTTATTTACAGTATATAAAATGTATTTGGTGTACTTTTAGTTAATATTATATGTACAATATATGAAATATATTTACTGTACATTTTGATATTACATGTTCAGTATATAAGATATATTTGGTGTCCTTTTGATATTTTATGTAAATCATATAACATATATTTGGTGTAGTTTGTGATATTTTACATAGGGTGTGTAATATATATTTACTGTACTTTTTGGTATTTTATTTACAGTAAATAATATATATTTGGTGTAATTTTTGATATTTTATGTACAGTATATTAAATATAATTAGTGTAGTTTTGATAGTTTATTTACAGTATATAAAACACATATTTGGTGTACTTTTTGATATTTTATGTACAGTATGTAATATATATTTACTGTAATTTTTGATAATTTATTTACAGTATATAAAATGTATTTGGTGTACTTTTAGATAATATTATATATACAATATATGAAATATATTTACTGTACATTTTGATATTTTATGTACGGTATAGAAGATATATTTGGTGTCCTTTTGATATTTTATGTAAATTATATAATATATATTTGGTGAAGTTTGTGATATTTTACATAGGGTGTGTAATATATATTTACTGTACTTTTTGATATTTTATTTACAGTATATAAAATGTATTTGGTGTACTTTTAGTTAACATTATATGTACAATATATGAAATATATTTACTGTAATTTTGATATTTTATGTACAGTATATAAGATATATTTGGTGTCCTTTTTATATTTTATGTAAATTATATAATATATATTTGGTGTAGATTGTGATATTTTACATAGGGTGTGTAAGATATATTTACTGTACATTTGATATTTTATTTACAGTAAATAATATACATTTGGTGTAATTTTTGATATTTTATGTACAGTATATTAAACATAATTACTGCAGTTTTTGATTGTTTATTTACAGTATATATAACACATATTTGGTGTACTTTTTGATATTTTATGTACAGAATGTAATATATATTTACTGAACTTTTGATATTTTATTTACAGTATATAAAATGTATTTGGTGTACTTTTAGTTAATATTATATGTACAATATAGGAAATATATTTACTGTACATTTTGATATTTCATGTTCAGTATATAAGGTATATTTGGTGTCCTTTTGATATTTTATGTAAATTATATAATATATATTTGGTGTAGATTGTGATATTTTACATAGGGTGTGTAAGATATATTTACTGTACTTTTTGATATTTTATTTACAGTAAATAATATACATTTGGTGTAATTTTTGATGTTTTATGTACAGTATATTATATATAATTACTGTGGATTTGATAGTTTATTTACAGTATATATTACACATATTTGGTGTACTTTTTGATATTTTATGTACAGTATGTAATATATATTTACTCTACTATTTGATATTTTATTTACAGTATATAAAATGTATTTGGTGTACTTTTAGTTAATATTATATGTACAATATATGAAATATATTTACGGTAGATTTTGATATTTTATGTTCAGCATATAAGGTATATATGGTGTCCTTTTGATATTTTATGTAAATTACATAATATAAATTTGGTGTAGATTGTGATATTTTACATAGGGTGTGTAATATATATTTACTGTACATTTTGATATTTTATTTACACTATATAAAATATATTTGGTGTACTTTTAGTTAACATTATATGTACAATATATGATATCTATTTACTGTAATTTTGATATTTTATGTACAGTATATAAGATATATTTGGTGTCCTTTTGATATTTTATGTAAATTATATAATATATATTTGGTGTAGATTGTGATATTTTACATAGGGTGTGTAAGATATATTTACTGTACTTTTTGATATTTTATTTACAGTAAATAATATACATTTGGTGTAATTTTTGATATTTTATGTACAGTATATTAAACATAATTACTGCAGTTTTTGATAGTTTATTTACAGCATATATAACACATATTTGGTGTACTTTTTGATATTTTATGTACAGAATGTAATATATATTTACTGTACTTTTGATATTTTATTTACAGTATATAAAATGTATTTGGTGTACTTTTAGTTAATGTTATATGTACAATACATGAAATATATTTACTGTACTTTTTGATATTTCATGTTCAGTATATAAGGTATATATGGTGTCCTTTTGATATTTTATGTAAATTATATAATATATATTTGGTGTAGTTTTTGATATTTTACATAGGGTGTGTAAGATATATTTACTGTACTTTTTGATATTTTATTTACAGTAAATAATATACATTTGGTGTAATTTTTGATATTTTATGTACAGTATATTAAATATAATTATGGCAGTTTTTGATAGTTTATTTACAGTATATATAACACATATTTGGTGTACTTTTTGATATTTTATGTACAGAATGTAATATATATTTACTGTACTTTTGATATTTTATTTACAGTATATAAAATGTGTTTTGTGTACTTTTAGTTAATATTATATGTAGAATATATGAAATATATTTACTGTACTTTTTGATATTTCATGTTCAGTATATAAGGTATATTTGGTGTCCTTTTGATATTTTATGTAAATTATAAAATATATATTTGGTGTAGTTTGTGATATTTTCCATAGGGTGTGTAATATATATTTACTGTACTTTTTGGTATTTTCTTTACAGTAAATAATATATATTTGGTGTAATTTTTGATATTTTATGTACAGTATATTAAATATAATTAGTGTAGTTTTGATAGTTTATTTACAGTATATATTACACATATTTGGTGTACTTTTTGATATTTTATGTACAGTATGTAATATATATTTACTGTATTTTTGATATTTTATTTACAGTATATAAAATGTATTTGGTGTACTTTTAGTTAATATTATATGTACAATATAGGAAATATATTTACTGTACATTTTGATATTTTATGTACACTATATAAGATATATTTGGTGTCCTTTTGATATTTTATGTAAATTATATAATATATATTTGGTGTAGATTGTGATATTTTACATAGGGAGTGTAAGATATATTTACTGTACTTTTTGATATTTTATTTACAGTAAATAACATTCCTTTGGTGTAATTTTTGATATTTTATGTACAGTATATTAAATATAATTACTGTAGTTTTTGATAGTTTATTTACAGTATATATTACACATATTTGGTGTACTTTTTGATATTTTATGTACAGTATGTAATATATATTTACTGTATTTTTGATATTTTATTTACAGTATATAAAATATATTTGGTGTACTTTTAGTTAATATATGTACAATATATGAAATATATTTAGTGTACATTTTGATATTTTATGTACACTATATAAGATATATTTGGTGTCCTTTTGATATTTTATGTAAATTATATAATGTATATTTAGTGTAGATTGTGATATTTTACATAGGGTGTGTAAGATATATTTACTGTACGTTTTGATATTTTATTTACAGTAAATAATATACATTTGGTGTAATTTTTGATATTTTAAGTACAGTATATTAAATATAATTACTGCAGTTTATGATAGTTTATTTACAGTATATAAAACACAAATTTGGTGTACTTTTTGATATTTTATGTACAGAATGTAATATATATTTACTGTACATTTTGATATTTTATTTACAGTATATAAAATGTATTTGGTGTACTTTTAGTTAGTATTATATGTACAATATATGAAATATATTTACTGTACATTTTGATATTTCATGTTCAGTACATAAGATATATTTGGTGTCCTTTTGATATTTTATGTAAATTATATAAGATATATTTGGTGTAGTTTGTGATATTTTACATAGGGTGTGTAATATATATTTACTATACTTTTTGGTATTTTCTTTACAGTAAATAATATATATTTGGTGTAATTTTTGATATTTTATGTACAGTTTATTAAATATAATTAGTGTAGTTTTGATAGTTTATTTACAGTATATATAACACATATTTGGTGTACTTTTTGATATTTTATGTACAGTATGTAATATAGATTTACTGTAATTTTTGATAATTTATTTACAGTATATAAAATGTATTTGGTGTACTTTTAGTTAATATTATATGTACAATATATGAAATATATTTACTGTACATTTTGATATTTTATGTACATTATATAAGATATATTTGGTGTCCTTTTGATATTTTATGTAAATTATATAATATATATTTGGTGTAGATTGTGATATTTTACATAGGGTGTGTAAGATATATTTACTGTACATTTTGATATTTTATTTACAGTAAATAATATACATTTGGTGTAATTTTTAATATTTTATGTACAGTATATTAAATATAATTACTGCAGTTTTTGATAGTTTATTTACAGTATATAAAACACAAATTTGGTGTACTTTTTGATATTTTATGTACAGAATGTAATATATATTTACTGTAGATTTTGATATTTTATTTACAGTATATAAAAAGTATTTGGTGTACTTTTAATTAATATTATATGTACAATATATGAAATATATTTACTGTACATTTTGATATTTCATGTTCAGTATATAAGATATAATTGGTGTCCTTTTCATATTTTATGTAAATTATATAATATATATTTGGTGTAGTTTGTGATATTTTACATAGGGTGTGTAATATATATTTACTGTACTTTTTGGTATTTTCTTTACAGTAAATAATATATATTTGGTGTAATTTTTGATATTTTATGTACAGTATATTAAATATAATTAGTGTAGTTTTGATAGTTTATTTACAGTATATATAACACATATTTGGTGTACTTTTTGATATTTTATGTACAGTATGTAATATATATTTACTGTAATTTTTGATAATTAATTTACAGTATATAAAATGAATTTGGTGTACTTTTAGTTAATATTATATATACAATATCTGAAATATATTTACTGTACATTTTGATATTTTATGTACAGTATATAAGATATATTTGGTGTCCTTTTGATATTTTATGTAAATTATATAATATATATTTGGTGAAGTTTGTGATATTTTACATAGGGTGTGTAATATATATTTATTGTACTTTTTGATATTTTATTTACAGTATATAATATACATTCGGTGTAATTTTTTATATTTTATGTACAGTATATTTAATATAATTAGTGTAGTTTTAATAGTTTATTTACAGTATATATAACACATATTTGGTGTACTTTTTGATATTTTTTGTACAGTATGTAATATAGATTTACTGTAATTTTTGATAATTTATTTACAGTATATAAAATGTATTTGGTGTACTTTTAGTTAATATTATATGTACAATATATGAAATATATTTACTGTACTTTTTGATATTTTATGTACAGTATATAAGATATATTTGGTGTCCTTTTGATATTTTATGTATATTATATAATATATATTTGTTGTAGATTGTGATATTTTACATAGGGAGTGTAAGATATATTTACTGTACTTTTTGATATTTTATTTACCGTTAATAATATATATTTGGTTTAATTTTTGATATTTTATGTACAGTATATTAAATATAATTACTGCAGTTTTTGATAGTTTATTTACAGTATATAAAACACAAATTTGGTGTACTTTTTGATATTTTATGTACAGAATGTAATATATATTTACTGTACATTTTGATATTTTATTTACAGTATATAAAATGTATTTGGTGTACTTTTAGTTAATATTATATGTACAATATATGAAATATATTTACTGTACATTTTGATATTTCATGTTCAGTATATAAGATATATTTGGTGTCCTTTTGATATTTTATGTAAATTATATAATATATATTTGGTGTAGTTTGTGATATTTTACATAGGGTGTGTAATATATATTTACTGTACTTTTTGGTATTTTCTTTACAGTAAATAATATATATTTGGTGTAATTTTTGATATTTTATGTACAGTATATTAAATATAATTAGTGTAGTTTTCATAGTTTATTTACAGTATATATAACACATATTTGGTGTACTTTTTGATATTTTATGTACAGTATGTAAAATATATTTACTGTAATTTTTGATAATTTATTTACAGTATATAAAATGTATTTGGTGTACTTTTAGTTAATATTATATATACAATATATGAAATATATTTACTGTACATTTTGATATTTTATGTACAGTATAGAAGATATATTTGGTGTCCTTTTGATATTTTATGTAAATTGTATAATATATATTTGGAGAAGTTTGTGATATTTTACATAGGGTGTGTAATATATATTTACTGTACTTTTTGATATTTTATTTACAGTATATAAAATGTATTTGTTGTACTTTTAGTTAATATTATATATACAATATATGAAATATACTTACTGTACATTGTGATATTTTATGTACAGTATAGAAGATATATTTGGTGTCCTTTTGATATTTTATGTAAATTATATAATATATATTTGGTGAAGTTTGTGATATTGTACATAGTGTGTGTAATATATATTTACTGTACTTTTTGATATTTTATTTACAGTATATAAAATGTATTTGGTGTACTTTTAGTTAACATTATATGCACAATATATGAAATATATTTACTGTAATTTTGATATTTTATGTACAGTATATAAGATATATTTGGTGTCCTTTTGATATTTTATGTAAATTATATAATACATATTTGGTGTAGATTGTGATATTTTACATAGGGTGTGTAAGATATATTTACTGTACTTTTTGATATTTTATTTACAGTAAATAATATACATTTGGTGTAATTTTTGATATTTTATGTACAGTATATTAAATATAATTACTACAGTTTTTGATAGTTTATTTACAGTATATATAACACATATTTGGTGTACTTTTTGATATTTTATGTACAGAATGCAATATATATTTACTGTACTTTTGATATTTTATTTACAGTATATAAAATGTATTTGGTGTACTTTTAGTTAATATTATATGTACAATATATGAAATATATTTACTGTACATTTTGATATTTCATGTTCAGTATATAAGGTATATTTGGTGTCCTTTTGATATTTTATGTAAATTATATAATATATATTTGGTGTAGTTTGTGATATTTTACATAGGGTGTGTAAGATATATTTACTGTACTTTTTGATATTTTATTTACAGTAAATAATATACATTTGGAGTAATTTTTGATATTTTATGTACAGTATGTTTAATATAATTACTGCAGTTTTTGATAGTTTATTTACAGTATATATAACACATATTTGGTGTACTTTTTGATATTTTATGTACAGAAAGTAATATATATTTACTGTACTTTTGATATTTTATTTACAGTATATAAAATGTATTTGGTGTACTTTTATTTAATATTATATGTACAATATATGAAATATATTTACTGTACTTTTTGATATTTCATGTTCAGTATATAAGATATATTTGGTGACCTTTTGATATTTTATGTAAATTATATAATATATATTTGGTGTAGTTTCTGATATTTTACATAGGGTGTGTAATATATATTTACTGTACTTTTTGGTATTTTCTTTACAGTAAATAATATATATTTGGTGTAATTTTTGATATTTTATGTACAGTATATTAAATATAATTAGTGTAGTTTTGATAGTTTATTTACAGTATATATAACACATATTTGGTGTACTTTTTGATATTTTACGTACAGTATGTAATATATATTTACTGTAATTTTTGATAATTTATTTACAGTATATAAAATGTATTTGGTGTACTTTATTTAATATTATATATACAATATATGAAATATATTTACTGTACATTTTGATACTTTATGCACAGTATAGAAGATATATTTGGTGTCCTTTTGATATTTTATGTAAATTATATAATATATATTTGGTGAAGTTTGTGATATTTTACATAGGGTGTGAAATATATATTCACTGTTCTTTTTGATATTTTATTTACAGTATATAAAATGTATTTGGTGTACTTTTAGTTAACATTATATGTACAATATATGAAATATATTTACTGTAATTTTGATATTTTATGTACAGTATATAAGTTATATTTGGTGTCCTTTTGATATTTTATGTAAATTATATAATATATATTTTGTGTAGATTGTGATATTTTACATAGGGTGTGTAAGATATATTTACTGTACTTTTTGATATTTTATTTACAGTAAATATTATACATTTGGTGTAATTTTTGATATTTTATGTACAGTATATTAAATATAATTACTGCAGTTTTTGATAGTTTATTTACAGTATATATAACACATATTTGGTGTACTTTTTGATATTTTATGTACAGAATGTAATATATATTTACTGTACTTTTGATATTTTATTTACAGTATATAAAATGTATTTGGTGTACTTTTAGTTAATATTATATGTACAATATATGAAATATATTTACTGTACTTTTTGATATTTCATGTTCAGTATATCAGGTATATTTGGTGTTCTTTTGATATTTTATATAAATTATATAATATATAATTGGTGTAGTATGTGATATTTTACATAGGGTGTGTAATATATATTTACTGTACTTTTTGGTATTTTCTTTACAGTAAATAATATATATTTGGTGTAATTTTTGATATTTTATGTACAGTATATTAAATATAAGTAGTGTAGTTTTGAGAGTTTAATTACAGTATATATTAAACATATTTGGTGTACTTTTTGATATTTTATGTACAGTATCTAATATACATTTAATGTATTTTTGATACTTTATTTACAGTATATAAAATGTATTTGGTGTACTTTTAGTTAATATTATATGTACAATATAGGAAATATATTTACTGTACATTTTGATATTTTATGTACACTATATAAGATATATTTGGTGTCCTTTTGATATTTTATGTAAATTATATAATATATATTTGGTGTAGATTGTGATATTTTACATAGGGAGTGTAAGATATATTTACTGTACTTTTTGATATTTTATTTACAGTAAATAATATACATTTGGTGTAATTTTTGATATTTTATGTACAGTATATTATATATAATTACTGTGGATTTGATAGTTTATTTACAGTACATATTACACATATTTGGTGTACTTTTTGATATTTTATGTACATTATGTAATATATATTTACTCTACTATTTGATATTTTATTTACAGTATATAAAATGTATTTGTTGTACTTTTAGTTAATATTATATGTACAATATATGAAATATATTTACTGTACATTTTGATATTTCATGTTCAGTATATAAGATATACTTGGTGTCCTTTTGATATTTTATGTAAATTATATAATATATATTTGGTGTAGTTTGTGATATTCTACATAGGGTGTGTAATATATATTTACTGTATTTTTGGTATTTTCTTTACAGTAAATAATATATATTTGGTGTAATTTTTGATATTTTATGTACAGTATATTAAATATAATTACTGCAGTTTTTGATAGTTTATTTACAGTATATATAACACATATTTGGTGTAATTTTTGATATTTTATGTACAGTATGTATTATATATTTACTGTAATTTTTGATAATTTATTTACTGTATATAAAATGTATTTGGTGTACTTTTAGTTAATATTATATGTACAATATATGAAATATATTTACTGTACTTTTTGCTATTTTATGTACTGTATATAATCTATATTTGGTGTCCTTTTGATATTTTATGTAAATTATATAATATACATTTGGTGTAGATTGTGATATTTTACATAGTGTGTGTAATATATATTTACTGTACTTTTTGGTATTTTCTTTACAGTAAATAATATATATTTGGTGTAATTTTTGATATTTTATGTACAGTATATTAAATAAAATTAGTGTAGTTTTGATAGTTTATTTACGGTATATATAACACATATTTGGTGTACTTTTTGATATTTTATGTACAGTATGTAATATATATTTACTGTAATTTTTGATAATTTATTTACTGTATATAAAATGTATTTGGTGTACTTTTAGTTAATATTATATGTACAACATATGAAATATATTTACTGTACTTTTTGATATTTTATGTACAGTATTATATATATACTTGGTGTCCTTTTGATATTTTATGTAAATTATATAATATATATTTGTTGTAGATTGTGATATTTTACATAGGGTGTGTAATATATATTTACTGTACTTTTTGGTATTTTCTTTACAGTAAATAATATATATTTGGTGTAATTTTTGATATTTTATGTACAGTATATTTAATATAATTAGTGTAGTTTTGATAGTTTATTTACAGTATATATAACACATATTTGGTGTACTTTTTGATATTTTATGTACAGTATGTAATATATATTTACTGTAATTTTTGATAATTTATTTACAGTATATAAAATGTATTTGGTGTACTTTATTTAATATTATATATACAATATATGAAATATATTTACTGTACATTTTGATACTTTATGCACAGTATAGAAGATATATTTGGTGTCCTTTTGATATTTTATGTAAATTATATAATATATATTTGGTGAAGTTTGTGATACTTTACATAGGGTGTGTAATATATATTTACTGTACTTTTTGATATTTTGTTTACAGTATATAAAATGTATTTTGTGTACTTTTAGTTAACATTATATGTACAATATATGAAATATATTTACTGTAATTTTGATATTTTATGTACAGTATATAAGATATATTTGGTGTCCTTTTGATATTTTATGTAAATTATATAATATATATTTGGTGTAGATTGTGATATTTTACATAGGGTGTGTAAGATATATTTACTGTACTTTTTGATATTTTATTTACAGTAAATATTATACATTTGGTGTAATTTTTGATATTTTATGTACAGTATATTAAATATAATTACTGCAGTTTTTGATAGTTTATTTACAGTATATAAAACACAAATTTGGTGTACTTTTTGATATTTTATGTACAGAATGTAATATATATTTACTGTACTTTTGATATTTTATTTACAGTATATAAAATGTATTTGGTGTACTTTTAGTTAATATTATATGTACAATATATGAAATATATTTACTGTACATTTTGATATTTCATGTTCAGTATATAAGATATATTTGGTGTCCTTTTGATATTTTATGTAAATTATATAATATATATTTGGTGTAGTTTGTGATATTTTACATAGGGTGTGTAATATATATTTACTGTACTTTTTGGTATTTTCTTTACAGTAAATAATATGTATTTGGTGTAATTTTTGATATTTTATGTACAGTATATTAAATATAATTAGTGTAGTTTTGATAGTTTATTTACATTATATATAACACATATTTGGTGTACTTTTTTATATATTATGTACAGTATGTAATATATATTTACTGTAATTTTTGATAATTTATTTACTGTATATAAAATGTATTTGGTGTACTTTTAGTTAATATTATATGTACAATATATGAAATATATTTACTGTACATTTTGATATTTTATGTACAGTATAATATATATATTTGGTGTCCTTTTGATATTTTATGTAAATTATATAATATATATTTGGTGTAGATTGTGATATTTTACATAGGGTGTGTAATATATATTTACTGTACTTTTTGATATTTTATTTACAGTTAATAATATACATTTGGTTTAATTTTTGATATTTTATGTACAGTATATTAAATATAATTACTGCAGTTTTTGATAGTTTATTTACAGTATATAAAACACAAATTTGGTGTACTTTTTGATATTTTATGTACAGAGTGTAATATATATTTACTGTACTTTTGATATTTTATTTACAATATATAAAATGTATTTGGTGTACTTTTAGATAATATTATATGTACAATATATGAAATATATTTACTGTACATTTTGATATTTCATGTTCAGTATATAAGATATAATTTGTGTCCTTTTGATATTTTATGGAAATTATATAATATATATTTGGTGTAGTTTGTGATATTTTACATAGGGTGTGTAATATATATTTACTGTACTTTTTGGTATTTTCTTTACAGTAAATAATATATATTTGGTGTAATTTTTGATATTTTATGTACAGTATATTAAATATAATTAGTGTAGTTTTGATAGTTTATTTACAGTATATATAACACATATTTGGTGTACTTTTTGATATTTTATGTACAGTATGTAATATATATTTACTGTATTTTTGATATTTTATTTACAGTATATAAAATGTATTTGGTGTACTTTTAGTTAATATTATATATACAATATATGAAATATATTTACTGTACATTTTGATATTTTATGTACAGTATATAAGATATATTTGGTGTCCTTTTGATATTTTATGTAAATTATATAATATATATTTGGTGAAGATTGTGATATTTTACATAGGGTGTGTAATATATATTTATTGTACTTTTTGATATTTTATTTACAGTATATAATATACATTCGGTGTAATTTTTTATATTTTATGTACAGTATATTTAATATAATTAGTGTAGTTTTGATAGTTTATTTACAGTATATATAACACATATTTGGTGTACTTTTTGATATTTTATGTACAGTATGTAATATATATTTGGTGAAGTTTGTGATATTTTACATAGGGTGTGTAATATATATTTACTGTACTTTTTGATATTTTATTTACAGTATATAATATACATTTGGTGTAATTTTTGATATTTTATGTACAGTATATTAAATATAATTAGTGTAGTTTTGATAGTTTATTTACAGTATATATAACACATATTTGGTGTACTTTTTGATATTTTATGTACACAATGTAATATATATTTACTGTACTTTTTATATTTTATTTACAGTATATAAAATGTATTTGGTGTACTTTTAGTTAATATTAAATGTACAATATATGAAATATATTTACTGTACATTTTGATATTTCATGTTCAGTATATAAGATATATTTGGTGTCCTTTTGATATTTTATGTAAATTATATAACATATATTTGGTGTAGTTTGTGATATTTTACATAGGGTGTGTAATATATATTTACTGTACTTTTTGGTATTTTCTGTACAGTAAATAATATATATTTGGTGTAATTTTTGATATTTTATGTACAGTATATTAAATATAATTAGTGTAGTTTTGATAGTTTATTTACAGTATAGATAACACATATTTGGTGTACTTTTTGATATTTTATGTACAATATGTAATATATATTTACTGTATATTTGATAATTTATTTACAGTATATAAAATGTATTTGGTGTACTTTTAGTTAATATTATATATACAATATATGAAATATATGTACTGTACATTTTGATATTTTATGTACAGTATAGAAGATATATTTGGTGTCCTTTTGATATTTTATGTAAATTATATAATATATATTTGGTGAAATTTGTGATATTTTACATAGGGTGTGTAATATATATTTACTGTACTTTTTGATATTTTATTTACAGTATATAATATACATTTGGTGTAATTTTTGATATTTTATGTACAGTATATTAAATATAATTACTGTAGTTTTTGATAGTTTATTTACAGTATATATTACACATATTTGGTGTACTTTTTGATATTTTATGTACAGTATGTAATTTATATTTACTGTATATTTGATATTTTATTTACAGTATATAAAATGTATTTGGTGTACTTTTAGTTAATATTATATGTACAATATAGGAAATATATTTACTGTACATTTTGATATTTTATGTACACTATATAAGATATATTTGGTGTCCTTTTGATATTTTATGTAAATTATATAATATATATTTGGTGTAGTTTGTGATATTTTACATAGGGTGTGTAATATATATGTAGTGTACTTTTTGATATTTTATTTACAGTGAATAGTATAAATGTGGTGTAATTTTTGATATTTTATGTACAGTATGTTAAATATAATTACTGCAGTTTTTGATAGTTTATTTACAGTATATATAACACATATTTGGTGTACTTTTTGATATTTTATGTACAGAATGTAATATATATTTACTGTACTTTTGATATTTTATTTACAGTATATAAAATGTATTTGGTGTACTTTTAGTTAATATTATATGTACAATATATGAAATATATTTACTGTACATTTTGATATTTCATGTACAGTATATAAGATATATTTGGTGTCCTTTTGATATTTTATGTAAATTATATAATATGTATTTGGTGTAGTTTGTGATATTTTACATAGGGTGTGTAATATATATTTACTGTACTTTTTGGTATTTTCTTTACAGTAAATAATATATATTTGGTGTAATTTTTGATATTTTATGTACAGTATATTAAATATAATTAGTGTAGTTTTGATAGTTTATTTACATTATATATAACACATATTTGGTGTACTTTTTGATATATTATGTACAGTATGTAATATATATTTACTGTAATTTTTGATAATTTATTTACTGTATATAAAATGTATTTGGTGTACTTTTAGTTAATATTATATGTACAATATATGAAATATATTTACTGTACTTTTTGATATTTTATGTACAGTATAATATATATATTTGGTGTCCTTTTGATATTTTATGTAAATTATATAGTATATATTTGGTGAAGTTTGTGATATTTTACATAGGGTGTGTAATATATATTTACTGTACTTTTTGATATTTTATTTACAGTAAATAATATACATTTGGTTTAATTTTTGATATTTTATGTACAGTATATTAAATATAATTACTGCAGTTTTTGATAGTTTATTTACAGTATATAAAACACAAATTTGGTGTACTTTTTGGTATTTTATGTACAGAGTGTAATATATATTTACTGTACTTTTGATATTTTATTTACAGTATATAAAATGTATTTGGTGTACTTTTAGTTAACATTATATGCACAATATATGAAATATATTTACTGTAATTTTGATATTTTATGTACAGTATATAAGATATATTTGGTGTCCTTTTGATATTTAATGTAAATTATATAATACATATTTGGTGTAGATTGTGATATTTTACTTAGGGTGTGTAAGATATATTTACTGTACTTTTTGATATTTTATTTACAGTAAATAATATACATTTGGTGTAATTTTTGATATTTTATGTACAGTATATTAAATATAATTACTACAGTTTTTGATAGTTTATTTACAGTATATATAACACATATTTGGTGTACTTTTTGATATTTTATGTACAGAATGTAATATATATTTACTGTACTTTTGATATTTTATTTACAGTATATAAAATGTATTTGGTGTACTTTCAGTTAATATTATATGTACAATATATGAAATATATTTACTCTACATTTTGATATTTCATGTTCAGTATATAAGGTATATTTGGTGTCCTTTTGATATTTTATGTAAATTATATAATATATATTTGGTGAAGATTGTGATATTTTACATAGGGTGTGTAATATATATTTATTGTACTTTTTGATATTTTATTTACAGTATATAATATACATTCGGTGTAATTTTTTATATTTTATGTACAGTATATTTAATATAATTAGTGTAGTTTTGATAGTTTATTTACAGTATATATAACACATATTTGGTGTACTTTTTGATATTTTATGTACAGTATGTAATATATATTTACTGTAATTTTTGATAATTTATTTACAGTATATAAAATGTATTTGGTGTACTTTATTTAATATTATATATACAATATATGAAATATATTTACTGTACATTTTGATACTTTATGCACAGTATAGAAGATATATTTGGTGTCCTTTTGATAGTTTATGTAAATTTTATAATATATATTTGGTGAAGTTTGTGATATTTTACATAGGGTGTGAAATATATATTTACTGTTCTTTTTGATATTTTATTTACAGTATATAAAATGTATTTGGTGTACTTTTAGTTAACATTATATGTACAATATATGAAATATATTTACTGTAATTTTGATATTTTATGTACAGTATATAAGATATATTTGGTGTCCTTTTGATATTTTATGTAAATTACATAATATATATTTGGTGTAGATTGTGATATTTTACATAGGGTGTGTAAGATATATTTACTGTACTTTTTGATATTTTAGTTACAGTAAATATTATACATTTGTGTAATTTTTGATATTTTATGTACAGTATATTAAATATAATTACTGCAGTTTTTGATAGTTTATTTACAGTATATAAAACACAAATTTGGTGTACTTTTTGATATTTTATGTACAGAATGTAATATATATTTACTGTACTTTTGATATTTTATTTACAGTATATAAAATGTATTTGGTGTACTTTCAGTTAATATTATATGTACAATATATGAAATATATTTACTCTACATTTTGATATTTCATGTTCAGTATATAAGGTATATTTGGTGTCCTTTTGATATTTTATGTAAATTATATAATATATATTTGGTGAAGATTGTGATATTTTACATAGGGTGTGTAATATATATTTATTGTACTTTTTGATATTTTATTTACAGTATATAATATACATTCGGTGTAATTTTTTATATTTTATGTACAGTGTATTTAATATAATTAGTGTAGTTTTAATAGTTTATTTACAGTATATATAACACATATTTGGTGTACTTTTTGATATTTTATGTACAGTATGTAATATATATTTACTGTAATTTTTGATAATTTATTTACAGTATATAAAATGTATTTGGTGTACTTTATTTAATATTATATATACAATATATGAAATATATTTACTGTACATTTTGATACTTTATGCACAGTATAGAAGATATATTTGGTGTCCTTTTGATAGTTTATGTAAATTTTATAATATATATTTGGTGAAGTTTGTGATATTTTACATAGGGTGTGAAATATATATTTACTGTTCTTTTTGATATTTTATTTACAGTATATAAAATGTATTTGGTGTACTTTTAGTTAACATTATATGTACAATATATGAAATATATTTACTGTAATTTTGATATTTTATGTACAGTATATAAGATATATTTGGTGTCCTTTTGATATTTTATGTAAATTACATAATATATATTTGGTGTAGATTGTGATATTTTACATAGGGTGTGTAAGATATATTTACTGTACTTTTTGATATTTTATTTACAGTAAATATTATACATTTGGTGTAATTTTTGATATTTTATGTACAGTATATTAAATATAATTACTGCAGTTTTTGATAGTTTATTTACAGTATATAAAACACAAATTTGGTGTACTTTTTGATATTTTATGTACAGAATGTAATATATATTTACTGTACTTTTGATATTTTATTTACAGTATATAAAATGTATTTGGTGTACTTTTAGTTAATATTATATGTACAATATATGAAATATATTTACTGTACATTTTGATATTTCATGTTCAGTATATAAGATATATTTGGTGTCCTTTTGATATTTTATGTAAATTATATAATATATATTTGGTGTAGTTTGTGATATTTTACATAGGGTGTGTAATATATATTTACTGTACTTTTTGGTATTTTCTTTACAGTAAATAATATATATTTGGTGTAATTTTTGATATTTTATGTACAGTATATTAAATATAATTAGTGTAGTTTTGATAGTTTATTTACATTATATATAACACATATTTGGTGTACTTTTTGATATATTATGTACAGTATGTAATATATATTTACTGTAATTTTTGATAATTTATTTACTGTATATAAAATGTATTTGGTGTACTTTTAGTTAATATTATATGTACAATATATGAAATATATTTACTGTACTTTTTGATATTTTATGTACAGTATAATATATATATTTGGTGTCCTTTTGATATTTTATGTAAATTATATAGTATATATTTGGTGAAGTTTGTGATATTTTACATAGGGTGTGTAATATATATTTACTGTACTTTTTGATATTTTATTTACAGTAAATAATATACATTTGGTTTAATTTTTGATATTTTATGTACAGTATATTAAATATAATTACTGCAGTTTTTGATAGTTTATTTACAGTATATAAAACACAAATTTGGTGTACTTTTTGGTATTTTATGTACAGAGTGTAATATATATTTACTGTACTTTTGATATTTTATTTACAGTATATAAAATGTATTTGGTGTACTTTTAGTTAACATTATATGCACAATATATGAAATATATTTACTGTAATTTTGATATTTTATGTACAGTATATAAGATATATTTGGTGTCCTTTTGATATTTAATGTAAATTATATAATACATATTTGGTGTAGATTGTGATATTTTACTTAGGGTGTGTAAGATATATTTACTGTACTTTTTGATATTTTATTTACAGTAAATAATATACATTTGGTGTAATTTTTGATATTTTATGTACAGTATATTAAATATAATTACTACAGTTTTTGATAGTTTATTTACAGTATATATAACACATATTTGGTGTACTTTTTGATATTTTATGTACAGAATGTAATATATATTTACTGTACTTTTGATATTTTATTTACAGTATATAAAATGTATTTGGTGTACTTTCAGTTAATATTATATGTACAATATATGAAATATATTTACTCTACATTTTGATATTTCATGTTCAGTATATAAGGTATATTTGGTGTCCTTTTGATATTTTATGTAAATTATATAATATATATTTGGTGAAGATTGTGATATTTTACATAGGGTGTGTAATATATATTTATTGTACTTTTTGATATTTTATTTACAGTATATAATATACATTCGGTGTAATTTTTTATATTTTATGTACAGTATATTTAATATAATTAGTGTAGTTTTGATAGTTTATTTACAGTATATATAACACATATTTGGTGTACTTTTTGATATTTTATGTACAGTATGTAATATATATTTACTGTAATTTTTGATAATTTATTTACAGTATATAAAATGTATTTGGTGTACTTTATTTAATATTATATATACAATATATGAAATATATTTACTGTACATTTTGATACTTTATGCACAGTATAGAAGATATATTTGGTGTCCTTTTGATAGTTTATGTAAATTTTATAATATATATTTGGTGAAGTTTGTGATATTTTACATAGGGTGTGAAATATATATTTACTGTTCTTTTTGATATTTTATTTACAGTATATAAAATGTATTTGGTGTACTTTTAGTTAACATTATATGTACAATATATGAAATATATTTACTGTAATTTTGATATTTTATGTACAGTATATAAGATATATTTGGTGTCCTTTTGATATTTTATGTAAATTACATAATATATATTTGGTGTAGATTGTGATATTTTACATAGGGTGTGTAAGATATATTTACTGTACTTTTTGATATTTTATTTACAGTAAATATTATACATTTGGTGTAATTTTTGATATTTTATGTACAGTATATTAAATATAATTACTGCAGTTTTTGATAGTTTATTTACAGTATATAAAACACAAATTTGGTGTACTTTTTGATATTTTATGTACAGAATGTAATATATATTTACTGTACTTTTGATATTTTATTTACAGTATATAAAATGTATTTGGTGTACTTTTAGTTAATATTATATGTACAATATATGAAATATATTTACTGTACATTTTGATATTTCATGTTCAGTATATAAGATATATTTGGTGTCCTTTTGATATTTTATGTAAATTATATAATATATATTTGGTGTAGTTTGTGATATTTTACATAGGGTGTGTAATATATATTTACTGTACTTTTTGGTATTTTCTTTACAGTAAATAATATATATTTGGTGTAATTTTTGATATTTTATGTACAGTATATTAAATATAATTAGTGTAGTTTTGATAGTTTATTTACATTATATATAACACATATTTGGTGTACTTTTTGATATATTATGTACAGTATGTAATATATATTTACTGTAATTTTTGATAATTTATTTACTGTATATAAAATGTATTTGGTGTACTTTTAGTTAATATTATATGTACAATATATGAAATATATTTACTGTACTTTTTGATATTTTATGTACAGTATAATATATATATTTGGTGTCCTTTTGATATTTTATGTAAATTATATAGTATATATTTGGTGAAGTTTGTGATATTTTACATAGGGTGTGTAATATATATTTAGTGTACTTTTTGATATTTTATTTACAGTATATAAAATGTATTTGGTGTACTTTTAGTTAACATTATATGCACAATATATGAAATATATTTACTGTAATTTTGATATTTTATGTACAGTATATAAGATATATTTGGTGTCCTTTTGATATTTAATGTAAATTATATAATACATATTTGGTGTAGATTGTGATATTTTACTTAGGGTGTGTAAGATATATTTACTGTACTTTTTGATATTTTATTTACAGTAAATAATATACATTTGGTGTAATTTTTGATATTTTATGTACAGTATATTAAATATAATTACTACAGTTTTTGATAGTTTATTTACAGTATATATAACACATATTTGGTGTACTTTTTGATATTTTATGTACAGAATGTAATATATATTTACTGTACTTTTGATATTTTATTTACAGTATATAAAATGTATTTGGTGTACTTTCAGTTAATATTATATGTACAATATATGAAATATATTTACTCTACATTTTGATATTTCATGTTCAGTATATAAGGTATATTTGGTGTCCTTTTGATATTTTATGTAAATTATATAATATATATTTGGTGAAGATTGTGATATTTTACATAGGGTGTGTAATATATATTTATTGTACTTTTTGATATTTTATTTACAGTATATAATATACATTCGGTGTAATTTTTTATATTTTATGTACAGTATATTTAATATAATTAGTGTAGTTTTGATAGTTTATTTACAGTATATATAACACATATTTGGTGTACTTTTTGATATTTTATGTACAGTATGTAATATATATTTACTGTAATTTTTGATAATTTATTTACAGTATATAAAATGTATTTGGTGTACTTTATTTAATATTATATATACAATATATGAAATATATTTACTGTACATTTTGATACTTTATGCACAGTATAGAAGATATATTTGGTGTCCTTTTGATAGTTAATGTAAATTTTATAATATATATTTGGTGAAGTTTGTGATATTTTACATAGGGTGTGAAATATATATTTACTGTTCTTTTTGATATTTTATTTACAGTATATAAAATGTATTTGGTGTACTTTTAGTTAACATTATATGTACAATATATGAAATATATTTACTGTACTTTTTGATATTTTATGTACAGTATAATATATATATTTGGTGTCCTTTTGATATTTTATGTAAATTATATAGTATATATTTGGTGAAGTTTGTGATATTTTACATAGGGTGTGTAATATATATTTACTGTACTTTTTGATATTTTATTTACAGTAAATAATATACATTTGGTTTAATTTTTGATATTTTATGTACAGTATATTAAATATAATTACTGCAGTTTTTGATAGTTTATTTACAGTATATAAAACACAAATTTGGTGTACTTTTTGGTATTTTATGTACAGAGTGTAATATATATTTACTGTACTTTTGATATTTTATTTACAGTATATAAAATGTATTTGGTGTACTTTTAGTTAACATTATATGCACAATATATGAAATATATTTACTGTAATTTTGATATTTTATGTACAGTATATAAGATATATTTGGTGTCCTTTTGATATTTAATGTAAATTATATAATACATATTTGGTGTAGATTGTGATATTTTACTTAGGGTGTGTAAGATATATTTACTGTACTTTTTGATATTTTATTTACAGTAAATAATATACATTTGGTGTAATTTTTGATATTTTATGTACAGTATATTAAATATAATTACTACAGTTTTTGATAGTTTATTTACAGTATATATAACACATATTTGGTGTACTTTTTGATATTTTATGTACAGAATGTAATATATATTTACTGTACTTTTGATATTTTATTTACAGTATATAAAATGTATTTGGTGTACTTTCAGTTAATATTATATGTACAATATATGAAATATATTTACTCTACATTTTGATATTTCATGTTCAGTATATAAGGTATATTTGGTGTCCTTTTGATATTTTATGTAAATTATATAATATATATTTGGTGAAGATTGTGATATTTTACATAGGGTGTGTAATATATATTTATTGTACTTTTTGATATTTTATTTACAGTATATAATATAGATTCGGTGTAATTTTTTATATTTTATGTACAGTATATTTAATATAATTAGTGTAGTTTTGATAGTTTATTTACAGTATATATAACACATATTTGGTGTACTTTTTGATATTTTATGTACAGTATGTAATATATATTTACTGTAATTTTTGATAATTTATTTACAGTATATAAAATGTATTTGGTGTACTTTATTTAATATTATATATACAATATATGAAATATATTTACTGTACATTTTGATACTTTATGCACAGTATAGAAGATATATTTGGTGTCCTTTTGATAGTTTATGTAAATTTTATAATATATATTTGGTGAAGTTTGTGATATTTTACATAGGGTGTGAAATATATATTTACTGTTCTTTTTGATATTTTATTTACAGTATATAAAATGTATTTGGTGTACTTTTAGTTAACATTATATGTACAATATATGAAATATATTTACTGTAATTTTGATATTTTATGTACAGTATATAAGATATATTTGGTGTCCTTTTGATATTTTATGTAAATTACATAATATATATTTGGTGTAGATTGTGATATTTTACATAGGGTGTGTAAGATATATTTACTGTACTTTTTGATATTTTATTTACAGTAAATATTATACATTTGGTGTAATTTTTGATATTTTATGTACAGTATATTAAATATAATTACTGCAGTTTTTGATAGTTTATTTACAGTATATAAAACACAAATTTGGTGTACTTTTTGATATTTTATGTACAGAATGTAATATATATTTACTGTACTTTTGATATTTTATTTACAGTATATAAAATGTATTTGGTGTACTTTTAGTTAATATTATATGTACAATATATGAAATATATTTACTGTACATTTTGATATTTCATGTTCAGTATATAAGATATATTTGGTGTCCTTTTGATATTTTATGTAAATTATATAATATATATTTGGTGTAGTTTGTGATATTTTACATAGGGTGTGTAATATATATTTACTGTACTTTTTGGTATTTTCTTTACAGTAAATAATATATATTTGGTGTAATTTTTGATATTTTATGTACAGTATATTAAATATAATTAGTGTAGTTTTGATAGTTTATTTACATTATATATAACACATATTTGGTGTACTTTTTGATATATTATGTACAGTATGTAATATATATTTACTGTAATTTTTGATAATTTATTTACTGTATATAAAATGTATTTGGTGTACTTTTAGTTAATATTATATGTACAATATATGAAATATATTTACTGTACTTTTTGATATTTTATGTACAGTATAATATATATATTTGGTGTCCTTTTGATATTTTATGTAAATTATATAGTATATATTTGGTGAAGTTTGTGATATTTTACATAGGGTGTGTAATATATATTTACTGTACTTTTTGATATTTTATTTACAGTATATAAAATGTATTTGGTGTACTTTTAGTTAACATTATATGCACAATATATGAAATATATTTACTGTAATTTTGATATTTTATGTACAGTATATAAGATATATTTGGTGTCCTTTTGATATTTAATGTAAATTATATAATACATATTTGGTGTAGATTGTGATATTTTACTTAGGGTGTGTAATATATATTTACTGTACTTTTTGATATTTTATTTACAGTATATAATATACATTTGGTGTAATTTTTGATATTTTATGTACAGTATATTAAATATAATTACTGTAGTTTTTGATAGTTTATTTACAGTATATATTACACATATTTGGTGTACTTTTTGATATTTTATGTACAGTATGTAATTTATATTTACTGTATATTTGATATTTTATTTACAGTATATAAAATGTATTTGGTGTACTTTTAGTTAATATTATATGTACAATATGGGAAATATATTTACTGTACATTTTGATATTTTATGTACACTATATAAGATATATTTGGTGTCCTTTTGATATTTTATGTAAATTATATAATATATATTTGGTGTAGTTTGTGATATTTTACATAGGGTGTGTAATACATATTTAGAGTACTTTTTGATATTTTATTTACAGTGAATAATATAAATGTGGTGTAATTTTTGATATTTTATGTACAGTATGTTAAATATAATTACTGTAGTTTTTGATAGTTTATTTACAGTATATATAACACATATTTGGTGTACTTTTTGATATTTTATGTACAGAATGTAATATATATTTACTGTACTTTTGATATTCTATTTACAGTATATAAAATGTATTTGGTGTACTTTTAGTTAATATTATATGTACAATATATGAAATATATTTACTGTACATTTTGATATTTCATGTACAGTATATAAGATATATTTGGTGTCCTTTTGATATTTTATGTAAATTATATAATATATATTTGGTGTAGTTTGTGATATTTTACATAGGGTGTGTAATATTTATTTACTGTACTTTTTGGTATTTTCTTTACAGTAAATAATATATATTTGGTGTAATTTTTGATATTTTATGTACAGTATATTAAATATAATTAGTGTAGTTTTGATAGTTTATTTACATTATATATAACACATATTTGGTGTACTTTTTGATATATTTTGTACAGTATGTAATATATATTTACTGTAATTTTTGATAATTTATTTACTGTATATAAAATGTATTTGGTGTACTTTTAGTTAATATTATATGTACAATATATGAAATATATTTACTGTACTTTTTGATATTTTATGTACAGTATAATATATATATTTGGTGTCCTTTTGATATTTTATGTAAATTATATAGTATATATTTGGTGAAGTTTGTGATATTTTACATAGGGTGTGTAATATATATTTACTGTACTTTTTGATATTTTATTTACAGTAAATAATATACATTTGGTTTAATTTTTGATATTTTATGTACAGTATATTAAATATAATTACTGCAGTTTTTGATAGTTTATTTACAGTATATAAAACACAAATTTGGTGTACTTTTTGGTATTTTATGTACAGAGTGTAATATATATTTACTGTACTTTTGATATTTTATTTACAGTATATAAAATGTATTTGGTGTACTTTTAGTTAACATTATATGCACAATATATGAAATATATTTACTGTAATTTTGATATTTTATGTACAGTATATAAGATATATTTGGTGTCCTTTTGATATTTAATTTAAATTATATAATACATATTTGGTGTAGATTGTGATATTTTACGTAGGGTGTGTAAGATATATTTACTGTACTTTTTGATATTTTATTTACAGTAAATAATATACATTTGGTGTAATTTTTGATATTTTATGTACAGTATATTAAATATAATTACTACAGTTTTTGATAGTTTATTTACAGTATATATAACACATATTTGGTGTACTTTTTGATATTTTATGTACAGAATGTAATATATATTTACTGTACTTTTGATATTTTATTTACAGTATATAAAATGTATTTGGTGTACTTTCAGTTAATATTATATGTACAATATAAGAAATATATTTACTCTACATTTTGATATTTCATGTTCAGTATATAAGGTATATTTGGTGTCCTTTTGATATTTTATGTATATTATATAATATATATTTGGTGAAGATTGTGATATTTTACATAGGGTGTGTAATATATATTTATTGTACTTTTTGATATTTTATTTACAGTATATAATATACATTCGGTGTAATTTTTTATATTTTATGTACAGTATATTTAATATAATTAGTGTAGTTTTAATAGTTTATTTACAGTATATATAACACATATTTGGTGTACTTTTTGATATTTTATGTACAGTATGTAATATATATTTACTGTAATTTTTGATAATTTATTTACTGTATATAAAATGTATTTGGTGTACTTTTAGTTAATATTATATGTACAATATATGAAATATATTTACTGTACATTTTGATATTTCATGTTCAGTATATAAGATATATTTGGTGTCCTTTTGATATTTTATGTAAATTATATAATATATATTTGGTGTAGTTTGTGATATTATACATAGGGTGTGTAATATATATTTACTGTACTTTTTGGTATTTTCTTTACAGTAAATAATATATATTTGGTGTAATTTTTGATATTTTATGTACAGTATATTAAATATAATTAGTGTAGTTTTGATAGTTTATTTACATTATATATAACACATATTTGGTGTACTTTTTGATATATTATGTACAGTATGTAATATATATTTACTGTAATTTTTGATAATTTATTTACTGTATATAAAATGTATTTGGTGTACTTTTAGTTAATATTATATGTACAATATATGAAATATATTTACTGTACTTTTTGATATTTTATGTACAGTATAATATATATATTTGGTGTCCTTTTGATATTTTATGTAAATTATATAGTATATATTTGGTGAAGTTTGTGATATTTTACATAGGGTGTGTAATATATATTTACTGTACTTTTGATATTTTATTTACAGTATATAAAATGTATTTGGTGTACTTTCAGTTAATATTATATGTACAATATATGAAATATATTTACTCTACATTTTGATATTTCATGTTCAGTATATAAGGTATATTTGGTGTCCTTTTGATATTTTATGTAAATTATATAGTATATATTTGGTGAAGTTTGTGATATTTTACATAGGGTGTGTAATATATATTTACTGTACTTTTTGATATTTTATTTACAGTATATAAAATGTATTTGGTGTACTTTTAGTTAACATTATATGCACAATATATGAAATATATTTACTGTAATTTTGATATTTTATGTACAGTATATAAGATATATTTGGTGTCCTTTTGATATTTAATGTAATTTATATAATACATATTTGGTGTAGATTGTGATATTTTACTTAGGGTGTGTAAGATATATTTACTGTACTTTTTGATATTTTATTTACAGTAAATAATATACATTTGGTGTAATTTTTGATATTTTATGTACAGTATATTAAATATAATTACTACAGTTTTTGATAGTTTATTTACAGTATATATAACACATATTTGGTGTACTTTTTGATATTTTATGTACAGAATGTAATATATATTTACTGTACTTTTGATATTTTATTTACAGTATATAAAATGTATTTGGTGTACTTTCAGTTAATATTATATGTACAATATATGAAATATATTTACTCTACATTTTGATATTTCATGTTCAGTATATAAGGTATATTTGGTGTCCTTTTGATATTTTATGTAAATTATATAATATATATTTGGTGAAGATTGTGATATTTTACATAGGGTGTGTAATATATATTTATTGTACTTTTTGATATTTTATTTACAGTATATAATATACATTCGGTGTAATTTTTTATATTTTATGTACAGTATATTTAATATAATTAGTGTAGTTTTAATAGTTTATTTACAGTATATATAACACATATTTGGTGTACTTTTTGATATTTTATGTACAGTATGTAATATATATTTACTGTAATTTTTGATAATTTATTTACTGTATATAAAATGTATTTGGTGTACTTTTAGTTAATATTATATGTACAGTATATGAAATATATTTACTGTACTTTTTGATATTTTATGTACAGTATAATATATATATTTGGTGTCCTTTTGATATTTTATGTAAATTTTATAATATATATTGGGTGAAGTTTGTGATATTTTACATAGGGTGTGAAATATATATTTACTGTTCTTTTTGATATTTTATTTACAGTAAATAATATACGTTTGGTTTAATTTTTGATATTTTATGTACAGTATATTAAATATAATTACTGCAGTTTTTGATAGTTTATTTACAGTATATAAAACACAAATTTGGTGTACTTTTTGGTATTTTATGTACAGAGTGTAATATATATTTACTGTACTTTTGATATTTTATTTACAGTATATAAAATGTATTTGGTGTACTTTTAGTTAACATTATATGCACAATATATGAAATATATTTACTGTAATTTTGATATTTTATGTACAGTATATAAGATATATTTGGTGTCCTTTTGATATTTAATGTAAATTATATAATACATATTTGGTGTAGATTGTGATATTTTACTTAGGGTGTGTAAGATATATTTACTGTACTTTTTGATATTTTATTTACAGTAAATAATATACATTTGGTGTAATTTTTGATATTTTATGTACAGTATATTAAATATAATTACTACAGTTTTTGATAGTTTATTTACAGTATATATAACACATATTTGGTGTACTTTTTGATATTTTATGTACAGAATGTAATATATATTTACTGTACTTTTGATATTTTATTTACAGTATATAAAATGTATTTGGTGTACTTTCAGTTAATATTATATGTACAATATATGAAATATATTTACTCTACATTTTGATATTTCATGTTCAGTATATAAGGTATATTTGGTGTCCTTTTGATATTTTATGTAAATTATATAATATATATTTGGTGAAGATTGTGATATTTTACATAGGGTGTGTAATATATATTTATTGTACTTTTTGATATTTTATTTACAGTATATAATATAGATTCGGTGTAATTTTTTATATTTTATGTACAGTATATTTAATATAATTAGTGTAGTTTTGATAGTTTATTTACAGTATATATAACACATATTTGGTGTACTTTTTGATATTTTATGTACAGTATGTAATATATATTTACTGTAATTTTTGATAATTTATTTACAGTATATAAAATGTATTTGGTGTACTTTATTTAATATTATATATACAATATATGAAATATATTTACTGTACATTTTGATACTTTATGCACAGTATAGAAGATATATTTGGTGTCCTTTTGATAGTTTATGTAAATTTTATAATATATATTTGGTGAAGTTTGTGATATTTTACATAGGGTGTGAAATATATATTTACTGTTCTTTTTGATATTTTATTTACAGTATATAAAATGTATTCGGTGTACTTTTAGTTAACATTATATGTACAATATATGAAATATATTTACTGTAATTTTGATATTTTATGTACAGTATATAAGATATATTTGGTGTCCTTTTGATATTTTATGTAAATTACATAATATATATTTGGTGTAGATTGTGATATTTTACATAGGGTGTGTAAGATATATTTACTGTACTTTTTGATATTTTATTTACAGTAAATATTATACATTTGGTGTAATTTTTGATATTTTATGTACAGTATATAAGATATATTTGGTGTCCTTTTGATATTTAATGTAAATTATATAATACATATTTGGTGTAGATTGTGATATTTTACTTAGGGTGTGTAAGATATATTTACTGTACTTTTTGATATTTTATTTACAGTAAATAATATACATTTGGTGTAATTTTTGATATTTTATGTACAGTATATTAAATATAATTACTGCAGTTTTTGATAGTTTATTTACAGTATATATAACACATATTTGGTGTACTTTTTGATATTTTATGTACAGAATGTAATATATATTTACTGTACTTTTGATATTTTATTTACAGTATATAAAATGTATTTGGTGTACTTTCAGTTAATATTATATGTACAATATATGAAATATATTTACTCTACATTTTGATATTTCATGTTCAGTATATAAGGTATATTTGGTGTCCTTTTGATATTTTATGTAAATTATATAATATATATTTGGTGAAGATTGTGATATTTTACATAGGGTGTGTAATATATATTTATTGTACTTTTTGATATTTTATTTACAGTATATAATATACATTCGGTGTAATTTTTTATATTTTATGTACAGTATATTAAATATAATTAGTGTAGTTTTGATAGTTTATTTACAGTATATATAACACATATTTGGTGTACTTTTTGATATTTTATGTACAGTATGTAATATATATTTACTGTAATTTTTGATAATTTATTTACAGTATATAAAATGTATTTGGTGTACTTTATTTAATATTATATATACAATATATGAAATATATTTACTGTACATTTTGATACTTTATGCACAGTATAGAAGATATATTTGGTGTCCTTTTGATAGTTTATGTAAATTTTATAATATATATTTGGTGAAGTTTGTGATATTTTACATAGGGTGTGAAATATATATTTACTGTTCTTTTTGATATTTTATTTACAGTATATAAAATGTATTTGGTGTACTTTTAGTTAACATTATATGTACAATATATGAAATATATTTACTGTAATTTTGATATTTTATGTACAGTATATAAGATATATTTGGTGTCCTTTTGATATTTTATGTAAATTACATAATATATATTTGGTGTAGATTGTGATATTTTACATAGGGTGTGTAAGATATATTTACTGTACTTTTTGATATTTTATTTACAGTAAATATTATACATTTGGTGTAATTTTTGATATTTTATGTACAGTATATTAAATATAATTACTGCAGTTTTTGATAGTTTATTTACAGTATATAAAACACAAATTTGGTGTACTTTTTGATATTTTATGTACAGAATGTAATATATATTTACTGTACTTTTGATATTTTATTTACAGTATATAAAATGTATTTGGTGTACTTTTAGTTAATATTATATGTACAATATATGAAATATATTTACTGTACATTTTGATATTTCATGTTCAGTATATAAGATATATTTGGTGTCCTTTTGATATTTTATGTAAATTATATAATATATATTTGGTGTAGTTTGTGATATTTTACATAGGGTGTGTAATATATATTTACTGTACTTTTTGGTATTTTCTTTACAGTAAATAATATATATTTGGTGTAATTTTTGATATTTTATGTACAGTATATTAAATATAATTAGTGTAGTTTTGATAGTTTATTTACATTATATATAACACATATTTGGTGTACTTTTTGATATATTATGTACAGTATGTAATATATATTTACTGTAATTTTTGATAATTTATTTACTGTATATAAAATGTATTTGGTGTACTTTTAGTTAATATTATATGTACAATATATGAAATATATTTACTGTACTTTTTGATATTTTATGTACAGTATAATATATATATTTGGTGTCCTTTTGATATTTTATGTAAATTATATAGTATATATTTGGTGAAGTTTGTGATATTTTACATAGGGTGTGTAATATATATTTACTGTACTTTTTGATATTTTATTTACAGTAAATAATATACATTTGGTTTAATTTTTGATATTTTATGTACAGTATATTAAATATAATTACTGCAGTTTTTGATAGTTTATTTACAGTATATAAAACACAAATTTGGTGTACTTTTTGGTATTTTATGTACAGAGTGTAATATATATTTACTGTACTTTTGATATTTTATTTACAGTATATAAAATGTATTTGGTGTACTTTTAGTTAACATTATATGCACAATATATGAAATATATTTACTGTAATTTTGATATTTTATGTACAGTATATAAGATATATTTGGTGTCCTTTTGATATTTAATGTAAATTATATAATACATATTTGGTGTAGATTGTGATATTTTACTTAGGGTGTGTAAGATATATTTACTGTACTTTTTGATATTTTATTTACAGTAAATAATATACATTTGGTGTAATTTTTGATATTTTATGTACAGTATATTAAATATAATTACTACAGTTTTTGATAGTTTATTTACAGTATATATAACACATATTTGGTGTACTTTTTGATATTTTATGTACAGAATGTAATATATATTTACTGTACTTTTGATATTTTATTTACAGTATATAAAATGTATTTGGTGTACTTTCAGTTAATATTATATGTACAATATATGAAATATATTTACTCTACATTTTGATATTTCATGTTCAGTATATAAGGTATATTTGGTGTCCTTTTGATATTTTATGTAAATTATATAATATATATTTGGTGAAGATTGTGATATTTTACATAGGGTGTGTAATATATATTTATTGTACTTTTTGATATTTTATTTACAGTATATAATATACATTCGGTGTAATTTTTTATATTTTATGTACAGTATATTAAATATAATTAGTGTAGTTTTGATAGTTTATTTACAGTATATATAACACATATTTGGTGTACTTTTTGATATTTTATGTACAGTATGTAATATATATTTACTGTAATTTTTGATAATTTATTTACAGTATATAAAATGTATTTGGTGTACTTTATTTAATATTATATATACAATATATGAAATATATTTACTGTACATTTTGATACTTTATGCACAGTATAGAAGATATATTTGGTGTCCTTTTGATAGTTTATGTAAATTTTATAATATATATTTGGTGAAGTTTGTGATATTTTACATAGGGTGTGAAATATATATTTACTGTTCTTTTTGATATTTTATTTACAGTATATAAAATGTATTTGGTGTACTTTTAGTTAACATTATATGTACAATATATGAAATATATTTACTGTAATTTTGATATTTTATGTACAGTATATAAGATATATTTGGTGTCCTTTTGATATTTTATGTAAATTACATAATATATATTTGGTGTAGATTGTGATATTTTACATAGGGTGTGTAAGATATATTTACTGTACTTTTTGATATTTTATTTACAGTAAATATTATACATTTGGTGTAATTTTTGATATTTTATGTACAGTATATTAAATATAATTACTGCAGTTTTTGATAGTTTATTTACAGTATATAAAACACAAATTTGGTGTACTTTTTGATATTTTATGTACAGAATGTAATATATATTTACTGTACTTTTGATATTTTATTTACAGTATATAAAATGTATTTGGTGTACTTTTAGTTAATATTATATGTACAATATATGAAATATATTTACTGTACATTTTGATATTTCATGTTCAGTATATAAGATATATTTGGTGTCCTTTTGATATTTTATGTAAATTATATAATATATATTTGGTGTAGTTTGTGATATTTTACATAGGGTGTGTAATATATATTTACTGTACTTTTTGGTATTTTCTTTACAGTAAATAATATATATTTGGTGTAATTTTTGATATTTTATGTACAGTATATTAAATATAATTAGTGTAGTTTTGATAGTTTATTTACATTATATATAACACATATTTGGTGTACTTTTTGATATATTATGTACAGTATGTAATATATATTTACTGTAATTTTTGATAATTTATTTACTGTATATAAAATGTATTTGGTGTACTTTTAGTTAATATTATATGTACAATATATGAAATATATTTACTGTACTTTTTGATATTTTATGTACAGTATAATATATATATTTGGTGTCCTTTTGATATTTTATGTAAATTATATAGTATATATTTGGTGAAGTTTGTGATATTTTACATAGGGTGTGTAATATATATTTACTGTACTTTTTGATATTTTATTTACAGTATATAAAATGTATTTGGTGTACTTTTAGTTAACATTATATGCACAATATATGAAATATATTTACTGTAATTTTGATATTTTATGTACAGTATATAAGATATATTTGGTGTCCTTTTGATATTTAATGTAAATTATATAATACATATTTGGTGTAGATTGTGATATTTTACTTAGGGTGTGTAAGATATATTTACTGTACTTTTTGATATTTTATTTACAGTAAATAATATACATTTGGTGTAATTTTTGATATTTTATATACAGTATATTAAATATAATTACTACAGTTTTTGATAGTTTATTTACAGTATATATAACACATATTTGGTGTACTTTTTGATATTTTATGTACAGAATGTAATATATATTTACTGTACTTTTGATATTTTATTTACAGTATATAAAATGTATTTGGTGTACTTTCAGTTAATATTATATGTACAATATATGAAATATATTTACTCTACATTTTGATATTTCATGTTCAGTATATAAGGTATATTTGGTGTCCTTTTGATATTTTATGTAAATTATATAATATATATTTGGTGAAGATTGTGATATTTTACATAGGGTGTGTAATATATATTTATTGTACTTTTTGATATTTTATTTACAGTATATAATATACATTCGGTGTAATTTTTTATATTTTATGTACAGTATATTAAATATAATTAGTGTAGTTTTGATAGTTTATTTACAGTATATATAACACATATTTGGTGTACTTTTTGATATTTTATGTACAGTATGTAATATATATTTACTGTAATTTTTGATAATTTATTTACAGTATATAAAATGTATTTGGTGTACTTTATTTAATATTATATATACAATATATGAAATATATTTACTGTACATTTTGATACTTTATGCACAGTATAGAAGATATATTTGGTGTCCTTTTGATAGTTTATGTAAATTTTATAATATATATTTGGTGAAGTTTGTGATATTTTACATAGGGTGTGAAATATATATTTACTGTTCTTTTTGATATTTTATTTACAGTATATAAAATGTATTTGGTGTACTTTTAGTTAACATTATATGTACAATATATGAAATATATTTACTGTAATTTTGATATTTTATGTACAGTATATAAGATATATTTGGTGTCCTTTTGATATTTTATGTAAATTACATAATATATATTTGGTGTAGATTGTGATATTTTACATAGGGTGTGTAAGATATATTTACTGTACTTTTTGATATTTTATTTACAGTAAATATTATACATTTGGTGTAATTTTTGATATTTTATGTACAGTATATTAAATATAATTACTGCAGTTTTTGATAGTTTATTTACAGTATATAAAACACAAATTTGGTGTACTTTTTGATATTTTATGTACAGAATGTAATATATATTTACTGTACTTTTGATATTTTATTTACAGTATATAAAATGTATTTGGTGTACTTTTAGTTAATATTATATGTACAATATATGAAATATATTTACTGTACATTTTGATATTTCATGTTCAGTATATAAGATATATTTGGTGTCCTTTTGATATTTTATGTAAATTATATAATATATATTTGGTGTAGTTTGTGATATTTTACATAGGGTGTGTAATATATATTTACTGTACTTTTTGGTATTTTCTTTACAGTAAATAATATATATTTGGTGTAATTTTTGATATTTTATGTACAGTATATTAAATATAATTAGTGTAGTTTTGATAGTTTATTTACATTATATATAACACATATTTGGTGTACTTTTTGATATATTATGTACAGTATGTAATATATATTTACTGTAATTTTTGATAATTTATTTACTGTATATAAAATGTATTTGGTGTACTTTTAGTTAATATTATATGTACAATATATGAAATATATTTACTGTACTTTTTGATATTTTATGTACAGTATAATATATATATTTGGTGTCCTTTTGATATTTTATGTAAATTATATAGTATATATTTGGTGAAGTTTGTGATATTTTACATAGGGTGTGTAATATATATTTACTGTACTTTTTGATATTTTATTTACAGTATATAAAATGTATTTGGTGTACTTTTAGTTAACATTATATGCACAATATATGAAATATATTTACTGTAATTTTGATATTTTATGTACAGTATATAAGATATATTTGGTGTCCTTTTGATATTTAATGTAAATTATATAATACATATTTGGTGTAGATTGTGATATTTTACTTAGGGTGTGTAAGATATATTTACTGTACTTTTTGATATTTTATTTACAGTAAATAATATACATTTGGTGTAATTTTTGATATTTTATGTACAGTATATTAAATATAATTACTACAGTTTTTGATAGTTTATTTACAGTATATATAACACATATTTGGTGTACTTTTTGATATTTTATGTACAGAATGTAATATATATTTACTGTACTTTTGATATTTTATTTACAGTATATAAAATGTATTTGGTGTACTTTCAGTTAATATTATATGTACAATATATGAAATATATTTACTCTACATTTTGATATTTCATGTTCAGTATATAAGGTATATTTGGTGTCCTTTTGATATTTTATGTAAATTATATAATATATATTTGGTGAAGATTGTGATATTTTACATAGGGTGTGTAATATATATTTATTGTACTTTTTGATATTTTATTTACAGTATATAATATACATTCGGTGTAATTTTTTATATTTTATGTACAGTATATTAAATATAATTAGTGTAGTTTTGATAGTTTATTTACAGTATATATAACACATATTTGGTGTACTTTTTGATATTTTATGTACAGTATGTAATATATATTTACTGTAATTTTTGATAATTTATTTACAGTATATAAAATGTATTTGGTGTACTTTATTTAATATTATATATACAATATATGAAATATATTTACTGTACATTTTGATACTTTATGCACAGTATAGAAGATATATTTGGTGTCCTTTTGATAGTTTATGTAAATTTTATAATATATATTTGGTGAAGTTTGTGATATTTTACATAGGGTGTGAAATATATATTTACTGTTCTTTTTGATATTTTATTTACAGTATATAAAATGTATTTGGTGTACTTTTAGTTAACATTATATGTACAATATATGAAATATATTTACTGTAATTTTGATATTTTATGTACAGTATATAAGATATATTTGGTGTCCTTTTGATATTTTATGTAAATTACATAATATATATTTGGTGTAGATTGTGATATTTTACATAGGGTGTGTAAGATATATTTACTGTACTTTTTGATATTTTATTTACAGTAAATATTATACATTTGGTGTAATTTTTGATATTTTATGTACAGTATATTAAATATAATTACTGCAGTTTTTGATAGTTTATTTACAGTATATAAAACACAAATTTGGTGTACTTTTTGATATTTTATGTACAGAATGTAATATATATTTACTGTACTTTTGATATTTTATTTACAGTATATAAAATGTATTTGGTGTACTTTTAGTTAATATTATATGTACAATATATGAAATATATTTACTGTACATTTTGATATTTCATGTTCAGTATATAAGATATATTTGGTGTCCTTTTGATATTTTATGTAAATTATATAATATATATTTGGTGTAGTTTGTGATATTTTACATAGGGTGTGTAATATATATTTACTGTACTTTTTGGTATTTTCTTTACAGTAAATAATATATATTTGGTGTAATTTTTGATATTTTATGTACAGTATATTAAATATAATTAGTGTAGTTTTGATAGTTTATTTACATTATATATAACACATATTTGGTGTACTTTTTGATATATTATGTACAGTATGTAATATATATTTACTGTAATTTTTGATAATTTATTTACTGTATATAAAATGTATTTGGTGTACTTTTAGTTATTATTATATGTACAATATATGAAATATATTTACTGTACTTTTTGATATTTTATGTACAGTATAATATATATATTTGGTGTCCTTTTGATATTTTATGTAAATTATATAGTATATATTTGGTGAAGTTTGTGATATTTTACATAGGGTGTGTAATATATATTTACTGTACTTTTTGATATTTTATTTACAGTATATAAAATGTATTTGGTGTACTTTTAGTTAACATTATATGCACAATATATGAAATATATTTACTGTAATTTTGATATTTTATGTACAGTATATAAGATATATTTGGTGTCCTTTTGATATTTAATGTAAATTATATAATACATATTTGGTGTAGATTGTGATATTTTACTTAGGGTGTGTAAGATATATTTACTGTACTTTTTGATATTTTATTTACAGTAAATAATATACATTTGGTGTAATTTTTGATATTTTATGTACAGTATATTAAATATAATTACTACAGTTTTTGATAGTTTATTTACAGTATATATAACACATATTTGGTGTACTTTTTGATATTTTATGTACAGAATGTAATATATATTTACTGTACTTTTGATATTTTATTTACAGTATATAAAATGTATTTGGTGTACTTTCAGTTAATATTATATGTACAATATATGAAATATATTTACTCTACATTTTGATATTTCATGTTCAGTATATAAGGTATATTTGGTGTCCTTTTGATATTTTATGTAAATTATATAATATATATTTGGTGAAGATTGTGATATTTTACATAGGGTGTGTAATATATATTTATTGTACTTTTTGATATTTTATTTACAGTATATAATATACATTCGGTGTAATTTTTTATATTTTATGTACAGTATATTAAATATAATTAGTGTAGTTTTGATAGTTTATTTACAGTATATATAACACATATTTGGTGTACTTTTTGATATATTATGTACAGTATGTAATATATATTTACTGTAATTTTTGATAATTTATTTACTGTATATAAAATGTATTTGGTGTACTTTTAGTTAATATTATATGTACAATATATGAAATATATTTACTGTACTTTTTGATATTTTATGTACAGTATATAAGATATATTTGGTGTCCTTTTGATATTTTATGTAAATTATATAGTATATATTTTGTGTAGATTGTGATATTTTACTTAGGGTGTGTAAGATATATTTACTGTACTTTTTGATATTTTATTTACAGTAAATAATATACATTTGGTTTAATTTTTGATATTTTATGTACAGTATATTAAATATAATTACTGCAGTTTTTGATAGTTTATTTACAGTATATAAAACACAAATTTGGTGTACTTTATGATATTTTATGTACAGAATGTAATATATATTTACTGTACATTTTGATATTTTACTTACAGTATATAAAATGTATTTGGTGTACTTTTAGTTAATATTATATGTACAATATATGAAATATATTTACTGTACATTTTGATATTTCATGTTCAGTATATAAGATATTTGGTGTCCTTTTGATATTTTATGTAAATTATATAATATATATTTGGTGTAGTTTGTGGTATTTTACATAGGGTGTGTAATATATATTTACTGTACTTTTTGGTATTTTCTTTACAGTAAATAATATATATTTGGTGTACTTTTTGATATTTTATGTACAGTATATTAAATATAATTAGTGTAGTTTTGATAGTTTATTTACAGTATATATAACACATATTTGGTGTACTTTTTGATATTTTATGTACAGTATGTAATATATATTTACTGTAATTTTTGATAATTTATTTACAGTATATAAAATGTATTTGGTGTACTTTTAGTTAATATTATATATATACAATATATGAAATATATTTACTGTACATTTTGATATTTTATGTACAGTATAGAAGATATATTTGGTGTCCTTTTGATATTTTATGTAAATTATATAATATATATTTGGTGAAGTTTGTGATATTTTACATAGGGTGTGTAATATATATTTACTGTACTTTTTGATATTTTATTTACAGTATATAAAATGTATTTGGTGTACTTTTAGTTAATATTATATGTACAATATATGAAATATATTTACTGTACATTTTGATATTTCATGTTCAGTATATAAGGTATATTTGGTGTCCTTTTGATATTTTATGTAAATTATATAATATATATTTGGTGTAGATTGTGATATTTTACATAGGGTGTGTAAGATATATTTACTGTACTTTTTGATATTTTATTTACAGTAAATAATATACATTTGGTGTAATTTTTGATATTTTATGTACAGTATATTAAATATAATTACTGCAGTTTTTGATAGTTTATTTACAGTATATAAAACACAAATTTGGTGTACTTTTTGATATATTATGTACAGAATGTAATATATATTTACTGTACATTTTGATATTTTATTTACAGTATATAAAATGTATTTGGTGTACTTTTAGTTAATATTAAATGTACAATATATGAAATATATTTACTGTACATTTTGATATTTCATGTTCAGTATATAAGATATATTTGGTGTCCTTTTGATATTTTATGTAAATTATATAATATATATTTGGTGTAGTTTGTGATATTTTACATAGGGTGTGTAATATATATTTACTGAACTTTTTGGTATTTTCTTTACAGTTAATAATATATATTTGGTGTAATTTTTGATATTTTATGTACAGTATATTAAATATAATTAGTGTAGTTTTGATAGTTTATTTACAGTATATATTACACATATTTGGTGTACTTTTTGATATTTTATGTACAGTATGTGATATATATTTACTGTAATTTCTGATAATTTATTTACAGTATATAAAATGTATTTGGTGTACTTTTAGTTAATATTATATATACAATATATGAAATATATTTACTGTACATTTTGATATTTTATGTACAGTATAGAAGATATATTTGGTGTCCTTTTGATATTTTATGTAAATTATATAATATATATTTGGTGAAGTTTGTGATATTTTACATAGGGTGTGTAATATATATTTACTGTATTTTTCATATTTTATTTACAGTATATAAAATGTATTTGGTGTACTTTTAGTTAACATTATATGTACAATATATGAAATATATTTACTGTAATTTTGATATTTTATGTAGAGTATAGAAGATATATTTTGTGTCCTTTTGATATTTTATGTAAATTATATAATATATATTTGGTGTAGATTGTGATATTTTACATAGGGTGTGTAAGATATATTTACTGTACTTTTTGATATTTTATTTACAGTAAATAATATACATTTGGTTTAATTTTTGATATTTTATGTACAGTATATTAAACATAATTAATACAGTTTTTGATAGTTTATTTACAGTATATATAACACATATTTGGTGTACTTTTTGATATTTTATGTACAGAATGTAATATATATTTACTGTACTTTTGATATTTTATTTACAGTATATAAAATGTATTTGGTGTACTTTTAGTTAATATTATATGTACAATATATGAAATATATTTACTGTACATTTTGATATTTCATGTTCAGTATATAAGGTATATTTGCTGTCCTTTTGATATTTTATGTAAATTATATAATATATATTTGGTGTAGATTGTGATATTTTACATAGGGTGTGTAAGATATATTTACTGTACTTTTTGATATTTTATTTACAGTAAATAATATACATTTGGTGTAATTTTTGATATTTTATGTACAGTATATTATATATAATTACTGTGGATTTGATAGTTTATTTACAGTATATATTACACATATTTGGTGTACTTTTTGATATTTTATGTACAGTATGTAATATATATTTACTCTACTATTTGATATTTTATTTACAGTATATAAAATGTATTTGGTGTACTTTTAGTTAATATTATATGTACAATATATGAAATATATTTACGGTACATTTTGATATTTTATGTTCAGCATATAAGGTATATATGGTGTCCTTTTGATATTTTATGTAAATTACATAATATAAATTTGGTGTAGATTGTGATATTTTACATAGGGTGTGTAATATATATTTACTGTACATTTTGATATTTTATTTACACTATATAAAATATATTTGGTGTAATTTTAGTTAACATTATATGTACAATATATGAAATATATTTACTGTAATTTTGATATTTTATGTACAGTATATAAGATATATTTGGTGTCCTTTTGATATTTTATGTAAATTATATAATATATATTTGGTGTAGATTGTGATATTTTACATAGGGTGTGTAAGATATATTTACTGTACTTTTTGATATTTTATTTACAGTAAATAATATACATTTGGTGTAATTTTTGATATTTTATGTACAGTATATTAAATATAATTACTGCAGTTTTTGATAGTTTATTTACAGTATATAAAACACAAATATGGAGTACTTTTTGATATTTTATGTACAGAATGTAATATATATTTACTGTACATTTTGATATTTTATTTACAGTATATAAAATGTATTTGGTGTACTTTTAGTTAATATTATATGTACAATCTATGAAATATATTTACTGTACATTTTGATATTTCATGTACAGTATATAAGATATATTTGGTGTCCTTTTGATATTTTATGTAAATTATATAATATATATTTGGTGTAGATTGTGATATTTTACATAGGGTGTGTAAGATATATTTACTGTTCTTTTTGATATTTTATTTACAGTAAATAATATACATTTGTTGTAATTTTTGATATTTTATGTACAGTATATTAAACATAATTACTGCAGTTTTTGATAGTTTATTTACAGTATATATAACACATATTTGGTGTACTTTTTGATATTTTATGTACAGAATGTAATATATATTTACTGAACTTTTGATATTTTATTTACAGTATATAAAATGTATTTGGTGTACTTTTAGTTAATATTATATGTACAATATAGCTAATATATTTACTGTACATTTTGATATTTCATGTTCAGTATATAAGGTAAATTTGGTGTCCTTTTGATATTTTATGTAAATTATATAATATATATTTGGTGTAGATTGTGATATTTTACATAGGGTGTGTAAGATATATTTACTGTACTTTTTGATATTTTATTTAAAGTAAATAATATACATTTGGTGTAATTTTTGATATTTTATGTACAGTATATTATATATAATTACTGTGGATTTGATAGTTTATTTACAGTATATATTACACATATTTGGTGTACTTTTTGATATTTTATGTACAGTATGTAATATATTTTTACTGTAATTTTTGATAATTTTTTTACAGTATATAAAATGTATTTGGTGTACTTTATTTAATATTATATATACAATATATGAAATATATTTACTGTACATTTTGATACTTTATGCGCAGTATAGAAGATATATTTGGTGTCCTTTTGATATTTTATGTAAATTATATAATATATATTTGGTGAAGTTTGTGATATTTTACATAGGGTGTGTAATATATATTTACTGTATTTTTTGTTATTTTGTTTACAGTATATAAAATGTATTTGGTGTACTTTTAGTTAACATTATATGTACAATATATGAAATATATTTACTGTAATTTTGATATTTTATGTACAGTATATAAGATATATTTTGTGTCCTTTTGATATTTTATGTAAATTATATAATATATATTTGGTGTAGATTGTGATATTTTACATAGGGTGTGTAAGATATATTTACTGTACTTTTTGATATTTTATTTACAGTAAATAATATACATTTGGTGTAATTTTTGATATTTTATGTACAGTATATTAAACATAATTACTGCAGTTTTTGATAGTTTATTTACAGTATATATAACACATATTTGGTGTGCTTTTTGATATTTTATGTACAGAATGTAATATATATTTACTGAACTTTTGATATTTTATTTACAGTATATAAAATGTATTTGGTGTACTTTTAGTTAATATTATATGTACAATATAGGAAATATATTTACTGTACATTTTGATATTTCATGTTCAGTATATAAGGTATATTTGGTGTCCTTTTGATATTTTATGTAAATTATATAATATACATTTGGTGTAGATTGTGATATTTTACATAGGGTGTGTAAGATATATTTACTGTACTTTTGATATTTTATTTACAGTAAATAATATACATTTGGTGTAATTTTTGATATTTTATGTACAGTATATTATATATAATTACTGTGGATTTGATAGTTTATTTACAGTATATATTACACATATTTGGTGTACTTTTTGATATTTTATGTACAGTATGTAATATATATTTACTCTACTATTTGATATTTTATTTACAGTATATAAAATGTATTTGGTGTACTTTTAGTTAATATTATATGTACAATATATGAAATATATTTACGGTACATTTTGATATTTTATGTTCAGCATATAAGGTATATATGGTGTCCTTTTGATATTTTATGTAAATTACATAATATAAATTTGGTGTAGATTGTGATATTTTACATAGGGTGTGTAATATATATTTACTGTACATTTTGATATTTTATTTACACTATATAAAATATATTTGGTGTACTTTTAGTTAACATTATATGTACAATATATGAAATATATTTACTGTAATTTTGATATTTTTTGTACAGTATATAAGATATATTTGGTGTCCTTTTGATATTTAATGTAAATTATATAATATATATTTGGTGTAGATTGTGATATTTTACATAGGGTGTGTAAGATATATTTACTGTACTTTTTGATATTTTATTTACAGTAAATAATATACATTTGGTTTAATTTTTGATATTTTATGTACAGTATATTAAATATAATTACTGCAGTTTTTGATAGTTTATTTACAGTATATAAAACACAAATTTGGTGTACTTTTTGATATTTTATGTACAGAATGTAATATATATTTGCTGTACATTTTGATATTTTATTTACAGTATATAAAATGTATTTGGTGTACTTTTAGTTAATATTATATGTACAATATATGAAATATATTTACTGTACATTTTGATATTTCATGTTCAGTATATAAGATATATTTGGTGTCCTTGTGATATTTTATGTAAATTATATAACATATATTTGGTATAGTTTGTGATATTTTACATAGGGTGTGTAATATATATTTACTGTACTTTTTGGTATTTTCTTTACAGTAAATAATATATATTTGGTGTAATTTTTGATATTTTATGTACAGTATATTAAATATAATTAGTGTAGGTTTGATAGTTTATTTACAGTGTATATAACACATATTTGCTGTACTTTTTGATATTTTATGTACAGTGTGTAATATATATTTACTGTAATTTTTGATAATTTATTTACAGTATATAAAATGTATTTGTTGTACTTTTAGTTAATATTATATATACAATATATGAAATATACTTACTGTACATTTTGATATTTTATGTACAGTATAGAAGATATATTTGGTGTCCTTTTGATATTTTATGTAAATTATATAATATATATTTGGTGAAGTTTGTGATATTGTACATAGTGTGTGTAATACATATTTACTGTACTTTTTGATATTTTATTTACAGTATATAAAATGTATTTGGTGTACTTTTAGTTAACATTATATGTACAATATATGAAATCTATTTACTGTAATTTTGATATTTTATGTACAGTATATAAGATATATTTGGTGTCCTTTTGATATTTTATGTAAATTATATAATATATATTTGGTGTAGATTGTGATATTTTACATAGGGTGTGTAAGATATATTTACTGTACTTTTTGATATTTTATTTACAGTAAATAATATACATTTGGTGTAATATTTGATATTTTATGTACAGTATATTAAACATAATTACTGCAGTTTTTGATAGTTTATTTACAGTATATATAACACATATTTGGTGTACTTTTGATATTTTATGTACAGAATGTAATATATATTTACTGTACTTTTGATATTTTATTTACAGTATATAAAATGTATTTGGTGTACTTTTAGTTAATATTATATGTACAATATATGAAATATATTTACTGTACATTTTGATATTTCATGTTCAGTATATAAGATATATTTGGTGTCCTTATGATATTTTATGTAAATTATATAATATATATTTGGTGTAGTTGGTGATATTTTACATAGGGTGTGTAATATATATTTACCGTACTTTTTGGTATTTTCTTTACAGTAAATAATATATATTTGGTGTAATTTTAGATATTTTATGCACAGTATATTAAATATAATTAGTGTAGTTTTGATAGTTTATTTACAGTATATATCACATATTTGGTGTACTTTTTGATATTTTATGTACAGTATGCAATATATATTTACTGTAATTTTTGATAATTTATTTACTGTATATAAAATGTATTTGGTGTACATTTAGTTAATATTATATGTACAATATATGAAATATATTTACTGTACTTTTTGATATTTTATGTACAGTATATAATATATATTTGGTGTCCTTTTGATATTTTATGTAAATTATATAATATATATTTGTTGTAGATTGTGATATTTTACATAGGGTGTGTAATATATATTTACTGTACTTTTTGATATTTTATTCACAGTAAATAATATACATTTGGTTTAATTTTTGATATTTTATGTACAGTATATTAAATATAATTACTGCAGTTTTTGATAGTTTATTTACACTATATAAAACACAAATTTTGTGTACTTTTTGATATTTTATGTACAGAATGTAATATATATTTACTGTACTTTTGATATTTTATTTACAGTATATAAAATGTATTTGGTGTACTTTTAGTTAATATTATATGTACAATATATGAAATATATTTACTGTACATTTTGATATTTCATGTTCAGTATATAAGATATATTTGGTGTCCTTTTGATATTTTATGTAAATTATATAACATATATTTGGTGTAGTTTGTGATATTTTACATAGGGTGTGTAATATATATTTACTGTACTTTTTGGTATTTTCTGTACAGTGAATAATATATATTTGGTGTAATTTTTGATATTTTATGTACAGTATATTAAATATAATTAGTGTAGTTTTGATACTTTATTTACAGTATAGATAACACATATTTGGTGTACTTTTTGATATTTTATGTACAATATGTAATATATATTTACTGTAATTTTTGATAATTTATTTACAGTATATAAAATGTATTTGGTGTACTTTTAGTTAATATTATATATACAATCTATGAAATATATTTACTGTACATTTTGATATTTTATGTACAGTATAGAAGATATATTTGGTGTCCTTTTGATATTTTATGTAAATTATATAATATATATTTGGTGAAGTTTGTGATATTTTACATAGGGTGCGTAATATATATTTACTGTATTTTTGATATTTTATTTACAGTATATAATATACATTTGGTGTAATTTTTGATATTTTATGTACAGTATATTAAATATAATTACTGTAGTTTTTGATAGTTTATTTACAGTATATATTACACATATTTGGTGTACTTTTTGATATTTTATGTACAGTATGTAATTTATATTTACTGTATATTTGATATTTTATTTACAGTATATAAAATGTATTTGGTGTACTTTTAGTTAATATTATATGTACAATATAGGAAATATATTTACTGTACATTTTGATATTTTATGTACACTATATAAGATATATTTGGTGTCCTTTTGATATTTTATGTAAATTATATAATATATATTTGGTGTAGATTGTGATATTTTACATAGGGTGTGAAAGATATATTTACTGTACTTTTTGATATTTTATTCACAGTAAATAATATACATTTGGTTTAATTTTTGATATTTTATGTACAGTATATAAAATATAATTACTGCAGTTTTTGATAGTTTATTTACAGTATATAAAACACAAATTTGGTGTACTTTTTGATATTTTATGTACAGAATGTAATATATATTTACTGTACATTTTGATATTTTATTTACAGTATATAAAATGTATTTGGTGTACTTTTAGTTAATATTATATGTACAATATATGAAATACATTTACTGTACATTTTGATATTTCATGTTCAGTATATAAGATATATTTGGTGTCCTTTTGATATTTTATGTAAATTATATAATATATATTTGGTGTAGTTTGTGATATTTTACATAGGGTGTGTAATATATATTTACTGTACTTTTTGGTATTTTCCTGACAGTAAATAATATATATTTGGTGTAATTTTTGATATTTTATGTACAGTATATTAAATATAACTAGTGTAGTTTTGATAGTTTATTTACAGTATATATAACACATATTTGGTGTACTTTCTGATATTTTATGTACAGTATGTAATATATATTTACTGTAATTTTTGATAATTTATTTACAGTATATAAAATGTATTTGGTGTACTTTTAGTTAATATTATATATACAAAATATGAAATATATTTACTGTACGTTTTGATATTTTATGTACAGTATAGAAGATATATTTGGTGTCCTTTTGATATTTTATGTAAATTATATAATATATATTTGGTGAAGTTTGTGATATTTTACATAGGGTGTGTAATATATATTTACTGTACTTTTTGATATTTTATTTACAGTATATAAGATAGATTTGGTGTAATTTTTGATATTTTATGTACAGTATATTAAATATAATTACTGTAGTTTTTGATAGTTTATTTACATTATATATAACACATATTTGGTGTACTTTTTGATATTTTATGTACAGTATGTAATATATATTTACTGTATTTTTGATATTTTATTTACAGTATATAAAATATATTTGGTGTACTTTTAGTTAATATTATATGTACAATATAGGAAATATATTTACTGTACATTTTGATATTTTATGTACACTATATAAGATATATTTGGTGTCCTTTTGATATTTTATGTAAATTATATAATATATATTTGGTGTAGTTTGTGATATTTTACATAGGGTGTGTAAGATATATTTAGTGTACTTTTTGATATTTTATTTACAGTAAATAATATACATTTGGTGTAATTTTTGATATTTTATGTACAGTATGTTAAATATAATTACTGCAGTTTTTGATAGTTTATTTACAGTATATATAACACATATTTGGTGTACTTTTTGATATTTTATGTACAGAATGTAATATATATTTACTGTAATTTTGATATTTTATTTACAGTATATAAAATGTATTTGGTGTACTTTTAGTTCATATTATATGTACAATATATGAAATATATTTACTGTACTTTTTGATATTTCATGTTCAGTATATAAGATATATTTGGTGTCCTTTTGATATTTTATGTAAATTATATAATATATATTTGGTGTAGTTTGTGATATTTTACATAGGGTGTGTAATATATATTTACTGTACTTTTTGGTATTTTCTTTACAGTAAATAATATATATTTGGTGTAATTTTTGATATTTTATGTACAGTATATTAAATATAATTAGTGTAGTTTTGATAGTTTATTTACAGTACATATAACACATATTTGGTGTACTTTTTGATATTTTATGTACAGTATGTAATATATATTTACTGTAATTTTTGATAATTTATTTACAGTATATAAAATGTATTTGGTGTACTTTATTTAATATTATATATACAATATATGAAATATATTTACTGTACATTTTGATACTTTATGCACAGTATAGAAGATATATTTGGTGTCCTTTTGATATTTTATGTAAATTATATAATATATGTTTGGTGAAGTTTGTGATATTTTACATAGGGTGTGTAATATATATTTACTGTACTTTTTGATATTTTGTTTACAGTATATAAAATGTATTTGGTGTACTTTTAGTTAACATTATATGTACAATATATGAAATATATTTACTGTAATTTTGATATTTTATGTACAGCATATAAGATATATTTGGTGTCCTTTTGATATTTTATGTAAATTATATAATATATATTTGGTGTAGAATGTGATATTTTACATAGGGTGTGTAAGATATATTTACTGTACTTTTTGATATTTTATTTACAGTTAATATTATACATTTGGTGTAATTTTTGATATTTTATGTACAGTATATTAAATATAATTAGTGTAGTTTTGATAGTTTAATTACAGTATATATTACACATATTTGGTGTACTTTTTGATATTTTATGTACAGTATCTAATATATATTTACTGTATTTTTGTTGCTTTATTTACAGTATATAAAATCTATTTGGTGTACTATTAGTTAATATTATATGTAGAATATAGGAAATATATTTACTGTACATTTTGATATTTTATGTACACTATATAAGATATATTTGGTGTCCTTTTGATATTTTATGTAAATTATATAATATATATTTGGTGTAGATTGTGATATTTTACATAGGGAGTGTAAGATATATTTACTGTACTTTTTGATATTTTATTTACAGTAAATAATATACATTTGGTGTAATTTTTGATATTTTATGTACAGTATATTATATATATTTACTGTGGATTTGATAGTTTATTTACAGTATATATTACACATATTTGGTGTACTTTTTGATATTTTATGTACAGTATGTAATATATATTTACTCCACTATTTGATAATTTATTTACAGTATATAAAATGTATTTGGTGTACTTTTAGTTAATATTATATGTACAATATATGAAATATATTTACGGTACATTTTGATATTTTATGTTCAGCATATAAGGTATATATGGTGTCCTTTCGATATTTTATGTAAATTACATAATATAAGTTTGGTGTAGATTGTGATATTTTACATAGGGTGTGTAATATATATTTACTGTATTTTTGATATTTTATTTACACTATATAAAATATATTTGGTGTGCTTTTAGTTAACATTATATGTACAATATATGAAATATATTTACTGTAATTTTGATATTTTATGTACAGTATATAAGATATATTTGGTGTCCTTTTGATATTTTATGTAAGTTATATAATATATATTTTGTGTAGATTGTGATATTTTACATAGGGTGTGTAAGATATATTTACTGTACTTTTTGATATTTTATTTACAGTAAATAATATACATTTGGTTTAATTTTAGATATTTTATGTACAGTATATTAAATATAATTACTGCAGTTTTTGATAGTTTATTTACAGTATATAAAACACAAATTTGGTGTACTTTTTGATATTTTATGTACAGAATGTAATATATATTTACTGTACATTTTGATATTTTACTTACAGTATATAAAATGTATTTGGTGTACTTTTAGTTAATATTATATGTACAATATATGAAATATATTTACTGTACATTTTGATATTTCATGTTCAGTATATAAGATATTTGGTGTCCTTTTGATATTTTATGTAAATTATATAATATATATTTGGTGTAGTTTGTGAGATTTTACATAGGGTGTGTAATATATATTTACTGTACTTTTTGGTATTTTCTTTACAGTAAATAATATATATTTGGTGTACATTTTGATATTTTATGTACAGTATATTAAATATAATTAGTGTAGTTTTGATAGTTTATTTACAGTATATATAACACATATTTGGTGTACTTTTTGATATTTTATGTACAGTATGTAATATATATTTACTGTAATTTTTGATAATTTATTTACAGTATATAAAATGTATTTGGTGTACTTTTAGTTAATATTATATATACAATATATGAAATATATTTACTGCACATTTTGATATTTTATGTACAGTATAGAAGATATATTTGGTGTCCTTTTGATATTTTATGTAAATTATATAATATATATTTGGTGAAGTTTGTGATATTTTACATAGGGTGTGTAATATATATTTACTGTACTTTTTGATATTTTATTTACAGTATATAAAATGTATTTGGTGTACTTTTAGTTAATATTATATGTACAATATATGAAATATATTTACTGTACATTTTGATATTTCATGTTCAGTATATAAGGTATATTTGGTGTCCTTTTGATATTTTATGTAAATTATATAATATATATTTGGTGTAGATTGTGATATTTTACATAGGGTGTGTAAGATATATTTACTGTACTTTTTATATTTTATTTACAGTAAATAATATACATTTGGTGTAATTTTTGATATTTTATGTACAGTATATTAAATATAATTACTGCAGTTTTTGATAGTTTATTTACAGTATATAAAACACAAATTTGGTGTACTTTTTGATATATTATGTACAGAATATAATATATATTTACTGAACATTTTGATATTTTATTTACAGTATATAAAATGTATTTGGTGTACTTTTAGTTAATATTAAATGTACAATATATGAAATATATTTACTGTACATTTTGATATTTCATGTTCAGTATATAAGATATATTTGGTGTCCTTTTGATATTTTATGTAAATTATATAATATATATTTGGTGTAGTTTGTGATATTTTACATAGGGTGTGTAATATATATTTACTGTACTTTTTGGTATTTTCTTTACAATTAATAATATATATTTGGTGTAATCTTTGATATTTTATGTACAGTATATTAAATATAATTAGTGTAGTTTTGATAGTTTATTTACAGTATATATAACACATATTTGGTGTACTTTTTGATATTTTATGTACAGTATGTAATATATATTTACTGTAATTTTTGATAATTTATTTACAGTATATAAAATGTATTTGGTGTACTTTTAGTTAATATTATATATACAATATATGAAATATATTTACTGTACATTTTGATATTTTATGTACAGTATAGAAGATATATTTGGTGTCCTTTTGATATTTTATGTAAATTATATAATATATATTTGGTGAAGTTTGTGATATTTTACATAGGGTGTGTAATATATATTTACTGTATTTTTGATATTTTATTTACAGTATATAAAATGTATTTGGTGTACTTTTAGTTAACATTATATGTACAATATATGAAATATATTTACTGTAATTTTGATATTTTATGTACAGTATATAAGATATATTTTGTGTCCTTTTGATATTTTATGTAAATTATATAATATATATTTGGTGTAGATTGTGATATTTTACATAGGGTGTGTAAGATATATTTACTGTACTTTTTGATATTTTATTTACAGTAAATAATATACATTTGGTGTAATTTTTGATATTTTATGTACAGTATATTAAACATAATTACTACAGTTTTTGATAGTTTATTTACAGTATATATAACACATATTTGGTGTACTTTTTGATATTTTATGTACAGAATGTAATATATATTTACTGTACTTTTGTTATTTTATTTACAGTATATAAAATGTATTTGGTGTACTTTTAGTTAATATTATATGTACAATATATGAAATATATTTACTGTACATTTTGATATTTCATGTTCACTATATAAGGTATAATTGGTGTCCTTTTGATATTTTATGTAAATTATATAATATATATTTGGTGTAGATTGTGATATTTTACATAGGTTGTGTAAGATATATTTACTGTACTTTTTGATATTTTATTTACAGTAAATAATATACATTTGGTGTAATTTTTGATATTTTATGTACAGTATATTATATATAATTACTGTGGATTTGATAGTTTATTTACAGTATATATTACACATATTTGGTGTACTTTTTGATATTTTATGTACAGTATGTAATATATATTTACTGTACATTTTGATATTTTATTTACAGTATATAAAATGTATTTGGTGTACTTTTAGTTAATATTATATGTACAATATATGAAATATATTTACTGTACTTTTTGATATTTCATGTTCAGTATATAAGATATATTTGGTGTCCTTTTGATATTTTATGTAAATTATATAATATATATTTGGTGTAGTTTGTGATATTTTACATAGGGTGTGTAATATATATTTACTGTACTTTTTGGTATTTTCTTTACAGTAAATAATATATATTTGGTGTAATTTTTGATATTTTATGTACAGTATATTAAATATAATTAGTGTAGTTTTGATAGTTTATTTACAGTATATATAACACATATTTGCTGTACTTTTTGATATTTTATGTACAGTATGTAATATATATTTACTGTAATTTTTGATAATTTATTTACAGTATATAAAATGTATTTGTTGTACTTTTAGTTAATATTATATATACAATATATGAAATATACTTACTGTATATTTTGATATTTTATGTACAGTATAGAAGATATATTTGGTGTCCTTTTGATATTTTATGTAAATTATATAATATATATTTGGTGAAGTTTGTGATATTGTACATAGTGTGTGTAATATATATTTACTGTACTTTTTGATATTTTATTTACAGTATATAAAATGTATTTGGTGTACTTTTAGTTAACATTATATGTACAATATATGAAATCTATTTACTGTAACTTTGATATTTTATGTACAGTATATAAGATATATTTGGTGTCCTTTTGATATTTTATGTAAATTATATAATATATATTTGGTGTAGATTGTGATATTTTACATAGGGTGTGTAAGATATATTTACTGTACTTTTTGATATTTTATTTACAGTAAATAATATACATTTGGTGTAATATTTGATATTTTATGTACAGTATATTAAACATAATTACTGCAGTTTTTGATAGTTTATTTACAGTATATATAACACATATTTGGTGTACTTTTAGTTAATATTATATATACAATATATGAAATATATTTACTGCACATTTTGATATTTTATGTACAGTATAGAAGATATATTTGGTGTCCTTTTGATATTTTATGTAAATTATATAATATATATTTGGTGAAGTTTGTGATATTTTACATAGGGTGTGTAATATATATTTACTGTACTTTTTGATATTTTATTTACAGTATATAAAATGTATTTGGTGTACTTTTAGTTAATATTATATGTACAATATATGAAATATATTTACTGTACATTTTGATATTTCATGTTCAGTATATAAGGTATATTTGGTGTCCTTTTGATATTTTATGTAAATTATATAATATATATTTGGTGTAGATTGTGATATTTTACATAGGGTGTGTAAGATATATTTACTGTACTTTTTGATATTTTATTTACAGTAAATAATATACATTTGGTGTAATTTTTGATATTTTATGTACAGTATATTAAATATAATTACTGCAGTTTTTGATAGTTTATTTACAGTATATAAAACACAAATTTGGTGTACTTTTTGATATATTATGTACAGAATATAATATATATTTACTGTACATTTTGATATTTTATTTACAGTATATAAAATGTATTTGGTGTACTTTTAGTTAATATTAAATGTACAATATATGAAATATATTTACTGTACATTTTGATATTTCATGTTCAGTATAAAAGATATATTTGGTGTCCTTTTGATATTTTATGTAAATTATATAATATATATTTGGTGTAGTTTGTGATATTTTACATAGGGTGTGTAATATATATTTACTGTACTTTTTGGTATTTTCTTTACAATTAATAATATATATTTGGTGTAATCTTTGATATTTTATGTACAGTATATTAAATATAATTAGTGTAGTTTTGATAGTTTATTTACAGTATATATAACACATATTTGGTGTACTTTTTGATATTTTATGTACAGTATGTAATATATATTTACTGTAATTTTTGATAATTTATTTACAGTATATAAAATGTATTTGGTGTACTTTTAGTTAATATTATATATACAATATATGAAATATATTTACTGTACATTTTGATATTTTATGTACAGTATAGAAGATATATTTGGTGTCCTTTTGATATTTTATGTAAATTATATAATATATATTTGGTGAAGTTTGTGATATTTTACATAGGGTGTGTAATATATATTTACTGTATTTTTGATATTTTATTTACAGTATATAAAATGTATTTGGTGTACTTTTAGTTAACATTATATGTACAATATATGAAATATATTTACTGTAATTTTGATATTTTATGTACAGTATATAAGATATATTTGGTGTCCTTTTGATATTTTATGTAAATTATATAATATATATTTGGTGTAGATTGTGATATTTTACATAGGTTGTGTAAGATATATTTACTGTACTTTTTGATATTTTATTTACAGTAAATACTATACATTTGGTGTAATTTTTGATATTTTATGTACAGTATATTATATATAATTACTGTGGATTTGATAGTTTATTTACAGTATATATTACACATATTTGGTGTACTTTTTGATATTTTATGTACAGTATGTAATATATATTTACTCTACTATTTGATATTTTATTTACAGTATATAAAATGTATTTGGTGTACTTTTAGTTAATATTATATGTACAATATATGAAATATATTTACGGTACATTTTGATATTTTATGTTCAGCATATAAGGTATATATGGTGTCCTTTTGATATTTTATGTAAATTACATAATATAAATTTGGTGTAGATTGTGATATTTTACATAGGGTGTGTAATATATATTTACTGTACATTTTGATATTTTATTTACACTATATAAAATATATTTGGTGTACTTTTAGTTAACATTATATGTACAATATATGAAATATATTTACTGTAATTTTGATATTTTTTGTAAAGTATATAAGATATATTTGGTGTCCTTTTGATATTTAATGTAAATTATATAATATATATTTGGTGTAGATTTTGATATCTTACATAGGGTGTGTAAGATATATTTACTGTACTTTTTGATATTTTATTTACAGTAAATAATATACATTTGGTTTAATTTTTGATATTTTATGTACAGTATATTAAATATAATTACTGCAGTTTTTGATAGTTTATTTACAGTATATAAAACACAAATTTGGTGTACTTTTTGATATTTTATGTACAGAATGTAATATATATTTGCTGTACATTTTGATATTTTATTTACAGTATATAAAATGTATTTGGTGTACTTTTAGTTAATATTATATGTACAATATATGAAATATATTTACTGTACATTTTGATATTTCATGTTCAGTATATAAGATATATTTGGTGTCCTTGTGATATTTTATGTAAATTATATAACATATATTTGGTGTAGTTTGTGATATTTTACATAGGGTGTGTAATATATATTTACTGTACTTTTTGGTATTTTCTTTACAGTAAATAATATATATTTGGTGTAATTTTTGATATTTTATGTACAGTATATTAAATATAATTAGTGTAGATTTGATAGTTTATTTACAGTATATATAACACATATTTGCTGTACTTTTTGATATTTTATGTACAGTATGTAATATATATTTACTGTAATTTTTGATAATTTATTTACAGTATATAAAATGTATTTGGTGTACTTTTAGTTAATATTATATGTACAATATATGAAATATATTTACTGTACATTTTGATATTTTATGTACAGTATAGAAGATATATTTGGTGTCCTTTTGATATTTTATGTAAATTATATAATATATATTTGGTGAAGTTTGTGATATTTTACATAGGGTGTGTAATATATATTTACTGTACTTTTTGATATTTTATTTACAGTATATAAAATGTATTTGGTGTACTTTTAGTTAACATTATATGCACAATATATGAAATATATTTACTGTAATTTTGATATTTTATGTACAGTATATAAGATATATTTGGTGTCCTTTTGATATTTAATGTAAATTATATAATACATATTTGGTGTAGATTGTGATATTTTACATAGGATGTGTAAGATATATTTACTGTACTTTTTGATATTTTATTTACAGTAAATAATATACATTTGGTGTAATTTTTGATATTTTATGTACAGTATATTAAATATAATTACTACAGTTTTTGATAGTTTATTTACAGTATATATAACACATATTTGGTGTACTTTTTGATATTTTATGTACAGAATGTAATATATATTTACTGTACTTTTGATATTTTATTTACAGTATATAAAATGTATTTGGTGTGCTTTTAGTTAATATTATATGTACAATATATGAAATATATTTACTGTACATTTTGATATTTCATGTTCAGTATATAAGGTATATTTGGTGTCCTTTTGATATTTTATGTAAATTATATAATATATATTTGGTGTAGTTTGTGATATTTTACATAGGGTGTGTAAGATATATTTACTGTACTTTTTGATATTTTATTTACAGTAAATAATATACATTTGGAGTAATTTTTGATATTTTATGTACAGTATGTTTAATATAATTACTGCAGTTTTTGATAGTTTGTTTACAGTATATATAACATATTTGGTGTACTTTTTGATATTTTATATACAGAAAGTAATATATATTTACTCTACTTTTGATATTTTATTTACAGTATATAAAATGTATTTGGTGTACTTTTAGTTAATATTATATGTACAATATATGAAATATATTTACTGTACTTTTTGATATTTCATGTTCAGTATATAAGATATATTTGGTGACCTTTTGATATTTTATGTAAATTATATAATATATATTTGGTGTAGTTTGTGATATTTTACATAGGGTGTGTAATGTATATTTACTGTACTTTTTGGTATTTTCTTTACAGTAAATAATATATATTTGGTGTAATTTTTGATATTTTATGTACAGTATATTAAATATAATTAGTGTAGTTTTGATAGTATATTTACAGTATATATAACACATATTTGGTGTACTTTTTGATATTTTATGTACAGTATGTAATATATATTTACTGTAATTTTTGATAATTTATTTACAGTATATAAAATGTATTTGGTGTACTTTATTTAATATTATATATACAATATATGAAATATATTTACTGTACATTTTGATACTTTATGCACAGTATAGAAGATATATTTGGTGTCCTTTTGATATTTTATGTAAATTATATAATATATATTTGGTGAAGATTGTGATATTTTACATAGGGTGTGTAATATATATTTATTGTACTTTTTGATATTTTATTTACAGTATATAATATACATTCGGTGTAATTTTTTATATTTTATGTACAGTATATTTAATATAATTAGTGTAGTTTTAATAGTTTATTTACAGTATATATAACACATATTTGGTGTACTTTTTGATATTTTTTGTACAGTATGTAATATAGATTTACTCTAATTTTTGATAATTAATTTACAGTATATGAAATGTATTTGGTGTACTTTTAGTTAATATTATATGTACAATATATGAAATATATTTACTGTACTTTTTGATATTTTATGTACAGTATATAAGATATATTTGGTGTCCTTTTGATATTTTATGTAAATTATATAATATATATTTTGTGTAGATTGTGATATTTTACATAGGGTGTGTAATATATATTTACTGTACTTTTTGATATTTTATTTACAGTAAATAATATACATTTGGTTTAATTTTTGATATTTTATGTACAGTATATTAAATATAATTACTGCAGTTTTTGATAGTTTATTTGCAGCATATAAAACACAAATTTGGTGTACTTTTTGATATTTTATGTACAGAATGTAATATATATTTACTGTACATTTTGATAATTTATTTACAGTATATAAAATGTATTTGGTGTACTTTTAGTTAATATTATATGTACAATATATGAAATATATTTACTGTACATTTTGATATTTCATGTTCAGTATATAAGATATATTTGGTGTCCTTTTGATATTTTATGTAAATTATATAATATATATTTGGTGTAGTTTGTGATATTTTACATAGGGTGTGTAATACATATTTACTGTATTTTTGGTATTTTCTTTACAGTAAATAATATATATTTGGTGTAATTTTTGATATTTTATGTACAGTATATTAAATATAATTAGTGTAGTTTTGATAGTTTATTTACAATATATATAACACATATTTGGTGTACTTTTTGATATTTTATGTACAGTATGTAATATATATTTACTGTAATTTTTGATAATTTATTTACTGTATATAAAATGTATTTGGTGTACTTTTAGTTAATATTATATGTACAATATATGAAATATATTTACTGTACATTTTGATATTTTATGTACAGTATATAATCTATATTTGGTGTCCTTTTCATATTTTATGTAAATTATATAATATATATTTGGTGTAGATTGTGATATTTTACATAGGGTGTGTAATATATATTTACTGTACTTTTTGGTATTTTCTTTACAGTAAATAATATATATTTGGTGTAATTTTTGATATTTTATGTACAGTATATTAAATATAATTAGTGTAGTTTTGATAGTTTATTTACAGTATATATAACACATATTTGGTGTACTTTTTGATATTTTATGTACAGTATGTAATATATATTTACTGTAATTTTTGATAATTTATTTACAGTATATAAAATGAATTTGTTGTACTTTTAGTTAATATTATATATGCAATATATGAAATATATTTACTGTACATTTTGATATTTTATGTACAGTATAGAAGATATATTTGGTGTCCTTTTGATATTTTATGTAAATTATATAATATATATTTGGTGAAGTTTGTGATATTTTACATAGGGTGTGTAATATATATTTACTGTACTTTTTGATATTTTATTTACAGTATATAATATACATTTGGTGTAATTTTTGATATTTTATGTACAGTATATTAAATATAATTACTGTAGTTTTTGATAGTTTATTTACAGTATATATTACACATATTTGGTGTACTTTTTGATATTTTATGTACATTATGTAATTTATATTTACTGTATATTTGATATTTTATTTACAGTATATAAAATGTATTTGGTGTACTTTTAGTTAATATTATATGTACAATATAGGAAATATATTTACTGTACATTTTGATATTTTATGTACACTATATAAGATATATTTGGTGTCCTTTTGATATTTTATGTAAATTATATAATATATATTTGGTGTAGTTTGTGATATTTTACATAGGGTGTGTAATATATGTTTAGTGTACTTTTTGATATTTTATTTACAGTAAATAATATACATTTGGTGTAATTTTTGATATTTTATGTACAGTATGTTAAATATAATTACTGCAGTTTTTGATAGTTTATTTACAGTATATATAACACATATTTGGTGTACTTTTTGATATTTTATGTACAGTATGTAATATATATTTACTGTAATTTTTGATAATTTATTTACAGTATATAAAATGTATTTGGTGTACTTTATTTAATATTATATATACAATATATGAAATATATTTACTGTAATTTTGATATTTTATGTACAGTATATAAGATATATTTTGTGTCCTTTTGATATTTTATGTAAATTATATAATATATATTTGGTGTAGATTGTGATATTTTACATAGGGTGTGTAAGATATATTTACTGTACTTTTTGATATTTTATTTACAGTAAATAATATACATTTGGTGTAATTTTTGATATTTTATGTACAGTATATTAAACATAATTACTACAGTTTTTGATAGTTTATTTACAGTATATATAACACATATTTGGTGTACTTTTTGATATTTTATGTACAGAATGTAATATATATTTACTGTACTTTTGTTATTTTATTTACAGTATATAAAATGTATTTGGTGTACTTTTAGTTAATATTATATGTACAATATATGAAATATATTTACTGTACATTTTGATATTTCATGTTCAGTATATAAGGTATAATTGGTGTCCTTTTGATATTTTATGTAAATTATATAATATATATTTTGTGTAGATTGTGATATTTTACAAAGGTTGTGTAAGATATATTTACTGTACTTTTTGATATTTTATTTACAGTAAATAATATACATTTGGTGTAATTTTTGATATTTTATGTACAGTATATTATATATAATTACTGTGGATTTGATAGTTTATTTACAGTATATATTACACATATTTGGTGTACTTTTTGATATTTTATGTACAGTATGTAATATATATTTACTGTACATTTTGATATTTTATTTACAGTATATAAAATGTATTTGGTGTACTTTTAGTTAATATTATATGTACAATATATGAAATATATTTACTGTACTTTTTGATATTTCATGTTCAGTATATAAGATATATTTGGTGTCCTTTTGATATTTTATGTAAATTATATAATATATATTTGGTGTAGTTTGTGATATTTTACATAGGGTGTGTAATATATATTTACTGTACTTTTTGGTATTTTCTTTACAGTAAATAATATATATTTGGTGTACTTTTTGATATTTTATGTACAGTATATTAAATATAATTAGTGTAGTTTTGATAGTTTATTTACAGTATATATAACACATATTTGGTGTACTTTTTGATATTTTATGTACAGTATGTAATATATATTTACTGTAATTTTTGATAATTTATTTACAGTATATAAAATGTATTTGGTGTACTTTTAGTTAATATTATATATACAATATATGAAATATATTTACTGCACATTTTGATATTTTATGTACAGTATAGAAGATATATTTGGTGTCCTTTTGATATTTTATGTAAATTATATAATATATATTTGGTGAAGTTTGTGATATTTTACATAGGGTGTGTAATATATATTTACTGTACTTTTTGATATTTTATTTACAGTATATAAAATGTATTTGGTGTACTTTTAGTTAATATTATATGTACAATATATGAAATATATTTACTGTACATTTTGATATTTCATGTTCAGTATATAAGGTATATTTGGTGTCCTTTTGATATTTTATGTAAATTATATAATATATATTTGGTGTAGATTGTGATATTTTACATAGGGTGTGTAAGATATATTTACTGTACTTTTTATATTTTATTTACAGTAAATAATATACATTTGGTGTAATTTTTGATATTTTATGTACAGTATATTAAATATAATTACTGCAGTTTTTGATAGTTTATTTACAGTGTATAAAACACAAATTTGGTGTACTTTTTGATATATTATGTACAGAATATAATATATATTTACTGAACATTTTGATATTTTATTTACAGTATATAAAATGTATTTGGTTTACTTTTAGTTAATATTAAATGTACAATATATGAAATATATTTACTGTACATTTTGATATTTCATGTTCAGTATATAAGATATATTTGGTGTCCTTTTGATATTTTATGTAAATTATATAATATATATTTGGTGTAGTTTGTGATATTTTACATAGGGTGTGTAATATATATTTACTGTACTTTTTGGTATTTTCTTTACAATTAATAATATATATTTGGTGTAATCTTTGATATTTTATGTACAGTATATTAAATATAATTAGTGTAGTTTTGATAGTTTATTTACAGTATATATAACACATATTTGGTGTACTTTTTGATATTTTATGTACAGTATGTAATATATATTTACTGTAATTTTTGATAATTTATTTACAGTATATAAAATGTATTTGGTGTACTTTTAGTTAATATTATATATACAATATATGAAATATATTTACTGTACATTTTGATATTTTATGTACAGTATAGAAGATATATTTGGTGTCCTTTTGATATTTTATGTAAATTATATAATATATATTTGGTGAAGTTTGTGATATTTTACATAGGGTGTGTAATATATATTTACTGTATTTTTGATATTTTATTTACAGTATATAAAATGTATTTGGTGTACTTTTAGTTAACATTATATGTACAATATATGAAATATATTTACTGTAATTTTGATATTTTATGTACAGTATATAAGATATATTTTGTGTCCTTTTGATATTTTATGTAAATTATATAATATATATTTGGTGTAGATTGTGATATTTTACATAGGGTGTGTAAGATATATTTACTGTACTTTTTGATATTTTATTTACAGTAAATAATATACATTTGGTGTAATTTTTGATATTTTATGTACAGTATATTAAACATAATTACTACAGTTTTTGATAGTTTATTTACAGTATATATAACACATATTTGGTGTACTTTTTGATATTTTATGTACAGAATGTAATATATATTTACTGTACTTTTGTTATTTTATTTACAGTATATAAAATGTATTTGGTGTACTTTTAGTTAATATTATATGTACAATATATGAAATATATTTACTGTACATTTTGATATTTCATGTTCAGTATATAAGGTATAATTGGTGTCCTTTTGATATTTTATGTAAATTATATAATATATATTTGGTGTAGATTGTGATATTTTACATAGGTTGTGTAAGATATATTTACTGTACTTTTTGATATTTTATTTACAGTAAATAATATACATTTGGTGTAATTTTTGATATTTTATGTACAGTATATTATATATAATTACTGTGGATTTGATAGTTTATTTACAGTATATATTACACATATTTGGTGTACTTTTTGATATTTTATGTACAGTATGTAATATATATTTACTGTACATTTTGATATTTTATTTACAGTATATAAAATGTATTTGGTGTACTTTTAGTTAATATTATATGTACAATATATGAAATATATTTACTGTACTTTTTGATATTTCATGTTCAGTATATAAGATATATTTGGTGTCCTTTTGATATTTTATGTAAATTATATAATATATATTTGGTGTAGTTTGTGATATTTTACATAGGGTGTGTAATATATATTTACTGTACTTTTTGGTATTTTCTTTACAGTAAATAATATATATTTGGTGTAATTTTTGATATTTTATGTACAGTATATTAAATATAATTAGTGTAGTTTGATAGTTTATTTACAGTATATATAACACATATTTGCTGTACTTTTTGATATTTTATGTACAGTATGTAATATATATTTACTGTAATTTTTGATAATTTATTTACAGTATATAAAATGTATTTGTTGTACTTTTAGTTAATATTATATATACAATATATGAAATATACTTACTGTACATTTTGATATTTTATGTACAGTATAGAAGATATATTTGGTGTCCTTTTGATATTTTATGTAAATTATATAATATATATTTGGTGAAGTTTGTGATATTGTACATAGTGTGTGTAATATATATTTACTGTACTTTTTGATATTTTATTTACAGTATATAAAATGTATTTGGTGTACTTTTAGTTAACATTATATGTACAATATATGAAATCTATTTACTGTAACTTTGATATTTTATGTACAGTATATAAGATATATTTGGTGTCCTTTTGATATTTTATGTAAATTATATAATATATATTTGGTGTAGATTGTGATATTTTACATAGGGTGTGTAAGATATATTTACTGTACTTTTTGATATTTTATTTACAGTAAATAATATACATTTGGTGTAATATTTGATATTTTATGTACAGTATATTAAACATAATTACTGCAGTTTTTGATAGTTTATTTACAGTATATATAACACATATTTGGTGTACTTTTAGTTAATATTATATATACAATATATGAAATATATTTACTGCACATTTTGATATTTTATGTACAGTATAGAAGATATATTTGGTGTCCTTTTGATATTTTATGTAAATTATATAATATATATTTGGTGAAGTTTGTGATATTTTACATAGGGTGTGTAATATATATTTACTGTACTTTTTGATATTTTATTTACAGTATATAAAATGTATTTGGTGTACTTTTAGTTAATATTATATGTACAATATATGAAATATATTTACTGTACATTTTGATATTTCATGTTCAGTATATAAGGTATATTTGGTGTCCTTTTGATATTTTATGTAAATTATATAATATATATTTGGTGTAGATTGTGATATTTTACATAGGGTGTGTAAGATATATTTACTGTACTTTTTGATATTTTATTTACAGTAAATAATATACATTTGGTGTAATTTTTGATATTTTATGTACAGTATATTAAATATAATTACTGCAGTTTTTGATAGTTTATTTACAGTATATAAAACACAAATTTGGTGTACTTTTTGATATATTATGTACAGAATATAATATATATTTACTGTACATTTTGATATTTTATTTACAGTATATAAAATGTATTTGGTGTACTTTTAGTTAATATTAAATGTACAATATATGAAATATATTTACTGTACATTTTGATATTTCATGTTCAGTATATAAGATATATTTGGTGTCCTTTTGATATTTTATGTAAATTATATAATATATATTTGGTGTAGTTTGTGATATTTTACATAGGGTGTGTAATATATATCTACTGTACTTTTTGGTATTTTCTTTACAATTAATAATATATATTTGGTGTAATCTTTGATATTTTTTGTACAGTATATTAAATATAATTAGTGTAGTTTTGGTAGTTTATTTACAGTATATATAACACATATTTGGTGTACTTTTTGATATTTTATGTACAGTATGTAATATATATTTACTGTAATTTTTGATAATTTATTTACAGTATATAAAATGTATTTGGTGTACTTTTAGTTAATATTATATATACAATATATGAAATATATTTACTGTACATTTTGATATTTTATGTACAGTATAGAAGATATATTTGGTGTCCTTTTGATATTTTATGTAAATTATATAATATATATTTGGTGAAGTTTGTGATATTTTACATAGGGTGTGTAATATATATTTACTGTATTTTTGATATTTTATTTACAGTATATAAAATGTATTTGGTGTACTTTTAGTTAACATTATATGTACAATATATGAAATATATTTACTGTAATTTTGATATTTTATGTACAGTATATAAGATATATTTGGTGTCCTTTTGATATTTTATGTAAATTATATAATATATATTTGGTGTAGATTGTGATATTTTACATAGGGTGTGTAAGATATATTTACTGTACTTTTTGATATTTTATTTACAGTAAATAATATACATTTGGTGTAATTTTTGATATTTTATGTACAGTATATTAAACATAATTACTACAGTTTTTGATAGTTTATTTACAGTATATATAACACATATTTGGTGTACTTTTTGATATTTTATGTACAGAATGTAATATATATTTACTGTACTTTTGATATTTTATTTACAGTATATAAAATGTATTTGGTGTACTTTTAGTTAATATTATATGTACAATATATGAAATATATTTACTGTACATTTTGATATTTCATGTTCAGTATATAAGGTATAATTGGTGTCCTTTTGATATTTTATGTAAATTATATAATATATATTTGGTGTAGATTGTGATATTTTACATAGGTTGTGTAAGATATATTTACTGTACTTTTTGATATTTTATTTACAGTAAATACTATACATTTGGTGTAATTTTTGATATTTTATGTACAGTATATTATATATAATTACTGTGGATTTGATAGTTTATTTACAGTATATATTACACATATTTGGTGTACTTTTTGATATTTTATGTACAGTATGTAATATATATTTACTCTACTATTTGATATTTTATTTACAGTATATAAAATGTATTTGGTGTACTTTTAGTTAATATTATATGTACAATATATGAAATATATTTACGGTACATTTTGATATTTTATGTTCAGCATATAAAGTATATATGGTGTCCTTTTGATATTTTATGTAAATTACATAATATAAATTTGGTGTAGTTTGTGATATTTTACATAGGGTGTGTAATATATATTTACTGTACTTTTTGGTATTTTCTTTACAGTAAATAATATATATTTGGTGTAATTTTTGATATTTTATGTACAGTATATTAAATATAATTAGTGTAGATTTGATAGTTTATTTACAGTATATATAACACATATTTGCTGTACTTTTTGATATTTTATGTACAGTATGTAATATATATTTACTGTAATTTTTGATAATTTATTTACAGTATATAAAATGTATTTGGTGTACTTTTAGTTAATATTATATGTACAATATATGAAATATATTTACTGTACATTTTGGTATTTTATGTACAGTATAGAAGATATATTTGGTGTCCTTTTGATATTTTATGTAAATTATATAATATATATTTGGTGAAGTTTGTGATATTTTACATAGGGTGTGTAATATATATTTACTGTACTTTTTGATATTTTATTTACAGTATATAAAATGTATTTGGTGTACTTTTAGTTAACATTATATGCACAATATATGAAATATATTTACTGTAATTTTGATATTTTATGTACAGTATATAAGATATATTTGGTGTCCTTTTGATATTTAATGTAAATTATATAATACATATTTGGTGTAGATTGTGATATTTTACATAGGATGTGTAAGATATATTTACTGTACTTTTTGATATTTTATTTACAGTAAATAATATACATTTGGTGTAATTTTTGATATTTTATGTACAGTATATTAAATATAATTACTACAGTTTTTGATAGTTTATTTACAGTATATATAACACATATTTGGTGTACTTTTTGATATTTTATGTACAGAATGTAATATATATTTACTGTACTTTTGATATTTTATTTACAGTATATAAAATGTATTTGGTGTGCTTTTAGTTAATATAATATGTACAATATATGAAATATATTTACTGTACATTTTGATATTTCATGTTCAGTATATAAGGTATATTTGGTGTCCTTTTGATATTTTATGTAAATTATATAATATATATTTGGTGTAGTTTGTGATATTTTACATAGGGTGTGTAAGATATATTTACTGTACTTTTTGATATTTTATTTACAGTAAATAATATACATTTGGAGTAATTTTTGATATTTTATGTACAGTATGTTTAATATAATTACTGCAGTTTTTGATAGTTTGTTTACAGTATATATAACACATATTTGGTGTACTTTTTGATATTTTATATACAGAAAGTAATATATATTTACTCTACTTTTGATATTTTATTTACAGTATATAAAATGTATTTGGTGTACTTTTAGTTAATATTATATGTACAATATATGAAATATATTTACTGTACTTTTTGATATTTCATGTTCAGTATATAAGATATATTTGGTGACCTTTTGATATTTTATGTAAATTATATAATATATATTTGGTGTAGTTTGTGATATTTTACATAGGGTGTGTAATGTATATTTACTGTACTTTTTGGTATTTTCTTTACAGTAAATATTATATATTTGGTGTAATTTTTGATATTTTATGTACAGTATATTAAATATAATTAGTGTAGTTTTGATAGTATATTTACAGTATATATAACACATATTTGGTGTACTTTTTGATATTTTATGTACAGTATGTAATATATATTTACTGTAATTTTTGATAATTTATTTACAGTATATAAAATGTATTTGGTGTACTTTATTTAATATTATATATACAATATATGAAATATATTTACTGTACATTTTGATACTTTATGCACAGTATAGAAGATATATTTGGTGTCCTTTTGATATTTTATGTAAATTATATAATATATATTTGGTGAAGATTGTGATATTTTACATAGGGTGTGTAATATATATTTATTGTACTTTTTGATATTTTATTTACAGTATATAATATACATTCGGTGTAATTTTTTATATTTTATGTACAGTATATTTAATATAATTAGTGTAGTTTTAATAGTTTATTTACAGTATATATAACACATATTTGGTGTACTTTTTGATATTTTTTGTACAGTATGTAATATAGATTTACTCTAATTTTTGATAATTAATTTACAGTATATGAAATGTATTTGGTGTACTTTTAGTTAATATTATATGTACAATATATGAAATATATTTACTGTACATTTTGATACTTTATGCACAGTATAGAAGATATATTTGGTGTCCTTTTGATATTTTATGTAAATTATATAATATATATTTGGTGAAGATTGTGATATTTTACATAGGGTGTGTAATATATATTTATTGTACTTTTTGATATTTTATTTACAGTATATAATATACATTCGGTGTAATTTTTTATATTTTATGTACAGTATATTTAATATAATTAGTGCAGTTTTAATAGTTTATTTACAGTATATATAACACATATTTGGTGTACTTTTTGATATTTTTTGTACAGTATGTAATATAGATTTACTCTAATTTTTGATAATTAATTTACAGTATATGAAATGTATTTGGTGTACTTTTAGTTAATATTATATGTACAATATATGAAATATATTTACTGTACTTTTTGATATTTTATGTACAGTATATAAGATATATTTGGTGTCCTTTTGATATTTTATGTAAATTATATAATATATATTTGGTGTAGATTGTGATATTTTACATAGGGTGTGTAATATATATTTACTGTACTTTTTGATATTTTATTTACAGTAAATAATATACATTTGGTTTAATTTTTGATATTTTATGTACAGTATATTAAATATAATTACTGCAGTTTTTGATAGTTTATTTGCAGCATATAAAACACAAATTTGGTGTACTTTTTGATATTTTATGTACAGAATGTAATATATATTTACTGTACTTTTGATATTTTATTTACAGTATATAAAATATATTTGGTGTACTTTTAGTTAACATTATATGCACAATATATGAAATATATTTACTGTAATTTTGATATTTTATGTACAGTATATAAGATATATTTGGTGTCCTTTTGATATTTAATGTAAATTATATAATACATATTTGGTGTAGATTGTGATATTTTACTTAGGGTGTGTAAGATATATTTACTGTACTTTTTGATATTTTATTTACAGTAAATAATATACATTTGGTGTAATTTTTGATATTTTATGTACAGTATATTAAATATAATTACTACAGTTTTTGATAGTTTATTTACAGTATATATAACACATATTTGGTGTACTTTTTGATATTTTATGTACAGAATGTAATATATATTTACTGTACTTTTGATATTTTATTTACAGTATATAAAATGTATTTGGTGTACTTTCAGTTAATATTATATGTACAATGTATGAAATATATTTACTCTACATTTTGATATTTCATGTTCAGTATATAAGGTATATTTGGTGTCCTTTTGATATTTTATGTAAATTATATAATATATATTTGGTGAAGATTGTGATATTTTACATAGGGTGTGTAATATATATTTATTGTACTTTTTGATATTTTATTTACAGTATATAATATACATTCGGTGTAATTTTTTATATTTTATGTACAGTATATTTAATATAATTAGTGTAGTTTTGATAGTTTATTTACAGTATATATAACACATATTTGGTGTACTTTTTGATATTTTATGTACAGTATGTAATATATATTTACTGTAATTTTTGATAATTTATTTACAGTATATAAAATGTATTTGGTGTACTTTATTTAATATTATATATACAATATATGAAATATATTTACTGTACATTTTGATACTTTATGCACAGTATAGAAGATATATTTGGTGTCCTTTTGATAGTTTATGTAAATTTTATAATATATATTTGGTGAAGTTTGTGATATTTTACATAGGGTGTGAAATATATATTTACTGTTCTTTTTGATATTTTATTTACAGTATATAAAATGTATTTGGTGTACTTTTAGTTAACATTATATGTACAATATATGAAATATATTTACTGTAATTTTGATATTTTATGTACAGTATATAAGATATATTTGGTGTCCTTTTGATATTTTATGTAAATTACATAATATATATTTGGTGTAGATTGTGATATTTTACATAGGGTGTGTAAGATATATTTACTGTACTTTTTGATATTTTATTTACAGTAAATATTATACATTTGGTGTAATTTTTGATATTTTATGTACAGTATATTAAATATAATTACTGCAGTTTTTGATAGTTTATTTACAGTATATAAAACACAAATTTGGTGTACTTTTTGATATTTTATGTACAGAATGTAATATATATTTACTGTACTTTTGATATTTTATTTACAGTATATAAAATGTATTTGGTGTACTTTCAGTTAATATTATATGTACAATATATGAAATATATTTACTGTACATTTTGATATTTCATGTTCAGTATATAAGATATATTTGGTGTCCTTTTGATATTTTATGTAAATTATATAATATATATTTGGTGTAGTTTGTGATATTTTACATAGGGTGTGTAATATATATTTACTGTACTTTTTGGTATTTTCTTTACAGTAAATAATATATATTTGGTGTAATTTTTGATATTTTATGTACAGTATATTAAATATAATTAGTGTAGTTTTGATAGTTTATTTACATTATATATAACACATATTTGGTGTACTTTTTGATATATTATGTACAGTATGTAATATATATTTACTGTAATTTTTGATAATTTATTTACTGTATATAAAATGTATTTGGTGTAATTTTAGTTAATATTATATGTACAATATATGAAATATATATACTGTACTTTTTGATATTTTATGTACAGTATAATATATATATTTGGTGTCCTTTTGATATTTTATGTAAATTATATAGTATATATTTGGTGAAGTTTGTGATATTTTACATAGGGTGTGTAATATATATTTACTGTACTTTTGATATTTTATTTACAGTATATAAAATGTATTTGGTGTACTTTCAGTTAATATTATATGTACAATATATGAAATATATTTACTCTACATTTTGATATTTCATGTTCAGTATATAAGGTATATTTGGTGTCCTTTTGATATTTTATGTAAATTATATAATATATATTTGGTGAAGATTGTGATATTTTACATAGGGTGTGTAATATATATTTACTGTACTTTTTGATATTTTATTTACAGTATATAATATACATTCGGTGTAATTTTTTATATTTTATGTACAGTATATTTAATATAATTAGTGTAGTTTTAATAGTTTATTTACAGTATATATAACACATATTTGGTGTACTTTTTGATATTTTATGTACAGTATGTAATATATATTTACTGTAATTTTTGATAATTTATTTACAGTATATAAAATGTATTTGGTGTACTTTATTTAATATTATATATACAATATATGAAATATATTTACTGTACATTTTGATACTTTATGCACAGTATAGAAGATATATTTGGTGTCCTTTTGATAGTTTATGTAAATTTTATAATATATATATGGTGAAGTTTGTGATATTTTACATAGGGTGTGAAATATATATTTACTGTTCTTTTTGATATTTTATTTACAGTATATAAAATGTATTTGGTGTACTTTTAGTTAACATTATATGTACAATATATGAAATATATTTACTGTAATTTTGATATTTTATGTACAGTATATAAGATATATTTGGTGTCCTTTTGATATTTTATGTAAATTACATAATATATATTTGGTGTAGATTGTGATATTTTACATAGGGTGTGTAAGATATATTTACTGTACTTTTTGATATTTTATTTACAGTAAATATTATACATTTGGTGTAATTTTTGATATTTTATGTACAGTATATTAAATATAATTACTGCAGTTTTTGATAGTTTATTTACAGTATATAAAACACAAATTTGGTGTACTATTTGATATTTTATGTACAGAGTGTAATATATATTTACTGTACTTTTGATATTTTATTTACAGTATATAAAATGTATTTGGTGTACTTTTAGTTAACATTATATGCACAATATATGAAATATATTTACTGTAATTTTGATATTTTATGTACAGTATATAAGATATATTTGGTGTCCTTTTGATATTTAATGTAAATTATATAATACATATTTGGTGTAGATTGTGATATTTTACTTAGGGTGTGTAAGATATATTTACTGTACTTTTTGATATTTTATTTACAGTAAATAATATACATTTGGTGTAATTTTTGATATTTTATGTACAGTATATTAAATATAATTACTACAGTTTTTGATAGTTTATTTACAGTATATATAACACATATTTGGTGTACTTTTTGATATTTTATGTACAGAATGTAATATATATTTACTGTACTTTTGATATTTTATTTACAGTATATAAAATGTATTTGGTGTACTTTCAGTTAATATTATATGTACAATATATGAAATATATTTACTCTACATTTTGATATTTCATGTTCAGTATATAAGGTATATTTGGTGTCCTTTTGATATTTTATGTAAATTATATAATATATATTTGGTGAAGATTGTGATATTTTACATAGGGTGTGTAATATATATTTATTGTACTTTTTGATATTTTATTTACAGTATATAATATACATTCGGTGTAATTTTTTATATTTTATGTACAGTATATTTAATGTAATTAGTGTAGTTTTAATAGTTTATTTACAGTATATATAACACATATTTGGTGTACTTTTTGATATTTTATGTACAGTATGTAATATATATTTACTGTAATTTTTGATAATTTATTTACAGTATATAAAATGTATTTGGTGTACTTTATTTAATATTATATATACAATATATGAAATATATTTACTGTACATTTTGATACTTTATGCACAGTATAGAAGATATATTTGGTGTCCTTTTGATAGTTTATGTAAATTTTATAATATATATTTGGTGAAGTTTGTGATATTTTACATAGGGTGTGAAATATATATTTACTGTTCTTTTTGATATTTTATTTACAGTATATAAAATGTATTTGGTGTACTTTTAGTTAACATTATATGTACAATATATGAAATATATTTACTGTAATTTTGATATTTTATGTACAGTATATAAGATATATTTGGTGTCCTTTTGATATTTTATGTAAATTACATAATATATATTTGGTGTAGATTGTGATATTTTACATAGGGTGTGTAAGATATATTTACTGTACTTTTTGATATTTTATTTACAGTAAATATTATACATTTGGTGTAATTTTTGATATTTTATGTACAGTATATTAAATATAATTACTGCAGTTTTTGATAGTTTATTTACAGTATATAAAACACAAATTTGGTGTACTTTTTGATATTTTATGTACAGAATGTAATATATATTTACTGTACTTTTGATATTTTATTTACAGTATATAAAATGTATTTGGTGTACTTTCAGTTAATATTATATGTACAATATATGAAATATATTTACTCTACATTTTGATATTTCATGTTCAGTATATAAGGTATATTTGGTGTCCTTTTGATATTTTATGTAAATTATATAATATATATTTGGTGAAGATTGTGATATTTTACATAGGGTGTGTAATATATATTTATTGTACTTTTTGATATTTTATTTACAGTATATAATATACATTCGGTGTAATTTTTTATATTTTATGTACAGTATATTTAATATAATTAGTGTAGTTTTAATAGTTTATTTACAGTATATATAACACATATTTGGTGTACTTTTTGATATTTTATGTACAGTATGTAATATATATTTACTGTAATTTTTGATAATTTATTTACAGTATATAAAATGTATTTGGTGTACTTTATTTAATATTATATATACAATATATGAAATATATTTACTGTACATTTTGATACTTTATGCACAGTATAGAAGATATATTTGGTGTCCTTTTGATAGTTTATGTAAATTTAATAATATATATTTGGTGAAGTTTGTGATATTTTACATAGGGTGTGAAATATATATTTACTGTTCTTTTTGATATTTTATTTACAGTATATAAAATGTATTTGGTGTACTTTTAGTTAACATTATATGTACAATATATGAAATATATTTACTGTAATTTTGATATTTTATGTACAGTATATAAGATATATTTGGTGTCCTTTTGATATTTTATGTAAATTACATAATATATATTTGGTGTAGATTGTGATATTTTACATAGGGTGTGTAAGATATATTTACTGTACTTTTTGATATTTTATTTACAGTAAATATTATACATTTGGTGTAATTTTTGATATTTTATGTACAGTATATTAAATATAATTACTGCAGTTTTTGATAGTTTATTTACAGTATATAAAACACAAATTTGGTGTACGTTTTGATATTTTATGTACAGAGTGTAATATATATTTACTGTACTTTTGATATTTTATTTACAGTATATAAAATGTATTTGGTGTACTTTTAGTTAACATTATATGTACAATATATGAAATATATTTACTGTACATTTTGATATTTCATGTTCAGTATATAAGATATATTTGGTGTCCTTTTGATATTTTATGTAAATTATATAATACATATTTGGTGTAGTTTGTGATATTTTACTTAGGGTGTGTAAGATATATTTACTGTACTTTTTGGTATTTTCTTTACAGTAAATAATATACATTTGGTGTAATTTTTGATATTTTATGTACAGTATATTAAATATAATTACTACAGTTTTTGATAGTTTATTTACAGTATATATAACACATATTTGGTGTACTTTTTGATATTTTATGTACAGAATGTAATATATATTTACTGTACTTTTGATATTTTATTTACAGTATATAAAATGTATTTGGTGTACTTTCAGTTAATATTATATGTACAATATATGAAATATATTTACTCTACATTTTGATATTTCATGTTCAGTATATAAGGTATATTTGGTGTCCTTTTGATATTTTATGTAAATTATATAATATATATTTGGTGAAGATTGTGATATTTTACATAGGGTGTGTAATATATATTTATTGTACTTTTTGATATTTTATTTACAGTATATAATATACATTCGGTGTAATTTTTTATATTTTATGTACAGTATATTTAATATAATTAGTGTAGTTTTAATAGTTTATTTACAGTATATATAACACATATTTGGTGTACTTTTTGATATTTTATGTACAGTATGTAATATATATTTACTGTAATTTTTGATAATTTATTTACAGTATATAAAATGTATTTGGTGTACTTTATTTAATATTATATATACAATATATGAAATATATTTACTGTACATTTTGATACTTTATGCACAGTATAGAAGATATATTTGGTGTCCTTTTGATAGTTTATGTAAATTTTATAATATATATTTGGTGAAGTTTGTGATATTTTACATATGGTGTGAAATATATATTTACTGTTCTTTTTGATATTTTATTTACAGTATATAAAATGTATTTGGTGTACTTTTAGTTAACATTATATGTACAATATATGAAATATATTTACTGTAATTTTGATATTTTATGTACAGTATATAAGATATATTTGGTGTCCTTTTGATATTTTATGTAAATTACATAATATATATTTGGTGTAGATTGTGATATTTTACATAGGGTGTGTAAGATATATTTACTGTACATTTTGATATTTTATTTACAGTAAATATTATACATTTGGTGTAATTTTTGATATTTTATGTACAGTATATTAAATATAATTACTGCAGTTTTTGATAGTTTATTTACAGTATATAAAACACAAATTTGGTGTACTTTTTGATATTTTATGTACAGAATGTAATATATATTTACTGTACTTTTGATATTTTATTTACAGTATATAAAATGTATTTGGTGTACTTTTAGTTAATATTATATGTACAATATATGAAATATATTTACTGTACATTTTGATATTTCATGTTCAGTATATAAGATATATTTGGTGTCCTTTTGATATTTTATGTAAATTATATAATATATATTTGGTGTAGTTTGTGATATTTTACATAGGGTGTGTAATATATATTTACTGTACTTTTTGGTATTTTCTTTACAGTAAATAATATATATTTGGTGTAATTATTGATATTTTATGTACAGTATATTAAATATAATTAGTGTAGTTTTGATAGTTTATTTACATTATATATAACACATATTTGGTGTACTTTTTGATATATTATGTACAGTATGTAATATATATTTACTGTAATTTTTGATAATTTATTTACTGTATATAAAATGTATTTGGTGTACTTTTAGTTAATATTATATGTACAATATATGAAATATATTTACTGTACTTTTTGATATTTTATGTACAGTATAATATATATATTTGGTGTCCTTTTGATATTTTATATAAATTATATAGTATATATTTGGTGAAGTTTGTGATATTTTACATAGGGTGTGTAATATATATTTACTGTACTTTTTGATATTTTATTTACAGTAAATAATATACATTTGGTTTAATTTTTGATATTTTATGTACAGTATATTAAATATAATTACTGCAGTTTTTGATAGTTTATTTACAGTATATAAAACACAAATTTGGTGTACTTTTTGGTATTTTATGTACAGAGTGTAATATATATTTACTGTTCTTTTTGATATTTTATTTACAGTATATAAAATGTATTTGGTGTACTTTTAGTTAACATTATATGTACAATATATGAAATATATTTACTGTAATTTTGATATTTTATGTACAGTATATAAGATATATTTGGTGTCCTTTTGATATTTTATGTAAATTACATAATATATATTTGGTGTAGATTGTGATATTTTACATAGGGTGTGTAAGATATATTTACTGTACTTTTTGATATTTTATTTACAGTAAATATTATACATTTGGTGTAATTTTTGATATTTTATGTACAGTATATTAAATATAATTACTGCAGTTTTTGATAGTTTATTTACAGTATATATAACACATATTTGGTGTACTTTTTGATATTTTATGTACAGAATGTAATATATATTTACTGTACTTTTGATATTTTATTTACAGTATATAAAATGTATTTGGTGTACTTTCAGTTAATATTATATGTACAATATATGAAATATATTTACTCTACATTTTGATATTTCATGTTCAGTATATAAGGTATATTTGGTGTCCTTTTGATATTTTATGTAAATTATATAATATATGTTTGGTGAAGATTGTGATATTTTACATAGGGTGTGTAATATATATTTATTGTACCTTTTGATATTTTATTTACAGTATATAATATACATTCGGTGTAACTTTTTATATTTTATGTACAGTATATTAAATATAATTAGTGTAGTTTTGATAGTTTATTTACAGTATATATAACACATATTTGGTGTACTTTTTGATATTTTATGTACAGTATGTAATATATATTTACTGTAATTTTTGATAATTTATTTACAGTATATAAAATGTATTTGGTGTACTTTATTTAATATTATATATACAATATATGAAATATATTTACTGTACATTTTGATACTTTATGCACAGTATAGAAGATATATTTGGTGTCCTTTTGATAGTTTATTATAAATTTTATAATATATATTTGGTGAAGTTTGTGATATTTTACATAGGGTGTGAAATATATATTTACTGTTCTTTTTGATATTTTATTTACAGTATATAAAATGTATTTGGTGTACTTTTAGTTAACATTATATGCACAATATATGAAATATATTTACTGTAATTTTGATATTTTATGTACAGTATATAAGATATATTTGGTGACCTTTTGATATTTTATGTAAATTACATAATATATATTTGGTGTAGATTGTGATATTTTACATAGGGTGTGTAAGATATATTTACTGTACTTTTTGATATTTTATTTACAGTAAATATTATACATTTGGTGTAATTTTTGATATTTTATGTACAGTATATTAAATATAATTACTGCAGTTTTTGATAGTTTATTTACAGTATATAAAACACAAATTTGGTGTACTTTTTGATATTTTATGTACAGAATGTAATATATATTTACTGTACTTTTGATATTTTATTTACAGTATATAAAATGTATTTGGTGTACTTTTAGTTAATATTATATGTACAATATATGAAATATATTTACTGTACATTTTGATATTTCATGTTCAGTATATAAGATATATTTGGTGTCCTTTTGATATTTTATGTAAATTATATAATATATATTTGGTGTAGTTTGTGATATTTTACATAGGGTGTGTAATATATATTTACTGTACTTTTTGGTATTTTCTTTACAGTAAATAATATATATTTGGTGTAATTTTTGATATTTTATGTACAGTATATTAAATATAATTAGTGTAGTTTTGATAGTTTATTTACATTATATATAACACATATTTGGTGTACTTTTTGATATATTATGTACAGTATGTAATATATATTTACTGTAATTTTTGATAATTTATTTACTGTATATAAAATGTATTTGGTGTACTTTTAGTTAATATTATATGTACAATATATGAAATATATTTACTGTACTTTTTGATATTTTATGTACAGTATAATATATATATGGTGTCCTTTTGATATTTTATGTAAATTATATAGTATATATTTGGTGAAGTTTGTGATATTTTACATAGGGTGTGTAATATATATTTACTGTACTTTTTGATATTTTATTTACAGTAAATAATATACATTTGGTTTAATTTTTGATATTTTATGTACAGTATATTAAATATAATTACTGCAGTTTTTGATAGTTTATTTACAGTATATAAAACACAAATTTGGTGTACTTTTTGGTATTTTATGTACAGAGTGTAATATATATTTACTGTACTTTTGATATTTTATTTACAGTATATAAAATGTATTTGGTGTACTTTTAGTTAACATTATATGCACAATATATGAAATATATTTACTGTAATTTTGATATTTTATGTACAGTATATAAGATATATTTGGTGGCCTTTTGATATTTAATGTAAATTATATAATACATATTTGGTGTAGATTGTGATATTTTACTTAGGGTGTGTAAGATATATTTACTGTACTTTTTGATATTTTATTTACAGTAAATAATATACATTTGGTGTAATTTTTGATATTTTATGTACAGTATATTAAATATAATTACTACAGTTTTTGATAGTTTATTTACAGTATATATAACACATATTTGGTGTACTTTTTGATATTTTATGTACAGAATGTAATATATATTTACTGTACTTTTGATATTTTATTTACAGTATATAAAATGTATTTGGTGTACTTTCAGTTAATATTATATGTACAATATATGAAATATATTTACTCTACATTTTGATATTTCATGTTCAGTATATAAGGTATATTTGGTGTCCTTTTGATATTTTATGTAAATTATATAATATATATTTGGTGAAGATTGTGATATTTTACATAGGGTGTGTAATATATATTTATTGTACTTTTTGATATTTTATTTACAGTATATAATATACATTCGGTGTAATTTTTTATATTTTATGTACAGTATATTAAATATAATTAGTGTAGTTTTGATAGTTTATTTACAGTATATATAACACATATTTGGTGTACTTTTTGATATATTATGTACAGTATGTAATATATATTTACTGTAATTTTTGATAATTTATTTACTGTATATAAAATGTATTTGGTGTACTTTTAGTGAATATTATATGTACAATATATGAAATATATTTACTGTACTTTTTGATATTTTATGTACAGTATATAAGATATATTTGGTGTCCTTTTGATATTTTATGTAAATTATATAGTATATATTTTGTGTAGATTGTGATATTTTACTTAGGGTGTGTAAGATATATTTACTGTACTTTTTGATATTTTATTTACAGTAAATAATATACATTTGGTTTAATTTTTGATATTTTATGTACAGTATATTAAATATAATTACTGCAGTTTTTGATAGTTTATTTACAGTATATAAAACACAAATTTGGTGTACTTTATGATATTTTATGTACAGAATGTAATATATATTTACTGTACATTTTGATATTTTACTTACAGTATATAAAATGTATTTGGTGTACTTTTAGTTAATATTATATGTACAATATATGAAATATATTTACTGTACATTTTGATATTTCATGTTCAGTATATAAGATATTTGGTGTCCTTTTGATATTTTATGTAAATTATATAATATATATTTGGTGTAGTTTGTGGTATTTTACATAGGGTGTGTAATATATATTTACTGTACTTTTTGGTATTTTCTTTACAGTAAATAATATATATTTGGTGTACTTTTTGATATTTTATGTACAGTATATTAAATATAATTAGTGTAGTTTTGATAGTTTATTTACAGTATATATAACACATATTTGGTGTACTTTTTGATATTTTATGTACAGTATGTAATATATATTTACTGTAATTTTTGATAATTTATTTACAGTATATAAAATGTATTTGGTGTACTTTTAGTTAATATTATATGTACAATATAGCTAATATATTTACTGTACATTTTGATATTTCATGTACAGTATATAAGATATATTTGGTGTCCTTTTGATATTTTATGTAAATTATATAATATATATTTGGTGTAGATTGTGATATTTTACATAGGGTGTGTAAGATATATTTACTGTTCTTTTTGATATTTTATTTACAGTAAATAATATACATTTGTTGTAATTTTTGATATTTTATGTACAGTATATTAAACATAATTACTGCAGTTTTTGATAGTTTATTTACAGTATATATAACACATATTTGGTGTACTTTTTGATATTTTATGTACAGAATGTAATATATATTTACTGAACTTTTGATATTTTATTTACAGTATATAAAATGTATTTGGTGTACTTTTAGTTAATATTATATGTACAATATAGCTAATATATTTACTGTACATTTTGATATTTCATGTTCAGTATATAAGGTAAATTTGGTGTCCTTTTGATATTTTATGTAAATTATATAATATATATTTGGTGTAGATTGTGATATTTTACATAGGGTGTGTAAGATATATTTACTGTACTTTTTGATATTTTATTTAAAGTAAATAATATACATTTGGTGTAATTTTTGATATTTTATGTACAGTATATTATATATAATTACTGTGGATTTGATAGTTTATTTACAGTATATATTACACATATTTGGTGTACTTTTTGATATTTTATGTACAGTATGTAATATATATTTACTGTAATTTTTGATAATTTTTTTACAGTATATAAAATGTATTTGGTGTACTTTATTTAATATTATATATACAATATATGAAATATATTTACTGTACATTTTGATACTTTATGCGCAGTATAGAAGATATATTTGGTGTCCTTTTGATATTTTATGTAAATTATATAATATATATTTGGTGAAGTTTGTGATATTTTACATAGGGTGTGTAATATATATTTACTGTATTTTTTGATATTTTGTTTACAGTATATAAAATGTATTTGGTGTACTTTTAGTTAACATTATATGTACAATATATGAAATATATTTACTGTAATTTTGATATTTTATGTACAGTATATAAGATATATTTTGTGTCCTTTTGATATTTTATGTAAATTATATAATATATATTTGGTGTAGATTGTGATATTTTACATAGGGTGTGTAAGATATATTTACTGTACTTTTTGATATTTTATTTACAGTAAATAATATACATTTGGTGTAATTTTTGATATTTTATGTACAGTATATTAAACATAATTACTGCAGTTTTTGATAGTTTATTTACAGTATATATAACACATATTTGGTGTGCTTTTTGATATTTTATGTACAGAATGTAATATATATTTACTGAACTTTTGATATTTTATTTACAGTATATAAAATGTATTTGGTGTACTTTTAGTTAATATTATATGTACAATATAGGAAATATATTTACTGTACATTTTGATATTTCATGTTCAGTATATAAGGTATATTTGGTGTCCTTTTGATATTTTATGTAAATTATATAATATACATTTGGTGTAGATTGTGATATTTTACATAGGGTGTGTAAGATATATTTACTGTACTTTTGATATTTTATTTACAGTAAATAATATACATTTGGTGTAATTTTTGATATTTTATGTACAGTATATTATATATAATTACTGTGGATTTGATAGTTTATTTACAGTATATATTACACATATTTGGTGTACTTTTTGATATTTTATGTACAGTATGTAATATATATTTACTCTACTATTTGATATTTTATTTACAGTATATAAAATGTATTTGGTGTACTTTTAGTTAATATTATATGTACAATATATGAAATATATTTACGGTACATTTTGATATTTTATGTTCAGCATATAAGGTATATATGGTGTCCTTTTGATATTTTATGTAAATTACATAATATAAATTTGGTGTAGATTGTGATATTTTACATAGGGTGTGTAATATATATTTACTGTACATTTTGATATTTTATTTACACTATATAAAATATATTTGGTGTACTTTTAGTTAACATTATATGTACAATATATGAAATATATTTACTGTAATTTTGATATTTTTTGTACAGTATATAAGATATATTTGGTGTCCTTTTGATATTTAATGTAAATTATATAATATATATTTGGTGTAGATTGTGATATTTTACATAGGGTGTGTAAGATATATTTACTGTACTTTTTGATATTTTATTTACAGTAAATAATATACATTTGGTTTAATTTTTGATATTTTATGTACAGTATATTAAATATAATTACTGCAGTTTTTGATAGTTTATTTACAGTATATAAAACACAAATTTGGTGTACTTTTTGATATTTTATGTACAGAATGTAATATATATTTGCTGTACATTTTGATATTTTATTTACAGTATATAAAATGTATTTGGTGTACTTTTAGTTAATATTATATGTACAATATATGAAATATATTTACTGTACATTTTGATATTTCATGTTCAGTATATAAGATATATTTGGTGTCCTTGTGATATTTTATGTAAATTATATAACATATATTTGGTGTAGTTTGTGATATTTTACATAGGGTGTGTAATATATATTTACTGTACTTTTTGGTATTTTCTTTACAGTAAATAATATATATTTGGTGTAATTTTTGATATTTTATGTACAGTATATTAAATATAATTAGTGTAGGTTTGATAGTTTATTTACAGTGTATATAACACATATTTGCTGTACTTTTTGATATTTTATGTACAGTATGTAATATATATTTACTGTAATTTTTGATAATTTATTTACAGTATATAAAATGTATTTGTTGTACTTTTAGTTAATATTATATATACAATATATGAAATATACTTACTGTACATTTTGATATTTTATGTACAGTATAGAAGATATATTTGGTGTCCTTTTGATATTTTATGAAAATTATATAATATATATTTGGTGAAGTTTGTGATATTGTACATAGTGTGTGTAATATATATTTACTGTACTTTTTGATATTTTATTTACAGTATATAAAATGTATTTGGTGTACTTTTAGTTAACATTATATGTACAATATATGAAATCTATTTACTGTAATTTTGATATTTTATGTACAGTATATAAGATATATTTGGTGTCCTTTTGATATTTTATGTAAATTATATAATATATATTTGGTGTAGATTGTGATATTTTACATAGGGTGTGTAAGATATATTTACTGTACTTTTTGATATTTTATTTACAGTAAATAATATACATTTGGTGTAATATTTGATATTTTATGTACAGTATATTAAACATAATTACTGCAGTTTTTGATAGTTTATTTACAGTATATATAACACATATTTGGTGTACTTTTGATATTTTATGTACAGAATGTAATATATATTTACTGTACTTTTGATATTTTATTTACAGTATATAAAATGTATTTGGTGTACTTTTAGTTAATATTATATGTACAATATATGAAATATATTTACTGTACATTTTGATATTTCATGTTCAGTATATAAGATATATTTGGTGTCCTTATGATATTTTATGTAAATTATATAATATATATTTGGTGTAGTTGGTGATATTTTACATAGGGTGTGTAATATATATTTACCGTACTTTTTGGTATTTTCTTTACAGTAAATAATATATATTTGGTGTAATTTTAGATATTTTATGCACAGTATATTAAATATAATTAGTGTAGTTTTGATAGTTTATTTACAGTATATATAACACATATTTGGTGTACTTTTTGATATTTTATGTACAGTATGCAATATATATTTACTGTAATTTTTGATAATTTATTTACTGTATATAAAATGTATTTGGTGTACATTTAGTTAATATTATATGTACAATATATGAAATATATTTACTGTACTTTTTGATATTTTATGTACAGTATATAATATATATTTGGTGTCCTTTTGATATTTTATGTAAATTATATAATATATATTTGTTGTAGATTGTGATATTTTACATAGGGTGTGTAATATATATTTACTGTACTTTTTGATATTTTATTCACAGTAAATAATATACATTTGGTTTAATTTTTGATATTTTATGTACAGTATATTAAATATAATTACTGCAGTTTTTGATAGTTTATTTACACTATATAAAACACAAATTTTGTGTACTTTTTGATATTTTATGTACAGAATGTAATATATATTTACTGTACTTTTGATATTTTATTTACAGTATATAAAATGTATTTGGTGTACTTTTAGTTAATATTATATGTACAATATATGAAATATATTTACTGTACATTTTGATATTTCATGTTCAGTATATAAGATATATTTGGTGTCCTTTTGATATTTTATGTAAATTATATAACATATATTTGGTGTAGTTTGTGATATTTTACATAGGGTGTGTAATATATATTTACTGTACTTTTTGGTATTTTCTGTACAGTGAATAATATATATTTGGTGTAATTTTTGATATTTTATGTACAGTATATTAAATATAATTAGTGTAGTTTTGATACTTTATTTACAGTATAGATAACACATATTTGGTGTACTTTTTGATATTTTATGTACAATATGTAATATATATTTACTGTAATTTTTGATAATTTATTTACAGTATATAAAATGTATTTGGTGTACTTTTAGTTAATATTATATATACAATCTATGAAATATATTTACTGTACATTTTGATATTTTATGTACAGTATAGAAGATATATTTGGTGTCCTTTTGATATTTTATGTAAATTATATAATATATATTTGGTGAAGTTTGTGATATTTTACATAGGGTGCGTAATATATATTTACTGTATTTTTGATATTTTATTTACAGTATATAATATACATTTGGTGTAATTTTTGATATTTTATGTACAGTATATTAAATATAATTACTGTAGTTTTTGATAGTTTATTTACAGTATATATTACACATATTTGGTGTACTTTTTGATATTTTATGTACAGTATGTAATTTATATTTACTGTATATTTGATATTTTATTTACAGTATATAAAATGTATTTGGTGTACTTTTAGTTAATATTATATGTACAATATAGGAAATATATTTACTGTACATTTTGATATTTTATGTACACTATATAAGATATATTTGGTGTCCTTTTGATATTTTATGTAAATTATATAATATATATTTGGTGTAGATTGTGATATTTTACATAGGGTGTGAAAGATATATTTACTGTACTTTTTGATATTTTATTCACAGTAAATAATATACATTTGGTTTAATTTTTGATATTTTATGTACAGTATATAAAATATAATTACTGCAGTTTTTGATAGTTTATTTACAGTATATAAAACACAAATTTGGTGTACTTTTTGATATTTTATGTACAGAATGTAATATATATTTACTGTACATTTTGATATTTTATTTACAGTATATAAAATGTATTTGGTGTACTTTTAGTTAATATTATATGTACAATATATGAAATATATTTACTGTACATTTTGATATTTCATGTTCAGTATATAAGATGTATTTGGTGTCCTTTTGATATTTTATGTAAATTATATAATATATATTTGGTGTAGTTTGTGATATTTTACATAGGGTGTGTAATATATATTTACTGTACTTTTTGGTATTTTCCTGACAGTAAATAATATATATTTGGTGTAATTTTTGATATTTTATGTACAGTATATTAAATATAACTAGTGTAGTTTTGATAGTTTATTTACAGTATATATAACACATATTTGGTGTACTTTCTGATATTTTATGTACAGTATGTAATATATATTTACTGTAATTTTTGATAATTTATTTACAGTATATAAAATGTATTTGGTGTACTTTTAGTTAATATTATATATACAAAATATGAAATATATTTACTGTACGTTTTGATATTTTATGTACAGTATAGAAGATATATTTGGTGTCCTTTTGATATTTTATGTAAATTATATAATATATATTTGGTGAAGTTTGTGATATTTTACATAGGGTGTGTAATATATATTTACTGTACTTTTTGATATTTTATTTACAGTATATAAGATAGATTTGGTGTAATTTTTGATATTTTATGTACAGTATATTAAATATAATTACTGTAGTTTTTGATAGTTTATTTACATTATATATAACACATATTTGGTGTACTTTTTGATATTTTATGTACAGTATGTAATATATATTTACTGTATTTTTGATATTTTATTTACAGTATATAAAATATATTTGGTGTACTTTTAGTTAATATTATATGTACAATATAGGAAATATATTTACTGTACATTTTGATATTTTATGTACACTATATAAGATATATTTGGTGTCCTTTTGATATTTTATGTAAATTATATAATATATATTTGGTGTAGTTTGTGATATTTTACATAGGGTGTGTAAGATATATTTAGTGTACTTTTTGATATTTTATTTACAGTAAATAATATACATTTGGTGTAATTTTTGATATTTTATGTACAGTATGTTAAATATAATTACTGCAGTTTTTGATAGTTTATTTACAGTATATATAACACATATTTGGTGTACTTTTTGATATTTTATGTACAGAATGTAATATATATTTACTGTAATTTTGATATTTTATTTACAGTATATAAAATGTATTTGGTGTACTTTTAGTTCATATTATATGTACAATATATGAAATATATTTACTGTACTTTTTGATATTTCATGTTCAGTATATAAGATATATTTGGTGTCCTTTTGATATTTTATGTAAATTATATAATATATATTTGGTGTAGTTTGTGATATTTTACATAGGGTGTGTAATATATATTTACTGTACTTTTTGGTATTTTCTTTACAGTAAATAATATATATTTGGTGTAATTTTTGATATTTTATGTACAGTATATTAAATATAATTAGTGTAGTTTTGATAGTTTATTTACAGTATATATAACACATATTTGGTGTACTTTTTGATATTTTATGTACAGTATGTAATATATATTTACTGTAATTTTTGATAATTTATTTACAGTATATAAAATGTATTTGGTGTACTTTATTTAATATTATATATACAATATATGAAATATATTTACTGTACATTTTGATACTTTATGCACAGTATAGAAGATATATTTGGTGTCCTTTTGATATTTTATGTAAATTATATAATATATGTTTGGTGAAGTTTGTGATATTTTACATAGGGTGTGTAATATATATTTACTGTACTTTTTGATATTTTGTTTACAGTATATAAAATGTATTTGGTGTACTTTTAGTTAACATTATATATACAATATATGAAATATATTTACTGTAATTTTGATATTTTATGTACAGCATATAAGATATATTTGGTGTCCTTTTGATATTTTATGTAAATTATATAATATATATTTGGTGTAGAATGTGATATTTTACATAGGGTGTGTAAGATATATTTACTGTACTTTTTGATATTTTATTTACAGTTAATATTATACATTTGGTGTAATTTTTGATATTTTATGTACAGTATATTAAATATAATTAGTGTAGTTTTGATAGTTTAATTACAGTATATATTACACATATTTGGTGTACTTTTTGATATTTTATGTACAGTATCTAATATATATTTACTGTATTTTTGTTGCTTTATTTACAGTATATAAAATCTATTTGGTGTACTATTAGTTAATATTATATGTAGAATATAGGAAATATATTTACTGTACATTTTGATATTTTATGTACACTATATAAGATATATTTGGTGTCCTTTTGATATTTTATGTAAATTATATAATATATATTTGGTGTAGATTGTGATATTTTACATAGGGAGTGTAAGATATATTTACTGTACTTTTTGATATTTTATTTACAGTAAATAATATACATTTGGTGTAATTTTTGATATTTTATGTACAGTATATTATATATATTTACTGTGGATTTGATAGTTTATTTACAGTATATATTACACATATTTGGTGTACTTTTTGATATTTTATGTACAGTATGTAATATATATTTACTCTACTATTTGATAATTTATTTACAGTATATAAAATGTATTTGGTGTACTTTTAGTTAATATTATATGTACAATATATGAAATATATTTACGGTACATTTTGATATTTTATGTTCAGCATATAAGGTATATATGGTATCCTTTCGATATTTTATGTAAATTACATAATATAAGTTTGGTGTAGATTGTGATATTTTACATAGGGTGTGTAATATATATTTACTGTATTTTTGATATTTTATTTACACTATATAAAATATATTTGGTGTGCTTTTAGTTAACATTATATGTACAATATATGAAATATATTTACTGTAATTTTGATATTTTATGTACAGTATATAAGATATATTTGGTGTCCTTTTGATATTTTATGTAAGTTATATAATATATATTTTGTGTAGATTGTGATATTTTACATAGGGTGTGTAAGATATATTTACTGTACTTTTTGATATTTTATTTACAGTAAATAATATACATTTGGTTTAATTTTAGATATTTTATGTACAGTATATTAAATATAATTACTGCAGTTTTTGATAGTTTATTTACAGTATATAAAACACAAATTTGGTGTACTTTTTGATATTTTATGTACAGAATGTAATATATATTTACTGTACATTTTGATATTTTACTTACAGTATATAAAATGTATTTGGTGTACTTTTAGTTAATATTATATGTACAATATATGAAATATATTTACTGTACATTTTGATATTTCATGTTCAGTATATAAGATATTTGGTGTCCTTTTGATATTTTATGTAAATTATATAATATATATTTGGTGTAGTTTGTGAGATTTTACATAGGGTGTGTAATATATATTTACTGTACTTTTTGGTATTTTCTTTACAGTAAATAATATATATTTGGTGTACTTTTTGATATTTTATGTACAGTATATTAAATATAATTAGTGTAGTTTTGATAGTTTATTTACAGTATATATAACACATATTTGGTGTACTTTTTGATATTTTATGTACAGTATGTAATATATATTTACTGTAATTTTTGATAATTTATTTACAGTATATAAAATGTATTTGGTGTACTTTTAGTTAATATTATATATACAATATATGAAATATATTTACTGCACATTTTGATATTTTATGTACAGTATAGAAGATATATTTGGTGTCCTTTTGATATTTTATGTAAATTATATAATATATATTTGGTGAAGTTTGTGATATTTTACATAGGGTGTGTAATATATATTTACTGTACTTTTTGATATTTTATTTACAGTATATAAAATGTATTTGGTGTACTTTTAGTTAATATTATATGTACAATATATGAAATATATTTACTGTACATTTTGATATTTCATGTTCAGTATATAAGGTATATTTGGTGTCCTTTTGATATTTTCTGTAAATTATATAATATATATTTGGTGTAGATTGTGATATTTTACATAGGGTGTGTAAGATATATTTACTGTACTTTTTATATTTTATTTACAGTAAATAATATACATTTGGTGTAATTTTTGATATTTTATGTACAGTATATTAAATATAATTACTGCAGTTTTTGATAGTTTATTTACAGTATATAAAACACAAATTTGGTGTACTTTTTGATATATTATGTACAGAATATAATATATATTTACTGAACATTTTGATATTTTATTTACAGTATATAAAATGTATTTGGTGTACTTTTAGTTAATATTAAATGTACAATATATGAAATATATTTACTGTACATTTTGATATTTCATGTTCAGTATATAAGATATATTTGGTGTCCTTTTGATATTTTATGTAAATTATATAATATATATTTGGTGTAGTTTGTGATATTTTACATAGGGTGTGTAATATATATTTACTGTACTTTTTGGTATTTTCTTTACAATTAATAATATATATTTGGTGTAATCTTTGATATTTTATGTACAGTATATTAAATATAATTAGTGTAGTTTTGATAGTTTATTTACAGTATATATAACACATATTTGGTGTACTTTTTGATATTTTATGTACAGTATGTAATATATATTTACTGTAATTTTTGATAATTTATTTACAGTATATAAAATGTATTTGGTGTACTTTTAGTTAATATTATATATACAATATATGAAATATATTTACTGTACATTTTGATATTTTATGTACAGTATAGAAGATATATTTGGTGTCCTTTTGATATTTTATGTAAATTATATAATATATATTTGGTGAAGTTTGTGATATTTTACATAGGGTGTGTAATATATATTTACTGTATTTTTGATATTTTATTTACAGTATATAAAATGTATTTGGTGTACTTTTAGTTAACATTATATGTACAATATATGAAATATATTTACTGTAATTTTGATATTTTATGTACAGTATATAAGATATATTTTGTGTCCTTTTGATATTTTATGTAAATTATATAATATATATTTGGTGTAGATTGTGATATTTTACATAGGGTGTGTAAGATATATTTACTGTACTTTTTGATATTTTATTTACAGTAAATAATATACGTTTGGTGTAATTTTTGATATTTTATGTACAGTATATTAAACATAATTACTACAGTTTTTGATAGTTTATTTACAGTATATATAACACATATTTGGTGTACTTTTTGATATTTTATGTACAGAATGTAATATATATTTACTGTACTTTTGTTATTTTATTTACAGTATATAAAATGTATTTGGTGTACTTTTAGTTAATATTATATGTACAATATATGAAATATATTTACTGTACATTTTGATATTTCATGTTCACTATATAAGGTATAATTGGTGTCCTTTTGATATTTTATGTAAATTATATAATATATATTTGGTGTAGATTGTGATATTTTACATAGGTTGTGTAAGATATATTTACTGTACTTTTTGATATTTTATTTACAGTAAATAATATACATTTGGTGTAATTTTTGATATTTTATGTACAGTATATTATATATAATTACTGTGGATTTGATAGTTTATTTACAGTATATATTACACATATTTGGTGTACTTTTTGATATTTTATGTACAGTATGTAATATATATTTACTGTACATTTTGATATTTTATTTACAGTATATAAAATGTATTTGGTGTACTTTTAGTTAATATTATATGTACAATATATGAAATATATTTACTGTACTTTTTGATATTTCATGTTCAGTATATAAGATATATTTGGTGTCCTTTTGATATTTTATGTAAATTATATAATATATATTTGGTGTAGTTTGTGATATTTTACATAGGGTGTGTAATATATATTTACTGTACTTTTTGGTATTTTCTTTACAGTAAATAATATATATTTGGTGTAATTTTTGATATTTTATGTACAGTATATTAAATATAATTAGTGTAGTTTTGATAGTTTATTTACAGTATATATAACACATATTTGCTGTACTTTTTGATATTTTATGTACAGTATGTAATATATATTTACTGTAATTTTTGATAATTTATTTACAGTATATAAAATGTATTTGTTGTACTTTTAGTTAATATTATATATACAATATATGAAATATACTTACTGTACATTTTGATATTTTATGTACAGTATAGAAGATATATTTGGTGTCCTTTTGATATTTTATGTAAATTATATAATATATATTTGGTGAAGTTTGTGATATTGTACATAGTGTGTGTAATATATATTTACTGTACTTTTTGATATTTTATTTACAGTATATAAAATGTATTTGGTGTACTTTTAGTTAACATTATATGTACAATATATGAAATCTATTTACTGTAACTTTGATATTTTATGTACAGTATATAAGATATATTTGGTGTCCTTTTGATATTTTATGTAAATTATATAATATATATTTGGTGTAGATTGTGATATTTTACATAGGGTGTGTAAGATATATTTACTGTACTTTTTGATATTTTATTTACAGTAAATAATATACATTTGGTGTAATATTTGATATTTTATGTACAGTATATTAAACATAATTACTGCAGTTTTTGATAGTTTATTTACAGTATATATAACACATATTTGGTGTACTTTTAGTTAATATTATATATACAATATATGAAATATATTTACTGCACATTTTGATATTTTATGTACAGTATAGAAGATATATTTGGTGTCCTTTTGATATTTTATGTAAATTATATAATATATATTTGGTGAAGTTTGTGATATTTTACATAGGGTGTGTAATATATATTTACTGTACTTTTTGATATTTTATTTACAGTATATAAAATGTATTTGGTGTACTTTTAGTTAATATTATATGTACAATATATGAAATATATTTACTGTACATTTTGATATTTCATGTTCAGTATATAAGGTATATTTGGTGTCCTTTTGATATTTTATGTAAATTATATAATATATATTTGGTGTAGATTGTGATATTTTACATAGGGTGTGTAAGATATATTTACTGTACTTTTTGATATTTTATTTACAGTAAATAATATACATTTGGTGTAATTTTTGATATTTTATGTACAGTATATTAAATATAATTACTGCAGTTTTTGATAGTTTATTTACAGTATATAAAACACAAATTTGGTGTACTTTTTGATATATTATGTACAGAATATAATATATATTTACTGTACATTTTGATATTTTATTTACAGTATATAAAATGTATTTGGTGTACTTTTAGTTAATATTAAATGTACAATATATGAAATATATTTACTGTACATTTTGATATTTCATGTTCAGTATATAAGATATATTTGGTGTCCTTTTGATATTTTATGTAAATTATATAATATATATTTGGTGTAGTTTGTGATATTTTACATAGGGTGTGTAATATATATTTACTGTACTTTTTGGTATTTTCTTTACAATTAATAATATATATTTGGTGTAATCTTTGATATTTTATGTACAGTATATTAAATATAATTAGTGTAGTTTTGATAGTTTATTTACAGTATATATAACACATATTTGGTGTACTTTTTGATATTTTATGTACAGTATGTAATATATATTTACTGTAATTTTTGATAATTTATTTACAGTATATAAAATGTATTTGGTGTACTTTTAGTTAATATTATATATACAATATATGAAATATATTTACTGTACATTTTGATATTTTATGTACAGTATAGAAGATATATTTGGTGTCCTTTTGATATTTTATGTAAATTATATAATATATATTTGGTGAAGTTTGTGATATTTTACATAGGGTGTGTAATATATATTTACTGTATTTTTGATATTTTATTTACAGTATATAAAATGTATTTGGTGTACTTTTAGTTAACATTATATGTACAATATATGAAATATATTTACTGTAATTTTGATATTTTATGTACAGTATATAAGATATATTTGGTGTCCTTTTGATATTTTATGTAAATTATATAATATATATTTGGTGTAGATTGTGATATTTTACATAGGGTGTGTAAGATATATTTACTGTACTTTTTGATATTTTATTTACAGTAAATAATATACATTTGGTGTAATTTTTGATATTTTATGTACAGTATATTAAACATAATTACTACAGTTTTTGATAGTTTATTTACAGTATATATAACACATATTTGGTGTACTTTTTGATATTTTATGTACAGAATATAATATATATTTACTGTACTTTTGATATTTTATTTACAGTATATAAAATGTATTTGGTGTACTTTTAGTTAATATTATATGTACAATATATGAAATATATTTACTGTACATTTTGATATTTCATGTTCAGTATATAAGGTATAATTGGTGTCCTTTTGATATTTTATGTAAATTATATAATATATATTTGGTGTAGATTGTGATATTTTACATAGGTTGTGTAAGATATATTTACTGTACTTTTTGATATTTTATTTACAGTAAATACTATACATTTGGTGTAATTTTTGATATTTTATGTACAGTATATTATATATAATTACTGTGGATTTGATAGTTTATTTACAGTATATATTACACATATTTGGTGTACTTTTTGATATTTTATGTACAGTATGTAATATATATTTACTCTACTATTTGATATTTTATTTACAGTATATAAAATGTATTTGGTGTACTTTTAGTTAATATTATATGTACAATATATGAAATATATTTACGGTACATTTTGATATTTTATGTTCAGCATATAAGGTATATATGGTGTCCTTTTGATATTTTATGTAAATTACATAATATAAATTTGGTGTAGATTGTGATATTTTACATAGGGTGTGTAATATATATTTACTGTACATTTTGATATTTTATTTACACTATATAAAATATATTTGGTGTACTTTTAGTTAACATTATATGTACAATATATGAAATATATTTACTGTAATTTTGATATTTTTTGTAAAGTATATAAGATATATTTGGTGTCCTTTTGATATTTAATGTAAATTATATAATATATATTTGGTGTAGATTTTGATATCTTACATAGGGTGTGTAAGATATATTTACTGTACTTTTTGATATTTTATTTACAGTAAATAATATACATTTGGTTTAATTTTTGATATTTTATGTACAGTATATTAAATATAATTACTGCAGTTTTTGATAGTTTATTTACAGTATATAAAACACAAATTTGGTGTACTTTTTGATATTTTATGTACAGAATGTAATATATATTTGCTGTACATTTTGATATTTTATTTACTGTATATAAAATGTATTTGGTGTACTTTTAGTTAATATTATATGTACAATATATGAAATATATTTACTGTACATTTTGATATTTCATGTTCAGTATATAAGATATATTTGGTGTCCTTGTGATATTTTATGTAAATTATATAACATATATTTGGTGTAGTTTGTGATATTTTACATAGGGTGTGTAATATATATTTACTGTACTTTTTGGTATTTTCTTTACAGTAAATAATATATATTTGGTGTAATTTTTGATATTTTATGTACAGTATATTAAATATAATTAGTGTAGATTTGATAGTTTATTTACAGTATATATAACACATATTTGCTGTACTTTTTGATATTTTATGTACAGTATGTAATATATATTTACTGTAATTTTTGATAATTTATTTACAGTATATAAAATGTATTTGGTGTACTTTTAGTTAATATTATATGTACAATATATGAAATATATTTACTGTACATTTTGATATTTTATGTACAGTATAGAAGATATATTTGGTGTCCTTTTGATATTTTATGTAAATTATATAATATATATTTGGTGAAGTTTGTGATATTTTACATAGGGTGTGTAATATATATTTACTGTACTTTTTGATATTTTATTTACAGTATATAAAATGTATTTGGTGTACTTTTAGTTAACATTATATGCACAATATATGAAATATATTTACTGTAATTTTGATATTTTATGTACAGTATATAAGATATATTTGGTGTCCTTTTGATATTTAATGTAAATTATATAATACATATTTGGTGTAGATTGTGATATTTTACATAGGATGTGTAAGATATATTTACTGTACTTTTTGATATTTTATTTACAGTAAATAATATACATTTGGTGTAATTTTTGATATTTTATGTACAGTATATTAAATATAATTACTACAGTTTTTGATAGTTTATTTACAGTATATATAACACATATTTGGTGTACTTTTTGATATTTTATGTACAGAATGTAATATATATTTACTGTACTTTTGATATTTTATTTACAGTATATAAAATGTATTTGGTGTGCTTTTAGTTAATATTATATGTACAATATATGAAATATATTTACTGTACATTTTGATATTTCATGTTCAGTATATAAGGTATATTTGGTGTCCTTTTGATATTTTATGTAAATTATATAATATATATTTGGTGTAGTTTGTGATATTTTACATAGGGTGTGTAAGATATATTTACTGTACTTTTTGATATTTTATTTACAGTAAATAATATACATTTGGAGTAATTTTTGATATTTTATGTACAGTATGTTTAATATAATTACTGCAGTTTTTGATAGTTTGTTTACAGTATATATAACACATATTTGGTGTACTTTTTGATATTTTATATACAGAAAGTAATATATATTTACTCTACTTTTGATATTTTATTTACAGTATATAAAATGTATTTGGTGTACTTTTAGTTAATATTATATGTACAATATATGAAATATATTTACTGTACTTTTTGATATTTCATGTTCAGTATATAAGATATATTTGGTGACCTTTTGATATTTTATGTAAATTATATAATATATATTTGGTGTAGTTTGTGATATTTTACATAGGGTGTGTAATGTATATTTACTGTACTTTTTGGTATTTTCTTTACAGTAAATAATATATATTTGGTGTAATTTTTGATATTTTATGTACAGTATATTAAATATAATTAGTGTAGTTTTGATAGTATATTTACAGTATATATAACACATATTTGGTGTACTTTTTGATATTTTATGTACAGTATGTAATATATATTTACTGTAATTTTTGATAATTTATTTACAGTATATAAAATGTATTTGGTGTACTTTATTTAATATTATATATACAATATATGAAATATATTTACTGTACATTTTGATACTTTATGCACAGTATAGAAGATATATTTGGTGTCCTTTTGATATTTTATGTAAATTATATAATATATATTTGGTGAAGATTGTGATATTTTACATAGGGTGTGTAATATATATTTATTGTACTTTTTGATATTTTATTTACAGTATATAATATACATTCGGTGTAATTTTTTATATTTTATGTACAGTATATTTAATATAATTAGTGTAGTTTTAATAGTTTATTTACAGTATATATAACACATATTTGGTGTACTTTTTGATATTTTTTGTACAGTATGTAATATAGATTTACTCTAATTTTTGATAATTAATTTACAGTATATGAAATGTATTTGGTGTACTTTTAGTTAATATTATATGTACAATATATGAAATATATTTACTGTACTTTTTGATATTTTATGTACAGTATATAAGATATATTTGGTGTCCTTTTGATATTTTATGTAAATTATATAATATATATTTTGTGTAGATTGTGATATTTTACATAGGGTGTGTAATATATATTTACTGTACTTTTTGATATTTTATTTACAGTAAATAATATACATTTGGTTTAATTTTTGATATTTTATGTACAGTATATTAAATATAATTACTGCAGTTTTTGATAGTTTATTTGCAGCATATAAAACACAAATTTGGTGTACTTTTTGATATTTTATGTACAGAATGTAATATATATTTACTGTACATTTTGATAATTTATTTACAGTATATAAAATGTATTTGGTGTACTTTTAGTTAATATTATATGTACAATATATGAAATATATTTACTGTACATTTTGATATTTCATGTTCAGTATATAAGATATATTTGGTGTCCTTTTGATATTTTATGTAAATTATATAATATATATTTGGTGTAGTTTGTGATATTTTACATAGGGTGTGTAATACATATTTACTGTATTTTTGGTATTTTCTTTACAGTAAATAATATATATTTGGTGTAATTTTTGATATTTTATGTACAGTATATTAAATATAATTAGTGTAGTTTTGATAGTTTATTTACAATATATATAACACATATTTGGTGTACTTTTTGATATTTTATGTACAGTATGTAATATATATTTACTGTAATTTTTGATAATTTATTTACTGTATATAAAATGTATTTGGTGTACTTTTAGTTAATATTATATGTACAATATATGAAATATATTTACTGTACATTTTGATATTTTATGTACAGTATATAATCTATATTTGGTGTCCTTTTCATATTTTATGTAAATTATATAATATATATTTGGTGAAGTTTGTGATATTTTACATAGGGTGTGTAATATATATTTACTGTACTTTTTGATATTTTATTTACAGTATATAATATACATTTGGTGTAATTTTTGATATTTTATGTACAGTATATTAAATATAATTACTGTAGTTTTTGATAGTTTATTTACAGTATATATTACACATATTTGGTGTACTTTTTGATATTTTATGTACATTATGTAATTTATATTTACTGTATATTTGATATTTTATTTACAGTATATAAAATGTATTTGGTGTACTTTTAGTTAATATTATATGTACAATATAGGAAATATATTTACTGTACATTTTGATATTTTATGTACACTATATAAGATATATTTGGTGTCCTTTTGATATTTTATGTAAATTATATAATATATATTTGGTGTAGTTTGTGATATTTTACATAGGGTGTGTAATATATGTTTAGTGTACTTTTTGATATTTTATTTACAGTAAATAATATACATTTGGTGTAATTTTTGATATTTTATGTACAGTATGTTAAATATAATTACTGCAGTTTTTGATAGTTTATTTACAGTATATATAACACATATTTGGTGTACTTTTTGATATTTTATGTACAGTATGTAATATATATTTACTGTAATTTTTGATAATTTATTTACAGTATATAAAATGTATTTGGTGTACTTTATTTAATATTATATATACAATATATGAAATATATTTACTGTAATTTTGATATTTTATGTACAGTATATAAGATATATTTTGTGTCCTTTTGATATTTTATGTAAATTATATAATATATATTTGGTGTAGATTGTGATATTTTACATAGGGTGTGTAAGATATATTTACTGTACTTTTTGATATTTTATTTACAGTAAATAATATACATTTGGTGTAATTTTTGATATTTTATGTACAGTATATTAAACATAATTACTACAGTTTTTGATAGTTTATTTACAGTATATATAACACATATTTGGTGTACTTTTTGATATTTTATGTACAGAATGTAATATATATTTACTGTACTTTTGTTATTTTATTTACAGTATATAAAATGTATTTGGTGTACTTTTAGTTAATATTATATGTACAATATATGAAATATATTTACTGTACATTTTGATATTTCATGTTCAGTATATAAGGTATAATTGGTGTCCTTTTGATATTTTATGTAAATTATATAATATATATTTTGTGTAGATTGTGATATTTTACAAAGGTTGTGTAAGATATATTTACTGTACTTTTTGATATTTTATTTACAGTAAATAATATACATTTGGTGTAATTTTTGATATTTTATGTACAGTATATTATATATAATTACTGTGGATTTGATAGTTTATTTACAGTATATATTACACATATTTGGTGTACTTTTTGATATTTTATGTACAGTATGTAATATATATTTACTGTACATTTTGATATTTTATTTACAGTATATAAAATGTATTTGGTGTACTTTTAGTTAATATTATATGTACAATATATGAAATATATTTACTGTACTTTTTGATATTTCATGTTCAGTATATAAGATATATTTGGTGTCCTTTTGATATTTTATGTAAATTATATAATATATATTTGGTGTAGTTTGTGATATTTTACATAGGGTGTGTAATATATATTTACTGTACTTTTTGGTATTTTCTTTACAGTAAATAATATATATTTGGTGTACTTTTTGATATTTTACGTACAGTATATTAAATATAATTAGTGTAGTTTTGATAGTTTATTTACAGTATATATACCACATATTTGGTGTACTTTTTGATATTTTATGTACAGTATGTAATATATATTTACTGTAATTTTTGATAATTTATTTACAGTATATAAAATGTATTTGGTGTACTTTTAGTTAATATTATATATACAATATATGAAATATATTTACTGCACATTTTGATATTTTATGTACAGTATAGAAGATATATTTGGTGTCCTTTTGATATTTTATGTAAATTATATAATATATATTTGGTGAAGTTTGTGATATTTTACATAGGGTGTGTAATATATATTTACTGTACTTTTTGATATTTTATTTACAGTATATAAAATGTATTTGGTGTACTTTTAGTTAATATTATATGTACAATATATGAAATATATTTACTGTACATTTTGATATTTCATGTTCAGTATATAAGGAATATTTGGTGTCCTTTTGATATTTTATGTAAATTATATAATATATATTTGGTGTAGATTGTGATATTTTACATAGGGTGTGTAAGATATATTTACTGTACTTTTTATATTTTATTTACAGTAAATAATATACATTTGGTGTAATTTTTGATATTTTATGTACAGTATATTAAATATAATTACTGCAGTTTTTGATAGTTTATTTACAGTGTATAAAACACAAATTTGGTGTACTTTTTGATATATTATGTACAGAATATAATATATATTTACTGAACATTTTGATATTTTATTTACAGTATATAAAATGTATTTGGTGTACTTTTAGTTAATATTAAATGTACAATATATGAAATATATTTACTGTACATTTTGATATTTCATGTTCAGTATATAAGATATATTTGGTGTCCTTTTGATATTTTATGTAAATTATATAATATATATTTGGTGTAGTTTGTGATATTTTACATAGGGTGTGTAATATATATTTACTGTATTTTTGGTATTTTCTTTACAATTAATAATATATATTTGGTGTAATCTTTGATATTTTATGTACAGTATATTAAATATAATTAGTGTAGTTTTGATAGTTTATTTACAGTATATATAACACATATTTGGTGTACTTTTTGATATTTTATGTACAGTATGTAATATATATTTACTGTAATTTTTGATAATTTATTTACAGTATATAAAATGTATTTGGTGTACTTTTAGTTAATATTATATATACAATATATGAAATATATTTACTGTACATTTTGATATTTTATGTACAGTATAGAAGATATATTTGGTGTCCTTTTGATATTTTATGTAAATTATATAATATATATTTGGTGAAGTTTGTGATATTTTACATAGGGTGTGTAATATATATTTACTGTATTTTTGATATTTTATTTACAGTATATAAAATGTATTTGGTGTACTTTTAGTTAACATTATATGTACAATATATGAAATATATTTACTGTAATTTTGATATTTTATGTACAGTATATAAGATATATTTTGTGTCCTTTTGATATTTTATGTAAATTATATAATATATATTTGGTGTAGATTGTGATATTTTACATAGGGTGTGTAAGATATATTTACTGTACTTTTTGATATTTTATTTACAGTAAATAATATACATTTGGTGTAATTTTTGATATTTTATGTACAGTATATTAAACATAATTACTACAGTTTTTGATAGTTTATTTACAGTATATATAACACATATTTGGTGTACTTTTTGATATTTTATGTACAGAATGTAATATATATTTACTGTACTTTTGTTATTTTATTTACAGTATATAAAATGTATTTGGTGTACTTTTAGTTAATATTATATGTACAATATATGAAATATATTTACTGTACATTTTGATATTTCATGTTCAGTATATAAGGTATAATTGGTGTCCTTTTGATATTTTATGTAAATTATATAATATATATTTGGTGTAGATTGTGATATTTTACATAGGTTGTGTAAGATATATTTACTGTACTTTTTGATATTTTATTTACAGTAAATAATATACATTTGGTGTAATTTTTGATATTTTATGTACAGTATATTATATATAATTACTGTGGATTTGATAGTTTATTTACAGTATATATTACACATATTTGGTGTACTTTTTGATATTTTATGTACAGTATGTAATATATATTTACTGTACATTTTGATATTTTATTTACAGTATATAAAATGTATTTGGTGTACTTTTAGTTAATATTATATGTACAATATATGAAATATATTTACTGTACTTTTTGATATTTCATGTTCAGTATATAAGATATATTTGGTGTCCTTTTGATATTTTATGTAAATTATATAATATATATTTGGTGTAGTTTGTGATATTTTACATAGGGTGTGTAATATATATTTACTGTACTTTTTGGTATTTTCTTTACAGTAAATAATATATATTTGGTGTAATTTTTGATATTTTATGTACAGTATATTAAATATAATTAGTGTAGTTTTGATAGTTTATTTACAGTATATATAACACATATTTGCTGTACTTTTTGATATTTTATGTACAGTATGTAATATATATTTACTGTAATTTTTGATAATTTATTTACAGTATATAAAATGTATTTGTTGTACTTTTAGTTAATATTATATATACAATATATGAAATATACTTACTGTACATTTTGATATTTTATGTACAGTATAGAAGATATATTTGGTGTCCTTTTGATATTTTATGTAAATTATATAATATATATTTGGTGAAGTTTGTGATATTGTACATAGTGTGTGTAATATATATTTACTGTACTTTTTGATATTTTATTTACAGTATATAAAATGTATTTGGTGTACTTTTAGTTAACATTATATGTACAATATATGAAATCTATTTACTGTAACTTTGATATTTTATGTACAGTATATAAGATATATTTGGTGTCCTTTTGATATTTTATGTAAATTATATAATATATATTTGGTGTAGATTGTGATATTTTACATAGGGTGTGTAAGATATATTTACTGTACTTTTTGATATTTTATTTACAGTAAATAATATACATTTGGTGTAATATTTGATATTTTATGTACAGTATATTAAACATAATTACTGCAGTTTTTGATAGTTTATTTACAGTATATATAACACATATTTGGTGTACTTTTAGTTAATATTATATATACAATATATGAAATATATTTACTGCACATTTTGATATTTTATGTACAGTATAGAAGATATATTTGGTGTCCTTTTGATATTTTATGTAAATTATATAATATATATTTGGTGAAGTTTGTGATATTTTACATAGGGTGTGTAATATATATTTACTGTACTTTTTGATATTTTATTTACAGTATATAAAATGTATTTGGTGTACTTTTAGTTAATATTATATGTACAATATATGAAATATATTTACTGTACATTTTGATATTTCATGTTCAGTATATAAGGTATATTTGGTGTCCTTTTGATATTTTATGTAAATTATATAATATATATTTGGTGTAGATTGTGATATTTTACATAGGGTGTGTAAGATATATTTACTGTACTTTTTGATATTTTATTTACAGTAAATAATATACATTTGGTGTAATTTTTGATATTTTATGTACAGTATATTAAATATAATTACTGCAGTTTTTGATAGTTTATTTACAGTATATAAAACACAAATTTGGTGTACTTTTTGATATATTATGTACAGAATATAATATATATTTACTGTACATTTTGATATTTTATTTACAGTATATAAAATGTATTTGGTGTACTTTTAGTTAATATTAAATGTACAATATATGAAATATATTTACTGTACATTTTGATATTTCATGTTCAGTATATAAGATATATTTGGTGTCCTTTTGATATTTTATGTAAATTATATAATATATATTTGGTGTAGTTTGTGATATTTTACATAGGGTGTGTAATATATATTTACTGTACTTTTTGGTATTTTCTTTACAATTAATAATATATATTTGGTGTAATCTTTGATATTTTATGTACAGTATATTAAATATAATTAGTGTAGTTTTGATAGTTTATTTACAGTATATATAACACATATTTGGTGTACTTTTTGATATTTTATGTACAGTATGTAATATATATTTACTGTAATTTTTGATAATTTATTTACAGTATATAAAATGTATTTGGTGTACTTTTAGTTAATATTATATATACAATATATGAAATATATTTACTGTACATTTTGATATTTTATGTACAGTATAGAAGATATATTTGGTGTCCTTTTGATATTTTATGTAAATTATATAATATATATTTGGTGAAGTTTGTGATATTTTACATAGGGTGTGTAATATATATTTACTGTATTTTTGATATTTTATTTACAGTATATAAAATGTATTTGGTGTACTTTTAGTTAACATTATATGTACAATATATGAAATATATTTACTGTAATTTTGATATTTTATGTACAGTATATAAGATATATTTGGTGTCCTTTTGATATTTTATGTAAATTATATAATATATATTTGGTGTAGATTGTGATATTTTACATAGGGTGTGTAAGATATATTTACTGTACTTTTTGATATTTTATTTACAGTAAATAATATACATTTGGTGTAATTTTTGATATTTTATGTACAGTATATTAAACATAATTACTACAGTTTTTGATAGTTTATTTACAGTATATATAACACATATTTGGTGTACTTTTTGATATTTTATGTACAGAATGTAATATATATTTACTGTACTTTTGATATTTTATTTACAGTATATAAAATGTATTTGGTGTACTTTTAGTTAATATTATATGTACAATATATGAAATATATTTACTGTACATTTTGATATTTCATGTTCAGTATATAAGGTATATTTGGTGTCCTTTTGATATTTTATGTAAATTATATAATATATATTTGGTGTAGATTGTGATATTTTACATAGGTTGTGTAAGATATATTTACTGTACTTTTTGATATTTTATTTACAGTAAATACTATACATTTGGTGTAATTTTTGATATTTTATGTACAGTATATTATATATAATTACTGTGGATTTGATAGTTTATTTACAGTATATATTACACATATTTGGTGTACTTTTTGATATTTTATGTACAGTATGTAATATATATTTACTCTACTATTTGATATTTTATTTACAGTATATAAAATGTATTTGGTGTACTTTTAGTTAATATTATATGTACAATACATGAAATATATTTACGGTACATTTTGATATTTTATGTTCAGCATATAAAGTATATATGGTGTCCTTTTGATATTTTATGTAAATTACATAATATAAATTTGGTGTAGATTGTGATATTTTACATAGGGTGTGTAATATATATTTACTGTACATTTTGATATTTTATTTACACTATATAAAATATATTTGGTGTACTTTTAGTTAACATTATATGTACAATATATGAAATATATTTACTGTAATTTTGATATTTTTTGTAAAGTATATAAGATATATTTGGTGTCCTTTTGATATTTAATGTAAATTATATAATATATATTTGGTGTAGATTTTGATATCTTACATAGGGTGTGTAAGATATATTTACTGTACTTTTTGATATTTTATTTACAGTAAATAATATACATTTGGTTTAATTTTTGATATTTTATGTACAGTATATTAAATATAATTACTGCAGTTTTTGATAGTTTATTTACAGTATATAAAACACAAATTTGGTGTACTTTTTGATATTTTATGTACAGAATGTAATATATATTTGCTGTACATTTTGATATTTTATTTACAGTATATAAAATGTATTTGGTGTACTTTTAGTTAATATTATATGTACAATATATGAAATATATTTACTGTACATTTTGATATTTCATGTTCAGTATATAAGATATATTTGGTGTCCTTGTGATATTTTATGTAAATTATATAACATATATTTGGTGTAGTTTGTGATATTTTACATAGGGTGTGTAATATATATTTACTGTACTTTTTGGTATTTTCTTTACAGTAAATAATATATATTTGGTGTAATTTTTGATATTTTATGTACAGTATATTAAATATAATTAGTGTAGATTTGATAGTTTATTTACAGTATATATAACACATATTTGCTGTACTTTTTGATATTTTATGTACAGTATGTAATATATATTTACTGTAATTTTTGATAATTTATTTACAGTATATAAAATGTATTTGGTGTACTTTTAGTTAATATTATATGTACAATATATGAAATATATTTACTGTACATTTTGGTATTTTATGTACAGTATAGAAGATATATTTGGTGTCCTTTTGATATTTTATGTAAATTATATAATATATATTTGGTGAAGTTTGTGATATTTTACATAGGGTGTGTAATATATATTTACTGTACTTTTTGATATTTTATTTACAGTATATAAAATGTATTTGGTGTACTTTTAGTTAACATTATATGCACAATATATGAAATATATTTACTGTAATTTTGATATTTTATGTACAGTATATAAGATATGTTTGGTGTCCTTTTGATATTTAATGTAAATTATATAATACATATTTGGTGTAGATTGTGATATTTTACATAGGATGTGTAAGATATATTTACTGTACTTTTTGATATTTTATTTACAGTAAATAATATACATTTGGTGTAATTTTTGATATTTTATGTACAGTATATTAAATATAATTACTACAGTTTTTGATAGTTTATTTACAGTATATATAACACATATTTGGTGTACTTTTTGATATTTTATGTACAGAATGTAATATATATTTACTGTACTTTTGATATTTTATTTACAGTATATAAAATGTATTTGGTGTGCTTTTAGTTAATATTATATGTACAATATATGAAATATATTTACTGTACATTTTGATATTTCATGTTCAGTATATAAGGTATATTTGGTGTCCTTTTGATATTTTATGTAAATTATATAATATATATTTGGTGTAGTTTGTGATATTTTACATAGGGTGTGTAAGATATGTTTACTGTACTTTTTGATATTTTATTTACAGTAAATAATATACATTTGGAGTAATTTTTGATATTTTATGTACAGTATGTTTAATATAATTACTGCAGTTTTTGATAGTTTGTTTACAGTATATATAACACATATTTGGTGTACTTTTTGATATTTTATATACAGAAAGTAATATATATTTACTCTACTTTTGATATTTTATTTACAGTATATAAAATGTATTTGGTGTACATTTAGTTAATATTATATGTACAATATATGAAATATATTTACTGTACTTTTTGATATTTCATGTTCAGTATATAAGATATATTTGGTGACCTTTTGATATTTTATGTAAATTATATAATATATATTTGGTGTAGTTTGTGATATTTTACATAGGGTGTGTAATGTATATTTACTGTACTTTTTGGTATTTTCTTTACAGTAAATAATATTTATTTGGTGTAATTTTTGATATTTTATGTACAGTATATTAAATATAATTAGTGTAGTTTTGATAGTATATTTACAGTATATATAACACATATTTGGTGTACTTTTTGATATTTTATGTACAGTATGTAATATATATTTACTGTAATTTTTGATAATTTATTTACAGTATATAAAATGTATTTGGTGTACTTTATTTAATATTATATATACAATATATGAAATATATTTACTGTACATTTTGATACTTTATGCACAGTATAGAAGATATATTTGGTGTCCTTTTGATATTTTATGTAAATTATATAATATATATTTGGTGAAGATTGTGATATTTTACATAGGGTGTGTAATATATATTTATTGTACTTTTGATATTTTATTTACAGTATATAATATACATTCGGTGTAATTTTTTATATTTTATGTACAGTATATTTAATATAATTAGTGTAGTTTTAATAGTTTATTTACAGTATATATAACACATATTTGGTGTACTTTTTGATATTTTTTGTACAGTATGTAATATAGATTTACTCTAATTTTTGATAATTAATTTACAGTATATGAAATGTATTTGGTGTACTTTTAGTTAATATTATATGTACAATATATGAAATATATTTACTGTACTTTTTGATATTTTATGTACAGTATATAAGATATATTTGGTGTCCTTTTGATATTTTATGTAAATTATATAATATATATTTGGTGTAGATTGTGATATTTTACATAGGGTGTGTAATATATATTTACTGTACTTTTTGATATTTTATTTACAGTAAATAATATACATTTGGTTTAATTTTTGATATTTTATGTACAGTATATTAAATATAATTACTGCAGTTTTTGATAGTTTATTTGCAGCATATAAAACACAAATTTGGTGTACTTTTTGATATTTTATGTACAGAATGTAATATATATTTACTGTACATTTTGATAATTTATTTACAGTATATAAAATGTATTTGGTGTACTTTTAGTTAATATTATATGTACAATATATGAAATATATTTACTGTACATTTTGATATTTCATGTTCAGTATATAAGATATATTTGGTGTCCTTTTGATATTTTATGTAAATTATATAATATATATTTGGTGTAGTTTGTGATATTTTACATAGGGTGTGTAATACATATTTACTGTATTTTTGGTATTTTCTTTACAGTAAATAATATATATTTGGTGTAATTTTTGATATTTTATGTACAGTATATTAAATATAATTAGTGTAGTTTTGATAGTTTATTTACAATATATATAACACATATTTGGTGTACTTTTTGATATTTTATGTACAGTATGTAATATATATTTACTGTAATTTTTGATAATTTATTTACTGTATATAAAATGTATTTGGTGTACTTTTAGTTAATATTATATGTACAATATATGAAATATATTTACTGTACATTTTGATATTTTATGTACAGTATATAATCTATATTTGGTTTCCTTTTCATATTTTATGTAAATTATATAATATATATTTGGTGTAGATTGTGATATTTTACATAGGGTGTGTAATATATATTTACTGTACTTTTTGGTATTTTCTTTACAGTAAATAATATATATTTGGTGTAATTTTTGATATTTTATGTACAGTATATTAAATATAATTAGTGTAGTTTTGATAGTTTATTTACAGTATATATAACACATATTTGGTGTACTTTTTGATATTTTATGTACAGTATGTAATATATATTTACTGTAATTTTTGATAATTTATTTACAGTATATAAAATGAATTTGTTGTACTTTTAGTTAATATTATATATGCAATATATGAAATATATTTACTGTACATTTTGATATTTTATGTACAGTATAGAAGATATATTTGGTGTCCTTTTGATATTTTATGTAAATTATATAATATATATTTGGTGAAGTTTGTGATATTTTACATAGGGTGTGTAATATGTATTTACTGTACTTTTTGATATTTTATTTACAGTATATAATATACATTTGGTGTAATTTTTGATATTTTATGTACAGTATATTAAATATAATTACTGTAGTTTTTGATAGTTTATTTACAGTATATATTACACATATTTGGTGTACTTTTTGATATTTTATGTACATTATGTAATTTATATTTACTGTATATTTGATATTTTATTTACAGTATATAAAATGTATTTGGTGTACTTTTAGTTAATATTATATGTACAATATAGGAAATATATTTACTGTACATTTTGATATTTTATGTACACTATATAAGATATATTTGGTGTCCTTTTGATATTTTATGTAAATTATATAATATATATTTGGTGTAGTTTGTGATATTTTACATAGGGTGTGTAATATATGTTTAGTGTACTTTTTGATATTTTATTTACAGTAAATAATATACATTTGGTGTAATTTTTGATATTTTATGTACAGTATGTTAAATATAATTACTGCAGTTTTTGATAGTTTATTTACAGTATATATAACACATATTTGGTGTACTTTTTGATATTTTATGTACAGTATGTAATATATATTTACTGTAATTTTTGATAATTTATTTACAGTATATAAAATGTATTTGGTGTACTTTATTTAATATTATATATACAATATATGAAATATATTTACTGTAATTTTGATATTTTATGTACAGTATATAAGATATATTTTGTGTCCTTTTGATATTTTATGTAAATTATATAATATATATTTGGTGTAGATTGTGATATTTTACATAGGGTGTGTAAGATATATTTACTGTACTTTTTGATATTTTATTTACAGTAAATAATATACATTTGGTGTAATTTTTGATATTTTATGTACAGTATATTAAACATAATTACTACAGTTTTTGATAGTTTATTTACAGTATATATAACACATATTTGGTGTACTTTTTGATATTTTATGTACAGAATGTAATATATATTTACTGTACTTTTGTTATTTTATTTACAGTATATAAAATGTATTTGGTGTACTTTTAGTTAATATTATATGTACAATATATGAAATATATTTACTGTACATTTTGATATTTCATGTTCAGTATATAAGGTATAATTGGTGTCCTTTTGATATTTTATGTAAATTATATAATATATATTTGGTGTAGATTGTGATATTTTACATAGGTTGTGTAAGATATATTTACTGTACTTTTTGATATTTTATTTACAGTAAATAATATACATTTGGTGTAATTTTTGATATTTTATGTACAGTATATTATATATAATTACTGTGGATTTGATAGTTTATTTACAGTATATATTACACATATTTGGTGTACTTTTTGATATTTTATGTACAGTATGTAATATATATTTACTGTACATTTTGATATTTTATTTACAGTATATAAAATGTATTTGGTGTACTTTTAGTTAATATTATATGTACAATATATGAAATATATTTACTGTACTTTTTGATATTTCATGTTCAGTATATAAGATATATTTGGTGTCCTTTTGATATTTTATGTAAATTATATAATATATATTTGGTGTAGTTTGTGATATTTTACATAGGGTGTGTAATATATATTTACTGTACTTTTTGGTATTTTCTTTACAGTAAATAATATATATTTGGTGTAATTTTTGATATTTTATGTACAGTATATTAAATATAATTAGTGTAGTTTTGATAGTTTATTTACAGTATATATAACACATATTTGCTGTACTTTTTGATATTTTATGTACAGTATGTAATATATATTTACTGTAATTTTTGATAATTTATTTACAGTATATAAAATGTATTTTTTGTACTTTTAGTTAATATTATATATACAATATATGAAATATACTTACTGTACATTTTGATATTTTATGTACAGTATAGAAGATATATTTGGTGTCCTTTTGATATTTTATGTAAATTATATAATATATATTTGGTGAAGTTTGTGATATTGTACATAGTGTGTGTAATATATATTTACTGTACTTTTTGATATTTTATTTACAGTATATAAAATGTATTTGGTGTACTTTTAGTTAACATTATATGTACAATATATGAAATCTATTTACTGTAACTTTGATATTTTATGTACAGTATATAAGATATATTTGGTGTCCTTTTGATATTTTATGTAAATTATATAATATATATTTGGTGTAGATTGTGATATTTTACATAGGGTGTGTAAGATATATTTACTGTACTTTTTGATATTTTATTTACAGTAAATAATATACATTTGGTGTAATATTTGATATTTTATGTACAGTATATTAAACATAATTACTGCAGTTTTTGATAGTTTATTTACAGTATATATAACACATATTTGGTGTACTTTTAGTTAATATTATATATACAATATATGAAATATATTTACTGCACATTTTGATATTTTATGTACAGTATAGAAGATATATTTGGTGTCCTTTTGATATTTTATGTAAATTATATAATATATATTTGGTGAAGTTTGTGATATTTTACATAGGGTGTGTAATATATATTTACTGTACTTTTTGATATTTTATTTACAGTATATAAAATGTATTTGGTGTACTTTTAGTTAATATTATATGTACAATATATGAAATATATTTACTGTACATTTTGATATTTCATGTTCAGTATATAAGGTATATTTGGTGTCCTTTTGATATTTTATGTAAATTATATAATATATATTTGGTGTAGATTGTGATATTTTACATAGGGTGTGTAAGATATATTTACTGCACTTTTTGATATTTTATTTACAGTAAATAATATACATTTGGTGTAATTTTTGATATTTTATGTACAGTATATTATATATAATTACTGTGGATTTGATAGTTTATTTACAGTATATATTACACATATTTGGTGTACTTTTTGATATTTTATGTACAGTATGTAATATATATTTACTCTACTATTTGATATTTTATTTACAGTATATAAAATGTATTTGGTGTACTTTTAGTTAATATTATATGTACAATATATGAAATATATTTACGGTACATTTTGATATTTTATGTTCAGCATATAAGGTATATATGGTGTCCTTTTGATATTTTATGTAAATTACATAATATAAATTTGGTGTAGATTGTGATATTTTACATAGGGTGTTTAATATATATTTACTGTACATTTTGATATTTTATTTACACTATATAAAATGTATTTGGTGTACTTTTAGTTAACATTATATGTACAATATATGAAATATATTTACTGTAATTTTGATATTTTATGTACAGTATATAAGATATATTTGGTGTCCTTTTGATATTTTATGTAAATTATATAATATATATTTGGTGTAGATTGTGATATTTTACATAGGGTGTGTAAGATATATTTACTGTACTTTTTGATATTTTATTTACAGTAAATAAAATACCTTTGGTGTAATTTTTGATATTTTATGTACAGTATATTAAACATAATTACTGCAGTTTTTGATAGTTTATTTACAGTATATATAACACATATTTGGTGTACTTTTTGATATTTTATGTACAGAATGTAATATATATTTACTGTACTTTTGATATTTTATTTACAGTATATAAAATGTATTTGGTGTACTTTTAGTTAATATTATATATACAATATATGAAATATATTTACTGTAGTTTTTGATATTTAATGTACAGTATATAAGATATATTTGGTGTCCTTTTGATATTTTATGTAAATTATATGATATATACTTGGTGTAGATTGTGATATTTTACATAGGGTGTGTAATATATATTTACTGTACTTTTTGATATTTTATTTACAGTAAATAATATACATTTGGTTTAATTTTTGATATTTTATGTACAGTATATTAAATATAATTACTGCAGTTTTTGATAGTTTATTTACTGTATATAAAACACAAATTTGGTGTACTTTTGATATTTTATGTACAGAATGTAATATATATTTACTGTACATTTTGATATTTTATTTACAGTATATAAAATGTATTTGGTGTACTTTTAGTTAATATTATATGTTCAATATATGAAATATATTTACTGTACATTTTGATATTTCATGTTCAGTATATAAGATATATTTGGTGTCCTTTTGATATTTTACGTAAATTATATAATATATATTTGGTGTAGTTGGTGATATTTTACATAGGGTGTGTAATGTATATTTACCGTACTTTTTGGTATTTTCTTTACAGTAAATAATATATATTTGGTGTAATTTTAGATATTTTATGTACAGTATATTAAATATAATTAGTGTAGTTTTGATAGTTTATTTACAGTATATATAACACATATTTGCTGTACTTTTTGATATTTTATGTACAGTATGTAATATATATTTACTGTAATTTTTGATAATTTATTTACAGTATATAAAATGTATTTGTTGTACTTTTAGTTAATATTATATATACAATATATGAAATATACTTACTGTACATTTTGATATTTTATGTACAGTATAGAAGATATATTTGGTGTCCTTTTGATATTTTATGTAAATTATATAATATATATTTGGTGAAGTTTGTGATATTGTACATAGGGTGTGTAATATATATTTACTGTACTTTTTGATATTTTATTTACAGTATATAAAATGTATTTGGTGTACTTTTAGTTAACATTTATGTACAATATATGAAATCTATTTACTGTAATTTTGATATTTTATGTACAGTATATAAGATATATTTGGTGTCCTTTTGATATTTTATGTAAATTATATAATATATATTTGGTGTAGATTGTGATATTTTACATAGGGTGTGTAAGATATATTTACTGTACTTTTTGATATTTCATTTACAGTAAATAATATACATTTGGTGTAATTTTTGATATTTTATGTACAGTATATTAAACATAATTACTGCAGTTTTTGATAGTTTATTTACAGTATATATAACACATATTTGGTGTACTTTTGATATTTTATGTACAGAATGTAATATATATTTACTGTACTTTTGATATTTTATTTACAGTATATAAAATGTATTTGGTGTACTTTTAGTTAATATTATATGTACAATATATGAAATATATTTACTGTAGTTTTTGATATTTTATGTACAGTATATAAAATATATTTGGTGTCCTTTTGATATTTTATGTAAATTATATGATATATATTTGGTGTAGATTGTGATATTTTACATAGGGTGTGTATTATATATTTACTGTACTTTTTGATATTTTATTTACAGTAAATAATATATATTTGGTTTAATTTTTGATATTTTATGTACAGTATATTAAATATAATTACTGCAGTTTTTGATAGTTTATTTACAGTATATAAAACACAAATTTGGTGTACATTTGATATTTTATGTACAGAATGTAATATATATTTACTGTACATTTTGATATTTTATTTACAGTATATAAAATGTATTTGGTGTACTTTTAGTTAATATTATATGTTCAATATATGAAATATATTTACTGTACATTTTGATATTTCATGTTCAGTATATAAGATATATTTGGTGTCCTTTTGGTATTTTATGTAAATTATATAATATATATTTGGTGTAGTTGGTGATATTTTACATAGGGTGTGTAATATATATTTACCGTACTTTTTGGTATTTTCTTTACAGTAAATAATATATATTTGGTGTAATTTTTGATATTTTATGTACAGTATATTAAATATAATTAGTGTAGTTTTGATAGTTTATTTACAGTATATATAACACATATTTGGTGTACTTTTTGATATTTTATGTACAGTATGCAATATATATTTACTGTAATTTTTGATAATTTATTTACTGTATATAAAATGTATTTGGTGTACTTTTAGTTAATATTATATGTACAATATATGAAATATATTTACTGTACTTTTTGATATTTTATGTACAGTATATAATATATATTTGGTGTCCTTTTGATATTTTATGTAAATTATATAATATATATTTGTTGTAGATTGTGATATTTTACATAGGGTGTGTAATATATATTTACTGTACTTTTTGATATTTTATTCACAGTAAATAATATACATTTGGTTTAATTTTTGATATTTTATGTACAGTATATTAAATATAATTACTGCAGTTTTTGATAGTTTATTTACACTATATAAAACACAAATTTGGTGTACTTTTTGATATTTTATGTACAGAATGTAATATATATTTACTGTACTTTTGATATTTTATTTACAGTATATAAAATGTATTTGGTGTACTTTTAGTTAATATTATATGTACAATATATGAAATATATTTACTGTACATTTTGATATTTCATGTTCAGTATATAAGATATGTTTGGTGTCCTTTTGATATTTTATGTAAATTATATAACATATATTTGGTGTAGTTTGTGATATTTTACATAGGGTGTGTAATATATATTTACTGTACTTTTTGGTATTTTCTGTACAGTAAATAATATATATTTGGTGTAATTTTTGATATTTTATGTACAGTATATTAAATATAATTAGTGTAGTTTTGATAGTTTATTTACAGTATAGATAACACATATTTGGTGTACTTTTTGATATTTTATGTACAATATGTAATATATATTTAGTGTAATTTTTGATAATTTATTTACAGTACATAAAATGTATTTGGTGTACTTTTAGTTAATATTATATATACAATATATGAAATATATTTACTGTACATTTTGATATTTTATGTACAGTATAGAAGATATATTTGGTGTCCTTTTGATATTTTATGTAAATTATATAATATATATTTGGTGAAGTTTGTGATATTTTACATAGGGTGTGTAATATATATTTACTGTATTTTTGATATTTTATTTACAGTATATAATATACATTTGGTGTAATTTTTGATATTTTATGTACAGTATATTAAATATAATTACTGTAGTTTTTGATAGTTTATTTACAGTATATATTACACATATTTGGTGTACTTTTTGATATTTTATGTACAGTATGTAATTTATATTTACTGTATATTTGATATTTTATTTACAGTATATAAAATGTATTTGGTGTACTTTTAGTTAATATTATATGTACAATATAGGAAATATATTTACTGTACATTTTGATATTTTATGTACACTATATAAGATATATTTGCTGTCCTTTTGATATTTTATGTAAATTATATAATATATATTTGGTGTAGATTGTGATATTTTACATAGGGTGTGAAAGATATATTTACTGTACTTTTTGATATTTTATTCACAGTAAATAATATACATTTGGTTTAATTTTTGATATTTTATGTACAGTATATAAAATATAATTACTGCAGTTTTTGATAGTTTATTTACAGTATATAAAACACAAATTTGGTGTACTTTTTGATATTTTACGTACAGAATGTAATATATATTTACTGTACATTTTGATATTTTATTTACAGTATATAAAATGTATTTGGTGTACTTTTAGTTAATATTATATGTACAATATATGAAATATATTTACTGTACATTTTGATATTTCATGTTCAGTATATAAGATATATTTGGTGTCCTTTTGATATTTTATGTAAATCATATAATATATATTTGGTGTAGTTTGTGATATTTTACATAGGGTGTGTAATATGTATTTACTGTACTTTTTGGTATTTTCCTGAGAGTAAATAATATATATTTGGTGTAATTTTTGATATTTTATGTACAGTATATTAAATATAATTAGTGTAGTTTTGATAGTTTATTTACAGTATATATAACACATATTTGGTGTACTTTCTGATATTTTATGTACAGTATGTAATATATATTTACTGTAATTTTTGATAATTTATTTACAGTACATAAAATGTATTTGGTGTACTTTTAGTTAATATTATATATACAATATATGAAATATATTTACTGTACATTTTGATATTTTATGTACAGTATAGAAGATATATTTGGTGTCCTTTTGATATTTTATGTAAATTATATAATATATATTTGGTGAAGTTTGTGATATTTTACATAGGGTGTGTAATATATATTTACTGTATTTTTGATATTTTATTTACAGTATATAAAATGTATTTGGTGTACTTTTAGTTAACATTATATGTACAATATATGAAATATATTTACTGTAATTTTGATATTTTATGTACAGTATATAAGATATATTTTGTGTCCTTTTGATATTTTATGTAAATTATATAATATATATTTGGTGTAGATTGTGATATTTTACATAGGGTGTGTAAGATATATTTACTGTACTTTTTGATATTTTATTTACAGTAAATAATATACATTTGGTGTAATTTTTGATATTTTATGTACAGTATATTAAACATAATTACTACAGTTTTTGATAGTTTATTTACAGTATATATAACACATATTTGGTGTACTTTTTGATATTTTATGTACAGAATGTAATATATATTTACTGTACTTTTGATATTTTATTTACAGTATATAAAATGTATTTGGTGTACTTTTAGTTAATATTATATGTACAATATATGAAATATATTTACTGTACATTTTGATATTTCATGTTCAATATATAAGGTATAATTGGTGTCCTTTTGATATTTTATGTAAATTATATAATATATATTTGGTGTAGATTGTGATATTTTACGTAGGGTGTGTAAGATATATTTACTGTACTTTTTGATATTTTATTTACAGTAAATAATATACATTTGGTGTAATTTTTGATATTTTATGTACAGTATATTATATATAATTACTGTGGATTTGATAGTTTATTTACAGTATATATTACACATATTTGGTGCACTTTTTGATATTTTATGTACAGTATGTAATATATATTTACTCTACTATTTGATATTTTATTTACAGTATATAAAATGTATTTGGTGTACTTTTAGTTAATATTATATGTACAATATATGAAATATATTTACGGTATATTTTGATATTTTATGTTCAGCATATAAGGTATATATGGTGTCCTTTTGATATTTTATGTAAATTACATAATATAAATTTGGTGTAGATTGTGATATTTTACATAGGGTGTGTAATATATATTTACTGTACATTTTGATATTTTATTTACACTATATAAAATATATTTGGTGTACTTTTAGTTAACATTATATGTACAATATATGAAATATATTTACTGTAATTTTGATATTTTATGTACAGTATATAAGATATATTTGGTGTCCTTTTGATATTTTATGTAAATTATATAATATATATTTGGTGTAGATTGTGATATTTTACATAAGGTGTGTAAGATATATTTACTGTACTTTTTGATATTTTATTTACAGTAAATAATATACATTTGGTGTAATTTTTGATATTTTATGTACAGTATATTAAATATAATTACTGCAGTTTTTGATAGTTTATTTACAGTATATAAAACACAAATTTGGTGTACTTTTTGATATTTTATGTACAGAATGTAATATGTATTTACTGTACATTTTGATATTTTATTTACAGTATATAAAATGTATTTGGTGTACTTTTAGTTAATATTATATGTACAATATATGAAATATATTTACTGTACATTTTGATATTACATGTTCAGTATATAAGATATATTTGGTGTCCTTTTGATATTTTATGTAAATCATATAACATATATTTGGTGTAGTTTGTGATATTTTACATAGGGTGTGTAATATATATTTACTGTACTTTTTGGTATTTTATTTACAGTAAATAATATATATTTGGTGTAATTTTTGATATTTTATGTACAGTATATTAAATATAATTATTGTAGTTTTGATAGTTTATTTACAGTATATAAAACACATATTTGGTGTACTTTTTGATATTTTATGTACAGTATGTAATATATATTTACTGTAATTTTTGATAATTTATTTACAGTATATAAAATGTATTTGGTGTACTTTTAGATAATATTATATATACAATATATGAAATATATTTACTGTACATTTTGATATTTTATGTACGGTATAGAAGATATATTTGGTGTCCTTTTGATATTTTATGTAAATTATATAATATATATTTGGTGAAGTTTGTGATATTTTACATAGGGTGTGTAATATATATTTACTGTACTTTTTGATATTTTATTTACAGTATATAAAATGTATTTGGTGTACTTTTAGTTAACATTATATGTACAATATATGAAATATATTTACTGTAATTTTGATATTTTATGTACAGTATATAAGATATATTTGGTGTCCTTTTTATATTTTATGTAAATTATATAATATATATTTGGTGTAGATTGTGATATTTTACATAGGGTGTGTAAGATATATTTACTGTACATTTGATATTTTATTTACAGTAAATAATATACATTTGGTGTAATTTTTGATATTTTATGTACAGTATATTAAACATAATTACTGCAGTTTTTGATTGTTTATTTACAGTATATATAACACATATTTGGTGTACTTTTTGATATTTTATGTACAGAATGTAATATATATTTACTGAACTTTTGATATTTTATTTACAGTATATAAAATGTATTTGGTGTACTTTTAGTTAATATTATATGTACAATATAGGAAATATATTTACTGTACATTTTGATATTTCATGTTCAGTATATAAGGTATATTTGGTGTCCTTTTGATATTTTATGTAAATTATATAATATATATTTGGTGTAGATTGTGATATTTTACATAGGGTGTGTAAGATATATTTACTGTACTTTTTGATATTTTATTTACAGTAAATAATATACATTTGGTGTAATTTTTGATGTTTTATGTACAGTATATTATATATAATTACTGTGGATTTGATAGTTTATTTACAGTATATATTACACATATTTGGTGTACTTTTTGATATTTTATGTACAGTATGTAATATATATTTACTCTACTATTTGATATTTTATTTACAGTATATAAAATGTATTTGGTGTACTTTTAGTTAATATTATATGTACAATATATGAAATATATTTACGGTAGATTTTGATATTTTATGTTCAGCATATAAGGTATATATGGTGTCCTTTTGATATTTTATGTAAATTACATAATATAAATTTGGTGTAGATTGTGATATTTTACATAGGGTGTGTAATATATATTTACTGTACATTTTGATATTTTATTTACACTATATAAAATATATTTGGTGTACTTTTAGTTAACATTATATGTACAATATATGATATCTATTTACTGTAATTTTGATATTTTATGTACAGTATATAAGATATATTTGGTGTCCTTTTGATATTTTATGTAAATTATATAATATATATTTGGTGTAGATTGTGATATTTTACATAGGGTGTGTAAGATATATTTACTGTACTTTTTGATATTTTATTTACAGTAAATAATATACATTTGGTGTAATTTTTGATATTTTATGTACAGTATATTAAACATAATTACTGCAGTTTTTGATAGTTTATTTACAGCATATATAACACATATTTGGTGTACTTTTTGATATTTTATGTACAGAATGTAATATATATTTACTGTACTTTTGATATTTTATTTACAGTATATAAAATGTATTTGGTGTACTTTTAGTTAATGTTATATGTACAATATATGAAATATATTTACTGTACTTTTTGATATTTCATGTTCAGTATATAAGGTATATATGGTGTCCTTTTGATATTTTATGTAAATTATATAATATATATTTGGTGTAGTTTTTGATATTTTACATAGGGTGTGTAAGATATATTTACTGTACTTTTTGATATTTTATTTACAGTAAATAATATACATTTGGTGTAATTTTTGATATTTTATGTACAGTATATTAAATATAATTATGGCAGTTTTTGATAGTTTATTTACAGTATATATAACACATATTTGGTGTACTTTTTGATATTTTATGTACAGAATGTAATATATATTTACTGTACTTTTGATATTTTATTTACAGTATATAAAATGTGTTTTGTGTACTTTTAGTTAATATTATATGTAGAATATATGAAATATATTTACTGTACTTTTTGATATTTCATGTTCAGTATATAAGGTATATTTGGTGTCCTTTTGATATTTTATGTAAATTATAAAATATATATTTGGTGTAGTTTGTGATATTTTCCATAGGGTGTGTAATATATATTTACTGTACTTTTTGGTATTTTCTTTACAGTAAATAATATATATTTGGTGTAATTTTTGATATTTTATGTACAGTATATTAAATATAATTAGTGTAGTTTTGATAGTTTATTTACAGTATATATTACACATATTTGGTGTACTTTTTGATATTTTATGTACAGTATGTAATATATATTTACTGTATTTTTGATATTTTATTTACAGTATATAAAATGTATTTGGTGTACTTTTAGTTAATATTATATGTACAATATAGGAAATATATTTACTGTACATTTTGATATTTTATGTACACTATATAAGATATATTTGGTGTCCTTTTGATATTTTATGTAAATTATATAATATATATTTGGTGTAGATTGTGATATTTTACATAGGGTGTGTAATATATATTTACTGTACTTTTTGATATTTTATTTACAGTATATAAAATGTATTTGTTGTACTTTTAGTTAATATTATATATACAATATATGAAATATACTTACTGTACATTGTGATATTTTATGTACAGTATAGAAGATATATTTGGTGTCCTTTTGATATTTTATGTAAATTATATAATATATATTTGGTGAAGTTTGTGATATTGTACATAGTGTGTGTAATATATATTTACTGTACTTTTTGATATTTTATTTACAGTATATAAAATGTATTTGGTGTACTTTTAGTTAACATTATATGCACAATATATGAAATATATTTACTGTAATTTTGATATTTTATGTACAGTATATAAGATATATTTGGTGTCCTTTTGATATTTTATGTAAATTATATAATACATATTTGGTGTAGATTGTGATATTTTACATAGGGTGTGTAAGATATATTTACTGTACTTTTTGATATTTTATTTACAGTAAATAATATACATTTGGTGTAATTTTTGATATTTTATGTACAGTATATTAAATATAATTACTACAGTTTTTGATAGTTTATTTACAGTATATATAACACATATTTGGTGTACTTTTTGATATTTTATGTACAGAATGTAATATATATTTACTGTACTTTTGATATTTTATTTACAGTATATAAAATGTATTTGGTGTACTTTTAGTTAATATTATATGTACAATATATGAAATATATTTACTGTACATTTTGATATTTCATGTTCAGTATATAAGGTATATTTGGTGTCCTTTTGATATTTTATGTAAATTATATAATATATATTTGGTGTAGTTTGTGATATTTTACATAGGGTGTGTAAGATATATTTACTGTACTTTTTGATATTTTATTTACAGTAAATAATATACATTTGGAGTAATTTTTGATATTTTATGTACAGTATGTTTAATATAATTACTGCAGTTTTTGATAGTTTATTTACAGTATATATAACACATATTTGGTGTACTTTTTGATATTTTATGTACAGAAAGTAATATATATTTACTGTACTTTTGATATTTTATTTACAGTATATAAAATGTATTTGGTGTACTTTTAGTTAATATTATATGTACAATATATGAAATATATTTACTGTACTTTTTGATATTTCATGTTCAGTATATAAGATATATTTGGTGACCTTTTGATATTTTATGTAAATTATATAATATATATTTGGTGTAGTTTCTGATATTTTACATAGGGTGTGTAATATATATTTACTGTACTTTTTGGTATTTTCTTTACAGTAAATAATATATATTTGGTGTAATTTTTGATATTTTATGTACAGTATATTAAATATAATTAGTGTAGTTTTGATAGTTTATTTACAGTATATATAACACATATTTGGTGTACTTTTTGATATTTTACGTACAGTATGTAATATATATTTACTGTAATTTTTGATAATTTATTTACAGTATATAAAATGTATTTGGTGTACTTTATTTAATATTATATATACAATATATGAAATATATTTACTGTACATTTTGATACTTTATGCACAGTATAGAAGATATATTTGGTGTCCTTTTGATATTTTATGTAAATTATATAATATATATTTGGTGAAGTTTGTGATATTTTACATAGGGTGTGAAATATATATTTACTGTTCTTTTTGATATTTTATTTACAGTATATAAAATGTATTTGGTGTACTTTTAGTTAACATTATATGTACAATATATGAAATATATTTACTGTAATTTTGATAATTTATGTACAGTATATAAGTTATATTTGGTGTCCTTTTGATATTTTATGTAAATTATATAATATATATTTTGTGTAGATTGTGATATTTTACATAGGGTGTGTAAGATATATTTACTGTAATTTTTGATATTTTATTTACAGTAAATATTATACATTTGGTGTAATTTTTGATATTTTATGTACAGTATATTAAATATAATTACTGCAGTTTTTGATAGTTTATTTACAGTATATATAACACATATTTGGTGTACTTTTTGATATTTTATGTACAGAATGTAATATATATTTACTGTACTTTTGATATTTTATTTACAGTATATAAAATGTATTTGGTGTACTTTTAGTTAATATTATATGTACAATATATGAAATATATTTACTGTACTTTTTGATATTTCATGTTCAGTATATAAGGTATATTTGGTGTTCTTTTGATATTTTATATAAATTATATAATATATAATTGGTGTAGTATGTGATATTTTACATAGGGTGTGTAATATATATTTACTGTACTTTTTGGTATTTTCTTTACAGTAAATAATATATATTTGGTGTAATTTTTGATATTTTATGTACAGTATATTAAATATAAGTAGTGTAGTTTTGAGAGTTTAATTACAGTATATATTAAACATATTTGGTGTACTTTTTGATATTTTATGTACAGTATCTAATATACATTTACTGTATTTTTGATACTTTATTTACAGTATATAAAATGTATTTGGTGTACTTTTAGTTAATATTATATGTACAATATAGGAAATATATTTACTGTACATTTTGATATTTTATGTACACTATATAAGATATATTTGGTGTCCTTTTGATATTTTATGTAAATTATATAATATATATTTGGTGTAGATTGTGATATTTTACATAGGGAGTGTAAGATATATCTACTGTACTTTTTGATATTTTATTTACAGTAAATAATATACATTTGGTGTAATTTTTGATATTTTATGTACAGTATATTATATATAATTACTGTGGATTTGATAGTTTATTTACAGTACATATTACACATATTTGGTGTACTTTTTGATATTTTATGTACATTATGTAATATATATTTACTCTACTATTTGATATTTTATTTACAGTATATAAAATGTATTTGGTGTACTTTTAGTTAATATTATATGTACAATATATGAAATATATTTACTGTACATTTTGATATTTCATGTTCAGTATATAAGATATACTTGGTGTCCTTTTGATATTTTATGTAAATTATATAATATATATTTGGTGTAGTTTGTGATATTCTACATAGGGTGTGTAATATATATTTACTGTATTTTTGGTATTTTCTTTACAGTAAATAATATATATTTGGTGTAATTTTTGATATTTTATGTACAGTATATTAAATATAATTACTGCAGTTTTTGATAGTTTATTTACAGTATATATAACACATATTTGGTGTAATTTTTGATATTTTATGTACAGTATGTATTATATATTTACTGTAATTTTTGATAATTTATTTACTGTATATAAAATGTATTTGGTGTACTTTTAGTTAATATTATATGTACAATATATGAAATATATTTACTGTACTTTTTGCTATTTTATGTACTGTATATAATCTATATTTGGTGTCCTTTTGATATTTTATGTAAATTATATAATATACATTTGGTGTAGATTGTGATATTTTACATAGTGTGTGTAATATATATTTACTGTACTTTTTGGTATTTTCTTTACAGTAAATAATATATATTTGGTGTAATTTTTGATATTTTATGTACAGTATATTAAATAAAATTAGTGTAGTTTTGATAGTTTATTTACGGTATATATAACACATATTTGGTGTACTTTTTGATATTTTATGTACAGTATGTAATATATATTTACTGTAATTTTTGATAATTTATTTACTGTATATAAAATGTATTTGGTGTACTTTTAGTTAATATTATATGTACAACATATGAAATATATTCACTGTACTTTTTGATATTTTATGTACAGTATTATATATATACTTGGTGTCCTTTTGATATTTTATGTAAATTATATAATATATATTTGTTGTAGATTGTGATATTTTACATAGGGTGTGTAATATATATTTACTGTACTTTTTGGTATTTTCTTTACAGTAAATAATAGATATTTGGTGTAATTTTTGATATTTTATGTACAGTATATTTAATATAATTAGTGTAGTTTTGATAGTTTATTTACAGTATATATAACACATATTTGGTGTACTTTTTGATATTTTATGTACAGTATGTAATATATATTTACTGTAATTTTTGATAATTTATTTACAGTATATAAAATGTATTTGGTGTACTTTATTTAATATTATATATACAATATATGAAATATATTTACTGTACATTTTGATACTTTATGCACAGTATAGAAGATATATTTGGTGTCCTTTTGATATTTTATGTAAATTATATAATATATATTTGGTGAAGTTTGTGATACTTTACATAGGGTGTGTAATATATATTTACTGTACTTTTTGATATTTTGTTTACAGTATATAAAATGTATTTTGTGTACTTTTAGTTAACATTATATGTACAATATATGAAATATATTTACTGTAATTTTGATATTTTATGTACAGTATATAAGATATATTTGGTGTCCTTTTGATATTTTATGTAAATTATATAATATATATTTGGTGTAGATTGTGATATTTTACATAGGGAGTTTAAGATATATTTACTGTACTTTTTGATATTTTATTTACAGTAAATATTATACATTTGGTGTAATTATTGATATTTTATTTACAGTATATTAAGTATAATTACTGCAGTTTTTGATAGTTTATTTACAGTATACATAACACATATTTGGTGTACTTTTTGATATTTTATGTACAGAATGTAATATATATTTACTGTACTTTTGATATTTTATTTACAGTATATAAAATGTATTTGGTGTACTTTTAGTTAATATTATATGTACAATATATGAAATATATTTACTGTACTTTTTGATATTTCATGTTCAGTATATAAGGTATATTTGGTGTCCTTTTGATATTTTATGTAATTTATATAATATATATTTGGTGTAGTTTGTGATATTTTACATAGGGTGTGTAAAATATATTTACTGTACTTTTTGGTATTTTCTTTACAGTAAATAATATATATTTGGTGTAATTTTTGATATTTTATGTACAGTATATTAAATATAATTAGTGTAGTTTTGATAGTTTAATTACAGTATATATTACACATATTTGGTGTACTTTTTGATATTTTATGTACAGTATCTAATATATATTTACTGTATTTTTGTTGCTTTTTTTACAGTATATAAAATATATTTGGTGTACTATTAGTTAATATTATATGTACAATATAGGAAATATATTTACTGTATATTTTGATATTTTATGTACACTATATAAGATATATTTGGTGTCCTTTTGATATTTTATGTAAATTATATAATATATATTTGGTGTAGATTGTGATATTTTACATAGGGAGTGTAAGATATATTTACTGTACTTTTTGATATTTTATTTACAGTAAATAATATACTTTTGGTGTAATTTTTGATATTTTATGTACAGTATATTTTATATAATTACTGTGGATTTGATAGTTTATTTACAGTATATATTACACATATTTGGTGTACTTTTTGATATTTTATGTACAGTATGTAATATATATTTACTGTAATTTTTGATAATTTATTTACAGTTTATAAAATGTATTTGGTGTACTTTTAGTTAATATTATATATACAATATATGAAATATATTTACTGTACATTTTGATATTTTATGTACAGTATAGAAGATATATTTGGTGTCCTTTTGATATTTTATGTAAATTATATAATATATATTTGGTGAAGTTTGTGATATTTTACATAGGGTGTGTAATATATATTTACTGTACTTTTTGATATTTTATTTACAGTATATAAAATGTATTTGGTGTACTTTTAGTTAATATTATATGTACAATATATGAAATATATTTACTGTACATTTTGATGTTTCATGTTCAGTATATAAGGTATATTTGGTGTCCTTTTGATATTTTATGTAAATTATATAATATATATTTGGTGTAGATTGTGATATTTTACATAGGGTGTGTAAGATATATTTACTGTACTTTTTGATATTTTATTTACGGTAAATAATATACATTTGGTGTAATTTTTGATATTTTATGTACAGTATATTAAATATAATTACTGCAGTTTTTGATACTTTATTTACAGTATATAAAACACAAATTTGGTGTACTTTTTGATATATTATGTACAGAATGTAATATATATTTACTGTACATTTTGATATTTTATTTACAGTATATAAATTGTATTTGGTGTACTTTTAGTTAATATTAAATGTACAATATATGAAATATATTTACTGTACATTTTGATATTTCATGTTCAGTATATAAGATATATTTGGTGTCCTTTTGATATTTAATGTAAATTATATAACATATATTTGGTGTAGTTTGTGATATTTTACATAGGGTGTGTAATATATATTTACTGTACTTTTTGGTATTTTCTTTACAGTAAATAATATATATTTGGTGTAATATTTGATATTTTATGTACAGTATATTAAATATAATTAGTGTAGTTTTGATAGTTTATTTACAGTATATATAACACATATTTGGTGTACTTTTTGATATTTTATGTACAGTATGTAATATATATTTACTGTAATTTTTGATAATTTATTTACAGTATATAAAATGTATTTGGTGTACTTTTAGTTAATATTATATATACAATATATGAAATATATTTACTGTACATTTTGATATTTTATGTACAGTATAGAAGATATATTTGGTGTCCTTTTGATATTTTATGTAAATTATATAATATATATTTGGTGAAGTTTGTGATATTTTACATAGGGTGTGTAATATATATTTACTGTATTTTTGATATTTTATTTACAGTATATAAAATGTATTTGGTGTACTTTTAGTTAACATTTTATGTACAATATATGAAATATATTTACTGTAATTTTGATATTTTATGTACAGTATATAAGATATATTTTGTGTCCTTTTGATATTTTATGTAAATTATATAATATATATTTGGTGTAGATTGTGATATTTTACAAAAGGTGTGTAAGATATATTTACTGTACTTTTTGATATTTTATTTACAGTAAATAATATACATTTGGTGTAATTTTTGATATTTTATGTACAGTATATTAAACATAATTACTGCAGTTTTTGATAGTTTATTTACAGTATATATAACACATATTTGGTGTACTTTTTGATATTTTATGTACAGAATGTAATATATATTTACTGTACTTTTGATATTTTATTTACAGTATATAAAATGTATTTGGTGTACTTTTAGTTAATATTATATGTACAATATATGAAATATATTTACTGTACATTTTGATATTTCATGTTCAGTATATAAGGTATATTTGGTGTCCTTTTGATATTTTATGTAAATTATATAATATATATTTGGTGTAGATTGTGATATTTTACATAGGGAGTGTAAGATATATTTACTGTACTTTTTGATATTTTATTTACAGTAAATAATATACATTTGGTGTAATTTTTGATATTTTATGTACAGTATATTATATATAATTACTGTGGATTTGATAGTTTATTTACAGAATATATTACACATATTTGGTGTACTTTTTGATATTTTATGTACAGTATGTAATATATATTTACTCTACTATTTGATATTTTATTTACACTATATAAAATGTATTTGTTGTACTTTTAGTTAATATTATATATACAATATATGAAATATATTTACGGTACATTTTGATATTTTATGTTCAGCATATAATGTATATATGGTGTCCTTTCGATATTTTATGTAAATTACATAATATAAGTTTGGTGTAGATTGTGATATTTTACATAGGGTGTGTAATATATATTTACTGTACATTTTGATATTTTATTTACACTATATAAAATATATTTGGTGCACTTTTAGTTAACATTATATGTACAATATATGAAATATATTTACTGTAATTTTGATATTTTATGTACAGTATATAATATATATTTGGTGTCCTTTTGATATTTTATGTAAATTATATAATATATATTTGGTGTAGATTGTGATATTTTACATAGGGTGTGTAAGATATATTTACTGTACTTTTTGATATTTTATTTACAGTAAATAATATACATTTGGTTTAATTTTTGATATTTTATGTACAGTATATTAAATATAATTACTGCAGTTTTTGATAGTTTATTTACAGTATATAAAACTCAAATTTGGTGTACTTTTTGATATTTTATGTACAGAATGTAATATATATTTACTGTACATTTTGATATTTTACTTACAGTATATAAAATGTATTTGGTGTACTTTTAGTTAATATTATATGTACAATATATGAAATATATTTACTGTACATTTTGATATTTCATGTTCAGTATATAAGATATATTTGGTGTCCTTTTGATATTTTATGTAAATTATATAATATATATTTGGTGTAGTTTGTGATTTTTACATAGGGTGTGTAATATATATTTACTGTACTTTTTGGTATTTTCTTTACAGTAAATAATATATATTTGGTGTAATTTTTGATATTTTATGTACAGTATATTAAATATAATTAGTGTAGTTTTGATAGTTTATTTACAGTATATATAACACATATTTGGTGTACTTTTTGATATTTTATGTACAGTATGTAATATATATTTACTGTAATTTTGATAATTTATTTACAGTATATAAAATGTATTTGGTGTACTTTTAGTTAATATTATATATACAATATATGAACTATATTTACTGTACATTTTGATATTTTATGTACAGTATAGAAGATATATTTGGTGTCCTTTTGATATTTTATGTAAATTATATAATATATATTTGGTGAAGTTTGTGATATTTTACATAGGGTGTGTAATATATATTTACTGTACTTTTTGATATTTTATTTACAGTATATAAAATGTATTTGGTGTACTTTTAGTTAATATTATATGTACAATATATGAAATATATTTACTGTACATTTTGATATTTCATGTTCAGTATATAAGGTATATTTGGTGTCCTTTTGATATTTTATGTAAATTATATAATATATATTTGGTGTAGATTGTGATATTTTACATAGGGTGTGTAAGATATATTTACTGTACTTTTTGATAATTTATTTACAGTAAATAATATACGTTTGGTGTAATTTTTGATATTTTATGTACAGTATATTATATATAATTACTGTGGATTTGATAGTTTATTTACAGTATATATTACACATATTTGGTGTACTTTTTGATATTTTACGTACAGTATGTAATATATATTTACTCTACTATTTGATATTTTATTTACAGTATATAAAATGTATTTGGTGTACTTTTAGTTAATATTATATGTACAATATATGCAATATATTTACGGTACATTTTGATATCTTATGTTCAGCATACAAGGTATATATGGTGTCCTTTTGATATTTTATGTAAATTACATAATATAAATTTGGTGTAGATTGTGATATTTTACATAGGGTGTGTAATATATATTTACTGTACATTTTGATATTTTATTTACACTATATAAAATATATTTGGTGTACTTTTAGTTAACATTATATGTACAATATATGAAATATATTTATTGTAATTTTGATATTTTATGTACAGTATATAAGATATATTTGGTGTCCTTTTGATATTTTATGTAAATTATATAATATATATTTGGTGTAGATTGTGATATTTTACATAGGGTGTGTAAGATATATTTACTGTACTTTTTGATATTTTATTTACAGTAAATAATATACATTTGGTGTAATTTTTGATATTTTATGTACAGTATATTAAATATAATTACTGCAGTTTTTGATAGTTTATTTACAGTATATAAAACACAAATTTGGTGTACTTTTTGATATTTTATGAACAGAATGTAATATAAACTTACTGTACATTTTGATATTTTATTTACAGTATATAAAATGTATTTGGTGTACTTTTAGTTAATATTATATGTACAATATATGAAATATATTTACTGTACATTTTGATATTTCATGTTCAGTATATAAGATATAGTGGTTGTCCTTTTGATATTTTATGTAAATCATATAACATATATTTGGTATAGTTTGTGATATTTTACATAGGGTGTGTAATATATATTTACTGTACTTTTTGGTATTTTCTTTACAGTAAATAATATATATTTGGTGTAATTTTTGATATTTTATGTACAGTATATTAAATATAATTAGTGTAGTTTTGATAGTTTATTTACAGTATATATAACACATATTTGGTGTACTTTTTGATATTTTATGTACAGTATGTAATATATATTTACTGTAATTTTTGATAACTTATTTACAGTATATAAAATTTATTTGGTGTACTTTTAGATAATATTATATGTACAATATATGAAATATATTTACTGTACATTTTGATATTTTATGTAGAGTATAGAAGATATATTTGGTGTCCTTTTGATATTTTATGTAAATTATATAATATATATTTGGTGAAGTTTGTGATATTTTACATAGGGTGTGTAATATATATTTACTGTACTTTTTGATATTTTATTTACAGTATATAAAATGTATTTGGTGTACTTTTAGTTAACATTATATGTACAATATATGAAATATATTTACTGTACATTTTGATATTTCATGTTCAGTATATAAGGTATATTTGGTGTCCTTTTGATATTTTATGTAAATTATATAATATATATTTGGTGTAGATTGTGATATTTTACATAGGGTGTGTAAGGTATATTTACTGTACTTTTTGATATTTTATTTACGGTAAATAATATACATTTGGTGTAATTTTTGATATTTTATGTACAGTATATTAAATATAATTACTGCAGTTTTTGATACTTTATTTACAGTATATAAAACACAAATTTGGTGTACTTTTTGATATATTATGTACAGAATGTAATATATATTTACTGTACATTTTGATATTTTATTTACAGTATATAAATTGTATTTGGTGTACTTTTAGTTAATATTAAATATACTATATATGAAATATATTTACTGTACATTTTGATATTTCATGTTCAGTATATAAGATATATTTGGTGTCCTTTTGATATTTAATGTAAATTATATAACATATATTTGGTGTAGTTTGTGATATTTTACATAGGGTGTGTAATATATATTTACTGTACTTTTTGGTATTTTCTTTACAGTAAATAATATATATTTGGTGTAATTTTTGATATTTTATGTACAGTATATTAAATATAATTAGTGTAGTTTTGATAGTTTAATTACAGTATATATTACACATATTTGGTGTACTTTTTGATATTTTATGTACAGTATCTAATATATATTTACTGTATTTCTGTTGCTTTATTTACAGTATATAAAATGTATTTGGTGTACTATTAGTTAATATTATATGTACAATATAGGAAATATATTTACTGTACATTTTGATATTTTATGTACACTATATAAGATATATTTGGTGTCCTTTTGATATTTTATGTAAATTATATAATATATATTTGGTGTAGATTGTGATATTTTACATAGGGAGTGTAAGATATATTTACTGTACTTTTTGATATTTTATTTACAGTAAATAATATACTTTTGGTGTAATTTTTGATATTTTATGTACAGTATATTATATATAATTACTGTGGATTCGATAGATTATTTACAGTATATATTACACATATTTGGTGTACTTTTTGATATTTTATGTACAGTATGTAATATATATTTACTGTAATTTTTGATAATTTATTTACAGTTTATAAAATGTATTTGGTGTACTTTTAGTTAATATTATACATACAATATATGAAATATATTTACTGTACATTTTGATATTTTATGTACAGTATAGAAGATATATTTGGTGTCCTTTTGATATTTTATGTAAATTATATAATATATATTTGGTGAAGTTTGTGATATTTTACATAGGGTGTGTAATATATATTTACTGTACTTTTTGATATTTTATTTACAGTATATAAAATGTATTTGGTGTACTTTTAGTTAATATTATATGTACAATATATGAAATATATTTACGGTACATTTTGATATTTTATGTTCAGCATATAAGGTATATATGGTGTCCCTTTGATATTTTATGTAAATTACATAATATAAATTTGGTGTAGATTGTGATATTTTACATAGGGTGTGTAATATATATTTACTGTACATTTTGATATTTTATTTACACTATATAAAATATATTTGGTGTAATTTTAGTTAACATTATATGTACAATATATGTAATATATTTACTGTAATTTTGATATTTTATGTACAGTATATAAGATATATTTGGTGTCCTTTTGATATTTTATGTAAATTATATAATATATATTTGGTGTAGATTGTGATATTTTACATAGGGTGTGTAAGATATATTTACTGTACTTTTTGATATTTTATTTACAGTAAATAATATATATTTGGTGTAATTTTTGATATTTTATGTACAGTATATTAAATATAATTACTGCAGTTTTTGATAGTTTATTTACAGTATATAAAACACAAAGTTGGAGTACTTTTTGATATTTTATGTACAGAATGTAATATATATTTACTGTACATTTTGATATTTTATTTACAGTATATAAAATGTATTTGGTGTACTTTTAGTTAATATTATATGTACAATCTATGAAATATATTTACTGTACATTTTGATATTTCATGTACAGTATATAAGATATATTTGGTGTCCTTTTGATATTTTATGTAAATTATATAATATATATTTGGTGTAGATTGTGATATTTTACATAGGGTGTGTAAGATATATTTACTGTTCTTTTTGATATTTTATTTACAGTAAATAATATACATTTGGTGTAATTTTTGATATTTTATGTACAGTATATTAAACATAATTACTGCAGTTTTTGATAGTTTATTTACAGTATATATAACACATATTTGGTGTACTTTTTGATATTTTATGTACAGAATGTAATATATATTTACTGTACTTTTGATATTTTATTTACAGTATATAAAATGTATTTGGTGTACTTTTAGTTAATATTATATGTACAATATAGCTAATATATTTACTGTACATTTTGATATTTCATGTTCAGTATATAAGGTATATTTGGTGTCCTTTTGATATTTTATGTAAATTATATAATATATATTTGGTGTAGATTGTGATATTTTACATAGGGTGTGTAAGATATATTTACTGTACTTTTTGATATTTTATTTACAGTAAATAATATACATTTGGTGTAATTTTTCATATTTTATGTACAGTATATTATATATAATTACTGTGGATTTGATAGTTTATTTACAGTATATATTACACATATTTGGTGTACTTTTTGATATTTTATGTACAGTATGTAATATATATTTACTGTAATTTTTGATAATTTATTTACAGTATATAAAATGTATTTGGTGTACTTTATTTAATATTATATATACAATATATGAAATATATTTACTGTACATTTTGATACTTTATGCGCAGTATAGAAGATATATTTGGTGTCCTTTTGATACTTTATGTAAATTATATAATATATATTTGGTGAAGTTTGTGATATTTTACATAGGGTGTGTAATATATATTTACTGTACTTTTTGATATTTTGTTTACAGTATATAAAATGTATTTGGTGTACTTTTAGTTAACATTATATGTACAATATATGAAATCTATTTACTGTAATTTTGATATTTTATGTACAGTTTATAAGATATATTTGGTGTCCTTTTGATATTTAATGTAAATTATATAACATATATTTGGTGTAGTTTGTGATATTTTACATAGGGTGTGTAATATATATTTACTGTACTTTTTGGTATTTTCTTTACAGTAAATAATATATATTTGGTGTAATTTTTGATATTTTATGTACAGTATATTAAGTATAATTAGTGTAGTTTTGATAGTTTATTTACAGTATATATAACACATATTTGGTGTACTTTTTGATATTTTATGTACAGTATGCAATATATATTTACTGTAATTTTTGATAATTTATTTACTGTATATAAAATGTATTTGGTGTACTTTTAGTTAATATTATATGTACAATATATGAAATATATTTACTGTACTTTTTGATATTTTATGTACAGTATATAAGATATATTTGGTGTCCTTTTGATATTTTATGTAAATTATATAATATATATTTGGTGTAGATTGTGATATTTTACATAGGGTGTGTAAGATATATTTACTGTACTTTTTGATATTTTATTTACAGTAAATAATATATATTTGGTGTAATTTTTGATATTTTATGTACAGTATATTAAATATAATTACTGCAGTTTTTGATAGTTTATTTACAGTATATAAAACACAAAGTTGGAGTACTTTTTGATATTTTATGTACAGAATGTAATATATATTTACTGTCCTTTTGATATTTTATTTACAGTATATAAAATGTATTTGGTGTACTTTTAGTTAATATTATATGTACAATCTATGAAATATATTTACTGTACATTTTGATATCTCATGTACAGTATATAAGATATATTTGGTGTCCTTTTGATATTTTATGTAAATTATATAATATATATTTGGTGTAGATTGTGATATTTTACATAGGGTGTGTAAGATATATTTACTGTTCTTTTTGATATTTTATTTACAGTAAATAATATACATTTGTTGTAATTTTTGATATTTTATGTACAGTATATTAAACATAATTACTGCAGTTTTTGATAGTTTATTTACAGTATATGTAACACATATTTTGTGTACTTTTTGATATTTTATGTACAGAATGTAATATATATTTACTGTACTTTTGATATTTTATTTACAGTATATAAAATGTATTTGGTGTACTTTTAGTTAATATTATATGTACAATATAGCTAATATATTTACTGTACATTTTGATATTTCATGTTCAGTATATAAGGTATATTTGGTGTCCTTTTGATATTTTATGTAAATTATATAATATATATTTGGTGTAGATTGTGATATTTTACATAGGGTGTGTAAGATATATTTACTGTACTTTTTGATATTTTATTTACAGTAAATAATATACATTTGGTGTAATTTTTGATATTTTATGTACAGTATATTATATATAATTACTGTGGATTTGATAGTTTATTTACAGTATATATTACACATATTTGGTGTACTTTTTGATATTTTATGTACAGTATGTAATATATATTTACTGTAATTTTTGATAATTTATTTACAGTATATAAAATGTATTTGGTGTACTTTATTTAATATTATATATACAATATATGAAATATATTTACTGTACATTTTGATACTTTATGCGCAGTATAGAAGATATATTTGGTGTCCTTTTGATACTTTAAGTAAATTATATAATATATATTTGGTGAAGTTTGTGATATTTTACATAGGGTGTGTAATATATATTTACTGTACTTTTTGATATTTTGTTTACAGTATATAAAATGTATTTGGTGTACTTTTAGTTAACATTATATGTACAATATATGAAATCTATTTACTGTAATTTTGATATTTTATGTACAGTTTATAAGATATATTTGGTGTCCTTTTGATATTTAATGTAAATTATATAACATATATTTGGTGTAGTTTGTGATATTTTACATAGGGTGTGTAATATATATTTACTGTACTTTTTGGTATTTTCTTTACAGTAAATAATATATATTTGGTGTAATTTTTGATATTTTATGTACAGTATATTAAGTATAATTAGTGTAGTTTTGATAGTTTATTTACAGTATATATAACACATATTTGGTGTACTTTTTGATATTTTATGTACAGTATGCAATATATATTTACTGTAATTTTTGATAATTTATTTACTGTATATAAAATGTATTTGGTGTACTTTTAGTTAATATTATATGTACAATATATGAAATATATTTACTGTACTTTTTGATATTTTATGTACAGTATATAATATATATTTGGTGTCGTTTTGATATTTTATGTAAATTATATAATATATATTTGGTGTAGATTGTGATATTTTACATAGGGTGTGTAGTATATATTTACTGTACTTTTTGATATTTTATTCACAGTAAATAATATACATTTGGTTTAATTTTTGATATTTTATGTACAGTATATTAAATATAATTACTGCAGTTTTAGATAGTTTATTTACACTATATAAAACACAAATTTGGTGTACTTTTTGATATTTTATGTACAGAATGTAATATATATTTACTGTACATTTGATATTTTATTTACAGTATATAAAATGTATTTGGTGTACTTTTAGTTAATATTATATGTACAATATATGAAATATATTTACTATACATTTTGATATTTCATGTTCAGTATATAAGATATATTTGGTGTCCTTTTGATATTTTATGTAAATTATATAACATATATTTGGTGTAGTTTGTGATATTTTACATAGGGTGTGTAATATATATTTACTGTACTTTTTGGTATTTTCTGTACAGTAAATAATATATATTTGGTGTAATATTTGATATTTTATGTACAGTATATTAAATATAATTAGTGTAGTTTTGATAGTTTATTTACAGTATATATAACACATATTTGGTGTACTTTTTGATATTTTATGTACAATATGTAATATATATTTACTGTAATTTTTGATAATTTATTTACAGTATATAAAATGTATTTGGTGTACTTTTAGTTAATATTATATATACAATATATGAAATATATTTACTGTACATTTTGATATTTTATGTACAGTATAGAAGATATATTTGGTGTCCTTTTGATATTTTATGTAAATTATATAATATATATTTGGTGAAGTTTGTGATATTTTACATAGGGTGTGTAATACATATTTACTGTACTTTTTGATATTTTATTTACAGTATATAATATACATTTGGTGTAATTTTTGATATTTTATGTACAGTATATTAAATATAATTACTGTAGTTTTTGATAGTTTATTTACAGTATATATTACACATATTTGGTGTACTTTTTGACATTTTATGTACAGTATGTAATTTATATTTACTGTATTTTTGATATTTTATTTACAGTATATAAAATGTATTTGGTGTACTTTTAGTTAATATTATATGTACAATATATGAAATATATTTACTGTACATTTTGATATTTTATGTACAGTATATAATATATATTTGGTGTCCTTTTGATATTTTATGTAAATTATATAATATATATTTGTTGTAGATTGTGATATTTTACATAGGGTGTGTAGTATATATTTACTGTACTTTTTGATATTTTATTCACAGTAAATAATATACATTTGGTCTAATTTTTGATATTTTATGTACAGTATATTAAATATAATTACTGCAGTTTTTGATAGTTTATTTACAGCATATAAAACACAAATTTGGTGTACTTTTTGATATTTTATGTACAGAATGTAATATATATTTACTGTGCATTTTGATAATTTATTTACAGTATATAAAATGTATTTGGTGTACTTTTAGTTAATATTATATGTACAATATATGAAATATATTTACTGTACATTTTGATATTTCATGTTCAGTATATAAGATATATTTGGTGTCCTTTTGATATTTTATGTAAATTATATAATATATATTTGGTGTAGTTTGTGATATTTTACATAGGGTGTGTAATATATATTTACTGTATTTTTGGTATTTTCTTTACAGTAAATAATATATATTTGGTGTAATTTTTGATATTTTATGTACAGTATATTAAATATAATTAGTGTAGTTTTGATAGTTTATTTACAATATATATAACACATATTTGGTGTACTTTTTGATATTTTATGTACAGTATGTAATATATATTTACTGTAATTTTTGATAATTTATTTACTGTATATAAAATGTATTTGGTGTACTTTTAGTTAATATTATATGTACAATATATGAAATATATTTACTGTACATTTTGATATTTTATGTACAGTATATAATCTATATTTGGTGCCCTTTTGATATTTTATGTAAATTATATAATATATATTTGGTGTAGATTGTGATATTTTACATAGGGTGTGTAAGATATATTTACTGTACTTTTTGATATTTTATTTACAGTAAATAATATACATTTGGTGTAATTTTTGATATTTTATGTACAGTATATTATATATAATTACTGTGGATTTGATAGTTTATTTACAGTATATATTACACATATTTGGTGTACTTTTTGATATTTTATGTACAGTATGTAATATATATTTACTGTAATTTTTGATAATTTATTTACAGTATATAAAATGAATTTGTTGTACTTTTAGTTAATATTATATATACAATATATGAAATATATTTACTGTATATTTTGATATTTTATGTACAGTATAGAATGTATATTTGGTGTCCTTTTGATATTTTATGTAAATTATATAATATATATTTGGTGAAGTTTGTGATATTTTACATAGGGTGTGTAATATATATTTACTGTACTTTTTGATATTTTATTTACAGTATATAATATACATTTGGTGTAATTTTTGATATTTTATGTACAGTATATTAAATATAATTAGTGTAGTTTTGATAGTTTATTCACAGTATATATAACACATATTTGGTGTACTTTTTGATATTTTATGTACAGAATGTAATATATATTTACTGTACTTTTGATATTTTATTTACAGTATATAAAATGTATTTGGTGTACTTTTAGTTAATATTAAATGTACAATATATGAAATGTATTTACTGTACATTTTGATATTTCATGTTCAGTATATAAGATATTTGGTGCCCTTTTGATATTTTATGTAAATTATATAATATATATTTGGTGTAGTTTGTGATATTTTACATAGGGTGTGTAATATATATTTACTGTACTTTTTGGTATTTTCTTTACAGTAAATAATATATATTTGGTGTACTTTTTGATATTTTATGTACAGTATATTAAATATAATTAGTGTAGTTTTGATAGTTTATTTACAGTATATATAACACATATTTGGTGTACTTTTTGATATTTTATGTACAGTATGTAATATATATTTACTGTAATTTTTGATAATTTATTTACAGTATATAAAATGTATTTGGTGTACTTTTAGTTAATATTATATATACAATATATGAAATATATTTACTGTACATTTTGATATTTTATGTACAGTATAGAAGATATATTTGCTGTCCTTTTGATATTTTATGTAAATTATAATATATATATTTGGTGAAGTTTGTGATATTTTACATAGTGTGTGTAATATATATTTACTGTATTTTTGATATTTTATTTACAGTATATAAAATGTATTTGGTGTACTTTTAGTTAACATTATATGTACAATATATGAAATATATTTACTGAAATTTTGATATTTTATGTAGAGTATATAAGATATATTTTGTGTCCTTTTGATATTTTATGTAAATTATATAATATATATTTGGTGTAGATTGTGATATTTTACATAGGGTGTGTAAGATATATTTACTGTACTTTTTGATATTATATTTACAGTAAATAATATACATTTGGTGTAATTTTTGATATTTTATGTACAGTATATTAAACATAATTAATACAGTTTTTGATAGTTTATTTACAGTATATATAACACATATTTGGTGTACTTTTTGATACTTTATGTACAGAATGTAATATATATTTACTGTACTTTTGATATTTTATTTACAGTATATAAAATATATTTGGTGTACTTTTAGTTAATATTATATGTACAATATATGAAATATATTTACTGTACATTTTGATATTTCATGTTCAGTATATAAGGTATATTTGGTGTCCTTTTGATATTTTATGTAAATTATATAATATATATTTGGTGTAGATTGTGATATTTTACATAGGGTGTGTAAGATATATTTACTGTACTTTTTGATATTTTATTTACAGTAAATAATATACATTTGGTGTACTTTTTGATATTTTATGTACACTATATTATATATAATTACTGTGGATTTGATAGTTTATTTACAGTATATATTACACATATTTGGTGTACTTTTTGATATTTTATGTACAGTATGTAATATATATTTACTCTACTATTTGATATTTTATTTACAGTATATAAAATGTATTTGGTGTACTTTTAGTTAATATTATATGTACAATATATGAAATATATTTACGGTACATTTTGATATTTTATGTTCAGCATATAAGGTATATATGGTGTCCTTTTGATATTTTATGTAAATTACATAATATAAATTTGGTGTAGATTGTGATATTTTACATAGGGTGTGTAATATATATTTACTGTACATTTTGATATTTTATTTACACTATATAAAATATATTTGGTGTAATTTTAGTTAACATTATATGTACAATATATGTAATATATTTACTGTAATTTTGATATTTTATGTACAGTATATAAGATATATTTGGTGTCCTTTTGATATTTTATGTAAATTATATAATATATATTTTGTGTAGATTGTGATATTTTACATAGGGTGTGTAAGATATATTTACTGTACTTTTTGATATTTTATTTACAGTAAATAATATATATTTGGTGTAATTTTTGATATTTTATGTACAGTATATTAAATATAATTACTGCAGTTTTTGATAGTTTATTTACAGTATATAAAACACAAAGTTGGAGTACTTTTTGATATTTTATGTACAGAATGTAATATATATTTACTGTACTTTTGATATTTTATTTACAGTATATAAAATGTATTTGGTGTACTTTTAGTTAATATTATATGTACAATCTATGAAATATATTTACTGTACATTTTGATATTTCATGTACAGTATATAAGATATATTTGGTGTCCTTTTGATATTTTATGTAAATTATATAATATATATTTGGTGTAGATTGTGATATTTTACATAGGGTGTGTAAGATATATTTACTGTTCTTTTTGATATTTTATTTACAGTAAATAATATACATTTGTTGTAATTTTTGATATTTTATGTACAGTATATTAAACATAATTACTGCAGTTTTTGATAGTTTATTTACAGTATATATAACACATATTTGGTGTACTATTTGATATTTTATGTACAGAATGTAATATATATTTACTGTACTTTTGATATTTTATTTACAGTATATAAAATGTATTTGGTGTACTTTTAGTTAATATTATATGTACAATATAGCTAATATATTTACTGTACATTTTGATATTTCATGTTCAGTATATAAGGTATATTTGGTGTCCTTTTGATATTTTATGTAAATTATATAATATATATTTGGTGTAGATTGTGATATTTTACATAGGGTGTGTAAGATATATTTACTGTACTTTTTGATATTTTATTTACAGTAAATAATATACATTTGGTGTAATTTTTGATATTTTATGTACAGTATATTATATATAATTACTGTGGATTTGATAGTTTATTTACAGTATATATTACACATATTTGGTGTACTTTTTGATATTTTATGTACAGTATGTAATATATATTTACTGTAATTTTTGATAATTTATTTACAGTATATAAAATGTATTTGGTGTACTTTATTTAATATTATATATACAATATATGAAATATATTTACTGTACATTTTGATACTTTATGCGCAGTATAGAAGATATATTTGGTGTCCTTTTGATACTTTATGTAAATTATATAATATATATTTGGTGAAGTTTGTGATATTGTACATAGGGTGTGTAATATATATTTACTGTACTTTTTGATATTTTATTTACAGTATATAAAATGTATTTGGTGTACTTTTAGTTAACATTATATGTACAATATATGAAATCTATTTACTGTAATTTTGATATTTTATGTACAGTTTATAAGATATATTTGGTGTCCTTTTGATATTTAATGTAAATTATATAACATATATTTGGTGTAGTTTGTGATATTTTACATAGGGTGTGTAATATATATTTACTGTACTTTTTGGTATTTTCTTTACAGTAAATAATATATATTTGGTGTAATTTTTGATATTTTATGTACAGTATATTAAGTATAATTAGTGTAGTTTTGATAGTTTATTTACAGTATATATAACACATATTTGGTGTACTTTTTGATATTTTATGTACAGTATGCAATATATATTTACTGTAATTTTTGATAATTTATTTACTGTATATAAAATGTATTTGGTGTACTTTTAGTTAATATTATATGTACAATATATGAAATATATTTACTGTACTTTTTGATATTTTATGTACAGTATATAATATATATTTGGTGTCCTTTTGATATTTTATGTAAATTATATAATATATATTTGGTGTAGATTGTGATATTTTACATAGGGTGTGTAGTATATATTTACTGTACTTTTTGATATTTTATTCACAGTAAATAATATACATTTGGTTTAATTTTTGATATTTTATGTACAGTATATTAAATATAATTACTGCAGTTTTAGATAGTTTATTTACACTATATAAAACACAAATTTGGTGTACTTTTTGATATTTTATGTACAGAATGTAATATATATTTACTGTACATTTGATATTTTATTTACAGTATATAAAATGTATTTGGTGTACTTTTAGTTAATATTATATGTACAATATATGAAATATATTTACTATACATTTTGATATTTCATGTTCAGTATATAAGATATATTTGGTGTCCTTTTGATATTTTATGTAAATTATATAACATATATTTGGTGTAGTTTGTGATATTTTACATAGGGTGTGTAATATATATTTACTGTACTTTTTGGTATTTTCTGTACAGTAAATAATATATATTTGGTGTAATATTTGATATTTTATGTACAGTATATTAAATATAATTAGTGTAGTTTTGATAGTTTATTTACAGTATATATAACACATATTTGGTGTACTTTTTGATATTTTATGTACAATATGTAATATATATTTACTGTAATTTTTGATAATTTATTTACAGTATATAAAATGTATTTGGTGTACTTTTAGTTAATATTATATATACAATATATGAAATATATTTACTGTACATTTTGATATTTTATGTACAGTATAGAAGATATATTTGGTGTCCTTTTGATATTTTATGTAAATTATATAATATATATTTGGTGAAGTTTGTGATATTTTACATAGGGTGTGTAATACATATTTACTGTACTTTTTGATATTTTATTTACAGTATATAATATACATTTGGTGTAATTTTTGATATTTTATGTACAGTATATTAAATATAATTACTGTAGTTTTTGATAGTTTATTTACAGTATATATTACACATATTTGGTGTACTTTTTGACATTTTATGTACAGTATGTAATTTATATTTACTGTATTTTTGATATTTTATTTACAGTATATAAAATGTATTTGGTGTACTTTTAGTTAATATTATATGTACAATATATGAAATATATTTACTGTACATTTTGATATTTTATGTACAGTATATAATATATATTTGGTGTCCTTTTGATATTTTATGTAAATTATATAATATATATTTGTTGTAGATTGTGATATTTTACATAGGGTGTGTAGTATATATTTACTGTACTTTTTGATATTTTATTCACAGTAAATAATATACATTTGGTCTAATTTTTGATATTTTATGTACAGTATATTAAATATAATTACTGCAGTTTTTGATAGTTTATTTACAGCATATAAAACACAAATTTGGTGTACTTTTTGATATTTTATGTACAGAATGTAATATATATTTACTGTGCATTTTGATAATTTATTTACAGTATATAAAATGTATTTGGTGTACTTTTAGTTAATATTATATGTACAATATATGAAATATATTTACTGTACATTTTGATATTTCATGTTCAGTATATAAGATATATTTGGTGTCCTTTTGATATTTTATGTAAATTATATAATATATATTTGGTGTAGTTTGTGATATTTTACATAGGGTGTGTAATATATATTTACTGTATTTTTGGTATTTTCTTTACAGTAAATAATATATATTTGGTGTAATTTTTGATATTTTATGTACAGTATATTAAATATAATTAGTGTAGTTTTGATAGTTTATTTACAATATATATAACACATATTTGGTGTACTTTTTGATATTTTATGTACAGTATGTAATATATATTTACTGTAATTTTTGATAATTTATTTACTGTATATAAAATGTATTTGGTGTACTTTTAGTTAATATTATATGTACAATATATGAAATATATTTACTGTACATTTTGATATTTTATGTACAGTATATAATCTATATTTGGTGTCCTTTTGATATTTTATGTAAATTATATAATATATATTTGGTGTAGATTGTGATATTTTACATAGGGTGTGTAATATATATTTACTGTACTTTTTGGTATTTTCTTTACAGTAAATAATATATATTTGGTGTAATATTTGATATTTTATGTACAGTATATTAAATATAATTAGTGTAGTTTTGATAGTTTATTTACAGTATATATAACACATATTTGGTGTACTTTTTGATATTTTATGTACAGTATGTAATATATATTTACTGTAATTTTTGATAATTTATTTACAGTATATAAAATGAATTTGTTGTACTTTTAGTTAATATTATATATACAATATATGAAATATATTTACTGTATATTTTGATATTTTATGTACAGTATAGAATGTATATTTGGTGTCCTTTTGATATTTTATGTAAATTATATAATATATATTTGGTGAAGTTTGTGATATTTTACATAGGGTGTGTAATATATATTTACTGTACTTTTTGATATTTTATTTACAGTATATAATATACATTTGGTGTAATTTTTGATATTTTATGTACAGTATATTAAATATAATTAGTGTAGTTTTGATAGTTTATTCACAGTATATATAACACATATTTGGTGTACTTTTTGATATTTTATGTACAGAATGTAATATATATTTACTGTACTTTTGGTATTTTATTTACAGTATATAAAATGTATTTGGTGTACTTTTAGTTAATATTAAATGTACAATATATGAAATATATTTACTGTACATTTTGATATTTCATGTTCAGTATATAAGATATATTTGGTGTCCTTTTGATATTTTATGTAAATTATATAACATATATTTGGTGTAGTTTGTGATATTTTACATAAGGTGTGTAATATATATTTACTGTACTTTTTGGTATTTTCTGTACAGTAAATAATATATATTTGGTGTAATTTTTGATATTTTATGTACAGTATATTAAATATAATTAGTGTAGTTTTGATAGTTTATTTACAGTATAGATAACACATATTTGGTGTACTTTTTGATATTTTATGTACAATATGTAATATATATTTACTGTAATTTTTGATAATTTATTTACAGTATATAAAATGTATTTGGTGTACTTTTAGTTAATATTATATATACAATATATGAAATATATGTACTGTACATTTTGATATTTGATGTACAGTATAGAAGATATATTTGGTGTCCTTTTGATATTTTATGTAAATTATATAATATATATTTGGTGAAATTTGTGATATTTTACATAGGGTGTGTAATATATATTTACTGTACTTTTTGATATTTTATTTACAGTATATAATATACATTTGGTGTAATTTTTGATATTTTATGTACAGTATATTAAATATAATTACTGTAGTTTTTGATAGTTTATTTACAGTATATATTACACATATTTGGTGTACTTTTTGATATTTTATGTACAGTATGTAATTTATATTTACTGTATATTTGATATTTTATTTACAGTATATAAAATGTATTTGGTGTACTTTTAGTTAATATTATATGTACAATATAGGAAATATATTTACTGTACATTTTGATATTTTATGTACACTATATAAGATATATTTGGTGTCCTTTTGATATTTTATGTAAATTATATAATATATATTTGGTGTAGTTTGTGATATTTTACATAGGGTGTGTAATATATATTTAGTGTACTTTTTGATATTTTATTTACAGTAAATAATATACATTTGGTGTAATTTTTGATATTTTATGTACAGTATGTTAAATATAATTACTGCAGTTTTTGATAGTTTATTTACAGTATATATAACACATATTTGGTGTACTTTTTGATATTTTATGTACAGAATGTAATATATATTTACTGTACTTTTGATATTTTATTTACAGTATATAAAATGTATTTCGTGTACTTTTAGTTAATATTATATGTACAATATATGAAATATATTTACTGTACATTTTGATATTTCATGTACAGTATATAAGATATATTTGGTGTCCTTTTGATATTTTATGTAAATTATATAATATATATTTGGTGTAGTTTGTGATATTTTACATAGGGTGTGTAATATATATTTACTGTACTTTTTGGTATTTTCTTTACAGTAAATAATATATATTTGGTGTAATTTTTGATATTTTATGTACACTATATTATATATAATTACTGTGGATTTGATAGTTTATTTACAGTATATATTACACATATTTGGTGTACTTTTTGATATTTTATGTACAGTATGTAATATATATTTACTCTACTATTTGATATTTTATTTACAGTATATAAAATGTATTTGGTGTACTTTTAGTTAATATTATATGTACAATATATGAAATATATTTACGGTACATTTTGATATTTTATGTTCAGCATATAAGGTATATATGGTGTCCTTTTGATATTTTATGTAAATTACATAATATAAATTTGGTGTAGATTGTGATATTTTACATAGGGTGTGTAATATATATTTACTGTACATTTTGATATTTTATTTACACTATATAAAATATATTTGGTGTAATTTTAGTTAACATTATATGTACAATATATGTAATATATTTACTGTAATTTTGATATTTTATGTACAGTATATAAGATATATTTGGTGTCCTTTTGATATTTTATGTAAATTATATAATATATATTTGGTGTAGATTGTGATATTTTACATAGGGTGTGTAAGATATATTTACTGTACTTTTTGATATTTTATTTACAGTAAATAATATATATTTGGTGTAATTTTTGATATTTTATGTACAGTATATTAAATATAATTACTGCAGTTTTTGATAGTTTATTTACAGTATATAAAACACAAAGTTGGAGTACTTTTTGATATTTTATGTACAGAATGTAATATATATTTACTGTACTTTTGATATTTTATTTACAGTATATAAAATGTATTTGGTGTACTTTTAGTTAATATTATATGTACAATCTATGAAATATATTTACTGTACATTTTGATATTTCATGTACAGTATATAAGATATATTTGGTGTCCTTTTGATATTTTATGTAAATTATATAATATATATTTGTTGTAGATTGTGATATTTTACATAGGGTGTGTAAGATATATTTACTGTTCTTTTTGATATTTTATTTACAGTAAATAATATACATTTGTTGTAATTTTTGATATTTTATGTACAGTATATTAAACATAATTACTGCAGTTTTTGATAGTTTATTTACAGTATATATAACACATATTTGGTGTACTTTTTGATATTTTATGTACAGAATGTAATATATATTTACTGTATTTTGATATTTTATTTACAGTATATAAAATGTATTTGGTGTACTTTTAGTTAATATTATATGTACAATATAGCTAATATATTTACTGTACATTTTGATATTTCATGTTCAGTATATAAGGTATATTTGGTGTCCTTTTGATATTTTATGTAAATTATATAATATATATTTGGTGTAGATTGTGATATTTTACATAGGGTGTGTAAGATATATTTACTGTACTTTTTGATATTTTATTTACAGTAAAAAATATACATTTGGTGTAATTTTTGATATTTTATGTACAGTATATTATATATAATTACTGTGGATTTGATAGTTTATTTACAGTATATATTACACATATTTGGTGTACTTTTTGATATTTTATGTACAGTATGTAATATATATTTACTGTAATTTTTGATAATTTATTTACAGTATATAAAATGTATTTGGTGTACTTTATTTAATATTATATATACAATATATGAAATATATTTACTGTACATTTTGATACTTTATGCGCAGTATAGAAGATATATTTGGTGTCCTTTTGATACTTTATGTAAATTATATAATATATATTTGGTGAAGTTTGTGATATTGTACATAGGGTGGGTAATATATATTTACTGTACTTTTTGATATTTTATTTACAGTATATAAAATGTATTTGGTGTACTTTTAGTTAACATTATATGTACAATATATGAAATCTATTTACTGTAATTTTGATATTTTATGTAGAGTTTATAAGATATATTTGGTGTCCTTTTGATATTTAATGTAAATTATATAACATATATTTGGTGTAGTTTGTGATATTTTACATAGGGTGTGTAATATATATTTACTGTACTTTTTGGTATTTTCTTTACAGTAAATAATATATATTTGGTGTAATTTTTGATATTTTATGTACAGTATATTAAGTATAATTAGTGTAGTTTTGATAGTTTATTTACAGTATATATAACACATATTTGGTGTACTTTTTGATATTTTATGTACAGTATGCAATATATATTTACTGTAATTTTTGATAATTTATTTACTGTATATAAAATGTATTTGGTGTACTTTTAGTTAATATTATATGTACAATATATGAAATATATTTACTGTACTTTTTGATATTTTATGTACAGTATATAATATATATTTGGTGTCCTTTTGATATTTTATGTAAATTATATAATATATATTTGGTGTAGATTGTGATATTTTACATAGGGTGTGTAGTATATATTTACTGTACTTTTTGATATTTTATTCACAGTAAATAATATACATTTGGTTTAATTTTTGATATTTTATGTACAGTATATTAAATATACTTACTGCAGTTTTTGATAGTTTATTTACAGTATATAAAACACAAATTTGGTGTACTTTTTGATATTTTATGTACAGAATGTAATATATATTTACTGTACATTTTGATATTTTATTTACAGTATATAAAATGTATTTGGTGTACTTTTAGTTAATATTATATGTACAATATATGAAATATATTTACTGTACATTTTGATATTTCATGTTCAGTATATAAGATATATTTGGTGTCCTTTTGATATTTTATGTAAATTATATAATATATATTTGGTGTAGTTTGTGATATTTTACATAGGGTGTGTAATATATATTTACTGTACTTTTTGGTATTTTCCTGACAGTAAATACTATATATTTGGTGTAATTTTTGATATTTTATGTACAGTATATTAAATATAATTAGTGTAGTTTTGATAGTTTATTTAAAGTATATATAACACATATTTGGTGTACTTTCTGATATTTTATGTACAGTATGTAATATATATTTACTGTAATTTTTGATAATTTATTTACAGTATATAAAATGTATTTGGTGTACTTTATTTAATATTATATATACAATATATGAAATATATTTACTGTACATTTTGATACTTTATGCACAGTATAGAAGATATATTTGGTGTCCTTTTGATATTTTATGTAAATTATATAATATATATTTGGTGAAGTTTGTGATATTTTACATAGGGTGTGTAATATATATTTACTGTACTTTTTGATATTTTGTTTACAGTATATAAAATGTATTTGGTGTACTTTTAGTTAACATTATATGTACAATATATGAAATATATTTACTGTAATTTTGATATTTTATGTACAGCATATAAGATATATTTGGTGTCCTTTTGATATTTTATGTAAATTATATAATATATATTTGGTGTAGATTGTGATATTTTACATAGGGTGTGTAAGATATATTTACTGTACTTTTTGATATTTTATTTACAGTTAATATTATACATTTGGTGTAATTTTTGATATTTTATGTACAGTATATTAAATATAATTAGTGTAGTTTTGATAGTTTAATTACAGTATATATTACACATATTTGGTGTACTTTTTGATATTTTATGTACAGTATCTAATATATATTTACTGTATTTTTGTTGCTTTATTTACAGTATATAAAATCTATTTGGTGTACTATTAGTTAATATTATATGTAGAATATAGGAAATATATTTACTGTACATTTTGATATTTTATGTACACTATATAAGATATATTTGGTGTCCTTTTGATATTTTATGTAAATTATATAATATATATTTGGTGTAGATTGTGATATTTTACATAGGGAGTGTAAGATATATTTACTGTACTTTTTGATATTTTATTTACAGTAAATAATATACATTTGGTGTAATTTTTGATATTTTATGTACAGTATATTATATATATTTACTGTGGATTTGATAGTTTATTTACAGTATATATTACACATATTTGGTGTACTTTTTGATATTTTATGTACAGTATGTAATATATATTTACTCTACTATTTGATAATTTATTTACAGTATATAAAATGTATTTGGTGTACTTTTAGTTAATGTTATATGTACAATATATGAAATATATTTACGGTACATTTTGATATTTTATGTTCAGCATATAAGGTATATATGGTGTCCTTTCGATATTTTATGTAAATTACATAATATAAGTTTGGTGTAGATTGTGATATTTTACATAGGGTGTGTAATATATATTTACTGTACATTTTGATATTTTATTTACACTATATAAAATATATTTGGTGTGCTTTTAGTTAACATTATATGTACAATATATGAAATATATTTACTGTAATTTTGATATTTTATGTACAGTATATAAGATATATTTGGTGTCCTTTTGATATTTTATGTAAATTATATAATATATATTTTGTGTAGATTGTGATATTTTACATAGGGTGTGTAAGATATATTTACTGTACTTTTTGATATTTTATTTACAGTAAAAAATATACATTTGGTTTAATTTTAGATATTTTATGTACAGTATATTAAATATAATTAATGCAGTTTTTGATAGTTTATTTACAGTATATAAAACACAAATATGGTGTACTTTTTGATATTTTATGTACAGAATGTAATATATATTTACTGTACATTTTGATATTTTACTTACAGTATATAAAATGTATTTGGTGTACTTTTAGTTAATATTATATGTACAATATATGAAATATATTTACTGTACATTTTGATATTTCATGTTCAGTATATAAGATATTTGGTGTCCTTTTGATATTTTATGTAAATTATATAATATATATTTGGTGTAGTTTGTGAGATTTTACATAGGGTGTGTAATATATATTTACTGTACTTTTTGGTATTTTCTTTACAGTAAATAATATATATTTGGTGTACTTTTTGATATTTTATGTACAGTATATTAAATATAATTAGTGTAGTTTTGATAGTTTATTTACAGTATATATAACACATATTTGGTGTACTTTTTGATATTTTATGTACAGTATGTAATATATATTTACTGTAATTTTTGATAATTTATTTACAGTATATAAAATGTATTTGGTGTACTTTTAGTTAATATTATATATACAATATATGAAATATATTTACTGCACATTTTGATATTTTATGTACAGTATAGAAGATATATTTGGTGTCCTTTTGATATTTATGCAAATTATATAATATATATTTGGTGAAGTTTGTGATATTTTACATAGGGTGTGTAATATATATTTACTGTACTTTTTGATATTTTATTTACAGTATATAAAATGTATTTGGTGTACTTTAAGTTAATATTATATGTACAATATATGAAATATATTTACTGTACATTTTGATATTTCATGTTCAGTATATAAGGTATATTTGGTGTCCTTTTGATATTTTATGTAAATTATATAATATATATTTGGTGTAGATTGTGATATTTTACATAGGGTGTGTAAGATATATTTACTGTACTTTTTGATATTTTATTTACAGTAAATAATATACATTTGGTGTAATTTTTGATATTTTATGTACAGTATATTAAATATAATTACTGCAGTTTTTGATAGTTTATTTACAGTATATAAAACACAAATTTGGTGTACTTTTTGATATATTATGTACAGAATATAATATATATTTACTGTACATTTTGATATTTTATTTACAGTATATAAAATGTATTTGGTGTACTGTTAGTTAATATTAAATGTACAATATATGAAATATATTTACTGTACATTTTGATATTTCATGTTCAGTATATAAGATATATTTGGTGTCCTTTTGATATTTTATGTAAATTATATAATATATATTTGGTGTAGTTTGTGATATTTTACATAGGGTGTGTAATATATATTTACTGTACTTTTTGGTATTTTCTTTACAATTAATAATATATATTTGGTGTAATCTTTGATATTTTATGTACAGTATATTAAATATAATTAGTGTAGTTTTGATAGTTTATTTACAGTATATATAACACATATTTGGTGTACTTTTTGATATTTTATGTACAGTATGTAATATATATTTACTGTAATTTTTGATAATTTATTTACAGTATATAAAATGTATTTGGTGTACTTTTAGTTAATATTATATATACAATATATGAAATATATTTACTGTACATTTTGATATTTTATGTACAGTATAGAAGATATATTTGGTGTCCTTTTGATATTTTATGTAAATTATATAATATATATTTGGTGAAGTTTGTGATATTTTACATAGGGTGTGTAATATATATTTACTGTATTTTTGATATTTTATTTACAGTATATAAAATGTATTTGGTGTACTTTTAGTTAACATTATATGTACAATATATGAAATATATTTACTGTAATTTTGATATTTTATGTACAGTATATAAGATATATTTTGTGTCCTTTTGATATTTTATGTAAATTATATAATATATATTTGGTGTAGATTGTCATATTTTACATAGGGTGTGTAAGATATATTTACTGTACTTTTTGATATTTTATTTACAGTAAATAATATACATTTGGTGTAATTTTTGATATTTTATGTACAGTATATTAAACATAATTACTACAGTTTTTGATAGTTTATTTACAGTATATATAACACATATTTGGTGTACTTTTTGATATTTTATGTACAGAATGTAATATATATTTACTGTACTTTTGATATTTTATTTACAGTATATAAAATGTATTTGGTGTACTTTTAGTTAATATTATATGTACAATATATGAAATATATTTACTGTACATTTTGATATTTCATGTACAGTATATAAGGTATAATTGGTGTCCTTTTGATATTTTATGTAAATTATATAATATATATTTGGTGTAGATTGTGATATTTTACATAGGTTGTGTAAGATATATTTACTGTACTTTTTGATATTTTATTTACAGTAAATAATATACATTTGGTGTAATTTTTGATATTTTATGTACAGTATATTATATATAATTACTGTGGATTTGATAGTTTATTTACAGTATATATTACACATATTTGGTGTACTTTTTGATATTTTATGTACAGTATGTAATATATATTTACTCTACTATTTGATATTTTATTTACAGTATATAAAATGTATTTGGTGTACTTTTAGTTAATATTATATGTACAATATATGAAATATATTTACGGTATATTTTGGTATTTTATGTTCAGCATATAAGGTATATATGGTGTCCTTTTGATATTTTATATAAATTACATAATATAAATTTGGTGTAGATTGTGATATTTTACATAGGGTGTGTAATATATATTTACTGTACATTTTGATATTTTATTTACACTATATAAAATATATTTGGTGTACTTTTAGTTAACATTATATGTACAATATATGAAATATATTTACTGTAATTTTGATATTTTATGTACAGTGTATAAGATATATTTGGTGTCCTTTTGATATTTTATGTAAATTATATAATATATATTTGGTGTAGATTGTGATATTTTACATAGGGTGTGTAAGATATATTTACTGTATTTTTGATATTTTATTTACAGTAAATAATATACATTTGGTGTAATTTTTGATATTTTATGTACAGTATATTAAATATAATTACTGCAGTTTTTGATAGTTTATTTACAGTATATAAAACACAAATTTGGTGTACTATTTGATATTTTATGTACAGAAAGTAATATGTATTTACTGTACTTTTTGATATTTTATTTACAGTACATAAAATGTATTTGGTGTACTTTTAGTTAATATTATATGTACAATATATGAAATATATTTACTGTACTTTTTGATATTTCATGTTCAGTATATAAGATATATTTGGTGTCCTTTTGATATTTTATGTAAATCATATAACATATATTTGGTGTAGTTTGTGATATTTTACATAGGGTGTGTAATATATATTTACTGTACTTTTTGGTATTTTCTTTACAGTAAATAATATATATTTGGTGTAATTTTTGATATTTTATGTACAGTATATTAAATATAATTAGTGTAGTTTTGATAGTTTATTTACAGTATATATAACACATATTTGGTGTACTTTTTGATATTTTATGTACAGTATGTAATATATATTTACTGTAATTTTTGATAATTTATTTACAGTATATAAAATTTATTTGGTGTACCTTTAGATAATATTATATATACAATATATGAAATATATTTACTGTACATTTTGATATTTTATGTACAGTATAGAAGATATATTTGGTGTCCTTTTGATATTTTATGTAAATTATATAATATATATTTGGTGAAGTTTGTGATATTTTACATAGGGTGTGTAATATATATTTACTGTACTTTTTGATATTTTATTTACAGTATATAAAATGTATTTGGTGTACTTTTAGTTAACATTATATGTACAATATATGAAATATATTTACTGTAATTTTGATATTTTATGTACAGAATATAAGATATATTTGGTGTCCTTTTGATATTTTATGTAAATTATATAATATATATTTGGTGTAGATTGTGATATTTTACATAGGGTGTGTAAGATGTATTTACTGTACTTTTTGATATTTTATTTACAGTAAATAATATACATTTGGTGTAATTTTTGATATTTTATGTACAGTATATTAAACATAATTACTGCAGTTTTTGATAGTTTATTTACAGTATATATAACACATATTTGGTGTACTTTTTGATATTTTATGTACAGAATGTAATATATATTTACTGAACTTTTGATATTTTATTTACAGTATATAAAATGTATTTGGTGTACTTTTAGTTAATATTATATGTACAATATAGGAAATATATTTACTGTACATTTTGATATTTCATGTTCAGTATATAAGGTATATTTGGTGTCCTTTTGATATTTTATGTAAATTATATAATATATATTTGGTGTAGATTGTGATATTTTACATAGGGTGTGTAAGATATATTTACTGTACTTTTTGATATTTTATTTACAGTAAATAATATACATTTGGTGTAATTTTTGATATTTTATGTACAGTATATTATATATAATTACTGTGGATTTGATAGTTTATTTACAGTATATATTACACATATTTGGTGTACTTTTTGACATTTTATGTACAGTATGTAATATATATTTACTCTACTATTTGATATTTTATTTACAGTATATAAAATGTATTTGGTGTACTTTTAGTTAATATTATATGTACAATATATGAAATATATTTACGGTACATTTTGATATTTTATGTTCAGCATATAAGGTATATATGGTGTCCTTTTGATATTTTATGTAAATTACATAATATAAATTTGGTGTAGATTGTGATATTTTACATAGGGTGTGTAATATATATTTACTGTACATTTTGATATTTTATTTACACAATATAAAATATATTTGGTGTACTTTTAGTTAACATTATATGTACAATATATGAAATATATTTACTGTAATTTTGATATTTTTTGTAAAGTATATAAGATATATTTGGTGTCCTTTTGATATTTAATGTAAATTATATAATATATATTTGGTGTAGATTTTGATATCTTACATAGGGTGTGTAAGATATATTTACTGTACTTTTTGATATTTTATTTACAGTAAATAATATACATTTGGTTTAATTTTTGATATTTTATGTACAGTATATTAAATATAATTACTGCAGTTTTTGATAGTATATTTACAGTATATAAAACACAAATTTGGTGTACTTTTTGATATTTTATGTACAGAATGTAATATATATTTGCTGTACATTTTGATATTTTATTTACAGTATATAAAATGTATTTGGTGTACTTTTAGTTAATATTATATGTACAATATATGAAATATATTTACTGTACATTTTGATATTTCATGTTCAGTATATAAGATATATTTGGTGTCCTTGTGATATTTTATGTAAATTATATAACATATATTTGGTGTAGTTTGTGATATTTTACATAGGGTGTGTAATATATATTTACTGCACTTTTTGGTATTTTCTTTACAGTAAATAATATATATTTGGTGTAATTTTTGATATTTTATGTACAGTATATTAAATATAATTAGTGTAGATTTGATAGTTTATTTACAGTATATATAACACATATTTGCTGTACTTTTTGATATTTTATGTACAGTATGTAATATATATTTACTGTAATTTTTGATAATTTATTTACAGTATATAAAATGTATTTGGTGTACTTTTAGTTAATATTATATGTACAATATATGAAATATATTTACTGTACATTTTGATATTTTATGTACAGTATAGAAGATATATTTGGTGTCCTTTTGATATTTTATGTAAATTATATAATATATATTTGGTGAAGTTTGTGATATTTTACATAGGGTGTGTAATATATATTTACTGTACTTTTTGATATTTTATTTACAGTATATAAAATGTATTTGGTGTAATTTTAGTTAACATTATATGCACAATATATGAAATATATTTACTGTAATTTTGATATTTTATGTACAGTATATAAGACATATTTGGTGTCCTTTTGATATTTAATGTAAATTATATAATACATATTTGGTGTAGATTGTGATATTTTACATAGGGTGTGTAAGATATATTTACTGTACCTTTTGATATTTTATTTACAGTAAATAATATACATTTGGTGTAATTTTTGATATTTTATGTACAGTATATTAAATATAATTACTACAGTTTTTGATAGTTTATTTACAGTATATATAACACATATTTGGTGTACTTTTTGATATTTTATGTACAGAATGTAATATATATTTACTGTATTTTTGATATTTTATTTACAGTATATAAAATGTATTTGGTGTACTTTTAGTTAATATTATATGTACAATATATGAAATATATTTACTGTACATTTTGATATTTCATGTTCAGTATATAAGGTATATTTGGTGTCCTTTTGATATTTTATGTAAATTATATAATATATATTTGGTGTAGTTTGTGATATTTTACATAGGGAGTGTAAGATATATTTACTGTACTTTTTGATATTTTATTTACAGTAAATAATATACATTTGGAGTAATTTTTGATATTTTATGTACAGTATGTTTAATATAATTACTGCAGTTTTTAATAGTTTATTTACAGTATATATAACACATATTTGGTGTACTTTTTGATATTTTATGTACAGAAAGTAATATATATTTACTGTACTTTTGATATTTTATTTACAGTATATAAAATGTATTTGGTGTACTTTTAGTTAATATTATATGTACAATATATGAAATATATTTACTGTACTTTTTGATATTTCATGTTCAGTATATAAGATATATTTGGTGACCTTTTGATATTTTATGTAAATTATATAATATATATTTGGTGTAGTTTGTGATATTTTACATAGGGTGTGTAATGTATATTTACTGTAGTTTTTGGTATTTTCTTTACAGTAAATAATATATATTTGGTGTAATTTTTGATATTTTATGTACAGTATATTAAATATAATTAGTGTAGTTTTCATAGTTTATTTACAGTATATATAACACATATTTGGTGTACTTTTTGATATTTTATGTACAGTATGTAATATATATTTACTGTAATTTTTGATAATTTATTTACAGTATATAAAATTTATTTGGTGTACCTTTAGATAATATTATATATACAATATATGAAATATATTTACTGTACATTTTGATATTTTATGTACAGTATAGAAGATATATTTGGTGTCCTTTTGATATTTTATGTAAATTATATAATATATATTTGGTGAAGTTTGTGATATTTTACATAGGGTGTGTAATATATATTTACTGTACTTTTTGATATTTTATTTACAGTATATAAAATGTATTTGGTGTACTTTTAGTTAACATTATATGTACAATATATGAAATATATTTACTGTAATTTTGATATTTTATGTACAGTATATAAGATATATTTGGTGTCCTTTTGATATTTTATGTAAATTATATAATATATATTTGGTGTAGATTGTGATATTTTACATAGGGTGTGTAAGATGTATTTACTGTACTTTTTGATATTTTATTTACAGTAAATAATATACATTTGGTGTAATTTTTGATATTTTATGTACAGTATATTAAACATAATTACTGCAGTTTTTGATAGTTTATTTACAGTATATATAACACATATTTGGTGTACTTTTTGATATTTTATGTACAGAATGTAATATATATTTACTGAACTTTTGATATTTTATTTACAGTATATAAAATGTATTTGGTGTACTTTTAGTTAATATTATATGTACAATATAGGAAATATATTTACTGTACATTTTGATATTTCATGTTCAGTATATAAGGTATATTTGGTGTCCTTTTGATATTTTATGTAAATTATATAATATATATTTGGTGTAGATTGTGATATTTTACATAGGGTGTGTAAGATATATTTACTGTACTTTTTGATATTTTATTTACAGTAAATAATATACATTTGGTGTAATTTTTGATATTTTATGTACAGTATATTATATATAATTACTGTGGATTTGATAGTTTATTTACAGTATATATTACACATATTTGGTGTACTTTTTGATATTTTATGTACAGTATGTAATATATATTTACTGTAATTTTGATAATTTATTTACAGTATATAAAATGAATTTGTTGTACTTTTAGTTAATATTATATATACAATATATGAAATACATTTACTGTACATTTTGATATTTTATGTACAGTATAGAATATATATTTGGTGTCCTTTTGATATTTTATGTAAATTATATAATATATATTTGGTGTAGTTTGTGATATTTTACATAGGGTGTGTAATATATATTTAGTGTACTTTTTGATATTTTATTTACAGTAAATAATATACATTTGGTGTAATTTTTGATATTTTATGTACAGTATGTTAAATATAATTACTGCAGTTTTTGATAGTTTATTTACAGTATATATAACACATATTTGGTGTACTTTTTGATATTTTATGTACAGAATGTAATATATATTTACTGTACTTTTGATATTTTATTTACAGTATATAAAATGTATTTGGTGTACTTTTAGTTAATATTATATGTACAATATATGAAATATATTTACTGTACATTTTGATATTTCATGTTCAGTATATAAGATATATTTGGTGTCCTTTTGATATTTTATGTAAATTATATAATATATATTTGGTGTAGTTTGTGATATTTTACATAGGGTGTGTAATATATATTTAGTGTACTTTTTGATATTTTATTTACAGTAAATAATATACATTTGGTGTAATTTTTGATATTTTATGTACAGTATGTTAAATATAATTACTGCAGTTTTTGATAGTTTATTTACAGTATATATAACACATATTTGGTGTACTTTTTGATATTTTATGTACAGAATGTAATATATATTTACTGTACTTTTGATATTTTATTTACAGTATATAAAATGTATTTGGTGTACTTTTAGTTAATATTATATGTACAATATATGAAATATATTTACTGTACATTTTGATATTTCATGTTCAGTATATAAGATATATTTGGTGTCCTTTTGATATTTTATGTAAATCATATAACATATATTTGGTGTAGTTTGTGATATTTTACATAGGGTGTGTAATATATATTTACTGTACTTTTTGGTATTTTCTTTAGAGTAAATAATATATATTTGGTGTAATTTTTGATATTTTATGTACAGTATATTAAATATAATTAGTGTAGTTTTGATAGTTTATTTACAGTATATATAACACATATTTGGTGTACTTTTTGATATTTTATGTACAGTATGTAATATATATTTACTGTAATTTTTGATAATTTATTTACAGTATATAAAATTTATTTGGTGTACCTTTAGATAATATTATATATACAATATATGAAATATATTTACTGTACATTTTGATATTTTATGTACAGTATAGAAGATATATTTGGTGTCCTTTTGATATTTTATGTAAATTATATAATATATATTTGGTGAAGTTTGTGATATTTTACATAGGGTGTGTAATATATATTTACTGTACTTTTTGATATTTTATTTACAGTATATAAAATGTATTTGGTGTACTTTTAGTTAACATTATATGTACAATATATGAAATATATTTACTGTAATTTTGATATTTTATGTACAGTATATAAGATATATTTGGTGTCCTTTTGATATTTTATGTAAATTATATAATATATATTTGGTGTAGATTGTGATATTTTACATAGGGTGTGTAAGATGTATTTACTGTAATTTTTGATATTTTATTTACAGTAAATAATATACATTTGGTGTAATTTTTGATATTTTATGTACAGTATATTAAACATAATTACTGCAGTTTTTGATAGTTTATTTACAGTATATATAACACATATTTGGTGTACTTTTTGATATTTTATGTACAGAATGTAATATATATTTACTGAACTTTTGATATTTTATTTACAGTATATAAAATGTATTTGGTGTACTTTTAGTTAATATTATATGTACAATATAGGAAATATATTTACTGTACATTTTGATATTTCATGTTCAGTATATAAGGTATATTTGGTGTCCTTTTGATATTTTATGTAAATTATATAATATATATTTGGTGTAGATTGTGATATTTTACATAGGGTGTGTAAGATATATTTACTGTACTTTTTGATATTTTATTTACAGTAAATAATATACATTTGGTGTAATTTTTGATATTTTATGTACAGTATATTATATATAATTACTGTGGATTTGATAGTTTATTTACAGTATATATTACACATATTTGGTGTACTTTTTGATATTTTATGTACAGTATGTAATATATATTTACTGTAATTTTGATAATTTATTTACAGTATATAAAATGAATTTGTTGTACTTTTAGTTAATATTATATATACAATATATGAAATACATTTACTGTACATTTTGATATTTTATGTACAGTATAGAATATATATTTGGTGTCCTTTTGATATTTTATGTAAATTATATAATATATATTTGGTGTAGTTTGTGATATTTTACATAGGGTGTGTAATATATATTTAGTGTACTTTTTGATATTTTATTTACAGTAAATAATATACATTTGGTGTAATTTTTGATATTTTATGTACAGTATGTTAAATATAATTACTGCAGTTTTTGATAGTTTATTTACAGTATATATAACACATATTTGGTGTACTTTTTGATATTTTATGTACAGAATGTAATATATATTTACTGTACTTTTGATATTTTATTTACAGTATATAAAATGTATTTGGTGTACTTTTAGTTAATATTATATGTACAATATATGAAATATATTTACTGTACATTTTGATATTTCATGTTCAGTATATAAGATATATTTGGTGTCCTTTTGATATTTTATGTAAATTATATAATATATATTTGGTGTAGTTTGTGATATTTTACATAGGGTGTGTAATATATATTTACTGTACTTTTTGGTATTTTCTTTACAGTAAATAATATATATTTGGTGTAATTTTTGATATTTTATGTACAGTATATTAAATATAATTAGTGTAGTTTTGATAGTTTATTTACAGTATATATAACACATATTTGGTGTACTTTTTCATATTTTATGTACAGTATGTAATATATATTTACTGTAATTTTTGATAATTTATTTACAGTATATAAAATGTATTTGGTGTACTTTATTTAATATTATATATACAATATATGAAATATATTTACTGTACATTTTGATTCTTTATGCACAGTATAGAAGATATATTTGGTGTCCTTTTGATATTTTATGTAAATTATATAATATATATTTGGTGAAGTTTGTGATATTTTACATAGGGTGTGTAATATGTATTTACTGTACTTTTTGATATTTTGTTTACACTATATAAAATGTATTTGGTGTTCTTTTAGTTAACATTATATGTACAATATATGAAATATATTTACTGTAATTTTGATATTTTATGTACAGTATATAAGATATATTTGGTGTCCTTTTGATATTTTATGTAAATTATATAATATATATTTGGTGTAGATTGTGATATTTTACATAGGGTGTGTAAGATATATTTACTGTACTTTTTGATATTTTATTTACAGTAAATATTATACATTTGGTGTAATTTTTGATATTTTATGGACAGTATATTAAATATAATTACTGCAGTTTTTGATAGTTTATTTACAGTATATAAAACACAAATTTGGTGTACTTATTGATATTTTATGTACAGAATGTAATATATATTTACTGTACATTTTGATATTTTACTTACAGTATATAAAATGTATTTGGTGTACTTTTAGTTAATATTATATGTACAATATATGAAATATATTTACTGTACATTTTGATATTTCATGTTCAGTATATAAGATATTTGGTGTAATTTTGATATTTTATGTAAATTATATAATATATATTTGGTGTAGTTTGTGATATTTTACATAGGGTGTGTAATATATATTTACTGTACTTTTTGGTATTTTCTTTACAGTAAATAAGATATATTTGGTGTACTTTTTGATATTTTATGTACAGTATATTAAATATAATTAGTGTAGTTTTGATAGTTTATTTACAGTATATATAACACATATTTGGTGTACTTTTTGATATTTTATGTACAGTATGTAATATATATTTACTGTAATTTTTGATAATTTATTTACAGTATATAAAATGTATTTGGTGTACTTTTAGTTAATATTATATGTACAATATATGAAATATATTTACTGTACATTTTGATATTTTATGTACAGTATAGAAGATATATTTGGTGTCCTTTTGATATTTTATGTAAATTATATAATATATATTTGGTGAAGTTTGTGATATTTTACATAGGGTGTGTAATATATATTTACTGTACTTTTTGATATTTTATTTACAGTATATAAAATGTATTTGGTGTACTTTTAGTTAACATTATATGCACAATATATGAAATATATTTACTGTAATTTTGATATTTTATGTACAGTATATAAGATATATTTGGTGTCCTTTTGATATTTAATGTAAATTATATAATACATATTTGGTGTAGATTGTGATATTTTACATAGGGTGTGTAAGATATATTTACTGTACTTTTTGATATTTTATTTACAGTAAATAATATACATTTGGTGTAATTTTTGATATTTTATGTACAGTATATTAAATATAATTACTACAGTTTTTGATAGTTTATTTACAGTATATATAACACATATTTGGTGTACTTTTTGATATTTTATGTACAGAATGTAATATATATTTACTGTACTTTTGATATTTTATTTACAGTATATAAAATGTATTTGGTGTACTTTTAGTTAATATTATATGTACAATATACGAAATATATTTACTGTACATTTTGATATTTCATGTTCAGTATATAAGGTATATTTGGTGTCCTTTTGATATTTTATGTAAATTATATAATATATATTTGGTGTAGTTTGTGATATTTTACATAGGGTGTGTAAGATATATTTACTGTACTTTTTGATATTTTATTTACAGTAAATAATATACATTTGGAGTAATTTTTGATATTTTATGTACAGTATGTTTAATATAATTACTGCAGTTTTTGATAGTTTGTTTACAGTATATATAACACATATTTGGTGTACTTTTTGATATTTTATGTACAATATGTAATATATATTTACTGTAATTTTTGATAATTTATTTACAGTATATAAAATGTATTTGGTGTACTTCATTTAATATTATATATACAATATATGAAATATATTTACTGTACATTTTGATACTTTATGCACAGTATAGAAGATATATTTGGTGTCCTTTTGATATTTTATGTAAATTATATAATATATATTTGGTGAAGATTGTGATATTTTACATAGGGTGTGTAATATATATTTATTGTACTTTTTGATATTTTATTTACAGTATATAATATACATTCGGTGTAATTTTTTATATTTTATGTACAGTATATTTAATATAATTAGTGTAGTTTTAATAGTTTATTTACAGTATATATAACACATATTTGGTGTACTTTTTGATATTTTTTGTACAGTATGTAATAGAGATTTACTCTAATTTTTGATAATTAATTTACAGTATATGAAATGTATTTGGTGTACTTTTAGTTAATATTATATGTACAATATATGAAATATATTTACTGTACTTTTTGATATTTTATGTACAGTATATAAGATATATTTGGTGTCCTTTTGATATTTTATGTAAATTATATAATATATATTTGGTGAAGTTTGTGATATTTTACATAGGGTGTGTAATATATATTTACTGTACTTTTTGATATTTTATTTACAGTAAATAATATACATTTGGTTTAATTTTTGATATTTTATGTACAGTATATTAAATATAATTACTGCAGTTTTTGATAGTTTATTTGCAGCATATAAAACACAAATTTGGTGTACTTTTTGATATTTTATGTACAGAATGTAATATATATTTACTGTACATTTTGATAATTTATTTACAGTATATAAAATGTATTTGGTGTACTTTTAGTTAACATTATATGTACAATATATGAAATATATTTACTGTACATTTTGATATTTCATGTTCAGTATATAAGATATATTTGGTGTCCTTTTGATATTTTATGTAAATTATATAATATATATTTGGTGTAGTTTGTGATATTTTACATAGGGTGTGTAATACATATTTACTGTATTTTTGGTATTTTCTTTACAGTAAATAATATATATTTGGTGTAATTTTTGATATTTTATGTACAGTATATTAAATATAATTAGTGTAGTTTTGATAGTTTATTTACAATATATATAACACATATTTGGTGTACTTTTTGATATTTTATGTACAGTATGTAATATATATTTACTGTAATTTTTGATAATTTATTTACTGTATATAAAATGTATTTGGTGTACTTTTAGTTAATATTATATGTACAATATATGCAATATATTTACTGTACATTTTGATATTTTATGTACAGTATATAATCTATATTTGGTGTCCTTTTGATATTTTATGTAAATTATATAATATATATTTGGTGTAGATTGTGATATTTTACATAGGGTGTGTAATATATATTTACTGTACTTTTTGGTATTTTCTTTACAGTAAATAATATATATTTGGTGTAATTTTTGATATTTTATGTACAGTATATTAAATATAATTAGTGTAGTTTTGATAGTTTATTTACAGTATATATAACACATATTTGGTGTACTTTTTGATATTTTATGTACAGTATGTAATATATATTTACTGTAATTTTTGATAATTTATTTACAGTATATAAAATGAATTTGTTGTACTTTTAGTTAATATTAGATATGCAATATATGAAATATATTTACTGTACATTTTGATATTTTATGTACAGTATAGAAGATATATTTGGTGTCCTTTTGATATTTTATGTAAATTATATAATATATAGTTGGTGAAGTTTGTGATATTTTACATAGGGTGTGTAATATATATTTACTGTACTTTTTGATATTTTATTTACAGTATATAATATACATTTGGTGTAATTTTTGATATTTTATGTACAGTATATTAAATATAATTACTGTAGTTTTTGATAGTTTATTTACAGTATATATTACACATATTTGGTGTACTTTTTGATATTTTATGTACATTATGTAATTTATATTTACTGTATATTTGATATTTTATTTACAGTATATAAAATGTATTTGGTGTACTTTTAGTTAATATTATATGTACAATATAGGAAATATATTTACTGTACATTTTGATATTTTATGTACACTATATAAGATATATTTGGTGTCCTTTTGATATTTTATGTAAATTATATAATATATATTTGGTGTAGTTTGTGATATTTTACATAGGGTGTGTAATATATATTTAGTGTACTTTTTGATATTTTATTTACAGTAAATAATATACATTTGGTGTAATTTTTGATATTTTATGTACAGTATGTTAAATATAATTACTGCAGTTTTTGATAGTTTATTTACAGTATATATAACACATATTTGGTGTACTTTTTGATATTTTATGTACAGAATGTAATATATATTTACTGTACTTTTGATATTTTATTTACAGTATATAAAATGTATTTGGTGTACTTTTAGTTAATATTATATGTACAATATATGAAATATATTTACTGTACATTTTGATATTTCATGTTCAGTATATAAGATATATTTGGTGTCCTTTTGATATTTTATGTAAATTATATAATATATATTTGGTGTAGTTTGTGATATTTTACATAGGGTGTGTAATATATATTTACTGTAGTTTTTGGTATTTTCTTTACAGTAAATAATATATATTTGGTGTAATTTTTGATATTTTATGTACAGTATATTAAATATAATTAGTGTAGTTTTGATAGTTTATTTACAGTATATATAACACATATTTGGTGTACTTTTTGATATTTTATGTACAGTATGTAATATATATTTACTGTAATGTTTGATAATTTATTTACAGTATATAAAATGTATTTGGTGTACTTTATTTAATATTATATATACAATATATGAAATATATTTACTGTACATTTTGATACTTTATGCACAGTATAGAAGATATATTTGGTGTCCTTTTGATATTTTATGTAAATTATATAATATATATTTGGTGAAGTTTGTGATATTTTACATAGGGTGTGTAATATGTATTTACTGTACTTTTTGATATTTTGTTTACACTATATAAAATGTATTTGGTGTACTTTTAGTTAACATTATATGTACAATATATGAAATATATTTACTGTAATTTTGATATTTTATGTACAGTATATAAGATATATTTGTTGTCCTTTTGATATTTTATGTAAATTATATAATATATATTTGGTGTAGATTGTGATATTTTACATAGGGTGTGTAAGATATATTTACTGTACTTTTTGATATTTTATTTACAGTAAATATTATACATTTGGTGTAATTTTTCATATTTTATGTACAGTATATTAAATATAATTACTGCAGTTTTTGATAGTTTATTTACAGTATATATAACACATATTTGGTGTACTTTTTGATATTTTATGTACAGAATGTAATATATATTTACTGTATTTTTGATATTTTATTTACAGTATATAAAATGTATTTGGTGTACTTTTAGTTAATATTATATGTACAATATAGGAAATATATTTACTGTACTTTTTGATATTTCATGTTCAGTATATAAGGTATATTTGGTGTCCTTTTGATATTTTATGTAAATCATATAATATATATTTGGTGTAGTTTGTGATATTTTACATAGGGTGTGTAATATATATTTACTGTACTTTTTGGTATTTTCTTTACAGTAAATAATATATATTTGGTGTAATTTTTGATATTTTATGTACAGTATATTAAATATAATTAGTGTAGTTTTGATAGTTTAATTACAGTATATATTACACATATTTGGTGTACATTTTGATATTTTATGTACAGTATCTAATATATATTTACTGTATTATTGTTGCTTTATTTACAGTATATAAAATCTATTTGGTGTACTATTAGTTAATATTGTATGTACAATATAGGAAATATATTTACTGTACATTTTGATATTTTATGTACACTATATAAGATATATTTGGTGTCCTTTTGATATTTTATGTAAATTATATAATATATATTTGGTGTAGATTGTGATATTTTACATAGGGAGTGTAAGATATATTTACTGTACTTTTTGATATTTTATTTACAGTAAATAATATACATTTGGTGTAATTTTTGATATTTTATGTAGAGTATATTATATATAATTACTGTGGATTTGATAGTTTATTTACAGTATATATTACACATATTTGGTATACTTTTTGATATTTTATGTACAGTATGTAATATATGTTTACTCTACTATTTGATATTTTATTTACAGTATATAAAATGTATTTGGTGTACTTTTAGTTAATATTATATGTACAATATATGAAATATATTTACGGTACATTTTGATATTTTATGTTCAGCATATAAGGTATATATGGTGTCCTTTCGATATTTTATGTAAATTGCATAATATAAGTTTGGTGTAGATTGTGATATTTTACATAGGGTGTGTAATATATATTTACTGTACATTTTGATATTTTATTTACACTATATAAAATATATTTGGTGTACTTTTAGTTAACATTATATGTACAATATATGAAATATATTTACTGTAATTTTGATATTTTATGTACAGTATATAAGATATATTTGGTGTCCTTTTGATATTTTATGTAAAATATATAATATATATTTTGTGTAGATTGTGATATTTTACATAGGGTGTGTAATATATATTTACTGTACTTTTTGATATTTTATTTACAGTAAATAATATACATTTGGTTTAATTTTTGATATTTTATGTACAGTATATTAAATATAATTACTGCAGTTTTTGATAGTTTATTTACAGTATATAAAACACAAATTTGGTGTACTTTTTGATATTTTATGTACAGAATGTAATATATATTTACTGTACATTTTGATATTTTACTTACAGTATATAAAATGTATTTGGTGTACTTTTAGTAAATATTATATGTACAATATATGAAATATATTTACTGTACATTTTGATATTTCATGTTCAGTATATAAGATATTTGGTGTCCTTTTGATATTTTATGTAAATTATATAATATATATTTGGTGTAGTTTGTGATATTTTACATAGGGTGTGTAATATATATTTACTGTACTTTTTGGTATTTTCTTTACAGTAAATAATATATATTTGGTGTACTTTTTGATATTTTATGTACAGTATATTAAATATAATTAGTGTAGTTTTGATAGTTTATTTACAGTATATATAACACATATTTGGTGTACTTTTTGATATTTTATGTACAGTATGTAATATATATTTACTGTAATTTTTGATAATTTATTTACAGTATATAAAATGTATTTGGTGTACTTTTAGTTAATATTATATATACAATATATGAAATATATTTACTGTACATTTTGATATTTTATGTACAGTATAGAAGATATATTTGGTGTCCTTTTGATATTTTATGTAAATTATATCATATATATTTGGTGAAGTTTGTGATATTTTACATATGGTGTGTAATATATATTTACTGTACTTTTTGATATTTTATTTACAGTATATAAAATGTATTTGGTGTACTTTTAGTTAATATTATATGTACAATATATGAAATATATTTACTGTACATTTTGATATTTCATGTTCAGTATATAAGGTATATTTGGTGTCCTTTTGATATTTTATGTAAATTATATAATATATATTTGGTGTAGATTGTGATATTTTACATAGGGTGTGTAAGATATATTTACTGTACTTTTTGATATTTTATTTACAGTAAATAATATACATTTGGTGTAATTTTTGATATTTTATGTACAGTATATTAAATATAATTACTGCAGTTTTTGATAGTTTATTTACAGTATATAAAACACAAATTTGGTGTACTTTTTGATATATTATGTACAGAATGTAATATATATTTACTGTACATTTTGATATTTTATTTACAGTATATAAAATGTATTTGGTGTACTTTTAGTTAATATTAAATGTACAATATATGAAATATATTTACTGTACATTTTGATATTTCATGTTCAGTATATAAGATATATTTGGTGTCCTTTTGATATTTTATGTAAATTATATAATATATATTTGGTGTAGTTTGTGATATTTTACATAGGGTGTGTAATATATATTTACTGTACTTTTTGGTATTTTCTTTACAGTTAATAATATATATTTGGTGTAATTTTTGATATTTTATGTACAGTATATTAAATATAATTAGTGTAGTTTTGATAGTTTATTTACAGTATATATAACACATATTTGGTGTACTTTTTGATATTTTATATACAGTATGTAATATATATTTACTGTAATTTTTGATAATTTATTTACAGTATATAAAATGTATTTGGTGTACTTTTAGTTAATATTATATATACAATATATGAAATATATTTACTGTACATTTTGATATTTAATGTACAGTATATAAGATATATTTGGTGTCCTTTTGATATTTTATGTAAATTATATGATATATACTTGGTGTCGATTGTGATATTTTACATAGGGTGTGTAATATATATTTACTGTACTTTTTGATATTTTATTTACAGTAAATAATATACATTTGGTTTAATTTTTGATATTTTATGTACAGTATATTAAATATAATTACTGCAGTTTTTGATAGTTTATTTACAGTATATAAAACACAAATTTGGTGTACTTTTGATATTTTATGTACAGAATGTAATATATATTTACTGTACATTTTGATATTTTATTTACAGTATATAAAATGTATTTGGTGTACTTTTAGTTAATATTATATGTTCAATATATGAAATATATTTACTGTACATTTTGATATTTCATGTTCAGTATATAAGATATATTTGGTGTCCTTTTGATATTTTACGTAAATTATATAATATATATTTGGTGTAGTTGGTGATATTTTACATAGGGTGTGTAATGTATATTTACCGTACTTTTTGGTATTTTCTTTACAGTAAATAATATATATTTGGTGTAATTTTAGATATTTTATGTACAGTATATTAAATATAATTAGTGTAGTTTTGATAGTTTATTTACAGTATATATAACACATATTTGGTGTACTTTTTGATATTTTATGTACAGAATGTAATATATATTTACTGTACTTTTGATATTTTATTTACAGTATATAAAATGTATTTGGTGTACTTTTAGTTAACATTATATGTACAATATATGAAATATATTTACTGTAATTTTGATATTTTATGTACAGTATATAAGATATATTTGGTGTCCTTTTGATATTTTATGTAAATTATATAATATATATTTGGTGTAGATTGTGATATTTTACATAGGGTGTGTAAGATATCTTTACTGTACTTTTTGATATTTTATTTACAGTAAATAGTATACATTTGATGTAATTTTTGATATTTTATGTACAGTATATTAAACATAATTACTGCAGTTTTTGATAGTTTATTTACAGTATATATAACACATATTTGGTGTACTTTTTGATATTTTATGTACAGAATGTAATATATATTTACTGAACTTTTGATATTTTATTTACAGTATATAAAATGTATTTGGTGTACTTTTAGTTAATATTATATGTACAATATAGGAAATATATTTACTGTACATTTTGATATTTCATGTTCAGTATATAAGGTATATTTGGTGTCCTTTTGATATTTTATGTAAATTATAATATATATATTTGGTGTAGATTGTGATATTTTACATAGGGTGTGTAAGATATATTTACTGTACTTTTTGATATTTTATTTACAGTAAATAATATACATTTGGTGTAATTTTTGATATTTTATGTACAGTATATTATATATAATTACTGTGGATTTGATAGTTTATTTACTGTATATATTACACATATTTGGTGTACTTTTTGATATTTTATGTACAGTATGTAATATATATTTACTGTAATTTTTGATAATTTATTTACAGTATATAAAATGTATTTGGTGTACTTTATTTAATATTATATATACAATATATGAAATATATTTACTGTACATTTTGATACTTTATGCACAGTATAGAAGATATATTTGGTGTCCTTTTGATATTTTATGTAAATTATATAATATATATTTGGTGAAGTTTGTGATATTTTACATAGGGTGTGTAATATATATTTACTGTACTTTTTGATATTTTGTTTACAGTATATAAAATGTATTTGGTGTACTTTTAGTTAACATTATATGTACAATATATGAAATATATTTACTGAAATTTGGATATTTTATGTACAGTATATAAGATATATTTGGTGTCCTTTTGATATTTTATGTAAATTATATAACATATATTTGGTGTAGATTGTGATATTTTACATAGGGTGTGTAAGATATATTTACTGTACTTTTTGATATTTTATTTACAGTAAATATTATACATTTGGTGTAATTTTTGATATTTTATGTACAGTATATTAAATATAATTACTGCAGATTTTGATAGTTTATTTACAGTATATATAACACATATTTGGTGTACTTTTTGATATTTTATGTACAGAATGTAATATATATTTACTGTACTTTTGATATTTTATTTACAGTATATAAAATGTATTTGGTGTACTTTTAGTTAATATTATATGTACAATATATGAAATATATTTACTGTAGTTTTTGATATTTCATGTTCAGTATATAAGATATATTTGGTGTCCTTTTGATATTGTATGTAAATTATATAATATATATTTGGTGTAGTTTGTGATATTTTACATAGGGTGTGTAATATATATTTACTGTACTTTTTGGTATTTTCTTTACAGTAAATAATATATATTTGGTGTAATTTTTGATATTTTATGTACAGTATATTAAATATAATTAGTGTAGTTTTGATAGTTTATTTACAGTATATATAACACATATTTGGTGTACTTTTTGATATTTTATGTACAGTATGTAATATATATTTACTGTAATTTTTGATAATTTATTTACAGTATATAAAATGTATTTGCTGTACTTTATTTAATATTATATATACAATATATGAAATATATTTACTGTACATTTTGATACTTTATGCACAGTATAGAAGATATATTTGGTGTCCTTTTGATATTTTATGTAAATTATATAATATATATTTGGTGAAGTTTGTGATATTTTACATAGGGTGTGTAATATATATATACTGTACTTTTTGATATTTTGTTTACAGTATATAAAATGTATTTGGTGTACTTTTAGTTAACATTATATGTACAATATATGAAATATATTTACTGTAATTTTGATATTTTATGTACAGTATATAAGATATATTTGGTGTCCTTTTGATATTTTATGTAAATTATATAATATATATTTGGTGTAGATTGTGATATTTTACATAGGGTGTGTAAGATATATTTACTGTACTTTTTGATATTTTATTTACAGTAAATATTATACATTTGGTGTAATTTTTGATATTTTATGTACAGTATATTAAATATAATTACTGCAGTTTTTGATAGTTTATTTACAGTATATATAACACATATTTGGTGTACTTTTTGATATTTTATGTACAGAATGTAATATATATTTACTGTACTTTTGATATTTTATTTACAGTATATAAAATGTATTTGGTGTACTTTTAGTTAATATTATATGTACAATATATGAAATATATTTACTGTACTTTTTGATATTTCATGTTCAGTATATAAGGTATATTTGGTGTCCTTTTGATATTTTATGTAAATTATATAATATATATTTGGTGTAGTTTGTGATATTTTACATAGGGTGTGTAATATATATTTATTGTACTTTTTGGTATTTTCTTTACAGTTAATAATATATATTTGGTGTAATTCTTGATATTTTATGTACAGTATATTAAATATAATTAGTGTAGTTTTGATAGTTTATTTACAGTATATATAACACATATTTGGTGCACCTTTTGATATTTTATGTACAGTATGTAATATATATTTACTGTAATTTTTGATAATTTATTTACAGTATATAAAATGTATTTGGTGTACTTTTAGTTAATATTATATATACAATATATGAAATATATTTACTGTACATTTTGATATTTTATGTACAGTATAGAAGATATATTTGGTGTCCTTTTGATATTTTATGTAAATTATATAATATATATTTGGTGAAGTTTGTGATATTTTACATAGGGTGTGTAATATATATTTACTGTATTTTTGATATTTTATTTACAGTATATAAAATGTATTTGGTGTACTTTTAGTTAATATTTTATATACAATATATGAAATATATTTACTGTACATTTTGATATTTTATGTACAGTATATAAGACATATTTGGTGTCCTTTTGATATTTTATGTAAATTATATAATATATATTTGGTGTAGGTTGTGATATTTTACATAGGGTGTGTAAGATATATTTACTGTACTTTTTGATATTTTATTTACAGTAAATAATATACATTTGGTGTAATTTTTGATATTTTATGTACAGTATATTAAACATAATTACTGCAGTTTTTGATAGTTTATTTACAGTATATATAACACATATTTGGTGTACTTTTTGATATTTTATGTACAGAATGTAATATATATTTACTGAAGTTTTGATATTTTATTTACAGTATATAAAATGTATTTGGTGTACTTTTAGTTAATATTATATGTACAATATAGGAAATATATTTACTGTACATTTTGATATTTCATGTTCAGTATATAAGGTATATTTGGTGTCCTTTTTATATTTTATATAAATTATATAATATATATTTGGTGTAGATTGTGATATTTTACATAGGGTGTGTAAGGTATATTTACTGTACTTTTTGATATTTTATTTACAGTAAATAATATACATTTGGTGTAATTTTTGATATTTTATGTTCAGTATATTATATATAATTACTGTGGATTTGATAGTTTATTTACAGTATATATTACACATATTTGGTGTACTTTTTGATATTTTATGTACAGTATGTAATATATATTTACTCTACTATTTGATATTTTATTTACAGTATATAAAATGTATTTGGTGTACTTTTAGTTAATATTATATGTACAATATATGAAATATATTTACGGTACATTTTGATATTTTATGTTCAGCATATAAGGTATATATGGTGTCCTTTTGATATTTTATGTAAATTACATAATATAAATTTGGTGTAGATTGTGATATTTTACATAGGGTGTGTAATATATATTTACTGTACATTTTGATATTTTATTTACACTATATAAAATATATTTGGTGTACTTTTAGTTAACATTATATGTACAATATATGAAATATATTTACTGTAATTTTGATATTTTTTGTACAGTATATAAGATATATTTGGTGTCCTTTTGATATTTAATGTAAATTATATAATATATATTTGGTGTAGATTGTGATATTTTACATAGGGTGTGTAAGATATATTTACTGTAATTTTTGATATTTTATTTACAGTAAATAATATACATTTGGTTTAATTTTTGATATTTTATGTACAGTATATTAAATATAATTACTGCAGTTTTTGATAGTTTATTTACAGTATATAAAACACAAATTTGGTGTACTTTTTGATATTTTATGAACAGAATGTAATATATATTTGCTGTACATTTTGATATTTTATTTACAGTATATAAAATGTATTTGGTGTACTTTTAGTTAATATTATATGTACAATATATGAAATATATTTACTGTACATTTTGATATTTCATGTTCAGTATATAAGATATATTTGGTGTCCTTGTGATATTTTATGTATATTATATAACATATATTTGGTGTAGTTTGTGATATTTTACATAGGGTGTGTAATATATATTTACTGTACTTTTTGGTATTTTCTTTACAGTAAATAATATATATTTGGTGTAATTTTTGATATTTTATGTACAGTATATTAAATATAATTAGTGTAGATTTGATAGTTTATTTACAGTATATATAACACATATTTGCTGTACTTTTTGATATTTTATGTACAGTATGTAATATATATTTACTGTAATTTTTGATAATTTATTTACAGTATATAAAATGTATTTGTTGTACTTTTAGTTAATATTATATATACAATATATGAAATATACTTACTGTATATTTTGATATTTTATGTACAGTATAGAAGATATATTTGGTGTCCTTTTGATATTTTATGTAAATTATATAATATATATTTGGTGAAGTTTGTGATATTGTACATAGGGTGTGTAATATATATTTACTGTACTTTTTGATATTTTATTTACAGTATATAAAATGTATTTGGTGTACTTTTAGTTAACATTATATGTACAATATATGAAATATATTTACTGTAATTTTGATATTTTATGTACAGTATATAAGATATATTTGGTGTCCTTTTGATATTTTATGTAAATTATATAATATATATTTGGTGTAGATTGTGATATTTTACATAGGGTGTGTAAGATATATTTACTGTACTTTTTGATATTTTATTTACAGTAAATAATATACATTTGGTGTAATTTTTGATATTTTATGTACAGTATATTAAACATAATTACTGCAGTTTTTGATAGTTTATTTACAGTATATACAACACATATTTGGTGTACTTTTGATATTTTATGTACAGAATGTAATATATATTTACTGTACTTTTGATATTTTATTTACAGTATATAAAATGTATTTGGTGTACTTTTAGTTAATATTATATGTTCAATATATGAAATATATTTACTGTACATTTTGATATTTCATGTTCAGTATATAAGATATATTTGGTGTCCTTTTGGTATTTTATGTAAATTATATAATATATATTTGGTGTAGTTGGTGATATTTTACATAGGGTGTGTAATATATATTTACCGTACTTTTTGGTATTTTCTTTACAGTAAATAAAATATATTTGGTGTAATTTTTGATATTTTATGTACAGTATATTAAATATAATTAGTGTAGTATTGATAGTTTATTTACAGTATATATAACACATATTTGGTGTACTTTCTGATATTTTATGTACAGTATGTAATATATATTTACTGTAATTTTTGATAATTTATTTACAGTATATAAAATGTATTTGGTGTACTTTTAGTTAATATTATATATACAAAATATTAAATATATTTACTGTACATTTTGATATTTTATGTACAGTATAGAAGATATATTTGGTGTCCTTTTGATATTTTATGTAAATTATATAATATATATTTGGTGAAGTTTGTGATATTTTACATAGGGTGTGTAATATATATTTACTGTACTTTTTGATATTTTATTTACAGTATATAATATAGATTTGGTGTAATTTTTGATATTTTATGTACAGTATATTAAATATAATTACTGTAGTTTTTGATAGTTTATTTACATTATATATAACACATATTTGGTGTACTTTTTGATATTTTATGTACAGTATGTAATATATATTTACTGTATTTTTGATATTTTATTTACAGTATATAAAATGTATTTGGTGTACTTTTAGTTAATATTATATGTACAATATAGGAAATATATTTACTGTACATTTTGATATTTTATGTACACTATATAAGATATATTTGGTGTCCTTTTGATATTTTATGTAAATTATATAATATATATTTGGTGAAGTTTGTGATATTTTACATAGGGTGTGTAAGATATATTTAGTGTACTTTTTGATATTTTATTTACAGTAAATAATATACATTTGGTGTAATTTTTGATATTTTATGTACAGTATGTTAAATATAATTACTGCAGTTTTTGATAGTTTATTTACAGTATATATAACACATATTTGGTGTACTTTTTGATATTTTATGTACAGAATGTAATATATATTTACTGTAATTTTGATATTTTATTTACAGTATATAAAATGTATTTGGTGTACTTTTAGTTAATATTATATGTACAATATATGAAATATATTTACTGTACATTTTGATATTTCATGTTCAGTATATAAGATATATTTGGTGTCCTTTTGATATTTTATGTAAATTATATAATATATATTTGGTGTAGTTTGTGATATTTTACATAGGGTGTGTAATATATATTTACTGTACTTTTTGGTATTTTCTTTACAGTAAATAATATATATTTGGTGTAATTTTTGATATTTTATGTACAGTATATTAAATATAATTAGTGTAGTTTTGATAGTTTATTTACAGTATATATAACACATATTTGGTGTACTTTTTGATATTTTATGTACAGTATGTAATATATATTTACTGTAATTTTTGATAATTTATTTACAGTATATAAAATGTATTTGGTGTACTTTATTTAATATTAGATATACAATATATGAAATATATTTACTGTACATTTTGATACTTTATGCACAGTATAGAAGATATATTTGGTGTCCTTTTGATATTTTATGTAAATTATATAATATATATTTGGTGAAGTTTGTGATATTGTACATAGGGTGTGTAATATATATTTACTGTACTTTTTGATATTTTGTTTACAGTATATAAAATGTGTTTGGTGTACTTTTAGTTAACATTATATGTACAATATATGAAATATATTTACTGTAATTTTGATATTTTATGTAGAGCATATAAGATATATTTTGTGTCCTTTTGATATTTTATGTAAATTATATAATATATATTTGGTGTAGATTGTGATATTTTACATAGGGTGTGTAAGATATATTTACTGTACTTTTTGATATTTTATTTACAGTAAATATTATACATTTGGTGTAATTTTTGATATTTTATGTACAGTATATTAAATATAATTACTGCAGTTTTTGATAGTTTATTTACAGTATATATAACACATATTTGGTGTACTTTTTGATATTTTATGTACAGAATGTAATATATATTTACTGTACTTTGATATTTTATTTACAGTATATAAAATGTATTTGGTGTACTTTTAGTTAATATTATATGTACAATATATGAAATATATTTACTGTACATTTTGATATTTCATGTTCAGTATATAAGGTATATTTGGTGTCCTTTTGATATTTTATGTAAATTATATAATATATATTTGGTGTAGTTTGTGATATTTTACATAGGGTGTGTAATATATATTTACTGTACTTTTTGGTATTTTCTTTACAGTAAATAATATATATTTGGTGTAATTTTTGATATTTTATGTACAGTATATAAAATATAATTACTGCAGTTTTTGATAGTTTATTTACAGTATATAAAACACAAATTTGGTGTACTTTTTGATATTTTATGTACAGAATGTAATATATATTTACTGTACATTTTGATATTTTATTTACAGTATATAAAATGTATTTGGTGTACTTTTAGTTAATATTATATGTACAATATATGAAATATATTTACTGTACATTTTGATATTTCATGTTCAGTATATAAGATATATTTGGTGTCCTTTTGATATTTTATGTAAATTATATAATATATATTTGGTGTAGTTTGTGATATTTTACATAGGGTGTGTAATATATATTTACTGTACTTTTTGGTATTTTCCTGAGAGTAAATAATATATATTTGGTGTAATTTTTGATATTTTATGTACAGTATATTAAATATAATTAGTGTAGTTTTGATAGTTTATTTACAGTATATATAACACATATTTGGTGTACTTTCTGATATTTTATGTACAGTATGTAATATATATTTACTGTAATTTTTGATAATTTATTTACAGTATATAAAATGTATTTGGTGTACTTTTAGTTAATATTATATATACAAAATATTAAATATATTTACTGTACATTTTGATATTTTATGTACAGTATAGAAGATATATTTGGTGTCCTTTTGATATTTTATGTAAATTATATAATATATATTTGGTGAAGTTTGTGATATTTTACATAGGGTGTGTAATATATATTTACTGTACTTTTTGATATTTTATTTACAGTATATAATATAGATTTGGTGTAATTTTTGATATTTTATGTACAGTATATTAAATATAATTACTGTAGTTTTTGATAGTTTATTTACATTATATATAACACATACTTGGTGTACTTTTTGATATTTTATGTACAGTATGTAATATATATTTACTGTATTTTTGATATTTTATTTACAGTATATAAAATGTATTTGGTGTACTTTTAGTTAATATTATATGTACAATATAGGAAATATATTTACTGTACATTTTGATATTTTATGTACACTATATAAGATATATTTGGTGTCCTTTTGATATTTTATGTAAATTATATAATATATATTTGGTGTAGTTTGTGATATTTTACATAGGGTGTGTAAGATATATTTAGTGTACTTTTTGATATTTTATTTACAGTAAATAATATACATTTGGTGTAATTTTTGATATTTTATGTACAGTATGTTAAATATAATTACTGCAGTTTTTGATAGTTTATTTACAGTATATATAACACATATTTGGTGTACTTTTTGATATTTTATGTACAGAATGTAATATATATTTACTGTAATTTTGATATTTTATTTACAGTATATGAAATGTATTTGGTGTACTTTTAGTTAATATTATATGTACAATATATGAAATATATTTACTGTACTTTTTGATATTTCATGTTCAGTATATAAGATATATTTGGTGTCCTTTTGATATTTTATGTAAATTATATAATATATATTTGGTGTAGTTTGTGATATTTTACATAGGGTGTGTAATATATATTTACTGTACTTTTTGGTATTTTCTTTACAGTAAATAATATATATTTGGTGTAATTTTTGATATTTTATGTACAGTATATTAAATATAATTAGTGTAGTTTTGATAGTTTATTTACAGTATATATAACACATATTTGGTGTACTTTTTGATATTTTATGTACAGTATGTAATATATATTTACTGTAATTTTTGATAATTTATTTACAGTATATAAAATGTATTTGGTGTACTTTATTTAATATTATATATACAATATATGAAATATATTTACTGTACATTTTGATACTTTATGCACAGTATAGAAGATATATTTGGTGTCCTTTTGATATTTTATGTAAATTATATAATATATATTTGGTGAAGTTTGTGATATTTTACATAGGGTGTGTAATATATATTTACTGTACTTTTTGATATTTTGTTTACAGTATATAAAATGTGTTTGGTGTACTTTTAGTTAACATTATATGTACAATATATGAAATATATTTACTGTAATTTTGATATTTTATGTACAGCATATAAGATATATTTTGTGTCCTTTTGATATTTTATGTAAATTATATAATATATATTTGGTGTAGATTGTGATATTTTACATAGGGTGTGTAAGATATATTTACTGTACTTTTTGATATTTTATTTACAGTAAATATTATACATTTGGTGTAATTTTTGATATTTTATGTACAGTATATTAAATATAATTACTGCAGTTTTTGATAGTTTATTTACAGTATATATAACACATATTTGGTGTACTTTTTGATATTTTATGTACAGAATGTAATATATATTTACTGTACTTTGATATTTTATTTACAGTATATAAAATGTATTTGGTGTACTTTTAGTTAATATTATATGTACAATATATGAAATATATTTACTGTACTTTTTGATATTTCATGTTCAGTATATAAGGTATATTTGGTGTCCTTTTGATATTTTATGTAAATTATATAATATATATTTGGTGTAGTTTGTGATATTTTACATAGGGTGTGTAATATATATTTACTGTACTTTTTGGTATTTTCTTTACAGTAAATAATATATATTTGGTGTAATTTTTGATATTTTATGTACAGTATATTAAATATAATTAGTGTAGTTTTGATAGTTTAATTACAGTATATATTACACATATTTGGTGTACTTTTTGATATTTTATGTACAGTATCTAATATATATTTACTGTATTTTTGTTGCTTTATTTACAGTATATAAAATCTATTTGGTGTACTATTTGTTAATATTATATGTACAATATATGAAATATATTTACGGTACATTTTGATATTTTATGTTCAGCATATAAGGTATATATGTTGTCCTTTCGATATTTTATGTAAATTACATAATATAAGTTTGGTGTAGATTGTGATATTTTACATAGGGTGTGTAATATATATTTGCTGTACATTTTGATATTTTATTTACACTATATAAAATATATTCGGTGTGCTTTTAGTTAACATTATATGTACAATATATGAAATATATTTACTGTAATTTTGATATTTTATGTACAGTATATAAGATATATTTGGTGTCCTTTTGATATTTTATGTAAATTATATAATATATATTTTGTGTAGATTGTGATATTTTACATAGGGTGTGTAAGATATATTTACTTTACTTTTTGATATTTTATTTACAGTAAATAATATACATTTGGTTTAATTTTAGATATTTTATGTACAGTATATTAAATATAATTACTGCAGTTTTTGATAGTTAATTTACAGTATATAAAACACAAATTTGTTGTACTTTTTGATATTTTATGTACAGAATGTAATATATATTTACTGTACATTTTGATATTTTACTTACAGTATATAAAATGTATTTGGTGTACTTTTAGTTAATATTATATGTACAATATATGAAATATATTTACTGTACATTTTGATATTTCATGTTCAGTATATAAGATATTTGGTGTCCTTTTGATATTTTATGTAAATTATATAATATATATTTGGTGTAGTTTGTGAGATTTTACATAGGGTGTGTAATATATATTTACTGTACTTTTTGGTATTTTCTTTACAGTAAATAATATATATTTGGTGTACATTTTGATATATTATGTACAGTATATTAAATATAATTAGTGTAGTTTTGATAGTTTATTTACAGTATATATAACACATATTTGGTGTACTTTTTGATATTTTATGTATAGTATGTAATATATATTTACTGTAATTTTTGATAATTTATTTACGGTATATAAAATGTATTTGGTGTACTTTTAGTTAATATTATATATACAATATATGAAATATATTTACTGCACATTTTGATATTTTATGTACAGTATAGAAGATATATTTGGTGTCCTTTTGATATTTTATGTAAATTATATAATATATATTTGGTGAAGTTTGTGATATTTTACATAGGGTGTGTAATATATATTTACTGTACTTTTTGATATTTTATTTACAGTATATAAAATGTATTTGGTGTACTTTTAGTTAATATTATATGTACAATATATGAAATATATTTACTGTACATTTTGATATTTCATGTTCAGTATATAAGGTATATTTGGTGTCCTTTTGATATTTTATGTAAATTATATAATATATATTTGGTGTAGATTGTGATATTTTACATAGTGTGTGTAAGATATATTTACTGTACTTTTTGATATTTTATTTACAGTAAATAATATACATTTGGTGTAATTTTTGATATTTTATGTACAGTATATTAAATATAATTACTGCAGTTTTTGATAGTTTATTTACAGTATATAAAACACAAATTTGGTGTACTTTTTGATATATTATGTACAGAATATAATATATATTTACTGTACATTTTGATATTTTATTTACAGTATATAAAATGTATTTGGTGTACTTTTAGTTAATATTAAATGTACAATATATGAAATATATTTACTGTACATTTTGATATTTCATGTTCAGTATATAAGATATATTTGGTGTCCTTTTGATATTTTATGTAAATTATATAATATATATTTGGTGTAGTTTGTGATATTTTACATAGGGTGTGTAATATATATTTACTGTACTTTTTGGTATTTTCTTTGCAGTTAATAATATATATTTGGTGTAATCTTTGATATTTTATGTACAGTATATTAAATATAATTAGTGTAGTTTTGATAGTTTATTTACAGTATATATAACATATATTTGGTGTACTTTTTGATATTTTATGTACAGTATGTAATATATATTTACTGTAATTTTTGATAATTTATTTACAGTATATAAAATGTATTTGGTGTACTTTTAGTTAATATTATATATACAATATATGAAATATATTTACTGTACATTTTGATATTTTATGTACAGTATAGAAGATATATTTGGTGTCCTTTTGATATTTTATGTAAATTATATAATATATATTTGGTGAAGTTTGTGATATTTTACATAGGGTGTGTAATATATATTTACTGTATTTTTGATATTTTATTTACCGTATATAAAATGTATTTGGTGTACTTTTAGTTAACATTATATGTACAATATATGAAATATATTTACTGTAATTTTGATATTTTATGTACAGTATATAAGATATATTTTGTGTCCTTTTGATATTTTATGTAAATTATATAATATATATTTGGTGTAGATTGTGATATTTTACATAGGGTGTGTAAGATATATTTACTGTACTTTTTGATATTTTATTTACAGTAAATAATATACATTTGGTGTAATTTTTGATATTTTATGTACAGTATATTAAACATAATTACTACAGTTTTTGATAGTTTATTTACAGTATATATAACACATATTTGGTGTACTTTTTGATATTTTATGTACAGAATGTAATATATATTTACTGTACTTTTGATATTTTATTTACAGTATATAAAATGTATTTGGTGTACTTTTAGTTAATATTATATGTATAATATATGAAATATATTTACTGTACATTTTGATATTTCATGTTCAGTATATAAGGTATAATTGGTGTCCTTTTGATATTTTATGTAAATTATATAATATATATTTGGTGTAGATTGTGATATTTTACATAGGGTGTGTAAGATATATTTACTGTACTTTTTGATATTTTATTTACAGTAAATAATATACATTTGGTGTAATTTTTGATATTTTATGTACAGTATATTATATATAATTACTGTGGATTTGATAGTTTATTTACAGTATATATAACACATATTTGGTGTACTTTTTGATATTTTATGTACAGTATGTAATATATATTTACTGTAATTTTTGATAATTTATTTACAGTATATAAAATGTATTTGGTGTACTTTATTTAATATTACATATACAATATATGAAATATATTTACTGTACATTTTGATACTTTATGCACAGTATAGAAGATATATTTGGTGTCCTTTTGATATTTTATGTAAATTATATAATATATATTTGGTGAAGTTTGTGATATTTTACATAGGGTGTGTAATATATATTTACTGTACTTTTTGATATTTTGTTTACAGTATATAAAATGTGTTTGGTGTACTTTTAGTTAACATTATATGTACAATATATGAAATATATTTACTGTAATTTTGATATTTTATGTACAGCATATAAGATATATTTTGTGTCCTTTTGATATTTTATGTAAATTATATAATATATATTTGGTGTAGATTGTGATATTTTACATAGGGTGTGTAAGATATATTTACTGTAATTTTGATATTTTATTTACAGTAAATATTATACATTTGGTGTAATTTTTGATATTTTATGTACAGTATATTAAATATAATTACTGCAGTTTTTGATAGTTTATTTACAGTATATATAACACATATTTGGTGTACTTTTTGATATTTTATGTACAGAATGTAATATATATTTACTGTACTTTGATATTTTATTTACAGTATATAAAATGTATTTGGTGTACTTTTAGTTAATATTATATGTACAATATATGAAATATATTTACTGTACTTTTTGATATTTCATGTTCAGTATATAAGGTATATTTGGTGTCCTTTTGATATTTTATGTAAATTATATAATATATATTTGGTGTAGTTTGTGATATTTTACATAGGGTGTGTAATATATATTTACTGTACTTTTTGGTATTTTCTTTACAGTAAATAATATATATTTGGTGTAATTTTTGATATTTTATGTACAGTATATAAAATATAATTACTGCAGTTTTTGATAGTTTATTTACAGTATATAAAACACAAATTTGGTGTACTTTTTGATATTTTATGTACAGAATGTAATATATATTTACTGTACATTTTGATATTTTATTTACAGTATATAAAATGTATTTGGTGTACTTTTAGTTAATATTATATGTACAATATATGAAATATATTTACTGTACATTTTGATATTTCATGTTCAGTATATAAGATATATTTGGTGTCCTTTTGATATTTTATGTAAATTATATAATATATATTTGGTGTAGTTTGTGATATTTTACATAGGGTGTGTAATATATATTTACTGTACTTTTTGGTATTTTCCTGAGAGTAAATAATATATATTTGGTGTAATTTTTGATATTTTATGTACAGTATATTAAATATAATTAGTGTAGTTTTGATAGTTTATTTACAGTATATATAACACATATTTGGTGTACTTTCTGATATTTTATGTACAGTATGTAATATATATTTACTGTAATTTTTGATAATTTATTTACAGTATATAAAATGTATTTGGTGTACTTTTAGTTAATATTATATATACAAAATATTAAATATATTTACTGTACATTTTGATATTTTATGTACATTATAGAAGATATATTTGGTGTCCTTTTGATATTTTATGTAAATTATATAATATATATTTGGTGAAGTTTGAGATATTTTACATAGGGTGTGTCATATATATTTACTGTACTTTTTGATATTTTATTTACAGTATATAATATAGATTTGGTGTAATTTTTGATATTTTATGTACAGTATATTAAATATAATTACTGTAGTTTTTGATAGTTTATTTACATTATATATAACACATACTTGGTGTACTTTTTGATATTTTATGTACAGTATGTAATATATATTTACTGTATTTTTGATATTTTATTTACAGTATATAAAATGTATTTGGTGTACTTTTAGTTAATATTATATGTACAATATAGGAAATATATTTACTGTACATTTTGATATTTTATGTACACTATATAAGATATATTTGGTGTCCTTTTGATATTTTATGTAAATTATATAATATATATTTGGTGTAGTTTGTGATATTTTACATAGGGTGTGTAAGATATATTTAGTGTACTTTTTGATATTTTATTTACAGTAAATAATATACATTTGGTGTAATTTTTGATATTTTATGTACAGTATGTTAAATATAATTACTGCAGTTTTTGATAGTTTATTTACAGTATATATAACACATATTTGGTGTACTTTTTGATATTTTATGTACAGAATGTAATATATATTTACTGTAATTTTGATATTTTATTTACAGTATATAAAATGTATTTGGTGTACTTTTAGTTAATATTATATGTACAATATATGAAATATATTTACTGTACTTTTTGATATTTCATGTTCAGTATATAAGATATATTTGGTGTCCTTTTGATATTTTATGTAAATTATATAATATATATTTGGTGTAGTTTGTGATATTTTACATAGGGTGTGTAATATATATTTACTGTACATTTTGGTATTTTCTTTACAGTAAATAATATATATTTGGTGTAATTTTTGATATTTTATGTACAGTATATTAAATATAATTAGTGTAGTTTTGATAGTTTATTTACAGTATATATAACACATATTTGGTGTACTTTTTGATATTTTATGTACAGTATGTAATATATATTTACTGTAATTTTTGATAATTTATTTACAGTATATAAAATGTATTTGGTGTACTTTATTTAATATTATATATACAATATATGAAATATATTTACTGTACATTTTGATACTTTATGCACAGTATAGAAGATATATTTGGTGTCCTTTTGATATTTTATGTAAATTATATAATATATATTTGGTGAAGTTTGTGATATTTTACATAGGGTGTGTAATATATATTTACTGTACTTTTTGATATTTTGTTTACAGTATATAAAATGTGTTTGGTGTACTTTTAGTTAACATTATATGTACAATATATGAAATATATTTACTGTAATTTTGATATTTTATGTACAGCATATAAGATATATTTTGTGTCCTTTTGATATTTTATGTAAATTATATAATATATATTTGGTGTAGATTGTGATATTTTACATAGGGTGTGTAAGATATATTTACTGTACTTTTTGATATTTTATTTACAGTAAATATTATACATTTGGTGTAATTTTTGATATTTTATGTACAGTATATTAAATATAATTACTGCAGTTTTTGATAGTTTATTTACAGTATATATAACACATATTTGGTGTACTTTTTGATATTTTATGTACAGAATGTAATATATATTTACTGTACTTTGATATTTTATTTACAGTATATAAAATGTATTTGGTGTACTTTTAGTTAATATTATATGTACAATATATGAAATATATTTACTGTACTTTTTGATATTTCATGTTCAGTATATAAGGTATATTTGGTGTCCTTTTGATATTTTATGTAAATTATATAATATATATTTGGTGTAGTTTGTGATATTTTACATAGGGTGTGTAATATATATTTACTGTACTTTTTGGTATTTTCTTTACAGTAAATAATATATATTTGGTGTAATTTTTGATATTTTATGTACAGTATATTAAATATAATTAGTGTAGTTTTGATAGTTTAATTACAGTATATATTACACATATTTGGTGTACTTTTTGATATTTTATGTACAGTATCTAATATATATTTACTGTATTTTTGTTGCTTTATTTACAGTATATAAAATCTATTTGGTGTACTATTTGTTAATATTATATGTACAATATATGAAATATATTTACGGTACATTTTGATATTTTATGTTCAGCATATAAGGTATATATGTTGTCCTTTCGATATTTTATGTAAATTACATAATATAAGTTTGGTGTAGATAGTGATATTTTACATAGGGTGTGTAATATATATTTGCTGTACATTTTGATATTTTATTTACACTATATAAAATATATTCGGTGTGCTTTTAGTTAACATTATATGTACAATATATGAAATATATTTACTGTAATTTTGATATTTTATGTACAGTATATAAGATATATTTGGTGTCCTTTTGATATTTTATGTAAATTATATAATATATATTTTGTGTAGATTGTGATATTTTACATAGGGTGTGTAAGATATATTTACTTTACTTTTTGATATTTTATTTACAGTAAATAATATACATTTGGTTTAATTTTAGATATTTTATGTACAGTATATTAAATATAATTACTGCAGTTTTTGATAGTTAATTTACAGTATATAAAACACAAATTTGTTGTACTTTTTGATATTTTATGTACAGAATGTAATATATATTTACTGTACATTTTGATATTTTACTTACAGTATATAAAATGTATTTGGTGTACTTTTAGTTAATATTATATGTACAATATATGAAATATATTTACTGTACATTTTGATATTTCATGTTCAGTATATAAGATATTTGGTGTCCTTTTGATATTTTATGTAAATTATATAATATATATTTGGTGTAGTTTGTGAGATTTTACATAGGGTGTGTAATATATATTTACTGTACTTTTTGGTATTTTCTTTACAGTAAATAATATATATTTGGTGTACATTTTGATATATTATGTACAGTATATTAAATATAATTAGTGTAGTTTTGATAGTTTATTTACAGTATATATAACACATATTTGGTGTACTTTTTGATATTTTATGTATAGTATGTAATATATATTTACTGTAATTTTTGATAATTTATTTACGGTATATAAAATGTATTTGGTGTACTTTTAGTTAATATTATATATACAATATATGAAATATATTTACTGCACATTTTGATATTTTATGTACAGTATAGAAGATATATTTGGTGTCCTTTTGATATTTTATGTAAATTATATAATATATATTTGGTGAAGTTTGTGATATTTTACATAGGGTGTGTAATATATATTTACTGTACTTTTTGATATTTTATTTACAGTATATAAAATGTATTTGGTGTACTTTTAGTTAATATTATATGTACAATATATGAAATATATTTACTGTACATTTTGATATTTCATGTTCAGTATATAAGGTATATTTGGTGTCCTTTTGATATTTTATGTAAATTATATAATATATATTTGGTGTAGATTGTGATATTTTACATAGTGTGTGTAAGATATATTTACTGTACTTTTTGATATTTTATTTACAGTAAATAATATACATTTGGTGTAATTTTTGATATTTTATGTACAGTATATTAAATATAATTACTGCAGTTTTTGATAGTTTATTTACAGTATATAAAACACAAATTTGGTGTACTTTTTGATATATTATGTACAGAATATAATATATATTTACTGTACATTTTGATATTTTATTTACAGTATATAAAATGTATTTGGTGTACTTTTAGTTAATATTAAATGTACAATATATGAAATATATTTACTGTACATTTTGATATTTCATGTTCAGTATATAAGATATATTTGGTGTCCTTTTGATATTTTATGTAAATTATATAATATATATTTGGTGTAGTTTGTGATATTTTACATAGGGTGTGTAATATATATTTACTGTACTTTTTGGTATTTTCTTTGCAGTTAATAATATATATTTGGTGTAATCTTTGATATTTTATGTACAGTATATTAAATATAATTAGTGTAGTTTTGATAGTTTATTTACAGTATATATAACATATATTTGTTGTACTTTTTGATATTTTATGTACAGTATGTAATATATATTTACTGTAATTTTTGATAATTTATTTACAGTATATAAAATGTATTTGGTGTACTTTTAGTTAATATTATATATACAATATATGAAATATATTTACTGTACATTTTGATATTTTATGTACAGTATAGAAGATATATTTGGTGTCCTTTTGATATTTTATGTAAATTATATAATATATATTTGGTGAAGTTTGTGATATTTTACATAGGGTGTGTAATATATATTTACTGTATTTTTGATATTTTATTTACAGTATATAAAATGTATTTGGTGTACTTTTAGTTAACATTATATGTACAATATATGAAATATATTTACTGTAATTTTGATATTTTATGTACAGTATATAAGATATATTTTGTGTCCTTTTGATATTTTATGTAAATTATATAATATATATTTGGTGTAGATTGTGATATTTTACATAGGGTGTGTAAGATATATTTACTGTACTTTTTGATATTTTATTTACAGTAAATAATATACATTTGGTGTAATTTTTGATATTTTATGTACAGTATATTAAACATAATTACTACAGTTTTTGATAGTTTATTTACAGTATATATAACACATATTTGGTGTACTTTTTGATATTTTATGTACAGAATGTAATATATATTTACTGTACTTTTGATATTTTATTTACAGTATATAAAATGTATTTGGTGTACTTTTAGTTAATATTATATGTATAATATATGAAATATATTTACTGTACATTTTGATATTTCATGTTCAGTATATAAGGTATAATTGGTGTCCTTTTGATATTTTATGTAAATTATATAATATATATTTGGTGTAGATTGTGATATTTTACATAGGGTGTGTAAGATATATTTACTGTACTTTTTGATATTTTATTTACAGTAAATAATATACATTTGGTGTAATTTTTGATATTTTATGTACAGTATATTATATATAATTACTGTGGATTTGATAGTTTATTTACAGTATATATTACACATATTTGGTGCACTTTTTGATATTTTATGTACAGTATGTAATATATATTTACTCTACTATTTGATATTTTATTTACAGTATATAAAATGTATTTGGTGTACTTTTAGTTAATATTATATGTACAATATATGAAATATATTTACGGTATATTTTGATATTTTATGTTCAGCATATAAGGTATATATGGTGTCCTTTTGATATTTTATGTAAATTACATAATATAAATTTGGTGTAGATTGTGATATTTTACATAGGGTGTGTAATATATATTTACTGTACATTTTGATATTTTATTTACACTATATAAAATATATTTGGTGTACTTTTAGTTAACATTATATGTACAATATATGAAATCTATTTCCTGTAATTTTGATATTTTATGTACAGTATATAAGATATATTTGGTGTCCTTTTGATATTTTATGTAAATTATATAATATATATTTGGTGTAGATTGTGATATTTTACATAGGGTGTGTAAGATATATTTACTGTACTTTTTGATATTTTATTTACAGTAAATAATATACATTTGGTGTAATTTTTGATATTTTATGTACAGTATATTAAATATAATTACTGCAGTTTTTGATAGTTTATTTACAGTATATAAAACACAAATTTGGTGTACTTTTTGATATTTTATGTACAGAATGTAATATGTATTTACTGTACATTTTGATATTTTATTTACAGTATATAAAATGTATTTGGTGTACTTTTAGTTAATATTATATGTACAATATATGAAATATATTTACTGTACATTTTGATATTTCATGTTCAGTATATAAGATATATTTGGTGTCCTTGTGATATTTTATGTATATTATATAACATATATTTGGTGTAGTTTGTGATATTTTACATAGGGTGTGTAATATATATTTAATGTACTTTTTGGTATATTCTTTACAGTAAATAATATATATTTGGTGTAATTTTTGATATTTTATGTACAGTATATTAAATATAATTAGTGTAGATTTGATAGTTTATTTACAGTATATATAACACATATTTGCTGTACTTTTTGATATTTTATGTACAGTATGTAATATATATTTACTGTAATTTTTGATAATTTATTTACAGTATATAAAATGTATTTGGTGTACTTTTAGTTAATATTATATATACAATATATGAAATATACTTACTGTACATTTTGATATTTTATGTACAGTATAGAAGATATATATGGTGTCCTTTTGATATTTTATGTAAATTATATAATATATATTTGGTGAAGTTTGTGATATTGCACATAGGGTGTGTAATATATATTTACTGTACTTTTTGATATTTTATTTACAGTATATAAAATGTATTTGGTGTACTTTTAGTAAACATTATATGTACAATATATGAAATCTATTTACTGTAATTTTGATATTTTATGTACAGTATATAAGATATATTTGGTGTCCTTTTGATATTTTATGTAAATTATATAATATATATTTGGTGTAGATTGTGATATTTTACATAGGGTGTGTAAGATATATTTACTGTACTTTTTGATATTTTATTTACAGTAAATAATATACATTTGGTGTAATTTTTGATATTTTATGTACAGTATATTAAACATAATTACTGCAGTTTTTGATAGTTTATTTACAGTATATATAACACATATTTGGTGTACATTTTGATATTTTATGTACAGAATGTAATATATATTTACTGTACTTTTGATATTTTATTTACAGTATATAAAATGTATTTGGTGTACTTTTAGTTAATATCATATGTACAATATATGAAATATATTTACTGTAGTTTTTGATATTTTATATACAGTATATAAGATATATTTGGTGTCCTTTTGATATTTTATGTAAATTATATGATATATATTTGGTGTAGATTGTGATATTTTACATAGGGTGTGTAAGATATATTTACTTTACTTTTTGATATTTTATTTACAGTAAATAATATACATTTGGTTTAATTTTTGATATTTTATGTACAGTATATTAAATATAATTACTGCAGTTTTTGATAGTTTATTTACAGTATATAAAACACAAATTTGGTGTACATTTGATATTTTATGTACAGAATGTAATATATATTTACTGTACATTTTGATATTTTATTTACAGTATATAAAATGTATTTGGTGTACTTTTAGTTAATATTATATGTTCAATATATGAAATATATTTACTGTACATTTTGATATTTCATGTTCAGTATATAAGATATATTTGGTGTCCTTTTGGTATTTTATGTAAATTATATAATATATATTTGGTGTAGTTGGTGATATTTTACATAGGGTGTGTAATATATATTTACCGTACTTTTTGGTATTTTCTTTACAGTAAATAATATATATTTGGTGTAATTTTTGATATTTTATGTACAGTATATTAAATATAATTAGTGTAGTTTTGATAGTTTATTTACAGTATATATAACACATACTTGGTGTACTTTTTGATGTTTTATGTACAGTATGTAATATATATTTACTGTATTTTTGATATTTTATTTACAGTATATAAAATGTATTTGGTGTACTTTTAGTTAATATTATATGTACAATATAGGAAATATATTTACTGTACATTTTGATATTTTATGTACACTATATAAGATATATTTGGTGTCCTTTTGATATTTTATGTAAATTATATAATATATATTTGGTGTAGTTTGTGATATTTTACATAGGGTGTGTAAGATATATTTAGTGTACTTTTTGATATTTTATTTACAGTAAATAATATACATTTGGTGTAATTTTTGATATTTTATGTACAGTATGTTAAATATAATTACTGCAGTTTTTGATAGTTTATTTACAGTATATATAACACATATTTGGTGTACTTTTTGATATTTTATGTACAGAATGTAATATATATTTACTGTAATTTTGATATTTTATTTACAGTATATAAAATGTATTTGGTGTACTTTTAGTTAATATTATATGTACAATATATGAAATATATTTACTGTACTTTTTGATATTTCATGTTCAGTATATAAGATATATTTGGTGTCCTTTTGATATTTTATGTAAATTATATAATATATATTTGGTGTAGTTTGTGATATTTTACATAGGGTGTGTAATATATATTTACTGTACTTTTTGGTATTTTCTTTACAGTAAATAATATATATTTGGTGTAATTTTTGATATTTTATGTACAGTATATTAAATATAATTAGTGTAGTTTTGATAGTTTATTTACAGTATATATAACACATATTTGGTGTACTTTTTGATATTTTATGTACAGTATGTAATATATATTTACTGTAATTTTTGATAATTTATTTACAGTATATAAAATGTATTTGGTGTACTTTATTTAATATTATATATACAATATATGAAATATATTTACTGTACATTTTGATACTTTATGCACAGTAGAGAAGATATATTTGGTGTCCTTTTGATATTTTATGTAAATTATATAATATATATTTGGTGAAGTTTGTGATATTTTACATAGGGTGTGTAATATATATTTACTGTACTTTTTGATATTTTGTTTACAGTATATAAAATGTATTTGGTGTACTTTTAGTTAACATTATATGTACAATATATGAAATATATTTACTGTAATTTTGATATTTTATGTACAGTATATAAGATATATTTGGTGTCCTTTTGATATTTTATGTAAATTATATAATATATATTTGGTGTAGATTGTGATATTTTACATAGGGTGTGTAAGATATATTTACTGTACTTTTTGATATTTTATTTACAGTAAATAATATACATTTGGTGTAATTTTTGATATTTTATGTACAGTATATTAAACATAATTACTGCAGTTTTTGATAGTTTATTTACAGTATATACAACACATATTTGGTGTACTTTTGATATTTTATGTACAGAATGTAATATATATTTACTGTACTTTTGATATTTTATTTACAGTATATAAAATGTATTTGGTGTACTTTTAGTTAATATTATATGTTCAATATATGAAATATATTTACTGTACATTTTGATATTTCATGTTCAGTATATAAGATATATTTGGTGTCCTTTTGGTATTTTATGTAAATTATATAATATATATTTGGTGTAGTTGGTGATATTTTACATAGGGTGTGTAATATATATTTACCGTACTTTTTGGTATTTTCTTTACAGTAAATAATATATATTTGGTGTAATTTTTGATATTTTATGTACAGTATATTAAATATAATTAGTGTAGTTTTGATAGTTTATTTACAGTATATATAACACATATTTGGTGTACTTTCTGATATTTTATGTACAGTATGTAATATATATTTACTGTAATTTTTGATAATTTATTTACAGTATATAAAATGTATTTGGTGTACTTTTAGTTAATATTATATATACAAAATATTAAATATATTTACTGTACATTTTGATATTTTATGTACAGTATAGAAGATATATTTGGTGTCCTTTTGATATTTTATGTAAATTATATAATATATATTTGGTGAAGTTTGTGATATTTTACATAGGGTGTGTAATATATATTTACTGTACTTTTTGATATTTTATTTACAGTATATAATATAGATTTGGTGTAATTTTTGATATTTTATGTACAGTATATTAAATATAATTACTGTAGTTTTTGATAGTTTATTTACATTATATATAACACATATTTGGTGTACTTTTTGATATTTTATGTACAGTATGTAATATATATTTACTGTATTTTTGATATTTTATTTACAGTATATAAAATGTATTTGGTGTACTTTTAGTTAATATTATATGTACAATATAGGAAATATATTTACTGTACATTTTGATATTTTATGTACACTATATAAGATATATTTGGTGTCCTTTTGATATTTTATGTAAATTATATAATATATATTTGGTGTAGTTTGTGATATTTTACATAGGGTGTGTAAGATATATTTAGTGTACTTTTTGATATTTTATTTACAGTAAATAATATACATTTGGTGTAATTTTTGATATTTTATGTACAGTATGTTAAATATAATTACTGCAGTTTTTGATAGTTTATTTACAGTATATATAACACATATTTGGTGTACTTTTTGATATTTTATGTACAGAATGTAATATATATTTACTGTAATTTTGATATTTTATTTACAGTATATAAAATGTATTTGGTGTACTTTTAGTTAATATTATATGTACAATATATGAAATATATTTACTGTACATTTTGATATTTCGTGTTCAGTATATAAGATATATTTGGTGTCCTTTTGATATTTTATGTAAATTATATAATATATATTTGGTGTAGTTTGTGATAGTTTACATAGGGTGTGTAATATATATTTACTGTACTTTTTGGTATTTTCTTTACAGTAAATAATATATATTTGGTGTAATTTTTGATATTTTATGTACAGTATATTAAATATAATTAGTGTAGTTTTGATAGTTTATTTACAGTATATATAACACATATTTGGTGTACTTTTTGATATTTTATGTACAGTATGTAATATATATTTACTGTAATTTTTGATAATTTATTTACAGTATATAAAATGTATTTGGTGTACTTTATTTAATATTAGATATACAATATATGAAATATATTTACTGTACATTTTGATACTTTATGCACAGTATAGAAGATATATTTGGTGTCCTTTTGATATTTTATGTAAATTATATAATATATATTTGGTGAAGTTTGTGATATTGTACATAGGGTGTGTAATATATATTTACTGTACTTTTTGATATTTTGTTTACAGTATATAAAATGTGTTTGGTGTACTTTTAGTTAACATTATATGTACAATATATGAAATATATTTACTGTAATTTTGATATTTTATGTACAGCATATAAGATATATTTTGTGTCCTTTTGATATTTTATGTAAATTATATAATATATATTTGGTGTAGATTGTGATATTTTACATAGGGTGTGTAAGATATATTTACTGTACTTTTTGATATTTTATTTACAGTAAATATTATACATTTGGTGTAATTTTTGATATTTTATGTACAGTATATTAAATATAATTACTGCAGTTTTTGATAGTTTATTTACAGTATATATAACACATATTTGGTGTACTTTTTGATATTTTATGTACAGAATGTAATATATATTTACTGTACTTTGATATTTTATTTACAGTATATAAAATGTATTTGGTGTACTTTTAGTTAATATTATATGTACAATATATGAAATATATTTACTGTACTTTTTGATATTTCATGTTCAGTATATAAGGTATATTTGGTGTCCTTTTGATATTTTATGTAAATTATATAATATATATTTGGTGTAGTTTGTGATATTTTACATAGGGTGTGTAATATATATTTACTGTACTTTTTGGTATTTTCTTTACAGTAAATAATATATATTTGGTGTAATTTTTGATATTTTATGTACAGTATATAAAATATAATTACTGCAGTTTTTGATAGTTTATTTACAGTATATAAAACACAAATTTGGTGTACTTTTTGATATTTTATGTACAGAATGTAATATATATTTACTGTACATTTTGATATTTTATTTACAGTATATAAAATGTATTTGGTGTACTTTTAGTTAATATTATATGTACAATATATGAAATATATTTACTGTACATTTTGATATTTCATGTTCAGTATATAAGATATATTTGGTGTCCTTTTGATATTTTATGTAAATTATATAATATATATTTGGTGTAGTTTGTGATATTTTACATAGGGTGTGTAATATATATTTACTGTACTTTTTGGTATTTTCCTGAGAGTAAATAATATATATTTGGTGTAATTTTTGATATTTTATGTACAGTATATTAAATATAATTAGTGTAGTTTTGATAGTTTATTTACAGTATATATAACACATATTTGGTGTACTTTCTGATATTTTATGTACAGTATGTAATATATATTTACTGTAATTTTTGATAATTTATTTACAGTATATAAAATGTATTTGGTGTACTTTTAGTTAATATTATATATACAAAATATTAAATATATTTACTGTACATTTTGATATTTTATGTACAGTATAGAAGATATATTTGGTGTCCTTTTGATATTTTATGTAAATTATATAATATATATTTGGTGAAGTTTGTGATATTTTACATAGGGTGTGTAATATATATTTACTGTACTTTTTGATATTTTATTTACAGTATATAATATAGATTTGGTGTAATTTTTGATATTTTATGTACAGTATATTAAATATAATTACTGTAGTTTTTGATAGTTTATTTACATTATATATAACACATACTTGGTGTACTTTTTGATATTTTATGTACAGTATGTAATATATATTTACTGTATTTTTGATATTTTATTTACAGTATATAAAATGTATTTGGTGTACTTTTAGTTAATATTATATGTACAATATAGGAAATATATTTACTGTACATTTTGATATTTTATGTACACTATATAAGATATATTTGGTGTCCTTTTGATATTTTATGTAAATTATATAATATATATTTGGTGTAGTTTGTGATATTTTACATAGGGTGTGTAAGATATATTTAGTGTACTTTTTGATATTTTATTTACAGTAAATAATATACATTTGGTGTAATTTTTGATATTTTATGTACAGTATGTTAAATATAATTACTGCAGTTTTTGATAGTTTATTTACAGTATATATAACACATATTTGGTGTACTTTTTGATATTTTATGTACAGAATGTAATATATATTTACTGTAATTTTGATATTTTATTTACAGTATATAAAATGTATTTGGTGTACTTTTAGTTAATATTATATGTACAATATATGAAATATATTTACTGTACTTTTTGATATTTCATGTTCAGTATATAAGATATATTTGGTGTCCTTTTGATATTTTATGTAAATTATATAATATATATTTGGTGTAGTTTGTGATATTTTACATAGGGTGTGTAATATATATTTACTGTACTTTTTGGTATTTTCTTTACAGTAAATAATATATATTTGGTGTAATTTTTGATATTTTATGTACAGTATATTAAATATAATTAGTGTAGTTTTGATAGTTTATTTACAGTATATATAACACATATTTGGTGTACTTTTTGATATTTTATGTACAGTATGTAATATATATTTACTGTAATTTTTGATAATTTATTTACAGTATATAAAATGTATTTGGTGTACTTTATTTAATATTATATATACAATATATGAAATATATTTACTGTACATTTTGATACTTTATGCACAGTATAGAAGATATATTTGGTGTCCTTTTGATATTTTATGTAAATTATATAATATATATTTGGTGAAGTTTGTGATATTTTACATAGGGTGTGTAGTATATATTTACTGTACTTTTTGATATTTTGTTTACAGTATATAAAATGTGTTTGGTGTACTTTTAGTTAACATTATATGTACAATATATGAAATATATTTACTGTAATTTTGATATTTTATGTACAGCATATAAGATATATTTTGTGTCCTTTTGATATTTTATGTAAATTATATAATATATATTTGGTGTAGATTGTGATGTTTTACATAGGGTGTGTAAGATATATTTACTGTACTTTTTGATATTTTATTTACAGTAAATATTATACATTTGGTGTAATTTTTGATATTTTATGTACAGTATATTAAATATAATTACTGCAGTTTTTGATAGTTTATTTACAGTATATATAACACATATTTGGTGTACTTTTTGATATTTTATGTACAGAATGTAATATATATTTACTGTACTTTGATATTTTATTTACAGTATATAAAATGTATTTGGTGTACTTTTAGTTAATATTATATGTACAATATATGAAATATATTTACTGTACTTTTTGATATTTCATGTTCAGTATATAAGGTATATTTGGTGTCCTTTTGATATTTTATGTAAATTATATAATATATATTTGGTGTAGTTTGTGATATTTTACATAGGGTGTGTAATATATATTTACTGTACTTTTTGGTATTTTCTTTACAGTAAATAATATATATTTGGTGTAATTTTTGATATTTTATGTACAGTATATTAAATATAATTAGTGTAGTTTTGATAGTTTAATTACAGTATATATTACACATATTTGGTGTACTTTTTGATATTTTATGTACAGTATCTAATATATATTTACTGTATTTTTGTTGCTTTATTTACAGTATATAAAATCTATTTGGTGTACTATTTGTTAATATTATATGTACAATATATGAAATATATTTACGGTACATTTTGATATTTTATGTTCAGCATATAAGGTATATATGTTGTCCTTTCGATATTTTATGTAAATTACATAATATAAGTTTGGTGTAGATTGTGATATTTTACATAGGGTGTGTAATATATATTTGCTGTACATTTTGATATTTTATTTACACTATATAAAATATATTCAGTGTGCTTTTAGTTAACATTATATGTACAATATATGAAATATATTTACTGTAATTTTGATATTTTATGTACAGTATATAAGATATATTTGGTGTCCTTTTGATATTTTATGTAAATTATATAATATATATTTTGTGTAGATTGTGATATTTTACATAGGGTGTGTAAGATATATTTACTTTACTTTTTGATATTTTATTTACAGTAAATAATATACATTTGGTTTAATTTTAGATATTTTATGTACAGTATATTAAATATAATTACTGCAGTTTTTGATAGTTAATTTACAGTATATAAAACACAAATTTGTTGTACTTTTTGATATTTTATGTACAGAATGTAATATATATTTACTGTACATTTTGATATTTTACTTACAGTATATAAAATGTATTTGGTGTACTTTTAGTTAATATTATATGTACAATATATGAAATATATTTACTGTACATTTTGATATTTCATGTTCAGTATATAAGATATTTGGTGTCCTTTTGATATTTTATGTAAATTATATAATATATATTTGGTGTAGTTTGTGAGATTTTACATAGGGTGTGTAATATATATTTACTGTACTTTTTGGTATTTTCTTTACAGTAAATAATATATATTTGGTGTACATTTTGATATATTATGTACAGTATATTAAATATAATTAGTGTAGTTTTGATAGTTTATTTACAGTATATATAACACATATTTGGTGTACTTTTTGATATTTTATGTATAGTATGTAATATATATTTACTGTAATTTTTGATAATTTATTTACGGTATATAAAATGTATTTGGTGTACTTTTAGTTAATATTATATATACAATATATGAAATATATTTACTGCACATTTTGATATTTTATGTACAGTATAGAAGATATATTTGGTGTCCTTTTGATATTTTATGTAAATTATATAATATATATTTGGTGAAGTTTGTGATATTTTACATAGGGTGTGTAATATATATTTACTGTACTTTTTGATATTTTATTTACAGTATATAAAATGTATTTGGTGTACTTTTAGTTAATATTATATGTACAATATATGAAATATATTTACTGTACATTTTGATATTTCATGTTCAGTATATAAGGTATATTTGGTGTCCTTTTGATATTTTATGTAAATTATATAATATATATTTGGTGTAGATTGTGATATTTTACATAGTGTGTGTAAGATATATTTACTGTACTTTTTGATATTTTATTTACAGTAAATAATATACATTTGGTGTAATTTTTGATATTTTATGTACAGTATATTAAATATAATTACTGCAGTTTTTGATAGTTTATTTACAGTATATAAAACACAAATTTGGTGTACTTTTTGATATATTATGTACAGAATATAATATATATTTACTGTACATTTTGATATTTTATTTACAGTATATAAAATGTATTTGGTGTACTTTTAGTTAATATTAAATGTACAATATATGAAATATATTTACTGTACATTTTGATATTTCATGTTCAGTATATAAGATATATTTGGTGTCCTTTTGATATTTTATGTAAATTATATAATATATATTTGGTGTAGTTTGTGATATTTTACATAGGGTGTGTAATATATATTTACTGTACTTTTTGGTATTTTCTTTGCAGTTAATAATATATATTTGGTGTAATCTTTGATATTTTATGTACAGTATATTAAATATAATTAGTGTAGTTTTGATAGTTTATTTACAGTATATATAACATATATTTGGTGTACTTTTTGATATTTTATGTACAGTATGTAATATATATTTACTGTAATTTTTGATAAATTATTTACAGTATATAAAATGTATTTGGTGTACTTTTAGTTAATATTATATATACAATATATGAAATATATTTACTGTACATTTTGATATTTTATGTACAGTATAGAAGATATATTTGGTGTCCTTTTGATATTTTATGTAAATTATATAATATATATTTGGTGAAGTTTGTGATATTTTACATAGGGTGTGTAATATATATTTACTGTATTTTTGATATTTTATTTACAGTATATAAAATGTATTTGGTGTACTTTTAGTTAACATTATATGTACAATATATGAAATATATTTACTGTAATTTTGATATTTTATGTACAGTATATAAGATATATTTTGTGTCCTTTTGATATTTTATGTAAATTATATAATATATATTTGGTGTAGATTGTGATATTTTACATAGGGTGTGTAAGATATATTTACTGTACTTTTTGATATTTTATTTACAGTAAATAATATACATTTGGTGTAATTTTTGATATTTTATGTACAGTATATTAAACATAATTACTACAGTTTTTGATAGTTTATTTACAGTATATATAACACATATTTGGTGTACTTTTTGATATTTTATGTACAGAATGTAATATATATTTACTGTACTTTTGATATTTTATTTACAGTATATAAAATGTATTTGGTGTACTTTTAGTTAATATTATATGTATAATATATGAAATATATTTACTGTACATTTTGATATTTCATGTTCAGTACATAAGGTATAATTGGTGTCCTTTTGATATTTTATGTAAATTATATAATATATATTTGGTGTAGATTGTGATATTTTACATAGGGTGTGTAAGATATATTTACTGTACTTTTTGATATTTTATTTACAGTAAATAATATACATTTGGTGTAATTTTTGATATTTTATGTACAGTATATTATATATAATTACTGTGGATTTGATAGTTTATTTACAGTATATATAACACATATTTGGTGTACTTTTTGATATTTTATGTACAGTATGTAATATATATTTACTGTAATTTTTGATAATTTATTTACAGTATATAAAATGTATTTGGTGTACTTTATTTAATATTACATATACAATATATGAAATATATTTACTGTACATTTTGATACTTTATGCACAGTATAGAAGATATATTTGGTGTCCTTTTGATATTTTATGTAAATTATATAATATATATTTGGTGAAGTTTGTGATATTTTACATAGGGTGTGTAATATATATTTACTGTACTTTTTGATATTTTGTTTACAGTATATAAAATGTGTTTGGTGTACTTTTAGTTAACATTATATGTACAATATATGAAATATATTTACTGTAATTTTGATATTTTATGTACAGCATATAAGATATATTTTGTGTCCTTTTGATATTTTATGTAAATTATATAATATATATTTGGTGTAGATTGTGATATTTTACATAGGGTGTGTAAGATATATTTACTGTAATTTTGATATTTTATTTACAGTAAATATTATACATTTGGTGTAATTTTTGATATTTTATGTACAGTATATTAAATATAATTACTGCAGTTCTTGATAGTTTATTTACAGTATATATAACACATATTTGGTGTACTTTTTGATATTTTATGTACAGAATGTAATATATATTTACTGTACTTTGATATTTTATTTACAGTATATAAAATGTATTTGGTGTACTTTTAGTTAATATTATATGTACAATATATGAAATATATTTACTGTACTTTTTGATATTTCATGTTCAGTATATAAGGTATATTTGGTGTCCTTTTGATATTTTATGTAAATTATATAATATATATTTGGTGTAGTTTGTGATATTTTACATAGGGTGTGTAATATATATTTACTGTACTTTTTGGTATTTTCTTTACAGTAAATAATATATATTTGGTGTAATTTTTGATATTTTATGTACAGTATATAAAATATAATTACTGCAGTTTTTGATAGTTTATTTACAGTATATAAAACACAAATTTGGTGTACTTTTTGATATTTTATGTACAGAATGTAATATATATTTACTGTACATTTTGATATTTTATTTACAGTATATAAAATGTATTTGGTGTACTTTTAGTTAATATTATATGTACAATATATGAAATATATTTACTGTACATTTTGATATTTCATGTTCAGTATATAAGATATATTTGGTGTCCTTTTGATATTTTATGTAAATTATATAATATATATTTGGTGTAGTTTGTGATATTTTACATAGGGTGTGTAATATATATTTACTGTACTTTTTGGTATTTTCCTGAGAGTAAATAATATATATTTGGTGTAATTTTTGATATTTTATGTACAGTATATTAAATATAATTAGTGTAGTTTTGATAGTTTATTTACAGTATATATAACACATATTTGGTGTACTTTCTGATATTTTATGTACAGTATGTAATATATATTTACTGTAATTTTTGATAATTTATTTACAGTATATAAAATGTATTTGGTGTACTTTTAGTTAATATTATATATACAAAATATTAAATATATTTACTGTACATTTTGATATTTTATGTACAGTATAGAAGATATATTTGGTGTCCTTTTGATATTTTATGTAAATTATATAATATATATTTGGTGAAGTTTGTGATATTTTACATAGGGTGTGTAATATATATTTACTGTACTTTTTGATATTTTATTTACAGTATATAATATAGATTTGGTGTAATTTTTGATATTTTATGTACAGTATATTAAATATAATTACTGTAGTTTTTGATAGTTTATTTACATTATATATAACACATACTTGGTGTACTTTTTGATATTTTATGTACAGTATGTAATATATATTTACTGTATTTTTGATATTTTATTTACAGTATATAAAATGTATTTGGTGTACTTTTAGTTAATATTATATGTACAATATAGGAAATATATTTACTGTATATTTTGATATTTTATGTACACTATATAAGATATATTTGGTGTCCTTTTGATATTTTATGTAAATTATATAATATATATTTGGTGTAGTTTGTGATATTTTACATAGGGTGTGTAAGATATATTTAGTGTACTTTTTGATATTTTATTTACAGTAAATAATATACATTTGGTGTAATTTTTGATATTTTATGTACAGTATGTTAAATATAATTACTGCAGTTTTTGATAGTTTATTTACAGTATATATAACACATATTTGGTGTACTTTTTGATATTTTATGTACAGAATGTAATATATATTTACTGTAATTTTGATATTTTATTTACAGTATATAAAATGTATTTGGTGTACTTTTAGTTAATATTATATGTACAATATATGAAATATATTTACTGTACTTTTTGATATTTCATGTTCAGTATATAAGATATATTTGGTGTCCTTTTGATATTTTATGTAAATTATATAATATATATTTGGTGTAGTTTGTGATATTTTACATAGGGTGTGTAATATATATTTACTGTACTTTTTGGTATTTTCTTTACAGTAAATAATATATATTTGGTGTAATTTTTCATATTTTATGTACAGTATATTAAATATAATTAGTGTAGTTTTGATAGTTTATTTACAGTATATAAAACACAAATTTGGTGTACATTTGATATTTTATGTACAGAATGTAATATATATTTACTGTACATTTTGATATTTTATTTACAGTATATAAAATGTATTTGGTGTACTTTTAGTTAATATTATATGTTCAATATATGAAATATATTTACTGTACATTTTGATATTTCATGTTCAGTATATAAGATATATTTGGTGTCCTTTTGGTATTTTATGTAAATTATATAATATATATTTGGTGTAGTTGGTGATATTTTACATAGGGTGTGTAATATATATTTACCGTACTTTTTGGTATTTTCTTTACAGTAAATAATATATATTTGGTGTAATTTTTGATATTTTATGTACAGTATATTAAATATAATTAGTGTAGTTTTGATAGTTTATTTACAGTATATATAACACATACTTGGTGTACTTTTTGATATTTTATGTACAGTATGTAATATATATTTACTGTATTTTTGATATTTTATTTACAGTATATAAAATGTATTTGGTGTACTTTTAGTTAATATTATATGTACAATATAGGAAATATATTTACTGTACATTTTGATATTTTATGTACACTATATAAGATATATTTGGTGTCCTTTTGATATTTTATGTAAATTATATAATATATATTTGGTGTAGTTTGTGATATTTTACATAGGGTGTGTAAGATATATTTAGTGTACTTTTTGATATTTTATTTACAGTAAATAATATACATTTGGTGTAATTTTTGATATTTTATGTACAGTATGTTAAATATAATTACTGCAGTTTTTGATAGTTTATTTACAGTATATATAACACATATTTGGTGTACTTTTTGATATTTTATGTACAGAATGTAATATATATTTACTGTAATTTTGATATTTTATTTACAGTATATAAAATGTATTTGGTGTACTTTTAGTTAATATTATATGTACAATATATGAAATATATTTACTGTACTTTTTGATATTTCATGTTCAGTATATAAGATATATTTGGTGTCCTTTTGATATTTTATGTAAATTATATACTATATATTTGGTGTAGTTTGTGATATTTTACATAGGGTGTGTAATATATATTTACTGTACTTTTTGGTATTTTCTTTACAGTAAATAATATATATTTGGTGTAATTTTTGATATTTTATGTACAGTATATTAAATATAATTAGTGTAGTTTTGATAGTTTATTTACAGTATATAAAACACAAATTTGGTGTACATTTGATATTTTATGTACAGAATGTAATATATATTTACTGTACATTTTGATATTTTATTTACAGTATATAAAATGTATTTGGTGTACTTTTAGTTAATATTATATGTTCAATATATGAAATATATTTACTGTACATTTTGATATTTCATGTTCAGTATATAAGATATATTTGGTGTCCTTTTGGTATTTTATGTAAATTATATAATATATATTTGGTGTAGTTGGTGATATTTTACATAGGGTGTGTAATATATATTTACCGTACTTTTTGGTATTTTCTTTACAGTAAATAATATATATTTGGTGTAATTTTTGATATTTTATGTACAGTATATTAAATATAATTAGTGTAGTTTTGATAGTTTATTTACAGTATATATAACACATACTTGGTGTACTTTTTGATATTTTATGTACAGTATGTAATATATATTTACTGTATTTTTGATATTTTATTTACAGTATATAAAATGTATTTGGTGTACTTTTAGTTAATATTATATGTACAATATAGGAAATATATTTACTGTACATTTTGATATTTTATGTACACTATATAAGATATATTTGGTGTCCTTTTGATATTTTATGTAAATTATATAATATATATTTGGTGTAGTTTGTGATATTTTACATAGGGTGTGTAAGATATATTTAGTGTACTTTTTGATATTTTATTTACAGTAAATAATATACATTTGGTGTAATTTTTGATATTTTATGTACAGTATGTTAAATATAATTACTGCAGTTTTTGATAGTTTATTTACAGTATATATAACACATATTTGGTGTACTTTTTGATATTTTATGTACAGAATGTAATATATATTTACTGTAATTTTGATATTTTATTTACAGTATATAAAATGTATTTGGTGTACTTTTAGTTAATATTATATGTACAATATATGAAATATATTTACTGTACTTTTTGATATTTCATGTTCAGTATATAAGATATATTTGGTGTCCTTTTGATATTTTATGTAAATTATATAATATATATTTGGTGTAGTTTGTGATATTTTACATAGGGTGTGTAATATATATTTACTGTACTTTTTGGTATTTTCTTTACAGTAAATAATATATATTTGGTGTAATTTTTGATATTTTATGTACAGTATATTAAATATAATTAGTGTAGTTTTGATAGTTTATTTACAGTATATATAACACATATTTGGTGTACTTTTTGATATTTTATGTACAGTATGTAATATATATTTACTGTAATTTTTGATAATTTATTTACAGTATATAAAATGTATTTGGTGTACTTTATTTAATATTATATATACAATATATGAAATATATTTACTGTACATTTTGATACTTTATGCACAGTATAGAAGATATATTTGGTGTCCTTTTGATATTTTATGTAAATTATATAATATATATTTGGTGAAGTTTGTGATATTTTACATAGGGTGTGTAATATATATTTACTGTACTTTTTGATATTTTGTTTACAGTATATAAAATGTGTTTGGTGTACTTTTAGTTAACATTATATGTACAATATATGAAATATATTTACTGTAATTTTGATATTTTATGTACAGCATATAAGATATATTTTGTGTCCTTTTGATATTTTATGTAAATTATATAATATATATTTGGTGTAGATTGTGATATTTTACATAGGGTGTGTAAGATATATTTACTGTACTTTTTGATATTTTATTTACAGTAAATAATATACATTTGGTGTAATTTTTCATATTTTATGTACAGTATATTAAATATAATTACTGCAGTTTTTGATAGTTTATTTACAGTATATAAAACACAAATTTGGTGTACTTTTTGATATTTTATGTACAGAATGTAATATGTATTTACTGTACATTTTGATATTTTATTTACAGTATATAAAATGTATTTGGTGTACTTTTAGTTAATATTATATGTACAATATATGAAATATATTTACTGTACATTTTGATATTTCATGTTCAGTATATAAGATATATTTGGTGTCCTTGTGATATTTTATGTATATTATATAACATATATTTGGTGTAGTTTGTGATATTTTACATAGGGTGTGTAATATATATTTACTGTACTTTTTGGTATTTTCTTTACAGTAAATAATATATATTTGGTGTAATTTTTGATATTTTATGTACAGTATATTAAATATAATTAGTGTAGATTTGATAGTTTATTTACAGTATATATAACACATATTTGCTGTACTTTTTGATATTTTATGTACAGTATGTAATATATATTTACTGTAATTTTTGATAATTTATTTACAGTATATAAAATGTATTTGGTGTACTTTTAGTTAATATTATATATACAATATATGAAATATACTTACTGTACATTTTGATATTTTATGTACAGTATAGAAGATATATTTGGTGTCCTTTTGATATTTTATGTAAATTATATAATATATATTTGGTGAAGTTTGTGATATTGTACATAGGGTGTGTAATATATATTTACTGTACTTTTTGATATTTTATTTACAGTATATAAAATGTATTTGGTGTACTTTTAGTAAACATTATATGTACAATATATGAAATATATTTACTGTAATTTTGATATTTTATGTACAGTATATAAGATATATTTGGTGTCCTTTTGATATTTTATGTAAATTATATAATATATATTTGGTGTAGATTGTGATATTTTACATAGGGTGTGTAAGATATATTTACTGTACTTTTTGATATTTTATTTACAGTAAATAATATACATTTGGTGTAATTTTTGATATTTTATGTACAGTATATTAAACATAATTACTGCAGTTTTTGATAGTTTATTTACAGTATATATAACACATATTTGGTGTACATTTTGATATTTTATGTACAGAATGTAATATATATTTACTGTACTTTTGATATTTTATTTACAGTATATAAAATGTATTTGGTGTACTTTTAGTTAATATTATATGTACAATATATGAAATATATTTACTGTAGTTTTTGATATTTTATATACAGTATATAAGATATATTTGGTGTCCTTTTGATATTTTATGTAAATTATATGATATATATTTGGTGTAGATTGTGATATTTTACATAGGGTGTGTAATATATATTTACTGTACTTTTTGATATTTTATTTACAGTAAATAATATACATTTGGTTTAATTTTTGATATTTTATGTACAGTATATTAAATATAATTACTGCAGTTTTTGATAGTTTATTTACAGTATATAAAACACAAATTTGGTGTACATTTGATATTTTATGTACAGAATGTAATATATATTTACTGTACATTTTGATATTTTATTTACAGTATATAAAATGTATTTGGTGTACTTTTAGTTAATATTATATGTTCAATATATGAAATATATTTACTGTACATTTTGATATTTCATGTTCAGTATATAAGATATATTTGGTGTCCTTTTGGTATTTTATGTAAATTATATAATATATATTTGGTGTAGTTGGTGATATTTTACATAGGGTGTGTAATATATATTTACCGTACTTTTTGGTATTTTCTTTACAGTAAATAATATATATTTGGTGTAATTTTTGATATTTTATGTACAGTATATTAAATATAATTAGTGTAGTTTTGATAGTTTATTTACAGTATATATAACACATACTTGGTGTACTTTTTGATATTTTATGTACAGTATGTAATATATATTTACTGTATTTTTGATATTTTATTTACAGTATATAAAATGTATTTGGTGTACTTTTAGTTAATATTATATGTACAATATAGGAAAGATATTTACTGTACATTTTGATATTTTATGTACACTATATAAGATATATTTGGTGTCCTTTTGATATTTTATGTAAATTATATAATATATATTTGGTGTAGTTTGTGATATTTTACATAGGGTGTGTAAGATATATTTAGTGTACTTTTTGATATTTTATTTACAGTAAATAATATACATTTGGTGTAATTTTTGATATTTTATGTACAGTATGTTAAATATAATTACTGCAGTTTTTGATAGTTTATTTACAGTATATATAACACATATTTGGTGTACTTTTTGATATTTTATGTACAGAATGTAATATATATTTACTGTAATTTTGATATTTTATTTACAGTATATAAAATGTATTTGGTGTACTTTTAGTTAATATTATATGTACAATATATGAAATATATTTACGGTACATTTTGATATTTTATGTTCAGCATATAAGGTATATATGGTGTCCTTTTGATATTTTATGTAAATTACATAATATAAATTTGGTGTAGATTGTGATATTTTACATAGGGTGTGTAATATATATTTACTGTACATTTTGATATTTTATTTACACTATATAAAATATATTTGGTGTACTTTTAGTTAACATTATATGTACAATATATGATATCTATTTACTGTAATTTTGATATTTTATGTACAGTATATAAGATATATTTGGTGTCCTTTTGATATTTTATGTAAATTATATAATATATATTTGGTGTAGATTGTGATATTTTACATAGGGTGTGTAAGATATATTTACTGTACTTTTTGATATTTTATTTACAGTAAATAATATACATTTGGTGTAATTTTTGATATTTTATGTACAGTATATTAAACATAATTACTGCAGTTTTTGATAGTTTATTTATAGCATATATAACACATATTTGGTGTACTTTTTGATATTTTATGTACAGAATGTAATATATATTTACTGTACATTTGATATTTTATTTACAGTATATAAAATGTATTTGGTGTACTTTTAGTTAATGTTATATGTACAATATATGAAATATATTTACTGTACTTTTTGATATTTCATGTTCAGTATATAAGGTATATATGGTGTCCTTTTGATATTTTATGTAAATTATATAATATATATTTGGTGTAGTTTTTGATATTTTACATAGGGTGTGTAAGATATATTTACTGTACTTTTTGATATTTTATTTACAGTAAATAATATACATTTGGTGTAATTTTTGATATTTTATGTACAGTATATTAAATATAATTACGGCAGTTTTTGATAGTTTATTTACAGTATATATAACACATATTTGGTGTAATTTTGATATTTTATGTACAGAATGTAATATATATTTACTGTACTTTTGATATTTTATTTACAGTATATAAAATGTGTTTTGTGTACTTTTAGTTAATATTATATGTAGAATATATGAAATATATTTACTGTACTTTTTGATATTTCATGTTCAGTATATAAGGTATATTTGGTGTCCTTTTGATATTTTATGTAAATTATAAAATATATATTTGGTGTAGTTTGTGATATTTTCCATAGGGTGTGTAATATATATTTACTGTACTTTTTGGTATTTTCTTTACAGTAAATAATATATATTTGGTGTAATTTTTGATATTTTATGTACAGTATATTAAATATAATTAGTGTAGTTTTGATAGTTTATTTACAGTATATATTACACATATTTGGTGTACTTTTTGATATTTTATGTACAGTATGTAATATATATTTACTGTATTTTTGATATTTTATTTACAGTATATAAAATGTATTTGGTGTACTTTTAGTTAATATTATATGTACAATATAGGAAATATATTTACTGTACATTTTGATATTTTATGTACACTATATAAGATATATTTGGTGTCCTTTTGATATTTTATGTAAATTATATAATATATATTTGGTGTAGATTGTGATATTTTACATAGGGAGTGTAAGATATATTTACTGTACTTTTTGATATTTTATTTACAGTAAATAACATTCCTTTGGTGTAATTTTTGATATTTTATGTACAGTATATTAAATATAATTACTGTAGTTTTTGATAGTTTATTTACAGTATATATTACACATATTTGGTGTACTTTTTGATATTTTATGTACAGTATGTAATATATATTTACTGTATTTTTGATATTTTATTTACAGTATATAAAATATATTTGGTGTACTTTTAGTTAATATATGTACAATATATGAAATATATTTAGTGTACATTTTGATATTTTATGTACACTATATAAGATATATTTGGTGTCCTTTTGATATTTTATGTAAATTATATAATGTATATTTAGTGTAGATTGTGATATTTTACATAGGGTGTGTAAGATATATTTACTGTACGTTTTTATATTTTATTTACAGTAAATAATATACATTTGGTGTAATTTTTGATATTTTAAGTACAGTATATTAAATATAATTACTGCAGTTTATGATAGTTTATTTACAGTATATAAAACACAAATTTGGTGTACTTTTTGATATTTTATGTACAGAATGTAATATATATTTACTGTACATTTTGATATTTTATTTACAGTATATAAAATGTATTTGGTGTACTTTTAGTTAGTATTATATGTACAATATATGAAATATATTTACTGTACATTTTGATATTTCATGTTCAGTACATAAGATATATTTGGTGTCCTTTTGATATTTTATGTAAATTATATAAGATATATTTGGTGTAGTTTGTGATATTTTACATAGGGTGTGTAATATATATTTACTATACTTTTTGGTATTTTCTTTACAGTAAATAATATATATTTGGTGTAATTTTTGATATTTTATGTACAGTTTATTAAATATAATTAGTGTAGTTTTGATAGTTTATTTACAGTATATATAACACATATTTGGTGTACTTTTTGATATTTTATGTACAGTATGTAATATATATTTACTGTAATTTTTGATAATTTATTTACAGTATATAAAATGTATTTGGTGTACTTTTAGTTAATATTATATGTACAATATATGAAATATATTTACTGTACATTTTGATATTTTATGTACATTATCTAAGATATATTTGGTGTCCTTTTGATATTTTATGTAAATTATATAATATATATTTGGTGTAGATTGTGATATTTTACATAGGGTGTGTAAGATATATTTACTGTACATTTTGATATTTTATTTACAGTAAATAATATACATTTGGTGTAATTTTTAATATTTTATGTACAGTATATTAAATATAATTACTGCAGTTTTTGATAGTTTATTTACAGTATATAAAACACAAATTTGGTGTACTTTTTGATATTTTATGTACAGAATGTAATATATATTTACTGTAGATTTTGATATTTTATTTACAGTATATAAAAAGTATTTGGTGTACTTTTAATTAATATTATATGTACAATATATGAAATATATTTACTGTACATTTTGATATTTCATGTTCAGTATATAAGATATAATTGGTGTCCTTTTGATATTTTATGTAAATTATATAATATATATTTGGTGTAGTTTGTGATATTTTACATAGGGTGTGTAATATATATTTACTGTACTTTTTGGTATTTTCTTTACAGTAAATAATATATATTTGGTGTAATTTTTGATATTTTATGTACAGTATATTAAATATAATTAGTGTAGTTTTGATAGTTTATTTACAGTATATATAACACATATTTGGTGTACTTTTTGATATTTTATGTACAGTATGTAATATATATTTACTGTAATTTTTGATAATTAATTTACAGTATATAAAATGAATTTGGTGTACTTTTAGTTAATATTATATATACAATATATGAAATATATTTACTGTACATTTTGATATTTTATGTACAGTATATAAGATATATTTGGTGTCCTTTTGATATTTTATGTAAATTATATAATATATATTTGGTGAAGTTTGTGATATTTTACATAGGGTGTGTAATATATATTTATTGTACTTTTTGATATTTTATTTACAGTATATAATATACATTCGGTGTAATTTTTTATATTTTATGTACAGTATATTTAATATAATTAGTGTAGTTTTAATAGTTTATTTACAGTATATATAACACATATTTGGTGTACTTTTTGATATTTTTTGTACAGTATGTAATATAGATTTACTGTAATTTTTGATAATTTATTTACAGTATATAAAATGTATTTGGTGTACTTTTAGTTAATATTATATGTACAATATATGAAATATATTTACTGTACTTTTTGATATTTTATGTACAGTATATAAGATATATTTGGTGTCCTTTTGATATTTTATGTATATTATATAATATATATTTGTTGTAGATTGTGATATTTTACATAGGGAGTGTAAGATATATTTACTGTACTTTTTGATATTTTATTTACCGTTAATAATATATATTTGGTTTAATTTTTGATATTTTATGTACAGTATATTAAATATAATTACTGCAGTTTTTGATAGTTTATTTACAGTATATAAAACACAAATTTGGTGTACTTTTTGATATTTTATGTACAGAATGTAATATATATTTACTGTCCTTTTTGATATTTTATTTACAGTATATAAAATGTATTTGGTGTACTTTTAGTTAATATTATATGTACAATATATGAAATATATTTACTGTACATTTTGATATTTCATGTTCAGTATATAAGATATATTTGGTGTCCTTTTGATATTTTATGTAAATTATATAATATATATTTGGTGTAGTTTGTGATATTTTACATAGGGTGTGTAATATATATTTACTGTACTTTTTGGTATTTTCTTTACAGTAAATAATATATATTTGGTGTAATTTTTGATATTTTATGTACAGTATATTAAATATAATTAGTGTAGTTTTGATAGTTTATTTACAGTATATATAACACATATTTGGTGTACTTTTTGATATTTTATGTACAGTATGTAAAATATATTTACTGTAATTTTTGATAATTTATTTACAGTATATAAAATGTATTTGGTGTACTTTTAGTTAATATTATATATACAATATATGAAATATATTTACTGTACATTTTGATATTTTATGTACAGTATAGAAGATATATTTGGTGTCCTTTTGATATTTTATGTAAATTGTATAATATATATTTGGAGAAGTTTGTGATATTTTACATAGGGTGTGTAATATATATTTACTGTACTTTTTGATATTTTATTTACAGTATATAAAATGTATTTGGTGTACTTTTAGTTAACATTATATGCACAATATATGAAATATATTTACTGTAATTTTGATATTTTATGTACAGTATATAAGATATATTTGGTGTCCTTTTGATATTTTATGTAAATTATATAATACATATTTGGTGTAGATTGTGATATTTTACATAGGGTGTGTAAGATATATTTACTGTACTTTTTGATATTTTATTTACAGTAAATAATATACATTTGGTGTAATTTTTGATATTTTATGTACAGTATATTAAATATAATTACTACAGTTTTTGATAGTTTATTTACAGTATATATAACACATATTTGGTGTACTTTTTGATATTTTATGTACAGAATGTAATATATATTTACTGTACTTTTGATATTTTATTTACAGTATATAAAATGTATTTGGTGTACTTTTAGTTAATATTATATGTACAATATATGAAATATATTTACTGTACATTTTGATATTTCATGTTCAGTATATAAGATATATTTGGTGTCCTTTTGATATTTTATGTAAATTATATAATATATATTTGGTGTAGTTTGTGATATTTTACATAGGGTGTGTAAGATATATTTACTGTACTTTTTGATATTTTATTTACAGTAAATAATATACATTTGGAGTAATTTTTGATATTTTATGTACAGTATGTTTAATATAATTACTGCAGTTTTTGATAGTTTATTTACAGTATATATAACACATATTTGGTGTACTTTTTGATATTTTATGTACAGAAAGTAATATATATTTACTGTACTTTTGATATTTTATTTACAGTATATAAAATGTATTTGGTGTACTTTTAGTTAATATTATATGTACAATATATGAAATATATTTACTGTACTTTTTGATATTTCATGTTCAGTATATAAGATATATTTGGTGACCTTTTGATATTTTATGTAAATTATATAATATATATTTGGTGTAGTTTCTGATATTTTACATAGGGTGTGTAATATATATTTACTGTACTTTTTGGTATTTTCTTTACAGTAAATAATATATATTTGGTGTAATTTTTGATATTTTATGTACAGTATATTAAATATAATTAGTGTAGTTTTGATAGTTTATTTACAGTATATATAACACATATTTGGTGTACTTTTTGATATTTTACGTACAGTATGTAATATATATTTACTGTAATTTTTGATAATTTATTTACAGTATATAAAATGTATTTGGTGTACTTTATTTAATATTATATATACAATATATGAAATATATTTACTGTACATTTTGATACTTTATGCACAGTATAGAAGATATATTTGGTGTCCTTTTGATATTTTATGTAAATTATATAATATATATTTGGTGAAGTTTGTGATATTTTACATAGGGTGTGAAATATATATTTACTGTTCTTTTTGATATTTTATTTACAGTATATAAAATGTATTTGGTGTACTTTTAGTTAACATTATATGTACAATATATGAAATATATTTACTGTAATTTTGATAATTTATGTACAGTATATAAGTTATATTTGGTGTCCTTTTGATATTTTATGTAAATTATATAATATATATTTTGTGTAGATTGTGATATTTTACATAGGGTGTGTAAGATATATTTACTGTAATTTTTGATATTTTATTTACAGTAAATATTATACATTTGGTGTAATTTTTGATATTTTATGTACAGTATATTAAATATAATTACTGCAGTTTTTGATAGTTTATTTACAGTATATATAACACATATTTTGTGTACTTTTTGATATTTTATGTACAGAATGTAATATATATTTACTGTACTTTTGATATTTTATTTACAGTATATGAAATGTATTTGGTGTACTTTTAGTTAATATTATATGTACAATATATGAAATATATTTACTGTACTTTTTGATATTTCATGTTCAGTATATAAGGTATATTTGGTGTTCTTTTGATATTTTATGTAAATTATATAATATATAATTGGTGTAGTATGTGATATTTTACATAGGGTGTGTAATATATATTTACTGTACTTTTTGGTATTTTCTTTACAGTAAATAATATATATTTGGTGTAATTTTTGATATTTTATGTACAGTATATTAAATATAATTAGTGTAGTTTTGATAGTTTAATTACAGTATATATTAAACATATTTGGTGTACTTTTTGATATTTTATGTACAGTATCTAGTATACATTTACTATATTTTTGATACTTTATTTACAGTATATAAAATGTATTTGGTGTACTTTTAGTTAATATTATATGTACAATATAGGAAATATATTTACTGTACATTTTGATATTTTATGTACACTATATAAGATATATTTGGTGTCCTTTTGATATTTTATGTAAATTATATAATATATATTTGGTGTAGATTGTGATATTTTACATAGGGAGTGTAAGATATATTTACTGTACTTTTTGATATTTTATTTACAGTAAATAATATACATTTGGTGTAATTTTTGATATTTTATGTACAGTATATTATATATAATTACTGTGGATTTGATAGTTTATTTACAGTATATATTACACATATTTGGTGTACTTTTTGATATTTTATGTACATTATGTAATATATATTTACTCTACTATTTGATATTTTATTTACAGTATATAAAATGTATTTGGTGTACTTTTAGTTAATATTATATGTACAATATATGAAATATATTTACTGTACATTTTGATATTTCATGTTCAGTATATAAGATATACTTGGTGTCCTTTTGATATTTTATGTAAATTATATAATATATATTTGGTGTAGTTTGTGATATTCTACATAGGGTGTGTAATATATATTTACTGTATTTTTGGTATTTTCTTTACAGTAAATAATATATATTTGGTGTAATTTTTGATATTTTATGTACAGTATATTAAATATAATTACTGCAGTTTTTGATAGTTTATTTACAGTATATATAACACATATTTGGTGTAATTTTTGATATTTTATGTACAGTATGTATTATATATTTACTGTAATTTTTGATAATTTATTTACTGTATATAAAATGTATTTGGTGTACTTTTAGTTAATATTATATGTACAATATATGAAATATATTTACTGTACTTTTTGCTATTTTATGTACTGTATATAATCTATATTTGGTGTCCTTTTGATATTTTATGTAAATTATATAATATACATTTGGTGTAGATTGTGATATTTTACATAGTGTGTGTAATATATATTTACTGTACTTTTTGGTATTTTCTTTACAGTAAATAATATATATTTGGTGTAATTTTAGATGTTTTATGTACAGTATATTAAATAAAATTAGTGTAGTTTTGATAGTTTATTTACGGTATATATAACACATATTTGGTGTACTTTTTGATATTTTATGTACAGTATGTAATATATATTTAGTAATTTTTGATAATTAATTTACAGTATATAAAATGAATTTGGTGTACTTTTAGTTAATATTATATATACAATATATGAAATATATTTACTGTACATTTTGATATTTTATGTACAGTATATAAGATATATTTGGTGTCCTTTTGATATTTTATGTAAATTATATAATATATATTTGGTGAAGTTTGTGATATTTTACATAGGGTGTGTAATATATATTTATTGTACTTTTTGATATTTTATTTACAGTATATAATATACATTCGGTGTAATTTTTTATATTTTATGTACAGTATATTTAATATAATTAGTGTAGTTTTAATAGTTTATTTACAGTATATATAACACATATTTGGTGTACTTTTTGATTTTTTTGTACAGTATGTAATATAGATTTACTGTAATTTTTGATAATTTATTTACAGTATATAAAATGTATTTGGTGTACTTTTAGTTAATATTATATGTACAATATATGAAATATATTTACTGTACTTTTTGATATTTTATGTACAGTATATAAGATATATTTGGTGTCCTTTTGATATTTTATGTATATTATATAATATATATTTGTTGTAGATTGTGATATTTTACATAGGGAGTGTAAGATATATTTACTGTACTTTTTGATATTTTATTTACCGTTAATAATATATATTTGGTTTAATTTTTGATATTTTATGTACAGTATATTAAATATAATTACTGCAGTTTTTGATAGTTTATTTACAGTATATAAAACACAAATTTGGTGTACTTTTTGATATTTTATGTACAGAATGTAATATATATTTACTGTACATTTTGATATTTTATTTACAGTATATAAAATGTATTTGGTGTACTTTTAGTTAATATTATATGTACAATATATGAAATATATTTACTGTACATTTTGATATTTCATGTTCAGTATATAAGATATATTTGGTGTCCTTTTGATATTTTATGTAAATTATATAATATATATTTGGTGTAGTTTGTGATATTTTACATAGGGTGTGTAATATATATTTACTGTACTTTTTGGTATTTTCTTTACAGTAAATAATATATATTTGGTGTAATTTTTGATATTTTATATACAGTATATTAAATATAATTAGTGTAGTTTTGATAGTTTATTTACAGTATATATAACACATATTTGGTGTACTTTTTGATATTTTATGTATAGTATGTAAAATATATTTACTGTAATTTTTGATAATTTATTTACAGTATATAAAATGTATTTGGTGTACTTTTAGTTAATATTATATATACAATACATGAAATATATTTACTGTACATTTTGATATTTTATGTACAGTATAGAAGATATATTTGGTGTCCTTTTGATATTTTATGTAAATTGTATAATATATATTTGGAGAAGTTTGTGATATTTTACATAGGGTGTGTAATATATATTTACTGTACTTTTTGATATTTTATTTACAGCATATAAAATGTATTTGGTGTACTTTTAGTTAACATTATATGCACAATATATGAAATATATTTACTGTAATTTTGATATTTTATGTACAGTATATAAGATATATTTGGTGTCCTTTTGATATTTTATGTAAATTATATAATACATATTTGGTGTAGATTGTGATATTTTACATAGGGTGTGTAAGATATATTTACTGTACTTTTTGATATTTTATTTACAGTAAATAATATACATTTGGTGTAATTTTTGATATTTTATGTACAGTATATTAAATATAATTACTACAGTTTTTGATAGTTTATTTACAGTATATATAACACATATTTGGTGTGCCTTTTGATATTTTATGTACAGAATGTAATATATATTTACTGTACTTTTGATATTTTATTTACAGTATATAAAATGTATTTGGTGTACTTTTAGTTAATATTATATGTACAATATATGAAATATATTTACTGTACATTTTGATATTTCATGTTCAGTATATAAGATATATTTGGTGTCGTTTTGATATTTTATGTAAATTATATAATATATATTTGGTGTAGTTTGTGATATTTTACATAGGGTGTGTAAGATATATTTACTGTACTTTTTGATATTTTATTTACAGTAAATAATATACATTTGGAGTAATTTTTGATATTTTATGTACAGTATGTTTAATATAATTACTGCAGTTTTTGATAGTTTATTTACAGTATATATAACACATATTTGGTGTACTTTTTGATATTTTATGTACAGAAAGTAATATATATTTACTGTACTTTTGATATTTTATTTACAGTATATAAAATGTATTTGGTGTACTTTTAGTTAATATTATATGTACAATATATGAAATATATTTACTGTACTTTTTGATATTTCATGTTCAGTATATAAGATATATTTGGTGACCTTTTGATATTTTATGTAAATTATATAATATATATTTGGTGTAGTTTCTGATATTTTACATAGGGTGTGTAATATATATTTACTGTACTTTTTGGTATTTTCTTTACAGTAAATAATATATATTTGGTGTAATTTTTGATATTTTATGTACAGTATATTAAATATAATTAGTGTAGTTTTGATAGTTTATTTACAGTATATATAACACATATTTGGTGTACTTTTTGATATTTTACGTACAGTATGTAATATATATTTACTGTAATTTTTGATAATTTATTTACAGTATATAAAATGTATTTGGTGTACTTTATTTAATATTATATATACAATATATGAAATATATTTACTGTACATTTTGATACTTTATGCACAGTATAGAAGATATATTTGGTGTCCTTTTGATATTTTATGTAAATTATATAATATATATTTGGTGAAGTTTGTGATATTTTACATAGGGTGTGAAATATATATTTACTGTTCTTTTTGATATTTTATTTACAGTATATAAAATGTATTTGGTGTACTTTTAGTTAACATTATATGTACAATATATGAAATATATTTACTGTAATTTTGATAATTTATGTACAGTATATAAGTTATATTTGGTGTCCTTTTGATATTTTATGTAAATTATATAATATATATTTTGTGTAGATTGTGATATTTTACATAGGGTGTGTAAGATATATTTACTGTAATTTTAGATATTTTATTTACAGTAAATATTATACATTTGGTGTAATTTTTGATATTTTATGTACAGTATATTAAATATAATTACTGCAGTTTTTGATAGTTTATTTACAGTATATATAACACATATTTGGTGTACTTTTTGATATTTTATGTACAGAATGTAATATATATTTACTGTACTTTTGATATTTTATTTACAGTATATAAAATGTATTTGGTGTACTTTTAGTTAATATTATATGTACAATATATGAAATATATTTACTGTACTTTTTGATATTTCATGTTCAGTATATAAGGTATATTTGGTGTTCTTTTGATATTTTATGTAAATTATATAATATATAATTGGTGTAGTATGTGATATTTTACATAGGGTGTGTAATATATATTTACTGTACTTTTTGGTATTTTCTTTACAGTAAATAATATATATTTGGTGTAATTTTTGATATTTTATATACAGTATATTAAATATAATTAGTGTAGTTTTGATAGTTTAATTACAGTATATATTAAACATATTTGGTGTACTTTTTGATATTTTATGTACAGTATCTAATATACATTTACTGTATTTTTGATACTTTATTTACAGTATATAAAATGTATTTGGTGTACTTTTAGTTAATATTATATGTACAATATAGGAAATATATTTACTGTACATTTTGATATTTTATGTACACTATATAAGATATATTTGGTGTCCTTTTGATATTTTATGTAAATTATATAATATATATTTGGTGTAGATTGTGATATTTTACATAGGGAGTGTAAGATATATTTACTGTACTTTTTGATATTTTATTTACAGTAAATAATATACATTTGGTGTAATTTTTGATATTTTATGTACAGTATATTATATATAATTACTGTGGATTTGATAGTTTATTTACAGTATATATTACACATATTTGGTGTACTTTTTGATATTTTATGTACATTATGTAATATATATTTACTCTACTATTTGATATTTTATTTACAGTATATAAAATGTATTTGGTGTACTTTTAGTTAATATTATATGTACAATATATGAAATATATTTACTGTACATTTTGATATTTCATGTTCAGTATATAAGATATACTTGGTGTCCTTTTGATATTTTATGTAAATTATATAATATATATTTGGTGTAGTTTGTGACATTCTACATAGGGTGTGTAATATATATTTACTGTATTTTTGGTATTTTCTTTACAGTAAATAATATATATTTGGTGTAATTTTTGATATTTTATGTAGAGTATATTAAATATAATTACTGCAGTTTTTGATAGTTTATTTACAGTATATATAACACATATTTGGTGTAATTTTTGATATTTTATGTACAGTATGTATTATATATTTACTGTAATTTTTGATAATTTATTTACTGTATATAAAATGTATTTGGTGTACCTTTATTTAATATTATATGTACAATATATGAAATATATTTACTGTACTTTTTGCTATTTTATGTAATGTATATAATCTATATTTGGTGTCCTTTTGATATTTTATGTAAATTATATAATATACATTTGGTGTAGATTGTGATATTTTACATAGTGTGTGTAATATATATTTACTGTACTTTTTGGTATTTTCTTTACAGTAAATAATATATATTTGGTGTAATTTTTGATATTTTATGTACAGTATATTAAATAAAATTAGTGTAGTTTTGATAGTTTATTTACGGTATATATAACACATATTTGGTGTACTTTTTGATATTTTATGTACAGTATGTAATATATATTTACTGTAATTTTTGATAATTTATTTACTGTATATAAAATGTATTTGGTGTACTTTTAGTTAATATTATATGTACAATATATGAAATATATTTACTGTACTTTTTGATATTTTATGTACAGTATTATATATATACTTGGTGTCCTTTTGATATTTTATGTAAATTATATAATATATATTTGTTGTAGATTGTGATATTTTACATAGGGTGTGTAATATATATTTACTGTACTTTTTGGTATTTTCTTTACAGTAAATAATATATATTTGGTGTAATTTTTGATATTTTATGTACAGTATATTTAATATAATTAGTGTAGTTTTGATAGTTTATTTACAGTATATATAACACATATTTGGTGTACTTTTTGATATTTTATGTACAGTATGTAATATATATTTACTGTAATTTTTGATAATTTATTTACAGTATATAAAATGTATTTGGTGTACTTTATTTAATATTATATATACAATATATGAAATATATTTACTGTACATTTTGATACTTTATGCACAGTATAGAAGATATATTTGGTGTCCTTTTGATATTTTATGTAAATTATATAATATATATTTGGTGAAGTTTGTGATACTTTACATAGGGTGTGTAATATATATTTACTGTACTTTTTGATATTTTGTTTACAGTATATAAAATGTATTTTGTGTACTTTTAGTTAACATTATATGTACAATATATGAAATATATTTACTGTAATTTTGATATTTTATGTACAGTATATAAGATATATTTGGTGTCCTTTTGATATTTTATGTAAATTATATAATATATATTTGGTGTAGATTGTGATATTTTACATAGGGTGTGTAAGATATATTTACTGTACTTTTTGATATTTTATTTACAGTAAATATTATACATTTGGTGTAATTTTTGATATTTTATGTACAGTATATTAAATATAATTACTGCAGTTTTTGATAGTTTATTTACAGTATATATAACACATATTTGGTGTACTTTTTGATATTTTATGTACAGAATGTAATATAAATTTACTGTACATTTGATATTTTATTTACAGTATATAAAATGTATTTGGTGTACTTTTAGTTAATATTATATGTACAATATATGAAATATATTTACTGTACTTTTTGATATTTCATGTTCAGTATATAAGGTATATTTGGTGTCCTTTTGATATTTTATGTAATTTACATAATATATATTTGGTGTAGTTTGTGATATTTTACATAGGGTGTGTAATATATATTTACTGTACTTTTTGGTATTTTCTTTACAATAAATAATATATATTTGGTGTAATTTTTGATATTTTATGTACAGTATATTAAATATAATTAGTGTAGTTTTGATAGTTTAATTACAGTATATATTACACATATTTGGTGTACTTTTTGATATTTTATGTACAGTATCTAATATATATTTACTGTATTTTTGTTGCTTTTTTTACAGTATATAAAATATATTTGGTGTACTATTAGTTAATATTATATGTACAATATAGGAAATATATTTACTGTATATTTTGATATTTTATGTACACTATATAAGATATATTTGGTGTCCTTTTGATATTTTATGTAAATTATATAATATATATTTGGTGTAGATTGTGATATTTCACATAGGGAGTGTAAGATATATTTACTGTACTTTTTGATATTTTATTTACAGTAAATAATATACTTTTGGTGTAATTTTTGATATTTTATGTACAGTATATTATATATAATTACTGTGGATTTGATAGTTTATTTACAGTATATATTACACATATTTGGTGTACTTTTTGATATTTTATGTACAGTATGTAATATATATTTACTGTAATTTTTGATAATTTATTTACAGTTTATAAAATGTATTTGGTGTACTTTTAGTTAATATTATATATACAATATATGAAATATACTTACGGTACATTTTGATATTTTATGTACAGTATAGAAGATATATTTGGTGTCCTTTTGATATTTTATGTAAATTTTATAATATATATTTGGTGAAGTTTGTGATATTTTACATAGGGTGTGTAATATATATTTACTGTACTTTTTGATATTTTATTTACAGTATATAAAATGTATTTGGTGTACTTTTAGTTAATATTATATGTACAATATATGAAATATATTTACTGTACATTTTGATATTTCATGTTCAGTATATAAGGTATATTTGGTGTCCTTTTGATATTTTATGTAAATTATATAATATATATTTGGTGTAGATTGTGATATTTTACATAGGGTGTGTAAGATATATTTACTGTACTTTTTGATATTTTATTTACGGTAAATAATATACATTTGGTGTAATTTTTGATATTTTATATACAGTATATTAAATATAATTAGTGTAGTTTTGATAGTTTATTTACAGTATATATAACACATATTTGGTGTACTTTTTGATATATTATATACAGTATGTAATATATATTTACTGTAATTTTTGATAATTTATTTACTGTATATAAAATGTATTTGGTGTACTTTTAGTTAATATTATATGTACAATATATGAAATATATTTACTGTACTTTTTGATAATTTATGTACAGTATAATATATATATTTGGTGTCCTTTTGATATTTTATGTAAATTATATAATATATATTTGGTGTAGATTGTGATATTTTACATAGGGTGTGTAATATATATTTACTGTACTTTTTGATATTTTATTTACAGTAAATAATATACATTTGGTTTAATTTTTGATATTTTATGTACAGTATATTAAATATAATTACTGCAGTTTTTGATAGTTTATTTACAGTATATAAAACACAAATTTGGTGTACTTTTTGATATTTTATGTACAGAATGTAATATATATTTACTTTAATTTTGATACTTTATTTACAGTATATTAAATGTATTTGGTGTACTTTTAGTTAATATTATATGTACAATATATGAAATATATTTACTGTACATTTTGATATTTCATGTTCAGTATATAAGATATAATTGGTGTCCTTTTGATATTTTATGTAAATTATATAATATATATTTGGTGTAGTTTGTGATATTTTACATAGGGTGTGTAATATATATTTACTGTACTTTTTGGTATTTTCTTTACAGTAAATAATATATATTTGGTGTAATTTTTGATATTTTATGTACAGTATATTAAGTATAATTAGTGTAGTTTTGATAGTTTATTTACAGTATATATAACACATATTTGGTGTACTTTTTGATATTTTATGTACAGTATGCAATATATATTTACTGTAATTTTTGATAATTTATTTACTGTATATAAAATGTATTTGGTGTACTTTTAGTTAATATTATATGTACAATATATGAAATATATTTACTGTAATTTTTGATATTTTATGTACAGTATATAATATATATTTGGTGTCCTTTTGATATTTTATGTAAATTATATAATATATATTTGGTGTAGATTGTGATATTTTACATAGGGTGTGTAGTATATATTTACTGTACTTTTTGATATTTTATTCACAGTAAATAATATACATTTGGTTTAATTTTTGATATTTTATGTACAGTATATTAAATATAATTACTGCAGTTTTAGATAGTTTATTTACACTATATAAAACACAAATTTGGTGTACTTTTTGATATTTTATGTACAGAATGTAATATATATTTACTGTACATTTGATATTTTATTTACAGTATATAAAATGTATTTGGTGTACTTTTAGTTAATATTATATGTACAATATATGAAATAAATTTACTATACATTTTGATATTTCATGTTCAGTATATAAGATATATTTGGTGTCCTTTTGATATTTTATGTAAATTATATAACATATATTTGGTGTAGTTTGTGATATTTTACATAGGGTGTGTAATATATATTTACTGTACTTTTTGGTATTTTCTGTACAGTAAATAATATATATTTGGTGTAATATTTGATATTTTATGTACAGTATATTAAAGATAATTAGTGTAGTTTTGATAGTTTATTTACAGTATATATAACACATATTTGGTGTACTTTTTGATATTTTATGTACAATATGTAATATATATTTACTGTAATTTTTGATAATTTATTTACAGTATATAAAATGTATTTGGTGTACTTTTAGTTAATATTATATATACAATATATGAAACATATTTACTGTACATTTTGATATTTTATGTAGAGTATAGAAGATATATTTGGTGTCCTTTTGATATTTTATGTAAATTATATAATATATATTTGGTGAAGTTTGTGATATTTTACATAGGGTGTGTAATACATATTTACTGTACTTTTTGATATTTTATTTACAGTATATAATATACATTTGGTGTAATTTTTGATATTTTATGTACAGTATATTAAATATAATTACTGTAGTTTTTGATAGTTTATTTACAGTATATATTACACATATTTGGTGTACTTTTTGATATTTTATGTACAGTATGTAATTTATATTTACTGTATTTTTGGTATTTTATTTACAGTATATAAAATGTATTTGGTGTACTTTTAGTTAATATTATATGTACAATATATGAAATATATTTACTGTACATTTTGATATTTTATGTACAGTATAAAATATATATTTGGTGTCCTTTTGATATTTTATGTAAATTATATAATATATATTTGTTGTAGATTGTGATATTTTACATAGGGTGTGTAGTATATATTTACTGTACTTTTTGATACTTTATTCACAGTAAATAATATACATTTGGTTTAATTTTTGATATTTTATGTACAGTATATTAAATATAATTACTGCAGTTTTTGATAGTTTATTTACAGCATATAAAACACAAATTTGGTGTACTTTTTGATATTTTATGTACAGAATGTAATATATATTTACTGTGCATTTTGATAATTTATTTACAGTATATAAAATGTATTTGGTGTACTTTTAGTTAATATTATATGTACAATATATGAAATATATTTACTGTACATTTTGATATTTCATGTTCACTATATAAGATATATTTGGTGTCCTTTTGATATTTTATGTAAATTATATAATATATATTTGGTGTAGTTTGTGATATATTACATAGGGTGTGTAATACATATTTACTGTATTTTTGGTATTTTCTTTACAGTAAATAATATATATTTGGTGTAATTTTTGATATTTTATGTACAGTATATTAAATATAATTAGTGTAGTTTTGATAGTTTATTTACAATATATATAACACATATTTGGTGTACTTTTTGATATTTTATGTACAGTATGTAATATATATTTACTGTAATTTTTGATAATTTATTTACTGTATATAAAATGTATTTGGTGTACTTTTAGTTAATATTATATGCACAATATATGAAATATATTTACTGTACATTTTGATATTTTATGTACAGTATATAATCTATATTTGGTGTCCTTTTGATATTTTATGTAAATTATATAATATATATTTGGTGTAGATTGTGATATTTTACATAGGGTGTGTAATATATATTTACTGTACTTTTTGGTATTTTCTTTACAGTAAATAATATATATTTGGTGGAATTTTTGATATTTTATGTACAGTATATTAAATATAATTAGTGTAGTTTTGATAGTTTATTTACAGTATATATAACACATATTTGGTGTACTTTTTGATATTTTATGTACAGTATGTAATATATATTTACTGTAATTTTTGATAATTTATTTACAGTATATAAAATGAATTTGTTGTACTTTTAGTTAATATTATATATACAATATATGAAATATATTTACTGTACATTTTGATATTTTATGTACAGTATAGAAGATATATTTGGTGTCCTTTTGATATTTTATGTAAATTATATAATATATATTTGGTGAAGTTTGTGATATTTTACATAGGGTGTGTAATATATATTTACTGTACTTTTTGATATTTTATTTACAGTATATAATATACATTTGGTGTAATTTTTGATATTTTATGTACAGTATATTAAATATAATTAGTGTAGTTTTGATAGTTTATTCACAGTATATATAACACATATTTGGTGTACTTTTTGATATTTTATGTACAGAATGTAATATATATTTACTGTACTTTTGATATTTTATTTACAGTATATAAAATGTATTTGGTGTACTTTTAGTTAATATTAAATGTACAATATATGAAATATATTTACTGTACATTTTGATATTTCATGTTCAGTATATAAGATATATTTGGTGTCCTTTTGATATTTTATGTAAATTATATAACATATATTTGGTGTAGTTTGTGATATTTTACATAGGGTGTGTAATATATATTTACTGTACTTTTTGGTATTTTCTGTACAGTAAATAATATATATTTGGTGTAATTTTTGATATTTTATGTACAGTATATTAAATATAATTAGTGTAGTTTTGATAGTTTATTTAAAGTATAGATAACACATATTTGGTGTACTTTTTGATATTTTATGTACAATATGTAATATATATTTACTGTAATTTTTGATAATTTATTTACAGTATATAAAATGTATTTGGTGTACTTTTAGTTAATATTATATATACAATATATGAAATATATGTACTGTACATTTTGATATTTTATGTACAGTATAGAAGATATATTTGGTGTCCTTTTGATATTTTATGTAAATTATATAATATATATTTGGTGAAATTTGTGATATTTTACATAGGGTGTGTAATATATATTTACTGTACTTTTTGATATTTTATTTACAGTATATAATATACATTTGGTGTAATTTTTGATATTTTATGTACAGTATATTAAATATAATTAGTGTAGTTTTGATAGTTTATTTACAGTATATATTACACATATTTGGTGTACTTTTTGATATCTTATGTACAGTATGTAATATATATTTACTGTACTTTTGATATTTTATTTACAGTATATAAAATGTATTTGGTGTACTTTTAGTTAATATTATATGTACAATCTATGAAATATATTTACTGTACATTTTGATATTTCATGTACAGTATATAAGATATATTTGGTGTCCTTTTGATATTTTATGTAAATTATATAATATATATTTGGTGTAGATTGTGATATTTTACATAGGGTGTGTAAGATATATTTACTGTTCTTTTTGATATTTTATTTACAGTAAATAATATACATTTGTTGTAATTTTTGATATTTTATGTACAGTATATTAAACATAATTACTGCAGTTTTTGATAGTTTATTTACAGTATATATAACACATATTTGGTGTACTTTTTGATATTTTATGTACAGAATGTAATATATATTTACTGAACTTTTGATATTTTATTTACAGTATATAAAATGTATTTGGTGTACTTTTAGTTAATATTATATGTACAATATATGAAATATATTTACTGTACATTTTGATATTTCATGTTCACTATATAAGATATATTTGGTGTCCTTTTGATATTTTATGTAAATTATATAATATATATTTGGTGTAGTTTGTGATATATTACATAGGGTGTGTAATACATATTTACTGTATTTTTGGTATTTTCTTTACAGTAAATAATATATATTTGGTGTAATTTTTGATATTTTATGTACAGTATATTAAATATAATTAGTGTAGTTTTGATAGTTTATTTACAATATATATAACACATATTTGGTGTACTTTTTGATATTTTATGTACAGTATGTAATATATATTTACTGTAATTTTTGATAATTTATTTACTGTATATAAAATGTATTTGGTGTACTTTTAGTTAATATTATATGCACAATATATGAAATATATTTACTGTACATTTTGATATTTTATGTACAGTATATAATCTATATTTGGTGTCCTTTTGATATTTTATGTAAATTATATAATATATATTTGGTGTAGATTGTGATATTTTACATAGGGTGTGTAATATATATTTACTGTACTTTTTGGTATTTTCTTTACAGTAAATAATATATATTTGGTGGAATTTTTGATATTTTATGTACAGTATATTAAATATAATTAGTGTAGTTTTGATAGTTTATTTACAGTATATATAACACATATTTGGTGTACTTTTTGATATTTTATGTACAGTATGTAATATATATTTACTGTAATTTTTGATAATTTATTTACAGTATATAAAATGAATTTGTTGTACTTTTAGTTAATATTATATATACAATATATGAAATATATTTACTGTACATTTTGATATTTTATGTACAGTATAGAAGATATATTTGGTGTCCTTTTGATATTTTATGTAAATTATATAATATATATTTGGTGAAGTTTGTGATATTTTACATAGGGTGTGTAATATATATTTACTGTACTTTTTGATATTTTATTTACAGTATATAATATACATTTGGTGTAATTTTTGATATTTTATGTACAGTATATTAAATATAATTAGTGTAGTTTTGATAGTTTATTCACAGTATATATAACACATATTTGGTGTACTTTTTGATATTTTATGTACAGAATGTAATATATATTTACTGTACTTTTGATATTTTATTTACAGTATATAAAATGTATTTGGTGTACTTTTAGTTAATATTAAATGTACAATATATGAAATATATTTACTGTACATTTTGATATTTCATGTTCAGTATATAAGATATATTTGGTGTCCTTTTGATATTTTATGTAAATTATATAACATATATTTGGTGTAGTTTGTGATATTTTACATAGGGTGTGTAATATATATTTACTGTACTTTTTGGTATTTTCTGTACAGTAAATAATATATATTTGGTGTAATTTTTGATATTTTATGTACAGTATATTAAATATAATTAGTGTAGTTTTGATAGTTTATTTAAAGTATAGATAACACATATTTGGTGTACTTTTTGATATTTTATGTACAATATGTAATATATATTTACTGTAATTTTTGATAATTTATTTACAGTATATAAAATGTATTTGGTGTACTTTTAGTTAATATTATATATACAATATATGAAATATATGTACTGTACATTTTGATATTTTATGTACAGTATAGAAGATATATTTGGTGTCCTTTTGATATTTTATGTAAATTATATAATATATATTTGGTGAAATTTGTGATATTTTACATAGGGTGTGTAATATATATTTACTGTACTTTTTGATATTTTATTTACAGTATATAATATACATTTGGTGTAATTTTTGATATTTTATGTACAGTATATTAAATATAATTAGTGTAGTTTTGATAGTTTATTTACAGTATATATTACACATATTTGGTGTACTTTTTGATATCTTATGTACAGTATGTAATATATATTTACTGTACTTTTGATATTTTATTTACAGTATATAAAATGTATTTGGTGTACTTTTAGTTAATATTATATGTACAATCTATGAAATATATTTACTGTACATTTTGATATTTCATGTACAGTATATAAGATATATTTGGTGTCCTTTTGATATTTTATGTAAATTATATAATATATATTTGGTGTAGATTGTGATATTTTACATAGGGTGTGTAAGATATATTTACTGTTCTTTTTGATATTTTATTTACAGTAAATAATATACATTTGTTGTAATTTTTGATATTTTATGTACAGTATATTAAACATAATTACTGCAGTTTTTGATAGTTTATTTACAGTATATATAACACATATTTGGTGTACTTTTTGATATTTTATGTACAGAATGTAATATATATTTACTGAACTTTTGATATTTTATTTACAGTATATAAAATGTATTTGGTGTACTTTTAGTTAATATTATATGTACAATATAGCTAATATATTTACTGTACATTTTGATATTTCATGTTCAGTATATAAGGTATATTTGGTGTCCTTTTGATATTTTATGTAAATTATATAATATATATTTGGTGTAGATTGTGATATTTTACATAGGGTGTGTAAGATATATTTACTGTACTTTTTGATATTTTATTTACAGTAAATAATATACATTTGGTGTAATTTTTGATATTTTATGTACAGTATATTATATATAATTACTGTGGATTTGATAGTTTATTTACAGTATATATTACACATATTTGGTGTACTTTTTGATATTTTATGTACAGTATGTAATATATATTTACTGTAATTTTTGATAATTTATTTACAGTATATAAAATGTATTTGGTGTACTTTATTTAATATTATATATACAATATATGAAATATATTTACTGTACATTTTGATACTTTATGCGCAGTATAGAAGATATATTTGGTGTCCTTTTGATACTTTATGTAAATTATATAATATATATTTGGTGAAGTTTGTGATATTTTACATAGGGTGTGTAATATATATTTACTGTACTTTTTGATATTTTGTTTACAGTATATAAAATGTATTTGGTGTACTTTTAGTTAACATTATATGTACAATATATGAAATATATTTACTGTAATTTTGATATTTTATGTACAGTATATAAGATATATTTGGTGTCCTTTTGATATTTTATGTAAATTATATAATATATATTTGGTGTAGATTGTGATATTTTACATAGGGTGTGTAAGATATATTTACTGTACTTTTTGATATTTTATTTACAGTAAATATTATACATTTGGTGTAATTTTTGATATTTTATGTACAGTATATTAAATATAATTACTGCAGTTTTTGATAGTTTATTTACAGTATATATAACACATATTTGGTGTACTTTTTGATATTTTATGTACAGAATGTAATATATATTTACTGTACTTTTGATAATTTATTTACAGTATATAAAATGTATTTGGTGTACTTTTAGTTAATATTATATGTACAATATATGAAATATATTTACTGTACTTTTTGATATTTCATGTTCAGTATATAAGGTATATTTGGTGTCCTTTTGATATTTTATGTAAATTATATAATATATATTTGGTGTAGTTTGTGATATTTTACATAGGGTGTGTAATATATATTTACTGTACTTTTTGGTATTTTCTTTACAGTTAATAATATATATTTGGTGTAATTTTTGATATTTTATGTACAGTATATTAAATATAATTAGTGTAGTTTTGATAGTTTATTTACAGTATATATAACACATATTTGGTGTACTTTTTGATATTTTATGTACAGTATGTAATATATATTTACTGTAATTTTTGATAATTTATTTACTGTATATAAAATGTATTTGGTGTACTTTTAGTTAATATTATATATACAATATATGAAATATATTTACTGTACATTTTGATATTTTATGTACAGTATAGAAGATATATTTGGTGTCCTTTTGATATTTTATGTACAGAATGTAATATATATTTACTGTACTTTTGATAATTTATTTACAGTATATAAAATGTATTTGGTGTACTTTTAGTTAATATTATATGTACAATATATGAAATATATTTACTGTACTTTTTGATATTTCATGTTCAGTATATAAGGTATATTTGGTGTCCTTTTGATATTTTATGTAAATTATATAATATATATTTGGTGTAGTTTGTGATATTTTACATAGGGTGTGTAATATATATTTACTGTACTTTTTGGTATTTTCTTTACAGTTAATAATATATATTTGGTGTAATTTTTGATATTTTATGTACAGTATATTAAATATAATTAGTGTAGTTTTGATAGTTTATTTACAGTATATATAACACATATTTGGTGTACTTTTTGATATTTTATGTACAGTATGTAATATATATTTACTGTAATTTTTGATAATTTATTTACTGTATATAAAATGTATTTGGTGTACTTTTAGTTAATATTATATATACAATATATGAAATATATTTACTGTACATTTTGATATTTTATGTACAGTATAGAAGATATATTTGGTGTCCTTTTGATATTTTATGTAAATTATATAATATATATTTGGTGAAGTTTGTGATATTTTACATAGAGTGTGTAATATATATTTACTGTATTTTTGATATTTTATTTACAGTATATAAAATGTATTTGGTGTACTTTTAGTTAACATTATATGTACAATATATGAAATATATTTACTGTAATTTTGATATTTTATGTACAGTATACAAGATATATTTGGTGTCCTTTTGATATTTTATGTAAATTATATAATATATATTTGGTGTAGATTGTGATATTTTACATAGGGTGTGTAAGATATATTTACTGTACTTTTTGATATTTTATTTACAGTAAATATTATACATTTGGTGTAATTTTTGATATTTTATGTACAGTATATTAAATATAATTACTGCAGTTTTTGATAGTTTATTTACAGTATATATAACACATATTTGGTGTACTTTTTGATATTTTATGTACAGAATGATATATATATTTAGTGTACTTTTGATATTTTATTTACAGTATATAAAATGTATTTGGTGTACTTTTAGTTAATATTATATGTACAATATATGAAATATATTTACTGTACATTTTGATATTTTATGTACAGTATAAAATATATATTTGGTGTCCTTTTGATATTTTATGTAAATTATATAATATATATTTGTTGTAGATTGTGATATTTTACATAGGGTGTGTAGTATATATTTACTGTACTTTTTGATACTTTATTCACAGTAAATAATATACATTTGGTTTAATTTTTGATATTTTATGTACAGTATATTAAATATAATTACTGCAGTTTTTGATAGTTTATTTACAGCATATAAAACACAAATTTGGTGTACTTTTTGATATTTTATGTACAGAATGTAATATATATTTACTGTGCATTTTGATAATTTATTTACAGTATATAAAATGTATTTGGTGTACTTTTAGTTAATATTATATGTACAATATATGAAATATATTTACTGTACATTTTGATATTTCATGTTCACTATATAAGATATATTTGGTGTCCTTTTGATATTTTATGTAAATTATATAATATATATTTGGTGTAGTTTGTGATATATTACATAGGGTGTGTAATACATATTTACTGTATTTTTGGTATTTTCTTTACAGTAAATAATATATATTTGGTGTAATTTTTGATATTTTATGTACAGTATATTAAATATAATTAGTGTAGTTTTGATAGTTTATTTACAATATATATAACACATATTTGGTGTACTTTTTGATATTTTATGTACAGTATGTAATATATATTTACTGTAATTTTTGATAATTTATTTACTGTATATAAAATGTATTTGGTGTACTTTTAGTTAATATTATATGTACAATATATGAAATATATTTACTGTACATTTTGATATTTTATGTACAGTATATAATCTATATTTGGTGTCCTTTTGATATTTTATGTAAATTATATAATATATATTTGGTGTAGATTGTGATATTTTACATAGGGTGTGTAATATATATTTACTGTACTTTTTGGTATTTTCTTTACAGTAAATAATATATATTTGGTGGAATTTTTGATATTTTATGTACAGTATATTAAATATAATTAGTGTAGTTTTGATAGTTTATTTACAGTATATATAACACATATTTGGTGTACTTTTTGATATTTTATGTACAGTATGTAATATATATTTACTGTAATTTTTGATAATTTATTTACAGTATATAAAATGAATTTGTTGTACTTTTAGTTAATATTATATATACAATATATGAAATATATTTACTGTACATTTTGATATTTTATGTACAGTATAGAAGATATATTTGGTGTCCTTTTGATATTTTATGTAAATTATATAATATATATTTGGTGAAGTTTGTGATATTTTACATAGGGTGTGTAATATATATTTACTGTACTTTTTGATATTTTATTTACAGTATATAATATACATTTGGTGTAATTTTTGATATTTTATGTACAGTATATTAAATATAATTAGTGTAGTTTTGATAGTTTATTCACAGTATATATAACACTTATTTGGTGTACTTTTTGATATTTTATGTACAGAATGTAATATATATTTACTGTAATTTTTGATAATTTATTTACAGTATATAAAATGTATTTGGTGTACTTTTAGTTAATATTATATATACAATATATGAAATATATTTACTGTACATTTTGATATTTTATGTACAGTATAGAAGATATATTTGGTGTCCTTTTGATATTTTATGTAAATTATATAATATATATTTGGTGAAGTTTGTGATATTTTACATAGGGTGTGTAATATATATTTACTGTATTTTTGATATTTTATTTACAGTATATAAAATGTATTTGGTGTACTTTTAGTTAATATTATATATACAATATATGAAATATATTTACTGTACATTTTGATATTTTATGTACAGTATATAAGATATATTTGGTGTCCTTTTGATATTTTATGTAAATTATATAATATATATTTGGTGTAGATTGTGATATTTTACATAGGGTGTGTAAGATATATTTACTGTACTTTTTGATATTTTATTTACAGTAAATAATATACATTTGGTGTAATTTTTGATATTTTATGTACAGTATATTAAACATAATTACTGCAGTTTTTGATAGTTTATTTACAGTATATATAACACATATTTGGTGTGCTTTTTGATATTTTATGTACAGAATGTAATATATATTTACTGAACTTTTGATATTTTATTTACAGTATATAAAATGTATTTGGTGTACTTTTAGTTAATATGATATGTACAATATAGGAAATATATTTACTGTACATTTTGATATTTGATGTTCAGTATATAAGGTATATTTGGTGTCCTTTTGATATTTTATGTAAATTATATAATATATATTTGGTGTAGATTGTGATATTTTACATAGGGTGTGTAAGATATATTTACTGTACTTTTGATATTTTATTTACAGTAAATAATATACATTTGGTGTAATTTTTGATATTTTATGTACAGTATATTATATATAATTACTGTGGATTTGATAGTTTATTTACAGTATATATTACACATATTTGGTGTACTTTTTGATATTTTATGTACAGTATGTAATATATATTTACTCTACTATTTGATATTTTATTTACAGTATATAAAATGTATTTGGTGTACTTTTAGTTAATATTATATGTACAATATATGAAATATATTTACGGTACATTTTGATATTTTATGTTCAGCATATAAGGTATATATGGTGTCCTTTTGATATTTTATGTAAATTACATAATATAAATTTGGTGTAGATTGTGATATTTTACATAGGGTGTGTAATATATATTTACTGTACATTTTGATATTTTATTTACACTATATAAAATATATTTGGTGTACTTTTAGTTAACATTATATGTACAATATATGAAATATATTTACTGTAATTTTGATATTTTTTGTACAGTATATAAGATATATTTGGTGTCCTTTTGATATTTAATGTAAATTATATAATATATATTTGGTGTAGATTGTGATATTTTACAAAGGGTGTGTAAGATATATTTACTGTACTTTTTGATATTTTATTTACAGTAAATAATATACATTTGGTTTAATTTTTGATATTTTATGTACAGTATATTAAATATAATTACTGCAGTTTTTGATATTTTATTTACAGTATATAAAATGTATTTGGTGTACTTTTAGTTAATATTATATGTACAATATATGAAATATATTTACTGTACATTTTGATATTTCATGTTCAGTATATAAGATATATTTGGTGTCCTTGTGATATTTTATGTAAATTATATAACATATATTTGGTGTAGTTTGTGATATTTTACATAGGGTGTGTAATATATATTTACTGTACTTTTTGGTATTTTCTTTACAGTAAATAATATATATTTGGTGTAATTTTTGATATTTTATGTACAGTATATTAAATATAATTAGTGTAGGTTTGATAGTTTATTTACAGTATATATAACACATATTTGCTGTACTTTTTGATATTTTATGTACAGTATGTAATATATATTTACTGTAATTTTTGATAATTTATTTACAGTATATAAAATGTATTTGTTGTACTTTTAGTTAATATTATATATACAATACATGAAATATACTTACTGTACATTTTGATATTTTATGTACAGTATAGAAGATATATTTGGTGTCCTTTTGATATTTTATGTAAATTATATAATATATATTTGGTGTAGTTTGTGATATTTTACATAGGGTGTGTAATATATATTTACTGTACTTTTTGGTATTTTCCTGACAGTAAATAATATATATTTGGTGTAATTTTTGATATTTTATGTACAGTATATTAAATATAATTAGTGTAGTTTTGATAGTTTATTTAAAGTATATATAACACATATTTGGTGTACTTTCTGATATTTTATGTACAGTATGTAATATATATTTACTGTAATTTTTGATAATTTATTTACAGTATATAAAATGTATTTGGTGTACTTTATTTAATATTATATATACAATATATGAAATATATTTACTGTACATTTTGATACTTTATGCACAGTATAGAAGATATATTTGGTGTCCTTTTGATATTTTATGTAAATTATATAATATATATTTGGTGAAGTTTGTGATATTTTACATAGGGTGTGTAATATATATTTACTGTACTTTTTGATATTTTGTTTACAGTATATAAAATGTATTTGGTGTACTTTTAGTTAACATTATATGTACAATATATGAAATATATTTACTGTAATTTTGATATTTTATGTACAGCATATAAGATATATTTGGTGTCCTTTTGATATTTTATGTAAATTATATAATATATATTTGGTGTAGATTGTGATATTTTACATAGGGTGTGTAAGATATATTTACTGTACTTTTTGATATTTTATTTACAGTTAATATTATACATTTGGTGTAATTTTTGATATTTTATGTACAGTATATTAAATATAATTAGTGTAGTTTTGATAGTTTAATTACAGTATATATTACACATATTTGGTGTACTTTTTGATATTTTATGTACAGTATCTAATATATATTTACTGTATTTTTGTTGCTTTATTTACAGTATATAAAATCTATTTGGTGTACTATTAGTTAATATTATATGTAGAATATAGGAAATATATTTACTGTACATTTTGATATTTTATGTACACTATATAAGATATATTTGGTGTCCTTTTGATATTTTATGTAAATTATATAATATATATTTGGTGTAGATTGTGATATTTTACATAGGGAGTGTAAGATATATTTACTGTACTTTTTGATGTTTTATTTACAGTAAATAATATACATTTGGTGTAATTTTTGATATTTTATGTACAGTATATTATATATATTTACTGTGGATTTGATAGTTTATTTACAGTATATATTACACATATTTGGTGTACTTTTTGATATTTTATGTACAGTATGTAATATATATTTACTCTACTATTTGATAATTTATTTACAGTATATAAAATGTATTTGGTGTACTTTTAGTTAATGTTATATGTACAATATATGAAATATATTTACGGTACATTTTGATATTTTATGTTCAGCATATAAGGTATATATGGTGTCCTTTCGATATTTTATGTAAATTACATAATATAAGTTTGGTGTAGATTGTGATATTTTACATAGGGTGTGTAATATATATTTACTGTACATTTTGATATTTTATTTACACTATATAAAATATATTTGGTGTGCTTTTAGTTAACATTATATGTACAATATATGAAATATATTTACTGTAATTTTGATATTTTATGTACAGTATATAAGATATATTTGGTGTCCTTTTGATATTTTATGTAAATTATATAATATATATTTTGTGTAGATTGTGATATTTTACATAGGGTGTGTAAGATATATTTACTGTACTTTTTGATATTTTATTTACAGTAAATAATATACATTTGGTTTAATTTTAGATATTTTATGTACAGTATATTAAATATAATTAATGCAGTTTTTGATGGTTTATTTACAGTATATAAAACACAAATTTGGTGTACTTTTTGATATTTTATGTACAGAATGTAATATATATTTACTGTACATTTTGATATTTTACTTACAGTATATAAAATGTATTTGGTGTACTTTTAGTTAATATTATATGTACAATATATGAAATATATTTACTGTACATTTTGATATTTCATGTTCAGTATATAAGATATTTGGTGTCCTTTTGATATTTTACGTAAATTATATAATATATATTTGGTGTAGTTTGTGAGATTTTACATAGGGTGTGTAATATATATTTACTGTACTTTTTGGTATTTTCTTTACAATAAATAATATATATTTGGTGTACTTTTTGATATTTTATGTACAGTATATTAAATATAATTAGTGTAGTTTTGATAGTTTATTTACAGTATATATAACACATATTTGGTGTACTTTTTGATATTTTATGTACAGTATGTAATATATATTTACTGTAATTTTTGATAATTTATTTACAGTATATAAAATGTATTTGGTGTACTTTTAGTTAATATTATATATACAATATATGAAATATATTTACTGCACATTTTGATATTTTATGTACAGTATAGAAGATATATTTGGTGTCCTTTTGATATTTATGTAAATTATATAATATATATTTGGTGAAGTTTGTGATATTTTACATAGGGTGTGTAATATATATTTACTGTACTTTTTGATATTTTATTTACAGTATATAAAATGTATTTGGTGTACTTTAAGTTAATATTATATGTACAATATATGAAATATATTTACTGTACATTTTGATATTTCATGTTCAGTATATAAGGTATATTTGGTGTCCTTTTGATATTTTATGTAAATTATATAATATATATTTGGTGTAGATTGTGATATTTTACATAGGGTGTGTAAGATATATTTACTGTACTTTTTGATATTTTATTTACAGTAAATAATATACATTTGGTGTAATTTTTGATATTTTATGTACAGTATATTAAATATAATTACTGCAGTTTTTGATAGTTTATTTACAGTATATAAAACACAAATTTGGTGTACTTTTTGATATATTATGTACAGAATATAATATATATTTACTGTACATTTTGATATTTTATTTACAGTATATAAAATGTATTTGGTGTACTTTTAGTTAATATTAAATGTACAATATATGAAATATATTTACTGTACATTTTGATATTTCATGTTCAGTATATAAGATATATTTGGTGTCCTTTTGATATTTTATGTAAATTATATAATATATATTTGGTGTAGTTTGTGATATTTTACATAGGGTGTGTAATATATATTTACTGTACTTTTTGGTATTTTCTTTACAATTAATAATATATATTTGGTGTAATCTTTGATATTTTATGTACAGTATATTAAATATAATTAGTGTAGTTTTGATAGTTTATTTACAGTATATATAACACATATTTGGTGTACTTTTTGATATTTTATGTACAGTATGTAATATATATTTACTGTAATTTTTGATAATTTATTTACAATATATAAAATGTATTTGGTGTACTTTTAGTTAATATTATATATACAATATATGAAATATATTTACTGTACATTTTGATATTTTATGTACAGTATAGAAGATATATTTGGTGTCCTTTTGATATTTTATGTAAATTATATAATATATATTTGGTGAAGTTTGTGATATTTTACATAGGCTGTGTAATATATATTTACTGTATTTTTGATATTTTATTTACAGTATATAAAATGTATTTGGTGTACTTTTAGTTAACATTATATGTACAATATATGAAATATATTTACTGTAATTTTGATATTTTATGTACAGTATATAAGATATATTTTGTGTCCTTTTGATATTTTATGTAAATTATATAATATATATTTGGTGTAGATTGTGATATTTTACATAGGGTGTGTAAGATATATTTACTGCACTTTTTGATATTTTATTTACAGTAAATAATATACATTTGGTGTAATTTTTGATATTTTATGTACAGTATATTAAACATAATTACTACAGTTTTTGATAGTTTATTTACAGTATATATAAGAGATATTTGGTGTACTTTTTGATATTTTATGTACAGAATGTAATATATATTTACTGTACTTTTGATATTTTATTTACAGTATATAAAATGTATTTGGTGTACTTTTAGTTAATATTATATGTACAATATATGAAATATATTTACTGTACATTTTGATATTTCATGTACAGTATATAAGGTATAATTGGTGTCCTTTTGATATTTTATGTAAATTATATAATATATATTTGGTGTAGATTGTGATATTTTACATAGGTTGTGTAAGATATATTTACTGTACTTTTTGATATTTTATTTACAGTAAATAATATACATTTGGTGTAATTTTTGATATTTTATGTACAGTCTATTATATATAATTACTGTGGATTTGATAGTTTATTTACAGTATATATTACACATATTTGGTGTACCTTTTGATATTTTATGTACAGTATGTAATATATATTTACTCTACTATTTGATACTTTATTTACAGTATATAAAATGTATTTGGTGTACTTTTAGTTAATATTATATGTACAATATATGAAATATATTTACGGTATATTTTGATATTTTATGTTCAGCATATAAGGTATATATGGTGTCCTTTTGATATTTTATGTAAATTACATAATATAAATTTGGTGTAGATTGTGATATTTTACATAGGGTGTGTAATATATATTTACTGTACATTTTGATATTTTATTTACACTATATAAAATATATTTGGTGTACTTTTAGTTAACATTATATGTACAATATATGAAATATATTTACTGTAATTTTGATATTTTATGTACAGTGTATAAGATATATTTGGTGTCCTTTTGATATTTTATGTAAATTATATAATATATATTTGGTGTAGATTGTGATATTTTACATAGGGTGTGTAAGATATATTTACTGTACTTTTTGATATTTTATTTACAGTAAATAATATACATTTGGTGTAATTTTTGATATTTTATGTACAGTATATTAAATATAATTACTGCAGTTTTTGATAGTTTATTTACAGTATATAAAACACAAATTTGGTGTACTATTTGATATTTTATGTACAGAAAGTAATATTTATTTACTGTACATTTTGATATTTTATTTACAGTATATAAAATGTATTTGGTGTACTTTTAGTTAATATTATATGTACAATATATGAAATATATTTACTGTACATTTTGATATTTCATGTTCAGTATATAAGATATATTTGGTGTCCTTTTGATATTTTATGTAAATCATATAACATATATTTGGTGTAGTTTGTGATATTTTACATAGGGTGTGTAATATATATTTACTGTACTTTTTGGTATTTTCTTTACAGTAAATAATATATATTTGGTGTAATTTTTGATATTTTATGTACACTATATTAAATATAATTAGTGTAGTTTTGATAGTTTATTTACAGTATATATAACACATATTTGGTGTACTTTTTGATATTTTATGTACAGTATGTAATATATATTTAATGTAATTTTTGATAATTTATTTACAGTATATAAAATTTATTTGGTGTACTTTTAGATAATATTATATATACAATATATGAAATATATTTACTGTACATTTTGATATTTTATGTACAGTATAGAAGATATATTTGGTGTCCTTTTGATATTTTATGTAAATTATATAATATATATTTGGTGAAGTTTGTGATATTTTACATAGGGTGTGTAATATATATTTACTGTACTTTTTGATATTTTATTTACAGTATATAAAATGTATTTGGTGTACTTTTAGTTAACATTATATGTACAATATATGAAATATATTTACTGTAATTTTGATATTTTATGTACAGTATATAAGATATATTTGGTGTCCTTTTGATATTTTATGTAAATTATATAATATATATTTGGTGTAGATTGTGATATTTTACATAGGGTGTGTAAGATGTATTTACTGTACTTTTTGATATTTTATTTACAGTATATAATATACATTTGGTGTAATTTTTGATATTTTATGTACAGTATATTAAACATAATTACTGCAGTTTTTGATAGTTTATTTACAGTATATATAACACATATTTGGTGTACTTTTTGATATTTTATGTACAGAATGTAATATATATTTACTGAACTTTTGATATTTTATTTACAGTATATAAAATGTATTTGGTGTACTTTTAGTTAATATTATATGTACAATATAGGAAATATATTTACTGTACATTTTGATATTTCATGTTCAGTATATAAGGTATATTTGGTGTCCTTTTGATATTTTATGTAAATTATATAATATATATTTGGTGTAGATTGTGATATTTTACATAGGGTGTGTAAGATATATTTACTGTACTTTTTGATATTTTATTTACAGTAAATAATATACATTTGGTGTAATTTTTGATATTTTATGTACAGTATATTATATATAATTACTGTGGATTTGATAGTTTATTTACAGTATATATTACACATATTTGGTGTACTTTTTGTTATTTTATGTACAGTATGTAATATATATTTACTCTACTATTTGATATTTTATTTACAGTATATAAAATGTATTTGGTGTACTTTTAGTTAATATTATATGTACAATATATGAAATATATTTACGGTACATTTTGATATTTTATGTTAAGCATATAAGGTATATATGGTGTCCTTTTGATATTTTATGTAAATTACATAATATAAATTTGGTGTAGATTGTGATATTTTACATAGGGTGTGTAATATATATTTACTGTACATTTTGATATTTTATTTACACTATATAAAATATATTTGGTGTACTTTTAGTTAACATTATATGTACAATATATGAAATATATTTACTGTAATTTTGATATTTTTTGTAAAGTATATAAGATATATTTGGTGTCCTTTTGATATTTAATGTAAATTATATAATATATATTTGGTGTAGATTTTGATATCTTACATAGCGTGTGTAAGATATATTTACTGTACTTTTTGATATTTTATTTACAGTAAATAATATACATTTGGTTTAATTTTTGATATTTTATGTACAGTATATTAAATATAATTACTGCAGTTTTTGATAGTATATTTACAGTATATAAAACACAAATTTGGTGTACTTTTTGATATTTTATGTACAGAATGTAATATATATTTGCTGTATATTTTGATATTTTATTTACAGTATATAAAATGTATTTGGTGTACTTTTAGTTAATATTATATGTACAATATATGAAATATATTTACTGTACATTTTGATATTTCATGTTCAGTATGTAAGATATATTTGGTGTCCTTGTGATATTTTATGTAAATTATATAACATATATTTGGTGTAGTTTGTGATATTTTACATAGGGTGTGTAATATATATTTACTGCACTTTTTGGTATTTTCTTTACAGTAAATAATATATATTTGGTGTAATTTTTGATATTTTATGTACAGTATATTAAATATAATTAGTGTAGATTTGATAGTTTATTTACAGTATATATAACACACATTTGCTGTACTTTTTGATATTTTATGTACAGTATGTAATATATATTTACTGTAATTTTTGATAATTTATTTACAGTATATAAAATGTATTTGGTGTACTTTTAGTTAATATTATATGTACAATATATGAAATATATTTACTGTACATTTTGATATTTTATGTACAGTATAGAAGATATATTTGGTGTCCTTTTGATATTTTATGTAAATTATATAATATATATTTGGTGAAGTTTGTGATATTTTACATAGGGTGTGTAATATATATTTACTGTACTTTTTGATATTTTATTTACAGTATATAAAATGTATTTGGTGTACTTTTAGTTAACATTATATGCACAATATATGAAATATATTTACTGTAATTTTGATATTTTATGTACAGTATATAAGATATATTTGGTGTCCTTTTGATATTTAATGTAAATTATATAATACATACTTGGTGTAGATTGTGATATTTTACATAGGGTGTGTAAGATATATTTACTGTACTTTTTGATATTTTATTTACAGTAAATAATATACATTTGGTGTAATTTTTGATATTTTATGTACAGTATATTAAATATAATTACTACAGTTTTTGATAGTTTATTTACAGTATATATAACACATATTTGGTGTACTTTTTGATATTTTATGTACAGAATGTAATATATATTTACTGTATTTTGATATTTTATTTACAGTATATAAAATGTATTTGGTGTACTTTTAGTTAATATTATATGTACAATATATGAAATATATTTACTGTACATTTTGATATTTCATGTTCAGTATATAAGGTATATTTGGTGTCCTTTTGATATTTTATGTAAATTATATAATATATATTTGGTGTAGTTTGTGATATTTTACATAGGGTGTGTAAGATATATTTACTGTACTTTTTGATATTTTATTTACAGTAAATAATATACATTTGGAGTAATTTTTGATATTTTATGTACAGTATGTTTAATATAATTACTGCAGTTTTTAATAGTTTATTTACAGTATATATAACACATATTTGGTGTACTTTTTGATATTTTATGTACAGAAAGTAATATATATTTACTGTACTTTTGATATTTTATTTACAGTATATAAAATGTATTTGGTGTACTTTTAGTTAATATTATATGTACAATATATGAAATATATTTACTGTACATTTTGATATTTCATGTTCAGTATATAAGATATTTGGTGTAATTTTGATATTTTATGTAAATTATATAATATATATTTGGTGTAGTTTGTGATATTTTACATAGGGTGTGTAATATATATTTACTGTACTTTTTGGTATTTTCTTTACAGTAAATAATATATATTTGGTGTACTTTTTGATATTTTATGTACAGTATATTAAATATAATTAGTGTAGTTTTGATAGTTTATTTACAGTATATATAACACATATTTGGTGTACTTTTTGATATTTTATGTACAGTATGTAATATATATTTACTGTAATTTTTGATAATTTATTTACAGTATATAAAATGTATTTGGTGTACTTTTAGATAATATTATATATACAATATATGAAATATATTTACTGTACATTTTGATATTTTATGTACAGTATAGAAGATATATTTGGTGTCCTTTTGATATTTTATGTAAATTATATAATATATATTTGGTGAAGTTTGTGATATTTTACATAGGGTGTGTAATATATATTTACTGTACTTTTTGATATTTTATTTACAGTATATAAAATGTATTTGGTGTACTTTTAGTTAACATTATATGTACAATATATGAAATATATTTACTGTAATTTTGATATTTTATGTACAGTATATAAGATATATTTGGTGTCCTTTTGATATTTTATGTAAATTATATAATATATATTTGGTGTAGATTGTGATATTTTACATAGGGTGTGTAAGATATATTTACTGTACTTTTTGATATTTTATTTACAGTAAATAATATACATTTGGTGTAATTTTTGATATTTTATGTACAGTATATTATATATAATTACTGCAGTTTTTGATAGTTTATTTACAGTATATATAACACATATTTGGTGTACTTTTTGATATTTTATGTACAGAATGTAATATATATTTACTGAACTTTTGATATTTTATTTACAGTATATAAAATGTATTTGGTGTACTTTTAGTTAATATTATATGTACAATATAGGAAATATATTTACTGTACATTTTGATATTTCATGTTCAGTATATAAGGTATATTTGGTGTCCTTTTGATATTTTATGTAAATTATATAATATATATTTGGTGTAGATTGTGATATTTTACATAGGGTGTGTAAGATATATTTACTGTACTTTTTGATATTTTATTTACAGTAAATAATATACATTTGGTGTAATTTTTGATATTTTATGTACAGTATATTATATATAATTACTGTGGATTTGATAGTTTATTTACAGTATATATTACACATATTTGGTGTACTTTTTGATATTTTATGTACAGTATGTAATATATATTTACTCTACTATTTGATATTTTATTTACTGTATATAAAATGTATTTGGTGTACTTTTAGTTAATATTATATGTACAATGTATGAAATATATTTACTGTACATTTTGATATTTTATGTTCAGCATATAAGGTATATATGGTGTCCTTTTGATATTTTATGTAAATTACATAATATAAATTTGGTGTAGATTGTGATATTTTACATAGGGTGTGTAATATATATTTACTGTACATTTTGATATTTTATTTACACTATATAAAATATATTTGGTGTACTTTTAGTTAACATTATATGTACAATATATGAAATACATTTACTGTACATTTTGATATTTTATGTACAGTATATAAGATATATTTGGTGTCCTTTTGATATTTTATGTAAATTATATAATATATATTTGGTGTAGATTGTGATATTTTACATAGGGTGTGTAAGATATATTTACTGTACTTTTTGATATTTTATTTACAGTAAATAATATACATTTGGTGTAATTTTTGATATTTTATGTACAGTATATTAAATATAATTACTGCAGTTTTTGATAGTTTATTTACAGTATATAAAACACAAATTTGGTGTACTTTTTGATATTTTATGTACAGAATGTAATATATATTTACTGTACATTTTGATATTTTATTTACAGTATATAAAATGTATTTGGTGTACTTTTAGTTAATATTATATGTACAATATATGAAATATATTTACTGTACATTTTGATATTTCATGTTCAGTATATAAGATATATTTGGTGTCCTTTTGATATTTTATGTAAATCATATAACATATATTTGGTGTAGTTTGTGATATTTTACATAGGGTGTGTAATATATATTTACTGTACTTTTTGGTATTTTCTTTACAGTAAATAATATATATTTGGTGTAATTTTTGATATTTTATGTACAGTATATTAAATATAATTAGTGTAGTTTTGATAGTTTATTTACAGTATATATAACACATATTTGGTTTACTTTTTGATATTTTATGTACAGTATGTAATATATATTTCCTGTAATTTTTGATATTTTATTTACAGTATAGAAAATTTATTTGGTGTACTTTTAGATAATATTATATATACAATATATGAAATATATTTACTGTACATTTTGATATTTTATGTACAGTATAGAAGATATATTTGGTGCCCTTTGATATTTTATGTAAATTATATAATATATATTTGGTGAAGTTTGTGATATTTTACATAGGGTGTGTAATATATATTTACTGTACTTTTTGATATTTTATTTACAGTATATAAAATGTATTTGGTGTACTTTATTTAACATTATATGTACAATATATGAAATCTATTTACTGTAATTTTGATATTTTATGTACAGTATATAAGATATATTTGGTGTCCTTTTGATATTTTATGTAAATTATATAATAAATATTTGGTGTAGATTGTGATATTTTACATAGGGTGTGTAAGATATATTTACTGTACTTTTTGATATTTTATTTACAGTAAATAATATACATTTGGTGTAATTTTTGATATTTTATGTACAGTATATTAAACATAATTACTGCAGTTTTTGATAGTTTATTTACAGTATATATAACACATATTTGGTGTACTTTTGATATTTTATGTACAGAATGTAAGATATATTTACTGTACTTTTGATATTTTATTTACAGTATATAAAATGTATTTGGTGTACTTTTAGTTAATATTATATGTACAATATATGAAATATATTTACTGTAGTTTTTGATATTTTATGTACAGTATATAAGATATATTTGGTGTCCTTTTGATATTTTATGTAAATTATATGATATATATTTGGTGTAGATTGTGATATTTTACATAGGGTGTGTAATATATATTTACTGTACTTTTTGATATTTTATTTACAGTAAATAATATACATTTGGTTTAATGTTTGATATTTTATGTACAGTATATTAAATATAATTACTGCAGTTTTTGATAGTTTATTTACAGTATATAAAACACAAATTTGGTGTACATTTGATATTTTATGTACAGAATGTAATATATATTTACTGTACATTTTGATATTTTATTTACAGTATATAAAATGTATTTGGTGTACTTTTAGTTAATATTATATGTTCAATATATGAAATATATTTACTGTACATTTTGATATTTCATGTTCAGTATATAAGATATATTTGGTGTCCTTTTGGTATTTTATGTAAATTATATAATATATATTTGGTGTAGTTGGTGATATTTTACATAGGGTGTGTAATATATATTTACCGTACTTTTTGGTATTTTCTTTACAGTAAATAATATATATTTGGTGTAATTTTTGATATTTTATGTACAGTATATTAAATATAATTAGTGTAGTTTTGATAGTTTATTTACAGTATATATAACACATATTTGGTGTACTTTTTGATATTTTATGTACAGTATGCAATATATATTTACTGTAATTTTTGATAATTTATTTACTGTATATAAAATGTATTTGGTGTACTTTTAGTTAATATTATATGTACAATATATGAAATATATTTACTGTAATTTTTGATATTTTATGTACAGTATATAATATATATTTGGTGTCCTTTTGATATTTTATGTAAATTATATAATATATATTTGTTGTAGATTGTGATATTTTACATAGGGTGTGTAATATATATTTACTGTACTTTTTGATATTTTATTCACAGTAAATAATATACATTTGGTTTAATTTTTGATATTTTATGTACAGTATATTAAATATAATTACTGCAGTTTTTGATAGTTTATTTACACTATATAAAACACAAATTTGGTGTACTTTTTGATATTTTATGTACAGAATGTAATATATATTTACTGTATTTTGATATTTTATTTACAGTATATAAAATGTATTTGGTGTACTTTTAGTTAATATTATATGTACAATATATGAAATATATTTACTGTACATTTTGATATTTCATGTTCAGTATATAAGATATATTTGGTGTCCTTTTGATATTTTATGTAAATTATATAACATATATTTGGTGTAGTTTGTGATATTTTACATAGGGTGTGTAATATATATTTACTGTACTTTTTGGTATTTTCTGTACAGTAAATAATATATATTTGGTGTAATTTTTGATATTTTATGTACAGTATATTAAATATAATTAGTGTAGATTTGATAGTTTATTTACAGTATAGATAACACATATTTGGTGTACTTTTTGATATTTTATGTACAATATGTAATATATATTTAGTGTAATTTTTGATAATTTATTTACAGTATATAAAATGTATTTGGTGTACTTTTAGTTAATATTATATATACAATATATGAAATATATTTACTGTACATTTTGATATTTTATGTACAGTATAGAAGATATATTTGGTTTCCTTTTGATATTTTATGTAAATTATATAATATATATTTGGTGAAGTTTGTGATATTTTACATAGGGTGTGTAATATATATTTACTGTATTTTTGATATTTTATTTACAGTATATAATATACATTTGGTGTAATTTTTGATATGTTATGTACAGTATATTAAATATAATTACTGTAGTTTTTGATAGTTTATTTACAGTATATATTACACATATTTGGTGTACTTTTTGATATTTTATGTACAGTATGTAATTTATATTTACTGTATATTTGATATTTTATTTACAGTATATAAAATGTATTTGGTGTACTTTTAGTTAATATTATATGTACAATATAGGAAATATATTTACTGTACATTTTGATATTTTATGTAAACTATATAAGATATATTTGGTGTCCTTTTGATATTTTATGTAAATTATATAATATATATTTGGTGTAGATTGTGATATTTTACATAGGGAGTGTAAGATATATTTACTGTACTTTTTGATATTTTATTTACAGTAAATAATATACTTTTGGTGTAATTTTTGATATTTTATTTACAGTATATTATATATAATTACTGTGGATTTGATAGTTTATTTACAGTATATATTACACATATTTGGTGTACTTTTTGATATTTTATGTACAGTATGTAATATATATTTACTGTAATTTTTGACAATTTATTTACAATTTATAAAATGTATTCGGTGTACTTTTAGTTAATATTATATATACAATATATGAAATATATTTACTGTACATTTTGATATTTTATGTACAGTATAGAAGATATATTTGGTGTCCTTTTGATATTTTATGTAAATTATATAATATATATTTGGTGAAGTTTGTGATATTTTACATAGGGTGTGTAATATATATTTACTGTACTTTTTGATATTTTATTTACTGTATATAAAATGTATTTGGTGTACTTTTAGTTAATATTATATGTACAATATATGAAATATATTTACTGTACTTTTTGATATTTTATGTACAGTATTATATATATACTTGGTGTCCTTTTGATATTTTATGTAAATTATATAATATATATTTGTTGTAGATTGTGATATTTTACATAGGGTGTGTAATATATATTTACTATACTTTTTGGTATTTTCTTTACAGTAAATAATATATATTTGGTGTAATTTTTGATATTTTATGTACAGTATATATAATATAATTAGTGTAGTTTTGATAGTTTATTTACAGTATATATAACACATATTTGGTGTACTTTTTGATATTTTATGTACAGTATGTAATATATATTTACTGTAATTTTTGATAATTTATTTACAGTATATAAAATGTATTTCGTGTACTTTATTTAATATTATATATACAATATATGAAATATATTTACTGTACATTTTGATACTTTATGCACAGTATAGAAGATATATTTGGTGTCCTTTTGATATTTTATGTAAATTATATAATATATATTTGGTGAAGTGTGTGATACTTTACATAGGGTGTGTAATATATATTTACTGTACTTTTTGATATTTTGTTTACAGTATATAAAATGTATTTGGTGTACTTTTAGTTAACATTATATGTACAATATATGAAATATATTTACTGTAATTTTGATATGTTATGTACAGTATATAAGATATATTTGGTGTCCTTTTGATATTTTATGTAAATTATATAATATATATTTGGTGTAGATTGTGATATTTTACATAGGGTGTGTAAGATATATTTACTGTACTTTTTGATATTTTATTTACAGTAAATAATATACATTTGGTGTAATTTTTGATATTTTATGTACAGTATATTAAATATAATTACTGCAGTTTTTGATAGTTTATTTACAGTATATAAAACACAAATTTGGTGTACTTTTTGATATTTTATGTACAGAATGTAATATATATTTACTGTACATTTTGATATTTTATTTACAGTATATAAAATGTATTTGGTGTACTTTTAGTTAATATTATATGTACAATATATGAAATATATTTACTGTACATTTTGATATTTCATGTTCAGTATATAAGATATATTTGGTGTCCTTTTGATATTTTATGTAAATCATATAACATATATTTGGTGTAGTTTGTGATATTTTACATAGGGTGTGTAATATATATTTACTGTACTTTTTGGTATTTTCTTTACAGTAAATAATATATATTTGGTGTAATTTTTGATATTTTATGTACAGTATATTAAATATAATTAGTGTAGTTTTGATAGTTTATTTACAGTATATATAACACATATTTGGTTTACTTTTTGATATTTTATGTACAGTATGTAATATATATTTCCTGTAATTTTTGATATTTTATTTACAGTATAGAAAATTTATTTGGTGTACTTTTAGATAATATTATATATACAATATATGAAATATATTTACTGTACATTTTGATATTTTATGTACAGTATAGAAGATATATTTGGTGCCCTTTGATATTTTATGTAAATTATATAATATATATTTGGTGAAGTTTGTGATATTTTACATAGGGTGTGTAATATATATTTACTGTACTTTTTGATATTTTATTTACAGTATATAAAATGTATTTGGTGTACTTTATTTAACATTATATGTACAATATATGAAATCTATTTACTGTAATTTTGATATTTTATGTACAGTATATAAGATATATTTGGTGTCCTTTTGATATTTTATGTAAATTATATAATAAATATTTGGTGTAGATTGTGATATTTTACATAGGGTGTGTAAGATATATTTACTGTACTTTTTGATATTTTATTTACAGTAAATAATATACATTTGGTGTAATTTTTGATATTTTATGTACAGTATATTAAACATAATTACTGCAGTTTTTGATAGTTTATTTACAGTATATATAACACATATTTGGTGTACTTTTGATATTTTATGTACAGAATGTAAGATATATTTACTGTACTTTTGATATTTTATTTACAGTATATAAAATGTATTTGGTGTACTTTTAGTTAATATTATATGTACAATATATGAAATATATTTACTGTAGTTTTTGATATTTTATGTACAGTATATAAGATATATTTGGTGTCCTTTTGATATTTTATGTAAATTATATGATATATATTTGGTGTAGATTGTGATATTTTACATAGGGTGTGTAATATATATTTACTGTACTTTTTGATATTTTATTTACAGTAAATAATATACATTTGGTTTAATGTTTGATATTTTATGTACAGTATATTAAATATAATTACTGCAGTTTTTGATAGTTTATTTACAGTATATAAAACACAAATTTGGTGTACATTTGATATTTTATGTACAGAATGTAATATATATTTACTGTACATTTTGATATTTTATTTACAGTATATAAAATGTATTTGGTGTACTTTTAGTTAATATTATATGTTCAATATATGAAATATATTTACTGTACATTTTGATATTTCATGTTCAGTATATAAGATATATTTGGTGTCCTTTTGGTATTTTATGTAAATTATATAATATATATTTGGTGTAGTTGGTGATATTTTACATAGGGTGTGTAATATATATTTACCGTACTTTTTGGTATTTTCTTTACAGTAAATAATATATATTTGGTGTAATTTTTGATATTTTATGTACAGTATATTAAATATAATTAGTGTAGTTTTGATAGTTTATTTACAGTATATATAACACATATTTGGTGTACTTTTTGATATTTTATGTACAGTATGCAATATATATTTACTGTAATTTTTGATAATTTATTTACTGTATATAAAATGTATTTGGTGTACTTTTAGTTAATATTATATGTACAATATATGAAATATATTTACTGTAATTTTTGATATTTTATGTACAGTATATAATATATATTTGGTGTCCTTTTGATATTTTATGTAAATTATATAATATATATTTGTTGTAGATTGTGATATTTTACATAGGGTGTGTAATATATATTTACTGTACTTTTTGATATTTTATTCACAGTAAATAATATACATTTGGTTTAATTTTTGATATTTTATGTACAGTATATTAAATATAATTACTGCAGTTTTTGATAGTTTATTTACACTATATAAAACACAAATTTGGTGTACTTTTTGATATTTTATGTACAGAATGTAATATATATTTACTGTATTTTGATATTTTATTTACAGTATATAAAATGTATTTGGTGTACTTTTAGTTAATATTATATGTACAATATATGAAATATATTTACTGTACATTTTGATATTTCATGTTCAGTATATAAGATATATTTGGTGTCCTTTTGATATTTTATGTAAATTATATAACATATATTTGGTGTAGTTTGTGATATTTTACATAGGGTGTGTAATATATATTTACTGTACTTTTTGGTATTTTCTGTACAGTAAATAATATATATTTGGTGTAATTTTTGATATTTTATGTACAGTATATTAAATATAATTAGTGTAGATTTGATAGTTTATTTACAGTATAGATAACACATATTTGGTGTACTTTTTGATATTTTATGTACAATATGTAATATATATTTAGTGTAATTTTTGATAATTTATTTACAGTATATAAAATGTATTTGGTGTACTTTTAGTTAATATTATATATACAATATATGAAATATATTTACTGTACATTTTGATATTTTATGTACAGTATAGAAGATATATTTGGTTTCCTTTTGATATTTTATGTAAATTATATAATATATATTTGGTGAAGTTTGTGATATTTTACATAGGGTGTGTAATATATATTTACTGTATTTTTGATATTTTATTTACAGTATATAATATACATTTGGTGTAATTTTTGATATGTTATGTACAGTATATTAAATATAATTACTGTAGTTTTTGATAGTTTATTTACAGTATATATTACACATATTTGGTGTACTTTTTGATATTTTATGTACAGTATGTAATTTATATTTACTGTATATTTGATATTTTATTTACAGTATATAAAATGTATTTGGTGTACTTTTAGTTAATATTATATGTACAATATAGGAAATATATTTACTGTACATTTTGATATTTTATGTAAACTATATAAGATATATTTGGTGTCCTTTTGATATTTTATGTAAATTATATAATATATATTTGGTGTAGATTGTGATATTTTACATAGGGAGTGTAAGATATATTTACTGTACTTTTTGATATTTTATTTACAGTAAATAATATACTTTTGGTGTAATTTTTGATATTTTATTTACAGTATATTATATATAATTACTGTGGATTTGATAGTTTATTTACAGTATATATTACACATATTTGGTGTACTTTTTGATATTTTATGTACAGTATGTAATATATATTTACTGTAATTTTTGACAATTTATTTACAATTTATAAAATGTATTCGGTGTACTTTTAGTTAATATTATATATACAATATATGAAATATATTTACTGTACATTTTGATATTTTATGTACAGTATAGAAGATATATTTGGTGTCCTTTTGATATTTTATGTAAATTATATAATATATATTTGGTGAAGTTTGTGATATTTTACATAGGGTGTGTAATATATATTTACTGTACTTTTTGATATTTTATTTACTGTATATAAAATGTATTTGGTGTACTTTTAGTTAATATTATATGTACAATATATGAAATATATTTACTGTACTTTTTGATATTTTATGTACAGTATTATATATATACTTGGTGTCCTTTTGATATTTTATGTAAATTATATAATATATATTTGTTGTAGATTGTGATATTTTACATAGGGTGTGTAATATATATTTACTATACTTTTTGGTATTTTCTTTACAGTAAATAATATATATTTGGTGTAATTTTTGATATTTTATGTACAGTATATATAATATAATTAGTGTAGTTTTGATAGTTTATTTACAGTATATATAACACATATTTGGTGTACTTTTTGATATTTTATGTACAGTATGTAATATATATTTACTGTAATTTTTGATAATTTATTTACAGTATATAAAATGTATTTCGTGTACTTTATTTAATATTATATATACAATATATGAAATATATTTACTGTACATTTTGATACTTTATGCACAGTATAGAAGATATATTTGGTGTCCTTTTGATATTTTATGTAAATTATATAATATATATTTGGTGAAGTGTGTGATACTTTACATAGGGTGTGTAATATATATTTACTGTACTTTTTGATATTTTGTTTACAGTATATAAAATGTATTTGGTGTACTTTTAGTTAACATTATATGTACAATATATGAAATATATTTACTGTAATTTTGATATGTTATGTACAGTATATAAGATATATTTGGTGTCCTTTTGATATTTTATGTAAATTATATAATATATATTTGGTGTAGATTGTGATATTTTACATAGGGTGTGTAAGATATATTTACTGTACTTTTTGATATTTTATTTACAGTAAATATTATACATTTGGTGTAATTTTTGATATTTTAAGTACAGTATATTAAATATAATTACTGCAGTTTATGATAGTTTATTTACAGTATATATAACACATATTTGGTGTACTTTTTGATATTTTATGTACAGAATGTAATATATATTTACTGTACTTTTGATATTTTATTTACAGTATATAAAATGTATTTGGTGTACTTTTAGTTAATATTATATGTACAATATATGAAATATATTTACTGTACTTTTTGATATTTCATGTTCAGTATATAAGGTATATTTGGTGTCCTTTTGATATTTTATGTAATTTATATAATATATATTTGGTGTAGTTTGTGATATTTTACATAGGGTGTGTAATATATATTTACTGTACTTTTTGGTATTTTCTTTACAGTAAATAATATATATTTGGTGTAATTTTTGATATTTTATGTACAGTATATTAAATATAATTAGTGTAGTTTTGATAGTTTAATTACAGTATATATTACACATATTTGGTGTACTTTTTGATATTTTATGTACAGTATCTAATATATATTTACTGTATTTCTGTTGCTTTATTTACAGTATATAAAATGTATTTGGTGTACTATTAGTTAATATTATATGTACAATACAGGAAATATATTTACTGTACATTTTGATATTTTATGTACACTATATAAGATATATTTGGTGTCCTTTTGATATTTTATGTAAATTATATAATATATATTTGGTGTAGATTGTGATATTTTACATAGGGAGTGTAAGATATATTTACTGTACTTTTTGATATTTTATTTACAGTAAATAATATACTTTTGGTGTAATTTTTGATATTTTATGTACAGTATATTATATATAATTACTGTGGATTTGATAGTTTATTTACAGTATATATTACACATATTTGGTGTACTTTTTGATATTTTATGTACAGTATGTAATACATATTTACTGTAATTTTTGATAATTTATTTACAGTTTATAAAATGTATTTGGTGTACTTTTAGTTAATATTATATATACAATATATGAAATATATTTACTGTACATTTTGATATTTTATGTACAGTATAGAAGATATATTTGGTGTCCTTTTGATATTTTATGTAAATTATATAATATATATTTGGTGAAGTTTGTGATATTTTACATAGGGTGTGTAATATATATTTACTGTACTTTTTGATATTTTATTTACAGTATATAAAATGTATTTGGTGTACTTTTAGTTAATATTATATGTACAATATATGAAATATATTTACTGTACATTTTGATATTTCATGTTCAGTATATAAGGTATATTTGGTGTCCTTTTGATATTTTATGTAAATTATATAATACATATTTGGTGTAGATTGTGATATTTTACATAGGGTGTGTAAGATATATTTACTGTACTTTTTGATATTTTATTTACGGTAAATAATATACATTTGGTGTAATTTTTGATATTTTATGTACAGTATATTAAATATAATTACTGCAGTTTTTGATACTTTATTTACAGTATATAAAACACAAATTTGGTGTACTTTTTGATATATTATGTACAGAATGTAATATATATTTACTGTACATTTTGATATTTTATTTACAGTATATAAATTTTATTTGGTGTACTTTTAGTTAATATTAAATGTACAATATATGAAATATATTTACTGTACATTTTGATATTTCATGTTCAGTATATAAGATATATTTGGTGTCCTTTTGATATTTAATGTAAATTATATAACATATATTTGGTGTAGTTTGTGATATTTTACATAGGGTGTGTAATATATATTTACTGTACTTTTTGGTATTTTCTTTACAGTAAATAATATATATTTGGTGTAATATTTGATATTTTATGTACAGTATATTAAATATAATTAGTGTAGTTTTGATAGTTTATTTACAGTATATATAACACATATTTGGTGTACTTTTTGATATTTTATGTACAGTATGTAATATATATTTACTGTAATTTTTGATAATTTATTTACAGTATATAAAATGTATTTGGTGTACTTTTAGTTAATATTATATATACAATATATGAAATATATTTACTGTACATTTTGATATTTTATGTACAGTATAGAAGATATATTTGGTGTCCTTTTGATATTTTATGTAAATTATATAATATATATTTGGTGAAGTTTGTGATATTTTACATAGGGTGTGTAATATATATTTACTGTATTTTTGATATTTTATTTACAGTATATAAAATGTATTTGGTGTACTTTTAGTTAACATTTTATGTACAATATATGAAATATATTTACTGTAATTTTGATACTTTATGTACAGTATATAAGATATATTTTGTGTCCTTTTGATATTTTATGTAAATTATATAATATATATTTGGTGTAGATTGTGATATTTTACATAGGGTGTGTAAGATATATTTACTGTACTTTTTGATATTTTATTTACAGTAAATAATATACATTTGGTGTAATTTTTGATATTTTATGTACAGTATATTAAACATAATTACTGCAGTTTTTGATAGTTTAGTTGCAGTATATATAACACATATTTGGTGTACTTTTTGATATTTTATGTACAGAATGTAATATATATTTACTGAAGTTTTGATATTTTATTTACAGTATATAAAATGTATTTGGTGTACTTTTAGTTAATATTATATGTACAATATATGAAATATATTTACGGTACATTTTGATATTTCATGTTCAGTATATAAGGTATATTTGGTGTCCTTTTGATATTTTATGTAATTTATATAATATATATTTGGTGTAGATTGTGATATTTTACATAGGGAGTGTAAGATATATTTACTGTACTTTTTGATATTTTATTTACAGTAAATAATATACATTTGGTGTAATTTTTGATATTTTATGTACAGTATATTATATATAATTACTGTGGATTTGATAGTTTATTTACAGAATATATTACACATATTTGGTGTACTTCTTGATATTTTATGTACAGTATGTAATATATATTTACTCTACTATTTGATATTTTATTTACAGTATATAAAATGTATTTGGTGTACTTTTAGTTAATATTATATGTACAATATATGAAATATATTTACGGTACATTTTGATATTTTATGTTCAGCATATAAGGTATATATGGTGTCCTTTCGATATTTTATGTAAATTACATAATATAAGTTTGGTGTAGATTGTGATATTTTACATAGGGTGTGTAATATATATTTACTGTACATTTTGATATTTTATTTACACTATATAAAATATATTTGGTGTAATTTTAGTTAACATTATATGTACAATATATGAAATATATTTACTGTAATTTTGATATTTTATGTACAGTATAAGATATATTTGGTGTCCTTTTGATATTTTATGTAAATTATATAATATATATTTGGTGTAGATTGTGATATTTTACATAGGGTGTGTAAGATATATTTACTGTACTTTTTGATATTTTATTTACAGTAAATAATATACATTTGGTTTAATTTTTGATATTTTATGTACAGTATATTAAATATAATTACTGCAGTTTTTGATAGTTTATTTACAGTATATAAAACTCAAATTTGGTGTACTTTTTGATATTTTATGTACAGAATGTAATATATATTTACTGTACATTTTGATATTTTACTTACAGTATATAAAATGTATTTGGTGTACTTTTAGTTAATATTATTTGTACAATATATGAAATATATTTACTGTACATTTTGATATTTCATGTTCAGTATATAAGATATATTTGGTGTCCTTTTGATATTTTATGTAAATTATATAATATATATTTGGTGTAGTTTGTGATTTTTACATAGGGTGTGTAAGATATATTTACTGTACTTTTTGGTATTTTCTTTACAGTAAATAATATATATTTGGTGTAATTTTTGATATTTTATGTACAGTATATTAAATATAATTAGTGTAGTTTTGATAGTTTATTTACAGTATATATAACACATATTTGGTGTACTTTTTGATATTTTACGTACAGTATGTAATATATATTTACTCTACTATTTGATATTTTATTTACAGTATATAAAATGTATTTGGTGTACTTTTAGTTAATATTATATATACAATATATGAACTATATTTACTGTACATTTTGATATTTTATGTACAATATAGAAGATATATTTGGTGTCCTTTTGATATTTTATGTAAATTATATAATATATATTTGGTGAAGTTTGTGATATTTTACATAGGGTGTGTAATATATATTTACTGTACTTTTTGATATTTTATTTACAGTATATAAAATGTATTTGGTGTACTTTTAGTTAAAATTATATGTACAATATATGAAATATATTTACTGTACATTTTGATATTTCATGTTCAGTATATAAGGTATATTTGGTGTCCTTTTGATATTTTATGTAAATTATATAATATATATTTGGTGTAGATTGTGATATTTTACATAGGGTGTGTAAGATATGTTTACTGTACTTTTTGATATTTTATTTACAGTAAATAATATACATTTGGTGTAATTTTTGATATTTTATGTACAGTATATTATATATAATTACTGTGGATTTGATAGTTTATTTACAGTATATATTACACATATTTGGTGTACTTTTTGATATTTTACATACAGTATGTAATATATATTTACTCTACTATTTGATAATTTATTTACAATATATAAAATGTATTTGGTGTACTTTTAGTTAATATTATATGTACAATATATGAAATATATTTACGGTACATTTTGATATTTTGTGTTCAGCATATAAGGTATATATGGTGTCCTTTTGATATTTTATGTAAATTACATAATATAAATTTGGTGTAGATTGTGATATTTTACATAGGGTGTGTAATATATATTTACTGTACATTTTGATATTTTATTTACACTATATAAAATATATTTGGTGTACTTTTAGTTAACATTATATGTACAATATATGAAATATATTTACTGTAATTTTGATATTTTATGTACAGTATATAAGATATATTTGGTGTCCTTTTGATATTTTATGTAAATTATATAATATATATTTGGTGTAGATTGTGATATTTTACATAGGGTGTGTAAGATATATTTACTGTACTTTTTGATATTTTATTTACAGTAAATAATATACATTTGGTGTAATTTTTGATATTTTATGTACAGTATATTAAATATAATTACTGCAGATTTTGATAGTTTATTTACCGTATATAAAACACAAATTTGGTGTACTTTTTGATATTTTATGAACAGAATGTAATATAAATTTACTGTACATTTTGATATTTTATTTACAGTATATAAAATGTATTTGGTGTACTTTTAGTTAATATTATATGTACAATATATGAAATATATTTACTGTACATTTTGATATTTCATATTCAGTATATAAGATATAGTGGTTGTCCTTTTGATATTTTATGTAAATCATATAACATATATTTGTTATAGTTTGTGATATTTTACATAGGGTGTGTAATATATATTTACTGTACTTTTTGGTATTTTCTTTACAGTAAATAATATATATTTGGTGTAATTTTTGATATTTTATGTACAGTATATTAAATATAATTAGTGTAGTTTTTATAGTTTATTTACAGTATATATAACACATATTTGGTGTACTTTTGATATTTTATGTACAGTATGTAATATATATTTACTGTAATGTTTGATAACTTATTTACAGTATATAAAATTTATTTGCTGAACTTTTAGATAATATTATATGTACAATATATGAAATATATTTACTGTACATTTTGATATTTTATGTACAGTATAGAAGATATATTTGGTGTCCTTTTGATATTTTATGTAAATTATATAATATATATTTGGTGAAGTTTGTGATATTTTACATAGGGTGTGTAATATATATTTACTGTACTTTTTGATATTTTATTTACAGTATATAAAATGTATTTGGTGTACTTTTAGTTAACATTATATGTACAATATATGAAATATATTTACTGTATATTTTGATATTTCATGTTCAGTATATAAGGTATATTTGGTGTCCTTTTGATATTTTATGTAAATTATATAATATATATTTGGTGTAGATTGTGATATTTTACATAGGGTGTGTAAGGTATATTTACTGTACTTTTTGATATTTTATTTACGGTAAATAATATACATTTGGTGTAATTTTTGATATTTTATGTACAGTATATTAAATATAATTACTGCAGTTTTTGATACTTTATTTACAGTATATAAAACACAAATTTGGTGTACTTTTTGATATATTATGTACAGAATGTAATATATATTTACTGTACATTTTGATATTTTATTTACAGTATATAAATTGTATTTGGTGTACTTTTAGTTAATATTAAATGTACAATATATGAAATATATTTACTGTACATTTTGATATTTCATGTTCAGTATATAAGATATATTTGGTGTCCTTTTGATATTTAATGTAAATTATATAACATATATTTGGTGTAGTTTGTGATATTTTACATAGGGTGTGTAATATATATTTACTGTACTTTTTGGTATTTTCTTTACAGTAAATAATATATATTTGGTGTAATTTTTGATATTTTATGTACAGTATATTAAATATAATTAGTGTAGTTTTGATAGTTTAATTACAGTATTTATTACACATATTTGGTGTACTTTTTGATATTTTATGTACAGTATCTAATATATATTTACTGTATTTCTGTTGCTTTATTTACAGTATATAAAATGTATTTGGTGTACTATTAGTTAATATTATATGTACAATATAGGAAATATATTTACTGTACATTTTGATATTTTATGTACACTATATAAGATATATTTGGTGTCCTTTTGATATTTTATGTAAATTATATAATATATATTTGGTGTAGATTGTGATATTTTACATAGGGAGTGTAAGATATATTTACTGTACTTTTTGATATTTTATTTACAGTAAATAATATACTTTTGGTGTAATTTTTGATATTTTATGTACAGTATATTATATATAATTACTGTGGATTTGATAGTTTATTTACAGTATATATTACACATATTTGGTGTACTTTTTGATATTTTATGTACAGTATGTAATACATATTTACTGTAATTTTTGATAATTTATTTACAGTTTATAAAATGTATTTGGTGTACTTTTAGTTAATATTATATATACAATATATGAAATATATTTACTGTACATTTTGATATTTTATGTACAGTATAGAAGATATATTTGGTGTCCTTTTGATATTTTATGTAAATTATATAATATATATTTGGTTAAATTTGTGATATTTTACATAGGGTGTGTAATATATATTTACTGTACTTTTTGATATTTTATTTACAGTATATAAAATGTATTTGGTGTACTTTTAGTTAATATTATATGTACAATATATGAAATATATTTACTGTACATTTTGATATTTCATGTTCAGTATATAAGGTATATTTGGTGTCCTTTTGATATTTTATGTAAATTATATAATATATATTTGGTGTAGATTGTGATATTTTACATAGGGTGTGTAAGATATATTTACTGTACTTTTTGATATTTTATTTACGGTAAATAATATACATTTGGTGTAATTTTTGATATTTTATGTACAGTATATTAAATATAATTACTGCAGTTTTTGATACTTTATTTACAGTATATAAAACACAAATTTGGTGTACTTTTTGATATATTATGTACAGAATGTAATATATATTTACTGTACATTTTGATATTTTATTTACAGTATATAAATTGTATTTGGTGTACTTTTAGTTAATATTAAATGTACAATATATGAAATAGATTTACTGTACATTTTGATATTTCATGTTCAGTATATAAGATATATTTGGTGTCCTTTTGATATTTAATGTAAATTATATAACATATATTTGGTGTAGTTTGTGATATTTTACATAGGGTGTGTAATATATATTTACTGTACTTTTTGGTATTTTCTTTACAGTAAATAATATATATTTGGTGTAATTTTTGATATTTTATGTACAGTATATTAAATATAATTAGTGTAGTTTTGATAGTTTATTTACAGTATATATAACACATATTTGGTGTACTTTTTGATATTTTATGTACAGTATCTAATATATATTTACTGTATTTTTGTTGCTTTATTTACAGTATATAAAATGTATTTGGTGTACTTTTAGTTAATATTATATATACCATATATGAAATATATTTACTGTATATTTTGATATTTTATGTACAGTATAGAAGATATATTTGGTGTCCATTTGATATTTTATGTAAATTATATAATATATATTTGGTGAAGTTTGTGATATTTTACATAGGGTGTGTAATATATATTTACTGTATTTTTGATATTTTATTTACAGTGTATAAAATGTATTTGGTGTACTTTTAGTTAACATTTTATGTACAATATATGAAATATATTTACTTTAATTTTGATATTTTATGTACAGTATATAAGATATATTTGGTGTCCTTTTGATATTTTATGTAAATTATATAATATATATTTGGTGTAGATTGTGATATTTTACATAGGGTGTGTAAGATATATTTACTGTACTTTTTGATATTTTATTTACAGTAAATAATATACATTTGGTGTAATTTTTGATATTTTATGTACAGTATATTAAACATAATTACTGCAGTTTTTGATAGTTTATTTGCAGTATATATAACACATATTTGGTGTACTTTTTGATATTTTATGTACAGAATGTAATATATATTTACTGAAGTTTTGATATTTTATTTACAGTATATAAAATGTATTTGGTGTTCTTTTAGTTAATATTATATGTACAATATAGGAAATATATTTACTGTACATTTTGATATTTCATGTTCAGTATATAAGGTATATTTGGTGTCCTTTTGATATTTTATGTAAATTATATAATATATATTTGGTGTAGATTGTGATATTTTACATAGGGTGTGTAAGATATATTTACTGTACTTTTTGATATTTTATTTACAGTAAATAATATACATTTGGTGTAATTTTTGATATTTTATGTACAGTATATTATATATAATTACTGTGGATTTGATAGTTTATTTACAGTATATATTACACATATTTGGTGTACTTTTTGATATTTTATGTACAGTATGTAATATATATTTACTCTACTATTTGATATTTTATTTACAGTATATAAAATGTATTTGGTGTATTTTAGTTAATATTATATGTACAATATATGAAATATATTTACGGTACATTTTGATATTTTGTGTTCAGCATATAAGATATATATGGTGTCCTTTTGATATTTTATGTAAATTGCATAATATAAATTTGGTGTAGATTGTGATATTTTACATAGGGTGTGTAATATATATTTACTGTACATTTTGATATTTTATTTACACTATATAAAATATATTTGGTGTACTTTTAGTTAACATTATATGTACAATATATGAAATATATTTACTGTAATTTTGATATTTTTTGTACAGTATATAAGATATATTTGGTGTCCTTTTGATATTTAATGTAAATTACATAATATATATTTGGTGTAGATTGTGATATTTTACATAGGGTGTGTAAGATATATTTACTGTATTTTTGATATTTTATTTACAGTAAATAATATACATTCGGTTTAAATTTTGATATTTTATGTACAGTACATTAAATATAATTACTGCAGTTTTTGATAGTTTATTTACAGTACATAAAACACAAATTTGGTGTACTTTTTGATATTTTATGTACAGAATGTAATATATATTTACTGTACATTTTGATATTTTATTTACAGTATATAAAATGTATTTGGTGTACTTTTAGTTAATATTATATGTACAATATATGAAATATATTTACTGTACATTTTGATATTTCATGTTCAGTATATAAGATATATTTGGTGTCCTTTTGATATTTTATGTAAATTATATAATATATATTTGGTGTAGTTTGTGATATTTTACATAGGGTGTGTAATATATATTTACTGTACTTTTTGGTATTTTCTTTACAGTAAATAATATATATTGGTGTAATTTTTGATATTTTATGTACAGTATATTAAATATTATTAGTGTAGATTTGATAGTTTATTTACAGTATATATAACACATATTTGGTGTACTTTTTGATATTTTATGTACAGTATGTAATATATATTTACTGTAATTTTTGATAATTTATTTACAGTATATAAAATGTATTTGGTGTACTTTTAGTTAATATTATATATACAATATATGAAATATACTTACTGTACATTTTGATATTTTATGTACAGTATAGAAGATATATTTGGTGTCCTTTTGATATTTTATGTAAATTATATAATATATATTTGGTGAAGTTTGTGATATTGTACATAGGGTGTGTAATATATATTTACTGTACTTTTTGATATTTTATTTACAGTATATAAAATGTATTTGGTGTACTTTTAGTTAACATTATATGTACAATATACGAAATCTATTTACTGTAATTTTGATATTTTATGTACAGTTTATAAGATATATTTGGTGTCCTTTTGATATTTTATGTAAATTATATAATATATATTTGGTGAAGTTTGTGATATTTTACATAGGGTGTGTAATATATATTTACTGTACTTTTTGATATTTTATTTACAGTATATAATATACATTTGGTGTAATTTTTGATATTTTATGTACAGTATATTAAATATAATTACTGTAGTTTTTGATAGTTTATTTACAGTATATATTACACATATTTGGTGTACTTTTTGATATTTTATGTACAGTATGTAATTTATATTTACTGTATTTTTGATATTTTATTTACAGTATATAAAATGTATTTGGTGTACTTTTAGTTAATGTTATATGTACAATATAGGAAATATATTTACTGTACATTTTGATATTTTATGTACACTATATAAGATATATTTGGTGTCCTTTTGATATTTTATGTAAATTATATAATATATATTTGGTGTAGATTGTGATATTTTACATAGGGTGTGTAAGATATATTTACTGTACTTTTTGATATTTTATTCACAGTAAATAATATACATTTGGTTTAATTTTTGATATTTTATGTACAGTATATAAAATATAATTACTGCAGTTTTTGATAGTTTATTTACAGTATATAAAACACAAATTTGGTGTACTTTTTGATATTTTATGTACAGAATGTAATATATATTTACTGTACATTTTGATATTTTATTTACAGTATATAAAATGTATTTGGTGTACTTTTAGTTAATATTATATGTACAATATATGAAATATATTTACTGTACATTTTGATATTTCATGTTCAGTATATAAGATATATTTGGTGTCCTTTTGATATTTTATGTAAATTATATAATATATATTTGGTGTAGTTTGTGATATTTTACATAGGGTGTGTAATATATATTTACTGTACTTTTTGGTATTTTCCTGACAGTAAATAATATATATTTGGTGAAATTTTTGATATTTTATGTACAGTATATTAAATATAATTAGTGTAGTTTTGATAGTTTATTTACAGTATATATAACACATATTTGGTGTACTTTTTGATATTTTATGTACAGTATGTAATATATATTTACTGTAATTTTTGATAATTTATTTACAGTATATAAAATGTATTTGGTGTACTTTTAGTTAATATTATATGTACAATATAGGAAATATATTTACTGTAAATTTTGATATTTTATGTACACTGTATAAGATATATTTGGTGTCCTTTTGATATTTTATGTAAATTATATAATATATATTTGGTGTAGATTGTGATATTTTACATAGGGTGTGTAAGATATATTTACGGTACTTTTTGATAATTTATTTACAGTAAATAATATACATTTGGTTTAATTTTTGATATTTTATGTACAGTATATTAAATATAATTACTGCAGTTTTTGATAGTTTATTTACAGTATATAAAACACTAATTTGGACTACTTTTTGATATTTTATGTACAGAATGTAATATATATTTACTGTACATTTTGATATTTTATTTACAGTATATAAAATGTATTTGGTGTACTTTTATTAAATATTATATGTACAATCTATGAAATATATTTACTGTACATTTTGATATTTCATGTTCAGTATATAAGATATATTTGGTGTCCTTTTGATATTTTATGTAAATTATATAATATATATTTGGTGTAGTTTGTGATATTTTACATAGGGTGTGTTATATATATTTGCTGTACTTTTTGGTATTTTCTTTACAGTAAATAATATATATTTGGTGTAATTTTTGATATTTTATGTACAGTATACTAAATATAATTAGTGTAGCTTTGATAGTTTATTTACAGTATATATAACACATATTTGGTGTACTTTTTGATATTTTATGTACAGTATGTAATATATATTCACTGTAATTTTTGATATTTTATTTACACTATATAAAATGTATTTGGTGTACTTTTAGTTAATATTATATGTACAATATATGAAATATATTTACTGTACCTTTTGATATTTTATGTACAGTATATGAGATATATTTGGTGTCCTTTGATATTTATTGTGAATTATAAAATATATACTTGGTGTAGTTTTTGATATTTTACATAGTGTGTGTCATATATATTCACTGTCCTTTTTGATATTTTATTTACGGTATATAATATACATTTGGTGTGATTTTTGAAATTTTATGTACAGTATATTAAATATAATTACTGTAGTTTTTGATAGTTTACAGTATATATAACACATATTTGGTGTACATTTTGATATTTTATGTACAGTATGTAATATATATTTACTGTAATTTTTGATATTTTATTTACAGTATATAAAATGTATTTGGTGTACTTTTAGTTAATATTATATGTACAATATATGAAATATATTTACTGTACTTTTTGATATTTTATGTACAGTATATGAGATATATTTGGTGTCCTTTGATATTTATTGTAAATTATAAAATATATACTTGGTGTAGTTTTTGATATTTTACATAGTGTGTGTCATATATATTCACTGTCCTTTTTGATATTTTATTTACGGTATATAATATACATTTGGTGTGATTTTTGAAATTTTATGTACAGTATATTAAATATAATTACTGTAGTTTTTGATAGTTTACAGTATCTATAGCACATATTTGGTGTACTTCTTGATATTTTATGTACAGTATGTAATATATATTTACTGTAATTTTTGATATTTTATTTACAGAATATAAAATGTATTTGGTGTACTTTTAGTTAATATTATATGTACAATATATGTAATATATTTACTGTACTTTTTGATATTTTACATACAGTATATAAGATATATTTGGTGCCCTTCCGATATTTTTTGTAAATTATATAATATATATTTGGTGTAAATTTGAATATTTTACATAGGGTGTGTAATATATATTTACTGTATTTTGGATATTTTATTTACACCATATAATGTACATTTGGAGTAATTTTTGATATTTTATGTACAGTATATTGAATATAATTACTGTAGTCTTTAATAGTTTATTTACAGTATATATAACACATATTTGGTGTACTTTTTGATATTTTATGTACAGTATGTAATATATATTTACTGTAATTTTTGATATTTTATTTACAGTATATAAAATGTATTTGGTGTACTTTTAGTTAATATTATACGTACAATATATGAAATATATTTACTGTACTTTTTGATATTTTATGTACAGTATATGAGATATATTTGGTGTCCTTTGATATTTATTGTAAATTATAAAATATACACTTGGTGTAGTTTTTGATATTTTACATAGTGTGTGTCATATATATTCACTGTCCTTTTTGATATTTTATTTACGGTATATAATATACATTTGGTGTGATTTTTGAAATTTTATGTACAGTATATTAAATATAAATACTGTAGTTTTTGATAGTTTACAGTATATATAACACATATTTGGTGTACTTTTTGATATTTTATGTACAGTATGTAATATATATTTACTGTAATTTTTGATATTTTATTTACAGTATATAAAATGTATTTGGTGTACTTTTAGTTAATATTATATGTACAATATATGTAATATATTTACTGTACTTTTTGGTATTTTACATACAGTATATAAGATATATTTGGTGACCTTCCGATATTTTTTGTAAATTATATAATATATATTTGGTGTAAATTTGGATATTTTACATAGGGTGTGTAATATATATTTACTGTATTTTGGATATTTTATTTACACCATATAATGTACATTTGGAGTAATTTTTGATATTTTATGTACAGTATATTGAATATAATTACTGTAGTTTTTAATAGTTTATTTACAGTATATATAACACATATTTGGTGTACTTTTTGATATTTTATGTATAGTATGTAATATATATTTACTGTAATTTTTGATATTTTATTTACAGTATATAAAATGTATTTGGTGTACTTTTAGATAATATTATATGTACAATATATGAAATATATTTACTGTACTTTTTGATATTTTATGTACAGTATATGAGATATATTTGGTGTCCTTTGATATTTATTGTATATTATAAAATATATACTTGGTGTAGTTTTTGATATTTTACATAGTGTGTGTCATATATATTCACTGTCCTTTTTGATATTTTATTTACGGTATATAATATACATTTGGTGTGATTTTTGAAATTTTATGTACAGTATATTAAATATAATTACTGTAGTTTTTGATACAGTATATTGAATATAATTACTGTAGTTTTCAATAGTTTATTTACAGTATATATAACACATATTTGGTGTACTTTTTGATATTTTATGTATAGTATGTAATATATATTTACTGTAATTTTTGATAATTTATTTACAGTATATAAAATGTATTTGGTGTACTTTTAGTTAATATTATATGTACAATATATGTAATATATTTACTGTACTTTTTGATATTTTACATACAGTATATAAGATATATTTGGTGACCTTCCGATATTTTTTGTAAATTATATAATATATATTTGGTGTCAATTTGGATATTTTACATAGGGTGTGTAATATATATTTACTGTATTTTGGATATTTTATTTACACCATATAATGTACATTTGGAGTAATTTTTGATATTTTATGTACAGCATATTGAATATAATTACTGTAGTTTTCAATAGTTTATTTACAGTATATATAACACATATTTGGTGTACTTTTTGATATTTTATGTATAGTATGTAATATATATTTACTGTAATTTTTGATATTTTATTTACAGTATATAAAATGTATTTGGTGTACTTTTAGTTAATATTATATGTACAATATATGAAACATATTTACTGTAGTTTTTGATATGTTACGTACAGTATATAGGATATATTTGGAGTCCTTCCGATATTTTTTGTAAATTATATAATGTATATTTGGTGTAATATTTGATATTTTACATAGGGTGTGTAATATATATTTACTGTATTTTGGATATATTATTTACACTATATAATGTACATTTGGAGTAATTTTTGACATTGTATGTACAGTATATTAAATATAATTACTGTAGTTTTTGATAGTTTATTTACAGTATACATAACACATGTTTGGTGTAATTTTTGATATTTTATGTACAGTATGTAATATATATTTACTGTACTTTTTGATATTTTATTTACAGTATATAAAATGTATTTGGTGTACTTTTAGTTAATATTATATGTGCAATATATGAAATATATTTACTGTACTTTTTGATATTTTATGTACAGTATATGAGATATATTTTGTGTCCTTTGATATTTATTGTAAATTATAAAATATATACTTGGTGTAGTTTTTGATATTTTACATAGTGTGTGTCATATATATTCACTGTCCTTTTTGATATTTTATTTACGGTATATAATATACATTTGGTGTGATTTTTGAAATTTTATGTACAGTATATTAAATATAATTACTGTAGTTTTTGATAGTTTACAGTATATATAACACATATTTGGTGTACTTTTTGATATTTTATGTACAGTATGTAATATATATTTACTGTAATTTTTGATAATTTATTTACAGTATATAAAATGTATTTGGTGTACTTTTAGTTAATATTATATGTACAATATATGAAATATATTTACTGTACTTTTTGATATTTTATGTACAGTATATGAGATATATTTGGTGTCCTTTGATATTTATTGTAAATTATAAAATATATACTTGGTGTAGTTTTTGATATTTTACATAGTGTGTGTCATATATATTCACTGTCCTTTTTGATATTTTATTTACGGTATATAATATACATTTGGTGTGATTTTTGAAATTTTATGTACAGTATATTAAATATAATTACTGTAGTTTTTGATAGTTTACAGTATATATAACACATATTTGGTGTACTATTTGATATTTTATGTACAGTATGTAATATATATTTACTGTAATTTTTGATATTTTATTTACAGTATATAAAATGTATTTGGTGTACTTTTAGTTAATATTATATGTACAATATATGTAATATATTTACTGTACTTTTTGATATTTTACATACAGTATATAAGATATATTTGGTGACCTTCCGATATTTTTTGTAAATTATATAATATATATTTGGTGTAAATTTGGATATTTTACATAGGGTGTGTAATATATATTTACTGTATTTTGGATATTTTATTTAAACCATATAATGTACATTTGGAGTAATTTTTGATATTTTATGTACAGTATGTAATATATATTTACTGTACTTTTTGATATTTTATTTACAGTATATAAAATGTATTTGGTGTACTTTTAGTTAATATTACATGTACAACATATGAAATATATTTACTGTACTTTTTGATATTTTATGTACAGTATATAATATATATTTGGTGTCCTTTTGATATTTTATGTGAATTTTATAATATATATTTGATGTAGTTTTTGATATTTTACATAGGGTGTGTAATATATATTTACTGTAATTTTTGATGATTTATTTACAGTAAATAATAAACATTTGGTGTAATTTTTGATATTTTATGTACAGTATATTAAATATAATTACTGTAGTTTTTGATAGTTTATTTACAGTATATATAACACATATTTGGTGTACTTTTTGATATTTTATGTACAGTATGTAATATATATTGACTGTACTTTTTGATGTTTTATTTACAGTATATAAAATGAATTTGGTGTACTTTTAGTTAATGTTGTATATACAATATATGAAATATATTTACTGTACTTTTTGATATTTCATGTTCAGTATATAAGGTATATTTGGCGTCCTTTTGATATATTATGTAAATTATATAATATATATATGGTGTAGTTTCTGATATTTTACATAGTGTGTGCAATATATATTTACTGTACTTTTTGATATTTTATTTACAGTAAATAATATATATTTGGTGTAATTTTTGATATTTTATGTACAGTATATTAAATATTATTAGTGTAGTTTTGATAGTTTATTTCCAGTATATATAACACATATTTGGTGTACTTTTTCATATTTTATGTACAGTATGTAATATATATTTACTGTATTAATTGATATTTTATTTACAGTATATAAAATGTATTTGGTGTACTTTTAGTTAATATTATATGTACAATATATGAAATATATTTACTGTACATTTTGATATTTTATGTAGAGTATATATGATATATTTGGTGTCCTTTTGATATTTTATGTAAATTACATAATATATATTTGGTGTAGATTGTGATATTTTACATAGGGTGTGGAAGATATATTTACTGTTCTTTTTGATATTTTATTTACAGTAAATAACGTACATTTGGTTTAATTTTTGATATTTCATGTACAGTATATTTAATATAATTACTGCAGTTTTTGATAGTTTATTTACAGTATATATAACACGTATTTGGTGTACTTTTTGATATTTTATGTACAGAATGTGATATATATTTACTGTACCTTTTGATATTTTATTTACAGTATATAAAATGTATTTGGTGTACTTTTAGTTAATATTATATGTACAATATATGAAATATATTTACTGTAATTTTTGATATTTTATGTACAGTATAGAAGATATATTTGGTGTCCTTTTGATATTTTATGTAAATTATATAATATATATTTGGTGTAGATTGTGATATTTTACATATGGTGTGCAATATATATTTACTGTACTTTTTGATATTTTATTTACAGTAAATAATATACATTTGGTGTAATTTTTGATATTTTATGTACAGTATGTTAAATATAATTACTGTAGTTTTTGATAGTTTATTTACGGTATATATAACACATATTTGGTGTACTTTTTGATATTTCATGTAGAGTATGTAATATATATTTACTGTACTTTTTGATATTTTATTTACAGTATATAAAATGTATTTGGTGTACTTTTAGTTGATATTATATGTACAATATATGAAATATATTTACTGTACATTTTGATATTTTATGTACAGTATAGAAGATATATTTGGTGTCCTTTTGATATTTTATGTAAATTATATAACATATATTTGGTGTAGATTGTGATATTTTACATATGGTGTGTAAGATATATTTACTGTACTTTTTGATATTTTATTTACAGTAAATAATATACATTTGGTGTAATTTTTGATATTTTATGTACAGTATAGTAAATATAATTACTGTAGTTTTTGATAGTTTATTTACAGTATATATAACACATATTTGGTGTACTTTTTGATATTTTATGTACAGTATGTAATATATATTTACTGTAATTTTTGATATTTTATTTTCAGTATACAGAATGTATTTGGTGTACTTTTAGATAATAATATATGTACAATGTATGAAATATAATTACTGTACTTTTTGATATTTTATGTACAATATATAAGATATATTTGGTGTCCTTTTTATATTCTATGTAAATTATATAATATATATTTGGTATAATTTTTGATATTTTACATAGGGTGTGTAGTATATATTTACTGTCCTATTTGATATTTTATTTACAGTATTTAATTTATATTTGGTGTAATTTTTGATATTTTATATACAGTATGTTGAATATGATTACTGTAGTTTTTGATATTTACAGTATATACAACACATATTTGGTGTAATTTTTGATATTTTATGTACAGTAGGTAATATATATTTACTGTACTTTTTGATATTTTATTTACAGTATATAAAATGTATTTGGTGTACTTTTAGTTAATATTAAATGTACACTATATGAAATATATTTACTGTACTTTTGATAGTTTATGTACAGTGTATAATATATATTTGGTGTCCTTTTGATATTTTATGTGAATTTTATAATATATATTTGGTGTAGTTTTGATAATTTACATAGGGTGTGTAATATATATTTACTGTAATTTTTGATATTTTATTTACAGTAAATAATATACATTTGGTGTAATTTTTGATATTTTATGTACAGTATATTATATATAATTACTGTAGTTTTTGATTGTTTATTTACAGTATATATAACACATATTTGGTGTACTTTTTGATATTTTATGTACAGTATGTAATATATATTTACTGTAATTTTTGATAATTTATTTACAGTATATAAAATGTATTTGGTGTACTTTTAGTTAATATTATATATAGAATATATGAAATATATCTACTGTACTTTTTGATGTTTCATGTTCAGTATATAAGGTATATTTGGTGTCCTTTTGATATATTATGTAAATTATATAACATATATGGTGTAGTTTATGATATATTACATAGGGTGCGTAATATATATTTACTGTAATTTTTGATATTTTATTTACAGTAAATAATATATATTTGGTGTAATTTTTGATATTTTATGTACAGTATATTAAATATAATTAGTGTAGTTTTGATAGTTTATTTACAGTATATATAACACATATTTGGTGTAATTTTCATATTTTAAGTACAGTATGTAATATATATATACTGTACTATTTGATATTTTATTTACAGTATATAAAATGTATTTGATGTACTTTTAGTTAATATTATATGTACAATATATGAAATATATTTACTGTACATTTTGATATTTTATGTACAGTATATATGAGATATTTGGTGTCCTTTTGATATTTTATGTAAATTATATAATATATATTTGGTGTAGAATGTGATATTTTACATAGGGTGTGTAAGATATATTTACTGCTCTTTTTGATATTTTATTTACACTAAATAACGTACATTTGGTGTAATTTTTGATATTTCATGTACAGTATATTTAATATAATTACTGCAGTTTTTGATAGTTTATTTACAGTATATATAACACATATTTGGTGTACTTTTTGATATTTTATGTACAGAATGTAATATATATTTACTGTAATTTTTGATATTTTATTTACAGTATATAAAATATATTTGGTGTACTTTTAGTTAATATTATATGTACAATATATGAAATATATTTACTGCAAATTTTGATATTTTATGTTCAGTATATAAGGTATATTTGGTTTCCTTTTGATATTTTATGTAAATTATATAATATATATTTGGTGCAGTTTGTGATATTTTACATAGGGTGTGTAATATATATTTACTGTACTATTTGGTATTTTATTTACAGTAAATAATATACATTTGGTGTAATTTTTGATATTTTATGTACAGTATATGAAATATAATTACTGTAGTTTTTGATATTTTATTTACAGTATATATAACACATATTTGGTGTACCTTTTTATATTTTATGTACAGTATGTAATATATGTTTACTGTAATTTTTGATATTTTATTTACACTATATAAAATGTATTTGGTGTACTTTTAGTTAATATTATATGTACAATATATGAAATATATTTACTGTACTTTTTTATATTTTATGTACAGTATATAAGATATATTTGGTGTCCTTTTTATATTTTATGTAAATTATATAATATATATTTGGTGTAGATTGTGATATTTTACATATGGTGTGTAATATATATTCACTGTACATTTTGATATTTTATTTACACTATATAAAATGTATTTGGTGTACTTTTAGTTAATATTATATGTACAATATATGAAATATATTTACTGTACATTTTGATATTTCATGTTCAGTATATAAGATATATTTGGTGTCCTTTTGATATTTTATGTAAATTATATAATATATATTTGGTGTAGTTTGTGATATTTTACATAGGGTGTGTAATATATATTTACTGTACTTTTTGGTATTTTCTTTACAGTAAATAATATATAGGTGTAATTTTTGATATTTTATGTACAGTATATTAAATATTATTAGTGTAGATTTGATAGTTTATTTACAGTATATATAACACATATTTGGTGTACTTTTTGATATTTTATGTACAGTATGTAATATATATTTACTGTAATTTTTGATAATTTATTTACAGTATATAAAATGTATTTGGTGTACTTTTAGTTAATATTATATATACAATATATGAAATATACTTACTGTACATTTTGATACTTTATGTACAGTATAGAAGATATATTTGGTGTCCTTTTGATATTTTATGTAAATTATATAATATATATTTGGTGAAGTTTGTGATATTGTACATAGGGTGTGTAATATATATTTACTGTACTTTTTGATATTTTATTTACAGTATATAAAATGTATTTGGTGTACTTTTAGTTAACATTATATGTACAATATATGAAATCTATTTACTGTAATTTTGATATTTTATGTACAGTTTATAAGATATATTTGGTGTCCTTTTGATATTTTATGTAAATTATATAATATATATTTGGTGAAGTTTGTGATATTTTACATAGGGTGTGTAATATATATTTACTGTACTTTTTGATATTTTATTTACAGTATATAATATACATTTGGTGTAATATTTGATATTTCATGTACAGTATATTAAATATAATTACTGTAGTTTTTCATAGTTTATTTACAGTATATATTACACATATTTGGTGTACTTTTTGATATTTTATGTACAGTATGTAATTTATATTTACTGTATTTTTGATATTTTATTTACAGTATATAAAATGTATTTGGTGTACTTTTAGTTAATGTTATATGTACAATATAGGAAATATATTTACTGTACATTTTGATATTTTATGTACACTATATAAGATATATTTGGTGTCCTTTTGATATTTTATGTAAATTATATAATATATATTTGGTGTAGATTGTTATATTTTACATAGGGTGTGTAAGATATATTTACTGTACTTTTTGATATTTTATTCACAGTAAATAATATACATTTGGTTTAATTTTTGATATTTTATGTACAGTATATAAAATATAATTACTGCAGTTTTTGATAGTTTATTTACAGTATATAAAACACAAATTTGGTGTACTTTTTGATATTTTATGTACAGAATGTAATATATATTTACTGTACATTTTGATATTTTATTTACAGTATATAAAATGTATTTGGTGTACTTTTAGTTAATATTATATGTACAATATATGAAATATATTTACTGTACATTTTGATATTTCATGTTCAGTATATAAGATATATTTGGTGTCCTTTTGATATTTTATGTAAATTATATAATATATATTTGGTGTAGTTTGTGATATTTTACATAGGGTGTGTAATATATATTTACTGTACTTTTTGGTATTTTCTTTACAGTAAATAATATATATTTGGAGTAATTTTTGATATTTTATGTACAGTATATTAAATATAATTAGTGTAGTTTTGATAGTTTATTTACAGTATATATAACACATATTTGGTGTACTTTTTGATATTTTATGTACAGTATGTAATATATATTTACTGTAATTTTTGATAATTTATTTACAGTATATAAAATGTATTTGGTGTACTTTATTTAATATTATATATACAATATATGAAATATATTTACTGTACATTTTGATACTTTATGCACAGTATAGAAGATATATTTGGTGTCCTTTTGATATTTTATGTAAATTATATAATATATATTTGGTGAAGTTTGTGATATTTTACATAGGGTGTGTAATATATATTTACTGTACTTTTTGATATTTTATTTACAGTATATAATATAGATTTGGTGTAATTTTTGATATTTTATGTACAGTATATTAAATATAATTACTGTAGTTTTTGATAGTTTATTTACATTATATATAACACATATTTGGTGTACTTTTTGATATTTTATGTACAGTATGTAATATATATTTACTGTATTTTTGATATTTTATTTACAGTATATAAAATGTATTTGGTGTACTTTTAGTTAATATTATATGTACAATATAGGAAATATATTTACTGTACATTTTGATATTTTATGTACACTATATAAGATATATTTGGTGTCCTTTTGATATTTTATGTAAATTATATAATATATATTTGGTGTAGTTTGTGATATTTTACATAGGGTGTGTAAGATATATTTAGTGTACTTTTTGATATTTTATTTACAGTAAATAATATACATTTGGTGTAATTTTTGATATTTTATGTACAGTATGTTAAATATAATTACTGCAGTTTTTGATAGTTTATTTACAGTATATATAACACATATTTGGTGTACTTTTTGATATTTTATGTACAGAATGTAATATATATTTACTGTAATTTTGATATTTTATTTACAGTATATAAAATGTATTTGGTGTACTTTTAGTTAATATTATATGTGCAATATATGAAATATATTTACTGTACTTTTTGATATTTTATGTACAGTATATGAGATATATTTTGTGTCCTTTGATATTTATTGTAAATTATAAAATATATACTTGGTGTAGTTTTTGATATTTTACATAGTGTGTGTCATATATATTCACTGTCCTTTTTGATATTTTATTTACGGTATATAATATACATTTGGTGTGATTTTTGAAATTTTATGTACAGTATATTAAATATAATTACTGTAGTTTTTGATAGTTTACAGTATATATAACACATATTTGGTGTACTTTTTGATATTTTATGTACAGTATGTAATATATATTTACTGTAATTTTTGATAATTTATTTACAGTATATAAAATGTATTTGGTGTACTTTTAGTTAATATTATATGTACAATATATGAAATATATTTACTGTACTTTTTGATATTTTATGTACAGTATATGAGATATATTTGGTGTCCTTTGATATTTATTGTAAATTATAAAATATATACTTGGTGTAGTTTTTGATATTTTACATAGTGTGTGTCATATATATTCACTGTCCTTTTTGATATTTTATTTACGGTATATAATATACATTTGGTGTGATTTTTGAAATTTTATGTACAGTATATTAAATATAATTACTGTAGTTTTTGATAGTTTACAGTATATATAACACATATTTGGTGTACTATTTGATATTTTATGTACAGTATGTAATATATATTTACTGTAATTTTTGATATTTTATTTACAGTATATAAAATGTATTTGGTGTACTTTTAGTTAATATTATATGTACAATATATGTAATATATTTACTGTACTTTTTGATATTTTACATACAGTATATAAGATATATTTGGTGACCTTCCGATATTTTTTGTAAATTATATAATATATATTTGGTGTAAATTTGGATATTTTACATAGGGTGTGTAATATATATTTACTGTATTTTGGATATTTTATTTAAACCATATAATGTACATTTGGAGTAATTTTTGATATTTTATGTACAGTATGTAATATATATTTACTGTACTTTTTGATATTTTATTTACAGTATATAAAATGTATTTGGTGTACTTTTAGTTAATATTACATGTACAACATATGAAATATATTTACTGTACTTTTTGATATTTTATGTACAGTATATAATATATATTTGGTGTCCTTTTGATATTTTATGTGAATTTTATAATATATATTTGATGTAGTTTTTGATATTTTACATAGGGTGTGTAATATATATTTACTGTAATTTTTGATGATTTATTTACAGTAAATAATAAACATTTGGTGTAATTTTTGATATTTTATGTACAGTATATTAAATATAATTACTGTAGTTTTTGATAGTTTATTTACAGTATATATAACACATATTTGGTGTACTTTTTGATATTTTATGTACAGTATGTAATATATATTGACTGTACTTTTTGATGTTTTATTTACAGTATATAAAATGAATTTGGTGTACTTTTAGTTAATGTTGTATATACAATATATGAAATATATTTACTGTACTTTTTGATATTTCATGTTCAGTATATAAGGTATATTTGGCGTCCTTTTGATATATTATGTAAATTATATAATATATATATGGTGTAGTTTCTGATATTTTACATAGTGTGTGCAATATATATTTACTGTACTTTTTGATATTTTATTTACAGTAAATAATATATATTTGGTGTAATTTTTGATATTTTATGTACAGTATATTAAATATTATTAGTGTAGTTTTGATAGTTTATTTCCAGTATATATAACACATATTTGGTGTACTTTTTCATATTTTATGTATAGTATGTAATATATATTTACTGTATTAATTGATATTTTATTTACAGTATATAAAATGTATTTGGTGTACTTTTAGTTAATATTATATGTACAATATATGAAATATATTTACTGTACATTTTGATATTTTATGTAGAGTATATATGATATATTTGGTGTCCTTTTGATATTTTATGTAAATTACATAATATATATTTGGTGTAGATTGTGATATTTTACATAGGGTGTGGAAGATATATTTACTGTTCTTTTTGATATTTTATTTACAGTAAATAACGTACATTTGGTTTAATTTTTGATATTTCATGTACAGTATATTTAATATAATTACTGCAGTTTTTGATAGTTTATTTACAGTATATATAACACGTATTTGGTGTACTTTTTGATATTTTATGTACAGAATGTGATATATATTTACTGTACCTTTTGATATTTTATTTACAGTATATAAAATGTATTTGGTGTACTTTTAGTTAATATTATATGTACAATATATGAAATATATTTACTGTAATTTTTGATATTTTATGTACAGTATAGAAGATATATTTGGTGTCCTTTTGATATTTTATGTAAATTATATAATATATATTTTGTGTAGATTGTGATATTTTACATATGGTGTGCAATATATATTTACTGTACTTTTTGATATTTTATTTACAGTAAATAATATACATTTGGTGTAATTTTTGATATTTTATGTACAGTATGTTAAATATAATTACTGTAGTTTTTGATAGTTTATTTACGGTATATATAACACATATTTGGTGTACTTTTTGATATTTCATGTAGAGTATGTAATATATATTTACTGTACTTTTTGATATTTTATTTACAGTATATAAAATGTATTTGGTGTACTTTTAGTTGATATTATATGTACAATATATGAAATATATTTACTGTACATTTTGATATTTTATGTACAGTATAGAAGATATATTTGGTGTCCTTTTGATATTTTATGTAAATTATATAACATATATTTGGTGTAGATTGTGATATTTTACATATGGTGTGTAAGATATATTTACTGTACTTTTTGATATTTTATTTACAGTAAATAATATACATTTGGTGTAATTTTTGATATTTTATGTACAGTATAGTAAATATAATTACTGTAGTTTTTGATAGTTTATTTACAGTATATATAACACATATTTGGTGTACTTTTTGATATTTTATGTACAGTATGTAATATATATTTACTGTAATTTTTGATATTTTATTTTCAGTATACAGAATGTATTTGGTGTACTTTTAGATAATAATATATGTACAATGTATGAAATATAATTACTGTACTTTTTGATATTTTATGTACAATATATAAGATATATTTGGTGTCCTTTTTATATTCTATGTAAATTATATAATATATATTTGGTATAATTTTTGATATTTTACATAGGGTGTGTAGTATATATTTACTGTCCTATTTGATATTTTATTTACAGTATTTAATTTATATTTGGTGTAATTTTTGATATTTTATATACAGTATGTTGAATATGATTACTGTAGTTTTTGATATTTACAGTATATACAACACATATTTGGTGTAATTTTTGATATTTTATGTACAGTAGGTAATATATATTTACTGTACTTTTTGATATTTTATTTACAGTATATAAAATGTATTTGGTGTACTTTTAGTTAATATTAAATGTACACTATATGAAATATATTTACTGTACTTTTGATAGTTTATGTACAGTGTATAATATATATTTGGTGTCCTTTTGATATTTTATGTGAATTTTATAATATATATTTGGTGTAGTTTTGATAATTTACATAGGGTGTGTAATATATATTTACTGTAATTTTTGATATTTTATTTACAGTAAATAATATACATTTGGTGTAATTTTTGATATTTTATGTACAGTATATTATATATAATTACTGTAGTTTTTGATTGTTTATTTACAGTATATATAACACATATTTGGTGTACTTTTTGATATTTTATGTACAGTATGTAATATATATTTACTGTAATTTTTGATAATTTATTTACAGTATATAAAATGTATTTGGTGTACTTTTAGTTAATATTATATATAGAATATATGAAATATATCTACTGTACTTTTTGATGTTTCATGTTCAGTATATAAGGTATATTTGGTGTCCTTTTGATATATTATGTAAATTATATAACATATATGGTGTAGTTTATGATATATTACATAGGGTGCGTAATATATATTTACTGTAATTTTTGATATTTTATTTACAGTAAATAATATATATTTGGTGTAATTTTTGATATTTTATGTACAGTATATTAAATATAATTAGTGTAGTTTTGATAGTTTATTTAGAGTATATATAACACATATTTGGTGTAATTTTCATATTTTAAGTACAGTATGTAATATATATTTACTGTACTATTTGATATTTTATTTACAGTATATAAAATGTATTTGATGTACTTTTAGTTAATATTATATGTACAATATATGAAATATATTTACTGTACATTTTGATATTTTATGTACAGTATATATGAGATATTTGGTGTCCTTTTGATATTTTATGTAAATTATATAATATATATTTGGTGTAGAATGTGATATTTTACATAGGGTGTGTAAGATATATTTACTGCTCTTTTTGATATTTTATTTACAGTAAATAACGTACATTTGGTGTAATTTTTGATATTTCATGTACAGTATATTTAATATAATTACTGCAGTTTTTGATAGTTTATTTACAGTATATATAACACATATTTGGTGTACTTTTTGATATTTTATGTACAGAATGTAATATATATTTACTGTAATTTTTGATATTTTATTTACAGTATATAAAATATATTTGGTGTACTTTTAGTTAATATTATATGTACAATATATGAAATATATTTACTGCAAATTTTGATATTTTATGTTCAGTATATAAGGTATATTTGGTTTCCTTTTGATATTTTATGTAAATTATATAATATATATTTGGTGCAGTTTGTGATATTTTACATAGGGTGTGTAATATATATTTACTGTACTATTTGGTATTTTATTTACAGTAAATAATATACATTTGGTGTAATTTTTGATATTTTATGTACAGTATATGAAATATAATTACTGTAGTTTTTGATATTTTATTTACAGTATATATAACACATATTTGGTGTACCTTTTTATATTTTATGTACAGTATGTAATATATGTTTACTGTAATTTTTGATATTTTATTTACACTATATAAAATGTATTTGGTGTACTTTTAGTTAATATTATATGTACAATATATGAAATATATTTACTGTACTTTTTTATATTTTATGTACAGTATATAAGATATATTTGGTGTCCTTTTTATATTTTATGTAAATTATATAATATATATTTGGTGTAGATTGTGATATTTTACATATGGTGTGTAATATATATTCACTGTACATTTTGATATTTTATTTACACTATATAAAATGTATTTGGTGTACTTTTAGTTAATATTATATGTACAATATATGAAATATATTTACTGTACATTTTGATATTTCATGTTCAGTATATAAGATATATTTGGTGTCCTTTTGATATTTTATGTAAATTATATAATATATATTTGGTGTAGTTTGTGATATTTTACATAGGGTGTGTAATATATATTTACTGTACTTTTTGGTATTTTCTTTACAGTAAATAATATATAGGTGTAATTTTTGATATTTTATGTACAGTATATTAAATATTATTAGTGTAGATTTGATAGTTTATTTACAGTATATATAACACATATTTGGTGTACTTTTTGATATTTTATGTACAGTATGTAATATATATTTACTGTAATTTTTGATAATTTATTTACAGTATATAAAATGTATTTGGTGTACTTTTAGTTAATATTATATATACAATATATGAAATATACTTACTGTACATTTTGATACTTTATGTACAGTATAGAAGATATATTTGGTGTCCTTTTGATATTTTATGTAAATTATATAATATATATTTGGTGAAGTTTGTGATATTGTACATAGGGTGTGTAATATATATTTACTGTACTTTTTGATATTTTATTTACAGTATATAAAATGTATTTGGTGTACTTTTAGTTAACATTATATGTACAATATATGAAATCTATTTACTGTAATTTTGATATTTTATGTACAGTTTATAAGATATATTTGGTGTCCTTTTGATATTTTATGTAAATTATATAATATATATTTGGTGAAGTTTGTGATATTTTACATAGGGTGTGTAATATATATTTACTGTACTTTTTGATATTTTATTTACAGTATATAATATACATTTGGTGTAATATTTGATATTTCATGTACAGTATATTAAATATAATTACTGTAGTTTTTCATAGTTTATTTACAGTATATATTACACATATTTGGTGTACTTTTTGATATTTTATGTACAGTATGTAATTTATATTTACTGTATTTTTGATATTTTATTTACAGTATATAAAATGTATTTGGTGTACTTTTAGTTAATGTTATATGTACAATATAGGAAATATATTTACTGTACATTTTGATATTTTATGTACACTATATAAGATATATTTGGTGTCCTTTTGATATTTTATGTAAATTATATAATATATATTTGGTGTAGATTGTTATATTTTACATAGGGTGTGTAAGATATATTTACTGTACTTTTTGATATTTTATTCACAGTAAATAATATACATTTGGTTTAATTTTTGATATTTTATGTACAGTATATAAAATATAATTACTGCAGTTTTTGATAGTTTATTTACAGTATATAAAACACAAATTTGGTGTACTTTTTGATATTTTATGTACAGAATGTAATATATATTTACTGTACATTTTGATATTTTATTTACAGTATATAAAATGTATTTGGTGTACTTTTAGTTAATATTATATGTACAATATATGAAATATATTTACTGTACATTTTGATATTTCATGTTCAGTATATAAGATATATTTGGTGTCCTTTTGATATTTTATGTAAATTATATAATATATATTTGGTGTAGTTTGTGATATTTTACATAGGGTGTGTAATATATATTTACTGTACTTTTTGGTATTTTCTTTACAGTAAATAATATATATTTGGAGTAATTTTTGATATTTTATGTACAGTATATTAAATATAATTAGTGTAGTTTTGATAGTTTATTTACAGTATATATAACACATATTTGGTGTACTTTTTGATATTTTATGTACAGTATGTAATATATATTTACTGTAATTTTTGATAATTTATTTACAGTATATAAAATGTATTTGGTGTACTTTATTTAATATTATATATACAATATATGAAATATATTTACTGTACATTTTGATACTTTATGCACAGTATAGAAGATATATTTGGTGTCCTTTTGATATTTTATGTAAATTATATAATATATATTTGGTGAAGTTTGTGATATTTTACATAGGGTGTGTAATATATATTTACTGTACTTTTTGATATTTTATTTACAGTATATAATATAGATTTGGTGTAATTTTTGATATTTTATGTACAGTATATTAAATATAATTACTGTAGTTTTTGATAGTTTATTTACATTATATATAACACATATTTGGTGTACTTTTTGATATTTTATGTACAGTATGTAATATATATTTACTGTATTTTTGATATTTTATTTACAGTATATAAAATGTATTTGGTGTACTTTTAGTTAATATTATATGTACAATATAGGAAATATATTTACTGTACATTTTGATATTTTATGTACACTATATAAGATATATTTGGTGTCCTTTTGATATTTTATGTAAATTATATAATATATATTTGGTGTAGTTTGTGATATTTTACATAGGGTGTGTAAGATATATTTAGTGTACTTTTTGATATTTTATTTACAGTAAATAATATACATTTGGTGTAATTTTTGATATTTTATGTACAGTATGTTAAATATAATTACTGCAGTTTTTGATAGTTTATTTACAGTATATATAACACATATTTGGTGTACTTTTTGATATTTTATGTACAGAATGTAATATATATTTACTGTAATTTTGATATTTTATTTACAGTATATAAAATGTATTTGGTGTACTTTTAGTTAATATTATATGTACAATATATGAAATATATTTACTGTACTTTTTGATATTTCATGTTCAGTATATAAGATATATTTGGTGTCCTTTTGATATTTTATGTAAATTATATAATATATATTTGGTGTAGTTTGTGATATTTTACATAGGGTGTGTAATATATATTTACTGTACTTTTTGGTATTTTCTTTACAGTAAATAATATATATTTGGTGTAATTTTTGATATTTTATGTACAGTATATTAAATATAATTAGTGTAGTTTTGATAGTTTATTTACAGTATATATAACACTTATTTGGTGTACTTTTTGATATTTTATGTACAGTATGTAATATATATTTACTGTAATTTTTGATAATTTATTTAGAGTTTATAAAATGTATTTGGTGTACTTTATTCAATATAATATATACAATATATGAAATATATTTACTGTACATTTTGATACTTTATGCACAGTATAGAAGATATATTTGGTGTCCTTTTGATATTTTATGTAAATTATATAATATATATTTGGTGAAGTTTGTGATATTTTACATAGGGTGTGTAATATATATTTACTGTATTTTTGATATTTTATTTACAGTATATAAAATGTATTTGGTGTACTTTTAGTTAACATTATATGTACAATATATGAAATATATTTACTGTAATTTTGATATTTTATGTAGAGTATATAAGATATATTTTGTGTCCTTTTGATATTTTATGTAAATTATATAATATATATTTGGTGTAGATTGTGATATTTTACATAGGGTGTGTAAGATATATTTACTGTACTTTTTGATATTTTATTTACAGTAAATAATATACATTTGGTGTAATTTTTGATATTTTATGTACAGTATATTAAACATAATTACTGCAGTTTTTGATAGTTTATTTACAGTATATATAACACATATTTGGTGTACTTTTTGATATTTTATGTACAGAATGTAATATATATTTACTGTACTTTTGATATTTTATTTACAGTATATAAAATGTATTTGGTGTACTTTTAGTTAATATTATATGTACAATATATGAAATATATTTACTGTACATTTTGATATTTCATGTTCAGTATATAAGGTATAATTGGTGTCCTTTTGATATTTTATGTAAATTATATAATATATATTTGGTGTAGATTGTGATATTTTACATAGGGTGTGTAAGATATATTTACTGTACTTTTTGATATTTTATTTACAGTAAATAATATACATTTGGTGTAATTTTTGATATTTTATGTACAGTATATTATATATAATTACTGTGGATTTGATAGTTTATTTACAGTATATATTACACATATTTGGTGCACTTTTTCATATTTTATGTACAGTATGTAATATATATTTACTCTTCTATTTGATATTTTATTTACAGTATATAAAATATATTTGGTGTACTTTTAGTTAATATTATATGTACAATATATGAAATATATTTACGGTATATTTTGATATTTTATGTTCAGCATATAAGGTATATATGGTGTCCTTTTGATATTTTATGTAAATTACATAATATAAATTTGGTGTAGATTCTGATATTTTACATAGGGTGTGTAATATATATTTACTGTACATTTTGATATTTTATTTACAGTATATAAAATATATTTGGTGTACTTTTAGTTAACATTATATGTACAATATATGAAATATATTTACTGTAATTTTGATATTTTATGTACAGTATATAAGATATATTTGGTGTCCTTTTGATATTTTATGTAAATTATATAATATATATTTGGTGTAGATTGTGATATTTTACATAGGGTGTGTAAGATATATTTACTGTACTTTTTGATATTTTATTTACAGTAAATAATATACATTTGGTGTAATTTTTGATATTTTATGTACAGTATATTAAATATAATTACTGCAGTTTTTGATAGTTTATTTACAGTATATAAAACACAAATTTGGTGTACTTTTTGATATTTTATGTACAGAATGTAATATGTATTTACTGTACATTTTGATATTTTATTTACAGTATATAAAATGTATTTGGTGTACTTTTAGTTAGTATTATATGTACAATATATGAAATATATTTACTGTACATTTTGATATTTCATGTTCAGTATATAAGATATATTTGGTGTCCTTTTGATATTTTATGTAAATCATATAACATATATTTGGTGTAGTTTGTGATATTTTACATAGGGTGTGTAATATATATTTACTGTACTTTTTGGTATTTTATTTACAGTAAATAATATATATTTGGTGTAATTTTTGATATATTATGTACAGTATATTAAATATAATTAGTGTAGTTTTGATAGTTTATTTACAGTATATATAACACATATTTGGTGTACTTTTTGATATTTTATGTACAGTATGTAATATATATTTACTGTAATTTTTGATAATTTATTTACAGTATATAAAATGTATTTGGTGTACTTTTAGATAATATTATATATACAATATATGAAATATATTTACTGTACATTTTGATATTTTATGTACAGTATAGAAGATATATTTGGTGTCCTTTTGATATTTTATGTAAATTATATAATATATAGTTGGTGAAGTTTGTGATATTTTACATAGGGTGTGTAATATATATTTACTGTACTTTTTGATATTTTATTTACAGTATATAAAATGTATTTGGTGTACTTTTAGTTAACATTATATGTACAATATATGAAATATATTTACTGTAATTTTGATATTTTATGTACAGTATATAAGATATATTTGGTGTCCTTTTGATATTTTATGTAAATTATATAATATATATTTGGTGTAGATTGTGATATTTTACATAGGGTGTGTAAGATATATTTACTGTACTTTTTGATATTTTATTTACAGTAAATAATATACATTTGGTGTAATTTTTGATATTTTATGTACAGTATATTAAACATAATTACTGCAGTTTTTGATAGTTTATTTACAGTATATATAACACATATTTGGTGTACTTTTTGATATTTTATGTACAGAATGTAATATATATTTACTGAACTTTTGATATTTTATTTACAGTATATAAAATATATTTGGTGTACTTTTAGTTAATATTATATGTACAATATATGAAATATATTTACTGCAAATTTTGATATTTTATGTTCAGTATATAAGGTATATTTGGTTTCCTTTTGATATTTTATGTAAATTATATATTATATATACAATATATGAAATATACTTACTGTACATTTTGATACTTTATGTACAGTATAGAAGATATATTTGGTGTCCTTTTGATATTTTATGTAAATTATATAATATATATTTGGTGAAGTTTGTGATATTGTACATAGGGTGTGTAATATATATTTACTGTACTTTTTGATATTTTATTTACAGTATATAAAATGTATTTGGTGTACTTTTAGTTAACATTATATGTACAATATATGAAATCTATTTACTGTAATTTTGATATTTTATGTACAGTTTATAAGATATATTTGGTGTCCTTTTGATATTTTATGTAAATTATATAATATATATTTGGTGAAGTTTGTGATATTTTACATAGGGTGTGTAATATATATTTACTGTACTTTTTGATATTTTATTTACAGTATATAATATACATTTGGTGTAATATTTGATATTTCATGTACAGTATATTAAATATAATTACTGTAGTTTTTCATAGTTTATTTACAGTATATATTACACATATTTGGTGTACTTTTTGATATTTTATGTACAGTATGTAATTTATATTTACTGTATTTTTGATATTTTATTTACAGTATATAAAATGTATTTGGTGTACTTTTAGTTAATGTTATATGTACAATATAGGAAATATATTTACTGTACATTTTGATATTTTATGTACACTATATAAGATATATTTGGTGTCCTTTTGATATTTTATGTAAATTATATAATATATATTTGGTGTAGATTGTTATATTTTACATAGGGTGTGTAAGATATATTTACTGTACTTTTTGATATTTTATTCACAGTAAATAATATACATTTGGTTTAATTTTTGATATTTTATGTACAGTATATAAAATATAATTACTGCAGTTTTTGATAGTTTATTTACAGTATATAAAACACAAATTTGGTGTACTTTATGATATTTTATGTACAGAATGTAATATATATTTACTGTACATTTTGATATTTTATTTACAGTATATAAAATGTATTTGGTGTACTTTTAGTTAATATTATATGTACAATATATGAAATATATTTACTGTACATTTTGATATTTCATGTTCAGTATATAAGATATATTTGGTGTCCTTTTGATATTTTATGTAAATTATATAATATATATTTGGTGTAGTTTGTGATATTTTACATAGGGTGTGTAATATATATTTACTGTACTTTTTGGTATTTTCTTTACAGTAAATAATATATATTTGGAGTAATTTTTGATATTTTATGTACAGTATATTAAATATAATTAGTGTAGTTTTGATAGTTTATTTACAGTATATATAACACATATTTGGTGTACTTTTTGATATTTTATGTACAGTATGTAATATATATTTACTGTAATTTTTGATAATTTATTTACAGTATATAAAATGTATTTGGTGTACTTTATTTAATATTATATATACAATATATGAAATATATTTACTGTACATTTTGATACTTTATGCACAGTATAGAAGATATATTTGGTGTCCTTTTGATATTTTATGTAAATTATATAATATATATTTGGTGAAGTTTGTGATATTTTACATAGGGTGTGTAATATATATTTACTGTACTTTTTGATATTTTATTTACAGTATATAATATAGATTTGGTGTAATTTTTGATATTTTATGTACAGTATATTAAATATAATTACTGTAGTTTTTGATAGTTTATTTACATTATATATAACACATATTTGGTGTACTTTTTGATATTTTATGTACAGTATGTAATATATATTTACTGTATTTTTGATATTTTATTTACAGTATATAAAATGTATTTGGTGTACTTTTAGTTAATATTATATGTACAATATAGGAAATATATTTACTGTACATTTTGATATTTTATGTACACTATATAAGATATATTTGGTGTCCTTTTGATATTTTATGTAAATTATATAATATATATTTGGTGTAGTTTGTGATATTTTACATAGGGTGTGTAAGATATATTTAGTGTACTTTTTGATATTTTATTTACAGTAAATAATATACATTTGGTGTAATTTTTGATATTTTATGTACAGTATGTTAAATATAATTACTGCAGTTTTTGATAGTTTATTTACAGTATATATAACACATATTTGGTGTACTTTTTGATATTTTATGTACAGAATGTAATATATATTTACTGTAATTTTGATATTTTATTTACAGTATATAAAATGTATTTGGTGTACTTTTAGTTAATATTATATGTACAATATATGAAATATATTTACTGTACATTTTGATATTTCATGTTCAGTATATAAGATATATTTGGTGTCCTTTTGATATTTTATGTAAATTATATAATATATATTTGGTGTAGTTTGTGATATTTTACATAGGGTGTGTAATATATATTTACTGTACTTTTTGGTATTTTCTTTACAGTAAATAATATATATTTGGTGTAATTTTTGATATTTTATGTACAGTATATTAAATATAATTAGTGTAGTTTTGATAGTTTATTTACAGTTTATATAACACTTATTTGGTGTACTTTTTGATATTTTATGTACAGTATGTAATATATATTTACTGTAATTTTTGATAATTTATTTAGAGTATATAAAATGTATTTGGTGTACTTTATTCAATATAATATATACAATATATGAAATATATTTACTGTACATTTTGATACTTTATGCACAGTATAGAAGATATATTTGGTGTCCTTTTGATATTTTATGTAAATTATATAATATATATTTGGTGAAGTTTGTGATATTTTACATAGGGTGTGTAATATATATTTACTGTATTTTTGATATTTTATTTACAGTATATAAAATGTATTTGGTGTACTTTTAGTTAACATTATATGTACAATATATGAAATATATTTACTGTAATTTTGATATTTTATGTAGAGTATATAAGATATATTTTGTGTCCTTTTGATATTTTATGTAAATTATATAATATATATTTGGTGTAGATTGTGATATTTTACATAGGGTGTGTAAGATATATTTACTGTACTTTTTGATATTTTATTTACAGTAAATAATATACATTTGGTGTAATTTTTGATATTTTATGTACAGTATATTAAACATAATTACTGCAGTTTTTGATAGTTTATTTACAGTATATATAACACATATTTGGTGTACTTTTTGATATTTTATGTACAGAATGTAATATATATTTACTGTACTTTTGATATTTTATTTACAGTATATAAAATGTATTTGGTGTACTTTTAGTTAATATTATATGTACAATATATGAAATATATTTACTGTACATTTTGATATTTCATGTTCAGTATATAAGGTATAATTGGTGTCCTTTTGATATTTTATGTAAATTATATAATATATATTTGGTGTAGATTGTGATATTTTACATAGGGTGTGTAAGATATATTTACTGTACTTTTTGATATTTTATTTACAGTAAATAATATACATTTGGTGTAATTTTTGATATTTTATGTACAGTATATTATATATAATTACTGTGGATTTGATAGTTTATTTACAGTATATATTACACATATTTGGTGCACTTTTTCATATTTTATGTACAGTATGTAATATATATTTACTCTTCTATTTGATATTTTATTTACAGTATATAAAATATATTTGGTGTACTTTTAGTTAATATTATATGTACAATATATGAAATATATTTACGGTATATTTTGATATTTTATGTTCAGCATATAAGGTATATATGGTGTCCTTTTGATATTTTATGTAAATTACATAATATAAATTTGGTGTAGATTCTGATATTTTACATAGGGTGTGTAATATATATTTACTGTACATTTTGATATTTTATTTACAGTATATAAAATATATTTGGTGTACTTTTAGTTAACATTATATGTACAATATATGAAATATATTTACTGTAATTTTGATATTTTATGTACAGTATATAAGATATATTTGGTGTCCTTTTGATATTTTATGTAAATTATATAATATATATTTGGTGTAGATTGTGATATTTTACATAGGGTGTGTAAGATATATTTACTGTACTTTTTGATATTTTATTTACAGTAAATAATATACATTTGGTGTAATTTTTGATATTTTATGTACAGTATATTAAATATAATTACTGCAGTTTTTGATAGTTTATTTACAGTATATAAAACACAAATTTGGTGTACTTTTTGATATTTTATGTACAGAATGTAATATGTATTTACTGTACATTTTGATATTTTATTTACAGTATATAAAATGTATTTGGTGTACTTTTAGTTAGTATTATATGTACAATATATGAAATATATTTACTGTACATTTTGATATTTCATGTTCAGTATATAAGATATATTTGGTGTCCTTTTGATATTTTATGTAAATCATATAACATATATTTGGTGTAGTTTGTGATATTTTACATAGGGTGTGTAATATATATTTACTGTACTTTTTGGTATTTTATTTACAGTAAATAATATATATTTGGTGTAATTTTTGATATTTTATGTACAGTATATTAAATATAATTAGTGTAGTTTTGATAGTTTATTTACAGTATATATAACACATATTTGGTGTACTTTTTGATATTTTATGTACAGTATGTAATATATATTTACTGTAATTTTTGATAATTTATTTACAGTATATAAAATGTATTTGGTGTACTTTTAGATAATATTATATATACAATATATGAAATATATTTACTGTACATTTTGATATTTTATGTACAGTATAGAAGATATATTTGGTGTCCTTTTGATATTTTATGTAAATTATATAATATATAGTTGGTGAAGTTTGTGATATTTTACATAGGGTGTGTAATATATATTTACTGTAATTTTTGATATTTTATTTACAGTATATAAAATGTATTTGGTGTACTTTTAGTTAACATTATATGTACAATATATGAAATATATTTACTGTAATTTTGATATTTTATGTACAGTATATAAGATATATTTGGTGTCCTTTTGATATTTTATGTAAATTATATAATATATATTTGGTGTAGATTGTGATATTTTACATAGGGTGTGTAAGATATATTTACTGTACTTTTTGATATTTTATTTACAGTAAATAATATACATTTGGTGTAATTTTTGATATTTTATGTACAGTATATTAAACATAATTACTGCAGTTTTTGATAGTTTATTTACACTATATATAACACATATTTGGTGTACTTTTTGATATTTTATGTACAGAATGTAATATATATTTACTGAACTTTTGATATTTTATTTACAGTATATAAAATGTATTTGGTGTACTTTTAGTTAATATTATATGTACAATATAGGAAATATATTTACTGTACATTTTGATATTTCATGTTCAGTATATAAGGTATATTTGGTGTCCTTTTGATATTTTATGTAAATTATATAATATATATTTTGTGTAGATTGTGATATTTTACATAGGGTGTGTAAGATATATTTACTGTACTTTTTGATATTTTATTTACAGTAAATAATATACATTTGGTGTAATTTTTGATATTTTATGTACAGTATATTATATATAATTACTGTGGATTTGATAGTTTATTTACAGTATATATTACACATATTTGGTGTACTTTTTGATATTTTATGTACAGTATGTAATATATATTTACTCTACTATTTGATATTTTATTTACAGTATATAAAATGTATTTGGTATACTTTTAGTTAATGTTATATGTACAATACATGAAATATATTTACTGTACTTTTTGATATTTCATGTTCAGTATATAAGGTATATATGGTGTCCTTTTGATATTTTATGTAAATTATATAATATATATTTGTTGTAGTTTTTGATATTTTACATAGGGTGTGTAAGATATATGTACTGTACTTTTTGATATTTTATTTACAGTAAATAATATACATTTGGTGTAATTTTTGGTATTTTATGTACAGTATATTAAATATAATTACTGCAGTTTTTGATAGTTTATTTACAGTATATATAACACATATTTGGTGTACTTTTTGATATTTTATGTACAGAATGAAATATATATTTACTGTACTTTTGATATTTTATTTACAGTATATAAAATGTGTTTTGTGTACTTTTAGTTAATATTATATGTAGAATATATGAAATACATTTACTGTACTTTTTGATATTTCATGTTCAGTATATAAGGTATATTTGGTGTCCTTTTGATATTTTATGTAAATTATAAAATATATATTTGCTGTAGTTTGTGATATTTTCCATAGGGTGTGTAATATATATTTACTGTACTTTTTGGTATTTTCTTTACAGTAAATAATATATATTTGGTGTAATTTTTGATATTTTATGTACAGTATATTAAATATAATTAGTATAGTTTTGATAGTTTATTTACAGTATATATTACACATATTTGGTGTACTTTTTGATATTTTATGTACAGTATGTAATATATATTTACTGTATTTTTGATATTTTATTTACAGTATATAAAATGTATTTGGTGTACTTTTAGTTAATATTATATGTACAATATAGGAAATATATTTACTGTACATTTTGATAATTTATGTACACTATATAAGATATATTTGGTGTCCTTTTGATATTTTATGTAATTTATATAATGTATATTTAGTGTAGATTGTGATATTTTACATAGGGTGTGTAAGATATATTTACTGTACGTTTTGATATTTTATTTACAGTAAATAATATACATTTGGTGTAATTTTTGATATTTTAAGTACAGTATATTAAATATAATTACTGCAGTTTATGATAGTTTATTTACAGTATATAAAACACAAATTTGGTGTACTTTTTGATATTTTATGTACAGAATGTAATATATATTTACTGTACATTTTGATATTTTATTTACAGTATATAAAATGTATTTGGTGTACTTTTAGTTAGTATTGTATGTACAATATATGAAATATATTTACTGTACATTTTGATATTTCATCTTCAGTACATAAGATATATTTGGTGTCCTTTTGATATTTTATGTAAATTATATAAGATATATTTGGTGTAGTTTGTGATATTTTACATAGGGTGTGTAACATATATTTACTATACTTTTTGGTATTTTCTTTACAGTAAATAATATATATTTGGTGTAATTTTTGATATTTTATGTACAGTTTATTAAATATAATTAGTGTAGTTTTGATAGTTTATTTACAGTATATATAACACATATTTGGTGTACTTTTTGATATTTTATGTACAGTATGTAATATATATTTACTGTAATTTTTGATAATTTATTTACAGTATATAAAATGTATTTGGTGTACTTTTAGTTAATATTATATGTACAATATATGAAATATATTTACTGTACATTTTGATATTTTATGTACATTATATAAGATATATTTGGTGTCCTTTTGATATTTTATGTAAATTATATAATATATATTTGGTGTAGATTGTGATATTTTACATAGGGTGTGTAAGATATATTTACGGTACATTTTGATATTTTATTTACAGTGAATAATATACATATGGTGTAATTTTTGATATTTTATGTACAGTATATTAAATATAATTACTGCAGTTTTTGATAGTTTATTTACAGTATATAAAACACAAATTTGGTGTACTTTTTGATATTTTATGTACAGAATGTAATATATATTTACTGTAGATTTTGATATTTTATTTACAGTATATAAAATGTATTTGGTGTACTTTTAATTAATATTATATGTACAATATATGAAATATATTTACTGTACATTTTGATATTTCATGTTCAGTATATAAGATATAATTGGTGTCCTTTTGATATTTTATGTAAATTATATAATATATATTTGGTGTAGTTTGTGATATTTTACATAGGGTGTGTAATATATATTTACTGTACTTTTTGGTATTTTCTTTACAGTAAATAATATATATTTGGTGTAATTTTTGATATTTTATGTACAGTATATTAAATATAATTAGTGTAGTTTTGATAGTTTATTTACAGTATATATAACACATATTTGGTGTACTTTTTGATATTTTACGTACAGTATGTAATATATATTTACTGTAATTTTTGATATTTTATTTACACTATATAAAATGTATTTGGTGTACTTTTAGTTAATATTATATGTACAATATATGAAATATATTTACTGTACTTTTTGATATTTTATGTACAGTATATAAGATATATTTGGTGTCCTTTTTATATTTTATGTAAATTATATAATATATATTTGGTGTAGATTGTGATATTTTACATATGGTGTGTAATATATATTCACTGTACAGTTTGATATTTTATTTACACTATATAAAATGCATTTGGTGTACTTTTAGTTAATATTATATGTACAATATATGAAATATATTTACTGTACATTTGATAATTTATGTACAGTATATAAGATATATTTGGTGTCCTTTTGATATTTTATGTCAATTTTATAATACATATTTGGTGTAGTTTTTGATATTTTACATAGGGTGTGTAATATATATTTACTGTAATTTTTGATATTTTATTTACAGTAAATAATATTCCTTTGGTGTAATTTTTGATATTTTATGTACAGTATATTAAATATAATTACTGTAGTTATTGATTGTTTATTTACAGTATATATAACACATATTTGGTGTACTTTTTGATATTTTATGTACAGTATGTAATATATATTTACTGTAACTTTGATAATTTATTTACAGTATATAAAATGTATTTGGTGTACTTTTAGTTAATATTATATGTACAATATAAGAAATATATTTACTGTAATTTTTGATATTTTATGAACAGTATAGAAGATATATTTGGTGTCCTTTTGATATTTTATGTAAATTATAAAATATATATTTGGTGTAGTTTGTGATATTTTACATGGGGTGTGTAATATATATTTAGTGTACATTTTGATATTTTATTTACAGTATATAATAAACATTTGGTTTAATTTTTGATATTTTATGTACAGTATATTAAATATAATTACTGTAGTTTTTGATAGTTTATTTACAGTATATATAACACATATTTGGTGTACTTTTTGATATTTTATGTACACTATGTAATATATATTTACTGTACTTTTCGATATTTTATTTACAGTATATAAAATATATTTGGTGTACTTTTAGTTAATATTATATGTACAATATATGAAATATATTTACTGTACTTTTTGATATTTCATGTTCAGTATATAAGGTATATTTGGTGTCCTTTTGATATATTATGTAAATTATATAATACATATATGGTGTAGTTTCTGATATTTTACATAGGGTGTGTAATATATATTTACTGTACTTTTTGATATTTTATTTACAGTAAATAATATATATTTGGTGTAATTTTTGATATTTTGTGTACAGTATATTAAACATAATTAGTGTAGTTTTGAAAGTTTATTTACAGTATATATAACACATATTTGGTGTACTTTTTCATATTTTATGTACAGTATGTAATATATATTCACTGTAATTTTTGATAATTTATTTACAGTATATAAAATGTATTTGGTGTACTTTTAGTTAATATTATATGTACAATATATGAAATATATTTACTGTACATTTGATATTTTATGTACAGTATAGAAGATATATTTGGTGTCCTTTTGATATTTTATGTAAATTATATAATATATATTTGGTGTAGTTTGTGATATTTTACATAGGGTGTGCAATATATATTTACTGTACTTTTTGATATTTTATTTACAGTAAATAATATACATTTGGTGTAATTTTTGATATTTTATGTACAGTATATTAAATATAATTACTGTAGTATTTTATAGTTTATTTACAGTATATATAACACATATTTGGTGTACTTTTTGATATTTTATGTACATTATGTAATATATATTTACTGTACTTTTTGATAATTTATTTACAGTTTATAAAATGTGTTTGGTGTACTTTTAGTTAATATTATATATACAATATATGAAATATATTTACTGTAATTTTTGATATTTTATGTAGATTATAGAAGATATATTTGGTGTCCTTTTGATATTTTATGTAAATTACATAATATATATTTGTTGTAGTTTGTGATATTTTACATAGGGTGTGTAATATATATTTACTGTAATTTTTGATATTTTATTTACAGTAAATAATATACATTTGGTGTAATTTTTGATATTTTATGTACAGTATATTAACTATAATTACTGTAGTTTTGATTGTTTATTTACAGTATATATAACACATATTTGGTGTACTTTTTGATATTTTATGTACAGTATGTAATATATATTTACTGAAATTGTTGATAATTTATTTACAGTATATAAAATGTATTTGGTGTACTTTTAGTTAATATTATATATACAATATATGAAATATATTTACTGTACTTTTTGATATTTTATGTACAGTATAGAAGATATATTTGGTGTCCTTTTGATATTTTATGAAAATTATATAATATATATTTGGTGTAGTTTGTGATATTTTACATAGGGTGTGTAATGTATATTTACTGTACTTTTTGATATTTTATTTACAGTATATAATATACATTTGGTGTAATATTTGATATTTTATGTACAGTATATTAAATATAATTACTGTAGTTTTTGATGGTTTATTTACAGTATATATAACACATATTTGGTGTACTTTTTGATATTTTATGTACAGTATGTAATATATATTTACTGTACTTTTTGATATTTTATTTTCAGTATACAAAATGTATTTGGTGTACTTTTAGTTAATAATATATGTACAATGTATGAAATATATATACTGTACATTTTGATATTTTATGTACAATATATAAGAAATATTTGGTGTCCTTTTTATATTCTATGTAAATTATATAATATATAATTGGTGTAATTTTTGATATTTTACATAGGGTGTGTAGTATATATTTACTGTCCTTTTTGATATTTTATTTACAGTATTTAATTTATATTTGGTGTAATTTTTGATATTTTATATACAGTACATTGAATATGATTACTGTAGTTTTTGATATTTACAGTATATATAACACATATTTGGTGTACTTTTTGGTATTTTATGTACAGTATGTAATATATATTTACTGTACTTTTTGATATTTTATTTACAGTATATAAAATGTATTTGGTGTACTTTTACTTAATATTAAATATACACTATATGAAATATATTTACTGTACTTTTTGATAATTTATGTACAGTGTATAATATATATTTGGTGTCCTTTTGATATTTTATGTGAATTTTATAATATATATTTGGTGTAGTTTTTGATATTTTACATAGGGTGTGTAATATATATTTACTGTAATTTTTGATATTTTATTTACAGTTAATAATATACATTTGGTGTAATTCTTGATATTTTATGTACAGTATATTATTTATAATTACTGTAGTTTTTGATTGTTTATTTACAGTATATATAACACATATTTGGTGTACTTTTTGATATTTTATGTACAGTATGTAATATATATTTACTGTAATGTTTGATAATTTATTTACAGTATATAAAATGTATTTGGTGTACTTTTAGTTAATATTATATATACAATATATGAAATATATTTACTGTACTTTTTGACGTTTCATGTTCAGTATATAAGGTATATTTGGTGTCCTTTTGATATATTATGTAAATTATATAATATATATGGTGTAGTTTCTGATATTTTACATAGGGTTCGTAATATATATTTACTGAAATTTTTGATATTTTATTTACAGTAAATAATATATATTTGGTGTAATTTTTGATATTTTATGTACAGTATATTAAATATAATTAGTGTAGTTTTGATAGTTTATTTTCAGTATATATAACACATATTTGGTGTACATTTTCATATTTTATGTACAGTAATTAATATATATTTACTGTACTATTTGATATTTTATTTACAGTATATAAAATGTATTTGATGTACTTTTAGCTAATATTATATTTTCAATATATGAAATATATTTACTGTACATTTTGATATTTTATGTACAGTACATATGAGATATTTGGTGTCCTTTTTATATTTTATGTAAATTGTATAATATATATTTGGTGTAGAATGTGATATTTTACATAGGGTGTGTAAGATATATTTACTGTTCTTTTTGATATTTTATTTACAGTAAATAACGTACATTTGGTGTAATTTTTTATATTTCATGTACAGTATATTTAATATAATCACTGCAGTTTTTGATAGTTTATTTACAGTATATATTACACATATTTGGTGTACTTTTTGATATTTTATGTAGAGAATGTAATATATATTTACTGTACTTTTTGATATTTTATTTACAGTATATAAAATGTATTTGGTGTACTTTTATTTAGTATTATATGTACAATATATGAAATATATTTACTGTACTTTTTGATATTTTATGTACAGGATATAAGATATGTTTGGTGTCCTTTTGATATTTTTTGTAAATTATATAATATATATTTGGTGTAGTTTTTGATATTTTACATAGTGTGTGTCATATTTATTCACTGTCTTTTTGAAATTTTATTTACAGTATATAATATACATTTGGTGTAATTTTTGATATTTTATGTACAGTATATTAAATATAATTACTGTAGATTTTGATAGTTTATTTACAGTATATATAACACATATTTGGTGTACTTTTTGATATTTTATGTACAGTATGTAATATATATTCACTGTAATTTTTGATATTTTATTTACACTATATAAATGTATTTGGTGTACTTTTAGTTAATATTATATATACAATATATGAAATATATTTACTGTACTTTTTGATATTTTATGTACAGTATATAAGATATATTTGGTGTCCTTTGGATATTTTATGTAAATTATATAATATATATTTGGTGTAGATTGTGATATTTTACATATGGTGTGCAATATATATTTACTGTACTTTTTGATATTTTATTTACAGTAAATAATATACATTTGGTGTAATTTTTGATATTTTATGTACAGTATACTAAATATAATTACTGTAGATTTTTATAGTTTATTTACAGTATATATAACACATATTTGGTGTACATTTTGATATTTTATATACAGTATGTAATATATATTTACTGTACTTTTTGATATTTTATTTACAGTATATAAAATGTATTTGGTGTACTTTTAGTTAATATTATATGTACAATATATGAAATATATTTACTGTACATTTTGATATTTTATGTACAGTATATAAGATATATTTGGTGTCCTTTTGATATTTTATGTAAATTATATAATATATATTTGGTGTATATTGTGATATTTTACATATGGTGTGTAATATATATTTACTGTACACTTTGATATTTTATTTACAGTATATAAAATGTATTTGGTGTACTTTTAGTTAGTATTATATGTACAATATATGAAATATATTTACTGTACATTTTGATATTTTATGTACAGTATAGAAGATATATTTGGTGTCCTTTTGATATTTTATGTAAATTATATAATATATATTTGGTGTAGATTGTGATATTTTACATATGGTGTGCAATATATATTTACTGTACTTTTTGATATTTTATTTACAGTAAATAATATACATTTGGTGTAATTTTTGATATTTTATGTACAGTATATTAAATATAATTACTGTAGTATTTCATAATTTATTTACAGTATATATAACACATATTTGGTGTACTTTTTGATATTTTATGTACAGTATGTAATATATATTTACTGTACATTTTGATATTTTATTTACAGTATATAAAATATATTTGGTGTAGTTTTATTTAATATTATATGTACCATATATGAAATATATTTACTGTACATTTTGATATTTTATATACAGTATATAAGATATAATTCGTGTCCTTTTGATATTTTATGTAAGTTATATAATATATATTTGGTGTAGATTGTGATATTTTACATAGGGTGTGTAAGATATATTTACTGTACTTTTTGATATTTTATTTACAGTAAATAATATACATTTGGTGTAATTTTTGATATTTTATGTACAGTATATTAAATATAATTACTGCTGTTTTTGATAGTTTATTTACAGTATATATAACACATATTTGGTGTACCTTTTGATATTTTATGTACACTATGTAATATATATTTACTGTAATTTTTGATATTTTATTTACAGTATATAAAATGTATTTGGTGTACTTTTAGTTAATATTACATATACAATATATGAAATATATTTACTGTACTTTTTGATATTTTATGTACAGTATAGAAGATATATTTGGTGTCCTTTTGTAATTTTATTTAAATTATATAATATAAATTTGGTGTAGTTTGTGATATTTTACGTAGGGTGTGTAATGTATATTTACTGTACTTTTTGATATTCTATTTACAGTATATAATATACATTTGGTGTAATATTTGATATTTTATGTACAGTATATTAAATATAATTAATGTAGTTTTTGATAGTTTATTTACATTATATATAACACATATTTGGTGTACTTTTTGATATTTTATGTACAGTATCTAATATATATTTACTGTACTTTTTGATATTTTATTTTCAGTATACAAAATGTATTTGGTGTACTTTTAGTTAATAATATATGTACAATGTATGAAATATATATACTGTACTTTTTGATATTTTATGTACAATACATAAGATATATTTGGTGTCCTTTTTATATTCTATGTAAATTATATAATATATATTTGGTGTAATTTTTGATATTTTACATAGGGTGTGTAGTATATATTTACTGTCCTTTTTGATACTTTATTTACAGTATTTAATTTATATTTGGTGTAATTTTTGATATTTTATATACAGTACATTGAATATGATTACTGTAGTTTTTGATATTTACAGTATATATAACACATATTTGGTGTACTTTTTGATATTTTATGTACAGTATGTAATATATATTTACTGTACTTTTTGATATTTTATTTACAGTATATAAAATGTATTTGGTGTACTTATAGTTAATATTATATGTACAATACATGAAATATATTTACTGTACTTTTGATATTTTGTGTACAGTATAGAAGGTATATTTGGTGTCCTTTTGATATTTTATGTAAATTATATAATATATATTTGGTGTCGTTTTTGATATTTTACATAGGGTGTGTCATATATATTTACTGTACTTTTTGATATTTTATTTACAGTATATAATATACAATTGGTGTAATTTTTGCTATTTTATGAACAGTATAGTAAATATAAATACTGTATTTTCTGATAGATTATTTACAGTATATATAACACATATTTGGTGTACTTTTTGATATTTTATGTACAGTATGTAATATATATTTACTGTAATTTTTGATAATTTATTTACAGTATGTAAAATGTATTTGGTGTTCTATTAGTTAATATTATATGTGCAATATATGAAATATATTTACTGTACTTTTTGATATTTTTTGTACAGTATTGAAGATATATTTGGTGTCCTTTTGGTATTTTATGTAAATTATATAATATATATTTGGTGTAGTTTTTGATATTTTACATAGGGTGTGTAATATATATTTACTGTACTTTTTGATATTTTATTTACAGTAAATAATATATATTTGGTGTAATTTTTGATATTTTATGTACAGTATATTAAATATAATTACTGTAGGTTTTTATAGTTTATTTACAGTATATATAACACATATTTGGTGTACTTTTTGATACTTTATGTACTGTATGTAATATATATTTACTGTACTTTTTGATATTTTATTTACACTACATGAAATGTATTTGGTGTACTTTTAGTTAATATTATATGTACAATACATGAAATATATTTACTGTACTTTTTGATATTTTATGTACAGTATATAATATATATTTGGTGTTCTTTTGATATTTTATGTGATTTTTATAATATATATTTAGTGTAGTTTTTGATATTTTCCATAGGGTGGGTAATGTATATTTACTGTAATTTTTGATATTTTATTTTCAGTAAATAATATACATTTGGTGTAGTTTTTGATATTTTAGGTACAGTATATTAAATATAATTACTGTAGTTTTTGATTGTGTATTTACAGTTTATATAACACATATTTGGTGTACTTTTTGATATTTTATGTACAGTATGTAATATATATTTACTGTAATTTTTGATTATTTACAGTATGTAAAATGTATTTGGTGTACTTTTAGTTAATATTATATATACAATATATGAAATATATTTACTGAATTTTTCATATTTTTTGTACAGTATAGAAGATATATTTGGTGTCCTTTTGATATTTTATGTAAATTATATAATATATATTTGGTGTAGTTGGTGATATTTTACATAGGGTGTGTAATATATATTTACTGTACATTTTGATATTTTATTTACAGTATATAATATACATTTGGTGTAATTTTTGATATTTTATGTACAGTATAGTAAATATAATTACTGTAGTTTTTGATAGTTTATTTACAGTATATATTACACATATTTGGAGTACTTTTTGATGTTTTATGTACACTATGTAATATATATTTACTGTACTTTTTGATATTTTTTTTACAGTATATAAAATGTGTTTGGTGTACTTTTAGTTAATATTATATATACAATATATGAAATATATTTACTGTACTTTTTGATATTTTATGTACAGTATAGAAGATATATTTGGTGTCCTTTTGATATTTTATGTAAATTATATAATATATATTTGGTGTAGTTTGTGATATTTCATAGGGTGTGTAATGTGTACTTACTGTACTTTTTGATATTTTATTTACAGTATATAATATACATTTGGTGTAATTTTTGATATTTTATGTACAGTATATTAAATATAATTACTGTAGTTTTTGATAGTTTATTTACAGTATATATAACACATATTTAGTGTACTTTTTGATATTTTCTGTACAGTATGTAATATATATTTACTGTACTTTTGATATTTTATTTTCAGTATACAAAATGTATTTCGTGTACTTTTAGTTAATAATATATGTACAATGTATGAAATATATATACTGTACTTTTTGATATTTTATGTAGAATATATAAGATATATTTGGTGTCCTTTTTATATTCTATGTAAATTATATAATATATATTTGGTGTAATTTTTGATATTTTACATAGGGTGTGTAGTATATATTTACTGTCCTTTTTGATATTTTATTTACAGTATTTAATGTATATTTGGTGTAATTTTTGATATTTTATATACAGTACATTGGATATGATTACTGTAGTTTTTGATATTTACAGTATATATAACACATATTTGGTGTACTTTTTGATGTTTTATGTACAGTATGTAATATAAATTTACTGTAATTTTGATATTTTATTTAGAGTATATAAAATGTATTTGGTGTACTTTTAGTTAATATTATATGTACAATATATGAAATATATTTATTGTACTTTTTGATATTTTGTGTACAGTATAGAAGATATATTTGGTGTCCTTTTGTTATTTTATGTAAATTATATAATATATATTTGTTGTAGTTTTTGATATTTTACATAGGGTGTGTCATATATATTTACTGTACTTTTTGATATTTTATTTACAGTATATAATATACATTTGGTGTAATTTTTGATATTTTATGAACAGTATAGTAAATATAATTACTGTAGTTTTTGATAGTTTATTTACAGTATATATAACACATATTTGGTGTAGTTTTTGATATTTTATGTACAGTATGTAATATATATTTACTGTAATTTTTGATAATTTACTTACAGTATATAAAATGTATTTGGTGTTCTTTTCGTTAATATTATATATACAATATATGAAATATATTTACTGTACTTTCTCATATTTTTTGTACAGTATAGAAGATATAATTTGTGTCCTTTTGATATTTTACGTAAATTATATAATATATATTTGGTGTAGCTTTTGATATTTTACATAGGGTATGTCATATGTATTTACTGTACTTTTTGATATGTTATTCACAGTAAATAATTTACATTTGGTGTAATTTTTGATATTTCATGTACAGTATATTAAATATAATTACTGTAGTTTTTGATAGTTTATTTACAGTATATATAACACATATTTGGTGTACTTTTTGATATTTTATGTACAGTATGTAGTATATATATACTGTACTTTTTGATATTTTATTTACAGTACATGAAATGTATTTGGTGTACTTTTAGTTAATATTATATGTACAATATAAGAAATATATTTACTGTTCTTTTTGATATTTTATGTACAGTATATAATATATATTTGGTGTCCTTTTGATATTTTATGTGAAGTTTATAATATATATTTAGTGTAGTTTTTGATATTTTCCATAGGGTGTGTAATATATATTTACTGTAATTTTTGATATTTTATTTACAGTAAATATTATACATTTGGTCTAATTTTTGATATTTTATGTACAGTATATTAAATATAATTACTGTAGTTTTGATAGTTTATTTACAGTATATATAACACATATTTGGTGTACTTTTTGATATTTTATGTACAGTATGTAATATATATTTACTGTACTTTTTGATATTTTATTTACAGTATTTAATTTATGTTTGGTGTAATTTTTGATATTTTATATACAGTACATTGAATATGATTACTGTAGTTTTTGATATTTACAGTATATACAACACATATTTGGTGTCCTTTTGATATTTTATGTAAATTATATAATATATATTTGCTGCAGATTGTGATATTTTACATAGGGTGTGTAAAATATATTTACTGTACTTTTTGATATTTTATTTACAGTAAATAATATACATTTGGTGTAATTTTTGATATTTTATGTACAGTATATTAAATATAATTACTGCAGTTTTTGATAGCTTATTTACAGTATATATAACACATATTTGGTATACTTTTTGATATTTTATGTACATAATGTAATATATATTTACTGTACTTTTTGATATTTTATTTACAGTATATGAAATGTATTTGGTGTACTTTTAGTTAATATTATATGTACAATATATGAAATATATTTACTGTACATTTTGATATTTCTTGTTCAGTATATAAGGTTTATTTGGTGTCCTTATGATATTTTATGTAAATTATATAATATACATTTGGTGTAGTTTGTAATATTTTACATCGGGTGTGTAATGTATATTTACTGTACTTTTTGGTATTTTCTTTACAGTAAATTATATATTTGGTGTAATTTTTGATATTTTATGTACAGTATATTAAACATAATTACTGTAGATTTGATAGTTTATTTACAGTATATATAACATATATTTGGTGTACTTTTTGATATTTTATGTACAGTATGTAATATATATTCACTGTAATTTTTGGTATTTTATTTACACTATATAAAATGTATTTGGTGTACTTTTAGTTAATATTATATGTACAATATATGAAATATATTTACTGTACTTTTGCTATTTTATGTACAGTATATAAGATATATTTGGAGTCCTTTTGATATTTTATGTAAATTATATAATATATATTTGGTGTAGATTGTGATATTTTACATATGGTGTGTAATATATATTTACTGTTCTTTTTGATATTTTATTTACACTATATGAAATGTATTTGGTGTACTTTTAGTTAATATTATATGTACAATATATGAAATATATTTACTATACTTTTTGATATTTTATGTACAGTATATAAGATACATTTTGTGTCATTTTGATATTTTATGTAAATTATATAATATATATTTGGTGTAGATTGTGATATTTTACATACGGTGTGTAATATATATTTACTGTACTTTTTGATATTTTATTTACAGTAAATAATATACATTTCGTGTAATTTTTGATATTTTATGTACAGTATGTTAAATATAATTACTGTAGTTTTTGATAGTTTACTTACAGTATATATAACACATATTTGATGTACTTTTTGATATTTTATTTACAGTATGTAATACATATTTACTGTAATTTTTGATATTTTATTTACATTATATAAAATGTATTTGGTGTACTTTCAGTTAATATTATATGTACAATATATGAAATATATTTACTGTACATTTTGATATTTTATATACAGTACATAAGATATATTTGGTGTCCTTTTGATATTTTACGTAAATTATATAATATATATTTGGTGTAGTTTGTGATATTTTACATAGGGTGTGTCATATATATTTACTGTACTTTTTGATATTTTATTTACAGTATATAATATACATTTGGTATAATTTTTGATATTTTATGTACAGTATATTAAATATAATTACTGTAGTTTTTGATAGTTTATTTGCAGTATATATAACACATATTTGGTGGTCTTTTTGATATTTTATGTACAGTATGTAATATATATTTACTGAAATTTTTGATAATTTATTTACAGTATATAAAATGTATTTGCTGTACTTTTAGTTAATATTAAATATACAATATAAGAAATATATTTACTATACTTTTTGATATTTTTTGTACAGTATAGAAGATATATTTGGTGTCCTTTTGATATTTTATATAAATTATATAATATATATTTGGTGTAGTTTTTGATATTTTACAGAGGGTTTGTCATATACATTTACTGTACTTTTTGATATTTTATTTACTGTATATAATATACATTTGGTGTAATTTTTGATATTTTATGTACAGTATATTATATATAATTAGTGTAGTTTTGATAGTTTATTTATAGTATATATAACACATATTTGGTGTACTTTTTGATATTTTATGTACAGTATGTAATATATACTTACTGTACTTTTTGATATTTTATTTACAGTATATAAAATGTATTTGGTGTACTTTTAGTTAATATTATATGTACAATATATGAAATATATTTACTGTACATTTTGATATTTTATGTACAGTATAGAAGATATATTTGGTGTCCTTTTGATATTTTATGTAAATTATATAATATATATTTGGTGTAGTTTGTGATATTTTACATAGGGTGTGTCATATATATTTACTGTACTTTTTTATATTTTATTTACAGTATATAATATACATTTGGTGTAATTTTTGATATTTTATGTACAGTATATTAAATATAATTACTGTAGTTTTTGATAGTTTATTTACAGTATATATTACACATATTTGGTGTACTTTTTGATATTTTATGTACAGTACGTAATATATATTTAGTGTAATTTTTAATATTTTATTTACAGTATATAAAATGTATTTGGTGTACTTTTAGTTAATATTATATGTACAATATATGAAATATATTTACTGTACATTTTGATATTTTATGTACAGTATATAAGATATATTTGGTGTCCTTTTGAAATTTTATGTAAATTATATAATATATATTTGGTGTAGATTGTGATATTTTACATAGGGTGTGTAAGATATATTTACTGTACTTTTTGATATTTTATTTACAGTAAATAATATACATTTGGTGTAATTTTTGATATTTTATGTACAGTATATTAAATATAATTACTGCAGTTTTTGATAGTTTATTTACAGTATATATTACACATATTTGGTGTACTTTTTATATTTTATGTACAGAATGTAATATATATTTACTGTATTTTTGATATTTTATTTACAGTACAGTAAAATGTATTTGGTGTACTTTTAGTTAATATTATATGTACAATATATGAAATATATTTACTGTACATTTTGATATTTTATGTTCAGTATATAAGGTATATTTGTTGTCGTTTTGGGATTTTATGTAAATTATATAATATATATTTGGTGTAGTTTGTGATATTTTACATAGGGTGTGTAATGTATATTTACTGTACTTTTTGGTATTTTATTTACAGTAAATAATATACATTTGGTGTAATTTTTGATATTTTATGTACAGTACATTAAATATAATTACTGTAGTTTTTGATAGTTTATTTACAGTATATATAACACATATTTGGTGTACTTTTTGATATTTTATGTACAGTATGTAATATATATTTACTGTACTTTTTGATATTTTATTTACAGTATATAAAATGTATTTGGTGTACTTTTAGTTAATATTAAATGTACAATATATGAAATATATTTACTGTACATTTTGATATTTTATGTACACTATACAAGATATATTTGGTGTCCTTTTGATATTTTATGTAAATTATATAATATATATTTGGTGTAGATTGTGATATTTTACATAGGGTGTGTAAGATATATTTAGTGGACTTTTTGATATTTTATTTACAGTAAATAATATACATTTGGTGTAATTTTTGATATTTTATGTACAGTATATTAAATATAATTAGTGTAGTTTTGATAGTTTATTTACAGTATACATAACACATATTTGGTGTACTTTTTGATATTTTATGTACAGTATGAATATATATTTACTGTAATTTTTGATAATTTATTTACAGTATATAAAATGTATTTGGTGTACTTTTAGTTAATATTATATGTACAATATATGAAATATATTTACTGTAACTTTGATATTTTATGTACACTATATAAGATATATTTGGTGTCCTTTTTATATTTTATGTAAGTTACATAATATATATTTGGTGTAGATTGTGATATTTTACATAGGGTGTGTAATATATATTTACTGTCTTTTTGATATTTTATTTACAGTAAATAATATACATTTGGTTTAATTTTCGATATTTTATGTACAGTATATTAAATGTAATTACTGCAGTTTTTGATAGTTTATTTACAGTATATAAAACACAAATTTGGTGTACTTTTTGATATTTTATGTACAGAATGTTATATATATTTACTGTACTTTTGATATTTTATTTACAGTATATAAAATGTATTTGGTGTACTTTTAGTTAATATTATATGTACAATATATGAAATATATTTACTGTACATTTTGATATTTCATGTTCAGTATATAAGATATATTTGGTGTCCTTTTGATATTTCATGTAAATTATATAATATATATTTGGTGTAGTTTGTGATATTTTACATAGGGTGTGTAATATATATTTACTGTAATTTTTGATATTTTATTTACAGTATATAATATACATTTGTTGTAATTTTTGATATTTTATGTACAGCATATTAAATATAATTACTGTAGTTTTTGATAGTTTATTTACAGTATATATTACACATATTTGGTGTACATTTTGATATTTATGTACAGTATGTAATATATATTTACATTATTTTTGATATTTTATTTACAGTATATAAAATGTATTTGGTGTACTTTTAGTTAATATTATATGTACAATATAGGAAATATATTTACTGTACATTTTGATATTTTATGTCCACTATATAAGATATATTTGGTGTCCTTTTGATACTTTTTGTAAATTATATAATATATATTTGGTATAGATTGTGATATTTTACATAGGGTTGTGTAAGATATATTTACTGTACTTTTTGATATTTTATTTACAGTAAATAATATACATTGGGTGTAATTTTTGATATTTTATGTACAGTATATTAAATATAATTACTGCAGTTTTTGATAGTTTATTTACAGTATATAAAACACAAATTTGGTGTACTTTTTGATATTTTATGTACAGAATGTAATATATATTTACTGAACATTTTGATATTTTATTTACAGTATATAAAATGTATTTGGTGTACTTTTAGTTAATATTATATGTACAATATATGAAATCTATTTACTGTACATTTTGATATTTCTTGTTCAGTATATAAGATATATTTGGTGTCCTTTTGAAACTTTATGTAAATTATATAATATATATTTGGTGAAGTTTGTGATATTTTACATAGGGTGTGTAATATATATTTACTGTACTTTTTGATATTTTATTTACAGTATATAATATACATTTGGTGTAATTTTTGATATTTTATGTACAGTATATTAAATATAATTACTGTAGTTTTTGATAGTTTATTTACAGTATATATTACACATATTTGGTGTACTTTTTGATATTTTATGTACAGTATGTAATATATATTTACTGTATTTTTGATATTTTATTTACAGTATATAAAATGTATTTGGTGTACTTTTAGTTAATGTTATATGTACAAAATTGGAAATATATTTACTGTACATTTTGATATTTTATGTACACTATATAAGATATATTTGGTGTCCTTTTGATATTTTATGTAAATTATATAATATATTTTTGGTGTAGATTGTGATATTTTACATAGGGTGTTTAAGATATATTTACTGTACTTTTTGATATTTTATTTACAGTAAATAATATACATTTGGTTTAATTTTTGATATTTTATGTACAGTATATTAAATATAATTACTGCAGTTTTTGATAGTTTATTTACACTATATAAAACACAAATTTGGTGTACTTTTTGATATTTTATGTACAGAATGTAATATATATTTACTGTACATTTTGATATTTTATTTACAGTATATAAAATGTATTTGGTGTACTGTTAGTTAATATTATATGTACAATATATGAAATATATTTACTGTACATTTTGATATTTCATGTTCAGTATATAAGATATATTTGGTGTCCTTTTGATATTTTATGTAAATTATATAATATATATTTGGTGTAGTTTGTGATATTTTACATAGGGTGTCTAATATATATTTACTGTACTTTTTGGTATTTTATTTACAGTAAATAATATACATTTGGTTTAATTTCTGATATTTTATGTACAGTATATTAAATATAATTAGTGTAGTTTTGATAGTTTATTTACAGTATATATAACAGATATTTGGTGTACTTTTTGATATTTTATGTACAGTATGTAATATATATTTACTGTAATTTTTGATAATTTATTTACAGTATATAAAATGTATTTGGTGTACTTTTAGTTAATAGTATATATACAATATATGAAATATATTTACTGTACATTTTGATATTTTATGTACAGTATAGAAGATATATTTGGTGTCCTTTTGGTATTTTATTTAAATTATATAATATATATGTGGTGAAGTTTGTGATATTTTACATAGGGTGTGTAATATATATTTACTGTACTTTTTGATATTTTATTTACAGTATATAAAATGTATTTGGTGTACTTTTAGTTAATATTACATGTACAATATATGAAATATATTTACTGTACTTTTTGATATTTTATGTACAGTATATGAGATATATTTGGTGTCCTTTGATATTTATTGTAAATTATAAAATATATACTTGGTGTAGTTTTTGATATTTTACATAGTGTGTGTCATATATATTCACTGTCCTTTTTGATATTTTATTTATGGTATATAATATACATTTGGTGTGATTTTTGAAATTTTATGTACAGTATATTAAATATAATTACTGTAGTTTTGGATAGTTTACAGTATATATAACACATATTTGGTGTACTTTTTGATATTTTATGTACATTATGTAATGTATATTTACTGAAATTTTTGATATTTTATTTACAGTATATATAACACATATTTGGTGTACTTTTTGATATTTTATGTATAGTATGTAATATATATTTACTGTAATTTTTGATATTTTATTTACAGTATATAAAATGTATTTGGTGAACTTTTAGTTAATATTATATGTACAATATATGAAATATTTTTACTGTACTTTTTGATATTTTATGTACAGTATATGAGATATATTTGGTGTCCTTTGATATTTTTGTAAATTACAAAATATATACTTGGTGTAGTTTTTGATATTTTACATAGTGTGTGTCATATATATTCACTGTCCTTTTTGATATTTTATTTACGGTATATAATGTACATTTGGTGTGATTTTTGAAATTTTATGTACAGTATATTAAATATAATTACTGTAGTTTTTGATAGTTTACAGTATATATAACACATATTTGGTGTACTTTTTGATATTTTATGTACAGTATGTAATATATATTTACTGTAATTTTTGATATTTTATTTACAGTATATAAAATGTATTTGGTGTACTTTTAGTTAATATTATATGTACAATATATGTAATATATTTACTGTACTTTTTGATATTTTACATACAGTATATAAGATATATTTGGTGACCTTCCGATATTTTTTGTAAATTATATAATATATATTTGGTGTAAATTTGGATATTTTACATAGGGTGTGTAATATATATTTACTGTATTTTGGATATTTTATTTACACCATATAATGTACATTTGGAGTAATTTTTGATATTTTATGTACAGTATATTGAATATAATTACTGTAGTTTTTAATAGTTTATTTACAGTATATATAACACATATTTGGTGTACTTTTTGATATTTTATGTATAGTATGTAATATATATTTACTGTAATTTTTGATATTTTATTTACAGTATATAAAATGTATTTGGTGTACTTTTAGTTAATATTATATGTACAATATATGAAATATATTTACTGTACTTTTTGATATTTTATGTACAGTATATGAGATATATTTGGTGTCCTTTGATATTTATTGTAAATTATAAAATATATACTTGGTGTAGTTTTTGATATTTTACATAGTGTGTGTCATATATATTCACTGTCCTTTTTGATATTTTATTTACGGTATATAATATACATTTGGTGTGATTTTTGAAATTTTATGTACAGTATATTAAATATAATTACTGTAGTTTTTGATAGTTTACAGTATATATAACACATATTTGGTGTACTTTTTGATATTTTATGTACAGTATGTAATATATATTTATTGTAATTTTTGGTATTTTATTTACAGTATATAAAATGTATTTGGTGTACTTTTAGTTAATATTATATGTACAATATATGAAATATATTTACTGTACTTTTTGATATTTTATGTACAGTATATGAGATATATTTGGTGTCCTTTGATATTTATTGTAAATTATAAATTATATACTTGGTGTAGTTTTTGATATTTTACATAGTGTTTGTCATATATATTCACTGTCCTTTTTGATATTTTATTTACGGTATATAATATACATTTGGTGTGATTTTTGAAATTTTATGAACAGTATATTAAATATAATTACTGTAGTTTTTGATAGTTTACAGTATATATAACACATATTTGGTGTACTTTTTGATATTTTATGTACAGTATGTAATATATATTTACTGTAATTTTTGATATTTTATTTACAGTATATAAAATGTATTTGTTGTACTTTTAGTTAATATTATATGTACAATATATGTAATATATTTACTGTACTTTTTGATATTTTACATACAGTATATAAGATCTATTTGGTGACCTTCCGATATTTTTTGTAAATTATATAATATATATTTGGTGTAAATTTGGATATTTTACATAGGGTGTGTAATATATATTTACTGTATTTTGGATATTTTATTTACACCATATAATGTACATTTGGAGTAATATTTGATATTTTATGTACAGTATATTGAATATAATTACTGTAGTTTTTAATAGTTTATTTACAGTATATATAACACATATTTGGTGTACTTTTTGATATTTTATGTATAGTATGTAATATATATTTACTGTAATTTTTGATATTTTATTTACAGTATATAAAATGTATTTGGTGTACTTTTAGTTAATATTATATGTACAATATATGAAATATATTTACTGTAGTTTTTGATATTTTACGTACAGTATATAGGATATATTTGGTGTCCTTCCGATATTTTTTGTAAATTATATGATGTATATTTGGTGTAATATTTGATATTTTACATAGGGTGTGTAATATATATTTACTGTATTTTGGATATATTATTTACACTATATAATGTACATTTGGAGTAATTTTTGACATTGTATGTACAGTATATTAAATATAATTACTGTAGTTTTTGATAGTTTATTTACAGTATATATAACACATGTTTGGTGTAATTTTTGATATTTTATGTACAGTATGTAATATATATTTACTGTACTTTTTGATATTTTATTTACAGTATATAAAATGTATTTGGTGTACTTTTAGTTAATATTATATGTACAATATATGAAATATATTTACTGTACTTTTTGATATTTTATGTACAGTATATGAGATATATTTGGTGTCCTTTGATATTTATTGTAAATTATAAAATATATGCTTGGTGTAGTTTTTGATATTTTACATAGTGTGTGTCATATATATTCACTGTCCTTTTTGATATTTTATTTACGGTATATAATATACATTTGGTGTGATTTTTGAAATTTTACGTACAGTATATTAAATATAATTACTGTAGATATTGATAGTTTACAGTATATATAACACATATTTGGTGTACTTTTTGATATTTTATGTACAGTATGTAATATATATTTACTGTACTTTTTGATATTTTATTTACAGTATATAAAATGTATTTGCTGTACTTTTAGTTAATATTATATGTACAATATATGTAATATATTTACTGTACTTTTTCATATTTTACATACAGTATATAAGATATATTTGGTGACCTTCCGATATTTTTTGTAAATTATATAATATATATTTGGTGTAAATTTGGATATTTTACATAGGGTGTGTAATATATATTTACTGTATTTTGGATATTTTATTTACACCATATAATGTACATTTGGAGTAATTTTTGATATTTTATGTACAGTATATTGAATATAATTACTGTAGTTTTTAATAGTTTATTTACAGTATATATAACACATATTTGGTGTACTTTTTGATATTTTATGTATAGTATGTAATATATATTTACTGTAATTTTTGATATTTTATTTACAGTATATAAAATGTATTTGGTGAACTTTTAGTTAATATTATATGTACAATATATGAAATATATTTACTGTACTTTTTGATATTTTATTTAGAGTATATGAGATATATTTGGTGTCCTGTGATATTTATTGTAAATTACAAAATATATACTTGGTGTAGTTTTTGATATTTTACATAGTGTGTGTCATATATATTCACTGTCCTTTTTGATATTTTATTTACGGTATATAATATACATTTGGTGTGATATTTGAAATTTTATGTACAGTATATTAAATATAATTACTGTAGTTTTTGATAGTTTACAGTATCTATAACACATATTTCGTGTACTTTTTGATATTTTATGTACAGTATGTAATATATATTTACTGTAATTTTTGATATTTTATTTACAGAATATAAAATGTATTTGGTGTACTTTTAGTTAATATTATATGTACAATATATGTAATATATTTACTGTACCTTTTGATATTTTACATACAGTATATAAGATATATTTGGTGACCTTCCGATATTTTTTGTAAATTATATAATATATATTTGGTGTAAATTTGAATATTTTACATAGGGTGTGTAATATATATTTACTGTATTTTGGATATTTTATTTACACCATATAATGTACATTTGGAGTAAATTTTGATATTTTATGTACAGTATATTGAATATAATTACTGTAGTTTTTAATAGTTTATTTACAGTATATATAACACATATTTGGTGTACTTTTTGATATTTTATGTACAGTATGTAATATATATTTACTGTAATTTTTGATATTTTATTTACAGTATATAAAATGTATTTGGTGTACTTTTAGTTAATATTATATGTACAATATATGAAATATATTTACTGTACTTTTTGATATTTTATGTACAGTATATGAGATATATTTGGTGTCCTTTGATATTTATTGTAAATTATAAAATATATACTTGGTGTAGTTTTTGATATTTTACATAGTGTGTGTCATATATATTCACTGTCCTTTTTGATATTTTATTTACGGTATATAATATACTTTTGGTGTGATTTTTGAAATTTTATGTACAGTATATTAAATAGAATTACTGTAGTTTTTGATAGTTTACAGTATATATAACACATATTTGGTGTACTTTTTGATATTTTATGTACATTATGTAATATATATTTACTGTAATTTTTGATATTTTATTTACAGTATATAAAATGTATTTGGTGTACTTTTAGTTAATATTATATGTACAATATATGAAATATATTTACTGTACTTTTTGATATTTTATGTACAGTATATGAGATATATTTGGTGTCCTTTGATATTTACTGTAAATTATAAAATATATACTTGGTGTAGTTTTTGATATTTTACATAGTGTGTGTCATATATATTCACTGTCCTTTTTGATATTTTATTTACGGTATATAATATACATTTGGTGTGATTTTTGAAATTTTATGTACAGTATATTAAATATAATTACTGTAGTTTTTGATAGTTTACAGTATCTATAACACATATTTGGTGTACTTTTTGATATTTTATGTACAGTATGTAGTATATATTTACTGTAATTTTTGATATTTTATTTACAGAATATAAAATGTATTTGGTGTACTTTTAGTTAATATTATATGTACAATATATGTAATATATTTACTGTACTTTTTGATATTTTACATACAGTATATAAGATATATTTGGTGACCTTCCGATATTTTTTGTAAATTATATAATATATATTTGGTGTAAATTTGAATATTTTACATAGGGTGTGTAATATATATTTACTGTATTTTGGATATTTTATTTACACCATATAATGTACATTTGGAGTAATTTTTGATATTTTATGTACAGTATATTGAATATAATTACTGTAGTTTTTAATAGTTTATTTACAGTATATATAACACATATTTGGTGTACTTTTTGATATCTTATGTACAGTATGTAATATATATTTACTGTAATTTTTGATATTTTGTTTACAGTATATAAAATGTATTTGGTGTACTTTTAGTTAATATTATATGTACAATATATGAAATATATTTACTGTACTTTTTGATATTTTATGTACAGTATATGAGATATATTTGGTGTCCTTTGATATTTATTGTAAATTATAAAATATATACTTGGTGTAGTTTTTGATATTTTACATAGAGTGTGTCATATATATTCACAGTCCTTGGTGATATTTTATTTACGGTATATAATATACATTTGGTGTGATTTTTGAAATTTTATGTACAGTATATTAAATAGAATTACTGTAGTTTTTGATAGTTTACAGTATATATAACACATATTTGGTGTACTTTTTGATATTTTATGTACAGTATGTAATATATATTTACTGTAATTTTTGATATTTTATTTACAGTATATAAAATGTATTTGGTGTACTTTTAGTTAATATTATATGTACAATATATGAAATATATTTACTGTACTTTTTGATATTTTATGTACAGTATATGAGATATATTTGGTGTCCTTTGATATTTATTGTAAATTATAAAATATATACTTGGTGTAGTTTTTGATATTTTACATAGTGTGTGTCATATATATTCACTGTCCTTTTTGATATTTTATTTACGGTATATAATATACATTTGGTGTGATTTTTGAAATTTTATGTACAGTATATTAAATATAAATACTGTAGTTTTTGATAGTTTACAGTATATATAACACATATTTGGTGTACTTTTTGATATTTTATGTACAGTATGTAATATATATTTACTGTAATTTTTGATATTTTATTTACAGTATATAAAATGTATTTGGTGTACTTTTAGTTAATATTATATGTACAATATATGTAATATATTTACTGTACTTTTTGGTATTTTACATACAGTATATAAGATATATTTGGTGACCTTCCGATATTTTTTGTAAATTATATAATATATATTTGGTGTAAATTTGGATATTTTACATAGGGTGTGTAATATATATTTACTGTATTTTGGATATTTTATTTACACCATATAATGTACATTTGGAGTAATTTTTGATATTTTATGTACAGTATATTGAATATAATTACTGTAGTTTTTAATAGTTTATTTACAGTATATATAACACATATTTGGTGTACTTTTTGATATTTTATGTACAGTATGTAATATATATTTACTGTAATTTTTGATATTTTATTTACAGTATATAAAATGTATTTGGTGTACTTTTAGTTAATATTATATGTACAATATATGAAATATATTTACTGTACTTTTTGATATTTTATGTACAGTATATGAGATATATTTGGTGTCCTTTGAAATTTATTGTAAATTATAAAATATATACTTGGTGTAGTTTTTGATATTTTACATAGTGTGTGTCATATATATTCACTGTCCTTTTTGATATTTTATTTACGGTATATAATATACATTTGGTGTGATTTTTGAAATTTTATGTACAGTATATTAAATATAATTACTGTAGTTTTTGATAGTTTACAGTATATATAACACATATTTGGTGTACTTTTTGATATTTTATGTACAGTATGTAATATATATTTACTGTAATTTTTGATATTTTATTTACAGTATATAAAATGTATTTGGTGTACTTTTAGTTAATATTATATGTACAATATATGAAATATATTTACTGTACTTTTTGATATTTTATGTACAGTATATGAGATATATTTGGTGTCCTTTGATATTTATTGTAAATTATAAAATATATACTTGGTGTAGTTTTTGATATTTTACATAGTGTGTGTCATATATATTCACTGTCCTTTTTGATATTTTATTTACGGTATATAATATACATTTGGTGTGATTTTTGAAATTTTATGTACAGTATATTAAATATAAATACTGTAGTTTTTGATAGTTTACAGTATATATAACACATATTTGGTGTACTTTTTGATATTTTATGTACAGTATGTAATATATATTTACTGTAATTTTTGATATTTTATTTACAGTATATAAAATGTATTTGGTGTACTTTTAGTTAATATTATATGTACAATATATGTAATATATTTACTGTACTTTTTGGTATTTTACATACAGTATATAAGATATATTTGGTGACCTTCCGATATTTTTTGTAAATTATATAATATATATTTGGTGTAAATTTGGATATTTTACATAGGGTGTGTAATATATATTTACTGTATTTTGGATATTTTATTTACACCATATAATGTACATTTGGAGTAATTTTTGATATTTTATGTACAGTATATTGAATATAATTACTGTAGTTTTTAATAGTTTATTTACAGTATATATAACACATATTTGGTGTACTTTTTGATATTTTATGTACAGTATGTAATATATATTTACTGTAATTTTTGATATTTTATTTACAGTATATAAAATGTATTTGTTGTACTTTTAGTTAATATTATATGTACAATATATGTAATATATTTACTGTACTTTTTGATATTTTACATACAGTATATAAGATCTATTTGGTGACCTTCCGATATTTTTTGTAAATTATATAATATATATTTGGTGTAAATTTGGATATTTTACATAGGGTGTGTAATATATATTTACTGTATTTTGGATATTTTATTTACACCATATAATGTACATTTGGAGTAATTTTTGATATTTTATGTACAGTATATTGAATATAATTACTGTAGTTTTTAATAGTTTATTTACAGTATATATAACACATATTTGGTGTACTTTTTGATATTTTATGTATAGTATGTAATATATATTTACTGTAATTTTTGATATTTTATTTACAGTATATAAAATGTATTTGGTGTACTTTTAGTTAATATTATATGTACAATATATGAAATATATTTACTGTAGTTTTTGATATTTTACGTACAGTATATAGGATATATTTGGTGTCCTTCCGATATTTTTTGTAAATTATATGATGTATATTTGGTGTAATATTTGATATTTTACATAGGGTGTGTAATATATATTTACTGTATTTTGGATATATTATTTACACTATATAATGTACATTTGGAGTAATTTTTGACATTGTATGTACAGTATATTAAATATAATTACTGTAGTTTTTGATAGTTTATTTACAGTATATATAACACATGTTTGGTGTAATTTTTGATATTTTATGTACAGTATGTAATATATATTTACTGTATTTTTGATATTTTATTTACAGTATATAAAATGTATTTGGTGTACTTTTAGTTAATATTATATGTACAATATATGAAATATATTTACTGTACTTTTTGATATTTTATGTACAGTATATGAGATATATTTGGTGTCCTTTGATATTTATTGTAAATTATAAAATATATGCTTGGTGTAGTTTTTGATATTTTACATAGTGTGTGTCATATATATTCACTGTCCTTTTTGATATTTTATTTACGGTATATAATATACATTTGGTGTGATTTTTGAAATTTTACGTACAGTATATTAAATATAATTACTGTAGTTATTGATAGTTTACAGTATATATAACACATATTTGGTGTACTTTTTGATATTTTATGTACAGTATGTAATATATATTTACTGTACTTTTTGATATTTTATTTACAGTATATAAAATGTATTTGCTGTACTTTTAGTTAATATTATATGTACAATATATGTAATATATTTACTGTACTTTTTCATATTTTACATACAGTATATAAGATATATTTGGTGACCTTCCGATATTTTTTGTAAATTATATAATATATATTTGGTGTAAATTTGGATATTTTACATAGGGTGTGTAATATATATTTACTGTATTTTGGATATTTTATTTACACCATATAATGTACATTTGGAGTAATTTTTGATATTTTATGTACAGTATATTGAATATAATTACTGTAGTTTTTAATAGTTTATTTACAGTATATATAACACATATTTGGTGTACTTTTTGATATTTTATGTATAGTATGTAATATATATTTACTGTAATTTTTGATATTTTATTTACAGTATATAAAATGAATTTGGTGAACTTTTAGTTAATATTATATGTACAATATATGAAATATATTTACTGTACTTTTTGATATTTTATGTACAGTATATGAGATATATTTGGTGTCCTTTGATATTTATTGTAAATTACAAAATATATACTTGGTGTAGTTTTTGATATTTTACATAGTGTGTGTCATATATATTCACTGTCCTTTTTGATATTTTATTTACGGTATATAATATACATTTGGTGTGATATTTGAAATTTTATGTACAGTATATTAAATATAATTACTGTAGTTTTTGATAGTTTACAGTATCTATAACACATATTTGGTGCACTTTTTGATATTTTATGTACAGTATGTAATATATATTTACTGTAATTTTTGATATTTTATTTACAGAATATAAAATGTATTTGGTGTACTTTTAGTTAATATTATATGTACAATATATGTAATATATTTACTGTACTTTTTGATATTTTACATACAGTATATAAGATATATTTGGTGACCTTCCGATATTTTTTGTAAATTATATAATATATATTTGGTGTAAATTTGAATATTTTACATAGGGTGTGTAATATATATTTACTGTATTTTGGATATTTTATTTACACCATATAATGTACATTTGGAGTAATTTTTGATATTTTATGTACAGTATATTGAATATAATTACTGTAGTTTTTAATAGTTTATTTACAGTATATATAACACATATTTGGTGTACTTTTTGATATTTTATGTACAGTATGTAATATATATTTACTGTAATTTTTGATATTTTATTTACAGTGTATAAAATGTATTTGGTGTACTTTTAGTTAATATTATATGTACAATATATGAAATATATTTACTGTACTTTTTGATATTTTATGTACAGTATATGAGATATATTTGGTGTCCTTTGATATTTATTGTAAATTATAAAATATATACTTGGTGTAGTTTTTGATATTTTACATAGTGTGTGTCATATATATTCACTGTCCTTTTTGATATTTTATTTACGGTATATAATATACATTTGGTGTGATTTTTGAAATTTTATGTACAGTATATTAAATAGAATTACTGTAGTTTTTGATAGTTTACAGTATATATAACACATATTTGGTGTACTTTTTGATATTTTATGTACATTATGTAATATATATTTACTGTAATTTTTGATATTTTATTTACAGTATATAAAATGTATTTGGTGTACTTTTAGTTAATATTATATGTACAATATATGAAATATATTTACTGTACTTTTTGATATTTTATGTACAGTATATGAGATATATTTGGTGTCCTTTGATATTTATTGTAAATTATAAAATATATACTTGGTGTAGTTTTTGATATTTTACATAGTGTGTGTCATATATATTCACTGTCCTTTTTGATATTTTATTTACGGTATATAATATACATTTGGTGTGATTTTTGAAATTTTATGTACAGTATATTAAATATAATTACTGTAGTTTTTGATAGTTTACAGTATCTATAACACATATTTGGTGTACTTTTTGATATTTTATGTACAGTATGTAATATATATTTACTGTAATTTTTGATATTTTATTTACAGAATATAAAATGTATTTGGTGTACTTTTAGTTAATATTATATGTACAATATATGTAATATATTTACTGTACTTTTTGATATTTTACATACAGTATATAAGATATATTTGGTGACCTTCCGATATTTTTTGTAAATTATATAATATATATTTGGTGTAAATTTGAATATTTTACATAGGGTGTGTAATATATATTTACTGTATTTTGGATATTTTATTTACACCATATAATGTACATTTGGAGTAATTTTTGATATTTTATGTACAGTATATTGAATATAATTACTGTAGTTTTTAATAGTTTATTTACAGTATATATAACACATATTTGGTGTACTTTTTGATATCTTATGTACAGTATGTAATATATATTTACTGTAATTTTTGATATTTTATTTACAGTATATAAAATGTATTTGGTGTACTTTTAGTTAATATTATATGTACAATATATGAAATATATTTACTGTACTTTTTGATATTTTATGTACAGTATATGAGATATATTTGGTGTCCTTTGATATTTATTGTAAATTATAAAATATATACTTGGTGTAGTTTTTGATATTTTACATAGAGTGTGTCATATATATTCACTGTCCTTTGTGATATTTTATTTACGGTATATAATATACATTTGGTGTGATTTTTGAAATTTTATGTACAGTATATTAAATAGAATTACTGTAGTTTTTGATAGTTTACAGTATATATAACACATATTTGGTGTACTTTTTGATATTTTATGTACAGTATGTAATATATATTTACTGTAATTTTTGATATTTTATTTACAGTATATAAAATGTATTTGGTGTACTTTTAGTTAATATTATATGTACAATATATGAAATATATTTACTGTACTTTTTGATATTTTATGTACAGTATATGAGATATATTTGGTGTCCTTTGATATTTATTGTAAATTATAAAATATATACTTGGTGTAGTTTTTGATATTTTACATAGTGTGTGTCATATATATTCACTGTCCTTTTTGATATTTTATTTACGGTATATAATATACATTTGGTGTGATTTTTGAAATTTTATGTACAGTATATTAAATAGAATTACTGTAGTTTTTGATTGTTTACAGTATATATAACACATATTTGGTGTACTTTTTGATATTTTATGTACAGTATGTAATATATATTTACTGTAATTTTTGATATTTTATTTACAGTAGATAAAATGTATTTGGTGTACTTTTAGTTAATATTATATGTACAATATATGAAATATATTTACTGTACTTTTTGATATTTTATGTACAGTATATGAGATATATTTGGTGTCCTTTGATATTTATTGTAAATTATAAAATATATACTTGGTGTAGTTTTTGATATTTTACATAGTGTGTGTCATATATATTCACTGTCCTTCTCGATATTTTATTTACGGTATATAATATACATTTGGTGTGATTTTTGAAATTTTATGTACAGTATATTAAATAGAATTACTGTAGTTTTTGATAGTTTACAGTATATATAACACATATTTGGTGTACTTTTTGATATTTTATGTACAGTATGTAATATATATTTACTGTAATTTTTGATATTTTATTTACAGAATATAAAATGTATTTGGTGTACTTTTAGTTAATATTATATGTACAATATATGTAGTATATTTACTGTACTTTTTGATATTTTACATACAGTATATAAGATACATTTGGTGACCTTCCGATATTTTTTGTAAATTATATAATATATATTTGTTGTAAATTTGGATATTTTACATAGGGTGTGTAATATATATTTACTGTATTTTGGATATTTTATTTACACCATATAATGTACATTTGGAGTAATTTTTGATATTTTATGTACAGTATATTGAATATAATTACTGTAGTTTTTAATAGTTTATTTACAGTATATATAACACATATTTGGTGTACTTTTTGATATTTTATGTACAGTATGTAATATATATTTACTGTAATTTTTGATATTTTATTTACAGTATATAAAATGTATTTGGTGTACTCTTAGTTAATATTATATGTACAATATATGAAATATATTTACTGTACTTTTTGATATTTTATGTACAGTGTATGAGATATATTTGGTGTCCCTTGAAATTTATTGTAAATTATAAAATATATACTTGGTGTAGTTTTTGATATTTTACATAGTGTGTGTCATATATATTCACTGTCCTTTTTGATATTTTATTTACGGTATATAATATACATTTGGTGTGATTTTTGAAATTTTATGTACAGTATATTAAATATAATTACTGTAGTTTTTGATAGTTTACAGTATATATAACACATATTTGGTGTACTTTTTGATATTTTATGTACATTATGTAATATATATTTACTGTAATTTTTGATATTTTATTTACAGTATATAAAATGTATTTGGTGTACTTTTAGTTAATATTATATGTACAATATATGAAATATATTTACTGTACTTTTTGATATTTTATGTACAGTATATGAGATATATTTGGTGTCCTTTGATATTTATTGTAAATTATAAAATATATACTTGGTGTAGTTTTTGATATTTTACATAGTGTGTGTCATATATATTCACTGTCCTTTTTGATATTTTATTTACGGGATATAATATACATTTGGTGTGATTTTTGAAATTTTATGTACAGTATATTAAATATAAATACTGTAGTTTTTGATAGTTTACAGTATATATAACACTTATTTGGTGTACTTTTTGATATTTTATGTACAGTATGTAATATATATTTACTGTAATTTTTGATATTTTATTTACAGTATATAAAATGTATTTGGTGTACTTTTAGTTAATATTATATGTACAATATATGTAATATATTTACTGTACTTTTTGGTATTTTACATACAGTATATAAGATATATTTGGTGACCTTCCGATATTTTTTGTAAATTATATAATATATATTTGGTGTAAATTTGTATATTTTACATAGGGTGTGTAATATATATTTACTGTATTTTGGATATTTTATTTACACCATATAATGTACATTTGGAGTAATTTTTGATATTTTATGTACAGTATATTGAATATAATTACTGTAGTTTTTAATAGTTTATTTACAGTATATATAACACATATTTGGTGTACTTTTTGATATTTTATGTACAGTATGTAATATATATTTACTGTAATTTTTGATATTTTATTTACAGTATATAAAATGTATTTGGTGTACTTTTAGTTAATATTATATGTACAATATATGAAATATATTTACTGTACTTTTTGATATTTTATGTACAGTATATGAGATATATTTGGTGTCCTTTGAAATTTATTGTAAATTATAAAATATATACTTGGTGTAGTTTTTGATATTTTACATAGTGTGTGTCATATATATTCACTGTCCTTTTTGATATTTTATTTACGGTATATAATATACATTTGGTGTGATTTTTGAAATTTTATGTACAGTATATTAAATATAATTACTGTAGTTTTTGATAGTTTACAGTATATATAACACATATTTGGTGTACTTTTTGATATTTTATGTACATTATGTAATATATATTTACTGTAATTTTTGATATTTTATTTACAGTATATAAAATGTATTTGGTGTACTTTTAGTTAATATTATATGTACAATATATGAAATATATTTACTGTACTTTTTGATATTTTATGTACAGTATATGAGATATATTTTGTGTCCTTTGATATTTATTGTAAATTATAAAATATATACTTGGTGTAGTTTTTGATATTTTACATAGTGTGTGTCATATATATTCACTGTCCTTTTTGATATTTTATTTACGGTATATAATATACATTTGGTGTGATTTTTGAAATTTTATGTACAGTATATTAAATAGAATTACTGTAGTTTTTGATAGTTTACAGTATATATAACACATATTTGGTGTACTTTTTGATATTTTATGTACAGTATGTAATATATATTTACTGTAATTTTTGATATTTTATTTACAGTAGATAAAATGTATTTGGTGTACTTTTAGTTAATATTATATGTACAATATATGAAATATATTTACTGTACTTTTTGATATTTTATGTACAGTATATGAGATATATTTGGTGTCCTTTGATATTTATTGTAAATTATAAAATATATACTTGGTGTAGTTTTTGATATTTTACATAGTGTGTGTCATATATATTCACTGTCCTTCTCGATATTTTATTTACGGTATATAATATACATTTGGTGTGATTTTTGAAATTTTATGTACAGTATATTAAATAGAATTACTGTAGTTTTTGATAGTTTACAGTATATATAACACATATTTGGTGTACTTTTTGATATTTTATGTACAGTATGTAATATATATTTACTGTAATTTTTGATATTTTATTTACAGAATATAAAATGTATTTGGTGTACTTTTAGTTAATATTATATGTACAATATATGTAGTATATTTACTGTACTTTTTGATATTTTACATACAGTATATAAGATACATTTGGTGACCTTCCGATATTTTTTGTAAATTATATAATATATATTTGTTGTAAATTTGGATATTTTACATAGGGTGTGTAATATATATTTACTGTATTTTGGATATTTTATTTACACCATATAATGTACATTTGGAGTAATTTTTGATATTTTATGTACAGTATATTGAATATAATTACTGTAGTTTTTAATAGTTTATTTACAGTATATATAACACATATTTGGTGTACTTTTTGATATTTTATGTACAGTATGTAATATATATTTACTGTAATTTTTGATATTTTATTTACAGTATATAAAATGTATTTGGTGTACTCTTAGTTAATATTATATGTACAATATATGAAATATATTTACTGTACTTTTTGATATTTTATGTACAGTGTATGAGATATATTTGGTGTCCCTTGAAATTTATTGTAAATTATAAAATATATACTTGGTGTAGTTTTTGATATTTTACATAGTGTGTGTCATATATATTCACTGTCCTTTTTGATATTTTATTTACGGTATATAATATACATTTGGTGTGATTTTTGAAATTTTATGTACAGTATATTTAATATAATTACTGTAGTTTTTGATAGTTTACAGTATATATAACACATATTTGGTGTACTTTTTGATATTTTATGTACATTATGTAATATATATTTACTGTAATTTTTGATATTTTATTTACAGTATATAAAATGTATTTGGTGTACTTTTAGTTAATATTATATGTACAATATATGAAATATATTTACTGTACTTTTTGATATTTTATGTACAGTATATGAGATATATTTGGTGTCCTTTGATATTTATTGTAAATTATAAAATATATACTTGGTGTAGTTTTTGATATTTTACATAGTGTGTGTCATATATATTCACTGTCCTTTTTGATATTTTATTTACGGTATATAATATACATTTGGTGTGATTTTTGAAATTTTATGTACAGTATATTAAATATAATTACTGTAGTTTTTGATAGTTTACAGTATCTATAACACATATTTGGTGTACTTTTTGATATTTTATGTACAGTATGTAATATATATTTACTGTAATTTTTGATATTTTATTTACAGAATATAAAATGTATTTGGTGTACTTTTAGTTAATATTATATGTACAATATATGTAATATATTTACTGTACTTTTTGATATTTTACATACAGTATATAAGATATATTTGGTGACCTTCCGATATTTTTTGTAAATTATATAATATATATTTGGTGTAAATTTGAATATTTTACATAGGGTGTGTAATATATATTTACTGTATTTTGGATATTTTATTTGCACCATATAATGTACATTTGGAGTAATTTTTGATATTTTATGTACAGTATATTGAATATAATTACTGTAGTTTTTAATAGTTTATTTACAGTATATATAACACATATTTGGTGTACTTTTTGATATTTTATGTACAGTATGTAATATATATTTACTGTAATTTTTGATATTTTATTTACAGTATATAAAATGTATTTGGTGTACTTTTAGTTAATATTATATGTACAATATATGAAATATATTTACTGTACTTTTTGATATTTTATGTACAGTATATGAGATATATTTGGTGTCCTTTGATATTTATTGTAAATTATAAAATATATACTTGGTGTAGTTTTTGATATTTTACATAGAGTGTGTCATATATATTCACTGTCCTTTGTGATATTTTATTTACGGTATATAATATACATTTGGTGTGATTTTTGAAATTTTATGTACAGTATATTAAATAGAATTACTGTAGTTTTTGATAGTTTACAGTATATATAACACATATTTGGTGTACTTTTTGATATTTTATGTACAGTATGTAATATATATTTACTGTAATTTTTGATATTTTATTTACAGTATATAAAATGTATTTGGTGTACTTTAAGTTAATATTATATGTACAATATATGAAATATATTTACTGTACTTTTTGATATTTTATGTACAGTATATGAGATATATTTGGTGTCCTTTGATATTTATTGTAAATTATAAAATATATACTTGGTGTAGTTTTTGATATTTTACATAGTGTGTGTCATATATATTCACTGTCCTTTTTGATATTTTATTTACGGTGTATAATATATATTTGGTGTGATTTTTGAAATTTTATGTACAGTATATTAAATATAAATACTGTAGTTTTTGATAGTTTACAGTATATATAACACATATTTGGTGTACTTTTTGATATTTTATGTACAGTATGTAATATATATTTACTGTAATTTTTGATATTTTATTTACAGAATATAAAATGTATTTGGTGTACTTTTAGTTAATATTATATGTACAATATATGTAATATATTTACTGTACTTTTTGATATTTTACATACAGTATATAAGATACATTTGGTGACCTTCCGATATTTTTTGTAAATTATATAATATATATTTGTTTTAAATTTGGATATTTTACATAGGGTGTGTAATATATATTTACTGTATTTTGGATATTTTATTTACACCATATAATGTACATTTGGAGTAATTTTTGATATTTTATGTACAGTATATTGAATATAATTACTGTAGATTTTAATAGTTTATTTACAGTATATATAACACATATTTGGTGTACTTTTTGATATTTTATGTACAGTATGTAATATATATTTACTGTAATTTTTGATATTTTATTTACAGTATATAAAATGTATTTGGTGTACTTTTAGTTAATATTATATGTACAATATATGAAATATATTTACTGTACTTTTTGATATTTTATGTACAGTATATGAGATATATTTGGTGTCCTTTGAAATTTATTGTAAATTTTAAAATATATACTTGGTGTAGTTTTTGATATTTTACATAGTGTGTGTCATATATATTCACTGTCCTTTTTTATATTTTATTTACGGTATATAATATACATTTGGTGTGATTTTTGAAATTTTATGTACAGTATATTAAATATAATTACTGTAGTTTTTGATAGTTTACAGTATATATAACACATATTTGGTGTACTTTTTGATATTTTATGTACAGTATGTAATATATATTTACTGTAATTTTTGATATTTTATTTACAGTATATAAAATGTATTTGGTGTACTTTTAGTTAATATTATATGTACAATATATGAAATATATTTACTGTACTTTTTGATATTTTATGTACAGTATATGAGATATATTTGGTGTCCTTTGATATTTATTGTAAATTATAAAATATATACTTGGTGTAGTTTTTGATATTTTACATAGTGTGTGTCATATATATTCACTGTCCTTTTTGATATTTTATTTACGGTATATAATATACATTTGGTGTGATTTTTGAAATTTTATGTACAGTATATTAAATAGAATTAGTGTAGTTTTTGATAGTTTACAGTATATATAACACATATTTGGTGTACTTTTTGATATTTTATGTACAGTGTGTAATATATATTTACTGTAATTTTTGATATTTTATTTACAGAATATAAAATGTATTTGGTGTACTTTTAGTTAATATTATATGTACAATATATGTAATATATTTACTGTACTTTTTGATATTTTACATACAGTATATAAGATCTATTTGGTGACCTTCCGATATTTTTTGTAAATTATATAATATATATTTGGTGTAAATTTGGATATTTTACATTGGGTGTGTAATATATATTTACTGTATTTTGGATATTTTATTTACACCATATAATGTACATTTGGTGTAATTTTTGATATTTTATGTACAGTATATTGAATATAATTACTGTAGTTTTTAATAGTTTATTTACAGTATATATAACACATATTTGGTGTACTTTTTGATATTTTATGTACAGTATGTAATATATATTTACTGTAATTTTTGATATTTTATTTACAGTATATAAAATGTATTTGGTGTACTTTTAGTTAATATTATATGTACAATATATGAAATATATTTACTGTACTTTTTGATATTTTATGTACAGTATATGAGATATATTTGGTGTCCTTTGATATTTATTGTAAATTATAAAATATATACTTGGTGTAGTTTTTGATATTTTACATAGTGTGTGTCATATATATTCACTGTCCTTTTTGATATTTTATTTACGGTATATAATATACATTTGGTGTGATTTTTGAAATTTTATGTACAGTATATTAAATAGAATTACTGTAGTTTTTGATAGTTTACAGTATATATAACACATATTTGGTGTACTTTTTGATATTTTATGTACAGTATGTAATATATATTTACTGTAATTTTTGATATTTTATTTACAGTAGATAAAATGTATTTGGTGTACTTTTAGTTAATATTATATGTACAATATATGAAATATATTTACTGTACTTTTTGATATTTTATGTACAGTATATGAAATATATTTGGTGTCCTTTGATATTTATTGTAAATTATAAAATATATACTTGGTGTAGTTTTTGATATTTTACATAGTGTGTGTCATATATATTCACTGTCCTTTTTGATATTTTATTTACGGTATATAATATACATTTGGTGTGATTTTTGAAATTTTATGTACAGTATATTAAATATAAATACTGTAGTTTTTGATAGTTTACAGTATATATAACACATATTTGGTGTACTTTTTGATATTTTATGTACATTATGTAATATATATTTACTGTAATTTTTGATATTTTATGTACAGTATATAAAATGTATTTGGTGTACTTTTAGTTAATATTATATGTACAATATATGTAATATATTTACTGTACTTTTTGGTATTTTACATACAGTATATAAGATATATTTGGTGACCTTCCGATATTTTTTGTAAATTATATAATATATATTTGGTGTAAATTTGGATAATTTACATAGGGTGTGTATCATATATTTACTGTATTTTGGATATTTTATTTACACCATATAATGTAGATTTGTAGTAATTTTTGATATTTTATGTACAGTATATTGAATATAATTACTGTAGTTTTTAATAGTTTATTTACAGTATATATAACACATATTTGGTGTACTTTTTGATATTTTATGTACAGTATGTAATATATATTTACTGTAATTTTTGATATTTTATTTACAGTATATAAAATGTATTTGGTGTACTTTTAGTTAATATTATATGTACAATATATGAAATATATTTACTGTACTTTTTGATATTTTATGTACAGTATATGAGATATATTTGGTGTCCTTTGATATTTATTGTATATCATAAAATATATACTTGGTGTAGTTTTTGATATTTTACATAGTGTGTGTCATATATATTCACTGTCCTTTTTGATATTTTATTTACGGTATATAATATACATTTGGTGTGATTTTTGAAATTTTATGTACAGTATATTAAATAGAATTACTGTAGTTTTTGATATTTTACAGTATATATAACACATATTTGGTGTACTTTTTGATATTTTATGTACATTATGTAATATATATTTACCGTAATTTTTGATATTTTATTTACAGAATATAAAATGTATTTGGTGTACTTTTAGTTAATATTATATGTACAATATATGTAATATATTTACTGTAATTTTGATATTTTACATACAGTATATAAGATATATTTGGTGACCTTCCAATATTTTTTGTAAATTATATAATATATATTTGGTGTAAATTTGGATATTTTACATAGGGTGTGTAATATATATTTCCTGTATTTTGGATATTTTATTTACACCATATAATGTACATTTGGAGTAATTTTTGATATTTTATGTACAGTATATTGAATATAATTACTGTAGTTTTTAATAGTTTATTTACAGTATATATAACACATATTTGGTGTACTTTTTGATATTTTATGTACAGTATGTAATATATATTTACTGTAATTTTTGATATTTTATTTACAGTATATAAAATGTATTTGGTGTACTTTTAGTTAATATTATATGTACAATATATGAAATATATTTACTGTACTTTTTGATATTTTATGTACAGTATATGAGATATATTTGGTGTCCTTTGATATTTATTGTATATTATAAAATATATACTTGGTGTAATTTTTGATATTTTACATAGTGTGTGTCATATATATTCACTGTCCTTTTTGATATTTTATATACGTTATATAATATACATTTGGTGTGATTTTTGAAATTTTATGTACAGTACATTAAATAGAATTACTGTAGTTTTTGATAGTTTACAGTATATATAACACATATTTGGTGTACTTTTTGATATTTTATGTACAGTATGTAATATATATTTACTGTAATTTTTGGTATTTTATTTACAGTATATAAAATGTATTTGGTGTACTTTTAGTTAATATTATATGTACAACATATGTAATATATTTACTGTACTTTTTGATATTTTACATACAGTATATAAGATATATGTGGTGACCTTCCGATATTTTTTGTAAATTATATAATATATATTTGGTGTAAATTTGGATATTTTACATAGGGTGTGTAATATATATTTACTGTATTTTGGATATTTTATTTAAACCATATAATGTACATTTGGAGTAATTTTTGATATTTTATGTACAGTATATTAAATATAATTACTGTAGTTTTTGATAGTTTATTTACAGTATATATAACACATATTTGGTGTACTTTTTGATATTTTATGTACAGTGTATAATATATATTTGGTGTCCTTTTGATATTTTATGTGAATTTTATAATATATATTTGGTGTAGTTTTTGATATTTTACATAGGGTGTGTAATATATATTTACTGTAATTTTTGATATTTTATTTACATTAAATAATAAACATTTGGAGTAATTTTTGATATTTTATGTACAGTATATTAAATATAATTACTGTAGTTTTTGATAGTTTATTTACTGTATATATAACACATATTTGGTGTACATTTTGATATTTTATGTACAGTATGTAATATATATTTACTGTACTTTTTGATGTTTTATTTACAGTATATAAAATGAATTTGGTGTACTTTTAGTTAATGTTGTATATACAATATATGAAATATATTTACTGTACTTTTTGATATTTCATGTTCAGTATATAAGGTATATTTGGCGTCCTTTTGATATATTATGTAAATTATATAATATATATATGGTGTAGTTTCTGATATTTTACATAGGGTGTGCAATATATATTTACTGTACTTTTAGATATTTTATTTACAGTAAATAATATATATTTGGTGTAATTTTTGATATTTTATGTACAGTATATTAAATATTATTAGTGTAGTTTTGATAGTTTATTTACAGTATATATAACACATATTTGGTGTACTTTTTCGTATTTTATGTACAGTATGTAATATATATTTACTGTACTAATTGATATTTTATTTACAGTATATAAAATGTATTTGGTGTACTTTTAGTTAATATTATATGTACAATATATGAAATATATTTACTGTACATTTTGATATTTTATGTAGAGTATATATGATATATTTGGTGTCCTTTTGATATTTTATGTAAATTACATAATATATATTTGGTGTAGATTGTGATATTTTACATAGGGTGTGGAAGATATATTTACTGTCCTTTTTGATATTTTATTTACAGTAAATAACGTACATTTGGTTTAATTTTTAATATTTCATGTACAGTATATTTAATATAATTACTGCATTTTTTGATAGTTTATTTACAGTATATATAACATATATTTGGTGTACTTTTTGATATTTTATGTACAGAATGTGATATATATTTACTGTACCTTTTGATATTTTATTTACAGTATATAAAATGTATTTGGTGTACTTTTAGTTAATATTATATGTACAATATATGAAATATATTTACTGTACTTTTTGATATTTTATGTACAGTATAGAAGATATATTTGGTGTCCTTTTGATACTTTATGTAAATTATATAATATATATTTGGTGTAGATTGTGATATTTTACATATGGTGTGCAATATATATTTACTGTACTTTTTGATATTTTATTTACAGTAAATAATATACATTTGGTGTAATTTTTGATATTTTATGTACAGTATGTTAAATATAATTACTGTAGTTTTTGATAGTTTATTTACAGTATATATAACACATATTTGGTGTACTTTTTGATATTTTATGTAGAGTATGTAATATATATTTACTGTACTTTTTGATATTTTATTTACAGTATATAAAATGTATTTGGTGTACTTTTAGTTGATATTATATGTACAATATATGAAATATATTTACTGTACATTTTGTTATTTTATGTACAGTATAGAAGATATATTTGGTGTCCTTTTGATATTTTATATAAATTATATAATATATATTTGGTGTAGATTGTGATATTTTACATATGGTGTGTAAGATATATTTACTGTACTTTTTGATATTTTATTTACAGTAAATAATATACATTTGGTGTAATTTTGATATTTTACGTACAGTATATTAAATATAATTACTGCAGTTTTTGACAGTTTATTTACAGTATATATAACACATATTTGGTGTACTTTTTGATATTTTATGTACAGAATGTAATATATATTTACTGTACTTTTTGATATTTTATATACAGTATATAAAATGTATTTGGTGTACTTTTAGTTAATATTATATGTACAATATATGAAATATATTTACTGTAATTTTTGATATTTTATGTACAGTATAGAAGATATATTTGGTGTCCTTTTGATATTTTATGTAAATTACATAATATATATTTGGTGTAGTTTGTGATATTTTACATAGGGTGTGTAATATATGTTTACTGTACTTTTTGATATTTTATTTACAGTATATAATATACATTTGGTGTAATTTTTGATATTTTATGTACAGTATAGTAAATATAATTACTGTAGTTTTTGATAGTTTATTTACAGTATATATAACACATATTTGGTGTACTTTTTGATATTTTATGTACAGTATGTAATATATATTTACTGTACTTTTTGATATTTTATTTTCAGTATACAGAATGTATTTGGTGTACTTTTAGATAATAATATATGTACAATGTATGAAATATAATTACTGTACTTTTTGATATTTTATGTACAATATATAAGATATATTTGGTGTCCTTTTTATATTCTATGTAAATTATATAATATATATTTGGTGTAATTTTTGATATTTTACATAGGGTGTGTAGTATATATTTACTGTCCTATTTGATATTTTATTTACAGTATTTAATTTATATGTGGTGTAATTTTTGATATTTTATATACAGTACGTTGAATATGATTACTGTAGTTTTTGATATTTACAGTATATACAACACATATTTGGTGTAATTTTTGATATTTTATGTACAGTATGTAATATATATTTACTGTACTTTTTGATATTTTATTTACAGTATATAAAATGTATTTGGTGTACTTTTAGTTAATATTAAATATACACTATATGAAATATATTTACTGTACTTTTGATAATTTATGTACAGTGTATAATATATATTTGGTGTCCTTTTGATATTTTATGTGAATTTTATAATATATATTTGGTGTAGTTTTTGATATTTTACATAGGGTGTGTAATATATATTTACTGTAATTTTTGATATTTTATTTTCAGTAAATAATATACATTTGGTGTAATTTTTGATATTTTATGTACAGTATATTATATATAATTACTGTAGTTTTTGATTGTTTATTTACAGTATATATAACACATATTTGGTGTACTTTTTGATATTTTATGTACAGTATGAAATATATATTTACTGTAATTTTTGGTAATTTATTTACAGTATATAAAATGTATTTGGTGTACTTTTAGTTAATATTATATATAGAATATATGAAATATATCTACTGTACTTTTTGATGTTTCATGTTCAGTATATAAGGTATATTTGTTGTCCTTTTGATATATTATGTAAATTATATAATATATATGGTGTAGTTTCTGATATATTACATAGGGTGTGTAATATATATTTACTGTAATTTTTGATATTTTATTTACAGTAAATAATATATATTTGGTGTAATTTTTGATATTTTATGTACAGTATATTAAATATAATTAGTGTAGTTTTGATAGTTTATTTACAGTATATATAACACATATTTGGTGTACTTTTTCATATTTTAAGTACAGTATGTAATATATATTTACTGTACTATTTGATATTTTATTTACAGTATATAAAATGTATTTGATGTACTTTTAGTTAATATTATATGTACAATATATGAAATATATTTACTGTATATTTTGATATTTTATGTACAGTATATATGAGATATTTGGTGTCCTTTTGATATTTTATGTAAATTATATAATATATATTTGGTGTAGAATGTGATATTTTACATAGGGTGTGTAAGATATATTTACTGTTCTTTTTGATATTTTATTTACAGTAAATAACGTACATTTGGTGTAATTTTTGATATTTCATGTACAGTATATTTAATATAATTACTGCAGTTTTTGACAGTTTATTTACAGTATATATAACACATATTTGGTGTACTTTTTGATATTTTATGTACAGAATGTAATATATATTTACTGTAATTTTTGATATTTTATTTACAGTATATAAAATGTATTTGGTGTACTTTTAGTTAATAGTATATGTACAATATATGAAATATATTTACTGCAAATTTTGATATTTTATGTTCAGTATATAAGGTATATTTTGTTTCCTTTTGATATTTTATGTAAATTATATAATATATATTTGGTGTAGTTTGTGATATTTTACATAGGGTGTGTAATATATATTTACTGTAATATTTGGTATTTTACTTACAGTAAATAATATACATTTGGTGTAATTTTTGATATTTTATGTACAGTATATGAAATATAATTACTGTAGTTTTTGATAGTTTATTTACAGTATATATAACACATATTTGGTGTACCTTTTTATATTTTATGTACAGTATGTAATATATGTTTACTGTAATTTTTGATATTTTATTTACACTATATAAAATGTATTTGGTGTACTTTTAGTTAATATTATATGTACAATATATGAAATATATTTACTGTACTTTTTGATATTTTATGTACAGTATATAAGATATATTTGGTGTCCTTTTTATATTTTATGTAAATTATATAATATATATTTGGTGTAGATTGTGATATTTTACATATGGTGTGTAATATATATTCACTGTACATTTTGATATTTTATTTACACTATATAAAATGTATTTGGTGTACTTTTAGTTAATATTATATGTACAATATATGAAATATATTTACTGTACATTTGATAATTTATGTAGAGTATATAAGATATATTTGGTGTCCTTTTGATATTTTATGTAAATTATAAAATATATATTTAGTGTAGTTTGTGATATTTTACATGGGGTGTGTAATATATATTTAGTGTACATTTTGATATTATATTTACAGTATATAATAAATATTTCGTTTAATTTTTGATATTTTATGTACAGTATATTAAATATAATTACTGTAGTTTTTGATAGTTTATTTACATTATATATAACACATATTTGGTGTACTTTTTGATATTTTATGTACACTATGTAATATATATTTACTGTACTTTTCGATATTTTATTTACAGTGTATAAAATATATTTGGTGTACTTTTAGTTAATATTATATGTACAATATATGAATTATATTTACTGTACTTTTTGATATTTCATGTTCAGTATATAAGGTATATTTGGTGTCCTTTTGATATATTATGTAAATTATATAATATATATATGGTGTAGTTTCTGATATTTTACATAGGGTGTGTAATATATATTTACTGTACTTTTTGATATTTTATTTACAGTAAATAATATATATTTGGTGTAATTTTTGATATTTTATGTACAGTATATTAAACATAATTAGTGTAGTTTTGAAAGTTTATTTACAGTATATATAACACATATTTGGTGTACTTTTTGATATTTTATGTACGGTATGTAATATATATTCACTGTAATTTTTGATAATTTATTTACAGTATATAAAATGTATTTGGTGTACTTTTAGTTAATATTATATGTACAATATATGAAATATATTTACTGTACATTTGATATTTTATGTACAGTATTGAAGATATATTTGGTGTCCTTTTGATATTTTATGTAAATTATATAATATATATTTGGTGTAGTTTGTGATATTTTACATAGGGTGTGTAATTTATCTTTACTGTACTTTTTGATATTCTATTTACACTATATAACATACATTTGGTGTAATATTTGATATTTTATGTACAGTATATTAAATATAATTACTGTAGTTTTTGATAGTTTATTTACAGAATATATAACACATATTTGGTGTACTTTTTGATATTTTATGTACAGTATGTAATATATATTTACTGTAATTTTTGATAATTTATTTATAGTATACAGAATGTATTTGGTGTACTTTTCGTTAATATTATATGTACAATATATGAAATATATTTACTGTACTTTTTGATATTTTATGTACAGTATAGAAGATATATTTGGTGTCCTTTTGATATTTTATGTAAATTATATAATATATATGGTGTAGATTGTGATATTTTACATATGGTGTGCAATATATATTTACTGTACTTTTTGATATTTTATTTACAGTAAATAATATACATTTGGTGTAATTTTTGATATTTTATGTACAGTATATTAAATATAATTACTGTAGTATTTTATAGTTTATTTACAGTATATATAACACATATTTGGTGTACTTTTTGATATTTTATGTACAGTATGTAATATATATTTACTGTACTTTTTGATATTTTATTTACAGTTTATAAAATGTATTTGGTGTACTTTTAGTTAATATTATATGTACAATATATGAAATATATTTACTGTACATTTTGATATTTTATGTACAGTATAGAAGATATATTTGGTGTCCTTTTGATATTTTATGTAAATTATATAATATATATTTGGTGTAGATTGTGATATTTTACATATGGTGTGTAAGATATATTTACTGTACTTTTTGATATTTTATTTACAGTAAATAATATACATTTGGTGTAATTTTTGATATTTTATGTACAGTATATTAAATATAATTACTGCAGTTTTTGATAGTTTATTTACAGTATATATAACACATATTTGGTGTACTTTTTGATATTTTATGTACAGAATGTAATATATATTTACTGTACTTTTTGATATTTTATTTACAGTATATAAAATGTATTTGGTGTACTTTTAGTTAATATTATATGTACAATACATGAAATATATTTACTGTAATTTTTGATATTTTATGTAGAGTATAGAAGATATATTTGGTGTCCTTTTGATATTTTATGTAAATTACAGAATATATATTTGTTGTAGTTTGTGATATTTTACATAGGGTGTGTAATATATATTTACTGTAATTTTTGATATTTTATTTACAGTAAATAATATACATTTGGTGTAATTTTTGATATTTTATGTACAGTATATTAACTATAATTACTGTAGTTTTTGATTGTTTATTTACAGTATATATAACACATATTTTGTGTACTTTTTGATATTTTATGTACAGAATGTAATATATATTTACTGAACTTTTGATATTTTATTTACAGTATATAAAATGTATTTGGTGTACTTTTAGTTAATATTGTATGTACAATATAGGAAATATATTTACTGTACATTTTGATATTTCATGTTCAGTATATAAGGTATATTTGGTGTCCTTTTGATATTTTATGTAAATTATATAATATATATTTGGTGTAGATTGTGATATTTTACATAGGGTGTGTAAGATATATTTACTGTACTTTTTCATATTTTATTTACAGTAAATAATATACATTTGGTGTAATTTTTGATATTTTATGTACAGTATATTATATATAATTACTGTGGATTTGATAGTTTATTTACAGTATATATTACACATATTTGGTGTACTTTTTGATATTTTCTGTACAGTATGTAATATATATTTACTCTACTATTTGATATTTTATTTACAGTATATAAAATGTATTTGGTGTACTTTTAGTTAATATTATATGTACAATATATGAAATATATTTACGGTACATTTTGATATTTTATGTTCAGCATATAAGGTATATATGGTGTCCTTTTGATATTTTATGTAAATTACATAATATAAATTTGGTGTAGATGGTGATATTTTACATAGGGTGTGTAATATATATTTACTGTACATTTTGATATTTTATTTACACTATATAAAATATATTTGGTGTACTTTTAGTTAACATTATATGTACAATATATGAAATATATTTACTGTAATTTTGATATTTTTTGTACAGTATAGAAGATATATTTGGTGTCCTTTTGATATTTAATGTAAATTATATAATATATATTTGGTGTAGATTGCGATATTTTACATAGGGTGTGTAAGATATATTTACTGTACTTTTTGATATTTTATTTACAGTATATAAAATGTATTTGGTGTACTTTTAATTAATATTATATGTACAATATATGAAATATATTTACTGTACATTTTGATATTTCATGTACAGTATATAAGATATAATTGGTGTCCTTTTGATATTTTATATAAATTATATAATATATATTTGGTGTAGTTTGTGATATTTTACATAGGGTGTGTAATATATATTTACTGTACTTTTTGGTATTTTCTTTACAGTAAATAATATATATTTGGTTTAATTTTTGATATTTTATGTACAGTATATTAAATATAATTAGTGTAGTTTTGATAGTATATTTACAGTATATATAACATATATTTGGTGTACTTTTTGATATTTTATGTACAGTATGTAATATATATTTACTGTAATTTTTGATAATTTAATTACAGTATATAAAATGAATTTGCTGTACTTTTAGTTAATATTATATATACAATATATGAAATATATTTACTGTACATTTTGATATTTTATGTACAGTATAGAAGATATATTTGGTGTCCTTTAGATATTTTATGTAAATTATATAATATATATTTGGTGAAGTTTGTGATATTTTACATAGGGTGTGTAATATATATTTATTGTACTTTTTGATATTTTATTTACAGTATATAATATACATTCGGTGTAATTTTTTATATTTTATGTACAGTATATTTAATATAATTAATGTAGTTTTAATAGTTTTTTTACAGTATATATAACACATATTTTGTGTACTTTTTGATATTTTTTGTACAGTATGTAATATAGATTTACTGTAATTTTTGATAATTTATTTACAGTATATAAAATGTATTTGGTGTACTTTTAGTTAATATTATATGTACAATATATGAAATATATTTACTGTACTTTTTGATATTTTATGTACAGTATATAAGATATATTTGGTGTCCTTTTGATATTTTATGTAAATTATATAATATATATTTGGTGTAGTTGGTGATATTATACATAGGGTGTGTAATATATATTTACTGTACTTTTTGATATTTTATTTACAGTATATAATAGACATTTGGTGTAATTTTTGATATTTTATGTACAGTATAGTAAATATAATTACTGTAGATTTTGATAGTTTATTTACAGTATATATTACACATATTTGGATTACTTTTTGATATTTTATGTACACTATGTAATATATATTTACTGTACTTTTTGATATTTTTTTTACAGTATATAAAATGTGTTTGGTGTACTTTTAGTTAATATTATATATACAATATATGAAATATATTTACTGTACTTTTTGATATTTTATGTAGAGTATAGAAGATATATTTGGTGTCCTTTTGATATTTTATGTAAATTATATAATATATATTTGGTGTAGTTTGTGATATTTCATAGGGTGTGTAATGTGTACTTACTGTATTTTTGATATTTTATTTACAGTATATAATATACATGTGGTGTAATTTTTGATATTTTATGTACAGTATATTAAATATAATTACTGTAGTTTTTGAGAGTTTATTTACAGTATATATAACACATATTTAGTGTACTTTTTGATATTTTCTGTACAGTATGTAATATATATTTACTGTAATTTTGATATTTTATTTTCAGTATACAAAATGTATTTGGTGTACTTTTAGTTAATAATATATGTACAATGTATGAAATATATATACTGTACTTTTTGATATTTTATGTACAATATATAAGATATATTTGGTGTCCTTTTTATATTCTATGTAAATTATATAATATATATTTGGTGTAATTTTTGATATTTTACATAGGGTGTGTAGTATATATTTACTGTCCTTTTTGATATTTTATTTACAGTATTTAATGTATATTTGGTGTAATTTTTGATATTTTATATACAGTACATTGAATATGATTACTGTAGTTTTTGATATTTACAGTATATATAACACATATTTGGTGTACATTTTGATATTTTATGTACAGTATGTAATATAAATTTACTGTAATTTTGATATTTTATTTACAGTATATAAAATGTATTTGGTGTACTTATAGTTAATATTATATGTACAATACATGAAATATATTTACTGTACTTTTGATATTTTGTGTACAGTATAGAAGATATATTTGGTGTCCTTTTGATATTTTATGTAAATTATATAATATATATTTGGTGTCGTTTTTGATATTTTACATAGGGTGTGTCATATATATTTACTGTACTTTTTGATATTTTATTTACAGTATATAATATACATTTGGTGTAATTTTTGATATTTTATGAACAGTATAGTAAATATAAATACTGTATTTTTTGATAGATTATTTACAGTATATATAACACATATTTGGTGTACTTTTTGATATTTTATGTACAGTATGTAATATATATTTACTGTAATTTTTGATAATTTATTTACAGTATGTAAAATGTATTTGGTGTACTATTAGTTAATATTATATGTGCAATATATGAAATATATTTACTGTACTTTTTGATATTTTTTGTACAGTATTGAAGATATATTTGGTGTCCTTTTGGTATTTTATGTAAATTATATAATATATATTTGGTGTAGTTTTTGATATTTTACATAGGGTGTGTAATATATATTTACTGTACTTTTTGATATTTTATTTACAGTAAATAATATACATTTGGTGTAATTTTTGATATTTTATGTACAGTATATTAAATATAATTACTGTAGGTTTTTATAGTTTATTTACAGTATATATAACACATATTTGGTGTACATTTTGATACTTTATGTACTGTATGTAATATATATTTACTGTACTTTTTGATATTTTATTTACACTACATGAAATGTATTTGGTGTACTTTTAGTTAATATTATATGTACAATATATGAAATATATTTACTGTACTATTTGATATTTTATGTACAGTATATAATATATATTTGGTGTTCTTTTGATATTTTATGTGATTTTTATAATATATATTTAGTGTAGTTTTTGATATTTTCCATAGGGTGTGTAATGTATATTTACTGTAATTTTTGATATTTTATTTTCAGTAAATAATATACATTTGGTGTAATTTTTGATATTTTATGTACAGTATATTAAATATAATTACTGTAGTTTTTGATTGTTTATTTACAGTATATATAACACATATTTGGTCTACTTTTTGATATTTTATGTACAGTATGTAATATATATTTACTGAAATTTTTGATAATTTATTTACAGTATATAAAATGTATTTGGTGTACTTTTAGTTAATATTATATATACAATATATGAAATATATTTACTGTACTTTTTGATATTTTATGTACAGTATAGAAGTTTTATTTGGTGTCCTTTTGATATTTTATGTAAATTAGATATAATTTATTTGGTTTAGTTTGTGATATTTCATAGGGTGTGTAATGTATATTTACTGTACTTTTTGATATTTTATTTACAGTATATAATATACATTTGGTGTAATTTTTGATATTTTATGTACAGTATATTAAATATAATTACTATAGTTTTTGATAGTTTATTTACAGTATATATAACACATATTTGGTGTACTTTTTGATATTTTCTGTACAGTAAGTAATATATATTTACTGTACTTTTTGATATTTTATTTTCAGTATAAAAATGTATTTGGTGTACTTTTAGTTAATAATATATGTACAATGAATGAAAAATATATAATGTACTTTTTGATATTTTATGTACAATATATAAGATATATTTGGTGTCCTTTTTATATTCTATGTAAATTAAATAATATATATTTGGTGTAATATTTGATATTTTACATAGGGTGTGTAGTATATATTTACTGTCCTTTTTGATATTTTATTTACAGTATATAATTTATGTTTGGTGTAATTTTTGATATTTTATATACAGTACATTGAATATGATTACTGTAGTTTTTGATATTTACAGTATATATAACACATATTTGGTGTCCTTTTGATATTTTATGTAAATTATATAATATATATTTGCTGTAGATTGTGATATTTTACATAGGGTGTGTAAGATATATTTACTGTACTTTTTGATATTTTATTTACAGTAAATAATATACATTTGGTGTAATTTTTGATATTTTATGTACAGTATATTGAATATAATTACTGCAGTTTTTGATAGTTTATTTACAGTATATATAACACATATTTGGTGTACTTTTTGATATTTTATGTACAGAATGTAATATATATTTACTGTATTTTTGATATTTTATTTACAGTATATGAAATGTATTTGGTGTACTTTTAGTTAATATTATATGTACAATATATGAAATATATTTACTGTACATTTTGATATTTCTTGTTCAGTATATAAGGTATATTTGTTGTCCTTATGATGTTTTATGTAAATTATATAATATACATTTGGTGTAGTTTGTCATATTTTACATCGGGTGTGTAATGTATATTTACTGTACTTTTTGGTATTTTCTTTACAGTAAATTATACATTTTGTGTAATTTTTGATATTTTATGTACAGTATATTAAACATAATTACTGTAGTTTTGATAGTTTATTTACAGTATATATAACACATATTTGGTGTAATTTTTGATATTTTATGTACAGTATGTAATATATATTCACTGTAATTTTTGGTATTTTATTTACACTATATAAAATGTATTTGGTGTACTTTTAGTTAATATTATATGTACAATATATGAAATATATTTACTGTACTTTTGCTATTTTATGTACAGTATATAAGATATATTTGGAGTCCTTTTGATATTTTATGTAAATTATATAATATATATTTGGTGTAGATTGTGATATTTTACATATGGTGTGTAATATATATTTACTGTTCTTTTTGATATTTTATTTACACTATATGAAATGTATTTGGTGTACTTTTAGTTAATATTATATGTACAATATATGAAATATATTTAGTATACTTTTTGATATTTTATGTACAGTATATAAGATATATTTTGTGTCATTTTGATATTTTATGTAAATTATATAATATATATTTGGTGTAGATTGTGATATTTTACATACGGTGTGTAATATATATTTACTGTACTTTTTGATATTTTATTTACAGTAAATAATATACATTTGGTGTAATTTTTGATATTTTATGTACAGTATGTTAAATATAATTACTGTAGTTTTTGATAGTTTATTTACAGTATATATAACACATATTTGATGTACTTTTTGATATTTTATGTACAGTATGTAATACATATTTACTGTAATTTTTGATATTTTATTTACAGTATATAAAATGTATTTGGTGTACTTTTAGTTAATATTATATGTACAATATATGAAATCTATTTACTGTACATTTTGAGATTTCATGTTCAGTATATAAGATATATTTGGTGTCCTTTTGATACTTTATGTAAATTATATAATATATATTTGGTGAAGTTTGTGATATTTTACATAGGGTGTGTAATATATATTTACTGTACTTTTTGATATTTTATTTACAGTATATAATATACATTTGGTGTAATTTTTGATATTTTATGTACAGTATATTAAATATAATTACTGTAGTTTTTGATAGTTTATTTACAGTATATATTACACATATTTGGTGTATTTTGATATTTTATGTACAGTATGTAATATATATTTACTGTATTTTTGATATTTTATTTACAGTATATAAAATGTATTTGGTGTACTTTTAGTTAATGTTATATGTACAATATTGGAAATATATTTACTGTACATTTTGATATTTTATGTACACTATATAAATATATTTGGTGTCCTTTTGATATTTTATGTAAATTATATAATATATTTTTGGTGTAGATTGTGATATTTTACATAGGGTGTGTAAGATATATTTACTGTACTTTTTGATATTTTATTTACAGTAAATAATATACATTTGGTTTAATTTTTAATATTTTATGTACAGTATATTAAATATAATTACTGCAGTTTTTGATAGTTTATTTACAGTATATAAAACACAAATTTGGTGTACTTTTTGATATTTTATGTACAGAATGTAATATATATTTACTGTACATTTTGATATTTTACTTACAGTATATAAAATGTATTTGGTGTACTTTTAGTTAATATTATATGTACAATATATGAAATATATTTACTGTACATTTTGATATTTCATGTTCAGTATATAAGATATATTTGGTGTCCTTTTGATATTTTATGTAAATTATATAATATATATTTGGTGTAGTTTGTGATATTTTACGTAGGGTGTGTAATATATATTTGCTGTACTTTTTGGTATTTTCTTTACAGTAAATAATATATATTTGGTGTAATTTTTGATATTTTATGTACAGTATATTAAATATAATTAGTGTAGTTTTGATAGTTTATTTACAATATATATAACACATATTTGGTGTACTTTTTGATATTTTATGTACTGTATGTAATATATATTCACTGTAATTTTTGATATTTTATTTACACTATATAAAATGTATTTGGTGTACTTTTAGTTAATATTATATGTACAATATATGAAATATATTTACTGTACTTTTTGATATCTTATGTACAGTATATAAGATATATTTGGTGTCCTTTTGATATTTTATGTAAATTATATAATATATATTTGATGTACATTGTGATATTTTACATATGGTGTGTAATATATATTTACTGTACATTTCGATATTTTATTTACACTATAGAAAATGTATTTGGTGTACTTTTAGTTAATATTATATGTACTATATATGAAATATATTTACTGTAATTTTTGATACTTTATGTACAGTATATAAGATATATTTTGTGTCATTTTGATATTTTAGGTAAATTATATAATATATATTTGGTGTAGATTGTGATATTTTACATACTGTGTGTAATGTATATTTACTGTACTTTTTGACATTTTATTTACATTAAATAATATACATTTGGTGTAATTTTTGTTATTTTATGTACAGTATATTAAATATAATTACCGTAGTTTTTGATAGTTTATTTACAGTATACATAACACATATTTGGTGTACTTTTTGATATTTTATGTACAGTATGTAATACATATTTACTGTAATTTTTGGTATTTTATTTACAGTATATAAAATGTATTTGGTGTACTTTCAGTTAATATTATATGTACAATATATGAAATATATTTACTGTACATTTTGATATTTTATGTACAGTACATAAGATATATTTGGTGTCCTTTTGATATTTTATGTAAATTATATAATATATATTGGGTGTAGATTGCGATATTTTACATAGGGTGTGTCATATATATTTACTGTACTTTTTGATATTTTATTTACAGTATATAATATACATTTGGTGTAATTTTTGATATTTTATGTACAGTATATTATATATAATTACTGTTGTTTTGATAGTTTATTTATAGTATATATAACACATATTTGGTGTACTTTTTGATATTTTATGTACAGTATGTAATATATATTTACCGTACTTTTTGATATTTTATTTACAGTATATAAAATGTATTTGGTGTACTTTTAGTTAATATTATATGTACAACATATGAAATATATTTACTGTACATTTTGATATTTTTTGTACAGTATAGAAGATATATTTGGTGTCCTTTTGATATTTTATGTAAATTATATAATATGTATTTGGTGTAGTTTTTGATATTTTACATAGGGTGTGTCATATACATTTACTGTACTTTTTGATATTTTATTTACAGTATATAATATACATTTGGTGTAATTTTTGATATTTTATGCACAGTATATTATATATAATTACTGTTGTTTTGATAGTTTATTTATAGTATATATAACACATATTTGGTGTACTTTTTGATATTTTATGTACAGTATGTAATATATATTTACTGTAATTTTGATAATTTGTTTACAGTATATAAAATGTATTTGGTGTACTTTTAGTTAATATTATATATACAATATAAGAAATATATTTACTGTACTTTTTGATATTTTTTGTACGGTATAGAAGATATATTTGGTGTCCTTTTGATATTTTATGTAAATTATATAATATATATTTGGTGTAGTTTTTGATATTTTACATAGGGTGTGTCATATACATTTACTGTACTTTTTGATATTTTATTTAAAGTATATAATATACATTTGGTGTAATTTTTGATATTTTATGCACAGTACATTATATATAATTAGTGTAGTTTTGATAGTTTATTTACAGTATATATAACACATATTTGGTGTACTTTTTGATATTTTATGTACAGTATGTAATATATATTTACTGTAATATTTGATATTTTATTTACAGTATATAAAATGTATTTGCTGTACTTTTAGTTAATATTATATGTACAATATATGAAATATATTTACTGTACATTTTGATATTTTATGTACAGTATATAATATATATTTGGTGTCCTTTTGATATTTTATGTAAATTATATAATATATATTGGTGTATATTGTGATATTTTATATAGGGTGTGTAACATATATTTACTGTACTTTTTGATATTTTATTTACAGTAAATAATATACATTTGGTGTAATTTAAGATATTTTATGTACAGTATATTAAATATAATTACTGCAGTTTTTGATAGTTTATTTACAGTATATATAACACATATTTGTTGTACTTTTTGATATTTTATGTACAGAATGTAATATATATTTACTGTACTTTTTGATATTTTATTTACAGTATATAAAATGTATTTGGTGCACTTTTAGTTAATATTATATGTACAATATATGAAATAAATTTACGGTACATTTTGATATTTTATGTTCAGTATATAAGGTATATTTGGTGTCCTTTTGATATTTTATGTAAATTACATAATATATATTTGGTGTAGATTGTGATATTTTACATTGTGTGTGTAATATATATTTACTGTACATTTTGATATTTTATTTACACTATATAAAATGTATTTGGTGTACTTTTAGTTAACATAATATGTACAATATATGAAATATATTTACTGAAATTTTTGATATATTATGTACAGTATATAAGATATATTTGGTGTACTTTTGATATTTTATGTAAATTATATAATATATATTTGGTGAAGTTTGTGATATTTTACATAAGGTGTGTAATATATATTTAGTGTAATTTTTGATATTTTATTTACAGTATATAATATACATTAGGTTTAATTTTTGATATTTTATATACAGTATATTAAATATAATTACTGTAGTTTTGGATAGTTTATTTACAGTATATATTACACATATTTGTTGTACTTTTTGATATTTTATGTACAGTATGTAATATATTTACTGTACTTTTTGATATTTTATTTACAGTACATAAAATGTATTTGGTGTACTTTTAGTTAATATTATATTTACGATATATGAAATATATTTACTGTACATTTTGATATTTTATGTACACTATATAAGATATATTTGGTTTCCTTTTGATATTTTATGTAAATTATATAATATATATTTGGTGTAGATTGTGATATTTTACATAGGGTGTGTAAGATATATTTACTGTACTTTTTGATATTTTATTTACAGTAAATGATATACATTTGGTGTAATTTTTGATATTTTATGTACAGTATATTAAATATAATTACTGCAGTTTTTGATTGTTTATTTACAGTATATATAACACATATTTGGTGTACTTTTTGATATTTCATGTACAGCATGTAATATATATTTACTGCACTTTTTGATATTTTATTTACAGTATATAAAATGTATTTGGTGTACTTTTAGTTAATATTATATGTACAATATATGAAATATATTTACTGTACATTTTGATATTTCATGTTCAGTGTATAAGGTATATTTGGTGTCCTTTTGATATTTTATATAAATTATATAATATATATTTGGTGTAGTTTCTGATATTTTACATAGGGTGTGTAATATATATTTACTGTACTTTTTGGTATTTTCTTTACAGTAAATAATATATATTTGGTGTAATTTTTGATATTTTATGTACAGTATATTAAATATAATTAGTGTAATTTTGATAGTTTATTTACAATATATATAACACATATTTGGTGTACTTTTTGATATTTCATGTACTGTATGTAATATATATTCACTGTAATTTTTGATATTTTATTTACACTATATAAAATGTATTTGGTGTACTTTTAGTTAATATTATATGTACAATATATGAAATATATTTACTGTACTTTTTGATATCTTATGTACAGTATATAAGATATATTTGGTGTCCTTTTGATATTTTATGTAAATTATATAATATATATTTGATGTACATTGTGATATTTTACATATGGTGTGTAATATATATTTACTGTACATTTCGATATTTTATTTACACTATAGAAAATGTATTTGGTGTACTTTTAGTTAATATTATATGTACTATATATGAAATATATTTACTGTAATTTTTGATACTTTATGTACAGTATATAAGATATATTTTGTGTCATTTTGATATTTTATGTAAATTATATAATATATATTTGGTGTAGATTGTGATATTTTACATACTGTGTGTAATATATATTTACTGTACTTTTTGATATTTTATTTACAGTAAATAATATACATTTGGTTTAATTTTTGATATTTTATGTACAGTATATTAAATATAATTAGTGTAGTTTTGATAGTTTATTTACAGTATATATAACAGATATTTGGTGTACTTTTTGATATTTTATGTACAGTATGTAATATATATTTACTCTAAATTTTGATAATTTTTTTACAGTATATAAAATGTATTTGGTGTACTTTTAGTTAATATTATATATACAATATATGAAATATATTTACTGTACATTTTGATATTTTATGTACAGTATATAAGATATATTTGGTGTCCTTTTGATATTTTATGTAAATTATATAATATATATTTGGTGTAGATTGTGATATTTTACATAGGGTGTGTAAGATATATTTACTGTACTTTTTGATATTTTATTTACAGTAAATAATATACATTTGGTGTAATTTTTGATATTTTATGTACAGTATATTGAATATAATTACTGCAGTTTTTGATAGTTTATTTACAGTATATATAACACATATTTGGTGTACTTTTTGATATTTTATGTACAGAATGTAATATATATTTACTGTACTTTTTGATATTTTATTTACAGTATATGAAATGTATTTGGTGTACTTTTAGTTAATATTATATGTACAATATATGAAATATATTTACTGTACATTTTGATATTTCTTGTTCAGTATATAAGGTATATTTGGTGTCCTTATGAAGTTTTATGTAAATTATATAATATACATTTGGTGTAGTTTGTCATATTTTACATCGGGTGTGTAATGTATATTTACTGTACTTTTTGGTATTTTCTTTACAGTAAATTATATATTTTGTGTAATTTTTGATATTTTATGTACAGTATATTAAACATAATTACTGTAGTTTTGATAGTTTATTTACAGTATATATAACACATATTTGGTGTACTTTTTGATATTTTATGTACAGTATGTAATATATATTCACTGTAATTTTTGGTATTTTATTTACACTATATAAAATGTATTTGGTGTACTTTTAGTTAATATTATATGTACAATATATGAAATATATTTACTGTACTTTTGCTATTTTATGTACAGTATATAAGATATATTTGGAGTCCTTTTGATATTTTATGTAAATTATATAATATATATTTGGTGTAGATTGTGATATTTTACATATGGTGTGTAATATATATTTACTGTTCTTTTTGATATTTTATTTACACTATATGAAATGTATTTGGTGTACTTTTAGTTAATATTATATGTACAATATATGAAATATATTTACTATACTTTTTGATATTTTATGTACAGTATATAAGATATATTTTGTGTCATTTTGATATTTTATGTAAATTATATAATATATATTTGGTGTAGATTGTGATATTTTACATACGGTGTGTAATATATATTTACTGTACTTTTTGATATTTTATTTACAGTAAATAATATACATTTGGTGTAATTTTTGATATTTTATGTACAGTATGTTAAATATAATTACTGTAGTTTTTGATAGTTTATTTACAGTATATATAACACATATTTGATGTACTTTTTGATATTTTATGTACAGTATGTAATACATATTTACTGTAATTTTTGATATTTTATTTACAGTATATAAAATGTATTTGGTGTACTTTTAGTTAATATTATATGTACAATATATGAAATCTATTTACTGTACATTTTGAGATTTCATGTTCAGTATATAAGATATATTTGGTGTCCTTTTGATACTTTATGTAAATTATATAATATATATTTGGTGAAGTTTGTGATATTTTACATAGGGTGTGTAATATATATTTACTGTACTTTTTGATATTTTATTTACAGTATATAATATACATTTGGTGTAATTTTTGATATTTTATGTACAGTATATTAAATATAATTACTGTAGTTTTTGATAGTTTATTTACAGTATATATTACACATATTTGGTGTACTTTTTGATATTTTATGTACAGTATGTAATATATATTTACTGTATTTTTGATATTTTATTTACAGTATATAAAATGTATTTGGTGTACTTTTAGTTAATGTTATATGTACAATATTGGAAATATATTTACTGTACATTTTGATATTTTATGTACACTATATAAATATATTTGGTGTCCTTTTGATATTTTATGTAAATTATATAATATATTTTTGGTGTAGATTGTGATATTTTACATAGGGTGTGTAAGATATATTTTCTGTACTTTTTGATATTTTATTTACAGTAAATAATATACATTTGGTTTAATTTTTAATATTTTATGTACAGTATATTAAATATAATTACTGCAGTTTTTGATAGTTTATTTACAGTATATAAAACACAAATTTGGTGTACTTTTTGATATTTTATGTACAGAATGTAATATATATTTACTGTACATTTTGATATTTTACTTACAGTATATAAAATGTATTTGGTGTACTTTTAGTTAATATTATATGTACAATATATGAAATATATTTACTGTACATTTTGATATTTCATGTTCAGTATATAAGATATATTTGGTGTCCTTTTGATATTTTATGGAAATTATATAATATATATTTGGTGTAGTTTGTGATATTTTACATAGGGTGTGTAATATATATTTGCTGTACTTTTTGGTATTTTCTTTACAGTAAATAATATATATTTGGTGTAATTTTTGATATTTTATGTACAGTATATTAAATATAATTAGTGTAGTTTTGATAGTTTATTTACAGTATATATAACACATATTTGGTGTACTTTTTGATATTTTATGTACAGTATGTAATATATATTTACTGTAATTTTTGATAATTTATTTACAGTATATAAAATGTATTTGGTGTACTTTTAGTTAATATTATATATACAATATATGAAATATATTTACTGTACATTTTGATATTTTATGTACAGTATAGAAGTTATATTTGGTGTCCTTTTGATATTTTATGTAAATTATATAATATATATTTGTTGAAGTTTGTGATATTTTACATAGGGTGTGTAATATATATTTACTGTACTTTTTGATATTTTATTTACAGTAAATAATATACATTTGGTTTAATTTTTGATATTTTATGTACAGTATATTAAATATAATTAGTGTAGTTTTGATAGTTTATTTACAGTATATATAACAGATATTTGGTGTACTTTTTGATATTTTATGTACGGTATGTAATATATATTTACTCTAAATTTTGATAATTTTTTTACAGTATATAAAATGTATTTGGTGTACTTTTAGTTAATATTATATATACAATATATGAAATATATTTACTGTACATTTTGATATTTTATGTACAGTATATAAGATATATTTGGTGTCCTTTTGATATTTTATGTAAATTATATAATATATATTTGGTGTAGATTGTGATATTTTACATAGGGTGTGTAAGATATATTTACTGTACTTTTTGATATTTTATTTACAGTAAATAATATACATTTGGTGTAATTTTTGATATTTTATGTACAGTATATTAAATATAATTACTGCAGTTTTTGATAGTTTATTTACAGTATATAAAACACAAATTTGGTGTACTTTTTGATATTTTATGTACAGAATGTAATATATATTTACTGTACATTTTGATATTTCATTTACAGTATATAAAATGTATTTGGTGTACTTTTAGTTAATATTATATGTACAATATATGAAATATATTTACTGTACTTTTTGATATTTTATGTACACTATATACTCTATATTTGGTGTCCTTTTGATATTTTATGTAAATTATATAATATATATTTGGTGTAGATTGTGATATTTTACATAGTGTGTGTAATATATATTTACTGTACTTTTTGGTATTTTCTTTACAGTAAATAATATATATTTGGTGTAATTTTTGATATTTTATGTACAGTATATTAAATATAATTAGTGTAGTTTTGATAGTTTATTTACAGTATATATAACACATATTTGGTGTACTTTTTGATATTTTATGTACAGTATGTAATACATATTCACTGTAAGTTTTGATATTTTATTTACACTATATAAAATGTATTTGGTGTACTTTTAGTTAATATTATATGTACAATGTATGAAATATATTTACTGTACATTTTGATATTTTATGTACAGTATATAAGGTATATTTGGTGTCCTTTTGATATTTTATGTAAATTATATAATATATATTTAGTGTAGATTGTGATATTTTACATAGGGTGTGTAATATATATTTACTGTACTTTTTGATATTTTATTTACAGTAAATATTATACATTTGGTGTAATTTTTGATATTTTATGTACAGTATATTAAATATAATTACTGTAGTTTTGATTGTTTATTTAGAGTATATATAACACATATTTGGTGTACTTTTTGATATTTTATGTACAGTATGTAATATATATTTACTGTAATTTTTGATAATTTATTTACAGTATATAAAATGTATTTGGTGTACTTTTAGTTAATATTATATACACAATATATGAAATATATTTACTGTACATTTTGATATTTTATGTACAGTATAGAAGATATATTTGGTGTCCTTTTGATATTTTATGTAAATTATATAATATATATTTGGTGAAGTTTGTGATATTTTACATAGGGTGTGTAATATATATTTACTGTACTTTTTGATATTTTATTTACAGTATATAATATACATTTGGTGTAATTTTTGATATTTTATGTACAGTATATTAAATATAATTACTGTAGTTTTTGATAGTTTATTTACAGTATATATTACACATATTTGGTGTACTTTTTGATATTTTATGTACAGTATGTAATATATATTTACTGTAGTTTTTGATATTTTATTTACAGTATATAAAATGTATTTGGTGTACTTTTAGTTAATATTATATGTACAATGGAGGAAATATATTTACTGTACATTTTGATATTTTATGTACACTATATAAGATATATTTGGTGTCCTTTTGATATTTTATGTATATTATATAATATATATTTGGTGTAGATTGTGATATTTTACATAGGGAGTGTAAGATATATTTACTGTACTTTTTGATATCTTATTTACAGTAAATAATATACATTTGGAGTAATTTTTGATATTTTATGTACAGTATGTTTAATATAATTACTGCAGTTTTTGATAGTTTATTTACAGTATATGTAACACATATTTGGTGTACTTTTTGATATTTTATGTACAGAAAGTAATATATATTTACTGTACTTTTGATATTTTATTTACAGTATATAAAATGTATTTGGTGTACTTTTAGTTAATATTATATGTACAATATATGAAATATATTTACTGTACTTTTTGATATTTCATGTTCAGTATATAAGATATATTTGGTGACCTTTTGATATTTTATGTAAATTATATAATATATATTTGGTGTAGTTTGTGATATTTTACATAGGGTGTGTAATATATATTTACTGTACTTTTTGGTATTTTCTTTACAGTAAATAATATATATTTGGTGTAATTTTCGATATTTTATGTACAGTATATTAAATATAATTAGTGTAGTTTTGATAGTTTATTTACAGTATATATAACACATATTTGGTGTACTTTTTGATATTTTATGTACAGTATGTAATATATATTTACTGTAATTTTTGATAATTTATTTACAGTATATAAAATGAATTTGTTGTACTTTTAGTTAATATTATATATACTATATATGAAATACATTTACTGTACATTTTGATATTTTATGTACAGTATAGAAGATATATTTGGTGTCCTTTTGATATCTTATGTAAATTATATAATATATATTTGGTGAAGTTTGTGATATTTTACATAGGGTGTGTAATATATATTTACTGTACTTTTTGATATTTTATTTACAGTATATAATATACATTTGGTGTAATTTTTGATATTTTATGTACAGTACATTAAATATAATTAGTGTAGTTTTGATAGTTTATTTACAGTATATATAACACATATTTGGTGTACTTTTTGATATTTTATGTACAGTGTGTAATATATGTTTACTGTAATTTTTGATAATATATTTACAGTATATAAAATGTATTTGGTGTACTTTTAGTTAATATTATATGTACAATGTATGAAATATATTTACTGTAGTTTTTGATATTTTATGTACAGTATATAAGATATATTTGGTGTCCTTTTGATATTTTATGTAAATTATGTGATATATATTTGGTGTAGATTGTGATATTTTACATAGGTTGTGTAATATATATTTACTGTACTTTTTGATATTTTATTTACAGTAAATAATATACATTTGGTTTAATTTTTGATATTTTATGTACAGTATATTAAATATAATTACTGCAGTTTTTGATAGTTTATTTACAGCATATAAAACACAAATTTGGTGTACTTTTGATATTTTATGTACAGAATGTAATATATATTTACTGTACATTTTGATATTTTATTTACAGTATATAAAATGTATTTGGTGTACTTTTAGTTAATATTATATGTTCAATATATGAAATATATTTACTGTACATTTTGATATTTCATGTTCAGTATATAAGATATATTTGGTGTCCTTTTGATATTTTATGTAAATTATATAATATATATTTGGTGTAGTTGGTGATATTTTACATAGGGTGTGTAATATATATTTACTATACTTTTTGGTATTTTCCTGACAGTAAATATTATATATTTGGTGTAATTTTTGATATTTTATGTACAGTATATTAAATATAATTAGTGTAGTTTTGATAGTTTATTTACAGTATATATAACACATATTTGGTGTACTTTTTGATATTTTATGTACAGTATGTAATATATATTTACTGTAATTTTTGATAATTTATTTACAGTATATAAAATGTATTTGGTGTACTTTTAGTTAATATTATATATACAATATATGAAATATATTTACTGTACATTTTGATATTTTATGTACAGTATAGAAGATATATTTGGTGTCCTTTTGATATTTTATGTAAATTATATAATATATATTTGGTGAAGTTTGTGATATTTTACATAGGGTGTGTAAGATATATTTACTGTACTTTTTGATATTTTATTTACAGTAAATAATATACATTTGGAGTAATTTTTGATATTTTATGTACAGTATGTTTAATATAATTACTGCAGTTTTTGATAGTTTATTTACAGTATATATAACACATATTTGGTGTACTTTTTGATATTTTATGTACAGAAAGTAATATATATTTACTGTACTTTTGATATTTTATTTACAGTATATAAAATGTATTTGGTGTACTTTTAGTTAATATTATATGTACAATATATGAAATATATTTACTGTACTTTTTGATATTTCATGTTCAGTATATAAGATATATTTGGTGACCTTTTGATATTTTATGTAAATTATATAATATATATTTGGTGTAGTTTGTGATATTTTACATAGGGTGTGTAATATATATTTACTGTACTTTTTGGTATTTTCTTTACAGTAAATAATATATATTTGGTGTAATTTTCGATATTTTATGTACAGTATATTAAATATAATTAGTGTAGTTTTGATAGTTTATTTACAGTATATATAACACATATTTGGTGTACTTTTTGATATTTTATGTACAGTATGTAATATATATTTACTGTAATTTTTGATAATTTATTTACAGTATATAAAATGAATTTGTTGTACTTTTAGTTAATATTATATATACTATATATGAAATACATTTACTGTACATTTTGATATTTTATGTACAGTATAGAAGATATATTTGGTGTCCTTTTGATATTTTATGTAAATTATATAATATATATTTGGTGAAGTTTGTGATATTTTACATAGGGTGTGTAATATATATTTACTGTACTTTTTGATATTTTATTTACAGTATATAATATACATTTGGTGTAATTTTTGATATTTTATGTACAGTACATTAAATATAATTAGTGTAGTTTTGATAGTTTATTTACAGTATATATAACACATATTTGGTGTACTTTTTGATATTTTATGTACAGTATGTAATATATGTTTACTGTAATTTTTGATAATATATTTACAGTATATAAAATGTATTTGGTGTACTTTTAGTTAATATTATATGTACAATGTATGAAATATATTTACTGTAGTTTTTGATATTTTATGTACAGTATATAAGATATATTTGGTGTCCTTTTGATATTTTATGTAAATTATGTGATATATATTTGGTGTAGATTGTGATATTTTACATAGGTTGTGTAATATATATTTACTGTACTTTTTGATATTTTATTTACAGTAAATAATATACATTTGGTTTAATTTTTGATATTTTATGTACAGTATATTAAATATAATTACTGCAGTTTTTGATAGTTTATTTACAGTATATAAAACACAAATTTGGTGTACTTTTGATATTTTATGTACAGAATGTAATATATATTTACTGTACATTTTGATATTTTATTTACAGTATATAAAATGTATTTGGTGTACTTTTAGTTAATATTATATGTTCAATATATGAAATATATTTACTGTACATTTTGATATTTCATGTTCAGTATATAAGATATATTTGGTGTCCTTTTGATATTTTATGTAAATTATATAATATATATTTGGTGTAGTTTGTGATATTTTACATAGGGTGTGTAATATATATTTACTGTACTTTATGGTATTTTCTTTACAGTAAATAATATATATTTGGTGTAATTTTAGATATTTTATGTACAGTATGTTAAATATAATTAGTGTAGCTATGATAGTTTATTTACAGTATATATAACACATATTTGGTGTACTTTTTGATATTTTATGTACAGTATACAATATATATTTACTGTAATTTTTGATAATTTATTTACTGTATATAAAATGTATTTTGTGTACTTTTAGTTAATATTATATGTACAATATATGAAATATATTTACTGTAATTTTGATATTTTATGTACAGTATATAATATATATTTGGTGTCCTTTTGATATTTTATGTAAATTATATAATATATATTTGTTGTAGATTGTGATATTTTACATAGGGTTTGTAATATATATTTACTGTACTTTTTGATATTTTATTCACCGTAAATAATATACATTTGGTTTAATTTTTGATATTTTATGTACAGTATATTAAATATAATTACTGCAGTTTTTGATAGTTTATTTACACTATATAAAACACAAATTTGGTGTACATTTTGATATTTTATGTACAGAATGTAATATATATTTACTGTACTTTTGATATTTTATTTACAGTATATAAAATGTATTTGGTGTACTTTTAGTAAATATTATATGTACAATATATGAAATATATTTACTGTACATTTTGATATTTCATGTTCAGTATATAAGATATATTTGGTGTCCTTTTGAGATTTTATGTAAATTATATAACATATATTTGGTGTAGTTTGTGATATTTTACATAGGGTGTGTAATATATATTTACTGTACTATTTGGTATTTTCTGTACAGTAAATAATATATATTTGGTGTAATGTTTGATATTTTATGTACAGTATATTAAATATAATTAGTGTAGTTTTGATAGTTTATTTACAGTATAGATAACACATATTTGGTGTACTTTTTGATATTTTATGTACAATATGTCATATATATTTACTGTAATTTTTGATAATTTATTTACAGTATATAAAATGTATTTGGTGTACTTTTAGTTAATATTATATATACAATATATGAAATATATTTACTGTACCTTTTGATATTTTATGTACAGTATAGAAGATATATTTGGTGTCCTTTTGATATTTTATGTAAATTATATAATATATATTTGGTGAAGTTTGTGATATTTTACATAGGGTGTGTAATATATATTTACTGTACTTTTTGATATTTTATTTACAGTATATAATATAGATTTGGTGTAATTTTTGATATTTTATGTACAGTATATTAAATATAATTACTGTAGTTTTTGATAGTTTATTTACAGTATATATTACACATATTTGGTGTACTTTTTGATATTTTATGTACAGTATGTAATTTATATTTACTGTATATTTGATATTTTATTTACAGTATATAAAATGTATTTGGTGTACTTTTAGTTAATATTATATGTACAATATAGGAAATATATTTACTGTACATTTTGATATTTTATGTACACTATATAAGATATATTTGGTGTCCTTTTGATATTTTATGTAACTTATATAATATATATTTGGTGTAGATTGTGATATTTTACATAGGGTGTGAAAGATATATTTACTGTACTTTTTGATATTTTATTCACAGTAAATAATATACATTTGGTTTAATTTTTGATATTTTATGTACAGTATATAAAATATAATTACTGCAGTTTTTGATAGTTTATTTACAGTATATAAAACACAAATTTGGTGTACTTTTTGATATTTTATGTACAGAATGTAATATATATTTACTGTACATTTTGATATTTTATTTAGAGTATATAAAATGTATTTGGTGTACTTTTAGTTAATATTATATGTACAATATATGAAATATATTTACTGTACATTTTGATATTTCATGTTCAGTATATAAGATATATTTGGTGTCCTTTTGATATTTTATGTAAATTATATAATATATATTTGGTGAAGTTTGTGATATTTTACATAGGGTGTGTAATATATATTTACTGTACATTTTGGTATTTTCTTTACAGTAAATAATATATATTTGGTGTAATTTTTGATATTTTATGTACAGTATATTAAATATAATTAGTGTAGTTTTGATAGTTTATTTACAGTATATATAACACATATTTGGTGTACTTTTTGATATTTTATGTACATTATGTAATATATATTTACTGTAATTTTTAATAATTTATTTACAGTATATAAAATGTATTTGGTGTACTTTATTTAATATTATATACACAATATATGAAATATATTTACTGTACATTTTGATACTTTATGCACAGTATAGAAGATATATTTGGTGTCCTTTTGATATTTTATGTAAATTATATAATATATATTTGGTGAAGTTTGTGTTATTTTACATAGGGTGTGTAATATAAATTTATTGTACTTTTTGATATTTTATTTACAGTATATAATATACATTCGGTGTAATTTTTTATATTTTATGTACAGTATATTTAATATAATTAGTGTAGTTTTAATAGTTTATTTACAGTATATATAACACATATTTGGTGTACTTTTTGATATTTTTTGTACAGTATGTAATATAGATTTACTGTAATTTTTGATAATTTATTTACAGTATATGAAATGTATTTGGTGTACTTTTAGTTAATATTATATGTACAATATATGAAATATATTTACTGTACTTTTTGATATTTTATGTACAGTATGTAAAATATATTTGGTGTCCTTTTGATATTTTATGTAAATTATATAATATATATTTGGTGTAGATTGTGATATTTTACATAGGGTGTGAAAGATATATTTACTGTACTTTTTGATATTTTATTCACAGTAAATAATATACATTTGGTTTAATTTTTGATATTTTATGTACAGTATATAAAATATAATTACTGCAGTTTTTGATTATTTACAGTATATAAAACACAAATTTGGTGTACTTTTTGATATTTTATGTACAGAATGTAATATATATTTACTGTACATTTTGATATTTTATTTAGAGTATATAAAATGTGTTTGGTGTACTTTTAGTTAATATTATATGTACAATATATGAAATATATTTACTGTACATTTTGATATTTCATGTTCAGTATATAAGATATATTTGGTGTCCTTTTGATATTTTATGTAAATTATATAATATATATTTGGTGTAGTTTGTGATATTTTACATAGGGAGTGTAATATATATTTACTGTACTTTTTGGTATTTTCCTGACAGTAAATAATATATATTTGGTGTAATTTTTGATATTTTATGTACAGTATATTAAATATAATTAGTGTAGTTTTGATAGTTTATTTACACTATATATAACACATATTTGGTGTACTTTTTGATATTTTATGTACAGTATGTAATATATATTTACTGTAATTTTTGATAATTTATTTACAGTATATAAAATGTATTTGGTGTACTTTATTTAATATTATATATACAATATATGAAATATATTTACTGTACATTTTGATACTTTATGCACAGTATAGAAGATATATTTGGTGTCCTTTTGATATTTTATGTAAATTATATAATATATATTTGGTGAAGTTTGTGATATTTTACATAGGGTGGGTAATATATATTTACTGTACTTTTTGATATTTTGTTTACAGTATATAAAATGTATTTGGTGTACTTTTAGTTAACATTATATGTACAATATATGAAATATATTTACTGTAATTTTGATATTTTATGTACAGTATATAAGATATATTTGGTGTCCTTTTGATATTTTATGTAAATTATATAATATATATATGGTGTAGATTGTGATATTTTACATAGGGTGTGTAAGATATATTTACTGTACTTTTTGATATTTTATTTACAGTAAATATTATACATTTGGTGTAATTTTTGATATTTTATGTACAGTATATTAAATATAATTACTGCAGTTTTTGATAGTTTATTTACAGTATATAAAACACAAATTTGGTGTACTTTTTGATATTTTATGTACAGAATGTAATATATATTTACTGGACTTTTGATATTTTATTTACAGTATATAAAATGTATTTGGTGTACTTTTAGTTAATATTATATGTACAATATATGAAATATATTTACTGTACATTTTGATATTTCATGTTCAGTATATAAGATATATTTGGTGTCCTTTTGATATTTTATGGAAATTATATAATATATATTTGGTGTAGTTTGTGATATTTTACATAGGGTGTGTAATATATATTTGCTGTACTTTTTGGTATTTTCTTTACAGTAAATAATATATATTTGGTGTAATTTTTGATATTTTATGTACAGTATATTAAATATAATTAGTGTAGTTTTGATAGTTTATTTACAGTATATATAACACATATTTGGTGTACTTTTTGATATTTTATGTACAGTATGTAATATATATTTACTGAAATTTTTGATAATTTATTTACAGTATATAAAATGAATTTGGTGTACTTTTAGTTAATATTATATATACAATATATGAAATATATTTACTGTACATTTTGATATTTTATGTACAGTATATAAGATATATTTGGTGTCCTTTTGATATTTTATGTAAATTATATAATATATATTTGGTGAAGATTGTGATATTTTACATAGGGTGTGTAATATAAATTTATTGTACTTTTTGATATTTTATTTACAGTATATAATATACATTCGGTGTAATTTTTTATATTTTATGTACAGTATATTTAATATAATTAGTGTAGTTTTAATAGTTTATTTACAGTATATATAACACATATTTGGTGTACTTTTTGAAATTTTTTGTACAGTATGTAATATAGATTTACTGTAATTTTTGATAATTTATTTACAGTATATGAAATGTATTTGGTGTACTTTTAGTTAATATTATATGTAAAATATATGAAATATATTTACTGTACTTTTTGATATTTTATGTACAGTATGTAAAATATATTTGGTGTCCTTTTGATATTTTATGTAAATTATATAATATATATTTGGTGTAGATTGTGATATTTTACATAGGGTGTGTAATATATATTTACTGTACTTTTTGATATTTTATTTACAGTAAATAATATACATTTGGTTTGATTTTTGATATTTTATGTACAGTATATTAAATATAATTACTGCAGTTTTTGATAGTTTATTTACAGTATATAAAACACAAATTTGGTGTACTTTTTGATATTTTATGTACAGAATGTAATATATATTTACTGTACATTTTGATAATTTATTTACAGTATATAAAATGTATTTGGTGTACTTTTAGTTAATATTATATGTACAATATATGAAATATATTTACTGTACATTTTGATATTTCATGTTCAGTATATAAGATATATTTGTTGTCCTTTTGATATTTTATGTAAATTATACAATATATATTTGGTGTAGTTTGTGATATTTTACATAGGGTGTGTAATATATATTTACTGTATTTTTGGTATTTTCTTTACAGTAAATAATATATATTTGGTGTAATTTTTGATATTTTATGTACAGTATATTAAATATAATTAGTGTAGTTTTGATAGTTTATTAACAGTATATATAACACATATTTGGTGTACTTTTTGATATTTTATGTACAGTATGTAATATATATTTACTGTAATTTTTGATAATTTATTTACTGTATATAAAATGTATTTGGTGTACTTTTAGTTAATATTATATGTACAATATATGAAATATATTTACTGTACATTTTGATATTTTATGTACAGTATATAATCTATATTTGGTGTCCTTTTGATATTTTATGTAAATTATATAATATATATTTGGTGTAGATTGTGATATTTTACATAGGATGTGCAATATATATTTACTGTACTTTTTGGTATTTTCTTTACAGTAAATAATATATATTTGGTGTAATTTTTGATATTTTATGTACAGTATATTAAATATAATTAGTGTAGTTTTGATAGTTTATTTACAGTATATATAACACATATTTGGTGTACTTTTTGATATTTTATGTACAGTATGTAATATATATTTACTGTAATTTTTGATAATTTATTTACAGTATATAAAATGAATTTGTTGTACTTTTAGTTAATATTATATATACAATATATGAAATATATTTACTGTACATTTTGATATTTTATGTACAGTATAGAAGATATCTTTGGTGTCCTTTTGATATTTTATGTAAATTATATAATATATATTTGGTGAAGTTTGTGATATTTTACATAGGGTGTGTAATATATATTTACTGTACTTTTTGATATTTTATTTACAGTATATAATATACATTTGGTGTAATTTTTGATATTTTATGTACAGTATATTAAATATAATTAGTGTAGTTTTGATAGTTTATTTACAGTATATATAACACATATTTGGTGTACTTTTTGATATTTTATGTACAGTATGTAATATATGTTTACTGTAATTTTTGATAATGTATTTACAGTATATAAAATGTATTTGGTGTACTTTTAGTTAATATTATATGTACAATATATGAAATATATTTACTGTAGTTTTTGATATTTTATGTACAGTATATAAGATATATTTGGTGTCCTTTTGATATTTTATGTAAATTATATGATATATATTTGGTGTAGATTGTGATATTTTACATAGGGTGTGTAATATATATTTACTGTACTTTTTGATATTTTATTTACAGTAAATAATATACATTTGGTTTAATTTTTGATATTTTATGTACAGTATATTAAATATAATTACTGCAGTTTTTGATAGTTTATTTACAGTATATAAAACACAAATTTGGTGTACTTTTGATATTTTATGTACAGAATGTAATATATATTTACTGTACATTTTGATATTTTATTTACAGTATATAAAATGTATTTGGTGTACTTTTAGTTAATATTATATGTTCAATATATGAAATATATTTACTGTACATTTTGATATTTCATGTTCAGTATATAAGATATATTTGGTGTCCTTTTGATATTTTATGTAAATTATATAATATATATTTGGTGTAGTTGGTGATATTTTACATAGGGTGTGTAATATATATTTACTGTACTTTTTGGTATTTTCTTTACAGTAAATAATATATATTTGGTGTAATTTTAGATATTTTATGTACAGTATATTAAATATAATTAGTGTAGTTTTGATAGTTTATTTACAGTATATATACCACATATTTGGTGTACTTTTTGATATTTTATGTACAGTATGCAATATATATTTACTGTAATTTTTGATAATTTATTTACTGTATATAAAATGTATTTGGTGTACTTTTAGTTAATATTATATGTACAATATATGAAATATATTTACTGTAATTTTTGATATTTTATGTACAGTATATAATATATATTTGGTGTCCTTTTGATATTTTATGTAAATTATATAATATATATTTGTTGTAGATTGTGATATTTTACATAGGGAGTCTAATATATATTTACTGTACTTTTTGATATTTTATTCACCGTAAATAATATACATTTGGTTTAATTTTTGATATTTTATGTACAGTATATTAAATATAATTACTGCAGTTTTTGATAGTTTATTTACACTATATAAAACACAAATTTGGTGTACATTTTGATATTTTATGTACAGAATGTAATATATATTTACTGTACTTTTGATATTTTATTTACAGTATATAAAATGTATTTGGTGTACTTTTAGTTAATATTATATGTACAATATATGAAATATATTTACTGTACATTTTGATATTTCATGTTCAGTATATAAGATATATTTGTTGTCCTTTTGATATTTTATGTAAATTATATAATATATATTTGGTGTAGTTTGTGATATTTTACATAGGGTGTGTAATATATATTTACTGTATTTTTGGTATTTTCTTTACAGTAAATAATATATATTTGGTGTAATTTTGATATTTTATGTACAGTATATTAAATATAATTAGTGTAGTTTTGATAGTTTATTTACAGTATATATAACACATATTTGGTGTACTTTTTGATATTTTATGTACAGTATGTAATATATATTTACTGTAATTTTTGATAATTTATTTACTGTATATAAAATGTATTTGGTGTACTTTTAGTTCATATTATATGTACAATATATGAAATATATTTACTGTACATTTTGATATTTTATGTACAGTATATAGTCTATATTTGGTGTCCTTTTGATATTTTATGTAAATTATATAATATATATTTGGTGTAGATTGTGATATTTTACATAGGGTGTGTAATATATATTTACTGTACTTTTTGGTATTTTCTTTACAGTAAATAATATATATTTGGTGTAATTTTTGATATTTTATGTACAGTATATTAAATATAATTAGTGTAGTTTTGATAGTTTATTTACAGTATATATAACACATATTTGGTGTACTTTTTGATATTTTATGTACAGTATGTAATATATATTTACTGTAATTTTTGATAATTTATTTACAGTATATAAAATGAATTTGTTGTACTTTTAGTTAATATTATATATACAATATATGAAATATATTTACTGTACATTTTGATATTTTATGTACAGTATAGAAGATATATTTGGTGTCCTTTTGATATTTTATGTAAATTATATAATATATATTTGGTGAAGTTTGTGATATTTTACATAGGGTGTGTAATATATATTTACTGTACTTTTTGATATTTTATTTACAGTATATAATATACATTTGGTGTAATTTTTGATATTTTATGTACAGTATATTAAATATAATTAGTGTAGTTTTGATAGTTTATTTACAGTATATATAACACATATTTGGTGTACTTTTTGATATTTTATGTACAGTATGTAATATATGTTTACTGTAATTTTTGATAATGTATTTACAGTATATAAAATGTATTTGGTGTACTTTTAGTTAATATTATATGTACAATATATGAAATATATTTACTGTAGTTTTTGATATTTTATGTACAGTATATAAGATATATTTGGTGTCCTTTTGATATTTTATGTAAATTATATGATATATATTTGGTGTAGATTGTGATATTTTACATAGGGTGTGTAATATATATTTACTGTACTTTTTGATATTTTATTTACAGTAAATAATATACATTTGGTTTAATTTTTGATATTTTATGTACAGTATATTAAATATAATTACTGCAGTTTTTGATAGTTTATTTACAGTATATAAAACACAAATTTGGTGTACTTTTGATATTTTATGTACAGAATGTAATATATATTTACTGTACATTTTGATATTTTATTTTCAGTATATAAAATGTATTTGGTGTACTTTCAGTTAATATTATATGTTCAATATATGAAATATATTTACTGTACATTTTGATATTTCATGTTCAGTATATAAGATATATTTGGTGTCCTTTTGATATTTTATGTAAATTATATAATATATATTTGGTGTAGTTGGTGATATTTTACATAGGGTGTGTAATATATATTTACTGTACTTTTTGGTATTTTCTTTACAGTAAATAATATATATTTGGTGTAATTTTAGATATTTTATGTACAGTATATTAAATATAATTAGTGTAGTTTTGATAGTTTATTTACAGTATATATAACACATATTTGGTGTACTTTTTGATATTTTATGTACAGTATGCAATATATATTTACTGTAATTTTTGATAATTTATTTACTGTATATAAAATGTATTTGGTGTACTTTTAGTTAATATTATATGTACAATATATGAAATATATTTACTGTACTTTTTGATATTTTATGTACAGTATATAATATATATTTGGTGTCCTTTTGATATTTTATGTAAATTATATAATATATATTTGTTGTAGATTGTGATATTTTACATAGGGTGTGTAATATATATTTACTGTACTTTTTGATATTTTATTCACCGTAAATAATATACATTTGGTTTAATTTTTGATATTTTATGTACAGTATATTAAATATAATTACTGCAGTTTTTGATAGTTTATTTACACTATATAAAACTCAAATTTGGTGTACTTTTTGATATTTTATGTACAGTATGTAATATATATTTACTGTAATTTTTGATAATTTATTTACAGTATACAAAATGTATTTGGTGTACTTTTAGTTAATATTATATATAAAATATATGAAATATATTTACTGTACATTTTGATATTTTATGTACAGTATAGAAGATATATTTGGTGTAATTTTGATATTTTATGTAAATTATATAATATATATTTGGTGAAGTTTGTGATATTTTACATAGGGTGTGTAATATATATTTACTGTACTTTTTGATATTTTGTTTACACTATATAAAATGTATTTGGTGTACTTTTAGTTAACATTATATGTACAATATATGAAATATATTTACTGTAATTTTGATATTTTATGTACAGTATATAAGATATATTTGGTGTCCTTTTGATATTTTATGTAAATTATGTAATATATATTTGGTGTAGATTGTGATATTTTACATAGGGTGTGTAAGATATATTTACTGTACTTTTTGATATTTTATTTACAGTAAATATTATACATTTGGTGTAATTTTTGATATTTTATGTACAGTATATTAAATATAATTATTGCAGTTTTTGATAGTTTATTTACAGTATATATAACACATATTTGGTGTACTTTTTGACATTTTATGTACAGAATGTATTATATATTTACTGTACTTTTGATATTTTATTTACAGTATATAAAATGTATTTGGTGTACTTTTAGTTAATATTATATGTACAATATATGAAATATATTTACTGTACTTTTTGATATTTCATGTTCAGTATATAAGGTATATTTGGTGTCCTTTTGATATTTTTTGTAAATTATATAATATATATTTGGTGTAGTTTGTGATATATTACATAGGGTGTGTAATATATATTTACTGTACTTTTTGGTATTTTCTTTACAGTAAATAATATATATTTGGTGTAATTTTTGATATTTTATGTACAGTATATTAAATATAATTAGTGTAGTTTTGATAGTTTAATTACAGTATATATTACACATATTTGGTGTACTTTTTGATATTTTATGTACAGTATCGAATATATATTTACTGTATTTTTGTTGCTTTATTTACAGTATATAAAATCTATTTGGTGTACTATTAGTTAATATTATATGTACAATATATGAAATATATTTACTGTAGTTTTTGATATTTTATGTACAGTATAGAAGATATATTTGGTGTCCTTTTGATATTTTATGTAAATTATATAATATATATTTGGTGAAGTTTGTGATATTTTACATAGGGTGTGTAATGTATATTTACTGTACTTTTTGATATTTTATTTACAGTATATAAAATGTATTTGGTGTACTTTTAGTTAATATTATATGTACAATATATGAAATATATTTACTGTACATTTTGATATTTCATGTTCAGTATATAAGGTATATTTGGTGTCCTTTTGATATTTTATGTAAATTATATAATATATATTTGGTGTAGATTGTGATATTTTACATAGGGAGTGTAAGATATATTTACTGTACTTTTTGATATTTTATTTACAGTAAATAATATACATTTGGTGTAATTTTTGATATTTTATGTACGGTATATTAAATATAATTACTGCAGTTTTTGATAGTTTATTTACAGTATATAAAACACAAATTTGGTGTACTTTTTGATATATTATGTACAGAATGTAATATATATTTACTGTACATTTTGATATTTTATTTACAGTATATAAAATGTATTTGGTGTACTTTTAGTTGATATTAAATGTACAATATATGAAATATATTTACTGTACATTTTGATATTTCATGTTCAGTATATAAGATATATTTGGTGTCCTTTTGATATTTTATGTAAATTATATAATATATATTTGGTGTAGTTTGTGATATTTTACATAGGGTGTGTAATATATATTTACTGTACTTTTTGGTATTTTCTTTACAGTAAATAATATATATTTGGTGTAATTTTAGATATTTTATGTACAGTATATTAAATATAATTAGTGTAGTTTTGATAGTTTATTTACAGTATATATAACACATATTTGGTGTAATTTTTGATATTTTATGTACAGTATGCAATATATATTTACTGTAATTTTTGATAATTTATTTACTGTATATAAAATGTATTTGGTGTACTTTTAGTTAATATTATATGTACAATATATGAAATATATTTACTGTACTTTTTGATATTTTATGTACAGTATATAATATATATTTGGTGTCCTTTTGATATTTTATGTAAATTATATAATATATATTTGTTGTAGATTGTGATATTTTACATCGGGTGTGTAATATATATTTACTGTACTTTTTGATATTTTATTCACCGTAAATAATATACATTTGGTTTAATTTTTGATATTTTATGTACAGTATATTAAATATAATTACTGCAGTTTTTGATAGTTTATTTACACTATATAAAACACAAATTTGGTGTACTTTTTGATATTTTATGTACAGTATGTAATATATATTTACTGTAATTTTTGATAATTTATTTACTGTATATAAAATGTATTTGGTGTACTTTTAGTTAATATTATATGTACAATATATGAAATATATTTACTGTACATTTTGATATTTTATGTACAGTATAGAAGATATATTTGGTGTCCTTTTGATATTTTATGTAAATTATATAATATATATTTTGTGAAGTTTGTGATATTTTACATAGGGTGTGTAATATATATTTACTGTACTTTTTGATATTTTATTTACAGTATATAATATAGATTTGGTGTAATTTTTGATATTTTATGTACAGTATATTAAACATAATTACTGTAGTTTTTGATAGTTTATTTACATTATATATAACACATATTTGGTGTACTTTTTGATATTTTATGTACAATATGTAATATATATTTACTGTATTTTTGATATTTTATTTACAGTATATAAAATGTATTTGGTGTACTTTTAGTTAATATTATATGTACAATATAGGAAATATATTTACTGTACATTTTGATATTTTATGTACACTATATGAGATATATTTGGTGTCCTTTTGATATTTTATGTAAATTATATAATATATATTTGGTGTAGTTTGTGATATTTTACATAGGGTGTGTAAGATATATTTAGTGTACTTTTTGATATTTTATTTACAGTAAATAATATACATTTGGTGTAATTTTTGATATTTTATGTACAGTATGTTAAATATAATTACTGCAGTTTTTGATAGTTTATTTACAGTATATATAACACATATTTGGTGTACTTTTTGATATTTTATGTACAGAATGTAATATATATTTACTGTACTTTTGATATTTTATTTACAGTATATAAAATGTATTTGGTGTACTTTTAGTTAATATTATATGTACAATATATGAAATATATTTACTGTACTTTTTGATATTTCATGTTCAGTATATAAGATATATTTGGTGTCCTTTTGATATTTTATGTAAATTATATAATATATATTTGGTGTAGTTTGTGATATTTTACATAGGGTGTGTAATATATATTTACTGTACTTTTTGGTATTTTCTTTACAGTAAATAATATATATTTGGTGTAATTTTTGATATTTTATGTACAGTATATTAAATATAATTAGTGTAGTTTTGATAGTTTATTTACAGTATATATAACACATATTTGGTGTACTTTTTGATATTTTATGTACAGTATGTAATATATATTTACTGTAATTTTTGATAATTTATTTACAGTATATAAAATGTATTTGGTGTACTTTATTTAATATTATATATACAATATATTAAATATATTTACTGTACATTTTGATACTTTATGCACAGTATAGAAGATATATTTGGTGTCCTTTTGATATTTTATGTAAATTATATAATATATATTTGGTGAAGTTTGTGATATTTTACATAGGGTGTGTAATATATATTTACTGTACTTTTTGATATTTTGTTTACACTATATAAAATGTATTTGGTGTACTTTTAGTTAACATTATATGTACAATATATGAAATATATTTACTGTAATTTTTATATTTTATGTACAGTATATAAGATATATTTGGTGTCCTTTTGATATTTTATGTAAATTATGTAATATATATTTGGTGTAGATTGTGATATTTTACATAGGGTGTGTAAGATATATTTACTGTACTTTTTGATATTTTATTTACAGTAAATATTATACATTTGGTGTAATTTTTGATATTTTATGTACAGTATATTAAATATAATTACTGCAGTTTTTGATAGTTTATTTACAGTATATATAACACATATTTGGTGTACTTTTTGATATTTTATGTACAGAATGTAATATATATTTACTGTACTTTTGATATTTTATTTACAGTATATAAAATGTATTTGGTGTACTTTTAGTTAATATTATATGTACAATATATGAAATATATTTACTGTACTTTTTGATATTTCATGTTCAGTATATAAGGTATATTTGGTGTCCTTTTGATATTTTTTGTAAATTATATAATATATATTTGGTGTAGTTTGTGAAATATTACATAGGGTGTGTAATATATATTTACTGTACTTTTTGGTATTTTCTTTACAGTAAATAATATATATTTGGTGTAATTTTTGATATTTTATGTACAGTATATTAAATATAATTAGTGTAGTTTTGATTGTTTAATTACAGTATATATTACACATATTTGGTGTACTTTTTGATATTTTATGTACAGTATCTAATATATATTTACTGTATTTTTGTTGCTTTATTTACAGTATATAAAATCTATTTGGTGTACTATTAGTTAATATTATATGTACAATATAGGAAATATATTTACTGTATATTTTGATATTTTATGTACACTATATAAGATATATTTGGTGTCCTTTTGATATTTTATGTAAATTATATAATATATATTTGGTGTAGATTGTGATATTTTACATAGGGAGTGTAAGATATATTTACTGTACTTTTTGATATTTTATTTACAGTAAATAATATACATTTGGTGTAATTTTTGATATTTTATGTACAGTATATTATATATAATTACTGTGGATTTGATAGTTTATTTACAGTATATATTACACATATTTGGTGTACTTTTTGATATTTTATGTACAGTATGTAATATATATTTACTCTACTATTTGATATTTTATTTACATTATAGAAAATGTATTTGGTGTACTTTTAGTTAATATTATATGTACAATATATGAAATATATTTACGATACATTTTGATATTTTATGTTCAGCATATAAGGTATATATGGTGTCCTTTCTATATTTTATGTAAATTACATAATATAAGTTTGGTGTAGATTGTGATATTTTACATAGGGTGTGTAATATATATTTACTGTACATTTTGATATTTTATTTACACTATATAAAATATATTTGGTGTAATTTTAGTTAACATTATATGTACAATATATGAAATATATTTACTGTAATTTTGATATTTTATGTACAGTATATAAGATATATTTGGTGTCCTTTTGATATTTTATGTAAATTATATAATATATATTTGGTGTAGATTGTGATATTTTACATAGGGTGTGTAAGATATATTTACTGTACTTTTTGATATTTTATTTACAGTAAATAATATACATTTGGTTTAATTTTTGATATTTTATGTACAGTATATTAAATATAATTACTGCAGTTTTTCATAGTTTATTTACAGTATATAAAACACAAATTTGGTGTACTTTTTGATATTTTACGTACAGAATGTAATATATATTTACTGTACATTTTGATATTTTACTTACAGTATATAAAATGTATTTGGTGTACTTTTAGTTAATATTATATGTACAATATATGAAATATATTTACTGTACATTTTGATATTTCATGTTCAGTATATAAGATATATTTGGTGTCCTTTTGATATTTTATGTAAATTATATAATATATATTTGGTGTAGTTTGTGATATTTTACATAGGGTGTGTAATATATATTTACTGTACTTTTTGGTATTTTCTTTACAGTAAATAATATATATTTGGTGTACTTTTTGATATTTTATGTACAGTATATTAAATATAATTAGTGTAGTTTTGATAGTTTATTTACAGTATATATAACACATATTTGGTGTACTTTTTGATATTTTATGTACAGTATGTAATATATATTTACTGAAATTTTTGATAATTTATTTACAGTATATAAAATGTATTTGGTGTACTTTTAGTTAATATTATATATACAATATATGAAATATATTTACTGTACATTTTGATATTTCATGTTCAGTATATAAGGTATATTTGGTGTCCTTTTGATATTTTATGTAAATTATATAATATATATTTGGTGTAGATTGTGATATTTTACATAGGGAGTGTAAGATATATTTACTGTACTTTTTGATATTTTATTTACAGTAAATAATATACATTTGGTGTAATTTTTGATATTTTATGTACAGTATATTAAATATAATTACTGCAGTTTTTGATAGTTTATTTACAGTATATAAAACACAAATTTGGTGTACTTTTTGATATATTATGTACAGAATGTAATATATATTTACTGTACATTTTGATATTTTATTTACAGTATATAAAATGTATTTGGTGTACTTTTAGTTGATATTAAATGTACAATATATGAAATATATTTACTGTACATTTTGATATTTCATGTTCAGTATATAAGATATATTTGGTGTCCTTTTGATATTTTATGTAAATTATATAATATATATTTGGTGTAGTTTGTGATATTTTACATAGGGTGTGTAATATATATTTACTGTACTTTTTGGTATTTTCTTTACAGTAAATAATATATATTTGGTGTAATTTTTGATATTTTATGTACAGTATATTAAATATAATTAGTGTAGATTTGATAGTTTATTTACAGTATATATAACACATATTTGGTGTACTTTTTGATATTTTATGTACAGTATGTAATATATATTTACTGTAATTTTTGATAATTTATTTACAGTATATAAAATTTATTTGGTGTACTTTTAGATAATATTATATATACAATATATGAAATATATTTACTGTACATTTTGATATTTTATGTACAGTATAGAAGATATATTTGGTGTCCTTTTGATATTTTATGTAAATTATATAATATATATTTGGTGTAGATTGTGATATTTTACATAGGGTGTGTAATATATATTTACTGTACTTTTTGATATTTTATTTACAGTAAATAATATATATTTGGTTTAATTTTTGATATTTTATGTACAGTATATTAAATATAATTACTGCAGTTTTTGATAGTTTATTTACAGTATATAAAACACAAATTTGGTGTACTTTTTGATATTTTATGTACAGAATGTAATATATATTTACTGTACTTTTGATATTTTATTGACAGTATATAAAATGTATTTGGTGTACTTTTAGTTAATATTATATGTACAATATATGAAATATATTTACTGTACATTTTGATATTTCATGTTCAGTATATAAGATATAATTGGTGTCCTTTTGATATTTTATGGAAATTATATAATATATATTTGGTGTAGTTTGTGATATTTTACATAGGGTGTGTAATATATATTTACAGTACTTTTTGGTATTTTCTTTACAGTAAATAATATGTATTTGGTGTAATTTTTGATATTTTATGTACAGTATATTAAATATAATTAGTGTAGTTTTGATAGTTTATTTACAGTATATATAACACATATTTGGTGTACTTTTTGATATTTTATGTACAGTATGTAATATATATTTACTGTAATATTTGATAATTTATTTACTGTATATAAAATGAATTTGGTGTACTTTTAGTTAATATTATATATACAATATATGAAATATATTTACTGTACATTTTGATATTTTATGTACAGTATATAAGATATATTTGGTGTCCTTTTGATATTTTATGTAAATTATATAATATATATTTGGTGTAGATTGTGATATTATACATAGGGTGTGTAATATATATTTACTGTACTTTTTGGTATTTTCTTTACAGTAAATAATATATATTTGGTGTAATTTTTGATATTTTATGTACAGTATATTAAATATAATTAGTGTAGTTTTGATAGTTTATTTACAGTGTATATAACACATATTTGGTGTACTTTTTGATATTTTATGTACAGTATGTAATATATATTTACTGTAATTTTTGATAATTTATTTACAGTATATAAAATGAATTTGTTGTACTTTTAGTTAATATTATATATACAATATATGAAATATATTTACTGTACATTTTGATATTTTATGTACAGTATAGAAGATATATTTGGTGTCCTTTTGCTATTTTATGTAAATTATATAATATATATTTGGTGAAGTTTGTGATATTTTACATAGGGTGTGTAATATATATTTACTGTACTTTTTGATATTTTATTTACAGTATATAATATACATTTGGTGTAATTTTTGATATTTTATGTACAGTATATTAAATATAATTAGTGTAGTTTTGATAGTTTATTTACAGTATATATAACACATATTTGGTGTACTTTTTGATATTTTATGTACAGTATGTAATATATGTTTACTGTAATTTTTGATAATGTATTTACAGTATATAAAATGTATATGGTGTACTTTTAGTTAATATTTTATGTACAATATATGAAATATATTTACTGTAGTTTTTGATATTTTATGTACAGTATATAAGATATATTTGTTGTCCTTTTGATATTTTATGTAAATTATATGATATATATTTGGTGTAGATTGTGATATTTTACATAGGGTGTGTAATATATATTTACTGTACTTTTTGATATTTTATTTACAGTAAATAATATACATTTGGTTTAATTTTTGATATTTTATGTACAGTATATTAAATATAATTACTGCAGTTTTTGATAGTTTATTTACAGTATATAAAACACAAACTTGGTGTACTTTTGATATTTTATGTACAGAATGTAATATATATTTACTGTACATTTTGATATTTTATTTACAGTATATAAAATGTATTTGGTGTACTTTTAGTTAATATTATATGTTCAATATATGAAATATATTTACTGTACATTTTGATATTTCATGTTCAGTATATAAGATATATTTGGTGTCCTTTTGATATTTTATGTAAATTATATAATATATATTTGGTGTAGTTGGTGATATTTTACATAGGGTGTGTAATATATATTTACTGTACTTTTTGGTATTTTCTTTACAATAAATAATATATATTTGGTGTCATTTTAGATATTTTATGTACAGTATATTAAATATAATTAGTGTAGTTTTGATAGTTTATTTACAGTATATATAACACATATTTGGTGTCCTTTTTGATATTTTATGTACAGTATGCAATATATATTTACTGTAATTTTTGATAATTTATTTACTGTATATAAAATGTATTTGGTGTACTTTTAGTTAATATTATATGTACAATATATGAAATATATTTACTGTACTTTTTGATATTTTATGTACAGTATATAATATATATTTGGTGTCCTTTTGATATTTTCTGTAAATTATATAATATATATTTGTTGTAGATTGTGATATTTTACATAGGGTGTGTAATATATATTTACTGTACTTTTTGATATTTTTTTCACCGTAAATAATATACATTTGGTTTAATTTTTGATATTTTATGTACAGTATATTAAATATAATTACTGCAGTTTTTGATAGTTTATTTACACTATATAAAACACAAATTTGGTGTACTTTTTGATATTTTATGTACAGTATGTAATATATATTTACTGTAATTTTTGATAATTTATTTACAGTATATAAAATGTATTTGGTGTACTTTTAGTTAATATTATATATACAATATATGAAATATATTTACTGTACATTTTGATATTTTATGTACACTATAGAAGATATATTTGGTGTCCTTTTGATATTTTATGTAAATTATATAATATATATTTGGTGAAGTTTGTGATATTTTACATAGGGTGTGTAATATATATTTACTGTACTTTTTGATATTTTATTTACAGTATATAATATAGATTTGGTGTAATTTTTGATATTTTATGTACAGTATATTAAACATAATTACTGTAGTTTTTGATAGTTTATTTACATTATATATAACACATATTTGGTGTACTTTTTGATATTTTATGTACAGTCTGTAATATATATTTACTGTATTTTTGATATTTTATTTACAGTATATAAAATGTATTTGGTGTACTTTTAGTTAATATTATATGTACAATATAGGAAATATATTTACTGTACATTTTGATATTTTATGTACACTATATGAGATATATTTGATGTCCTTTTGATATTTTATGTAAATTATATAATATACATTTGGTGTAGTTTGTGATATTTTACATAGGGTGTGTAAGATATATTTAGTGTACTTTTTGATATTTTATTTACAGTAAATAATATACATTTGGTGTAATTTTTGATATTTTATGTACAGTATGTTAAATATAATTACTGCAGTTTTTGATAGTTTATTTACAGTATATATAACACATGTTTGGTGTACTTTTTGATATTTTATGTACAGAATGTAATATATATTTACTGTACTTTTGATATTTTATTTACAGTATATAAAATGTATTTGGTGTACTTTTAGTTAATATTATATGTACAATATATGAAATATATTTACTGTACATTTTGATATTTCATGTTCAGTATATAAGATATATTTGGTGTCCTTTTGATATTTTATGTAAATTATATAATATATATTTGGTGTAGTTTGTGATATTTTACATAGGGTGTGTAATATATATTTACTGTACTTTTTGGTATTTTCTTTACAGTAAATAATATATATTTGGTGTAATTTTTGATATTTTATGTACAGTATATTAAATATAATTAGTGTAGTTTTGATAGTTTAATTACAGTATATATTACACATATTTGGTGTACTTTTTGATATTTTATGTACAGTATCTAATATATATTTACTGTATTTTTGTTGCTTTATTTACAGTATATAAAATCTATTTGGTGTACTATTAGTTAATATTATATGTACAATATAGGAAATATATTTACTGTACATTTTGATATTTTATGTACAGTATGTAATATATATTTACTGAAATTTTTGATAATTTATTTACAGTATATAAAATGTATTTGGTGTACTTTTAGTTAATATTATATACACAATATATGAAATATATTTACTGTACATTTTGATATTTTATGTACAGTATAGAAGATATATTTGGTATCCTTTTGATATTTTATGTAAATTATATAATATATATTTGGTGAAGTTTGTGATATTTTACATAGGGTGTGTAATATATATTTACTGTACTTTTTGATATTTTATTTACAGTATATAAAATGTATTTGGTGTACTTTTAGTTAATATTATATGTACAATATATGAAATATATTTACTGTACATTTTGATATTTCATGTTCAGTATATAAGGTATATTTGGTGTCCTTTTGATATTTTATGTAAATTATATAATATATATTTGGTGTAGATTGTGATATTTTACATAGGGAGTGTAAGATATATTTACTGTACTTTTTGATATTTTATTTACAGTAAATAATATACATTTGGTGTAATTTTTGATATTTTATGTACAGTATATTAAATATAATTACTGCAGTTTTTGATAGTTTATTTACAGTATGTAAAACACAAATTTGGTGTACTTTTTGATATATTATGTACAGAATGTAATATATATTTTCTGTACATTTTGATATTTTATTTACAGTATATAAAATGTATTTGGTGTACTTTTAGTTAATATTAAATGTACAATATATGAAATATATTTACTGTACATTTTGATATTTCATGTTCAGTATATAAGATATATTTGGTGTCCTTTTGATATTTTATGTAAATTATATAATATATATTTGGTGTAGTTTGTGATATTTTACATAGGGTGTGTAATATATATTTACTGTACTTTTTGGTATTTTCTTTACAGTTAATAATATATATTTGGTGTAATTTTTGATATTTTATGTACAGTATATTAAATATAATTAGTGTAGTTTTGATAGTTTATTTACAGTATATATAACACATATTTGGTGTACTTTTTGATATTTTATGTACAGTATGTAATATATATTTACTGAAATATTTGATAATTTATTTACAGTATATAAAATGTATTTGGTGTACTTTTAGTTAATATTATATATACAATATATGAAATATATTTACTGTACATTTTGATATTTTATGTACAGTATAGAAGATATATTTGGTGTCCTTTTGATATTTTATGTAAATTATATAATATATATTTGGTGAAGTTTGTGATATATTACATAGGGTGTGTAATATATATTTACTGTATTTTTGATATTTTATTTACCGTATATAAAATGTATTTGGTGTACTTTTAGTTAACATTATATGTACAATATATGAAATATATTTACTGTAATTTTGATATTTTATGTACAGTATATAAGATATATATTGTGTCCTTTTCATATTTTATGTAAATTATATAATATATATTTTGTGTAGATTGTGATATTTTACATAGGGTGTGTAAGATATATTTACTGTATTTTTGATATTTTATTTACAGTAAATAATATACATTTGGTGTAATTTTTGATATTTTATGTACAGTATATTAAACATAATTAATACAGTTTTTGATAGTTTATTTACAGTATATATAACACATATTTGGTGTACTTTTTGATATTTTATGTACAGAATGTAATATATATTTACTGTACTTTTGATATTTTATTTACAGTATATAAAATGTATTTGGTGTACTTTTAGTTAATATTATATGTACAATATATGAAATATATTTACTGTACATTTTGATATTTCATGTTCAGTATATAAGGTATATTTGGTGTTCTTTTGATATTTTATGTAAATTATATAATATATATTTGGTGTAGATTGTGATATATTACATAGGATGTGTAAGATATATTTACTGTACTTTTTGATATTTTATTTACAGTAAATAATATACATTTGGTGTAATTTTTGATATTTTATGTTCAGTATATTATATATAATTACTGTGGATTTGATAGTTTATTTACAGTATATATTACACATATTTGGTGTACTTTTTGATATTTTATGTACAGTATGTAATATATATTTACTCTACTATTTGATATTTTATTTACAGTATATAAAATGTATTTGGTGTACTTTTAGTTAATATTATATGTACAATATATGAAATATATTTACGGTACATTTTGATATTTTATGTTCAGCATATAAGGTATATATGGTGTCCTTTTGATATTTTATGTAAATTACATAATATAAATTTGGTGTAGATTGTGATATTTTACATAGGGTGTGTAATATATATTTACTGTACATTTTGATATTTTATTTACACTATATAAAATATATTTGGTGTACTTTTAGTTAACATTATATGTACAATATATGAAATATATTTACTGTAATTTTGATATTTTATGTACAGTATATAAGATATATTTGGTGTCCTTTTGATATTTTATTTAAATTATATAATATATATTTGGTGTAGATTGTGATATTTTACATAGGGTGTGTAAGATATATTTACTGTACTTTTTGATATTTTATTTACAGTAAATAATATACATTTGATGTAATTTTTGATATTTTATGTACAGTATATTAAATATAATTACTGCAGTTTTTGATAGTTTATTTACAGTATATAAAACACAAATTTGGTGTACTTTTTGATATTTTATGTACAGAATGTAATATATATTTACTGTACATTTTGATATTTTATTTACAGTATATAAAATGTATTTGGTGTACTTTTAGTTAATATTATATGTACAATATATGAAATATATTTACTGTACATTTTGATATTTCATGTTCAGTATATGAGATATATTTGGTGTCCTTTTGTTATTTTATGTAAATCATTTAACATATATTTGGTGTAGTTTGTGATATTTTACATAGGGTGTGTAATATATATTTACTGTACTTTTTGGTATTTTCTTTACAGTAAATAATATATATTTGGTGTAATTTTTGATATTTTATGTACAGTATATTAAATATAATTAGTGTAGTTTTGATAGTTTATTTACAGTATATATAACACATATTTGGTGTACTTTTTGATATTTTATGTACAGTATATAATATATATTTACTGTAATTTTTGATAATTTATATACAGTATATAAAATTTATTTGGTGTACTTTTAGTTAACATTATATGTACAATATATGAAATATATTTACTGTAATTTTGATATTTTATGTACAGTATATAAGATATATTTGGTGTCCTTTTGATATTTTATGTAAATTATATAATATATATTTGGTGTAGATTGTGATATTTTACATAGGGTGTGTAAGATATATTTACTGTACTTTTTGATATTTTATTTACAGTAAATAATATACATTTGGTGTAATTTTTGATATTTTATGTACAGTATATTAAACATAATTACTGCAGTTTTTGATAGTTTATTTACAGTATATATAACACATTTGGTGTACTTTTTGATATTTTATGTACAGAATGTAATATATATTTACTGAACTTTTGATATTTTATTTACAGTATATAAAATGTATTTGGTGTACTTTTAGTTAATATTATATGTACAATATAGGAAATATATTTACTGTACATTTTGATATTTCATATTCACTATATAAGGTATATTTGGTGTCCTTTTGATATTTTATGTAAATTATATAATATATATTTGGTGTAGATTGTGATATTTTACTTAGGGTGTGTAAGATATATTTACTGTACTTTTTGATATTTTATTTACAGTAAATAATATACATTTGGTGTAATTTTTGATATTTTATGTACAGTATATTATATATAATTACTGTGGATTTGATAGTTTATTTACAGTATATATTACACATATTTGGTGTACTTTTTGATATTTTATGTACAGTATGTAATATATATTTACTCTACTATTTGATATTTTATTTACAGTATATAAAATGTATTTGGTGTACTTTTAGTTAATATTATATGTACAATATGTGAAATATATTTACGGTACATTTTGATATTTTATGTTCAGCATATAAGGTATATATGGTGTCCTTTTGATATTTTATGTAAATTACATAATATAAATTTTGTGTAGATTGTGATATTTTACATAGGGTGTGTAATATATATTTACTGTACATTTTGATATTTTATTTACACTATATAAAATATATTTGGTGTACTTTTAGTTAACATTATATGTACAATATATGAAATATATTTACTGTAATTTTGATATTTTTTGTACAGTATATAAGATATATTTGGTGTCCTTTTGATATTTAATGTAAATTATATAATATATATTTGGTGTAGATTGTGATATTTTACATAGGTTGTGTAAGATATATTTACTGTACTTTTTGATATTTTATTTACAGTAAATAATATACATTTGGTTTAATTTTTGATATTTTATGTACAGTATATTAAATATAATTACTGCAGTTTTTGATAGTTTATTTACAGTATATAAAACACAAATTTGGTGTACTTTTTGATATTTTATGTACAGAATGTAATATATATTTGCTGTACATTTTGATATTTTATTTACAGTATATAAAATGTATTTGGTGTACTTTTAGTTAATATTATATGTACAATATATGAAATATATTTACTGTACATTTTGATATTTCATGTACAGTATATAAGATATATTTGGTGTCCTTGTGATATTTTATGTAAATTATATAACATATATTTTGTGTAGTTTGTGATATTTTACATAGGGTGTGTAATATATATTTACTGTACTTTTTGGTATTTTCTTTACAGTAAATAATATATATTTGGTGTAATTTTTGATATTTTATGTACAGTATATTAATTATAATTAGTGTAGATTTGATAGTTTATTTACATTCTATATAACACATATTTGGTGTACTTTTTGATATTTTATGTACAGTATGTAATATATATTTACTGTAATTTTTGATAATTTATTTACAGTATATAAAATGTATTTGGTGTACTTTTAGCTAATATTATATATACAATATATGAAATATACTTACTGTACATTTTGATATTTTATGTACAGTATAGAAGATATATTTGGTGTCCTTTTGATATTTTATGTAAATTATATAATATATATTTGGTGAAGTTTGTGATATTGTACATAGGGTGTGTAATATATATTTACTGTACTTTTTGATATTTTATTTACAGTATATAAAATGTATTTGGTGTACTTTTAGTTAACATTATATGTACAATATATGAAATCTATTTACTGTAATTTTGATATTTTATGTACAGTATATAAGATATATTTGGTGTCCTTTTGATATTTTATGTAAATTATATAATATATATTTGGTGTAGATTGTGATATTTTACATAGGGTGTGTAAGATATATTTACTGTACTTTTTGATATTTTATTTACAGTAAATAATATACATTTGGTGTAATTTTTGATATTTTATGTACAGTATATTAAACATAATTACTGCAGTTTTTGATAGTTTATTTACAGTATATATAACACATATTTGGTGTACTTTTTGATATTTTATGTACAGAATGTAATATATATTTACTGTACTTTTGATATTTTATTTACAGCATATAAAATGTATTTGGTGTACTTTTAGTTAATATTATATGTACAATATATGAAATATATTTACTGTACATTTTGATATTTCATGTTCAGTATATAAGGTATATATGGTGTCCTTTTGATATTTTATGTAAATTATATAATATATATTTGGTGTAGTTTGTGATATTTTACATAGGGTGTGTAAGATATATTTACTGTACTTTTTGATATTTTATTTACAGTAAATAATATACATTTGGTGTAATTTTTGATATTTTATGTACAGTATATTAAATATAATTACTGCAGTTTTTGATAGTTTATTTACAGTATATATAACACATATTTGGTGTACTTTTTGATATTTTATGTACAGAATGTAATATATATTTACTGTACTTTTGATATTTTATTTACAGTATATAAAATGTGTTTTGTGTACTTTTAGTTAATATTATATGTAGAATATATGAAATATATTTACTGTACTTTTTGATATTTCATGTTCAGTATATAAGGTATATTTGGTGTCCTTTTGATATTTTATGTAAATTATAAAATATATATTTGGTGTAGTTTGTGATATTTTACATAGGGTGTGTAATATATATTTACTGTACTTTTTGGTATTTTCTTTACAGTAAATAATATATATTTGGTGTAATTTTTGATATTTTCTGTACAGTATATTAAATATAATTAGTGTAGTTTTGATAGTTTATTTACAGTATATATTACACATATTTGGTGTACTTTTTGATATTTTATGTACAGTATGTAATATATATTTACTGTATTTTTGTTATTTTATTTACAGTATATAAAATGTATTTGGTGTACTTTTAGTTAATATTATATGTACAATATAGGAAATATATTTACTGTACATTTTGATATTTTATGTACACTATATAAGATATATTTGGTGTCCTTTTGATATTTTATGTAAATTATATAATATATATTTGGTGTAGATTGTGATATTTTACATAGGGAGTGTAAGATACATTTACTGTACTTTTTGATATTTTATTTACAGTAAATAATATACATTTGGTGTAATTTTTGATATTTTATGTACAGTATATTAAATATAATTACTACAGTTTATGATAGTTTATTTACAGTATATAAAACACAAATTTGGTGTACTTTTTGATATTTAATGTACAGAATGTAATATATATTTACTGTACATTTTGATATTTTATTTACAGTATATAAAATGTATTTGGTGTACTTTTAGTTAATATTATATGTACAATATATGAAATATATTTACTGTACATTTTGATATTTCATGTTCAGTATATAAGATATATTTGGTGTCCTTTTGTTATTTTATGTAAATCATTTAACATATATTTGGTGTAGTTTGTGATATTTTACATAGGGTGTGTAATATATATTTACTGTACTTTTTGGTATTTTCTTTACAGTAAATAATATATATTTGGTGTAATTTTTGATATTTTATGTACAGTATATTAAATATAATTAGTGTAGTTTTGATAGTTTATTTACAGTATATATAACACATATTTGGTGTACTTTTTGATATTTTATGTACAGTATGTAATATATATTTACTGTAATTTTTGATAATTTATTTACAGTATATAAAATTTATTTGGTGTACTTTTAGATAATATTATATATACAATATATGAAATATATTTACTGTACATTTTGATATTTTATGTACAGTATAGAAGATATATTTGGTGTCCTTTTGATATTTTATGTGAATTATATAATATATATTTGGTGAAGTTTGTGATATTTTACATAGGGTGTGTAATATATATTTACTGTACTTTTTGATATTTTATTTACAGTATATAAAATGTATTTGGTGTACTTTTAGTTAACATTATATGTACAATATATGAAATCTATTTACTGTAATTTTGATATTTTATGTACAGTATATAAGATATATTTGGTGTCCTTTTGATATTTTATGTAAATTATATAATATATATTTGGTGTAGATTGTGATATTTTACATAGGGTGTGTAAGATATATTTACTGTACTTTTTGATATTTTATTTACAGTAAATAATATACATTTGGTGTAATTTTTGATATTTTATGTACAGTATATTAAACATAATTACTGCAGTTTTTGATAGTTTATTTACAGTATATATAACACATATTTGGTGTACTTTTTGATATTTTATGTACAGAATGTAATATATATTTACTGTACTTTTGATATTTTATTTACAGCATATAAAATGTATTTGGTGTACTTTTAGTTAATATTATATGTACAATATATGAAATATATTTACTGTACATTTTGATATTTCATGTTCAGTATATAAGGTATATATGGTGTCCTTTTGATATTTTATGTAAATTATATAATATATATTTGGTGTAGTTTGTGATATTTTACATAGGGTGTGTACGATATATTTACTGTACTTTTTGATATTTTATTTACAGTAAATAATATACATTTGGTGTAATTTTTGATATTTTATGTACAGTATATTAAATATAATTACTGCAGTTTTTGATAGTTTATTTACAGTATATATAACACATATTTGGTGTACTTTTTGATATTTTATGTACAGAATGTAATATATATTTACTGTACTTTTGATATTTTATTTACAGTATATAAAATGTGTTTTGTGTACTTTTAGTTAATATTATATGTAGAATATATGAAATATATTTACTGTACTTTTTGATATTTCATGTTCAGTATATAAGTTATATTTGGTGTCCTTTTGATATTTTATGTAAATTATAAAATATATATTTGGTGTAGTTTGTGATATTTTACATAGGGTGTGTAATATATATTTACTGTACTTTTTGGTATTTTCTTTACAGTAAATAATATATATTTGGTGTAATTTTTGATATTTTCTGTACAGTATATTAAATATAATTAGTGTAGTTTTGATAGTTTATTTACAGTATATATTACACATATTTGGTGTACTTTTTGATATTTTATGTACAGTATGTAATATATATTTACTGTATTTTTGATATTTTATTTACAGTATATAAAATGTATTTGGTGTACTTTTAGTTAATATTACATGTACAATATAGGAAATATATTTACTGTACCTTTTGATATTTTATGTACACTATATAAGATATATTTGGTGTCCTTTTGATATTTTATGTAAATTATATAATATATATTTGGTGTAGATTGTGATATTTTACATAGGGAGTGTAAGATACATTTACTGTACTTTTTGATATTTTATTTACAGTAAATAACATTCCTTTGGTGTAATTTTTGATATTTTATGTACAGTATATTAAATATAATTACTGTAGTTTTTGATAGTTTATTTACAGTATATATTACACATATTTGGTGTACTTTTTGATATTTTATGTACAGTATGTAATATATATTTACTGTATTTTTGATATTTTATTTACAGTATATAAAATATATTTGGTGTACTTTTAGTTAATATATGTACAATATATGAAATATATTTAGTGTACATTTTGATATTTTATGTACACTATATAAGATATATTTGGTGTCCTTTTGATATTTTATGTAAATTATATAATATATATTTGGTGTAGATTGTGATATTTTACATAGGGTGTGTAAGATATATTTACTGTACTTTTTGATATTTTATTTACAGTAAATAATATACATTTGGTGTAATTTTTGATATTTTATGTACAGTATATTAAATATAATTACTGCAGTTTATGATAGTTTATTTACAGTATATAAAACACAAATTTGGTGTACTTTTTGATATTTTATGTACAGAATGTAATATATATTTACTGTACATTTTGATATTTTACTTACAGTATATAAAATGTATTTGGTGTACTTTTAGTTAATATTATATGTACAATATATGAAATATATTTACTGTACATTTTGATATTTCATGTACAGTATATAAGATATATTTGGTGTCCTTTTGTTATTTTATGTAAATCATTTAACATATATTTGGTGTAGTTTGTGATATTTTACATAGGGTGTGTAATATATATTTACTGTACTTTTTGGTATTTTCTTTACAGTAAATAATATATATTTGGTGTAATTTTTGATATTTTATGTACAGTATATTAAATATAATCAGTGTAGTTTTGATAGTTTATTTACAGTATATATAACACATATTTGGTGTACTTTTTGATATTTTATGTACAGTATGTAATATATATTTACTGTAATTTTTGATAATTTATATACAGTATATAAAATTTATTTGGTGTACTTTTAGATAATATTATATATACAATATATGAAATATATTTACTGTACATTTTGATATTTTATGTACAGTATAGAAGATATATTTGGTGTCCTTTTGATATTTTATGTAAATTATATAATATATATTTGGTGAAGTTTGTGATATTTTACATAGGGTGTGTAATATATATTTACTGTACTTTTTGATATTTTATTTACAGTATATAAAATGTATTTGGTGTACTTTTAGTTAACATTATATGTACAATATATGAAATATATTTACTGTAATTTTGATATTTTATGTACAGTATATAAGATATATTTGGTGTCCTTTTGATATTTTATGTAAATTATATAATATATATTTGGTGTAGATTGTGATATTTTACATAGGGTGTGTAAGATATATTTACTGTACTTTTTGATATTTTATTTACAGTAAATAATATACATTTGGTGTAATTTTTGATATTTTATGTACAGTATATTAAACATAATTACTGCAGTTTTTGATAGTTTATTTACAGTATATATAACACATATTTGTTGTACTTTTTGATATTTTATGTACAGAATGTAATATATATTTACTGAAATTTTGATATTTTATTTACAGTATATAAAATGTATTTGGTGTACTTTTAGTTAATATTATATGTACAATATAGGAAATATATTTACTGTACATTTTGATATTTCATATTCACTATATAAGGTATATTTGGTGTCCTTTTGATATTTTATGTAAATTATATAATATATATTTGGTGTAGATTGTGATATTTTACATAGGGTGTGTAAGATATATTTACTGTACTTTTTGATATTTTATTTACAGTAAATAATATACATTTGGTGTAATTTTTGATATTTTATGTACAGTATATTATATATAATTACTGTGGATTTGATAGTTTATTTACAGTATATATTACACATATTTGGTGTACTTTTTGATATTTTATGTACAGTATGTAATATATATTTACTCTAATATTTGATATTTTATTTACAGTATATAAAATGTATTTGGTGTACTTTTAGTTAATATTATATGTACAATATGTGAAATATATTTACGGTACATTTTGATATTTTATGTTCAGCATATAAGGTATATATGGTGTCCTTTTGATATTTTATGTAAATTACATAATATAAATTTGGTGTAGATTGTGATATTTTACATAGGGTGTGTAATATATATTTACTGTACATTTTGATATTTTATTTACACTATATAAAATATATTTGGTGTAGTTTTAGTTAACATTATATGTACAATATATGAAATATATTTACTGTAATTTTGATATTTTTTGTACAGTATATAAGATATATTTGGTGTCCTTTTGATATTTAATGTAAATTATATAATATATATTTGGTGTAGATTGTGATATTTTACATAGGTTGTGTAAGATATATTTACTGTACTTTTTGATATTTTATTTACAGTAAATAATATACATTTGGTTTAATTTTTGATATTTTATGTACAGTATATTAAATATAATTACTGCAGTTTTTGATAGTTTATTTACAGTATATAAAACACAAATTTGGTGTACTTTTTGATATTTTATGTACAGAATGTAATATATATTTGCTGTACATTTTGATATTTTATTTACAGTATATAAAATGTATTTGGTGTACTTTTAGTTAATATTATATGTACAATATATGAAATATATTTACTGTACATTTTGATATTTCATGTACAGTATATAAGATATATTTGGTGTCCTTGTGATATTTTATGTAAATTATATAACATATATTTTGTGTAGTTTGTGATATTTTACATAGGGTGTGTAATATATATTTACTGTACTTTTTGGTATTTTCTTTACAGTAAATAATATATATTTGGTGTAATTTTTGATATTTTATGTACAGTATATTAATTATAATTAGTGTAGATTTGATAGTTTATTTACATTCTATATAACACATATTTGGTGTACTTTTTGATATTTTATGTACAGTATGTAATATATATTTACTGTAATTTTTGATAATTTATTTACAGTATATAAAATGTATTTGGTGTACTTTTAGCTAATATTATATATACAATATATGAAATGTACTTACTGTACATTTTGATATTTTATGTACAGTATAGAAGATATATTTGGTGTCCTTTTGATATTTTATGTAAATTATATAATATATATTTGGTGAAGTTTGTGATATTGTACATAGGGTGTGTAATATATATTTACTGTACTTTTTGATATTTTATTGACAGTATATAAAATGTATTTGGTGTACTTTTAGTTAACATTATATGTACAATATATGAAATCTATTTACTGTAATTTTGATATTTTATGTACAGTATATAAGATATATTTGGTGTCCTTTTGATATTTTATGTAAATTATATAATATATATTTGGTGTAGATTGTGATATTTTACATAGGGTGTGTAAGATATATTTACTGTACTTTTTGATATTTTATTTACAGTAAATAATATACATTTGGTGTAATTTTTGATATTTTATGTACAGTATATTAAACATAATTACTGCAGTTTTTGATAGTTTATTTACAGTATATATAACACATATTTGGTGTACTTTTTGATATTTTATGTACAGAACGTAATATATATTTACTGTACTTTTGATATTTTATTTACAGCATATAAAATGTATTTGGTGTACTTTTAGTTAATATTATATGTACAATATATGAAATATATTTACTGTACATTTTGATATTTCATGTTCAGTATATAAGGTATATATGGTGTCCTTTTGATATTTTATGTAAATTATATAATATATATTTGGTGTAGTTTGTGATATTTTACATAGGGTGTGTAAGATATATTTACTGTACTTTTTGATATTTTATTTACAGTAAATAATATACATTTGGTGTAATTTTTGATATTTTATGTACAGTATATTAAATATAATTACTGCAGTTTATGATAGTTTATTTACAGTATATAAAACACAAATTTGGTGTACTTTTTGATATTTTATGTACAGAATGTAATATATATTTACTGTACATTTTGATATTTTATTTACAGTATATAAAATGTATTTGGTGTACTTTTAGTTAATATTATATGTACAATATATGAAATATATTTACTGTACATTTTGATATTTCATGTACAGTATATAAGATATATTTGGTGTCCTTTTGTTATTTTATGTAAATCATTTAACATATATTTGGTGTAGTTTGTGATATTTTACATAGGGTGTGTAATATATATTTACTGTACTTTTTGGTATTTTCTTTACAGTAAATAATATATATTTGGTGTAATTTTTGATATTTTATGTACAGTATATTAAATATAATCAGTGTAGTTTTGATAGTTTATTTACAGTATATATAACACATATTTGGTGTACTTTTTGATATTTTATGTACAGTATGTAATATATATTTACTGTAATTTTTGATAATTTATATACAGTATATAAAATTTATTTGGTGTACTTTTAGATAATATTATATATACAATATATGAAATATATTTACTGTACATTTTGATATTTTATGTACAGTATAGAAGATATATTTGGTGTCCTTTTGATATTTTATGTAAATTATATAATATATATTTGGTGAAGTTTGTGATATTTTACATAGGGTGTGTAATATATATTTACTGTACTTTTTGATATTTTATTTACAGTATATAAAATGTATTTGGTGTACTTTTAGTTAACATTATATGTACAATATATGAAATATATTTACTGTAATTTTGATATTTTATGTACAGTATATAAGATATATTTGGTGTCCTTTTGATATTTTATGTAAATTATATAATATATATTTGGTGTAGATTGTGATATTTTACATAGGGTGTGTAAGATATATTTACTGTACTTTTTGATATTTTATTTACAGTAAATAATATACATTTGGTGTAATTTTTGATATTTTATGTACAGTATATTAAACATAATTACTGCAGTTTTTGATAGTTTATTTACAGTATATATAACACATATTTGTTGTACTTTTTGATATTTTATGTACAGAATGTAATATATATTTACTGAACTTTTGATATTTTATTTACAGTATATAAAATGTATTTGGTGTACTTTTAGTTAATATTATATGTACAATATAGGAAATATATTTACTGTACATTTTGATATTTCATATTCACTATATAAGGTATATTTGGTGTCCTTTTGATATTTTATGTAAATTATATAATATATATTTGGTGTAGATTGTGATATTTTACATAGGGTGTGTAAGATATATTTACTGTACTTTTTGATATTTTATTTACAGTAAATAATATACATTTGGTGTAATTTTTGATATTTTATGTACAGTATATTAAACATAATTACTGCAGTTTTTGATAGTTTATTTACAGTATATATAACACATATTTGGTGTACTTTTTGATATTTTATGTACAGAATGTAATATATATTTACTGTACTTTTGATATTTTATTTACAGCATATAAAATGTATTTGGTGTACTTTTAGTTAATATTATATGTACAATATATGAAATATATTTACTGTACATTTTGATATTTCATGTTCAGTATATAAGGTATATATGGTGTCCTTTTGATATTTTATGTAAATTATATAATATATATTTGGTGTAGTTTGTGATATTTTACATAGGGTGTGTAAGATATATTTACTGTACTTTTTGATATTTTATTTACAGTAAATAATATACATTTGGTGTAATTTTTGATATTTTATGTACAGTATATTAAATATAATTACTGCAGTTTTTGATAGTTTATTTACAGTATATATAACACATATTTGGTGTACTTTTTGATATTTTATGTACAGAATGTAATATATATTTACTGTACTTTTGATATTTTATTTACAGTATATAAAATGTGTTTTGTGTACTTTTAGTTAATATTATATGTAGAATATATGAAATATATTTACTGTACTTTTTGATATTTCATGTTCAGTATATAAGGTATATTTGGTGTCCTTTTGATATTTTATGTAAATTATAAAATATATATTTGGTGTAGTTTGTGATATTTTACATAGGGTGTGTAATATATATTTACTGTACTTTTTGGTATTTTCTTTACAGTAAATAATATATATTTGGTGTAATTTTTGATATTTTATGTACAGTATATTAAATATAATTAGTATAGTTTTGATAGTTTATTTACAGTATATATTACACATATTTGGTGTACTTTTTGATATTTTATGTACAGTATGTAATATATATTTACTGTATTTTTGATATTTTATTTACAGTATATAAAATGTATTTGGTGTACTTTTAGTTAATATTATATGTACAATATAGGAAATATATTTACTGTACATTTTGATATTTTATGTACACTATATAAGATATATTTTGTGTCCTTTTGATATTTTATGTAAATTATATAATATATATTTGGTGTAGATTGTGATATTTTACATAGGGAGTGTAAGATACATTTACTGTACTTTTTGATATTTTATTTACAGTAAATAACATTCCTTTGGTGTAATTTTTGATATTTTATGTACAGTATATTAAATATAATTACTGTAGTTTTTGATAGTTTATTTACAGTATATATTACACATATTTGGTGTACTTTTTGATATTTTATGTACAGTATGTAATATATATTTACTGTATTTTTGATATTTTATTTACAGTATATAAAATATATTTGGTGTACTTTTAGTTAATATATGTACAATATATGAAATATATTTACTGTACATTTTGATATTTTATGTACACTATATAAGATATATTTGGTGTCCTTTTGATATTTTATGTAAATTATATAATATATATTTGGTGTAGATTGTGATAATTTACATAGGGTGTGTAAGATATATTTACTGTACTTTTTGATATTTTATTTACAGTAAATAATATACATTTGGTGTAATTTTTGATATTTTATGTACAGTATATTAAATATAATTACTGCAGTTTATGATAGTTTATTTACAGTATATAAAACACAAATTTGGTGTACTTTTTGATATTTTATGTACAGAATGTAATATATATTTACTGTACATTTTGATATTTTATTTACAGTATATAAAATGTATTTGGTGTACTTTTAGTTAATATTATATGTACAATATATGAAATCTATTTACTGTACATTTTGATATTTCATGTTCAGTATATAGGATATAATTGGTGTCCTTTTGATACTTTATGTAAATTATATAATATATATTTGGTGAAGTTTGTGATATTTTACATAGGGTGTGTAATATATATTTACTGTACTTTTTGATATTTTATTTACAGTATATAATATACATTTGGTGTAATTTTTGATATTTTATGTACAGTATATTAAATATAATTACTGTAGTTTTTGATAGTTTATTTACAGTATATATTACACATATTTGGTGTACTTTTTGATATTTTATGTACAGTATGTAATATATATTTACTGTATTTTTGATATTTTATTTACAGTATATAAAATGTATTTGGTGTACTTTTAGTTAAAATTATATGTACAATATAGGAAATATATTTACTGTACATTTTGATATTTTATGTACACTATATAAGATATATTTGGTGTCCTTTTGATATTTTATGTAAATTATATAATATATATTTGGTGTAGATTGTGATATTTTACATAGGGAGTGTAAGATACATTTACTGTACTTTTTGATATTTTATTTACAGTAAATAACATTCCTTTGGTGTAATTTTTGATATTTTATGTACAGTATATTAAATATAATTACTGTAGTTTTTGATAGTTTATTTACAGTATATATTACACATATTTGGTGTACTTTTTGATATTTTATGTACAGTATGTAATATATATTTACTGTATTTTTGATATTTTATTTACAGTATATAGAATATATTTGGTGTACTTTTAGTTAATATATGTACAATATATGAAATATATTTAGTGTACATTTTGATATTTTATGTACACTATATAAGATATATTTGGTGTCCTTTTGATATTTTATGTAAATTATATAATATATATTTGGTGTAGATTGTGATATTTTACATAGGGTGTGTAAGATATATTTACTGTACTTTTTGATATTTTATTTACAGTAAATAATATACATTTGGTGTAATTTTTGATATTTTATGTACAGTATATTAAATATAATTACTGCAGTTTATGATAGTTAATTTACAGTATATAAAACACAAATTTGGTGTACTTTTTGATACTTTATGTACAGAATGTAATATATATTTACTGTACATTTTGATATTTTATTTACAGTATATAAAATGTATTTGGTGTACTTTTAGTTAATATTATATGTACAATATATGAAATCTATTTACTGTACATTTTGATATTTCATGTTCAGTATATAGGATATAACTGGTGTCCTTTTGATACTTTATGTAAATTATATAATATATATTTGGTGAAGTTTGTGATATTTTACATAGGGTGTGTAATATATATTTACTGTACTTTTTGATATTTTATTTACAGTATATAATATACATTTGGTGTAATTTTTGATATTTTATGTACAGTATATTAAATATAATTACTGTAGTTTTTGATAGTTTATTTACAGTATATATTACACATATTTGGTGTACTTTTTGATATTTTATGTACACTATGTAATATATATTTACTGTATTTTTGATATTTTATTTACTGTATATAAAATGTATTTGGTGTACTTTTAGTTAATGTTATATGTACAATATTGGAAATATATTTACTGTACATTTTGATATTTTATGTACACTATATAAGATATATTTGGTGTCCTTTTGATATTTTATGAAAATTATATAATATATTTTTGGTGTAGATTGTGATATTTTACATAGGGTGTGTAAGATATATTTACTGTACTTTTTGATATTTTATTTACAGTAAATAATATACATTTGGTGTAATTTTTGATATTTTATGTACAGTATATTAAATATAATTACTGCAGTTTTTGATAGTTTATTTACAGTATATAAAACACAAATTTGGTGTACTTTTTGATATTTTATGTACAGAATGTAATATATATTTACTGTACATTTTGGTATTTTATTTACAGTATATAAAATGTATTTGGTGTACTTTTAGTTAATATTATATGTACAATATATGAAATCTATTTACTGTACATTTTGATATTTCATGTTCAGTATATAAGATATATTTGGTGTCCTTTTGATACTTTATGTAAATTATATAATATATATTTGGTGAAGTTTGTGATATTTTACATAGGGTGTGTAATATATATTTACTGTACTTTTTGATATTTTATTTACAGTATATAATATACATTTGGTGTAATTTTTGATATTTTATGTACAGTATATTAAATATAATTACTGTAGTTTTTGATAGTTTATTTACAGTATATATTACACATATTTGGTGTACTTTTTGATATTTTATGTACAGTATGTAATATATATTTACTGTATTTTTGGTATTTTATTTACAGTATATAAAATGTATTTGGTGTACTTTTAGTTAATGTTATATGTACAATATTGGAAATATATTTACTGTACATTTTGATATTTTATGTACACTATATAAGATATATTTGGTGTCCTTTTGATATTTTATGTAAATTATATAATATATTTTTGGTGTAGATTGTGATATTTTACTTAGGGTGTGTAAGATATATTTACTGTACTTTTTGATATTTTATTTACAGTAAATAATATACATTTGGTTTAATTTTTGATATTTTATGTACAGTATATTAAATATAATAACTGCAGTTTTTGATAGTTTATTTACAGTATATAAAACACAAATTTGGTGTACTTTTTGATATTTTATGTACAGAATGTAATATATATTTCCTGTACATTTTGATATTTTATTTACAGTATATAAAATGTATTTGGTGTACTTTTAGTTAATATTATATGTACAATATATGAAATATATTTACTGTACATTTTGATATTTCATGTTCAGTATATAAGATATATTTGGTGTCCTTTTGATACTTTATGTAAATTATATAATATATATTTGGTGTAGTTTGTGATATTTTACATAGGGTGTGTAATATATATTTACTGTACTTTTTGGTATTTTCTTTACAGTAAATAATATATATTTGGTGTAATTTTTGATATTTTATGTACAGTTTATTAAATATAATTAGTGTAGTTTTGATAGTTTATTTACAGTATATATAACACATATTTGGTGTACTTTTTGATATTTTATGTACAGTATGTAATATATATTTACTGTAATTTTTGATAATTTATTTACAGTATATAAAATGTATTTGGTGTACTTTTAGTTAATATTATATGTACAATATATGAAATATATTTACTGTACATTTTGATATTTTATGTACAGTATATAAGATATATTTGGTGTCCTTTTGATATTTTATGTAAATTATATAATATATATTTGGTGTAGATTGTGATATTTTACATAGGGTGTGTAAGATATATTTACTGTACTTTTTGATATTTTATTTACAGTAAATAATATACATTTGGTGTAATTTTTGATATTTTATGTACAGTATATTAAATATAATTACTGCAGTTTTTGATAGTTTATTTACAGTATATATAACACATATTTGGTGTACTTTTTGATATTTTATGTACAGAATGTAATATATATTTACTGTACTTTTGATATTTTATTTACAGTATATAAAATGTGTTTTGTGTACTTTTAGTTAATATTATATGTAGAATATATGAAATATATTTACTGTACTTTTTGATATTTCATGTTCAGTATATAAGGTATATTTGGTGTCCTTTTGATATTTTATGTAAATTATAAAATATATATTTGGTGTAGTTTGTGATATTTTACATAGGGTGTGTAATATATATTTACTGTACTTTTTGGTATTTTCTTTACAGTAAATAATATATATTTGGTGTAATTTTTGATATTTTATGTACAGTATATTAAATATAATTAGTATAGTTTTGATAGTTTATTTACAGTATATATTACACATATTTGGTGTACTTTTTGATATTTTATGTACAGTATGTAATATATATTTACTGTATTTTTGATATTTTATTTACAGTATATAAAATGTATTTGGTGTACTTTTAGTTAATATTATATGTACAATATAGGAAATATATTTACTGTACATTTTGATATTTTATGTACACTATATAAGATATATTTTGTGTCCTTTTGATATTTTATGTAAATTATATAATATATATTTGGTGTAGATTGTGATATTTTACATAGGGAGTGTAAGATACATTTACTGTACTTTTTGATATTTTATTTACAGTAAATAACATTCCTTTGGTGTAATTTTTGATATTTTATGTACAGTATATTAAATATAATTACTGTAGTTTTTGATAGTTTATTTACAGTATATATTACACATATTTGGTGTACTTTTTGATATTTTATGTACAGTATGTAATATATATTTACTGTATTTTTGATATTTTATTTACAGTATATAAAATATATTTGGTGTACTTTTAGTTAATATATGTACAATATATGAAATATATTTACTGTACATTTTGATATTTTATGTACACTATATAAGATATATTTGGTGTCCTTTTGATATTTTATGTAAATTATATAATATATATTTGGTGTAGATTGTGATAATTTACATAGGGTGTGTAAGATATATTTACTGTACTTTTTGATATTTTATTTACAGTAAATAATATACATTTGGTGTAATTTTTGATATTTTATGTACAGTATATTAAATATAATTACTGCAGTTTATGATAGTTTATTTACAGTATATAAAACACAAATTTGGTGTACTTTTTGATATTTTATGTACAGAATGTAATATATATTTACTGTACATTTTGATATTTTATTTACAGTATATAAAATGTATTTGGTGTACTTTTAGTTAATATTATATGTACAATATATGAAATCTATTTACTGTACATTTTGATATTTCATGTTCAGTATATAGGATATAATTGGTGTCCTTTTGATACTTTATGTAAATTATATAATATATATTTGGTGAAGTTTGTGATATTTTACATAGGGTGTGTAATATATATTTACTGTACTTTTTGATATTTTATTTACAGTATATAATATACATTTGGTGTAATTTTTGATATTTTATGTACAGTATATTAAATATAATTACTGTAGTTTTTGATAGTTTATTTACAGTATATATTACACATATTTGGTGTACTTTTTGATATTTTATGTACAGTATGTAATATATATTTACTGTATTTTTGATATTTTATTTACAGTATATAAAATGTATTTGGTGTACTTTTAGTTAAAATTATATGTACAATATAGGAAATATATTTACTGTACATTTTGATATTTTATGTACACTATATAAGATATATTTGGTGTCCTTTTGATATTTTATGTAAATTATATAATATATATTTGGTGTAGATTGTGATATTTTACATAGGGAGTGTAAGATACATTTACTGTACTTTTTGATATTTTATTTACAGTAAATAACATTCCTTTGGTGTAATTTTTGATATTTTATGTACAGTATATTAAATATAATTACTGTAGTTTTTGATAGTTTATTTACAGTATATATTACACATATTTGGTGTACTTTTTGATATTTTATGTACAGTATGTAATATATATTTACTGTATTTTTGATATTTTATTTACAGTATATAGAATATATTTGGTGTACTTTTAGTTAATATATGTACAATATATGAAATATATTTAGTGTACATTTTGATATTTTATGTACACTATATAAGATATATTTGGTGTCCTTTTGATATTTTATGTAAATTATATAATATATATTTGGTGTAGATTGTGATATTTTACATAGGGTGTGTAAGATATATTTACTGTACTTTTTGATATTTTATTTACAGTAAATAATATACATTTGGTGTAATTTTTGATATTTTATGTACAGTATATTAAATATAATTACTGCAGTTTATGATAGTTAATTTACAGTATATAAAACACAAATTTGGTGTACTTTTTGATACTTTATGTACAGAATGTAATATATATTTACTGTACATTTTGATATTTTATTTACAGTATATAAAATGTATTTGGTGTACTTTTAGTTAATATTATATGTACAATATATGAAATCTATTTACTGTACATTTTGATATTTCATGTTCAGTATATAGGATATAATTGGTGTCCTTTTGATACTTTATGTAAATTATATAATATATATTTGGTGAAGTTTGTGATATTTTACATAGGGTGTGTAATATATATTTACTGTACTTTTTGATATTTTATTTACAGTATATAATATACATTTGGTGTAATTTTTGATATTTTATGTACAGTATATTAAATATAATTACTGTAGTTTTTGATAGTTTATTTACAGTATATATTACACATATTTGGTGTACTTTTTGATATTTTATGTACACTATGTAATATATATTTACTGTATTTTTGATATTTTATTTACTGTATATAAAATGTATTTGGTGTACTTTTAGTTAATGTTATATGTACAATATTGGAAATATATTTACTGTACATTTTGATATTTTATGTACACTATATAAGATATATTTGGTGTCCTTTTGATATTTTATGAAAATTATATAATATATTTTTGGTGTAGATTGTGATATTTTACATAGGGTGTGTAAGATATATTTACTGTACTTTTTGATATTTTATTTACAGTAAATAATATACATTTGGTGTAATTTTTGATATTTTATGTACAGTATATTAAATATAATTACTGCAGTTTTTGATAGTTTATTTACAGTATATAAAACACAAATTTGGTGTACTTTTTGATATTTTATGTACAGAATGTAATATATATTTACTGTACATTTTGGTATTTTATTTACAGTATATAAAATGTATTTGGTGTACTTTTAGTTAATATTATATGTACAATATATGAAATCTATTTACTGTACATTTTGATATTTCATGTTCAGTATATAAGATATATTTGGTGTCCTTTTGATACTTTATGTAAATTATATAATATATATTTGGTGAAGTTTGTGATATTTTACATAGGGTGTGTAATATATATTTACTGTACTTTTTGATATTTTATTTACAGTATATAATATACATTTGGTGTAATTTTTGATATTTTATGTACAGTATATTAAATATAATTACTGTAGTTTTTGATAGTTTATTTACAGTATATATTACACATATTTGGTGTACTTTTTGATATTTTATGTACAGTATGTAATATATATTTACTGTATTTTTGGTATTTTATTTACAGTATATAAAATGTATTTGGTGTACTTTTAGTTAATGTTATATGTACAATATTGGAAATATATTTACTGTACATTTTGATATTTTATGTACACTATATAAGATATATTTGGTGTCCTTTTGATATTTTATGTAAATTATATAATATATTTTTGGTGTAGATTGTGATATTTTACTTAGGGTGTGTAAGATATATTTACTGTACTTTTTGATATTTTATTTACAGTAAATAATATACATTTGGTTTAATTTTTGATATTTTATGTACAGTATATTAAATATAATAACTGCAGTTTTTGATAGTTTATTTACAGTATATAAAACACAAATTTGGTGTACTTTTTGATATTTTATGTACAGAATGTAATATATATTTCCTGTACATTTTGATATTTTATTTACAGTATATAAAATGTATTTGGTGTACTTTTAGTTAATATTATATGTACAATATATGAAATATATTTACTGTACATTTTGATATTTCATGTTCAGTATATAAGATATATTTGGTGTCCTTTTGATACTTTATGTAAATTATATAATATATATTTGGTGTAGTTTGTGATATTTTACATAGGGTGTGTAATATATATTTACTGTACTTTTTGGTATTTTCTTTACAGTAAATAATATATATTTGGTGTAATTTTTGATATTTTATGTACAGTTTATTAAATATAATTAGTGTAGTTTTGATAGTTTATTTACAGTATATATAACACATATTTGGTGTACTTTTTGATATTTTATGTACAGTATGTAATATATATTTACTGTAATTTTTGATAATTTATTTACAGTATATAAAATGTATTTGGTGTACTTTTAGTTAATATTATATGTACAATATATGAAATATATTTACTGTACATTTTGATATTTTATGTACAGTATATAAGATATATTTGGTGTCCTTTTGATATTTTATGTAAATTATATAATATATATTTGGTGTAGATTGTGATATTTTACATAGGGTGTGTAAGATATATTTACTGTACTTTTTGATATTTTATTTACAGTAAATAATATACATTTGGTGTAATTTTTGATATTTTATGTACAGTATATTAAATATAATTACTGCAGTTTTTGATAGTTTATTTACAGTATATAAAACACAAATTTGGTGTACTTTTTGATATTTTATGTACAGAATGTAATATATATTTACTGTACATTTTGATATTTTATTTACAGTATATAAAATGTATTTGGTGTACTTTTAATTAATATTATATGTACAATATATGAAATATATTTACTGTACATTTTGATATTTCATGTTCAGTATATAAGATATATTTGGTGTCCTTTTGATATTTTATGTAAATTATATAATATATATTTGTTGTAGTTTGTGATATTTTACATAGGGTGTGTAATATATATTTACTGTACTTTTTGGTATTTTCTTTACAGTAAATAATATATATTTGGTGTAATTTTTGATATTTTATGTACAGTATATTAAATATAATTAGTGTAGTTTTGATAGTTTATTTACATTATATATAACACATATTTGGTGTACTTTTTGATATATTATGTACAGTATGTAATATATATTTACTGTAATTTTTGATAATTTATTTACTGTATATAAAATGTATTTGGTGTACTTTAAGTTAATATTATATGTACAATATATGAAATATATTTACTGTATTTTGATATTTTATGTACAGTATAATATATATATTTGGTGTCCTTTTGATATTTTATGTAAATTATATAATATATATTTGGTGTAGATTGTGATATTTTACATAGGGTGTGTAATATATATTTACTGTACTTTTTGGTATTTTCTTTACAGTAAATAATATACATTCGGTGTAATTTTTTATATTTTATGTACAGTATATTTAATATAATTAGTGTAGTTTTAATAGTTTATTTACAGTATATATAACACATATTTGGTGTACTTTTTGATATTTTTTGTACAGTATGTAATATAGATTTACTGTAATTTTTGATAATTTATTTACAGTATATGAAATGTATTTGGTGTACTTTTAGTTAATATTATATGTACAATATATGAAATATATTTACTGTACTTTTGATATTTTATGTACAGTATATAAGATATATTTGGTGTCCTTTTGATATTTTATGTAAATTATATAATATATATTTGGTGTAGATTGTGATATTTTACATAGGGTGTGTAATATATATTTACTGTACTTTTTGATATTTTATTTACAGTAAATAATATACATTTGGTTTAATTTTTGATATTTTATGTACAGTATATTAAATATAATAACTGCAGTTTTTGATAGTTTATTTACAGTATATAAAACACAAATTTGGTGTACTTTTTGATATTTTATGTACAGAATGTAATATATATTTACTGTACATTTTGATAATTTATTTACAGTATATAAAATGTATTTGGTGTACTTTTAGTTAATATTATATGTACAATATATGAAATATATTTACTGTACATTTTGATATTTCATGTTCAGTATATAAGATATATTTGGTGTCCTTTTGATATTTTATGTAAATTATATAATATATATTTGGTGTAGTTTGTGATATTTTACATAGGGTGTGTAATATATATTTACTGTATTTTTGGTATTTTCTTTACAGTAAATAACATATATTTGGTGTAATTTTTGATATTTTATGTACAGTATATTAAATATAATTAGTGTAGTTTTGATAGTTTATTTACAGTATATATAACACATATTTGGTGTACTTTTTGATATTTTATGTACAGTATGTAATATATATACTGTAATTTTTGATAATTTATTTACTGTATATAAAATGTATTTGGTGTACTTTTAGTTAATATTATATGTACAATATATGAAATATATTTACTGTACATTTTGATATTTTATGTACAGTATATAATCTATATTTGGTGTCCTTTTGATATTTTATGTAAATTATATAATATATATTTGGTGTAGATTGTGATATTTTACATAGGGTGTGTAATATATATTTACTGTACTTTTTGATATTTTATTTACAGTATATATTATACATTTGGTGTAATTTTTGATATTTTATGTACAGTATATTAAATATAATTAGTGTAGTTTTGATAGTTTATTTACAGTATATATAACACATATTTGGTGTACTTTTTGATATTTTATGTACAGTATGTAATATATGTTTACTGTAATTTTTGATAATGTATTTACAGTATATAAAATGTATTTGGTGTACATTTAGTTAATATTATATGTACAATATAAGAAATATATTTACTGTAGTTTTTGATATTTTATGTACAGTATATAAGATATATTTGGTGTCCTTTTGATATTTTATGTAAATTATATGATATATATTTGGTGTAGATTGTGATATTTTACATAGGGTGTGTAATATATATTTACTGTACTTTTTGATATTTTATTTACAGTAAATAATATACATTTGGTTTAATTTTTGATATTTTATGTACAGTATATTAAATATAATTACTGCAGTTTTTGATAGTTTATTTACAGTATATAAAACACAAATTTGGTGTACTTTTTGATATTTTATGTACAGAATGTAATATATATTTACTGTACATTTTGATAATTTATTTACAGTATATAAAATGTATTTGGTGTACTTTTAGTTAATATTATATGTACAATATATGAAATATATTTACTGTACATTTTGATATTTCATGTTCAGTATATAAGATATATTTGGTGTCCTTTTGATATTTTATGTAAATTATATAATATATATTTGGTGTAGTTTGTGATATTTTACATAGGGTGTGTAATATATATTTACTGTATTTTTGGTATTTTCTTTACAGTAAATAATACATATTTGGTGTAATTTTTGATATTTTATGTACAGTATATTAAATATAATTAGTGTAGTTTTGATAGTTTATTTACAGTATATATAACACATATTTGGTGTACTTTTTGATATTTTATGTACAGTATGTAATATATATTTACTGTAATTTTTGATAATTTATTTACTGTATATAAAATGTATTTGGTGTACTTTTAGTTAATATTATATGTACAATATATGAAATATATTTACTGTACATTTTGATATTTTATGTACAGTATATAATCTATATTTGGTGTCCTTTTGATATTTTATGTAAATTATATAATATATATTTGGTGTAGATTGTGATATTTTACATAGGGTGTGTAATATATATTTACTGTACTTTTTGGTATTTTCTTTACAGTAAATAATATATATTTGGTGTAATTTTTGATATTTTATGTACAGTATATTAAATATAATTAGTGTAGTTTTGATAGTTTATTTACAGTATATATAACACATATTTGGTGTACTTTTTGATATTTTATGTACAGTATGTAATATATATTTACTGTAATTTTTGATAATTTATTTACAGTATATAAAATGAATTTGGTGTACTTTTAGTTAATATAATATATACAATATATGAAATATATTTACTGTACATTTTGATATTTTATGTACAGTATAGAAGATATATTTGGTGTCCTTTTGATATTTTATGTAAATTATATAATATATATTTGGTGAAGTTTGTGATATTTTACATAGGGTGTGTAATATATATTTACTATACTTTTTGATATTTTATTTACAGTATATAATATACATTTGGTGTAATTTTTGATATTTTATGTACAGTATATTAAATATAATTAGTGTAGTTTTGATAGTTTATTTACAGTATATATAACACATATTTGGTGTACTTTTTGATATTTTATGTACAGTATGTAATATATGTTTACTGTAATATTTGATAATGTATTTACAGTATATAAAATGTATTTGGTGTACTTTTAGTTAATATTATATGTACAATATATGAAATATATTTACTGTAGTTTTTGATATTTTATGTACAGTATATAAGATATATTTGGTGTCCTTTTGTTATTTTATGTAAATTATACGATATATATTTGGTGTAGATTGTGATATTTTACATAGGGTGTGTAATATATATTTACTGTACTTTTTGATATTTTATTTACAGTAAATAATATACATTTGGTTTAATTTTTATATTTTATGTACAGTATATTAAATATAATTACTGCAGTTTTTGATAGTTTATTTACAGTATATAAAACACAAATTTGGTGTACTTTTTGATATTTTATGTACAGAATGTAATATATATTTACTGTACATTTTGATATTTTATTTACAGTATATAAAATGAATTTGGTGTACTTTTAGATAATATAATATATACAATATATGAAATATATTTACTGTACATTTTGATATTTCATGTTCAGTATATAAGATATATTTGGTGTCCTTTTGATATTTTATGTAAATTATATAATATATATTTGGTGTAGTTGGTGATATATTACATAGGGTGTGTAATATATATTTACTGTACTTTTTGGTATTTTCTTTACAGTAAATAATATACATTTGGTGTAATTTTTGATATTTTATGTACAGTATATTAAATATAATTACTGTAGTTTTTGATAGTTTATTTACATTCTATATAACACATATTTGGTGTACTTTTTGATATTTTATGTACAGTATGTAATATATATTTACTGTATTTTTGATATTTTATTTAGAGTATATAAAATGTATTTGGTGTACTTTTAGTTAATATTATATGTACAATATAGGAAATATATTTACTGTACATTTTGATATTTTATGTACACTATATAAGATATATTTGGTGTCCTTTTGATATTCTATGTAAATTATATAATATATATTTGGTGTAGTTTGTGATATTCTACATAGGGTGTGTAAGATATATTTAGTGTACTTTTTGATATTTTATTTACAGTAAATAATATACATTTGGTGTAATTTTTGATATTTTATGTACAGTATGTTAAATATAATTACTGCAGTTTTTGATAGTTTATTTACAGTATATATAACACGTATTTGGTGTACTTTTTGATATTTTATGTACAGAATATAATATATATTTACTGAACTTTTGATATTTTATTTACAGTATATAAAATGTATTTGGTGTACTTTTAGTTAATATTATATGTACAATATATGAAATATATTTACTGTACATTTTGATATTTCATGTTCAGTATATAAGATATATTTGGTGTCCTTTTGATATTTTATGTAAATTATATAATATATATTTGGTGTAGTTTGTGATATTTTACATAGGGTGTGTAATATATATTTACTGTACTTTTTGGTATTTTCTTTACAGTAAATAATATATATTTGGTGTAATATTTGATATTTTATGTACAGTATATTAAATATAATTAGTGTAGTTTTGATAGTTTATTTACATTATATATAACACATATTTGGTGTACATTTTGATATATTATGTACAGTATGTAATATATATTTACTGTAATTTTTGATAATTTATTTACTGTATATAAAATGTATTTGGTGTACTTTTAGTTAATATTATATGTACAATATATGAAATATATTTACTGTACTTTTTGATATTTTATGTACAGTATAATATATATATTTGGTGTCCTTTTGATATTTTATGTAAATTATATAATATATATTTGGTGTACATTGTGATATTTTACATAGGGTGTGTAATATATATTTACTGTACTTTTTGGTATTTTATTTACAGTAAATAATATACATTTGGTTTAATTTTTGATATTTTATGTACAGTATATTAAATATAATTACTGCAGTTTTTGATAGTTTATTTACAGTATATAAAACACAAATTTGGTGTACTTTTTGATATTTTATGTACAGAATGTAATATATATTTACTGTACATTTGATATTTTATTTACAGTATATAAAATGTATTTGGTGTACTTTTAGTTAATATTATATGTACAATATATGAAATCTATTTACTGTACATTTTGATATTTCATGTTCAGTATATAAGATATAATTGGTGTCCTTTTGATATTTTATGGAAATTATATAATATATATTTGGTGTAGTTTGTGATATTTTACATAGGGTGTGTAATATATATTTACTGTACTTTTTGGTATTTTCTTTACAGTAAATAATATATATTTGGTGTAATTTTTGATATTTTATGTACAGTATATTAAATATAATTAGTGTAGTTTTGATAGTTTATTTACAGTATATATAACACATATTTGGTGTACTTTTTGATATTTTATGTACAGTATGTAATATATGTTTACTGTAATTTTTGATAATTTATTTACAGTATATAAAATGAATTTGGTGTACTTTTAGTTAATATTATATATACAATATATGAAATATATTTACTGTACATTTTGATATTTCATGTACAGTATATAAGATGTATTTGGTGTCCTTTTGATATTTTATGTAAATTATATAATATATATTTGGTGAAGATTGTGATATTTTACCTAGGGTGTGTAATATATATTTATTGTACTTTTTGATATTTTATTTACAGTATATAATATACATTCGGTGTAATTTTTTATATTTTATGTACAGTATATTTAATATAATTAGTGTAGTTTTAATAGTTTATTTACAGTATATATAACACATATTTGGTGTACTTTTTGATATTTTTTGTACAGTATGTAATATAGATTTACTGTAATTTTTGATAATTTATTTACAGTATATGAAATGTATTTGGTGTACTTTTAGTTAATATTATATGTACAATATATGAAATATATTTACTGTACTTTTTGATATTTTATGTACAGTATATAAGATATATTTGGTGTCCTTTTGATATTTTATGTAAATTATATAATATATATTTGGTGTAGATTGTGATATTTTACATAGGGTGTGTAATATATATTTACTGTACTTTTTGATATTATATTTACAGTAAATAATATACATTTGGTTTAATTTTTGATATTTTATGTACAGTATATTAAATATAATTACTGCAGTTTTTGATAGTTTATTTACAGTATATAAAACACAAATTTGGTGTACTTTTTGATATTTTATGTACAGAATGTAATATATATTTACTGTACATTTTGATAATTTATTTACAGTATATAAAATGTATTTGGTGTACTTTTAGTTAATATTATATGTACAATATAGGAAATATATTTACTGTACATTTTGATATTTCATGTACACTATATAAGATATATTTGGTGTCCTTTTGATATTCTATGTAAATTATATAATATATATTTGGTGTAGTTTGTGATATTTTACATAGGGTGTGTAATATATATTTACTGTATTTTTGGTATTTTCTTTACAGTAAATAATATATATTTGGTGTAATTTTTGATATTTTATGTACAGTATATTAAATATAATTAGTGTAGTTTTGATAGTTTATTTACAGTATATATAACACATATTTGGTGTACATTTTGATATTTTATGTACAGTATGTAATATATATTTACTGTAATTTTTGATAATTTTTTACTGTATATAAAATGTATTTGGTGTACTTTTAGTTAATATTATATGTACAATATATGAAATATATTTACTGTACATTTTGATATTTTATGTACAGTATATAATCTATATTTGGTGTCCTTTTGATATTTTATGTAAATTATATAATATATATTTGGTGTAGATTGTGATATTTTACATAGGGTGTGTAATATATATTTACTGTACTTTTTGGTATTTTCTTTACAGTAAATAATATATATTTGGTGTAATTTTTGATATTTTATGGACAGTATATTAAATATAATTAGTGTAGTTTTGATAGTTTATTTACAGTATATATAACACATATTTGGTGTACTTTTTGATATTTTATGTACAATATGTAATATATATTTACTGTAATTTTTGATAATTTATTTACAGTATATAAAATGTATTTGGTGTACTTTTAGTTAATATTATATATACAATATATGAAATATATTTACTGTACATTTTGATATTTTACGTACAGTATAGAAGATATATTTGGTGTCCTTTTGATATTTTATGTAAATTATATAATATATATTTGGTGAAGTTTGTGATATTTTACATAGGGTGTGTAATATATATTTAGTGTACTTTTTGATATTTTATTTACAGTATATAATATACATTTGGTGTAATTTTTGATATTTTATGTACAGTATATTAAATATAATTACTGTAGTTTTTGATAGTTTATTTACAGTATATATTACACATATTTGGTGTACTTTTTGATATTTTATGTACAGTATGTAATTTATATTTACTGTATATTTGATATTTTATTTACAGTATATAAAATGTATTTGGTGTACTTTTAGTTAATATTATATGTACAATATAGGAAATATATTTACTGTACATTTTGATATTTAATGTACACTATATAAGATATATTTGGTGTCCTTTTGATATTTTATGTAAATTATATAATATGTATTTGGTGTAGATTGTGATATTTTACATAGGGTGTGAAAGATATATTTACTGTACTTTTTGATATTTTATTCACATTTAATAATATACATTTGGTTTAATTTTTGATATTTTATGTACAGTATATAAAATATAATTACTGCAGTTTTTGATAGTTTATTTACAGTATATAAAACACAAATTTGGTGTACTTTTTGATATTTTATGTACAGAATGTAATATATATTTACTGTACATTTTGATATTTTATTTACAGTATATAAAATGTATTTGGTGTACTTTTAGTTAATATTATATGTACAATATATGAAATATATTTACTGTACATTTTGATATTTCATGTTCAGTATATAAGATATATTTGGTGTCCTTTTGATATTTTATGTAAATTATATAATATATATTTGGTGTAGTTTGTGATATTTTACATAGGGTGTGTAATATATATTTACTGTACTTTTTGGTATTTTCCTGACAGTAAATAATATATATTTGGTGTAATTTTTGATATTTTATGTACAGTATATTAAATAAAATTAGTGTAGTTTTGATAGTTTATTTACAGTATATATAACACATATTTGGTGTACTTTTTGTTATTTTATGTACAGTATGTAATATATACTTACTGTAATTTTTGATAATTAATTTACAGTATATAAAATGTAATTGTTGTACTTTTAGTTAATATTATATATACAATATATGAAATATATTTACTGTACATTTTGATATTTTATGTACAGTATATAATATATATTTGGTGTCCTTTTGATATTTTATGTAAATTATATAATATATATTTGGTGAAGTTTGTGATATTTTACATAGGGTGTGTAATATATATTTACTGTACTTTTTGATATTTTATTTACAGTATACAATATAGATTTGGTGTAATTTTTGATATTTTATGTACATTATATTAAATATAATTACTGTAGTTTTTGATAGTTTATTTATATTATATATAACACATATTTGGTGTACTTTTTGATATTTTATGTACAGTATGTAATATATATACTGTAATTTTTGATAATTTATTTACTGTATATAAAATGTATTTGGTGTACTTTTAGTTAATATTATATGTACAATATATGAAATATATTTACTGTACATTTTGATATTTTATGTACAGTATATAATCTATATTTGGTGTCCTTTTGATATTTTATGTAAATTATATAATATATATTTGGTGTAGATTGTGATATTTTACATAGGGTGTGTAATATATATTTACTGTACTTTTTGGTATTTTCTTTACAGTAAATAATATATATTTGGTGTAATTTTTGATATTTTATGTACAGTATAATAAATATAATTAGTGTAGTTTTGATAGTTTATTTACAGTATATATAACACATATTTGGTGTACTTTTTGATATTTTATGTACAGTATGTAATATATATTTACTGTAATTTTTGATAATTTATTTACAGTATATAAAATGAATTTGGTGTACTTTTAGTTAATATTATATATACAATATATGAAATATATTTACTGTACATTTTGATATTTTATGTACATTATAGAAGACATATTTGGTGTCCTTTTGATATTTTATGTAAATTATATAATATATATTTGGTGAAGTTTGTGATATTTTACATAGGGTGTGTAATATATATTTACTGTACTTTTTGATATTTTATTTACAGTATATAATATACATTTGGTGTAATTTTTGATATTTTATGTACAGTATATTAAATATAATTAGTGTAGTTTTGATAGTTTATTTACAGTATATATAACACATATTTGGTGTACTTTTTGATATTTTATGTACAGTATGTAATATATGTTTACTGTAATTTTTGATAATGTATTTACAGTATATAAAATGTATTTGGTGTACATTTAGTTAATATTATATGTACAATATATGAAATATATTTACTGTAGTTTTTGATATTTTATGTACAGTATATAAGATATATTTGGTGTCCTTTTGATATTTTATGTAAATTATATGATATATATTTGGTGTAGATTGTGATATTTTACATAGGGTGTGTAATATATATTTACTGTACTTTTTGATATTTTATTTACAGTAAATAATATACATTTGGTTTAATTTTTGATATTTTATGTACAGTATATTAAATATAATTACTGCAGTTTTTGATAGTTTATTTACAGTATATAAAACACAAATTTGGTGTACTTTTTGATATTTTATGTACAGAATGTAATACATATTTACTGTACATTTTGATAATTTATTTACAGTATATAAAATGTATTTGGTGTACTTTTAGTTAATATTATATGTACAATATATGAAATATATTTACTGTACATTTTGATATTTCATGTTCAGTATATAAGATATATTTGGTGTCCTTTTGATATTTTATGTAAATTATATAATATATATTTGGTGTAGTTTGTGATATTTTACATAGGGTGTGTAATATATATTTACTGTATTTTTGGTATTTTCTTTACAGTAAATAATACATATTTGGTGTAATTTTTGATATTTTATGTACAGTATATTAAATATAATTAGTGTAGTTTTGATAGTTTATTTACAGTATATATAACACATATTTGGTGTACTTTTTGATATTTTATGTACAGTATGTAATATATATTTACTGTAATTTTTGATAATTTATTTACTGTATATAAAATATATTTGGTGTACTTTTAGTTAATATTATATGTACAATATATGAAATATATTTACTGTACATTTTGATATTTTATGTACAGTATATAATCTATATTTGGTGTCCTTTTGATATTTTATGTAAATTATATAATATATATTTGGTGTAGATTGTGATATTTTACATAGGGTGTGTAATATATATTTACTGTACTTTTTGGTATTTTCTTTACAGTAAATAATATATATTTGGTGTAATTTTTGATATTTTATGTACAGTATATTAAATATAATTAGTGTAGTTTTGATAGTTTATTTACAGTATATATAACACATATTTGGTGTACTTTTTGATATTTTATGTACAGTATGTAATATATATTTACTGTAATTTTTGATAATTTATTTACAGTATATAAAATGAATTTGGTGTACTTTTAGTTAATATAATATATACAATATATGAAATATATTTACTGTACATTTTGATATTTTATGTACAGTATAGAAGATATATTTGGTGTCCTTTTGATATTTTATGTAAATTATATAATATATATTTGGTGAAGTTTGTGATATTTTACATAGGGTGTGTAATATATATTTACTATACTTTTTGATATTTTATTTACAGTATATAATATACATTTGGTGTAATTTTTGATATTTTATGTACAGTATATTAAATATAATTAGTGTAGTTTTGATAGTTTATTTACAGTATATATAACACATATTTGGTGTACTTTTTGATATTTTATGTACAGTATGTAATATATGTTTACTGTAATATTTGATAATGTATTTACAGTATATAAAATGTATTTGGTGTACTTTTAGTTAATATTATATGTACAATATATGAAATATATTTACTGTAGTTTTTGATATTTTATGTACAGTATATAAGATATATTTGGTGTCCTTTTGTTATTTTATGTAAATTATATGATATATATTTGGTGTAGATTGTGATATTTTACATAGGGTGTGTAATATATATTTACTGTACTTTTTGATATTTTATTTACAGTAAATAATATACATTTGGTTTAATTTTTGATATTTTATGTACAGTATATTAAATATAATTACTGCAGTTTTTGATAGTTTATTTACAGTATATAAAACACAAATTTGGTGTACTTTTTGATATTTTATGTACAGAATGTAATATATATTTACTGTACATTTTGATATTTTATTTACAGTATATAAAATGAATTTGGTGTACTTTTAGTTAATATAATATATACAATATATGAAATATATTTACTGTACATTTTGATATTTCATGTTCAGTATATAAGATATATTTGGTGTCCTTTTGATATTTTATGTAAATTATATAATATATATTTGGTGTAGTTGGTGATATATTACATAGGGTGTGTAATATATATTTACTGTACTTTTTGGTATTTTCTTTACAGTAAATAATATACATTTGGTGTAATTTTTGATATTTTATGTACAGTATATTAAATATAATTACTGTAGTTTTTGATAGTTTATTTACATTCTATATAACACATATTTGGTGTACTTTTTGATATTTTATGTACAGTATGTAATATATATTTACTGTATTTTTGATATTTTATTTAGAGTATATAAAATGTATTTGGTGTACTTTTAGTTAATATTATATGTACAATATAGGAAATATATTTACTGTACATTTTGATATTTTATGTACACTATATAAGATATATTTGGTGTCCTTTTGATATTCTATGTAAATTATATAATATATATTTGGTGTAGTTTGTGATATTTTACATAGGGTGTGTAAGATATATTTAGTGTACTTTTTGATATTTTATTTACAGTAAATAATATACATTTGGTGTAATTTTTGATATTTTATGTACAGTATGTTAAATATAATTACTGCAGTTTTTGATAGTTTATTTACAGTATATATAACACATATTTGGTGTACTTTTTGATATTTTATGTACAGAATGTAATATATATTTACTGAACTTTTGATATTTTATTTACAGTATATAAAATGTATTTGGTGTACTTTTAGTTAATATTATATGTACAATATATGAAATATATTTACTGTACATTTTGATATTTCATGTTCAGTATATAAGATATATTTGGTGTCCTTTTGATATTTTATGTAAATTATATAATATATATTTGGTGTAGTTTGTGATATTTTACATAGGGTGTGTAATATATATTTACTGTACTTTTTGGTATTTTCTTTACAGTAAATAATATATATTTGGTGTAATATTTGATATTTTATGTACAGTATATTAAATATAATTAGTGTAGTTTTGATAGTTTATTTACATTATATATAACACATATTTGGTGTACATTTTGATATATTATGTACAGTATGTAATATATATTTACTGTAATTTTTGATAATTTATTTACTGTATATAAAATGTGTTTGGTGTACTTTTAGTTAATATTATATGTACAATATATGAAATATATTTACTGTACTTTTTGATATTTTATGTACAGTATAATATATATATTTGGTGTCCTTTTGATATTTTATGTAAATTATATAATATATATTTGGTGTACATTGTGATATTTTACATAGGGTGTGTAATATATATTTACTGTACTTTTTGGTATTTTATTTACAGTAAATAATATACATTTGGTTTAATTTTTGATATTTTATGTACAGTATATTAAATATAATTACTGCAGTTTTTGATAGTTTATTTACAGTATATAAAACACAAATTTGGTGTACTTTTTGATATTTTATGTACAGAATGTAATATATATTTACTGTACATTTTGGTATTTTATTTACAGTATATAAAATGTATTTGGTGTACTTTTAGTTAATATTATATGTACAATATATGAAATCTATTTACTGTACATTTTGATATTTCATGTTCAGTATATAAGATATATTTGGTGTCCTTTTGATACTTTATGTAAATTATATAATATATATTTGGTGAAGTTTGTGATATTTTACATAGGGTGTGTAATATATATTTACTGTACTTTTTGATATTTTATTTACAGTATATAATATACATTTGGTGTAATTTTTGATATTTTATGTACAGTATATTAAATATAATTACTGTAGTTTTTGATAGTTTATTTACAGTATATATTACACATATTTGGTGTACTTTTTGATATTTTATGTACAGTATGTAATATATATTTACTGTATTTTTGGTATTTTATTTACAGTATATAAAATGTATTTGGTGTACTTTTAGTTAATGTTATATGTACAATATTGGAAATATATTTACTGTACATTTTGATATTTTATGTACACTATATAAGATATATTTGGTGTCCTTTTGATATTTTATGTAAATTATATAATATATTTTTGGTGTAGATTGTGATATTTTACATAGGGTGTGTAAGATATATTTACTGTACTTTTTGATATTTTATTTACAGTAAATAATATACATTTGGTTTAATTTTTGATATTTTATGTACAGTATATTAAATATAATAACTGCAGTTTTTGATAGTTTATTTACAGTATATAAAACACAAATTTGGTGTACTTTTTGATATTTTATGTACAGAATGTAATATATATTTACTGTACATTTTGATATTTTATTTACAGTATATAAAATGTATTTGGTGTACTTTTAGTTAATATTATATGTACAATATATGAAATATATTTACTGTACATTTTGATATTTCATGTTCAGTATATAAGATATATTTGGTGTCCTTTTGATACTTTATGTAAATTATATAATATATATTTGGTGTAGTTTGTGATATTTTACATAGGGTGTGTAATATATATTTACTGTACATTTTGGTATTTTCTTTACAGTAAATAATATATATTTGGTGTAATTTTTGATATTTTATGTACAGTTTATTAAATATAATTAGTGTAGTTTTGATAGTTTATTTACAGTATATATAACACATATTTGGTGTACTTTTTGATATTTTATGTACAGTATGTAATATATATTTACTGTAATTTTTGATAATTTATTTACAGTATATAAAATGTATTTGGTGTACTTTTAGTTAATATTATATGTACAATATATGAAATATATTTACTGTACATTTTGATATTTTATGTACAGTATATAAGATATATTTGGTGTCCTTTTGATATTTTATGTAAATTATATAATATATATTTGGTGTAGATTGTGATATTTTACATAGGGTGTGTAAGATATATTTACTGTACTTTTTGATATTTTATTTACAGTAAATAATATACATTTGGTGTAATTTTTGATATTTTATGTACAGTATATTAAATATAATTACTGCAGTTTTTGATAGTTTATTTACAGTATATAAAACACAAATTTGGTGTACTTTTTGATATTTTATGTACAGAATGTAATATATATTTACTGTACATTTTGATATTTTATTTACAGTATATAAAATGTATTTGGTGTACTTTTAATTAATATTATATGTACAATATATGAAATATATTTACTGTACATTTTGATATTTCATGTTCAGTATATAAGATATATTTGGTGTCCTTTTGATATTTTATGTAAATTATATAATATATATTTGTTGTAGTTTGTGATATTTTACATAGGGTGTGTAATATATATTTACTGTACTTTTTGGTATTTTCTTTACAGTAAATAATATATATTTGGTGTAATTTTTGATATTTTATGTACAGTATATTAAATATAATTAGTGTAGTTTTGATAGTTTATTTACATTATATATAACACATATTTGGTGTATTTTTGATATATTATGTACAGTATGTAATATATATTTACTGTAATTTTTGATAATTTATTTACTGTATATAAAATGTATTTGGTGTACTTTAAGTTAATATTATATGTACAATATATGAAATATATTTACTGTATTTTGATATTTTATGTACAGTATAATATATATATTTGGTGTCCTTTTGATATTTTATGTAAATTATATAATATATATTTGGTGTAGATTGTGATATTTTACATAGGGTGTGTAATATATATTTACTGTACTTTTTGGTATTTTCTTTACAGTAAATAATATACATTCGGTGTAATTTTTTATATTTTATGTACAGTATATTTAATATAATTAGTGTAGTTTTAATAGTTTATTTACAGTATATATAACACATATTTGGTGTACTTTTTGATATTTTTTGTACAGTATGTAATATAGATTTACTGTAATTTTTGATAATTTATTTACAGTATATGAAATGTATTTGGTGTACTTTTAGTTAATATTATATGTACAATATATGAAATATATTTACTGTACTTTTGATATTTTATGTACAGTATATAAGATATATTTGGTGTCCTTTTGATATTTTATGTAAATTATATAATATATATTTGGTGTAGATTGTGATATTTTACATAGGGTGTGTAATACATATTTACTGTATTTTTGATATTTTATTTACAGTAAATAATATACATTTGGTTTAATTTTTGATATTTTATGTACAGTATATTAAATATAATAACTGCAGTTTTTGATAGTTTATTTACAGTATATAAAACACAAATTTGGTGTACTTTTTGATATTTTATGTACAGAATGTAATATATATTTACTGTACATTTTGATAATTTATTTACAGTATATAAAATGTATTTGGTGTACTTTTAGTTAATATTATATGTACAATATATGAAATATATTTACTGTACATTTTGATATTTCATGTTCAGTATATAAGATATATTTGGTGTCCTTTTGATATTTTATGTAAATTATATAATATATATTTGGTGTAGTTTGTGATATTTTACATAGGGTGTGTAATATATATTTACTGTATTTTTGGTATTTTCTTTACAGTAAATAACATATATTTGGTGTAATTTTTGATATTTTATGTACAGTATATTAAATATAATTAGTGTAGTTTTGATAGTTTATTTACAGTATATATAACACATATTTGGTGTACTTTTTGATATTTTATGTACAGTATGTAATATATATACTGTTATTTTTGATAATTTATTTACTGTATATAAAATGTATTTGGTGTACTTTTAGTTAATATTATATGTACAATATATGAAATATATTTACTGTACATTTTGATATTTTATGTACAGTATATAATCTATATTTGGTGTCCTTTTGATATTTTATGTAAATTATATAATATATATTTGGTGTAGATTGTGATATTTTACATAGGGTGTGTAATATATATTTACTGTACTTTTTGGTATTTTCTTTACAGTAAATAATATATATTTGGTGTAATTTTTGATATTTTATGTACAGTATAATAAATATAATTAGTGTAGTTTTGATAGTTTATTTACAGTATATATAACACATATTTGGTGTACTTTTTGATATTTTATGTACAGTATGTAATATATATTTACTGTAATTTTTGATAATTTATTTACAGTATATAAAATGAATTTGGTGTACTTTTAGTTAATATTATATATACAATATATGAAATATATTTACTGTACATTTTGATATTTTATGTACAGTATAGAAGATATATTTGGTGTCCTTTTGATATTTTATGTAAATTATATAATATATATTTGGTGAAGTTTGTGATATTTTACATAGGGTGTGTAATATATATTTACTGTACTTTTTGATATTTTATTTACAGTATATAATATACATTTGGTGTAATTTTTGATATTTTATGTACAGTATATTAAATATAATTAGTGTAGTTTTGATAGTTTATTTACAGTATATATAACACATATTTGGTGTACTTTTTGATATTTTATGTACAGTATGTAATATATGTTTACTGTAATTTTTGATAATGTATTTACAGTATATAAAATGTATTTGGTGTACATTTAGTTAATATTATATGTACAATATAAGAAATATATTTACTGTAGTTTTTGATATTTTATGTACAGTATATAAGATATATTTGGTGTCCTTTTGATATTTTATGTAAATTATATGATATATATTTGGTGTAGATTGTGATATTTTACATAGGGTGTGTAATATATATTTACTGTACTTTTTGATATTTTATTTACAGTAAATAATATACATTTGGTTTAATTTTTGATATTTTATGTACAGTATATTAAATATAATTACTGCAGTTTTTGATAGTTTATTTACAGTATATAAAACACAAATTTGGTGTACATTTTGATATTTTATGTACAGAATGTAATATATATTTACTGTACATTTTGATAATTTATTTACAGTATATAAAATGTATTTGGTGTACTTTTAGTTAATATTATATGTACAGTATATGAAATATATTTACTGTACATTTTGATATTTCATGTTCAGTATATAAGATATATTTGGTGTCCTTTTGATATTTTATGTAAATTATATAATATATATTTGGTGTAGTTTGTGATATTTTACATAGGGTGTGTAATATATATTTACTGTATTTTTGGTATTTTCTTTACAGTAAATAATACATATTTGGTGTAATTTTTGATATTTTATGTACAGTATATTAAATATAATTAGTGTAGTTTTGATAGTTTATTTACAGTATATATAACACATATTTGGTGTACTTTTTGATATTTTATGTACAGTATGTAATATATATTTACTGTAATTTTTGATAATTTATTTACTGTATATAAAATGTATTTGGTGTACTTTTAGTTAATATTATATGTACAATATATGAAATATATTTACTGTACATTTTGATATTTTATGTACAGTATATAATCTATATTTGGTGTCCTTTTGATATTTTATGTAAATTATATAATATATATTTGGTGTAGATTGTGATATTTTACATAGGGTGTGTAATATATATTTACTGTACTTTTTGGTATTTTCTTTACAGTAAATAATATATATTTGGTGTAATTTTTGATATTTTATGTACAGTATATTAAATATAATTAGTGTAGTTTTGATAGTTTATTTACAGTATATATAACACATATTTGGTGTACTTTTTGATATTTTATGTACAGTATGTAATATATATTTACTGTAATTTTTGATAATTTATTTACAGTATATAAAATGAATTTGGTGTACTTTTAGTTAATATAATATACACAATATATGAAATATATTTACTGTACATTTTGATATTTTATGTACAGTATAGAAGATATATTTGGTGTCCTTTTGATATTTTATGTAAATTATATAATATATATTTGGTGAAGTTTGTGATATTTTACATAGGGTGTGTAATATATATTTACTATACTTTTTGATATTTTATTTACAGTATATAATATACATTTGGTGTAATTTTTGATATTTTATGTACAGTATATTAAATATAATTAGTGTAGTTTTGATAGTTTATTTACAGTATATATAACACATATTTGGTGTACTTTTTGATATTTTATGTACAGAATGTAATATATATTTACTGAACTTTTGATATTTTATTTACAGTATATAAAATGTATTTGGTGTACTTTTAGTTAATATTATATGTACAATATATGAAATATATTTACTGTACATTTTGATATTTCATGTTCAGTATATAAGATATATTTGGTGTCCTTTTGATATTTTATGTAAATTATATAATATATATTTGGTGTAGTTTGTGATATTTTACATAGGGTGTGTAATATATATTTACTGTACTTTTTGGTATTTTCTTTACAGTAAATAATATATATTTGGTGTAATATTTGATATTTTATGTACAGTATATTAAATATAATTAGTGTAGTTTTGATAGTTTATTTACATTATATATAACACATATTTGGTGTACATTTTGATATATTATGTACAGTATGTAATATATATTTACTGTAATTTTTGATAATTTATTTACTGTATATAAAATGTATTTGGTGTACTTTTAGTTAATATTATATGTACAATATATGAAATATATTTACTGTACTTTTTGATATTTTATGTACAGTATAATATATATATTTGGTGTCCTTTTGATATTTTATGTAAATTATATAATATATATTTGGTGTACATTGTGATATTTTACATAGGGTGTGTAATATATATTTACTGTACTTTTTGGTATTTTATTTACAGTAAATAATATACATTTGGTTTAATTTTTGATATTTTATGTACAGTATATTAAATATAATTACTGCAGTTTTTGATAGTTTATTTACAGTATATAAAACACAAATTTGGTGTACTTTTTGATATTTTATGTACAGAATGTAATATATATTTACTGTACATTTTGGTATTTTATTTACAGTATATAAAATGTATTTGGTGTACTTTTAGTTAATATTATATGTACAATATATGAAATCTATTTACTGTACATTTTGATATTTCATGTTCAGTATATAAGATATATTTGGTGTCCTTTTGATACTTTATGTAAATTATATAATATATATTTGGTGAAGTTTGTGATATTTTACATAGGGTGTGTAATATATATTTACTGTACTTTTTGATATTTTATTTACAGTATATAATATACATTTGGTGTAATTTTTGATATTTTATGTACAGTATATTAAATATAATTACTGTAGTTTTTGATAGTTTATTTACAGTATATATTACACATATTTGGTGTACTTTTTGATATTTTATGTACAGTATGTAATATATATTTACTGTATTTTTGGTATTTTATTTACAGTATATAAAATGTATTTGGTGTACTTTTAGTTAATGTTATATGTACAATATTGGAAATATATTTACTGTACATTTTGATATTTTATGTACACTATATAAGATATATTTGGTGTCCTTTTGATATTTTATGTAAATTATATAATATATTTTTGGTGTAGATTGTGATATTTTACATAGGGTGTGTAAGATATATTTACTGTACTTTTTGATATTTTATTTACAGTAAATAATATACATTTGGTTTAATTTTTGATATTTTATGTACAGTATATTAAATATAATAACTGCAGTTTTTGATAGTTTATTTACAGTATATAAAACACAAATTTGGTGTACTTTTTGATATTTTATGTACAGAATGTAATATATATTTACTGTACATTTTGATATTTTATTTACAGTATATAAAATGTATTTGGTGTACTTTTAGTTAATATTATATGTACAATATATGAAATATATTTACTGTACATTTTGATATTTCATGTTCAGTATATAAGATATATTTGGTGTCCTTTTGATACTTTATGTAAATTATATAATATATATTTGGTGTAGTTTGTGATATTTTACATAGGGTGTGTAATATATATTTACTGTACTTTTTGGTATTTTCTTTACAGTAAATAATATATATTTGGTGTAATTTTTGATATTTTATGTACAGTTTATTAAATATAATTAGTGTAGTTTTGATAGTTTATTTACAGTATATATAACACATATTTGGTGTACTTTTTGATATTTTATGTACAGTATGTAATATATATTTACTGTAATTTTTGATAATTTATTTACAGTATATAAAATGTATTTGGTGTACTTTTAGTTAATATTATATGTACAATATATGAAATATATTTACTGTACATTTTGATATTTTATGTACAGTATATAAGATATATTTGGTGTCCTTTTGATATTTTATGTAAATTATATAATATATATTTGGTGTAGATTGTGATATTTTACATAGGGTGTGTAAGATATATTTACTGTACTTTTTGATATTTTATTTACAGTAAATAATATACATTTGGTGTAATTTTTGATATTTTATGTACAGTATATTAAATATAATTACTGCAGTTTTTGATAGTTTATTTACAGTATATAAAACACAAATTTGGTGTACTTTTTGATATTTTATGTACAGAATGTAATATATATTTACTGTACATTTTGATATTTTATTTACAGTATATAAAATGTATTTGGTGTACTTTTAATTAATATTATATGTACAATATATGAAATATATTTACTGTACATTTTGATATTTCATGTTCAGTATATAAGATATATTTGGTGTCCTTTTGATATTTTATGTAAATTATATAATATATATTTGTTGTAGTTTGTGATATTTTACATAGGGTGTGTAATATATATTTACTGTACTTTTTGGTATTTTCTTTACAGTAAATAATATATATTTGGTGTAATTTTTGATATTTTATGTACAGTATATTAAATATAATTAGTGTAGTTTTGATAGTTTATTTACATTATATATAACACATATTTGGTGTACTTTTTGATATATTATGTACAGTATGTAATATATATTTACTGTAATTTTTGATAATTTATTTACTGTATATAAAATGTATTTGGTGTACTTTAAGTTAATATTATATGTACAATATATGAAATATATTTACTGTATTTTGATATTTTATGTACAGTATAATATATATATTTGGTGTCCTTTTGATATTTTATGTAAATTATATAATATATATTTGGTGTAGATTGTGATATTTTACATAGGGTGTGTAATATATATTTACTGTACTTTTTGGTATTTTCTTTACAGTAAATAATATACATTCGGTGTAATTTTTTATATTTTATGTACAGTATATTTAATATAATTAGTGTAGTTTTAATAGTTTATTTACAGTATATATAACACATATTTGGTGTACTTTTTGATATTTTTTGTACAGTATGTAATATAGATTTACTGTAATTTTTGATAATTTATTTACAGTATATGAAATGTATTTGGTGTACTTTTAGTTAATATTATATGTACAATATATGAAATATATTTACTGTACTTTTGATATTTTATGTACAGTATATAAGATATATTTGGTGTCCTTTTGATATTTTATGTAAATTATATAATATATATTTGGTGTAGATTGTGATATTTTACATAGGGTGTGTAATATATATTTACTGTACTTTTTGATATTTTATTTACAGTAAATAATATACATTTGGTTTAATTTTTGATATTTTATGTACAGTATATTAAATATAATAACTGCAGTTTTTGATAGTTTATTTACAGTATATAAAACACAAATTTGGTGTACTTTTTGATATTTTATGTACAGAATGTAATATATATTTACTGTACATTTTGATAATTTATTTACAGTATATAAAATGTATTTGGTGTACTTTTAGTTAATATTATATGTACAATATATGAAATATATTTACTGTACATTTTGATATTTCATGTTCAGTATATAAGATATATTTGGTGTCCTTTTGATATTTTATGTAAATTATATAATATATATTTGGTGTAGTTTGTGATATTTTACATAGGGTGTGTAATATATATTTACTGTATTTTTGGTATTTTCTTTACAGTAAATAACATATATTTGGTGTAATTTTTGATATTTTATGTACAGTATATTAAATATAATTAGTGTAGTTTTGATAGTTTATTTACAGTATATATAACACATATTTGGTGTACTTTTTGATATTTTATGTACAGTATGTAATATATATACTGTAATTTTTGATAATTTATTTACTGTATATAAAATGTATTTGGTGTACTTTTAGTTAATATTATATGTACAATATATGAAATATATTTACTGTACATTTTGATATTTTATGTACAGTATATAATCTATATTTGGTGTCCTTTTGATATTTTATGTAAATTATATAATATATATTTGGTGTAGATTGTGATATTTTACATAGGGTGTGTAATATATATTTACTGTACTTTTTGGTATTTTCTTTACAGTAAATAATATATATTTGGTGTAATTTTTGATATTTTATGTACAGTATAATAAATATAATTAGTGTAGTTTTGATAGTTTATTTACAGTATATATAACACATATTTGGTGTACTTTTTGATATTTTATGTACAGTATGTAATATATATTTACTGTAATTTTTGATAATTTATTTACAGTATATAAAATGAATTTGGTGTACTTTTAGTTAATATTATATATACAATATATGAAATATATTTACTGTACAGTTTGATATTTTATGTACAGTATAGAAGATATATTTGGTGTCCTTTTGATATTTTATGTAAATTATATAATATATATTTGGTGAAGTTTGTGATATTTTACATAGGGTGTGTAATATATATTTACTGTACTTTTTGATATTTTATTTACAGTATATAATATACATTTGGTGTAATTTTTGATATTTTATGTACAGTATATTAAATATAATTAGTGTAGTTTTGATAGTTTATTTACAGTATATATAACACATATTTGGTGTACTTTTTGATATTTTATGTACAGTATGTAATATATGTTTACTGTAATTTTTGATAATGTATTTACAGTATATAAAATGTATTTGGTGTACATTTAGTTAATATTATATGTACAATATAAGAAATATATTTACTGTAGTTTTTGATATTTTATGTACAGTATATAAGATATATTTGGTGTCCTTTTGATATTTTATGTAAATTATATGATATATATTTGGTGTAGATTGTGATATTTTACATAGGGTGTGTAATATATATTTACTGTACTTTTTGATATTTTATTTACAGTAAATAATATACATTTGGTTTAATTTTTGATATTTTATGTACAGTATATTAAATATAATTACTGCAGTTTTTGATAGTTTATTTACAGTATATAAAACACAAATTTGGTGTACATTTTGATATTTTATGTACAGAATGTAATATATATTTACTGTACATTTTGATAATTTATTTACAGTATATAAAATGTATTTGGTGTACTTTTAGTTAATATTATATGTACAATATATGAAATATATTTACTGTACATTTTGATATTTCATGTTCAGTATATAAGATATATTTGGTGTCCTTTTGATATTTTATGTAAATTATATAATATATATTTGGTGTAGTTTGTGATATTTTACATAGGGTGTGTAATATATATTTACTGTATTTTTGGTATTTTCTTTACAGTAAATAATACATATTTGGTGTAATTTTTGATATTTTATGTACAGTATATTAAATATAATTAGTGTAGTTTTGATAGTTTATTTACAGTATATATAACACATATTTGGTGTACTTTTTGATATTTTATGTACAGTATGTAATATATATTTACTGTAATTTTTGATAGTTTATTTACTGTATATAAAATGTATTTGGTGTACTTTTAGTTAATATTATATGTACAATATATGAAATATATTTACTGTACATTTTGATATTTTATGTACAGTATATAATCTATATTTGGTGTCCTTTTGATATTTTATGTAAATTATATAATATATATTTGGTGTAGATTGTGATATTTTACATAGGGTGTGTAATATATATTTACTGTACTTTTTGGTATTTTCTTTACAGTAAATAATATATATTTGGTGTAATTTTTGATATTTTATGTACAGTATATTAAATATAATTAGTGTAGTTTTGATAGTTTATTTACAGTATATATAACACATATTTGGTGTACTTTTTGATATTTTATGTACAGTATGTAATATATATTTACTGTAATTTTTGATAATTTATTTACAGTATATAAAATGAATTTGGTGTACTTTTAGTTAATATAATATATACAATATATGAAATATATTTACTGTACATTTTGATATTTTATGTACAGTATAGAAGATATATTTGGTGTCCTTTTGATATTTTATGTAAATTATATAATATATATTTGGTGAAGTTTGTGATATTTTACATAGGGTGTGTAATATATATTTACTATACTTTTTGATATTTTATTTACAGTATATAATATACATTTGGTGTAATTTTTGATATTTTATGTACAGTATATTAAATATAGTGTAGTTTTGATAGTTTATTTACAGTATATATAACACATATTTGGTGTACTTTTTGATATTTTATGTACAGTATGTAATATATGTTTACTGTAATATTTGATAATGTATTTACAGTATATAAAATGTATTTGGTGTACTTTTAGTTAATATTATATGTACAATATATGAAATATATTTACTGTAGTTTTTGATATTTTATGTACAGTATATAAGATATATTTGGTGTCCTTTTGTTATTTTATGTAAATTATATGATATATATTTGGTGTAGATTGTGATATTTTACATAGGGTGTGTAATATATATTTACTGTACTTTTTGATATTTTATTTACACTAAATAATATACATTTGGTTTAATTTTTGATATTTTATGTACAGTATATTAAATATAATTACTGCAGTTTTTGATAGTTTATTTACAGTATATAAAACACAAATTTGGTGTACTTTTTGATATTTTATGTACAGAATGTAATATATATTTACTGTACATTTTGATATTTTATTTACAGTATATAAAATGAATTTGGTGTACTTTTAGTTAATATAATATATACAATATATGAAATATATTTACTGTACATTTTGATATTTCATGTTCAGTATATAAGATATATTTGGTGTCCTTTTGATATTTTATGTAAATTATATAATATATATTTGGTGTAGTTGGTGATATATTACATAGGGTGTGTAATATATATTTACTGTACTTTTTGGTATTTTCTTTACAGTAAATAATATACATTTGGTGTAATTTTTGATATTTTATGTACAGTATATTAAATATAATTACTGTAGTTTTTGATAGTTTATTTACATTCTATATAACACATATTTGGTGTACTTTTTGATATTTTATGTACAGTATGTAATATATATTTACTGTATTTTTGATATTTTATTTAGAGTATATAAAATGTATTTGGTGTACTTTTAGTTAATATTATATGTACAATATAGGAAATATATTTACTGTACATTTTGATATTTTATGTACACTATATAAGATATATTTGGTGTCCTTTTGATATTCTATGTAAATTATATAATATATATTTGGTGTAGTTTGTGATATTTTACATAGGGTGTGTAAGATATATTTAGTGTACTTTTTGATATTTTATTTACAGTAAATAATATACATTTGGTGTAATTTTTGATATTTTATGTACAGTATGTTAAATATAATTACTGCAGTTTTTGATAGTTTATTTACAGTATATATAACACATATTTGGTGTACTTTTTGATATTTTATGTACAGAATATAATATATATTTACTGAACTTTTGATATTTTATTTACAGTATATAAAATGTATTTGGTGTACTTTTAGTTAATATTATATGTACAATATATGAAATATATTTACTGTACATTTTGATATTTCATGTTCAGTATATAAGATATATTTGGTGTCCTTTTGATATTTTATGTAAATTATATAATATATATTTGGTGTAGTTTGTGATATTTTACATAGGGTGTGTAATATATATTTACTGTACTTTTTGGTATTTTCTTTACAGTAAATAATATATATTTGGTGTAATATTTGATATTTTATGTACAGTATATTAAATATAATTAGTGTAGTTTTGATAGTTTATTTACATTATATATAACACATATTTGGTGTACATTTTGATATATTATGTACAGTATGTAATATATATTTACTGTAATTTTTGATAATTTATTTACTGTATATAAAATGTATTTGGTGTACTTTTAGTTAATATTATATGTACAATATATGAAATATATTTACTGTACTTTTTGATATTTTATGTACAGTATAATATATATATTTGGTGTCCTTTTGATATTTTATGTAAATTATATAATATATATTTGGTGTACATTGTGATATTTTACATAGGGTGTGTAATATATATTTACTGTACTTTTTGGTATTTTATTTACAGTAAATAATATACATTTGGTTTAATTTTTGATATTTTATGTACAGCATATTAAATATAATTACTGCAGTTTTTGATAGTTTATTTACAGTATATAAAACACAAATTTGGTGTACTTTTTGATATTTTATGTACAGAATGTAATATATATTTACTGTACATTTGATATTTTATTTACAGTATATAAAATGTATTTGGTGTACTTTTAGTTAATATTATATGTACAATATATGAAATCTATTTACTGTACATTTTGATATTTCATGTTCAGTATATAAGATATAATTGGTGTCCTTTTGATATTTTATGGAAATTATATAATATATATTTGGTGTAGTTTGTGATATTTTACATAGGGTGTGTAATATATATTTACTGTACTTTTTGGTATTTTCTTTACAGTAAATAATATATATTTGGTGTAATTTTTGATATTTTATGTACAGTATATTAAATATAATTAGTGTAGTTTTGATAGTTTATTTACAGTATATATAACACATATTTGGTGTACTTTTTGATATTTTATGTACAGTATGTAATATATGTTTACTGTAATTTTTGATAATTTATTTACAGTATATAAAATGAATTTGGTGTACTTTTAGTTAATATTATATATACAATATATGAAATATATTTACTGTACATTTTGATATTTCATGTACAGTATATAAGATATATTTGGTGTCCTTTTGATATTTTATGTAAATTATATAATATATATTTGGTGAAGATTGTGATATTTTACCTAGGGTGTGTAATATATATTTATTGTACTTTTTGATATTTTATTTACAGTATATAATATACATTCGGTGTAATTTTTTATATTTTATGTACAGTATATTTAATATAATTAGTGTAGTTTTAATAGTTTATTTACAGTATATATAACACATATTTGGTGTACTTTTTGATATTTTTTGTACAGTATGTAATATAGATTTACTGTAATTTTTGATAATTTATTTACAGTATATGAAATGTATTTGGTGTACTTTTAGTTAATATTATATGTACAATATATGAAATATATTTACTGTACTTTTTGATATTTTATGTACACTATATAAGATATATTTGGTGTCCTTTTGATATTTTATGTAAATTATATAATATATATTTGGTGTAGATTGTGATATTTTACATAGGGTGTGTAATATATATTTACTGTACTTTTTGATATTATATTTACAGTAAATAATATACATTTGGTTTAATTTTTGATATTTTATGTACAGTATATTAAATATAATTACTGCAGTTTTTGATAGTTTATTTACAGTATATAAAACACAAATTTGGTGTACTTTTTGATATTTTATGTACAGAATGTAATATATATTTACTGTACATTTTGATAATTTATTTACAGTATATAAAATGTATTTGGTGTACTTTTAGTTAATATTATATGTACAATATAGGAAATATATTTACTGTACATTTTGATATTTCATGTACACTATATAAGATATATTTGGTGTCCTTTTGATATTCTATGTAAATTATATAATATATATTTGGTGTAGTTTGTGATATTTTACATAGGGTGTGTAATATATATTTACTGTATTTTTGGTATTTTCTTTACAGTAAATAATATATATTTGGTGTAATTTTTGATATTTTATGTACAGTATATTAAATATAATTAGTGTAGTTTTGATAGTTTATTTACAGTATATATAACACATATTTGGTGTACATTTTGATATTTTATGTACAGTATGTAATATATATTTACTGTAATTTTTGATAATTTTTTACTGTACATAAAATGTATTTGGTGTACTTTTAGTTAATATTATATGTACAATATATGAAATATATTTACTGTACATTTTGATATTTTATGTACAGTATATAATCTATATTTGGTGTCCTTTTGATATTTTATGTAAATTATATAATATATATTTGGTGTAGATTGTGATATTTTACATAGGGTGTGTAATATATATTTACTGTACTTTTTGGTATTTTCTTTACAGTAAATAATATATATTTGGTGTAATTTTTGATATTTTATGGACAGTATATTAAATATAATTAGTGTAGTTTTGATAGTTTATTTACAGTATATATAACACATATTTGGTGTACTTTTTGATATTTTATGTACAATATGTAATATATATTTACTGTAATTTTTGATAATTTATTTACAGTATATAAAATGTATTTGGTGTACTTTTAGTTAATATTATATATACAATATATGAAATATATTTACTGTACATTTTGATATTTTACGTACAGTATAGAAGATATATTTGGTGTCCTTTTGATATTTTATGTAAATTATATAATATATATTTGGTGAAGTTTGTGATATTTTACATAGGGTGTGTAATATATATTTAGTGTACTTTTTGATATTTTATTTACAGTATATAATATACATTGGTGTAATTTTTGATATTTTATGTACAGTATATTAAATATAATTACTGTAGTTTTTGATAGTTTATTTACAGTATATATTACACATATTTGGTGTACTTTTTGATATTTTATGTACAGTATGTAATTTATATTTACTGTATATTTGATATTTTATTTACAGTATATAAAATGTATTTGGTGTACTTTTAGTTAATATTATATGTACAATATAGGAAATATATTTACTGTACATTTTGATATTTAATGTACACTATATAAGATATATTTGGTGTCCTTTTGATATTCTATGTAAATTATATAATATATATTTGGTGTAGTTTGTGATATTTTACATAGGGTGTGTAAGATATATTTAGTGTACTTTTTGATATTTTATGTACAGTATAATATATATATTTGGTGTCCTTTTATATTTTATGTAAATTATATAATATATATTTGGTGTAGATTGTGATATTTTACATAGGGTGTGTAATATATATTTACTGTACTTTTTGATATTTTATTTACAGTAAATAATATACATTTGGTTTAATTTTTGATATTTTATGTACAGTATATTAAATATAATTACTGCAGTTTTTGATAGTTTATTTACAGTATATAAAACACAAATTTGGTGTACTTTTTGATATTTTATGTACAGAATGTAATATATATTTACTGTACTTTTGATATTTTATTTACAGTATATAAAATGTATTTGGTGTACTTTTAATTAATATTATATGTACAATATATGAAATATATTTACTGTACATTTTGATATTTCATGTTCAGTTTATAAGATATAATTGGTGTCCTTTTGATATTTTATGTAAATTATATAATATATATTTGGTGTAGTTTGTGATATTTTACATAGGGTGTGTAATATATATTTACTGTATTTTTGGTATTTTCTTTACAGTAAATAATATATATTTGGTGTAATTTTTGATATTTTATGTACAGTATATTAAATATAATTAGTGTAGTTTTGATAGTTTATTTACAGTATATATAACACATATTTGGTGTACTTTTTGATATTTTATGTACAGTATGTAATATATATTTACTGTAATTTTTGATAATTTTTTACTGTATATAAAATGTATTTGGTGTACTTTTAGTTAATATTATATGTACAATATATGAAATATATTTACTGTACATTTTGATATTTTATGTACAGTATATAATCTATATTTGGTGTCCTTTTGATATTTTATGTAAATTATATAATATATATTTGGTGTAGATTGTGATATTTTACATAGGGTGTGTAATATATATTTACTGTAATTTTTGGTATTTTCTTTACAGTAAATAATATATATTTGGTGTAATTTTTGATATTTTATGGACAGTATATTAAATATAATTAGTGTAGTTTTGATAGTTTATTTACAGTATATATAACACATATTTGGTGTACTTTTTGATATTTTATGTACAATATGTAATATATATTTACTGTAATTTTTGATAATTTATTTACAGTATATAAAATGTATTTGGTGTACTTTTAGTTAATATTATATATACAATATATGAAATATATTTACTGTACATTTTGATATTTTATGTACAGTATAGAAGATATATTTGGTGTCCTTTTGATATTTTATGTAAATTATATAATATATATTTGGGGAAGTTTGTGATATTTTACATAGGGTGTGTAATATATATTTAGTGTACTTTTTGATATTTTATTTACAGTATATAATATACATTTGGTGTAATTTTTGATATTTTATGTACAGTATATTAAATATAATTACTGTAGTTTTTGATAGTTTATTTACAGTATATATTACACATATTTGGTGTACTTTTTGATATTTTATGTACAGTATGTAATTTATATTTACTGTATATTTGGTATTTTATTTACAGTATATAAAATGTATTTGGTGTACTTTAATTAATATTATATGTACAATATAGGAAATATATTTACTGTACATTTTGATATTTTATGTACACTATATAAGATATATTTGGTGTCCTTTTGATATTTTATGTAAATTATATAATATGTATTTGGTGTAGATTGTGATATTTTACATAGGGTGTGAAAGATATATTTACTGTACTTTTTGATATTTTATTCACAGTTAATAATATACATTTGTTTTAATTTTTGATATTTTATGTACAGTATATAAAATATAATTACTGCAGTTTTTGATAGTTTATTTACAGTATATAAAACACAAATTTGGTGTACTTTTTGATATTTTATGTACAGAATGTAATATATATTTACTGTACATTTTGATATTTTATTTACAGTATATAAAATGTATTTGGTGTACTTTTAGTTAATATTATATGTACAATATATGAAATATATTTACTGTACATTTTGATATTTCATGTTCAGTATATAAGATATATTTGGTGTCCTTTTGATATTTTATGTAAATTATATAATATATATTTGGTGTAGATTGTGATATTTTACATATGGTGTGTAATATATATTTAGTGTACATTTTGATATTTTATTTACACTATATAAAATGTATGTGGTGTACTTTTAGTTAATATTATATGTACAATATATGAAATATATTTACTGTACATTTGATAATTTATGTACAGTATATAAGATATATTTGGTGTCCTTTTGATATTTTATGTGAATTTTATAATATAAATTTGGTGTAGTTTTTGATATTTTACATAGGGTGTGTAATATATATTTACTGTAATTTTTGATATTTTATTTACAGTAAATAATATACATTTGGTGTAATTTTTGATATTTTATGTACAGTATATTAAATATAATTACTGTAGTTTTTGATTGTTTATTTACAGTATATATAACACATATTTGGTGTACTTTTTGATATTTTATGTACAGTATGTAATATATGTTTACTGTAATTTTTGATAATTTATTTACAGTATATAAAATGTATTTGGTGTACTTTTAGTTAATATTATATGTACAATATATGAAATATATTTACTGTAATTTTTGATGTTTTATGAACAGTATAGAAGATATATTTGGTGTCCTTTTGATATTTTATGTCAATTATATAATATATATTTGGTGTAGTTTGTGATATTTTACATAGGGTGTGTAATATATATTTACTGTACTTTTTGATATTTGATGTAGAGTATATAATAAATATTTGGTGTCCTGTTGATATTTTATGTGAATTTTATAATAGATATTTGGTGTAGTTTTTGATATTTTACATAGTGTGTGTAATATATATTTACTGTAATTTTTGATATTTTATTTACAGTAAATAATATACATTTGTTGTAATTTTTGATATTTTATGTACAGTATATTAAATATAATTACTGTAGTTTTTGATAGTTTATTTACAGTATATATAACACATATTTGGTGTACTTTTTGATATTTTATGTACAGTATGTAATATATATTTACTCTAATTTTTGATATTTTATATACAGTATATAAAATGTATTTGGTGTACTTTTAGTTAATATTATATATACAATATATGAAATATTTTTACTGTACATTTTGATATTTTATGTACAGTATAGAAGATATAATTGGTGTCCTTTTGATATTTTATGTAAATTATATAATATATATTTGGTGAAGTTTGTGATATTTTACATAGGGTGTGTAATATATATTTACTGTACATTATGATATTTTATTTACAGTATATAATATACATTTGGTTTAATTTTTGATATTTTATGTACAGTATATTAAATGTAATTACAGTAGTTTTTGATAGTTTATTTACAGTATATATTACACATATTTGGTGTACTTTTTGATATTTTATGTACAGTATGTAATATATATTTACTGTACTTTTTCATATTTTATTTACTGTATATAAAATGTATTTGGTGTACTTTTAGTTAATATTATATGTACAATATATGAAATATATTTACTGTACATTTTGATATTTTATGTACACTATATAAGATATATTTGGTGTCCTTTTGATATTTTATGTAAATTATATAATATATATTCGGTGTAGATTGTGATATTTTACATATGGTGTGTAATATATATTTACTGTACATTTTGATATTTTATTTACACTATATAAAATGTATTTGGTGTACTTTTAGTTAATATTATATGTACAATATATGAAATATATTTACTGTACATTTGATAATTTATGTACAGTATATAAGATATATTTGGTGTCCTTTTGATATTTTATGTGAATTTTATAATATATATTTGGTGTAGTTTTTGATATTTTACGTAGGGTGTGTAATATATATTTACTGTAATTTTTGATATATTATTTACAGAAAATAATATACATTTGATGTAATTTTTGATATTTTATGTACAGTATATTAAATATAATTATTGTAGTTTTTGATTGTTTATTTACAGTATATATAACACATATTTGGTGTACTTTTTGATATTTTATGTACAGTATGTAATATATGTTTACTGTAATTTTTGATAATTTATTTACGGTATATAAAATGTATTTGGTGTACTTTTAGTTAATATTATATGTACAATATATGAAATATATTTACTGTAATTTTTGATATTTTATGAACAGTATAGAAGATATATTTGGTGTCCTTTTGATATTTTATGTAAATTATATAATATATACTTGGTGTAGTTTGTGATATTTTACATAGGGTGTGTAATATATATATACTGTACATTTTGATATTTTTTGTACAGTATATAATAAATATTTGGTGTCCTTTTGATATTTTATGTGAATTTTATAATAGATATTTGGTGTAGTTTTTGATATTTTACATAGGGTGTGTAATATATATTTACTGTAATTTTTGATATTTTATTTACAGTAAATAATATACATTTGGTGTAATTTTTGATATTTTATGTACAGTATATTAAATATAATTACTGTAGTTTTTGATAGTTTTTTTACAGTATATATAACACATATTTGGTGTACTTTTTGATATTTTATATACAGTATGTAATATATATTTACTGTAATTTTTGATAATTTATTTACAGTATATAAAATGTATTTTGTGTACTTTTAGTTAATATTATATATACAATATATGAAATATTTTTACTGTACATTTTGATATATTATGTACAGTATAGAAGATATAATTGGTGTCCTTTTGATATTTTATGTAAATTATATAATATATATTTGGTGAAGTTTGTGATATTTTACATAGGGTGTTTAATATATATTTACTGTACTTTATGATATTTTATTTACAGTATATAATATACATTTGGTTTAATTTTTGATATTTTATGTACAGTATATTAAATGTAATTACAGTAGTTTTTGATAGTTTATTTACAGTATATATTACACATATTTGGTGTACTTTTTGATATTTTATGTACAGTAATTAATATATATTTACTGTACTTTTTGATATTTTATTTACTGTATATAAAATGTATTTGGTGTACTTTTAGTTAATATTATATGTACAATATATGAAATATATTTACTGTATATTTTGATATTTTATGTACACTATATAAGATATATTTGGTGTCCTTTTGATATTTTATGTAAATTATATAATATATATTTGGTGTAGATTGTGATATTTTACATATGGTGTGTAATATATATTTACTGTACATTTTGATATTTTATTTACACTATATAAAATGTATTTGGTGTACTTTTAGTTAATATTATATGTACAATATATGAAATATATTTACTGTACATTTGATAATTTATGTACAGTATATAAGATATATTTGGTGTCCTTTTGATATTTTATGTGAATTTTATAATATTTATTTGGTGTAGTTTTTGATATTTTACGTAGGGTGTGTAATATATATTTACTGTAATTTTTGATATTTTATTTACAGAAAATAGTATACATTTGGTGTAATTTTTGATATTTTATGTACAGTATATTAAATATAATTATTGTAGTTTTTGATTGTTTATTTACAGTATATATAACACATATTGGTGTACTTTTTGATATTTTATGTACAGTATGTAATATATGTTTACTGTAATTTTTGATAATTTATTTACAGTATATAAAATGTATTTGGTGTACTTTTAGTTAATATTATATGTACAATATATGAAATATATTTACTGTAATTTTTGATATTTTATGAACAGTATAGAAGATATATTTGGTGTCCTTTTGATATTTTATGTAAATTATATAATATATACTTGGTGTAGTTTGTGATATTTTACATAGGGTGTGTAATATATATTTACTGTGCATTTTGATATTTTTTGTACAGTATTTAATAAATATTTGGTGTCCTTTTGATATTTTATGTGAATTTTATAATAGATATTTGGTGTAGTTTTGATATTTTACATAGGGTGTGTAATATATATTTACTGTACTTTTTGATATTTTATTTACAGTAAATAATATACATTTGGTTTAATTTTTGATATTTTATGTACAGTATATTAAATATAATTACTGCAGTTTTTGATAGTTTATTTACAGTATATAAAACACAAATTTGGTGTACTTTTTGATATTTTATGTACAGAATGTAATATATATTTACTGTACATTTTGATAATTTATTTACAGTATATAAAATGTATTTGGTGTACTTTTAGTTAATATTATATGTACAATATATGAAATATATTTACTGTACATTTTGATATTTCATGTTCAGTATATAAGATATATTTGGTGTCCTTTTGATATTTTATGTAAATTATATAATATATATTTGGTGTAGTTTGTGATATTTTACATAGGGTGTGTAATATATATTTACTGTATTTTTGGTATTTTCTTTACAGTAAATAATATATATTTGGTGTAATTTTTGATATTTTATGTACAGTATATTAAATATAATTAGTGTAGTTTTGATAGTTTATTTACAGTATATATAACGCATATTTGGTGTACTTTTTGATATTTTATGTACAGTATGTAATATATATTTACTGTAATTTTTGATAATTTATTTACTGTATATAAAATGTATTTGGTGTACTTTTAGTTAATATTATATGTACAATATATGAAATATATTTACTGTACTTTTTGATATTTTATGTACAGTATATAATCTATATTTGGTGTCCTTTTGATATTTTATGTAAATTATATAATATATATTTGGTGTAGATTGTGATATTTTACATAGGGTGTGTAATATATATTTACTGTACTTTTTGGTGTTTTCTTTACAGTAAATAATATATATTTGGTGTAATTTTTGATATTTTATGTACAGTATATTAAATATAATTAGTGAAGTTTTGATAGTTTATTTACAGTATATATAACACATATTTGGTGTACTTTTTGATATTTTATGTATAGTATGTAATATATATTTACTGTAATTTTTGATAATTTATTTACAGTATATAAAATGAATTTGGTGTACTTTTAGTTAATATTATATATACAATATATGAAATATATTTACTGTACATTTTGATATTTTATGTACAGTATAGAAGATATATTTGGTGTCCTTTTGATATTTTATGTAAATTATATAATATATATTTGGTGAAGTTTGTGATATTTTACATAGGGTGTGTAATATATATTTAGTGTACATTTTGATATTTTATTTACAGTATATAATATACATTTGGTTTAATTTTTGATATTTTATGTACAGTATATTAAATATAATTACTGCAGTTTTTGATAGTTTACTTACAGTATATAAAACACAAATTTGGTGTACTTTTTGATATTTTATGTACAGAATGTAATATATATTTACTGTACATTTTGATATTTTATTTACAGTATATAAAATGTATTTGGTGTACTTTTAGTTAATATTTTATGTTCAATATATGAAATATATTTACTGTACATTTTGATATTTCATGTTCAGTATGTAAGATATATTTGGTGTCCTTTTGGTATTTTATGTAAATTATATAATATATATTTGGTGTAATTGGTGATATTTTACATAGGGTGTGTAATATATATTTACTGTACTTTTTGGTATTTTCTTTACAGTAAATAATATACATTTGGTGTAATTTTTGATATTTTATGTACAGTATATTAAATATAATTACTGTAGTTTTTGATAGTTTATTTACATTATATATAACACATATTTGGTGTACTTTTTGATATTTTATGTACAGTATGTAATATATATTTACTGTATTTTTGATATTTTATTTACAGTATATAAAATGTATTTGGTGTACTTTTAGTTAATATTATATGTACAATATAGGAAATATATTTACTGTACATTTTGATATTTTATGTACACTATATAAGATATATTTGGTGTCCTTTTGATATTCTATGTAAATTATACAATATATATTTGGTGTAGTTTGTGATATTTTACATAGGGTGTGTAAGATATATTTAGTGTACTTTTTGATATTTTATTTACAGTAAATAATATACATTTGGTGTAATTTTTGATATTTTATGTACAGTATGTTAAATATAATTACTGCAGTTTTTGATAGTTTATTTACAGTATATATAACACATATTTGGTGTACTTTTTGATATTTTATGTACAGAATGTAATATATATTTACTGTACTTTTGATATTTTATTTACAGTATATAAAATGTATTTGGTGTACTTTTAGTTAATATTATATGTACAATATATGAAATATATTTACTGTACATTTTATTATTGCATGTTCAGTATATAAGATATATTTGGTGTCCTTTTGATATTTTATGTAAATTATATAATATATATTTGGTGTAGTTTGTGATATTTTACATAGGGTGTGTAATATATATTTACTGTACTTTTTGGTATTTTCTTTACAGTAAATAATATATATTTGGTGTAATTTTTGATATTTTATGTACAGTATATTAAATATAATTAGTGTAGTTTTGATAGTTTATTTACATTATATATAACACATATTTGGTGTACATTTTGATATATTATGTACAGTATGTAATATATATTTACTGTAATTTTTGATAATTTATTTACTGTATATAAAATGTATTTGGTGTACTTTTAGTTAATATTATATGTACAATATATGAAATATATTTACTGTACATTTTGATATTTTATGTACAGTATATAATCTATATTTGGTGTCCTTTTGATATTTTATGTAAATTATATAATATATATTTGGTGTAGATTGTGATATTTTACATAGGGTGTGTAATATATATTTACTGTACTTTTTGGTATTTTCTTTACAGTAAATAATATATATTTGGTGTAATTTTTGATATTTTATGTACAGTATATTAAATATAATTAGTGTAGTTTTGATAGTTTATTTACAGTATATATAACACATATTTGGTGTACTTTTTGATATTTTATGTACAGTATGTAATATATATTTACTGTAATTTTTGATAATTTATTTACAGTATATAAAATGAATTTGGTGTACTTTTAGTTAATATTATATATACAATATATGAAATATATTTACTGTACATTTTGATATTTTATGTACAGTATAGAAGATATATTTGGTGTCCTTTTGATAATTTATGTAAATTATATAATATATATTTGGTGAAGTTTGTGATATTTTACATAGGGTGTGTAATATATATTTACTGTACTTTTTGATATTTTATTTACAGTATATAATATACATTTGGTGTAATTTTTGATATTTTATGTACAGTATATTAAATATAATTAGTGTAGTTTTGATAGTTTATTTACAGTATATATAACACATATTTGGTGTACTTTTTGATATTTTATGTACAGTATGTACTATATGTTTACTGTAATATTTGATAATGTATTTACAGTATATAAAATGTATTTGGTGTACTTTTAGTTAATATTATATGTACAATATATGAAATATATTTACTGTAGTTTTTGATATTTTATGTACAGTATATAAGATATATTTGGTGTCCTTTTGATATTTTATGTAAATTATATGACATATATTTGGTGTAGATTGTGATATTTTACATAGGGTGTGTAATATATATTTACTGTACTTTTTGATATTTTATTTACAGTAAATAATATACATTTGGTTTAATTTTTGATATTTTATGTACAGTATAGGAGATATATTTGGTGTACTTTTGATATATTATGTAAATTATAAAATATATATTTGGTGTAGTTTGTGATATTTTACATAGGGTGTGTAATGTATATTTACTGTACTTTTTGATATTTTATTTACAGTGTATAATATACATTTGGTGTAATTTTTGATATTTAATGTTCAGTATATTAAATATAATTACTGTAGTTTTTGATAGTTTATTTACAGTATATATAACACATATTTGGTGTACTTTTTGATATTTTATGTACAGTATGTAATATATATTTACTGTACTTTTTGATATTTTATTTTCAGTATACAAAATGTATTTGGTGTACTTTTAGTTAATAATATATGTACAATGTATGAAATATATATGCTGTACTTTTTGATATTTCATGTTCAGTATATAAGGTATATTTGGTGTCCTTTTGATATATTATGTAAATTATATAATATATATATGATGTAGTTTCTGATATTTTACATAGGGTGTGTAATACATATTTACTGTACTTTTTGAAATTTTATTTACAGTAAATAATATATATTTGGTGTAATTTTTGATATTTTATGTACAGTATATTAAATATAATTAGTGTAGTTTTGATAGTTTATTTACAGTATATATAACACATATTTGGTGTACTTTTTCATATTTTATGTACAGTGTGTAATATATATTTACTGTACTTTTTGATATTTTATTTATAGTATATAAAATGTATTTAGTGTACTTTTAGTTAATATTATATGTACAATATATGAAATATATTTACTGTACATTTTGATATTTTATGTACAGTATATATGATATATTTGGTGTCCTTTTGATATTTTATGTAAATTATATAATATATCTTTGGTGTAGATTGTGATATTTTACATAGGGTGTGTAAGATATATTTACTGTTCTTTTTGATATTTTATTTACAGTAAATAATGTACATTTGGTTTAATTTTTGATATTTCATGTACAGTATATTTAATATAATTACTGCAGTTTTTGATAGTTTATTTACAGTATATATAACACATATTTGGTGTACTTTTTGATATTTTATGTACAGAATGTGATATATATTTACTGTAATTTTTGATATTTTGTTTACAGTATATAAAATGTATTTGGTGTACTTTTAGTTAATATTACATGTACAATATATGAAATATATTTACTGTACATTTTGATATATTCGGTTCAGTATATAAGGTATATTTGGTGTCCTTTTGATATTTAATGTAAATTATATAATATATATTTGGTGTAGTTTGTGATATTTTATATAGGGTGTTTCATATATATTTACTGTACTATTTGGTATTTTATTTACAGTAAATAATATACATTTGGTGTAATTTTTGATATTTTATGTACAGTATATTAAATATAATTACTGTAGTTTTTGATAGTTTATTTCCAGTATATATAACACATATTTGGTGTACTTTTTGATAATTTATGTACAGTATGTAATATATATTCACTGTAATTTTTGATATTTTATTTACACTATATAAAATGTATTTGGTGTACTTTTAGTTAATATTATATATACAATATATGAAATACATTTACTGTACTTTTTGATATTTTATGTACAGTATATAAGATATATTTGGTGTCCTTTGGATATTTTATGTAAATTATATAATATATATTTGGTGTAGATTGTGATATTTTACATATGGGGTGCAATATATATTTACAGTACTTTTTGATATTTTATTTACAGTAAATAATATACATTTGGTGTAATTTTTGATATTTTATGTACAGTATATTAAATGTAATTACTGAAGTTTTTTATAGTTTATTTACAGTATATATAACACATATTTGGTGTACTTTTTGATATTTTATATACAGTATGTAATATATATTTACTGTACTTTTTGATATATTATTTACAGTATATAAAATGCATTTGGTGTACTTTTAGTTAATATTATATGTACAATATATGAAATATATTTACTGTACATTTTGATATTTTATGTACAGTATATAAGATATATTTGTTGTCCTTTTGATATTTTATGTAAATTATATAATATATATTTGGTGTATATTGTGATATTTTACATATGGTGTGTAATATATATTTACTGTACTTTTTGATATTTTATTTACAGTATATAAAATGTATTTGGTGTACTTTTAGTTAGTATTATATGTACAATATATGAAATATATTTACTGTATTTTTGATATTTTATGTACAGTATAGAAGATATATTTGGTGTCCTTTTGATATTTTATGTAAATTATATAATATATATTTGGTGTAGATTGTGATATTTTACATATAGTGTGCAATATATATTTACTGTAATTTTTGATATATTATTTACAGTAAATAATATGCATTTGGTGTAATTTTTGATATTTTATGTACAGTATATTAAATATAATTACTGTAGTATTTCATAGTTTATTTACAGTATATATAACACATATTTGTTGTACTTTTTGATATTTTATGTACAGTATGTAATATATATTTACTGTACATTTTGATATTTTATTTACAGTATATAAAATATATTTGGTGTATTTTTATTTAATATTATATGTACCATATATAAAATATATTTACTGTACATTTTGATATTTTATGTACAGTATATAAGATATAATTCGTGTCCTTTTGATATTTTATGTAAGTTATATAATATATATTTGGTGTAGATTGTGATATTTTACATAGGGTGTGTAAGATATATTTACTGTACTTTTTGATATTTTATTTACAGTAAATAATATACATTTGGTGTAATTTTTGATATTTTATGTACATTATATTAAATATAATTACTGCAGTTTTTGATAGTTTATTTACAGTATATATAACACATATTTGGTGTACATTTTGATATTTTATGTACACTATGTAATATATATTTACTGTAATTTTTGATATTTTATTTACAGTATATAAAATGTATTTGGTGTACTTTTAGTTAATATTATATATACAATATATGAAATATATTTACTGTACTTTTTGATATTTTATGTACAGTATAGAAGATATATTTGGTGTCCTTTTGTTATTTTATGTAAATTATATAATATATATTTGGTGTAGTTTGTGATATTTTACGTAGGGTGTGTAATGTATATTTACTGTACTTTTTGATATTCTATTTACAATATATAATATACATTTGGTGTAATATTTGATATTTTATGTACAGTATAGTAAATATAATTACTGTAGTTTTTGATAGTTTATTTACAGTATATATAACACATATTTGGTGAACTTGTTGATATTTTATGTACACTATGTAATATATATTTACTGTACTTTTCGATATTTCATTTACAGTATATAAAATATATTTGGTGTACTTTTAGTTAATATTATATGCACAATATATGAAATATATTTACTGTACATTTGATATTTCATGTTCAGAATATAAGGTATATTTGGTGTCCTTTTGATATATTATGTAAATTATATAATATATATATGGTGTAGTTTCTGATATTTTACATAGGGTGTGTAATATATATTTACTGTACTTTTTGATATTTTATTTACAGTAAATAATATATATTTGGTATAATTTTTGATATTTTATGTACAGTATATTAAATATAATTAGTGTAGTTTTGATAGTTTATTTACAGTATATATAACACATATTTGGTGTACTTTTTCATATTTTATGTACAGTATGTAATATATATTTACTGTACTAATTGATATTTTATTTACAGTATATAAAATGTTTTTCGTGTACTTTTAGTGAATATTATATGTACAATATATGAAATATATTTACTGTACATTTTGATATTTTATGTACATTATATATGATATATTTGGTGTCCTTTTGATATTTTATGTAAATTATATAATATATATTTGGTGTAGATTGTGATATTTTACATAGGGTGTGTAAGATATATTTACTGTTCTTTTTGATATTTTATTTACAGTAAATAACGTACATTTGTTTTAATTTTTGATATTTCATGTACAGTATATTTAATATAATTACTGCAGTTTTTGATAGTTTATTTACTGTATATATAACACATATTTGGTGTACTTTTTGATATTTTATGTACAGAATGTGATATATATTTACTGTAATTTTTGATATTTTATTTACAGTATATAAAATGTATTTGGTGTACTTTTAGTTAATATTATATGTACAATATATGAAATATATTTACTGTACATTTTGATATTTTCTGTTCAGTATATAAGGTATATTTGGTGTCCTTTTGATACTTTATGTAAATTATATAATATGTATTTGGTGTAGTTTGTGATATTTTCCAAAGGGTGTGTAATATATATTTACTGTACTATTTGCTATTTTATTTACAGTAAATAATATACATTTGGTGTAATTTTTGATATTTTATGTACAGTATATTAAATATAATTACTGTAGTTTTTGATAGTTTATTTACAGTATATATAACACATATTTGGTGTACATTTTGATATTTTATGTACAGTATGTAATATATATTTACTGTTATTTTTGATAATTTATTTACAGTATATAAAATATATTTGGTGTACTTTTAGTTAATATTATATATACAATATATGAAATATATTTACTGTATTTTTGATATTTTATGTACAGTATAGAAGATATATTTGGTGTCCTTTTGATATTTTATGTAAATTATGTAATATATATTTGGTGAAGTTTGTGATATTTTACATAGGTTGTGTAATTTATATTTACTGTAGTTTTTGATATTTTATTTACAGTATATAATATACATTTGGTGTAATATTTGATATTTTATGTACAGTATATTAAATATAATTACTGTAGTTTTTGATAGTTTATTTACAGTATATATAACACATATTTGGTGTACTTTTTGATCTTTTATGTACAGTATGTAATATATATTTACTGTAATTTTTGATAATTTATTTACAGTATACAAAATGTATTTGGTGTACTTTTAGTTAATATTATATGTACAATATATGAAATATATTTACTGTACTTTTTGATATTTTATGTACAGTTTAGAAGATATATTTGGTGTCCTTTTGATATTTTATGTAAATTATATAATATATATTTGGTGTAGATTGTGATATTTTACATATGGTGTGCAATATATATTTACTGTACTTTTTGATATTTTATTTACAGTAAATAATATACATTTGGTGTAATTTTTGATATTTTATGTACAGTATATTAAATATAATTACTGTAGTATTTTATAGTTTATTTACAGTATATATAACACATATTTGGTGTACTTTTTGATATTTTATGTACAGAATGTAATATATATTTAGTGTACTTTTTGATATTTTATTTACAGTATATAAAATGTATTTGGTGTACTTTTATTTAATATTATATGTACAATATATGAAATATATTTACTGAAAGTTTTGATATTTTATGTACAGTATAGAAGATATATTTGGTGTCCTTTTGATATTTTATGTAAATTACATAATATATATTTGGTGTAGTTTGTGATATTTTACATAGGGTGTGTAATATATATTTACTGTACTTTTTGATATTTTATTTACAGTATATAAAATGTATTTGGTGTACTTTTAGTTAGTATTATATGTACAATATATGAAATATATTTACTGTATTTTTGATATTTTATGTACAGTATAGAAGATATATTTGGTGTCCTTTTGATATTTTATGTAAATTATATAATATATATTTGGTGTAGATTGTGATATTTTACATATAGTGTGCAATATATATTTACTGTAATTTTTGATATTTTATTTACAGTAAATAATATGCATTTGGTGTAATTTTTGATATTTTATGTACAGTATATTAAATATAATTACTGTAGTATTTCATAGTTTATTTACAGTATATATAACACATATTTGTTGTACTTTTTGATATTTTATGTACAGTATGTAATATATATTTACTGTACATTTTGATATTTTATTTACAGTATATAAAATATATTTGGTGTATTTTTATTTAATATTATATGTACCATATATAAAATATATTTACTGTACATTTTGATATTTTATGTACAGTATATAAGATATAATTCGTGTCCTTTTGATATTTTATGTAAGTTATATAATATATATTTGGTGTAGATTGTGATATTTTACATAGGGTGTGTAAGATATATTTACTGTACTTTTTGATATTTTATTTACAGTAAATAATATACATTTGGTGTAATTTTTGATATTTTATGTACAGTATATTAAATATAATTATTGCAGTTTTTGATAGTTTATTTACAGTATACATAACACATATTTGGTGTACATTCTGATATTTTATGTACACTATGTAATATATATTTACTGTAATTTTTGATATTTTATTTACAGTATATAAAATGTATTTGGTGTACTTTTAGTTAATATTATATATACAATATATGAAATATATTTACTGTACTTTTTGATATTTTATGTACAGTATAGAAGATATATTTGGTGTCCTTTTGTTATTTTATGTAAATTATATAATATATATTTGGTGTAGTTTGTGATATTTTACGTAGGGTGTGTAATGTATATTTACTGTACTTTTTGATATTCTATTTAAAATATATAATATACATTTGGTGTAATATTTGATATTTTATGTACAGTATATTAAATATAATTACTGTAGTTTTTGATAGTTTATTTACAGTATATATAACACATATTTGGTGTACTTTTTGATATTTTATGTACAGTATCTAATATATATTTACTGTACTTTTTGATATTTTATTTTCAGTATACAAAATGTATTTGGTGTACTTTTAGTTAATTATATATGTACAATGTATAAAATATATACACTGTACTTTTTGATATTTTATGTACAATACATAAGATATATTTGGTGTCCTTTTTATATTCTATGTAAATTATATGATATATATTTGATGTAATTTTTGATATTTTACATAGGGTGTGTAGTATATATTTACTGTCCTTTTTGATACTTTATTTACAGTATTTAATTTATATTTGGTGTAATTTTTGATATTTTATATACAGTAGATTGAATATGATTACTGTAGTTTTTGATATTTCCAGTATATATAACACATATTTGGTGTAATTTATGATATTTTATGTACAGTATGTAATATATATTTACTGTACTTTTTGATATTTTATTTACAGTATATAAAATGTATTTGGTGTACTTTTAGTTAATATTATATGTACAATATATGAAATATATTTACTGTACTTTTGATATTTTTTGTACAGTATAGAAGATATATTTGGTGTCCTTTTGATATTTTATGTAAATTATATAATATATATTTGGTGTCGTTTTTGATATTTTACATAGGGTGTGTCATATATGTTTACTGTACTTTGTGATATTTTATTTACAGTATATAATATACATTTGGTGTAATTTTTAATATTTTATGAACAGTATAGTAAATATAAATACTGTAGTTTTAGATAGATTATTTACAGTATATATAACACATATTCGGTGTACTTTTTGATATTTTATGTACAGTATGTAATATATATTTACTGTAATTTTTGATAATTTATTGACCGTATGTAAAATGTATTTGGTGTACTTTTAGTTAATATTATATGTGCAATATATGAAATATATTTACTGTACATTTTGATATTTTTTGTACAGTATAGAAGATATATTTGGTGTCCTTTTGGTATTTTATGTAAATTATATAATACATATTTGGTGTAGTTTTTGATATTTTACATAGGGTGTGTAATATATATTTACTGTACTTTTTGATATTTTATTTACAGTAAATAATATACATTTGGTGTAATTTTTGATATTTTATGTACAGTATATTAAATATAATTACTGTAGATTTTTATAGTTTATTTACAGTATATATAACACATATTTGGTGTACTTTTTGATACTTTATGTACTGTATGTAACATATATTTACTGTAGTTTTTGATATTTTATTTACAGTACATGAAATGTATTTGGTGTACTTTTAGTTAATATTATATGTACAATATATGAAATATATTTACTGTACTTTTTGATATTTTATGTACAGTATATAATATATATTTGGTGTTCTTTTGATATTTTATGTGAATTTTATAATATATATTTAGTGTAGTTTTTGATATTTCCCATAGGGTGTGTAATGTATATTTACTGTAATTTTTGATATTTTATTTTCAGTAAATAATATACATTTGGTGTAGTTTTTGATATTTTAGGTACAGTATATTAAATATAATTACTGTAGTTTTTGATTGTGTATTTACAGTTTATATAACTCATATTTGGTGTACTTTTTGCTATTTTATGTACAGTATGTAATATATATTTACTGTAATTTTTGGTAATTTATTTACAGTATGTAAAATGTATTTGGTGTACTTTTAGTTAATATTATATATATAATATATGAAATATATTTACTGAATTTTTCATATTTTTTGTACTGTATAGTAGATATATTTGGTGTCCTTTTGATATTTTATGTAAATTATATAATATATATTTGGTGTAGTTTGTGATATTTTACATAGGGTGTGTAATATATATTTACTGTACTTTTTGATATTTTATTTACAGTATATAATATACATTTGGTGTAATTTTTGATATTTTATGTACAGTATAGTAAATATAATTACTGTAGTTTTTGATAGTTTATTTACAGTATATATTACACATATTTGGAGTACTTTTTGATATATTATGTACACTATGTAATATATATTTACTGTACTTTTTGATATTTTATTTACAGTATATAAAATGTATTTGGTGTACTTTTAGTTTATATTTCATGTACAATATATGAAATATATTTACTGTACTTTTTGATATTTTATGTAGAGTATATAATATATATTTGGTGTCCTTTTTATATTCTATGTAAATTATATAATATATATTTGGTGTAATTTTTGATATTTTACATAGGGTGTGTAGTATATATTTACTGTCCTTTTTGATATTTTATTTACAGTATTTAATTTATATTTGGTGTAATTTTTGATATTTTATATACAGTACATTGAATATGATTACTGTAGTTTTTGATATTTACAGTATATATAACACATATTTGGTGTACTTTTTGATATTTTATGCACAGTATGTAATATATATTTAGTGTACATTTTGATATTTTATTTACAGTATATAAAATGTATTTGGTGAACTTTTAGTTAATATTATATGTGCAATATATGAAATATATTTACTGTACTTTTTGATATTTTTTGTACAGTATAGAAGATATATTTGGTGTCCTTTTGGTATTTTATGTAAATTATATAATATATATTTGGTGTAGTTTTTGATATTTTACATAGGGTGTGTAAAATATATTTACTGTACTTTTTGATATTTTATTTACAGTATATAATAGACATTTGGTGTAATTTTTGATATTTTATGTACAGTATATTAAATATAATTACTGTAGATTTTGATAGTTTATTTACAGTATGTATAACACATATTTGGTGTACTTTTTGATATTTTATGTACAGAATGTAATATATATTTACTGTACTTTTGATATTTTATTTACAGTATATAAATTGTATTTGGTGTACTTTTAGTTAATATTATATGTACAATATATGAAATATATTTACTGTACATTTTGATATTTCATGTTCAGTATATAAGATATATTTGGTGTCCTTTTGATATTTCATGTAAATTACATAATATATATTTGGTGTAGTTTGTGATATTTTACATAGGGTGTGTAATATATATTTACTGTACTTTTTGATATTTTATTTACAGTATATAATATACATTTGGTGTAATTTTTGATATTTTATGTACAGTATATTAAATATAATTACTGTAGTTTTTGATAGTTTATTTACAGTATATATTACACATATTTGGTGTACTTTTTGATATTTTATGTACAGTATGTAATATATATTTACATTATTTTTGATATTTTATTTACAGTATATTAAATGTATTTGGTGTACTTTTAGTTAATATTATATGTACAATATAGGAAATATATTTACTGTACATTTTGATATTTTATGTACACTATATAAGATATATTTGGTGTCCTTTTGATATTTTATGTAAATTATATAATATATATTTGGTGTAGATTGTGATATTTTACATACGGTGTGTAAGATATATTTACTGTACTTTTTGATATTTTATTTACAGTAAATAATATACATTTGGTGTAATTTTTGATATTTTATGTACAGTATATTAAATATAATTACTGCAGTTTTTGATAGTTTATTTACCGTATATAAAACACAAATTTGGTGTACTTTTTGATATTTTATGTACAGAATGTAATATATATTTACTGTACAATTTGATATTTTATTTACAGTATATAAAATGTATTTGGTGTACTTTTAGATAATATTATATGTACAATATATGAAATCTATTTACTGTACTTTTTGATATTTTATGTACAGTATATAAGATATATTTGCTGTCCTTTTGATATTTTATGTAAATTATATAATATATATTTGGTGTAGATTGTCATATTTTACATAGGGTGTGTAATATATATTTACTGTACTTTTTGATATTTTATTTACAGTAAATAATATACATTTGGTTTAATTTTTGATATTTTGTGTACAGTATATTAAATATAATTACTGCAGTTTTTGATAGTTTATTTACAGTATATAAAACACAAATTTGGTGTACTTTTTGATATTTTATGTACAGAATGTAATATATATTTACTGTAATTTTGATATTTTATTTACAGTATATAAAATTTATTTGGTGTACTTTTAGTTAATATTATATGTACAATATATGAAATATATTTACTGTACATTTTGATATTTCATGTACAGTATATAAGATATATTTGGTGTCCTTTTGATATTTCATGTAAATTATATAATATATATTTGGTGTAGTTTGTGATATTTTACATAGGGTGTGTAATATATATTTACTGTACATTTTGATATTTTATTTACAGTATATAATATACATTTGGTGTAATTTTTGATATTTTATGTACAGTATATTAAATATACTTACTGTAGTTTTTGATAGTTTATTTACAGTATATATTACACATATTTGGTGTACTTTTTGATATTTTATGTACAGTATGTAATATATATTTACATTATTTTTGATATTTTATTTACAGAATATAAAATGTATTTGGTGTACTTTTAGTTAATATTATATGTACAATATAGGAAATATATTTACTGTACATTTTGATATTTTATGTACACTATATAAGATATATTTGGTGTCCTTTTGATATTTTTTGTAAATTATATAATATATATTTGGTGTAGACTGTGATATTTTACATAGGGTGTGTAAGATATATTTACTGTACTTTTTGATATTTTATTTACAGTAAATAATATACATTTGGTGTAATTTTTGATATTTTATGTACAGTATATTAAATATAATTACTGCAGTTTTTGATAGTTTATTTACAGTATATAAAACACAAATTTGGTGTACTTTTTGATATTTCATGTACAGAATGTAATATATATTTACTGTACATTTTGATATTTTATTTACAGTATATAAAATGTATTTGGTGTACTTTTAGTTAATGTTATATGTGCAATATATGAAATCTATTTACTGTACATTTTGATATTTCATGTTCAGTATATAAGATATATTTGGTGTCCTTTTGATACTTTATGTAAATTATATAATATATATTTGGTGTAGTTTGTGATATTTTACATAGGGTGTGTAATATATATTTACTGTACTTTTTGGTATTTTCTTTACAGTAAATAATATATATTTGGTGTAATTTTTGATATTTTATGTACAGTTTATTAAATATAATTAGTGTAGTTTTGATAGTTTATTTACAGTATATATAACACATATTTGGTGTACTTTTTGATATTTTATGTACAGTATGTAATATATATTTACTGTAATTTTTGATAATTCATTTACAGTATATAAAATGTATTTGGTGTACTTTTAGTTAATATTATATATACAATATATGAAATATATTTACTGTATATTTTTATATTTTATGTACAGTATAGAAGATATATTTGGTGTCCTTTTGATATTTTATGTAAATTATATAATATATATTTGGTGAAGTTTGTGATATTTTACATAGGGTGTGTAATATATATTTACTGTACTTTTTGGTATTTTCTTTACAGTAAATAATATATATTTGGTGTAATTTTTGATATTTTATGTACAGTATATTAAATATAATTACTGCAGTTTTTGATAGTTTATTTACAGTATATATAACACATATTTGGTGTACTTTTTGATATTTAATGTACACTATGTAATATATATTTACTGTAATTTCTGATATTTTATTTACAGTATATAAAATGTATTTGGTGTACTTTTAGTTAATATTACATGTACAATATACGAAATATATTTACTGTACTTTTTGATATTTTATGTACAGTATAGAAGATATATTTGGTGTCCTTTTGTTATTGTATGTAAATTATATAATATATATTTGGTGTAGTTTGTGATATTTTACGTAGGGTTTGTAATGTACATTTACTGTACTTTTTGATATTCTATTTACAGTATATAACATACATTTGGTGTAATATTTGATATTTTATGTACAGTATATTAAATATAATTACTGTAGTTTTTGATAGTTTATTTACAGTATATATTACACATATTTGGTGTACTTTTTGATATTTTATGTACAGTATGTGATATATATTTAATGTACATTTGATATTTTATTTTCAGTATACAAAATGTATTTGGTGTACTTTTAGTTAATAATATATGTACAATATATGAAATATATATACTGTACTTTTTGATATTTTATGTACAATTCATAAGATATATTTGGTGTCCTTTTTATATTCTATGTAATTTATATAATATATATTTGGTGTAATTTTTGATATTTTACATAGGGTGTGTAGTATATATTTACTGTCCTGTTTGATATTTTATTTACAGTATTTAATTTATATTTGGTGTAATTTTTGATATTTTATATACAGTACATTGAATATGATTACTGTAGTTTTTGATATTTACAGTATATATAACACATATTTGGTGTACTTTTTGATATTTTATGTACAGTATGTAATATATATTTACTGTACTTTTTGATATTTTATTTACAGTATATAAAATGTATTTGGTGTACTTTTAGTTAATATTATATGAACAATATATGAAATATATTTACTGTACTTTTGATATTTTGTGTACAATATAGAAGATATATTTGGTGTCCTTTTGATATTTTATGTAAATTATATGATATATATTTGGTGTCATTTTTGATATATTATATAGGGTGTGTCATATATATTTACTGTACTTTTTGATATATTATTTACAGTATATAATATACATTTGGTGTAATTTTTGATATTTTATGAACAGTATGGTAAATATAAATACTGTAGTTTTTGATAGATTATTTACAGTATATATACCACATATTTGGTGTACTTTTTGATATTTTATGTACAGTATGTAATATATATTTACTGTAATTTTTGATAATTTATTTACAGTATGTAAAATGTATTTGGTGTACTTATAGTTAATATCATATATATACAATATAGGAAATATAGTTACTGTGTTTTTCATATTTTTTGTACAGTATAGAAGATATATTTGGTGTCCTTTTGATATTTTATGTAAATTATATAATATATATTTGGTGTAGTTTTTGATATTTTACATAGGGTATGTCATATATATTTACTGTACTTTTTGATATTTTATTTACAGTAAATAATATACATATGGTGTAATTTTTGATATTTTATGTACAGTATATTAAATATAATTACTGTAGATTTTTATAGTTTATTTACAGTATATATAACACATATTTGGTGTACTTTTTGATAGTTTATGTACTGTATGTAATATATATTTACTGTACTTTTTGATATTTTATTTACAGTACATGAAATGTAGTTGGTGTACTTTTAGTTAATATTATATGTACAATATATGAAATATATTTACTGTACTTTTTGATATTTTATGTACAGTATATAATATATATTTGGTGTCCTTTTGATATTTTATGTGAATTTTATAATATATATTTAGTGAAGTTTTTGATATTTTCCATAGGGTGTGTAATGTATATTTACTGTAATTTTTGATATTTTATTTACAGTATATAATATACATTTGGTGTAATTTTTGATATTTTATGTACAGTATATTAAATATAATTACTGTAGTTTTTGATACTTTATTTACAGTATATATTACACATATTTGATGTACTTTTTGATATTTTATGTACAGTATGTAGTTTATATTTACTGTATTTTTGATATTTTATTTACAGTATATAAAATGTATTTGGTGTACTTTTAGTTAATGTTATATGTACAATATAGGAAATATATTTACTGTACATTTTGATATTTTATGTACACTATATAAGATATATTTGGTGTCCTTTTGATATTTTATGTAAATTATATAATATATATTTGATGTAGATTGTGATATTTTATATAGGGTGTGTAAGATATATTTACTGTACTTTTTGATATTTTATTCACAGTAAATAATATACATTTGGTTTAATTTTTGATATTTTATATACAGTATATAAAATATAATTACTGCAGTTTTTGATAGTTTATTTACAGTATATAAAACACAAATTTGGTGTACTTTTTGATATTTTATGTACAGAATGTAATATATATTTACAGTACATTTTGATAATTTATTTACAGTATATGAAATGTATTTGTTGTACTTTTAGTTAATATTATATGTACAATATATGAAATATATTTACTGTACATTTTGATTTTGGTATTTTCCTGACAGTAAATAATATATATTTGGTGTAATTTTTGATATTTTATGTACAGTATATTAAATATAATTAGTGTAGTTTTGATAGTTTATTTACAGTATATATAACACATATTTGGTGTAATTTTTGATATTTTATGTACAGTATGTAATATATATTTACTGTAATTTTTGATAATTTATTTACAGTATATAAAATGAATTTGGTGTACTTTTAGTTAATATTATATATACAATATATGAAATATATTTACTGTACATTTTGATATTTTATGTACAGTATAGAAGATATATTTGGTGTCCTTTTGATATTTTATGTAAATTATATAATATATATTTGGTGAAGTTTGTGATATTTTACATAGGGTGTGTAATATATATTTACCGTACTTTTTGATATTTTATTTACAGTATATAATATACATTTGGTTTAATTTTTGATATTTTATGTACAGTATATTAAATATAATTAGTGTAGTTTTGATAGTTTATTTACAGTATATATAAAACATATTTGGTGTACTTTTTGATATTTTATGTACAGTATGCAATATATATTTACTGTAATTTTTGATAATTTATTTACTGTATATAAAATGTATTTGGTGTACTTTTAGTTAATATTATATGTACAATATAGGAAATATATTTACTGTACATTTTGATATTTTATGTACAGTATATAATATATATTTGGTGTCCTTTTGATATTTTATGTAAATTATATAATATATATTTGTTGTAGATTGTGATATTTTACATAGGGTGTGTAATATATATTTACTGTACTTTTTGATATTTTATTCACAGTAAATAGTATATATTTGGTTTAATTTTTGATATTTTATGTACAGTATATTAAATATAATTACTGCAGTTTTTGATAGTTTATTTACAGTATATGAAACACAAATTTGGTGCACTTTTTGATATTTTATGTACAGTATGTAATATATATTTACTGTACTTTTTGATATTTTATTTACTGTATATAAAATGTATTTGGTGTACTTTTAGTTAATATTATATGTACAATATATGAAATATATTTACTGTACATTTTGATATTTTATGTACACTCTATAAGATATATTTGGTTTCCTTTTGATATTTTATGTAAATTATATAATATATATTTGGTGTAGATTGTGATATTTTACATATGGTGTGTAATATATATTTACTGTACATTTTGATATTTTATTTACACTATATAAAATGTATTCGATGTACTTTTAGTTAATATTATATGTACAATATATGAAATATATTTACTGTACATTTGATAATTTATGTACAGTATATAAGATATATTTGGTGTCCTTTTGATATTTTATGTGAATTTTATAATATAAATTTGGTGTAGTTTTTGATATTTTACATAGGGTGTGTAATATATATTTACTGTAATTTTTGATATTTTATTTACAGTAAATAATATACATTTGGTGTAATTTTTGATATTTTATGTACAGTATATTAAATATAATTACTGTAGTTTTTGATTGTTTATTTACAGTATATATAACACATATTTGGTGTACTTTTTGATATTTTATGTACAGTATGTAGTATATGTTTACTGTAATTTTTGATAATTTATTTACAGTATATAAAATGTATTTGGTGTACTTTTAGTTAATATATGTACAATATATGAAATATATTTACTTTAATTTTTGATATTTTATGAACAATATAGAAGATATATTTGGTGTCCTTTTGATATTTTATGTCAATTATATAATATATATTTGGTGTAGTTTGTGATATTTTACATAGGGTGTGTAATATATATTTACTGTACTTTTTGATATTTTATGTACAGTATATAATAAATATTTGGTGTCCTTTTGATATTTTATGTGAATTTTATAATAGATATTTGGTGTAGTTTTTGATACTTATTTACAGTAAATAATAAACTTTTGGTGTAATTTTTGATATTTTATGTACAGTATATTAAATATAATTACTGTAGTTTTTGATTGTTTTTTTACAGTATATATAACACATATTTGGTGTACGTTTTGATATTTTATGTACAGTACGTAATATATATTTACTGTAATTTTTGATATTTTATTTACAGTATATAAAATGTATATGGTGTACTTTTAGTTAATATTATATGTACAATATATGAAATATATTTACTGTACATTTTGATATTTTCTGTTCAGTATATAAGGTATATTTGGTGTCCTTTTGATACTTTATGTAAATTATATAATATGTATTTGGTGTAGTTTGTGATATTTTCCATAGGGTGTGTAATATATATTTACTGTACTATTTGCTATTTTATTTACAGTAAATAATATACATTTGGTGTAATTTTTGATATTTTATGTACAGTATATTAAATATAATTACTGTAGTTTTTGATAGTTTATTTACAGTATATATAACACATATTTGGTGTACATTTTGGTATTTTATGTACAGTATGTAATATATATTTACTGTTATTTTTGATAATTTATTTACAGTATATAAAATATATTTGGTGTACTTTTAGTTAATATTATATATACAATATATGAAATATATTTACTGTACTTTTTGATATTTTATGTACAGTATAGAAGATATATTTGGTGTCCTTTTGATATTTTATGTAAATTATGTAATATATATTTGGTGAAGTTTGTGATATTTTACATAGGGTGTGTAATTTATATTTACTGTAGTTTTTGATATTTTATTTACAGTATATAATATACATTTGGTGTAATATTTGATATTTAATGTACAGTATATTAAATATAATTACTGTAGTTTTTGATAGTTTATTTACAGTATATATAACACATATTTGGTGTACTTTTTGATATTTTATGTACAGTATGTAATATATATTTACTGTAATTTTTGATAATTTATTTACAGTATACAAAATGTATTTGGTGTACTTTTAGTTAATATTATATGTACAATATATGAAATATATTTACTGTACTTTTTGATATTTTATGTACAGTATAGAAGATATATTTGGTGTCCTTTTGATATTTTATGTAAATTACATAATATATATTTGGTGTAGTTTGTGATATTTTACATAGGGTGTGTAATATATATTTACTGTACTTTTTGATATTTTATTTACAGTATATAATATACATTTGGTGTAATTTTTGATATTTTATGTACAGTATAGTAAATATAATTACTGTAGTTTTGATAGTTTATTTACAGTATGTATTACACATATTTGGAGTACTTTTTGATATTTTATGTGCACTATGTAATATATATTTACTGTACGTTTTGATATTTTATTTACAGTATATAAAATGTATTTGGTGTACTTTTAGTTAATATTACATGTACAATATATGAAATATATTTACTGTACATTTGATATTTTATGTACAGTATATTATATATATTTGGTGTCCTTTTGATATTTTATGTGAATTTTATAATATATATTTGGTGTAGTTTTTGATAATATCCATAGGGTGTGTAATATATATTTACTGTAATTTTTGATATATTATTTACAGTAAATAATATACATTTGGTGTAATTTTTGATATTTTATGTACAGTATATTAAATATAATTACTGTAGATTTTGATTGTTTATTTACAGTATATATAACACATATTTGGTGTACTTTTTGATATTTTATGTACAGTATGTAATATATATTTACTGTAATTGTTGATAATTTATTTACAGTATATAAAATGTATTTGGTGTACTTTTAGTTAATATTATATATACAATATATGAAATATATTTACTGTACTTTTTGATATTTTATGTACAGTATAGAAGATATATTTGGTGTCCTTTTGATATATTATGTAAATTATAAAATATATATTTGGTGTAGTTTGTGATATTTTACATAGGGTGTGTAATGTATATTTACTGTACTTTTTGATATTTTATTTACAGTGTATAATATACATTTGGTGTAATTTTTGATATTTAATGTACAGTATATTAAATATAATTACTGTAGTTTTTGATAGTTTATTTACAGTATATATAACACATATTTGGTGTACTTTTTGATATTTTATGTACAGTATGTAATATATATTTACTGTACTTTTTGATATTTTATTTTCAGTATACAAAATGTATTTGGTGTACTTTTAGTTAATAATATATGTACAATGTATGAAATATATATGCTGTACTTTTTGATATTTCATGTTCAGTATATAAGGTATATTTGGTGTCCTTTTGATATATTATGTAAATTATATAATATATATATGATGTAGTTTCTGATATTTTACATAGGGTGTGTAATATATATTTACTGTACTTTTTGATATTTTATTTACAGTAAATAATATATATTTGGTGTAATTTTTGATATTTTATGTACAGTATATTAAATATAATTAGTGTAGTTTTGATAGTTTATTTACAGTATATATAACACATATTTGGTGTACTTTTTCATATTTTATGTACAGTATGTAATATATATTTACTGTACTTTTTGATATTTTATTTACAGTATATAAAATGTATTTGGTGTACTTTTAGTTAATATTATATGTACAATATATGAAATATATTTACTGTACATTTTGATATTTTATGTACAGTATATATGATATATTTGGTGTCCTTTTGATATTTTATGTAAATTATATAATATATATTTGGTGTAGATTGTGATATTTTACATAGGGTGTGTAAGATATATTTACTGTTCTTTTTGATATTTTATTTACAGTAAATAACGTACATTTGGTTTAATTTTTGATATTTCATGTACAGTATATTTAATATAATTACTGCAGTTTTTGATAGTTTATTTACAGTATATATAACACATATTTGGTGTACTTTTTGATATTTTATGTAGAGAATGTGATATATATTTACTGTAATTTTTGATATTTTGTTTACAGTATATAAAATGTATTTGGTGTACTTTTAGTTAATATTATATGTACAATATATGAAATATATTTACTGTACATTTTGATATATTCTGTTCAGTATATAAGGTATATTTGGTGTCCTTTTGATATTTTATGTAAATTATATAATATATATTTAGTGTAGTTTGTGATATTTTACATAGGGTGTGTAATATATATTTACTGTACTATTTGGTATTTTATTTACAGTAAATAATATACATTTGGTGTAATTTTTGATATTTTATGTACAGTATATTAAATATAATTAGTGTAGTTTCTGATAGTTTATTTCCAGTATATATAACACATATTTGGTGTACTTTTTGATATTTTATGTACAGAATGTAATATATATTTACTGTAATTTTTGATAATTTATTTACAGTATATAAAATGTATTTGGTGTACTTTTATTTAGTATTATATGTACAATATATGAAATATATTTTCTGTACTTTTTGATATTTTATGTACAGGATATAAGATATATTTGGTGTCCTTTTGATATTTTTTGTAAATTATATAATATATATTTGGTGTAGTTTTTGATATTTTACATAGTGTGTGTCATATATATTCACTGTCTTTTTGAAATTTTATTTACAGTATATAATATACATTTGGTGTAATTTTTGATATTTTATGTACAGTATATTAAATATAATTACTGTAGATTTTGATAGTTTATTTACAGTATATATAACACATATTTGGTGTACTTTTTGATATTTTATGTACAGTATGTAATATATATTCACTGTAATTTTTGATATATTATTTACACTATATAAAATGTATTTGGTGTACTTTTAGTTAATATTATATATACAATATATGAAATACATTTACTGTACTTTTTGATATTTTATGTACAGTATATAAGATATATTTGGTGTCCTTTGGATATTTTATGTAAATTATATAATATATATTTGGTGTAGATTGTGATATTTTACATATGGTGTGCAATATATATTTACTGTACTTCTTGGTATTTTATTTACAGTAAATAATATACATTTGGTGTAATTTTTGATATTTTATGTACAGTATGTTAAATATAATTACTGTAGTGTTTTATAGTTTATTTACAGTATATATAACACATATTTGGTGTACATTTTGATATTTTATGTACATTATGTAATATATATTTAATGTACTTTTTGATATTTTATTTACAGTATACAAAATGTATTTGGTGTAGTTTTAGTTAATATTATATGTACAATATATGCAATAAATTTACTGTACATTTTGATATTTTATGTACAGTATAGAAGATATATTTGGTGTCCTTTTGATATTTTATGTAAATTATATAATATATATTTGGTGTAGATTGTGATATTTTACATAGGGTGTGTAAGATATATTTACTGTACTTTTTGCTAATTTATTTACAGTAAATAATATACATTTGGTGTAATTTTTGATATTTTATGTACAGTATATTAAATATAATTACTGCAGTTTTTGATAGTTTATTTACAGTATATATAACACATATTTGGTGTACTTTTTGATATTTTATGTACAGAATGTAATATATATTTACTGTAATTTTGATATTTTATTTACAGTATATAAAATGTATTTGGTGTACTTTTAGTTAATATTATATGTACAATATATGAAATATATTTACTGTAATTTTTGATATTTTATGTACAGTATAGAAGATATATTTGGTGTCCTTTTGATATTTTATGTAAATTTCATAATATATATTTGGTGTAGTTTGTGATATTTTACATAGGGTGTGTAATATATATTTACTGTACTTTTTGATATTTTATTTACAGTATATAATATACATTTGGTGTAATTTTTGATATTTTATGTACAGTATAATAAATATAATTACTGTAGTTTTTAATAGTTTATTTACAGTATATATTACACATATTTGGAGTACTTTTTGATATTTTATGTACACTATGTAATATATATTTACTGTACTTTTTGATATTTTATTTACAGTATATAAAATGAATTTGGTGTACTTTTAGTTAATATTACATTTACAATATATGAAATATATTTACTGTACTTTTTGATATTTTATGTACAGTATAGAAGATATATTTGGTGTCCTTTTGATATTTTATGTAAATTATATAATATATATTTGGTGTAGTTTTTGATATTTTACATAGGGTGTGTAATATATATTTACTGTAATTTTTGATATTTTATTTACAGTAAATAATATACATTTGGTGTAATATTTGATATTTTATGTACAGTATATTAAATATAATTACTGTAGTTTTTGATAGTTTATTTACAGTATATATTACACATATTTGGTGTACTTTTTGATATTTTATGTACAGTATGTAATATATATTTACTGTACTTTTTGATATTTTATTTACAGTATATAAAATGTATTTGGTGTACTTTTAGTTAATATTACATGTACAATATATGAAATATATTTACTGTACTTTTTGATATTTTATGTACAGTATATAATATATATTTGGTGTCCTTTTGATATATTAGGTAAATTACATAATATATATATGTTGTAGTTTCTGATATTTTACATAGGGTGTGTAATATATATTTACTGTACTTTTTGATATTTTATTTACAGTAAATAATATATATTTGGTGTAATTTTTGATATTTTATGTACAGTATATTAAATATAATTAGTGTAGTTTTGATAGTTTATTTACAGTATATATAACACATATTTGGTGTACTTTTTCATATTTTATGTACAGTATGTAATATATATTTACTGTACTAATTGATATTTTATTTACAGTATATAAAATGTATTTGGTGTACTTTTAGTTAATATTATATGTACAATATATGAAATATATTTACTGTACATTTTGACATTTTATGTACAGTATATATGATATATTTGGTGTCCTTTTGATATTTTATGTAAATTATATAATATATATTTGGTGTAGATTGTGATATTTTACATAGGGTGTGTAAGATATATTTACTGTTCTTTTTGATATTTTATTTACAGTAAATAACGTACATTTGGTTTAATTTTTGATATTTCATGTACAGTATATTTAATATAATTACTGTAGTTTTTGATAGTTTATTTACAGTATATATAACACATATTTGGTGTACTTTTTGATATTTTATGTACAGAATGTGATATATATTTACTGTACTTTTTGATATTTTATTTACAGTATATAAAATGTATTTGGTGTACTTTTAGTTAATATTATATGTACAATATATGAAATATATTTACTGTACATTTTGATATTTTCTGTTCAGTATATAAGGTATATTTGGTGTCCTTTTGATACTTTCTGTAAATTATATCATATATATTTGGTGTAGTTTGTGATATTTTACATAGGGTGTGTAATATATATTTACTGTACTATTTGGTATTTTATTTACAGTAAATAATATTCATTTGGTGTAATTTTTGATATTTTATGTACAGTATATTAAATATAATTACTGTAATTTTGATAGTTTATTTACAGTATATATAACACATATTTGGTGTACTTTTTGATATTTTATGTACAGTATGTAATATATATTTACTGTACTTTTTGATATTTTATTTTCAGTATACAAAATGTATTTGGTGTACTTTTAGTTAATAATATATATACAATGTATGAAATATATATACTGTACTTTTTGATATTTTATGTAAAATATATAAGATATATTTGGTGTCCTTTTTATATTCTATGTAAATTATATAATATATATTTGGTGTAATTTTTGATATTTTACATAGGGTGTGTAGTATATATTTACTGTCCTTTTTGATATTTTATTTACAGTATTTAATTTATATTTGGTGTAATTTTTGATATTTTATATACAGTACATTGAATATGATTACTGTAGTTTTTGATATTTACTGTATATATAACACATATTTGGTGTACTTTTTGATATTTTATGTACAGTATGTAATATATTTACTGTACTTTTTGATATTTTATTTACAGTATATAAAATATGTTTGGTGTACTTTTAGTTAATATTAAATGTACACGATATGAAATATATTTACTGTACTTTTTGATAGTTTATGTACAGTGTATAATATATATTTGGTGTCCTTTTGATATTTTATGTGAATTTTATAATATATATTTGGTGTAGTTTTTGATATTTTACATAGGGTGTGTAATATATAATTACTGTAATTTTTGATATTTTCTTTACAATAAATAATATACATTTGGTGTAATTTTTGATATTTTATGTACAGTATATTATATATAATTACTGTAGTTTTTGATTGTTTATTTACAGTATATATAACACATATTTGGTGTACTTTTTGATATTTTATGTACAGTATGTAATATATATTTACTGTAATTTTTGATAATTTATTTACAGTATATAAAATGTATTTGGTGTACTTTTATTTAATATTATATATAGAATATATGAAATATATTTACTGTACTTTTTGATGTTTCATGTTCAGTATATAAGGTATATTTTGTGTCCTTTTGATATATTATGTAAATTATATAATATATATGGTGTAGTTTCTGATATCTTACATAGGGTGCGTAATATATATTTACTGTAATTTTTGATATTTTATTTACAGTAAATAATATATATTTGGTGTAATTTTTGATATTTTATGTACAGTATATTAAATATAATTAGTGTAGTTTTGATAGTTTATTTACAGTATATATAACAAATATTTGGTGTACTTTTTCATATTTTAAGTACAGTATGTAATATATATTTACTGTACTATTTGATATTTTATTTACAGTATATAAAATGTATTTGATGTACTTTTAGTTAATATTATATGTACAATATATGAAATATATTTACTGTACATTTTGATATTTTATGTACAGTATATATAAGATATTTGTTGTCCTTTTTATATTTTATGTAAATTATATAATATATATTTGGTGTAGAATGTGATATTTTACATAGGGTGTGTAAGATATATTTACTGTTGTTTTTGATATTTTATTTACAGTAAATAATGTACATTTGGTGTAATTTTTGATATTTCATGTACAGTATATTTAATATAATTACTGCAGTTTTTGATAGTTTATTTACAGTATATATAACACATATTTGGTGTACTTTTTGATATTTTATGTACAGAATGTAATATATATTTACTGTACTTTTTGATATTTTATTTACAATATATAAAATGTATTTGGTGTACTTTTAGTTAATATTATATGTACAATATATGAAATATATTTAGTGTAAATTTTGATATTTTATGTTCAGTATATAATGTATATTTGGTTTCCTTTTGATATTTTATGTAAATTATATAATATTTATTTGGTGTAGTTTGTGATATTTTACATAGAGTGTGTAATATATATTTACTGTACTATTTGGTATTTTATTTACAGTAAATAATATACATTTGGTGTAATTTTTGATATTTTATGTACAGTATATTAAATATAATTACTGTAGTTTTTGATAGTTTATTTACAGTATATATAACACATATTTGGTGTACTTTTTGATATTTTATGTACAGTATGTAATATATGTTTACTGTAATTTTTGATAATTTATTTACAGTATATAAAATGTATTTGGTGTACTTTTAGTTAATATTATATGTACAATATATGAAATATATTTACTGTAATTTTTGATATTTTATGAACATTATAGAAGATATATTTGGTGTCCTTTTGATATTTTATGTAAATTATAAAATATATATTTGGTGTAGTTTGTGATATTTTACATGGGGTGTGTAATATATATTTAGTGTACTTTTTGATATTTTATTTACAGTATATAATATACATTTGGTGTAATTTTTGATATTTTATGTACAGTATAGTAAATATAATTACTGTAGCTTTGATAGTTTATTTACAGTATATATAACACATATTTGGTGTACTTGTTGATATTTTATGTACACTATGTAATATATATTTACTGTACTTTTCGATATTTCATTTACAGTATATAAAATATATTTGGTGTACTTTTAGTTAATATTATATGTACAATATATGAAATATATTTACTGTACATTTGATATTTCATGTTCAGTATATAAGGTATATTTGGTGTCCTTTTGATATATTATGTAAATTATATAATATATATATGGTGTAGTTTCTGATATTTTACATAGGGTGTGTAATATATATTTACTGTACTTTTTGATATTTTATTTACAGTAAATAATATATATTTGGTGTAATTTTTGATATTTTATGTACAGTATATTAAATATAATTAGTGTAGTTTTGATAGTTTATTTACAGTATATATAACACATATTTGGTGTACTTTTTCATATTTTATGTACAGTATGTAATATATATTTACTGTACTAATTGATATTTTATTTACAGTATATAAAATGTTTTTGGTGTACTTTTAGTGAATATTATATGTACAATATATGAAATATATTTACTGTACATTTTGATATTTTCTGTTCAGTATATAAGGTATATTTGGTGTCCTTTTGATACTTTCTGTAAATTATATCATATATATTTGGTGTAGTTTGTGATATTTTACATAGGGTGTGTAATATATATTTACTGTACTATTTGGTATTTTATTTACAGTAAATAATATTCATTTGGTGTAATTTTTGATATTTTATGTACAGTATATTAAATATAATTACTGTAATTTTGATAGTTTATTTACAGTATATATAACACATATTTGGTGTACTTTTTGATATTTTATGTACAGTATGTAATATATATTTACTGTACTTTTTGATATTTTATTTTCAGTATACAAAATGTATTTGGTGTACTTTTAGTTAATAATATATATACAATGTATGAAATATATATACTGTACTTTTTGATATTTTATGTAAAATATATAAGATATATTTGGTGTCCTTTTTATATTCTATGTAAATTATATAATATATATTTGGTGTAATTTTTGATATTTTACATAGGGTGTGTAGTATATATTTACTGTCCTTTTTGATATTTTATTTACAGTATTTAATTTATATTTGGTGTAATTTTTGATATTTTATATACAGTACATTGAATATGATTACTGTAGTTTTTGATATTTACTGTATATATAACACATATTTGGTGTACTTTTTGATATTTTATGTACAGTATGTAATATATTTACTGTACTTTTTGATATTTTATTTACAGTATATAAAATATGTTTGGTGTACTTTTAGTTAATATTAAATGTACACGATATGAAATATATTTACTGTACTTTTTGATAGTTTATGTACAGTGTATAATATATATTTGGTGTCCTTTTGATATTTTATGTGAATTTTATAATATATATTTGGTGTAGTTTTTGATATTTTACATAGGGTGTGTAATATATAATTACTGTAATTTTTGATATTTTCTTTACAATAAATAATATACATTTGGTGTAATTTTTGATATTTTATGTACAGTATATTATATATAATTACTGTAGTTTTTGATTGTTTATTTACAGTATATATAACACATATTTGGTGTACTTTTTGATATTTTATGTACAGTATGTAATATATATTTACTGTAATTTTTGATAATTTATTTACAGTATATAAAATGTATTTGGTGTACTTTTATTTAATATTATATATAGAATATATGAAATATATTTACTGTACTTTTTGATGTTTCATGTTCAGTATATAAGGTATATTTTGTGTCCTTTTGATATATTATGTAAATTATATAATATATATGGTGTAGTTTCTGATATCTTACATAGGGTGCGTAATATATATTTACTGTAATTTTTGATATTTTATTTACAGTAAATAATATATATTTGGTGTAATTTTTGATATTTTATGTACAGTATATTAAATATAATTAGTGTAGTTTTGATAGTTTATTTACAGTATATATAACAAATATTTTGTGTACTTTTTCATATTTTAAGTACAGTATGTAATATATATTTACTGTACTATTTGATATTTTATTTACAGTATATAAAATGTATTTGATGTACTTTTAGTTAATATTATATGTACAATATATGAAATATATTTACTGTACATTTTGATATTTTATGTACAGTATATATAAGATATTTGTTGTCCTTTTTATATTTTATGTAAATTATATAATATATATTTGGTGTAGAATGTGATATTTTACATAGGGTGTGTAAGATATATTTACTGTTGTTTTTGATATTTTATTTACAGTAAATAATGTACATTTGGTGTAATTTTTGATATTTCATGTACAGTATATTTAATATAATTACTGCAGTTTTTGATAGTTTATTTACAGTATATATAACACATATTTGGTGTACTTTTTGATATTTTATGTACAGAATGTAATATATATTTACTGTACTTTTTGATATTTTATTTACAATATATAAAATGTATTTGGTGTACTTTTAGTTAATATTATATGTACAATATATGAAATATATTTAGTGTAAATTTTGATATTTTATGTTCAGTATATAAGGTATATTTGGTTTCCTTTTGATATTTTATGTAAATTATATAATATTTATTTGGTGTAGTTTGTGATATTTTACATAGAGTGTGTAATATATATTTACTGTACTATTTGGTATTTTATTTACAGTAAATAATATACATTTGGTGTAATTTTTGATATTTTATGTACAGTATATTAAATATAATTACTGTAGTTTTTGATAGTTTATTTACAGTATATATAACACATATTTGGTGTACTTTTTGATATTTTATGTACAGTATGTAATATATGTTTACTGTAATTTTTGATAATTTATTTACAGTATATAAAATGTATTTGGTGTACTTTTAGTTAATATTATATGTACAATATATGAAATATATTTACTGTAATTTTTGATATTTTATGAACATTATAGAAGATATATTTGGTGTCCTTTTGATATTTTATGTAAATTATAAAATATATATTTGGTGTAGTTTGTGATATTTTACATGGGGTGTGTAATATATATTTAGTGTACTTTTTGATATTTTATTTACAGTATATAATATACATTTGGTGTAATTTTTGATATTTTATGTACAGTATAGTAAATATAATTACTGTAGCTTTGATAGTTTATTTACAGTATATATAACACATATTTGGTGTACTTGTTGATATTTTATGTACACTATGTAATATATATTTACTGTACTTTTCGATATTTCATTTACAGTATATAAAATATATTTGGTGTACTTTTAGTTAATATTATATGTACAATATATGAAATATATTTACTGTACATTTGATATTTCATGTTCAGTATATAAGGTATATTTGGTGTCCTTTTGATATATTATGTAAATTATATAATATATATATGGTGTAGTTTCTGATATTTTACATAGGGTGTGTAATATATATTTACTGTACTTTTTGATATTTTATTTACAGTAAATAATATATATTTGGTGTAATTTTTGATATTTTATGTACAGTATATTAAATATAATTAGTGTAGTTTTGATAGTTTATTTACAGTATATATAACACATATTTGGTGTACTTTTTCATATTTTATGTACAGTATGTAATATATATTTACTGTACTAATTGATATTTTATTTACAGTATATAAAATGTTTTTGGTGTACTTTTAGTGAATATTATATGTACAATATATGAAATATATTTACTGTACATTTTGATATTTTATGTACAGTATATATGATATATTTGGTGTCCTTTTGATATTTTATGTAAATTATATAATATATATTTGGTGTAGATTGTGATATTTTACATAGGGTGTGTAAGATATATTTACTGTTCTTTTTGATATTTTATTTACAGTAAATAACGTACATTTGTTTTAATTTTTGATATTTCATGTACAGTATATTTAGTATAATTACTGCAGTTTTTGATAGTTTATTTACAGTATATATAACACATATTTGGTGTACTTTTTGATATTTTATGTACAGAATGTGATATATATTTACTGTAATTTTTGATATTTTATTTACAGTATATAAAATGTATTTGGTGTACTTTTAGTTAATATTATATGTACAATATATGAAATATATTTACTGTACATTTTGATATTTTCTGTTCAGTATATAAGGTATATTTGGTGTCCTTTTGATACTTTATGTAAATTATATAATATGTATTTGGTGTAGTTTGTGATATTTTCCATAGGGTGTGTAATATATATTTACTGTACTATTTGCTATTTTATTTACAGTAAATAATATACATTTGGTGTAATTTTTGATATTTTATGTACAGTATATTAAATATAATTACTGTAGTTTTTGATAGTTTATTTACAGTATATATAACACATATTTGGTGTACATTTTGATATTTTATGTACAGTATGTAATATATATTTACTGTTATTTTTGATAATTTATTTACAGTATATAAAATATATTTGGTGTACTTTTAGTTAATATTATATATACAATATATGAAATATATTTACTGTACTTTTTGATATTTTATGTACAGTATAGAAGATATATTTGGTGTCCTTTTGATATTTTATGTAAATTATGTAATATATATTTGGTGAAGTTTGTGATATTTTACATAGGGTGTGTAATTTATATTTACTGTAGTTTTTGATATTTTATTTACAGTATATAATATACATTTGGTGTAATATTTGATATTTTATGTACAGTATATTAAATATAATTACTGTAGTTTTTGATAGTTTATTTACAGTATATATAACACATATTTGGTGTACTTTTTGATATTTTATGTACAGTATGTAATATATATTTACTGTAATTGTTGATAATTTATTTACAGTATACAAAATGTATTTGGTGTACTTTTAGTTAATATTATATGTACAATATATGAAATATATTTACTGTACTTTTTGATATTTTATGTACAGTTTAGAAGATATATTTGGTGTCCTTTTGATATTTTATGTAAATTATATAATATATATTTGGTGTAGATTGTGATATTTTACATATGGTGTGCAATATATATTTACTGTACTTTTTGATATTTTATTTACAGTAAATAATATACATTTGGTGTAATTTTTGATATTTTATGTACAGTATATTAAATATAATTACTGTAGTATTTTATAGTTTATTTACAGTATATATAACACATATTTGGTGTACTTTTTGATATTTTATGTACAGAATGTAATATATATTTACTGTACTTTTTGATATTTAATTTACAGTATATAAAATGTATTTGGTGTACTTTTAGTTAATATTATATGTACAATATATGAAATATATTTACTGAAAGTTTTGATATTTTATGTACAGTATAGAAGATATATTTGGTGTCCTTTTGATATTTTATGTAAATTACATGATATATATTTGGTGTAGTTTGTGATATTTTACATAGGGTGTGTAATATATATTTACTGTACTTTTTGATATTTTATTTACAGTATATAGTATACATTTGGTGTAATTTTTGATATTTTATGTACAGTATAGTAAATATAATTACTGTAGTTTTTGATAGTTTATTTACAGTATATATTACACATATTTGGAGTACTTTTTGATATTTTATGTGCACTATGTAATATATATTTACTGTACGTTTTGATATTTTATTTACAGTATATAAAATGTATTTGGTGTACTTTTAGTTAATATTTCATGTACAATATATGAAATATATTTACTGTACTTTTTGATATTTTATGTACAGTACATAATATATATTTGGTGTCCTTTGATATTTTATTGTATAACTTATATAATATATATTTGGTGTAGATTGTGATATTTTACATAGGGTGTGTAAGATATATTTACTGTTCTTTTTGATATTTTATTTACAGTAAATAACGTTCATTTGGTTTAATTTTTGATATTTCATGTACAGTATATTTAATATAATTACTGCAGTTTTTGATAGTTTATTTACAGTATATATAACACATATTTGGTGTACTTTTTGATATTTTATGTACAGAATGTGATATATATTTACTGTAATTTTTGATATTTTATTTACACTATATAAAATGTATTTGGTGTACTTTTAGTTAATATTATATGTACAATACATGAAATATATTTACTGTAATTTTTGATATTTTATGTAGAGTATAGAAGATATATTTGGTGTCCTTTTGATATTTTATGTAAATTACATAATATATATTTGTTGTAGTTTGTGATATTTTACATAGGGTGTGTAATATATATTTACTGTAATTTTTGATATTTTATTTACAGTAAATAATATACATTTGGTGTAATTTTTGATATTTTATGTACAGTATATTAACTATATTTACTGTAGTTTTTGATTGTTTATTTACAGTATATATAACACATATTTGGTGTACTTTTTGATATTTTATGTACAGTATGTAATATATATTTACTGTAATTGTTGATAATTTATTTACAGTATATAAAATGTATTTGGTGTACTTTTAGTTAATATTATATATACAATATATGAAATATATTTACTGTACTTTTTGATATTTTATGTACAGTATGGAAGATATATTTGGTGTCCTTTTGATATTTTATGTAAATTATATAATATATATTTGGTGTAGTTTGTGATATTTTACATAGGGTGTGTAATATATATTTACTGTACATTTTGGTATTTTATTTACAGTAAATAATATACATTTGGTGTAATTTTTGATATTTTATGTACAGTACATTAAATATAATTACTGTAGTTTTTGATAGTTTATTTACAGTATATATAACACATATTTGGTGTACTTTTTGATATTTTATGTACAGTATGTAACATATATTTACTGTAATTTTTGATAATTTATTTACAGTATACAAAATGTATTTGGTGTACTTTTAGTTAATATTATATGTACAATATATGAAATATACTTACTGTACTTTTTGATATTTTATGTACAGTATAGAAGATATATTTGGTGTCCTTTTGATATTTTATGTAAATTATGTAATATATATTTGGTGTAGATTGTGATATTTTACATATGGTGTGCAATATATATTTACTGTAATTTTTGATATTTTATTTACAGTAAATAATATACATTTGGTGTAATTTTTGATATTTTATGTACAGTATATTAAATATAATTACTGTAGTATTTTATAGTTTATTTACAGTATATATAACACATATTTGGTGTACTTTTTGATAGTTTATGTAGAGTATGTAATATATATTTACTGTACTTTTTGATATTTTATTTACAGTATATAAAATGTATTTGGTGTACTTTTAGTTAATATTATATGTACAATATATGAAATATATTTACTGTACTTTTTGATAGTTTATGTACAGTGTATAATATATATTTGGTGTCCTTTTGATATTTTATGTGAATTTTATAATATATATTTGGTGTAGTTTTTGATATTTTACATAGGGTGTGTAATATATAATTACTGTAATTTTTGATATTTTCTTTACAATAAATAATATACATTTGGTGTAATTTTTGATATTTTATGTACAGTATATTATATATAATTACTGTAGTTTTTGATTGTTTATTTACAGTATATATAACACATATTTGGTGTACTTTTTGATATTTTATGTACAGTATGTAATATATATTTACTGTAATTTTTGATAATTTATTTACAGTATATAAAATGTATTTGGTGTACTTTTATTTAATATTATATATAGAATATATGAAATATATTTACTGTACTTTTTGATGTTTCATGTTCAGTATATAAGGTATATTTTGTGTCCTTTTGATATATTATGTAAATTATATAATATATATGGTGTAGTTTCTGATATCTTACATAGGGTGCGTAATATATATTTACTGTAATTTTTGATATTTTATTTACAGTAAATAATATATATTTGGTGTAATTTTTGATATTTTATGTACAGTATATTAAATATAATTAGTGTAGTTTTGATAGTTTATTTACAGTATATATAACAAATATTTGGTGTACTTTTTCATATTTTAAGTACAGTATGTAATATATATTTACTGTACTATTTGATATTTTATTTACAGTATATAAAATGTATTTGATGTACTTTTAGTTAATATTATATGTACAATATATGAAATATATTTACTGTACATTTTGATATTTTATGTACAGTATATATAAGATATTTGTTGTCCTTTTTATATTTTATGTAAATTATATAATATATATTTGGTGTAGAATGTGATATTTTACATAGGGTGTGTAAGATATATTTACTGTTGTTTTTGATATTTTATTTACAGTAAATAATGTACATTTGGTGTAATTTTTGATATTTCATGTACAGTATATTTAATATAATTACTGCAGTTTTTCATAGTTTATTTACAGTATATATAACACATATTTGGTGTACTTTTTGATATTTTATGTACAGAATGTAATATATATTTACTGTACTTTTTGATATTTTATTTACAATATATAAAATGTATTTGGTGTACTTTTAGTTAATATTATATGTACAATATATGAAATATATTTAGTGTAAATTTTGATATTTTATGTTCAGTATATAAGGTATATTTGGTTTCCTTTTGATATTTTATGTAAATTATATAATATTTATTTGGTGTAGTTTGTGATATTTTACATAGAGTGTGTAATATATATTTACTGTACTATTTGGTATTTTATTTACAGTAAATAATATACATTTGGTGTAATTTTTGATATTTTATGTACAGTATATTAAATATAATTACTGTAGTTTTTGATAGTTTATTTACAGTATATATAACACATATTTGGTGTACTTTTTGATATTTTATGTACAGTATGTAATATATGTTTACTGTAATTTTTGATAATTTATTTACAGTATATAAAATGTATTTGGTGTACTTTTAGTTAATATTATATGTACAATATATGAAATATATTTACTGTAATTTTTGATATTTTATGAACATTATAGAAGATATATTTGGTGTCCTTTTGATATTTTATGTAAATTATAAAATATATATTTGGTGTAGTTTGTGATATTTTACATGGGGTGTGTAATATATATTTAGTGTACTTTTTGATATTTTATTTACAGTATATAATATACATTTGGTGTAATTTTTGATATTTTATGTACAGTATAGTAAATATAATTACTGTAGCTTTGATAGTTTATTTACAGTATATATAACACATATTTGGTGTACTTGTTGATATTTTATGTACACTATGTAATATATATTTACTGTACTTTTCGATATTTCATTTACAGTATATAAAATATATTTGGTGTACTTTTAGTTAATATTATATGTACAATATATGAAATATATTTACTGTACATTTGATATTTCATGTTCAGTATATAAGGTATATTTGGTGTCCTTTTGATATATTATGTAAATTATATAATATATATATGGTGTAGTTTCTGATATTTTACATAGGGTGTGTAATATATATTTACTGTACTTTTTGATATTTTATTTACAGTAAATAATATATATTTGGTGTAATTTTTGATATTTTATGTACAGTATATTAAATATAATTAGTGTAGTTTTGATAGTTTATTTACAGTATATATAACACATATTTGGTGTACTTTTTCATATTTTATGTACAGTATGTAATATATATTTACTGTACTAATTGATATTTTATTTACAGTATATAAAATGTTTTTGGTGTACTTTTAGTGAATATTATATGTACAATATATGAAATAAATTTACTGTACATTTTGATATTTTATGTACAGTATATATGATATATTTGGTGTCCTTTTGATATTTTATGTAAATTATATAATATATATTTGGTGTAGATTGTGATATTTTACATAGGGTGTGTAAGATATATTTACTGTTCTTTTTGATATTTTATTTACAGTAAATAACGTACATTTGTTTTAATTTTTGATATTTCATGTACAGTATATTTAGTATAATTACTGCAGTTTTTGATAGTTTATTTACAATATATATAACACATATTTGGTGTACTTTTTGATATTTTATGTACAGAATGTGATATATATTTACTGTAATTTTTGATATTTTATTTACAGTATATAAAATGTATTTGGTGTACTTTTAGTTAATATTATATGTACAATATATGAAATATATTTACTGTACATTTTGATATTTTCTGTTCAGTATATAAGGTATATTTGGTGTCCTTTTGATACTTTATGTAAATTATATAATATGTATTTGGTGTAGTTTGTGATATTTTCCATAGGGTGTGTAATATATATTTACTGTACTATTTGCTATTTTATTTACAGTAAATAATATACATTTGGTGTAATTTTTGATATTTTATGTACAGTATATTAAATATAATTACTGTAGTTTTTGATAGTTTATTTACAGTATATATAACACATATTTGGTGTACATTTTGATATTTTATGTACAGTATGTAATATATATTTACTGTTATTTTTGATAATTTATTTACAGTATATAAAATATATTTGGTGTACTTTTAGTTAATATTATATATACAATATATGAAATATATTTACTGTACTTTTTGATATTTTATGTACAGTATAGAAGATATATTTGGTGTCCTTTTGATATTTTATGTAAATTATGTAATATATATTTGGTGAAGTTTGTGATATTTTACATAGGGTGTGTAATTTATATTTACTGTAGTTTTTGATATTTTATTTACAGTATATAATATACATTTGGTGTAATATTTGATATTTTATGTACAGTATATTAAATATAATTACTGTAGTTTTTGATAGTTTATTTACAGTATATATAACACATATTTTGTGTACTTTTTGATATTTTATGTACAGTATGTAATATATATTTACTGTAATTGTTGATAATTTATTTACAGTATACAAAATGTATTTGGTGTACTTTTAGTTAATATTATATGTACAATATATGAAATATATTTACTGTACTTTTTGATATTTTATGTACAGTTTAGAAGATATATTTGGTGTCCTTTTGATATTTTATGTAAATTATATAATATATATTTGGTGTAGATTGTGATATTTTACATATGGTGTGCAATATATATTTACTGTACTTTTTGATATTTTATTTACAGTAAATAATATACATTTGGTGTAATTTTTGATATTTTATGTACAGTATATTAAATATAATTACTGTAGTATTTTATAGTTTATTTACAGTATATATAACACATATTTGGTGTACTTTTTGATATTTTATGTACAGAATGTAATATATATTTACTGTACTTTTTGATATTTAATTTACAGTATATAAAATGTATTTGGTGTACTTTTAGTTAATATTATATGTACAATATATGAAATATATTTACTGAAAGTTTTGATATTTTATGTACAGTATAGAAGATATATTTGGTGTCCTTTTGATATTTTATGTAAATTACATAATATATATTTGGTGTAGTTTGTGATATTTTACATAGGGTGTGTAATATATATTTACTGTACTTTTTGATATTTTATTTACAGTATATAGTATACATTTGGTGTAATTTTTGATATTTTATGTACAGTATAGTAAATATAATTACTGTAGTTTTTGATAGTTTATTTACAGTATATATTACACATATTTGGAGTACTTTTTGATATTTTATGTGCACTATGTAATATATATTTACTGTACGTTTTGATATTTTATTTACAGTATATAAAATGTATTTGGTGTACTTTTAGTTAATATTTCATGTACAATATATGAAATATATTTACTGTACTTTTTGATATTTTATGTACAGTACATAATATATATTTGGTGTCCTTTGATATTTTATTGTATAACTTATATAATATATATTTGGTGTAGATTGTGATATTTTACATAGGGTGTGTAAGATATATTTACTGTTCTTTTTGATATTTTATTTACAGTAAATAACGTTCATTTGGTTTAATTTTTGATATTTCATGTACAGTATATTTAATATAATTACTGCAGTTTTTGATAGTTTATTTACAGTATATATAACACATATTTGGTGTACTTTTTGATATTTTATGTACAGAATGTGATATATATTTACTGTAATTTTTGATATTTTATTTACACTATATAAAATGTATTTGGTGTACTTTTAGTTAATATTATATGTACAATACATGAAATATATTTACTGTAATTTTTGATATTTTATGTAGAGTATAGAAGATATATTTGGTGTCCTTTTGATATTTTATGTAAATTACATAATATATATTTGTTGTAGTTTGTGATATTTTACATAGGGTGTGTAATATATATTTACTGTAATTTTTGATATTTTATTTACAGTAAATAATATACATTTGGTGTAATTTTTGATATTTTATGTACAGTATATTAACTATATTTACTGTAGTTTTTGATTGTTTATTTACAGTATATATAACACATATTTGGTGTACTTTTTGATATTTTATGTACAGTATGTAATATATATTTACTGTAATTGTTGATAATTTATTTACAGTATATAAAATGTATTTGGTGTACTTTTAGTTAATATTATATATACAATATATGAAATATATTTACTGTACTTTTTGATATTTTATGTACAGTATGGAAGATATATTTGGTGTCCTTTTGATATTTTATGTAAATTATATAATATATATTTGGTGTAGTTTGTGATATTTTACATAGGGTGTGTAATATATATTTACTGTACTTTTTGGTATTTTATTTACAGTAAATAATATACATTTGGTGTAATTTTTGATATTTTATGTACAGTACATTAAATATAATTACTGTAGTTTTTGATAGTTTATTTACAGTATATATAACACATATTTGGTGTACTTTTTGATATTTTATGTACAGTATGTAACATATATTTACTGTAATTTTTGATAATTTATTTACAGTATACAAAATGTATTTGGTGTACTTTTAGTTAATATTATATGTACAATATATGAAATATACTTACTGTACTTTTTGATATTTTATGTACAGTATAGAAGATATATTTGGTGTCCTTTTGATATTTTATGTAAATTATAAAATATATATTTGGTGTAGTTTGTGATATTTTACATGGGGTGTGTAATATATATTTAGTGTACTTTTTGATATTTTATTTACAGTATATAATATACATTTGGTGTAATTTTTGATATTTTATGTACAGTATAGTAAATATAATTACTGTAGCTTTGATAGTTTATTTACAGTATATATAACACATATTTGGTGTACTTGTTGATATTTTATGTACACTATGTAATATATATTTACTGTACTTTTCGATATTTCATTTACAGTATATAAAATATATTTGGTGTACTTTTAGTTAATATTATATGTACAATATATGAAATATATTTACTGTACATTTGATATTTCATGTTCAGTATATAAGGTATATTTGGTGTCCTTTTGATATATTATGTAAATTATATAATATATATATGGTGTAGTTTCTGATATTTTACATAGGGTGTGTAATATATATTTACTGTACTTTTTGATATTTTATTTACAGTAAATAATATATATTTGGTGTAATTTTTGATATTTTATGTACAGTATATTAAATATAATTAGTGTAGTTTTGATAGTTTATTTACAGTATATATAACACATATTTGGTGTACTTTTTCATATTTTATGTACAGTATGTAATATATATTTACTGTACTAATTGATATTTTATTTACAGTATATAAAATGTTTTTGGTGTACTTTTAGTGAATATTATATGTACAATATATGAAATATATTTACTGTACATTTTGATATTTTATGTACAGTATATATGATATATTTGGTGTCCTTTTGATATTTTATGTAAATTATATAATATATATTTGGTGTAGATTGTGATATTTTACATAGGGTGTGTAAGATATATTTACTGTTCTTTTTGATATTTTATTTACAGTAAATAACGTACATTTGTTTTAATTTTTGATATTTCATGTACAGTATATTTAGTATAATTACTGCAGTTTTTGATAGTTTATTTACAGTATATATAACACATATTTGGTGTACTTTTTGATATTTTATGTACAGAATGTGATATATATTTACTGTAATTTTTGATATTTTATTTACAGTATATAAAATGTATTTGGTGTACTTTTAGTTAATATTATATGTACAATATATGAAATATATTTACTGTACATTTTGATATTTTCTGTTCAGTATATAAGGTATATTTGGTGTCCTTTTGATACTTTATGTAAATTATATAATATGTATTTGGTGTAGTTTGTGATATTTTCCATAGGGTGTGTAATATATATTTACTGTACTATTTGCTATTTTATTTACAGTAAATAATATACATTTGGTGTAATTTTTGATATTTTATGTACAGTATATTAAATATAATTACTGTAGTTTTTGATAGTTTATTTACAGTATATATAACACATATTTGGTGTACATTTTGATATTTTATGTACAGTATGTAATATATATTTACTGTTATTTTTGATAATTTATTTACAGTATATAAAATATATTTGGTGTACTTTTAGTTAATATTATATATACAATATATGAAATATATTTACTGTACTTTTTGATATTTTATGTACAGTATAGAAGATATATTTGGTGTCCTTTTGATATTTTATGTAAATTATGTAATATATATTTGGTGAAGTTTGTGATATTTTACATAGGGTGTGTAATTTATATTTACTGTAGTTTTTGATATTTTATTTACAGTATATAATATACATTTGGTGTAATATTTGATATTTTATGTACAGTATATTAAATATAATTACTGTAGTTTTTGATAGTTTATTTACAGTATATATAACACATATTTGGTGTACTTTTTGATATTTTATGTACAGTATGTAATATATATTTACTGTAATTGTTGATAATTTATTTACAGTATACAAAATGTATTTGGTGTACTTTTAGTTAATATTATATGTACAATATATGAAATATATTTACTGTACTTTTTGATATTTTATGTACAGTTTAGAAGATATATTTGGTGTCCTTTTGATATTTTATGTAAATTATATAATATATATTTGGTGTAGATTGTGATATTTTACATATGGTGTGCAATATATATTTACTGTACTTTTTGATATTTTATTTACAGTAAATAATATACATTTGGTGTAATTTTTGATATTTTATGTACAGTATATTAAATATAATTACTGTAGTATTTTATAGTTTATTTACAGTATATATAACACATATTTGGTGTACTTTTTGATATTTTATGTACAGAATGTAATATATATTTACTGTACTTTTTGATATTTAATTTACAGTATATAAAATGTATTTGGTGTACTTTTAGTTAATATTATATGTACAATATATGAAATATATTTACTGAAAGTTTTGATATTTTATGTACAGTATAGAAGATATATTTGGTGTCCTTTTGATATTTTATGTAAATTACATAATATATATTTGGTGTAGTTTGTGATATTTTACATAGGGTGTGTAATATATATTTACTGTACTTTTTGATATTTTATTTACAGTATATAGTATACATTTGGTGTAATTTTTGATATTTTATGTACAGTATAGTAAATATAATTACTGTAGTTTTTGATAGTTTATTTACAGTATATATTACACATATTTGGAGTACTTTTTGATATTTTATGTGCACTATGTAATATATATTTACTGTACGTTTTGATATTTTATTTACAGTATATAAAATGTATTTGGTGTACTTTTAGTTAATATTTCATGTACAATATATGAAATATATTTACTGTACTTTTTGATATTTTATGTACAGTACATAATATATATTTGGTGTCCTTTGATATTTTATTGTATAACTTATATAATATATATTTGGTGTAGATTGTGATATTTTACATAGGGTGTGTAAGATATATTTACTGTTCTTTTTGATATTTTATTTACAGTAAATAACGTTCATTTGGTTTAATTTTTGATATTTCATGTACAGTATATTTAATATAATTACTGCAGTTTTTGATAGTTTATTTACAGTATATATAACACATATTTGGTGTACTTTTTGATATTTTATGTACAGAATGTGATATATATTTACTGTAATTTTTGATATTTTATTTACACTATATAAAATGTATTTGGTGTACTTTTAGTTAATATTATATGTACAATACATGAAATATATTTACTGTAATTTTTGATATTTTATGTAGAGTATAGAAGATATATTTGGTGTCCTTTTGATATTTTATGTAAATTACATAATATATATTTGTTGTAGTTTGTGATATTTTACATAGGGTGTGTAATATATATTTACTGTAATTTTTGATATTTTATTTACAGTAAATAATATACATTTGGTGTAATTTTTGATATTTTATGTACAGTATATTAACTATATTTACTGTAGTTTTTGATTGTTTATTTACAGTATATATAACACATATTTGGTGTACTTTTTGATATTTTATGTACAGTATGTAATATATATTTACTGTAATTGTTGATAATTTATTTACAGTATATAAAATGTATTTGGTGTACTTTTAGTTAATATTATATATACAATATATGAAATATATTTACTGTACTTTTTGATATTTTATGTACAGTATGGAAGATATATTTGGTGTCCTTTTGATATTTTATGTAAATTATATAATATATATTTGGTGTAGTTTGTGATATTTTACATAGGGTGTGTAATATATATTTACTGTACATTTTGGTATTTTATTTACAGTAAATAATATACATTTGGTGTAATTTTTGATATTTTATGTACAGTACATTAAATATAATTACTGTAGTTTTTGATAGTTTATTTACAGTATATATAACACATATTTGGTGTACTTTTTGATATTTTATGTACAGTATGTAACATATATTTACTGTAATTTTTGATAATTTATTTACAGTATACAAAATGTATTTGGTGTACTTTTAGTTAATATTATATGTACAATATATGAAATATACTTACTGTACTTTTTGATATTTTATGTACAGTATAGAAGATATATTTGGTGTCCTTTTGATATTTTATGTAAATTATGTAATATATATTTGGTGTAGATTGTGATATTTTACATATGGTGTGCAATATATATTTACTGTAATTTTTGATATTTTATTTACAGTAAATAATATACATTTGGTGTAATTTTTGATATTTTATGTACAGTATATTAAATATAATTACTGTAGTATTTTATAGTTTATTTACAGTATATATAACACATATTTGGTGTACTTTTTGATAGTTTATGTAGAGTATGTAATATATATTTACTGTACTTTTTGATATTTTATTTACAGTATATAAAATGTATTTGGTGTACTTTTAGTTAATATTATATGTACAATATATGAAATATATTTACTGTACTTTTTGATAGTTTATGTACAGTGTATAATATATATTTGGTGTCCTTTTGATATTTTATGTGAATTTTATAATATATATTTGGTGTAGTTTTTGATATTTTACATAGGGTGTGTAATATATAATTACTGTAATTTTTGATATTTTCTTTACAATAAATAATATACATTTGGTGTAATTTTTGATATTTTATGTACAGTATATTATATATAATTACTGTAGTTTTTGATTGTTTATTTACAGTATATATAACACATATTTGGTGTACTTTTTGATATTTTATGTACAGTATGTAATATATATTTACTGTAATTTTTGATAATTTATTTACAGTATATAAAATGTATTTGGTGTACTTTTATTTAATATTATATATAGAATATATGAAATATATTTACTGTACTTTTTGATGTTTCATGTTCAGTATATAAGGTATATTTTGTGTCCTTTTGATATATTATGTAAATTATATAATATATATGGTGTAGTTTCTGATATCTTACAAAGGGTGCGTAATATATATTTACGGTAATTTTTGATATTTTATTTACAGTAAATAATATATATTTGGTGTAATTTTTGATATTTTATGTACAGTATATTAAATATAATTAGTGTAGTTTTGATAGTTTATTTACAGTATATATAACAAATATTTGGTGTACTTTTTCATATTTTAAGTACAGTATGTAATATATATTTACTGTACTATTTGATATTTTATTTACAGTATATAAAATGTATTTGATGTACTTTTAGTTAATATTATATGTACAATATATGAAATATATTTACTGTACATTTTGATATTTTATGTACAGTATATATAAGATATTTGTTGTCCTTTTTATATTTTATGTAAATTATATAATATATATTTGGTGTAGAATGTGATATTTTACATAGGGTGTGTAAGATATATTTACTGTTGTTTTTGATATTTTATTTACAGTAAATAATGTACATTTGGTGTAATTTTTGATATTTCATGTACAGTATATTTAATATAATTACTGCAGTTTTTGATAGTTTATTTACAGTATATATAACACATATTTGGTGTACTTTTTGATATTTTATGTACAGAATGTAATATATATTTACTGTACTTTTTGATATTTTATTTACAATATATAAAATGTATTTGGTGTACTTTTAGTTAATATTATATGTACAATATATGAAATATATTTAGTGTAAATTTTGATATTTTATGTTCAGTATATAAGGTATATTTGGTTTCCTTTTGATATTTTATGTAAATTATATAATATTTATTTGGTGTAGTTTGTGATATTTTACATAGAGTGTGTAATATATATTTACTGTACTATTTGGTATTTTATTTACAGTAAATAATATACATTTGGTTTAATTTTTGATATTTTATGTACAGTATATTAAATATAATTACTGTAGTTTTTGATAGTTTATTTACAGTATATATAACACATATTTGGTGTACTTTTTGATATTTTATGTACAGTATGTAATATATGTTTACTGTAATTTTTGATAATTTATTTACAGTATATAAAATGTATTTGGTGTACTTTTAGTTAATATTATATGTACAATATATGAAATATATTTACTGTAATTTTTGATATTTTATGAACATTATAGAAGATATATTTGGTGTCCTTTTGATATTTTATGTAAATTATAAAATATATATTTGGTGTAGTTTGTGATATTTTACATGGGGTGTGTAATATATATTTAGTGTACTTTTTGATATTTTATTTACAGTATATAATATACATTTGGTGTAATTTTTGATATTTTATGTACAGTATAGTAAATATAATTACTGTAGCTTTGATAGTTTATTTACAGTATATATAACACATATTTGGTGTACTTGTTGATATTTTATGTACACTATGTAATATATATTTACTGTACTTTTCGATATTTCATTTACAGTATATAAAATATATTTGGTGTACTTTTAGTTAATATTATATGTACAATATATGAAATATATTTACTGTACATTTGATATTTCATGTTCAGTATATAAGGTATATTTGGTGTCCTTTTGATATATTATGTAAATTATATAATATATATATGGTGTAGTTTCTGATATTTTACATAGGGTGTGTAATATATATTTACTGTACTTTTTGATATTTTATTTACAGTAAATAATATATATTTGGTGTAATTTTTGATATTTTATGTACAGTATATTAAATATAATTAGTGTAGTTTTGATAGTTTATTTACAGTATATATAACACATATTTGGTGTACTTTTTCATATTTTATGTACAGTATGTAATATATATTTACTGTACTAATTGATATTTTATTTACAGTATATAAAATGTTTTTGGTGTACTTTTAGTGAATATTATATGTACAATATATGAAATATATTTACTGTACATTTTGATATTTTATGTACAGTATATATGATATATTTGGTGTCCTTTTGATATTTTATGTAAATTATATAATATATATTTGGTGTAGATTGTGATATTTTACATAGGGTGTGTAAGATATATTTACTGTTCTTTTTGATATTTTATTTACAGTAAATAACGTACATTTGTTTTAATTTTTGATATTTCATGTACAGTATATTTAGTATAATTACTGCAGTTTTTGATAGTTTATTTACAATATATATAACACATATTTGGTGTACTTTTTGATATTTTATGTACAGAATGTGATATATATTTACTGTAATTTTTGATATTTTATTTACAGTATATAAAATGTATTTGGTGTACTTTTAGTTAATATTATATGTACAATATATGAAATATATTTACTGTACATTTTGATATTTTCTGTTCAGTATATAAGGTATATTTGGTGTCCTTTTGATACTTTATGTAAATTATATAATATGTATTTGGTGTAGTTTGTGATATTTTCCATAGGGTGTGTAATATATATTTACTGTACTATTTGCTATTTTATTTACAGTAAATAATATACATTTGGTGTAATTTTTGATATTTTATGTACAGTATATTAAATATAATTACTGTAGTTTTTGATAGTTTATTTACAGTATATATAACACATATTTGGTGTACATTTTGATATTTTATGTACAGTATGTAATATATATTTACTGTTATTTTTGATAATTTATTTACAGTATATAAAATATATTTGGTGTACTTTTAGTTAATATTATATATACAATATATGAAATATATTTACTGTACTTTTTGATATTTTATGTACAGTATAGAAGATATATTTGGTGTCCTTTTGATATTTTATGTAAATTATGTAATATATATTTGGTGAAGTTTGTGATATTTTACATAGGGTGTGTAATTTATATTTACTGTAGTTTTTGATATTTTATTTACAGTATATAATATACATTTGGTGTAATATTTGATATTTTATGTACAGTATATTAAATATAATTACTGTAGTTTTTGATAGTTTATTTACAGTATATATAACACATATTTTGTGTACTTTTTGATATTTTATGTACAGTATGTAATATATATTTACTGTAATTGTTGATAATTTATTTACAGTATACAAAATGTATTTGGTGTACTTTTAGTTAATATTATATGTACAATATATGAAATATATTTACTGTACTTTTTGATATTTTATGTACAGTTTAGAAGATATATTTGGTGTCCTTTTGATATTTTATGTAAATTATATAATATATATTTGGTGTAGATTGTGATATTTTACATATGGTGTGCAATATATATTTACTGTACTTTTTGATATTTTATTTACAGTAAATAATATACATTTGGTGTAATTTTTGATATTTTATGTACAGTATATTAAATATAATTACTGTAGTATTTTATAGTTTATTTACAGTATATATAACACATATTTGGTGTACTTTTTGATATTTTATGTACAGAATGTAATATATATTTACTGTACTTTTTGATATTTAATTTACAGTATATAAAATGTATTTGGTGTACTTTTAGTTAATATTATATGTACAATATATGAAATATATTTACTGAAAGTTTTGATATTTTATGTACAGTATAGAAGATATATTTGGTGTCCTTTTGATATTTTATGTAAATTACATAATATATATTTGGTGTAGTTTGTGATATTTTACATAGGGTGTGTAATATATATTTACTGTACTTTTTGATATTTTATTTACAGTATATAGTATACATTTGGTGTAATTTTTGATATTTTATGTACAGTATAGTAAATATAATTACTGTAGTTTTTGATAGTTTATTTACAGTATATATTACACATATTTGGAGTACTTTTTGATATTTTATGTGCACTATGTAATATATATTTACTGTACGTTTTGATATTTTATTTACAGTATATAAAATGTATTTGGTGTACTTTTAGTTAATATTTCATGTACAATATATGAAATATATTTACTGTACTTTTTGATATTTTATGTACAGTATGGAAGATATATTTGGTGTCCTTTTGATATTTTATGTAAATTATATAATATATATTTGGTGTAGTTTGTGATATTTTACATAGGGTGTGTAATATATATTTACTGTACTTTTTGGTATTTTATTTACAGTAAATAATATACATTTGGTGTAATTTTTGATATTTTATGTACAGTACATTAAATATAATTACTGTAGTTTTTGATAGTTTATTTACAGTATATATAACACATATTTGGTGTACTTTTTGATATTTTATGTACAGTATGTAACATATATTTACTGTAATTTTTGATAATTTATTTACAGTATACAAAATGTATTTGGTGTACTTTTAGTTAATATTATATGTACAATATATGAAATATACTTACTGTACTTTTTGATATTTTATGTACAGTATAGAAGATATATTTGGTGTCCTTTTGATATTTTATGTAAATTATGTAATATATATTTGGTGTAGATTGTGATATTTTACATATGGTGTGCAATATATATTTACTGTAATTTTTGATATTTTATTTACAGTAAATAATATACATTTGGTGTAATTTTTGATATTTTATGTACAGTATATTAAATATAATTAGTGTAGTATTTTATAGTTTATTTACAGTATATATAACACATATTTGGTGTACTTTTTGATAGTTTATGTAGAGTATGTAATATATATTTACTGTACTTTTTGATATTTTATTTACAGTATATAAAATGTATTTGGTGTACTTTTAGTTAATATTATATGTACAATATATGAAATATATTTACTGTACATTTTGATATTTTATGTACAGTATAGAAGATATATTTGGTGTCCTTTTGATATTTTATGTAAATTATATAATATATATTTGGTGTAGATTGTGATATTTTACATAGGGTGTGTAAGATATATTTACTGTTCTTTTTGATATTTTATTTACAGTAAATAACGTAAATTTGGTTTAATTTTTGATATTTCATGTACAGTATATTTAATATAATTACTGCAGTTTTTGATAGTTTATTTACAGTATATAAAACACAAATTTCGTGTACTTTTTGATATTTTATGTACAGAATGTAATATATATTTACTGTACATTTTGATAATTTATTTACAGTATATAAAATGCATTTGGTGTACTTTTAGTTAATATTATATGTACAATATATGAAATATATTTACTGTACATTTTGATATTTCATGTTCAGTATATAAGATATATTTGGTGTCCTTTTGATATTTTATGTAAATTATATAATATATATTTGGTGTAGTTTGTGATATTTTACATAGGGTGTGTAATATATATTTACTGTATTTTTGGTATTTTCTTTACAGTAAATAATATATATTTGGTGTAATTTTTGATATTTTATGTACAGTATATTAAATATAATTAGTGTAGTTTTGATAGTTTATTTACAGTATATATAACACATATTTGGTGTACTTTTTGATATTTTATGTACAGTATGTAATATATATTTACTGTAATTTTTGATAATTTATTTACTGTATATAAAATGTATTTGGTGTACTTTTAGTTAATATTATATGTACAATATATGAAATATATTTACTGTACATTTTGATATTTTATGTACAGTATATAATCTATATTTGGTGTCCTTTTGATATTTTATGTAAATTATATAATATATATTTGGTGTAGATTGTGATATTTTACATAGGGTGTGTAATATATATTTACTGTACTTTTTGGTATTTTCTTTACAGTAAATAATATATATTTGGTGTAATTTTTGATATTTTATGTACAGTATATTAAATATAATTAGTGAAGTTTTGATAGTTTATTTACAGTATATATAACACATATTTGGTGTACTTTTTGATATTTTATGTACAGTATGCAATATATATTTACTGTAATTTTTGATAATTTATTTACAGTATATAAAATGAATTTGGTGTACTTTTAGTTAATATTATATATACAATATATGAAATATATTTACTGTACATTTTGATATTTTATGTACAGTATAGAAGATATATTTGGTGTCCTTTTGATATTTTATGTAAATTATATAATATATATTTGGTGAAGTTTGTGATATTTTACATAGGGTGTGTAATATATATTTACTGTACTTTTTGATATTTTATTTACAGTATGTAATATACATTTGGTGTAATTTTTGATATTTTATGTACAGTATATTAAATATAATTAGTGTAGTTTTGATATTTTATTTACAGTATATATAACAAATATTTGGTGTACTTTTTGATATTCTATGTACAGTATGTAATATATGTTTACTGTAATATTTGATAATGTATTTACAGTATATAAAATGTATTTGGTGTACTTTTAGTTAATATTATATGTACAATATGTGAAATATATTTACTGTAGTTTTTGATATTTTATGTACAGTATATAAGATATATTTGGTGTCCTTTTGACATTTTATGTAAATTATATGATATATATTTGGTGTAGATTGTGATATTTTACATAGGGTGTGTAATATATATTTACTGTACTTTTTGATATTTTATTTACAGTAAATAATATACATTTGGCTTAATTTTTGATATTTTATGTACAGTATATTAAATATAATTACTGCAGTTTTTGATAGTTTACTTACAGTATATAAAACACAAATTTGGTGTACTTTTTGATATTTTATGTACAGAATGTAATATATATTTACTGTACATTTTGATATTTTATTTACAGTATATAAAATGTATTTGGTGTACTTTTAGTTAATATTATATGTTCAATATATGAAATATATTTACTGTACATTTTGATATTTCATGTTCAGTATATAAGATATATTTGGTGTCCTTTTGGTATTTTATGTAAATTATATACTATATATTTGGTGTAGTTGGTGATATTTTACATAGGGTGTGTAATATATATTTACTGTACTTTTTGGTATTTTCTTTACAGTAAATAATATACATTTGGTGTAATTTTTGATATTTTATGTACAGTATATTAAATATAATTACTGTAGTTTTTGATAGTTTATTTACATTATATATAACACATATTTGGTGTACTTTTTGATATTTTATGTACAGTATGTAATATATATTTACTGTATGTTTGATATTTTATTTACAGTATATAAAATGTATTTGGTGTACTTTTAGTTAATATTATATGTACAATATAGGAAATATATTTACTGTACATTTTGATATTTTATGTACACTATATAAGATATATTTGGTGTCCTTTTGATATTCTATGTAAATTATATAATATATATTTGGTGTAGTTTGTGATATTTTACAAAGGGTGTGTAAGATATATTTAGTGTACTTTTTGATATTTTATTTACAGTAAATAATATACATTTGGTGTAATTTTTGATATTTTATGTACAGTATGTTAAATATAATTACTGCAGTTTTTGATAGTTTATTTACAGTATATATAACACATATTTGGTGTACTTTTTGATATTTTATGTACAGAATGTAATATATATTTACTGTACTTTTGATATTTTATTTACAGTATATAAAATGTATTTGGTGTACTTTTAGTTAATATTATATGTACAATATATGAAATATATTTACTGTACATTTTGATATTGCATGTTCAGTATATAAGATATATTTGGTGTCCTTTTGATATTTTATGTAAATTATATAATATATATTTGGTGTAGTTTGTGATATTTTACATAGGGTGTGTAATATATATTTACTGTACTTTTTGGTATTTTCTTTACAGTAAATAATATATATTTGGTGTAATTTTTGATATTTTATGTACAGTATATTAAATATAATTAGTGTAGTTTTGATAGTTTATTTACATTATATATAACACATATTTGGTGTACATTTTGATATATTATGTACAGTATGTAATATATATTTACTGTAATTTTTGATAATTTATTTACTGTATATAAAATGTATTTGGTGTACTTTTAGTTAATATTATATGTACAATATATGAAATATATTTACTGTACATTTTGATATTTTATGTACAGTATATAATCTATATTTGGTGTCCTTTTGATATTTTATGTAAATTATATAATATATATTTGGTGTAGATTGTGATATTTTACATAGGGTGTGTAATATATATTTACTGTACTTTTTGGTATTTTCTTTACAGTAAATAATATATATTTGGTGTAATTTTTGATATTTTATGTACAGTATATTAAATATAATTAGTGTAGTTTTGATAGTTTATTTACAGTATATATAACACATATTTGGTGTACTTTTTGATATTTTATGTACAGTATGTAATATATATTTACTGTAATTTTTGATAATTTATTTACAGTATATAAAATGAATTTGGTGTACTTTTAGTTAATATTATATATACAATATATGAATTATATTTACTGTACATTTTGATATTTTATGTACAGTATAGAAGATATATTTGGTGTCCTTTTGATATTTTATGTAAATTATATAATATATATTTGGTGAAGTTTGTGATATTTTACATAGGGTGTGTAATATATATTTACTGTACTTTCTGATATTTTATTTACAGTATATAATATACATTTGGTGTAATTTTTGATATTTTATGTACAGTATATTAAATATAATTAGTGTAGTTTTGATAGTTTATTTACAGTATATATAACACATATTTGGTGTACTTTTTGATATTTTATGTACAGTATGTAATATATGTTTACTGTAATATTTGATAATGTATTTACAGTATATAAAATGTATTTGGTGTACTTTTAGTTAATATTATATGTACAATATATGAAATATATTTACTGTAGTTTTTGATATTTTATGTACAGTATATAAGATATATTTGGTGTCCTTTTGATATTTTATGTAAATTATATGACATATATTTGGTGTAGATTGTGATATTTTACATAGGGTGTGTAATACATATTTACTGTACTTTTTGATATTTTATTTACAGTAAATAATATACATTTGGTTTAATTTTTGATATTTTATGTACAGTATATTAAATATAAATACTGCAGTTTTTGATAGTTTACTTACAGTATATAAAACACAAATTTGGTGTACTTTTTGATATTTTATGTACAGAATGTAATATATATTTACTGTACATTTTGATATTTTATTTACAGTATATAAAATGTATTTGGTGTACTTTTAGTTAATATTATATGTTCAATATATGAAATATATCTACTGTACATTTTGATATTTCATGTTCAGTATATAAGATATATTTGGTGTCCTTTTGGTATTTTATGTAAACTATATAATATATATTTGGTGTAGTTGGTGATATTTTACATAGGGTGTGTAATATATATTTACTGTACTTTTTGGTATTTTCTTTACAGTAAATAATATACATTTGGTGTAATTTTTGATATTTTATGTACAGTATATTAAATATAATTACTGTAGATTTGATAGTTTATTTACATTATATATAACACATATTTGGTGTACTTTTTGATATTTTATGTACAGTATGTAATATATATTTACTGTATTTTTGATATTTTATTTACAGTATATAAAATGTATTTAGTGTACTTTTAGTTAATATTATATGTACAATATAGGAAATATATTTACTGTACATTTTGATATTTTATGTACACTATATAAGATATATTTGGTGTCCTTTTGATATTCTATGTAAATTATTTAATATATATTTGGTGTAGTTTGTGATATTTTACATAGGGTGTGTAAGATATATTTAGTGTACTTTTTGATATTTTATTTACAGTAAATAATATACATTTGGTGTAATTTTTGATATTTTATGTACAGTATGTTAAATATAATTACTGCAGTTTTTGATAGTTTATTTACAGTATATATAACACATATTTGGTGTACTTTTTGATATTTTATGTACAGAATGTAATATATATTTACTGTACTTTTGATATTTTATTTACAGTATATAAAATGTATTTGGTGTACTTTTAGTTAATATTATATGTACAATATATGAAATATATTTACTGTACATTTTGATATTGCATGTTCAGTATATAACATATATTTGGTGTCCTTTTGATATTTTATGTAAATTATATAATATATATTTGGTGTAGTTTGTGATATTTTACATAGGGTGTGTAATATATATTTACTGTACTTTTTGGTATTTTCTTTACAGTAAATAATATATATTTGGTGTAATTTTTGATATCTTATGTACAGTATATTAAATATAACTAGTGTAGTTTTGATAGTTTATTTACATTATATATAACACATATTTGGTGTACATTTTGATATATTATGTACAGTATGTAATATATATTTACTGTAATTTTTGATAATTTATTTACTGTATATAAAATGTATTTGGTGTACTTTTAGTTAATATTATATGTACAATATATGAAATATATTTACTGTACTTTTTGATATTTTATGTACAGTATAATATATATATTTGGTGTCCTTTTGATATTTTATGTAAATTATATAATATATATTTGGTGTAGATTGTGATATTTTACATAGGGTGTGTAATATATATTTACTGTACTTTTTGATATTTTATTTACAGTAAATAATATACATTTGGTTTAATTTTTGATATTTTATGTACAGTATATTAAATATAATTACTGCAGTTTTTGATAGTTTATTTACAGTATATAAAACACAAATTTGGTGTACTTTTTGATATTTTATGTACAGAATGTAATATATATTTACTGTACTTTGATATTTTATTTACAGTATATAAAATGTATTTGGTGTACTTTTAATTAATATTATATGTACAATATATGAAATATATTTACTGTACATTTTGATATTTCATGTCCAGTTTATAAGATATAATTGGTGTCCTTTTGATATTTTATGGAAATTATATAATATATATTTGGTGTAGTTTGTGATATTTTACATAGGGTGTGTAATATATATTTACTGTATTTTTGGTATTTTCTTTACAGTAAATAATATATATTTGGTGTAATTTTTGATATTTTATGTACAGTATATTAAATATAATTAGTGTAGTTTTGATAGTTTATTTACAGTATATATAACACATATTTGGTGTACTTTTTGATATTTTATGTACAGTATGTAATATATATTTACTGTAATTTTTGATAATTTTTTACTGTATATAAAATGTATTTGGTGTACTTTTAGTTAATATTATATGTACAATATATGAAATATATTTACTGTACATTTTGATATTTTATGTACAGTATATAATCTATATTTGGTGTCCTTTTGATATTTTATGTAAATTATATAATATATATTTGGTGTAGATTGTGATATTTTACATAGTGTGTGTAATATATATTTACTGTAATTTTTGGTATTTTCTTTACAGTAAATAATATATATTTGGTGTAATTTTTGATATTTTATGGACAGTATATTAAATATAATTAGTGTAGTTTTGATAGTTTTTTTACAGTATATATAACACATATTTGGTGTACTTTTTGATATTTTATATACAATATGTAATATATATTTACTGTAATTTTTGATAATTTATTTACAGTATATAAAATGTATTTGGTGTACTTTTAGTTAATATTATATATACATTATATGAAATATATTTACTGTACATTTTGATATTTTATGTACAGTATAGAAGATATATTTGGTGTCCTTTTGATATTTTATGTAAATTATATAATATATATTTGGTGAAGTTTGTGATATTTTACATAGGGTGTGTAATATATATTTACTGTACTTTTTGATATTTTATTTACAGTATATAATATACATTTGGTGTAATTTTTGATATTTTATGTACAGTATATTAAATATAATTACTGTAGTTTTTGATAGTTTATTTACAGTATATATTACACATATTTGGTGTACTTTTTGATATTTTATGTACAGTATGTAATTTATATTTACTGTATATTTGATATTTTATTTACAGTATATAAAATGTATTTGGTGTACTTTTAGTTAATATTATATGTACAATATAGGAAATATATTTACTGTACATTTTGATATTTTATGTACACTATATAAGATATATTTGGTGTCCTTTTGATATTTTATGTAAATTATATAATATGTATTTGGTGTAGATTGTGATATTTTACATAGGGTGTGAAAGATATATTTACTGTACTTTTTGATATTTTATTCACAGTTAATAATATACATTTGGTTTAATTTTTGATATTTTATGTACAGTATATAAAATATAATTACTGCAGTTTTTGATAGTTTATTTACAGTATATAAAACACAAATTGGTGTACTTTTTGATATTTTATGTACAGAATGTAATATATATTTACTGTACATTTTGATATTTTATTTACAGTATATAAAATGTATTTGGTGTACTTTTAGTTAATATTATATGTACAATATATGAAATATATTTACTGTAAATTTTGATATTTCATGTTCAGTATATAAGATATATTTGGTGTCCTTTTGATATTTTATGTAAATTATATAGTATATATTTGGTGTAGTTTGTGATATTTTACATATGGTGTGTAATATATATTTACTGTACATTTTGATATTTTATTTACACTATATAAAATGTATTTGGTGTACCTTTAGTTAATATTATATGTACAATATATGAAATATATTTACTGTACATTTGATAATTTATGTACAGTATATAAGATATATTTGTTGTCCTTTTGATATTTTATGTGAATTTTATAATAGATATTTGGTGTAGTTTTTGATATTTTACATAGGGTGTGTAATATATATTCACTGTAATTTTTGATATTTTATTTAAAGTAAATAATATACATTTGGTGTAATTTTTGATGTTTTATGTACAGTATATTAAATATAATTACTGTAGTTTTTGATTGTTTATTTACAGTATATATAACACATATTTGGTGTACTTTTTGATATTTTATGTACAGTATATAATATATGTTTACTGTAATTTTTGATAATTTATTTACAGTATATAAAATGTATTTGGTGTACTTTTAGTTAATATTATATATACAATATATGAAATATATTTACTGTAATTTTTGATATTTTATGAACAGTATAGAAGATATATTTGGTGTCCTTTTGATATTTTATGTCAATTATATAATATATATTTGGTGTAGTTTGTGATATTTTACATAGGGTGTGTAATATATATTTACTGTACTTTTTGATATTTTATGTACAGTATATAATAAATATTTGGTGTCCTTTTGATATTTTATGTGAATTTTATAATAGATATTTGGTGTAGTTTTTGATATTTTACATAGGGTGTGTAATATATATTTACTGTAATTTTTGATATTTTATTTACAGTAAATAATATACATTTGGTGTAATTTTTGATATTTTATGTACAGTATATTAAATATAATTACTGTAGTTTTTGATAGTTTATTTACAGTATATATAACACATATTTGGTGTACTTTTTGATACTTTATATACAGTATGTAATATATATTTACTGTAATTTTTGATAATTTATTTACAGTATATAAAATGTATTTGGTGTACTTTTAGTTAATATTATATATACAATATATGAAATATTTTTACTGTACATTTTGATATTTTATGTACAGTATAGAAGATATAATTGGTGTCCTTTTGATATTTTATGTAAATTATATAATATATATTTGGTGAAGTTTGTGATATTTTACATAGGGTGTGTAATATATATTTACTGTACATTATGATATTTTATTTACAGTATATAATATACATTTGGTGTAATTTTTGATATTTTATGTACAGTATATTAAATATAATTACAGTAGTTTTTGATAGTTAATTTACAGTATATATTACACATATTTGGTGTACTTTTTGATATTTTATGTACAGTATGTAATATATATTTACTGTACTTTTTGATATTTTATTTACTGTATATAAAATGTATTTGGTGTACTTTTAGTTAATATTATATGTACAATATATGAAATATATTTACTGTACATTTTGATATTTTATATACACTATATAAGATATATTTGGTGTCCTTTTGATATTTTATGTAAATTATATAATATATATTTGGTGTAGATTGTGATATTTTACATATGGTGTGTAATATATATTTACTGTACATTTTGATATTTTATTTACACTATATAAAATGTATTTGGTGTAATTTTAGTTAATATTATATGTACAATATATGAAATATATTTACTGTACATTTGATAATTTATGTACAGTATATAAGATATATTTGGTGTCCTTTTGATATTTTATGTGAATTTTATAATATATATTTGGTGTAGTTTTTGATATTTTATGTAGGGTGTGTAATATGTATTTACTGTAATTTTTGATATTTTATTTACAGAAAATAATATACATTTGGTGTAATTTTTGATATTTTATGTACAGTATATTAAATATAATTACTGTAGTTTTTGATTGTTTATTTACAGTATATATAACACATATTTGGTGTACTTTTTGATATTTTATGTACAGTATGTAATATATGTTTACTGTAATTTTTGATAATTTATTTACAGTATATAAAATGTATTTGGTGTACTTTTAGTTAATATTATATGTACAATATATGAAATATATTTACTGTAATTTTTGATATTTTATGAACAGTATAGAAGATATATTTGGTGTCCTTTTGATATTTTATGTCAATTATATAATATATATTTGGTGTAGTTTGTGATATTTTACATAGGGTGTGTAATATATATTTACTGTACTTTTTGATATTTTATGTACAGTATATAATAAATATTTGGTGTCCTTTTGATATTTTATGTAAATTATATAATATATATTTGGTGTAGATTGTGATATTTTACATATGGTGTGTAATATATATTTACTGTACATTTTGATATTTTATTTACACTATATAAAATGTATTTGGTGTACATTTAGTTAATAATATATGTACAATATATGAAATATATTTACTGTACATTTGATAATTTATGTACAGTATATAAGATATATTTGGTGTCCTTTTGATATTTTATGTGAATTTTATAATATAAATTTGGTGTAGTTTTTGATATTTTACATAGGGTGTGTAATATATATTTACTGTAATTTTTGATATTTTATTTACAGTAAATAATATACATTTGGTGTAATTTTTGATATTTTATGTACAGTATATTAAATATAATTACTGTAGTTTTTGATTGTTTATTCACAGTATATATAACACATATTTGGTGTACTTTTTGATATTTTATGTACAGTATGTAATATATGTTTACTGTAATTTTTGATAATTTATTTACAGTATATAAAATGTATTTGGTGTACTTTTAGTTAATATTATATGTACAAAATATGAAGTATATTTACTGTAATTTTTGATATTTTATGAACAGTATAGAAGATATATTTGGTGTCCTTTTGATATTTTATGTCAATTATATAATATATATTTGGTGTAGTTTGTGATATTTTACATAGGGTGTGTAATATATATTTACTGTACTTTTTGATATTTGATGTACAGTATATAATAAATATTTGGTGTCCTTTTGATATTTTATGTGAATTTTATAATAGATATTTGGTGTAGTTTTTGATATTTTACATAGTGTGTGTAATATATATTTACTGTAATTTTTGATATTTTATATACAGTAAATAATATACATTTGTTGTAATTTTTGATATTTTATGTACAGTATATTAAATATAATTACTGTAGTTTTTGATAGTTTATTTACAGTATATATAACACATATTTGGTGTACTTTTTGATATTTCATATACAGTATGTAATATATATTTACTGTAATTTTTGATAATTTATTTACAGTATATAAAATGTATTTGGTGTACTTTTAGTTAATATTATATATACAATATATGAAATATTTTTACTGTACATTTTGATATTTTATGTACAGTATAGAAGATATAATTGGTGTCCTTTTGATATTTTATGTAAATTATATAATATATATTTGGTGAAGTTTGTGATATTTTACATAGGGTGTGTAATATATATTTACTGTACATTATGATATTTTATTTACAGTATATAATATACATTTGGTTTAATTTTTGATATTTTATGTACAGTATATTAAATGTAATTACAGTAGTTTTTGATAGTTTATTTACAGTATATATTACACATATTTGATGTACTTTTTGATATTTTATGTACAGTATGTAATATATATTTACTGTACTTTTTGATATTTTATTTACTGTATATAAAATGTATTTTGTGTACTTTTAGTTAATATTATATGTACAATATATGAAATATATTTACTGTACATTTTGATATTTTATGTACACTATATAAGATATATTTGGTGTCCTTTTGATATTTTATGTAAATTATATAATATATATTTGGTGTAGATTGTGATATTTTACATATGGTGTGTCATATATATTTACTGTACATTTTGATATTTTATTTACACTATATAAAATGTATTTGGTGTACTTTTAGTTAATATTATATGTACAATATATGAAATATATTTACTGTACATTTGATAATTTATGTACAGTATATAAGATATATTTGGTGTCCTTTTGATATTTTATGTGAATTTTATAATATATATTTGGTGTAGTTTTTGATATTTTACGTAGGGTGTGTAATATATATTTACTGTAATTTTTGATATTTTATTTACAGAAAATAATATACATTTGGTGTAATTTTTGATATTTTATGTACAGTATATTAAATATAATTATTGTAGTTTTTGATTGTTTATTTACAGTATATATAACACATATTTGGTGTACTTTTTGATATTTTATGTACAGTATGTAATATATGTTTACTGTAATTTTTGATAATTTATTTACGGTATATAAAATGTATTTGGTGTACTTTTAGTTAATATTATATGTACAATATATGAAATATATTTACTGTAATTTTTGATATTTTATGAACAGTATAGAAGATATATTTGGTGTCCTTTTGATATTTTATGTAAATTATATAATATATACTTGGTGTAGTTTGTGATATTTTACATAGGGTGTGTAATATATATTTACTGTACATTTTGATATTTTTTGTACAGTATATAATAAATATTTGGTGTCCTTTTGATATTTTATGTGAATTTTATAATAGATATTTGGTGTAGTTTTTGATATTTTACATAGGGTGTGTAATATATATTTACTGTAATTTTTGATATTTTATTTACAGTAAATAATATACATTTGGTGTAATTTTTGATATTTTATGTACAGTATATTAAATATAATTACTGTAGTTTTTGATAGTTTATTTACAGTATATATTACACATATTTGGTGTACTTTTTGATATTTTATGTACAGTATGTAATATATATTTACTGTACTTTTTGATATTTTATTTACTGTATATAAAATGTATTTGGTGTACTTTTAGTTAATATTATATGTACAATATATGAAATATATTTACTGTACATTTTGATATTTTATATACACTATATAAGATATATTTGGTGTCCTTTTGATATTTTATGTAAATTATATAATATATATTTGGTGTAGATTGTGATATTTTACATATGGTGTGTAATATATATTTACTGTACATTTTGATATTTTATTTACACTATATAAAATGTATTTGGTGTAATTTTAGTTAATATTATATGTACAATATATGAAATATATTTACTGTACATTTGATAATTTATGTACAGTATATAAGATATATTTGGTGTCCTTTTGATATTTTATGTGAATTTTATAATATATATTTGGTGTAGTTTTTGATATTTTACGTAGGGTGTGTAATATGTATTTACTGTAATTTTTGATATTTTATTTACAGAAAATAATATACATTTGGTGTAATTTTTGATATTTTATGTACAGTATATTAAATATAATTACTGTAGTTTTTGATTGTTTATTTACAGTATATATAACACATATTTGGTGTACTTTTTGATATTTTATGTACAGTATGTAATATATGTTTACTGTAATTTTTGATAATTTATTTACAGTATATAAAATGTATTTGGTGTACTTTTAGTTAATATTATATGTACAATATATGAAATATATTTACTGTAATTTTTGATATTTTATGAACAGTATAGAAGATATATTTGGTGTCCTTTTGATATTTTATGTCAATTATATAATATATATTTGGTGTAGTTTGTGATATTTTACATAGGGTGTGTAATATATATTTACTGTACTTTTTGATATTTTATGTACAGTATATAATAAATATTTGGTGTCCTTTTGATATTTTATGTAAATTATATAATATATATTTGGTGTAGATTGTGATATTTTACATATGGTGTGTAATATATATTTACTGTACATTTTGATATTTTATTTACACTATATAAAATGTATTTGGTGTACATTTAGTTAATAATATATGTACAATATATGAAATATATTTACTGTACATTTGATAATTTATGTACAGTATATAAGATATATTTGGTGTCCTTTTGATATTTTATGTGAATTTTATAATATAAATTTGGTGTAGTTTTTGATATTTTACATAGGGTGTGTAATATATATTTACTGTAATTTTTGATATTTTATTTACAGTAAATAATATACATTTGGTGTAATTTTTGATATTTTATGTACAGTATATTAAATATAATTACTGTAGTTTTTGATTGTTTATTTACAGTATATATAACACATATTTGGTGTACTTTTTGATATTTTATGTACAGTATGTAATATATGTTTACTGTAATTTTTGATAATTTATTTACAGTATATAAAATGTATTTGGTGTACTTTTAGTTAATATTATATGTACAAAATATGAAGTATATTTACTGTAATTTTTGATATTTTATGAACAGTATAGAAGATATATTTGGTGTCCTTTTGATATTTTATGTCAATTATATAATATATATTTGGTGTAGTTTGTGATATTTTACATAGGGTGTGTAATATATATTTACTGTACTTTTTGATATTTGATGTACAGTATATAATAAATATTTGGTGTCCTTTTGATATTTTATGTGAATTTTATAATAGATATTTGGTGTAGTTTTTGATATTTTACATAGTGTGTGTAATATATATTTACTGTAATTTTTGATATTTTATATACAGTAAATAATATACATTTGTTGTAATTTTTGATATTTTATGTACAGTATATTAAATATAATTACTGTAGTTTTTGATAGTTTATTTACAGTATATATAACACATATTTGGTGTACTTTTTGATATTTTATATACAGTATGTAATATATGTTTACTGTAATTTTTGATAATTTATTTACAGTATATAAAATGTATTTGGTGTACTTTTAGTTAATATTATATGTACAATATATGAAATATATTTACTGTAATTTTTGATATTTTATGAACAGTATAGAAGATATATTTGGTGTCCTTTTGATATTTTATGTCAATTATATAATATATATTTGGTGTAGTTTGTGATATTTTACATAGGGTGTGTAATATATATTTACTGTACTTTTTGATATTTTATGTACAGTATATAATAAATATTTGGTGTCCTTTTGATATTTTATGTAAATTATATAATATATATTTGGTGTAGATTGTGATATTTTACATATGGTGTGTAATATATATTTACTGTACATTTTGATATTTTATTTACACTATATAAAATGTATTTGGTGTACATTTAGTTAATAATATATGTACAATATATGAAATATATTTACTGTACATTTGATAATTTATGTACAGTATATAAGATATATTTGGTGTCCTTTTGATATTTTATGTGAATTTTATAATATAAATTTGGTGTAGTTTTTGATATTTTACATAGGGTGTGTAATATATATTTACTGTACATTTTGATATTTTTTGTACAGTATATAATAAATATTTGGTGTCCTTTTGATATTTTATGTGAATTTTATAATAGATATTTGGTGTAGTTTTTGATATTTTACATAGGGTGTGTAATATATATTTACTGTAATTTTTGATATTTTATTTACAGTAAATAATATACATTTGGTGTAATTTTTGATATTTTATGTACAGCATATTAAATATAATTACTGTAGTTTTTGATAGTTTATTTACAGTATATATAACACATATTTGGTGTACTTTTTGATATTTTATATACAGTATGTAATATATATTTACTGTAATTTTTGATAATTTATTTACAGTATATAAAATGTATTTTGTGTACTTTTAGTTAATATTATATATACAATATATGAAATATTTTTACTGTACATTTTGATATATTATGTACAGTATAGAAGATATAATTGGTGTCCTTTTGATATTTTATGTAAATTATATAATATATATTTGGTGAAGTTTGTGATATTTTACATAGGGTGTGTAATATATATTTACTGTACTTTATGATATTTTATTTACAGTATATAATATACATTTGGTTTAATTTTTGATATTTTATGTACAGTATATTAAATGTAATTACAGTAGTTTTTGATAGTTTATTTACAGTATATATTACACATATTTGGTGTACTTTTTGATATTTTATGTACAGTAATTAATATATATTTACTGTACTTTTTGATATTTTATTTACTGTATATAAAATGTATTTGGTGTACTTTTAGTTAATATTATATGTACAATATATGAAATATATTTACTGTACATATTGATATTTTATGTACACTATATAAGATATATTTGGTGTCCTTTTGATATTTTATGTAAATTATATAATATATATTTGGTGTAGATTGTGATATTTTACATATGGTGTGTAATATATATTTACTGTACATTTTGATATTTTATTTACACTATATAAAATGTATTTGGTGTACTTTTAGTTAATATTATATGTACAATATATGAAATATATTTACTGTACATTTGATAATTTATGTACAGTATATAAGATATATTTGGTGTCCTTTTGATATTTTATGTGAATTTTGTAATATATATTTGGTGTAGTTTTTGATATTTTACGTAGGGTGTGTAATATATATTTACTGTAATTTTTGATATTTTATTTACAGAAAATAGTATACATTTGGTGTAATTTTTGATATTTTATGTACAGTATATTAAATATAATTATTGTAGTTTTTGATTGTTTATTTACAGTATATATAACACATATTGGTGTACTTTTTGATATTTTATGTACAGTATGTAATATATGTTTACTGTAATTTTTGATAATTTATTTACAGTATATAAAATGTATTTGGTGTACTTTTAGTTAATATTATATGTACAATATATGAAATATATTTACTGTAATTTTTGATATTTTATGAACAGTATAGAAGATATATTTGGTGTCCTTTTGATATTTTATGTAAATTATATTATATATACTTGGTGTAGTTTGTGATATTTTACATAGGGTGTGTAATATATATTTACTGTACATTTTGATATTTTTTGTACAGTATTTAATAAATATTTGGTGTCCTTTTGATATTTTATGTGAATTTTATAATAGATATTTGGTGTAGTTTTTGATATTTTACATAGGGTGTGTAATATATATTTACTGTACTTTTTGATATTTTATTTACAGTAAATAATATACATTTGGTTTAATTTTTGATATTTTATGTACAGTATATTAAATATAATTACTGCAGTTTTTGATAGTTTATTTACAGTATATAAAACACAAATTTGGTGTACTTTTTGATATTTTATGTACAGAATGTAATATATATTTACTGTACATTTTGATAATTTATTTACAGTTTATAAAATGTATTTGGTGTACTTTTAGTTAATATTATATGTACAATATATGAAATATATTTACTGTACATTTTGATATTTCATGTTCAGTATATAAGATATATTTGGTGTCCTTTTGATATTTTATGTAAATTATATAATATATATTTGGTGTAGATTGTGATATTTTACATAGGGTGTGTAATATATATTTACTGTACTTTTTGGTATTTTCTTTACAGTAAATAATATATATTTGGTGTAATTTTTGATATTTTATGTACAGTATATTAAATATAATTAGTGAAGTTTTGATAGTTTATTTACAGTATATATAACACATATTTGGTGTACTTTTTGATATTTTATGTACAGTATGTAATATATATTTACTGTAATTTTTGATAATTTATTTACAGTATATAAAATGAATTTGGTGTACTTTTAGTTAATATTATATATACAATATATGAAATATATTTACTGTACATTTTGATATTTTATGTACAGTATAGAAGATATATTTGGTGTCCTTTTGATATTTTATGTAAATTATATAATATATATTTGGTGAAGTTTGTGATATTTTACATAGGGTGTGTAATATATATTTAGTGTACTTTTTGATATTTTATTTACAGTATATAATATACATTTGGTGTAATTTTTGATATTTTATGTACAGTTTATTAAATATAATTAGTGTAGTTTTGATAGTTTATTTACAGTATATATAACACATATTTGGTGTACTTTTTGATATTCTATGTACAGTATGTAATATATGTTTACTGTAATATTTGATAATGTATTTACAGTATATAAAATGTATTTGGTGTCCTTTTAGTTAATATTATATGTACAATATGTGAAATATATTTACTGTAGTTTTTGATATTTTATGTACAGTATATAAGATATATTTGGTGTCCTTTTGATATTTTATGTAAATTATATGATATATATTTGGTGTAGATTGTGATATTTTACATAGGGTGTGTAATATATATTTACTGTACTTTTTGATATTTTATTTACAGTAAATAATATACATTTGGTTTAATTTTTGATATTTTATGTACAGTATATTAAATATAATTACTGCAGTTTTTGATAGTTTACTTACAGTATATAAAACACAAATTTGGTGTACTTTTTGATATTTTATGTACAGAATGTAATATATATTTACTGTACATTTTGATATTTTATTTACAGTATATAAAATGTATTTGGTGTACTTTTAGTTAATATTTTATGTTCAATATATGAAATATATTTACCGTACATTTTGATATTTCATGTTCAGTATATAAGATATATTTGGTGTCCTTTTGGTATTTTATGTAAATTATATAATATATATTTGGTGTAGTTGGTGATATTTTACATAGGGTGTGTAATATATATTTACTGTACTTTTTGGTATTTTCTTTACAGTAAATAATATACATTTGGTGTAATTTTTGATATTTTATGTACAGTATATTAAATATAATTACTGTAGTTTTTGATAGTTTATTTACATTATATATAACACATATTTGGTGTACTTTTTGATATTTTATGTACAGTATGTAATATATATTTACTGTATTTTTGATATTTTATTTACAGTATATAAAATGTATTTGGTGTACTTTTAGTTAATATTATATGTACAATATAGGAAATATATTTACTGTAGATTTTGATATTTTATGTACACTATATAAGATATATTTGGTGTCCTTTTGATATTCTATGTAAATTATATAATATATATTTGGTGTAGTTTGTGATATTTTACATAGGGTGTGTAAGATATATTTAGTGTACTTTTTGATATTTTATTTACAGTAAATAATATACATTTGGTGTAATTTTTGATATTTTATGTACAGTATGTTAAATATAATTACTGCAGTTTTTGATAGTTTATTTACAGTATATATAACACATATTTGGTGTACTTTTTGATATTTTATGTACAGAATGTAATATATATTTACTGTACTTTTGATTTTTTATTTACAGTATATAAAATGTATTTGGTGTACTTTTAGTTAATATTATATGTACAATATATGAAATATATTTACTGTACATTTTGATATTGCATGTTCAGTATATAAGATATATTTGGTGTCCTTTTGATATTTTATGTAAATTATATAATATATATTTGGTGTAGTTTGTGATATTTTACATAGGGTGTGTAATATATATTTACTGTACTTTTTGGTATTTTCTTTACAGTAAATAATATATATTTGGTGTAATTTTTGATATTTTATGTACAGTATATTAAATATAATTAGTGTAGTTTTGATAGTTTATTTACATTATATATAACACATATTTGGTGTACATTTTTATATATTATGTACAGTATGTAATATATATTTACTGTAATTTTTGATAATTTATTTACTGTATATAAAATGTATTTGGTGTACTTTTAGTTAATATTATATGTACAATATATGAAATATATTTACTGTACATTTTGATATTTTATGTACAGTATATAATCTATATTTGGTGTCCTTTTGATATTTTATGTAAATTGTATAATATATATTTGGTGTAGATTGTGATATTTTACATAGGGTGTGTAATATATATTTACTGTACTTTTTGGTATTTTCTTTACAGTAAATAATATATATTTGGTGCAATTTTTGATATTTTATGTACAGTATATTAAATATAATTAGTGTAGTTTTGATAGTTTATTTACAGTATATATAACACATATTTGGTGTACTTTTTGATATTTTATGTACAGTATGTAATATATATTTACTGTAATTTTTGATAATTTATTTACAGTATATAAAATGAATTTGGTGTACTTTTAGTTAATATTATATATACAATATATGAAATATATTTACTGTACATTTTGATATTTTATGTACAGTATAGAAGATATATTTGGTGTCCTTTTGATATTTTATGTAAATTATATAATATATATTTGGTGAAGTTTGTGATATTTTACATAGGGTGTGTAATATATATTTAGTGTACTTTTTGATATTTTATTTACAGTATATAATATACATTTGGTGTAATTTTTGATATTTTATGTACAGTTTATTAAATATAATTAGTGTAGTTTTGATAGTTTATTTACAGTATATATAACACATATTTGGTGTACTTTTTGATATTCTATGTACAGTATGTAATATATGTTTACTGTAATATTTGATAATGTATTTACAGTATATAAAATGTATTTGGTGTCCTTTTAGTTAATATTATATGTACAATATGTGAAATATATTTACTGTAGTTTTTGATATTTTATGTACAGTATATAAGATATATTTGGTGTCCTTTTGATATTTTATGTAAATTATATGATATATATTTGGTGTAGATTGTGATATTTTACATAGGGTGTGTAATATATATTTACTGTACTTTTTGATATTTTATTTACAGTAAATAATATACATTTGGTTTAATTTTTGATATTTTATGTACAGTATATTAAATATAATTACTGCAGTTTTTGATAGTTTACTTACAGTATATAAAACACAAATTTGGTGTACTTTTTGATATTTTATGTACAGAATGTAATATATATTTACTGAACATTTTGATATTTTATTTACAGTATATAAAATGTATTTGGTGTACTTTTAGTTAATATTTTATGTTCAATATATGAAATATATTTACTGTACATTTTGATATTTCATGTTCAGTATATAAGATATATTTGGTGTCCTTTTGGTATTTTATGTAAATTATATAATATATATTTGGTGTAGTTGGTGATATTTTACATAGGGTGTGTAATATATATTTACTGTACTTTTTGGTATTTTCTTTACAGTAAATAATATACATTTGGTGTAATTTTTGATATTTTATGTACAGTATATTAAATATAATTACTGTAGTTTTTGATAGTTTATTTACATTATATATAACACATATTTGGTGTACTTTTTGATATTTTATGTACAGTATGTAATATATATTTACTGTATTTTTGATATTTTATTTACAGTATATAAAATGTATTTGGTGTACTTTTAGTTAATATTATATGTACAATATAGGAAATATATTTACTGTAGATTTTGATATTTTATGTACACTATATAAGATATATTTGGTGTCCTTTTGATATTCTATGTAAATTATATAATATATATTTGGTGTAGTTTGTGATATTTTACATAGGGTGTGTAAGATATATTTAGTGTACTTTTTGATATTTTATTTACAGTAAATAATATACATTTGGTGTAATTTTTGATATTTTATGTACAGTATGTTAAATATAATTACTGCAGTTTTTGATAGTTTATTTACAGTATATATAACACATATTTGGTGTACTTTTTGATATTTTATGTACAGAATGTAATATATATTTACTGTACTTTTGATTTTTTATTTACAGTATATAAAATGTATTTGGTGTACTTTTAGTTAATATTATATGTACAATATATGAAATATATTTACTGTACATTTTGATATTGCATGTTCAGTATATAAGATATATTTGGTGTCCTTTTGATATTTTATGTAAATTATATAATATATATTTGGTGTAGTTTGTGATATTTTACATAGGGTGTGTAATATATATTTACTGTACTTTTTGGTATTTTCTTTACAGTAAATAATATATATTTGGTGTAATTTTTGATATTTTATGTACAGTATATTAAATATAATTAGTGTAGTTTTGATAGTTTATTTACATTATATATAACACATATTTGGTGTACATTTTGATATATTATGTACAGTATGTAATATATATTTACTGTAATTTTTGATAATTTATTTACTGTATATAAAATGTATTTGGTGTACTTTTAGTTAATATTATATGTACAATATATGAAATATATTTACTGTACATTTTGATATTTTATGTACAGTATATAATCTATATTTGGTGTCCGTTTGATATTTTATGTAAATTATATAATATATATTTGGTGTAGATTGTGATATTTTACATAGGGTGTGTAATATATATTTACTGTACTTTTTGGTATTTTCTTTACAGTAAATAATATATATTTGGTGTAATTTTTGATATTTTATGTACAGTATATTAAATATAATTAGTGTAGTTTTGATAGTTTATTTACAGTATATATAACACATATTTGGTGTACTTTTTGATATTTTATGTACAGTATGTAATATATATTTACTGTAATTTTTGATAATTTATTTACAGTATATAAAATGAATGTGGTGTACTTTTAGTTAATATTATATATACAATATATGAAATATATTTACTGTACATTTTGATATTTTATGTACAGTATAGAAGATATATTTGGTGTCCTTTTGATATTTTATGTAAATTATATAATATATATTTGGTGAAGTTTGTGATATTTTACATAGGGTGTGTAATATATATTTACTGTACTTTTTGATATTTTATTTACAGTATATAATATACATTTGGTGTAATTTTTGATATTTTATGTACAGTATATTAAATATAATTAGTGTAGTTTTGATAGTTTATTTACAGTATATATAACACATATTTGGTGTACTATTTGATATTTTATGTACAGTATGTAATATATGTTTACTGTAATATTTGATAATGTATTTACAGTATATAAAATGTATTTGGTGTACTTTTAGTTAATATTATATGTACAATATATGAAATATATTTACTGTAGTTTTTGATATTTTATGTACAGTATATAAGATATATTTGGTGTCCTTTTGATATTTTATTTAAATTATATGACATATATTTGGTGTAGATTGTGATATTTTACATAGGGTGTGTAATATATATTTACTGTACTTTTTGATATTTTATTTACAGTAAATAATATACATTTGGTTTAATTTTTGATATTTTATGTACAGTATATTAAATATAATTACTGCAGTTTTTGATAGTTTATTTACAGTATATAAAACAAAAATTTGGTGTACTTTTTGATATTTTATGTACAGAATGTAATATATATTTACTGTACTTTTGATATTTTATTTACAGTATCTAAAATGTATTTGGTGTACTTTTAATTAATATTATATGTACAATATATGAAATATATTTACTGTACATTTTGATATTTCATGTTCAGTTTATAAGATATAATTGGTGTCCTTTTGATATTTTATGGAAATTATATAATATATATTTGGTGTAGTTTGTGATATTTTACATAGGGTGTGTAATATATATTTACTGTATTTTTGGTATTTTCTTTACAGTAAATAATATATATTTGGTGTAATTTTTGATATTTTATGTACAGTATATTAAATATAATTAGTGTAGTTTTGATAGTTTATTTACAGTATATATAACACATATTTGGTGTACTTTTTGATATTTTATGTACAGTATGTAATATATATTTACTGTAATTTTTGATAATTTTTTACTGTATATAAAATGTATTTGGTGTACTTTTAGTTAATATTATATGTACAATATATGAAATATATTTACTGTACATTTTGATATTTTATGTACAGTATATAATCTATATTTGGTGTCCTTTTGATATTTTATGTAAATTATATAATATATATTTGGTGTAGATTGTGATATTTTACATAGGGTGTGTAATATATATTTACTGTACTTTTTGGTATTTTCTTTACAATAAATAATATATATTTGGTGTAATTTTTGATATTTTATGGACTGTATATTAAATATAATTAGTGTAGTTTTGATAGTTTATTTACAGTATATATAACACATATTTGGTGTACTTTTTGATATTTTATGTACAATATGTAATATATATTTACTGTAATTTTTGATAATTTATTTACAGTATATAAAATGTATTTGGTGTACTTTTAGTTAATATTATATATACAATATATGAAATATATTTACTGTACATTTTGATATTTTATGTACAGTATAGAAGATATATTTGGTGTCCTTTTGATATTTTATGTAAATTATATAATATATATTTGGTGAAGTTTGTGATATTTTACATAGGGTGTGTAATATATATTTAGTGTACTTTTTGATATTTTATTTACAGTATATAATATACATTTGGTGTAATTTTTGATATTTTATGTACAGTATATTAAATATAATTACTGTAGTTTTTGATAGTTTATTTACAGTATATATTACACATATTTGGTGTACTTTTTGATATTTTATGTACGGTATGTAATTTATATTTACTGTATATTTGATATTTAATTTACAGTATATAAAATGTATTTGGTGTAATTTTAGTTAATATTATATGTACAATATATGAAATATATTTACTGTACATTTGATAATTTATGTACAGTATATAAGATATATTTGGTGTCCTTTTGATATTTTATGTGAATTTTATAATAGATATTTGGTGTAGTTTTTGATATTTTACGTAGGGTGTGTAATATATATTTACTGTAATTTTTGATATTTTATTTACAGAAAATAATATACATTTGGTGTAATTTTTGATATTTTATGTACAGTATATTAAATATAATTACTGTAGTTTTTGATTGTTTATTTACAGTATATATAACACATATTTGGTGTACTTTTTGATATTTTATGTACAGTATGTAATATATGTTTACTGTAATATTTGATAATTTATTTACAGTATATAAAATGTATTTGGTGTACTTTTAGTTAATATTATATGTACAATATATGAAATATATTTACTGTAATTTTTGATATTTTATGAACAGTATAGAAGATATATTTGGTGTCCTTTTGATATTTTATGTCAATTATATAATATATATTTGGTGTAGTTTGTGATATTTTACATAGGGTGTGTAATATATATTTACTGTACATTTTGATATTTTTTGTACAGTATACAATAAATATTTGGTGTCCTTTTGATATTTTATGTGAATTTTATAATAGATATTTGGTGTAGTTTTTGATATTTTACGTAGGGTGTGTAATATATATTTACTGTAATTTTTGATATTTTATTTACAGTAAATAATATACATTTGGTGTAATTTTTGATATTTTATGTACAGTATATTAAATATAATTACTGTAGTTTTTGATTGTTTATTTACAGTATATATAACACATATTTGGTGTACTTTTTGATATTTTATGTACAGTATGTAATATATGTTTACTGTAATTTTTGATAATTTATTTACAGTATATAAAATGTATTTGGTGTACTTTTAGTTAATATTATATGTACAATATATGAAATATATTTACTTTAGTTTTTGATATTTTATGAACAGTATAGAAGAAATATTTGGTGTCCTTTTGATATTTTATGTAAATTATATAATATGTATTTGGTGTAGTTTGTGATATTTTACATAGGGTGTGTAATATATATTTACTGTACTTTTTGATATTTTATGTACAGTATATAATAAATATTTGGTGTCCTTTTGATATTTTATGTGAATTTTATAATAGATATTTGGTGTAGTTTTTGATACTTTACATAGGGTGTGTAATATATATTTACTGTAATTTTTGATATTTTATTTACAGTAAATAATATACATTTGGTGTAATTTTTGATATTTTATGTACAGTATATTAAATATAATTACTGTAGTTTTTGATAGTTTATTTACAGTATATATAACACATATTTGGTGTACTTTTTGATATTTTATATACAGTATGTAATATATATTTACTGTAATTTTTGATAATTTATTTACAGTATATAAAATGTATTTGGTGTACTTTTAGTTAATATTATATATACAATATATGAAATATTTTTACTGTACATTTTGATATTTTATGTACAGTATAGAAGATATAATTGGAGTCCTTTTGATATTTTATGTAAATTATATAATATATATTTGGTGAAGTTTGTGATATTTTACATAGGGTGTGTAATATATATTTATTGTACTTTATGATATTTTATTTACAGTATATAATATACATTTGGTTTAATTTTTGATATTTTATGTACAGTATATTAAATATAATTACAGTAGTTTTTGATAGTTTATTTACAGTATATATTACACATATTTGGTGTACTTTTTGATATTTTATGTACACTATGTAATATATATTTACTGTACTTTTTGATATTTTATTTACTGTAAATAAAATGTATTTTGTGTACTTTTAGTTAATATTATATGTACAATATATGAAATATATTTACTGTACATTTTGATATTTTATGTACACTATATAAGATATATTTAGTGTCCTTTTGATATTTTATGTAAATTATAAAATATATATTTGGTGTAGATTGTGATATTTTACATATGGTGTGTTATATATATTTACTGTACATTTTGATATTTTATTTACGCTATATAAAATGTATTTGGTATACTTTTAGTTAATATTATATGTACAATATATGAAATATATTTACTGTACATTTGATAATTTATGTACAGTATATAAGATATATTTGGTGTCCTTTTGATATTTTATGTGAATTTTCTAATATATATTTGGTGTAATTTTTGATATTTTATGTACAGTATATTAAATATAATTACTGTAGTTGTTGATTGTTTATTTACAGTATATGTAACACATATTTGGTGTACTTTTTGATATTTTATGTACAGTATGTAATATATATTTACTGTAATTTTTGATAATTTATTTACAGTATATAAAATGTATTTGGTGTACTTTTAGTTAATATTATATGTACAATACATGAAATATATTTACTGTATTTTTTGATATTTTATGAACAGTATAGAAGATATATTTGGTGTCCTTATGATATTTTATGTAAATTATATAATATATATTTGGTGTAGTTTGTGATATTTTACATAGGGTGTGTAATATATATTTACTGTACTTTTTGATATTTTATTTACAGTATATAATATACATTTGGTGTAATTTTTGATATTTTATGTACAGTATATTAAATATAATTACTGTAGATTTTGATAGTTTATTTACAGTATATATAACACATATTTGGTGTACTTTTTGATATTTTATGTACACAATGTTATATATATTTACTGTACTTTTCGATATTTTATTTACAGTATATAAAATATATTTGGTGTACTTTTAGTTAATATTATGTGTACAATATATGAAATATATTTACTGTATTTTTGATATTTTATGTACAGTATGTAATATATATTTGGTGTCCTTTTGATATTTTATGTCAATTTTATAATATATATTTGGTGTAGTTTTTGATATTTTACATAGGGTGTGTAATATATATTTACTGTAATTTTTCATATTTTATTTACAGTAAATAATAAACTTTTGGTGTAATTTTTGATATTTTATGTACAGTATATTAAATATAATTACTGTAGTTTTTGATAGTTTATTTACAGTATATATAACACATATTTGGTGTACATTTTGATATTTTATGTACAGTATGTAATATATATTTACTGAAATTTTGATAATTTATTTACAGTATATAAAATGTATTTGGTGTACTTTTAGTTAATATTATATATACAATATATGAAATATATTTACTGTACTTTTTGATATTTTATGTACATTATAGAAGATATATTTGGTGTCCTTTTGATATTTTATGTAAATTATATAATATATATTTGGTGTAGTTTGTGATATTTTACATAGGGTGTGTAATTTATATTTACTGTACTTTTTGATATTTTATTTACAGTATATAATATACATTTGGTGTAATATTTGATATTTTATGTACAGTATATTAAATATAATTACTGTAGTTTTTGATAGTTTATTTACAGTATATATAACACATATTTGGTGTACTTTTTGATATTTTATGTACAGTATGTAATATATATTTACTGTAATTTTTGATAATTTATTTACAGTATACAAAATGTATTTGGTGTACTTTTAGTTAATATTATATGCACAATATATGAAATATATTTACTGTAGTTTTTGATATTTTATGTACAGTATAGAAGATATATTTGGTGTCCTTTTGATATTTTATGTAAATTATATAATATATACTTGGTGTAGATTGTGATATTTTACATATGGTGAGCAATATATATTTACTGTACTTCTTGGTATTTTATTTACAGTAAATAATATACATTTGGTGTAATTTTTGATATTTTATGTACAGTATGTTAAATATAATTACTGTAGTGTTTTAGAGTTTATTTACAGTATATATAACACATATTTGGTGTACATTTTGATATTTTATGTACATTATGTAATATATATTTACTGTACTTTTTGATATTTTATTTACAGTATACAAAATGTATTTGGTGTACTTTTAGTTAATATTATATGTACAATATATGCAATATATTTACTGTACATTTTGATATTTTATGTACAGTATAGAAGATATATTTGGTGTCCTTTTGATATTTTATGTAAATTATATAATATATATTTGGTGTAGATTGTGATATTTTACATAGGGTGTGTAAGATATATTTACTGTACTTTTTGATATTTTATTTACAGTAAATAATATACATTTGGTGTAATTTTTGATATTTTATGTAGAGTATATTAAATATAATTACTGTAGTTTTTGATAGTTTATTTACAGTATATATTACACATATTTGGTGTACTTTTTGATATTTTATGTACAGTATGTAATATATATTTACTGTACTTTTTGATATTTTATTTACAGTATATAAAATGTATTTGGTGTACTTTTAGTTAATATTACATGTACAGTATATGAAATATATTTACTGTACTTTTTGATATTTTATGTACAGTATATAATATATACTTGGTGTCCTTTTGATATATTAGGTAAATTACATAATATATATATGTTGTAGTTTCTGATATTTTACATAGGGTGTGTAATATATATTTACTGTACTTTTTGATATTTTATTTACAGTAAATAATATATATTTGGTGTAATTTTTGATATTTTATGTACAGTATATTAAATATAATTAGTGTAGTTTTGATAGTTTATTTACAGTATATATAACACATATTTGGTGTACTTTTTCATATTTTATGTACAGTATGTAATATATATTTACTGTACTAATTGATATTTTATTTACAGTATATAAAATGTATTTGGTGTACTTTTAGTTAATATTATATGTACAATATATGAAATATATTTACTGTACATTTTGATATTTTATGTACAGTATATATGATATATTTGGTGTCCTTTTGATATTTTAGGTAAATTATATAATTTATATTTGGTGTAGATTGTGATATTTTACATAGGGTGTGTAAGATATATTTACTGTTCTTTTTGATATATTATTTACAGTAAATAACGTACATTTGGTTTAATTTTTGATATTTCATGTACAGTATATTTAATATAATTACTGTAGTTTTTGATAGTTTATTTACAGTATATATAACACATATTTGGTGTACTTTTTGATATTTTATGTACAGAATGTGATATATATTTACTGTACTTTTTGATATTTTATTTACAGTATATAAAATGTATTTGGTGTACTTTTAGTTAATATTATATGTACAATATATGAAATATATTTACTGTACATTTTGATATTTTCTGTTCAGTATATAAGGTATATTTGGTGTCCTTTTGATACTTTCTGTAAATTATATCATATATATTTGGTGTAGTTTGTGATATTTTACATAGGGTGTGTAATATATATTTACTGTACTATTTGGTATTTTATTTACAGTAAATAATATACATTTGGTGTAATTTTTGATATTTTATGTACAGTATATTAAATATAATTACTGTAATTTTGATAGTTTATTTACAGTATATATAACACATATTTGGTGTACTTTTTGATATTTTATGTACAGTATGTAATATATATTTACTGTACTTTTTGATATTTTATTTTCAGTATACAAAATGTATTTGGTGTACTTTTAGTTAATAATATATGTACAATGTATGAAATATATATACTGTACTTTTTGATATTTTATGTACAATATATAAGATATATTTGGTGTCCTTTTTATATTCTATGTAAATTATATAATATATATTTGTTGTAATTTTTGATATTTTACATAGGGTGTGTAGTATATATTTACTGTCCTTTTTGATATTTTATTTACAGTATTTAATTTATATTTGGTGTAATTTTTGATATTTTATATACAGTACATTGAATATGATTACTGTAGTTTTTGATATTTACAGTATATATAACACATATTTGGTGTACTTTTTGATATTTTATGTACAGTATGTAATATATTTACTGTACTTTTGATATTTTATTTACAGTATATAAAATATGTTTGGTGTACTTTTAGTTAATATTAAATGTACACGATATGAAATATATTTACTGTACTTTTTGATAATTTATGTACAGTGTATAATATATATTTGGTGTCCTTTTGATATTTTATGTGAATTTTAAAATATATATTTGGTGTAGTTTTTGATATTTTACATAGGGTGTGTAATATATATTTACTGTAATTTTTGATATATTATTTACAGTAAATAATATACATTTGGTGTAATTTTTGATATTTTATGTACAGTATATTATGTATAATTACTGTAGTTTTTGATTGTTTATTTACAGTATATATAACACATATTTGGTGTACTTTTTGATATTTTATGTACAGTATGTAATATATATTTACTGTAATTTTTGATAATTTATTTACAGTATATAAAATGTATTTGGTGTACTTTTATTTAATATTATATATAGAATATATGAAATATATTTACTGTACTTTTTGATGTTTCATGTTCAGTATATAAGGTATATTTTGTGTCCTTTTGATATATTATGTAAATTATATAATATATATGGTGTAGTTTCTGATATCTTACATAGGGTGCGTAATATATATTTACTGTAATTTTTGATATTTTATTTACAGTAAATAATAAATATTTGGTGTAATTTTTGATATTTTATGTACAGTATATTAAATATAATTACTGCAGTTTTTGATAGTTTATTTACAGTATATATAACACAAATTTGGTGTACTTTTTGATATTTTATGTACAGAATGTAATATATATTTACTGTACATTTTGATATTTTATTTACAGTATATAAAATGTATTTGGTGTACTTTTAGTTAATATTATATGTTCAATATATGAAATATATTTACTGTAATTTTTGATATTTTATGAACAGTATAGAAGATATATTTGGTGTCCTTTTGATATTTTATGTAAATTATAAAATATATATTTGGTGTAGTTTGTGATATTTTACATGGGGTGTGTAATATGTATTTAGTGTACTTTTTGATATTTTATTTACAGTATATAATATACATTTGGTGTAATTTTTGATATTTTATGTACAGTATAGTAAATATAATTACTGTAGTTTTTGATAGTTTATTTACAGTATATATAACACATATTTGGTGTACTTGTTGATATTTTATGTACAGTATGTAATATATATTTACTGTACTTTTCGATATTTCATTTACAGTATATAAAATATATTTGGTGTACTTTTAGTTAATATTATATGTACAATATATGAAATATATTTACTGTACATTTGATATTTCATGTTCAGTATATAAGGTATATTTGGTGTCCTTTTGATATATTATGTAAATTATATAATATATATATGGTGTAGTTTCTGATATTTTACATAGGGTGTGTAATATATATTTACTGTACTTTTTGATATTTTATTTACAGTAAATAATATATATTTGGTGTAATTTTTGATATTTTATGTACAGTATATTAAATATAATTAGTGTAGTTTTGATAGTTTATTTACAGTATATATAACACATATTTGGTGTACTTTTTCATATTTTATGTACAGTATGTAATATATATTTACTGTACTAATTGATATTTTATTTACAGTATATAAAATGTTTTTGGTGTACTTTTAGTGAATATTATATGTACAATATATGAAATATATTTACTGTACATTTTGATATTATATGTACAGTATATATGATATATTTGGTGTCCTTTTGATATTTTATGTAAATTATATAATATATATTTGGTGTAGATTGTGATATTTTACATAGGGTGTGTAAGATATATTTACTGTTCTTTTTGATATTTTATTTACAGTAAATAACGTACATTTGTTTTAATTTTTGATATTTCATGTACAGTATATTTAATATAATTACTGCAGTTTTTGATAGTTTATTTACTGTATATATAACACATATTTGGTGTACTTTTTGATATTTTATGTACAGAATGTGATATATATTTACTGTAATTTTTGATATTTTATTTACAGTATATAAAATGTATTTGGTGTACTTTTAGTTAATATTATATGTACAATATATGAAATATATTTACTGTACATTTTGATATTTTCTGTTCAGTATATAAGGTATATTTGGTGTCCTTTTGATACTTTATGTAAATTATATAATATGTATTTGGTGTAGTTTGTGATATTTTCCAAAGGGTGTGTAATATATATTTACTGTACTATTTGCTATTTTATTTACAGTAAATAATATACATTTGGTGTAATTTTTGATATTTTATGTACAGTATATTAAATATAATTACTGTAGTTTTTGATAGTTTCTTTACAGTATATATAACACATATTTGGTGTACATTTTGATATTTTATGTACAGTATGTAATATATATTTACTGTTATTTTTGATAATTTATTTACAGTATATAAAATATATTTGGTGTACTTTTAGTTAATATTATATATACAATATATGAAATATATTTACTGTACTTTTTGATATTTTATGTACAGTATGGAGGATATATTTGGTGTCCTTTTGATATTTTATGTAAATAATGTAATATATATTTGGTGAAGTTTGTGATATTTTACATAGGTTGTGTAATTTATATTTACTGTAGTTTTTGATATTTTATTTACAGTATATAATATACATTTGGTGTAATATTTGATATTTTATGTACAGTATATTAAATATAATTACTGTAGTTTTTGATAGTTTATTTACAGTATATATAACACATATTTGGTGTACTTTTTGATATTTTATGTACAGTATGTAATATATATTTACGGTAATTTTTGATAATTTATTTACAGTATACAAAATGTATTTGGTGTACTTTTAGTTAATATTATATGTACAATATATGAAATATATTTACTGTACTTTTTGATATTTTATGTACAGTTTAGAAGATATATTTGGTGTCCTTTTGATATTTTATGTAAATTATATAATATATATTTGGTGTAGATTGTGATATTTTACATATGGTGTGCAATATATATTTACTGTACTTTTTGATATTTTATTTACAGTAAATAATATACATTTGGTGTAATTTTTGATATTTTATGTACAGTATATTAAATATAATTACTGTAGTATTTTATAGTTTATTTACAGTATATATAACACATATTTGGTGTACTTTTTGATATTTTATGTACAGAATGTAATATATATTTAGTGTACTTTGTGAAATTTTATTTACAGTATATAAAATGTATTTGGTGTACTTTTAGTTAATATTATATGTACAATATATGAAATATATTTACTGAAAGTTTTGATATTTTATGTACAGTATAGAAGATATATTTGGTGTCCTTTTGATATTTTATGTAAATTACATAATATATATTTGGTGTAGTTTGTGATATTTTACATAGGGTGTGTAATATATATTTACTGTACTTTTTGATATTTTATTTACAGTATATAATATACATTTGGTGTAATTTTTGATATTTTATGTACAGTATAGTAAATATAATTACTGTAGTTTTTGATAGTTTATTTACAGTATATATTACACATATTTGGAGTACTTTTTGATATTTTATGTGCACTATGTAATAGATATTTACTGTACGTTTTGATATTTTATTTACAGTATATAAAATGTATTTGGTGTACTTTTAGTTAATATTACATGTACAATATATGAAATATATTTACTGTACTTTTTGATATTTTATGTACAGTATATAATATATATTTGGTGTCCTTTTGATATTTTATATGAATTTTATAATATATATTTGGTGTAGTTTTTGATAATTTCCATAGGGTGTGTAATATATATTTACTGTAATTTTTAATATTTTATTTACAGTAAATAGTATACATTTGGTGTAATTTTTGATATTTTATGTACAGTATATTAAATATAATTACTGTAGATTTTGATTGTTTATTTACAGTATATATAACACATATTTGGTGTACTTTTTGATATTTTATGTACAGTATGTAATATATATTTACTGTAATTGTTGATAATTTATTTACAGTATATAAAATGTATTTGGTGTACTTTTAGTTAATATTATATATACAATATATGAAATATATTTACTGTACTTTTTGATATTTTATGTACAGTATAGAAGATATATTTGGTGTCCTTTTGATATATTATGTAAATTATAAAATATATATTTGGTGTAGTTTGTGATATTTTACATAGGGTGTGTAATGTATATTTACTGTACTTTTTGATATTTTATTTACAGTGTATAATATACATTTGGTGTAATTTTTGATATTTAATGTACAGTATATTAAATATAATTACTGTAGTTTTTGATAGTTTATTTACAGTATATATAACACATATTTGGTGTACTTTTTGATATTTTATGTACAGTATGTAATATATATTTACTGTACTTTTTGATATTTTATTTTCAGTATACAAAATGTATTTGGTGTACTTTTAGTTAATAATATATGTACAATGTATGAAATATATATGCTGTACTTTTTGATATTTCATGTTCAGTATATAAGGTATATTAGGTGTCCTTTTGATATATTATGTAAATTATATAATATATATATGATGTAGTTTCTGATATTTTACATAGGGTGTGTAATATATATTTACTGTACTTTTTGATATTTTATTTACAGTAAATAATATATATTTGGTGTAATTTTTGATATTTTATGTACAGTATATTAAATATAATTAGTGTAGTTTTGATAGTTTATTTACAGTATATATAACACATATTTGGTGTACTTTTTCATATTTTATGTACAGTATGTAATATATATTTACTGTACTTTTTGATATTTTATTTATAGTATATAAAATGTATTTAGTGTACTTTTAGTTAATATTATATGTACAATATATGAAATATATTTACTGTACATTTTGATATTTTATGTACAGTATATATGATATATTTGGTGTCCTTTTGATATTTTATGTAAATTATATAATATATATTTGGTGTAGATTGTGATATTTTACATAGGGTGTGTAAGATATATTTACTGTTCTTTTTGATATTTTATTTACAGTAAATAACGTACATTTGGTTTAATTTTTGATATTTCATGTACAGTATATTTAATATAATTACTGCAGTTTTTGATAGTTTATTTACAGTATATATAACACATATTTGGTGTACTTTTTGATATTTTATGTACAGAATGTGATATATATTTACTGTAATTTTTGATATTTTGTTTACAGTATATAAAATGTATTTGGTGTACTTTTAGTTAATATTATATATACAATATATGAAATATATTTACTGTACATTTTGATATATTCGGTTCAGTATATAAGGTATATTTGGTGTCCTTTTGATATTTTATGTAAATTATATAATATATATTTGGTGTAGTTTGTGATATTTTACATAGGGTGTGTCATATATATTTACTGTACTATTTGGTATTTTATTTACAGTAAATAATATACATTTGGTGTAATTTTTCATATTTTATGTACAGTATATTAAATATAATTACTGTAGTTTTTGATAGTTTATTTCCAGTATATATAACACATATTTGGTGTACTTTTTGATAATTTATGTACAGTATGTAATATATATTCACTGTAATTTTTGATATTTTATTTACACTATATAAAATGTATTTGGTGTACTTTTAGCTAATATTATATATACAATATATGAAATACATTTACTGTACTTTTTGATATTTTATGTACAGTATATACGATATATTTGGTGTCCTTTGGATATTTTATGTAAATTATATAATATATATTTGGTGTAGATTGTGATATTTTACATATGGGGTGCAATATATATTTACAGTACTTTTTGATATTTTATTTACAGTAAATAATATACATTTGGTGTAATTTTTGATATTTTATGTACAGTATATTAAATGTAATTACTGAAGTTTTTTATAGTTTATTTACTGTATATATAACACATATTTGGTGTACTTTTTGATATTTTATATACAGTATGTAATATATATTTACTGTACTTTTTGATATATTATTTACAGTATATAAAATGCATTTGGTGTACTTTTAGTTAATATTATATGTACAATATATGAAATATATTTACTGTACATTTTGATATTTTATGTACAGTATATAAGATATATTTGTTGTCCTTTTGATATTTTATGTAAATTATATAATATATATTTGGTGTATATTGTGATATTTTACATATGGTGCGTAATATATATTTACTGTTCTTTTTGATATTTTATTTACAGTATATAAAATGTATTTGGTGTACTTTTAGTTAGTATTATATGTACAATATATGAAATATATTTACTGTATTTTTGATATTTTATGTACAGTATAGAAGATATATTTGGTGTCCTTTTGATATTTTATGTAAATTATATAATATATATTTGGTGTAGATTGTGATATTTTACATATAGTGTGCAATATATATTTACTGTAATTTTTGATATTTTATTTACAGTAAATAATATGCATTTGGTGTAATTTTTGATATTTTATGTACAGTATATTAAATATAATTACTGTAGTATTTCATAGTTTATTTACAGTATATATAACACATATTTGTTGTACTTTTTGATATTTTATGTACAGTATGTAATATATATTTACTGTACATTTTGATATTTTATTTACAGTATATAAAATATATTTGTTGTATTTTTATTTAATATTATATGTACCATATATAAAATATATTTACTGTACATTTTGATATTTTATGTACAGTATATAAGATATAATTCGTGTCCTTTTGATATTTTATGTAAGTTATATAATATGTATTTGGTGTGGATTGTGATATTTTACATAGGGTGTGTAAGATATATTTACTGTACTTTTTGATATTTTATTTGCAGTAAATAATATACATTTGGTGTAATTTTTGATATTTTATGTACAGTATATTAAATATAATTACTGCAGTTTTTGATAGTTTATTTACAGTATATATAACACATATTTGGTGTACATTTTGATATTTTATGTACACTATGTAATATATATTTACTGTAATTTTTGATATTTTATTTACAGTATATAAAATGTATTTGGTGTACTTTTAGTTAATATTATATATACAATATATGAAATATATTTACTGTACTTTTTGATATTTTATGTACAGTATAGAAGATATATTTGGTGTCCTTTTGTTATTTTATGTAAATTATATAATATATATTTGGTGTAGTTTGTGATATTTTACGTAGGGTGTGTAATGTATATTTACTGTACTTTTTGATATTCTATTTACAATATATAATATACATTTGGTGTAATATTTGATATTTTATGTACAGTATATTAAATATAATTACTGTAGTTTTTGATAGTTTATTTACAGTATATATAACACATATTTGGTGTACTTTTTGATATTTTATGTACAGTATCTAATATATATTTACTGTATTTTTGATATTTTATTTTCAGTATACAAAATGTATTTGGTGTACTTTTAGTTAATAATATATGTACAATGTATAAAATATATATACTGTACTTTTTGATATTTTATGTACAATACATAAGATATATTTGGTGTCCTTTTTATATTCTATGTAAATTATATGATATATATTTGATGTAATTTTTGATATTTTACATAGGGTGTGTAGTATATATTTACTGTCCTTTTTGATACTTTATTTACAGTATTTAATTTATATTTGGTGTAATTTTTGATATTTTATATACAGTAGATTGAATATGATTACTGTAGTTTTTGATATTTACAGTATATATAACACATATTTGGTGTAATTTATGATATTTTATGTACAGTATGTAATATATATTTACTGTACTTTTTGATATTTTATTTACAGTATATAAAATGTATTTGGTGTACTTTTAGTTAATATTATATGTACAATATATGAAATATATTTACTGTACTTTTGATATTTTGTGTACAGTATAGAAGATATATTTGGTGTCCTTTTGATATTTTATGTAAATTACATAATATATATTTGGTGTCGTTTTTGATATTTTACATAGGGTGTGTCATATATGTTTACTGTACTTTGTGATATTTTATTTACAGTATATAATATACATTTGGTGTAATTTTTGATATTTTATGAACAGTATAGTAAATATAAATACTGTAGTTTTAGATAGATTATTTACAGTATATATAACACATATTTGGTGTACTTTTTGATATTTTATGTACAGTATGTAATATATATTTACTGTAATTTTTGATAATTTATTGACCGTATGTAAAATGTATTTGGTGTACTTTTAGTTAATATTATATGTGCAATATATGAAATATATTTACTGTACATTTTGATATTTTTTGTACAGTATAGAAGATATATTTGGTGTCCTTTTGGTATTTTATGTAAATTATATAATACATATTTGGTGTAGTTTTTGATATTTTACATAGGGTGTGTAATATATATTTACTGTACTTTTTGATATTTTATTTAGAGTAAATAATATACATTTGGTGTAATTTTTGATATTTTATGTACAGTATATTAAATATAATTACTGTAGATTTTTATAGTTTATTTACAGTATATATAACACATATTTGGTGTACTTTTTGATACTTTATGTACTGTATGTAACATATATTTACTGTAGTTTTTGATATTTTATTTACAGTACATGAAATGTATTTGGTGTACTTTTAGTTAATATAATATGTACAATATATGAAATATATTTACTGTACTTTTTGATATTTTATGTACAGTATATAATATATATTTGGTGTTCTTTTGATATTTTATGTGAATTTTATAATATATATTTAGTGTAGTTTTTGATATTTCCCATAGGGTGTGTAATGTATATTTACTGTAATTTTTGATATTTTATTTTCAGTAAATAATATACATTTGGTGTAGTTTTTGATATTTTAGGTACAGTATATTAAATATAATTACTGTAGTTTTTGATTGTGTATTTACAGTTTATATAACTCATATTTGGTGTACTTTTCGCTATTTTATGTACAGTATGTAATATATATTTACTGTAATTTTTGATAATTTATTTACAGTATGTAAAATGTATTTGGTGTACTTTTAGTTAATATTATATATATAATATATGAAATATATTTACTGAATTTTTCATATTTTTTGTACAGTATAGAAGATATATTTGGTGTCCTTTTGATATTTTATGTAAATTATATAATATATATTTGGTGTAGTTTGTGATATTTTACATAGGGTGTGTAATATATATTTACTGTACTTTTTGATATTTTATTTACAGTATATAATATACATTTGGTGTAATTTTTGATATTTTATGTACAGTATAGTAAATATAATTACTGTAGTTTTTGATAGTTTATTTACAGTATATATTACACATATTTGGAGTACTTTTTGATATATTATGTACACTATGTAATATATATTTACTGTACTTTTTGATATTTTATTTACAGTATATAAAATGTATTTGGTGTACTTTTAGTTTATATTTCATGTACAATATATGAAATATATTTACTGTACTTTTTGATATTTTATGTAGAGTATATAATATATATTTGGTGTCCTTTTTATATTCTATGTAAATTATATAATATATATTTAGTGTAATTTTTGATATTTTACATAGGGTGTGTAGTATATATTTACTGTCCTTTTTGATATTTTATTTACAGTATTTAATTTATATTTGGTGTAATTTTTGATATTTTATATACAGTACATTGAATATGATTACTGTAGTTTTTGATATTTACAGTATATATAACACATATTTGGTGTACTTTTTGATATTTTATGCACAGTATGTAATATATATTTAGTGTACATTTTGATATTTTATTTACAGTATATAAAATGTATTTGGTGAACTTTTAGTTAATATTATATGTGCAATATATGAAATATATTTACTGTACTTTTTGATATTTTTTGTACAGTATAGAAGATATATTTGGTGTCCTTTTGGTATTTTATGTAAATTATATAATATATATTTGGTGTAGTTTTTGATATTTTACATAGGGTGTGTAAAATATATTTACTGTACTTTTTGATATTTTATTTACACTATATAATATACATTTGGTGTAATTTTTGATATTTTATGTACAGTATATTAAATATAATTACTGTAGATTTTGATAGTTTATTTACAGTATGTATAACACATATTTGGTGTACTTTTTGATATTTTATGTACAGAATGTAATATATATTTACTATACTTTTGATATTTTATTTACAGTATATAAATTGTATTTGGTGTACTTTTAGTTAATATTATATGTACAATATATGAAATATATTTACTGTACATTTTGATATTTCATGTTCAGTATATAAGATATATTTGGTGTCCTTTTGATATTTCATGTAAATTATATAATATATATTTGGTGTAGTTTGTGATATTTTACATAGGGTGTGTAATATATATTTACTGTACTTTTTGATATTTTATTTACAGTATATAATATACATTTGGTGTAATTTTTGATATTTTATGTACAGTATATTAAATATAATTACTGTAGTTTTTGATAGTTTATTTACAGTATATATTACACATATTTGGTGTACTCTTTGGTATTTTATGTACAGTATGTAATATATATTTACATTATTTTTGATATTTTATTTACAGTATATTAAATGTATTTGGTGTACTTTTAGTTAATATTATATGTACAATATAGGAAATATATTTACTGTACATTTTGATATTTTCTGTTCAGTATATAAGGTATATTTGGTGTCCTTTTGATACTTTCTGTAAATTATATCATATATATTTGGTGTAGTTTGTGATATTTTACATAGGGTGTGTAATATATATTTACTGTACTATTTGGTATTTTATTTACAGTAAATAATATACATTTGGTGTAATTTTTGATATTTTATGTACAGTATATTAAATATAATTACTGTAATTTTGATAGTTTATTTACAGTATATATAACACATATTTGGTGTACTTTTTGATATTTTATGTACAGTATGTAATATATATTTACTGTACTTTTTGATATTTTATTTTCAGTATACAAAATGTATTTGGTGTACTTTTAGTTAATAATATATGTACAATGTATGAAATATATATACTGTACTTTTTGATATTTTATGTACAATATATAAGATATATTTGGTGGCCTTTTTATATTCTATGTAAATTATATAATATATATTTGTTGTAATTTTTGATATTTTACATAGGGTGTGTAGTATATATTTACTGTCCTTTTTGATATTTTATTTACAGTATTTGATTTATATTTGGTGTAATTTTTGATATTTTATATACAGTACATTGAATATGATTACTGTAGTTTTTGATATTTACAGTATATATAACACATATTTGGTGTACTTTTTGATATTTTATGTACAGTATGTAATATATTTACTGTATTTTTGATATTTTATTTACAGTATATAAAATATGTTTGGTGTACTTTTAGTTAATATTAAATGTACACGATATGAAATATATTTACTGTACTTTTTGATAATTTATGTACAGTGTATAATATATATTTGGTGTCCTTTTGATATTTTATGTGAATTTTAAAATATATATGTGGTGTAGTTTTTGATATTTTACATAGGGTGTGTAATATATATTTACTGTAATTTTTGATATTTTGTTTACAGTAAATAATATACATTTGGTGTAATTTTTGATATTTTATGTACAGTATATTATATATAATTACTGTAGTTTTTGATTGTTTATTTACAGTATATATAACACATATTTGGTGTACTTTTTGATATTTTATGTACAGTATGTAATATATATTTACTGTAATTTTGATAATTTATTTACAGTATATAAAATGTATTTGGTGTACTTTTATTTAATATTATATATAGAATATATGAAATATATTTACTGTACTTTTTGATGTTTCATGTTCAGTATATAAGGTATATTTTGTGTCCTTTTGATATATTATGTAAATTATATAATATATATGGTGTAGTTTCTGATATCTTACATAGGGTGCGTAATATATATTTACTGTAATTTTTGATATTTTATTTACAGTAAATAATATATATTTGGTGTAATTTTTGATATTTTATGTACAGTATATTAAATATAATTACTGCAGTTTTTGATAGTTTATTTACAGTATATATAACACAAATTTGGTGTACTTTTTGATATTTTATGTACAGAATGTAATATATATTTACTGTACATTTTGATATTTTATTTACAGTATATAAAATGTATTTGGTGTACTTTCAGTTAATATTATATGTTCAATATATGAAATATATTTACTGTAATTTTTGATATTTTATGAACAGTATAGAAGATATATTTGGTGTCCTTTTGATATTTTATGTAAATTATAAAATATATATTTGGTGTAGGTTGTGATATTTTACATGGGGTGTGTAATATATATTTAGTGTACTTTTTGATATTTTATTTACAGTATATAATATACATTTGGTGTAATTTTTGATATTTTATGTACAGTATAGTAAATATAATTACTGTAGTTTTTGATAGTTTATTTACAGTATATATAACACATATTTGGTGTACTTGTTGATATTTTATGTACACTATGTAATATATATTTACTGTACTTTTCGATGTTTCATTTACAGTATATAAAATATATTTGGTGTACTTTTAGTTAATATTATATGTACAATATATGAAATATATTTACTGTACATTTGATATTTCATGTTCAGTATATAAGGTATATTTGGTGTCCTTTTGATATATTATGTAAATTATATAATATATATATGGTGTAGTTTCTGATATTTTACATAGGGTGTGTAATATATATTTACTGTACTTTTTGATATTTTATTTACAGTAAATAATATATATTTGTTGTAATTTTTGATATTTTATGTACAGTATATTAAATATAATTAGTGTAGTTTTGATAGTTTATTTACAGTATATATAACACATATTTGGTGTACTTTTTCATATTTTATGTACAGTATGTAATATATATTTACTGTACTAATTGATATTTTATTTACAGTATATAAAATGTTTTTGGTGTACTTTTAGTGAATATTATATGTACAATATATGAAATATATTTACTGTACATTTTGATATTTTATGTACAGTATATATGATATATTTGGTGTCCTTTTGATATTTTATGTAAATTATATAATATATATTTGGTGTAGATTGTGATATTTTACATAGGGTGTGTAAGATATGTTTACTGTTCTTTTTGATATTTTATTTACAGTAAATAACGTACATTTGTTTTAATTTTTGATATTTCATGTACAGTATATTTAATATAATTACTGCAGTATTTGATAGTGTATTTACTGTATATATAACACATATTTGGTGTACTTTTTGATATTTTATGTACAGAATGTGATATATATTTACTGTAATTTTTGATATTTTATTTACAGTATATAAAATGTATTTGGTGTACTTTTAGTTAATATTATATGTACAATATATGAAATATATTTACTGTACATTTTGATATTTTCTGTTCAGTATATAAGGTATATTTGGTGTCCTTTTGATACTTTATGTAAATTATATAATATGTATTTGGTGTAGTTTGTGATATTTTCCAAAGGGTGTGTAATATATATTTACTGTACTATTTGCTATTTTATTTACAGTAAATAATATACATTTGGTGTAATTTTTGATATTTTATGTACAGTATATTAAATATAATTACTGTAGTTTTTGATAGTTTCTTTACAGTATATATAACACATATTTGGTGTACATTTTGATATTTTATGTACAGTATGTAATATATATTTACTGTTATTTTTGATAATTTATTTACAGTATATACAATATATTTGGTGTACTTTTAGTTAATATTATATATACAATATATGAAATATATTTACTGTACTTTTTGATATTTTATGTACAGTATAGAAGATATATTTGGTGTCCTTTTGATATTTTATGTAAATTATGTAATATATATTTGGTGAAGTTTGTGATATTTTACATAGGTTGTGTAATTTATATTTACTGTAGTTTTTGATATTTTATTTACAGTATATAATATACATTTGGTGTAATATTTGATATTTTATGTACAGTATATTAAATATAATTACTGTAGTTTTTGATAGTTTATTTACAGTATATATAACACATATTTGGTGTACTTTTTGATATTTTATATACAGTATGTAATATATATTTACTGTAATTTTTGATAATTTATTTACAGTATACAAAATGTATTTGGTGTACTTTTAGTTAATATTATATGTACAATATATGAAACATATTTACTGTACTTTTTGATATTTTATGTACAGTTTAGAAGATATATTTGGTGTCCTTTTGATATTTTATGTAAATTATATAATATATATTTGGTGTAGATTGTGATATTTTACATATGGTGTGCAATATATATTTACTGTACTTTTTGATATTTTATTTACAGTAAATAATATACATTTGGTGTAATTTTTGATATTTTATGTACAGTATATTAAATATAATTACTGTAGTATTTTATAGTTTATTTACAGTATATATAACACATATTTGGTGTACTTTTTGATATTTTATGTACAGAATGTAATATATATTTAGTGTACTTTTTGATATTTTATTTACAGTATATAAAATGTATTTGGTGTACTTTTAGTTAATATTATATGTACAATATATGAAATATATTTACTGAAAGTTTTGATATTTTATGTACAGTATAGAAGATATATTTGGTGTCCTTTTGATATTTTATGTAAATTACATAATATATATTTGGTGTAGTTTGTGATATTTTACATAGGGTGTGTAATATATATTTACTGTACTTTTTGATATTTTATTTACAGTATATAATATACATTTGGTGTAATTTTTGATATTTTATGTACAGTATAGTAAATATAATTACTGTAGTTTTTGATAGTTTATTTACAGTATATATTACACATATTTGGAGTACTTTTTGATATTTTATGTGCACTATGTAATATATATTTACTGTACGTTTTGATATTTTATTTACAGTATATAAAATGTATTTGGTGTACTTTTAGTTAATATTACATGTAGAATATATGAAATATATTTACTGTACTTTTTGATATTTTATGTACAGTATATAATATATATTTGGTGTCCTTTTGATATTTTATATGAATTTTATAATATATATTTGGTGTAGTTTTTGATAATTTCCATAGGGTGTGTAATATATATTTACTGTACTTTTTGATATTTTATTTACAGTAAATAATATACATTTGGTGTAATTTTTGATATTTTATGTACAGTATATTAAATATAATTACTGTAGATTTTGATTGTTTATTTACAGTATATATAACACATATTTGGTGTACTTTTTGATACTTTATGTACTGTATGTAACATATATTTACTGTAGTTTTTGATATTTTATTTACAGTACATGAAATGTATTTGGTGTACTTTTAGTTAATATTATATGTACAATATATGAAATATATTTACTGTACTTTTTGATATTTTATGTACAGTATATAATATATATTTGGTGTTCTTTTGATATTTTATGTGAATTTTATAATATATATTTAGTGTAGTTTTTGATATTTCCCATAGGGTGTGTAATGTATATTTACTGTAATTTTTGATATTTTATTTTCAGTAAATAATATACATTTGGTGTAGTTTTTGATATTTTAGGTACAGTATATTAAATATAATTACTGTAGTTTTTGATTTTGTATTTACAGTTTATATAACTCATATTTGGTGTACTTTTTGCTATTTTATGTACAGTATGTAATATATATTTACTGTAATTTTTGATAATTTATTTACAGTATGTAAAATGTATTTGGTGTACTTTTAGTTAATATTATATATATAATATATGAAATATATTTACTGAATTTTTCATATTTTTTGTACAGTATAGAAGATATATTTGGTGTCCTTTTGATATTTTATGTAAATTATATAATATATATTTGGTGTAGTTTGTGATATTTTACATAGGGTGTGTAATATATATTTACTGTACTTTTTGATATTTTATTTGCAGTATATAATATACATTTGGTGTAATTTTTGATATTTTATGTACAGTATAGTAAATATAATTACTGTAGTTTTTGATAGTTTATTTACAGTATATATTACACATATTTGGAGTACTTTTTGATATATTATGTACACTATGTAATATATATTTACTGTACTTTTTGATATTTTATTTACAGTATATAAAATGTATTTGGTGTACTTTTAGTTTATATTTCATGTACAATATATGAAATATATTTACTGTACTTTTTGATATTTTATGTAGAGTATATAATATATATTTGGTGTCCTTTTTATATTCTATGTAAATTATATAATATATATTTGGTGTAATTTTTGATATTTTACATAGGGTGTGTAGTATATATTTACTGTCCTTTTTGATATTTTGTTTACAGTATTTAATTTATATTTGGTGTAATTTTTGATATTTTATATACAGTACATTGAATATGATTACTGTAGTTTTTGATATTTACAGTATATATAACACATATTTGGTGTACTTTTTGATATTTTATGCACAGTATGTAATATATATTTAGTGTACATTTTGATATTTTATTTACAGTATATAAAATGTATTTGGTGAACTTTTAGTTAATATTATATGTGCAATATATGAAATATATTTACTGTACTTTTTGATATTTTTTGTACAGTATAGAAGATATATTTGGTGTCCTTTTGGTATTTTATGTAAATTATATAATATATATTTGGTGTAGTTTTTGATATTTTACATAGGGTGTGTAAAATATATTTACTGTACTTTTTGATATTTTATTTACAGTATATAATATACATTTGGTGTAATTTTTGATATTTTATGTACAGTATATTAAATATAATTACTGTAGATTTTGATAGTTTATTTACAGTATGTATAACACATATTTGGTGTACTTTTTGATATTTTATGTACAGAATGTAATATATATTTACTGTACTTTTGATATTTTATTTACAGTATATAAATTGTATTTGGTGTACTTTTAGTTAATATTATATGTACAATATATGAAATATATTTACTGTACATTTTGATATTTCATGTTCAGTATATAAGATATATTTGGTGTCCTTTTGATATTTCATGTAAATTATATAATATATATTTGGTGTAGTTTGTGATATTTTACATAGGGTGTGTAATATATATTTACTGTACTTTTTGATATTTTATTTACAGTATATAATATACATTTGGTGTAATTTTTGATATTTTATGTACAGTATATTAAATATAATTACTGTAGTTTTTGATAGTTTATTTACAGTATATATTACACATATTTGGTGTACTTTTTGATATTTTATGTACAGTATGTAATATATATTTACATTATTTTTGATATTTTATTTACAGTATATTAAATGTATTTGGTGTACTTTTAGTTAATATTATATGTACAATATAGGAAATATATTTACTGTACATTTTGATATTTTATGTACACTATATAAGATATATTTGGTGTCCTTTTGATATTTTATGTAAATTATATAATATATATTTGGTGTAGATTGTGATATTTTACATAGGGTGTGTAATATATATTTACTGTACTTTTTGATATTTTATTTACAGTAAATAATATACATTTGGTGTAATTTTTAATATTTTATGTACAGTATATTAAATATAATTACTGCAGTTTTTGATAGTTTATTTACCATATATAAAACACAAATTTGGTGTACTTTTTGATATTTTATGTACAGAATGTAATATATATTTACTGTACATTTTGATATTTTATTTACAGTATATAAAATGTATTTGGTGTACTTTTAGATAATATTATATGTACAATATATGAAATCTATTTACTGTACTTTTTGATATTTTATGTACAGTATATAAGATATATTTGGTGTCCTTTTGATATTTTATGTAAATTATATAATATATATTTGGTGTAGATTGTCATATTTTACATAGGGTGTGTAATATATATTTACTGTACTTTTTGATATTTTATTTACAGTAAATAATATACATTTGGTTTAATTTTTGATATTTTGTGTACAGTATATTAAATATAATTACTGCAGTTTTTGATAGTTTATTTACAGTATATAAAACACAAATTTGGTGTACTTTTTGATATTTTATGTACAGAATGTAATATATATTTACTGTAATTTTGATATTTTATTTACAGTATATAAAATTTATTTGGTGTACTTTTAGTTAATATTATATGTACAATATATGAAATATATTTACTGTACATTTTGATATTTCATGTTCAGTATATAAGATATATTTGGTGTCCTTTTGATATTTCATGTAAATTATATAATATATATTTGGTGTAGTTTGTGATATTTTACGTAGGGTGTGTAATATATATTTACTGTACATTTTGATATTTTATTTACAGTATATAATATACATTTGGTGTAATTTTTGATATTTTATGTACAGTATATTAAATATACTTACTGTAGTTTTTCATAGTTTATTTACAGTATATATTACACATATTTGGTGTACTTTTTGATATTTTATGTACAGTATGTAATATATATTTACATTATTTTTGATATTTTATTTACAGTATATAAAATGTATTTGGTGTACTTTTAGTTAATATTATATGTACAATATAGGAAATATATTTACTGTACATTTTGATATTTTATGTACACTATATAAGATATATTTGGTGTCCTTTTGATATTTTATGTAAATTATATAATATATATTTGGTGTAGACTGTGATATTTTACATAGGGTGTGTAAGATATATTTACTGTACTTTTTGATATTTTATTTACAGTAAATAATATACATTTGGTGTAATTTTTGATATTTTATGTACAGTATATTAAATATAATTACTGCAGTTTTTGATAGTTTATTTACAGTATATAAAACACAAATTTGGTGTACTTTTTGATATTTCATGTACAGAATGTAATATATATTTACTGTACATTTTGATATTTTATTTACAGTATATAAAATGTATTTGGTGTACTTTTAGTTAATGTTATATGTGCAATATATGAAATCTATTTACTGTACATTTTGATATTTCATGTTCAGTATATAAGATATATTTGGTGTCCTTTTGATATTTTATGTAAATTATATAATATATATTTGGTGTAGTTTGTGATATTTTACATATGGTGTGTAATATATATTTACTGTACTTTTTGGTATTTTCTTTACAGTAAATAATATATATTTGGTGTAATTTTTGATATTTTATGTACAGTTTATTAAATATAATTAGTGTAGTTTTGATAGTTTATTTACAGTATATATAACACATATTTGGTGTACTTTTTGATATTTTATGTACACTATGTAATATATATTTACTGTAATTTTTGATATTTTATTTACAGTATATAAAATGTATTTGGTGTACTTTTAGTTAATATTACATGTACAATATACGAAATATATTTACTGTACTTTTTGATATTTTATGTACAGTATAGAAGATATATTTGGTGTCCTTTTGTTATTGTATGTAAATTATATAATATATATTTGGGGTAGTTTGTGATATTTTACGTAGGGTTTGTAATGTACATTTACTGTACTTTTTGATATTCTATTTACAGTATATAACATACATTTGGTGTAATATTTGATATTTTATGTACAGTATATTAAATATAATTACTGTAGTTTTTGATAGTTTATTTACAGTATATATTACACATATTTGGTGTACTTTTTGATATTTTATGTACAGTATGTGATATATATTTAATGTACTTTTTGATATTTTATTTTCAGTATACAAAATGTATTTGGTGTACTTTTAGTTAATAATATATATACAATATATGAAATATATATACTGTACTTTTTGATATTTTATGTACAATTCATAAGATATATTTGGCGTCCTTTTTATATTCTATGTAAATTATATAATATATATTTGGTGTAATTTTTGATATTTTACATAGGGTGTGTAGTACATATTTACTGTCCTGTTTGATATTTTATTTACAGTATTTAATTTATATTTGGTGTAATTTTTGATATTTTATATACAGTACATTGAATATGATTACTGTAGTTTTTGATATTTACAGTATATATAACACATATTTGGTGTACTTTTTGATATTTTATGTACAGTATGTAATATATATTTACTGTACTTTTTGATATTTTATTTACAGTATATAAAATGTATTTGGTGTACTTTTAGTTAATATTATATGAACAATATATGAAATATATTTACTGTACTTTTGATATTTTGTGTACAATATAGAAGATATATTTGGTGTCCTTTTGATATTTTATGTAAATTATATGATATATATTTGGTGTCGTTTTTGATATTTTATATAGGGTGTGTCATATATATTTACTGTACTTTTTGATATATTATTTACAGTATATAATATACATTTGGTGTAATTTTTGATATTTTATGAACAGTATGGTAAATATAAATACTGTAGTTTTTGATAGATTATTTACAGTATATATACCACATATTTGGTGTACTTTTTGATATTTTATGTACAGTATGTAATATATATTTACTGTAATTTTTGATAATTTATTTACAGTATGTAAAATGTATTTGGTGTACTTATAGTTAATATTATATGTACAATATATGAAATATATTTACTGTACTTTTTGATATTTTATGTACAGTATATAATATATATTTGGTGTCCTTTTGATATTTTATGTGAATTTTATAATATATATTTAGTGAAGTTTTTGATATTTTCCATAGGGTGTGTAATGTATATTTACTGTAATTTTTGATATTTTATTTACAGTAAATAATATACATTTGGTGTAATTTTTGATATTTTAGGTACAGTATATTAAATATAATTACTGTAGTTTTTGATTGTGTATTTACAGTTTATATAACACATATTTGGTGTACTTTTTGATATTTTATGTACAGTATATAATATATATTTACTGTAATTTTTGATAATTTATTTACAGTATATAAAATGTATTTGGTGTACTTTTAGTTAATATTATATATACAATATATGAAATATATTTACTGTACATTTTGATATTTTATGTACAGTATAGAAGATATATTTGGTGACCTTTTGATATTTTATGTAAATTATATAATATATATTTGGTGTAGTTTGTGATATTTTACATAGGGTGTGTAATGTATATTTACTGTACTTTTTGATATTTTATTTACAGTATATAATATACATTTGGTGAAATATTTGATATTTTATCTACAGTATATTAAATATAATTAATGTAGTTTTTGATAGTTTATTTACAGTATATATAACACATATTTGGTGTACTTTTTGATATTTTATGTACAGTATGTAATATATATTTACTGTAATTTTTGATATTTTATTTACATTATATAAAATGTATTTGGTGTACTTTTGGTTAATATTATATGTACAATATATGAAGTATATTTACTGTAATTTTTGATATTTTATGTACGGTATAGAAGATATATTTGGTGTCCTTTTGATATTTTATGTGAGTTATATAATATATATTTGGTGTCCTTTTTATATTCTATGTAAATTATATAATATATATTTGGTGTAATTTTTGATATTTTACATAGGGTGTGTAGTATATATTTACTGTCCTTTTTGATATTTTATTTACAGTATTTAATGTATATTTGGTGTAATTTTTGATATTTTATATACAGTACATTGGATATGATTACTGTAGTTTTTGATATTTACAGTATATATAACACATATTTGGTGTACTTTTTGATGTTTTATGTACAGTATGTAATATATATTTACTGTAATTTTGATATTTTATTTAGAGTATATAAAATGTATTTGGTGTACTTTTAGTTAATATTATATGTACAATATATGAAATATATTTACTGTACTTTTTGATATTTTGTGTACAGTATAGAAGATATATTTGGTGTCCTTTTGTTATTTTATGTAAATTATATAATATATATTTGGTGTAGTTTTTGATATTTTACATAGGGTGTGTCATATATATTTACTGTACTTTTTGATATTTTATTTACAGTATATAATATACATTTGGTGTAATTTTTGATATTTTATGAACAGTACAGTAAATATAATTACTGTAGTTTTTGATAGTTTATTTACAGTATATATAACACATATTTGGTGTAGTTTTTGATATTTTATGTACAGTATGTAATATATATTTACTGTAATTTTTGATAATTTACTTACAGTATATAAAATGTATTTGGTGTTCTTTTCGTTAATATTATATATACAATATATGAAATATATTTACTGTACTTTTTCATATTTTTTGTACAGTATAGAAGATATAATTTGTGTCCTTTTGATATTTTACGTAAATTATATAATATATATTTGGTGTAGCTTTTGATATTTTACATAGGGTATGTCATATGTATTTACTGTACTTTTTGATATTTTATTTACAGTAAAAAATATACATTTGGTGTAATTTTTGATATTTCATGTACAGTATATTAAATATAATTACTGTAGTTTTTTATAGTTTATTTACAGTATTTATAACACATATTTGGTGTACTTTTTGGTATTTTATGTACAGTATGTAATATATATTTACTGTACTTTTTGATATTTTATTTACAGTACATGAAATGTATTTGGTCTACTTTTAGTTAATATTATTTGTACAATATATGAAATATATTTACTGTACATTTTGATATTTTATGTACAGTATATAATATATATTTGGTGTCCTTTTGATATTTTATGTGAATTTTATAATATATATTTAGTGTAGTTTTTGATATTTTCCATAGGGTGTGTAATATATATTTACTGTAATTTTTGTTATTTTATTTACAGTAAATATTATACATTTGGTGTAATTTTTGATATTTTATGTACAGTATATTAAATATAATTACTGTAGTTTTTGATTGTTTATTTACAGTATATATAACACATATTTGGTGTACTTTTTGATATTTTATGTACAGTATGTAATATATATTTACTGTAATTTTTGATAATTTATTTACAGTATATAAAATGTATTTGGTGTACTTTTAGTTAATATTATATATACAATATATGAAATATATTTACTGTACTTTTTGATATTTTATGTACAGTATAGAAGTTATATTTGGTGTCCTTTTGATATTTTATGTAAATTAGATAATATATATTTGGTGTAGTTTGTGATATTTCATAGGGTGTGTAATGTATATTTACTGTAATTTTTGATATTTTATTTACAGTATATAATATACATTTGGTGTAATTTTTGATATTTTATGTACAGTGTATTAAATATAATTACTATGGTTTTTGATAGTTTATTTACAGTATATATAACACATATTTGGTGTACTTTTTGATATTTTCAGTACAGTATGTAATATATATTTACTGTTCTTTTTGATATTTTATTTTCAGTATACAAAATGTATTTGGTGTACTTTTAGTTAATAATATATGTACAATGAATGAAATATATATACTGTACTTTTTGATATTTTATGTACAATATATAAGATATATTTGGTGTCCTTTTTATATTCTATGTAAATTAAATAATATATATTTGGTGTAATTTTTGATATTTTACATAGGGTGTGTAGTATATATTTACTGTCCTTTTTGATATTTTATTTACAGTATTTAATTTATGTTTGGTGTAATTTTTGATATTATATATACAGTACATTGAATATGATTACTGTAGTTTTTGATATTTACAGTATATATAACACATATTTGGTGTCCTTTTGATATTTTATGTAAATTATATAATATATATTTTCTGTAGATTGTGATATATTACATAGGGTGTGTAAGATATATTTACTGTATTTTTGATATTTTATTTACAGTAAATAATATACATTTGGTGTAATTTTTGATATTTTATGTACAGTATATTAAATATAATTACTGCAGCTTTGATAGTTTATTTACAATATATATAACACATATTTGGTGTACTTTTTGATATTTTATGTACAGAATGTAATATATATTTACTGTACCTTTTGATATTTTATTTACAGTATATGAAATGTATTTGGTGTACTTTTAGTTAATATTTTATGTACAATATATGAAATATATTTACTGTACATTTTGATATTTCTTGTTCAGTATATAAGGTATATTTGGTGTCCCTTTGATATTTTATGTAAACTATATAATATATATTTGGTGTAGTTTGTCATATTTTACATCGGGTGTGTAATATATATTTACTGTACTTTTTGGTATTTTCTTTACAGTAAATTATATATTTGGTGTAATTTTTGATATTTTATGAACAGTATATTCAACATAATTACTGTAGTTTTGATAGTTTATTTACAGTATATATAACACATATTTGGTGTACTTTTTGATATTTTATGTACAGTATGTAATATATATTTACTGTAATTTCTGATAATTTATTTACAGTATATAAAATGTATTTGGTGTACTTTTAGTTAATATTATATATACAATATATGAAATATATTTACTGTACATTTTGATATTTTATGTACAGTATAGAAGATATATGTGGTGTCCTTTTGATATTTTATGTAAATTATATAATATATATTTGGTGTAGTTTGTGATATTTTACATAGGGTGTGTCATAAATATTTACTGTACATTTTGATATTTTATTTACAGTATATAAAATGTATTTAGTGTACTTTTAGTTAATATTATATGTACAATATATGAAATATATTTACTGTACATTTTGATATTTTATGTACAGTATATAATATATATTTGGTGTCCTTTTGATATTTTATGTAAATTATATAATATATATTTGTTGTAGATTGTGATATTTTACATAGGGTGTGTAATATATATTTACTGTACTTTTTGATATTTTATTCACAGTAAATAGTATACATTTGGTTTAATTTTTGATATTTTATGTACAGTATATTAAATATAATTACTGCAGTTTTTGATAGTTTATTTACAGTATATAAAACACAAATTTGGTGCACTTTTTGATATTTTATGTACAGAATGTAATATATATTTACTATACTTTTGATATTTTATTTACAGTATATAAAATGTATTTGGTGTACTTTTATTTAATATTATATGTACAATATATGAAATATATTTACTGTATATTTTGATATTTCATGTTCAGTATATAAGATATATTTGGTGTCCTTTTGATATTTTATGTAAATTATATAATATATATTTGGTGTAGTTTGTGATATTTTACATAGGGTGTGTAATATATATTTACTGTACTTTTTGGTATTTTCTGTACAGTAAATAATACATATTTGGTGTAATTTTTGATATTTTATGTACAGTATATGAAATATAATTAGTGTAGTTTTGATAGTTTATTTACAGTATATATAACACATATTTGGTGTACTTTTTGATATTTTATGTACAATATGTAATATATATTTACTGTAATTTTTGATAATTTATTTACCGTATAAAAAATGTATTTGGTGTACTTTTAGTTAATATTATATATACAATATATGAAATATATTTACTGTACATTTTGATATTTTATGTACAGTATAGAAGATATATTTGGTGTCCTTTTGATATTTTATGTAAATTATATAATATATATTTGGTGAAGTTTGTGATATTTTACGTAGGGTGTGTAATATATATTTACTGTACTTTTTGATAGTTTATTTACAGTATATAATATACATTTGGTGTAATTTTTGATATTTTATGTACAGTATATTAAATATAATTACTGTAGTTTTTGATACTTTATTTACAGTATATATTACACATATTTGATGTACTTTTTGATATTTTATGTACAGTATGTAGTTTATATTTACTGTATTTTTGATATTTTATTTACAGTATATAAAATGTATTTGGTGTACTTTTAGTTAATGTTATATGTACAATATAGGAAATATATTTACTGTACATTTTGATATTTTATGTACACTATATAAGATATATTTGGTGTCCTTTTGATATTTTATGTAAATTATATAATATAAATTTGGTGTAGATTGTGATATTTTACATAGGGTGTGTAAGATATATTTACTGTTCTTTTTGATATTTTATTTACAGTAAATAACGTACATTTGGTTTAATTTTTGATATTTCATGTACAGTATATTTAATATAATTACTGCAGTTTTTGATAGTTTATTTACAGTATATATAACACATATTTGGTGTACTTTTTGATATTTTATGTACAGAATGTGATATATATTTACTGTAATTTTTGATATTTTATTTACAGTATATAAAATGTATTTGGTGTACTTTTAGTTAATATTATATGTACAATACATGAAATATATTTACTGTAATTTTTGATATTTTATGTAGAGTATAGAAGATATATTTGGTGTCCTTTTGATATTTTATGTAAATTACATAATATATATTTGTTGTAGTTTGTGATATTTTACATAGGGTGTGTAATATATATTTACTGTAATTTTTGATATTTTATTTACAGTAAATAATATACATTTGGTGTAATTTTTGATATTTTATGTACAGTATATTAACTATATTTACTGTAGTTTTTGATTGTTTATTTACAGTATATATAACACATATTTGGTGTACTTTTTGATATTTTATGTACAGTATGTAATATATATTTACTGTAATTGTTGATAATTTATTTACAGTATATAAAATGTATTTGGTGTACTTTTAGTTAATATTATATATACAATATATGAAATATATTTACTGTACTTTTTGATATTTTATGTACAGTATGGAAGATATATTTGGTGTCCTTTTGATATTTTATGTAAATCATATAATATATATTTGGTGTAGTTTGTGATATTTTACATAGGGTGTGTAATTTATATTTACTGTAGTTTTTGATATTTTATTTAGAGTATATAATATACATTTGGTGTAATATTTGATATTTTATGTACAGTATATTAAATATAATTACTGTAGTTTTTGATAGTTTATTTCCAGTATATATAACACATATTTGGTGTACTTTTTGATATTTTATGTACAGCATGTAATATATATTTACTGTAATTTTTGATAATTTATTTACAGTATACAAAATGTATTTGGTGTACTTTTAGTTAATATTATATGAACAATATATGAAATATATTTACTGTACTTTTTGATATTTTATGTACAGTATAGAAGATATATTTGGTGTCCTTTTGATATTTTATGTAAATTATATAATATATATTTGGTGTAGATTGTGATATTTTACATATGGTGTGCAATATATATTTACTGTAATTTTTGATATTTTATTTACAGTAAATAATATACATTTGGTGTAATTTTTGATATTTTATGTACAGTATATTAAATATAATTACTGTAGTATTTTACAGTTTATTTACAGTATATATAACACATATTTGGTGTACATTTTGATATTTTATGTACAGTATGTAATATATATTTACTTTTATTTTTGATAATTTATTTACAGTATATAAAATATATTTGGTGTACTTTTAGTTAATATTATATATACAATATAGGAAATATATTTACTGTACTTTTTGATATTTTATGTACAGTATAGAAGATATATTTGGTGTCCTTTTGATATTTTATGTAAATTATGTAATATATATTTGGTGAAGTTTGTGATATTTTACATAGGGTGTGTAATTTATATTTACTGTAGTTTTTGATATTTTATTTACAGTATATAATATACATTTTGTGTAATATTTGATATTTTATGTACAGTATATTAAATATAATTACTGTAGTATTTGATAGTTTATTTACAGTATATATAACACATATTTGGTGTACTATTTGATATTTTATGTACAGTATGTAATATATATTTACTGTAATTTTTGATAATTTATTTACAGTATACAAAATGTATTTGGTGTACTTTTAGTTAATATTATATGTACAACATATGAAATATATTTACTGTACATTTTGATATTTTATGTACAGTTTAGAAGATATATTTGGTGTCCTTTTGATATTTTATGTAAATTATATAATATATATTTGGTGTAGATTGTGATATTTTACATATGGTGTGCAATATATATTTACTGTACTTTTTGATATTTTATTTACAGTAAATAATATACATTTGATGTAATTTTTGATATTTTATGTACAGTATATTAAATATAATTACTGTAGTATTTTATAGTTTATTTACAGTATATATAACACATATTTGGTGTACTTTTTGATATTTTATGTACAGAATGTAATATATATTTACTGTACTTTTTGATATTTTATTTACAGTATATAAAATGTATTTGGTGTACTTTTATTTAGTATTATATGTACAATATATGAAATATATTTACTGTAGTTTTTGATATTTTATGTACAGGATATAAGATATATTTGGTTTCCTTTTGATATTTTTTGTAAATTATATAATATATATTTGGTGTAGTTTTTGATATTTTACATAGTGTGTGTCATATATATTCACTGTCTTTTTGAAATTTTATTTACAGTATATAATATACATTTGGTGTAATTTTTGATATTTTATGTACAGTATATTAAATATAATTACTGTAGATTTTGATAGTTTATTTACAGTATATATAACACATATTTGGTGTACTTTTTGATATTTTATGTACAATATGTAATATATATTCACTGTAATTTTTGATATTTTATTTACACTATATAAAATGTATTTGGTGTACTTTTAGTTAATATTATATATACAATATATGAAATATATTTACTGTACTTTTTGATATTTTATGTACAGTATATAAGAGATATTTGGTGCCCTTTGGATATTTTATGTAAATTATATAATATATATTTGGTGTAGATTGTGATATTTTACATAGGGAGTGTAAGATATATTTACTGTACTTTTTGATATTTTATTTAGAGTAAATAATATACATTTGGTGTAATTTTTGATATTTGATGTACAGTATATTAAATGTAATTAGTGTAGTTTTTTATAGTTTATTTACAGTATATATAACACATATTTGGTGTACTTTTTTATATTTTATATACAGTATGTAATATATATTTACTGTACTTTTTGATATTTTATTTACAGTATATAAAATGTATTTGGTGTACTTTTAGTTAATATTATATGTACAATATATGAAATATATTTACTGTACATTTTGATATTTTATGTACAGTATATAAGATATATTTGGTGTCCTTTTGATATTTTATGTAAATTATATAATATATATTTTGTGTATATTGTGATATTTTACATATGGTGTGTAATATATATTTACTGTACTTTTTTATATTTTATTTACAGTATATAAAATGTATTTGGTGTACTTTTAGTTAGTATTATATGTACAATATATGAAATATATTTACTGTATTTTTGATAATTTATGTACAGCATAGAAGAAATATTTGGTGTCCTTTTGATATTTTATGTAAATTATATAATATATATTTGGTGTAGATTGTGATATTTTACATATAGTGTTCAATATATATTTACTGTAATTTTTGATATTTTATTTACAGTAAATAATATACATTTGGTGTAATTTTTGATATTTTATGTACAGTATATTAAATATAATTACTGTAGTATTTCATAGTTTATTTACAGTATATATAACACATATATGGTGTACTTTTTGATATTTTATGTACAGTATGTAATATATATTTACTGTACATTTTGATATTTTATTTACAGTATATAAAATATATTTGGTGTATTTTTATTTAATATTATATATACCATATATGAAATATATTTACTGTACATTTTGATATTTTATGTACAGTATATAAGATATAATTCGTGCCCTTTTGATATTTTATGTAAGTTATATAATATATATTTGATGTAGATTGTGATATTTTACATAGGGTGTGTAAGATATATTTACTGTACTTTTTGATATTTTATTTACAGTAAATAATATACATTTGGTGTAATTTTTGATATTTTATGTACAGTATATTAAATATAATTACTGCAGTTTTTGATAGTTTATTTACAGTATATATAACACATATTTGGTGTACCTTTTGATATTTTATGTACACTATGTAATATATATTTACTGTAATTTTTGATATTTTATTTACAGTGTATAAAATGTATTTGGTGTACTTTTAGTTAATATTACATATACAATATATGAAATATATTTACTGTACTTTTTGATATTTTATGTACAGTATAGAAGATATATTTGGTGTCCTTTTGTTATTTTATGTAAATTAGATAATATATATTTGGTGTAGTTTGTGATATTTTACATAGGGTGTGTAATATATATTTACTGTATTTTTGATATTTTATTTACAGTATATAATATACATTTGGTGTAATTTTTGATATTTTAGGTACAGTATAGTAAATATAATTACTGTAGTTTTTGATAGTTTATTTACAGTATATATTACACATATTTGGAGTACTTTTTGATATTTTATGTACACTATGTAATATATATTTACTGTACTTTTTAATATTTTATTTACAGTATATAAAATGTATTTGGTGTACTTTTAGTTAATATTACATGTACAATATATGAAATATATTTACTGTACTTTTTGATATTTTATGTACAGTATATAATATATATTTGGTGTCCTTTTGATATTTTTTGTGAATTTTATAATATATATTTGATGTAGTTTTTGATATTTTCCATAGGGTGTGTAATATATATTTACTGTAATTTTTGATATTTCATTTACAGTAAATAATATACATTTGGTGTAATTTTTGATATTTTATGTACAGTATATTAAATATAATTACTGTAGTTTTTGATTGTTTATTTACGATATATATAACACATATTTGGTGTACTTTTTGATATTTTATGTACAGTATGTAATATATATTTACTGTAATTTTTGATAATTTATTTACAGTATATAAAATGTGTTTGGTGTACTTTTAGTTAATATTATATATACAATATATGAAATATATTTACTGTACTTTTTGATATTTTATGTACAGTATAGAAGATATATTTGGTGTCCTTTAGATATTTTATGTAAATTATATAATATATATTTGGTGTAGTTTGTGATATTTCATAGGGTGTGTAATGTGTACTTACTGTACTTTTTGATATTTTATTTACAGTATATAATATACATTTGGTGTAATTTTTGATATTTTATGTACAGTATATTAAATATAATTACTGTAGTTTTTGATAGTTTATTTACAGTATACAAAACTCATATTTAGTGTACTTTTTGATATTTTCTGTACAGTATGTAATATATATTTACTGTACTTTTGATATTTTATTTTCAGTATACAAAATGTATTTGGTGTACTTTTAGTTAATAATATATGTACAATGTATGAAATATATATACTGTACTTTTTGATATTTTATGTACAATATATAAGATATATTTGGTGTCCTTTTTATATTCTATGTAAATTATATAATATATATTTGGTGTAATTTTTGATATTTTACATAGGGTGTGTAGTATATATTTACTGTCCTTTTTGATATTTTATTTACAGTATTTAATGTATATTTGGTGTAATTTTTGATATTTTATATACAGTACATTGGATATGATTACTGTAGTTTTTGATATTTACAGTATATATAACACATATTTGGTGTCCTTTTGATATTTTATGTAAATTATAAAATATATATGTGCTGTAGATTGTGATATATTACATAGGGTGTGTAAGATATATTTACTGTATTTTTGATATTTTATTTACAGTAAATAATATACATTTGGTGTAATTTTTGATATTTTATGTACAGTATATTAAATATAATTACTGCAGTTTTTGATAGTTTATTTACAATATATATAACACATATTTGGTGTACTTTTTGATATTTTATGTACAGAATGTAATATATATTTACTGTACCTTTTGATATTTTATTTACAGTATATGAAATGTATTTGGTGTACTTTTAGTTAATATTATATGTACAATATATGAAATATATTTACTGTACATTTTGATATTTCTTGTTCAGTATATAAGGTATATTTGGTGTCCCTTTGATATTTTATGTAAACTATATAATATATATTTGGTGTAGTTTGTCATATTTTACATCGGGTGTGTAATATATATTTACTGTACTTTTTGGTATTTTCTTTACAGTAAATTATATATTTGGTGTAATTTTTGATATTTTATGAACAGTATATTCAACATAATTACTTTAGTTTTGATAGTTTATTTACAGTATATATAACACATATTTGGTGTACTTTTTGATATTTTATGTACAGTATGTAATATATATTCACTGTAATTTTTGGTATTTTATTTACACTATATAAAATGTATTTGGTGTACTTTTAGTTAATATTATATGTACAATATATGAAATATATTTACTGTACTTTTTGCTATTTTATGTACAGTATATAAGATATATTTGGAGTCCTTTTGATATTTTATGTAAATTATATAATATATATTTGGTGTAGATTGTGATATTTTACATATGGTGTGTAATATATATTTACTGTTCTTTTTCATATTTTATTTTCACTATATAAAATGTATTTGGTGTACTTTCAGTTAATATTATATGTACAATATATGAAATATATTTACTGTATTTTTGATATTTTATGTACAGTATATAAGATATATTTTGTGTCATTTTGATATTTTATGTAAATTATATAATATATATTTGGTGTAGATTGTGATATTTTACATACGGTGTGTAATATATATTTACTGTACTTTTTGATATTTTATATACAGTAAATAATATACATTTGGTGTAATTTTTGATATTTTATGTACAGTATGTTAAATATAATTACTGTAGTTTTTGATAGTTTATTTACAGTATATATAACACATATTTGGTGTACTTTTTGATATTTTATGTACAGTATGTAATACATATTTACTGTAATTTTTGAGATTTTATTTACAGTATATAAAATGTATTTGGTGTACTTTCAGTTAATATTATATGTACAATATACGAAATATATTTACTGTAGGTTTTGATATTTTATGTACAGTACATAAGATATATTTGGTGTCCTTTTGATATTTTACGTAAATTATATAATATATATTTGGTGTAGTTTGTGATATTTTACATAGGGTGTGTCATATATATTTTCTGTACTTTTTGATATTTTATTTACAGTATATAATATACATTTGGTATAATTTTTGATATTTTATGTACAGTATATTATATATAATTACTGTAGTTTTGATAGTTTATTTATAGTATATATAACACATATTTGATATACTTTTTGATATTTTATTTACAGCATGTAATATATATTTACTGTAATTTTTGATATTTTATTTACAGTATATAAAATGTATTTGGTGTACTTTTAGTTAATATTATATGTACAATATATGAAATACATTTACTGTAATTTTTGATATTTTTTGTACAGTATAGAAGATATATTTGGTGGCCTTTTTATATATTATGTAAATTATGTAATATATATTTGGTGTAGTTTGTGATATTTTACATAGGGTGTGTCATATATATTTACTGTAATTTTTGATATTTTATTTAGAGTATATAATATACATTTGGTGTAATTTTTGATATTTTATGTACAGTATATTAAATATAATTACTGTAGTTTTTGATAGTTTATTTACAGTATATATAACACATATTTGGTGTTCTTTTTGATATTTTATGTACAGTATGTAATATATATTTACTGAAATTTTTGATAATTTATTTACAGTATATAAAATGTATTTGGTGTACTTTTAGTTAATATTAAATATACAATATAAGAAATATATTTACTGTACTTTTTGATATTTTTTGTACAGTATAGAAGATATATTTGGTGCCCTTTTCATATTTTATGTAAATTATATAATATATATTTGGTGTAGTTTTTGATATTTTACATAGGGTTTGTCATATACATTTACTGTACTTTTTGATATTTTATTTACTGTATATAATATACATTTGGTGTAATTTTTGATATTTTATGTACAGTATATTATATATAATTAGTGTAGTTTTGATAGTTTATTTATAGTATATATAACACATATTTGGTGTACTTTTTGATATTTTATGTACAGTATGTAATATATATTTACTGTACTTTTTGATATTTTATTTACAGTATATAAAATGTATTTGGTGTACTTTTAGTTAATATTATATGTACACTATATGAAATATATTTACTATATTTTTTGATATTTTATGTACAGTATATGATATATATTTGGTGTCCTTTTGATATTTTATGTGAATTTTATAATATATATTTGTTGTAGTTTTTGATATTTTACATAGGGTGTGTAATATATATTTACTGTAATTTTTGATATTTTATTTACAGTAAATAATATACATTTGGTGTAATTTTTGATATTTTAAGTACAGTATATTAAATATAATTACTGTAGTTTTTGATAGTTTATTTACAGTATATATAACACATATTTGGTGTACTTTTTGATATTTTATGTACAGTATGTAATATATATTTACTGTAATTTTTGATAATTTATTTACAGTATATAAAATGTATTTGGTGTACTTTTAGTTAATATTATATATACAATATATGAAATATATTTACTGTACATTTTGATATTTTATGTACAGTATAGAAGATATATGTGGTGTCCTTTTGATATTTTATGTAAATTATATAATATATATTTGGTGTAGTTTGTGATATTTTACATAGGGTGTGTCATATATATTTACTGTACATTTTGATATTTTATGTACAGTATAGAAGATATATGTGGTGTCCTTTTGATATTTTATGTAAATTATATAATATATATTTGGTGAAGTTTGTGATATTTTACATAGGGTGTGTAATATATGTTTATTGTACTTTTTGATATTTTATTTACAGTATATAATATACATTCGGTGTAATTTTTTATATTTTATGTACAGTATATTTAATATAATTAGTGTAGTTTTAATAGTTTATTTAGAGTATATATAACACATATTTGGTGTACTTTTTGATATTTTTTGTACAGTATGTAATACAAATTTACTGAAATTTTTGATAAATTATTTACAGTATATAAAATGTATTTGGTGTACTTTTAGTTAATATTATATGTACAATATATGAAATATATTTACTGTACATTTTGATATTTTATGTACAGTATATAAGATATATTTGGTGTCCTTTTGATATTTTATGTAAATTATATAATATATAATTGGTGTAGATTGTGATATTTTACATAGGGTGTGTAATATATATTTACTGTACTTTTTGATATTTTATTTACAGTAAATAATATATATTTGGTTTAATTTTTGATATTTTATGTACAGTATATTAAATATAATTACTGCAGTTTTTGATAGTTTATTTACAGTATATAAAACACAAATTTGGTGTACTTTTTGATATTTTATGTACAGAATGTAATATATATTTACTGTACATTTTGGTAATTTATTTACAGTATATGAAATGTATTTGCTGTACTTTTAGTTAATATTATATGTACAATATATGAAATATATTTACTGTACATTTTGATATTTCATGTTCAGTATATAAGATATATTTGGTGTCCTGTTGATATTTTATGTAAATTATATAATATATATTTGGTGTAGTTTGTGATATTTTACATAGGGTGTGTAATATATATTTACTGTATTTTTGGTATTTTCTTTACAGTAAATAATATATATTTGGTGTAATTTTTGATAATTTATGTACAGTATATTAAATATAATTAGTGTAGTTTTGATAGTTTATTTACAGTATATATAACACATATTTGGTGTAATTTTTGATATTTTATGTACAGTATGTAATATATATTTACTGTAATTTTTGATAATTTATTTACTGTATATAAAATGTATTTGGTGTACTTTTAGTTAATATTATATGTACAATATATGAAATATATTTACTGTACTTTTTGATATTTTATGTACAGTATATAATCTATATTTGGTGTCCTTTTGATATTTTATGTAAATTATATAATATATATTTGGTGTAGATTGTGATATTTTACATAGGGTGTGTAATATATATTTACTGTACTTTTTGGTATTTTCTTTACAGTAAATAATATATATTTGGTGTAATTTTTGATATTTTATGTACAGTACATTAAATATAATTAGTGTAGTTTTGATAGTTTATTTACAGTATATATAACACATATTTGGTGTACTTTTTGATATTTTATGTACAGTATGTAATATATAATTACTGTAATTTTTGATAATTTATTTACAGTATATAAAATGAATTTGGTGTACTTTTAGTTAATATTATATATACAATATATGAAATATATTTACTGTATATTTTGATATTTTATGTACAGTATAGAAGTTATATTTGGTGTCCTTTTGATATTTTATGTAAATTATATAATATATATTTGGTGAAGTTTGTGATATTTTACATAGGGTGTGTAATATATATTTACTGTACTTTTGGATATTTTATTTACAGTATATAATATACATTTGGTGTAATTTTTGATATTTTATGTACAGTATATTAAATATAATTAGTGTAGTTTTGATAGTTTATTTACAGTATATATAAGACATATTTGGTGTACTTTTTGATATTTTATGTACAGTATGCAATATATATTTACTGTAATTTTTGATAATTTATTTACTGTATATAAAATGTATTTGGTGTACTTTTAGTTAATATTATATGTACAATATATGAAATATATTTACTGTACATTTTGATATTTTATGTACAGTATATAATATATATTTGGTGTCCTTTTGATATTTTATATAAATTATATAATATATATTTGTTGTAGATTGTGATATTTTACATAGGGTGTGTAATATATATTTACTGTACTTTTTGATATTTTATTCACAGTAAATAGTATACATTTGGTTTAATTTTTGATATTTTATGTACAGTATATTAAATATAATTACTGCAGTTTTTGATAGTTTATTTACAGTATATAAAACACAAATTTGGTGCACTTTTTGATATTTTATGTACAGAATGTAATATATATTTACTGTACTTTTGATATTTTATTTACAGTATATAAAATGTATTTGGTGTACTTTTATTTAATATTATATGTACAATATATGAAATATATTTACTGTACATTTTGATATTTCATGTTCAGTATATAAGATATATTTGGTGTCCTTTTGATATTTTATGTAAATTATATAATATATATTTGGTGTAGTTTGTGATATTTTACATAGGGTGTGTAATATATATTTACTGTACTTTTTGGTATATTCTGTACAGTAAATAATACATATTTGGTGTAATTTTTGATATTTTATGTACAGTATATTAAATATAATGAGTGTAGCTTTGATAGTTTATTTACAGTATATATAACACATATTTGGTGTGCTTTTTGATATTTTATGTACAATATGTAATATATATTTACTGTAAATTTTGATAATTTATTTACAGTATATAAAATGTATTTGGTGTACTTTTAGTTAATATTATATATACAATATATGAAATATATTTACTGTACATTTTGATATATTATGTACAGTATAGAAGATATATTTGGTGTCCTTTTGATATTTTATGTAAATTATATAATATATATTTGGTGAAGTTTGTGATATTTTACATAGGGTGTGTAATATATATTTACTGTACTTTTTGATATTTTATTTACAGTATATAATATACATTGGGTGTAATTTTTGATATTTTATGTACAGTATATTAAATATAATTACTGTAGTTTTTGATACTTTATTTACAGTATATATTACACATATTTCGTGTACTTTTTGATATTTTATGTACAGTATGTAATTTATATTTACTGTATTTTTGATATTTTATTTACAGTATATAAAATGTATTTGGTGTACTTTTAGTTAATGTTATATGTACAATATAGGAAATATATTTACTGTACATTTTGATATTTTATGTACACTATATAAGATATATTTGGTGTCCTTTTGATATTTTATGTAAATTATATAATGTATATTTGGTGTAGATTGTGATATTTTACATAGGGTGTGTAAGATATATTTACTGTACTTTTTGATATTTTATTCACAGTAAATAATATACATTTGGTTTAATTTTTGATATTTTATATACAGTATATAAAATATAATTACTGCAGTTTTTGATAGTTTATTTACAGTATATAAAACACAAATTTGGTGTACTTTTTGATATTTTATGTACAGAATGTAATATATATTTACTGTACATTTTGATAATTTACAGTATATGAAATGTATTTGTTGTACTTTTAGTTAATATTATATGTACAATATATGAAATATATTTACTGTACATTTTGATATTTCATGTTCAGTATATAAGATATATTTGGTGTCCTTTTGATATTTTATGTAAATTATATAATATATATTTGGTGTAGTTTCTGATATTTTACATAGGGTGTGTAATATATATTTACTGTACTATTTGGTATTTTCCTGACAGTAAATAATATATATTTGGTGTAATTTTTGATATTTTATGTACAGTATATTAAATATAATTAGTGTAGTTTTGATAGTTTATTTACAGTATATATAACACATATTTGGTGTAATATTTGATATTTTATGTACAGTATGTAATATATATTTACTGTAATTTTTGATAATTTATTTACAGTATATAAAATGAATTTGGTGTACTTTTAGTTAATATTATATATACAATATATGAAATATATTTACTGTACATTTTGATATTTTATGTACAGTATAGAAGATATATTTGGTGTCCTTTTGATATTTTATGTAAATTATATAATATATATTTGGTGAAGTTTGTGATATTTTACATAGGGTGTGTAATATATATTTACCGTACTTTTTGATATTTTATTTACAGTATATAATATACATTTGGTGTAATTTTTGATATTTTATGTACAGTATATTAAATATAATTAGTGTAGTTTTGATAGTTTATTTACAGTATATATAAAACATATTTGGTGTACTTTTTGATATTTTATGTACAGTATGCAATATATATTTACTGTAATTTTTGATAATTTATTTACTGTATATAAAATGTATTTGGTGTACTTTTAGTTAATATTATATGTACAATATAGGAAATATATTTACTGTACATTTTGATATTTTATGTACAGTATGTAATATATATTTGGTGTCCTTTTGATATTTTATGTAAATTATATAATATATATTTGTTGTAGACTGTGATATTTTACATAGGGTGTGTAATATATATTTACTGTACTTTTTGATATTTTATTCACAGTAAATAGTATACATTTGGTTTAATTTTTGATATTTTATGTACAGTATATTAAATATAATTACTGCAGTTTTTGATAGTTTATTTACAGTATATAAAACACAAATTTGGAGCACTTTTTGATATTTTATGTACAGAATGTAATATATATTTACTGTACCTTTGATATTTTATTTACAGTATATAAAATGTATTTGGTGTACTTTTATTTAATATTATATGTACAATATATGAAATATATTTACTGTACATTTTGATATTTCATGTTCAGTATATAAGATATATTTGGTGTCCTTTTGATATTTTATGTAAATTATATAATATATATTTGGTGTAGTTTGTGATATTTTCCATAGGGTGTGTAATATATATTTACTGTACTTTTTGGTATTTTCCTGACAGTAAATAATATATATTTGGTGTAATTTTTGATATTTTATGTACAGTATATTAAATATAATTAGTGTAGTTTTGATAGTTTATTTACAGTATATATAACACATATTTGGTGTAATTTTTGATATTTTATGTACAGTATGTAATATATATTTACTGTAATTTTTGATAATTTATTTACTGTATATAAAATGTATTTGGTGTACTTTTAGTTAATATTATATGTACAATATATGAAATGTATTTACTGTAGTTTTTGATATTTTATGTACAGTATATAATCTATATTTGGTGTCCTTTTGATATTTTATGTAAATTATATAATATATATTTGGTGTAGATTGTGATATTTTACATAGGGTGTGTAATATATATTTACTGTACTTTTTGGTATTTTCTTTACAGTAAATAATATATATTTGGTGTAATTTTTGATATTTTATGTACAGTATATTAAATATAATTAGTGTAGTTTTGATAGTTTATTTACAGTATATATAACACATATTTGGTGTACTTTTTGATATTTTATGTACAGTATGTAATATATAATTACTGAAATTTTTGATAATTTATTTACAGTATATAAAATGAATTTGGTGTACTTTTAGTTAATATTATATATACAATATATGAAATATATTTACTGTACATTTTGATATTTTATGTACAGTATAGAAGATATATTTGGTGTCATTTTGATATTTTATGTAAATTATATAATATATATTTGGTGAAGTTTGTGATATTTTACATAGGGTGTGTAATATATATTTACTGTACTTTTTGATATTTTATTTACAGTATATAATATACATTTGGTGTAATTTTTGATATTTTATGTACAGTATATTAAATATAATTAGTGTAGTTTTGATAGTTTATTTACAGTATATATAAAACGTATTTGGTGTACTTTTTGATATTTTATGTACAGTATGCAATATATATTTACTGTAATTTTTGATAATTTATTTACTGTATATAAAATGTATTTGGTGTACTTTTAGTTAATATTATATGTACAATATAAGAAATATATTTACTGTACATTTTGATATTTTATGTACAGTATATAATATATATTTGGTGTCCTTTTGATATTTTATGTAAATTATATAATATATATTTGTTGTAGATTGTGATATTTTACATAGGGTGTGTGATATATATTTACTGTCCTTTTTGATATTTTATTCACAGTAAATAGTATACATTTGGTTTAATTTTTGATATTTTATGTACAGTATATTAAATATAATTACTGCAGTTTTTGATAGTTTATTTACAGTATATAAAACACAAATTTGGTGCACTTTTTGATATTTTATGTACAGAATGTAATATATATTTACTGTACTTTTGATATTTTATTTACAGTATATAAAATGTATTTGGTGTACTTTTAGTTAATATTATATGTACAATATATGAAATATATTTACTGTACATTTTGATATTTCATGTTCAGTACATAAGATATATTTGGTGTCCTTTTGATATTTTATGTAAATTATATAATATATATTTGGTGTAGTTTGTGATATTTTACATAGGGTGTGTAATATATATTTACTGTACTTTTTGGTATTTTCTGTACAGTAAATAATACATATTTGGTGTAATTTTTGATATTTTATGTACAGTATATTAAATATAATTAGTGTAGTTTTGATAGTTTATTTACAGTATATATAACACATATTTGGTGTACTTTTTGATATTTTATGTACAATATGTAATATATATTTACTGTAATTTTTGATAATTTATTTACAGTATAAAAAATGTATTTGGTGTACTTTTAGTTAATATTATATATACAATATATGAAATATATTTACTGTACATTTTGATATTTTATGTACAGTATAGAAGATATATTTGGTGTCCTTTTGATATTTTATGTAAATTATATAATATATATTTGGTGAAGTTTGTGATATTTTACATAGGGTGTGTAATATATATTTACTGTACTTTTTGATAGTTTATTTACAGTATATAATATACATTTGGTGTAATTTTTGATATTTTATGTACAGTATATTAAATATAATTACTGTAGTTTTTGATACTTTATTTACAGTATATATTACACATATTTGGTGTACTTTTTGATATTTTATGTACAGTATGTAGTTTATATTTACTGTATTTTTGATATTTTATTTACAGTATATAAAATGTATTTGGTGTACTTTTAGTTAATGTTATATGTACAATATAGGAAATATATTTACTGTATATTTTGATATTTTATGTACACTATATAAGATATATTTGGTGTCCTTTTGATATTTTATGTAAATTATATAATATATATTTGGTGTAGATTGTGATATTTTACATAGGGTGTGTAATATATATTTACCGTACTTTTTGATATTTTATTTACAGTATATAATATACATTTGGTGTAATTTTTGATATTTTATGTACAGTATATTAAATATAATTAGTGTAGTTTTGATAGTTTGTTTACAGTATATATAAAACATATTTGGTGTACTTTTTGATATTTTATGTACAGTATGCAATATATATTTACTGTAATTTTGATAATTTATTTACTGTATATAAAATGTATTTGGTGTACTTTTAGTTAATATTATATGTACAATATAGGAAATATATTTACTGTACATTTTGATATTTTATGTACAGTATATAATATATATTTGGTGTCCTTTTGATATTTTATATAAATTATATAATATATATTTGTTGTAGATTGTGATATTTTACATAGGGTGTGTAATATATATTTACTGTACTTTTTGATATTTTATTCACAGTAAATAATATACATTTGGTTTAATTTTTGATATTTTATGTACAGTATATTAAATATAATTACTGCATTTTTTGATAGATTATTTACAGTATATAAAACACAAATTTGGTGCACTTTTTGATATTTTATGTACAGAATGTAATATATATTTACTGTACTTTTGATATTTTATTTACAGTATATAAAATGTATTTGGTGTACTTTTATTTAATATTATATGTACAATATATGAAATATATTTACTGTACATTTTGATATTTCATGTTCAGTATATAAGATATATTTGGTGTCCTTTTGATATTTTATGTAAATTATATAATATATATTTGGTGTAGTTTGTGATATTTTACATAGGGTGTGTAATATATATTTACTGTACTTTTTGGTATTTTCTGTACAGTAAATAATACATATTTGGTGTAATTTTTGATATTTTATGTACAGTATATTAAATATAATTAGTGTAGTTTTGATAGTTTATTTACAGTATATATAACACATATTTGGTGTACTTTTTGATATTTTATGTACAATATGTAATATATATTTACTGTAATTTTTGATAATTTATTTACAGTATAAAAAATGTATTTGGTGTACTTTTAGTTAATATTATATATACAATATATGAAATATATTTACTGTACATTTTGATATTTTATGTACAGTATAGAAGATATATTTGGTGTCCTTTTGATATTTTATGTAAATTATATAATATATATTTGGTGAAGTTTGTGATATTTTACATAGGGTGTGTAATATATATTTACTGTACTTTTTGATAGTTTATTTACAGTATATAATATACATTTGGTGTAATTTTTGATATTTTATGTACAGTATATTAAATATAATTACTGTAGTTTTTGATTGTTTATTTACAGTATATATAACACATATTTGGTGTACTTTTTGATATTTTATGTACAGTATGTAATATATATTTACTGTAATTTTTGATAATTTATTTACAGTATATGAAATGTATTTGGTGTACTTTTAGTTAATATTATATATACAATATATGAAATATATTTACTGTACATTTTGAAATTTTATGTACAGTATAGAAGATATATTTGGTGTCCTTTTGATATTTTATGTAAATTATATAATATATATTTGGTGAATTTTGTGATATTTTACATAGGGTGTGTAATATATATTTACTGTACTTTTTGATATTTTATTTACAGTATATAATATACATTTGGTGTAATTTTTGATATTTTATGTACAGTATATTAAATATAATTACTGTAGTTTTTGATAGTTTATTTACAGTATATATTACACATATGTGGTGTACTTTTTGATATTTTATGTACAGTATGTAATATATATTTACTGAACTTTTTGATATTTTATTTACAGTATATAAAATGTATTTGGTGTACTTTTAGTTAATATTATATGTACAATAGAGGAAATAATATTGTGGTTCCAGAGCAAAAGAATGTTTATACAACGCATATCTCCACCTTTTCTTCAAAGTCTTTTCCCTTACACGGAAAGACTCCTTAAACTGCCATGCATCCGGATCAGGGGGAGGTATGGTTACACCGCAGATCTGTGGATCTCCGGGGTTTGATTGTGGCAAGGATGCTGCTGGTGTCAAAACCACAACGTGGGAACCACAGAACCACTAGTTGGTTTTCAGTGTTTCAGTGCATACAATTCCTAATATATCTGGCCAAGAAAACTTGTAAGTTCTTAGATTGTCCCAAAGGTGGCGCATGAAATCAAAGCAGGAGAACAGTTTCCTAGGAGGTGTAGCCTGGGAAAGTTGGGGGTGACTGATGGAAAGGAGGAGTGAAGCTCCGCCCTTTCCGCTGCTAGGCTGCGCCCGAGGCCATTTAAACCCACCCTGGCTGGCCTGTACTCAGATCTTCGCGGAGCGGATCAGCGGCCGGAGCGGTTGGCGGACTCTGCGTTGACTTGGAGCTCACAGCGTCTTGCGACTTGGAAGCTGATTCAGAGGACAGGACAGAACACTTGGGCAAGTGAATCTCTGTCTGTCTGTCTGTCTGTCTGTCTGTCTGTCTGTCTCATTGGTTGGTTGATTTCCATTTTCTTAAGGGGCACATACCTCACACCGCACACACACACACACGCACACACACTCCTTCCTTCTGCGAGTTAGAAAATTAGTAGGGGCCCCTGGGAGCTGCAGGTTTCCTAATCATGTCTGCACCTAAGAACAGTAGGGTCTTGTCCGGCTCTTCTTATGAACGGTCCCCCAGCACGGACTCCCCAAGGTCCATGCGAGCCTCACCCAGCTTCTCCCTCTCCCCTCTCAGAAACTCAGGCTTCAGGGGAAGCTCCTCACCAGGGATCCGGAGCTACCATTCACCATCCCCTAGGGCTTCACCACACTCACCTCTGTCATCACCAGAATCCCACAAGCTCCCATTTCCCTGTCCTCACCGTGATGGGCAATCAATGAAGCCATTGGGCTCCCCTGTGTCCTCCTCTGAGGATTCCTCAGAGTCCCCACGTTCATCAATAATATACCACGTGTTCTTACTGCCATCACCCAGCAGCTCACCCCCAGCTCTCGGGGGATCTCCTGTGTCTCCCAGCTACTCTCCAAACAACCCCAGATTTCAGCTGGAGTCAGCCCCCCACACCCGGGAATCACCTACAAACTCACGAGCCTCACGGTGCTCCACCCCTGTGTCTTTCATCTCTTCACCCCCAGGCCTCAGGGACTCTCCTGTGGCTCCCAGTTACTCTCCAGCCATCCCCAGGTTCCTGCGGGAGTCAGCCCCATGCACCCAGGAGTCCCCCAGAGACTCACACGTCTCGGGAGAATATGAGCGGTCCCCCAGCCCTGACTCCTCAAGATTCATGCCTGCCTCACCCAGCTTCTCCCTCTCCCCTCCCAGAAACTCAGACCCAAGGGGCAGCTCCTCACCAGGGATGTGGAAGTACTCTACATCACCCCGCAGGGCTTCACCACTCTCACATCCATCATCAACAGAATTCCACAACTTTACGTTTCCCTTTCCTAACCAAGCAGGACAGTCACTCATGTCATTGTGTTCTCCCGTGTCCTCCTCTGGAGATTCTTCACAGTCACCTCATTCATCAATAATATACCATATGTTCTTACTGCCATCATCCAGCAGCTCACCCCCAGCCACCCATGACTCTCCTGTCTGTCCCAGCTACTCTCCAACTACGCCCAGATTTCAGCGGGAGTCTCTACCCCACACCCCAGAAACACCTACAAACTCACAGACCTCAGTGAGATCCTCGCCAGTCTCTCTCACGTCTTCACCCCCAGCCCTTACGGACCCTCCAGTCTGTCCCAGCTACTCTCCAACCACGCCCACATTTCAGCGCGGGTCAGTTCCAGGAACCCAGGGATCACCACCAAGCCCACCACTTTCACTGAGTTACTCCCCAGTCTCTAGCACGTCTTTATCTCCAACCCTCAGGGACTCGCCTGTCTGTCCCAGCTACTCTCCAAACACGCCCACACTTCAGCGGGAGTCCGTTGCAGGCACCCAGAAATCACCACCAAACTCACCAATTTCACTGCGTTACTCCCCAGTCTCTCTCATGTCTTCACCATCCCTCAGGGACTCTCCCGTCTGTCCCAGCTACTCTCCAACCACGCCCACATTTCAGCTGCAGTCAGCTCCAGGCACCCCGGAATCACCACCAAACTCCCCAATTTCACTCAGTTACTCCTCACTCTCTAGCACGTCTTTATCTCCAACCCTCAGGGACTCTCCTGTGTGTCCCAGCTACTCTCCAACCACGCCCACACTTCAGCGGGAGTCAGTCCCAGGCACCCAGGAAGCACCACCAAACTCACCAATTTCACTCACTTACTCTCCAGTCTCTCTCATGTCTTCAGCAGCCCTCAGGGACTCTCCTGTCTGTCCCAGCTACTCTCCAACCACGCACACATTTCAGCTGGAGTCAGTCCCAGGCACCCCGGAGTCACCACCAAACTCACCAGTTTCACTGAGGTACTCCCCGGTCTCTCTCATGTCTTCACCCCCAGCCCTCAGGGACTCTCCTGTGTGTCCCAGCTACTCTCCAACCATGCCCAGATTTCAGCGGGAGTCAGTTCCAGGCACCCAGGTATCACCACCAAACTCAGCAGTTTCGCTGAGTTACTCCCCAGTCTCTGTCATGTCTTCACCCCCAGCCCCCTGGGACTCTCCTGTCTGTCCCAGCTACTCTCCCACCACGCCCAGATTTCAGCGGCACTCAGCCTCCCACACTCCGGAATCACCTACAGACTCACAGACTTCACTGAGGTCCTCCCTGGTCTCTCTCAGGTCTTTGCCCTCAGCCCACAGGGACTCCTGTGTCTCTTTCAGCTACTCTCAAAACTTCGCTAGATTCCAGCTGGAGTCAGTTCCAGGCACCCACGATACACCACCGAACTCACGAATTTCACTGACTTACTCCCCAGTCTCCCTCATGTTCTCACCCCCAGCCCTCAAGGACTCTTCTGTCTCTCTCAGCTACACTCCGACCATCTCCAGATTTCACCTGGAGTCAGCTTCCCGCACCCAGGAATCACCTACAAACTCACGGACCTTACTGCAACCCTCCCCCATTTCTTTCACCTCTTCACCCCCTGCCTTCAGGGACTCTCCTGGGTCTCCCAGCTTCTCTCCAGCCTTCCCCACATTTCTGCCACAGTCAGCCCCAGGCACCCAGGACAACCCTAGACACTCACAGGCCTCACGAGACTATCTCCCTATGACCTGTACCTATACAGGGATGGCTCCCACGCATCCCTCAGTGACCCCAAACCCATCTCCACTTACACTCAGACACTCCCAGGGCCTGACAGCTACTCCCCGTTATTGTCCTTCAGTTCGAAACCCTGGCCAATCTACTAGCCCACATGACGCAGTTACCTGGCCATTTCTCCACGGTTCCCGTGAGGGCCCCACACCCAGCCGCACAAGAGCCCCTCCTGCATTCCGTCCTCACACGCAGGCTTGTCCATCTACTTGCTACTGTCACACTCTTGCCAGCAGAAGAGGCCCCTGTAATGGGCGATATCACCACCCAGTCTATCCTCACCCCACAGCTGTGCAGCGGGACCCTCCTGCTGGCCCACGTGGCTGCCAGAGCCCATGCTGGCACGACGCTCCAGCAGGTCGGCGTCCCTGCGGGCCACACTACCGGTGACATGGCTAGCATGACCCTCCTTCCTGGCAGTGACACTGTTGATGTGAACCCCGGTTTCACATCTGTCATTTGTAAATAGGACCATTTTCCCTTTTCGCTCTCCCTTCCGTTCACAGGGCTTCTCATTCTCTCTCTTTCTGCCTCCGTTTCAGATATTTACTCACCTTTTTCTCTCTCACTATGTCTGCCGTGGTCTCCATGAGAGTGCGCCACAGAAGATTCCCCCATTAAAAGTCATGAATTGAGTGGCTTTTAGTATACCTGTGGTGGTGCACATTCAATTTTAATTCGCAATCCATTGTAGAACGTCTTATCACCCCCGACCAGAGAAAAACCCTGTAGACATTAGTCACTCCTCATTCTGTCTCAAACCCTCTCCCTGACCCTCAGCCCTAGGTAGCAACTACCTAGTGCGATCAATCCCATATGCATAGATTTCCATATTGTGGACATTTCCTATCAACGGAATTGCACAATAGGTGAGCTGTTATGACTGACACAACACGTAGCACAATATTTTCAAGATTCATCCACATTGTAGGCTTACCCACAGGGGGAAACCATTTTTTGGGGGGTTTTAGTAACACCGGGTGTTTTCTCCTTCCTTTCGTCCTTCTTTCCTTCCTTCCTTCCTTCCTTCCTTCCTTCCTACCTTCCTTCTTTCTTTCCTTCCTTCCTTCCTTCCTCCTATTTCTCTCTTACTCCTTCTGCCCTCTCTCTTTCATATGCCTTAGGTGCATCCCACATTCTGCGTTTTTTGGGAGAAATCCTCGACAGGTGCAGGAAAATTGTGTTATTGTAACTATTTACCGCTATCTCTCTTTCACGGCTCTCCATCAGTTGTGAACATCTATTGGTTTATCCCAAGTCACTAAGCATATTTTTATTAGGTACACCTGTTTTTCCTTATACAGCTGTTTCTGGAGTATAGGGTCGCATACTCATAAACCCACTGTAACTCAGAAACGCATCTAATATTCCAATAATCCCATCATAACGTTGAAAAATCATAAATCAAACCACCGTAAGTCACGGTGTGTCCGTGGATATGGGCGTCATCAATTCCATTGTATTCAGTAATGCTGTACACCATTAACAATGGCAGACTGATTGGGAGTGGATATTGATAGCATTATAAGTGTCAGTTATTAGAGGGATACTTCTTTAACCTGACTGAAGAACTGATCTAATGGCTTTAGTACAGTGCATGATTATGTGAGATGTTTTGAGACAGAGTAGTACATTTGTGAATGAAGTTTTTTCACTTAGTAGGAACCATTGTGTGTGGAAAAGTGAGAAAATTGCTTTCTGCTGTAGAGTCTGGCATTCATTGTAGACTTAAGCTTATTTTTCTGTGAGCAAATCTTATTCAATAAAATACTACTCTTTATACTAAAAAACAGAAACAGTGGTGATGTGTGGTCATTATGCTCAGCAAACTAATCCAGGGAAAGAAAACCAAACGCCACATTCTCACTTATAATGAGAGCTGAAAAATGAGATCACATGGACACAGGAAGGGGAACAACACTCACTGGGACCTTTCGGGAGGCAGAGCGTTAAGAAAAACAGCTACTGCATGCTGGGCTTAATACCTAGGTGATGGGTTGACAGGTGCAGCGAACCACCATGGCACACGTTTACCTTAGTAACAAATCTGCACATCCTGCACATATACCCCAGAACTTAGAAACGAAACGAAACAAAAGAAAACGAAAAAGCAATAGCAAAACGCTAAAGGCAAAATAAAGTTTCAAACTCAGAACGTGACAGACCAATGTTTGGTTCAAATCATGGTTCTCAACCCAGGTGCCATAAGGCCAGGATAAAGAATTTGATTACATATTGTAAATAAGACATGCAGCAAATGACCAGAAAGATTATTCTCAACATATGTGTGTCTTCTAATTCAATGGTGACGCTATCTACCGGGACATAGCTTTAGATTCCAAAGGGCCGAGTCCCGCCAGACAGGCCTCCCACACTAATAACAATGGGAAGCCCCACGTTGTTTTACCTGTGCTTCTCAGCAACTGGCTATAAATCAGGTTGCCACCACTCCCAGATTTAGTTGCATTCATTGGCTGGAAGAGCTCACAGCACGCAGGGAAACACTTACATTTGCCGTTGTATTTTAGCGGACTTTGCAAAAAGTTCAGAAATAAATGCGGGGCCCGGCGTGTGGGGAGGGGTGCACTACCTTCCAGGAAGTGTTATCCACAAGCTCTCTGAACCCAGTCCTTTTGGGTTTTTATGGAGACCTCATTCTATAGGCATGACGGGTTAAACCATAGGCTATTGGTGATCAACTCCACCTGAGGCTCTCAACCCTCCCTGGAAATTGGGGTTGAGGCTTTGCCATTCTCAGTCTGACTAAAAGAATTTACCCAAACGGAATTTTAAAACAGATGAGCATAACTGGAATCTTAATTAGATGATTGGATTATCTGGAGCCACACCTTGATATTCCTAACCCGAGCACCCTCATCCAACGAATGCTCCTCCCAACTGGCTCCCAAGTCTCTACGTGGTTCCAGAGCAAAAGAATGTTTATACAACGCATATCTCCACCTTTTCTTCAAAGTCTTTTCCCTTACACGGAAAGACTCCTTAAACTGCCATGCATCCGGATCAGGGGGAGGTATGGTTACACCGCAGATCTGTGGATCTCCGGGGTTTGATTGTGGCAAGGATGCTGCTGGTGTCAAAACCACAACGTGGGAACCACAGAACCACTAGTTGGTTTTCAGTGTTTCAGTGCATACAATTCCTAATATATCTGGCCAAGAAAACTTGTAAGTTCTTAGATTGTCCCAAAGGTGGCGCATGAAATCAAAGCAGGAGAACAGTTTCCTAGGAGGTGTAGCCTGGGAAAGTTGGGGGTGACTGATGGAAAGGAGGAGTGAAGCTCCGCCCTTTCCGCTGCTAGGCTGCGCCCGAGGCCATTTAAACCCACCCTGGCTGGCCTGTACTCAGATCTTCGCGGAGCGGATCAGCGGCCGGAGCGGTTGGCGGACTCTGCGTTGACTTGGAGCTCACAGCGTCTTGCGACTTGGAAGCGGATTCAGAGGACAGGACAGAACACTTGGGCAAGTGAATCTCTGTCTGTCTGTCTGTCTGTCTGTCTGTCTGTCTGTCTCATTGGTTGGTTGATTTCCATTTTCTTAAGGGGCACATACCTCACACCGCACACACACACACACGCACACACACTCCTTCCTTCTGCGAGTTAGAAAATTAGTAGGGGCCCCTGGGAGCTGCAGGTTTCCTAATCATGTCTGCACCTAAGAACAGTAGGGTCTTGTCCGGCTCTTCTTATGAACGGTCCCCCAGCACGGACTCCCCAAGGTCCATGCGAGCCTCACCCAGCTTCTCCCTCTCCCCTCTCAGAAACTCAGGCTTCAGGGGAAGCTCCTCACCAGGGATCCGGAGCTACCATTCACCATCCCCTAGGGCTTCACCACACTCACCTCTGTCATCACCAGAATCCCACAAGCTCCCATTTCCCTGTCCTCACCGTGATGGGCAATCAATGAAGCCATTGGGCTCCCCTGTGTCCTCCTCTGAGGATTCCTCAGAGTCCCCACGTTCATCAATAATATACCACGTGTTCTTACTGCCATCACCCAGCAGCTCACCCCCAGCTCTCGGGGGATCTCCTGTGTCTCCCAGCTACTCTCCAAACAACCCCAGATTTCAGCTGGAGTCAGCCCCCCACACCCGGGAATCACCTACAAACTCACGAGCCTCACGGTGCTCCACCCCTGTGTCTTTCATCTCTTCACCCCCAGGCCTCAGGGACTCTCCTGTGGCTCCCAGTTACTCTCCAGCCATCCCCAGGTTCCTGCGGGAGTCAGCCCCATGCACCCAGGAGTCCCCCAGAGACTCACACGTCTCGGGAGAATATGAGCGGTCCCCCAGCCCTGACTCCTCAAGATTCATGCCTGCCTCACCCAGCTTCTCCCTCTCCCCTCCCAGAAACTCAGACCCAAGGGGCAGCTCCTCACCAGGGATGTGGAAGTACTCTACATCACCCCGCAGGGCTTCACCACTCTCACATCCATCATCAACAGAATTCCACAACTTTACGTTTCCCTTTCCTAACCAAGCAGGACAGTCACTCATGTCATTGTGTTCTCCCGTGTCCTCCTCTGGAGATTCTTCACAGTCACCTCATTCATCAATAATATACCATATGTTCTTACTGCCATCATCCAGCAGCTCACCCCCAGCCACCCATGACTCTCCTGTCTGTCCCAGCTACTCTCCAACTACGCCCAGATTTCAGCGGGAGTCTCTACCCCACACCCCAGAAACACCTACAAACTCACAGACCTCAGTGAGATCCTCGCCAGTCTCTCTCACGTCTTCACCCCCAGCCCTTACGGACCCTCCAGTCTGTCCCAGCTACTCTCCAACCACGCCCACATTTCAGCGCGGGTCAGTTCCAGGAACCCAGGGATCACCACCAAGCCCACCACTTTCACTGAGTTACTCCCCAGTCTCTAGCACGTCTTTATCTCCAACCCTCAGGGACTCGCCTGTCTGTCCCAGCTACTCTCCAAACACGCCCACACTTCAGCGGGAGTCCGTTGCAGGCACCCAGAAATCACCACCAAACTCACCAATTTCACTGCGTTACTCCCCAGTCTCTCTCATGTCTTCACCATCCCTCAGGGACTCTCCCGTCTGTCCCAGCTACTCTCCAACCACGCCCACATTTCAGCTGCAGTCAGCTCCAGGCACCCCGGAATCACCACCAAACTCCCCAATTTCACTCAGTTACTCCTCACTCTCTAGCACGTCTTTATCTCCAACCCTCAGGGACTCTCCTGTGTGTCCCAGCTACTCTCCAACCACGCCCACACTTCAGCGGGAGTCAGTCCCAGGCACCCAGGAAGCACCACCAAACTCACCAATTTCACTCACTTACTCTCCAGTCTCTCTCATGTCTTCAGCAGCCCTCAGGGACTCTCCTGTCTGTCCCAGCTACTCTCCCACCACGCACACATTTCAGCTGGAGTCAGTCCCAGGCACCCCGGAGTCACCACCAAACTCACCAGTTTCACTGAGGTACTCCCCGGTCTCTCTCATGTCTTCACCCCCAGCCCTCAGGGACTCTCCTGTGTGTCCCAGCTACTCTCCAACCATGCCCAGATTTCAGCGGGAGTCAGTTCCAGGCACCCAGGTATCACCACCAAACTCAGCAGTTTCGCTGAGTTACTCCCCAGTCTCTGTCATGTCTTCACCCCCAGCCCCCTGGGACTCTCCTGTCTGTCCCAGCTACTCTCCCACCACGCCCAGATTTCAGCGGCACTCAGCCTCCCACACTCCGGAATCACCTACAGACTCACAGACTTCACTGAGGTCCTCCCTGGTCTCTCTCAGGTCTTTGCCCTCAGCCCACAGGGACTCCTGTGTCTCTTTCAGCTACTCTCAAAACTTCGCTAGATTCCAGCTGGAGTCAGTTCCAGGCACCCACGATACACCACCGAACTCACGAATTTCACTGACTTACTCCGCAGTCTCCCTCATGTTCTCACCCCCAGCCCTCAAGGACTCTTCTGTCTCTCTCAGCTACACTCCGACCATCTCCAGATTTCACCTGGAGTCAGCTTCCCGCACCCAGGAATCACCTACAAACTCACGGACCTTACTGCAACCCTCCCCCATTTCTTTCACCTCTTCACCCCCTGCCTTCAGGGACTCTCCTGGGTCTCCCAGCTTCTCTCCAGCCTTCCCCACATTTCTGCCACAGTCAGCCCCAGGCACCCAGGACAACCCTAGACACTCACAGGCCTCACGAGACTATCTCCCTATGACCTGTACCTATACAGGGATGGCTCCCACGCATCCCTCAGTGACCCCAAACCCATCTCCACTTACACTCAGACACTCCCAGGGCCTGACAGCTACTCCCCGTTATTGTCCTTCAGTTCGAAACCCTGGCCAATCTACTAGCCCACATGACGCAGTTACCTGGCCATTTCTCCACGGTTCCCGTGAGGGCCCCACACCCAGCCGCACAAGAGCCCCTCCTGCATTCCGTCCTCACACGCAGGCTTGTCCATCTACTTGCTACTGTCACACTCTTGCCAGCAGAAGAGGCCCCTGTAATGGGCGATATCACCACCCAGTCTATCCTCACCCCACAGCTGTGCAGCGGGACCCTCCTGCTGGCCCACGTGGCTGCCAGAGCCCATGCTGGCACGACGCTCCAGCAGGTCGGCGTCCCTGCGGGCCACACTACCGGTGACATGGCTAGCATGACCCTCCTTCCTGGCAGTGACACTGTTGATGTGAACCCCGGTTTCACATCTGTCATTTGTAAATAGGACCATTTTCCCTTTTCGCTCTCCCTTCCGTTCACAGGGCTTCTCATTCTCTCTCTTTCTGCCTCCGTTTCAGATATTTACTCACCTTTTTCTCTCTCACTATGTCTGCCGTGGTCTCCATGAGAGTGCGCCACAGAAGATTCCCCCATTAAAAGTCATGAATTGAGTGGCTTTTAGTATACCTGTGGTGGTGCACATTCAATTTTAATTCGCAATCCATTGTAGAACGTCTTATCACCCCCGACCAGAGAAAAACCCTGTAGACATTAGTCACTCCTCATTCTGTCTCAAACCCTCTCCCTGACCCTCAGCCCTAGGTAGCAACTACCTAGTGCGATCAATCCCATATGCATAGATTTCCATATTGTGGACATTTCCTATCAACGGAATTGCACAATAGGTGAGCTGTTATGACTGACACAACACGTAGCACAATATTTTCAAGATTCATCCACATTGTAGGCTTACCCACAGGGGGAAACCATTTTTTGGGGGGTTTTAGTAACACCGGGTGTTTTCTCCTTCCTTTCGTCCTTCTTTCCTTCCTTCCTTCCTTCCTTCCTTCCTTCCTACCTTCCTTCTTTCTTTCCTTCCTTCCTTCCTTCCTCCTATTTCTCTCTTACTCCTTCTGCCCTCTCTCTTTCATATGCCTTAGGTGCATCCCACATTCTGCGTTTTTTGGGAGAAATCCTCGACAGGTGCAGGAAAATTGTGTTATTGTAACTATTTACCGCTATCTCTCTTTCACGGCTCTCCATCAGTTGTGAACATCTATTGGTTTATCCCAAGTCACTAAGCATATTTTTATTAGGTACACCTGTTTTTCCTTATACAGCTGTTTCTGGAGTATAGGGTCGCATACTCATAAACCCACTGTAACTCAGAAACGCATCTAATATTCCAATAATCCCATCATAACGTTGAAAAATCATAAATCAAACCACCGTAAGTCACGGTGTGTCCGTGGATATGGGCGTCATCAATTCCATTGTATTCAGTAATGCTGTACACCATTAACAATGGCAGACTGATTGGGAGTGGATATTGATAGCATTATAAGTGTCAGTTATTAGAGGGATACTTCTTTAACCTGACTGAAGAACTGATCTAATGGCTTTAGTACAGTGCATGATTATGTGAGATGTTTTGAGACAGAGTAGTACATTTGTGAATGAAGTTTTTTCACTTAGTAGGAACCATTGTGTGTGGAAAAGTGAGAAAATTGCTTTCTGCTGTAGAGTCTGGCATTCATTGTAGACTTAAGCTTATTTTTCTGTGAGCAAATCTTATTCAATAAAATACTACTCTTTATACTAAAAAACAGAAACAGTGGTGATGTGTGGTCATTATGCTCAGCAAACTAATCCAGGGAAAGAAAACCAAACGCCACATTCTCACTTATAATGAGAGCTGAAAAATGAGATCACATGGACACAGGAAGGGGAACAACACTCACTGGGGCCTTTCGGGAGGCAGAGCGTTAAGAAAAACAGCTACTGCATGCTGGGCTTAATACCTAGGTGATGGGTTGACAGGTGCAGCGAACCACCATGGCACACGTTTACCTTAGTAACAAATCTGCACATCCTGCACATATACCCCAGAACTTAGAAACGAAACGAAACAAAAGAAAACGAAAAAGCAATAGCAAAACGCTAAAGGCAAAATAAAGTTTCAAACTCAGAACGTGACAGACCAATGTTTGGTTCAAATCATGGTTCTCAACCCAGGTGCCATAAGGCCAGGATAAAGAATTTGATTACATATTGTAAATAAGACATGCAGCAAATGACCAGAAAGATTATTCTCAACATATGTGTGTCTTCTAATTCAATGGTGACGCTATCTACCGGGACATAGCTTTAGATTCCAAAGGGCCGAGTCCCGCCAGACAGGCCTCCCACACTAATAACAATGGGAAGCCCCACGTTGTTTTACCTGTGCTTCTCAGCAACTGGCTATAAATCAGGTTGCCACCACTCCCAGATTTAGTTGCATTCATTGGCTGGAAGAGCTCACAGCACGCAGGGAAACACTTACATTTGCCGTTGTATTTTAGCGGACTTTGCCAAAAGTTCAGAAATAAATGCGGGGCCCGGCGTGTGGGGAGGGGTGCACTACCTTCCAGGAAGTGTTATCCACAAGCTCTCTGAACCCAGTCCTTTTGGGTTTTTATGGAGACCTCATTCTATAGGCATGACGGGTTAAACCATAGGCTATTGGTGATCAACTCCACCTGAGGCTCTCAACCCTCCCTGGAAATTGGGGTTGAGGCTTTGCCATTCTCAGTCTGACTAAAAGAATTTACCCAAACGGAATTTTAAAACAGATGAGCATAACTGGAATCTTAATTAGATGATTGGATTATCTGGAGCCACACCTTGATATTCCTAACCCGAGCACCCTCATCCAACGAATGCTCCACCCAACTGGCTCCCAAGTCTCTACGTGGTTCCAGAGCAAAAGAATGTTTCTACAACGCATATCTCCACCTTTTCTTCAAAGTCTTTTCCCTTACACGGAAAGACTTCTTAAACTGCCATGCATCCGGATCAGGGGGAGGTATGGTTACACCGCAGATCTGTGGATCTCCGGGGTTTGATTGTGGCAAGGATGCTGCTGGTGTCAAAACCACAACGTGGGAACCACAGAACCACTAGTTGGTTTTCAGTGTTTCAGTGCATACAATTCCTAATATATCTGGCCAAGAAAACTTGTAAGTTCTTAGATTGTCCCAAAGGTGGCGCATGAAATCAAAGCAGGAGAACAGTTTCCTAGGAGGTGTAGCCTGGGAAAGTTGGGGGTGACTGATGGAAAGGAGGAGTGAAGCTCCGCCCTTTCCGCTGCTAGGCTGCGCCCGAGGCTATTTAAACCCACCCTGGCTGGCCTGTACTCAGATCTTCGCGGAGCGGATCAGCGGCCGGAGCGGTTGGCGGACTCTGCGTTGACTTGGAGCTCACAGCGTCTTGCGACTTGGAAGCGGATTCAGAGGACAGGACAGAACACTTGGGCAAGTGAATCTCTGTCTGTCTGTCTGTCTGTCTGTCTGTCTGTCTGTCTGTCTCATTGGTTGGTTGATTTCCATTTTCTTAAGGGGCACATACCTCACACCGCACACACACACACACACGCACACACACTCCTTCCTTCTGCGAGTTAGAAAATTAGTAGGGGCCCCTGGGAGCTGCAGGTTTCCTAATCATGTCTGCACCTAAGAACAGTAGGGTCTTGTCCGGCTCTTCTTATGAACGGTCCCCCAGCACGGACTCCCCAAGGTCCATGCGAGCCTCACCCAGCTTCTCCCTCTCCCCTCTCAGAAACTCAGGCTTCAGGGGAAGCTCCTCACCAGGGATCCGGAGCTACCATTCACCATCCCCTAGGGCTTCACCACACTCACCTCTGTCATCACCAGAATCCCACAAGCTCCCATTTCCCTGTCCTCACCGTGATGGGCAATCAATGAAGCCATTGGGCTCTCCCGTGTCCTCCTCTGAGGATTCCTCAGAGTCCCCACGTTCATCAATAATATACCACGTGTTCTTACTGCCATCACCCAGCAGCTCACCCCCAGCTCTCGGGGGATCTCCTGTGTCTCCCAGCTACTCTCCAAACAACCCCAGATTTCAGCTGGAGTCAGCCCCCCACACCCGGGAATCACCTACAAACTCACGAGCCTCACGGTGCTCCACCCCTGTGTCTTTCATCTCTTCACCCCCAGGCCTCAGGGACTCTCCTGTGGCTCCCAGTTACTCTCCAGCCATCCCCAGGTTCCTGCGGGAGTCAGCCCCATGCACCCAGGAGTCCCCCAGAGACTCACACGTCTCGGGAGAATATGAGCGGTCCCCCAGCCCTGACTCCTCAAGATTCATGCCTGCCTCACCCAGCTTCTCCCTCTCCCCTCCCAGAAACTCAGACCCAAGGGGCAGCTCCTCACCAGGGATGTGGAAGTACTCTACATCACCCCGCAGGGCTTCACCACTCTCACATCCATCATCAACAGAATTCCACAACTTTACGTTTCCCTTTCCTAACCAAGCAGGACAGTCACTCATGTCATTGTGTTCTCCCGTGTCCTCCTCTGGAGATTCTTCACAGTCACCTCATTCATCAATAATATACCATATGTTCTTACTGCCATCATCCAGCAGCTCACCCCCAGCCACCCATGACTCTCCTGTCTGTCCCAGCTACTCTCCAACTACGCCCAGATTTCAGCGGGAGTCTCTACCCCACACCCCAGAAACACCTACAAACTCACAGACCTCAGTGAGATCCTCGCCAGTCTCTCTCACGTCTTCACCCCCAGCCCTTACGGACCCTCCAGTCTGTCCCAGCTACTCTCCAACCACGCCCACATTTCAGCGCGGGTCAGTTCCAGGAACCCAGGGATCACCACCAAGCCCACCACTTTCACTGAGTTACTCCCCAGTCTCTAGCACGTCTTTATCTCCAACCCTCAGGGACTCGCCTGTCTGTCCCAGCTACTCTCCAAACACGCCCACACTTCAGCGGGAGTCCGTTGCAGGCACCCAGAAATCACCACCAAACTCACCAATTTCACTGCGTTACTCCCCAGTCTCTCTCATGTCTTCACCATCCCTCAGGGACTCTCCCGTCTGTCCCAGCTACTCTCCAACCACGCCCACATTTCAGCTGCAGTCAGCTCCAGGCACCCCGGAATCACCACCAAACTCCCCAATTTCACTCAGTTACTCCTCACTCTCTAGCACGTCTTTATCTCCAACCCTCAGGGACTCTCCTGTGTGTCCCAGCTACTCTCCAACCACGCCCACACTTCAGCGGGAGTCAGTCCCAGGCACCCAGGAAGCACCACCAAACTCACCAATTTCACTCACTTACTCTCCAGTCTCTCTCATGTCTTCAGCAGCCCTCAGGGACTCTCCTGTCTGTCCCAGCTACTCTCCAACCACGCACACATTTCAGCTGGAGTCAGTCCCAGGCACCCCGGAGTCACCACCAAACTCACCAGTTTCACTGAGGTACTCCCCGGTCTCTCTCATGTCTTCACCCCCAGCCCTCAGGGACTCTCCTGTGTGTCCCAGCTACTCTCCAACCATGCCCAGATTTCAGCGGGAGTCAGTTCCAGGCACCCAGGTATCACCACCAAACTCAGCAGTTTCGCTGAGTTACTCCCCAGTCTCTGTCATGTCTTCACCCCCAGCCCCCTGGGACTCTCCTGTCTGTCCCAGCTACTCTCCCACCACGCCCAGATTTCAGCGGCACTCAGCCTCCCACACTCCGGAATCACCTACAGACTCACAGACTTCACTGAGGTCCTCCCTGGTCTCTCTCAGGTCTTTGCCCTCAGCCCACAGGGACTCCTGTGTCTCTTTCAGCTACTCTCAAAACTTCGCTAGATTCCAGCTGGAGTCAGTTCCAGGCACCCACGATACACCACCGAACTCACGAATTTCACTGACTTACTCCCCAGTCTCCCTCATGTTCTCACCCCCAGCCCTCAAGGACTCTTCTGTCTCTCTCAGCTACACTCCGACCATCTCCAGATTTCACCTGGAGTCAGCTTCCCGCACCCAGGAATCACCTACAAACTCACGGACCTTACTGCAACCCTCCCCCATTTCTTTCACCTCTTCACCCCCTGCCTTCAGGGACTCTCCTGGGTCTCCCAGCTTCTCTCCAGCCTTCCCCACATTTCTGCCACAGTCAGCCCCAGGCACCCAGGACAACCCTAGACACTCACAGGCCTCACGAGACTATCTCCCTATGACCTGTACCTATACAGGGATGGCTCCCACGCATCCCTCAGTGACCCCAAACCCATCTCCACTTACACTCAGACACTCCCAGGGCCTGACAGCTACTCCCCGTTATTGTCCTTCAGTTCGAAGCCCTGGCCAATCTACTAGCCCACATGACGCAGTTACCTGGCCATTTCTCCACGGTTCCCGAGAGGGCCCCACACCCAGCCGCACAAGAGCCCCTCCTGCATTCCGTCCTCACACGCAGGCTTGTCCATCTACTTGCTACTGTCACACTCTTGCCAGCAGAAGAGGCCCCTGTAATGGGCGATATCACCACCCAGTCTATCCTCACCCCACAGCTGTGCAGCGGGACCCTCCTGCTGGCCCACGTGGCTGCCAGAGCCCATGCTGGCACGACGCTCCAGCAGGTCGGCGTCCCTGCGGGCCACACTACCGGTGACATGGCTAGCATGACCCTCCTTCCTGGCAGTGACACTGTTGATGTGAACCCCGGTTTCACATCTGTCATTTGTAAATAGGACCATTTTCCCTTTTCGCTCTCCCTTCCATTCACAGGGCTTCTCATTCTCTCTCTTTCTGCCTCCGTTTCAGATATTTACTCACCTTTTTCTCTCTCACTATGTCTGCCGTGGTCTCCATGAGAGTGCGCCACAGAAGATTCCCCCATTAAAAGTCATGAATTGAGTGGCTTTTAGTATACCTGTGGTGGTGCACATTCAATTTTAATTCGCAATCCATTGTAGAACGTCTTATCACCCCCGACCAGAGAAAAACCCTGTAGACATTAGTCACTCCTCATTCTGTCTCAAACCCTCTCCCTGACCCTCAGCCCTAGGTAGCAACTACCTAGTGCGATCAATCCCATATGCATAGATTTCCATATTGTGGACATTTCCTATCAACGGAATTGCACAATAGGTGAGCTGTTATGACTGACACAACACGTAGCACAATATTTTCAAGATTCATCCACATTGTAGGCTTACCCACAGGGGGAAACCATTTTTTGGGGGGTTTTAGTAACACCGGGTGTTTTCTCCTTCCTTTCGTCCTTCTTTCCTTCCTTCTTTCCTTCCTTCCTTCCTTCCTTCCTTCCTTCCTTCCTACCTTCCTTCTTTCTTTCCTTCCTTCCTTCCTTCCTCCTATTTCTCTCTTACTCCTTCTGCCCTCTCTCTTTCATATGCCTTAGGTGCATCCCACATTCTGCGTTTTTTGGGAGAAATCCTCGACAGGTGCAGGAAAATTGTGTTATTGTAACTATTTACCGCTATCTCTCTTTCACGGCTCTCCATCAGTTGTGAACATCTATTGGTTTATCCCAAGTCACTAAGCATATTTTTATTAGGTACACCTGTTTTTCCTTATACAGCTGTTTCTGGAGTATAGGGTCGCATACTCATAAACCCACTGTAACTCAGAAACGCATCTAATATTCCAATAATCCCATCATAACGTTGAAAAATCATAAATCAAACCACCGTAAGTCACGGTGTGTCCGTGGATATGGGCGTCATCAATTCCATTGTATTCAGTAATGCTGTACACCATTAACAATGGCAGACTGATTGGGAGTGGATATTGATAGCATTATAAAAGTCAGTTATTAGAGGGATACTTCTTTAACCTGACTGAAGAACTGATCTAATGGCTTTAGTACAGTGCATGATTATGTGAGATGTTTTGAGACAGAGTAGTACATTTGTGAATGAAGTTTTTTCACTTAGTAGGAACCATTGTGTGTGGAAAAGTGAGAAAATTGCTTTCTGCTGTAGAGTCTGGCATTCATTGTAGACTTAAGCTTATTTTTCTGTGAGCAAATCTTATTCAATAAAATACTACTCTTTATACTAAAAAACAGAAACAGTGGTGATGTGTGGTCATTATGCTCAGCAAACTAATCCAGGGAAAGAAAACCAAACGCCACATTCTCACTTATAATGAGAGCTGAAAAATGAGATCACATGGACACAGGAAGGGGAACAACACTCACTGGGGCCTTTCGGGAGGCAGAGCGTTAAGAAAAACAGCTACTGCATGCTGGGCTTAATACCTAGGTGATGGGTTGACAGGTGCAGCGAACCACCATGGCACACGTTTACCTTAGTAACAAATCTGCACATCCTGCACATATACCCCAGAACTTAGAAACGAAACGAAACAAAAGAAAACGAAAAAGCAATAGCAAAACGCTAAAGGCAAAATAAAGTTTCAAACTCAGAACGTGACAGACCAATGTTTGGTTCCAATCATGGTTCTCAACCCAGGTGCCATAAGGCCAGGATAAAGAATTTGATTACATATTGTAAATAAGACATGCAGCAAATGACCAGAAAGATTATTCTCAACATATGTGTGTCTTCTAATTCAATGGTGACGCTATCTACCGGGACATAGCTTTAGATTCCAAAGGGCCGAGTCCCGCCAGACAGGCCTCCCACACTAATAACAATGGGAAGCCCCACGTTGTTTTACCTGTGCTTCTCAGCAACTGGCTATAAATCAGGTTGCCACCACTCCCAGATTTAGTTGCATTCATTGGCTGGAAGAGCTCACAGCACGCAGGGAAACACTTACATTTGCCGTTGTATTTTAGCGGACTTTGCCAAAAGTTCAGAAATAAATGCGGGGCCCGGCGTGTGGGGAGGGGTGCACTACCTTCCAGGAAGTGTTATCCACAAGCTCTCTGAACCCAGTCCTTTTGGGTTTTTATGGAGACCTCATTCTATAGGCATGACGGGTTAAACCATAGGCTATTGGTGATCAACTCCACCTGAGGCTCTCAACCCTCCCTGGAAATTGGGGTTGAGGCTTTGCCATTCTCAGTCTGACTAAAAGAATTTACCCAAACGGAATTTTAAAACAGATGAGCATAACTGGAATCTTAATTAGATGATTGGATTATCTGGAGCCACACCTTGATATTCCTAACCCGAGCACCCTCATCCAACGAATGCTCCTCCCAACTGGCTCCCAAGTCTCTACGTGGTTCCAGAGCAAAAGAATGTTTATACAACGCATATCTCCACCTTTTCTTCAAAGTCTTTTCCCTTACACGGAAAGACTCCTTAAACTGCCATGCATCCGGATCAGGGGGAGGTATGGTTACACCGCAGATCTGTGGATCTCCGGGGTTTGATTGTGGCAAGGATGCTGCTGGTGTCAAAACCACAACGTGGGAACCACAGAACCACTAGTTGGTTTTCAGTGTTTCAGTGCATACAATTCCTAATATATCTGGCCAAGAAAACTTGTAAGTTCTTAGATTGTCCCAAAGGTGGCGCATGAAATCAAAGCAGGAGAACAGTTTCCTAGGAGGTGTAGCCTGGGAAAGTTGGGGGTGACTGATGGAAAGGAGGAGTGAAGCTCCGCCCTTTCCGCTGCTAGGCTGCGCCCGAGGCCATTTAAACCCACCCTGGCTGGCCTGTACTCAGATCTTCGCGGAGCGGATCAGCGGCCGGAGCGGTTGGCGGACTCTGCGTTGACTTGGAGCTCACAGCGTCTTGCGACTTGGAAGCTGATTCAGAGGACAGGACAGAACACTTGGGCAAGTGAATCTCTGTCTGTCTGTCTGTCTGTCTGTCTGTCTGTCTGTCTCATTGGTTGGTTGATTTCCATTTTCTTAAGGGGCACATACCTCACACCGCACACACACACACACGCACACACACTCCTTCCTTCTGCGAGTTAGAAAATTAGTAGGGGCCCCTGGGAGCTGCAGGTTTCCTAATCATGTCTGCACCTAAGAACAGTAGGGTCTTGTCCGGCTCTTCTTATGAACGGTCCCCCAGCACGGACTCCCCAAGGTCCATGCGAGCCTCACCCAGCTTCTCCCTCTCCCCTCTCAGAAACTCAGGCTTCAGGGGAAGCTCCTCACCAGGGATCCGGAGCTACCATTCACCATCCCCTAGGGCTTCACCACACTCACCTCTGTCATCACCAGAATCCCACAAGCTCCCATTTCCCTGTCCTCACCGTGATGGGCAATCAATGAAGCCATTGGGCTCCCCTGTGTCCTCCTCTGAGGATTCCTCAGAGTCCCCACGTTCATCAATAATATACCACGTGTTCTTACTGCCATCACCCAGCAGCTCACCCCCAGCTCTCGGGGGATCTCCTGTGTCTCCCAGCTACTCTCCAAACAACCCCAGATTTCAGCTGGAGTCAGCCCCCCACACCCGGGAATCACCTACAAACTCACGAGCCTCACGGTGCTCCACCCCTGTGTCTTTCATCTCTTCACCCCCAGGCCTCAGGGACTCTCCTGTGGCTCCCAGTTACTCTCCAGCCATCCCCAGGTTCCTGCGGGAGTCAGCCCCATGCACCCAGGAGTCCCCCAGAGACTCACACGTCTCGGGAGAATATGAGCGGTCCCCCAGCCCTGACTCCTCAAGATTCATGCCTGCCTCACCCAGCTTCTCCCTCTCCCCTCCCAGAAACTCAGACCCAAGGGGCAGCTCCTCACCAGGGATGTGGAAGTACTCTACATCACCCCGCAGGGCTTCACCACTCTCACATCCATCATCAACAGAATTCCACAACTTTACGTTTCCCTTTCCTAACCAAGCAGGACAGTCACTCATGTCATTGTGTTCTCCCGTGTCCTCCTCTGGAGATTCTTCACAGTCACCTCATTCATCAATAATATACCATATGTTCTTACTGCCATCATCCAGCAGCTCACCCCCAGCCACCCATGACTCTCCTGTCTGTCCCAGCTACTCTCCAACTACGCCCAGATTTCAGCGGGAGTCTCTACCCCACACCCCAGAAACACCTACAAACTCACAGACCTCAGTGAGATCCTCGCCAGTCTCTCTCACGTCTTCACCCCCAGCCCTTACGGACCCTCCAGTCTGTCCCAGCTACTCTCCAACCACGCCCACATTTCAGCGCGGGTCAGTTCCAGGAACCCAGGGATCACCACCAAGCCCACCACTTTCACTGAGTTACTCCCCAGTCTCTAGCACGTCTTTATCTCCAACCCTCAGGGACTCGCCTGTCTGTCCCAGCTACTCTCCAAACACGCCCACACTTCAGCGGGAGTCCGTTGCAGGCACCCAGAAATCACCACCAAACTCACCAATTTCACTGCGTTACTCCCCAGTCTCTCTCATGTCTTCACCATCCCTCAGGGACTCTCCCGTCTGTCCCAGCTACTCTCCAACCACGCCCACATTTCAGCTGCAGTCAGCTCCAGGCACCCCGGAATCACCACCAAACTCCCCAATTTCACTCAGTTACTCCTCACTCTCTAGCACGTCTTTATCTCCAACCCTCAGGGACTCTCCTGTGTGTCCCAGCTACTCTCCAACCACGCCCACACTTCAGCGGGAGTCAGTCCCAGGCACCCAGGAAGCACCACCAAACTCACCAATTTCACTCACTTACTCTCCAGTCTCTCTCATGTCTTCAGCAGCCCTCAGGGACTCTCCTGTCTGTCCCAGCTACTCTCCAACCACGCACACATTTCAGCTGGAGTCAGTCCCAGGCACCCCGGAGTCACCACCAAACTCACCAGTTTCACTGAGGTACTCCCCGGTCTCTCTCATGTCTTCACCCCCAGCCCTCAGGGACTCTCCTGTGTGTCCCAGCTACTCTCCAACCATGCCCAGATTTCAGCGGGAGTCAGTTCCAGGCACCCAGGTATCACCACCAAACTCAGCAGTTTCGCTGAGTTACTCCCCAGTCTCTGTCATGTCTTCACCCCCAGCCCCCTGGGACTCTCCTGTCTGTCCCAGCTACTCTCCCACCACGCCCAGATTTCAGCGGCACTCAGCCTCCCACACTCCGGAATCACCTACAGACTCACAGACTTCACTGAGGTCCTCCCTGGTCTCTCTCAGGTCTTTGCCCTCAGCCCACAGGGACTCCTGTGTCTCTTTCAGCTACTCTCAAAACTTCGCTAGATTCCAGCTGGAGTCAGTTCCAGGCACCCACGATACACCACCGAACTCACGAATTTCACTGACTTACTCCCCAGTCTCCCTCATGTTCTCACCCCCAGCCCTCAAGGACTCTTCTGTCTCTCTCAGCTACACTCCGACCATCTCCAGATTTCACCTGGAGTCAGCTTCCCGCACCCAGGAATCACCTACAAACTCACGGACCTTACTGCAACCCTCCCCCATTTCTTTCACCTCTTCACCCCCTGCCTTCAGGGACTCTCCTGGGTCTCCCAGCTTCTCTCCAGCCTTCCCCACATTTCTGCCACAGTCAGCCCCAGGCACCCAGGACAACCCTAGACACTCACAGGCCTCACGAGACTATCTCCCTATGACCTGTACCTATACAGGGATGGCTCCCACGCATCCCTCAGTGACCCCAAACCCATCTCCACTTACACTCAGACACTCCCAGGGCCTGACAGCTACTCCCCGTTATTGTCCTTCAGTTCGAAGCCCTGGCCAATCTACTAGCCCACATGACGCAGTTACCTGGCCATTTCTCCACGGTTCCCGAGAGGGCCCCACACCCAGCCGCACAAGAGCCCCTCCTGCATTCCGTCCTCACACGCAGGCTTGTCCATCTACTTGCTACTGTCACACTCTTGCCAGCAGAAGAGGCCCCTGTAATGGGCGATATCACCACCCAGTCTATCCTCACCCCACAGCTGTGCAGCGGGACCCTCCTGCTGGCCCACGTGGCTGCCAGAGCCCATGCTGGCACGACGCTCCAGCAGGTCGGCGTCCCTGCGGGCCACACTACCGGTGACATGGCTAGCATGACCCTCCTTCCTGGCAGTGACACTGTTGATGTGAACCCCGGTTTCACATCTGTCATTTGTAAATAGGACCATTTTCCCTTTTCGCTCTCCCTTCCATTCACAGGGCTTCTCATTCTCTCTCTTTCTGCCTCCGTTTCAGATATTTACTCACCTTTTTCTCTCTCACTATGTCTGCCGTGGTCTCCATGAGAGTGCGCCACAGAAGATTCCCCCATTAAAAGTCATGAATTGAGTGGCTTTTAGTATACCTGTGGTGGTGCACATTCAATTTTAATTCGCAATCCATTGTAGAACGTCTTATCACCCCCGACCAGAGAAAAACCCTGTAGACATTAGTCACTCCTCATTCTGTCTCAAACCCTCTCCCTGACCCTCAGCCCTAGGTAGCAACTACCTAGTGCGATCAATCCCATATGCATAGATTTCCATATTGTGGACATTTCCTATCAACGGAATTGCACAATAGGTGAGCTGTTATGACTGACACAACACGTAGCACAATATTTTCAAGATTCATCCACATTGTAGGCTTACCCACAGGGGGAAACCATTTTTTGGGGGGTTTTAGTAACACCGGGTGTTTTCTCCTTCCTTTCGTCCTTCTTTCCTTCCTTCTTTCCTTCCTTCCTTCCTTCCTTCCTTCCTTCCTACCTTCCTTCTTTCTTTCCTTCCTTCCTTCCTTCCTCCTATTTCTCTCTTACTCCTTCTGCCCTCTCTCTTTCATATGCCTTAGGTGCATCCCACATTCTGCGTTTTTTGGGAGAAATCCTCGACAGGTGCAGGAAAATTGTGTTATTGTAACTATTTACCGCTATCTCTCTTTCACGGCTCTCCATCAGTTGTGAACATCTATTGGTTTATCCCAAGTCACTAAGCATATTTTTATTAGGTACACCTGTTTTTCCTTATACAGCTGTTTCTGGAGTATAGGGTCGCATACTCATAAACCCACTGTAACTCAGAAACGCATCTAATATTCCAATAATCCCATCATAACGTTGAAAAATCATAAATCAAACCACCGTAAGTCACGGTGTGTCCGTGGATATGGGCGTCATCAATTCCATTGTATTCAGTAATGCTGTACACCATTAACAATGGCAGACTGATTGGGAGTGGATATTGATAGCATTATAAAAGTCAGTTATTAGAGGGATACTTCTTTAACCTGACTGAAGAACTGATCTAATGGCTTTAGTACAGTGCATGATTATGTGAGATGTTTTGAGACAGAGTAGTACATTTGTGAATGAAGTTTTTTCACTTAGTAGGAACCATTGTGTGTGGAAAAGTGAGAAAATTGCTTTCTGCTGTAGAGTCTGGCATTCATTGTAGACTTAAGCTTATTTTTCTGTGAGCAAATCTTATTCAATAAAATACTACTCTTTATACTAAAAAACAGAAACAGTGGTGATGTGTGGTCATTATGCTCAGCAAACTAATCCAGGGAAAGAAAACCAAACGCCACATTCTCACTTATAATGAGAGCTGAAAAATGAGATCACATGGACACAGGAAGGGGAACAACACTCACTGGGGCCTTTCGGGAGGCAGAGCGTTAAGAAAAACAGCTACTGCATGCTGGGCTTAATACCTAGGTGATGGGTTGACAGGTGCAGCGAACCACCATGGCACACGTTTACCTTAGTAACAAATCTGCACATCCTGCACATATACCCCAGAACTTAGAAACGAAACGAAACAAAAGAAAACGAAAAAGCAATAGCAAAACGCTAAAGGCAAAATAAAGTTTCAAACTCAGAACGTGACAGACCAATGTTTGGTTCCAATCATGGTTCTCAACCCAGGTGCCATAAGGCCAGGATAAAGAATTTGATTACATATTGTAAATAAGACATGCAGCAAATGACCAGAAAGATTATTCTCAACATATGTGTGTCTTCTAATTCAATGGTGACGCTATCTACCGGGACATAGCTTTAGATTCCAAAGGGCCGAGTCCCGCCAGACAGGCCTCCCACACTAATAACAATGGGAAGCCCCACGTTGTTTTACCTGTGCTTCTCAGCAACTGGCTATAAATCAGGTTGCCACCACTCCCAGATTTAGTTGCATTCATTGGCTGGAAGAGCTCACAGCACGCAGGGAAACACTTACATTTGCCGTTGTATTTTAGCGGACTTTGCAAAAAGTTCAGAAATAAATGCGGGGCCCGGCGTGTGGGGAGGGGGGCACTACCTTCCAGGAAGTGTTATCCACAAGCTCTCTGAACCCAGTCCTTTTGGTTTTTATGGAGACCTCATTCTATAGGCATGACGGGTTAAACCATAGGCTATTGGTGATCAACTCCACCTGAGGCTCTCAACCCTCCCTGGAAATTGGGGTTGAGGCTTTGCCATTCTCAGTCTGACTAAAAGAATTTACCCAAACGGAATTTTAAAACAGATGAGCATAACTGGAATCTTAATTAGATGATTGGATTATCTGGAGCCACACCTTGATATTCATAACCCGAGCACCCTCATCCAACGAATGCTCCACCCAACTGGCTCCCAAGTCTCTACGTGGTTCCAGAGCAAAAGAATGTTTATACAACGCATATCTCCACCTTTTCTTCAAAGTCTTTTCCCTTACACGGAAAGACTCCTTAAACTGCCATGCATCCGGATCAGGGGGAGGTATGGTTACACCGCAGATCTGTGGATCTCCGGGGTTTGATTGTGGCAAGGATGCTGCTGGTGTCAAAACCACAACGTGGGAACCACAGAACCACTAGTTGGTTTTCAGTGTTTCAGTGCATACAATTCCTAATATATCTGGCCAAGAAAACTTGTAAGTTCTTAGATTGTCCCAAAGGTGGCGCATGAAATCAAAGCAGGAGAACAGTTTCCTAGGAGGTGTAGCCTGGGAAAGTTGGGGGTGACTGATGGAAAGGAGGAGTGAAGCTCCGCCCTTTCCGCTGCTAGGCTGCGCCCGAGGCCATTTAAACCCACCCTGGCTGGCCTGTACTCAGATCTTCGCGGAGCGGATCAGCGGCCGGAGCGGTTGGCGGACTCTGCGTTGACTTGGAGCTCACAGCGTCTTGCGACTTGGAAGCGGATTCAGAGGACAGGACAGAACACTTGGGCAAGTGAATCTCTGTCTGTCTGTCTGTCTGTCTGTCTGTCTGTCTGTCTGTCTCATTGGTTGGTTGATTTCCATTTTCTTAAGGGGCACATACCTCACACCGCACACACACACACACGCACACACACTCCTTCCTTCTGCGAGTTAGAAAATTAGTAGGGGCCCCTGGGAGCTGCAGGTTTCCTAATCATGTCTGCACCTAAGAACAGTAGGGTCTTGTCCGGCTCTTCCTATGAACGGTCCCCCAGCACGGACTCCCCAAGGTCCATGCGAGCCTCACCCAGCTTCTCCCTCTCCCCTCGCAGAAACTCAGGCTTCAGGGGAAGCTCCTCACCAGGGATCCGGAGCTACCATTCACCATCCCCTAGGGCTTCACCACACTCACCTCTGTCATCACCAGAATCCCACAAGCTCCCATTTCCCTGTCCTCACCGTGATGGGCAATCAATGAAGCCATTGGGCTCCCCTGTGTCCTCCTCTGAGGATTCCTCAGAGTCCCCACGTTCATCAATAATATACCACGTGTTCTTACTGCCATCACCCAGCAGCTCACCCCCAGCTCTCGGGGGATCTCCTGTGTCTCCCAGCTACTCTCCAAACAACCCCAGATTTCAGCTGGAGTCAGCCCCCCACACCCGGGAATCACCTACAAACTCACGAGCCTCACGGTGCTCCACCCCTGTGTCTTTCATCTCTTCACCCCCAGGCCTCAGGGACTCTCCTGTGGCTCCCAGTTACTCTCCAGCCATCCCCAGGTTCCTGCGGGAGTCAGCCCCATGCACCCAGGAGTCCCCCAGAGACTCACACGTCTCGGGAGAATATGAGCGGTCCCCCAGCCCTGACTCCTCAAGATTCATGCCTGCCTCACCCAGCTTCTCCCTCTCCCCTCCCAGAAACTCAGACCCAAGGGGCAGCTCCTCACCAGGGATGTGGAAGTACTCTACATCACCCCGCAGGGCTTCACCACTCTCACATCCATCATCAACAGAATTCCACAACTTTACGTTTCCCTTTCCTAACCAAGCAGGACAGTCACTCATGTCATTGTGTTCTCCCGTGTCCTCCTCTGGAGATTCTTCACAGTCACCTCATTCATCAATAATATACCATATGTTCTTACTGCCATCATCCAGCAGCTCACCCCCAGCCACCCATGACTCTCCTGTCTGTCCCAGCTACTCTCCAACTACGCCCAGATTTCAGCGGGAGTCTCTACCCCACACCCCAGAAACACCTACAAACTCACAGACCTCAGTGAGATCCTCGCCAGTCTCTCTCACGTCTTCACCCCCAGCCCTTACGGACCCTCCAGTCTGTCCCAGCTACTCTCCAACCACGCCCACATTTCAGCGCGGGTCAGTTCCAGGAACCCAGGGATCACCACCAAGCCCACCACTTTCACTGAGTTACTCCCCAGTCTCTAGCACGTCTTTATCTCCAACCCTCAGGGACTCGCCTGTCTGTCCCAGCTACTCTCCAAACACGCCCACACTTCAGCGGGAGTCCGTTGCAGGCACCCAGAAATCACCACCAAACTCACCAATTTCACTGCGTTACTCCCCAGTCTCTCTCATGTCTTCACCATCCCTCAGGGACTCTCCCGTCTGTCCCAGCTACTCTCCAACCACGCCCACATTTCAGCTGCAGTCAGCTCCAGGCACCCCGGAATCACCACCAAACTCCCCAATTTCACTCAGTTACTCCTCACTCTCTAGCACGTCTTTATCTCCAACCCTCAGGGACTCTCCTGTGTGTCCCAGCTACTCTCCAACCACGCCCACACTTCAGCGGGAGTCAGTTCCAGGCACCCAGGAAGCACCACCAAACTCACCAATTTCACTCACTTACTCTCCAGTCTCTCTCATGTCTTCAGCAGCCCTCAGGGACTCTCCTGTCTGTCCCAGCTACTCTCCAACCACGCACACATTTCAGCTGGAGTCAGTCCCAGGCACCCCGGAGTCACCACCAAACTCACCAGTTTCACTGAGGTACTCCCCGGTCTCTCTCATGTCTTCACCCCCAGCCCTCAGGGACTCTCCTGTGTGTCCCAGCTACTCTCCAACCATGCCCAGATTTCAGCGGGAGTCAGTTCCAGGCACCCAGGTATCACCACCAAACTCAGCAGTTTCGCTGAGTTACTCCCCAGTCTCTGTCATGTCTTCACCCCCAGCCCCCTGGGACTCTCCTGTCTGTCCCAGCTACTCTCCCACCACGCCCAGATTTCAGCGGCACTCAGCCTCCCACACTCCGGAATCACCTACAGACTCACAGACTTCACTGAGGTCCTCCCTGGTCTCTCTCAGGTCTTTGCCCTCAGCCCACAGGGACTCCTGTGTCTCTTTCAGCTACTCTCAAAACTTCGCTAGATTCCAGCTGGAGTCAGTTCCAGGCACCCACGATACACCACCGAACTCACGAATTTCACTGACTTACTCCCCAGTCTCCCTCATGTTCTCACCCCCAGCCCTCAAGGACTCTTCTGTCTCTCTCAGCTACACTCCGACCATCTCCAGATTTCACCTGGAGTCAGCTTCCCGCACCCAGGAATCACCTACAAACTCACGGACCTTACTGCAACCCTCCCCCATTTCTTTCACCTCTTCACCCCCTGCCTTCAGGGACTCTCCTGGGTCTCCCAGCTTCTCTCCAGCCTTCCCCACATTTCTGCCACAGTCAGCCCCAGGCACCCAGGACAACCCTAGACACTCACAGGCCTCACGAGACTATCTCCCTATGACCTGTACCTATACAGGGATGGCTCCCACGCATCCCTCAGTGACCCCAAACCCATCTCCACTTACACTCAGACACTCCCAGGGCCTGACAGCTACTCCCCGTTATTGTCCTTCAGTTCGAAGCCCTGGCCAATCTACTAGCCCACATGACGCAGTTACCTGGCCATTTCTCCACGGTTCCCGTGAGGGCCCCACACCCAGCCGCACAAGAGCCCCTCCTGCATTCCGTCCTCACACGCAGGCTTGTCCATCTACTTGCTACTGTCACACTCTTGCCAGCAGAAGAGGCCCCTGTAATGGGCGATATCACCACCCAGTCTATCCTCACCCCACAGCTGTGCAGCGGGACCCTCCTGCTGGCCCACGTGGCTGCCAGAGCCCATGCTGGCACGACGCTCCAGCAGGTCGGCGTCCCTGCGGGCCACACTACCGGTGACATGGCTAGCATGACCCTCCTTCCTGGCAGTGACACTGTTGATGTGAACCCCGGTTTCACATCTGTCATTTGTAAATAGGACCATTTTCCCTTTTCGCTCTCCCTTCCATTCACAGGGCTTCTCATTCTCTCTCTTTCTGCCTCCGTTTCAGATATTTACTCACCTTTTTCTCTCTCACTATGTCTGCCGTGGTCTCCATGAGAGTGCGCCACAGAAGATTCCCCCATTAAAAGTCATGAATTGAGTGGCTTTTAGTATACCTGTGGTGGTGCACATTCAATTTTAATTCGCAATCCATTGTAGAACGTCTTATCACCCCCGACCAGAGAAAAACCCTGTAGACATTAGTCACTCCTCATTCTGTCTCAAACCCTCTCCCTGACCCTCAGCCCTAGGTAGCAACTACCTAGTGCGATCAATCCCATATGCATAGATTTCCATATTGTGGACATTTCCTATCAACGGAATTGCACAATAGGTGAGCTGTTATGACTGACACAACACGTAGCACAATATTTTCAAGATTCATCCACATTGTAGGCTTACCCACAGGGGGAAACCATTTTTTGGGGGGTTTTAGTAACACCGGGTGTTTTCTCCTTCCTTTCGTCCTTCTTTCCTTCCTTCCTTCCTTCCTTCCTTCCTTCCTACCTTCCTTCTTTCTTTCCTTCCTTCCTTCCTTCCTCCTATTTCTCTCTTACTCCTTCTGCCCTCTCTCTTTCATATGCCTTAGGTGCATCCCACATTCTGCGTTTTTTGGGAGAAATCCTCGACAGGTGCAGGAAAATTGTGTTATTGTAACTATTTACCGCTATCTCTCTTTCACGGCTCTCCATCAGTTGTGAACATCTATTGGTTTATCCCAAGTCACTAAGCATATTTTTATTAGGTACACCTGTTTTTCCTTATACAGCTGTTTCTGGACTATAGGGTCGCATACTCATAAACCCACTGTAACTCAGAAACGCATCTAATATTCCAATAATCCCATCATAACGTTGAAAAATCATAAATCAAACCACCGTAAGTCACGGTGTGTCCGTGGATATGGGCGTCATCAATTCCATTGTATTCAGTAATGCTGTACACCATTAACAATGGCAGACTGATTGGGAGTGGATATTGATAGCATTATAAAAGTCAGTTATTAGAGGGATACTTCTTTAACCTGACTGAAGAACTGATCTAATGGCTTTAGTACAGTGCATGATTATGTGAGATGTTTTGAGACAGAGTAGTACATTTGTGAATGAAGTTTTTTCACTTAGTAGGAACCATTGTGTGTGGAAAAGTGAGAAAATTGCTTTCTGCTGTAGAGTCTGGCATTCATTGTAGACTTAAGCTTATTTCTCTGTGAGCAAATCTTATTCAATAAAATACTACTCTTTATACTAAAAAACAGAAACAGTGGTGATGTGTGGTCATTATGCTCAGCAAACTAATCCAGGGAAAGAAAACCAAACGCCACATTCTCACTTATAATGAGAGCTGAAAAATGAGATCACATGGACACAGGAAGGGGAACAACACTCACTGGGGCCTTTCGGGAGGCAGAGCGTTAAGAAAAACAGCTACTGCATGCTGGGCTTAATACCTAGGTGATGGGTTGACAGGTGCAGCGAACCACCATGGCACACGTTTACCTTAGTAACAAATCTGCACATCCTGCACATATACCCCAGAACTTAGAAACGAAACGAAACAAAAGAAAACGAAAAAGCAATAGCAAAACGCTAAAGGCAAAATAAAGTTTCAAACTCAGAACGTGACAGACCAATGTTTGGTTCAAATCATGGTTCTCAACTCAGGTGCCATAAGGCCAGGATAAAGAATTTGATTACATATTGTAAATAAGACATGCAGCAAATGACCAGAAAGATTATTCTCAACATATGTGTGTCTTCTAATTCAATGGTGACGCTATCTACTGGGACATAGCTTTAGATTCCAAAGGGCCGAGTCCCGCCAGACAGGCCTCCCACACTAATAACAATGGGAAGCCCCACGTTGTTTTACCTGTGCTTCTCAGCAACTGGCTATAAATCAGGCTGCCACCACTCCCAGATTTAGTTGCATTCATTGGCTGGAAGAGCTCACAGCACGCAGGGAAACACTTACATTTGCCGTTGTATTTTAGCGGACTTTGCCAAAAGTTCAGAAATAAATGCGGGGCCCGGCGTGTGGGGAGGGGTGCACTACCTTCCAGGAAGTGTTATCCACAAGCTCTCTGAACCCAGTCCTTCTGGGTTTTTATGGAGACCTCATTCTATAGGCATGACGGGTTAAACCATAGGCTATTGGTGATCAACTCCACCTGAGGCTCTCAACCCTCCCTGGAAATTTGGGTTGAGGCTTTGCCATTCTCAGTCTGACTAAAAGAATTTACCCAAACGGAATTTTAAAACAGATGAGCATAACTGGAATCTTAATTAGATGATTGGATTATCTGGAGCCACACCTTGATATTCCTAACCCGAGCACCCTCATCCAACGAATGCTCCACCCAACTGGCTCCCAAGTCTCTACGTGGTTCCAGAGCAAAAGAATGTTTATACAACGCATATCTCCACCTTTTCTTCAAAGTCTTTTCCCTTACACGGAAAGACTCCTTAAACTGCCATGCATCCGGATCAGGGGGAGGTATGGTTACACCGCAGATCTGTGGATCTCCGGGGTTTGATTGTGGCAAGGATGCTGCTGGTGTCAAAACCACAACGTGGGAACCACAGAACCACTAGTTGGTTTTCAGTGTTTCAGTGCATACAATTCCTAATATATCTGGCCAAGAAAACTTGTAAGTTCTTAGATTGTCCCAAAGGTGGCGCATGAAATCAAAGCAGGAGAACAGTTTCCTACGAGGTGTAGCCTGGGAAAGTTGGGGGTGACTGATGGAAAGGAGGAGTGAAGCTCCGCCCTTTCCGCTGCTAGGCTGCGCCCGAGGCCATTTAAACCCACCCTGGCTGGCCTGTACTCAGATCTTCGCGGAGCGGATCAGCGGCCGGAGCGGTTGGCGGACTCTGCGTTGACTTGGAGCTCACAGCGTCTTGCGACTTGGAAGCTGATTCAGAGGACAGGACAGAACACTTGGGCAAGTGAATCTCTGTCTGTCTGTCTGTCTGTCTGTCTGTCTGTCTGTCTCATTGGTTGGTTGATTTCCATTTTCTTAAGGGGCACATACCTCACACCGCACACACACACACACGCACACACACTCCTTCCTTCTGCGAGTTAGAAAATTAGTAGGGGCCCCTGGGAGCTGCAGGTTTCCTAATCATGTCTGCACCTAAGAACAGTAGGGTCTTGTCCGGCTCTTCTTATGAACGGTCCCCCAGCACGGACTCCCCAAGGTCCATGCGAGCCTCACCCAGCTTCTCCCTCTCCCCTCTCAGAAACTCAGGCTTCAGGGGAAGCTCCTCACCAGGGATCCGGAGCTACCATTCACCATCCCCTAGGGCTTCACCACACTCACCTCTGTCATCACCAGAATCCCACAAGCTCCCATTTCCCTGTCCTCACCGTGATGGGCAATCAATGAAGCCATTGGGCTCCCCTGTGTCCTCCTCTGAGGATTCCTCAGAGTCCCCACGTTCATCAATAATATACCACGTGTTCTTACTGCCATCACCCAGCAGCTCACCCCCAGCTCTCGGGGGATCTCCTGTGTCTCCCAGCTACTCTCCAAACAACCCCAGATTTCAGCTGGAGTCAGCCCCCCACACCCGGGAATCACCTACAAACTCACGAGCCTCACGGTGCTCCACCCCTGTGTCTTTCATCTCTTCACCCCCAGGCCTCAGGGACTCTCCTGTGGCTCCCAGTTACTCTCCAGCCATCCCCAGGTTCCTGCGGGAGTCAGCCCCATGCACCCAGGAGTCCCCCAGAGACTCACACGTCTCGGGAGAATATGAGCGGTCCCCCAGCCCTGACTCCTCAAGATTCATGCCTGCCTCACCCAGCTTCTCCCTCTCCCCTCCCAGAAACTCAGACCCAAGGGGCAGCTCCTCACCAGGGATGTGGAAGTACTCTACATCACCCCGCAGGGCTTCACCACTCTCACATCCATCATCAACAGAATTCCACAACTTTACGTTTCCCTTTCCTAACCAAGCAGGACAGTCACTCATGTCATTGTGTTCTCCCGTGTCCTCCTCTGGAGATTCTTCACAGTCACCTCATTCATCAATAATATACCATATGTTCTTACTGCCATCATCCAGCAGCTCACCCCCAGCCACCCATGACTCTCCTGTCTGTCCCAGCTACTCTCCAACTACGCCCAGATTTCAGCGGGAGTCTCTACCCCACACCCCAGAAACACCTACAAACTCACAGACCTCAGTGAGATCCTCGCCAGTCTCTCTCACGTCTTCACCCCCAGCCCTTACGGACCCTCCAGTCTGTCCCAGCTACTCTCCAACCACGCCCACATTTCAGCGCGGGTCAGTTCCAGGAACCCAGGGATCACCACCAAGCCCACCACTTTCACTGAGTTACTCCCCAGTCTCTAGCACGTCTTTATCTCCAACCCTCAGGGACTCGCCTGTCTGTCCCAGCTACTCTCCAAACACGCCCACACTTCAGCGGGAGTCCGTTGCAGGCACCCAGAAATCACCACCAAACTCACCAATTTCACTGCGTTACTCCCCAGTCTCTGTCATGTCTTCACCATCCCTCAGGGACTCTCCCGTCTGTCCCAGCTACTCTCCAACCACGCCCACATTTCAGCTGCAGTCAGCTCCAGGCACCCCGGAATCACCACCAAACTCCCCAATTTCACTCAGTTACTCCTCACTCTCTAGCACGTCTTTATCTCCAACCCTCAGGGACTCTCCTGTGTGTCCCAGCTACTCTCCAACCACGCCCACACTTCAGCGGGAGTCAGTCCCAGGCACCCAGGAAGCACCACCAAACTCACCAATTTCACTCACTTACTCTCCAGTCTCTCTCATGTCTTCAGCAGCCCTCAGGGACTCTCCTGTCTGTCCCAGCTACTCTCCAACCACGCACACATTTCAGCTGGAGTCAGTCCCAGGCACCCCGGAGTCACCACCAAACTCACCAGTTTCACTGAGGTACTCCCCGGTCTCTCTCATGTCTTCACCCCCAGCCCTCAGGGACTCTCCTGTGTGTCCCAGCTACTCTCCAACCATGCCCAGATTTCAGCGGGAGTCAGTTCCAGGCACCCAGGTATCACCACCAAACTCAGCAGTTTCGCTGAGTTACTCCCCAGTCTCTGTCATGTCTTCACCCCCAGCCCCCTGGGACTCTCCTGTCTGTCCCAGCTACTCTCCCACCACGCCCAGATTTCAGCGGCACTCAGCCTCCCACACTCCGGAATCACCTACAGACTCACAGACTTCACTGAGGTCCTCCCTGGTCTCTCTCAGGTCTTTGCCCTCAGCCCACAGGGACTCCTGTGTCTCTTTCAGCTACTCTCAAAACTTCGCTAGATTCCAGCTGGAGTCAGTTCCAGGCACCCACGATACACCACCGAACTCACGAATTTCACTGACTTACTCCCCAGTCTCCCTCATGTTCTCACCCCCAGCCCTCAAGGACTCTTCTGTCTCTCTCAGCTACACTCCGACCATCTCCAGATTTCACCTGGAGTCAGCTTCCCGCACCCAGGAATCACCTACAAACTCACGGACCTTACTGCAACCCTCCCCCATTTCTTTCACCTCTTCACCCCCTGCCTTCAGGGACTCTCCTGGGTCTCCCAGCTTCTCTCCAGCCTTCCCCACATTTCTGCCACAGTCAGCCCCAGGCACCCAGGACAACCCTAGACACTCACAGGCCTCACGAGACTATCTCCCTATGACCTGTACCTATACAGGGATGGCTCCCACGCATCCCTCAGTGACCCCAAACCCATCTCCACTTACACTCAGACACTCCCAGGGCCTGACAGCTACTCCCCGTTATTGTCCTTCAGTTCGAAACCCTGGCCAATCTACTAGCCCACATGACGCAGTTACCTGGCCATTTCTCCACGGTTCCCGTGAGGGCCCCACACCCAGCCGCACAAGAGCCCCTCCTGCATTCCGTCCTCACACGCAGGCTTGTCCATCTACTTGCTACTGTCACACTCTTGCCAGCAGAAGAGGCCCCTGTAATGGGCGATATCACCACCCAGTCTATCCTCACCCCACAGCTGTGCAGCGGGACCCTCCTGCTGGCCCACGTGGCTGCCAGAGCCCATGCTGGCACGACGCTCCAGCAGGTCGGCGTCCCTGCGGGCCACACTACCGGTGACATGGCTAGCATGACCCTCCTTCCTGGCAGTGACACTGTTGATGTGAACCCCGGTTTCACATCTGTCATTTGTAAATAAGACCATTTTCCCTTTTCGCTCTCCCTTCCGTTCACAGGGCTTCTCATTCTCTCTCTTTCTGCCTCCGTTTCAGATATTTACTCACCTTTTTCTCTCTCACTATGTCTGCCGTGGTCTCCATGAGAGTGCGCCACAGAAGATTCCCCCATTAAAAGTCATGAATTGAGTGGCTTTTAGTATACCTGTGGTGGTGCACATTCAATTTTAATTCGCAATCCATTGTAGAACGTCTTATCACCCCCGACCAGAGAAAAACCCTGTAGACATTAGTCACTCCTCATTCTGTCTCAAACCCTCTCCCTGACCCTCAGCCCTAGGTAGCAACTACCTAGTGCGATCAATCCCATATGCATAGATTTCCATATTGTGGACATTTCCTATCAACGGAATTGCACAATAGGTGAGCTGTTATGACTGACACAACACGTAGCACAATATTTTCAAGATTCATCCACATTGTAGGCTTACCCACAGGGGGAAACCATTTTTTGGGGGGTTTTAGTAACACCGGGTGTTTTCTCCTTCCTTTCGTCCTTCTTTCCTTCCTTCCTTCCTTCCTTCCTTCCTTCCTACCTTCCTTCTTTCTTTCCTTCCTTCCTTCCTTCCTCCTATTTCTCTCTTACTCCTTCTGCCCTCTCTCTTTCATATGCCTTAGGTGCATCCCACATTCTGCGTTTTTTGGGAGAAATCCTCGACAGGTGCAGGAAAATTGTGTTATTGTAACTATTTACCGCTATCTCTCTTTCACGGCTCTCCATCAGTTGTGAACATCTATTGGTTTATCCCAAGTCACTAAGCATATTTTTATTAGGTACACCTGTTTTTCCTTATACAGCTGTTTCTGGAGTATAGGGTCGCATACTCATAAACCCACTGTAACTCAGAAACGCATCTAATATTCCAATAATCCCATCATAACGTTGAAAAATCATAAATCAAACCACCGTAAGTCACGGTGTGTCCGTGGATATGGGCGTCATCAATTCCATTGTATTCAGTAATGCTGTACACCATTAACAATGGCAGACTGATTGGGAGTGGATATTGATAGCATTATAAGTGTCAGTTATTAGAGGGATACTTCTTTAACCTGACTGAAGAACTGATCTAATGGCTTTAGTACAGTGCATGATTATGTGAGATGTTTTGAGACAGAGTAGTACATTTGTGAATGAAGTTTTTTCACTTAGTAGGAACCATTGTGTGTGGAAAAGTGAGAAAATTGCTTTCTGCTGTAGAGTCTGGCATTCATTGTAGACTTAAGCTTATTTTTCTGTGAGCAAATCTTATTCAATAAAATACTACTCTTTATACTAAAAAACAGAAACAGTGGTGATGTGTGGTCATTATGCTCAGCAAACTAATCCAGGGAAAGAAAACCAAACGCCACATTCTCACTTATAATGAGAGCTGAAAAATGAGATCACATGGACACAGGAAGGGGAACAACACTCACTGGGGCCTTTCGGGAGGCAGAGCGTTAAGAAAAACAGCTACTGCATGCTGGGCTTAATACCTAGGTGATGGGTTGACAGGTGCAGCGAACCACCATGGCACACGTTTACCTTAGTAACAAATCTGCACATCCTGCACATATACCCCAGAACTTAGAAACGAAACGAAACAAAAGAAAACGAAAAAGCAATAGCAAAACGCTAAAGGCAAAATAAAGTTTCAAACTCAGAACGTGACAGACCAATGTTTGGTTCAAATCATGGTTCTCAACCCAGGTGCCATAAGGCCAGGATAAAGAATTTGATTACATATTGTAAATAAGACATGCAGCAAATGACCAGAAAGATTATTCTCAACATATGTGTGTCTTCTAATTCAATGGTGACGCTATCTACCGGGACATAGCTTTAGATTCCAAAGGGCCGAGTCCCGCCAGACAGGCCTCCCACACTAATAACAATGGGAAGCCCCACGTTGTTTTACCTGTGCTTCTCAGCAACTGGCTATAAATCAGGTTGCCACCACTCCCAGATTTAGTTGCATTCATTGGCTGGAAGAGCTCACAGCACGCAGGGAAACACTTACATTTGCCGTTGTATTTTAGCGGACTTTGCCAAAAGTTCAGAAATAAATGCGGGGCCCGGCGTGTGGGGAGGGGTGCACTACCTTCCAGGAAGTGTTATCCACAAGCTCTCTGAACCCAGTCCTTTTGGGTTTTTATGGAGACCTCATTCTATAGGCATGACGGGTTAAACCATAGGCTATTGGTGATCAACTCCACCTGAGGCTCTCAACCCTCCCTGGAAATTGGGGTTGAGGCTTTGCCATTCTCAGTCTGACTAAAAGAATTTACCCAAACGGAATTTTAAAACAGATGAGCATAACTGGAATCTTAATTAGATGATTGGATTATCTGGAGCCACACCTTGATATTCCTAACCCGAGCACCCTCATCCAACGAATGCTCCTCCCAACTGGCTCCCAAGTCTCTACGTGGTTCCAGAGCAAAAGAATGTTTATACAACGCATATCTCCACCTTTTCTTCAAAGTCTTTTCCCTTACACGGAAAGACTCCTTAAACTGCCATGCATCCGGATCAGGGGGAGGTATGGTTACACCGCAGATCTGTGGATCTCCGGGGTTTGATTGTGGCAAGGATGCTGCTGGTGTCAAAACCACAACGTGGGAACCACAGAACCACTAGTTGGTTTTCAGTGTTTCAGTGCATACAATTCCTAATATATCTGGCCAAGAAAACTTGTAAGTTCTTAGATTGTCCCAAAGGTGGCGCATGAAATCAAAGCAGGAGAACAGTTTCCTAGGAGGTGTAGCCTGGGAAAGTTGGGGGTGACTGATGGAAAGGAGGAGTGAAGCTCCGCCCTTTCCGCTGCTAGGCTGCGCCCGAGGCCATTTAAACCCACCCTGGCTGGCCTGTACTCAGATCTTCGCGGAGCGGATCAGCGGCCGGAGCGGTTGGCGGACTCTGCGTTGACTTGGAGCTCACAGCGTCTTGCGACTTGGAAGCTGATTCAGAGGACAGGACAGAACACTTGGGCAAGTGAATCTCTGTCTGTCTGTCTGTCTGTCTGTCTGTCTGTCTGTCTCATTGGTTGGTTGATTTCCATTTTCTTAAGGGGCACATACCTCACACCGCACACACACACACACGCACACACACTCCTTCCTTCTGCGAGTTAGAAAATTAGTAGGGGCCCCTGGGAGCTGCAGGTTTCCTAATCATGTCTGCACCTAAGAACAGTAGGGTCTTGTCCGGCTCTTCTTATGAACGGTCCCCCAGCACGGACTCCCCAAGGTCCATGCGAGCCTCACCCAGCTTCTCCCTCTCCCCTCTCAGAAACTCAGGCTTCAGGGGAAGCTCCTCACCAGGGATCCGGAGCTACCATTCACCATCCCCTAGGGCTTCACCACACTCACCTCTGTCATCACCAGAATCCCACAAGCTCCCATTTCCCTGTCCTCACCGTGATGGGCAATCAATGAAGCCATTGGGCTCCCCTGTGTCCTCCTCTGAGGATTCCTCAGAGTCCCCACGTTCATCAATAATATACCACGTGTTCTTACTGCCATCACCCAGCAGCTCACCCCCAGCTCTCGGGGGATCTCCTGTGTCTCCCAGCTACTCTCCAAACAACCCCAGATTTCAGCTGGAGTCAGCCCCCCACACCCGGGAATCACCTACAAACTCACGAGCCTCACGGTGCTCCACCCCTGTGTCTTTCATCTCTTCACCCCCAGGCCTCAGGGACTCTCCTGTGGCTCCCAGTTACTCTCCAGCCATCCCCAGGTTCCTGCGGGAGTCAGCCCCATGCACCCAGGAGTCCCCCAGAGACTCACACGTCTCGGGAGAATATGAGCGGTCCCCCAGCCCTGACTCCTCAAGATTCATGCCTGCCTCACCCAGCTTCTCCCTCTCCCCTCCCAGAAACTCAGACCCAAGGGGCAGCTCCTCACCAGGGATGTGGAAGTACTCTACATCACCCCGCAGGGCTTCACCACTCTCACATCCATCATCAACAGAATTCCACAACTTTACGTTTCCCTTTCCTAACCAAGCAGGACAGTCACTCATGTCATTGTGTTCTCCCGTGTCCTCCTCTGGAGATTCTTCACAGTCACCTCATTCATCAATAATATACCATATGTTCTTACTGCCATCATCCAGCAGCTCACCCCCAGCCACCCATGACTCTCCTGTCTGTCCCAGCTACTCTCCAACTACGCCCAGATTTCAGCGGGAGTCTCTACCCCACACCCCAGAAACACCTACAAACTCACAGACCTCAGTGAGATCCTCGCCAGTCTCTCTCACGTCTTCACCCCCAGCCCTTACGGACCCTCCAGTCTGTCCCAGCTACTCTCCAACCACGCCCACATTTCAGCGCGGGTCAGTTCCAGGAACCCAGGGATCACCACCAAGCCCACCACTTTCACTGAGTTACTCCCCAGTCTCTAGCACGTCTTTATCTCCAACCCTCAGGGACTCGCCTGTCTGTCCCAGCTACTCTCCAAACATGCCCACACTTCAGCGGGAGTCCGTTGCAGGCACCCAGAAATCACCACCAAACTCACCAATTTCACTGCGTTACTCCCCAGTCTCTCTCATGTCTTCACCATCCCTCAGGGACTCTCCCGTCTGTCCCAGCTACTCTCCAACCACGCCCACATTTCAGCTGCAGTCAGCTCCAGGCACCCCGGAATCACCACCAAACTCCCCAATTTCACTCAGTTACTCCTCACTCTCTAGCACGTCTTTATCTCCAACCCTCAGGGACTCTCCTGTGTGTCCCAGCTACTCTCCAACCACGCCCACACTTCAGCGGGAGTCAGTCCCAGGCACCCAGGAAGCACCACCAAACTCACCAATTTCACTCACTTACTCTCCAGTCTCTCTCATGTCTTCAGCAGCCCTCAGGGACTCTCCTGTCTGTCCCAGCTACTCTCCAACCACGCACACATTTCAGCTGGAGTCAGTCCCAGGCACCCCGGAGTCACCACCAAACTCACCAGTTTCACTGAGGTACTCCCCGGTCTCTCTCATGTCTTCACCCCCAGCCCTCAGGGACTCTCCTGTGTGTCCCAGCTACTCTCCAACCATGCCCAGATTTCAGCGGGAGTCAGTTCCAGGCACCCAGGTATCACCACCAAACTCAGCAGTTTCGCTGAGTTACTCCCCAGTCTCTGTCATGTCTTCACCCCCAGCCCCCTGGGACTCTCCTGTCTGTCCCAGCTACTCTCCCACCACGCCCAGATTTCAGCGGCACTCAGCCTCCCACACTCCGGAATCACCTACAGACTCACAGACTTCACTGAGGTCCTCCCTGGTCTCTCTCAGGTCTTTGCCCTCAGCCCACAGGGACTCCTGTGTCTCTTTCAGCTACTCTCAAAACTTCGCTAGATTCCAGCTGGAGTCAGTTCCAGGCACCCACGATACACCACCGAACTCACGAATTTCACTGACTTACTCCCCAGTCTCCCTCATGTTCTCACCCCCAGCCCTCAAGGACTCTTCTGTCTCTCTCAGCTACACTCCGACCATCTCCAGATTTCACCTGGAGTCAGCTTCCCGCACCCAGGAATCACCTACAAACTCACGGACCTTACTGCAACCCTCCCCCATTTCTTTCACCTCTTCACCCCCTGCCTTCAGGGACTCTCCTGGGTCTCCCAGCTTCTCTCCAGCCTTCCCCACATTTCTGCCACAGTCAGCCCCAGGCACCCAGGACAACCCTAGACACTCACAGGCCTCACGAGACTATCTCCCTATGACCTGTACCTATACAGGGATGGCTCCCACGCATCCCTCAGTGACCCCAAACCCATCTCCACTTACACTCAGACACTCCCAGGGCCTGACAGCTACTCCCCGTTATTGTCCTTCAGTTCGAAACCCTGGCCAATCTACTAGCCCACATGACGCAGTTACCTGGCCATTTCTCCACGGTTCCCGTGAGGGCCCCACACCCAGCCGCACAAGAGCCCCTCCTGCATTCCGTCCTCACACGCAGGCTTGTCCATCTACTTGCTACTGTCACACTCTTGCCAGCAGAAGAGGCCCCTGTAATGGGCGATATCACCACCCAGTCTATCCTCACCCCACAGCTGTGCAGCGGGACCCTCCTGCTGGCCCACGTGGCTGCCAGAGCCCATGCTGGCACGACGCTCCAGCAGGTCGGCGTCCCTGCGGGCCACACTACCGGTGACATGGCTAGCATGACCCTCCTTCCTGGCAGTGACACTGTTGATGTGAACCCCGGTTTCACATCTGTCATTTGTAAATAGGACCATTTTCCCTTTTCGCTCTCCCTTCCGTTCACAGGGTTTCTCATTCTCTCTCTTTCTGCCTCCGTTTCAGATATTTACTCACCTTTTTCTCTCTCACTATGTCTGCCGTGGTCTCCATGAGAGTGCGCCACAGAAGATTCCCCCATTAAAAGTCATGAATTGAGTGGCTTTTAGTATACCTGTGGTGGTGCACATTCAATTTTAATTCGCAATCCATTGTAGAACGTCTTATCACCCCCGACCAGAGAAAAACCCTGTAGACATTAGTCACTCCTCATTCTGTCTCAAACCCTCTCCCTGACCCTCAGCCCTAGGTAGCAACTACCTAGTGCGATCAATCCCATATGCATAGATTTCCATATTGTGGACATTTCCTATCAACGGAATTGCACAATAGGTGAGCTGTTATGACTGACACAACACGTAGCACAATATTTTCAAGATTCATCCACATTGTAGGCTTACCCACAGGGGGAAACCATTTTTTGGGGGGTTTTAGTAACACCGGGTGTTTTCTCCTTCCTTTCGTCCTTCTTTCCTTCCTTCCTTCTTTCCTTCCTTCCTACCTTCCTTCTTTCTTTCCTTCCTTCCTTCCTTCCTCCTATTTCTCTCTTACTCCTTCTGCCCTCTCTCTTTCATATGCCTTAGGTGCATCCCACATTCTGCGTTTTTTGGGAGAAATCCTCGACAGGTGCAGGAAAATTGTGTTATTGTAACTATTTACCGCTATCTCTCTTTCACGGCTCTCCATCAGTTGTGAACATCTATTGGTTTATCCCAAGTCACTAAGCATATTTTTATTAGGTACACCTGTTTTTCCTTATACAGCTGTTTCTGGACTATAGGGTCGCATACTCATAAACCCACTGTAACTCAGAAACGCATCTAATATTCCAATAATCCCATCATAACGTTGAAAAATCATAAATCAAACCACCGTAAGTCACGGTGTGTCCGTGGATATGGGCGTCATCAATTCCATTGTATTCAGTAATGCTGTACACCATTAACAATGGCAGACTGATTGGGAGTGGATATTGATAGCATTATAAGTGTCAGTTATTAGAGGGATACTTCTTTAACCTGACTGAAGAACTGATCTAATGGCTTTAGTACAGTGCATGATTATGTGAGATGTTTTGAGACAGAGTAGTACATTTGTGAATGAAGTTTTTTCACTTAGTAGGAACCATTGTGTGTGGAAAAGTGAGAAAATTGCTTTCTGCTGTAGAGTCTGGCATTCATTGTAGACTTAAGCTTATTTTTCTGTGAGCAAATCTTATTCAATAAAATACTACTCTTTATACTAAAAAACAGAAACAGTGGTGATGTGTGGTCATTATGCTCAGCAAACTAATCCAGGGAAAGAAAACCAAACGCCACATTCTCACTTATAATGAGAGCTGAAACATGAGATCACATGGACACAGGAAGGGGAACAACACTCACTGGGGCCTTTCGGGAGGCAGAGCGTTAAGTAAAACAGCTACTGCATGCTGGGCTTAATACCTAGGTGATGGGTTGACAGGTGCAGCGAACCACCATGGCACACGTTTACCTTAGTAACAAATCTGCACATCCTGCACATATACCCCAGAACTTAGAAACGAAACGAAACAAAAGAAAACGAAAAAGCAATAGCAAAACGCTAAAGGCAAAATAAAGTTTCAAACTCAGAACGTGACAGACCAATGTTTGGTTCAAATCATGGTTCTCAACCCAGGTGCCATAAGGCCAGGATAAAGAATTTGATTACATATTGTAAATAAGACATGCAGCAAATGACCAGAAAGATTATTCTCAACATATGTGTGTCTTCTAATTCAATGGTGACGCTATCTACCGGGACATAGCTTTAGATTCCAAAGGGCCGAGTCCCGCCAGACAGGCCTCCCACACTAATAACAATGGGAAGCCCCACGTTGTTTTACCTGTGCTTCTCAGCAACTGGCTATAAATCAGGTTGCCACCACTCCCAGATTTAGTTGCATTCATTGGCTGGAAGAGCTCACAGCACGCAGGGAAACACTTACATATATATATAATATATATATGGTGTAGATTGTGATATTTTACATATGGTGCGTAATATATAATTACTGTACTTTTTGATATTTTATTTACAGTATATAATATACATTGGGTGTAATTTTTGATATTTTATTTACAGTATATTAAATATAATTACTGTAGATTTTATAGTTTAGTTATAGTATATATAACACATATTTGGTGTACTTCTTGATATTTTATGTACAGTATGTAATACATATTTACTGTACTTTTTGTTATTTTATTTACACTATATAAAATGTATTTGGTGTACTTTTAGTTAACATTATATGTACAATATATGAAATATATTTACTGTACTTTCTGATATTTTATGTACAGCATATAAGATATATTTGGTGTCCTTTTGATATTTTATTTAAATTATATAATATATATATGGTGTAGATTGTGATATTTTACATATGGTGCGTAATATATAATTACTGTACTTTTTGATATTTTATTTACAGTATATAATATACATTGGGTGTAATTTTTGATATTTTATTTACAGTATATTAAATATAATTACTGTAGATTTTATAGTTTAGTTATAGTATATATAACACATATTTGGTGTACTTTTTGATATTTTATGTACAGTATGATATATATTTACTGTACTTTTTGATATTTTAATTACAGTATATAAAATGTATTTGGTGTACTTTTAGTTAATATATGTACAATATATGAAATATAATTACTGTACTTTTTGATATTTTATGTACAGTATATAAGTTATATTTTGTGTCCTTTTGATATTTTATGTAAATTATACAATATATATTTGGTGTAGTTTGTGATATTTTACATAGGGTGTGTAATATATATTTACTGTAATTTTTGATATTTTATTTAGAGTAAATAATATATATTTTGTGTAATTTTTGATATTTTATGTACAGTATATTAAATATAATTACTGTAGTTTTTGATAGTTTATTTACAGTATATATAACACATATTTAGTTTACTTTTTGATATTTTATGTACAGTATGTAATATATATTTACTGTGCTTTTGGATATTTTATTTACAGTATATAAAATGTATTTGGGGTACTTTCAGTTAATATTATATGTACAATATATGAAATAGATTTACTGTGAATTTTGATATTTTATGTACAGTATATAATATATATTTGGTGTACTTTTGATATTTTATGTAAATTATATAACATATATTTGGTGTAGTTTTTGATATTTTACATAGAGTGTGTAATAAATATTTACTGTACTATTTGATATTTTATTTACAGTATATAATATGCATTTAGTGTAATTTTTGATATTTTAAATACAGAATATTAAATATAATTACTGTAGTTTTTATAGTTTATTTACAGTATATATAACACATATTTGGTGTACATTTTGATATTTTATGTACATTATGTAATATATATTTACTGTACAATTGGATAGTTATTTACAGTATATAAAATGTATTTGGTGTACTTTAGGTTAATATTATATGTACATTATATGAAACATATTTACTGTACTTTTTGATGTTTTATGTACAGTATATAATATCTATTTGGTGTACTTTTGATATTTTATGTAAATTATATAATTCATATTTGGCGTAGTTTTTGATATTTTACATAGGGTGTGTAATATATATTTACTGTAATTTTAGATTTTTTTTACAGTGTATAGTACACATTTGGTGTAATTTTTGATATTTTAAGTACAGTATATTAAATATAATTACTGTAGTATTTGATTGTTTATTTACAGTATATATAACACATATTTGATGTACTTTTTGATATTTTATGTACAGTATGTAATATATATTTACTGTGCTTTTGGATATTTTATTTACAGTATATAAAATGTATTTGGTGTACTTTCAGTTAATATTATATGTACAATATATGAAATACATTTACTGTGCATTTTTATATTTTATGTACAGTACATAATATATATTTGGTGTTCTTTTGATATTTTATGTAAATTATATAACATATATTTGGTGTAGTTTTTGATATTTTACATAGAGTGTGTTATAAATATTTACTGTACTATTTGATATATTATTTACAGTATATAATATGCATTTAGTGTAATTTTAAATATTTTATGTACAGTATATTGAATATAATTACTGTAGTTTTTGATAGCTTATTTACAGTATATATAACACATATTTGGTGTACATTTGATATTTTATTTACAGTATGTAATATATATTTACTGTACTTTTGGATATTTTATTTACAGTATATAAAATGTATTTGGTGTACTTTATTTAATATTATATGTACACTATATGAAATATATGTACTGTACATTTTCATATGATATGTACAGTATATAAAATATATTAAGTGTACTTTTGATATTTTATGTAAATTATAAAATATATTTTTGGTATAGTTTTTGATATTTTAAATAGAATGTGTAATATATATTTACTGTAATTTTTGATATTTTATTTACAGTATATAATATACATTTTGTGTAATTTTTGATATTTTATGAACAGTATATTAAATATAATTACTGTAGTTTTTATAGTTTATTTACAGTATATATAACACATATTTGTGATCTTTTTGATATTTTATGTACAGTATGTAATATATATTTACTGTACCTTTGGATATTTTATTACAGTATGTAAAACGTATTTGGTGTACTTTTAGTTAATATTATATGTACAATATTTGCAATGTATTTACTGTACTTTTTGATATTTTATGTACAGTATATAATATATATTTGGTGTACTTTTGATATTTTATGTAAATTATATAATATATATTTGGCGTAGTTTTTGATATTTTACATAGAGTGGGTAATATATATTTACTGTAATTTTAGATTTTTTTTACAGTATATAGTATACATTTCGTGTAATTTTTCATATTTTATGTACAGTATATAATATATATTTGGTGTACTTTTGATATTTTATGTAAATTATATAACATATATTTTGTGTAGTTTTTGATATTTTACATAGAATGTGTAATAAATATTTACTGTACTATTTGATATTTTATTTAACGTATATAATATGCATTTAGTGTAATTTTTCATATTTTATGTACAGTGTGTTAAATATAATTACTGTAGTTTTTATACTTTATTTACAGTATATATAACACATATTTGGTGTACTTTTTGATATTTTATGTACAGTATGTAATATATATTTACTGTACTATTGGATAATTTATTTACAGTATATAAAATGTATTTGGTGTACTTTTAGTTAATTTTATATGTACAATATATGAAATATATTTACTGTAGTTTTTGATATTTTGTGTACAGTATATAAGATATATTTGGTGTCCTTTTGATATTTTATATAAATTCTATAATATATATATGGTGTAGATTGTGATATTTTACATATGGTGTGTAATATATATTTACTGTACTTTTTGATATTTTCTTTACACTATATAAAATGTATTTGGTGTACTTTTGATATTTTATGTAAATTATATAATATGTATTTGGTGTAGTTTTTGATATTTTACATAGGGTGCGTAATTTATATTTACTGTCCTTTTTCATATTTTATTTAGAGTATATAATATACATTTGGTGTCATTTATGATATTTTATGTACAGTATATTAAATGTAATTACTGTAGTTTTTGATAGAATATTTACAGTATATATAACACATATTTGGTGTACTTTGTGATATTTTATGTACAGTATGTAATATATATTTACTGGACTATTTGATATTTTATTTACAGTATATAAAATGTATTTGGTGTACTTTTAGTTAATATTATATGTACAATATATGAAATATATATACTGTATTTTTTGATATTTTATGTAAAGTATATAATATATATTTTGTGTACTTTTTATATTTTATGTAAATTATATAAAATATTTTTGTAGTTTTTGATATTTTACAAAGAGTGTAATATATATTTACTGTCTTTTTGATATTTTATTTACAGTGTATAATATACATATGGTGTAATTTTTGATATTTATATACAGTATATTAAATATAATTACTGTAGTATTTCATAATTTATTAACAGTATATATAACACATATTTGGTGCACTTTTTGATATTTTATGTATAGTATGTAATATATATTAACTGTAATTTTTGATATTTTATTTACACTATATGAAATGTATTTGGTGTACTTTTAGTTAATATTATATGTACAATACATGAAATATATTTACTGTACTTTTTGATATTTTATGTACAGTATATAAGACATATTTGGTGTCCTTTTGATATTTTATGTAAATTATATAATATATATTTGGTGTAGTTTGTGATATTTTACATACGGTGTGTAATATATATTTACTGTACTTTCTGATATTTTATTTACAGTAAATAATATACATTTGGTGAAATTTTTGATATTTTATGTACAGTATATTAAATATAATTACTGTAGTTTTTGATAGTTTATTTACAGTATATATAACACATATTTGGTGTACTTTTTGATATTTTATGTACAGTATGTAATACATATTTACTGTAATATTTGATATTTTATTTACAGTATATAAAATGTATTTGGTGAACTTTTAGTTAATATTATATGTACAACATATGAAATATATTTACTGTACATTTTGATATTTTATGTAGAGAATATAAGGTATATTTGGTGTCCTTTTGATATTTTATGTAAATTATATAATATATATTTGCTGTAGTTTGTGATATTTTACATAGGGTGTGTAATATATATTCACGGTACTTTTTGGTATTTTATTTACAGTAAATAATATACATTTGGTGTAATTTTTGATATTTTATGTACAGTATATTAATATAATTACTGTAGTATTTGAAAGTTTATTTACAGTATATATAACACATATTTGGTGTACATTTTGATATTTTATGTACAGTATGTGATATATATTCACTGTAATTTTTGATATTTTATTTACACTATATAAAATGTATTTGGTGTACTTTTAGTTAATATTATATGTACAATCTATGAAATATATTTACTGTACTTTTTGATATTTTATGTACAGTATATAAGATATATTTGGTGTCCTTTCGATATTTTATGTAAATTATATAATATATATTTTGTGTAGATTGTGATATTTTACAAAAGGTGTGTCATATATATTTACTGTCCTTTTTGATATTTTATTTACAGTATATAATTTACATTTGGTGTAATTTTTGATATTTTATATACAGTATATTAAATATAATTACTGTAGTTTTTGATAGTATATTTACAGTATATATAACACATATTTGGTGTAATTATTTATATTTTATATACTGTATGTAATATATATTTACTGTACTTTTTGACATTTTATTTACTGTATAGAAATTGTATTTGGTGTACTTTTAGGTAATATTATATATACAATATATGAAATATATTTACTGTACTTTTTGATATTTTATTTACAGTATATAATATATATTTGGTGTACTTTTGATATTTTATGTAAATTATATAATATATATTTGTTGTAGTTTTTGATATTTTACATAGGGTGCGTAATATAGATTTACTGTACTTTTTCATATTTTATTTAGAGTATAAGATATACATTTGGTGTTATTTTTGATATTTTATATACAGTATATTAAATGTAATTACTGTAGTTTTTAATAGTTTATTTACAGTACATATAATACATATTTGGTGTACTTTTTGATATTTTCTGTACAGTATGTAATATATATTTACTGTAATTTTTGACATTTTATTTACAGTATATAAAATATATTTGGTGTACTTTTAGTTAATATTATATGTACAATATATGAAATATATTTACTGAACTTTTGATATTTTATCTACAGTATATAAGATATATTTGGTGTACTTTTGATATTTTATGTATATTATATAATATATATTTGCAGTTTTTGATATTTTACATAGAGTGTAACATATATTCACTGTCCTTTTTGATATTTTTTTACAGTATATAATATACATTTGGTGTAATTTTTGATATTTTATGTACAGTATATTAAATATAATTACTGTAGTTGTTTATAGTTTATTTACAGTATATATAACACATATTTGGTGTACTTTTTGATATTTTATGTACAGTATGTAATACCTATTTACTGTAGTTTTTGATATTTTATTTACACTATATAAAATGTATTTGGTGTACTTTTAGTTAATGTTATATGTACAATATATGAAATATATTTACTGTACTTTTTGATTTTTTATGTACAGTTTATAAGATATATTTGGTGTCCTTTTGATATTTTATGTAAATTATATAATATATATTTGGTGTAGATTGTGATATTTTACATATGGTGTTTAATATATATTTACTGTGTTTTTGATATTTTATTTATATTAAATAATAAACATTTCGTGTAATTTTTGATATTTTATGTACAGTATATTAAATATAATTACTGTAGTATTTGATAGTTTATTTACAGTATTTATAACACATATTTGGTGTACTTTTTCATATTTTAGGTACAGTATGTAATATATATTTACTGTAATTTTTGATATTTTATTTACAGTGTATAAAATGTATTTGGTGTACTTTTAGTTAATATTATATGTACAATATATGAAATATATTTACTGTACATTTTGACATTTTTTGTACAGTATGTAAGATATATTTGGTGTCCTTTTGATATTTTATGTAAATTATATAATATATATTTGGTGTAGTTTGTGATATTTTACATAGGGTGTGTAATATATATTTACTGTAATTTTAGATATTTTATTTAGTGTAAATAATATACATTTGGTGTAACTTTTGATATTTTATGTACAGTATATTAAATATAATTACTGTAGTTTTTGATAGTTTATTTACAGTATATATAACACATATTTGGTATACTTTTTGATATTTTACGTACAGTATGTAATATATATTTACTGTACTTTTTGATATTGTATTTACAGTATATAAAATGTATTTCGTGTACTTTTAGTTAATATTATATATACAATATATGAAATATTTTTACTGTACATTATGATATTTTATGTACAGTATATAAGGTATATTTGGTGTCCTTTTGATATTTTATGTAAATTATATAATATATATTTGGTGTAGATTGTGATATTTTACATAGGGTGTGTAATATATATTTACTGTACTTTTTGATATTTTATTTACAGTAAATAATATACATTTGTTGTAAATTTTGATATTTTATTTACAGTATATTAAATATAATTACTGTAGTTTTTGATAGTTTATTTACAGTATATAAGATACATATTTGGTGTACTTCTTGATATTTCATGTACAGTATGTAATATATATTTACTGTAATTTTTGATATTTTATTTACACTATATAAAATGTATTTGTTGTACTTTTAGTTAATATTATATGTACAATATATGAAATAAATTTACTGCACTTTTTGATATTTTATGTACAGTATATAAGATATATTTGTTGTCCTTTTGATATTTTATGTATATTATATAATATATATATGGTGTAGATTGTGATATTTTACATATGGTGCGTAATATATATTTACTGTACTTTTTGATATTTTATTTACAGTATATAATATACATTGGGTGTAATTTTTGATATTTTATTTACAGTATATTAAATATAATTACTGTAGATTTAATAGTTTAGTTATAGTATATATAACACATATTTGGTGTACTTCTTGATATTTTATGTACAGTATGTAATACATATTTACTGTACTTTTTGTTATTTTCTTTACACTATATAAAATGTATTTGGTGTACTTTTAGTTAATATTATATGAACAATATATGAAATATATTTACTGTACTTTCTGATATTTTATGTACAGCATATAAGATATATTTGGTGTCCTTTTGATATTTTATTTAAATTATATAATATATATATGGTGTAGATTGTGATATTTCACGTATGGTGTGTAATATATATTTACTGTACTTTTTGATATTTTATTTACAGTAAATAATATACATTTGGTGTAATTTTTGATATTTTATGTACAGTATACTAAATATAATTATTGTAGTTTTTGATAGTTTATTTACAGTATATATAACACATATTTGCTGTACTTTTTGATAATTTATGTACAGTCTGTAATATATATTTCTTGTAATTTTTGATATTTTATTTACAGTATATAAAATGTATTTGGTGTACTTTTAGTTAATATTATATGTACAATATATGAAATATATTTACTGTACTTTTTGATATTTTATGTACAGTATATAAGTTATATTTGGTGTCCTTTTGATATTTTATGTAAATTATATAATATATATTTGGTGTAGTTTGTGATATTTTACATAGGGTGTGTAATATATATTTACTGTAATTTTTGATATTTTATTTAGAGTAAATAATATACATTTGGTGTAATTTTTGATATTTTATGTACAGTATATTAAATATAATTACTATAGTTTTTGATAGTTTATTTACACTATATATAACACATATTTAGTTTACTTTTTGATATTTTATGTACAGTATGTAATATATATTTACTGTGCTTTTGGATATTTTATTTATAGTATATAAAATGTATTTGGTGTACTTTCAGTTAATATTATATGTACAATATATGAAATAGATTTACTGTGCATTTTGATATTTTATGTACAGTATATAATATATATTTGGTGTACTTTTGATATTTTATGTAAATTATATAACATATATTTGGTGTAGTTTTTGATATTTTACATAGAGTGTGTAATAAATATTTACTGTACTATTCGATATTTTATTTACAGTATATAATATGCATTTAGTGTAATTTTTGATATTTTATGTACAGAATATTAAATATAATTACTGTAGTTTTTATAGTTTATTTACAGTATATATAACACATATTTGGTGTACATTTTGATATTTTATGTACATTATGTAATATATATTTACTGTACAATTGGATAGTTATTTACAGTATATAAAATGTATTTGGTGTACTTTAAGTTAATATTATATGTACATTATATGAAACATATTTACTGTACTTTTTGATGTTTTATGTACAGTATATAATATCTATTTGGTGTACTTTTGATATTTTATGTAAATTATATAATACATATTTGGCGTAGTTTTTGATATTTTACATAGGGTGTGTAATATATATTTACTGTAATTTTAGTTTTTTTTTACAGTGTATAGTACACATTTCGTGTAATTTTTGATATTTTAAGTACAGAATATTAAATATAATTACTGTAGTTTTTGATTGTTTATTTACAGTATATATAACACATATTTGGTGTACTTTTTGATATTTTATGTACAGTATGTAATATATATTTACTGTGCTTTTGGATATTTTATTTACAGTATATAAAATGTATTTGGTGTACTTTCAGTTAATATTATATGTACAATATATGAAATAGATTTACTATGCATTTTTATATTTTATGTACAGTATATAATTTATATTTGGTGTACTTTTGATATTTTATGTAAATTATATAACATATATTTGGTGTAGTTTTTGATATTTTACATAGAGTGTGTTATAAATATTTACTGTACTATTTGATATATTATTTACAGTATATAATATGCATTTAGTGTAATTTTAAATATTTTATGTACAGTATATTAAATATAATTACTGTAGTTTTTGATAGCTTATTTACAGTATATATAACACATATTTGGTGTACATTTGATATTTTATTTACAGTATGTAATATATATTTACTGTACTTTTGGATATTTTATTTACAGTATATAAAATGTATTTGGTGTACTTTATTTAATATTATATGTACACAATATGAAATATATGTACTGTACATTTTCATATGTTATGTACAGTATATAAAATATATTAAGTGTACTTTTGATATTTTATGTAAATTATAAAATATATTTTTGGTATAGTTTTTGATATTTTAAATAGAATGTGTAATATAAATTTACTGAAATTTTTGATATTTTATTTACAGTATATAGTATACATTTTGTGTAATTTTTGATATTTTATGTACAGTATATTAAATATAATTACTGTAGTTTTTATAGTTTATTTACAGTATATATAACACATATTTGTGATCTTTTTGATATTTTATGTACAGTATGTAATATATATTTACTGTACCTTTGGATATTTTATTACAGTATGTAAAACGTATTTGGTGTACTTTTAGTTAATATTATATGTACAATATTTGCAATGTATTTACTGTACTTTTTGATATTTTATGTACAGTATATAATATATATTTGGTGTACTTTTGATATTTTATGTAAATTATATAATATATATTTGGCGTAGTTTTTGATATTTTACATAGAGTGGGTAATATATATTTACTGTAATTTTAGATTTTTTTTACAGTATATAGTATACATTTCGTGTAATTTTTCATATTTTATGTACATTATATAATATATATTTGGTGTACTTTTGATATTTTATGTAAATTATATAACATATATTTTGTGTAGTTTTTGATATTTTACATAGAATGTGTAATAAATATTTACTGTACTATTTGATATTTTATTTAACGTATATAATATGCATTTAGTGTAATTTTTCATATTTTATGTACAGTGTATTAAATATAATTACTGTAGTTTTTATACTTTATTTACAGTATATATAACAGATATTTGGTGTACTTTTTGATATTTTATGTACAGTATGTAATATATATTTACTGTACTATTGGATAATTTATTTACAGTATATAAAATGTATTTGGTGTACTTTTAGTTAATTTTATATGTACAATATATGAAATATATTTACTGTAGTTTTTGATATTTTGTGTACAGTATATAAGATATATTTGGTGTCCTTTTGATATTTTATATAAATTCTATAATATATATTTGGTGTAGATTGTGATATTTTACATATGGTGTGTAATATATATTTACTGTACTTTTTGATATTTTCTTTACACTATATAAAATGTATTTGGTGTACTTTTAGTTAATATTATATGTACAATATATGAAATATATTTACTGTACATTTTGATATTTTATGTACAGTATATAAGATATATTTGGTGTCCTTTCGATATTTTATGTAAACTATATAATATATATTTGGTGTAGATTGTGATATTTTACATATGGTGTGTAATATATATTTACTGTACTTTTTGATATTTTATTTACAGTAAATAATATATATTTGGTGTAATTTTTGACATTTTATGTACAGTATGTTAAATATAATTACTGTAGTTTTTGATAGTTTATTTACAGTATATATAACACATATTTGGTGTACTTTTTGATATTTTATGTACAGTATGTAATATATATTTACTGTAATATTTGATATTTTATTTACAGTATATAATATACATTGGGTGTAATTTTTGATATTTTATTTACAGTATATTAAATATAATTACTGTAGATTTAATAGTTTAGTTATAGTATATATAACACATATTTGGTGTACTTCTTGCTATTTTATGTACAGTATGTAATACATATTTACTGTACTTTTTGTTATTTTCTTTACACTATATAAAATGTATTTGGTGTACTTTTAGTTAATATTATATGAACAATATATGAAATATATTTACTGTACTTTCTGATATTTTATGTACAGCATATAAGATATATTTGGTGTCCTTTTGATATTTTATTTAAATTATATAATATATATATGGTGTAGATTGTGATATTTCACGTATGGTGTGTAATATATATTTACTGTACTTTTTGATATTTTATTTACAGTAAATAATATACATTTGGTGTAATTTTTGATATTTTATGTACAGTATACTAAATATAATTATTGTAGTTTTTGATAGTTTATTTACAGTATATATAACACATATTTGCTGTACTTTTTGATAATTTATGTACAGTCTGTAATATATATTTCTTGTAATTTTTGATATTTTATTTACAGTATATAAAATGTATTTGGTGTACTTTTAGTTAATATTATATGTACAATATATGAAATATATTTACTGTACTTTTTGATATTTTATGTACAGTATATAAGTTATATTTGGTGTCCTTTTGATATTTTATGTAAATTATATAATATATATTTGGTGTAGTTTGTGATATTTTACATAGGATGTGTAATACATATTTACTGTAATTTTTGATATTTTATTTAGAGTAAATAATATACATTTGGTGTAATTTTTGATATTTTATGTACAGTATATTAAATATAATTACTATAGTTTTTGATAGTTTATTTACAGTATATATAACACATATTTAGTTTACTTTTTGATATTTTATGTACAGTATGTAATATATATTTACTGTGCTTTTGAATATTTTATTTATAGTATATAAAATGTATTTGGTGTACTTTCAGTTAATATTATATGTACAATATATGAAATAGATTTACTGTGCATTTTGATATTTTATGTACAGTATATAATATATATTTGGTGTACTTTTGATATTTTATGTAAATTATATAACATATATTTGGTGTAGTTTTTGATATTTTACATAGAGTGTGTAATAAATATTTACTGTACTATTCGATATTTTATTTACAGTATATAATATGCATTTAGTGTAATTTTTGATATTTTATGTACAGAATATTAAATATAATTACTGTAGTTTTTATAGTTTATTTACAGTATATATAACACATATTTGGTGTACATTTTGATATTTTATGTACATTATGTAATATATATTTACTGTACAATTGGATAGTTATTTACAGTATATAAAATGTATTTGGTGTACTTTAAGTTAATATTATATGTACATTATATGAAACATATTTACTGTACTTTTTGATGTTTTATGTACAGTATATAATATCTATTTGGTGTACTTTTGATATTTTATGTAAATTATATAATACATATTTGGCGTAGTTTTTGATATTTTACATAGGGTGTGTAATATATATTTACTATAATTTTAGTTTTTTTTACAGTGTATAGTACACATTTCGTGTAATTTTTGATATTTTAAGTACAGTATATTAAATATAATTACTGTAGTTTTTGATTGTTTATTTACAGTATATATAACACATATTTGGTGTACTTTTTGATATTTTATGTACAGTATGTAATATATATTTACTGTGCTTTTGGATATTTTATTTACAGAATATAAAATGTATTTGGTGTACTTTCAGTTAATATTATATGTACAATATATGAAATAGATTTACTGTGCATTTTTATATTTTATGTAGAGTATATAATATATATTTGGTGTACTTTTGATATTTTATGTAAATTATAAAATATATTTTTGGTATAGTTTTTGATATTTTAAATAGAATGTGTAATATAAATTTACTGTAATTTTTGATATTTTATTTACAGTATATAATATACATTTTGTGTAATTTTTGATATTTTATGTACAGTATATTAAATATAATTACTGTAGTTTTTATAGTTTATTTACAGTATATATAACACATATTTGTGATCTTTTTGATATTTTATGTACAGTATGTAATATATATTTACTGTACCTTTGGATATTTTATTACAGTATGTAAAATGTATTTGGTGTACTTTTAGTTAATATTATATGTACAATATTTGCAATGTATTTACTGTACTTTTTGATATTTTATGTACAGTATATAATATATATTTGGTGTACTTTTGATATTTTATGTAAATTATATAATATATATTTGGCGTAGTTTTTGATATTTTACATAGAGTGGGTAATATATATTTACTGTAATTTTAGATTTTTTTTACAGTATATAGTATACATTTCGTGTAATTTTTCATATTTTATGTACAGTATATAATATATATTTGGTGTACTTTTGATATTTTATGTAAATTATATAACATATATTTTGTGTAGTTTTTGATATTTTACATAGAATGTGTAATAAATATTTACTGTACTATTTGATATTTTATTTAACGTATATAATATGCATTTAGTGTAATTTTTCATATTTTATGTACAGTGTATTAAATATAATTACTGTAGTTTTTATACTTTATTTACAGTATATATAACACATATTTGGTGTACTTTTTGATATTTTATGTACAGTATGTAATATATATTTACTGTACTATTGGATAATTTATTTACAGTATATAAAATGTATTTGGTGTACTTTTAGTTAATTTTATATGTACAATATATGAAATATATTTACTCTAGTTTTTGATATTTTGTGTACAGTATATAAGATATATTTGGTGTCCTTTTGATATTTTATATAAATTCTATAATATATATTTGGTGTAGATTGTGATATTTTACATATGGTGTGTAATATATATTTACTGTACTTTTTGATATTTTCTTTACACTATATAAAATGTATTTGGTGTACTTTTAGTTAATATTATATGTACAATATATGAAATATATTTACTGTACATTTTGATATTTTATGTACAGTATATAAGATATATTTGGTGTCCTTTCGATATTTTATGTAAACTATATAATATATATTTGGTGTAGATTGTGATATTTTACATATGGTGTGTAATATATATTTACTGTACTTTTTGATATTTTATTTACAGTAAATAATATACATTTGGTGTAATTTTTGATATTTTATGTACAGTATGTTAAATATAATTACTGTAGTTTTTGATAGTTTATTTACAGTATATATAACACATATTTGGTGTACTTTTTGATATTTTATGTACAGTATGTAATATATATTTACTGTAATATTTGATAATTTATTTACAGTATACAAAATGTATTTGGTGTACTTTTAGTTAATATTATATGTACAATGTATGAAATATATTTACTGTACTTTTTGATATTTTATGTACTGTATATAATATATCTTTGGTGTCCTTTTAATATTTTATGTAAATTATATAATATATATTTTGTTTAGTTTTTGATATTTTACATAGGGTGCGTAATATATATTTACTGTCCTTTTTCATAATTTATTAAGATTGTATAATATACATTTGGTGTAATTTTTGATATTCTATGTACAGTATATTAAATGTAATTACTGTAGTTTTTGATAGTTTATTTACAGTATATATAACACATATTTGGTGTACTTTGTGATATTTTATGTACAGTATGTAATATATATTTACTGTAATTTTTGATATGTTATTTACAGTATATAAAATGTATTTGGTGTACTTTTAGTTAATATTATATGTACAATATATGAAATATATATACTGTACTTGTTGATATTTTATGTAAAGTATATAAGATAGATTTTGTGTAATTTTGATATTTTATGTAAATTATCTTATATATAGTTGTAGCTTTTGATATTTTATATAGAGTGTAATATATATTTACTGTCCTATTTGATATTTTATTTACAGTGTATAATATACATTTTGTGTAATTTTTGATATTTTATGTAGAGTATATTAATTATAATTACTGTAGATTTTATAGTTTATTTACAGTATATATAACACATACTTGCTGTAATATTTGATATTTTATGTACAGTATGTAATATATATTTACTGTAATTTTTGATATTTTATTTACATTATATAAAATGTATTTGGTGTACTTTTAGTTAATATTATATGTACAATATACGAAATATTTTTACTGTACATTTTGATATTTTATGTACAGTATATAAGGTATATTTGTGTCCTTTTGATATTTTAAGTTAATTATATAATATATATTTGGTGTAGTTTTTGATATTTTACATAGGGTGTGTAATATATATTTACTGTAATTTTTGGTATTTTATTTACAGTAAATAATTTACATTTGGTGTAATTTTTATATTTTATGTACAGTATATTAAATATAATTACTGTAGTTTTTGATAGTTTATTTACAGTATATATAACACATATTTGGTGTACTTTTTCATATTTTATGTACAGTATGTAATATATATTCACTGTAATTTCTGATATTTTATTTACACTATATAAAATGTATTTGGTGTACTGTTAGTTAATATTATATGTACAATGTATGAAATATATTTACTGTACTTTTTGATATTTTATGTACAGTATATAAGATATATTTGGTGTCCTGTTGATATTTTATATAAATTATATTATATATATTTGGTGTAGATTTTGATATTTTACATATGGTGTGTAATATATATTTACTGTACTTTTTGATATTTTATTTACACTATATAAAATGTATTTGGTGTACTTTTAGTTAATATATGTACAATATATGAACTATATTTACTGTACTTTTTGATATTTTATGTACAGTACATAAGATATATTTGGTGTCCTTTTGATATTTTATGTAAATTATATATTATATATTTGGTGTAGATGGTGATATTTTACATATGGTGTGTAATATATAGTAACTGTGCTTTTTGATATTTTATTTACAGTAAATAATATACATTTGGTGTAATTTTTGATATTTTATGTACAGTATATTAAATATAATTACTGTAGTTTTTGATAGTTTATTTACAGTATATATAACACATATTTGGTGTACTTTTTGATATTTTATGTACTGTATGTAATATATATTTACTGTAATTTTTGATATTTTATTTACAGTTTATAAAATGTATTTGGTGTACATTTAGTTAATATTATATGTACAATATATGAAACATATTTACTGTACATTTCGATATTTTATGTACAGTATATAAGGAATATTTGGTGTCCTTTTGATACTTTATGTAAATTATATAATATATATTTGGTGTAGTTTGTGATATTTTACATAGGGTGTGTAATATATATTTACTGTACTTTTTGATATTTTATTTACTGTAAATAATATACATTTGGTGTAATTTTTGATATTTTATATACAGTATATTAATTATAATTACTGTAGCTTTTGATTCTTTATTTAGAGTATATATAACACATATTTGGTGTACTTTTTGATATTTTATGTACAGTATGTAATATATATTTGCTGTACTTTTTGATATTTAATTTACAGTATATAAAATGTATTTGGTGTACTTTTAGTTAATATTATATATACAATATATTATATATATTTACTGTACTTTTTGATATTTTACGTACAGTATATAAGATATATTTGGTGTCCTTTTAATATTTTATGTAAATTATATAATATATATTTTGTGTAGATTGTGATATTTTACAAATGGTGTGTAACATATATTTACTGTATTTTTTGATATTTTATTTACAGTAAATAACGTACATTTGGTGTAATTTTTGAGATTTTCCGTACAGTATATTAAATATAATTACTGTAGTGTTTGATAGTTTATTGAGGGTATATATAACACGTATTTGGTGTACTTTTTGAGGTTTTATGTACAGTATGTAATATATTTACTGTAATTTTTGATAATTTATTTAGAGTATATAAAATGTATTCGGTGTACTTTTAGTTAATATTATATGTACAATATATGAAATATATTTACTGTACATTTTGATATTTTACGTACAGTATACAAGATATATTTGGTGTCCTTTTGATATTTTATGTAAATTATATAATATATATTTAGTGTAGTTTGTGATATTTTACATAGGTTGTGTAATATATATTTACTGTACTTTTTGATATTTTAGTTGCAGTATATTATACATTTGGTGTAATTTTTTATATTTTATATACAGTATATTAAATATAATTATTTTAGTTTTTGTTAGTTTATTTACAGTATATATAACACATATTTGGTGTACTTTTTGATATTGTATGTACAGTATGTAATATATATTCACTGTAATTTTTGATATTTTATTTACACTATATAAAATGTATTTGGTGTACTTTTAGTTAATATTATATGTACAATATATGAAATATATTTACTGTACTTTTTGATATTTTATGTACAGTATATAAGATATATTTGGGGTCCTTTTGATATTTTATGTAAATTATATAATGTATATTTGGTGTATATTGTGATATTTTACATATGGTGTGTAATATATATTTACTGTACTTTTTGATATTTTATTTACACTATATAAAACGTATTTGGTGTACTTTTGGTTAATACTATATGTACAATATATGAAATATATTTACTGTACATTTTGATATTTTATGTACAGTATATAAGATATATTTGGTGTCCTTTTGATATTTTATGTAAATTATATAATATATATTTGGTGTAGATTGTGATATATTACATAAGGTGTGTAATATATATTTACTGTACTTTTTGATATTTAATTACAGTAAATAGTATACATTTGGTGTAATTTTTGATACTTTATGTACAGTATATTAAATATAATTACTGTAGTTTTTGATAGTTTATTAATAGTATATATAACACATATTTGGTTTACTTTTTGATATTTTATGTACAGTATGTAATATATATTTACTGTAATTTTTGATATTTTATTTACAGTATATAAAATGTATTTGGTGTACTTTTAGTTAATATTATATGTACAATATATGAAATATATATACTGTAATTTGATATTTTATGTAAAGTATATAAGATATATTTTGTGTACATTTGATATTTTATGTAAATTATATAATATATATTTGGTGTAGATTGTGATATTTTACATATGGTGTGTAATATATATTAACTGTAATTTTTGATATTTTATTTACAGTAAATAATATACATTTGGTGTAATTTTTGATATTTTATGTACAGTATATTAAATATAATTACTGTCCTTTTTGATAGTTTATTTACAGTATATATAACACATATTTCGTGTACTTTTGATATTTTATGTACTGTATGTAATATATATTTACTGAAATTTTTGATATTTTATTTACAGTATATAAAATGTATTTGGTGTACATTTAGTTAATATTATATGTACAATATATGAAATGTATTTACTGTACATTTTGATATTTTATGTACAGTATATAAGGTATATTTGGTGTCCTTTTGATATTTTATGTAAATTATATAATATATATTTGGTGTAGTTTCTGATATTTTACATAGGGTGTGTAATATATATTTACTGTACTTTTTGATATTTTATTTGCAGTATATTATACATTTGGTGTAATTTTTTATATTTTATATACAGTATATTAAATATAATTATTGTAGTTTTTGTTAGTTTATTTACAGTATATATAACACATATTTGGTGTACTTTTTGATATTGTATGTACAGTATGTAATATATATTCACTGTAATTTTTGATATATTATTTACACTATATAAAATGTATTTGGTGTACTTTTACTTAATATCATTGGTACAATATATGAAATATATTTACTGTACTTTTTGATATTTTATGTAGAGTATATAAGATATATTTGGGGCCCTTTTGATATTTTATGTAAATTATATAATGTATATTTGGTGTATATTGTGATATTTTACATATGGTGTGTAATATATATTTACTGTACTTTTTGATATTTTATTTACACTATATAAAATGTATTTGGTGTACTTTTAGTTAATATTATATGTACAATATATGAAATATATTTACTATACATTTTGATAATTTTGTACAGTATATAAGATATATTTGGTGTCCTTTTGATATTTTATGTAAATTATATAATATATATTTGGTGTAGATTGTGATATATTACATAAGGTGTGTAATATATATTTACTGTACTTTTTGATATTTTATTTACAGTAAATAGTATACATTTGGTGTAATTTTTGATATTTTATGTACAGTATATTAAATATAATTACTGTAGTTTTTGATAGTTTATTAACAGTATATATAACACATATTTGGTTTACTTTTTGATATTTTATGTACAGTATGTAATATATATTTACTGTAATTTTTCATATTTTATTTACAGTATATAAAATGTATTTGGTGTACTTTTAGTTAATATTATATGTACAATATATGAAAGATATATACTGTAATTTTTGATACTTTATGTAAAGTATATAAGATATATTTTGTGTACTTTTGATATTTTATGTAAATTATATAATATATATTTTGTGTAGATTGTGATATTTTACATATGGTGTGTAATATATATTAACTGTACTTTTTGATATTTTATTTACAGTAAATAATATACATTTGGTGTAATTTTTGATATTTTATGTACAGTATATTAAATATAATTACTGTCCTTTTTGGTAGTTTATTTAGAGTATATATAACACATATTTGGTGTACTTTTTGATATTTTATGTACTGTATGTAATATATATTTACTGTAATTTTTGATATCTTATTTACAGTATATAAAATGTATTTGGTGTACATTTCATTAATATTATATGTACAATATATGAAATATATTTACTGTACATTTTGATATTTTATGTATATTATATAAGGTTTATTTGGTGTCCTTTTGATATGTTATGTAGATTATATAATATATATTTGGTGTAGTTTGTGATATTTTACATAGGGTGTGTAATATATATTTACTGTACTTTTTGATATTTTATTTACAGTAAATAATATACATTTGTTGTAATTTTTGATATTTTATTTAGAGTATATTAAATATAATTACTGTAGATTTTGATAGTTTATTTAGAGTATATATAACACATATTTTGTGTACCTTTTGACATTCTATGTACAGTATGTAATATATATTTACTGTAGTTTTTGATATTTAATTTACAGTATATAAAATGTATTTGGTGTAATTTTAGTTAATATTATATGTACAATATAGGAAATATATTTACTGTACTTTTTGATATTTTACATACAGTATATAAGATATCTTTGGTGTCCATTTAATATTTTATGAAAATTTTATAAAATATATTTGGTGCAGTTTGTGATATTTTACATAGGGTGTGTAATATATATTTACTGTTCTTTTTGATATTTTATTTACTGTAAATAATATACATTTGGTGTAATTTTTGATATTTTGTTTACAGTATATTAAATATAATTACTGTAGCTTTTGATAGTTTATTTAGAGTATATATAACACATATTTGGTGTACTTTTTGATATTTTATGTACAGTATGTAATATATATTTACTGTACTTTTTGATATTTAATTTACAGTATATAAAATGTATTTGGTGTACTTTTAGTTAATATTATATATACAATATATTAAATATATTTACTGTACTTTTTGATATTTTACGTAAAGTATATAAGATATATTTGGGGTCCTTTTAATATTTTATGTAAATTATATAATATATATTTTGTGTAGATTGTGATATTTTACATATGGTGTGTAATATATATTAACTGTACTTTTTGATATTTTATTTACAGTAAATAATATACATTTGGTGTAATTTTTGATATTTTATGTACAGTATATTAAATATAATTACTGTCCTTTTTGGTAGTTTATTTAGAGTATATATAACACATATTTGGTGTACTTTTTGATATTTTATGTACTGTATGTAATATATATTTACTGTAATTTTTGATATCTAATTTACAGTATATAAAATGTATTTGGTGTACATTTCATTAATATTATATGTACAATATATGAAATATATTTACTGTACATTTTGATATTTTATGTATATTATATAAGGTTTATTTGGTGTCCTTTTGATATGTTATGTAGATTATATTATATATATTTGGTGTAGTTTGTGATATTTTACATAGGGTGTGTAATATATATTTACTGTACTTTTTGATATTTTATTTACAGTAAATAATATACATTTGTTGTAATTTTTGATATTTTATTTAGTGTATATTAAATATAATTACTGTAGATTTTGATAGTTTATTTAGAGTATATATAACACATATTTGGTGTACCTTTTGACATTCTATGTACAGTATGTAATATATATTTACTGTAGTTTTTGATATTTAATTTACAGTATATAAAATGTATTTGGTGTAATTTTAGTTAATATTATATGTAAAATATAGGAAATATATTTACTGTACTTTTTGATATTTTACATACAGTATATAAGATATATTTGGGGTCCATTTAATATTTTATGTAAATTATATAAAATATATTTGGTGCAGTTTGTGATATTTTACATAGGGTGTGTAATATATATTTACTGTACTTTTTGATATTTTATTTACAGTAAATAACGTACATTTGGTGTAATTTTTGATATTTTATGTACAGTATATTAAATATAATTACTGTAGTTTTTGATAGGTTATTGAGAGTATATATAACACATATTTGGTGTACTTTTTGATGTTTTATGTACAGTATGTAATATGTATTTACTGTACTTTTTGATAATTTATTTACAGTATATAAAATGTATTCGGTGTACTTTTATTTAATATTATATGTACAATATATGAAATATATTTACTGTATATTTTGATATTTTACGTACAGTATATAAGATATATTTGGTGTCCTTTTGATATTTTATGTAAATTATATAATATATATTTGGTGTAGTTTGTGATATTTTACATAGGTTGTGTAATATATATTTACTGTACTTTTTGATATTTTATTTGCAGTATATTATGCATTTGGTGTAATTTTTTATATTTTATGTACAGTATATTAAATATAATTATTGTAGTTTTTGATAGTTTATTTAGAGTATATATAACACATATTTGGTGTAATTTTTGATATTGTATGTACAGTATGTAATATATATTCACTGTAATTTTTGATATTTTATTTACACTATATAAAATGTATTTGGTGTACTTTTAGTTAATACTATATGTGCAATACATGGAATATATTTACTGTACTTTTTGATATTTTATGTACAGTATATAAGATATATTTGGTGTCCTTTTGATATTTTATATAAATTATATAATATATACTTGGTGTATATTGTGATATTTTACATATGGTGTGTAATATATATTTACTGTACTTTTTGATATTTTATTTACAGTATATAAAATGTATTTGGTGTACTTTTAGTTAGTATTATATGTACAATATATGAAATATATTTACTATACATTTTGATATTTTATGTACAGTATATAAGATATATTTGGTGTCCTTTTGATATTTTATGTAAATTATATAATATATATTTGGTGTAGATTGTGATATATTACATAAGGTGTGTAATATATATTTACTGTATTTTTGATATTTTATTTACAGTTAATAATATACATTTGGTGTAATTTTTGATATTTTATGTACAGTATATTAAATATAATTACTGTTGTTTTTGATATTTTATTAACAGTATATATAACACATATTTGGTTTACTTCTAGATATTTTATCTACAGTATGTAATATATATTTACTGTGCTTTTTGATATTTTATTTACAGCATATAAAATGTATTTGGTGTACTTTTAGTTAATATTATATGTACAATATATGAAATATATATACTGTACTTTTTGATATTTTATGTACAGTATATAATATATATTTTGTGTACTTTTGATATTGTATGTAAATTATATAATATATATTTGGTGTAGTATTTGATATTTTACATAGGGTCCGTAATTTAAATTTACTGTCCTTTTTCATATTTTATTTAGAGTATAAAATATACATTTGGTGTAATTAATGATATTTTGTATACAGTATATTAAATGTAATTACTGTACTTTTTGATATTTTATGTAAAGTATATAACATATATTTTGTGTACATTTGATATTTTATGTAAATTATATAATATATATTTGTAGTTTTTGATATTTTACGTAGAGTGTAATATATATTTACTGTCCTTTTTGATATTTTATTTACAGTGTATAATATACAATTTGTGTAATTTTTGATATCTAGATACATTATATTAAATAAAATTACTGTGGATTTTATAGTTTATTTACACTATGTATAACACATATTTGGTGTACATTTTGATATTTTATGTACAGTATATAATACATATTTTCTGTATTTTTGATATTTTATTTACACTATATAAAATGTATTTGGTGTACTTTTAGTTAATATTATATGTAAAATATATGAAATATATTTACTGTAATTTTGATATATTATGTACAGTATATAAGATATATTTGGTGTCCTTTTGATATTTTATGTAAATTATATAATATATATTTGGTGTAGATTGTGATATTTTACATAGGGTGTGTAATATATATTTACTGTAGTTTTAGATATTTTATTTACAGTAAATAATATACGTTTGGTGTAATTTTTATATTTTATGTACAGTATATTAAATATAATTACTATCGTTTTTGATAGTTTAGTTACAGTATATATAACACATATTTGGTGTACTTTTTGATATTTTATGTACAGTATGTAATATATATTTACTGTAATTTTTGATATTTTATTTACAGTATATAAAATGAATTTGGTGTACTTTTAGTTAATATTATATGTACAATATATGAAATATATTTACTGTACATTTTGATATTTTATGTACAGTATATAAGGTATAATTGGTGTCCTTTTAATATTTTATGTAAATTATATAATATATATTTGGTGTAGTTTGTGATATATTACATAGGGTGCGTAATATATATTTACTGTACTTTTTAGTATTTCATTTACAGTAAATTATATACATTTGGTGTAATTTTTGATATTTTATGTACAGTATATTAAATATAATTACTGTAGTTCTTGATAGTTTATTAACAGTATATATAATACATATTTGATGTACTTTTTGATATTTTATGTACAGTATGTAATATATATTTACTGTAATTTTTGATATTTTATTTACAGTATATAAAATGTATTTAGTGTACTTTTAGTTGATATTCCATGTACAAAATATGAAATATATTTACTGTACATTTTGATATTTTATGTACAGTATATAAGGTATATTTGGTGTCCTTTTGATATTTTATGTAAATTACATAATATATATTTGGTGTAGTTTGTCATATTTTACATAGGGTGTGTAATATATATTTACTGTACTTTTTCGTATTTTATTTACAGTAAATAATATACATTTGGTGTAATTTTTGATATTTTATGCACAGTATATTAAATATAATTACAGTAGATTTTGATAGTTTATTTAGAGTATATATAACACATATTTGGTGTACTTTTTGATATTTTATGTACAGTATGTAATATATATTTACTGAAATTTTTGATATTTTATTTAAACTTTATAAAATGTATTTGGTGTACTTTTAGTTAATATTATATGTACAATATATGAAATATATTTACTGAAATTTTTGATATTTTATGTACAGTATATAAGATATAATTGGTGTCCTTTTGATATTTTATGTAAATTATATAATATATATTTGGTGTAGATTGTGATATTTTACATATGGTGTGTAATATATATTTACTGTATTTTTGATATTTTATTTACACTATATAAAATGTATTTGGTGTACTTTTAGTTAATATTATATGTACAATATATGAAATATATTTACTGTACATTTTGATATTTTATGTAGAGTATATAAGATATATTTGGTGTCCTTTTGATATTTTATGTATATTCTATAATATATATTTGGTGTAGATGGTGATATTTTACATATGATGTGTAATATATATTAACTGTACTTTTTGATATTTTATTTACAGTAAATATTATACATTTGGTGTAATTTTTGATATTTTATGTACAGTATATTAAATATAATTACTGTATTTTTTGATAGTTTATTTACAGTATATATAACACATATTTGGTGTACTTTTTGATATTTTATGTACTGTATGTAATATATATTTACTGTAATTTTTGATATTTTATTTACAGTATATAAAATGTATTTGGTGTACATTTAGTTAATATTATATGTACAATATATGAAATATATTTACTGTACCTTTTGATATTTTATGTATTGTATATAAGGAATATTTGGTATCCTTTTGATACTTTATGTAAATTATATAATATATATTTGGTGCAGTTTGTGATATTTTACATAGGGTTTGTAATATATATTTACTGTTCTTTTTGATATTTTATTTACTGTAAATAATGTACATTTGGTGTAATTTTTGATATTTTATTTACAGTATATTAAATATAATTACTGTAGCTTTCGATAGTTTATTTAGAGTATATATAACACATATTTGGTGTACATTTTGATATTTTATGTACAGTATGTAATATATATTTACTGTACTTTTTGATATTTTACGTACAGTATATAAGATATATTTGGGGTCCTTTTAATATTTTATATAAATTATATAATATATATTTTGTGTAGATTGTGATATTTTACATATGGTGTGTAATATATATTTACTGTACTTTTTGATATTTTATTTACAGTAAATAACGTACATTTGGTGTAATTTTTGATATTTTATGTACAGTATATTAAATATAATTACTGTAGTTTTTGATAGGTTATTGAGAGTATATATAACACATATTTGGTGTACTTTTTGATGTTTTATGTACAGTATGTAATATGTATTTACTGTACTTTTTGATAATTTATTTACAGTATATAAAATGTATTCGGTGTACTTTTAGTTAATATTATATGTACAATATATGAAATATATTTACTGTACATTTTGATATTTTACGTACAGTATATAAGATATATTTGGTGTCCTTTTGATATTTTATGTAAATTATATAATATATATTTGGTGTAGTTTGTGATATTTTACATAGGTTGTGTAATATATATTTACTGTAATTTTTGATATTTTATTTGCAGTATATTATACATTTGGTGTAATTTTTTATATTTTATGTACAGTATATTAAATATAATTATTGTAGTTTTTGATAGTTTATTTACAGTATATATAACACATATTTGGTGTACTTTTTGATATTGTATGTACAGTATGTAATATATATTCACTGTAATTTTTGATATTTTATTTACACTATGTAAAATGTATTTGGTGTACTTTTAGTTAATATTATATGTACAATATATGAAATATATTTACTGTACTTTTTGATATTTTATGTACAGTATATAAGATATATTTGGTGTCCTTTTGATATTTTATGTAAATTATATAATATATATTTGGTGTATATTGTGATATTTTACATATGGTGTGTAATATATATTTAGTGTACTTTTTGATATTTTATTTACACTATATAAAATGTATTTGGTGTACTTTTAGTTAATATTATATGTACAATATATGAAATATATTTACTGTACTTTTTGATATTTTACATACAGTATATAAGATATATTTGGTGTCCATTTAATATTTTATGTAAATTATATAAAATATATTTGGTGCAGTTTGTGATATTTTACATAGGGTGTGTAATATATATTTACTGTACTTTTTGATATTTTATTTACATTAAATAGTATACATTTGGTGTAATTTTTGATATTTTATGTACAGTATATTAAATATAATTACTGTAGTTTTTGATAGTTTATTAAGAGTATATATAACACATATTTTGTTTACTTTTTGATATTTTATGTACAGTATGTAATATATATTTACTGTAATTTTTGATATTTTATTTACAGTATATAAAATGTATTTGGTGTACTTTTAGTAGATATTATATGTACAATATATGAAATATATTTACTGTACTTTTTGATATTTTATGTACATTATATAAGATACATTTGGTGTCCTTTTGATATTTTATGTAAATTATATAATATATATTTTGTGTAGTTTTTGATAATTTACATAGAGTGTAATATATATTTACTGTCCTTTTTCATATTTTATTTAGACTATATAATGTATATCTGGTGTAATTTTTGATATTTTATGTACAGTACATTAAATATAATTACTGTAGTTTTTGATAGTTTATTTACAGTATATATAACACATATTTGGTGTACTTTTTGATATTTTATGTAAAGTATGTAATATATATTTACTGAAATTTTTGAAATTTTATTTACAGTATATAAAATGTATTTGCTGTAATTTTAGGTAATATAATATGTACAATATATGAAACATATTTACTGTACTTTTTGATAATTTATGTACAGTATATAAGATATATTTGGTGGCCTTCAGATACTTTATGTAAATTATATAATATATATTTGGTGTAGATTTTGATATTTTACATAGGGTGTGTAATATATATTTACCGTCTTTTTGACATTTTCTTTACACTATATAATATACATTTGGTGTGATTTTTGATATTTTAATTACATTATATTAAATATAATTACAGTAGCTTTTGATAGTTTATTTACAGTATATATAACACATATTTGGTGTACTTTTTGATATTTTATGTAAAGTATGTAATATATATTTACTGTACTTTTTGATATTTAATTTACAGTATATAAAATGTATTTGGTGTACTTTTAGTTAATATTATATGTACAATATATGAAATATATTTACTGTATTTTTGATATTTTATGTACAGTATATAAGATATATTTGGTGTCCTTTTGATATTTTATGTAAATTATATAATATATAATTGGTGTAGATTGTGATATTTTACATATGGTGTGTAATATATATTTACTGTACTTTTTGATATTTTATTTACAGTCAATAATATACATTTGGTGTAATTTTTGATATTTTATGTACAGTATATTAAATATAATTACTTTAGTTTTTGATAGTTTATTTACAGTATATATAACACATATTTGGTGTACAGTTTGATATTTTATGTACAGTATGTAATATATATTTACTGTAATTTTTGATATTTTATTTAGTGTATATAAAATGTATTTGGTGTACTTTAGTTAATATTATATGTAGAATATATGAAATATAATTACTGTATATTTTGATATTTTATGTACAGTATATAAGGTATATTTGGTGTCCTTTTGATATTTTATGTAAATTATATAATATATATTTGGTGTAGTTTGTGATATTTTACATAGGGTGTGTAATATATAATTACTGTAATTTTTGGTATTTTATTTAAAGTAAATGATATACATTTGGTGTAATTTTTGATATTTTATGTACAGTATATTAAATATAATTACTGTAGTTTTTGATAGTTTATTTACAGTATATATAACACATATTTGGTGTACTTTTTGATATTTTATCTACAGTATGTAATATATATTCACTGTAATTTTTGATATTTTATTTACACTATACAAAATGTATTTGGTGTACTTTTAGTTAATATTATATGTACAATATATGAAATATATTTACTGTACATTTTGATATTATATGTACAGTATATAAGATATATTTTGTGTCCTTTTGATATTTTATGTAAATTACATAATATATATTTGGTGTAGATTGTGATATTTTACATATGGTATGTAATATATATTTACTGTACTTTTTGATATTTTATTTACACTATATAAAATGTATTTGGTGTACTTTTAGTTAATATTAAATGTACAATATATGAAATATATTTACTGTACATTTTGATATTTTATGTACAGTATATAAGATATATTTGGTGTACTTTTGATATTTTATGTATATTATATAATATATATTTGCAGTTTTTCATATTTTACATAGAGTGTAACATATATTCACTGTCCTTTTTGTTATTTTATTTACAGTGTATAATATACATTTGGTGTAATTTTTGATATTTTATGTACAGTATATTAAATATAATTACTGTAGATTTTATAGTTTATTTACAGTATATATAACACATATTTGGTGTACTTTTTGATATTTTATGTACAGTATATTAAATGTAATTACTGTAGTTTTTGATAGTGTATTTACAGTATATATAACACATATATGGTGAACTTTGTGATATTTTATATGCAGTATGTAATATATATTTACTATACTTTTTGATATATTATTTACAGTATATGAAATGTATTTGGTGTACTTTTAGTTAATATTATATGTACAATATATGAAATATATATACTGTAACTGTTGATATTTTATGTAAAGTATATAAGATATATTTTGTGTAGTTTTGATATTTTATGTAAATTATATAATATATATTTGTAGTTTTTGATATTTTACATAGAGTGTAATATATATTTAGTGTCCTATTTGATATTTTATTTACAGTGTATAATATACATTTTGTGTAATTTTTGATATTTTATGTACAGTATATTAAATATAATTACTGTAGATTTTACAGTTTATTTACAGTATATATAACACATATTTGGTGTACGTTTTGATATTTTATGTACAGTATATAATACATATTTACTGTACTATTTGATATTTTATTTACACTATATAAAATGTATTTGGTGTACTTTTAGTTGATGTTATATGTACAATATATGAAATATATTTACTGAATTTTTTGATATTTTATGTACAGTATATAAGATATATTTGGTGTCCTTTTGATATTTTATGTAAATTATATAACATATATTTGGTGTAGATTGTGATATTTTACATATGGCGTGTAATATATATGTACTGTACTTTTTGATATTTTATTTACAGTAAATAATATACATTTGGTGTAATTTTTGATATTTTATGTACAGTATATTAAATATAATTACTGTACTTTTTGATAGTTTATTTACAGTATATATAACACATATTTGGTGTACTTTTTGATATTTTATGTACAGTATGTAATATATATTCACTGTAATTTTTGATATTTTATTTCCACTATATAAAATGTATTTGGTGTACTTTTAGTTAATATTATATGTACAATATATGAAATATATTTGCTGTACTTTTTGATATTTTATGTACAGTATATAAGATATATTTGGTGTCCTTTTGATATTTTATGTAAATTATATAATATATATTTGGCGTAGATTGTGATAATTTACATATGGTGTGTAATATATATGTACTGTAATTTTGATATTTTATTTACAGTAAATAATATACATTTGGTGTAATTTTTGATATTTTATGTACAGTATATTAAATATAATTACTGTAGATTTTTATAGTTTATTTAGAGTATATATAACACACATTTGGTGTACTTTTTGATATTTTATGTACAATATGTCATATATATTTACTATAATTTTTGATATTATATTTACAGTATATAAAATGTATTTGGTGTACTTTTAGTTAATATTATATGTACAGCATATGAAATATATTTACTGTACATTTTGATATTTTATGTAAAGTATATAAGGTATATTTGGTGTCCTTTTTATATTTTATGTAAATTATATAATATATATTTGGTGTAGATTGTGATATTTTACATATGGTGTGCAATATATATTTACTGTATTTTTGATATTTTATTTACATTAAATAATATACATTTGGTGTAATTTTTGATATTTTATGTACAGTATATTAAATATAATTACTGTAGTTTTTGATAGTTTATTTACAGTATATATAACACATATTTGGTGTACTTTTTGATATTTTATGTACAGTATGTAATATATATTTACTGTACTTCTTGATATTTTATTCACAGTACATAAAATGTATTTGGTGTACTTTTATTTAATATTATATGTACAATATATGAAATGTATTTACTGTACTTTTTGATATTTTATGTACTGTATATATTATATATTTGGTGTACTTTTGATATTTTATGTAAATTACATAATATATATTTGGAGTAGTTTTTGATATTTTACATAGGGTGTGTCATATATATTTACTGTCCTTTTTGATATTTCATTTACAGTATATAATTTACATTTTGTGTAATTTTTGATATTTTATATACAGTATATTAAATATAATTACTGTAGTTTTTGATAGTATATTTGCAGTATATATAACACATATTTGGTGTAATTATTTATATTTTATGTACTGTATGTAATATATATTTACTGTACTTTTTGATATTTTATTTACAGTATAGAAAATGTATTTGGTGTACTTTTAGTTAATATTATATGTACAATATATGAAATATATTTGCTGTATATTTTGATATTTTATGTACAGTATGTAAGATATATTTGGTGTCCTTTTGATATTTTATGTAAATTATATAATATATATTTGGTGTAGTTTGTGTTATTGTACACAGTGTGTGTAATATATATTTACTGTACATTTTGATATTTTATTTATTGTATGTAATATATATTTGGTGTACTTTTGATATTTTATGTAAATCATATAATGTATATTTGGTGTAGTTTTTGATGTTTTACATAGGGTGCGTAATATAGATTTACTGTTCTTTTTCATACTTTATTTAGAGTATATGATATACATTTGATGTAATTTTTGATATTATATATACAGTATATTAAATGTAATTACTGTAGTTTTTGATAGTTTATTTACAGTACATATATCACATATTTGGTGTACTTTTTGATATTTTCTGTACAGTATGTAATATATATTTACTGTACTTTTTGATATTTTATTTACAGTATATAAAACATATTTGGTGTACTTTTAGTTAATATTAAATGTACAATGTATGAAATATATTTACTGAACTTTTTGATATTTTATGTAGAGTATATAAGATATATTTGGTGTATTTTGATATTTTATGTATATTATATAATATATATTTGCAGTTTTTGATATTTTACATAGAGTGTAACATATATTCACTGTCCTTTTTGATTTTTTTTACAGTATATAATATACATTTTGTGTAATTTTTGATATTTTATGTACAGTATATTAAATATAATTAGTGTAGTTTTTTATAGTTCATTTACAGTATATATAACACATATTTGGTGTACTTTTTGATATTTTATGTACAGTATGTAATACATATTTACTGTACATTTTGATATTTTATTTACACTATATAAAATGTATTTGGTGTACTTTTAGTTAATATTATATGTACAATATATGAAATATATTTACTGTACTTTTTGATTTTTATGTACAGTATGTAATATATATTTACTGTAATTTTTGATATTTTATTTACACTATATAAAATGTATTTGGTGTACTTTTAGTTAATATTATATGTACAATATATGAAATATATTTACTGTACTTTTTGATATTTTATGTACAGTATATAAGGTATATTTGGTGTCCTTTTGATATTTTTTGTAATTTATATAATATATATTTGGTGTAGTTTGTGATATTTTACATAGGGTGTGTAATATATATTTACTGTGCTTTCTGATATTTTATTTAAAGTAAATAATATACATTTGGTGTAATTTTTGATATTTTATGTACAGTATATTAAATATAATTACTGTAGTTTTTGATAGTTTATTTACAGTTTTTATAACACATATTTGGTGTACTTTTTGATATTGTATGTACAGTATGTAATATATATTTACTGTATTTTTCATATTTTATTTAGAGTACATAAAATGTATTTGTTGTACTTTTAGTTAATATTATATGTACAATATATGAAATATATTTACTGTACTTTTTGATATTTTATGTACAATATATAAGATATATTTGGTGTCCTTTCGATATTTTATGTAAATTATATAATATATATTTGGTGAAGATTGTGATATTTTACATACGGTGTGTAATATATATTTACTGTATTTTTGATATTTTATTTACAGTAAATATCATACATTTGGTGTAATTTTTGATGTTTTATGTACAGTATATTAAATATAATTACTGTAGTTTTTGATAGTTTATTTACAGTATATATAACACATATTTGGTGTACTTTTTGATGTTTTATGTACAGTATATAATATATATTTACTGTAATTTTTGTTATTTTATTTACAGTATATAAAATGTATTTGGTGTACTTTTAGTTAATATTATATGTACAATATATGAAATATATATACTGTACATTTTGATATTTTATGTACAGTATATAAGGTATATTTGGTGTCCTTTTGACATTTTATGTAAATTATATAATATATATTTGGTGTAGTTTGTGATATTTTACATAGGGTGTGTAATATATATTTACTGTACTTTTTGGTATTTTATTTACACTAAATAATATACATTTGGTGTAATTTTTGATATTTTTTGTACAGTATATTTATATAATTACTGTAGATTATGATACTTTATTTAGAGTATATATAACAAATATTTGTTGTACTTTTTGATATTTTATGTACAGTATGTGATATATATTCACTGTAATTTTTGATATATTATTTACACTATATAAAATGTATTTGGTGTACTTTTAGGTAATATTAAATGTACAATATATGAAATATATTTACTGTACATTTTGATATTTTATGTACAGTATATAAGATATATTTGGTGTCCTTTTGATATTTTATGTACATTATATAATATATATTTGGCATAGATTGTGATATTTTACATAAGGTGTGTAATATATATTTACTGTAGTTTTTGATATTTTATTTACACTATATAAAATGTATTTGCTGTACTTTTAGTTAATATTATATGTACAATATATGAAATATATTTACTGTACTTTTTGATATTTTATGTACAGTATATAAGATATATTTGGTGTCCTTTTGATATTTTATGTAAATTATATAATATATATTTGGTGTAGTTTGTGATATTTTACATAGGTTGTGTAACATATATTTACTGTACTTTTTGATATTTTATTTGCAGTATATTATACATTTGGTGTAATTTTTTATATTTTATGTACAGTATATTAAATATAATTATTGTAGTTTTTGATAGTTTATTTAGAGTATATATAACACATATTTGGTGTACTTTTTGATATTGTATGTACAGTATGTAATATATATTCATCATAATTTTTGATATTTTATTTACACTATATAAAATGTATTTGGTGTACTTTTAGTTAATATTATATGTACAATATATGAAATATATTTACTGTATTTTTGATATTTTATGTACGGTATATAAGATATATTTGGTGTCCTTTTGATATATTATGTAAATTATATAATATATATTTGGTGTATATTGTGATATTTTACATATGGGGTGTAATATATATTTACTGTACTTTTTGATATTTTATTTACACTATATAAAATGTATTTGGTGTACTTTTAGTTAGTATTATATTTACAATATATGAAATATATTTACTGTAATTTTGATATTTTATGTACAGTATATAAGATATATTTGGTGTCCTTTTGATATTTTATGTGAATTATATAATATGTATTTGGTGTAGATTGTGATATTTTACATAGGGTGTGTAATATATATTTACTGTAATTTTTGGTATTTTATTTAAAGTAAATAATATACATTTGGTGTAATTTTTGATATCTTATGTACAGTATATTAAATATAATTACTGTAGTTTTTGATAGTTTATTTACAGTATATATAACACATATTTGGTGTACATTTTGATATTTTATGTATAGTATGTAATATATATTTACTGTACTTTTCAATATTTTATTTACAGTACATAAAATGTATTTGTTGTACTTTTAGTTAATATTATATGCAAAATATATGAAATATATTTACTGTACTTTTTGATATTTTATGTACAGTATAAAAGATATATTTGGTGTCCTTTAGATATATTATGTAAATTATATAATATATATTTGGTGTAGTTTTTGATATTTTACACAGGGTGTGTAATATAAATTTACTGTAATTTTTGATATTTTATTTACAGTTTATTACACATTTGTTGTAATTTTTTATATTTTATGTACAGTATATTAAATATAATTATTGTAGTTTTTGATAGTTTATGTACAGTGTATATAACACATATTTGGTGTACTTTTTGATATTGTATGTACAGTATGTAATATATATTTACTGTACTTTTGATATTTTATTTATAGTACATAAAATGTATTTGGTGTACTTTTAGTTAATATTATATGCACAATATATGAAATATATTTACTGTACTTTTTGATATTTTTGGTACAGTATAGAAGATATATTTGGTGTCCTTTAGATATTTTATGTAAATTATATAATATATATTTGGTGTAGTTTTTGATATTTTACGTAAGGTGTGTAATATATATTTACTGTACTTTTTGATATTTTATTTACAGTATATTATACATTTGCTGTAGTTTTTTATATTTTATGTACAGGATATTAAATATAATTATTGTAGTATTTGATAGTTTATTTACAGTATATATAACACATATTTGGTGTACTTTTTGATATTGTATGTACAGGATGTAATATATATTTACTGTAATTTTGATATTTTATTTACAGTACATAAAATGAATTTGGTGTACTTTTAGTTAATATTACATCTACAATATATGAAATATATTTACTGTACTTTTTGATATTTTATGTATAATATATAAGATATATTTGGTGTCCTTTTGATATTTTATGTAAATTATATAATATATATTTGGTGTAGTTTTTGATATTTTACATAGGGTGTGTAATATATATTTACTGTACTTTTTGATATTTTATTTACAGTATATTATACCTTTGGTGTAATTTTTTATATTTCCTGTACAGTATATTAAATATAATTATTTTAGTTTTTGATAGCTTATTTACAGTATATATAACACATATTTGGTGTACATTTTGATATTTTATGTACATTATGTAATATATATTTACTGTAATTTTCGATATTTTATTTACAGTACATAAAATGTATTTGTTGTACTTTTAGTTAATATTATATGCACAATATATGAAATATATTTACTGTACTTTTTGATATTTTATGTACAGTATAAAAGATATATTTGGTGTCCTTTAGATTTTTTATGTAAATTATATAATATATATTTGGTGTAGTTTTCGATATTTTACTTAGGGTGTGTAGTATATATTTACTGTCCTTTTTGATATTTTATTTACAGTATATAATATACATTTGGTGTAATTTTTGATATTTTATATACAGTATATTATATATAATTGCTGTAGATTTTGATAGTTTATTTACCGTATTCATAACACTTATTTGGTGTACTTTTTTATATTTTATGTACTGTATGTAATATATATTTACTGTAATATTTGATATTTTATTTACACTATATAAAATGTATTTGGTGTACTTTTAATTAATATTATATGTACAATATAAGAAATATATTTACTGTATTTTTTGATATTTTATGTACAGTATATAATATATATTTGTTGTACTTTTGAAATTTTATGTAAATTATATAATATATATTTGTTGCAGTTTTTGATATTTTACATGGGGTGCGTAATATATATTTACTGTCCTTTTTCATACTTTATTTAGAGTATATTGTATACATTTGGTGTAATTTTTGATATTTTACGTACAGTGTATTAAATGTATTTACTGTCGTTTTGATAATTTATTTACAGTATATATAACACATCTTTGGTGTACTTTTTGATATTTTATGTACAGTATGTTATATATATTTACTGAAATTTTTGATATTTATTTACAGTATATAAAATGTATTTGGTGTACTTTTAGTTAATATTATATGTACAATATATGAAATATATTTACTGAACGTTTGATATTTTATGTACAGTATATAAGATATATTTGGTGCCTTTTTGATATTTTATGTAAATTATATAATATGTATTTTTAGTTTTTGATATTTTACATAGAGTGTAATATATATTTACTTTCCTTTTTCATATTTTACTTACAGTATATAATATATATTTGGTGTAATTTTTGATATTTTATGTACAGTATATTAAATAAAATTACTGTACTTTTTGATAGTTTATTTACAGTATATATAACACATATTTGGTGTACTTTTTGATATTTTATGTAGACTATGTAATATATATTTACTGTACTTTTTGATATTTTATTTACAGTATATAAAATGTATTTGGTGTAATTTTAGTTAATATATGTTCAATACATGAAATATATTTACTTTATGTTTTGATATTTTATGTACAGTATATAAGATATATTTGGTGTCCTTTTGATATTTTATGTAAATTTTATAATATATATTTGGTGCCGTTTGTGATAATTTACATAGGGTGTGTAGTACATATTTACTGTCCTTTTAATATTTTATTTACAGTATATAATATACATTTTGTGTAATTTTTGATATTTTATATACAGTATATTAAATATAATTACTGTAGTTTTTGATAGTATATTTACATTATATATAACACATATTTGCTGTACTTTTTTATATTTTATGGACTGAATGTAATATATATTTACTGTACTTTTTGATATTTTATTTACAGTATATAAAATGTATTTGGTGTACTTTTAGTTAATATTATATGTACAATATATGAAATGTATTAACTGTACTTTCTGATAGGTTATGTACAGTATATAATATATATTTGTTGTACTTTTGATATTTTATGTAAATTATATAATATATAGTTGGTCTAGTTTTTGATATTTTACATAGGGTGCGTAATATGTATTTACTGTCCTTGCTCATATTTTATTTAGAGTATATAATATACATTTGGTATAAATTTTGATATTTTTTGTTCAGTATATTAAATGTAATTACTGTAGTTTTTGATGTTTTATTTACAGTATATATAACAAATCTTTGGTGTACTTTTTGATATTTTATGTACAGTATGTAATATATATTCACTGTACTTTCTGATATTTTATTTACAGTATATAAAATTTATTTGGTGTACTTAGTTAATATAATATGTACAATATATGAAATATATTTACTGTACTTTTTGATATTTTATGTACAGTATATAAGATATAATTTTTGTCTTTTTGGTATTTTACCTAAATTCTATAATATATATTTGTAGTTTTTAATATTTTACATAGAGTGTAATATATATTTACTGTCTTTTTTGATATTTTATTAACAGTATATAGTATACATTTGGTGTAATTTTTGATATTTTATATACAGTATATTAAATACAATTACGGTAGTTTTTTATAGTTTATTTACAGTATATATAACACATATTTGATGTACTTTTTGATGTTTTATGTACAGTATGTAATATATATTTTCTGTAATTTTTGATATTTTATTTACAGTATATAAAATGTATTTGGTGTACTTTTAGTTGATATTATATGTACAATATATGAAATATATTTACTGTACATAGTGATATTTTATGTACAGTATATAAGATATATTTGGTGTCCTTTTGATATTTTATGTAAATTATATAATATATATTTGGTGTAGATTGTGATATTTTACATATGGTGTGTAATATATATTTACTGTACTTTTTGATATTTTATTTACAGTAAATAAAATACATTTGGTATAATTTTTGATATTTTATGTACAGTATATTAAATATAATTACTGTAGTTTTTATAGTTCATTTAGAGTATATATAACACATGTTTGGTGTACTTTGTGATATTTTATGTACACTATGTAATATATATTTACTGTAGTTTTTGATATTTTTCTTACAGTATATAAAATGTATTTGTTGTACATTTAGTTAATATTATATGTACAATATATGAAATATATTTTCTGTACATTTTGATATTTTATGTACAGTATGTAAGGTATATTTGGTGTCCTTTTGATATTTTATGTAAATTATATAATAAATATTTGGTGTAGTTTGTCATATTTTACATAGGGTGTGTAATATATATTTACTGTACTTTTTGATATTTTATTTACAGTAAATAATATACATTTGGTGTAAATTTTGATATTTCATTTACAGTATATTAAATATAATTACTGTAGCTTTTGATAATTTATTTAGTGTACACATAACACATATTTGGTGTACTTTTTGTTATTTTATGTTCAGTATGTAATATATATTTACTGTACTTTTTGATATTTAATTTAAAGTATATAAAATGTATTTGGTGTACTTTTAGTTAATGTTATATGTACAATATATGAAATATATTTACTGTACATTTTGATATTTTATGTACTGTATATAAGATATATTTGGGGTCCTTTTGATATTTTATGTAAATTATATTATATATATTTGGTGTTGATTGTGATATTTTACATATGGTATGTAATATATATTTACTATAAATTTGATATTTTATTTACAGTATATAAAATGTATTTGGTGTACTTTTAGTTAATATTATATGTACAATATATGAACTATATTTACTGTACTTTGTGATATTTTATGTACAGTATGTAAGATATATTTGGTGTCATTTTCATATTTTATGTAAATTATATAATGTATATTTGGTGTAGTTTTCGATATTTTACATAGGGTGTGTAGTATATATTTACTGCCTTTTTGATATTTTATTTACAGTATATATTATACATTTGGTGTAATTTTTGGCATTTTATGTACAGTATATTAAATATAATTACTGTAGGTTTTCATAGTTTATTTACAGTATATATAACACATATTTGGTGTACTTTTTGATATTTTATGTACATTATGTAATATATATTTACTGTACTTTTTGATATTTAATTTACAGTATATAAAATGTATTTGGTGTACTTTTAATTAATATTATATGTACAATATATGAAATATATTTACTGTATATTTTGATACTTTATGTAGAGTATATAAGGTATATTGGGTGTCCTTTTGATATTTTATGTAAATTACATTATATATATTTGGTGTAGTTTGTGATATTTTACATAGGGTTTGTAATATATATTTACTGTACTTTTTGGTATTTTATTTACAGTAAATAACATACATTTGGTGTAATTTTTGATATTTTATGTACAGTATATTAAGATAATTACTGTAGTTTTTGATAGTTTATTTACAGTATATATAAAAAATATTTGGTGTACATTTTGATATTTTATGTACAGTATGTGATATATATTCACTGTAATTTTTGATATTTTATTTACACTATAAAATGTATTTGGTGTACTTTTAGTTAATATTATATGTACAATATATGAAATATATTTACTGTAGTTTTTGATATTTTACGTACAGTATATAAGATATATTTGGTGTCTTTCCGATATTTTTTGTAAATTGTATAATAAATATTTCGTGTAACTTTTGATATTTTACATAGGGTGTGTAATATATATTTACTGTATTTTGGATATTTTATTTACACTATATAATCTACATTTGGAGTAAATTTTGATATTTTATTTACAGTATATTAAATATAACTACTGTAGTTTTTGATAGTTTATTTACAGTATATATTCCACGTATTTGGTGTACTTATTGATATTTTATGTACAGTATGTAATATATATTTTCTGAACTTTTTGATACTTTATTTACAGTATATCAAATGTATTTGGAGTACTTTTAGTTAATATTATATGTACAATATATGAAATATATTTACAGTAATTTTTGATATTTTATTTACAGTATATAATATATATTTGGTGTACTTTTGATATTTTATGTAAATTATATAATATATATTTGGTGTAGTTTTTGATATTTTACATAGTGTGCGTAATATAGATTTACTGTCCTTTTTCATATTTTTTTTAGAGTATATGATATACATTTGGTGTAATTTTTGATATTTTATAGAGAGTATATTAAATGAAATTACTGTAGTTTTTGATAGTTTATTTATAGTATATATAACACATATTTGGTGTACTTTTTGATATATTATGTACAGTATATAATATATATTTACTGTACTATTTGATATTTTATTTACACTATATAAAATATATTTGGTCTACTTTTAGTTAATATTATATGTACAATATATGAAATATATTTACTGTACTTTTTGATATTTTAAGTACGGTGTATAAGATATATATGGTGTACATTTGATATTTCATGTAAATTATATAATATATATTGGCAGTTTTTGATATTTTACATAGAGTGTAATACATATTTACTCTCTTTTTCATATTTTTTTACAGTATATAATATACATTGGGTGTAATTTTTGATATTTTATGTACAGTATATTGAATATAATTACTGTAGTTTTTGATAGTTTATTTAGAGTTTATATAACACATATTTGGTGTACATTTTGATATTTTATGCACAGTATGTAATATATATTTACTGTACATTTTGATATTTTATTTACAGTATATAAAATGTATTTGGTGTACTTTTAGTTAATATTATACGTACAATATATGAAATATATTTACTGTACGTTTTGATATTTTATGTACAGTATATAAGATATATTTGGTGTCCTTTTGATATTTTATGTAAATTATATAATATATATTTGGTGTAGTTTCTAATATTTTACATAGGGTGTGTAATATATATTTACTGTCCTTTTTGATATTTTATTTACAATATATAATATACATTTGGTGTAATTTTTGATATTTTATGTACAGTATATTAAATATAATTACAGTAGATTTTGATAGTTTATTCACCGTATATATAACACATATTTGGTGTACTTTTTGATATTTTATGTACAGTATGTATTATATATTTACTGTATTTTCTGATATTTTATTTACAGTATATAAAATGTATTTGGTGTAATTTTAGTTAATATTATATGTACAATATATGAAATATATTTACTGTAGTTTTTGATATTTTATGTACAGTATATAAGATATATTTGGTGTCCTTCCGATATTTTTTGTAAATTATATAATATATATTTGGTGTAATTTTTGATATTTTACTTAGGGTGTGTAATATATATTTACTGTATTTTGCATATTTTATTTACACTATATAATGCACATTTGGAGTAATTTTTGATATTTTATGTACAGTATATTAGATATAATTACTGTAGTTTTTGATAGTTTATTTACAGTATATATAACACATATTTGGTGTACTTTTTGGTATTTTATGTACAGTATGTAATATATATTTACTGCATTTTTGATATTTAATTTACACTATATAAAATGTATTTCGTGTACTTTCAGTTAATATTATATGTACAAAATATGAAATATATTTACTGTATTTTTGATATTTTATGTAGAGTATATAAGATATATTTGGTGTCCTTTTGATATTTTATGTAAATTATATGATACATATTTGGTGTAGTATTTTATATTTTACATAGTGTGTGTCATATATATTTACTGTACTTTTTGATATTTTATTTACAGTAAATAATATACATTTGGTGTAATTTTTGATATTTTATGTACAGTATACTAAATATAATTATTGTAGTTTTTGATAGTTTATTTACAGTATATATAACACATATATGGTGTACATTTTGATATTTTATGTACATTATGTAATATATATTTACTGTACAATTGGATAGTTATTTATAGTATATAAAATGTATTTGGTGTACTTTAAGTTAATATTATATATACATTATATGAAACATATTTACTGTACTTTTTGATGTTTTATGTACAGTATATAATATCTATTTGGTGTACTTTTGATATTTTATGTAAATTATATAATATATATTTGGCGTAGTTTTTGATATTTTACATAGGGTGTGTAATATATATTTACTGTAATTTTAGATTTTTTTTACAGTGTATAGTACGCATTTCGTGTATTTTTTGATATTTTATGTACAGTATATTAAATATAATTACTGTAGTTTTTGATTGTTTATTTACAGTATATATAACACATATTTGGTGTACTTTTTGATATTTTATGTACAGTATGTAATATATATTTACTGTGATTTGGATATTTTATTTACAGTATATAAAATGTATTTGGTGTACTTTCAGTTAATATTATATGTACAATATATGAAATAGATTTACTGTGCATTTTTATATTTTATGTACAGTATATAATATATATTTGGTGTACTTTTGATATTTTATGTAAATTATATAACATATATTTGGTGTAGTTTTTGATATTTTACATAGAGTGTGTAATAAATATTTACTGTACTATTTGATATTTTATTTACAGTATATAATATGCATTTAGTGTAATTTTTAATATTTCATGTACAGTATATTAAATATAATTACTGTAGTTTTTATAGTTTATTTACAGTATATATAACACGTATTTGTGATCTTTTTGATATTTTATGTACAGTATGTAATATATATTTACTGTACCTTTGGATATTTTATTACAGTATATAAAATGTATTTGATGTACTTTTAGTTAATATTATATGTACAATATTTGCAATATATTTACTGTACTTTTTGATATTTTATGTACAGTATATAATATACATTTAGTGTACTTTTGATATTTTATGTAAATTATATAATATATATTTGGCGTAGTTTTTGATATTTTACATAGAGTGGGTAATATATATTTACTGTAATTTTAGATTTTTTACAGTATATAGTATATATTTCGTGTAATTTTTCATATATTATGTACAGTATATAATATATATTTGGTGTACTTTTGATATTTTATGTAAATTATATAACATATATTTGGTGTAGTTTTTGATATTTTACATAGAATGTGTAATAAATATTTACTGTACTATTTGATATTTTATTTAACGTATATAATATGCATTTAGTGTAATTTTCCATATTTTATGTACAGTGTATTAGATATACTTACTGTAGTTTTTATATTTTATTTACAGTATACATAACACATATTTGGTGTACTTTTTGTTATTTTATGTACAGTATGTAATATATATTTACTGTACTATTGGATAATTTATTTACCGTATATAAAATGTATTTGGTGTACTTTTAGTTAATATTATATGTACAATATATGAAATATATTTACTGTACTTTTTGATATTTTATGTACAATATATAAGATATATTTGGTGTCCTTTTGATATTTTATATAAATTATATAATATATATTTGGTGTAGATTGTGATATTTTACATATGGTGTGTAATATATATTTACGGTACTTTTTGATATTTTCTTTACACTATATAAAATGTATTTGGTGTACTTTTAGTTAATATTATATTTACAATATATGAAATATATTTACTGTAAATTTTGATATTTTATGTACAGTCTATAAGCTATATTTGGTGTCCTTTCGATATTTTATGTAAACTATATAATATATATTTGGTGTAGATTGTGATATTTTACATATGGTGTGTAATATGTATTTACTGTATTTTTGATATTTTATTTACAGTAAATAATATACATTTGGTGTAATATTTGATATTTTATGTACAGTATGTTAAATATAATTACTGTAGTTTTTGATAGTTTATTTACAGTATATATAACACATATTTGGTGTACTTTTTGATATTTTATGTACAGTATGTAATATATATTTACTGTAATTTTTGATATTTTATTTACAGTATATAAAATGTATTTGGTGTACTTTTAGTTAATATTATATGTACAATATACGAAATATATTTACTGTACATTTTCATATTTTATGTACAGTATATAAGGTACATTTGGTGTCCTTTTGATATTTTAAGTAAATTATATAATATATATTTGGTGTAGTTTGTGATATTTTACATAGGGTGTGTAATATATATTTACTGTAATTTTTGGTATTTTATTTACAGTAAATAATATACATTTGGTGTAATTTTTGATATTTGATGTACAGTATATTAAATATAATTAATGTAGTTTTTGGCAGTTTATTAACAGTATATATAACACATATTTGGTGTACTTTTTAATATTTTATGTACAGTATGTAATATATATTCACTGTAATTTTAGATATTTTATTTACACTATATAAAATGTATTTGGTGTACTCTTAGTTAATATTATATGTACAATATATGAAATATATTTACTGTACTTTTTGATATTTTATGTACAGTATATAAGGTATGTTTGGTGTCCTTTTGATATTTTATGTAAATTATATAATATATATTTGGAGTAGTTTGTGATATTTTACATAGGGTGTGTAATATATATTTACTGTACTTTTTGGAATTCTCTTTACAGTAAATAATATACATTTTGTGTAATTTTTGATATTTTATGTACAGTATATTAAATATAATTACTGTAGTTTTTGGCAGTTTATTAACAGTATATATAACACATATTTGGTGTACTTTTTGATATTTTATGTACAGTATGTAATATATATTCACTGTAATTTTTGATATTTTATTTACACTATATAAAATTTATTTGGTGTACTTTTAGTTAATATTATATGTACAATATATGAAGTATATTTACTGTACTTTTTGATATTTTATGTACAGTATATAAGATATATTTGGTGTCCTTTTGATATTTTATGTAAATTATATCATATATTTGGTGCAGATTGTGATATTTTACATATGGTGTGTAATATATATTTACTGTACTTTTTGATATTTTCTTTACACTATATAAAATGTATTTGGTGTACTTTTAGTTAATATTATATGTACAATATATGAAATATATTTACTGTACATTTTGATATTTTATGTACAGTATATAAGATATATTTGGTGTCCTTTCGATATTTTATGTAAACTATATAATATATATTTGGTGTAGATTGTGATACTTTACATATGGTGTGTAATATATATTTACTGTACATTTTGATATTTTATGTACATCATATAAGATATACTTGGTGTCCTTTTGATATTTTATGTAAATTATATAATATATATTTGGTGTAGTTTTTGATATTTTACATAGAGTGTGTAATATATATTTACAGTAATTTTAGATTTTTTTACAGTATATAGCATACATTTCGTGTAATTTTTGATATTTTATGTACAGCATATAATATATATTTGGTGTACATTTGATATTTTATGTAAATTATATAACATACATTTGGTGTAGTTTTTGATATTTTACATAGAGTGTGTAATAAATATTTACTGTACTATTTGATATTTTATTTACAGTATATAATATACATTTGGTGTAATTTTTGATATTTTATGTACATTACATTAAATATAATTTCTGCAGTGTTTCATAGTTTATTTACAGTATATATAACACATGTTTGGTGTACTTTTTGATATTTTATGTACAGTATGTAATATATATTTACTGTACTTTTTGATATCTTATTTACAGTATATAAAATGTATTTGGTGTACTTTTAGTTAATATTATATGAACAATATATGAAATATATTTACTGTACATTTTGATATTTTATGTACAGTAAAGAAGATGTATTTCGTGTCCCTTTGATATTTTTTCTAAATTATATAATATATCTTTGGTGTAGTTTTTGATATTTTACATAGGGTGTCTAATATAAATTTACTGTACTTTTTGATATTTTATTTACAGTATATAATATACATTTGGTGTAATTTTGGATGTTTTATGTACAGTATATTAAATATAATTGCGGCAGTGTTTGATAGTTCATTTACAGTATATATAACACATATTTGGTGTACTTTTTGGTATTTCATGTACAGTATGTAATATATATTTACTGTACTTTTTGATATTTTATTTATACTATATAAAATATATTTGGTGTACTTTTAGTTAACATTATATGTACAATATATGAAATATATTTGCTGTACTTTTTGATATTTCATGTACAGTATATAATATATATTTGGTGTCCTTTTTATATTTTATGTCAATTATATAATATATATTTGGTGTAGTTTTTGATATTTTACACAGAGTGTAATATGTATTTACTGTCCTTTTTCATATTTTATTTAGAGTATATAATATACATTTGGTGTAATTTTTGCTATTTTAAGTACAGTATATTTAATATAATTACTGTAGTTTTTGATAGTTTATTTACAGTATATAACACATATTTGGTTTACTTTTTGATATTTTATGTAGAGTATGTAATATATATTTACTGTATTTTGATATTTTATTTAGAGTATATAAAATGAATTTGGTGTAGTTTTAGTTAATATTATATGTACAATATATGAAATATATTTACTGTATTTTGATATTTTATGTACAGTATATAAGATATATTTGGTGTCCTTTTGATATTTTATGTAAATAATATAATATATATTTGGTGTAGTTTTTGATATTTTACATAGGATGTGTCATATATATTTACTGTCCATTTACATATTTTATTTAGAGTTTATAATATACATTTGGTGTAATTTTTGATATTTTATGTACAGTATATTAAATAAAATTACTGTATTTTGTGATTGTTAATTTACAGATTATATAACACATATTTGGTGTACTTTTTGATATTTTATGTACAGTATGTAACATATATTTACTGTACTTTTTGAAATTTTATTTACAGTATATAAAATGTATTTGGTGCACTTTTAGTTAATATTATATGAACACTATATGAAATATATTTACTGTACTTTTTGATATTTTATGTACAGTAAAGAAGATATATTTGGGGTCCTTTTGGTATTTTTTCTAAATTATATAATATATGTTTGGTGTAGTTTTTGATACTTTACATAGGGTGTGTCATATATATTTACTGTCTTTTTGATATTTTATTTACAGTATATAATAAACATTTGGTGTCATTATTGATATTTTATGTACAGTATATTAAATATAATTACTGTAGTTTTTCATAGTTTATTTACAGTATATATAACACATATTTGGTGTACTTTTTACATTTTGATATTTTATTTACAGTATATAAAATGTATTTGGTGTACTTTTAGTTAATATTATATGAACAATTTATGAAATATATTTACTGTACTTTTTGATATTTTATGTACAGTAAAGAAGATGTATTTGGTGTCCTTTCGATATTTTATGTCAATTATATAATATATATTTGGTGTAGTTTTTGATATTTTACATAGGGTGTGTAATATATATTTACTGTACTTTTTGATATTTTATTTACAGTATATAATATACATTTGGTGTAATTTTTGATATTTTATGTACATTACATTAAATATAATTCCTGCAGTGTTTGATAGTTTATTTACAATATATATAACACATATTTGGTGTACTTTTTGGTATTTTATGTACAGTATGTAATATATATTTACTGTACTTTTTGATATTTAATTTACACTATATAAAATACATTTGGTGTACTTTTAGTTAATATTATATGTACAATATATGAAATACATTTGCTATACTTTTTGATATTTCATGTACAGTATATAATATATATTTGGTGTCCTTTTGATATTTTATGTCAATTATATAACATATATTTGGTGTAGTTTTTGATATTTTACACAGAGTGTAATAGGTATTTACTGTCCTTTTTCATATTTTATTTACATTATATAATATATATTTGGTGAAATTTTTGATATATTATGTACAGTACATTAAATATAATTACTGCAGTTTTTGATAATTACAGTATATACAACACATATTTGGTGTACTTTTTGATATTTTATGTACAGTATGTAATATATATTTACTGTAATTTTTGATATTTTATTAAAAGTATATAAAATGTATTTGTTGTACTTTTAGTTAATATTATATGTACAATATATGAAATATATTTACTGGAGTTTTTATTATTTTACGTACAGTATATAGGATATATTTGGTGTCCTTCCGATATTTTTTGTAAATTATATAATATATATTTGGTGTAAATTTGGATATTTTACATAGTGTGTGTAATATATATTTACTGTATTTTGGATATTTTATTTACACTATATAATGTACATTTCAAGTAATTTTTGATATTTTATGTACAGTATATTGAATATAATTACTGTAGTTTTTGATAGTTTATTTACAGTATATATAACACATATTTGGTGAACTTTTTCATATTTTATGTACAGTATGTAATATATATTTAGTGTACTTTTCATATTTTATTTACAGTATATAAAATGTATTTGGTGTACTTTTAGTTAATATTATATGTACAATATATGAAATATATTTACTGTACTTTTTGATATGTTATGTACAGTATATAAGATATATTTGGTGTCCTTTTGATATTTTATGTAAATTATATAATATATATTTCGTGTAGTTTGTGATATTTTACATAGGGTGTGTAATATATATTTACTCTATTTTTGATATCTTATTTACAGTATATAATATACATTAGGTGTAATTTTTGATATTTTATGTACAGTATATTAAATATAATTACTGTAGTTTTTGATAGTTTACAGTATATATAACACATATTTGGTGTACTTTTTGATATTTTATGTACAGTATGTAATATATATTTACCGTAATTTTTGATATTTTATTTACAGTATATAAAATGTATTTGGTGTACTTTTAGTTAATAATATATGTACAATATATGAAATAGATATACTGTACTTTTTGATATTTTATGTACAATATATAAGATATATTTGGTGGCCTTTTGATATTTTATGTAAATTATATAATATATATTTGGTGTAGTTTTTGATATTTTACATAGGGTGTGTAATATATATTTACCGTCCTTTTTGATATTTTCTTTACAGTATATAATATACATTTGGTGTAATTTTTGATATTTTATGTACAGTATATTAAATATATTTACTGTAGTTTTTGATATTTTACGTACAGTATATAGGATATATTTGGTGTCCTTCCGATATTTTTTGTAAATTATATAATATATATTTGGTGTAATATTTGATATTTTACATAGGGTGTGTAATATATATTTACTGTATTTTGGATATATTATTTACACTATATAATGTACATTTGGAGTAATTTTTGACATTTTATGTACAGTATATTAAATATAATTACTGTAGTTTTTGATAGTTTATTTACAGTATATATAACACGTTTGGTGTACTTTTTGATATTATATGTACAGTATGCAATATATATTTACTGTAGTTTTTGATATTTCATTTACAGTATACAAAATGTATTTGTTGTACTTTTAGTTAGTATTATATGTACAATATATGAAATATATTTACTGTAGTTTTTGATATTTTATGTACAGTATATAAGATATATTTGGTGTCCTTCCGATATTTTTTGTAAAGTGTATAATATATATTTGGTGTAATTTTTGATATTTTACATAGGGTGTGTAATATATATTTACTGTATTTTGGATATATTATTTACACTATATAATGTACATTTGGAGTAATTTTTGATATTTTATGTACAGTGTATTTAATATAATTACTGTAGTTTTTTATAGTTTATTTACAGTATATATAACAGGTATTTGGTGTACATTTTGATATTTTAAGTACAGTATATAAGATATATTTGGTGTTCTTTTGATATTTTATGTAAATTATATAATATATATTTGGTGTAGTTTGTGATATTTTACATAGGGTGTGTAATATATATTTACTATACTTTTTGATATCTTATTTACAGTATATAATATACATTTGGTGTAATTTTTGATATTTTATGTACAGTATATTAAATATTATTACTGTAGTTTTGATAGTTTATTTAGAGTATATATAACACATATTTGGTGTACTTTTTGATATTTTATGTACAGTATGTAATATATATTTACTGTACATTTTGATATTTTATTTACAGTGTATAAAATGTATTTGGTGAAGTTTTAGTTAATATTATATATACAATATATGAAATATATTTACTGTACTTTTTAATATTTTATGTACAGCATATAATATATATTTAGTGTCCTTTTGATATATTATGTGAATTATATAATATATATTTGGTGTAGTTTTTTAATATTTTACATAGGTTGTGTAATATATATTTACTGTACTTTTTGATATTTTATTTACAGTGTATAATATACATTTGGTGTAATTTTTGATATTTAATGTACAGTATATTAAATATAATTACTGTAGTTTTTGATAGTTTATTTACAGTATATATAACACATATTTGGTGTACTTTTTGATGTTTTATGTACATTATTTAATATATATTTACTGTATATATGGATATTTTATTTACAGTATATAAAATGAATTTGGTGTACTTTTAGTTAATATTATATGTACAGTATATGAAATATATTTACTGTACTTTTTGATATTTTATGTACAGTATATAAGATATATTTGGTGTACTTTTGATATTTTGTGTAAATTATAAAATATATATCTTGTGCAGTTTTTGCTATTTTACATAGAGTGTAATATATATTTACTGTACTTTTTGATATTTTTTTACAGTATATAATATACATTTGGTGTAATTTTTGATATTTCATGTACAGTATATTAAATATAATTACTGTAGTTTTTGATAGTTTATTTACAGTATATATAACACATACTTGTTGTTCTTTTTGGTATTTTATGTACTGTATGTAATATATATCTACTGTAGTTTTTGATATTTTATTTGCAGTATATAAAATGTATTTGGTGTACTTTTAGTTAATATTATATGTACAATATATGAAGTATATTTACTGTACTTTTTGATATTTTATGTACAGTATATAAGATATATTTGGTGTACTGTTGATATTTTATGCAAATTATGTAATATACATTTTGTGTAGTTTTTGATAATTTACATAGAGTGTAATATATATTTACTGTCCTTTTTCATATTTTATTTAGAGTATATAATATACATTTGGTGTAATTTTTGATATTTTATGTAAACTATATTAAATATAATTACTGTAGTTTTTGATAGTTTTTTTACAGTATGTATAACAAATATTTGGTGTATTTTTTGATATTTTATGTACAGTATGTAATATATATTTACTGAAATTTTGAAATATTATTTACAGTATATAAAATGTATTTGCTGTACTTTTAGTTAATATTATATGTACAATATATGAAACAAATTTACTATAGTTTTTGATATTTTATGTACAGTATATAAGATATATTTGGTGTCCTTTTGGTATTTTATGTAAATTATATAATATATATTTGGTGTAGTTTTTGATATTTTACATAGGGTGTGTCATATATATTTACCGTCCTTTTTGATATTTTCTTTACACTATATAATATACATTTGGTGTAATTTTTGATATTTTATGTACAGTATATTAAATATAATTACTGTAGTTTTTGATAGTTTATTTACAGTATATATAACACATATTTGGTGTACAGTTTGATATTTTATGTACAGTATGTAATATATATTTACTGTATTTTTCATATTTTATTTACAGTATATCAAATGTATTTGGTCTACTTTTAGTTAATATTATATGTACAATATATGAAATATATTTACTGTACTTTTTGATATTTTATGTACATTATATAAGATATATTTGGTGTCCTTTTGATATTTTATGTCAATTATATAATATATATTTAGTGTAGTTTTGATATTTTACATAGAGTGTAATATATATTTACTGTAATTTTTGATATTTTATTTACAGCATATAATATACATTTAGTGTAATTTTTGATATTTTATGTACAGTATATTAAATATCATTACTGTAATTTTTGATAGTTATTTACAGTATATGTAACACATATTTGGTGTACTTTTTGATATTTTATGTACATTATGTAATATATATTTACTGTAATTTTTGATATTTTATTTACAGTATATAAAGTGTATTTGGTGAACTTTTAGTTAATATTATATGTGCAATATATGAAACATATTTACTGTACTTTTTGATATTTTAAGTAAAGTATATAACACATACTTGGTGTCCTTTTGATATTTTATGTAAATTATATAAGTTAAATTTGTTGTAGTTTTTGATATTTTACATAGGGTGTGTAATATATATTTACCGTCCTTTTTGATATTTTCTTTACACTATATAATATACATTTGGTGTTATTTTTGATATTTTATGTACAGTATATTAAATATAATTACTGTAGTTTTTGATAGTTTATTTACAGTATATATAACACATATTTGGTGTACATTTCGATATTTTATGTGCAGTATGTAATATATATTTACTGTACATTTCGATATTTTATTTACAGTATATGAAATGTATTTGGTGTACTTTTAGTTAATATTATATGTACAATATATGAAATATATTTACTCTACTATTTGATATTTTATATACAGTATATAAGATATATTTGGTGTACTTTTGATATTGTATGTAAATTATATAATATATATTTGGTGTAGTTTGTGATATTTTACATAGGATGTGTAATATATATTTACTGTACATTTTATATTTTATTTACAGTATATAATATACATTTGGTGTAATTTTTGATATTTTATGTACTGTATATTAAATATAGTTACTGTAGATTTTGATAGTTTATTTACAGTATATATAACACATATTTGGTGTACTTTTTGATATTTTATGTACAGTATGTAATATATATTTACTGTTATTTTGATATTTTATTTACAGTATATAAAATGTATTTGGTGTACTTTTAGTTATTATTATATGTACAATATAGGAAACATATATACTGTAATTTTTGATATTTTATGTACAGTATATAGGATATATTTTTTGGCCTACTCATATTTTATGTAAATTATATAATATATATTTGGTGTAGTTTTTGATATTTTACATAGGGTGTGTCATATATATTTACTGTACTTTTTGATATTGTATTTACAGTATATTATATGCATTTTGTTTAATTTTTGTATTTTATGTACAGTATATTAAATATAAATACTGCAGTTTATGATAGTTTATTTACAGTATATATAGCACATCTTTTGTGTACTTTTTGATATTTTATGTACAGTATGTAACATATATTAACTGTACCTTTTGAAATTTTATTTACATTATACAAAATGTATTTGGTGTACTTTTAGTTAATATTATATGTACAATATATGAAATATATTTACTGTACTTTTTGATATTTTATGTACAGTATATTACATATATTTGGTGTCCTTTTCATATTTTATGTGAATCATATAATATATATTTGGTGTAGTTTTTGATAATTTACGTAGAGTGTAATATACATTTACTCTCCTTTTTCATATTTTATTAAGACTATATAATATACATTTGGTGTAATTTTTGATATTTTATATACAGTATATTCAATATAATTACTGTAGTTTTTGATAGTTTATTTACAGTACACATAAAACATATTTGGTCTACTTTTTGATATTTTATGTACAGTATGTGATATAATTACTATACTTTTTGATATTTTATTTACAGTATATAAAATGTATTTGGTGTACTTTTAGTTAATATTATATATACAGCATATGAAATACATCTACTGTACTTTTTGATATTTTATGTACAGTATATAAGATATATTTGGTGTCCTTTTGATATTTTATGTAAATTATATAATATATATTTGGTGTAGTATTTGATATTTTACATTGCGTGTGTCACATATATTTACTGTCCTTTTTGATATTTTATTTACAGTATATAATATATATTTGGTGTAATTTTGAATATTTTATGTACAGTATACTAAATATAATTACTGTAGTTTTTGATAGTTTATTTACAGTATATATAACACATATTTGGTATAGTTTTTGATATATTATGTACAGTATGTAATATATACTTATTGTACTTTTTGATATTTTATTTAGAGTATATAAAATGTGTTTGGTGTACTTTTAGTTATTATTATATGTACAATATAGGAAACATATATACTGTAATTTTTGATATTTTATGTACAGTATATAGGATATATTTTTTGGCCTACTCATATTTTATGTAAATTATATAATATATATTTGATGTAGATTGTGATATTTTACATATGGTGTGTAATATATATTTACTGTACTTTTTGGTATTTTATTTACAGTAAATGATATACATTTGGTGTAATTTTTGATATTTTATGTACAGTATATTAAATATAAATACTGTAGTTTTTGATAGTTTATTTACATTATATAACACACATTTGGTGTACTTTTTGATATTTTATTTATAGTAAATAATATACTTTTGGTGTAATTTTTGATATTTTATGTACAGTATATTATATATAATTACTGTAGTTTTTGATAGTTTATTTACAGTATATATAACACATATTTGGTGTACTTTTTTATATTTTATGTACTGTATGTAATATATATTTACTGTACTTTTTGATATATTATTTACACTATATAAAATGTATTTGGTGTACTTTTAGTTAATATTATATGTACAATATATGAAATATATTTACTGTACATGTTGATATTTTATGTACAGTATATTAGATATATTTGGTGTCCTTTTGATATTTTATGTAAATTATATAATGTATATTTGGAGTAGATTTTGATATTTTACATATGGTGTGTAATATATATTTACTGTAATTTTGGTATTTTATTTACAGTAAATGATATACATTTGGTGTAATTTTTGATATTTTATGTACAGTATATTAAATATAATTACTGTAGTTTTTGATAGTTTATTTACATTATATAACACACATTTGGTGTACTTTTTGATATTTTATGTTCAGTATGTAGTATATATTCACTGTAATTTTTCATATTTTATTTACACTATATAAAGTTTTTTGGTGTACTTTTAGTTAATATTATATGTACAATATATGAAATATATTTACTGTACTTTTTGATATTTTATGTACAGTATATAGGATATATTTGGTGTCCTTTTGATATTATATGTAAATTATATAATATATATTTGGTGTAGATTGTGATATTTTACATATGGTGTGTAATATATATTTACTGTACTTTTTGAAAGTTTATTTACACTATATAAAATGTATTTGGGGTACTTTTAGTTAATATTATATGTACAATATATGAAATATATTTAGTGTATTTTTGATATTTTATGTACAGTATATAAGATATGTTTGGTGTCCTTTTGATATTTTATGTAAATTATATAATATATATTTGGTGTAGATTGTGATATTTTTCATAAGGTGTGTAATATATATTTACTGTACATTTTGATATTTTATTTACAGTAAATAATATACATTTGGTGTAATTTTTGATATTTTATGTACAGTATATTAAATTTAATTACTGTAGATTTTGATAGTTTATTTACAGTGTATATAACACATATTTGTTGTAGTATTTGATATTTTATGTACAGTATGTAATATATATTCACTGTAATTTTTGATATTTTATTTACACTATGTAAAATGTATTTGGTGTACTTTTAGTAAATATTATATGTGCAATATATGAAATATATTTACTGTACTTTTTGGTATTTTATGTACAGTATATAAGTTACATTTGGTGTACTTTTGATATCTTATGAAAATTATATAATATATATCTGGTGTAGTTTGTGATATTTTACATATGGTGTGTAATATATATTTACTGCACTTTGTGATATTTTATTTACTGTAAATAACATACATTTGGTGTAATTTTTTATATTTTATGTACAGTATATTAAATATAATTGCTGTAGTTTTTGATAGTTTATTTAGAGTATATATAACACATATTTGGTGTACTTTTTGATAATATATGTACAGTATGTAATATATAGTTACTGTAATTTTTGATATTTTATTTACAGTATATAAAATGTATTTGGTGTACTTTTAGTTAATATTATATGTACAATATATGAAATATATTTACTGTACTTTTTGATATTTTATGTACAGGATATAAGATATATTTGGTGTCCTTTTGTTATTTATTGTAAATTTTATAATATATATTTGGTGTAGTTTTTGATATTTTACATAGTGTGTGTCATATATATTCACTGTCCTTTTTGATATTTTATTTACGGTATATAATATACATTTGGTGTGATTTTTGATATTTTATGTACAGTATATTAAATATAATTACTGTAGTTTTTGATAGTTTACAGTATATACAACACATATTTGGTGCACTTTTTGATATTTTATGTACAGTATGTAATATATATTTACTGTAATTTTTGATATTTTATATAGAGTATATAAAATGTATTTGGTGTACTTTTAGTTAATATTATATGTACAATATATGTAATATATTTACTGTACTTTATTATATTTTATGTACAGTATATAAGATATATTTGGTGTTCTGTTGATATGTTATGTAAATTATATAATATATATTTGGTGCAGTTTTTGATATTTTACATAGAGTGTAATATATATTTACTGTAATTTTCATATATTATTTACAGTATATAATTTACATTTGGTGTAATTTTTGATATTTTATGTACTGTATATTAAACATAATTACTGTAGTTTTTGATAGTTTATTTAGAGTATATAAAACACATATTTGGTGTACTTTTTGATATATTATGTACAGTATGGAATGTATATTTACTGTAATTTTTGATATGTTCTTTACAGTATATAAAATGTATTTGGTGTACTTTTAGTGAATAATATATGTACAATATATGAAATATATTTACTGTACTTTTTGATATTTTATGTACAGTATAAAAGATATATTTGGTGTCCTTTTGATATTTTATGTAAATTATATAATATATATTTGGTGTAGTTTTTGATATTTTACATAGGGTGTGTAGTAAATATTTACTGTCCTTTTTGATATTTTATTTACAGTATATGATATTCATTAGCTGTAATTTTTCATATTTTTTGAAAAGTATATTAAATATAATTACTGTAGTTTTTGATAGCTTATTTACAGTATATATAACACATATTTGGTGTACTTTTTGATATTTTATGTCCAGTATGTAATTTCTATTTACTGTACTTTTTCATATTTTATTTACAGTATATAAAATGTATTTGGTGTACTTTTAGTTAATGTTATATGTACAATGTATGAAATATATTTACTGTACTTTTTGATATTTATGTACAGTATATAACATATATTTGGTGTCGTTTTGATATTTTATGTAAACTATATAATATATATTTGGTGTGGTTTTTGATATTTTACATAGGGTGTGTAGTATATATTTACTGTCCTTTTTGATATTTTATTTACAGTATATATTATACATTTGGTGTAATTTTTGATATTTTATGTACAGTATATTAAATATAAGTACTGTAGTTTTTGATAGTTTATTAACAGTATATATAACACATATTTGGTGTACTTTTTGATATTTTATGTACAGTATGTAATACATATTTAGTGTACTATTTGATATTTTATTTATACTATATAAAATGTATGTGGTGTACTTTTAGTTAATATTATATGCACAATATATGAAATATATTTACTGTACATTTTGATATTTTGTGTGCAGTATATAAGATATATTTGGGGTACTTTTGATATTTTATGTAAATTATGTAATATATATTTGTTGTAGATTGTGATATTTTACATAAGGTGTGTAATATATATTTACTGTACTTTTTGATATTTTATTTACAGTACATAATATACATTTGGTGTAATTTTTGATATTTAATGTACGGAATATTAAATATAATTACTGCAGATTTTATAATTCATTTACAGTATATATAACACATATTTGGTGTACTTTTTTATATTTTATGTACAGTATGTAATACATATTTACTGTAATTTTTGATATTTTATTTAGAGTATATAAAATGTATTGGGTGTACTTTTAGTTAATATTATATGTACAATATATGAAATATATTTACTGTAATTTTTGATATTTTATGTACAGTATATAAGATATTTGGTGTCCTTTTGATATTTTATGTAAATTATATAATATATATTTGGTGTAGATTGTGATATTTTACATGTGGTGTGTAATATATATTTACTGTACTTTTTGATATTTTATTTACAGTATATAATATACATTTGGTGTAATATTTGATATTTTATGGACAGTACATTAAATATAATTAGTGTAGTTTTTCAAAATTTATTTACAGTATATATAACACATATTTGGGGTACTTTGTGATATTTTATTTACAGTATGTAATATATATTTACTGTACTTTTTGATATTTTATTTACAGTATATAAAATGTATTTGGTGTACTTTTAGTTAATATTATATGTACAATATATGAAATATATTTCCTGTACATTTTGATATTTTATGTACAGTATATAAGATATATTTGGTGTCCTTTTGATATTTTATGTAAATTATATAATATATATTTGGTGTAGTTTTTGATATTTTACATAGGGTGTGTATTATATATTTCCTGTCCTTTTTGATATTTTATTAACAGTAAATAATATACATTTGGTGTAATTTTTGATATTTTATTTAGAGTATATTAAATATAATTACTGTAGTTTTCGATAGTTTATTTACAGTATATATAACACATATTTGGTGTACTTTTTGATATTTTATGTACAGTATGTAATATATATTTACTGTAATTTTTGATATATTATTTACAGTATATAAAATGTTTTTGGTGTACTTTTAGTTAATATTATATGTACAATATATGAAAGATATTTACTGTACTTTTTGACATTTTATGTACAGTATATAAGATATATTTGGTGTCCTTTTTATATTTTATTTACATTATATAATATATATTTGGTGTAGTTTGTGATAATTTACATAGGGTGTGTAATATATATTTACTGTACTTTTTGATATTTTATTTACAGTATATTATACATTTGGTGTAATTTTTGATATTTTATGTACAGTATCTTAAATATAATTATTGTAGTTTTTGATAGTTTATTTACAGTATATATAACACATATTTGGTGTACTTTTTGATATTTTATTTACAGTATATAATATTCATTTGGTTTAAATTTTGATATTTTATGTGCAGTATATTAAATATAATTACAGTAGTTTTTGATAGTTTATGTACACTATATATAACACATATTTGGTGTACTTTTTGATATTTTATGTACAGTATGTAATATATATATACTATACTATTTGATAATTTATTTACAGTATATAAAATTTATTTGGTGTTCGTTTAGTTAATATTATATGTACAATATATGAAATAAATTTACTGTAAGTTTTGAAATTTTATGTACAGTATAGAAGGTACATTTGGTGTCCTTTTGATATTTGATGTAAATTATATAATATATATTTGGTGTAGATTGAGATATTTTACATATGGTGTGTAATATATATTTACTATTCCTTTTGATATTTTATTTACAGTATATAATGTACATTTGATGTAATATTTGATATTTTATGTACTGTATATTAAATATAATTACTGTAGTTTTTCATAGTTTATTAACAGTATATATAACACATATTTGGGGTACTCTTGATATTTTATGTACAGTATGTAATATATATTTACTGTACATTTTGATATTTTATTTATAATATATAAAATGTATTTGGTGTACTTTCAGTTAATATTATATGTACAATATATGAAATATACATCCTGTACATTTTGATATTTTATGAACAGTATATAAGATATATTTGGTGTCCATTTGTTATTTTATGTAAATTATATAATATATATTTGGTGTAGTTTTTGATATTTTACAGAGGGTGTGTAGTATATATTTACTGTCCTTTTTGATATTTTATTTACAGTATATAGTATACATTTGGTGTAATTTTTGATATTTTATATACAGTATATTAAATATAATTACTGTAGTTTTTGATAGTTTATTTACAGTATATATAACACATATTTGGTTTACTATTTTATATTTTATGAACTGTATTTAATATATATTTACTGTACTTTTTGATATTTTATTTACACTATATAAAATGTATTTGGTGTACTGTTAGTTAATATTATATGTACAATATATGAAATATATTTACTGTACTTTTTGACATTTTATGTAGAGTATATAAGATATATTTGGTGTACTTTTCATATTTTATGTAAATTATATAATATATATTTTGTGTAGATTGTGATATTTTACATATGGTGTGTAATATATATTTACTGCACTTTATGATATTTTATTTACAGTATATAATATACATTTGGTGTAATTTTTCATATTTTATGTACAGTATATTAAATATAATTACTGTAGAATTTATAGTATATTTACAGTATATATAACACATATTTGGTGTAATTTTTGATATTTTATGTACAGTATGTAATACATATTTACTGTACTTTTGGATATTTTATTTACAGTATATAAAATGTATTTTGTGTACTTTTAGTTAATATTATATGTACAATATATGAAATATATTTACTGTAATTTTTGATATTTTATGTACAGTATAAAAGATATATTTGGTGTCCTTTTCATATTTTATGTAAATTATATAATATATATTTGGTGTAGTTATTGATATTTTACATAGGGTGTGTAATATGTATTTACTGTACTATTGATATTTTATTTACAGTAGATAATATTCATTTGGTGTAATTTTTGATATTTTATGTACAGTATATTAAATATAATTACAGTACTTTTTGATAGTTTATGTACAGTATATATAACAAAAATTTGGTGTACATTTTGATATTTTATGTACAGTATGTAATATATATTTACTGTACTTTTTGATATTTTATTTACAGTATATAAAATGTATTTGGCGTACTTTTAGTTAATATTATATATACAATGTATGAAATATACTTAGTGTACTTTTTGATATTTATGTACAGTATATAACATATATTTGCTGTCGTTTTGATATTTTATGTAAATTATATAATATATATTTTGTGTGGTTTTTGATATTTTACATAGGGTGTGTAGTATATATTTACTGTCCTTTTTGATATTTTATTTACAGTTTATATTATACATTTGGTGTAATTTTTGATATTTTATGTACAGTATATTAAATATAAGTACTGTAGTTTTTGATAGTTTATTAACAGTATATATAACACATATTTGGTGTACTTTTTGATATTTTATGTACAGTATGTAATACATATTTGCTGTACTATTTGATATTTTATTTACACTATATAAAATGTATTTGGTGTACTTTTAGTTAATATTATATGCACAATATATGAAATATATTTACTGTACATTTTGATATTTTATGTACAGTATATAAGATATATTTGGCGTACTTTTTATATTTTATGTAAATTATGTAATATATATTTGGTGTAGATTGTGATATTTTACATATGGTGTGTAATATATATTTACTGTACTTTTTGATATTTTATTTACAGTACATAATATACATTTGGTGTAATTTTTGATATTTTATGTACAGAATATTAAATATAATTACTGTAGATTTTATAGTTTATTTACAGTATATATAACACATATTTGGTGCACTTTTTGATATTTTATGTACAGTATGTAATACATATTTACTGTAATTTTTGATATTTTATTTAGAGTATATAAAATGTATTTGGTGTACTGTTAGTTAATATAATATGTACAATATATGAAATATATTTACTGTACTTTTTGTTATTTTATGTATAGTATATAATACATATTTGTTCTCCTTTTGATATTTTATGTAAATTATATAATATATATTTGGTGTAGTTTTTGATATTTTACATAGGGTGCGTAATACATATTTACTGTCCCTTTTCATATTTTATTTAGAGTATATAATATACATTAGGTGTAATTTTTGATATTTTACGTACAGTATATTAAATGTAATTACTGTAGTTTTAATAATTTATTTACGGTATATATAACACATATTTGGTGTACTTTTTGATATTTTATCTACAGTATGTTATATGTATTTACTGTACATTTTGATATTTTATTTACAGTATATAAAATGTATTTGGTGTACTTTTAGTTAATATTATATGTACAATATATGAAATATATTTACTGAATATTTTGATATTTTATGTAGAGTATATAAGATATATTTGGTGTCCTTTTGATATTTTAAGTAAATTATATAATATATATTTTTAGTTCTTGATATTTTACATGGAGTGTAATATATATTTACTGTCTTTTTGATATTTTATTTACAGTATATAATATACATTTGGTGTAATTTTTGATATTTTATGTACAGTATATTAAAAGTAATTACTGTAGTTTTTGATAGTTTATTCACAGTATATATAACACATATTTGGTGGACTTTTTGATATTTTATGTACAGTAGGTAACATATACTTACTGTAATTTTTGATATTTTATTTACAGTATGTAAAATGTATTTGTTGTACTTTTAGTTAATATTATATGTACAATATATGAAATATATTTACAGTACTTTTTGATATTTTATGTACAGTATACAATATATATTTGGTGTACTTTTGATATTTTATGTAAATTATATAATATATATTTGGTGTAGTTTTTGATATTTTACATAGGGTGTAATATATATTTACTGTCCTTTTTGATATTTTATTTGGAGTGTATACTATACATTTGGTGTAATTTTTGATATTTTATGTACAGTATATTAAATATAATTACTGAAGATTTTGATAGTTTATTTACAGTATATATAACACATATTTGGTGTACTTTTTGATATTTTATGTACAGTAGATAATATAAACTTACTGTAATTTTTGATATTTTATTTACAGTATGTAAAATGTATTTGGTGTACTTTTAGTTAATACTTTATGTACAATATATGAAATATATTTACTGTACTTTTTGATATTTTATGTACAGTATATAATATATATTTGGTGTACTTTTGATATTTTATGTAAATTATATAATATATATTTGGTGTAGTTTTTGATATTTTACACAGACTCTAATTAATATTTACTGTCCTTTTTGATATTTTATTTAGAGTGTATAATATACATTTGGTGTAATTTTTGATATTTTATGAACAGTATATTAAATATAATTACTGAAGATTTTGATAGTTTATTTACAGTATATATAACACATATTTGGTGTACTTTCTGATATTTTATGTACAGTAGATAATATATACTTACTGTAATTTTTGATATTTTATTTAGAGTATGTAAAATGTATTTGGTGTACTTTTAGTTAATATTATATGTACAATATATGAAATATATTTACTGTACTTTTTGATATTTTATGCATAGTACATAATATATATTGGGTGTACTTTTGATATTTTATGTAAATTATATAATATATATTTGGTGTAGTTGTTGATATTTTACATAGAGTGCAATATATATTTACTGTCCTTCTTGATATTTTATTTACAGTGTATAAAATACATTTGGTGTAACTTCTGATATTTTATGAACAGTATATTAAATGTAATTACTGAAGATTTTTATAGTTTATTTACAGTATATATAACACATGTTTGGGATACTTTTTGATATTTTATGTACAGTAGATAATATATACTTACTGTAATTTTTTATATTTTATTAACAGTATGTAAAATGTATTTGTGTACTTTTAGTTAATATTATATGTACAATATATGAAATATATTTACTGTACTTTTTGATATTTTATGTACAGTATATAATATATATTTGGTGTACTTTTGATATTTTATGTAAATTATATAATATATATTTGGTGTAGTTTTTGATATTTTACATAGAGTGTAATATATATTTACTGTCCTTTTTGATATTTTATTTAGAGTGTATAATATACATTTGGTGTAATTTTTGATATTTTATGAATAGTGTATTAAATATAATTACTGAAAATTTTGATAGTTTATTTACAGTATATATAACACATATTTGGTGTACTTTATGATATTTTATGTACAGTAGATAATATATACTTACTGTAATTTTTGATATTTTATTTACAGTATGTAAAATGTATTTGGTGTACTTTTAGTTAATATTATATGTACAATATATGATATATATTTACTGTACTGTTTGATATTTTATGTACAGTATATAATATATACTTACTGTAAATTTTTATGTTTTATTTACAGTATGTAAAATGTATTTGGTGTACTTTTAGTTAATATCATATGTACAATATATGAAATATATTTACTGTACTTTTTGATATTTTATGTACAGTATATAATATATATTTGGTGTACTTTTGATACTTTATGTAAATTATATAATATATATTTGGTGTAGATTTTCATATTTTACATAGAGTGTGAAATATATATTTACTGTACTTTTTGATATTTTATTTACAGTATAGTATACAATTGGTGTAATTTTTGATATTTTATGTACAGTATATTAAATATAATTATTGTAGTTTTTGATAGTTCATTTACAGTATATATAACACATATTTGGTGTACTTTTTGATATTTTATGTACAGTATGTAATATATATTTAGTGTAATTTTTGATATTTTATTTACACTATATAAAATGTATTTGGTGTACTTTTAGTTAATATCATATTTACAATATATGAAATATATTTACTGTACTTTTTGATATTTTATGTACAGTATATAAGATATATTTGGTGTCCTTTTGATATTTTATGTAAATTATATAATATATATTTGGTGTAGTTTTTGATATTTTACATAGGGTGTGTAGTATGTATTTACTGTCCTTTTTGATATTTTATTTACAGTATATAATTTATATTTGGTGTAATTTTTGATAATTTATATACAGTACATTGAATATAATTACTGTAGTTTTTGATAATTACAGTATATACAACACATATTTGGTGTACTTTTTGATATTTTATGTACAGTATGTAATATATATTTACTGTAATTTTTGATATTTTATTAAAAGTATATAAAATGTATTTTTTGTACTTTTAGTTAATATTATATGTACAATATATGAAATATATTTACTGTAGTTTTTGATATTTTACGTACAGTATATAAGATATATTTGGTGTCCTTCCGATATTTTTTGTAAATTATATAATATATATTTGGTGTAAATTTGGATATTTTACATAGGGTGTGTAATATATATTTACTGTATTTTGGATATTTTATTTACACCATATAATGTACATTTGGAGTAATTTTTGATATTTTATGAACAGTATATTGAATATAATTACTGTAGATTTTGATGGTTTATTTACAGTATATATAACACATATTTGGTGTACTTTTTGATATTTTATGTACAGTATGTAATGTATATTTAGTGTACCTTCTAATATTTTATTTACAGTATATAAAATGTATTTGGTGTACTTTTAGTTAATATTATATGTACAATATATGAAATATATTTACTGTAGTTTTGATATTTTATGTACAGTATATAAGATATATTTGGTGTCCTTTTGATATTTATTGTAAATTATATAATATATATTTGTTGTAGTTTTTGATATTTTACATAGTATGTGTCATATATATTCTCTGTCCTTTTTGATATTTTATTTACAGTATATAATATACATTTCTGTGACTTTGATATTTTATGTACAGTATATTAAATATAATTACTGTAGTTTTTGATAGTTTACAGTATATATAACACATATTTGGTGTACTTTTTGATATTTTATGTACAGTATGTAATATATATTTACTGTAATTTTTGATACTTTATTTACACTATATCAAATGTATTTGGTGTACTTTTATTTAATAATATATGTACAATATATGAAATATATATACTGAACTTTTTTATGTTTTACGTAGGTATATAAGATAGATTTGGTGTCCTTTTGATATTTTATGTAAATTATATAATATATATTTGGTGTAGTTTTTGATATTTTACATAGGGTGTGTAGTATATATTTACTGTCCTTTTTGATATTTTATTTACAGTATATAATTTACATTTGGTGTAATTTTTGATAATTTATATACAGTACATTGAATATAATTAGTGTAGTTTTTGATAATTACAGTATATACAACACATATTTGGTGTACTTTTTGATATTTTATGTACAGTATGTAATATATATTTACTGTAATTTTTGATATTTTATTAAAAGTATATAAAATGTATTTGTTGTACTTTTAGTTAATATTATATGTAGAATATATGAAATATATTTACTGGAGTTTTTATTATTTTACGTACAGTATATAAGATATATTTGGTGTCCTTCCGATATTTTTTGTAAATTATATAATATATATTTGGTGTAAATTTGGATATTTTACATAGTGTGTGTAATATATATTTACTGTATTTTGGATATTTTATTTACACTATATAATGTACATTTCAAGTAATTTTTGATATTTTATGTACAGTATATTGAATATAATTACTGTAGTTTTTGATAGTTTATTTACAGTATATATAACACATATTTGGTGAACTTTTTCATATTTTATGTACAGTATGTAATATATATTTAGTGTACTTTTCATATTTTATTTACAGTATATAAAATGTATTTGGTGTACTTTTAGTTAATATTATATGTACAATATATGAAATATATTTACTGTACTTTTTGATATGTTATGTACAGTATATAAGATATATTTGGTGTCCCTTTGATATTTTATGTAAATTATATAATATATATTTCGTGTAGTTTGTGATATTTTACATAGGGTGTGTAATATATATTTACTGTATTTTTGATATCTTATTTACAGTATATAATATACATTAGGTGTAATTTTTGATATTTTATGTACAGTATATTAAATATAATTACTGTAGTTTTTGATAGTTTACAATATATATAACACATATTTGGTGTACTTTTTGATATTTTATGTACAGTATGTAATATATATTTACTGTAATTTTTGATATTTTATTTACAGTATATAAAATGTATCTGGTGTACTTTTAGTTATTATTATATGTACAATATAGGAAACATATTTACTGTAATTTTTGATATTTTATGTACAGTATATAAGATATATTTGTTGCCCTTCTCATATTTTATGTAAATTATATAATATATATTTGGTGTAGTTTTTGATATTTTACATAGGGTGTGTCATATATATTTACGGTACATTTTGATATTTTATTTACAGTATATAATATGCATTTTGTGTAATTTTTGTATTTTATGTACAGTATATTAAATATAAATACTGTAGTTTTTAATAGTTTATTTACAGTATATATAGCACATCTTTTGTGTACTTTTTGATATTTTATGTACAGTATGTAACTTATATTAACTGTACATTTTGAAACTTTATTTACATTATATAAAATGTATTTGGTGTACTTTTAGTTAATATTATATGTACAATATATGAAATACATTTACTCTGCTTTTTGATATTTTATGTACAGTATATAACATATATTTGGTGTCCTTTTCATATTTTATGTGAATCATATAATATATATTTGGTGTAGTTTTTGATAATTTACGTAGAGTGTAATATACATTTACTGTCCTTTATCATATTTTATTAAGACTATATAATATACATTTGGTGTAATTTTTGATATTTTATATACAGTATATTCAATATAATTACTGTAGTTTTTCATAGTTTATTTACAGTATACATTAAACATATTTGGTCTACTTTTTGATATTTTATGTACAGTATGTGATATAATTACTGTACTTTTTGATATTTTATTTACAGTATATAAAATGTATTTGGTGTACTTTTAGTTAATATTATATATACAGTATATGAAATACATTTAATGCACTTTTTGATATTTTATGTTACAGTATATAAGATATATTTGGTGTCCTTTTGATATTTTATGTAAATTATATAATATATATTTGGTGTAGTATTTGATATTTTACATTGGGTGTGTCATATATATTTACTGTCCTTTTTGATATTTTATTTACAGTATATAATATATATTTGGTGTAATTTTGAATATTTTATGTACAGTATACTAAATATAATTACTGTAGTTTTTGATAGTTTATTTACAGTATATATAACACATATTTGGTACAGTTTTTGATATATTATATACAGTATGTAATATATATTTATTGTACTTTTTGATATTTTATTTAGAGTATATAAAATGTGCTTGGTGTACTTTTAGTTAATATTATATGTACAATATATGAAATGTATTTACTGTACTTTTTGATATTTTATGTACAGTATATAAGATATATTTGTTGGCCTTCTCATATTTTATGTAAATTATATAATATATATTTGGTGTAGTTTTTGATATTTTACATAGGGTGTGTACTATATATTTACTGTCATTTTTGATATTTTATTTATAGTATATTATTTACATTTGGTGTAATTTTCGATAATTTATATATAGTACATTGAATATAATTACTGTAGTTTTTGATAATTACAGTATATATAACACATATTTGGTGTACTTTTTGATATTTTATGTACAGTATGTTATATATATTTACTGTAATTTTTGATATTTTATTTACAGTATATAAAAAGTATTTGGTGTACTTTTAGTTAATATTATATGTACAATATATGAAATATATTTACTGTAGTTTTTGATATTTTACGTACAGTATATAAGATATATTTGTTGTCCTTCCGATATTTTTTGTAAATTATATAATATATATTTGGTGTAAATTTGGATATTTTACATAGGGTGTGTAATATATATTTACTGTATTTTGGATATTTTATTTACAGTATATAATTTACATTTGGTGTAATTTTTGATATTTTATATACAGTACATTGTATATAATTACTGTAGTTTTTGATATTTACAGTATATATAACACATATTTGGTGTACTTTTTGATATTTTATGTACAGTATGTAATATATTTACTGTACTTTTTGATATATTATTTACAGTATATAAAATGTATTTGGTGTACTTTTAGTTAATATTATATGTACAATATATGAAATATATTTACTGTACTTCTTGATATTTTATGTACAGTATATAAGATATATTTGGTGTACTGTTGATATTTTATGTAAATTAAATAATATTTATTTGGTGCAGATTTGATATTTTACATAGAGTGTAATATATATTTACTGTAATTTTCATATTTTATTTACAGTATATAATATACATTAGGTGTAATTTTTGATATTTTATGTACTGTATATTAGACATAATTACTGTAGTTTTTGATAGTTTATTTAGAGTATATATAACACATATTTGGTGTAATTTTTGATATACTATGTACAGTATGTAATGTAAATTTACTGTAATTTTTGATATTTTATTTACAGTATATAAAATGTATTTGGTGTACTTTTAGTAAATATTATATGTACAATATATGAAATATATTTACTGTACTTTTTGATATTTTATGTAGCATATATAAGGTACACTTGGTGTCCTTTTGATATTTTATGTAAATTATATAATATATATTTTGTGTAGTTTTTGATAATTTACATAGAGTGAAATATATATTTACTGTCCTTTTTCGTATTTTATTTAGAGTATATAATATACATTTGGTGTAATTTTTGATATTTTAAGTACAGTATATTATATATAATTACTGTAGTTTTTGATAGTTTATTTACAGTACATATAACACATATTTGGTGTACTTTTTGATATTTTATGTACTGTATGTAATATATATTTACTGAACTTTTGAAATTTTATTTACAGTATATAAAATGTATTTGCTGTACTTTTAGTTAATATTATATGTACAATATATGAAACATATTTACTGTAGTTTTTGATATTTTATGTACAGTATATAAGATATATTTGGTGGCCTTTTGATATTTTATGTAAATTATATAATATATATTTAGTGTAGTTTTTGATATTTTACATAGGGTGTGTAATATATATTTACCGTCCTTTTTGATATTTTCTTTACACTATATAATATACATTTGGTGTAATTTTTGATATTTTATGTACAGTATATTAAATATATTTACTGTAGTTTTTGATATTTTACGTACAGTATATAGGATATATTTGGTGTCCTTCCGATATTTTTTGTAAATTATATAATATATATTTGGTGTAATATTTGATATTTTACATAGGGTGTGTAATATATATTTACTGTATTTTGGATATATTATTTACACTATATAATGTACATTTGGAGTAATTTTTGACATTTTATGTACAGTATATTAAATATAATTACTGTAGTTTTTGATAGTTTATTTACAGTATATATAACACGTTTGGTGTACTTTTTGATATTATATGTACAGTATGCAATATATATTTACTGTAGTTTTTGATATTTTATTTACTGTATAGAAAATGTATTTGGTGTACTTTTAGTTAATAATATATGTACAATATATGAAATATATATACTGTACTTTTTGATATTTTATGTACAGTATATAAGATATATTTGGTGTCCTTTTGATATTTTATGTAAATTATATAATCTATATTTGGTGTAGTTTTTTATATTTTACATAGGGTGTGTAGTATATATTTACTGTCCTTTTTGATATTTTATTTACAGTATATAATTTACATTTGGTGTAATTTTTGATAATTTATATACAGTACATTGAATATAATTACTGTAGTTTTTGATAATTACAGTATGTATAACACATATTTGGTGTACTTTTTGATATTTTATGTACAGTATGTAACATATATTTACTGTAATTTTTGATATTTCATTTACAGAATATAAAATGTATTTGGTGTACTTTTAGTTAATATTATATGTACAATATATGAAATATATTTACTGTACTATTTGGTATTTTATGTAGAGTATATAAGATATATTTGGTGTCCTTTTGATATTTTATGTAAATTATATAATATACATTTGGTGTAGTTTTTGATATTTTACATAGGGTGTGTTGTATATATTTACTGTCCTATTTGATATTTTATTTACAGTTTATATTATACATTTGGTGTAATTTTTGATATTTTATGTACACTATATTAAATATAATTACTGTAGTTTCTGATAGTTTATTTAGAGTATATATAACACATATCTGGTGTACTTTTTGATATTCTATGTACAGTATGTAATATATATTTACTGTGTTTTGATATTTTATTTACAGTATGTAAAATGTATTTGGTGTACTTTTAGTTAATATTATATGTACAATATATGAAATATATTTACTGTACTTTTTGATATTTTATGTACGGTATATAATATATATTTGGTGTCCATCTGATATTTTATGTAAATTATATAATATATATTTGGTTTAGTTTTTGATATTTTACATAGTGTGTAATATATATTTACTGTCCTTTTTCAAATTTCATTTAGTGTATATAATATACATTTGGTGTAATTTTTGATATTTTATGTACAGTATATTAAATAAAATTACTGTAGTTTGTGATAGTATTTTACAGTATATATAACACATATTTGGTGTACTTTTTGATATTTTATGTACAATATTTAATATACATTTACAGTACTTTTTGATATTTTATTTACCGTATATAAAATGTATTTGGTGTACTTTTAGTTAATATTATATATACAATATATGAAATATATTTACTGTACATTTTGATATTTTATGTACAGTATATAAGATATATTTGGTGTCCTTTTGATATTTTATGTAAATAATATAATATATATTTGGTGTAGTTTTTGATATTTTACATAGGGTGTGTAGTATATATTTACTGTACTTTTTGACAGCTTATTTACAATTTATAATATACATGTGGTGTAATTTTTGATATTTAATATACATTATATTAAATGTAATTTCTGTAGATTTTGATAGTTTATTTACCGTACATAGAACACATATTTGGTGTACTTTTTGATAGTTTATGTACAGAATGTAATATATATTTACTGTACTTTTTGACATTTTATTTTCAGTATAAAAATGTATTTGGTGTACTTTTAGTTAGTCTTATATGTACAATATTTGTAATATATTTTCTGTTCTTTTTGATATTTTTTTGTACATTATATAAGATATATTTGGTTGCCTTTTGATATTTTATGTAAATTATATAATATATATTTGGTGCAGTTTTGGTATTTTACAAAAGGCGTGCAGTATATATTTACTGTACTTTTTGATATTTTATTTACAGTAAATAATATACATTCGGTGTAATTTTTGATATTTTAGTTACAGTATATTAAATATAATTACTGTAGTTTTTGATAGTTTATTTACAGTATATATAACACATATTTGGTGTACTTTTTGATATTTTATATACAGTATGTAATATATATTTACTGTACTTTTTGATATATTATTTACAGTATATAAAATGTATTTGGTTTACTTTTAGTTATTATTATTTCTACAATATATGAAATATATTTACTGTACTTTTGATATTTTATGTACAGTATATAAGATATATTTGGTGTCCTTTTGATATTTTATGTAAATTATATAATATATATTTGGTGTAGTTTTTGATATTTTTCATAGGGTGTGTCATATATATTTACTGTACTTTTTGATATTTTATTTACAGTATCAAATATACACTTGGCTTAATTTTTGATATTTTATGTAATATATATTAAACATTATTACTGTAGTATTTGATAGTTTATTTACAATATATATAACACAAACTTGGTGTACTTTTTGATATTTTATGTACAGTATGTAATATATATTCACTGTAATTTTTGATATTTTACTTACACTATATAAAATGTATTTGGTGTACTTTTAGTTAATATTATATGTACAATATATGAAATATATTTACTGTACTTTTGATATTTTATGTACAGTATATAAGATATATTTGGTGTCCTTTTGATATTTTATGTAAATTATATAATATGTATTTGGTGTAGATTGTGATATTTTACATATGGTGTGTAATATATATTTAGTGTACTTTTTGATATTTTATTTACAGTAAATAATATACTTTTGTTGTAATTTTTGATATTTTATGTACAGTATATTATATATAATTACTGTAGTTTTTGATAGTTTATTTACAGTATATATAACACATATTTGGTGTACTTTTTTATATTTTATGTACTGTATGTAATATATATTTACTGTATTTTTGATATTTTATTTACACTATATAAAATGTATTTCGTGTACTTTTAGTTAATATTATATGTACAATATATGAAATATATATACTGTACTTGTTGATATTTTATGTACAGTATATTAGATATATTTGGTGTCCTTTTGATATTTTATGTAAATTATATAATATACATTTGGTGTAGTTTTTGATATTTTACATAGGGTGTGTCATATATATTTACTGTACTTTTTGATATTTTATTTACAGTAAATAATATACATTTGGTGTAATTTTTGATATTTTATGTACAGTATATTAAATATAATTACTGTAGTTTTTGATAGTTTATTTAGAGTATATATAACACATATTTGGTGTACATTTTTATATTTTATGAACAGTATGTAATATATATTTACTGTACTTTTTGATATTTTATTTACAGTATATAAAATGTATTTGGTGTACTTTTAGTTAATATTATATATACAATATATCAAATATATTTACTGTGCTTTTTGATATTTTATGTACAGTAGATAATATATATTTGGTGTCCTTTTGATATTTTATGTGAATTTTATAATATATATTTGGTGTAGTTTTTGATATTTTACATAGGGTGTGTAATATATATTCACTGTAATTTTTGATATTTTATTTACGGTAAATTATATACATTTGGTGTATTTATTGATATTTTATGTACAGTATATTAAATATAATTACTGTAGTTTTTGATAGTTTATTTACAGTATATATAACACATATTTGGTGTAGATTTGATATTTTATGTACAGTATGTAATATATATTTTCTGTAATTTTTTATAATTTATTTACAGTATATAAAATGTATTTGGTGTACTTTTAGTTAATATTATATATACAAAATATGAAATATATTTACTGTACATTTTGATATTTTATGTACAGTATAGAAGATATATTTGGGGTCCTTTTGATATTTTATTTACAGCATAAAAATTGTATTTGGTGTACTTTTAGTTAATAATATATGTAGAATATATGAAATATATATACTGTACTTTATGATATTTTATGTACAATATATAAGATATATTTGGTGACCTCTTTATATTTTATGTAAATTATATAATATATATTTGGTGTAGTTTTTGATATTTTACATAGGGTGTGTAGTATATATTTACTGTCCTTTTTGATATTTTATTTACAGTATATAATTTACATTTGGTGTAATTTTTGATATTTTATATACAGTACATTGAATATAATTACTGTAGTTTTTGATATTTACAGTATATATAACACACATTTGGTGTACTTTTTGATATTTTATGTACAGTATGTAATATATATTTACTGTAATTTTTGATATTTTATTTACAGTATGTAAAATGTATTTGGTGTACTTTTAGTTAATATTATATGTACAATATATGAAATATATTTACTGTAGTTTTTGATATTTTACATACAGTATAGAGGATATATTTGGTGTCCTTCCGATATTTTTTGTAAAGTGTATAATATATATTTGGTGTAATTTTTGATATTTTACATAGGGTGTGTAATATATATTTACTGTATTTTGGATATTTTATTTACACTATATAATGTACATTTGGAGTAATTTTTAACATTTTATGTACAGTATATTAAATATAATTACTGTAGTTTTTGATAGTTTATTTACAGTATATATAACACATATTTGGTGTGTTTTTGATATTTTATGTACAGTATGTAATGTATATTTACTGTACTTTTTGATATTTTATTTACAGTATATAAAATGTATTTGGTGTATTTTTAGTTAATATTATATGTACAATATATGAAATATATTTACTGTACTTTTTGGTATTTTATGTACAGTATATAAGATATATTTTGTGTCCTTTTGATATTTATTGTTAATTATATAATATATATTTTGTGTAGTTTTTGATATTTTACATAGTGTGTGTCATATTTATTCACTGTCCTTTTTGATATTTTATTTACAGTATATAATATACATTTGGTGTGATTTTTGATATTTTATGTACAGTATATTATATATAATTACTGTAGTTTTTGATAATTTACAGTATATATAACACATATTTGGTGTACTTTTTGATATTTTATGTACAGTATGTAATATATATTTACTGTAATTTTTGATATTTTATTTACAGTATATAAAATGTATTTGGTGTACTTTTAGTTAATAATATATGTACAATATATGAAATAAATGTACTGTACTTTTCGATATATTATGTACAGCATATAAGATATATTTGGTGTCCTTTTGATATTTTATGTAAATTATATAATATATATTTGGTGTAGTTTTGATATTTTACATAGGGTGTGTAGTACATATTTATTGTCCTTTTTGATATTTTATTTACAGTATATAATTTACATTTGGTGTAATTTTTGATAATTTATATACAGTACATTGAATATAATTACTGTAGTTTTTGATAATTACAGTATATATAACACATATTTGGTGTACTTTTTGATATTTTATGTACAGTATGTAATATATATTTACTGTAATTTTTGATATTTTATTTACAGTATATAAAATGTATTTGGTGTACTTTTAGTTAATATTATATGTACAATATATGTAATATATTTACTGTACTTTTTGATATTTTACATACAGTATATAAGATATATTTGGTGACCTTCCGATATTTTTTGTAAATTATATACTATATATTTGGTGTAAATTTGGATATTTTACATAGGGTGTGCAATATACATTTACTGTATTTTGGATATTTTATTTACACCATATAATTTACATTTGGAGTAATTTTTGATATTTTATGTACAGTATATTGAATATAATTACTGTAGTTTTTAATAGTTTATTTACAGTATATATAACACATATTTGGTGTACTTTTTGATATTTTATGTATAGTATGTAATATATATTTACTGTAATTTTTGATATTTTATTTACAGTATATAAAATGTATTTGGTGTACTTTTAGTTAATATTATATGTACAATATATGAAATATATTTACTGTAGTTTTTGATATTTTACGTACAGTATATAGGATATATTTGGTGTCCTTCCGATATTTTTTGTAAATTATATAATGTATATTTGGTGTAATATTTGATATTTTAAATAGGGTGTGTAATATATATTTACTGTATTTTGGATATATTATTTACACTATATAATGTACATTTGGAGTAATTTTTGACATTTTATGTACAGTATATTAAATATAATTACTGTACTTTTTGATAGTTTATTTACAGTATATATAACACATATTTGGTGTAATTTTTGATATTTTATGTACAGTCTGTAATATATATTTACTGTACTTTTTGATATTTTATTTACAGTATATAAAATGTATTTGGTGTACTTTTAGTTAATATTATATGTACAATATATGAAATATATTTACTGTACTTTTTGATATTTTATGTACAGTATATGAGATATATTTGGTGTCCTTTGATATTTATTGTAAATTGTAAAATATATACTTGGTGTAGTTTTTGATATTTTACATAGTGTGTGTCATATATATTCACTGTCCTTTTTGATATTTTATTTACGGTATATAATATACATTTGGTGTGATTTTTGAAATTTTATGTACAGTATATTAAATATAATTACTGTAGTTTTTGATAGTTTACAGTATATATAACACATATTTGGTGTACTTTTTGATATTTTATGTACAGTATGTAATATATATTTACTGTAATTTTGATATTTTATTTAAAGTTTATAAAATGTATTTGGTGTACTTTTAGTTAATATTATATGTACAATATATGAAATATATTTACTGTAGTTTTTGATATTTTATGTACAGTATATAAGATATATTTAGTGTCCTTTTGATATTTTATGTAAATTATATAATATATATTTGGTGTAGTTTGTGATATTTTACATAGGGTGTGTAATATATATTTACTATACTTTTTGATGTCTTATTTACAGTATATAATATACATTTGGTGTAATTTTTGATATTTTATGTACAGTATATTAAATATTATTACTGTAGATTTGATAGTTTATTTACAGTATATATAACACATATTTGGTGTACTTTTTGATATTTTATGTACAGTATGTAATATATATTTACTGTACATTTTGATAATTTATTTACAGTGTATAAAATGTATTTGGTGAAGTTTTAGTTAATATTATATATACAATATATGAAATATATTTACTGTACTTTTTAATATTTTATGTACAGCATATAATATATATTTAGTGTCCTTTTGATATATTATGTGAATTATATAATATATATTTGGTGTAGTTTTTGATATTTTACATAGGTTGTGTAATATATATTTACTGTACTTTTTGATATTTTATTTACAGTATATAATATACTTTTGGTGTAATTTTTGATATTTTATGTACAGTATATTAAATATAATTACTGTAGTATTTGATAATTTATTTACAGTATATATAACACATATTTTGTGTACTTTTTGATGTTTTATGTACATTATGTAATATATATTTACTGTATATTTGGATATTTTATTTACAGTATATAAAATGAATTTGGTGTTCTTTTAGTTAATATTATATGTACAATATATGAAATATATTTACTGTACTTTTTGATATTTTATGTACAGTATATAAGATATATTTGGTGTACCTCTGATATTTTGTGTAAATTATAAAATATATATCTGGTGCAGTTTATGATATTTTACATAGAGTGTAATATATATTTACTGTACTTTTTGATATTTTTTTACAGTATATAATATACATTTGGTGTAATTTTTGATATTTCATGTACAGTATTTTAAATATAATTACTGTAGTTTTTGATAGTTTATTTACAGTATATATAACACATACTTGGAGTAGTTTTTGGTATTTTATGTACTGTATGTAATATATATTTACTGTAGTTTTTGATATTTTATTTACAGTATATAAAATGTATTTGATGTACTTTTAGTTAATATTACATGTACAATATATGAAATATATTTACTGTACTTTTTGATATTTTATGTAGCATATATAAGGTACACTTGGTGTCCTTTTGATATTTTATGTAAATTATATAATATATATTTTGTGTAGTTTTTGATAATTTACATAGAGTGAAATATATATTTACTGTCCTTTTTCGTATTTTATTTAGAGTATATAATATACATTTGGTGTAATTTTTGATATTTTAAGTACAGTATATTAAATATAATTACTGTAGTTTTTGATAGTTTATTTACAGTACATATAACACATATTTGGTGTACTTTTTGATATTTTATGTACTGTATGTAATATATATTTACTGAAATTTTGAAATTTTATTTACAGTATATAAAATGTATTTGCTGTACTTTTAGTTAATATTATATGTACAATATATGAAACATATTTACTGTAGTTTTTGATATTTTATGTACAGTATATAAGATATATTTGGTGGCCTTTTGATATTTTATGTAAATTATATAATATATATTTGGTGTAGTTTTTGATATTTTACATAGGGTGTGTAATATATATTTACCGTCCTTTTTGATATTTTCTTTACACTATATAATATACATTTGGTGTAATTTTTGATATTTTACGTACAGTATATTAAATATATTTACTGTAGTTTTTGATATTTTACGTACAGTATATAGGATATATTTGGTGTCCTTCCGATATTTTTTGTAAATTATATAATATATATTTGGTGTAATATTTGATATTTTACATAGGGTGTGTAATATATATTTACTGTATTTTGGATATATTATTTACACTATATAATGTACATTTGGAGTAATTTTTGACATTTTATGTACCGTATATTAAATATAATTACTGTAGTTTTTGATAGTTTATTTACAGTATATATAACACGTTTGGTGTACTTTTTGATATTATATGTACAGTATGCAATATATATTTACTGTAGTTTTTGATATTTTATTTACAGTATACAAAATGTATTTGTTGTACTTTTAGTTAATATTATATGTACAATATATGAAATATATTTACTGTAGTTTTTGATATTTTATGTACAGTATATAAGATATATTTGGTGTCCTTCCGATATTTTTTGTAAAGTGTATAATATATATTTGGTGTAATTTTTGATATTTTACATAGGGTGTGTAATATATATTTACTGTATTTTGGATATATTATTTACACTATATAATGAACATTTGGAGTAATTTTTGATATTTTATGTACAGTATATTTAATATAATTACTGTAGTTTTTTATAGTTTATTTACAGTATATATAACACGTATTTGGTGTACTATTTGATATTTTATGTACAGTATGTAATATATATTTACTGTAATTTTTGATATTTTATTTACTGTATAGAAAATGTATTTGGTGTACTTTTAGTTAATAATATATGTACAATATATGAAATATATATACTGTACTTTTTGATATTTTATGTACAGTATATAAGATATATTTGGTGTCCTTTTGATATTTTATGTAAATTATATAATCTATATTTGGTGTAGTTTTTTATATTTTACATAGGGTGTGTATTATATATTTACTGTCCTTTTTGATATTTTATTTACAGTATATAATTTACATTTGGTGTAATTTTTGATAATTTATATACAGTACATTGAATATAATTACTGTAGTTTTTGATAATTACAGTATATATAACACATATTTGGTGTACTTTTTGATATTTTATGTACAGTATGTAACTTATATTTACTGTAATTTTTGATATTTCATTTACAGAATATAAAATGTATTTGGTGTACTTTTAGTTAATATTATATGTACAATATATGAAATATATTTACTGTACTATTTGATATTTTATGTAGAGTATATAAGATATATTTTGTGTCCTTTTGATATTTTATGTAAATTATATAATATACATTTGGTGTAGTTTTTGATATTTTACATAGGGTGTGTCATAAATATTTACTGTACTTTTTGATATTTTATTTACAGTAAATAATATACATTTGGTGTAATTTTTGATATTTTATGTACAGTATATTAAATATAATTACTGTAGTTTTTGATAGTTTATTTAGAGTATATATAACACATATTTGGTGTACATTTTGATATTTTATGAACAGTATGTAATATATATTTACTGTACTTTTTGATATTTTATTTACAGTATATAAAATGTATTTGGTGTACTTTTAGTTAATATTATATATACAATAAATCAAATATATTTACTGTGCTTTTTGATATTTTATGTACAGTAGATAATATATATTTGGTGTCCTTTTGATATTTTATGTGAATTTTATAATATATATTTGGTGTAGTTTTTGATATTTTACATAGGGTGTGTAATATATATTCACTGTAATTTTTGATATTTTATTTACGGTAAATTATATACATTTGGTGTATTTATTGATATTTTATGTACAGTATATTAAATATAATTACTGTAGTTTTTGATAGTTTATTTACAGTATATATAACACATATTTGGTGTAGATTTGATATTTTATGTACAGTATGTAATATATATTTTCTGTAATTTTTTATAATTTATTTACAGTATATAAAATGTATTTGGTGTACTTTTAGTTAATATTATATATATAATATATGAAATATATTTACTGTACATTTTGATATTTTATGTACAGTATAGAAGATATATTTGGGGTCCTTTTGATATTTTATTTACAGTATAAAAATTGTATTTGGTGTACTTTTAGTTAATAATATATGTAGAATATATGAAATATATATACTGCACTTTATGATATTTTATGTACAATATATAAGATATATTTGGTGACCTCTTTATAGTTTATGTAAATTATATAATATATATTTGGTGTAGTTTTTGATATTTTACATAGGGTGTGTAGTATATATTTACTGTCCTTTTTGATATTTTATTTACAGTATATAATTTACATTTGGTGTAATTTTTGATATTTTATATACAGTACATTGAATATAATTACTGTAGTTTTTGATATTTACAGTATATGTAACACACATTTGGTGTACTTTTTGATATTTTATGTACAGTATGTAATATATATTTACTGTAATTTTTGATATTTTATTTACAGTATGTAAAATGTATTTGGTGTACTTTTAGTTAATATTATATGTACAATATATGAAATATATTTACTGTAGTTTTTGATATTTTACGTACAGTATATAGGATATATTTGGTGTCCTTCCGATATTTTTTGTAAAGTGTATAATATATATTTGGTGTAATTTTTGATATTTTACATAGGGTGTGTAATATATATTTACTGTATTTTGGATATTTTATTTACACTATATAATGTACATTTGGAGTAATTTTTGACATTTTATGTACAGTATATTAAATATAATTACTGTAGTTTTTGATAGTTTATTTACAGTATATATAACACATATTTGGTGTGTTTTTGATATTTTATGTACAGTATGTAATGTATATTTACTGTACTTTTTGATATTTTATTTACAGTATATAAAATGTATTTGGTGTACTTTTAGTTAATATTATATGTACAATATATGAAATATATTTACTGTACTTTTTGGTATTTTATGTACAGTATATAAGATATATTTTGTGTCCTTTTGATATTTATTGTTAATTATATAATATATATTTTGTGTAGTTTTTGATATTTTACATAGTGTGTGTCATATTTATTCACTGTCCTTTTTGATATTTTATTTACAGTATATAATATACATTTGGTGTGATTTTTGATATTTTATGTACAGTATATTATATATAATTACTGTAGTTTTTGATAACTTACAGTATATATAACACATATTTGGTGTACTTTTTGATATTTTATGTACAGTATGTAATATATATTTACTGCAATTTTTATTATTTTATTTACTGTATATAAAATGTATTTGGTGTACTTTTAGTTAATAATATATGTACAATATATGAAATAAATGTACTGTACTTTTCGATATTTTATGTACAGCATATAAGATATATTTGGTGTCCTTTTGATATTTTATGTAAATTGTATAATATATATTTGGTGTAGTTTTTGATATTTTACATAGTGTGTGTAGTATATATTTATTGTCCTTTTTGATATTTTATTTACAGTATATAATTTACATTTGGTGTAATTTTTGATAACTTATATACAGTACATTGAATATAATTACTGTAGTTTTTGATAATTACAGTATATATAACACATATTTGGTGTACTTTTTGATATTTTATGTACAGTATGTAATATACATTTACTGTAATTTTTGATATTTTATTTACAGTATATAAAATGTATTTGGTGTACTTTTAGTTAATATCATATGTACAATATATGTAATATATTTACCGTACTTTTTGATATTTTACATACAGTATATAAGATATATTTGGTGACCTTCTGATATTTTTTGTAAATTATATACTATATATTTGGTGTAAATTTGGATATTTTACATAGGGTGTGTAATATATATTTACTGTATTTTGGATATTTTATTTACACCATATAATGTACATTTGGAGTAATTTTTGATATTTTATGTACAGTATATTGAATATAATTACTGTAGTTTTTAATAGTTTATTTACAGTATATATAACACATATTTGGTGTACTTTTTGATATTTTATGTATAGTATGTAATATATATTTACTGTAATTTTTGATATTTTATTTACAGTATATAAAATGTATTTGGTGTACTTTTAGTTAATATTATATGTACAATATATGAAATATATTTACTGTAGTTTTTGATATTTTACGTACAGTATATAGGATATATTTGGTGTCCTTCCGATATTTTTTGTAAATTATATAATGTATATTTGGTGTAATATTTGATATTTTACATAGGGTGTGTAATATATATTTACTGTATTTTGGATATATTATTTACACAATATAATGTACATTTGGAGTAATATTTGACATTTTATGTACAGTATATTAAATATAATTACTGTAGTTTTTGATAGTTTATTTACAGTATATATAACACATATTTTGTGTAATTTTTGATATTTTATGTACAGTATGTAATATATATTTACTGTACTTTTTGATATTTTATTTACAGTATATAAAATGTATTTGGTGTACTTTTAGTTAATATTATATGTACAATATATGAAATATATTTACTGTACTTTTTGATATTTTATGTACAGTATATGAGATATATTTGGTGTCCTTTGATATTTATTGTAAATTATGAAATATATACTTGGTGTAGTTTTTGATATTTTACATAGTGTGTGTCATATATATTCACTGTCCTTTTTGATATTTTATTTACGGTATATAATATACATTTGGTGTGATTTTTGAAATTTTATGTACAGTATATTAAATATAATTACTGTAGTTTTTGATAGTTTACAGTATATATAACACATATTTGGTGTACTTTTTGGTATTTTATGTACAGTATGTAATATATATTTACTGTAATTTTTGATATTTTATTTACAGTTTATAAAATGTATTTGGTGTACTTTTAGTTAATATTATATGTACAATATATGAAATATATTTACTGTAGTTTTTGATATTTTATGTACAGTATATAAGATATATTTAGTGTCCTTTTGATATATTATGTGAATTATATAGTATATATTTGGTGTAGTTTTTGATATTTTACATAGGTTGTGTAATATATATTTACTGTACTTTTTGATATTTTATTTACAGTATATAATATACTTTTGGTGTAATTTTTGATATTTTATGTACAGTATATTAAATATAATTACTGTAGTATTTGATAGTATATTTACAGTATATATACCACATATTTGGTGTACTTTTTGATGTTTTATGTACATTATGTAATATATATTTACTGTATATTTGGATATTTTATTTACAGTATATAAAATGAATTTGGTGTACTTTTAGTTAATATTATATGTACAATATATGAAATATATTTACTGTACTTTTTGATATTTTATGTAGAGTATATAAGATATATTTGGTGTACCTCTGATATTTTGTGTAAATTATAAAATATATATCTGGTGCAGTTTTTGATATTTTACATAGAGTGTAATATATATTTACTGTACTTTTTGATATTTTTTTACAGTATATAATATACATTTGGTGTAATTTTTGATATTTCATGTACAGTATATTCAATATAATTACTGTAGTTTTTGATAGTTTATTTACAGTATATATAACACATACTTGGTGTACTTTTTGGTAATTTATGTACAGTATGTAATATATATTTACTGTTATTTTGATATTTTATTTACAGTATATAAAATGTATTTGGTGTACTTTTAGTTATTATTATATGTACAATATAGGAAACATATTTACTGTAATTTTTGATATTTTATGTACAGTATATAAGATATATTTGTTGCCCTTCTCATATTTTATGTAAATTATATAATATATATTTGGTGTAGTTTTTGATATTTTACATAGGGTGTGTCATATATATTTACTGTACTTTTTGATATTTTATTTACAGTATATAATATGCATTTTGTGTAATTTTTGTATTTTATGTACAGTATATTAAATAAAAATACTGTAGTTTTTGATAGTTTATTTACAGTATATATAGCACATCTTTTGTGTACTTTTTGATATTTTATGTACAGTATGTAACATATATTAACTGTACATTTTGAAATTTTATTTACATTATATAAAATGTATTTGGTGTACTTTTAGTTAATATTATATGTACAATATATGAAATATATTTACTGTACTTTTTGATATTTTATGTACAGTATATAACATATATTTGGTGTCCTTTTCATATTTTATGTGAATCATATAATATATATTTGGTGTAGTTTTTGATAATTTACGTAGAGTGTAATATACATTTACTGTCCTTTATCATATTTTATTAAGACTATATAATATACATTTGGTGTAATTTTTGATATTTTATATACAGTATATTCAATATAATTACTGTAGTTTTTCATAGTTTATTTACAGTATACATAAAACATATTTGGTCTACTTTTTGATATTTTATGTACAGTATGTGATATAATTACTGTACTTTTTGATATTTTATTTACAGTATATAAAATGTATTTGGTGTACTTTTAGTTAATATTATATATACAGTATATGAAATACATTTACTGTACTTTTTTATATTTTATGTACAGTATATAAGATATATTTGGTGTCCTTTTGATATTTTATGTAAATTATATAATATATATTTGGTGTAGTATTTGATATTTTACATTGGGTGTGTCATATATATTTACTGTCCTTTTTGATATTTTATTTACAGTATATAATATATAATTGGTGTAATTTTGAATATTTTATGTACAGTATACTAAATATAATTACTGTAGTTTTTGATAGTTTATTTACAGTATATATAACACATATTTGGTATAGTTTTTGATATATTATATACAGTATGTAATATATATTTATTGTACTTTTTGATATTTTATTTAGAGTATATAAAATGTGCTTGGTGTACTTTTAGTTAATATTATATGTACAATATATGAAATGTATTTACTGTACTTTTTGATATTTTATGTACAGTATATAAGATATATTTGTTGGCCTTCTCATATTTTATGTAAATTATATAATATTATTTGGTGTAGTTTTTGATATTTTACATAGGGTGTGTACTATATATTTACTGTCATTTTTGATATTTTATTTATAGTATATAATTTACATTTGGTGTAATTTTTGATACTTTATATATAGTACATTGAATATAATTACTGTAGTTTTTGATAATTACAGTATATATAACACATATTTGGTGTACTTTTTGATATTTTATGTACAGTATGTTATATATATTTACTGTAATTTTTGATATTTTATTTACAGTATATAAAAAGTATTTGGTGTACTTTTAGTTAATATTATATGTACAATATATGAAATATATTTACTGTAGTTTTTGATATTTTACATACAGTATATAAGATATATTTGTTGTCCTTCCGATATTTTTTGTAAATTATATAATATATATTCGGTGTAAATTTGGATATTTTACATAGGGTGTGTAATATATATTTACTGTATTTTGGATATTTTATTTACAGTATATAATTTACATTTGGTGTAATTTTTGATATTTTATATACAGTACATTGAATATAATTACTGTAGTTTTTGATATTTACAGTATATATAACAGATATTTGGTGTACTTTTTGATATTTTATGTACAGTATGTAATATATATTTACTGTACTTTTTGATATATTATTTACAGTATATAAAATGTATTTGGTGTACTTTTAGTTAATAATATATGTACAATATATGAAATATATTTACTGTACTTTTTGATATTTTGTACAGTATATAAGATATATTTGGTGTACTGTTGATATTTTATGTAAATTAAATAATATTTATTTGGTGCAGATTTGATATTTTACATACAGTGTAATATATATTTACTGTAATTTTCATATTTTATTTACAGTATATAATATACATTAGGTGTAATTTTTGATATTTTATGTACTGTATATTAGACATAATTACTGTAATTTTTGATAGTTTATTTAGAGTATATATAACACATATTTGGTGTAATTTTTGATATATTATGTACAGTATGTAATGTAAATTTACTGTAATTTTTGATATTTTATTTACAGTATATAAAATGTATTTGGTGTACTTTTAGTAAATATTATATGTACAATATATGAAATATATTTACTGTACTTTTTGATATTTTATGTAGCATATATAAGGTACACTTGGTGTCCTTTTGATATTTTATGTAAATTATATAATATATATTTTGTGTAGTTTTTGATAATTTACATAGAGTGAAATATATATTTACTGTCCTTTTTCGTATTTTATTTAGAGTATATAATATACATTTGGTGTAATTTTTGATATTTTAAGTACAGTATATTAAATATAATTACTGTAGTTTTTGATAGTTTATTTACAGTACATATAACACATATTTGGTGTACCTTTTGATATTTTATGTACTGTATGTAATATATATTTACTGAACTTTTGAAATTTTATTTACAGTATATAAAATGTATTTGCTGTACTTTTAGTTAATATTATATGTACAATATATGAAACATATTTACTGTAGTTTTTGATATTTTATGTACAGTATATAAGATATATTTGGTGGCCTTTTGATATTTTATGTAAATTATATAATATATATTTGGTGTAGTTTTTGATATTTTACATAGGGTGTGTAATATATATTTACCGTCCTTTTTGATATTTTCTTTACACTATATAATATACATTTGGTGTAATTTTTGATATTTTATGTACAGTATATTAAATATATTTACTGTAGTTTTTGATATTTTACGTACAGTATATAGGATATATTTGGTGTCCTTCCGATATTTTTTGTAAATTATATAATATATATTTGGTGTAATATTTGATATTTTACATAGGGTGTGTAATATATATTTACTGTATTTTGGATATATTATTTACACTATATAATGTACATTTGGAGTAATTTTTGACATTTTATGTACAGTATATTAAATATAATTACTGTAGTTTTTGATAGTTTATTTACAGTATATATAACACGTTTGGTGTACTTTTTGATATTATATGTACAGTATGCAATATATATTTACTGTAGTTTTTGATATTTTATTTACAGTATACAAAATGTATTTGTTGTACTTTTAGTTAATATTATATGTACAATATATGAAATATATTTACTGTAGTTTTTGATATTTTATGTACAGTATATAAGATATATTTGGTGTCCTTCCGATATTTTTTGTAAAGTGTATAATATATATTTGGTGTAATTTTTGATATTTTACATAGGGTGTGTAATATATATTTACTGTATTTTGGATATATTATTTACACTATATAATGTACATTTGGAGTAATTTTTGATATTTTATGTACAGTATATTAAATATAATTACTGTAGTTTTTTATAGTTTATTTACAGTATATATAACACGTATTTGGTGTACTATTTGATATTTTATGTACAGTATGTAATATATATTTACTGTAATTTTTGATATTTTATTTACTGTATAGAAAATGTATTTGGTGTACTTTTAGTTAATAATATATGTACAATATATGAAATATATATACTGTACTTTTTGATATTTTATGAACAGTATATAAGATATATTTGGTGTCCTTTTGATATTTTATGTAAATTATATAATCTATATTTGGTGTAGTTTTTTATATTTTACATAGGGTGTGTAGTATATATTTACTGTCCTTTTTGATATTTTATTTACAGTATATAATTTACATTTGGTGTAATTTTTGATAATTTATATACAGTACATTGAATATAATTACTGTAGTTTTTGATAATTACAGTATATATAACACATATTTGGTGTACTTTTTGATATTTTATGTACAGTATGTAACATATATTTACTGTAATTTTGATATTTCATTTACAGAATATAAAATGTATTTGGTGTACTTTTAGTTAATATTATATGTACAATATATGAAATATATTTACTGTACTATTTGATATTTTATGTAGAGTATATAAGATATATTTGGTGTCCTTTTGATATTTTATGTAAATTATATAATATACATTTGGTGTAGTTTTTGATATTTTACATAGGGTGTGTCGCATATATTTACTATCCTATTTGATATTTTATTTACAGTTTATATTATACATTTGGTGTAATTTTTGATATTTTATGTACACTATATTAAATATAATTACTGTAGTTTCTGATAGTTTATTTAGAGTATATATAACACATATCTGGTGTACTTTTTGATATTTTATGTACAGTATGTAATATATATTTACTGTAATTTTTGATATTTTATTTACAGTATATAAAATGTATTTGGTGGACTTTTATTTAATATTATATGTACAATATATGTAATATATTTAGTGTACTTTTTGATATTTTACGTACAGTATATAAGATATATTTGGTGTCCTTCCGATATTTTTTGTAAATTATATAATATATATTTGGTGTAAATTTGTATATTTTACATAGGGTGTGTAATATATATTTACTGTATTTTGGATATTTTATTTACACTATATAATGTACATTTGGAGTAATTTTTGATATTTTATGAACAGTATATTGAATATAATTACTGTAGTTTTTGATGGTTTATTTACAGTATATATAACACATATTTGGTGTACTTTTTGATATTTTATGTACAGTATGTAATATAAATTTACTGTACTTTCTGATATTTAATTTACAGTATATAAAATGTATTTGGTGTACTTTTAGTTAATATTATATGTACATTATATGAAATATATTTACTGTAGTTTTTGATATTTTACGTACAGTATATAGGATATATTTGGTGTCCTTTTGATATTTATTGTAAATTATATAATATATATTTGGTGTAGTTTTTGATATTTTACATAGTGTGTGTCATATATATTCACTGTCCTTTTTGATATTTTATTTACAGTATATAATATACATTTGGTGTGATTTTTGTTATTTTATGTACAGCATATTATATATAATTACTGAAGTTTTTGATAGTTTACAGTATATATAACACATATTTGGTGTACTTTTTGATATTTTATGTACAGTATGTAATATATATTTTCTGTACTTTCTAATATTTTATTTACAGTATATAAAATGTATTTGGTGTACTTTTAGTTAATATTATATGTACAATATATGAAATATATTTACTGTAGTTTTTGATATTTTATGTACAGTATATAAGATATATTTGGTGTCCTTTTGATATTTATTGTAAATTATATAATATATATTTGGTGTAGTTTTTGATATTTTACATAGTGTGTGTCATACATATTCTCTCTCCTTTTTGATATTTTATTTACAGTATATAATACACATTTGGTGTGATTTTTGATATTTTATGTACAGTATATTAAATATAATTACTGTAGTTTTTGATAGTTTACAGTATATATAACACATATTTGGTGTACATTTGATATTTTATGTACAGTATGTAATATATATTTACTGTAAATTTGATATTTTATTTACAGTATATAAAATGTATTTGGTGTACTTTTAGTTAAAATTATATGTACAATATATGAAATATATTTACTGTAGTTTTTGCTATTTTACGTACAGTATATAGGATATATTTGTTGTCCTTTTGATATTTATTGTAAATTATATAATATATATTTGGTGTAGTTTTTGATAATTTACATAGTGTGTGTCATGTATATTCACTGTCCTTTTTGATATTTTATTTACAGTATATAATATACATTTGGTGTGATTTTTGATATTTTATGTACAGCATATTATACACAATTACTGAAGTTTTTGATAGTTTACAGTATATATAACACATATTTGGTGTACTTTTTGATAATTTATGTACAGTATGTAATATACATTTACTGTAATTTTTGATATTTTATTTACAGTATAAAAAATGTATTTGGTGTACTTTTAATTAATATTATATATACAATATAAGAAATATATTTACTGTACATTTTGATATTTTATGTACAGTATATAAGATATATTTGGTGTCCTTTTGATATTTTATGTAATTTATATAATATATATTTGGTGTAGTTTGTGATATTTTACATAGGTTGTGTAATATATATTTACGGTATTTTTGATATCATATTTACAGTATATAATATACATTTGGTGTAATTTTTGATATTTTATGTACAGTATATTAAATATATTTACTGTAGTTTTCATAGTTTTTTTACAGTATATATAACACATATTTGGTGTACTTTTTGGTATTTTATGTACAGTATGTAATATATATTTACTGTAATTTTTGATATTTTATTTACAGTATATCAAATGTATTTGGTGTACTTTTGTTTAATAATATATGTACAATATATGAAACATACTGTACTTTTTGATATTTTATGTACAGTATATAAGATATATTTGGTGTCCTATTGATATTTTATGTAAATTATATAATATATATTTGGTGTAGTTTTTGATATTTTACATAGGGTGTGTAGTATGTATTTACTGTCCTTTTTGATATTTTATTTACACTATATAATTTACATTTGGTGTAATTTTTGATAATTTATATACAGTACATTGAATATAATTACTGTAGTTTTTGATAATTACAGTATATACAACAGATATTTGGTGTACTTTTTGATATTTTATGTACAGTATGTAATATATATTGACTGTAATTTTTGATATTTTATTTACAGTATATAAAATGTATTTGGTGTACTTTTAGTTAATATTATATGTACAATATATGAAATATATTTACTGGAGTTTTTATTATTTTACGTACAGTATATAAGATATATTTGGTGTCCTTCCGATATTTTTTGTAAATTATATAATATATATATGGTGTAAATTTGGATATTTTACATAGTGTGTGTAATATATATTTACTGTATTTTGGATATTTTATTTACACTATATAATGTACATTTCAAGTAATTTTTGATATTTTATGTACAGTATATTGAATATAATTACTGTAGTTTTTGATAGTTTATTTACAGTATATATAACACATATTTGGTGAACATTTTGATATTTTATGTACAGTATGTAATATATATTTAGTGTACTTTTCATATTTTATTTACAGTATATAAAATGTATTTGGTGTAATTTTAGTTAATATTAAATGTCCAGTATATGAAATATATTTACTGTACTTTTTGATATTTTATGTACAGTATATAAGATATATTTGGTGTCCTTTTGATATTTTATGTAAATTATATAATATATATTTGGTGTAGTTTTTGATATTTTACATAGTGTGTGTCATATATATTCACTGTCCTTTTTGATATTTTATTTACGGTATATAATATACATTTGGTGTGATTTTTGATATTTTATGTACAGTATATTAAATATAATTACTGTACTTTTTGATAGTTTACAGTATATATAACACATATTTGGTGTACATTTTGATACTTTATGTACAGTATGTAATATATATTTAGTGTAATTTTTGATATTTTATATACAGTATATAAAATGTATTTGGTGTACTTTTAGATAATATCATATGTACAATATATGAAATATATTTACTGTACATTTTGATATTTTATGTACAGTATATAAGATATATTTGGTGACCTTTTGATATTTTATGTAAATTATATAATATATATTTGGAGTAGTTTTTGATATTTTACATAGGGTGTGTCATATATATTTACTGTACTTTTTGATATTTTATTTACAGTAAATAATATGCATTTGGTGCAATTTTTGATATTTTATGTACAGTATATTAAATATAATTACTGTACTTTTGATAGTTTATTTAGAGTATATATAACACATATTTGGTGTACATTTTGATATTTTATGAACAGTATGTAATATATATTTACTGTACTTTTTGATATTTTATTTACAGTATATAAAATGTATTTGTTGTACTTTTAGTTAATATTATATATACAATATATGAAATATATTTACTGTACTTTTTGATATTTTATGTAGAGTAAATAATATATATTTGATGTCCTTTTGATATTTTATGTGAATTTTATAATATATATTTGGTGTAGTTTTTGATATTTTACATAGGGTGTGTAATATATATTTACTGTAATTTTTGATATTTTATTTACAGTAAATAATATACATTTGGTGTATTTTTTGATATTTTATGTACAGTATATTAAATATAATTACTGTAGTTTTTGATAGTTTATTTACAGTATATATAACACATATTTGGTGTAGTTTTTGATATTTTATGTACAGTATGTAATATATATTTTCTGTAATTTTTTATAATTTATTTACATTATATAAAATGTATTTGGTGTACTTTTAGTTAATGTTATATATACAATATATGAAATATATTTACTGTACATTTTGATATTTTATGTACAGTATAGAAGATATATTTGGTGTCCTTTTGATATTTTATTTACATTATACAAAATATATTTGGTGTACTTTTAGTTAATAATATATGTACAATATATGAAATATATACACTGTACTTTATGATATTTTATGTACAATATATAAGATATATTTGGTGACCTCTTTATATTTTATGTAAATTATATAATATATATATGGTGTAGTTTTTGATATTTTACATAGGGTGTGTAGTATATATTTACTGTCCTTTTTGATATTTTATTTACAGTATATAATTTACATTTGGTGTAATTTTTGATATTTTATATACACTACATTGAATATAATTACTGTAGTTTTTGATATTTACAGTATATGTAACACATATTTGGTGTACTTATTGATATTTTATGTACAGTATGTAATATATATTTACTGTAATTTTTGATATTTTATTTACAGTATGTAAAATGTATTTGTTGTTCTTTTAGTTAATATTATATGTACAATATATGAAATATATTTACTGTAGTTTTTGATATTTTACGTAAAGTATATAGGATATATTTGCTGTCCTTCCGATATTTTTTGTAAATTATGTAATATATATTTGGTGTAATTTTTGATATTTTACATAGGGTGTGTAATATATATTTACTGTATTTTGGATATTTTATTTACACTATATAATGTACATTTGGAGTAATTTTTGACACTTTATGTACATTATATTAAATATAATTACTGTAGTTTTTGATAGATTATTTACAGTATATATAAAACATATTTGGTGTATTTTTGATATTTTATGTACAGTATGTAATGTATATTTACTGTACTTTTTGATATTTTATTTACAGTATATAAAATGTATTTGGTGTACTTTTAGTTAATATTATATGTACAATATATGAAATATATTTACTGTACTTTTTGATATTTTGTGTAGAGTATATAAGATATATTTGGTGTCCTTTTGATATTTATTGTAAATTATATAATATATATTTGGTGTAGTTTTTGATATTTTACATAATTTGTGTCATATATATTCACTGTCCTTTTTGATATTTTATTTACGGTATATAATATACATTTGGTGTGATTTTTGATATTTTATGTACAGTATATTGAATATAATAACTGTACTTTTTGATAGTTTACAGTATATATAACACATATTTGGTGTACATTTTGATATTTTATGTACAGTATGTAATATATATTTAGTGTAATTTTTGATATTTTATTTACACTATATAAAATTTATTTGGTGTACTTTTAGTTAATATCATATGTACAATATATGAAATATATTTACTGTACTTTTTGATATTTTATGTACAGTATATAAGATATATTTGGTGTCCTTTTGATATTTTATGTAAATTATATAATATATATTTGGTGTAGCTTTTGATATTTTACATAGGGTGTGTAGTATATATTTACTGTCCTTTTTGATATTTTATTTACAGTATATAATTTACATTTGGTGTAATTTTTGATAATTTATATACAGTACATTGAATATAATTACTGTAGTTTTTGATAATTACAGTATATACAACACATATTTGGTGTACTTTTTGATATTTTATGTACAGTATGTAATATATATTTACTGTAATTTTTGATATTTTATTTACAGTATATAAAATGTATTTGTTGTACTTTTAGTTAATATTATATGTACAATATATGAAATATATTTACTGTAGATTTTGATATTTTACGTACAGTATATAAGATATATTTGGTGTCCTTCCGATATTTTTTGTAAATTATATAATATATATTTGGTGTAAATTTGGATATTTTACATAGGGTGTGTAATATATATTTACTGTATTTTGGATATTTTATTTACACTATATAATGTACATTTGGAGTAATTTTTGATATTTTATGAAGAGTATATTGAATATAATTACTGTAGTTTTTGATGGTTTATTTAAAGTATATATAACACATATTTGGTGTACTTTTTGATATTTTATGTACATTATGTAATATATATTTAGTGTACTTTCTAATATTTTATTTACAGTATATAAAATGTATTTGGTGTACTTTTAGTTAATATTACATGAACAATATATGAAATATATTTACTGTAGTTTTTGATATTTTATGTACAGTATATAAGATATATTTGTTTTCCTTTTGATATTTATTGTAAATTATATAATATATATTTGGTGTAGTTTTTGATATTTTACATAGTGTGTGTCATATATATTCTCTGTCCTTTTTGATATTTTATTTACAGTACATAATATACATTTGGTGTGATTTTTGATGTTTTATGTACAGTATATTAAATATAATTACTGTAGTTTTTGATAGTTTACAGTATATATAACACATATTTGGTGTACTTTTTGATATTTTATGTACAGTATGTAATATATATTTACTGTAATTTTTGATATTTTATTTACACTATATCAAATGTATTTGGTGTACTTTTAGTTAATAATATATGTACAATATATGAAATATATATACTGTACTTTTTTATATTTTATGTCCAGTATATAAGATATATTTGGTGTCCTTTTGATATTTTATGTAAATTATATAATATATATTTGGTGTAGTTTTTGATATTTTACATAGGGAGTGTAGTATATATTTACAGTCCTTTTTGATATTTTATTTACAGTATATAATTTACATTTGGTGTAATTTTTGATAATTTATATACAGTACATTGAATATAATTACTGAAGTTTTTGATAATTACAGTATATACAACACATATTTGGTGTACTTTTTGATATTTTATGTACAGTATGTAATATATATTTACTGTAATTTTTGATAATTTATTAAAAGTATATAAAATGTATCTGTTGTACTTTTAGTTAATATTATATGTACAATATATGAAATATATTTACTGTAGTTTTTGATATTTTACGTACATTATATAAGATATATTTGGTGTCCTTCCGATATTTTTTGTAAATTATATAATATATATTTGGTGTAAATTTGGATATTTTACATAGGGTGTGTAATATATATTTACTGTATTTTAGATATTTTATTTACACCATATAATGTACATTTGGAGTAATTTTTGATATTTTATGTACAGTATATTGAATATAATTACTGTAGTTTTTGATAGTTTATTTACAGTATATATAACACATATTTCGTGTACTTTTTGATATTTTATCTACAGTATGTAATATATATTTACTGTACTTTCAGATATTTTATTTACAGTATATAAAATGTATTTGGTGTACTTTTAGTTAATATTATATGTACAATATATGAAATATATTTACTGTAGTTTTTGATATTTTACGTACAGTATATAGGATATATTTGGTGTCCTTTTGATATTTATTGTAAATTATATAATATATATTTGGTGTAGTTTTTGATATTTTACATAGTGTGTGTCATATATATTCACTGTCCTTTTTGATATTTTATTTACAGTATATAATATACATTTGGGGTGATTTTTGATATTTTATGTACAGCATATTATATATAATTACTGAAGTTTTTGATAGTTTACAGTATATATAACACATACTTGGTGTACTTTTTGATATTTTATGTACAGTATGTAATATATATTTACTGTACATTCTAATATTCTATTTACAGTATATAAAATGTATTTGGTGTACTTTTAGTTAATTTTATATGTAGAATATATGAAATATATTTACTCTAGTTTTTGATATTTTATGTACACTATATAAGATATATTTGGTGTCCTTTTGATATTTATTGTAAATTATATAATATATATTTGGTGTAGTTTTTGATATTTTACATAGTGTGTGTCATATATATTCTCTGTCCTTTTTGATATTTTATTTACAGTATATAATATACATTTGGTGTGATTTTTGATATTTTATGTACAGTATATTAAATATAATTTCTGTAGTTTTTGATAGTTTACAGTATATATAACACATATTTGGTGTAATTTTTGATATTTTATGTACAGTATGTAATATATATTTGCTGTAATTTTTGATATTTTATTTACAGTATATAAAATGTATTTGGTGTACTTTTAGTTAAAATTATATGTACAATATATGAAATATATTTTCTGTAGTTTTTGATATTTTACGTACAGTATATAGGATATATTTGGTGTCCTTTTGATATTTATTGTAAATTACATAATATATATTTGGTGTAGTTTTTGATAATTTACATAGTGTGTGTCATGTATATTCACTGTCCTTTTTGATATTTTATTTACAGTATATAATATACATTTGGTGTAATTTTTGATATTTTATGTACAGCATATTATACATAATTACTGAAATTTTTGATAGTTTACAGTGTATATAACACATATTTCGTGAACTTTTTGATATTTTATGTACAGTATGTAATATATATTTAGTGTCCTTTTCATATTTTTTTTACAGTATATAAAATGTATTTGGTGTACTTTTAGTTAATATTATATGTCCAATATATGAAATATATTTACTGTACTTTTTGATATTTTATGTACAGTATATAAGATATATTTGGTGTCCTTTTGATATTTTATGTAAATTATATAATATATATTTTGTGTAGTTTATGATATTTTACATAGGGTGTGTAGTATATATTTACTGTCCTTTTTGATATTTTATTTACAGTATATAATTTGTATATTGTGTAATTTTTGATAATTTTTATAACGTACATTGAAATTAATTAATGTAGTTTTTGATAATTACAGTATATATAACACTTATTTGGTGTACTTTTTGATATTTTATGTACAGTATGTAATATATATTTACTGTAATTTTTCATATTTTATTTACAGTATATAAAATGTATTTGTTGCACTTTTAGTTAATATTATATGTACAATATATGAAATATATTTACTGGAGTTTTTATTATTTTACGTACAGTATATAAGATATATTTGGTGTCCTTCCGATATTTTTTGTAAATTATATAATATATATTTGGTGTAAATTTGGATATTTTACATAGTGTGTGTAATATATATTTACTGTATTTTGGATATTTTATTTACACTATATAATGTACATTTCAAGTAATTTTTGATATTTTATGTACAGTATATTGAATATAATTACTGTAGTTTTTGATAATTACACAATATATAACACATATTTGGTGTACTTTTTGATATTTTATGTACAGTATGTAATATATATTTACTGTAATTTTTGATATTTTATTTACAGTATATAAAATGTATTTGGTGTACTTTTAGTTAATATTATATGTACAATATATGAAATATATTTACTGTACTTTTTGATATTTTATGTACAGTATATGAGATATATTTGGTGTCCTTTGATATTTATTGTAAATTATAAAATATATACTTGGTGTAGTTTTTGATATTTTACATAGTGTGTGACATATATATTCACTGTCCTTTTTGATATTTTATTTACGGTATATAATATACATTTGGTGTGATTTTTGAAACTTTATGTACAGTATATTAAATATAATTACTGTAGTTTTTGATAGTTTACAGTATATATAACACATATTTGGTGTACTTTTTGATATTTTATGTACAGTATGTAATATATATTTACTGTAATTTTTGATATTTTATTTACACTATATAATATGTATTTGGTGTTCTTTTAGTTAATATTATATGTACAATATATGTAATATATTTACTGTACTTTTTGATATTTTACATACAGTATATAAGATATATTTGATGACCTTCCGATATTTTTTGTAAATTATATAATATATATTTGGTGTAAATTTGGATATTTTACATAGGGTGTGTAATATATATTCACTGTATTTTGGATATTTTATTTACACCATATAATCTACATTTGGAGTAATTTTTGATATTTTATGTACAGTATATTGAATATAATTACTGTAGTTTTTAATAGTTTATTTACAGTATATATAACACATATTTGGTGTACTTTTTGATATTTTATGTATAGTATGTAATATATATTTACTGTAATTTTTGATATTTTATTTACAGTATATAAAATGTATTTGGTGTACTTTTGGTTAATATTATATGTACAATATATGAAATATATTTACTGTAGTTTTTGATATTTTACGTACAGTATATAGGATATATTTGGTGTCCTTCCGATATTTTTTGTAAATTATATAATGTATATTTGGTGTAATATTTGATATTTTACATAGGGTGTGTAATATATATTTACTGTATTTTGGATATATTATTTACACTATATAATGTACATTTGGAGTAATTTTTGACATTTTATGTACAGTATATTAAATATAAATACTGTAGTTTTTGATACTTTATTTACAGTATATATAACACATATTTGGTGTATTTTTGATATTTTATGTACAGTATGTAATGTATATTTACTGTACTTTTTGATATTTTATTTACAGTATATAAAATGTATTTGGTGTACTTTTAGTTAATATTATATGTACAATATATGAAATATATTTACTGTACTTTTTGATATTTTATGTACAGTATATAAGATATACTTGGTGTCCTTTTGATATTTATTGTAAATTATATAATATATATTTTGTGTAGTTTTTGATATTTTACATAGTGTGTGTCATATATATTCACTGACCTTTTTGATATTTTATTTACAGTATATAATATACATTTGGTGTGATTTTTGATATTTTATGTACAGTATATTATATATAATTACTGAAGTTTTTGATAATTTACAGTATATATCACACATATTTGGTGTACTTTTTGATATTTTATGTACAGTATGTAATATATATTTACTGTAATTTTTGATATTTTATTTACAGTATATAAAATGTATTTGGTGAACTTTTAGTTAATAATATATGTACAATATATGAAATATATATACTGTACTTTTCGATATTTTATGTACATCATATAAGATATACTTGGTGTCCTTTTGATATTTTATGTAAATTATATAATATATATTTGGTGTAGTTTTTGATATTTTACATAGGGTGTGTAGTATATATTTAATGTCCTTTTTGATATTTTATTTACAGTATATAATTTACATTTGGTGTAATTTTTGATAATTTATATACAGTACATTGAATATAATTACTGTAGTTTTTGATAATTACAGTATATATAACACATATTTGGTGTACTTTTTGATATTTTATGTACAGTATGTAATATATATTTACTGTATATTTGGATATTTTATTTACAGTATATAAAATGTATTTGGTGTACTTTTAGTTAATATTATATGTACAATATATGAAATATATTTACTGTACTTTTTGATATTTTATGTACACTATATAAGATATATTTGGTGTACTTTTCATATTTTGTGTAAATTATATAATATATATTTGGTGCAGATTTTGATATTTTACATAGGGTGTAATATATATTTACTGTACTTTTTGATATTTTTTTACAGTATATAATATATATTTGGTGTAATTTTTGATATTTCATGTACAGTATATTAAATATAATTACTGTAGTTTTTGATAGTTTATTTACAGTATATATAACACATACTTGGTGTACTTTTTGGTATTTTATGTACTGTATGTAATATATATTTACTGTAGTTTTTGATATTTTATTTACAGTATATAAAATGTATTTGGTGTACTTTTAGTTAATATTATATGTACAATATATGAAATATATTTACTGCACTTTTTGATATTTTATGTACAGTATATAAGATATATTTGGTGTACTGTTGATATTTTATGCAAATTATATAATATATATTTTGTGTAGTTTTTGATAATTTACATAGAGTGTAATATATATTTACTGTCCTTTTTCATATTTTATTTAGAGTATATAATATACATTTGGTGTAATTTTTGATATTTTATGTACACTATATTAAATATAATTACTGTAGTTTTTGATAGTTTTTTTACAGTATATATAACAAATATTTGGTGTATTTTTTGATATTTTATGTACAGTATGTAATATATATTTACTGAATTTTTGAAATTTTATTTACAGTATATAAAATGTATTTGCTGTACTTTTAGTTAATATTATATGTACAATATAAGAAGCAAATTTACTGTAGTTTTTGATATTTTATGTACAGTATATACGATATATTTGGTGTCCTTTTGATATTTTATGTAAATTATAAAATATATATTTGGTGTAGTTTTTGATATTTTACATAGGGTGTGTAATATATATTTACCGTCTTTTTGATATTTTCTTTACACTATATAATATACATTTGGTGTAATTTTTGATATTTTATCTACAGTATATTAAATATAATTACTGTAGTTTTTGATAGTTTATTTACAGTATATATAACACATATTTGGTGTACATTTTGATATTTTATGTACAGTATGTAATATATATTTACTGTATTTTTCAAATTTTATTTACAGTATATCAAATGTATTTGGTCTACTTTTAGTTAATATTATATGTACAATATATGAAATATATTTACTGTACTTTTTGATATTTTATGTTCAGTATATAAGATATATTTGGTGTCCTTTTGATATTTTATGTCAATTATATAATATATATTTGGTGTAGTTTTGATATTTTACATAGAGTGTAATATATATTTACTGTAATTTTTGATATTTTATTTACAGCATATAATATACATTTAGTGTAATTTTTGATATTTTATGTACAGTATATTAAATATAATTACTGTAGTTTTTGATAGTTATTTACAGTATATGTAACACATATTTGGTGTACTTTTTGATATTTTATGTACAGTATGTAATATATATTTACTGTACTTTTTGATATTTTATTTACAGTATATAAAGTGTATTTGGTGAACTTTTAGTTAATATTATATGTACAATACATGAAACATATTTACTGTACTTTTTGATATTTTAAGTAAAGTATATAAGACATACTTGGTGTCCTTTTGATATTTTATGTAAATTATATAAGTTAAATTTGGTGTAGTTTTTGATATTTTACATAGGGTGTGTAATATATATTTACTGTCCTTTTTGATATTTTATTTAGAGTGTATAATATACATTTGGTGTAATTTTTGATATTTTATGTACAGTATATTAAATATAATTACTGAAGATTTTGATAGTTTATTTACAGTATATATAACACATATTTGGTGTACTTTTTGATATTTTATGTACAGTAGATAATATATACTTACTGTACTTTTTGATATTTTATTTACAGTATATAAAATGTATTTGGTGTAGTTTTAGTTAACATTATATGTACAATATATGAAATATATTTACTGTACTTTTTGATATTTTATGTACAGTAGATAATATATACTTACTGTAAATTTTTATATTTTATTTACCGTATGTAAAATGTATTTGTTGTTCTTTTAGTTAATATTATATGTACAATATATGAAATATATTTACTGTACTTTTTGATATTTTATGTACAGTATATAATATATATTTGGTGTTCTTTTGATATTTTATGTAAATTATATAAACTATACTAGGTGTAGTTTTTGATGTTTTACATAGAGTGTAATATATATTTACTGTCATTTTTGATATTTTATTTAGAATGTATAATATACATTTGGTGTAATTATTGATATTTTATGTACAGTATATTAAATATAATTACTGAAGATTTTGATAGTTTATTTACAGTATATATAACACATATTTGGTGTACTTTTTGATATTTTATGTACAGTAGATAATATATACTTACTGTACTTTTTGATATTTTATTTACAGTATATAAAATGTATTTGGTGTAGTTTTAGTTAACATTATATGTACAATATATGAAATATATTTACTGTACTTTTTGATATTTTATGTACAGTATATAATATATATTTGGTGTACTTTTGATATTTTATGTAAATTATATAATATATATTTGGTGTAGTTTTTGATATTTTACATAGAGTGTAATATATATTTACTGTCATTTTTGATATTTTATTTAGAGTGTATAATATACCTTTGGTGTAATTATTGATATTTTATGTACAGTATATTAAATATAATTACTGAAGATTTTGATAGTTTATTTACAGTATATATTACGCATATTTGGTGTACTTTTTGATATTTTATGTACAGTAGATAATATATATTTACTGTAATTTTTGATATTTTATTTACAGTATGTAAAATATATTTCGTGTACTTTTAGTTAATATTATATGTACAATATATGAAAAATATTTACTGTACTTTCTGATATTTTATGTACAATATATAATATATATTTGGTGTACTTTTGATATTTTATGTAAATTATATAATATATATTTGGTGTAGTTTTTGATATTTTACATAGAGTGTAATATATATTTACTGTCATTTTTGATATTTTATTTAGACTGTATAATATACATTTGGTGTAATTTTTGATATTTTATGAACAGTATATTAAATATAATTACTGAAGATTTTGATAGTTTATTTACAGTATATATAACACATATTTGGTGTACTTTTTGATATTTTATGTACAGTAGATATTATATATTTACTGTAATTTTTGATATTATATTTACAGTATGTAAAATGTATTTGGTGTAGTTTTAGTTAATATTACATGTACAATATATGAAATATATTTACTGTACTTTTTGATATTTTATGTACAGTATATAATATATATTTGGTGTACTTTTGATATTTTATGTAAATTATATAATATATATTTGGTGTAGTTTTTGATATTTTACATAGAGTGTAATATATATTTACTGTCATTTTTGATATTTTATTTAGAATGTATAATATACATTTGGTGTAATTTTTGATATTTTATGTACAGTATGTTAAATATAATTACTGAAGATTTTGATAGTTTATTTACAGTATATATAACACATATTTGTTGTACTTTTTGATATTTTATGTGCAGTAGATAATATAAACTTACTGTAATTTTTGATATTTTACTTACAGTATGTAAAATGTATTTGGTGTGCTTTTAGTTAATTTTACATGTACAATCTATGAAATATATTTACTGTACTTTTTGATATTTTATGTACAGTATATAATATATATTTCGTGTACATTTGATATTTTATGTAAATTATTTAATATGTATTTGGTGTAGTTTTTGATATTTTACATAGAGTGTAATATTTATTTACTGTCCTTTTTGATATTTTATTTAGAGTGTATAATATACATTTGTTGTAATTTTTGATATTTTATGAACAGTATATTAAATATAATTACTGAAGATTTTGATAGTTTATTTACAGTATATATAACACATATTTGGTGTACTTTTTGATATTTTATGTACAGTAGATAATATATACTTACTGTAATTTTTGATATTTTATTTACAGTATGTAAAATGTATTTGGTGTACTTTTAGTTATTATTATATATACAATATATGAAATATATTTACTGTACTTTTTGATATTTTTTTGTACAGTATATAATATATATTTGGTGTACTTTTGATATTTTATGTAAATTAAATAATATATATTTGGTGTAGTTTTTGATATTTTACATAGAGTGTAATATATATTTACTGTCCTTTTTGATATTTTATTTAGAGTGTATAATATACATTTGGTGTAATTTTTGATATTTTATGTACAGTATATTAAATATAATTACTGAAGATTTTGATAGTTTATTACAGTATATATATATCCCATATTTGGTGTACTTTTTGATATTTTATGTACAGTAGATAATATATACTTACTGTAATTTTTGATATTTTATTTACAGTATGTAAAATGTATTTGGTGCACTTTTAGTTAATATTATATGTACAATATATGAAATATATTTACTGTACTTTTTGATATTTTATGTAGAGTATATAATATATAATTGGTGTACTTTTGATATTTTATGTAAATTATATAATATATATTTGGTGTAGTTTTTGATATTTTACATAGAGTGTAACATATATTTACTGTCCTTTTCGATATTTTATTTAGAGTGTATAATATACGTTTGGTGTAATTTTTGATATTTTATGAACAGTATATTAAATATAATTACTGAAGATTTTGATAGTTTATTTACAGTATATATAACACATATTTGGTGTGCTTTTTGATATTTTATGTACAGTAGATAATATATACTTACTGTAAATTTTATATTTTATTTACAGTATGTAAAATGTATTTGGTGTAATTTTAGTTAATATTATATGTACAATATATGAAATATATTTACTGTAATTTTTGATGTTCTATGTACAGTAGATAATATATACTTATTGTAATTTTTGATATTTTATTTACAGTATGTAAAATGTATTTGGTGTACTTTTAGGTATTATTATATGTACAATATATGAAATATATTTACTGTACTTTTTGATATTTTATGTACAGTATATAATATATATGGTGTACTTTTGATATTTTATGTAAATTAAATAATATATATTTGGTGTAGTTTTTGATATTTTACATAGAGTGTAATATATATTTACTGTGCTTTTTCATATTTTATTTAGAGTGTATAATATACATTTGGTGTAATTTTTGATATTTTATGTACAGTATATTAAATATAATTACTGAAGATTTTGATAGTTTATTACAGTATATATATATCCCATATTTGGTGTACTTTTTGATATTTTATGTACAGTAGATGATATATACTTACTGTAATTTTTGATATTTTATATACAGTATGTAAAATGTATTTGGTGTACTTTTAGTTAATATTATATGTACAATATATGAAATATATTTACTGTACTTTTTGATATTTTATGTACAGTATATAATATATATTTGGTGTACTTTTGATATTTTATGTAAATTAAATAATATATATTTGGTGTTGTTTTTGATATTTTACATAGAGTGTAATATATATTTACTGTCATTTTTGATATTTTATTTAGAGTGTATAATATACATTTGGTGTAATTTTTTATATTTTATGTACAGTATAATAAATATAATTACTGAAGATTTTGATAGTTTATTTACAGTATATATAACACATATTTGGTGTACTTTTTGATATTTTATGTACAGTAGATTATATATACTTACTGGAATTTTTTATATTTTATTTACTGTATGTAAAATGTATTTGGTGTAATTTTAGTTAATATTATATGTACAATATATGAAATATATTTACTGTACTTTTTGATATTTAATGTACAGTAGATAATATATACTTACTGTAATTTTTTATATTTTATTTAGAGTATGAAAAATGTATTTGGTGTACTTTTAGTTAATATTATATGTACAATATATGAAATATAATTACTGTACTTTTTGATATTTTATGTAGAGTATATAATATATATTTGGTGTACTTTTGATATTTTATGTAAATTATATAATATATATTTGGTGTAGTTTTTGATATTTTACATAGAGTGTAATATATATTTACTGTCCTTTTTGATATTTTATTTAGAGTGTATAATATACGTTTGGTGTAATTTTTGATATTTTATGAACAGTATATTAAATATAATTACTGAAGATTTTGATAGTTTATTTACAGTATATATAACACATATTTGGTGTGCTTTTTGATATTTTATGTACAGTAGATAATATATACTTACTGTAAATTTTATATTTAATTTACAGTATATAAAATGTATTTGGTGTACTTTTAGTTAATATTATATGTACAATATATGAAATATATTTACTGTAATTTTTGATATTCTATGTACAGTAGATATATATACTTACTGTAATTTTTTATATTTTATTTACAGTATGTAAAATGTATTTGGTGTACTTTTAGTTAATATTACATGTACAATATATGAAATATATTTACTGTACTTTTTGATATTTTATGTACAGTATATAATATATATTTGGTGTACTTTTGATATTTTATGTAAATTATATAATATATATTTGGTGTAGTTTTTGATATTTTACATAGAATGTAATATATATTTACTGTCATTTTTGATATTTTATTTAGAATGTATAATATATATTTGGTGTAATTTTTGATATTTTATGTACAGTATGTTAAATATAATTACTGAAGATTTTGATAGTTTATTTACAGTATATATAACACATATTTGGTGTACTTTTTGATATTTTATGTACAGTAGATAATATATACTTACTGTAATTTTTGATATTTTATTTACAGTATGTAAAATGTATTTGGTGTGCTTTTAGTTAATATTACATGTACAATCTATGAAATATATTTACTGTACTTTTTGATATTTTATGTACAGTATATAATATATATTTCGTGTACATTTGATATTTTATGTAAATTATATAATATATATTTGGTGTAGTTTTTGATATTTTACATAGAGTGTAATATATATTTACTGTCCTTTTTGATATTTTATTTAGAGTGTATAATATACATTTGTTGTAATTTTTGATATATTATGAACAGTATATTAAATATAATTACTGAAGATTTTGATAGTTTATTTACAGTATATATAACACATATTCGGTGTACTTTTTGTTATTTAATGTACAGTAGATAATATATACTTACTGTAATTTTTGATATTTTATTTACAGTATGTAAAATGTATTTGGTGTACTTAGTTATTATTATATGTACAATATATGAAATATATTTTCTGTCCTTTTTGATATTTTATTTAGAGTGTATAATATACATTTGGTGTAATTTTTGATATTTTATGAACAGTATATTAAATATAATTACTGAAGATTTTGATAGTTTATTTACAGTATATATAACACATATTTGGTGTACTTTTTCATATTTTATGTACAGTAGATAATATATACTTACTGTAATTTTTTATATGTTATTTACACTATGTAAAATGTATTTGTTGTACTTTTAGTTAATATTATATGTACAATATATGAAATATATTTACTGTACTTTTTGATATTTTATATACAGTATATAATATGTATTTGGTGTACTTTTGATATTTTATGTGAATTATATAATATATATTTGGTGTAGTTTTTGATATTTTACATAGAGTGTAATATATATTTCCTGTCCTTTTTGTTATTTTGTTTGGAGTGTATAATATACATTTGGAGTAATTTTTGATATTTTATGTACAGTATATTAAATATAATTACTGAAGATTTTGATAGTTTATTTACAGTATATATAACACATATTTGGTGTACTTTTTGGTATTTTAAGTACAGTAGATAATATATACTTACTGTAATTTTTTATATTTTATTTACAGCATGTAAAATGTATTTGGTGTACTTTTAGTTAATATTATATGTCCAATATATCAAATATATTTACTGTACTTTTTGATATTTTATGTAAGGTATATAATATATATTTGGTGTACTTTTGATATTTTATGTAAGTTATATAATATATATTTGGTGTAGTTTTTGATACTTTACATAGAGTGTAATATATATTTACTGTCCTTTTTGATATTTTATTTAGAGTGTATAATATACATTTGGTGTAATTTTTGATATTTTATGAACAGTATATTAAATATAATTACTGAAGATTTTGATAGTTTATTTACAGTATTTATAACACATATTTGGTGTACTTTTTGATATTTTATGTACAGTAGATAATATATACTTAATGTAATTTTTGATATTTTATTTACAGTATGTAAAATGTATTTGGTGTACTTTTAGTTAATATTATATTTACTATATATGAAATACATTTACTGTACTATTTGATATATTATGTACAGTAGATAATATATACTTACTGTAATTTATGATATTTTATTTACAGTATGTAAAATGTATTTGGTGGACTTTTAATTAATATTATATGTACAGTATATGAAATATATTTACTGTACTTTTTGATATTTTATGTACAGTATATAATATATATTTGGTGTACTTTTGATATTTTATGTAAATTATATAATATATATTTGGTGTAGTTTTTGATATTTTACATAGAGTGTAATATATATTTACTGTCATTTTTGATATATTATTTATAGTGTATAATGTACATTTGGTGTAATTTTTGATATTTTATGTACAGTATATTAAATATAATTACTGAAGATATTGATAGTTTATTTACAGTATATATAACACATATTTGGTGTACTTTTTGATATTTTATGTACAGTAGATAATATATACTTACTGTAATTTTTGATATTTTATTTACAGTATGTAAAATGTATTTGGTGTACTTTATTTAATATTATATGTACAATATATGAAATATATTTACTGTACTTTTTGATATTTTATGTACAGTAGATAATATATACTTACTGTAATTTTTGATATTTTATTTACAGTGTGTGAAATGTACTTGGTGTACTTTATTTAATATTATATGTACAATATATGAAATACATTTACTGTACTTTTTGATATTTTATGTACAGTATATAATATATATTTCGTGTACTTTTGATATTTTATGTAAATTATATAATATATATTTGGTGTAGTTTTTGATATTTTACATAGAGTGTAATATATATTTACTGTCCTTTTTGATATTTTATTTAGAATGTATAATATACATTTGGTGTAATTTTTGATATTTTATGAACAGTATATTAAATATAATTACTGAAGATTTTGATAGTTTATTTACAGTATATATAACACATATTTGGAGTACTTTTTGATATTTTATGTACAGTAGATAATATATACTTACTGTAATTTTTATATTTTATTTACAGTATGTAAAATGTATTTGTTGTACTTTTAGTTAATATTATATGTACAAAATATGAAATATATTTACTGTACTTTTTGATATTTTATGTACAGTAGTTAATATATACTTACTGTAATTTTTGATATTTTATTTACAGTATGTAAAATGTATTTGGTGTACTTTTAGTTAATATTATATGTACAATATATGAAATATATTTACTGTACTTCTTGATAATTTATGTACAGTATATAATATATATTTGGTGTACTTTTGATATTTTATGTAAATTATATAATATATACTTGGTGTAGTTTTTGATATTTTACATAGAGTGTAATATATAATTACTGTCCTTTTTGATATTTTATTTAGAGTGTATAATATACATTTGGTGTAATTTTTTATATTTTATGAACAGTATATTAAATATAATTACTGAAGATTTTGATAGTTTATTTACAGTATATATAACACATATTTGGTGTACTTTTTGATAGTTTACGTACAGTAGATAATATATACTTACTGTAATTATTTATATTTTATTTACAGTATTTAAAATGTATTTGTTGTACTTTTAGTTAATATTATATGTACAATATATGAAATATATTTACTGTACTTTTTGATATTTTATGTACAGTAGATAATATATACTTACAGTAATTTTTGATATTTTATTTACAGTATGTAAAATGTATTTGGTGTACTTTTAGTTAATATTATATGTACAATATATGAAATATATTTACTGTACTTTTTGATATTTTATGTACAGTATATAATATATATTTGGTGTACTTTTTATATTTTATGTAAATTATATAATATATAATTGGTGTAGTTTTTCATATATTACATAGAGTGTAATATATATTTACTGTCCTTTTTGATATTTTATTTACAGTGTATAATATACATTTGGTGTAGTTTTTGATATTTTATGAACAGTATATTAAATATAATTACTGAAGATTTTGATAGTTTGTTTACAGTATATATAACACATATTTGGTGTACTTTTTGATATTTTATGTACAGTAGATAATATATACTTACTGTAATTTTTATAATTTATTTACAGTATGTAAAATGTATTTGTTGTACTTTTAGTTAATATTATATGTACAATACATGAAATATATTTACTGTACTTTTTGATATTTTATGGACAGTATGTAATATATATTTGGTGTACTTTTGATATTTTATGTAAATTATATAATATATATTTGGTGTAGTTTTTGCTATTTTACATAGTGTGTAATATATATTTACTGTCCTTTTTGATATTTTATTTAGAGTGTATAATATACATTTGGTGTAATTTTTGTTATTTAATGTACAGTATATTAAATATAATTACTGAAGATTTTGATAGTTTATTTACAGTATATATAACACATATTTGGTGTACGTTTTGATATTTTATGTACAGTAGATAATATGTACTTAGTGTAATTTTTGATATTTTATTTACAGTATGTAAAATATATTTGGTGTACCTTTAGTTAATATTATATGTACAATATATCAAATATATTTACTGTACTTTTTGATATTTTATGTACAGTATATAATATATATTTCGTGTACTTTTGATATTTTATGTAAATTATATAATATATATTTGGTGTAGTTTTTGATATTTTACATAGAGTGTAATATATATTTACTGTCATTTTTGATATTTTATTTAGAGTGTATAATATACATTTGGTGTAATTATTGATATTTTATGTACAGTATATTTAATATAATTAATGAAGGTTTTGATAGTTTATTTACAGTATATATAACACATGTTTGGTGTACTTTTTGATATTTTATGTACAGTAGATACTATATACTTACTGTAATTTTTGATATTTTATTTACAGTATGTAAAATATATTTGGTGTACCTTTATTTAATATTATATGTACAATATATGAAATATATTTACCGTACTTTTTGATATCTTATGTACAGTATATAATATATATTTGGTGTACTTTTGATATTTTATGTAAATTATAGAATATATATTTGGTGTAGTTTTTGATATTTTACATAGAGTGTAATATATATTTACTGTCATTTTTGATATTTTATTTAGAGTGTATAATATACCTTTGGTGTAATTATTGATATTTTATGTACAGTATATTAAATATAATTACTGAAGATTTTGATAGTGTATTTACAGTATATATTACGCATATTTGGTGTACTTTTTGCTATTTTATGTACAGTAGATAATATATATTTACTGTAATTTTTGATATTTTATTTACAGTATGTAAAATATATTTCGTGTACTTTTAGTTAATATTATATGTACAATATATGAAATATATTTACTGTACTTTCTGATATTTTATGTACAGTATATAATATATATTTGGTGTACTTTTGTTATTTTATGTAAATTATATAATATATATTTGTTGTAGTTTTTGATATTTTACATAGAGTGTAATATATATTTACTGTCCTTTTTGATATTTAATTTAGAGTGTATAATATAAATTTGGTGTAATTATTGATATTTTATGTACAGTATATTAAATATAATTACTGAAGATTTTGATAGTTTATTTACAGTATATATAACACATATTTGGTGTACTTTTTGATATTTTATGCACAGTAGATAATATATACTTACTGTAATTTTTCATATTTTATTTACAGTATGTAAAATGTATTTGGTGTACTTTTAGTTAATATCATATGTACAATATATGAAATATATTTACTGTACATTTTGATATTTTATGTAATGTATATAATATATATTTGGTGTACTTTTGATATTTTATGTAAATTATATAATATATATTTGGTGTAATTTTTGATATTTTACATAGGGTGTGTAATATATATTTACTGTACTTTTTGATATTTTCTTTACAGTATATAATATACATTTGGTTTAATTTTTGATATTTTATGTACATTATGTAATATATATTTACTGTACTTTTTGATATATTATTTACAGTATAGAAAATGTATTTTGTGTAGTTTTAGTTAATATTATAACTACAATATATGAAATAAAGTTACTGTACTTTTTGATATTTAATGTACAGTATATAATAAATATTTGGTGTACTTTTGATATTTTACGTACAGTATGTAATATATATTTACTGTACTTTTTGATATTTTATTTACAGTATATAAAATGTATTTGGTGTACTTTTAGTTAATATTACATATACAATATATGAAATATATTTACTGTATTTTTGATATTTTATGTACAGTATACAAGATATATTTGCTGTCCTTTTGATATTTTATATAAATTATATAACATATATTTGGTGTAGTTTTTGATGTTTTACATAGGGTGTGTAATATATATTTAATGTACTTTTTGATATTTTGTTTACAGTATATAAAATGTATTTGGTGTAGTTTTAGTTAATATTATATGTACAATATATGAAATATATTTACTGTACTTTTTGATATTTTATGTACAGTATATAATATATATTTGGTGTACTTTTGATATTTTATGAAAAGTATATAATATATATTTGGTGTAGTATTTGATATTTTACATAGAGTGTAATATATATTTACTGTCCTTTTTGATATTTTATTTAGAGTGTATAATATACATTTGGTGTAATTTTTGATATTTAATGTACAGTTTATTAATATAATTACTGAAGATTTTGATAGTTTATTTACAGTATATATAACACATATTTGGTGTACTTTTTGATATTTCATGTACAGTAGATAATATATACTTACTGTAATTTTTTATATTTTATTTACCGTATGTAAAATGTATTTGATGTACTTTTAGTTAACATTATATGTACAATATATGAAATATATTTACTGTACTTTTTGATATTTTATGTACAGTATATAATGTATATTTGGTGTACTTTTGATATTTTATGTAAATTATATAATATATATTTGGTGTAGTTTTTGATATTTTACATAGAGTGTAATATATATTTACTGTCCTTTTTGATATTTTATTTAGTGTGTATAATATACATTTGGTGTAATTTTTGATATTTTATGTACAGTATATTAAATATAATTACTGAAGATTTTGATAGTTTATTTACAGTATATATAACACCTATTTGGTGTACATTTTGATATTTTATGTACGGTAGGTAATATATACTTACTGTAATTTTTGATATTTTATTTACAGTATGTAAAATGTATTTGTTGTTCTTGTAGTTAATATTATATGTACAATATATGAAATATATTTACTGTACTTTTTGATATTTTATGTACAGTATATAATATATATTTGGTGTACTTTTGATATTTTATGTAAATTATATAATATATATTTGGTGTAGTTTTTGTTATTTTACAAAGAATGTATTATATATTTACTGTCGTTTTTGATATTTTATTTAGAGTGTATAATATACATTTGGTGTAATTTTTGATATTTTATGTACAGTATATTAAATATAATTACTGAAGATTTTGATAGTTTATTTACAGTATATATAACACATATTTGGTGTACATTTTGATATTTTATGTACGGTAGATAATATATACTTACTGGAATTTTTGATATTTTACTTACAGTATGTAAAATGTATTTGTTGTCCTTTTAGTTAATATTATATGTACAATATATGAAATATATTTACTGTACTTTTTGATATTTTATGTACAGTATATAATATATATTTGGTGTTCTTTTGATATTTTATGTAAATTATATAATATAAACTTGGTGTTGTTTTTGATATTTTACATAGAGTGTAATATATATTTACTGTCATTTTTGATATTTTATTTAGAATGTATAATATACATTTGGTGTAATTATTGATATTTTATGTACAGTATATTAAATATAATTACTGAAGATTTTGATAGTTTATTTACAGTATATATAACACATATTTGGTGTACTTTTTGATATTTTATGTACAGTAGATAATATATACTTACTGTAATTTTTGCTATTTTATTTACAGTATATAAAATGTATTTGGTGTAGTTTTAGTTAATATTATATGTACAATATATGAAATATATTTACTGTACTTTTTGATATTTTATGTACAATATATAATATATATTTGGTGTATTTTGATATTTTATGTAAATTATATAATATATATTTGGTGTAGTTTTTGATATTTTACATAGAGTGTAATATATATTTACTGTCCTTTTTGATATTTTATTTAGAGTGTATAATATACATTTGGTGTAATTTTTGATATTTTATGTACAGTTTATTATATATAATTACTGAAGATTTTGATAGTTTATTTACAGTATATATAACACATATTTGGTGTACTTTTTGATATTTTATGTACAGTAGATAATATATGTTTACTGTAATTTTTGATATTTTATTTACAGTATATAAAGTGTATTTGGTGTAATTTTAGTTAATATTATATGTACAATATATGAAATATATTTACTGTACTTTTTGATATATATGTACAGTATATCATATATATTTGGTGTACTTTTGATATTTTATGTAAATTATATAATATATATTTGGTGTAGTTTTTGATATTTTACATAGAGTATAATATATATTTACTGTCCTTTTTGATATATTATTTAGAGTGTATAATATATATTTGGTGTAATTTTTGATATTTTATGTACAGTATATTAAATATAATTACTGAAGATTTTGATAGTTTATTTACAGTATATATAACACATATTTGGTGTACTTTTTGATATTTTATGTACGGTAGATAATATATACTTACTGGAATTTTTGATATTTTATTTACAGTATGTAAAATGTATTTGTTGTTCTTTTAGTTAATATTATATGTACAATATATGAAATATATTTACTGTACTTTTTGATATTTTATGTACAGTATATAATATATATTTGGTGTTCTTTTGATATTTTATGTAAATTATATAATATGTATTTTGTGTAGTTTTTGATATTTTACATACAGTGTAATATATATTTACTGTCGCTTTTGATATTTTATTTAGAATGTATAATATACATTTGGTGTAATTATTGATAATTTATGTACAGTATATTAAATATAATTGCTGAAGATTTTGATAGTTTATTTACAGTATGTATAACACATATTTGGTGTACTTTTTGATATTTTATGTACAGTAGATAATATATACTTACTGTAATTTTTGATATTTTATTTACAGTATATAAAATGTATTTGGTGTACTTTTAGTTAATATTATATGTACAATATATGAAATATATTTACTGTACTTTTTGATATATTAGGTACAGTATATAATATATATTTGGTGTACTTTTGATATTTTATGTAAATTATATAATATATATTTGGTGTAGTTTTTGATATTTTACATAGAGTCTAATATATATTTACTGTCCTTTTTAATATTTTATTTAGAGTGTATAATATACATTTGGTGTAATTTTTGATATTTTATGTACAGTATATTAAATATAATTACTGAAGATTTTGATAGCTTACAGTATATATAACACATACTTGGTGTACTTTTTGATATTTTATGTACAGTAGATAATATATACTTACTGTAATTGTTGATATTTTATTTACAGTATGTAAAATGTATTTGTTGTTCTTTTAGTTAATATTATATGTACAATATATGAAATATATTTACTGTACTTTTTGATATTTTATGTACAGTATATAATATATATTTGGTGTACTTTTGATATTTTATGTAAATTATATAATATATATTTGGTGTAGTTTTTGATATTTTACATAGTGTGCAATATATATTTACTGTCCTTTTTGATATTTTATTTAGAGTGTATAATATACATTTGGTGTAATTTTTGATATTTTATGTACAGTATATTAAATATAATTACTGAAGATTTTGATAGTTTATTTACAGTATATATAACACATATTTGGTGTACTTTTTGATATTTTATGTACAGTAGATAATATATACTTACTGTAATTTTTGATATTTTATTTACAGTATGTAAAATGTTTTTGGTGTAGTTTCAGTTAATATTATATGTACAATATATGAAATACATTTACTGTACTTTTTGATATTTTATGTACAGTATATAATATATATTTGGTGTACTTTTGATATTTTATGTAAATTATACAATATATATTTGGTGTAGTTTTGATGTTTTACATAGGGTGTGTAATATATATTTAATGTTCTTTTTGATATTTTATTTACAGTATATAAAATGTATTTGGTGTAGTTTTAGTTAATATTATATGTACAATATATGAAATATATTTACTGTACTTTTTGATAATTTATGTACAGTATATAATATATATTTGGTGTACTTTTGATATTTTATGTAAATTATATAATATATATTTGGTGTAGTTTTTGATATTTTACATAGAGTGTAATATATATTTACTATCCTTTTTGATATTTTATTTAGAGTGTATAATATACATTTGGTGTAATTTTTGATATTTTATGTACAGTATATTAAATATAATTACTGAAGATTTTGATAATTTATTTACAGTATATATAACACATATTTGGTGTACTTTTTGATATTTTATGTACAGTTTATAATATATATTTACTGTAATTTTTGATATTTTATTTACAGTATATAAAATGTATTTGGTGTACTTTTACTTAATATTATATGTACAATATATGAAATATATTTACCGTACTTTTTGATATTTTATGTACAGTATATAATATATATTTGGTGTACTTTTGATATTTTATGTAAATTATATAATATATATTTGGTGTGGTTTTTGATATTTTACATAGTGTATAATATATATTTACTGTCCTTTTTGATATTTTATTTAGAATGTATAATATACATTTGGTGTAATTTTTGATATTTAATGTACAGTATATTAAATATAATTACTGAAGATTTTGATAGTTTATTTACAGTATATATAACACATATTTGGTGTACATTTTGATATTTTATGTACGGTAGATAATATATACTTACTGGAATTTTTGATATTTTACTTACAGTATGTAAAATGTATTTGTTGTTCTTTTAGTTAATATTATACGTACAATATATGAAATATATTTACTGAACTTTTTGATATTTTATGTACAGTACATAATATATATTTGGTGTTCTTTTGATATTTTATGTAAATTATATAATATATATTTGGTGTAGTTTTTGATATTTTACATAGGGTATAATATATATTTACTGTCCTTTTTAATATTTTATTTAGAGTGTATAATATACATTTGGTGTAATTTTTGATATTTTATGTACAGTATATTAAATATAATTACTGAAGATTTTGATAGTTTATTTACAGTATATATAACACATATTTGGTGTACTTTTTGATATTTTATGTACGGAAGATAATATATACTTACTGTAATTTTTGATATTTTATATACAGTATGTAAAAAGTATTTGTTGTTCTTATAGTTAATATTATATGTACAATATGTGAAATATATTTACTGTACTTTTTGATATTTTATGTAAAGTATATAATATATATTTGGTGTACTTTTGATATTTTATGTAAATAATATAATATATATTTGGTGTAGTTTTTGATATTTTACATAGAGTGTAATATATATTTACTGTCCTTTTTTATATTTTATTTAGAATGTATAATATACATTTGGTGTAATTATTGATATTTAATGTACAGTATATTAAATATAATTACTGAAGATTTTGATAGTTTATTTACAGTATATATAACACATATTTGGTGTACTTTTTGATATTTTATGTACAGTAGATAATATATACTTACTGTAATTTTTGATATTTTATTTGCAGTATGTAAAATGTATTTGGTGTACTTTTAGTTAATATTATATGTACAATATATGAAATACATTTACTGTACTTTTTGATATTTTAGGTACAGTATATAATATATATTTGGTGTACTTTTGATATTTTATGTAAATTATACAATATATATTTCGTGTAGTTTTTGATATTTTACATAGAGTGTAATATATATTTACTGTCCTTTTTGATATTTTATTTAGTGTGTATAATATACATTTGGTGAAATTTTTGATATTTTATGTAGAGTATATTAAATATAATTACTGAAGTTTTTGATAGTGTATTTACAGTATATATAACACATATTTGGTGTACTTTTTGATATTTTATGTACAGTAGATAATATAGACTTACTGTAATTTTTCATATTTTATTTACAGTATGTAAAATGTATTTGGTGTACTTTTAGTTAATATTATATGTACAATATATGAAATATATATACTGTACTTTTTGATATTTAATGTACAGTACATAATATATATTTGGTGTACTTTTGATATTTTATGTAAATTATATAATATATATTTTGTGTAGTTTTTGATATTTTACATAGAGTGTAATATATATTTACTGTCCTTTTTGATATTTTATTTAGAGTGTATAATATACATTTGGTGTAATTTTTGATATTTTATGTACCGTATATTATATATAATTACTGAAGATTTTGATAGTTTATTTACAGTATATATATATCCCATATTTGGTGTACTTTTTGATATTTTATGTACAGTAGATAATATATACTTACTGTAATTTTTGATATTTTATTTACAGTATGTAAAATGTATTTGGTGTACTTTTAGTTAATATTATATGTACAATATATGAAATATATTTACTGTACTTTATGATATTTTATGTACAGTATATAATATATATTTGGTGTACTTTTGATATTTTATGTAAATTAAATAATATATATTTGGTGTAGTTTTTGATAATTTACATAGAGTGTTAGATATATTTACTGTCATTTTTGATATTTTATTTAGAGTGTATAATATACATTTGGTGTAATTTTTTATATTTTATGTACAGTATAATAAATATAATTACTGAAGATTTTGATAGTTTATTTACAGTATATATAACACATATTTGGTGTTCTTTTTGATATTTTATGTACAGTAGATAATATATACTTACTGTAATTTTTGATATTTTATTTACTGTATGCAAAATGTATTTGGTGTACTTTTAGTTAATGTTATATGTACAATATATGAAATATATTTACTGTACTTTTTGATATTTTATGTACAGTATATAATATATATTTGGTGTACTTTTGATATTTTATGTAAATTATATAATATATATTTGGTGTAGTTTTTGATATTTTACATAGAGTGAAATATATATTTACTGTCCTTTCTGATATTTTATTTAGAGTGTATAATATACATTTGGTGTAATTTTTGATATTTTATGAACATTATATGAAATATAATTACTGAAGATTTTGATAGTTCATTTACAGTATATATAACGCCTATTTGGTGTACTTTTTGATATATTATGTACAGAAGATTATATATACTTACTGGAATTTTTTATATTTTATTTACAGTATGTAAAATGTATTTGGTGTACTTTTAGTTAATATTATATGTACAATATATGAAATATATTTACTGTACTATTTGATATTTAATGTACAGTAGATAATATATACTTACTGTAATTTTTTATATTTTATTTACAGTATGTAAAATGTATTTGGTGTACTTTTAGTTAATATTACATGTACAATATATGAAATATATTTACTGTACTTTATGATATTTTATGTAAATTATATTATATATTTGGTGTACTTTTGATATTTTAAATAAATTATATAATATATATCTGGTGTAGTTTTTGATATTTTACATACAGTGTAATATATATTTACTGTCCTTTTTGAAAGTTTATTTAGAGTGTATAATATACATTTGGTGTAATTTTTGATATTTTATGAACAGTATATTAAATATAACTACTGAAGATTTTGATAGTTTATTTACAGTATATATAACACATATTTGGTGTACTTTTTGATATTTTATGTACAGTAGATAATATAGACTTACTGTAATTTTTCATATTTTATTTACAGCATGTAAAATGTATTTGGTGTACTTTTAGTTAATATTATATGTACAATATATGAAATATATATACTGTACTTTTTGATATTTAATGTACAGTACATAATATATATTTGGTGTACTTTTGATATTTTATGTAAATTATATAATATATATTTGGTGTAGTTTTTGATATTTTACATAGAGTGTAATATATATTTACTGTCCTTTTTGATATTTTATTTAGAGTGTATAATATACATTTGGTGTAATTTTTGATATTTTATGTACAGTATATTATATATAATTACTGAAGATTTTGATAGTTTATTTACAGTATATATATATCCCATATTTGGTGTACTTTTTGATATTTTATGTACAGTAGATAATATATACTTACTGTAATTTTTGATATTTTATTTACAGTATGTAAAATGTATTTGGTGTACTTTTAGTTAATATTATATGTACAATATATGAAATATATTTACTGTACTTTTTGATATTTTATGTACAGTATATAATATATATTTGGTGTACCTTTGATATTTTATGTAAATTAAATAATATATATTTGGTGTAGTTTTGATAATTTACATAGAGTGTAATATATATTTACTGTCATTTTTGATATTTTATTTAGAGTGTATAATATACATTTGGTGTAATGTTTTATATTTTATGTACAGTATAATAAATATAATTACTGAAGATTTTGATAGTTTATTTACAGTATATATAACACATATTTGGTGTTCTTTTTGATATTTTATGTACAGTAGATAATATATACTTACTGTAATTTTTGATATTTTATTTACTGTATGCAAAATGTATTTGGTGTACTTTTAGTTAATGTTATATGTACAATATATGAAATATATTTACTGTACTTTTTGATATTTTATGTACAGTATATAATATATATTTGGTGTACTTTTGGTATTTTATGTAAATTATATAATATATATTTGGTGTAGTTTTTGATATTTTACATAGAGTGAAATATATATTTACTGTCCTTTTTGATATTTTATTTAGAGTGTATAATATACATTTGGTGTAATTTTTGATATTTTATGAACATTATATGAAATATAATTACTGAAGATTTTGATAGTTCATTTACAGTATATATAACGCCTATTTGGTGTACTTTTTGATATATTATGTACAGTAGATTATATGTACTTACTGGAATTTTTTATATTTTATTTACAGTATGTAAAATGTATTTGGTGTACTTTTAGTTAATATTATATGTACAATATATGAAATATATTTACTGTACTTTTTGATATTTAATGTACAGTAGATAAGATATACTTACTGTAATTTTTTATATTTTATTTACAGTATGTAAAATGTATTTGGTGTACTTTTAGTTAATATTACATGTACAATATATGAAATATATTTGCTGTACTTTTTGATATTTTATGTACAGTATATAATATATATTTGGTGTACTTTTGATATTTTATGTAAATTATATAATATATATTTGGTGTAGTTTTGATATTTTACATAGAGTGTAATATATATTTACTGTCCTTTTTGATATTTTATTTAGAGTGTATAATATACATTTGGTGTAATTTTTGATATTTTATGTACTGTATATTAAATATAATTACTGAAGATTTTGATAGTTTATTACACTATATATATATCCCATATTTGGTGTACTTTTTGATATTTTATGTACAGTAGATAATATATACTTACTGTAATTTTTGATATTTTATTTACAGTATGTAAAATGTATTTGGTGTACTTTTAGTTAATATTATATGTACAATATATGAAATATATTTACGGAACTTTTTGATATTTTATGTACAGTATATAATATGTATTTGGTGTACTTTTGATATTTTATGTAAATTATATAATATATATTTTGTGTAGTTTTTGATATTTTACATATAGTGTAATATATATTTTCTGTCCTTTTTGATATTTTATTTAGAGTGTATAATATACATTTGGTGTAATTTTTGATATTTTATGAACAGTATATTAAATATAATTACTGAAGATTTTGATAGTTTATTTACAGCATATATAACACATATTTGGTGTACTTTTTGGTATTTTATGTACAGTAGATAATATGTACTTAGTGTAATTTTTCATATTTTATTTACAGTATGTAAAATGTATTTGGTGTACTTTTAGTAAATATTATATGCACAATATATGAAATATATTTACTGTACTTTTTGATATTTTATGTACAGTATACAATATATATTTGGTGTACTTTTGATATTTTATGTAAATTATATAATATATATTTGGTGTAGTTTGTGATATTTTACATAGGGTGTGTAATATATATTTAGTGTACTTTTTGATATTTTATTTACAGTAAATAATATACATTTGGTGTAATTTTTGATATTTTATGAACAGTATATTAAATATAATTACTGAAGATTTTGATAGTTTATTTACAGTATAGATAACACATATTTGGTGTACTTTTTCATATTTTATGTACAGTAGATAATATATACTTACTGTAATTTTTTATATTTTATTTACAGTATGTAAAATGTATTTGTTGTACTTTTAGTTAATATTATATGTACAATATATGAAATATATTTACTGTACTTTTTGATATCTTATATACAGTATATAATATGTATTTGGTGTACTTTTGATATTTTATGTAAATTATATAATATATATTTGGTGTAGTTTTTGATATTTTACATAGAGTGAAATATATATTTACTGTCCTTTTTGATATTTTATTTAGAGTGTATAATATACATTTGGTGTAATTTTTGATATTTTATGAACAGTATATTAAATATAATTACTGAAGATTTTGATAGTTCATTTACAGTATATATAACACCTATTTGGTGTACTTTTTGATATTTTATGTACAGTAGATTATATATACTTACTGGAATTTTTTATATTTTATTTACAGTATGTAAAATGTATTTGGTGTACTTTTAGTTAATATTATATGTACAATATATGAAATATATTTACTGTAATTTTTGATATTCTATGTACAGTAGATAATATATACTTACTGTAATTTTTTATATTTTATTTACAGTATGTAAAATGTATTTGGTGTACTTTTAGTTAATATTACATGTACAATATATGAAATATATTTACTGTACTTTTTGATATTTTATGTACAGTATATAATATATATTTGGTGTACTTTTGATATTTTATGTAAATTATATAATATATATTTGTTGTAGTTTTTGATATTTTACATAGAGTGTAATATATATTTACTGTCCTTTTTGATATTTTATTTAGAGTGTATAATATACATTTGGAGTTATTTTTGATATTTCATGTACAGTATATGAAATATAATTACTGAAGATTTTGATAGTTTATTACAGTATATATATATCCCATATTTGGTGTACTTTTTGATATTTTATGTACAGTAGATAATATATACTTACTGTAATTTTTGATATTTTATTTACAGTATGTAAAATGTATTTGGTGTACTTTTAGTTAATATTATATGTACAATATATGAAATATATTTACTGTACTTTTTGATATTTAATGTACAGTAGATAATATATACTTAGTGTAATATTTATATTTTATTTACAGTATGAAAAATGTATTTGGTGTACTTTTAGTTAATATTATATGTACAATATATGAAATATATTTACTGTACTTTTTGATATTTTATGTAGAGTATATAATATATATTTGGTGTACTTTTGATATTTTATGTAAATTATATAATATATATTTGGTGTAGTTTTTGATATTTTACATGGAGTGTAATATATATTTACTGTCCTTTTTGATATTTTATTTAGAGTGTATAATATACGTTTGGTATAATTTTTGATATTTTATGAACAGTATATTAAATATAATTACTGAAGATTTTGATAGTTTATTTACAGTATATATAACACATATTTGGTGTACTTTTTGATATTTTATGTACAGTAGATAATATATACTTACTGTAAATTTTATATTTTATTTACAGTATGTAAAATGTATTTGGTGTACTTTTAGTTAATATTATATGTACAATATATGAAATATATTTACTGTAATTTTTGATATTCTATGTACAGTAGATAATATATACTTACTGTAATTTTTATATTTTATTTACTGTATGTAAAATGTATTTGGTGTACTTTTAGTTAATATTACATGTACAATATATGAAATATATTTACTGTACTTTTTGATATTTTATGTACAGTATATAATATATATTTCGTGTACTTTTGATATTTTATGTAAATTATGCAATATATATTTGGTGTAGTTTTTGATATTTTACATAGAGTGTAATATATATTTACTGTCATTTTTGATATTTTATTTAGAATGTATAATATACATTTGGTGTAATTTTTGATATTTTATGTACAGTATGTTAAATAAAATTACTGAAGATTTTGATAGTTTATTTACAGTATATATAACACATATTTGTTGTACTTTTTGATATTTTATGTACAGTAGATAATATATACTTACTGTAATTTTTGATATTTTATTTACAGTATGTAAAATGTATTTGGTGTGCTTTTAGTTAATATTACATGTACAATCTATGAAATATATTTACTGTACTTTTTGATATTTTATGTACAGTATATAATATATATTTCGTGTACATTTGATATTTTATGTAAATTATATAATATATATTTGGTGTAGTTTTTGATATTTTACATAGAGTGTAATATATATTTACTGTCTTTTTGATATTTTATTTAGAGTGTATAATATACATTTGTTGTAATTTTTGATATTTTATGTACAGTATATTAAATATAATTATTGTAGTTTTTGATAGTTCATTTACAGTATATATAACACATATTTGGTGTACTTTTTGATATTTTATGTACAGTATGTAATATATATTTACTGTAATTGTTGGTATTTTATTTACAGTATATCAAATGTATTTGGTGTACTTTTGTTTAATAATATATGTACAATATATGAAATATACTGTACTTTTTGATATTTTATGTACAGTATATAAGATATATTTGGTGTCCTATTGATATTTTATGTAAATTATATAATATATATTTGGTGTAGTTTTTGATATTTTACATAGGGTGTGTAGTATATATTTACTGTCCTTTTGATATTTTATTTACAGTATATAATTTATATTTGGTGTAATTTTTGATAATTTATATACAGTACATTGAATATAATTACTGTAATTTTTGATAATTACAGTATATATAACACATATTTGGTGTACTTTTTGATATTTTATGTACAGTATGTTATATATATTTACTGTAATTTTTGATATTTTATTTACAGTATATAAAAAGTATGTGGTGTACTTTTAGTTAATATTATATGTACAATATATGAAATATATTTACTGTAGTTTTTGATATTTTACGTACAGTATATAAGATATATTTGTTGTCCTTCTGATATTTTTTGTAAATTATATAATATATATTTGGTGTAAATTTGGATATTTTACATAGGGTGTGTAATATATATTTACTGTATTTTGGATATTTTATTTACAGTATATAATTTACATTTGGTGTAATTTTTGATATTTTATATACAGTACATTGAATATAATTACTGTAGTTTTTGATATTTACAGTATATATAACACATATTTGGTGTACTTTTTGATATTTTATGTACAGTATGTAATATATATTTACTGTACTTTTTGATGTATTATTTACAGTATATAAAATGTATTTGGTGTACTTTTAGTTAATATTATATGTACAATATATGAAATATATTTACTGTACTTTTTGATATTTTATGTACAGTATATAAGATATATTTGGTGTACTGTTGATATTTTATGTAAATTAAATAATATTTATTTGGTGCAGATTTGATATTTTACATAGAGTGTAATATATATTTACTGTAATTTTCATATTTTATTTACAGTATATAATATACATTAGGTGTAATTTTTGATATTTTATGTACTGTATATTAGACATAATTACTGTAGTTTTTGATAGTTTTTTTAGAGTATATATAACACATATTTGGTGTAATTTTTGATATATTATGTACAGTATGTAATGTAAATTTACTGTAATTTTTGATATTTTATTTACAGTATATAAAATGTATTTGGTGTACTTTTAGTAAATGTTATATGTACAATATATGAAATATATTTACTGTACTTTTTGATATTTTATGTAGCATATATAAGGTACACTTGGTGTCCTTTTGATATTTTATGTAAATTATATAATATATATTTTGTGTAGTTTTTGATAATTTACATAGAGTGAAATATATATTTACTGTCCTTTTTCGTATTTTATTTAGATTATATAATATACATTTGGTGTAATTTTTGATATTTTAAGTACAGTATATTAAATATAATTACTGTAGTTTTTGATAGTTTATTTACAGTACATATAACACATATTTGGTGTACTTTTTGATATTTTATGTACTGTATGTAATATATATTTACTGAACTTTTGAAATTTTATTTACAGTATATAAAATGTATTTGCTGTACTTTTAGTTAATATTATATGTACAATATATGAAACATATTTACTGTAGTTTTTGATATTTTATGTACAGTATATAAGATATATTTGGTGGCCTTTTGATATTTTATGTAAATTATATAATATATATTTGGTGTAGTTTTTGATATTTTACATAGGGTGTGTAATATATATTTACCGTCCTTTTTGATATTTTCTTTACACTATATAATATACATTTGGTGTAATTTTTGATATTTTATGTACAGTATATTAAATATATTTACTGTAGTTTTTGATATTTTACGTACAGTATATAGGATATATTTGGTGTCCTTCCGATATTTTTTGTAAATTATATAATATATATTTGGTGTAATATTTGATATTTTACATAGGGTGTGTAATATATATTTACTGTATTTTGTATATATTATTTACAGTATATAATGTACATTTGGAGTAATTTTTGACATTTTATGTACAGTATATTAAATATAATTACTGTAGTTTTTGATAGTTTATTTACAGTATATATAACACGTTTGGTGTACTTTTTGATATTATATGTACAGTATGCAATATATATTTACTGTATTTTTTGATATTTTATTTACAGTATACAAAATGTATTTGTTGTACTTTTAGTTAATATTATATGTACAATATATGAAATATATTTACTGTAGTTTTTGATATTTTATGTACAGTATATAAGATATATTTGGTGTCCTTCCGATATTTTTTGTAAAGTGTATAATATATATTTGGTGTAATTTTTGATATTTTACATAGGGTGTGTAATATATATTTACTGTATTTTGGATATATTATTTACATTATATAATGTACATTTGGAGTAATTTTTGATATTTTATGTACAGTATATTTAATATAATTACTGTAGTTTTTTATAGTTTATTTACAGTATATAGAACACGTATTTGGTGTACTATTTGATATTTTATGTACAGTATGTAATATATATTTACTGTAATTTTTGATATTTTATTTACTGTATAGAAAATGTATTTGGTGTACTTTTAGTTAATAATATATGTACAATATATGAAATATATATACTGTACTTTTCTATATTTTATGTACAGTATATAAGATATATTTGGTGTCCTTTTGATATTTTATGTAAATTATATAATCTATATTTGGTGTAGTTTTTTATATTTTACATAGGGTGTGTAGTATATATTTACTGTCCTTTTTGATATTTTATTTACAGTATATAATTTACATTTGGTGTAATTTTTGATAATTTATATACAGTACATTGAATATAATTACAGTAGTTTTTGATAATTACAGTATATATAACACATATTTGGTGTACTTTTTGATATTTTATGTACAGTATGTAACATATATTTACTGTAATTTTTGATATTTCATTTACAGAATATAAAATGTATTTGGTGTACTTTTAGTTAATATTATATGTACAATATATGAAATATATTTACTGTACTATTTGATATTTTATGTAGAGTATATAAGATATATTTGGTGTCCTTTTGATATTTTATGTAAATTATATAATATACATTTGGTGTAGTTTTTGATATTTTACATAGGGTGTGTCGTATATATTTACTGTCCTATTTGATATTTTATTTACAGTTTATATTATACATTTGGTGTAATTTTTGATATTTTATGTACACTATATTAAATATAATTACTGTAGTTTCTGATAGTTTATTTAGAGTATATATAACACATATCTGGTGTACTTTTTGATATTCTATGTACAGTATGTAATATATATTTACTGTGTTTTCATATTTTATTTACAGTATGTAAAATGTATTTGGTGTACTTTTAGTTAATATTATATGTACAATATGTGAAATATATTTACTGTACTTTTTGATATTTTATGTACGGTATATAATATATATTTGGTGTACATCTGATATTTTATGTAAATTATATAATATATATTTGGTGTAGTTTTTGATATTTTACATAGTGTGTAATATATATTTACTGTCCTTTTTCATATTTCATTTAGTGTATATAATATACATTTGGTGTAATTTTTGATATTTTATGTACAGTATATTAAATAAAATTACTGTAGTTTGTGATAGTATTTTACAGTATATATAACACATATTTGGTGTACTTTTTGATATTTTATGTACAGTATGTAATATACATTTACAGTACTTTTTGATATTTTATTTACCGTATATAAAATGTATTTGGTGTACTTTTAGTTAATATTATATATACAATATATGAAATATATTTACTCTACATTTTGATATTTTATGTACAGTATATAAGATATATTTGGTGTCCTTTTGATATTTTATGTAAATAATATAATATATATTTGGTGTAGTTTTTGATATTTTACATAGGGTGTGTAGTATATATTTACTGTACTTTTTGACAGTTTATTTACAATTTATAATATACATGTGGTGTAATTTTTGATATTTAATATACATTATATTAAATGTAATTTCTGTAGATTTTGATAGTTTATTTACCGTACATAGAACACATATTTGGTGTACTTTTTGATAGTTTATGTACAGAATGTAATATATATTTACTGTAGTTTTTGACATTTTATTTTCAGTATAAAAATATATTTGGTGTACTTTTAGTTAGTCTTATATGTACAATATTTGTAGTATATTTTCTGTTCTTTTTGATATTTTTTTGTACATTATATAAGATATATTTGGTTGCCTTTTGATATTTTATGTAAATTATATAATATATATTTGGTGCAGTTTTGGTATTTTACAAAAGGCGTGCAGTATATATTTACTGTACTTTTTGATATTTTATTTACAGTAAATAATATACATTCGGTGTAATTTTTGATATTTTACTTACAGTATATTAAATATAATTACTGTAGTTTTTGATAGTTAATTTACAGTATATATAACACATATTTGGTGTACTTTTTGATATTTTATATACAGTATGTAATATATATTTACTGTACTTTTTGATATATTATTTACAGTATATAAAATGTATTTGGTTTACTTTTAGTTATTATTATTTCTACAATATATGAAATATATTTACTGTACCTTTTGATATTTTATGTACAGTATATAAGATATATTTGGTGTCCTTTTGATATTTTATGTAAATTATATAATATATATTTGGTGTAGTTTTTGATATTTTTCATAGGATGTGTCATATATATTTACTGTAATTTTGATATTTTATTTACAGTATCAAATATACACTTGGTTTAATTTTTGATATTTTATGTAATATATATTAAACATTATTACTGTAGTATTTGATAGTTTATTTACAATATATATAACACAAACTTGGTGTACTTTTTGATATTTTATGTACAGTATGTAATATATATTCACTGTAATTTCTGATATTTTATTTACACTATATAAAATGTATTTGGTGTACTTTTAGTTAATATTATATGTACAATATATGAAATATATTTACTGTACTTTTGATATTTTATGTACAGTATATAAGATATATTTGGTGTCCTTTTGATATTTTATGTAAATTATATAATATGTATTTGGTGTAGATTGTGATATTTTACATATGGTGTGTAATATATATTTAGTGTACTTTTTGATATTTTATTTACAGTAAATAATATACTTTTGGTGTAATTTTTGATATTTTATGTACAGTATATTATATATAATTACTGTAGTTTTTGATAGTTTATTTACAGTATATATAACACATATTTGGTGTACTTTTTTATATTTTATGTACTGTATGTAATATATATTTACTGTATTTTTGATATTTTATTTACACTATATAAAATGTATTTCGTGTACTTTTAGTTAATATTATATGTACAATATATGAAATATATATACTGTACATGTTGATATTTTATGTACAGTATATTAGATATATTTGGTGTCCTTTTGATATTTTATGTAAATTATATAATATATATTTGGTGTAGATTGTGATATTTTACATATGGTGTGTAATATATATTTACTGTACTTTTTGGTATTTTATTTACAGTAAATAATATACATTTGGTGTAATTTTTGATATTTTATGTACAGTATATTAAATATAATTACTGTAGTTTTTGATAGTTTATTTACAGCATATATAACACACATTTGGTGTACTTTTTGATATTTTATGTACAGTATGTAGTATATATTCACTTTAATTTTTCATATTTTATTTACATTATATAAAGTTTTTTGGTGTACTTTTAGTTAATATTATATATACAATATATGAAAAATATTTACTGTCCTTTTTGATATTTTATGTACAGTATATAGGATATATTTGGTGTCCTTTTCATATTATATGTAAATTATATAATATATATTTTGTGTAGATTGTGATATTTTACATATGGTGTGTAATATATATTTACTGTACTTTTTGAAATTTTATTTACACTATATAAAATGTATTTGGTGTACTTTTAGTTAATATTATATGTACAATATATGAAATATATTTACTGTAATTTTTGATATTTTATGTACAGTATATAAGATATGTTCGGTGTCCTTTTGATATTTTATGTAAATTATATAATATATATTTGGTGTAGATTGTGATATTTTTCATATGGTGTGTAATATATATTTACTGTACATTTTGATATTTTATTTACAGTAAATAATATACATTTGGTGTAATTTTTGATATTTTATGTACAGTATATTAAATTTAATTACTGTAGATTTTGATAGTTTATTTACAGTGTATATAACACATATTTGTTGTACTATTTGATATTTTATGTACAGTATGTAATATAAATTTACTGTACTTTTTGATATTTTATTTACACTATATAAAATGTATTTGGTGTACTTTTAGTAAATATTATATGTACAATATATGAAATATATTTACTGTACTTTTTGGTATTTTATGTACAGTATATAAGTTACATTTGGTGTACTTTTGATATCTTATGAAAATTATATAATATATATTTGGTGTAGATTGTGATATTTTACATATGGTGTGTAATGTATATTTACTGCACTTTTTGATATTTTATTTACTGTAAATAACATACATTTGGTGTAATTTTTTATATTTTATGTACAGTATATTAAATATAATTACTGTAGTTTTTGATAGTTTCTTTAGAGTATATATAACACATATTTGGTGTACTTTTTGATAATATATGTACAGTATGTAATATATAGTTACTGTAATTTTTGATATTTTATTTACACTATATAAAATGTATTTGGTGTACTTTTAGTTAATATTATATATACAATATATGAAATATATTTACTGTACATTTTGATATTTTATGTATAGGATATAAGATATATATGGTGTCCTTTTGATATTTATTGTAAATTTTATAATATATATTTGGTGTAGTTTTTGATATTTTACATAGTGTGTGTCATATATATTCACTGTCCTTTTTGATATTTTATTTACGGTATATAATATACATTTGGGGTGATTTTTGATATTTTATGTACAGTATATTAAATATAATTACTGTAGTTTTTGATAGTTTACAGTATATATAACACATATTTGGTGTACTTTTTGATATTTTATGTACAGTATGTAATATATATTTACTGTAATTTTGATATTTTATATACAGTATATAAAATGTATTTGGTGTACTTTTAGTTAATATTATATGTACAATATATGTAATATATTTACTGTACTTTCTTATATTTTATGTACAGTATATAAGATATATTTGGTGTTCTGTTGATATGTAAATTATATAATATATATTTGGTGCAGTTTTTGATATTTTACATAGAGTGTAATATATATTTACTGTAATTTTCATATATTATTTACAGTATATAATTTACATTTGGTGTAATTTTTGATATTTTATGTACTGTATATTAAACATAATTACTGTAGTTTTTGATAGTTTATTTAGAGTATATAAAACACATATTTGGTGTACTTTTTGATATATTATGTACAGTATGGAATATATATTTACTGTAATTTTTGATATTTTATTTACAGTATATAAAATGTATTTGGTGTACTTTTAGTGAATAATATATGTACAATATATGAAATATATTTACTGTACTTTTTGATATTTTATGTACAGTATAAAAGATATATTTGGTGTCCTTTTGATATTTTATGTAAATTATATAATATATATTTGGTGTAGTTTTTGATATTTTACATAGGGTGTGTAGTAAATATTTACTGTCCTTTTTGATATTTTATTTACAGTATATGATATTCATTAGCTGTAATTTTTGATATTTTTTGAAAAGTATATTAAATATAATTACTGTAGTTTTTGATAGCTTATTTACAGTATATATAACACATATTTGGTGTACTTTTTGATATTTTATGTACAGTATGTAATTTATATTTACTGTACTTTTTCATATTTTATTTACAGTATATAAAATGTATTTGGCGTACTTTTAGTTAATATTATATGTACAATGTATGAAATATATTTACTGTACTTTTTGATATTTATGCACAGTATATAACATATATTTGGTGTCGTTTTGATATTTTATGTAAATTATATAATATATATTTGGTGTGGTTTTTGATATTTTACATAGGGTGTGTAGTATATATTTACTGTCCTTTTTGATATTTTATTTACAGTATATATTATACATTTGGTGTAATTTTTGATATTTTATGTACAGTATATTAAATATAAGTACTGTAGTTTTTGATAGTTTATTAACAGTATATATAACACAAATTTGGTGTACTTTTTGATATTTTATGTACAGTATGTAATACATATTTACTGTACTATTTGATATTTTAATTACACTATATAAAATGTATTTGGTGTACTTTTAGTTAATATTATATGCACAATATATGAAATATATTTACTGTACATTTTGATATTTTATGTACAGTATATAAGATATATTTGGCGTACATTTGATATTTTATGTAAATTATGTAATATATATTTGGTGTAGATTGTGATATTTTACATATGGTCTGTAATATATATTTACTGTACTTTTTGATATATTATTTACAGTACATAATATACATTTGGTGTAATTTTTGATATTTTATGTACAAAATATTAAATATAATTACTGCAGATTTTATAGTTTATTTACAGTATATATAACATATTTGGTGTACTTTTTGATATTTTATGTACAGTATGTAATACATATTTACTGTAATTTTTGATATTTTATTTAGAGTATATAAAATGTATTGGGTGTACTTTTAGTTAATATTATATGTACAATATATGAAATATATTTACTGTAATTTTTGATATTTTATGTACAGTATATAAGATATTTGGTGTCCTTTTGATATTTTATGTAAATTATATATTATATATTTGGTGTAGATTGTGATATTTTACATATGGTGTGTAATATATATTTACTGTACTTTTTGATATTTTATTTACAGTATATAATATACATTTTGTGTAATATTTGATATTTTATGTACAGTACATTAAATATAATTAGTGTAGTTTTTCAAAGATTATTTACAGTATATATAACACATATTTGGGGTACTTTGTGATATTTTACATACAGTATGTAATATATATTTACTGTACTTTTTGATATTTTATTTACAGTATATAAAATGTATTTGGTGTACTTTTAGTTAATATTATATGTACAATATATGAAATATATTTCCTGTACATTTTGATATTTTATGTACAGTATATAAGACATATTTGGTGTCCTTTTGATATTTTATGTAAATTATATAATATATACTTGGTGTAGTTTTTGATATTTTACATAGGGTGTGTAGTATATATTTCCTGTCCTTTTTGATATTTTATTTACAGTAAATAATATACATTTTGTGTAATTTTTGATATTTTATTTAGAGTATATTAAATATAATTACTGTAGTTTTTGATAGTTTATTTACAGTATATATAACACATATTTGGTGTACTTTTTGATATTTTATGTACAGTATGTAATATATATTTACTGTAATTTTTGATATTTTATTTACAGTATATAAAATGTTTTTGGTGTACTTTTAGTTAATATTATATGTACAATATATGAAATATATTTACTGTACTTTTTAACATTTTATGTACAGTATATAAGATATATTTGGTGTCCTTTTGATATTTTATGTAAATTACATAATATATATTTGGTGTAGTTTGTGATAATTTACATAGGGTGTGTAATATATATTTACTGTACTTTTTGATATTTTATTTACAGTATATTACACATTTGGTGTAATTTTTGATATTTTATGTACAGTATATTAAATATAATTATTGTAGTTTTTGATAGTTTATTTACAGTATATATAACAAATATTTGGTGTACTTTTTGATATTTTATTTACAGTATATAATATTCATTTGGTTTAATTTTTGATATTTTATGTGCAGTATATTAAATATAATTACAGTAGTTTTTGATAGTTTATGTACAGTATATATAAGACATATTTGGTGTACTTTTTGATATTTTATGTACAATATGTAATACATATTTACTGTACTTTTTGATATTTTATTTACAGTATATAAAATGTATTTGGTGTACTTTCAGTTAATATTATATGTACAATATATGAAATAAATTTAGTGTACGTTTTGATATTTTATGTACAGTATATAAGGTATATTTGGTGTCCTTTTGATATCTTATGTAAATTATATAATATATATTTGGTGTAGATTGTGATATTTTACATATGGTGTGTAATATATATTTACTGTTCCTTTTGATATTTTATTTACAGTATATAATGTACTTATGGTGTAATATTTGATATTTTATGTACAGTATATTAAATAAAATTACTGTAGTTTTTCATAGTTTATTAACAGTATATATAACACATATTTGGGGTACTTTTGATATTTTCTGTACAGTATGTAATATAAATTTACTGTACTTTTTGATATTTTATTTACAGTATATAAAATGTATTTGGTGTACTTTTAGTTAATATTATATGTACAATATATGAAATATATTTCCTGTACATTTTGATATTTTATGTACCGTATATAAGACATATTTGGTGTCCTTTTGATATTTTATGTAAATTATATAATATATATTTGGTGTAGTTTTTGATATTTTACATAGGGTGTGTAGTATATATTTCCTGTCCTTTTTGATATTTTATTTACAGTAAATAATATACATTTTGTGTAATTTTTGATATTTTATTTAGAGTATATTAAATATAATTACTGTAGTTTTTGATAGTTTATTTACAGTATATATAACACATATTTGGTGTACTTTTTGATATTTTATGTACAGTATGTAATATATATTTACTGTAATTTTTGATATTTTATTTACAGTATATAAAATGTTTTTGGTGTACTTTTAGTTAATATTATATGTACAATATATGAAATATATTTACTGTACTTTTTAACATTTTGTGTACAGTATATAAGATATATTTGGTGTCCTTTTGATATTTTATGTAAATTACATAATATATATTTGGTGTAGTTTGTGATAATTTACATAGGGTGTGTAATATATATTTACTGTACTTTTTGATATTTTATTTACAGTATATTATACATTTGGTGTAATTTTTGATATTTTATGTACAGTATATTAAATATAATTATTGTAGTTTTTGATAGTTTATTTACAGTATATATAACAAATATTTGGTGTACTTTTTGATATTTTATTTACAGTATATAATATTCGTTTGGTTTAATTTTTGATATTTTAAGTGCAGTATATTAAATATAATTACAGTAGTTTTTGATAGTTTATGTACAGTATATATAAGACATATTTGGTGTACTTTTTGATATTTTATGTACAATATGTAATACATATTTACTGTACTTTTTGATATTTTATTTACAGTATATAAAATGTATTTGGTGTACTTTCAGTTAATATTATATGTACAATATATGAAGTAAATTTAGTGTACGTTTTGATATTTTATGTACAGTATATAAGGTATATTTGGTGTCCTTTTGATATCTTATGTAAATTATATAATATATATTTGGTGTAGATTGTGATATTTTACATATGGTGTGTAATATATATTTACTGTTCCTTTTGATATTTTATTTACAGTATATAATATACATATGGTGTAATATTTGATATTTTATGTACAGTATATTAAATAAAATTACTGTAGTTTTTCATAGTTTATTAACAGTATATATAACACATATTTGGGGTACTTTTGATATTTTCTGTACAGTATGTAATATAAATTTACTGTACTTTTTGATATTTTATTTACAGTATATAAAATGTATTTGGTGTACTTTTAGTAAATATTATATGTACAATATATGAAATATATTTCCTGTACATTTTGATATTTTATGTACAGTATATAAGACATATTTGGTGTCCTTTTAATATTTTATGTAAATTATATAATATATATTTGGTGTAGTTTTTGATATTTTACATAGGGTGTGTAGTATATATTTCCTGTCCTTTTTGATATTTTATTTACAGTAAATAATATACATTTTGTGTAATTTTTGATATTTTATTTAGAGTATATTAAATATAATTACTGTAGTTTTTGATAGTTTATTTACAGTATATATAACACATATTTGGTGTACTTTTTGATATTTTATGTACAGTATGTAATATATATTTACTGTAATTTTTGATATTTTATTTACAGTATATAAAATGTTTTTGGTGTACTTTTAGTTAATATTATATGTACAATATATGAAATATATTTACTGTACTTTTTAAGATTTTATGTACAGTATATAAGATATATTTGGTGTCCGTTTTATATTTTATGTAAATTAAATAATATATATTTGGTGTAGTTTGTGATAATTTACATAGGGTGTGTAATATATATTTACTGTACTTTTTTATATTTTATTTACAGTATATTATACATTTGGTGTAATTTTTGATATTTTATGTACAGTATATTAAATATAATTATTGTAGTTTTTGATAGTTTATTTACAGTATATATAACAAATATTTGGTGTACTTTTTGATATTTTATTTACAGTATATAATATTCATTTGGTTTAATTTTTGATATTTTATGTGCAGTATATTAAATATAATTACAGTAGTTTTTGATAGTTTATGTACAGTATATATAAGACATATTTGGTGTACTTTTTGATATTTTATGTACAATATGTAATATATATTTACTGTACTTTTTGATATTTTATTTACAGTATATAAAATGTATTTGGTGTACTTTCAGTTAATATTATATGTACAATATATGAAATAAATTTACTGTACGTTTTGATATTTTATATACAGTATATAAGGTATATTTGGTGTCCTTTTGATATCTTATGTAAATTATATAATATATATTTGGTGTAGATTGTGATATTTTACATATGGTGTGTAATATATATTTACTGTTCCTTTTGATATTTTATTTACAGTATATAATGTACATTTGGTGCAATATTTGATATTTTATGTACAGTATATTAAATATAATTACTGTAGTTTTTCATAGTTTATTAACAGTATATATAACACATATTTGGGGTACTTTTGATATTTTCTGTACAGTATGTAATATAAATTTACTGTACTTTTTGATATTTTATTTACAGTATATAAAATGTATTTGGTGTACTTTTAGTTAATATTATATGTACAATATATGAAATATATTTCCTGTACTTTTTGATATTTTATGTACAGTATATAAGATATATTTAGTGTCCATTTGTTATTTTATGTAAATTATATAATATATTTTTGGTGTAGTTTTTGATATTTCACAGAGGGTGTGTAGTATATATTTACTGTCCTTTTTGATATTTTATTTACAGTATATAGTATACATTTGGTGTAATTTTTGATATTTTATATACAGTATATTAAATATAATTACTGTAGTTTTTGATAATTTATTTACAGTATATTTAACACATGTTTGGTGTACTTTTTGATGTTTTATGTACATTATGTAATATATATTTACTGTACTTTTTATATTTTATTTACAGTATATAAAATGTATTTGGTGTACTGTTAGTTAATATTATATGTACAATATATGAAATATATTTACTGTACTTTTTGATATTTTATGTACAGTATATAAGATATATTTGGTGTACTTTTCACATTTTATGTAAATTATATAATATATATTTGGTGTAGATTGTGATATTTTACATATGGTGTGTAATATATATTTACTGTATTTATGATATTTTATTTACAGTATATAATATACATTTGGTGTAATTTTTCATATTTTATGTACAGTATATTAAATATAATTACTGTAGAATTTATAGTATATTTACAGTATATATAACACGTATTTGGTGTAATTTTTGATATTTTATGTACAGTATGTAATACATATTTACTGTACTTTTTGATATTTTATTTACAGTATATAACATGTATTTTGTGTACTTTTAGTTAATATTATATGTACAATATATGAAATATATTTACTGTAATTTTTGATATTTTATGTACAGTATATAAGATATATTTGGTGTCCTTTTGATATTTAATGTAAATTATATAATATATATTTGGTGTAGTTATTGATATTTTACATAGTGTGTGTAATATATATTTACTGTACTTTTTGATATTTTATTTACAGTATATAATATTCATTTGGTGTAATTTTTGATATTTTATGTACAGTATATTAAATATAATTACAGTAGTTTTTGATAGTTTATGTACAGTATATATAACACATATTTGGTGTACTTTTTGATATTTTATGTACAGTATGTAATATATATTTACTGTAATTTTTGATAATTTATTAAAAGTATATAAAATGTATCTGTTGTACTTTTAGTTAATATTATATGTACAATATATGAAATATATTTACAGTAGTTTTTGATATTTTACGTACAGTATATAAGATATATTTGGTGTCCTTCCGATATTTTTTGTAAATTATATAATATATATTTGGTGTAAATTTGGATATTTTACATAGGGTTTGTAATATATATTTACTGTATTTTGGATATTTTATTTACACCATATAATGTACATTTGGAGTAATTTTTGATATTTTATGTACAGTATATTGAATATAATTACTGTAGATTTTGATAGTTTATTTACAGTATATATAACACATATTTGGTGTACTTTTTGATATTTTATGTACAGTATGTAATATATATTTACTGTACTTTTTGATATTTTATTTACAGTATATACAATGTATTTGGTGTACTTTTAGTTAATGTTATATGTACAATATATGAAATATATTTACTGTATTATTTGATATTTTGCGTACAGTATATAGGATATATTTGGTGTCCTTTTGATATTTAATGTAAATTATATAATATATATTTGGTGTAGTTTTTGATATTTTACATAATGTGTGTCATATATATTCAGTGTCCTTTTTGATATTTTATTTACAGTATATAATATACATTTGGTGTGATTTTTGATATTTTATGTACAGCATATTATATATAATTACTGAAGTTTTTGATAGTTTACAGTATATATAACACATATTTGGTGTACTTTTTGATATTTTATGTACAGTATGTAATATATATTTACTGTAATTTTTGATATTTTATTTACAGTATATCAAATGTATTTGGTGTACTTTTAGTCAATAATATATGTACAATATAGGAAATATATATACTGTACATTTTGTTATTTTATGTAGAGTATATAAGATATATTTGGTGTCCTTTTGATATTTTATGTAAAGTATATAATATATATTTGGTGTAGTTTATGATATTTTACATAGGGTGTGTAGTATATATTTACTGTCCTTTTTGATATTTTATTTACAGTATATAATTTATATTTTGTGTAATTTTTGATAATTTTATACCGTACATTGAATATAATTAATGTAGTATTGATAATTACAGTATATATAACACTTATTTGGTGTACTTTTTGATATTTTATGTACAGTATGTAATATATATTTACTGTAATTTTTGATATTTTTTTACAGTATATAAAATGTATTTCGTGTACTTTCAGTCAATATTATATGTACAATATATGAAATATATTTACTGGAGTTTTTATTATTTTACGTACATTATATAAGATATATTTGGTGTCCTTCCGATATTTTTTGTAAATTATATAATATATATTTGGTGTAAATTTGGATATTTTACATAGTGTGTGTAATATATATTTACTGTATTTTGGATATTTTATTTACATTATATAATGTACATTTCAAGTAATTTTTGATATTTTATGTAGAGTATATTGAATATAATTACTGTAGTTTTTGATAGTTTATTTAAAGTATATATAACACACATTTGGTGAACTTTTTGATATTTTATGTACACTATGTAATATATATTTAGTGTACTTTTCATATTTTATTTACAGTATATAAAATGTATTTGGTGTACTTTTAGTTAATATTATATGTACAATATATGAAATATATTTACTGTACTTTTTGATATTTTATGTACAGTATATAAGATATATTTGGTGTCCTTTTGATATTTTATGTAAATTATATAATATATATTTCGTGTACTTTGTGATATTTTACATAGGGTGTGTAATATATATTTACTGTATTTTTGATATCTTATTTACAGTATACAATATACATTTGGTGTAATTTTTGATATTTTATGTACAGTATATTAAATATAATTACTGTAGTTTTTGATAGTTTACAGTATATATAACACATATTTGGTGTACTTTTTGATATTTTATGTACAGTATGTAATATATATTTACTGAAATTTTTGATATTTTATTTACAGTATATAAAATGTATTTGGTGTACTTTTAGTTAATATTATATGTACAATATATGAAATATAGTTACTGTTCTTTTTTATATTTTATGTACAGCATATAAGATATATTTGGTGTCCATTTGATATTTATTGTAAATTATATAATATATATTTGGAGTAGTTTTTGATATTTTACATAGTGTGTGTCATATATATTTACTGTTCTTTTTGATATTTTATTTACGGTATATAATATACATTTGGTGTGATTTTTGATATTTTATATACAGTATATTAAATATATTTACTGTACTTTTTGATAGTTTACAGTATATATAACACATATTTGGTGTACATTTTGATATTTTATGTACAGTATGTAATATATATTTAGTGTAATTTTTGATATTTTATTTACACTATATAAAATGTATTTGGTGTACTTTTAGTTAATATCATATTTACAATATATGAAATATATTTACTGTACTTTTTGATATTTTATGTACAGTATATAAGATATATTTGGTGACCTTTTGATATTTTATGTAAATTATATAATATATATTTGGTGTAGTTTTTGATATTTTACATAGGGTGTGTAGTATATATTTACTGTCCTTTTTGATATTTTATTTACAGTATATAATTTACATTTGGTGTAATTTTTGATAATTTATATACAGTATATTGAATATAATTACTGTAGTTTTTGATAATTACAGTATATACAACACATATTTGGTGTACTTTTTGATATTTTATGTACAATATGTAATATATATTTACTGTAATTTTTGATATTTTATATACAGTATATAAAATGTATTTGTTGTAGTTTTAGTTAATATTATATGTACAATATATGAAATATATTTACTGGAGTTTTTATTATTTTACGTACAGTATATAAGATATATTTGGTGTCCTTCCGATATTTTTTGTAAATTATATAATATATATTTGGTGTAAATTTGGATATTTTAAATAGTGTGTGTAATATATATTTACTGTATTTTGGATATTTTATTTACACTATATAATGTACATTTCAAGTAATTTTTGATATTTTATGTACAGTATATTGAATATAATTACTGTAGTTTTTGATAGTTTATTTACAGTATATATAACACATATTTGGTGAACTTTTTGATATTTTATGTACAGTATGTAATATATATTTAGTGTACTTTTCATATTTTTTTTACAGTATATAAAATGTATTTGGTGTACTTTTAGTTAATATTATATGTACAATATATGAAATATATTTACTGTACTTTTTGATATTTTATGTACAGTATATAAGATATATTTGGAGTCCTTTTGATATTTTATGTAAATTATATAATATATATTTCGTGTAGTTTGTGATATTTTACATAGGGTGTGTAATATATATTTACTGTATTTTTGATATCTTATTTACAGTATATAATATACATTAGGTGTAATTTTTGATATTTTATGTACAGTATATTAAATATAATTACTGTAGTTTTTGATAGTTTACAGTATATATAACACATATTTGGTGTACTTTTTGATATTTTATGTACAGTATGTAATATATATTTACTGTAATTTTTGATATTTTATTTACAGTATATAAAATGTATTTGGTGTACTTTTAGTTAATAATATATGTACAATATATGAAATAGATATACTGTACTTTTTGATATTTTATGTACAATATATAAGATATATTTGGTGTCCTTTTGATATTTTATGTAAATTATACAATATATAATTTGTGTAGATTTTGATATTTTACATAGGGTGTGTACTGTATATTTACTGTCATTTTTGATATTTTATTTATAGTATATAATTTACATTTGGTGTAATTTTTGATAATTTATATATAGTACATTGAATATAATTACTGTAGTTTTTGATAATTACAGTATATATAACACATATTTGGTGTACTTTTTGATATTTTATGTACAGTATGTTATATATATTTACTGTAATTTTTGATATTTTATTTACAGTATATAAAAAGTATTTGGTGTACTTTTAGTTAATATTATATGTACAATATATGAAATATATTTACTGTAGTTTTTGATATTTTACGTACAGTATATAAGATATATTTGTTGTCCTTCCGATATTTTTTGTAAATTATATAATATATATTTGTTGTAAATTTGGATATTTTACATAGGGTGTGTAATATATATTTACTGTATTTTGGATATTTTATTTACAGTATATAATTTACATTTGGTGTAATTTTTGATATTTTATATACAGTACATTGAATATAATTACTGTAGTTTTTGATATTTACAGTATATATAACACATATTTGGTGTACTTTTTGATATTTTATGTACAGTATGTAATATATATTTACTGTACTTTTTGATATATTATTTACAGTATATAAAATGTATTTGGTGTACTTTTAGTTAATATTATATGTACAATATATGAAATATATTTACTGTACTTTTTGATATTTTATGTACATTATATAAGATATATTTGGTGTACTGTTGATATTTTATGTAAATTAAATAATATTTATTTGGTGCAGATTTGATATTTTACATAGAGTGTAATATATATTTACTGTAATTTTCATATTTTATTTACAGTATATAATATACATTAGGTGTAATTTTTGATATTTTATGTACTGTATATTAGACATAATTTCTGTAGTTTTTGATAGTTTATTTAGAGTATATATAACACATATTTGGTGTAATTTTTGATATATTATGTACAGTATGTAATGTATATTTACTGTAATTTTTGATATTTTATTTACAGTATATAAAATGTATTTGGTGTACTTTTAGTAAATATTATATGTACAATATATGAAATATATTTACTGTACTTTTTGATATTTTATGTAGCATATATAAGGTACACTTGGTGTCCTTTTGATATTTTATGTAAATTATATAATATATAATTTGTGTAGTTTTTGATAATTTACATAGAGTGTAATATATATTTACTGTCCTTTTTCGTATTTTATTTAGCGTATATAATATAAATTTGGTGTAATTTTTGATATTTTAAGTACAGTATATTAAATATAATTACTGTAGTTTTTGATAGTTTATTTACAGTATATATAACACATATTTGTTGTACTTTTTGATATTTTATGTACTTTATGTAATATATATTTACTGAACTTTTGAAATTTTATTTACAGTATATAAAATGTATTTGCTGTACTTTTAGTTAATATTATATGTACAATATATGAAACATATTTACTGTAGTTTTTGATATTTTATGTACAGTATATAAGATATATTTGGTGGCCTTTTGATATTTTATGTAAATTATATAATATATATTTGGTGTAGTTTTTGATATTTTACATAGGGTGTGTAATATATATTTACCGTCCTTTTTGATATTTTCTTTACACTATATAATATACATTTGGTGTAATTTTTGATATTTTATGTACAGTATATTAATTATATTTACTGTAGTTTTTGATATTTTACGTACAGTATATAGGATATATTTGGTGTCCTTCCGATATTTTTTGTAAATTATATAATATATATTTGGTGTAATATTTGATATTTTACATAGGGTGTGTAATATATATTTACTGTATTTTGGATATATTATTTACACTATATAATGTACATTTGGAGTAATTTTTGACATTTTATGTACAGTATATTAAATATAATTACTGTAGTTTTTGATAGTTTATTTACAGTATATATAACACGTTTGGTGTACTTTTTGATATTATATGTACAGTATGCAATATATATTTACTGTAGTTTTTGATATTTTATTTACAGTATACAAAATGTATTTGTTGTACTTTTAGTTAATATTATATGTACAATATATGAAATATATTTACTGTAGTTTTTGATATTTTATGTACAGTATATAAGATATATTTGGTGTCCTTCCGATATTTTTTGTAAAGTGTATAATATATATTTGGTGTAATTTTTGATATTTACATACGGTGTGTAATATATATTTACTGTATTTTGGATATATTATTTACACTATATAATGTACATTTGGAGTAATTTTTGATATTTTATGTACAGTATATTTAATATAATTACTGTAGTTTTTTATAGTTTATTTACAGTATATAGAACACGTATTTGGTGTACTATTTGATATTTTATGTACAGTATGTAATATATATTTACTGTAATTTTTGATATTTTATTTACTGTATAGAAAATGTATTTGGTGTACTTTTAGTTAATAATATATGTACAATATATGAAATATATATACTGTACTTTTTGATATTTTATGTACAGTATATAAGATATATTTGGTGTCCTTTTGATATTTTATGTAAATTATATAATCTATATTTGTTGTAGTTTTTTATATTTTACATAGGGTGTGTAATATATATTTACTGTCCTTTTTGATATTTTATTTACAGTATATAATTTACATTTGGTGTAATATTTGATAATTTATATACAGTACATTGAATTTAATTACTGTAGTTTTTGATAATTACAGTATATATAACACATATTTGGTGTACTTTTTGATATTTTATGTACAGTATGTAACATATATTTACTGTAATTTTTGATATTTCATTTACAGAATATAAAATGTATTTGGTGTACTTTTAGTTAATATTATATGTACAATATATGAAATATATTTACTGTACTATTTGATATTTTATGTAGAGTATATAAGATATATTTGGTGTCCTTTTGATATTTTATGTAAATTATATAATATACATTTGGTGTAGTTTTTGATATTTTACATAGGGTGTGTCGTATATATTTACTGTCCTATTTGATATTTTATTTACAGTTTATATTATACATTTGGTGTAATTTTTGATATTTTATGTACACTATATTAAATATAATTACTGTAGTTTCTGATAGTTTATTTAGAGTATATATAACACATATCTGGTGTACTTTTTGATATTCTATGTACAGTATGTAATATATATTTACTGTGTTTTGATATTTTATTTACAGTATGTAAAATATATTTGGTGTACTTTTAGTTAATATTATATGTACAATATATGAAATATATTTACTGTACTTTTTGATATTTTATGTACGGTATATAATATATATTTGGTGTACATCTGATATTTTATGTAAATTATATAATATATATTTGGTGTAGTTTTTGATATTTTACATAGTGTGTAATATATATTTACTGTCCTTTTTCATATTTCATTTAGTGTATATAATATACATTTGGTGTAATTTTTGATATTTTATGTACAGTATATTAAATAAAATTACTGTAGTTTGTGATAGTATTTTACAGTATATATAACACAAATTTGGTGTACTTTTTGATATTTTATGTACAGTATGTAATACATATTTACTGTACTATTTGATATTTTAATTACACTATATAAAATGTATTTGGTGTACTTTTAGTTAATATTATATGCACAATATATGAAATATATTTACTGTACATTTTGATATTTTATGTACAGTATATAAGATATATTTGGCGTACATTTGATATTTTATGTAAATTATGTAATATATATTTGGTGTAGATTGTGATATTTTACATATGGTCTGTAATATATATTTACTGTACTTTTTGATATATTATTTACAGTACATAATATACATTTGGTGTAATTTTTGATATTTTATGTACAAAATATTAAATATAATTACTGCAGATTTTATAGTTTATTTACAGTATATATAACATATTTGGTGTACTTTTTGATATTTTATGTACAGTATGTAATACATATTTACTGTAATTTTTGATATTTTATTTAGAGTATATAAAATGTATTGGGTGTACTTTTAGTTAATATTATATGTACAATATATGAAATATATTTACTGTAATTTTTGATATTTTATGTACAGTATATAAGATATTTGGTGTCCTTTTGATATTTTATGTAAATTATATATTATATATTTGGTGTAGATTGTGATATTTTACATATGGTGTGTAATATATATTTACTGTACTTTTTGATATTTTATTTACAGTATATAATATACATTTTGTGTAATATTTGATATTTTATGTACAGTACATTAAATATAATTAGTGTAGTTTTTCAAAGATTATTTACAGTATATATAACACATATTTGGGGTACTTTGTGATATTTTACATACAGTATGTAATATATATTTACTGTACTTTTTGATATTTTATTTACAGTATATAAAATGTATTTGGTGTACTTTTAGTTAATATTATATGTACAATATATGAAATATATTTCCTGTACATTTTGATATTTTATGTACAGTATATAAGACATATTTGGTGTCCTTTTGATATTTTATGTAAATTATATAATATATACTTGGTGTAGTTTTTGATATTTTACATAGGGTGTGTAGTATATATTTCCTGTCCTTTTTGATATTTTATTTACAGTAAATAATATACATTTTGTGTAATTTTTGATATTTTATTTAGAGTATATTAAATATAATTACTGTAGTTTTTGATAGTTTATTTACAGTATATATAACACATATTTGGTGTACTTTTTGATATTTTATGTACAGTATGTAATATATATTTACTGTAATTTTTGATATTTTATTTACAGTATATAAAATGTTTTTGGTGTACTTTTAGTTAATATTATATGTACAATATATGAAATATATTTACTGTACTTTTTAACATTTTATGTACAGTATATAAGATATATTTGGTGTCCTTTTGATATTTTATGTAAATTACATAATATATATTTGGTGTAGTTTGTGATAATTTACATAGGGTGTGTAATATATATTTACTGTACTTTTTGATATTTTATTTACAGTATATTACACATTTGGTGTAATTTTTGATATTTTATGTACAGTATATTAAATATAATTATTGTAGTTTTTGATAGTTTATTTACAGTATATATAACAAATATTTGGTGTACTTTTTGATATTTTATTTACAGTATATAATATTCATTTGGTTTAATTTTTGATATTTTATGTGCAGTATATTAAATATAATTACAGTAGTTTTTGATAGTTTATGTACAGTATATATAAGACATATTTGGTGTACTTTTTGATATTTTATGTACAATATGTAATACATATTTACTGTACTTTTTGATATTTTATTTACAGTATATAAAATGTATTTGGTGTACTTTCAGTTAATATTATATGTACAATATATGAAATAAATTTAGTGTACGTTTTGATATTTTATGTACAGTATATAAGGTATATTTGGTGTCCTTTTGATATCTTATGTAAATTATATAATATATATTTGGTGTAGATTGTGATATTTTACATATGGTGTGTAATATATATTTACTGTTCCTTTTGATATTTTATTTACAGTATATAATGTACTTATGGTGTAATATTTGATATTTTATGTACAGTATATTAAATAAAATTACTGTAGTTTTTCATAGTTTATTAACAGTATATATAACACATATTTGGGGTACTTTTGATATTTTCTGTACAGTATGTAATATAAATTTACTGTACTTTTTGATATTTTATTTACAGTATATAAAATGTATTTGGTGTACTTTTAGTTAATATTATATGTACAATATATGAAATATATTTCCTGTACATTTTGATATTTTATGTACCGTATATAAGACATATTTGGTGTCCTTTTGATATTTTATGTAAATTATATAATATATATTTGGTGTAGTTTTTGATATTTTACATAGGGTGTGTAGTATATATTTCCTGTCCTTTTTGATATTTTATTTACAGTAAATAATATACATTTTGTGTAATTTTTGATATTTTATTTAGAGTATATTAAATATAATTACTGTAGTTTTTGATAGTTTATTTACAGTATATATAACACATATTTGGTGTACTTTTTGATATTTTATGTACAGTATGTAATATATATTTACTGTAATTTTTGATATTTTATTTACAGTATATAAAATGTTTTTGGTGTACTTTTAGTTAATATTATATGTACAATATATGAAATATATTTACTGTACTTTTTAACATTTTGTGTACAGTATATAAGATATATTTGGTGTCCTTTTGATATTTTATGTAAATTACATAATATATATTTGGTGTAGTTTGTGATAATTTACATAGGGTGTGTAATATATATTTACTGTACTTTTTGATATTTTATTTACAGTATATTATACATTTGGTGTAATTTTTGATATTTTATGTACAGTATATTAAATATAATTATTGTAGTTTTTGATAGTTTATTTACAGTATATATAACAAATATTTGGTGTACTTTTTGATATTTTATTTACAGTATATAATATTCGTTTGGTTTAATTTTTGATATTTTAAGTGCAGTATATTAAATATAATTACAGTAGTTTTTGATAGTTTATGTACAGTATATATAAGACATATTTGGTGTACTTTTTGATATTTTATGTACAATATGTAATACATATTTACTGTACTTTTTGATATTTTATTTACAGTATATAAAATGTATTTGGTGTACTTTCAGTTAATATTATATGTACAATATATGAAGTAAATTTAGTGTACGTTTTGATATTTTATGTACAGTATATAAGGTATATTTGGTGTCCTTTTGATATCTTATGTAAATTATATAATATATATTTGGTGTAGATTGTGATATTTTACATATGGTGTGTAATATATATTTACTGTTCCTTTTGATATTTTATTTACAGGATATAATGTACTTATGGTGTAATATTTGATATTTTATGTACAGTATATTAAATAAAATTACTGTAGTTTTTCATAGTTTATTAACAGTATATATAACACATATTTGGGGTACTTTTGATATTTTCTGTACAGTATGTAATATAAATTTACTGTACTTTTTGATATTTTATTTACAGTATATAAAATGTATTTGGTGTACTTTTAGTTAATATTATATGTACAATATATGAAATATATTTCCTGTACATTTTGATATTTTATGTACAGTATATAAGACATATTTGGTGTCCTTTTAATATTTTATGTAAATTATATAATATATATTTGGTGTAGTTTTTGATATTTTACATAGGGTGTGTAGTATATATTTCCTGTCCTTTTTGATATTTTATTTACAGTAAATAATATACATTTTGTGTAATTTTTGATATTTTATTTAGAGTATATTAAATATAATTACTGTAGTTTTTGATAGTTTATTTACAGTATATATAACACATATTTGGTGTACTTTTTGATATTTTATGTACAGTATGTAATATATATTTACTGTAATTTTTGATATTTTATTTACAGTATATAAAATGTTTTTGGTGTACTTTTAGTTAATATTATATGTACAATATATGAAATATATTTACTGTACTTTTTAAGATTTTATGTACAGTATATAAGATATATTTGGTGTCCGTTTGATATTTTATGTAAATTACATAATATATATTTGGTGTAGTTTGTGATAATTTACATAGGGTGTGTAATATATATTTACTGTACTTTTTTATATTTTATTTACAGTATATTATACATTTGGTGTAATTTTTGATATTTTATGTACAGTATATTAAATATAATTATTGTAGTTTTTGATAGTTTATTTACAGTATATATAACAAATATTTGGTGTACTTTTTGATATTTTATTTACAGTATATAATATTCATTTGGTTTAATTTTTGATATTTTATGTGCAGTATATTAAATATAATTACAGTAGTTTTTGATAGTTTATGTACAGTATATATAAGACATATTTGGTGTACTTTTTGATATTTTATGTACAATATGTAATATATATTTACTGTACTTTTTGATATTTTATTTACAGTATATAAAATGTATTTGGTGTACTTTCAGTTAATATTATATGTACAATATATGAAATAAATTTACTGTACGTTTTGATATTTTATATACAGTATATAAGGTATATTTGGTGTCCTTTTGATATCTTATGTAAATTATATAATATATATTTGGTGTAGATTGTGATATTTTACATATGGTGTGTAATATATATTTACTGTTCCTTTTGATATTTTATTTACAGTATATAATGTACATTTGGTGTAATATTTGATATTTTATGTACAGTATATTAAATATAATTACTGTAGTTTTTCATAGTTTATTAACAGTATATATAACACATATTTGGGGTACTTTTGATATTTTCTGTACAGTATGTAATATAAATTTACTGTACTTTTTGATATTTTATTTACAGTATATAAAATGTATTTGGTGTACTTTTAGTTAATATTATATGTACAATATATGAAATATATTTCCTGTACTTTTTGATATTTTATGTACAGTATATAAGATATATTTAGTGTCCATTTGTTATTTTATGTAAATTATATAATATATTTTTGGTGTAGTTTTTGATATTTCACAGAGGGTGTGTAGTATATATTTACTGTCCTTTTTGATATTTTATTTACAGTATATAGTATACATTTGGTGTAATTTTTGATATTTTATATACAGTATATTAAATATAATTACTGTAGTTTTTGATAATTTATTTACAGTATATTTAACACATGTTTGGTGTACTTTTTGATGTTTTATGTACATTATGTAATATATATTTACTGTACTTTTTATATTTTATTTACAGTATATAAAATGTATTTGGTGTACTGTTAGTTAATATTATATGTACAATATATGAAATATATTTACTGTACTTTTTGATATTTTATGTACAGTATATAAGATATATTTGGTGTACTTTTCACATTTTATGTAAATTATATAATATATATTTGGTGTAGATTGTGATATTTTACATATGGTGTGTAATATATATTTACTGTATTTATGATATTTTATTTACAGTATATAATATACATTTGGTGTAATTTTTCATATTTTATGTACAGTATATTAAATATAATTACTGTAGAATTTATAGTATATTTACAGTATATATAACACGTATTTGGTGTAATTTTTGATATTTTATGTACAGTATGTAATACATATTTACTGTACTTTTTGATATTTTATTTACAGTATATAACATGTATTTTGTGTACTTTTAGTTAATATTATATGTACAATATATGAAATATATTTACTGTAATTTTTGATATTTTATGTACAGTATATAAGATATATTTGGTGTCCTTTTGATATTTAATGTAAATTATATAATATATATTTGGTGTAGTTATTGATATTTTACATAGTGTGTGTAATATATATTTACTGTACTTTTTGATATTTTATTTACAGTATATAATATTCATTTGGTGTAATTTTTGATATTTTATGTACAGTATATTAAATATAATTACAGTAGTTTTTGATAGTTTATGTACAGTATATATAACACATATTTGGTGTACTTTTTGATATTTTATGTACAGTATGTAATATATATTTACTGTAATTTTTGATAATTTATTAAAAGTATATAAAATGTATCTGTTGTACTTTTAGTTAATATTATATGTACAATATATGAAATATATTTACAGTAGTTTTTGATATTTTACGTACAGTATATAAGATATATTTGGTGTCCTTCCGATATTTTTTGTAAATTATATAATATATATTTGGTGTAAATTTGGATATTTTACATAGGGTTTGTAATATATATTTACTGTATTTTGGATATTTTATTTACACCATATAATGTACATTTGGAGTAATTTTTGATATTTTATGTACAGTATATTGAATATAATTACTGTAGATTTTGATAGTTTATTTACAGCATATATAACACATATTTGGTGTACTTTTTGATATTTTATGTACAGTATGTAATATATATTTACTGTACTTTTTGATATTTTATTTACAGTATATACAATGTATTTGGTGTACTTTTAGTTAATGTTATATGTACAATATATGAAATATATTTACTGTATTATTTGATATTTTGCGTACAGTATATAGGATATATTTGGTGTCCTTTTGATATTTAATGTAAATTATATAATATATATTTGGTGTAGTTTTTGATATTTTACATAATGTGTGTCATATATATTCAGTGTCCTTTTTGATATTTTATTTACAGTATATAATATACATTTGGTGTGATTTTTGATATTTTATGTACAGCATATTATATATAATTACTGAAGTTTTTGATAGTTTACAGTATATATAACACATATTTGGTGTACTTTTTGATATTTTATGTACAGTATGTAATATATATTTACTGTAATTTTTGATATTTTATTTACAGTATATCAAATGTATTTGGTGTACTTTTAGTCAATAATATATGTACAATATAGGAAATATATATACTGTACATTTTGTTATTTTATGTAGAGTATATAAGATATATTTGGTGTCCTTTTGATATTTTATGTAAAGTATATAATATATATTTGGTGTAGTTTATGATATTTTACATAGGGTGTGTAGTATATATTTACTGTCCTTTTTGATATTTTATTTACAGTATATAATTTATATTTTGTGTAATTTTTGATAATTTTATACCGTACATTGAATATAATTAATGTAGTATTGATAATTACAGTATATATAACACTTATTTGGTGTACTTTTTGATATTTTATGTACAGTATGTAATATATATTTACTGTAATTTTTGATATTTTTTTACAGTATATAAAATGTATTTCGTGTACTTTCAGTCAATATTATATGTACAATATATGAAATATATTTACTGGAGTTTTTATTATTTTACGTACATTATATAAGATATATTTGGTGTCCTTCCGATATTTTTTGTAAATTATATAATATATATTTGGTGTAAATTTGGATATTTTACATAGTGTGTGTAATATATATTTACTGTATTTTGGATATTTTATTTACATTATATAATGTACATTTCAAGTAATTTTTGATATTTTATGTAGAGTATATTGAATATAATTACTGTAGTTTTTGATAGTTTATTTAAAGTATATATAACACACATTTGGTGAACTTTTTGATATTTTATGTACACTATGTAATATATATTTAGTGTACTTTTCATATTTTATTTACAGTATATAAAATGTATTTGGTGTACTTTTAGTTAATATTATATGTACAATATATGAAATATATTTACTGTACTTTTTGATATTTTATGTACAGTATATAAGATATATTTGGTGTCCTTTTGATATTTTATGTAAATTATATAATATATATTTCGTGTACTTTGTGATATTTTACATAGGGTGTGTAATATATATTTACTGTATTTTTGATATCTTATTTACAGTATACAATATACATTTGGTGTAATTTTTGATATTTTATGTACAGTATATTAAATATAATTACTGTAGTTTTTGATAGTTTACAGTATATATAACACATATTTGGTGTACTTTTTGATATTTTATGTACAGTATGTAATATATATTTACTGAAATTTTTGATATTTTATTTACAGTATATAAAATGTATTTGGTGTACTTTTAGTTAATATTATATGTACAATATATGAAATATAGTTACTGTTCTTTTTTATATTTTATGTACAGCATATAAGATATATTTGGTGTCCATTTGATATTTATTGTAAATTATATAATATATATTTGGAGTAGTTTTTGATATTTTACATAGTGTGTGTCATATATATTTACTGTTCTTTTTGATATTTTATTTACGGTATATAATATACATTTGGTGTGATTTTTGATATTTTATATACAGTATATTAAATATATTTACTGTACTTTTTGATAGTTTACAGTATATATAACACATATTTGGTGTACATTTTGATATTTTATGTACAGTATGTAATATATATTTAGTGTAATTTTTGATATTTTATTTACACTATATAAAATGTATTTGGTGTACTTTTAGTTAATATCATATTTACAATATATGAAATATATTTACTGTACTTTTTGATATTTTATGTACAGTATATAAGATATATTTGGTGACCTTTTGATATTTTATGTAAATTATATAATATATATTTGGTGTAGTTTTTGATATTTTACATAGGGTGTGTAGTATATATTTACTGTCCTTTTTGATATTTTATTTACAGTATATAATTTACATTTGGTGTAATTTTTGATAATTTATATACAGTATATTGAATATAATTACTGTAGTTTTTGATAATTACAGTATATACAACACATATTTGGTGTACTTTTTGATATTTTATGTACAATATGTAATATATATTTACTGTAATTTTTGATATTTTATATACAGTATATAAAATGTATTTGTTGTAGTTTTAGTTAATATTATATGTACAATATATGAAATATATTTACTGGAGTTTTTATTATTTTACGTACAGTATATAAGATATATTTGGTGTCCTTCCGATATTTTTTGTAAATTATATAATATATATTTGGTGTAAATTTGGATATTTTAAATAGTGTGTGTAATATATATTTACTGTATTTTGGATATTTTATTTACACTATATAATGTACATTTCAAGTAATTTTTGATATTTTATGTACAGTATATTGAATATAATTACTGTAGTTTTTGATAGTTTATTTACAGTATATATAACACATATTTGGTGAACTTTTTGATATTTTATGTACAGTATGTAATATATATTTAGTGTACTTTTCATATTTTTTTTACAGTATATAAAATGTATTTGGTGTACTTTTAGTTAATATTATATGTACAATATATGAAATATATTTACTGTACTTTTTGATATTTTATGTACAGTATATAAGATATATTTGGAGTCCTTTTGATATTTTATGTAAATTATATAATATATATTTCGTGTAGTTTGTGATATTTTACATAGGGTGTGTAATATATATTTACTGTATTTTTGATATCTTATTTACAGTATATAATATACATTAGGTGTAATTTTTGATATTTTATGTACAGTATATTAAATATAATTACTGTAGTTTTTGATAGTTTACAGTATATATAACACATATTTGGTGTACTTTTTGATATTTTATGTACAGTATGTAATATATATTTACTGTAATTTTTGATATTTTATTTACAGTATATAAAATGTATTTGGTGTACTTTTAGTTAATAATATATGTACAATATATGAAATAGATATACTGTACTTTTTGATATTTTATGTACAATATATAAGATATATTTGGTGTCCTTTTGATATTTTATGTAAATTATACAATATATAATTTGTGTAGATTTTGATATTTTACATAGGGTGTGTACTGTATATTTACTGTCATTTTTGATATTTTATTTATAGTATATAATTTACATTTGGTGTAATTTTTGATAATTTATATATAGTACATTGAATATAATTACTGTAGTTTTTGATAATTACAGTATATATAACACATATTTGGTGTACTTTTTGATATTTTATGTACAGTATGTTATATATATTTACTGTAATTTTTGATATTTTATTTACAGTATATAAAAAGTATTTGGTGTACTTTTAGTTAATATTATATGTACAATATATGAAATATATTTACTGTAGTTTTTGATATTTTACGTACAGTATATAAGATATATTTGTTGTCCTTCCGATATTTTTTGTAAATTATATAATATATATTTGTTGTAAATTTGGATATTTTACATAGGGTGTGTAATATATATTTACTGTATTTTGGATATTTTATTTACAGTATATAATTTACATTTGGTGTAATTTTTGATATTTTATATACAGTACATTGAATATAATTACTGTAGTTTTTGATATTTACAGTATATATAACACATATTTGGTGTACTTTTTGATATTTTATGTACAGTATGTAATATATATTTACTGTACTTTTTGATATATTATTTACAGTATATAAAATGTATTTGGTGTACTTTTAGTTAATATTATATGTACAATATATGAAATATATTTACTGTACTTTTTGATATTTTATGTACATTATATAAGATATATTTGGTGTACTGTTGATATTTTATGTAAATTAAATAATATTTATTTGGTGCAGATTTGATATTTTACATAGAGTGTAATATATATTTACTGTAATTTTCATATTTTATTTACAGTATATAATATACATTAGGTGTAATTTTTGATATTTTATGTACTGTATATTAGACATAATTTCTGTAGTTTTTGATAGTTTATTTAGAGTATATATAACACATATTTGGTGTAATTTTTGATATATTATGTACAGTATGTAATGTATATTTACTGTAATTTTTGATATTTTATTTACAGTATATAAAATGTATTTGGTGTACTTTTAGTAAATATTATATGTACAATATATGAAATATATTTACTGTACTTTTTGATATTTTATGTAGCATATATAAGGTACACTTGGTGTCCTTTTGATATTTTATGTAAATTATATAATATATAATTTGTGTAGTTTTTGATAATTTACATAGAGTGTAATATATATTTACTGTCCTTTTTCGTATTTTATTTAGCGTATATAATATAAATTTGGTGTAATTTTTGATATTTTAAGTACAGTATATTAAATATAATTACTGTAGTTTTTGATAGTTTATTTACAGTATATATAACACATATTTGTTGTACTTTTTGATATTTTATGTACTTTATGTAATATATATTTACTGAACTTTTGAAATTTTATTTACAGTATATAAAATGTATTTGCTGTACTTTTAGTTAATATTATATGTACAATATATGAAACATATTTACTGTAGTTTTTGATATTTTATGTACAGTATATAAGATATATTTGGTGGCCTTTTGATATTTTATGTAAATTATATAATATATATTTGGTGTAGTTTTTGATATTTTACATAGGGTGTGTAATATATATTTACCGTCCTTTTTGATATTTTCTTTACACTATATAATATACATTTGGTGTAATTTTTGATATTTTATGTACAGTATATTAATTATATTTACTGTAGTTTTTGATATTTTACGTACAGTATATAGGATATATTTGGTGTCCTTCCGATATTTTTTGTAAATTATATAATATATATTTGGTGTAATATTTGATATTTTACATAGGGTGTGTAATATATATTTACTGTATTTTGGATATATTATTTACACTATATAATGTACATTTGGAGTAATTTTTGACATTTTATGTACAGTATATTAAATATAATTACTGTAGTTTTTGATAGTTTATTTACAGTATATATAACACGTTTGGTGTACTTTTTGATATTATATGTACAGTATGCAATATATATTTACTGTAGTTTTTGATATTTTATTTACAGTATACAAAATGTATTTGTTGTACTTTTAGTTAATATTATATGTACAATATATGAAATATATTTACTGTAGTTTTTGATATTTTATGTACAGTATATAAGATATATTTGGTGTCCTTCCGATATTTTTTGTAAAGTGTATAATATATATTTGGTGTAATTTTTGATATTTACATACGGTGTGTAATATATATTTACTGTATTTTGGATATATTATTTACACTATATAATGTACATTTGGAGTAATTTTTGATATTTTATGTACAGTATATTTAATATAATTACTGTAGTTTTTTATAGTTTATTTACAGTATATAGAACACGTATTTGGTGTACTATTTGATATTTTATGTACAGTATGTAATATATATTTACTGTAATTTTTGATATTTTATTTACTGTATAGAAAATGTATTTGGTGTACTTTTAGTTAATAATATATGTACAATATATGAAATATATATACTGTACTTTTTGATATTTTATGTACAGTATATAAGATATATTTGGTGTCCTTTTGATATTTTATGTAAATTATATAATCTATATTTGTTGTAGTTTTTTATATTTTACATAGGGTGTGTAATATATATTTACTGTCCTTTTTGATATTTTATTTACAGTATATAATTTACATTTGGTGTAATATTTGATAATTTATATACAGTACATTGAATTTAATTACTGTAGTTTTTGATAATTACAGTATATATAACACATATTTGGTGTACTTTTTGATATTTTATGTACAGTATGTAACATATATTTACTGTAATTTTTGATATTTCATTTACAGAATATAAAATGTATTTGGTGTACTTTTAGTTAATATTATATGTACAATATATGAAATATATTTACTGTACTATTTGATATTTTATGTAGAGTATATAAGATATATTTGGTGTCCTTTTGATATTTTATGTAAATTATATAATATACATTTGGTGTAGTTTTTGATATTTTACATAGGGTGTGTCGTATATATTTACTGTCCTATTTGATATTTTATTTACAGTTTATATTATACATTTGGTGTAATTTTTGATATTTTATGTACACTATATTAAATATAATTACTGTAGTTTCTGATAGTTTATTTAGAGTATATATAACACATATCTGGTGTACTTTTTGATATTCTATGTACAGTATGTAATATATATTTACTGTGTTTTGATATTTTATTTACAGTATGTAAAATATATTTGGTGTACTTTTAGTTAATATTATATGTACAATATATGAAATATATTTACTGTACTTTTTGATATTTTATGTACGGTATATAATATATATTTGGTGTACATCTGATATTTTATGTAAATTATATAATATATATTTGGTGTAGTTTTTGATATTTTACATAGTGTGTAATATATATTTACTGTCCTTTTTCATATTTCATTTAGTGTATATAATATACATTTGGTGTAATTTTTGATATTTTATGTACAGTATATTAAATAAAATTACTGTAGTTTGTGATAGTATTTTACAGTATATATAACACATATTTGGTGTACTTTTTGATATTTTATGTACAGTATGTAATATATATTTACAGTACTTTTTGATATTTTATTTACCGTATATAAAATGTATTTGGTGTACTTTTAGTTAATATTATATATACAATATATGAAATATATTTACTGTACATTTTGATATTTTATGTACAGTATATAAGATATATTTGGTGTCCTTTTGATATTTTATGTAAATAATATAATATATATTTGGTGTAGTTTTTGATATTTTACATAGGGTGTGTAGTATATATTTACTGTACTTTTTGACAGCTTATTTACAATTTATAATATACATGTGGTGTAATTTTTGATATTTAATATACATTATATTAAATGTAATTTCTGTAGATTTTGATAGTTTATTTACCGTACATAGAACACATATTTGGTGTACTTTTTGATAGTTTATGTACAGAATGTAATATATATTTACTGTACTTTTTGACATTTTATTTTCAGTATAAAAATGTATTTGGTGTAATTTTAGTTAGTCTTATATGTACAATATTTGTAATATATTTTCTGTTCTTTTTGATATTTTTTTGTACATTATATAAGATATATTTGGTTGCCTTTTGATATTTTATGTAAATTATATAATATATATTTGGTGCAGTTTTGGTATTTTACAAAAGGCGTGCAGTATATATTTACTGTACTTTTTGATATTTTATTTACAGTAAATAATATACATTCGGTGTAATTTTTGATATTTTACTTACAGTATATTAAATATAATTACTGTAGTTTTTGATAGTTTATTTACAGTATATATAACACATATTTGGTGTACTTTTTGATATTTTATATACAGTATGTAATATATATTTACTGTACTTTTTGATATATTATTTACAGTATATAAAATGTATTTGGTTTACTTTTAGTCATTATTATTTCTACAATATATGAAATATATTTACTGTACATTTTGATATTTTATGTACAGTATATAAGATATATTTGGTGTCCTTTTGATATTTTATGTAAATTATATAATATATATTTGGTGTAGTTTTTGATATTTTTCATAGGGTGTGTCATATATATTTACTGTACTTTTTGATATTTTATTTACAGTATCAAATATACACTTGGTTTAATTTTTGATATTTTATGTAATATATATTAAACATTATTACTGTAGTATTTGATAGTTTATTTACAATATATATTTCACACACTTGGTGTACTTTTTGATATTTTATGTACAGTATGTAATATATATTCACTGTAATTTTTGATATTTTACTTACACTATATAAAATGTATTTGGTGTACTTTTAGTTAATATTATATGTACAATATATGAAATATATTTACTGTACTTTTGATATTTTATGTACAGTATATAAGATATATTTGGTGTCCTTTTGATATTTTATGTAAATTATATAATATGTATTTGGTGTAGATTGTGATATTTTACATATGGTGTGTAATATATATTTAGTGTACTTTTTGATATTTTATTTACAGTAAATAATATACTTTTGGTGTAATTTTTGATATTTTATGTACAGTATATTATATATAATTACTGTAGTTTTTGATAGTTTATTTACAGTATATATAACACATATTTGGTGTACTTTTTTATATTTTATGTACTGTATGTAATATATATCTTCTGTATTTTTGATATTTTATTTACACTATATAAAATGTATTTCGTGTACTTTTAGTTAATATTATATGTACAATATATGAAATATATATACTGTACTTGTTGATATTTTATGTACAGTATATTAGATATATTTGGTGTCCTTTTGATATTTTATGTAAATTATATAATATATATTTGGTGTAGATTGTGATATTTTACATATGGTGTGTAATATATATTTACTGTACTTTTTGGTATTTTATTTACAGTAAATAATATACATTTGGTGTAATTTTTGATATTTTATGTACAGTATATTAAATATAATTACTGTAGTTTTTGATAGTTTATTTACAGCATATATAACACACATTTGGTGTACTTTTTGATATTTTATGTACAGTATGTAGTATATATTCACTGTAATTTTTCATATTTTATTTACACTATATAAAGTTTTTTGGTGTACTTTTAGTTAATATTATATGTACAATATATGAAATATATTTACTGTACCTTTTGATATTTTATGTACAGTATATAGGATATATTTGGTGTCCTTTTGATATTATATGTAAATTATATAATATATATTTTGTGTAGATTGTGATATTTTACATATGGTGTGTAATATATATTTACTGTACTTTTTGAAATTTTATTTACACTATATAAAATGTATTTGGTGTACTTTTAGTTAATATTATATGTACAATATATGAAATATATTTACTGTACTTTTTGGTATTTTATGTACAGTATATAAGACATGTTTGGTGTCCGTTTGATATTTTAAGTAAATTATATAATATATATTTGGTGTAGATTGTGATATTTTTCATATGGTGTGTAATATATATTTACTGTACATTTTGATATTTTATTTACAGTAAATAATATACATTTAGTGTAATTTTTGATATTTTATGTACAGTATATTAAATTTAATTACTGTAGATTTTGATAGTTTATTTACAGTGTATATAACACATATTTGTTGTACTATTTGATATTTTATGTACAGTATGTAATATAAATTTACTGTACTTTTTGATATTTTATTTATAGTATATAAAATGTATTTGGTGTAATTTTAGTTAATATTATATGTACAATATATGAAATATATTTACTGTACATTTTGGTATTTTATGTACAGTAGATAAGGTATATTTGGTGTCCTTTTGATATTTTATGTAAATTATATAATATATATTTTGTGTAGTTTGTGATATTTTACATAGGGTGTGTAATATATATTTACTGTACTTTTTGTTATTTTATTTACAGTAAATAATATACATTTGGTGTAATTTTTGATATTTTATATACAGTATATTAAATATAATTACTGTAGTTTTTGATAGTTTATTTACAGTATATATAACACATATTTGGTGTACTTTTTGATATTTTATGTACAGTATGTAATATATATTCACTGTAATTTTTGATATTTTATTTACACTATATAAAATGTATTTGGTGTACTTTTAGTAAATATTATATGCACAATATATGAAATATATTTACTGTACTTTTTGGTATTTTATGTACAGTATATAAGTTACATTTGGTGTACTTTTGATATCTTATGAAAATTATATAATATATATTTGGTGTAGATTGTGATATTTTACATATGGTGTGTAATGTATATTTACTGCACTTTTTGATATTTTATTTACTGTAAATAACATACATTTGGTGTAATTTTTTATATTTTATGTACAGTATATTAAATATAATTACTGTAGTTTTTGATAGTTTATTTAGAGTATATATAACACATATTTGGTGTACTTTTTGATAATATATGTACAGTATGTAATATATAGTTACTGTAATTTTTGATATTTTATTTACACTATATAAAATGTATTTGGTGTACTTTTAGTTAATATTATATGTACAATATATGAAATATATTTACTGTACTTTTTGATATTTTATGTACAGGATATAAGATATATTTGGTGTCCTCTTGATATTTATTGTAAATTTTATAATATATATTTGGTGTAGTTTTTGATATTTTACATAGTGTGTGTCATATATATTCACTGTCCTTTTTGATATTTTATTTACGGTATATAATATACATTTGGTGTGATTTTTGATATTTTATGTACAGTATATTAAATATAATTACTGTAGTTTTTGATAGTTTACAGTATATATAACACATATTTGGTGTACTTTTTGATATTTTATGTACAGTATGTAATATATCTTTACTGTAATTTTTGATATTTTTTATACAGTATATAAAATGTATTTGGTGTACTTTTAGTTAATATTATATGTACAATATATGTAATATATTTACTGTACTTTCTTATATTTTATGTACAGTATATAAGATATATTTGGTGTTCTGTTGATATGTTATGTAAATTATATAATATATATTTGGTGCAGTTTTTGATATTTTACATAGAGTGTAATATATATTTACTGTAATTTTCATATATTATTTACAGTATATAATTTACATTTGGTGTAATTTTTGATATTTTATGTACTGTATATTAAACATAATTACTGTAGTTTTTGATAGTTTATTTAGAGTATATAAAACACATATTTGGTGTACTTTTTGATATATTATGTACAGTATGGAATGTATATTTACTGTAATTTTTGATATTTTATTTACAGTATATAAAATGTATTTGGTGTACTTTTAGTGAATAATATATGTACAATATATGAAATATATTTACTGTACTTTTTGATATTTTATGTACAGTATAAAAGATATATTTGGTGTCCTTTTGATATTTTATGTAAATTATATAATATATATTTGGTGTAGTTTTTGATATTTTACATAGGGTGTGTAGTAAATATTTACTGTCCTTTTTGATATTTTATTTACAGTATATGATATTCATTAGCTGTAATTTTTGATATTTTTTGAAAAGTATATTAAATATAATTACTGTAGTTTTTGATAGATTATTTACAGTATATATAACACATATTTGGTGTACTTTTTGATATTTTATGTACAGTATGTAATTTATATTTACTGTACTTTTTCATATTTTATTTACAGTATATAAAATGTATTTGGCGTACTTTTAGTTAATATTATATGTACAATGTATGAAATATATTTACTGTACTTTTTGATATTTATGCACAGTATATAACATATATTTGGTGTCGTTTTTATATTTTATGTAAATTTTATAATATATATTTGGTGTGGTTTTTGATATTTTACATAGGGTGTGTAGTATATATTTACTGTCCTTTTTGATATTTTATTTACAGTATATATTATACATTTGGTGTAATTTTTGATATTTTATGTATAGTATATTAAATATAAGTACTGTAGTTTTTGATAGTTTATTAACAGTATATATAACACATATTTGGTGTACTTTTTGATATTTTATGTACAGTATGTAATACATATTTACTGTACTATTTGATATTTTAATTACACTATATAAAATGTATTTGGTGTACTTTTAGTTAATATTATATGCACAATATATGAAATATATTTACTGTACATTTTGATATTTTATGTACAGTATATAAGATATATTTGGCGTACATTTGATATTTTATGTAAATTATGTAATATATATTTGGTGTAGATTGTGATATTTTACATATGGTGTGTAATATATATTTACTGTACTTTTTGATATTTTATTTACAGTACATAATATACATTTGGTGTAATTTTTGATATTTTATGTACAGAATATTAAATATAATTACTGCAGATTTTATAGTTTATTTACAGTATATATAACATATTTGGTGTACTTTTTGATATTTTATGTACAGTATGTAATACATATTTACTGTAATTTTTGATATTTTATTTAGAGTATATAAAATGTATTGGGTGTACTTTTAGTTAATATTATATGTACAATATATGAAATATATTTACTGTAATTTTTGATATTTTATGTACAGTATATAAGATATTTGGTGTCCTTTTGATATTTTATGTAAATTATATAATATATATTTGGTGTAGATTGTGATATTATACATATGGTGTGTAATATATATTTACTGTACTTTTTGATATTTTATTTACAGTATATAATATACATTTGGTGTAATATTTGATATTTTATGTACAGTACATTAAATATAATTAGTGTAGTTTTTCAAAGATTATTTACAGTATATATAACACATATTTGGGGTACTTTGTGATATTTTATATACAGTATGTAATATATATTTACTGTACTTTTTGATATTTTATTTACAGTATATAAAATGTATTTGGTGTACTTTTAGTTAATATTATATGTACAATATATGAAATATATTTCCCGTACATTTTGATATTTTATGTACAGTATATAAGACATATTTGGTGTCCTTTTGATATTTTATGTAAATTATATAATATATATTTGGTGTAGTTTATGATATTTTACATAGGGTGTGTAGTATATATTTCCTGTCCTTTTTGATATTTTATTTACAGTAAATAATATACATTTTGTGTAATTTTTGATATTTTATTTAGAGTATATTAAATATAATTACTGTAGTTTTTGATAGTTTATTTACAGTATATATAACACATATTTGGTGTACTTTTTGATATTTTATGTACAGTATGTAATATATATTTACTGTAATTTTTGATATTTTATTTACAGTATATAAAATGTTTTTGGTGTACTTTTAGTTAATATTATATGTACAATATATGAAATATATTTACTGTACTTTTTAACATTTTATGTACAGTATATAAGATATATTTGGTGTCCTTTTGATATTTTATGTAAATTACATAATATATATTTGTTGTAGTTTGTGATAATTTACATAGGGTGTGTAATATATATTTACTGTACTTTTTTATATTTTATTTACAGTATATTATACATTTGGTGTAATTTTTGATATTTTATGTACAGTATATTAAATATAATTATTGTAGTTTTTGATAGTTTATTTACAGTATATATAACAAATATTTGGTGTACTTTTTGATATTTTATTTACAGTATATAATATTCATTTGGTTTAATTTTTGATATTTTATGTGCAGTATATTAAATATAATTACAGTAGTTTTTGATAGTTTATGTACAGTATATATAAGACATATTTGGTGTACTTTTTGATATTTTATGTACAATATGTAATATATATTTACTGTACTTTTTGATATTTTATTTACAGTATATAAAATGTATTTGGTGTACTTTCAGTTAATATTATATGTACAATATATGAAATAAATTTACTGTACGTTTTGATATTTTATGTACAGTATATAAGGTATATTTGGTGTCCTTTTGATATCTTATGTAAATTATATAATATATATTTGGTGTAGTTTTTGATATTTTACATAGGGTGTGTAGTAAATATTTACTGTCCTTTTTGATATTTTATTTACAGTATATGATATTCATTAGCTGTAATTTTTGATATTTTTTGAAAAGTATATTAAATATAATTACTGTAGTTTTTGATAGCTTATTTACAGTATATATAACACATATTTGGTGTACTTTTTGATATTTTATGTACAGTATGTAATTTATATTTACTGTACTTTTTCATATTTTATTTACAGTATATAAAATGTATTTGGCGTACTTTTAGTTAATATTATATGTACAATGTATGAAATATATTTACTGTACTTTTTGATATTTATGCACAGTATATAACATATATTTGGTGTCGTTTTGATATTTTATGTAAATTTTATAATATATATTTGGTGTGGTTTTTGATATTTTACATAGGGTGTGTAGTATATATTTACTGTCCTTTTTGATATTTTATTTACAGTATATATTATACATTTGGTGTAATTTTTGATATTTTATGTACAGTATATTAAATATAAGTACTGTAGTTTTTGATAGTTTATTAACAGTATATATAACACATATTTGGTGTACTTTTTGATATTTTATGTACAGTATGTAATACATATTTACTGTACTATTTGATATTTTAATTACACTATATAAAATGTATTTGGTGTACTTTTAGTTAATATTATATGCACAATATATGAAATATATTTACTGTACATTTTGATATTTTATGTACAGTATATAAGATATATTTGGCGTACATTTGATATTTTATGTAAATTATGTAATATATATTTGGTGTAGATTGTGATATTTTACATATGGTGTGTAATATATATTTACTGTACTTTTTGATATTTTATTTACAGTACATAATATACATTTGGTGTAATTTTTGATATTTTATGTACAGAATATTAAATATAATTACTGCAGATTTTATAGTTTATTTACAGTATATATAACATATTTGGTGTACTTTTTGATATTTTATGTACAGTATGTAATACATATTTACTGTAATTTTTGATATTTTATTTAGAGTATATAAAATGTATTGGGTGTACTTTTAGTTAATATTATATGTACAATATATGAAATATATTTACTGTAATTTTTGATATTTTATGTACAGTATATAAGATATTTGGTGTCCTTTTGATATTTTATGTAAATTATATAATATATATTTGGTGTAGATTGTGATATTTTACATATGGTGTGTAATATATATTTACTGTACTTTTTGATATTTTATTTACAGTATATAATATACATTTGGTGTAATATTTGATATTTTATGTACAGTACATTAAATATAATTAGTGTAGTTTTTCAAAGATTATTTACAGTATATATAACACATATTTGGGGTACTTTGTGATATTTTATATACAGTATGTAATATATATTTACTGTACTTTTTGATATTTTACTTACAGTATATAAAATGTATTTGGTGTACTTTTAGTTAATATTATATGTACAATATATGAAATATATTTCCCGTACATTTTGATATTTTATGTACAGTATATAAGACATATTTGGTGTCCTTTTGATATTTTATGTAAATTATATAATATATATTTGGTGTAGTTTATGATATTTTACATAGGGTGTGTAGTATATATTTCCTGTCCTTTTTGATATTTTATTTACAGTAAATAATATACATTTTGTGTAATTTTTGATATTTTATTTAGAGTATATTAAATATAATTACTGTAGTTTTTGATAGTTTCTTTACAGTATATATAACACATATTTGGTGTACTTTTTGATATTTTATGTACAGTATGTAATATATATTTACTGTAATTTTTGATATTTTATTTACAGTATATAAAATGTTTTTGGTGTACTTTTAGTTAATATTATATGTACAATATATGAAATATATTTACTGTACTTTTTAACATTTTATGTACAGTATATAAGATATATTTGGTGTCCTTTTGATATTTTATGTAAATTACATAATATATATTTGGTGTAGTTTGTGATAATTTACATAGGGTGTGTAATATATATTTACTGTACTTTTTTATATTTTATTTACAGTATATTATACATTTGGTGTAATTTTTGATATTTTATGTACAGTATATTAAATATAATTATTGTAGTTTTTGATAGTTTATTTACAGTATATATAACAAATATTTGGTGTACTTTTTGATATTTTATTTACAGTATATAATATTCATTTGGTTTAATTTTTGATATTTTATGTGCAGTATATTAAATATAATTACAGTAGTTTTTGATAGTTTATGTACAGTATATATAAGACATATTTGGTGTACTTTTTGATATTTTATGTACAATATGTAATATATATTTACTGTACTTTTTGATATTTTATTTACAGTATATAAAATGTATTTGGTGTACTTTCAGTTAATATTATATGTACAATAAATGAAATAAATTTACTGTACGTTTTGATATTTTATGTACAGTATATAAGGTATATTTGGTGTCCTTTTGATATCTTATGTAAATTATATAATATATATTTGGTGTAGTTTTTGATATTTTACATAGGGTGTGTAGTAAATATTTACTGTCCTTTTTGATATTTTATTTACAGTATATGATATTCATTAGCTGTAATTTTTGATATTTTTTGAAAAGTATATTAAATATAATTACTGTAGTTTTTGATAGCTTATTTACAGTATATATAACACATATTTGGTGTACTTTTTGATATTTTATGTACAGTATGTAATTTATATTTACTGTACTTTTTCATATTTTATTTACAGTATATAAAATGTATTTGGCGTACTTTTAGTTAATATTATATGTACAATGTATGAAATATATTTACTGTACTTTTTGATATTTATGCACAGTATATAACATATATTTGGTGTCGTTTTGATATTTTATGTAAATTTTATAATATATATTTGGTGTGGTTTTTGATATTTTACATAGGGTGTGTAGTATATATTTACTGTCCTTTTTGATATTTTATTTACAGTATATATTATACATTTGGTGTAATTTTTGATATTTTATGTACAGTATATTAAATATAAGTACTGTAGTTTTTGATAGTTTATTAACAGTATATATAACACATATTTGGTGTACTTTTTGATATTTTATGTAGAGTATGTAATACATATTTACTGAACTATTTGATATTTTAATTACACTATATAAAATGTATTTGGTGTACTTTTAGTTAATATTATATGCACAATATATGAAATATATTTACTGTACATTTTGATATTTTATGTACAGTATATAAGATATATTTGGCGTACATTTGATATTTTATGTAAATTATGTAATATATATTTGGTGTAGATTGTGATATTTTACATATGGTGTGTAATATATATTTACTGTACTTTTTGATATTTTATTTACAGTACATAATATACATTTGGTGTAATTTTTGATATTTTATGTACAGAATATTAAATATAATTACTGCAGATTTTATAGTTTATTTACAGTATATATAACATATTTGGTGTACTTTTTGATATTTTATGTACAGTATGTAATACATATTTACTGTAATTTTTGATATTTTATTTAGAGTATATAAAATGTATTGGGTGTACTTTTAGTTAATATTATATGTACAATATATGAAATATATTTACTGTAATTTTTGATATTTTATGTACAGTATATAAGATATTTGGTGTCCTTTTGATATTTTATGTAAATTATATAATATATATTTGGTGTAGATTGTGATATTTTACATATGGTGTGTAATATATATTTACTGTACTTTTTGATATTTTATTTACAGTATATAATATACATTTGGTGTAATATTTGATATTTTATGTACAGTACATTAAATATAATTAGTGTAGTTTTTCAAAGATTATTTACAGTATATATAACACATATTTGGGGTACTTTGTGATATTTTATATACAGTATGTAATATATATTTACTGTACTTTTTGATATTTTATTTACAGTATATAAAATGTATTTGGTGTACTTTTAGTTAATATTATATGTACAATATATGAAATATATTTCCCGTACATTTTGATATTTTATGTACAGTATATAAGACATATTTGGTGTCCTTTTGATATTTTATGTAAATTATATAATATATATTTGGTGTAGTTTATGATATTTTACATAGGGTGTGTAGTATATATTTCCTGTCCTTTTTGATATTTTATTTACAGTAAATAATATACATTTTGTGTAATTTTTGATATTTTATTTAGAGTATATTAAATATAATTACTGTAGTTTTTGATAGTTTCTTTACAGTATATATAACACATATTTGGTGTACTTTTTGATATTTTATGTACAGTATGTAATATATATTTACTGTAATTTTTGATATTTTATTTACAGTATATAAAATGTTTTTGGTGTACTTTTAGTTAATATTATATGTACAATATATGAAATATATTTACTGTACTTTTTAACATTTTATGTACAGTATATAAGATATATTTGGTGTCCTTTTGATATTTTATGTAAATTACATAATATATATTTGGTGTAGTTTGTGATAATTTACATAGGGTGTGTAATATATATTTACTGTACTTTTTTATATTTTATTTACAGTATATTATACATTTGGTGTAATTTTTGATATTTTATGTACAGTATATTAAATATAATTATTGTAGTTTTTGATAGTTTATTTACAGTATATATAACAAATATTTGGTGTACTTTTTGATATTTTATTTACAGTATATAATATTCATTTGGTTTAATTTTTGATATTTTATGTGCAGTATATTAAATATAATTACAGTAGTTTTTGATAGTTTATGTACAGTATATATAAGACATATTTGGTGTACTTTTTGATATTTTATGTACAATATGTAATATATATTTACTGTACTTTTTGATATTTTATTTACAGTATATAAAATGTATTTGGTGTACTTTCAGTTAATATTATATGTACAATATATGAAATAAATTTACTGTACGTTTTGATATTTTATGTACAGTATATAAGGTATATTTGGTGTCCTTTTGATATCTTATGTAAATTATATAATATATATTTGGTGTAGTTTTTGATATTTTACATAGGGTGTGTAGTAAATATTTACTGTCCTTTTTGATATTTTATTTACAGTATATGATATTCATTAGCTGTAATTTTTGATATTTTTTGAAAAGTATATTAAATATAATTACTGTAGTTTTTGATAGCTTATTTACAGTATATATAACACATATTTGGTGTACTTTTTGATATTTTATGTACAGTATGTAATTTATATTTACTGTACTTTTTGATATTTTATTTACAGTATATAAAATGTATTTGGTGTACTTTTAGTTAATATTATATGTACAATATATGAAATATATTTCCTGTACTTTTTGATATTTTATGTACAGTATATAAGATATATTTAGTGCCATTTGTTATTTTATGTAAATTATATAATATATTTTTGGTGTAGTTTTTGATATTTCACAGAGGGTGTGTAGTATATATTTACTGTCCTTTTTGATATTTTATTTACAGTATATAGTATACATTTGGTGTAATTTTTGATATTTTATATACAGTATATTAAATATAATTACTGTAGTTTTTGATAATTTATTTACAGTATATTTAACACATATTTGGTGTACTTTTTGATGTTTTATGTACATTATGTAATATATATTTACTGTACTTTTTATATTTTATTTACAGTATATAAAATGTATTTGGTGTACTGTTAGTTAATATTATATGTACAATATATGAAATATATTTACTGTACTTTTTGATATTTTATGTACAGTATATAAGATATATTTGGTGTACTTTTCATATTTTATGTAAATTATATAATATATATTTGGTGTAGATTGTGATATTTTACATATGGTGTGTAATATATATTTACTGTATTTATGATATTTTATTTACAGTATATAATATACATTTGGTGTAATTTGTCATATTTTATGTACAGTATATTAAATATAATTACTGTAGAATTTATAGTATATTTACAGTATATATAACACGTATTTGGTGTAATTTTTGATATTTTATGTACAGTATGTAATACATATTTACTGTACTTTTTGATATTTTATTTACAGTATATAACATGTATTTTGTGTACTTTTCGTTAATATTATATGTACAATATATGAAATATATTTACTGTAATTTTTGATATTTTATGTACAGTATATAAGATATATTTGATGTCCTTTTGATATTTAATGTAAATTATATAATATATATTTGGTGTAGTTATTGATATTTTACATAGTGTGTGTAATATATATTTACTGTACTTTTTGATATTTTATTTACAGTATATAATATTCATTTGGTGTAATTTTTGAAATTTTATGTACAGTATATTAAATATAATTACAGTAGTTTTTGATAGTTTATGTACAGTATATATAACACATATTTGGTGTACTTTTTGATATTTTATGTACAGTATGTAATATATATTTACTGTAATTTTTGATAATTTATTAAAAGTATATAAAATGTATCTGTTGTACTTTTAGTTAATATTATATGTACAATATATGAAATATATTTACAGTAGTTTTTGATATTTTACGTACAGTATATAAGATATATTTGGTGTTCTTCCGATATTTTTTGTAAATTATATAATATATATTTGGTGTAAATTTGGATATTTTACATAGGGTTTGTAATATATATTTACTGTATTTTGGATATTTTATTTACACCATAAAATGTACATTTGGAGTAATTTTTGATATTTTATGTACAGTATATTGAATATAATTACTGCAGATTTTGATAGTTTATTTACAGTATATATAACACATATTTGGTGTACTTTTTGATATTTTATGTACAGTATGTAATATATATTTACTGTACTTTTTGATATTTTATTTACAGTATATACAATGTATGTGGTGTACTTTTAGTTGTTATATGTACAATATATGAAATATATTTACTGTATTTTTTGATATTTTGCGTACAGTATATAGGATATATTTGGTGTCCTTTTGATATTTAATGTAAATTATATAATATATATTTGGTGTAGTTTTTGATATTTTACATAATGTGTGTCATATATATTCAGTGTCCTTTTTGATATTTAATTTACAGTATATAATATACATTTGGTGTGATTTTTGATATTTTATGTACAGCATATTATATATAATTACTGAAGTTTTTGATAGTTTACAGTATATATAACACATATTTGGTGTACTTTTTGATATTTTATGTACAGTATGTAATATATATTTACTGTAATTTTTGATATTTTATTTACAGTATATCAAATGTATTTGGTGTACTTTTAGTCAATAATATATGTACAATATAGGAAATATATATACTGTACATTTTGTTATTTTATGTAGAGTATATAAGATATATTTGGTGTCCTTTTGATATTTTATGTAAATTATATAATATATATTTGGTGTAGTTTATGATATTTTACATAGGGTGTGTAGTATATATTTACTGTCCTTTTTGATATTTTATTTACAGTATATAATTTATATTTTGTGTAATTTTTGATAATTTTATACCGTACATTGAATATAATTAATGTAGTTTTGATAATTACAGTATATATAACACTTATTTGGTGTACTTTTTGATATTTTATGTACAGTATGTAATATATATTTACTGTAATTTTTGATATTTTTTTACAGTATATAAAATGTATTTCGTGTACTTTCAGTCAATATTATATGTACAATATATGAAATATATTTACTGGAGTTTTTATTATTTTACGTACATTATATAAGATATATTTGGTGTCCTTCCGATATTTTTTGTAAATTATATAATATATATTTGGTGTAAATTTGGATATTTTACATAGTGTGTGTAATATATATTTACTGTATTTTGGATATTTTATTTACACTATATAATGTACATTTCAAGTAATTTTTGATATTTTATGTAGAGTATATTGAATATAATTACTGTAGTTTTTGATAGTTTATTTAAAGTATATATAACACATATTTGGTGAACTTTTTGATATTTTATGTACACTATGTAATATATATTTAGTGTACTTTTCATATTTTATTTACAGTATATAAAATGTATTTGGTGTACTTTTAGTTAATATTATATGTACAATATATGAAATATATTTACTGTACTTTTTGATATTTTATGTACAGTATATAAGATATATTTGGTGTCCTTTTGATATTTTATGTAAATTATATAATATATATTTCGTGTACTTTGTGATATTTTACATAGGGTGGGTAATATATATTTACTGTATTTTTGATATCTTATTTACAGTATACAATATACATTTGGTGTAATTTTTGATATTTTATGTACAGTATATTAAATATAATTACTGTAGTTTTTGATAGTTTACAGTATATATAACACATATTTGGTGTACTTTTTGATATTTTATGTACAGTATGTAATATATACTTACTGTAATTTTTGATATTTTATTTACAGTATATAAAATGTATTTGGTGTACTTTTAGTTAATATTATATGTACAATATATGAAATATAGTTACTGTTCTTTTTTATATTTTATGTACAGCATATAAGATATATTTGGTGTCCTTTTGATATTTATTGTAAATTATATAATATATATTTGGAGTAGTTTTTGATATTTTACATAGTGTGTGTCATATATATTCACTGTTCTTTTTGATATTTTATTTACGGTATATAATATACATTTGGTGTAATTTTTGATATTTTATATACAGTATATTAAATATATTTACTGTACTTTTTGATAGTTTACAGTATATATAACACATATTTGGTGAACATTTTGATATTTTATGTACAGTATGTAAGATATATTTAGTGTAATTTTTGATATTTTATTTACACTATATAAAATGTATTTGGTGTACTTTTAGTTAATATCATATTTACAATATATGAAATATATTTACTGTACTTTTTGATATTTTATGTACAGTATATAAGATATATTTGGTGTCCTTTTGATATTTTATGTAAATTATATAATATATATTTGGTGTAGTTTTTGATATTTTACATAGGGTGTGTAGTATATATTTACTGTCCTTTTTGATATTTTATTTACAGTATATAATTTACATTTGGTGTAATTTTTGATAATTTATATACAGTATATTGAATATAATTACTGTAGTTTTTGATAATTACAGTATATACAACACATATTTGGTGTACTTTTTGATATTTTATGTACAGTATGTAATATATATTTACTGTAATTTTTGATATTTTATATACAGTATATAAAATGTATTTGTTGTACTTTTAGTTAATATTATATGTACAATATATGAAATATATTTACTGGAGTTTTTATTATTTTACGTACAGTATATAAGATATATTTGGTGTCCTTCCGATATTTTTTGTAAATTATATAATATATATATGGTGTAAATTTGGATATTTTAAATAGTGTGTGTAATATAAATTTACTGTATTTTGGATATTTTATTTACACTATATAATGTACATTTCAAGTAACTTTTGATATTTTATGTACAGTATATTGAATATAATTACTGTAGTTTTTGATAGTTTATTTACAGTATATATAACACATATTTGGTGTACTTTTTGATATTTTATGTACAGTATGTAATATATATTTAGTGTACTTTTCATATTTTATTTACAGTATATAAAATGTATTTGGTGTACTTTTAGTTAATATTATATGTACAATATATGAAATATATTTACTGTACTTTTTGATATGTTATGTACAGTATATAAGATATATTTGGTGTCCTTTTGATATTTTATGTAAATTATATAATATATATTTCGTGTAGTTTGTGATATTTTACATAGGGTGTGTAATATATATTTACTGTATTTTTGATATCTTATTTACAGTATATAATATACATTAGGTGTAATTTTTGATATTTTATGTACAGTATATTAAATATAATTACTGTAGTTTTTGATAGTTTACAGTATATATAACACATATTTGGTGTACTTTTTGATATTTTATGTAGAGTATGTAATATATATTTACTGTAATTTTTGATATTTTATTTACAGTATATAAAATGTATTTGGTGTACTTTTAGTTAATAATATATGTACAATATATGAAATAGATATACTGTACTTTTTGATATTTTATGTACAATATATAAGATATATTTGGTGTCCTTTTGATATTTTATGTAATTTATACAATATATAATTTGTGTAGATTTTGATATTTTACATAGGGTGTGTACTATATATTTACTGTCATTTTTGATATTTTATTTATAGTATATAATTTACATTTGGTGTAATTTTTGATAATTTATATATAGTACATTGAATATAATTACTGTAGTTTTTGATAATTACAGTATATATAACACATATTTGGTGTACTTTTTGATATTTTATGTACAGTATGTTATATATATTTACTGTAATTTTTGATATTTTATTTACAGTATATAAAAAGTATTTGGTGTACTTTTAGTTAATATTATATGTACAATATATGAAATATATTTACTGTAGTTTTTGATATTTTACGTACAGTATATAAGATATATTTGTTGTCCTTCCGATATTTTTTGTAAATTATATAATATATATTTGGTGTAAATTTGGACATTTTACATAGGGTGTGTAATATATATTTACTGTATTTTGGATATTTTATTTACAGTATATAATTTACATTTGGTGTAAATTTTGATATTTTATATACAGTACATTGAATATAATTACTGTAGTTTTTGATATTTACAGTATATATAACACATATTTGGTGTACTTTTTGATATTTTATGTACAGTATGTAATATATATTTACTGTACTTTTTGATATATTATTTACAGTATATAAAATGTATTTGGTGTACTTTTGGTTAATATTATATGTACAATATATGAAATATATTTACTGTACTTTTTGATGTTTTATGTACATTATATAAGATATATTTGGTGTACAGTTGATATTTTATGTAAATTAAATAATATTTATTTGGTGCAGATTTGATATTTTACATAGAGTGTAATATATATTTACTGTAATTTTCATATTTTATTTACAGTATATAATATACATTAGGTGTAATTTTTGATATTTTATGTACTGTATATTAGACATAATTTCTGTAGTTTTTGATAGTTTATTTAGAGTATATATAACACATATTTGGTGTAATTTTTGATATATTATGTACAGTATGTAATGTATATTTACTGTAATATTTGATATTTTATTTACAGTATATAAAATGTATTTGGTGTACTTTTAGTAAATATTATATGTACAATATATGAAATATATTTACTGTACTTTTTGATATTTTATGTAGCATATATAAGGTACACTTGGTGTCCTTTTGATATTTTATGTAAATTATATAATATATATTTTGTGTAGTTTTTGATAATTTACATAGAGTGTAATATATATTTACTGTCCTTTTTCGTATTTTATTTAGAGTATATAATATACCTTTGGTGTAATTTTTGATATTTTAAGTACAGTATATTAAATATAATTACTGTAGTTTTTGATAGTTTATTTACAGTATATATAACACATATTTGTTGTACTTTTTGATATTTTATGTACTGTATGTAATATATATCTACAGAACTTTTGAAATTTTATTAACAGTATATAAAATGTATTTGCTGTACTTTTAGTTAATATTATATGTACAATATATGAAACATATTTACTGTAGTTTTTGATATTTTATGTACAGTATATAAGATATATTTGGTGGCCTTTTGATATTTTATGTAAATTATATAATATATATTTGGTGTAGTTTTTGATATTTTACATAGGGTGTGTAATATATATTTACCGTCCTTTTTGATATTTTCTTTACACTATAAAATATACATTTGGTGTAATTTTTGATATTTTATGTACAGTATATTAAATATATTTACTGTAGTTTTTGATATTTTACGTACAGTATATAGGATATATTTGGTGTCCTTCCGATATTTTTTGTAAATTATATAATATATATTTGGTGTAATATTTGATATTTTACATAGGGTGTGTAATATATATTTACTGTATTTTGGATATATTATTTACACTATATAATGTACATTTGGAGTAATTTTTGACATTTTATGTACAGTATATTAAATATAATTACTGTAGTTTTTGATAGTTTATTCACAGTATATATAACAAGTTTGGTGTACTTTTTGATGTTATATGTACAGTATGCAATATATATTTACTGTAGTTTTTGATATTTTATTTACAGTATACAAAATGTATTTGTTGTACTTTTAGTTAATATTATACGTACAATATATGAAATATATTTACTGTAGTTTTTGATATTTTATGTACAGTATATAAGATATATTTGGTGTCCTTCCGATATTTTTTGTAAAGTGTATAATATATATTTGGTGTAATTTTTGATATTTTACATAGGGTGTGTAATATATATTTACTGTATTTTGGATATATTATTTACACTATATAATGAACATTTGGAGTAATTTTTGATATTTTATGTACAGTATATTTAATATAATTACTGTAGTTTTTTATAGTTTATTTACAGTATATATAACACGTATTTGGTGTACTATTTGATATTTTATGTACAGTATGTAATATATATTTACTGTAATTTTTGATATTTTATTTACTGTATAGAAAATGTATTTGGTGTACTTTTAGTTAATAATATATGTACAATATATGAAATATATATACTGTACTTTTTGATATTTTATGTACAGTATATAAGATATATTTGGTGTCCTTTTGATATTTTATGTAAATTATATAATCTATATTTGGTGTAGTTTTTTATATTTTACATAGGGTGTGTAGTATATATTTACTGTCCTTTTTGATATTTTATGTACAGTATATAATTTACATTTGGTGTAATTTTTGATAATTTATATACAGTACATTGAATGTAATTACTGTAGTTTTTGATAATTACAGTATATATAACACATATTTGGTGTACTTTTTGATATTTTATGTACAGTATGTAACTTATATTTACTGTAATTTTTGATATTTCATTTACAGAATATAAAATGTATTTGGTGTACTTTTAGTTAATATTATATGTACAATATATGAAATATATTTACTGTACTATTTGATATTTTATGTAGAGTATATAAGATATATTTTGTGTCCTTTTCATATTTTATGTAAATTATATAATATACATTTGGTGTAGTTTTTGATATTTTACATAGGGTGTGTCATAAATATTTACTGTACTTTTTGATATTTTATTTACAGTAAATAATATACATTTGGTGTAATTTTTGATATTTTATGTACAGTATATTAAATATAATTACTGTAGTTTTTGATAGTTTATTTAGAGTATATATAACACATATTTGGTGTACATTTTGATATTTTATGAACAGTATGTAATATATATTTACTGTACTTTTTGATATTTTATTTACAGTATATAAAATGTATTTGGTGTACTTTTAGTTAATATTATATATACAATATATCAAATATATTTACTGTGCTTTTTGATATTTTATGTACAGTAGATAATATATATTTGGTGTCCTTTTGATATTTTATGTGAATTTTATAATATATATTTGGTGTAGTTTTTGATATTTTACATAGGGTGTGTAATATATATTCACTGTAATTTTTGATATTTTATTTACGGTAAATTATATACATTTGGTGTATTTATTGATATTTTATGTACAGTATATTAAATATAATTACTGTAGTTTTTGATAGTTTATTTACAGTATATATAACACATATTTTGTGTAGATTTGATATTTTATGTACAGTATGTAATATATATTTTCTGTAATTTTTTATAATTTATTTACAGTATATAAAATGTATTTGGTGTACTTTTAGTTAATATTATATATACAATATATGAAATATATTTACTGTACATTTTGATATTTTATGTACAGTATAGAAGATATATTTGGGGTCCTTTTGATATTTTATTTACAGTATAAAAATTGTATTTGGTGTACTTTTAGTTAATAATATATGTAGAATATATGAAATATATATACTGCACTTTATGATATTTTATGTACAATATATAAGATATATTTGGTGACCTCTTTATATTTTATGTAAATTATATAATATATATTTGGTGTAGTTTTTGATATTTTACATAGGGTGTGTAGTATATATTTACTGTCCTTTTTGATATTTTATTTACAGTATATAATTTACATTTGGTGTAATTTTTGATATTTTATATACAGTACATTGAATATAATTACTGTAGTTTTTGATATTTACAGTATATATAACACACATTTGGTGTACTTTTTGATATTTTATGTACAGTATGTAATATATATTTACTGTAATTTTTGATATTTTATTTACAGTATGTAAAATGTATTTGGTGTAGTTTTAGTTAATATTATATGTACAATATATGAAATATATTTACTGTAGTTTTTGATATTTTACGTACAGTATATAGGATATATTTGGTGTCCTTCCGATATTTTTTGTAAAGTGTATAATATATATTTGGTGTAATTTTTGATATTTTACATAGGGTGTGTAATATATATTTACTGTATTTTGGATATTTTATTTACACTATATAATGTACATTTGGAGTAATTTTTGACATTTTATGTACAGTATATTAAATATAATTACTGTAGTTTTTGATAGTTTATTTACAGTATATATAACACATATTTGGTGTGTTTTTGATATTTTATGTACAGTATGTAATGTATATTTACTGTACTTTTTGATATTTTATTTACAGTATATAAAATGTATTTGGTGTACTTTTAGTTAATATTATATGTACAATATATGAAATATATTTACTGTACTTTTTGGTATTTTATGTACAGTATATAAGATATATTTTGTGTCCTTTTGATATTTATTGTTAATTATATAATATATATTTTGTGTAGTTTTTGATATTTTACATAGTGTGTGTCATATTTATTCACTGTCCTTTTTGATATTTTATTTACAGTATATAATATACATTTGGTGTGATTTTTGATATTTTATGTACAGTATATTATATATAATTACTGTAGTTTTTGATAATTTACAGTATATATAACACATATTTGGTGTACTTTTTGATATTTTATGTACAGTATGTAATATATATTTACTGCAATTTTTATTATTTTATTTACTGTATATAAAATGTATTTGGTGTACTTTTAGTTAATAATATATGTACAATATATGAAATAAATGTACTGTACTTTTCGATATTTTATGTACAGCATATAAGATATATTTGGTGTCCTTTTGATATTTTATGTAAATTGTATAATATATATTTGGTGTAGTTTTTGATATTTTACATAGTGTGTGTAGTATATATTTATTGTCCTTTTTGATATTTTATTTACAGTATATAATTTACATTTGGTGTAATTTTTGATAATTTATATACAGTACATTGAATATAATTACTGTAGTTTTTGATAATTACAGTATATATAACACATATTTGGTGTACTTTTTGATATTTTATGTACAGTATGTAATATACATTTACTGTAATTTTTGATATTTTATTTACAGTATATAAAATGTATTTGGTGTACTTTTAGTTAATATCATATGTACAATATATGTAATATATTTACTGTACTTTTTGATATTTTACATACAGTATATAAGATATATTTGGTGACCTTCTGATATTTTTTGTAAATTATATACTATATATTTGGTGTAAATTTGGATATTTTACATAGGGTGTGTAATATATATTTACTGTATTTTGGATATTTTATTTACACCATATAATGTACATTTGGAGTAATTTTTGTTATTTTATGTACAGTATATTGAATATAATTACTGTAGTTTTTAATAGTTTATTTACAGTATATATAACACATATTTGGTGTACTTTTTGATATTTTATGTATAGTATGTAATATATATTTACTGTAATTTTTGATATTTTATTTACAGTATATAAAATGTATTTGGTGTACTTTTAGTTAATATTAAATGTACAATATATGAAATATATTTACTGTAGTTTTTGATATTTTACGTACAGTATATAGGATATATTTGGTGTCCTTCCGATATTTTTTGTAAATTATATAATGTATATTTGGTGTAATATTTGATATTTTACATAGGGTGTGTAATATATATTTACTGTATTTTGGATATATTATTTACACAATATAATGTACATTTGGAGTAATATTTGACATTTTATGTACAGTATATTAAATATAATTACTGTAGTTTTTGATAGTTTATTTACAGTATATATAACACATATTTTGTGTAATTTTTGATATTTTATGTACAGTATGTAATATATATTTACTGTACTTTTTGATATTTTATTTACAGTATATAAAATGTATTTGGTGTACTTTTAGTTAATATTATATGTACAATATATGAAATATATTTACTGTACTTTTTGATATTTTATGTACAGTATATGAGATATATTTGGTGTCCTTTGATATTTATTGTAAATTATGAAATATATACTTGGTGTAGTTTTTGATATTTTACATAGTGTGTGTCATATATATTCACTGTCCTTTTTGATATTTTATTTACGGTATATAATATACATTTGGTGTGATTTTTGAAATTTTATGTACAGTATATTAAATATAATTACTGTAGTTTTTGATAGTTTACAGTATATATAACACATATTTGGTGTACTTTTTGGTATTTTATGTACAGTATGTAATATATATTTACTGTAATTTTTGATATTTTATTTACAGTTTATAAAATGTATTTGGTGTACTTTTAGTTAATATTATATGTACAATATATGAAATATATTTACTGTAGTTTTTGATATTTTATGTACAGTATATAAGATATATTTAGTGTCCTTTTGATATATTATGTGAATTATATAGTATATATTTGGTGTAGTTTTTGATATTTTACATAGGTTGTGTAATATATATTTACTGTACTTTTTGATATTTTATTTACAGTATATAATATACTTTTGGTGTAATTTTTGATATTTTATGTACAGTATATTAAATATAATTACTGTAGTATTTGATAGTATATTTACAGTATATATACCACATATTTGGTGTACTTTTTGATGTTTTATGTACATTATGTAATATATATTTACTGTATATTTGGATATTTTATTTACAGTATATAAAATGAATTTGGTGTACTTTTAGTTAATATTATATGTACAATATATGAAATATATTTACTGTACTTTTTGATATTTTATGTAGAGTATATAAGATATATTTGGTGTACCTCTGATATTTTGTGTAAATTATAAAATATATATCTGGTGCAGTTTTTGATATTTTACATAGAGTGTAATATATATTTACTGTACTTTTTGATATTTTTTTACAGTATATAATATACATTTGGTGTAATTTTTGATATTTCATGTACAGTATATTCAATATAATTACTGTAGTTTTTGATAGTTTATTTACAGTATATATAACACATACTTGGTGTACTTTTTGGTAATTTATGTACAGTATGTAATATATATTTACTGTTATTTTGATATTTTATTTACAGTATATAAAATGTATTTGGTGTACTTTTAGTTATTATTATATGTACAATATAGGAAACATATTTACTGTAATTTTTGATATTTTATGTACAGTATATAAGATATATTTGTTGCCCTTCTCATATTTTATGTAAATTATATAATATATATTTGGTGTAGTTTTTGATATTTTACATAGGGTGTGTCATATATATTTACTGTACCTTTTGATATTTTATTTACAGTATATAATATGCATTTTGTGTAATTTTTGTATTTTATGTACAGTATATTAAATAAAAATACTGTAGTTTTTGATAGTTTATTTACAGTATATATAGCACATCTTTTGTGTACTTTTTGATATTTTATGTACAGTATGTAACATATATTAACTGTACATTTTGAAATTTTATTTACATTATATAAAATGTATTTGGTGTACTTTTAGTTAATATTATATGTACAATATATGAAATATATTTACTGTACTTTTTGATATTTTATGTACAGTATATAACATATATTTGGTGTCCTTTTCATATTTTATGTGAATCATATAATATATATTTGGTGTAGTTTTTGATAATTTACGTAGAGTGTAATATACATTTACTGTCCTTTATCATATTTTATTAAGACTATATAATATACATTTGGTGTAATTTTTGATATTTTATATACAGTATATTCAATATAATTACTGTAGTTTTTCATAGTTTATTTACAGTATACATAAAACATATTTGGTCTACTTTTTGATATTTTATGTACAGTATGTGATATAATTACTGTACTTTTTGATATTTTATTTACAGTATATAAAATGTATTTGGTGTACTTTTAGTTAATATTATATATACAGTATATGAAATACATTTACTGTACTTTTTGATATTTTATGTACAGTATATAAGATATATTTGGTGTCCTTTTGATATTTTATGTAAATTATATAATATATATTTGGTGTAGTATTTGATATTTTACATTGGGTGTGTCATATATATTTACTGTCCTTTTTGATATTTTATTTACAGTATATAATATATATTTGGTGTAATTTTGAATATTTTATGTACAGTATACTAAATATAATTACTGTAGTTTTTGATAGTTTATTTACAGTATATATAACACATATTTGGTATAGTTTTTGATATATTATATACAGTATGTAGTATATATTTATTGTACTTTTTGATATTTTATTTAGAGTATATAAAATGTGCTTGGTGTACTTTTAGTTAATATTATATGTACAATATATGAAATGTATTTACTGTACTTTTTGATATTTTATGTACAGTATATAAGATATATTTGTTGGCCTTCTCATATTTTATGTAAATTATATAATATTATTTGGTGTAGTTTTTGATATTTTACATAGGGTGTGTACTATATATTTACTGTCATTTTTGATATTTTATTTATAGTATATAATTTACATTTGGTGTAATTTTTGATACTTTATATATAGTACATTGAATATAATTACTGTAGTTTTTGATAATTACAGTATATATAACACATATTTGGTGTACTTTTTGATATTTTATGTACAGTATGTTATATATATTTACTGTAATTTTTGATATTTTATTTACAGTATATAAAAAGTATTTGGTGTACTTTTAGTTAATATTATATGTACAATATATGAAATATATTTACTGTAGTTTTTGATATTTTACATACAGTATATAAGATATATTTGTTGTCCTTCCGATATTTTTTGTAAATTATATAATATATATTCGGTGTAAATTTGGATATTTTACCTAGGGTGTGTAATATATATTTACTGTATTTTGGATATTTTATTTACAGTATATAATTTACATTTGGTGTAATTTTTGATATTTTATATACAGTACATTGAATATAATTACTGTAGTTTTTGATATTTACAGTATATATAACAGATATTTGGTGTACTTTTTGATATTTTATGTACAGTATGTAATATATATTTACTGTACTTTTTGATATATTATTTACAGTATATAAAATGTATTTGGTGTACTTTTAGTTAATAATATATGTACAATATATGAAATATATTTACTGTACTTTTTGATATTTTGTACAGTATATAAGATATATTTGGTGTACTGTTGATATTTTATGTAAATTAAATAATATTTATTTGGTGCAGATTTGATATTTTACATACAGTGTAATATATATTTACTGTAATTTTCATATTTTATTTACAGTATATAATATACATTTGGTGTAATTTTTGATATTTTATGTACTGTATATTAGACATAATTACTGTAATTTTTGATAGTTTATTTAGAGTATATATAACACATATTTGGTGTAATTTTTGATATATTATGTACAGTATGTAATGTAAATTTACTGTAATTTTTGATATTTTATTTACAGTATATAAAATGTATTTGGTGTACTTTTAGTAAATATTATATGTACAATATATGAAATATATTTACTGTACTTTTTGATATTTTATGTAGCATATATAAGGTACACTTGGTGTCCTTTTGATATTTTATGTAAATTATATAATATATATTTTGTGTAGTTTTTGATAATTTACATAGAGTGAAATATATATTTACTGTCCTTTTTCGTATTTTATTTAGAGTATATAATATACATTTGGTGTAATTTTTGATATTTTAAGTACAGTATATTAAATATAATTACTGTAGTTTTTGATAGTTTATTTACAGTACATATAACACATATTTGGTGTACCTTTTGATATTTTATGTACTGTATGTAATATATATTTACTGAACTTTTGAAATTTTATTTACAGTATATAAAATGTATTTGCTCTACTTTTAGTTAATATTATATGTACAATATATGAAACATATTTACTGTAGTTTTTGATATTTTATGTACAGTATATAAGATATATTTGGTGGCCTTTTGATATTTTATGTAAATTATATAATATATATTTGGTGTAGTTTTTGAAATTTTACATAGGGTGTGTAATATATATTTACCGTCCTTTTTGATATTTTCTTTACACTATATAATATACATTTGGTGTAATTTTTGATATTTTATGTACAGTATATTAAATATATTTACTGTAGTTTTTGATATTTTACGTACAGTATATAGGATATATTTGGTGTCCTTCCGATATTTTTTGTAAATTATATAATATATATTTGGTGTAATATTTGATATTTTACATAGGGTGTGTAATATATATTTACTGTATTTTGGATATATTATTTACACTATATAATGTACATTTGGAGTAATTTTTGACATTTTATGTACAGTATATTAAATATAATTACTGTAGTTTTTGATAGTTTATTTACAGTATATATAACACGTTTGGTGTACTTTTTGATATTATATGTACAGTATGCAATATATATTTACTGTAGTTTTTGATATTTTATTTACAGTATACAAAATGTATTTGTTGTACTTTTAGTTAATATTATATGTACAATATATGAAATATATTTACTGTAGTTTTTGATATTTTATGTACAGTATATAAGATATATTTGGTGTCCTTCCGATATTTTTTGTAAAGTGTATAATATATATTTGGTGTAATTTTTGATATTTTACATAGGGTGTGTAATATATATTTACTGTATTTTGGATATATTATTTACACTATATAATGTACATTTGGAGTAATTTTTGATATTTTATGTACAGTATATTAAATATAATTACTGTAGTTTTGTATAGTTTATTTACAGTATATATAACACGTATTTGGTGTACTATTTGATATTTTATGTACAGTATGTAATATATATTTACTGTAATTTTTGATATTTTATTTACTGTATAGAAAATGTATTTGGTGTACTTTTAGTTAATAATATATGTACAATATATGAAATATATATACTGTACTTTTTGATATTTTATGAACAGTATATAAGATATATTTGGTGTCCTTTTGATATTTTATGTAAATTATATAATCTATATTTGGTGTAGTTTTTTATATTTTACATAGGGTGTGTAGTATATATTTACTGTCCTTTTTGATATTTTATTTACAGTATATAATTTACATTTGGTGTAATTTTTGATAATTTATATACAGTACATTGAATATAATTACTGTAGTTTTTGATAATTACAGTATATATAACACATATTTGGTGTACTTTTTGATATTTTATGTACAGTATGTAACATATATTTACTGTAATTTTGATATTTCATTTACAGAATATAAAATGTATTTGGTGCACTTTTAGTTAATATTATATGTACAATATATGAAATATATTTACTGTACTATTTGATATTTTATGTAGAGTATATAAGATATATTTGGTGTCCTTTTGATATTTTATGTAAATTATATAATATACATTTGGTGTAGTTTTTGATATTTTACATAGGGTGTGTCGCATATATTTACTATCCTATTTGATATTTTATTTACAGTTTATATTATACATTTGGTGTAATTTTTGATATTTTATGTACACTATATTAAATATAATTACTGTAGTTTCTGATAGTTTATTTAGAGTATATATAACACATATCTGGTGTACTTTTTGATATTTTATGTACAGTATGTAATATATATTTACTGTAATTTTTGATATTTTATTTACAGTATATAAAATGTATTTGGTGGACTTTTATTTAATATTATATGTACAATATATGTAATATATTTAGTGTACTTTTTGATATTTTACGTACAGTATATAAGATATATTTGGTGTCCTTCCGATATTTTTTGTAAATTATATAATATATATTTGGTGTAAATTTGTATATTTTACATAGGGTGTGTAATATATATTTACTGTATTTTGGATATTTTATTTACACTATATAATGTTCATTTGGAGTAATTTTTGATATTTTATGAACAGTATATTGAATATAATTACTGTAGTTTTTGATGGTTTATTTACAGTATATATAACACATATTTGGTGTACTTTTTGATATTTTATGTACAGTATGTAATATAAATTTACTGTACTTTCTGATATTTAATTTACAGTATATAAAATGTATTTGGTGTACTTTTAGTTAATATTATATGTACATTATATGAAATATATTTACTGTAGTTTTTGATATTTTACGTACAGTATATAGGATATATTTGGTGTCCTTTTGATATTTATTGTAAATTATATAATATATATTTGGTGTAGTTTTTGATATTTTACATAGTGTGTGTCATATATATTCACTGTCCTTTTTGATATTTTATTTACAGTATATAATATACATTTGGTGTGATTTTTGTTATTTTATGTACAGCATATTATATATAATTACTGAAGTTTTTGATAGTTTACAGTATATATAACACATATTTGGTGTACTTTTTGATATTTTATGTACATTATGTAATATATATTTACTGTACTTTCTAATATTTTATTTACAGTATATAAAATGTATTTGGTGTACTTTTAGTTAATATTATATGTACAATATATGAAATATATTTACTGTAGTTTTTGATATTTTATGTACAGTATATAAGATATATTTGGTGTCCTTTTGATATTTATTGTAAATTATATAATATATATTTGGTGTAGTTTTTGATATTTTACATAGTGTGTGTCATACATATTCTCTCTCCTTTTTGATATTTTATTTACAGTATATAATACACATTTGGTGTGATTTTTGATATTTTATGTACAGTATATTAAATATAATTACTGTAGTTTTTGATAGTTTACAGTATATATAACACATATTTGGTGTACTTTTTGATATTTTATGTACAGTATGTAATATATATTTACTGTAATTTTTGATATTTTATTTACAGTATATAAAATGTATTTGGTGTACTTTTAGTTAAAATTATATGTACAATATATGAAATATATTTACTGTAGTTTTTGCTATTTTACGTACAGTATATAGGATATATTTGTTGTCCTTTTGATATTTATTGTAAATTATATAATATATATTTGGTGTAGTTTTTGATAATTTACATAGTGTGTGTCATGTATATTCACTGTCCTTTTTGATATTTTATTTACAGTATATAATATACATTTGGTGTGATTTTTGATACTTTATGTACAGCATATTATACACAATTACTGAAGTTTTTGATAGTTTACCGTATATATAACACATATTTGGTGTACTTTTTGATAATTTATGTACAGTATGTAATATACATTTACTGTAATTTTTGATATTTTATTTACAGTATAAAAAATGTATTTGGTGTACTTTTAATTAATATTATATATACAATATAAGAAATATATTTACTGTACTTTTTGATATTTTATGTACAGTATATAAGATATATTTGGTGTCCTTTTGATATTTTATGTAAATTATATAATATATATTTGGTGTAGTTTGTGATATTTTACATAGGTTGTGTAATATATATTTACGGTATTTTTGATATCATATTTACAGTATATAATATACATTTGGTGTAATTTTTGATATTTTATGTACAGTATATTAAATATATTTACTGTAGTTTTCATAGTTTTTTTACAGTATATATAACACATATTTGGTGTACTTTTTGGTATTTTATGTACAGTATGTAATATATATTTACTGTAATTTTTGATATTTTATTTACAGTATATCAAATGTATTTGGTGTACTTTTGTTTAATAATATATGTACAATATATGAAACATACTGTACTTTTTGATATTTTATGTACAGTATATAAGATATATTTGGTGTCCTATTGATATTTTATGTAAATTATATAATATATATTTGGTGTAGTTTTTGATATTTTACATAGGGTGTGTAGTATGTATTTACTGTCCTTTTTGATATTTTATTTACACTATATAAATTACATTTGGTGTAATTTTTGATAATTTATATACAGTACATTGAATATAATTACTGTAGTTTTTGATAATTACAGTATATACAACAGATATTTGGTGTACTTTTTGATATTTTATGTACAGTATGTAATATATATTGACTGTAATTTTTGATATTTTATTTACAGTATATAAAATGTATTTGGTGTACTTTTAGTTAATATTATATGTACAATATATGAAATATATTTACTGGAGTTTTTATTGTTTTACGTACAGTATATAAGATATATTTGGTGTCCTTCCGATATTTTTTGTAAATTATATAATATATATTTGGTGTAAATTTGGATATTTTACATAGTGTGTGTAATATATATTTACTGTATTTTGGATATTTTATTTACACTATATAATGTACATTTCAAGTAATTTTTGATATTTTATGTACAGTATATTGAATATAATTACTGTAGTTTTTGATAGTTTATTTACAGTATATATAACACATATTTGGTGGACTTTTTGATATTTTATGTACAGTATGTAATATATATTTAGTGTACTTTTCATATTTTATTTACAGTATATAAAATGTATTTGGTGTAATTTTAGTTAATATTAAATGTCCAGTATATGAAATATATTTACTGTACTTTTTGATATTTTATGTACAGTATATAAGATATATTTGGTGTCCTTTTGATATTTTATGTAAATTATATAATATATATTTGGTGTAGTTTTTGATATTTTACATAGTGTGTGTCATATATATTCACTGTCCTTTTTGATATTTTATTTACGGTATATAATATACATTTGGTGTGATTTTTGATATTTTATGTACAGTATATTAAATATAATTACTGTACTTTTTGATAGTTTACAGTATATATAACACATATTTGGTGTACATTTTGATACTTTATGTACAGTATGTAATATATATTTAGTGTAATTTTTGATATTTTATATACAGTATATAAAATGTATTTGGTGTACTTTTAGTTAATATCATATGTACAATATATGAAATATATTTACTGTACATTTTGATATTTTATGTACAGTATATAAGATATATTTGGTGACCTTTTGATATTTTATGTAAATTATATAATATATATTTTGAGTAGTTTTTGATATTTTACATAGGGTGTGTCATATATATTTACTGTACTTTTTGATATTTTATTTACAGTAAATAATATGCATTTGGTGCAATTTTTGATATTTTATGTACAGTATATTAAATATAATTACTGTAGTTTTGATAGTTTATTTAGAGTATATATAACACATATTTGGTGTACATTTTGATATTTTATGAACAGTATGTAATATATATTTACTGTACTTTTTGATATTTTATTTACAGTATATAAAATGTATTTGTTGTACTTTTAGTTAATATTATATATACAATATATGAAATATATTTACTGTACTTTTTGATAATTTATGTAGAGTAAATAATATATATTTGATGTCCTTTTGATATTTTATGTGAATTTTATAATATATATTTGGTGTAGTTTTTGATATTTTACATAGGGTGTGTAATATATATTTACTGTAATTTTTGATATTTTATTTACAGTTAATAATATACATTTGGTGTATTTTTTGATATTTTATGTACAGTATATTAAATATAATTACTGTAGTTTTTGATAGTTTATTTACAGTATATATAACACATATTTGGTGTAGTTTTTGATATTTTATGTACAGTATGTAATATATATTTTCTGTAATTTTTTATAATTTATTTACATTATATAAAATGTATTTGGTGTTCTTTTAGTTAATGTTATATATACAATATATGAAATATATTTACTGTACATTTTGATATTTTATGTACAGTATAGAAGATATATTTGGTGTCCTTTTGATATTTTATTTACATTATACAAAATATATTTGGTGTACTTTTAGTTAATAATATATGTACAATATATGAAATATATACACTGTACTTTATGATATTTTATGTACAATATATAAGATATATTTGGTGACCTCTTTATATTTTATGTAAATTATATAATATATATATGGTGTAGTTTTTGATATTTTACATAGGGTGTGTAGTATATATTTACTGTCCTTTTTGATATTTTATTTACAGTATATAATTTACATTTGGTGTAATTTTTGATATTTTATATACACTACATTGAATATAATTACTGTAGTTTTTGATATTTACAGTATATGTAACACATATTTGGTGTACTTATTGATATTTTATGTACAGTATGTAATATATATTTACTGTAATTTTTGATATTTTATTTACAGTATGTAAAATGTATTTGGTGTATTTTAGTTAATATTATATGTACAATATATGAAATATATTTACTGTAGTTTTTGATATTTTACGTAAAGTATATAGGATATATTTGCTGTCCTTCCGATATTTTTTGTAAATTATGTAATATATATTTGGTGTAATTTTTGATATTTTACATAGGGTGTGTAATATATATTTACTGTATTTTGGATATTTTATTTACACTATATAATGTACATTTGGAGTAATTTTTGACACTTTATGTACAGTATATTAAATATAATTACTGTAGTTTTTGATAGATTATTTACAGTATATATAAAACATATTTGGTGTATTTTTGATATTTTATGTACAGTATGTAATGTATATTTACTGTACTTTTTGATATTTTATTTACAGTATATAAAATGTATTTGGTGTACTTTTAGTTAATATTATATGTACAATATATGAAATATATTTACTGTACTTTTTGATATTTTGTGTAGAGTATATAAGATATATTTGGTGTCCTTTTGATATTTATTGTAAATTATATAATATATATTTGGTGTAGTTTTTGATATTTTACATAATGTGTGTCATATATATTCACTGTCTTTTTGATATTTTATTTACGGTATATAATATACATTTGGTGTGATTTTTGATATTTTATGTACAGTATATTGAATATAATAACTGTACTTTTTGATAGTTTACAGTATATATAACACATATTTGGTGTACATTTTGATATTTTATGTACAGTATGTAATATATATTTAGTGTAATTTTTGATATTTTATTTACACTATATAAAATGTATTTGGTGTACTTTTAGTTAATATCATATGTACAATATATGAAATATATTTACTGTACTTTTTGATATTTTATGTACAGTATATAAGATATATTTGGTGTCCTTTTGATATTTTATGTAAATTATATAATATATATTTGGTGTAGTTTTTGATATTTTACATAGGGTGTGTAGTATATATTTACTGTCCTTTTTGATATTTTATTTACAGTATATAATTTACATTTGGTGTAATTTTTGATAATTTATATACAGTACATTGAATATAATTACTGTAGTTTTTGATAATTACAGTATATACAACACATATTTGGTGTACTTTTTGATATTTTATGTACAGTATGTAATATATATTTATTGTAATTTTTGATATTTTATTTACAGTATATAAAATGTATTTGTTGTACTTTTAGTTAATATTATATGTACAATATATGAAATATATTTACTGTAGATTTTGATATTTTACGTACAGTATATAAGATATATTTGGTGTCCTTCCGATATTTTTTGTAAATTATATAATATATATTTGGTGTAAATTTGGATATTTTACATAGGGTGTGTAATATATATTTACTGTATTTTGGATATTTTATTTACACTATATAATGTACATTTGGAGTAATTTTTGATATTTTATGAAGAGTATATTGAATATAATTACTGTAGTTTTTGATGGCTTATTTAAAGTATATATAACACATATTTGGTGTACTATTTGATATTTTATGTACATTATGTAATATATATTTAGTGTACTTTCTAATATTTTATTTACAGTATATAAAATGTATTTGGTGTACTTTTAGTTAATATTACATGTACAATATATGAAATATATTTACTGTAGTTTTTGATATTTTATGTACAGTATATAAGATATATTTGTTTTCCTTTTGATATTTATTGTAAATTATATAATATATATTTGGTGTAGTTTTTGATATTTTACATAGTGTGTGTCATATATATTCTCTGTCCTTTTTGATATTTTATTTACAGTACATAATATACATTTGGTGTGATTTTTGATGTTTTATGTACAGTATATTAAATATAATTACTGTAGTTTTTGATAGTTTACAGTATATATAACACATATTTGGTGTACTTTTTGATATTTTATGTACAGTATGTAATATATATTTACTGTAATTTTTGATATTTTATTTACACTATATCAAATGTATTTGGTGTACTTTTAGTTAATAATATATGTACAATATATGAAATATATATACTGTACTTTTTTATATTTTATGTCCAGTATATAAGATATATTTGGTGTCCTTTTGATATTTTATGTAAATTATATAATATATATTTGGTGTAGTTTTTGATATTTTACATAGGGAGTGTAGTATATATTTACAGTCCTTTTTGATATTTTATTTACAGTATATAATTTACATTTGGTGTAATTTTTGATAATTTATATACAGTACATTGAATATAATTACTGAAGTTTTTGATAATTACAGTATATACAGCACATATTTGGTGTACTTTTTGATATTTTATGTACTGTATGTAATATATATTTACTGTAATTTTTGATATTTTATTTACAGTATATAAAATGTATTTGGTGTACTTTTAGTTAATATTATATGTAAAATATATGTAATATATTTAGTGTACTTTTTGATATTTTACGTACAGTATATAAGATATATTTGGTGTCCTTCCGATATTTTTTGTAAATTATATAATATATATTTGGTGTAAATTTGTATATTTTACATAGGGTGTGTAATATATATTTACTGTATTTTGGATAGTTTATTTACACTATATAATGTACATTTGGAGTAATTTTTGATATTTTATGAACAGTATATTGAATATAATTACTGTAGTTTTTGATGGTTTATTTACAGTATATATAACACATATTTGGTGTACTTTTTGATATTTTATGTACAGTATGTAATATAAACTTACTGTACTTTCTGATATTTTATTTACAGTATATAAAATGTATTTGGTGTACTTTTAGTTAATATTATATGTACAATATATGAAATATATTTACTGTAGATTTTGATATTTTACGTAGAGTATATAGGATATATTTGGTGTCCTTTTGATATTTATTGTAAATTATATAATATATATTTGGTGTAGTTTTTGATATTTTACATGTAGTTTTTGATAATTTACATAGTGTGTGTCATGTATATTCACTGTCCTTTTTGATATTTTATTTACAGTATATAATATACATTTGGTGTGATTTTTGATATTTTAGGTACAGCATATTATACATAATTACTGAAGTTTTTGATAGTTTACAGTATATATAACACATATTTGGTGTACTTTTTGATACTTTATGTACAGTATGTAATATATATTTACTGTAATTTTTGATATTTTATTTACAGTATATAAAATGTATTTGGTGTACTTTTAATTAATATTATATATACAATATATGAAATATATTTACTGTACTTTTTGATATTTTATGTACAGTATATAAGATATATTTGGTGTCCTTTTGATATTTTCTGTAAATTATATAATATATATTTGGTGTAGTTTGTGATATTTTACATAGGGTGTGTAATATATATTTACGGTATTTTTGATATCATATTTACAGTATATAATATACATTTGGTGTAATTTTTGATATTTTATGTACAGTATATTAAATATATTTACTGTAGTTTTGATAGTTTATTTACAGTATATATAACACATATTTGGTGTACTTTTTGGTATTTTATGTACAGTATGTAATATATATTTACTGTAATTTTTGATATTTTATTTACAGTATATCAAATGTATTTGGTGTACTTTTGTTTAATAATATATGTACAATATATGAAATATACTGTACTTTTTGATATTTTATGTACAGTATATAAGATATATTTGATGTCCTATTGATATTTTATGTAAATTATATAATATATATTTGGTGTAGTTTTTGATATTTTACATAGGTTGTGTAGTATATATTTACTGTCCTTTTTGATATTTTATTTACAGTATATAATTTACATTTGGTGTAATTTTTGATAATTTATATACTGTACATTGAATATAATTACTGTAGTTTTTGATAATTACAGTATATACAACAAATATTTGGTGTACTTTTTGATATTTTATGTACAGTATGTAATATATATTTACTGTAATTTTTGATAATTTATTAAAAGTATATAAAATGTATCTGTTGTACTTTTAGATAATATTATATGTACAATATATGAAATATATTTACTGTAGTTTTTGATATTTTACGTACATTATATAAGATATATTTGGTGTCCTTCCGATATTTTTTGTAAATTATATAATATATATTTGGTGTAAATTTGGATATTTTACATAGGGTGTGTAATATATATTTACTGTATTTTAGATATTTTATTTACACCATATAATGTACATTTGGAGTAATTTTTGATATTTTATGTACAGTATATTGAATATAATTACTGTAGTTTTTGATAGTTTATTTACAGTATATATAACACATATTTGGTGTACTTTTTGATATTTTATCTACAGTATGTAATATATATTTACTGTACTTTCTGATATTTTATTTACAGTATATAAAATGTATTTGGTGTACTTTTAGTTAATATTATATGTACAATATATGAAATATATTTACTGTAGTTTTTGATATTTTACGTACAGTATATAGGATATATTTGGTGTCCTTTTGATATTTATTGTAAATTATATAATATATATTTGGTGTAGTTTTTGATATTTTACATAGTGTGTGTCATATATATTCACTGTCCTTTTTGATATTTTATTTACAGTATATAATATACATTTGGGGTGATTTTTGATATTTTATGTACAGCATATTATATATAATTACTGAAGTTTTTGATAGTTTACAGTATATATAACACATATTTGGTGTACTTTTTGATATTTTATGTACAGTATTTAATATATATTTACTGTACTTTCTAATATTTTATTTACAGTATATAAAATGTATTTGGTGTACTTTTAGTTAATTTTATATGTAGAATATATGAAATATATTTACTCTAGTTTTTGATATTTTATGTACAGTATATAAGATATATTTGGTGTCCTTTTGATATTTATTGTAAATTATATAATATATATTTGGTGTAGTTTTTGATATTTTACATAGTGTGTGTCATATATATTCTCTGTCCTTTTTGATATTTTATTTACAGTATATAATATACATTTGGTGTGATTTTTGATATTTTATGTACAGTATATTAAATATAATTACTGTAGTTTTTGATAGTTTACAGTATATATAACACATATTTGGTGTACTTTTTGATATTTTATCTACAGTATGTAATATATATTTACTGTACTTTCTGATATTTTATTTACAGTATATAAAATGTATTTGGTGTACTTTTAGTTAATATTATATGTACAATATATGAAATATATTTACTGTAGTTTTTGATATTTTACGTACAGTATATAGGATATATTTGGTGTCCTTTTGATATTTATTGTAAATTATATAATATATATTTGGTGTAGTTTTTGATATTTTACATAGTGTGTGTCATATATATTCACTGTCCTTTTTGATATTTTATTTACAGTATATAATATACATTTGGGGTGATTTTTGATATTTTATGTACAGCATATTATATATAATTACTGAAGTTTTTGATAGTTTACAATATATATAACACATATTTGGTGTACTTTTTGATATTTTATGTACAGTATTTAATATATATTTACTGTACTTTCTAATATTTTATTTACAGTATATAAAATGTATTTGGTGTACTTTTAGTTAATTTTATATGTAGAATATATGAAATATATTTACTCTAGTTTTTGATATTTTATGTACAGTATATAAGATATATTTGGTGTCCTTTTGATATTTATTGTAAATTATATAATATATATTTGGTGTAGTTTTTGATATTTTACATAGTGTGTGTCATATATATTCTCTGTCCTTTTTGATATTTTATTTACAGTATATAATATACATTTGGTGTGATTTTTGATATTTTATGTACAGTATATTAAATATAATTACTGTAGTTTTTGATAGTTTACAGTATATATAACACATATTTGGTGTAATTTTTGATATTTTATGTACAGTATGTAATATATATTTACTGTAATTTTTGATATTTTATTTACAGTATATAAAATGTATTTGGTGTACTTTTAGTTAAAATTATATGTACAATATATGAAATATATTTACTGTAGTTTTTGATATTTTACGTACAGTATATAGGATATATTTGGTGTCCTTTTGATATTTATTGTAAATTATATAATATATATTTTGTGTAGTTTTTGATAATTTACATAGTGTGTGTCATGTATATTCACTGTCCTTTTTGATATTTTATTTACAGTATATAATATACATTTGGTGTGATTTTTGATATTTTATGTACAGCATATTATACATAATTACTGAAATTTTTGATAGTTTACAGTGTATATAACACATATTTGGTGAACTTTTTGATATTTTATGTACAGTATGTAATATATATTTAGTGAACTTTTCATATTTTTTTTACAGTATATAAAATGTATTTGGTGTACTTTTAGTTAATATTATATGTACAATATATGAAATATATTTACTGTAGTTTTTGATATTTTATGTACAGTATATAAGATATATTTGGTGTCCTTTTGATATTTTATGTAAATTATATAATATATATTTCGTGTAGTTTGTGATATTTTACATAGGGTGTGTAATATATATTTACTGTATTTTTGATATCTTATTTACAGTATATAATATACATTTGGTGTAATTTTTGATATTTTATGTACAGTATAATAAATATAATTACGGTAGTTTTTGATAGTTTACAGTATATATAACACATATTTGGTGTAATTTTTGATATTTTATGTATAGTATGTAATATATATTTACTGTAATTTTTGATATTTTATTTACAGTATATAAAATATATTTGGTGTACTTTTAGTTAATAATATATGTACAATATATGAAATATATATACTGTACTTTTCGATATTTTATGTACAGCATATAAGATATATTTGGTGTCTTTTTGATATTTTATGTAAATTATATAATATATATTTTGTGTAGTTTATGATATTTTACATAGGGTGTGTAGTATATATTTACTGTCCTTTTTGATATTTTATTTACAGTATATAATTTATATTTTGTGTAATTTTTGATAATTTTTATAACGTACATTGAATGTAATTAATGTAGTTTTTGATAATTACAGTATATATAACACTTATTTGGTGTACTTTTTGATATTTTATGTACAGTATGTAATATATATTTACTGTAATTTTTGATATTTTATTTACAGTATATAAAATGTATTTGTTGCACTTTTAGTTAATATTATATGTACAATATATGAAATATATTTACTGGAGTTTTTATTATTTTACATACAGTATATAAGATATATTTGGAGTCCTTCCGATATTTTTTGTAAATTATATAATATATATTTGGTGTAAATTTGGATATTTTACATAGTGTGTGTAATATATATTTACTGTATTTTGGATATTTTATTTACACTATATAATGTACATTTCAAGTAATTTTTGATATTTTATGTACAGTATATTGAATATAATTACTGTAGTTTTTGATAGTTTATTTAGAGTATATATAACACATATTTGGTGAACTTTTTGATATTTTATGTACAGTATGTAATATATATTTAGTTTACTTTTCATATTTTATTTACAGTATATAAAGTGTATTTGGTGAACTTTTAGTTAATATTATATGTACAATATATGAAATATATTTACTGTACTTTTTGATATTTTATGTACAGTATATAAGATATATTTGGTGTCCTTTTGATATTTTATGTAAATTATATAATATATATTTCGTGTAGTTTGTGATATTTTACATAGGGTATATAATATATATTTACCGTCCTTTTTGATATTTTCTTTACACTATATAATATACATTTGGTGTAATTTTTGATATTTTATGTACAGTATATTAAATAATTACGGTAGTTTTTGATAGTTTACAGTATATATAACACATATTTGGTGTACTTTTTGATATTTTATGTACAGTATGTAATATATATTTACTGTACTTTTTGATATTTTATTTACAGTATATAAAATGTATTTGGTGTACTTTTAGTTATTATTATATGTACAATATATGAAACATATTTACTGTAATTTTTGATATTTTATGTACAGTATATAAGATATATTTGTTGGCCTTCTCATATTTTATGTAAATTATATAATATATATTTGGTGTAGTTTTTGATATTTTACATAGGGTGTGTCATATATATTTACTGTACTTTTTGATATTTTATTTACAGTATATAATATACATTTTGTATAATTTTTGTATTTTATGTACAGTATATTAAATATAAATACTGTAGATTTGATAGTTTATTTACAGTATATATAGCACATATTTTGTGTACTTTTTGATATTTTATGTACAGTATGTAACATATATTAACTGTATATTTTGAAATTTTATTTACATTATATAAAATATATTTGGTGTACTTTTAGTTATTATTATATGTACAATATATGAAATATATTTACTGTACTTTTTGATATTTTATGTACAGTATATAACATATATTTTGTGTCCTTTTCATATTCTATGTGAATCATATAATATATATTTGGTGTAGTTTTTTATAATTTACGTAGAGTGTAATATACATTTACTGTCCTTTTTCATATTTTATTAAGACTATATAATATATATTTGGTGTAATTTTTGATATTTTATATACAGTATATTCAATATAATTACTGTAGATTTTGATAGTTTATTTACAGTATACATAAAACATATTTGGTGTACTTTTTGATATTTTATGTACAGTATGTGATATAATTACTGTACTTTTTGATATTTTATTTACAGTATATAAAATGTATTTGGTGTACTTTTAGTTAATATTATATATACAGTATATGAAATACATTTACTGTACTTTTTGATATTTTATGTACAGTATATAAGATATATTTGGTGTCCTTTTGATATTTATTGTAAATTATATAATATATATTTGGTGTAGTTTTTGATATTTTACATAGTGTGTGTCATATATATTCACTGTCCTTTTTGATATTTTATTTACAGTCTATAACATACATTTGGTGTGATTTTTGATATTTTATGTACAGTATATTATATATAATTACTGAAGATTTTGATAGTTTACAGTATATATAACACATATTTGGTGTACTTTTTGATATTTTATGTACAGTATGTAATATATATTCACTGTAATTTTTGATATTTTATTTACAGTATATAAAATGTATTTGGTGTACTTTAATTAATCATATATGTACAATATATGAAATATATATACTGTACTTTTCGATATTTTATGTACAGCATATAAGATATATTAGGTGTCCTTTTGATATTTTATGTAAATTATATAATATATATTTGGTGTAGCTTTTGATATTTTACATAGGGTGTGTAGTATGTATTTATTGTCCTTTTTGATATTTTATTTACAGTATATAATTTACATTTGGTGTAATTTTTGATAATTTATATACAGTACATTGAATATAATTACTGTAGTTTTTGATAATTACACTATATATAACACATATTTGGTGTACTTTTTGATATTTTATGTACAGTATGTAATATATATTTACTGTAATTTTTGATATTTTATTTACAGTATATAAAATGTATTTGGTGTACTTTTAGTTAATATTATATGTACAATATATGAAATATATTTACTGTACTTTTTGATATTTTATATACAGTATATGAGATATATTTGGTGTCCTTTGATATTTATTGTAAATTATAAAATATATACTTGGTGTTGTTTTTGATATTTTACATAGTGTGTGACATATATATTCACTGTCCTTTTTGATATTTTATTTACGGTATATAATATACATTTGGTGTGATTTTTGAAATTTTATGTACAGTATATTAAATATAATTACTGTAGTTTTTGATAGTTTACAGTATATATAACACATATTTGGTGTACTTTTTGATATTTTATGTACAGTATGTAATATATATTTACTGTAATTTTTGATATTTTATTTACAGTATATAAAATGTATTTGTTGTTCTTTTAGTTAATATTATATGTACAATATATGTAATATATTTACTGTACTTTTTAATATTTTACATACAGTATATAAGATATATTTGGTGACCTTCCGATATTTTTTGTAAATTATATAATATATATTTGGTGTAAATTTGGATATTTTACATAGGGTGTGTAATATATATTCACTGTATTTTGGATATTTTATTTACACCATATAATGTACATTTGGAGTAATTTTTGATATTTTATGTACAGTATATTGAATATAATTACTGTAGTTTTTAATAGTTTATTTACAGTATATATAACACATATTTGGTGTACTTTTTGATATTTTATGTATAGTATGTAATATATATTTACTGTAATTTTTGATATTTTATTTACAGTATATAAAATGTATTTGGTGTACTTTTAGTTAATATTATATGTACAATATATGAAATATATTTACTGTAGTTTTTGATATTTTACGTACAGTATATAGGATATATTTGGTGTCCTTCCGATATTTTTTGTAAATTATATAATGTATATTTGGTGTAATATTTGATATTTTACATAGGGTGTGTAATATATATTTACTGTATTTTGGATATATTATTTACACTATATAATGTACATTTGGAGTAATTTTTGACATTTTATGTACAGTATATTAAATATAATTACTGTAGTTTTTGATACTTTATTTACAGTATATATAACACATATTTGGTGTATTTTTGATATTTTATGTACAGTATGTAATGTATATTTACTGTACTTTTTGATATTTTATTTACAGTATATAAAATGTATTTGGTGTACTTTTAGTTAATATTATATGTACAATATATGAAATATATTTACTGTACTTTTTGATATTTTATGTACAGTATATAAGATATATTTGGTGTCCTTTTGATATTTATTGTAAATTATATAATATATATTTTGTGTAGTTTTTGATATTTTACATAGTGTGTGTCATATATATTCACTGTCCTTTTTGATATTTTATTTACAGTATATAATATACATTTGGTGTGATTTTTGATATTTTATGTACAGTATATTATATATAATTACTGAAGTTTTTGATAATTTACAGTATATATAACACATATTTGGTGTACTTTTTGATATTTTATGTACAGTATGTAATATATATTTACTGTAATTTTTGATATTTTATTTACAGTATATAAAATGTATTTGGTGAACTTTTAGTTAATAATATATGTAGAATATATGAAATATATATACTGTACTTTTCGATATTTTATGTACATCATATAAGATATACTTGGTGTCCTTTTGATATTTTATGTAAATTATATAATATATATTTGGTGTAGTTTTTGATATTTTACATAGGGTGTGTAGTATATATTTAATGTCCTTTTTGATATTTTATTTACAGTATATAATTTACATTTGGTGTAATTTTTGATAATTTATATACAGTACATTGAATATAATTACTGTAGTTTTTGATAATTACAGTATATATAACACATATTTGGTGTACTTTTTGATATTTTATGTACAGTATGTAATATATATTTACTGTATATTTGGATATTTTATTTACAGTATATAAAATGTATTTGGTGTACTTTTAGTTAATATTATATGTACAATATATGAAATATATTTACTGTACTTTTTGATATTTTATGTACACTATATAAGATATATTTGGTGTACTTTTCATATTTTGTGTAAATTATATAATATATATTTGGTGCAGATTTTGATATTTTACATAGGGTGTAATATATATTTACTGTACTTTTTGATATTTTTTTACAGTATATAATATACATTTGGTGTAATTTTTGATATTTCATGTACAGTATATTAAATATAATTACTGTAGTTTTTGATAGTTTATTTACAGTATATATAACACATACTTGGTGTACTTTTTGGTATTTTATGTACTGTATGTAATATATATTTACTGTAGTTTTTGATATTTTATTTACCTTATATAAAATGTATTTGGTGTACTTTTAGTTAATATTATATGTACAATATATGAAATATATTTACTGTACTTTTTGATATTTTATGTACAGTATATAAGATATATTTGGTGTACTGTTGATATTTTATGCAAATTATATAATATATATTTTGTGTAGTTTTTGATAATTTACATAGAGTGTAATATAAATTTACTGTCCTTTTTCATATTTTATTTAGAGTATATAATATACATTTGGTGTAATTTTTGATATTTTATGTACACTATATTAAATATAATTACTGTAGTTTTTGATAGTTTTTTTACAGTATATATAACAAATATTTGGTGTATTTTTTGATATTTTATGTACAGTATGTAATATATATTTACTGAATTTTTGAAATTTTATTTACAGTATATAAAATGTATTTGCTGTACTTTTAGTTAATATTATATGTACAATATAAGAAGCAAATTTACTGTAGTTTTTGATATTTTATGTACAGTATATACGATATATTTGGTGTCCTTTTGATATTTTATGTAAATTATATAATATATATTTGGTGTAGTTTTTGATATTTTACATAGGGTGTGTAATATATATTTACCGTCTTTTTGATATTTTCTTTACACTATATAATATACATTTGGTGTAATTTTTGATATTTTATCTACAGTATATTAAATATAATTACTGTAGTTTTTGATAGTTTATTTACAGTATATATAACACATATTTGGTGTACATTTTGATATTTTATGTACAGTATGTAATATATATTTACTGTATTTTTGATATTTTATGTACAGTATATAATATATATTTGGTGTACTTTTGATATTTTATGTAAATTATATAATATATATTTGGTGTAGTTTTTGATATTTTACATAGAGTGTAATATATATTTACTGTCATTTTTGATATTTTATTTAGAGTGTATAATATACCTTTGGTGTAATTATTGATATTTTATGTACAGTATATTAAATATAATTACTGAAGATTTTGATAGTTTATTTACAGTATATATTACGCATATTTGGTGTACTTTTTGATATTTTATGTACAGTAGATAATATATATTTACTGAAATTTTTGATATTTTATTTACAGTATGTAAAATATATTTCGTGTACTTTTAGTTAATATTATATGTACAATATATGAAAAATATTTACTGTACTTTCTGATATTTTATGTACAATATATAATATATATTTGGTGTACTTTTGATGTTTTATGTAAATTATATAATATATATTTGGTGTAGTTTTTGATATTTTACATAGAGTGTAATATATATTTACTGTCATTTTTGATATTTTATTTAGACTGTATAATATACATTTGGTGTAATTTTTGATATTTTATGAACAGTATATTAAATATAATTACTGAAGATTTTGGTAGTTTATGTACAGTATATATAAGACATATCTGGTGTACTTTTTGATATTTTATGTACAGTAGATATTATATATTTACTGTAATTTTTGATATTATATTTACAGTATGTAAAATGTATTTGGTGTACTTTTAGTTAATATTACATGTACAATATATGAAATATATTTACTGTACTTTTTGATATTTTATGTACAGTATATAATATATATTTGGTGTACTTTTGATATTTTATGTAAATTATATAATATATATTTGGTGTAGTTTTTGATATTTTACATAGAGTGTAATATATATTTACTGTCATTTTTGATATTTTATTTAGAATGTATAACATACATTTGGTGTAATTTTTGATATTTTATGTACAGTATGTTAAATATAATTACTGAAGATTTTGATAGTTTATTTACAGTATATATAACACATATTTGTTGTACTTTTTGATATTTTATGTGCAGTAGATAATATAAACTTACTGTAATTTTTGATATTTTACTTACAGTATGTAAAATGTATTTGGTGTGCTTTTAGTTAATTTTACATGTACAATCTATGAAATATATTTACTGTACTTTTTGATATTTTATGTACAGTATATAATATATATTTCGTGTACATTTGATATTTTATGTAAATTATTTAATATGTATTTGGTGTAGTTTTTGATATTTTACATAGAGTGTAATATATATTTACTGTCCTTTTTGATATTTTATTTAGAATGTATAATATACATTTGTTGTAATTTTTGATATTTTATGAACAGTATATTAAATATAATTACTGAAGATTTTGATAGTTTATTTACAGTATATATAACACATATTTGGTGTACTTTTTGATATTTTATGTACAATAGATAATATATACTTACTGTAATTTTTGATATTTTATTTACAGTATGTAAAATGTATTTGGTGTACTTTTAGTTATTATTATATGTACAATATATGAAATATATTTACTGTACTTTTTGATATTTTATGTACAGTATATAATATATATTTGGTGTACTTTTGATATTTTATGTAAATTAAATAATATATATTTGGTGTAGTTTTTGATATTTTACATTGAGTGTAATATATATTTACTGTCCTTTTTGATATTTTATTTGGAGTGTATAATATACATTTGGTGTAATTTTTGATATTTTATGTACAGTATATTAAATATAATTACTGAAGATTTTGATAGTTTATTACAGTATATATATATCCCATATTTGGTGTACTTTTTGATATTTTATGTACAGTAGATAATATATACTTACTGTAATTTTTGATATTTTATTTACAGTATGTAAATGTATTTGGTGTACTTTTAGTTAAAATTATATGTACAATATATGAAATATATTTACTGTACTTTTTGATATTTTATGTACAGTATATAATATATATTTGGTGTACTTTTGATATTTTATGTAAATTAAATAATATATATTTTGTGTAGTTTTTGATATTTTACATAGAGTGTAATATATATTTACTGTCCTTTTTGATATTTTATTTAGAGTGTATAATATACATTTGGTGTAATTTTTTATATTTTATGTACAGTATAATAAATATAATTACTGAAGATTTTGATAGTTTATTTACAGTATATATAACACATATTTGGTGTACTTTTTAATATTTAATGTACAGTAGATAATATATACTTACTGTAATTTTTTATATTTTATTTACAGTATGAAAAATGTATTTGTTGTACTTTTAGTTAATATTATATGTACAATATATGAAATATATTTACTGTACTTTTTGATATTTTATGTAGAGTATATAATATATATTTGGTGTACTTTTGATATTTTATGTAAATTATGTAATATATATTTGGTGTAGTTTTTGATATTTTACATAGAGTGTAATATATATTTACTGTCCTTTTTGATATTTTATTTAGAGTGTATAATATACGTATGGTGTAATTTTTGATATTTTATGAACAGTATATTAAATATAATTACTGAAGATTTTGATAGTTTATTTACAGTATATATAACACATATTTGGTGTGCTTTTTGATATTTTATGTACAGTAGATAATATATACTTACTGTAAATTTTATATTTTATTTAGAGTATGTAAAATGTATTTGGTGTACTTTTAGTTAATATTATATGTACAATATATGAAATATATTTACTGTAATTTTTGATATTCTATGTACAGTAGATAATATATACTTACTGTAATTTTTGATATTTTATTTACAGTATGTAAAATGTATTTGGTGTACTTTTAGTTAATATTACATGTACAATATATCAAATATATTTACTGTACTTTTTGATATTTTATGTACAGTATATAATATATATTTGGTGTACTTTTGATATTTTATGTAAATTATATAATATATATTTGGTGTAGTATTTGATATTTTACATAGAGTGTAATATATATTTACTGTCATTTTTGATATTTTATTTAGAATGTATAACATACATTTGGTGTAATTTTTGATATTTTATGTACAGTATGTTAAATATAATTACTGAAGATTTTGATAGTTTATTTACAGTATATATAACACATATTTGTTGTACTTTTTGATACTTTATGTACAGTAGATAATATAAATTTACTGTAATTTTTGATATTTTATTTACAGTATGTAAAATGTATTTGGTGTGCTTTTAGTTAATATTACATGTACAATCTATGAAATATATTTACTGTACTTTTTGATATTTTTTGTACAGTATATAATATATATTTCGTGTACATTTGATATTTTATGTAAATTATATAATATATATTTGGTGTAGTTTTTGATATTTTACATAGAGTGTAATATATATTTACTGTCCTTTTTGATATTTTATTTAGAGTGTATAATATACATTTGTTGTAATTTTTGACATTTTATGAACAGTATATTAAATATAATTACTGAAGATTTTGATAGTTTATTTACAGTATATATAACTCATATTTGGTGTACTTTTTGATATTTTATGTACAGTAGATTATATATACTTACTGTAATTTTTGATATTTTATTTACAGTATGTAAAATGTATTTGGTGTACTTTTAGTTATTATTATATGTACAATATATGAAATATATTTACTGTACTTTTTGATATTTTATGTACAGTATATAATATATATTTGCTGTACTTTTGATATTTTATGTAAATTAAATAATATATATTTGGTGTAGTTTTTGATATTTTACATAGAGTGTAATATATATTTACTGTCCTTTTTGATATTTTATTTAGAGTGTATAATATACATTTGGTGTAATTTTTGATATTTTATGTACAGTATATTAAATATAATTACTGAAGATTTTGATAGTTTATTACAGTATATATATATCGCATATTTGGTGTACTTTTTGATATTTTATGTACAGTAAATAATATATACTTACTGTAATTTTTGATATTTTATTTACAGTATGTAAAATGTATTTGGTGTACTTTTAGTTATTATTATATGTACAATATATGAAATATATTTACTGTACTTTTTGATATTTTATGTACAGTATATAATATATATTTGGTGTACTTTTGATATTTTATGTAAATTAAATAATATATATTTGGTGTAGTTTTTGATATTTTACATAGAGTGTAATATATATTTACTGTCCTTTTTGATATTTTATTTAGAGTGTATAATATACATTTGGTGTAATTTTTTATATTTTATGTACAGTATAATAAATATAATTACTGAAGATTTTGATAGTTTATTTACAGTATATATAACACATATTTGGTGTACTTTTTGATATTTTATGTACAGTAGATAATATATACTTACTGTAATTTTTGATATTTTATTTACTGTATGCAAAATGTATTTGGTGTACTTTTAGTTAATATTATATGTACAATATATGAAATATATTTACTGTACTTTTTGATATTTTATGTACAGTATATAATATATATTTGGTGTACTTTTGATATTTTATGTAAATTATATAATATATATTTGGTGTAGTTTTTGATATTTTACATAGAGTGAAATATATATTTTCTGTCCTTTTTTATATATAATTTAGAGTGTATAATATACATTTGGTGTAATTTTTGATATTTTATGAACAGTATATTAAATATAATTACTGAAGATTTGGATAGTTCATTTACAGTATATATAACACCTATTTGGTGTACTTTTTGATATTTTATGTACAGTAGATTATATATACTTACTGGAAATTTTATATTTTATTTACAGTATGTAAAATGTATTTGGTGTAATTTTAGATAATATTATATGTACAATATATGAAATATATTTACTGTACTTTTTGATATTTAATGTACAGTAGATAATATATACTTACTGTAATTTTTTATATTTTATTAACAGTATGAAAAATGTATTTGGTGTACTTTTAGTTAATATTACATGTACAATATATGAAATATATTTACTGTACTTTTTGATATTTTATGTAGAGTATATAATATATATTTGGTGTACTTTTGATATTTTATGTAAATTATATAATATATATTTGGTGTAGTATTTGATATTTTACATAGAGTGTAATATATATTTACTGTCCTTTTTGCTATTTTATTTAGAGTGTATAATATACGTTTGGTGTAATTTTTGATATTTTATGAACAGTATATTACATATAATTATTGAAGACTTTGATAGTTTATTTACAGTATATATAACACATATTTGGTGTGCTTTTTGATATTTTATGTACAGTAGATAATATATACTTACTGTAATTTTATATTTTATTTACAGTATGTAAAATGTATTTGGTGTACTTTTAGTTAATATTATATGTACAATATATGAAATATATTTACTGTAATTTTTGATATTCTATGTACAGTAGATAATATATACTTACTGTAATTTTTTATATTTTATTTACAGTATGTAAAATGTATTTGGTGTACTTTTAGTTAATATTACATGTACAATATATGAAATGTATTTACTGTACTTTTTGTTATTTTATGTACAGTACATAATATATATTTGGTGTACTTTTGATGTTTTATGTAAATTATATAATATATATTTGGTGTAGTTTTTGATATTTTACATAGAGTGTAATATATATTTACTGTCATTTTTGATATTTTATTTAGAATGTATAATATACATTTGGTGTAATTTTTGATATTTTATGTACAGTATGTTAAATATAATTACTGAAGATTTTGATAGTTTATTTACAGTATATATAACACATATTTGTTGTACTTTTTGATATTTTATGTACAGTAGATAATATAAACTTACTGTAATTTTTGATATTTTATTTACAGTATGTAAAATGTATTTGGTGTGCTTTTAGTTAATATTACATGTACAATCTATGAAATATATTTACTGTACTTTCTGATATTTTATGTACAGTATATAATATATATTTCGTGTATATTTGATATTTTATGTAAATTATATAATATATATTTGGTGTAGTTTTTGATATTTTACATAGAGTGTAATATATATTTACCGTCCTTTTTGATATTTTATTTAGAGTGTATAATATACATTTGTTGTAATTTTTGATATTTTATGAACAGTATATTAAATATAATTACTGAAGATTTTGATAGTTTATTTACAGTATATATAACACATATTCGGTGTACTTTTTGATATTTTATGTACAGTAGATAATATATACTTACTGTAATTTTTGATATTTTATTTACAGTATGTAAAATGTATTTGGTGTACTTAGTTATTATTATATGTACAATATATGAAATATATTTTCTGTCCTTTTTGATATTTTATTTAGAGTGTATAATATACATTTGGTGTAATTTTTGATATTTTATGAACAGTATATTAAATATAATTACTGAAGATTTTGATAGTTTATTTACAGTATATATAACACATATTTGGTGTACTTTTTGATACTTTATGTACAGTAGATAATATATACTTACTGTAATTTTTTATATTTTATTTACAGTATGTAAAATGTATTTGGTGTACTTTTAGTTAATATTATATGTAAAATATGTGAAATATATTTACTGTACTTTTTGATATTTTATGTACAGGAGATAATATAAACATACTGAATTTTTTTATATTTTATTTACAGTATGTAAAATGTATTTGGTGTACTTTTAGTTAATATTATATGTACAATATATGAAATATATTTACTGTACTTTTTGATATTTTATGTACAGTATATAATATATATTTGGTGTACTTTTGATATTTTATGTAAATTATATAATATATACTTGGTTTAGTTTTTGATACTTTACATAGAGTGTAATATATATTTTCTGTCCTTTTTGATATTTTATTTAGAGTGTATAATATACATTTGGTGTAATTTTTGATATTTTATGAACAGTATATTAAATATAATTACTGAAGATTTTGATAGTTTATTTAAAGTATATAGAACACATATTTGGTGTACTTTTTGATATTCTATGTACAGTAGATTATATGTACTTACTGTAATTTTTGATATTTTATTTACAGTATGTAAAATGTATTTGGTGTATTTTAGTTATTATTATATGTACAATATATGAAATATATTTACTGTACTTTTTGATATTATATGTACAGTATATAATATATATTTGGTGTACTTTTGATATTTTATGTAAATTATATAATATATACTTGGTGTAGTTTTTGATATTTTACATAGAGTGTAATATATATTTACTGTCTTTTTGATATTTTATTTAGAGTGTATAATATACATTTGGTGTAATTTTTGGTATTTTATGAGCAGTATATTAAATATAATTACTGAAGATTTTGATAGTTTATTTACAGTATATATAACACATATTTGGTGTACTTTTTGATATTTTATGTACAGTAGATAATATATACTTACTGTTATTTTTATATTTTATTTACAGTCTGTAAAATGTATTTGGTGTACTTTTAGTTAATATTATATGTACAATATGTGAAATATATTTACTGTACTTTTTGATATTTTATGTACAGTAGATAATATAAACTTACTGTAATTTTTTATATGTTATTTACAGTATGTAAAATGTATTTGGTGTACTTTTAGTTAATATTATATGTACAACATATGAAATATATTTACTGTACTTTTTGATATTTTATGTACAGTATATAATATATATTTGGTGTACTTTTTATATTTTATGTAAATTATATAATATATATTTGGTGTAGTTTTTGATATTTTACATAGAGTGTAATATATATTTACTGTCCTTTTTGATATTTTATTTAGAGTGTATAATATACATTTGGTGTAATTTTTGATATTTTTTGAACAGTATATTAAATATAATTACTGAAGATTTTGATAGTTTATTTACAGTATATAGAACACATATTTGGTGTACTTTTTCATATTTTATGTACAGTAGATAATATATACTTACTGTAATTTTTTATATGTTATTTACACTATGTAAAATGTATTTGTTGTACTTTTAGTTAATATTATATGTACAACATATGGAATATATTTACTGTACTTTTTGATATTTTATGTACAGTATATAATATATATTTGGTGTAATTTTTATATTTTATGTAAATTATATAATATATATTTGGTGTAGTTTTTGATATTTTACATAGGGTGTGTAAGATATATTTACTGTACTTTTTGATATTTTATTTACAGTAAATAATATTCATTTGGTGTAATTTTTGATATTTTATGTACAGTATATTAAATATAATTACTGAAGATTTTGATAGTTTATTTACAGTATATATAACACATATTTGGTGTACTTTTTGGTATTTTAAGTACAGTAGATAATATATACTTACTGTAATTTTTTATATTTTATTTACAGCATGTAAAATGTATTTGGTGTACTTTTAGTTAATATTATATGTCCAATATATCAAATATATTTACTGTACTTTTTGATATTTTATGTACGGTATATAATATATATTTGGTGTACTTTTGATATTTTATGTAAGTTATATAATATATATTTGGTGTAGTTTTTGATATTTTACATAGAGTGTAATATATATTTACTCTCCTTTTTGATATTTTATTTAGAGTGTATAATATACATTTGGTGTAATTTTTGATATTTTATGAACAGTATATTAAATATAATTACTGAAGATTTTGATAGTTTATTTACAGTATATATAACACATATTTGGTGTACTTTTTGATATTTTATGTACAGTAGATAATATATACTTAATGTAATTTTTGATATTTTATTTACAGTATGTAAAATGTATTTGGTGTACTTTTAGTTAATATTATATGTACTATATATGAAATACATTTACTGTACTATTTGATATATTATGTACAGTAGATAATATATACTTACTGTAATTTTTGATATTTTATTTACAGTATGTAAAATGTATTTGGTGGACTTTTAATTAATATTATATGTACAGTATATGAAATATATTTACTGTACTTTTTGATATTTTATGTACAGTATATAATATATATTTGGTGTACTTTTGATATTTTATGTAAATTATATAATATATATTTGGTGTAGTTTTTGATATTTTACATAGAGTGTAACATATATTTACTGTCATTTTTGATATATTATTTATAGTGTATAATGTACATTTGGTGTAATTTTTGATATTTTATGTACAGTATATTAAATATAATTACTGAAGATATTGATAGTTTATTTACAGTATATATAACACATATTTGGTGTACTTTTTGATATTTTATGTACAGTAGATAATATATACTTACTGTAATTTTTGATATTTTATTTACAGTATGTAAAATGTATTTGGTGTACTTTATTTAATATTATATGTACAATATATGAAATATATTTACTGTACTTTTTGATATTTTATGTACAGTAGATAATATATACTTACTGTAATTTTTGATATTTTATTTACAGTGTGTGAAATGTATTTGGTGTACTTTATTTAATATTATATGTACAATATATGAAATATATTTACTGTACTTTTTGATATTTTATGTACAGTATATAATATATATTTCGTGAACTTTTGATATTTTATGTAAATTATATAATATATATTTGGTGTAGTTTTTGATATTTTACATAGAGTGTAATATATATTTACTGTCCTTTTTGATATTTTATTTAGAATGTATAATATATATTTGGTGTAATTTTTGATATTTTATGAACAGTATATTAAATATAATTACTGAAGATTTTGATAGTTTATTTACAGTATATATAACACATATTTGGAGTACTTTTTGATATTTTATGTACAGTAGATAATATATACTTACTGTAATTTTTTATATTTTATTTACAGTATGTAAAATGTATTTGTTGTACTTTTAGTTAATATTATATGTACAAAATATGAAATATATTTACTGTACTTTTTGATATTTTATGTACAGTAGTTAATATATACTTACTGTAATTTTTGATATTTTATTTACAGTATGTAAAATGTATTTGGTGTACTTTTAGTTAATATTATATGTACAATATATGAAATATATTTACTGTACTTCTTGATATTTTATGTAGAGTATATAATATATATTTGGTGTATTTTGATATTTTATGTAAATTATATAATATATACTTGGTGTAGTTTTTGATATTTTACATAGAGTGTAATATATAATTACTGTCCTTTTTGATATTTTATTTAGAGTGTATAATATACATTTGGTGTAATTTTTTATATTTTATGAACAGTATATTAAATATAATTACTGAAGATTTTGATAGTTTATTTACAGTATATATAACACATATTTGGTGTACTTTTTGATAGTTTACGTACAGTAGATAATATATACTTACTGTAATTATTTATATTTTATTTACAGTATTTAAAATGTATTTGTTGTACTTTTAGTTAATATTATATGTACAATATATGAAATATATTTACTGTACTTTTTGATATTTTATGTACAGTAGATAATATATACTTACAGTAATTTTTGATATTTTATTTACAGTATGTAAAATGTATTTTGTGTACTTTTAGTTAATATTATATGTACAATATATGAAATATATTTACTGTACTTTTTGATACTTTATATACAGTATATAATATATATTTGGTGTACTTTTGATATTTTATGTAAATTATATAATATATAATTGGTGTAGTTTTTCATATTTTACATAGAGTGTAATATATATTTACTGTCCTTTTTGATATTTTATTTACAGTGTATAATATACATTTGGAGTAATTTTTGATATTTTATGAACAGTATATTAAATATAATTACTGAAGATTTTGATAGTTTGTTTACAGTATATATAACACATATTTGGTGTACTTTTTGATATTTTATGTACAGTAGATAATATATACTTACTGTAATTTTTTATATTTTATTTACAGTATGTAAAATGCATTTGGTGTACTTTTAGTTAATATTATATGTACAATATATGAAATATATTTACTGTAATTTTTGATATTTTATGTACAGTATATAATATATATTTGGTGTACTTTTGATCTTTTATGTAAATTATATAATATATATTTTGTGTTGTTTTTGATATTTTACATAGAGTGTAATATATATTTACTGTCATTTTTGATATTTTATTTTGAGTGTATAATATACATTGGGTGTAATTTTTGTTATTTTATGTACAGTATATTAAATATAATTACTGAAGATTTTGATAATGTATTTACAGTATATATAAAACATACTTGGTGTAGTTTTTGATATTTAGTGTACAATAGATAATATATACTTACAGTAGTTTTTGATATTTTATTTACAGTATGTTAAATGTATTTGGTGTACTTTTAGTTAATATTATATGTACAATATATGAAATATATTTACTGTACTTTTTGATATTTTATGTACAGTATATAATATATATTTGGTGTACTTTTGATATTTTATGTAAATTATATAATATATATTTGGTGTAGTTTTTGATATTTTACATAGAGTGTAATATATATTTACTGTCCTTTTTGATATTTTATTTAGTGTGTATAATATACATTTGGTGTAATTTTTGATATTTAGTGAACAGTATATTAAATATAATTACTGAAGGTTTTGATAGTTTATTTACAGTATATATAACACATATTTGGTGTACTTTTTGATATTTTATGTACAGTAGATAATATATACTTACTGTAATTTTTTATAATTTATTTACAGTATGTAAAATGTATTTGATGTACTTTTAGTTAATATTATATGTACAATACATGAAATATATTTCCTGTACTTTTTGATATTTTATGGACACTATGTAATATATATTTGGTGTACTTTTGATATTTTATGTAAATTATATAATATATATTTGGTGTAGTTTTTGCTATTTTACATAGTGTGTAATATATATTTACTGTCCTTTTTGATATTTTATTTAGAGTGTATAATATACATTTGGTGTAATTTTTGATATTTTATGTACAGTATATTAAATATAATTACTGAAGATTTTGATAGTTTATTTACAGTATATATATCACATATTTGGTGTACTTTTTGATATTTTATGTACAGTAGATAATATGTACTTAGTGTAATTTTTGATATTTTATTTACAGTATGTAAAATATATTTGGTGTACCTTTAGTTAATATTATATGTACAATATATCAAATATATTTACTGTACTTTTTGATATTTTATGTACAGTATATAATATATATTTGGTGTACTTTTGATATTTTATGTAAATTATATAATATATATTTGGTGTATTTTTTGATATTTTACATAGAGTGTAATATATATTTACTGTCATTTTTGATATTTTATTTAGAGTGTATAATATACATTTGGTGTAATTATTGATATTTTATGTACAGTATATTTAATATAATTAATGAAGGTTTTGATAGTTTATTTACAGTATATATAACACATGTTTGGTGTACTTTTTGATATTTTATGTATAGTAGATACTATATACTTACTGTAATTTTTGATATTTTATTTACAGTATGTAAAATATATTTGGTGTACCTTTATTTAATATTATATGTACAATATATGAAATATATTTACCGTACTTTTTGATATCTTATGTACAGTATATAATATATATTTGGTGTACTTTTGATATTTTATGTAAATTATAGAATATATATTTGGTGTAGTTTTTGATATTTTACATAGAGTGTAATATATATTTACTGTCATTTTTGATATTTTATTTAGAGTGTATAATATACCTTTGGTGTAATTATTGATATTTTATTTACAGTATATTAAATATAATTACTGAAGATTTTGATAGTTTATTTACAGTATATATTACGCATATTTGGTGTACTTTTTGCTATTTTATGTACAGTAGATAATATATATTTACTGTAATTTTTGATATTTTATTTACAGTATGTAAAATATATTTCGTGTACTTTTAGTTAATATTATATGTACAATATATGAAATATATTTACTGTACTTTCTGATATTTTATGTACAGTATATAATATATATTTGGTGTACTTTTGTTATTTTATGTAAATTATATAATATATATTTGTTGTAGTTTTTGATATTTTACATAGAGTGTAATATATATTTACTGTCCTTTTTGATATTTAATTTAGAGTGTATAATATAAATTTGGTGTAATTATTGATATTTTATGTACAGTATATTAAATATAATTACTGAAGATTTTGATAGTTTATTTACAGTATATATAACACATATTTGGTGTACTTTTTGATATTTTATGTACAGTAGATAATATATACTTACTGAAATTTTTCATATTTTATTTACAGTATGTAAAATGTATTTGGTGTACTTTTAGTTAATATCATATGTACAATATATGAAATATATTTACTGTACATTTTGATATTTTATGTACTGTATATAATATATATTTGGTGTACTTTTGATATTTTATGTAAATTATATTATATATATTTGGTGTAATTTTTGATATTTTACATAGGGTGTGTAATATATATTTACTGTACTTTTTGATATTTTCTTTACAGTATATAATATACATTTGGTTTAATTTTTGATATTTTATGTACATTATGTGATATATATTTACTGTACTTTTTGATATATTATTTACAGTATAGAAAATGTATTTTGTGTAGTTTTAGTTAATATTATAACTACAATATATGAAATAAAGTTACTGTACTTTTTGATATTTAATGTACAGTATATAATAAATATTTGGTGTACTTTTGATATTTTACGTACAGTATGTAATATATATTTACTGTACTTTTTGATATTTTATTTACAGTATATAAAATGTATTTGGTGTACTTTTAGTTAATATTACATATACAATATATGAAATATATTTACTGTATTTTTGATATTTTATGTACAGTATACAAGATATATTTGCTGTCCTTTTGATATTTTATATAAATTATATAACATATATTTGGTGTAGTTTTTGATGTTTTACATAGGGTGTGTAATATATATTTAATGTACATTTGATATTTTGTTTACAGTATATAAAATGTATTTGGTGTAGTTTTAGTTAATATTATATGTACAATATATGAAATATATATACTGTACTTTTTGATATTTTATGTACAGTATATAATATATATTTGGTGTACTTTTGATATTTTATGAAAATTATATAATATATATTTGGTGTAGTATTTGATATTTTACATAGAGTGTAATATATATTTACTGTCCTTTTTGATATTTTATTTAGAGTGTATAAAATACATTTGGTGTAATTTTTGATATTTAATGTACAGTTTATTAATATAATTACTGAAGATTTTGATAGTTTATTTACAGTATATATAACACATATTTGGTGTACTTTTTGATATTTCATGTACAGTAGATAATATATACTTACTGTAATTTTTATATTTTATGTACCGTATGTAAAATGTATTTGTTGTACTTTTAGTTAACATTATATGTACAATATATGAAATATATTTACTGTACTTTTTGATATTTTATGTACAGTATATAATGTATATTTGGTGTACTTTTGATATTTTATGTAAATTATATAATATATATTTGGTGTAGTTTTTGATATTTTACATAGAGTGTAATATATATTTACTGTCCTTTTTGATATTTTATTTAGTGTGTATAATATACATTTGGTGTAATTTTTGATATTTTATGTACAGTATATTAAATATAATTACTGAAGATTTTGATAGTTTATTTACAGTATATATAACACATATTTGGTGTACATTTTGATATTTTATGTACGGTAGGTAATATATACTTACTGTAATTTTTGATATTTTATTTACAGTATGTAAAATGTATTTGTTGTTCTTGTAGTTAATATTATATGTACAATATATGAAATATATTTACTGTACTTTTTGATATTTTATGTACAGTATATAATATATATTTGGTGTACTTTTGATATTTTATGTAAATTATATAATATATATTTGGTGTAGTTTTTGATATTTTACAAAGAATGTATTATATATTTACTGTCGTTTTTGATATTTTATTTAGAATGTATAATATACATTTGGTGTAATTTTTGATATTTTATGTACAGTATATTAAATATAATTACTGAAGATTTTGATAGTTTATTTACAGTATATATAACACATATTTGGTGTACTTTTTGATATTTTATGTACAGTAGATAATATAAATTTACTATAATTTTTGATATTTTCTATACAGTATATAAAATGTATTTGGTGTACTTTTAGTTAATATTATATGTACAATATAAGAAATATATTTTCTGTACTTTTTTATATTTTATGTACAGTATATAATATATATTTGGTGTACTTTTGATATTTCATGTAAATTATATAATATATATTTGGTGTAGTTTTTGATATTTTACATAGAGTGTAATATATCTTTACTGTCATTTTTGATATATTATTTAGACTGTATAATATACATTTGGTGTAATTTTTGATATTTTATGAACAGTATATTAAATATAATTACTGAAGATTTTGATAGTTTATTTACAGTATATATAACACATATTTGGTGTACTTTTTGATATTTTATGTACAGTAGATAATATATACTTACTGAAATTTTTCATATTTTATTTACAGTATGTAAAATGTATTTGGTGTACTTTTAGTTAATATTATATGTACAATATTTGAAATATATTTACTGTACATTTTGATATTTTATGTACAGTATATAATATATATTTGGTGTGCTTTTGATATTTTATGTAAATTATATAATATATATTTGGTGTAGTTTTTGATATTTTACATAGGGTGTGTAATATATATTTACTGTACTTTTTGATATTTTATTTACAGTATATAATATACATTTGGTGTAATTTTTGATATTTTATGTACATTATGTAATATATATTTACTGTACTTTTTGATATATTATTTACAGTATATAAAATGTATTTTGTGTAGTTTTAGTTAATATTATATGTACAATATATGAAATAAAGTTACTGTACTTTTTGATATATTATGTACAGTATATAAAAAATATTTGGTGTACTTTTGATATTTTACATACAGTATGTAATATATATTTACTGTACTTTTTGATATTTTATTTACAGTATATAAAATGTGTTTGGTGTACTTTTAGTTAATATTATATATACAATGTATGAAATATATTTACTGTACTTTTTGATATTTTATGTACAGTATACAAGATGTATTTGCTGTCCTTTTGATATTTTATGTAAATTATATAATATAAATTTGGTGTAGTTTTTGATGTTTACATAGGGTGTGTAATATATATTTAATGTAATTTTGATATTTTATTTACAGTATATAAAATGTATTTGGTGTAGTTTTAGTTAATATTATATGTACAATATATGAAATATATTTACTGTACTTTTTGATATTTTATGTACTGTATATAATATATATTTGGTGTACTTTTGATATTTTATGAAAATTATATAATATATATTTGGTGTAGTTTTTGATATTTTACATAGAGTGTAATATATATTTACTGTCAATTTTGATATTTTATTTAGGGTGTATAATATACATTTGGTGTAATTTTTGATATTTTATGTACAGTTTATTAAATATAATTACTGAAGATTTTGATAGTTTATTTACAGTATATATAACACATATTTGGTGTACTTTTTGATATTTTATGTACAGTAGATAATATATACTTACTGTAAATTTTTATATTTTATTTACCGTATGTAAAATGTATTTGTTGTACTTTTAGTTAATATTATATGTACAATATATGAAATATATTTACTGTACTTTTTGATATTTTATGTACAGTATATAATGTATATTTGGTGTACTTTTGATATTTTATGTAAATTATATAATATATATTTGGTGTAGTTTTTGATATTTTACATAGAGTGTAATATATATTTACTGTCCTTTTTGATATTTTATTTAGAGTGTATAATATACATTTGGTGTAATTTTTGATATTTTATGTACAGTATATTAAATATAATTACTGAAGATTTTGATAGTTTATTTACAGTATATATAACACATATTTGGTGTACTTTTTGATATTTTATGTACAGTAGATAATATATACTTACTGTAATTTTTGATATTTTATTTACAGTATATAAAATGTATTTGGTGTACTTTTACTTAATATTATATGTACAATATATGAAATATATTTACTGTAGTTTTTGATATTTTATGTACAGTATATAATATATATTTGGTGTCCTTTTGATATTTTATGTAAATTATATAATATATATTTGGTGTAGTTTTTGATATTTTACATAGAGTATAATATACATTTACTGTCCTTTTTGATATTTTATTTAGAGTGTATAATATACATTTGGTGTAATTTTTGATATTTTATGTACAGTATATTAAATATAATTACTGAAGGTTTTGATAGTTTATTTACAGTATATATAACACATATTTGGTGTACATTTTGATATTTTATGTACGGTAGATAATATATACTTACTGGAATTTTTGATATTTTACTTACAGTATGTAAAATGTATTTGTTGTTCTTTTAGTTAATATTATATGTACAATATATGAAATATATTTACTGTACTTTTTGATATTTTATGTACAGTATATAATATATATTTGGTGTTCTTTTGATATTTTATGTAAATTATATAATATAAACTTGGTGTAGTTTTTGATATTTTACATAGAGTGTAATATATATTTACTGTCATTTTTGATATTTTATTTAGAATGTATAATATATATTTGGTGTAATTATTGATATTTTATGTACAGTATATTAAATATAATTACTGAAGATTTTGATAGTTTATTTACAGTATATATAACACATATTTGGTGTACTTTTTGATATTTTATATACAGTAGATAATATATACTTACTGTAATTTTTGCTATTTTATTTACAGTATATAAAATGTATTTGGTGTAGTTTTAGTTAATATTATATGTACAATATATGAAATATATTTACTGTACTTTTTGATATTTTATGTACAATATATAATATATATTTGATGTATTTTGATATTTTATGTAAATTATATAATATATATTTGGTGTAGTTTTTGATATTTTACATAGAGTGTAATATATATTTACTGTCCTTTTTGATATTTTATTTAGAGTGTATAATATACATTTGGTGTAATTTTTGATATTTTATGTACAGTTTATTATATATAATTACTGAAGATTTTGATAGTTTATTTACAGTATATATAACACATATTTGGTGTACTTTTTGATATTTTATGTACAGTAGATAATATATACTTACTGTAATTTTTTATATTTTATTTACCGTATGTAAAATGTATTTGTTGTACTTTTAGTTAATATTATATGTACAATATATGAAATATATTTACTGTACTTTTTGATATTTTATGTAGAGTATATAATGTATATTTGGTGTACTTTTGATATTTTATGTAAATTATATAATATATATTTGGTGTAGTTTTTGATATTTTACATAGAGTGTAATATATATTTACTGTCCTTTTTGATATTTTATTTAGAGTGTATAATATACATTTGGTGTAATTTTTGATATTTTATGTACAGTATACTATATATAATTACTGAAGATTTTGATAATTTATTTACAGTATATATAACACATATTTGGTGTACTTTTTGATATTTTATGTACAGTAGATAATATATATTTACTGTAATTTTTGATATTTTATTTACAGTATATAAAGTGTATTTGGTGTAATTTTAGTTAATATTATATGTACAATATATGAAATATATTTACTGTACTTTTTGATATTTTATGTACAGTATATCATATATATTTGGTGTACTTTTGATATTTTATGTAAATTATATAATATATATTTGGTGTAGTTTTTGATATTTTACATAGAGTATAATATATATTTACTGTCCTTTTTGATATTTTATTTAGAGTGTATAATATATATTTGGTGTAATTTTTGATATTTTATGTACAGTATATTAAATATAATTACTGAAGATTTTGATAGTTTATTTACAGTATATATAACACATATTTGGTGTACTTTTTGATATTTTATGTACGGTAGATAATATATACTTACTGGAATTTTTGATATTTTATTTACTGTATGTAAAATGTATTTGTTGTTCTTTTAGTTAATATTATATGTACAATATATGAAATATATTTACTGTACTTTTTGATATTTTATGTACAGTATATAATATATATTTGGTGTTCTTTTGATATTTTATGTAAATTATAAAATATGTATTTTGTGTAGTTTTTGATGTTTTACATACAGTGTAATATATATTTACTGTCGCTTTTGATATTTTATTTAGAATGTATAATATACATTTGGTGTAATTATTGATAATTTATGTACAGTATATTAAATATAATTACTGAAGATTTTGATAGTTTATTTACAGTATGTATAACACATATTTGGTGTACTTTTTGATATTTTATGTACAGTAGATAATATATACTTACTGTAATTTTTGATATTTTATTTATAGTATATAAAATGTATTTGGTGTACTTTTAGTTAATATTATATGTACAATATATGAAATATATTTACTGTACTTTTTGATATATTAGGTACAGTATATAATATATATTTGGTGTACTTTTGATATTTTATGTAAATTATATAATATATATTTGGTGTAGTTTTTGATATTTTACATAGAGTATAATATATATTTACTGTCCTTTTTAATATTTTATTTAGAGTGTATAATATACATTTGGTGTAATTTTTGATATTTTATGTACAGTATATTAAATATAATTACTGAAGATTTTGATAGCTTACAGTATATATAACACATACTTGGTGTACTTTTTGATATTTGATGTACGGTAGATAATATATACTTACTGTAATTGTTGATATTTTATTTACAGTATGTAAAATGTATTTGTTGTTCTTTTAGTTAATATTATATGTACAATATATGAAATAAATTTACTGTACTTTTTGATATTTTATGTACAGTATATAATATATATTTGGTGTACTTTGATATTTTATGTAAATTATATAATATGTATTTGGTGTAGTTTTTGATATTTTACATAGAGTGTAATATATATTTACTGTCCTTTTTGATATTTTATTTAGAATGTATAATATACATTTGGTGTAATTATTGATATTTAATGTACAGTATATTAAATATAATTACTGAAGATTTTGATAGTTTATTTACAGTATATATAACACATATTTGGTGTACTTTTTGATATTTTATGTACAGTAGATAATATATACTTACTGTAATTTTTGATATTTTATTTACAGTATGTAAAATGTATTTGGTGTACTTTTAGTTAATATTATATGTACAATATATGAAATATATTTACTGTACTTTTTTATATTTTATGTACAGTATATAATATATATTTGGTGTACTTTGATATTTTATGTAAATTATATAATATATATTTGGTGTAGTTTTTGATATTTTACATAGAGTGTAATATATATTTACTGTCCTTTTTGATATTTTATTTAGAGTGTATAATATACATTTGGTGTAATTTTTGATATTTTATGTACAGTATATTAAATATAATTACTGAAGATTTTGATAGTTTATTTACAGTATATATAACACATATTTGGTGTACTTTTTGATATTTTATGTACAGTAGATAATATATACTTACTGTAATTTTTGATATTTTATTTACAGTATGTAAAATGTATTTGGTGTAGTTTCAGTTAATATTATATGTACAATATATGAAATACATTTACTGTACTTTTTGATATTTTATGTACAGTATATAATATATATTTGGTGTACTTTTGATATTTTATGTAAATTATACAATATATATTTGGTGTAGTTTTGATGTTTTACATAGGGTGTGTAATATATATTTAATGTTCTTTTTGATATTTTATTTACAGTATATAAAATGTATTTGGTGTAGTTTTAGTTAATATTATATGTACAATATATGAAATATATTTAATGTACTTTTTGATAATTTATGTACAGTATATAATATATATTTGGTGTACTTTTGATATTTTATGTAAATTATATAATATATATTTGGTGTAGTTTTTGATATTTTACATAGAGTGTAATATATATTTACTATCCTTTTTGATATTTTATTTAGAGTGTATAATACACATTTGGTGTAATTTTTGATATTTTATGTACAGTATATTAAATATAATTACTGAAGATTTTGATAATTTATTTACAGTATATATAACACATATTTGGTGTACTTTTTGATATTTTATGTACAGTAGATAATATATATTTACTGTAATTTTTGATATTTTATTTACAGTATATAAAATGTATTTGGTGTACTTTTAGTTAATATTATATGTACAATATATGAAATATATTTACCGTACTTTTTGATATTTTATGTACAGTATATAATATATATTTGGTGTACTTTTGATATTTTATGTAAATTATATAATATATATTTGGTGTGGTTTTTGATATTTTACATAGTGTATAATATATATTTACTGTCCTTTTTGATATTTTATTTAGAATGTATAATATACATTTGGTGTAATTTTTGATATTTTATGTACAGTATATTAAATATAATTACTGAAGATTTTGATAGTTTATTTACAGTATATATAACACATATTTGGTGTACATTTTGATACTTTATGTACGGTAGATAATATATACTTACTGGAATTTTTGATATTTTACTTACAGTATGTAAAATGTATTTGTTGTTCTTTTAGTTAATATTATACGTACAATATATGAAATATATTTACTGAACTTTTTGATATTTTATGTACAGTACATAATATATATTTGGTGTTCTTTTGATATTTTATGTAAATTATATAATATATACTAGGTGTAGTTTTTGATGTTTTACATAGAGTGTAATATATATTTACTGTCATTTTTGATATTTTATTTAGAATGTATAATATACATTTGGTGTAATTATTGATATTTTATGTACAGTATATTAAATATAATTACTGAAGATTTTGATAGTTTATTTACAGTATATATAACACATATTTGGTGTACTTTTTGATATTTTATATACAGTAGATAATATATACTTACTGTAATTTTTGATATTTTATTTACAGTATATAAAATGTATTTGGTGTAGTTTTAGTTAATATTATATGTACAATATATGAAATATATTTACTGTACTTTTTGATATTTTATGTACAGTATATAATATATATTTGGTGTACTTTTGATATTTTATGTAAATTATATAATATATATTTGGTGTAGTTTTTGATATTTTACATAGAGTGTAATATATATTTACTGTCGTTTTTGATATTTTATTTAGAGTGTATAATATACATTTGGTGTAATTTTTGATATTTTATGTACAGTTTATTAAATATAATTACTGAAGATTTTGATAGTTTATTTACAGTATATATAACACATATTTGGTGTACTTTTTGATATTTTATGTACGGAAGATAATATATACTTACTGTAATTTTTCATATTTTATTTACAGTATGTAAAATGTATTTGTTGTTCTTATAGTTAATATTATATGTACAATATATGAAATATATTTACTGTACTTTTTGATATTTTATGTACAGTATATAATATATATTTGGTGTACTTTTGATATTTTATGTAAATTATATAATATATATTTGGTGTAGTTTTTGATATTTTACATAGAGTGTAATATATATTTACTGTCCTTTTTTATATTTTATTTAGAATGTATAACATACATTTGGTGTAATTATTGATATTTAATGTACAGTATATTAAATATAATTACTGAAGGTTTTGATAGTTTATTTACAGTATATATAACACATATTTGGTGTACTTTTTGATATTTCATGTACAGTAGATAATATATACTTACTGTAATTTTTGATATTTTATTTGCAGTATGTAAAATGTATTTGGTGTACTTTTAGTTAATATTATATGTACAATATATGAAATACATTTACTGTACTTTTTGATATTTTATGTACAGTATATAATATATATTTGGTGTACTTTTGATATTTTATGTAAATTATAGAATATAAATTTGGTGTAGTTTTTGATATTTTACATAGAGTGTAATATATATTTACTGTCCTTTTTGATATTTTATTTAGAGTGTATAATATACATTTGGTGTAATTTTTGATATTTTATGTACAGTATATTAAATATAATTACTGAAGGTTTTGATAGTTTATTTACAGTATATATAACACATATTTGGTGTACTTTTTGATATTTTATGTACAGTAGATAATATATACTTACTGTAATTTTTGATATTTTATTTACAGTATGTAAAATGTATTTGGTGAAGTTTTAGTTAATATTATATGTACAATATATGAAATACATTTACTGTACTTTTTGATATTTTATGTACAGTATATTAAATATAATTACTGAAGATTTTGATAGTTTATTTACAGTATATATAAGACATATTTGGTGTACTTTTTGATATTTTATGTACGGTAGATAATATATACTTACTGGAATTTTTGATATTTTATTTACAGTTTGTAAAATGTATTTGTTGTTCTTTTAGTTAATATTATATGTACAATATATGAAATATATTTACTGTACTTTTTGATATTTTATGTACAGTATATAATATATATTTGGTGTTCTTTTCATATTTTATGTAAATTATATAATATATATTTGGTGTAGTTTTTGATATTTTACATAGAGTGTAATATATATTTACTGTCATTTTTGATATTTTATTTTGAGTGTATAATATACATTTGGTGTAACTTTTGATATTTTATGTACAGTATATTAAATGTAATTACTGAAGATTTTGATAGTTTATTTACAGTATATATAACACATATTTGGTGTACTTTTTGATATTTTAGGTACAGTAGATAATATACATTTACTATAATTTTTGATATTTTATTTACAGTATATAAAATGTATTTGGTGTACTTTTAGTTAATATTATATGTACAATATATGAAATATATTTACTGTACTTTTTGATATTTTATGTACAGTATATAATATATATTTGGTGTACTTTGATATTTTATGTAAATTATATAATATATATTTGATGTAGTTTTTGATATTTTACATAGAGTGTAATATATATTTACTGTCATTTTTGATATTTTATTTAGAGTGTATAATATACATTTGGTGTAATTTTTGATATTTTATGAACAGTATAAAATATAATTACTGAAGATTTTGATAGTTCATTTACAGTATATATAACACCTATTTGGTGTACTTTTTGATATTTTATGTACAGTAGATTATATATACTTACTGGAATTTTTATATTTTATTTACAGTATGTAAAATGTATTTGGTGCAATTTTAGTTAATATTTATGTACAATATATGAAATATATTTACTGTACTTTTTGATATTTAATGTACAGTAGATAATATATACTTACTGTAATTTTTTATATTTTATTTACAGTATGAAAAATGCATTTGGTGTACTTTTAGTTAATATTATATGTACAATATATGAAATATATTTACTGTACTTTTTGATATTTTATGTAGAGTATATAATATATAATTGGTGTACTTTTGATATTTTATGTAAATTATATAATATATATTTGGTGTAGTTTTTGATATTTTACATAGAGTGTAACATATATTTACTGTCCTTTTCGATATTTTATTTAGAGTGTATAATATACGTTTGGTGTAATTTTTGATATTTTATGAACAGTATATTAAATATAATTACTGAAGATTTTGATAGTTTATTTACAGTATATATAACACATATTTGGTGTGCTTTTTGATATTTTATGTACAGTAGATAATATATACTTACTGTAAATTTTATATTTTATTTACAGTATGTAAAATGTATTTGGTGTAATTTTAGTTAATATTATATGTACAATATATGAAATATATTTACTGTAATTTTTGATGTTCTATGTACAGTAGATAATATATACTTATTGTAATTTTTGATATTTTATTTACAGTATGTAAAATGTATTTGGTGTACTTTTAGTTATTATTATATGTACAATATATGAAATATATTTACTGTACTTTTTGATATATTAGGTACAGTATATAATATATATTTGGTGTACTTTTGATATTTTATGTAAATTATATAATATATATTTGGTGTAGTTTTTGATATTTTACATAGAGTATAATATATATTTACTGTCCTTTTTAATATTTTATTTAGAGTGTATAATATACATTTGGTGTAATTTTTGATATTTTATGTACAGTATATTAAATATAATTACTGAAGATTTTGATAGCTTACAGTATATATAACACATACTTGGTGTACTTTTTGATATTTGATGTACGGTAGATAATATATACTTACTGTAATTGTTGATATTTTATTTACAGTATGTAAAATGTATTTGTTGTTCTTTTAGTTAATATTATATGTACAATATATGAAATATATTTACTGTACTTTTTGATATTTTATGTACAGTATATAATATATATTTGGTGTACTTTGATATTTTATGTAAATTATATAATATGTATTTGGTGTAGTTTTTGATATTTTACATAGAGTGTAATATATATTTACTGTCCTTTTTGATATTTTATTTAGAATGTATAATATACATTTGGTGTAATTATTGATATTTAATGTACAGTATATTAAATATAATTACTGAAGATTTTGATAGTTTATTCACAGTATATATAACACATATTTGGTGTACTTTTTGATATTTTATGTACAGTAGATAATATATACTTACTGTAATTTTTGATACTTTGTTTACAGTATGTAAAATGTATTTGGTGTACTTTTAGTTAATACTTTATGTACAATATATGAAATATATTTACTGTACTTTTTGATATTTTATGTACAGTATATAATATATATTTGGTGTACTTTTGATATTTTATGTAAATTATATAATATATATTTGGTGTAGTTTTTGATATTTTACATACAGTGTAATATATATATACTGTCCTTTTTGATATTTTATTTAGAGTGTATAATATACATTTGGTGTAATTTTTGATAATTTATGAACAGTATATTAAATATAATTACTGAAGATTTTGATAGTTTATTTACAGTATATATAACACATGTTTGGTGTACTTTTTCATATTTTATGTACAGTAGATAATATATACTTACTATAATTTTTTACATTTTATTTACAGTTTGTAAAATGTATTTGTTGTAGTTTTATTTAATATTATATGAACAATATATGAAATATATTTACTGTACTTTTTGATATTTTATATACATTATATAATATGTATTTGGTGTACTTTTGATATTTTATGAAAATTATATAATATATATTTGGTGTAGTTTTTGATATTTTACATAGAGTGTAATATATATTTTCTGTCCTTTTTGATATTTTATTTAGAGTGTATAATATACATTTGGTGTAATTTTTGATATTTTATGAACAGTGCATTAAATATAATTACTGAAGGTTTTGATAGTTTATTTACAGTATATATAACACATATTTGGTGTACTTTTTGGTATTTTATGTACAGTAGATAATATATACTTACTGTAATTTTTTATATTTTATTTACAGTATCTAAAATGTATTTCGTGTACTTTTAGTTAATATTATATGTACAATATATGAAATATATTTACTGTACTTTTTGATATATTATGTACAGTAGATAATATATACTTACTGTAATTTTTTATATTTTATTTACAGTATGTAAAATGTATTTGGTGTACTTTTAGTTAATATTATATGTACAATATAGGAATTATATTTACAGTACTTTTTGAAATTTTATGTACAGTATACAATATATATTTGGTGTACTTTTGATATTGTATGTAAATTATATAATATGTATTTGGTGTAGTTTTTGATATTTTACATGGAGTGTAATATATATTTTCTGTCCTTTTTGATATTTTATTTAGAGTGTATAATATACATTTGGTGTAATTTTTGATATTTTATGAACAGTCTATTAAATATAATTACTGAAGATTTTGATAGTTTATTTACAGTATATATAACACATATTTGGTGTACTTTTTGATATTTTATGTACAGTAGATAATATATACTTACTGTAATTTTTTATATTTTATTTACAGTATGTAAAATGTATTTGGTGTACTTTTAGTTAATATTATATGTACAATATGTGAAATATATTTACTGTACTTTTTGATATTTTATGTACAGTAGATAATATTATCTTACTGAAATTTTTTATATTTTGTTTACAGTATGTAAAATGTATTTGGTGTACTTTTAGTTAATATCATATGTACAACATATGAAATACATTTACTGTACTTTTTGATATTTTATGTACATTATATAATATATATTTGGTGTACTTTTGATATTTTATGTAAATTATATAATATACACTTGGTTTAGTTTTTGATATTTTACATAGAGTGTAATATATATTTACTGTCCTTTTTGATATTTAATTTAGAGTGTATAATATACATTTGGTGTAATTTTTGATATTTTATGTACAGTATATTAAATATAATTACTGTAGATTTTGATAGTTTATTTACAGTATATATAACACATATTTGGTGTACTTTTTCATATTTTTTGTACTGTAGATAATATATACTTACTGTAATTTTTGATATTTTATTTACATTATGTAAAATGTATTTGGTGTACTTTTAGTTAATATTATATGTACAATATATGAAATATATTTACTGTACTTTTTGATATTTTATGTACAGTATATAATATATATTTGGTGTACTTTTGATATTTTATGTAAATTATATAATATATATTTGGTGTAGTTTTTGATAATTTACATAGAGTGAAATATATATTTACTGTCCTTTTTGATATTTTATTTAGAGTGTATAATATACATTTGGTGTAAGTTTTGATATTTTATGAACAGCATATTAAATATAATTACTTAAGATTTTGATAGTTCATTTACAGCATATATAACACCTATTTGGTGTACTTTTTGATATTTTATGTACAGTAGATTATATATACTTACTGGAATTTTTTATATTTTATTTACAGTATGTAAAATGTATTTGGTGTAATTTTAGTTAATATTATATGTACAATATATGAAATATATTTACTGTACTTTTTGATATTTTATGTACCATTTATAATATATATTTGGTGTACTTTTGATATTTTATGTAAATTAAATAATATATATTTGGTGTAGTTTTTGATATTTTACATAGTGTGTAATATATATTTACTGTCATTTTTGATATATTATATAGAGTGTATAATATACATTTGGTGTAATTTTTTATATTTTATGTACAGTATAATAAATATAATTACTGAAGATTTTGATAGTTTATTTACAGTATATATAACACATATTTGGTGTACTTTTTGATATTTTATGTACAGTAGATAATATATACTTACTGTAATTTTTGATATTTTATTTACAGTATGTAAAATGTATTTGGTGTAGTTTCAGTTAATATTATATGTACAATATATGAAATACATTTACTGTACTTTTTGATATTTTATGTACAGTATATAATATATATTTGGTGTACTTTTGATATTTTATGTAAATTATACAATATATATTTGGTGTAGTTTTGATGTTTTACATAGGGTGTGTAATATATATTTAATGTTCTTTTTGATATTTTATTTACAGTATATAAAATGTATTTGGTGTAGTTTTAGTTAATATTATATGTACAATATATGAAATATATTTAATGTACTTTTTGATAATTTTTGTACAGTATATAATATATATTTGGTGTACTTTTGATATTTTATGTAAATTATATAATATATATTTGGTGTAGTTTTTGATATTTTACATAGAGTGTAATATATATTTACTATCCTTTTTGATATTTTATTTAGAGTGTATAATACACATTTGGTGTAATTTTTGATATTTTATGTACAGTATATTAAATATAATTACTGAAGATTTTGATAATTTATTTACAGTATATATAACACATATTTGGTGTACTTTTTGATATTTTATGTACAGTAGATAATATATATTTACTGTAATTTTTGATATTTTATTTACAGTATATAAAATGTATTTGGTGTACTTTTAGTTAATATTATATGTACAATATATGAAATATATTTACCGTACTTTTTGATATTTTATGTACAGTATATAATATATATTTGGTGTACTTTTGATATTTTATGTAAATTATATAATATATATTTGGTGTGGTTTTTGATATTTTACATAGTGTATAATATATATTTACTGTCCTTTTTGATATTTTATTTAGAATGTATAATATACATTTTGTGTAATTTTTGATATTTTATGTACAGTATATTAAATATAATTACTGAAGATTTTGATAGTTTATTTACAGTATATATAACACATATTTGGTGTACATTTTGATACTTTATGTACGGTAGATAATATATACTTACTGGAATTTTTGATATTTTACTTACAGTATGTAAAATGTATTTGTTGTTCTTTTAGTTAATATTATATGTACAATATATGAAATATATTTACTGAACTTTTTGATATTTTATGTACAGTACATAATATATATTTGGTGTTCTTTTGATATTTTATGTAAATTATATAATATATACTAGGTGTAGTTTTTGATGTTTTACATAGAGTGTAATATATATTTACTGTCATTTTTGATATATTATTTAGAGTGTATAATATACATTTGGTGTAATTTTTGATATTTTATGTACAGTATATTAAATATAATTACTGAAGATTTTGATAGTTTATTTACAGTATATATAAGACATATTTGGTGTACTTTTTGATATTTTATGTACGGTAGATAATATATACTTACTGGAATTTTTGATATTTTATTTACAGTTTGTAAAATGTATTTGTTGTTCTTTTAGTTAATATTATATGTACAATATATGAAATATATTTACTGTACTTTTTGATATTTTATGTACAGTATATAATATATATTTGGTGTTCTTTTCATATTTTATGTAAATTATATAATATATATTTGGTGTAGTTTTTGATATTTTACATAGAGTGTAATATATATTTACTGTCATTTTTGATATTTTATTTTGAGTGTATAATATACATTTGGTGTAACTTTTGATATTTTATGTACAGTATATTAAATGTAATTACTGAAGATTTTGATAGTTTATTTACAGTATATATAACACATATTTGGTGTACTTTTTGATATTTTAGGTACAGTAGATAATATACATTTACTATAATTTTTGATATTTTATTTACAGTATATAAAATGTATTTGGTGTACTTTTAGTTAATATTATATGTACAATATATGAAATATATTTACTGTACTTTTTGATATTTTATGTACAGTATATAATATATATTTGGTGTACTTTGATATTTTATGTAAATTATATAATATATATTTGATGTAGTTTTTGATATTTTACATAGAGTGTAATATATATTTACTGTCATTTTTGATATTTTATTTAGAGTGTATAATATATATTTGGTGTAATTTTTGATATTTTATGAACAGTATAAAATATAATTACTGAAGATTTTGATAGTTCATTTACAGTATATATAACACCTATTTGGTGTACTTTTTGATATTTTATGTACAGTAGATTATATATACTTACTGGAATTTTTATATTTTATTTACAGTATGTAAAATGTATTTGGTGCAATTTTAGTTAATATTTATGTACAATATATGAAATATATTTACTGTACTTTTTGATATTTAATGTACAGTAGATAATATATACTTACTGTAATTTTTGATATTTTATTTACAGTATGTAAAATGTATTTGGTGTAGTTTCAGTTAATATTATATGTACAATATATGAAATACATTTACTGTACTTTTTGATATTTTATGTACAGTATATAATATATATTTGGTGTACTTTTGATATTTTATGTAAATTATACAATATATATTTGGTGTAGTTTTGATGTTTTACATAGGGTGTGTAATATATATTTAATGTTCTTTTTGATATTTTATTTACAGTATATAAAATGTATTTGGTGTAGTTTTAGTTAATATTATATGTACAATATATGAAATATATTTAATGTACTGTTTGATAATTTATGTACAGTATATAATATATATTTGGTGTACTTTTGATATTTTATGTAAATTATATAATATATATTTGGTGTAGTTTTTGATATTTTACATAGAGTGTAATATATATTTACTATCCTTTTTGATATTTTATTTAGAGTGTATAATACACATTTGGTGTAATTTTTGATATTTTATGTACAGTATATTAAATATAATTACTGAAGATTTTGATAATTTATTTACAGTATATATAACACATATTTGGTGTACTTTTTGATATTTTATGTACAGTAGATAATATATATTTACTGTAATTTTTGATATTTTATTTACAGTATATAAAATGTATTTGGTGTACTTTTAGTTAATATTATATGTACAATATATGAAATATATTTACCGTACTTTTTGATATTTTATGTACAGTATATAATATATATTTGGTGTACTTTTGATATTTTATGTAAATTATATAATATATATTTGGTGTGGTTTTTGATATTTTACATAGTGTATAATATATATTTACTGTCCTTTTTGATATTTTATTTAGAATGTATAATATACATTTGGTGTAATTTTTGATATTTTATGTACAGTATATTAAATATAATTACTGAAGATTTTGATAGTTTATTTACAGTATATATAACACATATTTGGTGTACATTTTGATACTTTATGTACGGTAGATAATATATACTTACTGGAATTTTTGATATTTTACTTACAGTATGTAAAATGTATTTGTTGTTCTTTTAGTTAATATTATACGTACAATATATGAAATATATTTACTGAACTTTTTGATATTTTATGTACAGTACATAATATATATTTGGTGTTCTTTTGATATTTTATGTAAATTATATAATATATACTAGGTGTAGTTTTTGATGTTTTACATAGAGTGTAATATATATTTACTGTCATTTTTGATATATTATTTAGAGTGTATAATATACATTTGGTGTAATTTTTGATATTTTATGTACAGTATATTAAATATAATTACTGAAGATTTTGATAGTTTATTTACAGTATATATAAGACATATTTGGTGTACTTTTTGATATTTTATGTACGGTAGATAATATATACTTACTGGAATTTTTGATATTTTATTTACAGTTTGTAAAATGTATTTGTTGTTCTTTTAGTTAATATTATATGTACAATATATGAAATATATTTACTGTACTTTTTGATATTTTATGTACAGTATATAATATATATTTGGTGTTCTTTTCATATTTTATGTAAATTATATAATATATATTTGGTGTAGTTTTTGATATTTTACATAGAGTGTAATATATATTTACTGTCATTTTTGATATTTTATTTTGAGTGTATAATATACATTTGGTGTAACTTTTGATATTTTATGTACAGTATATTAAATGTAATTACTGAAGATTTTGATAGTTTATTTACAGTATATATAACACATATTTGGTGTACTTTTTGATATTTTAGGTACAGTAGATAATATACATTTACTATAATTTTTGATATTTTATTTACAGTATATAAAATGTATTTGGTGTACTTTTAGTTAATATTATATGTACAATATATGAAATATATTTACTGTACTTTTTGATATTTTATGTACAGTATATAATATATATTTGGTGTACTTTGATATTTTATGTAAATTATATAATATATATTTGATGTAGTTTTTGATATTTTACATAGAGTGTAATATATATTTACTGTCATTTTTGATATTTTATTTAGAGTGTATAATATACATTTGGTGTAATTTTTGATATTTTATGAACAGTATAAAATATAATTACTGAAGATTTTGATAGTTCATTTACAGTATATATAACACCTATTTGGTGTACTTTTTGATATTTTATGTACAGTAGATTATATATACTTACTGGAATTTTTATATTTTATTTACAGTATGTAAAATGTATTTGGTGCAATTTTAGTTAATATTTATGTACAATATATGAAATATATTTACTGTACTTTTTGATATTTAATGTACAGTAGATAATATATACTTACTGTAATTTTTTATATTTTATTTACAGTATGAAAAATGCATTTGGTGTACTTTTAGTTAATATTATATGTACAATATATGAAATATATTTACTGTACTTTTTGATATTTTATGTAGAGTATATAATATATAATTGGTGTACTTTTGATATTTTATGTAAATTATATAATATATATTTGGTGTAGTTTTTGATATTTTACATAGAGTGTAACATATATTTACTGTCCTTTTCGATATTTTATTTAGAGTGTATAATATACGTTTGGTGTAATTTTTGATATTTTATGAACAGTATATTAAATATAATTACTGAAGATTTTGATAGTTTATTTACAGTATATATAACACATATTTGGTGTGCTTTTTGATATTTTATGTACAGTAGATAATATATACTTACTGTAAATTTTATATTTTATTTACAGTATGTAAAATGTATTTGGTGTAATTTTAGTTAATATTATATGTACAATATATGAAATATATTTACTGTAATTTTTGATGTTCTATGTACAGTAGATAATATATACTTATTGTAATTTTTGATATTTTATTTACAGTATGTAAAATGTATTTGGTGTACTTTTAGTTATTATTATATGTACAATATATGAAATATATTTACTGTACTTTTTGATATATTAGGTACAGTATATAATATATATTTGGTGTACTTTTGATATTTTATGTAAATTATATAATATATATTTGGTGTAGTTTTTGATATTTTACATAGAGTATAATATATATTTACTGTCCTTTTTAATATTTTATTTAGAGTGTATAATATACATTTGGTGTAATTTTTGATATTTTATGTACAGTATATTAAATATAATTACTGAAGATTTTGATAGCTTACAGTATATATAACACATACTTGGTGTACTTTTTGATATTTGATGTACGGTAGATAATATATACTTACTGTAATTGTTGATATTTTATTTACAGTATGTAAAATGTATTTTGTTGTTCTTTTAGTTAATATTATATGTACAATATATGAAATATATTTACTGTACTTTTTGATATTTTATGTACAGTATATAATATATATTTGGTGTACTTTGATATTTTATGTAAATTATATAATATGTATTTGGTGTAGTTTTTGATATTTTACATAGAGTGTAATATATATTTACTGTCCTTTTTGATATTTTATTTAGAGTTTATAATATACATTTGGTGTAATTATTGATATTTAATGTACAGTATATTAAATATAATTACTGAAGATTTTGATAGTTTATTCACAGTATATATAACACATATTTGGTGTACTTTTTGATATTTTATGTACAGTAGATAATATATACTTACTGTAATTTTTGATACTTTGTTTACAGTATGTAAAATGTATTTGGTGTACTTTTAGTTAATACTTTATGTACAATATATGAAATATATTTACTGTACTTTTTGATATTTTATGTACAGTATATAATATATATTTGGTGTACTTTTGATATTTTATGTAAATTATATAATATATATTTGGTGTAGTTTTTGATATTTTACATACAGTGTAATATATATTTACTGTCCTTTTTGATATTTTATTTAGAGTGTATAATATACATTTGGTGTAATTTTTGATATTTTATGAACAGTATATTAAATATAATTACTGAAGATTTTGATAGTTTATTTACAGTATATATAACACATGTTTGGTGCACTTTTTCATATTTTATGTACAGTAGATAATATATACTTACTATAATTTTTTACATTTTATTTACAGTTTGTAAAATGTATTTGTTGTAGTTTTATTTAATATTATATGAACAATATATGAAATATATTTACTGTACTTTTTGATATTTTATATACAGTATATAATATGTATTTGGTGTACTTTTGATATTTTATGAAAATTATATAATATATATTTGGTGTAGTTTTTGATATTTTACATAGAGTGTAATATATATTTTCTGTCCTTTTTGATATTTTATTTAGAGTGTATAATATACATTTGGTGTAATTTTTGATATTTTATGAACAGTGCATTAAATATAATTACTGAAGCTTTTGATAGTTTATTTACAGTATATATAACACATATTTGGTGTACTTTTTGGTATTTTATGTACAGTAGATAATATATACTTACTGTAATTTTTTATATTTTATTTACAGTATCTAAAATGTATTTCGTGTACTTTTAGTTAATATTATATGTACAATATATGAAATATATTTACTGTACTTTTTGATATATTATGTACAGTAGATAATATATACTTACTGTAATTTTTTATATTTTATTTACAGTATGTAAAATGTATTTGGTGTACTTTTAGTTAATATTATATGTACAATATAGGAATTATATTTACAGTACTTTTTGAAATTTTATGTACAGTATACAATATATATTTGGTGTACTTTTGATATTGTATGTAAATTATATAATATGTATTTGGTGTAGTTTTTGATATTTTACATGGAGTGTAATATATATTTTCTGTCCTTTTTGATATTTTATTTAGAGTGTATAATATACATTTGGTGTAATTTTTGATATTTTATGAACAGTCTATTAAATATAATTACTGAAGATTTTGATAGTTTATTTACAGTATATATAACACATATTTGGTGTACTTTTTGATATTTTATGTACAGTAGATAATATATACTTACTGTAATTTTTTATATTTTATTTACAGTATGTAAAATGTATTTGGTGTACTTTTAGTTAATATTATATGTACAATATGTGAAATATATTTACTGTACTTTTTGATATTTTATGTACAGTAGATAATATTATCTTACTGAAATTTTTTATATTTTGTTTACAGTATGTAAAATGTATTTGGTGTACTTTTAGTTAATATTATATGTACAGCATATGAAATACATTTACTGTACTTTTTGATATTTTATGTACAGTATATAATATATATTTGGTGTACTTTTGATATTTTATGTAAATTATATAATATACACTTGGTTTAGCTTTTGATATTTTACATAGAGTGTAATATATATTTACTGTCCTTTTTGATATTTAATTTAGAGTGTATAATATACATTTGGTGTAATTTTTGATATTTTATGTACAGTATATTAAATATAATTACTGTAGATTTTGATAGTTTATTTACAGTATATATAACACATATTTGGTGTACTTTTTCATATTTTTTGTACTGTAGATAATATATACTTACTGTAATTTTTGATATTTTATTTACAGTATGTAAAATGTATTTGGTGTAGTTTCAGTTAATATTATATGTACAATATATGAAATACATTTACTGTACTTTTTGATATTTTATGTACAGTATATAATATATATTTGGTGTACTTTTGACATTTTATGTAAATTATACAATATATATTTGGTGTAGTTTTGATGTTTTACATAGGGTGTGTAATATATATTTAATGTTCTTTTTGATATTTTATTTACAGTATATAAAATGTATTTGGTGTAGTTTTAGTTAATATTATATGTACAATATATGAAATATATTTAATGTACTTTTTGATAATTTATGTACAGTATATAATATATATTTGGTGTACTTTTGATATTTTATGTAAATTATATAATATATATTTGGTGTAGTTTTTGATATTTTACATAGAGTGTAATATATATTTACTATCCTTTTTGATATTTTATTTAGAGTGTATAATACACATTTGGTGTAATTTTTGATATTTTATGTACAGTATATTAAATATAATTACTGAAGATTTTGATAATTTATTTACAGTATATATAACACATATTTGGTGTACTTTTTGATATTTTATGTACAGTAGATAATATATATTTACTGTAATTTTTGATATTTTATTTACAGTATATAAAATGTATTTGGTGTACTTTTAGTTAATATTATATGTACAATATATGAAATATATTTACCGTACTTTTTGATATTTTATGTACAGTATATAATATATATTTGGTGTACTTTTGATATTTTATGTAAATTATATAATATATATTTGGTGTGGTTTTTGATATTTTACATAGTGTATAATATATATTTACTGTCCTTTTTGATATTTTATTTAGAATGTATAATATACATTTTGTGTAATTTTTGATATTTTATGTACAGTATATTAAATATAATTACTGAAGATTTTGATAGTTTATTTACAGTATATATAACACATATTTGGTGTACATTTTGATACTTTATGTACGGTAGATAATATATACTTACTGGAATTTTTGATATTTTACTTACAGTATGTAAAATGTATTTGTTGTTCTTTTAGTTAATATTATACGTACAATATATGAAATATATTTACTGAACTTTTTGATATTTTATGTACAGTACATAATATATATTTGGTGTTCTTTTGATATTTTATGTAAATTATATAATATATACTAGGTGTAGTTTTTGATGTTTTACATAGAGTGTAATATATATTTACTGTCATTTTTGATATATTATTTAGAGTGTATAATATACATTTGGTGTAATTTTTGATATTTTATGTACAGTATATTAAATATAATTACTGAAGATTTTGATAGTTTATTTACAGTATATATAAGACATATTTGGTGTACTTTTTGATATTTTATGTACGGTAGATAATATATACTTACTGGAATTTTTGATATTTTATTTACAGTTTGTAAAATGTATTTGTTGTTCTTTTAGTTAATATTATATGTACAATATATGAAATATATTTACTGTACTTTTTGATATTTTATGTACAGTATATAATATATATTTGGTGTTCTTTTCATATTTTATGTAAATTATATAATATATATTTGGTGTAGTTTTTGATATTTTACATAGAGTGTAATATATATTTACTGTCATTTTTGATATTTTATTTTGAGTGTATAATATACATTTGGTGTAACTTTTGATATTTTATGTACAGTATATTAAATGTAATTACTGAAGATTTTGATAGTTTATTTACAGTATATATAACACATATTTGGTGTACTTTTTGATATTTTAGGTACAGTAGATAATATACATTTACTATAATTTTTGATATTTTATTTACAGTATATAAAATGTATTTGGTGTACTTTTAGTTAATATTATATGTACAAAATATGAAATATATTTACTGTACTTTTTGATATTTTATGTACAGTATATAATATATATTTGGTGTACTTTGATATTTTATGTAAATTATATAATATATATTTGATGTAGTTTTTGATATTTTACATAGAGTGTAATATATATTTACTGTCATTTTTGATATTTTATTTAGAGTGTATAATATACATTTGGTGTAATTTTTGATATTTTATGAACAGTATAAAATATAATTACTGAAGATTTTGATAGTTCATTTACAGTATATATAACACCTATTTGGTGTACTTTTTGATATTTTATGTACAGTAGATTATATATACTTACTGGAATTTTTATATTTTATTTACAGTATGTAAAATGTATTTGGTGCAATTTTAGTTAATATTTATGTACAATATATGAAATATATTTACTGTACTTTTTGATATTTAATGTACAGTAGATAATATATACTTACTGTAATTTTTTATATTTTATATACAGTATGAAAAATGCATTTGGTGTACTTTTAGTTAATATTATATGTACAATATATGAAATATATTTACTGTACTTTTTGATATTTTATGTAGAGTATATAATATATAATTGGTGTACTTTTGATATTTTATGTAAATTATATAATATATATTTGGTGTAGTTTTTGATATTTTACATAGAGTGTAACATATATTTACTGTCCTTTTCGATATTTTATTTAGAGTGTATAATATACGTTTGGTGTAATTTTTGATATTTTATGAACAGTATATTAAATATAATTACTGAAGATTTTGATAGTTTATTTACAGTATATATAACACATATTTGGTGTGCTTTTTGATATTTTATGTACAGTAGATAATATATACTTACTGTAAATTTTATATTTTATTTACAGTATGTAAAATGTATTTGGTGTAATTTTAGTTAATATTATATGTACAATATATGAAATATATTTACTGTAATTTTTGATGTTCTATGTACAGTAGATAATATATACTTATTGTAATTTTTGATATTTTATTTACAGTATGTAAAATGTATTTGGTGTACTTTTAGTTATTATTATATGTGCAATATATGAAATATATTTACTGTACTTTTTGATATTTTATGTACAGTATATAATATATATTTGGTGTACTTTTGATATTTTATGTAAATTAAATAATATATATTTTGTGTAGTTTTTGATATTTTACATAGAGTGTAATATATATTTACTGTCCTTTTTCATATTTTATTTAGGGTGTATAATATACATTTGGTGTAATTTTTGATATTTTATGTACAGTATATTAAATATAATTACTGAAGATTTTGATAGTTTATTACAGTATATATATATCCCATATTTGGTGTACTTTTTGATATTTTATGTACAGTAGATGATATATACTTACTGTAATTTTTGATATTTTATTTACAGTATGTAAAATGTATTTGGTGTACTTTTAGTTAATATTATATGTACAATATATGAAATATATTTACTGTACTTTTTGATATTTTATGTACAGTATATAATATATATTTGGTGTACTTTTGATATTTTATGTAAATTAAATAATATATATTGGTGTAGTTTTTGATATTTTACATAGAGTGTAATATATATTTACTGTCCTTTTTGATATTTTATTTTGAGTGTATAATATACATTTGGTGTAATTTTTTATATTTTATGTACAGTATAATAAATATAATTACTGAAGATTTTGATAGTTTATTTACAGTATATATAACACATATTTGGTGTACTTTTTGATATTTTAGGTACAGTAGATAATATACATTTACTATAATTTTTGATATTTTATTTACAGTATATAAAATGTATTTGGTGTACTTTTAGTTAATATTATATGTACAATATATGAAATATATTTACTGTACTTTTTGATATTTTATGTACAGTATATAATATATATTTGGTGTACTTTTGATATTTTATGTAAATTAAATAATATATATTTGGTGTAGTTTTTGATATTTTACATAGAGTGTAATATATATTTACTGTCATTTTTGATATTTTATTTTGAGTGTATAATGTACATTTGGTGTAACTTTTGATATTTTATGTACAGTATATTAAATGTAATTACTGAAGATTTTGATAGTTTATTTACAGTATATATAACACATATTTGGTGTACTTTTTGATATTTTAGGTACAGTAGATAATATACATTTACTATAATTTTTGATATTTTATTTACAGTATATAAAATGTATTTGGTGTACTTTTAGTTAATATTATATGTACAATATATGAAATATATTTACTGTACTTTTTGATATTTTATGTACAGTATATAATATATATTTGGTGTACTTTGATATTTTATGTAAATTATATAATATATATTTGATGTAGTTTTTGATATTTTACATAGAGTGTAATATATATTTACTGTCATTTTTGATATTTTATTTAGAGTGTATAATATACATTTGGTGTAATTTTTGATATTTTATGAACAGTATAAAATATAATTACTGAAGATTTTGATAGTTCATTTACAGTATATATAACACCTATTTGGTGTACTTTTTGATATTTTATGTACAGTAGATTATATATACTTACTGGAATTTTTATATTTTATTTACAGTATGTAAAATGTATTTGGTGCAATTTTAGTTAATATTTATGTACAATATATGAAATATATTTACTGTACTTTTTGATATTTAATGTACAGTAGATAATATATACTTACTGTAATTTTTTATATTTTATTTACAGTATGAAAAATGCATTTGGTGTACTTTTAGTTAATATTATATGTACAATATATGAAATATATTTACTGTACTTTTTGATATTTTATGTAGAGTATATAATATATAATTGGTGTACTTTTGATATTTTATGTAAATTATATAATATATATTTGGTGTAGTTTTTGATATTTTACATAGAGTGTAACATATATTTACTGTCCTTTTCGATATTTTATTTAGAGTGTATAATATACGTTTGGTGTAATTTTTGATATTTTATGAACAGTATATTAAATATAATTACTGAAGATTTTGATAGTTTATTTACAGTATATATAACACATATTTGGTGTGCTTTTTGATATTTTATGTACAGTAGATAATATATACTTACTGTAAATTTTATATTTTATTTACAGTATGTAAAATGTATTTGGTGTAATTTTAGTTAATATTATATGTACAATATATGAAATATATTTACTGTAATTTTTGATGTTCTATGTACAGTAGATAATATATACTTATTGTAATTTTTGATATTTTATTTACAGTATGTAAAATGTATTTGGTGTACTTTTAGTTATTATTATATGTACAATATATGAAATATATTTACTGTACTTTTTGATATTTTATGTACAGTATATAATATATATTTGGTGTACTTTTGATATTTTATGTAAATTAAATAATATATATTTGGTGTAGTTTTTGATATTTTACATAGAGTGTAATATATATTTACTGTCCTTTTTCATATTTTATTTAGGGTGTATAATATACATTTGGTGTAATTTTTGATATTTTATGTACAGTATATTAAATATAATTACTGAAGATTTTGATAGTTTATTACAGTATATATATATCCCATATTTGGTGTACTTTTTGATATTTTATGTACAGTAGATGATATATACTTACTGTAATTTTTGATATTTTATTTACAGTATGTAAAATGTATTTGGTGTACTTTTAGTTAATATTATATGTACAATATATGAAATATATTTACTGTACTTTTTGATATTTTATGTACAGTATATAATATATATTTGGTGTACTTTTGATATTTTATGTAAATTAAATAATATATATTTGGTGTAGTTTTTGATATTTTACATAGAGTGTAATATATATTTACTGTCATTTTTGATATTTTATTTAGAGTGTATAATATACATTTGGTGTAATTTTTTATATTTTATGTACAGTATAATAAATATAATTACTGAAGATTTTGATAGTTTATTTACAGTATATATAACACATATTTGGTGTACTTTTTGATATTTTATGTACAGTAGATTATATATACTTACTGGAAATTTTTATATTTTATTTACTGTATGTAAAATGTATTTGGTGTAATTTTAGTTAATATTATATGTACAATATATGAAATATATTTACTGTACTTTTTGATATTTAATGTACAGTAGATAATATATACTTACTGTAATTTTTTATATTTTATTTACAGTATGAAAAATGTATTTGGTGTACTTTTAGTTAATATTATATGTACAATATATGAAATATAATTACTGTACTTTTTGATATTTTATGTAGAGTATATAATATATATTTGGTGTACTTTTGATATTTTATGTAAATTATATAATATATATTTGGTGTAGTTTTTGATATTTTACATAGAGTGTACTATATATTTACTGTCCTTTTTGATATTTTATTTAGAGTGTATAATATACGTTTGGTGTAATTTTTGATATTTTATGAACAGTATATTAAATATAATTACTGAAGATTTTGATAGTTTATTTACAGTATATATAACACATATTTGGTGTACTTTTTGATATTTTATGTACAGTAGATAATATATACTTACTGTAAATTTTATATTTAATTTACAGTATATAAAATGTATTTGGTGTACTTTTAGTTAATATTATATGTACAATATATGAAATATATTTACTGTAATTTTTGATATTCTATGTACAGTAGATATATATACTTACTGTAATTTTTTATATTTTATTTACAGTATGTAAAATGTATTTGGTGTACTTTTAGTTAATATTACATGTACAATATATGAAATATATTTACTGTACTTTTTGATATTTTATGTACAGTATATAATATATATTTGGTGTACTTTTGATATTTTATGTAAATTATATAATATATATTTGGTGTAGTTTTTGATATTTTACATAGAATGTAATATATATTTACTGTCATTTTTGATATTTTATTTAGAATGTATAATATATATTTGGTGTAATTTTTGATATTTTATGTACAGTATGTTAAATATAATTACTGAAGATTTTGATAGTTTATTTACAGTATATATAACACATATTTGGTGTACTTTTTGATATTTTATGTACAGTAGATAATATATACTTACTGTAATTTTTGATATTTTATTTACAGTATGTAAAATGTATTTGGTGTGCTTTTAGTTAATATTACATGTACAATCTATGAAATATATTTACTGTACTTTTTGATATTTTATGTACAGTATATAATATATATTTCGTATACATTTGATATTTTATGTAAATTATATAATATATATTTGGTGTAGTTTTTGATATTTTACATAGAGTGTAATATATATTTACTGTCCTTTTTGATATTTTATTTAGAGTGTATAATATACATTTGTTGTAATTTTTGATATATTATGAACAGTATATTAAATATAATTACTGAAGATTTTGATAGTTTATTTACAGTATATATAACACATATTCGGTGTACTTTTTGATATTTAATGTACAGTAGATAATATATACTTACTGTAATTTTTGATATTTTATTTACAGTATGTAAAATGTATTTGGTGTAGTTTTAGTTAATATTATATGTACAATATATGAAATATATTTACTGTACTTTTTGATATTTTATGTACAATATATAATATATATTTGGTGTATTTTGATATTTTATGTAAATTATATAATATATATTTGGTGTAGTTTTTGATATTTTACATAGAGTGTAATATATATTTACTGTCCTTTTTGATATTTTATTTAGAGTGTATAATATACATTTGGTGTAATTTTTGATATTTTATGTACAGTTTATTATATATAATTACTGAAGATTTTGATAGTTTATTTACAGTATATATAACACATATTTGGTGTACTTTTTGATATTTTATGTACAGTAGATAATATATACTTACTGTAATTTTTTATATTTTATTTACCGTATGTAAAATGTATTTGTTGTACTTTTAGTTAATATTATATGTACAATATATGAAATATATTTACTGTACTTTTTGATATTTTATGTAGAGTATATAATGTATATTTGGTGTACTTTTGATATTTTATGTAAATTATATAATATATATTTGGTGTAGTTTTTGATATTTTACATAGAGTGTAATATATATTTACTGTCCTTTTTGATATTTTATTTAGAGTGTATAATATACATTTGGTGTAATTTTTGATATTTTATGTACAGTATACTATATATAATTACTGAAGATTTTGATAATTTATTTACAGTATATATAACACATATTTGGTGTACTTTTTGATATTTTATGTACAGTAGATAATATATATTTACTGTAATTTTTGATATTTTATTTACAGTATATAAAGTGTATTTGGTGTAATTTTAGTTAATATTATATGTACAATATATGAAATATATTTACTGTACTTTTTGATATTTTATGTACAGTATATCATATATATTTGGTGTACTTTTGATATTTTATGTAAATTATATAATATATATTTGGTGTAGTTTTTGATATTTTACATAGAGTATAATATATATTTACTGTCCTTTTTGATATTTTATTTAGAGTGTATAATATATATTTGGTGTAATTTTTGATATTTTATGTACAGTATATTAAATATAATTACTGAAGATTTTGATAGTTTATTTACAGTATATATAACACATATTTGGTGTACTTTTTGATATTTTATGTACGGTAGATAATATATACTTACCGGAATTTTTGATATTTTATTTACAGTATGTAAAATGTATTTGTTGTTCTTTTAGTTAATATTATATGTACAATATATGAAATATATTTACTGTACTTCTTGATATTTTATGTACAGTATATAATATATATTTGGTGTTCTTTTGATATTTTATGTAAATTATATAATATGTATTTTGTGTAGTTTTTGATATTTTACATACAGTGTAATATATATTTACTGTCGCTTTTGATATTTTATTTAGAATGTATAATATACATTTGGTGTAATTATTGATAATTTATGTACAGTATATTAAATATAATTACTGAAGATTTTGATAGTTTATTTACAGTATGTATAACACATATTTGGTGTACTTTTTGATATTTTATGTACAGTAGATAATATATACTTACTGTAATTTTTGATATTTTATTTACAGTATATAAAATGTATTTGGTGTACTTTTAGTTAATATTATATGTACAATATATGAAATATATTTACTGTACTTTTTGATATATTAGGTACAGTATATAATATATATTTGGTGTACTTTTGATATTTTATGTAAATTATATAATATATATTTGGTGTAGTTTTTGATATTTTACATAGAGTATAATATATATTTACTGTCCTTTTTAATATTTTATTTAGAGTGTATAATATACATTTGGTGTAATTTTTGATATTTTATGTACAGTATATTAAATATAATTACTGAAGATTTTGATAGCTTACAGTATATATAACACATACTTGGTGTACTTTTTGATATTTGATGTACGGTAGATAATATATACTTACTGTAATTGTTGATATTTTATTTACAGTATGTAAAATGTATTTGTTGTTCTTTTAGTTAATATTATATGTACAATATATGAAATATATTTACTGTACTTTTTGATATTTTATGTACAGTATATAATATATATTTGGTGTACTTTGATATTTTATGTAAATTATATAATATGTATTTGGTGTAGTTTTTGATATTTTACATAGAGTGTAATATATATTTACTGTCCTTTTTGATATTTTATTTAGAATGTATAATATACATTTGGTGTAATTATTGATATTTAATGTACAGTATATTAAATATAATTACTGAAGATTTTGATAGTTTATTTACAGTATATATAACACATATTTGGTGTACTTTTTGATATTTTATGTACAGTAGATAATATATACTTACTGTAATTTTTGATATTTTATTTACAGTATGTAAAATGTATTTGGTGTACTTTTAGTTAATATTATATGTACAATATATGAAATATATTTACTGTACTTTTTGATATTTTATGTACAGTATATAATATATATTTGGTGTACTTTGATATTTTATGTAAATTATATAATATATATTTGGTGTAGTTTTTGATATTTTACATAGAGTGTAATATATATTTACTGTCCTTTTTGATATTTTATTTAGAGTGTATAATATACATTTGGTGTAATTTTTGATATTTTATGTACAGTATATTAAATATAATTACTGAAGATTTTGATAGTTTATTTACAGTATATATAACACATATTTGGTGTACTTTTTGATATTTTATGTACAGTAGATAATATATACTTACTGTAATTTTTGATATTTTATTTACAGTATGTAAAATGTATTTGGTGTAGTTTCAGTTAATATTATATGTACAATATATGAAATACATTTACTGTACTTTTTGATATTTTATGTACAGTATATAATATATATTTGGTGTACTTTTGATATTTTATGTAAATTATACAATATATATTTGGTGTAGTTTTGATGTTTTACATAGGGTGTGTAATATATATTTAATGTTCTTTTTGATATTTTATTTACAGTATATAAAATGTATTTGGTGTAGTTTTAGTTAATATTATATGTACAATATATGAAATATATTTAATGTACTTTTTGATAATTTATGTACAGTATATAATATATATTTGGTGTACTTTTGATATTTTATGTAAATTATATAATATATATTTGGTGTAGTTTTTGATATTTTACATAGAGTGTAATATATATTTACTATCCTTTTTGATATTTTATTTAGAGTGTATAATACACATTTGGTGTAATTTTTGATATTTTATGTACAGTATATTAAATATAATTACTGAAGATTTTGATAATTTATTTACAGTATATATAACACATATTTGGTGTACTTTTTGATATTTTATGTACAGTAGATAATATATATTTACTGTAATTTTTGATATTTTATTTACAGTATATAAAATGTATTTGGTGTACTTTTAGTTAATATTATATGTACAATATATGAAATATATTTACCGTACTTTTTGATATTTTATGTACAGTATATAATATATATTTGGTGTACTTTTGATATTTTATGTAAATTATATAATATATATTTGGTGTGGTTTTTGATATTTTACATAGTGTATAATATATATTTACTGTCCTTTTTGATATTTTATTTAGAATGTATAATATACATTTGGTGTAATTTTTGATATTTTATGTACAGTATATTAAATATAATTACTGAAGATTTTGATAGTTTATTTACAGTATATATAACACATATTTGGTGTACATTTTGATACTTTATGTACGGTAGATAATATATACTTACTGGAATTTTTGATATTTTACTTACAGTATGTAAAATGTATTTGTTGTTCTTTTAGTTAATATTATACGTACAATATATGAAATATATTTACTGAACTTTTTGATATTTTATGTACAGTACATAATATATATTTGGTGTTCTTTTGATATTTTATGTAAATTATATAATATATACTAGGTGTAGTTTTTGATGATTTACATAGAGTGTAATATATATTTACTGTCATTTTTGATATATTATTTAGAGTGTATAATATACATTTGGTGTAATTTTTGATATTTTATGTACAGTATATTAAATATAATTACTGAAGATTTTGATAGTTTATTTACAGTATATATAAGACATATTTGGTGTACTTTTTGATATTTTATGTACGGTAGATAATATATACTTACTGGAATTTTTGATATTTTATTTACAGTTTGTAAAATGTATTTGTTGTTCTTTTAGTTAATATTATATGTACAATATATGAAATATATTTACTGTACTTTTTGATATTTTATGTACAGTATATAATATATATTTGGTGTTCTTTTCATATTTTATGTAAATTATATAATATATATTTGGTGTAGTTTTTGATATTTTACATAGAGTGTAATATATATTTACTGTCATTTTTGATATTTTATTTTGAGTGTATAATATACATTTGGTGTAACTTTTGATATTTTATGTACAGTATATTAAATGTAATTACTGAAGATTTTGATAGTTTATTTACAGTATATATAACACATATTTGGTGTACTTTTTGATATTTTAGGTACAGTAGATAATATACATTTACTATAATTTTTGATATTTTATTTACAGTATATAAAATGTATTTGGTGTACTTTTAGTTAATATTATATGTACAATATATGAAATATATTTACTGTACTTTTTGATATTTTATGTACAGTATATAATATATATTTGGTGTACTTTGATATTTTATGTAAATTATATAATATATATTTGATGTAGTTTTTGATATTTTACATAGAGTGTAATATATATTTACTGTCATTTTTGATATTTTATTTAGAGTGTATAATATACATTTGGTGTAATTTTTGATATTTTATGAACAGTATAAAATATAATTACTGAAGATTTTGATAGTTCATTTACAGTATATATAACACCTATTTGGTGTACTTTTTGATATTTTATGTACAGTAGATTATATATACTTACTGGAATTTTTATATTTTATTTACAGTATGTAAAATGTATTTGGTGCAATTTTAGTTAATATTTATGTACAATATATGAAATATATTTACTGTACTTTTTGATATTTAATGTACAGTAGATAATATATACTTACTGTAATTTTTTATATTTTATTTACAGTATGAAAAATGCATTTGGTGTACTTTTAGTTAATATTATATGTACAATATATGAAATATATTTACTGTACTTTTTGATATTTTATGTAGAGTATATAATATATAATTGGTGTACTTTTGATATTTTATGTAAATTATATAATATATATTTGGTGTAGTTTTTGATATTTTACATAGAGTGTAACATATATTTACTGTCCTTTTCGATATTTTATTTAGAGTGTATAATATACGTTTGGTGTAATTTTTGATATTTTATGAACAGTATATTAAATATAATTACTGAAGATTTTGATAGTTTATTTACAGTATATATAACACATATTTGGTGTGCTTTTTGATATTTTATGTACAGTAGATAATATATACTTACTGTAAATTTTATATTTTATTTACAGTATGTAAAATGTATTTGGTGTAATTTTAGTTAATATTATATGTACAATATATGAAATATATTTACTGTAATTTTTGATGTTCTATGTACAGTAGATAATATATACTTATTGTAATTTTTGATATTTTATTTACAGTATGTAAAATGTATTTGGTGTACTTTTAGTTATTATTATATGTACAATATATGAAATATATTTACTGTACTTTTTGATATATTAGGTACAGTATATAATATATATTTGGTGTACTTTTGATATTTTATGTAAATTATATAATATATATTTGGTGTAGTTTTTGATATTTTACATAGAGTATAATATATATTTACTGTCCTTTTTAATATTTTATTTAGAGTGTATAATATACATTTGGTGTAATTTTTGATATTTTATGTACAGTATATTAAATATAATTACTGAAGATTTTGATAGCTTACAGTATATATAACACATACTTGGTGTACTTTTTGATATTTGATGTACGGTAGATAATATATACTTACTGTAATTGTTGATATTTTATTTACAGTATGTAAAATGTATTTGTTGTTCTTTTAGTTAATATTATATGTACAATATATGAAATATATTTACTGTACTTTTTGATATTTTATGTACAGTATATAATATATATTTGGTGTACTTTGATATTTTATGTAAATTATATAATATGTATTTGGTGTAGTTTTTGATATTTTACATAGAGTGTAATATATATTTACTGTCCTTTTTGATATTTTATTTAGAATGTATAATATACATTTGGTGTAATTATTGATATTTAATGTACAGTATATTAAATATAATTACTGAATATTTTGATAGTTTATTCACAGTATATATAACACATATTTGGTGTACTTTTTGATATTTTATGTACAGTAGATAATATATACTTACTGTAATTTTTGATACTTTGTTTACAGTATGTAAAATGTATTTGGTGTACTTTTAGTTAATACTTTATGTACAATATATGAAATATATTTACTGTACTTTTTGATATTTTATGTACAGTATATAATATATATTTGGTGTACTTTTGATATTTTATGTAAATTATATAATATATATTTGGTGTAGTTTTTGATATTTTACATACAGTGTAATATATATTTACTGTCCTTTTTGATATTTTATTTAGAGTGTATAATATACATTTGGTGTAATTTTTGATATTTTATGAACAGTATATTAAATATAATTACTGAAGATTTTGATAGTTTATTTACAGTATATATAACACATGTTTGGTGTACTTTTTCATATTTTATGTACAGTAGATAATATATACTTACTATAATTTTTTACATTTTATTTACAGTTTGTAAAATGTATTTGTTGTAGTTTTATTTAATATTATATGAACAATATATGAAATATATTTACTGTACTTTTTGATATTTTATATACAGTATATAATATGTATTTGGTGTACTTTTGATATTTTATGAAAATTATATAATATATATTTGGTGTAGTTTTTGATATTTTACATAGAGTGTAATATATATTTTCTGTCCTTTTTGATATTTTATTTAGAGTGTATAATATACATTTGGTGTAATTTTTGATATTTTATGAACAGTGCATTAAATATAATTACTGAAGGTTTTGATAGTTTATTTACAGTATATATAACACATATTTGGTGTACTTTTTGGTATTTTATGTACAGTAGATAATATATACTTACTGTAATTTTTTATATTTTATTTACAGTATCTAAAATGTATTTCGTGTACTTTTAGTTAATATTATATGTACAATATATGAAATATATTTACTGTACTTTTTGATATATTATGTACAGTAGATAATATATACTTACTGTAATTTTTTATATTTTATTTACAGTATGTAAAATGTATTTGGTGTACTATTAGTTAATATTATATGTACAATATAGGAATTATATTTACAGTACTTTTTGAAATTTTATGTACAGTGTACAATATATATTTGGTGTACTTTTGATATTGTATGTAAATTATATAATATGTATTTGGTGTAGTTTTTGATATTTTACATGGAGTGTAATATATATTTTCTGTCCTTTTTGATATTTTATTTAGAGTGTATAATATACATTTGGTGTAATTTTTGATATTTTATGAACAGTCTATTAAATATAATTACTGAAGATTTTGATAGTTTATTTACAGTATATATAACACATATTTGGTGTACTTTTTGATATTTTATGTACAGTAGATAATATATACTTACTGTAATTTTTTATATTTTATTTACAGTATGTAAAATGTATTTGGTGTACTTTTAGTTAATATTATATGTACAATATGTGAAATATATTTACTGTACTTTTTGATATTTTATGTACAGTAGATAATATTATCTTACTGAAATTTTTTATATTTTGTTTACAGTATGTAAAATGTATTTGGTGTACTTTTAGTTAATATTATATGTACAACATATGAAATACATTTACTGTACTTTTTGATATTTTATATACAGTATATAATATATATTTGGTGTACTTTTGATATTTTATGTAAATTATATAATATACACTTGGTTTAGTTTTTGATATTTTACATAGAGTGTAATATATATTTACTGTCCTTTTTGATATTTAATTTAGAGTGTATAATATACATTTGGTGTAATTTTTGATATTTTATGTACAGTATATTAAATATAATTACTGTAGATTTTGATAGTTTATTTACAGTATATATAACACATATTTGGTGTACTTTTTCATATTTTTTGTACTGTAGATAATATATACTTACTGTAATTTTTGATATTTTATTTACATTATGTAAAATGTATTTGGTGTACTTTTAGTTAATATTATATGTACAATATATGAAATATATTTACTGTACTTTTTGATATTTTATGTACAGTATATAATATATATTTGGTGTACTTTTGATATTTTATGTAAATTATATAATATATATTTGGTGTAGTTTTTGATAATTTACATAGAGTGAAATATATATTTACTGTCCTTTTTGATATTTTATTTAGAGTGTATAATATACATTTGGTGTAATTTTTGATATTTTATGAACAGCATATTAAATATAATTACTTAAGATTTTGATAGTTCATTTACAGTATATATAACACCTATTTGGTGTACTTTTTGATATTTTATGTACAGTAGATTATATATACTTACTGGAATTTTTTATATTTTATTTACAGTATGTAAAATGTATTTGGTGTAATTTTAGTTAATATTATATGTACAATATATGAAATATATATACTGTACTTTTTGATATTTTATGTACCATTTATAATATATATTTGGTGTACTTTTGATATTTTATGTAAATTAAATAATATATATTTGGTGGAGTTTTTGATATTTTACATAGTGTGTAATATATATTTACTGTCATTTTTGATATATTATATAGAGTGTATAATATACATTTGGTGTAATTTTTTATATTTTATGTACAGTATAATAAATATAATTACTGAAGATTTTGATAGTTTATTTACAGTATATATAACACATATTTGGTGTACTTTTTGATATTTTATGTACAGTAGATAATATATACTTACTGTAATTTTTGATATTTTATTTACTGTATGTAAAATGTATTTGGTGTACTTTTAGTTAATATTATATGTACAATATATGAAATATATTTACTGTACTTTTTGATATTTTATGTACAGTATATAATATATATTTGGTGTACTTTTGATATTTTATGTAAATTATATAATATATATTTGGTGTAGTTTTTGATATTTTACATAGAGTGAAATATATATTTACTGTCCTTTTTGATATTTTATTTAGAGTGTATAATATACATTTGGTGTAATTTTTGATATTTTATGTAAAGTATATTAAATATAATTACTGAAGTTTTTGATAGTGTATTTACAGTATATATAACACATATTTGGTGTACTTTTTGATATTTTATGTACAGTAGATAATATATACTTACTGTAATTTTTCATATTTTATTTACAGTATGTAAAATGTATTTGGTGTACTTTTAGTTAATATTATATGTACAATATATGAAATATATTTACTGTACTTTTTGATATTTTATGTACATTATATAATATATATTTGGTGTACTTTTGATATTTTATGTAAATTATATACTATATATTTGGTGTAGTTTTTGATATTTTACATAGAGTGTAATATATATTTACTGTCCTTTTTGATATTTTATTTTGAGTGTATAATATACATTTGGTGTAATTTTTGATATTTTATGTACAGTATATTAAATATAATTACTGAAGATTTTGATAGTTTATTTACAGTATATATAACACATATTTGGTGTACTTTTTGATATTTTATGTACAGTAGATAATATATACTTACTGTAATTTTTGATATTTTTTTTACAGTATGTAAAATGTATTTGGTGTACTTTTAGTTAATATTATATGTACAACATATGAAATATATTTACTGTACTTTTTGATATTTTATGTACAGTATATAATATATATTTGGTGTACATTTGTTATTTTATGTAAATTATATAATATATATTTGGTGTAGTTTTTGATATTTTACATAGAGTGTAATATATATTTACTGTCCTTTTTGATATTTTATTTAGAGTGTATAATATACATTTGGTGTAATTTTTGATATTTTATGAACAGTATATTAAATATAATTACTGAAGATTTTGATAGTTTATTTACAGTATATATAACACATATTTGGTGTACTATTTTATAGTTTATGTACAGAAGATAATATATACTTACTGTAATTTTTGATATTTTATTTACAGTATGTAAAATGTATTTGGTGTAGTTTTAGTTAATATTATATGTACAATATATGAAATATATTTACTGTACTTTTTGATATATTATGTACAGTATATAATATATATTTGGTGTACTTTTGATATTTTATGTAAATTATATAATATATATTTGGTGTAGTTTTTGATATTTTACATAGAGTGTAATATATATTTACTGTCATTTTTGATATTTTATTTAGAGTGTATAATATATATTTGGTGTAATTTTTGATATTTTATGTACAGTATATTAAATATAATTACTGAAGATTTTGATAGTTTATTTACAGTATATATAACACATCTTTGGTGTACTTTTTGATATTTTATGTACAGTAGATAATATATACTTACTTTAATTTTTTTATATTTTATTTACCGTATGTAATATGTATTTGGTGTACCTTTAGTTAACATTATCTGTACAATATATGAAATATATTTACTGTACTTTTTGATACTTTATGTACTGTATATAATATATATTTGCTGTATTTTTGATATTTTATGTAAATTATATAATATATATTTGGTGTAGTTTTTGATATTTTACATAGAGTGTAATATATATTTACTGTCCTTTTTGATATTTTATTTAGAGTGTATAATATACATTTGGTGTAATTTTTGATATTTTATGTACAGTATATTAAATATAATTACTGAATATTTTGATAGTTTATTTACAGTATATATAACACATATTTGGTGTACTTTTTGATATTTTATGTACAGTAGATAATATATTCTTACTGTAATTTTTGATATTTTATTTACAGTATGTAAAATGTATTTGGTGTACTTTTAGTTAATATTATATGTACAATATATGAAATATATTTACTGTACTTTTTGATATTTAATGTACAGTATATAATATATATTTGGTGTACTTTTGATATTTTATGTAAATTATATAATATATATTTGGTGTAGTTTTTGATATTTTACATAGAGTGTAATATATATTTACTGTCATTTTTGATATTTTATTTAGAGTGTAGAATATACATTTGGTGTAATTTTTGATATTTTATGTACAGTATATTAAATATAATTACTGAATATTTTGATAGTTTATTTACAGTATATATAACACATATTTGGTGTACTTTTTGATATTTTATGTACAGTAGATAATATATACTTACTGTAATTTTTGATATTTTATTTACAGTATGTAAAATGTATTTGGTGTAGTTTTAGTTAATATTATATGTACAATATATGAAATATATTTACTGTACTTTTTGATATTTTATGTACAGTATATAATATATATTTGGTGTACTTTTGATATTTTATGTAAATTATATACTATATATTTGGTGTAGTTTTTGATATTTTACATAGAGTGTAATATATATTTACTGTCATTTTTGATATTTTATTTAGAGTGTATAATATACATTTGGTGTAGTTTTTGATATTTTATGTACAGTATATTAAATATAATTACTGAAGAATTTGATAGTTTATTTCCAGTATATATAACACATATTTGGTGTACTTTTTGATATTTTATGTACAGTAGATAATATATACTTACTGTAATTTTTTATATTTTATTTACCGTATGTAAAATGTATTTGGTGTACTTTTAGATAATATTATATGTACAACATATGAAATATATTTACTGTACATTTTGACATTTTATGTACAGTGTATAATATATATTTGGTGTACTTTTGATATTTTATGTAAATTATATAATATATATTTGGTGTAGTTTTTGATATTTTACATAGAGTGTAATATGTATTTACTGTCCTTTTTGATATTTTATTTAGGGTGTATAATATACATTTGGTGTAATTTTTGATATTTTATGTACAGTATATTAAATATAATTACTGAAGGTTTTGATAGTTTATTTACAGTATATATAACACATATTTGGTGTACTTTTTGATATTTTATGTACAGTAGATAATATATACTGACTGTAATTTTTGATATTTTATTTACAGTATGTAAAATGTATTTGGTGTAGTTTTAGTTAATATTATATGTACAATATATGAAATATATTTACTGTACTTTTTGATATTTTATGTACAGTATATAATATATATTTGGTGTACTTTTGATATTTTATGTAAATTATATAATATATATTTGGTGTAGTTTTTGATATTTTACATAGAGTGTAATATATATTTACTGTCCTTTTTGATATTTTATTTAGAGTGTATAATATACATTTGGTGTAATTTTTGATATTTTATGAACAGTATATTAAATATAATTACTGAAGATTTTGATAGTTTATTTACAGTATATATAACACATATTTGGTGTACTTTTTGATATTTTATGTACAGTAGATAATATATACCTACTGTAATTTTTGATACTTTATTTACAGTATGTAAAATGTATTTGGTGTACTTTTAGTTAATATTATATGTACAATATATGAAATATATTTACTGTACTTTTTGATATTTTATATACACTACATAAGATATATTTGGTGTACTTTTGATACTTTATGTAAATTATATAATATATATTTGGTGTAGTTTTTGATATTTTACATAGAGTGTAATATATATTTACTGTCCTTTTTGATATTTTATTTAGAGTGTATAATATACATTTGGTGTAATTTTTGATATTTTATGTACAGTATATTAAATATAATTACTGAATATTTTGATAGTTTATTTACAGTATATATAACACATATTTGGTGTACTATTTAATAGTTTATGTACAGTAGACAATATATAATTACTGTAATTTTTGATATTTTATTTACAGTTTGTAAAATGTATTTGGTGTACTTTTAGTTATTATTATATGTACAATATATGAAATATATTTACTGTCCTTTTTTATATTTAATGTACAGTATATAATATATATTTGGTGTACTTTTGATATTTTATGTAAATTATATAATATATATTTGGTGTAGTTTTTGATATTTTACATAGAGTGTAATATATATTTACTGTCAATTTTGATATTTTATTTAGAGTGTATAATATACATTTGTGGTAATTTTTGATATTTTATGTACAGTATATTAAATATAATTACTGAAGGTTTTGATAGTTTATTTACAGTCTATATAACACATATTTGGTGTTCTTTGTGATATTTTATGTACAGTAGATAATATATACTTACTGTAACTTTTGATATTTTATTTACAGTATGTAAAATGTATTTGGTGTACTTTTAGTTAATATTATATGTACAATATATGAAATATATTTACTGTACATTTTGATATTTTATGTACAGTATATAATATATATTTGGTGTACTTTTGATATTTTATGTAAATTATATAATATATATTTGGTGTAGTTTTTGATATTTTACATAGAGTGTAATATATATTTACTGTCCTTTTTGATATTTTATTTAGAGTGTATAATGTACATTTGGTGTACTTTTTGATATTTTATGAACAGTATATTAAATATAATTACTGAAGATTTTGATAGTTTATTTACAGTATATATAACACATATTTGGTGTACTTTTTGATATTTTATGTACAGTAGATAAGATATACTTACTGTAATTTTTGATATTTTATTTACAGTATATAAAATATATTTGGTGTAGTTTTAGTTAATATTATATGTACAATATATGAAATATATTTACTGTACTTTTTGATATTTTATGTACAGTATATAATATATATTTGTTGTACTTTTGATATTTTATGTAAATTATATACTATATATTTGGTGTAGTTTTTGATATTTTACATAGAGTGTAATATATATTTACTGCCATTTTTGATATTTTATTTTGAGTGTATAATATACATTTGGTGTAATTTTTGATATTTAATGTACAGTATATTAAATATAATTACTGAAGATTTTGATAGTTTATTTACAGTATATATAACACATATTTGGTGTACTTTTTGATATTTTATGTACAGTAGATAATATATACTTACGGTAATTTTTTTTTATTTACAGTACGTAAAATGTATTTGGTGTACTTTTAGTTAATATTATATGTACAACATATGAAATATATATACTGTACTTTTTGATATTTTATGTACAGTATATAATATATATTTGGTGTACTTTTGATATTTTATGTAAATTATATAATATATATTTGGTGTAGTTTTTGATATTTTACATAGAGTGTAATATATATTTACTGTCATTTTTGATATTTTATTTAGAGTGTATAATATACATTTGGTGTAATTTTTGATATTTTATGAACCGTATATTAAATATAATTACTGAAGATTTTGATAGTTTATTTACAGTATATATAACACATATTTGGTGTACTATTTTATAGTTTATGTACAGAAGATAATATATACTTACTGTAATTTTTGATATTTTATTTACAGTATGTAAAATGTATTTGGTGTAGTTTTAGTTAATATTATATGTACAATATATGAAATATATTTACTGTACTTTTGGATATATTATGTACAGTATATAATATATATTTGGTGTACTTTTGATATTTTATGTAAATTATATAATATATATTTGGTGTAGTTTTTGATATTTTACATAGAGTGTAATATATATTTACTGTCATTTTTGATATTTTATTTAGAGTGTATAATATATATTTGGTGTAATTTTTGATATTTTATGTACAGTATATTAAATATAATTACTGAAGATTTTGATAGTTTATTTACAGTATATATAACACATCTTTGGTGTACTTTTTGATATTTTATGTACAGTAGATAATATATACTTACTTTAATTTTTTTATATTTTATTTACCGTATGTAATATGTATTTGGTGTACCTTTAGTTAACATTATCTGTACAATATATGAAATATATTTACTGTACTTTTTGATACTTTATGTACTGTATATAATATATATTTGCTGTATTTTTGATATTTTATGTAAATTATATAATATATATTTGGTGTAGTTTTTGATATTTTACATAGAGTGTAATATATATTTACTGACCTTTTTGATATTTTATTTAGAGTGTATAATATACATTTGGTGTAATTTTTGATATTTTATGTACAGTATATTAAATATAATTACTGAATATTTTGATAGTTTATTTACAGTATATATAACACATATTTGGTGTACTTTTTGATATTTTATGTACAGTAGATAATATATTCTTACTGTAATTTTTGATATTTTATTTACAGTATGTAAAATGTATTTGGTGTACTTTTAGTTAATATTATATGTACAATATATGAAATATATTTACTGTACTTTTTGATATTTAATGTACAGTATATAATATATATTTGGTGTACTTTTGATATTTTATGTAAATTATATAGTATATATTTGGTGTAGTTTTTGATATTTTACATAGAGTGTAATATATATTTACTGTCATTTTTGATATTTTATTTAGAGTGTAGAATATACATTTGGTGTAATTTTTGATATTTTATGTACAGTATATTAAATATAATTACTGAATATTTTGATAGTTTATTTACAGTATATATAACACATATTTGGTGTACTTTTTGATATTTTATGTACAGTAGATTATATATACTTACTGTAATTTTTGATATTTTATTTACAGTATGTAAAATGTATTTGGTGTACTTTTAGTTAATATTATATGTACAATATATGAAATATATTTACTGTACTTTTTGATATTTTATGTACAGTATATAATATATATTTGGTGTACTTTTGATATTTTATGTAAATTATATACTATATATTTGGTGTATTTTTTGATATTTTACATAGACTGTAATATATATTTACTGTCATTTTTGATATTTTATTTAGAGTGTATAATATACATTTGGTGTAGTTTTTGATATTTTATGTACAGTATATTAAATATAATTACTGAAGAATTTGATAGTTTATTTACAGTATATATAACACATATTTGGTGTACTTTTTGATATTTTATGTACAGTAGATAATATATACTTACTGTAATTTTTTATATTTTATTTACCGTATGTAAAATGTATTTGGTGTACTTTTAGTTAATATTATATGTACAACATATGAAATATATTTACTGTACTTTTTGACATTTTATGTACAGTGTATAATATATATTTGGTGTACTTTTGATATTTTATATAAATTATATAATATATATTTGGTGTAGTTTTTGATATTTTACATAGAGTGTAATATGTATTTACTGTCCTTTTTGATATTTTATTTAGGGTGTATAATATACATTTGGTGTAATTTTTGATATTTTATGTACAGTATATTAAATATAATTACTGAAGGTTTTGATAGTTTATTTACAGTATATATAACACATATTTGGTGTACTTTTTGATATTTTATGTACAGTAGATAATATATACTGACTGTAATTTTTGATATTTTATTTACAGTATGTAAAATGTATTTGGTGTAGTTTTAGTTAATATTATATGTACAATATATGAAATATATTTACTGTACTTTTTGATATTTTATGTACAGTATATAATATATATTTGGTGTACTTTTGATATTTTATGTAAATTATATAATATATATTTGGTGTAGTTTTTGATATTTTACATAGAGTGTAATATATATTTACTGTCCTTTTTGATATTTTATTTAGAGTGTATAATATACATTTGGTGTAATTTTTGATATTTTATGAACAGTATATTAAATATAATTACTGAAGATTTTGATAGTTTATTTACAGTATATATAACACATATTTGGTGTACTTTTTGATATTTTATGTACAGTAGATAATATATACCTACTGTAATTTTTGATACTTTATTTACAGTATGTAAAATGTATTTGGTGTACTTTTAGTTAATATTATATGTACAATATATGAAATATATTTACTGTACTTTTTGATATTTTATATACACTATATAAGATATATTTGGTGTACTTTTGATACTTTATGTAAATTATATAATATATATTTGGTGTAGTTTTTGATATTTTACATAGAGTGTAATATATATTTACTGTCCTTTTTGATATTTTATTTAGAGTGTATAATATACATTTGGTGTAATTTTTGATATTTTATGTACAGTATATTAAATATAATTACTGAATATTTTGATAGTTTATTTACAGTATATATAACACATATTTGGTGTACTTTTTAATAGTTTATGTACAGTAGACAATATATACTTACTGTAATTTTTGATATTTTATTTACAGTTTGTAAAATGTATTTGGTGTACTTTTAGTTATTATTATATGTACAATATATGAAATATATTTACTGTCCTTTTTTATATTTAATGTACAGTATATAATATATATTTGGTGTACTTTTGATATTTTATGTAAATTATATAATATATATTTGGTGCAGTTTTTGATATTTTACATAGAGTGTAATATATATTTACTGTCAATTTTGATATTTTATTTAGAGTGTATAATATACATTTGTGGTAATTTTTGATATTTTATGTACAGTATATTAAATATAATTACTGAAGGTTTTGATAGTTTATTTACAGTCTATATAACACATATTTGGTGTTCTTTGTGATATTTTATGTACAGTAGATAATATATACTTACTGTAACTTTTGATATTTTATTTACAGTATGTAAAATGTATTTGGTGTACTTTTAGTTAATATTATATGTACAATATATGAAATATATTTACTGTACATTTTGATATTTTATGTACAGTATATAATATATATTTGGTGTACTTTTGATATTTTATGTAAATTATATAATATATATTTGGTGTAGTTTTTGATATTTTACATAGAGTGTAATATATATTTACTGTCCTTTTTGATATTTTATTTAGAGTGTATAATGTACATTTGGTGTACTTTTTGATATTTTATGAACAGTATATTAAATATAATTACTGAAGATTTTGATAGTTTATTTACAGTATATATAACACATATTTGGTGTACTTTTTGATATTTTATGTACAGTAGATAATATATACTTACTGTAATTTTTGATATTTTATTTACAGAATATAAAATATATTTGGTGTAGTTTTAGTTAATATTATATGTACAATATATGAAATATATTTACTGTACTTTTTGATATTTTATGTACAGTATATAATATATATTTGGTGTACTTTTGATATTTTATGTAAATTATATACTATATATTTGGTGTAGTTTTTGATATTTTACATAGAGTGTAATATATATTTACTGTCATTTTTGATATTTTATTTTGAGTGTATAATATACATTTGGTGTAATTTTTGATATTTAATGTACAGTATATTAAATATAATTACTGAAGATTTTGATAGTTTATTTACAGTATATATAACACATATTTGGTGTACTTTTTGATATTTTATGTACAGTAGATAATATATACTTACGGTAATTTTTTTTTATTTACAGTACGTAAAATGTATTTGGTGTACTTTTAGTTAATATTATATGTACAACATATGAAATATATTTACTGTACTTTTTGATATTTTATGTACAGTATATAATATATATTTGGTGTACTTTTGATATTTTATGTAAATTATATAATATATATTTGGTGTAGTTTTTGATATTTTACATAGAGTGTAATACATATTTACTGTCCTTTTTGATATTTTATTTAGAGTGTATAATATACATTTGGTGTAATTTTTGATATTTTATGTACATTATATTAAATATAATTTCGGAAGATTTTGATAGTTTATTTACAGTATATATAACACATATTTGGTGTACTTTTTGATATTTTATGTACAGTAGATAATATATACTGACTGTAATTTTTTATATTTTATTTACAGTATGTAAAATGTATTTGGTGTACTTTTAGTTAATATTATATGTACAATATATGAAATATATTTACTGTACTTTTTGATATTTTATGTACAGTATATAATATATATTTGGTGTACTTTTGATATTTTATATAAATTATATAATATATATTTGGTGTAGTTTTTGATATTTTACATAGAGTGTAATATATATTTACTGTCCTTTTTGATATTTTATTTACAGTGTATAATATACATTTGGTGTAATTTTTGATATTTTATGAACAGTATATTAAATATAATTAATGAAGATTTTGATAGTTTATTTACAGTATATATAACACATATTTGGTGTACTTTTTTATATTTTATGTACAGTAGATAATATATACTTACTGTAATTTTTGATATTTTATTTACAGTATGTAAAATGTATTTGGTGTAGTTTTAGTTAATATTATATGTACAATATATGAAATATATTTACTTTACTTTTTGATATTTTGTGTACAGTATATAATATATATTTGGTGTACTTTTGATATTTTATGTAAATTATATAATATATATTTGGTGTAGTTTTTGATATTTTACATAGAGTGTAATATATATTTACTGTCCTTTTTGATATTTTATTTAGAGTGTATAATATACATTTGGTGTAATTTTTGATATTTTATGAACAGTATATTAAATATAATTACTGAAGATTTTGATAGTTTATTTACAGTATATATAACACATATTTGGTGTACTTTTTGATATTTTATGTACAGTAGATAATATATACCTACTGTAATTTTTGATACTTTATTTACAGTATGTAAAATGTATTTGGTGTACTTTTAGTTAATATTATATGTACAATATATGAAATATATTTACTGTACTTTTTGATATTTTATATACACTCTATAAGATATATTTGGTGTACTTTTGATACTTTATGTAAGTTATAAAATATATATTTGGTGTAGTTTTTGATATTTTACATAGAGTGTAATATATATTTACTGTCCTTTTTGATATTTTATTTAGAGTGTATAATATACATTTGGTGTAATTTTTGATATTTTATGTACAGTATATTAAATATAATTACTGAATATTTTGATAGTTTATTTACAGTATATATAACACATATTTGGTGTACTTTTTAATAGTTTATGTACAGTAGACAATATATACTTACTGTAATTTTTGATATTTTATTTACAGTTTGTAAAATGTATTTGGTGTACTTTTAGTTAATATTATATGTACAATATATGAAATATATTTACTGTCCTTTTTTATATTTAATGTACAGTATATAATATATATTTGGTGTACTTTTGATATTTTATGTAAATTACATAATATATATTTTTTGTAGTTTTTGATATTTTACATAGAGTGTAATATATATTTACTGTCATTTTTGATATTTTATTTAGAGTGTATAATATACATTTGTGGTAATTTTTGATATTTTATGTACAGTATATTCAATATAATTACTGAAGATTTTGATAGTTTATTTACAGTATATATAACACATATTTGGTGTACTTTGTGATATTTTATGTACAGTAGATAATATATACTTACTGTAATTTTTGATATTTTATTTACAGTATGTAAAATGTATTTGGTGTAGTTTTAGTTAATATTATATGTACAATATATGAAATATATTTACTGTACATTTTGATATTTTATGTACAGTATATAATATATATTTGGTGTACTTTTGATATTTTATGTAAATTATATAATATATATTTGGTGTAGTTTTTGATATTTTACATAGAGTGTAATATATATTTACTGTCCTTTTTGATATTTTATTTAGAGTGTATAATATACATTTGGTGTAATTTTTGATATTTTATGAACAGTATATTAAATATAATTACTGAAGATTTTGATAGTTTATTTACAGTATATATAACACATATTTGGTGTACTTTTTGATATTTTATGTACAGTAGATAATATACACCTACTGTAATTTTTGATACTTTTTTTACAGTATGTAAAATGTATTTGGTGTACTTTTAGTTAATATTATATGTACAATATAAGAAATATATTTACTGTACTTTTTGATATTTTATATACACTCTATAAGATATATTTTGTGTACTTTTGATACTTTATGTAAATTATATAATATATATTTGGTGTAGTTTTTGATATTTTACATAGAGTGTAATATATATTTACTGTCCTTTTTGATATTTTATTTAGAGTGTATAATATACATTTGGTGTAATTTTTGATATTTTATGTACAGTATATTAAATATAATTACTGAATATTTTGATAGTTTATTTACAGTATATATAACACATATTTGGTGTACTTTTTGATATTTTATGTACAGTAGATAATATATACTTACTGTAATTTTTGATATTTTATTTACAGTATGTAAAATGTATTTGGTGTACTTTTAGTTAATATTATATGTACAATATATGAAATATATTTACTGTACTTTTTGATATTTTATGTACAGTATATAATATATATTTAGTGTACTTTTGATATTTTATGTAAATTATATAATATATATTTGGTGTAGTTTTTTATATTTTACATAGAGTGTAATATATATTTACTGTCCTTTCTGATATTTTATTTAGAGTGTATAATATACATTTGGTGTAATTTTTGATATTTTTTGAACAGTATATTAAATATAATTACTGTAGTTTTTGATAGTAAACTTACGGTATGTATTAGACATATTTGGTGTACTTTTTGATATTTTATGTACAGTATGTAATATATATTTACTGTTCTTTTTGATATTTTATTTACAGTATATAAAATGTATTTGGTGTACTTTTAGTTAATATTAAGTATACAATATATGAAATGTATTTACTGTACGTTTTGATATTTTATGTACAATATATAAGATATATTTGCTGGCCTTTTGATATTTTATGTAAATTATATAATATATATTTGGTGTAGTTTTTGATATTTTACATAGAGTGTAATATATATTTACTGTCGTTTTTGATATTTTCTTTAGAGTGTATAATATACATTTGTTGTAATTTTTTATATTTTATGTACAGTATATTAAATATAATTACTGAAGCTTTTGATAGTTTATTTACAGTATTTATAACACATATTTGGTGTTCTTTTTGATATTTTATGTACAGTAGATATATATACTTACTGTAATTTTTGATATTTTATTTACAGTATGTAAAATGTATTTGGTGTACTTTTAGTTAATATTATATGTACAATATATGAATCATATTTACTGTACTTTTTGATATTTTATGTACAGTATATAATATATATTTGGTGTACATTTGATATTTTATGCAAATTATATAATATATATTTGGTGTAGTTTTTGATATTTTACATAGAGTGTAATATATATTTACTGTCATTTTTGATATTTTATTTGGAGTGTATAATATATATTTGGTGTAATTTTTGATATTTTATGTACAGTATATTAAATATAATTACTGAAGATTTTGATAGTATATTTACAGTATATATAACACATATTTGGTGTACTTTTTTATATTTTATGTACAGTAGATAATATATACTTGCTGTAATTTTTGATATTTTATTTACAGTATGTAAAATGTATTTGGTGTACTTTTGTTAATATTATATGTACAATATATGAAATATATTTACTGTACTTTTTGATATTTTATCTACAGTATATAATATATATTTGGTGTACTTTTGATATTTTATGTAAATTATGCAATATATATTTGGTGTAGTATTTGATATTTTACATAGAGTGTAATATATATTTACTGTCATTTTTGATATTTTATTTAGAGTGTATAATATACATTTCGTGTAATTATTGATATTTTATGTACAGTATATTAAATATAAATACTGAAGCTTTTGATAGTTTATTTACAGTATATATAACACATATTTGGTGTACTTTTTGATATTTTATGTACAGTAGATAATATATACTTACTGTAATTTTTTATATTTTATTTACAGTCTGTAAAATGTATTTGGTGTACTTTTAGTTAATATTATACGTACAATATGTGAAATATATTTACTGTACTTTTTGATATTTTATGTACAGTAGATAATATAAACTTACTGTAATTTTTTATATGTTATTTACAGTATGTAAAATGTATTTGGTGTAATTTTACTTAATATTATATGTACAATATATGAAATATATTTACTGTACTTTTTGATATTTTATATACAGTAAATAATATGTATTTGGTGTACTTTTGATATTTTATGTAAATTATATAATATATATTTGATGTAGTTTTTGATATTTTACATAGAGTGTAATATATATTTACTGTCCTTTTTGATATTTTACTTAGAGTGTATAATATAAATTTGGTGTAATTTTTGATATATTATGAACAGTATATTAAATATAATACTGAAGATTTTAATAGTTTATTTACAGTATATATAACACATATTTGGTGTACTTTTTTATATATTATATACAGTAGATAATATATACTTACTGTAATTTTTTATATTTTATTTACAGTATGTAAAATGTATTTGGTGTACTTTAAGTTAATATTATATGTACAGTATATGAAATATATTTACTGTACTTTTTGATATTTTGTGTACAGTATATAATATGTATTTGGTGTACTTTTGATATTTTATGAAAATTATATAATATATATTTGGTGTAGTTTTTGATATTTTACATAGAGTGTAATATATATTTTCTGTACTTTTTGATATTTTATTTAGAGTGTATAATATACATTTGGTGTAATTTTTGATATTTTATGCACAGTATATTAAATATAATTACTGAAGATTTTGATAGTTTATTTACAGTATATATAACACATATTTGGTTTACTTTTTGATATTTTATGTACAGTAGATAATATATACTTACTGTAATTTTTTATATTTTATTTACAGTCTGTAAAATGTATTTGGTGTACTTTTAGTTAATATTATATGTACTATATATGAAATATATTTACTGTACTTTTTGATATTTTATGTACAGTATATAATATATATTTGGTGTACTTTTGATATTTTATGTAAATTATATAATACATATTTGGTGTAGTTTTTGATATTTTTCATAGAGTGTAATATATATTTACTGTCCTTTTTGTTATTTTATTTAGAGTGTATAATATACATTTGGTGTAATTTTTGATATTTTATGAACAGTATATTAAATATAATTACTGAAGATTTTGATAGTTTTTTTACAGTATATATAACACATATTTGGTGTACTTTTTGATATTTTATGTACAGTAGATAATATATACTTACTGTAATTTTTTATATTTTATTTACAGTCTGTAAAATGTATTTGGTGTACTTTTAGTTAATATTATATGTACAATATGTGAAATATATTTACTGTACTTTTTGATATTTTATGTACAGTAGATAATATAAAGTTACTGCAATTTTTTATATGTTATTTACAGTATGTAAAATGTATTTGGTGTACTTTTAGTTAATATTATATGTACAACATATGAAATATATTTACTGTACTTTTTGATATATTTTGTACAGTATATAATATATATTTGGTGTACTTTTGATATTTTATGTAAATTATATAATATATACTTGGTTTAGTTTTTGATATTTTACATAGAGTGTAATATATATTTACTGTCCTTTTTGATTTTTAATTTAGAGTGTATAATATACATTTGGTGTAATTTTTGATATTTTATGAACAGTATATTAAATATAATTACTGAAGATTTTGATAGTATATTTACAGTATATATAACACATATTTGGTGTACTTTTTCATATTTTATGTACAGTAGATTATATATACTTACTGTAATTTTTGATATTTGATTTACAGTATGTAAAATGTATTTGGTGTAATTTTAGTTATTATTATATGTACAATATATGAAATATAGTTACTGTACTTTTTGATATTTTATGTACAGTATATAATATATATTTGGTGTAATTTTGATATTTTATGTAAATTATATAATATATACTTCGTGTAGTTTTTGATATTTTACATAGTGTGTAATATATATTTACTGTCTTTTTGATATTTTATTTAGAGTGTATAATATACATTTGGTGTAATTTTTGGTATTTTATGAACAGTATATTAAATATAATTACTGAATATTTTGATAGTTTATTTACAGTATATATAACACATATTTGGTGTACTTTTTGATATTTTATGTACAGTAGATAATATATACTTACTGTAATTTTTTATATTTTATTTACAGTCTGTAAAATGTATTTGGTGTACTTTTAGTTAATATTATACGTACAATATGTGAAATATATTTACTTTACTTTTGGTATTTTATGTACAGTAGATAATATAAACTTACTGTAATTTTTTATATGTTATTTACAGTATGTAAAATGTATTTGGTGTAATTTTACTTAATATTATATGTACAATATATGAAATATATTTACTGTACTTTTTGATATTTTATGTACAGTATATAATATATATTTGGTGTACTTTAATATTTTATGTAAATTATATAATATATATTTGGTGTAGTTTTTCATATTTTACATAGAGTGTAATATATATTTACTGTCCTTTTTGGTATTTTATTTAGAGTGTATAATATACATTTGGTGTAATTTTTGATATTTTATGAACAGTATATTAAATATAATTACTGAAGATTTTGATAGTTTATTTACAGTATATATAACACATATTTGGTGTACTTTTTCATATTTTATGTACAGTAGATAATATATACTTACTGTAATTTTTTATATTTTATTTACAGTATGTAAAATGGATTTGTGGTACTTTTAGTTAACGTTATATGTACAATATATGAAATATATTTACTGTACTTTTTGATATTTTATATACAGTAAATAATATGTATTTGGTTTACTTTTGATATTTTATGTAAATTATATAATATATATTTGGTGTAGTTTTTGATATTTTACATAGAGTGTAATATATATTTACTGTCCTTTTTGATATTTTATTTAGAGTGTATAATATACATTTGGTGTAATTTTTGATATTTTATGAACAGTATATTAAATATAATACTGAAGATTTTAATAGTTTATTTACAGTATATATAACACATATTTGGTGTACTTTTTTATATTTTATATACAGTAGATAATATATACTTACTGTAATTTTTTATATTTTATTTACAGTATGTAAAATGTCTTTGGTGTACTTTTAGTTAATATTATATGTACAGTATATGAAATATATTTACTGTACTTTTTGTTATTTTATGTACAGTATATAATATGTATTTGGTGTACTTTTGATATTTTATGAAAATTATATAATATATATTTGGTGTAGTTTTTGATATTTTACATAGAGTGTAATATATATTTTCTGTCCTTTTTGATATTTTATTTAGAGTGTATAATATACATTTGGTGTAATTTTTGATATTTTATGAACAGTATATTAAATATAATTACTGAAGATTTTGATAGTTTATTTACAGTATATATAACACATATTTGGTGTACTTATTTGTATTTTATGTACAGTAGATAATATATGCTTACTGTAATATTTTGTATTTTATTTACAGTATGTAAAATATATTTGGTGTAATTTTAGTTAATATTATATGTCCAATATATGAAATATATTTACTGTACTTTTTGATATATTATGTACAGTAGATAATATATACTTACTGTAATTTTTCATATTTTATTTACAGTATGTAAAATGTATTTGGTGTAATTTTAGTTAATATTAAATGTACAATATATGAAATATATTTACTGTACTTTTTGATATTTTATGTACAGTATACAATTTATATTTGGTGTACTTTTGATATTTTATGTAAATTGTATATTATATATTTGGTGTAGATTTTGATATTTCACATAGAGTGTAATATATATTTACTGTCTTTTTGATATTTTATTTAGAGTGTATAATATACATTTGGTGTAATTATTGGTATTTTATGAACAGTATATTAAATATAATTACTGAAGATTTTGATAGTTTATTTACAGTATATATAACACATATTTGGTGTACTTTTTGGTATTTTATGTACAGTAGATAATATATACTTACTGTAATTTTTTATATTTTATTTACAGTCTGTAAAATGTATTTGGTGTACATTTAGTTAATATTATATGTACAATATGTGAAATATATTTACTGTACTTTTTGATATTTTATGTACAGTAGATAATATAAACTTACTGTAATTTTTTTATATTTTATTTACAGTATGCAAAATGTATTTGGTGTACTTTTAGTTAATATTATATGTACAACATATGAAATATATTTACTGTAGTTTTTGATATTTTATGTACAGTATATAATATATATTTGGTGTACTTTTGATATTTTATGTAAATTATATAATATATACTTGGTTTAGGTTTTGATATTTTACATAGAGTGTAATATATATTTACTGTCCTTTTTGATGTTTAATTTAGAGTGTATAATATGTATTTGGTGTAATTTTTGATATTTTATGAACAGTATATTAAATATAATTACTGAAGATTTTGATAGTTTATTTGCAGTATATATAACACATATTTGGTGTAATTTTTCATATTTTTTTACAGTAGATAATATATACTTACTGTAATTTTTGATATTTTATTTACAGTATGTAAAATGTATTTGGTGTACTTTTAGTTAATATTATATGTACAATATATGAAATATATTTACTGTACTTTTTGATATTTTATGTACAATATATAATATATAATTGGTGTACTTTTGATATTTAATGTAAATTATATAATATATATTTGGTGTAGTTTTTTATATTTTACATAGAGTGTAATATATATTTACTGTCCTTTTTGATATTTTATTTAGAGTGTATAATATACATTTGGTGTAATTTTTGATATTTTATGAACAGTATATTAAATATAATTACTGAAGATTTTGATAGTTTATTTACAGTATATATAACACATATTTGGTGTACTTTTTGATATTTTATGTACAGTAGATTATGTGTACTTACTGTAATATTTGATATTTTATTTACAGTATGTAAAATGTATTTGGTGTATTTTAGTTATTATTATATGTACAATATATGAAATATATTTACTGTACTTTTTGATATTTTATGTACAGTGTATAATATATATTTGGTGTACTTTTGATATTTTATGAAAATTATATAATATATACTTGGTGTAGTTTTTGATATTTTACATAGAGTGTAATATATATTTACTGTCTTTTTGATATTTTATTTAGAGTGTATAATATACATTTGGTGTAATTTTTGGTATTTTATGCACAGTATATTAAATATAATTACTGAAGATTTTGATAGTTTATTTACAGTGTATATAACACATATTTGCTGTACTTTTTGATATTTTATGTACAGTAGATAATATATACGTACTGTAATTTTTTATATTTTATTTACAGTCTGTAAAATGTATTTGGTGTACTTTTAGTTAATATTATATGTACAATATATGAAATATATTTACTGTACTTTTTGATATTTTATGTACAGTATATAATATATATTTGGTGTACTTTTGATATTTTATGTAAGTTATATAATATATATTTGGTGTAGTTTTTGATATTTTACATAGAGTGTAATATATATTTACTGTCCTTTTTGATATTTTATTTAGAGTGTATAATACACATTTGGTGTAATTTTTGATATTTTATGAACAGTATATTAAATATAATTACTGAAGATTTTGATAGTTTATTTACAGTATATATAACACATATTTGGTGTACTTTTTGATATTTTATGTACAGTAGATAATATATACTTACTGTAATTTTTGATATTTTATTTACAGTCTGTAAAATGTATTTGGTGTACTTTTAGTTAATATTATATGTACAACATGTGAAATATATTTACTGTACTTTTTGATATTTTATGTACAGTAGATAATATAAACTTACTGTAATTTTTTATATTTTATTTACAGTATGTAAAATGTATTTAGTGTACTTTTAGTTAATATTATATGTACAACATATGAAATATATTTACTGTACATTTTGATATATTTTGTACAGTATATAATATATATTTGGTGTACTTTTGATATTTTATGTAAATTATATAATATATACTTGGTTTAGTTTTTGATATTTTACATAGAGTGTAATATATATTTACTGTCCTTTTTGATATTTAATTTAGAGTGTATAATATACATTTGGTGTAATTTTTGATATTTTATGAACAGTATATTAAATATAATTACTGAAGATTTTGATAGTTTATTTACAGTATATATAACACATATTTGGTGTACTTTTTCATATTTTTTGTACAGTAGATAATATATACTTACTGTTATTTTTGATATTTTATTTACAGTATGTAAAATGTATTTGGTGTACTTTTAGTTAATATTATATGTACAATATATGAAATATATTTACTGTACTTTTTGATATTTTATGTACAATATATAATATATATTTGGTGTACTTTTGATATTTTATGTAAATTATATAATATATATTTGGTGTAGTTTTTGATATTTTACATACTGTGTAATATATATTTACTGTCTTTTTGATATTTTATTTAGAGTGTATAATATACATTTGGTGTAATTTTTGATATTTTATGAACAGTATATTAAATATAATTACTGAAGATTTTGATAGTTTATTTACAGTATATATAACACATATTTGGTGTACTTTTTGATATTTTATGTACAGTAAATTATATATACTTACTGTAATTTTTGATATTTTATTTACAGTATGGAAAATATTTTTGGTGTACTTTCAGTTATTACTATATGTACAATATATGAAATATATTTACTGTACTTTTTGATATTTTATGTACATTATATAATATATATTTGGTGTACTTTTGATATTTTATGTAAATTATATAATATATACTTTGTGTAGTTTTTGATATTTTACATAGTGTGTAATATATATTTACTGTCTTTTTGATATTTTATTTAGAGTGTATAATATACATTAGGTTTAATTTTTGGTATTTTATGAACAGTATATAAAATATAATTACTGAAGGTTTTGATAGTTTATTTACAGTATATATAACACATATTTGGTGTACTTTTTGATATTTTATGTACAGTAGATAATATATACTTACTGTAATTTTTGATATTTTATTTACAGTATGTAAAATGTATTTGTTGTACTTTTAGTTAATATTATATGTACTATATATGAAATATATTTACTGTACTTTTTGATATTTTATGTACAGTATATAATATATATTTGGTGTACTTTTGAAATTTTATATAAATTATATAATACATATTTGGTGTAGTTTTTGATATTTTTCATAGAGTGTAATATATATTTACTGTCCTTTTTGTTATTTTATTTAGAGTGTATAATATACATTTGGTGTAATTTTTGATATTTTATGAACAGTATATTAAATATAATTACTGAAGATTTTGATAGTTTATTTACAGTATATATAACACATATTTGGTGTACTTTTTGATATTTTATGTACAGTAGATAATATATACTTACTGTAATTTTTTATATTTTATTTACAGTCTGTAAAATGTATTTGGTGTACTTTTAGTTAATATTATATCTACAATATATGAAATATATTTACTGTACTTTTTGATATTTTATGTACAGTAGATAATATAAACTTACTGTAATTTTTTATATTTTATTTACAGTATGTAATATGTATTTAGTGTACTTTTAGTTAATATTATATGTACAACATATGAAATATATTTACTGTACTTTTTGATATATTATGTACAGTATATAATATATAATTGGTGTACTTTTGATATTTTATGTAAATTATATAATATATACTTGGTTTAGTTTTTGATATTTTACATAGAGTGTAATATATATTTACTGTCCTTTTTGATATTTAATTTAGAGTGTATAATATACATTTGCTGTAATTTTTGATATTTTATGAACAGTATATTAAATATAATTACTGAAGATTTTGACAGTTTATTTACAGTATATATAACACATATTTGGTGTACTTTTTCATATTTTTTGTACAGTAGATAATATATACTTACTGTAATTTTTGATATTTTATTTACAGTATGTAAAATGTATTTGGTGTACTTTTAGTTAATATTATATGTACAATATATGAAATATATTTACTGTACTTTTTGATATTTTATGTACAATATATAATATATATTTGGTGTACTTTTGATATTTTATGTAAATTATATAATATATATTTGGTGTAGTTTTTGATATTTTACATAGTGTGTAATATATATTTACTGTCTTTTTGATATTTTATTTAGAGTGTATAATATACATTTGGTGTAATTTTTGATATTTTATGAACAGTATATTAAGTATAATAACTGAAAATTTTGATAGTTTATTTACAGTATATATAACACATATTTGGTGTACTTTTTGATATTTTATGTACAGTAGATTATATATACTTACTGTAATTTTTGATATTTTATTTACAGTATGGAAAATGTTTTTGGTGTACTTTTAGTTATTACTATACGTACAATATATGAAATATATTTACTGTACTTTTTTATATTTTATGTACATTATATAATATATATTTGGTGTACTTTTGATATTTTATGTAAATTATATAATATATATTTGTGTAGTTTTTGATATTTTACATAGTGTATAATATATATTTACTGTCTTTTTGATATTTTATTTAGAGTGTATAATATACATTAGGTGTAATTTTTGGTATTTTATGAACAGTATATTAAATATAATTACTGAAAATTTTGATAGTTTATTTACAGTATATGTAACACATATTTGGTGTACTTTTTGATATTTTATGTACAGTAGATAATATATACTTACTGTAATTTTTTATATTTTATTTACAGTCTGTAAAATGTATTTGGTATACTTTTAGTTAATATTATATGTACAATATGTGAAATATATTTACTGTACTTTTTGATATTTTATGTACAGTAGATAATATAAACTTACTGTAATTTTTTATATGTTATTTACAGTATGTAAAATGTATTTGGTGTACTTTTAGTTAATATTATATGTACAACATATGAAATATATTTACTGTACTTTTTGATATTTTATGTACAGTATATAATATATATTTGGTGTACTTTTGATATTTTATGTATATTATATAATATATATTTGGTGTAGTTTTTGATATTTTACATAGAGTGTAATATATATTTACTGTCTTTTTGATATTTTATTTAGAGTGTATAATATACATTTGGTGTAATTTTTGATATTTTATGAACAGTATATTAAATATAATTACTGAAGATTTTGATAGTTTATTTACAGTATATATAACACATATTTGGTGTACTTTTTCATATTTTATGTACAGTAGATAATATATACTTACTGTAATTTTTTATATGTTATTTACAGTATGTAAAATGTATATGTTGTACTTTTAGTTAATATTATATGTACAATATATGAAATATATTTACTGTACTTTTTGATATTTTATGTACAGTATATAATATGTATTTGGTGTACTTTTGATATTTTATGAAAATTATATAATATATATTTGGTGTAGTTTTTGATATTTTACATAGAGTGTAATATATATTTTCTGTCCTTTTTGATATTTTATTTAGAGTGTATAATATACATTTGGTGTAATTTTTGATATTTTATGAACAGTATATTAAATATAATTACTGAAGATTTTGATAGTTTATTTACAGTATATATAACACATATTTGGTGTACTTTTTGGTATTTTATGTACAGTAGATAATATATACTTACTGTAAATTTTATATTTTATTTACAGTATGTAAAATGTATTTGGTGTACTTTTAGTTAATATTATATGTCCAATAAATGAAATATATTTACTGTACTTTTTGGTATTTTATGTACAGTATATAATATATATTTGGTGTACTTTTGATATTTTATGTAATTTATATAATGTATATTTGGTGTAGTTTTTGATATTTTACATAGAGTGTAACATATATTTACTGTCCTTTTTGATATTTTATTTAGAGTGTATAATATACATTTGGTGTAATTTTTGATATTTTATGAACAGTATATTAAATATAATTACTGAAGATTTTGATAGTTTATTTACAGTATATATAACACATATTTGGTGTACTTTTTGATATTTTAGGTACAGTAGATAATATACATTTACTATAATTTTTGATATTTTATTTACAGTATATAAAATGTATTTGGTGTACTTTTAGTTAATATTATATGTACAATATATGAAATATATTTACTGTACTATTTGATATTTTATGTACAGTAGATAATATATACTTACTGTAATTTTTGATATTTTATTTACAGTATGTAAAATGTATTTGGTGGACTTTTAATTAATATTATATGTACAGTATATGAAATATATTTACTGTACCTTTTGATATTTTATGTACAGTATATAATATATATTTGTTGTACTTTTGATATTTTATGTAAATTATATAATATATATTTGGTGTAGTTTTTGAAATTTTACATAGAGTGTAATATATATTTACTGTCATTTTTGATATTTTATTTAGAGTGTATAACGTACATTTGGTGTAATTTTTGATATTTTATGTACAGTATATTAAATATAATTACTGAAGATTTTGATAGTTTATTTACAGTATATATAACACATATTTGGTGTACTTTTTGGTATTTTATGTACAGTAGATAATATATACTTACTGTAATTTTTTATATTTTATTTACAGTCTGTAAAATGTATTTGGTGTACATTTAGTTAATATTATATGTACAATATGTGAAATATATTTACTGTACTTTTTGATATTTTATGTACAGTAGATAATATAAACTTACTGTAATTTTTTTATATTTTATTTACAGTATGTAAAATGTATTTGGTGTACTTTTAGTTAATATTATATGTACAACATATGAAATATATTTACTGTAGTTTTTGATATTTTATGTACAGTATATAATATATATTTGGTGTACATTTGATATTTTATGTAAATTATATAATATATACTTGGTTTAGTTTTTGATATTTTACATAGAGTTTAATATATATTTACTGTCCTTTTTGATATTTAATTTAGAGTGTATAATATGTATTTGGTGTAATTTTTGATATTTTATGAACAGTATATTAAATATAATTACTGAAGATTTTGATAGTTTATTTGCAGTATATATAACACATATTTGGTGTAATTTTTCATATTTTTTTACAGTAGATAATATATACTTACTGTAATTTTTGATATTTTATTTACAGTATGTAAAATGTATTTGGTGTACTTTTAGTTAATATTATATGTACAATATATGAAATATATTTACTGTACTTTTTGATATTTTATGTACAATATATAATATATATTTGGTGTACTTTTGATATTTAATGTAAATTATATAATATATATTTGGTGTAGTTTTTTATATTTTACATAGAGTGTAATATATATTTACTGTCCTTTTTGATATTTTATTTAGAGTGTATAATATACATTTGGTGTAATTTTTGATATTTTATGAACAGTATATTAAATATAATTACTGAAGATTTTGATAGTTTATTTACAGTATATATAACACATATTTGGTGTACTTTTTGATATTTTATGTACAGTAGATTATGTGTACTTACTGTAATATTTGATATTTTATTTACAGTATGTAAAATGTATTTGGTGTATTTTAGTTATTATTATATGTACAATATATGAAATATATTTACTGTACTTTTTGATATTTTATGTACAGTGTATAATATATATTTGGTGTACTTTTGATATTTTATGAAAATTATATAATATATACTTAGTGTAGTTTTTGATATTTTACATAGAGTGTAATATATATTTACTGTCTTTTTGATATTTTATTTAGAGTGTATAATATACATTTGGTGTAATTTTTGGTATTTTATGCACAGTATATTAAATATAATTACTGAAGATTTTGATAGTTTATTTACAGTGTATATAACACATATTTGCTGTACTTTTTGATATTTTATGTACAGTAGATAATATATACGTACTGTAATTTTTTATATTTTATTTACAGTCTGTAAAATGTATTTGGTGTACTTTTAGTTAATATTATATGTACAATATATGAAATATATTTACTGTACTTTTTGATATTTTATGTACAGTATATAATATATATTTGGTGTACTTTTGATATTTTATGTAAATTATATAATATATATTTGGTGTAGTTTTTTATATTTTACATAGAGTGTAATATATATTTACTGTCCTTTTTGATATTTTATTTAGAGTGTATAATATACATTTGGTGTAATTTTTGATATTTTATGAACAGTATATTAAATATAATTACTGAAGATTTTGATAGTTTATTTACAGTATATATAACACATATTTGGTGTACTTTTTGATATTTTATGTACAGTAGATTATGTGTACTTACTGTAATATTTGATATTTTATTTACAGTATGTAAAATGTATTTGGTGTATTTTAGTTATTATTATATGTACAATATATGAAATATATTTACTGTACTTTTTGATATTTTATGTACAGTGTATAATATATATTTGGTGTACTTTTGATATTTTATGAAAATTATATAATATATACTTGGTGTAGTTTTTGATATTTTACATAGAGTGTAATATATATTTACTGTCTTTTTGATATTTTATTTAGAGTGTATAATATACATTTGGTGTAATTTTTGGTATTTTATGCACAGTACATTAAATATAATTACTGAAGATTTTGATAGTTTATTTACAGTGTATATAACACATATTTGCTGTACTTTTTGATATTTTATGTACAGTAGATAATATATACGTACTGTAATTTTTTATATTTTATTTACAGTCTGTAAAATGTATTTGGTGTACTTTTAGTTAATATTATATGTACAATATATGAAATATATTTACTGTACTTTTTGATATTTTATGTACAGTATATAATATATATTTGGTGTACTTTTGATATTTTATGTAAGTTATATAATATATATTTGGTGTAGTTTTTGATATTTTACATAGAGTGTAATATATATTTACTGTTCTTTTTGATATTTTATTTAGAGTGTATAATATACATTTGGTGTAATTTTTGATATTTTATGAACAGTATATTAAATATAATTACTGAAGATTTTGATAGTTTATTTACAGTATATATAACACATATTTGGTGTACTTTTTGATATTTTATGTACAGTAGATAATATATACTTACTGTAATTTTTGATATTTTATTTACAGTCTGTAAAATGTATTTGGTGTACTTTTAGTTAATATTATATGTACAACATGTGAAATATATTTACTCTACTTTTTGATATTTTATGTACAGTAGATAATATAAACTTACTGTAATTTTTTATATTTTATTTACTGTATGTAAAATGTATTTAGTGTACTTTTAGTTAATATTATATGTACAACATATGAAATATATTTACTGTACATTTTGATATATTTTGTACAGTATATAATATATATTTGGTGTACTTTTGATATTTTATGTAAATTATATAATATATACTTGGTTTAGTTTTTGATATTTTACATAGAGTGTAATATATATTTACTGTCCTTTTTGATATTTAATTTAGAGTGTATAATATACATTTGGTGTAATTTTTGATATTTTATGAACAGTATATTAAATATAATTACTGAAGATTTTGATAGTTTATTTACAGTATATATAACACATATTTGGTGTACTTTTTCATATTTTTTGTACAGTAGATAATATATACTTACTGTAATTTTTGATATTTTATTTACAGTATGTAAAATGTATTTGGTGTACTTTTAGTTAATATTATATGTACAATATATGAAATATATTTACTGTACTTTTTGATATTTTATGTACAATATATAATATATATTTGGTGTACTTTTGATATTTTATGTAAATTATATAATATATATTTGGTGTAGTTTTTGATATTTTACATACTGTGTAATATATATTTACTGTCTTTTTGATATTTTATTTAGAGTGTATAATATACATTTGGTGTAATTTTTGATATTTTATGAACAGTATATTAAATATAATTACTGAAGATTTTGATAGTTTATTTACAGTATATATAACACATATTTGGTGTACTTTTTGATATTTTATGTACAGTAGATTATATATACTTACTGTAATTTTTGATATTTTATTTACAGTATGGAAAATGTTTTTGGTGTACTTTCAGTTATTACTATATGTACAATATATGAAATATATTTACTGTACTTTTTGATATTTTATGTACATTATATAATATATATTTGGTGTACTTTTGATATTTTATGTAAATTATATAATATATACTTTGTGTAGTTTTTGATATTTTACATAGTGTGTAATATATATTTACTGTCTTTTTGATATTTTATTTAGAGTGTATAATATACATTAGGTTTAATTTTTGGTATTTTATGAACAGTATATAAAATATAATTACTGAAGGTTTTGATAGTTTATTTACAGTATATATAACACATATTTGGTGTACTTTTTGATATTTTATGTACAGTAGATAATATATACTTACTGTAATTTTTGATATTTTATTTACAGTATGTAAAATGTATTTGTTGTACTTTTAGTTAATATTATATGTACTATATATGAAATATATTTACTGTACTTTTTGATATTTTATGTACAGTATATAATATATATTTGGTGTACTTTTAAAATTTTATATAAATTATATAATACATATTTGGTGTAGTTTTTGATATTTTTCATAGAGTGTAATATATATTTACTGTCCTTTTTGTTATTTTATTTAGAGTGTATAATATACATTTGGTGTAATTTTTGATATTTTATGAACAGTATATTAAATATAATTACTGAAGATTTTGATAGTTTATTTACAGTATATATAACACATATTTGGTGTACTTTTTGATATTTTATGTACAGTAGATAATATATACTTACTGTAATTTTTTATATTTTATTTACAGTCTGTAAAATGTATTTGGTGTACTTTTAGTTAATATTATATGTACAACATGTGAAATATATTTACTGTACTTTTTGATATTTTATGTACAGTAGATAATATAAACTTACTGTAATTTTTTATATTTTATTTACAGTATGTAATATGTATTTAGTGTACTTTTAGTTAATATTATATGTACAACATATGAAATATATTTACTGTACTTTTTGATATATTATGTACAGTATATAATATATAATTGGTGTACTTTTGATATTTTATGTAAATTATATAATATATACTTGGTTTAGTTTTTGATATTTTACATAGAGTGTAATATATATTTACTGTCCTTTTTGATATTTAATTTAGAGTGTATAATATACATTTGGTGTAATTTTTGATATTTTATGAACAGTATATTAAATATAATTACTGAAGATTTTGATAGTTTATTTACAGTATATATAACACATATTTGGTGTACTTTTTCATATTTTTTGTACAGTAGATAATATATACTTACTGTAATTTTTGATATTTTATTTACAGTATGTAAAATGTATTTGGTGTACTTTTAGTTAATATTATATGTACAATATATGAAATATATTTACTGTACTTTTTGATATTTTATGTACAATATATAATATATATTTGGTGTACTTTTGATATTTTATGTAAATTATATAATATATATTTGGTGTAGTTTTTGATATTTTACATAGTGTGTAATATATATTTACTGTCTTTTTGATATTTTATTTAGAGGGTATAATATACATTTGGTGTAATTTTTGATATTTTATGAACAGTATATTAAATATAATAACTGAAAATTTTGATAGTTTATTTACAGTATATATAACACATATTTGGTGTACTTTTTGATATTTTATGTACAGTAGATTATATATACTTACTGTAATTTTTGATATTTTATTTACAGTATGGAAAATGTTTTTGGTGTACTTTTAGTTATTACTATATGTACAATATATGAAATATATTTACTGTACTTTTTGATATTTTATACATTATATAATATATATTTGGTGTACTTTTGATACTTTATGTAAATTATATAATATATACTTTGTGTAGTTTTTGATATTTTACATAGTGTATAATATATATTTACTGTCTTTTTGATATTTTATTTAGAGTGTATAATATACATTAGGTGTAATTTTTGGTATTTTATGAACAGTATATTAAATATAATTACTGAAGATTTTGATAGTTTATTTACAGTATATATAACACATATTTGGTGTACTTTTTGATATTTTATGTACAGTAGATAATATATACTTACTGTAATTTTTTATATTTTATTTACAGTCTGTAAAATGTATTTGGTATAATTTAGTTAATATTATATGTACAATATGTGAAATATATTTACTGTACTTTTTGATATTTTATGTACAGTAGATAATATAAACTTACTGTAATTTTTTATATGTTATTTACAGTATGTAAAATGTATTTGGTGTACTTTTAGTTAATATTATATGTACAACATATGAAATATATTTACTGTACTTTTTGATATTTTATGTACAGTATATAATATATATTTGGTGTACTTTTGATATTTTATGTAAATTATATAATATATATTTGGTGTAGTTTTTGATATTTTACATAGAGTGTAATATATATTTACTGTCTTTTTGATATTTTATTTAGAGTGTATAATATACATTTGGTGTAATTTTTGATATTTTATGAACAGTATATTAAATATAATTACTGAAGATTTTGATAGTTTATTTACAGTATATATAACACATATTTGGTGTACTTTTTCATATTTTATGTACAGTAGATAATATATACTTACTGTAATTTTTTATATGTTATTTACAGTATGTAAAATGTATATGTTGTACTTTTAGTTAATATTATATGTACAATATATGAAATATATTTACTGTACTTTTTGATATTTTATATGCAGTATATAATATGTATTTGGAGTACTTTTGTTATTTTATGTAAATTATATAATATATATTTGGTGTAGTTTTTCATATCTTACATAGAGAGTAATATATATTTACTGTCCTTTTTGATATTTTACTTAGAGTGTATAATATACATTTGGTGTAATTTTTGATATTTTATGAACAGTATATTAAATATAATACTGAAGATTTTTATAGTTTATTTACAGTATATATAACACATATTTGGTGTACTTTTTGATATTTTATGTACAGTAGATAATATATACTTACTGTAATTTTTTATATTTTATTTACAGTATGTAAAATGTATTTGGTGTACTTTTAGTTAATATTATATGTACAATATATGAAATATATTTACTGTACTTTTTGATATTTTATGTACAGTATATAATATGTATTTGGTGTACTTTTGATATTTTATGAAAATTATATAATATATATTTGGTGTAGTTTTTGATATTTTACATAGAGTGTAATATATATTTTCTGTCCTTTTTGATATTTTATTTAGAGTGTATAATATACATTTGGTGTAATTTTTGATATTTTATGAACAGTATATTAAATATAATTACTGAAGATTTTGATAGTTTATTTACAGTATATATAACACATATTTGGTGTACTTTTTGGTATTTTATGTACAGTAGATAATATATACTTACTGTAATTTTTTATATTTTATTTACAGTATGTAAAATGTATTTGGTGTACTTTTAGTTAATATTATATGTCCAATAAATGAAATATATTTACTGTACTTTTTGGTATTTTATGTACAGTATATAATATATATTTGGTGTACTTCTGATATTTTATGTAATTTATATAATGTATATTTGGTGTAGTTTTTGATATTTTACATAGAGTGTAACATATATTTACTGTCCTTTTTGTTATTTTATTTAGAGTGTATAATATACATTTGGTGTAATTTTTGATATTTTATGAACAGTATATTAAATATAATTACTGAAGATTTTGATAGTTTATTTACAGTATATATAACACATATTTGGTGTACATTTTGATATTTTATGTACAGTAGATAATATATACTTACTGTAATTTTTGATATTTTATTTACAGTATGTAAAATGTATTTGGTGTACTTTTAGTTAATATTATATGTAGTATATATGAAATATATTTACTGTACTTTTTGATATTTTATGTACAGTATATAATATATATTTGGTGTACTTTTGTTATTTTATGTAAATTATATAATACATATTTGGTGTAGTTTTTGATATTTTTCATAGAGTGTAATATATATTTACTGTCCTTTTTGATATTTTATTTAGAGTGTATAATATACATTGTGTGTAATTTTTGATATATTATGAACAGTATATTAAATATAATTACTGAAGATTTTGATAGTTTATTTACAGTATAGATAACACATATTTGGTGTGCTATTTGATATTTTATTTACAGTAGATAATATATACTTACTGTAATTTTTGATATTTTATTTACAGTATGTAAAATGTATTTGGTGTAATTTTAGTTAATATTATATGTACAATATATGAAATATATTTACTGTACTCTTTGATATTTTATGTAGAGTATATAATATATATTTGGTGTACTTTTGATATTTTATGTAAATTATATAATATATATTTGGTGTAATTTTTGATATTTTACATAGAGTGTAATATATATTTACTGTCCTTTTTGATATTTTATTTAGAGTGTATAATATACATTTGGTGTAATTTTTGATATTTTATGAACAGTATATTAAATATAATTACTGAGGATTTTCATAGTTTATTTACAGTATATATAACACATATTTGGTGTACTTTTTGATATTTTATGTACAGTAGATTATATATACTTACTGTAATTTTTATATTTTATTTACAGTATGTAAAATGTATTTGGTGTACTTTTAGTTAATATTATATGTACAATATATGAAATATATTTACTGTACTATTTGATATTTTATGTACAGTAGATAATATATACTTACTGTAATTTTTGATATTTTATTTACAGTATGTAAAATGTATTTGGTGGACTTTTAATTAATATTATATGTACAGTATATGAAATATATTTACTGTACCTTTTGATATTTTATGTACAGTATATAATATATATTTGTTGTACTTTTGATATTTTATGTAAATTATATAATATATATTTGGTGTAGTTTTTGAAATTTTACATAGAGTGTAATATATATTTACTGTCCTTTTTGATATTTTATTTAGAGTGTATAATGTACATTTGGTGTAATTTTTGATATTATATGTACAGTATATTAAATATAATTACTGAAGATTTTGATAGTTTATTTACAGTATATATAACACATATTTGGTGTACTTTTTGATATTATATGTACAGTAGATAATATATACTTACTGTAATTTTTGATACTTTATTTACAGTATGTAAAATGTATTTGGTGTACTTTTAGATAATATTATATGTACAATATATGAAATATATTTACTGTACTTTTTGATAATTATGTACAGTAGATAATATATACTTATTGTAATTTTTGATATTTTATTTACTGTATGTAAAATGTATTTGGTGTACTTTTAGTTAATATTATATGTACAATATATGAAATATATTTACTGTACTTTTTGATATTTTATGTACAGTATATAATATATATTTGGTGTACTTTTGATATTTTATGTAAATTATATAATATATACTTGGTGTAGTTTTTGATATTTTACATAGAGTGTAATATATATTTACTGTCATTTTTGATATTTTATTTAGAGTGTATAATATACATTTGGTGTAATTTTTGATATTTTATGAAAAGTACATTAAATATAATTACTGAAGATTTTGATAGTTTATTTACAGTATATATAACACATATTTGGTGTACTTTTTTATAGTTTATGTACAGTAGATAATATATACTTACTGTAATTTTTTGTATTTTATTTACAGTATGTAAAATGTATTTGTTGTACTTTTCGGTAATATTATATGTACAATGTATGAATTATATTTACTGTACTTCTTGATATTTTATGTACAGTATATAATATACATTTGGGGTACTTTTGATATTTTATGTAAATTATATAATATATATTTGGTGTAGTTTTTGATATTTTACATAGAGTGTAATATATATTTAATGTCGTTTTTGATATTTGATTTAGAGTGTATAATATACATTTGGTGTAATTTTTGATATTTTATTTACAGTATATTAAATATAATTACTGAAGATTTTGATAGTTTATTTACAGTATATATAACACATATTTGGTGTACTTTTTGATATTTTATGTACAGTAGATAATATATACTTACTGTAATTTTTGATATTTTATTTAGAGTATGTAAAATGTATTTGGTGTACTTTTAGTTAATATTATATGTAAAATATATGAAATATATTTACTGTACTTTTTGATATTTTATGTACATTATATAATATATATTGGTGTACTTTTGATATTTTATGTAATTTATATAATATATATTTGGTGTAGTTTTTGATATTTTACATAGAGTGTAATATGTATTTACTGTCATTTTTGATATTTTGTTTAGAGTGTATAATATACATTTGGTGTAATTTTTGATATTTTATGAACAGTATATTAAATATAATTACTGAAGATTTTGATAGTTTATTTACAGTATATATAACACATATTTGGGGTACTTTTTGATATTTTATGTACAGTAGATAATATGTACTTACTGTAATATTTGATATTTTATCTACAGTATGTAAAATGTATTTGGTGTACTTTTAGTTAATATTATATGTACAATATATGAAATATATTTACTGTACTTTTTGATATTTTATGTACAGTATATAATATATACTTGGTGTAATTTTGATATTTTATGTAAATTATATAATATATATTTGGTGTAGTTTTTGATATTTTACATAGTGTGTAATATATATTTACTGTCCTTTTTGATATTTTATTTAGAGTGTATAATATACATTTGGTGTAATTTTTGATATTTTATGTACAGTATATTAAATATAATTACTGAAGATTTTGATAGTTTATTTACAGTATATATAACACATATTTGGTGTACTTTTTGATATTTTATGTACAGTAGATAATATATACTTACTGTAATATTTTATATTTTATTTACAGTATGTAAAGTGTATTTGGTGTAATTTTAGTTAATATTATATGTACAATATATGAAATATATTTACTGTACTTTTTGATATTTTATGTACAGTATATAATATATATTTGGTGTACTTTTTATATTTTATGTAAATTATATAATATATAATTGTTGTAGTTTTTGATATTTTACATAGAGTGTAATATATATTTACTGTCCTTTTTGATATTTTATTTAGAATGTATAATATACATTTGGTGTAATTTTTGATATTTTATGAACAGTATATTAAATATAATTACTGAAGATTTTGATAGTTTATTTACAGTATATATAACACATATTTGGTGTACTTTTTGATATTTTATGTACAGTAGATAATATATACTTACTGTAATTTTTTATATTTTATTTACAGTATGTAAAATGTATTTGTTGTACTTTTAGTTACTATTATATGTACAATATATGAAATATATTTACTGTATTATTTGATATTTTATGTACAGTAGATAATATATACTTACTGTAATTTTTGATATTTTATTTACAGTGTGTAAAATGTATTTGGTGTACTTTTACTTAATATTATATGTACAATATATGAAATATATTTACTGTACTTTTTGATATTTTATATACAGTATATAATATATATTTGGTGTAGGTTTGATATTTTATGTAAATTATATAATATATACTTGGTGTAGTTTTTGATATTTTACATAGAGTGTAATATATATTTACTGTCCTTTTTGATATTTTATTTACAGTGTATAATATACATTTGGTGTAATTTTTAATATTTTATGAACAGTATATTAAATATAATTACTGAAGATTTTGATAGTTGATTTACAGTATATATAACACATATTTGGTGTAGTTTTTGATATTTTATGTACAGTAGATAAAATATACTTACTGTAATTTTTTATATTTTATTTACAGTATGTAAAATCCATTTGGTGTACTTTTAGTTAATATTATATGTACAATATATGAAATATATTTACTGTAATATTTGATATTTTATGTACAGTATATAATATATATTTGGTGTACTTTTGATATTTTATGTAAATTATATAATATATATTTGGTGTAATTTTTGATAATTTACAAAGAGTGTAATATATATTTACTGTCCTTTTTGATATTTTATTTAGAGTGTATAATATACATTGTGTGTAATTTTTGATATATTATGAACAGTATATTAAATATAATTAATGAAGATTTTGATAGTTTATTTACAGTATATATAACACATATTTGGTGTACTATTTGATATTTTATTTACAGTAGATAATATATACTTACTGTAATTATTCATATTTTATTTACAGTATGTAAAATGTATTTGGTGTAATTTTAGTTAATATTATATGTACAATATATGAAATATATTTACTGTACTTTTTGATATTTTATGTAGAGTATATAATATATATTTGGTGTACTTTTGATATTTTATGTAAATTATATAATATATATTTGGTGTAATTTTTGATATTTTACATAGAGTGTAATATATATTTACTGTCCTTTTTGATATTTTATTTAGAGTGTATAATATACATTTGGTGTAATTTTTGATATTTTATGAACAGTATATTAAATATAATTACTGAGGATTTTCATAGTTTATTTACAGTATATATAACACATATTTGGTGTACTTTTTGATATTTTATGTGCAGTAGATAATATATACTTACTGTAATTTTTATATTTTATTTACAGTATGTAAAATGTATTTGGTGTACTTTTAGTTAATATTTTATGTACAATATATGAAATATATTTACTGTACTATTTGATATTTTATGTACAGTAGATAATATATACTTACTGTAATTTTTGATATTTTATTTACAGTATGTAAAATGTATTTGGTGGACTTTTAATTAATATTATATGTACAGTATATGAAATATATTTACTGTACCTTTTGATATTTTATGTACAGTATATAATATATATTTGGTGTACTTTTGATATTTTATGTAAATTATATAATATATATTTGGTGTAGTTTTTGAAATTTTACATAGAGTGTAATATATATTTACTGTCATTTTTGATATTTTATTTAGAGCGTATAATGTACATTTGGTGTAATTTTTGATATTTTATGTACAGTATATTAAATATAATTACTGAAGATTTTGATAGTTTATTTACAGTATATATAACACATATTTGGGGTACTTTTTGATATTTAATGTACAGTAGATAATATGTACTTACTGTAATTTTTGATATTTTATTTACAGTATGTAAAATGTATTTGGTGTACTTTTAGTTAATATTATATGTACAATATATGAAATATATTTACTGTACTTCTTGATATTTTATGTACAGTATATAATATATACTTGGTGTAATTTTGATATTTTATTTAAATTATATAATATATATTTGGTGTAGTTTTTGATATTTTACATAGTGTGTAATATATATTTACTGTCCTTTTTGATATTTTATTTAGAGTGTATAATATACATTTGGTGTAATTTTTGATATTTTATGTACAGTATATTAAATATAATTACTGAAGATTTTGATAGTTTATTTACAGTATATATAACACATATTTGGTGTACTTTTTGATATTTTATGTACAGTAGATAATATATACTTACTGTAATTTTTTATATTTTATTTACAGTATGTAAAGTGTATTTGGTGTAATTTTAGTTAATATTATATGTACAATATATGAAATATATTTACTGTACTTTTTGATATTTTATGTACAGTATATAATATATATTTGGTGTACTTTTTATATTTTATGTAAATTATATAATATATAATTGTTGTAGTTTTTGATATTTTACATAGAGTGTAATATATATTTACTGTCCTTTTTGATATTTTATTTAGAATGTATAATATACATTTGGTGTAATTTTTGATATTTTATGAACAGTATATTAAATATAATTACTGAAGATTTTGATAGTTTATTTACAGTATATATAACACATATTTGGTGTACTTTTTGATATTTTATGTACAGTAGATAATATATACTTACTGTAATTTTTTATATTTTATTTACAGTATGTAAAATGTATTTGTTGTACTTTTAGTTACTATTATATGTACAATATATGAAATATATTTACTGTATTATTTGATATTTTATGTACAGTAGATAATATATACTTACTGTAATTTTCGATATTTTATTTACAGTGTGTAAAATGTATTTGGTGTACTTTTACTTAATATTATATGTACAATATATGAAATATATTTACTGTACTTTTTGATATTTTATGTACAGTATATAATATATATTTGGTGTACGTTTGATATTTTATGTAAATTATATAATATATACTTGGTGTAGTTTTTGATATTTTACATAGAGTGTAATATATATTTACTGTCCTTTTTGATATTTTATTTACAGTGTATAATATACATTTGGTGTAATTTTTAATATTTTATGAACAGTATATTAAATATATTTACCGAAGATTTTGATAGTTGATTTACAGTATATATAACCCATATTTGGTGTAGTTTTTGATATTTTATGTACAGTAGATAATATATACTTACTGTAGTTTTTGATATTTTATTTACAGTATGTAAAATGTATTTGGTGTACTTTTAGTTAATATTATATGTACAATATATGAAATATATTTACTGTACTTTTTGATATTTTATATACAGTATATAATATATATTTGGTGTACTTTTGATATTTTATGTAAATTATATAATTTATACTTGGTGTAGTTTTTGATATTTTACATAGAGTGTAATATATATTTACTGTCCTTTTTGATATTTTATTTAGAGTTTATAATATACATTTGGTGTAATTTTTGATATTTAGTGAACAGTATATTAAATATAATTACTGAAGGATTTGATAGTGTATTTACAGTACATATAACACATATTTGGTGTACTTTTTGATATTTTATGTACAGTAGATAATATATACTTACTGTAATTTTTTATAATTTATTTACAGTATGTAAAATGTATTTGTTGTACTTTTAGTTAATATTATATGTACAATATATGAAATATATTTACTGTACTTTTTGATATTTAATGTACAGTATATAATATATATTTGGTGCACTTTTGATATTTTATGTAAATTATATAATATATAATTGGTGTAGTTTTTGATATTTTACATAGAGTGTAATATATATTTACTGTCCCTTTTGATATTTTATTTAGAGTGAATAATATACATTTGGTGTAATTTTTGATATTTGATGTACAGAATATTAAATATAATTACTGAAGATTTTGATAGATTATTTACAGTATATATAACACATATTTGGTGTACTTTTTGATATTTTATGTACAGTAGATAATTTATACTTACTGTAATTTTTGATATTTTATTTACAGTATGTAAAATGTATTTGGTGTACTTTGAGTTAATATTATATGTACAATATATGAAATATATTTACTGTACTTCTTGATATTTAATGAACAGTATATAATATATATTTGGTGTTCTTTTGATATTTTATGTAAATTATATAATATATATTTGGTGTAGTTTTTATATTTTACATAGATTGTAATATATCTTTACTGTCATTTTTGATATTTTATTTAGAGTGTATAATATACATTTGTTGTAATTTTTGATATTTTATGTACAGTATATTACATATAATTACTGAAGATTTTGTTAGTTTATTTACAGTATATATAACACATTTTTGGTGTACATTTTGATATTTAATGTACAGTAGATAATATATACTTACTGTAATTTTTGATATTTTATTTACAGTATGTAAAATGTATTTGGTGTAGTTTTAGTTAATATTATATGTACAATATATGAAATATATTTACTGTACTTTTTGATATTTTATGTACAGTATATAATATATATTTGGTGTAATTTTGATATTTTATGAAAATTATATAATATATATTTGGTGTAGTTTTTGATATTTTACATAGAGTGTAATATATATTTACTGTCCTTTTTGATATTATATTTAGAGTGTATAATATACATTTGGTGTAATTTTTGATATTTTACGTGCAGTATATTAAATATAATTACTGAAGATTTTGATAGTTTATTTACAGTATATATAACACATATTTGGTGTACTTTTTGATATTTTATGTACAGTAGATAATATATACTTACTGTAACATTTGATATTTTATTTACAGTATGTAAAATGTATTTGGTGTAGTTTTAGTTAATATTATATGTACAATATATGAAATATATTTACTGTACTTTTTGATATTTTATGTACAGTATATAATATATATTTGGTGTACTTTTGATATTTTATGTAAATTAAATAATATATATTTGGTGTATTTTTTGATATTTTACATAGAGTGTAATATATATTTACTGTCCTTTTTGATATTTTATTTAGAGTGTGTAATATACATTTGGTGTAATTTTTGATATTTTATGAACAGTATATTACATGTAATTACTGAATATTTTGATAGTTTATTTACACTATATATAACACATATTTGGTGTACTATTTGATATTTTATGTACAGTAGATAATATATACTTACTGTAATTTTTGATATTTTATTTACAGTATGTAAAATGTATTTGGTGTAGTTTTAGTTAATATTATATGTACAATATATGAAGTATATTTACTGTACTTTTTGATATTTTATGTACAGTATATAATATATATTTGGTGTACTTTTGATATTTTATGTAAATTATATAATATATATTTGGTGTAGTTTTTGATATTTTACATACAGTGTAATATATATTTATTGTCCTTATTGATATTTTATTTAGAGTGTATAGTATACATTTGGTGTAATTTTTGATATTTTATGAACAGTATATTAAATATAATTACTGAGGATTTTCATAGTTTATTTACAGTATATATAACACATATTTGGTGTACTTTTTGATATTTTATGTACAGTAGATAATATATACTTACTGTAATTTTTATATTTTATTTACAGTATGTAAAATGTATTTGGTGTACTTTTAGTTAATATTATATGTACAATATATGAAACATATTTACTGTACTATTTGATATTTTATGTACTGTAGATAATATATACTGACTGTAATTTTTGATATTTTATTTACAGTATGTAAAATGTATTTGTTGGACTTTTAATTAATATTATATGTACAGTATATGAAATATATTTACTGTCCTTTTTGATATTTTATGTACAGTATATAATATATATTTGGTGTACTTTTGATATTTTATGTAAATTATATAATATATATTTGGTGTAGTTTTTGAAATTTTACATAGAGTGTAATATATATTTACTGTCATTTTTGATATTTTATTTAGTGTGTATAATGTACATTTGGTGTAATTTTTGATATTTTATGTACAGTATATTAAATATAATTACTGAAGATTTTGATAGTTTATTTACAGTATATATAACACATATTTGGTGTACTTTTTTATAGTTTATGTACAGTAGATAATATATACTTACTGTAATTTTTTGTATTGTATTTACAGTATGTAAAATGTATTTGTTGTACTTTTCGGTAATATTATATGTACAATATATGAAATATATTTACTGTACTTCTTGATATTTTATGTACAGTATATAATATATATTTTGGGTACTTTTGATATTTTATGTAAATTATATAATATATACTTGGTGTAGTTTTTGATATTTTACATAGAGTGTAATATATATTTACTGTCCTTTTTGATATTTTATTTAGAGTGTATAATATACATTTGGTGTAATTTTTGATATTTTATGTACAGTATATTAAATATAATTACTGAAGATTTTGATAGTTTATTTACAGTATATATAACACATATTTGGTGTACTTTTTGATATTTTATGTACAGTAGATAATATATACTTACTGTAATTTTTGATATTTTATTTAGAGTATGTAAAATGTATTTGGTGTACTTTTAGTTAATATTATATGTAAAATATATGAAATATATTTACTGTACTTTTTGATATTTTATGTACATTATATAATATATATTGGTGTACTTTTGATATTTTATGTAATTTATATAATATATATTTGGTGGAGTTTTTGATATTTTACATAGAGTGTAATATGTATTTACTGTCATTTTTGATATTTTGTTTAGAGTGTATAATATACATTTGGTGAAATTTTTGATATTTTATGAACAGTATATTAAATATAATTACTGAAGATTTTGATAGTTTATTTACAGTATATATAACACATATTTGGGGTACTTTTGGATATTTTATGTACAGTAGATAATATGTACTTACTGTAATTTTTGACATTTTATTTACAGTATGTAAAATGTATTTGGTGTACTTTTAGTTAATATTATATGTACAATATATGAAATATATTTACTGTACTTTTTGATAATTTATGTACAGTAGATAATATATACTTACTGTAATTTTTGATATTTTATTTACAGTATGTAAAATGTATTTGGTGTAGTTTTAGTTAATATTATATGTACAATATATGAAATATATTTACTGTACTTTTTGATATTTTATGTACAGTATATTATATATTTGGTGTAATTTTGATATTTTATGAAAATTATATAATATATATTTGGTGTAGTTTTTGATATTTTACATAGAGTGTAATATATATTTACTGTCCTTTTTGATATTATATTTAGAGTGTATAATATACATTTGGTGTAATTTTTGATATTTTACGTGCAGTATATTAAATATAATTTCTGAAGATTTTGATAGTTTATTTACAGTATATATAACACATATTTGGTGTACTTTTTGATATTTTATGTACAGTAGATAATATATACTTACTGTAACATTTGATATTTTATTTACAGTATGTAAAATGTATTTGGTGTAGTTTTAGTTAATATTATATGTACAATATATGAAATATATTTACTGTACTTTTTGATATTTTATGTACAGTATATAATATATATTTGGTGTACTTTTGATATTTTATGTAAATTAAATAATATATATTTGGTGTATTTTTTGATATTTTACATAGAGTGTAATATATATTTACTGTCCTTTTTGATATTTTATTTAGAGTGTGTAATATACATTTGGTGTAATTTTTGATATTTTATGAACAGTATATTACATGTAATTACTGAATATTTTGATAGTTTATTTACACTATATATAACACATATTTGGTGTACTATTTGATATTTTATGTACAGTAGATAATATATACTTACTGTAATTTTTGATATTTTATTTACAGTATGTAAAATGTATTTGGTGTAGTTTTAGTTAATATTATATGTACAATATATGAAGTATATTTACTGTACTTTTTGATATTTTATGTACAGTATATAATATATATTTGGTGTACTTTTGATATTTTATGTAAATTATATAATATATATTTGGTGTAGTTTTTGATATTTTACATACAGTGTAATATATATTTATTGTCCTTATTGATATTTTATTTAGAGTGTATAGTATACATTTGGTGTAATTTTTGATATTTTATGAACAGTATATTAAATATAATTACTGAGGATTTTCATAGTTTATTTACAGTATATATAACACATATTTGGTGTACTTTTTGATATTTTATGTACAGTAGATAATATATACTTACTCTAATTTTTATATTTTATTTACAGTATGTAAAATGTATTTGGTGTACTTTTAGTTAATATTATATGTACAATATATGAAACATATTTACTGTACTATTTGATATTTTATGTACTGTAGATAATATATACTGACTGTAATTTTTGATATTTTATTTACAGTATGTAAAATGTATTTGTTGGACTTTTAATTAATATTATATGTACAGTATATGAAATATATTTACTGTCCTTTTTGATATTTTATGTACAGTATATAATATATATTTGGTGTACTTTTGATATTTTATGTAAATTATATAATATATATTTGGTGTAGTTTTTGAAATTTTACATAGAGTGTAATATATATTTACTGTCATTTTTGATATTTTATTTAGTGTGTATAATGTACATTTGGTGTAATTTTTGATATTTTATGTACAGTATATTAAATATAATTACTGAATATTTTGATAGTTTATTTACAGTATATATAACACATATTTGGTGTACTTTTTTATAGTTTATGTACAGTAGATAATATATACTTACTGTAATTTTTTGTATTGTATTTACAGTATGTAAAATGTATTTGTTGTACTTTTCGGTAATATTATATGTACAATATATGAAATATATTTACTGTACTTCTTGATATTTTATGTACAGTATATAATATATATTTTGGGTACTTTTGATATTTTATGTAAATTATATAATATATACTTGGTGTAGTTTTTGATATTTTACATAGAGTGTAATATATATTTACTGTCCTTTTTGATATTTTATTTAGAGTGTATAATATACATTTGGTGTAATTTTTGATATTTTATGTACAGTATATTAAATATAATTACTGAAGATTTTGATAGTTTATTTACAGTACATATAACACATATTTGGTGTACTTTTTGATATTTTATGTACAGTAGATAATATATACTTACTGTAATTTTTGATATTTTATTTAGAGTATGTAAAATGTATTTGGTGTACTTTTAGTTAATATTATATGTAAAATATATGAAATATATTTACTGTACTTTTTGATATTTTATGTACATTATATAATATATATTGGTGTACTTTTGATATTTTATGTAATTTATATAATATATATTTGGTGGAGTTTTTGATATTTTACATAGAGTGTAATATGTATTTACTGTCATTTTTGATATTTTGTTTAGAGTGTATAATATACATTTGGTGAAATTTTTGATATTTTATGAACAGTATATTAAATATAATTACTGAAGATTTTGATAGTTTATTTACAGTATATATAACACATATTTGGGGTACTTTTGGATATTTTATGTACAGTAGATAATATGTACTTACTGTAATTTTTGACATTTTATTTACAGTATGTAAAATGTATTTGGTGTACTTTTAGTTAATATTATATGTACAATATATGAAATATATTTACTGTACTTTTTGATAATTTATGTACAGTAGATAATATATACTTACTGTAATTTTTGATATTTTATTTACAGTATGTAAAATGTATTTGGTGTAGTTTTAGTTAATATTATATGTACAATATATGAAATATATTTACTGTACTTTTTGATATTTTATGTACAGTATATTATATATTTGGTGTAATTTTGATATTTTATGAAAATTATATAATATATATTTGGTGTAGTTTTTGATATTTTACATAGAGTGTAATATATATTTACTGTCCTTTTTGATATTATATTTAGAGTGTATAATATACATTTGGTGTAATTTTTGATATTTTACGTGCAGTATATTAAATATAATTTCTGAAGATTTTGATAGTTTATTTACAGTATATATAACACATATTTGGTGTACTTTTTGATATTTTATGTACAGTAGATAATATATACTTACTGTAACATTTGATATTTTATTTACAGTATGTAAAATGTATTTGGTGTAGTTTTAGTTAATATTATATGTACAATATATGAAATATATTTACTGTACTTTTTGATATTTTATGTACAGTATATAATATATATTTGGTGTACTTTTGATATTTTATGTAAATTAAATAATATATATTTGGTGTATTTTTTGATATTTTACATAGAGTGTAATATATATTTACTGTCCTTTTTGATATTTTATTTAGAGTGTGTAATATACATTTGGTGTAATTTTTGATATTTTATGAACAGTATATTACATGTAATTACTGAATATTTTGATAGTTTATTTACACTATATATAACACATATTTGGTGTACTATTTGATATTTTATGTACAGTAGATAATATATACTTACTGTAATTTTTGATATTTTATTTACAGTATGTAAAATGTATTTGGTGTAGTTTTAGTTAATATTATATGTACAATATATGAAGTATATTTACTGTACTTTTTGATATTTTATGTACAGTATATAATATATATTTGGTGTACTTTTGATATTTTATGTAAATTATATAATATATATTTGGTGTAGTTTTTGATATTTTACATACAGTGTAATATATATTTATTGTCCTTATTGATATTTTATTTAGAGTGTATAGTATACATTTGGTGTAATTTTTGATATTTTATGAACAGTATATTAAATATAATTACTGAGGATTTTCATAGTTTATTTACAGTATATATAACACATATTTGGTGTACTTTTTGATATTTTATGTACAGTAGATAATATATACTTACTCTAATTTTTATATTTTATTTACAGTATGTAAAATGTATTTGGTGTACTTTTAGTTAATATTATATGTACAATATATGAAACATATTTACTGTACTATTTGATATTTTATGTACTGTAGATAATATATACTGACTGTAATTTTTGATATTTTATTTACAGTATGTAAAATGTATTTGTTGGACTTTTAATTAATATTATATGTACAGTATATGAAATATATTTACTGTCCTTTTTGATATTTTATGTACAGTATATAATATATATTTGGTGTACTTTTGATATTTTATGTAAATTATATAATATATATTTGGTGTAGTTTTTGAAATTTTACATAGAGTGTAATATATATTTACTGTCATTTTTGATATTTTATTTAGTGTGTATAATGTACATTTGGTGTAATTTTTGATATTTTATGTACAGTATATTAAATATAATTACTGAATATTTTGATAGTTTATTTACAGTATATATAACACATATTTGGTGTACTTTTTTATAGTTTATGTACAGTAGATAATATATACTTACTGTAATTTTTTGTATTGTATTTACAGTATGTAAAATGTATTTGTTGTACTTTTCGGTAATATTATATGTACAATATATGAAATATATTTACTGTACTTCTTGATATTTTATGTACAGTATATAATATATATTTTGGGTACTTTTGATATTTTATGTAAATTATATAATATATACTTGGTGTAGTTTTTGATATTTTACATAGAGTGTAATATATATTTACTGTCCTTTTTGATATTTTATTTAGAGTGTATAATATACATTTGGTGTAATTTTTGATATTTTATGTACAGTATATTAAATATAATTACTGAAGATTTTGATAGTTTATTTACAGTACATATAACACATATTTGGTGTACTTTTTGATATTTTATGTACAGTAGATAATATATACTTACTGTAATTTTTGATATTTTATTTAGAGTATGTAAAATGTATTTGGTGTACTTTTAGTTAATATTATATGTAAAATATATGAAATATATTTACTGTACTTTTTGATATTTTATGTACATTATATAATATATATTGGTGTACTTTTGATATTTTATGTAATTTATATAATATATATTTGGTGTAGTTTTTGATATTTTACATAGAGTGTAATATGTATTTACTGTCATTTTTGATATTTTGTTTAGAGTGTATAATATACATTTGGTGTAATTTTTGATATTTTATGAACAGTATATTAAATATAATTACTGAAGATTTTGATAGTTTATTTACAGTATATATAACACATATTTGGGGTACTTTTGGATATTTTATGTACAGTAGATAATATGTACTTACTGTAATTTTTGACATTTTATTTACAGTATGTAAAATGTATTTGGTGTACTTTTAGTTAATATTATATGTACAATATATGAAATATATTTACTGTACTTTTTGATAATTTATGTACAGTAGATAATATATACTTACTGTAATTTTTGATATTTTATTTACAGTATGTAAAATGTATTTGGTGTAGTTTTAGTTAATATTATATGTACAATATATGAAATATATTTACTGTACTTTTTGATATTTTATGTACAGTATATTATATATTTGGTGTAATTTTGATATTTTATGAAAATTATATAATATATATTTGGTGTAGTTTTTGATATTTTACATAGAGTGTAATATATATTTACTGTCCTTTTTGATATTATATTTAGAGTGTATAATATACATTTGGTGTAATTTTTGATATTTTACGTGCAGTATATTAAATATAATTTCTGAAGATTTTGATAGTTTATTTACAGTATATATAACACATATTTGGTGTACTTTTTGATATTTTATGTACAGTAGATAATATATACTTACTGTAACATTTGATATTTTATTTACAGTATGTAAAATGTATTTGGTGTAGTTTTAGTTAATATTATATGTACAATATATGAAATATATTTACTGTACTTTTTGATATTTTATGTACAGTATATAATATATATTTGGTGTACTTTTGATATTTTATGTAAATTAAATAATATATATTTGGTGTATTTTTTGATATTTTACATAGAGTGTAATATATATTTACTGTCCTTTTTGATATTTTATTTAGAGTGTGTAATATACATTTGGTGTAATTTTTGATATTTTATGAACAGTATATTACATGTAATTACTGAATATTTTGATAGTTTATTTACACTATATATAACACATATTTGGTGTACTATTTGATATTTTATGTACAGTAGATAATATATACTTACTATAATTTTTTATATTTTATTTACAGTTTGTAAAATGTATTTGTTGTAGTTTTATTTAATATTATATGTACAATATATGAAATATATTTACTGTACTTTTTGATATTTTATATACAGTATATAATATGTATTTGGTGTACTTTTGATATTTTATGTAAATTATATAATATATATTTGGTGTAGTTTTTGATATTTTACATAGAGTGTAATATATATTTACTGTCCTTTTTGATATTTTATTTATAGTGTATAATATACATTTGGTGTAATTATTGATATTTTATGAACAGTATATTAAATATAATTACTGAAGATTTTAATAGTTTATTTACAGTATATATAACACATATTTGGTGTACTTTTTGATATTTTATGTACAGTACATAATATATACTTACTGTAATTTTTTATATTTTATTTACAGTATGTAAAATGTATTTGTTGTACTTTTAGTTAATATTATATCTACAATATATGAAATATATTTACTGTACTTTTTGATATTTTATGTAGAGTATATAATATGTATTTGGTGTACTTTTGATATTTTATGAAAATTATATAATATATATTTGGTGTAGTTTTTGATATTTTACATAGAGTGTAATATATATTTTCTGTCCTTTTTGATATTTTATTTAGATTGTATAATATACATTTGGTGTAATTTTTGATATTTAATGAACAGTGCATTAAATATAATTACTGAAGGTTTTGATAGTTTATTTACAGTATATATAACACATATTTGGTGAACTTTTTGGTATTTTATGTACAGTAGATAATATATACTTACTGTAATTTTTTATATTTTATTTACAGTATCTAAAATGTATTTCGTGTACTTTTAGTTAATATTATATGTACAATATATGAAATATATTTACTGTACTTTTTGATATATTATGTACAGTAGATAATATATACTTACTGTAATTTTTATATTTTATTTACAGTATGTAAAATGTATTTGGTGTACTTTTAGTTAATATTATATGTACAATATAGGAATTATATTTACAGTACTTTTTGAAATTTTATGTACAGTATACAATATATATTTGGTGTACTTTTGATATTGTATGTAAATTATATAATATGTATTTGGTGTAGTTTTTGATATTTTACATGGAGTGTAATATATATTTTCTGTCCTTTTTGATATTTTATTTAGAGTGTATAATATACATTTGGTGTAATTTTTGATATTTTATGAACAGTCTATTAAATATAATTACTGAAGATTTTGATAGTTTATTTACAGTATATATAACACATATTTGGTGTACTTTTTGATATTTTATGTACAGTAGATAATATATACTTACTGTAATTTTTTATATTTTATTTACAGTATGTAAAATGTATTTGGTGTACTTTTAGTTAATATTATATGTACAATATGTGAAATATATTTACTGTACTTTTTGATATTTTATGTACAGTAGATAATATAAACTTACTGAAATTTTTTATATTTTGTTTACAGTATGTAAAATGTATTTGGTGTACTTTTAGTTAATATTATATGTACAACATATGAAATACATTTACTGTACTTTTTGATATTTTATGTACAGTATATAATATATATTTGGTGTACTTTTGATATTTTATGTAAATTATATAATATACACTTGGTTTAGTTTTTGATATTTTACATAGAGTGTAATATATATTTACTGTCCTTTTTGATATATAATTTAGAGTGTATAATATACATTTGGTGTAATTTTTGATATTTTAGGTACAGTATATTAAATATAATTACTGTAGATTTTGATAGTTTATTTACAGTATATATAACACATATTTGGTGTACTTTTTCATATTTTTTGTACTGTAGATAATATATACTTACTGTAATTTTTGATATTTTATTTACATTATGTAAAATGTATTTGGTGTACTTTTAGTTAATATTATATGTACAATATATGAAATATATTTACTGTACTTTTTGATATTTTATGTACAGTATATAATATATATTTGGTGTACTTTTGATATTTTATGTAAATTATATAATATATATTTGGTGTAGTTTTTGATAATTTACATAGAGTGAAATATATATTTACTGTCCTTTTTGATATTTTATTTAGAGTGTATAATATACATTTGGTGTAATTTTTGATATTTTATGAACAGCATATTAAATATAATTACTTAAGATTTTGATAGTTCATTTACAGTATATATAACACCTATTTGGTGTACTTTTTGATATTTTATGTACAGTAGATTATATATACTTACTGGAATTTTTTATATTTTATTTACAGTATGTAAAATGTATTTGGTGTAATTTTAGTTAATATTATATGTACAATATATGAAATATATATACTGTACTTTTTGATATTTTATGTACCATATATAATATATATTTGGTGTACTTTTGATATTTTATGTAAATTAAATAATATATATTTGGTGTAGTTTTTGATATTTTACATAGTGTGTAATATATATTTACTGTCATTTTTGATATATTATATAGAGTGTATAATATACATTTGGTGTAATTTTTTATATTTTATGTACAGTATAATAAATATAATTACTGAAGATTTTGATAGTTTATTTACAGTATATATAACACATATTTGGTGTACTTTTTGATATTTTATGTACAGTAGATAATATATACTTACTGTAATTTTTGATATTTTATTTACTGTATGTAAAATGTATTTGGTGTACTTTTAGTTAATATTATATGTACAATATATGAAATATATTTACTGTACTTTTTGATATTTTATGTACAGTATATAATATATATTTGGTGTACTTTTGATATTTTATGTAAATTATATAATATATATTTGGTGTAGTTTTTGATATTTTACATAGAGTGAAATATATATTTACTGTCCTTTTTGATATTTTATTTAGAGTGTATAATATACATTTGGTGTAATTTTTGATATTTTATGTAAAGTATATTAAATATAATTACTGAAGTTTTTGATAGTGTATTTACAGTATATATAACACATATTTGGTGTACTTTTTGATATTTTATGTACAGTAGATAATATATACTTACTGTAATTTTTCATATTTTATTTACAGTATGTAAAATGTATTTGGTGTACTTTTAGTTAATATTATATGTACAATATATGAAATATATTTACTGTACTTTTTGATATTTTATGTACATTATATAATATATATTTGGTGTACTTTTGATATTTTATGTAAATTATATACTATATATTTGGTGTAGTTTTTGATATTTTACATAGAGTGTAATATATATTTACTGTCCTTTTTGATATTTTATTTTGAGTGTATAATATACATTTGGTGTAATTTTTATATTTTATGTACAGTATATTAAATATAATTACTGAAGATTTTGATAGTTTATTTACAGTATATATAACACATATTTGGTGTACTTTTTGATATTTTATGTACAGTAGATAATATATAGTTACTGTAATTTTTGATATTTTTTTTACAGTATGTAAAATATATTTGGTGTACTTTTAGTTAATATTATATGTACAACATATGAAATATATTTACTGTACTTTTTGATATTTTATGTACAGTATATAATATATATTTGGTGTACATTTGATATTTTATGTAAATTATATAATATATATTTGGTGTAGTTTTTGATATTTTACATAGAGTGTAATATATATTTACTCTCCTTTTTGATATTTTATTTAGAGTGTATAATATACATTTGGTGTAATTTTTGATATTTTATGAACAGTATATTAAATATAATTACTGAAGATTTTGATAGTTTATTTACAGTATATATAACACATATTTGGTGTACTATTTTATAGTTTATGTACAGAAGATAATATATACTTACTGTAATTTTTGATATTTTATTTACAGTATGTAAAATGTATTTGGTGTAGTTTTAGTTAATATTATATGTACAATATATGAAATATATTTACTGTACTTTTTGATATATTATGTACAGTATATAATATATATTTGGTGTACTTTTGATATTTTATGTAAATTATATAATATATATTTGGTGTAGTTTTTGATATTTTACATAGAGTGTAATATATATTTACTGTCATTTTTGATATTTTATTTAGAGTGTATAATATATATTTGGTGTAATTTTTGATATTTTATGTACAGTATATTAAATATAATTACTGAAGATTTTGATAGTTTATTTACAGTATATATAACACATCTTTGGTGTACTTTTTGATATTTTATGTACAGTAGATAATATATACTTACTTTAATTTTTTTATATTTTATTTACCGTATGTAATATGTATTTGGTGTACCTTTAGTTAACATTATCTGTACAATATATGAAATATATTTACTGTACTTTTTGATACTTTATGTACTGTATATAATATATATTTGCTGTATTTTTGATATTTTATGTAAATTATATAATATATATTTGGTGTAGTTTTTGATATTTTACATAGAGTGTAATATATATTTACTGTCATTTTGATATTTTATTTAGAGTGTATAATATACATTTGGTGTAATTTTTGATATTTTATGTACAGTATATTAAATATAATTACTGAATATTTTGATAGTTTATTTACAGTATATATAACACATATTTGGTGTACTTTTTGATATTTTATGTACAGTAGATAATATATACTTACTGTAATTTTTGATATTTTATTTACTGTATGTAAAATGTATTTTGTGTACTTTTAGTTAATATTATATGTACAATATATGAAATATATTTACTGTACTTTTTGATATTTTATGTACAGTATATAATATATATTTGGTGTACTTTTGATATTTTATGTAAATTATATAATATATATTTGGTGTAGTTTTTGATATTTTACATAGAGTGAAATATATATTTACTGTCCTTTTTGATATTTTATTTAGAGTGTATAATATACATTTGGTGTAATTTTTGATATTTTATGTAAAGTATATTAAATATAATTACTGAAGTTTTTGATAGTGTATTTACAGTATATATAACACATATTTGGTGTACTTTTTGATATTTTATGTACAGTAGATAATATATACTTACTGTAATTTTTCATATTTTATTTACAGTATGTAAAATGTATTTGGTGTACTTTTAGTTAATATTATATGTACAATATATGAAATATATTTACTGTACTTTTTGATATTTTATGTACATTATATAATATATATTTGGTGTACTTTTGATATTTTATGTAAATTATATACTATATATTTGGTGTAGTTTTTGATATTTTACATAGAGTGTAATATATATTTACTGTCCTTTTTGATATTTTATTTTGAGTGTATAATATACATTTGGTGTAATTTTTGATATTTTATGTACAGTATATTAAATATAATTACTGAAGATTTTGATAGTTTATTTACAGTATATATAACACATATTTGGTGTACTTTTTGATATTTTATGTACAGTAGATAATATATACTTACTGTAATTTTTGATATTTTTTTTACAGTATGTAAAATGTATTTGGTGTACTTTTAGTTAATATTATATGTACAACATATGAAATATATTTACTGTACTTTTTGATATTTTATGTACAGTATATAATATATATTTGGTGTACATTTGATATTTTATGTAAATTATATAATATATATTTGGTGTAGTTTTTGATATTTTACATAGAGTGTAATATGTATTTACTGTCCTTTTTGATATTTTATTTAGAGTGTATAATATACATTTGGTGTAATTTTTGATATTTTATGAACAGTATATTAAATATAATTACTGAAGATATTGATAGTTTATTTACAGTATATATAACACATATTTGGTGTACTATTTTATAGTTTATGTACAGAAGATAATATATACTTACTGTAATTTTTGATATTTTATTTACAGCATGTAAAATGTATTTGGTGTAGTTTTAGTTAATATTATATGTACAATATATGAAATATATTTACTGTACTTTTTGATATATTATGTACAGTATATAATATATATTTGGTGTACTTTTGATATTTTATGTAAATTATATAATATATATTTGGTGTAGTTTTTGATATTTTACATAGAGTGTAATATATATTTACTGTCATTTTTGATATTTTATTTAGAGTGTATAATATATATTTGGTGTAATTTTTGATATTTTATGTACAGTATATTAAATATAATTACTGAAGGTTTTGATAGTTTATTTACAGTATATATAACACATCTTTGGTGTACTTTTTGATATTTTATGTACAGTAGATAATATATACTTACTTTAATTTTTTTATATTTTATTTACCGTATGTAATATGTATTTGGTGTACCTTTAGTTAACATTCTCTGTACAATATATGAAATATATTTACTGTACTTTTTGATACTTTATGTACTGTATATAATATATATTTGCTGTATTTTTGATATTTTATGTAAATTATATAATATATATTTGGTGTAGTTTTTGATATTTTACATAGAGTGTAATATATATTTACTGTCCTATTTGATATTTTATTTAGAGTGTATAATATACATTTGGTGTAATTTTTGATATTTTATGTACAGTATATTAAATATAATTACTGAATATTTTGATAGTTTATTTACAGTATATATAACACATATTTGGTGTACTTTTTGATATTTTATGTACAGTAGATAATATATACTTACTGTAATTTTTGATATTTTATTTACTGTATGTAAAATGTATTTGGTGTACTTTTAGTTAATATTATATGTACAATATATGAAATATATTTACTGTACTTTTTGGTATTTTATGTACAGTATATAATATATATTTGGTGTACTTTTGATATTTTATGTAAATTATATAATATATATTTGGTGTAGTTTTTGATAATTTACATAGAGTGAAATATATATTTACTGTCCTTTTTGATATTTTATTTAGAGTGTATAATATACATTTGGTGTAATTTTTGATATTTTATGTAAAGTATATTAAATATAATTACTGAAGTTTTTGATAGTGTATTTACAGTATATATAACACATATTTGGTGTACTTTTTGATATTTTATGTACAGTAGATTATATATACTTACTGTAATTTTTCATATTTTATTTACAGTATGTAAAATGTATTTGGTGTACTTTTAGTTAATATTATATGTACAATATATGAAATATATTTACTGTACTTTTTGATATTTTATGTACATTATATAATATATATTTGGTGTACTTTTGATATTTTATGTAAATTATATACTATATATTTGGTGTAGTTTTTGATATTTTACATAGAGTGTAATATATATTTACTGTCCTTTTTGATATTTTATTTTGAGTGTATAATATACATTTGGTGTAATTTTTGATATTTTATGTACAGTATATTAAATATAATTACTGAAGATTTTGATAGTTTATTTACAGTATATATAACACATATTTGGTGTACTTTTTGATATTTTATGTACAGTAGATAATATATACTTACTGTAATTTTTGATATTTTATTTACAGTATGTAAAATGTATTTGGTGTACTTTTAGTTAATATTATATGTACAATATATGAAATATATTTACTGTACTTTTTGAGATTTAATGAAGAGTATATAATATATATTTGGTGTACTTTTGATATTTTATGTAAATTATATAATATATATTTGGTGTAGTTTTTGATATTTTATGTAGAGTGTAATATATCTTTACTGTCATTTTTGATATTTTATTTAGAGTGTATAATATACATTTGTTGTAATTTTTGATACTTTATGTACAGTATACTACATATAATTACTGAGGATTTTGTTAGTTTATTTACAGTATATATAACACATATTTGGTGTACATTTTGATATTTAATGTACAGTAGATAATATATACTTACTGTAATTTTTGATATTTTATTTACAGTATGTAAAATGTATTTGGTGTAGTTTTAGTTAATATTATATGTACAATATATGAAATATATTTACTGTACTTTTTGATATTTTATGTACAGTATATAATATATATTTGGTGTAATTTTGATATTTTATGAAAATTATATAATATATATCTGGTGTAGTTTTTGATATTTTACATAGAGTGTAATATATATTTACTGTCCTTTTTGATATTATATTTAGAGTGTATAATATACATTTGGTGTGATTTTTGATATTTTACGTGCAGTATATTAAATATAATTACTGAAGGTTTTGATAGTTTATTTACAGTATATATAACACATATTTGGTGTACTTTTTGATATTTTATGTACAGTAGATAATATATACTTACTGTAACTTTTGATATTTTATTTACAGTATGTAAAATGTATTTGGTGTAGTTTTAGTTAATATTATATGTACAATATATGAAATATATTTACTGTACTTTTTGATATTTTATGTACAGTATATAATATATATTTGGTGTACTTTTGATATTTTATGTAAATTAAATAATATATATTTGGTGTATTTTTTGATATTTTACATAGAGTGTAATATATATTTACTGTCCTTTTTGATATTTTATTTAGAGTGTGTAATATACATTTGGTGTAATTTTTGATATTTTATGAACAGTATATTACATGTAATTACTGAATATTTTGATAGTTTATTTACACTATATATAACACATATTTGGTGTACTATTTGATATTTTATGTACAGTAGATAATATATACTTACTGTAATTTTTGATATTTTATTTACAGTATGTAAAATGTATTTGGTGTAGTTTTAGTTAATATTATATGTACAATATATGAAGTATATTTACTGTACTTTTTGATATTTTATATACAGTATATAATATATATTTGGTGTACTTTTGATATTTTATGTAAATTATATAATATATATTTGGTGTAGTTTTTGATATTTTACATAGAGTGTAATATATATTTTCTGTCCTTTTTGATATTTTATTTAGAGTGTATAATATACATTTGGTGTAATTTTTGATATTTTATGAACAGTGCATTAAATATAATTACTGAAGGTTTTGATAGTTTATTTACAGTATATATAACACATATTTGGTGTACTTTTTGATATTTTATGTACAGTAGATAATATATACTTACTGTAATTTTTGATATTTTATTTACAGTATGTAAAATGTATTTGGTGTACTTTTAGTTAATATTATATGTACAATATATGAAATATATTTACTGTACTTTTTGATATTTTATGTACAGTATATAATATATATTTGGTGTACATTTGATATTTTATGTAAATTAAATAATATATATTTGGTGTAGTTTTGATAATTTACATAGAGTGTAATATATATTTACTGTCATTTTTGATATTTTATTTAGAGTGTATAATATAAATTTGGTGTAATGTTTTATATTTTATGTACGGTATAATAAATATAATTACTGAAGATTTTGATAGTTTATTTACAGTATATATAACACATATTTGGTGTTCTTTTTGATATTTTATGTACAGTAGATAATATATACTTACTGTAATTTTTGATATTTTATTTACTGTATGCAAAATGTATTTGGTGTACTTTTAGTTAATGTTATATGTACAATATATGAAATATATTTACTGTACTTTTTGATATTTTATGTACAGTATATAATATATATTTGGTGTACTTTTGATATTTTATGTAAATTATATAATATATATTTGGTGTAGTTTTTGATATTTTACATAGAGTGAAATATATATTTACTGTCCTTTTTGATATTTTATTTAGAGTGTATAATATACATTTGGTGTAATTTTTGATATTTTATGAACATTGTATGAAATATAATTACTGAAGATTTTGATAGTTCATTTACAGTATATATAACGCCTATTTGGTGTACTTTTTGATATATTATGTACAGTAGATTATATGTACTTACTGGAATTTTTTATATTTTATTTACAGTATGTAAAATGTATTTGGTGTACTTTTAGTTAATATTATATGTACAATATATGAAATATATTTACTGTACTTTTTGATATTTAATGTACAGTAGATAAGATATACTTACTGTAATTTTTTATATTTTATTTACAGTATGTAAAATGTATTTGGTGTACTTTTAGTTAATATTACATGTACAATATATGAAATATATTTGCTGTACTTTTTGATATTTTATGTACAGTATATAATATATATTTGGTGTACTTTTGATATTTTATGTAAATTATATAATATATATTTGGTGTAGTTTTGATATTTTACATAGAGTGTAATATATATTTACTGTCCTTTTTGATATTTTATTTAGAGTGTATAATATACATTTGGTGTAATTTTTGATATTTTATGTACAGTATATTAAATATAATTACTGAAGATTTTGATAGTTTATTACACTATATATATATCCCATATTTGGTGTACTTTTTGATATTTTATGTACAGTAGATAATATATACTTACTGTAATTTTGATATTTTATTTACAGTATGTAAAATGTATTTGGTGTACTTTTAGTTAATATTATATGTACAATATATGAAATATATTTACTGTACTTTTTGATATTTAATGTACAGTATATAATATATATTTGGTGCACTTTTGATATTTTATATAAATTATATAATATATAATTGGTGTAGTTTTTGATATTTTACATAGAGTGTAATATATATTTACTGTCCCTTTTGATATTTTATTTAGAGTGTATAATATACATTTGGTGTAATTTTTGATATTTTATGTACAGTATATTAAATATAATTACTGAAGATTTTGATAGTTTATTTACAGTATATATAACACATATTTGGTGTACTTTTTGATATTTTATGTACAGTAGATAATATATACTTACTGTAATTTTTGATATTTTATTTACAGTATGTAAAATGTATTTGGTGTACTTTTAGTCAATATTATATGTACAATATATGAAATATATATACTGTACTTTTTGATATTTAATGTACAGTACATAATATATATTTGGTGTACTTTTGATATTTTATGTAAATTATATAATATATATTTGGTGTAGTTTTTGATATTTTACATAGAGTGTAATATATATTTACTGTCCTTTTTGATATTTTATTTAGAGTGTATAATATACATTTGGTGTAATTTTTGATATTTTATGTACAGTATATTATATATAATTACTGAAGATTTTGATAGTTTATTTACAGTATATATATATCCCATATTTGGTGTACTTTTTGATATTTTATGTACAGTAGATAATATATACTTACTGTAATTTTTGATATTTTATTTACAGTATGTAAAATGTATTTGGTGTACTTTTAGTTAATATTATATGTACAATATATGAAATATATTTACTGTACTTTTTGATATTTTATGTACAGTATATAATATATGTTTGGTGTACTTTTGATATTTTATGTAAATTAAATAATATATATTTGGTGTAGTTTTGATAATTTACATAGAGTGTAATATATATTTACTGTCATTTTTGATATTTTATTTAGAGTGTATAATATACATTTGGTGTAATGTTTTATATTTTATGTACAGTATAATAAATATAATTACTGAAGATTTTGATAGTTTATTTACAGTATATATAACACATATTTGGTGTTCTTTTTGATATTTTATGTACAGTAGATAATATATACTTACTGTAATTTTTGATATTTTATTTACTGTATGCAAAATGTATTTGGTGTACTTTTAGTTAATGTTATATGTACAATATATGAAATATATTTACTGTACTTTTTGATATTTTATGTACAGTATATAATATATATTTGGTGTACTTTTGATATTTTATGTAAATTATATAATATAAATTTGGTGTAGTTTTTGATATTTTACATAGAGTGAAATATATATTTACTGTCCTTTTTGATATTTTATTTAGAGTGTATAATATACATTTGGTGTAATTTTTGATATTTTATGAACATTATACGAAATATAATTACTGAAGATTTTGATAGTTCATTTACAGTATATATAACGCCTATTTGGTGTACTTTTTGATATATTATGTACAGTAGATTATATGTACTTACTGGAATTTTTTATATTTTATTTACAGTATGTAAAATGTATTTGGTGTACTTTTAGTTAATATTATCTGTACAATATATGAAATATATTTACTGTACTTTTTGATATTTAATGTACAGTAGATAAGATATACTTACTGTCATTTTTTATATTTTATTTACAGTATGTAAAATGTATTTGGTGTACTTTTAGTTAATATTACGTGTACAATATATGAAATATATTTGCTGTACTTTTTGATATTTTATGTACAGTATATAATATATATTTGGTGTACTTTTGATATTTTATGTAAATTATATAATATATATTTGGTGTAGTTTTGATATTTTACATAGAGTGTAATATATATTTACTGTCCTTTTTGATATTTTATTTAGAGTGTATAATATACATTTGGTGTAATTTTTGATATTTTATGTACAGTATATTAAATATAATTACTGAAGATTTTGATAGTTTATTACACTATATATATATCCCATATTTGGTGTACTTTTTGATATTTTATGTACAGTAGATAATATATACTTACTGTAATTTTTGATATTTTATTTACAGTATGTAAAATGTATTTGGTGTACTTTTAGTTAATATTATATGTACAATATATGAAATATATTTACTGTACTTTTTGATATTTAATGTACAGTATATAATATATATTTGGTGCACTTTTGATATTTTATATAAATTATATAATATATAATTGGTGTAGTTTTTGATATTTTACATAGAGTGTAATATATATTTACTGTCCCTTTTGATATTTTATTTAGAGTGTATAATATACATTTGGTGTAATTTTTGATATTTTATGTACAGTATATTAAATATAATTACTGAAGATTTTGATAGTTTATTTACAGTATATATAACACATATTTGGTGTACTTTTTGATATTTTATGTACAGTAGATAATATATACTTACTGTAATTTTTGATATTTTATTTACAGTATGTAAAATGTATTTGGTGTACTTTTAGTTAATATTATATGTACAATATATGAAATATATTTACGGTACTTTTTGATATTTTATGTAGAGTATATAATATGTATTTGGTGTACTTTTGATATTTTATGAAAATTATATAATATATATTTTGTGTAGTTTTTGATATTTTACATAGAGTGTAATATATATTTTCTGTCCTTTTTGATATTTTATTTAGAGTGTATAATATACATTTGGTGTAATTTTTGATATTTTATGAACAGTATATTAAATATAATTACTGAAGATTTTGATAGTTTATTTACAGCATATATAACACATATTTGGTGTACTTTTTGGTATTTTATGTACAGTAGATAATATGTACTTAGTGTAATTTTTCATATTTTATTTACAGTATGTAAAATGTATTTGGTGTACTTTTAGTAAATATTATATGCACAATATATGAAATATATTTACTGTACTTTTTGATATTTTATGTACAGTATACAATATATATTTGGTGTAATTTTGATATTTTATGTAAATTATATAATATATATTTGGTGTAGTTTTTGATATTTTACATAGAGTGTAATACATATTTTCTGTCCTTTTTGATATTTTATTTAGAGTGTATAATATACATTTGGTGTAATTTTTGATATTTTATGGACAGTATATTAAATATAATTTCTGAAGATTTTGATAGTTTATTTACAGTATAGATAACACATATTTGGTGTACTTTTTCATATTTTATGTACAGTAGATAATATATACTTACTGTAATTTTTTATATTTTATTTACAGTATGTAAAATGTATTTGTTGTACTTTTAGTTAATATTATATGTACAATATATGAAATATATTTACTGTACTTTTTGATATCTTATATACAGTATATAATATGTATTTGGTGTACTTTTGATATTTTATGTAAATTATATAATATATATTTGGTGTAGTTTTTGATAATTTACATAGAGTGAAATATATATTTACTGTCCTTTTTGATATTTTATTTAGAGTGTATAATATACATTTGGTGTAATTTTTGATATTTTATTAACAGCATATTAAATATAATTACTGTAGTTTTTGATAGTAAACTTACGGTATGTATTAGACATATTTGGTGTACTTTTTGATATTTTATGTACAGTATGTAATATATATTTACTGTTCTTTTTGATATTTTATTTACAGTATATAAAATGTATTTGGTGTACTTTTAGTTAATATTAAGTATACAATATATGAAATGTATTTACTGTACGTTTTGATATTTTATGTACAATATATAAGATATATTTGCTGGCCTTTTGATATTTTATGTAAATTATATAATATATATTTGGTGTAGTTTTTGATATTTTACATAGAGTGTAATATATATTTACTGTCGTTTTTGATATTTTATTTAGAGTGTATAATATACATTTGTGGTAATTTTTTATATTTTATGTACAGTATATTAAATATAATTACTGAAGCTTTTGATAGTTTATTTACAGTATTTATAACACATATTTGGTGTTCTTTTTGATATTTTATGTACAGTAGATATATATACTTACTGTAATTTTTGATATTTTATTTACAGTATGTAAAATGTATTTGGTGTACTTTTAGTTAATATTATATGTACAATATATGAATCATATTTACTGTACTTTTTGATATTTTATGTACAGTATATAATATATATTTGGTGTACATTTGATATTTTATGCAAATTATATAATATATATATGGTGTAGTTTTTGATATTTTACATAGAGTGTAATATATATTTACTGTCATTTTTGATATTTTATTTGGAGTGTATAATATATATTTGGTGTAATTTTTGATATTTTATGTACAGTATATTAAATATAATTACTGAAGATTTTGATAGTATATTTACAGTATATATAACACATATTTGGTGTACTTTTTTATATTTTATGTACAGTAGATAATATATACTTGCTGTAATTTTTGATATTTTATTTACAGTATGTAAAATGTATTTGGTGTACTTTTAGTTAATATTATATGTACAATATATGAAATATATTTACTGTACTTTTTGATATTTTATCTACAGTATATAATATATATTTGGTGTACTTTTGATATTTTATGTAAATTATGCAATATATATTTGGTGTAGTATTTGATATTTTACATAGAGTGTAATATATATTTACTGTCATTTTTGATATTTTATTTAGAGTGTATAATATACATTTCGTGTAATTATTGATATTTTATGTACAGTATATTAAATATAAATACTGAAGCTTTTGATAGTTTATTTACAGTATATATAACACATATTTGGTGTACTTTTTGATATTTTATGTACAGTAGATAATATATACTTACTGTAATTTTTTATATTTTATTTACAGTCTGTAAAATGTATTTGGTGTACTTTTAGTTAATATTATACGTACAATATGTGAAATATATTTACTGTACTTTTTGATATTTTATGTACAGTAGATAATATAAACTTACTGTAATTTTTTATATGTTATTTACAGTATGTAAAATGTATTTGGTGTAATTTTACTTAATATTATATGTACAATATATGAAATATATTTACTGTACTTTTTGATATTTTATATACAGTAAATAATATGTATTTGGTGTACTTTTGATATTTTATGTAAATTATATAATATATATTTGATGTAGTTTTTGATATTTTACATAGAGTGGAATATATATTTACTGTCCTTTTTGATATTTTACTTAGAGTGTATAATATACATTTGGTGTAATTTTTGATATATTATGAACAGTATATTAAATATAATACTGAAGATTTTAATAGTTTATTTACAGTATATATAACACATATTTGGTGTACTTTTTTATATATTATATACAGTAGATAATATATACTTACTGTAATTTTTTATATTTTATTTACAGTATGTAAAATGTATTTGGTGTACTTTAAGGTAATATTATATGTACAGTATATGAAATATATTTACTGTACTTTTTGATATTTTATGTACAGTATATAATATGTATTTGGTGTACTTTTGATATTTTATGAAAATTATATAATATATATTTGGTGTAGTTTTTGATATTTTACATAGAGTGTAATATATATTTTCTGTACTTTTTGATATTTTATTTAGAGTGTATAATATACATTTGGTGTAATTTTTGATATTTTATGCACAGTATATTAAATATAATTACTGAAGATTTTGATAGTTTTTTTACAGTATATATAACACATATTTGGTGTACTTTTTGATATTTTATGTACAGTAGATAATATATACTTACTGTAATTTTTTATATTTTATTTACAGTCTGTAAAATGTATTTGGTGTACTTTTAGTTAATATTATATGTACAATATGTGAAATATATTTACTGTACTTTTTGATATTTTATGTACAGTAGATAATATATACTTACTGTAATTTTTGATATTTTATTTACAGTATGTAAAATGTATTTGGTGTAGTTTTAGTTAATATTATATGTACAATACATGAAATATATTTACTTTACTTTTTGATATTTTGTGTACAGTATATAATATATATTTGGTGTACTTTTGATATTTTATGTAAATTATATAATATATATTTGGTGTAGTTTTTGATATTTTACATAGAGTGTAATATATATTTACTGTCCTATTTGATATTTTATTTAGAGTGTATAATATACATTTGGTGTAATTTTTGATATTTTATGAACAGTATATTAAATATAATTACTGAAGATTTTGATAGTTTATTTACAGTATATATAACACATATTTGGTGTACTTTTTGATATTTTATGTACAGTAGATAATATATACCTACTGTAATTTTTGATACTTTATTTACAGTATGTAAAATGTATTTGGTGTACTTTTAGTTAATATTATATGTACAATATATGAAATATATTTACTGTACTTTTTGATATTTTATATACACTCTATAAGATATATTTTGTGTACTTTTGATACTTTATGTAAATTATATAATATATATTTGGTGTAGTTTTTGATATTTTACATAGAGTGTAATATATATTTACTGTCCTTTTTGATATTTTATTTAGAGTGTATAATATACATTTGGTGTAATTTTTCATATTTTATGTACAGTATATTAAATATAATTACTGAATATTTTGATAGTTTATTTACAGTATATATAACACATATTTGGTGTACTTTTTAATAGTTTATGTACAGTAGACAATATATACTTACTGTAATTTTTGATATTTTATTTACAGTTTGTAAAATGTATTTGGTGTACTTTTAGTTAATATTATATGTACAATATATGAAATATATTTACTGTCCTTTTTTATATTTAATGTACAGTATATAATATATATTTGGTGTACTTTTGATATTTTATGTAAATTATATAATATATATTTGGTGTAGTTTTTGATATTTTACATAGAGTGTAATATATATTTACTGTCATTTTTGATATTTTATTTAGAGTGTATAATATACATTTGTGGTAATTTTTGATATTTTATGTACAGTATATTAAATATAATTACCGAAGATTTTGATAGTTTATTTACAGTATATATAACACATATTTGGTGTACTTTGTGATATTTTATGTACAGTAGATAATATATACTTACTGTAATTTTTGATATTTTATTTACAGTATGTAAAATGTATTTGGTGTAGTTTTAGTTAATATTATATGTACAATATATGAAATATATTTACTGTACATTTTGATATTTTATGTACAGTATATAATATATATTTGGTGTACTTTTGATATTTTATGTAAATTATATAATATATATTTGGTGTAGTTTTTGATATTTTACATAGAATGTAATGTATATTTACTGTCCTTTTTGATATTTTATTTAGAGTGTATAATGTACATTTGGTGTACTTTTTGATATTTTATGAACAGTATATTAAATATAATTACTGAAGATTTTGATAGTTTATTTACAGTATATATAACACATATTTGGTGTACTTTTTGATATTTTATGTACAGTAGATAATATATACCTACTGTAATTTTTGATACTTTATTTACAGTATGTAAAATGTATTTGGTGTACTTTTAGTTAATATTATATGTACAATATATGAAATATATTTACTGTACTTTTTGATATTTTATATACACTCTATAAGATATATTTTGTGTACTTTTGATACTTTATGTAAATTATATAATATATATTTGGTGTAGTTTTTGATATTTTACATAGAGTGTAATATATATTTACTGTCCTTTTTGATATTTTATTTAGAGTGTATAATATACATTTGGTGTAATTTTTCATATTTTATGTACAGTATATTAAATATAATTATTGAATATTTTGATAGTTTATTTACAGTATATATAACACATATTTGGTGTACTTTTTAATAGTTTATGTACAGTAGACAATATATACTTACTGTAATTTTTGATATTTTATTTACAGTTTGTAAAATGTATTTGGTGTACTTTTAGTTAATATTATATGTACAATATATGAAATATATTTACTGTCCTTTTTTATATTTAATGTACAGTATATAATATATATTTGGTGTACTTTTGATATTTTATGTAAATTATATAATATATATTTGGTGTAGTTTTTGATATTTTACATAGAGTGTAATATATATTTACTGTCATTTTTGATATTTTATTTATAGTGTATAATATACATTTGTGGTAATTTTTGATATTTTATGTACAGTATATTAAATATAATTACCGAAGATTTTGATAGTTTATTTACAGTATATATAACACATATTTGGTGTACTTTGTGATATTTTATGTACAGTAGATAATATATACTTACTGTAATTTTTGATATTTTATTTACAGTATTTAAAATGTATTTGGTGTAGTTTTAGTTAATATTATATGTACAATATATGAAATATATTTACTGTACATTTTGATATTTTATGTACAGTATATAATATATATTTGGTGTACTTTTGATATTTTATGTAAATTATATAATATATATTTGGTGTAGTTTTTGATATTTTACATAGAATGTAATGTATATTTACTGTCCTTTTTGATATTTTATTTAGAGTGTATAATGTACATTTGGTGTACTTTTTGATATTTTATGAACAGTATATTAAATATAATTACTGAAGATTTTGATAGTTTATTTACAGTATATATAACACATATTTGGTGTACTTTTTGATATTTTATGTACAGTAGATAATATATACCTACTGTAATTTTTGATACTTTATTTACAGTATGTAAAATGTATTTGGTGTACTTTTAGTTAATATTATATGTACAATATATGAAATATATTTACTGTACTTTTTGATATTTTATATACACTCTATAAGATATATTTTGTGTACTTTTGATACTTTATGTAAATTATATAATATATATTTGGTGTAGTTTTTGATATTTTACATAGAGTGTAATATATATTTACTGTCCTTTTTGATATTTTATTTAGAGTGTATAATATACATTTGGTGTAATTTTTCATATTTTATGTACAGTATATTAAATATAATTACTGAATATTTTGATAGTTTATTTACACTATATATAACACATATTTGGTGTACTTTTTAATAGTTTATGTACAGTAGACAATATATACTTACTGTAATTTTTGATATTTTATTTACAGTTTGTAAAATGTATTTGGTGTACTTTTAGTTAATATTATATGTACAATATATGAAATATATTTACTGTCTTTTTTATATTTAATGTACAGTATATAATATATATTTGGTGTACTTTTGATATTTTATGTAAATTATATAATATATATTTGGTGTAGTTTTTGATATTTTACATAGAGTGTAATATATATTTACTGTCATTTTTGATATTTTATTTAGAGTGTATAATATACATTTGTGGTAATTTTTGATATTTTATGTACAGTATATTAAATATAATTACCGAAGATTTTGATAGTTTATTTACAGTATATATAACACATATTTGGTGTACTTTGTGATATTTTATGTACAGTAGATAATATATACTTACTGTAATTTTTGATATTTTATTTACAGTATGTAAAATGTATTTGGTGTAGTTTTAGTTAATATTATATGTACAATATATGAAATATATTTACTGTACATTTTGATATTTTATGTACAGTATATAATATATATTTGGTGTACTTTTGATATTTTATGTAAATTATATAATATATATTTGGTGTAGTTTTTGATATTTTACATAGAATGTAATGTATATTTACTGTCCTTTTTGATATTTTATTTAGAGTGTATAATGTACATTTTGTGTACTTTTTGATAATTTATGAACAGTATATTAAATATAATTACTGAAGGATTTGATAGTTTATTTACAGTATATATAACACATATTTGGTGTACTTTTTGATATTTTATGTACAGTAGATAATATATACTTACTGTAATTTTTGATATTTTATTTACAGTATATAAAATATATTTGGTGTAGTTTTAGTTAATATTATATGTACAATATATGAAATATATTTACTGTACTTTTTGATATTTTATGTACAGTATATAATATATATTTGGTGTACATTTGATATTTTATGTAAATTATATACTATACATTTGGTGTAGTTTTTGATATTTTACATAGAGTGTAATATATATTTACTGTCATTTTTGATATTTTATTTTGAGTGTATAATATACATTTGGTGTAATTTTTGATATTTAATGTACAGTATATTAAATATAATTACTGAAGATTTTGATAGTTTATTTACAGTATATATAACACATATTTGGTGTACTTTTTGATATTTTATGTACTGTAGATAATATATACTTACGGTAATTTTTTTTTTATTTACAGTATGTAAAATGTATTTGGTGTACTTTTAGTTAATATTATATGTACAACATATGAAATATATTTACTGTACTTTTTGATATTTTATGTACAGTATATAATATATATTTGGTGTACTATTGATATTTTATGTAAATTATATAATATATATTTGGTGTAGTTTTTGATATTTTACATAGAGTGTAATACATATTTGCTGTCCTTTTTGATATTTTATTTAGAGTGTATAATATACATTTGGTGTAATTTTTGATATTTTATGTACATTATATTAAATATTATTTCTGAAGATTTTGATAGTTTATTTACAGTATATATAACACATATTTGGTGTACTTTTTGATATTTTATGCACAGTAGATAATATATACTGACTGTAATTTTTGATATTTTATTTACAGTATGTAAAATGTATTTGGTGTACTTTTAGTTAATATTATATGTACAATATATGAAATATATTTACTGTACTTTTTGATATTTTATGTGCAGTATATAATATATATTTGGTGTACTTTTGATATTTTATATAAATTATATAATATATATTTGGTGTAGTTTTTGATATTTTACATAGAGTGTAATATATATTTACTGTCCTTTTTGATATTTTATTTACAGTGTATAATATACATTTGGTGTAATTTTTGATATTTTATGAACAGTATATTAAATATAATTACTGAAGATTTTGATAGTTTATTTACAGTATATATAACACATATTTGGTGTACTTTTTGATATTTTATGTACAGTAGATAATATATACTTACTGTAATTTTTGATATTTTATTTACAGTATGTAAAATGTATTTGGTGTACTTTTAGTTAATATTATATGTACAATATATGAAATATATTTACTGTACTTTTTGATATTTTATGTACAGTATATAATATATATTTAGTGTACTTTTGATATTTTATGTAAATTATATAATATATATTTGGTGTAGTTTTTGATATTTTACATAGAGTGTAATATATATTTACTGTCCTTTTTGATATTTTATTTAGAGTGTATAATATACATTTGGTGTAATTTTTGATATTTTTTGAACAGTATATTAAATATAATTACTGTAGTTTTTGATAGTAAACTTACGGTATGTATTAGACATATTTGGTGTACTTTTTGATATTTTATGTACAGTATGTAATATATATTTACTGTTCTTTTTGATATTTTATTTACAGTATATAAAATGTATTTGGTGTACTTTTAGTTAATATTAAGTATACAATATATGAAATGTATTTACTGTACGTTTTGATATTTTATGTACAATATATAAGATATATTTGCTGGCCTTTTGATATTTTATGTAAATTATATAATATATATTTGGTGTAGTTTTTGATATTTTACATAGAGTGTAATATATATTTACTGTCGTTTTTGATATTTTATTTAGAGTGTATAATATACATTTGTTGTAATTTTTTATATTTTATGTACAGTATATTAAATATAATTACTGAAGCTTCTGATAGTTTATTTACAGTATTTATAACACATATTTGGTGTTCTTTTTGATATTTTATGTACAGTAGATATATATACTTACTGTAATTTTTGATATTTTATTTACAGTATGTAAAATGTATTTGGTGTACTTTAGTTAATATTATATGTACAATATATGAATCATATTTACTGTACTTTTTGATATTTTATGTACAGTATATAATATATATTTGGTGTACATTTGATATTTTATGCAAATTATATAATATATATTTGGTGTAGTTTTTGATATTTTACATAGTGTGTAATATATATTTACTGTCATTTTTGATATTTATTTGGAGTGTATAATATATATTTGGTGTAATTTTTGATATTTTATGTACAGTATATTAAATATAATTACTGAAGATTTTGATAGTATATTTACAGTATATATAACACATATTTGGTGTACTTTTTTATATTTTATGTACAGTAGATAATATATACTTGCTGTAATTTTTGATATTTTATTTACAGTATGTAAAATGTATTTGGTGTACTTTTAGTTAATATTATATGTACAATATATGAAATATATTTACTGTACTTTTTGATATTTTATCTACAGTAAATAATATATATTTGGTGTACTTTTGATATTTTATGTAAATTATGCAATATATATTTGGTGTAGTATTTGATATTTTACATAGAGTGTAATATATATTTACTGTCATTTTTGATATTTTATTTAGAGTGTATAATATACATTTCGTGTAATTATTGATATTTTATTTACAGTATATTAAATATAAATACTGAAGCTTTTGATAGTTTATTTACAGTATATATAACACATATTTGGTGTACTTTTTGATATTTTATGTACAGTAGATAATATATACTTACTGTAATTTTTTATATTTTATTTACAGTCTGTAAAATGTATTTGGTGTACTTTTAATTAATATTATACGTACAATATGTGAAATATATTTACTGTACTTTTTGATATTTTATGTACAGTAGATAATATAAACTTACTGTAATTTTTTATATGTTATTTACAGTATGTAAAATGTATGTGGTGTAATTTTACTTAATATTATATGTACAATATATGAAATATATTTACTGTACTTTTTGATATTTTATATACAGTAAATAATATGTATTTGGTGTACTTTTGATATTTTATGTAAATTATATAATATATATTTGATGTAGTTTTTGATATTTTACATAGAGTGTAATATATATTTACTGTCCTTTTTGATATTTTACTTAGAGTGTATAATATACATTTGGTGTAATTTTTGATATATTATGAACAGTATATTAAATATAATACTGAAGATTTTAATAGTTTATTTACAGTATATATAACACATATTTGGTGTACTTTTTTATATATTATATACAGTAGATAATATATACTTACTGTAATTTTTTATATTTTATTTACAGTATGTAAAATGTATTTGGTGTACTTTAAGTTAATATTATATGTACGGTATATGAAATATATTTACTGTACTTTTTGATATTTTATGTACAGTATATAATATGTATTTGGTGTACTTTTGATATTTTATGAAAATTATATAATATATATTTGGTGTAGTTTTTGATATTTTACATAGAGTGTAATATATATTTTCTGTACTTTTTGATATTTTATTTAGAGTGTATAATATACATTTGGTGTAATTTTTGATATTTTATGCACAGTATATTAAATATAATTACTGAAGGTTTTGATAGTTTATTTACAGTATATATAACACATATTTGGTTTACTTTTTGATATTTTATGTACAGTAGATAATATACACTTACTGAAATTTTTTATATTTTATTTACAGTCTGTAAAATGTATTTGGTGTACTTTTAGTTAATATTATATGTACTATATATGAAATATATTTACTGTACTTTTTGATATTTTATGTACAGTATATAATATATATTTGGTGTACTTTTGATATTTTATGTAAATTATATAATACATATTTGGTGTAGTTTTTGATATTTTTCATAGAGTGTAATATATATTTACTGTCCTTTTTGTTATTTTATTTAGAGTGTATAATATACATTTGGTGTAATTTTTGATATTTTATGAACAGTATATTAAATATAATTACTGAAGATTTTGATAGTTTTTTTACAGTATATATAACACATATTTGGTGTACTTTTTGATATTTTATGTACAGTAGATAATATATACTTACTGTAATTTTTTATATTTTATTTACAGTCTGTAAAATGTATTTGGTGTACTTTTAGTTAATATTATATGTACAATATGTGAAATATATTTACTGTACTTTTTGATATTTTATGTACAGTAGATAATATAAAGTTACTGTAATTTTTTATATGTTATTTACAGTATGTAAAATGTATTTGGTGTACTTTTAGTTAATATTATATGTACAACATATGAAATATATTTACTGTACTTTTTGATATATTTTGTACAGTATATAATATATATTTGGTGTACTTTTGATATTTTATGTAAATTATATAATATATACTTGGTTTAGTTTTTGATATTTTACATAGAGTGTAATATATATTTACTGTCCTTTTTGATTTTTAATTTAGAGTGTATAATATACATTTGGTGTAATTTTTGATATTTTATGAACAGTATATTAAATATAATTACTGAAGATTTTGATAGTATATTTACAGTATATATAACACATATTTGGTGTACTTTTTCATATTTTATGTACAGTAGATTATATATACTTACTGTAATTTTTGATATTTGATTTACAGTATGTAAAATGTATTTGGTGTAATTTTAGTTATTATTATATGTACAATATATGAAATATAGTTACTGTACTTTTTGATATTTTATGTACAGTATATAATATATATTTGGTGTAATTTTGATATTTTATGTAAATTATATAATATATACTTCGTGTAGTTTTTGATATTTTACATAGTGTGTAATATATATTTACTGTCTTTTTGATATTTTATTTAGAGTGTATAATATACATTTGGTGTAATTTTTGGTATTTTATGACCAGTATATTAAATATAATTACTGAATATTTTGATAGTTTATTTACAGTATATATAACACATATTTGGTGTACTTTTTGATATTTTATGTACAGTAGATAATATACACTTACTGTAATTTTTTATATTTTATTTACAGTCTGTAAAATGTATTTGGTGTACTTTTAGTTAATATTATACGTACAATATGTGAAATATATTTACTGTACTTTTTGATATTTTATGTACAGTAGATAATATAAACTTACTGTAATTTTTTATATGTTATTTACAGTATGTAAAATGTATTTAGTGTAATTTTACTTAATATTATATGTACAATATATGAAATATATTTACTGTACTTTTTGATATTTTATGTACAGTATATAATATATATTTGGTGTACTTTAATATTTTATGTAAATTATATAATATATATTTGGTGTAGTTTTTCATATTTTACATAGAGTGTAATATATATTTACTGTCCTTTTTGGTATTTTATTTAGAGTGTACAATATACATTTGGTGTAATATTTGATATTTTATGAACAGTATATTAAATATAATACTGAAGATTTTAATAGTTTATTTACAGTATATATAACACATATTTGGTGTACTTTTTTATATTTTATATACAGTAGATAATATATACTTACTGTAATTTTTTATATTTTATTTACAGTATGTAAAATGTATTTGGTGTACTTTTAGTTAATATTATATGTACAGTATATGAAATATATTTACTGTACTTTTTGATATTTTATGTACAGTATATAATATGTATTTGGTGTACTTTTGATATTTTATGAAAATTATATAATATATATTTGGTGTAGTTTTTGATATTTTACATAGAGTGTAATATATATTTTCTGTCCTTTTTGATATTTTATTTAGAGTGTATAATATACATTTGGTGTAATTTTTGATATTTTATGAACAGTATATTAAATATAATTACTGAAGATTTTGATAGTTTATTTACAGTATATATAACACATATTTGGTGTACTTATTTGTATTTTATGTACAGTAGATAATATATGCTTACTGTAATATTTTGTATTTTATTTACAGTATGTAAAATGTATTTGCTGTAATTTTAGTTAATATTATATGTCCAATATATGAAATATATTTACTGCACTTTTTGATATATTATGTACAGTGGATAATATATACTTACTGTAATTTTTCATATTTTATTTACAGTATGTAAAATGTATTTGGTGTAATTTTAGTTAATATTAAATGTACAATATATGAAATATATTTACTGTACTTTTTGATATTTTATGTACAGTATACAATTTATATTTGGTGTACTTTTGATATTTTATGTAAATTATATAGTATATATTTGGTGTAGATTTTGATATTTCACATAGAGTGTAATATATATTTACTGTCTTTTTGATATTTTATTTAGAGTGTATAATATACATTTGGTGTAATTATTGGTATTTTATGAACAGTATATTAAATATAATTACTGAAGATTTTGATAGTTTATTTACAGTATATATAACACATATTTGGTGTACTTTTTGGTATTTTATGTACAGTAGATAATATATACTTACTGTAATTTTTTATATTTTATTTACAGTCTGTAAAATGTATTTGGTGTACATTTAGTTAATATTATATGTACAATATGTGAAATATATATACTGTACTTTTTGATATTTTATGTACAGTAGATAATATAAACTTACTGTAATTTTTTTATATTTTATTTACAGTATGTAAAATGTATTTCGTGTACTTTTAGTTAATATTATATGTACAACATATGAAATATATTTACTGTAGTTTTTGATATTTTATGTACAGTATATAATATATATTTGGTGTACTTTTGATATTTTATGTAAATTATATAATATATACTTGGTTTAGTTTTTGATATTTTACATAGAGTGTAATATATATTTACTGTCCTTTTTGATATTTAATTTAGAGTGTATAATATGTATTTGGTGTAATTTTTGATATTTTATGAACAGTATATTAAATATAATTACTGAAGATTTTGATAGTTTATTTGCAGTATATATAACACATATTTGGTGTAATTTTTCATATTTTTTTACAGTAGATAATATATACTTACTGTAATTTTTGATATTTTATTTACAGTATGTAAAATGTATTTGGTGTACTTTTAGTTAATATTATATGTACAATATATGAAATATATTTACTGTACTTTTTGATATTTTATGTACAATATATAATATATATTTGGTGTACTTTTGATATTTAATGTAAATTATATAATATATATTTGGTGTAGTTTTTTATATTTTACATAGAGTGTAATATATATTTACTGTCCTTTTTGATATTTTATTTAGAGTGTATAATATACATTTGTTGTAATTTTTGATATTTTATGAACAGTATATTAAATATAATTACTGAAGATTTTGATAGTTTATTTACAGTATATATAACACATATTTGGTGTACTTTTTGATATTTTATGTACAGTAGATTATGTGTACTTACTGTAATATTTGATATTTTATTTACAGTATGTAAAATGTATTTGGTGTATTTTAGTTATTATTATATGTACAATATATGAAATATATTTACTGTACTTTTTGATATTTTATGTACAGTGTATAATATATATTTGGTGTACTTTTGATATTTTATGAAAATTATATAATATATACTTGGTGTAGTCTTTGATATTTTACATAGAGTGTAATATATATTTACTGTCTTTTTGATATTTTATTTAGAGTGTATAATATACATTTGGTGTAATTTTTGGTATTTTATGCACAGTATATTAAATATAATTACTGAAGATTTTGATAGTTTATTTACAGTATATATAACACATATTTGGTGTACTTTTTGATATTTTATGTACAGTAGATAATATATACGTACTGTAATTTTTTATATTTTATTTACAGTCTGTAAAATGTATTTGGTGTACTTTTAGTTAATATTATATGTACAATATATGAAATATATTTACTGTACTTTTTGATATTTTATGTACAGTATATAATATATATTTGGTGTACTTTTGATATTTTATGTAAGTTATATAATATATATTTGGTGTAGTTTTTGATATTTTACATAGAGTGTAATATATATTTACTGTCCTTTTTGATATTTTATTTAGAGTGTATAATATACATTTGGTGTAATTTTTGATATTTTATGAACAGTATATTAAATATAATTACTGAAGATTTTGATAGTTTATTTACAGTATATATAACACATATTTGGTGTACTTTTTGATATTTTATGTACAGTAGATAATATATACTTACTGTAATTTTTTATATTTTATTTACAGTCTGTAAAATGTATTTGGTGTACTTTTAGTTAATATTATATGTACAACATTTGAAATATATTTACTGTACTTTTTGATATTTTATGTACAGTAGATAATATAAACTTACTGTAATTTTTTATATTTTTTTTACAGTATGTAAAATGTATGTAGTGTACTTTTAGTTAATATTATATGTACAACATATGAAATATATTTACTGTACGTTTTGATATATTTTGTACAGTATATAATATATATTTGGTGTACTTTTGATATTTTATGTAAATTATATAATATATACTTGGTTTAGTTTTTGATATTTTACATAGAGTGTAATATATATTTACTGTCCTTTTTGATATTTAATTTAGAGTGTATAATATACATTTGGTGTAATTTTTGATATTTTATGAACAGTATATTAAATATAATTACTGAATATTTTGATAGTTTATTTACAGTATATATAACACATATTTGGTGTACTTTTTGATATTTTATGTACAGTAGATTATATATACTTACTGTAATTTTTGATATTTTATTTACAGTATGGAAAATGTTTTTGGTGTACTTTTAGTTATTACTATATGTACAATATATGAAATATATTTACTGTACTTTTTGATATTTTATGTACATTATATAATATATATTTGGTGTACTTTTGATATTTTATGTAAATTATATAATATATACTTTGTGTAGTTTTTGATATTTTACATAGTGTGTAATATATATTTACTGTCTTTTTGATATTTTATTTAGAGTGTATAATATACATTAGGTGTAATTTTTGGTATTTTATGAACAGTATATAAAATATAATTACTGAAGGTTTTGATAGTTTATTTACAGTATATATAACACATATTTGGTGTACTTTTTGATATTTTATGTACAGTAGATAATATATACTTACTGTAATTTTTGATATTTTATTTACAGTATGTAAAATGTATTTGTTGTACTTTTAGTTAATATTATATGTACTATATATGAAATATATTTACTGTACTTTTTGATATTTTATGTACAGTATATAATATATATTTGGTGTACTTTTGAAATTTTATGTAAATTATATAATACATATTTGGTGTAGTTTTTGATAATTTTCATAGAGTGTAATATATATTTACTGTCCTTTTTGTTATTTTATTTAGAGTGTATAATATACATTTGGTGTAATTTTTGATATTTTATGAACAGTATATTAAATATAATTACTGAAGATTTTGACAGTTTATTTACAATATATATAACACATATTTGGTGTACTTTTTGATATTTTATGTACAGTAGATAATATATACTTACTGTAATTTTTTATATTTGATTTACAGTCTGTAAAATGTATTTGGTGTACTTTTAGTTAATATTATATGTACAACATGTGAAATATATTTACTGTACTTTTTGATATTTTATGTACAGTAGATAATATAAACTTACTGTAATTTTTTATATTTTATTTACAGTATGTAAAATGTATTTAGTGTACTTTTAGTTAATATTATATGTACAACATATGAAATATATTTACTGTACTTTTTGATATATTATGTACAGTATATAATATATAATTGGTGTACTTTTGATATTTTATGTAAATTATATAATATATACTTGGTTTAGTTTTTGATATTTTACATAGAGTGTAATATATATTTACTGTCCTTTTTGATATTTAATTTAGAGTGTATAATATACATTTGGTGTAATTTTTGATATTTTATGAACAGTATATTAAATATAATTACTGAAGATTTTGATAGTATATTTACAGTATATATAACACATATTTGGTGTACTTTTTCATATTTTATGTACAGTAGATTATATATACTTACTGTAATTTTTGATATTTGATTTACAGTATGTAAAATGTATTTGGTGTACTTTTAGTTATTATTATATGTACAATATATGAAATATATTTACTGTACTTTTTGATATTTTATGTACAGTATATAATATGTATTTGGTGTAACTTTGATATTTTATGTAAATTATATAATATATACTTCGTGTAGTTTTTGATATTTTACATAGTGTGTAATATATATTTACTGTCTTTTTGATATTTTATTTAGAGTGTATAATATACATTTGGTGTAATTTTTGGTATTTTATGAACAGTATATTAAATATAATTACTGAAGATTTTGATAGTTTATTTACAGTATATATAACACATATTTGGTGTACTTTTTGATATTTTATGTACAGTAGATAATATATACTTACTGTAATTTTTTATATTTTATTTACATTCTGTAAAATGTATTTGGTGTACTTTTAGTTAATATTATACGTACAATATGTGAAATATATTTACTGTACTTTTTGATATTTTATGTACAGTAGATAATATAAACTTACTGTAATTTTTTATATGTTATTTACAGTATGTAAAATGTATTTGGTGTAATTTTACTTAGTATTATATGTACAATATATGAAATATATTTACTGTACTTTTTGATATTTTATGTACAGAATATAATATATATTTGGTGTACTTTAATATTTTATGTAAATTATATAATATATATTTGGTGTAGTGTTTCATATTTTACATAGAGTGTAATATATATTTACTGTCCTTTTTGATATTTTATTTAGAGTGTATAATATACATTTGGTGTAATTTTTGATATTTTATGAACAGTATATTAAATATAATTACTGAAGATTTTGATAGTTTATTTACAGTATATATAACACATATTTGGTGTACTTTTTCATATTTTATGTACAGTAGATAATATATACATACTGTAATTTTTTATATTTTATTTACAGTATGTAAAATGGATTTGTTGTACTTTTAGTTAACGTTATATGTACAATATATGAAATATATTTACTGTACTTTTTGATATTTTATATACAGTAAATAATATGTATTTGGTGTACTTTTGATATTTTATGTAAATTATATAATATATATTTGGTGTAGTTTTTGATATTTTACATAGAGTGTAATATATATTTACTGTCCTTTTTGATATTTTATTTAGAGTGTATAATATACATTTGGTGTAATTTTTGATATTTTATGAACAGTATATTAAATATAATACTGAAGATTTTAATAGTTTATTAACAGTATATATAACACATATTTGGTGTACTTTTTATATTTTATATACAGTAGATAATATATACTTACTGTAATTTTTTATATTTTATTTACAGTATGTAAAATGTATTTGGTGTACTTTTAGTTAATATTATATGTACAGTATATGAAATATATTTACTGTACTTTTTGATATTTTATGTACAGTATATAATATGTATTTGGTGTACTTTTGATATTTTATGAAAATTATATATTATATATTTGGTGTAGTTTTTGATATTTTACATAGAGTGTAATATATATTTTCTGTCCTTTTTGATATTTTATTTAGAGTGTATAATATACATTTGGTGTAATTTTTGATATTTTATGAACAGTATATTAAATATAATTACTGAAGATTTTGATAGTTTATTTACAGTATATATAACACATATTTGGTGTACTTATTGGTATTTTATGTACAGTAGATAATATATACTTACTGTAATATTTTGTATTTTATTTACAGTATGTAAAATGTATTTGGTGTAATTTTAGTTAATATTATATGTCCAATATATGAAATATATTTACTGTACTTTTTGATATATTATGTACAGTAGATAATATATACTTACTGTAGTTTTTCATATTTTATTTACAGTATGTAAAATGTATTTGGTGTAATTTTAGTTAATATTAAATGTACAATATATGAAATATATTTACTGTACTTTTTGATATTTTATGTACAGTATACAATTTATATTTGGTGTACTTTTGATATTTTATGTAAATTATATAATATATATTTGGTGTAGATTTTGATATTTCACATAGAGTGTAATATATATTTACTGTCTTTTTGATATTTTATTTAGAGTGTATAATATACATTTGGTGTAATTATTGGTATTTCATGAACAGTATATTAAATATAATTACTGAAGATTTTGATAGTTTATTTACAGTATATATAACACATATTTGGTGTACTTTTTGGTATTTTATGTACAGTAGATAATATATACTTACTGTAATTTTTTATATTTTATTTACAGTCTGTAAAATGTATTTGGTGTACATTTAGTTAATATTATATGTACAATATGTGAAATATATTTACTGTACTTTTTGATATTTTATGTACAGCAGATAATATAAACTTACTGTAATTTTTTTATATTTTATTTACAGTATGTAAAATGTATTTGGTGTACTTTTAGTTAATATTATATATACAACATATGAAATATATTTACTGTAGTTTTTGATATTTTATGTACAGTATATAATATATATTTGGTGTACTTTTGATATTTTATGTAAATTATATAATATATACTTGGTTTAGTTTTTGATATTTTACATAGAGTGTAATATATATTTACTGTCCTTTTTGATATTTAATTTAGAGTGTATAATATGTATTTGGTGTAATTTTTGATATTTTATGAACAGTATATTAAATATAATTACTGAAGATTTTGATAGTTTATTTACAGTATATATAACACATATTTGGTGTACTTTTTCATATTTTTTTACAGTAGATAATATATACTTACTGTAATTTTTGATATTTTATTTACAGTATGTAAAATGTATTTGGTGTACATTTAGTTAATATTATATGTACAATATATGAAATATATTTACTGTACTTTTTGATATTTTAAGTACAATATATAATATATATTTGGTGTACTTTTGATATTTAATGTAAATTATATAATATATATTTGGTGTAGTTTTTTATATTTTACATAGAGTGTAATATATATTTACTGTCCTTTTTGATATTTTATTTAGAGTGTATAATATACATTTGGTGTAATTTTTGATATTTTATGAACAGTATATTAAATATAATTACTGAAGGTTTTGATAGTTTATTTACAGTATATATAACACATATTTGGTGTACTTTTTGATATTTTATGTACAGTAGATTATGTGTACTTACTGTAATATTTGATATTTTATTTACAGTATGTAAAATGTATTTGGTGTATTTTAGTTATTATTATATGTACAATATATGAAATATATTTACTGTACTTTTTGATATTTTATGTACAGTGTATAATATATATTTGGTGTACTTTTGATATTTTATGAAAATTATATAATATATACTTGGTGTAGTTTTTGATATTTTACATAGAGTGTAATATATATTTACTGTCTTTTTGATATTTTATTTAGAGTGTATAATATACATTTGGTGTAATTTTTGGTATTTTATGCACAGTATATTAAATATAATTACTGAAGATTTTGATAGTTTATTTACAGTGTATATAACACATATTTGCTGTACTTTTTGATATTTTATGTACAGTAGATAATATATACGTACTGTAATTTTTTATATTTTATTTACAGTCTGTAAAATGTATTTGGTGTACTTTTAGTTAATATTATATGTACAATATATGAAATATATTTACTGTACTTTTTGATATTTTATGTACAGTATATAATATATATTTGGTGTACTTTTGATATTTTATGTAAGTTACATAATATATATTTGGTGTAGTTTTTGATATTTTACATAGAGTGTAATATATATTTACTGTCCTTTTTGATATTTTATTCAGAGTGTATAATATACATTTGGTGTAATTTTTGATATTTTATGAACAGTATATTAAATATAATTACTGAAGATTTTGATAGTTTATTTACAGTATATATAACACATATTTGGTGTACTTTTTGATATTTTATGTACAGTAGATAATATATACTTACTGTAATTTTTGATATTTTATTTACAGTCTGTAAAATGTATTTGGTGTACATTTAGTTAATATTATATGTACAACATGTGAAATATATTTACTGTACTTTTTGATATTTTATGTACAGTAGATAATATAAACTTACTGTAATTTTTTATATTTTATTTACAGTATGTAAAATGTATTTAGTGTACTTTTAGTTAATATTATATGTACAACATATGAAATATATTTACTGTACGTTTTGATATATTTTGTACAGTATATAATATATATTTGGTGTACTTTTGATATTTTATGTAAATTATATAATATATACTTGGTTTAGTTTTTGATATTTTACATAGAGTGTAATATATACTTACTGTCCTTTTTGATATTTAATTTAGAGTGTATAATATACATTTGGTGTAATTTTTGATATTTTATGAACAGTATATTAAATATAATTACTGAAGATTTTGATAGTTTATTTACAGTATATATAACACATATTTGGTGTACTTTTTCATATTTTTTGTACAGTAGATAATATATACTTACTGTAATTTTTGATATTTTATTTACAGTATGTAAAATGTATTTGGTGTACTTTTAGTTAATATTATATGTGCAATATATGAAATATATTTACTGTACTTTTTGATATTTTATGTACAATATATAATATATATTTGGTGTACTTTTGATATTTTATGTAAATTATATAATATATATTTGGTGTAGTTTTTGATATTTTACATACTGTGTAATATTTATTTACTGTCTTTTTGATATTTTATTTAGAGTGTATAATATACATTTGGTGTAATTTTTGATATTTTATGAACAGTATATTAAATATAATTACTGAAGATTTTGATAGTTTATTTACAGTATATATAACACATATTTGGTGTACTTTTTGATATTTTATGTACAGTAGATTATATATACTTACTGTAATTTTTGATATTTTATTTACAGTATGGAAAATGTTTTTGGTGTACTTTCAGTTATTACTATATGTACAATATATGAAATATATTTACTGTACTTTTTGATATTTTATGTACATTATATAATATATATTTGGTGTACTTTTGATATTTTATGTAAATTATATAATATATACTTTGTGTAGTTTTTGATATTTTACATAGTGTGTAATATATATTTACTGTCTTTTTGATATTTTATTTAGAGTGTATAATATACATTAGGTTTAATTTTTGGTATTTTATGAACAGTATATAAAATATAATTACTGAAGGTTTTGATAGTTTATTTACAGTATATATAACACATATTTGGTGTACTTTTTGATATTTTATGTACAGTATATAATATATATTTGGTGTACTTTTGATATTTTATGTAAGTTACATAATATATATTTGGTGTAGTTTTTGATATTTTACATAGAGTGTAATATATATTTACTGTCCTTTTTGATATTTTATTTAGAGTGTATAATATACATTTGGTGTAATTTTTGATATTTTATGAACAGTATATTAAATATAATTACTGAAGATTTTGATAGTTTATTTACAGTATATATAACACATATTTGGTGTACTTTTTGATATTTTATGTACAGTAGATAATATATACTTACTGTAATTTTTGATATTTTATTTACAGTCTGTAAAATGTATTTGGTGTACATTTAGTTAATATTATATGTACAACATGTGAAATATATTTACTGTACTTTTTGATATTTTATGTACAGTAGATAATATAAACTTACTGTAATTTTTTATATTTTATTTACAGTATGTAAAATGTATTTAGTGTACTTTTAGTTAATATTATATGTACAACATATGAAATATATTTACTGTACGTTTTGATATATTTTGTACAGTATATAATATATATTTGGTGTACTTTTGATATTTTATGTAAATTATATAATATATACTTGGTTTAGTTTTTGATATTTTACATAGAGTGTAATATATATTTACTGTCCTTTTTGATATTTAATTTAGAGTGTATAATATACATTTGGTGTAATTTTTGATATTTTATGAACAGTATATTAAATATAATTACTGAAGATTTTGATAGTTTATTTACAGTATATATAACACATATTTGGTGTACTTTTTCATATTTTTTGTACAGTAGATAATATATACTTACTGTAATTTTTGATATTTTATTTACAGTATGTAAAATGTATTTGGTGTACTTTTAGTTAATATTATATGTACAATATATGAAATATATTTACTGTACTTTTTGATATTTTATGTACAATATATAATATATATTTGGTGTACTTTTGATATTTTATGTAAATTATATAATATATATTTGGTGTAGTTTTTGATATTTTACATACTGTGTAATATTTATTTACTGTCTTTTTGATATTTTATTTAGAGTGTATAATATACATTTGGTGTAATTTTTGATATTTTATGAACAGTATATTAAATATAATTACTGAAGATTTTGATAGTTTATTTACAGTATATATAACACATATTTGGTGTACTTTTTGATATTTTATGTACAGTAGATTATATATACTTACTGTAATTTTTGATATTTTATTTACAGTATGGAAAATGTTTTTGGTGTACTTTCAGTTATTACTATATGTACAATATATGAAATATATTTACTGTACTTTTTGATATTTTATGTACATTATATAATATATATTTGGTGTACTTTTGATATTTTATGTAAATTATATAATATATACTTTGTGTAGATTTGATATTTTACATAGTGTGTAATATATATTTACTGTCTTTTTGATATTTTATTTAGAGTGTATAATATACATTAGGTTTAATTTTTGGTATTTTATGAACAGTATATAAAATATAATTACTGAAGGTTTTGATAGTTTATTTACAGTATATATAACACATATTTGGTGTACTTTTTGATATTTTATGTACGGTATATAATATATATTTGGTGTACTTTTGATATTTTATGTAAGTTACATAATATATATTTGGTGTAGTTTTTGATATTTTACATAGAGTGTAATATATATTTACTGTCCTTTTTGATATTTTATTTAGAGTGTATAATATACATTTGGTGTAATTTTTGATATTTTATGAACAGTATATTAAATATAATTACTGAAGATTTTGATAGTTTATTTACAGTATATATAACACATATTTGGTGTACTTTTTGATATTTTATGTACAGTAGATAATATATACTTACTGTAATTTTTGATATTTTATTTACAGTCTGTAAAATGTATTTGGTGTACTTTTAGTTAATATTATATGTACAACATGTGAAATATATTTACTGTACTTTTTGATATTTTATGTACAGTAGATAATATAAACTTACTGTAATTTTTTATATTTTATTTACAGTATGTAAAATGTATTTAGTGTACTTTTAGTTAATATTATATGTACAACATATGAAATATATTTACTGTACGTTTTGATATATTTTGTACAGTATATAATATATATTTTGTGTACTTTTGATATTTTATGTAAATTATATAATATATACTTGGTTAATTTTTGATATTTTACATAGAGTGTAATATATATTTACTGTCCTTTTTGATATTTAATTTAGAGTGTATAATATACATTTGGTGTAATTTTTGATATTTTATGAACAGTATATTAAATATAATTACTGAAGATTTTGATAGTTTATTTACAGTATATATAACACATATTTGGTGTACTTTTTCATATTTTTTGTACAGTAGATAATATATACTTACTGTAATTTTTGATATTTTATTTACAGTATGCAAAATGTATTTGGTGTACTTTTAGTTAATATTATATGTACAATATATGAAATATATTTACTGTACTTTTTGATATTTTATGTACAATATATAATATATATTTGGTGTACTTTTGATATTTTATGTAAATTATATAATATATATTTGGTGTAGTTTTTGATATTTTACATACTGTGTAATATTTATTTACTGTCTTTTTGATATTTTATTTAGAGTGTATAATATACATTTGGTGTAATTTTTGATATTTTATGAACAGTATATTAAATATAATTACTGAAGATTTTGATAGTTTATTTACAGTATATATAACACATATTTGGTGTACTTTTTGATATTTTATGTACAGTAGATTATATATACTTACTGTAATTTTTGATATTTTATTTACAGTATGGAAAATGTTTTTGGTGTACTTTCAGTTATTACTATATGTACAATATATGAAATATATTTACTGTACTTTTTGATATTTTATGTACATTATATAATATATATTTGGTGTACTTTTGATATTTTATGTAAATTATATAATATATACTTTGTGTAGTTTTTGATATTTTACATAGTGTGTAATATATATTTACTGTCTTTTTGATATTTTATTTAGAGTGTATAATATACATTAGGTTTAATTTTTGGTATTTTATGAACAGTATATAAAATATAATTACTGAAGGTTTTGATAGTTTATTTACAGTATATATAACACATATTTGGTGTACTTTTTGATATTTTATGTACAGTATATAGTATATATTTGGTGTACTTTTGATATTTTATGTAAGTTACATAATATATATTTGGTGTAGTTTTTGATATTTTACATAGAGTGTAATATATATTTACTGTCCTTTTTGATATTTTATTTAGAGTGTATAATATACATTTGGTGTAATTTTTGATATTTTATGAACAGTATATTAAATATAATTACTGAAGATTTTGATAGTTTATTTACAGTATATATAACACATATTTGGTGTACTTTTTGATATTTTATGTACAGTAGATAATATATACTTCCTGTAATTTTTGATATTTTATTTACAGTCTGTAAAATGTATTTGGTGTACTTTTAGTTAATATTATATGTACAACATGTGAAATATATTTACTGTACTTTTTGATATTTTATGTACAGTAGATAATATAAACTTACTGTAATTTTTTATATTTTATTTACAGTATGTAAAATGTATTTAGTGTACTTTTAGTTAATATTATATGTACAACATATGAAATATATTTACTGTACTTTTTGATATATTTTGTACAGTATATAATATATATTTGGTGTACTTTTGATATTTTATGTAAATTATATAATATATACTTGGTTTAGTTTTTGATATTCTACATAGAGTGTAATATATATTTACTGTCCTTTTTGATATTTAATTTAGAGTGTATAATATACATTTGGTGTAATTTTTGATATTTTATGAACAGTATATTAAATATAATTACTGAAGATTTTGATAGTTTATTTACAGTATATATAACACATATTTGGTGTACTTTTTGATATTTTATGTACAGTAGATTATATATACTTACTGTAATTTTTGATATTTTATTTACAGTATGGAAAATGTTTTTGGTGTACTTTCAGTTATTACTATATGTACAATATATGAAATATATTTACTGTACTTTTTGATATGTTATGTACATTATATAATATATATTTGGTGTACTTTTGATATTTTATGTAAATTATATAATATATACTTTGTGTAGTTTTTGATATTTTACATAGTGTGTAATATATATTTACTGTCTTTTTGATATTTTATTTAGAGTGTATAATATACATTGGGTTTAATTTTTGGTATTTTATGAACAGTATATAAAATATAATTACTGAAGGTTTTGATAGTTTATTTACAGTATATATAACACATATTTGGTGTACTTTTTGATATTTTATGTACAGTATATAATATATATTTGGTGTACTTTTGATATTTTATGTAAATTATAAAATATATACTTGGTGTAGTTTTTGATATTTTACATAGAGTGTAATATATATTTACTGTCCTTTTTGATATTTTATTTAGAGTGTATAATATACATTTGGTGTAATTTTTGATATTTTATGTACAGTATATTAAATATAATTACTGAAGATTTTGATAGTTTATTTACAGTATATATAACACATATTTGGTGTACTTTTTGATATTTTATGTACAGTAGATAATATATACTTAGTGTAATTTTTGATATTTTATTTACAGTATGTAAAATGTATTTGGAGTAGTTTTAGTTAATATTATATGTACAACATATGAAATATATTTACTGTACTTTTTGATATTTTATGTACAGTTTATAATATATATTTGGTGTACTTTTGATATTTTATGTAAATTATATAATATATATTTGGTGTAGTTTTTCAAATTTTACATAGAGTGTAATATATATTTACTGTCCTATTTGATATTTTATTTAGAGTGTATAATATACATTTGGTGTAATTTTTGATATATTATGAACAGTATATTAAATATAATTACTGAAGGTTTTGATAGTTTATTTACAGTATATATAACACATATTTGGCGTACTTTTTGATATTTTATGTACAGTAGATAATATATACTTACTGTAATTTTTGATATTTTATTTACAGTATGTAAAATATATTTGGTGTAGTTTTAGTTAGTATTATATGTACAATATATGGAATATATTTACTGTACTTTTTGATATTTTATGTACAGTATATAATATATATTTGGTGAACTTTTGATATTTTATGTACATTATATAATATATATTTGGTGTAGTTTTTGATATTTTACATAGAGTGTAATATATATTTACTGTCCTTTTTGATATTTTATTAAGAGTGTATAATATACATTTGGTGTAATTTTTGATATTTTATGAACAGTATATTAAATATAATTACTGAATATTTTGATAGTTTATTTACAGTATATATAACACATATTTGGTGTACTTTTTGATATTTTATGTACAGTAGATAATATATACTTACTGTAATTTTTGATATTTTATTTACCGTATGTAAAATGTATTTGGTGTACTTTTAGTTAATATTATATGTACAATATATGAAATATATTTACTGTACTTTTTGATATTTTATGTACAGTATATAATATATATTTGGTGTACTTTTGATATTTTATGTAAATTAAATAATATATATTTGGTGTAGTTTTTGATATTTTACATAGATTGTAATATATATTTACTGTCCTTTATGATATTTTATTTAGAGTGTATAATATACATTTGGTGTAATTTTTGATATTTTATGAACAGTATATTAAATATAATTACTGAATATTTTGATAGTTTATTTACACTATATATAACACATATTTGGTGTACTTTTTGATATTTTATGTACAGTAGATGATATATACTTACTGTAATTTTTGATATTTTATTTACAGTATGTAAAATGTATTTGGTGTAGTTTTAGTTAATATTATATGTACAATATATGAAATATATTTACTGTGCTTTTTGATATTTTATGTACAGTATATAATATATATTTGGTGTACTTTTGATATTTTATGTAAATTATATACTGTATATTTGGTGTAGTTTTTGATATTTTACATAGAGTGTAATATATATTTACTGTCCTTTATGATATTTTATTTAGAGTGTAGAATATACATTTGGTGTAATTTTTGATATTTTATGTACAGTATATTAAATATAATTACTGAAGATTTTGATAGTTTATTTACAGTATATAAAACACATATTTGGTGTACTTTTTGATATTTTATGTACAGTAGATAATATATACTTACTGTAATTTTTGATATTTTATTTACAGTATGTAAAATGTATTTGGTGTAGTTTTAGTTAATATTATATGTACAATATATGAAATATATTTACTGTACTTTTTGATATTTTATGTAAAGTATATAATATATATTTGGTGTACTTTTGATATTTTATGAAAATTATAAAATATATATTTGGTGTAGTTTTTGATATTTTACATAGAGTGTAATATATATTTACTGTCCTTTTTGATATTTTATTTAGAGTGTATAATATACATTTGGTGTAATTTTTGATATTTTATGTACAGTATATTAAATATAATTACTGAAGATTTTGATAGTTTATTTACAGTATATATAACACATATTTGGTGTACTTTTTGATATTTTATGTTCAGTAGATAATATATACTTACTGTAATTTTTGATATTTTATTTACAGTATGTAAAATGTATTTGGTGTAGTTTTAGTTAATAGTATATGTACAAAATATGAAATATATTTACTGTACTTTTTGATATTTTATGTACAGTATATAATATATATTTGGTGTACTTTTGATATTTTATGTAAATTATATAATATATACGGTGTAGTTTTTGATATTTTACATAGAGTGTAATATATATTTACTGTCCTTTTTGATATTTTATTTAGAGTGTATAATATACATTTGGTGTAATTATTGATATTTTATGTACAGTATATTAAATATAATTACTGAAGATTTTGATAGTTTATTTACAGTATATATAACACATATTTGGTGTACATTGTGATATTTTATGTACAGTAGATAATATATACTTACTGTAATTTTTTATATTTTATTTACAGTATGTAAAATGTATTTGGTGTAGTTTTAGTTAGTATTATATGTACAATATATGGAATATATTTACTGTACTTTTTGATATTTTATGTACAGTATATAATATATATTTGGTGCACTTTTAATATTTTATGTAAATTATATAATATATGTTTGGTGTAGTTTTTGATATTTTACATAGAGTGTAATATATATTTAATGTCCTTTTTGATATTTTATTTAGAGTGTATAATATACATTTGGTGTAATTTTTGATATTTTATGTACAGTATATTAAATATAATTACTGAAATTTTTGATAGTTTATTTACAGTATATATAACACAGATTTGGTGTACTTTTTGATATTTTATGTACAGTAGATAATATATACTTACTGTAATTTTTGATATTTTATTTACAGTATGTAAAATGTATTTCGTGTACTTTTAGTTAATATTACATGTACAATATATGAAATATATTTACTGTACTTTTTGATATTTAATGAAGAGTATATAATATATATTTGGTGTACTTTTGATATTTTATGTAAATTATATAATATATATTTGGTGTAGTTTTTGATATTTTACATAGAGTGTAATATATATTTACTGTCATTTTTGATATTTTATTTAGAGTGTATAATATACATTTGTTGTAATTTTTGATACTTTATGTGCAGTATATTACATATAATTACTGAAGATTTTGTTAGTTTATTTAGAGTATATATAACACATATTTGGTGTACATTTTGATATTTAATGTACAGTAGATAATATATACTTACTGTAATTTTTGATATTTTATTTACAGTATGTAAAATGTATTTGGTGTAGTTTTAGTTAATATTATATGTACAATATATGAAATATATTTAATGTACTTTTTGATATTTTATGTACAGTATATAATATATATTTGGTGTAATTTTGATATTTTATGAAATTTATATAATATATATTTCGTGTAGTTTTTGATATTTTACATAGAGTGTAATATATATTTACTGTCCTTTTTGATATTATATTTAGAGTGTATAATATACATTTGGTGTGATTTTTGATATTTTACGTGCAGTATATTAAATATAATTACTGAAGATTTTGATAGTTTATTTACAGTATATATAACACATATTTGGTGTACTTTTTGATATTTTATGTACAGTAGGTAATATATACTTACTGTAACATTTGATATTTTATTTACAGTATGTAAAATGTATTTGGTGTACTTTTAGTTAATATTATATGTACAATATATGAAATATATTTACTGTACTTTTTGATATTTTATGTACAATATATAATATATATTTGGTGTACTTTTGATATTTTATGTAAATTATATAATATATATTTGGTGTAGTTTTTGATATTTTACATACTGTGTAATATTTATTTACTGTCTTTTTGATATTTTATTTAGAGTGTATAATATACATTTGGTGTAATTTTTGATATTTTATGAACAGTATATTAAATATAATTACTGAAGATTTTGATAGTTTATTTACAGTATATATAACACATATTTGGTGTACTTTTTGATATTTTATGTACAGTAGATTATATATACTTACTGTAATTTTTGATATTTTATTTACAGTATGGAAAATGTTTTTGGTGTACTTTCAGTTATTACTATATGTACAATATATGAAATATATTTACTGTACTTTTTGATATTTTATGTACATTATATAATATATATTTGGTGTACTTTTGATATTTTATGTAAATTATATAATATATACTTTGTGTAGATTTGATATTTTACATAGTGTGTAATATATATTTACTGTCTTTTTGATATTTTATTTAGAGTGTATAATATACATTAGGTTTAATTTTTGGTATTTTATGAACAGTATATAAAATATAATTACTGAAGGTTTTGATAGTTTATTTACAGTATATATAACACATATTTGGTGTACTTTTTGATATTTTATGTACGGTATATAATATATATTTGGTGTACTTTTGATATTTTATGTAAGTTACATAATATATATTTGGTGTAGTTTTTGATATTTTACATAGAGTGTAATATATATTTACTGTCCTTTTTGATATTTTATTTAGAGTGTATAATATACATTTGGTGTAATTTTTGATATTTTATGAACAGTATATTAAATATAATTACTGAAGATTTTGATAGTTTATTTACAGTATATATAACACATATTTGGTGTACTTTTTGATATTTTATGTACAGTAGATAATATATACTTACTGTAATTTTTGATATTTTATTTACAGTCTGTAAAATGTATTTGGTGTACTTTTAGTTAATATTATATGTACAACATGTGAAATATATTTACTGTACTTTTTGATATTTTATGTACAGTAGATAATATAAACTTACTGTAATTTTTTATATTTTATTTACAGTATGTAAAATGTATTTAGTGTACTTTTAGTTAATATTATATGTACAACATATGAAATATATTTACTGTACGTTTTGATATATTTTGTACAGTATATAATATATATTTTGTGTACTTTTGATATTTTATGTAAATTATATAATATATACTTGGTTAATTTTTGATATTTTACATAGAGTGTAATATATATTTACTGTCCTTTTTGATATTTAATTTAGAGTGTATAATATACATTTGGTGTAATTTTTGATATTTTATGAACAGTATATTAAATATAATTACTGAAGATTTTGATAGTTTATTTACAGTATATATAACACATATTTGGTGTACTTTTTCATATTTTTTGTACAGTAGATAATATATACTTACTGTAATTTTTGATATTTTATTTACAGTATGCAAAATGTATTTGGTGTACTTTTAGTTAATATTATATGTACAATATATGAAATATATTTACTGTACTTTTTGATATTTTATGTACAATATATAATATATATTTGGTGTACTTTTGATATTTTATGTAAATTATATAATATATATTTGGTGTAGTTTTTGATATTTTACATACTGTGTAATATTTATTTACTGTCTTTTTGATATTTTATTTAGAGTGTATAATATACATTTGGTGTAATTTTTGATATTTTATGAACAGTATATTAAATATAATTACTGAAGATTTTGATAGTTTATTTACAGTATATATAACACATATTTGGTGTACTTTTTGATATTTTATGTACAGTAGATTATATATACTTACTGTAATTTTTGATATTTTATTTACAGTATGGAAAATGTTTTTGGTGTACTTTCAGTTATTACTATATGTACAATATATGAAATATATTTACTGTACTTTTTGATATTTTATGTACATTATATAATATATATTTGGTGTACTTTTGATATTTTATGTAAATTATATAATATATACTTTGTGTAGTTTTTGATATTTTACATAGTGTGTAATATATATTTACTGTCTTTTTGATATTTTATTTAGAGTGTATAATATACATTAGGTTTAATTTTTGGTATTTTATGAACAGTATATAAAATATAATTACTGAAGGTTTTGATAGTTTATTTACAGTATATATAACACATATTTGGTGTACTTTTTGATATTTTATGTACAGTATATAGTATATATTTGGTGTACTTTTGATATTTTATGTAAGTTACATAATATATATTTGGTGTAGTTTTTGATATTTTACATAGAGTGTAATATATATTTACTGTCCTTTTTGATATTTTATTTAGAGTGTATAATATACATTTGGTGTAATTTTTGATATTTTATGAACAGTATATTAAATATAATTACTGAAGATTTTGATAGTTTATTTACAGTATATATAACACATATTTGGTGTACTTTTTGATATTTTATGTACAGTAGATAATATATACTTCCTGTAATTTTTGATATTTTATTTACAGTCTGTAAAATGTATTTGGTGTACTTTTAGTTAATATTATATGTACAACATGTGAAATATATTTACTGTACTTTTTGATATTTTATGTACAGTAGATAATATAAACTTACTGTAATTTTTTATATTTTATTTACAGTATGTAAAATGTATTTAGTGTACTTTTAGTTAATATTATATGTACAACATATGAAATATATTTACTGTACTTTTTGATATATTTTGTACAGTATATAATATATATTTGGTGTACTTTTGATATTTTATGTAAATTATATAATATATACTTGGTTTAGTTTTTGATATTCTACATAGAGTGTAATATATATTTACTGTCCTTTTTGATATTTAATTTAGAGTGTATAATATACATTTGGTGTAATTTTTGATATTTTATGAACAGTATATTAAATATAATTACTGAAGATTTTGATAGTTTATTTACAGTATATATAACACATATTTGGTGTACTTTTTGATATTTTATGTACAGTAGATTATATATACTTACTGTAATTTTTGATATTTTATTTACAGTATGGAAAATGTTTTTGGTGTACTTTCAGTTATTACTATATGTACAATATATGAAATATATTTACTGTACTTTTTGATATGTTATGTACATTATATAATATATATTTGGTGTACTTTTGATATTTTATGTAAATTATATAATATATACTTTGTGTAGTTTTTGATATTTTACATAGTGTGTAATATATATTTACTGTCTTTTTGATATTTTATTTAGAGTGTATAATATACATTGGGTTTAATTTTTGGTATTTTATGAACAGTATATAAAATATAATTACTGAAGGTTTTGATAGTTTATTTACAGTATATATAACACATATTTGGTGTACTTTTTGATATTTTATGTACAGTATATAATATATATTTGGTGTACTTTTGATATTTTATGTAAATTATAAAATATATACTTGGTGTAGTTTTTGATATTTTACATAGAGTGTAATATATATTTACTGTCCTTTTTGATATTTTATTTAGAGTGTATAATATACATTTGGTGTAATTTTTGATATTTTATGTACAGTATATTAAATATAATTACTGAAGATTTTGATAGTTTATTTACAGTATATATAACACATATTTGGTGTACTTTTTGATATTTTATGTACAGTAGATAATATATACTTAGTGTAATTTTTGATATTTTATTTACAGTATGTAAAATGTATTTGGAGTAGTTTTAGTTAATATTATATGTACAACATATGAAATATATTTACTGTACTTTTTGATATTTTATGTACAGTTTATAATATATATTTGGTGTACTTTTGATATTTTATGTAAATTATATAATATATATTTGGTGTAGTTTTTCAAATTTTACATAGAGTGTAATATATATTTACTGTCCTATTTGATATTTTATTTAGAGTGTATAATATACATTTGGTGTAATTTTTGATATATTATGAACAGTATATTAAATATAATTACTGAAGGTTTTGATAGTTTATTTACAGTATATATAACACATATTTGGCGTACTTTTTGATATTTTATGTACAGTAGATAATATATACTTACTGTAATTTTTGATATTTTATTTACAGTATGTAAAATATATTTGGTGTAGTTTTAGTTAGTATTATATGTACAATATATGGAATATATTTACTGTACTTTTTGATATTTTATGTACAGTATATAATATATATTTGGTGAACTTTTGATATTTTATGTACATTATATAATATATATTTGGTGTAGTTTTTGATATTTTACATAGAGTGTAATATATATTTACTGTCCTTTTTGATATTTTATTAAGAGTGTATAATATACATTTGGTGTAATTTTTGATATTTTATGAACAGTATATTAAATATAATTACTGAATATTTTGATAGTTTATTTACAGTATATATAACACATATTTGGTGTACTTTTTGATATTTTATGTACAGTAGATAATATATACTTACTGTAATTTTTGATATTTTATTTACCGTATGTAAAATGTATTTGGTGTACTTTTAGTTAATATTATATGTACAATATATGAAATATATTTACTGTACTTTTTGATATTTTATGTACAGTATATAATATATATTTGGTGTACTTTTGATATTTTATGTAAATTAAATAATATATATTTGGTGTAGTTTTTGATATTTTACATAGATTGTAATATATATTTACTGTCCTTTATGATATTTTATTTAGAGTGTATAATATACATTTGGTGTAATTTTTGATATTTTATGAACAGTATATTAAATATAATTACTGAATATTTTGATAGTTTATTTACACTATATATAACACATATTTGGTGTACTTTTTGATATTTTATGTACAGTAGATGATATATACTTACTGTAATTTTTGATATTTTATTTACAGTATGTAAAATGTATTTGGTGTAGTTTTAGTTAATATTATATGTACAATATATGAAATATATTTACTGTGCTTTTTGATATTTTATGTACAGTATATAATATATATTTGGTGTACTTTTGATATTTTATGTAAATTATATACTGTATATTTGGTGTAGTTTTTGATATTTTACATAGAGTGTAATATATATTTACTGTCCTTTATGATATTTTATTTAGAGTGTAGAATATACATTTGGTGTAATTTTTGATATTTTATGTACAGTATATTAAATATAATTACTGAAGATTTTGATAGTTTATTTACAGTATATAAAACACATATTTGGTGTACTTTTTGATATTTTATGTACAGTAGATAATATATACTTACTGTAATTTTTGATATTTTATTTACAGTATGTAAAATGTATTTGGTGTAGTTTTAGTTAATATTATATGTACAATATATGAAATATATTTACTGTACTTTTTGATATTTTATGTAAAGTATATAATATATATTTGGTGTACTTTTGATATTTTATGAAAATTATAAAATATATATTTGGTGTAGTTTTTGATATTTTACATAGAGTGTAATATATATTTACTGTCCTTTTTGATATTTTATTTAGAGTGTATAATATACATTTGGTGTAATTTTTGATATTTTATGTACAGTATATTAAATATAATTACTGAAGATTTTGATAGTTTATTTACAGTATATATAACACATATTTGGTGTACTTTTTGATATTTTATGTTCAGTAGATAATATATACTTACTGTAATTTTTTATATTTTATTTACAGTATGTAAAATGTATTTGGTGTAGTTTTAGTTAATAGTATATGTACAAAATATGAAATATATTTACTGTACTTTTTGATATTTTATGTACAGTATATAATATATATTTGGTGTACTTTTGATATTTTATGTAAATTATATAATATATACGGTGTAGTTTTTGATATTTTACATAGAGTGTAATATATATTTACTGTCCTTTTTGATATTTTATTTAGAGTGTATAATATACATTTGGTGTAATTATTGATATTTTATGTACAGTATATTAAATATAATTACTGAAGATTTTGATAGTTTATTTACAGTATATATAACACATATTTGGTGTACATTGTGATATTTTATGTACAGTAGATAATATATACTTACTGTAATTTTTTATATTTTATTTACAGTATGTAAAATGTATTTGGTGTAGTTTTAGTTAGTATTATATGTACAATATATGGAATATATTTACTGTACTTTTTGATATTTTATGTACAGTATATAATATATATTTGGTGCACTTTTAATATTTTATGTAAATTATATAATATATGTTTGGTGTAGTTTTTGATATTTTACATAGAGTGTAATATATATTTAATGTCCTTTTTGATATTTTATTTAGAGTGTATAATATACATTTGGTGTAATTTTTGATATTTTATGTACAGTATATTAAATATAATTACTGAAATTTTTGATAGTTTATTTACAGTATATATAACACAGATTTGGTGTACTTTTTGATATTTTATGTACAGTAGATAATATATACTTACTGTAATTTTTGATATTTTATTTACAGTATGTAAAATGTATTTCGTGTACTTTTAGTTAATATTACATGTACAATATATGAAATATATTTACTGTACTTTTTGATATTTAATGAAGAGTATATAATATATATTTGGTGTACTTTTGATATTTTATGTAAATTATATAATATATATTTGGTGTAGTTTTTGATATTTTACATAGAGTGTAATATATATTTACTGTCATTTTTGATATTTTATTTAGAGTGTATAATATACATTTGTTGTAATTTTTGATACTTTATGTGCAGTATATTACATATAATTACTGAAGATTTTGTTAGTTTATTTAGAGTATATATAACACATATTTGGTGTACATTTTGATATTTAATGTACAGTAGATAATATATACTTACTGTAATTTTTGATATTTTATTTACAGTATGTAAAATGTATTTGGTGTAGTTTTAGTTAATATTATATGTACAATATATGAAATATATTTAATGTACTTTTTGATATTTTATGTACAGTATATAATATATATTTGGTGTAATTTTGATATTTTATGAAAATTATATAATATATATTTCGTGTAGTTTTTGATATTTTACATAGAGTGTAATATATATTTACTGTCCTTTTTGATATTATATTTAGAGTGTATAATATACATTTGGTGTGATTTTTGATATTTTACGTGCAGTATATTAAATATAATTACTGAAGATTTTGATAGTTTATTTACAGTATATATAACACATATTTGGTGTACTTTTTGATATTTTATGTACAGTAGGTAATATATACTTACTGTAACATTTGATATTTTATTTACAGTATGTAAAATGTATTTGGTGTAGTTTTAGTTAATATTATATGTACAATATATGAAATATATTTACTGTACTTTTTGATATTTTATGTACAGTATATAATATATATTTGGTGTACTTTTGATATTTTATGTAAATTAAATAATATACATTTGGTGTATTTTTTGATATTTTACATAGAGTGTAATATATATTTACTGTCCTTTTTGATATTTTATTTAGAGTGTGTAATATACATTTGGTGTAAATTTTGATATTTTATGAACAGTATATTACATGTAATTACTGAATATTTTGATAGTTTATTTACACTATATATAACACATATTTGGTGTACTATTTGATATTTTATGTACAGTAGATAATATATACTTACTGTAATTTTTGATATTTTATTTACAGTATGTAAAATGTATTTGGTGTAGTTTTAGTTAATATTATATGTAAAATATATGAAGTATATTTACTGTACTTTTTGATATTTTATGTACAGTATATAATATATATTTGGTGTACTTTTGATATTTTATGTAAATTATATAATATATATTTGGTGTAGTTTTTGATATTTTACATACAGTGTAATATATATTTATTGTCCTTATTGATATTTTATTTAGAGTGTATAGTATACATTTGGTGTAATTTTTGATATTTTATGAACAGTATATTAAATATAATTACTGAGGATTTTCATAGTTTATTTACAGTATACATAACACATATTTGGTGTACTTTTTGATATTTTATGTACAGTAGATAATATATACTTACTGTAATTTTTATATTTTATTTACAGTATGTAAAATGTATTTGGTGTACTTTTAGTTAATATTATATGTACAATATATGAAATATATTTACTGTACTATTTGATATTTTATGTACAGTAGATAATATATACTGACTGTAATTTTTGATATTTTATTTACAGTATGTAAAATGTATTTGTTGGACTTTTAATTAATATTATATGTACAGTATATGAAATATATTTACTGTACTTTTTGATATTTTATGTACAGTATATAATATATATTTGGTGTACTTTTGATATTTTATGTAAATTATATAGTATATATTTGGTGTAGTTTTTGAAATTTTACATAGAGTGTAATATATATTTACTGTCATTTTTGATATTTTATTTTGAGTGTATAATGTACATTTGGTGTAATTTTTGATATTTTATGTACAGTATATTAAATATAATTACTGAAGATTTTGATAGTTTATTTACAGTATATATAACACATATTTGGTGTACTTTTTGATATTATATGTACAGTAGATAATATATACTTACTGTAATTTTTGATATTTTATTTACAGTATGTAAAATGTATTTGGTGTACTTTTAGTTAATATTATATGTACAATATATGAAATATATTTACTGTACTTTTTGATAATTTATGTACAGTAGATAATATATACTTACTGTAATTTTTGATATTTTATTTACAGTATGTAAAATGTATTTGGTGTACTTTTAGTTAATATTATATGTACAATATATGAAATATATTTACTGTACTATTTGATATTTTATGTACAGTATATAATATATATTTGGTGTACTTTTGATATTTTATGTAAATTATATAATATATATTTGGTGTAGTTTTTGATATTTTACATAGAGTGTAATATATATTTACTGTCCTTTTTTCTATTTTATTTAGAATGTATAACATACATTTGGTGTAATTTTTGTTATTTTATGAAAAGTACATTAAATATAATTACTGAAGATTTTGATAGTTTATTTACAGTATATATAACACATATTTGGTGTACTTTTTTATAGTTTAGGTACAGTAGATAATATATACTTACTGTAATTTTTTGTATTTTATTTACAGTATGTAAAACTTATTTGTTGTACTTTTCGGTAATATTATATGTACAATATATGAAATATATTTACTGTACTTCTTGATATTTTATGTACAGTATATAATATATATTTGGGGTACTTTTGATATTTTATGTAAATTTTATAATATATATTTGGTGTAGTTTTTGATATTTTACATAGAGTGTAATATATATTTACTGTCCTTTTTGATATTTTATTTAGAGTGTATAATATACATTTGTTGTAATTTTTGATATTTTATGTACAGTATATTAAATATAATTACTGAAGATTTTGATAGTTTATTTACAGTATATATAACACATATTTGGTGTACTTTTTGATATTTTATGTACAGTAGATAATATATACTTACTCTAATTTTTGATATTTTATTTTCAGTATGTAAAATGTATTTGGTGTAGTTTTAGTTAATATTATATGTACAATATATGAAATATATTTACTGTACTTTTTGATATTTTATGTACATTATATAATATATATTTGGTGTAAGTTTGATATTTTATATAAATTATATAATATATATTTGGTGTAGTTTTTGATATTTTACATAGAGTGTAATATATATTTACTGTCCTTTTTGATATTTTATTTAGAGTGTATAATATACATTTGGTGTAATTTTTGATATTTTATGTGCAGTATATTAAATATAATTACTGAAGATTTTGATAGTTTATTTACAGTATATATAACACATATTTGGTGTACTTTTTGATATTTTATGTACAGTAGATAATATATACTTACTGTAATTTTTGATATTTTATTTACAGTATGTAAAATGTATTTGGTGTAGTTTTAGTTAATATTATATGTACAATATATGAAATACATTTACTGTACTTTTTGATATTTTATGTACAGTACATAATATATATTTGGTGTACTTTTGATATTTTATGTAAATTAAATAATATATATTTGGTGTAATTTTTGATATTTTACATAGAGTGTAATATATATTTACTGTCATTTTTGATATTTTATTTAGAGTGTATAATATACATTTGGTGTAATATTTGATATTTTATGAACAGTATATTAAATATAATTACTGAATATTTTGATAGTTTATTTACACTATATATAACACATATTTGGTGTACTTTTTGATATTTTATGTACAGTAGATAATATATACTTACTGTAATTTTTGATATTTTATTTACAGTATGTAAAATGTATCTGGTGTAGTTTTAGTTAATATTATATGTACAATATATGAAATATATTTACTGTACTTTTTGATATTTCATGTACAGTATATAATATATATGGTGTACTTTTGATATTTTATGTAAATTATATACTGTATATTTGGTGTAGTTTTTGATATTTTACATAGAGTGTAATATAAATTTACTGTCCTTTTTGATATTTTATTTAGAGTGTATAATATACATTTGGTGTAATTTTTGATATTTTATGTACAGTATATTAAATATAATTACTGAAGATTTTGATAGTTTATTTACAGTATATATAACTCATATTTGGTGTACTTTTTGATATTTTATGTACGGTAGATAATATATACTTACTGTAATTTTTGATATTTTATTTACAGTCTGTAAAATGTATTTGGTGTAGTTTAATTAATATTATATGTACAATATATGAAATATATTTACTGTACTTTTTGATATTTTATGTACAGTATATAATATATATTTGGTGTTCTTTTGATATTTTATGTAAATTATATAATATATATTTGGTGTAGTTTTTGATATTTTACATAGAGTGTAATATATATTTACTGTCCTTTTTGATATTTTACTTAGAGTGTATAATATACATTTGGTGTAATATTTGATATTTTATGTACAGTACATTAAATATAATTACTGAAGATTTTGATAGTTTATTTACAGTATATATAACACATATTTGGTGTACTTTTTGACATTTTGTTTACAGTAGATAATATATACTTACTGTAGTTTTTGATATTTTATTTACAGTATATAAAATGCTTTTGGTGTAGTTTTAATTAATATTATATGTACAATATATGAAATATATTTACTGTACTTTTTGATATTTTATGTACATTATATAATATATATTGGTGTACTTTTGATATTTTATGTAAATTATATAATATATATTTGGTGTAGTTTTTGATATTTTACATAGAGTGTAATATATATTTACTGTCCTTTTTGATATTTTATTTAGAGTGTATAATATACATTTGGTGTCATTTTTGATATTTTATGTACAGTATATTAAATATAATTACTTAAGAATTTGATAGTTTATTTACAGTATATATAACACATATTTGGTGTACTTTTTGATAATTTATGTACAGTAGATAATATATACCTACTGTAATTTTTGATATTTTATTTAGAGTATGTAAAATGTATTTGGTGTACTTTTAGTTAATATTATATGTACAATATATGAAATACATTTACTGTACTTTTTGATATTTTATGTACAGTATATAATATATATTTGGTGTACTTTTGATATTTTATGTAAATTATAAAATATATACTTGGTGTAGTTTTTCATATTTTACATAGAGTGTAATATATATTTACTGTCCTTTTTGATATTTTATTTAGAGTGTATAATATACATTTGGTGTAATTTTTGATATTTTATGTACAGTATATTAAATATAATTACTGAAGATTTTGATAGTTTATTTACAGTATATATAACACATATTTGGTGTACTTTTTGATATTTTATGTACAGTAGATAATATATACTTAGTGTAATTTTTGATATTTTATTTACAGTATGTAAAATGTATTTGGTGTAGTTTTAGTTAATATTATATGTACAACATATGAAATATATTTACTGTACTTTTTGATATTTTATGTACAGTTTATAATATATATTTGGTGTACTTTTGATATTTTATGTAAATTATATAATATATATTTGGTGTAGTTTTTCAAATTTTACATAGAGTGTAATATATATTTACTGTCCTTTTTGATATTTTATTTAGAGTGTATAATATACATTTGGTGTAATTTTTGATATATTATGAACAGTATATTAAATATAATTACTGAAGGTTTTGATAGTTTATTTACAGTATATATAACACATATTTGGCGTACTTTTTGATATTTTATGTACAGTAGATAATATATACTTACTGTAATTTTTGATATTTTATTTACAGTATGTAAAATATATTTGGTGTAGTTTTAGTTAGTATTATATGTACAATATATGGAATATATTTACCGTACTTTTTGATATTTTATGTACAGTATATAATATATATTTGGTGAACATTTGATATTTTATGTAAATTATATAATATATATTTGGTGTAGTTTTTGATATTTTACATAGAGTGTAATATATATTTACTGTCCTTTTTGATATTTTATTAAGAGTGTATAATATACATTTGGTGTAATTTTTGATATTTTATGAACAGTATATTAAATATAATTACTGAATATTTTGATAGTGTATTTACAGTATATATAACACATATTTGGTGTACTTTTTGATATTTTATGTACAGTAGATAATATATACTTACTGTAATTTTTGATATTTTATTTACCGTATGTAAAATGTATTTGGTGTACTTTTAGTTAATATTATATGTACAATATATGAAATATATTTACTGTACTTTTTGATATTTTATGTACAGTATATAATATATATTTGGTGTACTTTTGATATTTTATGTAAATTAAATAATATATATTTGGTGTAGTTTTTGATATTTTACATAGAGTGTAATATATATTTACTGTCCTTTTTGATATTTTATTTAGAGTGTATAATATACATTTGGTGTAATTTTTGATATTTTATGTACAGTATATTAAATATAATTACTGAAGATTTTGATAGTTTATTTACAGTATATATAACACATATTTGGTGTACTTTTTGATATTTTATGTTTAGTAGATAATATATACTTACTGTAATTTTTGATATTTTATTTACAGTATGTAAAATGTATTTGGTGTAGTTTTAGTTAATAGTATATGTACAAAATATGAAATATATTTACTGTACTTTTTGATATTTTATGTACAGTATATAATATATATTTGGTGTACTTTTGATATTTTATGTAAATTATATAATATATACGGTGTAGTTTTTGATATTTTACATAGAGTGTAATATATATTTACTGTCCTTTTTGATATTTTATTTAGAGTGTATAATATACATTTGGTGTAATTATTGATATTTTATGTACAGTATATTAAATATAATTACTGAAGATTTTGATAGTTTATTTACAGTATATATAACACATATTTGGTGTACTTTGTGATATTTTATGTACAGTAGATAATATATACGTACTGTAATTTTTGATATTTTATTTAGAGTATGTGAAATGTATTTGGTGTACTTTTAGTTAATATTATATGTACAATATATGAAATGCATTTACTGTACTTTTTGATATTTTATGTACAGTATATAATATATATTTGGTGTACTTTTGATATTTTATGTAAATTATATAATATATATTTGGTGTAGTTTTTGATATTTTACATAGAGTGTAATATATATTTACTGTCCTTTTTGATATTTTATTTAGAGTGTATAATATACATTTGGTGTAATTTTTGATATTTTATGTACAGTATATTAAATATAATTACTGAAGATATTGATAGTTTATTTACAGTATATATAACACATATTTGGTGTACTTTTTGATATTTTATGTACATTAGATAATATATACTTACTGTAATTTTTGATATTTTATTTACAGTATGTAAAATGTATTTGGTGTAGTTTTAGTTAGTATTATATGTACAATATATGGAATATATTTACTGTACTTTTTGATATTTTATGTACAGTATATAATATATATTTGGTGCACTTTTGATATTTTATGTAAATTATATAATATATGTTTGGTGTAGTTTTTGATATTTTACATAGAGTGTAATATATATTTACTGTCCTTTTTGATATTTTATTTAGAGTGTATAATATACATTTGGTGTAATTTTTGATATTTTATGTACAGTATATTAAATATAATTACTGAAGATTTTGATAGTTTATTTACAGTATATATAACACAGATTTGGTGTACTTTTTGATATTTTATGTACAGTAGATAATATATACTTACTGTAATTTTTGATATTTTATTTACAGTATGTAAAATGTATTTCGTGTACTTTTAGTTAATATTACATGTACAATATATGAAATATATTTACTGTACTTTTTGATATTTAATGAAGAGTATATAATATATATTTGGTGTACTTTTGATATTTTATGTAAATTATATAATATATATTTGGTGTAGTTTTTGATATTTTACATAGAGTGTAATATATATTTACTGTCATTTTTGATATTTTATTTAGAGTGTATAATATACATTTGTTGTAATTTTTGATATTTTATGTACCGTATATTAAATATAATTACTGAAGGTTTTGATAGTTTATTTACACTATATATAACACATATTTTGTGTACATTTTGATATTTTGTGTACAGTAGATAATATATACTTACTGAAATTTTTGATGTTTTATTTACAGTATGTAAAATGTATTTGGTGTACTTTTAGTTAATATTATATGTACAATATATGAAATACATTTACTGTACTTTTTGATATTTTAAGTACAGTATATAATATATATTTGGTGTACTTTTGATATTTTATGTAAATTATATAATATATATTTGGTGTAGTTTTTGATATTTTACATAGAGTGTAATATATAATTACTGTCCTTTTTGATATTTTATTTAGAGTGTATAATATACATTTGGTGTAATTTTTGATATTTTATGTACAGTATATTAAATATAATTACTGAAGATATTGATAGTTTATTTACAGTATATATAACACATATTTGGTGTACTTTTTGATATTTTATGTACAGTAGATAATATATACTTACTGTAATTTTTGATATTTTATTTACAGTATGTAAAATGTATTTGGTGTAGTTTTAGTTAATATTATATGTACAATATATGAAATATATTTACTGTACTTTTTGATATTTTATGTAAAGTATATAAGATATATTTGGTGTACTTTTGATATTTTATGTAAATTATCAAATATATATTTGGTGTAGTTTTTGATATTTTACATAGAGTGTAATATATATTTACTGTCCTTTTTGATATTTTATTTAGAGTGTATAATATACATTTGGTGTAATTTTTGATATTTTATGTACAGTATATTAAATATAATTACTGAAGATATTGATAGTTTATTTACAGTATATATAACACATATTTGGTGTACTTTGTGATATTTTATGTACAGTAGATAATATATACTTACTGAAATTTTTTATATTTTATTTACAGTATGTAAAATGTATTTGGTGTACTTTTAGTTAATATTATATGTACAATATATGAAATATATTTACTGTACTTTTTGATATTTTATGTACAGTATATAATATATATTTGGTGTACTTTTGATATTTTATGTAAATTATATAATATATATTTGGTGTAGATTTTGATATTTTACATAGAGTGTAATATATATATACTGTCCTTTTTTGATATTTTATTTAGAGTGTATAATATACATTTGGTGTAATTTTTGATATTTTATGTACAGTACATTAAATATAATTACTGAAGATTTTGATAGTTTATTTACAGTATATATAACACATATTTGGTGTACTTTTTGACATTTTGTTTACAGTAGATAATATATACTTACTGTAGTTTTTGATATTTTATTTACAGTATATAAAATGCATTTGGTGTAGTTTTAATTAATATTATATGTACAATATATGAAATATATTTACTGTACTTTTTGATATTTTATGTACATTATATAATATATATTTGGTGTACTTTTGATATTTTATGTAAATTATATAATATATATTTGGTGTAGTTTTTGATATTTTACATAGAATGTAATATATATTTACTGTCCTTTTTGATATTTTATTTAGAGTGTATAATACACATTTGGTGTAATTTTTGATATTTTATGTACAGTATATTAAATATAATTACTTAAGAATTTGATAGTTTATTTACAGTATATATAACACATATTTGGTGTACTTTTTGATAATTTATGTACAGTAGATAATATATACCTACTGTAATTTTTGATATTTTATTTAGAGTATGTAAAAAGTATTTGGTGTACTTTTAGTTAATATTATATGTACAATATATGAAATACATTTACTGTACTTTTTGATATTTTATGTACAGTATATAATATATATTTGGTGTACTTTTGATATTTTATGTAAATTATATAATGTATATTTGGTGTAGTTTTTGATATTTTACATAGAGTGTAATATATATTTACTGTCCTTTTTGATATTTTATTTAGAGTGTATAATATACATTTGGTGTAATTTTTGATATTTTATGTACAGTATATTAAATATAATTACTGAAGATATTGATAGTTTATTTACAGTATATATAACACATATTTGGTGTACTTTTTGATATTTTATGTACAGTAGATAATATATACTTACTGTAATTTTTGATATTTTATTTACAGTATGTAAAATGTATTTGGTGTAGTTTTAGTTAATATTATATGTACAATATATGAAATATATTTACTGTACTTTTTGATATTTTATGTACAGTTTATAATATATATTTGGTGTACTTTTGATATTTTATGTAAATTATATAATATATATTTGGTGTCGTTTTTCAAATTTTACATAGAGTGTAATATATATTTACTGTCCTTTTTGATATTTTATTTAGAGTGTATAATATACATTTGGTGTAATTTTTGATATTTTATGAACAGTATATTAAATATAATTACTGAAGATTTTGATAGTTTATTTACAGTATATATAACACATATTTGGCGTACTTTTTGATATTTTATGTACAGTAGATAATATATACTTACTGTAAATTTTGATATTTTATTTACAGTATGTAAAATGTATTTGGTGTAGTGTTAGTTAGTATTATATGTACAATATATGGAATATATTTACTGTACTTTTTGATATTTTATGTACAGTATATAATATATATTTGGTGTACTTTTGATATTTTATGTAAATTATATAATATATATTTGGTGTAGTTTTTGATATTTTACATAGAGTGTAATATATATTTACTGTCCTATTTGATATTTTATTTAGAGTGTATAGTATACATTTGGTGTAATTTTTGATATTTTATGTACAGTATATTAAATATAATTACTGAAGATTTTGATAGTTTATTTACAGTATATATAACACATCTTTGGTGTACTTTTTGATATTTTATGTACAGTAGATAATATATACTTACTGTAATTTTTGATATTTTATTTACCGTATGTAAAATGTATTTGGTGTACTTTTAGTTAATATTATATGTACAATATATGAAATATATTTACTGTACTTTTTGATATTTTATGTACAGTATATAATATATCTTTGGTGTACTTTTGATATTTTATGTAAATTATATAATATACATTTGGTGTAGTTTTTGATATTTTACATAGAGTGTAATATATATTTACTGTCCTTTTTGAAATTTTATTTAGAGTGTATAATATACACTTGGTGTAATTTTTGATATTTTATGTACAGTATATTAAATATAATTACTTAAGAATTTGATAGTTTATTTACAGTATATATAACATATATTTGGTGTAGTTTTTGATAATTTATGTACAGTAGATAATATATACCTACTGTAATTTTTGATATTTTATTTAGAGTATGTAAAATGTATTTGGTGTACTTTTAGTTAATATTATATGTACAATATATGAAATACATTTACTGTACTTTTTGATATTTTATGTACAGTATATAATATATATTTGGTGTACTTTTGATATTTTACGTAAATTATATAATATATATTTGGTGTAGTTTTTGATATTTTACATAGAGTGTAATATATATTTACTGTCCTTTTTGATATTTTATTTAGAGTGTATAATATGCATTTGGTGTAATTTTTGATATTTTATGTACAGTATATAAAATATAATTACTGAAGGTATTGATAGTTTATTTACACTATATATAACACATATTTTCTGTACTTTTTGATATTTTATGTACAGTAGATAATATATACTTACTGTAATTTTTGATATTTTATTTACAGTATGTAAAATGTATTTGGTGTAGTTTTAGTTAATATTATATGTACAATATATGAAATATATTTACTGTACTTTTTGATATTTTATGTACAGTTTATAATATATATTTGGTGTACTTTTGATATTTTATGTAAATAATATAATATATATTTGGTGTAGTTTTTCAAATTTTACATAGAGTGTAATATATATTTACTGTCCTTTTTGATATTTTATTTAGAGTGTGTAATATACATTTGGTGTAATTTTTGATATTTTATGAACAGTATATTAAATATAATTACTGAAGATTTTGATAGTTTATTTACAGTATATATAACACATATTTGGCGTACTTTTTGATATTTTATGTACAGTAGATATATACTTACTGTAATTTTTGATATTTTATTTACAGTATGTAAAATGTATTTGGTGTAGTTTTAGTTAGTATTATATGTACAATATATGGTATATATTTACTGTACTTTTTGATATTTTATGTACAGTATATAATATATATTTGGTGTACTTTTGATATTTTATGTAAATTATATAATATATATTTGGTGTAGTTTTTCAAATTTTACATAGAGTTTAATATATATTTACTGTCCTTTTTGATATTTTATTTAGAGTGTATAATATACATTTGGTGTAATTTTTGATATTTTATGAACAGTATATTAAATATAATTACTGAAGATATTGATAGTTTATTTACAGTATATATAAAACATATTTGGCGTACTTTTTGATATTTTATGTACAGTAGATAATATATACTTACTGTAATTTTTGATATTTTATTTACAGTATGTAAAATGTATTTGGTGTAGTTTTAGTTAGTATTATATGTACAATATATGGAATATATTTACTGTACTTTTTGATATTTTATGTACAGTATATAATATATATTTGGTGTACTTTTGATATTTTATGTAAATTATATAATATATATTTGGTGTAGTTTTTGATATTTTACATAGAGTGTAATATATATTTTACTGTCCTTTTTGATATTTTATTTAGAGTGTATAATATACATTTGGTGTAATTTTTGATATTTTATGTACAGTATGTTAAATATAATTACTGAAGATTTTGATAGTTTATTTACAGTATATATAACACATCTTTTGTGTACTTTTTGATATTTTATGTACAGTAGATAATATATACTTACTGTAATTTTTGATATTTTATTTACCGTATGTAAAATGTATTTGGTGTACTTTTAGTTAATATTATATGTACAATATATGAAATATATTTACTGTACTTTTTGATATTTTATGTACAGTATATAATATATATTTGGTGTACTTTTGATATTTTATGTAAATTATATAATATATATTTGGTGTAGTTTATGATATTTTACATAGAGTGTAATATATATTTACTGTCCTTTTTGATATTTTATTTAGAGTGTATAATATACATTTGGTGTAATTTTTGATATTTTATGTACAGTATATTAAATATAATTACTGAAGATTTTGATAGTTTATTTACAGTATATATAACACATATTTGGTGTACTTTTTGATATTTTATGTACAGTAGATAATATACACTTACTGTAATTTTTGATATTTTATTTACAGCATGTAAAATGTATTTCGTGTGCTTTTAGGTAATATTATATGTACAATATATGAAATATATTTACTGTACTTTTTGATATTTAATGAACAGTATATAATATATATTTGGTGTACTTTTGATATTTTATGTAAATTATATAATATATATTTGGTGTAGTTTTTGATATTTTACATACAGTGTAATATATATTTACTGTCATTTTTGATATTTTATTTAGAGTGTATAATATACATTTGGTGTAATTTTTGATATTTTATGTGCAGTATATTAAATACAATTACTGAAGATTTTGATAGTTTATTTACAGTATATATAACACATATTTTGTGTACTTTTTGATATTTTATGTACAGTAGATAATATATACTTACTGTTACTTTTGATATTTTATTTACAGTATGTAAAATGTATTTGGTGTAGTTTTAGATAATATTATATGTACAATATATGAAATATATTTACTGTACTTTTTGATATTTTATGTACAGTATATAATATATATTTGGTGTACTTTTGATATTTTATGTAAATTAAATAATATATATTTGGTGTAGTTTTGATATTTTACATAGATTGTAATATATATTTACTGTCCTTTATGATATTTTATTTAGAGTGTATAATATACATTTGGTGTAATTTTTGATATTTTATGAACAGTATATTAAATATAATTACTGAATATTTTGATAGTTTATTTACACTATATATAACACATCTTTGGTGTACTTTTTGATATTTTATGAACAGTAGATAATATATACTTACTGTAATTTTTGATATATTTACCGTATGTAAAATGTATTTGGTGTAGTTTTAGTTAATATTATATGTACAATATATGAAATATATTTACTGTACTTTTTGATATTTTATGTACAGTTTATAATATATATTTGGTGTACTTTTGATATTTTATGTAAATTATATAATATATATTTGGTGTAGTTTTTCAAATTTTACATAGAGTGTAATATATATTTACTGTCCTTTTTGATATTTTATTTAGAGTGTATAATATACATTTGGTGTAATTTTTGATATTTTATGAACAGTATATTAAATATAATTACTGAAGATTTTGATAGTTTATTTACAGTATATATAACACATATTTGGCGTACTTTTTGATATTTTATGTACAGTAGATAATATAAACTTACTGTAATTTTTGATATTTTATTTACAGTATGTAAAATGTATTTGGTGTAGTTTTAGTTAGTATTATATGTACAATATATGGAATATATTTACTGTACTTTTTGATATTTTATGTACAGTATATAATATATCTTTGGTGTACTTTTGATATTTTATGTAAATTATATAATATATATTTGGTGTAGTTTTTGATATTTTACAGAGAATGTAATATATATTTACTGTCCTTTTTGATATTTTATTTAGAGTGTATAATATACATTTGGTGTAATTTTTGATATTTTATGTACAGTATATTAAATATAATTACTGAAGGTTTTGATAGTTTATTTACAGTATATATAACACATATTTGGTGTACTTTTTGATATTTTATGTTCAGTAGATAATATATACTTACTGTAATTTTTGATATTTTATTTACCGTATGTAAAATGTATTTGGTGTAGTTTTAGTTAATAGTATATGTACAAAATATGAAATATATTTACTGTACTTTTTGATATTTTATGTACAGTATATAATATATATTTGGTGTACTTTTGATATTTTATGTAAATTATATAATATATACGGTGTAGTTTTTGATATTTTACATAGAGTGTAATATATATTTACTGTCCTTTTTGATATTTTATTTAGAGTGTATAATATACATTTGGTGTAATTTTTGATATTTTATGTACAGTATATTAAATATAATTACTGAAGATTTTGATAGTTTATTTACAGTATATATAACACATATTTGGTGTACTTTTTGATATTTTATGTACAGTAGATAATATATACTTACTGAAATTTTTCATATTTTATTTACAGTATGTAAAATGTATTTGGTGTACTTTTAGTTAATATTATATGTACACTATATGAAATATATTTACTGTACTTTTTGATATTTTATGTACAGTATATAATATATATTTGGTGTACTTTTGATATTTTATGTAAATTATATAATATATATTTGGTGTAGTTTTTCAAATTTTACATAGAGTGTAATATATATTTACTGTCCTTTTTGATATTTTATTTAGAGTGTATAATATACATTTGGTGTAATTTTTGATATTTTATGAACAGTATATTAAATATAATTACTGAAGGTTTTGATAGTTTATTTACAGTATATATAACACATATTTGGCGTACTTTTTGATATTTTATGTACAGTAGATAATATATACTTACTGTAATTTTTGATATTTTATTTACAGTATGTAAAATGTATTTGGTGTAGTTTTAGTTAGTATTATATGTACAATATATGGAATATATTTACTGTACTTTTTGATATTTTATGTACAGTATATAATATATATTTGGTGTACTTTTGATATTTTATGTAAATTATATAATATATATTTGGTGTAGTTTTTGATATTTTACATAGAGTGTAATATATATTTACTGTCCTTTTTGATATTTTATTTAGAGTGTATAATATACATTTGGTGTAATTTTTGATATTTTATGTACAGTATATTAAGTATAATTACTGAAAGTTTTGATAGTTTATTTACAGTATATATAACACATCTTTGGTGTACTTTTTGATATTTTATGTACAGTAGATAATATATACTTACTGTAATTTTTGATATTTTATTTACCGTATGTAAAATGTATTTGGTGTACTTTTAGTTAATATTATATGTACAATATATGAAATATATTTACTGTACTTTTTGATATTTTATGTACAGTATATAATATATCTTTGGTGTACTTTTGATATTTTATGTAAATTATATAATATATATTTGGTGTAGTTTTTGATATTTTACATAGAGTGTAATATATATTTACTGTCCTTTTTGAAATTTTATTTAGAGTGTATAATATACATTTGGTGTAATTTTTGATATTTTATGTACAGTATATTAAATATAATTACTGAAGATATTGATAGTTTATTTACAGTATATATAACACATATTTGGTGTACTTTTTGATATTTTATGTACAGTAGATAATATATACTTACTGAAATTTTTGATATTTTATTTACAGTATGTAAAATGTATTTGGTGTAGTTTTAGTTAATATTATATGTACAATATATGAAATATATTTACTGTACTTTTTGATATTTTATGTACGGTAGATAATATATACTTACTGTAATTTTTGATATTTTATTTACAGTATGTAAAATGTATTTGGTGTAGTTTTAGTTAGTATTATATGTACAATATATGGAATATATTTACTGTACTTTTTGATATTTTATGTACAGTATATAATATATATTTGGTGTACTTTTGATATTTTATGTAAATTATATAATATATATTTGGTGTAGTTTTTGATATTTTACATAGAGTGTAATATATATTTACTGTCCTTTTTGATATTTTATTTAGAGTGTATAATATACATTTGGTGTAATTTTTGATATTTTATGTACAGTATATTAAATATAATTACTGAAGATTTTGATAGTTTATTTACAGTATATATAACACATCTTTGGTGTACTTTTTGATATTTTATGTACAGTAGATAATATGTACTTAGTGTAATTTTTGATATTTTATTTACAGTATGTAAAATGTATTTGGTGTACTTTTAGTTAATATTATATGTACAATATATGAAATATATTTACTGTACTTTTTGATATTTAATGAACAGTATATAATATATATTTGGTGTACTTTTGATATTTTATGTAAATTATATAATATATATTTGGTGTAGTTTTTGATATTTTACATACAGTGTAATATATATTTACTGTCATTTTTGATATTTTATTTAGAGTGTATAATATACATTTGGTGTAATTTTTGATATTTTATGTGCATTATATTAAATATAATTACTGAAGATTTTGATAGTTTATTTACAGTATATATAACACATATTTTGTGTACTTTTTGATATTTTATGTACAGTAGATAATATATACTTACTGTAACTTTTGATATTTTATTTACAGTATGTAAAATGTATTTGGTGTACTTTTAGTTAATATTATATGTACAATATATGAAATATATTTACTGTACTTTTTGATATTTAATGAACAGTATATAATATATATTTGGTGTACTTTTGATATTTTATGTAAATTATATAATATATATTTGGTGTAGTTTTTGATATTTTACATAGATTGTAATATATATTTACTGTCATTTTTGATATTTTATTTAGAGTGTATAATATACATTTGTTGTAATTTTTGATATTTTATGTACAGTATATTAAATATAAATACTGAAGATTTTGATAGTTTATTTACACTATATATAACACATATTTTGTGTACTTTTTGATATTTTATTTACAGTAGATAATATATACTTACTGAAATTTTTGATGTTTTATTTACAGTATGTAAAATGTATTTGGTGTAGTTTTAGTTAATATTATATGTACAATATATGAAATATATTTACTGTACTTTTTGATATTTTATGTACAGTATATAATATATATTTGGTGTACTTTTGATATTTTATGTAAATTATATAATATATATTTGGTGTAGTTTTTGATATTTTACATAGAGTGTAATATATATTTACTGTCCTTTTTGATATTTTATTTAGAGTGTATAATATACATTTGGTGTAATTTTTGATATTTTATGAACAGTATATTAAATATAATTACTGAAGATTTTGATAGTTTATTTACAGTATATATAACACATATTTTGTGTACTTTTTGATATTTTATGCACAGTAGATAATATATACTTACTGTAACTTTTGATATTTTATTTAAAGTATGTAAAATGTATTTGGTGTAGTTTTAGTTAATATTATATGTACAATATATGAAATATATTTACTGTACTTTTTGATATTTTATGTACAGTATATAATATATATTTGGTGTACTTTTGATATTTTATGTAAATTATATAATATATATTTGGTGTAGTTTTTGATATTTTACATAGATTGTAATATATATTTACTGTCCTTTATGATATTTTATTTAGAGTGTATAATATACATTTGGTGTAATTTTTGATATTTTATGAACAGTATATTAAATATAATTACTGAATATTTTGATAGTTTATTTACACTATATATAACACATATTTGGTGTACTTTTTGATATTTTATGTACAGTAGATAATATATACTTACTGTAATTTTTGATATTTTATTTACAGTATGTAAAATGTATTTGGTGTAGTTTTAGTTAATATTATATATACAATATATGAAATATATTTACTGTACTTTTTGATATTTTATGTACAGTATATAATATATATTTGGTGTACTTTTGATATTTTATGTAAATTATATACTGTATATTTGGTGTAGTTTTTGATATTTTACATAGAGTGTAATATATATTTACTGTCCTTTTTGATATTTTTTTTAGAGTGTAGAATATACATTTGGTGTAATTTTTGATATTTTATGTACAGTATATTAAATATAATTACTGAAGATTTTGATAGTTTATTTACAGTATATATAACACACATTTGGTGTACTTTTTGATATTTTATGTACAGTAGATAATATATACTTACTGAAATTTTTGATATTTTATTTACAGTATGTAAAATGTATTTGGTGTAGTTTTAGTTAATATTATATGTACAATATATGAAATATATTTACTGTAGTTTTTGATATTTTATGTAAAGTATATAATATATATTTGGTGTACTTTTGATATTTTATGTAAATTATAAAATATATATTTGGTGTAGTTTTTGATATTTTACATAGAGTGTAATATATATTTACTGTCCTTTTTGATATTTTATTTAGAGTGTATAATATACATTTGGTGTAATTTTTGATATTTTATGTACAGTATATTAAATATAATTACTGAAGATTTTGAAAGTTTATTTACAGTATATATAACACATATTTGGTGTACTTTTTGATATTTTATGTTCAGTAGATAATATATACTTGCTGTAATTTTTGATATTTTATTTACAGTATGTAAAATGTATTTGGTGTAGTTTTAGTTAATAGTATATGTACAAAATATGAAATATATTTACTGTACTTTTGATATTTTATGTACAGTATATAATATATATTTGGTGTACTTTTGATATTTTATGTAAATTATATAATATATATTTGGTGTAGTTTTTGATATTTTACATAGAGTGTAATATATATTTACTGTCCTTTTTGATATTTTATTTAGAGTGTATAATATACATTTGGTGTAATTTTTGATATTTTATGAACAGTATATTAAATATAATTACTGAAGATTTTGATAGTTTATTTACAGTATATATAACACATATTTTGTGTACTGTTTGATATTTTATGTACAGTAGATTATATATACTTACTGTAACTTTTGATATTTTATTTACAGTATGTAAAATGTATTTGGTGTAGTTTTAGTTAATATTATATGTACAATATATGAAATATATTTGCTGTACTTTTTGATATTTTATGTACAGTATATAATATATATTTGGTGTACTTTTGATATTTTATGTAAATTATATAATATATATTTGGTGTAGTTTTTGATATTTTACATAGATTGTAATATATATTTACTGTCTTTTATGATATTTTATTTAGAGTGTATAATATACATTTGGTGTAATTTTTGATATTTTATGAACAGTATATTAAATATAATTACTGAATATTTTGATAGTTTATTTACACTATATATAACACATATTTGGTGTACTTTTTGATATTTTATGTACAGTAGATAATATATACTTACTGTAATTTTTGATATTTTATTTACAGTATGTAAAATGTATTTGGTGTAGTTTTAGTTAATATTATATATACAATATATGAAATATATTTACTGTACTTTTTGATATTTTATGTACAGTATATAATATATATTTGGTGTACTTTTGATATTTTATGTAAATTATATACTGTATATTTGGTGTAGTGTTTGATATTTTACATAGAGTGTAATATATATTTACTGTCCTTTTTGATATTTTATTTAGAGTGTAGAATATACATTTGGTGTAATTTTTGATATTTTATGTACAGTATATTAAATATAATTACTGAAGATATTGATAGTTTATTTACAGTATATATAACACACATTTGGTGTACTTTTTGATATTTTATGTACAGTAGATAATATATACTTACTGAAATTTTTGATATTTTATTTACAGTATGTAAAATGTATTTGGTGTAGTTTTAGTTAATATTATATGTACAATATATGAAATATATTTACTGTACTTTTTGATATTTTATGTAAAGTATATAATATATATTTGGTGTACTTTTGATATTTTATGTAAATTATAAAATATATATTTGGTGTAGTTTTTGATATTTTACATAGAGTGTAATATATATTTACTGTCCTTTTTGATATTTTATTTAGAGTGTATAATATACATTTGGTGTAATTTTTGATATTTTATGTACAGTATATTAAATATAATTACTGAAGATTTTGATAGTTTATTTAGAGTATATATAACACATATTTGGTGTACTTTTTGATATTTTATGTTCAGTAGATAATATATACTTGCTGTAATTTTTGATATTTTATTTACAGTATGTAAAATGTATTCGGTGTAGTTTTAGTTAATAGTATATGTACAAAATATGAAATATATTTACTGTACTTTTGATATTTTATGTACAGTATATAATATATATTTGGTGTACTTTTGATATTTTATGTACAGTATGTAATATATATTTGGTGTACTTTGATATTTTATGTAAATTATATAATATATATTTGGTGTAGTTTTTGATATTGTACATAGAGTGTAATATATATTTACTGTCCTTTTTGATATTTTATTTAGAGTGTATAATATACATTTGATGTAATTTTTGATATTTTATGTACAGTATATTAAATATAATTACTGAAGATTTTGATAGTTTATTAACAGTATAAATAACACATATTTGGTGTACTTTTTGATATTTTATGTACAGTAGATAATATATACTTACTGAAATTTTTTATATTTTATTTACAGTATGTAAAATGTATTTGGTGTACTTTTAGTTAATATTATATGTACAATATATGAAATATATTTACTGTACTTTTTGATATTTTATGTACAGTATATAATATATATTTGGTGTACTTTTGATATTTTATGTAAATTATATAATATATATTTGGTGTAGATTTTGATATTTTATATAGAGTGTAATATATATATACTGTCCTTTTTTGATATTTTATTTAGAGTGTATAATATACATTTGGTGTAATTTTTGATATTTTATGTACAGTACATTAAATATAATTACTGAAGATTTTGATAGTTTATTTACAGTATATATAACACATATTTGGTGTACTTTTTGACATTTTGTTTACAGTAGATAATATATACTTACTGTAGTTTTTGATATTTTATTTACAGTATATAAAATGCATTTGGTGTAGTTTTAATTAATATTATATGTACAATATATGAAATATATTTACTGTACTTTTTGATATTTTATGTACATTATATAATATATATTTGGTGTACTTTTGATATTTTATGTAAATTATATAATATATATATGGTGTAGTTTTTGATATTTTACATAGAGTGTAATATATATTTACTGTCCTTTTTGATATTTTATTTAGAGTGTGTAATATACATTTGGTGTAATTTTTGATATTTTATGTACAGTATATTAAATATAATTACTTAAGAATTTGATAGTTGATTTACAGTATATATAACACATATTTGGTGTACTTTTTGATATTTTATGTACAGTAGATAATGTATACCTACTGCAATTTTTGATATTTTATTTAGAGTATGTAAAAAGTATTTGGTGTACTTTTAGTTAATATTATATGTACAATATATGAAATACATTTACTGTACTTTTTGATATTTTATGTACAGTATATAATATATATTTGGTGTACTTTTGATATTTTATGTAAATTATATAATATATATTTGGTGTAGTTTTTGATATTTTACATAGAGTGTAATATATATTTACTGTCCTTTTTGATATTTTATTTAGAGTGTATAATATACATTTGGTGTAATTTTTGATATTTTATGTACAGTATATTAAATATAATTACTGAAGATATTGATAGTTTATTTAGAGTATATATAACACATATTTGGTGTACTTTTTGATATTTTATGTACAGTAGATAATATATACTTACTGTAATTTTTGATATTTTATTTACAGTATGTAAAATGAATTTGGTGTAGTTTTAGTTAATATTATATGTACAATATATGAAATATATTTACTGTACTTTTTGATATTTTATGTACAGTTTATAATATATATTTGGTGTACTTTTGATATTTTATGTAAATTATATAATATATATTTGGTGTAGTTTTTCAAATTTTACATAGAGTGTAATATATATTTACTGTCCTTTTTGATATTTTATTTAGAGTGTATAATATACATTTAGTGTAATTTTTGATATTTTATGAACAGTATATTAAATATAATTAGTGAAGATTTTGATAGTTTATTTACAGTATATATAACACATATTTGGCGTACTTTTTGATATTTTATGTACAGTAGATAATATATACTTACTGTAATTTTTGATATTTTATTTACAGTATGTAAAATGTATTTGGTGTAGTTTTAGTTAGTATTATATGTACAATATATGGAATATATTTACTGTACTTTTTGATATATTATGTACAGTATATAATATATATTTGGTGTACTTTTGATATTTTATGTAAATTATATACTACATATTTGGTGTAGTTTTTGATATTTTACATAGAGTGTAATATATATTTACTGTCCTTTTTGATATTTTATTTAGAGTGTATAATATACATTTGGTGTAATTTTTGATATTTTATGTACAGTATATTAAATATAATTACTGAAGGTTTTGATAGTTTATTTACAGTATATATAACACATCTTTGGTGTACTTTTTGATATTTTATGTACAGTAGATAATATATACCTACTGTAATTTTTGATATTTTATTTACCGTATGTAAAATGTATTTGGTGTACTTTTAGTTAATATTATATGTACAATATATGAAATATATTTACTGTACTTTTTGATATTTTATGTACAGTATATAATATATCTTTGGTGTACTTTTGATGTTTTATGTAAATTATATAATATATATTTGGTGTAGTTTTTGATATTTTACATAGAGTGTAATATATATTTACTGTCCTTTTTGAAATTTTATTTAGAGTGTATAATATACATTTGGTGTAATTTTCGATATTTTATGTACAGTACATTAAATATAATTACTGAAGGTATTGATAGTTTATTTACAGTATATATAACACATATTTGGTGTGCTTTTTGATATTTTATGTACAGTAGATAATATATACTTACTGTAATTTTTGATATTTTATTTACAGTATGTAAAATGTATTTGGTGTAGTTTTAGTTAATATTATATGTACAATATATGAAATATATTTACTGTACTTTTTGATATTTTATGTACAGTTTATAATATATATTTGGTGTACTTTTGATATTTTATGTAAATTATATAATATATATTTGGTGTAGTTTTTCAAGTTTTACATAGAGTGTAATATATATTTACTGTCCTTTTTGATATTTTATTTAGAGTGTGTAATATACATTTGGTGTAATTTTTGATATTTTATGAACAGTATATTAAATATAATTACTGAAGATTTTGATAGTTTATTTACAGTATATATAACACATATTTGGCGTACTTTTTGATATTTTATGTACAGTAGATATATACTTACTGTAATTTTTGATATTTTATTTACAGTATGTAAAATGTATTTGGTGTAGTTTTAGTTAGTATTATATGTACAATATATGGAATATATTTACTGTACTTTTTGATATTTTATGTACAGTATATAATATATATTTGGTGTACTTTTGATATTTTATGTAAATTATATAATATATATTTGGTGTAGTTTTTGATATTTTACATAGAGTGTAATATATATTTACTGTCCTTTTTGATATTTTATTTAGAGTGTATAATATACATTTGGTGTAATTTTTGATATTTTATGAACAGTATATTAAATATAATTACTGAATATTTTGATAGTTTATTTACACTATATATAACACATATTTGGTGTACTTTTTGATATTTTATGTACAGTAGATAATATATACTTACTGTAATTTTTGATATTTTATTTACAGTATGTAAAATGTATTTGGTGTAGTTTTAGTTAATATTATATGTACAATATATGAAATATATTTACTGTACTTTTTGATATTTTATGTACAGTATATAATATATATTTGGTGTACTTTTGATATTTTATGTAAATTATATACTGTATATTTGGTGTAGTATTTGATATTTTACATAGAGTGTAATATATATTTACTGTCCTTTTTGTTATTTTATTTAGAGTGTAGAATATACATTTGGTGTAATTTTTGATATTTTATGTACAGTATATTAAATATAATTACTGAAGATTTTGATAGTTTATTTACAGTATATATAACACATATTTGGTGTACTTTTTGATATTTTATGTACAGTAGATAATATATACTTACTGAAATTTTTGATATTTTATTTACAGTATGTAAAATGTATTTGGTGTAGTTTTAGTTAATATTATATGTACAAGATATGAAATATATTTACTGTACTTTTTGATATTTTATGTAAAGTATATAATATATATTTGGTGTACTTTTGATATTTTATGTAAATTATAAAATATATATTTGGTGTAGTTTTTGATATTTTACATAGAGTGTAATATATATTTACTGTCTTTTTGATATTTTATTTAGAGTGTATAATATACATTTGGTGTAATTTCTGATATTTTATGTACAGTATATTAAATATAATTACTGAAGATTTTGATAGTTTATTTACAGTATATATAACACATATTTGGTGTACTTTTTGATATTTTATGTTCAGTAGATAATATATACTTACTGTAATTTTTGATATTTTATTTACAGTATGTAAAATGTATTTGGTGTAGTTTTAGTTAATAGTATATGTACAAAATATGAAATATATTTACTGTACTTTTTGATATTTTATGTACAGTATATAATATATATTTGGTGTACTTTTGATATTTTATGTACAGTATGTAATATATATTTGGTGTACTTTGATATTTTATGTAAATTATATAATATATATTTGGTGTAGTTTTTGATATTATACATAGAGTGTAATATATATTTACTGTCCTTTTTGATATTTTATTTAGAGTGTATAATATACATTTGATGTAATTTTTGATATTTTATGTACAGTATATTAAATATAATTACTGAAGATTTTGATAGTTTATTAACAGTATAAATAACACATATTTCGTGTACTTTTTGATATTTTATGTACAGTAGATAATATATACATACTGAATTTTTGATATATTATTTACAGTATATAAAATGTATTTGGTGTAGTTTTAGTTAATAGTATATGTACAAAATATGAAATATATTTACTGTACTTTTTGATATTTTATGTACAGTATATAATATATACTTGGTGTACTTTTGATATTTTATGTAAATTATATAATATATACGGTGTAGTTTTTGATATTTTACATAGAGTGTAATATATATTTACTGTCCTTTTTGATATTTTATTTAGAGTGTATAATATACATGTGTTGTAATTTTTGATATTTTATGTACAGTATATTAAATATAATTACTGAAGGTTTTGATAGTTTATTTACAGTATATATAACACATATTTGGTGTACTTTCTGATATTTTATGTACAGTAGATAATATACACTTACTGTAATTTTTGATATTTTATTTACAGTATGTAAAATGTATTTGGTGTAGTTTTAGTTAATATTATATGTACAATATATGAAATATATTTACTGTACTTTTTAATATTTTATGTACAGTTTATAATATATATTTGGTGTACTTTTGATATTTTATATAAATTATATAATATATATTTGGTGTAGTTTTTCATATTTTACAATGAGTGTAATATATATTTACTGTCCTTTTTGATATTTTATTTAGAGTGTATAATATACATTTGGTGTAATTTTTGATATTTTATGTGCAGTATATTAAATATAATTACTGAAGATTTTGATAGTTTATTTACAGTATATATAACACATATTTGGCTTACTTTTTGATATTTTATGTACAGTAGATAATCTATACTTACTGCAATTTTAGATATTTTATTTACAGTATGTAAAATGTATTTGGTGTAGTTTTAGCTAGTATTATATGTACAATATATGAAATATATTTACTGTAGTTTTTGATATTTTATGTACAGTATATAATATATATTTGGTGTACTTTTGATATTTTATGTAAATTATATAATATATATTTTGTGTAGTTTTTGATATTTTACATAGAGTGTAATATATATTTACTGTCCTTTTTGATATTTTATTTAGAGTGTATAATATACATTTGGTGTAATTTTTGATATTTTATGTACAGTATATTAAATATAATTACTGAAAATTTTGATAGTTTATTTACAGTATATATAACACATATTTGGTGTACTTTTTGATATTTTATGTACAGTAGATAATATATACTTACTGTAATTTTTGATATTTTGTTTACAGTATGTAAAATGTATTTGGTGTACTTTTATTTAATATTATATGTACAATATATGAAATATATTTACAGTACTTTATGATATTTTATGTACACTATATAATATATATTTGGTGTACTTTTGATATTTTATGTAAATTATATAATATATATTTGGTGTAGTTTTTGATATTTTACATAGAGTGTAATATATATTTACTGTCATTTTTGATATTTTATTTAGAGTGCATAATATACATTTGGTGTAATTTTTGATATTTTATGAACATTATATTAAATATAATTACTGAAGATTTTGATAGTTTATTTACAGTATATATAATACATATTTGGTGTACTTTTTGATATTTTATGTACAGTAGATAATATATACTTACTGTAATTTTTGATATTTTATTTACAGTATGTAAAATGTATTTCGTGTACTTTTAGTTAATATTATATGTACAATATATGAAATATATTTACTGTACTTTTTGATATTTAATGAACAGTATATAATATATATTTGGTGTACTTTTGATATTTTATGTAAATTATATAATATATATTTGGTGTAGTTTTTCATATTTTACATAGAGTGTAATATATATTTACTGTCATTTTTGATATTTTATTTAGAGTGTATAATATACATTTGTTGTAATTTTTGATATTTTATGTACAGTATATTATATATAATTACTGAAGATTTTGATAGTTTATTTACAGTATACATAACACATATTTGGTGTACTTTTTGATACTTTATGTACAGTAGATAATATATACTTACTGAAATTTTTGATATTTTATTTACAGTATGTAAAATATATTTGGTGTAGTTTTAGTTAATATTATATGTACAATATGTGAAATATATTTACTGTACTTTTTGATATTTTATGTACAGTTTATAATATATATTTGGTGTACTTTTGATATTTTCTGTAAATTATATAATATATATTTGGTGTAGTTTTTGATATTTTACATAGAGTGTAATATATATTTACTGTCCTTTTTGATATTTTATTTAGAGTGTATAATATACATTTGTTGTAATTTTTGATATTTTATGTGCAGTATATTAAATATAATTATTGAAGATTTTGATAGTTTATTTACAGTATATATAACACATATTTGGTGTACTTTTTGATATTTTATGTACAGTAGATAATATATACTTACTGTAATTTTTGATATTATATTTACAGTATGTAAAATGTATTTGGTGTAGTTTTAGTTAGTATTATATGTACAATATATGAAATATATTTACTGTACTTTTTGATATTTTATGTACAGTATATTAGATATATTGGGTGTCCTTTTTATATTTTATCTAAATTATATAATATATATTTGGTGTAGTTTTTGATAATTTACAAAGAGTGTAATATATATTTACTGTATTTTTCATATTTTATTTAGAGTATATAATATACATTTGGGGTAATTTTTGATATTTTATGTACAGTATAATAAATATAATTTCTGTAGTTTATCATAGTTTATTTACAGTATATATAACACATATTTGGGGTACTTTTTGATATTTTATGTACAGTATGTAATATATATTTACTGTACATTTTGAAATTTTATTTACAGTATATAAAATGTATTTGCTGTACTTTTAGTTAATATTATATGTATAATCTATGAAACATATTTACTGTAGATTTTGATATTTTATGTACAGTATATAAGTCATATTTAGTGTCCTTTTGATATTTTATGTAAATTATAAAATATATATTTGGTGTAGTTTGTGATATTTTACATAGGGTGTGTAATATATATTTACTGTACCTTTTGATATTTTATTTACAGTATATAATATACATTTGGTGTAATCTTTGATATTTTATGTACAGTATATTAAATATAATAAGTGTAGTTTTTCATAGTTTATTTAGAGTATATATAACACATATTTGGGGTACTTTTTGATATTTTATGTACAGTATGTAATATATATTTACTGTACTTTTTGATATTTTATTTACAGTATATAAAATTTATTTGGTGTACTTTTAGTTAATATTATATGTTCAATATATGAAATATATTTCCTGTACTTTTTGTTATTTTATGTACAGTATATAAGATATATTTGGTGTCCTTTTGATATTTTATGTAAATTATATAATATATATTTGGTGTAGTTTTTGATATTTTACATAGGGTGTGTAGTATATATTTACTGTCCTTTTTGATAGTTTATTTACAGTATATAATATACATGTGGTGTAATTTTTGATATTTTATATACAGTATATTCAATATAACTACTGTAGTTTTTGATAGTTTATATACAGTATATATAACACATATTTGGTTTACTTTTTCGTATTTTATGAACTGTATGTAATATATATTTAGTGTAATTTTTGATATTTTATTTACACTATATAAAATGTATTTGGTGTACTGTTAGTTAATATATGTACAATATATGAAATATATATACTGTACATTTTGATATTTTATGTACAGTATATAAGATATACTTGGTGTCCTTTTGATATTTTATGTAAATCATAAAATATATATTTGGTGTAGATTGTGATATTATACATATGGTGTGTAATATATATTTACTGTATTTTTTGATATTTTATTTACTCTATATAATATACATTAGGTGTAATTTTTGATATTTTATGTAGAGTATATTAAATATAATTACTGTAGATTTTATACTTTATTTACAGTATATATAACACATATTTGGTGTACTTTTTGATATTTTATGTACAGTATGTAATACATATTTACAGTACTTTTTGATATTTTATTTACAGTTTATAAAATGTATTTTGTGTACTGTTAGTTAATATTATATGTACAATATATGAAATATACTTACTGTATTTTTGATATTTTATGTACAGTATATAAGATATATTTGGTGTCCTTTTGATATTTTCTGTAAATTATATAATATATATTTGCTTTCGATTGTGATATTTTACATGTGTTGTGTAATATATATTTACTGTACTTTTTGATATTTTATTTATACTATATAAAATGTATTTGGTGTACTTTTAGTTAATATTATATGTACAAAATATGAAATATATTTACTGTACTTTTTGATATTTTATTTACAGTATATAATATACATTTGGTGTAATTTTTGATATTTCATGTACAGTATATTCAATATAATTACTGTAGTTTCTTATAGTTTATTTACAGTATATAAAGCACATATTTGGTGTACTTTTTGATATTTTATTTAAAGTATAGAAAATGTATTTGGTGTACTTTTAGTTAATATTATATATACAATATAAGGAATATATTTACTGTATTTTTGATATTTTATGTACAGTATATAAGATATATTTGGTGTCCTTCTGATATTTTATGTTAATTATATAATATATATTTGTTGTAGTTATTGATATTTTACATAGGGTGTGTAATATATATTTACTGTACTTTTTGATATTTTATTTACAGTATATAATATTCATTTGGTGTAATTTTTGATATTTTATGTACAGTATATTAAATATAATTACAGTAGTTTTTGATAGTTTATTTACAGTATATATAACACTTATTTGTTGTACTTTTTGATATTTTATGTACAGTATGTAATATATATTTACTTTACTTTTTGATATTTTATTTACAGTATATAAAATGTATTCGGTGTACTTTTAGTTAATATTATATGTTCAATATATGAAATATATTTACTGTACTTTTTGATATTTTATGTACAGTATATTAGATATATTTGTTGTCCTTTTTATATTTTATGTAAATTATATAATATATATTTGGTGTAGTTTTTGATAATTTACATAGAGTGCAATATATATTTACTGTCTTTTTTCATATTTTATTTAGAGTATATAATATACATTTGGTGTAATTTTTGATATTTTAAGTACAGTATAATAAATATAATTTCTGTAGTTTATCATAGTTTATTTACAGTATATATAACACATATTTGGTGTACTTTTTGATATTTTATGTACAGTATGTAATATATATTCACTGAAATTTTGGATATCTTATTTACAGTATATAAAATGTATTTGTTGTACTTTTAGTTAATATTATTTGTATAATCTATGAAACATATTTACTGTAGATTTTGATATTTTATGTACAGTATATAAGTTATATTTAGTGTCATTTGGTGTAATTTTTGATATTTTATGTACAGTATATTAAATATAATAACTGTAGTTTTTCATGGTTTATTTAGAGTATATATAACACATATTTGTGGTACTTTTTGATATTTTACGTACAGTATGTAATATATATTTACTGTACTTTTTGATATTTTATTTACAGTATATAAAATGTATTTGGTGTACTTTTAGTTAATATTATATGTACAATGGTTGAAATATATTAACTGTACTTTTTGATATTTATGTACAGTATATAACATATATTTGGTGTCCTTTTGATATTTTATGTAAAGTATATAATATATATTAGCTGTAGTTTTTGATATTTTACATAGGGTGTGTAGTAAATATTTACTGTACTTTTTGATATTTTATTTACAGTGTATATTATACATTTGGTGTATTTTTTGATATTTTATGTACAGTATATTAAATATGAGTACTGTAGATTTTGATAGTTTATTTAGAGTATATATAACACATATTTGGTGTACTTTTTGATATTGTATGTACAGTATGTAATATATATTTACTGTAATTTTTGATATTTTATTTGGAGTATATAAAATGTATTTGGTGTACTTTTAGTTAATATTATATGTACAATATATGAAATATATTTACTGTATATTTTGATATTTTATGTACAGTATAAAAGGTATATTTGGTGTCCTTTTGATATTTTATGTAATTTATATGATATATATTTGGTGTAGTTTGTGATATTGTACATAGGTGTTTAATAATATTTACTGAACTTTTTGGTATTTTATTTACATTAAAAAATATACATTTGGTGTAATTTTTGATATTTTATGTACAGTATATTAAATATAATTACTGTAGTTTTTGATAGTTTATTAACAGTATATATAACACATATTTGGTGTACTTTTTGATATTTTATGTACAGTATGTAATATATATTCACTGAAATTTTGGATATCTTATTTACAGTATATAAAATGTATTTGGTGTACTTTTAGTTAATATTATATGTACAATATATGAAATATATTTACTGTACTTTTTGATATTTTATGTACAGTATATAAGATATAATTGGTGTCCTTTTGATATTTTATGTAAATTATATAATATATATTTGGTGTAGACTGTGATATTTTACATATGGTGTGTAATATATATTTACAGTACTTTTTGATATTTTATTTACAGTAAATAACGTACATTTGGTGTAATTTTTGATATTATATGTATAGTAAATTAAATATAATTACTGTAGTTTTCGATAGTTTGTTTAGAGTATATATAACACATATTTTGTGTACTTTTTGATGTTTTATGTACAGTATGTAATATATATTTACTGTAATTTTTGGTATTTTATTTACAGTATATAGAATGTATTCGGTAAACTTTTAGTTAATATTATATGTACAATATGTGAAATATATTTACTGTACATTTTAATATTTTATGTACAGTATATAAGATATATTTGGTGTCCTTTTGATATTTTATGAATATTATATAATATATATTTGGTGTAGTTTTTGATATTTTACATAGGGTGTGTAATATATATTTACTCTACTTTTTGATATTTTATTTACAGTATAGAATACATTTGGGGTAATTTTGTATATTTTATGTACAGTATATTAAATATAATTATTGTAGTTTTTCATAGTTTATTTAGAGTATATATAACACATATTTGGTGTACTTTTTGATATTTTATGTACATTATGTAATATATATTTACTGTACTTTTAGATATTCTATTTACACTACATAAAATGTATTTGGTGTACTTTTAGTTAATATTATATGCACAATATATGAAATATATTTACTGTACTTTTTGATATTTTATGTACAGTATATAAGATATACTTGCTGTCCTTTTGATATTTTATGTAAATTATATAATATATATTTGGTGTAGTTTTTGATATTTTACATAGGGTGTGCAGTATATATTTACTGTCCTTTTTGATATTTTATATACAGTATATAACATACATTTGGTGTAATTTTTGATATTTTATATACAGTATATTAAATATAATTTCTGTAGTTTTTGATAGTTTATTTACAGTATATATAACACATATTTGGTGTACATTTTTATATTTTATGTATTGTAAGTAATATATATTTACTGTAGTTTTTGATATTTTATTTACAGTGCATAAAATGTATTTGGTGTAATTTTAGTTAACATTATATGTACAATATATGAAATATATTTTCTGTAATTTTTGATATTTTATGTACAGTATATAATATATATATGGTGTACTTTTGATATTTTATGTAAATTATATAATATATATTTTGTGTAGTTTGTGATATTATACATAGGTTGCGTAATATATATTTACTGTCCTTTTTCATATTTTAATTAGTGTATATAATATACATTTGGTGTAATTTTTGATATTTTATGTACAGTATATTAAATATAATTACTGTAGATTTTATAGTTTATTTAGAGTATATATAACACATATTTGGTGAACTTTTTGATATTTTATGTACAGTATATAATACATATTTACTGTACTTTTTGATATTTTATTCACACTATATAAAATGTATTTGGTGTACTTTTAGTTAATATTATATGTACAATATATGAAATATATTTACTGTATTTTTGATATTTTATGTACAGTATATAAGATATATATGGTGTCCTTTTGACATTTTATATAAATTATATAATATATATTTGGTGTAATTTTTGATATTTTACATAGGGTGTGTAGTATATATTTACTGTCCTTTTTGATATTTTATTTACAGTATATATTATACATTTGGTGTAATTTTTGATATTTTATGTACAGTATATTAAATATAAGTAATGTAGTATTTGATAGTTTATTTACAGTATATATAACACATATTTGGTGTACTTTTTGATAATTTATGTACAGTATGTAATATATATTTACTGTACTCTTTGAAATATTATTTACAGTATATGAAATGTATTTGTTGTACTTTTAGTTAATATTATATGTACAATATATGAAACCTATTTACTGTACTTTTTGGTATTTTATGTACAGTATATAAGATATATTTGGTGGCCTTTTGATATTTTATGTAAATTATATAATATATATTTGGTGTAGTTTTTTATATTTTACATAGGTTGTGTTATATATATTTACTGTAATTTTTGATATTTTATTAACAGTATATAATATACATTTGGTGTAATTTTTGATATTTTATTTACAGTATATTAATTATATTTACTGTAGTTATTCATAGTTTATTTACATTATATATAACACATATTTGGGGTACTTTTTGATATTTTATGTACAGTATGTAACATATATTTACTCGCATTTTGATATTTTATTTACAGTATATAAAATGTAATTGGTGTACTTTTAGTTAATATTATATGTACAATATATGAAATATATTTATGGTACTTTTTGATATTTTATGTACAGTATACAATATATAATTTGTGTCCTTTTTATATTTTACGTAAATTATATAATATATATTTGGTGTAGTTTTTGATATTTTACATAGGGTGTGTCATATATATTTACTGTCCTTTTTGATATTTTATTTACAGTATATAATATACATTTGTTGTAGTTTTTGACATTTTATGTACACCATAATAAATATAATTACTGTAGTTTTTGATAGTTGATTTACAGTATATATAACACATATTTGGTGTACTTTTTGATATTTTATGTACAGTATGTAATATATGTTTACTGTAATTTTGATATTTTATTTACAGTATATAAAATGTATTTGGTGTACTTTTAGTTAATATTATATGTACAATATTTGAAATATATTTACTGTACTTTTTGATATTTTATGTACAGTATATAAGATATACTTGGTGTCCTTTATATATTTTATTTAAATTATATAATATATATTTGGTGTAGTTTTTGATTTTTTACATAGAGTGTAATATGTATTTACTGTACTTTTTGATATTTTATTTACAGTATATAATATACATTTAGTGTAATTTTTGATAATTTATGTACAGTATATTAAATATAATTACTGTAGTTTTTGATAGTTTATGTACAGTATATGTAACACATATTTGGTGTACTTTTTGATGTTTTATGTACAGTATGTAATATATATTTACTGCACTTTTTGATATTTTATTTACAGTATATAAAATGTATTTGGTGTACTTTTAGTTAATATTATATGTACAATGTATGAAATATATTTACTGTAAATTTGATATTTATGTACAGTATATAACATATATTTGGTGTCCTTTTGATATTTTATGTAAAGTATATAATATATATTTGGGGTAGTTTTTGATATTTTACATAGGGTGTGTAGTATATATTTACTGTACTTTTTGATATTTTATTTACAGTATATGTTATACATTTGGTGTAATTTTCGATATTTTACGTACAGTATATTAAATATAAGTACTGTAGTTTTTGATAGTTTATTTACAGCATATATAACACATATTTGGTGTACTTTTTGATATTTTATGTACATTAAGTAATATATATTTACTATACTATTTGATATTTTATTTACAGTATATAAAATGTATTTGGTGTAATTTTAGTTAATATTATATGCACAATATATGAAATATATTTACTGTAATTTTTGATATTTTATGTACAGTACATAGTATATATTTGCTGTCCTTTTGATATTTTATGTAAATTATATAATGTATATTTGGTGTAGTTTTTGATATTTTACATAGGGTGTGTAATATATATTTACTGTCCTATTTCATATTTTATTTAGGGTATATAATATACATTTGGTGTAATTTTTGATATTTTATGTACAGTCTATTAAATATAATTACTGTAGTTTTTGATAGTTTACAGTATATATAACACATATTTGGTGTACTTTTTGACATTTTATGTACAGTATGTAATATATATTTACTGTAATTTTTGATAATTTATTTACAGTATATAAAATGTATTTGGTGTACTTTTAGTTAATATTATATGTACAATATATGAAATATATTTACTGTAGTTTTTGATATTTTACGTACATTATATAAGATATATTTGTTGTGCTTCCGATATTTTTTGTAAATTATATAATATATATTTGGTGTAAATTTGGATATTTTACATAGGGTGTGTAATATATATTTACTGTATTTTGGATATTTTATTTACAGTATACAATGTACATTTGGAGTAATTTTTGATATTTTATGTACAGTATATTGAATATAATTACTGTAGTTTTTGATAGTTTATTTACAGTATATATAACACATATTTGGTGTACTTTTTGATATTTTATGTACAGTATGTTATATATATTTACTGTACTTTTGATATTTTATTTACAGTATATAAAATGTATTTGCTCTACTTTTAGTTAATATTATATGTACAATATATGAAACATATTTACTGTAGTTTTTGATATTTTACGTACTGTATATAGGATATATTTGTGTCCTTCCGATATTTTTTGTAAATTATATTATATATATTTGGTGTAATTTTTGATATTTTACATAGGGTGTGTAAAATATATTTACTGTATTTTGGATATATTATTTACACTACATAATGTACATTTGGAGTAATTTTTGATATTTTATGTACAGTATATTAAATATAATTACTGTAGTTTTTGATAGTTTATTTACAGTATATATAACACATATTTGGTGTACTTTTTGATATTTTATGTACAGCATGTAATATATATTTACTGTATTTTTGGTATTTTATTTACAGTATAAAAATTTATTTGGTGTATTTTTAGTTAATATTATGTGTACACTATATGAAATATATTTACTGTACTTTTTGATATTTTATGTACAGTATGTAATATATATTTACTGTACTTTTTGATATTTTATTTACAGTATATAAAATGTATTTGGTGTACTTTTGGTTAATATTATATATACAATATATGAAATATATTTACTGTACTTTTTGATATTTTATATAGAGTATATAAGATATATTTGGTGTCCTTTCGATATTTTATGTAAATTATATAATATATATTTGGTGTAGTTTTTGATATTTTACATAGTGTGTGTAGTATATATTTACTGTCCTTTTTGATATTTATTTACAGTATATAATTTACAGTTGGTGTAATTTTTGATAATTTATATAGCGTACATTGAATATAATTACTGTAGTTTTTGATAATTACATTATATATAACACATATTTGGTGTACTGTTTGATATTTTATGTACAGTATGTAATATATCTTTACTGTAATTTTTGATATTTTATTTACAGTATATAAAATGTATTTGGTGTACTTTTAGTTAATATTATATGTACAATATATGAAATATATTTACTGTAGTTTTTTTTATTTTACATACAGTATATAAGATATATTTGGTGTCCATCCGATATTTTTTGTAAATTATATAATATATATTTGGTGTAAATTTGGATATTTTACATAGGGTGTGTAATATATATTTACTGTATTTTGGATATTTTATTTACAGTATATAATATACATTTGGTGTAATTTTTGATATTTTATGTACAGTATATTGAATATAATTACTGTAGTATTTGATAGTTTATTTACAGTATATATAACACATATTTGGTGTACTTTTTGATATTTTATGTACAGTATGTAATATATTTACTGTACATTTTGATATTTTATTTACAGTATATAAAATGTATTTCGTGTTCTTTTAGTTAATATTATATGTACAATATATGAAATATATTTACTGTACATTTTGATATTTCATGTACATTATTTAAGATATATTTGGTGTCCTTTTGATATTTTATGTAAATTATATAATATATATTTGGTGTAGTTTATGATATTTTACATAGGGTGCGTAATATAGATTTACTGTCGTTTTTCATATTTTATTTAGAGTATATGATATACATTTGGTGTAATTTTTGATATTTTACATACAGTATAATAAATGTAATTACTCTAGATTTTGATAGTTTATTTACAGTATATATAACACATATTTGGTGTACTTTTTGGTATTTTATGTACAGTATGTAATATATATTTACTGTACTTTTTGATAATTTATTTACAGTATATAAAATATATTTGGTGAACTTTTACTTAATATTATATGTACAATATATGAAATATACTTAGTGTACTTTTTGATATTTTATGTACAGTATATAAGATATATTTGGTGTACTTTTAATATTTTTTGTAAATTATATAACATATATTTGACGTAGTTTTTGATATTTTACATAGGGTGTAATATATATTTATTGTCCTTTTTGATATTTTATTTACGGTGAATAATATATATTTGGTGTAATTTATCATATTTTATGTACAGTATATTAAATATAATTACTGTAGTTTTTGATAATTACAGTATATATAACACATATTTGCTGTACTTTTTGGTATTTTATGTACAGTATGTAATATGTATTTACTGTAATTTTTGATATTTTATTTACAGTATATAAAATGTATTTGGTGTACATTTAGTTAATATTACATGTACAATATATGAAATATATTTACTGTAGTTTTTGATATTTTACGTACAGTATATAAGATATATTTGGTGTCCTTCCGAAATTTTTTGTAAATTGTATAATATATATTTGGTGTAATTTTTGATATTTTACATAGGGTGTGTAATATATATTTACTGTATTTTGGATATATTATTTACACTATATAATGTACATTTGGAGTAATTTTTGATATTTTATGTATAGTATATTAAATATAATTACTGTAGTTTTTCATAGCTTATTTACAGTATATATAACACATATTTGGTGTACTTTTTTATATTTTATGTACTGTATGTAATATATATTTACTGTACTTTTTGATATTTTATTTACAGTATATAAAATGTATTTGGTGTACTTTTAGTTAATATTATATGTACAATATATGAAATATATTTACTGTACTTTTTGATATTTTATGTACAGTATATAAGATATATTTGGTGTCCTTCTGATATTTATTGTAAGTTGTATAATATATATTTGGTGTAGTTTTTGATATCTTACATAGTGTGTGTCATATATATTCACTGTCCTTTTTGATATTTAATTTAAGGTATAAAATACACATTTGGTGTGATTTTTGATATTTTATGTACAGTATATTAAATATAATTACTGTAGTTTTTGATAGTTTACAGTATATATAACACGTATTTGGTGTACTTTTTGATATTTTATGTACAGTATGTAATATATATGTACTGTAATTTTTGATATTTTATTTACCCTACATAAAATGTATTTGGTGTACTTTTAGTTAATATTATATGTACAATATATGAAATATATTTACTGTACTTTTTGATATTTTATGTACAGTATATAAGATATATTTGGTGTCCATTTGATATTTTATGTAAATTATGTAATATATATTTGGTGTAGTTTGTGATATTTTACATTGGGTGTGTAATATATATTTACTGTATTTTTGATATCTTATTTACAGTATATAATATACATTTGGTGTAATTTTTGATATTTTATGTACAGTATGTTAAATATAAATACTGTAGTTTTGATAGTTTATTTACAGTATATATAACACATATTTGGTGTACTTTTTGGTATTTTATGTACAGTATGTAATATATATTTAGTGTAATTTTTGATATTTTATATACAGTATAGAAAATGTATTTGGTGTACTTTTAGTTAATAATATATGTGCAATATATGAAATATATATACTGTACTTTTTGATATTTTATGTACAGTATTTGGTGTACTTTTTGATATTTTATGTACAGTATGTAATATATATTTACTGTAATTTTTGATATTTTATTTACAGTATATAAAATGTATTTGGTGTACTTTTAGTTAATATTATATGTACAATATATGAAATATATTTACTGTAGTTTTTGATATTTTACGTACAGTATATAAGATATATTTGGTGTCCTTCCGATATTTTTTGTAAATTATATAATATGTATTTGGTGTAAATTTGGATATTTTACATAGGGTGTGTAATATATATTTACTGTATTTTGGATATTTTATTTACACCATATAATGTACATTTGGAGTAATTTTTGATATTTTATGTACAGTATATTGAATATAATTACTGTAGTTTTTGATAGTTTATTTACAGTATATATAACACATATTTGGTGTACTTTTTGATATTTTATGTACAGTATGTAATATATATTTACTTTACTTTTTGATATTTTATTTACAGTATATAAAATGTATTTGGTGTACTTTTGGTTAATATTATATGTACAATATATGAAATATATTTACTGTAGATTTTGATATTTTACGTACATTATATAGGATATATTTGGTGTCCTTGCGATATTTTTTGTAAATTATATAATATATATATGGTGTAATTTTTTATATTTTACAAAGGGTGTGTAATATATATTTACTGTATTTTGGATATATTATTTACTCTATATAATGTACATTCGGAGTAATTTTTGACATTTTATGTACAGTATATTAAATATAATTACTGTAGTTTTTGATAGTTTATTTACAGTATATATAACACATATTTGGTGTACTTTTTGATATTTTATGTACAGTATGTAATATATACTTACTGTATTTTTGATATTTTATTTACAGTATATAAAATATATTTGGTGTACTTTTAGTTAATATTATATGTACAATATATGAAATATATTTACTGTACTTTTTGATATTTTATGTACAGTATATAATATATATTTGGTGTCCTTTTGATATTTTATGTAAATTATATAATATATATTTGGTGTAGTTTTTGATATTTTACATAGGGTGTAACATATATTTACTGTCCTTTTTTATATTTTATTTACAGTATATAATATACATTTGGTGTCTTTTTTGATATTTTACGTACAGTATATTAAATATAATTACTGTAGTTTTTGATAGTTTATTTACACTATATATAACACATATTTCATGTACTTTTTGATATTTTATGTACAGTATGTAATATATATTTACTGTATTTTTGATATTTTATTTAGAGTATATAAATTATATTTGGTGTATTTTAGTTAATATTAGATGTACTGTATATGAAATATATTTACTGTACTTTTTGATATTTTATGTACAGTATATAAGATATATTTGGTGTCCTTTTGATATTTTATGTAAATTATATGATATATATTTGGTGTAGATATTGATATTTTAAATAGTGTGTGTCGTATATATTTACTGTCCTTTTTGATATATTATTTACAGTATATAATATACATTTGGTTTAATTTTTGATATTTTATGTACAGTATATTAAATATTATTTCTGTATTTTTTGATAGTTTATTTACAGTATATATAACACATATTTGGTGTACTTTTTGATATTTTATGTAGAGAATGTAATATATATTTATTGTAATTTTTGATAGATTATTTACAGCATATAAAATGTATTTGGCGTACTTTTAGTTAATATATGCACAATATATGAAATATATTTACTGTAATTTTGATATTTTATGTACAGTATATAAGATATATTTTGTGGCCTTTTGATATACTATGTAAATTTTATAATATATATTTGGTGTAGTTTTTGATATTTTACTTATGGTGTGTAATATATATTTCATGTATTTTTGATATTTTATTTAGTGTATATAATATACATTTGGTGTAATTTTTGATGTTTTATGTACAGTATATTAAATAAAATTACTGTAGTTTGTGATAGTTTTTTTACAGTACATATAACACATATTTGGTGTACTTTTTGATATTTTATGTACAGTATGTAATATACATTTACAGTACTTTTTGATATTTTATTTACAGTATATAAAATGTATTTGGTGTACTTTTAGTTAATATTATATATACAATATATGAAATATATTTACTGTACATTTTGATATTTTATATACAGTATATAAGATATATTTGGTGTCCTTTTGATATTTTATGTAAATTATATAATATATATTTTTAGTGTAGTTTTTGATATTTTACATAGGGTGTGTAGTATATATTTACTGTCCTTTTTGACAGTTTATTTACAATTTATAATATACATTTGGTGTAATTTTTGATATTTTATGTACATTATATTAAATATAATTTCTGTAGATTTTGATAGTTTATTTACAGTATATATAACACATATTTGGTGTACTTTTTGATATTTTATGTACAGTATGTAATATATATTTACTGTACTTTTTGATATTTTATTTTCAGTAAAAATGTATTTGGTGTACTTTTAGTTAATCTTATATGTACAATATTTGAAAAATATTTACTGTACTTTTTGATATTTTTTTGTACAGTATAGAATATATATTTGGTGTCCTTTTGATATTTTATGTAAATTATATAATATATATTTGGTGTAGTTTTTGATAATTTACATAGGGTGTAATACATATTTACTGTCTTTTTCATATTTTATTTAGAGTATATAATATACAATTGGTGTAATTTTTGATATTTTATGTACAGTATATTAAATATAATTACTGTAGGTTTTGAGAGTTTATTTACAGTATTTATAACATATATTTGGTGTACTTTTTGATATTTTATGTAGAGTATGTAATATATATTTACTGTAATTTTTGATATTTTATTTACAGTATATAAAATGTATTTGGTGTAGTTTTAGTTAATATTATATGTACAATATATGAAATATATTTACTGTACTTTTTGATATTTTATGTACAGTATATAGTATATATTTGGTGTACTTCTGATATTTTATGTAAATTATATAATATATATTTGCTGTAGTTTTTCATATTTTACATAGGGTGTAATATATATTTACTGAAATTTTTGGTATTTTATTTAAAGTAAAAAATATACATTTGGTGTAATTTTTGATATTTTATGTACAGTATATTAAATATAATTACTGTAGTGTGTGATAGTTTATTTACAGTATATACAACACATATTTGGTGTACTTTTTGATATATTATGTACATTATGTAATATATATTCACTGAAATTTTTGATATTTTATTTACAGTATATAAAATGTATTTGGTGTACTTTTAGTTAATATTATATGTACAATATATGAAATATATTTACTGTACATTTAGATATTTTATGTACAGTATATAAGATATATTTGGTGTCCTTTTGATATTTTATGTAAATTATATATTATATATTTGGTGTAGACTGTGATATTTTACATATGGTGTGTAATATACATTTACTGTACTTTTTGATACTTTATTTACAGTAAATAACGTACATTTGGTGTAATTTTTGATATTTTATGTATAGTATATTAAATATAATTACTGTAGTTTTCGATAGTTTATTTAGAGTATATATAACACATATTTGGTGTACTTTTTGATGTTTTATGTACAGTATGTAATATATATTTACTGTAATTTTTGGTATTTTATTTACAGTATATAGAATGTATTCGGTGAACTTTTAGTTAATATTATATGTACAATATATGAAATATATTTACTGTACATTTAGATATTTTATGTACAGTATATAAGATATATTTGGTGTCCTTTTGATATTTTATGCATATTATATAATATATATTTGGTGTAGTTTTTGATATTTTACATAGGGTGTGTAATATATGTTTACTCTACTTTTGGATATTTTATTTACAGTATATAATACATTTGGGATAATTTTGTATATTTTATGTACAGTATATTAAACATAATTACTGTAGCTTTTTATAGTTTATTTAGAGTATATATAACACATATTTGGTGTCCTCTTTGATATTTTATGTACAGTATGTAATATATATTTACTGAACTTTTAGATATTCTATTTACAGTACATAAAATGTATTTGGTGTACTTTTAGTTAATATTATATGTACAATATATGAAATATATTTACTGTACATTTTGATATTTTATGTACAGTATATAAGGTATATTTGGTGTCCTTTTGATATTTTATGTAAATTATGTAATATATATTTGGTGTAGATTGTGATATTTTACATATAGTGTGTAATATATTTTTACTGTACTTTTTGATATTTTATTTACACTATATAAAAGGTACTTGGTGTACTTTTAGTTAATATTCTCTGTACAATATATGAAATATATTTACTGTAATTTTTGATATTTTATGGAGAATATAGAAGATATATTTGGTGTCCTTTTGATATTTTATGTTAATTATATAAGATATATTTGGTGTAGTTTTTGATATTTTACATAGTGTGTGTAATATATATTTACTGTACCTTTTGATATTTTTTTACAGTATATAATGTACATTTGGAGTAATTTTTGATAATTTATGTACAGTATATTAAATATCATTACGGTAGTTTTTGATAGTTTATTTACAGTATAAAGGACACATATTTGGTGTCCTTTGATATTTCATGTACATTATGTAATCTGTATTTACTGTAGTTTTTCATATTTTATTGAAAGTATATGAAATGTATTTGGTGTACTTTTAGTTAATATTATATGTAGAATATATAGAATATATTTACTGTAATTTTGATATTTTATCTACAGTGTATAATATATATTTGGTGTACTTTTGATATTTTATGTAAAGTATATAATATATATTTGGTGTAGTTTTTTATATTTTACAGAGAATGCGTAATATATGTTTACTGTGCTTTTTGATATGTTATTTACAGTATACACTATATATTTGGTGTAATTTTTGATATTTTATGTACAGTATATTAAATATAATTACTGTAGTTTTTGATAGTTTATTTACAGAATATATAACACCTATTTGGTGTACTTTCTGATATTTTATGTACAGTCTGTAATATATATTTACTGTCCTTTTTGATATTTTATTTACAGTATATAATATATATTTGGTGTAATTTTTGATATTTTATATACAGTATATTAAAGATACTTACTGTAGTTTTTGAGAGTTTATTTACAGTATATATAACACATATTTGGTTTACTTTTTTATATTTTATGAACGGTATGTAATATATATTTACTGTACTTTTTGATATTTTATTTACTGTATATAAAATGTATTTGTTGTACTTTTAGTTATTATTATATGTACAATATATGAAACATATTTACTGTACATTTTGATATTTTATGTACAGTATATAAGATATATTTGGTGTCCTTTTGATATTTTATGTAAATTATATAGTATATATTTGGTGTAGTTTGTGATATTTTACATTGGGTGTGTAATATATATTTACTGTACTTTTTGATATTTTATTTGCAGTATATAATATACATTTGGTGTACTTTTTGATATTTTATGTACATTATATTAAATATAATTACTGTAGTTTTTCATAGTTTATTTACAGTATATATAACACATATTTGGTGTACTTTTTGATATTTTATGTACAGTATGTAATATATATTTACTGTACTTTTTGATATTTTATTTACAGAATATAAAATGTATTTGATGTACTTTTAGTTAATATTATATATAGAATATATGAAATATATTTACTGTAATTTGATATTTTATGTAGATTATATAAGATATATTTGGTGTCCTTTTGACATTTTATGTAAATTATATAATATATATTTAGTGTAGTTTTTGATATTTTATGTACAGTATGTAATATATATTTACTGTAGTTTTTGATATTTTATTTACACTATATAAAATGTGTTTGGTGTACTTTTAGTTAATATTATATGCACAATATATGAAATACATTTACTGTACTTTTTGATATTTTATGTACAGTATATAAGATACATTTGGTGTCCTTTTGATATTTTATGAAAATTATATAATACATATTTGGTGTAGTTTTTGATATTTTACATAGGGTGTGTAGTATATATTAACTGTTCTTTTTGATGTATTATTTACAGTATATAATATACATTTGGTGTAATTTTTGATATTTTATGTACAGTATATTAAATATAATTACTGTAGTTTTTGAGAGTTTATTTACAGTGTAAAAGAGACATATTTGGTGTACTATTCGATATTTTATTTACAGTATGTAATATATATTTACTGTACTTTTGATATTTTATTTACAGTATATAAAATGTATTTGGTGTACTTTTAGTAAATATTATATGTACAATATATTAAATGTATTTACTGTACTTTTTGATATTTTTTATACAGTATATAAGATATATTTGGTGTCCTACTGATATTTTACATAAATTATATAATATATATTTGGTGTAGTTTTTGATATTTTACTTAGGGTGTGTAGTAAATATTTAGCGTACTTTTTGATATTTTATTTACAGTATATAATATTCATTTGGTGTAATTTTTGATATTTTATGTACAGTATATTAAACATAAGTACTGTAATTTTTGATAGTTTATGTACAGTATATATAACACATATTTGGTGTACTTTTTGATATTTTATGTACAGTATGTAATATACATTTACTGTACTTGTTGATATTTTATTTACAGTATATAAAACGTATTTGGTGTACTTTTAGTTAATATTATGTGTACAATATATGAAATATATTTACTGTACTTTTTGATATTTTATGTACAGTATATAAGATATATTTTGTGTCCTTTTGATATTTTATGTATATTATATAATATATATTTGGTGTAGTTTTTGATATTTTACATAGGGTGTGTAGTATATATTTACTGTCCTTTTTGATACTTTATTTACAGTATGTACTATACATTTGGTGTAATTTTTGATATTTTATGTACAGTATATTAAATATAAGTACTGTAGTTTTTGATAGTTTATTTACAGTATATATAACACATATTTGGTGTACTTTTTGATATTTTATGTACAGTATGTAACATATATTTACTGTAGTTTTTTATATTTTATTTCCAGTTTATAAAATGTATTTTGTGTACTTTTCGTTAATATTATATGTACAATATATGAAATATATTTACTGTACTTTTTGATATTTTATGTAAAGTATATAATATATATTTGGTGTCCTTTTGATATTTTATGTAAATTATATAATATATATTTGGTGTAGTTTTTGATATTTTACATAGGGTGTAATATATATTTATTGTCTTTTTTATATTTTATTTACAGTATATAGTATACATTTGGTGTCATTTTTGATATTTTACGTACAGTATGTTAAATATAATTACTGGAGTTTTTGATAGTTTATTTAAACTATATATAACACATATTTCATGTACTTTTTGATATATTATGTACATTATGTAATATATATTTACTGTACTTTTTGATATTTTATATACAGTATATAAAATATATTTGGTGAACTTTTAGTTAATATTATATGTACAATATATGAAATATATTACTGTACATTTTGATATTTTATGTACGGTATATAAGATATATTTTTGTGTCCTTTTGATATTTTATGTAAATTATATAATATATATTTTGTGTAGTTTTTGATAATTTACATAGTGTGTAAGATATATTAACTGTCCTTTTTCATATTTTATTTAGAGTATATAATATACATTTGGTGTAATTTTTGATATTTTATGTACAGTATATTAAATATAATTACTGTAGTTTTTGATAGTTTATATACAGTATATATAACACATATTTGGTGTACTTTTTAATATATTATGTACAGTATGTAATATATATTTACTGTAATTTTGGAATTTTATTTACAGTATGTTAAATGTATTTGGTGTAATTTTTGTTAATATTATATGTACAATATATGAAACATATTTGCTGTACATTTTGATATTTTATATACAGTATATAAGATATATTTTGTGTCCTTTTGATATTTTATGTAAATTGTATAATATATATTTGGTGTAGTTTTTGATATTTTACATAGGGTGTGTAATATATATTTAATGTAATTTTGATATTTTATTTACAGTATATAATATATATTTGGGGTAATTTTTGATATTTCATGTACAGTATATTAAATATAATTACTGCAGATTTGATAGTATATTTACAGTATGTATAACACATATTTGGTGTACTTTTTGATATTTTATATACAGTATGTAATATATATTTACTGCACCTTTTGATATTTTATTTACAGTATATAAAATGTATTCGGTGTACTTTTAGTTAATATTATATGTACAATATATGAAATATATTTACTGTACATTTTGATATTTTATGTACAGTATATAAGATATATTTGGTGTCCTTTTGATATTTTATGTAAATTATATAATATATATTTGGCCTAGATTGTGATATTTTACATATGGTGTGTAATATATATTTACTATACTTTTTGATATTTTATTTACACTATAAAAAGTGTATTTGGTGTACTTTTAGTTAATATTATATGTACAATATATGAAATATATGTACTGTACATTTTGTTATTTTATGTACAGTATATAATGTATATTTGGTGTCCTTTTGATATTTTATGTAAATTGTATAATATATATTTGGTGTAGTTTGTGATATTTTACATAGGGTGTGTAATATATATTTACTGTACTTTTTGATATTTTATTTACAGTAAAAAATATATATTTGGTGTAATTTTTGATATTTTATTTACAGTATATTAAATATAATTACTGTAGTTCTTGATAGTTTATTTACAGTATATATGATACATAGTTGGCGTACTTTTTGATATTTTATGTACAGTATGTAATATAAATTTACTGTAATTTTTGATATTTTATTTACACTATATAAAATGTATTTGGTGTACCTTTAGTTAATATTATATGTACAATATATGAAATATATTTACTGTACTTTTTGACATTTTATGTACAGTATATAAGATATATTTGGTGCCCTTTTGCTATTTTATGTAAATTATATAATATATATTTTGTGTACTTTTTGATAATTTACATACAGTGTAATATATATTTACTGTCCTTTTTCATATTTTACTTAGAGTATATAATATACATTTTGTGTAATTTTTTATATTTCATGTACAGTATATTAATATAATTACTGTAGTTTTTGATGGTTTATTTAAAGTATATATAACACATATTTGGTATACTTTTTGATATTTTATGTACAGTATGTTATATATATTTACTATACTTTTTGATATTTTATTTACGGTATATAAAATGCATTTGTTGTACTTTTAGTTAATATTATATGTACAATATATGAAATATATTTACTCTACTATTTGATATTTTATGTAGAGTATAGAAGATATCTTTGGTGTCCTTTTGATATTTTATGTAAATTATATAATATATATTTGGTGTAGTTTTTGATATTTTACATAGGGTGTGTCATATATATGTACTATCCTTTTTGATATTTTATTTACAGTCTTTAATATACATTTGGTGTAATTTTTGATATTTTACATACAGAATATTAAATATAATTAATGTAGTTTTTGATACTTTATTAACAATATATATAACACATATTTGGTGTACTTTTTTATATTTTATGTACTGTATGTAATATGTATTTACTGTACTTGTTGATATTTTATTTACAGTATATAAAATGTATTTGGTGTACTTTTACTTAATATTATATGTACAATATATGAACCATATTTACTGTACTTTTTGATATTTTATGTACAGTATATAATATATATTTGCTGTACTTTTGATATTTTATGTAAATTATATAATACATATTTGGTGTAGATTTTGATATTTTCCATAGTGTGTGTAATATATTTTTAATGTAATTTTTGATATTTTATTCACAGTATATAATATACATTTGGTGTAATTTTTGATATTTAATGTACAGTATATTAACCATAATTACTGTAGTTTTTGATAGTTTATTTACAGTATATATAACCGATATTTGGTGTACTTTTGATATATTATGTACAGTATGTAATGTATATTTACTGAAATTTTTGATATTTTATTTACAGTATATAAAATGTATTTGGTGTACTTTTAGTTAATATTATATGTACAATATAGGAAATATATTTACTGTACTTTTTGATATTTTATGTACAGTATATAAGATATATTTGGTGTCCCTTTGATATTTTATGTAAATTATATAATATATATTTGGTGTAGTTTTTGATAATTTAAATAGAGTGTAATACATATTTACTGTCCTTTTTCATATTTTATTTAGAGTATATTATATACATTTGGTGTAATTTCTGATATTATATGTACAGTATATTAAATATAATTACTGTAGTTTTTCATAGTTTATTTACAGTATATATAACACATATTTGGTGTACTTTTTGATATTTTATGTACAGTATGTAACATATATTTACTGTAGTTTTTTATATTTTATTTCCAGTTTATAAAATGTATTTTGTGTACTTTTCGTTAATATTATATGTACAATATATGAAATATATTTACTGTACTTTTTGATATTTTATGTAAAGTATATAATATATATTTGGTGTCCTTTTGATATTTTATGTAAATTATATAATATATATTTGGTGTAGTTTTTGATATTTTACATAGGGTGTAATATATATTTATTGTCTTTTTTATATTTTATTTACAGTATATAGTATACATTTGGTGTCATTTTTGATATTTTACGTACAGTATGTTAAATATAATTACTGGAGTTTTTGATAGTTTATTTAAACTATATATAACACATATTTCATGTACTTTTTGATATATTATGTACATTATGTAATATATATTTACTGTACTTTTTGATATTTTATATACAGTATATAAAATATATTTGGTGAACTTTTAGTTAATATTATATGTACAATATATGAAATATATTACTGTACATTTTGATATTTTATGTACGGTATATAAGATATATTTTTGTGTCCTTTTGATATTTTATGTAAATTATATAATATATATTTTGTGTAGTTTTTGATAATTTACATAGTGTGTAAGATATATTAACTGTCCTTTTTCATATTTTATTTAGAGTATATAATATACATTTGGTGTAATTTTTGATATTTTATGTACAGTATATTAAATATAATTACTGTAGTTTTTGATAGTTTATATACAGTATATATAACACATATTTGGTGTACTTTTTAATATATTATGTACAGTATGTAATATATATTTACTGTAATTTTGGAATTTTATTTACAGTATGTTAAATGTATTTGGTGTAATTTTTGTTAATATTATATGTACAATATATGAAACATATTTGCTGTACATTTTGATATTTTATATACAGTATATAAGATATATTTTGTGTCCTTTTGATATTTTATGTAAATTGTATAATATATATTTGGTGTAGTTTTTGATATTTTACATAGGGTGTGTAATATATATTTAATGTAATTTTGATATTTTATTTACAGTATATAATATATATTTGGGGTAATTTTTGATATTTCATGTACAGTATATTAAATATAATTACTGCAGATTTGATAGTATATTTACAGTATGTATAACACATATTTGGTGTACTTTTTGATATTTTATATACAGTATGTAATATATATTTACTGCACCTTTTGATATTTTATTTACAGTATATAAAATGTATTCGGTGTACTTTTAGTTAATATTATATGTACAATATATGAAATATATTTACTGTACATTTTGATATTTTATGTACAGTATATAAGATATATTTGGTGTCCTTTTGATATTTTATGTAAATTATATAATATATATTTGGCCTAGATTGTGATATTTTACATATGGTGTGTAATATATATTTACTATACTTTTTGATATTTTATTTACACTATAAAAAGTGTATTTGGTGTACTTTTAGTTAATATTATATGTACAATATATGAAATATATGTACTGTACATTTTGTTATTTTATGTACAGTATATAATGTATATTTGGTGTCCTTTTGATATTTTATGTAAATTGTATAATATATATTTGGTGTAGTTTGTGATATTTTACATAGGGTGTGTAATATATATTTACTGTACTTTTTGATATTTTATTTACAGTAAAAAATATATATTTGGTGTAATTTTTGATATTTTATTTACAGTATATTAAATATAATTACTGTAGTTCTTGATAGTTTATTTACAGTATATATGATACATAGTTGGCGTACTTTTTGATATTTTATGTACAGTATGTAATATAAATTTACTGTAATTTTTGATATTTTATTTACACTATATAAAATGTATTTGGTGTACCTTTAGTTAATATTATATGTACAATATATGAAATATATTTACTGTACTTTTTGACATTTTATGTACAGTATATAAGATATATTTGGTGCCCTTTTGCTATTTTATGTAAATTATATAATATATATTTTGTGTACTTTTTGATAATTTACATACAGTGTAATATATATTTACTGTCCTTTTTCATATTTTACTTAGAGTATATAATATACATTTTGTGTAATTTTTTATATTTCATGTACAGTATATTAATATAATTACTGTAGTTTTTGATGGTTTATTTAAAGTATATATAACACATATTTGGTATACTTTTTGATATTTTATGTACAGTATGTTATATATATTTACTATACTTTTTGATATTTTATTTACGGTATATAAAATGCATTTGTTGTACTTTTAGTTAATATTATATGTACAATATATGAAATATATTTACTCTACTATTTGATATTTTATGTAGAGTATAGAAGATATCTTTGGTGTCCTTTTGATATTTTATGTAAATTATATAATATATATTTGGTGTAGTTTTTGATATTTTACATAGGGTGTGTCATATATATGTACTATCCTTTTTGATATTTTATTTACAGTCTTTAATATACATTTGGTGTAATTTTTGATATTTTACATACAGAATATTAAATATAATTAATGTAGTTTTTGATACTTTATTAACAATATATATAACACATATTTGGTGTACTTTTTTATATTTTATGTACTGTATGTAATATGTATTTACTGTACTTGTTGATATTTTATTTACAGTATATAAAATGTATTTGGTGTACTTTTACTTAATATTATATGTACAATATATGAACCATATTTACTGTACTTTTTGATATTTTATGTACAGTATATAATATATATTTGCTGTACTTTTGATATTTTATGTAAATTATATAATACATATTTGGTGTAGATTTTGATATTTTCCATAGTGTGTGTAATATATTTTTAATGTAATTTTTGATATTTTATTCACAGTATATAATATACATTTGGTGTAATTTTTGATATTTAATGTACAGTATATTAACCATAATTACTGTAGTTTTTGATAGTTTATTTACAGTATATATAACCGATATTTGGTGTACTTTTGATATATTATGTACAGTATGTAATGTATATTTACTGAAATTTTTGATATTTTATTTACAGTATATAAAATGTATTTGGTGTACTTTTAGTTAATATTATATGTACAATATAGGAAATATATTTACTGTACTTTTTGATATTTTATGTACAGTATATAAGATATATTTGGTGTCCCTTTGATATTTTATGTAAATTATATAATATATATTTGGTGTAGTTTTTGATAATTTAAATAGAGTGTAATACATATTTACTGTCCTTTTTCATATTTTATTTAGAGTATATTATATACATTTGGTGTAATTTCTGATATTATATGTACAGTATATTAAATATAATTACTGTAGTTTTTCATAGTTTATTTACAGTATATATAACACATATTTGGTGTACTTTTTGATATTTTATGTACAGTATGTCATATATATTTACGGAACATTATGAAATTTTATTTACAGTATATAAAATGTATTAGCTGTACTTTTAGTTAATATTATATGTTCAATATATGAAACATATTTACTGTACTTTTTGATATTTTATGTACAGTATATAAGATATATTTTGTGTCCTTTTGATATTTTATGTAAATTATATAATATATATTTGGTGTAGTTTTTGATATTTTACATAGGGTGTGTAATGAATAATTACCGTCCTTTTTGATATTTTCTTTACACTATATAATGTACATTTGGTGTAATTTTTGATATTTTATGTACAGTATATTAAATATAATTACTATAGTTTTTGATAGTTTATTTATAGTATATATAACACATATTTGCTGTACTTTTAGTTAATATTATATGTACAATATATAAAATATATTTACTGTACTTTTTGATATTTTATGTACAGTATATAAGATATATTTGGTGTCCTTTTGATATTTTATGTAATTTATAAAATATATATTTGGGGTAGTTTTTGATAATTTACATACAGTGTAATATATGTTTACTGTCATTTTTCATATTTTATTTATAGTAAATAATATACATTTGGTGTAATTTTTGATATTTTATTTAGAGTATATTAAATATAATTACTGTAGTTTTTGATAGTTTATTTACAGTATACATAACACATATTTGGTGTACTTTTTGATATTTTATGTAAAGTATGTAATATATATACACTGTAATTTTTGATATTTTATTTACACTATATAAAATGTATTTGGTGTGCTTTTAGTTAATATTATATGTACAATATATGAAATATATTTACTGTACTTTTTGATATTTTATGTACAGTATATAAGATATATTTGGTGTCCTTTTGGTATTTTATGTAAATTATATAATATATATTTGGTGTAGATTGTGATATTTTACATAAGGTGTGTAATATATATTTACTGTAATTTTTCATATTTTATTTACACTATATAAAATGTATTTGGTGTACTTTTAGTTAATATTATATGTACAATATATGAAATATATTTACTGTACTTTTTGATATTTTATGAACAGTATATAAGATATATTTGGTGTCCTTTTTATATTTTATGTAAATTATATAATACATATTTTGTGTAGATTGTGATATTTTACATATGGTGTGTTATATATATTAACTGTAATTTTTGATATTTTATTTACAGTAAATAATATACATTTGGTGTAATTTTTGATATTTTATGTGCAGTATATTAAACATAATTACTGTAGTTTTGATAGTTTATTTACCGTATATATAACACATATTTGGTGTACTTTTTGATATTTTATGTACAGTATGTAATATATATTTACTTTACTTTTTGATATTTTATTTACAGTATATAAAATGTATTTGGGGTACTTTTAGTTAATATTATATGTACAATATATGAAATATATTTAATGTACATTTTGAAATTTTATGTACAGTATATCAGATATATTTGGTGTCCTTTTGATATTTTCTGTAAATTATATAATATATATTTGGTGTAGTTTGTGATAATTTACATAGGTTGTGTAATATATATTTACTGTACTTTTTGATATTTTATGTACAGTATATTATACATTTGGTGTAATTTTTTATATTTTATGTACAGTATATTGAATATAATTATTGAAGTTTTTGATAGTTTATTTACAGTATATATAACACATATTTGCTGTACTTTTCCATATTTTATGTACAGTATGTAATATATATTTTCTGTACGTTTTGATATTTTATTTACAGTACATAAAATGTATTTGGTGTACCTTTAGTTAATTTTATATGCAGAATATATGAAATATATTTACTGTATTTTTGATATTTTATGTACAGTATATAAGATATATATGGTTTCCTTTTGATATTTTATGTAAATTATATAATATATATTTGGTGTAGTTTTTGATATTTTACATAGGGTGTGTAGTATATATTTACTGTCCTTTTTTATAATTTATTTACAGTAAATAATATGCATTTGGTGTAATTTTTGATATTTTATTTACAGTATATTAAATATAATTACTGTAGTTTTTGATAGTTTATTTACAGTATATATAACACATATTTGGTGTACTTTTTGATGTTTTATGTACAGTATGTAATATATATTTACTGTAATTTTTGATATTTTATTTACACTGTATAAAATGTATTTGGTGTACTTTTACTTATTATTATATCTACAATATATGAAATATATTTACTGTATTTTGATATTTTATGTACAGTATATAAGATATATTTGGTGTCCTTTTGATATTTTATGCCAATTATATAATATATATTTGGTGTAGATTGTGATATTTTACCTATGGTGTGTAATATATATTTACTGTACTTTTTGATATTTTATTTACACTAAATAATATACATTTGGTGTAATTTTTGATATTTTATGTACAGTATATTAAATATAATTACTGTAGTTTTTGATAGTTTATTTACAGTATATATAACACATATTTGGTGTACTTTTTGATATTTTATGTACAGTATGTAATATATATTTACTGTAATTTTTGATATTTTATTTACAGTATAGAAAATGTATTTGGGGTACTTTTAGTTAATATTATATGTACAATATATGAAATATATTTACTGTACATTTTGAAATTTTATGTACAGTATATAAGATATATTTGGTGTCCTTTTGATATATTATGTAAATTATATAATATATAATTGGTGTACTTTGTGATAATTTACATAGGGTGTGTAAAATATATTTACTGTACTTTTTGATATTTTATTTACAGTATATTGTACATTTGGTGTAATTTTTTATATTTTATTTGCAGTATATTATATATAATTATTGTAGTATTTGATAGTTTATTTACAGTATATATAACACATATTTGGTGTACTTTTTGATATTTTATGTACAGTATGTAATATATATTTACTGTACTTTTTGATATTTTATTTACAGTACATAAAATATATTTGGTGTACTTTTAGTTAATAATATATGAACAATATATGAAATATTTTTACTGAACTTTTTGATATTTTATGTACAGTATATAAGATATATATGGTTTCCTTTTCATATTTTATGTAAATTATATAATATATATTTGGTGTAGTTTTTGATATTTTACATAGGGTGTGTAGTATATATTTACTGTCATTTTATAATTTCTTTACAGTAAATAATATATATTTGGTGTAATTTTTGATATTTTATTTACAGTATATTAAATATAATTACTGTAGTTTTTGATAGTTTGTTTACAGTATATATAACACACATTTGGTGTACTTTTTGATGTTTTATGTACAGTATGTAATATATATTTACTGTAGTTTTTGATATTTTATTTACACTATATAAAATGTGTTTGGTGTACTTTTAGTTAATATTATATGCACAATATATGAAATACATTTACTGTACTTTTTGATATTTTATGTACAGTATATAAGATACATTTGGTGTCCTTTTGATATTTTATGAAAATTATATAATACATATTTGGTGTAGTTTTTGATATTTTACATAGGGTGTGTAGTATATATTAACTGTTCTTTTTGATGTATTATTTACAGTATATAATATACATTTGGTGTAATTTTTGATATTTTATGTACAGTATATTAAATATAATTACTGTAGTTTTTGAGAGTTTATTTACAGTGTAAAAGAGACATATTTGTTGTACTATTCGATATTTTATTTACAGTATGTAATATATATTTACTGTACTTTTGATATTTTATTTACAGTATATAAAATGTATTTGGTGTACTTTTAGTAAATATTATATGTACAATATATTAAATGTATTTACTGTACTTTTTGATATTTTTTATACAGTATATAAGATATATTTGGTGTCCTACTGATATTTTACATAAATTATATAATATATATTTGGTGTAGTTTTTGATATTTTACTTAGGGTGTGTAGTAAATATTTAGCGTACTTTTTGATATTTTATTTACAGTATATAATATTCATTTGGTGTAATTTTTGATATTTTATGTACAGTATATTAAACATAAGTACTGTAATTTTTGATAGTTTATGTACAGTATATATAACACATATTTGGTGTACTTTTTGATATTTTATGTACAGTATGTAATATACATTTACTGTACTTGTTGATATTTTATTTACAGTATATAAAACGTATTTGGTGTACTTTTAGTTAATATTATGTGTACAATATATGAAATATATTTACTGTACTTTTTGATATTTTATGTACAGTATATAAGATATATTTTGTGTCCTTTTGATATTTTATGTATATTATATAATATATATTTGGTGTAGTTTTTGATATTTTACATAGGGTGTGTAGTATATATTTACTGTCCTTTTTGATACTTTATTTACAGTATGTACTATACATTTGGTGTAATTTTTGATATTTTATGTACAGTATATTAAATATAAGTACTGTAGTTTTTGATAGTTTATTTACAGTATATATAACACATATTTGGTGTACTTTTTGATATTTTATGTACAGTATGTAACATATATTTACTGTAGTTTTTTATATTTTATTTCCAGTTTATAAAATGTATTTTGTGTACTTTTCGTTAATATTATATGTACAATATATGAAATATATTTACTGTACTTTTTGATATTTTATGTAAAGTATATAATATATATTTGGTGTCCTTTTGATATTTTATGTAAATTATATAATATATATTTGGTGTAGTTTTTGATATTTTACATAGGGTGTAATATATATTTATTGTCTTTTTTATATTTTATTTACAGTATATAGTATACATTTGGTGTCATTTTTGATATTTTACGTACAGTATGTTAAATATAATTACTGGAGTTTTTGATAGTTTATTTAAACTATATATAACACATATTTCATGTACTTTTTGATATATTATGTACATTATGTAATATATATTTACTGTACTTTTTGATATTTTATATACAGTATATAAAATATATTTGGTGAACTTTTAGTTAATATTATATGTACAATATATGAAATATATTACTGTACATTTTGATATTTTATGTACGGTATATAAGATATATTTTTGTGTCCTTTTGATATTTTATGTAAATTATATAATATATATTTTGTGTAGTTTTTGATAATTTACATAGTGTGTAAGATATATTAACTGTCCTTTTTCATATTTTATTTAGAGTATATAATATACATTTGGTGTAATTTTTGATATTTTATGTACAGTATATTAAATATAATTACTGTAGTTTTTGATAGTTTATATACAGTATATATAACACATATTTGGTGTACTTTTTAATATATTATGTACAGTATGTAATATATATTTACTGTAATTTTGGAATTTTATTTACAGTATGTTAAATGTATTTGGTGTAATTTTTGTTAATATTATATGTACAATATATGAAACATATTTGCTGTACATTTTGATATTTTATATACAGTATATAAGATATATTTTGTGTCCTTTTGATATTTTATGTAAATTGTATAATATATATTTGGTGTAGTTTTTGATATTTTACATAGGGTGTGTAATATATATTTAATGTAATTTTGATATTTTATTTACAGTATATAATATATATTTGGGGTAATTTTTGATATTTCATGTACAGTATATTAAATATAATTACTGCAGATTTGATAGTATATTTACAGTATGTATAACACATATTTGGTGTACTTTTTGATATTTTATATACAGTATGTAATATATATTTACTGCACCTTTTGATATTTTATTTACAGTATATAAAATGTATTCGGTGTACTTTTAGTTAATATTATATGTACAATATATGAAATATATTTACTGTACATTTTGATATTTTATGTACAGTATATAAGATATATTTGGTGTCCTTTTGATATTTTATGTAAATTATATAATATATATTTGGCCTAGATTGTGATATTTTACATATGGTGTGTAATATATATTTACTATACTTTTTGATATTTTATTTACACTATAAAAAGTGTATTTGGTGTACTTTTAGTTAATATTATATGTACAATATATGAAATATATGTACTGTACATTTTGTTATTTTATGTACAGTATATAATGTATATTTGGTGTCCTTTTGATATTTTATGTAAATTGTATAATATATATTTGGTGTAGTTTGTGATATTTTACATAGGGTGTGTAATATATATTTACTGTACTTTTTGATATTTTATTTACAGTAAAAAATATATATTTGGTGTAATTTTTGATATTTTATTTACAGTATATTAAATATAATTACTGTAGTTCTTGATAGTTTATTTACAGTATATATGATACATAGTTGGCGTACTTTTTGATATTTTATGTACAGTATGTAATATAAATTTACTGTAATTTTTGATATTTTATTTACACTATATAAAATGTATTTGGTGTACCTTTAGTTAATATTATATGTACAATATATGAAATATATTTACTGTACTTTTTGACATTTTATGTACAGTATATAAGATATATTTGGTGCCCTTTTGCTATTTTATGTAAATTATATAATATATATTTTGTGTACTTTTTGATAATTTACATACAGTGTAATATATATTTACTGTCCTTTTTCATATTTTACTTAGAGTATATAATATACATTTTGTGTAATTTTTTATATTTCATGTACAGTATATTAATATAATTACTGTAGTTTTTGATGGTTTATTTAAAGTATATATAACACATATTTGGTATACTTTTTGATATTTTATGTACAGTATGTTATATATATTTACTATACTTTTTGATATTTTATTTACGGTATATAAAATGCATTTGTTGTACTTTTAGTTAATATTATATGTACAATATATGAAATATATTTACTCTACTATTTGATATTTTATGTAGAGTATAGAAGATATCTTTGGTGTCCTTTTGATATTTTATGTAAATTATATAATATATATTTGGTGTAGTTTTTGATATTTTACATAGGGTGTGTCATATATATGTACTATCCTTTTTGATATTTTATTTACAGTCTTTAATATACATTTGGTGTAATTTTTGATATTTTACATACAGAATATTAAATATAATTAATGTAGTTTTTGATACTTTATTAACAATATATATAACACATATTTGGTGTACTTTTTTATATTTTATGTACTGTATGTAATATGTATTTACTGTACTTGTTGATATTTTATTTACAGTATATAAAATGTATTTGGTGTACTTTTACTTAATATTATATGTACAATATATGAACCATATTTACTGTACTTTTTGATATTTTATGTACAGTATATAATATATATTTGCTGTACTTTTGATATTTTATGTAAATTATATAATACATATTTGGTGTAGATTTTGATATTTTCCATAGTGTGTGTAATATATTTTTAATGTAATTTTTGATATTTTATTCACAGTATATAATATACATTTGGTGTAATTTTTGATATTTAATGTACAGTATATTAACCATAATTACTGTAGTTTTTGATAGTTTATTTACAGTATATATAACCGATATTTGGTGTACTTTTGATATATTATGTACAGTATGTAATGTATATTTACTGAAATTTTTGATATTTTATTTACAGTATATAAAATGTATTTGGTGTACTTTTAGTTAATATTATATGTACAATATAGGAAATATATTTACTGTACTTTTTGATATTTTATGTACAGTATATAAGATATATTTGGTGTCCCTTTGATATTTTATGTAAATTATATAATATATATTTGGTGTAGTTTTTGATAATTTAAATAGAGTGTAATACATATTTACTGTCCTTTTTCATATTTTATTTAGAGTATATTATATACATTTGGTGTAATTTCTGATATTATATGTACAGTATATTAAATATAATTACTGTAGTTTTTCATAGTTTATTTACAGTATATATAACACATATTTGGTGTACTTTTTGATATTTTATGTACAGTATGTAACATATATTTACTGTAGTTTTTTATATTTTATTTCCAGTTTATAAAATGTATTTTGTGTACTTTTCGTTAATATTATATGTACAATATATGAAATATATTTACTGTACTTTTTGATATTTTATGTAAAGTATATAATATATATTTGGTGTCCTTTTGATATTTTATGTAAATTATATAATATATATTTGGTGTAGTTTTTGATATTTTACATAGGGTGTAATATATATTTATTGTCTTTTTTATATTTTATTTACAGTATATAGTATACATTTGGTGTCATTTTTGATATTTTACGTACAGTATGTTAAATATAATTACTGGAGTTTTTGATAGTTTATTTAAACTATATATAACACATATTTCATGTACTTTTTGATATATTATGTACATTATGTAATATATATTTACTGTACTTTTTGATATTTTATATACAGTATATAAAATATATTTGGTGAACTTTTAGTTAATATTATATGTACAATATATGAAATATATTACTGTACATTTTGATATTTTATGTACGGTATATAAGATATATTTTTGTGTCCTTTTGATATTTTATGTAAATTATATAATATATATTTTGTGTAGTTTTTGATAATTTACATAGTGTGTAAGATATATTAACTGTCCTTTTTCATATTTTATTTAGAGTATATAATATACATTTGGTGTAATTTTTGATATTTTATGTACAGTATATTAAATATAATTACTGTAGTTTTTGATAGTTTATATACAGTATATATAACACATATTTGGTGTACTTTTTAATATATTATGTACAGTATGTAATATATATTTACTGTAATTTTGGAATTTTATTTACAGTATGTTAAATGTATTTGGTGTAATTTTTGTTAATATTATATGTACAATATATGAAACATATTTGCTGTACATTTTGATATTTTATATACAGTATATAAGATATATTTTGTGTCCTTTTGATATTTTATGTAAATTGTATAATATATATTTGGTGTAGTTTTTGATATTTTACATAGGGTGTGTAATATATATTTAATGTAATTTTGATATTTTATTTACAGTATATAATATATATTTGGGGTAATTTTTGATATTTCATGTACAGTATATTAAATATAATTACTGCAGATTTGATAGTATATTTACAGTATGTATAACACATATTTGGTGTACTTTTTGATATTTTATATACAGTATGTAATATATATTTACTGCACCTTTTGATATTTTATTTACAGTATATAAAATGTATTCGGTGTACTTTTAGTTAATATTATATGTACAATATATGAAATATATTTACTGTACATTTTGATATTTTATGTACAGTATATAAGATATATTTGGTGTCCTTTTGATATTTTATGTAAATTATATAATATATATTTGGCCTAGATTGTGATATTTTACATATGGTGTGTAATATATATTTACTATACTTTTTGATATTTTATTTACACTATAAAAAGTGTATTTGGTGTACTTTTAGTTAATATTATATGTACAATATATGAAATATATGTACTGTACATTTTGTTATTTTATGTACAGTATATAATGTATATTTGGTGTCCTTTTGATATTTTATGTAAATTGTATAATATATATTTGGTGTAGTTTGTGATATTTTACATAGGGTGTGTAATATATATTTACTGTACTTTTTGATATTTTATTTACAGTAAAAAATATATATTTGGTGTAATTTTTGATATTTTATTTACAGTATATTAAATATAATTACTGTAGTTCTTGATAGTTTATTTACAGTATATATGATACATAGTTGGCGTACTTTTTGATATTTTATGTACAGTATGTAATATAAATTTACTGTAATTTTTGATATTTTATTTACACTATATAAAATGTATTTGGTGTACCTTTAGTTAATATTATATGTACAATATATGAAATATATTTACTGTACTTTTTGACATTTTATGTACAGTATATAAGATATATTTGGTGCCCTTTTGCTATTTTATGTAAATTATATAATATATATTTTGTGTACTTTTTGATAATTTACATACAGTGTAATATATATTTACTGTCCTTTTTCATATTTTACTTAGAGTATATAATATACATTTTGTGTAATTTTTTATATTTCATGTACAGTATATTAATATAATTACTGTAGTTTTTGATGGTTTATTTAAAGTATATATAACACATATTTGGTATACTTTTTGATATTTTATGTACAGTATGTTATATATATTTACTATACTTTTTGATATTTTATTTACGGTATATAAAATGCATTTGTTGTACTTTTAGTTAATATTATATGTACAATATATGAAATATATTTACTCTACTATTTGATATTTTATGTAGAGTATAGAAGATATCTTTGGTGTCCTTTTGATATTTTATGTAAATTATATAATATATATTTGGTGTAGTTTTTGATATTTTACATAGGGTGTGTCATATATATGTACTATCCTTTTTGATATTTTATTTACAGTCTTTAATATACATTTGGTGTAATTTTTGATATTTTACATACAGAATATTAAATATAATTAATGTAGTTTTTGATACTTTATTAACAATATATATAACACATATTTGGTGTACTTTTTTATATTTTATGTACTGTATGTAATATGTATTTACTGTACTTGTTGATATTTTATTTACAGTATATAAAATGTATTTGGTGTACTTTTACTTAATATTATATGTACAATATATGAACCATATTTACTGTACTTTTTGATATTTTATGTACAGTATATAATATATATTTGCTGTACTTTTGATATTTTATGTAAATTATATAATACATATTTGGTGTAGATTTTGATATTTTCCATAGTGTGTGTAATATATTTTTAATGTAATTTTTGATATTTTATTCACAGTATATAATATACATTTGGTGTAATTTTTGATATTTAATGTACAGTATATTAACCATAATTACTGTAGTTTTTGATAGTTTATTTACAGTATATATAACCGATATTTGGTGTACTTTTGATATATTATGTACAGTATGTAATGTATATTTACTGAAATTTTTGATATTTTATTTACAGTATATAAAATGTATTTGGTGTACTTTTAGTTAATATTATATGTACAATATAGGAAATATATTTACTGTACTTTTTGATATTTTATGTACAGTATATAAGATATATTTGGTGTCCCTTTGATATTTTATGTAAATTATATAATATATATTTGGTGTAGTTTTTGATAATTTAAATAGAGTGTAATACATATTTACTGTCCTTTTTCATATTTTATTTAGAGTATATTATATACATTTGGTGTAATTTCTGATATTATATGTACAGTATATTAAATATAATTACTGTAGTTTTTCATAGTTTATTTACAGTATATATAACACATATTTGGTGTACTTTTTGATATTTTATGTACAGTATGTCATATATATTTACGGAACATTATGAAATTTTATTTACAGTATATAAAATGTATTAGCTGTACTTTTAGTTAATATTATATGTTCAATATATGAAACATATTTACTGTACTTTTTGATATTTTATGTACAGTATATAAGATATATTTTGTGTCCTTTTGATATTTTATGTAAATTATATAATATATATTTGGTGTAGTTTTTGATATTTTACATAGGGTGTGTAATGAATAATTACCGTCCTTTTTGATATTTTCTTTACACTATATAATGTACATTTGGTGTAATTTTTGATATTTTATGTACAGTATATTAAATATAATTACTATAGTTTTTGATAGTTTATTTATAGTATATATAACACATATTTGCTGTACTTTTAGTTAATATTATATGTACAATATATAAAATATATTTACTGTACTTTTTGATATTTTATGTACAGTATATAAGATATATTTGGTGTCCTTTTGATATTTTATGTAATTTATAAAATATATATTTGGGGTAGTTTTTGATAATTTACATACAGTGTAATATATGTTTACTGTCATTTTTCATATTTTATTTATAGTAAATAATATACATTTGGTGTAATTTTTGATATTTTATTTAGAGTATATTAAATATAATTACTGTAGTTTTTGATAGTTTATTTACAGTATACATAACACATATTTGGTGTACTTTTTGATATTTTATGTAAAGTATGTAATATATATACACTGTAATTTTTGATATTTTATTTACACTATATAAAATGTATTTGGTGTGCTTTTAGTTAATATTATATGTACAATATATGAAATATATTTACTGTACTTTTTGATATTTTATGTACAGTATATAAGATATATTTGGTGTCCTTTTGGTATTTTATGTAAATTATATAATATATATTTGGTGTAGATTGTGATATTTTACATAAGGTGTGTAATATATATTTACTGTAATTTTTCATATTTTATTTACACTATATAAAATGTATTTGGTGTACTTTTAGTTAATATTATATGTACAATATATGAAATATATTTACTGTACTTTTTGATATTTTATGAACAGTATATAAGATATATTTGGTGTCCTTTTTATATTTTATGTAAATTATATAATACATATTTTGTGTAGATTGTGATATTTTACATATGGTGTGTTATATATATTAACTGTAATTTTTGATATTTTATTTACAGTAAATAATATACATTTGGTGTAATTTTTGATATTTTATGTGCAGTATATTAAACATAATTACTGTAGTTTTGATAGTTTATTTACCGTATATATAACACATATTTGGTGTACTTTTTGATATTTTATGTACAGTATGTAATATATATTTACTTTACTTTTTGATATTTTATTTACAGTATATAAAATGTATTTGGGGTACTTTTAGTTAATATTATATGTACAATATATGAAATATATTTAATGTACATTTTGAAATTTTATGTACAGTATATCAGATATATTTGGTGTCCTTTTGATATTTTCTGTAAATTATATAATATATATTTGGTGTAGTTTGTGATAATTTACATAGGTTGTGTAATATATATTTACTGTACTTTTTGATATTTTATGTACAGTATATTATACATTTGGTGTAATTTTTTATATTTTATGTACAGTATATTGAATATAATTATTGAAGTTTTTGATAGTTTATTTACAGTATATATAACACATATTTGCTGTACTTTTCCATATTTTATGTACAGTATGTAATATATATTTTCTGTACGTTTTGATATTTTATTTACAGTACATAAAATGTATTTGGTGTACCTTTAGTTAATTTTATATGCAGAATATATGAAATATATTTACTGTATTTTTGATATTTTATGTACAGTATATAAGATATATATGGTTTCCTTTTGATATTTTATGTAAATTATATAATATATATTTGGTGTAGTTTTTGATATTTTACATAGGGTGTGTAGTATATATTTACTGTCCTTTTTTATAATTTATTTACAGTAAATAATATGCATTTGGTGTAATTTTTGATATTTTATTTACAGTATATTAAATATAATTACTGTAGTTTTTGATAGTTTATTTACAGTATATATAACACATATTTGGTGTACTTTTTGATGTTTTATGTACAGTATGTAATATATATTTACTGTAATTTTTGATATTTTATTTACACTGTATAAAATGTATTTGGTGTACTTTTACTTATTATTATATCTACAATATATGAAATATATTTACTGTATTTTGATATTTTATGTACAGTATATAAGATATATTTGGTGTCCTTTTGATATTTTATGCCAATTATATAATATATATTTGGTGTAGATTGTGATATTTTACCTATGGTGTGTAATATATATTTACTGTACTTTTTGATATTTTATTTACACTAAATAATATACATTTGGTGTAATTTTTGATATTTTATGTACAGTATATTAAATATAATTACTGTAGTTTTTGATAGTTTATTTACAGTATATATAACACATATTTGGTGTACTTTTTGATATTTTATGTACAGTATGTAATATATATTTACTGTAATTTTTGATATTTTATTTACAGTATAGAAAATGTATTTGGGGTACTTTTAGTTAATATTATATGTACAATATATGAAATATATTTACTGTACATTTTGAAATTTTATGTACAGTATATAAGATATATTTGGTGTCCTTTTGATATATTATGTAAATTATATAATATATAATTGGTGTACTTTGTGATAATTTACATAGGGTGTGTAAAATATATTTACTGTACTTTTTGATATTTTATTTACAGTATATTGTACATTTGGTGTAATTTTTTATATTTTATTTGCAGTATATTATATATAATTATTGTAGTATTTGATAGTTTATTTACAGTATATATAACACATATTTGGTGTACTTTTTGATATTTTATGTACAGTATGTAATATATATTTACTGTACTTTTTGATATTTTATTTACAGTACATAAAATATATTTGGTGTACTTTTAGTTAATAATATATGAACAATATATGAAATATTTTTACTGAACTTTTTGATATTTTATGTACAGTATATAAGATATATATGGTTTCCTTTTCATATTTTATGTAAATTATATAATATATATTTGGTGTAGTTTTTGATATTTTACATAGGGTGTGTAGTATATATTTACTGTCATTTTATAATTTCTTTACAGTAAATAATATATATTTGGTGTAATTTTTGATATTTTATTTACAGTATATTAAATATAATTACTGTAGTTTTTGATAGTTTGTTTACAGTATATATAACACACATTTGGTGTACTTTTTGATGTTTTATGTACAGTATGTAATATATATTTACTGTAGTTTTTGATATTTTATTTACACTATATAAAATGTGTTTGGTGTACTTTTAGTTAATATTATATGCACAATATATGAAATACATTTACTGTACTTTTTGATATTTTATGTACAGTATATAAGATACATTTGGTGTCCTTTTGATATTTTATGAAAATTATATAATACATATTTGGTGTAGTTTTTGATATTTTACATAGGGTGTGTAGTATATATTAACTGTTCTTTTTGATGTATTATTTACAGTATATAATATACATTTGGTGTAATTTTTGATATTTTATGTACAGTATATTAAATATAATTACTGTAGTTTTTGAGAGTTTATTTACAGTGTAAAAGAGACATATTTGGTGTACTATTCGATATTTTATTTACAGTATGTAATATATATTTACTGTACTTTTGATATTTTATTTACAGTATATAAAATGTATTTGGTGTACTTTTAGTAAATATTATATGTACAATATATTAAATGTATTTACTGTACTTTTTGATATTTTTTATACAGTATATAAGATATATTTGGTGTCCTACTGATATTTTACATAAATTATATAATATATATTTGGTGTAGTTTTTGATATTTTACTTAGGGTGTGTAGTAAATATTTAGCGTACTTTTTGATATTTTATTTACAGTATATAATATTCATTTGGTGTAATTTTTGATATTTTATGTACAGTATATTAAACATAAGTACTGTAATTTTTGATAGTTTATGTACAGTATATATAACACATATTTGGTGTACTTTTTGATATTTTATGTACAGTATGTAATATACATTTACTGTACTTGTTGATATTTTATTTACAGTATATAAAACGTATTTGGTGTACTTTTAGTTAATATTATGTGTACAATATATGAAATATATTTACTGTACTTTTTGATATTTTATGTACAGTATATAAGATATATTTTGTGTCCTTTTGATATTTTATGTATATTATATAATATATATTTGGTGTAGTTTTTGATATTTTACATAGGGTGTGTAGTATATATTTACTGTCCTTTTTGATACTTTATTTACAGTATGTACTATACATTTGGTGTAATTTTTGATATTTTATGTACAGTATATTAAATATAAGTACTGTAGTTTTTGATAGTTTATTTACAGTATATATAACACATATTTGGTGTACTTTTTGATATTTTATGTACAGTATGTAACATATATTTACTGTAGTTTTTTATATTTTATTTCCAGTTTATAAAATGTATTTTGTGTACTTTTCGTTAATATTATATGTACAATATATGAAATATATTTACTGTACTTTTTGATATTTTATGTAAAGTATATAATATATATTTGGTGTCCTTTTGATATTTTATGTAAATTATATAATATATATTTGGTGTAGTTTTTGATATTTTACATAGGGTGTAATATATATTTATTGTCTTTTTTATATTTTATTTACAGTATATAGTATACATTTGGTGTCATTTTTGATATTTTACGTACAGTATGTTAAATATAATTACTGGAGTTTTTGATAGTTTATTTAAACTATATATAACACATATTTCATGTACTTTTTGATATATTATGTACATTATGTAATATATATTTACTGTACTTTTTGATATTTTATATACAGTATATAAAATATATTTGGTGAACTTTTAGTTAATATTATATGTACAATATATGAAATATATTACTGTACATTTTGATATTTTATGTACGGTATATAAGATATATTTTTGTGTCCTTTTGATATTTTATGTAAATTATATAATATATATTTTGTGTAGTTTTTGATAATTTACATAGTGTGTAAGATATATTAACTGTCCTTTTTCATATTTTATTTAGAGTATATAATATACATTTGGTGTAATTTTTGATATTTTATGTACAGTATATTAAATATAATTACTGTAGTTTTTGATAGTTTATATACAGTATATATAACACATATTTGGTGTACTTTTTAATATATTATGTACAGTATGTAATATATATTTACTGTAATTTTGGAATTTTATTTACAGTATGTTAAATGTATTTGGTGTAATTTTTGTTAATATTATATGTACAATATATGAAACATATTTGCTGTACATTTTGATATTTTATATACAGTATATAAGATATATTTTGTGTCCTTTTGATATTTTATGTAAATTGTATAATATATATTTGGTGTAGTTTTTGATATTTTACATAGGGTGTGTAATATATATTTAATGTAATTTTGATATTTTATTTACAGTATATAATATATATTTGGGGTAATTTTTGATATTTCATGTACAGTATATTAAATATAATTACTGCAGATTTGATAGTATATTTACAGTATGTATAACACATATTTGGTGTACTTTTTGATATTTTATATACAGTATGTAATATATATTTACTGCACCTTTTGATATTTTATTTACAGTATATAAAATGTATTCGGTGTACTTTTAGTTAATATTATATGTACAATATATGAAATATATTTACTGTACATTTTGATATTTTATGTACAGTATATAAGATATATTTGGTGTCCTTTTGATATTTTATGTAAATTATATAATATATATTTGGCCTAGATTGTGATATTTTACATATGGTGTGTAATATATATTTACTATACTTTTTGATATTTTATTTACACTATAAAAAGTGTATTTGGTGTACTTTTAGTTAATATTATATGTACAATATATGAAATATATGTACTGTACATTTTGTTATTTTATGTACAGTATATAATGTATATTTGGTGTCCTTTTGATATTTTATGTAAATTGTATAATATATATTTGGTGTAGTTTGTGATATTTTACATAGGGTGTGTAATATATATTTACTGTACTTTTTGATATTTTATTTACAGTAAAAAATATATATTTGGTGTAATTTTTGATATTTTATTTACAGTATATTAAATATAATTACTGTAGTTCTTGATAGTTTATTTACAGTATACATAACACATAGTTGGTGTACTTTTTGATATTTTATGTAAAGTATGTAATATATATACACTGTAATTTTTGATATTTTATTTACACTATATAAAATGTATTTGGTGTGCTTTTAGTTAATATTATATGTACAATATATGAAATATATTTACTGTACTTTTTGATATTTTATGTACAGTATATAAGATATATTTGGTGTCCTTTTGGTATTTTATGTAAATTATATAATATATATTTGGTGTAGATTGTGATATTTTACATAAGGTGTGTAATATATATTTACTGTAATTTTTCATATTTTATTTACACTATATAAAATGTATTTGGTGTACTTTTAGTTAATATTATATGTACAATATATGAAATATATTTACTGTACTTTTTGATATTTTATGAACAGTATATAAGATATATTTGGTGTCCTTTTTATATTTTATGTAAATTATATAATACATATTTTGTGTAGATTGTGATATTTTACATATGGTGTGTTATATATATTAACTGTAATTTTTGATATTTTATTTACAGTAAATAATATACATTTGGTGTAATTTTTGATATTTTATGTGCAGTATATTAAACATAATTACTGTAGTTTTGATAGTTTATTTACCGTATATATAACACATATTTGGTGTACTTTTTGATATTTTATGTACAGTATGTAATATATATTTACTTTACTTTTTGATATTTTATTTACAGTATATAAAATGTATTTGGGGTACTTTTAGTTAATATTATATGTACAATATATGAAATATATTTAATGTACATTTTGAAATTTTATGTACAGTATATCAGATATATTTGGTGTCCTTTTGATATTTTCTGTAAATTATATAATATATATTTGGTGTAGTTTGTGATAATTTACATAGGTTGTGTAATATATATTTACTGTACTTTTTGATATTTTATGTACAGTATATTATACATTTGGTGTAATTTTTTATATTTTATGTACAGTATATTGAATATAATTATTGAAGTTTTTGATAGTTTATTTACAGTATATATAACACATATTTGCTGTACTTTTCCATATTTTATGTACAGTATGTAATATATATTTTCTGTACGTTTTGATATTTTATTTACAGTACATAAAATGTATTTGGTGTACCTTTAGTTAATTTTATATGCAGAATATATGAAATATATTTACTGTATTTTTGATATTTTATGTACAGTATATAAGATATATATGGTTTCCTTTTGATATTTTATGTAAATTATATAATATATATTTGGTGTAGTTTTTGATATTTTACATAGGGTGTGTAGTATATATTTACTGTCCTTTTTTATAATTTATTTACAGTAAATAATATGCATTTGGTGTAATTTTTGATATTTTATTTACAGTATATTAAATATAATTACTGTAGTTTTTGATAGTTTATTTACAGTATATATAACACATATTTGGTGTACTTTTTGATGTTTTATGTACAGTATGTAATATATATTTACTGTAATTTTTGATATTTTATTTACACTGTATAAAATGTATTTGGTGTACTTTTACTTATTATTATATCTACAATATATGAAATATATTTACTGTATTTTGATATTTTATGTACAGTATATAAGATATATTTGGTGTCCTTTTGATATTTTATGCCAATTATATAATATATATTTGGTGTAGATTGTGATATTTTACCTATGGTGTGTAATATATATTTACTGTACTTTTTGATATTTTATTTACCCTAAATAATATACATTTGGTGTAATTTTTGATATTTTATGTACAGTATATTAAATATAATTACTGTAGTTTTTGATAGTTTATTTACAGTATATATAACACATATTTGGTGTACTTTTTGATATTTTATGTACAGTATGTAATATATATTTACTGTAATTTTTGATATTTTATTTACAGTATAGAAAATGTATTTGGGGTACTTTTAGTTAATATTATATGTACAATATATGAAATATATTTACTGTACATTTTGAAATTTTATGTACAGTATATAAGATATATTTGGTGTCCTTTTGATATATTATGTAAATTATATAATATATAATTGGTGTACTTTGTGATAATTTACATAGGGTGTGTAAAATATATTTACTGTACTTTTTGATATTTTATTTACAGTATATTGTACATTTGGTGTAATTTTTTATATTTTATTTGCAGTATATTATATATAATTATTGTAGTATTTGATAGTTTATTTACAGTATATATAACACATATTTGGTGTACTTTTTGATATTTTATGTACAGTATGTAATATATATTTACTGTACTTTTTGATATTTTATTTACAGTACATAAAATATATTTGGTGTACTTTTAGTTAATAATATATGAACAATATATGAAATATTTTTACTGAACTTTTTGATATTTTATGTACAGTATATAAGATATATATGGTTTCCTTTTCATATTTTATGTAAATTATATAATATATATTTGGTGTAGTTTTTGATATTTTACATAGGGTGTGTAGTATATATTTACTGTCATTTTATAATTTCTTTACAGTAAATAATATATATTTGGTGTAATTTTTGATATTTTATTTACAGTATATTAAATATAATTACTGTAGTTTTTGATAGTTTGTTTACAGTATATATAACACACATTTGGTGTACTTTTTGATGTTTTATGTACAGTATGTAATATATATTTACTGTAGTTTTTGATATTTTATTTACACTATATAAAATGTGTTTGGTGTACTTTTAGTTAATATTATATGCACAATATATGAAATACATTTACTGTACTTTTTGATATTTTATGTACAGTATATAAGATACATTTGGTGTCCTTTTGATATTTTATGAAAATTATATAATACATATTTGGTGTAGTTTTTGATATTTTACATAGGGTGTGTAGTATATATTAACTGTTCTTTTTGATGTATTATTTACAGTATATAATATACATTTGGTGTAATTTTTGATATTTTATGTACAGTATATTAAATATAATTACTGTAGTTTTTGAGAGTTTATTTACAGTGTAAAAGAGACATATTTGGTGTACTATTCGATATTTTATTTACAGTATGTAATATATATTTACTGTACTTTTGATATTTTATTTACAGTATATAAAATGTATTTGGTGTACTTTTAGTAAATATTATATGTACAATATATTAAATGTATTTACTGTACTTTTTGATATTTTTTATACAGTATATAAGATATATTTGGTGTCCTACTGATATTTTACATAAATTATATAATATATATTTGGTGTAGTTTTTGATATTTTACTTAGGGTGTGTAGTAAATATTTAGCGTACTTTTTGATATTTTATTTACAGTATATAATATTCATTTGGTGTAATTTTTGATATTTTATGTACAGTATATTAAACATAAGTACTGTAATTTTTGATAGTTTATGTACAGTATATATAACACATATTTGGTGTACTTTTTGATATTTTATGTACAGTATGTAATATACATTTACTGTACTTGTTGATATTTTATTTACAGTATATAAAACGTATTTGGTGTACTTTTAGTTAATATTATGTGTACAATATATGAAATATATTTACTGTACTTTTTGATATTTTATGTACAGTATATAAGATATATTTTGTGTCCTTTTGATATTTTATGTATATTATATAATATATATTTGGTGTAGTTTTTGATATTTTACATAGGGTGTGTAGTATATATTTACTGTCCTTTTTGATACTTTATTTACAGTATGTACTATACATTTGGTGTAATTTTTGATATTTTATGTACAGTATATTAAATATAAGTACTGTAGTTTTTGATAGTTTATTTACAGTATATATAACACATATTTGGTGTACTTTTTGATATTTTATGTACAGTATGTAACATATATTTACTGTAGTTTTTTATATTTTATTTCCAGTTTATAAAATGTATTTTGTGTACTTTTCGTTAATATTATATGTACAATATATGAAATATATTTACTGTACTTTTTGATATTTTATGTAAAGTATATAATATATATTTGGTGTCCTTTTGATATTTTATGTAAATTATATAATATATATTTGGTGTAGTTTTTGATATTTTACATAGGGTGTAATATATATTTATTGTCTTTTTTATATTTTATTTACAGTATATAGTATACATTTGGTGTCATTTTTGATATTTTACGTACAGTATGTTAAATATAATTACTGGAGTTTTTGATAGTTTATTTAAACTATATATAACACATATTTCATGTACTTTTTGATATATTATGTACATTATGTAATATATATTTACTGTACTTTTTGATATTTTATATACAGTATATAAAATATATTTGGTGAACTTTTAGTTAATATTATATGTACAATATATGAAATATATTACTGTACATTTTGATATTTTATGTACGGTATATAAGATATATTTTTGTGTCCTTTTGATATTTTATGTAAATTATATAATATATATTTTGTGTAGTTTTTGATAATTTACATAGTGTGTAAGATATATTAACTGTCCTTTTTCATATTTTATTTAGAGTATATAATATACATTTGGTGTAATTTTTGATATTTTATGTACAGTATATTAAATATAATTACTGTAGTTTTTGATAGTTTATATACAGTATATATAACACATATTTGGTGTACTTTTTAATATATTATGTACAGTATGTAATATATATTTACTGTAATTTTGGAATTTTATTTACAGTATGTTAAATGTATTTGGTGTAATTTTTGTTAATATTATATGTACAATATATGAAACATATTTGCTGTACATTTTGATATTTTATATACAGTATATAAGATATATTTTGTGTCCTTTTGATATTTTATGTAAATTGTATAATATATATTTGGTGTAGTTTTTGATATTTTACATAGGGTGTGTAATATATATTTAATGTAATTTTGATATTTTATTTACAGTATATAATATATATTTGGGGTAATTTTTGATATTTCATGTACAGTATATTAAATATAATTACTGCAGATTTGATAGTATATTTACAGTATGTATAACACATATTTGGTGTACTTTTTGATATTTTATATACAGTATGTAATATATATTTACTGCACCTTTTGATATTTTATTTACAGTATATAAAATGTATTCGGTGTACTTTTAGTTAATATTATATGTACAATATATGAAATATATTTACTGTACATTTTGATATTTTATGTACAGTATATAAGATATATTTGGTGTCCTTTTGATATTTTATGTAAATTATATAATATATATTTGGCCTAGATTGTGATATTTTACATATGGTGTGTAATATATATTTACTATACTTTTTGATATTTTATTTACACTATAAAAAGTGTATTTGGTGTACTTTTAGTTAATATTATATGTACAATATATGAAATATATGTACTGTACATTTTGTTATTTTATGTACAGTATATAATGTATATTTGGTGTCCTTTTGATATTTTATGTAAATTGTATAATATATATTTGGTGTAGTTTGTGATATTTTACATAGGGTGTGTAATATATATTTACTGTACTTTTTGATATTTTATTTACAGTAAAAAATATATATTTGGTGTAATTTTTGATATTTTATTTACAGTATATTAAATATAATTACTGTAGTTCTTGATAGTTTATTTACAGTATATATGATACATAGTTGGCGTACTTTTTGATATTTTATGTACAGTATGTAATATAAATTTACTGTAATTTTTGATATTTTATTTACACTATATAAAATGTATTTGGTGTACCTTTAGTTAATATTATATGTACAATATATGAAATATATTTACTGTACTTTTTGACATTTTATGTACAGTATATAAGATATATTTGGTGCCCTTTTGCTATTTTATGTAAATTATATAATATATATTTTGTGTACTTTTTGATAATTTACATACAGTGTAATATATATTTACTGTCCTTTTTCATATTTTACTTAGAGTATATAATATACATTTTGTGTAATTTTTTATATTTCATGTACAGTATATTAATATAATTACTGTAGTTTTTGATGGTTTATTTAAAGTATATATAACACATATTTGGTATACTTTTTGATATTTTATGTACAGTATGTTATATATATTTACTATACTTTTTGATATTTTATTTACGGTATATAAAATGCATTTGTTGTACTTTTAGTTAATATTATATGTACAATATATGAAATATATTTACTCTACTATTTGATATTTTATGTAGAGTATAGAAGATATCTTTGGTGTCCTTTTGATATTTTATGTAAATTATATAATATATATTTGGTGTAGTTTTTGATATTTTACATAGGGTGTGTCATATATATGTACTATCCTTTTTGATATTTTATTTACAGTCTTTAATATACATTTGGTGTAATTTTTGATATTTTACATACAGAATATTAAATATAATTAATGTAGTTTTTGATACTTTATTAACAATATATATAACACATATTTGGTGTACTTTTTTATATTTTATGTACTGTATGTAATATGTATTTACTGTACTTGTTGATATTTTATTTACAGTATATAAAATGTATTTGGTGTACTTTTACTTAATATTATATGTACAATATATGAACCATATTTACTGTACTTTTTGATATTTTATGTACAGTATATAATATATATTTGCTGTACTTTTGATATTTTATGTAAATTATATAATACATATTTGGTGTAGATTTTGATATTTTCCATAGTGTGTGTAATATATTTTTAATGTAATTTTTGATATTTTATTCACAGTATATAATATACATTTGGTGTAATTTTTGATATTTAATGTACAGTATATTAACCATAATTACTGTAGTTTTTGATAGTTTATTTACAGTATATATAACCGATATTTGGTGTACTTTTGATATATTATGTACAGTATGTAATGTATATTTACTGAAATTTTTGATATTTTATTTACAGTATATAAAATGTATTTGGTGTACTTTTAGTTAATATTATATGTACAATATAGGAAATATATTTACTGTACTTTTTGATATTTTATGTACAGTATATAAGATATATTTGGTGTCCCTTTGATATTTTATGTAAATTATATAATATATATTTGGTGTAGTTTTTGATAATTTAAATAGAGTGTAATACATATTTACTGTCCTTTTTCATATTTTATTTAGAGTATATTATATACATTTGGTGTAATTTCTGATATTATATGTACAGTATATTAAATATAATTACTGTAGTTTTTCATAGTTTATTTACAGTATATATAACACATATTTGGTGTACTTTTTGATATTTTATGTACAGTATGTCATATATATTTACGGAACATTATGAAATTTTATTTACAGTATATAAAATGTATTAGCTGTACTTTTAGTTAATATTATATGTTCAATATATGAAACATATTTACTGTACTTTTTGATATTTTATGTACAGTATATAAGATATATTTTGTGTCCTTTTGATATTTTATGTAAATTATATAATATATATTTGGTGTAGTTTTTGATATTTTACATAGGGTGTGTAATGAATAATTACCGTCCTTTTTGATATTTTCTTTACACTATATAATGTACATTTGGTGTAATTTTTGATATTTTATGTACAGTATATTAAATATAATTACTATAGTTTTTGATAGTTTATTTATAGTATATATAACACATATTTGCTGTACTTTTAGTTAATATTATATGTACAATATATAAAATATATTTACTGTACTTTTTGATATTTTATGTACAGTATATAAGATATATTTGGTGTCCTTTTGATATTTTATGTAATTTATAAAATATATATTTGGGGTAGTTTTTGATAATTTACATACAGTGTAATATATGTTTACTGTCATTTTTCATATTTTATTTATAGTAAATAATATACATTTGGTGTAATTTTTGATATTTTATTTAGAGTATATTAAATATAATTACTGTAGTTTTTGATAGTTTATTTACAGTATACATAACACATATTTGGTGTACTTTTTGATATTTTATGTAAAGTATGTAATATATATACACTGTAATTTTTGATATTTTATTTACACTATATAAAATGTATTTGGTGTGCTTTTAGTTAATATTATATGTACAATATATGAAATATATTTACTGTACTTTTTGATATTTTATGTACAGTATATAAGATATATTTGGTGTCCTTTTGGTATTTTATGTAAATTATATAATATATATTTGGTGTAGATTGTGATATTTTACATAAGGTGTGTAATATATATTTACTGTAATTTTTCATATTTTATTTACACTATATAAAATGTATTTGGTGTACTTTTAGTTAATATTATATGTACAATATATGAAATATATTTACTGTACTTTTTGATATTTTATGAACAGTATATAAGATATATTTGGTGTCCTTTTTATATTTTATGTAAATTATATAATACATATTTTGTGTAGATTGTGATATTTTACATATGGTGTGTTATATATATTAACTGTAATTTTTGATATTTTATTTACAGTAAATAATATACATTTGGTGTAATTTTTGATATTTTATGTGCAGTATATTAAACATAATTACTGTAGTTTTGATAGTTTATTTACCGTATATATAACACATATTTGGTGTACTTTTTGATATTTTATGTACAGTATGTAATATATATTTACTTTACTTTTTGATATTTTATTTACAGTATATAAAATGTATTTGGGGTACTTTTAGTTAATATTATATGTACAATATATGAAATATATTTAATGTACATTTTGAAATTTTATGTACAGTATATCAGATATATTTGGTGTCCTTTTGATATTTTCTGTAAATTATATAATATATATTTGGTGTAGTTTGTGATAATTTACATAGGTTGTGTAATATATATTTACTGTACTTTTTGATATTTTATGTACAGTATATTATACATTTGGTGTAATTTTTTATATTTTATGTACAGTATATTGAATATAATTATTGAAGTTTTTGATAGTTTATTTACAGTATATATAACACATATTTGCTGTACTTTTCCATATTTTATGTACAGTATGTAATATATATTTTCTGTACGTTTTGATATTTTATTTACAGTACATAAAATGTATTTGGTGTACCTTTAGTTAATTTTATATGCAGAATATATGAAATATATTTACTGTATTTTTGATATTTTATGTACAGTATATAAGATATATATGGTTTCCTTTTGATATTTTATGTAAATTATATAATATATATTTGGTGTAGTTTTTGATATTTTACATAGGGTGTGTAGTATATATTTACTGTCCTTTTTTATAATTTATTTACAGTAAATAATATGCATTTGGTGTAATTTTTGATATTTTATTTACAGTATATTAAATATAATTACTGTAGTTTTTGATAGTTTATTTACAGTATATATAACACATATTTGGTGTACTTTTTGATGTTTTATGTACAGTATGTAATATATATTTACTGTAATTTTTGATATTTTATTTACACTGTATAAAATGTATTTGGTGTACTTTTACTTATTATTATATCTACAATATATGAAATATATTTACTGTATTTTGATATTTTATGTACAGTATATAAGATATATTTGGTGTCCTTTTGATATTTTATGCCAATTATATAATATATATTTGGTGTAGATTGTGATATTTTACCTATGGTGTGTAATATATATTTACTGTACTTTTTGATATTTTATTTACACTAAATAATATACATTTGGTGTAATTTTTGATATTTTATGTACAGTATATTAAATATAATTACTGTAGTTTTTGATAGTTTATTTACAGTATATATAACACATATTTGGTGTACTTTTTGATATTTTATGTACAGTATGTAATATATATTTACTGTAATTTTTGATATTTTATTTACAGTATAGAAAATGTATTTGGGGTACTTTTAGTTAATATTATATGTACAATATATGAAATATATTTACTGTACATTTTGAAATTTTATGTACAGTATATAAGATATATTTGGTGTCCTTTTGATATATTATGTAAATTATATAATATATAATTGGTGTACTTTGTGATAATTTACATAGGGTGTGTAAAATATATTTACTGTACTTTTTGATATTTTATTTACAGTATATTGTACATTTGGTGTAATTTTTTATATTTTATTTGCAGTATATTATATATAATTATTGTAGTATTTGATAGTTTATTTACAGTATATATAACACATATTTGGTGTACTTTTTGATATTTTATGTACAGTATGTAATATATATTTACTGTACTTTTTGATATTTTATTTACAGTACATAAAATATATTTGGTGTACTTTTAGTTAATAATATATGAACAATATATGAAATATTTTTACTGAACTTTTTGATATTTTATGTACAGTATATAAGATATATATGGTTTCCTTTTCATATTTTATGTAAATTATATAATATATATTTGGTGTAGTTTTTGATATTTTACATAGGGTGTGTAGTATATATTTACTGTCATTTTATAATTTCTTTACAGTAAATAATATATATTTGGTGTAATTTTTGATATTTTATTTACAGTATATTAAATATAATTACTGTAGTTTTTGATAGTTTGTTTACAGTATATATAACACACATTTGGTGTACTTTTTGATGTTTTATGTACAGTATGTAATATATATTTACTGTAGTTTTTGATATTTTATTTACACTATATAAAATGTGTTTGGTGTACTTTTAGTTAATATTATATGCACAATATATGAAATACATTTACTGTACTTTTTGATATTTTATGTACAGTATATAAGATACATTTGGTGTCCTTTTGATATTTTATGAAAATTATATAATACATATTTGGTGTAGTTTTTGATATTTTACATAGGGTGTGTAGTATATATTAACTGTTCTTTTTGATGTATTATTTACAGTATATAATATACATTTGGTGTAATTTTTGATATTTTATGTACAGTATATTAAATATAATTACTGTAGTTTTTGAGAGTTTATTTACAGTGTAAAAGAGACATATTTGGTGTACTATTCGATATTTTATTTACAGTATGTAATATATATTTACTGTACTTTTGATATTTTATTTACAGTATATAAAATGTATTTGGTGTACTTTTAGTAAATATTATATGTACAATATATTAAATGTATTTACTGTACTTTTTGATATTTTTTATACAGTATATAAGATATATTTGGTGTCCTACTGATATTTTACATAAATTATATAATATATATTTGGTGTAGTTTTTGATATTTTACTTAGGGTGTGTAGTAAATATTTAGCGTACTTTTTGATATTTTATTTACAGTATATAATATTCATTTGGTGTAATTTTTGATATTTTATGTACAGTATATTAAACATAAGTACTGTAATTTTTGATAGTTTATGTACAGTATATATAACACATATTTGGTGTACTTTTTGATATTTTATGTACAGTATGTAATATACATTTACTGTACTTGTTGATATTTTATTTACAGTATATAAAACGTATTTGGTGTACTTTTAGTTAATATTATGTGTACAATATATGAAATATATTTACTGTACTTTTTGATATTTTATGTACAGTATATAAGATATATTTTGTGTCCTTTTGATATTTTATGTATATTATATAATATATATTTGGTGTAGTTTTTGATATTTTACATAGGGTGTGTAGTATATATTTACTGTCCTTTTTGATACTTTATTTACAGTATGTACTATACATTTGGTGTAATTTTTGATATTTTATGTACAGTATATTAAATATAAGTACTGTAGTTTTTGATAGTTTATTTACAGTATATATAACACATATTTGGTGTACTTTTTGATATTTTATGTACAGTATGTAACATATATTTACTGTAGTTTTTTATATTTTATTTCCAGTTTATAAAATGTATTTTGTGTACTTTTCGTTAATATTATATGTACAATATATGAAATATATTTACTGTACTTTTTGATATTTTATGTAAAGTATATAATATATATTTGGTGTCCTTTTGATATTTTATGTAAATTATATAATATATATTTGGTGTAGTTTTTGATATTTTACATAGGGTGTAATATATATTTATTGTCTTTTTTATATTTTATTTACAGTATATAGTATACATTTGGTGTCATTTTTGATATTTTACGTACAGTATGTTAAATATAATTACTGGAGTTTTTGATAGTTTATTTAAACTATATATAACACATATTTCATGTACTTTTTGATATATTATGTACATTATGTAATATATATTTACTGTACTTTTTGATATTTTATATACAGTATATAAAATATATTTGGTGAACTTTTAGTTAATATTATATGTACAATATATGAAATATATTACTGTACATTTTGATATTTTATGTACGGTATATAAGATATATTTTTGTGTCCTTTTGATATTTTATGTAAATTATATAATATATATTTTGTGTAGTTTTTGATAATTTACATAGTGTGTAAGATATATTAACTGTCCTTTTTCATATTTTATTTAGAGTATATAATATACATTTGGTGTAATTTTTGATATTTTATGTACAGTATATTAAATATAATTACTGTAGTTTTTGATAGTTTATATACAGTATATATAACACATATTTGGTGTACTTTTTAATATATTATGTACAGTATGTAATATATATTTACTGTAATTTTGGAATTTTATTTACAGTATGTTAAATGTATTTGGTGTAATTTTTGTTAATATTATATGTACAATATATGAAACATATTTGCTGTACATTTTGATATTTTATATACAGTATATAAGATATATTTTGTGTCCTTTTGATATTTTATGTAAATTGTATAATATATATTTGGTGTAGTTTTTGATATTTTACATAGGGTGTGTAATATATATTTAATGTAATTTTGATATTTTATTTACAGTATATAATATATATTTGGGGTAATTTTTGATATTTCATGTACAGTATATTAAATATAATTACTGCAGATTTGATAGTATATTTACAGTATGTATAACACATATTTGGTGTACTTTTTGATATTTTATATACAGTATGTAATATATATTTACTGCACCTTTTGATATTTTATTTACAGTATATAAAATGTATTCGGTGTACTTTTAGTTAATATTATATGTACAATATATGAAATATATTTACTGTACATTTTGATATTTTATGTACAGTATATAAGATATATTTGGTGTCCTTTTGATATTTTATGTAAATTATATAATATATATTTGGCCTAGATTGTGATATTTTACATATGGTGTGTAATATATATTTACTATACTTTTTGATATTTTATTTACACTATAAAAAGTGTATTTGGTGTACTTTTAGTTAATATTATATGTACAATATATGAAATATATTTACTGTACTTTTTGATATTTTATGAACAGTATATAAGATATATTTGGTGTCCTTTTTATATTTTATGTAAATTATATAATACATATTTTGTGTAGATTGTGATATTTTACATATGGTGTGTTATATATATTAACTGTAATTTTTGATATTTTATTTACAGTAAATAATATACATTTGGTGTAATTTTTGATATTTTATGTGCAGTATATTAAACATAATTACTGTAGTTTTGATAGTTTATTTACCGTATATATAACACATATTTGGTGTACTTTTTGATATTTTATGTACAGTATGTAATATATATTTACTTTACTTTTTGATATTTTATTTACAGTATATAAAATGTATTTGGGGTACTTTTAGTTAATATTATATGTACAATATATGAAATATATTTAATGTACATTTTGAAATTTTATGTACAGTATATCAGATATATTTGGTGTCCTTTTGATATTTTCTGTAAATTATATAATATATATTTGGTGTAGTTTGTGATAATTTACATAGGTTGTGTAATATATATTTACTGTACTTTTTGATATTTTATGTACAGTATATTATACATTTGGTGTAATTTTTTATATTTTATGTACAGTATATTGAATATAATTATTGAAGTTTTTGATAGTTTATTTACAGTATATATAACACATATTTGCTGTACTTTTCCATATTTTATGTACAGTATGTAATATATATTTTCTGTACGTTTTGATATTTTATTTACAGTACATAAAATGTATTTGGTGTACCTTTAGTTAATTTTATATGCAGAATATATGAAATATATTTACTGTATTTTTGATATTTTATGTACAGTATATAAGATATATATGGTTTCCTTTTGATATTTTATGTAAATTATATAATATATATTTGGTGTAGTTTTTGATATTTTACATAGGGTGTGTAGTATATATTTACTGTCCTTTTTTATAATTTATTTACAGTAAATAATATGCATTTGGTGTAATTTTTGATATTTTATTTACAGTATATTAAATATAATTACTGTAGTTTTTGATAGTTTATTTACAGTATATATAACACATATTTGGTGTACTTTTTGATGTTTTATGTACAGTATGTAATATATATTTACTGTAATTTTTGATATTTTATTTACACTGTATAAAATGTATTTGGTGTACTTTTACTTATTATTATATCTACAATATATGAAATATATTTACTGTATTTTGATATTTTATGTACAGTATATAAGATATATTTGGTGTCCTTTTGATATTTTATGCCAATTATATAATATATATTTGGTGTAGATTGTGATATTTTACCTATGGTGTGTAATATATATTTACTGTACTTTTTGATATTTTATTTACACTAAATAATATACATTTGGTGTAATTTTTGATATTTTATGTACAGTATATTAAATATAATTACTGTAGTTTTTGATAGTTTATTTACAGTATATATAACACATATTTGGTGTACTTTTTGATATTTTATGTACAGTATGTAATATATATTTACTGTAATTTTTGATATTTTATTTACAGTATAGAAAATGTATTTGGGGTACTTTTAGTTAATATTATATGTACAATATATGAAATATATTTACTGTACATTTTGAAATTTTATGTACAGTATATAAGATATATTTGGTGTCCTTTTGATATATTATGTAAATTATATAATATATAATTGGTGTACTTTGTGATAATTTACATAGGGTGTGTAAAATATATTTACTGTACTTTTTGATATTTTATTTACAGTATATTGTACATTTGGTGTAATTTTTTATATTTTATTTGCAGTATATTATATATAATTATTGTAGTATTTGATAGTTTATTTACAGTATATATAACACATATTTGGTGTACTTTTTGATATTTTATGTACAGTATGTAATATATATTTACTGTACTTTTTGATATTTTATTTACAGTACATAAAATATATTTGGTGTACTTTTAGTTAATAATATATGAACAATATATGAAATATTTTTACTGAACTTTTTGATATTTTATGTACAGTATATAAGATATATATGGTTTCCTTTTCATATTTTATGTAAATTATATAATATATATTTGGTGTAGTTTTTGATATTTTACATAGGGTGTGTAGTATATATTTACTGTCATTTTATAATTTCTTTACAGTAAATAATATATATTTGGTGTAATTTTTGATATTTTATTTACAGTATATTAAATATAATTACTGTAGTTTTTGATAGTTTGTTTACAGTATATATAACACACATTTGGTGTACTTTTTGATGTTTTATGTACAGTATGTAATATATATTTACTGTAGTTTTTGATATTTTATTTACACTATATAAAATGTGTTTGGTGTACTTTTAGTTAATATTATATGCACAATATATGAAATACATTTACTGTACTTTTTGATATTTTATGTACAGTATATAAGATACATTTGGTGTCCTTTTGATATTTTATGAAAATTATATAATACATATTTGGTGTAGTTTTTGATATTTTACATAGGGTGTGTAGTATATATTAACTGTTCTTTTTGATGTATTATTTACAGTATATAATATACATTTGGTGTAATTTTTGATATTTTATGTACAGTATATTAAATATAATTACTGTAGTTTTTGAGAGTTTATTTACAGTGTAAAAGAGACATATTTGGTGTACTATTCGATATTTTATTTACAGTATGTAATATATATTTACTGTACTTTTGATATTTTATTTACAGTATATAAAATGTATTTGGTGTACTTTTAGTAAATATTATATGTACAATATATTAAATGTATTTACTGTACTTTTTGATATTTTTTATACAGTATATAAGATATATTTGGTGTCCTACTGATATTTTACATAAATTATATAATATATATTTGGTGTAGTTTTTGATATTTTACTTAGGGTGTGTAGTAAATATTTAGCGTACTTTTTGATATTTTATTTACAGTATATAATATTCATTTGGTGTAATTTTTGATATTTTATGTACAGTATATTAAACATAAGTACTGTAATTTTTGATAGTTTATGTACAGTATATATAACACATATTTGGTGTACTTTTTGATATTTTATGTACAGTATGTAATATACATTTACTGTACTTGTTGATATTTTATTTACAGTATATAAAACGTATTTGGTGTACTTTTAGTTAATATTATGTGTACAATATATGAAATATATTTACTGTACTTTTTGATATTTTATGTACAGTATATAAGATATATTTTGTGTCCTTTTGATATTTTATGTATATTATATAATATATATTTGGTGTAGTTTTTGATATTTTACATAGGGTGTGTAGTATATATTTACTGTCCTTTTTGATACTTTATTTACAGTATGTACTATACATTTGGTGTAATTTTTGATATTTTATGTACAGTATATTAAATATAAGTACTGTAGTTTTTGATAGTTTATTTACAGTATATATAACACATATTTGGTGTACTTTTTGATATTTTATGTACAGTATGTAACATATATTTACTGTAGTTTTTTATATTTTATTTCCAGTTTATAAAATGTATTTTGTGTACTTTTCGTTAATATTATATGTACAATATATGAAATATATTTACTGTACTTTTTGATATTTTATGTAAAGTATATAATATATATTTGGTGTCCTTTTGATATTTTATGTAAATTATATAATATATATTTGGTGTAGTTTTTGATATTTTACATAGGGTGTAATATATATTTATTGTCTTTTTTATATTTTATTTACAGTATATAGTATACATTTGGTGTCATTTTTGATATTTTACGTACAGTATGTTAAATATAATTACTGGAGTTTTTGATAGTTTATTTAAACTATATATAACACATATTTCATGTACTTTTTGATATATTATGTACATTATGTAATATATATTTACTGTACTTTTTGATATTTTATATACAGTATATAAAATATATTTGGTGAACTTTTAGTTAATATTATATGTACAATATATGAAATATATTACTGTACATTTTGATATTTTATGTACGGTATATAAGATATATTTTTGTGTCCTTTTGATATTTTATGTAAATTATATAATATATATTTTGTGTAGTTTTTGATAATTTACATAGTGTGTAAGATATATTAACTGTCCTTTTTCATATTTTATTTAGAGTATATAATATACATTTGGTGTAATTTTTGATATTTTATGTACAGTATATTAAATATAATTACTGTAGTTTTTGATAGTTTATATACAGTATATATAACACATATTTGGTGTACTTTTTAATATATTATGTACAGTATGTAATATATATTTACTGTAATTTTGGAATTTTATTTACAGTATGTTAAATGTATTTGGTGTAATTTTTGTTAATATTATATGTACAATATATGAAACATATTTGCTGTACATTTTGATATTTTATATACAGTATATAAGATATATTTTGTGTCCTTTTGATATTTTATGTAAATTGTATAATATATATTTGGTGTAGTTTTTGATATTTTACATAGGGTGTGTAATATATATTTAATGTAATTTTGATATTTTATTTACAGTATATAATATATATTTGGGGTAATTTTTGATATTTCATGTACAGTATATTAAATATAATTACTGCAGATTTGATAGTATATTTACAGTATGTATAACACATATTTGGTGTACTTTTTGATATTTTATATACAGTATGTAATATATATTTACTGCACCTTTTGATATTTTATTTACAGTATATAAAATGTATTCGGTGTACTTTTAGTTAATATTATATGTACAATATATGAAATATATTTACTGTACATTTTGATATTTTATGTACAGTATATAAGATATATTTGGTGTCCTTTTGATATTTTATGTAAATTATATAATATATATTTGGCCTAGATTGTGATATTTTACATATGGTGTGTAATATATATTTACTATACTTTTTGATATTTTATTTACACTATAAAAAGTGTATTTGGTGTACTTTTAGTTAATATTATATGTACAATATATGAAATATATGTACTGTACATTTTGTTATTTTATGTACAGTATATAATGTATATTTGGTGTCCTTTTGATATTTTATGTAAATTGTATAATATATATTTGGTGTAGTTTGTGATATTTTACATAGGGTGTGTAATATATATTTACTGTACTTTTTGATATTTTATTTACAGTAAAAAATATATATTTGGTGTAATTTTTGATATTTTATTTACAGTATATTAAATATAATTACTGTAGTTCTTGATAGTTTATTTACAGTATATATGATACATAGTTGGCGTACTTTTTGATATTTTATGTACAGTATGTAATATAAATTTACTGTAATTTTTGATATTTTATTTACACTATATAAAATGTATTTGGTGTACCTTTAGTTAATATTATATGTACAATATATGAAATATATTTACTGTACTTTTTGACATTTTATGTACAGTATATAAGATATATTTGGTGCCCTTTTGCTATTTTATGTAAATTATATAATATATATTTTGTGTACTTTTTGATAATTTACATACAGTGTAATATATATTTACTGTCCTTTTTCATATTTTACTTAGAGTATATAATATACATTTTGTGTAATTTTTTATATTTCATGTACAGTATATTAATATAATTACTGTAGTTTTTGATGGTTTATTTAAAGTATATATAACACATATTTGGTATACTTTTTGATATTTTATGTACAGTATGTTATATATATTTACTATACTTTTTGATATTTTATTTACGGTATATAAAATGCATTTGTTGTACTTTTAGTTAATATTATATGTACAATATATGAAATATATTTACTCTACTATTTGATATTTTATGTAGAGTATAGAAGATATCTTTGGTGTCCTTTTGATATTTTATGTAAATTATATAATATATATTTGGTGTAGTTTTTGATATTTTACATAGGGTGTGTCATATATATGTACTATCCTTTTTGATATTTTATTTACAGTCTTTAATATACATTTGGTGTAATTTTTGATATTTTACATACAGAATATTAAATATAATTAATGTAGTTTTTGATACTTTATTAACAATATATATAACACATATTTGGTGTACTTTTTTATATTTTATGTACTGTATGTAATATGTATTTACTGTACTTGTTGATATTTTATTTACAGTATATAAAATGTATTTGGTGTACTTTTACTTAATATTATATGTACAATATATGAACCATATTTACTGTACTTTTTGATATTTTATGTACAGTATATAATATATATTTGCTGTACTTTTGATATTTTATGTAAATTATATAATACATATTTGGTGTAGATTTTGATATTTTCCATAGTGTGTGTAATATATTTTTAATGTAATTTTTGATATTTTATTCACAGTATATAATATACATTTGGTGTAATTTTTGATATTTAATGTACAGTATATTAACCATAATTACTGTAGTTTTTGATAGTTTATTTACAGTATATATAACCGATATTTGGTGTACTTTTGATATATTATGTACAGTATGTAATGTATATTTACTGAAATTTTTGATATTTTATTTACAGTATATAAAATGTATTTGGTGTACTTTTAGTTAATATTATATGTACAATATAGGAAATATATTTACTGTACTTTTTGATATTTTATGTACAGTATATAAGATATATTTGGTGTCCCTTTGATATTTTATGTAAATTATATAATATATATTTGGTGTAGTTTTTGATAATTTAAATAGAGTGTAATACATATTTACTGTCCTTTTTCATATTTTATTTAGAGTATATTATATACATTTGGTGTAATTTCTGATATTATATGTACAGTATATTAAATATAATTACTGTAGTTTTTCATAGTTTATTTACAGTATATATAACACATATTTGGTGTACTTTTTGATATTTTATGTACAGTATGTCATATATATTTACGGAACATTATGAAATTTTATTTACAGTATATAAAATGTATTAGCTGTACTTTTAGTTAATATTATATGTTCAATATATGAAACATATTTACTGTACTTTTTGATATTTTATGTACAGTATATAAGATATATTTTGTGTCCTTTTGATATTTTATGTAAATTATATAATATATATTTGGTGTAGTTTTTGATATTTTACATAGGGTGTGTAATGAATAATTACCGTCCTTTTTGATATTTTCTTTACACTATATAATGTACATTTGGTGTAATTTTTGATATTTTATGTACAGTATATTAAATATAATTACTATAGTTTTTGATAGTTTATTTATAGTATATATAACACATATTTGCTGTACTTTTAGTTAATATTATATGTACAATATATAAAATATATTTACTGTACTTTTTGATATTTTATGTACAGTATATAAGATATATTTGGTGTCCTTTTGATATTTTATGTAATTTATAAAATATATATTTGGGGTAGTTTTTGATAATTTACATACAGTGTAATATATGTTTACTGTCATTTTTCATATTTTATTTATAGTAAATAATATACATTTGGTGTAATTTTTGATATTTTATTTAGAGTATATTAAATATAATTACTGTAGTTTTTGATAGTTTATTTACAGTATACATAACACATATTTGGTGTACTTTTTGATATTTTATGTAAAGTATGTAATATATATACACTGTAATTTTTGATATTTTATTTACACTATATAAAATGTATTTGGTGTGCTTTTAGTTAATATTATATGTACAATATATGAAATATATTTACTGTACTTTTTGATATTTTATGTACAGTATATAAGATATATTTGGTGTCCTTTTGGTATTTTATGTAAATTATATAATATATATTTGGTGTAGATTGTGATATTTTACATAAGGTGTGTAATATATATTTACTGTAATTTTTCATATTTTATTTACACTATATAAAATGTATTTGGTGTACTTTTAGTTAATATTATATGTACAATATATGAAATATATTTACTGTACTTTTTGATATTTTATGAACAGTATATAAGATATATTTGGTGTCCTTTTTATATTTTATGTAAATTATATAATACATATTTTGTGTAGATTGTGATATTTTACATATGGTGTGTTATATATATTAACTGTAATTTTTGATATTTTATTTACAGTAAATAATATACATTTGGTGTAATTTTTGATATTTTATGTGCAGTATATTAAACATAATTACTGTAGTTTTGATAGTTTATTTACCGTATATATAACACATATTTGGTGTACTTTTTGATATTTTATGTACAGTATGTAATATATATTTACTTTACTTTTTGATATTTTATTTACAGTATATAAAATGTATTTGGGGTACTTTTAGTTAATATTATATGTACAATATATGAAATATATTTAATGTACATTTTGAAATTTTATGTACAGTATATCAGATATATTTGGTGTCCTTTTGATATTTTCTGTAAATTATATAATATATATTTGGTGTAGTTTGTGATAATTTACATAGGTTGTGTAATATATATTTACTGTACTTTTTGATATTTTATGTACAGTATATTATACATTTGGTGTAATTTTTTATATTTTATGTACAGTATATTGAATATAATTATTGAAGTTTTTGATAGTTTATTTACAGTATATATAACACATATTTGCTGTACTTTTCCATATTTTATGTACAGTATGTAATATATATTTTCTGTACGTTTTGATATTTTATTTACAGTACATAAAATGTATTTGGTGTACCTTTAGTTAATTTTATATGCAGAATATATGAAATATATTTACTGTATTTTTGATATTTTATGTACAGTATATAAGATATATATGGTTTCCTTTTGATATTTTATGTAAATTATATAATATATATTTGGTGTAGTTTTTGATATTTTACATAGGGTGTGTAGTATATATTTACTGTCCTTTTTTATAATTTATTTACAGTAAATAATATGCATTTGGTGTAATTTTTGATATTTTATTTACAGTATATTAAATATAATTACTGTAGTTTTTGATAGTTTATTTACAGTATATATAACACATATTTGGTGTACTTTTTGATGTTTTATGTACAGTATGTAATATATATTTACTGTAATTTTTGATATTTTATTTACACTGTATAAAATGTATTTGGTGTACTTTTACTTATTATTATATCTACAATATATGAAATATATTTACTGTATTTTGATATTTTATGTACAGTATATAAGATATATTTGGTGTCCTTTTGATATTTTATGCCAATTATATAATATATATTTGGTGTAGATTGTGATATTTTACCTATGGTGTGTAATATATATTTACTGTACTTTTTGATATTTTATTTACACTAAATAATATACATTTGGTGTAATTTTTGATATTTTATGTACAGTATATTAAATATAATTACTGTAGTTTTTGATAGTTTATTTACAGTATATATAACACATATTTGGTGTACTTTTTGATATTTTATGTACAGTATGTAATATATATTTACTGTAATTTTTGATATTTTATTTACAGTATAGAAAATGTATTTGGGGTACTTTTAGTTAATATTATATGTACAATATATGAAATATATTTACTGTACATTTTGAAATTTTATGTACAGTATATAAGATATATTTGGTGTCCTTTTGATATATTATGTAAATTATATAATATATAATTGGTGTACTTTGTGATAATTTACATAGGGTGTGTAAAATATATTTACTGTACTTTTTGATATTTTATTTACAGTATATTGTACATTTGGTGTAATTTTTTATATTTTATTTGCAGTATATTATATATAATTATTGTAGTATTTGATAGTTTATTTACAGTATATATAACACATATTTGGTGTACTTTTTGATATTTTATGTACAGTATGTAATATATATTTACTGTACTTTTTGATATTTTATTTACAGTACATAAAATATATTTGGTGTACTTTTAGTTAATAATATATGAACAATATATGAAATATTTTTACTGAACTTTTTGATATTTTATGTACAGTATATAAGATATATATGGTTTCCTTTTCATATTTTATGTAAATTATATAATATATATTTGGTGTAGTTTTTGATATTTTACATAGGGTGTGTAGTATATATTTACTGTCATTTTATAATTTCTTTACAGTAAATAATATATATTTGGTGTAATTTTTGATATTTTATTTACAGTATATTAAATATAATTACTGTAGTTTTTGATAGTTTGTTTACAGTATATATAACACACATTTGGTGTACTTTTTGATGTTTTATGTACAGTATGTAATATATATTTACTGTAGTTTTTGATATTTTATTTACACTATATAAAATGTGTTTGGTGTACTTTTAGTTAATATTATATGCACAATATATGAAATACATTTACTGTACTTTTTGATATTTTATGTACAGTATATAAGATACATTTGGTGTCCTTTTGATATTTTATGAAAATTATATAATACATATTTGGTGTAGTTTTTGATATTTTACATAGGGTGTGTAGTATATATTAACTGTTCTTTTTGATGTATTATTTACAGTATATAATATACATTTGGTGTAATTTTTGATATTTTATGTACAGTATATTAAATATAATTACTGTAGTTTTTGAGAGTTTATTTACAGTGTAAAAGAGACATATTTGGTGTACTATTCGATATTTTATTTACAGTATGTAATATATATTTACTGTACTTTTGATATTTTATTTACAGTATATAAAATGTATTTGGTGTACTTTTAGTAAATATTATATGTACAATATATTAAATGTATTTACTGTACTTTTTGATATTTTTTATACAGTATATAAGATATATTTGGTGTCCTACTGATATTTTACATAAATTATATAATATATATTTGGTGTAGTTTTTGATATTTTACTTAGGGTGTGTAGTAAATATTTAGCGTACTTTTTGATATTTTATTTACAGTATATAATATTCATTTGGTGTAATTTTTGATATTTTATGTACAGTATATTAAACATAAGTACTGTAATTTTTGATAGTTTATGTACAGTATATATAACACATATTTGGTGTACTTTTTGATATTTTATGTACAGTATGTAATATACATTTACTGTACTTGTTGATATTTTATTTACAGTATATAAAACGTATTTGGTGTACTTTTAGTTAATATTATGTGTACAATATATGAAATATATTTACTGTACTTTTTGATATTTTATGTACAGTATATAAGATATATTTTGTGTCCTTTTGATATTTTATGTATATTATATAATATATATTTGGTGTAGTTTTTGATATTTTACATAGGGTGTGTAGTATATATTTACTGTCCTTTTTGATACTTTATTTACAGTATGTACTATACATTTGGTGTAATTTTTGATATTTTATGTACAGTATATTAAATATAAGTACTGTAGTTTTTGATAGTTTATTTACAGTATATATAACACATATTTGGTGTACTTTTTGATATTTTATGTACAGTATGTAACATATATTTACTGTAGTTTTTTATATTTTATTTCCAGTTTATAAAATGTATTTTGTGTACTTTTCGTTAATATTATATGTACAATATATGAAATATATTTACTGTACTTTTTGATATTTTATGTAAAGTATATAATATATATTTGGTGTCCTTTTGATATTTTATGTAAATTATATAATATATATTTGGTGTAGTTTTTGATATTTTACATAGGGTGTAATATATATTTATTGTCTTTTTTATATTTTATTTACAGTATATAGTATACATTTGGTGTCATTTTTGATATTTTACGTACAGTATGTTAAATATAATTACTGGAGTTTTTGATAGTTTATTTAAACTATATATAACACATATTTCATGTACTTTTTGATATATTATGTACATTATGTAATATATATTTACTGTACTTTTTGATATTTTATATACAGTATATAAAATATATTTGGTGAACTTTTAGTTAATATTATATGTACAATATATGAAATATATTACTGTACATTTTGATATTTTATGTACGGTATATAAGATATATTTTTGTGTCCTTTTGATATTTTATGTAAATTATATAATATATATTTTGTGTAGTTTTTGATAATTTACATAGTGTGTAAGATATATTAACTGTCCTTTTTCATATTTTATTTAGAGTATATAATATACATTTGGTGTAATTTTTGATATTTTATGTACAGTATATTAAATATAATTACTGTAGTTTTTGATAGTTTATATACAGTATATATAACACATATTTGGTGTACTTTTTAATATATTATGTACAGTATGTAATATATATTTACTGTAATTTTGGAATTTTATTTACAGTATGTTAAATGTATTTGGTGTAATTTTTGTTAATATTATATGTACAATATATGAAACATATTTGCTGTACATTTTGATATTTTATATACAGTATATAAGATATATTTTGTGTCCTTTTGATATTTTATGTAAATTGTATAATATATATTTGGTGTAGTTTTTGATATTTTACATAGGGTGTGTAATATATATTTAATGTAATTTTGATATTTTATTTACAGTATATAATATATATTTGGGGTAATTTTTGATATTTCATGTACAGTATATTAAATATAATTACTGCAGATTTGATAGTATATTTACAGTATGTATAACACATATTTGGTGTACTTTTTGATATTTTATATACAGTATGTAATATATATTTACTGCACCTTTTGATATTTTATTTACAGTATATAAAATGTATTCGGTGTACTTTTAGTTAATATTATATGTACAATATATGAAATATATTTACTGTACATTTTGATATTTTATGTACAGTATATAAGATATATTTGGTGTCCTTTTGATATTTTATGTAAATTATATAATATATATTTGGCCTAGATTGTGATATTTTACATATGGTGTGTAATATATATTTACTATACTTTTTGATATTTTATTTACACTATAAAAAGTGTATTTGGTGTACTTTTAGTTAATATTATATGTACAATATATGAAATATATGTACTGTACATTTTGTTATTTTATGTACAGTATATAATGTATATTTGGTGTCCTTTTGATATTTTATGTAAATTGTATAATATATATTTGGTGTAGTTTGTGATATTTTACATAGGGTGTGTAATATATATTTACTGTACTTTTTGATATTTTATTTACAGTAAAAAATATATATTTGGTGTAATTTTTGATATTTTATTTACAGTATATTAAATATAATTACTGTAGTTCTTGATAGTTTATTTACAGTATATATGATACATAGTTGGCGTACTTTTTGATATTTTATGTACAGTATGTAATATAAATTTACTGTAATTTTTGATATTTTATTTACACTATATAAAATGTATTTGGTGTACCTTTAGTTAATATTATATGTACAATATATGAAATATATTTACTGTACTTTTTGACATTTTATGTACAGTATATAAGATATATTTGGTGCCCTTTTGCTATTTTATGTAAATTATATAATATATATTTTGTGTACTTTTTGATAATTTACATACAGTGTAATATATATTTACTGTCCTTTTTCATATTTTACTTAGAGTATATAATATACATTTTGTGTAATTTTTTATATTTCATGTACAGTATATTAATATAATTACTGTAGTTTTTGATGGTTTATTTAAAGTATATATAACACATATTTGGTATACTTTTTGATATTTTATGTACAGTATGTTATATATATTTACTATACTTTTTGATATTTTATTTACGGTATATAAAATGCATTTGTTGTACTTTTAGTTAATATTATATGTACAATATATGAAATATATTTACTCTACTATTTGATATTTTATGTAGAGTATAGAAGATATCTTTGGTGTCCTTTTGATATTTTATGTAAATTATATAATATATATTTGGTGTAGTTTTTGATATTTTACATAGGGTGTGTCATATATATGTACTATCCTTTTTGATATTTTATTTACAGTCTTTAATATACATTTGGTGTAATTTTTGATATTTTACATACAGAATATTAAATATAATTAATGTAGTTTTTGATACTTTATTAACAATATATATAACACATATTTGGTGTACTTTTTTATATTTTATGTACTGTATGTAATATGTATTTACTGTACTTGTTGATATTTTATTTACAGTATATAAAATGTATTTGGTGTACTTTTACTTAATATTATATGTACAATATATGAACCATATTTACTGTACTTTTTGATATTTTATGTACAGTATATAATATATATTTGCTGTACTTTTGATATTTTATGTAAATTATATAATACATATTTGGTGTAGATTTTGATATTTTCCATAGTGTGTGTAATATATTTTTAATGTAATTTTTGATATTTTATTCACAGTATATAATATACATTTGGTGTAATTTTTGATATTTAATGTACAGTATATTAACCATAATTACTGTAGTTTTTGATAGTTTATTTACAGTATATATAACCGATATTTGGTGTACTTTTGATATATTATGTACAGTATGTAATGTATATTTACTGAAATTTTTGATATTTTATTTACAGTATATAAAATGTATTTGGTGTACTTTTAGTTAATATTATATGTACAATATAGGAAATATATTTACTGTACTTTTTGATATTTTATGTACAGTATATAAGATATATTTGGTGTCCCTTTGATATTTTATGTAAATTATATAATATATATTTGGTGTAGTTTTTGATAATTTAAATAGAGTGTAATACATATTTACTGTCCTTTTTCATATTTTATTTAGAGTATATTATATACATTTGGTGTAATTTCTGATATTATATGTACAGTATATTAAATATAATTACTGTAGTTTTTCATAGTTTATTTACAGTATATATAACACATATTTGGTGTACTTTTTGATATTTTATGTACAGTATGTCATATATATTTACGGAACATTATGAAATTTTATTTACAGTATATAAAATGTATTAGCTGTACTTTTAGTTAATATTATATGTTCAATATATGAAACATATTTACTGTACTTTTTGATATTTTATGTACAGTATATAAGATATATTTTGTGTCCTTTTGATATTTTATGTAAATTATATAATATATATTTGGTGTAGTTTTTGATATTTTACATAGGGTGTGTAATGAATAATTACCGTCCTTTTTGATATTTTCTTTACACTATATAATGTACATTTGGTGTAATTTTTGATATTTTATGTACAGTATATTAAATATAATTACTATAGTTTTTGATAGTTTATTTATAGTATATATAACACATATTTGCTGTACTTTTAGTTAATATTATATGTACAATATATAAAATATATTTACTGTACTTTTTGATATTTTATGTACAGTATATAAGATATATTTGGTGTCCTTTTGATATTTTATGTAATTTATAAAATATATATTTGGGGTAGTTTTTGATAATTTACATACAGTGTAATATATGTTTACTGTCATTTTTCATATTTTATTTATAGTAAATAATATACATTTGGTGTAATTTTTGATATTTTATTTAGAGTATATTAAATATAATTACTGTAGTTTTTGATAGTTTATTTACAGTATACATAACACATATTTGGTGTACTTTTTGATATTTTATGTAAAGTATGTAATATATATACACTGTAATTTTTGATATTTTATTTACACTATATAAAATGTATTTGGTGTGCTTTTAGTTAATATTATATGTACAATATATGAAATATATTTACTGTACTTTTTGATATTTTATGTACAGTATATAAGATATATTTGGTGTCCTTTTGGTATTTTATGTAAATTATATAATATATATTTGGTGTAGATTGTGATATTTTACATAAGGTGTGTAATATATATTTACTGTAATTTTTCATATTTTATTTACACTATATAAAATGTATTTGGTGTACTTTTAGTTAATATTATATGTACAATATATGAAATATATTTACTGTACTTTTTGATATTTTATGAACAGTATATAAGATATATTTGGTGTCCTTTTTATATTTTATGTAAATTATATAATACATATTTTGTGTAGATTGTGATATTTTACATATGGTGTGTTATATATATTAACTGTAATTTTTGATATTTTATTTACAGTAAATAATATACATTTGGTGTAATTTTTGATATTTTATGTGCAGTATATTAAACATAATTACTGTAGTTTTGATAGTTTATTTACCGTATATATAACACATATTTGGTGTACTTTTTGATATTTTATGTACAGTATGTAATATATATTTACTTTACTTTTTGATATTTTATTTACAGTATATAAAATGTATTTGGGGTACTTTTAGTTAATATTATATGTACAATATATGAAATATATTTAATGTACATTTTGAAATTTTATGTACAGTATATCAGATATATTTGGTGTCCTTTTGATATTTTCTGTAAATTATATAATATATATTTGGTGTAGTTTGTGATAATTTACATAGGTTGTGTAATATATATTTACTGTACTTTTTGATATTTTATGTACAGTATATTATACATTTGGTGTAATTTTTTATATTTTATGTACAGTATATTGAATATAATTATTGAAGTTTTTGATAGTTTATTTACAGTATATATAACACATATTTGCTGTACTTTTCCATATTTTATGTACAGTATGTAATATATATTTTCTGTACGTTTTGATATTTTATTTACAGTACATAAAATGTATTTGGTGTACCTTTAGTTAATTTTATATGCAGAATATATGAAATATATTTACTGTATTTTTGATATTTTATGTACAGTATATAAGATATATATGGTTTCCTTTTGATATTTTATGTAAATTATATAATATATATTTGGTGTAGTTTTTGATATTTTACATAGGGTGTGTAGTATATATTTACTGTCCTTTTTTATAATTTATTTACAGTAAATAATATGCATTTGGTGTAATTTTTGATATTTTATTTACAGTATATTAAATATAATTACTGTAGTTCTTGATAGTTTATTTACAGTATATATAACACATATTTGGTGTACTTTTTGATGTTTTATGTACAGTATGTAATATATATTTACTGTAATTTTTGATATTTTATTTACACTGTATAAAATGTATTTGGTGTACTTTTACTTATTATTATATCTACAATATATGAAATATATTTACTGTATTTTGATATTTTATGTACAGTATATAAGATATATTTGGTGTCCTTTTGATATTTTATGCCAATTATATAATATATATTTGGTGTAGATTGTGATATTTTACCTATGGTGTGTAATATATATTTACTGTACTTTTTGATATTTTATTTACACTAAATAATATACATTTGGTGTAATTTTTGATATTTTATGTACAGTATATTAAATATAATTACTGTAGTTTTTGATAGTTTATTTACAGTATATATAACACATATTTGGTGTACTTTTTGATATTTTATGTACAGTATGTAATATATATTTACTGTAATTTTTGATATTTTATTTACAGTATAGAAAATGTATTTGGGGTACTTTTAGTTAATATTATATGTACAATATATGAAATATATTTACTGTACATTTTGAAATTTTATGTACAGTATATAAGATATATTTGGTGTCCTTTTGATATATTATGTAAATTATATAATATATAATTGGTGTACTTTGTGATAATTTACATAGGGTGTGTAAAATATATTTACTGTACTTTTTGATATTTTATTTACAGTATATTGTACATTTGGTGTAATTTTTTATATTTTATTTGCAGTATATTATATATAATTATTGTAGTATTTGATAGTTTATTTACAGTATATATAACACATATTTGGTGTACTTTTTGATATTTTATGTACAGTATGTAATATATATTTACTGTACTTTTTGATATTTTATTTACAGTACATAAAATATATTTGGTGTACTTTTAGTTAATAATATATGAACAATATATGAAATATTTTTACTGAACTTTTTGATATTTTATGTACAGTATATAAGATATATATGGTTTCCTTTTCATATTTTATGTAAATTATATAATATATATTTGGTGTAGTTTTTGATATTTTACATAGGGTGTGTAGTATATATTTACTGTCATTTTATAATTTCTTTACAGTAAATAATATATATTTGGTGTAATTTTTGATATTTTATTTACAGTATATTAAATATAATTACTGTAGTTTTTGATAGTTTGTTTACAGTATATATAACACACATTTGGTGTACTTTTTGATGTTTTATGTACAGTATGTAATATATATTTACTGTAGTTTTTGATATTTTATTTACACTATATAAAATGTGTTTGGTGTACTTTTAGTTAATATTATATGCACAATATATGAAATACATTTACTGTACTTTTTGATATTTTATGTACAGTATATAAGATACATTTGGTGTCCTTTTGATATTTTATGAAAATTATATAATACATATTTGGTGTAGTTTTTGATATTTTACATAGGGTGTGTAGTATATATTAACTGTTCTTTTTGATGTATTATTTACAGTATATAATATACATTTGGTGTAATTTTTGATATTTTATGTACAGTATATTAAATATAATTACTGTAGTTTTTGAGAGTTTATTTACAGTGTAAAAGAGACATATTTGGTGTACTATTCGATATTTTATTTACAGTATGTAATATATATTTACTGTACTTTTGATATTTTATTTACAGTATATAAAATGTATTTGGTGTACTTTTAGTAAATATTATATGTACAATATATTAAATGTATTTACTGTACTTTTTGATATTTTTTATACAGTATATAAGATATATTTGGTGTCCTACTGATATTTTACATAAATTATATAATATATATTTGGTGTAGTTTTTGATATTTTACTTAGGGTGTGTAGTAAATATTTAGCGTACTTTTTGATATTTTATTTACAGTATATAATATTCATTTGGTGTAATTTTTGATATTTTATGTACAGTATATTAAACATAAGTACTGTAATTTTTGATAGTTTATGTACAGTATATATAACACATATTTGGTGTACTTTTTGATATTTTATGTACAGTATGTAATATACATTTACTGTACTTGTTGATATTTTATTTACAGTATATAAAACGTATTTGGTGTACTTTTAGTTAATATTATGTGTACAATATATGAAATATATTTACTGTACTTTTTGATATTTTATGTACAGTATATAAGATATATTTTGTGTCCTTTTGATATTTTATGTATATTATATAATATATATTTGGTGTAGTTTTTGATATTTTACATAGGGTGTGTAGTATATATTTACTGTCCTTTTTGATACTTTATTTACACTATGTACTATACATTTGGTGTAATTTTTGATATTTTATGTACAGTATATTAAATATAAGTACTGTAGTTTTTGATAGTTTATTTACAGTATATATAACACATATTTGGTGTACTTTTTGATATTTTATGTACAGTATGTAACATATATTTACTGTAGTTTTTTATATTTTATTTCCAGTTTATAAAATGTATTTTGTGTACTTTTCGTTAATATTATATGTACAATATATGAAATATATTTACTGTACTTCTTGATATTTTATGTACAGTATATAATATATATTTTGGGTACTTTTGATATTTTATGTAAATTATATAATATATACTTGGTGTAGTTTTTGATATTTTACATAGAGTGTAATATATATTTACTGTCCTTTTTGATATTTTATTTAGAGTGTATAATATACATTTGGTGTAATTTTTGATATTTTATGTACAGTATATTAAATATAATTACTGAAGATTTTGATAGTTTATTTACAGTACATATAACACATATTTGGTGTACTTTTTGATATTTTATGTACAGTAGATAATATATACTTACTGTAATTTTTGATATTTTATTTAGAGTATGTAAAATGTATTTGGTGTACTTTTAGTTAATATTATATGTAAAATATATGAAATATATTTACTGTACTTTTTGATATTTTATGTACATTATATAATATATATTGGTGTACTTTTGATATTTTATGTAATTTATATAATATATATTTGGTGTAGTTTTTGATATTTTACATAGAGTGTAATATGTATTTACTGTCATTTTTGATATTTTGTTTAGAGTGTATAATATACATTTGGTGTAATTTTTGATATTTTATGAACAGTATATTAAATATAATTACTGAAGATTTTGATAGTTTATTTACAGTATATATAACACATATTTGGGGTACTTTTGGATATTTTATGTACAGTAGATAATATGTACTTACTGTAATTTTTGACATTTTATTTACAGTATGTAAAATGTATTTGGTGTACTTTTAGTTAATATTATATGTACAATATATGAAATATATTTACTGTACTTTTTGATAATTTATGTACAGTAGATAATATATACTTACTGTAATTTTTGATATTTTATTTACAGTATGTAAAATGTATTTGGTGTAGTTTTAGTTAATATTATATGTACAATATATGAAATATATTTACTGTACTTTTTGATATTTTATGTACAGTATATTATATATTTGGTGTAATTTTGATATTTTATGAAAATTATATAATATATATTTGGTGTAGTTTTTGATATTTTACATAGAGTGTAATATATATTTACTGTCCTTTTTGATATTATATTTAGAGTGTATAATATACATTTGGTGTAATTTTTGATATTTTACGTGCAGTATATTAAATATAATTTCTGAAGATTTTGATAGTTTATTTACAGTATATATAACACATATTTGGTGTACTTTTTGATATTTTATGTACAGTAGATAATATATACTTACTGTAACATTTGATATTTTATTTACAGTATGTAAAATGTATTTGGTGTAGTTTTAGTTAATATTATATGTACAATATATGAAATATATTTACTGTACTTTTTGATATTTTATGTACAGTATATAATATATATTTGGTGTACTTTTGATATTTTATGTAAATTAAATAATATATATTTGGTGTATTTTTTGATATTTTACATAGAGTGTAATATATATTTACTGTCCTTTTTGATATTTTATTTAGAGTGTGTAATATACATTTGGTGTAATTTTTGATATTTTATGAACAGTATATTACATGTAATTACTGAATATTTTGATAGTTTATTTACACTATATATAACACATATTTGGTGTACTATTTGATATTTTATGTACAGTAGATAATATATACTTACTATAATTTTTTATATTTTATTTACAGTTTGTAAAATGTATTTGTTGTAGTTTTATTTAATATTATATGTACAATATATGAAATATATTTACTGTACTTTTTGATATTTTATATACAGTATATAATATGTATTTGGTGTACTTTTGATATTTTATGTAAATTATATAATATATATTTGGTGTAGTTTTTGATATTTTACATAGAGTGTAATATATATTTACTGTCCTTTTTGATATTTTATTTATAGTGTATAATATACATTTGGTGTAATTATTGATATTTTATGAACAGTATATTAAATATAATTACTGAAGATTTTAATAGTTTATTTACAGTATATATAACACATATTTGGTGTACTTTTTGATATTTTATGTACAGTACATAATATATACTTACTGTAATTTTTTATATTTTATTTACAGTATGTAAAATGTATTTGTTGTACTTTTAGTTAATATTATATCTACAATATATGAAATATATTTACTGTACTTTTTGATATTTTATGTAGAGTATATAATATGTATTTGGTGTACTTTTGATATTTTATGAAAATTATATAATATATATTTGGTGTAGTTTTTGATATTTTACATAGAGTGTAATATATATTTTCTGTCCTTTTTGATATTTTATTTAGATTGTATAATATACATTTGGTGTAATTTTTGATATTTAATGAACAGTGCATTAAATATAATTACTGAAGGTTTTGATAGTTTATTTACAGTATATATAACACATATTTGGTGAACTTTTTGGTATTTTATGTACAGTAGATAATATATACTTACTGTAATTTTTTATATTTTATTTACAGTATCTAAAATGTATTTCGTGTACTTTTAGTTAATATTATATGTACAATATATGAAATATATTTACTGTACTTTTTGATATATTATGTACAGTAGATAATATATACTTACTGTAATTTTTATATTTTATTTACAGTATGTAAAATGTATTTGGTGTACTTTTAGTTAATATTATATGTACAATATAGGAATTATATTTACAGTACTTTTTGAAATTTTATGTACAGTATACAATATATATTTGGTGTACTTTTGATATTGTATGTAAATTATATAATATGTATTTGGTGTAGTTTTTGATATTTTACATGGAGTGTAATATATATTTTCTGTCCTTTTTGATATTTTATTTAGAGTGTATAATATACATTTGGTGTAATTTTTGATATTTTATGAACAGTCTATTAAATATAATTACTGAAGATTTTGATAGTTTATTTACAGTATATATAACACATATTTGGTGTACTTTTTGATATTTTATGTACAGTAGATAATATATACTTACTGTAATTTTTTATATTTTATTTACAGTATGTAAAATGTATTTGGTGTACTTTTAGTTAATATTATATGTACAATATGTGAAATATATTTACTGTACTTTTTGATATTTTATGTACAGTAGATAATATAAACTTACTGAAATTTTTTATATTTTGTTTACAGTATGTAAAATGTATTTGGTGTACTTTTAGTTAATATTATATGTACAACATATGAAATACATTTACTGTACTTTTTGATATTTTATGTACAGTATATAATATATATTTGGTGTACTTTTGATATTTTATGTAAATTATATAATATACACTTGGTTTAGTTTTTGATATTTTACATAGAGTGTAATATATATTTACTGTCCTTTTTGATATATAATTTAGAGTGTATAATATACATTTGGTGTAATTTTTGATATTTTAGGTACAGTATATTAAATATAATTACTGTAGATTTTGATAGTTTATTTACAGTATATATAACACATATTTGGTGTACTTTTTCATATTTTTTGTACTGTAGATAATATATACTTACTGTAATTTTTGATATTTTATTTACATTATGTAAAATGTATTTGGTGTACTTTTAGTTAATATTATATGTACAATATATGAAATATATTTACTGTACTTTTTGATATTTTATGTACAGTATATAATATATATTTGGTGTACTTTTGATATTTTATGTAAATTATATAATATATATTTGGTGTAGTTTTTGATAATTTACATAGAGTGAAATATATATTTACTGTCCTTTTTGATATTTTATTTAGAGTGTATAATATACATTTGGTGTAATTTTTGATATTTTATGAACAGCATATTAAATATAATTACTTAAGATTTTGATAGTTCATTTACAGTATATATAACACCTATTTGGTGTACTTTTTGATATTTTATGTACAGTAGATTATATATACTTACTGGAATTTTTTATATTTTATTTACAGTATGTAAAATGTATTTGGTGTAATTTTAGTTAATATTATATGTACAATATATGAAATATATATACTGTACTTTTTGATATTTTATGTACCATATATAATATATATTTGGTGTACTTTTGATATTTTATGTAAATTAAATAATATATATTTGGTGTAGTTTTTGATATTTTACATAGTGTGTAATATATATTTACTGTCATTTTTGATATATTATATAGAGTGTATAATATACATTTGGTGTAATTTTTTATATTTTATGTACAGTATAATAAATATAATTACTGAAGATTTTGATAGTTTATTTACAGTATATATAACACATATTTGGTGTACTTTTTGATATTTTATGTACAGTAGATAATATATACTTACTGTAATTTTTGATATTTTATTTACTGTATGTAAAATGTATTTGGTGTACTTTTAGTTAATATTATATGTACAATATATGAAATATATTTACTGTACTTTTTGATATTTTATGTACAGTATATAATATATATTTGGTGTACTTTTGATATTTTATGTAAATTATATAATATATATTTGGTGTAGTTTTTGATATTTTACATAGAGTGAAATATATATTTACTGTCCTTTTTGATATTTTATTTAGAGTGTATAATATACATTTGGTGTAATTTTTGATATTTTATGTAAAGTATATTAAATATAATTACTGAAGTTTTTGATAGTGTATTTACAGTATATATAACACATATTTGGTGTACTTTTTGATATTTTATGTACAGTAGATAATATATACTTACTGTAATTTTTCATATTTTATTTACAGTATGTAAAATGTATTTGGTGTACTTTTAGTTAATATTATATGTACAATATATGAAATATATTTACTGTACTTTTTGATATTTTATGTACATTATATAATATATATTTGGTGTACTTTTGATATTTTATGTAAATTATATACTATATATTTGGTGTAGTTTTTGATATTTTACATAGAGTGTAATATATATTTACTGTCCTTTTTGATATTTTATTTTGAGTGTATAATATACATTTGGTGTAATTTTTATATTTTATGTACAGTATATTAAATATAATTACTGAAGATTTTGATAGTTTATTTACAGTATATATAACACATATTTGGTGTACTTTTTGATATTTTATGTACAGTAGATTATATATAGTTACTGTAATTTTTGATATTTTTTTTACAGTATGTAAAATATATTTGGTGTACTTTTAGTTAATATTATATGTACAACATATGAAATATATTTACTGTACTTTTTGATATTTTATGTACAGTATATAATATATATTTGGTGTACATTTGATATTTTATGTAAATTATATAATATATATTTGGTGTAGTTTTTGATATTTTACATAGAGTGTAATATGTATTTACTGTCCTTTTTGATATTTTATTTAGAGTGTATAATATACATTTGGTGTAATTTTTGATATTTTATGAACAGTATATTAAATATAATTACTGAAGATATTGATAGTTTATTTACAGTATATATAACACATATTTGGTGTACTATTTTATAGTTTATGTACAGAAGATAATATATACTTACTGTAATTTTTGATATTTTATTTACAGCATGTAAAATGTATTTGGTGTAGTTTTAGTTAATATTATATGTACAATATATGAAATATATTTACTGTACTTTTTGATATATTATGTACAGTATATAATATATATTTGGTGTACTTTTGATATTTTATGTAAATTATATAATATATATTTGGTGTAGTTTTTGATATTTTACATAGAGTGTAATATATATTTACTGTCATTTTTGATATTTTATTTAGAGTGTATAATATATATTTGGTGTAATTTTTGATATTTTATGTACAGTATATTAAATATAATTACTGAAGGTTTTGATAGTTTATTTACAGTATATATAACACATCTTTGGTGTACTTTTTGATATTTTATGTACAGTAGATAATATATACTTACTTTAATTTTTTTATATTTTATTTACCGTATGTAATATGTATTTGGTGTACCTTTAGTTAACATTATCTGTACAATATATGAAATATATTTACTGTACTTTTTGATACTTTATGTACTGTATATAATATATATTTGCTGTATTTTTGATATTTTATGTAAATTATATAATATATATTTGGTGTAGTTTTTGATATTTTACATAGAGTGTAATATATATTTACTGTCCTATTTGATATTTTATTTAGAGTGTATAATATACATTTGGTGTAATTTTTGATATTTTATGTACAGTATATTAAATATAATTACTGAATATTTTGATAGTTTATTTACAGTATATATAACACATATTTGGTGTACTTTTTGATATTTTATGTACAGTAGATAATATATACTTACTGTAATTTTTGATATTTTATTTACTGTATGTAAAATGTATTTGGTGTACTTTTAGTTAATATTATATGTACAATATATGAAATATATTTACTGTACTTTTTGGTATTTTATGTACAGTATATAATATATATTTGGTGTACTTTTGATATTTTATGTAAATTATATAATATATATTTGGTGTAGTTTTTGATAATTTACATAGAGTGAAATATATATTTACTGTCCTTTTTGATATTTTATTTAGAGTGTATAATATACATTTGGTGTAATTTTTGATATTTTATGTAAAGTATATTAAATATAATTACTGAAGTTTTTGATAGTGTATTTACAGTATATATAACACATATTTGGTGTACTTTTTGATATTTTATGTACAGTAGATTATATATACTTACTGTAATTTTTCATATTTTATTTACAGTATGTAAAATGTATTTGGTGTACTTTTAGTTAATATTATATGTACAATATATGAAATATATTTACTGTACTTTTTGATATTTTATGTACATTATATAATATATATTTGGTGTACTTTTGATATTTTATGTAAATTATATACTATATATTTGGTGTAGTTTTTGATATTTTACATAGAGTGTAATATATATTTACTGTCCTTTTTGATATTTTATTTTGAGTGTATAATATACATTTGGTGTAATTTTTGATATTTTATGTACAGTATATTAAATATAATTACTGAAGATTTTGATAGTTTATTTACAGTATATATAACACATATTTGGTGTACTTTTTGATATTTTATGTACAGTAGATAATATATACTTACTGTAATTTTTGATATTTTATTTACAGTATGTAAAATGTATTTGGTGTACTTTTAGTTAATATTATATGTACAATATATGAAATATATTTACTGTACTTTTTGAGATTTAATGAAGAGTATATAATATATATTTGGTGTACTTTTGATATTTTATGTAAATTATATAATATATATTTGGTGTAGTTTTTGATATTTTATGTAGAGTGTAATATATCTTTACTGTCATTTTTGATATTTTATTTAGAGTGTATAATATACATTTGTTGTAATTTTTGATACTTTATGTACAGTATACTACATATAATTACTGAGGATTTTGTTAGTTTATTTACAGTATATATAACACATATTTGGTGTACATTTTGATATTTAATGTACAGTAGATAATATATACTTACTGTAATTTTTGATATTTTATTTACAGTATGTAAAATGTATTTGGTGTAGTTTTAGTTAATATTATATGTACAATATATGAAATATATTTACTGTACTTTTTGATATTTTATGTACAGTATATAATATATATTTGGTGTAATTTTGATATTTTATGAAAATTATATAATATATATCTGGTGTAGTTTTTGATATTTTACATAGAGTGTAATATATATTTACTGTCCTTTTTGATATTATATTTAGAGTGTATAATATACATTTGGTGTGATTTTTGATATTTTACGTGCAGTATATTAAATATAATTACTGAAGGTTTTGATAGTTTATTTACAGTATATATAACACATATTTGGTGTACTTTTTGATATTTTATGTACAGTAGATAAGATATACTTACTGTAACTTTTGATATTTTATTTACAGTATGTAAAATGTATTTGGTGTAGTTTTAGTTAATATTATATGTACAATATATGAAATATATTTACTGTACTTTTTGATATTTTATGTACAGTATATAATATATATTTGGTGTACTTTTGATATTTTATGTAAATTAAATAATATATATTTGGTGTATTTTTTGATATTTTACATAGAGTGTAATATATATTTACTGTCCTTTTTGATATTTTATTTAGAGTGTGTAATATACATTTGGTGTAATTTTTGATATTTTATGAACAGTATATTACATGTAATTACTGAATATTTTGATAGTTTATTTACACTATATATAACACATATTTGGTGTACTATTTGATATTTTATGTACAGTAGATAATATATACTTACTGTAATTTTTGATATTTTATTTACAGTATGTAAAATGTATTTGGTGTAGTTTTAGTTAATATTATATGTACAATATATGAAGTATATTTACTGTACTTTTTGATATTTTATATACAGTATATAATATATATTTGGTGTACTTTTGATATTTTATGTAAATTATATAATATATATTTGGTGTAGTTTTTGATATTTTACATAGAGTGTAATATATATTTTCTGTCCTTTTTGATATTTTATTTAGAGTGTATAATATACATTTGGTGTAATTTTTGATATTTTATGAACAGTGCATTAAATATAATTACTGAAGGTTTTGATAGTTTATTTACAGTATATATAACACATATTTGGTGTACTTTTTGATATTTTATGTACAGTAGATAATATATACTTACTGTAATTTTTGATATTTTATTTACAGTATGTAAAATGTATTTGGTGTACTTTTAGTTAATATTATATGTACAATATATGAAATATATTTACTGTACTTTTTGATATTTTATGTACAGTATATAATATATATTTGGTGTACATTTGATATTTTATGTAAATTAAATAATATATATTTGGTGTAGTTTTGATAATTTACATAGAGTGTAATATATATTTACTGTCATTTTTGATATTTTATTTAGAGTGTATAATATAAATTTGGTGTAATGTTTTATATTTTATGTACGGTATAATAAATATAATTACTGAAGATTTTGATAGTTTATTTACAGTATATATAACACATATTTGGTGTTCTTTTTGATATTTTATGTACAGTAGATAATATATACTTACTGTAATTTTTGATATTTTATTTACTGTATGCAAAATGTATTTGGTGTACTTTTAGTTAATGTTATATGTACAATATATGAAATATATTTACTGTACTTTTTGATATTTTATGTACAGTATATAATATATATTTGGTGTACTTTTGATATTTTATGTAAATTATATAATATATATTTGGTGTAGTTTTTGATATTTTACATAGAGTGAAATATATATTTACTGTCCTTTTTGATATTTTATTTAGAGTGTATAATATACATTTGGTGTAATTTTTGATATTTTATGAACATTGTATGAAATATAATTACTGAAGATTTTGATAGTTCATTTACAGTATATATAACGCCTATTTGGTGTACTTTTTGATATATTATGTACAGTAGATTATATGTACTTACTGGAATTTTTTATATTTTATTTACAGTATGTAAAATGTATTTGGTGTACTTTTAGTTAATATTATATGTACAATATATGAAATATATTTACTGTACTTTTTGATATTTAATGTACAGTAGATAAGATATACTTACTGTAATTTTTTATATTTTATTTACAGTATGTAAAATGTATTTGGTGTACTTTTAGTTAATATTACATGTACAATATATGAAATATATTTGCTGTACTTTTTGATATTTTATGTACAGTATATAATATATATTTGGTGTACTTTTGATATTTTATGTAAATTATATAATATATATTTGGTGTAGTTTTGATATTTTACATAGAGTGTAATATATATTTACTGTCCTTTTTGATATTTTATTTAGAGTGTATAATATACATTTGGTGTAATTTTTGATATTTTATGTACAGTATATTAAATATAATTACTGAAGATTTTGATAGTTTATTACACTATATATATATCCCATATTTGGTGTACTTTTTGATATTTTATGTACAGTAGATAATATATACTTACTGTAATTTTGATATTTTATTTACAGTATGTAAAATGTATTTGGTGTACTTTTAGTTAATATTATATGTACAATATATGAAATATATTTACTGTACTTTTTGATATTTAATGTACAGTATATAATATATATTTGGTGCACTTTTGATATTTTATATAAATTATATAATATATAATTGGTGTAGTTTTTGATATTTTACATAGAGTGTAATATATATTTACTGTCCCTTTTGATATTTTATTTAGAGTGTATAATATACATTTGGTGTAATTTTTGATATTTTATGTACAGTATATTAAATATAATTACTGAAGATTTTGATAGTTTATTTACAGTATATATAACACATATTTGGTGTACTTTTTGATATTTTATGTACAGTAGATAATATATACTTACTGTAATTTTTGATATTTTATTTACAGTATGTAAAATGTATTTGGTGTACTTTTAGTCAATATTATATGTACAATATATGAAATATATATACTGTACTTTTTGATATTTAATGTACAGTACATAATATATATTTGGTGTACTTTTGATATTTTATGTAAATTATATAATATATATTTGGTGTAGTTTTTGATATTTTACATAGAGTGTAATATATATTTACTGTCCTTTTTGATATTTTATTTAGAGTGTATAATATACATTTGGTGTAATTTTTGATATTTTATGTACAGTATATTATATATAATTACTGAAGATTTTGATAGTTTATTTACAGTATATATATATCCCATATTTGGTGTACTTTTTGATATTTTATGTACAGTAGATAATATATACTTACTGTAATTTTTGATATTTTATTTACAGTATGTAAAATGTATTTGGTGTACTTTTAGTTAATATTATATGTACAATATATGAAATATATTTACTGTACTTTTTGATATTTTATGTACAGTATATAATATATGTTTGGTGTACTTTTGATATTTTATGTAAATTAAATAATATATATTTGGTGTAGTTTTGATAATTTACATAGAGTGTAATATATATTTACTGTCATTTTTGATATTTTATTTAGAGTGTATAATATACATTTGGTGTAATGTTTTATATTTTATGTACAGTATAATAAATATAATTACTGAAGATTTTGATAGTTTATTTACAGTATATATAACACATATTTGGTGTTCTTTTTGATATTTTATGTACAGTAGATAATATATACTTACTGTAATTTTTGATATTTTATTTACTGTATGCAAAATGTATTTGGTGTACTTTTAGTTAATGTTATATGTACAATATATGAAATATATTTACTGTACTTTTTGATATTTTATGTACAGTATATAATATATATTTGGTGTACTTTTGATATTTTATGTAAATTATATAATATAAATTTGGTGTAGTTTTTGATATTTTACATAGAGTGAAATATATATTTACTGTCCTTTTTGATATTTTATTTAGAGTGTATAATATACATTTGGTGTAATTTTTGATATTTTATGAACATTATACGAAATATAATTACTGAAGATTTTGATAGTTCATTTACAGTATATATAACGCCTATTTGGTGTACTTTTTGATATATTATGTACAGTAGATTATATGTACTTACTGGAATTTTTTATATTTTATTTACAGTATGTAAAATGTATTTGGTGTACTTTTAGTTAATATTATCTGTACAATATATGAAATATATTTACTGTACTTTTTGATATTTAATGTACAGTAGATAAGATATACTTACTGTCATTTTTTATATTTTATTTACAGTATGTAAAATGTATTTGGTGTACTTTTAGTTAATATTACATGTACAATATATGAAATATATTTGCTGTACTTTTTGATATTTTATGTACAGTATATAATATATATTTGGTGTACTTTTGATATTTTATGTAAATTATATAATATATATTTGGTGTAGTTTTGATATTTTACATAGAGTGTAATATATATTTACTGTCCTTTTTGATATTTTATTTAGAGTGTATAATATACATTTGGTGTAATTTTTGATATTTTATGTACAGTATATTAAATATAATTACTGAAGATTTTGATAGTTTATTACACTATATATATATCCCATATTTGGTGTACTTTTTGATATTTTATGTACAGTAGATAATATATACTTACTGTAATTTTTGATATTTTATTTACAGTATGTAAAATGTATTTGGTGTACTTTTAGTTAATATTATATGTACAATATATGAAATATATTTACTGTACTTTTTGATATTTAATGTACAGTATATAATATATATTTGGTGCACTTTTGATATTTTATATAAATTATATAATATATAATTGGTGTAGTTTTTGATATTTTACATAGAGTGTAATATATATTTACTGTCCCTTTTGATATTTTATTTAGAGTGTATAATATACATTTGGTGTAATTTTTGATATTTTATGTACAGTATATTAAATATAATTACTGAAGATTTTGATAGTTTATTTACAGTATATATAACACATATTTGGTGTACTTTTTGATATTTTATGTACAGTAGATAATATATACTTACTGTAATTTTTGATATTTTATTTACAGTATGTAAAATGTATTTGGTGTATTTTTAGTTAATATTATATGTACAATATATGAAATATATTTACGGTACTTTTTGATATTTTATGTAGAGTATATAATATGTATTTGGTGTACTTTTGATATTTTATGAAAATTATATAATATATATTTTGTGTAGTTTTTGATATTTTACATAGAGTGTAATATATATTTTCTGTCCTTTTTGATATTTTATTTAGAGTGTATAATATACATTTGGTGTAATTTTTGATATTTTATGAACAGTATATTAAATATAATTACTGAAGATTTTGATAGTTTATTTACAGCATATATAACACATATTTGGTGTACTTTTTGGTATTTTATGTACAGTAGATAATATGTACTTAGTGTAATTTTTCATATTTTATTTACAGTATGTAAAATGTATTTGGTGTACTTTTAGTAAATATTATATGCACAATATATGAAATATATTTACTGTACTTTTTGATATTTTATGTACAGTATACAATATATATTTGGTGTAATTTTGATATTTTATGTAAATTATATAATATATATTTGGTGTAGTTTTTGATATTTTACATAGAGTGTAATACATATTTTCTGTCCTTTTTGATATTTTATTTAGAGTGTATAATATACATTTGGTGTAATTTTTGATATTTTATGGACAGTATATTAAATATAATTTCTGAAGATTTTGATAGTTTATTTACAGTATAGATAACACATATTTGGTGTACTTTTTCATATTTTATGTACAGTAGATAATATATACTTACTGTAATTTTTTATATTTTATTTACAGTATGTAAAATGTATTTGTTGTACTTTTAGTTAATATTATATGTACAATATATGAAATATATTTACTGTACTTTTTGATATCTTATATACAGTATATAATATGTATTTGGTGTACTTTTGATATTTTATGTAAATTATATAATATATATTTGGTGTAGTTTTTGATAATTTACATAGAGTGAAATATATATTTACTGTCCTTTTTGATATTTTATTTAGAGTGTATAATATACATTTGGTGTAATTTTTGATATTTTATTAACAGCATATTAAATATAATTACTGTAGTTTTTGATAGTAAACTTACGGTATGTATTAGACATATTTGGTGTACTTTTTGATATTTTATGTACAGTATGTAATATATATTTACTGTTCTTTTTGATATTTTATTTACAGTATATAAAATGTATTTGGTGTACTTTTAGTTAATATTAAGTATACAATATATGAAATGTATTTACTGTACGTTTTGATATTTTATGTACAATATATAAGATATATTTGCTGGCCTTTTGATATTTTATGTAAATTATATAATATATATTTGGTGTAGTTTTTGATATTTTACATAGAGTGTAATATATATTTACTGTCGTTTTTGATATTTTATTTAGAGTGTATAATATACATTTGTGGTAATTTTTTATATTTTATGTACAGTATATTAAATATAATTACTGAAGCTTTTGATAGTTTATTTACAGTATTTATAACACATATTTGGTGTTCTTTTTGATATTTTATGTACAGTAGATATATATACTTACTGTAATTTTTGATATTTTATTTACAGTATGTAAAATGTATTTGGTGTACTTTTAGTTAATATTATATGTACAATATATGAATCATATTTACTGTACTTTTTGATATTTTATGTACAGTATATAATATATATTTGGTGTACATTTGATATTTTATGCAAATTATATAATATATATATGGTGTAGTTTTTGATATTTTACATAGAGTGTAATATATATTTACTGTCATTTTTGATATTTTATTTGGAGTGTATAATATATATTTGGTGTAATTTTTGATATTTTATGTACAGTATATTAAATATAATTACTGAAGATTTTGATAGTATATTTACAGTATATATAACACATATTTGGTGTACTTTTTTATATTTTATGTACAGTAGATAATATATACTTGCTGTAATTTTTGATATTTTATTTACAGTATGTAAAATGTATTTGGTGTACTTTTAGTTAATATTATATGTACAATATATGAAATATATTTACTGTACTTTTTGATATTTTATGTACATTATATAATATATATTTGGTGTACTTTTGATATTTTATGTAAATTATATACTATATATTTGGTGTAGTTTTTGATATTTTACATAGAGTGTAATATATATTTACTGTCCTTTTTGATATTTTATTTTGAGTGTATAATATACATTTGGTGTAATTTTTGATATTTTATGTACAGTATATTAAATATAATTACTGAAGATTTTGATAGTTTATTTACAGTATATATAACACATATTTGGTGTACTTTTTGATATTTTATGTACAGTAGATAATATATACTTACTGTAATTTTTGATATTTTTTTTACAGTATGTAAAATGTATTTGGTGTACTTTTAGTTAATATTATATGTACAACATATGAAATATATTTACTGTACTTTTTGATATTTTATGTACAGTATATAATATATATTTGGTGTACATTTGATATTTTATGTAAATTATATAATATATATTTGGTGTAGTTTTTGATATTTTACATAGAGTGTAATATGTATTTACTGTCCTTTTTGATATTTTATTTAGAGTGTATAATATACATTTGGTGTAATTTTTGATATTTTATGAACAGTATATTAAATATAATTACTGAAGATATTGATAGTTTATTTACAGTATATATAACACATATTTGGTGTACTATTTTATAGTTTATGTACAGAAGATAATATATACTTACTGTAATTTTTGATATTTTATTTACAGCATGTAAAATGTATTTGGTGTAGTTTTAGTTAATATTATATGTACAATATATGAAATATATTTACTGTACTTTTTGATATATTATGTACAGTATATAATATATATTTGGTGTACTTTTGATATTTTATGTAAATTATATAATATATATTTGGTGTAGTTTTTGATATTTTACATAGAGTGTAATATATATTTACTGTCATTTTTGATATTTTATTTAGAGTGTATAATATATATTTGGTGTAATTTTTGATATTTTATGTACAGTATATTAAATATAATTACTGAAGGTTTTGATAGTTTATTTACAGTATATATAACACATCTTTGGTGTACTTTTTGATATTTTATGTACAGTAGATAATATATACTTACTTTAATTTTTTTATATTTTATTTACCGTATGTAATATGTATTTGGTGTACCTTTAGTTAACATTATCTGTACAATATATGAAATATATTTACTGTACTTTTTGATACTTTATGTACTGTATATAATATATATTTGCTGTATTTTTGATATTTTATGTAAATTATATAATATATATTTGGTGTAGTTTTTGATATTTTACATAGAGTGTAATATATATTTACTGTCCTATTTGATATTTTATTTAGAGTGTATAATATACATTTGGTGTAATTTTTGATATTTTATGTACAGTATATTAAATATAATTACTGAATATTTTGATAGTTTATTTACAGTATATATAACACATATTTGGTGTACTTTTTGATATTTTATGTACAGTAGATAATATATACTTACTGTAATTTTTGATATTTTATTTACTGTATGTAAAATGTATTTGGTGTACTTTTAGTTAATATTATATGTACAATATATGAAATATATTTACTGTACTTTTTGGTATTTTATGTACAGTATATAATATATATTTGGTGTACTTTTGATATTTTATGTAAATTATATAATATATATTTGGTGTAGTTTTTGATAATTTACATAGAGTGAAATATATATTTACTGTCCTTTTTGATATTTTATTTAGAGTGTATAATATACATTTGGTGTAATTTTTGATATTTTATGTAAAGTATATTAAATATAATTACTGAAGTTTTTGATAGTGTATTTACAGTATATATAACACATATTTGGTGTACTTTTTGATATTTTATGTACAGTAGATTATATATACTTACTGTAATTTTTCATATTTTATTTACAGTATGTAAAATGTATTTGGTGTACTTTTAGTTAATATTATATGTACAATATATGAAATATATTTACTGTACTTTTTGATATTTTATGTACATTATATAATATATATTTGGTGTACTTTTGATATTTTATGTAAATTATATACTATATATTTGGTGTAGTTTTTGATATTTTACATAGAGTGTAATATATATTTACTGTCCTTTTTGATATTTTATTTTGAGTGTATAATATACATTTGGTGTAATTTTTGATATTTTATGTACAGTATATTAAATATAATTACTGAAGATTTTGATAGTTTATTTACAGTATATATAACACATATTTGGTGTACTTTTTGATATTTTATGTACAGTAGATAATATATACTTACTGTAATTTTTGATATTTTATTTACAGTATGTAAAATGTATTTGGTGTACTTTTAGTTAATATTATATGTACAATATATGAAATATATTTACTGTACTTTTTGAGATTTAATGAAGAGTATATAATATATATTTGGTGTACTTTTGATATTTTATGTAAATTATATAATATATATTTGGTGTAGTTTTTGATATTTTATGTAGAGTGTAATATATCTTTACTGTCATTTTTGATATTTTATTTAGAGTGTATAATATACATTTGTTGTAATTTTTGATACTTTATGTACAGTATACTACATATAATTACTGAGGATTTTGTTAGTTTATTTACAGTATATATAACACATATTTGGTGTACATTTTGATATTTAATGTACAGTAGATAATATATACTTACTGTAATTTTTGATATTTTATTTACAGTATGTAAAATGTATTTGGTGTAGTTTTAGTTAATATTATATGTACAATATATGAAATATATTTACTGTACTTTTTGATATTTTATGTACAGTATATAATATATATTTGGTGTAATTTTGATATTTTATGAAAATTATATAATATATATCTGGTGTAGTTTTTGATATTTTACATAGAGTGTAATATATATTTACTGTCCTTTTTGATATTATATTTAGAGTGTATAATATACATTTGGTGTGATTTTTGATATTTTACGTGCAGTATATTAAATATAATTACTGAAGGTTTTGATAGTTTATTTACAGTATATATAACACATATTTGGTGTACTTTTTGATATTTTATGTACAGTAGATAATATATACTTACTGTAACTTTTGATATTTTATTTACAGTATGTAAAATGTATTTGGTGTAGTTTTAGTTAATATTATATGTACAATATATGAAATATATTTACTGTACTTTTTGATATTTTATGTACAGTATATAATATATATTTGGTGTACTTTTGATATTTTATGTAAATTAAATAATATATATTTGGTGTATTTTTTGATATTTTACATAGAGTGTAATATATATTTACTGTCCTTTTTGATATTTTATTTAGAGTGTGTAATATACATTTGGTGTAATTTTTGATATTTTATGAACAGTATATTACATGTAATTACTGAATATTTTGATAGTTTATTTACACTATATATAACACATATTTGGTGTACTATTTGATATTTTATGTACAGTAGATAATATATACTTACTGTAATTTTTGATATTTTATTTACAGTATGTAAAATGTATTTGGTGTAGTTTTAGTTAATATTATATGTACAATATATGAAGTATATTTACTGTACTTTTTGATATTTTATATACAGTATATAATATATATTTGGTGTACTTTTGATATTTTATGTAAATTATATAATATATATTTGGTGTAGTTTTTGATATTTTACATAGAGTGTAATATATATTTTCTGTCCTTTTTGATATTTTATTTAGAGTGTATAATATACATTTGGTGTAATTTTTGATATTTTATGAACAGTGCATTAAATATAATTACTGAAGGTTTTGATAGTTTATTTACAGTATATATAACACATATTTGGTGTACTTTTTGATATTTTATGTACAGTAGATAATATATACTTACTGTAATTTTTGATATTTTATTTACAGTATGTAAAATGTATTTGGTGTACTTTTAGTTAATATTATATGTACAATATATGAAATATATTTACTGTACTTTTTGATATTTTATGTACAGTATATAATATATATTTGGTGTACATTTGATATTTTATGTAAATTAAATAATATATATTTGGTGTAGTTTTGATAATTTACATAGAGTGTAATATATATTTACTGTCATTTTTGATATTTTATTTAGAGTGTATAATATAAATTTGGTGTAATGTTTTATATTTTATGTACGGTATAATAAATATAATTACTGAAGATTTTGATAGTTTATTTACAGTATATATAACACATATTTGGTGTTCTTTTTGATATTTTATGTACAGTAGATAATATATACTTACTGTAATTTTTGATATTTTATTTACTGTATGCAAAATGTATTTGGTGTACTTTTAGTTAATGTTATATGTACAATATATGAAATATATTTACTGTACTTTTTGATATTTTATGTACAGTATATAATATATATTTGGTGTACTTTTGATATTTTATGTAAATTATATAATATATATTTGGTGTAGTTTTTGATATTTTACATAGAGTGAAATATATATTTACTGTCCTTTTTGATATTTTATTTAGAGTGTATAATATACATTTGGTGTAATTTTTGATATTTTATGAACATTGTATGAAATATAATTACTGAAGATTTTGATAGTTCATTTACAGTATATATAACGCCTATTTGGTGTACTTTTTGATATATTATGTACAGTAGATTATATGTACTTACTGGAATTTTTTATATTTTATTTACAGTATGTAAAATGTATTTGGTGTACTTTTAGTTAATATTATATGTACAATATATGAAATATATTTACTGTACTTTTTGATATTTAATGTACAGTAGATAAGATATACTTACTGTAATTTTTTATATTTTATTTACAGTATGTAAAATGTATTTGGTGTACTTTTAGTTAATATTACATGTACAATATATGAAATATATTTGCTGTACTTTTTGATATTTTATGTACAGTATATAATATATATTTGGTGTACTTTTGATATTTTATGTAAATTATATAATATATATTTGGTGTAGTTTTGATATTTTACATAGAGTGTAATATATATTTACTGTCCTTTTTGATATTTTATTTAGAGTGTATAATATACATTTGGTGTAATTTTTGATATTTTATGTACAGTATATTAAATATAATTACTGAAGATTTTGATAGTTTATTACACTATATATATATCCCATATTTGGTGTACTTTTTGATATTTTATGTACAGTAGATAATATATACTTACTGTAATTTTGATATTTTATTTACAGTATGTAAAATGTATTTGGTGTACTTTTAGTTAATATTATATGTACAATATATGAAATATATTTACTGTACTTTTTGATATTTAATGTACAGTATATAATATATATTTGGTGCACTTTTGATATTTTATATAAATTATATAATATATAATTGGTGTAGTTTTTGATATTTTACATAGAGTGTAATATATATTTACTGTCCCTTTTGATATTTTATTTAGAGTGTATAATATACATTTGGTGTAATTTTTGATATTTTATGTACAGTATATTAAATATAATTACTGAAGATTTTGATAGTTTATTTACAGTATATATAACACATATTTGGTGTACTTTTTGATATTTTATGTACAGTAGATAATATATACTTACTGTAATTTTTGATATTTTATTTACAGTATGTAAAATGTATTTGGTGTACTTTTAGTCAATATTATATGTACAATATATGAAATATATATACTGTACTTTTTGATATTTAATGTACAGTACATAATATATATTTGGTGTACTTTTGATATTTTATGTAAATTATATAATATATATTTGGTGTAGTTTTTGATATTTTACATAGAGTGTAATATATATTTACTGTCCTTTTTGATATTTTATTTAGAGTGTATAATATACATTTGGTGTAATTTTTGATATTTTATGTACAGTATATTATATATAATTACTGAAGATTTTGATAGTTTATTTACAGTATATATATATCCCATATTTGGTGTACTTTTTGATATTTTATGTACAGTAGATAATATATACTTACTGTAATTTTTGATATTTTATTTACAGTATGTAAAATGTATTTGGTGTACTTTTAGTTAATATTATATGTACAATATATGAAATATATTTACTGTACTTTTTGATATTTTATGTACAGTATATAATATATGTTTGGTGTACTTTTGATATTTTATGTAAATTAAATAATATATATTTGGTGTAGTTTTGATAATTTACATAGAGTGTAATATATATTTACTGTCATTTTTGATATTTTATTTAGAGTGTATAATATACATTTGGTGTAATGTTTTATATTTTATGTACAGTATAATAAATATAATTACTGAAGATTTTGATAGTTTATTTACAGTATATATAACACATATTTGGTGTTCTTTTTGATATTTTATGTACAGTAGATAATATATACTTACTGTAATTTTTGATATTTTATTTACTGTATGCAAAATGTATTTGGTGTACTTTTAGTTAATGTTATATGTACAATATATGAAATATATTTACTGTACTTTTTGATATTTTATGTACAGTATATAATATATATTTGGTGTACTTTTGATATTTTATGTAAATTATATAATATAAATTTGGTGTAGTTTTTGATATTTTACATAGAGTGAAATATATATTTACTGTCCTTTTTGATATTTTATTTAGAGTGTATAATATACATTTGGTGTAATTTTTGATATTTTATGAACATTATACGAAATATAATTACTGAAGATTTTGATAGTTCATTTACAGTATATATAACGCCTATTTGGTGTACTTTTTGATATATTATGTACAGTAGATTATATGTACTTACTGGAATTTTTTATATTTTATTTACAGTATGTAAAATGTATTTGGTGTACTTTTAGTTAATATTATCTGTACAATATATGAAATATATTTACTGTACTTTTTGATATTTAATGTACAGTAGATAAGATATACTTACTGTCATTTTTTATATTTTATTTACAGTATGTAAAATGTATTTGGTGTACTTTTAGTTAATATTACATGTACAATATATGAAATATATTTGCTGTACTTTTTGATATTTTATGTACAGTATATAATATATATTTGGTGTACTTTTGATATTTTATGTAAATTATATAATATATATTTGGTGTAGTTTTGATATTTTACATAGAGTGTAATATATATTTACTGTCCTTTTTGATATTTTATTTAGAGTGTATAATATACATTTGGTGTAATTTTTGATATTTTATGTACAGTATATTAAATATAATTACTGAAGATTTTGATAGTTTATTACACTATATATATATCCCATATTTGGTGTACTTTTTGATATTTTATGTACAGTAGATAATATATACTTACTGTAATTTTTGATATTTTATTTACAGTATGTAAAATGTATTTGGTGTACTTTTAGTTAATATTATATGTACAATATATGAAATATATTTACTGTACTTTTTGATATTTAATGTACAGTATATAATATATATTTGGTGCACTTTTGATATTTTATATAAATTATATAATATATAATTGGTGTAGTTTTTGATATTTTACATAGAGTGTAATATATATTTACTGTCCCTTTTGATATTTTATTTAGAGTGTATAATATACATTTGGTGTAATTTTTGATATTTTATGTACAGTATATTAAATATAATTACTGAAGATTTTGATAGTTTATTTACAGTATATATAACACATATTTGGTGTACTTTTTGATATTTTATGTACAGTAGATAATATATACTTACTGTAATTTTTGATATTTTATTTACAGTATGTAAAATGTATTTGGTGTATTTTTAGTTAATATTATATGTACAATATATGAAATATATTTACGGTACTTTTTGATATTTTATGTAGAGTATATAATATGTATTTGGTGTACTTTTGATATTTTATGAAAATTATATAATATATATTTTGTGTAGTTTTTGATATTTTACATAGAGTGTAATATATATTTTCTGTCCTTTTTGATATTTTATTTAGAGTGTATAATATACATTTGGTGTAATTTTTGATATTTTATGAACAGTATATTAAATATAATTACTGAAGATTTTGATAGTTTATTTACAGCATATATAACACATATTTGGTGTACTTTTTGGTATTTTATGTACAGTAGATAATATGTACTTAGTGTAATTTTTCATATTTTATTTACAGTATGTAAAATGTATTTGGTGTACTTTTAGTAAATATTATATGCACAATATATGAAATATATTTACTGTACTTTTTGATATTTTATGTACAGTATACAATATATATTTGGTGTAATTTTGATATTTTATGTAAATTATATAATATATATTTGGTGTAGTTTTTGATATTTTACATAGAGTGTAATACATATTTTCTGTCCTTTTTGATATTTTATTTAGAGTGTATAATATACATTTGGTGTAATTTTTGATATTTTATGGACAGTATATTAAATATAATTTCTGAAGATTTTGATAGTTTATTTACAGTATAGATAACACATATTTGGTGTACTTTTTCATATTTTATGTACAGTAGATAATATATACTTACTGTAATTTTTTATATTTTATTTACAGTATGTAAAATGTATTTGTTGTACTTTTAGTTAATATTATATGTACAATATATGAAATATATTTACTGTACTTTTTGATATCTTATATACAGTATATAATATGTATTTGGTGTACTTTTGATATTTTATGTAAATTATATAATATATATTTGGTGTAGTTTTTGATAATTTACATAGAGTGAAATATATATTTACTGTCCTTTTTGATATTTTATTTAGAGTGTATAATATACATTTGGTGTAATTTTTGATATTTTATTAACAGCATATTAAATATAATTACTGTAGTTTTTGATAGTAAACTTACGGTATGTATTAGACATATTTGGTGTACTTTTTGATATTTTATGTACAGTATGTAATATATATTTACTGTTCTTTTTGATATTTTATTTACAGTATATAAAATGTATTTGGTGTACTTTTAGTTAATATTAAGTATACAATATATGAAATGTATTTACTGTACGTTTTGATATTTTATGTACAATATATAAGATATATTTGCTGGCCTTTTGATATTTTATGTAAATTATATAATATATATTTGGTGTAGTTTTTGATATTTTACATAGAGTGTAATATATATTTACTGTCGTTTTTGATATTTTATTTAGAGTGTATAATATACATTTGTGGTAATTTTTTATATTTTATGTACAGTATATTAAATATAATTACTGAAGCTTTTGATAGTTTATTTACAGTATTTATAACACATATTTGGTGTTCTTTTTGATATTTTATGTACAGTAGATATATATACTTACTGTAATTTTTGATATTTTATTTACAGTATGTAAAATGTATTTGGTGTACTTTTAGTTAATATTATATGTACAATATATGAATCATATTTACTGTACTTTTTGATATTTTATGTACAGTATATAATATATATTTGGTGTACATTTGATATTTTATGCAAATTATATAATATATATATGGTGTAGTTTTTGATATTTTACATAGAGTGTAATATATATTTACTGTCATTTTTGATATTTTATTTGGAGTGTATAATATATATTTGGTGTAATTTTTGATATTTTATGTACAGTATATTAAATATAATTACTGAAGATTTTGATAGTATATTTACAGTATATATAACACATATTTGGTGTACTTTTTTATATTTTATGTACAGTAGATAATATATACTTGCTGTAATTTTTGATATTTTATTTACAGTATGTAAAATGTATTTGGTGTACTTTTAGTTAATATTATATGTACAATATATGAAATATATTTACTGTACTTTTTGATATTTTATCTACAGTATATAATATATATTTGGTGTACTTTTGATATTTTATGTAAATTATGCAATATATATTTGGTGTAGTATTTGATATTTTACATAGAGTGTAATATATATTTACTGTCATTTTTGATATTTTATTTAGAGTGTATAATATACATTTCGTGTAATTATTGATATTTTATGTACAGTATATTAAATATAAATACTGAAGCTTTTGATAGTTTATTTACAGTATATATAACACATATTTGGTGTACTTTTTGATATTTTATGTACAGTAGATAATATATACTTACTGTAATTTTTTATATTTTATTTACAGTCTGTAAAATGTATTTGGTGTACTTTTAGTTAATATTATACGTACAATATGTGAAATATATTTACTGTACTTTTTGATATTTTATGTACAGTAGATAATATAAACTTACTGTAATTTTTTATATGTTATTTACAGTATGTAAAATGTATTTGGTGTAATTTTACTTAATATTATATGTACAATATATGAAATATATTTACTGTACTTTTTCATATTTTATATACAGTAAATAATATGTATTTGGTGTACTTTTGATATTTTATGTAAATTATATAATATATATTTGATGTAGTTTTTGATATTTTACATAGAGTGGAATATATATTTACTGTCCTTTTTGATATTTTACTTAGAGTGTATAATATACATTTGGTGTAATTTTTGATATATTATGAACAGTATATTAAATATAATACTGAAGATTTTAATAGTTTATTTACAGTATATATAACACATATTTGGTGTACTTTTTTATATATTATATACAGTAGATAATATATACTTACTGTAATTTTTTATATTTTATTTACAGTATGTAAAATGTATTTGGTGTACTTTAAGGTAATATTATATGTACAGTATATGAAATATATTTACTGTACTTTTTGATATTTTATGTACAGTATATAATATGTATTTGGTGTACTTTTGATATTTTATGAAAATTATATAATATATATTTGGTGTAGTTTTTGATATTTTACATAGAGTGTAATATATATTTTCTGTACTTTTTGATATTTTATTTAGAGTGTATAATATACATTTGGTGTAATTTTTGATATTTTATGCACAGTATATTAAATATAATTACTGAAGATTTTGATAGTTTTTTTACAGTATATATAACACATATTTGGTGTACTTTTTGATATTTTATGTACAGTAGATAATATATACTTACTGTAATTTTTTATATTTTATTTACAGTCTGTAAAATGTATTTGGTGTACTTTTAGTTAATATTATATGTACAATATGTGAAATATATTTACTGTACTTTTTGATATTTTATGTACAGTAGATAATATATACTTACTGTAATTTTTGATATTTTATTTACAGTATGTAAAATGTATTTGGTGTAGTTTTAGTTAATATTATATGTACAATACATGAAATATATTTACTTTACTTTTTGATATTTTGTGTACAGTATATAATATATATTTGGTGTACTTTTGATATTTTATGTAAATTATATAATATATATTTGGTGTAGTTTTTGATATTTTACATAGAGTGTAATATATATTTACTGTCCTTTTTGATATTTTATTTAGAGTGTATAATATACATTTGGTGTAATTTTTGATATTTTATGAACAGTATATTAAATATAATTACTGAAGATTTTGATAGTTTATTTACAGTATATATAACACATATTTGGTGTACTTTTTGATATTTTATGTACAGTAGATAATATATACCTACTGTAATTTTTGATACTTTATTTACAGTATGTAAAATGTATTTGGTGTACTTTTAGTTAATATTATATGTACAATATATGAAATATATTTACTGTACTTTTTGATATTTTATATACACTCTATAAGATATATTTTGTGTACTTTTGATACTTTATGTAAATTATATAATATATATTTGGTGTAGTTTTTGATATTTTACATAGAGTGTAATATATATTTACTGTCCTTTTTGATATTTTATTTAGAGTGTATAATATACATTTGGTGTAATTTTTGATATATTATGAACAGTATATTAAATATAATTACTGAAGGTTTTGATAGTTTATTTACAGTATATATAACACATATTTGGCGTACTTTTTGATATTTTATGTACAGTAGATAATATATACTTACTGTAATTTTTGATATTTTATTTACAGTATGTAAAATATATTTGGTGTAGTTTTAGTTAGTATTATATGTACAATATATGGAATATATTTACCGTACTTTTTGATATTTTATGTACAGTATATAATATATATTTGGTGAACATTTGATATTTTATGTAAATTATATAATATATATTTGGTGTAGTTTTTGATATTTTACATAGAGTGTAATATATATTTACTGTCCTTTTTGATATTTTATTAAGAGTGTATAATATACATTTGGTGTAATTTTTGATATTTTATGAACAGTATATTAAATATAATTACTGAATATTTTGATAGTGTATTTACAGTATATATAACACATATTTGGTGTACTTTTTGATATTTTATGTACAGTAGATAATATATACTTACTGTAATTTTTGATATTTTATTTACCGTATGTAAAATGTATTTGGTGTACTTTTAGTTAATATTATATGTACAATATATGAAATATATTTACTGTACTTTTTGATATTTTATGTACAGTATATAATATATATTTGGTGTACTTTTGATATTTTATGTAAATTAAATAATATATATTTGGTGTAGTTTTTGATATTTTACATAGAGTGTAATATATATTTACTGTCCTTTTTGATATTTTATTTAGAGTGTATAATATACATTTGGTGTAATTTTTGATATTTTATGTACAGTATATTAAATATAATTACTGAAGATTTTGATAGTTTATTTACAGTATATATAACACATATTTGGTGTACTTTTTGATATTTTATGTTTAGTAGATAATATATACTTACTGTAATTTTTGATATTTTATTTACAGTATGTAAAATGTATTTGGTGTAGTTTTAGTTAATAGTATATGTACAAAATATGAAATATATTTACTGTACTTTTTGATATTTTATGTACAGTATATAATATATATTTGGTGTACTTTTGATATTTTATGTAAATTATATAATATATACGGTGTAGTTTTTGATATTTTACATAGAGTGTAATATATATTTACTGTCCTTTTTGATATTTTATTTAGAGTGTATAATATACATTTGGTGTAATTATTGATATTTTATGTACAGTATATTAAATATAATTACTGAAGATTTTGATAGTTTATTTACAGTATATATAACACATATTTGGTGTACTTTGTGATATTTTATGTACAGTAGATAATATATACGTACTGTAATTTTTGATATTTTATTTAGAGTATGTGAAATGTATTTGGTGTACTTTTAGTTAATATTATATGTACAATATATGAAATGCATTTACTGTACTTTTTGATATTTTATGTACAGTATATAATATATATTTGGTGTACTTTTGATATTTTATGTAAATTATATAATATATATTTGGTGTAGTTTTTGATATTTTACATAGAGTGTAATATATATTTACTGTCCTTTTTGATATTTTATTTAGAGTGTATAATATACATTTGGTGTAATTTTTGATATTTTATGTACAGTATATTAAATATAATTACTGAAGATATTGATAGTTTATTTACAGTATATATAACACATATTTGGTGTACTTTTTGATATTTTATGTACATTAGATAATATATACTTACTGTAATTTTTGATATTTTATTTACAGTATGTAAAATGTATTTGGTGTAGTTTTAGTTAGTATTATATGTACAATATATGGAATATATTTACTGTACTTTTTGATATTTTATGTACAGTATATAATATATATTTGGTGCACTTTTGATATTTTATGTAAATTATATAATATATGTTTGGTGTAGTTTTTGATATTTTACATAGAGTGTAATATATATTTACTGTCCTTTTTGATATTTTATTTAGAGTGTATAATATACATTTGGTGTAATTTTTGATATTTTATGTACAGTATATTAAATATAATTACTGAAGATTTTGATAGTTTATTTACAGTATATATAACACAGATTTGGTGTACTTTTTGATATTTTATGTACAGTAGATAATATATACTTACTGTAATTTTTGATATTTTATTTACAGTATGTAAAATGTATTTCGTGTACTTTTAGTTAATATTACATGTACAATATATGAAATATATTTACTGTACTTTTTGATATTTAATGAAGAGTATATAATATATATTTGGTGTACTTTTGATATTTTATGTAAATTATATAATATATATTTGGTGTAGTTTTTGATATTTTACATAGAGTGTAATATATATTTACTGTCATTTTTGATATTTTATTTAGAGTGTATAATATACATTTGTTGTAATTTTTGATATTTTATGTACCGTATATTAAATATAATTACTGAAGGTTTTGATAGTTTATTTACACTATATATAACACATATTTTGTGTACATTTTGATATTTTGTGTACAGTAGATAATATATACTTACTGAAATTTTTGATGTTTTATTTACAGTATGTAAAATGTATTTGGTGTACTTTTAGTTAATATTATATGTACAATATATGAAATACATTTACTGTACTTTTTGATATTTTAAGTACAGTATATAATATATATTTGGTGTACTTTTGATATTTTATGTAAATTATATAATATATATTTGGTGTAGTTTTTGATATTTTACATAGAGTGTAATATATAATTACTGTCCTTTTTGATATTTTATTTAGAGTGTATAATATACATTTGGTGTAATTTTTGATATTTTATGTACAGTATATTAAATATAATTACTGAAGATATTGATAGTTTATTTACAGTATATATAACACATATTTGGTGTACTTTTTGATATTTTATGTACAGTAGATAATATATACTTACTGTAATTTTTGATATTTTATTTACAGTATGTAAAATGTATTTGGTGTAGTTTTAGTTAATATTATATGTACAATATATGAAATATATTTACTGTACTTTTTGATATTTTATGTAAAGTATATAAGATATATTTGGTGTACTTTTGATATTTTATGTAAATTATCAAATATATATTTGGTGTAGTTTTTGATATTTTACATAGAGTGTAATATATATTTACTGTCCTTTTTGATATTTTATTTAGAGTGTATAATATACATTTGGTGTAATTTTTGATATTTTATGTACAGTATATTAAATATAATTACTGAAGATATTGATAGTTTATTTACAGTATATATAACACATATTTGGTGTACTTTGTGATATTTTATGTACAGTAGATAATATATACTTACTGAAATTTTTTATATTTTATTTACAGTATGTAAAATGTATTTGGTGTACTTTTAGTTAATATTATATGTACAATATATGAAATATATTTACTGTACTTTTTGATATTTTATGTACAGTATATAATATATATTTGGTGTACTTTTGATATTTTATGTAAATTATATAATATATATTTGGTGTAGATTTTGATATTTTACATAGAGTGTAATATATATATACTGTCCTTTTTTGATATTTTATTTAGAGTGTATAATATACATTTGGTGTAATTTTTGATATTTTATGTACAGTACATTAAATATAATTACTGAAGATTTTGATAGTTTATTTACAGTATATATAACACATATTTGGTGTACTTTTTGACATTTTGTTTACAGTAGATAATATATACTTACTGTAGTTTTTGATATTTTATTTACAGTATATAAAATGCATTTGGTGTAGTTTTAATTAATATTATATGTACAATATATGAAATATATTTACTGTACTTTTTGATATTTTATGTACATTATATAATATATATTTGGTGTACTTTTGATATTTTATGTAAATTATATAATATATATTTGGTGTAGTTTTTGATATTTTACATAGAATGTAATATATATTTACTGTCCTTTTTGATATTTTATTTAGAGTGTATAATACACATTTGGTGTAATTTTTGATATTTTATGTACAGTATATTAAATATAATTACTTAAGAATTTGATAGTTTATTTACAGTATATATAACACATATTTGGTGTACTTTTTGATAATTTATGTACAGTAGATAATATATACCTACTGTAATTTTTGATATTTTATTTAGAGTATGTAAAAAGTATTTGGTGTACTTTTAGTTAATATTATATGTACAATATATGAAATACATTTACTGTACTTTTTGATATTTTATGTACAGTATATAATATATATTTGGTGTACTTTTGATATTTTATGTAAATTATATAATGTATATTTGGTGTAGTTTTTGATATTTTACATAGAGTGTAATATATATTTACTGTCCTTTTTGATATTTTATTTAGAGTGTATAATATACATTTGGTGTAATTTTTGATATTTTATGTACAGTATATTAAATATAATTACTGAAGATATTGATAGTTTATTTACAGTATATATAACACATATTTGGTGTACTTTTTGATATTTTATGTACAGTAGATAATATATACTTACTGTAATTTTTGATATTTTATTTACAGTATGTAAAATGTATTTGGTGTAGTTTTAGTTAATATTATATGTACAATATATGAAATATATTTACTGTACTTTTTGATATTTTATGTACAGTTTATAATATATATTTGGTGTACTTTTGATATTTTATGTAAATTATATAATATATATTTGGTGTCGTTTTTCAAATTTTACATAGAGTGTAATATATATTTACTGTCCTTTTTGATATTTTATTTAGAGTGTATAATATACATTTGGTGTAATTTTTGATATTTTATGAACAGTATATTAAATATAATTACTGAAGATTTTGATAGTTTATTTACAGTATATATAACACATATTTGGCGTACTTTTTGATATTTTATGTACAGTAGATAATATATACTTACTGTAAATTTTGATATTTTATTTACAGTATGTAAAATGTATTTGGTGTAGTGTTAGTTAGTATTATATGTACAATATATGGAATATATTTACTGTACTTTTTGATATTTTATGTACAGTATATAATATATATTTGGTGTACTTTTGATATTTTATGTAAATTATATAATATATATTTGGTGTAGTTTTTGATATTTTACATAGAGTGTAATATATATTTACTGTCCTATTTGATATTTTATTTAGAGTGTATAGTATACATTTGGTGTAATTTTTGATATTTTATGTACAGTATATTAAATATAATTACTGAAGATTTTGATAGTTTATTTACAGTATATATAACACATCTTTGGTGTACTTTTTGATATTTTATGTACAGTAGATAATATATACTTACTGTAATTTTTGATATTTTATTTACCGTATGTAAAATGTATTTGGTGTACTTTTAGTTAATATTATATGTACAATATATGAAATATATTTACTGTACTTTTTGATATTTTATGTACAGTATATAATATATCTTTGGTGTACTTTTGATATTTTATGTAAATTATATAATATACATTTGGTGTAGTTTTTGATATTTTACATAGAGTGTAATATATATTTACTGTCCTTTTTGAAATTTTATTTAGAGTGTATAATATACACTTGGTGTAATTTTTGATATTTTATGTACAGTATATTAAATATAATTACTTAAGAATTTGATAGTTTATTTACAGTATATATAACATATATTTGGTGTAGTTTTTGATAATTTATGTACAGTAGATAATATATACCTACTGTAATTTTTGATATTTTATTTAGAGTATGTAAAATGTATTTGGTGTACTTTTAGTTAATATTATATGTACAATATATGAAATACATTTACTGTACTTTTTGATATTTTATGTACAGTATATAATATATATTTGGTGTACTTTTGATATTTTACGTAAATTATATAATATATATTTGGTGTAGTTTTTGATATTTTACATAGAGTGTAATATATATTTACTGTCCTTTTTGATATTTTATTTAGAGTGTATAATATGCATTTGGTGTAATTTTTGATATTTTATGTACAGTATATAAAATATAATTACTGAAGGTATTGATAGTTTATTTACACTATATATAACACATATTTTCTGTACTTTTTGATATTTTATGTACAGTAGATAATATATACTTACTGTAATTTTTGATATTTTATTTACAGTATGTAAAATGTATTTGGTGTAGTTTTAGTTAATATTATATGTACAATATATGAAATATATTTACTGTACTTTTTGATATTTTATGTACAGTTTATAATATATATTTGGTGTACTTTTGATATTTTATGTAAATTATATAATATATATTTGGTGTAGTTTTTCAAATTTTACATAGAGTGTAATATATATTTACTGTCCTTTTTGATATTTTATTTAGAGTGTGTAATATACATTTGGTGTAATTTTTGATATTTTATGAACAGTATATTAAATATAATTACTGAAGATTTTGATAGTTTATTTACAGTATATATAACACATATTTGGCGTACTTTTTGATATTTTATGTACAGTAGATATATACTTACTGTAATTTTTGATATTTTATTTACAGTATGTAAAATGTATTTGGTGTAGTTTTAGTTAGTATTATATGTACAATATATGGTATATATTTACTGTACTTTTTGATATTTTATGTACAGTATATAATATATATTTGGTGTACTTTTGATATTTTATGTAAATTATATAATATATATTTGGTGTAGTTTTTCAAATTTTACATAGAGTTTAATATATATTTACTGTCCTTTTTGATATTTTATTTAGAGTGTATAATATACATTTGGTGTAATTTTTGATATTTTATGAACAGTATATTAAATATAATTACTGAAGATATTGATAGTTTATTTACAGTATATATAAAACATATTTGGCGTACTTTTTGATATTTTATGTACAGTAGATAATATATACTTACTGTAATTTTTGATATTTTATTTACAGTATGTAAAATGTATTTGGTGTAGTTTTAGTTAGTATTATATGTACAATATATGGAATATATTTACTGTACTTTTTGATATTTTATGTACAGTATATAATATATATTTGGTGTACTTTTGATATTTTATGTAAATTATATAATATATATTTGGTGTAGTTTTTGATATTTTACATAGAGTGTAATATATATTTTACTGTCCTTTTTGATATTTTATTTAGAGTGTATAATATACATTTGGTGTAATTTTTGATATTTTATGTACAGTATGTTAAATATAATTACTGAAGATTTTGATAGTTTATTTACAGTATATATAACACATCTTTTGTGTACTTTTTGATATTTTATGTACAGTAGATAATATATACTTACTGTAATTTTTGATATTTTATTTACCGTATGTAAAATGTATTTGGTGTACTTTTAGTTAATATTATATGTACAATATATGAAATATATTTACTGTACTTTTTGATATTTTATGTACAGTATATAATATATATTTGGTGTACTTTTGATATTTTATGTAAATTATATAATATATATTTGGTGTAGTTTATGATATTTTACATAGAGTGTAATATATATTTACTGTCCTTTTTGATATTTTATTTAGAGTGTATAATATACATTTGGTGTAATTTTTGATATTTTATGTACAGTATATTAAATATAATTACTGAAGATTTTGATAGTTTATTTACAGTATATATAACACATATTTGGTGTACTTTTTGATATTTTATGTACAGTAGATAATATACACTTACTGTAATTTTTGATATTTTATTTACAGCATGTAAAATGTATTTCGTGTGCTTTTAGGTAATATTATATGTACAATATATGAAATATATTTACTGTACTTTTTGATATTTAATGAACAGTATATAATATATATTTGGTGTACTTTTGATATTTTATGTAAATTATATAATATATATTTGGTGTAGTTTTTGATATTTTACATACAGTGTAATATATATTTACTGTCATTTTTGATATTTTATTTAGAGTGTATAATATACATTTGGTGTAATTTTTGATATTTTATGTGCAGTATATTAAATACAATTACTGAAGATTTTGATAGTTTATTTACAGTATATATAACACATATTTTGTGTACTTTTTGATATTTTATGTACAGTAGATAATATATACTTACTGTTACTTTTGATATTTTATTTACAGTATGTAAAATGTATTTGGTGTAGTTTTAGATAATATTATATGTACAATATATGAAATATATTTACTGTACTTTTTGATATTTTATGTACAGTATATAATATATATTTGGTGTACTTTTGATATTTTATGTAAATTAAATAATATATATTTGGTGTAGTTTTGATATTTTACATAGATTGTAATATATATTTACTGTCCTTTATGATATTTTATTTAGAGTGTATAATATACATTTGGTGTAATTTTTGATATTTTATGAACAGTATATTAAATATAATTACTGAATATTTTGATAGTTTATTTACACTATATATAACACATCTTTGGTGTACTTTTTGATATTTTATGAACAGTAGATAATATATACTTACTGTAATTTTTGATATATTTACCGTATGTAAAATGTATTTGGTGTAGTTTTAGTTAATATTATATGTACAATATATGAAATATATTTACTGTACTTTTTGATATTTTATGTACAGTTTATAATATATATTTGGTGTACTTTTGATATTTTATGTAAATTATATAATATATATTTGGTGTAGTTTTTCAAATTTTACATAGAGTGTAATATATATTTACTGTCCTTTTTGATATTTTATTTAGAGTGTATAATATACATTTGGTGTAATTTTTGATATTTTATGAACAGTATATTAAATATAATTACTGAAGATTTTGATAGTTTATTTACAGTATATATAACACATATTTGGCGTACTTTTTGATATTTTATGTACAGTAGATAATATAAACTTACTGTAATTTTTGATATTTTATTTACAGTATGTAAAATGTATTTGGTGTAGTTTTAGTTAGTATTATATGTACAATATATGGAATATATTTACTGTACTTTTTGATATTTTATGTACAGTATATAATATATCTTTGGTGTACTTTTGATATTTTATGTAAATTATATAATATATATTTGGTGTAGTTTTTGATATTTTACAGAGAATGTAATATATATTTACTGTCCTTTTTGATATTTTATTTAGAGTGTATAATATACATTTGGTGTAATTTTTGATATTTTATGTACAGTATATTAAATATAATTACTGAAGGTTTTGATAGTTTATTTACAGTATATATAACACATATTTGGTGTACTTTTTGATATTTTATGTTCAGTAGATAATATATACTTACTGTAATTTTTGATATTTTATTTACCGTATGTAAAATGTATTTGGTGTAGTTTTAGTTAATAGTATATGTACAAAATATGAAATATATTTACTGTACTTTTTGATATTTTATGTACAGTATATAATATATATTTGGTGTACTTTTGATATTTTATGTAAATTATATAATATATACGGTGTAGTTTTTGATATTTTACATAGAGTGTAATATATATTTACTGTCCTTTTTGATATTTTATTTAGAGTGTATAATATACATTTGGTGTAATTTTTGATATTTTATGTACAGTATATTAAATATAATTACTGAAGATTTTGATAGTTTATTTACAGTATATATAACACATATTTGGTGTACTTTTTGATATTTTATGTACAGTAGATAATATATACTTACTGAAATTTTTCATATTTTATTTACAGTATGTAAAATGTATTTGGTGTACTTTTAGTTAATATTATATGTACACTATATGAAATATATTTACTGTACTTTTTGATATTTTATGTACAGTATATAATATATATTTGGTGTACTTTTGATATTTTATGTAAATTATATAATATATATTTGGTGTAGTTTTTCAAATTTTACATAGAGTGTAATATATATTTACTGTCCTTTTTGATATTTTATTTAGAGTGTATAATATACATTTGGTGTAATTTTTGATATTTTATGAACAGTATATTAAATATAATTACTGAAGGTTTTGATAGTTTATTTACAGTATATATAACACATATTTGGCGTACTTTTTGATATTTTATGTACAGTAGATAATATATACTTACTGTAATTTTTGATATTTTATTTACAGTATGTAAAATGTATTTGGTGTAGTTTTAGTTAGTATTATATGTACAATATATGGAATATATTTACTGTACTTTTTGATATTTTATGTACAGTATATAATATATATTTGGTGTACTTTTGATATTTTATGTAAATTATATAATATATATTTGGTGTAGTTTTTGATATTTTACATAGAGTGTAATATATATTTACTGTCCTTTTTGATATTTTATTTAGAGTGTATAATATACATTTGGTGTAATTTTTGATATTTTATGTACAGTATATTAAGTATAATTACTGAAAGTTTTGATAGTTTATTTACAGTATATATAACACATCTTTGGTGTACTTTTTGATATTTTATGTACAGTAGATAATATATACCTACTGTAATTTTTGATATTTTATTTACCGTATGTAAAATGTATTTGGTGTACTTTTAGTTAATATTATATGTACAATATATGAAATATATTTACTGTACTTTTTGATATTTTATGTACAGTATATAATATATCTTTGGTGTACTTTTGATATTTTATGTAAATTATATAATATATATTTGGTGTAGTTTTTGATATTTTACATAGAGTGTAATATATATTTACTGTCCTTTTTGAAATTTTATTTAGAGTGTATAATATACATTTGGTGTAATTTTTGATATTTTATGTACAGTATATTAAATATAATTACTGAAGATATTGATAGTTTATTTACAGTATATATAACACATATTTGGTGTACTTTTTGATATTTTATGTACAGTAGATAATATATACTTACTGAAATTTTTGATATTTTATTTACAGTATGTAAAATGTATTTGGTGTAGTTTTAGTTAATATTATATGTACAATATATGAAATATATTTACTGTACTTTTTGATATTTTATGTACAGTTTATAATATATATTTGGTGTACTTTTGATATTTTATGTAAATTATATAATATATATTTGGTGTAGTTTTTCAAATTTTACATAGAGTGTAATATATATTTACTGTCCTTTTTGATATTTTATTTAGAGTGTATAATATACATTTGGTGTAATTTTTGATATTTTATGAACAGTATATTAAATATAATTACTGAAGATTTTGATAGTTTATTTACAGTATATATAACACATATTTGGCGTACTTTTTGATATTTTATGTACAGTAGATAATATATACTTACTGTAATTTTTGATATTTTATTTACAGTATGTAAAATGTATTTGGTGTAGTTTTAGTTAGTATTATATGTACAATATATGGAATATATTTACTGTACTTTTTGATATTTTATGTACAGTATATAATATATCTTTGGTGTACTTTTGATATTTTATGTAAATTATATAATATATATTTGGTGTAGTTTTTGATATTTTACATAGAGTGTAATATATATTTACTGTCCTTTTTGATATTTTATTTAGAGTGTATAATATACATTTGGTGTAATTTTTGATATTTTATGTACAGTATATTAAGTATAATTACTGAAGGTTTTGATAGTTTATTTACAGTATATATAACACATCTTTGGTGTACTTTTTGATACTTTATGTACAGTAGATAATATATACTTACTGTAATTTTTGATATTTTATTTACCGTATGTAAAATGTATTTGGTGTACTTTTAGTTAATATTATATGTACAATATATGAAATATATTTACTGTACTTTTTGATATTTTATGTACAGTATATAATATATCTTTGGTGTACTTTTGATATTTTATGTAAATTATACAATATATATTTCGTGTAGTTTTTGATATTTTACATAGAGTGTAATATATATTTACTGTCCTTTTTGATATTTTATTTAGTGTGTATAATATACATTTGGTGTAATTTTTGATATTTTATGTACAGTATATTAAATATAATTACTGAAGATATTGATAGTTTATTTACAGTATATATAACACATATTTGGTGTACTTTTTGATATTTTATGTACAGTAGATAATATATACTTACTGTAATTTTTGATATTTTATTTACAGTATGTAAAATGTATTTGGTGTAGTTTTAGTTAATATTATATGTACAATATATGAAATATATTTACTGTACTTTTTGATATTTTATGTACGGTAGATAATATATACTTACTGTAATTTTTGATATTTTATTTACAGTATGTAAAATGTATTTGGTGTAGTTTTAGTTAGTATTATATGTACAATATATGGAATATATTTACTGTCCTTTTGATATTTTATGTACAGTATATAATATATATTTGGTGTACTTTTGATATTTTATGTAAATTATATAATATATATTTGGTGTAGTTTTTGATATTTTACATAGAGTGTAATATATATTTACTGTCCTTTTTGATATTTTATTTAGAGTGTATAATATACATTTGGTGTAATTTTTGATATTTTATGTACAGTATATTAAATATAATTACTGAAGATTTTGATAGTTTATTTACAGTATATATAACACATCTTTGGTGTACTTTTTGATATTTTATGTACAGTAGATAATATGTACTTAGTGTAATTTTTGATATTTTATTTACAGTATGTAAAATGTATTTGGTGTACTTTTAGTTAATATTATATGTACAATATATGAAATATATTTACTGTACTTTTTGATATTTAATGAACAGTATATAATATATATTTGGTGTACTTTTGATATTTTATGTAAATTATATAATATATATTTGGTGTAGTTTTTGATATTTTACATACAGTGTAATATATATTTACTGTCATTTTTGATATTTTATTTAGAGTGTATAATATACATTTGGTGTAATTTTTGATATTTTATGTGCATTATATTAAATATAATTACTGAAGATTTTGATAGTTTATTTACAGTATATATAACACATATTTTGTGTACTTTTTGATATTTTATGTACAGTAGATAATATATACTTACTGTAACTTTTGATATTTTATTTACAGTATGTAAAATGTATTTGGTGTACTTTTAGTTAATATTATATGTACAATATATGAAATATATTTACTGTACTTTTTGATATTTAATGAACAGTATATAATATATATTTGGTGTACTTTTGATATTTTATGTAAATTATATAATATATATTTGGTGTAGTTTTTGATATTTTACATAGATTGTAATATATATTTACTGTCATTTTTGATATTTTATTTAGAGTGTATAATATACATTTGTTGTAATTTTTGATATTTTATGTACAGTATATTAAATATAAATACTGAAGATTTTGATAGTTTATTTACACTATATATAACACATATTTTGTGTACTTTTTGATATTTTATTTACAGTAGATAATATATACTTACTGAAATTTTTGATGTTTTATTTACAGTATGTAAAATGTATTTGGTGTAGTTTTAGTTAATATTATATGTACAATATATGAAATATATTTACTGTACTTTTTGATATTTTATGTACAGTATATAATATATATTTGGTGTACTTTTGATATTTTATGTAAATTATATAATATATATTTGGTGTAGTTTTTGATATTTTACATAGAGTGTAATATATATTTACTGTCCTTTTTGATATTTTATTTAGAGTGTATAATATACATTTGGTGTAATTTTTGATATTTTATGAACAGTATATTAAATATAATTACTGAAGATTTTGATAGTTTATTTACAGTATATATAACACATATTTTGTGTACTTTTTGATATTTTATGCACAGTAGATAATATATACTTACTGTAACTTTTGATATTTTATTTAAAGTATGTAAAATGTATTTGGTGTAGTTTTAGTTAATATTATATGTACAATATATGAAATATATTTACTGTACTTTTTGATATTTTATGTACAGTATATAATATATATTTGGTGTACTTTTGATATTTTATGTAAATTATATAATATATATTTGGTGTAGTTTTTGATATTTTACATAGATTGTAATATATATTTACTGTCCTTTATGATATTTTATTTAGAGTGTATAATATACATTTGGTGTAATTTTTGATATTTTATGAACAGTATATTAAATATAATTACTGAATATTTTGATAGTTTATTTACACTATATATAACACATATTTGGTGTACTTTTTGATATTTTATGTACAGTAGATAATATATACTTACTGTAATTTTTGATATTTTATTTACAGTATGTAAAATGTATTTGGTGTAGTTTTAGTTAATATTATATATACAATATATGAAATATATTTACTGTACTTTTTGATATTTTATGTACAGTATATAATATATATTTGGTGTACTTTTGATATTTTATGTAAATTATATACTGTATATTTGGTGTAGTTTTTGATATTTTACATAGAGTGTAATATATATTTACTGTCCTTTTTGATATTTTTTTTAGAGTGTAGAATATACATTTGGTGTAATTTTTGATATTTTATGTACAGTATATTAAATATAATTACTGAAGATTTTGATAGTTTATTTACAGTATATATAACACACATTTGGTGTACTTTTTGATATTTTATGTACAGTAGATAATATATACTTACTGAAATTTTTGATATTTTATTTACAGTATGTAAAATGTATTTGGTGTAGTTTTAGTTAATATTATATGTACAATATATGAAATATATTTACTGTAGTTTTTGATATTTTATGTAAAGTATATAATATATATTTGGTGTACTTTTGATATTTTATGTAAATTATAAAATATATATTTGGTGTAGTTTTTGATATTTTACATAGAGTGTAATATATATTTACTGTCCTTTTTGATATTTTATTTAGAGTGTATAATATACATTTGGTGTAATTTTTGATATTTTATGTACAGTATATTAAATATAATTACTGAAGATTTTGAAAGTTTATTTACAGTATATATAACACATATTTGGTGTACTTTTTGATATTTTATGTTCAGTAGATAATATATACTTGCTGTAATTTTTGATATTTTATTTACAGTATGTAAAATGTATTTGGTGTAGTTTTAGTTAATAGTATATGTACAAAATATGAAATATATTTACTGTACTTTTGATATTTTATGTACAGTATATAATATATATTTGGTGTACTTTTGATATTTTATGTAAATTATATAATATATATTTGGTGTAGTTTTTGATATTTTACATAGAGTGTAATATATATTTACTGTCCTTTTTGATATTTTATTTAGAGTGTATAATATACATTTGGTGTAATTTTTGATATTTTATGAACAGTATATTAAATATAATTACTGAAGATTTTGATAGTTTATTTACAGTATATATAACACATATTTTGTGTACTGTTTGATATTTTATGTACAGTAGATTATATATACTTACTGTAACTTTTGATATTTTATTTACAGTATGTAAAATGTATTTGGTGTAGTTTTAGTTAATATTATATGTACAATATATGAAATATATTTGCTGTACTTTTTGATATTTTATGTACAGTATATAATATATATTTGGTGTACTTTTGATATTTTATGTAAATTATATAATATATATTTGGTGTAGTTTTTGATATTTTACATAGATTGTAATATATATTTACTGTCTTTTATGATATTTTATTTAGAGTGTATAATATACATTTGGTGTAATTTTTGATATTTTATGAACAGTATATTAAATATAATTACTGAATATTTTGATAGTTTATTTACACTATATATAACACATATTTGGTGTACTTTTTGATATTTTATGTACAGTAGATAATATATACTTACTGTAATTTTTGATATTTTATTTACAGTATGTAAAATGTATTTGGTGTAGTTTTAGTTAATATTATATATACAATATATGAAATATATTTACTGTACTTTTTGATATTTTATGTACAGTATATAATATATATTTGGTGTACTTTTGATATTTTATGTAAATTATATACTGTATATTTGGTGTAGTGTTTGATATTTTACATAGAGTGTAATATATATTTACTGTCCTTTTTGATATTTTATTTAGAGTGTAGAATATACATTTGGTGTAATTTTTGATATTTTATGTACAGTATATTAAATATAATTACTGAAGATATTGATAGTTTATTTACAGTATATATAACACACATTTGGTGTACTTTTTGATATTTTATGTACAGTAGATAATATATACTTACTGAAATTTTTGATATTTTATTTACAGTATGTAAAATGTATTTGGTGTAGTTTTAGTTAATATTATATGTACAATATATGAAATATATTTACTGTACTTTTTGATATTTTATGTAAAGTATATAATATATATTTGGTGTACTTTTGATATTTTATGTAAATTATAAAATATATATTTGGTGTAGTTTTTGATATTTTACATAGAGTGTAATATATATTTACTGTCCTTTTTGATATTTTATTTAGAGTGTATCATATACATTTGGTGTAATTTTTGATATTTTATGTACAGTATATTAAATATAATTACTGAAGATTTTGACAGTTTATTTAGAGTATATATAACACATATTTGGTGTACTTTTTGATATTTTATGTTCAGTAGATAATATATACTTGCTGTAATTTTTGATATTTTATTTACAGTATGTAAAATGTATTCGGTGTAGTTTTAGTTAATAGTATATGTACAAAATATGAAATATATTTACTGTACTTTTGATATTTTATGTACAGTATATAATATATATTTGGTGTACTTTTGATATTTTATGTACAGTATGTAATATATATTTGGTGTACTTTGATATTTTATGTAAATTATATAATATATATTTGGTGTAGTTTTTGATATTGTACATAGAGTGTAATATATATTTACTGTCCTTTTTGATATTTTATTTAGAGTGTATAATATACATTTGATGTAATTTTTGATATTTTATGTACAGTATATTAAATATAATTACTGAAGATTTTGATAGTTTATTAACAGTATAAATAACACATATTTGGTGTACTTTTTGATATTTTATGTACAGTAGATAATATATACTTACTGAAATTTTTTATATTTTATTTACAGTATGTAAAATGTATTTGGTGTACTTTTAGTTAATATTATATGTACAATATATGAAATATATTTACTGTACTTTTTGATATTTTATGTACAGTATATAATATATATTTGGTGTACTTTTGATATTTTATGTAAATTATATAATATATATTTGGTGTAGATTTTGATATTTTATATAGAGTGTAATATATATATACTGTCCTTTTTTGATATTTTATTTAGAGTGTATAATATACATTTGGTGTAATTTTTGATATTTTATGTACAGTACATTAAATATAATTACTGAAGATTTTGATAGTTTATTTACAGTATATATAACACATATTTGGTGTACTTTTTGACATTTTGTTTACAGTAGATAATATATACTTACTGTAGTTTTTGATATTTTATTTACAGTATATAAAATGCATTTGGTGTAGTTTTAATTAATATTATATGTACAATATATGAAATATATTTACTGTACTTTTTGATATTTTATGTACATTATATAATATATATTTGGTGTACTTTTGATATTTTATGTAAATTATATAATATATATATGGTGTAGTTTTTGATATTTTACATAGAGTGTAATATATATTTACTGTCCTTTTTGATATTTTATTTAGAGTGTATAATATACATTTGGTGTAATTTTTGATATTTTATGTACAGTATATTAAATATAATTACTTAAGAATTTGATAGTTGATTTACAGTATATATAACACATATTTGGTGTACTTTTTGATATTTTATGTACAGTAGATAATGTATACCTACTGCAATTTTTGATATTTTATTTAGAGTATGTAAAAAGTATTTGGTGTACTTTTAGTTAATATTATATGTACAATATATGAAATACATTTACTGTACTTTTTGATATTTTATGTACAGTATATAATATATATTTGGTGTACTTTTGATATTTTATGTAAATTATATAATATATATTTGGTGTAGTTTTTGATATTTTACATAGAGTGTAATATATATTTACTGTCCTTTTTGATATTTTATTTAGAGTGTATAATATACATTTGGTGTAATTTTTGATATTTTATGTACAGTATATTAAATATAATTACTGAAGATATTGATAGTTTATTTAGAGTATATATAACACATATTTGGTGTACTTTTTGATATTTTATGTACAGTAGATAATATATACTTACTGTAATTTTTGATATTTTATTTACAGTATGTAAAATGAATTTGGTGTAGTTTTAGTTAATATTATATGTACAATATATGAAATATATTTACTGTACTTTTTGATATTTTATGTACAGTTTATAATATATATTTGGTGTACTTTTGATATTTTATGTAAATTATATAATATATATTTGGTGTAGTTTTTCAAATTTTACATAGAGTGTAATATATATTTACTGTCCTTTTTGATATTTTATTTAGAGTGTATAATATACATTTAGTGTAATTTTTGATATTTTATGAACAGTATATTAAATATAATTAGTGAAGATTTTGATAGTTTATTTACAGTATATATAACACATATTTGGCGTACTTTTTGATATTTTATGTACAGTAGATAATATATACTTACTGTAATTTTTGATATTTTATTTACAGTATGTAAAATGTATTTGGTGTAGTTTTAGTTAGTATTATATGTACAATATATGGAATATATTTACTGTACTTTTTGATATATTATGTACAGTATATAATATATATTTGGTGTACTTTTGATATTTTATGTAAATTATATAATACATATTTGGTGTAGTTTTTGATATTTTACATAGAGTGTAATATATATTTACTGTCCTTTTTGATATTTTATTTAGAGTGTATAATATACATTTGGTGTAATTTTTGATATTTTATGTACAGTATATTAAATATAATTACTGAAGGTTTTGATAGTTTATTTACAGTATATATAACACATCTTTGGTGTACTTTTTGATATTTTATGTACAGTAGATAATATATACCTACTGTAATTTTTGATATTTTATTTACCGTATGTAAAATGTATTTGGTGTACTTTTAGTTAATATTATATGTACAATATATGAAATATATTTACTGTACTTTTTGATATTTTATGTACAGTATATAATATATCTTTGGTGTACTTTTGATGTTTTATGTAAATTATATAATATATATTTGGTGTAGTTTTTGATATTTTACATAGAGTGTAATATATATTTACTGTCCTTTTTGAAATTTTATTTAGAGTGTATAATATACATTTGGTGTAATTTTTGATATTTTATGTACAGTACATTAAATATAATTACTGAAGGTATTGATAGTTTATTTACAGTATATATAACACATATTTGGTGTGCTTTTTGATATTTTATGTACAGTAGATAATATATACTTACTGTAATTTTTGATATTTTATTTACAGTATGTAAAATGTATTTGGTGTAGTTTTAGTTAATATTATATGTACAATATATGAAATATATTTACTGTACTTTTTGATATTTTATGTACAGTTTATAATATATATTTGGTGTACTTTTTATATTTTATGTAAATTATATAATATATATTTGGTGTAGTTTTTCAAGTTTTACATAGAGTGTAATATATATTTACTGTCCTTTTTGATATTTTATTTAGAGTGTGTAATATACATTTGGTGTAATTTTTGATATTTTATGAACAGTATATTAAATATAATTACTGAAGATTTTGATAGTTTATTTACAGTATATATAACACATATTTGGCGTACTTTTTGATATTTTATGTACAGTAGATATATACTTACTGTAATTTTTGATATTTTATTTACAGTATGTAAAATGTATTTGGTGTAGTTTTAGTTAGTATTATATGTACAATATATGGAATATATTTACTGTACTTTTTGATATTTTATGTACAGTATATAATATATATTTGGTGTACTTTTGATATTTTATGTAAATTATATAATATATATTTGGTGTAGTTTTTGATATTTTACATAGAGTGTAATATATATTTACTGTCCTTTTTGATATTTTATTTAGAGTGTATAATATACATTTGGTGTAATTTTTGATATTTTATGAACAGTATATTAAATATAATTACTGAATATTTTGATAGTTTATTTACACTATATATAACACATATTTGGTGTACTTTTTGATATTTTATGTACAGTAGATAATATATACTTACTGTAATTTTTGATATTTTATTTACAGTATGTAAAATGTATTTGGTGTAGTTTTAGTTAATATTATATGTACAATATATGAAATATATTTACTGTACTTTTTGATATTTTATGTACAGTATATAATATATATTTGGTGTACTTTTGATATTTTATGTAAATTATATACTGTATATTTGGTGTAGTATTTGATATTTTACATAGAGTGTAATATATATTTACTGTCCTTTTTGTTATTTTATTTAGAGTGTAGAATATACATTTGGTGTAATTTTTGATATTTTATGTACAGTATATTAAATATAATTACTGAAGATTTTGATAGTTTATTTACAGTATATATAACACATATTTGGTGTACTTTTTGATATTTTATGTACAGTAGATAATATATACTTACTGAAATTTTTGATATTTTATTTACAGTATGTAAAATGTATTTGGTGTAGTTTTAGTTAATATTATATGTACAAGATATGAAATATATTTACTGTACTTTTTGATATTTTATGTAAAGTATATAATATATATTTGGTGTACTTTTGATATTTTATGTAAATTATAAAATATATATTTGGTGTAGTTTTTGATATTTTACATAGAGTGTAATATATATTTACTGTCTTTTTGATATTTTATTTAGAGTGTATAATATACATTTGGTGTAATTTCTGATATTTTATGTACAGTATATTAAATATAATTACTGAAGATTTTGATAGTTTATTTACAGTATATATAACACATATTTGGTGTACTTTTTGATATTTTATGTTCAGTAGATAATATATACTTACTGTAATTTTTGATATTTTATTTACAGTATGTAAAATGTATTTGGTGTAGTTTTAGTTAATAGTATATGTACAAAATATGAAATATATTTACTGTACTTTTTGATATTTTATGTACAGTATATAATATATATTTGGTGTACTTTTGATATTTTATGTACAGTATGTAATATATATTTGGTGTACTTTGATATTTTATGTAAATTATATAATATATATTTGGTGTAGTTTTTGATATTATACATAGAGTGTAATATATATTTACTGTCCTTTTTGATATTTTATTTAGAGTGTATAATATACATTTGATGTAATTTTTGATATTTTATGTACAGTATATTAAATATAATTACTGAAGATTTTGATAGTTTATTAACAGTATAAATAACACATATTTCGTGTACTTTTTGATATTTTATGTACAGTAGATAATATATACATACTGAATTTTTGATATATTATTTACAGTATATAAAATGTATTTGGTGTAGTTTTAGTTAATAGTATATGTACAAAATATGAAATATATTTACTGTACTTTTTGATATTTTATGTACAGTATATAATATATACTTGGTGTACTTTTGATATTTTATGTAAATTATATAATATATACGGTGTAGTTTTTGATATTTTACATAGAGTGTAATATATATTTACTGTCCTTTTTGATATTTTATTTAGAGTGTATAATATACATGTGTTGTAATTTTTGATATTTTATGTACAGTATATTAAATATAATTACTGAAGGTTTTGATAGTTTATTTACAGTATATATAACACATATTTGGTGTACTTTCTGATATTTTATGTACAGTAGATAATATACACTTACTGTAATTTTTGATATTTTATTTACAGTATGTAAAATGTATTTGGTGTAGTTTTAGTTAATATTATATGTACAATATATGAAATATATTTACTGTACTTTTTGATATTTTATGTACAGTTTATAATATATATTTGGTGTACTTTTGATATTTTATATAAATTATATAATATATATTTGGTGTAGTTTTTCATATTTTACAATGAGTGTAATATATATTTACTGTCCTTTTTGATATTTTATTTAGAGTGTATAATATACATTTGGTGTAATTTTTGATATTTTATGTGCAGTATATTAAATATAATTACTGAAGATTTTGATAGTTTATTTACAGTATATATAACACATATTTGGCTTACTTTTTGATATTTTATGTACAGTAGATAATCTATACTTACTGCAATTTTAGATATTTTATTTACAGTATGTAAAATGTATTTGGTGTAGTTTTAGCTAGTATTATATGTACAATATATGAAATATATTTACTGTAGTTTTTGATATTTTATGTACAGTATATAATATATATTTGGTGTACTTTTGATATTTTATGTAAATTATATAATATATATTTTGTGTAGTTTTTGATATTTTACATAGAGTGTAATATATATTTACTGTCCTTTTTGATATTTTATTTAGAGTGTATAATATACATTTGGTGTAATTTTTGATATTTTATGTACAGTATATTAAATATAATTACTGAAAATTTTGATAGTTTATTTACAGTATATATAACACATATTTGGTGTACTTTTTGATATTTTATGTACAGTAGATAATATATACTTACTGTAATTTTTGATATTTTGTTTACAGTATGTAAAATGTATTTGGTGTACTTTTATTTAATATTATATGTACAATATATGAAATATATTTACAGTACTTTATGATATTTTATGTACACTATATAATATATATTTGGTGTACTTTTGATATTTTATGTAAATTATATAATATATATTTGGTGTAGTTTTTGATATTTTACATAGAGTGTAATATATATTTACTGTCATTTTTGATATTTTATTTAGAGTGCATAATATACATTTGGTGTAATTTTTGATATTTTATGAACATTATATTAAATATAATTACTGAAGATTTTGATAGTTTATTTACAGTATATATAATACATATTTGGTGTACTTTTTGATATTTTATGTACAGTAGATAATATATACTTACTGTAATTTTTGATATTTTATTTACAGTATGTAAAATGTATTTCGTGTACTTTTAGTTAATATTATATGTACAATATATGAAATATATTTACTGTACTTTTTGATATTTAATGAACAGTATATAATATATATTTGGTGTACTTTTGATATTTTATGTAAATTATATAATATATATTTGGTGTAGTTTTTCATATTTTACATAGAGTGTAATATATATTTACTGTCATTTTTGATATTTTATTTAGAGTGTATAATATACATTTGTTGTAATTTTTGATATTTTATGTACAGTATATTATATATAATTACTGAAGATTTTGATAGTTTATTTACAGTATACATAACACATATTTGGTGTACTTTTTGATACTTTATGTACAGTAGATAATATATACTTACTGAAATTTTTGATATTTTATTTACAGTATGTAAAATATATTTGGTGTAGTTTTAGTTAATATTATATGTACAATATGTGAAATATATTTACTGTACTTTTTGATATTTTATGTACAGTTTATAATATATATTTGGTGTACTTTTGATATTTTCTGTAAATTATATAATATATATTTGGTGTAGTTTTTGATATTTTACATAGAGTGTAATATATATTTACTGTCCTTTTTGATATTTTATTTAGAGTGTATAATATACATTTGTTGTAATTTTTGATATTTTATGTGCAGTATATTAAATATAATTATTGAAGATTTTGATAGTTTATTTACAGTATATATAACACATATTTGGTGTACTTTTTGATATTTTATGTACAGTAGATAATATATACTTACTGTAATTTTTGATATTATATTTACAGTATGTAAAATGTATTTGGTGTAGTTTTAGTTAGTATTATATGTACAATATATGAAATATATTTACTGTACTTTTTGATATTTTATGTACAGTATATTAGATATATTGGGTGTCCTTTTTATATTTTATCTAAATTATATAATATATATTTGGTGTAGTTTTTGATAATTTACAAAGAGTGTAATATATATTTACTGTATTTTTCATATTTTATTTAGAGTATATAATATACATTTGGGGTAATTTTTGATATTTTATGTACAGTATAATAAATATAATTTCTGTAGTTTATCATAGTTTATTTACAGTATATATAACACATATTTGGGGTACTTTTTGATATTTTATGTACAGTATGTAATATATATTTACTGTACATTTTGAAATTTTATTTACAGTATATAAAATGTATTTGCTGTACTTTTAGTTAATATTATATGTATAATCTATGAAACATATTTACTGTAGATTTTGATATTTTATGTACAGTATATAAGTCATATTTAGTGTCCTTTTGATATTTTATGTAAATTATAAAATATATATTTGGTGTAGTTTGTGATATTTTACATAGGGTGTGTAATATATATTTACTGTACCTTTTGATATTTTATTTACAGTATATAATATACATTTGGTGTAATCTTTGATATTTTATGTACAGTATATTAAATATAATAAGTGTAGTTTTTCATAGTTTATTTAGAGTATATATAACACATATTTGGGGTACTTTTTGATATTTTATGTACAGTATGTAATATATATTTACTGTACTTTTTGATATTTTATTTACAGTATATAAAATTTATTTGGTGTACTTTTAGTTAATATTATATGTTCAATATATGAAATATATTTCCTGTACTTTTTGTTATTTTATGTACAGTATATAAGATATATTTGGTGTCCTTTTGATATTTTATGTAAATTATATAATATATATTTGGTGTAGTTTTTGATATTTTATATAGGGTGTGTAGTATATATTTACTGTCCTTTTTGATAGTTTATTTACAGTATATAATATACATGTGGTGTAATTTTTGATATTTTATATACAGTATATTCAATATAACTACTGTAGTTTTTGATAGTTTATATACAGTATATATAACACATATTTGGTTTACTTTTTCGTATTTTATGAACTGTATGTAATATATATTTACTGTAATTTTTGATATTTTATTTACACTATATAAAATGTATTTGGTGTACTGTTAGTTAATATATGTACAATATATGAAATATATATACTGTACATTTTGATATTTTATGTACAGTATATAAGATATACTTGGTGTCCTTTTGATATTTTATGTAAATCATAAAATATATATTTGGTGTAGATTGTGATATTATACATATGGTGTGTAATATATATTTACTGTATTTTTTGATATTTTATTTACTCTATATAATATACATTAGGTGTAATTTTTGATATTTTATGTAGAGTATATTAAATATAATTACTGTAGATTTTATACTTTATTTACAGTATATATAACACATATTTGGTGTACTTTTTGATATTTTATGTACAGTATGTAATACATATTTACAGTACTTTTTGATATTTTATTTACAGTTTATAAAATGTATTTTGTGTACTGTTAGTTAATATTATATGTACAATATATGAAATATACTTACTGTATTTTTGATATTTTATGTACAGTATATAAGATATATTTGGTGTCCTTTTGATATTTTCTGTAAATTATATAATATATATTTGCTTTCGATTGTGATATTTTACATGTGTTGTGTAATATATATTTACTGTACTTTTTGATATTTTATTTATACTATATAAAATGTATTTGGTGTACTTTTAGTTAATATTATATGTACAAAATATGAAATATATTTACTGTACTTTTTGATATTTTATTTACAGTATATAATATACATTTGGTGTAATTTTTGATATTTCATGTACAGTATATTCAATATAATTACTGTAGTTTCTTATAGTTTATTTACAGTATATAAAGCACATATTTGGTGTACTTTTTGATATTTTATTTAAAGTATAGAAAATGTATTTGGTGTACTTTTAGTTAATATTATATATACAATATAAGGAATATATTTACTGTATTTTTGATATTTTATGTACAGTATATAAGATATATTTGGTGTCCTTCTGATATTTTATGTTAATTATATAATATATATTTGTTGTAGTTATTGATATTTTACATAGGGTGTGTAATATATATTTACTGTACTTTTTGATATTTTATTTACAGTATATAATATTCATTTGGTGTAATTTTTGATATTTTATGTACAGTATATTAAATATAATTACAGTAGTTTTTGATAGTTTATTTACAGTATATATAACACTTATTTGTTGTACTTTTTGATATTTTATGTACAGTATGTAATATATATTTACTTTACTTTTTGATATTTTATTTACAGTATATAAAATGTATTCGGTGTACTTTTAGTTAATATTATATGTTCAATATATGAAATATATTTACTGTACTTTTTGATATTTTATGTACAGTATATTAGATATATTTGTTGTCCTTTTTATATTTTATGTAAATTATATAATATATATTTGGTGTAGTTTTTGATAATTTACATAGAGTGCAATATATATTTACTGTCTTTTTTCATATTTTATTTAGAGTATATAATATACATTTGGTGTAATTTTTGATATTTTAAGTACAGTATAATAAATATAATTTCTGTAGTTTATCATAGTTTATTTACAGTATATATAACACATATTTGGTGTACTTTTTGATATTTTATGTACAGTATGTAATATATATTCACTGAAATTTTGGATATCTTATTTACAGTATATAAAATGTATTTGTTGTACTTTTAGTTAATATTATTTGTATAATCTATGAAACATATTTACTGTAGATTTTGATATTTTATGTACAGTATATAAGTTATATTTAGTGTCATTTGGTGTAATTTTTGATATTTTATGTACAGTATATTAAATATAATAACTGTAGTTTTTCATGGTTTATTTAGAGTATATATAACACATATTTGTGGTACTTTTTGATATTTTACGTACAGTATGTAATATATATTTACTGTACTTTTTGATATTTTATTTACAGTATATAAAATGTATTTGGTGTACTTTTAGTTAATATTATATGTACAATGGTTGAAATATATTAACTGTACTTTTTGATATTTATGTACAGTATATAACATATATTTGGTGTCCTTTTGATATTTTATGTAAAGTATATAATATATATTAGCTGTAGTTTTTGATATTTTACATAGGGTGTGTAGTAAATGTTTACTGTACTTTTTGATATTTTATTTACAGTATATATTATACATTTGGTGTATTTTTTGATATTTTATGTACAGTATATTAAATATGAGTACTGTAGATTTTGATAGTTTATTTAGAATATATATAACACATATTTGGTGTACTTTTTGATATTGTATGTACAGTATGTAATATATATTTACTGTAATTTTTGATATTTTATTTGGAGTATATAAAATGTATTTGGTGTACTTTTAGTTAATATTATATGTACAGTATATGAAATATATTTACTGTATATTTTGATATTTTATGTACAGTATAAAAGGTATATTTGGTGTCCTTTTGATATTTTATGTAATTTATATGATATATATTTGGTGTAGTTTGTGATATTGTACATAGGTGTTTAATAATATTTACTGAACTTTTTGGTATTTTATTTACATTAAAAAATATACATTTGGTGTAATTTTTGATATTTTATGTACAGTATATTAAATATAATTACTGTAGTTTTTGATAGTTTATTAACAGTATATATAACACATATTTGGTGTACTTTTTGATATTTTATGTACAGTATGTAATATATATTCACTGAAATTTTGGATATCTTATTTACAGTATATAAAATGTATTTGGTGTACTTTTAGTTAATATTATATGTACAATATATGAAATATATTTACTGTACTTTTTGATATTTTATGTACAGTATATAAGATATAATTGGTGTCCTTTTGATATTTTATGTAAATTATATAATATATATTTGGTGTAGACTGTGATATTTTACATATGGTGTGTAATATATATTTACAGTACTTTTTGATATTTTATTTACAGTAAATAACGTACATTTGGTGTAATTTTTGATATTATATGTATAGTAAATTAAATATAATTACTGTAGTTTTCGATAGTTTGTTTAGAGTATATATAACACATATTTTGTGTACTTTTTGATGTTTTATGTACAGTATGTAATATATATTTACTGTAATTTTTGGTATTTTATTTACAGTATATAGAATGTATTCGGTAAACTTTTAGTTAATATTATATGTACAATATGTGAAATATATTTACTGTACATTTTAATATTTTATGTACAGTATATAAGATATATTTGGTGTCCTTTTGATATTTTATGAATATTATATAATATATATTTGGTGTAGTTTTTGATATTTTACATAGGGTGTGTAATATATATTTACTCTACTTTTTGATATTTTATTTACAGTATAGAATACATTTGGGGTAATTTTGTATATTTTATGTACAGTATATTAAATATAATTATTGTAGTTTTTCATAGTTTATTTAGAGTATATATAACACATATTTGGTGTACTTTTTGATATTTTATGTACATTATGTAATATATATTTACTGTACTTTTAGATATTCTATTTACACTACATAAAATGTATTTGGTGTACTTTTAGTTAATATTATATGCACAATATATGAAATATATTTACTGTACTTTTTGATATTTTATGTACAGTATATAAGATATACTTGCTGTCCTTTTGATATTTTATGTAAATTATATAATATATATTTGGTGTAGTTTTTGATATTTTACATAGGGTGTGCAGTATATATTTACTGTCCTTTTTGATATTTTATATACAGTATATAACATACATTTGGTGTAATTTTTGATATTTTATATACAGTATATTAAATATAATTTCTGTAGTTTTTGATAGTTTATTTACAGTATATATAACACATATTTGGTGTACATTTTTATATTTTATGTATTGTAAGTAATATATATTTACTGTAGTTTTTGATATTTTATTTACAGTGCATAAAATGTATTTGGTGTAATTTTAGTTAACATTATATGTACAATATATGAAATATATTTTCTGTAATTTTTGATATTTTATGTACAGTATATAATATATATATGGTGTACTTTTGATATTTTATGTAAATTATATAATATATATTTTGTGTAGTTTGTGATATTATACATAGGTTGCGTAATATATATTTACTGTCCTTTTTCATATTTTAATTAGTGTATATAATATACATTTGGTGTAATTTTTGATATTTTATGTACAGTATATTAAATATAATTACTGTAGATTTTATAGTTTATTTAGAGTATATATAACACATATTTGGTGAACTTTTTGATATTTTATGTACAGTATATAATACATATTTACTGTACTTTTTGATATTTTATTCACACTATATAAAATGTATTTGGTGTACTTTTAGTTAATATTATATGTACAATATATGAAATATATTTACTGTATTTTTGATATTTTATGTACAGTATATAAGATATATATGGTGTCCTTTTGACATTTTATATAAATTATATAATATATATTTGGTGTAATTTTTGATATTTTACATAGGGTGTGTAGTATATATTTACTGTCCTTTTTGATATTTTATTTACAGTATATATTATACATTTGGTGTAATTTTTGATATTTTATGTACAGTATATTAAATATAAGTAATGTAGTATTTGATAGTTTATTTACAGTATATATAACACATATTTGGTGTACTTTTTGATAATTTATGTACAGTATGTAATATATATTTACTGTACTCTTTGAAATATTATTTACAGTATATGAAATGTATTTGTTGTACTTTTAGTTAATATTATATGTACAATATATGAAACCTATTTACTGTACTTTTTGGTATTTTATGTACAGTATATAAGATATATTTGGTGGCCTTTTGATATTTTATGTAAATTATATAATATATATTTGGTGTAGTTTTTTATATTTTACATAGGTTGTGTTATATATATTTACTGTAATTTTTGATATTTTATTAACAGTATATAATATACATTTGGTGTAATTTTTGATATTTTATTTACAGTATATTAATTATATTTACTGTAGTTATTCATAGTTTATTTACATTATATATAACACATATTTGGGGTACTTTTTGATATTTTATGTACAGTATGTAACATATATTTACTCGCATTTTGATATTTTATTTACAGTATATAAAATGTAATTGGTGTACTTTTAGTTAATATTATATGTACAATATATGAAATATATTTATGGTACTTTTTGATATTTTATGTACAGTATACAATATATAATTTGTGTCCTTTTTATATTTTACGTAAATTATATAATATATATTTGGTGTAGTTTTTGATATTTTACATAGGGTGTGTCATATATATTTACTGTCCTTTTTGATATTTTATTTACAGTATATAATATACATTTGTTGTAGTTTTTGACATTTTATGTACACCATAATAAATATAATTACTGTAGTTTTTGATAGTTGATTTACAGTATATATAACACATATTTGGTGTACTTTTTGATATTTTATGTACAGTATGTAATATATGTTTACTGTAATTTTGATATTTTATTTACAGTATATAAAATGTATTTGGTGTACTTTTAGTTAATATTATATGTACAATATTTGAAATATATTTACTGTACTTTTTGATATTTTATGTACAGTATATAAGATATACTTGGTGTCCTTTATATATTTTATTTAAATTATATAATATATATTTGGTGTAGTTTTTGATTTTTTACATAGAGTGTAATATGTATTTACTGTACTTTTTGATATTTTATTTACAGTATATAATATACATTTAGTGTAATTTTTGATAATTTATGTACAGTATATTAAATATAATTACTGTAGTTTTTGATAGTTTATGTACAGTATATGTAACACATATTTGGTGTACTTTTTGATGTTTTATGTACAGTATGTAATATATATTTACTGCACTTTTTGATATTTTATTTACAGTATATAAAATGTATTTGGTGTACTTTTAGTTAATATTATATGTACAATGTATGAAATATATTTACTGTAAATTTGATATTTATGTACAGTATATAACATATATTTGGTGTCCTTTTGATATTTTATGTAAAGTATATAATATATATTTGGGGTAGTTTTTGATATTTTACATAGGGTGTGTAGTATATATTTACTGTACTTTTTGATATTTTATTTACAGTATATGTTATACATTTGGTGTAATTTTCGATATTTTACGTACAGTATATTAAATATAAGTACTGTAGTTTTTGATAGTTTATTTACAGCATATATAACACATATTTGGTGTACTTTTTGATATTTTATGTACATTAAGTAATATATATTTACTATACTATTTGATATTTTATTTACAGTATATAAAATGTATTTGGTGTAATTTTAGTTAATATTATATGCACAATATATGAAATATATTTACTGTAATTTTTGATATTTTATGTACAGTACATAGTATATATTTGCTGTCCTTTTGATATTTTATGTAAATTATATAATGTATATTTGGTGTAGTTTTTGATATTTTACATAGGGTGTGTAATATATATTTACTGTCCTATTTCATATTTTATTTAGGGTATATAATATACATTTGGTGTAATTTTTGATATTTTATGTACAGTCTATTAAATATAATTACTGTAGTTTTTGATAGTTTACAGTATATATAACACATATTTGGTGTACTTTTTGACATTTTATGTACAGTATGTAATATATATTTACTGTAATTTTTGATAATTTATTTACAGTATATAAAATGTATTTGGTGTACTTTTAGTTAATATTATATGTACAATATATGAAATATATTTACTGTAGTTTTTGATATTTTACGTACATTATATAAGATATATTTGTTGTGCTTCCGATATTTTTTGTAAATTATATAATATATATTTGGTGTAAATTTGGATATTTTACATAGGGTGTGTAATATATATTTACTGTATTTTGGATATTTTATTTACAGTATACAATGTACATTTGGAGTAATTTTTGATATTTTATGTACAGTATATTGAATATAATTACTGTAGTTTTTGATAGTTTATTTACAGTATATATAACACATATTTGGTGTACTTTTTGATATTTTATGTACAGTATGTTATATATATTTACTGTACTTTTGATATTTTATTTACAGTATATAAAATGTATTTGCTCTACTTTTAGTTAATATTATATGTACAATATATGAAACATATTTACTGTAGTTTTTGATATTTTACGTACTGTATATAGGATATATTTGTGTCCTTCCGATATTTTTTGTAAATTATATTATATATATTTGGTGTAATTTTTGATATTTTACATAGGGTGTGTAAAATATATTTACTGTATTTTGGATATATTATTTACACTACATAATGTACATTTGGAGTAATTTTTGATATTTTATGTACAGTATATTAAATATAATTACTGTAGTTTTTGATAGTTTATTTACAGTATATATAACACATATTTGGTGTACTTTTTGATATTTTATGTACAGCATGTAATATATATTTACTGTATTTTTGGTATTTTATTTACAGTATAAAAATTTATTTGGTGTATTTTTAGTTAATATTATGTGTACACTATATGAAATATATTTACTGTACTTTTTGATATTTTATGTACAGTATGTAATATATATTTACTGTACTTTTTGATATTTTATTTACAGTATATAAAATGTATTTGGTGTACTTTTGGTTAATATTATATATACAATATATGAAATATATTTACTGTACTTTTTGATATTTTATATAGAGTATATAAGATATATTTGGTGTCCTTTCGATATTTTATGTAAATTATATAATATATATTTGGTGTAGTTTTTGATATTTTACATAGTGTGTGTAGTATATATTTACTGTCCTTTTTGATATTTATTTACAGTATATAATTTACAGTTGGTGTAATTTTTGATAATTTATATAGCGTACATTGAATATAATTACTGTAGTTTTTGATAATTACATTATATATAACACATATTTGGTGTACTGTTTGATATTTTATGTACAGTATGTAATATATCTTTACTGTAATTTTTGATATTTTATTTACAGTATATAAAATGTATTTGGTGTACTTTTAGTTAATATTATATGTACAATATATGAAATATATTTACTGTAGTTTTTTTTATTTTACATACAGTATATAAGATATATTTGGTGTCCATCCGATATTTTTTGTAAATTATATAATATATATTTGGTGTAAATTTGGATATTTTACATAGGGTGTGTAATATATATTTACTGTATTTTGGATATTTTATTTACAGTATATAATATACATTTGGTGTAATTTTTGATATTTTATGTACAGTATATTGAATATAATTACTGTAGTATTTGATAGTTTATTTACAGTATATATAACACATATTTGGTGTACTTTTTGATATTTTATGTACAGTATGTAATATATTTACTGTACATTTTGATATTTTATTTACAGTATATAAAATGTATTTCGTGTTCTTTTAGTTAATATTATATGTACAATATATGAAATATATTTACTGTACATTTTGATATTTCATGTACATTATTTAAGATATATTTGGTGTCCTTTTGATATTTTATGTAAATTATATAATATATATTTGGTGTAGTTTATGATATTTTACATAGGGTGCGTAATATAGATTTACTGTCGTTTTTCATATTTTATTTAGAGTATATGATATACATTTGGTGTAATTTTTGATATTTTACATACAGTATAATAAATGTAATTACTCTAGATTTTGATAGTTTATTTACAGTATATATAACACATATTTGGTGTACTTTTTGGTATTTTATGTACAGTATGTAATATATATTTACTGTACTTTTTGATAATTTATTTACAGTATATAAAATATATTTGGTGAACTTTTACTTAATATTATATGTACAATATATGAAATATACTTAGTGTACTTTTTGATATTTTATGTACAGTATATAAGATATATTTGGTGTACTTTTAATATTTTTTGTAAATTATATAACATATATTTGACGTAGTTTTTGATATTTTACATAGGGTGTAATATATATTTATTGTCCTTTTTGATATTTTATTTACGGTGAATAATATATATTTGGTGTAATTTATCATATTTTATGTACAGTATATTAAATATAATTACTGTAGTTTTTGATAATTACAGTATATATAACACATATTTGCTGTACTTTTTGGTATTTTATGTACAGTATGTAATATGTATTTACTGTAATTTTTGATATTTTATTTACAGTATATAAAATGTATTTGGTGTACATTTAGTTAATATTACATGTACAATATATGAAATATATTTACTGTAGTTTTTGATATTTTACGTACAGTATATAAGATATATTTGGTGTCCTTCCGAAATTTTTTGTAAATTGTATAATATATATTTGGTGTAATTTTTGATATTTTACATAGGGTGTGTAATATATATTTACTGTATTTTGGATATATTATTTACACTATATAATGTACATTTGGAGTAATTTTTGATATTTTATGTATAGTATATTAAATATAATTACTGTAGTTTTTCATAGCTTATTTACAGTATATATAACACATATTTGGTGTACTTTTTTATATTTTATGTACTGTATGTAATATATATTTACTGTACTTTTTGATATTTTATTTACAGTATATAAAATGTATTTGGTGTACTTTTAGTTAATATTATATGTACAATATATGAAATATATTTACTGTACTTTTTGATATTTTATGTACAGTATATAAGATATATTTGGTGTCCTTCTGATATTTATTGTAAGTTGTATAATATATATTTGGTGTAGTTTTTGATATCTTACATAGTGTGTGTCATATATATTCACTGTCCTTTTTGATATTTAATTTAAGGTATAAAATACACATTTGGTGTGATTTTTGATATTTTATGTACAGTATATTAAATATAATTACTGTAGTTTTTGATAGTTTACAGTATATATAACACGTATTTGGTGTACTTTTTGATATTTTATGTACAGTATGTAATATATATGTACTGTAATTTTTGATATTTTATTTACCCTACATAAAATGTATTTGGTGTACTTTTAGTTAATATTATATGTACAATATATGAAATATATTTACTGTACTTTTTGATATTTTATGTACAGTATATAAGATATATTTGGTGTCCATTTGATATTTTATGTAAATTATGTAATATATATTTGGTGTAGTTTGTGATATTTTACATTGGGTGTGTAATATATATTTACTGTATTTTTGATATCTTATTTACAGTATATAATATACATTTGGTGTAATTTTTGATATTTTATGTACAGTATGTTAAATATAAATACTGTAGTTTTGATAGTTTATTTACAGTATATATAACACATATTTGGTGTACTTTTTGGTATTTTATGTACAGTATGTAATATATATTTAGTGTAATTTTTGATATTTTATATACAGTATAGAAAATGTATTTGGTGTACTTTTAGTTAATAATATATGTGCAATATATGAAATATATATACTGTACTTTTTGATATTTTATGTACAGTATTTGGTGTACTTTTTGATATTTTATGTACAGTATGTAATATATATTTACTGTAATTTTTGATATTTTATTTACAGTATATAAAATGTATTTGGTGTACTTTTAGTTAATATTATATGTACAATATATGAAATATATTTACTGTAGTTTTTGATATTTTACGTACAGTATATAAGATATATTTGGTGTCCTTCCGATATTTTTTGTAAATTATATAATATGTATTTGGTGTAAATTTGGATATTTTACATAGGGTGTGTAATATATATTTACTGTATTTTGGATATTTTATTTACACCATATAATGTACATTTGGAGTAATTTTTGATATTTTATGTACAGTATATTGAATATAATTACTGTAGTTTTTGATAGTTTATTTACAGTATATATAACACATATTTGGTGTACTTTTTGATATTTTATGTACAGTATGTAATATATATTTACTTTACTTTTTGATATTTTATTTACAGTATATAAAATGTATTTGGTGTACTTTTGGTTAATATTATATGTACAATATATGAAATATATTTACTGTAGATTTTGATATTTTACGTACATTATATAGGATATATTTGGTGTCCTTGCGATATTTTTTGTAAATTATATAATATATATATGGTGTAATTTTTTATATTTTACAAAGGGTGTGTAATATATATTTACTGTATTTTGGATATATTATTTACTCTATATAATGTACATTCGGAGTAATTTTTGACATTTTATGTACAGTATATTAAATATAATTACTGTAGTTTTTGATAGTTTATTTACAGTATATATAACACATATTTGGTGTACTTTTTGATATTTTATGTACAGTATGTAATATATACTTACTGTATTTTTGATATTTTATTTACAGTATATAAAATATATTTGGTGTACTTTTAGTTAATATTATATGTACAATATATGAAATATATTTACTGTACTTTTTGATATTTTATGTACAGTATATAATATATATTTGGTGTCCTTTTGATATTTTATGTAAATTATATAATATATATTTGGTGTAGTTTTTGATATTTTACATAGGGTGTAACATATATTTACTGTCCTTTTTTATATTTTATTTACAGTATATAATATACATTTGGTGTCTTTTTTGATATTTTACGTACAGTATATTAAATATAATTACTGTAGTTTTTGATAGTTTATTTACACTATATATAACACATATTTCATGTACTTTTTGATATTTTATGTACAGTATGTAATATATATTTACTGTATTTTTGATATTTTATTTAGAGTATATAAATTATATTTGGTGTATTTTAGTTAATATTAGATGTACTGTATATGAAATATATTTACTGTACTTTTTGATATTTTATGTACAGTATATAAGATATATTTGGTGTCCTTTTGATATTTTATGTAAATTATATGATATATATTTGGTGTAGATATTGATATTTTAAATAGTGTGTGTCGTATATATTTACTGTCCTTTTTGATATATTATTTACAGTATATAATATACATTTGGTTTAATTTTTGATATTTTATGTACAGTATATTAAATATTATTTCTGTATTTTTTGATAGTTTATTTACAGTATATATAACACATATTTGGTGTACTTTTTGATATTTTATGTAGAGAATGTAATATATATTTATTGTAATTTTTGATAGATTATTTACAGCATATAAAATGTATTTGGCGTACTTTTAGTTAATATATGCACAATATATGAAATATATTTACTGTAATTTTGATATTTTATGTACAGTATATAAGATATATTTTGTGGCCTTTTGATATACTATGTAAATTTTATAATATATATTTGGTGTAGTTTTTGATATTTTACTTATGGTGTGTAATATATATTTCATGTATTTTTGATATTTTATTTAGTGTATATAATATACATTTGGTGTAATTTTTGATGTTTTATGTACAGTATATTAAATAAAATTACTGTAGTTTGTGATAGTTTTTTTACAGTACATATAACACATATTTGGTGTACTTTTTGATATTTTATGTACAGTATGTAATATACATTTACAGTACTTTTTGATATTTTATTTACAGTATATAAAATGTATTTGGTGTACTTTTAGTTAATATTATATATACAATATATGAAATATATTTACTGTACATTTTGATATTTTATATACAGTATATAAGATATATTTGGTGTCCTTTTGATATTTTATGTAAATTATATAATATATATTTTTAGTGTAGTTTTTGATATTTTACATAGGGTGTGTAGTATATATTTACTGTCCTTTTTGACAGTTTATTTACAATTTATAATATACATTTGGTGTAATTTTTGATATTTTATGTACATTATATTAAATATAATTTCTGTAGATTTTGATAGTTTATTTACAGTATATATAACACATATTTGGTGTACTTTTTGATATTTTATGTACAGTATGTAATATATATTTACTGTACTTTTTGATATTTTATTTTCAGTAAAAATGTATTTGGTGTACTTTTAGTTAATCTTATATGTACAATATTTGAAAAATATTTACTGTACTTTTTGATATTTTTTTGTACAGTATAGAATATATATTTGGTGTCCTTTTGATATTTTATGTAAATTATATAATATATATTTGGTGTAGTTTTTGATAATTTACATAGGGTGTAATACATATTTACTGTCTTTTTCATATTTTATTTAGAGTATATAATATACAATTGGTGTAATTTTTGATATTTTATGTACAGTATATTAAATATAATTACTGTAGGTTTTGAGAGTTTATTTACAGTATTTATAACATATATTTGGTGTACTTTTTGATATTTTATGTAGAGTATGTAATATATATTTACTGTAATTTTTGATATTTTATTTACAGTATATAAAATGTATTTGGTGTAGTTTTAGTTAATATTATATGTACAATATATGAAATATATTTACTGTACTTTTTGATATTTTATGTACAGTATATAGTATATATTTGGTGTACTTCTGATATTTTATGTAAATTATATAATATATATTTGCTGTAGTTTTTCATATTTTACATAGGGTGTAATATATATTTACTGAAATTTTTGGTATTTTATTTAAAGTAAAAAATATACATTTGGTGTAATTTTTGATATTTTATGTACAGTATATTAAATATAATTACTGTAGTGTGTGATAGTTTATTTACAGTATATACAACACATATTTGGTGTACTTTTTGATATATTATGTACATTATGTAATATATATTCACTGAAATTTTTGATATTTTATTTACAGTATATAAAATGTATTTGGTGTACTTTTAGTTAATATTATATGTACAATATATGAAATATATTTACTGTACATTTAGATATTTTATGTACAGTATATAAGATATATTTGGTGTCCTTTTGATATTTTATGTAAATTATATATTATATATTTGGTGTAGACTGTGATATTTTACATATGGTGTGTAATATACATTTACTGTACTTTTTGATACTTTATTTACAGTAAATAACGTACATTTGGTGTAATTTTTGATATTTTATGTATAGTATATTAAATATAATTACTGTAGTTTTCGATAGTTTATTTAGAGTATATATAACACATATTTGGTGTACTTTTTGATGTTTTATGTACAGTATGTAATATATATTTACTGTAATTTTTGGTATTTTATTTACAGTATATAGAATGTATTCGGTGAACTTTTAGTTAATATTATATGTACAATATATGAAATATATTTACTGTACATTTAGATATTTTATGTACAGTATATAAGATATATTTGGTGTCCTTTTGATATTTTATGCATATTATATAATATATATTTGGTGTAGTTTTTGATATTTTACATAGGGTGTGTAATATATGTTTACTCTACTTTTGGATATTTTATTTACAGTATATAATACATTTGGGATAATTTTGTATATTTTATGTACAGTATATTAAACATAATTACTGTAGCTTTTTATAGTTTATTTAGAGTATATATAACACATATTTGGTGTCCTCTTTGATATTTTATGTACAGTATGTAATATATATTTACTGAACTTTTAGATATTCTATTTACAGTACATAAAATGTATTTGGTGTACTTTTAGTTAATATTATATGTACAATATATGAAATATATTTACTGTACATTTTGATATTTTATGTACAGTATATAAGGTATATTTGGTGTCCTTTTGATATTTTATGTAAATTATGTAATATATATTTGGTGTAGATTGTGATATTTTACATATAGTGTGTAATATATTTTTACTGTACTTTTTGATATTTTATTTACACTATATAAAAGGTACTTGGTGTACTTTTAGTTAATATTCTCTGTACAATATATGAAATATATTTACTGTAATTTTTGATATTTTATGGAGAATATAGAAGATATATTTGGTGTCCTTTTGATATTTTATGTTAATTATATAAGATATATTTGGTGTAGTTTTTGATATTTTACATAGTGTGTGTAATATATATTTACTGTACCTTTTGATATTTTTTTACAGTATATAATGTACATTTGGAGTAATTTTTGATAATTTATGTACAGTATATTAAATATCATTACGGTAGTTTTTGATAGTTTATTTACAGTATAAAGGACACATATTTGGTGTCCTTTGATATTTCATGTACATTATGTAATCTGTATTTACTGTAGTTTTTCATATTTTATTGAAAGTATATGAAATGTATTTGGTGTACTTTTAGTTAATATTATATGTAGAATATATAGAATATATTTACTGTAATTTTGATATTTTATCTACAGTGTATAATATATATTTGGTGTACTTTTGATATTTTATGTAAAGTATATAATATATATTTGGTGTAGTTTTTTATATTTTACAGAGAATGCGTAATATATCTTTACTGTGCTTTTTGATATGTTATTTACAGTATACACTATATATTTGGTGTAATTTTTGATATTTTATGTACAGTATATTAAATATAATTACTGTAGTTTTTGATAGTTTATTTACAGAATATATAACACCTATTTGGTGTACTTTCTGATATTTTATGTACAGTCTGTAATATATATTTACTGTCCTTTTTGATATTTTATTTACAGTATATAATATATATTTGGTGTAATTTTTGATATTTTATATACAGTATATTAAAGATACTTACTGTAGTTTTTGAGAGTTTATTTACAGTATATATAACACATATTTGGTTTACTTTTTTATATTTTATGAACGGTATGTAATATATATTTACTGTACTTTTTGATATTTTATTTACTGTATATAAAATGTATTTGTTGTACTTTTAGTTATTATTATATGTACAATATATGAAACATATTTACTGTACATTTTGATATTTTATGTACAGTATATAAGATATATTTGGTGTCCTTTTGATATTTTATGTAAATTATATAGTATATATTTGGTGTAGTTTGTGATATTTTACATTGGGTGTGTAATATATATTTACTGTACTTTTTGATATTTTATTTGCAGTATATAATATACATTTGGTGTACTTTTTGATATTTTATGTACATTATATTAAATATAATTACTGTAGTTTTTCATAGTTTATTTACAGTATATATAACACATATTTGGTGTACTTTTTGATATTTTATGTACAGTATGTAATATATATTTACTGTACTTTTTGATATTTTATTTACAGAATATAAAATGTATTTGATGTACTTTTAGTTAATATTATATGTAGAATATATGAAATATATTTACTGTAATTTGATATTTTATGTAGATTATATAAGATATATTTGGTGTCCTTTTGACATTTTATGTAAATTATATAATATATATTTAGTGTAGTTTTTGATATTTTACATAGGGTGTGTAATATATATTTACTGTCCTTTTTCATATTTTATTTAGGGTATATAATATACATTTGGTGTAATTTTTGATATTTTATGTACAGTATATTAAATATAATTACTGTAGTTTTTGATAGTTTATTTACAGTATATATAACACATATTTGGTGTACTTTTTGATATTTTATGTACAGTATGTAATATATATTCACTGTAATTTTTGATATTTTATTTCCACTATATAAAATGTATTTTGTGTACTTTTAGTTAATATTATATGTACAACATATGAAATATATTTACTGTACATTTTGATATTTTATGTACAGTATATAAGATATATTTGGTGTCCTTTTGATATTTTATGTAAATTATATAATATATATTTGGCCTAGATTGTGATATTTTACATATGGTGTGTAATATATATTTACTATACTTTTTGATATTTTATTTACACTATAAAAAGTGTATTTGGTGTACTTTTAGTTAATATTATATGTACAATATATGAAATATATGTACTGTACATTTTGTTATTTTATGTACAGTATATAATGTATATTTGGTGTCCTTTTGATATTTTATGTAAATTGTATAATATATATTTGGTGTAGTTTGTGATATTTTACATAGGGTGTGTAATATATATTTACTGTACTTTTTGATATTTTATTTACAGTAAAAAATATATATTTGGTGTAATTTTTGATATTTTATTTACAGTATATTAAATATAATTACTGTAGTTCTTGATAGTTTATTTACAGTATATATGATACATAGTTGGCGTACTTTTTGATATTTTATGTACAGTATGTAATATAAATTTACTGTAATTTTTGATATTTTATTTACACTATATAAAATGTATTTGGTGTACCTTTAGTTAATATTATATGTACAATATATGAAATATATTTACTGTACTTTTTGACATTTTATGTACAGTATATAAGATATATTTGGTGCCCTTTTGCTATTTTATGTAAATTATATAATATATATTTTGTGTACTTTTTGATAATTTACATACAGTGTAATATATATTTACTGTCCTTTTTCATATTTTACTTAGAGTATATAATATACATTTTGTGTAATTTTTTATATTTCATGTACAGTATATTAATATAATTACTGTAGTTTTTGATGGTTTATTTAAAGTATATATAACACATATTTGGTATACTTTTTGATATTTTATGTACAGTATGTTATATATATTTACTATACTTTTTGATATTTTATTTACGGTATATAAAATGCATTTGTTGTACTTTTAGTTAATATTATATGTACAATATATGAAATATATTTACTCTACTATTTGATATTTTATGTAGAGTATAGAAGATATCTTTGGTGTCCTTTTGATATTTTATGTAAATTATATAATATATATTTGGTGTAGTTTTTGATATTTTACATAGGGTGTGTCATATATATGTACTATCCTTTTTGATATTTTATTTACAGTCTTTAATATACATTTGGTGTAATTTTTGATATTTTACATACAGAATATTAAATATAATTAATGTAGTTTTTGATACTTTATTAACAATATATATAACACATATTTGGTGTACTTTTTTATATTTTATGTACTGTATGTAATATGTATTTACTGTACTTGTTGATATTTTATTTACAGTATATAAAATGTATTTGGTGTACTTTTACTTAATATTATATGTACAATATATGAACCATATTTACTGTACTTTTTGATATTTTATGTACAGTATATAATATATATTTGCTGTACTTTTGATATTTTATGTAAATTATATAATACATATTTGGTGTAGATTTTGATATTTTCCATAGTGTGTGTAATATATTTTTAATGTAATTTTTGATATTTTATTCACAGTATATAATATACATTTGGTGTAATTTTTGATATTTAATGTACAGTATATTAACCATAATTACTGTAGTTTTTGATAGTTTATTTACAGTATATATAACCGATATTTGGTGTACTTTTGATATATTATGTACAGTATGTAATGTATATTTACTGAAATTTTTGATATTTTATTTACAGTATATAAAATGTATTTGGTGTACTTTTAGTTAATATTATATGTACAATATAGGAAATATATTTACTGTACTTTTTGATATTTTATGTACAGTATATAAGATATATTTGGTGTCCCTTTGATATTTTATGTAAATTATATAATATATATTTGGTGTAGTTTTTGATAATTTAAATAGAGTGTAATACATATTTACTGTCCTTTTTCATATTTTATTTAGAGTATATTATATACATTTGGTGTAATTTCTGATATTATATGTACAGTATATTAAATATAATTACTGTAGTTTTTCATAGTTTATTTACAGTATATATAACACATATTTGGTGTACTTTTTGATATTTTATGTACAGTATGTCATATATATTTACGGAACATTATGAAATTTTATTTACAGTATATAAAATGTATTAGCTGTACTTTTAGTTAATATTATATGTTCAATATATGAAACATATTTACTGTACTTTTTGATATTTTATGTACAGTATATAAGATATATTTTGTGTCCTTTTGATATTTTATGTAAATTATATAATATATATTTGGTGTAGTTTTTGATATTTTACATAGGGTGTGTAATGAATAATTACCGTCCTTTTTGATATTTTCTTTACACTATATAATGTACATTTGGTGTAATTTTTGATATTTTATGTACAGTATATTAAATATAATTACTATAGTTTTTGATAGTTTATTTATAGTATATATAACACATATTTGCTGTACTTTTAGTTAATATTATATGTACAATATATAAAATATATTTACTGTACTTTTTGATATTTTATGTACAGTATATAAGATATATTTGGTGTCCTTTTGATATTTTATGTAATTTATAAAATATATATTTGGGGTAGTTTTTGATAATTTACATACAGTGTAATATATGTTTACTGTCATTTTTCATATTTTATTTATAGTAAATAATATACATTTGGTGTAATTTTTGATATTTTATTTAGAGTATATTAAATATAATTACTGTAGTTTTTGATAGTTTATTTACAGTATACATAACACATATTTGGTGTACTTTTTGATATTTTATGTAAAGTATGTAATATATATACACTGTAATTTTTGATATTTTATTTACACTATATAAAATGTATTTGGTGTGCTTTTAGTTAATATTATATGTACAATATATGAAATATATTTACTGTACTTTTTGATATTTTATGTACAGTATATAAGATATATTTGGTGTCCTTTTGGTATTTTATGTAAATTATATAATATATATTTGGTGTAGATTGTGATATTTTACATAAGGTGTGTAATATATATTTACTGTAATTTTTCATATTTTATTTACACTATATAAAATGTATTTGGTGTACTTTTAGTTAATATTATATGTACAATATATGAAATATATTTACTGTACTTTTTGATATTTTATGAACAGTATATAAGATATATTTGGTGTCCTTTTTATATTTTATGTAAATTATATAATACATATTTTGTGTAGATTGTGATATTTTACATATGGTGTGTTATATATATTAACTGTAATTTTTGATATTTTATTTACAGTAAATAATATACATTTGGTGTAATTTTTGATATTTTATGTGCAGTATATTAAACATAATTACTGTAGTTTTGATAGTTTATTTACCGTATATATAACACATATTTGGTGTACTTTTTGATATTTTATGTACAGTATGTAATATATATTTACTTTACTTTTTGATATTTTATTTACAGTATATAAAATGTATTTGGGGTACTTTTAGTTAATATTATATGTACAATATATGAAATATATTTAATGTACATTTTGAAATTTTATGTACAGTATATCAGATATATTTGGTGTCCTTTTGATATTTTCTGTAAATTATATAATATATATTTGGTGTAGTTTGTGATAATTTACATAGGTTGTGTAATATATATTTACTGTACTTTTTGATATTTTATGTACAGTATATTATACATTTGGTGTAATTTTTTATATTTTATGTACAGTATATTGAATATAATTATTGAAGTTTTTGATAGTTTATTTACAGTATATATAACACATATTTGCTGTACTTTTCCATATTTTATGTACAGTATGTAATATATATTTTCTGTACGTTTTGATATTTTATTTACAGTACATAAAATGTATTTGGTGTACCTTTAGTTAATTTTATATGCAGAATATATGAAATATATTTACTGTATTTTTGATATTTTATGTACAGTATATAAGATATATATGGTTTCCTTTTGATATTTTATGTAAATTATATAATATATATTTGGTGTAGTTTTTGATATTTTACATAGGGTGTGTAGTATATATTTACTGTCCTTTTTTATAATTTATTTACAGTAAATAATATGCATTTGGTGTAATTTTTGATATTTTATTTACAGTATATTAAATATAATTACTGTAGTTTTTGATAGTTTATTTACAGTATATATAACACATATTTGGTGTACTTTTTGATGTTTTATGTACAGTATGTAATATATATTTACTGTAATTTTTGATATTTTATTTACACTGTATAAAATGTATTTGGTGTACTTTTACTTATTATTATATCTACAATATATGAAATATATTTACTGTATTTTGATATTTTATGTACAGTATATAAGATATATTTGGTGTCCTTTTGATATTTTATGCCAATTATATAATATATATTTGGTGTAGATTGTGATATTTTACCTATGGTGTGTAATATATATTTACTGTACTTTTTGATATTTTATTTACACTAAATAATATACATTTGGTGTAATTTTTGATATTTTATGTACAGTATATTAAATATAATTACTGTAGTTTTTGATAGTTTATTTACAGTATATATAACACATATTTGGTGTACTTTTTGATATTTTATGTACAGTATGTAATATATATTTACTGTAATTTTTGATATTTTATTTACAGTATAGAAAATGTATTTGGGGTACTTTTAGTTAATATTATATGTACAATATATGAAATATATTTACTGTACATTTTGAAATTTTATGTACAGTATATAAGATATATTTGGTGTCCTTTTGATATATTATGTAAATTATATAATATATAATTGGTGTACTTTGTGATAATTTACATAGGGTGTGTAAAATATATTTACTGTACTTTTTGATATTTTATTTACAGTATATTGTACATTTGGTGTAATTTTTTATATTTTATTTGCAGTATATTATATATAATTATTGTAGTATTTGATAGTTTATTTACAGTATATATAACACATATTTGGTGTACTTTTTGATATTTTATGTACAGTATGTAATATATATTTACTGTACTTTTTGATATTTTATTTACAGTACATAAAATATATTTGGTGTACTTTTAGTTAATAATATATGAACAATATATGAAATATTTTTACTGAACTTTTTGATATTTTATGTACAGTATATAAGATATATATGGTTTCCTTTTCATATTTTATGTAAATTATATAATATATATTTGGTGTAGTTTTTGATATTTTACATAGGGTGTGTAGTATATATTTACTGTCATTTTATAATTTCTTTACAGTAAATAATATATATTTGGTGTAATTTTTGATATTTTATTTACAGTATATTAAATATAATTACTGTAGTTTTTGATAGTTTGTTTACAGTATATATAACACACATTTGGTGTACTTTTTGATGTTTTATGTACAGTATGTAATATATATTTACTGTAGTTTTTGATATTTTATTTACACTATATAAAATGTGTTTGGTGTACTTTTAGTTAATATTATATGCACAATATATGAAATACATTTACTGTACTTTTTGATATTTTATGTACAGTATATAAGATACATTTGGTGTCCTTTTGATATTTTATGAAAATTATATAATACATATTTGGTGTAGTTTTTGATATTTTACATAGGGTGTGTAGTATATATTAACTGTTCTTTTTGATGTATTATTTACAGTATATAATATACATTTGGTGTAATTTTTGATATTTTATGTACAGTATATTAAATATAATTACTGTAGTTTTTGAGAGTTTATTTACAGTGTAAAAGAGACATATTTGGTGTACTATTCGATATTTTATTTACAGTATGTAATATATATTTACTGTACTTTTGATATTTTATTTACAGTATATAAAATGTATTTGGTGTACTTTTAGTAAATATTATATGTACAATATATTAAATGTATTTACTGTACTTTTTGATATTTTTTATACAGTATATAAGATATATTTGGTGTCCTACTGATATTTTACATAAATTATATAATATATATTTGGTGTAGTTTTTGATATTTTACTTAGGGTGTGTAGTAAATATTTAGCGTACTTTTTGATATTTTATTTACAGTATATAATATTCATTTGGTGTAATTTTTGATATTTTATGTACAGTATATTAAACATAAGTACTGTAATTTTTGATAGTTTATGTACAGTATATATAACACATATTTGGTGTACTTTTTGATATTTTATGTACAGTATGTAATATACATTTACTGTACTTGTTGATATTTTATTTACAGTATATAAAACGTATTTGGTGTACTTTTAGTTAATATTATGTGTACAATATATGAAATATATTTACTGTACTTTTTGATATTTTATGTACAGTATATAAGATATATTTTGTGTCCTTTTGATATTTTATGTATATTATATAATATATATTTGGTGTAGTTTTTGATATTTTACATAGGGTGTGTAGTATATATTTACTGTCCTTTTTGATACTTTATTTACAGTATGTACTATACATTTGGTGTAATTTTTGATATTTTATGTACAGTATATTAAATATAAGTACTGTAGTTTTTGATAGTTTATTTACAGTATATATAACACATATTTGGTGTACTTTTTGATATTTTATGTACAGTATGTAACATATATTTACTGTAGTTTTTTATATTTTATTTCCAGTTTATAAAATGTATTTTGTGTACTTTTCGTTAATATTATATGTACAATATATGAAATATATTTACTGTACTTTTTGATATTTTATGTAAAGTATATAATATATATTTGGTGTCCTTTTGATATTTTATGTAAATTATATAATATATATTTGGTGTAGTTTTTGATATTTTACATAGGGTGTAATATATATTTATTGTCTTTTTTATATTTTATTTACAGTATATAGTATACATTTGGTGTCATTTTTGATATTTTACGTACAGTATGTTAAATATAATTACTGGAGTTTTTGATAGTTTATTTAAACTATATATAACACATATTTCATGTACTTTTTGATATATTATGTACATTATGTAATATATATTTACTGTACTTTTTGATATTTTATATACAGTATATAAAATATATTTGGTGAACTTTTAGTTAATATTATATGTACAATATATGAAATATATTACTGTACATTTTGATATTTTATGTACGGTATATAAGATATATTTTTGTGTCCTTTTGATATTTTATGTAAATTATATAATATATATTTTGTGTAGTTTTTGATAATTTACATAGTGTGTAAGATATATTAACTGTCCTTTTTCATATTTTATTTAGAGTATATAATATACATTTGGTGTAATTTTTGATATTTTATGTACAGTATATTAAATATAATTACTGTAGTTTTTGATAGTTTATATACAGTATATATAACACATATTTGGTGTACTTTTTAATATATTATGTACAGTATGTAATATATATTTACTGTAATTTTGGAATTTTATTTACAGTATGTTAAATGTATTTGGTGTAATTTTTGTTAATATTATATGTACAATATATGAAACATATTTGCTGTACATTTTGATATTTTATATACAGTATATAAGATATATTTTGTGTCCTTTTGATATTTTATGTAAATTGTATAATATATATTTGGTGTAGTTTTTGATATTTTACATAGGGTGTGTAATATATATTTAATGTAATTTTGATATTTTATTTACAGTATATAATATATATTTGGGGTAATTTTTGATATTTCATGTACAGTATATTAAATATAATTACTGCAGATTTGATAGTATATTTACAGTATGTATAACACATATTTGGTGTACTTTTTGATATTTTATATACAGTATGTAATATATATTTACTGCACCTTTTGATATTTTATTTACAGTATATAAAATGTATTCGGTGTACTTTTAGTTAATATTATATGTACAATATATGAAATATATTTACTGTACTTTTTGATATTTTATGTACAGTATGTAAGATATATTTGGTGTCCTTTTGATATTTTATGTTAATTAAATAATATATATTTGGTGTAGTTTTTGAAATTTTTCATAGCGTGTGTCATATATATTTACTGTCATTTTTGATATTTCATTTACAGTATATAATATACATTTGGTGTAATTTTTGATATTTTATGTACAGTATATTAAATATAATTACTGTAGTGTATGATAGTTTATTTACAGTGTATATAACACATATTTGGTGTACCTTTTGATATTTTATGTACAGTATGTAATATATATTTACTGTACTTTTTGAAATTTTATTTACAGTATATAAAATATGTTTGGTGTACTTTTAGTTCATATATGTACAATATATGAAATATATTTACTGTACTTTTTGATAATTTATGTACAGTATATAAGATATATTTGGTGTCCTTTTGATATATTATGTAAATTATATAATATATATTTGGTGTAGTTCTTGATATTTTACATAGGGTGTGTCATATATATTTACTGTCCTCTTTGATATTTTATTTACACTATATAATATACATTTGGTGTCATTTTTGATATTTTATGTACAGTATATTAAATATAACTACTGTAGTTTTTGATAGTTTATTTACAGTATATATAACACATATTTGGTGTACTTTTTGATATATTATGTACAGTATGTAATATATATTTACTGTACTTTTTGATATTTTATTTACAGTATACAAATTATATTTGGTGTACTTTTAGTTAATATTGTATGTACAATATATGAAATGTATTTACTGTATTTTTGATATTTTATGTACAGTCATAAGATATATTTGGTGTCGTTTTGATATTTTATGTAAATTATATAATATATATTTGGTGTAGTTTTCGATATTTTACATAGGGTATGTAGTATATATTTACTGTAATTTTTGATATTTTATTTACAGTATATAATATACATTTCGTGTAATTTTTGATATTTTATGTAGAGTATATTAAATATAAGTACTGTAGTTTTTGATAGTTTATTTACAGTATATATAACACATATTTGGTGTACTTTTTGATATTTCATGTACAGTATGTAACATATATTTACTGTACTTTTTGATATTTTATTTACAGTCTATAAAATGTATTTGATGTAGTTTTAGTTAATATTATATGCACAATATATGAAATATATTTACTGTTCTTTTTGATACTTTATGTATAGTATATAATATATATTTGGTGTCCTTTTGATATTTTATATAAATTATATAATATATATTTGGTGTAGTTTTTGATATTTTACATAGGGTATGTAATATATATTTACAGTATTTTTGATATTTTAATTAATGTATATAATATACATTTGGGGTAATTTTTGATATTTTATGTACAGTATATTAAATATAATTACTGTAGTTTTTATACTTTATTTACAGTATATATAACACATATTTGGTGTACTTTTTGATATTTTATGTACACTATGTAATGTATATTTACTGTATTTTTGAAATTTTATTTACAGTTTATAAAATGTATTTGGTGTGCTTTTAGTTAATATTATATATACAATATATGAAACATATTTACTGTACTTTTTGATATTTTATGTACATTATATAAGATATATTTGGTGTCCTTTTGATATTTTATGTAAATTATATAATATATAATTGGTGTAGTTTTTGATATTTCACCCAGAGTGTAATATATATTTACTGTCCTTTTTCATCTTTTATTTAGAGTATATAATATACATTTGGTGTAATTTTTGATATTTTACGTACAGTATATTAAATATAATTACTGTAGTTTTTGATAGGTTATTTACACTATATATAACACATATTTGGTGTACTTTTTCATATTTTATGTAGAGTATGTAATATATATTTACTGTATTTTGATATTTTATTTACAGTATATAAAATGTATTTGGTTTACTTTTAGATAACATTATATGTACAATATATGAAGTACATTTACCGTAAATTTTGATATTTTATGCACAGTATATAATATATAATTGGTGTACTTTTGATATTTTATGTAAATTATATAATATTTATTAGGTGTAGATTTTGATATTTTACATAGTGTGTGTCATATATATTTACTGTCTTTTTGATATTTTATTTACAGTATATTATATACATTTGGTGTAATTTTTTATATTTCATTTACAGTATATTAAACATAATTACTGCAGTTTTGATAGATTATTTACAGTATATATAACACATATTTGGTGTAATTTTTGATATTTTATGCAGAGTATATTAAATATAATTACTGTAGTCTTTGATAGTTTATTTACAGTATATATAACACATATTTGGTGTACTTTTTGATATTTTATGTATAGTATGTAATATATATTTACTGTACTTTTTGATATTTTATTTACAGTATATAAAATGTATTTGGTGTACTTTTAGTTAATATTACATGTGGAATATATGAAATATATTTGCTGTACTTTTTGATATTTTATGTACAGTATATAATCTGTATTTGTTGTCCTTTTGTTATTTTATGTAAATTATATAGTATATAATTGGTGTAGTTTTTGATATTTCACACAGAGTGTAATATATATTTACTGTCATTTTTCATCTTATATTTAGAGTATATAATATATATTTGGTGTAATTTTTGATATTTTATGTACAGTATATTAAATATAATTACTTTGTTTTTGATAGTTTATTTACAGTATATATAATAGATATTTGGTGTACTTATTGATATTTTATATACAGTATGTAACATATATTTACTGTACTTTTTGAAATTTTATTTACAGTATATAAAATGTATTTGGTGTACTTTTTGATAATATTATATGTACAATATATGAAACATATTTACTGTAGTTTTTGATATTTTATGTACAGTATGTAAGATATATTTGGTGGTCTTTTGATATTTTATGTAAATTATATAGTATATATTTGGTGTAGTTTTTGATATTTTACATAGGGTGTGTAATATATATTTACTGTACTTTTTGATATTTTAATTACTGTATATAATATACATTTGGTGTAATTTTTTATAGTTTATGTACAGTATATTAAATATAATTACTGTAGTTTTTGATAGTTTATTTACAGTATATATAACAAATATTTGGTGTAATTTTTGATATTTTATGTAGAGTATATTAAATATAATTACTGTAGTTTTTGATAGTTTATTTACACTATATATAACACATATTTGGTGTACTTTTTGATATTTTATGTAGAGTATGTAATATATATTTACTGTCCTTTTTGATATTTTATTTACAGTATATAAAATGTATTTGGTGTACTTTTAGTTAATATTATATGCACAATATATGAAAAGTATTTACTGAACTTTTTGATATTTTATGTACAGTATATAAGATATATCTGGTGTCCTTTGGTATTTTATATAAATTATATAATATATATTTGGTGTTGTTTTTGATATTTAACATAGGGTGTGTCATATGTATATACTTTCCTTTTTGATATTTTATTTACAGTATAAAATATACATTTGGTGTAATTTTTTATATTTTATGTACAGTATATTAAATATAATTACTGTAGTTTTTGATAGTTTATTTACAGTATATATAACAAATATTTGGTGTAATTTTTGATATTTTATGTAGAGTATATTAAATATAATTACTGTAGTTTTTGATTGTTTATTTACAGTATATATAACACATATTTGGTGTACTTTTTGATATTTTATGTAGAGTATGTAATATATATTTACTGTAATTTTGATATTTTTTTACAGTATATAATATACATTTGGTGTAATTTTTTATATTTCATGTACAGTATATTAACCATAATTACTGCAGTTTTGATAGTTTATTTACAGTATATATAACACATATTTGGTGTAATTTTTGATATTTTATTTAGAGTATATTAAATATAACTACTGTAGTTTTTGATAGTTTATTTCCAGTATATATAACACATATTTGGTGTACTTTTTGATATTTTATGTAGCGTATGTAATATATATTTACTGTACTTTATGATATTTTATTTAAAGTATATAAAATGTATTTGGTGTACTTTTAGTTAATATTATATATACAATATATGAAATATAATTACTGTAGTTTTTGATACTTTATTTACAGTATGTATAACACATATTTGGTGTACTTTTTGATATTTTATGTACAGTATGTAATATATATTTACTGTCCTTTTTGATGTTTTATTTACAGTATATAAAATGTATTTGGTGTACTTTTAGTTAATATTATATGCACAATATATGAAATGTATTTACTGTACTTTTTGATATATTATGTACAGTATATAAGAAATATCTGGTGTCCTTTTGATATTTTATGTAAATTATATAATATATATTTGGTGTATTTTTTGATATTTTACATAGGGTGTGTAATATATATTTACTGTATTTTTGATATTTTAATTACAGTATATAATATACATTTGGGGTAATTTTTGATATTTTATGTACAGTATATTAAATATAATTACTGTAGTTTTTATACTTTATTTACAGTATATATAACACATATTTGGTGTACTTTTTGATATTTTATGTACACTATGTAATGTATATTTACTGTCATTTTTGAAATTTTATTTACAGTTTATAAAATGTATTTGGTGTGCTTTTAGTTAATATTATATGTACAATATATGAAACATATTTACTGTACTTTTTGATATTTTATGTACAGTATATAAGATATATTTGGTGTCCTTTTGATATTTTATGTAAATTATATAATATATAATTGGTGTAGTTTTTGACATTTCACCCAGAGTGTAATATGTATTTACTGTCCTTTTTCATCTTTTATTTAGAGTATATAATATACATTTGGTGTAATTTTTGATATTTTACATACAGTATATTAAATATAATTACTGTAGTTTTTGATAGGTTATTTACACTATATATAACACATATTTGGTGTACTTTTTGATATTTTATGTAGAGTATGTAATATATATTTACTGTATTTTGATATTTTATTTACAGTATATAAAATGTATTTGGTTTACTTTTAGTTAATATTATATGTACCATATATGAAGTACATTTACCGTAAATTTTGATATTTTATGTACAGTATATAATATATAATTGGTGTACTTTTGATATTTTATGTAATTTATATAATATTTATTAGGTGTAGATTTTGATATTTTACATAGTGTGTGTCATATATATTTACTGTCTTTTTGATATTTTATTTACAGTACATTATATAAATTTGGTGTAATTTTTTATATTTCATGTAAAGTATATTAAACATAATTACTGCAGTTTTGAGAGTTTATTTACAGTATATATAACACATATTTGGTGTAATTTTTGATATTTTATGTAGAGTGTATTAAATATAATTACTGTAGTCTTTGATAGTTTATTTACAGTATATATAACACATATTTGGTGTACTTTTTGATATTTTAAGTAGCGTATGTAATATATATTTACTCTACTTTATGATATTTTATTTAGAGTATATAAAATGTATTTGGTGTACTTTTAGTTAATATTATATGTACAATATATGAAATATAATTACTGTAGTTTTTGATACTTTATTTACAATATGTATAACACATATTTGTTGTACTTTTTGATATTTTATGTACAGTATGTAATATATATTTACTGTCCTTTTTGATATTTTATGTACAGTATATAAAATGTATTTGGTGTACTTTTAGTTAATATTATATGCACAATATATGAAATGTATTTACTGTACTTTTTGATATTTTATGTACAGTATATAAGATATATCTGGTGTCCTTTTGATATTTTATAAAAATTAGATAATATATATTTGGTGTAGTTTTTGATATTTTACATAGGGTGTGTCATATATATTTACTTTCCTTTTTGATATTTTAACTACAGTATACAATATACGTTTGGTGTAATTTTTTATATTTTATGTGCAGTATATTAAATATAATTACTGTAGTTTTTGATAGTTTACTTACAGTATATATAACAAATATTTGGTGTAATTTTTGATATTTTATGTAGAGTATATTAAATATAATTACTGAAGTTTTTGATAGTTTATTTACAGTATATATAACACATATTTGGTGTACTTTTTGATATTTTATGTAGAGTATGTAATATATATTTACTGTATTTTGATATTTTATTTACAGTATATAAAATCTATTTGGTGTACTTTTAGTTAATATTGTATGTACAATATGTGAAATATATTTACTGTAGTTTTTGATATATTATATAGAGTATATAATATATATTTGGTGTACTTTTGATATTTTATGTAAATTACATAATATATATTTGGTGTAGATTTTGATATTTTACATAGGGTTTGTCATATATATTTACTGTCCTTTTTGATATTTTATTTACAGTATATAATGTACATTTGGTGTAATTTTTGATATTTTATGTACAGTATATTAAATATAATTACTGTAGTTTTTGATAGTTTATTTACAGTATATATAACACATATTTGGTGTACTTTTTGATACTTTATGTACTGTATGTAATATATATTTACTGTACTTTTTGATATTTTATTTACAGTATATAAAATGTATTTGGTGAACTTTTAGTTAATTTGTACAATATATGAAATATATTTACTGTACTTTTTGATATTTTATGTACAGTATATGATATATTTGGTGTCCTTTTGATATTTTATGTAAATTATATAATATATATTTGGTGTAGTTTTTGATATTTTACATAGAGTGTGTCATATACATTTATAGTCCTTTTTGATATTTTATTTACAGTATATAATATACATTTGGTGTAATTTTTGATATTTTATGTACAGTATATTAAATATAATTACTGTAGTTTGTGATTGTTTATTTACAGTATATATAACACATATTTGGTGTACTTTTTGATATTTTATGTACAGTATGTAATATACATTTACAGTACATCTTGATATTTTATTTACAGTATATAAAATGTATTTGGTGTACTTTTAGTTAATATTATATATACAATATATGAAATATATTTACTGTACATTTTGATATTTTATGTACAGTATATAAGGTATATTTGGTGTCCTTTTTATATTTCATGTAAATTATATCATATATATTTGGTTTAGTTTTTGATATTTCACATAGTGTGTGTATTATATATTTACTATCCTTTTTGATATTTTATTTACAATTTATAATATACATTTGGTTTAATTTTTGATATTTTATGTACATTATATTAAATATAATTACTGTAGATTTTGATAGTTTATTTACAGTATATATAACACATATTTGGTGTACTTTTTGATATTTTATGTACAGCATGTAATATATATTTACTGAACTATTTGATATTTTATTTAGAGTATAAAAATGTATTTGGAGTTCTTTTAGTTAATATTATATGTACAATATATGAAATATATTTACTGTACTTTTTGATATTTTATGTACAGTATATAATATATATTTGCTGACCTTTTGATATTTTATGTAAATTATATAATATATATTCGGTGTAGATTTTGATATTTTACATAGGGTGTGTCACATATATTTACGGTCCTTTTTAATAATTTATTTACAGTATATAATGTACATTTGGTGTAATTTTTGATATTTTATGTACAGTATATTAAATATAATTACTGTAGATTTTGATAGTTTATTTATAGTATACATAACACATATTTGGTGTACTATTTGATATTTTATGTACAGTATGTAATATATATTTACTGTAATTTTTGATATTTTATTTACAGTATATAAAATGTATTTGGTGTACTTTTAGTTAATATTACATGTAGAATATATGAAATATATTTACTGTACTTTTTGATATTTTATATACAGTATAGAATATATATTTGGTGTCCTTTTGTTATTTTATGTAAATTATATAATATGTATTTGGTGTAGTTTTTGATATTTTACATAGGGTGTGTAGTATATATTTACTGTACTTTTTGATATTTTATTTACAGTATATAATATACATTTGGTGTAATTTTTGATATTTTATGTAGAGTATATTAAATATAATTACTGTAGTTTTTGATAGTTTATTTACAGTATATATAACACATATTTGGTGTACTTTTTGATATTTTATGTAGTGTATGTAATATATATTTACTGTACTTTTTGATATTTTATTTACAGTATATAAAATGTGTTTGGTGTACTTTTAGTTAATATTATATGTACAATATATGAAATATAATTACTGTAGTTTTTGATAGTTAATTTACGGTATATATAACACATATTTGGTGTACTTCTTGATATTTTATGTACTGTATGTAATATATATTCACTGTACTTTTTGATATTTTATTTACAGTATATAAAATGTATTTGGTGTACTTTATTTAATATTATATGTACAATATATGAAATATATTTACTGTACTTTTTGATATTTTATGTACGGTGTATAAGATATATTTGGTGAACTTTTGATATTTTATGTAAATTATATAATATATATTTGGTGTAGTTTTTGATATTTTACATAGGGTGTGTAGTATATATTTACTGTCTTTTTGATATTTTATTTACAGTATATAATATACATTTGGTGTAATTTTTGATATTTTATGTACAGTATATTAAATATAATTACTGTAGTTTATGATAGTTTATTTAGAGTATTTATAACACATATTTGGTGTACTTTTTGATATTTTATGTAGAGTATATAATATATATTTACTGTATTTTGATACTTTATTTAGAGTATATAAAATGTATTTTGCGTACTTTTAGTTAATATTATATGTACAATATATGAAATATATTTACTGTACTTTTTGATATTTTATGTACAGTATATAATATATGTTTGGTGACCTTTTGATATTTAATGTAAATTATATAATATATATTTGGTGTAGATTTTGATATTTTACATAGGGTGTGTCATATATATTTACTGTCCTTTTTAATATTTTATTTACAGTATATAATGTACATTTGGTGTAATTTTTGATATTTTATATACAGTATATTAAATATACTTACTGTAGTTTTTGATAGTTTATTTACAGTATATATAACACATATTTGGTGTACTTTTTGATATTTTATGTACAGTATGTAATATACATTTACAGTACTTTTTGATATTTTATTCACAGTATATAAAATGTATTTGCTGTACTTTTAGTTAATATTGTATGTACAATATATGAATTATATTTACTGTACTTTTTGATATTTTATGTACAGTATATAATATATATTTGGTGTCCTTTTGTTATTTTTTGTAAATTATATAATATGTATTTGGTGTAGTTTTTGATATTTTACATAGGGTGTGTAGTATATATTTACTGTCTTTTTGATATTTTATTTACAGTATATAATATACATTTGGTGTAATTTTTATTTTATGTACAGTATATTAAATATAATTACTGTAGTTTTTGATAGCTTATTTACAGTATCTATAACACATATTTGGTGTACTTTTTGATATTTTATGTAGTGTATGTAATATATATTTACTGTAATTTTTGATATTTTATTTCCAGTATATAAAATATATTTGGTGTACTTTTAGTTAATATTATATATACAATATATGAAATATAATTACTGTAGTTTTTGATAGTTTATTTAATGTATATATAACACATATTTGGTGTACTTCTTGATATTTTATGTACTGTATGTAATATATATTTACTGTACTATTTGATATTTTATTTACAGTATATAAAATGTATTTGGTGTACTTTATTTAATATTATATGTACAATATATGAAATATATTTACTGTACTTTTTGATATTTTATGTATGGTGTATAAGATATATTTGGTGACCATTTGATATTTTATGTAAATTATATAATATATATTTCGTGTAGTTTTTGATATTTTACATAGGGTGTGTAGTATATATTTACTGTCCTTTTTGATGTTTTATTTACTGTATATAATATACACTTGGTGTAATTTTTGATATTTTCTGTACAGTATATTAAATATAATTACTGTTGTTTATGATAGTTTATTTACAGTATATATAAAATGTATTTGGTGTACTTTTAGTTAATATTATATGTACAATATATGAAATATATTTACTGTATTTTTGATATTTTATGTACAGTATATATGTTATATTTGGTGTACTTTTGATATTTTATGTAAATTATATAATATATATTCGGTGTAGTTTTTGATATTTTAAAGAGAGTTTAATATATATTTACTGAACTATTTGATATTTTATTTACAGTATATAATATACATTTGGTGTAATTTTTGATATTATATGTACAGTATATTAAATATAATTACTGTAATTTTTGATAGTTTATTTACCCTATGTATAACACATATTTGATGTACTTTTTGATATTTTATGTAGTGTATGCAATATATATTTACTGTATTTTTTATCTTTTATTTACAGTATATAAAATGTGTTTGGTGTACTTTTAGTTAATATTATGTGTACAATATATGAAATATATTTACTGTACTTTTTGATATTTTATATAGAGTATATAAGATATATTTGGTGTCCTTTTGATATTTTATGTAAATTATATAATATATATTTGGTGTAGTTTCTGATATTTTACATAGTGTGTGTAGTATATATTTACTGTCCTTTTTGATATTTTATTTACAGTATATAATTTACAGTTGGTGTAATTTTTGATAATTTATATTGCGTACATTGAATATAATTACTGTAGTTTTTGATAATTACAGTATATATAACACATATTTGGTGTACAGTTTGATATTTTATGTACAGTATGTAATATATATTTACTGTGATTTTTGATATTTTATTTACAGTATATAAAATGTATTTGGTGTACTTTTAGTTAATATTATATGTACAATATATGAAATATATTTACTGTAGTTTTTTTTATTTTACGTACATTATATAAGATATATTTGGTGTCCATCCGATATTTTTTGTAAATTATATAATATATATTTGGTGTAAATTTGGATATTTTACATAGGGTGTGTAATTTATATTTACTGTATTTTGGATATTTTATTTACAGTATATAATATACATTTGGTGTAATTTTTGATATTTTATGTACAGTATATTGAATATAATTACTGTAGTATTTGATAGTTTATTTACAGTATATATAACACATATTTGGTGTACTTTTTGATATTTTATGTACAGTATGTAATATATTTACTGTACATTTTGATATTTTATTTACAGTATATAAAATGTATTTCGTGTACTTTTAGATAATATTATATGTACAATATATGAAATATATTTACTGTACATTTTGATATATCATGTACAGTATTTAAGATATATTTGGTGTCCTTTTGATATTTTATGTAAATTATATAATATATATTTGGTTTAGTTTAGGATATTTTACATAGGGTGCGTAATACAGATTTACTGTCCTTTTTCATATTTTATTTAGAGTATATGATATACATTTGGTGTAATTTTTGATATTTTTCATACAGTATAATAAATGTAATTACTGTAGATTTTGATAGTTTATTTACAGTATACATAACACATATTTGGTGTACTTTTTGATATTTTATGTACAGTATGTAATATATATTTACTGTACTTTTTGATAATTTATTTACACTATATAAAATATATTTGGTGTACTTTTACTTAATATTATATGTACAATATATGAAATATACTTACTGTACTTTTTGATATTTTATGTACAGTATATAAGATATATTTGGTGTACTTTTAATATTTTTTGTAAATTATATAATATATATTTGATGTAGTTTTTGATATTTTACATAGGGTGTAATATATATTTTCTGTCCTTTTTGATATTTTATTAACGGTATATAATATATATTTGGTGTAATTTTTGATATTTTATGTACAGTATATTAAATATAATTACTGTAGTTTTTGATAATTACAGTATATATAACACATATTTGGTGTACTTTTTGATATTTTATGTACAGTATGTAATATGTATTTACTGTAATTTTTGATATTTTATTTACAGTATATAAAATGTATTTGGCGTACTTTTAGTTAATATTATATGTACAATATATGAAATATATTTACTGTAGTTTTTGATATTTTACGTACAGTATATAAGATATATTTGGTGTCCTTCCGATATTTTTTGTAAATTATATAATATATATTTGGTGTAATATTTGATATTTTACATAGGGTGTGTAATATATATTTACTATATTTTGGATATATTATTTACACTATATAATGTACATTTGGAGTAATTTTTGATATTTTATGTATAGTATATTAAATATAATTTCTGTAGTTTTTCATAGCTTATTTACAGTATATATAACACATATTTGGTGTACTTTTTTATATTTTATATACTGTATGTAATATATATTTACTGTACTTTTTGATATTTTATTTACAGTATATAAAATGTATTTGGTGTACTTTTAGTTAATATTATATGTACAATATATGAAATATATTTACTGTACATTTTGATATTTTATGTACAGTATATAAGATATATTTGGTGTCCTTCTGATATTTATTGTAAGTTATATAATATATATTTGGTGTAGTTTTTGATATCTTACATAGTGTGTGTCATATATATTCACTGTCCTTTTTGATATTTTATTTACGGTATAAAATATACATTTGGTGTGATTTTTGATATTTTATGTACAGTAAATTAAATATAATTACTGTAGTTTTTGATAGTTTACAGTATATATAACACATATTTGGTGTACTTTTTGATATTTTATGTACAGTATGTAATATATATTTACTGTAATTTTTGATATTTTATTTACCCTACATAAAATGTATTTGGTGTACTTTTAGTTAATATTATATGTACAATATATGAAATATATTTACTGTACTTTTTGATATTTTATGTACAGTATATAAGATATATTTGGTGTCCTTTTGATATTTTATGTAAATTATGTAATATATATTTGGTGTAGTTTGTGATATTTTACATTGGGTGTGTAATATATATTTACTGTATTTTTGATATCTTATTTACAGTATATAATATACATTTGGTGTAATTTTTGATATTTTATGTACAGTATGTTAAATATAATTACTGTAGTTTTGATAGTTTATTTACAGTATATATAACACATATTTGGTGTACTTTTTGATATTTTATGTACAGTATGTAATATATATTTAGTGTAATTTTTGATATTTTATTTACTGTATATCAAATGTATTTGGTGTACTTTTAGTTAATAATATATGTACAATATATGAAATATATATACTGTACTTTTTGATATTTTATGTACAGTATTTGGTGTACTTTTTGATATTTTATGTACAGTATGTAATATATATTTACTGTAATTTTTGATATTTTATTTACAGTATATAAAATGTATTTGCTGTACTTCTAGTTAATATTATATGTACAATATATGAAATATATTCACTGTAGTTTTTGATATTTTACGTACAGTATATAAGATATATTTGGTTTCTTTCCGATATTTTTTGTAAATTATATAATATATATTTGGTGTAAATTTGGATATTTTACATAGGGTGTGTAATATATATTTACTGTATTTTGGATATTTTGTTTACACCATATAATGTACATTTGGAGTAATTTTTGATATTTTATGTACAGTATATTGAATATAATTACTGTAGTTTTTGATAGTTTATTTACAGTATATATAACACATATTTGGTGTACTTTTTGATATTTTATGTACAGTATGTAATATATATTTACTGTACCTTTGATATTTTATTTACAGTATATAAAATGTATTTGGTATACTTTTAGTTAATATTATATGTACAATATATGAAATATATTTACTGTAGATTTTGATATTTTACGTACAGTATATAGGATATATTTGGTGTCCTTCCGATATTTTTTGTAAATTATATAATATACATTTGGTGTAATTTTTTATATTTTACATAGGGTGTGTAAAATATATTTACTGTATTTTGGATATATTATTTTTTCTATATAATGTACATTTGGAGTAATTTTTGACATTTTATGTACAGTATATTAAATATAATTACTGTAGTTTTTGATAGTTTATTTACAGTATATATAACACATATTTGGTGTACTTTTTGATATTTTATGTACAGTATGTAATATATACTTACTGTACTTTTTGACATTTTATTTACAGTATATAAAATGTATTTGGTGTACTTTTAGTTAATATTATATGTACAATATATGAAATATATTTACTGTACTTTTTGATATTTTATGTACAGCATATAAGATATATTTGGTGTCCTTTTGATATTTATTGTAAATTATATAATATATATTTGGTGTAGTTTTTGATATTTTACATAGTGTGTGTCATATATATTCATTGTCCTTTTTGATATTTTATTTACAGTATATAATATACATTTGGTGTGATTTTTGATATTTTATGTAAAGTATATTAAATATAATTATTGTAGTTTTTGATAGTTTACAGTATATATAACACATATTTGGTGTACTTTTTGATATTTTATGTACAGTATGTAATATATATTTACTGTAATATTTGGTATTATATTTACAGTATATCAAATGTATTTGGCGTACTTTTAGTTAATAATATATGTACAATATATGAAATATATATAATGTACTTTTTGATATTTTATATACAGTATATAATATATATTTGGTGTCCTTTTGATATTTTATGTAAATTATAAAATATATATTTGGTGTAGTTTTTGATATTTTACATAGTATGTGTCATATATATTCACTGTCCTTTTTGATAATTTATTTACAGTATATAATATACATTTGGTTTGATTTTTGATATTTTATGTACAGCATATTATATATAATTACTGAAGTTTTTGATAGTTTACAGTATATATAACACATATTTGGTGTACTTTTTGATATTTTATGTACAGTATGTAATATATATTTACTGTAATTTTTGATACTTTATTTACAGTATATAAAATGTATTTGGTGTAATTTTAGTTAATATTATATGTACAATATATGTAATATATTTACTGTAGTTTTTGATATTTTACGAACAGTATATAAGATATATTTGGTGTCCTTCTGATATTTTTTGTAAATTATATAATATATATTTGGTGTAAATTTGGATATTTTACATAGGGTGTGTAATATATATTTACTGTATTTTCGATATTTTATTTAAACCATATAATGTACATTTGGAGTAATTTTTGATAATTTATGTACAGTATATTGAATATATTTACTGTAGTTTTTGACAGTTTATTTACAGTATATATAACACATATTTGGTGTACTTTTTGATATTTTATGTACAGTATGTAGTATATATTTACTGTACATTTTGATATTTTATTTACAGTATATAAAATGTATTTGGTGTACTTTTAGTTAATATTATATGTACAATATATGAAATATATTTACTGAACTTTTTGATATTTCATGTACAGTATATAAGATATATTTGGTGTCCTTTTGATACTTTATGTAAATTATATAATATATATTTGGTGTAGTTTTTGATATTTTACATAGGTTGTGTCATATATATTTACTGTCATTTTTGATATTTTATTTACTGTATATAATATACATTTGGTGTAATTTTTGATATTTTATGAACAGTATATTAAATATAATTACTGTGGTTTTTGATAGTTTATTTACAGTATATATAACACATATTTGGTGTACTTTTTGATATTTTATGTACAGTATGCAATATAAATTTACTGTAATTTTTGATATTTTATTTACAGTATATAAAATGTATTTGGTGTAATTTTAGTTAATATTATATGTACAATATATGAAATATATTTACTGTACTTTTTGATATTTTATGTAGAGTATATAAGATATATTTGGTGTCCTTTTGATATTTATTGTAAATTATACAATATATATTTGGTGTAGTTTTTGATATTTTACATAGTGTGTGTCATATATATTCACTGTCCTTTTTGATATTTTATTTACGGTATATAATATACATTTGCTTTGATTTTTGATATTTTATGCACAGTATATTAAATATAATTACTGTAGTTTTTGATAGTTTACAGTATATATAACACATATTTGGTGTACTTTTTGATATTTTATGTACAGTATGTAGTATATATTTACTGTACATTTTGATATTTTATTTACAGTATATAAAATGTATTTGGTGTACTTTTAGTTAATATTATACGTACAATATATTAAATATATTTACTGTACTTTTTGATATTTTACGTACAGTATATAAGATATATTTGGTGTCCTTTGATATTTTATGTAAATTATATAATATATATTTGGTGTAGTTTGTGATATTTTACATAGGGTGTGTAAGATATATTTACTGTATTTTTGATATCTTATTTACAGTATATAATATACATTTCGTGTAATTTTTGATAATTTATGTACAGTATATTAAATATAATTACTGTAGTTTTATACTTTATTTACAGTATATATAACACATGTTTGGTGTACTATTTGATATTTTATGTACAGTATGTAATATATATTTACTGTACTATTGGATATTTTATTTACAGTATATAAAATGTATTTGGTGTAGTTTTAGTTAATATTATATGTACAATATATGAAATATATTTACTGTATTTTTGATATTTTATGTACAGTATATAAGATATATTTGGTGTCCTTCTGATATTTTATGTAAATTATATAATATATATTTGGTGTAGTTTGTGATATTTTACATAGGGTGTGTAATATATATTTACTGTACTTTTTGATATCTTATTTACCGTATATAATATACATTTGGTGTAATTTTTGATATTTTATGTACAGTATATTAAATATAATTACTGTAGTTTTTGATAGTTTATTTACAGTATATATAACACATATTTGGTGTACCTTTTGCAATTTTAGGTACAGTATGTAATATATATTTACTGTAATTTTTGATTTTTTATTTACAGTATATAAAATGTATTTGGTGTACTCTTAGTTAATATTATACGTACAATATATGAAATATATTTACTGTACATTTTGATATTTTATGTACAGTATATAAGGTATATTTTGTGTCCTTTTGATATTTTATGTAATTTATATAATATATATTTGGTGTAGTTTGTGATATTTTACATAGGGTGTGTAATATATATTTACTGTCCTTTTTGATATTTTATTTAAAGTAAATAATATACATATGGTGTAATTTTTGATATTTTATATACAGTATATTAAATATAATTACTGTAGTTTTTGATAGTTTATTTACAGTATATATAACTCATATTTGGTGTACTTTTTGATATTTTATGTACAGTATGTAATATATATTTACTGAAATTTTTTATATTTTATTTAAAGTATAAAAAATGTATTTGGTGTACATTTAGTTTATATTATATATACAATATATGAAATATATTTACTGTACATTTTGATATTTTATGTACAGTATATAAGGTATATTTGGTGTCCTTTTGTTATTTTCTTTAAATTATATAATATATATTTGGTGTAGTTTGTGATATTTTACATAGGGTGTGTAATATATATTTACTGTACTTGATATTTTATTTACAGTAAATAATATACATTTGGTGTAATTTTTGATATTTTAATTACATTATATTAAATATAATTACAGTAGCTTTTGATAGTTTATTTACAGTATATATAACACATATTTGGTGTACTTTTTCATATTTTATGTACAGTATGTAATATATATTTACTGTACTTTTTGATATTTAATTTACAGTATATTCAATGTATTTGGTGTACTTTTAGTTAATATTATATGTACAATATATGAAATATATTTACTGTATTTTTGATATTTTATGTACAGTATATAAGATATGTTTGGTGTCCTTTTGATATTTTATGTAAATTATATAAAATATATTTGGTGTAGATTGTGATATTTTACATATTGTGTGTAATATATATTTACTGTACTTTTTGATATTTTATTTACAGTAAATAACGTACATTTGGTGTAATTTTTGATATTTCATGTACAGTATATTAAATACAATTACTGTAGTTTTGATAGTTTATTTAGAGTATATATTACACATATTTGGTGTACTTTTTGATGTTTTATGTACAGTATGTAATATATATTTACTGTAATATTTGATATTTTATTTACAGTATATAAAATGTATTTGGTATACTTTTAGTTAATATTATATGTACAATATATGAAATATATTTACTGTAGATTTTGATAATTTACGTAGAGTATATAGGATATATTTGGTGTCCTTCCGATATTTTTTGTAAATTATATAATATACATTTGGTGTAATTTTTTATATTTTACATAGGGTGTGTAATATATATTTACTGTATTTTGGATATATTATTTTTTCTATATAATGTACATTTGGAGTAATTTTTGACATTTTATGTACAGTATATTAAATATAATTACTGTAGTTTTTGATAGTTTATTTACAGTATATATAACACATATTTGGTGTACTTTTTGATATTTTATGTACAGTATGTAATATATACTTACTGTACTTTTTGATATTTTATTTACAGTATATAAAATGTATTTGGTGTACTTTTAGTTAATATTATATGTACAATATATGAAATATATTTACTGTACTTTTTGATATTTTATGTACAGCATATAAGATATATTTGGTGTCCTTTTGATATTTATTGTAAATTATATAATATATATTTGGTGTAGTTTTTGATATTTTACATAGTGTGTGTCATATATATTCATTGTCCTTTTTGATATTTTATTTACAGTATATAATATACATTTGGTGTGATTTTTGATATTTTATGTAAAGTATATTAAATATAATTATTGTAGTTTTTGATAGTTTACAGTATATATAACACATATTTGGTGTACTTTTTGATATTTTATGTACAGTATGTAATATATATTTACTGTAATATTTGGTATTATATTTACAGTATATCAAATGTATTTGGCGTACTTTTAGTTAATAATATATGTACAATATATGAAATATATATAATGTACTTTTTGATATTTTATATACAGTATATAATATATATTTGGTGTCCTTTTGATATTTTATGTAAATTATAAAATATATATTTGGTGTAGTTTTTGATATTTTACATAGTATGTGTCATATATATTCACTGTCCTTTTTGATAATTTATTTACAGTATATAATATACATTTGGTTTGATTTTTGATATTTTATGTACAGCATATTATATATAATTACTGAAGTTTTTGATAGTTTACAGTATATATAACACATATTTCGTGTACTTTGATATTTTATGTACAGTATGTAATATATATTTACTGTAATTTTTGATACTTTATTTACAGTATATAAAATGTATTTGGTGTAATTTTAGTTAATATTATATGTACAATATATGTAATATATTTACTGTAGTTTTTGATATTTTACGAACAGTATATAAGATATATTTGGTGTCCTTCTGATATTTTTTGTAAATTATATAATATATATTTGGTGTAAATTTGGATATTTTACATAGGGTGTGTAATATATATTTACTGTATTTTCGATATTTTATTTAAACCATATAATGTACATTTGGAGTAATTTTTGATAATTTATGTACAGTATATTGAATATATTTACTGTAGTTTTTGATAGTTTATTTACAGTATATATAACACATATTTGGTGTACTTTTTGATACTTTATGTACAGTATATAATAAATATTTACTGTACTTTTTGATATTTTATTTACACTATATAAAGTATATTTGGTGTACTTTTAGTTAATATTATATGTACAATATATGAAATATATTTACTGTACTTTTGATATTTTATGTACAGTATATAAGATATATTTGGTGTCCTTTTGATATTTTATGTAAATCATATAATATATATTTGGTGTAGATTGTAGTATTTTACATATGGTGTGTAATATACATTTACTGTACATTTTGATATTTTATTTACAGTAAATAATATACATTTGGTGTAATTTTTGATATTTTATGTACAGTATATTAAATATAATTACTGTAGTTTTTGATAGTTTATTTACAGTATATATAACACATATTTGGTGTACTTTTTGATATTTTATGTACAGTATGTAATATATATTTACTGTAATTTTTGATATTTTACTTACAGTATATAAAATGTATTTGGTGTACTTTTAGTTAATATTATATGTACAATATTTGAAATATATTTACTGTAAATTTTGATAATTTATGTACAGTATATATGGTATAATTGGTGTCCTTTTGATATTTTATGTAAATTATATAAGATATATTTGGTGTAGTTTGTGATATTTTACATAGGGTGTGTAATATATAATTACTGTACTTTTTGGTATTTTATTTACAGTAAATAATATACATTTTGTGTAATTTTGATATTTTATGTACAGTATATTAAATATAATTACTGTAGATTTGGCAGTTTATTAACAGTATATATAACACATATTTGGTGTACTTTTTGATATTTTATGTACAGTATGTAATATATATTCACTGTAATTTTTGATAATTTATTTACACTATATAAAATATATTTGGTGTACTTTTCGTTAATATTATATGTACAATATATGAAATATATTTAATGTACTTTTGATATTTTATGTACAGTATATAAGATATATTTGGTGTCCTTTTGATATTTTATGTAAATTATATAATATATATTTGGCGTAGATTGTGATATTTTACATATGGTGTGTAATATATATTTACTGTATTTTTTGATATTTTCTTTACACTATATAAAATGTATTTGGTGTACTTTTAGTTAATATTATATGTACAATATATGAAATATATTTACTGTACATTTTGATATTTTATGTAGAGTATATAAGATATATTTGTGGTCCTTTTGATATTTTATGTAAACTATATAATATATATTTGCTGTAGATTGTGATATTTTACATATGGTGTGTAATATATATTTACTGTACATTTTGATATTTTATTTACAGTGAATAATATACATTTGGTGTAATTTTTGATATTTTATGTACAGTATATTAAATATAATTACTGTAGTTTTTGATAGTTTATTTACAGTATATATAACACATATTTGGTTTACTTTTTGATATTTTATGTACAGTATGTAATATATATGTACTGTAATTTTTGATATTTTATTTACAGTATATAGAATGTATTTGGTGAACTTTTAGTTAATATTATATGTACAATATACGAAATATATTTACTGTACATTATGATATTTTATGTACAGTATATAAGGTATATTTGGTGTCCTTTTGATATTTTAAGTAAATTATATAATATATATTTGGTGTAGTTTGTGATATTTTACATAGGGTGTGTAATATATATTTACTGTAATTTTTGGTATTTTATTTACAGTAAATAATATACATTTGGTGTAATTTTTGATATTTTATGTACAGTATATTAAATATAATTACTGTAGTTTTTGATAGTTTATTTACAGTATATATAACACATATTTGGAGTACTTTTTGATATTTTATGTACAGTATGTAATATATATTCACTGTAATTATTGATATTTTATTTACACTATATAAAATGTATTTGGTGTACTCTTAGTTAATAGTATATGTACAATGTATGAAATATATTTACTGTAGCTTTTGATATTTTATGTACTGTATATAAGATATATTTGGTGTCCTTTTGATATTTTATGTAAATTATATAATATATATTTGGTGTAGTTTTTGATATTTTACATAGTGTGTGTCATATATATTTACTGTCCTTTTTGATATTTCATTTACAGTATATAATATACATTTGGTGTAATTTTTGGTATTTTATATACAGTATATTATATATAATTGCTGTAGATTTTGATAGTTTATTTACAGTATATATAACACATGTTTGGTGTACTTTTTTATATTTTATGTAGTGTATGTAATATATGTTTACTGTACTTTTTGATATTTTATTTACAGTATATAAATGTATTCGGTGTACTTTTAGTTAATATTATATATACAATATATGAAATATATTTACTGGACGTTTTGATATTTTATGTAGAGTGTATATGGTATATTTGGTGTCCTTTTGATATTTTATGTAAATTATATAATATATATTTGGTGTAGTTTGTGATATTTTACATAGGGTGCGTAATATATATTTACTGTACTTTTTGATATTTTATTTACAGTAAATAATATACTTTTGGTGTAATTTTTGATATTTTATTTACTGTATATTAAATATAATTACTGTAGTTTTTGATAGCTTATTTACAGTATATATGATACATATTTGGTGTACTTTTTGATATTGTATGTACAGTATGTAATATATATTTACTGTACTTTTGATATTTTATTTACAGTACATAAAATGTATTTGGTGTACTTTTAGTTAATATTTTATGTACAATATATGAAATATATTTACTGAAGGTTTGATATTTTATGTAGAGTATATAAGATACATTTGGTGTCTTTTTGATATTTTATGTAAATTATATAATATATATTTTTAGTTTTTGATATTTTACATAGAGTGTAATATATATTTACTGTCCTTTTTCATATTTTACTTACAGTATATAATTTACGTTTGGTTTAATTTTTGATATTTTATGTACAGTATATTAAATAAAATTACTGTAGTTTTTGATAGTTTATTTACAGTATATATAACACATATTTGGTGTACTTTTTGATATTTGATGTAGACTATGTAATATATATTTACTGTACTTTTTGATATTTTATTTACAGTATATAAAATGTATTTGCTCTAATTTTAGTTAATATATGTACAATACATGAAATACATTTACTGTACATTTAGATATTTTATGTACACTATATAAGATATATTTGGTGTCCTTTTGATATTTTATGTAAATTATATAATATATATTTGGTGTAGTTTGTGATAATTTACATAGGGTGTGTAATATATATTTACTGTACTTTTTGATATTTTATTTACAGTATATTATATATTTGGTGTAATTTTTTATATTTTATGTACAGTATATTAAATATAATTATTGTAGTTTTTGATAGTTTATTTATAGTATATATAACACATATTTGATGTACTTTTCGATATTTTTTGTATAGTATGTAATATATGTTTACTGAACTTTTTGATATTTTATTTACAGTACATAAAATGTATTTGGTGTACTTTTAGTTAATATTATATGCACAATATATGAAATATATTTACTGTACTTTTTGATATTTTATGTACAGTATATAAGATATATTGGTGTCTTTTTGATATTTTATATAAATGATATAATATATATTTGGTGTAGTTTTTGATATTTTAAATAGGGTGCGTAATATATATTTACTGTCCTTATTCATATTTTATTTAGAGTATATAATATACATTTGGTGTAATTTTTGATATTTTATGTACAGTATATTAAATGTAATTACTGTAGTTTTTGATACTTTATTTACAGTATATATAACACATATTTGGTGTACTTTGTGATATTTTATGTACAGTATGTAATATATATTTACTGTAATTTTTGATATTTTATTTACAGTATATAAAATGTATTTGGTGTACTTTTAGTTAATAGTATATGTACAATATATGAAATATATATACTGTAATTTTTGATATTTTATGTAAAGTATATAAGATACATTTTGTGTACTTTTGATATTTAATGTAAATTATATAATATATATTTGTATTTTTTGATATTTTACATAGAGTGTAATACATATTTACTGTCCTTTTTGATATTATATTTACAGTGTATAATATACATTTGGTGTAATTTTTGATATTTTATGTACTCTAAATTAAACATAATTACTGTAGTTTTTGATAGTTTATTTATAGTATATATAACACATATTTGATGTACTTTTTGATATATTATGTAGAGTATGTAATTTATATTTACTGTATTTTTGATATATTATTTACAGTATATAAAATGCATTTGGTGTACTTTTAGAAAATATTATATGTACAATATATGAAATATATTTACTGTACTTTTTGATATTTTATGTACATTATATAAGATATATTTGGTGTCCTTTTGATATTTTATGTAAATAATATAATATATATTTTGTGTAGTTTTTGATAATTTACATAGAGTGTTATATATATTTACTGTCCTTTTTCATTTTTTATTGAGGGTGTATAATATATATTTGGTGTAATTTTTGATATTTTATGTACAGTATATTAAATATAATTACTGTAGATTTTGTTAGTTTATTTACAGTATATATAACGCATATTTGGTGTACTTTTTGATATTTTATATACAGTATGTAATATATATTTACTGAAATTTTTGAAATTTTATTTACAGTATATAAAATGTATTTGCTGTAATTTTAGTTAATATAATATGTACAATATATGAAACATATTTACTGTTCTTTTTGATAATTTATGTACAGTATATAAGATATATTTGGTGGCCTTTTGATATTTTATGTAAATTATATAATATATATTTGGTGTAGATTTTGATATTTTACATAGGGTGTGTAATATATATTTACCGTCTTTTTGATATTTTCTTTACACTATATAATATACATTTGGTGTGATTTTTGATATTTTATGTACAGTATATTAAATATAATTACTGTAGTTTTTGATAGATTATTTAAAGTATATATAACACATATTTGTTGTACAATTTGATATTTTATGTACAATATGTAATATATATTTACTGTATATTTGATATTTTATTTACAGTTTATAAAATGTATTTGGTGTACTTTTAGTTAATATTATCTGTTCAATATATGAAATATATTTACTGTACTTTTTGATATTTTATGTACAGTATATAAGATATATTTGGTGTCCTTTTGATATTTTATGTAAATTATATAATATATATTTGGTGTAGTTTTTGATATTTTACATAGTGTGTGTCATATATATTTACTGTCCTGTTTGATATTTTATTTACAGTATATAATATACATTTGGTGTAATTTTTGATATTTTATGTACAGTATATTAAATATAATTACAGTAGTTTTTGAGAGTTTATTTACAGTATATATAACACATATTTGGTGTACTATTTGATATTTTATGTACAGTATGTAACATATATTTACTGTACATTTTGATATTTTATTTACAGTATGTAAAATGTATTTGGTGTACTTTTAGTTAATATTATATGTGCAATATATGAAATATATTTACTGTACTTTTTGATATTTTATGTACAGTATATAAGATATATTTTGTGTCATTTTCATATTTTATGTAAATTATATAATGTATATTTGGTGTAGTTTTTGATATTTTACATAGGGTGTGTAGTATATATTTACTGTCTTTTTGATATATTATTTACAGTATATATTATACATTTGGTGTAATTTTTGGCATTATATATACAGTATATTAAATATAATTACTGTAGATTTTCATAGTTTATTTACAGTATATATGACACATATTTGGTGTACTTTTTGGTATTTTATGTACATTATGTAATATATATTTACTGTACTTTTTGATAGTTAATTTACAGTATATAAAATGTATTTGGTGTACTTTTAGTTAATATTATATATACAATATATGAAATATATTTACTGTACCTTTTGATATTTTATGTACAGTATATAAGATATATTTGGTGTCCTTTTGATATTTTATGTAAATTATATAATATATATTTGTTGTAGTTTTTGATATTTTACATAGTGTGTGTCATATATATTTACAGTCCTGTTTGATATTTTATTTACAGTATATAATATACATTTGCTGTAATTTTTGATATTTTATGTACAGTATATTAAATATAATTACTGTAGTTTTTGATAGTTTATTTACAGTATATATAACACATATTTGGTGTACTTTTTGATATTTTATGTACAGTATGTAATATATATTTACTGTACATTTTGATATTTTATTTACAGTATATAAAATGTATTTGGTGTACTTTTAGTTAATATTATATGTACAATATATGAAATACATTTACTGTACCTTTGATATTTTATGTACTGTATATAAGATATATTTGGTGTCCTTTTGATATTTTATGTAAATTATATAATATATATTTGGTGTAGTTATTGATATTTTACATAGTGTGTGTCATATATACTTACTGTCCTGTTTGATATTTTATTTACTGTATATAATATACATTTGGTGTAATTTTTGATATTTTATGTACAGTATATTAAATATAATTACAGTAGTTTTTGAGAGTTTATTTACAGTATATATAACACATATTTGGTGTACTATTTGATATTTTATGTACAGTATGTAATATATATTTACTGTACATTTTGATATTTTATTTACAGTATATAAAATGTATTTGGTGTACTTTTAGTTAATATTATATGTACAATATATGAAATATATTTACTGTAATTTTTGATATTTTATGTACAGTATATAAGATATATTTTGTGTCATTTTCATATTTTATGTAAATTATATAATGTATATTTGGTGTAGATTTTGATATTTTACATATGGTGTGTAGTATATATTTACTGTCTTTTTGAAATATTATTTACAGTATATATTATACATTTGGTGTAATTTTTGGCATTATATGTACAGTATATTAAATATAATTACTGTAGATTTTCATAGTTTATTTACAGTATATATGACACATATTTGGTGTACTTTTTGGTATTTTATGTACATTATGTAATATATATTTACTGTACTTTTTGATATTTAATTTACAGTATATAAAATGTATTTGGTGTACTTTTAGTTAATATTATATATACAATATATGAAATATATTTACTGTACTTTTTGATATTTTATGTACAGTATGTAAGATATATTTGGTGTCCTTTTGATATTTTATGTAAATTATGTAATATATATTTGTTGTAGTTTTTGATATTTTATATAGTGTGTGTCATATATATTTACTGTCCTGTTTGATATTTTATTTACAGTATATAATATACATTTGCTGTAATTTTTGATATTTTATGTACAGTATATTAAATATAATTACTGTAGTTTTTGATAGTTTATTTACAGTATATATAACACATATTTGGTGTACTTTTTGATATTTTATGTACAGTATGTAATATATATTTACTGTACATTTTGATATTTTATTTACAGTATATAAAATGTATTTGGTGTACTTTTAGTTAATATTATATGTACAATATATGAAATATATTTACTGTACCTTTGATATTTTATGTACAGTATATAAGATATATTTGGTGTCCTTTTGATATTTTATGTAAATTATATAATATATATTTGGTGTAGTTTTTGATATTTTACATAGGGTGTGTAGTATATATTTACTGTCTTTTTGATATTTTATTTGCAGTATATGTTATACATTTGGTGTAATTTTTGGCATTTTATGTACAGTATATTAAATATAATTACTGTAGATTTTGATAGTTTATTTACAGTATATATAACACATATTTGGTGTACTTTTTGATATTTTATGAACCGTATGTAATATATATTTACTGTACTTTTTGATATTTAATTTACAGTATATAAAATGTATTTGGTGTACTTTTAGTTTATATTATTTGTACAATATATGAAATATATTTACTGTACTTTTTGATACTTTATGTACAGTATATAAAATATGTTTGGTGTCCTTTTGATATTTTATGTAAATTATATAATATATATTTGGTGTAGTTTTTGATGTTTTACATAGTGTGTGTCATATATATTTACTGTCCTGTTTGATATTTTATTTACAGTATATAATATACATTTGGTGTAATTTTTGATATTTTATGTACAGTATATTAAATATAATTACTGTAGTTTTTGATAGTTTATTTACAGTATATATAACACATATTTGGTGTACTTTTTGATATTTTAAATACAGTATGTAAAATATATTTACTGTACATTTTGATAGTTTATTTACAGTGTATAAAATGTGTTTGGTGTACTTTTAGTTAATATTATATGTACAATATATGAAATATATTTACTTTACTTTTTGATATTTTATGTACAGTATATAAGATATATTTGGTGTCCTTTTGATATTTTATGTAAATTATATAATATATATTTGGTGTTGTTTTTGATATTTTACATAGTGTGTGTCATATATATTTACTGTCCTGTTTGATATTTTATTTACAGTGTATAACATACATTTGGTGTAATTTTTGATATTTTATGTACAGTATATTAAATATAATTACAGTAGTTTTTGAGAGTTTATTTACAGTATATATAAAACATATTTGGTGTACTTTTTGATATTTTATGTACAGTATGTAATATATATTGACTGTACATTTTGATATTTTACTTACAGTATATAAAATGTATTTGGTGTAATTTTAGTTAGTATTATATGTGCAATATATGAAATATATTTACTGTATCTTTGATATTTTATGTACAGTATATAAGATATATTTGGTGTCCTTTAGATATTTTATATAAATTATATCATATATATTTGGTGTAGTTTTTGATATTTTACATAGAGTGTAATATATATTTACTGTACTTTTGATATTTTATTTACAGTATATTATATACATGAGGTGTAATTTTTGATATTTTATGTACAGTATATTAAATATAATTACTGTAGTTTTTGATAGTTTATTTACAGTATATAAAACACATATTAGGTGTACTTTTTGATATTTTATGTACAGTATGTAATATATATTTACTGTATTTTTGATATTTTCTTTACAGTATATAAAATGTATTTGGTGTACTTTTAGTTAATATTATGTGTACAATATATAAAACATATTTAGTGTACTTTTTGTTATTTTATGTACAGTATATAATATATATTTGGTGTCCTTTTGATATTTTATGTGCATTATATAATATATATTTGGTGTAGTTTTTGATATTTTACATAGGGTGTGTAATATATATTTACTGTAATTTTTGATATTTTATTTACTGTAAATAATATAGATTTGGTGTAATTTTTGATATTTTATGTACAGTATATTAAATATAATTACTGTATTTTTTGATAGTTTATTTACAGTATATATAACACATATTTGGTGTAGTTTTTGATATTTTATGTACAGTATGTAATATATATTTACTGTAATTTTTGATAATTTATTTACAGTATACGAAATGTATTTGGTGTACTTTTAGTTAATAATATATGTACAATATATGAAATATATATACTGTAATTTTTGATATTTTATCTACAGTATTTAAGATATATTTGGTGACCTTTTAATATTTTATGTAAAGTATATAATATATATTTGATGTAGTTTTTGATATTTTACATAGGGTGAGTAGTATATATTTACTGTCATTTTTTATATTTTATTTACACCATATAATTTAAATTTGGTGTAATTTTTGATATTTTATATACAGTACATTGAATATAATTAATGTAGTTTTTGATATTTACAGTATATATAACACATATGTGGTGTACTTTTTCATATTTTATGTACAGTATGTAATATATATTTACTGTAATTTTTGCTAATTTACGTACTGTATAGAAAATGTATTTGGTGTACTTTTAGTTAATATTATATGTGCAATATATGAAACATATATACTGCACTTTTTGATATTTTTTGTACAGTATATAAGATATATTTGGTGTCCTTTTGATATTTTATGTAAATTATATAATATATGTTTGGTGTAGTTTTTGATATTTTACATAGTGTGTGTAATATATATTTAACGTCCTTTTTGATATTTTCTTTACACTATATAATATACATTTTGTGTAATTTTTGATATTTTATGTACAGTATATTAAATATAATTACTGTAGTTTTTGATATTTTATTTACTGTATATATAACACATATTTGGTGTACATTTTGATATTTTATGTACAGTATGTAATATATATTTACTGTACTTTTTGATATTTTATTTACAGTATATAAAATGTATTTGGTGTACTTTTAGTTAATATTCTATGTACAATATATGAAATATATTTACTCTACTATTTGATATATTATGTACATTATATAATATATATTTGGTGTCCTTTTGATATTTTATGTAAATTATATAATATATATTTGGTGTAGTTCTTGATATTTTACATAGGGTGTGTCATATATATTTACTGTCTTTTTTATATTTTATTTACAGTATATAATATACATTTGTTGTAATTTTTGATATTTTATGTACAGTATATTAAATATATTTACTGTAGTTTTTGATAGTTTATTTACAGTACATATAACACATATTTGGTGTGCTTTTTGATATTTTATGTACAGTATGTAATATATATTTACTGTACTTTTTGATATTTTATTTACACTATATAAAATGTATTGGGTGTACTTTTAGATAATATTATATGTACAATATATGAAACATATTTACTGTACTTTTGATATTTTATGTACAGTATATAAGATATATTTGGTGTCCTTATGATATTTTATGTAAATTATATAATATATATTTGGTGTAGCTTTTGATATTTTACATAGGGTGTGTAATATATATTTATTGTTATTTTGGATATTTTAGTTACAGTACATAATATACATTTGGTGTAATTTTTGATATTTTATGTACAGTACATTAAATATAATTACAGTAGTTTTTGATAGTTTATTTACAGTATATATGACACGTATTTGGTGTACTTTTTGATATTTTATGTACAGTATGTAATATATATTTACTGTACTTTTTTATATTTTATTTACACTATGTAAAATGTATTTTGTGTACTTTTAGTTAATATTATATGTACAATATATGAAATATATTTACTGTACTTTTTGATATTTTATGTACAGTATATAAGAAATATTTGGTGTACTTTGATATTTTATGTAAATTATATAATATATATTTGGTGTAGTTTTTGATATTTTACATATGGTGTGTAATATATATTTACTGTAATTATTGATATTTTATTTACAGTATATAATATACATTTGGTGTAATTTTTGATATTTATGTACTCTAAATTAAAAATAATTACTGTAGTTTTTGATAGTTTATTTACAGTATATATAACACATATTTGTTGTACTTTTTGATATATTATGTAGAGTATGTAATTTATATTTACTGTATTTTTGATATATTATTTACAGTATATAAAATGTATTTGGTGTACTTTTAGTAAATATTATATGTACAATATATGAAATATATTTACTGTACTTTTTGATATTTTATGTATATTATATAAGATATATGTGGTGTCCTTTTGATATTTTATGTAAATTATATAATATATAGTTTGTGTAGTTTTTGATAATTTACATAGAGTGTAATATATATTTACTGTCTTTTTTCATATTTTATTTAGGGTATATGATATATATTTGGTGTAATTTTTGATATTTTATGTACCGTATATTAAATATAATTACTGTAGTTTTTGATAGTTTATTTACAGTATATATAACACATATTTGGTGTACTATTTGATATATTATGTACAGTATGTAATATATATTTACTGGACTTTTTGATATTTTATTTACAGTATATAAAATGTATTTGGTGTACTTTTAGTTAATATTACATGTACAATATATCAAATATATTTACTGTACTTTTTGATATTTTATGTACAGTATATAAGATATATTTGGTGTCCTTTTGATATTTTATGTAAATTATATAACATATATTTGGTGTAGTTTTTGATATTTTACATAGTGTGTGTCATATATATTTACTGTCCTGTTTGATATTTTATTTACAGTATATAATATACATTTGGTGTAATTTTTGATATTTTATGTACAGTATATTAAATATAATTACAGTAGTTTTTGAGAGTTTATTTACAGTATATATAACACATATTTGGTGTACTATTTGATATTTTATGTACAGTATGTAATATATATTTACTGTACATTTTGATATTTTATTTACAGTATATAAAATGTATTTGGTGTACTTTTAGTTAATATTATATGTACAATATATGAAATATATTTACTGTACTTTTTGATATTTTATGTACAATATATAAGATATATTTTGTGTCATTTTCATATTTTATGTAAATTATATAATGTATATTTTGTGTAGATTTTGATATTTTACATAGGGTGTGTAGTATATATTTACTGTCTTTTTGAAATATTATTTACAGTATATATTATACATTTGGTGTAATTTTTGGCATTATATGTACAGTATATTAAATATAATTACTGTAGATTTTCATAGTTTATTTACAGTATATATGACACATATTTGGTGTACTTTTTGGTATTTTATGTACATTATGTAATATATATTTACTGTACATTTTGATATTTTATTTACAGTATATAAAATGTATTTGGTGTACTTTTAGTTAATATTATATGTACAATATATGAAATATATTTACTGTACCTTTGATATTTTATGTACAGTATATAAGATATATTTGGTGTCCTTTTGATATTTTATGTAAATTATATAATATATATTTGGTGTAGTTTTTGATATTTTACATAGGGTGTGTAGTATATATTTACTGTCTTTTTGATATTTTATTTGCAGTATATATTATACATTTGGTGTAATTTTTGGCATTTTATGTACAGTATATTTAATATAATTACTGTAGATTTTGATAGTTTATTTACAGTATATATAACACATATTTGGTGTACTTTTTGATATTTTATGAACCGTATGTAATATATATTTACTGTACTTCTTGATATTTAATTTACAGTATATAAAATATATTTGGTGTACTTTTAGTTAATATTATTTGTACAATATATGAAATATATTTACTGTACTTTTTGATACTTTATGTACAGTATATAAGATATGTTTGGTGTCCTTTTGATATTTTATGTAAATTATATAATATATATTTGGTGTAGTTTTTGATGTTTTACATAGTGTGTGTCATATATATTTACTGTCCTGTTTGATATTTTATTTACAGTATATAATATACATTTGGTGTAATTTTTGATATTTTATGTACAGTATATTAAATATAATTACTGTAGTTTTTGATAGTTTATTTACAGTATATATAACACATATTTAGTGTACTTTTTGATATTTTAAGTACAGTATGTAAAATATATTTACTGTACGTTTTGATAGTTTATTTACAGTGTATAAAATGTGTTTGGTGTACTTTTAGTTAATATTATATGTACAATATAATTAATATATTTACTTTACGTTTTGATATTTTATGTACAGTATATAAGATATATTTGGTGTCCTTTTGATATTTTATGTAAATTATATAATATATATTTGGTGTTGTTTTTGATATTTTACATAGTGTGTGTCATATATATTTACTGTCCTGTTTGATATTTTATTTACAGTGTATAATATACATTTGGTGTAATTTTTGATATTTTATGTACAGTATATTAAATATAATTACAGTAGTTTTTGAGAGTTTATTTACAGTATATATAAAACATATTTGGTGTACTTTTTGATATTTTATGTACAGTATGTAATATATATTGACTGTACATTTTGATATTTTATTTACAGTATATAAAATGTATTTGGTGTAATTTTAGTTAGTATTATATGTGCAATATATGAAATATATTTACTGTATCTTTGATATTTTATGTACAGTATATAAGATATATTTGGTGTCCTTTAGATATTTTATATAAATTATATCATATATATTTGGTGTAGTTTTTGATATTTTACATAGAGTGTAAAATATATTTACTGTACTTTTGATATTTTATTTACAGTATATTATATACATGAGCTGTAATTTTTGATATTTTATGTACAGTATATTAAATATAATTACTGTAGTTTTTGATAGTTTATTTACAGTATATAAAACACATATTAGGTGTACTTTTTGATATTTTATGTACAGTATGTAATATATATTTACTGTATTTTTGATATTTTCTTTACAGTATATAAAATGTATTTGGTGTACTTTTAGTTAATATTATGTGTACAATATATAAAACATATTTAGTGTACTTTTTGATATTTTATGTACAGTATATAATATATATTTGGTGTCCTTTTGATATTTTATGTGCATTATATAATATATATTTGGTGTAGTTTTTGATATTTTACATAGGGTGTGTAATATATATTTACTGTAATTTTTGATATTTTATTTACAGTAAATAATATAGATTTGGTGTAATTTTTGATATTTTATGTACAGTATATTAAATATAATTACTGTATTTTTTGATAGTTTATTTACAGTATATATAACACATATTTGGTGTAGTTTTTGATATTTTATGTACAGTATGTAATATATATTTACTGTAATTTTTGATAATTTATTTACAGTATACGAAATGTATTTGGTGTACTTTTAGTTAATAATATATGTACAATATATGAAATATATATACTGTAATTTTTGATATTTTATCTACAGTATTTAAGACATATTTGGTGACCTTTTAATATTTTATGTAAAGTATATAATATATATTTGATGTAGTTTTTGATATTTTACATAGGGTGAGTAGTATATATTTACTGTCATTTTTTATATTTTATTTACACCATATAATTTAAATTTGGTGTAATTTTTGATATTTTATATACAGTACATTGAATATAATTAATGTAGTTTTTGATATTTACAGTATATATAACACATATGTGGTGTACTTTTTCATATTTTATGTACAGTATGTAATATATATTTACTGTAATTTTTGCTAATTTACGTACTGTATAGAAAATGTATTTGGTGTACTTTTAGTTAATATTATATGTGCAATATATGAAACATATATACTGCACATTTTGATATTGTTTGTACAGTATATAAGATATATTTGGTGTCCTTTTGATATTTTATGTAAATTTTATAATATATATTTGGTGTAGTTTGTGATGTTTTACATAGGGTGTGTAATATATATTTAGAGTACTTTTTGATATTTTATTTACAGTAAATAACATACATTTGGTGTAATTTTTGATATTTTATGTACAGAATATTAAATATAATTACTGTAGATTTTATAGTTTATTTACAGTATATATAACACATAATTGGTGTACTTTTTGATATTTTATGTACAGTATGTAATACATATTTACTGTAATTTTGATATTTTATTTACACTATATAAAATGTATTTGGTGTAATTTTAGTTAATATTATGTGTACAATATATGAAATATATTTACTGTACTTTTTGATATTTTATGTACAGTATATAAGATATATTTTGTGTCCTTTTGATATTTTATGTAAATTATATAATATATGTGTTGTGTAGTTTTTGATATTTTACATAGGGTGCGTAATATATATTTACTGTCCTTATTCATATTTTATTTAGAGTATATAATATACATTTGGTGTAATTTTTGATATTTTATGTACAGTATATTAAATGTAATTACTGTAGTTTTTGATAGTTTATTTACAGTATATATAACACATATTTAGTGAACTTTGTGATATTTTATGTACAGTATGTAATATATATTTACTGTAATTTTTGATAATTTATTTACAGTATATAAAATGCCTTTGGTGTACTTTTAGTTAATATTATATGTACAATATAGGAAATATATATACTGTACTTTTTGATATTTTATGTAATGTATATAAGATATATTTTGTGCATTTTGATATTTAATGTAAATTATATAATATATATTTGTAGTTTTTGATATTTTACATAGAGTGTAATATATATTTACTGTCCTTTTTGATATTTTATTTACAGTGTATAATATATATTTGGTGTAATTTTTGATATTTTATGTACAGTATATTAAATATAATTACTGTAGATTTTAAAGTTTATTTACAGTATATATAACGCATATTTGGTGTAGTTTTTGATATTTTATGTACAGTATGTGATATATATTCAGTGTAATTTTTGATATTTTATTTACACTATATAAAATGTATTTGGTGTACTTTTTGTTAATATTATATGTACAATATATGAAATATATTTACTGTACTTTTTGATATTTTATGTACAGTATACAAGATATTTTTGGTGTCCTTTTGATATTTTATGTAAATTATATAATATATATTTGGCGTAGATTGCGATATTTTACATATGGTGTGTAATATATATTTACTGTACTTTTTGATATTTTATTTACACTATATAAAATGTATTTGGTGTACTTTTAGTTAATATTATATGTACAATATATGAAATATATTTACTGTACATTTTGATATTTTATGTACATTATATAAGATATATTTGGTGTCCTTTTGATATTTTATGTAAATTAAATAATATATACTTGGTGTAGATTGTGATATTTTACATATGGTGTGTAATATATATTTACCGTCATTTTTGATATTTTATTTACAGTAAATAATATACATTTGGAGTAAATTTTTGATATTATATGTACAGTATATTAAATATAATTACTGTAGTTTTTGATAGTTTAGTTACATTATATATAACACATATTTGGTGTACTTTTTGATATTTTATGTACAGTATGTAATATATTTTTACGGAAATTTTTGATATATTATTTACAGTATATAAAATGTATTTGGTGTACTTTTAGTTAATATTATATGTACAATATATGAAATATATTTACTGTACCTTTTGATATTTTATGTACAGTATATAAGGTATATTTAGTGTCCTTTTGATATTTTATGTAATTTACATAATATATATTGGGTGTAGTTTGTGATATTTTACATAGGGTGTGTAATATATATTTACTGTACTTTTTGATATTTTATTTAAAGTAAATAATATACATTTGGTGTAATTTTTGATTTTTTATGTACAGTATATTAAATATTATTACTGTAGTTTTTGATAGTTAATTTACGGTATATATAACACATATTTGGTGTACTTTTTCATATTTTATGTACAGTATGTAATATATATTTACTGTACTTTTTGATATTTAATTTACAGTATATAAAATGTATTTGGTGTACTTTTAGTTAATATTATTTGTACAATATATGAAATATATTTACTGTATTTTTGATATTTTATGTACAGTATATAAGATATATTTGGTGTCCTTTTGATATTTTATGTAAATTATATAATACATATTTGGTGTAGTATTTGATATTTTACATAGTGTGTGTCAAATATATTTACTGTCCTTTTTGATATTTTATTTACAGTATATAATATACATTTGGTTTAATTTTTGATATTTTATGTACAGTATATTAAATATAATTACTGTAGTTTTTGATAGTTTATTTACAGAATATATAACACATATTTAGTGTACTTTTTGATATTTTAAGTACAGTATGTAAAATATATTTATTGTACGTTTTGATAGTTTATTTACAGTGTATAAAATGTGTTTGGTGTAGTTTTAGATAATATTATATGTACAATATATGAAATATATATACTGTACTTTTTGATAATTTATGTACACTATATAAGATATATTTGGTGTCCTTTTGATATTTTATGTAAATTATATAATATAAATGCGGTGTAGTTTTTGATATTTTACATAGGGTGTGTAGTATATATCTACTGTCCTTTTTGATATTTTATTTACAGTATATAATATACATTTGGTGTAATTTTGGATATTTTATGTACAGTACATTAAATATAATTACAGTAGTTTTTGAGAGTTTATTTACAGTATATATAACACATATTTGGTGTACTTTTTGATATTTTATGTACAGTATGTAATATATATTTACTCTACATTTTGATATTTTATTTACAGTATATAAAATGTATTTGGTGTACTTTTAGTTAATATTATATGTACAATATATGAAATATATTTACTGTACCTTTGATATTTTATGTACAGTATATAAGATATATTTGGTGTCCTTTTGATATTTTATGTAAATTATATAATATATATTTGGTGTAGTTTTTGATATTTTACATAGGGTGTGTAGTATATATTTTGTGTCCTTTTTGATATTTTATTTACAGTATATATTATACATTTGGTGTAAATTTTGGTATTTTATGTACAGTATATTTAATATAATTACTGTAGATTTTGATAGTTTATTTACAGTATATATAACACATGTTTGGTGTACTTTTTGATATTTTATGTACAGAATATAATATATATTTACTGTACGTTTTGATAGTTCATTTACAGTGTATAAAATGTGTTTGGTGTACTTTTAGATAATATTATATGTACAATATATGAAATATATATACTGTACATTTTGATATTTTATGTACACTATGTGATATATTTGGTGTCCTTTTGATATTTTATGTAAATTATATAAGATATATTTGGTGTAGTTTTTGATATTTTACATAGTGTGTGTCATATATATTTACTGCCCTGTTTGATATTTTATTTACGGTATATAATATACATTTGGTGTAATTTTTGATATTTTATGTACAATATATTAAATATAATTACTGTAGTTTTTGATAGTTTATTTACAGTATATATAACACATATTTAGTGTACTTTTTGATATTTTAAGTACAGTATGTAAAATATATTTACTGTACGTTTTGATAGTTTATTTACAGTGTATAAAATGTGTTTGGTGTACTTTTAGACAATATTATATGTACAATATATGAAATATATACTGTACATTTTGATATTTTATGTACAATATATAAGATATATTTGGTGTCCTTTTGATATTTTATGTAAATTATATAATATATATTTGGTGTAGTTTTTGATATTTTACATAGGGTGTGTAGTATATATCTACTGTCCTTTTTGATATTTTATTTACAGTATATAATATACATTTGGTGTAATTTTTGATATTTTATGTACAGTACATTAATTATAATTACTGTAGTTTATGAGAGTTTATTTACAGTATATATAACACATATTTGGTGTACTTTTTGATATTTTATGTACAGTATGTAATATATATTTACTGTACATTTTGATATTTTTTTACAGTATATAAAATGTATTTGGTGTACATTTAGTTAATATTATATGTACAATATTTGAAATATATTTACTGTACCTTTGATATTTTATGTACAGTATATAAGATATATTTGGTGTCCTTTTGATATTTTATGTAAATTATATAATATATATTTGGTGTAGTTTTTGATATTTTACATAGGGTGTGTAGTATATATGTAGTGTCCTTTTTGATATTTTATTTACAGTATATATTATACATTTGGTGTAATTTTTGGTATTTTATGTACAGTATATTTAATATAATTACTGTAGATTTTCACAGTTTATTTACAGTATATATAACACATATTTAGTGTACTTTTTGATATTTTATGTACAGAATATAATATATATTTACTGTACGTTTTGATTTTTAATTTACTGTATATAAAATGTATTTGGTGTACTTTTAGTTAATATTGTATGCACAATATATCAAATATAATTACTGTATTTTTGGTATATTATGTACTGTATATAATATATATTTGGTGTCCTTTTGATATTTTATGTAAATTATATAATATATATTTGGTGTAGTTTTTGATATTTTACATAGGGTGTGTAACACCTATTTACTGTCCTTTTTCATATTTTATTTAGAGTATACAATATACATTTGGTGTTATTTTTGATATTTTATGTACAGTATATTAAATATAATTACTGTAGTTTTTGGTAGTTTATTTACAGTATATATAACACATATTTGGTGTACTTTTTCATATTTAAAGTACAATATGTAATATATATTTACTGTACTTTTTGAAATATTATTAACAGTATATAAAATCTATTTGTTGTACTTTTAGTTAATATTATATGTACAATATATGAAACCTATTTACTGTACTTTTTGGTATTTTATGTACAGTATATAAGATATACTTGGTGGCCTTTTGATATTTTATGTAAATTATATAATATATATTTGGTGTAGTTTTTTATATTTTACATAGGTTGTGTAATATATATTTACTGGTCTTTTTGATATTTTATTTACTGTATATAATATTCATTTGGTGTAATTTTTGATATTTTATATACAGTATATTAGATATAATTACTGTAGTTTTTCATAGATTATTTACAGTATATATAACACATATTTGGTGTAGTTTTTGATATTTTATGTACAGTATGTAATATATATTTCCTCTACTTTTTGATACTTTATTTACAGTATATAAAATGTAATTGCTGTACTTTTAGTTAATATTATATATACAATATATGAAACATATTTACTGTACTTTTTGATATTTTATGTACCGTATATAATATATATTTGGTGTCCTTTTGATATTTTACGTAAATTTTATAATATATATTTGGAGTAGTTTTTGCTATTTTACATAGTGTGTGTCATATATATTTACTGTACTTTTTGATATTTTATTTACAGTATATAATATACATATGGTGTAATTTTTGATATTTTATGTACAGCATAGTAAATATAATTACTGTAGTTTTTGATAGCTGATTTACAGTATATATAACACATATTTGGTGTACTTTTTGATATTTTATGTACAGTATGTAATACATATTTACTGTACTTTTGCATATTTTATTTACAGTATACAAAATGTATTTGGTGTACTTTTAGTTAATATTATATATACAATATATGAAATATATGTACTGTACATTTTGATATTTTATGTACGACATAGAAGATATATTTGGTGTCCTTTTGATATTTTATGTAAATTATATAATATATATAGGGTGTAGTTTGTGATATTTTACATAGGGTGTGTAATATATATTTACTGTAATTTTTGATATTTTATTTACAGTGTATAATATATAGGTGTAATTTTTCATATTTTATGTACAGTATATTAAATATAATTACTGTAGTTTTTGACTGTTTATTTACAGTATATATGACACATATTTGGTGTACTATTTGATATTTTATGTACAGTATGTAATATATATTTTCTGTAATTTTTGATATTTTATTTACAGTATACAAAATGTATTTGGTGTACTTTTAGTTAATAATATATGTACAATATATGAAATATATATACTGTACTTTTTGATATTTTATCTACAGTATTTAAGATATATTTGGTGTCCTTTTATTATTTTATGTAAAGTATATAATATATATTTGGTGTAGTTTTTGATAATTTACATAGAGTGTAATATATATTTACTGTCCCTTCCATATTTTATTTAGAGTATATAATATACATTTGGTGTAATTTTTGATATTTTATGTACCGTATATTAAATATAATTACTGTAGTTTTTGATAGTTTATTTACGGTATATATAACACATGTTTCTTGTACTTTTTGATATTTTATGTACAGTATGTAATATATATTTACGGAACTTTTTGAAATTTTATTTACGGTATATAAAATGTATTTGCAGTACTTTTAGTTAATATTATATGTACAATATATGAAACATATTTACTGTACTTTTTGATATTTTATGTACAGTATATAAGATATATTTGGTGTCCTTATGATATTTTATGTAAATTATATAATATATATTTGGTGTAGCTTTTGATATTTTACATAGGGTGTGTGAAATATATTTATTGTAATTTTGGATATCTTATTTACAGTACATAATATACATTTGGTGTAATTTTTGATATTTTATATACAGTATATTAAATATAATTAGTGTAGATTTTATAGTTTATTTACAGTATATATAACACATATTTGGTGTACGTTTTGATATTTTATGTACAGTATATAATACATATTTACTGTACTTTTTGATATTTAATTTTCACTATATAAAATGTATTTGGTGTACTTTTAGTTAATATTATATGTACAATATTTGAAAAATATTTACTGTACTTTTTGATATTTTTACGTACAGTATATAAGATATATTTGGTGTCCTTTTGATATTTTATGTAAATTATATAATATATATTTGGTGTAGATTGTGATATTTTACATATGGTGTGTAATATATATTTACTGTACTTTTTGATATTTTATTTACAGTCAATAATATACATTTGGGGTAATTTTTGATATTTTATGTACAGTATATTAAATATAATTACTGTAGTTTTGATAGTTTATTTACAGTATATATAACACATATTTGGTGTACGTTCTGGTATTTTATGTACAGTATATAATACATATTTACTGTACTTTTTGATATTTAATTTACCCTATATAAAATGTATTTGGTGTACTTTTAGTTAATATTATATGTACAATATATGAAATATATTTACTGTAATTTTTGATATGTTATGTACAGTATATAAGATATATTTGATGTCCTTTTGATATTTTATGTAAATTATAAAATATATATTTGGTGGAGATTGTGATATTTTACATAGGGTGTGTAATACATATTTACTGTACTTTTTGATATTTTATTTACACTATATAAAATGTATTTGGTGTACTTTTAGTTAATATTATATGTACAATATATGAAATATATTTACTGTACATTTTGATATTTTATGTACAGTATATAAGATATATTTGGTGTCCTTTTGATATTTTATGTAAATTATATAACACATATTTGGTGTAGATTGTGATATTTTCATATGGTGTGTAATATATATGTACTGTATTTTCTGATATTTTAATTACAATAAATAATATACATTTGGTGTAATTTTTGATATTTTATGTACAGTATATTAATATAATTACTGTAGTTTTTGATAGTTTATTTACAGTATATATAACACATATTTGGTGTACTTTTTGATATTTTATGCACAGTATGTAATTTATATTCACTGTAATTTTTGATAATTTATTTACACTATATAAAATGTATTTGGTGTACTTTTAGTTAATATTATATGTACAATATATGAAATATATTTACTGTACTTTTTGATATTTTATGTACAGTATATAAGATATATTTGTTGTCCCTTTGATATTTTATGTAAATTATATAATATTTATTTGGTGTAGATTGTGATATTTTACATATGGTGTGTAATATATATTTACTGTGCTTTTTGATATTTTATTTACACTATATAAAATGTATTTGGTGTACTTTTAGTTAATATTATGTATAGAATACATGAAATATATTTACTGTACTTTGGTATTTTATGTACAGGATATAAGATATATTTGGTGTCCTTTTGATATTTTATGTAAATTATATAATATATTTGCAGTTTTTGATATTTTACATAGAGTGTAATATATATTCACTGTCCTTTTTGATATTTTTTTACAGTATATAATATACATTTGGTGTAATTTTTGATATTTTATGTACAGTATATTAAATATAATTACTGTAGTTTTTTATAGTTTATTTACAGTATATATAACACATATTTGGTGTACTTTTTGATATTTCATGTACAGTATGTAATACCAATTTACTGTAGTTTTTGATATTTTATTTACACTATATAAAATGTATTTGTTGTACTTTTTGTTAATATTATATGTACAATATATGAAATATATTTACTGTACTTTTTGATATTTTATGTACAGTATATAAGATATATTTGGTGTCCTTTTGATATTTTATGTAAATTATATTATATATATTTGGTGAAGATTGTGATATTTTACATATGGTGTGTAAAATATATTTACTGTACTTTTTGATATTTTATTTACATTAAATAATATACATTTGGTGTAATTTTTGATATTTTATGTACAGTATATTAAATATAATTACTGTAGTTTTTGATAGTTTATTTACTGTATATATAACACATATTTGGTGTACTTTTTGATATTTTAGTTACAGTATGTTATATATATTTACTGAACTTTTTGATATTTTTTTACCGTATATAAAATGTATTTGGTGTACTTTTAGTTAATATTATATGTACAATATTTGAAATATATTTACTGTACTTTTGATATTTTATGTACAGTATATAAGGTATATTTGCTGTCCTTTTGATATGTTATGTAAATTATATAATATATATTTGGTGTAGTTTTTGATATTTTACATAGGGTGTGTCATATATATTAACTGTCCTTTTTCATATTTTATTTAGAGTATATGATATACATTTGGTGTAATTTTTGATATTTTACATGCAGTATATTAAATGTAATTACTGTAGTTTTTGATAGTTTACTTACAGTATATATAACACATATTTGGTGTACTTTTTGATATTTTTTGTACATTATGTAATATATATTTACTGTACTTTTTGATATTTTATTTACACTATATAAAATATATTTGGCGTACTTTTAGTTAATATTATATGTAAAATATATGAAATATATTTACTGTACATTTTGATATTTTATGTACAGTATATATGATATGTATGGTGTACTTTTGATACTTTATGTAAATTATATAACATATATTTGCAGTTTTTGATATTTTACATTGAGTGTAATATATATTTACTGTGCTTTTTGATTTTTTTTACAGTATATAATATACGTTTGGTGTAATTTTTGATATTTTATGTACAGTATATTGAATATAATTACTGTAATTTTTGATAGTTTATTTACAGTGTATATAACACATATTTGGTGTACATTTTGATATTTTATGTACAGTATGTAATATATATTTACTGTAATTTTTGATATTTTATTTACAGTATATAAAATGTATTCGGTGTACTTTTAGTTAATATTATATGTACATTAAATGAAATATATTTACTATAGTTTTTGATATATTACGAACAGTATATAAGATATAATTGGTGTCTTTCCGATATTTTTTGTAAATTATATAATATATATTTGGTGTAATTTTTGATATTTTACATAGGGTGTGTAATATATATTTACTGTATTTTGGGTATTTTATTTACACTATATAATGTACATTTGGAGTAATTTTTGATATTTTATATATAGTATATTAAATATAATTACTGTAGTTTTTGATAGTTTATTTACAGTATATATACCACGTATTTGGTGTACTTTTTGATATTTTATGTACAGTATGTAATATATATTTTCTGTACTTTTTGATATTAAATTTACAGTATATAAAATGTATTTGGTGTACTTTTAGTTAATATTATATGCACAATATATGAAATATATTTACTGTGTTTTTGATATTTTATGTAATGTACAGAATATATATTTGGTGTCCTTTTGATATTTTATGTAAACTCTATAATATATATTTGGTGTAGTTTTTGATATTTTACATAGGGTGTGTAATATATATTTACTGTCCTTTTTCATATTTTATTTAGAGTATATAATATACATTTGGTGTAATTTTTGATATTTTATCTACAGTATATTAAACATAATTACTGTAGTTTTTGGTAGTTTATTTACAGTATATATAACACATATTTGGTGTACTTTTTGATATTTTATCTACACTATGTAATATATATTTACTGTACTATTTGAAATATTATTTACAGTATATAAAATGTATTTGTTGTACTTTTAGTTAATCTTATATGTACAATATATGAAACAAATTCCACAACTTTAGGTTTCCCTTTCCTAACCAAGCAGGACAGTCACTCATGTCATTGTGTTCTCCCGTGTCCTCCTCTGGAGATTCTTCACAGTCACCTCATTCATCAATAATATACCATATGTTCTTACTGCCATCATCCAGCAGCTCACCCCCAGCCACCCATGACTCTCCTGTCTGTCCCAGCTACTCTCCAACTACGCCCAGATTTCAGCGGGAGTCTCTACCCCACACCCCAGAAACACCTACAAACTCACAGACCTCAGTGAGATCCTCGCCAGTCTCTCTCACGTCTTCACCCCCAGCCCTTACGGACCCTCCAGTCTGTCCCAGCTACTCTCCAACCACGCCCACATTTCAGCGCGGGTCAGTTCCAGGAACCCAGGGATCACCACCAAGCCCTCCACTTTCACTGAGTTACTCCCCAGTCTCTAGCACGTCTTTATCTCCAACCCTCAGGGACTCGCCTGTCTGTCCCAGCTACTCTCCAAACACGCCCACACTTCAGCGGGAGTCCGTTGCAGGCACCCAGAAATCACCACCAAACTCACCAATTTCACTGCGTTACTCCCTAGTCTCTGTCATGTCTTCACCATCCCTCAGGGACTCTCCCGTCTGTCCCAGCTACTCTCCAACCACGCCCACATTTCAGCTGCAGTCAGTTCCAGGCACCCCGGAATCACCACCAAACTCCCCAATTTCACTCAGTTACTCCTCACTCTCTAGCACGTCTTTATCTCCAACCCTCAGGGACTCTCCTGTGTGTCCCAGCTACTCTCCAACCACGCCCACACTTCAGCGGGAGTCAGTTCCAAGCACCCAGGAAGCACCACCAAACTCACCAATTTCACTCACTTACTCTCCAGTCTCTCTCATGTCTTCACCAGCCCTCAGGGACTCTCCTGTCTGTCCCAGCTACTCTCCAACCACGCACACATTTCAGCTGGAGTCAGTTCCAGGCACCCCGGAGTCACCACCAAACTCACCAGTTTCACTGAGGTACTCCCCGGTCTCTCTCATGTCTTCACCCCCAGCCCTCAGGGACTCTCCTGTGTGTCCCAGCTACTCTCCAACCATGCCCAGATTTCAGCGGGAGTCAGTTCCAGGCACCCAGGTATCACCACCAAACTCCGCAGTTTCGCTGAGTTACTCCCCAGTCTCTGTCATGTCTTCACCCCCAGCCCCCTGGGACTCTCCTGTCTGTCCCAGCTACTCTCCCACCACGCCCAGATTTCAGCGGCACTCAGCCTCCCACACTCCGGAATCACCTACAGACTCACAGACTTCACTGAGGTCCTCCCTGGTCTCTCTCAGGTCTTTGCCCTCAGCCCACAGGGACTCCTGTGTCTCTTTCAGCTACTCTCAAAACTTCGCTAGATTCCAGCTGGAGTCAGTTCCAGGCACCCACGATACACCACCGAACTCACGAATTTCACTGACTTACTCCCCAGTCTCCCTCATGTTCTCACCCCCAGCCCTCAAGGACTCTTCTGTCTCTCTCAGCTACACTCCGACCATCTCCAGATTTCACCTGGAGTCAGCTTCCCGCACCCAGGAATCACCTACAAACTCACGGACCTTACTGCAACCCTCCCCCATTTCTTTCACCTCTTCACCCCCTGCCTTCAGGGACTCTCCTGGGTCTCCCAGCTTCTCTGCAGCCTTCCCCACATTTCTGCCACAGTCAGCCCCAGGCACTCAGGACAACCCTAGACACTCACAGGCCTCACGAGACTATCTCCCTATGACCTGTACCTATACAGGGATGGCTCCCACGCATCCCTCAGTGATCCCAAACCCATCTCCACTTACACTCAGACACTCCCAGGGCCTGACAGCTACTCCCCGTTATTGTCCTTCAGTTCGAAGCCCTGGCCAATCTACGAGCCCACATGACGCAGTTACCTGGCCATTTCTCCACGGTTCCCGTGAGGGCCCCACACCCAGCCGCACAAGAGCCCCTCTGCATTCCGTCCTCACACGCAGGCTTGTCCATCTACTTGCTACTGTCACACTCTTGCCAGCAGAAGAGGCCCCTGTAATGGCCGATATCACCACCCAGTCTATCCTCACCCCACAGCTGTGCAGCGGGACCCTCCTGCTGGCCCACATGGCTGCCAGAGCCCATGCTGGCACGACGCTCCAGCAGGTTGGCGTCCCTGTGGGCCACACTGCCGGTGACATGGCTAGCATGACCCTCCTTCCTGGCAGTGACACTGTTGATGTGAACCCCAGTTTCACATCTGTCATTTGTAAATAGGACCATTTTCCCTTTTCGCTCTCCCTTCCATTCACAGGGCTTCTCATTCTCTCTCTTTCTGCCTCCGTTTCAGATATTTACTCACTTTTTTCTCTCTCACTATGTCTGCCGTGGTCTCCATGAGAGTGCGCCACAGAAGATTCCCCCATTAAAAGTCATGAATTGAGTGGCTTTTAGTATACCTGTGGTGGTGCACATTCAATTTTAATTCGCAATCCATTGTAGAACGTCTTATCACCCCCGACCAGAGAAAAACCCTGTAGACATTAGTCACTCCTCATTCTGTCTCAAACCTTCTCCCTGACCCTCAGCCCTAGGTAGCAACTACCTAGTGCGATCAATCCCATATGCATAGATTTCCATATTGTGGACATTTCCTATCAACGGAATTGCACAATAGGTGAGCTGTTATGACTGACACAACACGTAGCACAATATTTTCAAGATTCATCCACATTGTAGGCTTACCCACAGGGGGAAACCATTTTTTGGGGGGTTTTAGTAACACCGGGTGTTTTCTCCTTCCTTTCGTCCTTCTTTCCTTCCTTCCTACCTTCCTTCCTTCCTTCCTACCTTCCTTCTTTCTTTCCTTCCTTCCTTCCTTCCTCCTATTTCTCTCTTACTCCTTCTGCCCTCTCTCTTTCATATGCCTTAGGTGCATCCCACATTCTGCGTTTTTTGGGAGAAATCCTCGACAGGTGCAGGAAAATTGTGTTATTGTAACTATTTACCGCTATCTCTCTTTCACGGCTCTCCATCAGTTGTGAACATCTATTGGTTTATCCCAAGTCATTAAGCATATTTTTATTAGGTACACCTGTTTTTCCTTATACAGCTGTTTCTGGACTATAGGGTCGCATACTCATAAACCCACTGTAACTCAGAAACGCATCTAATATTCCAATAATCCCATCATAACGTTGAAAAATCATAAATCAAACCACCGTAAGTCACGGTGTGTCCGTGGATATGGGCGTCATCAATTCCATTGTATTCAGTAATGCTGTACACCATTAACAATGGCAGACTGATTGGGAGTGGATATTGATAGCATTATAAAAGTCAGTTATTAGAGGGATACTTCTTTAACCTGACTGAAGAACTGATCTAATGGCTTTAGTACAGTGCATGATTATGTGAGATGTTTTGAGACAGAGTAGTACATTTGTGAATGAAGTTTTTTCACTTAGTAGGAACCATTGTGTGTGGAAAAGTGAGAAAATTGCTTTCTGCTGTAGAGTCTGGCATTCATTGTAGACTTAAGCTTATTTTTCTGTGAGCAAATCTTATTCAATAAAATACTACTCTTTATACTAAAAAACAAAAACTGTGGTGATGTGTGGTCATTATGCTCAGCAAACTAATCCAGGGAAAGAAAACCAAACGCCACATTCTCACTTATAATGAGAGCTGAAAAATGAGATGACATGGACACAGGAAGGGGAACAACACTCACTGGGGCCTTTCGGGAGGCAGAGCGTTAAGAAAAACAGCTACTGCATGCTGGGCTTAATAGCTAGGTGATGGGTTGACAGGTGCAGCAAACCACCATGGCACACGTTTACCTTAGTAACAAATCTGCACATCCTGCACATATACCCCAGAACTTAGAAACGAAACGAAACAAAAGAAAACGAAAAAGCAATAGCAAAACGCTAAAGGCAAAATAAAGTTTCAAACTCAGAACGTGACAGACCAATGTTTGGTTCAAATCATGGTTCTCAACCCAGGTGCCATAAGGCCAGGATAAAGAATTTGATTACATATTGTAAATAAGACATGCAGCAAATGACCAGAAAGATTATTCTCAACATATGTGTGTCTTCTAATTCAATGGTGACGCTATCTACCGGGACATAGCTTTAGATTCCAAAGGGCCGAGTCCCGCCAGACAGGCCTCCCACACTAATAACAATGGGAAGCCCCACGTTGTTTTACCTGTGCTTCTCAGCAACTGGCTATAAATCAGGTTGCCACCACTCCCAGATTTAGTTGCATTCATTGGCTGGAAGAGCTCACAGCACGCAGGGAAACACTTACATTTGCCGTTGTATTTTAGCGGACTTTGCCAAAAGTTCAGAAATAAATGCGGGGCCCGGCGTGTGGGGAGGGGTGCACTACCTTCCAGGAAGTGTTATCCACAAGCTCTCTGAACCCAGTCCTTTTGGGTTTTTATGGAGACCTCATTCTATAGGCATGACGGGTTAAACCATAGGCTATTGGTGATCAACTCCACCTGAGGCTCTCAACCCTCCCTGGAAATTGGGGTTGAGGCTTTGCCATTCTCAGTCTGACTAAAAGAATTTACCCAAACGGAATTTTAAAACAGATGAGCATAACTGGAATCTTAATTAGATGATTGGATTATCTGGAGCCACACCTTGATATTCCTAACCCGAGCACCCTCATCCAACGAATGCTCCACCCAACTGGCTCCCAAGTCTCTACGTGGTTCCAGAGCAAAAGAATGTTTCTACAACGCATATCTCCACCTTTTCTTCAAAGTCTTTTCCCTTACACGGAAAGACTTCTTAAACTGCCATGCATCCGGATCAGGGGGAGGTATTGTTACACCGCAGATCTGTGGATCTCCGGGGTTTGATTGTGGCAAGGATGCTGCTGGTGTCAAAACCACAACGTGGGAACCACAGAACCACTAGTTGGTTTTCAGTGTTTCAGTGCATACAATTCCTAATATATCTGGCCAAGAAAACTTGTAAGTTCTTAGATTGTCCCAAAGGTGGCGCATGAAATCAAAGCAGGAGAGCAGTTTCCTACCAGGTGTAGCCAGGGAAAGTTGGGGGTGACTGATGGAAAGGAGGAGTGAAGCTCCGCCCTTTCCGCTGCTAGGCTGCGCCCGAGGCTATTTAAACCCACCCTGGCTGGCCTGTACTCAGATCTTCGCGGAGCGGATCAGCGGCCGGAGCGGTTGGCGGACTCTGCGTTGACTTGGAGCTCACAGCGTCTTGCGACTTGGAAGCGGATTCAGAGGACAGGACAGAACACTTGGGCAAGTGAATCTCTGTCTGTCTGTCTGTCTGTCTGTCTGTCTGTCTCATTGGTTGGTTGATTTCCATTTTCTTAAGGGGCACATACCTCACACCGCACACACACACACACACGCACACACACTCCTTCCTTCTGCGAGTTAGAAAATTAGTAGGGGCCCCTGGGAGCTGCAGGTTTCCTAATCATGTCTGCACCTAAGAACAGTAGGGTCTTGTCCGGCTCTTCTTATGAACGGTCCCCCAGCACGGACTCCCCAAGGTCCATGCGAGCCTCACCCAGCTTCTCCCTCTCCCCTCTCAGAAACTCAGGCTTCAGGGGAAGCTCCTCACCAGGGATCCGGAGCTACCATTCACCATCCCCTAGGGCTTCACCACACTCACCTCTGTCATCACCAGAATCCCACAAGCTCCCATTTCCCTGTCCTCACCGTGATGGGCAATCAATGAAGCCATTGGGCTCTCCCGTGTCCTCCTCTGAGGATTCCTCAGAGTCCCCACGTTCATCAATAATATACCACATGTTCTTACTGCCATCACCCAGCAGCTCACCCCCAGCTCTCGGGGGATCTCCTGTGTCTCCCAGCTACTCTCCAAACAACCCCAGATTTCAGCTGGAGTCAGCCCCCCACACCCGGGAATCACCTACAAACTCACGAGCCTCACGGTGCTCCACCCCTGTGTCTTTCATCTCTTCACCCCCAGGCCTCAGGGACTCTCCTGTGGCTCCCAGTTACTCTCCAGCCATCCCCAGGTTCCTGCGGGAGTCAGCCCCATGCACCCAGGAGTCCCCCAGAGACTCACACGTCTCGGGAGAATATGAGCGGTCCCCCAGCCCTGACTCCTCAAGATTCATGCCTGCCTCACCCAGCTTCTCCCTCTCCCCTCCCAGAAACTCAGACCCAAGGGGCAGCTCCTCACCAGGGATGTGGAAGTACTCTACATCACCCCGCAGGGCTTCACCACTCTCACATCCATCATCAACAGAATTCCACAACTTTACGTTTCCCTTTCCTAACCAAGCAGGACAGTCACTCATGTCATTGTGTTCTCCCGTGTCCTCCTCTGGAGATTCTTCACAGTCACCTCATTCATCAATAATATACCATATGTTCTTACTGCCATCATCCAGCAGCTCACCCCCAGCCACCCATGACTCTCCTGTCTGTCCCAGCTACTCTCCAACTACGCCCAGATTTCAGCGGGAGTCTCTACCCCACACCCCAGAAACACCTACAAACTCACAGACCTCAGTGAGATCCTCGCCAGTCTCTCTCACGTCTTCACCCCCAGCCCTTACGGACCCTCCAGTCTGTCCCAGCTACTCTCCAACCACGCCCACATTTCAGCGCGGGTCAGTTCCAGGAACCCAGGGATCACCACCAAGCCCTCCACTTTCACTGAGTTACTCCCCAGTCTCTAGCACGTCTTTATCTCCAACCCTCAGGGACTCGCCTGTCTGTCCCAGCTACTCTCCAAACACGCCCACACTTCAGCGGGAGTCCGTTGCAGGCACCCAGAAATCACCACCAAACTCACCAATTTCACTGCGTTACTCCCTAGTCTCTGTCATGTCTTCACCATCCCTCAGGGACTCTCCCGTCTGTCCCAGCTACTCTCCAACCACGCCCACATTTCAGCTGCAGTCAGTTCCAGGCACCCCGGAATCACCACCAAACTCCCCAATTTCACTCAGTTACTCCTCACTCTCTAGCACGTCTTTATCTCCAACCCTCAGGGACTCTCCTGTGTGTCCCAGCTACTCTCCAACCACGCCCACACTTCAGCGGGAGTCAGTTCCAAGCACCCAGGAAGCACCACCAAACTCACCAATTTCACTCACTTACTCTCCAGTCTCTCTCCTGTCTTCACCAGCCCTCAGGGACTCTCCTGTCTGTCCCAGCTACTCTCCAACCACGCACACATTTCAGCTGGAGTCAGTTCCAGGCACCCCGGAGTCACCACCAAACTCACCAGTTTCACTGAGGTACTCCCCGGTCTCTCTCATGTCTTCACCCCCAGCCCTCAGGGACTCTCCTGTGTGTCCCAGCTACTCTCCAACCATGCCCAGATTTCAGCGGGAGTCAGTTCCAGGCACCCAGGTATCACCACCAAACTCAGCAGTTTCGCTGAGTTACTCCCCAGTCTCTGTCATGTCTTCACCCCCAGCCCCCTGGGACTCTCCTGTCTGTCCCAGCTACTCTCCCACCACGCCCAGATTTCAGCGGCACTCAGCCTCCCACACTCCGGAATCACCTACAGACTCACAGACTTCACTGAGGTCCTCCCTGGTCTCTCTCAGGTCTTTGCCCTCAGCCCACAGGGACTCCTGTGTCTCTTTCAGCTACTCTCAAAACTTCGCTAGATTCCAGCTGGAGTCAGTTCCAGGCACCCACGATACACCACCGAACTCACGAATTTCACTGACTTACTCCCCAGTCTCCCTCATGTTCTCACCCCCAGCCCTCAAGGACTCTTCTGTCTCTCTCAGCTACACTCCGACCATCTCCAGATTTCACCTGGAGTCAGCTTCCCGCACCCAGGAATCACCTACAAACTCACGGACCTTACTGCAACCCTCCCCCATTTCTTTCACCTCTTCACCCCCTGCCTTCAGGGACTCTCCTGGGTCTCCCAGCTTCTCTGCAGCCTTCCCCACATTTCTGCCACAGTCAGCCCCAGGCACTCAGGACAACCCTAGACACTCACAGGACTCACGAGACTATCTCTCTATGACCTGTACCTATACAGGGATGGCTCCCACGCATCCCTCAGTGATCCCAAACCCATCTCCACTTACACTCAGACACTCCCAGGGCCTGACAGCTACTCCCCGTTATTGTCCTTCAGTTCGAAGCCCTGGCCAATCTACGAGCCCACATGACGCAGTTACCTGGCCATTTCTCCACGGTTCCCGTGAGGGCCCCACACCCAGCCGCACAAGAGCCCCTCCTGCATTCCGTCCTCACACGCAGGCTTGTCCATCTACTTGCTACTGTCACACTCTTGCCAGCAGAAGAGGCCCCTGTAATGGCCGATATCACCACCCAGTCTATCCTCACCCCACAGCTGTGCAGCGGGACCCTCCTGCTGGCCCACATGGCTGCCAGAGCCCATGCTGGCACGACGCTCCAGCAGGTTGGCGTCCCTGCGGGCCACACTGCCGGTGACATGGCTAGCATGACCCTCCTTCCTGGCAGTGACACTGTTGATGTGAACCCCAGTTTCACATCTGTCATTTGTAAATAGGACCATTTTCCCTTTTCGCTCTCCCTTCCATTCACAGGGCTTCTCATTCTCTCTCTTTCTGCCTCCGTTTCAGATATTTACTCACTTTTTTCTCTCTCACTATGTCTGCCGTGGTCTCCATGAGAGTGCGCCACAGAAGATTCCCCCATTAAAAGTCATGAATTGAGTGGCTTTTAGTATACCTGTGGTGGTGCACATTCAATTTTAATTCGCAATCCATTGTAGAACGTCTTATCACCCCCGACCAGAGAAAAACCCTGTAGACATTAGTCACTCCTCATTCTGTCTCAAACCTTCTCCCTGACCCTCAGCCCTAGGTAGCAACTACCTAGTGCGATCAATCCCATATGCATAGATTTCCATATTGTGGACATTTCCTATCAACGGAATTGCACAATAGGTGAGCTGTTATGACTGACACAACACGTAGCACAATATTTTCAAGATTCATCCACATTGTAGGCTTACCCACAGGGGGAAACCATTTTTTGGGGGGTTTTAGTAACACCGGGTGTTTTCTCCTTCCTTTCGTCCTTCTTTCCTTCCTTCCTACCTTCCTTCCTTCCTTCCTACCTTCCTTCTTTCTTTCCTTCCTTCCTTCCTTCCTCCTATTTCTCTCTTACTCCTTCTGCCCTCTCTCTTTCATATGCCTTAGGTGCATCCCACATTCTGCGTTTTTTGGGAGAAATCCTCGACAGGTGCAGGAAAATTGTGTTATTGTAACTATTTACCGCTATCTCTCTTTCACGGCTCTCCATCAGTTGTGAACATCTATTGGTTTATCCCAAGTCATTAAGCATATTTTTATTAGGTACACCTGTTTTTCCTTATACAGCTGTTTCTGGACTATAGGGTCGCATACTCATAAACCCACTGTAACTCAGAAACGCATCTAATATTCCAATAATCCCATCATAACGTTGAAAAATCATAAATCAAACCACCGTAAGTCACGGTGTGTCCGTGGATATGGGCGTCATCAATTCCATTGTATTCAGTAATGCTGTACACCATTAACAATGGCAGACTGATTGGGAGTGGATATTGATAGCATTATAAAAGTCAGTTATTAGAGGGATACTTCTTTAACCTGACTGAAGAACTGATCTAATGGCTTTAGTACAGTGCATGATTATGTGAGATGTTTTGAGACAGAGTAGTACATTTGTGAATGAAGTTTTTTCACTTAGTAGGAACCATTGTGTGTGGAAAAGTGAGAAAATTGCTTTCTGCTGTAGAGTCTGGCATTCATTGTAGACTTAAGCTTATTTTTCTGTGAGCAAATCTTATTCAATAAAATACTACTCTTTATACTAAAAAACAAAAACTGTGGTGATGTGTGGTCATTATGCTCAGCAAACTAATCCAGGGAAAGAAAACCAAACGCCACATTCTCACTTATAATGAGAGCTGAAAAATGAGATGACATGGACACAGGAAGGGGAACAACACTCACTGGGGCCTTTCGGGAGGCAGAGCGTTAAGAAAAACAGCTACTGCATGCTGGGCTTAATAGCTAGGTGATGGGTTGACAGGTGCAGCAAACCACCATGGCACACGTTTACCTTAGTAACAAATCTGCACATCCTGCACATATACCCCAGAACTTAGAAACGAAACGAAACAAAAGAAAACGAAAAAGCAATAGCAAAACGCTAAAGGCAAAATAAAGTTTCAAACTCAGAACGTGACAGACCAATGTTTGGTTCAAATCATGGTTCTCAACCCAGGTGCCATAAGGCCAGGATAAAGAATTTGATTACATATTGTAAATAAGACATGCAGCAAATGACCAGAAAGATTATTCTCAACATATGTGTGTCTTCTAATTCAATGGTGACGCTATCTACCGGGACATAGCTTTAGATTCCAAAGGGCCGAGTCCCGCCAGACAGGCCTCCCACACTAATAACAATGGGAAGCCCCACGTTGTTTTACCTGTGCTTCTCAGCAACTGGCTATAAATCAGGTTGCCACCACTCCCAGATTTAGTTGCATTCATTGGCTGGAAGAGCTCACAGCACGCAGGGAAACACTTACATTTGCCGTTGTATTTTAGCGGACTTTGCCAAAAGTTCAGAAATAAATGCGGGGCCCGGCGTGTGGGGAGGGGTGCACTACCTTCCAGGAAGTGTTATCCACAAGCTCTCTGAACCCAGTCCTTTTGGGGTTTTATGGAGACCTCATTCTATAGGCATGACGGGTTAAACCATAGGCTATTGGTGATCAACTCCACCTGAGGCTCTCAACCCTCCCTGGAAATTGGGGTTGAGGCTTTGCCATTCTCAGTCTGACTAAAAGAATTTACCCAAACGGAATTTTAAAACAGATGAGCATAACTGGAATCTTAATTAGATGATTGGATTATCTGGAGCCACACCTTGATATTCCTAACCCGAGCACCCTCATCCAACGAATGCTCCACCCAACTGGCTCCCAAGTCTCTACGTGGTTCCAGAGCAAAAGAATGTTTCTACAACGCATATCTCCACCTTTTCTTCAAAGTCTTTTCCCTTACACGGAAAGACTTCTTAAACTGCCATGCATCCGGATCAGGGGGAGGTATTGTTACACCGCAGATCTGTGGATCTCCGGGGTTTGATTGTGGCAAGGATGCTGCTGGTGTCAAAACCACAACGTGGGAACCACAGAACCACTAGTTGGTTTTCAGTGTTTCAGTGCATACAATTCCTAATATATCTGGCCAAGAAAACTTGTAAGTTCTTAGATTGTCCCAAAGGTGGCGCATGAAATCAAAGCAGGAGAACAGTTTCCTACGAGGTGTAGCCTGGGAAAGTTGGGGGTGACTGATGGAAAGGAGGAGTGAAGCTCCGCCCTTTCCGCTGCTAGGCTGCGCCCGAGGCTATTTAAACCCACCCTGGCTGGCCTGTACTCAGATCTTCGCGGAGCGGATCAGCGGCCGGAGCGGTTGGCGGACTCTGCGTTGACTTGGAGCTCACAGCGTCTTGCGACTTGGAAGCGGATTCAGAGGACAGGACAGAACACTTGGGCAAGTGAATCTCTGTCTGTCTGTCTGTCTGTCTGTCTGTCTGTCTCATTGGTTGGTTGATTTCCATTTTCTTAAGGGGCACATACCTCACACCGCACACACACACACACGCACACACACTCCTTCCTTCTGCGAGTTAGAAAATTAGTAGGGGCCCCTGGGAGCTGCAGGTTTCCTAATCATGTCTGCACCTAAGAACAGTAGGGTCTTGTCCGGCTCTTCCTATGAACGGTCCCCCAGCACGGACTCCCCAAGGTCCATGCGAGCCTCACCCAGCTTCTCCCTCTCCCCTCTCAGAAACTCAGGCTTCAGGGGAAGCTCCTCACCAGGGATCCGGAGCTACCATTCACCATCCCCTAGGGCTTCACCACACTCACCTCTGTCATCACCAGAATCCCACAAGCTCCCATTTCCCTGTCCTCACCGTGATGGGCAATCAATGAAGCCATTGGGCTCTCCCGTGTCCTCCTCTGAGGATTCCTCAGAGTCCCCACGTTCATCAATAATATACCACATGTTCTTACTGCCATCACCCAGCAGCTCACCCCCAGCTCTCGGGGGATCTCCTGTGTCTCCCAGCTACTCTCCAAACAACCCCAGATTTCAGCTGGAGTCAGCCCCCCACACCCGGGAATCACCTACAAACTCACGAGCCTCACGGTGCTCCACCCCTGTGTCTTTCATCTCTTCACCCCCAGGCCTCAGGGACTCTCCTGTGGCTCCCAGTTACTCTCCAGCCATCCCCAGGTTCCTGCGGGAGTCAGCCCCATGCACCCAGGAGTCCCCCAGAGACTCACACGTCTCGGGAGAATATGAGCGGTCCCCCAGCCCTGACTCCTCAAGATTCATGCCTGCCTCACCCAGCTTCTCCCTCTCCCCTCCCAGAAACTCAGACCCAAGGGGCAGCTCCTCACCAGGGATGTGGAAGTACTCTACATCACCCCGCAGGGCTTCACCACTCTCACATCCATCATCAACAGAATTCCACAACTTTACGTTTCCCTTTCCTAACCAAGCAGGACAGTCACTCATGTCATTGTGTTCTCCCGTGTCCTCCTCTGGAGATTCTTCACAGTCACCTCATTCATCAATAATATACCATATGTTCTTACTGCCATCATCCAGCAGCTCACCCCCAGCCACCCATGACTCTCCTGTCTGTCCCAGCTACTCTCCAACTACGCCCAGATTTCAGCGGGAGTCTCTACCCCACACCCCAGAAACACCTACAAACTCACAGACCTCAGTGAGATCCTCGCCAGTCTCTCTCACGTCTTCACCCCCAGCCCTTACGGACCCTCCAGTCTGTCCCAGCTACTCTCCAACCACGCCCACATTTCAGCGCGGGTCAGTTCCAGGAACCCAGGGATCACCACCAAGCCCACCACTTTCACTGAGTTACTCCCCAGTCTCTAGCACGTCTTTATCTCCAACCCTCAGGGACTCGCCTGTCTGTCCCAGCTACTCTCCAAACACGCCCACACTTCAGCGGGAGTCCGTTGCAGGCACCCAGAAATCACCACCAAACTCACCAATTTCACTGCGTTACTCCCCAGTCTCTCTCATGTCTTCACCATCCCTCAGGGACTCTCCCGTCTGTCCCAGCTACTCTCCAACCACGCCCAAATTTCAGCTGCAGTCAGTTCCAGGCACCCCGGAATCACCACCAAACTCCCCAATTTCACTCAGTTACTCCTCACTCTCTAGCACGTCTTTATCTCCAACCCTCAGGGACTCTCCTGTGTGTCCCAGCTACTCTCCAACCACGCCCACACTTCAGCGGGAGTCAGTTCCAAGCACCCAGGAAGCACCACCAAACTCACCAATTTCACTCACTTACTCTCCAGTCTCTCTCATGTCTTCACCAGCCCTCAGGGACTCTCCTGTCTGTCCCAGCTACTCTCCAACCACGCACACATTTCAGCTGGAGTCAGTTCCAGGCACCCCGGAGTCACCACCAAACTCACCAGTTTCACTGAGGTACTCCCCGGTCTCTCTCATGTCTTCACCCCCAGCCCTCAGGGACTCTCCTGTGTGTCCCAGCTACTCTCCAACCATGCCCAGATTTCAGCGGGAGTCAGTTCCAGGCACCCAGGTATCACCACCAAACTCAGCAGTTTCGCTGAGTTACTCCCCAGTCTCTGTCATGTCTTCACCCCCAGCCCCCTGGGACTCTCCTGTCTGTCCCAGCTACTCTCCCACCACGCCCAGATTTCAGCGGCACTCAGCCTCCCACACTCCGGAATCACCTACAGACTCACAGACTTCACTGAGGTCCTCCCTGGTCTCTATCAGGTCTTTGCCCTCAGCCCACAGGGACTCTTGTGTCTCTTTCAGCTACTCTCAAAACTTCGCTAGATTCCAGCTGGAGTCAGTTCCAGGCACCCACGATACACCACCGAACTCACGAATTTCACTGACTTACTCCCCAGTCTCCCTCATGTTCTCACCCCCAGCCCTCAAGGACTCTTCTGTCTCTCTCAGCTACACTCCGACCATCTCCAGATTTCACCTGGAGTCAGCTTCCCGCACCCAGGAATCACCTACAAACTCACGGACCTTACTGCAACCCTCCCCCATTTCTTTCACCTCTTCACCCCCTGCCTTCAGGGACTCTCCTGGGTCTCCCAGCTTCTCTGCAGCCTTCCCCACATTTCTGCCACAGTCAGCCCCAGGCACTCAGGACAACCCTAGACACTCACAGGACTCACGAGACTATCTCTCTATGACCTGTACCTATACAGGGATGGCTCCCACGCATCCCTCAGTGATCCCAAACCCATCTCCACTTACACTCAGACACTCCCAGGGCCTGACAGCTACTCCCCGTTATTGTCCTTCAGTTCGAAGCCCTGGCCAATCTACGAGCCCACATGACGCTGTTACCTGGCCATTTCTCCACGGTTCCCGTGAGGGCCCCACACCCAGCCGCACAAGAGCCCCTCCTGCATTCCGTCCTCACACGCAGGCTTGTCCATCTACTTGCTACTGTCACACTCTTGCCAGCAGAAGAGGCCCCTGTAATGGCCGATATCACCACCCAGTCTATCCTCACCCCACAGCTGTGCAGCGGGACCCTCCTGCTGGCCCACATGGCTGCCAGAGCCCATGCTGGCACGACGCTCCAGCAGGTTGGCGTCCCTGCGGGCCACACTGCCGGTGACATGGCTAGCATGACCCTCCTTCCTGGCAGTGACACTGTTGATGTGAACCCCAGTTTCACATCTGTCATTTGTAAATAGGACCATTTTCCCTTTTCGCTCTCCCTTCCATTCACAGGGCTTCTCATTCTCTCTCTTTCTGCCTCCGTTTCAGATATTTACTCACTTTTTTCTCTCTCACTATGTCTGCCGTGGTCTCCATGAGAGTGCGCCACAGAAGATTCCCCCATTAAAAGTCATGAATTGAGTGGCTTTTAGTATACCTGTGGTGGTGCACATTCAATTTTAATTCGCAATCCATTGTAGAACGTCTTATCACCCCCGACCAGAGAAAAACCCTGTAGACATTAGTCACTCCTCATTCTGTCTCAAACCTTCTCCCTGACCCTCAGCCCTAGGTAGCAACTACCTAGTGCGATCAATCCCATATGCATAGATTTCCATGTTGTGGACATTTCCTATCAACGGAATTGCACAATAGGTGAGCTGTTATGACTGACACAACATGTAGCACAATATTTTCAAGATTCATCCACATTGTAGGCTTACCCACAGGGGGAAACCATTTTTTGGGGGGTTTTAGTAACACCGGGTGTTTTCTCCTTCCTTTCGTCCTTCTTTCCTTCCTTCCTACCTTCCTTCCTTCCTTCCTACCTTCCTTCTTTCTTTCCTTCCTTCCTTCCTTCCTCCTATTTGTCTCTTACTCCTTCTGCCCTCTCTCTTTCATATGCCTTAGGTGCATCCCACATTCTGCGTTTTTTGGGAGAAATCCTCGACAGGTGCAGGAAAATTGTGTTATTGTAACTATTTACCGCTATCTCTCTTTCACGGCTCTCCATCAGTTGTGAACATCTATTGGTTTATCCCAAGTCATTAAGCATATTTTTATTAGGTACACCTGTTTTTCCTTATACAGCTGTTTCTGGAGTATAGGGTCGCATACTCATAAACCCACTGTAACTCAGAAACGCATCTAATATTCCAATAATCCCATCATAACGTTGAAAAATCATAAATCAAACCACCGTAAGTCACGGTGTGTCCGTGGATATGGGCGTCATCAATTCCATTGTATTCAGTAATGCTGTACACCATTAACAATGGCAGACTGATTGGGAGTGGATATTGATAGCATTATAAAAGTCAGTTATTAGAGGGATACTTCTTTAACCTGACTGAAGAACTGATCTAATGGCTTTAGTACAGTGCATGATTATGTGAGATGTTTTGAGACAGAGTAGTACATTTGTGAATGAAGTTTTTTCACTTAGTAGGAACCATTGTGTGTGGAAAAGTGAGAAAATTGCTTTCTGCTGTAGAGTCTGGCATTCATTGTAGACTTAAGCTTATTTTTCTGTGAGCAAATCTTATTCAATAAAATACTACTCTTTATACTAAAAAACAAAAACAGTGGTGATGTGTGGTCATTATGCTCAGCAAACTAATCCAGGGAAAGAAAACCAAACGCCACATTCTCACTTATAATGAGAGCTGAAAAATGAGATGACATGGACACAGGAAGGGGAACAACACTCACTGGGGCCTTTCGGGAGGCAGAGCGTTAAGAAAAACAGCTACTGCATGCTGGGCTTAATAGCTAGGTGATGGGTTGACAGGTGCAGCAAACCACCATGGCACACGTTTACCTTAGTAACAAATCTGCACATCCTGCACATATACCCCAGAACTTAGAAACGAAACGAAACAAAAGAAAACGAAAAAGCAATAGCAAAACGCTAAAGGCAAAATAAAGTTTCAAACTCAGAACGTGACAGACCAATGTTTGGTTCAAATCATGGTTCTCAACCCAGGTGCCATAAGGCCAGGATAAAGAATTTGATTACATATTGTAAATAAGACATGCAGCAAATGACCAGAAAGATTATTCTCAACATATGTGTGTCTTCTAATTCAATGGTGACGCTATCTACCGGGACATAGCTTTAGATTCCAAAGGGCCGAGTCCCGCCAGACAGGCCTCCCACACTAATAACAATGGGAAGCCCCACGTTGTTTTACCTGTGCTTCTCAGCAACTGGCTATAAATCAGGTTGCCACCACTCCCAGATTTAGTTGCATTCATTGGCTGGAAGAGCTCACAGCACGCAGGGAAACACTTACATTTGCCGTTGTATTTTAGCGGACTTTGCCAAAAGTTCAGAAATAAATGCGGGGCCCGGCGTGTGGGGAGGGGTGCACTACCTTCCAGGAAGTGTTATCCACAAGCTCTCTGAACCCAGTCCTTTTGGGGTTTTATGGAGACCTCATTCTATAGGCATGACGGGTTAAACCATAGGCTATTGGTGATCAACTCCACCTGAGGCTCTCAACCCTCCCTGGAAATTGGGGTTGAGGCTTTGCCATTCTCAGTCTGACTAAAAGAATTTACCCAAACGGAATTTTAAAACAGATGAGCATAACTGGAATCTTAATTAGATGATTGGATTATCTGGAGCCACACCTTGATATTCCTAACCCGAGCACCCTCATCCAACGAATGCTCCACCCAACTGGCTCCCAAGTCTCTACGTGGTTCCAGAGCAAAAGAATGTTTCTACAACGCATATCTCCACCTTTTCTTCAAAGTCTTTTCCCTTACACGGAAAGACTTCTTAAACTGCCATGCATCCGGATCAGGGGGAGGTATTGTTACACCGCAGATCTGTGGATCTCCGGGGTTTGATTGTGGCAAGGATGCTGCTGGTGTCAAAACCACAACGTGGGAACCACAGAACCACTAGTTGGTTTCCAGTGTTTCAGTGCATACAATTCCTAATATATCTGGCCAAGAAAACTTGTAAGTTCTTAGATTGTCCCAAAGGTGGCGCATGAAATCAAAGCAGGAGAACAGTTTCCTACGAGGTGTAGCCTGGGAAAGTTGGGGGTGACTGATGGAAAGGAGGAGTGAAGCTCCGCCCTTTCCGCTGCTAGGCTGCGCCCGAGGCTATTTAAACCCACCCTGGCTGGCCTGTACTCAGATCTTCGCGGAGCGGATCAGCGGCCGGAGCGGTTGGCGGACTCTGCGTTGACTTGGAGCTCACAGCGTCTTGCGACTTGGAAGCGGATTCAGAGGACAGGACAGAACACTTGGGCAAGTGAATCTCTGTCTGTCTGTCTGTCTGTCTGTCTGTCTCATTGGTTGGTTGATTTCCATTTTCTTAAGGGGCACATACCTCACACCGCACACACACACACACGCACACACACTCCTTCCTTCTGCGAGTTAGAAAATTAGTAGGGGCCCCTGGGAGCTGCAGGTTTCCTAATCATGTCTGCACCTAAGAACAGTAGGGTCTTGTCCGGCTCTTCCTATGAACGGTCCCCCAGCACGGACTCCCCAAGGTCCATGCGAGCCTCACCCAGCTTCTCCCTCTCCCCTCTCAGAAACTCAGGCTTCAGGGGAAGCTCCTCACCAGGGATCCGGAGCTACCATTCACCATCCCCTAGGGCTTCACCACACTCACCTCTGTCATCACCAGAATCCCACAAGCTCCCATTTCCCTGTCCTCACCGTGATGGGCAATCAATGAAGCCATTGGGCTCTCCCGTGTCCTCCTCTGAGGATTCCTCAGAGTCCCCACGTTCATCAATAATATACCACATGTTCTTACTGCCATCACCCAGCAGCTCACCCCCAGCTCTCGGGGGATCTCCTGTGTCTCCCAGCTACTCTCCAAACAACCCCAGATTTCAGCTGGAGTCAGCCCCCCACACCCGGGAATCACCTACAAACTCACGAGCCTCACGGTGCTCCACCCCTGTGTCTTTCATCTCTTCACCCCCAGGCCTCAGGGACTCTCCTGTGGCTCCCAGTTACTCTCCAGCCATCCCCAGGTTCCTGCGGGAGTCAGCCCCATGCACCCAGGAGTCCCCCAGAGACTCACACGTCTCGGGAGAATATGAGCGGTCCCCCAGCCCTGACTCCTCAAGATTCATGCCTGCCTCACCCAGCTTCTCCCTCTCCCCTCCCAGAAACTCAGACCCAAGGGGCAGCTCCTCACCAGGGATGTGGAAGTACTCTACATCACCCCGCAGGGCTTCACCACTCTCACATCCATCATCAACAGAATTCCACAACTTTACGTTTCCCTTTCCTAACCAAGCAGGACAGTCACTCATGTCATTGTGTTCTCCCGTGTCCTCCTCTGGAGATTCTTCACAGTCACCTCATTCATCAATAATATACCATATGTTCTTACTGCCATCATCCAGCAGCTCACCCCCAGCCACCCATGACTCTCCTGTCTGTCCCAGCTACTCTCCAACTACGCCCAGATTTCAGCGGGAGTCTCTACCCCACACCCCAGAAACACCTACAAACTCACAGACCTCAGTGAGATCCTCGCCAGTCTCTCTCACGTCTTCACCCCCAGCCCTTACGGACCCTCCAGTCTGTCCCAGCTACTCTCCAACCACGCCCACATTTCAGCGCGGGTCAGTTCCAGGAACCCAGGGATCACCACCAAGCCCACCACTTTCACTGAGTTACTCCCCAGTCTCTAGCACGTCTTTATCTCCAACCCTCAGGGACTCGCCTGTCTGTCCCAGCTACTCTCCAAACACGCCCACACTTCAGCGGGAGTCCGTTGCAGGCACCCAGAAATCACCACCAAACTCACCAATTTCACTGCGTTACTCCCCAGTCTCTCTCATGTCTTCACCATCCCTCAGGGACTCTCCCGTCTGTCCCAGCTACTCTCCAACCACGCCCACATTTCAGCTGCAGTCAGCTCCAGGCACCCCGGAATCACCACCAAACTCCCCAATTTCACTCAGTTACTCCTCACTCTCTAGCACGTCTTTATCCCCAACCCTCAGGGACTCTCCTGTGTGTCCCAGCTACTCTCCAACCACGCCCACACTTCAGCGGGAGTCAGTTCCAAGCACCCAGGAAGCACCACCAAACTCCCCAATTTCACTCACTTACTCTCCAGTCCCTCTCCTGTCTTCACCAGCCCTCAGGGACTCTCCTGTCTGTCCCAGCTACTCTCCAACCACGCACACATTTCAGCTGGAGTCAGTTCCAGGCACCCCGGAGTCACCACCAAACTCACCAGTTTCACTGAGGTACTCCCCGGTCTCTCTCATGTCTTCACCCCCAGCCCTCAGGGACTCTCCTGTGTGTCCCAGCTACTCTCCAACCATGCCCAGATTTCAGCGGGAGTCAGTTCCAGGCACCCAGGTATCACCACCAAACTCAGCAGTTTCGCTGAGTTACTCCCCAGTCTCTGTCATGTCTTCACCCCCAGCCCCCTGGGACTCTCCTGTCTGTCCCAGCTACTCTCCCACCACGCCCAGATTTCAGCGGCACTCAGCCTCCCACACTCCGGAATCACCTACAGACTCACAGACTTCACTGAGGTCCTCCCTGGTCTCTCTCAGGTCTTTGCCCTCAGCCCACAGGGACTCCTGTGTCTCTTTCAGCTACTCTCAAAACTTCGCTAGATTCCAGCTGGAGTCAGTTCCAGGCACCCACGATACACCACCGAACTCACGAATTTCACTGACTTACTCCCCAGTCTCCCTCATGTTCTCACCCCCAGCCCTCAAGGACTCTTCTGTCTCTCTCAGCTACACTCCGACCATCTCCAGATTTCACCTGGAGTCAGCTTCCCGCACCCAGGAATCACCTACAAACTCACGGACCTTACTGCAACCCTCCCCCATTTCTTTCACCTCTTCATCCCCTGCCTTCAGGGACTCTCCTGGGTCTCCCAGCTTCTCTCCAGCCTTCCCCAGATTTCTGCCACAGTCAGCCCCAGGCACCCAGGACAACCCTAGACACTCACAGGCCTCACGAGACTATCTCCCTATGACCTGTACCTATACAGGGATGGCTCCCACGCATCCCTCAGTGACCCCAAACCCATCTCCACTTACACTCAGACACTCCCAGGGCCTGACAGCTACTCCCCGTTATTGTCCTTCAGTTCGAAGCCCTGGCCAATCTACTAGCCCACATGACGCAGTTACCTGGCCATTTCTCCACGGTTCCCGTGAGGGCCCCACACCCAGCCGCACAAGAGCCCCTCCTGCATTCCGTCCTCACACGCAGGCTTGTCCATCTACTTGCTACTGTCACACTCTTGCCAGCAGAAGAGGCCCCTGTAATGGCCGATATCACCACCCAGTCTATCCTCACCCCACAGCTGTGCAGCGGGACCCTCCTGCTGGCCCACATGGCTGCCAGAGCCCATGCTGGCACGACGCTCCAGCAGGTTGGCGTCCCTGCGGGCCACACTACCGGTGACATGGCTAGCATGACCCTCCTTCCTGGCAGTGACACTGTTGATGTGAACCCCAGTTTCACATCTGTCATTTGTAAATAGGACCATTTTCCCTTTTCGCTCTCCCTTCCATTCACAGGGCTTCTCATTCTCTCTCTTTCTGCCTCCGTTTCAGATATTTACTCACTTTTTTCTCTCTCACTACGTCTGCCGTGGTCTCCATGAGAGTGCGCCACAGAAGATTCCCCCATTAAAAGTCATGAATTGAGTGGCTTTTAGTATACCTGTGGTGGTGCACATTCAATTTTAATTCGCAATCCATTGTAGAACGTCTTATCACCCCCGACCAGAGAAAAACCCTGTAGACATTAGTCACTCCTCATTCTGTCTCAAACCTTCTCCCTGACCCTCAGCCCTAGGTAGCAACTACCTAGTGCGATCAATCCCATATGCATAGATTTCCATATTGTGGACATTTCCTATCAACGGAATTGCACAATAGGTGAGCTGTTATGACTGACACAACACGTAGCACAATATTTTCAAGATTCATCCACATTGTAGGCTTACCCACAGGGGGAAACCATTTTTTGGGGGGTTTTAGTAACACCGGGTGTTTTCTCCTTCCTTTCGTCCTTCTTTCCTTCCCTCCTTCCTTCCTTCCTACCTTCCTTCTTTCTTTCCTTCCTTCCTTCCTTCCTCCTATTTCTCTCTTACTCCTTCTGCCCTCTCTCTTTCATATGCCTTAGGTGCATCCCACATTCTGCGTTTTTTGGGAGAAATCCTCGACAGGTGCAGGAAAATTGTGTTATTGTAACTATTTACCGCTATCTCTCTTTCACGGCTCTCCATCAGTTGTGAACATCTATTGGTTTATCCCAAGTCACTAAGCATATTCTTATTAGGTACACCTGTTTTTCCTTATACAGCTGTTTCTGGAGTATAGGGTCGCATACTCATAAACCCACTGTAACTCAGAAACGCAACTAATATTCCAATAATCCCATCATAACGTTGAAAAATCATAAATCAAACCACCGTAAGTCACGGTGTGTCCGTGGATATGGGCGTCATCAATTCCATTGTATTCAGTAATGCTGTACACCATTAACAATGGCAGACTGATTGGGAGTGGATATTGATAGCATTATAAAAGTCAGTTATTAGAGGGATACTTCTTTAACCTGACTGAAGAACTGATCTAATGGCTTTAGTACAGTGCATGATTATGTGAGATGTTTTCAGACAGAGTAGTACATTTGTGAATGAAGTTTTTTCACTTAGTAGGAACCATTGTGTGTGGAAAAGTGAGAAAATTGCTTTCTGCTTTAGAGTCTGGCATTCATTGTAGACTTAAACTTATTTTTCTGTGAGCAAATCTTATTCAATAAAATACTACTCTTTATACTAAAAAACAAAAACAGTGGTGATGTGTGGTCATTATGCTCAGCAAACTAATCCAGGGAAAGAAAACCAAACGCCACATTCTCACTTATAATGAGAGCTGAAAAATGAGATGACATGGACACAGGAAGGGGAACAACACTCACTGGGGCCTTTCGGGAGGCAGAGCGTTAAGAAAAACAGCTACTGCATGCTGGGCTTAATACCTAGGTGATGGGTTGACAGGTGCAGCAAACCACCATGGCACACGTTTACCTTAGTAACAAATCTGCACATCCTGCACATATACCCCAGAACTTAGAAACGAAATGAAACAAAAGAAAACGAAAAAACAATAGCAAAACGCTAAAGGCAAAATAAAGTTTCAAACTCAGAACGTGACAGACCAATGTTTGGTTCAAATCATGGTTCTCAACCCAGGTGCCATAAGGCCAGGATAAAGAATTTGATTACATATTGTAAATAAGACATGCAGCAAATGACCAGAAAGATTATTCTCAACATATGTGTGTCTTCTAATTCAATGGTGACGCTATCTACCGGGACATAGCTTTAGATTCCAAAGGGCCGAGTCCCGCCAGACAGGCCTCCCACACTAATAACAATGGGAAGCCCCACGTTGTTTTACCTGTGCTTCTCAGCAACTGGCTATAAATCAGGTTGCCACCACTCCCAGATTTAGTTGCATTCATTGGCTGGAAGAGCTCACAGCACGCAGGGAAACACTTACATTTGCCGTTGTATTTTAGCGGACTTTGCCAAAAGTTCAGAAATAAATGCGGGGCCCGGCGTGTGGGGAGGGGTGCACTACCTTCCAGGAAGTGTTATCCACAAGCTCTCTGAACCCAGTCCTTTTGGGTTTTTATGGAGACCTCATTCTATAGGCATGACGGGTTAAACCATAGGCTATTGGTGATCAACTCCACCTGAGGCTCTCAACCCTCCCTGGAAATTGGGGTTGAGGCTTTGCCATTCTCAGTCTGACTAAAAGAATTTACCCAAACGGAATTTTAAAACAGATGAGCATAACTGGAATCTTAATTAGGTGATTGGATTATCTGGAGCCACACCTTGATATTCCTAACCCGAGCACCCTCATCCAACGAATGCTCCACCCAACTGGCTCCCAAGTCTCTACGTGGTTCCAGAGCAAAAGAATGTTTCTACAACGCATATCTCCACCTTTTCTTCAAAGTCTTTTCCCTTACACGGAAAGACTTCTTAAACTGCCATGCATCCGGATCAGGGGGAGGTATTGTTACACCGCAGATCTGTGGATCTCCGGGGTTTGATTGTGGCAAGGATGCTGCTGGTGTCAAAACCACAACGTGGGAACCACAGAACCACTAGTTGGTTTTCAGTGTTTCAGTGCATACAATTCCTAATATATCTGGCCAAGAAAACTTGTAAGTTCTTAGATTGTCCCAAAGGTGGCGCATGAAATCAAAGCAGGAGAACAGTTTCCTACGAGGTGTAGCCTGGGAAAGTTGGGGGTGACTGATGGAAAGGAGGAGTGAAGCTCCGCCCTTTCCGCTGCTAGGCTGCGCCCGAGGCTATTTAAACCCACCCTGGCTGGCCTGTACTCAGATCTTCGCGGAGCGGATCAGCGGCCGGAGCGGTTGGCGGACTCTGCGTTGACTTGGAGCTCACAGCGTCTTGCGACTTGGAAGCGGATTCAGAGGACAGGACAGAACACTTGGGCAAGTGAATCTCTGTCTGTCTGTCTGTCTGTCTGTCTGTCTCATTGGTTGGTTGATTTCCATTTTCTTAAGGGGCACATACCTCACACCGCACACACACACACACGCACACACACTCCTTCCTTCTGCGAGTTAGAAAATTAGTAGGGGCCCCTGGGAGCTGCAGGTTTCCTAATCATGTCTGCACCTAAGAACAGTAGGGTCTTGTCCGGCTCTTCCTATGAACGGTCCCCCAGCACGGACTCCCCAAGGTCCATGCGAGCCTCACCCAGCTTCTCCCTCTCCCCTCTCAGAAACTCAGGCTTCAGGGGAAGCTCCTCACCAGGGATCCGGAGCTACCATTCACCATCCCCTAGGGCTTCACCACACTCACCTCTGTCATCACCAGAATCCCACAAGCTCCCATTTCCCTGTCCTCACCGTGATGGGCAATCAATGAAGCCATTGGGCTCTCCCGTGTCCTCCTCTGAGGATTCCTCAGAGTCCCCACGTTCATCAATAATATACCACATGTTCTTACTGCCATCACCCAGCAGCTCACCCCCAGCTCTCGGGGGATCTCCTGTGTCTCCCAGCTACTCTCCAAACAACCCCAGATTTCAGCTGGAGTCAGCCCCCCACACCCGGGAATCACCTACAAACTCACGAGCCTCACGGTGCTCCACCCCTGTGTCTTTCATCTCTTCACCCCCAGGCCTCAGGGACTCTCCTGTGGCTCCCAGTTACTCTCCAGCCATCCCCAGGTTCCTGCGGGAGTCAGCCCCATGCACCCAGGAGTCCCCCAGAGACTCACACGTCTCGGGAGAATATGAGCGGTCCCCCAGCCCTGACTCCTCAAGATTCATGCCTGCCTCACCCAGCTTCTCCCTCTCCCCTCCCAGAAACTCAGACCCAAGGGGCAGCTCCTCACCAGGGATGTGGAAGTACTCTACATCACCCCGCAGGGCTTCACCACTCTCACATCCATCATCAACAGAATTCCACAACTTTACGTTTCCCTTTCCTAACCAAGCAGGACAGTCACTCATGTCATTGTGTTCTCCCGTGTCCTCCTCTGGAGATTCTTCACAGTCACCTCATTCATCAATAATATACCATATGTTCTTACTGCCATCATCCAGCAGCTCACCCCCAGCCACCCATGACTCTCCTGTCTGTCCCAGCTACTCTCCAACTACGCCCAGATTTCAGCGGGAGTCTCTACCCCACACCCCAGAAACACCTACAAACTCACAGACCTCAGTGAGATCCTCGCCAGTCTCTCTCACGTCTTCACCCCCAGCCCTTACGGACCCTCCAGTCTGTCCCAGCTACTCTCCAACCACGCCCACATTTCAGCGCGGGTCAGTTCCAGGAACCCAGGGATCACCACCAAGCCCACCACTTTCACTGAGTTACTCCCCAGTCTCTAGCACGTCTTTATCTCCAACCCTCAGGGACTCGCCTGTCTGTCCCAGCTACTCTCCAAACACGCCCACACTTCAGCGGGAGTCCGTTGCAGGCACCCAGAAATCACCACCAAACTCACCAATTTCACTGCGTTACTCCCCAGTCTCTCTCATGTCTTCACCATCCCTCAGGGACTCTCCCGTCTGTCCCAGCTACTCTCCAACCACGCCCACATTTCAGCTGCAGTCAGCTCCAGGCACCCCGGAATCACCACCAAACTCCCCAATTTCACTCAGTTACTCCTCACTCTCTAGCACGTCTTTATCCCCAACCCTCAGGGACTCTCCTGTGTGTCCCAGCTACTCTCCAACCACGCCCACACTTCAGCGGGAGTCAGTTCCAAGCACCCAGGAAGCACCACCAAACTCCCCAATTTCACTCACTTACTCTCCAGTCCCTCTCCTGTCTTCACCAGCCCTCAGGGACTCTCCTGTACATATTTGGTGTACTTTTTGATATTTTATGTACAGAATGTAATATATATTTACTGTACTTTTGATATTTTATTTACAGTATATAAAATGTATTTGGTGTACTTTCAGTTAATATTATATGTACAATGTATGAAATATATTTACTCTACATTTTGATATTTCATGTTCAGTATATAAGGTATATTTGGTGTCCTTTTGATATTTTATGTAAATTATATAATATATATTTGGTGAAGATTGTGATATTTTACATAGGGTGTGTAATATATATTTATTGTACTTTTTGATATTTTATTTACAGTATATAATATACATTCGGTGTAATTTTTTATATTTTATGTACAGTATATTTAATATAATTAGTGTAGTTTTGATAGTTTATTTACAGTATATATAACACATATTTGGTGTACTTTTTGATATTTTATGTACAGTATGTAATATATATTTACTGTAATTTTTGATAATTTATTTACAGTATATAAAATGTATTTGGTGTACTTTATTTAATATTATATATACAATATATGAAATATATTTACTGTACATTTTGATACTTTATGCACAGTATAGAAGATATATTTGGTGTCCTTTTGATAGTTTATGTAAATTTTATAATATATATTTGGTGAAGTTTGTGATATTTTACATAGGGTGTGAAATATATATTTACTGTTCTTTTTGATATTTTATTTACAGTATATAAAATGTATTTGGTGTACTTTTAGTTAACATTATATGTACAATATATGAAATATATTTACTGTAATTTTGATATTTTATGTACAGTATATAAGATATATTTGGTGTCCTTTTGATATTTTATGTAAATTACATAATATATATTTGGTGTAGATTGTGATATTTTACATAGGGTGTGTAAGATATATTTACTGTACTTTTTGATATTTTATTTACAGTAAATATTATACATTTGGTGTAATTTTTGATATTTTATGTACAGTATATTAAATATAATTACTGCAGTTTTTGATAGTTTATTTACAGTATATAAAACACAAATTTGGTGTACTGTTTGATATTTTATGTACAGAATGTAATATATATTTACTGTACTTTTGATATTTTATTTACAGTATATAAAATGTATTTGGTGTACTTTCAGTTAATATTATATGTACAATATATGAAATATATTTACTGTACATTTTGATATTTCATGTTCAGTATATAAGATATATTTGGTGTCCTTTTGATATTTTATGTAAATTATATAATATATATTTGGTGTAGTTTGTGATATTTTACATAGGGTGTGTAATATATATTTACTGTACTTTTTGGTATTTTCTTTACAGTAAATAATATATATTTGGTGTAATTTTTGATATTTTATGTACAGTATATTAAATATAATTAGTGTAGTTTTGATAGTTTATTTACATTATATATAACACATATTTGGTGTACTTTTTGATATATTATGTACAGTATGTAATATATATTTACTGTAATTTTTGATAATTTATTTACTGTATATAAAATGTATTTGGTGTACTTTTAGTTAATATTATATGTACAATATATGAAATATATATACTGTACTTTTTGATATTTTATGTACAGTATAATATATATATTTGGTGTCCTTTTGATATTTTATGTAAATTATATAGTATATATTTGGTGAAGTTTGTGATATTTTACATAGGGTGTGTAATATATATTTACTGTACTTTTGATATTTTATTTACAGTATATAAAATGTATTTGGTGTACTTTCAGTTAATATTATATGTACAATATATGAAATATATTTACTCTACATTTTGATATTTCATGTTCAGTATATAAGGTATATTTGGTGTCCTTTTGATATTTTATGTAAATTATATAATATATATTTGGTGAAGATTGTGATATTTTACATAGGGTGTGTAATATATATTTACTGTACTTTTTGATATTTTATTTACAGTATATAATATACATTCGGTGTAATTTTTTATATTTTATGTACAGTATATTTAATATAATTAGTGTAGTTTTAATAGTTTATTTACAGTATATATAACACATATTTGGTGTACTTTTTGATATTTTATGTACAGTATGTAATATATATTTACTGTAATTTTTGATAATTTATTTACAGTATATAAAATGTATTTGGTGTACTTTATTTAATATTATATATACAATATATGAAATATATTTACTGTACATTTTGATACTTTATGCACAGTATAGAAGATATATTTGGTGTCCTTTTGATAGTTTATGTAAATTTTATAATATATATTTGGTGAAGTTTGTGATATTTTACATAGGGTGTGAAATATATATTTACTGTTCTTTTTGATATTTTATTTACAGTATATAAAATGTATTTGGTGTACTTTTAGTTAACATTATATGTACAATATATGAAATATATTTACTGTAATTTTGATATTTTATGTACAGTATATAAGATATATTTGGTGTCCTTTTGATATTTTATGTAAATTACATAATATATATTTGGTGTAGATTGTGATATTTTACATAGGGTGTGTAAGATATATTTACTGTACTTTTTGATATTTTATTTACAGTAAATATTATACATTTGGTGTAATTTTTGATATTTTATGTACAGTATATTAAATATAATTACTGCAGTTTTTGATAGTTTATTTACAGTATATAAAACACAAATTTGGTGTACTATTTGATATTTTATGTACAGAGTGTAATATATATTTACTGTACTTTTGATATTTTATTTACAGTATATAAAATGTATTTGGTGTACTTTTAGTTAACATTATATGCACAATATATGAAATATATTTACTGTAATTTTGATATTTTATGTACAGTATATAAGATATATTTGGTGTCCTTTTGATATTTAATGTAAATTATATAATACATATTTGGTGTAGATTGTGATATTTTACTTAGGGTGTGTAAGATATATTTACTGTACTTTTTGATATTTTATTTACAGTAAATAATATACATTTGGTGTAATTTTTGATATTTTATGTACAGTATATTAAATATAATTACTACAGTTTTTGATAGTTTATTTACAGTATATATAACACATATTTGGTGTACTTTTTGATATTTTATGTACAGAATGTAATATATATTTACTGTACTTTTGATATTTTATTTACAGTATATAAAATGTATTTGGTGTACTTTCAGTTAATATTATATGTACAATATATGAAATATATTTACTCTACATTTTGATATTTCATGTTCAGTATATAAGGTATATTTGGTGTCCTTTTGATATTTTATGTAAATTATATAATATATATTTGGTGAAGATTGTGATATTTTACATAGGGTGTGTAATATATATTTATTGTACTTTTTGATATTTTATTTACAGTATATAATATACATTCGGTGTAATTTTTTATATTTTATGTACAGTATATTTAATGTAATTAGTGTAGTTTTAATAGTTTATTTACAGTATATATAACACATATTTGGTGTACTTTTTGATATTTTATGTACAGTATGTAATATATATTTACTGTAATTTTTGATAATTTATTTACAGTATATAAAATGTATTTGGTGTACTTTATTTAATATTATATATACAATATATGAAATATATTTACTGTACATTTTGATACTTTATGCACAGTATAGAAGATATATTTGGTGTCCTTTTGATAGTTTATGTAAATTTTATAATATATATTTGGTGAAGTTTGTGATATTTTACATAGGGTGTGAAATATATATTTACTGTTCTTTTTGATATTTTATTTACAGTATATAAAATGTATTTGGTGTACTTTTAGTTAACATTATATGTACAATATATGAAATATATTTACTGTAATTTTGATATTTTATGTACAGTATATAAGATATATTTGGTGTCCTTTTGATATTTTATGTAAATTACATAATATATATTTGGTGTAGATTGTGATATTTTACATAGGGTGTGTAAGATATATTTACTGTACTTTTTGATATTTTATTTACAGTAAATATTATACATTTGGTGTAATTTTTGATATTTTATGTACAGTATATTAAATATAATTACTGCAGTTTTTGATAGTTTATTTACAGTATATAAAACACAAATTTGGTGTACTTTTTGATATTTTATGTACAGAATGTAATATATATTTACTGTACATTTGATATTTTATTTACAGTATATAAAATGTATTTGGTGTACTTTCAGTTAATATTATATGTACAATATATGAAATATATTTACTCTACATTTTGATATTTCATGTTCAGTATATAAGGTATATTTGGTGTCCTTTTGATATTTTATGTAAATTATATAATATATATTTGGTGAAGATTGTGATATTTTACATAGGGTGTGTAATATATATTTATTGTACATTTTGATATTTTATTTACAGTATATAATATACATTCGGTGTAATTTTTTATATTTTTTGTACAGTATATTTAATATAATTAGTGTAGTTTTAATAGTTTATTTACAGTATATATAACACATATTTGGTGTACTTTTTGATATTTTATGTACAGTATGTAATATATATTTACTGTAATTTTTGATAATTTATTTACAGTATATAAAATGTATTTGGTGTACTTTATTTAATATTATATATACAATATATGAAATATATTTACTGTACATTTTGATACTTTATGCACAGTATAGAAGATATATTTGGTGTCCTTTTGATAGTTTATGTAAATTTTATAATATATATTTGGTGAAGTTTGTGATATTTTACATAGGGTGTGAAATATATATTTACTGTTCTTTTTGATATTTTATTTACAGTATATAAAATGTATTTGGTGTACTTTTAGTTAACATTATATGTACAATATATGAAATATATTTACTGTAATTTTGATATTTTATGTACAGTATATAAGATATATTTGGTGTCCTTTTGATATTTTATGTAAATTACATAATATATATTTGGTGTAGATTGTGATATTTTACATAGGGTGTGTAAGATATATTTACTGTACTTTTTGATATTTTATTTACAGTAAATATTATACATTTGGTGTAATTTTTGATATTTTATGTACAGTATATTAAATATAATTACTGCAGTTTTTGATAGTTTATTTACAGTATATAAAACACAAATTTGGTGTACTTTTTGATATTTTATGTACAGAGTGTAATATATATTTACTGTACTTTTGATATTTTATTTACAGTATATAAAATGTATTTGGTGTACTTTTAGTTAACATTATATGTACAATATATGAAATATATTTACTGTACATTTTGATATTTCATGTTCAGTATATAAGATATATTTGGTGTCCTTTTGATATTTTATGTAAATTATATAATACATATTTGGTGTAGTTTGTGATATTTTACTTAGGGTGTGTAAGATATATTTACTGTACTTTTTGGTATTTTCTTTACAGTAAATAATATACATTTGGTGTAATTTTTGATATTTTATGTACAGTATATTAAATATAATTACTACAGTTTTTGATAGTTTATTTACAGTATATATAACACATATTTGGTGTACTTTTTGATATTTTATGTACAGAATGTAATATATATTTACTGTACTTTTGATATTTTATTTACAGTATATAAAATGTATTTGGTGTACTTTCAGTTAATATTATATGTACAATATATGAAATATATTTACTCTACATTTTGATATTTCATGTTCAGTATATAAGGTATATTTGGTGTCCTTTTGATATTTTATGTAAATTATATAATATATATTTGGTGAAGATTGTGATATTTTACATAGGGTGTGTAATATATATTTATTGTACTTTTTGATATTTTATTTACAGTATATAATATACATTCGGTGTAATTTTTTATATTTTATGTACAGTATATTTAATATAATTAGTGTAGTTTTAATAGTTTATTTACAGTATATATAACACATATTTGGTGTACTTTTTGATATTTTATGTACAGTATGTAATATATATTTACTGTAATTTTTGATAATTTATTTACAGTATATAAAATGTATTTGGTGTACTTTATTTAATATTATATATACAATATATGAAATATATTTACTGTACATTTTGATACTTTATGCACAGTATAGAAGATATATTTGGTGTCCTTTTGATAGTTTATGTAAATTTTATAATATATATTTGGTGAAGTTTGTGATATTTTACATAGGGTGTGAAATGTATATTTACTGTTCTTTTTGATATTTTATTTACAGTATATAAAATGTATTTGGTGTACTTTTAGTTAACATTATATGTACAATATATGAAATATATTTACTGTAATTTTGATATTTTATGTACAGTATATAAGATATATTTGGTGTCCTTTTGATATTTTATGTAAATTACATAATATATATTTGGTGTAGATTGTGATATTTTACATAGGGTGTGTAAGATATATTTACTGTACTTTTTGATATTTTATTTACAGTAAATATTATACATTTGGTGTAATTTTTGATATTTTATGTACAGTATATTAAATATAATTACTGCAGTTTTTGATAGTTTATTTACAGTATATAAAACACAAATTTGGTGTACTTTTTGATATTTTATGTACAGAATGTAATATATATTTACTGTACTTTTGATATTTTATTTACAGTATATAAAATGTATTTGGTGTACTTTTAGTTAATATTATATGTACAATATATGAAATATATTTACTGTACATTTTGATATTTCATGTTCAGTATATAAGATATATTTGGTGTCCTTTTGATATTTTATGTAAATTATATAATATATATTTGGTGTAGTTTGTGATATTTTACATAGGGTGTGTAATATATATTTACTGTACTTTTTGGTATTTTCTTTACAGTAAATAATATATATTTGGTGTAATTTTTGATATTTTATGTACAGTATATTAAATATAATTAGTGTAGTTTTGATAGTTTATTTACATTATATATAACACATATTTGGTGTACTTTTTGATATATTATGTACAGTATGTAATATATATTTACTGTAATTTTTGATAATTTATTTACTGTATATAAAATGTATTTGGTGTACTTTTAGTTAATATTATATGTACAATATATGAAATATATTTACTGTACTTTTTGATATTTTATGTACAGTATAATATATATATTTGGTGTCCTTTTGATATTTTATGTAAATTATATAGTATATATTTGGTGAAGTTTGTGATATTTTACATAGGGTGTGTAATATATATTTACTGTACTTTTGATATTTTATTTACAGTATATAAAATGTATTTGGTGTACTTTCATTTAATATTATATGTACAATATATGAAATATATTTACTCTACATTTTGATATTTCATGTTCAGTATATAAGGTATATTTGGTGTCCTTTTGATATTTTATGTAAATTATATAGTATATATTTGGTGAAGTTTGTGATATTTTACATAGGGTGTGTAATATATATTTACTGTACTTTTTGATATTTTATTTACAGTATATAAAATGTATTTGGTGTACTTTCAGTTAACATTATATGCACAATATATGAAATATATTTACTGTAATTTTGATATTTTATGTACAGTATGTAATATATATTTACTGTAATTTTTGATAATTTATTTACTGTATATAAAATGTATTTGGTGTACTTTTAGTTAATATTATATGTACAATATATGAAATATATTTACTGTACTTTTTGATATTTTATGTACAGTATAATATATATATTTGGTGTCCTTTTGATATTTTATGTAAATTATATAGTATATATTTGGTGAAGTTTGTGATATTTTACATAGGGTGTGTAATATATATTTACTGTACTTTTTGATATTTTATTTACAGTAAATAATATACATTTGGTTTAATTTTTGATATTTTATGTACAGTATATTAAATATAATTACTGCAGTTTTTGATAGTTTATTTACAGTATATAAAACACAAATTTGGTGTACTTTTTGGTATTTTATGTACAGAGTGTAATATATATTTACTGTACTTTTGATATTTTATTTACAGTATATAAAATGTATTTGGTGTACTTTTAGTTAACATTATATGCACAATATATGAAATATATTTACTGTAATTTTGATATTTTATGTACAGTATATAAGATATATTTGGTGTCCTTTTGATATTTAATGTAAATTATATAATACATATTTGGTGTAGATTGTGATATTTTACTTAGGGTGTGTAAGATATATTTACTGTACTTTTTGATATTTTATTTACAGTAAATAATATACATTTGGTGTAATTTTTGATATTTTATGTACAGTATATTAAATATAATTACTACAGTTTTTGATAGTTTATTTACAGTATATATAACACATATTTGGTGTACTTTTTGATATTTTATGTACAGAATGTAATATATATTTACTGTACTTTTGATATTTTATTTACAGTATATAAAATGTATTTGGTGTACTTTCAGTTAATATTATATGTACAATATATGAAATATATTTACTCTACATTTTGATATTTCATGTTCAGTATATAAGGTATATTTGGTGTCCTTTTGATATTTTATGTAAATTATATAATATATATTTGGTGAAGATTGTGATATTTTACATAGGGTGTGTAATATATATTTATTGTACTTTTTGATATTTTATTTACAGTATATAATATACATTCGGTGTAATTTTTTATATTTTATGTACAGTATATTTAATATAATTAGTGTAGTTTTCATAGTTTATTTACAGTATATATAACACATATTTGGTGTAATTTTTGATATTTTATGTACAGTATGTAATATATATTTACTGTAATTTTTGATATTTTATTTACAGTATATAAAATGTATTTGGTGTACTTTTAGTTAACATTATATGCACAATATATGAAATATATTTACTGTAATTTTGATATTTTATGTACAGTATATAAGATATATTTGGTGTCCTTTTGATATTTTATGTAAATTACATAATATATATTTGGTGTAGATTGTGATATTTTACATAGGGTGTGTAAGATATATTTACTGTACTTTTTGATATTTTATTTACAGTAAATATTATACATTTGGTGTAATTTTTGATATTTTATGTACAGTATATTAAATATAATTACTGCAGTTTTTGATAGTTTATTTACAGTATATAAAACACAAATTTGGTGTACTTTTTGATATTTTATGTACAGAATGTAATATATATTTACTGTACTTTTGATATTTTATTTACAGTATATAAAATGTATTTGGTGTACTTTTAGTTAATATTATATGTACAATATATGAAATATATTTACTGTACATTTTGATATTTCATGTTCAGTATATAAGGTATATTTGGTGTCCTTTTGATATTTTATGTAAATTATATAATATATATTTGGTGAAGATTGTGATATTTTACATAGGGTGTGTAATATATATTTATTGTACTTTTTGATATTTTATTTACAGTATATAATATACATTCGGTGTAATTTTTTATATTTTATGTACAGTATATTTAATATAATTAGTGTAGTTTTAATAGTTTATTTACAGTATATATAACACATATTTGGTGTACTTTTTGATATTTTATGTACAGTATGTAATATATATTTACTGTAATTTTTGATAATTTATTTACAGTATATAAAATGTATTTGGTGTACTTTATTTAATATTATATATACAATATATGAAATATATTTACTGTACATTTTGATACTTTATGCACAGTATAGAAGATATATTTGGTGTCCTTTTGATAGTTTATGTAAATTTTATAATATATATTTGGTGAAGTTTGTGATATTTTACATAGGGTGTGAAATATATATTTACTGTTCTTTTTGATATTTTATTTACAGTATATAAAATGTATTTGGTGTACTTTTAGTTAACATTATATGTACAATATATGAAATATATTTACTGTAATTTTGATATTTTATGTACAGTATATAAGATATATTTGGTGTCCTTTTGATATTTTATGTAAATTACATAATATATATTTGGTGTAGATTGTGATATTTTACATAGGGTGTGTAAGATATATTTACTGTACTTTTTGATATTTTATTTACAGTAAATATTATACATTTGGTGTAATTTTTGATATTTTATGTACAGTATATTAAATATAATTACTGCAGTTTTTGATAGTTTATTTACAGTATATAAAACACAAATTTGGTGTACTTTTTGATATTTTATGTACAGAATGTAATATATATTTACTGTACATTTGATATTTTATTTACAGTATATAAAATGTATTTGGTGTACTTTTAGTTAATATTATATGTACAATATATGAAATATATTTACTGTACATTTTGATATTTCATGTTCAGTATATAAGATATATTTGGTGTCCTTTTGATATTTTATGTAAATTATATAATATATATTTGGTGTAGTTTGTGATATTTTACATAGGGTGTGTAATATATATTTACTGTACTTTTTGGTATTTTCTTTACAGTAAATAATATATATTTGGTGTAATTTTTGATATTTTATGTACAGTATATTAAATATAATTAGTGTAGTTTTGATAGTTTATTTACATTATATATAACACATATTTGGTGTACTTTTTGATATATTATGTACAGTATGTAATATATATTTACTGTAATTTTTGATAATTTATTTACTGTATATAAAATGTATTTGGTGTACTTTTAGTTAATATTATATGTACAATATATGAAATATATTTACTGTACTTTTTGATATTTTATGTACAGTATAATATATATATTTGGTGTCCTTTTGATATTTTATGTAAATTATATAGTATATATTTGGTGAAGTTTGTGATATTTTACATAGGGTGTGTAATATATATTTACTGTACTTTTTGATATTTTATTTACAGTAAATAATATACATTTGGTTTAATTTTTGATATTTTATGTACAGTATATTAAATATAATTACTGCAGTTTTTGATAGTTTATTTACAGTATATAAAACACAAATTTGGTGTACTTTTTGGTATTTTATGTACAGAGTGTAATATATATTTACTGTTCTTTTTGATATTTTATTTACAGTATATAAAATGTATTTGGTGTACTTTTAGTTAACATTATATGTACAATATATGAAATATATTTACTGTAATTTTGATATTTTATGTACAGTATATAAGATATATTTGGTGTCCTTTTGATATTTTATGTAAATTACATAATATATATTTGGTGTAGATTGTGATATTTTACATAGGGTGTGTAAGATATATTTACTGTACTTTTTGATATTTTATTTACAGTAAATATTATACATTTGGTGTAATTTTTGATATTTTATGTACAGTATATTAAATATAATTACTGCAGTTTTTGATAGTTTATTTACAGTATATATAACACATATTTGGTGTACTTTTTGATATTTTATGTACAGAATGTAATATATATTTACTGTACTTTTGATATTTTATTTACAGTATATAAAATGTATTTGGTGTACTTTCAGTTAATATTATATGTACAATATATGAAATATATTTACTCTACATTTTGATATTTCATGTTCAGTATATAAGGTATATTTGGTGTCCTTTTGATATTTTATGTAAATTATATAATATATGTTTGGTGAAGATTGTGATATTTTACATAGGGTGTGTAATATATATTTATTGTACTTTTTGATATTTTATTTACAGTATATAATATACATTCGGTGTAATTTTTTATATTTTATGTACAGTATATTAAATATAATTAGTGTAGTTTTGATAGTTTATTTACAGTATATATAACACATATTTGGTGTACTTTTTGATATTTTATGTACAGTATGTAATATATATTTACTGTAATTTTTGATAATTTATTTACAGTATATAAAATGTATTTGGTGTACTTTATTTAATATTATATATACAATATATGAAATATATTTACTGTACATTTTGATACTTTATGCACAGTATAGAAGATATATTTGGTGTCCTTTTGATAGTTTATTATAAATTTTATAATATATATTTGGTGAAGTTTGTGATACTTTACATAGGGTGTGAAATATATATTTACTGTTCTTTTTGATATATTATTTACAGTATATAAAATGTATTTGGTGTACTTTTAGTTAACATTATATGCACAATATATGAAATATATTTACTGTAATTTTGATATTTTATGTACAGTATATAAGATATATTTGGTGTCCTTTTGATATTTTATGTAAATTACATAATATATATTTGGTGTAGATTGTGATATTTTACATAGGGTGTGTAAGATATATTTACTGTACTTTTTGATATTTTATTTACAGTAAATATTATACATTTGGTGTAATTTTTGATATTTTATGTACAGTATATTAAATATAATTACTGCAGTTTTTGATAGTTTATTTACAGTATATAAAACACAAATTTGGTGTACTTTTTGATATTTTATGTACAGAATGTAATATATATTTACTGTACTTTTGATATTTTATTTACAGTATATAAAATGTATTTGGTGTACTTTTAGTTAATATTATATGTACAATATATGAAATATATTTACTGTACATTTTGATATTTCATGTTCAGTATATAAGATATATTTGGTGTCCTTTTGATATTTTATGTAAATTATATAATATATATTTGGTGTAGTTTGTGATATTTTACATAGGGTGTGTAATATATATTTACTGTACTTTTTGGTATTTTCTTTACAGTAAATAATATATATTTGGTGTAATTTTTGATATTTTATGTACAGTATATTAAATATAATTAGTGTAGTTTTGATAGTTTATTTACATTATAGATAACACATATTTGGTGTACTTTTTCATATATTATGTACAGTATGTAATATATATTTACTGTAATTTTTGATAATTTATTTACTGTATATAAAATGTATTTGGTGTACTTTTAGTTAATATTATATGTACAATATATGAAATATATTTACTGTACTTTTTGATATTTTATGTACAGCATAATATATATATTTGGTGTCCTTTTGATATTTTATGTAAATTATATAGTATATATTTGGTGAAGTTTGTGATATTTTACATAGGGTGTGTAATATATATTTACTGTACATTTTGATATTTTATTTACAGTAAATAATATACATTTGGTTTAATTTTTGATATTTTATGTACAGTATATTAAATATAATTACTGCAGTTTTTGATAGTTTATTTACAGTATATAAAACACAAATTTGGTGTACTTTTTGGTATTTTATGTACAGAGTGTAATATATATTTACTGTACTTTTGATATTTTATTTACAGTATATAAAATGTATTTGGTGTACTTTTAGTTAACATTGTATGCACAATATATGAAATATATTTACTGTAATTTTGATATTTTATGTACAGTATATAAGATATATTTGGTGTCCTTTTGATATTTAATGTAAATTATATAATACATATTTGGTGTAGATTGTGATATTTTACTTAGGGTGTGTAAGATATATTTACTGTACTTTTTGATATTTTATTTACAGTAAATAATATACATTTGGTGTAATTTTTGATATTTTATGTACAGTATATTAAATATAATTACTACAGTTTTTGATAGTTTATTTACAGTATATATAACACATATTTGGTGTACTTTTTGATATTTTATGTACAGAATGTAATATATATTTACTGTACTTTTGATATTTTATTTACAGTATATAAAATGTATTTGGTGTACTTTCAGTTAATATTATATGTACAATATATGAAATATATTTACTCTACATTTTGATATTTCATGTTCAGTATATAAGGTATATTTGGTGTCCTTTTGATATTTTATGTAAATTATATAATATATATTTGGTGAAGATTGTGATATTTTACATAGGGTGTGTAATATATATTTATTGTACTTTTTGATATTTTATTTACAGCATATAATATACATTCGGTGTAATTTTTTATATTTTATGTACAGTATATTAAATATAATTAGTGTAGTTTTGATAGTTTATTTACAGTATATATAACACATATTTGGTGTACTTTTTGATATATTATGTACAGTATGTAATATATATTTACTGTAATTTTTGATAATTTATTTACTGTATATAAAATGTATTTGGTGTACTTTTAGTTAATATTATATGTACAATATATGAAATATATTTACTGTACTTTTTGATATTTTATGTACAGTATATAAGATATATTTGGTGTCCTTTTGATATTTTATGTAAATTATATAGTATATATTTTGTGTAGATTGTGATATTTTACTTAGGGTGTGTAAGATATATTTACTGTACTTTTTGATATTTTATTTACAGTAAATAATATACATTTGGTTTAATTTTTGATATTTTATGTACAGTATATTAAATATAATTACTGCAGTTTTTGATAGTTTATTTACAGTATATAAAACACAAATTTGGTGTACTTTATGATATTTTATGTACAGAATGTAATATATATTTACTGTACATTTTGATATTTTACTTACAGTATATAAAATGTATTTGGTGTACTTTTAGTTAATATTATATGTACAATATATGAAATATATTTACTGTACATTTTGATATTTCATGTTCAGTATATAAGATATTTGGTGTCCTTTTGATATTTTATGTAAATTATATAATATATATTTGGTGTAGTTTGTGGTATTTTACATAGGGTGTGTAATATATATTTACTGTACTTTTTGGTATTTTCTTTACAGTAAATAATATATATTTGGTGTACTTTTTGATATTTTATGTACAGTATATTAAATATAATTAGTGTAGTTTTGATAGTTTATTTACAGTATATATAACACATATTTGGTGTACTTTTTGATATTTTATGTACAGTATGTAATATATATTTACTGTAATTTTTGATAATTTATTTACAGTATATAAAATGTATTTGGTGTACTTTTAGTTAATATTATATATACAATATATGAAATATATTTACTGTACATTTTGATATTTTATGTACAGTATAGAAGATATATTTGGTGTCCTTTTGATATTTTATGTAAATTATATAATATATATTTGGTGAAGTTTGTGATATTTTACATAGGGTGTGTAATATATATTTACTGTACTTTTTGATATTTTATTTACAGTATATAAAATGTATTTGGTGTACTTTTAGTTAATATTATATGTACAATATATGAAATATATTTACTGTACATTTTGATATTTCATGTTCAGTATATAAGGTATATTTGGTGTCCTTTTGATATTTTATGTAAATTATATAATATATATTTGGTGTAGATTGTGATATTTTACATAGGGTGTGTAAGATATATTTACTGTACTTTTTGATATTTTATTTACAGTAAATAATATACATTTGGTGTAATTTTTGATATTTTATGTACAGTATATTAAATATAATTACTGCAGTTTTTGATAGTTTATTTACAGTATATAAAACACAAATTTGGTGTACTTTTTGATATATTATGTACAGAATGTAATATATATTTACTGTACATTTTGATATTTTATTTACAGTATATAAAATGTATTTGGTGTACTTTTAGTTAATATTAAATGTACAATATATGAAATATATTTACTGTACATTTTGATATTTCATGTTCAGTATATAAGATATATTTGGTGTCCTTTTGATATTTTATGTAAATTATATAATATATATTTGGTGTAGTTTGTGATATTTTACATAGGGTGTGTAATATATATTTACTGAACTTTTTGGTATTTTCTTTACAGTTAATAATATATATTTGGTGTAATTTTTGATATTTTATGTACAGTATATTAAATATAATTAGTGTAGTTTTGATAGTTTATTTACAGTATATATTACACATATTTGGTGTACTTTTTGATATTTTATGTACAGTATGTGATATATATTTACTGTAATTTTTGATAATTTATTTACAGTATATAAAATGTATTTGGTGTACTTTTAGTTAATATTATATATACAATATATGAAATATATTTACTGTACATTTTGATATTTTATGTACAGTATAGAAGATATATTTGGTGTCCTTTTGATATTTTATGTAAATTATATAATATATATTTGGTGAAGTTTGTGATATTTTACATAGGGTGTGTAATATATATTTACTGTATTTTTCATATTTTATTTACAGTATATAAAATGTATTTGGTGTACTTTTAGTTAACATTATATGTACAATATATGAAATATATTTACTGTAATTTTGATATTTTATGTAGAGTATAGAAGATATATTTTGTGTCCTTTTGATATTTTATGTAAATTATATAATATATATTTGGTGTAGATTGTGATATTTTACATAGGGTGTGTAAGATATATTTACTGTACTTTTTGATATTTTATTTACAGTAAATAATATACATTTGGTTTAATTTTTGATATTTTATGTACAGTATATTAAACATAATTACTACAGTTTTTGATAGTTTATTTACAGTATATATAACACATATTTGGTGTACTTTTTGATATTTTATGTACAGAATGTAATATATATTTACTGTACTTTTGATATTTTATTTACAGTATATAAAATGTATTTGGTGTACTTTTAGTTAATATTATATGTACAATATATGAAATATATTTACTGTACATTTTGATATTTCATGTTCAGTATATAAGGTATATTTGCTGTCCTTTTGATATTTTATGTAAATTATATAATATATATTTGGTGTAGATTGTGATATTTTACATAGGGTGTGTAAGATATATTTACTGTACTTTTTGATATTTTATTTACAGTAAATAATATACATTTGGTGTAATTTTTGATATTTTATGTACAGTATATTATATATAATTACTGTGGATTTGATAGTTTATTTACAGTATATATTACACATATTTGGTGTACTTTTTGATATTTTATGTACAGTATGTAATATATATTTACTCTACTATTTGATATTTTATTTACAGTATATAAAATGTATTTGGTGTACTTTTAGTTAATATTATATGTACAATATATGAAATATATTTACGGTACATTTTGATATTTTATGTTCAGCATATAAGGTATATATGGTGTCCTTTTGATATTTTATGTAAATTACATAATATAAATTTGGTGTAGATTGTGATATTTTACATAGGGTGTGTAATATATATTTACTGTACATTTTGATATTTTATTTACACTATATAAAATATATTTGGTGTAATTTTAGTTAACATTATATGTACAATATATGAAATATATTTACTGTAATTTTGATATTTTATGTACAGTATATAAGATATATTTGGTGTCCTTTTGATATTTTATGTAAATTATATAATATATATTTGGTGTAGATTGTGATATTTTACATAGGGTGTGTAAGATATATTTACTGTACTTTTTGATATTTTATTTACAGTAAATAATATACATTTGGTGTAATTTTTGATATTTTATGTACAGTATATTAAATATAATTACTGCAGTTTTTGATAGTTTATTTACAGTATATAAAACACAAATATGGAGTACTTTTTGATATTTTATGTACAGAATGTAATATATATTTACTATACATTTTGATATTTTATTTACAGTATATAAAATGTATTTGGTGTACTTTTAGTTAATATTATATGTACAATCTATGAAATATATTTACTGTACATTTTGATATTTCATGTACAGTATATAAGATATATTTGGTGTCCTTTTGATATTTTATGTAAATTATATAATATATATTTGGTGTAGATTGTGATATTTTACATAGGGTGTGTAAGATATATTTACTGTTCTTTTTGATATTTTATTTACAGTAAATAATATACATTTGTTGTAATTTTTGATATTTTATGTACAGTATATTAAACATAATTACTGCAGTTTTTGATAGTTTATTTACAGTATATATAACACATATTTGGTGTACTTTTTGATATTTTATGTACAGAATGTAATATATATTTACTGAACTTTTGATATTTTATTTACAGTATATAAAATGTATTTGGTGTACTTTTAGTTAATATTATATGTACAATATAGCTAATATATTTACTGTACATTTTGATATTTCATGTTCAGTATATAAGGTAAATTTGGTGTCCTTTTGATATTTTATGTAAATTATATAATATATATTTGGTGTAGATTGTGATATTTTACATAGGGTGTGTAAGATATATTTACTGTACTTTTTGATATTTTATTTAAAGTAAATAATATACATTTGGTGTAATTTTTGATATTTTATGTACAGTATATTATATATAATTACTGTGGATTTGATAGTTTATTTACAGTATATATTACACATATTTGGTGTAGTTTTTGATATTTTATGTACAGTATGTAATATATATTTACTGTAATTTTTGATAATTTTTTTACAGTATATAAAATGTATTTGGTGTACTTTATTTAATATTATATATACAATATATGAAATATATTTACTGTACATTTTGATACTTTATGCGCAGTATAGAAGATATATTTGGTGTCCTTTTGATATTTTATGTAAATTATATAATATATATTTGGTGAAGTTTGTGATATTTTACATAGGGTGTGTAATATATATTTACTGTATTTTTTGATATTTTGTTTACAGTATATAAAATGTATTTGGTGTACTTTTAGTTAACATTATATGTACAATATATGAAATATATTTACTGTAATTTTGATATTTTATGTACAGTATATAAGATATATTTTGTGTCCTTTTGATATTTTATGTAAATTATATAATATATATTTGGTGTAGATTGTGATATTTTACATAGGGTGTGTAAGATATACTTACTGTACTTTTTGATATTTTATTTACAGTAAATAATATACATTTGGTGTAATTTTTGATATTTTATGTACAGTATATTAAACATAATTACTGCAGTTTTTGATAGTTTATTTACAGTATATATAACACATATTTGGTGTGCTTTTTGATATTTTATGTACAGAATGTAATATATATTTACTGAACATTTGATATTTTATTTACAGTATATAAAATGTATTTGGTGTACTTTTAGTTAATATTATATGTACAATATAGGAAATATATTTACTGTACATTTTGATATTTCATGTTCAGTATATAAGGTATATTTGGTGTCCTTTTGATATTTTATGTAAATTATATAATATACATTTGGTGTAGATTGTGATATTTTACATAGGGTGTGTAAGATATATTTACTGTACTTTTGATATTTTATTTACAGTAAATAATATACATTTGGTGTAATTTTTGATATTTTATGTACAGTATATTATATATAATTACTGTGGATTTGATAGTTTATTTACAGTATATATTACACATATTTGGTGTACTTTTTGATATTTTATGTACAGTATGTAATATATATTTACTCTACTATTTGATATTTTATTTACAGTATATAAAATGTATTTGGTGTACTTTTAGTTAATATTATATGTACAATATATGAAATATATTTACGGTACATTTTGATATTTTATGTTCAGCATATAAGGTATATATGGTGTCCTTTTGATATTTTATGTAAATTACATAATATAAATTTGGTGTAGATTGTGATATTTTACATAGGGCGTGTAATATATATTTAGTGTACATTTTGATATTTTATTTACACTATATAAAATATATTTGGTGTACTTTTAGTTAACATTATATGTACAATATATGAAATATATTTACTGTAATTTTGATATTTTTTGTACAGTATATAAGATATATTTGGTGTCCTTTTGATATTTAATGTAAATTATATAATATATATTTGGTGTAGATTGTGATATTTTACATAGGGTGTGTAAGATATATTTACTGTACTTTTTGATATTTTATTTACAGTAAATAATATACATTTGGTTTAATTTTTGATATTTTATGTACAGTATATTAAATATAATTACTGCAGTTTTTGATAGTTTATTTACAGTATATAAAACACAAATTTGGTGTACTTTTTGATATTTTATGTACAGAATGTAATATATATTTGCTGTACATTTTGATATTTTATTTACAGTATATAAAATGTATTTGGTGTACTTTTAGTTAATATTATATGTACAATATATGAAATATATTTACTGTACATTTTGATATTTCATGTTCAGTATATAAGATATATTTGGTGTCCTTGTGATATTTTATGTAAATTATATAACATATATTTGGTGTAGTTTGTGATATTTTACATAGGGTGTGTAATATATATTTACTGTACTTTTTGGTATTTTCTTTACAGTAAATAATATATATTTGGTGTAATTTTTGATATTTTATGTACAGTATATTAAATATAATTAGTGTAGGTTTGATAGTTTATTTACAGTGTATATAACACATATTTGCTGTACTTTTTGATATTTTATGTACAGTATGTAATATATATTTACTGTAATTTTTGATAATTTATTTACAGTATATAAAATGTATTTGTTGTACTTTTAGTTAATATTATATATACAATATATGAAATATACTTACTGTACATTTTGATATTTTATGTACAGTATAGAAGATATATTTGGTGTCCTTTTGATATTTTATGTAAATTATATAATATATATTTGGTGAAGTTTGTGATATTGTACATAGTGTGTGTAATATATATTTACTGTACTTTTTGATATTTTATTTACAGTATATAAAATGTATTTGGTGTACTTTTAGTTAACATTATATGTACAATATATGAAATCTATTTACTGTAATTTTGATATTTTATGTACAGTATATAAGATATATTTGGTGTCCTTTTGATATTTTATGTAAATTATATAATATATATTTGGTGTAGATTGTGATATTTTACATAGGGTGTGTAAGATATATTTACTGTACTTTTTGATATTTTATTTACAGTAAATAATATACATTTGGTGTAATATTTGATATTTTATGTACAGTATATTAAACATAATTACTGCAGTTTTTGATAGTTTATTTACAGTATATATAACACATATTTGGTGTACTTTTGATATTTTATGTACAGAATGTAATATATATTTACTGTACTTTTGATATTTTATTTACAGTATATAAAATGTATTTGGTGTACTTTTAGTTAATATTATATGTACAATATATGAAATATATTTACTGTACATTTTGATATTTCATGTTCAGTATATAAGATATATTTGGTGTCCTTATGATATTTTATGTAAATTATATAATATATATTTGGTGTAGTTGGTGATATTTTACATAGGGTGTGTAATATATATTTACCGTACTTTTTGGTATTTTCTTTACAGTAAATAATATATATTTGGTGTAATTTTAGATATTTTATGCACAGTATATTAAATATAATTAGTGTAGTTTTGATAGTTTATTTACAGTATATATAACACATATTTGGTGTACTTTTTGATATTTTATGTACAGTATGCAATATATATTTACTGTAATTTTTGATAATTTATTTACTGTATATAAAATGTATTTGGTGTACATTTAGTTAATATTATATGTACAATATATGAAATATATTTACTGTACTTTTTGATATTTTATGTACAGTATATAATATATATTTGGTGTCCTTTTGATATTTTATGTAATTTATATAATATATATTTGTTGTAGATTGTGATATTTTACATAGGGTGTGTAATATATATTTACTGTACTTTTTGATATTTTATTCACAGTAAATAATATACATTTGGTTTAATTTTTGATATTTTATGTACAGTATATTAAATATAATTACTGCAGTTTTTGATAGTTTATTTACACTATATAAAACACAAATTTTGTGTACTTTTTGATATTTTATGTACAGAATGTAATATATATTTACTGTACTTTTGATATTTTATTTACAGTATATAAAATGTATTTGGTGTACTTTTAGTTAATATTATATGTACAATATATGAAATATATTTACTGTACATTTTGATATTTCATGTTCAGTATATAAGATATATTTGGTGTCCTTTTGATATTTTATGTAAATTATATAACATATATTTGGTGTAGTTTGTGATATTTTACATAGGGTGTGTAATATATATTTACTGTACTTTTTGGTATTTTCTGTACAGTGAATAATATATATTTGGTGTAATTTTTGATATTTTATGTACAGTATATTAAATATAATTAGTGTAGTTTTGATACTTTATTTACAGTATAGATAACACATATTTGGTGTACTTTTTGATATTTTATGTACAATATGTAATATATATTTACTGTAATTTTTGATAATTTATTTACAGTATATAAAATGTATTTGGTGTACTTTTAGTTAATATTATATATACAATCTATGAAATATATTTACTGTACATTTTGATATTTTATGTACAGTATAGAAGATATATTTGGTGTCCTTTTGATATTTTATGTAAATTATATAATATATATTTGGTGAAGTTTGTGATATTTTACATAGGGTGCGTAATATATATTTACTGTATTTTTGATATTTTATTTACAGTATATAATATACATTTGGTGTAATTTTTGATATTTTATGTACAGTATATTAAATATAATTACTGTAGTTTTTGATAGTTTATTTACAGTATATATTACACATATTTGGTGTACTTTTTGATATTTTATGTACAGTATGTAATTTATATTTACTGTATATTTGATATTTTATTTACAGTATATAAAATGTATTTGGTGTACTTTTAGTTAATATTATATGTACAATATAGGAAATATATTTACTGTACATTTTGATATTTTATGTACACTATATAAGATATATTTGGTGTCCTTTTGATATTTTATGTAAATTATATAATATATATTTGGTGTAGATTGTGATATTTTACATAGGGTGTGAAAGACATATTTACTGTACTTTTTGATATTTTATTCACAGTAAATAATATACATTTGGTTTAATTTTTGATATTTTATGTACAGTATATAAAATATAATTACTGCAGTTTTTGATAGTTTATTTACAGTATATAAAACACAAATTTGGTGTACTTTTTGATATTTTATGTACAGAATGTAATATATATTTACTGTACATTTTGATATTTTATTTACAGTATATAAAATGTATTTGGTGTACTTTTAGTTAATATTATATGTACAATATATGAAATATATTTACTGTACATTTTGATATTTCATGTTCAGTATATAAGATATATTTGGTGTCCTTTTGATATTTTATGTAAATTATATAATATATATTTGGTGTAGTTTGTGATATTTTACATAGGGTGTGTAATATATATTTACTGTACTTTTTGGTATTTTCCTGACAGTAAATAATATATATTTGGTGTAATTTTTGATATTTTATGTACAGTATATTAAATATAACTAGTGTAGTTTTGATAGTTTATTTACAGTATATATAACACATATTTGGTGTACTTTCTGATATTTTATGTACAGTATGTAATATATATTTACTGTAATTTTTGATAATTTATTTACAGTATATAAAATGTATTTGGTGTACTTTTAGTTAATATTATATATACAAAATATGAAATATATTTACTGTACGTTTTGATATTTTATGTACAGTATAGAAGATATATTTGGTGTCCTTTTGATATTTTATGTAAATTATATAATATATATTTGGTGAAGTTTGTGATATTTTACATAGGGTGTGTAATATATATTTACTGTACTTTTTGATATTTTATTTACAGTATATAAGATAGATTTGGTGTAATTTTTGATATTTTATGTACAGTATATTAAATATAATTACTGTAGTTTTTGATAGTTTATTTACATTATATATAACACATATTTGGTGTACTTTTTGATATTTTATGTACAGTATGTAATATATATTTACTGTATTTTTGATATTTTATTTACAGTATATAAAATATATTTGGTGTACTTTTAGTTAATATTATATGTACAATATAGGAAATATATTTACTGTACATTTTGATATTTTATGTACACTATATAAGATATATTTGGTGTCCTTTTGATATTTTATGTAAATTATATAATATATATTTGGTGTAGTTTGTGATATTTTACATAGGGTGTGTAAGATATATTTAGTGTACTTTTTGATATTTTATTTACAGTAAATAATATACATTTGGTGTAATTTTTGATATTTTATGTACAGTATGTTAAATATAATTACTGCAGTTTTTGATAGTTTATTTACAGTATATATAACACATATTTGGTGTACTTTTTGATATTTTATGTACAGAATGTAATATATATTTACTGTAATTTTGATATTTTATTTACAGTATATAAAATGTATTTGGTGTACTTTTAGTTCATATTATATGTACAATATATGAAATATATTTACTGTACTTTTTGATATTTCATGTTCAGTATATAAGATATATTTGGTGTCCTTTTGATATTTTATGTAAATTATATAATATATATTTGGTGTAGTTTGTGATATTTTACATAGGGTGTGTAATATATATTTACTGTACTTTTTGGTATTTTCTTTACAGTAAATAATATATATTTGGTGTAATTTTTGATATTTTATGTACAGTATATTAAATATAATTAGTGTAGTTTTGATAGTTTATTTACAGTATATATAACACATATTTGGTGTACTTTTTGATATTTTATGTACAGTATGTAATATATATTTACTGTAATTTTTGATAATTTATTTACAGTATATAAAATGTATTTGGTGTACTTTATTTAATATTATATATACAATATATGAAATATATTTACTGTACATTTTGGTACTTTATGCACAGTATAGAAGATATATTTGGTGTCCTTTTGATATTTTATGTAAATTATATAATATATGTTTGGTGAAGTTTGTGATATTTTACATAGGGTGTGTAATATATATTTACTGTACTTTTTGATATTTTGTTTACAGTATATAAAATGTATTTGGTGTACTTTTAGTTAACATTATATGTACAATATATGAAATATATTTACTGTAATTTTGATATTTTATGTACAGCATATAAGATATATTTGGTGTCCTTTTGATATTTTATGTAAATTATATAATATATATTTGGTGTAGAATGTGATATTTTACATAGGGTGTGTAAGATATATTTACTGTACTTTTTGATATTTTATTTACAGTTAATATTATACATTTGGTGTAATTTTTGATATTTTATGTACAGTATATTAAATATAATTAGTGTAGTTTTGATAGTTTAATTACAGTATATATTACACATATTTGGTGTACTTTTTGATATTTTATGTACAGTATCTAATATATATTTACTGTATTTTTGTTGCTTTATTTACAGTATATAAAATCTATTTGGTGTACTATTAGTTAATATTATATGTAGAATATAGGAAATATATTTACTGTACATTTTGATATTTTATGTACACTATATAAGATATATTTGGTGTCCTTTTGATATTTTATGTAAATTATATAATATATATTTGGTGTAGATTGTGATATTTTACATAGGGAGTGTAAGATATATTTACTGTACTTTTTGATATTTTATTTACAGTAAATAATATACATTTGGTGTAATTTTTGATATTTTATGTACAGTATATTATATATATTTACTGTGGATTTGATAGTTTATTTACAGTATATATTACACATATTTGGTGTACTTTTTGATATTTTATGTACAGTATGTAATATATATTTACTCTACTATTTGATAATTTATTTACAGTATATAAAATGTATTTGGTGTACTTTTAGTTAATATTATATGTACAATATATGAAATATATTTACGGTACATTTTGGTATTTTATGTTCAGCATATAAGGTATATATGGTGTCCTTTCGATATTTTATGTAAATTACATAATATAAGTTTGGTGTAGATTGTGATATTTTACATAGGGTGTGTAATATATATTTACTGTACATTTTGATATTTTATTTACACTATATAAAATATATTTGGTGTGCTTTTAGTTAACATTATATGTACAATATATGAAATATATTTACTGTAATTTTGATATTTTATGTACAGTATATAAGATATATTTGGTGTCCTTTTGATATTTTATGTAAGTTATATAATATATATTTTGTGTAGATTGTGATATTTTACATAGGGTGTGTAAGATATATTTACTGTACTTTTTGATATTTTATTTACAGTAAATAATATACATTTGGTTTAATTTTAGATATTTTATGTACAGTATATTAAATATAATTACTGCAGTTTTTGATAGTTTATTTACAGTATATAAAACACAAATTTGGTGTACTTTTTGATATTTTATGTACAGAATGTAATATATATTTACTGTACATTTTGATATTTTACTTACAGTATATAAAATGTATTTGGTGTACTTTTAGTTAATATTATATGTACAATATATGAAATATATTTACTGTACATTTTGATATTTCATGTTCAGTATATAAGATATTTGGTGTCCTTTTGATATTTTATGTAAATTATATAATATATATTTGGTGTAGTTTGTGAGATTTTACATAGGGTGTGTAATATATATTTACTGTACTTTTTGGTATTTTCTTTACAGTAAATAATATATATTTGGTGTACTTTTTGATATTTTATGTACAGTATATTAAATATAATTAGTGTAGTTTTGATAGTTTATTTACAGTATATATAACACATATTTGGTGTACTTTTTGATATTTTATGTACAGTATGTAATATATATTTACTGTAATTTTTGATAATTTATTTACAGTATATAAAATGTATTTGGTGTACTTTTAGTTAATATTATATATACAATATATGAAATATATTTACTGCACATTTTGATATTTTATGTACAGTATAGAAGATATATTTGGTGTCCTTTTGATATTTTATGTAAATTATATAATATATATTTGGTGAAGTTTGTGATATTTTACATAGGGTGTGTAATATATATTTACTGTACTTTTTGATATTTTATTTACAGTATATAAAATGTATTTGGTGTACTTTTAGTTAATATTATATGTACAATATATGAAATATATTTACTGTACATTTTGATATTTCATGTTCAGTATATAAGGTATATTTGGTGTCCTTTTGATATTTTATGTAAATTATATAATATATATTTGGTGTAGATTGTGATATTTTACATAGGGTGTGTAAGATATATTTACTGTACTTTTTATATTTTATTTACAGTAAATAATATACATTTGGTGTAATTTTTGATATTTTATGTACAGTATATTAAATATAATTACTGCAGTTTTTGATAGTTTATTTACAGTATATAAAACACAAATTTGGTGTACTTTTTGATATATTATGTACAGAATATAATATATATTTACTGAACATTTTGATATTTTATTTACAGTATATAAAATGTATTTGGTGTACTTTTAGTTAATATTAAATGTACAATATATGAATATATTTACTGTACATTTTGATATTTCATGTTCAGTATATAAGATATATTTGGTGTCCTTTTGATATTTTATGTAAATTATATAATATATATTTGGTGTAGTTTGTGATATTTTACATAGGGTGTGTAATATATATTTACTGTACTTTTTGGTATTTTCTTTACAATTAATAATATATATTTGGTGTAATCTTTGATATTTTATGTACAGTATATTAAATATAATTATTGTAGTTTTGATAGTTTATTTACAGTATATATAACACATATTTGGTGTACTTTTTGATATTTTATGTACAGTATGTAATATATATTTACTGTAATTTTTGATAATTTATTTACAGTATATAAAATGTATTTGGTGTACTTTTAGTTAATATTATATATACAATATATGAAATATATTTACTGTACATTTTGATATTTTATGTACAGTATAGAAGATATATTTGGTGTCCTTTTGATATTTTATGTAAATTATATAATATATATTTGGTGAAGTTTGTGATATTTTACATAGGGTGTGTAATATATATTTACTGTATTTTTGATATTTTATTTACAGTATATAAAATGTATTTGGTGTACTTTTAGTTAACATTATATGTACAATATATGAAATATATTTACTGTAATTTTGATATTTTATGTACAGTATATAAGATATATTTTGTGTCCTTTTGATATTTTATGTAAATTATATAATATATATTTGGTGTAGATTGTGATATTTTACATAGGGTGTGTAAGATATATTTACTGTACTTTTTGATATTTTATTTACAGTAAATAATATACATTTGGTGTAATTTTTGATATTTTATGTACAGTATATTAAACATAATTACTACAGTTTTTGATAGTTTATTTACAGTATATATAACACATATTTGGTGTACTTTTTGATATTTTATGTACAGAATGTAATATATATTTACTGTACTTTTGTTATTTTATTTACAGTATATAAAATGTATTTGGTGTACTTTTAGTTAATATTATATGTACAATATATGAAATATATTTACTGTACATTTTGATATTTCATGTTCAGTATATAAGGTATAATTGGTGTCCTTTTGATATTTTATGTAAATTATATAATATATATTTGGTGTAGATTGTGATATTTTACATAGGTTGTGTAAGATATATTTACTGTACTTTTTGATATTTTATTTACAGTAAATAATATACATTTGGTGTAATTTTTGATATTTTATGTACAGTATATTATATATAATTACTGTGGATTTGATAGTTTATTTACAGTATATATTACACATATTTGGTGTACTTTTTGATATTTTATGTACAGTATGTAATATATATTTACTGTACATTTTGATATTTTATTTACAGTATATAAAATGTATTTGGTGTACTTTTAGTTAATATTATATGTACAATATATGAAATATATTTACTGTACTTTTTGATATTTCATGTTCAGTATATAAGATATATTTGGTGTCCTTTTGATATTTTATGTAAATTATATAATATATATTTGGTGTAGTTTGTGATATTTTACATAGGGTGTGTAATATATATTTACTGTACTTTTTGGTATTTTCTTTACAGTAAATAATATATATTTGGTGTAATTTTTGATATTTTATGTACAGTATATTAAATATAATTAGTGTAGTTTTGATAGTTTATTTACAGTATATATAACACATATTTGCTGTACTTTTTGATATTTTATGTACAGTATGTAATATATATTTACTGTAATTTTTGATAATTTATTTACAGTATATAAAATGTATTTGTTGTACTTTTAGTTAATATTATATATACAATATATGAAATATACTTACTGTACATTTTGATATTTTATGTACAGTATAGAAGATATATTTGGTGTCCTTTTGATATTTTATGTAAATTATATAATATATATTTGGTGAAGTTTGTGATATTGTACATAGGGTGTGTAAGATATATTTACTGTACTTTTTGATATTTTATTTACAGTAAATAATATACATTTGGTGTAATATTTGATATTTTATGTACAGTATATTAAACATAATTACTGCAGTTTTTGATAGTTTATTTACAGTATATATAACACATATTTGGTGTACTTTTAGTTAATATTATATATACAATATATGAAATATATTTACTGCACATTTTGATATTTTATGTACAGTATAGAAGATATATTTGGTGTCCTTTTGATATTTTATGTAAATTATATAATATATATTTGGTGAAGTTTGTGATATTTTACATAGGGTGTGTAATATATATTTACTGTACTTTTTGATATTTTATTTACAGTATATAAAATGTATTTGGTGTACTTTTAGTTAATATTATATGTACAATATATGAAATATATTTACTGTACATTTTGATATTTCATGTTCAGTATATAAGGTATATTTGGTGTCCTTTTGATATTTTATGTAAATTATATAATATATATTTGGTGTAGATTGTGATATTTTACATAGGGTGTGTAAGATATATTTACTGTACTTTTTGATATTTTATTTACAGTAAATAATATACATTTGGTGTAATTTTTGATATTTTATGTACAGTATATTAAATATAATTACTGCAGTTTTTGATAGTTTATTTACAGTATATAAAACACAAATTTGGTGTACTTTTTGATATAGTATGTACAGAATATAATATATATTTACTGTACATTTTGATATTTTATTTACAGTATATAAAATGTATTTGGTGTACTTTTAGTTAATATTAAATGTACAATATATGAAATATATTTACTGTACATTTTGATATTTCATGTTCAGTATATAAGATATATTTGGTGTCCTTTTGATATTTTATGTAAATTATATAATATATATTTGGTGTAGTTTGTGATATTTTACATAGGGTGTGTAATATATATTTACTGTACTTTTTGGTATTTTCTTTACAATTAATAATATATATTTGGTGTAATCTTTGATATTTTATGTACAGTATATTAAATATAATTAGTGTAGTTTTGATAGTTTATTTACAGTATATATAACACATATTTGGTGTACTTTTTGATATTTTATGTACAGTATGTAATATATATTTACTGTAATTTTTGATAATTTATTTACAGTATATAAAATGTATTTGGTGTACTTTTAGTTAATATTATATATACAATATATGAAATATATTTACTGTACATTTTGATATTTTATGTACAGTATAGAAGATATATTTGGTGTCCTTTTGATATTTTATGTAAATTATATAATATATATTTGGTGAAGTTTGTGATATTTTACATAGGGTGTGTAATATATATTTACTGTACTTTTTGATATTTTATTTACAGTATATAAAATGTATTTGTTGTACTTTTAGTTAACATTATATGCACAATATATGAAATATATTTACTGTAATTTTGATATTTTATGTACAGTATATAAGATATATTTGGTGTCCTTTTGATATTTAATGTAAATTATATAATACATATTTGGTGTAGATTGTGATATTTTACATAGGATGTGTAAGATATATTTACTGTACTTTTTGATATTTTATTTACAGTAAATAATATACATTTGGTGTAATTTTTGATATTTTATGTACAGTATATTAAATATAATTACTACAGTTTTTGATAGTTTATTTACAGTATATATAACACATATTTGGTGTACTTTTTGATATTTTATGTACAGAATGTAATATATATTTACTGTACTTTTGATATTTTATTTACAGTATATAAAATGTATTTGGTGTGCTTTTAGTTAATATTATATGTACAATATATGAAATATATTTACTGTACATTTTGATATTTCATGTTCAGTATATAAGGTATATTTGGTGTCCTTTTGATATTTTATGTAAATTATATAATATATATTTGGTGTAGTTTGTGATATTTTACATAGGGTGTGTAAGATATATATACTGTACTTTTTGATATTTTATTTACAGTAAATAATATACATTTGGAGTAATTTTTGATATTTTATGTACAGTATGTTTAATATAATTACTGCAGTTTTTGATAGTTTGTTTACAGTATATATAACACATATTTGGTGTACTTTTTGATATTTTATATACAGAAAGTAATATATATTTACTCTACTTTTGATATTTTATTTACAGTATATAAAATGTATTTGGTGTACTTTTAGTTAATATTATATGTACAATATATGAAATATATTTACTGTACTTTTTGATATTTCATGTTCAGTATATAAGATATATTTGGTGACCTTTTGATATTTTATGTAAATTATATAATATATATTTGGTGTAGTTTGTGATATTTTACATAGGGTGTGTAATGTATATTTACTGTACTTTTTGGTATTTTCTTTACAGTAAATAATATATATTTGGTGTAATTTTTGATATTTTATGTACAGTATATTAAATATAATTAGTGTAGTTTTGATAGTATATTTACAGTATATATAACACATATTTGGTGTACTTTTTGATATTTTATGTACAGTATGTAATATATATTTACTGTAATTTTTGATAATTTATTTACAGTATATAAAATGTATTTGGTGTACTTTTAGTTAATATTATATATACAATATATGAAATATATTTACTGTACATTTTGATACTTTATGCACAGTATAGAAGATATATTTGGTGTCCTTTTGATATTTTATGTAAATTATATAATATATATTTGGTGAAGATTGTGATATTTTACATAGGGTGTGTAATATATATTTATTGTACTTTTTGATATTTTATTTACAGTATATAATATACATTCGGTGTAATTTTTTATATTTTATGTACAGTATATTTAATATAATTAGTGTAGTTTTAATAGTTTATTTACAGTATATATAACACATATTTGGTGTGCTTTTTGATATTTTTTGTACAGTATGTAATATAGATTTACTCTAATTTTTGATAATTAATTTACAGTATATGAAATGTATTTGGTGTACTTTTAGTTAATATTATATGTACAATATATGAAATATATTTACTGTACTTTTTGATATTTTATGTACAGTATATAAGATATATTTGGTGTCCTTTTGATATTTTATGTAAATTATATAATATATATTTGGTGTAGATTGTGATATTTTACATAGGGTGTGTAATATATATTTACTGTACTTTTTGATATTTTATTTACAGTAAATAATATACATTTGGTTTAATTTTTGATATTTTATGTACAGTATATTAAATATAATTACTGCAGTTTTTGATAGTTTATTTGCAGCATATAAAACACAAATTTGGTGTACTTTTTGATATTTTATGTACAGAATGTAATATATATTTACTGTACATTTTGATAATTTATTTACAGTATATAAAATGTATTTGGTGTACTTTTAGTTAATATTATATGTACAATATATGAAATATATTTACTGTACATTTTGATATTTCATGTTCAGTATATAAGATATATTTGGTGTCCTTTTGATATTTTATGTAAATTATATAATATATATTTGGTGTAGTTTGTGATATTTTACATAGGGTGTGTAATACATATTTACTGTATTTTTGGTATTTTCTTTACAGTAAATAATATATATTTGGTGTAATTTTTGATATTTTATGTACAGTATATTAAATATAATTAGTGTAGTTTTGATAGTTTATTTACAGTATATATAACACATATTTGGTGTACTTTTTGATATTTTATGTACAGTATGTAATATATATTTACTGTAATTTTTGATAATTTATTTACAGTATATAAAATGAATTTGTTGTACTTTTAGTTAATATTATATATGCAATATATGAAATATATTTACTGTACATTTTGATATTTTATGTACAGTATAGAAGATATATTTGGTGTCCTTTTGATATTTTATGTAAATTATATAATATATATTTGGTGAAGTTTGTGATATTTTACATAGGGTGTGTAATATATATTTACTGTACTTTTTGATATTTTATTTACAGTATATAATATACATTTGGTGTAATTTTTGATATTTTATGTACAGTATATTAAATATAATTACTGTAGTTTTTGATAGTTTATTTACAGTATATATTACACATATTTGGTGTACTTTTTGATATTTTATGTACATTATGTAATTTATATTTACTGTATATTTGATATTTTATTTACAGTATATAAAATGTATTTGGTTTACTTTTAGTTAATATTATATGTACAATATAGGAAATATATTTACTGTACATTTTGATATTTTATGTACACTAAGATATATTTGGTGTCCTTTTGATATTTTATGTAAATTATATAATATATATTTGGTGTAGTTTGTGATATTTTACATAGGGTGTGTAATATATGTTTAGTGTACTTTTTGATATTTTATTTACAGTAAATAATATACATTTGGTGTAATTTTTGATATTTTATGTACAGTATGTTAAATATAATTACTGCAGTTTTTGATAGTTTATTTACAGTATATATAACACATATTTGGTGTACTTTTTGATATTTTATGTACAGTATGTAATATATATTTACTGTAATTTTTGATAATTTATTTACAGTATATAAAATGTATTTGGTGTACTTTATTTAATATTATATATACAATATATGAAATATATTTACTGTAATTTTGATATTTTATGTACAGTATATAAGATATATTTTGTGTCCTTTTGATATTTTATGTAAATTATATAATATATATTTGGTGTAGATTGTGATATTTTACATAGGGGGTGTAAGATATATTTACTGTACTTTTTGATATTTTATTTACAGTAAATAATATACATTTGGTGTAATTTTTGATATTTTATGTACAGTATATTAAACATAATTACTACAGTTTTTGATAGTTTATTTACAGTATATATAACACATATTTGGTGTACTTTTTGATATTTTATGTACAGAATGTAATATATATTTACTGTACTTTTGTTATTTTATTTACAGTATATAAAATGTATTTGGTGTACTTTTAGTTAATATTATATGTACAATATATGAAATATATTTACTGTACATTTTGATATTTCATGTTCAGTATATAAGGTATAATTGGTGTCCTTTTGATATTTTATGTAAATTATATAATATATATTTGGTGTAGATTGTGATATTTTACAAAGGTTGTGTAAGATATATTTACTGTACTTTTTGATATTTTATTTACAGTAAATAATATACATTTGGTGTAATTTTTGATATTTTATGTACAGTATATTATATATAATTACTGTGGATTTGATAGTTTATTTACAGTATATATTACACATATTTGGTGTACTTTTTGATATATTATGTACAGTATGTAATATATATTTACTGTACATTTTGATATTTTATTTACAGTATATAAAATGTATTTGGTGTACTTTTAGTTAATATTATATGTACAATATATGAAATATATTTACTGTACTTTTTGATATTTCATGTTCAGTATATAAGATATATTTGGTGTCCTTTTGATATTTTATGTAAATTATATAATATATATTTGGTGTAGTTTGTGATATTTTACATAGGGTGTGTAATATATATTTACTGTACTTTTTGGTATTTTCTTTACAGTAAATAATATATATTTGGTGTACTTTTTGATATTTTATGTACAGTATATTAAATATAATTAGTGTAGTTTTGATAGTTTATTTACAGTATATATAACACATATTTGGTGTACTTTTTGATATTTTATGTACAGTATGTAATATATATTTACTGTAATTTTTGATAATTTATTTACAGTATATAAAATGTATTTGGTGTACTTTTAGTTAATATTATATATACAATATATGAAATATATTTACTGCACATTTTGATATTTTATGTACAGTATAGAAGATATATTTGGTGTCCTTTTGATATTTTATGTAAATTATATAATATATATTTGGTGAAGTTTGTGATATTTTACATAGGGTGTGTAATATATATTTACTGTACTTTTTGATATTTTATTTACAGTATATAAAATGTATTTGGTGTACTTTTAGTTAATATTATATGTACAATATATTAAATATATTTACTGTACATTTTGATATTTCATGTTCAGTATATAAGGTATATTTGGTGTCCTTTTGATATTTTATGTAAATTATATAATATATATTTGGTGTAGATTGTGATATTTTACATAGGGTGTGTAAGATATATTTACTGTACTTTTTATATTTTATTTACAGTAAATAATATACATTTGGTGTAATTTTTGATATTTTATGTACAGTATATTAAATATAATTACTGCAGTTTTTGATAGTTTATTTAAAGTATATAAAACACAAATTTGGTGTACTTTTTGATATATTATGTACAGAATATAATATATATTTACTGAACATTTTGATATTTTATTTACAGTATATAAAATGTATTTGGTGTACTTTTAGTTAATATTAAATGTACAATATATGAAATATATTTACTGTACATTTTGATATTTCATGTTCAGTATATAAGATATATTTGGTGTCCTTTTGATATTTTATGTAAATTATATAATATATATTTGCTGTAGTTTGTGATATTTTACATAGGGTGTGTAATATATATTTACTGTACTTTTTGGTATTTTCTTTACAATTAATAATATATATTTGGTGTAATCTTTGATATTTTATGTACAGTATATTAAATATAATTAGTGTAGTTTTGATAGTTTATTTACAGTATATATAACACATATTTGGTGTACTTTTTGATATTTTATGTACAGTATGTAATATATATTTACTGTAATTTTTGATAATTTATTTACAGTATATAAAATGTATTTGGTGTACTTTTAGTTAATATTATATATACAATATATGAAATATATTTACTGTACATTTTGATATTTTATGTACAGTATAGAAGATATATTTGGTGTCCTTTTGATATTTTATGTAAATTATATAATATATATTTGGTGAAGTTTGTGATATTTTACATAGGGTGTGTAATATATATTTACTGTATTTTTGATATTTTATTTACAGTATATAAAATGTATTTGGTGTACTTTTAGTTAACATTATATGTACAATATATGAAATATATATACTGTAATTTTGATATTTTATGTACAGTATATAAGATATATTTTGTGTCCTTTTGATATTTTATGTAAATTATATAATATATATTTGGTGTAGATTGTGATATTTTACATAGGGTGTGTAAGATATATTTACTGTACTTTTTGATATTTTATTTACAGTAAATAATATACATTTGGTGTAATTTTTGATATTTTATGTACAGTATATTAAACATAATTACTACAGTTTTTGATAGTTTATTTACAGTATATATAACACATATTTGGTGTACTTTTTGATATTTTATGTACAGAATGTAATATATATTTACTGTACTTTTGTTATTTTATTTACAGTATATAAAATGTATTTGGTGTACTTTTAGTTAATATTATATGTACAATATATGAAATATATTTACTGTACATTTTGATATTTCATGTTCAGTATATAAGGTATAATTGGTGTCCTTTTGATATTTTATGTAAATTATATAATATATATTTGGTGTAGATTGTGATATTTTACATAGGTTGTGTAAGATATATTTACTGTACTTTTTGATATTTTATTTACAGTAAATAATATACATTTGGTGTAATTTTTGATATTTTATGTACAGTATATTATATATAATTACTGTGGATTTGATAGTTTATTTACAGTATATATTACACATATTTGGTGTACTTTTTGATATTTTATGTACAGTATGTAATATATATTTACTGTACATTTTGATATTTTATTTACAGTATATAAAATGTATTTGGTGTACTTTTAGTTAATATTATATGTACAATATATGAAATATATTTACTGTACTTTTTGATATTTCATGTTCAGTATATAAGATATATTTGGTGTCCTTTTGATATTTTATGTAAATTATATAATATATATTTGGTGTAGTTTGTGATATTTTACATAGGGTGTGTAATATATATTTACTGTACTTTTTGGTATTTTCTTTACAGTAAATAATATATATTTGGTGTAATTTTTGATATTTTATGTACAGTATATTAAATATAATTAGTGTAGTTTTGATAGTTTATTTACAGTATATATAACACATATTTGCTGTACTTTTTGATATTTTATGTACAGTATGTAATATATATTTACTGTAATTTTTGATAATTTATTTACAGTATATAAAATGTATTTGTTGTAATTTTAGTTAATATTATATATACAATATATGAAATATACTTACTGTACATTTTGATATTTTATGTACAGTATAGAAGATATATTTGGTGTCCTTTTGATATTTTATGTATATTATATAATATATATTTGGTGAAGTTTGTGATATTGTACATAGTGTGTGTAATATATATTTACTGTACTTTTTGATATTTTATTTACAGTATATAAAATGTATTTGGTGTACTTTTAGTTAACATTATATGTACAATATATGAAATCTATTTACTGTAACTTTGATATTTTATGTACAGTATATAAGATATATTTGGTGTCCTTTTGATATTTTATGTAAATTATATAATATATATTTGGTGTAGATTGTGATATTTTACATAGGGTGTGTAAGATATATTTACTGTACTTTTTGATATTTTATTTACAGTAAATAATATACATTTGGTGTAATATTTGATATTTTATGTACAGTATATTAAACATAATTACTGCAGTTTTTGATAGTTTATTTACAGTATATATAACACATATTTGGTGTACTTTTAGTTAATATTATATATACAATATATGAAATATATTTACTGCACATTTTGATATTTTATGTACAGTATAGAAGATATATTTGGTGTCCTTTTGATATTTTATGTAAATTATATAATATATATTTGGTGAAGTTTGTGATATTTTACATAGGGTGTGTAATATATATTTACTGTACTTTTTGATATTTTATTTACAGTATATAAAATGTATTTGGTGTACTTTTAGTTAATATTATATGTACAATATATGAAATATATTTACTGTACATTTTGATATTTCATGTTCAGTATATAAGGTATATTTGGTGTCCTTTTGATATTTTATGTAAATTATATAATATATATTTGGTGTAGATTGTGATATTTTACATAGGGTGTGTAAGATATATTTACTGTACTTTTTGATATTTTATTTACAGTAAATAATATACATTTGGTGTAATTTTTGATATTTTATGTACAGTATATTAAATATAATTACTGCAGTTTTTGATAGTTTATTTACAGTATATAAAACACAAATTTGGTGTACTTTTTGATATAGTATGTACAGAATATAATATATATTTACTGTACATTTTGATATTTTATTTACAGTATATAAAATGTATTTGGTGTACTTTTAGTTAATATTAAATGTACAATATATGAAATATATTTACTGTACATTTTGATATTTCATGTTCAGTATATAAGATATATTTGGTCTCCTTTTGATATTTTATGTAAATTATATAATATATATTTGGTGTAGTTTGTGATATTTTACATAGGGTGTGTAATATATATTTACTGTACTTTTTGGTATTTTCTTTACAATTAATAATATATATTTGGTGTAATCTTTGATATTTTATGTACAGTATATTAAATATAATTAGTGTAGTTTTGATAGTTTATTTACAGTATATATAACACATATTTGGTGTACTTTTTGATATTTTATGTACAGTATGTAATATATATTTACTGTAATTTTTGATAATTTATTTACAGTATATAAAATGTACTTGGTGTACTTTTAGTTAATATTATATATACAATATATGAAATATATTTACTGTACATTTTGATATTTTATGTACAGTATAGAAGATATATTTGGTGTCCTTTTGATATTTTATGTAAATTATATAATATATATTTGGTGAAGTTTGTGATATTTTACATAGGGTGTGTAATATATATTTACTGTATTTTTGATATTTTATTTACAGTATATAAAATGTATTTGGTGTACTTTTAGTTAACATTATATGTACAATATATGAAATATATTTACTGTAATTTTGATATTTTATGTACAGTATATAAGATATATTTGGTGTCCTTTTGATATTTTATGTAAATTATATAATATATATTTGGTGTAGATTGTGATATTTTACATAGGGTGTGTAAGATATATTTACTGTACTTTTTGATATTTTATTTACAGTAAATAATATACATTTGGTGTAATTTTTGATATTTTATGTACAGTATATTAAACATAATTACTACAGTTTTTGATAGTTTATTTACAGTATATATAACACATATTTGGTGTACTTTTTGATATTTTATGTACAGAATGTAATATATATTTACTGTACTTTTGATATTTTATTTACAGTATATAAAATGTATTTGGTGTACTTTTAGTTAATATTATATGTACAATATATGAAATATATTTACTGTACATTTTGATATTTCATGTTCAGTATATAAGGTATAATTGGTGTCCTTTTGATATTTTATGTAAATTATATAATATATATTTGGTGTAGATTGTGATATTTTACATAGGTTGTGTAAGATATATTTACTGTACTTTTTGATATTTTATTTACAGTAAATACTATACATTTGGTGTAATTTTTGATATTTTATGTACAGTATATTATATATAATTACTGTGGATTTGATAGTTTATTTACAGTATATATTACACATATTTGGTGTACTTTTTGATATTTTATGTACAGTATGTAATATATATTTACTCTACTATTTGATATTTTATTTACAGTATATAAAATGTATTTGGTGTACTTTTAGTTAATATTATATGTACAATATATGAAATATATTTACGGTACATTTTGATATTTTATGTTCAGCATATAAGGTATATATGGTGTCCTTTTGATATTTTATGTAAATTACATAATATAAATTTGGTGTAGATTGTGATATTTTACATAGGGTGTGTAATATATATTTACTGTACATTTTGATATTTTATTTACACTATATAAAATATATTTGGTGTACTTTTAGTTAACATTATATGTACAATATATGAAATATATTTACTGTAATTTTGATATTTTTTGTAAAGTATATAAGATATATTTGGTGTCCTTTTGATATTTAATGTAAATTATATAATATATATTTGGTGTAGATTTTGATATCTTACATAGGGTGTGTAAGATATATTTACTGTACTTTTTGATATTTTATTTACAGTAAATAATATACATTTGGTTTAATTTTTGATATTTTATATACAGTATATTAAATATAATTACTGCAGTTTTTGATAGTTTATTTACAGTATATAAAACACAAATTTGGTGTACTTTTTGATATTTTATGTACAGAATGTAATATATATTTGCTGTACATTTTGATATTTTATTTACAGTATATAAAATGTATTTGGTTTACTTTTAGTTAATATTATATGTACAATATATGAAATATATTTACTGTACATTTTGATATTTCATGTTCAGTATATAAGATATATTTGGTGTCCTTGTGATATTTTATGTAAATTATATAACATATATTTGGTGTAGTTTGTGATATTTTACATAGGGTGTGTAATATATATTTACTGTACTTTTTGGTATTTTCTTTACAGTAAATAATATATATTTGGTGTAATTTTTGATATTTTATGTACAGTATATTTAATATAATTAGTGTAGATTTGATAGTTTATTTACAGTATATATAACACATATTTGCTGTACTTTTTGATATTTTATGTACAGTATGTAATATATATTTACTGTAATTTTTGATAATTTATTTACAGTATATAAAATGTATTTGGTGTACTTTTAGTTAATATTATATGTACAATATATGAAATATATTTACTGTACATTTTGATATTTTATGTACAGTATAGAAGATATATTTGGTGTCCTTTTGATATTTTATGTAAATTATATAATATATATTTGGTGAAGTTTGTGATATTTTACATAGGGTGTGTAATATATATTTACTGTACTTTTTGATATTTTATTTACAGTATATAAAATGTATTTGGTGTACTTTTAGTTAACATTATATGCACAATATATGAAATATATTTACTGTAATTTTGATATTTTATGTACAGTATATAAGATATATTTGGTGTCCTTTTGATATTTAATGTAAATTATATAATACATATTTGGTGTAGATTGTGATATTTTACATAGGATGTGTAAGATATATTTACTGTACTTTTTGATATTTTATTTACAGTAAATAATATACATTTGGTGTAATTTTTGATATTTTATGTACAGTATATTAAATATAATTACTACAGTTTTTGATAGTTTATTTACAGTATATATAACACATATTTGGTGTACTTTTTGATATTTTATGTACAGAATGTAATATATATTTACTGTACTTTTGATATTTTATTTACAGTATACAAAATGTATTTGGTGTGCTTTTAGTTAATATTATATGTACAATATATGAAATATATTTACTGTACATTTTGATATTTCATGTTCAGTATATAAGGTATATTTGGTGTCCTTTTGATATTTTATGTAAATTATATAATATATATTTGGTGTAGTTTGTGAAATTTTACATAGGGTGTGTAAGATATATTTACTGTACTTTTTGATATTTTATTTACAGTAAATAATATACATTTGGAGTAATTTTTGATATTTTATGTACAGTATGTTTAATATAATTACTGCAGTTTTTGATAGTTTGTTTACAGTATATATAACACATATTTGGTGTACTTTTTGATATTTTATATACAGAAAGTAATATATATTTACTCTACTTTTGATATTTTATTTACAGTATATAAAATGTATTTGGTGTACTTTTAGTTAATATAATATGTACAATATATGAAATATATTTACTGTACTTTTTGATATTTCATGTTCAGTATATAAGATATATTTGGTGACCTTTTGATATTTTATGTAAATTATATAATATATATTTGGTGTAGTTTGTGATATTTTACATAGGGTGTGTAATGTATATTTACTGTACTTTTTGGTATTTTCTTTACAGTAAATAATATATATTTGGTGTAATTTTTGATATTTTATGTACAGTATATTAAATATAATTAGTGTAGTTTTGATAGTATATTTACAGTATATATAACACATATTTGGTGTACTTTTTGATATTTTATGTACAGTATGTAATATATATTTACTGTAATTTTTGATAATTTATTTACAGTATATAAAATGTATTTGGTGTACTTTATTTAATATTATATATACAATATATGAAATATATTTACTGTACATTTTGATACTTTATGCACAGTATAGAAGATATATTTGGTGTCCTTTTGATATTTTATGTAAATTATATAATATATATTTGGTGAAGATTGTGATATTTTACATAGTGTGTGTAATATATATTTATTGTACTTTTTGATATTTTATTTACAGTATATAATATACATTCGGTGTAATTTTTTATATTTTATGTACAGTATATTTAATATAATTAGTGTAGTTTTAATAGTTTATTTACAGTATATATAACACATATTTGGTGTACTTTTTGATATTTTTTGTACAGTATGTAATATAGATTTACTCTAATTTTTGATAATTAATTTACAGTATATGAAATGTATTTGGTGTACTTTTAGTTAATATTATATGTACAATATATGAAATATATTTACTGTACTTTTTGATATTTTATGTACAGTATATAAGATATATTTGGTGTCCTTTTGATATTTTATGTAAATTATATAATATATATTTGGTGTAGATTGTGATATTTTACATAGGGTGTGTAATATATATTTACTGTACTTTTTGATATTTTATTTACAGTAAATAATATACATTTGGTTTAATTTTTGATATTTTATGTACAGTATATTAAATATAATTACTGCAGTTTTTGATAGTTTATTTGCAGCATATAAAACACAAATTTGGTGTACTTTTTGATATTTTATGTACAGAATGTAATATATATTTACTGTACATTTTGATAATTTATTTACAGTATATAAAATGTATTTGGTGTACTTTTATTTAATATTATATGTACAATATATGAAATATATTTACTGTACATTTTGATATTTCATGTTCAGTATATAATATATATTTGGTGTCCTTTTGATATTTTATGTAAATTATATAATATATATTTGGTGTAGTTTGTGATATTTTACATAGGGTGTGTAATACATATTTACTGTATTTTTGGTATTTTCTTTACAGTAAATAATATATATTTGGTGTAATTTTTGATATTTTATGTACAGTATATTAAATATAATTAGTGTAGTTTTGATAGTTTATTTACAATATATATAACACATATTTGGTGTACTTTTTGATATTTTATGTACAGTATGTAATATATATTTACTGTAATTTTTGATAATTTATTTACTGTATATAAAATGTATTTGGTGTACTTTTAGTTAATATTATATGTACAATATATGAAATATATTTACTGTACATTTTGATATTTTATGTACAGTATATAATCTATATTTGGTGTCCTTTTCATATTTTATGTAAATTATATAATATATATTTGGTGTAGATTGTGATATTTTACATAGGGTGTGTAATATATATTTACTGTACTTTTTGGTATTTTCTTTACAGTAAATAATATATATTTGGTGTAATTTTTGATATTTTATGTACAGTATATTAAATATAATTAGTGTAGTTTTGATAGTTTATTTACAGTATATATAACACATATTTGGTGTACTTTTTGATATTTTATGTACAGTATGTAATATATATTTACTGTAATTTTTGATAATTTATTTACAGTATATAAAATGAATTTGTTGTACTTTTAGTTAATATTATATATGCAATATATGAAATATATTTACTGTACATTTTGATATTTTATGTACAGTATAGAAGATATATTTGGTGTCCTTTTGATATTTTATGTAAATTATATAATATATATTTGGTGAAGTTTGTGATATTTTACATAGGGTGTGTAATATATATTTACTGTACTTTTTGATATTTTATTTACAGTATATAATATACATTTGGTGTAATTTTTGATATTTTATGTACAGTATATTAAATATAATTACTGTAGTTTTTGATAGTTTATTTACAGTATATATTACACATATTTGGTGTACTTTTTGATATTTTATGTACATTATGTAATTTATATTTACTGTATATTTGATATTTTATTTACAGTATATAAAATGTATTTGGTGTACTTTTAGTTAATATTATATGTACAATATAGGAAATATATTTACTGTACATTTTGATATTTTATGTACACTATATAAGATATATTTGGTGTCCTTTTGATATTTTATGTAAATTATATAATATATATTTGGTGTAGTTTGTGATATTTTACATAGGGTGTGTAATATATGTTTAGTGTACTTTTTGATATTTTATTTACAGTAAATAATATACATTTGGTGTAATTTTTGATATTTTATGTACAGTATGTTAAATATAATTACTGCAGTTTTTGATAGTTTATTTACAGTATATATAACACATATTTGGTGTACTTTTTGATATTTTATGTACAGTATGTAATATATATTTACTGTAATTTTTGATAATTTATTTACAGTATATAAAATGTATTTGGTGTACTTTATTTAATATTATATATACAATATATGAAATATATTTACTGTAATTTTGATGTTTTATGTACAGTATATAAGATATATTTTGTGTCCTTTTGATATTTTATGTAAATTATATAATATATATTTGGTGTAGATTGTGATATTTTACATAGGGTGTGTAAGATATATTTACTGTACTTTTTGATATTTTATTTACAGTAAATAATATACATTTGGTGTAATTTTTGATATTTTATGTACAGTATATTAAACATAATTACTACAGTTTTTGATAGTTTATTTACAGTATATATAACACATATTTGGTGTACTTTTTGATATTTTATGTACAGAATGTAATATATATTTACTGTACTTTTGTTATTTTATTTACAGTATATAAAATGTATTTGGTGTACTTTTAGTTAATATTATATGTACAATATATGAAATATATTTACTGTACATTTTGATATTTCATGTTCAGTATATAAGGTATAATTGGTGTCCTTTTGATATTTTATGTAAATTATATAATATATATTTGGTGTAGATTGTGATATTTTACATAGGTTGTGTAAGATATATTTACTGTACTTTTTGATATTTTATTTACAGTAAATAATATACATTTGGTGTAATTTTTGATATTTTATGTACAGTATATTATATATAATTACTGTGGATTTGATAGTTTATTTACAGTATATATTACACATATTTGGTGTACTTTTTGATATTTTATGTACAGTATGTAATATATATTTACTGTACATTTTGATATTTTATTTACAGTATATAAAATGTATTTGGTGTACTTTTAGTTAATATTATATGTACAATATATGAAATATATTTACTGTACTTTTTGATATTTCATGTTCAGTATATAAGATATATTTGGTGTCCTTTTGATATTTTATGTAAATTATATAATATATATTTGGTGTAGTTTGTGATATTTTACATAGGGTGTGTAATATATATTTACTGTACTTTTTGGTATTTTCTTTACAGTAAATAATATATATTTGGTGTAATTTTTGATATTTTATGTACAGTATATTAAATATAATTAGTGTAGTTTTGATAGTTTATTTACAGTATATATAACACATATTTGCTGTACTTTTTGATATTTTATGTACAGTATGTAATATATATTTACTGTAATTTTTGATAATTTATTTACAGTATATAAAATGTATTTGTTGTACTTTTAGTTAATATTATATATACAATATATGAAATATACTTACTGTACATTTTGATATTTTATGTACAGTATAGAAGATATATTTGGTGTCCTTTTGATATTTTATGTAAATTATATAATATATATTTGGTGAAGTTTGTGATATTGTACATAGTGTGTGTAATATATATTTACTGTACTTTTTGATATTTTATTTACAGTATATAAAATGTATTTGGTGTACTTTTAGTTAACATTATATGTACAATATATGAAATCTATTTACTGTAACTTTGATATTTTATGTACAGTATATAAGATATATTTGGTGTCCTTTTGATATTTTATGTAAATTATATAATATATATTTGGTGTAGATTGTGATATTTTACATAGGGTGTGTAAGATATATTTACTGTACATTTTGATATTTTATTTACAGTAAATAATATACATTTGGTGTAATATTTGATATTTTATGTACAGTATATTAAACATAATTACTGCAGTTTTTGATAGTTTATTTACAGTATATATAACACATATTTGGTGTACTTTTAGTTAATATTATATATACAATATATGAAATATATTTACTGCACATTTTGATATTTTATGTACAGTATAGAAGATATATTTGGTGTCCTTTTGATATTTTATGTAAATTATATAATATATATTTGGTGAAGTTTGTGATATTTTACATAGGGTGTGTAATATATATTTACTGTACTTTTTGATATTTTATTTACAGTATATAAAATGTATTTGGTGTACTTTTAGTTAATATTATATGTACAATATATGAAATATATTTACTGTACATTTTGATATTTCATGTTCAGTATATAAGGTATATTTGGTGTCCTTTTGATATTTTATGTAAATTATATAATATATATTAGGTGTAGATAGTGATATTTTACATAGGGTGTGTAAGATATATTTACTGCACTTTTTGATATTTTATTTACAGTAAATAATATACATTTGGTGTAATTTTTGATATTTTATGTACAGTATATTATATATAATTACTGTGGATTTGATAGTTTATTTACAGTATATATTACACATATTTGGTGTACTTTTTGATATTTTATGTACAGTATGTAATATATATTTACTCTACTATTTGATATTTTATTTACAGTATATAAAATGTATTTGGTGTACTTTTAGTTAATATTATATGTACAATATATGAAATATATTTACGGTACATTTTGATATTTTATGTTCAGCATATAAGGTATATATGGTGTCCTTTTGATATTTTATGTAAATTACATAATATAAATTTGGTGTAGATTGTGATATTTTACATAGGGTGTGTAATATATATTTACTGTACATTTTGATATTTTATTTACACTATATAAAATATATTTGGTGTACTTTTAGTTAACATTATATGTACAATATATGAAATATATTTACTGTACATTTTGATATTTTATGTACAGTATATAAGATATATTTGGTGTCCTTTTGATATTTTATGTAAATTATATAATATATATTTGGTGTAGATTGTGATATTTTACATAGGGTGTGTAAGATATATTTACTGTACTTTTTGATATTTTATTTATAGTAAATAATATACATTTGGTGTAATTTTTGATATTTTATGTACAGTATATTAAATATAATTACTGCAGTTTTTGATAGTTTATTTACAGTATATAAAACACAAATTTGGTGTACTTTTTGATATTTTATGTACAGAATGTAATATATATTTACTGTACATTTTGATATTTTATTTACAGTATATAAAATGTATTTGGTGTACTTTTAGTTAATATTATATGTACAATATATGAAATATATTTACTGTACATTTTGATATTTCATGTTCAGTATATAAGATATATTTGGTGTCCTTTTGATATTTTATGTAAATCATATAACATATATTTGGTGTAGTTTGTGATATTTTACATAGGGTGTGTAATATATATTTAGTGTACTTTTTGGTATTTTCTTTACAGTAAATAATATATATTTGGTGTAATTTTTGATATTTTATGTACAGTATATTAAATATAATTAGTGTAGTTTTGATAGTTTATTTACAGTATATATAACACATATTTGGTTTACTTTTTGATATTTTATGTATAGTATGTAATATATATTTACTGTAATTTTTGATATTTTATTTACAGTATAGAAAATTTATTTGGTGTACTTTTAGATAATATTATATATACAATATATGAAATATGTTTACTGTACATTTTGATATTTTATGTACAGTATAGAAGATATATTTGGTGTCCTTTTGATATTTTATGTAAATTATATAATATATATTTGGTGAAGTTTGTGATATTTTACATAGGGTGTGTAATATATATTTACTGTACTTTTTGATATTTTATTTACAGTATATAAAATGTATTTGGTGTACTTTATTTAACATTATATGTACAATATATGAAATATATTTACTGTAATTTGGATATTTTATGTACAGTATATAAGATATATTTGGTGTCCTTTTGATATTTTATGTAAATTATATAATATGTATTTGGTGTAGATTGTGATATTTTACATAGGGTGTGTAAGATATATTTACTGTACTTTTTGATATTTTATTTACAGTAAATAATATACATTTGGTGTAATTTTTGATATTTTATGTACAGTATATTAAACATAATTACTACAGTTTTTGATAGTTTATTTACAGTATATATAACACATATTTGGTGTACTTTTTGATATTTTATGTACAGAATATAATATATATTTACTGGACTTTTGATATTTTATTTACAGTATATAAAATGTATTTGGTGTACTTTTAGTTAATATTATATGTACAATATATGAAATATATTTACTGTACATTTTGATATTTCATGTTCAGTATATAAGGTATAATTGGTGTCCTTTTGATATTTTATGTAAATTATATAATATATATTTGGTGTAGATTGTGATATTTTACATAGGTTGTGTAAGATATATTTACTGTACTTTTTGATATTTTATTTACAGTAAATACTATACATTTGGTGTAATTTTTGATATTTTATGTACAGTATATTATATATAATTACTGTGGATTTGATAGTTTATTTACAGTATATATTACACATATTTGGTGTACTTTTTGATATTTTATGTACAGTATGTAATATATATTTACTCTACTATTTGATATTTTATTTACAGTATATAAAATGTATTTGGTGTACTTTTAGTTAATATTATATGTACAATATATGAAATATATTTACGGTACATTTTGATATTTTATGTTCAGCATATAAGGTATATATGGTGTCCTTTTGATATTTTATGTAAATTACATAATATAAATTTGGTGTAGATTGTGATATTTTACATAGGGTGTGTAATATATATTTACTGTACATTTTGATATTTTATTTACACTATATAAAATATATTTGGTGTACTTTTAGTTAACATTATATGTACAATATATGAAATATATTTACTGTAATTTTGATATTTTTTGTAAAGTATATAAGATATATTTGGTGTCCTTTTGATATTTAATGTAAATTATATAATATATATTTGGTGTAGATTTTGATATCTTACATAGGGTGTGTAAGATATATTTACTGTACTTTTTGATATTTTATTTACAGTAAATAATATACATTTGGTTTAATTTTTGATATTTTATATACAGTATATTAAATATAATTACTGCAGTTTTTGATAGTTTATTTACAGTATATAAAACACAAATTTGGTGTACTTTTTGATATTTTATGTACAGAATGTAATATATATTTGCTGTACATTTTGATATTTTATTTACAGTATATAAAATGTATTTGGTGTACTTTTAGTTAATATTATATGTACAATATATGAAATATATTTACTGTACATTTTGATATTTCATGTTCAGTATATAAGATATATTTGGTGTCCTTGTGATATTTTATGTAAATTATATAACATATATTTGGTGTAGTTTGTGATATTTTACATAGGGTGTGTAATATATATTTACTGTACTTTTTGGTATTTTCTTTACAGTAAATAATATATATTTGGTGTAATTTTTGATATTTTATGTACAGTATATTTAATATAATTAGTGTAGATTTGATAGTTTATTTACAGTATATATAACACATATTTGCTGTACTTTTTGATATTTTATGTACAGTATGTAATATATATTTACTGTAATTTTTGATAATTTATTTACAGTATATAAAATGTATTTGGTGTACTTTTAGTTAATATTATATGTACAATATATGAAATATATTTACTGTACATTTTGATATTTTATGTACAGTATAGAAGATATATTTGGTGTCCTTTTGATATTTTATGTAAATTATATAATATATATTTGGTGAAGTTTGTGATATTTTACATAGGGTGTGTAATATATATTTACTGTACTTTTTGATATTTTATTTACAGTATATAAAATGTATTTGGTGTACTTTTAGTTAACATTATATGCACAATATATGAAATATATTTACTGTAATTTTGATATTTTATGTACAGTATATAAGATATATTTGGTGTCCTTTTGATATTTAATGTAAATTATATAATACATATTTGGTGTAGATTGTGATATTTTACATAGGATGTGTAAGATATATTTACTGTACTTTTTGATATTTTATTTACAGTAAATAATATACATTTGGTGTAATTTTTGATATTTTATGTACAGTATATTAAATATAATTACTACAGTTTTTGATAGTTTATTTACAGTATATATAACACATATTTGGTGTACTTTTTGATATTTTATGTACAGAATGTAATATATATTTACTGTACTTTTGATATTTTATTTACAGTATATAAAATGTATTTGGTGTGCTTTTAGTTAATATTATATGTACAATATATGAAATATATTTACTGTACATTTTGATATTTCATGTTCAGTATATAAGGTATATTTGGTGTCCTTTTGATATTTTATGTAAATTATATAATATATATTTGGTGTAGTTTGTGAAATTTTACATAGGGGGTGTAAGATATATTTACTGTACTTTTTGATATTTTATTTACAGTAAATAATATACATTTGGAGTAATTTTTGATATTTTATGTACAGTATGTTTAATATAATTACTGCAGTTTTTGATAGTTTGTTTACAGTATATATAACACATATTTGGTGTACTTTTTGATATTTTATATACAGAAAGTAATATATATTTACTCTACTTTTGATATTTTATTTACAGTATATAAAATGTATTTGGTGTACTTTTAGTTAATATAATATGTACAATATATGAAATATATTTACTGTACTTTTTGATATTTCATGTTCAGTATATAAGATATATTTGGTGACCTTTTGATATTTTATGTAAATTATATAATATATATTTGGTGTAGTTTGTGATATTTTACATAGGGTGTGTAATGTATATTTACTGTACTTTTTGGTATTTTCTTTACAGTAAATAATATATATTTGGTGTAATTTTTGATATTTTATGTACAGTATATTAAATATAATTAGTGTAGTTTTGATAGTATATTTACAGTATATATAACACATATTTGGTGTACTTTTTGATATTTTATGTACAGTATGTAATATATATTTACTGTAATTTTTGATAATTTATTTACAGTATATAAAATGTATTTGGTGTACTTTATTTAATATTATATATACAATATATGAAATATATTTACTGTACATTTTGATACTTTATGCACAGTATAGAAGATATATTTGGTGTCCTTTTGATATTTTATGTAAATTATATAATATATATTTGGTGAAGATTGTGATATTTTACATAGTGTGTGTAATATATATTTATTGTACTTTTTGATATTTTATTTACAGTATATAATATACATTCGGTGTAATTTTTTATATTTTATGTACAGTATATTTAATATAATTAGTGTAGTTTTAATAGTTTATTTACAGTATATATAACACATATTTGGTGTACTTTTTGATATTTTTTGTACAGTATGTAATATAGATTTACTCTAATTTTTGATAATTAATTTACAGTATATGAAATGTATTTGGTGTACTTTTAGTTAATATTATATGTACAATATATGAAATATATTTACTGTACTTTTTGATATTTTATGTACAGTATATAAGATATATTTGGTGTCCTTTTGATATTTTATGTAAATTATATAATATATATTTGGTGTAGATTGTGATATTTTACATAGGGTGTGTAATATATATTTACTGTACTTTTTGATATTTTATTTACAGTAAATAATATACATTTGGTTTAATTTTTGATATTTTATGTACAGTATATTAAATATAATTACTGCAGTTTTTGATAGTTTATTTGCAGCATATAAAACACAAATTTGGTGTACTTTTTGATATTTTATGTACAGAATGTAATATATATTTACTGTACATTTTGATAATTTATTTACAGTATATAAAATGTATTTGGTGTACTTTTAGTTAATATTATATGTACAATATATGAAATATATTTACTGTACATTTTGATATTTCATGTTCAGTATATAAGATATATTTGGTGTCCTTTTGATATTTTATGTAAATTATATAATATATATTTGGTGTAGTTTGTGATATTTTACATAGGGTGTGTAATACATATTTACTGTATTTTTGGTATTTTCTTTACAGTAAATAATATATATTTGGTGTAATTTTTGATATTTTATGTACAGTATATTAAATATAATTAGTGTAGTTTTGATAGTTTATTTACAATATATATAACACATATTTGGTGTACTTTTTGATATTTTATGTACAGTATGTAATATATATTTACTGTAATTTTTGATAATTTATTTACTGTATATAAAATGTATTTGGTGTACTTTTAGTTAATATTATATGTACAATATATGAAATATATTTACTGTACATTTTGATATTTTATGTACAGTATATAATCTATATTTGGTGTCCTTTTCATATTTTATGTAAATTATATAATATATATTTGGTGTAGATTGTGATATTTTACATAGGGTGTGTAATATATATTTACTGTACTTTTTGGTATTTTCTTTACAGTAAATAATATATATTTGGTGTAATTTTTGATATTTTATGTACAGTATATTAAATATAATTAGTGTAGTTTTGATAGTTTATTTACAGTATATATAACACATATTTGGTGTACTTTTTGATATTTTATGTACAGTATGTAATATATATTTACTGTAATTTTTGATAATTTATTTACAGTATATAAAATGAATTTGTTGTACTTTTAGTTAATATTATATATGCAATATATGAAATATATTTACTGTACATTTTGATATTTTATGTACAGTATAGAAGATATATTTGGTGTCCTTTTGATATTTTATGTAAATTATATAATATATATTTGGTGAAGTTTGTGATATTTTACATAGGGTGTGTAATATATATTTACTGTACTTTTTGATATTTTATTTACAGTATATAATATACATTTGGTGTAATTTTTGATATTTTATGTACAGTATATTAAATATAATTACTGTAGTTTTTGATAGTTTATTTACAGTATATATTACACATATTTGGTGTACTTTTTGATATTTTATGTACATTATGTAATTTATATTTACTGTATATTTGATATTTTATTTACAGTATATAAAATGTATTTGGTGTACTTTTAGTTAATATTATATGTACAATATAGGAAATATATTTACTGTACATTTTGATATTTTATGTACACTATATAAGATATATTTGGTGTCCTTTTGATATTTTATGTAAATTATATAATATATATTTGGTGTAGTTTGTGATATTTTACATAGGGTGTGTAATATATGTTTAGTGTACTTTTTGATATTTTATTTACAGTAAATAATATACATTTGGTGTAATTTTTGATATTTTATGTACAGTATGTTAAATATAATTACTGCAGTTTTTGATAGTTTATTTACAGTATATATAACACATATTTGGTGTACTTTTTGATATTTTATGTACAGTATGTAATATATATTTACTGTAATTTTTGATAATTTATTTACAGTATATAAAATGTATTTGGTGTACTTTATTTAATATTATATATACAATATATGAAATATATTTACTGTAATTTTGATGTTTTATGTACAGTATATAAGATATATTTTGTGTCCTTTTGATATTTTATGTAAATTATATAATATATATTTGGTGTAGATTGTGATATTTTACATAGGGTGTGTAAGATATATTTACTGTACTTTTTGATATTTTATTTACAGTAAATAATATACATTTGGTGTAATTTTTGATATTTTATGTACAGTATATTAAACATAATTACTACAGTTTTTGATAGTTTATTTACAGTATATATAACACATATTTGGTGTACTTTTTGATATTTTATGTACAGAATGTAATATATATTTACTGTACTTTTGTTATTTTATTTACAGTATATAAAATGTATTTGGTGTACTTTTAGTTAATATTATATGTACAATATATGAAATATATTTACTGTACATTTTGATATTTCATGTTCAGTATATAAGGTATAATTGGTGTCCTTTTGATATTTTATGTAAATTATATAATATATATTTGGTGTAGATTGTGATATTTTACATAGGTTGTGTAAGATATATTTACTGTACTTTTTGATATTTTATTTACAGTAAATAATATACATTTGGTGTAATTTTTGATATTTTATGTACAGTATATTATATATAATTACTGTGGATTTGATAGTTTATTTACAGTATATATTACACATATTTGGTGTACTTTTTGATATTTTATGTACAGTATGTAATATATATTTACTGTACATTTTGATATTTTATTTACAGTATATAAAATGTATTTGGTGTACTTTTAGTTAATATTATATGTACAATATATGAAATATATTTACTGTACTTTTTGATATTTCATGTTCAGTATATAAGATATATTTGGTGTCCTTTTGATATTTTATGTAAATTATATAATATATATTTGGTGTAGTTTGTGATATTTTACATAGGGTGTGTAATATATATTTACTGTACTTTTTGGTATTTTCTTTACAGTAAATAATATATATTTGGTGTAATTTTTGATATTTTATGTACAGTATATTAAATATAATTAGTGTAGTTTTGATAGTTTATTTACAGTATATATAACACATATTTGCTGTACTTTTTGATATTTTATGTACAGTATGTAATATATATTTACTGTAATTTTTGATAATTTATTTACAGTATATAAAATGTATTTGTTGTACTTTTAGTTAATATTATATATACAATATATGAAATATACTTACTGTACATTTTGATATTTTATGTACAGTATAGAAGATATATTTGGTGTCCTTTTGATATTTTATGTAAATTATATAATATATATTTGGTGACGTTTGTGATATTGTACATAGTGTGTGTAATATATATTTACTGTACTTTTTGATATTTTATTTACAGTATATAAAATGTATTTGGTGTACTTTTAGTTAACATTATATGTACAATATATGAAATCTATTTACTGTAACTTTGATATTTTATGTACAGTATATAAGATATATTTGGTGTCCTTTTGATATTTTATGTAAATTATATAATATATATTTGGTGTAGATTGTGATATTTTACATAGGGTGTGTAAGATATATTTACTGTACATTTTGATATTTTATTTACAGTAAATAATATACATTTGGTGTAATATTTGATATTTTATGTACAGTATATTAAACATAATTACTGCAGTTTTTGATAGTTTATTTACAGTATATATAACACATATTTGGTGTACTTTTAGTTAATATTATATATACAATATATGAAATATATTTACTGCACATTTTGATATTTTATGTACAGTATAGAAGATATATTTGGTGTCCTTTTGATATTTTATGTAAATTATATAATATATATTTGGTGAAGTTTGTGATATTTTACATAGGGTGTGTAATATATATTTACTGTACTTTTTGATATTTTATTTACAGTATATAAAATGTATTTGGTGTACTTTTAGTTAATATTATATGTACAATATATGAAATATATTTACTGTACATTTTGATATTTCATGTTCAGTATATAAGGTATATTTGGTGTCCTTTTGATATTTTATGTAAATTATATAATATATATTAGGTGTAGATAGTGATATTTTACATAGGGTGTGTAAGATATATTTACTGCACTTTTTGATATTTTATTTACAGTAAATAATATACATTTGGTGTAATTTTTGATATTTTATGTACAGTATATTATATATAATTACTGTGGATTTGATAGTTTATTTACAGTATATATTACACATATTTGGTGTACTTTTTGATATTTTATGTACAGTATGTAATATATATTTACTCTACTATTTGATATTTTATTTACAGTATATAAAATGTATTTGGTATACTTTTAGTTATTATTATATGTACAATATATGAAATATATTTACGGTACATTTTGATATTTTATGTTCAGCATATAAGGTATATATGGTGTCCTTTTGATATTTTATGTAAATTACATAATATAAATTTGGTGTAGATTGTGATATTTTACATAGGGTGTGTAATATATATTTACTGTACATTTTGATATTTTATTTACACTATATAAAATATATTTGGTGTACTTTTAGTTAACATTATATGTACAATATATGAAATATATTTACTGTACATTTTGATATTTTATGTACAGTATATAAGATATATATGGTGTCCTTTTGATATTTTATGTAAATTATATAATATATATTTGGTGTAGATTGTGATATTTTACATAGGGTGTGTAAGATATATTTACTGTACTTTTTGATATTTTATTTATAGTAAATAATATACATTTGGTGTAATTTTTGATATTTTATGTACAGTATATTAAATATAATTACTGCAGTTTTTGATAGTTTATTTACAGTATATAAAACACAAATTTGGTGTACTTTTTGATATTTTATGTACAGAATGTAATATATATTTACTGTACATTTTGATATTTTATTTACAGTATATAAAATGTATTTGGTGTACTTTTAGTTAATATTATATGTACAATATATGAAATATATTTACTGTACATTTTGATATTTCATGTTCAGTATATAAGATATATTTGGTGTCCTTTTGATATTTTATGTAAATCATATAACATATATTTGGTGTAGTTTGTGATATTTTACATAGGGTGTGTAATATATATTTAGTGTACTTTTTGGTATTTTCTTTACAGTAAATAATATATATTTGGTGTAATTTTTGATATTTTATGTACAGTATATTAAATATAATTAGTGTAGTTTTGATAGTTTATTTACAGTATATATAACACATATTTGGTTTACTTTTTGATATTTTATGTATAGTATGTAATATATATTTACTGTAATTTTTGATATTTTATTTACAGTATAGAAAATTTATTTGGTGTACTTTTAGATAATATTATATATACAATATATGAAATATGTTTACTGTACATTTTGATATTTTATGTACAGTATAGAAGATATATTTGGTGTCCTTTTGATATTTTATGTAAATTATATAATATATATTTGGTGAAGTTTGTGATATTTTACATAGGGTGTGTAATATATATTTACCGTACTTTTTGATATTTTATTTACAGTATATAAAATGTATTTGGTGTACTTTATTTAACATTATATGTACAATATATGAAATATATTTACTGTAATTTTGATATTTTATGTACAGTATATAAGATATATTTGGTGTCCTTTTGATATTTTATGTAAATTATATAATATGTATTTGGTGTAGATTGTGATATTTTACATAGGGTGTGTAAGATATATTTACTGTACTTTTTGATATTTTATTTACAGTAAATAATATACATTTGGTGTAATTTTTGATATTTTATGTACAGTATATTAAACATAATTACTGCAGTTTTTGATAGTTTATTTACAGTATATATAACACATATTTGGTGTACTTTTTGATATTTTATGTACAGAATGTAATATATATTTACTGAACTTTGATATTTTATTTACAGTATATAAAATGTATTTGGTGTACTTTTAGTTAATATTATATGTACAATATAGGAAATATATTTACTGTACATTTTGATATTTCATGTTCAGTATATAAGGTATATTTGGTGTCCTTTTGATATTTTATGTAAATTATATAATATATATTTGGTGTAGATTGTGATATTTTACATAGGGTGTGTAAGATATATTTACTGTACTTTTTGATATTTTATTTACAGTAAATAATATACATTTGGTGTAATTTTTGATATTTTATGTACAGTATATTATATATAATTACTGTGGATTTGATAGTTTATTTACAGTATATATTACACATATTTGGTGTACTTTTTGATATTTTATGTACAGTATGTAATATATATTTACTCTACTATTTGATATTTTATTTACAGTATATAAAATGTATTTGGTGTACTTTTAGTTAATATTATATGTACAATATATGAAATATATTTACGGTACATTTTGATATTTTATGTTCAGCATATAAGGTATATATGGTGTCCTTTTGATATTTTATGTAAATTACATAATATAAATTTGGTTTAGATTGTGATATTTTACATAGGGTGTGTAATATATATTTACTGTACATTTTGATATTTTATTTACACTATATAAAATATATTTGGTGTACTTTTAGTTAACATTATATGTACAATATATGAAATATATTTACTGTAATTTTGATATTTTTTGTACAGTATATAAGATATATTTGGTGTCCTTTTGATATTTAATGTAAATTATATAATATATATTTAGTGTAGATTGTGATATTTTACATAGGGTGTGTAAGATATATTTACTGTACTTTTTGATATTTTATTTACAGTAAATAATATACATTTGGTTTAATTTTTGATATTTTATGTACAGTATATTAAATATAATTACTGCAATTTTTGATAGTTTATTTGCAGTATATAAAACACAAATTTGGTGTACTTTTTGATATTTTATGTACAGAATGTAATATATATTTGCTGTACATTTTGATATTTTATTTACAGTATATAAAATGTATTTGGTGTACTTTTAGTTAATATTATATGTACAATATATGAAATATATTTACTGTACATTTTGATATTTCATGTTCAGTATATAAGATATATTTGGTGTCCTTGTGATATTTTATGTAAATTATATAACATATATTTGGTGTAGTTTGTGATATTTTACATAGGGTGTGTAATATATATTTACTGTACTTTTTGGTATTTTCTTTACAGTAAATAATATATATTTGGTGTAATTTTTGATATTTTATGTACAGTATATTAAATATAATTAGTGTAGGTTTGATAGTTTATTTACAGTATATATAACACATATTTGCTGTACTTTTTGATATTTTATGTACAGTATGTAATATATATTTACTGTAATTTTTGATAATTTATTTACAGTATATAAAATGTATTTGTTGTACTTTTAGTTAATATTATATATACAATATATGAAATATACTTACTGTACATTTTGATATTTTATGTACAGTATAGAAGATATATTTGGTGTCCTTTTGATATTTTATGTAAATTATATAATATATATTTGGTGAAGTTTGTGATATTGTACATAAGGTGTGTAATATATATTTACTGTACTTTTTGATATTTTATTTACAGTATATAAAATGTATTTGGTGTACTTTTAGTTAACATTATATGTACAATATATGAAATCTATTTACTGTAATTTTGATATTTTATGTACAGTATATAAGATATATTTGGTGTCCTTTTGATATTTTATGTAAATTATATAATATATATTTGGTGTAGATTGTGATATTTTACATAGGGTGTGTAAGATATATTTACTGTACTTTTTGATATTTTATTTACAGTAAATAAAATACCTTTGGTGTAATTTTTGATATTTTATGTACAGTATATTAAACATAATTACTGCAGTTTTTGATAGTTTATTTACAGTATATATAACACATATTTGGTGTACTTTTTGATATTTTATGTACAGAATGTAATATATATTTACTGTACTTTTGATATTTTATTTACAGTATATAAAATGTATTTGGTGTACTTTTAGTTAATATTATATATACAATATATGAAATATATTTACTGTAGTTTTTGATATTTAATGTACAGTATATAAGATATATTTGGTGTCCTTTTGATATTTTATGTAAATTATATGATATATACTTGGTGTAGATTGTGATATTTTACATAGGGTGTGTAATATATATTTACTGTACTTTTTGATATTTTATTTACAGTAAATAATATACATTTGGTTTAATTTTTGATATTTTATGTACAGTATATTAAATATAATTACTGCAGTTTTTGATAGTTTATTTACTGTATATAAAACACAAATTTGGTGTACTTTTGATATTTTATGTACAGAATGTAATATATATTTACTGTACATTTTGATATTTTATTTACAGTATATAAAATGTATTTGGTGTACTTTTAGTTAATATTATATGTTCAATATATGAAATATATTTACTGTACATTTTGATATTTCATGTTCAGTATATAAGATATATTTGGTGTCCTTTTGATATTTTACGTAAATTATATAATATATATTTGGTGTAGTTGGTGATATTTTACATAGGGTGTGTAATGTATATTTACCGTACTTTTTGGTATTTTCTTTACAGTAAATAATATATATTTGGTGTAATTTTAGATATTTTATGTACCGTATATTAAATATAATTAGTGTAGTTTTGATAGTTTATTTACAGTATATATAACACATATTTGGTGTACTTTTTGATATTTTATGTACAGTATGCAATATATATTTACTGTAATTTTTGATAATTTATTTACTGTATATAAAATGTATTTGGTGTACTTTTAGTTAATATTATATGTACAATATATGAAATATATTTACTGTACTTTTTGATATTTTATGTACAGTGTATAATATATATTTTGTGTCCTTGTGATATTTTTTGTAAATTATATAATATATATTTGTTGTAGATTGTGATATTTTACATAGGGTGTGTAATATATATTTACTGTACTTTTTGATATTTTATTCACAGTAAATAATATACATTTGGTTTAATTTTTGATATTTTATGTACAGTATATTAAATATAATTACTGCAGTTTTTGATAGTTTATTTACACTATATAAAACACAAATTTGGTGTACTTTTTGATATTTTATGTACAGAATGTAATATATATTTACTGTACTTTTGATATTTTATTTACAGTATATAAAATGTATTTGGTGTACTTTTAGTTAATATTATATGTACAATATATGAAATATATTTACTGTACATTTTGATATTTCATGTTCAGTATATAAGATATATTTGGTGTCCTTTTGATATTTTATGTAAATTATATAACATATATTTGGTGTAGTTTGTGATATTTTACATAGGGTGTGTAATATATATTTACTGTACTTTTTGGTATTTTCTGTACAGTAAATAATATATATTTGGTGTAATTTTTGATATTTTATGTACAGTATATTAAATATAATTACTGTAGTTTTTGATAGTTTATTTACATTATATATAACACATATTTGGTGTACTTTTTGATATTTTATGTACAGTATGTAATATATATTTACTGTATTTTTGATATTTTATTTACAGTATATAAAATGTATTTGGTGTACTTTTAGTTAATATTATATGTACAATATAGGAAATATATTTACTGTACATTTTGATATTTTATGTACACTATATAAGATATATTTGGTGTCCTTTTGATATTTTATGTAAATTATATAATATATATTTGGTGAAGTTTGTGATATTTTACATAGGGTGTGTAATATATATTTACTGTATTTTTGATATTTTATTTACAGTATATAAAATGTATTTGGTGTACTTTTAGTTAACATTATATGTACAATATATGAAATATATTTACTGTAATTTTGATATTTTATGTACAGTATATAAGATATATTTGGTGTCCTTTTGATATTTTATGTAAATTATATAATATATATTTGGTGTAGATTGTGATATTTTACATAGGGTGTGTAAGATATATTTACTGTACTTTTTGATATTTTATTTACAGTAAATAGTATACATTTGATGTAATTTTTGATATTTTATGTACAGTATATTAAACATAATTACTGCAGTTTTTGATAGTTTATTTACAGTATATATAACACATATTTGGTGTACTTTTTGATATTTTATGTACAGAATGTAATATATATTTACTGAACTTTTGATATTTTATTTACAGTATATAAAATGTATTTGGTGTACTTTTAGTTAATATTATATGTACAATATAGGAAATATATTTACTGTACATTTTGATATTTCATGTTCAGTATATAAGGTATATTTGGTGTCCTTTTGATATTTTATGTAAATTATAATATATATATTTGGTGTAGATTGTGATATTTTACATAGGGTGTGTAAGATATATTTACTGTACTTTTTGATATTTTATTTACAGTAAATAATATACATTTGGTGTAATTTTTGATATTTTATGTACAGTATATTATATATAATTACTGTGGATTTGATAGTTTATTTACTGTATATATTACACATATTTGGTGTACTTTTTGATATTTTATGTACGGTATGTAATATATATTTACTGTAATTTTTGATAATTTATTTACAGTATATAAAATGTATTTGGTGTACTTTATTTAATATTATATATACAATATATGAAATATATTTACTGTACATTTTGATACTTTATGCACAGTATAGAAGATATATTTGGTGTCCTTTTGATATTTTATGTAAATTATATAATATATATTTGGTGAAGTTTGTGATATTTTACATAGGGTGTGTAATATATATTTACTGTACTTTTTGATATTTTGTTTACAGTATATAAAATGTATTTGGTGTACTTTTAGTTAACATTGTATGTACAATATATGAAATATATTTACTGTAATTTGGATATTTTATGTACAGTATATAAGATATATTTGGTGTCCTTTTGATATTTTATGTAAATTATATAACATATATTTGGTGTAGATTGTGATATTTTACATAGGGTGTGTAAGATATATTTACTGTACTTTTTGATATTTTATTTACAGTAAATATTATACATTTGGTGTAATTTTTGATATTTTATGTACAGTATATTAAATATAATTACTGCAGTTTTTGATAGTTTATTTACAGTATATATAACACATATTTGGTGTACTTTTTGATATTTTATGTACAGAATGTAATATATATTTACTGTACTTTTGATATTTTATTTACAGTATATAAAATGTATTTGGTGTACTTTTAGTTAATATTATATGTACAATATATGAAATACATTTACTGTAGTTTTTGATATTTCATGTTCAGTATATAAGATATATTTGGTGTCCTTTTGATATTGTATGTAAATTATATAATATATATTTGGTGTAGTTTGTGATATTTTACATAGGGTGTGTAATATATATTTACTGTACTTTTTGGTATTTTCTTTACAGTAAATAATATACATTTGGTGTAATTTTTGATATTTTATGTACAGTATATTAAATATAATTAGTGTAGTTTTGATAGTTTATTTACAGTATATATAACACATATTTGGTGTACTTTTTGATATTTTATGTACAGTATGTAATATATATTTACTGTAATTTTTGATAATTTATTTACAGTATATAAAATGTATTTGCTGTACTTTATTTAATATTATATATACAATATATGAAATATATTTACTGTACATTTTGATACTTTATGCACAGTATAGAAGATATATTTGGTGTCCTTTTGATATTTTATGTAAATTATATAATATATATTTGGTGAAGTTTGTGATATTTTACATAGGGTGTGTAATATATATATACTGTAATTTTTGATATTTTGTTTACAGTATATAAAATGTATTTGGTGTACTTTTAGTTAACATTATATGTACAATATATGAAATATATTTACTGTAATTTTGATATTTTATGTACAGTATATAAGATATATTTGGTGTCCTTTTGATATTTTATGTAAATTATATAATATATATTTGGTGTAGATTGTGATATTTTACATAGGGTGTGTAAGATATATTTACTGTACTTTTTGATATTTTATTTACAGTAAATAATATACATTTGGTGTAATTTTTGATATTTTATGTACAGTATATTAAACATAATTACTGCAGTTTTTGATAGTTTATTTACAGTATATATAACACATATTTGGTGTACTTTTTGATATTTTATGTACAGAATGTAATATATATTTACTGAACTTTTGATATTTTATTTACAGTATATAAAATGTATTTGGTGTACTTTTAGTTAATATTATATGTACAATATAGGAAATATATTTACTGTACATTTTGATATTTCATGTTCAGTATATAAGGTATATTTGGTGTCCTTTTGATATTTTATATAAATTATATAATATATATTTGGTGTAGATTGTGATATTTTACATAGGGTGTGTAAGGTATATTTACTGTACTTTTGATATTTTATTTACAGTAAATAATATACATTTGGTGTAATTTTTGATATTTTATGTTCAGTATATTATATATAATTACTGTGGATTTGATAGTTTATTTACAGTATATATTACACATATTTGGTGTACTTTTTGATATTTTATGTACAGTATGTAATATATATTTACTCTACTATTTGATATTTTATTTACAGTATATAAAATGTATTTGGTGTACTTTTAGTTAATATTATATGTACAATATATGAAATATATTTACGGTACATTTTGATATTTTATGTTCAGCATATAAGGTATATATGGTGTCCTTTTGATATTTTATGTAAATTACATAATATAAATTTGGTGTAGATTGTGATATTTTACATAGGGTGTGTAATATATATTTACTGTACATTTTGATATTTTATTTACACTATATAAAATATATTTGGTGTACTTTTAGTTAACATTATATGTACAATATATGAAATATATTTACTGTAATTTTGATATTTTTTGTACAGTATATAAGATATATTTGGTGTCCTTTTGATATTTAATGTAAATTATATAATATATATTTGGTGTAGATTGTGATATTTTACATAGGGTGTGTAAGATATATTTACTGTACTTTTTGATATTTTATTTACAGTAAATAATATACATTTGGTTTAATTTTTGATATTTTATGTACAGTATATTAAATATAATTACTGCAGTTTTTGATAGTTTATTTACAGTATATAAAACACAAATGTGGTGTACTTTTTGATATTTTATGAACAGAATGTAATATATATCTGCTGTACATTTTGATATTTTATTTACAGTATATAAAATGTATTTGGTGTACTTTTAGTTAATATTATATGTACAATATAAGAAATATATTTACTGTACATTTTGATATTTCATGTTCAGTATATAAGATATATTTGGTGTCCTTGTGATATTTTATGTATATTATATAACATATATTTGGTGTAGTTTGTGATATTTTACATAGGGTGTGTAATATATATTTACTGTACTTTTTGGTATTTTCTTTACAGTAAATAATATATATTTGGTGTAATTTTTGATATTTTATGTACAGTATATTAAATATAATTAGTGTAGATTTGATAGTTTATTTACAGTATATATAACACATATTTGCTGTACTTTTTGATATTTTATGTACAGTATGTAATATATATTTACTGTAATTTTTGATAATTTATTTACAGTATATAAAATGTATTTGTTGTACTTTTAGTTAATATTATATATACAATATATGAAATATACTTACTGTACATTTTGATATTTTATGTACAGTATAGAAGATATATTTGGTGTCCTTTTGATATTTTATGTAAATTATATAATATATATTTGGTGAAGTTTGTGATATTGTACATAGGGTGTGTAATATATTTTTACTGTACTTTTTGATATTTTATTTACAGTATATAAAATGTATTTGGTGTACTTTTAGTTAACATTATATGTACAATATATGAAATATATTTACTGTAATTTTGATATTTTATGTACAGTATATAAGGTATATTTGGTGTCCTTTTGATATTTTATGTAAATTATATAATATATATTAGGTGTAGATTGTGATATTTTACATAGGGTGTGTAAGATATATTTACTGTACTTTTTGATATTTCATTTACAGTAAATAATATACATTTGGTGTAATTTTTGATATTTTATGTACAGTATATTAAACATAATTACTGCAGTTTTTGATAGTTTATTTACAGTATATATAACACATATTTGGTGTACTTTTGATATTTTATGTACAGAATGTAATATATATTTACTGTACTTTTGATATTTTATTTACAGTATATAAAATGTATTTGGTGTACTTTTAGTTAATATTATATGTACAATATATGAAATATATTTACTGTAGTTTTTGATATTTTATGTACAGTATATAAGATATATTTGGTGTCCTTTTGATATTTTATGTAAATTATATGATATATATTTGGTGTAGATTGTGATATTTTACATAGGGTGTGTAATATATATTTACTGTACTTTTTGATATTTTATTTACAGTAAATAATATATATTTGGTTTAATTTTTGATATTTTATGTACAGTATATTAAATATAATTACTGCAGTTTTTGATAGTTTATTTACAGTATATAAAACACAAATTTGGTGTACATTTGATATTTTATGTACAGAATGTAATATATATTTACTGTACATTTTGATATTTTATTTACAGTATATAAAATGTATTTGGTGTACTTTTAGTTAATATTATATGTTCAATATATGAAATATATTTACTGTACATTTTGATATTTCATGTTCAGTATATAAGATATATTTGGTGTCCTTTTGGTATTTTATGTAAATTATATAATATATATTTGGTGTAGTTGGTGATATTTTACATAGGGTGTGTAATATATATTTACCGTACTTTTTGGTATTTTCTTTACAGTAAATAATATATATTTGGTGTAATTTTTGATATTTTATGTACAGTATATTAAATATAATTAGTGTAGTTTTGATAGTTTATTTACAGTATATATAACACATATTTGGTGTACTTTTTGATATTTTATGTACAGTATGCAATATATATTTACTGTAATTTTTGATAATTTATTTACTGTATATAAAATGTATTTGGTGTACTTTTAGTTAATATTATATGTACAATATATGAAATATATTTACTGTACTTTTTGATATTTTATGTACAGTATATAATATATATTTGGTGTCCTTTTGATATTTTATGTAAATTATATAATATATATTTGTTGTAGATTCTGATATTTTACATAGGGTGTGTAATATATATTTACTGTACTTTTTGATATTTTATTCACAGTAAATAATATACATTTGGTTTAATTTTTGATATTTTATGTACAGTATATTAAATATAATTACTGCAGTTTTTGATAGTTTATTTACACTATATAAAACACAAATTTGGTGTACTTTTTGATATTTTATGTACAGAATGTAATATATATTTACTGTACTTTTGATATTTTATTTACAGTATATAAAATGTATTTGGTGTACTTTTAGTTAATATTATATGTACAATATATGAAATATATTTACTGTACATTTTGATATTTCATGTTCAGTATATAAGATATGTTTGGTGTCCTTTTGATATTTTATGTAAATTATATAACATATATTTGGTGTAGTTTGTGATATTTTACATAGGGTGTGTAATATATATTTACTGTACTTTTTGGTATTTTCTGTACAGTAAATAATATATATTTGGTGTAATTTTTGATATTTTATGTACAGTATATTAAATATAATTAGTGTAGTTTTGATAGTTTATTTACAGTATAGATAACACATATTTGGTGTACTTTTTGATATTTTATGTACAATATGTAATATATATTTAGTGTAATTTTTGATAATTTATTTACAGTACATAAAATGTATTTGGTGTACTTTTAGTTAATATTATATATACAATATATGAAATATATTTACTGTACATTTTGATATTTTATGTACAGTATAGAAGATATATTTGGTGTCCTTTTGATATTTTATGTAAATTATATAATATATATTTGGTGAAGTTTGTGATATTTTACATAGGGTGTGTAATATATATTTACTGTATTTTTGATATTTTATTTACAGTATATAATATACATTTGGTGTAATTTTTGATATTTTATGTACAGTATATTAAATATAATTACTGTAGTTTTTGATAGTTTATTTACAGTATATATTACACATATTTGGTGTACTTTTTGATATTTTATGTACAGTATGTAATTTATATTTACTGTATATTTGATATTTTATTTACAGTATATAAAATGTATTTGGTGTACTTTTAGTTAATATTATATGTACAATATAGGAAATATATTTACTGTACATTTTGATATTTTATGTACACTATATAAGATATATTTGGTGTCCTTTTGATATTTTATGTAAATTATATAATATATATTTGGTGTAGATTGTGATATTTTACATAGGGTGTGAAAGATATATTTACTGTACTTTTTGATATTTTATTCACAGTAAATAATATACATTTGGTTTAATTTTTGATATTTTATGTACAGTATATAAAATATAATTACTGCAGTTTTTGATAGTTTATTTACAGTATATAAAACACAAATTTGGTGTACTTTTTGATATTTTACGTACAGAATGTAATATATATTTACTGTACATTTTGATATTTTATTTACAGTATATAAAATGTATTTGGTGTACTTTTAGTTAATATTATATGTACAATATATGAAATATATTTACTGTACATTTTGATATTTCATGTTCAGTATGTAAGATATATTTGGTGTCCTTTTGATATTTTATGTAAATCATATAATATATATTTGGTGTAGTTTGTGATATTTTACATAGGGTGTGTAATATATATTTACTGTACTTTTTGGTATTTTCCTGAGAGTAAATAATATATATTTGGTGTAATTTTTGATATTTTATGTACAGTATATTAAATATAATTAGTGTAGTTTTGATAGTTTATTTACAGTATATATAACACATATTTGGTGTACTTTCTGATATTTTATGTACAGTATGTAATATATATTTACTGTAATTTTTGATAATTTATTTACAGTACATAAAATGTATTTGGTGTACTTTTAGTTAATATTATATATACAATATATGAAATATATTTACTGTACATTTTGATATTTTATGTACAGTATAGAAGATATATTTGGTGTCCTTTTGATATTTTATGTAAATTATATAATATATATTTGGTGAAGTTTGTGATATTTTACATAGGGTGTGTAATATATATTTACTGTATTTTTGATATTTTATTTAAAGTATATAATATACATTTGGTGTAATTTTTGATATTTTATGTACAGTATATTCAATATAATTACTGTAGTTTTTGATAGTTTATTTACAGTATATATTACACATATTTGGTGTACTTTTTGATATTTTATGTACAGTATGTAATTTATATTTACTGTATATTTGATATTTTATTTACAGTATATAAAATGTATTTGGTGTACTTTTAGTTAATATTATATGTACAATATAGGAAATATATTTACTGTACATTTTGATATTTTATGTACACTATATAAGATATATTTGGTGTCCTTTTGATATTTTATGTAAATTATATAATATATATTTGGTGTAGATTGTGATATTTTACATAGGGTGTGAAAGATATATTTACTGTACTTTTTGATATTTTATTCACAGTAAATAATATACATTTGGTTTAATTTTTGATATTTTATGTGCAGTATATAAAATATAATTACTGCAGTTTTTGATAGTTTATTTACAGTATATAAAACACAAATTTGGTGTACTTTTTGATATTTTACGTACAGAATGTAATATATATTTACTGTACATTTTGATATTTTATTTACAGTATATAAAATGTATTTGGTGTACTTTTAGTTAATATTATATGTACAATATATGAAATATATTTACTGTACATTTTGATATTTCATGTTCAGTATATAAGATATATTTGGTGTCCTTTTGATATTTTATGTAAATTATATAATATATATTTGGTGTAGTTTGTGATATTTTACATAGGGTGTGTAATATATATTTACTGTACTTTTTGGTATTTTCCTGAGAGTAAATAATATATATTTGGTGTAATTTTTGATATTTTATGTACGGTATATTAAATATAATTAGTGTAGTTTTGATAGTTTATTTACAGTATATATAACACATATTTGGTGTACTTTCTGATATTTTATGTACAGTATGTAATATATATTTACTGTAATTTTTGATAATTTATTTACAGTATATAAAATGTATTTGGTGTACTTTTAGTTAATATTATATATACAAAATATGAAATATATTTACTGTACATTTTGATATTTTATGTACAGTATAGAAGATATATTTGGTGTCCTTTTGATATTTTATGTAAATTATATAATATATATTTGGTGAAGTTTGTGATATTTTACATAGGGTGTGTAATATATATTTACTGTACTTTTTGATATTTTATTTACAGTATATAATATAGATTTGGTGTAATTTTTGATATTTTATGTACAGTATATTAAATATAATTACTGTAGTTTTTGATAGTTTATTTACATTATATATAACACATATTTGGTGTACTTTTTGATATTTTATGTACAGTATGTAATATATATTTACTGTATTTTTGATATTTTATTTACAGTATATAAAATGTATTTGGTGTACTTTTAGTTAATATTATATGTACAATATAGGAAATATATTTACTGTACATTTTGATATTTTATGTACACTATATAAGATATATTTGGTGTCCTTTTGATATTTTATGTAAATTATATAATATATATTTGGTGTAGTTTGTGATATTTTACATAGGGTGTGTAAGATATATTTAGTGTACTTTTTGATATTTTATTTACAGTAAATAATATACATTTGGTGTAATTTTTGATATTTTATGTACAGTATGTTAAATATAATTACTGCAGTTTTTGATAGTTTATTTACAGTATATATAACACATATTTGGTGTACTTTTTGATATTTTATGTACAGAATGTAATATATATTTACTGTAATTTTGATATTTTATTTACATTATATAAAATGTATTTGGTGTACTTTTAGTTAATATTATATGTACAATATATGAAATATATTTACTGTACTTTTTGATATTTCATGTTCAGTATATAAGATATATTTGGTGTCCTTTTGATATTTTATGTAAATTATATAATATATATTTGGTGTAGTTTGTGATATTTTACATAGGGTGTGTAATATATATTTACTGTACTTTTTGGTATTTTCTTTACAGTAAATAATATATATTTGGTGTAATTTTTGATATTTTATGTACAGTATATTAAATATAATTAGTGTAGTTTTGATAGTTTATTTACAGTATATATAACACATATTTGGTGTACTTTTTGATATTTTATGTACAGTATGTAATATATATTTACTGTAATTTTTGATAATTTATTTACAGTATATAAAATGTATTTGGTGTACTTTATTTAATATTATATATACAATATATGAAATATATTTACTGTACATTTTGATACTTTATGCACAGTATAGAAGATATATTTGGTGTCCTTTTGATATTTTATGTAAATTATATAATATATATTTGGTGAAGTTTGTGATATTTTACATAGGGTGTGTAATATATATTTACTGTACTTTTTGATATTTTGTTTACAGTATATAAAATGTGTTTGGTGTACTTTTAGTTAACATTATATGTACAATATATGAAATATATTTACTGTAATTTTGATATTTTATGTACAGCATATAAGATATATTTGGTGTCCTTTTGATATTTTATGTAAATTATATAATATATATTTGGTGTAGATTGTGATATTTTACATAGGGTGTGTAAGATATATTTACTGTACTTTTTGATATTTTATTTACAGTAAATATTATACATTTGGTGTAATTTTTGATATTTTATGTACAGTATATTAAATATAATTACTGCAGTTTTTGATAGTTTATTTACAGTATATATAACACATATTTGGTGTACTTTTTGATATTTTATATACAGAATGTAATATATATTTACTGTACTTTTGATATTTTATTTACAGTATATAAAATGTATTTGGTGTACTTTTAGTTAATATTATATGTACAATATATGAAATATATTTACTGTACTTTTTGATATTTCATGTTCAGTATATAAGGTATATTTGGTGTCCTTTTGATATTTTATGTAAATTATATAATATATATTTGGTGTAGTTTGTGATATTTTACATAGGGTGTGTAATATATATTTACTGTACTTTTTGGTATTTTCTTTACAGTAAATAATATATATTTGGTGTAATTTTTGATATTTTATGTACAGTATATTAAATATAATTAGTGTAGTTTTGATAGTTTAATTACAGTATATATTACACATATTTGGTGTACTTTTTGATATTTTATGTACAGTATCTAATATATATTTACTGTATTTTTGTTGCTTTATTTACAGTATATAAAATCTATTTGGTGTACTATTTGTTAATATTATATGTACAATATATGAAATATATTTACGGTACATTTTGATATTTTATGTTCAGCATATAAGGTATATATGGTGTCCTTTCGATATTTTATGTAAATTACATACTATATGTTTGGTGTAGATTGTGATATTTTACATAGGGTGTGTAATATATATTTGCTGTACATTTTGATATTTTATTTACACTATATAAAATATATTCGGTGTGCTTTTAGTTAACATTATATGTACAATATATGAAATATATTTACTGTAATTTTGATATTTTATGTACAGTATATAAGATATATTTGGTGTCCTTTTGATATTTTATGTAAATTATATAATATATATTTTGTGTAGATTGTGATATTTTACATAGGGTGTGTAAGATATATTTACTGTACTTTTTGATATTTTATTTACAGTAAATAATATACATTTGGTTTAATTTTAGATATTTTATGTACAGTATATTAAATATAATTACTGCAGTTTTTGATAGTTTATTTACAGTATATAAAACACAAATTTGTTGTACTTTTTGATATTTTATGTACAGAATGTAATATATATTTACTGTACATTTTGATATTTTACTTACAGTATATAAAATGTATTTGGTGTACTTTTAGTTAATATTATATATACAATATATGAAATATATTTACTGTACATTTTGATATTTCATGTTCAGTATATAAGGTATATTTGGTGTCCCTTTGATATTTTATGTAAATTATATAATATATATTTGGTGTAGATTGTGATATTTTACATAGGGTGTGTAAGATATATTTACTGTACTTTTTGATATTTTCTTTACAGTAAATAATATACATTTGGTGTAATTTTTGATATTTTATGTACAGTATATTAAATATAATTACTGCAGTTTTTGATAGTTTATTTACAGTATATAAAACACAAATTTGGTGTACTTTTTGATATATTATGTACAGAATATAATATATATTTACTGTACATTTTGATATTTTATTTACAGTATATAAAATGTATTTGGTGTACTTTTAGTTAATATTAAATGTACAATATATGAAATATATTTACTGTACATTTTGATATTTCATGTTCAGTATATAAGATATATTTGGTGTCCTTTTGATATTTTATGTAAATTATATAATATATATTTGGTGTAGTTTGTGATATTTTACATAGGGTGTGTAATATATATTTACTGTACTTTTTGGTATTTTCTTTACAGTTAATAATATATATTTGGTGTAATCTTTGATATTTTATGTACAGTATATTAAATATAATTAGTGTAGTTTTGATAGTTTATTTACAGTATATATAACACATATTTGGTGTACTTTTTGATATTTTATGTACAGTATGTAATATATATTTACTGTAATATTTGATAATTTATTTACAGTATATAAAATGTATTTGGTGTACTTTTAGTTAATATTATATATACAATATATGAAATATATTTACTGTACATTTTGATATTTTATGTACAGTATAGAAGATATATTTGGTGTCCTTTTGATATTTTATGTAAATTATATAATATATATTTGGTGAAGTTTGTGATATTTTACATAGGGTGTGTAATATATATTTACTGTATTTTTGATATTTTATTTACAGTATATAAAATGTATTTGGTGTACTTTTAGTTAACATTATATGTACAATATATGAAATATATTTACTGTAATTTTGATATTTTATGTACAGTATATAAGATATATTTTGTGTCCTTTTGATATTTTATGTAAATTATATAATATATATTTGGTGTAGATTGTGATATTTTACATAGGGTGTGTAAGATATATTTACTGTACTTTTTGATATTTTATTTACAGTAAATAATATACATTTGGTGTAATTTTTGATATTTTATGTACAGTATATTAAACATAATTACTACAGTTTTTGATAGTTTATTTACAGTATATATAACACATATTTGGTGTACTTTTTGATATTTTATGTACAGAATGTAATATATATTTACTGTACTTTTGATATTTTATTTACAGTATATAAAATGTATTTGGTGTACTTTTAGTTAATATTATATGTACAATATATGAAATATATTTACTGTACATTTTGATATTTCATGTTCAATATATAAGGTATAATTGGTGTCCTTTTGATATTTTATGTAAATTATATAATATATATTTGGTGTAGATTGTGATATTTTACATAGGTTGTGTAAGATATATTTACTGTACTTTTTGATATTTTATTTACAGTAAATAATATACATTTGGTGTAATTTTTGATATTTTATGTACAGTATATTATATATAATTACTGTGGATTTGATAGTTTATTTACAGTATATATTACACATATTTGGTGCACTTTTTGATATTTTATGTACAGTATGTAATATATATTTACTCTACTATTTGATATTTTATTTACAGTATATAAAATGTATTTGGTGTACTTTTAGTTAATATTATATGTACAATATATGAAATATATTTACGGTATATTTTGATATTTTATGTTCAGCATATAAGGTATATATGGTGTCCTTTTGATATTTTATGTAAATTACATAATATAAATTTGGTGTAGATTGTGATATTTTACATAGGGTGTGTAATATATATTTACTGTACATTTTGATATTTTATTTACACTATATAAAATATATTTGGTGTACTTTTAGTTAACAGTATATGTACAATATATGAAATATATTTACTGTAATTTTGATATTTTATGTACAGTATATAAGATATATTTGGTGTCCTTTTGATATTTTATGTAAATTATATAATATATATTTGGTGTAGATTGTGATATTTTACATAAGGTGTGTAAGATATATTTACTGTACTTTTTGATATTTTATTTACAGTAAATAATATACATTTGGTGTAATTTTTGATATTTTATGTACAGTATATTAAATATAATTACTGCAGTTTTTGATAGTTTATTTACAGTATATAAAACACAAATTTGGTGTACTTTTTGATATTTTATGTACAGAATGTAATATGTATTTACTGTACATTTTGATATTTTATTTACAGTACATAAAATGTATTTGGTGTACTTTTAGTTAATATTATATGTACAATATATGAAATATATTTACTGTACATTTTGATATTACATGTTCAGTATATAAGATATATTTGGTGTCCTTTTGATATTTTATGTAAATCATATAACATATATTTGGTGTAGTTTGTGATATTTTACATAGGGTGTGTAATATATATTTACTGTACTTTTTGGTATTTTATTTACAGTAAATAATATATATTTGGTGTAATTTTTGATATTTTATGTACAGTATATTAAATATAATTAGTGTAGTTTTGATAGTTTATTTACAGTATATAAAACACATATTTGGTGTACTTTTTGATATTTTATGTACAGTATGTAATATATATTTACTGTAATTTTTGATAATTTATTTACAGTATATAAAATGTATTTGGTGTACTTTTAGATAATATTATATATACAATATATGAAATATATTTACTGTACATTTTGATATTTTATGTACGGTATAGAAGATATATTTGGTGTCCTTTTGATATTTTATGTAAATTATATAATATATATTTGGTGAAGTTTGTGATATTTTACATAGGGTGTGTAATATATATTTACTGTACTTTTTGATATTTTATTTACAGTATATAAAATGTATTTGGTGTACTTTTAGTTAACATTATATGTACAATATATGAAATATATTTACTGTAATTTTGATATTTTATGTACAGTATATAAGATATATTTGGTGTCCTTTTTATATTTTATGTAAATTATATAATATATATTTGGTGTAGATTGTGATATTTTACATAGGGTGTGTAAGATATATTTACTGTACATTTGATATTTTATTTACAGTAAATAATATACATTTGGTGTAATTTTTGATATTTTATGTACAGTATATTAAACATAATTACTGCAGTTTTTGATTGTTTATTTACAGTATATATAACACATATTTGGTGTACTTTTTGATATTTTATGTACAGAATGTAATATATATTTACTGAACTTTTGATATTTTATTTACAGTATATAAAATGTATTTGGTGTACTTTTAGTTAATATTATATGTACAATATAGGAAATATATTTACTGTACATTTTGATATTTCATGTTCAGTATATAAGGTATATTTGGTGTCCTTTTGATATTTTATGTAAATTATATAATATATATTTGGTGTAGATTGTGATATTTTACATAGGGTGTGTAAGATATATTTACTGTACTTTTTGATATTTTATTTACAGTAAATAATATACATTTGGTGTAATTTTTGATGTTTTATGTACAGTATATTATATATAATTACTGTGGATTTGATAGTTTATTTACAGTATATATTACACATATTTGGTGTACTTTTTGATATTTTATGTACAGTATGTAATATATATTTACTCTACTATTTGATATTTTATTTACAGTATATAAAATGTATTTGGTGTACTTTTAGTTAATATTATATGTACAATATATGAAATATATTTACGGTAGATTTTGATACTTTATGTTCAGCATATAAGGTATATATGGTGTCCTTTTGATATTTTATGTAAATTACATAATATAAATTTGGTGTAGATTGTGATATTTTACATAGGGTGTGTAATATATATTTACTGTACATTTTGATATTTTATTTACACTATATAAAATATATTTGGTGTACTTTTAGTTAACATTATATGTACAATATATGAAATATATTTACGGTAGATTTTGATATTTTATGTTCAGCATATAAGGTATATATGGTGTCCTTTTGATATTTTATGTAAATTACATAATATAAATTTGGTGTAGATTGTGATATTTTACATAGGGTGTGTAATATATATTTACTGTACATTTTGATATTTTATTTACACTATATAAAATATATTTGGTGTACTTTTAGTTAACATTATATGTACAATATATGATATCTATTTACTGTAATTTTGATATTTTATGTACAGTATATAAGATATATTTGGTGTCCTTTTGATATTTTATGTAAATTATATAATATATATTTGGTGTAGATTGTGATATTTTACATAGGGTGTGTAAGATATATTTACTGTACTTTTTGATATTTTATTTACAGTAAATAATATACATTTGGTGTAATTTTTGATATTTTATGTACAGTATATTAAAGATAATTACTGCAGTTTTTGATAGTTTATTTACAGCATATATAACACATATTTGGTGTACTTTTTGATATTTTATGTACAGAATGTAATATATATTTACTGTACTTTTGATATTTTATTTACAGTATATAAAATGTATTTGGTGTACTTTTAGTTAATGTTATATGTACAATATATGAAATATATTTACTGTACTTTTTGATATTTCATGTTCAGTATATAAGGTATATATGGTGTCCTTTTGATATTTTATGTAAATTATATAATATATATTTGGTGTAGTTTTTGATATTTTACATAGGGTGTGTAAGATATATTTACTGTACTTTTTGATATTTTATTTACAGTAAATAATATACATTTGGTGTAATTTTTGATATTTTATGTACAGTATATTAAATATAATTATGTCAGTTTTTGATAGTTTATTTACAGTATATATAACACATATTTGGTGTACTTTTTGATATTTTATGTACAGAATGTAATATATATTTACTGTACTTTTGATATTTTATTTACAGTATATAAAATGTGTTTTGTGTACTTTTAGTTAATATTATATGTAGAATATATGAAATATATTTACTGTACTTTTTGATATTTCATGTTCAGTATATAAGGTATATTTGGTGTCCTTTTGATATTTTATGTAAATTATAAAATATATATTTGGTGTAGTTTGTGATATTTTCCATAGGGTGTGTAATATATATTTACTGTACTTTTTGGTATTTTCTTTACAGTAAATAATATATATTTGGTGTAATTTTTGATATTTTATGTACAGTATATTAAATATAATTAGTGTAGTTTTGATAGTTTATTTACAGTATATATTACACATATTTGGTGTACTTTTTGATATTTTATGTACAGTATGTAATATATATTTACTGTATTTTTGATATTTTATTTACAGTATATAAAATGTATTTGGTGTACTTTTAGTTAATATTATATGTACAATATAGGAAATATATTTACTGTACATTTTGATATTTTATGTACACTATATAAGATATATTTGGTGTCCTTTTGATATTTTATGTAAATTATATAATATATATTTGGTGTAGATTGTGATATTTTACATAGGGAGTGTAAGATATATTTACTGTACTTTTTGATATTTTATTTACAGTAAATAACATTCCTTTGGTGTAATTTTTGATATTTTATGTACAGTATATTAAATATAATTACTGTAGTTTTTGATAGTTTATTTACAGTATATATTACACATATTTGGTGTACTTTTTGATATTTTATGTACAGTATGTAATATATATTTACTGTATTTTTGATATTTTATTTACAGTATATAAAATATATTTGGTGTACTTTTAGTTAATATATGTACAATATATGAAATATATTTAGTGTACATTTTGATATTTTATGTACACTATATAAGATATATTTGGTGTCCTTTTGATATTTTATGTAAATTATATAATGTATATTTAGTGTAGATTGTGATATTTTACATAGGGTGTGTAAGATATATTTACTGTACGTTTTTATATTTTATTTACAGTAAATAATATACATTTGGTGTAATTTTTGATATTTTAAGTACAGTATATTAAATATAATTACTGCAGTTTATGATAGTTTATTTACAGTATATAAAACACAAATTTGGTGTACTTTTTGATATTTTATGTACAGAATGTAATATATATTTACTGTACATTTTGATATTTTATTTACAGTATATAAAATGTATTTGGTGTACTTTTAGTTAGTATTATATGGACAATATATGAAATATATTTACTGTACATTTTGATATTTCATGTTCAGTACATAAGATATATTTGGTGTCCTTTTGATATTTTATGTAAATTATATAAGATATATTTGGTGTAGTTTGTGATATTTTACATAGGGTGTGTAATATATATTTACTATACTTTTTGGTATTTTCTTTACAGTAAATAATATATATTTGGTGTAATTTTTGATATTTTATGTACAGTTTATTAAATATAATTAGTGTAGTTTTGATAGTTTATTTACAGTATATATAACACATATTTGGTGTACTTTTTGATATTTTATGTACAGTATGTAATATATATTTACTGTAATTTTTGATAATTTATTTACAGTATATAAAATGTATTTGGTGTACTTTTAGTTAATATTATATGTACAATATATGAAATATATTTACTGTACATTTTGATATTTTATGTACATTATATAAGATATATTTGGTGTCCTTTTGATATTTTATGTAAATTATATAATATATATTTGGTGTAGATTGTGATATTTTACATAGGGTGTGTAAGATATATTTACTGTACATTTTGATATTTTATTTACAGTAAATAATATACATTTGGTGTAATTTTTAATATTTTATGTACAGTATATTAAATATAATTACTGCAGTTTTTGATAGTTTATTTACAGTATATAAAACACAAATTTGGTGTACTTTTTGATATTTTATGTACAGAATGTAATATATATTTACTGTAGATTTTGATATTTTATTTACAGTATATAAAAAGTATTTGGTGTACTTTTAATTAATATTATATGTACAATATATGAAATATATTTACTGTACATTTTGATATTTCATGTTCAGTATATAAGATATAATTGGTGTCCTTTTCATATTTTATGTAAATTATATAATATATATTTGGTGTAGTTTGTGGTATTTTACATAGGGTGTGTAATATATATTTACTGTACTTTTTGGTATTTTCTTTACAGTAAATAATATATATTTGGTGTAATTTTTGATATTTTATGTACAGTATATTAAATATAATTAGTGTAGTTTTGATAGTTTATTTACAGTATATATAACACATATTTGGTGTACTTTTTGATATTTTATGTACAGTATGTAATATATATTTACTGTAATTTTTGATAATTAATTTACAGTATATAAAATGAATTTGGTGTACTTTTAGTTAATATTATATATACAATATCTGAAATATATTTACTGTACATTTTGATATTTTATGTACAGTATATAAGATATATTTGGTGTCCTTTTGATATTTTATGTAAATTATATAATATATATTTGGTGAAGTTTGTGATATTTTACATAGGGTGTGTAATATATATTTATTGTACTTTTTGATATTTTATTTACAGTATATAATATACATTCGGTGTAATTTTTTATATTTTATGTACAGTATATTTAATATAATTAGTGTAGTTTTAATAGTTTATTTACAGTATATATAACACATATTTGGTGTACTTTTTGATATTTTTTGTACAGTATGTAATATAGATTTACTGTAATTTTTGATAATTTATTTACAGTATATAAAATGTATTTGGTGTACTTTTAGTTAATATTATATGTACAATATATGAAATATATTTACTGTACTTTTTGATATTTTATGTACAGTATATAAGATATATTTGGTGTCCTTTTGATATTTTATGTATATTATATAATATATATTTGTTGTAGATTGTGATATTTTACATAGGGAGTGTAAGATATATTTACTGTACTTTTTGATATTTTATTTACCGTTAATAATATATATTTGGTTTAATTTTTGATATTTTATGTACAGTATATTAAATATAATTACTGCAGTTTTTGATAGTTTATTTACAGTATATAAAACACAAATTTGGTGTACTTTTTGATATTTTATGTACAGAATGTAATATATATTTACTGTACATTTTGATATTTTATTTACAGTATATAAAATGTATTTGGTGTACTTTTAGTTAATATTATATGTACAATATATGAAATATATTTACTGTACATTTTGATATTTCATGTTCAGTATATAAGATATATTTGGTGTCCTTTTGATATTTTATGTAAATTATATAATATATATTTGGTGTAGTTTGTGATATTTTACATAGGGTGTGTAATATATATTTACTGTACTTTTTGGTATTTTCTTTACAGTAAATAATATATATTTGGTGTAATTTTTGATATTTTATGTACAGTATATTAAATATAATTAGTGTAGTTTTCATAGTTTATTTACAGTATATATAACACATATTTGGTGTACTTTTTGATATTTTATGTACAGTATGTAAAATATATTTACTGTAATTTTTGATAATTTATTTACAGTATATAAAATGTATTTGGTGTACTTTTAGTTAATATTATATATACAATATATGAAATATATTTACTGTACATTTTGATATTTTATGTACAGTATAGAAGATATATTTGGTGTCCTTTTGATATTTTATGTAAATTGTATAATATATATTTGGAGAAGTTTGTGATATTTTACATAGGGTGTGTAATATATATTTACTGTACTTTTTGATATTTTATTTACAGTATATAAAATGTATTTGTTGTACTTTTAGTTAATATTATATATACAATATATGAAATATACTTACTGTACATTGTGATATTTTATGTACAGTATAGAAGATATATTTGGTGTCCTTTTGATATTTTATGTAAATTATATAATATATATTTGGTGAAGTTTGTGATATTGTACATAGTGTGTGTAATATATATTTACTGTACTTTTTGATATTTTATTTACAGTATATAAAATGTATTTGGTGTACTTTTAGTTAACATTATATGCACAATATATGAAATATATTTACTGTAATTTTGATATTTTATGTACAGTATATAAGATATATTTGGTGTCCTTTTGATATTTTATGTAAATTATATAATACATATTTGGTGTAGATTGTGATATTTTACATAGGGTGTGTAAGATATATTTACTGTACTTTTTGATATTTTATTTACAGTAAATAATATACATTTGGTGTAATTTTTGATATTTTATGTACAGTATATTAAATATAATTACTACAGTTTTTGATAGTTTATTTACAGTATATATAACACATATTTGGTGTACTTTTTGATATTTTATGTACAGAATGTAATATATATTTACTGTACTTTTGATATTTTATTTACAGTATATAAAATGTATTTGGTGTACTTTTAGTTAATATTATATGTACAATATATGAAATATATTTACTGTACATTTTGATATTTCATGTTCAGTATATAAGGTATATTTGGTGTCCTTTTGATATTTTATGTAAATTATATAATATATATTTGGTGTAGTTTGTGATATTTTACATAGGGTGTGTAAGATATATTTACTGTACTTTTTGATATTTTATTTACAGTAAATAATATACATTTGGAGTAATTTTTGATATTTTATGTACAGTATGTTTAATATAATTACTGCAGTTTTTGATAGTTTATTTACAGTATATATAACACATATTTGGTGTACTTTTTGATATTTTATGTACAGAAAGTAATATATATTTACTGTACTTTTGATATTTTATTTACAGTATATAAAATGTATTTGGTGTACTTTTAGTTAATATTATATGTACAATATATGAAATATATTTACTGTACTTTTTGATATTTCATGTTCAGTATATAAGATATATTTGGTGACCTTTTGATATTTTATGTAAATTATATAATATATATTTGGTGTAGTTTCTGATATTTTACATAGGGTGTGTAATATATATTTACTGTACTTTTTGGTATTTTCTTTACAGTAAATAATATATATTTGGTGTAATTTTTGATATTTTATGTACAGTATATTAAATATAATTAGTGTAGTTTTGATAGTTTATTTACAGTATATATAACACATATTTGGTGTACTTTTTGATATTTTACGTACAGTATGTAATATATATTTACTGTAATTTTTGATAATTTATTTACAGTATATAAAATGTATTTGGTGTACTTTATTTAATATTATATATACAATATATGAAATATATTTACTGTACATTTTGATACTTTATGCACAGTATAGAAGATATATTTGGTGTCCTTTTGATATTTTATGTAAATTATATAATATATATTTGGTGAAGTTTGTGATATTTTACATAGGGTGTGAAATATATATTTACTGTTCTTTTTGATATTTTATTTACAGTATATAAAATGTATTTGGTGTACTTTTAGTTAACATTATATGTACAATATATGAAATATATTTACTGTAATTTTGATATTTTATGTACAGTATATAAGTTATATTTGGTGTCCTTTTGATATTTTATGTAAATTATATAATATATATTTTGTGTAGATTGTGATATTTTACATAGGGTGTGTAAGATATATTTACTGTAATTTTTGATATTTTATTTACAGTAAATATTATACATTTGGTGTAATTTTTGATATTTTATGTACAGTATATTAAATATAATTACTGCAGTTTTTGATAGTTTATTTACAGTATATATAACACATATTTGGTGTACTTTTTGATATTTTATGTACAGAATGTAATATATATTTACTGTACTTTTGATATTTTATTTACAGTATATAAAATGTATTTGGTGTACTTTTAGTTAATATTATATGTACAATATATGAAATATATTTACTGTACTTTTTGATATTTCATGTTCAGTATATAAGGTATATTTGGTGTCCTTTTGATATTTTATGTAATTTATATAATATATATTTGGTGTAGTTTGTGATATTTTACATAGGGTGTGTAAAATATATTTACTGTACTTTTTGGTATTTTCTTTACAGTAAATAATATATATTTGGTGTAATTTTTGATATTTTATGTACAGTATATTAAATATAATTAGTGTAGTTTTGATAGTTTAATTACAGTATATATTACACATATTTGGTGTACTTTTTGATATTTTATGTACAGTATCTAATATATATTTACTGTATTTTTGTTGCTTTTTTTACAGTATATAAAATATATTTGGTGTACTATTAGTTAATATTATATGTACAATATAGGAAATATATTTACTGTATATTTTGATATTTTATGTACACTATATAAGATATATTTGGTGTCCTTTTGATATTTTATGTAAATTATATAATATATATTTGGTGTAGATTGTGATATTTTACATAGGGAGTGTAAGATATATTTACTGTACTTTTTGATATTTTATTTACAGTAAATAATATACTTTTGGTGTAATTTTTGATATTTTATGTACAGTATATTATATATAATTACTGTGGATTTGATAGTTTATTTACAGTATATATTACACATATTTGGTGTACTTTTTGATATTTTATGTACAGTATGTAATATATATTTACTGTAATTTTTGATAATTTATTTACAGTTTATAAAATGTATTTGGTGTACTTTTAGTTAATATTATATATACAATATATGAAATATATTTACTGTACATTTTGATATTTTATGTACAGTATAGAAGATATATTTGGTGTCCTTTTGATATTTTATGTAAATTATATAATATATATTTGGTGAAGTTTGTGATATTTTACATAGGGTGTGTAATATATATTTACTGTACTTTTTGATATTTTATTTACAGTATATAAAATGTATTTGGTGTACTTTTAGTTAATATTATATGTACAATATATGAAATATATTTACTGTACATTTTGATATTTCATGTTCAGTATATAAGGTATATTTGGTGTCCTTTTGATATTTTATGTAAATTATATAATATATATTTGGTGTAGATTGTGATATTTTACATAGGGTGTGTAAGATATATTTACTGTACTTTTTGATATTTTATTTACGGTAAATAATATACATTTGGTGTAATTTTTGATATTTTATGTACAGTATATTAAATATAATTACTGCAGTTTTTGATACTTTATTTACAGTATATAAAACACAAATTTGGTGTACTTTTTGATATATTATGTACAGAATGTAATATATATTTACTGTACATTTTGATATTTTATTTACAGTATATAAATTGTATTTGGTGTACTTTTAGTTAATATTAAATGTACAATATATGAAATATATTTACTGTACATTTTGATATTTCATGTTCAGTATATAAGATATATTTGGTGTCCTTTTGATATTTAATGTAAATTATATAACATATATTTGGTGTAGTTTGTGATATTTTACATAGGGTGTGTAATATATATTTACTGTACTTTTTGGTATTTTCTTTACAGTAAATAATATATATTTGGTGTAATATTTGATATTTTATGTACAGTATATTAAATATAATTAGTGTAGTTTTGATAGTTTATTTACAGTATATATAACACATATTTGGTGTACTTTTTGATATTTTATGTACAGTATGTAATATATATTTACTGTAATTTTTGATAAATTATTTACAGTATATAAAATGTATTTGGTGTACTTTTAGTTAATATTATATATACAATATATGAAATATATTTACTGTACATTTTGATATTTTATGTACAGTATAGAAGATATATTTGGTGTCCTTTTGATATTTTATGTAAATTATATAATATATATTTGGTGAAGTTTGTGATATTTTACATAGGGTGTGTAATATATATTTACTGTATTTTTGATATTTTATTTACAGTATATAAAATGTATTTGGTGTACTTTTAGTTAACATTTTATGTACAATATATGAAATATATTTACTGTAATTTTGATATTTTATGTACAGTATATAAGATATATTTTGTGTCCTTTTGATATTTTATGTAAATTATATAATATATATTTGGTGTAGATTGTGATATTTTACAAAAGGTGTGTAAGATATATTTACTGTACTTTTTGATATTTTATTTACAGTAAATAATATACATTTGGTGTAATTTTTGATATTTTATGTACAGTATATTAAACATAATTACTGCAGTTTTTGATAGTTTATTTACAGTATATATAACACATATTTGGTGTACTTTTTGATATTTTATGTACAGAATGTAATATATATTTACTGTACTTTTGATATTTTATTTACAGTATATAAAATGTATTTGGTGTACTTTTAGTTAATATTATATGTACAATATATGAAATATATTTACTGTACATTTTGATATTTCATGTTCAGTATATAAGGTATATTTGGTGTCCTTTTGATATTTTATGTAAATTATATAATATATATTTGGTGTAGATTGTGATATTTTACATAGGGAGTGTAAGATATATTTACTGTACTTTTTGATATTTTATTTACAGTAAATAATATACATTTGGTGTAATTTTTGATATTTTATGTACAGTATATTATATATAATTACTGTGGAATTGATAGTTTATTTACAGAATATATTACACATATTTGGTGTACTTTTTGATATTTTATGTACAGTATGTAATATATATTTACTCTACTATTTGATATTTTATTTACACTATATAAAATGTATTTGGTGTACTTTTAGTTAATATTATATATACAATATATGAAATATATTTACGGTACATTTTGATATTTTATGTTCAGCATATAATGTATATATGGTGTCCTTTCGATATTTTATGTAAATTACATAATATAAGTTTGGTGTAGATTGTGATATTTTACATAGGGTGTGTAATATATATTTACTGTACATTTTGATATTTTATTTACACTATATAAAATATATTTGGTGCAATTTTAGTTAACATTATATGTACAATATATGAAATATATTTACTGTAATTTTGATATTTTATGTACAGTATATAATATATATTTGGTGTCCTTTTGATATTTTATGTAAGTTATATAATATATATTTGGTGTAGATTGTGATATTTTACATAGGGTGTGTAAGATATATTTACTGTACTTTTTGATATTTTATTTACAGTAAATAATATACATTTGGTTTAATTTTTGATATTTTATGTACAGTATATTAAATATAATTACTGCAGTTTTTGATAGTTTATTTACAGTATATAAAACTCAAATTTGGTGTACTTTTTGATATTTTATGTACAGAATGTAATATATATTTACTGTACATTTTGATATTTTACTTACAGTATATAAAATGTATTTGGTGTACTTTTAGTTAATATTATATGTACAATATATGAAATATATTTACTGTACATTTTGATATTTCATGTTCAGTATATAAGATATATTTGGTGTCCTTTTGATATTTTATGTAAATTATATAATATATATTTGGTGTAGTTTGTGATTTTTACATAGGGTGTGTAATATATATTTACTGTACTTTTTGGTATTTTCTTTACAGTAAATAATATATATTTGGTGTAATTTTTGATATTTTATGTACAGTATATTAAATATAATTAGTGTAGTTTTGATAGTTTATTTACAGTATATATAACACATATTTGGTGTACTTTTTGATATTTTATGTACAGTATGTAATATATATTTACTGTAATTTTGATAATTTATTTACAGTATATAAAATGTATTTGGTGTACTTTTAGTTAATATTATATATACAATATATGAACTATATTTACTGTACATTTTGATATTTTATGTACAGTATAGAAGATATATTTGGTGTCCTTTTGATATTTTATGTAAATTATATAATATATATTTGGTGAAGTTTGTGATATTTTACATAGGGTGTGTAATATATATTTACTGTACTTTTTGATATTTTATTTACAGTATATAAAATGTATTTGGTGTACTTTTAGTTAATATTATATGTACAATATATGAAATATATTTACTGTACATTTTGATATTTCATGTTCAGTATATAAGGTATATTTGGTGTCCTTTTGATATTTTATGTAAATTATATAATATATATTTGGTGTAGATTGTGATATTTTACATAGGGTGTGTAAGATATATTTACTGTACTTTTTGATATTTTATTTACAGTAAATAATATACGTTTGGTGTAATTTTTGATATTTTATGTACAGTATATTATATATAATTACTGTGGATTTGATAGTTTATTTACAGTATATATTACACATATTTGGTGTACTTTTTGATATTTTACGTACAGTATGTAATATATATTTACTCTACTATTTGATATTTTATTTACAGTATATAAAATGTATTTGGTGTACTTTTAGTTAATATTATATGTACAATATATGAAATATATTTACGGTACATTTTGATATCTTATGTTCAGCATATAAGGTATATATGGTGTCCTTTTGATATTTTATGTAAATTACATAATATAAATTTGGTGTAGATTGTGATATTTTACATAGGGTGTGTAATATATATTTACTGTACATTTTGATATTTTATTTACACTATATGAAATATATTTGGTGTACTTTTAGTTAACATTATATGTACAATATATGAAATATATTTATTGTAATTTTGATATTTTATGTACAGTATATAAGATATATTTGGTGTCCTTTTGATATTTTATGTAAATTATATAATATATATTTGGTGTAGATTGTGATATTTTACATAGGGTGTGTAAGATATATTTACTGTACTTTTTGATATTTTATTTACAGTAAATAATATACATTTGGTGTAATTTTTGATATTTTATGTACAGTATATTAAATATAATTACTGCAGTTTTTGATAGTTTATTTACAGTATATAAAACACAAATTTGGTGTACTTTTTGATATTTTATGAACAGAATGTAATATAAACTTACTGTACATTTTGATATTTTATTTACAGTATATAAAATGTATTTGGTGTACTTTTAGTTAATATTATATGTACAATATATGAAATATATTTACTGTACATTTTGATATTTCATGTTCAGTATATAAGATATAGTGGTTGTCCTTTTGATATTTTATGTAAATCATATAACATATATTTGGTATAGTTTGTGATATTTTACATAGGGTGTGTAATATATATTTACTGTACTTTTTGGTATTTTCTTTACAGTAAATAATATATATTTGGTGTAATTTTTGATATTTTATGTACAGTATATTAAATATAATTAGTGTAGTTTTGATAGTTTATTTACAGTATATATAACACATATTTGGTGTACTTTTTGATATTTTATGTACAGTATGTAATATATATTTACTGTAATTTTTGATAACTTATTTACAGTATATAAAATTTATTTGGTGTACTTTTAGATAATATTATATGTACAATATATGAAATATATTTACTGTACATTTTGATATTTTATGTACAGTATAGAAGATATATTTGGTGTCCTTTTGATATTTTATGTAAATTATATAATATATATTTGGTGAAGTTTGTGATATTTTACATAGGGTGTGTAATATATATTTACTGTACTTTTTGATATTTTATTTACAGTATATAAAATGTATTTGGTGTACTTTTAGTTAACATTATATGTACAATATATGAAATATATTTACTGTACATTTTGATATTTCATGTTCAGTATATAAGGTATATTTGGTGTCCTTTTGATATTTTATGTAAATTATATAATATATATTTGGTGTAGATTGTGATATTTTACATAGGGTGTGTAAGGTATATTTACTGTACTTTTTGATATTTTATTTACGGTAAATAATATACATTTGGTGTAATTTTTGATATTTTATGTACAGTATATTAAATATAATTACTGCAGTTTTTGATACTTTATTTACAGTATATAAAACACAAATTTGGTGTACTTTTTGATATATTATGTACAGAATGTAATATATATTTACTGTACATTTTGATATTTTATTTACAGTATATAAATTGTATTTGGTGTACTTTTAGTTAATATTAAATGTACTATATATGAAATATATTTACTGTACATTTTGATATTTCATGTTCAGTATATAAGATATATTTGGTGTCCTTTTGATATTTAATGTAAATTATATAACATATATTTGGTGTAGTTTGTGATATTTTACATAGGGTGTGTAATATATATTTACTGTACTTTTTGGTATTTTCTTTACAGTAAATAATATATATTTGGTGTAATTTTTGATATTTTATGTACAGTATATTAAATATAATTAGTGTAGTTTTGATAGTTTAATTACAGTATATATTACACATATTTGGTGTACTTTTTGATATTTTATGTACAGTATCTAATATATATTTACTGTATTTCTGTTGCTTTATTTACAGTATATAAAATGTATTTGGTGTACTATTAGTTAATATTATATGTACAATATAGGAAATATATTTACTGTACATTTTGATATTTTATGTACACTATATAAGATATATTTGGTGTCCTTTTGATATTTTATGTAAATTATATAATATATATTTGGTGTAGATTGTGATATTTTACATAGGGAGTGTAAGATATATTTACTGTACTTTTTGATATTTTATTTACAGTAAATAATATACTTTTGGTGTAATTTTTGATATTTTATGTACAGTATATTATATATAATTACTGTGGATTCGATAGATTATTTACAGTATATATTACACATATTTGGTGTACTTTTTGATATTTTATGTACAGTATGTAATATATATTTACTGTAATTTTTGATAATTTATTTACAGTTTATAAAATGTATTTGGTGTACTTTTAGTTAATATTATACATACAATATATGAAATATATTTACTGTACATTTTGATATTTTATGTACAGTATAGAAGATATATTTGGTGTCCTTTTGATATTTTATGTAAATTATATAATATATATTTGGTGAAGTTTGTGATATTTTACATAGGGTGTGTAATATATATTTACTGTACTTTTTGATATTTTATTTACAGTATATAAAATGTATTTGGTGTACTTTTAGTTAATATTATATGTACAATATATGAAATATATTTACGGTACATTTTGATATTTTATGTTCAGCATATAAGGTATATATGGTGTCCCTTTGATATTTTATGTAAATTACATAATATAAATTTGGTGTAGATTGTGATATTTTACATAGGGTGTGTAATATATATTTACTGTACATTTTGATATTTTATTTACACTATATAAAATATATTTGGTGTAATTTTAGTTAACATTATATGTACAATATATGTAATATATTTACTGTAATTTTGATATTTTATGTACAGTATATAAGATATATTTGGTGTCCTTTTGATATTTTATGTAAATTATATAATATATATTTGGTGTAGATTGTGATATTTTACATAGGGTGTGTAAGATATATTTACTGTACTTTTTGATATTTTATTTACAGTAAATAATATATATTTGGTGTAATTTTTGATATTTTATGTACAGTATATTAAATATAATTACTGCAGTTTTTGATAGTTTATTTACAGTATATAAAACACAAAGTTGGAGTACTTTTTGATATTTTATGTACAGAATGTAATATATATTTACTGTACTTTTGATATTTTATTTACAGTATATAAAATGTATTTGGTGTACTTTTAGTTAATATTATATGTACAATCTATGAAATATATTTACTGTACATTTTGATATTTCATGTACAGTATATAAGATATATTTGGTGTCCTTTTGATATTTTATGTAAATTATATAATATATATTTGGTGTAGATTGTGATATTTTACATAGGGTGTGTAAGATATATTTACTGTTCTTTTTGATATTTTATTTACAGTAAATAATATACATTTGGTGTAATTTTTGATATTTTATGTACAGTATATTAAACATAATTACTGCAGTTTTTGATAGTTTATTTACAGTATATATAACACATATTTGGTGTACTTTTTGATATTTTATGTACAGAATGTAATATATATTTACTGTACTTTTGATATTTTATTTACAGTATATAAAATGTATTTGGTGTACTTTTAGTTAATATTATATGTACAATATAGCTAATATATTTACTGTACATTTTGATATTTCATGTTCAGTATATAAGGTATATTTGGTGTCCTTTTGATATTTTATGTAAATTATATAATATATATTTGGTGTAGATTGTGATATTTTACATAGGGTGTGTAAGATATATTTACTGTACTTTTTGATATTTTATTTACAGTAAATAATATACATTTGGTGTAATTTTTGATATTTTATGTACAGTATATTATATATAATTACTGTGGATTTGATAGTTTATTTACAGTATATATTACACATATTTGGTGTACTTTTTGATATTTTATGTACAGTATGTAATATATATTTACTGTAATTTTTGATAATTTATTTACAGTATATAAAATGTATTTGGTGTACTTTATTTAATATTATATATACAATATATGAAATATATTTACTGTACATTTTGATACTTTATGCGCAGTATAGAAGATATATTTGGTGTCCTTTTGATACTTTATGTAAATTTTATAATATATATTTGGTGAAGTTTGTGATATTTTACATAGGGTGTGTAATATATATTTACTGTACTTTTTGATATTTTGTTTACAGTATATAAAATGTATTTGGTGTACTTTTAGTTAACATTATATGTACAATATATGAAATCTATTTACTGTAATTTTGATATTTTATGTACAGTTTATAAGATATATTTGGTGTCCTTTTGATATTTAAGGTAAATTATATAACATATATTTGGTGTAGTTTGTGATATTTTACATAGGGTGTGTAATATATATTTACTGTACTTTTTGGTATTTTCTTTACAGTAAATAATATATATTTGGTGTAATTTTTGATATTTTATGTACAGTATATTAAGTATAATTAGTGTAGTTTTGATAGTTTATTTACAGTATATATAACACATATTTGGTGTACTTTTTGATATTTTATGTACAGTATGCAATATATATTTACTGTAATTTTTGATAATTTATTTACTGTATATAAAATGTATTTGGTGTACTTTTAGTTAATATTATATGTACAATATATGAAATATATTTACTGTAATTTTGATATTTTATGTACAGTATATAAGATATATTCGGTGTCCTTTTGATATTTTATGTAAATTATATAATATATATTTGGTGTAGATTGTGATATTTTACATAGGGTGTGTAAGATATATATACTGTACTTTTTGATATTTTATTTACAGTAAATAATATATATTTGGTGTAATTTTTGATATTTTATGTACAGTATATTAAATATAATTACTGCAGTTTTTGATAGTTTATTTACAGTATATAAAACACAAAGTTGGAGTACTTTTTGATATTTTATGTACAGAATGTAATATATATTTACTGTACTTTTGATATTTTATTTACAGTATATAAAATGTATTTGGTGTACTTTTAGTTAATATTATATGTACAATCTATGAAATATATTTACTGTACATTTTGATATTTCATGTACAGTATATAAGATATATTTGGTGTCCTTTTGATATTTTATGTAAATTATATAATATATATTTGGTGTAGATTGTGATATTTTACATAGGGTGTGTAAGATATATTTACTGTTCTTTTTGATATTTTATTTACAGTAAATAATATACATTTGTTGTAATTTTTGATATTTTATGTACAGTATATTAAACATAATTACTGCAGTTTTTGATAGTTTATTTACAGTATATATAACACATATTTGGTGTACTTTTTGATATTTTATGTACAGAATGTAATATATATTTACTGTACTTTTGATATTTTATTTACAGTATATAAAATGTATTTGGTGTACTTTTAGTTAATATTATATGTACAATATAGCTAATATATTTACTGTACATTTTGATATTTCATGTTCAGTATATAAGGTATATTTGGTGTCCTTTTGATATTTTATGTAAATTATATAATATATATTTGGTGTAGATTGTGATATTTTACATAGGGTGTGTAAGATATATTTACTGTACTTTTTGATATTTTATTTACAGTAAATAATATACATTTGGTGTAATTTTTGATATTTTATGTACAGTATATTATATATAATTACTGTGGATTTGATAGTTTATTTACAGTATATATTACACATATTTGGTGTACTTTTTGATATTTTATGTACAGTATGTAATATATATTTACTGTAATTTTTGATAATTTATTTACAGTATATAAAATGTATTTGGTGTACTTTATTTAATATTATATATACAATATATGAAATATATTTACTGTACATTTTGATACTTTATGCGCAGTATAGAAGATATATTTGGTGTCCTTTTGATACTTTATGTAAATTATATAATATATATTTGGTGAAGTTTGTGATATTTTACATAGGGTGTGTAATATATATTTACTGTACTTTTTGATATTTTGTTTACAGTATATAAAATGTATTTGGTGTACTTTTAATTAACATTATATGTACAATATATGAAATCTATTTACTGTAATTTTGATATTTTATGTACAGCTTATAAGATATATTTGGTGTCCTTTTGATATTTAATGTAAATTATATAACATATATTTGGTGTAGTTTGTGATATTTTACATAGGGTGTGTAATATATATTTACTGTACTTTTTGGTATTTTCTTTACAGTAAATAATATATATTTGGTGTAATTTTTGATATTTTATGTACAGTATATTAAGTATAATTAGTGTAGTTTTGATAGTTTATTTACAGTATATATAACACATATTTGGTGTACTTTTTGATATTTTATGTACAGTATGCAATATATATTTACTGTAATTTTTGATAATTTATTTACTGTATATAAAATGTATTTGGTGTACTTTTAGTTAATATTATATGTACAATATATGAAATATATTTACTGTACTTTTTGATATTTTATGTACAGTATATAATATATATTTGGTGTCCTTTTGATATTTTATGTAAATTATATAATATATATTTGGTGTAGATTGTGATATTTTACATAGGGTGTGTAGTATATATTTACTGTACTTTTTGATATTTTATTCACAGTAAATAATATACATTTGGTTTAATTTTTGATATTTTATGTACAGTATATTAAATATAATTACTGCAGTTTTAGATAGTTTATTTACACTATATAAAACACAAATTTGGTGTACTTTTTGATATTTTATGTACAGAATGTAATATATATTTACTGTACATTTGATATTTTATTTACAGTATATAAAATGTATTTGGTGTACTTTTAGTTAATATTATATGTACAATATATGAAATATATTTACTATACATTTTGATATTTCATGTTCAGTATATAAGATATATTTGGTGTCCTTTTGATATTTTATGTAAATTATATAACATATATTTGGTGTAGTTTGTGATATTTTACATAGGGTGTGTAATATATATTTACTGTACTTTTTGGTATTTTCTGTACAGTAAATAATATATATTTGGTGTAATATTTGATATTTTATGTACAGTATATTAAATATAATTAGTGTAGTTTTGATAGTTTATTTACAGTATATATAACACATATTTGGTGTACTTTTTGATATTTTATGTACAATATGTAATATATATTTACTGTAATTTTTGATAATTTATTTACAGTATATAAAATGTATTTGGTGTACTTTTAGTTAATATTATATATACAATATATGAAATGTATTTACTGTACATTTTGATATTTTATGTACAGTATAGAAGATATATTTGGTGTCCTTTTGATATTTTATGTAAATTATATAATATATATTTGGTGAAGTTTGTGATATTTTACATAGGGTGTGTAATACATATTTACTGTACTTTTTGGTATTTTATTTACAGTATATAATATACATTTGGTGTAATTTTTGATATTTTATGTACAGTATATTAAATATAATTACTGTAGTTTTTGATAGTTTATTTACAGTATATATTACACATATTTGGTGTACTTTTTGATATTTTATGTACAGTATGTAATTTATATTTACTGTATTTTTGATATTTTATTTACAGTATATAAAATGTATTTGGTGTACTTTTAGTTAATATTATATGTACAATATATGAAATATATTTACTGTACATTTTGATATTTTATGTACAGTATATAATATATATTTGGTGTCCTTTTTATATTTTATGTAAATTATATAATATATATTTGTTGTAGATTGTGATATTTTACATAGGGTGTGTAGTATATATTTACTGTACTTTTTGATATTTTATTCACAGTAAATAATATACATTTGGTCTAATTTTTGATATTTTATGTACAGTATATTAAATATAATTACTGCAGTTTTTGATAGTTTATTTACAGCATATAAAACACAAATTTGGTGTACTTTTTGATATTTTATGTACAGAATGTAATATATATTTACTGTGCATTTTGATAATTTATTTACAGTATATAAAATGTATTTGGTGTACTTTTAGTTAATATTATATGTACAATATATGAAATATATTTACTGTACATTTTGATATTTCATGTTCAGTATATAAGATATATTTGGTGTCCTTTTGATATTTTATGTAAATTATATAATATATATTTGGTGTAGTTTGTGATATTTTACATAGGGTGTGTAATATATATTTACTGTATTTTTGGTATTTTCTTTACAGTAAATAATATATATTTGGTGTAATTTTTGATATTTTATGTACAGTATATTAAATATAATTAGTGTAGTTTTGATAGTTTATTTACAATATATATAACACATATTTGGTGTACTTTTTGATATTTTATGTACAGTATGTAATATATATTTAGTGTAATTTTTGATAATTTATTTACTGTATATAAAATGTATTTGGTGTTCTTTTAGTTAATATTATATGTACAATATATGAAATATATTTACTGTACATTTTGATATTTTATGTACAGTATATAATCTATATTTGGTGTCCTTTTGATATTTTATGTAAATTATATAATATATATTTGGTGTAGATTGTGATATTTTACATAGGGTGTGTAAGATATATTTACTGTACTTTTTGATATTTTATTTACAGTAAATAATATACATTTGGTGTAATTTTTGATATTTTATGTACAGTATATTATATATAATTACTGTGGATTTGATAGTTTATTTACAGTATATATTACACATATTTGGTGTACTTTTTGATATTTTATGTACAGTATGTAATATATATTTACTGTAATTTTTGATAATTTATTTACAGTATATAAAATGTATTTGGTGTACTTTATTTAATATTATATATACAATATATGAAATATATTTACTGTACATTTTGATACTTTATGCGCAGTATAGAAGATATATTTGGTGTCCTTTTGATACTTTATGTAAATTATATAATATATATTTGGTGAAGTTTGTGATATTTTACATAGGGTGTGTAATATATATTTACTGTACTTTTTGATATTTTGTTTACAGTATATAAAATGTATTTGTTGTACTTTTAGTTAACATTATATGTACAATATATGAAATCTATTTACTGTAATTTTGATATTTTATGTACAGTTTATAAGATATATTTGGTGTCCTTTTGATATTTAATGTAAATTATATAACATATATTTGGTGTAGTTTGTGATATTTTACATAGGGTGTGTAATATATATTTACTGTACTTTTTGGTATTTTCTTTACAGTAAATAATATATATTTGGTGTAATTTTTGATATTTTATGTACAGTATATTAAGTATAATTAGTGTAGTTTTGATAGTTTATTTACAGTATATATAACACATATTTGGTGTACTTTTTGATATTTTATGTACAGTATGCAATATATATTTACTGTAATTTTTGATAATTTATTTACTGTATATAAAATGTATTTGGTGTACTTTTAGTTAATATTATATGTACAATATATGAAATATATTTACTGTACTTTTTGATATTTTATGTACAGTATATAATATATATTTGGTGTCCTTTTGATATTTTATGTAAATTATATAATATATATTTGGTGTAGATTGTGATATTTTACATAGGGTGTGTAGTATATACTTACTGTACTTTTTGATATTTTATTCACAGTAAATAATATACATTTGGTTTAATTTTTGATATTTTATGTACAGTATATTAAATATAATTACTGCAGTTTTAGATAGTTTATTTACACTATATAAAACACAAATTTGGTGTACTTTTTGATATTTTATGTACAGAATGTAATATATATTTACTGTACATTTGATATTTTATTTACAGTATATAAAATGTATTCGGTGTACTTTTAGTTAATATTATATGTACAATATATGAAATATATTTACTATACATTTTGATATTTCATGTTCAGTATATAAGATATATTTGGTGTCCTTTTGATATTTTATGTAAATTATATAACAAATATTTGGTGTAGTTTGTGATATTTTACATAGGGTGTGTAATATATATTTACTGTACTTTTTGGTATTTTCTGTACAGTAAATAATATATATTTGGTGTAATATTTGATATTTTATGTACAGTATATTAAATATAATTAGTGTAGTTTTGATAGTTTATTTACAGTATATATAACACATATTTGGTGTACTTTTTGATATTTTATGTACAATATGTAATATATATTTACTGTAATTTTTGATAATTTATTTACAGTATATAAAATGTATTTGGTGTACTTTTAGTTAATATTACATATACAATATATGAAATATATTTACTGTACATTTTGATATTTTATGTACAGTATAGAAGATATATTTGGTGTCCTTTTGATATTTTATGTAAATTATATAATATATATTTGGTGAAGTTTGTGATATTTTACATAGGGTGTGTAATACATATTTACTGTACTTTTTGATATTTTATTTACAGTATATAATATACATTTGGTGTAATTTTTGATATTTTATGTACAGTATATTAAATATAATTACTGTAGTTTTTGATAGTTTATTTACAGTATATATTACACATATTTGGTGTACTTTTTGATATTTTATGTACAGTATGTAATTTATATTTACTGTATTTTTGATATTTTATTTACAGTATATAAAATGTATTTGGTGTACTTTTAGTTAATATTATATGTACAATATATGAAATATATTTACTGTACATTTTGATATTTTATGTACAGTATATAATATATATTTGGTGTCCTTTTGATATTTTATGTAAATTATATAATATATATTTGTTGTAGATTGTGATATTTTACATAGGGTGTGTAGTATATATTTACTGTACTTTTTGATATTTTATTCACAGTAAATAATATACATTTGGTCTAATTTTTGATGTTTTATGTACAGTATATTAAATATAATTACTGCAGTTTTTGATAGTTTATTTACAGCATATAAAACACAAATTTGGTGTACTTTTTGATATTTTATGTACAGAATGTAATATATATTTACTGTGCATTTTGATAATTTATTTACAGTATATAAAATGTATTTGGTGTACTTTTAGTTAATATTATATGTACAATATATGAAATATATTTACTGTACATTTTGATATTTCATGTTCAGTATATAAGATATATTTGGTGTCCTTTTGATATTTTATGTAAATTATATAATATATATTTGGTGTAGTTTGTGATATTTTACATAGGGTGTGTAATATATATTTACTGTATATTTGGTATTTTCTTTACAGTAAATAATATATATTTGGTGTAATTTTTGATATTTTATGTACAGTATATTAAATATAATTAGTGTAGTTTTGATAGTTTATTTACAATATATATAACACATATTTGGTGTACTTTTTGATATTTTATGTACAGTATGTAATATATATTTACTGTAATTTTTGATAATTTATTTACTGTATATAAAATGTATTTGGTGTACTTTTAGTTAATATTATATGTACAATATATGAAATATATTTACTGTACATTTTGATATTTTATGTACAGTATATAATCTATATTTGGTGTCCTTTTGATATTTTATGTAAATTATATAATATATATTTGGTGTAGATTGTGATATTTTACATAGGGTGTGTAATATATATTTACTGTACTTTTTGGTATTTTCTTTACAGTAAATAATATATATTTGGTGTAATATTTGATATTTTATGTACAGTATATTAAATATAATTAGTGTAGTTTTGATAGTTTATTTACAGTATATATAACACATATTTGGTGTACTTTTTGATATTTTATGTACAGTATGTAATATATATTTACTGTAATTTTTGATAATTTATTTACAGTATATAAAATGAATTTGTTGTACTTTTAGTTAATATTATATATACAATATATGAAATATATTTACTGTATATTTTGATATTTTATGTACAGTATAGAATGTATATTTGGTGTCCTTTTGATATTTTATGTAAATTATATAATATATATTTGGTGAAGTTTGTGATATTTTACATAGGGTGTGTAATATATATTTACTGTACTTTTTGATATTTTATTTACAGTATATAATATACATTTGGTGTAATTTTTGATATTTTATGTACAGTATATTAAATATAATTAGTGTAGTTTTGATAGTTTATTCACAGTATATATAACACATATTTGGTGTACTTTTTGATATTTTATGTACAGAATGTAATATATATTTACTGTACTTTTGATATTTTATTTACAGTATATAAAATGTATTTGGTGTACTTTTAGTTAATATTAAATGTACAATATATGAAATATATTTACTGTACATTTTGATATTTCATGTTCAGTATATAAGATATTTGGTGTCCTTTTGATATTTTATGTAAATTATATAATATATATTTGGTGTAGTTTGTGATATTTTACATAGGGTGTGTAATATATATTTACTGTACTTTTTGGTATTTTCTTTACAGTAAATAATATATATTTGGTGTACTTTTTGATATTTTATGTACAGTATATTAAATATAATTAGTGTAGTTTTGATAGTTTATTTACAGTATATATAACACATATTTGGTGTACTTTTTGATATTTTATGTACAGTATGTAATATATATTTACTGTAATTTTTGATAATTTATTTACAGTATATAAAATGTATTTGGTGTACTTTTAGTTAATATTATATATACAATATATGAAATATATTTACTGTACATTTTGATATTTTATGTACAGTATAGAAGATATATTTGCTGTCCTTTTGATATTTTATGTAAATTATAATATATATATTTGGTGAAGTTTGTGATATTTTACATAGTGTGTGTAATATATATTTACTGTATTTTTGATATTTTATTTACAGTATATAAAATGTATTTGGTGTACTTTTAGTTAACATTATATGTACAATATATGAAATATATTTACTGTAATTTTGATATTTTATGTAGAGTATATAAGATATATTTTGTGTCCTTTTGATATTTTATGTAAATTATATAATATATATTTGGTGTAGATTGTGATATTTTACATAGGGTGTGTAAGATATATTTACTGTACTTTTTGATATTATATTTACAGTAAATAATATACATTTGGTGTAATTTTTGATATTTTATGTACAGTATATTAAACATAATTAATACAGTTTTTGATAGTTTATTTACAGTATATATAACACATATTTGGTGTACTTTTTGATACTTTATGTACAGAATGTAATATATATTTACTGTACTTTTGATATTTTATTTACAGTATATAAAATATATTTGGTGTACTTTTAGTTAATATTATATGTACAATATATGAAATATATTTACTGTACATTTTGATATTTCATGTTCAGTATATAAGGTATATTTGGTGTCCTTTTGATATTTTATGTAAATTATATAACATATATTTGGTGTAGATTGTGATATTTTACATAGGGTGTGTAAGATATATTTACTGTACTTTTTGATATTTTATTTACAGTAAATAATATACATTTGGTGTACTTTTTGATATTTTATGTACACTATATTATATATAATTACTGTGGATTTGATAGTTTATTTACAGTATATATTACACATATTTGGTGTACTTTTTGATATTTTATGTACAGTATGTAATATATATTTACTCTACTATTTGATATTTTATTTACAGTATATAAAATGTATTTGGTGTACTTTTAGTTAATATTATATGTACAATATATGAAATATATTTACGGTACATTTTGATATTTTATGTTCAGCATATAAGGTATATATGGTGTCCCTTTGATATTTTATGTAAATTACATAATATAAATTTGGTGTAGATTGTGATATTTTACATAGGGTGTGTAATATATATTTACTGTACATTTTGATATTTTATTTACACTATATAAAATATATTTGGTGTAATTTTAGTTAACATTATATGTACAATATATGTAAAATATTTACTGTAATTTTGATATTTTATGTACAGTATATAAGATATATTTGGTGTCCTTTTGATATTTTATGTAAATTATATAATATATATTTGGTGTAGATTGTGATATTTTACATAGGGTGTGTAAGATATATTTACTGTACTTTTTGATATTTTATTTACAGTAAATAATATATATTTGGTGTAATTTTTGATATTTTATGTACAGTATATTAAATATAATTACTGCAGTTTTTGATAGTTTATTTACAGTATATAAAACACAAAGTTGGAGTACTTTTTGATATTTTATGTACAGAATGTAATATATATTTACTGTACTTTTGATATTTTATTTACAGTATATAAAATGTATTTGGTGTACTTTTAGTTAATATTATATGTACAATCTATGAAATATATTTACTGTACATTTTGATATTTCATGTACAGTATATAAGATATATTTGGTGTCCTTTTGATATTTTATGTAAATTATATAATATATATTTGGTGTAGATTGTGATATTTTACATAGGGTGTGTAAGATATATTTACTGTTCTTTTTGATATTTTATTTACAGTAAATAATATACATTTGTTGTAATTTTTGATATTTTATGTACAGTATATTAAACATAATTACTGCAGTTTTTGATAGTTTATTTACAGTATATATAACACATATTTGGTGTACTTTTTGATATTTTATGTACAGAATGTAATATATATTTACTGTACTTTTGATATTTTATTTACAGTATATAAAATGTATTTGGTGTACTTTTAGTTAATATTATATGTACAATATAGCTAATATATTTACTGTACATTTTGATATTTCATGTTCAGTATATAAGGTATATTTGGTGTCCTTTTGATATTTTATGTAAATTATATAATATATATTTGGTGTAGATTGTGATATTTTACATAGGGTGTGTAAGATATATTTACTGTACTTTTTGATATTTTATTTACAGTAAATAATATACATTTGGTGTAATTTTTGATATTTTATGTACAGTATATTATATATAATTACTGTGGATTTGATAGTTTATTTACAGTATATATTACACATATTTGGTGTACTTTTTGATATTTTATGTACAGTATGTAATATATATTTACTGTAATTTTTGATAATTTATTTACAGTATATAAAATGTATTTGGTGTACTTTATTTAATATTATATATACAATATATGAAATATATTTACTGTACATTTTGATACTTTATGCGCAGTATAGAAGATATATTTGGTGTCCTTTTGATACTTTATGTAAATTATATAATATATATTTGGTGAAGTTTGTGATATTGTACATAGGGTGTGTAATATATATTTACTGTACTTTTTGATATTTTATTTACAGTATATAAAATGTATTTGGTGTACTTTTAGTTAACATTATATGTACAATATATGAAATCTATTTACTGTAATTTTGATATTTTATGTACAGTTTATAAGATATATTTGGTGTCCTTTTGATATTTAATGTAAATTATATAACATATATTTGGTGTAGTTTGTGATATTTTACATAGGGTGTGTAATATATATTTACTGTACTTTTTGGTATTTTCTTTACAGTAAATAATATATATTTGGTGTAATTTTTGATATTTTATGTACAGTATATTAAGTATAATTAGTGTAGTTTTGATAGTTTATTTACAGTATATATAACACATATTTGGTGTACTTTTTGATATTTTATGTACAGTATGCAATATATATTTACTGTAATTTTTGATAATTTATTTACTGTATATAAAATGTATTTGGTGTACTTTTAGTTAATATTATATGTACAATATATGAAATATATTTACTGTACTTTTTGATATTTTATGTACAGTATATAATATATATTTGGTGTCCTTTTGATATTTTATGTAAATTATATAATATATATTTGGTGTAGATTGTGATATTTTACATAGGGTGTGTAGTATATATTTACTGTACTTTTTGATATTTTATTCACAGTAAATAATATACATTTGGTTTAATTTTTGATATTTTATGTACAGTATATTAAATATAATTACTGCAGTTTTAGATAGTTTATTTACACTATATAAAACACAAATTTGGTGTACTTTTTGATATTTTATGTACAGAATGTAATATATATTTACTGTACATTTGATATTTTATTTACAGTATATAAAATGTATTTGGTGTACTTTTAGTTAATATTATATGTACAATATATGAAGTATATTTACTATACATTTTGATATTTCATGTTCAGTATATAAGATATATTTGGTGTCCTTTTGATATTTTATGTAAATTATATAACATATATTTGGTGTAGTTTGTGATATTTTACATAGGGTGTGTAATATATATTTACTGTACTTTTTGGTATTTTCTGTACAGTAAATAATATATATTTGGTGTAATATTTGATATTTTATGTACAGTATATTAAATATAATTAGTGTAGTTTTGATAGTTTATTTACAGTATATATAACACATATTTGGTGTACTTTTTGATATTTTATGTACAATATGTAATATATATTTACTGTAATTTTTGATAATTTATTTACAGTATATAAAATGTATTTGGTGTACTTTTAGTTAATATTATATATACAATATATGAAATATATTTACTGTACATTTTGATATTTTATGTACAGTATAGAAGATATATTTGGTGTCCTTTTGATATTTTATGTAAATTATATAATATATATTTGGTGAAGTTTGTGATATTTTACATAGGGTGTGTAATACATATTTACTGTACTTTTTGATATTTTATTTACAGTATATAATATACATTTGGTGTAATTTTTGATATTTTATGTACAGTATATTAAATATAATTACTGTAGTTTTTGATAGTTTATTTACAGTATATATTACACATATTTGGTGTACTTTTTGATATTTTATGTACAGTATGTAATTTATATTTACTGTATTTTTGATATTTTATTTACAGTATATAAAATGTATTTGGTGTACTTTTAGTTAATATTATATGTACAATATATGAAATATATTTACTGTACATTTTGATATTTTATGTACAGTATATAATATATATTTGGTGTCCTTTTGATATTTTATGTAAATTATATAATATATATTTGTTGTAGATTGTGATATTTTACATAGGGTGTGTAGTATATATTTACTGTACTTTTTGATATTTTATTCACAGTAAATAATATACATTTGGTCTAATTTTTGATATTTTATGTACAGTATATTAAATATAATTACTGCAGTTTTTGATAGTTTATTTACAGCATATAAAACACAAATTTGGTGTACTTTTTGATATTTTATGTACAGAATGTAATATATATTTACTGTGCATTTTGATAATTTATTTACAGTATATAAAATGTATTTGGTGTACTTTTAGTTAATATTATATGTACAATATATGAAATATATTTACTGTACATTTTGATATTTCATGTTCAGTATATAAGATATATTTGGTGTCCTTTTGATATTTTATGTAAATTATATAATATATATTTGGTGTAGTTTGTGATATTTTACATAGGGTGTGTAATATATATTTACTGTATTTTTGGTATTTTCTTTACAGTAAATAATATATATTTGGTGTAATTTTTGATATTTTATGTACAGTATATTAAATATAATTAGTGTAGTTTTGATAGTTTATTTACAATATATATAACACATATTTGGTGTACTTTTTGATATTTTATGTACAGTATGAAATATATATTTACTGTAATTTTTGATAATTTATTTACTGTATATAAAATGTATTTGGTGTACTTTTAGTTAATATTATATGTACAATATATGAAATATATTTACTGTACATTTTGATATTTTATGTACAGTATATAATCTATATTTGGTGTCCTTTTGATATTTTATGTAAATTATATAATATATATTTGGTGTAGATTGTGATATTTTACATAGGGTGTGTAATATATATTTACTGTACTTTTTGGTATTTTCTTTACAGTAAATAATATATATTTGGTGTAATATTTGATATTTTATGTACAGTATATTAAATATAATTAGTGTAGTTTTGATAGTTTATTTACAGTATATATAACACATATTTGGTGTACTTTTTGATATTTTATGTACAGTATGTAATATATATTTACTGTAATTTTTGATAATTTATTTACAGTATATAAAATGAATTTGTTGTACTTTTAGTTAATATTATATATACAATATATGAAATATATTTACTGTATATTTTGATATTTTATGTACAGTATAGAATGTATATTTGGTGTCCTTTTGATATTTTATGTAAATTATATAATATATATTTGGTGAAGTTTGTGATATTTTACATAGGGTGTGTAATATATATTTACTGTACTTTTTGGTATTTTCTGTACAGTAAATAATATATATTTGGTGTAATTTTTGATATTTTATGTACAGTATATTAAATATAATTAGTGTAGTTTTGATAGTTTATTTACAGTATAGATAACACATATTTGGTGTACTTTTTGATATTTTATGTACAATATGTAATATATATTTACTGTAATTTTTGATAATTTATTTACAGTATATAAAATGTATTTGGTGTACTTTTAGTTAATATTATATATACAATATATGAAATATATGTACTGTACATTTTGATATTTTATGTACAGTATAGAAGATATATTTGGTGTCCTTTTGATATTTTATGTAAATTATATAATATATATTTGGTGAAATTTGTGATATTTTACATAGGGTGTGTAATATATATTTACTGTACTTTTTGATATTTTATTTACAGTATATAATATACATTTGGTGTAATTTTTGATATTTTATGTACAGTATATTAAATATAATTACTGTAGTTTTTGATAGTTTATTTACAGTATATATTACACATATTTGGTGTACTTTTTGATATTTTATGTACAGTATGTAATTTATATTTACTGTATATTTGATATTTTATTTACAGTATATAAAATGTATTTGGTGTACTTTTAGTTAATATTATATGTACAATATAGGAAATATATTTACTGTACATTTTGATATTTTATGTACACTATATAAGATATATTTGGTGTCCTTTTGATATTTTATGTAAATTATATAATATATATTTGGTGTAGTTTGTGATATTTTACATAGGGTGTGTAATATATATTTAGTGTACTTTTTGATATTTTATTTACAGTAAATAATATACATTTGGTGTAATTTTTGATATTTTATGTACAGTATGTTAAATATAATTACTGCAGTTTTTGATAGTTTATTTACAGTATATATAACACATTTTTGGTGTACTTTTTGATATTTTATGTACAGAATGTAATATATATTTACTGTACTTTTGATATTTTATTTACAGTATATAAAATGTATTTCGTGTACTTTTAGTTAATATTATATGTACAATATATGAAATATATTTACTGTACATTTTGATATTTCATGTACAGTATATAAGATATATTTGGTGTCCTTTTGATATTTTATGTAAATTATATAATATATATTTGGTGTAGTTTGTGATATTTTACATAGGGTGTGTAATATATATTTACTGTACTTTTTGGTATTTTCTTTACAGTAAATAATATATATTTGGTGTAATTTTTGATATTATATGTACAGTATATTAAATATAATTAGTGTAGTTTTGATAGTTTATTTACAGTATATATAACACATATTTGGTGTACTTTTTGATATTGTATGTACAGTATGTAATATATATTTACTGTAATTTTTGATAATTTATTTACAGTATATAAAATGTATTTGGTGTACTTTATTTAATATTATATATACAATATATGAAATATATTTACTGTACATTTTGATACTTTATGCACAGTATAGAAGATATATTTGGTGTCCTTTTGATATTTTATGTAAATTATATAATATATATTTGGTGAAGTTTGTGATATTTTACATAGGGTGTGTAATATATATTTACTGTACTTTTTGATATTTTGTTTACAGTATATAAAATGTATTTGGTGTACTTTTAGTTAACATTATATGTACAATATATGAAATATATTTACTGTAATTTTGATATTTTATGTACAGTATATAAGATATATTTGGTGTCCTTTTGATATTTTATGTAAATTATATAATATATATTTGGTGTAGATTGTGATATTTTACATAGGGTGTGTAAGATATATTTACTGTACTTTTTGATATTTTATTTACAGTAAATATTATTCATTTGGTGTAATTTTTGATATTTTATGTACAGTATATTAAATATAATTACTGCAGTTTTTGATAGTTTATTTGCAGTATATATAACACATATTTGGTGTACTTTTTGATATTTTATGTACAGAATGTAATATATATTTACTGTACTTTTGATATTTTATTTACAGTATATAAAATGTATTTGGTGTACTTTTAGTTAATATTATATGTACAATATATGAAATATATTTACTGTACTTTTTGATATTTCATGTTCAGTATGTAAGGTATATTTGGTGTCCTTTTGATATTTTATGTAAATTATATAATATATATTTGGTGTAGTTTGTGATATTTTACATAGGGTGTGTAATATATATTTACTGTACTTTTTGGTATTTTCCTTACAGTAAATAATATATATTTGGTGTAATTTTTGATATTTTATGTACAGTATATTAAATATAATTAGTGTAGTTTTGATAGTTTAATTACAGTATATATTACACATATTTGGTGTACTTTTTGATATTTTATGTACAGTATCTAATATATATTTACTGTATTTTTGTTGCTTTATTTACAGTATATAAAATGTATTTGGTGTACTTTTAGTTAACATTATATGTACAATATATGAAATATATTTACTGTAATTTTGATATTTTATGTACAGTATATAAGATATATTTGGTGTCCTTTTGATATTTTATGTAAATTATATAATATATATTTGGTGTAGATTGTGATATTTTACATAGGGTGTGTAAGATATATTTACTGTACTTTTTGATATTTTATTTACAGTAAATATTATACATTTGGTGTAATTTTTGATATTTTATGTACAGTATATTAAATATAATTACTGCAGTTTTTGATAGTTTATTTACAGTATATATAACACATATTTGGTGTACTTTTTGATATTTTATGTACAGAATGATATATATATTTACTGTACTTTTGATATTTTATTTACAGTATATAAAATGTATTTGGTGTACTTTTAGTTAATATTATATCTACAATATATGAAATATATTTACTGTACTTTTTGATATTTCATGTTCAGTATATAAGGTATATTTGGTGTCCTTTTGATATTTTATGTAAATTATATAATATATATTTGGTGTAGTTTGTGATATTTTACATAGGGTGTGTAATATATATTTACTGTACTTTTTGGTATTTTCTTTACAGTTAATAATATATATTTGGTGTAATTTTTGATATTTTATGTACAGTATATTAAATATAATTAGTGTAGTTTTGATAGTTTCTTTACAGTATATATAACACATATTTGGTGTACTTTTTGATATTTTATGTACAGTATGTAATATATATTTACTGTAATTTTTGATAATTTATTTACAGTATATAAAATGTATTTGGTGTACTTTTAGTTAATATTATATACACAATATATGAAATATACTTACTGTACATTGTGATATTTTATGTACAGTATAGAAGATATATTTGGTGTCCTTTTGATATTTTATGTAAATTATATAATATATATTTGGTGAAGTTTGTGATATTGTACATAGTGTGTGTAATATATATTTACTGTACTTTTTGATATTTTATTTACAGTATATAAAATGTATTTGGTGTACTTTTAGTTAACATTATATGTACAATATATGAAATCTATTTACTGTAACTTTGATATTTTATGTACAGTATATAAGATATATTTGGTGTCCTTTTGATATTTTATGTAAATTATATAATATATATTTGGTGTAGATTGTGATATTTTACATAGGGTGTGTAAGATATATTTACTGTACTTTTTGATATTTTATTTACAGTAAATAATATACATTTGGTGTAATATTTGATATTTTATGTACAGTATATTAAACATAATTACTGCAGTTTTTGATAGTTTATTTACAGTATATATAACACATATTTGGTGTACTTTTGATATTTTATGTACAGAATGTAATATATATTTACTGAACTTTTGATATTTTATTTACAGTATATAAAATGTATTTGGTGTACTTTTAGTTAATATTATATGTACAATATATGAAATATATTTACTGTACATTTTGATATTTCATGTTCAGTATATAAGATATATTTGGTGTCCTTTTGATATTTTATGTAAATTATATAATATATATTTGGTGTAGTTGGTGATATTTTACATAGGGTGTGTAATATATATTTACCGTACTTTTTGGTATTTTCTTTACAGTAAATAATATATATTTGGTGTAATTTTTGATATTTTATGTACAGTATATTAAATATAATTAGTGTAGTTTTGATAGTTTATTTACAGTATATATAACACATATTTGGTGTACTTTTTGATATTTTATGTACAGTATGCAATATATATTTACTGTAATTTTTGATAATTTATTTACTGTATATAAAATGTATTTGGTGTACTTTTAGTTAATATTATATGTACAATATATGAAATATATTTACTGTACTTTTTGATACTTTATGTACAGTATATAATATATATTTGGTGTCCTTTTGATATTTTATGTAAATTATATAATATATATTTGTTGTAGATTGTGATATTTTACATAGGGTGTGTAATATATATTTACTGTACTTTTTGATATTTTATTCACAGTAAATAATATACATTTGGTTTAATTTTTGATATTTTATGTACAGTATATTAAATATAATTACTGCAGTTTTTGATAGTTTATTTACACTATATAAAACACAAATTTGGTGTACTTTTTGATATTTTATGTACAGAATGTAATATATATTTACTGTACTTTTGATATTTTATTTACAGTATATAAAATGTATTTGGTGTACTTTTAGTTAATATTATATGTACAATATATGAAATATATTTACTGTACATTTTGATATTTCATGTTCAGTATATAAGATATATTTGGTGTCCTTTTGATATTTTATGTAAATTATATAACATATATTTGGTGTAGTTTGTGATATTTTACATAGGGTGTGTAATATATATTTACTGTACTTTTTGGTATTTTCTGTTCAGTAAATAATATATATTTGGTGTAATTTTTGATATTTTATGTACAGTATATTAAATATAATTAGTGTAGTTTTGACAGTTTATTTACAGTATAGATAACACATATTTGGTGTACTTTTTGATATTTTATGTACAATATGTAATATATATTTACTGTAATTTTTGATAATTTATTTACAGTATATAAAATGTATTTGGTGTACTTTTAGTTAATATTATATATACAATCTATGAAATATATTTACTGTACATTTTGATATTTTATGTACAGTATAGAAGATATATTTGGTGTCCTTTTGATATTTTATGTAAATTATATAATATATATTTGGTGAAGTTTGTGATATTTTACATAGGGTGTGTAATATATATTTACTGTATTTTTGATATTTTATTTACAGTATATAATATACATTTGGTGTAATTTTTGATATTTTATGTACAGTATATTAAATATAATTACTGTAGTTTTTGATAGTTTATTTACAGTATATATTACACATATTTGGTGTACTTTTTGATATTTTATGTACAGTATGTAATTTATATTTACTGTATATTTGATATTTTATTTACAGTATATAAAATGTATTTGGTGTACTTTTAGTTAATATTATATGTACAATATAGGAAATATATTTACTGTACATTTTGATATTTTATGTACACTATATAAGATATATTTGGTGTCCTTTTGATATTTTATGTAAATTATATAATATATATTTGGTGTAGATTGTGATATTTTACATAGGGTGTGAAAGATATATTTACTGTACTTTTTGATATTTTATTCACAGTAAATAATATACATTTGGTTTAATTTTTGATATTTTATGTACAGTATATAAAATATACTTACTGCAGTTTTTGATAGTTTATTTACAGTATATAAAACACAAATTTGGTGTACTTTTTGATATTTTATGTACAGAATGTAATATATATTTACTGTACATTTTGATATTTTATTTACAGTATATAAAATGTATTTGGTGTACTTTTAGTTAATATTATATGTACAATATATGAAATATATTTACTGTACATTTTGATATTTCATGTTCAGTATATAAGATATATTTGGTGTCCTTTTGATATTTTATGTAAATTATATAATATATATTTGGTGTAGTTTGTGATATTTTACATAGGGTGTGTAATATATATTTACTGTACTTTTTGGTATTTTCCTGACAGTAAATAATATATATTTGGTGTAATTTTTGATATTTTATGTACAGTATATTAAATATAATTAGTGTAGTTTTGATAGTTTATTTAAAGTATATATAACACATATTTGGTGTACTTTCTGATATTTTATGTACAGTATGTAATATATATTTACTGTAATTTTTGATAATTTATTTACAGTATATAAAATGTATTTGGTGTACTTTATTTAATATTATATATACAATATATGAAATATATTTACTGTACATTTTGATACTTTATGCACAGTATAGAAGATATATTTGGTGTCCTTTTGATATTTTATGTAAATTATATAATATATATTTGGTGAAGTTTGTGATATTTTACATAGGGTGTGTAATATATATTTACTGTACTTTTTGATATTTTGTTTACAGTATATAAAATGTATTTGGTGTACTTTTAGTTAACATTATATGTACAATATATGAAATATATTTACTGTAATTTTGATATTTTATGTACAGCATATAAGATATATTTGGTGTCCTTTTGATATTTTATGTAAATTATATAATATATATTTGGTGTAGATTGTGATATTTTACATAGGGTGTGTAAGATATATTTACTGTACTTTTTGATATTTTATTTACAGTTAATATTATACATTTGGTGTAATTTTTGATATTTTATGTACAGTATATTAAATATAATTAGTGTAGTTTTGATAGTTTAATTACAGTATATATTACACATATTTGGTGTACTTTTTGATATTTTATGTACAGTATCTAATATATATTTACTGTATTTTTGTTGCTTTATTTACAGTATATAAAATCTATTTGGTGTACTATTAGTTAATATTATATGTAGAATATAGGAAATATATTTACTGTACATTTTGATATTTTATGTACAGTATATAAGATATATTTGGTGTCCTTTTGATATTTTATGTAAATTATATAATATATATTTGGTGTAGATTGTGATATTTTACATAGGGAGTGTAAGATATATTTACTGTACTTTTTGATATTTTATTTACAGTAAATAATATACATTTGGTGTAATTTTTGATATTTTATGTACAGTATATTATATATATTTACTGTGGATTTGATAGTTTATTTACAGTATATATTACACATATTTGGTGTACTTTTTGATATTTTATGTACAGTATGTAATATATATTTACTCTAATATTTGATAATTTATTTACAGTATATAAAATGTATTTGGTGTACTTTTAGTTAATGTTATATGTACAATATATGAAATATATTTACGGTACATTTTGATATTTTATGTTCAGCATATAAGGTATATATGCTGTCCTTTCGATATTTTATGTAAATTACATAATATAAGTTTGGTGTAGATTGTGATATTTTACATAGGGTGTGTAATATATATTTACTGTACATTTTGATATTTTATTTACACTATATAAAATATATTTGGTGTGCTTTTAGTTAACATTATATGTACAATATATGAAATATATTTACTGTAATTTTGATATTTTATGTACAGTATATAAGATATATTTGGTGTCCTTTTGATATTTTATGTAAATTATATAATATATATTTTGTGTAGATTGTGATATTTTACATAGGGTGTGTAAGATATATTTACTGTACTTTTTGATATTTTATTTACAGTAAAAAATATACATTTGGTTTAATTTTAGATATTTTATGTACAGTATATTAAATATAATTAATGCAGTTTTTGATAGTTTATTTACAGTATATAAAACACAAATATGGTGTACTTTTTGATATTTTATGTACAGAATGTAATATATATTTACTGTACATTTTGATATTTTACTTACAGTATATAAAATGTATTTGGTGTACTTTTAGTTAATATTATATGTACAATATATGAAATATATTTACTGTACATTTTGATATTTCATGTTCAGTATATAAGATATTTGGTGTCCTTTTGATATTTTATGTAAATTATATAATATATATTTGGTGTAGTTTGTGAGATTTTACATAGGGTGTGTAATATATATTTACTGTACTTTTTGGTATTTTCTTTACAGTAAATAATATATATTTGGTGTACTTTTTGATATTTTATGTACAGTATATTAAATATAATTAGTGTAGTTTTGATAGTTTATTTACAGTATATATAACACATATTTGGTGTACTTTTTGATATTTTATGTACAGTATGTAATATATATTTACTGTAATTTTTGATAATTTATTTACAGTATATAAAATGTATTTGGTGTACTTTTAGTTAATATTATATATACAATATATGAAATATATTTACTGTACATTTTGATATTTTATGTACAGTATAGAAGATATATTTGCTGTCCTTTTGATATTTTATGTAAATTATAATATATATATTTGGTGAAGTTTGTGATATTTTACATAGTGTGTGTAATATATATTTACTGTATTTTTGATATTTTATTTACAGTATATAAAATGTATTTGGTGTACTTTTAGTTAACATTATATGTACAATATATGAAATATATTTACTGTAATTTTGATATTTTATGTAGAGTATATAAGATATATTTTGTGTCCTTTTGATATTTTATGTAAATTATATAATATATATTTGGTGTAGATTGTGATATTTTACGTAGGGTGTGTAAGATATATTTACTGTACTTTTTGATATTATATTTACAGTAAATAATATACATTTGGTGTAATTTTTGATATTTTATGTACAGTATATTAAACATAATTAATACAGTTTTTGATAGTTTATTTACAGTATATATAACACATATTTGGTGTACTTTTTGATATTTTATGTACAGAATGTAATATATATTTACTGTACTTTTGATATTTTATTTACAGTATATAAAATGTATTTGGTGTACTTTTAGTTAATATTATATGTACAATATATGAAATATATTTACTGTACATTTTGATATTTCATGTACAGTATATAAGGTATAATTGGTGTCCTTTTGATATTTTATGTAAATTATATAATATATATTTGGTGTAGATTGTGATATTTTACATAGGTTGTGTAAGATATATTTACTGTACTTTTTGATATTTTATTTACAGTAAATAATATACATTTGGTGTAATTTTTGATATTTTATGTACAGTATATTATATATAATTACTGTGGATTTGATAGTTTATTTACAGTATATATTACACATATTTGGTGTACTTTTTGATATTTTATGTACAGTATGTAATATATACTTACTCTACTATTTGATATTTTATTTACAGTATATAAAATGTATTTGGTGTACTTTTAGTTAATATTATATGTACAATATATGAAATATATTTACGGTATATTTTGGTATTTTATGTTCAGCATATAAGGTATATATGGTGTCCTTTTGATATTTTATATAAATTACATAATATAAATTTGGTGTAGATTGTGATATTTTACATAGGGTGTGTAATATATATTTACTGTACATTTTGATATTTTATTTACACTATATAAAATATATTTGGTGTACTTTTAGTTAACATTATATGTACAATATATGAAATATATTTACTGTAATTTTGATATTTTATGTACAGTGTATAAGATATATTTGGTGTCCTTTTGATATTTTATGTAAATTATATAATATATATTTGGTGTAGATTGTGATATTTTACATAGGGTGTGTAAGATATATTTACTGTACTTTTTGATATTTTATTTACAGTAAATAATATACATTTGGTGTAATTTTTGATATTTTATGTACAGTATATTAAATATAATTACTGCAGTTTTTGATAGTTTATTTACAGTATATAAAACACAAATTTGGTGTACTATTTGATATTTTATGTACAGAAAGTAATATGTATTTACTGTACATTTTGATATTTTATTTACAGTACATAAAATGTATTTGGTGTACTTTTAGTTAATATTATATGTACAATATATGAAATATATTTACTGTACATTTTGATATTTCATGTTCAGTATATAAGATATATTTGGTGTCCTTTTGATATTTTATGTAAATCATATAACATATATTTGGTGTAGTTTGTGATATTTTACATAGGGTGTGTAATATATATTTACTGTACTTTTTGGTATTTTCTTTACAGTAAATAATATATATTTGGTGTAATTTTTGATATTTTATGTACAGTATATTAAATATAATTAGTGTAGTTTTGATAGTTTATTTACAGTATATATAACACATATTTGGTGTACTTTTTGATATTTTATGTACAGTATGTAATATATATTTACTGTAATTTTTGATAATTTATTTACAGTATATAAAATTTATTTGGTGTACCTTTAGATAATATTATATATACAATATATGAAATATATTTACTGTACATTTTGATATTTTATGTACAGTATAGAAGATATATTTGGTGTCCTTTTGATATTTTATGTAAATTATATAATATATATTTGGTGAAGTTTGTGATATTTTACATAGGGTGTGTAATATATATTTACTGTACTTTTTGATATTTTATTTACAGTATATAAAATGTATTTGGTGTACTTTTAGTTAACATTATATGTACAATATATGAAATATATTTACTGTAATTTTGATATTTTATGTACAGTATATAAGATATATTTGGTGTCCTTTTGATATTTTATGTAAATTATATAATATATATTTGGTGTAGATTGTGATATTTTACATAGGGTGTGTAAGATATATTTACTGTACTTTTTGATATTTTATTTACAGTAAATAATATACATTTGGTGTAATTTTTGATATTTTATGTACAGTATATTAAACATAATTACTGCAGTTTTTGATAGTTTATTTACAGTATATATAACACATATTTGGTGTACTTTTTGATATTTTATGTACAGAATGTAATATATATTTACTGAACTTTTGATATTTTATTTACAGTATATAAAATGTATTTTGTGTACTTTTAGTTAATATTATATGTACAATATAGGAAATATATTTACTGTACATTTTGATATTTCATGTTCAGTATATAAGGTATATTTGGTGTCCTTTTGATATTTTATGTAAATTATATAATATATATTTGGTGTAGATTGTGATATTTTACATACGGTGTGTAAGATATATTTACTGTACTTTTTGATATTTTATTTACAGTAAATAATATACATTTGGTGTAATTTTTGATATTTTATGTACAGTATATTATATATAATTACTGTGGATTTGATAGTTTATTTACAGTATATATTACACATATTTGGTGTACTTTTTGATATTTTATGTACAGTATGTAATATATATTTACTCTACTATTTGATATTTTATTTACAGTATATAAAATGTATTTGGTGTACTTTTAGTTAATATTATATGTACAATATATGAAATATATTTACGGTACATTTTGATATTTTATGTTCAGCATATAAGGTATATATGGTGTCCTTTTGATATTTTATGTAAATTACATAATATAAATTTGGTGTAGATTGTGATATTTTACATAGGGTGTGTAATATATATTTACTGTACATTTTGATATTTTATTTACACAATATAAAATATATTTGGTGTACTTTTAGTTAACATTATATGTACAATATATGAAATATATTTACTGTAATTTTGATATTTTTTGTAAAGTATATAAGATATATTTGGTGTCCTTTTGATATTTAATGTAAATTATATAATATATATTTGGTGTAGATTTTGATATCTTACATAGGGTGTGTAAGATATATTTACTGTACTTTTTGATATTTTATTTACAGTAAATAATATACATTTGGTTTAATTTTTGATATTTTATGTACAGTATATTAAATATAATTACTGCAGTTTTTGATAGTATATTTACAGTATATAAAACACAAATTTGGTGTACTTTTTGATATTTTATGTACAGAATGTAATATATATTTGCTGTACATTTTGATATTTTATTTACAGTATACAAAATGTATTTGGTGTACTTTTAGTTAATATTATATGTACAATATATGAAATATATTTACTGTACATTTTGATATTTCATGTTCAGTATATAAGATATATTTGGTGTCCTTGTGATATTTTATGTAAATTATATAACATATATTTGGTGTAGTTTGTGATATTTTACATAGGGTGTGTAATATATATTTACTGCACTTTTTGGTATTTTCTTTACAGTAAATAATATATATTTGGTGTAATTTTTGATATTTTATGTACAGTATATTAAATATAATTAGTGTAGATTTGATAGTTTATTTACAGTATATATAACACATATTTGCTGTACTTTTTGATATTTTATGTACAGTATGTAATATATATTTACTGTAATTTTTGATAATTTATTTACAGTATATAAAATGTATTTGGTGTACTTTTAGTTAATATTATATGTACAATATATGAAATATATTTACTGTACATTTTGATATTTTATGTACAGTATAGAAGATATATTTGGTGTCCTTTTGATATTTTATGTAAATTATATAATATATATTTGGTGAAGTTTGTGATATTTTACATAGGGTGTGTAATATATATTTACTGTACTTTTTGATATTTTATTTACAGTATATAATATGTATTTGGTGTACTTTTAGTTAACATTATATGCACAATATATGAAATATATTTACTGTAATTTTGATATTTTATGTACAGTATATAAGATATATTTGGTGTCCTTTTGATATTTAATGTAAATTATATAATACATATTTGGTGTAGATTGTGATATTTTACATAGGGTGTGTAAGATATATTTACTGTACTTTTTGATATTTTATTTACAGTAAATAATATACATTTGGTGTAATTTTTGATATTTTATGTACAGTATATTAAATATAATTACTACAGTTTTTGATAGTTTATTTACAGTATATATAACACATATTTGGTGTACTTTTTGATATTTTATGTACAGAATGTAATATATATTTACTGTACTTTTGATATTTTATTTACAGTATATAAAATGTATTTGGTGTACTTTTAGTTAATATTATATGTACAATATATGAAATATATTTACTGTACATTTTGATATTTCATGTTCAGTATATAAGGTATATTTGGTGTCCTTTTGATATTTTATGTAAATTATATAATATATATTTGGTGTAGTTTGTGATATTTTACATAGGGTGTGTAAGATATATTTACTGTACTTTTTGATATTTTATTTACAGTAAATAATATACATTTGGAGTAATTTTTGATATTTTATGTACAGTATGTTTAATATAATTACTGCAGTTTTTAATAGTTTATTTACAGTATATATAACACACATTTGGTGTACTTTTTGATATTTTATGTACAGAAAGTAATATATATTTACTGTACTTTTGATATTTTATTTACAGTATATAAAATGTATTTGGTGTACTTTTAGTTAATATTATATGTACAATATATGAAATATATTTACTGTACTTTTTGATATTTCATGTTCAGTATATAAGATATATTTGGTGACCTTTTGATATTTTATGTAAATTATATAATATATATTTGGTGTAGTTTGTGATATTTTACATAGGGTGTGTAATGTATATTTACTGTACTTTTTGGTATTTTCTTTACAGTAAATAATATATATTTGGTGTAATTTTTGATATTTTATGTACAGTATATTAAATATAATTAGTGTAGTTTTGATAGTTTATTTACAGTATATATAACACATATTTGGTGTACTTTTTGATATTTTATGTACAGTATGTAATATATATTTACTGTAATTTTTGATAATTTATTTACTGTATATAAAATGTATTTGGTGTACTTTTAGTTAATATTATATGTACAATATATGAAATATATTTACTGTACATTTTGATATTTTATGTACAGTATATAATCTATATTTGGTGTCCTTTTGATATTTTATGTAAATTATATAATATATATTTGGTATAGATTGTGATATTTTACATAGGGTGTGTAATATATATTTACTGTACTTTTTGGTATTTTCTTTACAGTAAATAATATATATTTGGTGTAATTTTTGATATTTTATGTACAGTATATTAAATATAATTAGTGTAGTTTTGATAGTTTATTTACAGTATATATAACACATATTTGGTGTACTTTTTGATATTTTATGTACAGTATGTAATATATATTTACTGTAATTTTGATAATTTATTTACAGTATATAAAATGAATTTGTTGTACTTTTAGTTAATATTATATATACAATATATGAAATACATTTACTGTACATTTTGATATTTTATGTACAGTATATAAGATATATTTGGTGTCCTTTTGATATTTTATGTAAATTATATAATATATATTTGGTGTAGTTTGTGATATTTTACATAGGGTGTGTAATATATATTTAGTGTACTTTTTGATATTTTATTTACAGTAAATAATATACATTTGGTGTAATTTTTGATATTTTATGTACAGTATGTTAAATATAATTACTGCAGTTTTTGATAGTTTATTTACAGTATATATAACACATATTTGGTGTACTTTTTGATATTTTATGTACAGAATGTAATATATATTTACTGTACTTTTGATATTTTATTTACAGTATATAAAATGTATTTGGTGTACTTTTAGTTAATATTATATGTACAATATATGAAATATATTTACTGTACATTTTGATATTTCATGTTCAGTATATAAGGTATATTTGGTGTCCTTTTGATATTTTATGTAAATTATATAATATATATTTGGTGTAGATTGTGATATTTTACATAGGGAGTGTAAGATATATTTACTGTACTTTTTGATATTTTATTTACAGTAAATAATATACATTTGGTGTAATTTTTGATATTTTATGTACAGTATATTATATATAATTACTGTGGATTTGATAGTTTATTTACAGAATATATTACACATATTTGGTGTACTTTTTGATATTTTATGTACAGTATGTAATATATATTTACTCTACTATTTGATATTTTATTTACACTATATAAAATGTATTTGGTGTACTTTTAGTTAATATTATATATACAATATATGAAATATATTTACGGTACATTTTGATATTTTATGTTCAGCATATAATGTATATATGGTGTCCTTTCGATATTTTATGTAAATTACATAATATAAGTTTGGTGTAGATTGTGATATTTTACATAGGGTGTGTAATATATATTTACTGTACATTTTGATATTTTATTTACACTATATAAAATATATTTGGTGCAATTTTAGTTAACATTATATGTACAATATATGAAATATATTTACTGTAATTTTGATATTTTATGTACAGTATATAATATATATTTGGTGTCCTTTTGATATTTTATGTAAATTATATAATATATATTTGGTGTAGATTGTGATATTTTACATAGGGTGTGTAAGATATATTTACTGTACTTTTTGATATTTTATTTACAGTAAATAATATACATTTGGTTTAATTTTTGATATTTTATGTACAGTATATTAAATATAATTACTGCAGTTTTTGATAGTTTATTTACAGTATATAAAACTCAAATTTGGTGTACTTTTTGATATTTTATGTACAAAATGTAATATATATTTACTGTACATTTTGATATTTTACTTACAGTATATAAAATGTATTTGGTGTACTTTTAGTTAATATTATATGTACAATATATGAAATATATTTACTGTACATTTTGATATTTCATGTTCAGTATATAAGATATATTTGGTGTCCTTTTGATATTTTATGTAAATTATATAATATATATTTGGTGTAGTTTGTGATTTTTACATAGGGTGTGTAATATATATTTACTGTACTTTTTGGTATTTTCTTTACAGTAAATAATATATATTTGGTGTAATTTTTGATATTTTATGTACAGTATATTAAATATAATTAGTGTAGTTTTGATAGTTTATTTACAGTATATATAACACATATTTGGTGTACTTTTTGATATTTTATGTACAGTATGTAATATATATTTACTGTAATTTTGATAATTTATTTACAGTATATAAAATGTATTTGGTGTACTTTTAGTTAATATTATATATACAATATATGAACTATATTTACTGTACATTTTGATATTTTATGTACAGTATAGAAGATATATTTGGTGTCCTTTTGATATTTTATGTAAATTATATAATATATATTTGGTGAAGTTTGTGATATTTTACATAGGGTGTGTAATATATATTTACTGTACTTTTTGATATTTTATTTACAGTATATAAAATGTATTTGGTGTACTTTTAGTTAATATTATATGTACAATATATGAAATATATTTACTGTACATTTTGATATTTCATGTTCAGTATATAAGGTATATTTGGTGTCCTTTTGATATTTTATGTAAATTATATAATATATATTTGGTGTAGATTGTGATATTTTACATAGGGTGTGTAAGATATATTTACTGTACTTTTTGATATTTTATTTACAGTAAATAATATACGTTTGGTGTAATTTTTGATATTTTATGTACAGTATATTATATATAATTACTGTGGATTTGATAGTTTATTTACAGTATATATTACACATATTTGGTGTACTTTTTGATATTTTACGTACAGTATGTAATATATATTTACTCTACTATTTGATATTTTATTTACAGTATATAAAATGTATTTGGTGTACTTTTAGTTAATATTATATGTACAATATATGAAATATATTTACGGTACATTTTGATATCTTATGTTCAGCATATAAGGTATATATGGTGTCCTTTTGATATTTTATGTAAATTACATAATATAAATTTGGTGTAGATTGTGATATTTTACATAGGGTGTGTAATATATATTTACTGTACATTTTGATATTTTATTTACACTATATGAAATATATTTGGTGTACTTTTAGTTAACATTATATGTACAATATATGAAATATATTTATTGTAATTTTGATATTTTATGTACAGTATATAAGATATATTTGGTGTCCTTTTGATATTTTATGTAAATTATATAATATATATTTGGTGTAGATTGTGATATTTTACATAGGGTGTGTAAGATATATTTACTGTACTTTTTGATATTTTATTTACAGTAAATAATATACATTTGGTGTAATTTTTGATATTTTATGTACAGTATATTAAATATAATTACTGCAGTTTTTGATAGTTTATTTACAGTATATAAAACACAAATTTGGTGTACTTTTTGATATTTTATGAACAGAATGTAATATAAACTTACTGTACATTTTGATATTTTATTTACAGTATATAAAATGTATTTGGTGTACTTTTAGTTAATATTATATGTACAATATATGAAATATATTTACTGTACATTTTGATATTTCATGTTCAGTATATAAGATATAGTGGTTGTCCTTTTGATATTTTATGTAAATCATATAACATATATTTGGTATAGTTTGTGATATTTTACATAGGGTGTGTAATATATATTTACTGTACTTTTTGGTATTTTCTTTACAGTAAATAATATATATTTGGTGTAATTTTTGATATTTTATGTACAGTATATTAAATATAATTAGTGTAGTTTTGATAGTTTATTTACAGTATATATAACACATATTTGGTGTACTTTTTGATATTTTATGTACAGTATGTAATATATATTTACTGTAATTTTTGATAACTTATTTACAGTATATAAAATTTATTTGGTGTACTTTTAGATAATATTATATGTACAATATATGAAATATATTTACTGTACATTTTGATATTTTATGTACAGTATAGAAGATATATTTGGTGTCCTTTTGATATTTTATGTAAATTATATAATATATATTTGGTGAAGTTTGTGATATTTTACATAGGGTGTGTAATATATATTTACTGTACTTTTTGATATTTTATTTACAGTATATAAAATGTATTTGGTGTACTTTTAGTTAACATTATATGTACAATATATGAAATATATTTACTGTACATTTTGATATTTCATGTTCAGTATATAAGGTATATTTGGTGTCCTTTTGATATTTTATGTAAATTATATAATATATATTTGGTGTAGATTGTGATATTTTACATAGGGTGTGTAAGGTATATTTACTGTACTTTTTGATATTTTATTTACGGTAAATAATATACATTTGGTGTAATTTTTGATATTTTATGTACAGTATATTAAATATAATTACTGCAGTTTTTGATACTTTATTTACAGTATATAAAACACAAATTTGGTGTACTTTTTGATATATTATGTACAGAATGTAATATATATTTACTGTACATTTTGATATTTTATTTACAGTATATAAATTGTATTTGGTGTAATTTTAGTTAATATTAAATGTACTATATATGAAATATATTTACTGTACATTTTGATATTTCATGTTCAGTATATAAGATATATTTGGTGTCCTTTTGATATTTAATGTAAATTATATAACATATATTTGGTGTAGTTTGTGATATTTTACATAGGGTGTGTAATATATATTTACTGTACTTTTTGGTATTTTCTTTACAGTAAATAATATATATTTGGTGTAATTTTTGATATTTTATGTACAGTATATTAAATATAATTAGTGTAGTTTTGATAGTTTAATTACAGTATATATTACACATATTTGGTGTACTTTTTGATATTTTATGTACAGTATCTAATATATATTTACTGTATTTCTGTTGCTTTATTTACAGTATATAAAATGTATTTGGTGTACTATTAGTTAATATTATATGTACAATATAGGAAATATATTTACTGTACATTTTGATATTTTATGTACACTATATAAGATATATTTGGTGTCCTTTTGATATTTTATGTAAATTATATAATATATATTTGGTGTAGATTGTGATATTTTACATAGGGAGTGTAAGATATATTTACTGTACTTTTTGATATTTTATTTACAGTAAATAATATACTTTTGGTGTAATTTTTGATATTTTATGTACAGTATATTATATATAATTACTGTGGATTCGATAGATTATTTACAGTATATATTACACATATTTGGTGTACTTTTTGATATTTTATGTACAGTATGTAATATATATTTACTGTAATTTTTGATAATTTATTTACAGTTTATAAAATGTATTTGGTGTACTTTTAGTTAATATTATACATACAATATATGAAATATATTTACTGTACATTTTGATATTTTATGTACAGTATAGAAGATATATTTGGTGTCCTTTTGATATTTTATGTAAATTATATAATATATATTTGGTGAAGTTTGTGATATTTTACATAGGGTGTGTAATATATATTTACTGTACTTTTTGATATTTTATTTACAGTATATAAAATGTATTTGGTGTACTTTTAGTTAATATTATATGTACAATATATGAAATATATTTACGGTACATTTTGATATTTTATGTTCAGCATATAAGGTATATATGGTGTCCCTTTGATATTTTATGTAAATTACATAATATAAATTTGGTGTAGATTGTGATATTTTACATAGGGTGTGTAATATATATTTACTGTACATTTTGATATTTTATTTACACTATATAAAATATATTTGGTGTAATTTTAGTTAACATTATATGTACAATATATGTAATATATTTACTGTAATTTTGATATTTTATGTACAGTATATAAGATATATTTGGTGTCCTTTTGATATTTTATGTAAATTATATAATATATATTTGGTGTAGATTGTGATATTTTACATAGGGTGTGTAAGATATATTTACTGTACTTTTTGATATTTTATTTACAGTAAATAATATATATTTGGTGTAATTTTTGATATTTTATGTACAGTATATTAAATATAATTACTGCAGTTTTTGATAGTTTATTTACAGTATATAAAACACAAAGTTGGAGTACTTTTTGATATTTTATGTACAGAATGTAATATATATTTACTGTACTTTTGATATTTTATTTACAGTATATAAAATGTATTTGGTGTACTTTTAGTTAATATTATATGTACAATATAGCTAATATATTTACTGTACATTTTGATATTTCATGTTCAGTATATAAGGTATATTTGGTGTCCTTTTGATATTTTATGTAAATTATATAATATATATTTGGTGTAGATTGTGATATTTTACATAGGGTGTGTAAGATATATTCACTGTACTTTTTGATATTTTATTTACAGTAAATAATATACATTTGGTGTAATTTTTGATATTTTATGTACAGTATATTATATATAATTACTGTGGATTTGATAGTTTATTTACAGTATATATTACACATATTTGGTGTACTTTTTGATATTTTATGTACAGTATGTAATATATATTTACTGTAATTTTTGATAATTTATTTACAGTATATAAAATGTATTTGGTGTACTTTATTTAATATTATATATACAATATATGAAATATATTTACTGTACATTTTGATACTTTATGCGCAGTATAGAAGATATATTTGGTGTCCTTTTGATACTTTATGTAAATTTTATAATATATATTTGGTGAAGTTTGTGATATTTTACATAGGGTGTGTAATATATATTTACTGTACTTTTTGATATTTTGTTTACAGTATATAAAATGTATTTGGTGTACTTTTAGTTAACATTATATGTACAATATATGAAATCTATTTACTGTAATTTTGATATTTTATGTACAGTTTATAAGATATATTTGGTGTCCTTTTGATAGTTAATGTAAATTATATAACATATATTTGGTGTAGTTTGTGATATTTTACATAGGGTGTGTAATATATATTTACTGTACTTTTTGGTATTTTCTTTACAGTAAATAATATATATTTGGTGTAATTTTTGATATTTTATGTACAGTATATTAAGTATAATTAGTGTAGTTTTGATAGTTTATTTACAGTATATATAACACATATTTGGTGTACTTTTTGATATTTTATGTACAGTATGCAATATATATTTACTGTAATTTTTGATAATTTATTTACTGTATATAAAATGTATTTGGTGTACTTTTAGTTAATATTATATGTACAATATATGAAATATATTTACTGTAATTTTGATATTTTATGTACAGTATATAAGATATATTCGGTGTCCTTTTGATATTTTATGTAAATTATATAATATATATTTGGTGTAGATTGTGATATTTTACATAGGGTGTGTAAGATATATATACTGTACTTTTTGATATTTTATTTACAGTAAATAATATATATTTGGTGTAATTTTTGATATTTTATGTACAGTATATTAAATATAATTACTGCAGTTTTTGATAGTTTATTTACAGTATATAAAACACAAAGTTGGAGTACTTTTTGATATTTTATGTACAGAATGTAATATATATTTACTGTACTTTTGATATTTTATTTACAGTATATAAAATGTATTTGGTGTACTTTTAGTTAATATTATATGTACAATCTATGAAATATATTTACTGTACATTTTGATATTTCATGTACAGTATATAAGATATATTTGGTGTCCTTTTGATATTTTATGTAAATTATATAATATATATTTGGTGTAGATTGTGATATTTTACATAGGGTGTGTAAGATATATTTACTGTTCTTTTTGATATTTTATTTACAGTAAATAATATACATTTGTTGTAATTTTTGATATTTTATGTACAGTATATTAAACATAATTACTGCAGTTTTTGATAGTTTATTTACAGTATATATAACACATATTTGGTGTACTTTTTGATATTTTATGTACAGAATGTAATATATATTTACTGTACTTTTGATATTTTATTTACAGTATATAAAATGTATTTGGTGTACTTTTAGTTAATATTATATGTACAATATAGCTAATATATTTACTGTACATTTTGATATTTCATGTTCAGTATATAAGGTATATTTGGTGTCCTTTTGATATTTTATGTAAATTATATAATATATATTTGGTGTAGATTGTGATATTTTACATAGGGTGTGTAAGATATATTTACTGTACTTTTTGATATTTTATTTACAGTAAATAATATACATTTGGTGTAATTTTTGATATTTTATGTACAGTATATTATATATAATTACTGTGGATTTGATAGTTTATTTACAGTATATATTACACATATTTGGTTACTTTTTGATATTTTATGTACAGTATGTAATATATATTTACTGTAATTTTTGATAATTTATTTACAGTATATAAAATGTATTTGGTGTACTTTATTTAATATTATATATACAATATATGAAATATATTTACTGTACATTTTGATACTTTATGCGCAGTATAGAAGATATATTTGGTGTCCTTTTGATACTTTATGTAAATTATATAATATATATTTGGTGAAGTTTGTGATATTTTACATAGGTTGTGTAATATATATTTACTGTACTTTTTGATATTTTGTTTACAGTATATAAAATGTATTTGGTGTACTTTTAATTAACATTATATGTACAATATATGAAATCTATTTACTGTAATTTTGATATTTTATGTACAGTTTATAAGATATATTTGGTGTCCTTTTGATATTTAATGTAAATTATATAACATATATTTGGTGTAGTTTGTGATATTTTACATAGGGTGTGTAATATATATTTACTGTACTTTTTGGTATTTTCTTTACAGTAAATAATATATATTTGGTGTAATTTTTGATATTTTATGTACAGTATATTAAGTATAATTAGTGTAGTTTTGATAGTTTATTTACAGTATATATAACACATATTTGGTGTACTTTTTGATATTTTATGTACAGTATGCAATATATATTTACTGTAATTTTTGATAATTTATTTACTGTATATAAAATGTATTTGGTGTACTTTTAGTTAATATTATATGTACAATATATGAAATATATTTACTGTACTTTTTGATATTTTATGTACAGTATATAATATATATTTGGTGTCCTTTTGATATTTTATGTAAATTATATAATATATATTTGGTGTAGATTGTGATATTTTACATAGGGTGTGTAGTATATATTTACTGTACTTTTTGATATTTTATTCACAGTAAATAATATACATTTGGTTTAATTTTTGATATTTTATGTACAGTATATTAAATATAATTACTGCAGTTTTAGATAGTTTATTTACACTATATAAAACACAAATTTGGTGTACTTTTTGATATTTTATGTACAGAATGTAATATATATTTACTGTACATTTGATATTTTATTTACAGTATATAAAATGTATTTGGTGTACTTTTAGTTAATATTATATGTACAATATATGAAATATATTTACTATACATTTTGATATTTCATGTTCAGTATATAAGATATATTTGGTGTCCTTTTGATATTTTATGTAAATTATATAACATATATTTGGTGTAGTTTGTGATATTTTACATAGGGTGTGTAATATATATTTACTGTACTTTTTGGTATTTTCTGTACAGTAAATAATATATATTTGGTGTAATATTTGATATTTTATGTACAGTATATTAAATATAATTAGTGTAGTTTTGATAGTTTATTTACAGTATATATAACACATATTTGGTGTACTTTTTGATATTTTATGTACAATATGTAATATATATTTACTGTAATTTTTGATAATTTATTTACAGTATATAAAATGTATTTGGTGTACTTTTAGTTAATATTATATATACAATATATGAAATGTATTTACTGTACATTTTGATATTTTATGTACAGTATAGAAGATATATTTGGTGTCCTTTTGATATTTTATGTAAATTATATAATATATATTTGGTGAAGTTTGTGATATTTTACATAGGGTGTGTAATACATATTTACTGTACTTTTTGATATTTTATTTACAGTATATAATATACATTTGGTGTAATTTTTGATATTTTATGTACAGTATATTAAATATAATTACTGTAGTTTTTGATAGTTTATTTACAGTATATATTACACATATTTGGTGTACTTTTTGATATTTTATGTACAGTATGTAATTTATATTTACTGTATTTTTGATATTTTATTTACAGTATATAAAATGTATTTGGTGTACTTTTAGTTAATATTATATGTACAATATATGAAATATATTTACTGTACATTTTGATATTTTATGTACAGTATATAATATATATTTGGTGTCCTTTTGATATTTTATGTAAATTATATAATATATATTTGTTGTAGATTGTGATATTTTACATAGGGTGTGTAGTATATATTTACTGTACTTTTTGATATTTTATTCACAGTAAATAATATACATTTGGTCTAATTTTTGATGTTTTATGTACAGTATATTAAATATAATTACTGCAGTTTTTGATAGTTTATTTACAGCATATAAAACACAAATTTGGTGTACTTTTTGATATTTTATGTACAGAATGTAATATATATTTACTGTGCATTTTGATAATTTATTTACAGTATATAAAATGTATTTGGTGTACTTTTAGTTAATATTATATGTACAATATATGAAATATATTTACTGTACATTTTGATATTTCATGTTCAGTATATAAGATATATTTGGTGTCCTTTTGATATTTTATGTAAATTATATAATATATATTTGGTGTAGTTTGTGATATTTTACATAGGGTGTGTAATATATATTTACTGTATTTTTGGTATTTTCTTTACAGTAAATAATATATATTTGGTGTAATTTTTGATATTTTATGTACAGTATATTAAATATAATTAGTGTAGTTTTGATAGTTTATTTACAATATATATAACACATATTTGGTGTACTTTTTGATATTTTATGTACAGTATGTAATATATATTTACTGTAATTTTTGATAATTTATTTACTGTATATAAAATGTATTTGGTGTACTTTTAGTTAATATTATATGTACAATATATGAAATATATTTACTGTACATTTTGATATTTTATGTACAGTATATAATCTATATTTGGTGTCCTTTTAATATTTTATGTAAATTATATAATATATATTTGGTGTAGATTGTGATATTTTACATAGGGTGTGTAATATATATTTACTGTACTTTTTGGTATTTTCTTTACAGTAAATAATATATATTTGGTGTAATATTTGATATTTTATGTACAGTATATTAAATATAATTAGTGTAGTTTTGATAGTTTATTTACAGTATATATAACACATATTTGGTGTACTTTTTGATATTTTATGTACAGTATGTAATATATATTTACTGTAATTTTTGATAATTTATTTACAGTATATAAAATGAATTTGTTGTACTTTTAGTTAATATTATATATACAATATATGAAATATATTTACTGTATATTTTGATATTTTATGTACAGTATAGAATGTATATTTGGTGTCCTTTTGATATTTTATGTAAATTATATAATATATATTTGGTGAAGTTTGTGATATTTTACATAGGGTGTGTAATATATATTTACTGTACTTTTTGATATTTTATTTACAGTATATAATATACATTTGGTGTAATTTTTGATATTTTATGTACAGTATATTAAATATAATTAGTGTAGTTTTGATAGTTTATTCACAGTATATATAACACATATTTGGTGTACTTTTTGATATTTTATGTACAGAATGTAATATATATTTACTGTACTTTTGATATTTTATTTACAGTATATAAAATGTATTTGGTGTACTTTTAGTTAATATTAAATGTACAATATATGAAATATATTTACTGTACATTTTGATATTTCATGTTCAGTATATAAGATATTTGGTGTCCTTTTGATATTTTATGTAAATTATATAATATATATTTGGTGTAGTTTGTGATATTTTACATAGGGTGTGTAATATATATTTACTGTACTTTTTGGTATTTTCTTTACAGTAAATAATATATATTTGGTGTACTTTTTGATATTTTATGTACAGTATATTAAATATAATTAGTGTAGTTTTGATAGTTTATTTACAGTATATATAACACATATTTGGTGTACTTTTTGATATTTTATGTACAGTATGTAATATATATTTACTGTAATTTTTGATAATTTATTTACAGTATATAAAATGTATTTGGTGTACTTTTAGTTAATATTATATATACAATATATGAAATATATTTACTGTACATTTTGATATTTTATGTACAGTATAGAAGATATATTTGCTGTCCTTTTGATATTTTATGTAAATTATAATATATATATTTGGTGAAGTTTGTGATATTTTACATAGTGTGTGTAATATATATTTACTGTATTTTTGATATTTTATTTACAGTATATAAAATGTATTTGGTGTACTTTTAGTTAACATTATATGTACAATATATGAAATATATTTACTGTAATTTTGATATTTTATGTAGAGTATATAAGATATATTTTGTGTCCTTTTGATATTTTATGTAAATTATATAATATATATTTGGTGTAGATTGTGATATTTTACGTAGGGTGTGTAAGATATATTTACTGTACTTTTTGATATTATATTTACAGTAAATAATATACATTTGGTGTAATTTTTGATATTTTATGTACAGTATATTAAACATAATTAATACAGTTTTTGATAGTTTATTTACAGTATATATAACACATATTTGGTGTACTTTTTGATACTTTATGTACAGAATGTAATATATATTTACTGTACTTTTGATATTTTATTTACAGTATATAAAATATATTTGGTGTACTTTTAGTTAATATTATATGTACAATATATGAAATATATTTACTGTACATTTTGATATTTCATGTTCAGTATATAAGGTATATTTGGTGTCCTTTTGATATTTTATGTAAATTATATAACATATATTTGGTGTAGATTGTGATATTTTACATAGGGTGTGTAAGATATATTTACTGTACTTTTTGATATTTTATTTACAGTAAATAATATACATTTGGTGTACTTTTTGATATTTTATGTACACTATATTATATATAATTACTGTGGATTTGATAGTTTATTTACAGTATATATTACACATATTTGGTGTACTTTTTGATATTTTATGTACAGTATGTAATATATATTTACTCTACTATTTGATATTTTATTTACAGTATATAAAATGTATTTGGTGTACTTTTAGTTAATATTATATGTACAATATATGAAATATATTTACGGTACATTTTGATATTTTATGTTCAGCATATAAGGTATATATGGTGTCCCTTTGATATTTTATGTAAATTACATAATATAAATTTGGTGTAGATTGTGATATTTTACATAGGGTGTGTAATATATATTTACTGTACATTTTGATATTTTATTTACACTATATAAAATATATTTGGTGTAATTTTAGTTAACATTATATGTACAATATATGTAAAATATTTACTGTAATTTTGATATTTTATGTACAGTATATAAGATATATTTGGTGTCCTTTTGATATTTTATGTAAATTATATAATATATATTTGGTGTAGATTGTGATATTTTACATAGGGTGTGTAAGATATATTTACTGTACTTTTTGATATTTTATTTACAGTAAATAATATATATTTGGTGTAATTTTTGATATTTTATGTACAGTATATTAAATATAATTACTGCAGTTTTTGATAGTTTATTTACAGTATATAAAACACAAAGTTGGAGTACTTTTTGATATTTTATGTACAGAATGTAATATATATTTACTGTACTTTTGATATTTTATTTACAGTATATAAAATGTATTTGGTGTACTTTTAGTTAATATTATATGTACAATCTATGAAATATATTTACTGTACATTTTGATATTTCATGTACAGTATATAAGATATATTTGGTGTCCTTTTGATATTTTATGTAAATTATATAATATATATTTGGTGTAGATTGTGATATTTTACATAGGGTGTGTAAGATATATTTACTGTTCTTTTTGATATTTTATTTACAGTAAATAATATACATTTGTTGTAATTTTTGATATTTTATGTACAGTATATTAAACATAATTACTGCAGTTTTTGATAGTTTATTTACAGTATATATAACACATATTTGGTGTACTTTTTGATATTTTATGTACAGAATGTAATATATATTTACTGTACTTTTGATATTTTATTTACAGTATATAAAATGTATTTGGTGTACTTTTAGTTAATATTATATGTACAATATAGCTAATATATTTACTGTACATTTTGATATTTCATGTTCAGTATATAAGGTATATTTGGTGTCCTTTTGATATTTTATGTAAATTATATAATATATATTTGGTGTAGATTGTGATATTTTACATAGGGTGTGTAAGATATATTTACTGTACTTTTTGATATTTTATTTACAGTAAATAATATACATTTGGTGTAATTTTTGATATTTTATGTACAGTATATTATATATAATTACTGTGGATTTGATAGTTTATTTACAGTATATATTACACATATTTGGTGTACTTTTTGATATTTTATGTACAGTATGTAATATATATTTACTGTAATTTTTGATAATTTATTTACAGTATATAAAATGTATTTGGTGTACTTTATTTAATATTATATATACAATATATGAAATATATTTACTGTACATTTTGATACTTTATGCGCAGTATAGAAGATATATTTGGTGTCCTTTTGATACTTTATGTAAATTATATAATATATATTTGGTGAAGTTTGTGATATTGTACATAGGGGGTGTAATATATATTTACTGTACTTTTTGATATTTTATTTACAGTATATAAAATGTATTTGGTGTACTTTTAGTTAACATTATATGTACAATATATGAAATCTATTTACTGTAATTTTGATATTTTATGTACAGTTTATAAGATATATTTGGTGTCCTTTTGATATTTAATGTAAATTATATAACATATATTTGGTGTAGTTTGTGATATTTTACATAGGGTGTGTAATATATATTTACTGTACTTTTTGGTATTTTCTTTACAGTAAATAATATATATTTGGTGTAATTTTTGATATTTTATGTACAGTATATTAAGTATAATTAGTGTAGTTTTGATAGTTTATTTACAGTATATATAACACATATTTGGTGTACTTTTTGATATTTTATGTACAGTATGCAATATATATTTACTGTAATTTTTGATAATTTATTTACTGTATATAAAATGTATTTGGTGTACTTTTAGTTAATATTATATGTACAATATATGAAATATATTTACTGTACTTTTTGATATTTTATGTACAGTATATAATATATATTTGGTGTCCTTTTGATATTTTATGTAAATTATATAATATATATTTGGTGTAGATTGTGATATTTTACATAGGGTGTGTAGTATATATTTACTGTACTTTTTGATATTTTATTCACAGTAAATAATATACATTTGGTTTAATTTTTGATATTTTATGTACAGTATATTAAATATAATTACTGCAGTTTTAGATAGTTTATTTACACTATATAAAACACAAATTTGGTGTACTTTTTGATATTTTATGTACAGAATGTAATATATATTTACTGTACATTTGATATTTTATTTACAGTATATAAAATGTATTTGGTGTACTTTTAGTTAATATTATATGTACAATATATGAAATATATTTACTATACATTTTGATATTTCATGTTCAGTATATAAGATATATTTGGTGTCCTTTTGATATTTTATGTAAATTATATAACATATATTTGGTGTAGTTTGTGATATTTTATATAGGGTGTGTAATATATATTTACTGTACTTTTTGGTATTTTCTGTACAGTAAATAATATATATTTGGTGTAATATTTGATATTTTATGTACAGTATATTAAATATAATTAGTGTAGTTTTGATAGTTTATTTACAGTATATATAACACATATTTGGTGTACTTTTTGATATTTTATGTACAATATGTAATATATATTTACTGTAATTTTTGATAATTTATTTACAGTATATAAAATGTATTTGGTGTACTTTTAGTTAATATTATATATACAATATATGAAATATATTTACTGTACATTTTGATATTTTATGTACAGTATAGAAGATATATTTGGTGTCCTTTTGATATTTTATGTAAATTATATAATATATATTTGGTGAAGTTTGTGATATTTTACATAGGGTGTGTAATACATATTTACTGTACTTTTTGATATTTTATTTACAGTATATAATATACATTTGGTGTAATTTTTGATATTTTATGTACAGTATATTAAATATAATTACTGTAGTTTTTGATAGTTTATTTACAGTATATATTACACATATTTGGTGTACTTTTTGATATTTTATGTACAGTATGTAATTTATATTTACTGTATTTTTGATATTTTATTTACAGTATATAAAATGTATTTGGTGTACTTTTAGTTAATATTATATGTACAATATATGAAATATATTTACTGTACATTTTGATATTTTATGTACAGTATATAATATATATTTGGTGTCCTTTTGATATTTTATGTAAATTATATAATATATATTTGTTGTAGATTGTGATATTTTACATAGGGTGTGTAGTATATATTTACTGTACTTTTTGATATTTTATTCACAGTAAATAATATACATTTGGTCTAATTTTTGATATTTTATGTACAGTATATTAAATATACTTACTGCAGTTTTTGATAGTTTATTTACAGCATATAAAACACAAATTTGGTGTACTTTTTGATATTTTATGTACAGAATGTAATATATATTTACTGTGCATTTTGATAATTTATTTACAGTATATAAAATGTATTTGGTGTACTTTTAGTTAATATTATATGTACAATATATGAAATATATTTACTGTACATTTTGATATTTCATGTTCAGTATATAAGATATATTTGGTGTCCTTTTGATATTTTATGTAAATTATATAATATATATTTGGTGTAGTTTGTGATATTTTACATAGGGTGTGTAATATATATTTACTGTACTTTTTGGTATTTTCTTTACAGTAAATAATATATATTTGGTGTAATATTTGATATTTTATGTACAGTATATTAAATATAATTAGTGTAGTTTTGATAGTTTATTTACAGTATATATAACACATATTTGGTGTACTTTTTGATATTTTATGTACAGTATGTAATATATATTTACTGTAATTTTTGATAATTTATTTACAGTATATAAAATGAATTTGTTGTACTTTTAGTTAATATTATATATACAATATATGAAATATATTTACTGTATATTTTGATATTTTATGTACAGTATAGAATGTATATTTGGTGTCCTTTTGATATTTTATGTAAATTATATAATATATATTTGGTGAAGTTTGTGATATTTTACATAGGGTGTGTAATATATATTTACTGTACTTTTTGGTATTTTCTGTACAGTAAATAATATATATTTGGTGTAATTTTTGATATTTTATGTACAGTATATTAAATATAATTAGTGTAGTTTTGATAGTTTATTTACAGTATAGATAACACATATTTGGTGTACTTTTTGATATTTTATGTACAATATGTAATATATATTTACTGTAATTTTTGATAATTTATTTACAGTATATAAAATGTATTTGGTGTACTTTTAGTTAATATTATATATACAATATATGAAATATATGTACTGTACATTTTGATATTTGATGTACAGTATAGAAGATATATTTGGTGTCCTTTTGATATTTTATGTAAATTATATAATATATATTTGGTGAAATTTGTGATATTTTACATAGGGTGTGTAATATATATTTACTGTACTTTTTGATATTTTATTTACAGTATATAATATACATTTGGTGTAATTTTTGATATTTTATGTACAGTATATTAAATATAATTACTGTAGTTTTTGATAGTTTATTTACAGTATATATTACACATATTTGGTGTACTTTTTGATATTTTATGTACAGTATGTAATTTATATTTACTGTATATTTGATATTTTATTTACAGTATATAAAATGTATTTGGTGTACTTTTAGTTAATATTATATGTACAATATAGGAAATATATTTACTGTACATTTTGATATTTTATGTACACTATATAAGATATATTTGGTGTCCTTTTGATATTTTATGTAAATTATATAATATATATTTGGTGTAGTTTGTGATATTTTACATAGGGTGTGTAATATATATTTAGTGTACTTTTTGATATTTTATTTACAGTAAATAATATACATTTGGTGTAATTTTTGATATTTTATGTACAGTATGTTAAATATAATTACTGCAGTTTTTGATAGTTTATTTACAGTATATATAACACATATTTGGTGTACTTTTTGATATTTTATGTACAGAATGTAATATATATTTACTGTACTTTTGATATTTTATTTACAGTATATAAAATGTATTTCGTGTACTTTTAGTTAATATTATATGTACAATATATGAAATATATTTACTGTACATTTTGATATTTCATGTACAGTATATAAGATATATTTGGTGTCCTTTTGATATTTTATGTAAATTATATAATATATATTTGGTGTAGTTTGTGATATTTTACATAGGGTGTGTAATATATATTTACTGTACTTTTTGGTATTTTCTTTACAGTAAATAATATATATTTGGTGTAATTTTTGATATTATATGTACAGTATATTAAATATAATTAGTGTAGTTTTGATAGTTTATTTACAGTATATATAACACATATTTGGTGTACTTTTTGATATTGTATGTACAGTATGTAATATATATTTACTGTAATTTTTGATAATTTATTTACAGTATATAAAATGTATTTGGTGTACTTTATTTAATATTATATATACAATATATGAAATATATTTACTGTACATTTTGATACTTTATGCACAGTATAGAAGATATATTTGGTGTCCTTTTGATATTTTATGTAAATTATATAATATATATTTGGTGAAGTTTGTGATATTTTACATAGGGTGTGTAATATATATTTACTGTACTTTTTGATATTTTGTTTACAGTATATAAAATGTATTTGGTGTACTTTTAGTTAACATTATATGTACAATATATGAAATATATTTACTGTAATTTTGATATTTTATGTACAGTATATAAGATATATTTGGTGTCCTTTTGATATTTTATGTAAATTATATAATATATATTTGGTGTAGATTGTGATATTTTACATAGGGTGTGTAAGATATATTTACTGTACTTTTTGATATTTTATTTACAGTAAATATTATTCATTTGGTGTAATTTTTGATATTTTATGTACAGTATATTAAATATAATTACTGCAGTTTTTGATAGTTTATTTGCAGTATATATAACACATATTTGGTGTACTTTTTGATATTTTATGTACAGAATGTAATATATATTTACTGTACTTTTGATATTTTATTTACAGTATATAAAATGTATTTGGTGTACTTTTAGTTAATATTATATGTACAATATATGAAATATATTTACTGTACTTTTTGATATTTCATGTTCAGTATGTAAGGTATATTTGGTGTCCTTTTGATATTTTATGTAAATTATATAATATATATTTGGTGTAGTTTGTGATATTTTACATAGGGTGTGTAATATATATTTACTGTACTTTTTGGTATTTTCCTTACAGTAAATAATATATATTTGGTGTAATTTTTGATATTTTATGTACAGTATATTAAATATAATTAGTGTAGTTTTGATAGTTTAATTACAGTATATATTACACATATTTGGTGTACTTTTTGATATTTTATGTACAGTATCTAATATATATTTACTGTATTTTTGTTGCTTTATTTACAGTATATAAAATGTATTTGGTGTACTTTTAGTTAACATTATATGTACAATATATGAAATATATTTACTGTAATTTTGATATTTTATGTACAGTATATAAGATATATTTGGTGTCCTTTTGATATTTTATGTAAATTATATAATATATATTTGGTGTAGATTGTGATATTTTACATAGGGTGTGTAAGATATATTTACTGTACTTTTTGATATTTTATTTACAGTAAATATTATACCTTTGGTGTAATTTTTGATATTTTATGTACAGTATATTAAATATAATTACTGCAGTTTTTGATAGTTTATTTACAGTATATATAACACATATTTGGTGTACTTTTTGATATTTTATGTACAGAATGATATATATATTTACTGTACTTTTGATATTTTATTTACAGTATATAAAATGTATTTGGTGTACTTTTAGTTAATATTATATCTACAATATATGAAATATATTTACTGTACTTTTTGATATTTCATGTTCAGTATATAAGGTATATTTGGTGTCCTTTTGATATTTTATGTAAATTATATAATATATATTTGGTGTAGTTTGTGATATTTTACATAGGGTGTGTAATATATATTTACTGTACTTTTTGGTATTTTCTTTACAGTTAGTAATATATATTTGGTGTAATTTTTGATATTTTATGTACAGTATATTAAATATAATTAGTGTAGTTTTGATAGTTTCTTTACAGTATATATAACACATATTTGGTGTACTTTTTGATATTTTATGTACAGTATGTAATATATATTTACTGTAATTTTTGATAATTTATTTACAGTATATAAAATGTATTTGGTGTACTTTTAGTTAATATTATATACACAATATATGAAATATACTTACTGTACATTGTGATATTTTATGTACAGTATAGAAGATATATTTGGTGTCCTTTTGATATTTTATGTAAATTATATAATATATATTTGGTGAAGTTTGTGATATTGTACATAGTGTGTGTAATATATATTTACTGTACTTTTTGATATTTTATTTACAGTATATAAAATGTATTTGGTGTACTTTTAGTTAACATTATATGTACAATATATGAAATCTATTTACTGTAACTTTGATATTTTATGTACAGTATATAAGATATATTTGGTGTCCTTTTGATATTTTATGTAAATTATATAATATATATTTGGTGTAGATTGTGATATTTTACATAGGGTGTGTAAGATATATTTACTGTACTTTTTGATATTTTATTTACAGTAAATAATATACATTTGGTGTAATATTTGATATTTTATGTACAGTATATTAAACATAATTACTGCAGTTTTTGATAGTTTATTTACAGTATATATAACACATATTTGGTGTACTTTTGATATTTTATGTACAGAATGTAATATATATTTACTGAACTTTTGATATTTTATTTACAGTATATAAAATGTATTTGGTGTACTTTTAGTTAATATTATATGTACAATATATGAAATATATTTACTGTACATTTTGATATTTCATGTTCAGTATATAAGATATATTTGGTGTCCTTTTGATATTTTATGTAAATTATATAATATATATTTGGTGTAGTTGGTGATATTTTACATAGGGTGTGTAATATATATTTACCGTACTTTTTGGTATTTTCTTTACAGTAAATAATATATATTTGGTGTAATTTTAGATATTTTATGTACAGTATATTAAATATAATTAGTGTAGTTTTGATAGTTTATTTACAGTATATATAACACATATTTGGTGTACTTTTTGATATTTTATGTACAGTATGCAATATATATTTACTGTAATTTTTGATAATTTATTTACTGTATATAAAATGTATTTGGTGTACTTTTAGTTAATATTATATGTACAATATATGAAATATATTTACTGTACATTTTGATATTTTATGTACAGTATATAATATATATTTGGTGTCCTTTTGATATTTTATGTAAATTATATAATATATATTTGTTGTAGATTGTGATATTTTACATAGGGTGTGTAATATATATTTACTGTACTTTTTGATATTTTATTCACAGTAAATAATATACATTTGGTTTAATTTTTGATATTTTATGTACAGTATATTAAATATAATTACTGCAGTTTTTGATAGTTTATTTACACTATATAAAACACAAATTTGGTGTACTTTTTGATATTTTATGTACAGAATGTAATATATATTTACTGTACTTTTGATATTTTATTTACAGTATATAAAATGTATTTGGTGTACTTTTAGTTAATATTATATGTACAATATATGAAATATATTTACTGTACATTTTGATATTTCATGTTCAGTATATAAGATATATTTGGTGTCCTTTTGATATTTTATGTAAATTATATAACATATATTTGGTGTAGTTTGTGATATTTTACATAGGGTGTGTAATATATATTTACTGTACTTTTTGGTATTTTCTGTTCAGTAAATAATATATATTTGGTGTAATTTTTGATATTTTATGTACAGTATATTAAATATAATTAGTGTAGTTTTGACAGTTTATTTACAGTATAGATAACACATATTTGGTGTACTTTTTGATATTTTATGTACAATATGTAATATATATTTACTGTAATTTTTGATAATTTATTTACAGTATATAAAATGTATTTGGTGTACTTTTAGTTAATATTATATATACAATCTATGAAATATATTTACTGTACATTTTGATATTTTATGTACAGTATAGAAGATATATTTGGTGTCCTTTTGATATTTTATGTAAATTATATAATATATATTTGGTGAAGTTTGTGATATTTTACATAGGGTGTGTAATATATATTTACTGTATTTTTGATATTTTATTTACAGTATATAATATACATTTGGTGTAATTTTTGATATTTTATGTACAGTATATTAAATATAATTACTGTAGTTTTTGATAGTTTATTTACAGTATATATTACACATATTTGGTGTACTTTTTGATATTTTATGTACAGTATGTAATTTATATTTACTGTATATTTGATATTTTATTTACAGTATATAAAATGTATTTGGTGTACTTTTAGTTAATATTATATGTACAATATAGGAAATATATTTACTGTACCTTTTGATATTTTATGTACACTATATAAGATATATTTGGTGTCCTTTTGATATTTTATGTAAATTATATAATATATATTTGGTGTAGATTGTGATATTTTACATAGGGTGTGAAAGATATATTTACTGTACTTTTTGATATTTTATTCACAGTAAATAATATACATTTGGTTTAATTTTTGATATTTTATGTACAGTATATAAAATATACTTACTGCAGTTTTTGATAGTTTATTTACAGTATATAAAACACAAATTTGGTGTACTTTTTGATATTTTATGTACAGAATGTAATATATATTTACTGTACATTTTGATATTTTATTTACAGTATATAAAATGTATTTGGTGTACTTTTAGTTAATATTATATGTACAATATATGAAATATATTTACTGTACATTTTGATATTTCATGTTCAGTATATAAGATATATTTGGTGTCCTTTTGATATTTTATGTAAATTATATAATATATATTTGGTGTAGTTTGTGATATTTTACATAGGGTGTGTAATATATATTTACTGTACTTTTTGGTATTTTCCTGACAGTAAATAATATATATTTGGTGTAATTTTTGATATTTTATGTACAGTATATTAAATATAATTAGTGTAGTTTTGATAGTTTATTTAAAGTATATATAACACATATTTGGTGTACTTTCTGATATTTTATGTACAGTATGTAATATATATTTACTGTAATTTTTGATAATTTATTTACAGCATATAAAATGTATTTGGTGTACTTTATTTAATATTATATATACAATATATGAAATATATTTACTGTACATTTTGATACTTTATGCACAGTATGGAAGATATATTTGGTGTCCTTTTGATATTTTATGTAAATTATATAATATATATTTGGTGAAGTTTGTGATATTTTACATAGGGTGTGTAATATATATTTACTGTACTTTTTGATATTTTGTTTACAGTATATAAAATGTATTTGGTGTACTTTTAGTTAACATTATATGTACAATATATGAAATATATTTACTGTAATTTTGATATTTTATGTACAGCATATAAGATATATTTGGTGTCCTTTTGATATTTTATGTAAATTATATAATATATATTTGGTGTAGATTGTGATATTTTACATAGGGTGTGTAAGATATATTTACTGTACTTTTTGATATTTTATTTACAGTTAATATTATACATTTGGTGTAATTTTTGATATTTTATGTACAGTATATTAAATATAATTAGTGTAGTTTTGATAGTTTAATTACAGTATATATTACACATATTTGGTGTACTTTTTGATATTTTATGTACAGTATCTAATATATATTTACTGTATTTTTGTTGCTTTATTTACAGTATATAAAATCTATTTGGTGTACTATTAGTTAATATTATATGTAGAATATAGGAAATATATTTACTGTACATTTTGATATTTTATGTACAGTATATAAGATATATTTGGTGTCCTTTTGATATTTTATGTAAATTATATAATATATATTTGGTGTAGATTGTGATATTTTACATAGGGAGTGTAAGATATATTTACTGTACTTTTTGATATTTTATTTACAGTAAATAATATACATTTGGTGTAATTTTTGATATTTTATGTACAGTATATTATATATATTTACTGTGGATTTGATAGTTTATTTACAGTATATATTACACATATTTGGTGTACTTTTTGATATTTTATGTACAGTATGTAATATATATTTACTCTACTATTTGATAATTTATTTACAGTATATAAAATGTATTTGGTGTACTTTTAGTTAATGTTATATGTACAATATATGAAATATATTTACGGTACATTTTGATATTTTATGTTCAGCATATAAGGTATATATGGTGTCCTTTCGATATTTTATGTAAATTACATAATATAAGTTTGGTGTAGATTGTGATATTTTACATAGGGTGTGTAATATATATTTACTGTACATTTTGATATTTTATTTACACTATATAAAATATATTTGGTGTGCTTTTAGTTAACATTATATGTACAATATATGAAATATATTTACTGTAATTTTGATATTTTATGTACAGTATATAAGATATATTTGGTGTCCTTTTGATATTTTATGTAAATTATATAATATATATTTTGTGTAGATTGTGATATTTTACATAGGGTGTGTAAGATATATTTACTGTACTTTTTGATATTTTATTTACAGTAAATAATATACATTTGGTTTAATTTTAGATATTTTATGTACAGTATATTAAATATAATTAATGCAGTTTTTGATAGTTTATTTACAGTATATAAAACACAAATATGGTGTACTTTTTGATATTTTATGTACAGAATGTAATATATATTTACTGTACATTTTGATATTTTACTTACAGTATATAAAATGTATTTGGTGTACTTTTAGTTAATATTATATGTACAATATATGAAATATATTTACTGTACATTTTGATATTTCATGTTCAGTATATAAGATATTTGGTGTCCTTTTGATATTTTATGTAAATTATATAATATATATTTGGTGTAGTTTGTGAGATTTTACATAGGGTGTGTAATATATATTTACTGTACTTTTTGGTATTTTCTTTACAGTAAATAATATATATTTGGTGTACTTTTTGATATTTTATGTACAGTATATTAAATATAATTAGTGTAGTTTTGATAGTTTATTTACAGTATATATAACACATATTTGGTGTACTTTTTGATATTTTATGTACAGTATGTAATATATATTTACTGTAATTTTTGATAATTTATTTACAGTATATAAAATGTATTTGGTGTACTTTTAGTTAATATTATATATACAATATATGAAATATATTTACTGTACATTTTGATATTTTATGTACAGTATAGAAGATATATTTGGTGTCCTTTTGATATTTTATGTAAATTATATAATATATATTTGGTGAAGTTTGTGATATTTTACATAGGGTGTGTAATATATATTTACTGTATTTTTGATATTTTATTTACAGTATATAAAATGTATTTGGTGTACTTTTAGTTAACATTATATGTACAATATATGAAATATATTTACTGTAATTTTGATATTTTATGTACAGTATATAAGATATAATTTGTGTCCTTTTGATATTTTATGTAAATTATATAATATATATTTGGTGTAGATTGTGATATTTTACATAGGGTGTGTAAGATATATTTACTGTACTTTTTGATATTTTATTTACAGTAAATAATATACATTTGTTGTAATTTTTGATATTTTATGTACAGTATATTAAACATAATTACTACAGTTTTTGATAGTTTATTTACAGTATATATAACACATATTTGGTGTACTTTTTGATATTTTATGTACAGAATGTAATATATATTTACTGTACTTTTGATATTTTATTTACAGTATATAAAATGTATTTGGTGTACTTTTAGTTAATATTATATGTACAATATATGAAATATATTTACTGTACATTTTGATATTTCATGTACAGTATATAAGGTATAATTGGTGTCCTTTTGATATTTTATGTAAATTATATAATATATATTTGGTGTAGATTGTGATATTTTACATAGGTTGTGTAAGATATATTTACTGTACTTTTTGATATTTTATTTACAGTAAATAATATACATTTGGTGTAATTTTTGATATTTTATGTACAGTATATTATATATAATTACTGTGGATTTGATAGTTTATTTACAGTATATATTACACATATTTGGTGTACTTTTTGATATTTTATGTACAGTATGTAATATATACTTACTCTACTATTTGATATTTTATTTACAGTATATAAAATGTATTTGGTGTACTTTTAGTTAATATTATATGTACAATATATGAAATATATTTACGGTATATTTTGGTATTTTATGTTCAGCATATAAGGTATATATGGTGTCCTTTTGATATTTTATATAAATTACATAATATAAATTTGGTGTAGATTGTGATATTTTACATAGGGTGTATAATATATATTTACTGTACATTTTGATATTTTATTTACACTATATAAAATATATTTGGTGTACTTTTAGTTAACATTATATGTACAATATATGAAATATATTTACTGTAATTTTGATATTTTATGTACAGTGTATAAGATATATTTGGTGTCCTTTTGATATTTTATGTAAATTATATAATATATATTTGGTGTAGATTGTGATATTTTACATAGGGTGTGTAAGATATATTTACTGTACTTTTTGATATTTTATTTACAGTAAATAATATACATTTGGTGTAATTTTTGATATTTTATGTACAGTATATTAAATATAATTACTGCAGTTTTTGATAGTTTATTTACAGTATATAAAACACAAATTTGGTGTACTATTTGATATTTTATGTACAGAAAGTAATATGTATTTACTGTACATTTTGATATTTTATTTACAGTACATAAAATGTATTTGGTGTACTTTTAGTTAATATTATATGTACAATATATGAAATATATTTACTGTACATTTTGATATTTCATGTTCAGTATATAAGATATATTTGGTGTCCTTTTGATATTTTATGTAAATCATATAACATATATTTGGTGTAGTTTGTGATATTTTACATAGGGTGTGTAATATATATTTACTGTACTTTTTGGTATTTTCTTTACAGTAAATAATATATATTTGGTGTAATTTTTGATATTTTATGTACAGTATATTAAATATAATTAGTGTAGTTTTGATAGTTTATTTACAGTATATATAACACATATTTGGTGTACTTTTTGATATTTTATGTACAGTATGTAATATATATTTACTGTAATTTTTGATAATTTATTTACAGTATATAAAATTTATTTGGTGTACCTTTAGATAATATTATATATACAATATATGAAATATATTTACTGTACATTTTGATATTTTATGTACAGTATAGAAGATATATTTGGTGTCCTTTTGATATTTTATGTAAATTATATAATATATATTTGGTGAAGTTTGTGATATTTTACATAGGGTGTGTAATATATATTTACTGTACTTTTTGATATTTTATTTACAGTATATAAAATGTATTTGGTGTACTTTTAGTTAACATTATATGTACAATATATGAAATATATTTACTGTAATTTTGATATTTTATGTACAGTATATAAGATATATTTGGTGTCCTTTTGATATTTTATGTAAATTATATAATATATATTTGGTGTAGATTGTGATATTTTACATAGGGTGTGTAAGATATATTTACTGTACTTTTTGATATTTTATTTACAGTAAATAATATACATTTGGTGTAATTTTTGATATTTTATGTACAGTATATTAAACATAATTACTGCAGTTTTTGATAGTTTATTTACAGTATATATAACACATATTTGGTGTACTTTTTGATATTTTATGTACAGAATGTAATATATATTTACTAAACTTTTGATATTTTATTTACAGTATATAAAATGTATTTGGTGTACTTTTAGTTAATATTATATGTACAATATAGGAAATATATTTACTGTACATTTTGATATTTCATGTTCAGTATATAAGGTATATTTGGTGTCCTTTTGATATTTTATGTAAATTATATAATATATATTTGGTGTAGATTGTGATATTTTACATACGGTGTGTAAGATATATTTACTGTACTTTTTGATATTTTATTTACAGTAAATAATATACATTTGGTGTAATTTTTGATATTTTATGTACAGTATATTATATATAATTACTGTGGATTTGATAGTTTATTTACAGTATATATTACACATATTTGGTGTACTTTTTGATATTTTATGTACAGTATGTAATATATATTTACTCTACTATTTGATATTTTATTTACAGTATATAAAATGTATTTGGTGTACTTTTAGTTAATATTATATGTACAATATATGAAATATATTTACGGTACATTTTGATATTTTATGTTCAGCATATAAGGTATATATGGTGTCCTTTTGATATTTTATGTAAATTACATAATATAAATTTGGTGTAGATTGTGATATTTTACATAGGGTGTGTAATATATATTTACTGTACATTTTGATATTTTATTTACACAATATAAAATATATTTGGTGTACTTTTAGTTAACATTATATGTACAATATATGAAATATATTTACTGTAATTTTGATATTTTTTGTAAAGTATATAAGATATATTTGGTGTCCTTTTGATATTTAATGTAAATTATATAATATATATTTGGTGTAGATTTTGATATCTTACACAGGGTGTGTAAGATATATTTACTGTACTTTTTGATATTTTATTTACAGTAAATAATATACATTTGGTTTAATTTTTGATATTTTATGTACAGTATATTAAATATAATTACTGCAGTTTTTGATAGTATATTTACAGTATATAAAACACAAATTTGGTGTACTTTTTGATATTTTATGTACAGAATGTAATATATATTTGCTGTACATTTTGATATTTTATTTACAGTATACAAAATGTATTTGGTGTACTTTTAGTTAATATTATATGTACAATATATGAAATATATTTACTGTACATTTTGATATTTCATGTTCAGTATATAAGATATATTTGGTGTCCTTGTGATATTTTATGTAAATTATATAACATATATTTGGTGTAGTTTGTGATATTTTACATAGGGTGTGTAATATATATTTACTGCACTTTTTGGTATTTTCTTTACAGTAAATAATATATATTTGGTGTAATTTTTGATATTTTATGTACAGTATATTAAATATAATTAGTGTAGATTTGATAGTTTATTTACAGTATATATAACACATATTTGCTGTACTTTTTGATATTTTATGTACAGTATGTAATATATATTTACTGTAATTTTTGATAATTTATTTACAGTATATAAAATGTATTTGGTGTACTTTTAGTTAATATTATATGTACAATATATGAAATATATTTACTGTACATTTTGATATTTTATGTACAGTATAGAAGATATATTTGGTGTCCTTTTGATATTTTATGTAAATTATATAATATATATTTGGTGAAGTTTGTGATATTTTACATAGGGTGTGTAATATATATTTACTGTACTTTTTGATATTTTATTTACAGTATATAATATGTATTTGGTGTACTTTTAGTTAACATTATATGCACAATATATGAAATATATTTACTGTAATTTTGATATTTTATGTACAGTATATAAGATATATTTGGTGTCCTTTTGATATTTAATGTAAATTATATAATACATATTTGGTGTAGATTGTGATATTTTACATAGGGTGTGTAAGATATATTTACTGTACTTTTTGATATTTTATTTACAGTAAATAATATACATTTGGTGTAATTTTTGATATTTTATGTACAGTATATTAAATATAATTACTACAGTTTTTGATAGTTTATTTACAGTATATATAACACATATTTGGTGTACTTTTTGATATTTTATGTACAGAATGTAATATATATTTACTGTACTTTTGATATTTTATTTACAGTATATAAAATGTATTTGGTGTACTTTTAGTTAATATTATATGTACAATATATGAAATATATTTACTGTACATTTTGATATTTCATGTTCAGTATATAAGGTATATTTGGTGTCCTTTTGATATTTTATGTAAATTATATAATATATATTTGGTGTAGTTTGTGATATTTTACATAGGGTGTGTAAGATATATTTACTGTACTTTTTGATATTTTATTTACAGTAAATAATATACATTTGGAGTAATTTTTGATATTTTATGTACAGTATGTTTAATATAATTACTGCAGTTTTTAATAGTTTATTTACAGTATATATAACACATATTTGGTGTACTTTTTGATATTTTATGTACAGAAAGTAATATATATTTACTGTACTTTTGATATTTTATTTACAGTATATAAAATGTATTTGGTGTACTTTTAGTTAATATTATATGTACAATATATGAAATATATTTACTGTACTTTTTGATATTTCATGTTCAGTATATAAGATATATTTGGTGACCTTTTGATATTTTATGTAAATTATATAATATATATTTGGTGTAGTTTGTGATATTTTACATAGGGTGTGTAATGTATATTTACTGTACTTTTTGGTATTTTCTTTACAGTAAATAATATATATTTGGTGTAATTTTTGATATTTTATGTACAGTATATTAAATATAATTAGTGTAGTTTTGATAGTTTATTTACAGTATATATAACACATATTTGGTGTACTTTTTGATATTTTATGTACAGTATGTAATATATATTTACTGTAATTTTTGATAATTTATTTACAGTATATAAAATGTATTTGGTGTACTTTATTTAATATTATATATACAATATATGAAATATATTTACTGTAAATTTTGATACTTTATGCACAGTATAGAAGATATATTTGGTGTCCTTTTGATATTTTATGTAAATTATATAATATATATTTGGTGAAGATTGTGATATTTTACATAGGGTGTGTAATATATATTTATTGTACTTTTTGATATTTTATTTACAGTATATAATATACATTCGGTGTAATTTTTTATATTTTATGTACAGTATATTTAATATAATTAGTGTAGTTTTAATAGTTTATTTACAGTATATATAACACATATTTGGTGTACTTTTTGATATTTTTTGTACAGTATGTAATATAGATTTACTCTAATTTTTGATAATTTATTTACAGTATATGAAATGTATTTGGTGTACTTTTTGTTAATATTATATGTACAATATATGAAATATATTTACTGTACTTTTTGATATTTTATGTACAGTATATAAGATATATTTGGTGTCCTTTTGATATTTTATGTAAATTTTATAATATATATTTGGTGAAGTTTGTGATATTTTACATAGGGTGTGTAATATATATTTACTGTACTTTTTGATATTTTATTTACAGCAAATAATATACATTTGGTTTAATTTTTGATATTTTATGTACAGTATATTAAATATAATTACTGCAGTTTTTGATAGTTTATTTACAGCATATAAAACACAAATTTGGTGTACTTTTTGATATTTTATGTACAGAATGTAATATATATTTACTGTACATTTTGATAATTTATTTACAGTATATAAAATGTATTTGGTGTACTTTTAGTTAATATTATATGTACAATATATGAAATATATTTACTGTACATTTTGATATTTCATGTTCAGTATATAAGATATATTTGGTGTCCTTTTGATATTTTATGTAAATTATAAAATATATATTTGGTGTAGTTTGTGATATTTTACATAGGGTGTGTAATACATATTTACTGTATTTTTGGTATTTTCTTTACAGTAAATAATATATATTTGGTGTAATTTTTGATATTTTATGTACAGTATATTAAATATAATTAGTGTAGTTTTGATAGTTTATTTACAATATATATAACACATATTTGGTGTACTTTTTGATATTTTATGTACAGTATGTAATATATATTTACTGTAATTTTTGATAATTTATTTACTGTATATAAAATGTATTTGGTGTACTTTTAGTTAATATTATATGTACAATATATGAAATATATTTACTGTACATTTTGATATTTTATGTACAGTATATTATCTATATTTGGTGTCCTTTTGATATTTTATGTAAATTATATAATATATATTTGGTATAGATTGTGATATTTTACATAGGGTGTGTAATATATATTTACTGTACTTTTTGGTATTTTCTTTACAGTAAATAATATATATTTGGTGTAATTTTTGATATTTTATGTACAGTATATTAAATATAATTAGTGTAGTTTTGATAGTTTATTTACAGTATATATAACACATATTTGGTGTACTTTTTGATATTTTATGTACAGTATGTAATATATATTTACTGTAATTTTGATAATTTATTTACAGTATGTAAAATGAATTTGTTGTACTTTTAGTTAATATTATATATACAATATATGAAATACATTTACTGTACATTTTGATATTTTATGTACAGTATATAAGATATATTTGGTGTCCTTTTGATATTTTATGTAAATTATATAATATATATTTGGTGTAGTTTGTGATATTTTACATAGGGTGTGTAATATATATTTAGTGTACTTTTTGATATTTTATTTACAGTAAATAATATACATTTGGTGTAATTTTTGATATTTTATGTACAGTATGTTAAATATAATTACTGCAGTTTTTGATAGTTTATTTACAGTATATATAACACATATTTGGTGTACTTTTTGATATTTTATGTACAGAATGTAATATATATTTACTGTACTTTTGATATTTTATTTACAGTATATAAAATGTATTTGGTGTACTTTTAGTTAATATTATATGTACAATATATGAAATATATTTACTGTACATTTTGATATTTCATGTTCAGTATATAAGATATATTTGGTGTCCTTTTGATATTTTATGTAAATCATATAACATATATTTGGTGTAGTTTGTGATATTTTACATAGGGTGTGTAATATATATTTACTGTACTTTTTGGTATTTTCTTTACAGTAAATAATATATATTTGGTGTAATTTTTGATATTTTATGTACAGTATATTAAATATAATTAGTGTAGTTTTGATAGTTTATTTACAGTATATATAACACATATTTGGTGTACTTTTTGATATTTTATGTACAGTATGTAATATATATTTACTGTAATTTTTGATAATTTATTTACAGTATATAAAATTTATTTGGTGTACCTTTAGATAATATTATATATACAATATATGAAATATATTTACTGTACATTTTGATATTTTATGTACAGTATAGAAGACATATTTGGTGTCCTTTTGATATTTTATGTAAATTATATAATATATATTTGGTGAAGTTTGTGATATTTTACATAGGGTGTGTAATATATATTTACTGTACTTTTTGATATTTTATTTACAGTATATAAAATGTATTTGGTGTACTTTTAGTTAACATTATATGTACAATATATGAAATATATTTACTGTAATTTTGATATTTTATGTACAGTATATAAGATATATTTGGTGTCCTTTTGATATTTTATGTAAATTATATAATATATATTTGGTGTAGATTGTGATATTTTACATAGGGTGTGTAAGATGTATTTACTGTACTTTTTGATATTTTATTTACAGTAAATAATATACATTTGGTGTAATTTTTGATATTTTATGTACAGTATATTAAACATAATTACTGCAGTTTTTGATAGTTTATTTACAGTATATATAACACATATTTGGTGTACTTTTTGATATTTTATGTACAGAATGTAATATATATTTACTGAACTTTTGATATTTTATTTACAGTATATAAAATGTATTTGGTGTACTTTTAGTTAATATTATATGTACAATATAGGAAATATATTTACTGTACATTTTGATATTTCATGTTCAGTATATAAGGTATATTTGGTGTCCTTTTGATATTTTATGTAAATTATATAATATATATTTGGTGTAGATTGTGATATTTTACATAGGGTGTGTAAGATATATTTACTGTACTTTTTGATATTTTATTTACAGTAAATAATATACATTTGGTGTAATTTTTGATATTTTATGTACAGTATATTATATATAATTACTGTGGATTTGATAGTTTATTTACAGTATATATTACACATATTTGGTGTACTTTTTGATATTTTATGTACAGTATGTAATATATATTTACTCTACTATTTGATATTTTATTTACAGTATATAAAATGTATTTGGTGTACTTTTAGTTAATATTATATGTACAATATATGAAATATATTTACGGTACATTTTGATATTTTATGTTCAGCATATAAGGTATATATGGTGTCCTTTTGATATTTTATGTAAATTACATAATATAAATTTGGTGTAGATTGTGATATTTTACATAGGGTGTGTAATATATATTTACTGTACATTTTGATATTTTATTTACACAATATAAAATATATTTGGTGTAATTTTAGTTAACATTATATGTACAATATATGAAATATATTTACTGTAATTTTGATATTTTTTGTAAAGTATATAAGATATATTTGGTGTCCTTTTGATATTTAATGTAAATTATATAATATATATTTGGTGTAGATTTTGATATCTTACATAGGGTGTGTAAGATATATTTACTGTACTTTTTGATATTTTATTTACAGTAAATAATATACATTTGGTTTAATTTTTGATATTTTATGTACAGTATATTAAATATAATTACTGCAGTTTTTGATAGTATATTTACAGTATATAAAACACAAATTTGGTGTACTTTTTGATATTTTATGTACAGAATGTAATATATATTTGCTGTACATTTTGATATTTTATTTACAGTATATAAAATGTATTTGGTGTACTTTTAGTTAATATTATATGTACAATATATGAAATATATTTACTGTACATTTTGATATTTCATGTTCAGTATATAAGATATATTTGGTGTCCTTGTGATATTTTATGTAAATTATATAACATATATTTGGTGTAGTTTGTGATATTTTACATAGGGTGTGTAATATATATTTACTGCACTTTTTGGTATTTTCTTTACAGTAAATAATATATATTTGGTGTAATTTTTGATATTTTATGTACAGTATATTAAATATAATTAGTGTAGATTTGATAGTTTATTTACAGTATATATAACACATATTTGCTGTACTTTTTGATATTTTATGTACAGTATGTAATATATATTTACTGTAATTTTTGATAATTTATTTACAGTATATAAAATGTATTTGGTGTACTTTTAGTTAATATTATATGTACAATATATGAAATATATTTACTGTACATTTTGATATTTTATGTACAGTATAGAAGATATATTTGGTGTCCTTTTGATATTTTATGTAAATTATATAATATATATTTGGTGAAGTCTGTGATATTTTACATAGGGTGTGTAATATATATTTACTGTACTTTTTGATATTTTATTTACAGTATATAAAATGTATTTGGTGTACTTTTAGTTAACATTATATGCACAATATATGAAATATATTTACTGTAATTTTGATATTTTATGTACAGTATATAAGATATATTTGGTGTCCTTTTGATATTTAATGTAAATTATATAATACATATTTGGTGTAGATTGTGATATTTTACATAGGGTGTGTAAGATATATTTACTGTACTTTTTGATATTTTATTTACAGTAAATAATATACATTTGGTGTAATTTTTGATATTTTATGTACAGTATATTAAATATAATTACTACAGTTTTTGATAGTTTATTTACAGTATATATAACACATATTTGGTGTACTTTTTGATATTTTATGTACAGAATGTAATATATATTTACTGTACTTTTGATATTTTATTTACAGTATATAAAATGTATTTGGTGTACTTTTAGTTAATATTATATGTACAATATATGAAATATATTTACTGTACATTTTGATATTTCATGTTCAGTATATAAGGTATATTTGGTGTCCTTTTGATATTTTATGTAAATTATATAATATATATTTGGTGTAGTTTGTGATATTTTACATAGGGTGTGTAAGATATATTTACTGTACTTTTTGATATTTTATTTACAGTAAATAATATACATTTGGAGTAATTTTTGATATTTTATGTACAGTATGTTTAATATAATTACTGCAGTTTTTAATAGTTTATTTACAGTATATATAACACATATTTGGTGTACTTTTTGATATTTTATGTACAGAAAGTAATATATATTTACTGTACTTTTGATATTTTATTTACAGTATATAAAATGTATTTGGTGTACTTTTAGTTAATATTATATGTACAATATATGAAATATATTTACTGTACTTTTTGATATTTCATGTTCAGTATATAAGATATATTTGGTGACCTTTTGATATTTTATGTAAATTATATAATATATATTTGGTGTAGTTTGTGATATTTTACATAGGGTGTGTAATGTATATTTACTGTACTTTTTGGTATTTTCTTTACAGTAAATAATATATATTTGGTGTAATTTTTGATATTTTATGTACAGTATATTAAATATAATTAGTGTAGTTTTGATAGTTTATTTACAGTATATATAACACATATTTGGTGTACTTTTTGATATTTTATGTACAGTATGTAATATATATTTACTGTAATTTTTGATAATTTATTTACAGTATATAAAATGTATTTGGTGTACTTTATTTAATATTATATATACAATATATGAAATATATTTACTGTACATTTTGATACTTTATGCACAGTATAGAAGATATATTTGGTGTCCTTTTGATATTTTATGTAAATTATATAATATATATTTGGTGAAGATTGTGATATTTTACATAGGGTGTGTAATATATATTTATTGTACTTTTTGATATTTTATTTACAGTATATAATATACATTCGGTGTAATTTTTTATATTTTATGTACAGTATATTTAATATAATTAGTGTAGTTTTAATAGTTTATTTACAGTATATATAACACATATTTGGTGTACTTTTTGATATTTTTTGTACAGTATGTAATATGGATTTACTCTAATTTTTGATAATTTATTTACAGTATATGAAATGTATTTGGTGTACTTTTTGTTAATATTATATGTACAATATATGAAATATATTTACTGTACTTTTTGATATTTTATGTACAGTATATAAGATATATTTGGTGTCCTTTTGATATTTTATGTAAATTTTATAATATATATTTGGTGAAGTTTGTGATATTTTACATAGGGTGTGTAATATATATTTACTGTACTTTTTGATATTTTATTTACAGTAAATAATATACATTTGGTTTAATTTTTGATATTTTATGTACAGTATATTAAATATAATTACTGCAGTTTTTGATAGTTTATTTACAGCATATAAAACACAAATTTGGTGTACTTTTTGATATTTTATGTACAGAATGTAATATATATTTACTGTACATTTTGATAATTTATTTACAGTATATAAAATGTATTTGGTGTACTTTTAGTTAATATTATATGTACAATATATGAAATATATTTACTGTACATTTTGATATTTCATGTTCAGTATATAAGATATATTTGGTGTCCTTTTGATATTTTATGTAAATTATAAAATATATATTTGGTGTAGTTTGTGATATTTTACATAGGGTGTGTAATACATATTTACTGTATTTTTGGTATTTTCTTTACAGTAAATAATATATATTTGGTGTGATTTTTGATATTTTATGTACAGTATATTAAATATAATTAGTGTAGTTTTGATAGTTTATTTACAATATATATAACACATATTTGGTGTACTTTTTGATATTTTATGTACAGTATGTAATATATATTTACTGTAATTTTTGATAATTTATTTACTGTATATAAAATGTATTTGGTGTACTTTTAGTTAATATTATATGTACAATATATGAAATATATTTACTGTACATTTTGATATTTTATGTACAGTATATAATCTATATTTGGTGTCCTTTTGATATTTTATGTAAATTATATAATATATATTTGGTATAGATTGTGATATTTTACATAGGGTGTGTAATATATATTTACTGTACTTTTTGGTATTTTCTTTACAGTAAATAATATATATTTGGTGTAATTTTTGATATTTTATGTACAGTATATTAAATATAATTAGTGTAGTTTTGATAGTTTATTTACAGTATATATAACACATATTTGGTGTACTTTTTGATATTTTATGTACAGTATGTAATATATATTTACTGTAATTTTGATAATTTATTTACAGTATATAAAATGAATTTGTTGTACTTTTAGTTAATATTATATATACAATATATGAAATACATTTACTGTACATTTTGATATTTTATGTACAGTATAGAAGATATATTTGGTGTCCTTTTGATATTTTATGTAAATTATATAATATATATTTGGTGTAGTTTGTGATATTTTACATAGGGTGTGTAATATATATTTAGTGTACTTTTTGATATTTTATTTACAGTAAATAATATACATTTGGTGTAATTTTTGATATTTTATGTACAGTATGTTAAATATAATTACTGCAGTTTTTGATAGTTTATTTACAGTATATATAACACATATTTGGTGTACTTTTTGATATTTTATGTACAGAATGTAATATATATTTACTGTACTTTTGATATTTTATTTACAGTATATAAAATGTATTTGGTGTACTTTTAGTTAATATTATATGTACAATATATGAAATATATTTACTGTACATTTTGATATTTCATGTTCAGTATATAAGATATATTTGGTGTCCTTTTGATATTTTATGTAAATTATATAATATATATTTGGTGTAGTTTGTGATATTTTACATAGGGTGTGTAATATATATTTACTGTACTTTTTGGTATTTTCTTTACAGTAAATAATATATATTTGGTGTAATTTTTGATATTTTATGTACAGTATATTAAATATAATTAGTGTAGTTTTGATAGTTTATTTACAGTATATATAACACATATTTGGTGTACTTTTTGATATTTTATGTACAGTATGTAATATATATTTACTTTAATTTTTGATAATTTATTTACAGTATCTAAAATGTATTTGGTGTACTTTTAGTTAATATTATATGTACAATATATGAAATATATTTACTGTACATTTTGATATTTTATGTACAGTATAGAAGATATATTTGGTGTCCTTTTGATATTTTATGTAAATTATATAATATATATTTGGTGAAGTTTGTGATATTTTACATAGGGTGTGTAATATATATTTACTGTACTTTTTGATATTTTATTTACAGTATATAAAATGTATTTGGTGTACTTTTAGTTAACATTATATGCACAATATATGAAATATATTTACTGTAATTTTGATATTTTATGTACAGTATATAAGATATATTTGGTGTCCTTTTGATATTTAATGTAAATTATATAATACATATTTGGTGTAGATTGTGATATTTTACATAGGGTGTGTAAGATATATTTACTGTACTTTTTGATATTTTATTTACAGTAAATAATATACATTTGGTGTAATTTTTGATATTTTATGTACAGTATATTAAATATAATTACTACAGTTTTTGATAGTTTATTTACAGTATATATAACACATATTTGGTGTACTTTTTGATATTTTATGTACAGAATGTAATATATATTTACTGTACTTTTGATATTTTATTTACAGTATATAAAATGTATTTGGTGTACTTTTAGTTAATATTACATGTACAATATACGAAATATATTTACTGTACATTTTGATATTTCATGTTCAGTATATAAGGTATATTTGGTGTCCTTTTGATATTTTATGTAAATTATATAATATATATTTGGTGTAGTTTGTGATATTTTACATAGGGTGTGTAAGATATATTTACTGTACTTTTTGATATTTTATTTACAGTAAATAATATACATTTGGAGTAATTTTTGATATTTTATGTACAGTATGTTTAATATAATTACTGCAGTTTTTGATAGTTTGTTTACAGTATATATAACACATATTTGGTGTACTTTTTGATATTTTATGTACAGAAAGTAATATATATTTACTCTACTTTTGATATTTTATTTACAGTATATAAAATGTATTTGGTGTACTTTTAGTTAATATTATATGTACAATATATGAAATATATTTACTGTACTTTTTCATATTTCATGTTCAGTATATAAGATATATTTGGTGACCTTTTGATATTTTATGTAAATTATATAATATATATTTGGTGTAGTTTGTGATATTTTACATAGGGTGTGTAATGTATATTTACTGTACTTTTTGGTATTTTCTTTACAGTAAATAATATATATTTGGTGTAATTTTTGATATTTTATGTACAGTATATTAAATATAATTAGTGTAGTTTTGATAGTATATTTACAGTATATATAACACATATTTGGTGTACTTTTTGATATTTTATGTACAGTATGTAATATATATTTACTGTAATTTTTGATAATTTATTTACAGTATATAAAATGTATTTGGTGTACTTCATTTAATATTATATATACAATATATGAAATATATTTACTGTACATTTTGATACTTTATGCACAGTATAGAAGATATATTTGGTGTCCTTTTGATATTTTATGTAAATTATATAATATATATTTGGTGAAGATTGTGATATTTTACATAGGGTGTGTAATATATATTTATTGTACTTTTTGATATTTTATTTACAGTATATAATATACATTCGGTGTAATTTTTTATATTTTATGTACAGTATGTTTAATATAATTAGTGTAGTTTTAATAGTTTATTTACAGTATATATAACACATATTTGGTGTACTTTTTGATATTTTTTGTACAGTATGTAATATAGATTTACTCTAATTTTTGATAATTAATTTACAGTATATGAAATGTATTTGGTGTACTTTTAGTTAATATTATATGTACAATATATGAAATATATTTACTGTACTTTTTGATATTTTATGTACAGTATATAAGATATATTTGGTGTCCTTTTGATATTTTATGTAAATTATATAATATATATTTGGTGAAGTTTGTGATATTTTACATAGGGTGTGTAATATATATTTACTGTACTTTTTGATATTTTATTTACAGTAAATAATATACATTTGGTTTAATTTTTGATATTTTATGTACAGTATATTAAATATAATTACTGCAGTTTTTGATAGTTTATTTGCAGCATATAAAACACAAATTTGGTGTACTTTTTGATATTTTATGTACAGAATGTAATATATATTTACTGTACATTTTGATAATTTATTTACAGTATATAAAATGTATTTGGTGTACTTTTAGTTAACATTATATGTACAATATATGAAATATATTTACTGTACATTTTGATATTTCATGTTCAGTATATAAGATATATTTGGTGTCCTTTTGATATTTTATGTAAATTATATAATATATATTTGGTGTAGTTTGTGATATTTTACATAGGGTGTGTAATACATATTTACTGTATTTTTGGTATTTTCTTTACAGTAAATAATATATATTTGGTGTAATTTTTGATATTTTATGTACAGTATATTAAATATAATTAGTGTAGTTTTGATAGTTTATTTACAATATATATAACACATATTTGGTGTACTTTTTGATATTTTATGTACAGTATGTAATATATATTTACTGTAATTTTTGATAATTTATTTACTGTATATAAAATGTATTTGGTGTACTTTTAGTTAATATTATATGTACAATATATGAAATATATTTACTGTACATTTTGATATTTTATGTACAGTATATAATCTATATTTGGTGTCCTTTTGATATTTTATGTAAATTATATAATATATATTTGGTGTAGATTGTGATATTTTACATAGGGTGTGTAATATATATTTACTGTACTTTTTGGTATTTTCTTTACAGTAAATAATATATATTTGGTGTAATTTTTGATATTTTATGTACAGTATATTAAATATAATTAGTGTAGTTTTGATAGTTTATTTACAGTATATATAACACATATTTGGTGTACTTTTTGATATTTTATGTACAGTATGTAATATATATTTACTGTAATTTTTGATAATTTATTTACAGTATATAAAATGAATTTGTTGTACTTTTAGTTAATATTATATATGCAATATATGAAATATATTTACTGTACTTTTTGATATTTCATGTTCAGTATATAAGGTATATTTGGTGTCCTTTTGATATTTTATGTAAATCATATAATATATATTTGGTGTAGTTTGTGATATTTCACATAGGGTGTGTAATATATATTTACTGTACTTTTTGGTATTTTCTTTACAGTAAATAATATATATTTGGTGTAATTTTTGATATTTTATGTACAGTATATTAAATATAATTAGTGTAGTTTTGATAGTTTAATTACAGTATATATTACACATATTTGGTGTACTTTTTGATATTTTATGTACAGTATCTAATATATCTTTACTGTATTATTGTTGCTTTATTTACAGTATATAAAATCTATTTGGTGTACTATTAGTTAATATTGTATGTACAATATAGGAAATATATTTACTGTACATTTTGATATTTTATGTACACTATATAAGATATAATTGGTGTCCTTTTGATATTTTATGTAAATTATATAATATATATTTGGTGTAGATTGTGATATTTTACATAGGGAGTGTAAGATATATTTACTGTACTTTTTGATATTTTATTTACAGTAAATAATATACATTTGGTGTAATTTTTGATATTTTATGTACAGTATATTATATATAATTACTGTGGATTTGATAGTTTATTTACAGTATATATTACACATATTTGGTATACTTTTTGATATTTTATGTACAGTATGTAATATATGTTTACTCTACTATTTGATATTTTATTTACAGTATATAAAATGTATTTGGTGTACTTTTAGTTAATATTATATGTACAATATATGAAATATATTTACGGTACATTTTGATATTTTATGTTCAGCATATAAGGTATATATGGTGTCCTTTCGATATTTTATGTAAATTGCATAATATAAGTTTGGTGTAGATTGTGATATTTTACATAGGGTGTGTAATATATATTTACTGTACATTTTGATATTTTATTTACACTATATAAAATATATTTGGTGTACTTTTAGTTAACATTATATGTACAATATATGAAATATATTTACTGTAATTTTGATATTTTATGTACAGTATATAAGATATATTTGGTGTCCTTTTGATATTTTATGTAAAATATATAATATATATTTTGTGTAGATTGTGATATTTTACATAGGGTGTGTAAGATATATTTACTGTACTTTTTGATATTTTATTTACAGTAAATAATATACATTTGGTTTAATTTTTGATATTTTATGTACAGTATATTAAATATAATTACTGCAGTTTTTGATAGTTTATTTACAGTATATAAAACACAAATTTGGTGTACTTTTTGATATTTTATGTACAGAATGTAATATATATTTACTGTACATTTTGATATTTTACTTACAGTATATAAAATGTATTTGGTGTACTTTTAGTAAATATTATATGTACAATATATGAAATATATTTACTGTACATTTTGATATTTCATGTTCAGTATATAAGATATTTGGTGTCCTTTTGATATTTTATGTAAATTATATAATATATATTTGGTGTAGTTTGTGATATTTTACATAGGGTGTGTAATATATATTTACTGTACTTTTTGGTATTTTCTTTACAGTAAATAATATATATTTGGTGTACTTTTTGATATTTTATGTACAGTATATTAAATATAATTAGTGTAGTTTTGATAGTTTATTTACAGTATATATAACACATATTTGGTGTACTTTTTGATATTTTATGTACAGTATGTAATATATATTTACTGTAATTTTTGATAATTTATTTACAGTATATAAAATGTATTTGGTGTACTTTTAGTTAATATTATATATACAATATATGAAATATATTTACTGTACATTTTGATATTTTATGTACAGTATAGAAGATATATTTGGTGTCCTTTTGATATTTTATGTAAATTATATCATATATATTTGGTGAAGTTTGTGATATTTTACATATGGTGTGTAATATATATTTACTGTACTTTTTGATATTTTATTTACAGTATATAAAATGTATTTGGTGTACTTTTAGTTAATATTATATGTACAATATATGAAATATATTTACTGTACATTTTGATATTTCATGTTCAGTATATAAGGTATATTTGGTGTCCTTTTGATATTTTATGTAAATTATATAATATATATTTGGTGTAGATTGTGATATTTTACATAGGGTGTGTAAGATATATTTACTGTACTTTTTGATATTTTATTTACAGTAAATAATATACATTTGGTGTAATTTTTGATATTTTATGTACAGTATATTAAATATAATTACTGCAGTTTTTGATAGTTTATTTACAGTATATAAAACACAAATTTGGTGTACTTTTTGATATATTATGTACAGAATGTAATATATATTTACTGTACATTTTGATATTTTATTTACAGTATATAAAATGTATTTGGTGTACTTTTAGTTAATATTAAATGTACAATATATGAAATATATTTACTGTACATTTTGATATTTCATGTTCAGTATATAAGATATATTTGGTGTCCTTTTGATATTTTATGTAAATTATATAATATATATTTGGTGTAGTTTGTGATATTTTACATAGGGTGTGTAATATATATTTACTGTACTTTTTGGTATTTTCTTTACAGTTAATAATATATATTTGGTGTAATTTTTGATATTTTATGTACAGTATATTAAATATAATTAGTGTAGTTTTGATAGTTTATTTACAGTATATATAACACATATTTGGTGTACTTTTTGATATTTTATGTACAGTATGTAATATATATTTACTGTAATTTTTGATAATTTATTTACAGTATATAAAATGTATTTGGTGTACTTTTAGTTAATATTATATATACAATATATGAAATATATTTACTGTACATTTTGATATTTAATGTACAGTATATAAGATATATTTGGTGTCCTTTTGATATTTTATGTAAATTATATGATATATACTTGGTGTCGATTGTGATATTTTACATAGGGTGTGTAATATATATTTACTGTACTTTTTGATATTTTATTTACAGTAAATAATATACATTTGGTTTAATTTTTGATATTTTATGTACAGTATATTAAATATAATTACTGCAGTTTTTGATAGTTTATTTACAGTATATAAAACACAAATTTGGTGTACTTTTGATATTTTATGTACAGAATGTAATATATATTTACTGTACATTTTGATATTTTATTTACAGTATATAAAATGTATTTGGTGTACTTTTAGTTAATATTATATGTTCAATATATGAAATATATTTACTGTACATTTTGATATTTCATGTTCAGTATATAAGATATATTTGGTGTCCTTTTGATATTTTACGTAAATTATATAATATATATTTGGTGTAGTTGGTGATATTTTACATAGGGTGTGTAATGTATATTTACGGTACTTTTTGGTATTTTCTTTACAGTAAATAATATATATTTGGTGTAATTTTAGATATTTTATGTACAGTATATTAAATATAATTAGTGTAGTTTTGATAGTTTATTTACAGTATATATAACACATATTTGGTGTACTTTTTGATATTTTATGTACAGAATGTAATATATATTTACTGTACTTTTGATATTTTATTTACAGTATATAAAATGTATTTGGTGTACTTTTAGTTAATATTATATGTACAATATATGAAATATATTTACTGTACATTTTGATATTTCATGTTCAGTATATAAGATATATTTGGTGTCCTTTTGATATTTTATGTAAATTATATAACATATATTTGGTGTAGTTTGTGATATTTTACATAGGGTGTGTAATATATATTTACTGTACTTTTTGGTATTTTCTTTACAGTAAATAATATATATTTGGTGTAATTTTTGATATTTTATGTACAGTATATTAAATATAATTAGTGTAGTTTTGATAGTTTATTTACAGTATAGATAACACATATTTGGTGTACTTTTTGATATTTTATGTACAATATGTAATATATATTTACTGTAATTTTTGATAATTTATTTACAGTATATAAAATGTATTTGGTGTACTTTTAGTTAATATTATATATACAATATATGAAATATATTTACTGTACATTTTGATATTTTATGTACAGTATAGAAGATATATTTGGTGTCCTTTTGATATTTTACGTAAATTATATAATATATATTTGGTGAAGTTTGTGATATTTTACATAGGGTGTGTAATATATATTTACTGTACTTTTTGATATTTTATTTACAGTATATAATATAGATTTGGTGTAATTTTTGATATTTTATGTACAGTATATTAAATATAATTACTGTAGTTTTTGATAGTTTATTTACATTATATATAACACATATTTGGTGTACTTTTTGATATTTTATGTACAGTATGTAATATATATTTACTGTATTTTTGATATTTTATTTACAGTATATAAAATGTATTTGGTGTACTTTTAGTTAATATTATATGTACAATATAGGAAATATATTTACTGTACATTTTGATATTTTATGTACACTATATAAGATATATTTGGTGTCCTTTTGATATTTTATGTAAATTATATAATATATATTTGGTGAAGTTTGTGATATTTTACATAGGGTGTGTAATATATATTTACTGTATTTTTGATATTTTATTTACAGTATATAAAATGTATTTGGTGTACTTTTAGTTAACATTATATGTACAATATATGAAATATATTTACTGTAATTTTGATATTTTATGTACAGTATATAAGATATATTTGGTGTCCTTTTGATATTTTATGTAAATTATATAATATATATTTGGTGTAGATTGTGATATTTTACATAGGGTGTGTAAGATATCTTTACTGTACTTTTTGATATTTTATTTACAGTAAATAGTATACATTTGATGTAATTTTTGATATTTTATGTACAGTATATTATATATAATTACTGTGGATTTGATAGTTTATTTACTGTATATATTACACATATTTGGTGTACTTTTTGATATTTTATGTACAGTATGTAATATATATTTACTGTAATTTTTGATAATTTATTTACAGTATATAAAATGTATTTGGTGTACTTTATTTAATATTATATATACAATATATGAAATATATTTACTGTACATTTTGATACTTTATGCACAGTATAGAAGATATATTTGGTGTCCTTTTGATATTTTATGTAAATTATATAATATATATTTGGTGAAGTTTGTGATATTTTACATAGGGTGTGTAATATATATTTACTGTACTTTTTGATATTTTGTTTACAGTATAAAAATGTATTTGGTGTACTTTTAGTTAACATTATATGTACAATATATGAAATATATTTACTGAAATTTGGATATTTTATGTACAGTATATAAGATATATTTGGTGTCCTTTTGATATTTTATGTAAATTATATAACATATATTTGGTGTAGATTGTGATATTTTACATAGGGTGTGTAAGATATATTTACTGTACTTTTTGATATTTTATTTACAGTAAATATTATACATTTGGTGTAATTTTTGATATTTTATGTACAGTATATTAAATATAATTACTGCAGATTTTGATAGTTTATTTACAGTATATATAACACATATTTGGTGTACTTTTTGATATTTTATGTACTAATGTAATATATATTTACTGTACTTTTGATATTTTATTTACAGTATATAAAATGTATTTGGTGTACTTTTAGTTAATATTATATGTACAATATATGAAATATATTTACTGTAGTTTTTGATATTTCATGTTCAGTATATAAGATATATTTGGTGTCCTTTTGATATTGTATGTAAATTATATAATATATATTTGGTGTAGTTTGTGATATTTTACATAGGGTGTGTAATATATATTTACTGTACTTTTTGGTATTTTCTTTACAGTAAATAATATATATTTGGTGTAATTTTTGATATTTTATGTACAGTATATTAAATATAATTAGTGTAGTTTTGATAGTTTATTTACAGTATATATAACACATATTTGGTGTACTTTTTGATATTTTATGTACAGTATGTAATATATATTTACTGTAATTTTTGATAATTTATTTACAGTATATAAAATGTATTTGCTGTACTTTATTTAATATTATATATACAATATATGAAATATATTTACTGTACATTTTGATACTTTATGCACAGTATAGAAGATATATTTGGTGTCCTTTTGATATTTTATGTAAATTATATAATATATATTTGGTGAAGTTTGTGATATTTTACATAGGGTGTGTAATATATATATACTGTACTTTTTGATATTTTGTTTACAGTATATAAAATGTATTTGGTGTACTTTTAGTTAACATTATATGTACAATATATGAAATATATTTACTGTAATTTTGATATTTTATGTACAGTATATAAGATATATTTGGTGTCCTTTTGATATTTTATGTAAATTATATAATATATATTTGGTGTAGATTGTGATATTTTACATAGGGTGTGTAAGATATATTTACTGTACTTTTTGATATTTTATTTACAGTAAATATTATACATTTGGTGTAATTTTTGATATTTTATGTACAGTATATTAAATATAATTACTGCAGTTTTTGATAGTTTATTTACAGTATATATAACACATATTTGGTGTACTTTTTGATATTTTATGTACAGAATGTAATATATATTTACTGTACTTTTGATATTTTATTTACAGTATATAAAATGTATTTGGTGTACTTTTAGTTAATATTATATGTACAATATATGAAATATATTTACTGTACTTTTTGATATTTCATGTTCAGTATATAAGGTATATTTGGTGTCCTTTTGATATTTTATGTAAATTATATAATATATATTTGGTGTAGTTTGTGATATTTTACATAGGGTGTGTAATATATATTTACTGTACTTTTTGGTATTTTCTTTACAGTTAATAATATATATTTGGTGTAATTTTTGATATTTTATGTACAGTATATTAAATATAATTAGTGTAGTTTTGATAGTTTATTTACAGTATATATAACACATATTTGGTGTACCTTTTGATATTTTATGTACAGTATGTAATATATATTTACTGTAATTTTTGATAATTTATTTACAGTATATAAAATGTATTTGGTGTACTTTTAGTTAATATTATATATACAATATATGAAATATATTTACTGTACATTTTGATATTTTATGTACAGTATAGAAGATATATTTGGTGTCCTTTTGATATTTTATGTAAATTATATAATATATATTTGGTGAAGTTTGTGATATTTTACATAGGGTGTGTAATATATATTTACTGTATTTTTGATATTTTATTTACAGTATATAAAATGTATTTGGTGTACTTTTAGTTAATATTTTATATAAAATATATGAAATATATTTACTGTACATTTTGATATTTTATGTACAGTATATAAGACATATTTGGTGTCCTTTTGATATTTTATGTAAATTATATAATATATATTTGGTGTAGGTTGTGATATTTTACATAGGGTGTGTAAGATATATTTACTGTACTTTTTGATATTTTATTTACAGTAAATAATATACATTTGGTGTAATTTTTGATATTTTATGTACAGTATATTAAACATAATTACTGCAGTTTTTGATAGTTTATTTACAGTATATATAACACATATTTGGTGTACTTTTTGATATTTTATGTACAGAATGTAATATATATTTACTGAACTTTTGATATTTTATTTACAGTATATAAAATGTATTTGGTGTACTTTTAGTTAATATTATATGTACAATATAGGAAATATATTTACTGTACATTTTGATATTTCATGTTCAGTATATAAGGTATATTTGGTGTCCTTTTTATATTTTATATAAATTATATAATATATATTTGGTGTAGATTGTGATATTTTACATAGGGTGTGTAAGGTATATTTACTGTACTTTTTGATATTTTATTTACAGTAAATAATATACATTTGGTGTAATTTTTGATATTTTATGTTCAGTATATTATATATAATTACTGTGGATTTGATAGTTTATTTACAGTATATATTACACATATTTGGTGTACTTTTTGATATTTTATGTACAGTATGTAATATATATTTACTCTACTATTTGATATTTTATTTACAGTATATAAAATGTATTTGGTGTACTTTTAGTTAATATTATATGTACAATATATGAAATATATTTACGGTACATTTTGATATTTTATGTTCAGCATATAAGGTATATATGGTGTCCTTTTGATATTTTATGTAAATTACATAATATAAATTTGGTGTAGATTGTGATATTTTACATAGGGTGTGTAATATATATTTACTGTACATTTTGATATTTTATTTACACTATATAAAATATATTTGGTGTACTTTTAGTTAACATTATATGTACAATATATGAAATATATTTACTGTAATTTTGATATTTTTTGTTCAGTATATAAGATATATTTGGTGTCCTTTTGATATTTAATGTATATTATATAATATATATTTGGTGTAGATTGTGATATTTTACATAGGGTGTGTAAGATATATTTACTGTACTTTTTGATATTTTATTTACAGTAAATAATATACATTTGGTTTAATTTTTGATATTTTATGTACAGTATATTAAATATAATTACTGCAGTTTTTGATAGTTTATTTACAGTATATAAAACACAAATTTGGTGTACTTTTTGATATTTTATGAACAGAATGTAATATATATTTGCTGTACATTTTGATATTTTATTTACAGTATATAAAATGTATTTGGTGTACTTTTAGTTTATATTATATGTACAATATATGAAATATATTTACTGTACATTTTGATATTTCATGTTCAGTATATAAGATATATTTGGTGTCCTTGTTATATTTTATGTATATTATATAACATATATTTGGTGTAGTTTGTGATATTTTACATAGGGTGTGTAATATATATTTACTGTACTTTTTGGTATTTTCTTTACAGTAAATAATATATATTTGGTGTAATTTTTGATATTTTATGTACAGTATATTAAATATAATTAGTGTAGATTTGATAGTTTATTTACAGTATATATAACACATATTTGCTGTACTATTTGATATTTTATGTACAGTATGTAATATACATTTACTGTAATTTTTGATAATTTATTTACAGTATATAAAATGTATTTGTTGTACTTTTAGTTAATATTATATATACAATATATGAAATATACTTACTGTATATTTTGATATTTTATGTACAGTATAGAAGATATATTTGGTGTCCTTTTGATATTTTATGTAAATTATATAATATATATTTGGTGAAGTTTGTGATATTGTACATAGGGTGTGTAATATATATTTACTGTACTTTTTGATATTTTATTTACAGTATATAAAATGTATTTGGTGTACTTTTAGTTAACATTATATGTACAATATATGAAATCTATTTACTGTAATTTTGATATTTTATGTACAGTATATAAGATATATTTGGTGTCCTTTTGATATTTTATGTAAATTATATAATATATATTTGGTGTAGATTGTGATATTTTACATAGGGTGTGTAAGATATATTTACTGTACTTTTTGATATTTTATTTACAGTAAATAATATACATTTGGTGTAATTTTTGATATTTTATGTACAGTATATTAAACATAATTACTGCAGTTTTTGATAGTTCATTTACAGTATATACAACACATATTTGGTGTACTTTTGATATTTTATGTACAGAATGTAATATATATTTACTGTACTTTTGATATTTTATTTACAGTATATAAAATGTATTTGGTGTACTTTTAGTTAATATTATATGTTCAATATATGAAATATATTTACTGTACATTTTGATATTTCATGTTCAGTATATAAGATATATTTGGTGTCCTTTTGGTATTTTATGTAAATTATATAATATATATTTGGTGTAGTTGGTGATATTTTACATAGGGTGTGTAATATATATTTACCGTACTTTTTGGTATTTTCTTTACAGTAAATAATATATATTTGGTGTAATTTTTGATATTTTATGTACAGTATATTAAATATAATTAGTGTAGTTTTGATAGTTTATTTACAGTATATATAACACATATTTGGTGTACTTTCTGATATTTTATGTACAGTATGTAATATATATTTACTGTAATTTTTGATAATTTATTTACAGTATATAAAATGTATTTGGTGTACTTTTAGTTAATATTATATATACAAAATATTAAATATATTTACTGTACATTTTGATATTTTATGTACAGTATAGAAGATATATTTGGTGTCCTTTTGATATTTTATGTAAATTATATAATATATATTTGGTGTAGATTGTGATATTTTACATAGGGTGTGTAAGATATATTTACTGTACTTTTTGATATTTTATTTACAGTAAATATTATACATTTGGTGTAATTTTTGATATTTTATGTACAGTATATTAAATATAATTACTGCAGTTTTTGATAGTTTATTTACAGTATATATAACACATATTTGGTGTACTTTTTGATATTTTATGTACAGAATGTAATATATATTTACTGTACTTTGATATTTTATTTACAGTATATAAAATGTATTTGGTGTACTTTTAGTTAATATTATATGTACAATATATGAAATATATTTACTGTACTTTTTGATATTTCATGTTCAGTATATAAGGTATATTTGGTGTCCTTTTGATATTTTATGTAAATTATATAATATATATTTGGTGTAGTTTGTGATATTTTACATAGGGTGTGTAATATATATTTACTGTACTTTTTGGTATTTTCTTTACAGTAAATAATATATATTTGGTGTAATTTTTGATATTTTATGTACAGTATATTAAATATAATTAGTGTAGTTTTGATAGTTTAATTACAGTATATATTACACATATTTGGTGTACTTTTTGATATTTTATGTACAGTATCTAATATATATTTACTGTATTTTTGTTGCTTTATTTACAGTATATAAAATCTATTTGGTGTACTATTTGTTAATATTATATGTACAATATATGAAATATATTTACGGTACATTTTGATATTTTATGTTCAGCATATAAGGTATATATGTTGTCCTTTCGATATTTTATGTAAATTACATAATATAAGTTTGGTGTAGATTGTGATATTTTACATAGGGTGTGTAATATATATTTGCTGTACATTTTGATATTTTATTTACACTATATAAAATATATTCGGTGTGCTTTTAGTTAACATTATATGTACAATATATGAAATATATTTACTGTAATTTTGATATTTTATGTACAGTATATAAGATATATTTGGTGTCCTTTTGATATTTTATGTAAATTATATAATATATATTTTGTGTAGATTGTGATATTTTACATAGGGTGTGTAAGATATATTTACTTTACTTTTTGATATTTTATTTACAGTAAATAATATACATTTGGTTTAATTTTAGATATTTTATGTACAGTATATTAAATATAATTACTGCAGTTTTTGATAGTTAATTTACAGTATATAAAACACAAATTTGTTGTACTTTTTGATATTTTATGTACAGAATGTAATATATATTTACTGTACATTTTGATATTTTACTTACAGTATATAAAATGTATTTGGTGTACTTTTAGTTAATATTATATGTACAATATATGAAATATATTTACTGTACATTTTGATATTTCATGTTCAGTATATAAGATATTTGGTGTCCTTTTGAAATTTTATGTAAATTATATAATATATATTTGGTGTAGTTTGTGAGATTTTACATAGGGTGTGTAATATATATTTACTGTACTTTTTGGTATTTTCTTTACAGTAAATAATATATATTTGGTGTACATTTTGATATATTATGTACAGTATATTAAATATAATTAGTGTAGTTTTGATAGTTTATTTACAGTATATATAACACATATTTGGTGTACTTTTTGATATTTTATGTATAGTATGTAATATATATTTACTGTAATTTTTGATAATTTATTTACGGTATATAAAATGTATTTGGTGTACTTTTAGTTAATATTATATATACAATATATGAAATATATTTACTGCACATTTTGATATTTTATGTACAGTATAGAAGATATATTTGGTGTCCTTTTGATATTTTATGTAAATTATATAATATATATTTGGTGAAGTTTGTGATATTTTACATAGGGTGTGTAATATATATTTACTGTACTTTTTGATATTTTATTTACAGTATATAAAATGTATTTGGTGTACTTTTAGTTAATATTATATGTACAATATATGAAATATATTTACTGTACATTTTGATATTTCATGTTCAGTATATAAGGTATATTTGGTGTCCTTTTGATATTTTATGTAAATTATATAATATATATTTGGTGTAGATTGTGATATTTTACATAGTGTGTGTAAGATATATTTACTGTACTTTTTGATATTTTATTTACAGTAAATAATATACATTTGGTGTAATTTTTGATATTTTATGTACAGTATATTAAATATAATTACTGCAGTTTTTGATAGTTTATTTACAGTATATAAAACACAAATTTGGTGTACTTTTTGATATATTATGTACAGAATATAATATATATTTACTGTACATTTTGATATTTTATTTACAGTATATAAAATGTATTTGGTGTACTTTTAGTTAATATTAAATGTACAATATATGAAATATATTTACTGTACATTTTGATATTTCATGTTCAGTATATAAGATATATTTGGTGTCCTTTTGATATTTTATGTAAATTATATAATATATATTTGATGTAGTTTGTGATATTTTACATAGGGTGTGTAATATATATTTACTGTACTTTTTGGTATTTTCTTTGCAGTTAATAATATATATTTGGTGTAATCTTTGATATTTTATGTACAGTATATTAAATATAATTAGTGTAGTTTTGATAGTTTATTTACAGTATATATAACATATATTTGGTGTACTTTTTGATATTTTATGTACAGTATGTAATATATATTTACTGTAATTTTTGATAATTTATTTACAGTATAGAAAATGTATTTGGTGTACTTTTAGTTAATATTATATATACAATATATGAAATATATTTACTCTACATTTTGATATTTTATGTACAGTATAGAAGATATATTTGGTGTCCTTTTGATATTTTATGTAAATTATATAATATATATTTGGTGAAGTTTGTGATATTTTACATAGGGTGTGTAATATATATTTACTGTATTTTTGATATTTTATTTACAGTATATAAAATGTATTTGGTGTACTTTTAGTTAACATTATATGTACAATATATGAAATATATTTACTGTAATTTTGATATTTTATGTACAGTATATAAGATATATTTTGTGTCCTTTTGATATTTTATGTAAATTATATAATATATATTTGGTGTAGATTGTGATATTTTACATAGGGTGTGTAAGATATATTTACTGTACTTTTTGATATTTTATTTACAGTAAATAATATACATTTGGTGTAATTTTTGATATTTTATGTACAGTATATTAAACATAATTACTACAGTTTTTGATAGTTTATTTACAGTATATATAACACATATTTGGTGTACTTTTTGATATTTTATGTACAGAATGTAATATATATTTACTGTACTTTTGATATTTTATTTACAGTATATAAAATGTATTTGGTGTACTTTTAGTTAATATTATATGTATAATATATGAAATATATTTACTGTACATTTTGATATTTCATGTTCAGTATATAAGGTATAATTGGTGTCCTTTTGATATTTTATGTAAATTATATAATATATATTTGGTGTAGATTGTGATATTTTACATAGGGTGTGTAAGATATATTTACTGTACTTTTTGATATTTTATTTACAGTAAATAATATACATTTGGTGTAATTTTTGATATTTTATGTACAGTATATTATATATAATTACTGTGGATTTGATAGTTTATTTACAGTATATATTACACATATTTGGTGCACTTTTTGATATTTTATGTACAGTATGTAATATATATTTACTCTACTATTTGATATTTTATTTACAGTATATAAAATGTATTTGGTGTACTTTTAGTTAATATTATATGTACAATATATGAAATATATTTACGGTATATTTTGATATTTTATGTTCAGCATATAAGGTATATATGGTGTCCTTTTGATATTTTATGTAAATTACATAATATAAATTTGGTGTAGATTGTGATATTTTACATAGGGTGTGTAATATATATTTACTGTACATTTTGATATTTTATTTACACTATATAAAATATATTTGGTGTACTTTTAGTTAACATTATATGTACAATATATTAAATCTATTTACTGTAATTTTGATATTTTATGTACAGTATATAAGATATATTTGGTGTCCTTTTGATATTTTATGTAAATTATATAATATATATTTGGTGTAGATTGTGATATTTTACATAGGGTGTGTAAGATATATTTACTGTACTTTTTGATATTTTATTTACAGTAAATAATATACATTTGGTGTAATTTTTGATATTTTATGTACAGTATATTAAATATAATTACTGCAGTTTTTGATAGTTTATTTACAGTATATAAAACACAAATTTGGTGTACTTTTTGATATTTTATGTACAGAATGTAATATGTATTTACTGTACATTTTGATATTTTATTTACAGTATATAAAATGTATTTGGTGTACTTTTAGTTAATATTATATGTACAATATATGAAATATATTTACTGTACATTTTGATATTTCATGTTCAGTATATAAGATATATTTGGTGTCCTTGTGATATTTTATGTATATTATATAACATATATTTGGTGTAGTTTGTGATATTTTACATAGGGTGTGTAATATATATTTACTGTACTTTTTGGTATTTTCTTTACAGTAAATAATATATATTTGGTGTAATTTTTGATATTTTATGTACAGTATATTAAATATAATTAGTGTAGATTTGATAGTTTATTTACAGTATATATAACACATATTTGCTGTACTTTTTGATATTTTATGTACAGTATGTAATATATATTTACTGTAATTTTTGATAATTTATTTACAGTATATAAAATGTATTTGGTGTACTTTTAGTTAATATTATATATACAATATATGAAATATACTTACTGTACATTTTGATATTTTATGTACAGTATAGAAGATATATATGGTGTCCTTTTGATATTTTATGTAAATTATATAATATATATTTGGTGAAGTTTGTGATATTGTACATAGGGTGTGTAATATATATTTACTGTACTTTTTGATATTTTATTTACAGTATATAAAATGTATTTGGTGTACTTTTAGTAAACATTATATGTGCAATATATGAAATCTATTTACTGTAATTTTGATATTTTATGTACAGTATATAAGATATATTTGGTGTCCTTTTGATATTTTATGTAAATTATATAATATATATTTGGTGTAGATTGTGATATTTTACATAGGGTGTGTAAGATATATTTACTGTACTTTTTGATATTTTATTTACAGTAAATAATATACATTTGGTGTAATTTTTGATATTTTATGTACAGTATATTAAACATAATTACTGCAGTTTTTGATAGTTTATTTACAGTATATATAACACATATTTGGTGTACATTTTGATATTTTATGTACAGAATGTAATATATATTTACTGTACTTTTGATATTTTATTTACAGTATATAAAATGTATTTGGTGTACTTTTAGTTAATATTATATGTACAATATATGAAATATATTTACTGTAGTTTTTGATATTTTATATACAGTATATAAGATATATTTGGTGTCCTTTTGATATTTTATGTAAATTATATGATATATATTTGGTGTAGATTGTGATATTTTACATAGGGTGTGTAATATATATTTACTGTACTTTTTGATATTTTATTTACAGTAAATAATATACATTTGGTTTAATTTTTGATATTTTATGTACAGTATATTAAATATAATTACTGCAGTTTTTGATAGTTTATTTACAGTATATAAAACACAAATTTGGTGTACATTTGATATTTTATGTACAGAATGTAATATATATTTACTGTACATTTTGATATTTTATTTACAGTATATAAAATGTATTTGGTGTACTTTTAGTTAATATTATATGTTCAATATATGAAATATATTTACTGTACATTTTGATATTTCATGTTCAGTATATAAGATATATTTGGTGTCCTTTTGGTATTTTATGTAAATTATATAATATATATTTGGTGTAGTTGGTGATATTTTACATAGGGTGTGTAATATATATTTACCGTACTTTTTGGTATTTTCTTTACAGTAAATAATATATATTTGGTGTAATTTTTGATATTTTATGTACAGTATATTAAATATAATTAGTGTAGTTTTGATAGTTTATTTACAGTATATATAACACATACTTGGTGTACTTTTTGATATTTTATGTACAGTATGTAATATATATTTACTGTAATTTTGATATTTTATTTACAGTATATAAAATGTATTTGGTGTACTTTTAGTTAATATTATATGTACAATATATGAAATATATTTACTGTACTTTTTGATATTTCATGTTCAGTATATAAGATATATTTGGTGTCCTTTTGATATTTTATGTAAATTATATAATATATATTTGGTGTAGTTTGTGATATTTTACATAGGGTGTGTAATATATATTTACTGTACTTTTTGGTATTTTCTTTACAGTAAATAATATATATTTGGTGTAATTTTTGATATTTTATGTACAGTATATTAAATATAATTAGTGTAGTTTTGATAGTTTATTTACAGTATATATAACACATATTTGGTGTACTTTTTGATATTTTATGTACAGTATGTAATATATATTTACTGTAATTTTTGATAATTTATTTACAGTATATAAAATGTATTTGGTGTACTTTATTTAATATTATATATACAATATATGAAATATATTTACTGTACATTTTGATACTTTATGCACAGTATAGAAGATATATTTGGTGTCCTTTTGATATTTTATGTAAATTATATAATATATATTTGGTGAAGTTTGTGATATTTTACATAGGGTGTGTAATATATATTTACTGTACTTTTTGATATTTTGTTTACAGTATATAAAATGTGTTTGGTGTACTTTTAGTTAACATTATATGTACAATATATGAAATATATTTACTGTAATTTTGATATTTTATGTACAGCATATAAGATATATTTTGTGTCCTTTTGATATTTTATGTAAATTATATAATATATATTTGGTGTAGATTGTGATATTTTACATAGGGTGTGTAAGATATATTTACTGTACTTTTTGATATTTTATTTACAGTAAATAATATACATTTGGTGTAATTTTTGATATTTTATGTACAGTATATTAAATATAATTACTGCAGTTTTTGATAGTTTATTTACAGTATATAAAACACAAATTTCGTGTACTTTTTGATATTTTATGTACAGAATGTAATATATATTTACTGTACATTTTGATATTTTATTTACAGTATATAAAATGTATTTGGTGTACTTTTAGTTAATATTATATGTACAATATATGAAATATATTTACTGTACATTTTGATATTTCATGTTCAGTATATAAGATATATTTGGTGTCCTTGTGATATTTTATGTATATTATATAACATATATTTGGTGTAGTTTGTGATATTTTACATAGGGTGTGTAATATATATTTACTGTACTTTTTGGTATTTTCTTTACAGTAAATAATATATATTTGGTGTAATTTTTGATATTTTATGTACAGTATATTAAATATAATTAGTGTAGATTTGATAGTTTATTTACAGTATATATAACACATATTTGCTGTACTTTTTGATATTTTATGTACAGTATGTAATATATATTTACTGTAATTTTTGATAATTTATTTACAGTATATAAAATGTATTTGGTGTACTTTTAGTTAATATTATATATACAATATATGAAATATACTTACTGTACATTTTGATATTTTATGTACAGTATAGAAGATATATTTGGTGTCCTTTTGATATTTTATGTAAATTATATAATATATATTTGGTGAAGTTTGTGATATTGTACATAGGGTGTGTAATATATATTTACTGTACTTTTTGATATTTTATTTACAGTATATAAAATGTATTTGGTGTACTTTTAGTAAACATTATATGTACAATATATGAAATCTATTTACTGTAATTTTGATATTTTATGTACAGTATATAAGATATATTTGGTGTCCTTTTGATATTTTATGTAAATTATATAATATATATTTGGTGTAGATTGTGATATTTTACATAGCGTGTGTAAGATATATTTACTGTACTTTTTGATATTTTATTTACAGTAAATAATATACATTTGGTGTAATTTTTGATATTTTATGTACAGTATATTAAACATAATTACTGCAGTTTTTGATAGTTTATTTACAGTATATATAACACATATTTGGTGTACATTTTGATATTTTATGTACAGAATGTAATATATATTTACTGTACTTTTGATATTTTATTTACAGTATATAAAATGTATTTGGTGTACTTTTAGTTAATATTATATGTACAATATATGAAATATATTTACTGTAGTTTTTGATATTTTATATACAGTATATAAGATATATTTGGTGTCCTTTTGATATTTTATGTAAATTATATGATATATATTTGGTGTAGATTGTGATATTTTACATAGGGTGTGTAATATATATTTACTGTACTTTTTGATATTTTATTTACAGTAAATAATATACATTTGGTTTAATTTTTGATATTTTATGTACAGTATATTAAATATAATTACTGCAGTTTTTGATAGTTTATTTACAGTATATAAAACACAAATGTGGTGTACATTTGATATTTTATGTACAGAATGTAATATATATTTACTGTACATTTTGATATTTTATTTACAGTATATAAAATGTATTTGGTGTACTTTTAGTTAATATTATATGTTCAATATATGAAATATATTTACTGTACATTTTGATATTTCATGTTCAGTATATAAGATATATTTGGTGTCCTTTTGGTATTTTATGTAAATTATATAATATATATTTGGTGTAGTTGGTGATATTTTACATAGGGTGTGTAATATATATTTACCGTACTTTTTGGTATTTTCTTTACAGTAAATAATATATATTTGGTGTAATTTTTGATATTTTATGTACAGTATATTAAATATAATTAGTGTAGTTTTGATAGTTTATTTACAGTATATATAACACATACTTGGTGTACTTTTTGATATTTTATGTACAGTATGTAATATATATTTACTGTATTTTTGATATTTTATTTACAGTATATAAAATGTATTTGGTGTACTTTTAGTTAATATTATATGTACAATATAGGAAATATATTTACTGTACATTTTGATATTTTATGTACACTATATAAGATATATTTGGTGTCCTTTTGATATTTTATGTAAATTATATAATATATATTTGGTGTAGTTTGTGATATTTTACATAGGGTGTGTAAGATATATTTAGTGTACTTTTTGATATTTTATTTACAGTAAATAATATACATTTGGTGTAATTTTTGATATTTTATGTACAGTATGTTAAATATAATTACTGCAGTTTTTGATAGTTTATTTACAGTATATATAACACATATTTGGTGTACTTTTTGATATTTTATGTACAGAATGTAATATATATTTACTGTAATTTTGATATTTTATTTACAGTATATAAAATGTATTTGGTGTACTTTTAGTTAATATTATATGTACAATATATGAAATATATTTACTGTACTTTTTGATATTTCATGTTCAGTATATAAGATATATTTGGTGTCCTTTTGATATTTTATGTAAATTATATAATATATATTTGGTGTAGTTTGTGATATTTTACATAGGGTGTGTAATATATATTTACTGTACTTTTTGGTATTTTCTTTACAGTAAATAATATATATTTGGTGTAATTTTTGATATTTTATGTACAGTATATTAAATATAATTAGTGTAGTTTTGATAGTTTATTTACAGTATATAAAACACAAATTTGGTGTACATTTGATATTTTATGTACAGAATGTAATATATATTTACTGTACATTTTGATATTTTATTTACAGTATATAAAATGTATTTGGTGTACTTTTAGTTAATATTATATGTTCAATATATGAAATATATTTACTGTACATTTTGATATTTCATGTTCAGTATATAAGATATATTTGGTGTCCTTTTGGTATTTTATGTAAATTATATAATATATATTTGGTGTAGTTGGTGATATTTTACATAGGGTGTGTAATATATATTTACCGTACTTTTTGGTATTTTCTTTACAGTAAATAATATATATTTGGTGTAATTTTTGATATTTTATGTACAGTATATTAAATATAATTAGTGTAGTTTTGATAGTTTATTTACAGTATATATAACACATACTTGGTGTACTTTTTGATATTTTATGTACAGTATGTAATATATATTTACTGTATTTTTGATATTTTATTTACAGTATATAAAATGTATTTGGTGTACTTTTAGTTAATATTATATGTACAATATAGGAAATATATTTACTGTACATTTTGATATTTTATGTACACTATATAAGATATATTTGGTGTCCTTTTGATATTTTATGTAAATTATATAATATATATTTGGTGTAGTTTGTGATATTTTACATAGGGTGTGTAAGATATATTTAGTGTACTTTTTGATATTTTATTTACAGTAAATAATATACATTTGGTGTAATTTTTGATATTTTATGTACAGTATGTTAAATATAATTACTGCAGTTTTTGATAGTTTATTTACAGTATATATAACACATATTTGGTGTACTTTTTGATATTTTATGTACAGAATGTAATATATATTTACTGTAATTTTGATATTTTATTTACAGTATATAAAATGTATTTGGTGTACTTTTAGTTAATATTATATGTACAATATATGAAATATATTTACTGTACTTTTTGATATTTCATGTTCAGTATATAAGATATATTTGGTGTCCTTTTGATATTTTATGTAAATTATATAATATATATTTGGTGTAGTTTGTGATATTTTACATAGGGTGTGTAATATATATTTACTGTACTTTTTGGTATTTTCTTTACAGTAAATAATATATATTTGGTGTAATTTTTGATATTTTATGTACAGTATATTAAATATAATTAGTGTAGTTTTGATAGTTTATTTACAGTATATATAACACATATTTGGTGTACTTTTTGATATTTTATGTACAGTATGTAATATATATTTACTGTAATTTTTGATAATTTATTTACAGTATATAAAATGTATTTGGTGTACTTTATTTAATATTATATATACAATATATGAAATATATTTACTGTACATTTTGATACTTTATGCACAGTATAGAAGATATATTTGGTGTCCTTTTGATATTTTATGTAAATTATATAATATATATTTGGTGAAGTTTGTGATATTTTACATAGGGTGTGTAATATATATTTACTGTACTTTTTGATATTTTGTTTACAGTATATAAAATGTGTTTGGTGTACTTTTAGTTAACATTATATGTACAATATATGAAATATATTTACTGTAATTTTGATATTTTATGTACAGCATATAAGATATATTTTGTGTCCTTTTGATATTTTATGTAAATTATATAATATATATTTGGTGTAGATTGTGATATTTTACATAGGGTGTGTAAGATATATTTACTGTACTTTTTGATATTTTATTTACAGTAAATAATATACATTTGGTGTAATTTTTGATATTTTATGTACAGTATATTAAATATAATTACTGCAGTTTTTGATAGTTTATTTACAGTATATAAAACACAAATTTGGTGTACTTTTTGATATTTTATGTACAGAATGTAATATGTATTTACTGTACATTTTGACATTTTATTTACAGTATATAAAATGTATTTGGTGTACTTTTAGTTAATATTATATGTACAATATATGAAATATATTTACTGTACATTTTGATATTTCATGTTCAGTATATAAGATATATTTGGTGTCCTTGTGATATTTTATGTATATTATATAACATATATTTGGTGTAGTTTGTGATATTTTACATAGGGTGTGTAATATATATTTACTGTACTTTTTGGTATTTTCTTTACAGTAAATAATATATATTTGGTGTAATTTTTGATATTTTATGTACAGTATATTAAATATAATTAGTGTAGATTTGATAGTTTATTTACAGTATATATAACACATATTTGCTGTACTTTTTGATATTTTATGTACAGTATGTAATATATATTTACTGTAATTTTTGATAATTTATTTACAGTATATAAAATGTATTTGGTGTACTTTTAGTTAATATTATATATACAATATATGAAATATACTTACTGTACATTTTGATATTTTATGTACAGTATAGAAGATATATTTGGTGTCCTTTTGATATTTTATGTAAATTATATAATATATATTTGGTGAAGTTTGTGATATTGTACATAGGGTGTGTAATATATATTTACTGTACTTTTTGATATTTTATTTACAGTATATAAAATGTATTTGGTGTACTTTTAGTAAACATTATATGTACAATATATGAAATCTATTTACTGTAATTTTGATATTTTATGTACAGTATATAAGATATATTTGGTGTCCTTTTGATATTTTATGTAAATTATATAATATATATTTGGTGTAGATTGTGATATTTTACATAGGGTGTGTAAGATATATTTACTGTACTTTTTGATATTTTATTTACAGTAAATAATATACATTTGGTGTAATTTTTGATATTTTATGTACAGTATATTAAACATAATTACTGCAGTTTTTGATAGTTTATTTACAGTATATATAACACATATTTGGTGTACATTTTGATATTTTATGTACAGAATGTAATATATATTTACTGTACTTTTGATATTTTATTTACAGTATATAAAATGTATTTGGTGTACTTTTAGTTAATATTATATGTACAATATATGAAAGATATTTACTGTAGTTTTTGATATTTTATATACAGTATATAAGATATATTTGGTGTCCTTTTGATATTTTATGTAAATTATATGATATATATTTGGTGTAGATTGTGATATTTTACATAGGGTGTGTAATATATATTTACTGTACTTTTTGATATTTTATTTACAGTAAATAATATACATTTGGTTTAATTTTTGATATTTTATGTACAGTATATTAAATATAATTACTGCAGTTTTTGATAGTTTATTTACAGTATATAAAACACAAATTTGGTGTACATTTGATATTTTATGTACAGAATGTAATATATATTTACTGTATATTTTGATATTTTATTTACAGTATATAAAATGTATTTGGTGTACTTTTAGTTAATATTATATGTTCAATATATGAAATATATTTACTGTACATTTTGATATTTCATGTTCAGTATATAAGATATATTTGGTGTCCTTTTGGTATTTTATGTAAATTATATAATATATATTTGGTGTAGTTGGTGATATTTTACATAGGGTGTGTAATATATATTTACCGTACTTTTTGGTATTTTCTTTACAGTAAATAATATATATTTGGTGTAATTTTTGATATTTTATGTACAGTATATTAAATATAATTAGTGTAGTTTTGATAGTTTATTTACAGTATATATAACACATACTTGGTGTACTTTTTGATATTTTATGTACAGTATGTAATATATATTTACTGTATTTTTGATATTTTATTTACAGTATATAAAATGTATTTGGTGTACTTTTAGTTAATATTATATGTACAATATATGAAATATATTTACTGTACATTTTGATATTTTATGTACACTATATAAGATATATTTGGTGTCCTTTTGATATTTTATGTAAATTATATAATATATATTTGGTGTAGTTTGTGATATTTTACATAGGGTGTGTAAGATATATTTAGTGTACTTTTTGATATTTTATTTACAGTAAATAATATACATTTGGTGTAATTTTTGATATTTTATGTACAGTATGTTAAATATAATTACTGCAGTTTTTGATAGTTTATTTACAGTATATATAACACATATTTGGTGTACTTTTTGATATTTTATGTACAGAATGTAATATATATTTACTGTAATTTTGATATTTTATTTACAGTATATAAAATGTATTTGGTGTACTTTTAGTTAATATTATATGTACAATATATGAAATATATTTACGGTACATTTTGATATTTTATGTTCAGCATATAAGGTATATATGGTGTCCTTTTGATATTTTATGTAAATTACATAATATAAATTTGGTGTAGATTGTGATATTTTACATAGGGTGTGTAATATATATTTACTGTACATTTTGATATTTTATTTACACTATATAAAATATATTTGGTGTACTTTTAGTTAACATTATATGTACAATATATGATATCTATTTACTGTAATTTTGATATTTTATGTACAGTATATAAGATATATTTGGTGTCCTTTTGATATTTTATGTAAATTATATAATATATATTTGGTGTAGATTGTGATATTTTACATAGGGTGTGTAAGATATATTTACTGTACTTTTTGATATTTTATTTACAGTAAATAATATACATTTGGTGTAATTTTTGATATTTTATGTACAGTATATTAAACATAATTACTGCAGTTTTTGATAGTTTATTTATAGCATATATAACACATATTTGGTGTACTTTTTGATATTTTATGTACAGAATGTAATATATATTTACTGTACATTTGATATTTTATTTACAGTATATAAAATGTATTTGGTGTACTTTTAGTTAATGTTATATGTAGAATATATGAAATATATTTACTGTACTTTTTGATATTTCATGTTCAGTATATAAGGTATATATGGTGTCCTTTTGATATTTTATGTAAATTATATAATATATATTTGGTGTAGTTTTTGATATTTTACATAGGGTGTGTAAGATATATTTACTGTACTTTTTGATATTTTATTTACAGTAAATAATATACATTTGGTGTAATTTTTGATATTTTATGTACAGTATATTAAATATAATTACGGCAGTTTTTGATAGTTTATTTACTGTATATATAACACATATTTGGTGTACTTTTTGATATTTTATGTACAGAATGTAATATATATTTACTGTACTTTTGATATTTTATTTACAGTATATAAAATGTGTTTTGTGTACTTTTAGTTAATATTATATGTAGAATATATGAAATATATTTACTGTACTTTTTGATATTTCATGTTCAGTATATAAGGTATATTTGGTGTCCTTTTGATATTTTATGTAAATTATAAAATATATATTTGGTGTAGTTTGTGATATTTTCCATAGGGTGTGTAATATATATTTACTGTACTTTTTGGTATTTTCTTTACAGTAAATAATATATATTTGGTGTAATTTTTGATATTTTATGTACAGTATATTAAATATAATTAGTGTAGTTTTGATAGTTTATTTACAGTATATATTACACATATTTGGTGTACTTTTTGATATTTTATGTACAGTATGTAATATATATTTACTGTATTTTTGATATTTTATTTACAGTATATAAAATGTATTTGGTGTACTTTTAGTTAATATTATATGTAAAATATAGGAAATATATTTACTGTACATTTTGATATTTTATGTACACTATATAAGATATATTTGGTGTCCTTTTGATATTTTATGTAAATTATATAATATATATTTGGTGTAGATTGTGATATTTTACATAGGGAGTGTAAGATATATTTACTGTACTTTTTGATATTTTATTTACAGTAAATAACATTCCTTTGGTGTAATTTTTGATATTTTATGTACAGTATATTAAATATAATTACTGTAGTTTTTGATAGTTTATTTACAGTATATATTACACATATTTGGTGTACTTTTTGATATTTTATGTACAGTATGTAATATATATTTACTGTATTTTTGATATTTTATTTACAGTATATAAAATATATTTGGTGTACTTTTAGTTAATATATGTACAATATATGAAATATATTTAGTGTACATTTTGATATTTTATGTACACTATATAAGATATATTTGGTGTCCTTTTGATATTTTATGTAAATTATATAATGTATATTTAGTGTAGATTGTGATATTTTACATAGGGTGTGTAAGATATATTTACTGTACGTTTTTATATTTTATTTACAGTAAATAATATACATTTGGTGTAATTTTTGATATTTTAAGTACAGTATATTAAATATAATTACTGCAGTTTATGATAGTTTATTTACAGTATATAAAACACAAATTTGGTGTACTTTTTGATATTTTATGTACAGAATGTAATATATATTTACTGTACATTTTGATATTTTATTTACAGTATATAAAATGTATTTGGTGTACTTTTAGTTAGTATTATATGGACAATATATGAAATATATTTACTGTACATTTTGATATTTTATGTACACTATATAAGATATATTTGGTGTCCTTTTGATATTTTATGTAAATTATATAATATATATTTGGTGTAGTTTGTGATATTTTACATAGGGTGTGTAAGATATATTTAGTGTACTTTTTGATATTTTATTTACAGTAAATAATATACATTTGGTGTAATTTTTGATATTTTATGTACAGTATGTTAAATATAATTACTGCAGTTTTTGATAGTTTATTTACAGTATATATAACACATATTTGGTGTACTTTTTGATATTTTATGTACAGAATGTAATATATATTTACTGTAATTTTGATATTTTATTTACAGTATATAAAATGTATTTGGTGTACTTTTAGTTAATATTATATGTACAATATATGAAATATATTTACGGTACATTTTGATATTTTATGTTCAGCATATAAGGTATATATGGTGTCCTTTTGATATTTTATGTAAATTACATAATATAAATTTGGTGTAGATTGTGATATTTTACATAGGGTGTGTAATATATATTTACTGTACATTTTGATATTTTATTTACACTATATAAAATATATTTGGTGTACTTTTAGTTAACATTATATGTACAATATATGATATCTATTTACTGTAATTTTGATATTTTATGTACAGTATATAAGATATATTTGGTGTCCTTTTGATATTTTATGTAAATTATATAATATATATTTGGTGTAGATTGTGATATTTTACATAGGGTGTGTAAGATATATTTACTGTACTTTTTGATATTTTATTTACAGTAAATAATATACATTTGGTGTAATTTTTGATATTTTATGTACAGTATATTAAACATAATTACTGCAGTTTTTGATAGTTTATTTATAGCATATATAACACATATTTGGTGTACTTTTTGATATTTTATGTACAGAATGTAATATATATTTACTGTACATTTGATATTTTATTTACAGTATATAAAATGTATTTGGTGTACTTTTAGTTAATGTTATATGTACAATATATGAAATATATTTACTGTACTTTTTGATATTTCATGTTCAGTATATAAGGTATATATGGTGTCCTTTTGATATTTTATGTAAATTATATAATATATATTTGGTGTAGTTTTTGATATTTTACATAGGGTGTGTAAGATATATTTACTGTACTTTTTGATATTTTATTTACAGTAAATAATATACATTTGGTGTAATTTTTGATATTTTATGTACAGTATATTAAATATAATTACGGCAGTTTTTGATAGTTTATTTACAGTATATATAACACATATTTGGTGTACTTTTTGATATTTTATGTACAGAATGTAATATATATTTACTGTACTTTTGATATTTTATTTACAGTATATAAAATGTGTTTTGTGTACTTTTAGTTAATATTATATGTAGAATATATGAAATATATTTACTGTACTTTTTGATATTTCATGTTCAGTATATAAGGTATATTTGGTGTCCTTTTGATATTTTATGTAAATTATAAAATATATATTTGGTGTAGTTTGTGATATTTTCCATAGGGTGTGTAATATATATTTACTGTACTTTTTGGTATTTTCTTTACAGTAAATAATATATATTTGGTGTAATTTTTGATATTTTATGTACAGTATATTAAATATAATTAGTGTAGTTTTGATAGTTTATTTACAGTATATATTACACATATTTGGTGTACTTTTTGATATTTTATGTACAGTATGTAATATATATTTACTGTATTTTTGATATTTTATTTACAGTATATAAAATGTATTTGGTGTACTTTTAGTTAATATTATATGTACAATATAGGAAATATATTTACTGTACATTTTGATATTTTATGTACACTATATAAGATATATTTGGTGTCCTTTTGATATTTTATGTAAATTATATAATATATATTTGGTGTAGATTGTGATATTTTACATAGGGAGTGTAAGATATATTTACTGTACTTTTTGATATTTTATTTACAGTAAATAACATTCCTTTGGTGTAATTTTTGATATTTTATGTACAGTATATTAAATATAATTACTGTAGTTTTTGATAGTTTATTTACAGTATATATTACACATATTTGGTGTACTTTTTGATATTTTATGTACAGTATGTAATATATATTTACTGTATTTTTGATATTTTATTTACAGTATATAAAATATATTTGGTGTACTTTTAGTTAATATATGTACAATATATGAAATATATTTAGTGTACATTTTGATATTTTATGTACACTATATAAGATATATTTGGTGTCCTTTTGATATTTTATGTAAATTATATAATGTATATTTAGTGTAGATTGTGATATTTTACATAGGGTGTGTAAGATATATTTACTGTACGTTTTTATATTTTATTTACAGTAAATAATATACATTTGGTGTAATTTTTGATATTTTAAGTACAGTATATTAAATATAATTACTGCAGTTTATGATAGTTTATTTACAGTATATAAAACACAAATTTGGTGTACTTTTTGATATTTTATGTACAGAATGTAATATATATTTACTGTACATTTTGATATTTTATTTACAGTATATAAAATGTATTTGGTGTACTTTTAGTTAGTATTATATGGACAATATATGAAATATATTTACTGTACATTTTGATATTTCATGTTCAGTACATAAGATATATTTGGTGTCCTTTTGATATTTTATGTAAATTATATAAGATATATTTGGTGTAGTTTGTGATATTTTACATAGGGTGTGTAATATATATTTACTATACTTTTTGGTATTTTCTTTACAGTAAATAATATATATTTGGTGTAATTTTTGATATTTTATGTACAGTTTATTAAATATAATTAGTGTAGTTTTGATAGTTTATTTACAGTATATATAACACATATTTGGTGTACTTTTTGATATTTTATGTACAGTATGTAATATATATTTACTGTAATTTTTGATAATTTATTTACAGTATATAAAATGTATTTGGTGTACTTTTAGTTAATATTATATGTACAATATATGAAATATATTTACTGTACATTTTGATATTTTATGTACATTATCTAAGATATATTTGGTGTCCTTTTGATATTTTATGTAAATTATATAATATATATTTGGTGTAGATTGTGATATTTTACATAGGGTGTGTAAGATATATTTACTGTACATTTTGATATTTTATTTACAGTAAATAATATACATTTGGTGTAATTTTTAATATTTTATGTACAGTATATTAAATATAATTACTGCAGTTTTTGATAGTTTATTTACAGTATATAAAACACAAATTTGGTGTACTTTTTGATATTTTATGTACAGAATGTAATATATATTTACTGTAGATTTTGATATTTTATTTACAGTATATAAAAAGTATTTGGTGTACTTTTAATTAATATTATATGTACAATATATGAAATATATTTACTGTACATTTTGATATTTCATGTTCAGTATATAAGATATAATTGGTGTCCTTTTGATATTTTATGTAAATTATATAATATATATTTGGTGTAGTTTGTGATATTTTACATAGGGTGTGTAATATATATTTACTGTACTTTTTGGTATTTTCTTTACAGTAAATAATATATATTTGGTGTAATTTTTGATATTTTTTGTACAGTATATTAAATATAATTAGTGTAGTTTTGATAGTTTATTTACAGTATATATAACACATATTTGGTGTACTTTTTGATATTTTATGTACAGTATGTAATATATATTTACTGTAATTTTTGATAATTAATTTACAGTATATAAAATGAATTTGGTGTACTTTTAGTTAATATTATATATACAATATATGAAATATATTTACTGTACATTTTGATATTTTATGTACAGTATATAAGATATATTTGGTGTCCTTTTGATATTTTATGTAAATTATATAATATATATTTGGTGAAGTTTGTGATATTTTACATAGGGTGTGTAATATATATTTATTGTACTTTTTGATATTTTATTTACAGTATATAATATACATTCGGTGTAATTTTTTATATTTTATGTACAGTATATTTAATATAATTAGTGTAGTTTTAATAGTTTATTTACAGTATATATAACACATATTTGGTGTACTTTTTGATATTTTTTGTACAGTATGTAATATAGATTTACTGTAATTTTTGATAATTTATTTACAGTATATAAAATGTATTTGGTGTACTTTTAGTTAATATTATATGTACAATATATGAAATATATTTACTGTACTTTTTGATATTTTATGTACAGTATATAAGATATATTTGGTGTCCTTTTGATATTTTATGTATATTATATAATATATATTTGTTGTAGATTGTGATATTTTACATAGGGAGTGTAAGATATATTTACTGTACTTTTTGATATTTTATTTACCGTTAATAATATATATTTGGTTTAATTTTTGATATTTTATGTACAGTATATTAAATATAATTACTGCAGTTTTTGATAGTTTATTTACAGTATATAAAACACAAATTTGGTGTACTTTTTGATATTTTATGTACAGAATGTAATATATATTTACTGTCCTTTTTGATATTTTATTTACACTATATAAAATGTATTTGGTGTACTTTTAGTTAATATTATATGTACAATATATGAAATATATTTACTGTACATTTTGATATTTCATGTTCAGTATATAAGATATATTTGGTGTCCTTTTGATATTTTATGTAAATTATATAATATATATTTGGTGTAGTTTGTGATATTTTACATAGGGTGTGTAATATATATTTACTGTACTTTTTGGTATTTTCTTTACAGTAAATAATATATATTTGGTGTAATTTTTGATATTTTATGTACAGTATATTAAATATAATTAGTGTAGTTTTGATAGTTTATTTACAGTATATATAACACATATTTGGTGTACTTTTTGATATTTTATGTACAGTATGTAAAATATATTTACTGTAATTTTTGATAATTTATTTACAGTATATAAAATGTATTTGGTGTACTTTTAGTTAATATTATATATACAATATATGAAATATATTTACTGTACATTTTGATATTTTATGTACAGTATAGAAGATATATTTGGTGTCCTTTTGATATTTTATGTAAATTGTATAATATATATTTGGAGAAGTTTGTGATATTTTACATAGGGTGTGTAATATATATTTACTGTACTTTTTGATATTTTATTTACAGTATATAAAATGTATTTGGTGTACTTTTAGTTAACATTATATGCACAATATATGAAATATATTTACTGTAATTGTGATATTTTATGTACAGTATATAAGATATATTTGGTGTCCTTTTGATATTTTATGTAAATTATATAATACATATTTGGAGTAGATTGTGATATTTTACATAGGGTGTGTAAGATATATTTACTGTACTTTTTGATATTTTATTTACAGTAAATAATATACATTTGGTGTAATTTTTGATATTTTATGTACAGTATATTAAATATAATTACTACAGTTTTTGATAGTTTATTTACAGTATATATTACACATATTTGGTGTGCTTTTTGATATTTTATGTACAGAATGTAATATATATTTACTGTACTTTTGATATTTTATTTACAGTATATAAAATGTATTTGGTGTACTTTTAGTTAATATTATATGTACAATATATGAAATATATTTACTGTACATTTTGATATTTCATGTTCAGTATATAAGATATATTTGGTGTCCTTTTGATATTTTATGTAAATTATATAATATATATTTGGTGTAGTTTGTGATATTTTACATAGGGTGTGTAAGATATATTTACTGTACTTTTTGATATTTTATTTACAGTAAATAATATACATTTGGAGTAATTTTTGATATTTTATGTACAGTATGTTTAATATAATTACTGCAGTTTTTGATAGTTTATTTACAGTATATATAACACATATTTGGTGTACTTTTTGATATTTTATGTACAGAAAGTAATATATATTTACTGTACTTTTGATATTTTATTTACAGTATATAAAATGTATTTGGTGTACTTTTAGTTAATATTATATGTACAATATATGAAATATATTTACTGTACTTTTTGATATTTCATGTTCAGTATATAAGATATATTTGGTGACCTTTTGATATTTTATGTAAATTATATAATATATATTTGGTGTAGTTTCTGATATTTTACATAGGGTGTGTAATATATATTTACTGTACTTTTTGGTATTTTCTTTACAGTAAATAATATATATTTGGTGTAATTTTTGATATTTTATGTACAGTATATTAAATATAATTAGTGTAGTTTTGATAGTTTATTTACAGTATATATAACACATATTTGGTGTACTTTTTGATATTTTACGTACAGTATGTAATATATATTTACTGTAATTTTTGATAATTTATTTACAGTATATAAAATGTATTTGGTGTACTTTATTTAATATTATATATACAATATATGAAATATATTTACTGTACATTTTGATACTTTATGCACAGTATAGAAGATATATTTGGTGTCCTTTTGATATTTTATGTAAATTATATAATATATATTTGGTGAAGTTTGTGATATTTTACATAGGGTGTGAAATATATATTTACTGTTCTTTTTGATATTTTATTTACAGTATATAAAATGTATTTGGTGTACTTTTAGTTAACATTATATGTACAATATATGAAATATATTTACTGAAATTTTGATAATTTATGTACAGTATATAAGTTATATTTGGTGTCCTTTTGATATTTTATGTAAATTATATAATATATATTTTGTGTAGATTGTGATATTTTACATAGGGTGTGTAAGATATATTTACTGTAATTTTAGATATTTTATTTACAGTAAATATTATACATTTGGTGTAATTTTTGATATTTTATGTACAGTATATTAAATATAATTACTGCAGTTTTTGATAGTTTATTTACAGTATATATAACACATATTTGGTGTACTTTTTGATATTTTATGTACAGAATGTAATATATATTTACTGTACTTTTGATATTTTATTTACAGTATATAAAATGTATTTGGTGTACTTTTAGTTAATATTATATGTACAATATATGAAATATATTTACTGTACTTTTTGATATTTCATGTTCAGTATATAAGGTATATTTGGTGTTCTTTTGATATTTTATGTAAATTATATAATATATAATTGGTGTAGTATGTGATATTTTACATAGGGTGTGTAATATATATTTACTGTACTTTTTGGTATTTTCTTTACAGTAAATAATATATATTTGGTGTAATTTTTGATATTTTATATACAGTATATTAAATATAATTAGTGTAGTTTTGATAGTTTAATTACAGTATATATTAAACATATTTGGTGTACTTTTTGATATTTTATGTACAGTATCTAATATACATTTACTGTATTTTTGATACTTTATTTACAGTATATAAAATGTATTTGGTGTACTTTTAGTTAATATTATATGTACAATATAGGAAATATATTTACTGTACATTTTGATATTTTATGTACACTATATAAGATATATTTGGTGTCCTTTTGATATTTTATGTAAATTATATAATATATATTTGGTGTAGATTGTGATATTTTACATAGGGAGTGTAAGATATATTTACTGTACTTTTTGATATTTTATTTACAGTAAATAATATACATTTGGTGTAATTTTTGATATTTTATGTACAGTATATTATATATAATTACTGTGGATTTGATAGTTTATTTACAGTATATATTACACATATTTGGTGTACTTTTTGATATTTTATGTACATTATGTAATATATATTTACTCTACTATTTGATATTTTATTTACAGTATATAAAATGTATTTGGTGTACTTTTAGTTAATATTATATATACAATATATGAAATATATTTACTGTACATTTTGATATTTCATGTTCAGTATATAAGATATACTTGGTGTCCTTTTGATATTTTATGTAAATTCTATAATATATATTTGGTGTAGTTTGTGATATTCTACATAGGGTGTGTAATATATATTTACTGTATTTTTGGTATTTTCTTTACAGTAAATAATATATATTTGGTGTAATTTTTGATATTTTATGTAGAGTATATTAAATATAATTACTGCAGTTTTTGATAGTTTATTTACAGTATATATAACACATATTTGGTGTAATTTTTGATATTTTATGTACAGTATGTATTATATATTTACTGTAATTTTTGATAATTTATTTACAGTATATAAAATGTATTTGTTGTACTTTTAGTTAATATTATATGTACAATATATGAAATATATTTACTGTACTTTTTGATATTTTATGTACAGTATTATATATATACTTGGTGTCCTTTTGATATTTTATGTAAATTATATAATATATATTTGTTGTAGATTGTGATATTTTACATAGGGTGTGTAATATATATTTACTATACTTTTTGGTATTTTCTTTACAGTAAATAATATATATTTGGTGTAATTTTTGATATTTTATGTACAGTATATTTAATATAATTAGTGTAGTTTTGATAGTTTATTTACAGTATATATAACACATATTTGGTGTACTTTTTGATATTTTATGTACAGTATGTAATATATATTTACTGTAATTTTTGATAATTTATTTACAGTATATAAAATGTATTTGGTGTACTTTATTTAATATTATATATACAATATATGAAATATATTTACTGTACATTTTGATACTTTATGCACAGTATAGAAGATATATTTGGTGTCCTTTTGATATTTTATGTAAATTATATAATATATATTTGGTGAAGTTTGTGATACTTTACATAGGGTGTGTAATATATATTTACTGTACTTTTTGATATTTTGTTTACAGTATATAAAATGTATTTTGTGTACTTTTAGTTAACATTATATGTACAATATATGAAATATATTTACTGTAATTTTGATATTTTATGTACAGTATATAAGATATATTTGGTGTCCTTTTGATATTTTATGTAAATTATATAATATATATTTGGTGTAGATTGTGATATTTTACATAGGGTGTGTAAGATATATTTACTGTACTTTTTGATATTTTATTTACAGTAAATATTATACATTTGGTGTAATTTTTGATATTTTATGTACAGTATATTAAATATAATTACTGCAGTTTTTGATAGTTTATTTACAGTATATATAACACATATTTGGTGTACTTTTTGATATTTTATGTACAGAATGTAATATAAATTTACTGTACATTTGATATTTTATTTACAGTATATAAAATGTATTTGGTGTACTTTTAGTTAATATTATATGTACAATATATGAAATATATTTACTGTACTTTTTGATATTTCATGTTCAGTATATAAGGTATATTTGGTGTCCTTTTGATATTTTATGTAATTTACATAATATATATTTGGTGTAGTTTGTGATATTTTACATAGGGTGTGTAATATATATTTACTGTACTTTTTGGTATTTTCTTTACAGTAAATAATATATATTTGGTGTAATTTTTGATATTTTATGTACAGTATATTAAATATAATTAGTGTAGTTTTGATAGTTTAATTACAGTATATATTACACATATTTGGTGTACTTTTTGATATTTTATGTACAGTATCTAATATATATTTACTGTATTTTTGTTGCTTTTTTTACAGTATATAAAATATATTTGGTGTACTATTAGTTAATATTATATGTACAATATAGGAAATATATTTACTGTATATTTTGATATTTTATGTACACTATATAAGATATATTTGGTGTCCTTTTGATATTTTATGTAAATTATATAATATATATTTGGTGTAGATTGTGATATTTTACATAGGGAGTGTAAGATATATTTACTGTACTTTTTGATATTTTATTTACAGTAAATAATATACTTTTGGTGTAATTTTTGATATTTTATGTACAGTATATTATATATAATTACTGTGGATTTGATAGTTTATTTACAGTATATATTACACATATTTGGTGTACTTTTTGATATTTTATGTACAGTATGTAATATATATTTACTGTAATTTTTGATAATTTATTTACAGTTTATAAAATGTATTTGGTGTACTTTTAGTTAATATTATATATACAATATATGAAATATATTTACTGTACATTTTGATATTTTATGTACAGTATAGAAGATATATTTGGTGTCCTTTTGATATTTTATGTAAATTTTATAATATATATTTGGTGAAGTTTGTGATATTTTACATAGGGTGTGTAATATATATTTACTGTACTTTTTGATATTTTATTTACAGTATATAAAATGTATTTGGTGTACTTTTAGTTAATATTATATGTACAATATATGAAATATATTTACTGTACATTTTGATATTTCATGTTCAGTATATAAGGTATATTTGGTGTCCTTTTGATATTTTATGTAAATTATATAATATATATTTGGTGTAGATTGTGATATTTTACATAGGGTGTGTAAGATATATTTACTGTACTTTTTGATATTTTATTTACGGTAAATAATATACATTTGGTGTAATTTTTGATATTTTATATACAGTATATTAAATATAATTAGTGTAGTTTTGATAGTTTATTTACAGTATATATAACACATATTTGGTGTACTTTTTGATATATTATGTACAGTATGTAATATATATTTACTGTAATTTTTGATAATTTATTTACTGTATATAAAATGTATTTGGTGTACTTTTAGTTAATATTATATGTACAATATATGAAATATATTTACTGTACTTTTTGATAATTTATGTACAGTATAATATATATATTTGGTGTCCTTTTGATATTTTATGTAAATTATATAATATATATTTGGTGTAGATTGTGATATTTTACATAGGGTGTGTAATATATATTTACTGTACTTTTTGATATTTTATTTACAGTAAATAATATACATTTGGTTTAATTTTTGATATTTTATGTACAGTATATTAAATATAATTACTGCAGTTTTTGATAGTTTATTTACAGTATATAAAACACAAATTTGGTGTACTTTTTGATATTTTATGTACAGAATGTAATATATATTTACTGTAATTTTGATACTTTATTTACAGTATATAAAATGTATTTGGTGTACTTTTAGTTAATATTATATGTACAATATATGAAATATATTTACTGTACATTTTGATATTTCATGTTCAGTATATAAGATATAATTGGTGTCCTTTTGATATTTTATGTAAATTATATAATATATATTTGGTGTAGTTTGTGATATTTTACATAGGGTGTGTAATATATATTTACTGTACTTTTTGGTATTTTCTTTACAGTAAATAATATATATTTGGTGTAATTTTTGATATTTTATGTACAGTATATTAAGTATAATTAGTGTAGTTTTGATAGTTTATTTACAGTATATATAACACATATTTGGTGTACTTTTTGATATTTTATGTACAGTATGCAATATATATTTACTGTAATTTTTGATAATTTATTTACTGTATATAAAATGTATTTGGTGTACTTTTAGTTAATATTATATGTACAATATATGAAATATATTTACTGTACTTTTTGATATTTTATGTACAGTATATAATATATATTTGGTGTCCTTTTGATATTTTATGTAAATTATATAATATATATTTGGTGTAGATTGTGATATTTTACATAGGGTGTGTAGTATATATTTACTGTACTTTTTGATATTTTATTCACAGTAAATAATATACATTTGGTTTAATTTTTGATATTTTATGTACAGTATATTAAATATAATTACTGCAGTTTTAGATAGTTTATTTACACTATATAAAACACAAATTTGGTGTACTTTTTGATATTTTATGTACAGAATGTAATATATATTTACTGTACATTTGATATTTTATTTACAGTATATAAAATGTATTTGGTGTACTTTTAGTTAATATTATATGTACAATATATGAAATAAATTTACTATACATTTTGATATTTCATGTTCAGTATATAAGATATATTTGGTGTCCTTTTGATATTTTATGTAAATTATATAACATATATTTGGTGTAGTTTGTGATATTTTACATAGGGTGTGTAATATATATTTACTGTACTTTTTGGTATTTTCTGTAGAGTAAATAATATATATTTGGTGTAATATTTGATATTTTATGTACAGTATATTAAATATAATTAGTGTAGTTTTTGATAGTTTATTTACAGTATATATAACACATATTTGGTGTACTTTTTGATATTTTATGTACAATATGTAATATATATTTACTGTAATTTTTGATAATTTATTTACAGTATATAAAATGTATTTGGTGTACTTTTAGTTAATATTATATATACAATATATGAAATATATTTACTGTACATTTTGATATTTTATGTAGAGTATAGAAGATATATTTGGTGTCCTTTTGATATTTTATGTAAATTATATAATATATATTTGGTGAAGTTTGTGATATTTTACATAGGGTGTGTAATACATATTTACTGTACTTTTTGATATTTTATTTACAGTATATAATATACATTTGGTGTAATTTTTGATATTTTATGTACAGTATATTAAATATAATTACTGTAGTTTTTGATAGTTTATTTACAGTATATATTACACATATTTGGTGTACTTTTTGATATTTTATGTACAGTATGTAATTTATATTTACTGTATTTTTGATATTTTATTTACAGTATATAAAATGTATTTGGTGTACTTTTAGTTAATATTATATGTACAATATATGAAATATATTTACTGTACATTTTGATATTTTATGTACAGTATAAAATATATATTTGGTGTCCTTTTGATATTTTATGTAAATTATATAATATATATTTGTTGTAGATTGTGATATTTTACATAGGGTGTGTAGTATATATTTACTGTACTTTTTGATATTTTATTCACAGTAAATAATATACATTTGTTTTAATTTTTGATATTTTATGTACAGTATATTAAATATAATTACTGCAGTTTTTGATAGTTTATTTACAGCATATAAAACACAAATTTGGTGTACTTTTTGATATTTTATGTACAGAATGTAATATATATTTACTGTGCATTTTGATAATTTATTTACAGTATATAAAATGTATTTGGTGTACTTTTAGTTAATATTATATGTACAATATAGGAAATATATTTACTGTACATTTTGATATTTCATGTTCACTATATAAGATATATTTGGTGTCCTTTTGATATTTTATGTAAATTATATAATATATATTTGGTGTAGTTTGTGATATATTACATAGGGTGTGTAATACATATTTACTGTATTTTTGGTATTTTCTTTACAGTAAATAATATATATTTGGTGTAATTTTTGATATTTTATGTACAGTATATTAAATATAATTAGTGTAGTTTTGATAGTTTATTTACAATATATATAACACATATTTGGTGTACATTTTGATATTTTATGTACAGTATGTAATATATATTTACTGTAATTTTTGATAATTTATTTACTGTATATAAAATGTATTTGGTGTACTTTTAGTTAATATTATATGTACAATATATGAAATATATTTACTGTACATTTTGATATTTTATGTACAGTATATAATCTATATTTGGTGTCCTTTTGATATTTTATGTAAATTATATAATATATATTTGGTGTAGATTGTGATATTTTACATAGGGTGTGTAATATATATTTACTGTACTTTTTGGTATTTTCTTTACAGTAAATAATATATATTTGGTGTAATTTTTGATATTTTATGTACAGTATATTAAATATAATTAGTGTAGTTTTGATAGTTTATTTACAGTATATATAACACATATTTGGTGTACTTTTTGATATTTTATGTACAGTATGTAATATATATTTACTGTAATTTTTGATAATTTATTTACAGTATATAAAATGAATTTGGTGTACTTTTAGTTAATATAATATATACAATATATGAAATATATTTACTGTACATTTTGATATTTTATGTACAGTATAGAAGATATATTTGGTGTCCTTTTGATATTTTATGTAAATTGTATAATATATATTTGGTGAAGTTTGTGATATTTTACATAGGGTGTGTAATATATATTTACTGTACTTTTTGATATTTTATTTACAGTATATAATATACATTTGGTGTAATTTTTGATATTTTATGTACAGTATATTAAATATAATTAGTGTAGTTTTGATAGTTTATTCACAGTATATATAACACATATTTGGTGTACTTTTTGATATTTTATGTACAGAATGTAATATATATTTACTGTACTTTTGATATTTTATTTACAGTATATAAAATGTATTTGGTGTACTTTTAGTTAATATTAAATGTACAATATATGAAATATATTTACTGTACATTTTGATATTTCATGTTCAGTATATAAGATATATTTGGTGTCCTTTTGATATTTTATGTAAATTATATAACATATATTTGGTGTAGTTTGTGATATTTTACATAGGGTGTGTAATATATATTTACTGTACTTTTTGGTATTTTCTGTACAGTAAATAATATATATTTGGTGTAATTTTTGATATTTTATGTACAGTATATTAAATGTAATTAGTGTAGTTTTGATAGTTTATTTAAAGTATAGATAACACATATTTGGTGTACTTTTTGATATTTTATGTACAATATGTAATATATATTTACTGTAATTTTTGATAATTTATTTACAGTATATAAAATGTATTTGGTGTACTTTTAGTTAATATTATATATACAATATATGAAATATATGTACTGTACATTTTGATATTTTATGTACAGTATAGAAGATATATTTGGTGTCCTTTTGATATTTTATGTAAATTATATAATATGTATTTGGTGAAATTTGTGATATTTTACATAGGGTGTGTAATATATATTTACTGTACTTTTTGATATTTTATTTACAGTATATAATATACATTTGGTGTAATTTTTGATATTTTATGTACAGTATATTAAATATAATTAGTGTAGTTTTGATAGTTTATTTACAGTATATATAACACATATTTGGTGTACTTTTTGATATTTTATGTACAATATGTAATATATATTTACTGTAATTTTTGATAATTTATTTACAGTATATAAAATGTATTTGGTGTACTTTTAGTTAATATTATATATACAATATATGAAATATATTTACTGTACATTTTGATATTTTATGTAGAGTATAGAAGATATATTTGGTGTCCTTTTGATATTTTATGTAAATTATATAATATATATTTGGTGAAGTTTGTGATATTTTACATAGGGTGTGTAATACATATTTACTGTACTTTTTGATATTTTATTTACAGTATATAATATACATTTGGTGTAATTTTTGATATTTTATGTACAGTATATTAAATATAATTACTGTAGTTTTTGATAGTTTATTTACAGTATATATTACACATATTTGGTGTACTTTTTGATATTTTATGTACAGTATGTAATTTATATTTACTGTATTTTTGATATTTTATTTACAGTATATAAAATGTATTTGGTGTACTTTTAGTTAATATTATATGTACAATATATGAAATATATTTACTGTACATTTTGATATTTTATGTACAGTATAAAATATATATTTGGTGTCCTTTTGATATTTTATGTAAATTATATAATATATATTTGTTGTAGATTGTGATATTTTACATAGGGTGTGTAGTATATATTTACTGTACTTTTTGATATTTTATTCACAGTAAATAATATACATTTGTTTTAATTTTTGATATTTTATGTACAGTATATTAAATATAATTACTGCAGTTTTTGATAGTTTATTTACAGCATATAAAACACAAATTTGGTGTACTTTTTGATATTTTATGTACAGAATGTAATATATATTTACTGTGCATTTTGATAATTTATTTACAGTATATAAAATGTATTTGGTGTACTTTTAGTTAATATTATATGTACAATATAGGAAATATATTTACTGTACATTTTGATATTTCATGTTCACTATATAAGATATATTTGGTGTCCTTTTGATATTTTATGTAAATTATATAATATATATTTGGTGTAGTTTGTGATATATTACATAGGGTGTGTAATACATATTTACTGTATTTTTGGTATTTTCTTTACAGTAAATAATATATATTTGGTGTAATTTTTGATATTTTATGTACAGTATATTAAATATAATTAGTGTAGTTTTGATAGTTTATTTACAATATATATAACACATATTTGGTGTACATTTTGATATTTTATGTACAGTATGTAATATATATTTACTGTAATTTTTGATAATTTATTTACTGTATATAAAATGTATTTGGTGTACTTTTAGTTAATATTATATGTACAATATATGAAATATATTTACTGTACATTTTGATATTTTATGTACAGTATATAATCTATATTTGGTGTCCTTTTGATATTTTATGTAAATTATATAATATATATTTGGTGTAGATTGTGATATTTTACATAGGGTGTGTAATATATATTTACTGTACTTTTTGGTATTTTCTTTACAGTAAATAATATATATTTGGTGTAATTTTTGATATTTTATGTACAGTATATTAAATATAATTAGTGTAGTTTTGATAGTTTATTTACAGTATATATAACACATATTTGGTGTACTTTTTGATATTTTATGTACAGTATGTAATATATATTTACTGTAATTTTTGATAATTTATTTACAGTATATAAAATGAATTTGGTGTACTTTTAGTTAATATAATATATACAATATATGAAATATATTTACTGTACATTTTGATATTTTATGTACAGTATAGAAGATATATTTGGTGTCCTTTTGATATTTTATGTAAATTATATAATATATATTTGGTGAAGTTTGTGATATTTTACATAGGGTGTGTAATATATATTTACTGTACTTTTTGATATTTTATTTACAGTATATAATATACATTTGGTGTAATTTTTGATATTTTATGTACAGTATATTAAATATAATTAGTGTAGTTTTGATAGTTTATTCACAGTATATATAACACATATTTGGTGTACTTTTTGATATTTTATGTACAGAATGTAATATATATTTACTGTACTTTTGATATTTTATTTACAGTATATAAAATGTATTTGGTGTACTTTTAGTTAATATTAAATGTACAATATATGAAATATATTTACTGTACATTTTGATATTTCATGTTCAGTATATAAGATATATTTGGTGTCCTTTTGATATTTTATGTAAATTATATAACATATATTTGGTGTAGTTTGTGATATTTTACATAGGGTGTGTAATATATATTTACTGTACTTTTTGGTATTTTCTGTACAGTAAATAATATATATTTGGTGTAATTTTTGATATTTTATGTACAGTATATTAAATGTAATTAGTGTAGTTTTGATAGTTTATTTAAAGTATAGATAACACATATTTGGTGTACTTTTTGATATTTTATGTACAATATGTAATATATATTTACTGTAATTTTTGATAATTTATTTACAGTATATAAAATGTATTTGGTGTACTTTTAGTTAATATTATATATACAATATATGAAATATATGTACTGTACATTTTGATATTTTATGTACAGTATAGAAGATATATTTGGTGTCCTTTTGATATTTTATGTAAATTATATAATATGTATTTGGTGAAATTTGTGATATTTTACATAGGGTGTGTAATATATATTTACTGTACTTTTTGATATTTTATTTACAGTATATAATATACATTTGGTGTAATTTTTGATATTTTATGTACAGTATATTAAATATAATTAGTGTAGTTTTGATAGTTTATTTACAGTATATATTACACATATTTGGTGTACTTTTTGATATCTTATGTACAGTATGTAATATATATTTACTGTACTTTTGATATTTTATTTACAGTATATAAAATGTATTTGGTGTACTTTTAGTTAATATTATATGTACAATCTATGAAATATATTTACTGTACATTTTGATATTTCATGTACAGTATATAAGATATATTTGGTGTCCTTTTGATATTTTATGTAAATTATATAATATATATTTGGTGTAGATTGTGATATTTTACATAGGTTGTGTAAGATATATTTACTGTTCTTTTTGATATTTTATTTACAGTAAATAATATACATTTGTTGTAATTTTTGATATTTTATGTACAGTATATTAAACATAATTACTGCAGTTTTTGATAGTTTATTTACAGTATATATAACACATATTTGGTGTACTTTTTGATATTTTATGTACAGAATGTAATATATATTTACTGAACTTTTGATATTTTATTTACAGTATATAAAATGTATTTGGTGTACTTTTAGTTAATATTATATGTACAATATAGCTAATATATTTACTGTACATTTTGATATTTCATGTTCAGTATATAAGGTATATTTGGTGTCCTTTTGATATTTTATGTAAATTATATAATATATATTTGGTGTAGATTGTGATATTTTACATAGGGTGTGTAAGATATATTTACTGTACTTTTTGATATTTTATTTACAGTAAATAATATACATTTGGTGTAATTTTTGATATTTTATGTACAGTATATTATATATAATTACTGTGGATTTGATAGTTTATTTACAGTATATATTACACATATTTGGTGTACTTTTTGATATTTTATGTACAGTATGTAATATATATTTACTGTAATTTTTGATAATTTATTTACAGTATATAAAATGTATTTGGTGTACTTTATTTAATATTATATATACAATATATGAAATATATTTACTGTACATTTTGATACTTTATGCGCAGTATAGAAGATATATTTGGTGTCCTTTTGATACTTTATGTAAATTATATAATATATATTTGGTGAAGTTTGTGATATTTTACATAGGGTGTGTAATATATATTTACTGTACTTTTTGATATTTTGTTTACAGTATATAAAATGTATTTGGTGTACTTTTAGTTAACATTATATGTACAATATATGAAATATATTTACTGTAATTTTGATATTTTATGTACAGTATATAAGATATATTTGGTGTCCTTTTGATATTTTATGTAAATTATATAATATATATTTGGTGTAGATTGTGATATTTTACATAGGGTGTGTAAGATATATTTACTGTACTTTTTGATATTTTATTTACAGTAAATATTATACATTTGGTGTAATTTTTGATATTTTATGTACAGTATATTAAATATAATTACTGCAGTTTTTGATAGTTTATTTACAGTATATATAACACATATTTGGTGTACTTTTTGATATTTTATGTACAGAATGTAATATATATTTACTGTACTTTTGATAATTTATTTACAGTATATAAAATGTATTTGGTGTACTTTTAGTTAATATTATATGTACAATATATGAAATATATTTACTGTACTTTTTGATATTTCATGTTCAGCATATAAGGTATATTTGGTGTCCTTTTGATATTTTATGTAAATTATATAATATATATTTGGTGTAGTTTGTGATATTTTACATAGGGTGTGTAATATATATTTACTGTACTTTTTGGTATTTTCTTTACAGTTAATAATATATATTTGGTGTAATTTTTGATATTTTATGTACAGTATATTAAATATAATTAGTGTAGTTTTGATAGTTTATTTACAGTATATATAACACATATTTGGTGTACTTTTTGATATTTTATGTACAGTATGTAATATATATTTACTGTAATTTTTGATAATTTATTTACAGTATATAAAATGTATTTGGTGTACTTTTAGTTAATATTATATATACAATATATGAAATATATTTACTGTACATTTTGATATTTTATGTACAGTATAGAAGATATATTTGGTGTCCTTTTGATATTTTATGTAAATTATATAATATATATTTGGTGAAGTTTGTGATATTTTACATAGAGTGTGTAATATATATTTACTGTATTTTTGATATTTTATTTACAGTATATAAAATGTATTTGGTGTACTTTTAGTTAACATTATATGTACAATATATGAAATATATTTACTGTAATTTTGATATTTTATGTACAGTATACAAGATATATTTGGTGTCCTTTTGATATTTTATGTAAATTATATAATATATATTTGGTGTAGATTGTGATATTTTACATAGGGTGTGTAAGATATATTTACTGTACTTTTTGATATTTTATTTACAGTAAATATTATACATTTGGTGTAATTTTTGATATTTTATGTACAGTATATTAAATATAATTACTGCAGTTTTTGATAGTTTATTTACAGTATATATAACACATATTTGGTGTACTTTTTGATATTTTATGTACAGAATGATATATATATTTACTGTACTTTTGATATTTTATTTACAGTATATAAAATGTATTTGGTGTACTTTTAGTTAATATTATATCTACAATATATGAAATATATTTACTGTACTTTTTGATATTTCATGTTCAGTATATAAGGTATATTTGGTGTCCTTTTGATATTTTATGTAAATTATATAATATATATTTGGTGTAGTTTGTGATATTTTACATAGGGTGTGTAATATATATTTACTGTACTTTTTGGTATTTTCTTTACAGATAATAATATATATTTGGTGTAATTTTTGATATTTTATGTACAGTATATTAAATATAATTAGTGTAGTTTTGATAGTTTCTTTACAGTATATATAACACATATTTGGTGTACTTTTTGATATTTTATGTACAGTATGTAATATATATTTACTGTAATTTTTGATAATTTATTTACAGTATATAAAATGTATTTGGTGTACTTTTAGTTAATATTATATATACAATATATGAAATATATTTACTGTACATTTTGATATTTTATGTACAGTATAGAAGATATATTTGGTGTCCTTTTGATATTTTATGTAAATTATATAATATATATTTGGTGAAGTTTGTGATATTTTACATAGGGTGTGTAATATATATTTACTGTATTTTTGATATTTTATTTACAGTATATAAAATGTATTTGGTGTACTTTTAGTTAATATTATATATACAATATATGAAATATATTTACTGTACATTTTGATATTTTATGTACAGTATATAAGATATATTTGGTGTCCTTTTGATATTTTATGTAAATTATATAATATATATTTGGTGTAGATTGTGATATTTTACATAGGGTGTGTAAGATATATTTACTGTACTTTTTGATATTTTATTTACAGTAAATAATATACATTTGGTGTAATTTTTGATATTTTATGTACAGTATATTAAACATAATTACTGCAGTTTTTGATAGTTTATTTACAGTATATATAACACATATTTGGTGTGCTTTTTGATATTTTATGTACAGAATGTAATATATATTTACTGAACTTTTGATATTTTATTTACAGTATATAAAATGTATTTGGTGTACTTTTAGTTAATATGATATGTACAATATAGGAAATATATTTACTGTACATTTTGATATTTCATGTTCAGTATATAAGGTATATTTGGTGTCCTTTTGATATTTTATGTAAATTATATAATATATATTTGGTGTAGATTGTGATATTTTACATAGGGTGTGTAAGATATATTTACTGTACTTTTGATATTTTATTTACAGTAAATAATATACATTTGGTGTAATTTTTGATATTTTATGTACAGTATATTATATATAATTACTGTGGATTTGATAGTTTATTTACAGTATATATTACACATATTTGGTGTACTTTTTGATATTTTATGTACAGTATGTAATATATATTTACTCTACTATTTGATATTTTATTTACAGTATATAAAATGTATTTGGTGTACTTTTAGTTAATATTATATGTACAATATATGAAATATATTTACGGTACATTTTGATATTTTATGTTCAGCATATAAGGTATATATGGTGTCCTTTTGATATTTTATGTAAATTACATAATATAAATTTGGTGTAGATTGTGATATTTTACATAGGGTGTGTAATATATATTTACTGTACATTTTGATATTTTATTTACACTATATAAAATATATTTGGTGTACTTTTAGTTAACATTATATGTACAATATATGAAATATATTTACTGTAATTTTGATATTTTTTGTACAGTATATAAGATACATTTGGTGTCCTTTTGATATTTAATGTAAATTATATAATATATATTTGGTGTAGATTGTGATATTTTACAAAGGGTGTGTAAGATATATTTACTGTACTTTTTGATATTTTATTTACAGTAAATAATATACATTTGGTTTAATTTTTGATATTTTATGTACAGTATATTAAATATAATTACTGCAGTTTTTGATATTTTATTTACAGTATATAAAATGTATTTGGTGTACTTTTAGTTAATATTATATGTACAATATATGAAATATATTTACTGTACATTTTGATATTTCATGTTCAGTATATAAGATATATTTGGTGTCCTTGTGATATTTTATGTAAATTATATAACATATATTTGGTGTAGTTTGTGATATTTTACATAGGGTGTGTAATATATATTTACTGTACTTTTTGGTATTTTCTTTACAGTAAATAATATATATTTGGTGTAATTTTTGATATTTTATGTACAGTATATTAAATATAATTAGTGTAGGTTTGATAGTTTATTTACAGTATATATAACACATATTTGCTGTACTTTTTGATATTTTATGTACAGTATGTAATATATATTTACTGTAATTTTTGATAATTTATTTACAGTATATAAAATGTATTTGTTGTACTTTTAGTTAATATTATATATACAATACATGAAATATACTTACTGTACATTTTGATATTTTATGTACAGTATAGAAGATATATTTGGTGTCCTTTTGATATTTTATGTAAATTATATAATATATATTTGGTGAAGTTTGTGATATTGTACATAGTGTGTTTAATATATATTTACTGTACTTTTTGATATTTTATTTACAGTATATAAAATGTATTTGGTGTACTTTTAGTTAACATTATATGTACAATATATGAAATCTATTTACTGTACATTTTGATATTTCATGTTCAGTATATAAGATATATTTGGTGTCCTTTTGATATTTTATGTAAATTATATAATATATATTTGGTGTAGTTTGTGATATTTTACATAGGGTGTGTAATATATATTTACTGTACTTTTTGGTATTTTCCTGACAGTAAATAATATATATTTGGTGTAATTTTTGATATTTTATGTACAGTATATTAAATATAATTAGTGTAGTTTTGATAGTTTATTTAAAGTATATATAACACATATTTGGTGTACTTTCTGATATTTTATGTACAGTATGTAATATATATTTACTGTAATTTTTGATAATTTATTTACAGTATATAAAATGTATTTGGTGTACTTTATTTAATATTATATATACAATATATGAAATATATTTACTGTACATTTTGATACTTTATGCACAGTATAGAAGATATATTTGGTGTCCTTTTGATATTTTATGTAAATTATATAATATATATTTGGTGAAGTTTGTGATATTTTACATAGGGTGTGTAATATATATTTACTGTACTTTTTGATATTTTGTTTACAGTATATAAAATGTATTTGGTGTACTTTTAGTTAACATTATATGTACAATATATGAAATATATTTACTGTAATTTTGATATTTTATGTACAGCATATAAGATATATTTGGTGTCCTTTTGATATTTTATGTAAATTATATAATATATATTTGGTGTAGATTGTGATATTTTACATAGGGTGTGTAAGATATATTTACTGTACTTTTTGATATTTTATTTACAGTTAATATTATACATTTGGTGTAATTTTTGATATTTTATGTACAGTATATTAAATATAATTAGTGTAGTTTTGATAGTTTAATTACAGTATATATTACACATATTTGGTGTACTTTTTGATATTTTATGTACAGTATCTAATATATATTTACTGTATTTTTGTTGCTTTATTTACATTATATAAAATCTATTTGGTGTACTATTAGTTAATATTATATGTAGAATATAGGAAATATATTTACTGTACATTTTGATATTTTATGTACACTATATAAGATATATTTGGTGTCCTTTTGATATTTTATGTAAATTATATAATATATATTTGGTGTAGATTGTGATATTTTACATAGGGAGTGTAAGATATATTTACTGTACTTTTTGATGTTTTATTTACAGTAAATAATATACATTTGGTGTAATTTTTGATATTTTATGTACAGTATATTATATATATTTACTGTGGATTTGATAGTTTATTTACAGTATATATTACACATATTTGGTGTACTTTTTGATATTTTATGTACAGTATGTAATATATATTTACTCTACTATTTGATAATTTATTTCCACTATATAAAATGTATTTGGTGTACTTTTAGTTAATGTTATATGTACAATATATGAAATATATTTACGGTACATTTTGATATTTTATGTTCAGCATATAAGGTATATATGGTGTCCTTTCGATATTTTATGTAAATTACATAATATAAGTTTGGTGTAGATTGTGATATTTTACATAGGGTGTGTAATATATATTTACTGTACATTTTGATATTTTATTTACACTATATAAAATATATTTGGTGTGCTTTTAGTTAACATTATATGTACAATATATGAAATATATTTACGGTAATTTTGATATTTTATGTACAGTATATAAGATATATTTGGTGTCCTTTTGATATTTTATGTAAATTATATAATATATATTTTGTGTAGATTGTGATATTTTACATAGGGTGTGTAAGATATATTTACTGTACTTTTTGATATTTTATTTACAGTAAATAATATACATTTGGTTTAATTTTAGATATTTTATGTACAGTATATTAAATATAATTACTGCAGTTTTTGATAGTTTATTTACAGTATATAAAACACAAATTTGGTGTACTTTTTGATATTTTATGTACAGAATGTAATATATATTTACTGTACATTTTGATATTTTACTTACAGTATATAAAATGTATTTGGTGTACTTTTAGTTAATATTATATGTACAATATATGAAATATATTTACTGTACATTTTGATATTTCATGTTCAGTATATAAGATATTTGGTGTCCTTTTGATATTTTATGTAAATTATATAATATATATTTGGTGTAGTTTGTGAGATTTTACATAGGGTGTGTAATATATATTTACTGTACTTTTTGGTATTTTCTTTACAATAAATAATATATATTTGGTGTACTTTTTGATATTTTATGTACAGTATATTAAATATAATTAGTGTAGTTTTGATAGTTTATTTACAGTATATATAACACATATTTGGTGTACTTTTTGATATTTTATGTACAGTATGTAATATATATTTACTGTAATTTTTGATAATTTATTTACAGTATATAAAATGTATTTGGTGTACTTTTAGTTAATATTATATATACAATATATGAAATATATTTACTGCACATTTTGATATTTTATGTACAGTATAGAAGATATATTTGGTGTCCTTTTGATATTTATGTAAATTATATAATATATATTTGGTGAAGTTTGTGATATTTTACATAGGGTGTGTAATATATATTTACTGTACTTTTTGATATTTTATTTACAGTATATAAAATGTATTTGGTGTACTTTAAGTTAATATTATATGTACAATATATGAAATATATTTACTGTACATTTTGATATTTCATGTTCAGTATATAAGGTATATTTGGTGTCCTTTTGATATTTTATGTAAATTATATAATATATATTTGGTGTAGATTGTGATATTTTACATAGGGTGTGTAAGATATATTTACTGTACTTTTTGATATTTTATTTACAGTAAATAATATACATTTGGTGTAATTTTTGATATTTTATGTACAGTATATTAAATATAATTACTGCAGTTTTTGATAGTTTATTTACAGTATATAAAACACAAATTTGGTGTACTTTTTGATATATTATGTACAGAATATAATATAAATTTACTGTACATTTTGATATTTTATTTACAGTATATAAAATGTATTTGGTGTACTTTTAGTTAATATTAAATGTACAATATATGAAATATATTTACTGTACATTTTGATATTTCATGTTCAGTATATAAGATATATTTGGGGTCCTTTTGATATTTTATGTAAATTATATAATATATATTTGGTGTAGTTTGTGATATTTTACATAGGGTGTGTAATATATATTTACTGTACTTTTTGGTATTTTCTTTACAATTAATAATATATATTTGGTGTAATCTTTGATATTTTATGTACAGTATATTAAATATAATTAGTGTAGTTTTGATAGTTTATTTACAGTATATATAACACATATTTGGTGTACTTTTTGATATTTTATGTACAGTATGTAATATATATTTACTGTAATTTTTGATAATTTATTTACAGTATATAAAATGTATTTGGTGTACTTTTAGTTAATATTATATATACAATATATGAAATATATTTACTGTACATTTTGATATTTTATGTACAGTATAGAAGATATATTTGGTGTCCTTTTGATATTTTATGTAAATTATATAATATATATTTGGTGAAGTTTGTGATATTTTACATAGGGTGTGTAATATATATTTACTGTATTTTTGATATTTTATTTACAGTATATAAAATGTATTTGGTGTACTTTTAGTTAACATTATATGTACAATATATGAAATATATTTACTATAATTTTGATATTTTATGTACAGTATATAAGATATATTTTGTGTCCTTTTGATATTTTATGTAAATTATATAATATATATTTGGTGTAGATTGTGATATTTTACATAGGGTGTGTAAGATATATTTACTGCACTTTTTGATATTTTATTTACAGTAAATAATATACATTTGGTGTAATTTTTGATATTTTATGTACAGTATATTAAACATACTTACTACAGTTTTTGATAGTTTATTTACAGTATATATAACAGATATTTGGTGTACTTTTTGATATTTTATGTACAGAATGTAATATATATTTACTGTAATTTTGATATTTTATTTACAGTATATAAAATGTATTTGGTGTACTTTTAGTTAATATTATATGTACAATATATGAAATATATTTACTGTACATTTTGATATTTCATGTTCAGTATATAAGGTATAATTGGTGTCCTTTTGATATTTTATGTAAATTATATAATATATATTTGGTGTAGATTGTGATATTTTACATAGGTTGTGTAAGATATATTTACTGTACTTTTTGATATTTTATTTACAGTAAATAATATACATTTGGTGTAATTTTTGATATTTTATGTACAGTATATTATATATAATTACTGTGGATTTGATAGTTTATTTACAGTATATATTACACATATTTGGTGTACTTTTTGATATTTTATGTACAGTATGTAATATATATTTACTCTACTATTTGATATTTTATTTACAGTATATAAAATGTATTTGGTGTACTTTTAGTTAATATTATATGTACAATATATGAAATATATTTACGGTATATTTTGATATTTTATGTTCAGCATATAAGGTATATATGGTGTCCTTTTGATATTTTATGTAAATTACATAATATAAATTTGGTGTAGATTGTGATATTTTACATAGGGTGTGTAATATATATTTACTGTACATTTTGATATTTTATTTACACTATATAAAATATATTTGGTGTACTTTTAGTTAACATTATATGTACAATATATGAAATATATTTACTGTAATTTTGATATTTTATGTACAGTGTATAAGATATATTTGGTGTCCTTTTGATATTTTATGTAAATTATATAATATATATTTGGTGTAGATTGTGATATTTTACATAGGGTGTGTAAGATATATTTACTGTACTTTTTGATATTTTATTTACAGTAAATAATATACATTTGGTGTAATTTTTGATATTTTATGTACAGTATATTAAATATAATTACTGCAGTTTTTGATAGTTTATTTACAGTATATAAAACACAAATTTGGTGTACTATTTGATATTTTATGTACAGAAAGTAATATGTATTTACTGTACATTTTGATATTTTATTTACAGTATATAAAATGTATTTGGTGTACTTTTAGTTAATATTATATGTACAATATATGAAATATATTTACTGTACATTTTGATATTTCATGTTCAGTATATAAGATATATTTGGTGTCCTTTTGATATTTTATGTAAATCATATAACATATATTTGGTGTAGTTTGTGATATTTTACATAGGGTGTGTAATATATATTTACTGTACTTTTTGGTATTTTCTTTACAGTAAATAATATATATTTGGTGTAATTTTTGATATTTTATGTACAGTATATTAAATATAATTAGTGTAGTTTTGATAGTTTATTTACAGTATATATAACACATATTTGGTGTACTTTTTGATATTTTATGTACAGTATGTAATATATATTTAATGTAATTTTTGATAATTTATTTACAATATATAAAATTTATTTGGTGTACTTTTAGATAATATTATATATACAATATATGAAATATATTTACTGTACATTTTGATATTTTATGTACAGTATAGAAGATATATTTGGTGTCCTTTTGATATTTTATGTAAATTATATAATATATATTTGGTGAAGTTTGTGATATTTTACATAGGGTGTGTAATATATATTTACTGTACTTTTTGATATTTTATTTACAGTATATAAAATGTATTTGGTGTACTTTTAGTTAACATTATATGTACAATATATGAAATATATTTACTGTAATTTTGATATTTTATGTACAGTATATAAGATATATTTGGTGTCCTTTTGATATTTTATGTAAATTATATAATATATATTTGGTGTAGATTGTGATATTTTACATAGGGTGTGTAAGATGTATTTACTGTACTTTTTGATATTTTATTTACAGTAAATAATATACATTTGGTGTAATTTTTGATATTTTATGTACAGTATATTAAACATAATTACTGCAGTTTTTGATAGTTTATTTACAGTATATATAACACATATTTGGTGTACTTTTTGATATTTTATGTACAGAATGTAATATATATTTACTGAACTTTTGATATTTTATTTACAGTATATAAAATGTATTTGGTGTACTTTTAGTTAATATTATATGTACAATATAGGAAATATATTTACTGTACATTTTGATATTTCATGTTCAGTATATAAGGTATATTTGGTGTCCTTTTGATATTTTATGTAAATTATATAATATATATTTGGTGTAGATTGTGATATTTTACATAGGGTGTGTAAGATATATTTACTGTACTTTTTGATATTTTATTTACAGTAAATAATATACATTTGGTGTAATTTTTGATATTTTATGTACAGTATATTATATATAATTACTGTGGATTTGATAGTTTATTTACAGTATATATTACACATATTTGGTGTACTTTTTGTTATTTTATGTACAGTATGTAATATATATTTACTCTACTATTTGATATTTTATTTACAGTATATAAAATGTATTTGGTGTACTTTTAGTTAATATTATATGTACAATATATGAAATATATTTACGGTACATTTTGATATTTTATGTTCAGCATATAAGGTATATATGGTGTCCTTTTGATATTTTATGTAAATTACATAATATAAATTTGGTGTAGATTGTGATATTTTACATAGGGTGTGTAATATATATTTACTGTACATTTTGATATTTTATTTACACTATATAAAATATATTTGGTGTACTTTTAGTTAACATTATATGTACAATATATGAAATATATTTACTGTAATTTTGATATTTTTTGTAAAGTATATAAGATATATTTGGTGTCCTTTTGATATTTAATGTAAATTATATAATATATATTTGGTGTAGATTTTGATATCTTACATAGCGTGTGTAAGATATATTTACTGTACTTTTTGATATTTTATTTACAGTAAATAATATACATTTAGTTTAATTTTTGATATTTTATGTACAGTATATTAAATATAATTACTGCAGTTTTTGATAGTATATTTACAGTATATAAAACACAAATTTGGTGTACTTTTTGATATTTTATGTACAGAATGTAATATATATTTGCTGTACATTTTGATATTTTATTTACAGAATATAAAATGTATTTGGTGTACTTTTAGTTAATATTATATGTACAATATATGAAATATATTTACTGTACATTTTGATATTTCATGTTCAGTATATAAGATATATTTGGTGTCCTTGTGATATTTTATGTAAATTATATAACATATATTTGGTGTAGTTTGTGATATTTTACATAGGGTGTGTAATATATATTTACTGCACTTTTTGGTATTTTCTTTACAGTAAATAATATATATTTGGTGTAATTTTTGATATTTTATGTACAGTATATTAAATATAATTAGTGTAGATTTGATAGTTTATTTACAGTATATATAACACATATTTGCTGTACTTTTTGATATTTTATGTACAGTATGTAATATATATTTACTGTAATTTTTGATAATTTATTTACAGTATATAAAATGTATTTGGTGTACTTTTAGTTAATATTATATGTACAATATATGAAATATATTTACTGTACATTTTGATATTTTATGTACAGTATAGAAGATATATTTGGTGTCCTTTTGATATTTTATGTAAATTATATAATATATATTTGGTGAAGTTTGTGATATTTTACATAGGGTGTGTAATATATATTTACTGTACTTTTTGATATTTTATTTACAGTATATAAAATGTATTTGGTGTACTTTTAGTTAACATTATATGCACAATATATGAAATATATTTACTGTAATTTTGATATTTTATGTACAGTATATAAGATATATTTGGTGTCCTTTTGATATTTAATGTAAATTATATAATACATATTTGGTGTAGATTGTGATATTTTACATAGGGTGTGTAAGATATATTTACTGTACTTTTTGATATTTTATTTACAGTAAATAATATACATTTGGTGTAATTTTTGATATTTTATGTACAGTATATTAAATATAATTACTACAGTTTTTGATAGTTTATTTACAGTATATATAACACATATTTGGTATACTTTTTGATATTTTATGTACAGAATGTAATATATATTTACTGTACTTTTGATATTTTATTTACAGTATATAAAATGTATTTGGTGTACTTTTAGTTAATATTATATGTACAATATATGAAATATATTTACTGTACATTTTGATATTTCATGTTCAGTATATAAGGTATATTTGGTGTCCTTTTGATATTTTATGTAAATTATATAATATATATTTGGTGTAGTTTGTGATATTTTACATAGGGTGTGTAAGATATATTTACTGTACTTTTTGATATTTTATTTACAGTAAATAATATACATTTGGAGTAATTTTTGATATTTTATGTACAGTATGTTTAATATAATTACTGCAGTTTTTAATAGTTTATTTAAAGTATATATAACACATATTTGGTGTACTTTTTGATATTTTATGTACAGAAAGTAATATATATTTACTGTACTTTTGATATTTTATTTACAGTATATAAAATGTATTTGGTGTACTTTTAGTTAATATTATATGTACAATATATGAAATATATTTACTGTACTTTTTGATATTTCATGTTCAGTATATAAGATATATTTGGAGACCTTTTGATATTTTATGTAAATTATATAATATATATTTGGTGTAGTTTGTGATATTTTACATAGGGTGTGTAATGTATATTTACTGTACTTTTTGGTATTTTCTTTACAGTAAATAATATATATTTGGTGTAATTTTTGATATTTTATGTACAGTATATTAAATATAATTAGTGTAGTTTTGATAGTTTATTTACAGTATATATAACACATATTTGGTGTACTTTTTGATATTTTATGTACAGTATGTAATATATATTTACTGTAATTTTTGATAATTCATTTACAGTATATAAAATGTATTTGGTGTACTTTATTTAATATTATATATACAATATATGAAATATATTTACTGTACATTTTGATACTTTATGCACAGTATAGAAGATATATTTGGTGTCCTTTTGATATTTTATGTAAATTATATAATATATATTTGGTGAAGATTGTGATATTTTACATAGGGTGTGTAATATATATTTATTGTACTTTTTGATATTTTATTTACAGTATATAATATACATTCGGTGTAATTTTTTATATTTTATGTACAGTATATTTAATATAATTAGTGTAGTTTTAATAGTTTTTTTACAGTATATATAACACATATTTGGTGTACTTTTTGATATTTTTTGTACAGTATGTAATATAGATTTACTCTAATTTTTGATAATTTATTTACAGTATATGAAATGTATTTGGTGTACTTTTTGTTAATATTATATGTACAATATATGAAATATATTTACTGTACTTTTTGATATTTTATGTACAGTATATAAGATATATTTGGTGTCCTTTTGATATTTTATGTAAATTTTATAATATATATTTGGTGAAATTTGTGATATTTTACATAGGGTGTGTAATATATATTTACTGTACTTTTTGATATTTTATTTACAGTAAATAATATACATTTGGTTTAATTTTTGATATTTTATGTACAGTATATTAAATATAATTACTGCAGTTTTTGATAGTTTATTTACAGCATATAAAACACAAATTTGGTGTACTTTTTGATATTTTATGTACAGAATGTAATATATATTTACTGTACATTTTGATAATTTATTTACAGTATATAAAATGTATTTGGTGTACTTTTAGTTAATATTATATGTACAATATATGAAATATATTTACTGTACATTTTGATATTTCATGTTCAGTATATAAGATATATTTGGTGTCCTTTTGATATTTTATGTAAATTATAAAATATATATTTGGTGTAGTTTGTGATATTTTACATAGGGTGTGTAATACATATTTACTGTATTTTTGGTATTTTCTTTACAGTAAATAATATATATTTGGTGTAATTTTTGATATTTTATGTACAGTATATTAAATATAATTAGTGTAGTTTTGATAGTTTATTTACAATATATATAACACATATTTGGTGTACTTTTTGATATTTTATGTACAGTATGTAATATATATTTACTGTAATTTTTGATAATTTATTTACTGTATATAAAATGTATTTGGTGTACTTTTAGTTAATATTATATGTACAATATATGAAATATATTTACTGTACATTTTGATATTTTATGTACAGTATATAATCTATATTTGGTGTCCTTTTGATATTTTATGTAAATTATATAATATATATTTGGTGTAGATTGTGATATTTTACATAGGGTGTGTAATATATATTTACTGTACTTTTTGGTATTTTCTTTACAGTAAATAATATATATTTGGTGTAATTTTTGATATTTTATGTACAGTATATTAAATATAATTAGTGTAGTTTTGATAGTTTATTTACAGTATATATAACACATATTTGGTGTACTTTTTGATATTTTATGTACAGTATGTAATATATATTTACTGTAATTTTGATAATTTATTTACAGTATATAAAATGAATTTGTTGTACTTTTAGTTAATATTATATATACAATATATGAAATACATTTACTGTACATTTTGATATTTTATGTACAGTATTGAAGATATATTTGGTGTCCTTTTGATATTTTATGTAAATTATATAATATATATTTGGTGTAGTTTGTGATATTTTACATAGGGTGTGTAATATATATTTAGTGTACTTTTTGATATTTTATTTACAGTAAATAATATACATTTGGTGTAATTTTTGATATTTTATGTACAGTATGTTAAATATAATTACTGCAGTTTTTGATAGTTTATTTACAGTATATATAACACATATTTGGTGTACTTTTTGATATTTTATGTACAGAATGTAATATATATTTACTGTACTTTTGATATTTTATTTACAGTATATAAAATGTATTTGGTGTACTTTTAGTTAATATTATATGTACAATATATGAAATATATTTACTGTACATTTTGTTATTTCATGTTCAGTATATAAGATATATTTGGTGTCCTTTTGATATTTTATGTAAATTATATAATATATATTTGGTGTAGTTTGTGATATTTTACATAGGGTGTGTAATATATATTTACTGTACTTTTTGGTATTTTCTTTACAGTAAATAATATATATTTGGTGTAATTTTTGATATTTTATGTACAGTATATTAAATATAATTAGTGTAGTTTTGATAGTTTATTTACAGTATATATAACACATATTTGGTGTACTTTTTGATATTTTATGTACAGTATGTAATATATATTTACTGTAATTTTTGATAATTTATTTACAGTATATAAAATGTATTTGGTGTACTTTATTTAATATTATATATACAATATATGAAATATATTTACTGTACATTTTGATACTTTATGCACAGTATAGAAGATATATTTGGTGTCCTTTTGATATTTTATGTAAATTATATAATATATATTTGGTGAAGTTTGTGATATTTTACATAGGGTGTGTAATATGTATTTACTGTACTTTTTGATATTTTGTTTACACTATATAAAATGTATTTGGTGTTCTTTTAGTTAACATTATATGTACAATATATGAAATATATTTACTGTAATTTTGATATTTTATGTACAGTATATAAGATATATTTGGTGTCCTTTTGATATTTTATGTAAATTATATAATATATATTTGGTGTAGATTGTGATATTTTACATAGGGTGTGTAAGATATATTTACTGTACTTTTTGATATTTTATTTACAGTAAATATTATACATTTGGTGTAATTTTTGATATTTTATGGACAGTATATTAAATATAATTACTGCAGTTTTTGATAGTTTATTTACAGTATATAAAACACAAATTTGGTGTACTTTTTGATATTTTATGTACAGAATGTAATATATATTTACTGTACATTTTGATATTTTACTTACAGTATATAAAATGTATTTGGTGTACTTTTAGTTAATATTATATGTACAATATATGAAATATATTTACTGTACATTTTGATATTTCATGTTCAGTATATAAGATATTTGGTGTAATTTTGATATTTTATGTAAATTATATAATATATATTTGGTGTAGTTTGTGATATTTTACATAGGGTGTGTAATATATATTTACTGTACTTTTTGGTATTTTCTTTACAGTAAATAATATATATTTGGTGTACTTTTTGATATTTTATGTACAGTATATTAAATATAATTAGTGTAGTTTTGATAGTTTATTTACAGTATATATAACACATATTTGGTGTACTTTTTGATATTTTATGTACAGTATGTAATATATATTTACTGTAATTTTTGATAATTTATTTACAGTATATAAAATGTATTTGGTGTACTTTTAGATAATATTATATATACAATATATGAAATATATTTACTGTACATTTTGATATTTTATGTACAGTATAGAAGATATATTTGGTGTCCTTTTGATATTTTATGTAAATTATATAATATATATTTGGTGAAGTTTGTGATATTTTACATAGGGTGTGTAATATATATTTACTGTACTTTTTGATATTTTATTTACAGTATATAAAATGTATTTGGTGTACTTTTAGTTAACATTATATGTACAATATATGAAATATATTTACTGTAATTTTGGTATTTTATGTACAGTATATAAGATATATTTGGTGTCCTTTTGATATTTTATGTAAATTATATAATATATATTTGGTGTAGATTGTGATATTTTACATAGGGTGTGTAAGATATATTTACTGTACTTTTTGATATTTTATTTACAGTAAATAGTATACATTTGGTGTAATTTTTGATATTTTATGTACAGTATATTATATATAATTACTGCAGTTTTTGATAGTTTATTTACAGTATATATAACACATATTTGGTGTACTTTTTGATATTTTATGTACAGAATGTAATATATATTTACTGAACTTTTGATATTTTATTTACAGTATATAAAATGTATTTGGTGTACTTTTAGTTAATATTATATGTACAATATAGGAAATATATTTACTGTACATTTTGATATTTCATGTTCAGTATATAAGGTATATTTGGTGTCCTTTTGATATTTTATGTAAATTATATAATATATATTTGGTGTAGATTGTGATATTTTACATAGGGTGTGTAAGATATATTTACTGTACTTTTTGATATTTTATTTACAGTAAATAATATACATTTGGTGTAATTTTTGATATTTTAGGTACAGTATATTACATATAATTACTGTGGATTTGATAGTTTATTTACAGTATATATTACACATATTTGGTGTACTTTTTGATATTTTATGTACAGTATGTAATATATATTTACTCTACTATTTGATATTTTATTTACAGTATATTAAATGTATTTGGTGTACTTTTAGTTAATATTATATGTACAATATATGAAATATATTTACGGTACATTTTGATATTTTATGTTCAGCATATAAGGTATATATGGTGTCCTTTTGATATTTTATGTAAATTACATAATATAAATTTGGTGTAGATTGTGATATTTTACATAGGGTGTGTAATATATATTTACTGTACATTTTGATATTTTATTTACACTATATAAAATATATTTGGTGTAATTTTAGTTAACATTATATGTACAATATATGAAATATATTTACTGTAATTTTGATATTTTTTGTACAGTATATAAGATATATTTGGTGTCCTTTTGATATTTAATGTAAATTATATAATATATATTTGGTGTAGATTGTGATATTTTACATAGGGTGTGTAAGATATATTTACTGTACTTTTTGATATTTTATTTACAGTAAATAATATACATTTGGTTTAATTTTTGATATTTTATGTACAGTACATTAAATATAATTACTGCAGTTTTTGATAGTTTATTTGCAGTATATAAAACACAAATTTGGTGTACTTTTTGATATTTTATGTACAGAATGTAATATATATTTGCTGTACATTTTGATATTTTATTTACAGTATATAAAATGTATTTGGTGTACTTTTAGTTAATATTATATGTACAATATATGAAATATATTTACTGTACATTTTGATATTTCATGTTCAGTATATAAGATATATTTGGTGTCCTTGTGATATTTTATGTAAATTATATAACATATATTTGGTGTAGTTTGTGATATTTTACATAGGGTGTGTAATATATATTTACTGTACTTTTTGGTATTTTCTTTACAGTAAATAATATATATTTGGTGTAATTTTTGATATTTTATGTACAGTATATTAAATATAATTAGTGTAGGTTTGATAGTTTATTTACAGTATATATAACACATATTTGCTGTACTTTTTGATATTTTATGTACAGTATGTAATATATATTTACTGTAATTTTTGATAATTTATTTACAGTATATAAAATGTATTTGTTGTACTTTTAGTTAATATTATATATACAATATATGAAATATACTTACTGTACATTTTGATATTTTATGTACAGTATAGAAGATATATTTGGTGTCCTTTTGATATTTTATGTAAATTATATAATATATATTTGGTGAAGTTTGTGATATTGTACATAAGGTGTTTAATATATATTTACTGTACTTTTTGATATTTTATTTACAGTATATAAAATGTATTTGGTGTACTTTTAGTTAACATTATATGTACAATATATGAAATCTATTTACTGTAATTTTGATATTTTATGTACAGTATATAAGATATATTTGGTGTCCTTTTGATATTTTATGTAAATTATATAATATATATTTGGTGTAGATTGTGATATTTTACATAGGGTGTGTAAGATATATTTACTGTACTTTTTGATATTTTATTTACAGTAAATAATATACATTTGGTGTAATTTTTGATATTTTATGTACAGTATATTAAACATAATTACTGCAGTTTTTGATAGTTTATTTACAGTATATATAACACATATTTGGTGTACTTTTGATATTTTATGTACAGAATGTAATATATATTTACTGTACTTTTGATATTTTATTTACAGTATATAAAATGTATTTGGTGTACTTTTAGTTAATATTATATGTACAATATATGAAATATATTTACTGTAGTTTTTGATATTTTATGTACAGTATATAAGATATATTTGGTGTCCTTTTGATATTTTATGTAAATTATATGATATATATTTGGTGTAGATTGTGATATTTTACATAGGGTGTGTAATATATATTTACTGTACTTTTTGATATTTTATTTACAGTAAATAATATACATTTGGTTTAATGTTTGATATTTTATGTACAGTATATTAAATATAATTACTGCAGTTTTTGATAGTTTATTTACAGTATATAAAACACAAATTTGGTGTACATTTGATATTTTATGTACAGAATGTAATATATATTTACTGTACATTTTGATATTTTATTTACAGTATATAAAATGTATTTGGTGTACTTTTAGTTAATATTATATGTTCAATATATGAAATATATTTACTGTACATTTTGATATTTCATGTTCAGTATATAAGATATATTTGGTGTCCTTTTGGTATTTTATGTAAATTATATAATATATATTTGGTGTAGTTGGTGATATTTTACATAGGGTGTGTAATATATATTTACCGTACTTTTTGGTATTTTCTTTACAGTAAATAATATATATTTGGTGTAATTTTTGATATTTTATGTACAGTATATTAAATATAATTAGTGTAGTTTTGATAGTTTATTTACAGTATATATAACACATATTTGGTGTACTTTTTGATATTTTATGTACAGTATGCAATATATATTTACTGTAATTTTTGATAATTTATTTACTGTATATAAAATGTATTTGGTGTACTTTTAGTTAATATTATATGTACAATATATGAAATATATTTACTGTACTTTTTGATATTTTATGTACAGTATATAATATATATTTGGTGTCCTTTTGATATTTTATGTAAATTATATAATATATATTTGTTGTAGATTGTGATATTTTACATAGGGTGTGTAATATATATTTACTGTACTTTTTGATATTTTATTCACAGTAAATAATATACATTTGGTTTAATTTTTGATATTTTATGTACGGTATATTAAATATAATTACTGCAGTTTTTGATAGTTTATTTACACTATATAAAACACAAATTTGGTGTACTTTTTGATATTTTATGTACAGAATGTAATATATATTTACTGTACTTTTGATATTTTATTTACAGTATATAAAATGTATTTGGTGTACTTTTAGTTAATATTATATGTACAATATATGAAATATATTTACTGTATATTTTGATATTTCATGTTCAGTATATAAGATATATTTGGTGTCCTTTTGATATTTTATGTAAATTATATAACATATATTTGGTGTAGTTTGTGATATTTTACATAGGGTGTGTAATATATATTTACTGTACTTTTTGGTATTTTCTGTACAGTAAATAATATATATTTGGTGTAATTTTTGATATTTTATGTACAGTATATTAAATATAATTAGTGTAGATTTGATAGTTTATTTACAGTATAGATAACACATATTTGGTGTACTTTTTGATATTTTATGTACAATATGTAATATATATTTAGTGTAATTTTTGATAATTTATTTACAGTATATAAAATGTATTTGGTGTACTTTTAGTTAATATTATATATACAATATATGAAATATATTTACTGTACATTTTGATATTTTATGTACAGTATAGAAGATATATTTGGTTTCCTTTTGATATTTTATGTAAATTATATAATATATATTTGGTGAAGTTTGTGATATTTTACATAGGGTGTGTAATATATATTTACTGTATTTTTGATATTTTATTTACAGTATATAATATACATTTGGTGTAATTTTTGATATGTTATGTACAGTATATTAAATATAATTACTGTAGTTTTTGATAGTTTATTTACAGTATATATTACACATATTTGGTGTACTTTTTGATATTTTATGTACAGTATGTAATTTATATTTACTGTATATTTGATATTTTATTTACAGTATATAAAATGTATTTGGTGTACTTTTAGTTAATATTATATGTACAATATAGGAAATATATTTACTGTACATTTTGATATTTTATGTAAACTATATAAGATATATTTGGTGTCCTTTTGATATTTTATGTAAATTATATAATATATATTTGGTGTAGATTGTGATATTTTACATAGGGAGTGTAAGATATATTTACTGTACTTTTTGATATTTTATTTACAGTAAATAATATACTTTTGGTGTAATTTTTGATATTTTATTTACAGTATATTATATATAATTACTGTGGATTTGATAGTTTATTTACAGTATATATTACACATATTTGGTGTACTTTTTGATATTTTATGTACAGTATGTAATATATATTTACTGTAATTTTTGATAATTTATTTACAGTTTATAAAATGTATTCGGTGTACTTTTAGTTAATATTATATATACAATATATGAAATATATTTACTGTACATTTTGATATTTTATGTACAGTATAGAAGATATATTTGGTGTCCTTTTGATATTTTATGTAAATTATATAATATATATTTGGTGAAGTTTGTGATATTTTACATAGGGTGTGTAATATATATTTACTGTACTTTTTGATATTTTATTTACTGTATATAAAATGTATTTGGTGTGCTTTTAGTTAATATTATATGTACAATATATGAAATATATTTACTGTACTTTTTGATATTTTATGTACAGTATTATATATATTCTTGGTGTCCTTTTGATATTTTATGTAAATTATATAATATATATTTGTTGTAGATTGTGATATTTTACATAGGGTGTGTAATATATATTTACTATACTTTTTGGTATTTTCTTTACAGTAAATAATATATATTTGGTGTAATTTTTGATATTTTATGTACAGTATATTTAATATAATTAGTGTAGTTTTGATAGTTTATTTACAGTATATATAACACATATTTGGTGTACTTTTTGATATTTTATGTACAGTATGTAATATATATTTACTGTAATTTTTGATAATTTATTTACAGTATATAAAATGTATTTGGTGTACTTTATTTAATATTATATATACAATATATGAAATATATTTACTGTACATTTTGATACTTTATGCACAGTATAGAAGATATATTTGGTGTCCTTTTGATATTTTATGTAAATTATATAATATATATTTGGTGAAGTTTGTGATACTTTACATAGGGTGTGTAATATATATTTACTGTACTTTTTGATATTTTGTTTACAGTATATAAAATGTATTTGGTGTACTTTTAGTTAACATTATATGTACAATATATGAAATATATTTACTGTAATTTTGATATTTTATGTACAGTATATAAGATATATTTGGTGTCCTTTTGATATTTTATGTAAATTATATAATATATATTTGGTGTAGATTGTGATATTTTACATAGGGTGTGTAAGATATATTTACTGTACTTTTTGATATTTTATTTACAGTAAATATTATACATTTGGTGTAATTTTTGATATTTTAAGTACAGTATATTAAATATAATTACTGCAGTTTATGATAGTTTATTTACAGTATATATAACACATATTTGGTGTACTTTTTGATATTTTATGTACAGAATGTAATATATATTTACTGTACTTTTGATATTTTATTTACAGTATATAAAATGTATTTGGTGTACTTTTAGTTAATATTATATGTACAATATATGAAATATATTTACTGTACTTTTTGATATTTCATGTTCAGTATATAAGGTATATTTGGTGTCCTTTTGATATTTTATGTAATTTATATAATATATATTTGGTGTAGTTTGTGATATTTTACATAGGGTGTGTAATATATATTTACTGTACTTTTTGGTATTTTCTTTACAGTAAATAATATATATTTGGTGTAATTTTTGATATTTTATGTACAGTATATTAAATATAATTAGTGTAGTTTTGATAGTTTAATTACAGTATATATTACACATATTTGGTGTACTTTTTGATATTTTATGTACAGTATCTAATATATATTTACTGTATTTCTGTTGCTTTATTTACAGTATATAAAATGTATTTGGTGTACTATTAGTTAATATTATATGTACAATACAGGAAATATATTTACTGTACATTTTGATATTTTATGTACACTATATAAGATATATTTGGTGTCCTTTTGATATTTTATGTAAATTATATAATATATATTTGGTGTAGATTGTGATATTTTACATAGGGAGTGTAAGATATATTTACTGTACTTTTTGATATTTTATTTACAGTAAATAATATACTTTTGGTGTAATTTTTGATATTTTATGTACAGTATATTATATATAATTACTGTGGATTTGATAGTTTATTTACAGTATATATTACACATATTTGGTGTACTTTTTGATATTTTATGTACAGTATGTAATACATATTTACTGTAATTTTTGATAATTTATTTACAGTTTATAAAATGTATTTGGTGTACTTTTAGTTAATATTATATATACAATATATGAAATATATTTACTGTACATTTTGATATTTTATGTACAGTATAGAAGATATATTTGGTGTCCTTTTGATATTTTATGTAAATTATATAATATATATTTGGTGAAGTTTGTGATATTTTACATAGGGTGTGTAATATATATTTACTGTACTTTTTGATATTTTATTTACAGTATATAAAATGTATTTGGTGTACTTTTAGTTAATATTATATGTACAATATATGAAATATATTTACTGTACATTTTGATATTTCATGTTCAGTATATAAGGTATATTTGGTGTCCTTTTGATATTTTATGTAAATTATATAATACATATTTGGTGTAGATTGTGATATTATACATAGGGTGTGTAAGATATATTTACTGTACTTTTTGATATTTTATTTACGGTAAATAATATACATTTGGTGTAATTTTTGATATTTTATGTACAGTATATTAAATATAATTACTGCAGTTTTTGATACTTTATTTACAGTATATAAAACACAAATTTGGTGTACTTTTTGATATATTATGTACAGAATGTAATATATATTTACTGTACATTTTGATATTTTATTTACAGTATATAAATTGTATTTGGTGTACTTTTAGTTAATATTAAATGTACAATATATGAAATATATTTACTGTACATTTTGATATTTCATGTTCAGTATATAAGATATATTTGGTGTCCTTTTGATATTTAATGTAAATTATATAACATATATTTGGTGTAGTTTGTGATATTTTACATAGGGTGTGTAATATATATTTACTGTACTTTTTGGTATTTTCTTTACAGTAAATAATATATATTTGGTGTAATATTTGATATTTTATGTACAGTATATTAAATATAATTAGTGTAGTTTTGATAGTTTATTTACAGTATATATAACACATATTTGGTGTACTTTTTGATATTTTATGTACAGTATGTAATATATATTTACTGTAATTTTTGATAATTTATTTACAGTATATAAAATGTATTTGGTGTACTTTTAGTTAATATTATATATACAATATATGAAATATATTTACTGTACATTTTGATATTTTATGTACAGTATAGAAGATATATTTGGTGTCCTTTTGATATTTTATATAAATTATATAATATATATTTGGTGAAGTTTGTGATATTTTACATAGGGTGTGTAATATATATTTACTGTATTTTTGATATTTTATTTACAGTATATAAAATGTATTTGGTGTACTTTTAGTTAACATTTTATGTACAATATATGAAATATATTTACTGTAATTTTGATACTTTATGTACAGTATATAAGATATATTTTGTGTCCTTTTGATATTTTATGTAAATTATATAATATATATTTGGTGTAGATTGTGATATTTTACATAGGGTGTGTAAGATATATTTACTGTACTTTTTGATATTTTATTTACAGTAAATAATATACATTTGGTGTAATTTTTGATATTTTATGTACAGTATATTAAACATAATTACTGCAGTTTTTGATAGTTTATTTACAGTATATATAACACATATTTGGTGTACTTTTTGATATTTTATGTACAGAATGTAATATATATTTACTGTACTTTTGATATTTTATTTACAGTATATAAAATGTATTTGGTGTACTTTTAGTTAATATTATATGTACAATATATGAAATATATTTACTGTACATTTTGATATTTCATGTTCAGTATATAAGGTATATTTGGTGTCCTTTTGATATTTTATGTAATTTATATAATATATATTTGGTGTAGATTGTGATATTTTACATAGGGAGTGTAAGATATATTTACTGTACTTTTTGATATTTTATTTACAGTAAATAATATACATTTGGTGTAATTTTTGATATTTTATGTACAGTATATTATATATAATTACTGTGGATTTGATAGTTTATTTACAGAATATATTACACATATTTGGTGTACTTCTTGATATTTTATGTACAGTATGTAATATATATTTACTCTACTATTTGATATTTTATTTACAGTATATAAAATGTATTTGGTGTACTTTTAGTTAATATTATATGTACAATATATGAAATATATTTACGGTACATTTTGATATTTTATGTTCAGCATATAAGGTATATATGGTGTCCTTTCGATATTTTATGTAAATTACATAATATAAGTTTGGTGTAGATTGTGATATTTTACATAGGGTGTGTAATATATATTTACTGTACATTTTGATATTTTATTTACACTATATAAAATATATTTGGTGTACTTTTAGTTAACATTATATGTACAATATATGAAATATATTTACTGTAATTTTGATATTTTATGTACAGTATAAGATATATTTGGTGTCCTTTTGATATTTTATGTAAATTATATAATATATATTTGGTGTAGATTGTGATATTTTACATAGGGTGTGTAAGATATATTTACTGTACTTTTTGATATTTTATTTACAGTAAATAATATACATTTGGTTTAATTTTTGATATTTTATGTACAGTATATTAAATATAATTACTGCAGTTTTTGATAGTTTATTTACAGTATATAAAACTCAAATTTGGTGTACTTTTTGATATTTTATGTACAGAATGTAATATATATTTACTGTACATTTTGATATTTTACTTACAGTATATAAAATGTATTTGGTGTACTTTTAGTTAATATTATTTGTACAATATATGAAATATATTTACTGTACATTTTGATATTTCATGTTCAGTATATAAGATATATTTGGTGTCCTTTTGATATTTTATGTAAATTATATAATATATATTTGGTGTAGTTTGTGATTTTTACATAGGGTGTGTAAGATATATTTACTGTACTTTTTGGTATATTCTTTACAGTAAATAATATATATTTGGTGTAATTTTTGATATTTTATGTACAGTATATTAAATATAATTAGTGTAGTTTTGATAGTTTATTTACAGTATATATAACACATATTTGGTGTACTTTTTGATATTTTACGTACAGTATGTAATATATATTTACTCTACTATTTGATATTTTATTTACAGTATATAAAATGTATTTGGTGTACTTTTAGTTAATATTATATATACAATATATGAACTATATTTACTGTACATTTTGATATTTTATGTACAATATAGAAGATATATTTGGTGTCCTTTTGATATTTTATGTAAATTATATAATATATATTTGGTGAAGTTTGTGATATTTTACATAGGGTGTGTAATATATATTTACTGTACTTTTTGATATTTTATTTACAGTATATAAAATGTATTTGGTGTACTTTTAGTTAAAATTATATATACAATATATGAAATATATTTACTGTACATTTTGATATTTCATGTTCAGTATATAAGGTATATTTGGTGTCCTTTTGATATTTTATGTAAATTATATAATATATATTTGGTGTAGATTGTGATATTTTACATAGGGTGTGTAAGATATGTTTACTGTACTTTTTGATATTTTATTTACAGTAAATAATATACATTTGGTGTAATTTTTGATATTTTATGTACAGTATATTATATATAATTACTGTGGATTTGATAGTTTATTTACAGTATATATTACACATATTTGGTGTACTTTTTGATATTTTACATACAGTATGTAATATATATTTACTCTACTATTTGATATTTTATTTACAGTATATAAAATGTATTTGGTGTACTTTTAGTTAATATTATATGTACAATATATGAAATATATTTACGGTACATTTTGATATTTTGTTTTCAGCATATAAGGTATATATGGTGTCCTTTTGATATTTTATGTAAATTACATAATATAAATTTGGTGTAGATTGTGATATTTTACATAGGGTGTGTAATATATATTTACTGTACATTTTGATATTTTATTTACACTATATAAAATATATTTGGTGTACTTTTATTTAACATTATATGTACAATATATGAAATATATTTACTGTAATTTTGATATTTTATGTACAGTATATAAGATATATTTGGTGTCCTTTTGATATTTTATGTAAATTATATAATATATATTTGGTGTAGATTGTGATATTTTACATAGGGTGTGTAAGATATATTTACTGTACTTTTTGATATTTTATTTAGAGTAAATAATATACATTTGGTGTAATTTTTGATATTTTATGTACAGTATATTAAATATAATTACTGCAGATTTTGATAGTTTATTTACCGTATATAAAACACAAATTTGGTGTACTTTTTGATATTTTATGAACAGAATGTAATATAAATTTACTGTACATTTTGATATTTTATTTACAGTATATAAAATGTATTTGGTGTACTTTTAGTTAATATTATATGTACAATATATGAAATATATTTACTGTACATTTTGATATTTCATATTCAGTATATAAGATATAGTGGTTGTCCTTTTGATATTTTATGTAAATCATATAACATATATTTGTTATAGTTTGTGATATTTTACATAGGGTGTGTAATATATATTTACTGTACTTTTTGGTATTTTCTTTACAGTAAATAATATATATTTGGTGTAATTTTTGATATTTTATGTACAGTATATTAAATATAATTAGTGTAGTTTTGATAGTTTATTTACAGTATATATAACACATATTTGGTGTACTTTTGATATTTTATGTACAGTATGTAATATATATTTACTGTAATGTTTGATAACTTATTTACAGTATATAAAATTTATTTGCTGTACTTTTATATAATATTATATGTACAATATATGAAATATATTTACTGTACATTTTGATATTTTATGTACAGTATAGAAGATATATTTGGTGTCCTTTTGATATTTTATGTAAATTATATAATATATATTTGGTGAAGTTTGTGATATTTTACATAGGGTGTGTAATATATATTTACTGTACTTTTTGATATTTTATTTACAGTATATAAAATGTATTTGGTGTACTTTTAGTTAACATTATATGTACAATATATGAAATATATTTACTGTATATTTTGATATTTCATGTTCAGTATATAAGGTATATTTGGTGTCCTTTTGATATTTTATGTAAATTATATAATATATATTTGGTGTAGATTGTGATATTTTACATAGGGTGTGTAAGGTATATTTACTGTACTTTTTGATATTTTATTTACGGTAAATAATATACATTTGGTGTAATTTTTGATATTTTATGTACAGTATATTAAATATAATTACTGCAGTTTTTGATACTTTATTTACAGTATATAAAACACAAATTTGGTGTACTTTTTGATATATTATGTACAGAATGTAATATATATTTACTGTACATTTTGATATTTTATTTACAGTATATAAATTGTATTTGGTGTACTTTTAGTTAATATTAAATGTACAATATATGAAATATATTTACTGTACATTTTGATATTTCATGTTCAGTATATAAGATATATTTGGTGTCCTTTTGATATTTAATGTAAATTATATAACATATATTTGGTGTAGTTTGTGATATTTTACATAGGGTGTGTAATATATATTTACTGTACTTTTTGGTATTTTCTTTACAGTAAATAATATATATTTGGTGTAATTTTTGATATTTTATGTACAGTATATTAAATATAATTAGTGTAGTTTTGATAGTTTAATTACAGTATTTATTACACATATTTGGTGTACTTTTTGATATTTTATGTACAGTATCTAATATATATTTACTGTATTTCTGTTGCTTTATTTACAGTATATAAAATGTATTTGGTGTACTATTAGTTAATATTATATGTACAATATAGGAAATATATTTACTGTACATTTTGATATTTTATGTACACTATATAAGATATATTTGGTGTCCTTTTGATATTTTATGTAAATTATATAATATATATTTGGTGTAGATTGTGATATTTTACATAGGGAGTGTAAGATATATTTACTGTACTTTTTGATATTTTATTTACAGTAAATAATATACTTTTGGTGTAATTTTTGATATTTTATGTACAGTATATTATATATAATTACTGTGGATTTGATAGTTTATTTACAGTATATATTACACATATTTGGTGTACTTTTTGATATTTTATGTACAGTATGTAATACATATTTACTGTAATTTTTGATAATTTATTTACAGTTTATAAAATGTATTTGGTGTACTTTTAGTTAATATTATATATACAATATATGAAATATATTTACTGTACATTTTGATATTTTATGTACAGTATAGAAGATATATTTGGTGTCCTTTTGATATTTTATGTAAATTATATAATATATATTTGGTTAAATTTGTGATATTTTACATAGGGTGTGTAATATATATTTACTGTACTTTTTGATATTTTATTTACAGTATATAAAATGTATTTGGTGTACTTTTAGTTAATATTATATGTACAATATATGAAATATATTTACTGTACATTTTGATATTTCATGTTCAGTATATAAGGTATATTTGGTGTCCTTTTGATATTTTATGTAAATTATATAATATATATTTGGTGTAGATTGTGATATTTTACATAGGGTGTGTAAGATATATTTACTGTACTTTTTGATATTTTATTTACGGTAAATAATATACATTTGGTGTAATTTTTGATATTTTATGTACAGTATATTAAATATAATTACTGCAGTTTTTGATACTTTATTTACAGTATATAAAACACAAATTTGGTGTACTTTTTGATATATTATGTACAGAATGTAATATATATTTACTGTACATTTTGATATTTTATTTACAGTATATAAATTGTATTTGGTGTACTTTTAGTTAATATTAAATGTACAATATATGAAATAGATTTACTGTACATTTTGATATTTCATGTTCAGTATATAAGATATATTTGGTGTCCTTTTGATATTTAATGTAAATTATATAACATATATTTGGTGTAGTTTGTGATATTTTACATAGGGTGTGTAATATATATTTACTGTACTTTTTGGTATTTTCTTTACAGTAAATAATATATATTTGGTGTAATTTTTGATATTTTATGTACAGTATATTAAATATAATTAGTGTAGTTTTGATAGTTTATTTACAGTATATATAACACATATTTGGTGTACTTTTTGATATTTTATGTACAGTATCTAATATATATTTACTGTATTTTTGTTGCTTTATTTACAGTATATAAAATGTATTTGGTGTACTTTTAGTTAATATTATATATACCATATATGAAATATATTTACTGTATATTTTGATATTTTATGTACAGTATAGAAGATATATTTGGTGTCCATTTGATATTTTATGTAAATTATATAATATATATTTGGTGAAGTTTGTGATATTTTACATAGTGTGTGTAATATATATTTACTGTATTTTTGATATTTTATTTACAGTATATAAAATGTATTTGGTGTACTTTTAGTTAACATTTTATGTACAATATATGAAATATATTTACTTTAATTTTGATATTTTATGTACAGTATATAAGATATATTTGGTGTCCTTTTGATATTTTATGTAAATTATATAATATATATTTGGTGTAGATTGTGATATTTTACATAGGGTGTGTAAGATATATTTACTGTACTTTTTGATATTTTATTTACGGTAAATAATATACATTTGGTGTAATTTTTGATATTTTATGTACAGTATATTAAATATAATTACTGCAGTTTTTGATACTTTATTTACAGTATATAAAACACAAATTTGGTGTACTTTTTGATATATTATGTACAGAATGTAATATATATTTACTGTACATTTTGATATTTTATTTACAGTATATAAATTGTATTTGGTGTACTTTTAGTTAATATTAAATGTACAATATATGAAATAGATTTACTGTACATTTTGATATTTCATGTTCAGTATATAAGATATATTTGGTGTCCTTTTGATATTTAATGTAAATTATATAACATATATTTGGTGTAGTTTGTGATATTTTACATAGGGTGTGTAATATATATTTACTGTACTTTTTGGTATTTTCTTTACAGTAAATAATATATATTTGGTGTAATTTTTGATATTTTATGTACAGTATATTAAATATAATTAGTGTAGTTTTGATAGTTTATTTACAGTATATATAACACATATTTGGTGTACTTTTTGATATTTTATGTACAGTATCTAATATATATTTACTGTATTTTTGTTGCTTTATTTACAGTATATAAAATGTATTTGGTGTACTTTTAGTTAATATTATATATACCATATATGAAATATATTTACTGTATATTTTGATATTTTATGTACAGTATAGAAGATATATTTGGTGTCCATTTGATATTTTATGTAAATTATATAATATATATTTGGTGAAGTTTGTGATATTTTACATAGGGTGTGTAATATATATTTACTGTATTTTTGATATTTTATTTACAGTATATAAAATGTATTTGGTGTACTTTTAGTTAACATTTTATGTACAATATATGAAATATATTTACTTTAATTTGGATATTTTATGTACAGTATATAAGATATATTTGGTGTCCTTTTGATATTTTATGTAAATTATATAATATATATTTGGTGTAGATTGTGATATTTTACATAGGGTGTGTAAGATATATTTACTGTACTTTTTGATATTTTATTTACAGTAAATAATATACATTTGGTGTAATTTTTGATATTTTATGTACAGTATATTAAACATAATTACTGCAGTTTTTGATAGTTTATTTGCAGTATATATAACACATATTTGGTGTACTTTTTGATATTTTATGTACAGAATGTAATATATATTTACTGAAGTTTTGATATTTTATTTACAGTATATAAAATGTATTTGGTGTTCTTTTAGTTAATATTATATGTACAATATAGGAAATATATTTACTGTACATTTTGATATTTCATGTTCAGTATATAAGGTATATTTGGTGTCCTTTTGATATTTTATGTAAATTATATAATATATATTTGGTGTAGATTGTGATATTTTACATAGGGTGTGTAAGATATATTTACTGTACTTTTTGATATTTTATTTACAGTAAATAATATACATTTGGTGTAATTTTTGATATTTTATGTACAGTATATTATATATAATTACTGTGGATTTGATAGTTTATTTACAGTATATATTACACATATTTGGTGTACTTTTTGATATTTTATGTACAGTATGTAATATATATTTACTCTACTATTTGATATTTTATTTACAGTATATAAAATGTATTTGGTGTATTTTAGTTAATATTATATGTACAATATATGAAATATATTTACGGTACATTTTGATATTTTGTGTTCAGCATATAAGATATATATGGTGTCCTTTTGATATTTTATGTAAATTACATAATATAAATTTGGTGTAGATTGTGATATTTTACATAGGGTGTGTAATATATATTTACTGTACATTTTGATATTTTATTTACACTATATAAAATATATTTGGTGTACTTTTAGTTAACATTATATGTACAATATATGAAATATATTTACTGTAATTTTGATATTTTTTGTACAGTATATAAGATATATTTGGTGTCCTTTTGATATTTAATGTAAATTACATAATATATATTTGGTGTAGATTGTGATATTTTACATAGGGTGTGTAAGATATATTTACTGTATTTTTGATATTTTATTTACAGTAAATAATATACATTCGGTTTAAATTTTGATATTTTATGTACAGTACATTAAATATAATTACTGCAGTTTTTGATAGTTTATTTACAGTATATAAAACACAAATTTGGTGTACTTTTTGATATTTTATGTACAGAATGTAATATATATTTACTGTACATTTTGATATTTTATTTACAGTATATAAAATGTATTTGGTGTACTTTTAGTTAATATTATATGTACAATATATGAAATATATTTACTGTACATTTTGATATTTCATGTGCAGTATATAAGATATATTTGGTGTCCTTTTGATATTTTATGTAAATTATATAATATATATTTGGTGTAGTTTGTGATATTTTACATAGGGTGTGTAATATATATTTACTGTACTTTTTGGTATTTTCTTTACAGTAAATAATATATATTGGTGTAATTTTTGATATTTTATGTACAGTATATTAAATATTATTAGTGTAGATTTGATAGTTTATTTACAGTATATATAACACATATTTGGTGTACTTTTTGATATTTTATGTACAGTATGTAATATATATTTACTGTAATTTTTGATAATTTATTTACAGTATATAAAATGTATTTGGTGTACTTTTAGTTAATATTATATATACAATATATGAAATATACTTACTGTACATTTTGATATTTTATGTACAGTATAGAAGATATATTTGGTGTCCTTTTGATATTTTATGTAAATTATATAATATATATTTGGTGAAGTTTGTGATATTGTACATAGGGTGTGTAATATATATTTACTGTACTTTTTGATATTTTATTTACAGTATATAAAATGTATTTGGTGTACTTTTAGTTAACATTATATGTACAATATATGAAATCTATTTACTGTAATTTTGATATTTTATGTACAGTTTATAAGATATATTTGGTGTCCTTTTGATATTTTATGTAAATTATATAATATATATTTGGTGTAGATTGTGATATTTTACATAGGGTGTGTAAGATATATTTATTGTACTTTTTGATATTTTCTTTACAGTAAATAATATATATTTGGTGTAATTTTTGATATTTTATGTACAGTATATTTAATATAATTAGTGTAGTTTTAATAGTTTATTTAGAGTATATATAACACATATTTGGTGTACTTTTTCATATTTTTTGTACAGTATGTAATATAGATTTACTGTAATTTTTGATAATTTATTTATAATATATAAAATGTATTTGGTGTACTTTTAGTTAATATTATATGTACAATATATGAAATATATTTACTGTACTTTTTGATATTTTATGTACAGTATATAAGATATATTTGGTGTCCTTTTGATATTTTATGTAAATTATATAATATATATTTGGTGTAGATTGTGATATTTTACATAGGGTGTGTAAGATATATTTACTGTACTTTTTGATATTTTATTTACAGTAAATAATATACATTTGGTGTAATTTTTGATATTTTATGTACAGTATATTAAATATAATTACTGCAGTTTTTGATAGTTTATTTACAGTATATAAAACACAAATTTGGTGTACTTTTTGATATTTTATGTACAGAATGTGATATATATTTACTGTACATTTTGATATTTTATTTACAGTATATAAAATGTATTTGGTGTACTTTTAATTAATATTATATGTACAATATATGAAATATATTTACTGTACATTTTGATATTTCATATTCAGTATATAAGATATATTTGGTGTCCTTTTGATATTTTATGTAAATTATATAATATATATTTGGTGTAGTTTGTGATATTTTACATAGGGTGTGTAATATATATTTACTGTACTTTTTGGTATTTTCTTTACAGTAAATAATATATATTTGGTGTAATTTTTGATATTTTATATACAGTATATTAAATATAATTACTGTAGTTTTTGATAGTTTATTTACAGTATATATAACACATATTTGGTGTACTTTTTGATATATTATGTACAGTATGTAATATATATTTACTGTAATTTTTGATAATTTATTTACTGTATATAAAATGTATTTGGTGTACTTTTAGTTAATATTATATGTACAATATATGAAATATATTTACTGTACTTTTTGATAATTTATGTACAGTATAATATATATATTTGGTGTCCTTTTGATATTTTATGTAAATTATATAATATATATTTGGTGTAGATTGTGATATTTTACATAGGGTGTGTAATGTATATTTACTGTACTTTTTGATATTTTATTTACAGTAAATAATATACATTTGGTTTAATTTTTGATATTTTATGTACAGTATATTAAATATAATTACTGCAGTTTTTGATAGTTTATTTACAGTATATAAAACACAAATTTGGTGTACTTTTTGATATTTTATGTACAGAATGTAATATATATTTACTGTACTTTTGATACTTTATTTACAGTATATAAAATGTATTTGGTGTACTTTTAGTTAATATTATATGTACAATATATGAAATATATTTACTGTACATTTTGATATTTCATGTTCAGTATATAAGATATAATTGGTGTCGTTTTGATATTTTATGTAAATTATATAATATATATTTGGTGTAGTTTGTGATATTTTACATAGGGTGTGTAATATATATTTACTGTACTTTTTGGTATTTTCTTTACAGTAAATAATATATATTTGGTGTAATTTTTGATATTTTATGTACAGTATATTAAGTATAATTAGTGTAGTTTTGATAGTTTATTTACAGTATATATAACACATATTTGGTGTACTTTTTGATATTTTATGTACAGTATGCAATATATATTTACTGTAATTTTTGATAATTTATTTACTGTATATAAAATGTATTTGGTGTACTTTTAGTTAATATTATATGTACAATATATGAAATATATTTACTGTACTTTTTGATATTTTATGTACACTATATAATATATATTTGGTGTCCTTTTGATATTTTATGTAAATTATATAATATATATTTGTTGTAGATTGTGATATTTTACATAGGGTGTGTAGTATATATTTACTGTACTTTTTGATATTTTATTCACAGTAAATAATATACATTTGGTTTAATTTTTGATATTTTATGTACAGTATGTTAAATATAATTACTGCAGTTTTAGATAGTTTATTTACACTATATAAAACACAAATTTGGTGTACTTTTTGATATTTTATGTACAGAATGTAATGTATATTTACTGTATATTTGATATTTTATTTACAGTATATAAAATGTATTTGGTGTACTTTTAGTTAATATTATATGTACAATATATGAAATATATTTACTATACATTTTGATATTTCATGTTCAGTATATAAGATATATTTGGTGTCCTTTTGATATTTTATGTAAATTATATAACATATATTTGGTGTAGTTTGTGATATTTTACATAGGGTGTGTAACATATATTTACTGTACTTTTTGGTATTTTCTGTACAGTAAATAATATATATTTGGTGTAATATTTGATATTTTATGTACAGTATATTAAATATAATTAGTGTAGTTTTGATAGTTTATTTACAGTATTTATAACACATATTTGGTGTACTTTTTGATATTTTATGTACAATATGTAATATATATTTACTGTAATTTTTGATAATTTATTTACAGTATATAAAATGTATTTGGTGTACTTTTAGTTAATATTATATATACAATATATGAAATATATTTACTGTACATTTTGATATTTTATGTACAGTATAGAAGATATATTTGGTGTCCTTTTGATATTTTATGTAAATTATATAATATATATTTGGTGAAGTTTGTGATATTTTACATAGGGTGTGTAATATATATTTACTGTACTTTTTGATATTTTATTTACAGTATATAATATACATTTGGTGTAATTTTTGATATTTTATGTACAGTATATTAAATATAATTACTGTAGTTTTTGATAGTTTATTTACAGTATATATTACACATATTTGGTGTACTTTTTGATATTTTATGTACAGTATGTAATTTATATTTACTGTATTTTTGATATTTTATTTACAGTATATAAAATGTATTTGGTGTACTTTTAGTTAATGTTATATGTACAATATAGGAAATATATTTACTGTACATTTTGATATTTTATGTACACTATATAAGATATATTTGGTGTCCTTTTGATATTTTATGTAAATTATATAATATATATTTGGTGTAGTTTGTGATATTTTACATAGGGTGTGTTATATATATTTGCTGTACTTTTTGGTATTTTCTTTACAGTAAATAATATATATTTGGTGTAATTTTTGATATTTTATGTACAGTATATTAAATATAATTAGTGTAGCTTTGATAGTTTATTTACAGTATATATAACACATATTTGGTGTAGTTTTTGATATTTTATGTACAGTATGTAATATATATTCACTGTAATTTTTGATATTTTATTTACACTATATAAAATGTATTTGGTGTACTTTTAGTTAATATTATATGTACAATATATGAAATATATTTACTGTACCTTTTGATATTTTATGTACAGTATATGAGATATATTTGGTGTCCTTTGATATTTATTGTGAATTATAAAATATATACTTGGTGTAGTTTTTGATATTTTACATAGTGTGTGTCATATATATTCACTGTCCTTTTTGATATTTTATTTACGGTATATAATATACATTTGGTGTGATTTTTGAAATTTTATGTACAGTATATTAAATATAATTACTGTAGTTTTTGATAGTTTACAGTATATATAACACATATTTGGTGTACTTTTTGATATTTTATGTACAGTATGTAATATATATTTACTGTAATTTTTGATATTTTATTTACAGTATATAAAATGTATTTGGTGTACTTTTAGTTAATATTATATGTACAATATATGAAATATATTTACTGTACTTTTTGATATTTTATGTACAGTATATGAGATATATTTGGTGTCCTTTGATATTTATTGTAAATTATAAAATATATACTTGGTGTAGTTTTTGATATTTTACATAGTGTGTGTCATATATATTCACTGTCCTTTTTGATATTTTATTTACGGTATATAATATACATTTGGTGTGATTTTTGAAATTTTATGTACAGTATATTAAATATAATTACTGTAGTTTTTGATAGTTTACAGTATCTATAACACATATTTGGTGTACTTTTTGATATTTTATGTACAGTATGTAATATATATTTACTGTAATTTTTGATATTTTATTTACAGAATATAAAATGTATTTGGTGTACTTTTAGTTAATATTATAAGTACAATATATGTAATATATTTACTGTACTTTTTGATATTTTACATACAGTATATAAGATATATTTGGTGCCCTTCCGATATTTTTTGTAAATTATATAATATATATTTGGTGTAAATTTGAATATTTTACATAGGTTGTGTAATATATATTTACTGTATTTTGGATATTTTATTTACACCATATAATGTACATTTGGAGTAATTTTTGATATTTTATGTACAGTATATTGAATATAATTACTGTAGTCTTTAATAGTTTATTTACAGTATATATAACACATATTTGGTGTACTTTTTGATATTTTATGTACAGTATGTAATATATATTTACTGTAATTTTTGATATTTTATTTACAGTATATAAAATGTATTTGGTGTACTTTTAGTTAATATTATATGTACAATATATGAAATATATTTACTGTACTTTTTGATATTTTATGTACAGTATATGAGATATATTTGGTGTCCTTTGATATTTACTGTAAATTATAAAATATATACTTGGTGTAGTTTTTGATATTTTACATAGTGTGTGTCATATATATTCACTGTCCTTTTTGATATTTTATTTACGGTATATAATATACATTTGGTGTGATTTTTGAAATTTTATGTACAGTATATTAAATATAATTACTGTAGTTTTTGATAGTTTACAGTATATATAACACATATTTGGTGTACTTTTTGATATTTTATGTACAGTATGTAATATATATTTACTGTAATTTTTGATAATTTATTTACAGTATATAAAATATATTTGGTGTACTTTCAGTTAATATTATATGTACAATATATGAAATATATTTACTGTACTTTTTGATATTTTATGTACAGTATATGAGATATATTTGGTGTCCTTTGATATTTATTGTAAATTATAAAATATATACTTGGTGTAGTTTTTGATATTTTACATAGTGTGTGTCATATATATTCACTGTCCTTTTTGATATTTTATTTACGGTATATAATATACATTTGGTGTGATTTTTGAAATTTTATGTACATTATATTAAATATAATTACTGTAGTTTTTGATAGTTTACAGTATATATAACACATATTTGGTGTACTTTTTGATATTTTATGTACAGTATGTAATATATATTTACTGTAATTTTTGATATTTTATTTACAGTATATAAAATGTATTTGGTGTACTTTTAGTTAATATTATATGTACAATATATGTAATATATTTACTGTACTTTTTGGTATTTTACATACAGTATATAAGATATATTTGGTGACCTTCCGATATTTTTTGTAAATTATATAATATATATTTGGTGTAAATTTGGATATTTTACATAGGGTGTGTAATATATATTTACTGTATTTTGGGTATTTTATTTACACCATATAATGTGCATTTGGAGTAATTTTTGATATTTTATGTACAGTATATTGAATATAATTACTGTAGTTTTAATAGTTTATTTACAGTATATATAACACATATTTGGTGTACTTTTTGATATTTTATGTATAGTATGTAATATATATTTACTGTACTTTTTGATATTTTATTTACAGTATATAAAATGTATTTGGTGTACTTTTAGTTAATATTATATGTACAATATATGAAATATATTTACTGTACTTTTTGATATTTTATGTACAGTATATGAGATATATTTGGTGTCCTTTGATATTTATTGTGAATTATAAAATATATACTTGGTGTAGTTTTTGATATTTTACATAGTGTGTGTCATATATATTCACTGTCCTTTTTGATATTTTATTTGCGGTATATAATATACACTTGGTGTGATATTTGAAATTTTATGTACAGTATATTAAATATAATTACTGTAGTTTTTGATAGTTTACAGTATATATAACACATATTTGGTGTACTTTTTGATATTTTATGTACAGTATGTAATATATATTTACTGTAATTTTTGATATTTTATTTACAGTATATAAAATGTATTTGGTGTACTTTTAGTTAATATTATATGTACAATATATGAAATATATTTACTGTACTTTTTGATATTTTATGTACAGTATATGAGATATATTTGGTGTCCTTTGATATTTATTGTAAATTATAAAATATATACTTGGTGTAGTTTTTGATATTTTACATAGTGTGTGTCATATATATTCACTGTCCTTTTTGATATTTTATTTACGGTATATAATATACATTTGGTGTGATTTTTGAAATTTTATGTACAGTATATTAAATATAATTACTGTAGTTTTTGATAGTTTACAGTATCTATAACACATATTTGGTGTACTTTTTGATATTTTATGTACAGTATGTAATATATGTTTACTGTAATTTTTGATATTTTATTTACAGAATATAAAATGTATTTGGTGTACTTTTAGTTAATATTATATGTACAATATATGTAATATATTTACTGTACTTTTTGATATTTTACATACAGTATATAAGATATATTTGGTGACCTTCCGATATTTTTTGTAAATTATATAATATATATTTGGTGTAAATTTGAATATTTTACATAGGGTGTGTAATATATATTTACTGTATTTTGGATATTTTATTTACACCATATAATGTACATTTGGAGTAATTTTTGATATTTTATGTACAGTATATTGAATATAATTATTGTAGTTTTTAATAGTTTATTTACAGTATATATAACACATATTTGGTGTACTTTTTGATATTTTATGTACAGTATGTAATATATATTTACTGTAATTTTTGATATTTTATTTACAGTATATAAAATGTATTTGGTGTACTTTTAGTTAATATTATATGTACAATATATGAAATATATTTACTGTACTTTTTGATATTTTATGTACAGTATATGAGATATATTTGGTGTCCTTTGATATTTATTGTAAATTATAAAATATATACTTGGTGTAGTTTTTGATATTTTACATAGTGTGTGTCATATATATTCACTGTCCTTTTTGATATTTTATTTACGGTATATAATATACATTTGGTGTGATTTTTGAAATTTTATGTACAGTATATTAAATATAAATACTGTAGTTTTTGATAGTTTACAGTATATATAACACATATTTGGTGTACTTTTTGATATTTTATGTACAGTATGTAATATATATTTACTGTAATTTTTGATATTTTATTTACAGTATATAAAATGTATTTGGTGTACTTTTAGTTAATATTATATGTACAATATATGTAATATATTTACTGTACTTTTTGGTATTTTACATACAGTATATAAGATATATTTGGTGACATTCCGATATTTTTTGTAAATTATATAATATATATTTGGTGTAAATTTGGATATTTTACATAGGGTGTGTAATATATATTTACTGTATTTTGGATATTTTATTTACACCATATAATGTACATTTGGAGTAATTTTTGATATTTTATGTACAGTATATTGAATATAATTACTGTAGTTTTTAATAGTTTATTTACAGTATATATAACACATATTTGGTGTACTTTTTGATATTTTATGTATAGTATGTAATATATATTTACTGTAATTTTTGATATTTTATTTACAGTATATAAAATGTATTTGGTGTACTTTTAGTTAATATTATATGTACAATATATGAAATATATTTACTGTACTTTTTGATATTTTATGTACAGTATATGAGATATATTTGGTGTCCTTTGATATTTATTGTATATTATAATATATATACTTGGTGTAGTTTTTGATATTTTACATAGTGTGTGTCATATATATTCACTGTCCTTTTTGATATTTTATTTACGGTATATAATATACATTTGGTGTGATTTTTGAAATTTTATGTACAGTATATTAAATATAATTACTGTAGTTTTTGATAGTTTACAGTATATATAACACATATTTGGTGTACTTTTTTATATTTTATGTACAGTATGTAATATATATTTACTGTAATTTTTGATATTTTATTTACAGTATATAAAATGTATTTGGTGTACTTTTAGTTAATATTATATGTACAATATATGAAATATATTTACCGTACTTTTTGATATTTTATGTACAGTATATGAGATATATTTGGTGTCCTTTGATATTTATTGTAAATTATAAAATATATACTTGGTGTAGTTTTTGATATTTTACATAGTGTGTGTCATATATTCACTGTCCTTTTTGATATTTTATTTACGGTATATAATATACATTTGGTGTGATTTTTGAAATTTTATGTACAGTATATTAAATATAATTACTGTAGTTTTTGATAGTTTACAGTATATATAACACATTTTTGGTGTACTTTTTGATATTTTATGTACAGTATGTAATATATATTTACTGTAATTTTTGATATTTTATTTACAGTATATAAAATGTATTTGGTGTACTTTTAGTTAATATTATATGTACAATATATGTAATATATTTACTGTACTTTTTGATATTTTACATACAGTATATAAGATATATTTGGTGACCTTCCGATATTTTTTGTAAATTATATAATATATATTTGGTTTAAATTTGGATATTTTACATAGGGTGTGTAATATATATTTACTGTATTTTGGATATTTTATTTACACCATATAATGTACATTTGGAATAATTTTTGATATTTTATGTACAGTATATTGAATATAATTACTGTAGTTTTCAATAGTTTATTTACAGTATATATAACACATATTTGGTGTACTTTTTGATATTTTATGTATAGTATGTAATATATATTTACTGTAATTTTTGATATTTTATTTACAGTATATAAAATGTATTTGGTGTACTTTTAGTTAATATTATATGTACAATATATGAAATATATTTACTGTAGTTTTTGATATTTTACGTACAGTATATAGGATATATTTGGAGTCCTTCCGATATTTTTTGTAAATTATATAATGTATATTTGGTGTAATATTTGATATTTTACATAGGGTGTGTAATATATATTTACTGTATTTTGGATATATTATTTACACTATATAATGTACATTTGGAGTAATTTTTGACATTGTATGTACAGTATATTAAATATAATTACTGTAGTTTTTGATAGTTTATTTACAGTATATATAACACATGTTTGGTGTAATTTTTGATATTTTATGTACAGTATGTAATATATATTTACTGTACTTTTTGATATTTTATTTACAGTATATAAAATGTATTTGGTGTACTTTTAGTTAATATTATATGTACAATATATGAAATATATTTACTGTACTTTTTGATATTTTATGTACAGTATATGAGATATATTTTGTGTCCTTTGATATTTATTGTAAATTATAAAATATACACTTGGTGTAGTTTTTGATATTTTACATAGTGTGTGTCATATATATTCACTGTCCTTTTTGATATTTTATTTACGGTATATAATATACATTTGGTGTGATTTTTGAAATTTTATGTACAGTATATTAAATATAATTACTGTAGTTTTTGATAGTTTACAGTATATATAACACATATTTGGTGTACTTTTTGATATTTTATGTACAGTATGTAATATATATTTACTGTAATTTTTGATAATTTATTTACAGTATATAAAATGTATTTGGTGTACTTTTAGTTAATATTATATGTACAATATATGAAATATATTTACTGTACTTTTTGATATTTTATGTACAGTATATGAGATATATTTGGTGTCCTTTGATATTTATTGTAAATTATAAAATATATACTTGGTGTAGTTTTTGATATTTTACATAGTGTGTGTCATATATATTCACTGTCCTTTTTGATATTTTATTTACGGTATATAATATACATTTGGTGTGATTTTTGAAATTTTATGTACAGTATATTAAATATAATTACTGTAGTTTTTGATAGTTTACAGTATATATAACACATATTTGGTGTACTTTTTGATATTTTATGTACAGTATGTAATATATATTTACTGTAATTTTTGATATTTTATTTACAGTATATAAAATGTATTTGGTGTACTTTTAGTTAATATTATATGTACAATATATGTAATATATTTACTGTACTTTTTGATATTTTACCTACAGTATATAAGATATATTTGGTGACCTTCCGATATTTTTTGTAAATTATATAATATATATTTGGTGTAAATTTGGATATTTTACATAGGGTGTGTAATATATATTTACTGTATTTTGGATATTTTATTTAAACCATATAATGTACATTTGGAGTAATTTTTGATATTTTATGTACAGTATATTAAATATAATTACTGTAGTTTTTAATAGTTTATTTACAGTATATATAACACATATTTGGTGTACTTTTTGATATTTTATGTATAGTATGTAATATATATTTACTGTACTTTTTGATATTTTATTTACAGTATATAAAATGTATTTGGTGTACTTTTAGTTAATATTACATGTACAACATATGAAATATATTTACTGTACTTTTTGATATTTTATGTACAGTCTATAATATATATTTGGTGTCCTTTTGATATTTTATGTGAATTTTATAATATATATTTGGTGTAGTTTTTGATATTTTACATAGGGTGTGTAATATATATTTACTGTAATTTTTGATACTTTATTTACAGTAAATAATAAACATTTGGTGTAATTTTTGATATTTTATGTACAGTATATTAAATATAATTACTGTAGTTTTTGATAGTTTATTTACAGTATATATAACACATATTTGGTGTACTTTTTGATATTTTATGTACAGTATGTAATATATATTGACTGTACTTTTCGATGTTTTATTTACAGTATATAAAATGAATTTGGTGTACTTTTAGTTAATGTTGTATATACAATATATGAAATATATTTACTGTACTTTTTGATATTTCATGTTCAGTATATAAGGTATATTTGGCGTCCTTTTGATATATTATGTAAATTATATAATATATATATGGTGTAGTTTCTGATATTTTACATAGTGTGTGCAATATATATTTACTGTACTTTTTGATATTTTATTTACAGTAAATAATATATATTTGGTGTAATTTTTGATATTTTATGTACAGTATATTAAATATTATTAGTGTAGTTTTGATAGTTTATTTCCAGTATATATAACACATATTTGGTGTACTTTTTCATATTTTATGTACAGTATATAATATATATTTACTGTATTAATTGATATTTTATTTACAGTATATAAAATGTATTTGGTGTACTTTTAGTTAATATTATATGTACAATATATGAAATATATTTACTGTACATTTTGATATTTTATGTAGAGTATATATGATATATTTGGTGTCCTTTTGATATTTTATGTAAATTACATAATATATATTTGGTGTAGATTGTGATATTTTACATAGGGTGTGGAAGATATATTTACTGTTCTTTTTGATATTTTATTTACAGTAAATAACGTACATTTGGTTTAATTTTTGATATTTCATGTACAGTATATTTAATATAATTACTGCAGTTTTTGATAGTTTATTTACAGTATATATAACACATATTTGGTGTACTTTTTGATATTTTATGTACAGAATGTGGTATATATTTACTGTACCTTTTGATATTTTATTTACAGTATATAAAATGTATTTGGAGTACTTTTAGTTAATATTATATGTACAATATATGAAATATATTTACTGTAATTTTTGATATTTTATGTACAGTATAGAAGATATATTTGGTGTCCTTTTGATATTTTATGTAAATTATATAATATATATTTGGTGTAGATTGTGATATTTTCATATGGTGTGCAATATATATTTACTGTACTTTTTGATATTTTATTTACAGTAAATAATATACATTTGGTGTAATTTTTGATATTTTATGTACAGTATGTTAAATATAATTACTGTAGTTTTTGATAGTTTATTTACAGTATATATAACACATATTTGGTGTACTTTTTGATATTTCATGTAGAGTATGTAATATATATTTACTGTACTTTTTGATAATTTATTTACAGTATATAAAATGTATTTGGTGTACTTTTAGTTGATATTATATGTACAATATATGAAATATATTTACTGTACATTTTGATATTTTATGTACAGTATAGAAGATATATTTGGTGTCCTTTTGATATTTTATGTAAATTATATAACATATATTTGGTGTAGATTGTGATATTTTACATATGGTGTGTAAGATATATTTACTGTATTTTTGATATTTTATTTACAGTAAATAATATACATTTGGTGTAATTTTTGATATTTTATGTACAGTATAGTAAATATAACTACTGTAGTTTTTGATAGTTTATTTACAGTATATATAACACATATTTGGTGTACTTTTTGATATTTTATGTACAGTATGTAATATATATTTACTGTACTTTTTGATATTTTATTTTCAGTATACAGAATGTATTTGGTGTACTTTTAGATAATAATATATGTACAATGTATGAAATATAATTACTGTACTTTTTGATATTTTATGTACAATATATAAGATATATTTGGTGTCCTTTTTATATTCTATGTAAATTATATAATATATATTTGGTATAATTTTTGATATTTTACATAGGGTGTGTAGCATATATTTACTGTCCTATTTGATATTTTATTTACAGTATTTAATTTATATTTGGTGTAATTTTTGATATTTTATATACAGTACGTTGAATATGATTACTGTAGTTTTTGATATTTACAGTATATACAACACATATTTGGTGTAATTTTTGATATTTTATGTACAGTATGTAATATATATTTACTGTACTTTTTGATATTTTATTTACAGTATATAAAATGTATTTGGTGTACTTTTAGTTAATATTAAATGTACACTATATGAAATATATTTACTGTACTTTTGATAATTTATGTACAGTGTATAATATATATTTGGTGTCCTTTTGATATTTTATGTGAATTTTATAATATATATTTGGTGTAGTTTTTGATAATTTACATAGGGTGTGTAATATATATTTACTGTAATTTTTGATATTTTATTTACAGTAAATAATATACATTTGGTGTAATTTTTGATATTTTATGTACAGTATATTATATATAATTACTGTAGTTTTTGATTGTTTATTTACAGTATATATAACACATATTTGGTGTACTTTTTGATATTTTATGTACAGTATGTAATATATATTTACTGTAATTTTTGATAATTTATTTACAGTATATAAAATGTATTTGGTGTACTTTTAGTTAATATTATATATAGAATATATGAAATATATCTACTGTACTTTTTGATGTTTCATGTTCAGTATATAAGGTATATTTGGTGTCCTTTTGATATATTATGTAAATTATATAACATATATGGTGTAGTTTATGATATATTACATAGGGTGCGTAATATATATTTACTGTAATTTTTGATATTTTATTTACAGTAAATAATATATATTTGGTGTAATTTTTGATATTTTATGTACAGTATATTAAATATAATTAGTGTAGTTTTGATAGTTTATTTACAGTATATATAACACATATTTGGTGTAATTTTCATATTTTAAGTACAGTATGTAATATATATTTACTGTACTATTTGATATTTTATTTACAGTATATAAAATGTATTTGATGTACTTTTAGTTAATATTATATGTACAATATATGAAATATATTTACTGTACATTTTGATATTTTATGTACAGTATATATGAGATATTTGGTGTCCTTTTGATATTTTATGTAAATTATATAATATATATTTGGTGTAGAATGTGATATTTTACATAGGGTGTGTAAGATATATTTACTGTTCTTTTTGATATTTTATTTACAGTAAATAACGTACAATTGGTGTAATTTTTGATATTTCATGTACAGTATATTTAATATAATTACTGCAGTTTTTGATAGTTTATTTACAGTATATATAACACATATTTGGTGTACTTTTTGATATTTTATGTACAGAATGTAATATATATTTACTGTAATTTTTGATATTTTATTTAGAGTATATAAAATATATTTGGTGTACTTTTAGTTAATATTATATGTACAATATATGAAATATATTTACTGCAAATTTTGATAATTTATGTTCAGTATATAAGGTATATTTGGTTTCCTTTTGATATTTTATGTAAATTATATAATATATATTTGGTGTAGTTTGTGATATTTTACATAGGGTGTGTAATATATATTTACTGTACTATTTGGTATTTTATTTACAGTAAATAATATACATTTGGTGTAATTTTTGATATTTTATGTACAGTATATGAAATATAATTACTGTAGTTTTTGATAGTTTATTTACAGTATATAAAACACATATTTGGTGTACCTTTTTATATTTTATGTACAGTATGTAATATAAGTTTACTGTAATTTTTGATATTTTATTTACACTATATAAAATGTATTTGGTGTACTTTTAGTTAATATTATATGTACAATATATGAAATATATTTACTGTACTTTTTGATATTTTATGTACAGTATATAAGATATATTTGGTGTCCTTTTTATATTTTATGTAAATTATATAATATATATTTGGTGTAGATTGTGATATTTTACATATGGTGTGTAATATATATTCACTGTACATTTTGATATTTTATTTACACTATATAAAATGTATTTGGTGTACTTTTAGTTAATATTATATGTACAATATATGAAATATATTTACTGTACATTTGATAATTTATGTACAGTATATAAGATATATTTGGTGTCCTTTTGATATTTTATGTCAATTTTATAATATATATTTGGTGTAGTTTTTGATATTTTACATAGGGTGTGTAATATATATTTACTGTAATTTTTGATATTTTATTTACAGTAAATAATATTCCTTTGGTGTAATTTTTGATATTTTATGTACAGTATATTAAATATAATTACTGTAGTTATTGATTGTTTATTTACAGTATATATAACACATATTTGGTGTACTTTTTGATATTTTATGTACAGTATGTAATATATATTTACTGTAACTTTGATAATTTATTTACAGTATATAAAATGTATTTGGTGTACTTTTAGTTAATATTATATGTACAATATATGAAATATATTTACTGTAAGTTTTGATATTTTATGAACAGTATAGAAGATATATTTGGTGTCCTTTTGATATTTTATGTAAATTATAAAATATATATTTGGTGTAGTATGTGATATTTTACATGGGGTGTGTAATATATATTTAGTGTACATTTTGATATTTTATTTACAGTATATAATAAACATTTGGTTTAATTTTTGATATTTTATGTACAGTATATTAAATATAATTACTGTAGTTTTTGATAGTTTATTTACAGTATATATAACACATATTTGGTGTACTTTTTGATATTTTATGTACACTATGTAATATATATTTACTGTACTTTTTGATATTTTATTTACAGTATATAAAATATATTTGGTGTACTTTTAGTTAATATTATATGTACAATATATGAAATATATTTACTGTACTTTTTGATATTTCATGTTCAGTATATAAGGTATATTTGGTGTCCTTTTGATATATTATGTAAATTATATAATATATATATGGTGTAGTTTCTGATATTTTACATAGGGTGTGTAATATATATTTACTGTACTTTTTGATATTTTATTTACAGTAAATAATATATATTTGGTGTAATTTTTGATATTTTGTGTACAGTATATTAAACATAATTAGTGTAGTTTTGAAAGTTTATTTACAGTATATATAACACATATTTGGTGTACTTTTTGATATTTTATGTACAGTATGTAATATATATTCACTGTAATTTTTGATAATTTATTTACAGTATATAAAATGTATTTGGTGTACTTTTAGTTAATATTATATGTACAATATATGAAATATATTTACTGTACATTTGATATTTTATGTACAGTATAGAAGATATATTTGGTGTCCTTTTGATATTTTATGTAAATTATATAATATATATTTGGTGTAGTTTGTGATATTTTACATAGGGTGTGCAATATATATTTACTGTACTTTTTGATATTTTATTTACAGTAAATAATATACATTTGGTGTAATTTTTGATATTTTATGTACAGTATATTAAATATAATTACTGTAGTATTTTATAGTTTATTTACAGTATATATAACACATATTTGGTGTACTTTTTGATATTTTATGTACATTATGTAATATATATTTACTGTACTTTTTGATAATTTATTTACAGTTTATAAAATGTGTTTGGTGTACTTTTAGTTAATATTATATGTACAATATATGAAATGTATTTACTGTACATTTTGATATTTTATGTACAGTATAGAAGATATATTTGGTGTCCTTTTGATATTTTATGTAAATTATATAATATATATTTGGTGTAAATTGTGATATTTTACATATGGTGTGTAAGATATATTTACTGTACTTTTTGATATTTTATTTACAGTAAATAATATACATTTGGTGTAATTTTTGATATTTTATGTACAGTATATTAAATATAATTACTGCAGTTTTTGATAGTTTATTTACAGTATATATAACACATATTTGGTGTACTTTTTGATATTTTATGTACAGAATGTAATATATATTTACTGTACTTTTCGATATTTTATTTACAGTATATAAAATGTATTTGGTGTACTTTTAGTTAATATTGTATGTACAATACATGAAATATATTTACTGTAATTTTTGATATTTTATGTAGATTATAGAAGATATATTTGGTTTCCTTTTGATATTTTATGTAAATTACATAATATATATTTGTTGTAGTTTGTGATATTTTACATAGGGTGTGTAATATATATTTACTGTAATTTTTGATATTTTATTTACAGTAAATAATATACATTAGGTGTAATTTTCGATATTTTATGTACAGTATATTAACTATAATTACTGTAGTTTTGATTGTTTATTTACAGTATATATAACACATATTTGGTGTACTTTTTGATATTTTATGTACAGTATGTAATATATATTTACTGAAATTGTTGATAATTTATTTACAGTATATAAAATGTATTTGGTGTACTTTTAGTTAATATTATATATACAATATATGAAATATATCTACTGTACTTTTTGATATTTTATGTACAGTATAGAAGATATATTTGGTGTCCTTTTGATATTTTATGAAAATTATATAATATATATTTGGTGTAGTTTGTGATATTTTACATAGGGTGTGTAATGTATATTTACTGTACTTTTTGATATTTTATTTACAGTATATAATATACATTTGGTGTAATATTTGATATTTTATGTACAGTATATTAAATATAATTAGTGTAGTTTTGATAGTTTATTTACAGTATATATAACACATATTTGGTGTAATTTTCATATTTTAAGTACAGTATGTAATATATATTTACTGTACTATTTGATATTTTATTTACAGTATATAAAATGTATTTGATGTACTTTTAGTTAATATTATATGTACAATATATGAAATATATTTACTGTACATTTTGATATTTTATGTACAGTATATATGAGATATTTGGTGTCCTTTTGATATTTTATGTAAATTATATAATATATATTTGGTGTAGAATGTGATATTTTACATAGGGTGTGTAAGATATATTTACTGTTCTTTTTGATATTTTATTTACAGTAAATAACGTACATTTGGTGTAATTTTTGATATTTCATGTACAGTATATTTAATATAATTACTGCAGTTTTTGATAGTTTATTTACAGTATATATAATACATATTTGGTGTACTTTTTGATATTTTATGTACAGAATGTAATATATATTTACTGTAATTTTTGATATTTTATTTACAGTATATAAAATATATTTGGTGTACTTTTAGTTAATATTATATGTACAATATATGAAATATATTTACTGCAAATTTTGATAATTTATGTTCAGTATATAAGGTATATTTGGTTTCCTTTTGATATTTTATGTAAATTATATAATATATATTTGGTGTAGTTTGTGATATTTTACATAGGGTGTGTAATATATATTTACTGTACTATTTGGTATTTTATTTACAGTAAATAATATACATTTGGTGTAATTTTTGATATTTTATGTACAGTATATGAAATATAATTACTGTAGTTTTTGATAGTTTATTTACAGTATATATAACACATATTTGGTGTACCTTTTTATATTTTATGTACAGTATGTAATATATGTTTACTGTAATTTTTGATATTTTATTTACACTATATAAAATGTATTTGGTGTACTTTTAGTTAATATTATATGTACAATATATGAAATATATTTACTGTACTTTTTGATATTTTATGTACAGTATATAAGATATATTTGGGGTCCTTTTTATATTTTATGTAAATTATATAATATATATTTGGTGTAGATTGTGATATTTTACATATGGTGTGTAATATATATTCACTGTACATTTTGATATTTTATTTACACTATATAAAATGCATTTGGTGTACTTTTAGTTAATATTATATGTACAATATATGAAATATATTTACTGTACATTTGATAATTTATGTACAGTATATAAGATATATTTGGTGTCCTTTTGATATTTTATGTCAATTTTATAATATATATTTGGTGTAGTTTTTGATATTTTACATAGGGTGTGTAATATATATTTACTGTAATTTTTGATATTTTATTTACAGTAAATAATATTCCTTTGGTGTAATTTTTGATATTTTATGTACAGTATATTAAATATAATTACTGTAGTTATTGATTGTTTATTTACAGTATATATAACACATATTTGGTGTACTTTTTGATATTTTATGTACAGTATGTAACATATATTTACTGTAACTTTGATAATTTATTTACAGTATATAAAATGTATTTGGTGTACTTTTAGTTAATATTATATGTACAATATAAGAAATATATTTACTGTAATTTTTGATATTTTATGAACAGTATAGAAGATATATTTGGTGTCCTTTTGATATTTTATGTAAATTATAAAATATATATTTGGTGTAGTTTGTGATATTTTACATGGGGTGTGTAATATATATTTAGTGTACATTTTGATATTTTATTTACAGTATATAATAAACATTTGGTTTAATTTTTGATATTTTATGTACAGTATATTAAATATAATTACTGTAGTTTTTGATAGTTTATTTACAGTATATATAACACATATTTGGTGTACTTTTTGATATTTTATGTACACTATGTAATATATATTTACTGTACTTTTCGATATTTTATTTACAGTATATAAAATATATTTGGTGTACTTTTAGTTAATATTATATGTACAATATATGAAATATATTTACTGTACTTTTTGATATTTCATGTTCAGTATATAAGGTATATTTGGTGTCCTTTTGATATATTATGTAAATTATATAATATATATATGGTGTAGTTTCTGATATTTTACATAGGGTGTGTAATATATATTTACTGTACTTTTTGATATTTTATTTACAGTAAATAATATATATTTGGTGTAATTTTTGATATTTTGTGTACAGTATATTAAACATAATTAGTGTAGTTTTGAAAGTTTATTTACAGTATATATAACACATATTTGGTGTACTTTTTCATATTTTATGTACAGTATGTAATATATATTCACTGTAATTTTTGATAATTTATTTACAGTATATAAAATGTATTTGGTGTACTTTTAGTTAATATTATATGTACAATATATGAAATATATTTACTGTACATTTGATATTTTATGTACAGTATAGAAGATATATTTGGTGTCCTTTTGATATTTTATGTAAATTATATAATATATATTTGGTGTAGTTTGTGATATTTTACATAGGGTGTGCAATATATATTTACTGTACTTTTTGATATTTTATTTACAGTAAATAATATACATTTGGTGTAATTTTTGATATTTTATGTACAGTATATTAAATATAATTACTGTAGTATTTTATAGTTTATTTACAGTATATATAACACATATTTGGTGTACTTTTTGATATTTTATGTACATTATGTAATATATATTTACTGTACTTTTTGATAATTTATTTACAGTTTATAAAATGTGTTTGGTGTACTTTTAGTTAATATTATATGTACAATATATGAAATGTATTTACTGTACATTTTGATATTTTATGTACAGTATAGAAGATATATTTGGTGTCCTTTTGATATTTTATGTAAATTATATAATATATATTTGGTGTAAATTGTGATATTTTACATATGGTGTGTAAGATATATTTACTGTACTTTTTGATATTTTATTTACAGTAAATAATATACATTTGGTGTAATTTTTGATATTTTATGTACAGTATATTAAATATAATTACTGCAGTTTTTGATAGTTTATTTACAGTATATATAACACATATTTGGTGTACTTTTTGATATTTTATGTACAGAATGTAATATATATTTACTGTACTTTTCGATATTTTATTTACAGTATATAAAATGTATTTGGTGTACTTTTAGTTAATATTATATGTACAATACATGAAATATATTTACTGTAATTTTTGATATTTTATGTAGATTATAGAAGATATATTTGGTGTCCTTTTGATATTTTATGTAAATTACATAATATATATTTGTTGTAGTTTGTGATATTTTACATAGGGTGTGTAATATATATTTACTGTAATTTTTGATATTTTATTTACAGTAAATAATATACATTTGGTGTAATTTTTGATATTTTATGTACAGTATATTAACTATAATTACTGTAGTTTTGATTGTTTATTTACAGTATATATAACACATATTTGGTGTACTTTTTGATATTTTATGTACAGTATGTAATATATATTTACTGAAATTGTTGATAATTTATTTACAGTATATAAAATGTATTTGGTGTACTTTTAGTTAATATTATATATACAATATATGAAATATATTTACTGTAGTTTTTGATATTTTATGTACAGTATAGAAGATATATTTGGTGTCCTTTTGATATTTTATGAAAATTATATAATATATATTTGGTGTAGTTTGTGATATTTTACATAGGGTGTGTAATGTATATTTACTGTACTTTTTGATATTTTATTTACAGTATATAATATACATTTGGTGTAATATTTGATATTTTATGTACAGTATATTAAATATAATTACTGTAGTTTTTGATGGTTTATTTACAGTATATATAACACATATTTGGTGTACTTTTTGATATTTTATGTACAGTATGTAATATATATTTACTGTACTTTTTGATATTTTATTTTCAGTATACAAAATGTATTTGGTGTACTTTTAGTTAATAATATATGTACAATGTATGAAATATATATACTGTACATTTTGATATTTTATGTACAATATATAAGAAATATTTGGTGTCCTTTTTATATTCTATGTAAATTATATAATATATAATTGGTGTAATTTTTGATATTTTACATAGGGTGTGTAGTATATATTTACTGTCCTTTTTGATATTTTATTTACAGTATTTAATTTATATTTGGTGTAATTTTTGATATTTTATATACAGTACATTGAATATGATTACTGTAGTTTTTGATATTTACAGTATATATAACACATATTTGGTGTACTTTTTGATATTTTATGTACAGTATGTAATATATATTTACTGTACTTTTTGATATTTTATTTACAGTATATAAAATGTATTTGGTGTACTTTTACTTAATATTAAATGTACACTATATGAAATATATTTACTGTACTTTTTGATAATTTATGTACAGTGTATAATATATATTTGGTGTCCTTTTGATATTTTATGTGAATTTTATAATATATATTTGGTGTAGTTTTTGATATTTTACATAGGGTGTGTAATATATATTTACTGTAATTTTTGATATTTTATTTACAGTTAATAATATACATTTGGTGTAATTCTTGATATTTTATGTACAGTATATTATTTATAATTACTGTAGTTTTTGATTGTTTATTTACAGTATATATAACACATATTTGGTGTACTTTTTGATATTTTATGTACAGTATGTAATATATATTTACTGTAATGTTTGATAATTTATTTACAGTATATAAAATGTATTTGGTGTACTTTTAGTTAATATTATATATACAATATATGAAATATATTTACTGTACTTTTTGATGTTTCATGTTCAGTATATAAGGTATATTTGGTGTCCTTTTGATATATTATGTAAATTATATAATATATATGGTGTAGTTTCTGATATTTTACATAGGGTTCGTAATATATATTTACTGAAATTTTTGATATTTTATTTACAGTAAATAATATATATTTGGTGTAATTTTTGATATTTTATGTACAGTATATTAAATATAATTAGTGTAGTTTTGATAGTTTATTTTCAGTATATATAACACATATTTGGTGTACATTTTCATATTTTATGTACAGTATTTAATATATATTTACTGTACTATTTGATATTTTATTTACAGTATATAAAATGTATTTGATGTACTTTTAGCTAATATTATATTTACAATATATGAAATATATTTACTGTACATTTTGATATTTTATGTACAGTATATATGAGATATTTGGTGTCCTTTTTTTATTTTATGTAAATTATATAATATATATTTGGTGTAGAATGTGATATTTTACATAGGGTGTGTAAGATATATTTACTGTTCTTTTTGATATTTTATTTACAGTAAATAACGTACATTTGGTGTAATTTTTTATATTTCATGTACAGTATATTTAATATAATCACTGCAGTTTTTGATAGTTTATTTACAGTATATATTACACATATTTGGTGTACTTTTTGATATTTTATGTAGAGAATGTAATATATATTTACTGTACTTTTTGATATTTTATTTACAGTATATAAAATGTACTTGGTGTACTTTTATTTAGTATTATATGTACAATATATGAAATATATTTACTGTACTTTTTGATATTTTATGTACAGGATATAAGATATGTTTGGTGTCCTTTTGATATTTTTTGTAAATTATATAATATATATTTGGTGTAGTTTTTGATATTTTACATAGTGTGTGTCATATTTATTCACTGTCTTTTTGAAATTTTATTTACAGTATATAATATACATTTGGTGTAATTTTTGATATTTTATGTACAGTATATTAAATATAATTACTGTAGATTTTGATAGTTTATTTACAGTATATATAACACATATTTGGTGTACTTTTTGATATTTTATGTACAGTATGTAATATATATTCACTGTAATTTTTGATATTTTATTTACACTATATAAATGTATTTGGTGTACTTTTAGTTAATATTATATATACAATATATGAAATATATTTACTGTACTTTTTGATATTTTATGTACAGTATATAAGATATATTTGGTGTCCTTTGGATATTTTATGTAAATTATATAATATATATTTGGTGTAGATTGTGATATTTTACATAGTGTGTGCAATATATATTTACTGTACTTTTTGATATTTTATTTACAGTAAATAATATACATTTGGTGTAATTTTTGATATTTTATGTACAGTATACTAAATATAATTACTGTAGATTTTTATAGTTTATTTACAGTATATATAACACATATTTGGTGTACATTTTGATATTTTATATACAGTATGTAATATATATTTACTGTACTTTTTGATATTTTATTTACAGTATATAAAATGTATTTGGTGTACTTTTAGTTAATATTATATGTACAATATATGAAATATATTTACTGTACATTTTGATATTTTATGTACAGTATATAAGATATATTTGGTGTCCTTTTGATATTTTATGTAAATTATATAATATATATTTGGTGTATATTGTGATATTTTACATATGGTGTGTAATATATATTTACTGTACACTTTGATATTTTATTTACAGTATATAAAATGTATTTGGTGTACTTTTAGTTAGTATTATATGTACAATATATGAAATATATTTACTGTACATTTTGATATTTTATGTACAGTATAGAAGATATATTTGGTGTCCTTTTGATATTTTATGTAAATTATATAATATATATTTGGTGTAGATTGTGATATTTTACATATGGTGTGCAATATATATTTACTGTACTTTTTGATATTTTATTTACAGTAAATAATATACATTTGGTGTAATTTTTGATATTTTATGTACAGTATATTAAATATAATTACTGTAGTATTTCATAATTTATTTACAGTATATATAACACATATTTGGTGTACTTTTTGATATTTTATGTACAGTATGTAATATATATTTACTGTACATTTTGATATTTTATTTACAGTATATAAAATATATTTGGTGTAGTTTTATTTAATATTATATGTACCATATATGAAATATATTTACTGTACATTTTGATATTTTATATACAGTATATAAGATATAATTCGTGTCCTTTTGATATTTTATGTAAGTTATATAATATATATTTGGTGTAGATTGTGATATTTTACATAGGGTGTGTAAGATATATTTACTGTACTTTTTGATATTTTATTTACAGTAAATAATATACATTTGGTGTAATTTTTGATATTTTATGTACAGTATATTAAATATAATTACTGCTGTTTTTGATAGTTTATTTACAGTATATATAACACATATTTGGTGTACCTTTTGATATTTTATGTACACTATGTAATATATATTTACTGTAATTTTTGATATTTTATTTACAGTATATAAAATGTATTTGGTGTACTTTTAGTTAATATTACATATACAATATATGAAATATATTTACTGTACTTTTTGATATTTTATGTACAGTATAGAAGATATATTTGGTGTCCTTTTGCAATTTTATGTAAATTATATAATATAAATTTGGTGTAGTTTGTGATATTTTACGTAGGGTGTGTAATGTATATTTACTGTACTTTTTAATATTCTATTTACAGTATATAATATACATTTGGTGTAATATTTGATATTTTATGTACAGTATATTAAATATAATTAATGTAGTTTTTGATAGTTTATTTACATTATATATAACACATATTTGGTGTACTTTTTGATATTTTATGTACAGTATCTAATATATATTTACTGTACTTTTTGATATTTTATTTTCAGTATACAAAATGTATTTGGTGTACTTTTAGTTAATAATATATGTACAATGTATGAAATATATATACTGTACTTTTTGATATTTTATGTACAATACATAAGATATATTTGGTGTCCTTTTTATATTCTATGTAAATTATATAATATATATTTGGTGTAATTTTTGATATTTTACATAGGGTGTGTAGTATATATTTACTGTCCTTTTTGATACTTTATTTACAGTATTTAATTTATATTTGGTGTAATTTTTGATATTTTATATACAGTACATTGAATATGATTACTGTAGTTTTTGATATTTACAGTATATATAACACATATTTGGTGTACTTTTTGATATTTTATGTACAGTATGTAATATATATTTACTGTAATTTTTGATAATTTATTTACAGTATGTAAAATGTATTTGGTGTTCTATTAGTTAATATTATATGTGCAATATATGAAATATATTTACTGTACTTTTTGATATTTTTTGTACAGTATTGAAGATATATTTGGTGTCCTTTTGGTATTTTATGTAAATTATATAATATATATTTGGTGTAGTTTTTGATATTTTACATAGGGTGTGTAATATATATTTACTGTACTTTTTGATATTTTATTTACAGTAAATAATATACATTTGGTTTAATTTTTGATATTTTATGTACAGTATATTAAATATAATTACTGTAGGTTTTTATAGTTTATTTACAGTATATATAACACATATTTGGTGTACTTTTTGATACTTTATGTACTGTATGTAATATATATTTACTGTACTTTTTGATATTTTATTTACACTACATGAAATGTATTTGGTGTACTTTTAGTTAATATTATGTGTACAATACATGAAATATATTTACTGTACTTTTTGATATTTTATGTACAGTATATAATATATATTTGGTGTTCTTTTGATATTTTATGTGATTTTTATAATATATATTTAGTGTAGTTTTTGATATTTTCCATAGGGTGGGTAATGTATATTTACTGTAATTTTTGATATTTTATTTTCAGTAAATAATATACATTTGGTGTAGTTTTTGATATTTTAGGTACAGTATATTAAATATAATTACTGTAGTTTTTGATTGTGTATTTACAGTTTATATAACACATATTTGGTGTACTTTTTGATATTTTATGTACAGTATGTAATATATATTTACTGTAATTTTTGATTATTTACAGTATGTAAAATGTATTTGGTGTACTTTTAGTTAATATTATATATACAATATATGAAATATATTTACTGAATTTTTCATATTTTTTGTACAGTATAGAAGATATATTTGGTGTCCTTTTGATATTTTATGTAAATTATATAATATATATTTGGTGTAGTTGGTGATATTTTACATAGGGTGTGTAATATATATTTACTGTACATTTTGATATTTTATCTACAGTATATAATATACATTTGGTGTAATTTTTGATATTTTATGTACAGTATAGTAAATATAATTACTGTAGTTTTTGATAGTTTATTTACAGTATATATTACACATATTTGGTGTACTTTTTGATATTTTATGTACAGTATGTAATATATATTTACTGTATTTTTGATATTTTATTTACAGTATATAAAATGTATTTGGTGTACTTTTAGTTAATGTTATATGTACAAAATTGGAAATATATTTACTGTACATTTTGATATTTTATGTACACTATATAAGATATATTTGGTGTCCTTTTGATATTTTATGTAAATTATATAATATATTTTTGGTGTAGATTGTGATATTTTACATAGGGTGTTTAAGATATATTTACTGTACTTTTTGATATTTTATTTACAGTAAATAATATACATTTGGTTTAATTTTTGATATTTTATGTACAGTATATTAAATATAATTACTGCAGTTTTTGATAGTTTATTTACACTATATAAAACACAAATTTGGTGTACTTTTTGATATTTTATGTACAGAATGTAATATATATTTACTGTACATTTTGATATTTTATTTACAGTATATAAAATGTATTTGGTGTACTGTTAGTTAATATTATATGTACAATATATGAAATATATTTACTGTACATTTTGATATTTCATGTTCAGTATATAAGATATATTTGGTGTCCTTTTGATATTTTATGTAAATTATATAATATATATTTGGTGTAGTTTGTGATATTTTACATAGGGTGTCTAATATATATTTACTGTACTTTTTGGTATTTTATTTACAGTAAATAATATACATTTGGTTTAATTTCTGATATTTTATGTACAGTATATTAAATATAATTACTGCAGTTTTTGATAGTTTATTTACACTATATAAAACACAAATTTGGTGTACTTTTTGATATTTTATGTACAGAATGTAATATATATTTACTGTACATTTTGATATTTTATTTACAGTATATAAAATGTATTTGGTGTACTTTTAGTTAATATTATATATACAATATATGAAATATATTTACTGTACATTTTGATATTTTATGTACAGTATAGAAGATATATTTGGTGTCCTTTTGGTATTTTATTTAAATTATATAATATATATGTGGTGAAGTTTGTTATATTTTACACAGGGTGTGTAATATATATTTACTGTACTTTTTGATATTTTATTTACAGTATATAAAATGTATTTGGTGTACTTTTAGTTAATATTATATGTACAATATATGAAATATATTTACTGTACTTTTTGATATTTTATGTACAGTATATGAGATATATTTGGTGTCCTTTGATATTTATTGTAAATTATAAAATATATACTTGGTGTAGTTTTTGATATTTTACATAGTGTGTGTCATATATATTCACTGTCCTTTTTGATATTTTATTTATGGTATATAATATACATTTGGTGTGATTTTTGAAATTTTATGTACAGTATATTAAATATAATTACTGTAGTTTTGGATAGTTTACAGTATATATAACACATATTTGGTGTACTTTTTGATATTTTATGTACATTATGTAATGTATATTTACTGAAATTTTTGATATTTTATTTACAGTATATATAACACATATTTGGTGTACTTTTTGATATTTTATGTATAGTATGTAATATATATTTACTGTAATTTTTGATATTTTATTTACAGTATATAAAATGTATTTGGTGAACTTTTAGTTAATATTATATGTACAATATATGAAATATTTTTACTGTACTTTTTGATATTTTATGTACAGTATATGAGATATATTTGGTGTCCTTTGATATTTTTGTAAATTACAAAATATATACTTGGTGTAGTTTTTGATATTTTACATAGTGTGTGTCATATATATTCACTGTCCTTTTTGATATTTTATTTACGGTATATAATGTACATTTGGTGTGATTTTTGAAATTTTATGTACAGTATATTAAATATAATTACTGTAGTTTTTGATAGTTTACAGTATATATAACACATATTTGGTGTACTTTTTGATATTTTATGTACAGTATGTAATATATATTTACTGTAATTTTTGATATTTTATTTACAGTATATAAAATGTATTTGGTGTACTTTTAGTTAATATTATATGTACAATATATGTAATATATTTACTGTACTTTTTGATATTTTACATACAGTATATAAGATATATTTGGTGACCTTCCGATATTTTTTGTAAATTATATAATATATATTTGGTGTAAATTTGGATATTTTACATAGGGTGTGTAATATATATTTACTGTATTTTGGATATTTTATTTACACCATATAATGTACATTTGGAGTAATTTTTGATATTTTATGTACAGTATATTGAATATAATTACTGTAGTTTTTAATAGTTTATTTACAGTATATATAACACATATTTGGTGTACTTTTTGATATTTTATGTATAGTATGTAATATATATTTACTGTAATTTTTGATATTTTATTTACAGTATATAAAATGTATTTGGTGTACTTTTAGTTAATATTATATGTACAATATATGAAATATATTTACTGTACTTTTTGATATTTTATGTACAGTATATGAGATATATTTGGTGTCCTTTGATATTTATTGTAAATTATAAAATATATACTTGGTGTAGTTTTTGATATTTTACATAGTGTGTGTCATATATATTCACTGTCCTTTTTGATATTTTATTTACGGTATATAATATACATTTGGTGTGATTTTTGAAATTTTATGTACAGTATATTAAATATAATTACTGTAGTTTTTGATAGTTTACAGTATATATAACACATATTTGGTGTACTTTTTGATATTTTATGTACAGTATGTAATATATATTTATTGTAATTTTTGGTATTTTATTTACAGTATATAAAATGTATTTGGTGTACTTTTAGTTAATATTATATGTACAATATATGAAATATATTTACTGTACTTTTTGATATTTTATGTACAGTATATGAGATATATTTGGTGTCCTTTGATATTTATTGTAAATTATAAATTATATACTTGGTGTAGTTTTTGATATTTTACATAGTGTTTGTCATATATATTCACTGTCCTTTTTGATATTTTATTTACGGTATATAATATACATTTGGTGTGATTTTTGAAATTTTATGAACAGTATATTAAATATAATTACTGTAGTTTTTGATAGTTTACAGTATATATAACACATATTTGGTGTACTTTTTGATATTTTATGTACAGTATGTAATATATATTTACTGTAATTTTTGATATTTTATTTACAGTATATAAAATGTATTTGTTGTACTTTTAGTTAATATTATATGTACAATATATGTAATATATTTACTGTACTTTTTGATATTTTACATACAGTATATAAGATCTATTTGGTGACCTTCCGATATTTTTTGTAAATTATATAATATATATTTGGTGTAAATTTGGATATTTTACATAGGGTGTGTAATATATATTTACTGTATTTTGGATATTTTATTTACACCATATAATGTACATTTGGAGTAATTTTTGATATTTTATGTACAGTATATTGAATATAATTACTGTAGTTTTTAATAGTTTATTTACAGTATATATAACACATATTTGGTGTACTTTTTGATATTTTATGTATAGTATGTAATATATATTTACTGTAATTTTTGATATTTTATTTACAGTATATAAAATGTATTTGGTGTACTTTTAGTTAATATTATATGTACAATATATGAAATATATTTACTGTAGTTTTTGATATTTTACGTACAGTATATAGGATATATTTGGTGTCCTTCCGATATTTTTTGTAAATTATATGATGTATATTTGGTGTAATATTTGATATTTTACATAGGGTGTGTAATATATATTTACTGTATTTTGGATATATTATTTACACTATATAATGTACATTTGGAGTAATTTTTGACATTGTATGTACAGTATATTAAATATAATTACTGTAGTTTTTGATAGTTTATTTACAGTATATATAACACATGTTTGGTGTAATTTTTGATATTTTATGTACAGTATGTAATATATATTTACTGTACTTTTTGATATTTTATTTACAGTATATAAAATGTATTTGGTGCACTTTTAGTTAATATTATATGTACAATATATGAAATATATTTACTGTACTTTTTGATATTTTATGTACAGTATATGAGATATATTTGGTGTCCTTTGATATTTATTGTAAATTATAAAATATATGCTTGGTGTAGTTTTTGATATTTTACATAGTGTGTGTCATATATATTCACTGTCCTTTTTGATATTTTATTTACGGTATATAATATACATTTGGTGTGATTTTTGAAATTTTACGTACAGTATATTAAATATAATTACTGTAGATATTGATAGTTTAGAGTATATATAACACATATTTGGTGTACTTTTTGATATTTTATGTACAGTATGTAATATATATTTACTGTACTTTTTGATATTTTATTTACAGTATATAAAATGTATTTGCTGTACTTTTAGTTAATATTATATGTACAATATATGTAATATATTTACTGTACTTTTTCATATTTTACATACAGTATATAAGATATATTTGGTGACCTTCCGATATTTTTTGTAAATTATATAATATATATTTGGTGTAAATTTGGATATTTTACATAGGGTGTGTAATATATATTTACTGTATTTTGGATATTTTATTTACACCATATAATGTACATTTGGAGTAATTTTTGATATTTTATGTACAGTATATTGAATATAATTACTGTAGTTTTTAATAGTTTATTTACAGTATATATAACACATATTTGGTGTACTTTTTGATATTTTATGTATAGTATGTAATATATATTTACTGTAATTTTTGATATTTTATTTACAGTATATAAAATGTATTTGGTGAACTTTTAGTTAATATTATATGTACAATATATGAAATATATTTACTGTACTTTTTGATATTTTATGTAGAGTATATGAGATATATTTGGTGTCCTGTGATATTTATTGTAAATTACAAAATATATACTTGGTGTAGTTTTTGATATTTTACATAGTGTGTGTCATATATATTCACTGTCCTTTTTGATATTTTATTTACGGTATATAATATACATTTGGTGTGATATTTGAAATTTTATGTACAGTATATTAAATATAATTACTGTAGTTTTTGATAGTTTACAGTATCTATAACACATATTTCGTGTACTTTTTGATATTTTATGTACAGTATGTAATATATATTTACTGTAATTTTTGATATTTTATTTACAGAATATAAAATGTATTTGGTGTACTTTTAGTTAATATTATATGTACAATATATGTAATATATTTACTGTACTTTTTGATATTTTACATACAGTATATAAGATATATTTGGTGACCTTCCGATATTTTTTGTAAATTATATAATATATATTTGGTGTAAATTTGAATATTTTACATAGGGTGTGTAATATATATTTACTGTATTTTGGATATTTTATTTACACCATATAATGTACATTTGGAGTAAATTTTGATATTTTATGTACAGTATATTGAATATAATTACTGTAGTTTTTAATAGTTTATTTACAGTATATATAACACATATTTGGTGTACTTTTTGATATTTTATGTACAGTATGTAATATATATTTACTGTAATTTTTGATATTTTATTTACAGTATATAAAATGTATTTGGTGTACTTTTAGTTAATATTATATGTACAATATATGAAATATATTTACTGTACTTTTTGATATTTTATGTACAGTATATGAGATATATTTGGTGTCCTTTGATATTTATTGTAAATTATAAAATATATACTTGGTGTAGTTTTTGATATTTTACATAGTGTGTGTCATATATATTCACTGTCCTTTTTGATATTTTATTTACGGTATATAATATACATTTGGTGTGATTTTTGAAATTTTATGTACAGTATATTAAATAGAATTACTGTAGTTTTTGATAGTTTACAGTATATATAACACATATTTGGTGTACTTTTTGATATTTTATGTACATTATGTAATATATATTTACTGTAATTTTTGATATTTTATTTACAGTATATAAAATGTATTTGGTGTACTTTTAGTTAATATTATATGTACAATATATGAAATATATTTACTGTACTTTTTGATATTTTATGTACAGTATATGAGATATATTTGGTGTCCTTTGATATTTATTGTAAATTATAAAATATATACTTGGTGTAGTTTTTGATATTTTACATAGTGTGTGTCATATATATTCACTGTCCTTTTTGATATTTTATTTACGGTATATAATATACATTTGGTGTGATTTTTGAAATTTTATGTACAGTATATTAAATATAATTACTGTAGTTTTTGATAGTTTACAGTATCTATAACACATATTTGGTGTACTTTTTGATATTTTATGTACAGTATGTAATATATATTTACTGTAATTTTTGATATTTTTTTTACAGAATATAAAATGTATTTGGTGTACTTTTAGTTAATATTATATGTACAATATATGTAATATATTTACTGTACTTTTTGATATTTTACATACAGTATATAAGATATATTTGGTGACCTTCCGATATTTTTTGTAAATTATATAATATATATTTGGTGTAAATTTGAATATTTTACATAGGGTGTGTAATATATATTTACTGTATTTTGGATATTTTATTTACACCATATAATGTACATTTGGAGTAATTTTTGATATTTTATGTACAGTATATTGAATATAATTACTGTAGTTTTTAATAGTTTATTTACAGTATATATAACACATATTTGGTGTACTTTTTGATATCTTATGTACAGTATGTAATATATATTTACTGTAATTTTTGATATTTTGTTTACAGTATATAAAATGTATTTGGTGTACTTTTAGTTAATATTATATGTACAATATATGAAATATATTTACTGTACTTTTTGATATTTTATGTACAGTATATGAGATATATTTGGTGTCCTTTGATATTTATTGTAAATTATAAAATATATACTTGGTGTAGTTTTTGATATTTTACATAGAGTGTGTCATATATATTCACTGTCCTTGGTGATATTTTATTTACGGTATATAATATACATTTGGTGTGATTTTTGAAATTTTATGTACAGTATATTAAATAGAATTACTGTAGTTTTTGATAGTTTACAGTATATATAACACATATTTGGTGTACTTTTTGATATTTTATGTACAGTATGTAATATATATTTACTGTAATTTTTGATATTTTATTTACAGTATATAAAATGTATTTGGTGTACTTTTAGTTAATATTATATGTACAATATATGAAATATATTTACTGTACTTTTTGATATTTTATGTACAGTATATGAGATATATTTGGTGTCCTTTGATATTTATTGTAAATTATAAAATATATACTTGGTGTAGTTTTTGATATTTTACATAGTGTGTGTCATATATATTCACTGTCCTTTTTGATATTTTATTTACGGTATATAATATACATTTGGTGTGATTTTTGAAATTTTATGTACAGTATATTAAATATAAATACTGTAGTTTTTGATAGTTTACAGTATATATAACACATATTTGGTGTACTTTTTGATATTTTATGTACAGTATGTAATATATATTTACTGTAATTTTTGATATTTTATTTACAGTATATAAAATGTATTTGGTGTACTTTTAGTTAATATTATATGTACAATATATGTAATATATTTACTGTACTTTTTGGTATTTTACATACAGTATATAAGATATATTTGGTGACCTTCCGATATTTTTTGTAAATTATATAATATATATTTGGTGTAAATTTGGATATTTTACATAGGGTGTGTAATATATATTTACTGTATTTTGGATATTTTATTTACACCATATAATGTACATTTGGAGTAATTTTTGATATTTTATGTACAGTATATTGAATATAATTACTGTAGTTTTTAATAGTTTATTTACAGTATATATAACACATATTTGGTGTACTTTTTGATATTTTATGTACAGTATGTAATATATATTTACTGTAATTTTTGATATTTTATTTACAGTATATAAAATGTATTTGGTGTACTTTTAGTTAATATTATATGTACAATATATGAAATATATTTACTGTACTTTTTGATATTTTATGTACAGTATATGAGATATATTTGGTGTCCTTTGAAATTTATTGTAAATTATAAAATATATACTTGGTGTAGTTTTTGATATTTTACATAGTGTGTGTCATATATATTCACTGTCCTTTTTGATATTTTATTTACGGTATATAATATACATTTGGTGTGATTTTTGAAATTTTATGTACAGTATATTAAATATAATTACTGTAGTTTTTGATAGTTTACAGTATATATAACACATATTTGGTGTACTTTTTGATATTTTATGTACAGTATGTAATATATATTTACTGTAATTTTTGATATTTTATTTACAGTATATAAAATGTATTTGGTGTACTTTTAGTTAATATTATATGTACAATATATGAAATATATTTACTGTACTTTTTGATATTTTATGTACAGTATATGAGATATATTTGGTGTCCTTTGATATTTATTGTAAATTATAAAATATATACTTGGTGTAGTTTTTGATATTTTACATAGTGTGTGTCATATATATTCACTGTCCTTTTTGATATTTTATTTACGGTATATAATATACATTTGGTGTGATTTTTGAAATTTTATGTACAGTATATTAAATATAAATACTGTAGTTTTTGATAGTTTACAGTATATATAACACATATTTGGTGTACTTTTTGATATTTTATGTACAGTATGTAATATATATTTACTGTAATTTTTGATATTTTATTTACAGTATATAAAATGTATTTGGTGTACTTTTAGTTAATATTATATGTACAATATATGTAATATATTTACTGTACTTTTTGGTATTTTACATACAGTATATAAGATATATTTGGTGACCTTCCGATATTTTTTGTAAATTATATAATATATATTTGGTGTAAATTTGGATATTTTACATAGGGTGTGTAATATATATTTACTGTATTTTGGATATTTTATTTACACCATATAATGTACATTTGGAGTAATTTTTGATATTTTATGTACAGTATATTGAATATAATTACTGTAGTTTTTAATAGTTTATTTACAGTATATATAACACATATTTGGTGTACTTTTTGATATTTTATGTACAGTATGTAATATATATTTACTGTAATTTTTGATATTTTATTTACAGTATATAAAATGTATTTGTTGTACTTTTAGTTAATATTATATGTACAATATATGTAATATATTTACTGTACTTTTTGATATTTTACATACAGTATATAAGATCTATTTGGTGACCTTCCGATATTTTTTGTAAATTATATAATATATATTTGGTGTAAATTTGGATATTTTACATAGGGTGTGTAATATATATTTACTGTATTTTGGATATTTTATTTACACCATATAATGTACATTTGGAGTAATTTTTGATATTTTATGTACAGTATATTGAATATAATTACTTTAGTTTTTAATAGTTTATTTACAGTATATATAACACATATTTGGTGTACTTTTTGATATTTTATGTATAGTATGTAATATATATTTACTGTAATTTTTGATATTTTATTTACAGTATATAAAATGTATTTGGTGTACTTTTAGTTAATATTATATGTACAATATATGAAATATATTTACTGTAGTTTTTGATATTTTACGTACAGTATATAGGATATATTTGGTGTCCTTCCGATATTTTTTGTAAATTATATGATGTATATTTGGTGTAATATTTGATATTTTACATAGGGTGTGTAATATATATTTACTGTATTTTGGATATATTATTTACACTATATAATATACATTTGGAGTAATTTTTGACATTGTATGTACAGTATATTAAATATAATTACTGTAGTTTTTGATAGTTTATTTACAGTATATATAACACATGTTTGGTGTAATTTTTGATATTTTATGTACAGTATGTAATATATATTTACTGTACTTTTTGATATTTTATTTACAGTATATAAAATGTATTTGGTGTACTTTTAGTTAATATTATATGTACAATATATGAAATATATTTACTGTACTTTTTGATATTTTATGTACAGTATATGAGATATATTTGGTGTCCTTTGATATTTATTGTAAATTATAAAATATATGCTTGGTGTAGTTTTTGATATTTTACATAGTGTGTGTCATATATATTCACTGTCCTTTTTGATATTTTATTTACGGTATATAATATACATTTGGTGTGATTTTTGAAATTTTACGTACAGTATATTAAATATAATTACTGTAGATATTGATAGTTTACAGTATATATAACACATATTTGGTGTACTTTTTGATATTTTATGTACAGTATGTAATATATATTTACTGTACTTTTTGATATTTTATTTACAGTATATAAAATGTATTTGCTGTACTTTTAGTTAATATTATATGTACAATATATGTAATATATTTACTGTACTTTTTCATATTTTACATACAGTATATAAGATATATTTGGTGACCTTCCGATATTTTTTGTAAATTATATAATATATATTTGGTGTAAATTTGGATATTTTACATAGGGTGTGTAATATATATTTACTGTATTTTGGATATTTTATTTACACCATATAATGTACATTTGGAGTAATTTTTGATATTTTATGTACAGTATATTGAATATAATTACTGTAGTTTTTAATAGTTTATTTACAGTATATATAACACATATTTGGTGTACTTTTTGATATTTTATGTATAGTATGTAATATATATTTACTGTAATTTTTGATATTTTATTTACAGTATATAAAATGAATTTGGTGAACTTTTAGTTAATATTATATGTACAATATATGAAATATATTTACTGTACTTTTTGATATTTTATGTACAGTATATGAGATATATTTGGTGTCCTTTGATATTTATTGTAAATTACAAAATATATACTTGGTGTAGTTTTTGATATTTTACATAGTGTGTGTCATATATATTCACTGTCCTTTTTGATATTTTATTTACGGTATATAATATACATTTGGTGTGATATTTGAAATTTTATGTACAGTATATTAAATATAATTACTGTAGTTTTTGATAGTTTACAGTATCTATAACACATATTTGGTGTACTTTTTGATATTTTATGTACAGTATGTAATATATATTTACTGTAATTTTTGATATTTTATTTACAGAATATAAAATGTATTTGGTGTAATTTTAGTTAATATTATATGTACAATATATGTAATATATTTACTGTACTTTTTGATATTTTACATACAGTATATAAGATATATTTGGTGACCTTCCGATATTTTTTGTAAATTATATAATATATATTTGGTGTAAATTTGAATATTTTACATAGGGTGTGTAATATATATTTACTGTATTTTGGATATTTTATTTACACCATATAATGTACATTTGGAGTAATTTTTGATATTTTATGTACAGTATATTGAATATAATTACTGTAGTTTTTAATAGTTTATTTACAGTATATATAACACATATTTGGTGTACTTTTTGATATTTTATGTACAGTATGTAATATATATTTACTGTAATTTTTGATATTTTATTTACAGTGTATAAAATGTATTTGGTGTACTTTTAGTTAATATTATATGTACAATATATGAAATATATTTACTGTACTTTTTGATATTTTATGTACAGTATATGAGATATATTTGGTGTCCTTTGATATTTATTGTAAATTATAAAATATATACTTGGTGTAGTTTTTGATATTTTACATAGTGTGTGTCATATATATTCACTGTCCTTTTTGATATTTTATTTACGGTATATAATATACATTTGGTGTGATTTTTGAAATTTTATGTACAGTATATTAAATATAATTACTGTAGTTTTTGATAGTTTACAGTATATATAACACATATTTGGTGTACTTTTTGATATTTTATGTACATTATGTAATATATATTTACTGTAATTTTTGATATTTTATTTACAGTATATAAAATGTATTTGGTGTACTTTTAGTTAATATTATATGTACAATATATGAAATATATTTACTGTACTTTTTGATATTTTATGTACAGTATATGAGATATATTTGGTGTCCTTTGATATTTATTGTAAATTATAAAATATATACTTGGTGTAGTTTTTGATAATTTACATAGTGTGTGTCATATATATTCACTGTCCTTTTTGATATTTTATTTACGGTATATAATATACATTTGGTGTGATTTTTGAAATTTTATGTACAGTATATTAAATATAATTACTGTAGTTTTTGATAGTTTACAGTATCTATAACACATATTTGGTGTACTTTTTGATATTTTATGTACAGTATGTAATATATATTTACTGTAATTTTTGATATTTTATTTACAGAATATAAAATGTATTTGGTGTACTTTTAGTTAATATTATATGTACAATATATGTAATATATTTACTGTACTTTTTGATATTTTACATACAGTATATAAGATATATTTGGTGACCTTCCGATATTTTTTGTAAATTATATAATATATATTTGGTGTAAATTTGAATATTTTACATAGGGTGTGTAATATATATTTACTGTATTTTGGATATTTTATTTACACCATATAATGTACATTTGGAGTAATTTTTGATATTTTATGTACAGTATATTGAATATAATTACTGTAGTTTTTAATAGTTTATTTACAGTATATATAACACATATTTGGTGTACTTTTTGATATCTTATGTACAGTATGTAATATATATTTACTGTAATTTTTGATATTTTATTTACAGTATATAAAATGTATTTGGTGTACTTTTAGTTAATATTATATGTACAATATATGAAATATATTTACTGTACTTTTTGATATTTTATGTACAGTATATGAGATATATTTGGTGTCCTTTGATATTTATTGTAAATTATAAAATATATACTTGGTGTAGTTTTTGATATTTTACATAGAGTGTGTCATATATATTCACTGTCCTTTGTGATATTTTATTTACGGTATATAATATACATTTGGTGTGATTTTTGAAATTTTATGTACAGTATATTAAATAGAATTACTGTAGTTTTTGATAGTTTACAGTATATATAACACATATTTGGTGTACTTTTTGATATTTTATGTACAGTATGTAATATATATTTACTGTAATTTTTGATATTTTATTTACAGTATATAAAATGTATTTGGTGTACTTTTAGTTAATATTATATGTACAATATATGAAATATATTTACTGTAGTTTTTGATATTTTATGTACAGTATATGAGATATATTTGGTGTCCTTTGATATTTATTGTAAATTATAAAATATATACTTGGTGTAGTTTTTGATATTTTACATAGTGTGTGTCATATATATTCACTGTCCTTTTTGATATTTTATTTACGGTATATAATATACATTTGGTGTGATTTTTGAAATTTTATGTACAGTATATTAAATATAAATACTGTAGTTTTTGATAGTTTACAGTATATATAACACTTATTTGGTGTACTTTTTGATATTTTATGTACAGTATGTAATATATATTTACTGTAATTTTTGATATTTTATTTACAGTATATAAAATGTATTTGGTGTACTTTTAGTTAATATTATATGTACAATATATGTAATATATTTACTGTACTTTTTGGTATTTTACATACAGTATATAAGATATATTTGGTGACCTTCCGATATTTTTTGTAAATTATATAATATATATTTGGTGTAAATTTGGATATTTTACATAGGGTGTGTAATATATATTTACTGTATTTTGGATATTTTATTTACACCATATAATGTACATTTGGAGTAATTTTTGATATTTTATGTACAGTATATTGAATATAATTACTGTAGTTTTTAATAGTTTATTTACAGTATATATAACACATATTTGGTGTACTTTTTGATATTTTATGTATAGTATGTAATATATATTTACTGTAATTTTTGATATTTTATTTACAGTATATAAAATGAATTTGGTGAACTTTTAGTTAATATTATATGTACAATATATGAAATATATTTACTGTACTTTTTGATATTTTATGTACAGTATATGAGATATATTTGGTGTCCTTTGATATTTATTGTAAATTACAAAATATATACTTGGTGTAGTTTTTGATATTTTACATAGTGTGTGTCATATATATTCACTGTCCTTTTTGATATTTTATTTACGGTATATAATATACATTTGGTGTGATATTTGAAATTTTATGTACAGTATATTAAATATAATTACTGTAGTTTTTGATAGTTTACAGTATCTATAACACATATTTGGTGTACTTTTTGATATTTTATGTACAGTATGTAATATATATTTACTGTAATTTTTGATATTTTATTTACAGAATATAAAATGTATTTGGTGTAATTTTAGTTAATATTATATGTACAATATATGTAATATATTTACTGTACTTTTTGATATTTTACATACAGTATATAAGATATATTTGGTGACCTTCCGATATTTTTTGTAAATTATATAATATATATTTGGTGTAAATTTGAATATTTTACATAGGGTGTGTAATATATATTTACTGTATTTTGGATATTTTATTTACACCATATAATGTACATTTGGAGTAATTTTTGATATTTTATGTACAGTATATTGAATATAATTACTGTAGTTTTTAATAGTTTATTTACAGTATATATAACACATATTTGGTGTACTTTTTGATATTTTATGTACAGTATGTAATATATATTTACTGTAATTTTTGATATTTTATTTACAGTGTATAAAATGTATTTGGTGTACTTTTAGTTAATATTATATGTACAATATATGAAATATATTTACTGTACTTTTTGATATTTTATGTACAGTATATGAGATATATTTGGTGTCCTTTGATATTTATTGTAAATTATAAAATATATACTTGGTGTAGTTTTTGATATTTTACATAGTGTGTGTCATATATATTCACTGTCCTTTTTGATATTTTATTTACGGTATATAATATACATTTGGTGTGATTTTTGAAATTTTATGTACAGTATATTAAATATAATTACTGTAGTTTTTGATAGTTTACAGTATATATAACACATATTTGGTGTACTTTTTGATATTTTATGTACATTATGTAATATATATTTACTGTAATTTTTGATATTTTATTTACAGTATATAAAATGTATTTGGTGTACTTTTAGTTAATATTATATGTACAATATATGAAATATATTTACTGTACTTTTTGGTATTTTATGTACAGTATATGAGATATATTTGGTGTCCTTTGATATTTATTGTAAATTATAAAATATATACTTGGTGTAGTTTTTGATAATTTACATAGTGTGTGTCATATATATTCACTGTCCTTTTTGATATTTTATTTACGGTATATAATATACATTTGGTGTGATTTTTGAAATTTTATGTACAGTATATTAAATATAATTACTGTAGTTTTTGATAGTTTACAGTATCTATAACACATATTTGGTGTACTTTTTGATATTTTATGTACAGTATGTAATATATATTTACTGTAATTTTTGATATTTTATTTACAGAATATAAAATGTATTTGGTGTACTTTTAGTTAATATTATATGTACAATATATGTAATATATTTACTGTACTTTTTGATATTTTACATACAGTATATAAGATATATTTGGTGACCTTCCGATATTTTTTGTAAATTATATAATATATATTTGGTGTAAATTTGAATATTTTACATAGGGTGTGTAATATATATTTACTGTATTTTGGATATTTTATTTACACCATATAATGTACATTTGGAGTAATTTTTGATATTTTATGTACAGTATATTGAATATAATTACTGTAGTTTTTAATAGTTTATTTACAGTATATATAACACATATTTGGTGTACTTTTTGATATCTTATGTACAGTATGTAATATATATTTACTGTAATTTTTGATATTTTATTTACAGTATATAAAATGTATTTGGTGTACTTTTAGTTAATATTATATGTACAATATATGAAATATATTTACTGTACTTTTTGATATTTTATGTACAGTATATGAGATATATTTGGTGTCCTTTGATATTTATTGTAAATTATAAAATATATACTTGGTGTAGTTTTTGATATTTTACATAGAGTGTGTCATATATATTCACTGTCCTTTGTGATATTTTATTTACGGTATATAATATACATTTGGTGTGATTTTTGAAATTTTATGTACAGTATATTAAATAGAATTACTGTAGTTTTTGATAGTTTACAGTATATATAACACATATTTGGTGTACTTTTTGATATTTTATGTACAGTATGTAATATATATTTACTGTAATTTTTGATATTTTATTTACAGTATATAAAATGTATTTGGTGTACTTTTAGTTAATATTATATGTACAATATATGAAATATATTTACTGTAGTTTTTGATATTTTATGTACAGTATATGAGATATATTTGGTGTCCTTTGATATTTATTGTAAATTATAAAATGTATACTTGGTGTAGTTTTTGATATTTTACATAGTGTGTGTCATATATATTCACTGTCCTTTTTGATATTTTATTTACGGTATATAATATACATTTGGTGTGATTTTTGAAATTTTATGTACAGTATATTAAATATAAATACTGTAGTTTTTGATAGTTTACAGTATATATAACACTTATTTGGTGTACTTTTTGATATTTTATGTACAGTATGTAATATATATTTACTGTAATTTTTGATATTTTATTTACAGTATATAAAATGTATTTGGTGTACTTTTAGTTAATATTATATGTACAATATATGTAATATATTTACTGTACTTTTTGGTATTTTACATACAGTATATAAGATATATTTGGTGACCTTCCGATATTTTTTGTAAATTATATAATATATATTTGGTGTAAATTTGGATATTTTACATAGGGTGTGTAATATATATTTACTGTATTTTGGATATTTTATTTACACCATATAATGTACATTTGGAGTAATTTTTGATATTTTATGTACAGTATATTGAATATAATTACTGTAGTTTTTAATAGTTTATTTACAGTATATATAACACATATTTGGTGTACTTTTTGATATTTTATGTACAGTATGTAATATATATTTACTGTAATTTTTGATATTTTATTTACAGTATATAAAATGTATTTGGTGTACTTTTAGTTAATATTATATGTACAATATATGAAATATATTTACTGTAGTTTTTGATATTTTATGTACAGTATATGAGATATATTTGGTGTCCTTTGAAATTTATTGTAAATTATAAAATATATACTTGGTGTAGTTTTTGATATTTTACATAGTGTGTGTCATATATATTCACTGTCCTTTTTGATATTTTATTTACGGTATATAATATACATTTGGTGTGATTTTTGAAATTTTATGTACAGTATATTAAATATAATTACTGTAGTTTTTGATAGTTTACAGTATATATAACACATATTTGGTGTACTTTTTGATATTTTATGTACAGTATGTAATATATATTTACTGTAATTTTTGATATTTTATTTACAGTATATAAAATGTATTTGGTGTACTTTTAGTTAATATTATATGTACAATATATGAAATATATTTACTGTACTTTTTGATATTTTATGTACAGTATATGAGATATATTTGGTGTCCTTTGATATTTATTGTAAATTATAAAATATATACTTGGTGTAGTTTTTGATATTTTACATAGTGTGTGTCATATATATTCACTGTCCTTTTTGATATTTTATTTACGGTATATAATATACATTTGGTGTGATTTTTGAAATTTTATGTACAGTATATTAAATATAAATACTGTAGTTTTTGATAGTTTACAGTATATATAACACATATTTGGTGTACTTTTTGATATTTTATGTACAGTATGTAATATATATTTACTGTAATTTTTGATATTTTATTTACAGTATATAAAATGTATTTGGTGTACTTTTAGTTAATATTATATGTACAATATATGAAATATATTTACTGTAGTTTTTGATATTTTACGTACAGTATATAGGATATATTTGGTGTCCTTCCGATATTTTTTGTAAATTATATGATGTATATTTGGTGTAATATTTGATATTTTACATAGGGTGTGTAATATATATTTACTGTATTTTGGATATATTATTTACACTATATAATGTACATTTGGAGTAATTTTTGACATTGTATGTACAGTATATTAAATATAATTACTGTAGTTTTTGATAGTTTATTTACAGTATATATAACACATGTTTGGTGTAATTTTTGATATTTTATGTACAGTATGTAATATATATTTACTGTATTTTTGATATTTTATTTACAGTATATAAAATGTATTTGGTGTACTTTTAGTTAATATTATATGTACAATATATGAAATATATTTACTGTACTTTTTGATATTTTATGTACAGTATATGAGATATATTTGGTGTCCTTTGATATTTATTGTAAATTATAAAATATATGCTTGGTGTAGTTTTTGATATTTTACATAGTGTGTGTCATATATATTCACTGTCCTTTTTGATATTTTATTTACGGTATATAATATACATTTGGTGTGATTTTTGAAATTTTACGTACAGTATATTAAATATAATTACTGTAGTTATTGATAGTTTACAGTATATATAACACATATTTGGTGTACTTTTTGATATTTTATGTACAGTATGTAATATATATTTACTGTACTTTTTGATATTTTATTTACAGTATATAAAATGTATTTGCTGTACTTTTAGTTAATATTATATGTACAATATATGTAATATATTTACTGTACTTTTTCATATTTTACATACAGTATATAAGATATATTTGGTGACCTTCCGATATTTTTTGTAAATTATATAATATATATTTGGTGTAAATTTGGATATTTTACATAGGGTGTGTAATATATATTTACTGTATTTTGGATATTTTATTTACACCATATAATGTACATTTGGAGTAATTTTTGATATTTTATGTACAGTATATTGAATATAATTACTGTAGTTTTTAATAGTTTATTTACAGTATATATAACACATATTTGGTGTACTTTTTGATATTTTATGTATAGTATGTAATATATATTTACTGTAATTTTTGATATTTTATTTACAGTATATAAAATGAATTTGGTGAACTTTTAGTTAATATTATATGTACAATATATGAAATATATTTACTGTACTTTTTGATATTTTATGTACAGTATATGAGATATATTTGGTGTCCTTTGATATTTATTGTAAATTACAAAATATATACTTGGTGTAGTTTTTGATATTTTACATAGTGTGTGTCATATATATTCACTGTCGTTTTTGATATTTTATTTACGGTATATAATATACATTTGGTGTGATATTTGAAATTTTATGTACAGTATATTAAATATAATTACTGTAGTTTTTGATAGTTTACAGTATCTATAACACATATTTGGTGTACTTTTTGATATTTTATGTACAGTATGTAATATATATTTACTGTAATTTTTGATATTTTATTTACAGAATATAAAATGTATTTGGTGTACTTTTAGTTAATATTATATGTACAATATATGTAATATATTTACTGTACTTTTTGATATTTTACATACAGTATATAAGATATATTTGGTGACCTTCCGATATTTTTTGTAAATTATATAATATATATTTGGTGTAAATTTGAATATTTTTCATAGGGTGTGTAATATATATTTACTGTATTTTGGATATTTTATTTACACCATATAATGTACATTTGGAGTAATTTTTGATATTTTATGTACAGTATATTGAATATAATTACTGTAGTTTTTAATAGTTTATTTACAGTATATATAACACATATTTGGTGTACTTTTTGATATCTTATGTACAGTATGTAATATATATTTACTGTAATTTTTGATATTTTATTTACAGTATATAAAATGTATTTGGTGTACTTTTAGTTAATATTATATGTACAATATATGAAATATATTTACTGTAGTTTTTGATATTTTATGTACAGTATATGAGATATATTTGGTGTCCTTTGATATTTATTGTAAATTATAAAATATATACTTGGTGTAGTTTTTGATATTTTACATAGAGTGTGTCATATATATTCACTGTCCTTTGTGATATTTTATTTACGGTATATAATATACATTTGGTGTGATTTTTGAAATTTTATGTACAGTATATTAAATAGAATTACTGTAGTTTTTGATAGTTTACAGTATATATAACACATATTTGGTGTACTTTTTGATATTTTATGTACAGTATGTAATATATATTTACTGTAATTTTTGATATTTTATTTACAGTATATAAAATGTATTTGGTGTACTTTTAGTTAATATTATATGTACAATATATGAAATATATTTACTGTACTTTTTGATATTTTATGTACAGTATATGAGATATATTTGGTGTCCTTTGATATTTATTGTAAATTATAAAATATATACTTGGTGTAGTTTTTGATATTTTACATAGTGTGTGTCATATATATTCACTGTCCTTTTTGATATTTTATTTACGGTATATAATATACATTTGGTGTGATTTTTGAAATTTTATGTACAGTATATTAAATATAAATACTGTAGTTTTTGATAGTTTACAGTATATATAACACTTATTTGGTGTACTTTTTGATATTTTATGTACAGTATGTAATATATATTTACTGTAATTTTTGATATTTTATTTACAGTATATAAAATGTATTTGGTGTACTTTTAGTTAATATTATATGTACAATATATGTAATATATTTACTGTACTTTTTGGTATTTTACATACAGTATATAAGATATATTTGGTGACCTTCCGATATTTTTTGTAAATTATATAATATATATTTGGTGTAAATTTGGATATTTTACATAGGGTGTGTAATATATATTTACTGTATTTTGGATATTTTATTTACACCATATAATGTACATTTGGAGTAATTTTTGATATTTTATGTACAGTATATTGAATATAATTACTGTAGTTTTTAATAGTTTATTTACAGTATATATAACACATATTTGGTGTACTTTTTGATATTTTATGTACAGTATGTAATATATATTTACTGTAATTTTTGATATTTTATTTACAGTATATAAAATGTATTTGGTGTACTTTTAGTTAATATTATATGTACAATATATGAAATATATTTACTGTACTTTTTGATATTTTATGTACAGTATATGAGATATATTTGGTGTCCTTTGAAATTTATTGTAAATTATAAAATATATACTTGGTGTAGTTTTTGATATTTTACATAGTGTGTGTCATATAAATTCACTGTCCTTTTTGATATTTTATTTACGGTATATAATATACATTTGGTGTGATTTTTGAAATTTTATGTACAGTATATTAAATATAATTACTGTAGTTTTTGATAGTTTACAGTATATATAACACATATTTGGTGTACTTTTTGATATTTTATGTACAGTATGTAATATATATTTACTGTAATTTTTGATATTTTATTTACAGTATATAAAATGTATTTGGTGTACTTTTAGTTAATATTATATGTACAATATAGGAAATATATTTACTGTACTTTTTGATATTTTATGTACAGTATATGAGATATATTTGGTGTCCTTTGATATTTATTGTAAATTATAAAATATATACTTGGTGTAGTTTTTGATATTTTACATAGTGTGTGTCATATATATTCACTGTCCTTTTTGATATTTTATTTACGGTATATAATATACATTTGGTGTGATTTTTGAAATTTTATGTACAGTATATTAAATAGAAATACTGTAGTTTTTGATAGTTTACAGTATATATAACACATATTTGGTGTACTTTTTGATATTTTATGTACAGTATGTAATATATATTTACTGTAATTTTTGATATTTTATTTACAGAATATAAAATGTATTTGGTGTAATTTTAGTTAATATTATATGTACAATATATGTAATATATTTACTGTACTTTTTGATATTTGACATACAGTATATATGATATATTTGTAGACCTTCCGATATTTTTTGTAAATTATATAATATATATTTGGTGTAAATTTGGATATTTTACATAGGGTGTGTAATATATATTTACTGTATTTTGGATATTTTATTTACACCATATAATGTACATTTGGTGTAATTTTTGATATTTTATGTACAGTATATTGAATATAATTACTGTAGTTTTTAATAGTTTATTTACAGTATATATAACACATATTTGGTGTACTTTTTGATATTTTATGTACAGTATGTAATATATATTTACTGTAATTTTTTATATTTTATTTACAGTATATAAAATGTATTTGGTGTACTTTTAGTTAATATTATATGTACAATATATGAAATATATTTACTGTACTTTTTGATATTTTATGTACAGTATATGAGATATATTTGGTGTCCTTTGATATTTATTGTAAATTATAAAATATATACTTGGTGTAGTTTTTGATATTTTACATAGTGTGTGTCATATATATTCACTGTCCTTTTTGATATTTTATTTACGGTATATAATATACATTTGGTGTGATTTTTGAAATTTTATGTACAGTATATTAAATATAATTACTGTAGTTTTTGATAGTTTACAGTATATATAACACATATTTGGTGTACTTTTTGATATTTTATGTACATTATGTAATATATATTTACTGTAATTTTTGATATTTTATTTACAGTATATAAAATGTATTTGGTGTACTTTTAGTTAATATTATATGTACAATATATGAAATATATTTACTGTACTTTTTGATATTTTATGTACAGTATATGAGATATATTTGGTGTCCTTTGATATTTATTGTAAATTATAAAATATATACTTGGTGTAGTTTTTGATATTTTACATAGTGTTTGTCATATATATTCACTGTCCTTTTTGATATTTTATTTACGGTATATAATATACATTTGGTGTGATTTTTGAAATTTTATGTACAGTATATTAAATATAATTACTGTAGTTTTTGATAGTTTACAGTATCTATAACACATATTTGGTGTACTTTTTGATATTTTATGTACAGTATGTAATATATATTTACTGTAATTTTTGATATTTTATTTACAGAATATATAATGTATTTGGTGTACTTTTAGTTAATATTATATGTACAATATATGTAATATATTTACTGTACTTTTTGATATTTTACATACAGTATATAAGATATATTTGGTGACCTTCCGATATTTTTTGTAAATTATATAATATATATTTGGTGTAAATTTGAATATTTTACATAGGGTGTGTAATATATATTTACTGTATTTTGGATATTTTATTTACACCATATAATGTACATTTGGAGTAATTTTTGATATTTTATGTACAGTATATTGAATATAATTACTGTAGTTTTTAATAGTTTATTTACAGTATATATAACACATATTTGGTGTACTTTTTGATATCTTATGTACAGTATGTAATATATATTTACTGTAATTTTTGATATTTTATTTACAGTATATAAAATGTATTTGGTGTACTTTTAGTTAATATTATATGTACAATATATGAAATATATTTACTGTACTTTTTGATATTTTATGTACAGTATATGAGATATATTTGGTGTCCTTTGATATTTATTGTAAATTATAAAATATATACTTGGTGTAGTTTTTGATATTTTACATAGTGTGTGTCATATATATTCACTGTCCTTTTTGATATTTTATTTACGGTATATAATATACATTTGGTGTGATTTTTGAAATTTTATGTACAGTATATTAAATAGAATTACTGTAGTTTTTGATAGTTTACAGTATATATAACACATATTTGGTGTACTTTTTGATATTTTATGTACAGTATGTAATATATATTTACTGTAATTTTTGATATTTTATTTACAGAATATAAAATGTATTTGGTGTAATTTTAGTTAATATTATATGTACAATATATGTAATATATTTACTGTACTTTTTGATATTTGACATACAGTATATAAGATATATTTGGTGACCTTCCGATATTTTTTGTAAATTATATAATATATATTTGGTGTAAATTTGGATATTTTACATAGGGTGTGTAATATATATTTACTGTATTTTGGATACTTTATTTACACCATATAATGTACATTTGGTGTAATTTTTGATATTTTATGTACAGTATATTGAATATAATTACTGTAGTTTTTAATAGTTTATTTACAGTATATATAACACATATTTGGTGTACTTTTTGATATTTTATGTACAGTATGTAATATATATTTACTGTAATTTTTGATATTTTATTTACAGTATATAAAATGTATTTGGTGTACTTTTAGTTAATATTATATGTACAATATATGAAATATATTTACTGTACTTTTTGATATTTTATGTACAGTATATGAGATATATTTGGTGTCCTTTGAAATTTATTGTAAATTATAAAATATATACTTGGTGTAGTTTTTGATATTTTACATAGTGTGTGTCATATATATTCACTGTCCTTTTTGATATTTTATTTACGGTATATAATATACATTTGGTGTGATTTTTGAAATTTTATGTACAGTATATTAAATATAATTACTGTAGTTTTTGATAGTTTACAGTACATATAACACATATTTGGTGTACTTTTTGATATTTTATGTACAGTATGTAATATATATTTACTGTAATTTTTGATATTTTATTTACAGTATATAAAATGTATTTGGTGTACTTTTAGTTAATATTATATGTACAATATAGGAAATATATTTACTGTACTTTTTGATATTTTATGTACAGTATATGAGATATATTTGGTGTCCTTTGATATTTATTGTAAATTATAAAATATATACTTGGTGTAGTTTTTGATATTTTACATAGTGTGTGTCATATATATTCACTGTCCTTTTTGATATTTTATTTACGGTATATAATATACATTTGGTGTGATTTTTGAAATTTTATGTACAGTATATTAAATAGAATTACTGTAGTTTTTGATAGTTTACAGTATATATAACACATATTTGGTGTACTTTTTGATATTTTATGTACAGTATGTAATATATATTTACTGTAATTTTTGATATTTTATTTACAGAATATAAAATGTATTTGGTGTAATTTTAGTTAATATTATATGTACAATATATGTAATATATTTACTGTACTTTTTGATATTTGACATACAGTATATAAGATATATTTGGTGACCTTCCGATATTTTTTGTAAATTATATAATATATATTTGGTGTAAATTTGGATATTTTACATAGGGTGTGTAATATATATTTACTGTATTTTGGATACTTTATTTACACCATATAATGTACATTTGGTGTAATTTTTGATATTTTATGTACAGTATATTGAATATAATTACTGTAGTTTTTAATAGTTTATTTACAGTATATATAACACATATTTGGTGTACTTTTTGATATTTTATGTACAGTATGTAATATATATTTACTGTAATTTTTGATATTTTATTTACAGTATATAAAATGTATTTGGTGTACTTTTAGTTAATATTATATGTACAATATATGAAATATATTTACTGTACTTTTTGATATTTTATGTACAGTATATGAGATATATTTGGTGTCCTTTGATATTTATTGTAAATTATAAAATATATACTTGGTGTAGTTTTTGATATTTTACATAGTGTGTGTCATATATATTCACTGTCCTTTTTGATATTTTATTTACGGTATATAATATACATTTGGTGTGATTTTTGAAATTTTATGTACAGTATATTAAATATAATTACTGTAGTTTTTGATAGTTTACAGTATATATAACACATATTTGGTGTACTTTTTGATATTTTATGTACATTATGTAATATATATTTACTGTAATTTTTGATATTTTATTTACAGTATATAAAATGTATTTGGTGTACTTTTAGTTAATATTATATGTACAATATATGAAATATATTTACTGTACTTTTTGATATTTTATGTACAGTATATGAGATATATTTTGTGTCCTTTGATATTTATTGTAAATTATAAAATATATACTTGGTGTAGTTTTTGATATTTTACATAGTGTGTGTCATATATATTCACTGTCCTTTTTGATATTTTATTTACGGTATATAATATACATTTGGTGTGATTTTTGAAATTTTATGTACAGTATATTAAATAGAATTACTGTAGTTTTTGATAGTTTACAGTATATATAACACATATTTGGTGTACTTTTTGATATTTTATGTACAGTATGTAATATATATTTACTGTAATTTTTGATATTTTATTTACAGTAGATAAAATGTATTTGGTGTACTTTTAGTTAATATTATATGTACAATATATGAAATATATTTACTGTACTTTTTGATATTTTATGTACAGTATATGAGATATATTTGGTGTCCTTTGATATTTATTGTAAATTATAAAATATATACTTGGTGTAGTTTTTGATATTTTACATAGTGTGTGTCATATATATTCACTGTCCTTCTCGATATTTTATTTACGGTATATAATATACATTTGGTGTGATTTTTGAAATTTTATGTACAGTATATTAAATAGAATTACTGTAGTTTTTGATAGTTTACAGTATATATAACACATATTTGGTGTACTTTTTGATATTTTATGTACAGTATGTAATATATATTTACTGTAATTTTTGATATTTTATTTACAGAATATAAAATGTATTTGGTGTACTTTTAGTTAATATTATATGTACAATATATGTAGTATATTTACTGTACTTTTTGATATTTTACATACAGTATATAAGATACATTTGGTGACCTTCCGATATTTTTTGTAAATTATATAATATATATTTGTTGTAAATTTGGATATTTTACATAGGGTGTGTAATATATATTTACTGTATTTTGGATATTTTATTTACACCATATAATGTACATTTGGAGTAATTTTTGATATTTTATGTACAGTATATTGAATATAATTACTGTAGTTTTTAATAGTTTATTTACAGTATATATAACACATATTTGGTGTACTTTTTGATATTTTATGTACAGTATGTAATATATATTTACTGTAATTTTTGATATTTTATTTACAGTATATAAAATGTATTTGGTGTAATCTTAGTTAATATTATATGTACAATATATGAAATATATTTACTGTACTTTTTGATATTTTATGTACAGTGTATGAGATATATTTGGTGTCCCTTGAAATTTATTGTAAATTATAAAATATATACTTGGTGTAGTTTTTGATATTTTACATAGTGTGTGTCATATATATTCACTGTCCTTTTTGATATTTTATTTACGGTATATAATATACATTTGGTGTGATTTTTGAAATTTTATGTACAGTATATTAAATATAATTACTGTAGTTTTTGATAGTTTACAGTATATATAACACATATTTGGTGTACTTTTTGATATTTTATGTACATTATGTAATATATATTTACTGTAATTTTTGATATTTTATTTACAGTATATAAAATGTATTTGGTGTACTTTTAGTTAATATTATATGTACAATATATGAAATATATTTACTGTACTTTTTGATATTTTATGTACAGTATATGAGATATATTTGGTGTCCTTTGATATTTATTGTAAATTATAAAATATATACTTGGTGTAGTTTTTGATATTTTACATAGTGTGTGTCATATATATTCACTGTCCTTTTTGATATTTTATTTACGGTATATAATATACATTTGGTGTGATTTTTGAAATTTTATGTACAGTATATTAAATATAAATACTGTAGTTTTTGATAGTTTACAGTATATATAACACTTATTTGGTGTACTTTTTGATATTTTATGTACAGTATGTAATATATATTTACTGTAATTTTTGATATTTTATTTACAGTATATAAAATGTATTTGGTGTAATTTTAGTTAATATTACATGTACAATATATGTAATATATTTACTGTACTTTTTGGTATTTTACATACAGTATATAAGATATATTTGGTGACCTTCCGATATTTTTTGTAAATTATATAATATATATTTGGTGTAAATTTGGATATTTTACATAGGGTGTGTAATATATATTTACTGTATTTTGGATATTTTATTTACACCATATAATGTACATTTGGAGTAATTTTTGATATTTTATGTACAGTATATTGAATATAATTACTGTAGTTTTTAATAGTTTATTTACAGTATATATAACACATATTTCGTGTACTTTTTGATATTTTATGTACAGTATGTAATATATATTTACTGTAATTTTTGATATTTTATTTACAGTATATAAAATGTATTTGGTGTACTTTTAGTTAATATTATATGTACAATATAGGAAATATATTTACGGTACTTTTTGATATTTTATGTACAGTATATGAGATATATTTGGTGTCCTTTGATATTTATTGTAAATTATAAAATATATACTTGGTGTAGTTTTTGATATTTTACATAGTGTGTGTCATATATATTCACTGTCCTTTTTGATATTTTATTTACGGTATATAATATACATTTGGTGTGATTTTTGAAATTTTATGTACAGTATATTAAATAGAATTACTGTAGTTTTTGATAGTTTACAGTATATATAACACATATTTGGTGTACTTTTTGATATTTTATGTACAGTATGTAATATATATTTACTGTAATTTTTGATATTTTATTTACAGTAGATAAAATGTATTTGGTGTACTTTTAGTTAATATTCTATGTACAATATATGAAATATATTTACTGTACTTTTTGATATTTTATGTACAGTATATGAGATATATTTGGTGTCCTTTGATATTTATTGTAAATTATAAAATATATACTTGGTGTAGTTTTGGATATTTTACATAGTGTGTGTCATATATATTCACTGTCCTTCTCGATATTTTATTTACGGTATATAATATACATTTGGTGTGATTTTTGAAATTTTATGTACAGTATATTAAATAGAATTACTGTAGTTTTTGATAGTTTACAGTATATATAACACATATTTGGTGTACTTTTTGATATTTTATGTACAGTATGTAATATATATTTACTGTAATTTTTGATATTTTATTTACAGAATATAAAATGTATTTGGTGTACTTTTAGTTAATATTATATGTACAATATATGTAGTATATTTACTGTACTTTTTGATATTTTACATACAGTATATAAGATACATTTGGTGACCTTCCGATATTTTTTGTAAATTATATAATATATATTTGTTGTAAATTTGGATATTTTACATAGGGTGTGTAATATATATTTACTGTATTTTGGATATTTTATTTACACCATATAATGTACATTTGGAGTAATTTTTGATATTTTATGTACAGTATATTGAATAAAATTACTGTAGTTTTTAATAGTTTATTTACAGTATATATAACACATATTTGGTGTACTTTTTGATATTTTATGTACAGTATGTAATATATATTTACTGTAATTTTTGATATTTTATTTACAGTATATAAAATGTATTTGGTGTACTCTTAGTTAATATTATATGTACAATATATGAAATATATTTACTGTACTTTTTGATATTTTATGTACAGTGTATGAGATATATTTGGTGTCCCTTGAAATTTATTGTAAATTATAAAATATATACTTGGTGTAGTTTTTGATATTTTACATAGTGTGTGTCATATATATTCACTGTCCTTTTTGATATTTTATTTACGGTATATAATATACATTTGGTGTGATTTTTGAAATTTTATGTACAGTATATTAAATATAAATACTGTAGTTTTTGATAGTTTACAGTATATATAACACTTATTTGGTGTACTTTTTGATATTTTATGTACAGTATGTAATATATATTTACTGTAATTTTTGATATTTTATTTACAGTATATAAAATGTATTTGGTGTACTTTTAGTTAATATTATATGTACAATATATGTAATATATTTACTGTACTTTTTGGTATTTTACATACAGTATATAAGATATATTTGGTGACCTTCCGATATTTTTTGTAAATTATATAATATATATTTGGTGTAAATTTGGATATTTTACATAGGGTGTGTAATATATATTTACTGTATTTTGGATATTTTATTTACACCATATAATGTACATTTGGAGTAATTTTTGATATTTTATGTACAGTATATTGAATATAATTACTGTAGTTTTTAATAGTTTATTTACAGTATATATAACACATATTTGGTGTACTTTTTGATATTTTATGTACAGTATGTAATATATATTTACTGTAATTTTTGATATTTTATTTACAGTATATAAAATGTATTTGGTGTACTTTTAGTTAATATTATATGTACAATATATGAAATATATTTACTGTACTTTTTGATATTTTATGTACAGTATATGAGATATATTTGGTGTCCTTTGAAATTTATTGTAAATTATAAAATATATACTTGGTGTAGTTTTTGATATTTTACATAGTGTGTGTCATATATATTCACTGTCCTTTTTGATATTTTATTTACGGTATATAATATACATTTGGTGTGATTTTTGAAATTTTATGTACAGTATATTAAATATAATTACTGTAGTTTTTGATAGTTTACAGTATATATAACACATATTTGGTGTACTTTTTGATATTATATGTACAGTATGTAATATATATTTACTGTAATTTTTGATATTTTATTTACAGTATATAAAATGTATTTGGTGTACTTTTAGTTAATATTATATGTACAATATAGGAAATATATTTACTGTACTTTTTGATATTTTATGTACAGTATATGAGATATATTTGGTGTCCTTTGATATTTATTGTAAATTATAAAATATATACTTGGTGTAGTTTTTGATATTTTACATAGTGTGTGTCATATATATTCACTGTCCTTTTTGATATTTTATTTACGGTATATAATATACATTTGGTGTGATTTTTGAAATTTTATGTACAGTATATTAAATAGAATTACTGTAGTTTTTGATAGTTTACAGTATATATAACACATATTTGGTGTACTTTTTGATATTTTATGTACAGTATGTAATATATATTTACTGTAATTTTTGATATTTTATTTACAGAATGTAAAATGTATTTGGTGTAATTTTAGTTAATATTATATGTACAATATATGTAATATATTTACTGTACTTTTTGATATTTGACATACACTATATAAGATATATTTGGTGACCTTCCGATATTTTTTGTAAATTATATAATATATATTTGGTGTAAATTTGGATATTTTACATAGGGTGTGTAATATATATTTACTGTATTTTGGATACTTTATTTACACCATATAATGTACATTTGGTGTAATTTTTGATATTTTATGTACAGTATATTGAATATAATTACTGTAGTTTTTAATAGTTTATTTACAGTATATATAACACATATTTGGTGTACTTTTTGATATTTTATGTACAGTATGTAATATATATTTACTGTAATTTTTGATATTTTATTTACAGTATATAAAATGTATTTGGTGTACTTTTAGTTAATATTATATGTACAATATATGAAATATATTTACTGTACTTTTTGATATTTTATGTACAGTATATGAGATATATTTGGTGTCCTTTGATATTTATTGTAAATTATAAAATATATACTTGGTGTAGTTTTTGATATTTTACATAGTGTGTGTCATATATATTCACTGTCCTTTTTGATATTTTATTTACGGTATATAATATACATTTGGTGTGATTTTTGAAATTTTATGTACAGTATATTAAATATAATTACTGTAGTTTTTGATAGTTTACAGTATATATAACACATATTTGGTGTACTTTTTGATATTTTATGTACATTATGTAATATATATTTACTGTAATTTTTGATATTTTATTTACAGTATATAAAATGTATTTGGTGTACTTTTAGTTAATATTATATGTACAATATATGAAATATATTTACTGTACTTTTTGATATTTTATGTACAGTATATGAGATATATTTTGTGTCCTTTGATATTTATTGTAAATTATAAAATATATACTTGGTGTAGTTTTTGATATTTTACATAGTGTGTGTCATATATATTCACTGTCCTTTTTGATATTTTATTTACGGTATATAATATACATTTGGTGTGATTTTTGAAATTTTATGTACAGTATATTAAATAGAATTACTGTAGTTTTTGATAGTTTATTTACAGTATATATAACACATATTTGGTGTACATTTTGATATTTTATGTACAGTATGTAATATATATTTACTGTACTTTTTGATGTTTTATTTACAGTATATAAAATGAATTTGGTGTACTTTTAGTTAATGTTGTATATACAATATATGAAATATATTTACTGTACTTTTTGATATTTCATGTTCAGTATATAAGGTATATTTGGCGTCCTTTTGATATATTATGTAAATTATATAATATATATATGGTGTAGTTGCTGATATTTTACATAGGGTGTGCAATATATATTTACTGTACTTTTAGATATTTTATTTACAGTAAATAATATATATTTGGTGTAATTTTTGATATTTTATGTACAGTATATTAAATATTATTAGTGTAGTTTTGATAGTTTATTTACAGTATATATAACACATATTTGGTGTACTTTTTCGTATTTTATGTACAGTATGTAATATATATTTACTGTACTAATTGATATTTTATTTACAGTATATAAAATGTATTTGGTGTACTTTTAGTTAATATTATATGTACAATATATGAAATATATTTACTGTACATTTTGATATTTTATGTAGAGTATATATGATATATTTGGTGTCCTTTTGATATTTTATGTAAATTACATAATATATATTTCGTGTAGATTGTGATATTTTACATAGGGTGTGGAAGATATATTTACTGTCCTTTTTGATATTTTATTTACAGTAAATAACGTACATTTGGTTTAATTTTTGATATTTCATGTACAGTATATTTAATATAATTACTGCATTTTTTGATAGTTTATTTACAGTATATATAACACATATTTGGTGTACTTTTTGATATTTTATGTACAGAATGTGATATATATTTACTGTACCTTTTGATATTTTATTTACAGTATATAAAATGTATTTGGTGTACTTTTAGTTAATATTATATGTACAATATATGAAATATATTTACTGTACTTTTTGATATTTTATGTACAGTATAGAAGATATATTTGGTGTCCTTTTGATACTTTATGTAAATTATATAATATATATTTGGTGTAGATTGTGATATTTTACATATGGTGTGCAATATATATTTACTGTACTTTTTGATATTTTATTTACAGTAAATAATATACATTTGGTGTAATTTTTGATATTTTATGTACAGTATGTTAAATATAATTACTGTAGTTTTTGATAGTTTATTTACAGTATATATAACACATATTTGGTGTACTTTTTGATATTTTATGTAGAGTATGTAATATATATTTACTGTACTTTTTGATATTTTATTTACAGTATATAAAATGTATTTGGTGTAATTTTAGTTGATATTATATGTACAATATATGAAATATATTTACTGTACATTTTGTTATTTTATGTACAGTATAGAAGATATATTTGGTGTCCTTTTGATATTTTATATAAATTATATAATATATATTTGGTGTAGATTGTGATATTTTACATATGGTGTGTAAGATATATTTACTGTACTTTTTGATATTTTATTTACAGTAAATAATATACATTTGGTGTAATTTTTGATATTTTACGTACAGTATATTAAATATAATTACTGCAGTTTTTGACAGTTTATTTACAGTATATATAACACATATTTGGTGTACTTTTTGATATTTTATGTACAGAATGTAATATATATTTACTGTACTTTTTGATATTTTATATACAGTATATAAAATGTATTTGGTGTACTTTTAGTTAATATTATATGTACAATATATGAAATATATTTACTGTAATTTTTGATATTTTATGTACAGTATAGAAGATATATTTGGTGTCCTTTTGATATTTTATGTAAATTACATAATATATATTTGGTGTAGTTTGTGATATTTTACATAGGGTGTGTAATATATGTTTACTGTACTTTTTGATATTTTATTTACAGTATATAATATACATTTGGTGTAATTTTTGATATTTTATGTACAGTATAGTAAATATAATTACTGTAGTTTTTGATAGTTTATTTACAGTATATATAACACATATTTGGTGTACTTTTTGATATTTTATGTACAGTATGTAATATATATTTACTGTACTTTTTGATATTTTATTTTCAGTATACAGAATGTATTTGGTGTACTTTTAGATAATAATATATGTACTATGTATGAAATATAATTACTGTACTTTTTGATATTTTATGTACAATATATAAGATATATTTGGTGTCCTTTTTATATTCTATGTAAATTATATAATATATATTTGGTGTAATTTTTGATATTTTACATAGGGTGTGTAGTATATATTTACTGTCCTATTTGATATTTTATTTACAGTATTTAATTTATATGTGGTGTAATTTTTGATATTTTATATACAGTACGTTGAATATGATTACTGTAGTTTTTGATATTTACAGTATATACAACACATATTTGGTGTAATTTTTGATATTTTATGTACAGTATGTAATATATATTTACTGTACTTTTTGATATTTTATTTACAGTATATAAAATGTATTTGGTGTACTTTTAGTTAATATTAAATATACACTATATGAAATATATTTACTGTACTTTTGATAATTTATGTACAGTGTATAATATATATTTGGTGTCCTTTTGATATTTTATGTGAATTTTATAATATATATTTGGTGTAGTTTTTGATATTTTACATAGGGTGTGTAATATATATTTACTGTAATTTTTGATATTTTATTTTCAGTAAATAATATACATTTGGTGTAATTTTTGATATTTTATGTACAGTATATTATATATAATTACTGTAGTTTTTGATTGTTTATTTACAGTATATATAACACATATTTGGTGTACTTTTTGATATTTTATGTACAGTATGAAATATATATTTACTGTAATTTTTGGTAATTTATTTACAGTATATAAAATGTATTTGGTGTACTTTTAGTTAATATTATATATAGAATATATGAAATATATCTACTGTACTTTTTGATGTTTCATGTTCAGTATATAAGGTATATATGTTGTCCTTTTGATATATTATGTAAATTATATAATATATATGGTGTAGTTTCTGATATATTACATAGGGTGTGTAATATATATTTACTGTAATTTTTGATATTTTATTTACAGTAAATAATATATATTTGGTGTAATTTTTGATATTTTATGTACAGTATATTAAATATAATTAGTGTAATTTTGATAGTTTATTTACAGTATATATAACACATATTTGGTGTACTTTTCCATATTTTAAGTATAGTATGTAATATATATTTACTGTACTATTTGATATTTTATTTACAGTATATAAAATGTATTTGATGTACTTTTAGTTAATATTATATGTACAATATATGAAATATATTTACTGTATATTTTGATATTTTATGTACAGTATATATGAGATATTTGGTGTCCTTTTGATATTTTATGTAAATTATATAATATATATTTGGTGTAGAATGTGATATTTTACATAGGGTGTGTAAGATATATTTACTGTTCTTTTTGATATTTTATTTACAGTAAATAACGTACATTTGGTGTAATTTTTGATATTTCATGTACAGTATATTTAATATAATTACTGCAGTTTTTGACAGTTTATTTACAGTATATATAACACATATTTGGTGTACTTTTTGATATTTTATGTACAGAATGTAATATATATTTACTGTAATTTTTGATATTTTATTTACAGTATATAAAATGTATTTGGTGTACTTTTAGTTAATAGTATATGTACAATATATGAAATATATTTACTGCAAATTTTGATATTTTATGTTCAGTATATAAGGTATATTTTGTTTCCTTTTGATATTTTATGTAAATTATATAATATATATTTGGTGTAGTTTGTGATATTTTACATAGGGTGTGTAATATATATTTACTGTAATATTTGGTATTTTACTTACAGTAAATAATATACATTTGGTGTAATTTTTGATATTTTATGTACAGTATATGAAATATAATTACTGTAGTTTTTGATAGTTTATTTACAGTATATATAACACATATTTGGTGTACCTTTTTATATTTTATGTACAGTATGTAATATATGTTTACTGTAATTTTTGATATTTTATTTACACTATATAAAATGTATTTGGTGTACTTTTAGTTAATATTATATGTACAATATATGAAATATATTTACTGTACTTTTTGATATTTTATGTACAGTATATAAGATATATTTGGTGTCCTTTTTATATTTTATGTAAATTATATAATATATATTTGGTGTAGATTGTGATATTTTACATATGGTGTGTAATATATATTCACTGTACATTTTGATATTTTATTTACACTATATAAAATGTATTTGGTGTACTTTTAGTTAATATTATATGTACAATATATGAAATATATTTACTGTACATTTGATAATTTATGTAGAGTATATAAGATATATTTGGTGTCCTTTTGATATTTTATGTAAATTATAAAATATATATTTAGTGTAGTTTGTTATATTTTACATGGGGTGTGTAATATATATTTAGTGTATATTTTGATATTATATTTACAGTATATAATAAATATTTCGTTTAATATTTGATATTTTATGTACAGTATATTAAATATAATTACTGTAGTTTTTGATAGTTTATTTACATTATATATAACACATATATGGTGTACTTTTTGATATTTTATGTACACTATGTAATATATATTTACTGTGCTTTTCGATATTTTATTTACAGTTTATAAAATATATTTGGTGTACTTTTAGTTAATATTATATGTACAATATATGAATTATATTTACTGTACTTTTTGATATTTCATGTTCAGTATATAAGGTATATTTGGTGTCCTTTTGATATATTATGTAAATTATATAATATATATATGGTGTAGTTTCTGATATTTTACATAGGGTGTGTAATATATATTTACTGTACTTTTTGATATTTTATTTACAGTAAATAATATATATTTGGTGTAATTTTTGATATTTTATGTACAGTATATTAAACATAATTAGTGTAGTTTTGAAAGTTTATTTACAGTATATATAACACATATTTGGTGTACTTTTTGATATTTTATGTACAGTATGTAATATATATTCACTGTAATTTTTGATAATTTATTTACAGTATATAAAATGTATTTGGTGTACTTTTAGTTAATATTATATGTACAATATATGAAATATATTTACTGTACATTTGATATTTTATGTACAGTATTGAAGATATATTTGGTGTCCTTTTGATATTTTATGTAAATTACATAATATATATTTGGTGTAGTTTGTGATATTTTACATAGGGTGTGTAATTTATATTTACTGTACTTTTTGATATTCTATTTACACTATATAACATACATTTGGTGTAATATTTGATATTTTATGTACAGTATATTAAATATAATTACTGTAGTTTTTGATAGTTTATTTACAGAATATATAACACATATTTGGTGTACTTTTTGATATTTTATGTACAGTATGTAATATATATTTACTGTAATTTTTGATAATTTATTTATAGTATACAGAATGTATTTGGTGTACTTTTCGTTAATATTATATGTACAATATATGAAATATATTTACTGTACTTTTTGATATTTTATGTACAGTATAGAAGATATATTTGGTGTCCTTTTGATATTTTATGTAAATTATATAATATATATGGTGTAGATTGTGATATATTACATATGGTTTGCAATATATATTTACTGTACTTTTTGATATTTTATTTACAGTAAATAATATACATTTGGTGTAATTTTTGATATTTTATGTACAGTATATTAAATATAATTACTGTAGTATTTTATAGTTTATTTACAGTATATATAACACATATTTGGTGTACTTTTTGATATTTTATGTACAGTATGTAATATATATTTACTGTACTTTTTGATATTTTATTTACAGTTTATAAAATGTATTTGGTGTACTTTTAGTTAATATTATATGTACAATATATGAAATATATTTACTGTACATTTTGATATTTTATGTACAGTATAGAAGATATATTTGGTGTCCTTTTGATATTTTATGTAAATTATATAATATATATTTGGTGTAGATTGTGATATTTTACATATGGTGTGTAAGATATATTTACTGTACTTTTTGATATTTTATTTACAGTAAATAATATACATTTGGTGTAATTTTTGATATTTTATGTACAGTATATTAAATATAATTACTGCAGTTTTTGATAGTTTATTTACAGTATTTATAACACATATTTGGTGTACTTTTTGATATTTTATGTACAGAATGTAATATATATTTACTGTATTTTTGATATTTTATTTACAGTATATAAAATGTATTTGGTGTACTTTTAGTTAATATTATATGTACAATACATGAAATATATTTACTGTAATTTTTGATATTTTATGTAGAGTATAGAAGATATATTTGGTGTCCTTTTGATATTTTATGTAAATTACAGAATATATATTTGTTGTAGTTTGTGATATTTTACATAGGGTGTGTAATATATATTTACTGCAATTTTTGATATTTTATTTACAGTAAATAATATACATTTGGTGTAATTTTTGATATTTTATGTACAGTATATTAACTATAATTACTGTAGTTTTTGATTGTTTATTTACAGTATATATAACACATATTTTGTGTACTTTTTGATATTTTATGTACAGAATGTAATATATATTTACTGAACTTTTGATATTTTATTTACAGTATATAAAATGTATTTGGTGTACTTTTAGTTAATATTGTATGTACAATATAGGAAATATATTTACTGTACATTTTGATATTTCATGTTCAGTATATAAGGTATATTTGGTGTCCTTTTGATATTTTATGTAAATTATATAATATATATTTGGTGTAGATTGTGATATTTTACATAGGGTGTGTAAGATATATTTACTGTACTTTTTCATATTTTATTTACAGTAAATAATATACATTTGGTGTAATTTTTGATATTTTATGTACAGTATATTATATATAATTACTGTGGATTTGATAGTTTATTTACAGTATATATTACACATATTTGGTGTACTTTTTGATATTTTATGTACAGTATGTAATATATATTTACTCTACTATTTGATATTTTATTTACAGTATATAAAATGTATTTGGTGTACTTTTAGTTAATATTATATGTACAATATATGAAATATATTTACGGTACATTTTGATATTTTATGTTCAGCATATAAGGTATATATGGTGTCCTTTTGATATTTTATGTAAATTACATAATATAAATTTGGTGTAGATGGTGATATTTTACATAGGGTGTGTAATATATATTTACTGTACATTTTGATATTTTATTTACACTATATAAAATATATTTGGTGTACTTTTAGTTAACATTATATGTACAATATATGAAATATATTTACTGTAATTTTGATATTTTTTGTACAGTATATAAGATATATTTGGTGTCCTTTTGATATTTAATGTAAATTATATAATATATATTTGGTGTAGATTGCGATATTTTACATAGGGTGTGTAAGATATATTTACTGTACTTTTTGATATTTTATTTACAGTATATAAAATGTATTTGGTGTACTTTTAATTAATATTATATGTACAATATATGAAATATATTTACTGTACATTTTGATATTTCATGTTCAGTATATAAGATATAATTGGTGTCCTTTTGATATTTTATATAAATTATATAATATATATTTGGTGTAGTTTGTGATATTTTACATAGGGTGTGTAATATATATTTACTGTACTTTTTGGTATTTTCTTTACAGTAAATAATATATATTTGGTGTAATTTTTGATATTTTATGTACAGTATATTAAATATAATTAGTGTAGTTTTGATAGTATATTTACAGTATATATAACATATATTTGGTGTACTTTTTGATATTTTACGTACAGTATGTAATATATATTTACTGTAATTTTTGATAATTTAATTACAGTATATAAAATGAATTTGCTGTACTTTTAGTTAATATTATATATACAATATATGAAATATATTTACTGTACATTTTGATATTTTATGTACAGTATAGAAGATATATTTGGTGTCCTTTAGATATTTTATGTAAATTATATAATATATATTTGGTGTAGTTTGTGATATTTTACATAGGGTGTGTAATATATATTTATTGTACTTTTTGATATTTTATTTACAGTATATAATATACATTCGGTGTAATTTTTTATATTTTATGTACAGTATATTTAATATAATTAGTGTAGTTTTAATAGTTTTTTTACAGTATATATAACACATATTTTGTGTACTTTTTGATATTTTTTGTACAGTATGTAATATAGATTTACTGTAATTTTTGATAATTTATTTACAGTATATAAAATGTATTTGGTGTACTTTTAGTTAATATTATATGTACAATATATGAAATATATTTACTGTACTTTTTGATATTTTATGTACATTATATAAGATATATTTGGTGTCCTTTTGATATTTTATGTAAATTATATAATATATATTTGGTGTAGTTGGTGATATTATACATAGGGTGTGTAATATATATTTACTGTACTTTTTGATATTTTATTTACAGTATATAATAGACATTTGGTGTAATTTTTGATATTTTATGTACAGTATAGTAAATATAATTACTGTAGATTTTGATAGTTTATTTACAGTATATATTACACATATTTGGATTACTTTTTGATATTTTATGTACACTATGTAATATATATTTACTGTACTTTTTGATATTTTTTTTACAGTATATAAAATGTGTTTGGTGTACTTTTAGTTAATATTATATATACAATATATGAAATATATTTACTGTACTTTTTGATATTTTATGTAGAGTATAGAAGATATATTTGGTGTCCTTTTGATATTTTATGTAAATTATATAATATATATTTGGTGTAGTTTGTGATATTTCATAGGGTGTGTAATGTGTACTTACTGTATTTTTGATATTTTATTTACAGTATATAATATACATGTGGTGTAATTTTTGATATTTTATGTACAGTATATTAAATATAATTACTGTAGTTTTTGAGAGTTTATTTACAGTATATATAACACATATTTAGTGTACATTTTGATATTTTCTGTACAGTATGTAATATATATTTACTGTAATTTTGATATTTTATTTTCAGTATACAAAATGTATTTGGTGTACTTTTAGTTAATAATATATGTACAATGTATGAAATATATATACTGTACTTTTTGATATTTTATGTACAATATATAAGATATATTTGGTGTCCTTTTTATATTCTATGTAAATTATATAATATATATTTGGTGTAATTTTTGATATTTTACATAGGGTGTGTAGTATATATTTACTGTCCTTTTTGATATTTTATTTACAGTATTTAATGTATATTTGGTGTAATTTTTGATATTTTATATACAGTACATTGAATATGATTACTGTAGTTTTTGATATTTACAGTATATATAACACATATTTGGTGTACATTTTGATATTTTATGTACAGTATGTAATATAAATTTACTGTAATTTTGATATTTTATTTACAGTATATAAAATGTATTTGGTGTACTTATAGTTAATATTATATGTACAATACATGAAATATATTTACTGTACTTTTGATATTTTGTGTACAGTATAGAAGATATATTTGGTGTCCTTTTGATATTTTATGTAAATTATATAATATATATTTGGTGTCGTTTTTGATATTTTACATAGGGTGTGTCATATATATTTACTGTACTTTTTGATATTTTATTTACAGTATATAATATACATTTGGTGTAATTTTTGATATTTTATGAACAGTATAGTAAATATAAATACTGTATTTTTTGATAGATTATTTACAGTATATATAACACATATTTGGTGTACTTTTTGATATTTTATGTACAGTATGTAATATATATTTACTGTAATTTTTGATAATTTATTTACAGTATGTAAAATGTATTTGGTGTACTATTAGTTAATATTATATGTGCAATATATGAAATATATTTACTGTACTTTTTGATATTTTTTGTACAGTATTGAAGATATATTTGGTGTCCTTTTGGTATTTTATGTAAATTATATAATATATATTTGGTGTAGTTTTTGATATTTTACATAGGGTGTGTAATATATATTTACTGTACTTTTTGATATTTTATTTACAGTAAATAATATACATTTGGTGTAATTTTTGATATTTTATGTACAGTATATTAAATATAATTACTGTAGGTTTTTATAGTTTATTTACAGTATATATAACACATATTTGGTGTACATTTTGATACTTTATGTACTGTATGTAATATATATTTACTGTACTTTTTGATATTTTATTTACACTACATGAAATGTATTTGGTGTACTTTTAGTTAATATTATATGTACAATATATGAAATATATTTACTGTACTATTTGATATTTTATGTACAGTATATAATATATATTTGGTGTTCTTTTGATATTTTATGTGATTTTTATAATATATATTTAGTGTAGTTTTTGATATTTTCCATAGGGTGTGTAATGTATATTTACTGTAATTTTTGATATTTTATTTTCAGTAAATAATATACATTTGGTGTAATTTTTGATATTTTATGTACAGTATATTAAATATAATTACTGTAGTTTTTGATTGTTTATTTACAGTATATATAACACATATTTGGTCTACTTTTTGATATTTTATGTACAGTATGTAATATATATTTACTGAAATTTTTGATAATTTATTTACAGTATATAAAATGTATTTGGTGTACTTTTAGTTAATATTATATATACAATATATGAAATATATTTACTGTACTTTTTGATATTTTATGTACAGTATAGAAGTTTTATTTGGTGTCCTTTTGATATTTTATGTAAATTAGATATAATTTATTTGGTTTAGTTTGTGATATTTCATAGGGTGTGTAATGTATATTTACTGTACTTTTTGATATTTTATTTACAGTATATAATATACATTTGGTGTAATTTTTGATATTTTATGTACAGTATATTAAATATAATTACTATAGTTTTTGATAGTTTATTTACAGTATATATAACACATATTTGGTGTACTTTTTGATATTTTCTGTACAGTAAGTAATATATATTTACTGTACTTTTTGATATTTTATTTTCAGTATAAAAATGTATTTGGTGTACTTTTAGTTAATAATATATGTACAATGAATGAAAAATATATAATGTACTTTTTGATATTTTATGTACAATATATAAGATATATTTGGTGTCCTTTTTATATTCTATGTAAATTAAATAATATATATTTGGTGTAATATTTGATATTTTACATAGGGTGTGTAGTATATATTTACTGTCCTTTTTGATATTTTATTTACAGTATATAATTTATGTTTGGTGTAATTTTTGATATTTTATATACAGTACATTGAATATGATTACTGTAGTTTTTGATATTTACAGTATATATAACACATATTTGGTGTCCTTTTGATATTTTATGTAAATTATATAATATATATTTGCTGTAGATTGTGATATTTTACATAGGGTGTGTAAGATATATTTACTGTACTTTTTGATATTTTATTTACAGTAAATAATATACATTTGGTGTAATTTTTGATATTTTATGTACAGTATATTGAATATAATTACTGCAGTTTTTGATAGTTTATTTACAGTATATATAACACATATTTGGTGTACTTTTTGATATTTTATGTACAGAATGTAATATATATTTACTGTACTTTTTGATATTTAATTTACAGTATATAAAATGTATTTGGTGTACTTTTAGTTAATATTATATGTACAATATATGAAATATATTTACTGTACTTTTGCTATTTTATGTACAGTATATAAGATATATTTGGAGTCCTTTTGATATTTTATGTAAATTATATAATATATATTTGTTGTAGATTGTGATATTTTACATATGGTGTGTAATATATATTTACTGTTCTTTTTGATATTTTATTTACACTATATGAAATGTATTTGGTGTACTTTTAGTTAATATTATATGTACAATATATGAAATATATTTAGTATACTTTTTGATATTTTATGTACAGTATATAAGATATATTTTGTGTCATTTTGATATTTTATGTAAATTATATAATATATATTTGGTGTAGATTGTGATATTTTACATACGGTGTGTAATATATATTTACTGTACTTTTTGATATTTTATTTACAGTAAATAATATACATTTGGTGTAATTTTTGATATTTTATGTACAGTATGTTAAATATAATTACTGTAGTTTTTGATAGTTTATTTACAGTATATATAACACATATTTGATGTACTTTTTGATATTTTATGTACAGTATGTAATACATATTTACTGTAATTTTTGATATTTTATTTACAGTATATAAAATGTATTTGGTGTACTTTTAGTTAATATTATATGTACAATATATGAAATCTATTTACTGTACATTTTGAGATTTCATGTTCAGTATATAAGATATATTTGGTGTCCTTTTGATACTTTATGTAAATTATATAATATATATTTGGTGAAGTTTGTGATATTTTACATAGGGTGTGTAATATATATTTACTGTACTTTTTGATATTTTATTTACAGTATATAATATACATTTGGTGTAATTTTTGATATTTTATGTACAGTATATTAAATATAATTACTGTAGTTTTTGATAGTTTATTTACAGTATATATTACACATATTTGGTGTACTTTTTGATATTTTATGTACAGTATGTAATATATATTTACTGTATTTTTGATATTTTATTTACAGTATATAAAATGTATTTGGTGTACTTTTAGTTAATGTTATATGTACAATATTGGAAATATATTTACTGTACATTTTGATATTTTATGTACACTATATAAATATATTTGGTGTCCTTTTGATATTTTATGTAAATTATATAATATATTTTTGGTGTAGATTGTGATATTTTACATAGGGTGTGTAAGATATATTTACTGTACTTTTTGATATTTTATTTACAGTAAATAATATACATTTGGTTTAATTTTTAATATTTTATGTACAGTATATTAAATATAATTACTGCAGTTTTTGATAGTTTATTTACAGTATATAAAACACAAATTTGGTGTACTTTTTGATATTTTATGTACAGAATGTAATATATATTTACTGTACATTTTGATATTTTACTTACAGTATATAAAATGTATTTGGTGTATTTTTAGTTAATATTATATGTACAATATATGAAATATATTTACTGTACATTTTGATATTTCATGTTCAGTATATAAGATATATTTGGTGTCCTTTTGATATTTTATGTAAATTATATAATATATATTTGGTGTAGTTTGTGATATTTTACATAGGGTGTGTAATATATATTTGCTGTACTTTTTGGTATTTTCTTTACAGTAAATAATATATATTTGGTGTAATTTTTGATATTTTATGTACAGTATATTAAATATAATTAGTGTAGTTTTGATAGTTTATTTACAATATATATAACACATATTTGGTGTACTTTTTGATATTTTATGTACTGTATGTAATATATATTCACTGTAATTTTTGATATTTTATTTACACTATATAAAATGTATTTGGTGTACTTTTAGTTAATATTATATGTACAATATATGAAATATATTTACTGTACTTTTTGATATCTTATGTACAGTATATAAGATATATTTGGTGTCCTTTTGATATTTTATGTAAATTATATAATATATATTTGATGTACATTGTGATATTTTACATATGGTGTGTAATATATATTTACTGTACATTTCGATATTTTATTTACACTATAGAAAATGTATTTGGTGTACTTTTAGTTAATATTATATGTACTATATATGAAATATATTTACTGTAATTTTTGATACTTTATGTACAGTATATAAGATATATTTTGTGTCATTTTGATATTTTATGTAAATTATATAATATATATTTGGTGTAGATTGTGATATTTTACATACTGTGTGTAATGTATATTTACTGTACATTTTGACATTTTATTTACATTAAATAATATACATTTGGTGTAATTTTTGTTATTTTATGTACAGTATATTAAATATAATTACCGTAGTTTTTGATAGTTTATTTACAGTATACATAACACATATTTGGTGTACTTTTTGATATTTTATGTACAGTATGTAATACATATTTACTGTAATATTTGGTATTTTATTTACAGTATATAAAATGTATTTGGTGTACTTTCAGTTAATATTATATGTACAATATATGAAATATATTTACTGTACATTTTGATATTTTATGTACAGTACATAAGATATATTTGGTGTCCTTTTGATATTTTATGTAAATTATATAATATATATTGGGTGTAGATTGTGATATTTTACATAGGATGTGTCATATATATTTACTGTACTTTTTGATATTTTATTTACAGTATATAATATACATTTGGTGTAATTTTTGATATTTTATGTACAGTATATTATATATAATTACTGTTGTTTTGATAGTTTATTTATAGTATATATAACACATATTTGGTGTACTTTTTGATATTTTATGTACAGTATGTAATATATATTTACCGTACTTTTTGATATTTTATTTACAGTATATAAAATGTATTTGGTGTACTTTTAGTTAATATTATATGTACAACATATGAAATATATTTACTGTACATTTTGATATTTTTTGTACAGTATAGAAGATATATTTGGTGTCCTTTTGATATTTTATGTAAATTATATAATATGTATTTGGTGTAGTTTTTGATATTTTACATAGTGTGTGTCATATATATTTACTGTACTTTTTGATATTTTATTTACAGTATATAATATACATTTGGAGAAATTTTGAAATTTTATGTACAGTATATTAAATATAATTACTGTAGTTTTTGATAGTTTATTTACAGTATATATAACACATATTTGGTGTACCTTTTGATATTTTATGTACAGTATGTAATGTATATTTACTGTAATTTTTGATAATTTATTTACAGTATATAAAATGTATTTGGTGTACTTTTAGTTAGTATTATATATACAATATAAGAAATATATTTACTGTACTTTTTGATATTTTTTGTACAGTATAGAAGATATATTTGGTGTCCTTTTGATATTTTATGTAAATTATTTAATATATATTTGGTGTAGTTTTTGATATTTTACATAGGGTGTGTCATATACATTTACTGTACTTTTTGATATTTTATTTACAGTATATAATATACATTTGGTGTAATTTTTGATATTTTATGCACAGTATATTATATATAATTACTGTTGTTTTGATAGTTTATTTATAGTATATATAACACATATTTGGTGTACTTTTTGATATTTTATGTACAGTATGTAATATATATTTACTGTAATTTTGATAATTTATTTACAGTATATAAAATGTATTTGGTGTACTTTTAGTTAATATTATATATACAATATAAGAAATATATTTACTGTACTTTTTGATATTTTTTGTACGGTATAGAAGATATATTTGGTGTCCTTTTGATATTTTATGTAAATTATATAATATATATTTGGTGTAGTTTTTGATATTTTACATAGGGTGTGTCATATACATTTACTGTACTTTTTGATATTTTATTTAAAGTATATAATATACATTTGGTGTAATTTTTGATATTTTATGCACAGTACATTATATATAATTAGTGTAGTTTTGATAGTTTATTTACAGTATATATAACACATATTTGGTGTACTATTTGATATTTTATGTACAGTATGTAATATATATTTACTGTAATATTTGATATTTTATTTACAGTATATAAAATGTATTTGCTGTACTTTTAGTTAATATTATATGTACAATATATGAAATATATTTACTGTACATTTTGATATTTTATGTACAGTATATAATATATATTTGGTGTCCTTTTGATATTTTATGTAAATTATATAATATATATTGGTGTATATTGTGATATTTTATATAGGGTGTGTAACATATATTTACTGTACTTTTTGATATTTTATTTACAGTAAATAATATACATTTGGTGTAATTTAAGATATTTTATGTACAGTATATTAAATATAATTACTGCAGTTTTTGATAGTTTATTTACAGTATATATAACACATATTTGTTGTACTTTTTGATATTTTATGTACAGAATGTAATATATATTTACTGTACTTTTTGATATTTTATTTACAGTATATAAAATGTATTTGGTGCACTTTTAGTTAATATTATATGTACAATATATGAAATAAATTTACGGTACATTTTGATATTTTATGTTCAGTATATAAGGTATATTTGGTGTCCTTTTGATATTTTATGTAAATTACATAATATATATTTGGTGTAGATTGTGATATTTTACATAGTGTGTGTAATATATATTTACTGTACATTTTGATATTTTATTTACACTATATAAAATGTATTTGGTGTACTTTTAGTTAACATTATATGTACAATATATGAAATATATTTACTGAAATTTTTGATATATTATGTACAGTATATAAGATATATTTGGTGTACTTTTGATATTTTATGTAAATTATATAATATATATTTGGTGAAGTTTGTGATATTTTACATAAGGTGTGTAATATATATTTACTGTAATTTTTGATATTTTATTTACAGTATATAATATACATTAGGTTTAATTTTTGATATTTTATATACAGTATATTAAATATAATTACTGTAGTTTTGGATAGTTTATTTACAGTATATATTACACATATTTGTTGTACTTTTTGATATTTTATGTACAGTATGTAATATATTTACTGTACTTTTTGATATTTTATTTACAGTACATAAAATGTATTTGGTGTACTTTTAGTTAATATTATATTTACGATATATGAAATATATTTACTGTACATTTTGATATTTTATGTACACTATATAAGATATATTTGGTTTCCTTTTGATATTTTATGTAAATTATATAATATATATTTGGTGTAGATTGTGATATTTTACATAGGGTGTGTAAGATATATTTACTGTACTTTTTGATATTTTATTTACAGTAAATGATATACATTTGGTGTAATTTTTGATATTTTATTTACAGTATATTAAATATAATTACTGCAGTTTTTGATTGTTTATTTACAGTATATATAACACATATTTGGTGTACTTTTTGATATTTTATGTACAGCATGTAATATATATTTACTGCACTTTTTGATATTTTATTTACAGTATATAAAATGTATTTGGTGTACTTTTAGTTAATATTATATGTACAATATATGAAATATATTTACTGTACATTTTGATATTTCATGTTCAGTGTATAAGGTATATTTGGTGTCCTTTTGATATTTTATATAAATTATATAATATATATTTGGTGTAGTTTCTGATATATTACATAGGGTGTGTAATATATATTTACTGTACTTTTTGGTATTTTCTTTACAGTAAATAATATATATTTGGTGTAATTTTTGATATTTTATGTACAGTATATTAAATATAATTAGTGTAATTTTGATAGTTTATTTACAATATATATAACACATATTTGGTGTACTTTTTGATATTTCATGTACTGTATGTAATATATATTCACTGTAATTTTTGATATTTTATTTACACTATATAAAATGTATTTGGTGTACTTTTAGTTAATATTATATGTACAATATATGAAATATATTTACTGTACTTTTTGATATCTTATGTACAGTATATAAGATATATTTGGTGTCCTTTTGATATTTTATGTAAATTATATAATATATATTTGATGTACATTGTGATATTTTACATATGGTGTGTAATATATATTTACTGTACATTTCGATATTTTATTTACACTATAGAAAATGTATTTGGTGTACTTTTAGTTAATATTATATGTACTATATATGAAATATATTTACTGTAATTTTTGATACATTATGTACAGTATATAAGATATATTTTGTGTCATTTTGATATTTTATGTAAATTATATAATATATATTTGGTGTAGATTGTGATATTTTACATACTGTGTGTAATATATATTTACTGTACTTTTTGATATTTTATTTACAGTAAATAATATACATTTGGTTTAATTTTTGATATTTTATGTACAGTATATTAAATATAATTAGTGTAGTTTTGATAGTTTATTTACAGTATATATAACAGATATTTGGTGTACTTTTTGATATTTTATGTACAGTATGTAATATATATTTACTCTAAATTTTGATAATTTTTTTACAGTATATAAAATGTATTTGGTGTACTTTTAGTTAATATTATATATACAATATATGAAATATATTTACTGTACATTTTGATATTTTATGTACAGTATATAAGATATATTTGGTGTCCTTTTGATATTTTATGTAAATTATATAATATATATTTGGTGTAGATTGTGATATTTTACATAGGGTGTGTAAGATATATTTACTGTACTTTTTGATATTTTATTTACAGTAAATAATATACATTTGGTGTAATTTTTGATATTTTATGTACAGTATATTGAATATAATTACTGCAGTTTTTGATAGTTTATTTACAGTATATATAACACATATTTGGTGTACTTTTTGATATTTTATGTACAGAATGTAATATATATTTACTGTACTTTTTGATATTTTATTTACAGTATATGAAATGTATTTGGTGTACTTTTAGTTAATATTATATGTACAATATATGAAATATATTTACTGTACATTTTGATATTTCTTGTTCAGTATATAAGGTATATTTGGTGTCCTTATGAAGTTTTATGTAAATTATATAATATACATTTGGTGTAGTTTGTCATATTTTACATCGGGTGTGTAATGTATATTTACTGTACTTTTTGGTATTTTCTTTACAGTAAATTATATATTTTGTGTAATTTTTGATATTTTATGTACAGTATATTAAACATAATTACTGTAGTTTTGATAGTTTATTTACAGTATATATAACACATATTTGGTGTACTTTTTGATATTTTATGTACAGTATGTAATATATATTCACTGTAATTTTTGGTATTTTATTTACACTATATAAAATGTATTTGGTGTACTTTTAGTTAATATTATATGTACAATATATGAAATATATTTACTGTACTTTTGCTATTTTATGTACAGTATATAAGATATATTTGGAGTCCTTTTGATATTTTATGTAAATTATATAATATATATTTGGTGTAGATTGTGATATTTTACATATGGTGTGTAATATATATTTACTGTTCTTTTTGATATTTTATTTACACTATATGAAATGTATTTGGTGTACTTTTAGTTAATATTATATGTACAATATATGAAATATATTTACTATACTTTTTGATATTTTATGTACAGTATATAAGATATATTTTGTGTCATTTTGATATTTTATGTAAATTATATAATATATATTTGGTGTAGATTGTGATATTTTACATACGGTGTGTAATATATATTTACTGTACTTTTGATATTTTATTTACAGTAAATAATATACATTTGGTGTAATTTTTGATATTTTATGTACAGTATGTTAAATATAATTACTGTAGTTTTTGATAGTTTATTTACAGTATATATAACACATATTTGATGTACTTTTTGATATTTTATGTACAGTATGTAATACATATTTACTGTAATTTTTGATATTTTATTTACAGTATATAAAATGTATTTGGTGTACTTTTAGTTAATATTATATGTACAATATATGAAATCTATTTACTGTACATTTTGAGATTTCATGTTCAGTATATAAGATATATTTGGTGTCCTTTTGATACTTTATGTAAATTATATAATATATATTTGGTGAAGTTTGTGATATTTTACATAGGGTGTGTAATATATATTTACTGTACTTTTTGATATTTTATTTACAGTATATAATATACATTTGGTGTAATTTTTGATATTTTATGTACAGTATATTAAATATAATTACTGTAGTTTTTGATAGTTTATTTACAGTATATATTACACATATTTGGTGTACTTTTTGATATTTTATGTACAGTATGTAATATATATTTACTGTATTTTTGATATTTTATTTACAGTATATAAAATGTATTTGGTGAACTTTTAGTTAATGTTATATGTACAATATTGGAAATATATTTACTGTACATTTTGATATTTTATGTACACTATATAAATATATTTGGTGTCCTTTTGATATTTTATGTAAATTATGTGATATATATTTGGTGTAGATTGTGATATTTTACATAGGTTGTGTAATATATATTTACTGTACTTTTTGATATTTTATTTACAGTAAATAATATACATTTGGTTTAATTTTTGATATTTTATGTACAGTATATTAAATATAATTACTGCAGTTTTTGATAGTTTATTTACAGCATATAAAACACAAATTTGGTGTACTTTTGATATTTTATGTACAGAATGTAATATATATTTACTGTACATTTTGATATTTTATTTACAGTATATAAAATGTATTTGGTGTACTTTTAGTTAATATTATATGTTCAATATATGAAATATATTTACTGTACATTTTGATATTTCATGTTCAGTATATAAGATATATTTGGTGTCCTTTTGATATTTTATGTAAATTATATAATATATATTTGGTGTAGTTGGTGATATTTTACATAGGGTGTGTAATATATATTTACTGTACTTTATGGTATTTTCTTTACAGTAAATAATATATATTTGGTGTAATTTTAGATATTTTATGTACAGTATATTAAATATAATTAGTGTAGCTATGATAGTTTATTTACAGTATATATAAAACATATTTGGTGTACTTTTTGATATTTTATGTACAGTATACAATATATATTTACTGTAATTTTTGATAATTTATTTACTGTATATAAAATGTATTTTGTGTACTTTTAGTTAATATTATATGTACAATATATGAAATATATTTACTGTAATTTTGATATTTTATGTACAGTATATAATATATATTTGGTGTCCTTTTGATATTTTATGTAAATTATATAATATATATTTGTTGTAGATTGTGATATTTTACATAGGGTGTGTAATATATATTTACTGTACTTTTTGATATTTTATTCACCGTAAATAATATACATTTGGTTTAATTTTTGATATTTCATGTACAGTATATTAAATATAATTACTGCAGTTTTTGATAGTTTATTTACACTATATAAAACACAAATTTGGTGTACATTTTGATATTTTATGTACAGAATGTAATATATATTTACTGTACTTTTGATATTTTATTTACAGTATATAAAATGTATTTGGTGTACTTTTAGTAAATATTATATGTACAATATGTGAAATATATTTACTGTACATTTTGATATTTCATGTTCAGTATATAAGATATATTTGGTGTCCTTTTGATATTTTATGTAAATTATATAACATATATTTGGTGTAGTTTGTGATATTTTACATAGGGTGTGTAATATATATTTACTGTACTTTTTGGTATTTTCTGTACAGTAAATAATATATATATGGTGTAATGTTTGATATTTTATGTACAGTATATTAAATATAATTAGTGTAGTTTTGATAGTTTATTTACAGTATAGATAACACATATTTGGTGTACTTTTTGATATTTTATGTACAATATGTCATATATATTTACTGTAATTTTTGATAATTTATTTACAGTATATAAAATGTATTTGGTGTACTTTTAGTTAATATTATATATACAATATATGAAATATATTTACTGTACATTTTGATATTTTATGTACAGTATAGAAGATATATTTGGTGTCCTTTTGATATTTTATGTAAATTATATAATAGATATTTGGTGAAGTTTGTGATATTTTACATAGGGTGTGTAATATATATTTACTGTACTTTTTGATATTTTATTTACAGTATATAATATAGATTTGGTGTAATTTTTGATATTTTATGTACAGTATATTAAATATAATTACTGTAGTTTTTGATAGTTTATTTACAGTATATATTACACATATTTGGTGTACTTTTTGATATTTTATGTACAGTATGTAATTTATATTTACTGTATATTTGATATTTTATTTACAGTATATAAAATGTATTTGGTGTACTTTTAGTTAATATTATATGTACAATATAGGAAATATATTTACTGTACATTTTGATATTTTATGTACACTATATAAGATATATTTGGTGTCCTTTTGATATTTTATGTAAATTATATAATATATATTTGGTGTAGATTGTGATATTTTACATAGGGTGTGAAAGATATATTTACTGTACTTTTTGATATTTTATTCACAGTAAATAATATACATTTGGTTTAATTTTTGATATTTTATGTACAGTATATAAAATATAATTACTGCAGTTTTTGATAGTTTATTTACAGTATATAAAACACAAATTTGGTGTACTTTTTGATATTTTATGTACAGAATGTAATATATATTTACTGTACATTTTGATATTTTATTTAGAGTATATAAAATGTGTTTGGTGTACTTTTAGTTAATATTATATGTACAATATATGAAATATATTTACTGTACATTTTGATATTTCATGTTCAGTATATAAGATATATTTGGTGTCCTTTTGATATTTTATGTAAATTATATAATATATATTTGGTGTAGTTTGTGATATTTTACATAGGGAGTGTAATATATATTTACTGTACTTTTTGGTATTTTCCTGAGAGTAAATAATATATATTTGGTGTAATTTTTGATATTTTATGTACAGTATATTAAATATAATTAGTGTAGTTTTGATAGTTTATTTACAGTATATATAACACATATTTGGTGTACTTTTTGATGTTTTATGTACAGTATGTATTATATAGTTACTGTAATTTTTGATAATTTATTTACAGTATATAAAATGTATTTGGTGTACTTTTAGTTAATATTATATATACAATATATGAAATATATTTACTGTACATTTTGATATTTTATGTACAGTATAGAAGATATATTTGGTGTCCTTTTGATATTTTATGTAAATTATATAATATATATTTGGTGAAGTTTGTGATATTTTACATAGGGTGTGTTATATATATTTACTGTACTTTTTGGTATTTTCTTTACAGTAAATAATATATATTTGGTATAATTTTTGATATTTTATGTACAGTATATTAAATATAATTAGTGTAGTTTTGATAGTTTATTTACAGTATATATAACACATATTTGGTGTACTTTTTGATATTTTATGTACATTATGTAATATATATTTACTGTAATTTTTGATAATTTATTTACAGTATATAAAATGTATTTGGTGTACTTTATTTAATATTATATATACAATATATGAAATATATTTACTGTACATTTTGATACTTTATGCACAGTATAGAAGATATATTTGGTGTCCTTTTGATATTTTATGTAAATTATATAATATATATTTGGTGAAGTTTGTGATATTTTACATAGGGTGTGTAATATATATTTACTGTACTTTTTGATATTTTATTTACAGTATATAAAATGTATTTGGTGTACTTTTAGTTAACATTATATGTACAATATATGAAATATATTTACTGTAATTTTGATATTTTATGTACAGTATATAAGATATGTATGGTGTCCTTTTGATATTTTATGTAAATTATATAATATATATTTGGTGTAGATTGTGATATTTTACATAGGGTGTGTAAGATATATTTACTGTAATTTTTGATATTTTATTTACAGTAAATATTATACATTTGGTGTAATTTTTGATATTTTATGTACAGTATATTAAATATAATTACTGCAGTTTTTGATAGTTTATTTACAGTATATAAAACACAAATTTGGTGTACATTTTGATATTTTATGTACAGAATGTAATATATATTTACTGTACTTTTGATATTTTATTTACAGTATATAAAATGTATTTGGTGTACTTTTAGTTAATATTATATGTACAATATATGAAATATATTTACTGTACATTTTGATATTTCATGTTCAGTATATAAGATATAATTGGTGTCCTTTTGATATTTTATGGAAATTATATAATATATATTTGGTGTAGTTTGTGATATTTTACATAGGGTGTGTAATATATATTTGCTGTACTTTTTGGTATTTTCTTTACAGTAAATAATATATATTTGGTGTAATTTTTGATATTTTATGTACAGTATATTAAATATAATTAGTGTAGTTTTGATAGTTTATTTACAGTATATATAACACATATTTGGTGTACTTTTTGATATTTTATGTACAGTATGTAATATATATTTACTGTAATTTTTGATAATTTATTTACAGTATATAAAATTTATTTGGTGTACTTTTAGATAATATTATATATACAATATATGAAATATATTTACTGTACATTTTGATATTTTATGTACAGTATAGAAGATATATTTGGTGTCCTTTTGATATTTTATGTAATTTATATAATATATATTTGGTGTAGATTGTGATATTTTACATAGGGTGTGTAAGATATATTTACTGTACTTTTTGATATTTTATTTACAGTAAATAATATACATTTGGTGTAATTTTTGATATTTTATGTACAGTATATTAAATATAATTACTGCAGTTTTTGATAGTTTATTTACAGTATATAAAACACAAATTTGGTGTACTTTTTGATATTTTATGTACAGAATGTAATATATATTTACTGTACATTTTGATAATTTATTTACAGTATTTAAAATGTATTTGGTGTACTTTTAGTTAATATTATATGTACAATATACGAAATATATTTACTGTACATTTTGATATTTCATGTTCAGTATATAAGATATACTTGGTGTCCTTTTGATATTTTATGTAAATTATATAATATATATTTGGTGTAGTTTGTGATATTTTACATAGGGTGTGTAATATATATTTACTGTATTTTTGGTATTTTCTTTACAGTAAATAATATATATTTGGCGTAATTTTTGATTTTTATGTACAGTATATTAAATATAATTAGTGTAGTTTTGATAGTTTATTTACAGTATATATAACACATATTTGGTGTACTTTTTGATATTTTATGTACAGTATGTAATATATATTTACTGTAATTTTTGATAATTTATTTACTGTATATAAAATGTATTTGGTGTACTTTTAGTTAATATTATATGTACAATATATGAAATATATTTACTGTACTTTTTGATATTTTATGTACACTATATAATCTATATTTGGTGTCCTTTTGATATTTTATGTAAATTATATAATATATATTTGGTGTAGATTGTGATATTTTACATAGTGTGTGTAATATATATTTACTGTACTTTTTGGTATTTTCTTTACAGTAAATAATATATATTCGGTGTAATTTTTGATATTTTATGTACAGTATATTAAATATAATTAGTGTAGTTTTGATAGTTTATTTACAGTATATATAACACATATTTGGTGTACTTTTTGATATTTTATGTACAGTATGTAATATATATTCACTGTAATTTTTGATATTTTATTTACACTATATAAAATGTATTTGGTGTACTTTTAGTTAATATTATATGTACAATGTATGAAATATATTTACTGTACCTTTTGATATTTTATGTACAGTATATAAGGTATATTTGGTGTCCTTTTGATATTTTATGTAAATTATATAATATATATTTAGTGTAGATTGTGATATTTTACATAGGGTGTGTAATATATATTTACTGTACTTTTTGATATTTTATTTACAGTAAATATTATACATTTGGTGTAATTTTTGATATTTTATGTACAGTATATTAAATATAATTACTGTAGTTTTTGATTGTTTATTTACAGTATATATAACACATATTTGGTGTACTTTTTGATATTTTATGTACAGTATGTAATATATATTTACTGTAATTTTTGATAATTTATTTAGAGTATATAAAATGTATTTGGTGTACTTTTAGTTAATATTATATATACAATATATGAAATATATTTACTGTACATTTTGATATTTTATGTACAGTATAGAAGATATATTTGGTGTCCTTTTGATATTTTATGTAAATTATATAATATATATTTGGTGAAGTTTGTGATATTTTACATAGGGTGTGTAATATATATTTACTGTACTTTTTGATATTTTATTTACAGTATGTAATATACATTTGGTGTAATTTTTGATATTTTATGTACAGTATATTAAATATAATTACTGTAGTTTTTGATAGTTTATTTACAGTATATATTACACATATTTGGTGTACTTTTTGATATTTTATGTACAGTATGTAATATATATTTACTGTAGTTTTTGATATTTTATTTACAGTATATAAAATGTATTTGGTGTACTTTTAGTTAATATTATATGTACAATGGAGGAAATATATTTACTGTACATTTTGATATTTTATGTACACTATATAAGATATATTTGGTGTCCTTTTGATATTTTATGTATATTATATAATATATATTTGGTGTAGATTGTGATATTTTACATAGGGAGTGTAAGATATATTTAGTGTACTTTTTGATATTTTATTTACAGTAAATAATATATATTTGGTTTAATTTTTGATATTTTATGTACAGTATATTAAATATAATTACTGCAGTTTTTGATAGTTTATTTACAGTATATAAAACACAAATTTGGTGTACTATTTGATATTTTATGTACAGAATGTAATATATATTTACTGTACATTTTGATATTTTATTTACAGTATATAAAATGTATTTGGTGTACTTTTAGTTAATATTATATGTACAATATATGAAATATATTTACTGTACATTTTGATATTTCATGTTCAGTATATAAGATATATTTGGTGTCCTTTTGATATTTTATGTAAATTATATAATATATATTTGGTGTAGTTTGTGATATTTTACATAGGGTGTGTAATATATATTTACTGTACTTTTTGGTATTTTCCTGACAGTAAATATTATATATTTTGTGTAATTTTTGATATTTTATGTACAGTATATTAAATATAATTAGTGTAGTTTTGATAGTTTATTTACAGTATATATAACACATATTTGGTGTACTTTTTGATATTTTATGTACAGTATGTAATATATATTTACTGTAATTTTTGATAATTTATTTACAGTATATAAAATGTATTTGGTGTACTTTTAGTTAATATTATATATACAATATATGAAATATATTTACTGTACATTTTGATATTTTATGTACAGTATAGAAGATATATTTGGTGTCCTTTTGATATTTTATGTAAATTATATAATATATATTTGGTGAAGTTTGTGATATTTTACATAGGGTGTGTAAGATATATTTACTGTACTTTTTGATATTTTATTTACAGTAAATAATATACATTTGGAGTAATTTTTGATATTTTATGTACAGTATGTTTAATATAATTACTGCAGTTTTTGATAGTTTATTTACAGTATATATAACACATATTTGGTGTACTTTTTGATATTTTATGTACAGAAAGTAATATATATTTACTGTACTTTTGATATTTTATTTACAGTATATAAAATGTATTTGGTGTACTTTTAGTTAATATTATATGTACAATATATGAAATATATTTACTGTACTTTTTGATATTTCATGTTCAGTATATAAGATATATTTGGTGACCTTTTGATATTTTATGTAAATTATATAATATATATTTGGTGTAGTTTGTGATATTTTACATAGGGTGTGTAATATATATTTACTGTACTTTTTGGTATTTTCTTTACAGTAAATAATATATATTTGGTGTAATTTTCGATATTTTATGTACAGTATATTAAATATAATTAGTGTAGTTTTGATAGTTTATTTACAGTATATATAACACATATTTGGTGTACTTTTTGATATTTTATGTACAGTATGTAATATATATTTACTGTAATTTTTGATAATTTATTTACAGTATATAAAATGAATTTGTTGTACTTTTAGTTAATATTACATATACTATATATGAAATACATTTACTGTACATTTTGATATTTTATGTACAGTATAGAAGATATATTTGGTGTCCTTTTGATATTTTATGTAAATTATATAATATATATTTGGTGAAGTTTGTGATATTTTACATAGGGTGTGTAATATATATTTACTGTACTTTTTGATATTTTATTTACAGTATATAATATACATTTGGTGTAATTTTTGATATTTTATGTACAGTACATTAAATATAATTAGTGTAGTTTTGATAGTTTATTTACAGTATATATAACACATATTTGGTGTACTTTTTGATATTTTATGTACAGTATGTAATATATGTTTACTGTAATTTTTGATAATATATTTACAGTATATAAAATGTATTTGGTGTACTTTTAGTTAATATTATATGTACAATGTATGAAATATATTTACTGTAGTTTTTGATATTTTATGTACAGTATATAAGATATATTTGGTGTCCTTTTGATATTTTATGTAAATTATGTGATATATATTTGGTGTAGATTGTGATATTTTACATAGGTTGTGTAATATATATTTACTGTACTTTTTGATATTTTATTTACAGTAAATAATATACATTTGGTTTAATTTTTGATATTTTATGTACAGTATATTAAATATAATTACTGCAGTTTTTGATAGTTTATTTACAGTATATAAAACACAAATTTGGTGTACTTTTGATATTTTATGTACAGAATGTAATATATATTTACTGTACATTTTGATATTTTATTTACAGTATATAAAATGTATTTGGTGTACTTTTAGTTAATATTATATGTTCAATATATGAAATATATTTACTGTACATTTTGATATTTCATGTTCAGTATATAAGATATATTTGGTGTCCTTTTGATATTTTATGTAAATTATATAATATATATTTGGTGTAGTTGGTGATATTTTACATAGGGTGTGTAATATATATTTACTGTACTTTATGGTATTTTCTTTACAGTAAATAATATATATTTGGTGTAATTTTAGATATTTTATGTACAGTATATTAAATATAATTAGTGTAGCTATGATAGTTTATTTACAGTATATATAACACATATTTGGTGTACTTTTTGATATTTTATGTACAGTATACAATATATATTTACTGTAATTTTTGATAATTTATTTACTGTATATAAAATGTATTTTGTGTACTTTTAGTTAATATTATATGTACAATATATGAAATATATTTACTGTAATTTTGATATTTTATGTACAGTATATAATATATATTTGGTGTCCTTTTGATATTTTATGTAAATTATATAATATATATTTGTTGTAGATTGTGATATTTTACATAGGGTTTGTAATATATATTTACTGTACTTTTTGATATTTTATTCACCGTAAATAATATACATTTGGTTTAATTTTTGATATTTTATGTACAGTATATTAAATATAATTACTGCAGTTTTTGATAGTTTATTTACACTATATAAAACACAAATTTGGTGTACATTTTGATATTTTATGTACAGAATGTAATATATATTTACTGTACTTTTGATATTTTATTTACAGTATATAAAATGTATTTGGTGTACTTTTAGTAAATATTATATGTACAATATATGAAATATATTTACTGTACATTTTGATATTTCATGTTCAGTATATAAGATATATTTGGTGTCCTTTTGATATTTTATGTAAATTATATAACATATATTTGGTGTAGTTTGTGATATTTTACATAGGGTGTGTAATATATATTTACTGTACTATTTGGTATTTTCTGTACAGTAAATAATATATATTTGGTGTAATGTTTGATATTTTATGTACAGTATATTAAATATAATTAGTGTAGTTTTGATAGTTTATTTACAGTATAGATAACACATATTTGGTGTACTTTTTGATATTTTATGTACAATATGTCATATATATTTACTGTAATTTTTGATAATTTATTTACAGTATATAAAATGTATTTGGTGTACTTTTAGTTAATATTATATATACAATATATGAAATATATTTACTGTACCTTTTGATATTTTATGTACAGTATAGAAGATATATTTGGTGTCCTTTTGATATTTTATGTAAATTATATAATATATATTTGGTGAAGTTTGTGATATTTTACATAGGGTGTGTAATATATATTTACTGTACTTTTTGATATTTTATTTACAGTATATAATATAGATTTGGTGTAATTTTTGATATTTTATGTACAGTATATTAAATATAATTACTGTAGTTTTTGATAGTTTATTTACAGTATATATTACACATATTTGGTGTACTTTTTGATATTTTATGTACAGTATGTAATTTATATTTACTGTACATTTGATATTTTATTTACAGTATATAAAATGTATTTGGTGTACTTTTAGTTAATATTATATGTACAATATAGGAAATATATTTACTGTACATTTTGATATTTTATGTACACTATATAAGATATATTTGGTGTCCTTTTGATATTTTATGTAACTTATATAATATATATTTGGTGTAGATTGTGATATTTTACATAGGGTGTGAAAGATATATTTACTGTACTTTTTGATATTTTATTCACAGTAAATAATATACATTTGGTTTAATTTTTGATATTTTATGTACAGTATATAAAATATAATTACTGCAGTTTTTGATAGTTTATTTACAGTATATAAAACACAAATTTGGTGTACTTTTTGATATTTTATGTACAGAATGTAATATATATTTACTGTACATTTTGATATTTTATTTAGAGTATATAAAATGTGTTTGGTGTACTTTTAGTTAATATTATATGTACAATATATGAAATATATTTACTGTACATTTTGATATTTCATGTTCAGTATATAAGATATATTTGGTGTCCTTTTGATATTTTATGTAAATTATATAATATATATTTGGTGTAGTTTGTGATATTTTACATAGGGAGTGTAATATATATTTACTGTACTTTTTGGTATTTTCCTGAGAGTAAATAATATATATTTGGTGTAATTTTTGATATTTTATGTACAGTATATTAAATATAATTAGTGTAGTTTTGATAGTTTATTTACAGTATATATAACACATATTTGGTGTACTTTTTGATATTTTATGTACAGTATATATTATATAGTTACTGTAATTTTTGATAATTTATTTACAGTATATAAAATGCATTTGGTGTACTTTTAGTTAATATTATATATACAATATATGAAATATATTTACTGTACATTTTGATATTTTATGTACAGTATAGAAGATATATTTGGTGTCCTTTTGATATTTTATGTAAATTATATAATATATATTTGGTGAAGTTTGTGATATTTTACATAGGGTGTGTAATATATATTTACTGTACTTTTTGGTATTTTCTTTACAGTAAATAATATATATTTGCTGTAATTTTTGATATTTTATGTACAGTATATTAAATATAATTAGTGTAGTTTTGATAGTTTATTTACAGTATATATAACACATATTTGGTGTACTTTTTGATATTTTATGTACATTATGTAATATATATTTACTGTAATTTTTAATAATTTATTTACAGTATATAAAATGTATTTGGTGTACTTTATTTAATATTATATACACAATATATGAAATATATTTACTGTACATTTTGATACTTTATGCACAGTATAGAAGATATATTTGGTGTCCTTTTGATATTTTATGTAAATTATATAATATATATTTGGTGAAGTTTGTGATATTTTACATAGGGTGTGTAATATATATTTACTGTACTTTTTGATATTTTATTTACAGTATATAAAATGTATTTGGTGTACTTTTAGTTAATATTATATGTACAATATATGAAATATATTTACTGTACATTTTGATATTTCATGTTCAGTATATAAGATATAATTGGTGTCCTTTTGATATTTTATGGAAATTATATAATATATATTTGGTGTAGTTTGTGATATTTTACATAGGGTGTGTAATATATATTTGCTGTACTTTTTGGTATTTTCTTTACAGTAAATAATATATATTTGGTGTAATTTTTGATATTTTATGTACAGTATATTAAATATAATTAGTGTAGTTTTGATAGCTTATTTACAGTATATATAACACATATTTGGTGTACTTTTTGATATTTTATGTACAGTATGTAATATATATTTACTGTAATTTTTGATATTTTATTTACAGTATATAAAATGAATTTGGTGTACTTTTAGTTAATATTATATATACAATATATGAAATATATTTACTGTACATTTTGATATTTTATGTACAGTATATAAGATATATTTGGTGTCCTTTTGATATTTTATGTAAATTATATAATATATATTTGGTGAAGATTGTGTTATTTTACATAGGGTGTGTAATATAAATTTATTGTACTTTTTGATATTTTATTTACAGTATATAATATACATTCGGTTTAATTTTTTATATTTTATGTACAGTATATTTAATATAATTAGTGTAGTTTTAATAGTTTATTTACAGTATATATAACACATATTTGGTGTACTTTTTGATATTTTTTGTACAGTATGTAATATAGATTTACTGTAATTTTTGATAATTTATTTACAGTATATGAAATGTATTTGGTGTACTTTTAGTTAATATTATATGTACAATATATGAAATATATTTACTGTACTTTTTGATATTTTATGTACAGTATGTAAAATATATTTGGTGTCCTTTTGATATTTTATGTAAATTATATAATATATATTTGGTGTAGATTGTGATATTTTACATAGGGTGTGAAAGATATATTTACTGTACTTTTTGATATTTTATTCACAGTAAATAATATACATTTGGTTTAATTTTTGATATTTTATGTACAGTATATAAAATATAATTACTGCAGTTTTTGATAGTTTATTTACAGTATATAAAACACAAATTTGGTGTACTTTTTGATATTTTATGTACAGAATGTAATATATATTTACTGTACATTTTGATATTTTATTTAGAGTATATAAAATGTGTTTGGTGTACTTTTAGTTAATATTATATGTACAATATATGAAATATATTTACTGTACATTTTGATATTTCATGTTCAGTATATAAGATATATTTGGTGTCCTTTTGATATTTTATGTAAATTATATAATATATATTTGGTGTAGTTTGTGATATTTTACATAGGGAGTGTAATATATATTTACTGTACTTTTTGGTATTTTCCTGACATTAAATAATATATATTTGGTGTAATTTTTGATATTTTATGTACAGTATATTAAATATAATTAGTGTAGTTTTGATAGTTTATTTACACTATATATAACACATATTTGGTGTACTTTTTGATATTTTATGTACAGTATGTAATATATATTTACTGTAATTTTTGATAATTTATTTACAGTATATAAAATGTATTTGGTGTACTTTATTTAATATTATATATACAATATATGAAATATATTTACTGTACATTTTGATACTTTATGCACAGTATAGAAGATATATTTGGTGTCCTTTTGATATTTTATGTAAATTATATAATATATATTTGGTGAAGTTTGTGATATTTTACATAGGGTGGGTAATATATATTTACTGTACTTTTTGATATTTTGTTTACAGTATATAAAATGTATTTGGTGTACTTTTAGTTAACATTATATGTACAATATATGAAATATATTTACTGTAATTTTGATATTTTATGTACAGTATATAAGATATTTTTGGTGTCCTTTTGATATTTTATGTAAATTATATAATATTTATATGGTGTAGATTGTGATATTTTACATAGGGTGTGTAAGATATATTTACTGTACTTTTTGATATTTTATTTACAGTAAATATTATACATTTGGTGTAATTTTTGATATTTTATGTACAGTATATTAAATATAATTACTGCAGTTTTTGATAGTTTATTTACAGTATATAAAACACAAATTTGGTGTACTTTTTGATATTTTATGTACAGAATGTAATATATATTTACTGGACTTTTGATATTTTATTTACAGTATATAAAATGTATTTGGTGTACTTTTAGTTAATATTATATGTACAATATATGAAATATATTTACTGTACATTTTGATATTTCATGTTCAGTATATAAGATATATTTGGTGTCCTTTTGATATTTTATGGAAATTATATAATATATATTTGGTGTAGTTTGTGATATTTTACATAGGGTGTGTAATATATATTTGCTGTACTTTTTGGTATTTTCTTTACAGTAAATAATATATATTTGGTGTAATTTTTGATATTTTATGTACAGTATATTAAATATAATTAGTGTAGTTTTGATAGTTTATTTACAGTATATATAACACATATTTGGTGTACTTTTTGATATTTTATGTACAGTATGTAATATATATTTACTGAAATTTTTGATAATTTATTTACAGTATATAAAATGAATTTGGTGTACTTTTAGTTAATATTATATATACAATATATGAAATATATTTACTGTACATTTTGATATTTTATGTACAGTATATAAGATATATTTGGTGTCCTTTTGATATTTTATGTAAATTATATAATATATATTTGCTGAAGATTGTGATATTTTACATAGGGTGTGTAATATAAATTTATTGTACTTTTTGATATTTTATTTACAGTATATAATATACATTCGGTGTAATTTTTTATATTTTATGTACAGTATATTTAATATAATTAGTGTAGTTTTAATAGTTTATTTACAGTATATATAACACATATTTGGTGTACTTTTTGAAATTTTTTGTACAGTATGTAATATAGATTTACTGTAATTTTTGATAATTTATTTACAGTATATGAAATGTATTTGGTGTACTTTTAGTTAATATTATATGTAAAATATATGAAATATATTTACTGTACTTTTTGATATTTTATGTACAGTATGTAAAATATATTTGGTGTCCTTTTGATATTTTATGTAAATTATATAATATATATTTGGTGTAGATTGTGATATTTTACATAGGGTGTGTAATATATATTTACTGTACTTTTTGATATTTTATTTACAGTAAATAATATACATTTGGTTTGATTTTTGATATTTTATGTACAGTATATTAAATATAATTACTGCAGTTTTTGATAGTTTATTTACAGTATATAAAACACAAATTTGGTGTACTTTTTGATATTTTATGTACAGAATGTAATATATATTTACTGTACATTTTGATAATTTATTTACAGTATATAAAATGTATTTGGTGTACTTTTAGTTAATATTATATGTACAATATATGAAATATATTTACTGTACATTTTGATATTTCATGTTCAGTATATAAGATATATTTGTTGTCCTTTTGATATTTTATGTAAATTATACAATATATATTTGGTGTAGTTTGTGATATTTTACATAGGGTGTGTAATATATATTTACTGTATTTTTGGTATTTTCTTTACAGTAAATAATATATATTTGGTGTAATTTTTGATATTTTATGTACAGTATATTAAATATAATTAGTGTAGTTTTGATAGTTTATTAACAGTATATATAACACATATTTGGTGTACTTTTTGATATTTTATGTACAGTATGTAATATATATTTACTGTAATTTTTGATAATTTATTTACTGTATATAAAATGTATTTGGTGTACTTTTAGTTAATATTATATGTACAATATATGAAATATATTTACTGTACATTTTGATATTTTATGTACAGTATATAATCTATATTTGGTGTCCTTTTGATATTTTATGTAAATTATATAATATATATTTGGTGTAGATTGTGATATTTTACATAGGATGTGCAATATATATTTACTGTACTTTTTGGTATTTTCTTTACAGTATATAATATATATTTGGTGTAATTTTTGATATTTTATGTACAGTATATTAAATATAATTAGTGTAGTTTTGATAGTTTATTTACAGTATATATAACACATATTTGGTGTACTTTTTGATATTTTATGTACAGTATGTAATATATATTTACTGTAATTTTTGATAATTTATTTACAGTATATAAAATGAATTTGTTGTACTTTTAGTTAATATTATATATACAATATATGAAATATATTTACTGTACATTTTGATATTTTATGTACAGTATAGAAGATATATTTGGTGTCCTTTTGATATTTTATGTAAATTATATAATATATATTTGGTGAAGTTTGTGATATTTTACATAGCGTGTGTAATATATATTTACTGTACTTTTTGATATTTTATTTACAGTATATAATATACATTTGGTGTAATTTTTGATATTTTATGTACAGTATATTAAATATAATTAGTGTAGTTTTGATAGTTTATTTACAGTATATATAACACATATTTGGTGTACTTTTTGATATTTTATGTACAGTATGTAATATATGTTTACTGTAATTTTTGATAATGTATTTACAGTATATAAAATGTATTTGGTGTACTTTTAGTTAATATTATATGTACAATATATGAAATATATTTACTGTAGTTTTGATATTTTATGTACAGTATATAAGATATATTTGGTGTCCTTTTGATATTTTATGTAAATTATATGATATATATTTGGTGTAGATTGTGATATTTTACATAGGGTGTGTAATATATATTTACTGTACTTTTTGATATTTTATTTACAGTAAATAATATACATTTGCTTTAATTTTTGATATTTTATGTACAGTATATTAAATATAATTACTGCAGTTTTTGATAGTTTATTTACAGTATATAAAACACAAATTTGGTGTACTTTTGATATTTTATGTACAGAATGTAATATATATTTACTGTACATTTTGATATTTTATTTACAGTATATAAAATGTATTTGGTGTACTTTTAGTTAATATTATATGTTCAATATATGAAATATATTTACTGTACATTTTGATATTTCATGTTCAGTATATAAGATATATTTGGTGTCCTTTTGATATTTTATGTAAATTATATAATATATATTTGGTGTAGTTGGTGATATTTTACATAGGGTGTGTAATATATATTTACTGTACTTTTTGGTATTTTCTTTACAGTAAATAATATATATTTGGTGTAATTTTAGATATTTTATGTACAGTATATTAAATATAATTAGTGTAGTTTTGATAGTTTATTTACAGTATATATAACACATATTTGGTGTACTTTTTGATATTTTATGTACAGTATGCAATATATATTTACTGTAATTTTTGATAATTTATTTACTGTATATAAAATGTATTTGGTGTACTTTTAGTTAATATTATATGTACAATATATGAAATATATTTACTGTACTTTTTGATATTTTATGTACAGTATATAATATATATTTGGTGTCCTTTTGATATTTTATGTAAATTATATAATATATATTTGTTGTAGATTGTGATATTTTACATAGGGTGTCTAATATATATTTACTGTACTTTTTGATATTTTATTCACCGTAAATAATATACATTTGGTTTAATTTTTGATATTTTATGTACAGTATATTAAATATAATTACTGCAGTTTTTGATAGTTTATTTACACTATATAAAACACATATTTGGTGTACATTTTGATATTTTATGTACAGAATGTAATATATATTTACTGTACTTTTGATATTTTATTTACAGTATATAAAATGTATTTGGTGTACTTTTAGTAAATATTATATGTACAATATATGAAATATATTTACTGTACATTTTGATATTTCATGTTCAGTATATAAGATATATTTGGTGTCCTTTTGATATTTTATGTAAATTATATAACATATATTTGGTGTAGATTGTGATATTTTACATAGGGTGTGTAATATATATTTACTGTACTTTTTGGTATTTTCTGTACAGTAAATAATATATATTTGGTGTAATGTTTGATATTTTATGTACAGTATATTAAATATAATTAGTGTAGTTTTGATAGTTTATTTACAGTATAGATAACACATATTTGGTGTACTTTTTGATATTTTATGTACAATATGTCATATATATTTACTGTAATTTTTGATAATTTATTTACAGTATATAAAATGTATTTGGTGTACTTTTAGTTAATATTATATATACAATATATGAAATATATTTACTGTACATTTTGATATTTTATGTACAGTATAGAAGATATATTTGGTGTCCTTTTGATATTTTATGTAAATTATATAATATATATTTGGTGAAGTTTGTGATATTTTACATAGGGTGTGTAATATATATTTACTGTACTTTTTGATATTTTATTTACAGTATATAATATAGATTTGGTGTAATTTTTGATATTTTATGTACAGTATATTAAATATAATTACTGTAGTTTTTGATAGTTTATTTACAGTATATATTACACATATTTGGTGTACTTTTTGATATTTTATGTACAGTATGTAATTTATATTTACTGTATATTTGATATTTTATTTACAGTATATAAAATGTATTTGGTGTACTTTTAGTTAATATTATATGTACAATATAGGAAATATATTTACTGTACATTTTGATATTTTATGTACACTATATAAGATATATTTGGTGTCCTTTTGATATTTTATGTAAATTATATAATATATATTTGGTGTAGATTGTGATATTTTACATAGGGTGTGAAAGATATATTTACTGTACTTTTTGATATTTTATTCACAGTAAATAATATACATTTGGTTTAATTTTTGATATTTTATGTACAGTATATAAAATATAATTACTGCAGTTTTTGATAGTTTATTTACAGTATATAAAACACAAATTTGGTGTACTTTTTGATATTTTATGTACAGAATGTAATATATATTTACTGTACATTTTGATATTTTATTTAGAGTATATAAAATGTGTTTGGTGTACTTTTAGTTAATATTATATGTACAATATATGAAATATATTTACTGTACATTTTGATATTTCATGTTCAGTATATAAGATATATTTGGTGTCCTTTTGATATTTTATGTAAATTATATAATATATATTTGGTGTAGTTTGTGATATTTTACATAGGGGGTGTAATATATATTTACTGTACTTTTTGGTATTTTCCTGAGAGTAAATAATATATATTTGGTGTAATTTTTGATATTTTATGTACAGTATATTAAATATAATTAGTGTAGTTTTGATAGTTTATTTACAGTATATATAACACATATTTGGTGTACTTTTTGATATTTTATGTACAGTATGTATTATATAGTTACTGTAATTTTTGATAATTTATTTACAGTATATAAAATGTATTTGGTGTACTTTTAGTTAATATTATATATACAATATATGAAATATATTTACTGTACATTTTGATATTTTATGTACAGTATAGAAGATATATTTGGTGTCCTTTTGATATTTTATGTAAATTATATAATATATATTTGGTGAAGTTTGTGATATTTTACATAGGGTGTGTAATATATATTTACTGTACTTTTTGGTATTTTCTTTACAGTAAATAATATATATTTGGTGTAATTTTTGATATTTTATGTACAGTATATTATATATAATTAGTGTAGTTTTGATAGTTTATTTACAGTATATATAACACATATTTGGTGTACTTTTTGATATTTTATGTACATTATGTAATATATATTTACTGTAATTTTTGATAATTTATTTACAGTATATAAAATGTATTTGGTGTACTTTATTTAATATTATATATACAATATATGAAATATATTTACTGTACATTTTGATACTTTATGCACAGTATAGAAGATATATTTGGTGTCCTTTTGATATTTTATGTAAATTATATAATATATATTTGGTGAAGTTTATGATATTTTACATAGGGTGTGTAATATATATTTACTGTACTTTTTGATATTTTATTTACAGTATATAAAATGTATTTGGTGTACTTTTAGTTAACATTATATGTACAATATATGAAATATATTTACTGTAATTTTGATATTTTATGTACAGTATATAAGATATGTATGGTGTCCTTTTGATATTTTATGTAAATTATATAATATATATTTGGTGTAGATTGTGATATTTTACATAGGGTGTGTAAGATATATTTACTGTACTTTTTGATATTTTATTTACAGTAAATATTATACATTTGGTGTAATTTTTGATATTTTATGTACAGTATATTAAATATAATTACTGCAGTTTTTGATAGTTTATTTACAGTATATAAAACACAAATTTGGTGTACATTTTGATATTTTATGTACAGAATGTAATATATATTTACTGTACTTTTGATATTTTATTTACAGTATATAAAATGTATTTGGTGTACTTTTAGTTAATATTATATGTACAATATATGAAATATATTTACTGTACATTTTGATATTTCATGTTCAGTATATAAGATATAATTGGTGTCCTTTTGATATTTTATGGAAATTATATAATATATATTTGGTGTAGTTTGTGATATTTTACATAGGGTGTGTAATATATATTTGCTGTACTTTTTGGTATTTTCTTTACAGTAAATAATATATATTTGGTGTAATTTTTGATATTTTATGTACAGTATATTAAATATAATTAGTGTAGTTTTGATAGCTTATTTACAGTATATATAACACATATTTGGTGTACTTTTTGATATTTTATGTACAGTATGTAATATATATTTACTGTAATTTTTGATATTTTATTTACAGTATATAAAATGAATTTGGTGTACTTTTAGTTAATATTATATATACAATATATGAAATATATTTACTGTACATTTTGATATTTTATGTACAGTATATAAGATATATTTGGTGTCCTTTTGATATTTTATGTAAATTATATAATATATATTTGGTGAAGATTGTGTTATTTTACATAGGGTGTGTAATATAAATTTATTGTACTTTTTGATATTTTATTTACAGTATATAATATACATTCGGTGTAATTTTTTATATTTTATGTACAGTATATTTAATATAATTAGTGTAGTTTTAATAGTTTATTTACAGTATATATAACACATATTTGGTGTACTTTTTGATATTTTTTGTACAGTATGTAATATAGATTTACTGTAATTTTTGATAATTTATTTACAGTATATGAAATGTATTTGGTGTACTTTTAGTTAATATTATATGTTCAATATATGAAATATATTTACTGTACTTTTTGATATTTTATGTACAGTATGTAAAATATATTTGGTGTCCTTTTGATATTTTATGTAAATTATATAATATATATTTGGTGTAGATTGTGATATTTTACATAGGGTGTGAAAGATATATTTACTCTACTTTTTGATATTTTATTCACAGTAAATAATATACATTTGGTTTAATTTTTGATATTTTATGTACAGTATATAAAATATAATTACTGCAGTTTTTGATAGTTTATTTACAGTATATAAAACACAAATTTGGTGTACTTTTTGATATTTTATGTACAGAATGTAATATATATTTACTGTACATTTTGATATTTTATTTAGAGTATATAAAATGTGTTTGGTGTACTTTTAGTTAATATTATATGTACAATATATGAAATATATTTACTGTACATTTTGATATTTCATGTTCAGTATATAAGACATATTTGGTGTCCTTTTGATATTTTATGTAAATTATATAATATATATTTGGTGTAGTTTGTGATATTTTACATAGGGAGTGTAATATATATTTACTGTACTTTTTGGTATTTTCCTGACAGTAAATAATATATATTTGGTGTAATTTTTGATATTTTATGTACAGTATATTAAATATAATTAGTGTAGTTTTGATAGTTTATTTACACTATATATAACACATATTTGGTGTACTTTTTGATATTTTATGTACAGTATGTAATATATATTTACTGTAATTTTTGATAATTTATTTACAGTATATAAAATGTATTTGGTGTACTTTATTTAATATTATATATACAATATATGAAATATATTTACTGTACATTTTGATACTTTATGCACAGTATAGAAGATATATTTGGTGTCCTTTTGATATTTTATGTAAATTATATAATATATATTTGGTGAAGTTTGTGATATTTTACATAGGGTGGGTAATATATATTTACTGTACTTTTTGATATTTTGTTTACAGTATATAAAATGTATTTGGTGTACTTTTAGTTAACATTATATGTACAATATATGAAATATATTTATTGTAATTTTGATATTTTATGTACAGTATATAAGATATATTTGGTGTCCTTTTGATATTTTATGTAAATTATATAATATATATATGGTGTAGATTGTGATATTTTACATAGGGTGTGTAAGATATATTTACTGTACTTTTTGATATTTTATTTACAGTAAATATTATACATTTGGTGTAATTTTTGATATTTTATGTACAGTATATTAAATATAATTACTGCAGTTTTTGATAGTTTATTTACAGTATATAAAACACAAATTTGGTGTACTTTTTGATATTTTATGTACAGAATGTAATATATATTTACTGGACTTTTGATATTTTATTTACAGTATATAAAATGTATTTGGTGTACTTTTAGTTAATATTATATGTACAATATATGAAATATATTTACTGTACATTTTGATATTTCATGTTCAGTATATAAGATATATTTGGTGTCCTTTTGATATTTTATGGAAATTATATAATATATATTTGGTGTAGTTTGTGATATTTTACATAGGGTGTGTAATATATATTTGCTGTACTTTTTGGTATTTTCTTTACAGTAAATAATATATATTTGGTGTAATTTTTGATATTTTATGTACAGTATATTAAATATAATTAGTGTAGTTTTGATAGTTTATTTACAGTATATATAGCACATATTTGGTGTACTTTTTGATATTTTATGTACAGTATGTAATATATATTTACTGAAATTTTTGATAATTTATTTACAGTATATAAAATGAATTTGGTGTACTTTTAGTTAATATTATATATACAATATATGAAATATATTTACTGTACATTTTGATATTTTATGTACAGTATATAAGATATATTTGGTGTCCTTTTGATATTTTATGTAAATTATATAATATATATTTGGTGAAGATTGTGATATTTTACATAGGGTGTGTAATATAAATTTATTGTACTTTTTGATATTTTATTTACAGTATATAATATACATTCGGTGTAATTTTTTATATTTTATGTACAGTATATTTAATATAATTAGTGTAGTTTTAATAGTTTATTTACAGTATATATAACACATATTTGGTGTACTTTTTGAAATTTTTTGTACAGTATGTAATATAGATTTACTGTAATTTTTGATAATTTATTTACAGTATATGAAATGTATTTGGTGTACTTTTAGTTAATATTATATGTACAATATATGAAATATATTTACTGTACTTTTTGATATTTTATGTACAGTATGTAAAATATATTTGGTGTCCTTTTGATATTTTATGTAAATTATATAATATATATTTGGTGTAGATTGTGATATTTTACATAGGGTGTGTAATATATATTTACTGTAATTTTTGATATTTTATTTACAGTAAATAATATACATTTGGTTTGATTTTTGATATTTTATGTACAGTATATTAAATATAATTACTGCAGTTTTTGATAGTTTATTTACAGTATATAAAACACAAATTTGGTGTACTTTTTGATATTTTATGTACAGAATGTAATATATATTTACTGTACATTTTGATAATTTATTTACAGTATATAAAATGTATTTGGTGTACTTTTAGTTAATATTATATGTACAATATATGAAATATATTTACTGTACATTTTGATATTTCATGTTCAGTATATAAGATATATTTGTTGTCCTTTTGATATTTTATGTAAATTATATAATATATATTTGGTGTAGTTTGTGATATTTTACATAGGGTGTGTAATATATATTTACTGTATTTTTGGTATTTTCTTTACAGTAAATAATATATATTTGGTGTAATTTTGATATTTTATGTACAGTATATTAAATATAATTAGTGTAGTTTTGATAGTTTATTTACAGTATATATAACACATATTTGGTGTACTTTTTGATATTTTATGTACAGTATGTAATATATATTTACTGTAATTTTTGATAATTTATTTACTGTATATAAAATGTATTTGGTGTACTTTTAGTTAATATTATATGTACAATATATGAAATATATTTACTGTACATTTTGATATTTTATGTACAGTATATAGTCTATATTTGGTGTCCTTTTGATATTTTATGTAAATTATATAATATATATTTGGTGTAGATTGTGATATTTTACATAGGGTGTGTAATATATATTTACTGTACTTTTTGGTATTTTCTTTACAGTAAATAATATATATTTGGTGTAATTTTTGATATTTTATGTACAGTATATTAAATATAATTAGTGTAGTTTTGATAGTTTATTTACAGTATATATAACACATATTTGGTGTACTTTTTGATATTTTATGTACAGTATGTAATATATATTTACTGTAATTTTTGATAATTTATTTACAGTATATAAAATGAATTTGTTGTACTTTTAGTTAATATTATATATACAATATATGAAATATATTTACTGTACATTTTGATATTTTATGTACAGTATAGAAGATATATTTGGTGTCCTTTTGATATTTTATGTAAATTATATAATATATATTTGGTGAAGTTTGTGATATTTTACATAGGGTGTGTAATATATATTTACTGTACTTTTTGATATTTTATTTACAGTATATAATATACATTTGGTGTAATTTTTGATATTTTATGTACAGTATATTAAATATAATTAGTGTAGTTTTGATAGTTTATTTACAGTATATATAACACATATTTGGTGTACTTTTTGATATTTTATGTACAGTATGTAATATATGTTTACTGTAATTTTTGATAATGTATTTACAGTATATAAAATGTATTTGGTGTACTTTTAGTTAATATTATATGTACAATATATGAAATATATTTACTGTAGTTTTTGATATTTTATGTACAGTATATAAGATATATTTGGTGTCCTTTTGATATTTTATGTAAATTATATGATATATATTTGGTGTAGATTGTGATATTTTACATAGGGTGTGTAATATATATTTACTGTACTTTTTGATATTTTATTTACAGTAAATAATATACATTTGGTTTAATTTTTGATATTTTATGTACAGTATATTAAATATAATTACTGCAGTTTTTGATAGTTTATTTACAGTATATAAAACACAAATTTGGTGTACTTTTGATATTTTATGTACAGAATGTAATATATATTTACTGTACATTTTGATATTTTATTTACAGTATATAAAATGTATTTGGTGTACTTTTAGTTAATATTATATGTTCAATATATGAAATATATTTACTGTACATTTTGATATTTCATGTTCAGTATATAAGATATATTTGGTGTCCTTTTGATATTTTATGTAAATTATATAATATATATTTGGTGTAGTTGGTGATATTTTACATAGGGTGTGTAATATATATTTACTGTACTTTTTGGTATTTTCTTTACAGTAAATAATATATATTTGGTGTAATTTTAGATATTTTATGTACAGTATATTAAATATAATTAGTGTAGTTTTGATAGTTTATTTACAGTATATATAACACATATTTGGTGTACTTTTTGATATTTTATGTACAGTATGCAATATATATTTACTGTAATTTTTGATAATTTATTTACTGTATATAAAATGTATTTGGTGTACTTTTAGTTAATATTATATGTACAATATATGAAATATATTTACTGTACTTTTTGATATTTTATGTACAGTATATAATATATATTTGGTGTCCTTTTGATATTTTATGTAAATTATATAATATATATTTGTTGTAGATTGTGATATTTTACATAGGGTGTGTAAGATATATTTAGTGTACTTTTTGATATTTTATTCACAGTAAATAATATACATTCGGTGTAATTTTTGATATTTTATGTACAGTATGTTAAATATAATTACTGCAGTTTTTGATAGTTTATTTACAGTATATATAACACATATTTGGTGTACTTTTTGATATTTTATGTACAGAATGTAATATATATTTACTGTACTTTTGATATTTTATTTACAGTATATAAAATGTATTTGGTGTACTTTTAGTTAATATTATATGTACAATATATGAAATATATTTACTGTACTTTTTGATATTTCATGTTCAGTATATAAGATATATTTGGTGTCCTTTTGATATTTTATGTAAATTATATAATATATATTTGGTGTAGTTTGTGATATTTTACATAGGGTGTGTAATATATATTTACTGTACTTTTTGGTATTTTCTTTACAGTAAATAATATATATTTGGTGTAATTTTTGATATTTTATGTACAGTATATTAAATATAATTAGTGTAGTTTTGATAGTTTATTTACAGTATATATAACACATATTTGGTGTACTTTTTGATATTTTATGTACAGTATGTAATATATATTTACTGTAATTTTTGATAATTTATTTACAGTATATAAAATATATTTGGTGTACTTTATTTAATATTATATATACAATATATTAAATATATTTACTGTACATTTTGATACTTTATGCACAGTATAGAAGATATATTTGGTGTTCTTTTGATATTTTATGTAAATTATATAATATATATTTGGTGAAGTTTGTGATATTTTACATAGGGTGTGTAATATATATTTACTGTACTTTTTGATATTTTGTTTACACTATATAAAATGTATTTGGTGTACTTTTAGTTAACATTATATGTACAATATATGAAATATATTTACTGTAATTTTGATATTTTATGTACAGTATATAAGATATATTTGGTGTCCTTTTGATATTTTATGTAAATTATGTAATATATATTTGGTGTAGATTGTGATATTTTACATAGGGTGTGAAAGATATATTTACTGTACTTTTTGATATTTTATTTACAGTAAATATTATACATTTGGTGTAATTTTTGATATTTTATGTACAGTATATTAAATATAATTATTGCAGTTTTTGATAGTTTATTTACAGTATATATAACACATATTTGGTGTACTTTTTGATATTTTATGTACAGAATGTAATATATATTTACTGTACTTTTGATATTTTATTTACAGTATATAAAATGTATTTGGTGTACTTTTAGTTAATATTATATGTACAATATATGAAATATATTTACTGTACTTTTTGATATTTCATGTTCAGTATATAAGGTATATTTGGTGTCCTTTTGATATTTTTTGTAAATTATATAATATATATTTGGTGTAGTTTGTGATATATTACATAGGGTGTGTAATATATATTTACTGTACTTTTTGGTATTTTCTTTACAGTAAATAATATATATTTGGTGTAATTTTTGATATTTTATGTACAGTATATTAAATATAATTAGTGTAGTTTTGATAGTTTAATTACAGTATATATTACACATATTTGGTGTACTTTTTGATATTTTATGTACAGTATCTAATATATATTTACTGTATTTTTGTTGCTTTATTTACAGTATATAAAATCTATTTGGTGTACTATTAGTTAATATTATATGTACAATATATGAAATATATTTACTGTAGTTTTTGATATTTTATGTACAGTATAGAAGATATATTTGGTGTCCTTTTGATATTTTATGTAAATTATATAATATATATTTGGTGAAGTTTGTGATATTTTACATAGGGTGTGTAATGTATATTTACTGTACTTTTTGATATTTTATTTACAGTATATAAAATGTATTTGGTGTACTTTTAGTTAATATTATATGTACAATATATGAAATATATTTACTGTACATTTTGATATTTCATGTTCAGTATATAAGGTATATTTGGTGTCCTTTTGATATTTTATGTAAATTATATAATATATATTTGGTGTAGATTGTGATATTTTACATAGGGTGTGTAATATATATTTACTGTACTTTTTGGTATTTTCTTTACAGTAAATAATATATATTTGGTGTAATTTTAGATATTTTATGTACAGTATATTAAATATAATTAGTGTAGTTTTGATAGTTTATTTACAGTATATATAACACATATTTGGTGTACTTTTTGATATTTTATGTACAGTATGCAATATATATTTACTGTAATTTTTGATAATTTATTTACTGTATATAAAATGTATTTGGTGTACTTTTAGTTAATATTATATGTACAATATATGAAATATATTTACTGTACTTTTTGATATTTTATGTACAGTATATAATATATATTTGGTGTCCTTTTGATATTTTATGTAAATTATATAATATATATTTGTTGTAGATTGTGATATTTTACATAGGGTGTGTAAGATATATTTAGTGTACTTTTTGATATTTTATTCACCGTAAATAATATACATTCGGTGTAATTTTTGATATTTTATGTACAGTATGTTAAATATAATTACTGCAGTTTTTGATAGTTTATTTACAGTATATATAACACATATTTGGTGTACTTTTTGATATTTTATGTACAGAATGTAATATATATTTACTGTACTTTTGATATTTTATTTACAGTATATAAAATGTATTTGGTGTACTTTTAGTTAATATTATATGTACAATATATGAAATATATTTACTGTACTTTTTGATATTTCATGTTCAGTATATAAGATATATTTGGTGTCCTTTTGATATTTTATGTAAATTATATAATATATATTTGGTGTAGTTTGTGATATTTTACATAGGGTGTGTAATATATATTTACTGTACTTTTTGGTATTTTCTTTACAGTAAATAATATATATTTGGTGTAATTTTTGATATTTTATGTACAGTATATTAAATATAATTAGTGTAGTTTTGATAGTTTATTTACAGTATATATAACACATATTTGGTGTACTTTTTGATATTTTATGTACAGTATGTAATATATATTTACTGTAATTTTTGATAATTTATTTACAGTATATAAAATGTATTTGGTGTACTTTATTTAATATTATATATACAATATATTAAATATATTTACTGTACATTTTGATACTTTATGCACAGTATAGAAGATATATTTGGTGTTCTTTTGATATTTTATGTAAATTATATAATATATATTTGGTGAAGTTTGTGATATTTTACATAGGGTGTGTAATATATATTTACTGTACTTTTTGATATTTTGTTTACACTATATAAAATGTATTTGGTGTACTTTTAGTTAACATTATATGTACAATATATGAAATATATTTACTGTAATTTTGATATTTTATGTACAGTATATAAGATATATTTGGTGTCCTTTTGATATTTTATGTAAATTATGTAATATATATTTGGTGTAGATTGTGATATTTTACATAGGGTGTGAAAGATATATTTACTGTACTTTTTGATATTTTATTTACAGTAAATATTATACATTTGGTGTAATTTTTGATATTTTATGTACAGTATATTAAATATAATTATTGCAGTTTTTGATAGTTTATTTACAGTATATATAACACATATTTGGTGTACTTTTTGATATTTTATGTACAGAATGTAATATATATTTACTGTACTTTTGATATTTTATTTACAGTATATAAAATGTATTTGGTGTACTTTTAGTTAATATTATATGTACAATATATGAAATATATTTACTGTACTTTTTGATATTTCATGTTCAGTATATAAGGTATATTTGGTGTCCTTTTGATATTTTTTGTAAATTATATAATATATATTTGGTGTAGTTTGTGATATATTACATAGGGTGTGTAATATATATTTACTGTACTTTTTGGTATTTTCTTTACAGTAAATAATATATATTTGGTGTAATTTTTGATATTTTATGTACAGTATATTAAATATAATTAGTGTAGTTTTGATAGTTTAATTACAGTATATATTACACATATTTGGTGTACTTTTTGATATTTTATGTACAGTATCTAATATATATTTACTGTATTTTTGTTGCTTTATTTACAGTATATAAAATCTATTTGGTGTACTATTAGTTAATATTATATGTACAATATATGAAATATATTTACTGTAGTTTTTGATATTTTATGTACAGTATAGAAGATATATTTGGTGTCCTTTTGATATTTTATGTAAATTATATAATATATATTTGGTGAAGTTTGTGATATTTTACATAGGGTGTGTAATGTATATTTACTGTACTTTTTGATATTTTATTTACAGTATATAAAATGTATTTGGTGTACTTTTAGTTAATATTATATGTACAATATATGAAATATATTTACTGTACATTTTGATATTTCATGTTCAGTATATAAGGTATATTTGGTGTCCTTTTGATATTTTATGTAAATTATATAATATATATTTGGTGTAGATTGTGATATTTTACATAGGGAGTGTAAGATATATTTACTGTACTTTTTGATATTTTATTTACAGTAAATAATATACATTTGGTGTAATTTTTGATATTTTATGTACGGTATATTAAATATAATTACTGCAGTTTTTGATAGTTTATTTACAGTATATAAAACACAAATTTGGTGTACTTTTTGATATATTATGTACAGAATGTAATATATATTTACTGTACATTTTGATATTTTATTTACAGTATATAAAATGTATTTGGTGTACTTTTAGTTGATATTAAATGTACAATATATGAAATATATTTACTGTACATTTTGATATTTCATGTTCAGTATATAAGATATATTTGGTGTCCTTTTGATATTTTATGTAAATTATATAATATATATTTGGTGTAGTTTGTGATATTTTACATAGGGTGTGTAATATATATTTACTGTACTTTTTGGTATTTTCTTTACAGTAAATAATATATATTTGGTGTAATTTTAGATATTTTATGTACAGTATATTAAATATAATTAGTGTAGTTTTGATAGTTTATTTACAGTATATATAACACATATTTGGTGTAATTTTTGATATTTTATGTACAGTATGCAATATATATTTACTGTAATTTTTGATAATTTATTTACTGTATATAAAATGTATTTGGTGTACTTTTAGTTAATATTATATGTACAATATATGAAATATATTTACTGTACTTTTTGATATTTTATGTACAGTATATAATATATATTTGGTGTCCTTTTGATATATTATGTAAATTATATAATATATATTTGTTGTAGATTGTGATATTTTACATCGGGTGTGTAATATATATTTACTGTACTTTTTGATATTTTATTCACCGTAAATAATATACATTTGGTTTAATTTTTGATATTTTATGTACAGTATATTAAATATAATTACTGCAGTTTTTGATAGTTTATTTACACTATATAAAACACAAATTTGGTGTACTTTTTGATATTTTATGTACAGTATGTAATATATATTTACTGTAATTTTTGATAATTTTTTTACAGTATATAAAATGTATTTGGTGTACTTTTAGTTAATATTATATGTACAATATATGAAATATATTTACTGTACATTTTGATATTTTATGTACAGTATAGAAGATATATTTGGTGTCCTTTTGATATTTTATGTAAATTATATAATATATATTTTGTGAAGTTTGTGATATTTTACATAGGGTGTGTAATATATATTTACTGTACTTTTTGGTATTGTATTTACAGTATATAATATAGATTTGGTGTAATTTTTGATATTTTATGTACAGTATATTAAACATAATTACTGTAGTTTTTGATAGTTTATTTACATTATATATAACACATATTTGGTGTACTTTTTGATATTTTATGTACAATATGTAATATATATTTACTGTATTTTTGATATTTTATTTACAGTATATAAAATGTATTTGGTGTACTTTTAGTTAATATTATATGTACAATATAGGAAATATATTTACTGTACATTTTGATATTTTATGTACACTATATGAGATATATTTGGTGTCCTTTTGATATTTTATGTAAATTATATAATATATATTTGGTGTAGTTTGTGATATTTTACATAGGGTGTGTAAGATATATTTAGTGTACTTTTTGATATTTTATTTACAGTAAATAATATACATTTGGTGTAATTTTTGATATTTTATGTACAGTATGTTAAATATAATTACTGCAGTTTTTGATAGTTTATTTACAGTATATATAACACATATTTGGTGTACTTTTTGATATTTTATGTACAGAATGTAATATATATTTACTGTACTTTTGATATTTTATTTACAGTATATAAAATGTATTTGGTGTACTTTTAGTTAATATTATATGTACAATATATGAAATATATTTACTGTACTTTTTGATATTTCATGTTCAGTATATAAGATATATTTGGTGTCCTTTTGATATTTTATGTAAATTATATAATATATATTTGGTGTAGTTTGTGATATTTTACATAGGGTGTGTAATATATATTTACTGTACTTTTTGGTATTTTCTTTACAGTAAATAATATATATTTGGTGTAATTTTTGATATTTTATGTACAGTATATTAAATATAATTAGTGTAGTTTTGATAGTTTATTTACAGTATATATAACACATATTTGGTGTACTTTTTGATATTTTATGTACAGTATGTAATATATATTTACTGTAATTTTTGATAATTTATTTACAGTATATAAAATGTATTTGGTGTACTTTATTTAATATTATATATACAATATATTAAATATATTTACTGTACATTTTGATACTTTATGCACAGTATAGAAGATATATTTGGTGTCCTTTTGATATTTTATGTAAATTATATAATATATATTTGGTGAAGTTTGTGATATTTTACATAGGGTGTGTAATATATATTTACTGTACTTTTTGATATTTTGTTTACACTATATAAAATGTATTTGGTGTACTTTTAGTTAACATTATATGTACAATATATGAAATATATTTACTGTAATTTTGATATTTTATGTACAGTATATAAGATATATTTGGTGTCCTTTTGATATTTTATGTAAATTATGTAATATATATTTGGTGTAGATTGTGATATTTTACATAGGGTGTGTAAGATATATTTACTGTACTTTTTGATATTTTATTTACAGTAAATATTATACATTTGGTGTAATTTTTGATATTTTATGTACAGTATATTAAATATAATTACTGCAGTTTTTGATAGTTTATTTACAGTATATATAACACATATTTGGTGTACTTTTTGATATTTTATGTACAGAATGTAATATATATTTACTGTACTTTTGATATTTTATTTACAGTATATAAAATGTATTTGGTGTACTTTTAGTTAATATTATATGTACAATATATGAAATATATTTACTGTACTTTTTGATATTTCATGTTCAGTATATAAGGTATATTTGGTGTCCTTTTGATATTTTTTGTAAATTATATAATATATATTTGGTGTAGTTTGTGATATATTACATAGGGTGTGTAATATATATTTACTGTACTTTTTGGTATTTTCTTTACAGTAAATAATATATATTTGGTGTAATTTTTGATATTTTATGTACAGTATATTAAATATAATTAGTGTAGTTTTGATTGTTTAATTACAGTATATATTACACATATTTGGTGTACTTTTTGATATTTTATGTACAGTATCTAATATATATTTACTGTATTTTTGTTGCTTTATTTACAGTATATAAAATCTATTTGGTGTACTATTAGTTAATATAATATGTACAATATAGGAAATATATTTCCTGTATATTTTGATATTTTATGTACACTATATAAGATATATTTGGTGTCCTTTTGATATTTTATGTAAATTATATAATATATATTTGGTGTAGATTGTGATATTTTACATAGGGAGTGTAAGATATATTTACTGTACTTTTTGATATTTTATTTACAGTAAATAATATACATTTGGTGTAATTTTTGATATTTTATGTACAGTATATTATATATAATTACTGTGGATTTGATAGTTTATTTACAGTATATATTACACATATTTGGTGTACTTTTTGATATTTTATGTACAGTATGTAATATATATTTACTCTACTATTTGATATTTTATTTACATTATAGAAAATGTATTTGGTGTACTTTTAGTTAATATTATATGTACAATATATGAAATATATTTACGATACATTTTGATATTTTATGTTCAGCATATAAGGTATATATGGTGTCCTTTCTATATTTTATGTAAATTACATAATATAAGTTTGGTGTAGATTGTGATATTTTACATAGGGTGTGTAATATATATTTACTGTACATTTTGATATTTTATTTACACTATATAAAATATATTTGGTGTAATTTTAGTTAACATTATATGTACAATATATGAAATATATTTACTGTAATTTTGATATTTTATGTACAGTATATAAGATATATTTGGTGTCCTTTTGATATTTTATGTAAATTATATAATATATATTTGGTGTAGATTGTGATATTTTACATAGGGTGTGTAAGATATATATAATGTACTTTTTGATATTTTATTTACAGTAAATAATATACATTTGGTTTAATTTTTGATATTTTATGTACAGTATATTAAATATAATTACTGCAGTTTTTCATAGTTTATTTACAGTATATAAAACACAAATTTGGTGTACTTTTTGATATTTTACGTACAGAATGTAATATATATTTACTGTACATTTTGATATTTTACTTACAGTATATAAAATGTATTTGGTGTACTTTTAGTTAATATTATATGTACAATATATGAAATATATTTACTGTACATTTTGATATTTCATGTTCAGTATATAAGATATATTTGGTGTCCTTTTGATATTTTATGTAAATTATATAATATATATTTGGTGTAGTTTGTGATATTTTACATAGGGTGTGTAATATATATTTACTGTACTTTTTGGTATTTTCTTTACAGTAAATAATATATATTTGGTGTACTTTTTGATACTTTATGTACAGTATATTAAATATAATTAGTGTAGTTTTGATAGTTTATTTACAGTATATATAACACATATTTGGTGTACTTTTTGATATTTTATGTACAGTATGTAATATATATTTACTGAAATTTTTGATAATTTATTTACAGTATATAAAATGTATTTGGTGTACTTTTAGTTAATATTATATATACAATATATGAAATATATTTACTGTACATTTTGATATTTCATGTTCAGTATATAAGGTATATTTGGTGTCCTTTTGATATTTTATGTAAATTATATAATATATATTTGGTGTAGATTGTGATATTTTACATAGGGAGTGTAAGATATATTTACTGTACTTTTTGATATTTTATTTACAGTAAATAATATACATTTGGTGTAATTTTTGATATTTTATGTACAGTATATTAAATATAATTACTGCAGTTTTTGATAGTTTATTTACAGTATATAAAACACAAATTTGGTGTACTTTTTGATATATTATGTACAGAATGTAACATATATTTACTGTACATTTTGATATTTTATTTACAGTATATAAAATGTATTTGGTGTACTTTTAGTTGATATTAAATGTACAATATATGAAATATATTTACTGTACATTTTGATATTTCATGTTCAGTATATAAGATATATTTGGTGTCCTTTTGATATTTTATGTAAATTATATAATATTTATTTGGTGTAGTTTGTGATATTTTACATAGGGTGTGTAATATATATTTACTGTACTTTTTGGTATTTTCTTTACAGTAAATAATATATATTTGGTGTAATTTTTGATATTTTATGTACAGTATATTAAATATAATTAGTGTAGTTTTGATAGTTTATTTACAGTATATATAACACATATTTGGTGTACTTTTTGATATTTTATGTACAGTATGTAATTTATGTTTACTGTAATTTTTGATAATGTATTTACAGTATATAAAATGTATTTGGTGTACTTTTAGTTAATATTATATGTACAATATATGAAATATATTTACTGTAGTTTTTGATATTTTATGTACAGTATATAAGATATATTTGTTGTCCTTTTGATATTTTATGTAAATTATATGATATATATTTGGTGTAGATTGTGATATTTTACATAGGGTGTGTAATATATATTTACTGTACTTTTTGATATTTTATTTACAGTAAATAATATACATTTGGTTTAATTTTTGATATTTTATGTACAGTATATTAAATATAATTACTGCAGTTTTTGATAGTTTATTTACAGTATATAAAACACAAACTTGGTGTACTTTTGATATTTTATGTACAGAATGTAATATATATTTACTGTACATTTTGATATTTTATTTACAGTATATAAAATGTATTTGGTGTACTTTTAGTTAATATTATATGTTCAATATATGAAATATATTTACTGTACATTTTGATATTTCATGTTCAGTATATAAGATATATTTGGTGTCCTTTTGATATTTTATGTAAATTATAAAATATATATTTGGTGTAGTTTGTGATTTTTACATAGGGTGTGTAATATATATTTACTGTACTTTTTGGTATTTTCTTTACAGTAAATAATATATATTTGGTGTAATTTTTGATATTTTATGTACAGTATATTAAATATAATTAGTGTAGTTTTGATAGTTTATTTACAGTATATATAACACATATTTGGTGTCCTTTTTGATATTTTATGTACAGTATGCAATATATATTTACTGTAATTTTTGATAATTTATTTACTGTATATAAAATGTATTTGGTGTACTTTTAGTTAATATTATATGTACAATATATGAAATATATTTACTGTACTTTTTGATATTTTATGTACAGTATATAATATATATTTGGTGTCCTTTTGATATTTTCTGTAAATTATATAATATATATTTGTTGTAGATTGTGATATTTTACATAGGGTGTGTAATATATATTTACTGTACTTTTTGATATTTTTTTCACCGTAAATAATATACATTTGGTTTAATTTTTGATATTTTATGTACAGTATATTAAATATAATTACTGCAGTTTTTGATAGTTTATTTACACTATATAAAACACAAATTTGGTGTACTTTTTGATATTTTATGTACAGTATGTAATATATATTTACTGTAATTTTTGATAATTTATTTACAGTATATAAAATGTATTTGGTGTACTTTTAGTTAATATTATATATACAATATATGAAATATATTTACTGTACATTTTGATATTTTATGTACAGTATAGAAGATATATTTGGTGTCCTTTTGATATTTTATGTAAATTATATAATATATATTTGGTGAAGTTTGTGATATTTTACATAGGGTGTGTAATATATATTTACTGTACTTTTTGATATTTTATTTACAGTATATAATATAGATTTGGTGTAATTTTTGATATTTTATGTACAGTATATTAAACATAATTACTGTAGTTTTTGATAGTTTATTTACATTATATATAACACATATTTGGTGTACTTTTTGATATTTTATGTACAGTCTGTAATATATATTTACTGTATTTTTGATATTTTATTTACAGTATATAAAATGTATTTGGTGTACTTTTAGTTAATATTATATGTACAATATAGGAAATATATTTACTGTACATTTTGATATTTTATGTACACTATATGAGATATATTTGATGTCCTTTTGATATTTTATGTAAATTATATAATATACATTTGGTGTAGTTTGTGATATTTTACATAGGGTGTGTAAGATATATTTAGTGTACTTTTTGATATTTTATTTACAGTAAATAATATACATTTGGTGTAATTTTTGATATTTTATGTACAGTATGTTAAATATAATTACTGCAGTTTTTGATAGTTTATTTACAGTATATATAACACATGTTTGGTGTACTTTTTGATATTTTATGTACAGAATGTAATATATATTTACTGTACTTTTGATATTTTATTTACAGTATATAAAATGTATTTGGTGTACTTTTAGTTAATATTATATGTACAATATATGAAATATATTTACTGTACATTTTGATATTTCATGTTCAGTATATAAGATATATTTGGTGTCCTTTTGATATTTTATGTAAATTATATAATATATATTTGGTGTAGTTTGTGATATTTTACATAGGGTGTGTAATATATATTTACTGTACTTTTTGGTATTTTCTTTACAGTAAATAATATATATTTGGTGTAATTTTTGATATTTTATGTACAGTATATTAAATATAATTAGTGTAGTTTTGATAGTTTAATTACAGTATATATTACACATATTTGGTGTACTTTTTGATATTTTATGTACAGTATCTAATATATATTTACTGTATTTTTGTTGCTTTATTTACAGTATATAAAATCTATTTGGTGTACTATTAGTTAATATTATATGTACAATATAGGAAATATATTTACTGTACATTTTGATATTTTATGTACAGTATGTAATATATATTTACTGAAATTTTTGATAATTTATTTACAGTATATAAAATGTATTTGGTGTACTTTTAGTTAATATTATATACACAATATATGAAATATATTTACTGTACATTTTGATATTTTATGTACAGTATAGAAGATATATTTGGTATCCTTTTGATATTTTATGTAAATTATATAATATATATTTGGTGAAGTTTGTGATATTTTACATAGGGTGTGTAATATATATTTACTGTACTTTTTGATATTTTATTTACAGTATATAAAATGTATTTGGTGTACTTTTAGTTAATATTATATGTACAATATATGAAATATATTTACTGTACATTTTGATATTTCATGTTCAGTATATAAGGTATATTTGGTGTCCTTTTGATATTTTATGTAAATTATATAATATATATTTGGTGTAGATTGTGATATTTTACATAGGGAGTGTAAGATATATTTACTGTACTTTTTGATATTTTATTTACAGTAAATAATATACATTTGGTGTAATTTTTGATATTTTATGTACAGTATATTAAATATAATTACTGCAGTTTTTGATAGTTTATTTACAGTATGTAAAACACAAATTTGGTGTACTTTTTGATATATTATGTACAGAATGTAATATATATTTACTGTACATTTTGATATTTTATTTACAGTATATAAAATGTATTTGGTGTACTTTTAGTTAATATTAAATGTACAATATATGAAATATATTTACTGTACATTTTGATATTTCATGTTCAGTATATAAGATATATTTGGTGTCCTTTTGATATTTTATGTAAATTATATAATATATATTTGGTGTAGTTTGTGATATTTTACATAGGGTGTGTAATATATATTTACTGTACTTTTTGGTATTTTCTTTACAGTTAATAATATATATTTGGTGTAATTTTTGATATTTTATGTACAGTATATTAAATATAATTAGTGTAGTTTTGATAGTTTATTTACAGTATATATAACACATATTTGGTGTACTTTTTGATATTTTATGTACAGTATGTAATATATATTTACTGAAATATTTGATTATTTACAGTATATAAAATGTATTTGGTGTACTTTTAGTTAATATTATATATACAATATATGAAATATATTTACTGTACATTTTGATATTTTATGTACAGTATAGAAGATATATTTGGTGTCCTTTTGATATTTTATGTAAATTATATAATATATATTTGGTGAAGTTTGTGATATATTACATAGGGTGTGTAATATATATTTACTGTATTTTTGATATTTTATTTACCGTATATAAAATGTATTTGGTGTACTTTTAGTTAACATTATATGTACAATATATGAAATATATTTACTGTAATTTTGATATTTTATGTACAGTATATAAGATATATATTGTGTCCTTTTCATATTTTATGTAAATTATATAATATATATTTTGTGTAGATTGTGATATTTTACATAGGGTGTGTAAGATATATTTACTGTATTTTTGATATTTTATTTACAGTAAATAATATACATTTGGTGTAATTTTTGATATTTTATGTACAGTATATTAAACATAATTAATACAGTTTTTGATAGTTTATTTACAGTATATATAACACATATTTGGTGTATTTTTGATATTTTATGTACAGAATGTAATATATATTTACTGTACTTTTGATATTTTATTTACAGTATATAAAATGTATTTGGTGTACTTTTAGTTAATATTATATGTACAATATATGAAATATATTTACTGTACATTTTGATATTTCATGTTCAGTATATAAGGTATATTTGGTGTTCTTTTGATATTTTATGTAAATTATATAATATATATTTGGTGTAGATTGTGATATATTACATAGGATGTGTAAGATATATTTACTGTACTTTTTGATATTTTATTTACAGTAAATAATATACATTTGGTGTAATTTTTGATATTTTATGTTCAGTATATTATATATAATTACTGTGGATTTGATAGTTTATTTACAGTATATATTACACATATTTGGTGTACTTTTTGATATTTTATGTACAGTATGTAATATATATTTACTCTACTATTTGATATTTTATTTACAGTATATAAAATGTATTTGGTGTACTTTTAGTTAATATTATATGTACAATATATGAAATATATTTACGGTACATTTTGATATTTTATGTTCAGCATATAAGGTATATATGGTGTCCTTTTGATATTTTATGTAAATTACATAATATAAATTTGGTGTAGATTGTGATATTTTACATAGGGTGTGTAATATATATTTACTGTACATTTTGATATTTTATTTACACTATATAAAATATATTTGGTGTACTTTTAGTTAACATTATATGTACAATATATGAAATATATTTACTGTAATTTTGATATTTTATGTACAGTATATAAGATATATTTGGTGTCCTTTTGATATTTTATTTAAATTATATAATATATATTTGGTGTAGATTGTGATATTTTACATAGGGTGTGTAAGATATATTTACTGTACTTTTTGATATTTTATTTACAGTAAATAATATACATTTGATGTAATTTTTGATATTTTATGTACAGTATATTAAATATAATTACTGCAGTTTTTGATAGTTTATTTACAGTATATAAAACACAAATTTGGTGTACTTTTTGATATTTTATGTACAGAATGTAATATATATTTACTGTACATTTTGATATTTTATTTACAGTATATAAAATGTATTTGTTGTACTTTTAGTTAATATTATATGTACAATATATGAAATATATTTACTGTACATTTTGATATTTCATGTTCAGTATATGAGATATATTTGGTGTCCTTTTGTTATTTTATGTAAATCATTTAACATATATTTGGTGTAGTTTGTGATATTTTACATAGGGTGTGTAATATATATTTACTATACTTTTTGGTATTTTCTTTACAGTAAATAATATATATTTGGTGTAATTTTTGATATTTTATGTACAGTATATTAAATATAATTAGTGTAGTTTTGATAGTTTATTTACAGTATATATAACACATATTTGGTGTACTTTTTGATATTTTATGTACAGTATATAATATATATTTACTGTAATTTTTGATAATTTATATACAGTATATAAAATTTATTTGGTGTACTTTTAGATAATATTATATATACAATATATGAAATATATTTACTGTACATTTTGATATTTTATGTACAGTATAGAAGATATATTTGGTGTCCTTTTGATATTTTATGTAAATTATATAATATATATTTGGTGAAGTTTGTGATATTTTACATAGGGTGTGTAATATATATTTACTGTACTTTTTGATATTTTATTTACAGTATATAAAATGTATTTGGTGTACTTTTAGTTAACATTATATGTACAATATATGAAATATATTTACTGTAATTTTGATATTTTATGTACAGTATATAAGATATATTTGGTGTCCTTTTGATATTTTATGTAAATTATATAATATATATTTGGTGTAGATTGTGATATTTTACATAGGGTGTGTAAGATATATTTACTGTGCTTTTTGATATTTTATTTACAGTAAATAATATACATTTGGTGTAATTTTTGATATTTTATGTACAGTATATTAAACATAATTACTGCAGTTTTTGATAGTTTATTTACAGTATATATAACACATATTTGTTGTACTTTTTGATATTTTATGTACAGAATGTAATATATATTTACTGAACTTTTGATATTTTATTTACAGTATATAAAATGTATTTGGTGTACTTTTAGTTAATATTATATGTACAATATAGGAAATATATTTACTGTACATTTTGATATTTCATATTCACTATATAAGGTATATTTGGTGTCCTTTTGATATTTTATGTAAATTATATAATATATATTTGGTGTAGATTGTGATATTTTACATAGGGTGTGTAAGATATATTTACTGTACTTTTTGATATTTTATTTACAGTAAATAATATACATTTGGTGTAATTTTTGATATTTTATGTACAGTATATTATATATAATTACTGTGGATTTGATAGTTTATTTACAGTATATATTACACATATTTGGTGTACTTTTTGATATTTTATGTACAGTATGTAATATATATTTACTCTAATATTTGATATTTTATTTACAGTATATAAAATGTATTTGGTGTACTTTTAGTTAATATTATATGTACAATATGTGAAATATATTTACGGTACATTTTGATATTTTATGTTCAGCATATAAGGTATATATGGTGTCCTTTTGATATTTTATGTAAATTACATAATATAAATTTTGGTGTAGATTGTGATATTTTACATAGGGTGTGTAATATATATTTACTGTACATTTTGATATTTTATTTACACTATATAAAATATATTTTGTGTAGTTTCAGTTAACATTATATGTACAATATATGAAATATATTTACTGTAATTTTGATATTTTTTGTACAGTATATAAGATATATTTGGTGTCCTTTTGATATTTAATGTAAATTATATAATATATATTTGGTGTAGATTGTGATATTTTACATAGGTTGTGTAAGATATATTTACTGTACTTTTTGATATTTTATTTACAGTAAATAATATACATTTGGTTTAATTTTTGATATTTTATGTACAGTATATTAAATATAATTACTGCAGTTTTTGATAGTTTATTTACAGTATATAAAACACAAATTTGGTGTACTTTTTGATATTTTATGTACAGAATGTAATATATATTTGCTGTACATTTTGATATTTTATTTACAGTATATAAAATGTATTTGGTGTACTTTTAGTTAATATTATATGTACAATATATGAAATATATTTACTGTACATTTTGATATTTCATGTACAGTATATAAGATATATTTGGTGTCCTTGTGATATTTTATGTAAATTATATAACATATATTTTGTGTAGTTTGTGATATTTTACATAGGGTGTGTAATATATATTTACTGTACTTTTTGGTATTTTCTTTACAGTAAATAATATATATTTGGTGTAATTTTTGATATTTTATGTACAGTATATTAATTATAATTAGTGTAGATTTGATAGTTTATTTACATTCTATATAACACATATTTGGTGTACTTTTTGATATTTTATGTACAGTATGTAATATATATTTACTGTAATTTTTGATAATTTATTTACAGTATATAAAATGTATTTGGTGTACTTTTAGCTAATATTATATATACAATATATGAAATATACTTACTGTACATTTTGATATTTTATGTACAGTATAGAAGATATATTTGGTGTCCTTTTGATATTTTATGTAAATTATATAATATATATTTGGTGAAGTTTGTGATATTGTACATAGGGTGTGTAATATATATTTACTGTACTTTTTGATATTTTATTTACAGTATATAAAATGTATTTGGTGTACTTTTAGTTAACATTATATGTACAATATATGAAATCTATTTACTGTAATTTTGATATTTTATGTACAGTATATAAGATATATTTGGTGTCCTTTTGATATTTTATGTAAATTATATAATATATATTTGGTGTAGATTGTGATATTTTACATAGGGTGTGTAAGATATATTTACTGTACTTTTTGATATTTTATTTACAGTAAATAATATACATTTGGTGTAATTTTTGATATTTTATGTACAGTATATTAAACATAATTACTGCAGTTTTTGATAGTTTATTTACAGTATATATAACACATATTTGGTGTACTTTTTGATATTTTATGTACAGAATGTAATATATATTTACTGTACTTTTGATATTTTATTTACAGCATATAAAATGTATTTGGTGTACTTTTAGTTAATATTATATGTACAATATATGAAATATATTTACTGTACATTTTGATATTTCATGTTCAGTATATAAGGTATATATGGTGTCCTTTTGATATTTTATGTAAATTATATAATATATATTTGGTGTAGTTTGTGATATTTTACATAGGGTGTGTAAGATATATTTACTGTACTTTTTGATATTTTATTTACAGTAAATAATATACATTTGGTGTAATTTTTGATATTTTATGTACAGTATATTAAATATAATTACTGCAGTTTTTGATAGTTTATTTACAGTATATATAACACATATTTGGTGTACTTTTTGATATTTTATGTACAGAATGTAATATATATTTACTGTACTTTTGATATTTTATTTACAGTATATAAAATGGGTTTTGTGTACTTTTAGTTAATATTATATGTAGAATATATGAAATATATTTACTGTACTTTTTGATATTTCATGTTCAGTATATAAGGTATATTTGGTGTCCTTTTGATATTTTATGTAAATTATAAAATATATATTTGGTGTAGTTTGTGATATTTTACATAGGGTGTGTAATATATATTTACTGTACTTTTTGGTATTTTCTTTACAGTAAATAATATATATTTGGTGTAATTTTTGATATTTTATGTACAGTATATTAAATATAATTAGTGTAGTTTTGATAGTTTATTTACAGTATATATTACACATATTTGGTGTACTTTTTGATATTTTATGTACAGTATGTAATATATATTTACTGTATTTTTGATATTTTATTTACAGTATATAAAATGTATTTGGTGTACTTTTAGTTAATATTATATGTACAATATAGGAAATATATTTACTGTACATTTTGATATTTTATGTACACTATATAAGATATATTTTGTGTCCTTTTGATATTTTATGTAAATTATATAAGATATATTTGGTGTAGATTGTGATATTTTACATAGGGAGTGTAAGATACATTTACTGTACTTTTTGATATTTTATTTACAGTAAATAACATTCCTTTGGTGTAATTTTTGATATTTTATGTACAGTATATTAAATATAATTACTGTAGTTTTTGATAGTTTATTTACAGTATATATTACACATATTTGGTGTACTTTTTGATATTTTATGTACAGTATGTAATATATATTTACTGTATTTTTGATATTTTATTTACAGTATATAAAATATATTTGGTGTACTTTTAGTTAATATATGTACAATATATGAAATATATTTACTGTACATTTTGATATTTTATGTACACTATATAAGATATATTTGGTGTCCTTTTGATATTTTATGTAAATTATATAATATATATTTGGTGTAGATTGTGATAATTTACATAGGGTGTGTAAGATATATTTACTGTACTTTTTGATATTTTATTTACAGTAAATAATATACATTTGGTGTAATTTTTGATATTTTATGTACAGTATATTAAATATAATTACTGCAGTTTATGATAGTTTATTTACAGTATATAAAACACAAATTTGGTGTACTTTTTGATATTTTATGTACAGAATGTAATATATATTTACTGTACATTTTGATATTTTATTTACAGTATATAAAATGTATTTGGTGTACTTTTAGTTAATATTATATGTACAATATATGAAATCTATTTACTGTACATTTTGATATTTCATGTTCAGGATATAGGATATAATTGGTGTCCTTTTGATACTTTATGTAAATTATATAATATATATTTGGTGAAGTTTGTGATATTTTACATAGGGTGTGTAATATATATTTACTGTACTTTTTGATATTTTATTTACAGTATATAATATACATTTGGTGTAATTTTTGATATTTTATGTACAGTATATTAAATATAATTACTGTAGTTTTTGATAGTTTATTTACAGTATATATTACACATATTTGGTGTACTTTTTGATATTTTATGTACAGTATGTAATATATATTTACTGTATTTTTGATATTTTATTTACAGTATATAAAATGTATTTGGTGTACTTTTAGTTAAAATTATATGTACAATATAGGAAATATATTTACTGTACATTTTGATATTTTATGTACACTATATAAGATATATTTGGTGTCCTTTTGATATTTTATGTAAATTATATAATATATATTTGGTGTAGATTGTGATATTTTACATAGGGAGTGTAAGATACATTTACTGTATTTTTGATATTTTATTTACAGTAAATAACATTCCTTTGGTGTAATTTTTGATATTTTATGTACAGTATATTAAATATAATTACTGTAGTTTTTGATAGTTTATTTACAGTATATATTACACATATTTGGTGTACTTTTTGATATTTTATGTACAGTATGTAATATATATTTACTGTATTTTTGATATTTTATTTACAGTATATAAAATATATTTGGTGTACTTTTAGTTAATATATGTACAATATATGAAATATATTTAGTGTGCATTTTGATATTTTATGTACACTATATAAGATATATTTGGTGTCCTTTTGATATTTTATGTAAATTATATAATATATATTTGGTGTAGATTGTGATATTTTACATAGGGTGTGTAAGATATATTTACTGTACTTTTTGATATTTTATTTACAGTAAATAATATACATTTGGTGTAATTTTTGATATTTTATGTACAGTATATTAAATATAATTACTGCAGTTTATGATAGTTTATTTACAGTATATAAAACACAAATTTGGTGTACTTTTTGATACTTTATGTACAGAATGTAATATATATTTACTGTACATTTTGATATTTTATTTACAGTATATAAAATGTATTTGGTGTACTTTTAGTTAATATTATATGTACAATATATGAAATCTATTTACTGTACATTTTGATATTTCATGTTCAGTATATAGGATATAATTGGTGTCCTTTTGATACTTTATGTAAATTATATAATATATATTTGGTGAAGTTTGTGATATTTTACATAGGGTGTGTAATATATATTTACTGTACTTTTTGATATTTTATTTACAGTGTATAATATACATTTGGTGTAATTTTTGATATTTTATGTACAGTATATTAAATATAATTACTGTAGTTTTTGATAGTTTATTTACAGTATATATTACACATATTTGGTGTACTTTTTGATATTTTATGTACAGTATGTAATATATATTTACTGTATTTTTGATATTTTATTTACTGTATATAAAATGTATTTGGTGTACTTTTAGTTAATGTTATATGTACAATATTGGAAATATATTTACTGTACATTTTGATATTTTATGTACACTATATAAGATATATTTGGTGTCCTTTTGATATTTTATGAAAATTATATAATATATTTTTGGTGTAGATTGTGATATTTTACATAGGGTGTGTAAGATATATTTACTGTACTTTTTGATATTTTATTTACAGTAAATAATATACATTTGGTGTAATTTTTGGTATTTTATGTACAGTATATTAAATATAATTACTGCAGTTTTTGATAGTTTATTTACAGTATATAAAACACAAATTTGGTGTACTTTTTGATATTTTATGTACAGAATGTAATATATATTTACTGTACATTTTGGTATTTTATTTACAGTATATAAAATGTATTTGGTGTACTTTTAGTTAATATTATATGTACAATATATGAAATCTATTTACTGTACATTTTGATATTTCATGTTCAGTATATAAGATATATTTGGTGTCCTTTTGATACTTTATGTAAATTATATAATATATATTTGGTGAAGTTTGTGATATTTTACATAGGGTGTGTAATATATATTTACTGTACTTTTTGATATTTTATTTACAGTATATAATATACATTTGGTGTAATTTTTGATATTTTATGTACAGTATATTAAATATAATTACTGTAGTTTTTGATAGTTTATTTACAGTATATATTACACATATTTGGTGTACTTTTTGATATTTTATGTACAGTATGTAATATATATTTACTGTATTTTTGGTATTTTATTTACAGTATATAAAATGTATTTGGTGTACTTTTAGTTAATGTTATATGTACAATATTGGAAATATATTTACTGTACATTTTGATATTTTATGTACACTATATAAGATATATTTGGTGTCCTTTTGATATTTTATGTAAATTATATAATATATTTTTGGTGTAGATTGTGATATTTTACATAGGGTGTGTAAGATATATTTACTGTACTTTTTGATATTTTATTTACAGTAAATAATATACATTTGGTTTAATTTTTGATATTTTATGTACAGTATATTAAATATAATAACTGCAGTTTTTGATAGTTTATTTACAGTATATAAAACACAAATTTGGTGTACTTTTTGATATTTTATGTACAGAATGTAATATATATTTACTGTACATTTTGATATTTTATTTACAGTATATAAAATGTATTTGGTGTACTTTTAGTTAATATTATATGTACAATATATGAAATATATTTACTGTACATTTTGATATTTCATGTTCAGTATATAAGATATATTTGGTGTCCTTTTGATACTTTATGTAAATTATATAATATATATTTGGTGTAGTTTGTGATATTTTACATAGGGTGTGTAATATATATTTACTGTACTTTTTGGTATTTTCTTTACAGTAAATAATATATATTTGGTGTAATTTTTGATATTTTATGTACAGTTTATTAAATATAATTAGTGTAGTTTTGATAGTTTATTTACAGTATATATAACACATATTTGGTGTACTTTTTGATATTTTATGTACAGTATGTAATATATATTTACTGTAATTTTTGATAATTTATTTACAGTATATAAAATGTATTTGGTGTACTTTTAGTTAATATTATATGTACAATATATGAAATATATTTACTGTACATTTTGATATTTTATGTACAGTATATAAGATATATTTGGTGTCCTTTTGATATTTTATGTAAATTATATAATATATATTTGGTGTAGTTTGTGATATTTTACATAGGGTGTGTAAGATATATTTACTGTACTTTTTGATATTTTATTTACAGTAAATAATATACATTTGGTGTAATTTTTGATATTTTATGTACAGTATATTAAATATAATTACTGCAGTTTTTGATAGTTTATTTACAGTATATAAAACACAAATTTGGTGTACTTTTTGATATTTTATGTACAGAATGTAATATATATTTACTGTACATTTTGATATTTTATTTACAGTATATAAAATGTATTTGGTGTACTTTTAATTAATATTATATGTACAATATATGAAATATATTTACTGTACATTTTGATATTTCATGTTCAGTATATAAGATATATTTGGTGTCCTTTTGATATTTTATGTAAATTATATAATATATATTTGTTGTAGTTTGTGATATTTTACATAGGGTGTGTAATATATATTTACTGTACTTTTTGGTATTTTCTTTACAGTAAATAATATATATTTGGTGTAATTTTTGATATTTTATGTACAGTATATTAAATATAATTAGTGTAGTTTTGATAGTTTATTTACATTATATATAACACATATTTGGTGTACTTTTTGATATATTATGTACAGTATGTAATATATATTTACTGTAATTTTTGATAATTTATTTACTGTATATAAAATGTATTTGGTGTACTTTAAGTTAATATTATATGTACAATATATGAAATATATTTACTGTATTTTGATATTTTATGTACAGTATAATATATATATTTGGTGTCCTTTTGATATTTTATGTAAATTATATAATATATATTTGGTGTAGATTGTGATATTTTACATAGGGTGTGTAATATATATTTACTGTACTTTTTGGTATTTTCTTTACAGTAAATAATATACATTCGGTGTAATTTTTTATATTTTATGTACAGTATATTTAATATAATTAGTGTAGTTTTAATAGTTTATTTACAGTATATATAACACATATTTGGTGTACTTTTTGATATTTTTTGTACAGTATGTAATATAGATTTACTGTAATTTTTGATAATTTATTTACAGTATATGAAATGTATTTGGTGTACTTTTAGTTAATATTATATGTACAATATATGAAATATATTTACTGTACTTTTGATATTTTATGTACAGTATATAAGATATATTTGGTGTCCTTTTGATATTTTATGTAAATTATATAATATATATTTGTTGTAGATTGTGATATTTTACATAGTGTGTGTAATATATATTTACTGTACTTTTTGATATTTTATTTACAGTAAATAATATACATTTGGTTTAATTTTTGATATTTTATGTACAGTATATTAAATATAATAACTGCAGTTTTTGATAGTTTATTTACAGTATATAAAACACAAATTTGGTGTACTTTTTGATATTTTATGTACAGAATGTAATATATATTTACTGTACATTTTGATAATTTATTTACAGTATATAAAATGTATTTGGTGTACTTTTAGTTAATATTATATGTACAATATATGAAATATATTTACTGTACATTTTGATATTTCATGTTCAGTATATAAGATATATTTGGTGTCCTTTTGATATTTTATGTAAATTATATAATATATATTTGGTGTAGTTTGTGATATTTTACATAGGGTGTGTAATATATATTTACTGTATTTTTGGTATTTTCTTTACAGTAAATAACATATATTTGGTGTAATTTTTGATATTTCATGTACAGTATATTAAATATAATTAGTGTAGTTTTGATAGTTTATTTACAGTATATATAACACATATTTGGTGTACTTTTTGATATTTTATGTACAGTATGTAATATATATACTGTAATTTTTGATAATTTATTTACTGTATATAAAATGTATTTGGTGTACTTTTAGTTAATATTATATGTACAATATATGAAATATATTTACTGTACATTTTGATATTTTATGTACAGTATATAATCTATATTTGGTGTCCTTTTGATATTTTATGTAAATTATATAATATATATTTGGTGTAGATTGTGATATTTTACATAGGGTGTGTAATATATATTTACTGTACTTTTTGGTATTTTCTTTACAGTAAATAATATATATTTGGTGTAATTTTTGATATTTTATGTACAGTATAATAAATATAATTAGTGTAGTTTTGATAGTTTATTTACAGTATATATAACACATATTTGGTGTACTTTTTGATATTTTATGTACAGTATGTAATATATATTTACTGTAATTTTTGATAATTTATTTACAGTATATAAAATGAATTTGGCGTACTTTTAGTTAATATTATATATACAATATATGAAATATATTTACTGTACATTTTGATATTTTATGTACAGTATAGAAGATATATTTGGTGTCCTTTTGATATTTTATGTAAATTATATAATATATATTTGGTGAAGTTTGTGATATTTTACATAGGGTGTGTAATATATATTTACTGTACTTTTTGATATTTTATTTACAGTATATAATATACATTTGGTGTAATTTTTGATATTTTATGTACAGTATATTAAATATAATTAGTGTAGTTTTGATAGTTTATTTACAGTATATATAACACATATTTGGTGTACTTTTTGATATTTTATGTACAGTATGTAATATATGTTTACTGTAATTTTTGATAATGTATTTACAGTATATAAAATGTATTTGGTGTACATTTAGTTAATATTATATGTACAATATAAGAAATATATTTACTGTAGTTTTTGATATTTTATGTACAGTATATAAGATATATTTGGTGTCCTTTTGATATTTTATGTAAATTATATGATATATATTTGGTGTAGATTGTGATATTTTACATAGGGTGTGTAATATATATTTACTGTACTTTTTGATATTTTATTTACAGTAAATAATATACATTTGGTTTAATTTTTGATATTTTATGTACAGTATATTAAATATAATTACTGCAGTTTTTGATAGTTTATTTACAGTATATAAAACACAAATTTGGTGTACTTTTTGATATTTTATGTACAGAATGTAATATATATTTACTGTACATTTTGATAATTTATTTACAGTATATAAAATGTATTTGGTGTACTTTTAGTTAATATTATATGTACAATATATGAAATATATTTACTGTACATTTTGATATTTCATGTTCAGTATATAAGATATATTTGGTGTCCTTTTGATATTTTATGTAAATTATATAATATATATTTGGTGTAGTTTGTGATATTTTACATAGGGTGTGTAATATATATTTACTGTATTTTTGGTATTTTCTTTACAGTAAATAATACATATTTGGTGTAATTTTTGATATTTTATGTACAGTATATTAAATATAATTAGTGTAGTTTTGATAGTTTATTTACAGTATATATAACACATATTTGGTGTACTTTTTGATATTTTATGTACAGTATGTAATATATATTTACTGTAATTTTTGATAATTTATTTACTGTATATAAAATGTATTTGGTGTACTTTTAGTTAATATTATATGTACAATATATGAAATATATTTACTGTACATTTTGATATTTTATGTACAGTATATAATCTATATTTGGTGTCCTTTTGATATTTTATGTAAATTATATAATATATATTTGGTGTAGATTGTGATATTTTACATAGGGTGTGTAATATATATTTACTGTACTTTTTGGTATTTTCTTTACAGTAAATAATATATATTTGGTGTAATTTTTGATATTTTATGTACAGTATATTAAATATAATTAGTGTAGTTTTGATAGTTTATTTACAGTATATATAACACATATTTGGTGTACTTTTTGATATTTTATGTACAGTATGTAATATATATTTACTGTAATTTTTGATAATTTATTTACAGTATATAAAATGAATTTGGTGTACTTTTAGTTAATATAATATATACAATATATGAAATATATTTACTGTACATTTTGATATTTTATGTACAGTATAGAAGATATATTTGGTGTCCTTTTGATATTTTATGTAAATTATATAATATATATTTGGTGAAGTTTGTGATATTTTACATAGGGTGTGTAATATATATTTACTATACTTTTTGATATTTTATTTACAGTATATAATATACATTTGGTGTAATTTTTGATATTTTATGTACAGTATATTAAATATAATTAGTGTAGTTTTGATAGTTTATTTACAGTATATATAACACATATTTGGTGTACTTTTTGATATTTTATGTACAGTATGTAATATATGTTTACTGTAATATTTGATAATGTATTTACAGTATATAAAATGTATTTGGTGTACTTTTAGTTAATATTATATGTACAATATATGAAATATATTTACTGTAGTTTTTGATATTTTATGTACAGTATATAAGATATATTTGGTGTCCTTTTGTTATTTTATGTAAATTATATGATATATATTTGGTGTAGACTGTGATATTTTACATAGGGTGTGTAATATATATTTACTGTACTTTTTGATATTTTATTTACAGTAAATAATATACATTTGGTTTAATTTTTGATATTTTATGTACAGTATATTAAATATAATTACTGCAGTTTTTGATAGTTTATTTACAGTATATAAAACACAAATTTGGTGTACTTTTTGATATTTTATGTACAGAATGTAATATATATTTACTGTACATTTTGATAATTTATTTACAGTATATAAAATGTATTTGGTGTACTTTTAGTTAATATTATATGTACAATATATGAAATATATTTACTGTACATTTTGATATTTCATGTTCAGTATATAAGATATATTTGGTGTCCTTTTGATATTTTATGTAAATTATATAATATATATTTGGTGTAGTTTGTGATATTTTACATAGGGTGTGTAATATATATTTACTGTATTTTTGGTATTTTCTTTACAGTAAATAATACATATTTGGTGTAATTTTTGATATTTTATGTACAGTATATTAAATATAATTAGTGTAGTTTTGATAGTTTATTTACAGTATATATAACACATATTTGGTGTACTTTTTGATATTTTATGTACAGTATGTAATATATATTTACTGTAATTTTTGATAATTTATTTACTGTATATAAAATGTATTTGGTGTACTTTTAGTTAATATTATATGTACAATATATGAAATATATTTACTGTACATTTTGATATTTTATGTACAGTATATAATCTATATTTGGTGTCCTTTTGATATTTTATGTAAATTATATAATATATATTTGGTGTAGATTGTGATATTTTACATAGGGTGTGTAATATATATTTACTGTACTTTTTGGTATTTTCTTTACAGTAAATAATATATATTTGGTGTAATTTTTGATATTTTATGTACAGTATATTAAATATAATTAGTGTAGTTTTGATAGTTTATTTACAGTATATATAACACATATTTGGTGTACTTTTTGATATTTTATGTACAGTATGTAATATATATTTACTGTAATTTTTGATAATTTATTTACAGTATATAAAATGAATTTGGTGTACTTTTAGTTAATATAATATATACAATATATGAAATATATTTACTGTACATTTTGATATTTTATGTACAGTATAGAAGATATATTTGGTGTCCTTTTGATATTTTATGTAAATTATATAATATATATTTGGTGAAGTTTGTGATATTTTACATAGGGTGTGTAATATATATTTACTATACTTTTTGATATTTTATTTACAGTATATAATATACATTTGGTGTAATTTTTGATATTTTATGTACAGTATATTAAATATAATTAGTGTAGTTTTGATAGTTTATTTACAGTATATATAACACATATTTGGTGTACTTTTTGATATTTTATGTACAGTATGTAATATATGTTTACTGTAATATTTGATAATGTATTTACAGTATATAAAATGTATTTGGTGTACTTTTAGTTAATATTATATGTACAATATATGAAATATATTTACTGTAGTTTTTGATATTTTATGTACAGTATATAAGATATATTTGGTGTCCTTTTGTTATTTTATGTAAATTATATGATATATATTTGGTGTAGACTGTGATATTTTACATAGGGTGTGTAATATATATTTACTGTACTTTTTGATATTTTATTTACAGTAAATAATATACATTTGGTTTAATTTTTGATATTTTATGTACAGTATATTAAATATAATTACTGCAGTTTTTGATAGTTTATTTACAGTATATAAAACACAAATTTGGTGTACTTTTTGATATTTTATGTACAGAATGTAATATATATTTACTGTACATTTTGATATTTTATTTACAGTATATAAAATGAATTTGGTGTACTTTTAGTTAATATAATATATACAATATATGAAATATATTTACTGTACATTTTGATATTTCATGTTCAGTATATAAGATATATTTGGTGTCCTTTTGATATTTTATGTAAATTATATAATATATATTTGGTGTAGTTGGTGATATATTACATAGGGTGTGTAATATATATTTACTGTACTTTTTGGTATTTTCTTTACAGTAAATAATATACATTTGGTGTAATTTTTGATATTTTATGTACAGTATATTAAATATAATTACTGTAGTTTTTGATAGTTTATTTACATTCTATATAACACATATTTGGTGTACTTTTTGATATTTTATGTACAGTATGTAATATATATTTACTGTATTTTTGATATTTTATTTAGAGTATATAAAATGTATTTGGTGTACTTTTAGTTAATATTATATGTACAATATAGGAAATATATTTACTGTACATTTTGATATTTTATGTACACTATATAAGATATATTTGGTGTCCTTTTGATATTCTATGTAAATTATATAATATATATTTGGTGTAGTTTGTGATATTTTACATAGGGTGTGTAAGATATATTTAGTGTACTTTTTGATATTTTATTTACAGTAAATAATATACATTTGGTGTAATTTTTGATATTTTATGTACAGTATGTTAAATATAATTACTGCAGTTTTTGATAGTTTATTTACAGTATATATAACACATATTTGGTGTACTTTTTGATATTTTATGTACAGAATATAATATATATTTACTGAACTTTTGATATTTTATTTACAGTATATAAAATGTATTTGGTGTACTTTTAGTTAATATTATATGTACAATATATGAAATATATTTACTGTACATTTTGATATTTCATGTTCAGTATATAAGATATATTTGGTGTCCTTTTGATATTTTATGTAAATTATATAATATATATTTGGTGTAGTTTGTGATATTTTACATAGGGTGTGTAATATATATTTACTGTACTTTTTGGTATTTTCTTTACAGTAAATAATATATATTTGGTGTAATATTTGATATTTTATGTACAGTATATTAAATATAATTAGTGTAGTTTTGATAGTTTATTTACATTATATATAACACATATTTGGTGTACATTTTGATATATTATGTACAGTATGTAATATATATTTACTGTAATTTTTGATAATTTATTTACTGTATATAAAATGTATTTGGTGTACTTTTAGTTAATATTATATGTACAATATATGAAATATATTTACTGTACTTTTTGATATTTTATGTACAGTATAATATATATATTTGGTGTCCTTTTGATATTTTATGTAAATTATATAATACATATTTGGTGTACATTGTGATATTTTACATAGGGTGTGTAATATATATTTACTGTACTTTTTGGTATTTTATTTACAGTAAATAATATACATTTGGTTTAATTTTTGATATTTTATGTACAGTATATTAAATATAATTACTGCAGTTTTTGATAGTTTATTTACAGTATATAAAACACAAATTTGGTGTACTTTTTGTTATTTTATGTACAGAATGTAATATATATTTACTGTACATTTGATATTTTATTTACAGTATATAAAATGTATTTGGTGTACTTTTAGTTAATATTATATGTACAATATATGAAATCTATTTACTGTACATTTTGATATTTCATGTTCAGTATATAAGATATAATTGGTGTCCTTTTGATATTTTATGGAAATTATATAATATATATTTGGTGTAGTTTGTGATATTTTACATAGGGTGTGTAATATATATTTACTGTACTTTTTGGTATTTTCTTTACAGTAAATAATATATATTTGGTGTAATTTTTGATATTTTATGTACAGTATATTAAATATAATTAGTGTAGTTTTGATAGTTTATTTACAGTATATATAACACATATTTGGTGTACTTTTTGATATTTTATGTACAGTATGTAATATATGTTTACTGTAATTTTTGATAATTTATTTACAGTATATAAAATGAATTTGGTGTACTTTTAGTTAATATTATATATACAATATATGAAATATATTTACTGTACATTTTGATATTTCATGTACAGTATATAAGATATATTTGGTGTCCTTTTGATATTTTATGTAAATTATATAATATATATTTGGTGAAGATTGTGATATTTTACCTAGGGTGTGTAATATATATTTATTGTACTTTTTGATATTTTATTTACAGTATATAATATACATTCGGTGTAATTTTTTATATTTTATGTACAGTATATTTAATATAATTAGTGTAGTTTTAATAGTTTATTTACAGTATATATAACACATATTTGGTGTACTTTTTGATATTTTTTGTACAGTATGTAATATAGATTTACTGTAATTTTTGATAATTTATTTACAGTATATGAAATGTATTTGGTGTACTTTTAGTTAATATTATATGTACAATATATGAAATATATTTACTGTACTTTTTGATATTTTATGTACAGTATATAAGATATATTTGGTGTCCTTTTGATATTTTATGTAAATTATATAATATATATTTGGTGTAGATTGTGATATTTTACATAGGGTGTGTAATATATATTTACTGTACTTTTTGATATTATATTTACAGTAAATAATATACATTTGGTTTAATTTTTGATATTTTATGTACAGTATATTAAATATAATTACTGCAGTTTTTGATAGTTTATTTACAGTATATAAAACACAAATTTGGTGTACTTTTTGATATTTTATGTACAGAATGTAATATATATTTACTGTATATTTTGATAATTTATTTACAGTATATAAAATGTATTTGGTGTACTTTTAGTTAATATTATATGTACAATATAGGAAATATATTTACTGTACATTTTGATATTTCATGTACACTATATAAGATATATTTGGTGTCCTTTTGATATTCTATGTAAATTATATAATATATATTTGGTGTAGTTTGTGATATTTTACATAGGGTGTGTAATATATATTTACTGTATTTTTGGTATTTTCTTTACAGTAAATAATATATATTTGGTGTAATTTTTGATATTTTATGTACAGTATATTAAATATAATTAGTGTAGTTTTGATAGTTTATTTACAGTATATATAACACATATTTGGTGTACATTTTGATATTTTATGTACAGTATGTAATATATATTTACTGTAATTTTTGATAATTTTTTACTGTATATAAAATGTATTTGGTGTACTTTTAGTTAATATTATATGTACAATATATGAAATATATTTACTGTACATTTTGATATTTTATGTACAGTATATAATCTATATTTGGTGTCCTTTTGATATTTTATGTAAATTATATAATATATATTTGGTGTAGATTGTGATATTTTACATAGGGTGTGTAATATATATTTACTGTACTTTTTGGTATTTTCTTTACAGTAAATAATATATATTTGGTGTAATTTTTGATATTTTATGGACAGTATATTAAATATAATTAGTGTAGTTTTGATAGTTTATTTACAGTATATATAACACATATTTGGTGTACTTTTTGATATTTTATGTACAATATGTAATATATATTTACTGTAATTTTTGATAATTTATTTACAGTATATAAAATGTATTTGGTGTACTTTTAGTTAATATTATATATACAATATATGAAATATATTTACTGTACATTTTGATATTTTACGTACAGTATAGAAGATATATTTGGTGTCCTTTTGATATTTTATGTAAATTATATAATATATATTTGGTGAAGTTTGTGATATTTTACATAGGGTGTGTAATATATATTTAGTGTACTTTTTGATATTTTATTTACAGTATATAATATACATTCGGTGTAATTTTTGATATTTTATGTACAGTATATTAAATATAATTACTGTAGTTTTTGATAGTTTATTTACAGTATATATTACACATATTTGGTGTACTTTTTGATATTTTATGTACAGTATGTAATTTATATTTACTGTATATTTGATATTTTATTTACAGTATATAAAATGTATTTGGTGTACTTTTAGTTAATATTATATGTACAATATAGGAAATATATTTACTGTACATTTTGATATTTAATGTACACTATATAAGATATATTTGGTGTCCTTTTGATATTTTATGTAAATTATATAATATGTATTTGGTGTAGATTGTGATATTTTACATAGGGTGTGAAAGATATATTTACTGTACTTTTTGATATTTTATTCACATTTAATAATATACATTTGGTTTAATTTTTGATATTTTATGTACAGTATATAAAATATAATTACTGCAGTTTTTGATAGTTTATTTACAGTATATAAAACACAAATTTGGTGTACTATTTGATATTTTATGTACAGAATGTAATATATATTTACTGTACATTTTGATATTTTATTTACAGTATATAAAATGTATTTGGTGTACTTTTAGTTAATATTATATGTACAATATATGAAATATATTTACTGTACATTTTGATATTTCATGTTCAGTATATAAGATATATTTGGTGTCCTTTTGATATTTTATGTAAATTATATAATATATATTTGGTGTAGTTTGTGATATTTTACATAGGGTGTGTAATATATATTTACTGTACTTTTTGGTATTTTCCTGACAGTAAATAATATATATTTGGTGTAATTTTTGATATTTTATGTACAGTATATTAAATAAAATTAGTGTAGTTTTGATAGTTTATTTACAGTATATATAACACATATTTGGTGTACTTTTTGTTATTTTATGTACAGTATGTAATATATATTTACTGTAATTTTTGATAATTAATTTACAGTATATAAAATGTAATTGTTGTACTTTTAGTTAATATTATATATACAATATATGAAATATATTTACTGTACATTTTGATATTTTATGTACAGTATATAATATATATTTGGTGTCCTTTTGATATTTTATGTAAATTATATAATATATATTTGGTGAAGTTTGTGATATTTTACATAGGGTGTGTAATATATATTTACTGTACTTTTTGATATTTTATTTACAGTATATAATATAGATTTGGTGTAATTTTTGATATTTTATGTACAGTATATTAAATATAATTACTGTAGTTTTTGATAGTTTATTTACATTATATATAACACATATTTGGTGTACTTTTTGATATTTTATGTACAGAATGTAATATATATACTGTAATTTTTGATAATTTATTTACTGTATATAAAATGTATTTGGTGTACTTTTAGTTAATATTATATGTACAATACATGAAATATATTTACTGTACTTTTTGATATTTTATGTACAGTATGGAAGATATATTTGGTGTCCTTTTGATATTTTATGTAAATTATATAATATATATTTGGTGTAGTTTGTGATATTTTACATAGGGTGTGTAATTTATATTTACTGTAGTTTTTGATATTTTATTTAGAGTATATAATATACATTTGGTGTAATATTTGATATTTTATGTACAGTATATTAAATATAATTACTGTAGTTTTTGATAGTTTATTTCCAGTATATATAACACATATTTGGTGTACTTTTTGATATTTTATGTACAGTATGTAATATATATTTACTGTAATTTTTGATAATTTATTTACAGTATACAAAATGTATTTGGTGTACTTTTAGTTAATATTATATGTACAATATATGAAATATATTTACTGTACTTTTTGATATTTTATGTACAGTATAGAAGATATATTTGGTGTCCTTTTGATATTTTATGTAAATTATATAATATATATTTGGTGAAGTTTGTGATATTTTACATAGGGTGTGTAATATATATTTACTGTACTTTTTGATATTTTATTTACAGTATATAATATACATTTGGTGTAATTTTTGATATTTTATGTACAGTATATTAAATATAATTAGTGTAGTTTTGATAGTTTATTTACAGTATATATAACACATATTTGGTGTACTTTTTGATATTTTATGTACAGTATGTAATATATGTTTACTGTAATTTTTGATAATGTATTTACAGTATATAAAATGTATTTGGTGTACATTTAGTTAATATTATATGTACAATATATGAAATATATTTACTGTAGTTTTTGATATTTTATGTACAGTATATAAGATATATTTGGTGTCCTTTTGATATTTTATGTAAATTATATGATATATATTTGGTGTAGATTGTGATATTTTACATAGGGTGTGTAATATATATTTACTGTACTTTTTGATATTTTATTTACAGTAAATAATATACATTTGGTTTAATTTTTGATATTTTATGTACAGTATATTAAATATAATTACTGCAGTTTTTGATAGTTTATTTACAGTATATAAAACACAAATTTGGTGTACTTTTTGATATTTTATGTACAGAATGTAATATATATTTACTGTACATTTTGATAATTTATTTACAGTATATAAAATGTATTTGGTGTACTTTTAGTTAATATTATATGTACAATATATGAAATATATTTACTGTACATTTTGATATTTCATGTTCAGTATATAAGATATATTTGGTGTCCTTTTGATATTTTATGTAAATTATATAATATATATTTGGTGTAGTTTGTGATATTTTACATAGGGTGTGTAATATATATTTACTGTATTTTTGGTATTTTCTTTACAGTAAATAATACATATTTGGTGTAATTTTTGATATTTTATGTACAGTATATTAAATATAATTAGTGTAGTTTTGATAGTTTATTTACAGTATATATAACACATATTTGGTGTACTTTTTGATATTTTATGTACAGTATGTAATATATATTTACTGTAATTTTTGATAATTTATTTACTGTATATAAAATGTATTTGGTGTACTTTTAGTTAATATTATATGTACAATATATGAAATATATTTACTGTACATTTTGATATTTTATGTACAGTATATAATCTATATTTGGTGTCCTTTTGATATTTTATGTAAATTATATAATATATATTTGGTGTAGATTGTGATATTTTACATAGGGTGTGTAATATATATTTACTGTACTTTTTGGTATTTTCTTTACAGTAAATAATATATATTTGGTGTAATTTTTGATATTTTATGTACAGTATATTAAATATAATTAGTGTAGTTTTGATAGTTTATTTACAGTATATATAACACATATTTGGTGTACTTTTTGATATTTTATGTACAGTATGTAATATATATTTACTGTAATTTTTGATAATTTATTTACAGTATATAAAATGAATTTGGTGTACTTTTAGTTAATATAATATATACAATATATGAAATATATTTACTGTACATTTTGATATTTTATGTACAGTATAGAAGATATATTTGGTGTCCTTTTGATATTTTATGTAAATTATATAATATATATTTGGTGAAGTTTGTGATATTTTACATAGGGTGTGTATTATATATTTACTATACTTTTTGATATTTTATTTACAGTATATAATATACATTTGGTGTAATTTTTGATATTTTATGTACAGTATATTAAATATAATTAGTGTAGTTTTGATAGTTTATTTACAGTATATATAACACATATTTGGTGTACTTTTTGATATTTTATGTACAGTATGTAATATATGTTTACTGTAATATTTGATAATGTATTTACAGTATATAAAATGTATTTGGTGTACTTTTAGTTAATATTATATGTACAATATATGAAATATATTTACTGTAGTTTTTGATATTTTATGTACAGTATATAAGATATATTTGGTGTCCTTTTGTTATTTTATGTAAATTATATGATATATATTTGGTGTAGATTGTGATATTTTACATAGGGTGTGTAATATATATTTACTGTACTTTTTGATATTTTATTTACAGTAAATAATATACATTTGGTTTAATTTTTGATATTTTATGTACAGTATATTAAATATAATTACTGCAGTTTTTGATAGTTTATTTACAGTATATAAAACACAAATTTGGTGTACTTTTTGATATTTTATGTACAGAATGTAATATATATTTACTGTACATTTTGATATTTTATTTACAGTATATAAAATGAATTTGGTGTACTTTTAGTTAATATAATATATACAATATATGAAATATATTTACTGTACATTTTGATATTTCATGTTCAGTATATAAGATATATTTGGTGTCCTTTTGATATTTTATGTAAATTATATAATATATATTTGGTGTAGTTGGTGATATATTACATAGGGTGTGTAATATATATTTACTGTACTTTTTGGTATTTTCTTTACAGTAAATAATATACATTTGGTGTAATTTTTGATATTTTATGTACAGTATATTAAATATAATTACTGTAGTTTTTGATAGTTTATTTACATTCTATATAACACATATTTGGTGTACTTTTTGATATTTTATGTACAGTATGTAATATATATTTACTGTATTTTTGATATTTTATTTAGAGTATATAAAATGTATTTGGTGTACTTTTAGTTAATATTATATGTACAATATAGGAAATATATTTACTGTACATTTTGATATTTTATGTACACTATATAAGATATATTTGGTGTCCTTTTGATATTCTATGTAAATTATATAATATATATTTGGTGTAGTTTGTGATATTTTACATAGGGTGTGTAAGATATATTTAGTGTACTTTTTGATATTTTATTTACAGTAAATAATATACATTTGGTGTAATTTTTGATATTTTATGTACAGTATGTTAAATATAATTACTGCAGTTTTTGATAGTTTATTTACAGTATATATAACACATATTTGGTGTACTTTTTGATATTTTATGTACAGAATGTAATATATATTTACTGAACTTTTGATATTTTATTTACAGTATATAAAATGTATTTGGTGTACTTTTAGTTAATATTATATGTACAATATATGAAATATATTTACTGTACATTTTGATATTTCATGTTCAGTATATAAGATATATTTGGTGTCCTTTTGATATTTTATGTAAATTATATAATATATATTTGGTGTAGTTTGTGATATTTTACATAGGGTGTGTAATATATATTTACTGTACTTTTTGGTATTTTCTTTACAGTAAATAATATATATTTGGTGTAATATTTGATATTTTATGTACAGTATATTAAATATAATTAGTGTAGTTTTGATAGTTTATTTACATTATATATAACACATATTTGGTGTACATTTTGATATATTATGTACAGTATGTAATATATATTTACTGTAATTTTTGATAATTTATTTACTGTATATAAAATGTATTTGGTGTACTTTTAGTTAATATTATATGTACAATATATGAAATATATTTACTGTACTTTTTGATATTTTATGTACAGTATAATATATATATTTGGTGTCCTTTTGATATTTTATGTAAATTATATAATATATATTTGGTGTACATTGTGATATTTTACATAGGGTGTGTAATATATATTTACTGTACTTTTTGGTATTTTATTTACAGTAAATAATATACATTTGGTTTAATTTTTGATATTTTATGTACAGTATATTAAATATAATTACTGCAGTTTTTGATAGTTTATTTACAGTATATAAAACACAAATTTGGTGTACTTTTTGATATTTTATGTACAGAATGTAATATATATTTACTGTACATTTGATATTTTATTTACAGTATATAAAATGTATTTGGTGTACTTTTAGTTAATATTATATGTACAATATATGAAATCTATTTACTGTACATTTTGATATTTCATGTTCAGTATATAAGATATAATTGGTGTCCTTTTGATATTTTATGGAAATTATATAATATATATTTGGTGTAGTTTGTGATATTTTACATAGGGTGTGTAATATATATTTACTGTACTTTTTGGTATTTTCTTTACAGTAAATAATATATATTTGGTGTAATTTTTGATATTTTATGTACAGTATATTAAATATAATTAGTGTAGTTTTGATAGTTTATTTACAGTATATATAACACATATTTGGTGTACTTTTTGATATTTTATGTACAGTATGTAATATAGATTTACTGTAATTTTTGATAATTTATTTACAGTATATGAAATGTATTTGGTGTACTTTTAGTTAATATTATATGTACAATATATGAAATATATTTACTGTACTTTTTGATATTTTATGTACAGTATATAAGATATATTTGGTGTCCTTTTGATATTTTATGTAAATTATATAATATATATTTGGTGTAGATTGTGATATTTTACATAGGGTGTGTAATATATATTTACTGTACTTTTTGATATTATATTTACAGTAAATAATATACATTTGGTTTAAATTTTGATATTTTATGTACAGTATATTAAATATAATTACTGCAGTTTTTGATAGTTTATTTACAGTATATAAAACACAAATTTGGTGTACTTTTTGATATTTTATGTACAGAATGTAATATATATTTACTGTACATTTTGATAATTTATTTACAGTATATAAAATGTATTTGGTGTACTTTTAGTTAATATTATATGTACAATATAGGAAATATACTTACTGTACATTTTGATATTTCATGTACACTATATAAGATATATTTGGTGTCCTTTTGATATTCTATGTAAATTATATAATATATATTTGGTGTAGTTTGTGATATTTTACATAGGGTGTGTAATATATATTTACTGTATTTTTGGTATTTTCTTTACAGTAAATAATATATATTTGGTGTAATTTTTGATATTTTATGTACAGTATATTAAATATAATTAGTGTAGTTTTGATAGTTTATTTACAGTATATATAACACATATTTGGTGTACATTTTGATATTTTATGTACAGTATGTAATATATATTTACTGTAATTTTTGATAATTTTTTACTGTATATAAAATGTATTTGGTGTACTTTTAGTTAATATTATATGTACAATATATGAAATATATTTACTGTACATTTTGATATTTTATGTACAGTATATAATCTATATTTGGTGTCCTTTTGATATTTTATGTAAATTATATAATATATATTTTGTGTAGATTGTGATATTTTACATAGGGTGTGTAATATATATTTACTGTACTTTTTGGTATTTTCTTTACAGTAAATAATATATATTTGGTGTAATTTTTGATATTTTATGGACAGTATATTAAATATAATTAGTGTAGTTTTGATAGTTTATTTACAGTATATATAACACATATTTGGTGTACTTTTTGATATTTTATGTACAATATGTAATATATATTTACTGTAATTTTTGATAATTTATTTACAGTATATAAAATGTATTTGGTGTACTTTTAGTTAATATTATATATACAATATATGAAATATATTTACTGTACATTTTGATATTTTACGTACAGTATAGAAGATATATTTGGTGTCCTTTTGATATTTTATGTAAATTATATAATATATATTTGGTGAAGTTTGTGATATTTTACATAGGGTGTGTAATATATATTTAGTGTACTTTTTGATATTTTATTTACAGTATATAATATACATTTGGTGTAATTTTTGATATTTTATGTACAGTATATTAAATATAATTACTGTAGTTTTTGATAGTTTATTTACAGTATATATTACACATATTTGGTGTACTTTTTGATATTTTATGCACAGTATGTAATTTATATTTACTGTATATTTGATATTTTATTTACAGTATATAAAATGTATTTGGTGTACTTTTAGTTAATATTATATGTACAATATAGGAAATATATTTACTGTACATTTTGATATTTAATGTACACTATATAAGATATATTTGGTGTCCTTTTGATATTTTATGTAAATTATATAATATGTATTTGGTGTAAATTGTGATATTTTACATAGGGTGTGAAAGATATATTTACTGTACTTTTTGATATTATATTCACATTTAATAATATACATTTGGTTTAATTTTTGATATTTTATGTACAGTATATAAAATATAATTACTGCAGTTTTTGATAGTTTATTTACAGTATATAAAACACAAATTTGGTGTACTTTTTGATATTTTATGTACAGAATGTAATATATATTTACTGTACATTTTGATATTTTATTTACAGTATATAAAATGTATTTGGTGTACTTTTAGTTAATATTATATGTACAATATATGAAATATATTTACTGTACATTTTGATATTTCATGTTCAGTATATAAGATATATTTGGTGTCCTTTTGATATTTTATGTAAATTATATAATATATATTTGGTGTAGTTTGTGATATTTTACATAGGGTGTGTAATATATATTTACTGTACTTTTTGGTATTTTCCTGACAGTAAATAATATATATTTGGTGTAATTTTTGATATTTTATGTACAGTATATTAAATAAAATTAGTGTAGTTTTGATAGTTTATTTACAGTATATATAACACATATTTGGTGTACTTTTTGTTATTTTATGTACAGTATGTAATATATATTTACTGTAATTTTTGATAATTAATTTACAGTATATAAAATGTAATTGTTGTACTTTTAGTTAATATTATATATACAATATATGAAATATATTTACTGTACATTTTGATATTTTATGTACAGTATATAATATATATTTGGTGTCCTTTTGATATTTTATGTAAATTATATAATATATATTTGGTGAAGTTTGTGATATTTTACATAGGGTGTGTAATATATATTTACTGTACTTTTTGATATTTTATTTACAGTATATAATATAGATTTGGTGTAATTTTTGATATTTTATGTACAGTATATTAAATATAATTACTGTAGTTTTTGATAGTTTATTTACATTATATATAACACATATTTGGTGTACTTTTTGATATTTTATGTACAGTATGTAATATATATTTACTGTATTTTTGATATTTTATTTACAGTATATAAAATGTATTTGGTGTATTTTAGTTAATATTATATGTACAATATAGGAAATATATTTACTGTACATTTTGATATTTTATGTACACTATATAAGATATATTTGGTGTCCTTTTGATATTTTATGTAAATTATATAATATATATTTGGTGTAGTTTGTGATATTTTACATAGGGTGTGTAATATATATTTACTGTACTTTTTGGTATTTTCTTTACTGTAAATAATATATATTTGGTGTAATTTTTGATATTTTATGTACAGTATATTAAATATAATTAGTGTAGTTTTGATAGTTTAATTACAGTATATATTACACATATTTGGTGTACTTTTTGATATTTTATGTACAGTATCTAATATATATTTACTGTATTTTTGTTCCTTTATTTAGAGTATATAAAATGTATTTGGTGTACTATTAGTTAATATTATATGTACAATATAGGAAATATATTTACTGTACATTTTGATATTTTATGTACACTATATAAGATATATTTGGTGTCCTATGATATTTTATGTAAATTATATAATATATATTTGATGTAGATTGTGATATTTTACATAGGGTGTGTAAGATATATTTACTGTACTTTTTGATATTTTATTTACAGTAAATAATATACATTTGGTGTAATTTTTGATATTTTATGTACAGTATATTATATATAATTACTGTGGATTTGATAGTTTATTTACACTATATATTACACATATTTGGTGTACTTTTTGATATTTTATGTAAAGTATGTAATATATATTTACTCTACTATTTGATATTTTATTTACAGTGTATAAAATGTATTTGGTGTACTTTTAGTTAATATTATATGTACAACATATGAAATATATTTACGGTACATTTTGATATTTTATGTTCAGCATATAAGGTATATATGGTGTCCTTTTGATATTTTATGTAAATTACAAAATATAAATTTGGTGAAGATTGTGATATTTTACATAGGGTGTGTAATATATATTTACTGTACATTTTGATATTTTATTTACACTATATAAAATATATTTGGTGTACTTTTAGTTAACATTATATGTACAATATATGAAATATATTTACTGTAATTTTGATATTTTATGTACAGTATATAAGATATATTTGGTGTCCTTTTGATATTTTATGTAAATTATATAATATATATTTGGTGTAGATTGTGATATTTTACATAGGGTGTGTAAGATATATTTACTGTACATTTTGATATTTTATTTACAATAAATAATATACATTTGGTGTAATTTTTGATATTTTATGTACAGTATATTAAATGTAATTACTGCAGTTTTTGATAGTTTATTTACAGTATATAAAACACAAATTTGGTGTACTTTTTGATATTTTATGTACAGAATGTAATATATATTTACTGTACATTTTGATATTTTATTTACAGTATATAAAATGTATTTGGTGTACTTTTAGTTAATATTATATGTACAATATATGAAATATATTTACTGTACATTTTGATATATTCGGTTCAGTATATAAGGTATATTTGGTGTCCTTTTGATATTTTATGTAAATTATATAATATATATTTGGTGTAGTTTGTGATATTTTACATAGGGTGTGTAATATATATTTACTGTACTATTTGGTATTTTATTTACAGTAAATAATATACATTTGGTGTAATTTTTGATATTTTATGTACAGTATATTAAATATAATTACTGTAGTTTTTGATAGTTTATTTCCAGTATATATAACACATATTTGGTGTACTTTTTGATGTTTTATGTACAGTATGTAATATATATTTACTGTACTTTTTGATATTTTATTTACAGTATATAAAATGTATTTGTGTACTTTTAGTTAATATTATATGTACAATATATGAAATATATTTACTGTACATTTTGATATTTTATGTTCAGTATATAAGGTATATTTGGTGTCCTTTTGATATTTTATGTAAATTACATAATATATATTTGGTGTAGATTGTGATACTTTACATAGTGTGTGTAATATATATTTACTGTACATTTTGATATTTTATTTACACTATATAAAATGTATTTGGTGTACTTTTAGTTAACATTATATGTACAATATATGAAATATATTTACTGTAATTTTGATATTTTATGTACAGTATATAAGATATATTTGGTGTCCTTTTGATATTTTATGTAAATTATATAATATATATTTGGTGTAGATTTTGATATTTTACATAGGGTGTGTAATATATATTTACTGTAATTTTTGATATTTTATTTACAGTAAATAATATACATTTAGTGTAATTTTTGATATTTTATGTACAGTATGTTAAATATAATTACTGTAGTATTTGATAGTTTATTTACAGTATATATAACACATATCTGGTGTACTTTTTGATATTTTATTTACAGTATGTAATATATATTTACTGTAATTTTTGGTAAATTATTTACAGTATATAAAATGTATTTGGTGTACTTTTAGTTAATATTATATATACAATATATGAAATATATTTACTCTAAATTTTGATATTTTATGTACAGTATAGAAGATATATTTGGTGTCCTTTTGATATTTTATGTAAATTATATAATATATATTTGGTGAAGTTTGTGATATTTTACATAGTGTGTGTAATATATATTTACTGTACTTTTTGATATTTTATTTACAGTATATAGTATACATTAGGTTTAATTTTTGATATTTCATATACAGTATATTAAATATAATTATTGTAGTTTTTGATAGTTTATTTACAGTATATATTACACATATTTGTTGTACATTTTGATATTTTATGTACAGTATGTAATATATATTTACTGTACTTTTTGATATTTAATTACAGTATATAACATGTATTTGGTGTACTTTTAGTTAATATTATATGTACAATATATGAAATATATTTACTGTACATTTTGATATTTTATGTACACTATATAAGATATATTTGGTGTCCTTTTGATATTTTATGTAAATTATATAATATATATTTGGTGTAGATTGTGATATTTTACATAGGGTGTGTAAGATATATTTACTGTTCTTTTTGATATTTTATTTATAGTAAATAACGTACATTTGGTTTAATTTTTGATATTTTATGTACAGTATATTAAATATAATTACTGCAGTTTTTGATAGTTTATTTACAGTATATATAACACATATTTGGTGTACTTTTTGATATTTTATGTACAGAATGTAATATATATTTACTGTACTTTTTGATATTTTATTTACAGTATGTAAAATGTATTTGTTGTACTTTTAGTTAATATTATATGTACAATACATGAAATATATTTACTGTAATTTTTGATATTTTATGTAGAGTATAGAAGATATATTTGGTGTCCCTTTGATATTTTATGTAAATTACATAATATATATTTGTTGTAGTTTGTGATATTTTACGTAGGGTGTGTAATATATATTTACTGTAATTTTTGATATTTTATTTACAGTAAATAATATACATTTGGTGTAATTTTTGATATTTTATGTACAGTATATTAACTATATTTACTGTAGTTTTTGATTGTTTATTTACAGTATATATAACACATATTTGGTGTACTTTTTGATATTTTATGTACAGTATGTAATATATATTTACTGTAATTGTTGATAATTTATTTACAGTATATAAAATGTATTTGGTGTACTTTTAGTTAATATTATATATACAATATATGAAATATATTTACTGTACTTTTTGATATTTTATGTACAGTATGGAAGATATATTTGGTGTCCTTTTGATATTTTATGTAAATTATATAATATATATTTGGTGTAGTTTGTGATATTTTACATAGGGTGTGTAATGTATATTTACTGTACTTTTTGATATTTTATTTACAGTATATAGTATACATTTGGTGTAATATTTGATATTTTATGTACATTATATTAAATATAATTACTGTAGTTTTTGATAGTTTATTTACAGTATATATAACACATATTTGGTGTACTGTTTGATATTTTATGTACAGTATGTAATATATATTTACTGTAATTTTTGATATTTTATTTTCAGTATACAAAATGTATTTGGTGTACTTTTAGTTAATAATATATGTACAAGGTATGAAATATATATACTGTACTTTTTGATATTTTATGTAAAATATATAAGATATATTTGGTGTCCTTTTTATATTCTATGTAAATTATATAATATATAATTGTTGTAATTTTTGATATTTTACATAGGGTGTGTAGTATATATTTACTGTCCTTTTTGATATTTTATTTACAGTATTTCATTTATATTTGGTGTAATTTTTGATATTTTATATACAGTACATTGAATATGATTACTGTAGTTTTTGATATTTACAGTATATATAACACATATTTGGTGTACTTTTTGATATTTTATGTACAGTATGTAATATATATTTACTGTACTTTTTGATATTTTATTTACAGTATATAAAAAGTATTACATGTACTTTTAGTAAATATTAAATGTACACTATATGAAATATATTTACTGTACTTTTTGATAATTTATCTACAGTGTATAATATATATTTGGTGTCCTTTTGATATTTTATGTGAATTTTATAATATATATTTGGTGTAGTTTTTGATATTTTACATATGGTGTGTAATATATATTTACTGTAATTTTTGATATTTTATTTACAGTTAATAATATACATTTGGTGTAATTCTTGATATTATATTTACAGTATATTATATATAATTACTGTAGTTTTTGATTGTTTATTTACAGTATATATAACACATATTTGGTGTACTATTTGATATTTTATATACAGTATGTAATATATATTTACTGTAACTGTTGATAATTTATTTACAGTATATAAAATGTATTTGGTGTACTTTTAGTTAATATTATATATACAATATATGAAATATATTTACTGTACTTTTTGATGTTTCATGTTCAGTATATAAGGTATATTTGGTGTCCTTTTGATATATTATGTAAATTATATAATATATATGGTGTAGTTTCTGATATTTTACATAGGGTGCGTAATATATATTTACTGAAATTTTTGATATTTTATTTACAGTAAATAATATATATTTGGTGTAATTTTTGATATTTTATGTACAGTATATTAACTATAATTAGCGTAGTTTTGATAGTTTATTTACAGTCTATATAACACATATTTGGTGTACTTTTTCATATTTTATGTACAGTATTTAATATATACTTACTGTACTATTTGATATTTTATTTACAGTATATAAAATGTATTTGATGTACTTTTAGCTAATATTATATGTACAATACATGAAATATATTTACTGTACATTTTGATATTTTATGTACAGTATATATGAGATATTTGGTGTCCTTTTTATATTTTATGTAAATTATATAATATATATTTGGAGTAGAATGTGATATTTTACATAGGGTGTGTAAGATATATTTACTGTTCTTTTTGATATTTTATTTACAGTAAATAACGTACATTTGGTGTAATTTTTGATATTTCATGTACAGTATATTTAATATAATTACTGCAGTTTTTGATAGTTTATTTACAGTATATATAACACATATTTGGTGTACTTTTTGATATTTTATGTACAGAATGTAATATATACTGTACTTTTTGATATTTTATTTACAGTATATAAAATGAATTTGGTGTACTTTTATTTAGTATTATATGTACAATATATGAAATATATTTACTGTATTTTTGATATTTTATGTACAGGATATAAGATATATTTGGTGTCCTTTTGATATTTTTTTAAATTATATAATATATATTTGGTGTAGTTTTTGATATTTTACATAGTGTGTGTCATATATATTCACTGTCTTTTTGAAATTTTATTTACAGTATATAATATACATTTGGTGTAATTTTTGATATTTTATGTACAGTATATTAAATATAATTACTGTAGATTTTGATAGTTTATTTACAGTATATATAACACATATTTGGTGTACTTTTTGATAATTTATGTACAGTATGTAATATATATTCACTGTAATTTTTGATATTTTATTTACACTATATAAAATGTATTTGGTGTACTTTTAGTTAATATTATATATACAATATATGAAATACATTTACTGTAATTTTTGATATTTTATGTACAGTATATAAGATATATTTGGTGTCCTTTGGATATTTTATGTAAATTATATAATATATATTTGTTGTAGATTGTGATATTTTACATATGGGGTGCAATATATATTTACAGTACTTTTTGATATTTTATTTACAGTAAATAATATACATTTGGTGTAATTTTTGATATTTTATGTACAGTATATTAAATGTAATTACTGAAGTTTTTTATAGTTTATTTACAGTATATATAACACATATTTGGTGTACTTTTTGATATTTTATATACAGTATGTAATATATATTTACTGTATATTTTGATATTTTATTTACAGTATATAAAATATATTTGGTGTATTTTTATTTAATATTATATGTACCATATATGAAATATATTTACTGTACATTTTGATATTTTATGTACAGTATATAAGATATAATTCGTGTCCTTTTGATATTTTATGTAAGTTATATAATATATATTTGGTGTAGATTGTGATATTTTACATAGGGTGTGTAAGATATATTTACTGTACTTTTTGATATTTTATTTACAGTAAATAATATACATTTGGTGTAATTTTTGATATTTTATGTACAGTATATTAAATATAATTACTGCAGTTTTTGATAGTTTATTTACAGTATATATAACACATATTTGGTGTACTTTTTGATATTTTATGTACAGTATCTAATATATATTTACTGTACTTTTTGATATTTTATTTTCAGTATACAAAATGTATTTGGTGTACTTTTAGTTAATAATATATGTACAATGTATAAAATATATATACTGTACTTTTTGATATTTTATGTACAATACATAAGATATATTTGGTGTCCTTTTTATATTCTATGTAAATTATATAATATATATTTGTTGTAGTTTGTGATATTTTACATAGGGTGTGTAATATATATTTACTGTACTTTTTGATATTTTATTTACAGTATATAATATACATTTGGTGTAATTTTTGATATTTTATGTACAGTATATTAAATATACTTACTGTAGTTTTTGATAGTTTATTTACAGTATATATTACACATATTTGGTGTACTTTTTGATATTTTATGTACAGTATGTAATATATATTTACATTATTTTTGATATTTTATTTACAGTATATAAAATGTATTTGGTGTACTTTTAGTTAATATTATATGTACAATATAGGAAATATATTTACTGTACATTTTGATATTTTATGTACACTATATAAGATATATTTGGTGTCCTTTTGATATTTTATGTAAAATATATAATATATATATTGTGTAGACTGTGATATTTTACATAGGGTGTGTAAGATATATTTACTGTATTTTTGATATTTTATTTACAGTAAATAATATACATTTGGTGTAATTTTTGATATTTTATGTACAGTATATTAAATATAATTACTGCAGTTTTTGATAGTTTATTTACAGTATATAAAACACAAATTTGGTGTACTTTTTGATATTTCATGTACAGAATGTAATATATATTTACTGTACATTTTGATATTTTATTTACAGTATATAAAATGTATTTGGTGTACTTTTAGTTAATGTTATATGTACAATATATGAAATCTATTTACTGTACATTTTGATATTTCATGTTCAGTATATAAGATATATTTGGTGTCCTTTTGATATTTTATGTAAATTATATAATATATATTTGGTGTAGTTTGTGATATTTTACATAGGGTGTGTAATATATATTTACAGTACTTTTTGGTATTTTCTTTACAGTAAATAATATATATTTGGTGTAATTTTTGATATTTTATGTACAGTTTATTAAATATAATTAGTGTAGTTTTGATAGTTTATTTACAGTATATATAACACATATTTGGTGTACTTTTTGATATTTTATGTACAGTATGTAATATATATTTATTGTAATTTTTGATAATTCATTTACAGTATATAAAATGTATTTGGTGTACTTTTAGTTAATATTATATATACAATATATGAAATATATTTACTGTACATTTTTATATTTTATGTACAGTATAGAAGATATATTTGGTGTCCTTTTGATATTTTATGTAAATTATATAATATATATTTGGTGAAGTTTGTGATATTTTACATAGGGTGTGTAATATATATTTACTGTACTTTTTGGTATTTTCTTTACAGTAAATAATATATATTTCGTGTAATTTTTGATATTTTATGTACAGTATATTAAATATAATTACTGCAGTTTTTGATAGTTTATTTACAGTATATATAACACATATTTGGTGTACTTTTTGATATTTTATGTACACTATGTAATATATATTTACTGTAATTTTTGATATTTTATTTACAGTATATAAAATGTATTTGGTGTACTTTTAGTTAATATTACATGTACAATATACGAAATATATTTACTGTACTTTTTGATATTTTATGTACAGTATAGAAGATATATTTGGTGTCCTTTTGTTATTGTATGTAAATTATATAATATATATTTGGTGTAGTTTGTGATATTTTACGTAGGGTTTGTAATGTACATTTACTGTACTTTTTGATATTCTATTTACAGTATATAACATACATTTGGTGTAATATTTGATATTTTATGTACAGTATATTAAATATAATTACTGTAGTTTTTGATAGTTTATTTACAGTATATATTACACATATTTGGTGTACTTTTTGATATTTTATGTACAGTAGGTGATATATATTTACTGTACTTTTTGATATTTTATTTTCAGTATACAAAATGTATTTGGTGTACTTTTAGTTAATAATATATGTACAATATATGAAATATATATACTGTACTTTTTGATATTTTATGTACAATTAATAAGATATATTTGGTGTCCTTTTTATATTCTATGTAAATTATATAATATATATTTGGTGTAATTTTTGATATTTTACATAGGGTGTGTAGTATATATTTACTGTCCTGTTTGATATTTTATTTACAGTATTTAATTTATATTTGGTGTAATTTTTGATATTTTATATACAGTACATTGAATATGATTACTGTAGTTTTTGATATTTACAGTATATATAACACATATTTGGTGTACTTTTTGATATTTTATGTACAGTATGTAATATATATTTACTGTACTTTTTGATATTTTATTTACAGTATATAAAATGTATTTGGTGTACTTTTAGTTAATATTATATGAACAATATATGAAATATATTTACTGTACTTTTGATATTTTGTGTACAATATAGAAGATATATTTGGTGTCCTTTTGATATTTTATGTAAATTATATGATATATATTTGGTGTCGTTTTTGATATTTTATATAGGGTGTGTCATATATATTTACTGTAGTTTTTGATATATTATTTACAGTATATAATATACATTTGGTGTAATTTTTGATATTTTATGAACAGTATGGTAAATATAAATACTGTAGTTTTTGGTAGATTATTTACAGTATATATACCACATATTTGGTGTACTTTTTGATATTTTATGTACAGTATGTAATATATATTTACTGTAATTTTTGATAATTTATTTACAGTATGTAAAATGCATTTGGTGTACTTATAGTTAATACTATATATACAATATAGGAAATATATTTACTGTATTTTTCATATTTTTTGTACAGTATAGAAGATATATTTGGTGTCCTTTTGATATTTTATGTAAATTATATAATATATATTTGGTGTAGTTTTTGATATTTTACATAGTGTATGTTATATATATTTACTGTACTTTTTGATATTTTATTTACAGTAAATAATATACATATGGTGTTAATTTTTGATATTTTATGTACAGTATATTAAATATAATTACTGTAGATTTTTATAGTTTATTTACAGTATATATAACACATATTTGGTGTACTTTTTGATACTTTATGTACTGTATGTAATATATATTTACTGTACTTTTTGATATTTTATTTACAGTACATGAAATGTAGTTGGTGTACTTTTAGTTAATATTATATGTACAATATATGAAATATATTTACTGTACTTTTTGATATTTTATGTACAGTATATAATATATATTTGGTGTCCTTTTGATATTTTATGTGAATTTTATAATATATATTTAGTGAAGTTTTTGATATTTTCCATAGGGTGTGTAATGTATATTTACTGTAATTTTTGATATTTTATTTACAGTAAATATTATACATTTGGTGTAATTTTTGATATTTTAGGTACAGTATATTAAATATAATTACTGTAGTTTTTGATTGTGTATTTACAGTTTATATAACACATATTTGGTGTACTTTTTGATATTTTATGTACAGTATATAATATATATTTACTGTAATTTTTGATAATTTATTTACAGTATATAAAATGTATTTGGTGTACTTTTAGCTAATATTATATATACAATATATGAAATATATTTACTGTACATTTTGATATTTTATGTACAGTATAGAAGATATATTTGGTGTCCTTTTGATATTTTATGTAAATTATATAATATATATTTGGTGTAGTTTGTGATATTTTACATAGGGTGTGTAATGTATATTTACTGTACTTTTTGATATTTTATTTACAGTATATAATATACATTTGGTGTAATATTTGATATTTTATGTACAGTATATTAAATATAATTAATGTAGTTTTTGATAGTTTATTTACAGTATATATAACACATATTTGGTGTACTTTTTGATATTTTATGTACAGTATGTAATATATATTTACTGTAATTGTTGATAATTTATTTACAGTATATAAAATGTATTTGGTGTACTTTTAGTTAATATTATATATACAATACATGAAATATATTTACTGTACTTTTTGATATTTTATGTACAGTATGGAAGATATATTTGGTGTCCTTTTGATATTTTATGTAAATTATATAATATATATTTGGTGTAGTTTGTGATATTTTACATAGGGTGTGTAATTTATATTTACTGTAGTTTTTGATATTTTATTTAGAGTATATAATATACATTTGGTGTAATATTTGATATTTTATGTACAGTATATTAAATATAATTACTGTAGTTTTTGATAGTTTATTTCCAGTATATATAACACATATTTGGTGTACTTTTTGATATTTTATGTACAGTATGTAATATATATTTACTGTAATTTTTGATAATTTATTTACAGTATACAAAATGTATTTGGTGTACTTTTAGTTAATATTATATGTACAATATATGAAATATATTTACTGTACTTTTTGATATTTTATGTACAGTATAGAAGATATATTTGGTGTCCTTTTGATATTTTATGTAAATTATATAATATATATTTGGTGTAGATTGTGATATTTTACATATGGTGTGCAATATATATTTACTGTACTTTTTGATATTTTATTTACAGTAAATAATATACATTTGGTGTAATTTTTGATATTTTATGTACAGTATATTAAATATAATTACTGTAGTATTTTATAGTTTATTTACAGTATATATAACACATATTTGGTGTACTTTTTGATATTTTATGTAGAGTATGTAACATATATTTACTGTACTTTTTGATATTTTATTTACAGTATATAAAATGTATTTGGTGTTCTTTTAGTTAATATTATATGTACAATATATGAAATATATTTACTGTACATTTTGATATTTTATGTTCAACATATAAGGTATATATGGTGTCCTTTTGATATTTTATGTAAATTACATAATATAAATTTGGTGTAGATTGTGATATTTTACATAGGGTGTGTAATATATATTTACTGTACATTTTGATATTTTATTTACACTATATAAAATATATTTGGTGTACTTTTAGTTAACATTATATGTACAATATATGAAATATATTTACTGTAATTTTGATATTTTATGTACAGTATATAAGATATATTTGGTGTCCTTTTGATATTTTATTTAAATTATACAATATATATTTGGTGTAGATTGTGATATTTTACATAGGGTGTGTAAGATATATTTACTGTACTTTTTGATATTTTATTTACAGTAAATAATATTCATTTGATGTAATTTTTGATATTTTATGTACAGTATATTAAATATAATTACTGCAGTTTTTGATAGTTTATTTACAGTATATAAAACACAAATTTGGTGTACTGTTTGATATTTTATGTACAGAATGTAATATATATTTACTGTACATTTTGATATTTTATTTACAGTATATAAAATGTATTTGGTGTACTTTTAGTTAATATTATATGTACAATATATGAAATATATTTACTGTACATTTTGATATTTCATGTTCAGTATATAAGATATATTTGGTGTCCTTTTGATATTTTATGTAAATCACATAACATATATTTGGTGTAGTTTGTGATATTTTACATAGGGTGTGTAATATATATTTACTGTACATTTTGGTATTTTCTTTACAGTAAATAATATATATTTGGTGTAATTTTTGATATTTTATGTACAGTATATTAAATATAATTAGTGTAGTTTTGATAGTTTATTTACAGTATATATAACACATATTTGGTGTACTTTTTGATATTTTATGTACAGTATGTAATATATATTTACTGTAATTTTTGATAATTTATTTACAGTATATAAAATGTATTTGGTGTACTTTTAGTTAACATTATATGTACAATATATGAAATATATTTACTGTAATTTTGATATTTTATGTACAGTATATAAGATATATTTGGTGTCCTTTTGATATTTTATGTAAATTATATAATATATATTTGGTGTAGATTGTGATATTTTACATAGGGTGTGTAAGATATATTTACTGTACTTTTTGATATTTTATTTACAGTAAATAATATACATTTGGTGTAATTTTTGATATTTTATGTACAGTATATTAAACATAATTACTGCAGTTTTTGATAGTTTATTTACAGTATATATAACACATATTTGGTGTACTTTTTGATATTTTATGTACAGAATGTAATATATATTTACTGAACTTTTGATATTTTATTTACAGTACACAAAATGTATTTGGTGTACTTTTAGTTAATATTATATGTACAATATAGGAAATATATTTACTGTACATTTTGATATTTCATGTTCAGTATATAAGGTATATTTGGTGTCCTTTTGATATTTTATGTAAATTATATAATATATATTTGGTGTAGATTGTGATATTTTACATAGGGTGTGTAAGATATATTTACTGTACTTTTTGATATTTTATTTACAGTAAATAATATACATTTGGTGTAATTTTTGATATTTTATGTACAGTATGTTATATATAATTACTGTGGATTTGATAGTTTATTTACAGTATATATAACACATATTTGGTGTACTTTTTGATATTTTATGTACAGTATGTAATATATATTTACTCTACTATTTGATATTTTATTTACAGTATATAAAATGTATTTGGTGTACTTTTAGTTAATATTATATGTACAATATATGAAATATATTTACGGTACATTTTGATATTTTATGTTCAGCATATAAGGTATATATGGTGTCCTTTTGCTATTTTATGTAAATTACATAATATAAATTTGGTGTAGATTGTGATATTTTACATAGGGTGTGTAATATATATTTACTGTACATTTTGATATTTTATTTACACTATATAAAATATATTTGGTGTACTTTTAGTTAACATTATATGTACAATATATGAAATATATTTACTGTAATTTTGATATTTTTTGTACAGTATATAAGATATATTTGGTGTCCTTTTGATATTTAATGTAAATTATATAATATATATTTGGTGTAGATTGTGATATTTTACATAGGTTGTGTAAGATATATTTACTGTACTTTTTGATATTTTATTTACAGTAAATAATATACATTTGGTTTAATTTTTGATATTTTATGTACAGTATATTAAATATAATTACTGCAGTTTTTGATAGTTTATTTACAGTATATAAAACACAAATTTGGTGTACTTTTTGATATTTTATGTACAGAATGTAATATATATTTGCTGTAACTTTTGATATTTTATTTACAGTATATAAAATGTATTTGGTGTACTTTTAGTTAATATTATATGTACAATATATGAAATATATTTACTGTACATTTTGATATTTCATGTTCAGTATATAAGATATATTTCGTGTCCTTGTGATATTTTATGTAAATTATATAACATATATTTGGTGTAGTTTGTGATATTTTACATAGGGTGTGTAATATATATTTACTGTACTTTTTGGTATTTTCTTTACAGTAAATAATATATATTTGGTGTAATTTTTGATATTTTATGTACAGTATATTAAATATAATTAGTGTAGATTTGATAGTTTATTTACAGTATATATAACACATATTTGCTGTACTTTTTGATATTTTATGTACAGTATGTAATATATATTTACTGTAATTTTTGATAATTAATTTACAGTATATAAAATGTATTTGGTGTACTTTTATTTAATATTATATATACAATATATGAAATATACTTACTGTACATTTTGATATTTTATGTACAGTATAGAAGATATATTTGGTGTCCTTTTGATATTTTATGTAAATTATATAATATATATTTGGTGAAGTTTGTGATATTGTACATAGGGTGTGTAATATATATTTACTGTACTTTTTGATATTTTATTTACAGTATATAATATGTATTTGGTGTACTTTTAGTTAACATTATATGTACAATATATGAAATCTATTTACTGTAATTTTGATATTTTATGTACAGTATATAAGATATATTTGGTGTCCTTTTGATATTTTATGTAAATTATATAATATATATTTGGTGTAGATTGTGATATTTTACATAGGGTGTGTAAGATATATTTACTGTACTTTTTGATATTTTATTTACAGTAAATAATATACATTTGGTGAAATTTTTGATATTTTATGTACAGTATATTAAACATAATTACTGCAGTTTTTGATAGTTTATTTACAGTATATATAACACATATTTGGTGTACTTTTTGATATTTTATGTACAGAATATAATATATATTTACTGTACTTTTGATATTTTATTTACAGCATATAAAATGTATTTGGTGTACTTTTAGTTAATATTATATGTACAATATATGAAATATATTTACTGTACATTTTGATATTTCATGTTCAGTATATAAGGTATATATGGTGTCCTTTTGATATTTTATGTAAATTATATAATATATATTTGGTGTAGTTTGTGATATTTTACATAGGGTGTGTAAGATATATTTACTGTACTTTTTGATATTTTATTTACAGTAAATAATATACATTTGGTGTAATTTTTGATATTTTATGTACAGTATATTAAATATAATTACTGCAGTTTTTGATAGTTTATTTACAGTATATATAACACATATTTGGTGTACTTTTTGATATTTTATGTACAGAATGTAATATATATTTACTGTACTTTTGATATTTTATTTACAGTATATAAAATGTGTTTTGTGTACTTTTAGTTAATATTATATGTAGAATATATGAAATATATTTACTGTACTTTTTGATATTTCATGTTCAGTATATAAGGTATATTTGGTGTCCTTTTGATATTTTATGTAAATTATAAAATATATATTTGGTGTAGTTTGTGATATTTTACATAGGGTGTGTAATATATATTTACTGTACTTTTTGGTATTTTCTTTACAGTAAATAATATATATTTGGTGTAATTTTTGATATTTTATGTACAGTATATTAAATATAATTAGTGTAGTTTTGATAGTTTATTTACAGTATATATTACACATATTTGGTGTACATTTTGATATTTTATGTACAGTATGTAATATATATTTACTGTATTTTTGATATTTTATTTACAGTATATAAAATGTATTTGGTGTACTTTTAGTTAATATTATATGTACAATATAGGAAATATATTTACTGTACATTTTGATATTTTATGTACACTATATAAGATATATTTGGTGTCCTTTTGATATTTTATGTAAATTATATAATATATATTTGGTGTAGATTGTGATATTTTACATAGGGAGTGTAAGATACATTTACTGTACTTTTTGATATTTTATTTACAGTAAATAACATTCCTTTGGTGTAATTTTTGATATTTTATGTACAGTATATTAAATATAATTACTGTAGTTTTTGATAGTTTATTTACAGTATATATTACACATATTTGGTGTACTTTTTGATATTTTATGTACAGTATGTAATATATATTTACTGTATTTTTGATATTTTATTTACAGTATATAAAATGTATTTGGTGTACTTTTAGTTAATGTTATATGTACAATATTGGAAATATATTTACTGTACATTTTGATATTTTATGTACACTATATTAGATATATTTGGTGTCCTTTTGATATTTTATGAAAATTATATAATATATTTTTGGTGTAGATTGTGATATTTTACATAGGGTGTGTAAGATATATTTACTGTACTTTTTGATATTTTATTTACAGTAAATAATATACATTTGGTGTAATTTTTGATATTTTATGTACAGTATATTAAATATAATTACTGCAGTTTTTGATAGTTTATTTACAGTATATAAAACACAAATTTGGTGTACTTTTTGATATTTTATGTACAGAATGTAATATATATTTACTGTACATTTTGATATTTTATTTACAGTATATAAAATGTATTTGGTGTACTTTTAGTTAATATTATATGTACAATATATGAAATCTATTTACTGTACATTTTGATATTTCATGTTCAGTATATGAGATATATTTGGTGTCCTTTTGATACTTTATGTAAATTATATAATATATATTTGGTGAAGTTTGTGATATTTTACATAGGGTGTGTAATATATATTTACTGTACATTTTGATATTTTATTTACAGTATATAATATACATTTGGTGTAATTTTTGATATTTTATGTACAGTATATTAAATATAATTACTGTAGTTTTTGATAGTTTATTTACAGTATATATTACACATATTTGGTGTACTTTTTGATATTTTATGTACAGTATGTAATATATATTTACTGTATTTTTGATATTTTATTTACAGTATATAAAATGTATTTGGTGTACTTTTAGTTAATGTTATATGTACAATATTGGAAATATATTTACTGTACATTTTGATATTTTATGTACACTATATAAGATATATTTGGTGTCCTTTTGATATTTTATGTAAATTATATAATATATTTTTGGTGTAGATTGTGATATTTTACATAGGGTGTGTAAGATATATTTACTGTACTTTTTGATATTTTATTTACAGTAAATAATATACATTTGGTTTAATTTTTGATATTTTATGTACAGTATATTAAATATAATTACTGCATTTTTGATAGTTTATTTACAGTATATAAAACACAAATTTGGTGTACTTTTTGATATTTTATGTACAGAATGTAATATATATTTACTGTACATTTTGATATTTTATTTACAGTATATAAAATGTATTTGGTGTACTTTTAGTTAATATTATATGTACAATATATGAAATATATTTACTGTACATTTTGATATTTCATGTTCAGTATATAAGATATATTTGGTGTCCTTTTGATATTTTATGTAAATTATATAATATATATTTGGTGTAGTTTGTGATATTTTACATAGGGTGTGTAATATATATTTACTGTACTTTTTGGTATTTTCTTTACAGTAAATAATATATATTTGGTGTAATTTTTGATATTTTATGTACAGTTTATTAAATATAATTAGTGAAGTTTTGATAGTTTATTTACATTATATATAACACATATTTGGTGTACTTTTTGATATATTATGTACAGTATGTAATATATATTTACTGTAATTTTTGATAATTTATTTACTGTATATAAAATGTATTTGGTGTACTTTAAGTTAATATTATATGTACAATATATGAAATATATTTACTGTACTTTTTGATATTTTATGTACAGTATAATATATATATTTGGTGTCCTTTTGATATTTTATGTAAATTATATAATATATATTTGGTGTAGATTGTGATATTTTACATAGGGTGGGTAATATATATTTACTGTACTTTTTGATATTTTATTTACAGTAAATAATATACATTTGGTGTAATTTTTGATATTTTATGTACAGTATATTAAATATAATTAGTGTAGTTTTGATAGTTTATTTACAGTATATATAACACATATTTGGTGTACTTTTTGATATTTTATGTACAGTATGTAATATATATTTACTGTAATTTTTGATAATTTATTTACAGTATATAAAATGTATTTGGTGTACTTTTAGTTAATATTATATATACAATATATGAAATATATTTACTGTACATTTTGATATTTTATGTACATTATATAAGATATATTTGGTGTCCTTTTGATATTTTATGTAAATTATATAATATATATTTGGTGAAGTTTGTGATATTTTACATAGGGTGTGTAATATATATTTATTGTACTTTTTGATATTTTATTTACAGTATATAATATACATTCGGTGTAATTTTTTATATTTTATGTACAGTATATTTAATATAATTAGTGTAGTTTTAATAGTTTATTTACAGTATATATAACACATATTTGGTGTACTTTTTGATATTTTTTGTACAGTATGTAATATAGATTTACTGTAATTTTTGATAATTTATTTACAGTATATGAAATGTATTTGGTGTACTTTTAGATAATATTATATGTACAATATATGAAATATATTTACTGTACTTTTTGATATTTTATGTACAGTATATAAGATATATTTGGTGTCCTTTTGATATTTTATGTAAATTATATAATATATATTTGGTGTAGATTGTGATATTTTACATAGGGTGTGTAATATATATTTACTGTACTTTTTGATATTTTATTTACAGTAAATAATATACATTTGGTGTAATTTTTGATATTTTATGTACAGTATATTAAATATAATTACTGTAGTTTTTGATAGTTTATTTACATTCTATATAACACATATTTGGTGTACTTTTTGATATTTTATGTACAGTATGTTATATATATTTACTGTATTTTTGATATTTTATTTAGAGTATATAAAATGTATTTGGTGTACTTTTAGTTAATATTATATGTACAATATAGGAAATATATTTACTGTACATTTTGATATTTTATGTACACTATATAAGATATATTTGGTGTCCTTTTGATATTCTATGTAAATTATATAATATATATTTGGTGTAGTTTGTGATATTTTACATAGGGTGTGTAAGATATATTTAGTGTACTTTTTGATATTTTATTTACAGTAAATAATATACATTTGGTGTAATTTTTGATATTTTATGTACAGTATGTTAAATATAATTACTGCAGTTTTTGATAGTTTATTTACAGTATATATAACACATATTTGGTGTACTTTTTGATATTTTATGTACAGAATGTAATATATATTTACTGAACTTTTGATATTTTATTTACAGTATATAAAATGTATTTGGTGTACTTTTAGTTAATATTATATGTACAATATATGAAATATATTTACTGTACATTTTGATATTTCATGTTCAGTATATAAGATATATTTGGTGTCCTTTTGATATTTTATGTAAATTATATAATATATATTTGGTGTAGTTTGTGATATTTTACATAGGGTGTGTAATATATATTTACTGTACTTTTTGGTATTTTCTTTACAGTAAATAATATATATTTGGTGTAATATTTGATATTTTATGTACAGTATATTAAATATAATTAGTGTAGTTTTGATAGTTTATTTACATTATATATAACACATATTTGGTGTACATTTTGATATATTATGTACAGTATGTAATATATATTTACTGTAATTTTTGATAATTTATTTACTGTATATAAAATGTATTTGGTGTACTTTTAGTTAATATTATATGTACAATATATGAAATATATTTACTGTACTTTTTGATATTTTATGTACAGTATAATATATATATTTGGTGTCCTTTTGATATTTTATGTAAATTATATAATATATATTTGGTGTACATTGTGATATTTTACATAGGGTGTGTAATATATATTTACTGTACTTTTTGGTATTTTATTTACAGTAAATAATATACATTTGGTTTAATTTTTGATATTTTATGTACAGTATATTAAATATAATTACTGCAGTTTTTGATAGTTTATTTACAGTATATAAAACACAAATTTGGTGTACTTTTTGATATTTTATGTACAGAATGTAATATATATTTACTGTACATTTGATATTTTATTTACAGTATATAAAATGTATTTGGTGTACTTTTAGTTAATATTATATGTACAATATATGAAATCTATTTACTGTACATTTTGATATTTCATGTTCAGTATATAAGATATAATTGGTGTCCTTTTGATATTTTATGGAAATTATATAATATATATTTGGTGTAGTTTGTGATATTTTACATAGGGTGTGTAATATATATTTACTGTACTTTTTGGTATTTTCTTTACAGTAAATAATATATATTTGGTGTAATTTTTGATATTTTATGTACAGTATATTAAATATAATTAGTGTAGTTTTGATAGTTTATTTACAGTATATATAACACATATTTGGTGTACTTTTTGATATTTTATGTACAGTATGTAATATAGATTTACTGTAATTTTTGATAATTTATTTACAGTATATGAAATGTATTTGGTGTACTTTTAGTTAATATTATATGTACAATATATGAAATATATTTACTGTACTTTTTGATATTTTATGTACAGTATATAAGATATATTTGGTGTCCTTTTGATATTTTATGTAAATTATATAATATATATTTGGTGTAGATTGTGATATTTTACATAGGGTGTGTAATATATATTTACTGTACTTTTTGATATTATATTTACAGTAAATAATATACATTTGGTTTAAATTTTGATATTTTATGTACAGTATATTAAATATAATTACTGCAGTTTTTGATAGTTTATTTACAGTATATAAAACACAAATTTGGTGTACTTTTTGATATTTTATGTACAGAATGTAATATATATTTACTGTACATTTTGATAATTTATTTACAGTATATAAAATGTATTTGGTGTACTTTTAGTTAATATTATATGTACAATATAGGAAATATACTTACTGTACATTTTGATATTTCATGTACACTATATAAGATATATTTGGTGTCCTTTTGATATTCTATGTAAATTATATAATATATATTTGGTGTAGTTTGTGATATTTTACATAGGGTGTGTAATATATATTTACTGTATTTTTGGTATTTTCTTTACAGTAAATAATATATATTTGGTGTAATTTTTGATATTTTATGTACAGTATATTAAATATAATTAGTGTAGTTTTGATAGTTTATTTATAGTATATATAACACATATTTGGTGTACATTTTGATATTTTATGTACAGTATGTAATATATATTTACTGTAATTTTTGATATTTTTTTACTGTATATAAAATGTATTTGGTGTACTTTTAGTTAATATTATATGTACAATATATGAAATATATTTACTGTACATTTTGATATTTTATGTACAGTATATAATCTATATTTGGTGTCCTTTTGATATTTTATGTAAATTATATAATATATATTTTGTGTAGATTGTGATATTTTACATAGGGTGTGTAATATATATTTACTGTACTTTTTGGTATTTTCTTTACAGTAAATAATATATATTTGGTGTAATTTTTGATATTTTATGGACAGTATATTAAATATAATTAGTGTAGTTTTGATAGTTTATTTACAGTATATATAACACATATTTGGTGTACTTTTTGATATTTTATGTACAATATGTAATATATATTTACTGTAATTTTTGATAATTTATTTACAGTATATAAAATGTATTTGGTGTACTTTTAGTTAATATTATATATACAATATATGAAATATATTTACTGTACATTTTGATATTTTACGTACAGTATAGAAGATATATTTGGTGTCCTTTTGATATTTTATGTAAATTATATAATATATATTTGGTGAAGTTTGTGATATTTTACATAGGGTGTGTAATATATATTTAGTGTACTTTTTGATATTTTATTTACAGTATATAATATACATTTGGTGTAATTTTTGATATTTTATGTACAGTATATTAAATATAATTACTGTAGTTTTTGATAGTTTATTTACAGTATATATTACACATATTTGGTGTACTTTTTGATATTTTATGCACAGTATGTAATTTATATTTACTGTATATTTGATATTTTATTTACAGTATATAAAATGTATTTGGTGTACTTTTAGTTAATATTATATGTACAATATAGGAAATATATTTACTGTACATTTTGATATTTAATGTACACTATATAAGATATATTTGGTGTCCTTTTGATATTTTATGTAAATTATATAATATGTATTTGGTGTAAATTGTGATATTTTACATAGGGTGTGAAAGATATATTTACTGTACTTTTTGATATTTTATTCACATTTAATAATATACATTTGGTTTAATTTTTGATATTTTATGTACAGTATATAAAATATAATTACTGCAGTTTTTGATAGTTTATTTACAGTATATAAAACACAAATTTGGTGTACTTTTTGATATTTTATGTACAGAATGTAATATATATTTACTGTACATTTTGATATTTTATTTACAGTATATAAAATGTATTTGGTGTACTTTTAGTTAATATTATATGTACAATATATGAAATATATTTACTGTACATTTTGATATTTCATGTTCAGTATATAAGATATATTTGGTGTCCTTTTGATATTTTATGTAAATTATATAATATATATTTGGTGTAGTTTGTGATATTTTACATAGGGTGTGTAATATATATTTACTGTACTTTTTGGTATTTTCCTGACAGTAAATAATATATATTTGGTGTAATTTTTGATATTTTATGTACAGTATATTAAATAAAATTAGTGTAGTTTTGATAGTTTATTTACAGTATATATAACACATATTTGGTGTACTTTTTGTTATTTTATGTACAGTATGTAATATATATTTACTGTAATTTTTGATAATTAATTTACAGTATATAAAATGTAATTGTTGTACTTTTAGTTAATATTATATATACAATATATGAAATATATTTACTGTACATTTTGATATTTTATGTACAGTATATAATATATATTTGGTGTCCTTTTGATATTTTATGTAAATTATATAATATATATTTGGTGAAGTTTGTGATATTTTACATAGGGTGTGTAATATATATTTACTGTACTTTTTGATATTTTATTTACAGTATATAATATAGATTTGGTGTAATTTTTGATATTTTATGTACAGTATATTAAATATAATTACTGTAGTTTTTGATAGTTTATTTACATTATATATAACACATATTTGGTGTACTTTTTGATATTTTATGTACAGTATGTAATATATATTTACTGTATTTTTGATATTTTATTTACAGTATATAAAATGTATTTGGTGTACTTTTAGTTAATATTATATGTACAATATAGGAAATATATTTACTGTACATTTTGATATTTTATGTACACTATATAAGATATATTTGGTGTCCTTTTGATATTTTATGTAAATTATATAATATATATTTGGTGTAGTTTGTGATATTTTACATAGGGTGTGTAATATATATTTACTGTACTTTTTGGTATTTTCTTTACTGTAAATAATATATATTTGGTGTAATTTTTGATATTTTATGTACAGTATATTAAATATAATTAGTGTAGTTTTGATAGTTTAATTACAGTATATATTACACATATTTGGTGTACTTTTTGATATTTTATGTACAGTATCTAATATATATTTACTGTATTTTTGTTCCTTTATTTAGAGTATATAAAATGTATTTGGTGTACTATTAGTTAATATTATATGTACAATATAGGAAATATATTTACTGTACATTTTGATATTTTATGTACACTATATAAGATATATTTGGTGTCCTATGATATTTTATGTAAATTATATAATATATATTTGATGTAGATTGTGATATTTTACATAGGGTGTGTAAGATATATTTACTGTACTTTTTGATATTTTATTTACAGTAAATAATATACATTTGGTGTAATTTTTGATATTTTATGTACAGTATATTATATATAATTACTGTGGATTTGATAGTTTATTTACACTATATATTACACATATTTGGTGTACTTTTTGATATTTTATGTAAAGTATGTAATATATATTTACTCTACTATTTGATATTTTATTTACAGTATATAAAATGTATTTGGTGTACTTTTAGTTAATATTATATGTACAACATATGAAATATATTTACGGTACATTTTGATATTTTATGTTCAGCATATAAGGTATATATGGTGTCCTTTTGATATTTTATGTAAATTACAAAATATAAATTTGGTGAAGATTGTGATATTTTACATAGGGTGTGTAATATATATTTACTGTACATTTTGATATTTTATTTACACTATATAAAATATATTTGGTGTACTTTTAGTTAACATTATATGTACAATATATGAAATATATTTACTGTAATTTTGATATTTTATGTACAGTATATAAGATATATTTGGTGTCCTTTTGATATTTTATGTAAATTATATAATATATATTTGGTGTAGATTGTGATATTTTACATAGGGTGTGTAAGATATATTTACTGTACATTTTGATATTTTATTTACAATAAATAATATACATTTGGTGTAATTTTTGATATTTTATGTACAGTATATTAAATGTAATTACTGCAGTTTTTGATAGTTTATTTACAGTATATAAAACACAAATTTGGTGTACTTTTTGATATTTTATGTACAGAATGTAATATATATTTACTGTACATTTTGATATTTTATTTACAGTATATAAAATGTATTTGGTGTACTTTTAGTTAATATTATATGTACAATATATGAAATATATTTACTGTACATTTTGATATATTCGGTTCAGTATATAAGGTATATTTGGTGTCCTTTTGATATTTTATGTAAATTATATAATATATATTTGGTGTAGTTTGTGATATTTTACATAGGGTGTGTAATATATATTTACTGTACTATTTGGTATTTTATTTACAGTAAATAATATACATTTGGTGTAATTTTTGATATTTTATGTACAGTATATTAAATATAATTACTGTAGTTTTTGATAGTTTATTTCCAGTATATATAACACATATTTGGTGTACTTTTTGATGTTTTATGTACAGTATGTAATATATATTTACTGTACTTTTTGATATTTTATTTACAGTATATAAAATGTATTTGTGTACTTTTAGTTAATATTATATGTACAATATATGAAATATATTTACTGTACATTTTGATATTTTATGTTCAGTATATAAGGTATATTTGGTGTCCTTTTGATATTTTATGTAAATTACATAATATATATTTGGTGTAGATTGTCATACTTTACATAGTGTGTGTAATATATATTTACTGTACATTTTGATATTTTATTTACACTATATAAAATGTATTTGGTGTACTTTTAGTTAACATTATATGTACAATATATGAAATATATTTACTGTAATTTTGATATTTTATGTACAGTATATAAGATATATTTGGTGTCCTTTTGATATTTTATGTAAATTATATAATATATATTTGGTGTAGATTTTGATATTTTACATAGGGTGTGTAATATATATTTACTGTAATTTTTGATATTTTATTTACAGTAAATAATATACATTTAGTGTAATTTTTGATATTTTATGTACAGTATGTTAAATATAATTACTGTAGTATTTGATAGTTTATTTACAGTATATATAACACATATCTGGTGTACTTTTTGATATTTTATTTACAGTATGTAATATATATTTACTGTAATTTTTGGTAAATTATTTACAGTATATAAAATGTATTTGGTGTACTTTTAGTTAATATTATATATACAATATATGAAATATATTTACTCTAAATTTTGATATTTTATGTACAGTATAGAAGATATATTTGGTGTCCTTTTGATATTTTATGTAAATTATATAATATATATTTGGTGAAGTTTGTGATATTTTACATAGTGTGTGTAATATATATTTACTGTACTTTTTGATATTTTATTTACAGTATATAGTATACATTAGGTTTAATTTTTGATATTTCATATACAGTATATTAAATATAATTACTGTAGTTTTTGATAGTTTATTTACAGTATATATTACACATATTTGTTGTACATTTTGATATTTTATGTACAGTATGTAATATATATTTACTGTACTTTTTGATATTTAATTACAGTATATAACATGTATTTGGTGTACTTTTAGTTAATATTATATGTACAATATATGAAATATATTTACTGTACATTTTGATATTTTATGTACACTATATAAGATATATTTGGTGTCCTTTTGATATTTTATGTAAATTATATAATATATATTTGGTGTAGATTGTGATATTTTACATAGGGTGTGTAAGATATATTTACTGTTCTTTTTGATATTTTATTTATAGTAAATAACGTACATTTGGTTTAATTTTTGATATTTTATGTACAGTATATTAAATATAATTACTGCAGTTTTTGATAGTTTATTTACAGTATATATAACACATATTTGGTGTACTTTTTGATATTTTATGTACAGAATGTAATATATATTTACTGTACTTTTTGATATTTTATTTACAGTATGTAAAATGTATTTGTTGTACTTTTAGTTAATATTATATGTACAATACATGAAATATATTTACTGTAATTTTTGATATTTTATGTAGAGTATAGAAGATATATTTGGTGTCCTTTTGATATTTTATGTAAATTACATAATATATATTTGTTGTAGTTTGTGATATTTTACGTAGGGTGTGTAATATATATTTACTGTAATTTTTGATATTTTATTTACAGTAAATAATATACATTTGGTGTAATTTTTGATATTTTATGTACAGTATATTAACTATATTTACTGTAGTTTTTGATTGTTTATTTACAGTATATATAACACATATTTGGTGTACTTTTTGATATTTTATGTACAGTATGTAATATATATTTACTGTAATTGTTGATAATTTATTTACAGTATATAAAATGTATTTGGTGTACTTTTAGTTAATATTATATATACAATATATGAAATATATTTACTGTACTTTTTGATATTTTATGTACAGTATGGAAGATATATTTGGTGTCCTTTTGATATTTTATGTAAATTATATAATATATATTTGGTGTAGTTTGTGATATTTTACATAGGGTGTGTAATGTATATTTACTGTACTTTTTGATATTTTATTTACAGTATATAGTATACATTTGGTGTAATATTTGATATTTTATGTACATTATATTAAATATAATTACTGTAGTTTTTGATAGTTTATTTACAGTATATATAACACATATTTGGTGTACTGTTTGATATTTTATGTACAGTATGTAATATATATTTACTGTAATTTTTGATATTTTATTTTCAGTATACAAAATGTATTTGGTGTACTTTTAGTTAATAATATATGTACAAGGTATGAAATATATATACTGTACTTTTTGATATTTTATGTAAAATATATAAGATATATTTGGTGTCCTTTTTATATTCTATGTAAATTATATAATATATAATTGTTGTAATTTTTGATATTTTACATAGGGTGTGTAGTATATATTTACTGTCCTTTTTGATATTTTATTTACAGTATTTCATTTATATTTGGTGTAATTTTTGATATTTTATATACAGTACATTGAATATGATTACTGTAGTTTTTGATATTTACAGTATATATAACACATATTTGGTGTACTTTTTGATATTTTATGTACAGTATGTAATATATATTTACTGTACTTTTTGATATTTTATTTACAGTATATAAAAAGTATTACATGTACTTTTAGTAAATATTAAATGTACACTATATGAAATATATTTACTGTACTTTTTGATAATTTATCTACAGTGTATAATATATATTTGGTGTCCTTTTGATATTTTATGTGAATTTTATAATATATATTTGGTGTAGTTTTTGATATTTTACATATGGTGTGTAATATATATTTACTGTAATTTTTGATATTTTATTTACAGTTAATAATATACATTTGGTGTAATTCTTGATATTATATTTACAGTATATTATATATAATTACTGTAGTTTTTGATTGTTTATTTACAGTATATATAACACATATTTGGTGTACTATTTGATATTTTATATACAGTATGTAATATATATTTACTGTAATTGTTGATAATTTATTTACAGTATATAAAATGTATTTGGTGTACTTTTAGTTAATATTATATATACAATATATGAAATATATTTACTGTACTTTTTGATGTTTCATGTTCAGTATATAAGGTATATTTGGTGTCCTTTTGATATATTATGTAAATTATATAATATATATGGTGTAGTTTCTGATATTTTACATAGGGTGCGTAATATATATTTACTGAAATTTTTGATATTTTATTTACAGTAAATAATATATATTTGGTGTAATTTTTGATATTTTATGTACAGTATATTAACTATAATTAGCGTAGTTTTGATAGTTTATTTACAGTCTATATAACACATATTTGGTGTACTTTTTCATATTTTATGTACAGTATTTAATATATACTTACTGTACTATTTGATATTTTATTTACAGTATATAAAATGTATTTGATGTACTTTTAGCTAATATTATATGTACAATACATGAAATATATTTACTGTACATTTTGATATTTTATGTACAGTATATATGAGATATTTGGTGTCCTTTTTATATTTTATGTAAATTATATAATATATATTTGGAGTAGAATGTGATATTTTACATAGGGTGTGTAAGATATATTTACTGTTCTTTTTGATATTTTATTTACAGTAAATAACGTACATTTGGTGTAATTTTTGATATTTCATGTACAGTATATTTAATATAATTACTGCAGTTTTTGATAGTTTATTTACAGTATATATAACACATATTTGGTGTACTTTTTGATATTTTATGTACAGAATGTAATATATACTGTACTTTTTGATATTTTATTTACAGTATATAAAATGAATTTGGTGTACTTTTATTTAGTATTATATGTACAATATATGAAATATATTTACTGTATTTTTGATATTTTATGTACAGGATATAAGATATATTTGGTGTCCTTTTGATATTTTTTTAAATTATATAATATATATTTGGTGTAGTTTTTGATATTTTACATAGTGTGTGTCATATATATTCACTGTCTTTTTGAAATTTTATTTACAGTATATAATATACATTTGGTGTAATTTTTGATATTTTATGTACAGTATATTAAATATAATTACTGTAGATTTTGATAGTTTATTTACAGTATATATAACACATATTTGGTGTACTTTTTGATAATTTATGTACAGTATGTAATATATATTCACTGTAATTTTTGATATTTTATTTACACTATATAAAATGTATTTGGTGTACTTTTAGTTAATATTATATATACAATATATGAAATACATTTACTGTAATTTTTGATATTTTATGTACAGTATATAAGATATATTTGGTGTCCTTTGGATATTTTATGTAAATTATATAATATATATTTGTTGTAGATTGTGATATTTTACATATGGGGTGCAATATATATTTACAGTACTTTTTGATATTTTATTTACAGTAAATAATATACATTTGGTGTAATTTTTGATATTTTATGTACAGTATATTAAATGTAATTACTGAAGTTTTTTATAGTTTATTTACAGTATATATAACACATATTTGGTGTACTTTTTGATATTTTATATACAGTATGTAATATATATTTACTGTATATTTTGATATTTTATTTACAGTATATAAAATATATTTGGTGTATTTTTATTTAATATTATATGTACCATATATGAAATATATTTACTGTACATTTTGATATTTTATGTACAGTATATAAGATATAATTCGTGTCCTTTTGATATTTTATGTAAGTTATATAATATATATTTGGTGTAGATTGTGATATTTTACATAGGGTGTGTAAGATATATTTACTGTACTTTTTGATATTTTATTTACAGTAAATAATATACATTTGGTGTAATTTTTGATATTTTATGTACAGTATATTAAATATAATTACTGCAGTTTTTGATAGTTTATTTACAGTATATATAACACATATTTGGTGTACTTTTTGATATTTTATGTACAGTATCTAATATATATTTACTGTACTTTTTGATATTTTATTTTCAGTATACAAAATGTATTTGGTGTACTTTTAGTTAATAATATATGTACAATGTATAAAATATATATACTGTACTTTTTGATATTTTATGTACAATACATAAGATATATTTGGTGTCCTTTTTATATTCTATGTAAATTATATAATATATATTTGGTGTAGTTTGTGATATTTTACATAGGGTGTGTAATATATATTTACTGTACTTTTTGATATTTTATTTACAGTATATAATATACATTTGGTGTAATTTTTGATATTTTATGTACAGTATATTAAATATACTTACTGTAGTTTTTGATAGTTTATTTACAGTATATATTACACATATTTGGTGTACTTTTTGATATTTTATGTACAGTATGTAATATATATTTACATTATTTTTGATATTTTATTTACAGTATATAAAATGTATTTGGTGTACTTTTAGTTAATATTATATGTACAATATAGGAAATATATTTACTGTACATTTTGATATTTTATGTACACTATATAAGATATATTTGGTGTCCTTTTGATATTTTATGTAAATTATATAATATATATTTGGTGTAGACTGTGATATTTTACATAGGGTGTGTAACATATATTTACTGTATTTTTGATATTTTATTTACAGTAAATAATATACATTTGGTGTAATTTTTGATATTTTATGTACAGTATATTAAATATAATTACTGCAGTTTTTGATAGTTTATTTACAGTATATAAAACACAAATTTGGTGTACTTTTTGATATTTCATGTACAGAATGTAATATATATTTACTGTACATTTTGATATTTTATTTACAGTATATAAAATGTATTTGGTGTACTTTTAGTTAATGTTATATGTACAATATATGAAATCTATTTACTGTACATTTTGATATTTCATGTTCAGTATATAAGATATATTTGGTGTCCTTTTGATATTTTATGTAAATTATATAATATATATTTGGTGTAGTTTGTGATATTTTACATAGGGTGTGTAATATATATTTACAGTACTTTTTGGTATTTTCTTTACAGTAAATAATATATATTTGGTGTAATTTTTGATATTTTATGTACAGTTTATTAAATATAATTAGTGTAGTTTTGATAGTTTATTTACAGTATATATAACACATATTTGGTGTACTTTTTGATATTTTATGTACAGTATGTAATATATATTTATTGTAATTTTTGATAATTCATTTACAGTATATAAAATGTATTTGGTGTACTTTTAGTTAATATTATATATACAATATATGAAATATATTTACTGTACATTTTTATATTTTATGTACAGTATAGAAGATATATTTGGTGTCCTTTTGATATTTTATGTAAATTATATAATATATATTTGGTGAAGTTTGTGATATTTTACATAGGGTGTGTAATATATATTTACTGTACTTTTTGGTATTTTCTTTACAGTAAATAATATATATTTCGTGTAATTTTTGATATTTTATGTACAGTATATTAAATATAATTACTGCAGTTTTTGATAGTTTATTTACAGTATATATAACACATATTTGGTGTACTTTTTGATATTTTATGTACACTATGTAATATATATTTACTGTAATTTTTGATATTTTATTTACAGTATATAAAATGTATTTGGTGTACTTTTAGTTAATATTACATGTACAATATACGAAATATATTTACTGTACTTTTTGATATTTTATGTACAGTATAGAAGATATATTTGGTGTCCTTTTGTTATTGTATGTAAATTATATAATATATATTTGGTGTAGTTTGTGATATTTTACGTAGGGTTTGTAATGTACATTTACTGTACTTTTTGATATTCTATTTACAGTATATAACATACATTTGGTGTAATATTTGATATTTTATGTACAGTATATTAAATATAATTACTGTAGTTTTTGATAGTTTATTTACAGTATATATTACACATATTTGGTGTACTTTTTGATATTTTATGTACAGTAGGTGATATATATTTACTGTACTTTTTGATATTTTATTTTCAGTATACAAAATGTATTTGGTGTACTTTTAGTTAATAATATATGTACAATATATGAAATATATATACTGTACTTTTTGATATTTTATGTACAATTAATAAGATATATTTGGTGTCCTTTTAATATTCTATGTAAATTATATAATATATATTTGGTGTAATTTTTGATATTTTACATAGGGTGTGTAGTATATATTTACTGTCCTGTTTGATATTTTATTTACAGTATTTAATTTATATTTGGTGTAATTTTTGATATTTTATATACAGTACATTGAATATGATTACTGTAGTTTTTGATATTTACAGTATATATAACACATATTTGGTGTACTTTTTGATATTTTATGTACAGTATGTAATATATATTTACTGTACTTTTTGATATTTTATTTACAGTATATAAAATGTATTTGGTGTACTTTTAGTTAATATTATATGAACAATATATGAAATATATTTACTGTACTTTTGATATTTTGTGTACAATATAGAAGATATATTTGGTGTCCTTTTGATATTTTATGTAAATTATATGATATATATTTGGTGTCGTTTTTGATATTTTATATAGGGTGTGTCATATATATTTACTGTACTTTTTGATATATTATTTACAGTATATAATATACATTTGGTGTAATTTTTGATATTTTATGAACAGTATGGTAAATATAAATACTGTAGTTTTTGGTAGATTATTTACAGTATATATACCACATATTTGGTGTACTTTTTGATATTTTATGTACAGTATGTAATATATATTTACTGTAATTTTTGATAATTTATTTACAGTATGTAAAATGCATTTGGTGTACTTATAGTTAATACTATATATACAATATAGGAAATATATTTACTGTATTTTTCATATTTTTTGTACAGTATAGAAGATATATTTGGTGTCCTTTTGATATTTTATGTAAATTATATAATATATATTTGGTGTAGTTTTTGATATTTTACATAGTGTATGTTATATATATTTACTGTACTTTTTGATATTTTATTTACAGTAAATAATATACATATGGTGTTAATTTTTGATATTTTATGTACAGTATATTAAATATAATTACTGTAGATTTTTATAGTTTATTTACAGTATATATAACACATATTTGGTGTACTTTTTGATACTTTATGTACTGTATGTAATATATATTTACTGTACTTTTTGATATTTTATTTACAGTACATGAAATGTAGTTGGTGTACTTTTAGTTAATATTATATGTACAATATATGAAATATATTTACTGTACTTTTTGATATTTTATGTACAGTATATAATATATATTTGGTGTCCTTTTGATATTTTATGTGAATTTTATAATATATATTTAGTGAAGTTTTTGATATTTTCCATAGGGTGTGTAATGTATATTTACTGTAATTTTTGATATTTTATTTACAGTAAATATTATACATTTGGTGTAATTTTTGATATTTTAGGTACAGTATATTAAATATAATTACTGTAGTTTTTGATTGTGTATTTACAGTTTATATAACACATATTTGGTGTACTTTTTGATATTTTATGTACAGTATATAATATATATTTACTGTAATTTTTGATAATTTATTTACAGTATATAAAATGTATTTGGTGTACTTTTAGCTAATATTATATATACAATATATGAAATATATTTACTGTACATTTTGATATTTTATGTACAGTATAGAAGATATATTTGGTGTCCTTTTGATATTTTATGTAAATTATATAATATATATTTGGTGTAGTTTGTGATATTTTACATAGGGTGTGTAATGTATATTTACTGTACTTTTTGATATTTTATTTACAGTATATAATATACATTTGGTGTAATATTTGATATTTTATGTACAGTATATTAAATATAATTAATGTAGTTTTTGATAGTTTATTTACAGTATATATAACACATATTTGGTGTACTTTTTGATATTTTATGTACAGTATGTAATATATATTTACTGTAATTGTTGATAATTTATTTACAGTATATAAAATGTATTTGGTGTACTTTTAGTTAATATTATATATACAATACATGAAATATATTTACTGTACTTTTTGATATTTTATGTACAGTATGGAAGATATATTTGGTGTCCTTTTGATATTTTATGTAAATTATATAATATATATTTGGTGTAGTTTGTGATATTTTACATAGGGTGTGTAATTTATATTTACTGTAGTTTTTGATATTTTATTTAGAGTATATAATATACATTTGGTGTAATATTTGATATTTTATGTACAGTATATTAAATATAATTACTGTAGTTTTTGATAGTTTATTTCCAGTATATATAACACATATTTGGTGTACTTTTTCATATTTTATGTACAGTATGTAATATATATTTACTGTAATTTTTGATAATTTATTTACAGTATACAAAATGTATTTGGTGTACTTTTAGTTAATATTATATGTACAATATATGAAATATATTTACTGTACTTTTTGATATTTTATGTACAGTATAGAAGATATATTTGGTGTCCTTTTGATATTTTATGTAAATTATATAATATATATTTGGTGTAGATTGTGATATTTTACATATGGTGTGCACTATATATTTACTGTACTTTTTGATATTTTATTTACAGTAAATAATATACATTTGGTGTAATTTTTGATATTTTATGTACAGTATATTAAATATAATTACTGTAGTATTTTATAGTTTATTTACAGTATATATAACACATATTTGGTGTACTTTTTGATATTTTATGTAGAGTATGTAATATATATTTACTGTACTTTTTGATATTTTATTTACAGTATATAAAATGTATTTGGTGTTCTTTTAGTTAATATTATATGTACAATATATGAAATATATTTACTGTACATTTTGATATTTTATGTTCAACATATAAGGTATATATGGTGTCCTTTTGATATTTTATGTAAATTACATAATATAAATTTGGTGTAGATTGTGATATTTTACATAGGGTGTGTAATATATATTTACTGTACATTTTGATATTTTATTTACACTATATAAAATATATTTGGTGTACTTTTAGTTAACATTATATGTACAATATATGAAATATATTTACTGTAATTTTGATATTTTATGTACAGTATATAAGATATATTTGGTGTCCTTTTGATATTTTATTTAAATTATACAATATATATTTGGTGTAGATTGTGATATTTTACATAGGGTGTGTAAGATATATTTACTGTACTTTTTGATATTTTATTTACAGTAAATAATATTCATTTGATGTAATTTTTGATATTTTATGTACAGTATATTAAATATAATTACTGCAGTTTTTGATAGTTTATTTACAGTATATAAAACACAAATTTGGTGTACTTTTTGATATTTTATGTACAGAATGTAATATATATTTACTGTACATTTTGATAATTTATTTACAGTATATAAAATGTATTTGGTGTACTTTTAGTTAATATTATATGTACAATATATGAAATATATTTACTGTACATTTTGATATTTCATGTTCAGTATATAAGATATATTTGGTGTCCTTTTGATATTTTATGTAAATTATATAATATATATTTGGTGTAGTTTGTGATATTTTACATAGGGTGTGTAATATATATTTACTGTATTTTTGGTATTTTCTTTACAGTAAATAATATATATTTGGTGTAATTTTTGATATTTTATGTACAGTATATTAAATATAACTAGTGTAGTTTTGATAGTTTATTTACAGTATATATAACACATATTTGGTGTACTTTTTGATATTTTATGTACAGTATGTAATATATATACTGTAATTTTTGATAATTTATTTACTGTATATAAAATGTATTTGGTGTACTTTTAGTTAATATTATATGTACAATATATGAAATATATTTACTGTATATTTTGATATTTTATGTACAGTATATAATCTATATTTGGTATCCTTTTGATATTTTATGTAAATTATATAATATATATTTGGTGTAGATTGTGATATTTTACATAGGGTGTGTAATATATATTTACTGTACTTTTTGGTATTTTCTTTACAGTAAATAATATATATTTGGTGTAATTTTTGATATTTTATGTACAGTATATTAAATATAATTAGTGTAGTTTTGATAGTTTATTTACAGTATATATAACACATATTTGGTGTACTTTTTGATATTTTATGTACAGTATGTAATATATATTTACTGTAATTTTTGATAATTTATTTACAGTATATAAAATGTATTTGGTGTACTTTTAGTTAATATTATATATACAATATATGAAATATATTTACTGTACATTTTGATATTTTATGTACAGTATATAAGATATATTTGGTGTCCTTTTGATATTTTATGTAAATTATATAATATATATTTGGTGAAGTTTGTGATATTTTACATAGGGTGTGTAATATATATTTATTGTACTTTTTGATATTTTATTTACAGTATATAGTATACATTCGGTGTAATTTTTTATATTTTATGTACAGTATATTTAATATAATTAGTGTAGTTTTAACAGTTTATTTACAGTATATATAACACATATTTGGTGTACTTTTTGATATTTTTTGTACAGTATGTAATATAGATTTACTGTAATTTTTGATAATTTATTTACAGTATATGAAATGTATTTGGTGTACTTTTAGATAATATTATATGTACAATATATGAAATATATTTACTGTACTTTTTGATATTTTATGTACAGTATATAAGATATATTTGGTGTCCTTTTGATATTTTATGTAAATTATATAATATATATTTGGTGTAGATTGTGATATTTTACATAGGGTGTGTAAGATATATTTACTGTACTTTTTGATATTTTATTTACAGTAAATAATATTCATTTGATGTAATTTTTGATATTTTATGTACAGTATATTAAATATAATTACTGCAGTTTTTGATAGTTTATTTACAGTATATAAAACACAAATTTGGTGTACTTTTTGATATTTTATGTACAGAATGTAATATATATTTACTGTACATTTTGATATTTTATTTACAGTATATAAAATGTATTTGGTGTACTTTTAGTTAATATTATATGTACAATATATGAAATATATTTACTGTACATTTTGATATTTCATGTTCAGTATATAAGATATATTTGGTGTCCTTTTGATATTTTATGTAAATCATATAACATATATTTGGTGTAGTTTGTGATATTTTACATAGGGTGTGTAATATATATTTACTGTACTTTTTGGTATTTTCTTTACAGTAAATAATATATATTTGGTGTAATTTTTGATATTTTATGTACAGTATATTAAATATAATTAGTGTAGTTTTGATAGTTTATTTACAGTATATATAACACATATTTGGTGTACTTTTTGATATTTTATGTACAGTATGTAATATATATTTACTGTAATTTTTGATAATTTATTTACAGTATATAAAATGTATTTGGTGTACTTTTAGTTAACATTATATGTACAATATATGAAATATATTTACTGTAATTTTGATATTTTATGTACAGTATATAAGATATATTTGGTGTCCTTTTGATATTTTATGTAAATTATATAATATATATTTGGTGTAGATTGTGATATTTTACATAGGGTGTGTAAGATATATTTACTGTACTTTTTGATATTTTATTTACAGTAAATAATATACATTTGGTGTAATTTTTGATATTTTATGTACAGTATATTAAACATAATTACTGCAGTTTTTGATAGTTTATTTACAGTATATATAACACATATTTGGTGTACTTTTTGATATTTTATGTACAGAATGTAATATATATTTACTGTAATTTTTGATAATTTATTTACAGTATATAAAATGTATTTGGTGTACTTTTAGTTAATATTATATATACAATATATGAAATATATTTACTGTACATTTTGATATTTTATGTACAGTATATAAGATATATTTGGTGTCCTTTTGATATTTTATGTAAATTATATAATATATATTTGGTGAAGTTTGTGATATTTTACATAGGGTGTGTAATATATATTTATTGTACTTTTTGATATTTTATTTACAGTATATAGTATACATTCGGTGTAATTTTTTATATTTTATGTACAGTATATTTAATATAATTAGTGTAGTTTTAACAGTTTATTTACAGTATATATAACACATATTTGGTGTACTTTTTGATATTTTTTGTACAGTATGTAATATAGATTTACTGTAATTTTTGATAATTTATTTACAGTATATGAAATGTATTTGGTGTACTTTTAGATAATATTATATGTACAATATATGAAATATATTTACTGTACTTTTTGATATTTTATGTACAGTATATAAGATATATTTGGTGTCCTTTTGATATTTTATGTAAATTATATAATATATATTTGGTGTAGATTGTGATATTTTACATAGGGTGTGTAAGATATATTTACTGTACTTTTTGATATTTTATTTACAGTAAATAATATTCATTTGATGTAATTTTTGATATTTTATGTACAGTATATTAAATATAATTACTGCAGTTTTTGATAGTTTATTTACAGTATATAAAACACAAATTTGGTGTACTTTTTGATATTTTATGTACAGAATGTAATATATATTTACTGTACATTTTGATATTTTATTTACAGTATATAAAATGTATTTGGTGTACTTTTAGTTAATATTATATGTACAATATATGAAATATATTTACTGTACATTTTGATATTTCATGTTCAGTATATAAGATATATTTGGTGTCCTTTTGATATTTTATGTAAATCATATAACATATATTTGGTGTAGTTTGTGATATTTTACATAGGGTGTGTAATATATATTTACTGTACTTTTTGGTATTTTCTTTACAGTAAATAATATATATTTGGTGTAATTTTTGATATTTTATGTACAGTATATTAAATATAATTAGTGTAGTTTTGATAGTTTATTTACAGTATATATAACACATATTTGGTGTACTTTTTGATATTTTATGTACAGTATGTAATATATATTTACTGTAATTTTTGATAATTTATTTACAGTATATAAAATGTATTTGGTGTACTTTTAGTTAACATTATATGTACAATATATGAAATATATTTACTGTAATTTTGATATTTTATGTACAGTATATAAGATATATTTGGTGTCCTTTTGATATTTTATGTAAATTATATAATATATATTTGGTGTAGATTGTGATATTTTACATAGGGTGTGTAAGATATATTTACTGTACTTTTTGATATTTTATTTACACTAAATAATATACATTTGGTGTAATTTTTGATATTTTATGTACAGTATGTTATATATAATTACTGTGGATTTGATAGTTTATTTACAGTATATATAACACATATTTGGTGTACTTTTTGATATTTTATGTACAGTATGTAATATATATTTACTCTACTATTTGATATTTTATTTACAGTATATAAAATGTATTTGGTGTACTTTTAGTTAATATTATATGTACAATATATGAAATATATTTACGGTACATTTTGATATTTTATGTTCAGCATATAAGGTATATATGGTGTCCTTTTGCTATTTTATGTAAATTACATAATATAAATTTGGTGTAGATTGTGATATTTTACATAGGGTGTGTAATATATATTTACTGTACATTTTGATATTTTATTTACACTATATAAAATATATTTGGTGTACTTTTAGTTAACATTATATGTACAATATATGAAATATATTTACTGTAATTTTGATATTTTTTGTACAGTATATAAGATATATTTGGTGTCCTTTTGATATTTAATGTAAATTATATAATATATATTTGGTGTAGATTGTGATATTTTACATAGGTTGTGTAAGATATATTTACTGTACTTTTTGATATTTTATTTACAGTAAATAATATACATTTGGTTTAATTTTTGATATTTTATGTACAGTATATTAAATATAATTACTGCAGTTTTTGATAGTTTATTTACAGTATATAAAACACAAATTTGGTGTACTTTTTGATATTTTATGTACAGAATGTAATATATATTTGCTGTAACTTTTGATATTTTATTTACAGTATATAAAATGTATTTGGTGTACTTTTAGTTAATATTATATGTACAATATATGAAATATATTTACTGTACATTTTGATATTTCATGTTCAGTATATAAGATATATTTCGTGTCCTTGTGATATTTTATGTAAATTATATAACATATATTTGGTGTAGTTTGTGATATTTTACATAGGGTGTGTAATATATATTTACTGTACTTTTTGGTATTTTCTTTACAGTAAATAATATATATTTGGTGTAATTTTTGATATTTTATGTACAGTATATTAAATATAATTAGTGTAGATTTGATAGTTTATTTACAGTATATATAACACATATTTGCTGTACTTTTTGATATTTTATGTACAGTATGTAATATATATTTACTGTAATTTTTGATAATTTATTTACAGTATATAAAATGTATTTGGTGTACTTTTATTTAATATTATATATACAATATATGAAATATACTTACTGTACATTTTGATATTTTATGTACAGTATAGAAGATATATTTGGTGTCCTTTTGATATTTTATGTTAATTATATAATATATATTTGGTGAAGTTTGTGATATTGTACATAGGGTGTGTAATATATATTTACTGTACTTTTTGATATTTTATTTACAGTATATAATATGTATTTGGTGTACTTTTAGTTAACATTATATGTACAATATATGAAATCTATTTACTGTAATTTTGATATTTTATGTACAGTATATAAGATATATTTGGTGTCCTTTTGATATTTTATGTAAATTATATAATATATATTTGGTGTAGATTGTGATATTTTACATAGGGTGTGTAAGATATATTTACTGTACTTTTTGATATTTTATTTACAGTAAATAATATACATTTGGTGAAATTTTTGATATTTTATGTACAGTATATTAAACATAATTACTGCAGTTTTTGATAGTTTATTTACAGTATATATAACACATATTTGGTGTACTTTTTGATATTTTATGTACAAAATGTAATATATATTTACTGTACTTTTGATATTTTATTTACAGCATATAAAATGTATTTGGTGTACTTTTAGTTAATATTATATGTACAATATATGAAATATATTTACTGTACATTTTGATATTTCATGTTCAGTATATAAGGTATATATGGTGTCCTTTTGATATTTTATGTAAATTATATAATATATATTTGGTGTAGTTTGTGATATTTTACATAGGGTGTGTAAGATATATTTACTGTACTTTTTGATATTTTATTTACAGTAAATAATATACATTTGGTGTAATTTTTGATATTTTATGTACAGTATATTAAATATAATTACTGCAGTTTTTGATAGTTTATTTACAGTATATATAACACATATTTGGTGTACTTTTTGATATTTTATGTACAGAATGTAATATATATTTACTGTACTTTTGATATTTTATTTACAGTATATAAAATGTGTTTTGTGTACTTTTAGTTAATATTATATGTAGAATATATGAAATATATTTACTGTACATTTTGATATTTCATGTTCAGTATATAAGGTATATTTGGTGTCCTTTTGATATTTTATGTAAATTATAAAATATATATTTGGTGTAGTTTGTGATATTTTACATAGGGTGTGTAATATATATTTACTGTACTTTTTGGTATTTTCTTTACAGTAAATAATATATATTTGGTGTAATTTTTGATATTTTATGTACAGTATATTAAATATAATTAGTGTAGTTTTGATAGTTTATTTACAGTATATATTACACATATTTGGTGTACATTTTGATATTTTATGTACAGTATGTAATATATATTTACTGTATTTTTGATATTTTATTTACAGTATATAAAATGTATTTGGTGTACTTTTAGTTAATATTATATGTACAATATAGGAAATATATTTACTGTACATTTTGATATTTTATGTACACTATATAAGATATATTTGGTGTCCTTTTGATATTTTATGTAAATTATATAATATATATTTGGTGTAGATTGTGATATTTTACATAGGGAGTGTAAGATACATTTACTGTACTTTTTGATATTTTATTTACAGTAAATAACATTCCTTTGGTGTAATTTTTGATATTTTATGTACAGTATATTAAATATAATTACTGTAGTTTTTGATAGTTTATTTACAGTATATATTACACATATTTGGTGTACTTTTTGATATTTTATGTACAGTATGTAATATATATTTACTGTATTTTTGATATTTTATTTACAGTATATAAAATGTATTTGGTGTACTTTTAGTTAATGTTATATGTACAATATTGGAAATATATTTACTGTACATTTTGATATTTTATGTACACTATATTAGATATATTTGGTGTCCTTTTGATATTTTATGAAAATTATATAATATATTTTTGGTGTAGATTGTGATATTTTACATAGGGTGTGTAAGATATATTTACTGTACTTTTTGATATTTTATTTACAGTAAATAATATACATTTGGTGTAATTTTTGATATTTTATGTACAGTATATTAAATATAATTACTGCAGTTTTTGATAGTTTATTTACAGTATATAAAACACAAATTTGGTGTACTTTTTGATATTTTATGTACAGAATGTAATATATATTTACTGTAATTTTTGATAATTTATTTACAGTATATAAAATGAATTTGGTGTACTTTTAGTTAATATTATATATACAATATATGAAATATATTTACTGTACATTTTGATATTTTATGTACAGTATGGAAGATATATTTGGTGTCCTTTTGATATTTTATGTAAATTATATAATATGTATTTGGTGAAGTTTGTGATATTTTACATAGGGTGTGTAATATATATTTACTGTACTTTTTGATATTTTATTTACAGTATATAATATACATTTGGTGTAATTTTTGATATTTTATGTACAGTATATTAAATATAATTAGTGTAGTTTTGATAGTTTATTTACAGTATATATAACACATATTTGGTGTACTTTTTGATGTTTTATGTACAGTATGTAATATATGTTTACTGTAATTTTTGATAATGTATTTACAGTATATAAAATGTATTTGGTGTACTTTTAGTTAATATTATATGTACAATATATGAAATATATTTACTGTAGTTTTTGATATTTTATGTACAGTATATAAGATATACTTGGTGTCCTTTTGATATTTTATGTAAATTATATGATATATATTTGGTGTAAATTGTGATATTTTACATAGGGTGTGTAATATATATTTACTGTACTTTTTGATATTTTATTTACAGTAAATAATATACATTTGGTTTAATTTTTGATATTTTATGTACAGTATATTAAATATAATTACTGCAGTTTTTGATAGTTTATTTACAGTATATAAAACACAAATTTGGTGTACTTTTTGATATTTTATGTACAGACTGTAATATATATTTACTGTACATTTTGATATTTTATTTACAGTATATAAAATGTATTTGGTGTACTTTTAGTTAATATTATATGTTCAATATATGAAATATATTTACTGTACATTTTGATATTTCATGTTCAGTATATAAGATATATTTGGTGTCCTTTTGATATTTTATGTAAATTATATAATATATATTTGGTGTAGTTGGTGATATATTACATAGGGTGTGTAATATATATTTACTGTACTTTTTGGTATTTTCTTTACCGTAAATAATATACATTTGGTGTAATTTTTGATATTTTATGTACAGTATATTAAATATAATTACTGTAGTTTTTGATAGTTTATTTACATTCTATATAACACATATTTGGTGTACTTTTTGATATTTTATGTACAGTATATTAACTATAATTAGCGTAGTTTTGATAGTTTATTTACAGTCTATATAACACATATTTGGTGTACTTTTTCATATTTTATGTACAGTATTTAATATATACTTACTGTACTATTTGATATTTTATTTACAGTATATAAAATGTATTTGATGTACTTTTAGCTAATATTATATGTACAATACATGAAATATATTTACTGTACATTTTGATATTTTATGTACAGTATATATGAGATATTTGGTGTCCTTTTTATATTTTATGTAAATTATATAATATATATTTGGAGTAGAATGTGATATTTTACATAGGGTGTGTAAGATATATTTACTGTTCTTTTTGATATTTTATTTACAGTAAATAACGTACATTTGGTGTAATTTTTGATATTTCATGTACAGTATATTTAATATAATTACTGCAGTTTTTGATAGTTTATTTACAGTATATATAACACATATTTGGTGTACTTTTTGATATTTTATGTACAGAATGTAATATATACTGTACTTTTTGATATTTTATTTACAGTATATAAAATGAATTTGGTGTACTTTTATTTAGTATTATATGTACAATATATGAAATATATTTACTGTATTTTTGATATTTTATGTACAGGATATAAGATATATTTGGTGTCCTTTTGATATTTTTTTAAATTATATAATATATATTTGGTGTAGTTTTTGATATTTTACATAGTGTGTGTCATATATATTCACTGTCTTTTTGAAATTTTATTTACAGTATATAATATACATTTGGTGTAATTTTTGATATTTTATGTACAGTATATTAAATATAATTACTGTAGATTTTGATAGTTTATTTACAGTATATATAACACATATTTGGTGTACTTTTTGATAATTTATGTACAGTATGTAATATATATTCACTGTAATTTTTGATATTTTATTTACACTATATAAAATGTATTTGGTGTACTTTTAGTTAATATTATATATACAATATATGAAATACATTTACTGTAATTTTTGATATTTTATGTACAGTATATAAGATATATTTGGTGTCCTTTGGATATTTTATGTAAATTATATAATATATATTTGTTGTAGATTGTGATATTTTACATATGGGGTGCAATATATATTTACAGTACTTTTTGATATTTTATTTACAGTAAATAATATACATTTGGTGTAATTTTTGATATTTTATGTACAGTATATTAAATGTAATTACTGAAGTTTTTTATAGTTTATTTACAGTATATATAACACATATTTGGTGTACTTTTTGATATTTTATATACAGTATGTAATATATATTTACTGTATATTTTGATATTTTATTTACAGTATATAAAATATATTTGGTGTATTTTTATTTAATATTATATGTACCATATATGAAATATATTTACTGTACATTTTGATATTTTATGTACAGTATATAAGATATAATTCGTGTCCTTTTGATATTTTATGTAAGTTATATAATATATATTTGGTGTAGATTGTGATATTTTACATAGGGTGTGTAAGATATATTTACTGTACTTTTTGATATTTTATTTACAGTAAATAATATACATTTGGTGTAATTTTTGATATTTTATGTACAGTATATTAAATATAATTACTGCAGTTTTTGATAGTTTATTTACAGTATATATAACACATATTTGGTGTACTTTTTGATATTTTATGTACAGTATCTAATATATATTTACTGTACTTTTTGATATTTTATTTTCAGTATACAAAATGTATTTGGTGTACTTTTAGTTAATAATATATGTACAATGTATAAAATATATATACTGTACTTTTTGATATTTTATGTACAATACATAAGATATATTTGGTGTCCTTTTTATATTCTATGTAAATTATATAATATATATTTGGTGTAGTTTGTGATATTTTACATAGGGTGTGTAATATATATTTACTGTACTTTTTGATATTTTATTTACAGTATATAATATACATTTGGTGTAATTTTTGATATTTTATGTACAGTATATTAAATATACTTACTGTAGTTTTTGATAGTTTATTTACAGTATATATTACACATATTTGGTGTACTTTTTGATATTTTATGTACAGTATGTAATATATATTTACATTATTTTTGATATTTTATTTACAGTATATAAAATGTATTTGGTGTACTTTTAGTTAATATTATATGTACAATATAGGAAATATATTTACTGTACATTTTGATATTTTATGTACACTATATAAGATATATTTGGTGTCCTTTTGATATTTTATGTAAATTATATAATATATATTTGGTGTAGACTGTGATATTTTACATAGGGTGTGTAAGATATATTTACTGTATTTTTGATATTTTATTTACAGTAAATAATATACATTTGGTGTAATTTTTGATATTTTATGTACAGTATATTAAATATAATTACTGCAGTTTTTGATAGTTTATTTACAGTATATAAAACACAAATTTGGTGTACTTTTTGATATTTCATGTACAGAATGTAATATATATTTACTGTACATTTTGATATTTTATTTACAGTATATAAAATGTATTTGGTGTACTTTTAGTTAATGTTATATGTACAATATATGAAATCTATTTACTGTACATTTTGATATTTCATGTTCAGTATATAAGATATATTTGGTGTCCTTTTGATATTTTATGTAAATTATATAATATATATTTGGTGTAGTTTGTGATATTTTACATAGGGTGTGTAATATATATTTACAGTACTTTTTGGTATTTTCTTTACAGTAAATAATATATATTTGGTGTAATTTTTGATATTTTATGTACAGTTTATTAAATATAATTAGTGTAGTTTTGATAGTTTATTTACAGTATATATAACACATATTTGGTGTACTTTTTGATATTTTATGTACAGTATGTAATATATATTTATTGTAATTTTTGATAATTCATTTACAGTATATAAAATGTATTTGGTGTACTTTTAGTTAATATTATATATACAATATATGAAATATATTTACTGTACATTTTTATATTTTATGTACAGTATAGAAGATATATTTGGTGTCCTTTTGATATTTTATGTAAATTATATAATATATATTTGGTGAAGTTTGTGATATTTTACATAGGGTGTGTAATATATATTTACTGTACTTTTTGGTATTTTCTTTACAGTAAATAATATATATTTCGTGTAATTTTTGATATTTTATGTACAGTATATTAAATATAATTACTGCAGTTTTTGATAGTTTATTTACAGTATATATAACACATATTTGGTGTACTTTTTGATATTTTATGTACACTATGTAATATATATTTACTGTAATTTTTGATATTTTATTTACAGTATATAAAATGTATTTGGTGTACTTTTAGTTAATATTACATGTACAATATACGAAATATATTTACTGTACTTTTTGATATTTTATGTACAGTATAGAAGATATATTTGGTGTCCTTTTGTTATTGTATGTAAATTATATAATATATATTTGGTGTAGTTTGTGATATTTTACGTAGGGTTTGTAATGTACATTTACTGTACTTTTTGATATTCTATTTACAGTATATAACATACATTTGGTGTAATATTTGATATTTTATGTACAGTATATTAAATATAATTACTGTAGTTTTTGATAGTTTATTTACAGTATATATTACACATATTTGGTGTACTTTTTGATATTTTATGTACAGTAGGTGATATATATTTACTGTACTTTTTGATATTTTATTTTCAGTATACAAAATGTATTTGGTGTACTTTTAGTTAATAATATATGTACAATATATGAAATATATATACTGTACTTTTTGATATTTTATGTACAATTAATAAGATATATTTGGTGTCCTTTTTATATTCTATGTAAATTATATAATATATATTTGGTGTAATTTTTGATATTTTACATAGGGTGTGTAGTATATATTTACTGTCCTGTTTGATATTTTATTTACAGTATTTAATTTATATTTGGTGTAATTTTTGATATTTTATATACAGTACATTGAATATGATTACTGTAGTTTTTGATATTTACAGTATATATAACACATATTTGGTGTACTTTTTGATATTTTATGTACAGTATGTAATATATATTTACTGTACTTTTTGATATTTTATTTACAGTATATAAAATGTATTTGGTGTACTTTTAGTTAATATTATATGAACAATATATGAAATATATTTACTGTACTTTTGATATTTTGTGTACAATATAGAAGATATATTTGGTGTCCTTTTGATATTTTATGTAAATTATATGATATATATTTGGTGTCGTTTTTGATATTTTATATAGGGTGTGTCATATATATTTACTGTACTTTTTGATATATTATTTACAGTATATAATATACATTTGGTGTAATTTTTGATATTTTATGAACAGTATGGTAAATATAAATACTGTAGTTTTTGGTAGATTATTTACAGTATATATACCACATATTTGGTGTACTTTTTGATATTTTATGTACAGTATGTAATATATATTTACTGTAATTTTTGATAATTTATTTACAGTATGTAAAATGCATTTGGTGTACTTATAGTTAATACTATATATACAATATAGGAAATATATTTACTGTATTTTTCATATTTTTTGTACAGTATAGAAGATATATTTGGTGTCCTTTTGATATTTTATGTAAATTATATAATATATATTTGGTGTAGTTTTTGATATTTTACATAGTGTATGTTATATATATTTACTGTACTTTTTGATATTTTATTTACAGTAAATAATATACATATGGTGTTAATTTTTGATATTTTATGTACAGTATATTAAATATAATTACTGTAGATTTTTATAGTTTATTTACAGTATATATAACACATATTTGGTGTACTTTTTGATACTTTATGTACTGTATGTAATATATATTTACTGTACTTTTTGATATTTTATTTACAGTACATGAAATGTAGTTGGTGTACTTTTAGTTAATATTATATGTACAATATATGAAATATATTTACTGTACTTTTTGATATTTTATGTACAGTATATAATATATATTTGGTGTCCTTTTGATATTTTATGTGAATTTTATAATATATATTTAGTGAAGTTTTTGATATTTTCCATAGGGTGTGTAATGTATATTTACTGTAATTTTTGATATTTTATTTACAGTAAATATTATACATTTGGTGTAATTTTTGATATTTTAGGTACAGTATATTAAATATAATTACTGTAGTTTTTGATTGTGTATTTACAGTTTATATAACACATATTTGGTGTACTTTTTGATATTTTATGTACAGTATATAATATATATTTACTGTAATTTTTGATAATTTATTTACAGTATATAAAATGTATTTGGTGTACTTTTAGCTAATATTATATATACAATATATGAAATATATTTACTGTACATTTTGATATTTTATGTACAGTATAGAAGATATATTTGGTGTCCTTTTGATATTTTATGTAAATTATATAATATATATTTGGTGTAGTTTGTGATATTTTACATAGGGTGTGTAATGTATATTTACTGTACTTTTTGATATTTTATTTACAGTATATAATATACATTTGGTGTAATATTTGATATTTTATGTACAGTATATTAAATATAATTAATGTAGTTTTTGATAGTTTATTTACAGTATATATAACACATATTTGGTGTACTTTTTGATATTTTATGTACAGTATGTAATATATATTTACTGTAATTTTTGATAATTTATTTACAGTATATAAAATGTATTTGGTGTACTTTTAGTTAATATTATATATACAATACATGAAATATATTTACTGTACTTTTTGATATTTTATGTACAGTATGGAAGATATATTTGGTGTCCTTTTGATATTTTATGTAAATTATATAATATATATTTGGTGTAGTTTGTGATATTTTACATAGGGTGTGTAATTTATATTTACTGTAGTTTTTGATATTTTATTTAGAGTATATAATATACATTTGGTGTAATATTTGATATTTTATGTACAGTATATTAAATATAATTACTGTAGTTTTTGATAGTTTATTTCCAGTATATATAACACATATTTGGTGTACTTTTTGATATTTTATGTACAGTATGTAATATATATTTACTGTAATTTTTGATAATTTATTTACAGTATACAAAATGTATTTGGTGTACTTTTAGTTAATATTATATGTACAATATATGAAATATATTTACTGTACTTTTTGATATTTTATGTACAGTATAGAAGATATATTTGGTGTCCTTTTGATATTTTATGTAAATTATATAATATATATTTGGTGTAGATTGTGATATTTTACATATGGTGTGCAATATATATTTACTGTACTTTTTGATATTTTATTTACAGTAAATAATATACATTTGGTGTAATTTTTGATATTTTATGTACAGTATATTAAATATAATTACTGTAGTATTTTATAGTTTATTTACAGTATATATAACACATATTTGGTGTACTTTTTGATATTTTATGTAGAGTATGTAATATATATTTACTGTACTTTTTGATATTTTATTTACAGTATATAAAATGTATTTGGTGTTCTTTTAGTTAATATTATATGTACAATATATGAAATATATTTACTGTACATTTTGATATTTTATGTTCAACATATAAGGTATATATGGTGTCCTTTTGATATTTTATGTAAATTACATAATATAAATTTGGTGTAGATTGTGATATTTTACATAGGGTGTGTAATATATATTTACTGTACATTTTGATATTTTATTTACACTATATAAAATATATTTGGTGTACTTTTAGTTAACATTATATGTACAATATATGAAATATATTTACTGTAATTTTGATATTTTATGTACAGTATATAAGATATATTTGGTGTCCTTTTGATATTTTATTTAAATTATACAATATATATTTGGTGTAGATTGTGATATTTTACATAGGGTGTGTAAGATATATTTACTGTACTTTTTGATATTTTATTTACAGTAAATAATATTCATTTGATGTAATTTTTGATATTTTATGTACAGTATATTAAATATAATTACTGCAGTTTTTGATAGTTTATTTACAGTATATAAAACACAAATTTGGTGTACTTTTTGATATTTTATGTACAGAATGTAATATATATTTACTGTACATTTTGATAATTTATTTACAGTATATAAAATGTATTTGGTGTACTTTTAGTTAATATTATATGTACAATATATGAAATATATTTACTGTACATTTTGATATTTCATGTTCAGTATATAAGATATATTTGGTGTCCTTTTGATATTTTATGTAAATTATATAATATATATTTGGTGTAGTTTGTGATATTTTACATAGGGTGTGTAATATATATTTACTGTATTTTTGGTATTTTCTTTACAGTAAATAATATATATTTGGTGTAATTTTTGATATTTTATGTACAGTATATTAAATATAACTAGTGTAGTTTTGATAGTTTATTTACAGTATATATAACACATATTTGGTGTACTTTTTGATATTTTATGTACAGTATGTAATATATATACTGTAATTTTTGATAATTTATTTACTGTATATAAAATGTATTTGGTGTACTTTTAGTTAATATTATATGTACAATATATGAAATATATTTACTGTATATTTTGATATTTTATGTACAGTATATAATCTATATTTGGTATCCTTTTGATATTTTATGTAAATTATATAATATATATTTGGTGTAGATTGTGATATTTTACATAGGGTGTGTAATATATATTTACTGTACTTTTTGGTATTTTCTTTACAGTAAATAATATATATTTGGTGTAATTTTTGATATTTTATGTACAGTATATTAAATATAATTAGTGTAGTTTTGATAGTTTATTTACAGTATATATAACACATATTTGGTGTACTTTTTGATATTTTATGTACAGTATGTAATATATATTTACTGTAATTTTTGATAATTTATTTACAGTATATAAAATGTATTTGGTGTACTTTTAGTTAATATTATATATACAATATATGAAATATATTTACTGTACATTTTGATATTTTATGTACAGTATATAAGATATATTTGGTGTCCTTTTGATATTTTATGTAAATTATATAATATATATTTGGTGAAGTTTGTGATATTTTACATAGGGTGTGTAATATATATTTATTGTACTTTTTGATATTTTATTTACAGTATATAGTATACATTCGGTGTAATTTTTTATATTTTATGTACAGTATATTTAATATAATTAGTGTAGTTTTAACAGTTTATTTACAGTATATATAACACATATTTGGTGTACTTTTTGATATTTTTTGTACAGTATGTAATATAGATTTACTGTAATTTTTGATAATTTATTTACAGTATATGAAATGTATTTGGTGTACTTTTAGATAATATTATATGTACAATATATGAAATATATTTACTGTACTTTTTGATATTTTATGTACAGTATATAAGATATATTTGGTGTCCTTTTGATATTTTATGTAAATTATATAATATATATTTGGTGTAGATTGTGATATTTTACATAGGGTGTGTAAGATATATTTACTGTACTTTTTGATATTTTATTTACAGTAAATAATATTCATTTGATGTAATTTTTGATATTTTATGTACAGTATATTAAATATAATTACTGCAGTTTTTGATAGTTTATTTACAGTATATAAAACACAAATTTGGTGTACTTTTTGATATTTTATGTACAGAATGTAATATATATTTACTGTACATTTTGATATTTTATTTACAGTATATAAAATGTATTTGGTGTACTTTTAGTTAATATTATATGTACAATATATGAAATATATTTACTGTACATTTTGATATTTCATGTTCAGTATATAAGATATATTTGGTGTCCTTTTGATATTTTATGTAAATCATATAACATATATTTGGTGTAGTTTGTGATATTTTACATAGGGTGTGTAATATATATTTACTGTACTTTTTGGTATTTTCTTTACAGTAAATAATATATATTTGGTGTAATTTTTGATATTTTATGTACAGTATATTAAATATAATTAGTGTAGTTTTGATAGTTTATTTACAGTATATATAACACATATTTGGTGTACTTTTTGATATTTTATGTACAGTATGTAATATATATTTACTGTAATTTTTGATAATTTATTTACAGTATATAAAATGTATTTGGTGTACTTTTAGTTAACATTATATGTACAATATATGAAATATATTTACTGTAATTTTGATATTTTATGTACAGTATATAAGATATATTTGGTGTCCTTTTGATATTTTATGTAAATTATATAATATATATTTGGTGTAGATTGTGATATTTTACATAGGGTGTGTAAGATATATTTACTGTACTTTTTGATATTTTATTTACAGTAAATAATATACATTTGGTGTAATTTTTGATATTTTATGTACAGTATGTTATATATAATTACTGTGGATTTGATAGTTTATTTACAGTATATATAACACATATTTGGTGTACTTTTTGATATTTTATGTACAGTATGTAATATATATTTACTCTACTATTTGATATTTTATTTACAGTATATAAAATGTATTTGGTGTACTTTTAGTTAATATTATATGTACAATATATGAAATATATTTACGGTACATTTTGATATTTTATGTTCAGCATATAAGGTATATATGGTGTCCTTTTGCTATTTTATGTAAATTACATAATATAAATTTGGTGTAGATTGTGATATTTTACATAGGGTGTGTAATATATATTTACTGTACATTTTGATATTTTATTTACACTATATAAAATATATTTGGTGTACTTTTAGTTAACATTATATGTACAATATATGAAATATATTTACTGTAATTTTGATATTTTTTGTACAGTATATAAGATATATTTGGTGTCCTTTTGATATTTAATGTAAATTATATAATATATATTTGGTGTAGATTGTGATATTTTACATAGGTTGTGTAAGATATATTTACTGTACTTTTTGATATTTTATTTACAGTAAATAATATACATTTGGTTTAATTTTTGATATTTTATGTACAGTATATTAAATATAATTACTGCAGTTTTTGATAGTTTATTTACAGTATATAAAACACAAATTTGGTGTACTTTTTGATATTTTATGTACAGAATGTAATATATATTTGCTGTAACTTTTGATATTTTATTTACAGTATATAAAATGTATTTGGTGTACTTTTAGTTAATATTATATGTACAATATATGAAATATATTTACTGTACATTTTGATATTTCATGTTCAGTATATAAGATATATTTCGTGTCCTTGTGATATTTTATGTAAATTATATAACATATATTTGGTGTAGTTTGTGATATTTTACATAGGGTGTGTAATATATATTTACTGTACTTTTTGGTATTTTCTTTACAGTAAATAATATATATTTGGTGTAATTTTTGATATTTTATGTACAGTATATTAAATATAATTAGTGTAGATTTGATAGTTTATTTACAGTATATATAACACATATTTGCTGTACTTTTTGATATTTTATGTACAGTATGTAATATATATTTACTGTAATTTTTGATAATTTATTTACAGTATATAAAATGTATTTGGTGTACTTTTATTTAATATTATATATACAATATATGAAATATACTTACTGTACATTTTGATATTTTATGTACAGTATAGAAGATATATTTGGTGTCCTTTTGATATTTTATGTAAATTATATAATATATATTTGGTGAAGTTTGTGATATTGTACATAGGGTGTGTAATATATATTTACTGTACTTTTTGATATTTTATTTACAGTATATAATATGTATTTGGTGTACTTTTAGTTAACATTATATGTACAATATATGAAATCTATTTACTGTAATTTTGATATTTTATGTACAGTATATAAGATATATTTGGTGTCCTTTTGATATTTTATGTAAATTATATAATATATATTTGGTGTAGATTGTGATATTTTACATAGGGTGTGTAAGATATATTTACTGTACTTTTTGATATTTTATTTACAGTAAATAATATACATTTGGTGAAATTTTTGATATTTTATGTACAGTATATTAAACATAATTACTGCAGTTTTTGATAGTTTATTTACAGTATATATAACACATATTTGGTGTACTTTTTGATATTTTATGTACAGAATGTAATATATATTTACTGTACTTTTGATATTTTATTTACAGCATATAAAATGTATTTGGTGTACTTTTAGTTAATATTATATGTACAATATATGAAATATATTTACTGTACATTTTGATATTTCATGTTCAGTATATAAGGTATATATGGTGTCCTTTTGATATTTTATGTAAATTATATAATATATATTTGGTGTAGTTTGTGATATTTTACATAGGGTGTGTAAGATATATTTACTGTACTTTTTGATATTTTATTTACAGTAAATAATATACATTTGGTGTAATTTTTGATATTTTATGTACAGTATATTAAATATAATTACTGCAGTTTTTGATAGTTTATTTACAGTATATATAACACATATTTGGTGTACTTTTTGATATTTTATGTACAGAATGTAATATATATTTACTGTACTTTTGATATTTTATTTACAGTATATAAAATGTGTTTTGTGTACTTTTAGTTAATATTATATGTAGAATATATGAAATATATTTACTGTACTTTTTGATATTTCATGTTCAGTATATAAGGTATATTTGGTGTCCTTTTGATATTTTATGTAAATTATAAAATATATATTTGGTGTAGTTTGTGATATTTTACATAGGGTGTGTAATATATATTTACTGTACTTTTTGGTATTTTCTTTACAGTAAATAATATATATTTGGTGTAATTTTTGATATTTTATGTACAGTATATTAAATATAATTAGTGTAGTTTTGATAGTTTATTTACAGTATATATTACACATATTTGGTGTACATTTTGATATTTTATGTACAGTATGTAATATATATTTACTGTATTTTTGATATTTTATTTACAGTATATAAAATGTATTTGGTGTACTTTTAGTTAATATTATATGTACAATATAGGAAATATATTTACTGTACATTTTGATATTTTATGTACACTATATAAGATATATTTGGTGTCCTTTTGATATTTTATGTAAATTATATAATATATATTTGGTGTAGATTGTGATATTTTACATAGGGAGTGTAAGATACATTTACTGTACTTTTTGATATTTTATTTACAGTAAATAACATTCCTTTGGTGTAATTTTTGATATTTTATGTACAGTATATTAAATATAATTACTGTAGTTTTTGATAGTTTATTTACAGTATATATTACACATATTTGGTGTACTTTTTGATATTTTATGTACAGTATGTAATATATATTTACTGTATTTTTGATATTTTATTTACAGTATATAAAATGTATTTGGTGTACTTTTAGTTAATGTTATATGTACAATATTGGAAATATATTTACTGTACATTTTGATATTTTATGTACACTATATTAGATATATTTGGTGTCCTTTTGATATTTTATGAAAATTATATAATATATTTTTGGTGTAGATTGTGATATTTTACATAGGGTGTGTAAGATATATTTACTGTACTTTTTGATATTTTATTTACAGTAAATAATATACATTTGGTGTAATTTTTGATATTTTATGTACAGTATATTAAATATAATTACTGCAGTTTTTGATAGTTTATTTACAGTATATAAAACACAAATTTGGTGTACTTTTTGATATTTTATGTACAGAATGTAATATATATTTACTGTACATTTTGATATTTTATTTACAGTATATAAAATGTATTTGGTGTACTTTTAGTTAATATTATATGTACAATATATGAAATCTATTTACTGTACATTTTGATATTTCATGTTCAGTATATGAGATATATTTGGTGTCCTTTTGATACTTTATGTAAATTATATAATATATATTTGGTGAAGTTTGTGATATTTTACATAGGGTGTGTAATATATATTTACTGTATATTTTGATATTTTATTTACAGTATATAATATACATTTGGTGTAATTTTTGATATTTTATGTACAGTATATTAAATATAATTACTGTAGTTTTTGATAGTTTATTTACAGTATATATTACACATATTTGGTGTACTTTTTGATATTTTATGTACAGTATGTAATATATATTTACTGTATTTTTGATATTTTATTTACAGTATATAAAATGTATTTGGTGTACTTTTAGTTAATGTTATATGTACAATATTGGAAATATATTTACTGTACATTTTGATATTTTATGTACACTATATAAGATATATTTGGTGTCCTTTTGATATTTTATGTAAATTATATAATATATTTTTGGTGTAGATTGTGATATTTTACATAGGGTGTGTAAGATATATTTACTGTACTTTTTGATATTTTATTTACAGTAAATAATATACATTTTGTTTAATTTTTGATATTTTATGTACTGTATATTAAATATAATTACTGCATTTTTGATAGTTTATTTACAGTATATAAAACACAAATTTGGTGTACTTTTTGATATTTTATGTACAGAATGTAATATATATTTACTGTACATTTTGATATTTTATTTACAGTATATAAAATGTATTTGGTGTACTTTTAGTTAATATTATATGTACAATATATGAAATATATTTACTGTACATTTTGATATTTCATGTTCAGTATATAAGATATATTTGGTGTCCTTTTGATATTTTATGTAAATTATATAATATATATTTGGTGTAGTTTGTGATATTTTACATAGGGTGTGTAATATATATTTACTGTACTTTTTGGTATTTTCTTTACAGTAAATAATATATATTTGGTGTAATTTTTGATATTTTATGTACAGTTTATTAAATATAATTAGTGAAGTTTTGATAGTTTATTTACATTATATATAACACATATTTGGTGTACTTTTTGATATATTATGTACAGTATGTAATATATATTTACTGTAATTTTTGATAATTTATTTACTGTATATAAAATGTATTTGGTGTACTTTAAGTTAATATTATATGTACAATATATGAAATATATTTACTGTACTTTTTGATATTTTATGTACAGTATAATATATATATTTGGTGTCCTTTTGATATTTTATGTAAATTATATAATATATATTTGGTGTAGATTGTGATATTTTACATAGGGTGGGTAATATATATTTACTGTACTTTTTGATATTTTATTTACAGTAAATAATATACATTTGGTGTAATTTTTGATATTTTATGTACAGTATATTAAATATAATTAGTGTAGTTTTGATAGTTTATTTACAGTATATATAACACATATTTGGTGTACTTTTTGATATTTTATGTACAGTATGTAATATATATTTACTGTAATTTTTGATAATTTATTTACAGTATATAAAATGTATTTGGTGTACTTTTAGTTAATATTATATATACAATATATGAAATATATTTACTGTACATTTTGATATTTTATGTACAGTATATAAGATATATTTGGTGTCCTTTTGATATTTTATGTAAATTATATAATATATATTTGGTGAAGTTTGTGATATTTTACATAGGGTGTGTAATATATATTTATTGTACTTTTTGATATTTTATTTACAGTATATAATATACATTCGGTGTAATTTTTTATATTTTATGTACAGTATATTTAATATAATTAGTGTAGTTTTAATAGTTTATTTACAGTATATATAACACATATTTGGTGTACTTTTTGATATTTTTTGTACAGTATGTAATATAGATTTACTGTAATTTTTGATAATTTATTTACAGTATATGAAATGTATTTGGTGTACTTTTAGATAATATTATATGTACAATATATGAAATATATTTACTGTACTTTTTGATATTTTATGTACAGTATATAAGATATATTTGGTGTCCTTTTGATATTTTATGTAAATTATATAATATATATTTGGTGTAGATTGTGATATTTTACATAGGGTGTGTAATATATATTTACTGTACTTTTTGATATTTTATTTACAGTAAATAATATACATTTGGTTTAATTTTTGATATTTTATGTACAGTATATTAAATATAATTACTGCAGTTTTTGATAGTTTATTTACAGTATATAAAACACAAATTTGGTGTACTTTTTGATATTTTATGTACAGAATGTAATATATATTTACTGTACATTTTGATAATTTATTTACAGTATATAAAATGTATTTGGTGTACTTTTAGTTAATATTATATGTACAATATATGAAATATATTTACTGTACATTTTGATATTTCATGTTCAGTATATAAGATATATTTGGTGTCCTTTTGATATTTTATGTAAATTATATAATATATATTTGGTGTAGTTTGTGATATTTTACATAGGGTGTGTAATATATATTTACTGTATTTTTGGTATTTTCTTTACAGTAAATAATATATATTTGGTGTAATTTTTGATATTTTATGTACAGTATATTAAATATAACTAGTGTAGTTTTGATAGTTTATTTACAGTATATATAACACATATTTGGTGTACTTTTTGATATTTTATGTACAGTATGTAATATATATACTGTAATTTTTGATAATTTATTTACTGTATATAAAATGTATTTGGTGTACTTTTAGTTAATATTATATGTACAATATATGAAATATATTTACTGTATATTTTGATATTTTATGTACAGTATATAATCTATATTTGGTATCCTTTTGATATTTTATGTAAATTATATAATATATATTTGGTGTAGATTGTGATATTTTACATAGGGTGTGTAATATATATTTACTGTACTTTTTTGTATTTTCTTTACAGTAAATAATATATATTTGGTGTAATTTTTGATATTTTATGTACAGTATATTAAATATAATTAGTGTAGTTTTGATAGTTTATTTACAGTATATATAACACATATTTGGTGTACTTTTTGATATTTTATGTACAGTATGTAATATATATTTACTGTAATTTTTGATAATTTATTTACAGTATATAAAATGTATTTGGTGTACTTTTAGTTAATATTATATATACAATATATGAAATATATTTACTGTACATTTTGATATTTTATGTACAGTATATAAGATATATTTGGTGTCCTTTTGATATTTTATGTAAATTATATAATATATATTTGGTGAAGTTTGTGATATTTTACATAGGGTGTGTAATATATATTTATTGTACTTTTTGATATTTTATTTACAGTATATAGTATACATTCGGTGTAATTTTTTATATTTTATGTACAGTATATTTAATATAATTAGTGTAGTTTTAACAGTTTATTTACAGTATATATAACACATATTTGGTGTACTTTTTGATATTTTTTGTACAGTATGTAATATAGATTTACTGTAATTTTTGATAATTTATTTACAGTATATGAAATGTATTTGGTGTACTTTTAGATAATATTATATGTACAATATATGAAATATATTTACTGTACTTTTTGATATTTTATGTACAGTATATAAGATATATTTGGTGTCCTTTTGATATTTTATGTAAATTATATAATATATATTTGGTGTAGATTGTGATATTTTACATAGGGTGTGTAATATATATTTACTGTACTTTTTGATATTTTATTTACAGTAAATAATATACATTTGGTTTAATTTTTGATATTTTATGTACAGTATATTAAATATAATTACTGCAGTTTTTGATAGTTTATTTACAGTATATAAAACACAAATTTGGTGTACTTTTTGATATTTTATGTACAGAATGTAATATATATTTACTGTACATTTTGATAATTTATTTACAGTATATAAAATGTATTTGGTGTACTTTTAGTTAATATTATATGTACAATATATGAAATATATTTACTGTACATTTTGATATTTCATGTTCAGTATATAAGATATATTTGGTGTCCTTTTGATATTTTATGTAAATTATATAATATATATTTGGTGTAGTTTGTGATATTTTACATAGGGTGTGTAATATATATTTACTGTATTTTTGGTATTTTCTTTACAGTAAATAATATATATTTGGTGTAATTTTTGATATTTTATGTACAGTATATTAAATATAACTAGTGTAGTTTTGATAGTTTATTTACAGTATATATAACACATATTTGGTGTACTTTTTGATATTTTATGTACAGTATGTAATATATATACTGTAATTTTTGATAATTTATTTACTGTATATAAAATGTATTTGGTGTACTTTTAGTTAATATTATATGTACAATATATGAAATATATTTACTGTATATTTTGATATTTTATGTACAGTATATAATCTATATTTGGTATCCTTTTGATATTTTATGTAAATTATATAATATATATTTGGTGTAGATTGTGATATTTTACATAGGGTGTGTAATATATATTTACTGTACTTTTTGGTATTTTCTTTACAGTAAATAATATATATTTGGTGTAATTTTTGATATTTTATGTACAGTATATTAAATATAATTAGTGTAGTTTTGATAGTTTATTTACAGTATATATAACACATATTTGGTGTACTTTTTGATATTTTATGTACAGTATGTAATATATATTTACTGTAATTTTTGATAATTTATTTACAGTATATAAAATGTATTTGGTGTACTTTTAGTTAATATTATATATACAATATATGAAATATATTTACTGTACATTTTGATATTTTATGTACAGTATATAAGATATATTTGGTGTCCTTTTGATATTTTATGTAAATTATATAATATATATTTGGTGAAGTTTGTGATATTTTACATAGGGTGTGTAATATATATTTATTGTACTTTTTGATATTTTATTTACAGTATATAGTATACATTCGGTGTAATTTTTTATATTTTATGTACAGTATATTTAATATAATTAGTGTAGTTTTAACAGTTTATTTACAGTATATATAACACATATTTGGTGTACTTTTTGATATTTTTTGTACAGTATGTAATATAGATTTACTGTAATTTTTGATAATTTATTTACAGTATATGAAATGTATTTGGTGTACTTTTAGTTAATATTATATGTACAATATATGAAATATATTTACTGTACTTTTTGATATTTTATGTACAGTATATAAGATATATTTGGTGTCCTTTTGATATTTTATGTAAATTATATAATATATATTTGGTGTAGATTGTGATATTTTACATAGGGTGTGTAATATATATTTACTGTACTTTTTGATATTTTATTTACAGTAAATAATATACATTTGGTTTAATTTTTGATATTTTATGTACAGTATATTAAATATTATAACTGCAGTTTTTGATAGTTTATTTACAGTATATAAAACACAAATTTGGTGTACTTTTTGATATTTTATTTACAGAATGTAATATATATTTACTGTACATTTTGATAATTTATTTACAGTATATAAAATGTATTTGGTGTACTTTTAGTTAATATTATATGTACAATATATGAAATATATTTACTGTACATTTTGATATTTCATGTTCAGTATATGAGATATATTTGGTGTCCTTTTGATATTTTATGTAAATTATATAATATATATTTGGTGTAGTTTGTGATATTTTACATAGGGTGTGTAATATATATTTACTGTATTTTTGGTATTTTCTTTACAGTAAATAACATATATTTGGTGTAATTTTTGATATTTTATGTACAGTATATGAAATATAATTAGTGTAATTTTGATAGTTTATTTACAGTATATATAACACATATTTGGTGTACTTTTTGATATTTTATGTACAGTATGTAACATATATACTGTAATTTTTGATAATTTATTTACTGTATATAAAATGTATTTGGTGTACTTTTAGTTAATATTATATGTACAATATATGAAATATATTTACTGTACATTTTGATATTTTATGTACAGTATATAATCTATATTTGGTGTCCTTTTGATATTTTATGTAAATTATATAATATATATTTGGTGTAGATTGTGATATTTTACATAGGGTGTGTAATATATATTTACTGTACTTTTTGGTATTTTCTTTACAGTAAATAATATATATTTGGTGTAATTTTTGATATTTTATGTACAGTATATTAAATATAATTAGTGTAGTTTTGATAGTTTATTTACAGTATATATAACACATATTTGGTGTACTTTTTGATATTTTATGTACAGTATGTAATATATACTTACTGTAATTTTTGATAATTTATTTACAGTATATAAAATGAATTTGGTGTACTTTTAGTTAATATTATATATACAATATATGAAATATATTTACTGTACATTTTGATATTTTATGTACAGTATAGAAGATATATTTGGTGTCCTTTTGATATTTTATGTAAATTATATAATATATATTTGGTGAAGTTTGTGATATTTTACATAGGGTGTGTAATATATATTTACTGTACTTTTTGATATTTTATTTACCGTATATAATATACATTTGGTGTAATTTTTGATATTTTATGTACAGTATATTAAATATAATTAGTGTAGTTTTGATAGTTTATTTACAGTATATATAACACATATTTGGTGTATTTTTTGATATTTTATGTACAGTATGTAATATATGTTTACTGTAATTTTTGATAATGTATTTACAGTATATAAAAAGTATTTGGTGTACATTTAGTTAATATTATATGTACAATATATGAAATATATTTACTGTAGTTTTTGATATTTTATGTACAGTATATAAGATATATTTGGTGTCCTTTTGATATTTTATGTAAATTATATGATATATATTTGGTGTAGATTGTGATATTTTACATAGGGTGTGTAATATATATTTACTGTACTTTTTGATATTTTATTTACGGTAAATAATATACATTTGGTTTAATTTTTGATATTTTATGTACAGTATATTAAATATAATTACTGCAGTTTTTGATAGTTTATTTACAGTATATAAAACAAAAATTTGGTGTACTTTTTGATATTTTATGTACAGAATGTAATATATATTTACTGTACATTTTGATAATTTATTTACAGTATATAAAATGTATTTGGTGTACTTTTAGTTAATATTATATGTACAATATATGAAATATATTTACTGTATATTTTGATATTTCATGTTCAGTATATAAGATATATTTGGTGTCCTTTTGATATTTTATGTAAATTATATAATATATATTTGGTGTAGTTTGTGATATTTACATAGGGTGTGTAATATATATTTACTGTATTTTTGGTATTTTCTTTACAGTAAATAATATACATTTGGTGTAATTTTTGATATTTTATGTACAGTATATTAAATATAATTAGTGTAGTTTTGATAGTTTATTTACAGTATATATAACACATATTTGGTGTACTTTTTGATATTTTATGTACAGTATGTAATATATATTTACTGTAATTTTTGATAATTTATTTACTGTATATAAAATGTATTTGGTGTACTTTTAGTTAATATTATATGAACAATATATGAAATATATTTACTGTACATTTTGATATTTTATGTACAGTATATAATCTATATTTGGTGTCCTTTTGATATTTTATGTAAATTATATAATATATATTTGGTGTAGATTGTGATATTTTACATAGGGTGTGTAATATATATTTACTGTACTTTTTGGTATTTTCTTTACAGTAAATAATATATATTTGGTGTAATTTTTGATATTTTATGTACAGTATATTAAATATAATTAGTGTAGTTTTGATAGTTTATTTACAGTATATATAACACATATTTGGTGTACTTTTTGATATTTTATGTACAGTATGTAATATATATTTACTGTAATTTTTGATAATTTATTTACAGTATATAAAATGAATTTGGTGTACTTTTAGTTAATATTATATATACAATATATGAAATATATTTACTGTACATTTTGATATTTTATGTACAGTATGGAAGATATATTTGGTGTCCTTTTGATATTTTATGTAAATTATATAATATGTATTTGGTGAAGTTTGTGATATTTTACATAGGGTGTGTAATATATATTTACTGTACTTTTTGATATTTTATTTACAGTATATAATATACATTTGGTGTAATTTTTGATATTTTATGTACAGTATATTAAATATAATTAGTGTAGTTTTGATAGTTTATTTACAGTATATATAACACATATTTGGTGTACTTTTTGATGTTTTATGTACAGTATGTAATATATGTTTACTGTAATTTTTGATAATGTATTTACAGTATATAAAATGTATTTGGTGTACTTTTAGTTAATATTATATGTACAATATAGGAAATATATTTACTGTACATTTTGATATTTTATGTACACTATATAAGATATATTTGGTGTCGTTTTGATATTCTATGTAAATTATATAATATATATTTGGTGTAGTTTGTGATATTTTACATAGGGTGTGTAAGATATATTTAGTGTACTTTTTGATATTTTATGTACAGTATAATATATATATTTGGTGTCCTTTTGATATTTTATGTAAATTATATAATATATATTTGGTGTAGATTGTGATATTTTACATAGGGTGTGTAATATATATTTACTGTACTTTTTGATATTTTATTTACAGTAAATAATATACATTTGGTTTAATTTTTGATATTTTATATACAGTATATTAAATATAATTACTGCAGTTTTTGATAGTTTATTTACAGTATATAAAACACAAATTTGGTGTACTTTTTGATATTTTATGTACAGAATGTAATATATATTTACTGTACTTTTGATATTTTATTTACAGTATATAAAATGTATTTGGTGTACTTTTAATTAATATTATATGTACAATATATGAAATATATTTACTGTACATTTTGATATTTCATGTTCAGTTTATAAGATATAATTGGTGTCCTTTTGATATTTTATGTAAATTATATAATATATATTTGGTGTAGTTTGTGATATTTTACATAGGGTGTGTAATATATATTTACTGTATTTTTGGTATTTTCTTTACAGTAAATAATATATATTTGGTGTAATTTTTGATATTTTATGTACAGTATATTAAATATAATTAGTGTAGTTTTGATAGTTTATTTACAGTATATATAACACATATTTGGTGTACTTTTTGATATTTTATGTACTGTATGTAATATATATTTACTGTAATTTTTGATAATTTTTTACTGTATATAAAATGTATTTGGTGTACTTTTAGTTAATATTATATGTATAATATATGAAATATATTTACTGTACATTTTGATATTTTATGTACAGTATATAATCTATATTTGGTGTCCTTTTGATATTTTATGTAAATTATATAATATATATTTGGTGTAGATTGTGATATTTTACATAGGGTGTGTAATATATATTTACTGTAATTTTTGGTATTTTCTTTACAGTAAATAATATATATTTGGTGTAATTTTTGATATTTTATGGACAGTATATTAAATATAATTAGTGTAGTTTTGATAGTTTATTTACAGTATATATAACACATATTTGGTGTACTTTTTGATATTTTATGTACAATATGTAATATATATTTACTGTAATTTTTGATAATTTATTTACAGTATATAAAATGTATTTGGTGTACTTTTAGTTAATATTATATATACAATATATGAAATATATTTACTGTACATTTTGATATTTTATGTACAGTATAGAAGATATATTTGGTGTCCTTTTGATATTTTATGTAAATTATATAATATATATTTGGGGAAGTTTGTGATATTTTACATAGGGTGTGTAATATATATTTAGTGTACTTTTTGATATTTTATTTACAGTATATAATATACATTTGGTGTAATTTTTGATATTTTATGTACAGTATATTAAATATAATTACTGTAGTTTTTGATAGTTTATTTACAGTATATATTACACATATTTGGTGTACTTTGTGATATTTTATGTACAGTATGTAATTTATATTTACTGTATATTTGATATTTTATTTACAGTATATAAAATGTATTTGGTGTATTTTAGTTAATATTATATGTACAATATAGGAAATATATTTACTGTACATTTTGATATTTTATGTACACTATATAAGATATATTTGGTGTCCTTTTGATATTTTATGTAAATTATATAATATGTATTTGGTGTAGATTGTGATATTTTACATAGGGTGTGAAAGATATATTTACTGTACTTTTTGATATTTTATTCACAGTTAATAATATACATTTGGTTTAATTTTTGATATTTTATGTACAGTATATAAAATATAATTACTGCAGTTTTTGATAGTTTATTTACAGTATATAAAACACAAATTTGGTGTACTTTTTGATATTTTATGTACAGAATGTAATATATATTTACTGTACATTTTGATATTTTATTTACAGTATATAAAATGTATTTGGTGTACTTTTAGTTAATATTATATGTACAATATATGAAATATATTTACTGTACATTTTGATATTTCATGTTCAGTATATAAGATATATTTGGTGTCCTTTTGATAGTTTATGTAAATTATATAATATATATTTGGTGTAGATTGTGATATTTTACATATGGTGTGTAATATATATTTACTGTACATTTTGATATTTTATTTACACTATATAAAATGTATTTGGTGTACCTTTAGTTAATATTATATATACAATATATGAAATATATTTACTGTACATTTGATAATTTATGTATAGTATATAAGATATATTTGGTGTCCTTTTGATATTTTATGTGAATTTTATAATAGATATTTGGTGTAGTTTTTGATATTTTACATAGGGTGTGTAATATATATTTACTGTAATTTTTGATATTTTATTTACAGTAAATAATATACATTTGGTGTAATTTTTGATGTTTTATGTACAGTATATTAAATATAATTACTGTAGTTTTTGATTGTTTATTTACAGTATATATAACACATATTTGGTGTACTTTTTGATATTTTATGTACAGTATATAATATATGTTTACTGTAATTTTTGATAATTTATTTACAGTATATAAAATGTATTTGGTGTACTTTTAGTTAATATTATATGTACAATATATGAAATATATTTACTCTAATTTTTGATATTTTATGAACAGTATAGAAGATATATTTGGTGTCCTTTTGATATTTTATGTCAATTATATAATATATATTTGGTGTAGTTTGTGATATTTTACATAGGGTGTGTAATATATATTTACTGTACTTTTTGATATTTTATGTACAGTATATAATAAATATTTGGTGTCCTTTTGATATTTGATGTGAATTTTATAATAGATATTTGGTGTAGTTTTTGATATTTTACATAGGTTGTGTAATATATATTTACTGTAATTTTTGATATTTTATTTACAGTAAATAATATACATTTGGTGTAATTTTTGATATTTTATGTACAGTATATTAAATATAATTACTGTAGTTTTTGATAGTTTATTTACAGTATATATAACACATATTTGGTGTAATTTTTGATACTTTATATACAGTATGTAATATATATTTACTCTAATTTTTGATAATTTATTTACAGTATATAAAATGTATTTGGTGTACTTTTAGTTAATATTATATATACAATATATGAAATATTTTTACTGTACATTTTGATATTTTATGTACAGTATAGAAGATATAATTGGTGTCCTTTTGATATTTTATGTAAATTATATAATATATATTTGGTGAAGTTTGTGATATTTTACATAGGGTGTGTAATATATATTTACTGTACATTATGACATTTTATTTACAGTATATAATATACATTTGGTGTAATTTTTGATATTTTATGTACAGTATATTAAATATAATTACAGTAGTTTTTGATAGTTTATTTACAGTATATATTACAAATATTTGGTGTACTTTTTGATATTTTATGTACAGTATGTAATATATATTTACTGTATTTTTGATATTTTATTTACTGTATATAAAACGTATTTGGTGTACTTTTAGTTAATATTATATGTACAATATATGAAATATATTTACTGTACATTTTGATATTTTATGTACACTATATAAGATATATTTGGTGTCCTTTTGATATTTTATGTAAATTATATAATATATATTTGGTGTAGATTGTGATATTTTACATATGGTGTGTAATATATATTTACTGTACATTTTGATATTTTATTTACACTATATAAAATGTATTTGGTGTACTTTTAGTTAATATATGTACAATATATGAAATATATTTACTGTACATTTGATAATTTATGTACAGTATATAAGATATATTTGGTGTCCTTTTGATATTTTATGTGGATTTTATAATATATATTTGGTGTAGTTTTTGATATTTTACGTAGGGTGTGTAATATATATTTACTGTAATTTTTGATATTTTATTTACAGAAAATAATATACATTTTGTGTAATTTTTGATATTTTATGTACAGTATATTAAATATAATTACTGTAGTTTTTGATTGTTTATTTACAGTATATATAACACATATTTGGTGTACTTTTTGATATTTTATGTACAGTATGTAATATATGTTTACTGTAATATTTGATAATTTATTTACAGTATATAAAATGTATTTGGTGTACTTTTAGTTAATATTATATGTACAATATATGAAATATATTTACTGTAATTTTTGATATTTTATCAACAGTATAGAAGATATATTTGGTGTCCTTTTGATATTTTATATCAATTATATAATATATATTTGGTGTAGTTTGTGATATTTTACATAGGGTGTGTAATATATATTTACTGTATTTTTGATATTTTATGTACAGTATATAATAAATATTTGGTGTCCTTTTGATATTTTATGTAAATTATATAATAAATATTTGGTGTAGATTGTGATATTTTACATATGGTGTGTAATATATATTTACTGTACATTTTGATATTTTATTTACACTATATAAAATGTATTTGGTGTACCTTTAGTTAATATTATATGTACAATATATGAAATATATTTACTGTACATTTGATAATTTATGTACAGTATATAAGATATATTTGTTGTCCTTTTGATATTTTATGTGAATTTTATAATATATATTTGGTGTAGTTTTTGATATTATACATAGGGTGTGTAATATATATTTACTGTAATTTTTGATATTTTATTTACAGTAAATAATATACATTTGGTGTAATTTTTGATGTTTTATGTGCAGTATATTAAATATAATTACTGTAGTTTTTGATTGTTTATTTACAGTATATATAACACATATTTGGTGTACTTTTTGATATTTTATGTACAGTATATAAAATGTATTTGGTGTACTTTTAGTTAATATTATATGTACAGTATATGAAATATATTTACTGTAATTTTTGATATTTTATGAACAGTATAGAAGATATATTTGGTGTCCTTTTGATATTTTATGTCAATTATATAATATATATTTGGTGTAGTTTGTGATATTTTACATAGGGTGTGTAATATATATTTACTGTACTTTTTGATATTTTATGTACAGCATATAATAAATATTTGGTGTCCTTTTGATATTTTATGTGAATTTTATAATAGATATTTGGTGTAGTTTTTGATATTTTACATAGGGTGTGTAATATATATTTACTGTAATTTTTGATATTTTATTTACAGTAAATAATATACATTTGGTGTAATTTTTGATATTTTATGTATAGTATATTAAATATAATTACTGTAGTTTTTGATAGTTTATTTACAGTATATATAACACATATTTGGTGTACTTTTTGATACTTTATATACAGTATGTAATATATATTTACTGTAATTTTTGATAATTTATTTACAGTATATAAAATGTTTTTGGTGTACTTTTAGTTAATATTATATATACAATATATGAAATATTTTTACTGTACATTTTGATATTTTATGTACATTATAGAAGATATAATTGGTGTCCTTTTGATATTTTATGTAAATTATATAATATATATTTGGTGAAGTTTGTGATATTTTACATAGGGTGTGTAATATATATTTACTGTACATTATGATATTTTATTTACAGTATATAATATACATTTGGTTTAATTTTTGATATTTTATGTACAGTATATTAAATATAATTACAGTAGTTTTTGATAGTTTATTTACAGTATATATTACACATATTTGGTGTACTTTTTGATATTTTATGTACAGTATGTAATATATATTTACTGTACTTTTTGATATTTTATTTACTGTATATAAAATGTATTTGGTGTACTTTTAGTTAATATTATATGTACAATATATGAAATATATTTACTGTAGGTTTTGATATTTTATGTACAGTATAGAAGATATATTTGGTGTCCTTTTGATATTTTATGTAAATTATATAATATATATTTGGTGTAGTTTGTGATATTTTACATAGGGTGTGTAATGTATATTTACTGTACTTTTTGATATTTTATTTACAGTAAATAATATACATTTGGTGTAATTTTTGATATTTTAGGTACAGTATATTAAATATAATTACTGTAGTTTTTGATAGTTTATTTACAGTATATATAACACATACTTGGTGTACATTTTGATATTTTATGTACAGTATGTAATATATATTTACTGTAATTTTTGATAATTTATTTACAGTATATAAAATGTATTTGGTGTACTTTTAGTTAATATTATATATACAATATATGAAATATATTTACTGTACATTTTGATATTTTATGTACAGTATAGTAGATATATGTGGTGTCCTTTTGATATTTTATGTAAATTACATAATATATATTTGGTGTAGTTTGTGATATTTTACATAGGGTGTGTCATATATATTTACTGTACTTTTTGATATTTTATTTACAGTAAATAATATACATTTGGTGTAATTTTTGATATTTTATGTACAGTATATTAAATATAATTAGTGTAGTTTTGATAGTTTATTTACAGTATATATAACACATATTTGGTGTACTTTTTGATATTTTATGTACAGTATGAAATATATATTTACCGTAATTTTTGATAATTTATTTACAATATATAAAATGTATTTGGTGTACTTTTAGTTAATATTATATGTACAATATATGAAATATATTTACTGTAATTTTTGATATTTTATGTACAGTATATAAGATATATTTGGTGTCCTTTTTATATTTTATGTAAGTTATATAATATATATTTGCTGTAGATTGTGATATTTTACATAGGGTGTGTAATATATATTTACTGTACTTTTTGATACTTTATTTACTGTAAATAATATACATTTGGTTTTATTTTTGATATTTTATGTACAGTATATTAAATATAATTACTGCAGTTTTTGATAGTTTATTTACAGTATATAAAACACAAATTTGTTGTACTTTTTGATATTTTATGTACAGAATGTAATATATATTTACTGTACTTTTGATATTTTATTTACAGTATATAAAATGTATTTGGTGTACTTTTAGTTAATATTATATGTACAATATATGAAATATATTTACTGTACATTTTGATATTTCATGTTCAGTATATAAGATATATTTGGTGTCCTTTTGATATTTCATGTAAATTATATAATATATATTTGGTGTAGTTTGTGATATTTTACATAGGGTGTGTAATATGTATTTACTGTACTTTTTGATATTTATTTACAGTATATAATATACATTTGGTGTAATTTTTGATATTTTATGTACAGTATATTAAATATAATTACTGTAGTTTTTGATAGTTTATTTACAGTATATATTACACATATTTGGTGTACTTTTTGATATTTTATGTACAGTATGTAACATATATTTACATTATATTTGATATTTTATTTACAGTATATAAAATGTATTTGGTGTACTTTTAGTTAATATTATATGTACAATATAGGAAATATATTTACTGTACATTTTGATATTTTATGTACAGTATGTAATATATATTTACTGAAATTTTTGATAATTTATTTACAGTATATAAAATGTATTTGGTGTACTTTTAGTTAATATTATATACACAATATATGAAATATATTTACTGTACATTTTGATATTTTATGTACAGTATAGAAGATATATTTGGTATCCTTTTGATATTTTATGTAAATTATATAATATATATTTGGTGAAGTTTGTGATATTTTACATAGGGTGTGTAATATATATTTACTGTACTTTTTGATATTTTATTTACAGTATATAAAATGTATTTGGTGTACTTTTAGTTAATATTATATGTACAATATATGAAATATATTTACTGTACATTTTGATATTTCATGTTCAGTATATAAGGTATATTTGGTGTCCTTTTGATATTTTATGTAAATTATATAATATATATTTGGTGTAGATTGTGATATTTTACATAGGGAGTGTAAGATATATTTACTGTACTTTTTGATATTTTATTTACAGTAAATAATATACATTTGGTGTAATTTTTGATATTTTATGTACAGTATATTAAATATAATTACTGCAGTTTTTGATAGTTTATTTACAGTATGTAAAACACAAATTTGGTGTACTTTTTGATATATTATGTACAGAATGTAATATATATTTACTGTACATTTTGATATTTTATTTACAGTATATAAAATGTATTTGGTGTACTTTTAGTTAATATTAAATGTACAATATATGAAATATATTTACTGTACATTTTGATATTTCATGTTCAGTATATAAGATATATTTGGTGTCCTTTTGATATTTTATGTAAATTATATAATATATATTTGGTGTAGTTTGTGATATTTTACATAGGGTGTGTAATATATATTTACTGTACTTTTTGGTATTTTCTTTACAGTTAATAATATATATTTGGTGTAATTTTTGATATTTTATGTACAGTATATTAAATATAATTAGTGTAGTTTTGATAGTTTATTTACAGTATATATAACACATATTTGGTGTACTTTTTGATATTTTATGTACAGTATGTAATATATATTTACTGAAATATTTGATTATTTACAGTATATAAAATGTATTTGGTGTACTTTTAGTTAATATTATATATACAATATATGAAATATATTTACTGTACATTTTGATATTTTATGTACAGTATAGAAGATATATTTGGTGTCCTTTTGATATTTTATGTAAATTATATAATATATATTTGGTGAAGTTTGTGATATATTACATAGGGTGTGTAATATATATTTACTGTATTTTTGATATTTTATTTACCGTATATAAAATGTATTTGGTGTACTTTTAGTTAACATTATATGTACAATATATGAAATATATTTACTGTAATTTTGATATTTTATGTACAGTATATAAGATATATATTGTGTCCTTTTCATATTTTATGTAAATTATATAATATATATTTTGTGTAGATTGTGATATTTTACATAGGGTGTGTAAGATATATTTACTGTATTTTTGATATTTTATTTACAGTAAATAATATACATTTGGTGTAATTTTTGATATTTTATGTACAGTATATTAAACATAATTAATACAGTTTTTGATAGTTTATTTACAGTATATATAACACATATTTGGTGTATTTTTGATATTTTATGTACAGAATGTAATATATATTTACTGTACTTTTGATATTTTATTTACAGTATATAAAATGTATTTGGTGTACTTTTAGTTAATATTATATGTACAATATATGAAATATATTTACTGTACATTTTGATATTTCATGTTCAGTATATAAGGTATATTTGGTGTTCTTTTGATATTTTATGTAAATTATATAATATATATTTGGTGTAGATTGTGATATATTACATAGGATGTGTAAGATATATTTACTGTACTTTTTGATATTTTATTTACAGTAAATAATATACATTTGGTGTAATTTTTGATATTTTATGTTCAGTATATTATATATAATTACTGTGGATTTGATAGTTTATTTACAGTATATATTACACATATTTGGTGTACTTTTTGATATTTTATGTACAGTATGTAATATATATTTACTCTACTATTTGATATTTTATTTACAGTATATAAAATGTATTTGGTGTACTTTTAGTTAATATTATATGTACAATATATGAAATATATTTACGGTACATTTTGATATTTTATGTTCAGCATATAAGGTATATATGGTGTCCTTTTGATATTTTATGTAAATTACATAATATAAATTTGGTGTAGATTGTGATATTTTACATAGGGTGTGTAATATATATTTACTGTACATTTTGATATTTTATTTACACTATATAAAATATATTTGGTGTACTTTTAGTTAACATTATATGTACAATATATGAAATATATTTACTGTAATTTTGATATTTTATGTACAGTATATAAGATATATTTGGTGTCCTTTTGATATTTTATTTAAATTATATAATATATATTTGGTGTAGATTGTGATATTTTACATAGGGTGTGTAAGATATATTTACTGTACTTTTTGATATTTTATTTACAGTAAATAATATACATTTGATGTAATTTTTGATATTTTATGTACAGTATATTAAATATAATTACTGCAGTTTTTGATAGTTTATTTACAGTATATAAAACACAAATTTGGTGTACTTTTTGATATTTTATGTACAGAATGTAATATATATTTACTGTACATTTTGATATTTTATTTACAGTATATAAAATGTATTTGGTGTACTTTTAGTTAATATTATATGTACAATATATGAAATATATTTACTGTACATTTTGATATTTCATGTTCAGTATATGAGATATATTTGGTGTCCTTTTGTTATTTTATGTAAATCATTTAACATATATTTGGTGTAGTTTGTGATATTTTACATAGGGTGTGTAATATATATTTACTGTACTTTTTGGTATTTTCTTTACAGTAAATAATATATATTTGGTGTAATTTTTGATATTTTATGTACAGTATATTAAATATAATTAGTGTAGTTTTGATAGTTTATTTACAGTATATATAACACATATTTGGTGTACTTTTTGATATTTTATGTACAGTATATAATATATATTTACTGTAATTTTTGATAATTTATATACAGTATATAAAATTTATTTGGTGTACTTTTAGATAATATTATATATACAATATATGAAATATATTTACTGTACATTTTGATATTTTATGTACAGTATAGAAGATATATTTGGTGTCCTTTTGATATTTTATGTAAATTATATAATATATATTTGGTGAAGTTTGTGATATTTTACATAGGGTGTGTAATATATATTTACTGTACTTTTTGATATTTTATTTACAGTATATAAAATGTATTTGGTGTACTTTTAGTTAACATTATATGTACAATATATGAAATATATTTACTGTAATTTTGATATTTTATGTACAGTATATAAGATATATTTGGTGTCCTTTTGATATTTTATGTAAATTATATAATATATATTTGGTGTAGATTGTGATATTTTACATAGGGTGTGTAAGATATATTTACTGTGCTTTTTGATATTTTATTTACAGTAAATAATATACATTTGGTGTAATTTTTGATATTTTATGTACAGTATATTAAACATAATTACTGCAGTTTTTGATAGTTTATTTACAGTATATATAACACATTTGGTGTACTTTTTGATATTTTATGTACAGAATGTAATATATATTTACTGAACTTTTGATATTTTATTTACAGTATATAAAATGTATTTGGTGTACTTTTAGTTAATATTATATGTACAATATAGGAAATATATTTACTGTACATTTTGATATTTCATATTCACTATATAAGGTATATTTGGTGTCCTTTTGATATTTTATGTAAATTATATAATATATATTTGGTGTAGATTGTGATATTTTACTTAGGGTGTGTAAGATATATTTACTGTACTTTTTGATATTTTATTTACAGTAAATAATATACATTTGGTGTAATTTTTGATATTTTATGTACAGTATATTATATATAATTACTGTGGATTTGATAGTTTATTTACAGTATATATTACACATATTTGGTGTACTTTTTGATATTTTATGTACAGTATGTAATATATATTTACTCTACTATTTGATATTTTATTTACAGTATATAAAATGTATTTGGTGTACTTTTAGTTAATATTATATGTACAATATGTGAAATATATTTACGGTACATTTTGATATTTTATGTTCAGCATATAAGGTATATATGGTGTCCTTTTGATATTTTATGTAAATTACATAATATAAATTTGGTGTAGATTGTGATATTTTACATAGGGTGTGTAATATATATTTACTGTACATTTTGATATTTTATTTACACTATATAAAATATATTTGGTGTACTTTTAGTTAACATTATATGTACAATATATGAAATATATTTACTGTAATTTTGATATTTTTTGTACAGTATATAAGATATATTTGGTGTCCTTTTGATATTTAATGTAAATTATATAATATATATTTGGTGTAGATTGTGATATTTTACATAGGTTGTGTAAGATATATTTACTGTACTTTTTGATATTTTATTTACAGTAAATAATATACATTTGGTTTAATTTTTGATATTTTATGTACAGTATATTAAATATAATTACTGCAGTTTTTGATAGTTTATTTACAGTATATAAAACACAAATTTGGTGTACTTTTTGATATTTTATGTACAGAATGTAATATATATTTGCTGTACATTTTGATATTTTATTTACAGTATATAAAATGTATTTGGTGTACTTTTAGTTAATATTATATGTACAATATATGAAATATATTTACTGTACATTTTGATATTTCATGTACAGTATATAAGATATATTTGGTGTCCTTGTGATATTTTATGTAAATTATATAACATATATTTTGTGTAGTTTGTGATATTTTACATAGGGTGTGTAATATATATTTACTGTACTTTTTGGTATTTTCTTTACAGTAAATAATATATATTTGGTGTAATTTTTGATATTTTATGTACAGTATATTAATTATAATTAGTGTAGATTTGATAGTTTATTTACATTCTATATAACACATATTTGGTGTACTTTTTGATATTTTATGTACAGTATGTAATATATATTTACTGTAATTTTTGATAATTTATTTACAGTATATAAAATGTATTTGGTGTACTTTTAGCTAATATTATATATACAATATATGAAATATACTTACTGTACATTTTGATATTTTATGTACAGTATAGAAGATATATTTGGTGTCCTTTTGATATTTTATGTAAATTATATAATATATATTTGGTGAAGTTTGTGATACTGTACATAGGGTGTGTAATATATATTTACTGTACTTTTTGATATTTTATTTACAGTATATAAAATGTATTTGGTGTACTTTTAGTTAACATTATATGTACAATATATGAAATCTATTTACTGTAATTTTGATATTTTATGTACAGTATATAAGATATATTTGGTGTCCTTTTGATATTTTATGTAAATTATATAATATATATTTGGTGTAGATTGTGATATTTTACATAGGGTGTGTAAGATATATTTACTGTACTTTTTGATATTTTATTTACAGTAAATAATATACATTTGGTGTAATTTTTGATATTTTATGTACAGTATATTAAACATAATTACTGCAGTTTTTGATAGTTTATTTACAGTATATATAACACATATTTGGTGTACTTTTTGATATTTTATGTACAGAATGTAATATATATTTACTGTACTTTTGATATTTTATTTACAGCATATAAAATGTATTTGGTGTACTTTTAGTTAATATTATATGTACAATATATGAAATATATTTACTGTACATTTTGATATTTCATGTTCAGTATATAAGGTATATATGGTGTCCTTTTGATATTTTATGTAAATTATATAATATATATTTGGTGTAGTTTGTGATATTTTACATAGGGTGTGTAAGATATATTTACTGTACTTTTTGATATTTTATTTACAGTAAATAATATACATTTGGTGTAATTTTTGATATTTTATGTACAGTATATTAAATATAATTACTGCAGTTTTTGATAGTTTATTTACAGTATATATAACACATATTTGGTGTACTTTTTGATATTTTATGTACAGAATGTAATATATATTTACTGTACTTTTGATATTTTATTTACAGTATATAAAATGTGTTTTGTGTACTTTTAGTTAATATTATATGTAGAATATATGAAATATATTTACTGTACGTTTTGATATTTCATGTTCAGTATATAAGTTATATTTGGTGTCCTTTTGATATTTTATGTAAATTATAAAATATATATTTGGTGTAGTTTGTGATATTTTACATAGGGTGTGTAATATATATTTACTGTACTTTTTGGTATTTTCTTTACAGTAAATAATATATATTTGGTGTAATTTTTGATATTTTCTGTACAGTATATTAAATATAATTAGTGTAGTTTTGATAGTTTATTTACAGTATATATTACACATATTTGGTGTACTTTTTGATATTTTATGTACAGTATGTAATATATATTTACTGTATTTTTGATATTTTATTTACAGTATATAAAATGTATTTGGTGTACTTTTAGTTAATATTATATGTACAATATAGGAAATATATTTACTGTACCTTTTGATATTTTATGTACACTATATAAGATATATTTGGTGTCCTTTTGATATTTTATGTAAATTATATAATATATATTTGGTGTAGATTGTGATATTTTACATAGGGAGTGTAAGATACATTTACTGTACTTTTTGATATTTTATTTACAGTAAATAACATTCCTTTGGTGTAATTTTTGATATTTTATGTACAGTATATTAAATATAATTACTGTAGTTTTTGATAGTTTATTTACAGTATATATTACACATATTTGGTGTACTTTTTGATATTTTATGTACAGTATGTAATATATATTTACTGTATTTTTGATATTTTATTTACAGTATATAAAATATATTTGGTGTACTTTTAGTTAATATATGTACAATATATGAAATATATTTAGTGTACATTTTGATATTTTATGTACACTATATAAGATATATTTGGTGTCCTTTTGATATTTTATGTAAATTATATAATATATATTTGGTGTAGATTGTGATATTTTACATAGGGTGTGTAAGATATATTTACTGTACTTTTTGATATTTTATTTACAGTAAATAATATACATTTGGTGTAATTTTTGATATTTTATGTACAGTATATTAAATATAATTACTGCAGTTTATGATAGTTTATTTACAGTATATAAAACACAAATTTGGTGTACTTTTTGATATTTTATGTACAGAATGTAATATATATTTACTGTACATTTTGATATTTTATTTACAGTATATAAAATGTATTTGGTGTACTTTTAGTTAATATTATATGTACAATATATGAAATATATTTACTGTACATTTTGATATTTCATGTACAGTATATAAGATATATTTGGTGTCCTTTTGTTATTTTATGTAAATCATTTAACATATATTTGGTGTAGTTTGTGATATTTTACATAGGGTGTGTAATATATATTTACTGTACTTTTTGGTATTTTCTTTACAGTAAATAATATATATTTGGTGTAATTTTTGATATTTTATGTACAGTATATTAAATATAATCAGTGTAGTTTTGATAGTTTATTTACAGTATATATAACACATATTTGGTGTACTTTTTGATATTTTATGTACAGTATGTAATATATATTTACTGTAATGTTTGATAATTTATATACAGTATATAAAATTTATTTGGTGTACTTTTAGATAATATTATATATACAATATATGAAATATATTTACTGTACATTTTGATATTTTATGTACAGTATAGAAGATATATTTGGTGTCCTTTTGATATTTTATGTAAATTATATAATATATATTTGGTGAAGTTTGTGATATTTTACATAGGGTGTGTAATATATATTTACTGTACTTTTTGATATTTTATTTACAGTATATAAAATGTATTTGGTGTACTTTTAGTTAACATTATATGTACAATATATGAAATATATTTACTGTAATTTTGATATTTTATGTACAGTATATAAGATATATTTGGTGTCCTTTTGATATTTTATGTAAATTATATAATATATATTTGGTGTAGATTGTGATATTTTACATAGGGTGTGTAAGATATATTTACTGTACTTTTTGATATTTTATTTACAGTAAATAATATACATTTGGTGTAATTTTTGATATTTTATGTACAGTATATTAAACATAATTACTGCAGTTTTTGATAGTTTATTTACAGTATATATAACACATATTTGTTGTACTTTTTGATATTTTATGTACAGAATGTAATATATATTTACTGAACTTTTGATATTTTATTTACAGTATATAAAATGTATTTGGTGTACTTTTAGTTAATATTATATGTACAATATAGGAAATATATTTACTGTACATTTTGATATTTCATATTCACTATATAAGGTATATTTGGTGTCCTTTTGATATTTTATGTAAATTATATAATATATATTTGGTGTAGATTGTGATATTTTACATAGGGTGTGTAAGATATATTTACTGTACTTTTTGATATTTTATTTACAGTAAATAATATACATTTGGTGTAATTTTTGATATTTTATGTACAGTATATTATATATAATTACTGTGGATTTGATAGTTTATTTACAGTATATATTACACATATTTGGTGTACTTTTTGATATTTTATGTACAGTATGTAATATATATTTACTCTAATATTTGATATTTTATTTACAGTATATAAAATGTATTTGGTGTACTTTTAGTTAATATTATATGTACAATATGTGAAATATATTTACGGTACATTTTGATATTTTATGTTCAGCATATAAGGTATATATGGTGTCCTTTTGATATTTTATGTAAATTACATAATATAAATTTTGGTGTAGATTGTGATATTTTACATAGGGTGTGTAATATATATTTACTGTACATTTTGATATTTTATTTACACTATATAAAATATATTTTGTGTAGTTTCAGTTAACATTATATGTACAATATATGAAATATATTTACTGTAATTTTGATATTTTTTGTACAGTATATAAGATATATTTGGTGTCCTTTTGATATTTAATGTAAATTATATAATATATATTTGGTGTAGATTGTGATATTTTACATAGGTTGTGTAAGATATATTTACTGTACTTTTTGATATTTTATTTACAGTAAATAATATACATTTGGTTTAATTTTTGATATTTTATGTACAGTATATTAAATATAATTACTGCAGTTTTTGATAGTTTATTTACAGTATATAAAACACAAATTTGGTGTACTTTTTGATATTTTATGTACAGAATGTAATATATATTTGCTGTACATTTTGATATTTTATTTACAGTATATAAAATGTATTTGGTGTACTTTTAGTTAATATTATATGTACAATATATGAAATATATTTACTGTACATTTTGATATTTCATGTACAGTATATAAGATATATTTGGTGTCCTTGTGATATTTTATGTAAATTATATAACATATATTTTGTGTAGTTTGTGATATTTTACATAGGGTGTGTAATATATATTTACTGTACTTTTTGGTATTTTCTTTACAGTAAATAATATATATTTGGTGTAATTTTTGATATTTTATGTACAGTATATTAATTATAATTAGTGTAGATTTGATAGTTTATTTACATTCTATATAACACATATTTGGTGTACTTTTTGATATTTTATGTACAGTATGTAATATATATTTACTGTAATTTTTGATAATTTATTTACAGTATATAAAATGTATTTGGTGTACTTTTAGCTAATATTATATATACAATATATGAAATATACTTACTGTACATTTTGATATTTTATGTACAGTATAGAAGATATATTTGGTGTCCTTTTGATATTTTATGTAAATTATATAATATATATTTGGTGAAGTTTGTGATATTGTACATAGGGTGTGTAATATATATTTACTGTACTTTTTGATATTTTATTTACAGTATATAAAATGTATTTGGTGTACTTTTAGTTAACATTATATGTACAATATATGAAATCTATTTACTGTAATTTTGATATTTTATGTACAGTATATAAGATATATTTGGTGTCCTTTTGATATTTTATGTAAATTATATAATATATATTTGGTGTAGATTGTGATATTTTACATAGGGTGTGTAAGATATATTTACTGTACTTTTTGATATTTTATTTACAGTAAATAATATACATTTGGTGTAATTTTTGATATTTTATGTACAGTATATTAAACATAATTACTGCAGTTTTTGATAGTTTATTTACAGTATATATAACACATATTTGGTGTACTTTTTGATATTTTATGTACAGAATGTAATATATATTTACTGTACTTTTGATATTTTATTTACAGCATATAAAATGTATTTGGTGTACTTTTAGTTAATATTATATGTACAATATATGAAATATATTTACTGTACATTTTGATATTTCATGTTCAGTATATAAGGTATATATGGTGTCCTTTTGATATTTTATGTAAATTATATAATATATATTTGGTGTAGTTTGTGATATTTTACATAGGGTGTGTAAGATATATTTACTGTACTTTTTGATATTTTATTTACAGTAAATAATATACATTTGGTGTAATTTTTGATATTTTATGTACAGTATATTAAATATAATTACTGCAGTTTTTGATAGTTTATTTACAGTATATATAACACATATTTGGTGTACTTTTTGATATTTTATGTACAGAATGTAATATATATTTACTGTACTTTTGATATTTTATTTACAGTATATAAAATGGGTTTTGTGTACTTTTAGTTAATATTATATGTAGAATATATGAAATATATTTACTGTACTTTTTGATATTTCATGTTCAGTATATAAGGTATATTTGGTGTCCTTTTGATATTTTATGTAAATTATAAAATATATATTTGGTGTAGTTTGTGATATTTTACATAGGGTGTGTAATATATATTTACTGTACTTTTTGGTATTTTCTTTACAGTAAATAATATATATTTGGTGTAATTTTTGATATTTTATGTACAGTATATTAAATATAATTAGTGTAGTTTTGATAGTTTATTTACAGTATATATTACACATATTTGGTGTACTTTTTGATATTTTATGTACAGTATGTAATATATATTTACTGTATTTTTGATATTTTATTTACAGTATATAAAATGTATTTGGTGTACTTTTAGTTAATATTATATGTACAATATAGGAAATATATTTACTGTACATTTTGATATTTTATGTACACTATATAAGATATATTTTGTGTCCTTTTGATATTTTATGTAAATTATATAAGATATATTTGGTGTAGATTGTGATATTTTACATAGGGAGTGTAAGATACATTTACTGTACTTTTTGATATTTTATTTACAGTAAATAACATTCCTTTGGTGTAATTTTTGATATTTTATGTACAGTATATTAAATATAATTACTGTAGTTTTTGATAGTTTATTTACAGTATATATTACACATATTTGGTGTACTTTTTGATATTTTATGTACAGTATGTAATATATATTTACTGTATTTTTGATATTTTATTTACAGTATATAAAATATATTTGGTGTACTTTTAGTTAATATATGTACAATATATGAAATATATTTACTGTACATTTTGATATTTTATGTACACTATATAAGATATATTTGGTGTCCTTTTGATATTTTATGTAAATTATATAATATATATTTGGTGTAGATTGTGATAATTTACATAGGGTGTGTAAGATATATTTACTGTACTTTTTGATATTTTATTTACAGTAAATAATATACATTTGGTGTAATTTTTGATATTTTATGTACAGTATATTAAATATAATTACTGCAGTTTATGATAGTTTATTTACAGTATATAAAACACAAATTTGGTGTACTTTTTGATATTTTATGTACAGAATGTAATATATATTTACTGTACATTTTGATATTTTATTTACAGTATATAAAATGTATTTGGTGTACTTTTAGTTAATATTATATGTACAATATATGAAATCTATTTACTGTACATTTTGATATTTCATGTTCAGGATATAGGATATAATTGGTGTCCTTTTGATACTTTATGTAAATTATATAATATATATTTGGTGAAGTTTGTGATATTTTACATAGGGTGTGTAATATATATTTACTGTACTTTTTGATATTTTATTTACAGTATATAATATACATTTGGTGTAATTTTTGATATTTTATGTACAGTATATTAAATATAATTACTGTAGTTTTTGATAGTTTATTTACAGTATATATTACACATATTTGGTGTACTTTTTGATATTTTATGTACAGTATGTAATATATATTTACTGTATTTTTGATATTTTATTTACAGTATATAAAATGTATTTGGTGTACTTTTAGTTAAAATTATATGTACAATATAGGAAATATATTTACTGTACATTTTGATATTTTATGTACACTATATAAGATATATTTGGTGTCCTTTTGATATTTTATGTAAATTATATAATATATATTTGGTGTAGATTGTGATATTTTACATAGGGAGTGTAAGATACATTTACTGTATTTTTGATATTTTATTTACAGTAAATAACATTCCTTTGGTGTAATTTTTGATATTTTATGTACAGTATATTAAATATAATTACTGTAGTTTTTGATAGTTTATTTACAGTATATATTACACATATTTGGTGTACTTTTTGATATTTTATGTACAGTATGTAATATATATTTACTGTATTTTTGATATTTTATTTACAGTATATAAAATATATTTGGTGTACTTTTAGTTAATATATGTACAATATATGAAATATATTTAGTGTGCATTTTGATATTTTATGTACACTATATAAGATATATTTGGTGTCCTTTTGATATTTTATGTAAATTATATAATATATATTTGGTGTAGATTGTGATATTTTACATAGGGTGTGTAAGATATATTTACTGTACTTTTTGATATTTTATTTACAGTAAATAATATACATTTGGTGTAATTTTTGATATTTTATGTACAGTATATTAAATATAATTACTGCAGTTTATGATAGTTTATTTACAGTATATAAAACACAAATTTGGTGTACTTTTTGATACTTTATGTACAGAATGTAATATATATTTACTGTACATTTTGATATTTTATTTACAGTATATAAAATGTATTTGGTGTACTTTTAGTTAATATTATATGTACAATATATGAAATCTATTTACTGTACATTTTGATATTTCATGTTCAGTATATAGGATATAATTGGTGTCCTTTTGATACTTTATGTAAATTATATAATATATATTTGGTGAAGTTTGTGATATTTTACATAGGGTGTGTAATATATATTTACTGTACTTTTTGATATTTTATTTACAGTGTATAATATACATTTGGTGTAATTTTTGATATTTTATGTACAGTATATTAAATATAATTACTGTAGTTTTTGATAGTTTATTTACAGTATATATTACACATATTTGGTGTACTTTTTGATATTTTATGTACAGTATGTAATATATATTTACTGTATTTTTGATATTTTATTTACTGTATATAAAATGTATTTGGTGTACTTTTAGTTAATGTTATATGTACAATATTGGAAATATATTTACTGTACATTTTGATATTTTATGTACACTATATAAGATATATTTGGTGTCCTTTTGATATTTTATGAAAATTATATAATATATTTTTGGTGTAGATTGTGATATTTTACATAGGGTGTGTAAGATATATTTACTGTACTTTTTGATATTTTATTTACAGTAAATAATATACATTTGGTGTAATTTTTGGTATTTTATGTACAGTATATTAAATATAATTACTGCAGTTTTTGATAGTTTATTTACAGTATATAAAACACAAATTTGGTGTACTTTTTGATATTTTATGTACAGAATGTAATATATATTTACTGTACATTTTGGTATTTTATTTACAGTATATAAAATGTATTTGGTGTACTTTTAGTTAATATTATATGTACAATATATGAAATCTATTTACTGTACATTTTGATATTTCATGTTCAGTATATAAGATATATTTGGTGTCCTTTTGATACTTTATGTAAATTATATAATATATATTTGGTGAAGTTTGTGATATTTTACATAGGGTGTGTAATATATATTTACTGAACTTTTTGATATTTTATTTACAGTATATAATATACATTTGGTGTAATTTTTGATATTTTATGTACAGTATATTAAATATAATTACTGTAGTTTTTGATAGTTTATTTACAGTATATATTACACATATTTGGTGTACTTTTTGATATTTTATGTACAGTATGTAATATATATTTACTGTATTTTTGGTATTTTATTTACAGTATATAAAATGTATTTGGTGTACTTTTAGTTAATGTTATATGTACAATATTGGAAATATATTTACTGTACATTTTGATATTTTATGTACACTATATAAGATATATTTGGTGTCCTTTTGATATTTTATGTAAATTATATAATATATTTTTGGTGTAGATTGTGATATTTTACATAGGGTGTGTAAGATATATTTACTGTACTTTTTGATATTTTATTTACAGTAAATAATATACATTTGGTTTAATTTTTGATATTTTATGTACAGTATATTAAATATAATAACTGCAGTTTTTGATAGTTTATTTACAGTATATAAAACACAAATTTGGTGTACTTTTTGATATTTTATGTACAGAATGTAATATATATTTACTGTACATTTTGATATTTTATTTACAGTATATAAAATGTATTTGGTGTACTTTTAGTTAATATTATATGTACAATATATGAAATATATTTACTGTACATTTTGATATTTCATGTTCAGTATATAAGATATATTTGGTGTCCTTTTGATACTTTATGTAAATTATATAATATATATTTGGTGTAGTTTGTGATATTTTACATAGGGTGTGTAATATATATTTACTGTACTTTTTGGTATTTTCTTTACAGTAAATAATATATATTTGGTGTAATTTTTGATATTTTATGTACAGTTTATTAAATATAATTAGTGTAGTTTTGATAGTTTATTTACAGTATATATAACACATATTTGGTGTACTTTTTGATATTTTATGTACAGTATGTAATATATATTTACTGTAATTTTTGATAATTTATTTACAGTATATAAAATGTATTTGGTGTACTTTTAGTTAATATTATATGTACAATATATGAAATATATTTACTGTACATTTTGATATTTTATGTACAGTATATAAGATATATTTGGTGTCCTTTTGATATTTTATGTAAATTATATAATATATATTTGGTGTAGTTTGTGATATTTTACATAGGGTGTGTAAGATATATTTACTGTACTTTTTGATATTTTATTTACAGTAAATAATATACATTTGGTGTAATTTTTGATATTTTATGTACAGTATATTAAATATAATTACTGCAGTTTTTGATAGTTTATTTACAGTATATAAAACACAAATTTGGTGTACTTTTTGATATTTTATGTACAGAATGTAATATATATTTACTGTACATTTTGATATTTTATTTACAGTATATAAAATGTATTTGGTGTACTTTTAATTAATATTATATGTACAATATATGAAATATATTTACTGTACATTTTGATATTTCATGTTCAGTATATAAGATATATTTGGTGTCCTTTTGATATTTTATGTAAATTATATAATATATATTTGTTGTAGTTTGTGATATTTTACATAGGGTGTGTAATATATATTTACTGTACTTTTTGGTATTTTCTTTACAGTAAATAATATATATTTGGTGTAATTTTTGATATTTTATGTACAGTATATTAAATATAATTAGTGTAGTTTTGATAGTTTATTTACATTATATATAACACATATTTGGTGTACTTTTTGATATATTATGTACAGTATGTAATATATATTTACTGTAATTTTTGATAATTTATTTACTGTATATAAAATGTATTTGGTGTACTTTAAGTTAATATTATATGTACAATATATGAAATATATTTACTGTATTTTGATATTTTATGTACAGTATAATATATATATTTGGTGTCCTTTTGATATTTTATGTAAATTATATAATATATATTTGGTGTAGATTGTGATATTTTACATAGGGTGTGTAATATATATTTACTGTACTTTTTGGTATTTTCTTTACAGTAAATAATATACATTCGGTGTAATTTTTTATATTTTATGTACAGTATATTTAATATAATTAGTGTAGTTTTAATAGTTTATTTACAGTATATATAACACATATTTGGTGTACTTTTTGATATTTTTTGTACAGTATGTAATATAGATTTACTGTAATTTTTGATAATTTATTTACAGTATATGAAATGTATTTGGTGTACTTTTAGTTAATATTATATGTACAATATATGAAATATATTTACTGTACTTTTGATATTTTATGTACAGTATATAAGATATATTTGGTGTCCTTTTGATATTTTATGTAAATTATATAATATATATTTGTTGTAGATTGTGATATTTTACATAGTGTGTGTAATATATATTTACTGTACTTTTTGATATTTTATTTACAGTAAATAATATACATTTGGTTTAATTTTTGATATTTTATGTACAGTATATTAAATATAATAACTGCAGTTTTTGATAGTTTATTTACAGTATATAAAACACAAATTTGGTGTACTTTTTGATATTTTATGTACAGAATGTAATATATATTTACTGTACATTTTGATAATTTATTTACAGTATATAAAATGTATTTGGTGTACTTTTAGTTAATATTATATGTACAATATATGAAATATATTTACTGTACATTTTGATATTTCATGTTCAGTATATAAGATATATTTGGTGTCCTTTTGATATTTTATGTAAATTATATAATATATATTTGGTGTAGTTTGTGATATTTTACATAGGGTGTGTAATATATATTTACTGTATTTTTGGTATTTTCTTTACAGTAAATAACATATATTTGGTGTAATTTTTGATATTTCATGTACAGTATATTAAATATAATTAGTGTAGTTTTGATAGTTTATTTACAGTATATATAACACATATTTGGTGTACTTTTTGATATTTTATGTACAGTATGTAATATATATACTGTAATTTTTGATAATTTATTTACTGTATATAAAATGTATTTGGTGTACTTTTAGTTAATATTATATGTACAATATATGAAATATATTTACTGTACATTTTGATATTTTATGTACAGTATATAATCTATATTTGGTGTCCTTTTGATATTTTATGTAAATTATATAATATATATTTGGTGTAGATTGTGATATTTTACATAGGGTGTGTAATATATATTTACTGTACTTTTTGGTATTTTCTTTACAGTAAATAATATATATTTGGTGTAATTTTTGATATTTTATGTACAGTATAATAAATATAATTAGTGTAGTTTTGATAGTTTATTTACAGTATATATAACACATATTTGGTGTACTTTTTGATATTTTATGTACAGTATGTAATATATATTTACTGTAATTTTTGATAATTTATTTACAGTATATAAAATGAATTTGGCGTACTTTTAGTTAATATTATATATACAATATATGAAATATATTTACTGTACATTTTGATATTTTATGTACAGTATAGAAGATATATTTGGTGTCCTTTTGATATTTTATGTAAATTATATAATATATATTTGGTGAAGTTTGTGATATTTTACATAGGGTGTGTAATATATATTTACTGTACTTTTTGATATTTTATTTACAGTATATAATATACATTTGGTGTAATTTTTGATATTTTATGTACAGTATATTAAATATAATTAGTGTAGTTTTGATAGTTTATTTACAGTATATATAACACATATTTGGTGTACTTTTTGATATTTTATGTACAGTATGTAATATATGTTTACTGTAATTTTTGATAATGTATTTACAGTATATAAAATGTATTTGGTGTACATTTAGTTAATATTATATGTACAATATAAGAAATATATTTACTGTAGTTTTTGATATTTTATGTACAGTATATAAGATATATTTGGTGTCCTTTTGATATTTTATGTAAATTATATGATATATATTTGGTGTAGATTGTGATATTTTACATAGGGTGTGTAATATATATTTACTGTACTTTTTGATATTTTATTTACAGTAAATAATATACATTTGGTTTAATTTTTGATATTTTATGTACAGTATATTAAATATAATTACTGCAGTTTTTGATAGTTTATTTACAGTATATAAAACACAAATTTGGTGTACTTTTTGATATTTTATGTACAGAATGTAATATATATTTACTGTACATTTTGATAATTTATTTACAGTATATAAAATGTATTTGGTGTACTTTTAGTTAATATTATATGTACAATATATGAAATATATTTACTGTACATTTTGATATTTCATGTTCAGTATATAAGATATATTTGGTGTCCTTTTGATATTTTATGTAAATTATATAATATATATTTGGTGTAGTTTGTGATATTTTACATAGGGTGTGTAATATATATTTACTGTATTTTTGGTATTTTCTTTACAGTAAATAATACATATTTGGTGTAATTTTTGATATTTTATGTACAGTATATTAAATATAATTAGTGTAGTTTTGATAGTTTATTTACAGTATATATAACACATATTTGGTGTACTTTTTGATATTTTATGTACAGTATGTAATATATATTTACTGTAATTTTTGATAATTTATTTACTGTATATAAAATGTATTTGGTGTACTTTTAGTTAATATTATATGTACAATATATGAAATATATTTACTGTACATTTTGATATTTTATGTACAGTATATAATCTATATTTGGTGTCCTTTTGATATTTTATGTAAATTATATAATATATATTTGGTGTAGATTGTGATATTTTACATAGGGTGTGTAATATATATTTACTGTACTTTTTGGTATTTTCTTTACAGTAAATAATATATATTTGGTGTAATTTTTGATATTTTATGTACAGTATATTAAATATAATTAGTGTAGTTTTGATAGTTTATTTACAGTATATATAACACATATTTGGTGTACTTTTTGATATTTTATGTACAGTATGTAATATATATTTACTGTAATTTTTGATAATTTATTTACAGTATATAAAATGAATTTGGTGTACTTTTAGTTAATATAATATATACAATATATGAAATATATTTACTGTACATTTTGATATTTTATGTACAGTATAGAAGATATATTTGGTGTCCTTTTGATATTTTATGTAAATTATATAATATATATTTGGTGAAGTTTGTGATATTTTACATAGGGTGTGTAATATATATTTACTATACTTTTTGATATTTTATTTACAGTATATAATATACATTTGGTGTAATTTTTGATATTTTATGTACAGTATATTAAATATAATTAGTGTAGTTTTGATAGTTTATTTACAGTATATATAACACATATTTGGTGTACTTTTTGATATTTTATGTACAGTATGTAATATATGTTTACTGTAATATTTGATAATGTATTTACAGTATATAAAATGTATTTGGTGTACTTTTAGTTAATATTATATGTACAATATATGAAATATATTTACTGTAGTTTTTGATATTTTATGTACAGTATATAAGATATATTTGGTGTCCTTTTGTTATTTTATGTAAATTATATGATATATATTTGGTGTAGACTGTGATATTTTACATAGGGTGTGTAATATATATTTACTGTACTTTTTGATATTTTATTTACAGTAAATAATATACATTTGGTTTAATTTTTGATATTTTATGTACAGTATATTAAATATAATTACTGCAGTTTTTGATAGTTTATTTACAGTATATAAAACACAAATTTGGTGTACTTTTTGATATTTTATGTACAGAATGTAATATATATTTACTGTACATTTTGATAATTTATTTACAGTATATAAAATGTATTTGGTGTACTTTTAGTTAATATTATATGTACAATATATGAAATATATTTACTGTACATTTTGATATTTCATGTTCAGTATATAAGATATATTTGGTGTCCTTTTGATATTTTATGTAAATTATATAATATATATTTGGTGTAGTTTGTGATATTTTACATAGGGTGTGTAATATATATTTACTGTATTTTTGGTATTTTCTTTACAGTAAATAATACATATTTGGTGTAATTTTTGATATTTTATGTACAGTATATTAAATATAATTAGTGTAGTTTTGATAGTTTATTTACAGTATATATAACACATATTTGGTGTACTTTTTGATATTTTATGTACAGTATGTAATATATATTTACTGTAATTTTTGATAATTTATTTACTGTATATAAAATGTATTTGGTGTACTTTTAGTTAATATTATATGTACAATATATGAAATATATTTACTGTACATTTTGATATTTTATGTACAGTATATAATCTATATTTGGTGTCCTTTTGATATTTTATGTAAATTATATAATATATATTTGGTGTAGATTGTGATATTTTACATAGGGTGTGTAATATATATTTACTGTACTTTTTGGTATTTTCTTTACAGTAAATAATATATATTTGGTGTAATTTTTGATATTTTATGTACAGTATATTAAATATAATTAGTGTAGTTTTGATAGTTTATTTACAGTATATATAACACATATTTGGTGTACTTTTTGATATTTTATGTACAGTATGTAATATATATTTACTGTAATTTTTGATAATTTATTTACAGTATATAAAATGAATTTGGTGTACTTTTAGTTAATATAATATATACAATATATGAAATATATTTACTGTACATTTTGATATTTTATGTACAGTATAGAAGATATATTTGGTGTCCTTTTGATATTTTATGTAAATTATATAATATATATTTGGTGAAGTTTGTGATATTTTACATAGGGTGTGTAATATATATTTACTATACTTTTTGATATTTTATTTACAGTATATAATATACATTTGGTGTAATTTTTGATATTTTATGTACAGTATATTAAATATAATTAGTGTAGTTTTGATAGTTTATTTACAGTATATATAACACATATTTGGTGTACTTTTTGATATTTTATGTACAGTATGTAATATATGTTTACTGTAATATTTGATAATGTATTTACAGTATATAAAATGTATTTGGTGTACTTTTAGTTAATATTATATGTACAATATATGAAATATATTTACTGTAGTTTTTGATATTTTATGTACAGTATATAAGATATATTTGGTGTCCTTTTGTTATTTTATGTAAATTATATGATATATATTTGGTGTAGACTGTGATATTTTACATAGGGTGTGTAATATATATTTACTGTACTTTTTGATATTTTATTTACAGTAAATAATATACATTTGGTTTAATTTTTGATATTTTATGTACAGTATATTAAATATAATTACTGCAGTTTTTGATAGTTTATTTACAGTATATAAAACACAAATTTGGTGTACTTTTTGATATTTTATGTACAGAATGTAATATATATTTACTGTACATTTTGATATTTTATTTACAGTATATAAAATGAATTTGGTGTACTTTTAGTTAATATAATATATACAATATATGAAATATATTTACTGTACATTTTGATATTTCATGTTCAGTATATAAGATATATTTGGTGTCCTTTTGATATTTTATGTAAATTATATAATATATATTTGGTGTAGTTGGTGATATATTACATAGGGTGTGTAATATATATTTACTGTACTTTTTGGTATTTTCTTTACAGTAAATAATATACATTTGGTGTAATTTTTGATATTTTATGTACAGTATATTAAATATAATTACTGTAGTTTTTGATAGTTTATTTACATTCTATATAACACATATTTGGTGTACTTTTTGATATTTTATGTACAGTATGTAATATATATTTACTGTATTTTTGATATTTTATTTAGAGTATATAAAATGTATTTGGTGTACTTTTAGTTAATATTATATGTACAATATAGGAAATATATTTACTGTACATTTTGATATTTTATGTACACTATATAAGATATATTTGGTGTCCTTTTGATATTCTATGTAAATTATATAATATATATTTGGTGTAGTTTGTGATATTTTACATAGGGTGTGTAAGATATATTTAGTGTACTTTTTGATATTTTATTTACAGTAAATAATATACATTTGGTGTAATTTTTGATATTTTATGTACAGTATGTTAAATATAATTACTGCAGTTTTTGATAGTTTATTTACAGTATATATAACACATATTTGGTGTACTTTTTGATATTTTATGTACAGAATATAATATATATTTACTGAACTTTTGATATTTTATTTACAGTATATAAAATGTATTTGGTGTACTTTTAGTTAATATTATATGTACAATATATGAAATATATTTACTGTACATTTTGATATTTCATGTTCAGTATATAAGATATATTTGGTGTCCTTTTGATATTTTATGTAAATTATATAATATATATTTGGTGTAGTTTGTGATATTTTACATAGGGTGTGTAATATATATTTACTGTACTTTTTGGTATTTTCTTTACAGTAAATAATATATATTTGGTGTAATATTTGATATTTTATGTACAGTATATTAAATATAATTAGTGTAGTTTTGATAGTTTATTTACATTATATATAACACATATTTGGTGTACATTTTGATATATTATGTACAGTATGTAATATATATTTACTGTAATTTTTGATAATTTATTTACTGTATATAAAATGTATTTGGTGTACTTTTAGTTAATATTATATGTACAATATATGAAATATATTTACTGTACTTTTTGATATTTTATGTACAGTATAATATATATATTTGGTGTCCTTTTGATATTTTATGTAAATTATATAATACATATTTGGTGTACATTGTGATATTTTACATAGGGTGTGTAATATATATTTACTGTACTTTTTGGTATTTTATTTACAGTAAATAATATACATTTGGTTTAATTTTTGATATTTTATGTACAGTATATTAAATATAATTACTGCAGTTTTTGATAGTTTATTTACAGTATATAAAACACAAATTTGGTGTACTTTTTGATATTTTATGTACAGAATGTAATATATATTTACTGTACATTTGATATTTTATTTACAGTATATAAAATGTATTTGGTGTACTTTTAGTTAATATTATATGTACAATATATGAAATCTATTTACTGTACATTTTGATATTTCATGTTCAGTATATAAGATATAATTGGTGTCCTTTTGATATTTTATGGAAATTATATAATATATATTTGGTGTAGTTTGTGATATTTTACATAGGGTGTGTAATATATATTTACTGTACTTTTTGGTATTTTCTTTACAGTAAATAATATATATTTGGTGTAATTTTTGATATTTTATGTACAGTATATTAAATATAATTAGTGTAGTTTTGATAGTTTATTTACAGTATATATAACACATATTTGGTGTACTTTTTGATATTTTATGTACAGTATGTAATATATGTTTACTGTAATTTTTGATAATTTATTTACAGTATATAAAATGAATTTGGTGTACTTTTAGTTAATATTATATATACAATATATGAAATATATTTACTGTACATTTTGATATTTCATGTACAGTATATAAGATATATTTGGTGTCCTTTTGATATTTTATGTAAATTATATAATATATATTTGGTGAAGATTGTGATATTTTACCTAGGGTGTGTAATATATATTTATTGTACTTTTTGATATTTTATTTACAGTATATAATATACATTCGGTGTAATTTTTTATATTTTATGTACAGTATATTTAATATAATTAGTGTAGTTTTAATAGTTTATTTACAGTATATATAACACATATTTGGTGTACTTTTTGATATTTTTTGTACAGTATGTAATATAGATTTACTGTAATTTTTGATAATTTATTTACAGTATATGAAATGTATTTGGTGTACTTTTAGTTAATATTATATGTACAATATATGAAATATATTTACTGTACTTTTTGATATTTTATGTACAGTATATAAGATATATTTGGTGTCCTTTTGATATTTTATGTAAATTATATAATATATATTTGGTGTAGATTGTGATATTTTACATAGGGTGTGTAATATATATTTACTGTACTTTTTGATATTATATTTACAGTAAATAATATACATTTGGTTTAATTTTTGATATTTTATGTACAGTATATTAAATATAATTACTGCAGTTTTTGATAGTTTATTTACAGTATATAAAACACAAATTTGGTGTACTTTTTGATATTTTATGTACAGAATGTAATATATATTTACTGTATATTTTGATAATTTATTTACAGTATATAAAATGTATTTGGTGTACTTTTAGTTAATATTATATGTACAATATAGGAAATATATTTACTGTACATTTTGATATTTCATGTACACTATATAAGATATATTTGGTGTCCTTTTGATATTCTATGTAAATTATATAATATATATTTGGTGTAGTTTGTGATATTTTACATAGGGTGTGTAATATATATTTACTGTATTTTTGGTATTTTCTTTACAGTAAATAATATATATTTGGTGTAATTTTTGATATTTTATGTACAGTATATTAAATATAATTAGTGTAGTTTTGATAGTTTATTTACAGTATATATAACACATATTTGGTGTACATTTTGATATTTTATGTACAGTATGTAATATATATTTACTGTAATTTTTGATAATTTTTTACTGTATATAAAATGTATTTGGTGTACTTTTAGTTAATATTATATGTACAATATATGAAATATATTTACTGTACATTTTGATATTTTATGTACAGTATATAATCTATATTTGGTGTCCTTTTGATATTTTATGTAAATTATATAATATATATTTGGTGTAGATTGTTATATTTTACATAGGGTGTGTAATATATATTTACTGTACTTTTTGGTATTTTCTTTACAGTAAATAATATATATTTGGTGTAATTTTTGATATTTTATGGACAGTATATTAAATATAATTAGTGTAGTTTTGATAGTTTATTTACAGTATATATAACACATATTTGGTGTACTTTTTGATATTTTATGTACAATATGTAATATATATTTACTGTAATTTTTGATAATTTATTTACAGTATATAAAATGTATTTGGTGTACTTTTAGTTAATATTATATATACAATATATGAAATATATTTACTGTACATTTTGATATTTTACGTACAGTATAGAAGATATATTTGGTGTCCTTTTGATATTTTATGTAAATTATATAATATATATTTGGTGAAGTTTGTGATATTTCACATAGGGTGTGTAATATATATTTAGTGTACTTTTTGATATTTTATTTACAGTATATAATATACATTCGGTGTAATTTTTGATATTTTATGTACAGTATATTAAATATAATTACTGTAGTTTTTGATAGTTTATTTACAGTATATATTACACATATTTGGTGTACTTTTTGATATTTTATGTACAGTATGTAATTTATATTTACTGTATATTTGATATTTTATTTACAGTATATAAAATGTATTTGGTGTACTTTTAGTTAATATTATATGTACAATATAGGAAATATATTTACTGTACATTTTGATATTTAATGTACACTATATAAGATATATTTGGTGTCCTTTTGATATTTTATGTAAATTATATAATATGTATTTGGTGTAGATTGTGATATTTTACATAGGGTGTGAAAGATATATTTACTGTACTTTTTGATATTTTATTCACATTTAATAATATACATTTGGTTTAATTTTTGATATTTTATGTACAGTATATAAAATATAATTACTGCAGTTTTTGATAGTTTATTTACAGTATATAAAACACAAATTTGGTGTACTTTTTGATATTTTATGTACAGAATGTAATATATATTTACTGTACATTTTGATATTTTATTTACAGTATATAAAATGTATTTGGTGTACTTTTAGTTAATATTATATGTACAATATATGAAATATATTTACTGTACATTTTGATATTTCATGTTCAGTATATAAGATATATTTGGTGTCCTTTTGATATTTTATGTAAATTATATAATATATATTTGGTGTAGTTTGTGATATTTTACATAGGGTGTGTAATATATATTTACTGTACTTTTTGGTATTTTCCTGACAGTAAATAATATATATTTGGTGTAATTTTTGATATTTTATGTACAGTATATTAAATAAAATTAGTGTAGTTTTGATAGTTTATTTACAGTATATATAACACATATTTGGTGTACTTTTTGTTATTTTATGTACAGTATGTAATATATATTTACTGTAATTTTTGATAATTAATTTACAGTATATAAAATGTAATTGTTGTACTTTTAGTTAATATTATATATACAATATATGAAATATATTTACTGTACATTTTGATATTTTATGTACAGTATATAATATATATTTGGTGTCCTTTTGATATTTTATGTAAATTATATAATATATATTTGGTGAAGTTTGTGATATTTTACATAGGGTGTGTAATATATATTTACTGTACTTTTTGATATTTTATTTACAGTATATAATATAGATTTGGTGTAATTTTTGATATTTTATGTACAGTATATTAAATATAATTACTGTAGTTTTTGATAGTTTATTTACATTATATATAACACATATTTGGTGTACTTTTTGATATTTTATGTACAGAATGTAATATATATACTGTAATTTTTGATAATTTATTTACTGTATATAAAATGTATTTGGTGTACTTTTAGTTAATATTATATGTACAATACATGAAATATATTTACTGTACTTTTTGATATTTTATGTACAGTATGGAAGATATATTTGGTGTCCTTTTGATATTTTATGTAAATTATATAATATATATTTGGTGTAGTTTGTGATATTTTACATAGGGTGTGTAATTTATATTTACTGTAGTTTTTGATATTTTATTTAGAGTATATAATATACATTTGGTGTAATATTTGATATTTTATGTACAGTATATTAAATATAATTACTGTAGTTTTTGATAGTTTATTTCCAGTATATATAACACATATTTGGTGTACTTTTTGATATTTTATGTACAGTATGTAATATATATTTACTGTAATTTTTGATAATTTATTTACAGTATACAAAATGTATTTGGTGTACTTTTAGTTAATATTATATGTACAATATATGAAATATATTTACTGTACTTTTTGATATTTTATGTACAGTATAGAAGATATATTTGGTGTCCTTTTGATATTTTATGTAAATTATATAATATATATTTGGTGAAGTTTGTGATATTTTACATAGGGTGTGTAATATATATTTACTGTACTTTTTGATATTTTATTTACAGTATATAATATACATTTGGTGTAATTTTTGATATTTTATGTACAGTATATTAAATATAATTAGTGTAGTTTTGATAGTTTATTTACAGTATATATAACACATATTTGGTGTACTTTTTGATATTTTATGTACAGTATGTAATATATGTTTACTGTAATTTTTGATAATGTATTTACAGTATATAAAATGTATTTGGTGTACATTTAGTTAATATTATATGTACAATATATGAAATATATTTACTGTAGTTTTTGATATTTTATGTACAGTATATAAGATATATTTGGTGTCCTTTTGATATTTTATGTAAATTATATGATATATATTTGGTGTAGATTGTGATATTTTACATAGGGTGTGTAATATATATTTACTGTACTTTTTGATATTTTATTTACAGTAAATAATATACATTTGGTTTAATTTTTGATATTTTATGTACAGTATATTAAATATAATTACTGCAGTTTTTGATAGTTTATTTACAGTATATAAAACACAAATTTGGTGTACTTTTTGATATTTTATGTACAGAATGTAATATATATTTACTGTACATTTTGATAATTTATTTACAGTATATAAAATGTATTTGGTGTACTTTTAGTTAATATTATATGTACAATATATGAAATATATTTACTGTACATTTTGATATTTCATGTTCAGTATATAAGATATATTTGGTGTCCTTTTGATATTTTATGTAAATTATATAATATATATTTGGTGTAGTTTGTGATATTTTACATAGGGTGTGTAATATATATTTACTGTATTTTTGGTATTTTCTTTACAGTAAATAATACATATTTGGTGTAATTTTTGATATTTTATGTACAGTATATTAAATATAATTAGTGTAGTTTTGATAGTTTATTTACAGTATATATAACACATATTTGGTGTACTTTTTGATATTTTATGTACAGTATGTAATATATATTTACTGTAATTTTTGATAATTTATTTACTGTATATAAAATGTATTTGGTGTACTTTTAGTTAATATTATATGTACAATATATGAAATATATTTACTGTACATTTTGATATTTTATGTACAGTATATAATCTATATTTGGTGTCCTTTTGATATTTTATGTAAATTATATAATATATATTTGGTGTAGATTGTGATATTTTACATAGGGTGTGTAATATATATTTACTGTACTTTTTGGTATTTTCTTTACAGTAAATAATATATATTTGGTGTAATTTTTGATATTTTATGTACAGTATATTAAATATAATTAGTGTAGTTTTGATAGTTTATTTACAGTATATATAACACATATTTGGTGTACTTTTTGATATTTTATGTACAGTATGTAATATATATTTACTGTAATTTTTGATAATTTATTTACAGTATATAAAATGAATTTGGTGTACTTTTAGTTAATATAATATATACAATATATGAAATATATTTACTGTACATTTTGATATTTTATGTACAGTATAGAAGATATATTTGGTGTCCTTTTGATATTTTATGTAAATTATATAATATATATTTGGTGAAGTTTGTGATATTTTACATAGGGTGTGTATTATATATTTACTATACTTTTTGATATTTTATTTACAGTATATAATATACATTTGGTGTAATTTTTGATATTTTATGTACAGTATATTAAATATAATTAGTGTAGTTTTGATAGTTTATTTACAGTATATATAACACATATTTGGTGTACTTTTTGATATTTTATGTACAGTATGTAATATATGTTTACTGTAATATTTGATAATGTATTTACAGTATATAAAATGTATTTGGTGTACTTTTAGTTAATATTATATGTACAATATATGAAATATATTTACTGTAGTTTTTGATATTTTATGTACAGTATATAAGATATATTTGGTGTCCTTTTGTTATTTTATGTAAATTATATGATATATATTTGGTGTAGATTGTGATATTTTACATAGGGTGTGTAATATATATTTACTGTACTTTTTGATATTTTATTTACAGTAAATAATATACATTTGGTTTAATTTTTGATATTTTATGTACAGTATATTAAATATAATTACTGCAGTTTTTGATAGTTTATTTACAGTATATAAAACACAAATTTGGTGTACTTTTTGATATTTTATGTACAGAATGTAATATATATTTACTGTACATTTTGATATTTTATTTACAGTATATAAAATGAATTTGGTGTACTTTTAGTTAATATAATATATACAATATATGAAATATATTTACTGTACATTTTGATATTTCATGTTCAGTATATAAGATATATTTGGTGTCCTTTTGATATTTTATGTAAATTATATAATATATATTTGGTGTAGTTGGTGATATATTACATAGGGTGTGTAATATATATTTACTGTACTTTTTGGTATTTTCTTTACAGTAAATAATATACATTTGGTGTAATTTTTGATATTTTATGTACAGTATATTAAATATAATTACTGTAGTTTTTGATAGTTTATTTACATTCTATATAACACATATTTGGTGTACTTTTTGATATTTTATGTACAGTATGTAATATATATTTACTGTATTTTTGATATTTTATTTAGAGTATATAAAATGTATTTGGTGTACTTTTAGTTAATATTATATGTACAATATAGGAAATATATTTACTGTACATTTTGATATTTTATGTACACTATATAAGATATATTTGGTGTCCTTTTGATATTCTATGTAAATTATATAATATATATTTGGTGTAGTTTGTGATATTTTACATAGGGTGTGTAAGATATATTTAGTGTACTTTTTGATATTTTATTTACAGTAAATAATATACATTTGGTGTAATTTTTGATATTTTATGTACAGTATGTTAAATATAATTACTGCAGTTTTTGATAGTTTATTTACAGTATATATAACACATATTTGGTGTACTTTTTGATATTTTATGTACAGAATGTAATATATACTTACTGAACTTTTGATATTTTATTTACAGTATATAAAATGTATTTGGTGTACTTTTAGTTAATATTATATGTACAATATATGAAATATATTTACTGTACATTTTGATATTTCATGTTCAGTATATAAGATATATTTGGTGTCCTTTTGATATTTTATGTAAATTATATAATATATATTTGGTGTAGTTTGTGATATTTTACATAGGGTGTGTAATATATATTTACTGTACTTTTTGGTATTTTCTTTACAGTAAATAATATATATTTGGTGTAATATTTGATATTTTATGTACAGTATATTAAATATAATTAGTGTAGTTTTGATAGTTTATTTACATTATATATAACACATATTTGGTGTACATTTTGATATATTATGTACAGTATGTAATATATATTTACTGTAATTTTTGATAATTTATTTACTGTATATAAAATGTATTTGGTGTACTTTTAGTTAATATTATATGTACAATATATGAAATATATTTACTGTACTTTTTGATATTTTATGTACAGTATAATATATATATTTGGTGTCCTTTTGATATTTTATGTAAATTATATAATATATATTTGGTGTACATTGTGATATTTTACATAGGGTGTGTAATATATATTTACTGTACTTTTTGGTATTTTATTTACAGTAAATAATATACATTTGGTTTAATTTTTGATATTTTATGTACAGTATATTAAATATAATTACTGCAGTTTTTGATAGTTTATTTACAGTATATAAAACACAAATTTGGTGTACTTTTTGATATTTTATGTACAGAATGTAATATATATTTACTGTACATTTGATATTTTATTTACAGTATATAAAATGTATTTGGTGTACTTTTAGTTAATATTATATGTACAATATATGAAATCTATTTACTGTACATTTTGATATTTCATGTTCAGTATATAAGATATAATTGGTGTCCTTTTGATATTTTATGGAAATTATATAATATATATTTGGTGTAGTTTGTGATATTTTACATAGGGTGTGTAATATATATTTACTGTACTTTTTGGTATTTTCTTTACAGTAAATAATATATATTTGGTGTAATTTTTGATATTTTATGTACAGTATATTAAATATAATTAGTGTAGTTTTGATAGTTTATTTACAGTATATATAACACATATTTGGTGTACTTTTTGATATTTTATGTACAGTATGTAATATAGATTTACTGTAATTTTTGATAATTTATTTACAGTATATGAAATGTATTTGGTGTACTTTTAGTTAATATTATATGTACAATATATGAAATATATTTACTGTACTTTTTGATATTTTATGTACAGTATATAAGATATATTTGGTGTCCTTTTGATATTTTATGTAAATTATATAATATATATTTGGTGTAGATTGTGATATTTTACATAGGGTGTGTAATATATATTTACTGTACTTTTTGATATTATATTTACAGTAAATAATATACATTTGGTTTAAATTTTGATATTTTATGTACAGTATATTAAATATAATTACTGCAGTTTTTGATAGTTTATTTACAGTATATAAAACACAAATTTGGTGTACTTTTTGATATTTTATGTACAGAATGTAATATATATTTACTGTACATTTTGATAATTTATTTACAGTATATAAAATGTATTTGGTGTACTTTTAGTTAATATTATATGTACAATATAGGAAATATACTTACTGTACATTTTGATATTTCATGTACACTATATAAGATATATTTGGTGTCCTTTTGATATTCTATGTAAATTATATAATATATATTTGGTGTAGTTTGTGATATTTTACATAGGGTGTGTAATATATATTTACTGTATTTTTGGTATTTTCTTTACAGTAAATAATATATATTTGGTGTAATTTTTGATATTTTATGTACAGTATATTAAATATAATTAGTGTAGTTTTGATAGTTTATTTACAGTATATATAACACATATTTGGGGTACATTTTGATATTTTATGTACAGTATGTAATATATATTTACTGTAATTTTTGATAATTTTTTACTGTATATAAAATGTATTTGGTGTACTTTTAGTTAATATTATATGTACAATATATGAAATATATTTACTGTACATTTTGATATTTTATGTACAGTATATAATCTATATTTGGTGTCCTTTTGATATTTTATGTAAATTATATAATATATATTTTGTGTAGATTGTGATATTTTACATAGGGTGTGTAATATATATTTACTGTACTTTTTGGTATTTTCTTTACAGTAAATAATATATATTTGGTGTAATTTTTGATATTTTATGGACAGTATATTAAATATAATTAGTGTAGTTTTGATAGTTTATTTACAGTATATATAACACATATTTGGTGTACTTTTTGATATTTTATGTACAATATGTAATATATATTTACTGTAATTTTTGATAATTTATTTACAGTATATAAAATGTATTTGGTGTACTTTTAGTTAATATTATATATACAATATATGAAATATATTTACTGTACATTTTGATATTTTACGTACAGTATAGAAGATATATTTGGTGTCCTTTTGATATTTTATGTAAATTATATAATATATATTTGGTGAAGTTTGTGATATTTTACATAGGGTGTGTAATATATATTTAGTGTACTTTTTGATATTTTATTTACAGTATATAATATACATTTGGTGTAATTTTTGATATTTTATGTACAGTATATTAAATATAATTACTGTAGTTTTTGATAGTTTATTTACAGTATATATTACACATATTTGGTGTACTTTTTGATATTTTATGCACAGTATGTAATTTATATTTACTGTATATTTGATATTTTATTTACAGTATATAAAATGTATTTGGTGTACTTTTAGTTAATATTATATGTACAATATAGGAAATATATTTACTGTACATTTTGATATTTAATGTACACTATATAAGATATATTTGGTGTCCTTTTGATATTTTATGTAAATTATATAATATGTATTTGGTGTAAATTGTGATATTTTACATAGGGTGTGAAAGATATATTTACTGTACTTTTTGATATTTTATTCACATTTAATAATATACATTTGGTTTAATTTTTGATATTTTATGTACAGTATATAAAATATAATTACTGCAGTTTTTGATAGTTTATTTACAGTATATAAAACACAAATTTGGTGTACTTTTTGATATTTTATGTACAGAATGTAATATATATTTACTGTACATTTTGATATTTTATTTACAGTATATAAAATGTATTTGGTGTACTTTTAGTTAATATTATATGTACAATATATGAAATATATTTACTGTACATTTTGATATTTCATGTTCAGTATATAAGATATATTTGGTGTCCTTTTGATATTTTATGTAAATTATATAATATATATTTGGTGTAGTTTGTGATATTTTACATAGGGTGTGTAATATATATTTACTGTACTTTTTGGTATTTTCCTGACAGTAAATAATATATATTTGGTGTAATTTTTGATATTTTATGTACAGTATATTAAATAAAATTAGTGTAGTTTTGATAGTTTATTTACAGTATATATAACACATATTTGGTGTACTTTTTGTTATTTTATGTACAGTATGTAATATATATTTACTGTAATTTTTGATAATTAATTTACAGTATATAAAATGTAATTGTTGTACTTTTAGTTAATATTATATATACAATATATGAAATATATTTACTGTACATTTTGATATTTTATGTACAGTATATAATATATATTTGGTGTCCTTTTGATATTTTATGTAAATTATATAATATATATTTGGTGAAGTTTGTGATATTTTACATAGGGTGTGTAATATATATTTACTGTACTTTTTGATATTTTATTTACAGTATATAATATAGATTTGGTGTAATTTTTGATATTTTATGTACAGTATATTAAATATAATTACTGTAGTTTTTGATAGTTTATTTACATTATATATAACACATATTTGGTGTACTTTTTGATATTTTATGTACAGTATGTAATATATATTTACTGTATTTTTGATATTTTATTTACAGTATATAAAATGTATTTGGTGTATTTTAGTTAATATTATATGTACAATATAGGAAATATATTTACTGTACATTTTGATATTTTATGTACACTATATAAGATATATTTGGTGTCCTTTTGATATTTTATGTAAATTATATAATATATATTTGGTGTAGTTTGTGATATTTTACATAGGGTGTGTAATATATATTTACTGTACTTTTTGGTATTTTCTTTACTGTAAATAATATATATTTGGTGTAATTTTTGATATTTTATGTACAGTATATTAAATATAATTAGTGTAGTTTTGATAGTTTAATTACAGTATATATTACACATATTTGGTGTACTTTTTGATATTTTATGTACAGTATCTAATATATATTTACTGTATTTTTGTTCCTTTATTTAGAGTATATAAAATGTATTTGGTGTACTATTAGTTAATATTATATGTACAATATAGGAAATATATTTACTGTACATTTTGATATTTTATGTACACTATATAAGATATATTTGGTGTCCTATGATATTTTATGTAAATTATATAATATATATTTGATGTAGATTGTGATATTTTACATAGGGTGTGTAAGATATATTTACTGTACTTTTTGATATTTTATTTACAGTAAATAATATACATTTGGTGTAATTTTTGATATTTTATGTACAGTATATTATATATAATTACTGTGGATTTGATAGTTTATTTACACTATATATTACACATATTTGGTGTACTTTTTGATATTTTATGTAAAGTATGTAATATATATTTACTCTACTATTTGATATTTTATTTACAGTGTATAAAATGTATTTGGTGTACTTTTAGTTAATATTATATGTACAACATATGAAATATATTTACGGTACATTTTGATATTTTATGTTCAGCATATAAGGTATATATGGTGTCCTTTTGATATTTTATGTAAATTACAAAATATAAATTTGGTGAAGATTGTGATATTTTACATAGGGTGTGTAATATATATTTACTGTACATTTTGATATTTTATTTACACTATATAAAATATATTTGGTGTACTTTTAGTTAACATTATATGTACAATATATGAAATATATTTACTGTAATTTTGATATTTTATGTACAGTATATAAGATATATTTGGTGTCCTTTTGATATTTTATGTAAATTATATAATATATATTTGGTGTAGATTGTGATATTTTACATAGGGTGTGTAAGATATATTTACTGTACATTTTGATATTTTATTTACAATAAATAATATACATTTGGTGTAATTTTTGATATTTTATGTACAGTATATTAAATGTAATTACTGCAGTTTTTGATAGTTTATTTACAGTATATAAAACACAAATTTGGTGTACTTTTTGATATTTTATGTACAGAATGTAATATATATTTACTGTACATTTTGATATTTTATTTACAGTATATAAAATGTATTTGGTGTACTTTTAGTTAATATTATATGTACAATATATGAAATATATTTACTGTACATTTTGATATATTCGGTTCAGTATATAAGGTATATTTGGTGTCCTTTTGATATTTTATGTAAATTATATAATATATATTTGGTGTAGTTTGTGATATTTTACATAGGGTGTGTAATATATATTTACTGTACTATTTGGTATTTTATTTACAGTAAATAATATACATTTGGTGTAATTTTTGATATTTTATGTACAGTATATTAAATATAATTACTGTAGTTTTTGATAGTTTATTTCCAGTATATATAACACATATTTGGTGTACTTTTTGATGTTTTATGTACAGTATGTAATATATATTTACTGTACTTTTTGATATTTTATTTACAGTATATAAAATGTATTTGTGTACTTTTAGTTAATATTATATGTACAATATATGAAATATATTTACTGTACATTTTGATATTTTATGTTCAGTATATAAGGTATATTTGGTGTCCTTTTGATATTTTATGTAAATTACATAATATATATTTGGTGTAGATTGTGATACTTTACATAGTGTGTGTAATATATATTTACTGTACATTTTGATATTTTATTTACACTATATAAAATGTATTTGGTGTACTTTTAGTTAACATTATATGTACAATATATGAAATATATTTACTGTAATTTTGATATTTTATGTACAGTATATAAGATATATTTGGTGTCCTTTTGATATTTTATGTAAATTATATAATATATATTTGGTGTAGATTTTGATATTTTACATAGGGTGTGTAATATATATTTACTGTAATTTTTGATATTTTATTTACAGTAAATAATATACATTTAGTGTAATTTTTGATATTTTATGTACAGTATGTTAAATATAATTACTGTAGTATTTGATAGTTTATTTACAGTATATATAACACATATCTGGTGTACTTTTTGATATTTTATTTACAGTATGTAATATATATTTACTGTAATTTTTGGTAAATTATTTACAGTATATAAAATGTATTTGGTGTACTTTTAGTTAATATTATATATACAATATATGAAATATATTTACTCTAAATTTTGATATTTTATGTACAGTATAGAAGATATATTTGGTGTCCTTTTGATATTTTATGTAAATTATATAATATATATTTGGTGAAGTTTGTGATATTTTACATAGTGTGTGTAATATATATTTACTGTACTTTTTGATATTTTATTTACAGTATATAGTATACATTAGGTTTAATTTTTGATATTTCATATACAGTATATTAAATATAATTATTGTAGTTTTTGATAGTTTATTTACAGTATATATTACACATATTTGTTGTACATTTTGATATTTTATGTACAGTATGTAATATATATTTACTGTACTTTTTGATATTTAATTACAGTATATAACATGTATTTGGTGTACTTTTAGTTAATATTATATGTACAATATATGAAATATATTTACTGTACATTTTGATATTTTATGTACACTATATAAGATATATTTGGTGTCCTTTTGATATTTTATGTAAATTATATAATATATATTTGGTGTAGATTGTGATATTTTACATAGGGTGTGTAAGATATATTTACTGTTCTTTTTGATATTTTATTTATAGTAAATAACGTACATTTGGTTTAATTTTTGATATTTTATGTACAGTATATTAAATATAATTACTGCAGTTTTTGATAGTTTATTTACAGTATATATAACACATATTTGGTGTACTTTTTGATATTTTATGTACAGAATGTAATATATATTTACTGTACTTTTTGATATTTTATTTACAGTATGTAAAATGTATTTGTTGTACTTTTAGTTAATATTATATGTACAATACATGAAATATATTTACTGTAATTTTTGATATTTTATGTAGAGTATAGAAGATATATTTGGTGTCCCTTTGATATTTTATGTAAATTACATAATATATATTTGTTGTAGTTTGTGATATTTTACGTAGGGTGTGTAATATATATTTACTGTAATTTTTGATATTTTATTTACAGTAAATAATATACATTTGGTGTAATTTTTGATATTTTATGTACAGTATATTAACTATATTTACTGTAGTTTTTGATTGTTTATTTACAGTATATATAACACATATTTGGTGTACTTTTTGATATTTTATGTACAGTATGTAATATATATTTACTGTAATTGTTGATAATTTATTTACAGTATATAAAATGTATTTGGTGTACTTTTAGTTAATATTATATATACAATATATGAAATATATTTACTGTACTTTTTGATATTTTATGTACAGTATGGAAGATATATTTGGTGTCCTTTTGATATTTTATGTAAATTATATAATATATATTTGGTGTAGTTTGTGATATTTTACATAGGGTGTGTAATGTATATTTACTGTACTTTTTGATATTTTATTTACAGTATATAGTATACATTTGGTGTAATATTTGATATTTTATGTACATTATATTAAATATAATTACTGTAGTTTTTGATAGTTTATTTACAGTATATATAACACATATTTGGTGTACTGTTTGATATTTTATGTACAGTATGTAATATATATTTACTGTAATTTTTGATATTTTATTTTCAGTATACAAAATGTATTTGGTGTACTTTTAGTTAATAATATATGTACAAGGTATGAAATATATATACTGTACTTTTTGATATTTTATGTAAAATATATAAGATATATTTGGTGTCCTTTTTATATTCTATGTAAATTATATAATATATAATTGTTGTAATTTTTGATATTTTACATAGGGTGTGTAGTATATATTTACTGTCCTTTTTGATATTTTATTTACAGTATTTCATTTATATTTGGTGTAATTTTTGATATTTTATATACAGTACATTGAATATGATTACTGTAGTTTTTGATATTTACAGTATATATAACACATATTTGGTGTACTTTTTGATATTTTATGTACAGTATGTAATATATATTTACTGTACTTTTTGATATTTTATTTACAGTATATAAAAAGTATTACATGTACTTTTAGTAAATATTAAATGTACACTATATGAAATATATTTACTGTACTTTTTGATAATTTATCTACAGTGTATAATATATATTTGGTGTCCTTTTGATATTTTATGTGAATTTTATAATATATATTTGGTGTAGTTTTTGATATTTTACATATGGTGTGTAATATATATTTACTGTAATTTTTGATATTTTATTTACAGTTAATAATATACATTTGGTGTAATTCTTGATATTATATTTACAGTATATTATATATAATTACTGTAGTTTTTGATTGTTTATTTACAGTATATATAACACATATTTGGTGTACTATTTGATATTTTATATACAGTATGTAATATATATTTACTGTAACTGTTGATAATTTATTTACAGTATATAAAATGTATTTGGTGTACTTTTAGTTAATATTATATATACAATATATGAAATATATTTACTGTACTTTTTGATGTTTCATGTTCAGTATATAAGGTATATTTGGTGTCCTTTTGATATATTATGTAAATTATATAATATATATGGTGTAGTTTCTGATATTTTACATAGGGTGCGTAATATATATTTACTGAAATTTTTGATATTTTATTTACAGTAAATAATATATATTTGGTGTAATTTTTGATATTTTATGTACAGTATATTAACTATAATTAGCGTAGTTTTGATAGTTTATTTACAGTCTATATAACACATATTTGGTGTACTTTTTCATATTTTATGTACAGTATTTAATATATACTTACTGTACTATTTGATATTTTATTTACAGTATATAAAATGTATTTGATGTACTTTTAGCTAATATTATATGTACAATACATGAAATATATTTACTGTACATTTTGATATTTTATGTACAGTATATATGAGATATTTGGTGTCCTTTTTATATTTTATGTAAATTATATAATATATATTTGGAGTAGAATGTGATATTTTACATAGGGTGTGTAAGATATATTTACTGTTCTTTTTGATATTTTATTTACAGTAAATAACGTACATTTGGTGTAATTTTTGATATTTCATGTACAGTATATTTAATATAATTACTGCAGTTTTTGATAGTTTATTTACAGTATATATAACACATATTTGGTGTACTTTTTGATATTTTATGTACAGAATGTAATATATACTGTACTTTTTGATATTTTATTTACAGTATATAAAATGAATTTGGTGTACTTTTATTTAGTATTATATGTACAATATATGAAATATATTTACTGTATTTTTGATATTTTATGTACAGGATATAAGATATATTTGGTGTCCTTTTGATATTTTTTTAAATTATATAATATATATTTGGTGTAGTTTTTGATATTTTACATAGTGTGTGTCATATATATTCACTGTCTTTTTGAAATTTTATTTACAGTATATAATATACATTTGGTGTAATTTTTGATATTTTATGTACAGTATATTAAATATAATTACTGTAGATTTTGATAGTTTATTTACAGTATATATAACACATATTTGGTGTACTTTTTGATAATTTATGTACAGTATGTAATATATATTCACTGTAATTTTTGATATTTTATTTACACTATATAAAATGTATTTGGTGTACTTTTAGTTAATATTATATATACAATATATGAAATACATTTACTGTAATTTTTGATATTTTATGTACAGTATATAAGATATATTTGGTGTCCTTTGGATATTTTATGTAAATTATATAATATATATTTGTTGTAGATTGTGATATTTTACATATGGGGTGCAATATATATTTACAGTACTTTTTGATATTTTATTTACAGTAAATAATATACATTTGGTGTAATTTTTGATATTTTATGTACAGTATATTAAATGTAATTACTGAAGTTTTTTATAGTTTATTTACAGTATATATAACACATATTTGGTGTACTTTTTGATATTTTATATACAGTATGTAATATATATTTACTGTATATTTTGATATTTTATTTACAGTATATAAAATATATTTGGTGTATTTTTATTTAATATTATATGTACCATATATGAAATATATTTACTGTACATTTTGATATTTTATGTACAGTATATAAGATATAATTCGTGTCCTTTTGATATTTTATGTAAGTTATATAATATATATTTGGTGTAGATTGTGATATTTTACATAGGGTGTGTAAGATATATTTACTGTACTTTTTGATATTTTATTTACAGTAAATAATATACATTTGGTGTAATTTTTGATATTTTATGTACAGTATATTAAATATAATTACTGCAGTTTTTGATAGTTTATTTACAGTATATATAACACATATTTGGTGTACTTTTTGATATTTTATGTACAGTATCTAATATATATTTACTGTACTTTTTGATATTTTATTTTCAGTATACAAAATGTATTTGGTGTACTTTTAGTTAATAATATATGTACAATGTATAAAATATATATACTGTACTTTTTGATATTTTATGTACAATACATAAGATATATTTGGTGTCCTTTTTATATTCTATGTAAATTATATAATATATATTTGTTGTAGTTTGTGATATTTTACATAGGGTGTGTAATATATATTTACTGTACTTTTTGATATTTTATTTACAGTATATAATATACATTTGGTGTAATTTTTGATATTTTATGTACAGTATATTAAATATACTTACTGTAGTTTTTGATAGTTTATTTACAGTATATATTACACATATTTGGTGTACTTTTTGATATTTTATGTACAGTATGTAATATATATTTACATTATTTTTGATATTTTATTTACAGTATATAAAATGTATTTGGTGTACTTTTAGTTAATATTATATGTACAATATAGGAAATATATTTACTGTACATTTTGATATTTTATGTACACTATATAAGATATATTTGGTGTCCTTTTGATATTTTATGTAAAATATATAATATATATATTGTGTAGACTGTGATATTTTACATAGGGTGTGTAAGATATATTTACTGTATTTTTGATATTTTATTTACAGTAAATAATATACATTTGGTGTAATTTTTGATATTTTATGTACAGTATATTAAATATAATTACTGCAGTTTTTGATAGTTTATTTACAGTATATAAAACACAAATTTGGTGTACTTTTTGATATTTCATGTACAGAATGTAATATATATTTACTGTACATTTTGATATTTTATTTACAGTATATAAAATGTATTTGGTGTACTTTTAGTTAATGTTATATGTACAATATATGAAATCTATTTACTGTACATTTTGATATTTCATGTTCAGTATATAAGATATATTTGGTGTCCTTTTGATATTTTATGTAAATTATATAATATATATTTGGTGTAGTTTGTGATATTTTACATAGGGTGTGTAATATATATTTACAGTACTTTTTGGTATTTTCTTTACAGTAAATAATATATATTTGGTGTAATTTTTGATATTTTATGTACAGTTTATTAAATATAATTAGTGTAGTTTTGATAGTTTATTTACAGTATATATAACACATATTTGGTGTACTTTTTGATATTTTATGTACAGTATGTAATATATATTTATTGTAATTTTTGATAATTCATTTACAGTATATAAAATGTATTTGGTGTACTTTTAGTTAATATTATATATACAATATATGAAATATATTTACTGTACATTTTTATATTTTATGTACAGTATAGAAGATATATTTGGTGTCCTTTTGATATTTTATGTAAATTATATAATATATATTTGGTGAAGTTTGTGATATTTTACATAGGGTGTGTAATATATATTTACTGTACTTTTTGGTATTTTCTTTACAGTAAATAATATATATTTCGTGTAATTTTTGATATTTTATGTACAGTATATTAAATATAATTACTGCAGTTTTTGATAGTTTATTTACAGTATATATAACACATATTTGGTGTACTTTTTGATATTTTATGTACACTATGTAATATATATTTACTGTAATTTTTGATATTTTATTTACAGTATATAAAATGTATTTGGTGTACTTTTAGTTAATATTACATGTACAATATACGAAATATATTTACTGTACTTTTTGATATTTTATGTACAGTATAGAAGATATATTTGGTGTCCTTTTGTTATTGTATGTAAATTATATAATATATATTTGGTGTAGTTTGTGATATTTTACGTAGGGTTTGTAATGTACATTTACTGTACTTTTTGATATTCTATTTACAGTATATAACATACATTTGGTGTAATATTTGATATTTTATGTACAGTATATTAAATATAATTACTGTAGTTTTTGATAGTTTATTTACAGTATATATTACACATATTTGGTGTACTTTTTGATATTTTATGTACAGTAGGTGATATATATTTACTGTACTTTTTGATATTTTATTTTCAGTATACAAAATGTATTTGGTGTACTTTTAGTTAATAATATATGTACAATATATGAAATATATATACTGTACTTTTTGATATTTTATGTACAATTAATAAGATATATTTGGTGTCCTTTTTATATTCTATGTAAATTATATAATATATATTTGGTGTAATTTTTGATATTTTACATAGGGTGTGTAGTATATATTTACTGTCCTGTTTGATATTTTATTTACAGTATTTAATTTATATTTGGTGTAATTTTTGATATTTTATATACAGTACATTGAATATGATTACTGTAGTTTTTGATATTTACAGTATATATAACACATATTTGGTGTACTTTTTGATATTTTATGTACAGTATGTAATATATATTTACTGTACTTTTTGATATTTTATTTACAGTATATAAAATGTATTTGGTGTACTTTTAGTTAATATTATATGAACAATATATGAAATATATTTACTGTACTTTTGATATTTTGTGTACAATATAGAAGATATATTTGGTGTCCTTTTGATATTTTATGTAAATTATATGATATATATTTGGTGTCGTTTTTGATATTTTATATAGGGTGTGTCATATATATTTACTGTAGTTTTTGATATATTATTTACAGTATATAATATACATTTGGTGTAATTTTTGATATTTTATGAACAGTATGGTAAATATAAATACTGTAGTTTTTGGTAGATTATTTACAGTATATATACCACATATTTGGTGTACTTTTTGATATTTTATGTACAGTATGTAATATATATTTACTGTAATTTTTGATAATTTATTTACAGTATGTAAAATGCATTTGGTGTACTTATAGTTAATACTATATATACAATATAGGAAATATATTTACTGTATTTTTCATATTTTTTGTACAGTATAGAAGATATATTTGGTGTCCTTTTGATATTTTATGTAAATTATATAATATATATTTGGTGTAGTTTTTGATATTTTACATAGTGTATGTTATATATATTTACTGTACTTTTTGATATTTTATTTACAGTAAATAATATACATATGGTGTTAATTTTTGATATTTTATGTACAGTATATTAAATATAATTACTGTAGATTTTTATAGTTTATTTACAGTATATATAACACATATTTGGTGTACTTTTTGATACTTTATGTACTGTATGTAATATATATTTACTGTACTTTTTGATATTTTATTTACAGTACATGAAATGTAGTTGGTGTACTTTTAGTTAATATTATATGTACAATATATGAAATATATTTACTGTACTTTTTGATATTTTATGTACAGTATATAATATATATTTGGTGTCCTTTTGATATTTTATGTGAATTTTATAATATATATTTAGTGAAGTTTTTGATATTTTCCATAGGGTGTGTAATGTATATTTACTGTAATTTTTGATATTTTATTTACAGTAAATATTATACATTTGGTGTAATTTTTGATATTTTAGGTACAGTATATTAAATATAATTACTGTAGTTTTTGATTGTGTATTTACAGTTTATATAACACATATTTGGTGTACTTTTTGATATTTTATGTACAGTATATAATATATATTTACTGTAATTTTTGATAATTTATTTACAGTATATAAAATGTATTTGGTGTACTTTTAGCTAATATTATATATACAATATATGAAATATATTTACTGTACATTTTGATATTTTATGTACAGTATAGAAGATATATTTGGTGTCCTTTTGATATTTTATGTAAATTATATAATATATATTTGGTGTAGTTTGTGATATTTTACATAGGGTGTGTAATGTATATTTACTGTACTTTTTGATATTTTATTTACAGTATATAATATACATTTGGTGTAATATTTGATATTTTATGTACAGTATATTAAATATAATTAATGTAGTTTTTGATAGTTTATTTACAGTATATATAACACATATTTGGTGTACTTTTTGATATTTTATGTACAGTATGTAATATATATTTACTGTAATTGTTGATAATTTATTTACAGTATATAAAATGTATTTGGTGTACTTTTAGTTAATATTATATATACAATACATGAAATATATTTACTGTACTTTTTGATATTTTATGTACAGTATGGAAGATATATTTGGTGTCCTTTTGATATTTTATGTAAATTATATAATATATATTTGGTGTAGTTTGTGATATTTTACATAGGGTGTGTAATTTATATTTACTGTAGTTTTTGATATTTTATTTAGAGTATATAATATACATTTGGTGTAATATTTGATATTTTATGTACAGTATATTAAATATAATTACTGTAGTTTTTGATAGTTTATTTCCAGTATATATAACACATATTTGGTGTACTTTTTGATATTTTATGTACAGTATGTAATATATATTTACTGTAATTTTTGATAATTTATTTACAGTATACAAAATGTATTTGGTGTACTTTTAGTTAATATTATATGTACAATATATGAAATATATTTACTGTACTTTTTGATATTTTATGTACAGTATAGAAGATATATTTGGTGTCCTTTTGATATTTTATGTAAATTATATAATATATATTTGGTGTAGATTGTGATATTTTACATATGGTGTGCAATATATATTTACTGTACTTTTTGATATTTTATTTACAGTAAATAATATACATTTGGTGTAATTTTTGATATTTTATGTACAGTATATTAAATATAATTACTGTAGTATTTTATAGTTTATTTACAGTATATATAACACATATTTGGTGTACTTTTTGATATTTTATGTAGAGTATGTAACATATATTTACTGTACTTTTTGATATTTTATTTACAGTATATAAAATGTATTTGGTGTTCTTTTAGTTAATATTATATGTACAATATATGAAATATATTTACTGTACATTTTGATATTTTATGTTCAACATATAAGGTATATATGGTGTCCTTTTGATATTTTATGTAAATTACATAATATAAATTTGGTGTAGATTGTGATATTTTACATAGGGTGTGTAATATATATTTACTGTACATTTTGATATTTTATTTACACTATATAAAATATATTTGGTGTACTTTTAGTTAACATTATATGTACAATATATGAAATATATTTACTGTAATTTTGATATTTTATGTACAGTATATAAGATATATTTGGTGTCCTTTTGATATTTTATTTAAATTATACAATATATATTTGGTGTAGATTGTGATATTTTACATAGGGTGTGTAAGATATATTTACTGTACTTTTTGATATTTTATTTACAGTAAATAATATTCATTTGATGTAATTTTTGATATTTTATGTACAGTATATTAAATATAATTACTGCAGTTTTTGATAGTTTATTTACAGTATATAAAACACAAATTTGGTGTACTGTTTGATATTTTATGTACAGAATGTAATATATATTTACTGTACATTTTGATATTTTATTTACAGTATATAAAATGTATTTGGTGTACTTTTAGTTAATATTATATGTACAATATATGAAATATATTTACTGTACATTTTGATATTTCATGTTCAGTATATAAGATATATTTGGTGTCCTTTTGATATTTTATGTAAATCACATAACATATATTTGGTGTAGTTTGTGATATTTTACATAGGGTGTGTAATATATATTTACTGTACTTTTTGGTATTTTCTTTACAGTAAATAATATATATTTGGTGTAATTTTTGATATTTTATGTACAGTATATTAAATATAATTAGTGTAGTTTTGATAGTTTATTTACAGTATATATAACACATATTTGGTGTACTTTTTGATATTTTATGTACAGTATGTAATATATATTTACTGTAATTTTTGATAATTTATTTACAGTATATAAAATGTATTTGGTGTACTTTTAGTTAACATTATATGTACAATATATGAAATATATTTACTGTAATTTTGATATTTTATGTACAGTATATAAGATATATTTGGTGTCCTTTTGATATTTTATGTAAATTATATAATATATATTTGGTGTAGATTGTGATATTTTACATAGGGTGTGTAAGATATATTTACTGTACTTTTTGATATTTTATTTACAGTAAATAATATACATTTGGTGTAATTTTTGATATTTTATGTACAGTATATTAAACATAATTACTGCAGTTTTTGATAGTTTATTTACAGTATATATAACACATATTTGGTGTACTTTTTGATATTTTATGTACAGAATGTAATATATATTTACTGAACTTTTGATATTTTATTTACAGTACACAAAATGTATTTGGTGTACTTTTAGTTAATATTATATGTACAATATAGGAAATATATTTACTGTACATTTTGATATTTCATGTTCAGTATATAAGGTATATTTGGTGTCCTTTTGATATTTTATGTAAATTATATAATATATATTTGGTGTAGATTGTGATATTTTACATAGGGTGTGTAAGATATATTTACTGTACTTTTTGATATTTTATTTACAGTAAATAATATACATTTGGTGTAATTTTTGATATTTTATGTACAGTATGTTATATATAATTACTGTGGATTTGATAGTTTATTTACAGTATATATAACACATATTTGGTGTACTTTTTGATATTTTATGTACAGTATGTAATATATATTTACTCTACTATTTGATATTTTATTTACAGTATATAAAATGTATTTGGTGTACTTTTAGTTAATATTATATGTACAATATATGAAATATATTTACGGTACATTTTGATATTTTATGTTCAGCATATAAGGTATATATGGTGTCCTTTTGCTATTTTATGTAAATTACATAATATAAATTTGGTGTAGATTGTGATATTTTACATAGGGTGTGTAATATATATTTACTGTACATTTTGATATTTTATTTACACTATATAAAATATATTTGGTGTACTTTTAGTTAACATTATATGTACAATATATGAAATATATTTACTGTAATTTTGATATTTTTTGTACAGTATATAAGATATATTTGGTGTCCTTTTGATATTTAATGTAAATTATATAATATATATTTGGTGTAGATTGTGATATTTTACATAGGTTGTGTAAGATATATTTACTGTACTTTTTGATATTTTATTTACAGTAAATAATATACATTTGGTTTAATTTTTGATATTTTATGTACAGTATATTAAATATAATTACTGCAGTTTTTGATAGTTTATTTACAGTATATAAAACACAAATTTGGTGTACTTTTTGATATTTTATGTACAGAATGTAATATATATTTGCTGTAACTTTTGATATTTTATTTACAGTATATAAAATGTATTTGGTGTACTTTTAGTTAATATTATATGTACAATATATGAAATATATTTACTGTACATTTTGATATTTCATGTTCAGTATATAAGATATATTTCGTGTCCTTGTGATATTTTATGTAAATTATATAACATATATTTGGTGTAGTTTGTGATATTTTACATAGGGTGTGTAATATATATTTACTGTACTTTTTGGTATTTTCTTTACAGTAAATAATATATATTTGGTGTAATTTTTGATATTTTATGTACAGTATATTAAATATAATTAGTGTAGATTTGATAGTTTATTTACAGTATATATAACACATATTTGCTGTACTTTTTGATATTTTATGTACAGTATGTAATATATATTTACTGTAATTTTTGATAATTAATTTACAGTATATAAAATGTATTTGGTGTACTTTTATTTAATATTATATATACAATATATGAAATATACTTACTGTACATTTTGATATTTTATGTACAGTATAGAAGATATATTTGGTGTCCTTTTGATATTTTATGTAAATTATATAATATATATTTGGTGAAGTTTGTGATATTGTACATAGGGTGTGTAATATATATTTACTGTACTTTTTGATATTTTATTTACAGTATATAATATGTATTTGGTGTACTTTTAGTTAACATTATATGTACAATATATGAAATCTATTTACTGTAATTTTGATATTTTATGTACAGTATATAAGATATATTTGGTGTCCTTTTGATATTTTATGTAAATTATATAATATATATTTGGTGTAGATTGTGATATTTTACATAGGGTGTGTAAGATATATTTACTGTACTTTTTGATATTTTATTTACAGTAAATAATATACATTTGGTGAAATTTTTGATATTTTATGTACAGTATATTAAACATAATTACTGCAGTTTTTGATAGTTTATTTACAGTATATATAACACATATTTGGTGTACTTTTTGATATTTTATGTACAGAATATAATATATATTTACTGTACTTTTGATATTTTATTTACAGCATATAAAATGTATTTGGTGTACTTTTAGTTAATATTATATGTACAATATATGAAATATATTTACTGTACATTTTGATATTTCATGTTCAGTATATAAGGTATATATGGTGTCCTTTTGATATTTTATGTAAATTATATAATATATATTTGGTGTAGTTTGTGATATTTTACATAGGGTGTGTAAGATATATTTACTGTACTTTTTGATATTTTATTTACAGTAAATAATATACATTTGGTGTAATTTTTGATATTTTATGTACAGTATATTAAATATAATTACTGCAGTTTTTGATAGTTTATTTACAGTATATATAACACATATTTGGTGTACTTTTTGATATTTTATGTACAGAATGTAATATATATTTACTGTACTTTTGATATTTTATTTACAGTATATAAAATGTGTTTTGTGTACTTTTAGTTAATATTATATGTAGAATATATGAAATATATTTACTGTACTTTTTGATATTTCATGTTCAGTATATAAGGTATATTTGGTGTCCTTTTGATATTTTATGTAAATTATAAAATATATATTTGGTGTAGTTTGTGATATTTTACATAGGGTGTGTAATATATATTTACTGTACTTTTTGGTATTTTCTTTACAGTAAATAATATATATTTGGTGTAATTTTTGATATTTTATGTACAGTATATTAAATATAATTAGTGTAGTTTTGATAGTTTATTTACAGTATATATTACACATATTTGGTGTACATTTTGATATTTTATGTACAGTATGTAATATATATTTACTGTATTTTTGATATTTTATTTACAGTATATAAAATGTATTTGGTGTACTTTTAGTTAATATTATATGTACAATATAGGAAATATATTTACTGTACATTTTGATATTTTATGTACACTATATAAGATATATTTGGTGTCCTTTTGATATTTTATGTAAATTATATAATATATATTTGGTGTAGATTGTGATATTTTACATAGGGAGTGTAAGATACATTTACTGTACTTTTTGATATTTTATTTACAGTAAATAACATTCCTTTGGTGTAATTTTTGATATTTTATGTACAGTATATTAAATATAATTACTGTAGTTTTTGATAGTTTATTTACAGTATATATTACACATATTTGGTGTACTTTTTGATATTTTATGTACAGTATGTAATATATATTTACTGTATTTTTGATATTTTATTTACAGTATATAAAATGTATTTGGTGTACTTTTAGTTAATGTTATATGTACAATATTGGAAATATATTTACTGTACATTTTGATATTTTATGTACACTATATTAGATATATTTGGTGTCCTTTTGATATTTTATGAAAATTATATAATATATTTTTGGTGTAGATTGTGATATTTTACATAGGGTGTGTAAGATATATTTACTGTACTTTTTGATATTTTATTTACAGTAAATAATATACATTTGGTGTAATTTTTGATATTTTATGTACAGTATATTAAATATAATTACTGCAGTTTTTGATAGTTTATTTACAGTATATAAAACACAAATTTGGTGTACTTTTTGATATTTTATGTACAGAATGTAATATATATTTACTGTACATTTTGATATTTTATTTACAGTATATAAAATGTATTTGGTGTACTTTTAGTTAATATTATATGTACAATATATGAAATCTATTTACTGTACATTTTGATATTTCATGTTCAGTATATGAGATATATTTGGTGTCCTTTTGATACTTTATGTAAATTATATAATATATATTTGGTGAAGTTTGTGATATTTTACATAGGGTGTGTAATATATATTTACTGTACATTTTGATATTTTATTTACAGTATATAATATACATTTGGTGTAATTTTTGATATTTTATGTACAGTATATTAAATATAATTACTGTAGTTTTTGATAGTTTATTTACAGTATATATTACACATATTTGGTGTACTTTTTGATATTTTATGTACAGTATGTAATATATATTTACTGTATTTTTGATATTTTATTTACAGTATATAAAATGTATTTGGTGTACTTTTAGTTAATGTTATATGTACAATATTGGAAATATATTTACTGTACATTTTGATATTTTATGTACACTATATAAGATATATTTGGTGTCCTTTTGATATTTTATGTAAATTATATAATATATTTTTGGTGTAGATTGTGATATTTTACATAGGGTGTGTAAGATATATTTACTGTACTTTTTGATATTTTATTTACAGTAAATAATATACATTTGGTTTAATTTTTGATATTTTATGTACAGTATATTAAATATAATTACTGCATTTTTGATAGTTTATTTACAGTATATAAAACACAAATTTGGTGTACTTTTTGATATTTTATGTACAGAATGTAATATATATTTACTGTACATTTTGATATTTTATTTACAGTATATAAAATGTATTTGGTGTACTTTTAGTTAATATTATATGTACAATATATGAAATATATTTACTGTACATTTTGATATTTCATGTTCAGTATATAAGATATATTTGGTGTCCTTTTGATATTTTATGTAAATTATATAATATATATTTGGTGTAGTTTGTGATATTTTACATAGGGTGTGTAATATATATTTACTGTACTTTTTGGTATTTTCTTTACAGTAAATAATATATATTTGGTGTAATTTTTGATATTTTATGTACAGTTTATTAAATATAATTAGTGAAGTTTTGATAGTTTATTTACATTATATATAACACATATTTGGTGTACTTTTTGATATATTATGTACAGTATGTAATATATATTTACTGTAATTTTTGATAATTTATTTACTGTATATAAAATGTATTTGGTGTACTTTAAGTTAATATTATATGTACAATATATGAAATATATTTACTGTACTTTTTGATATTTTATGTACAGTATAATATATATATTTGGTGTCCTTTTGATATTTTATGTAAATTATATAATATATATTTGGTGTAGATTGTGATATTTTACATAGGGTGGGTAATATATATTTACTGTACTTTTTGATATTTTATTTACAGTAAATAATATACATTTGGTGTAATTTTTGATATTTTATGTACAGTATATTAAATATAATTAGTGTAGTTTTGATAGTTTATTTACAGTATATATAACACATATTTGGTGTACTTTTTGATATTTTATGTACAGTATGTAATATATATTTACTGTAATTTTTGATAATTTATTTACAGTATATAAAATGTATTTGGTGTACTTTTAGTTAATATTATATATACAATATATGAAATATATTTACTGTACATTTTGATATTTTATGTACATTATATAAGATATATTTGGTGTCCTTTTGATATTTTATGTAAATTATATAATATATATTTGGTGAAGTTTGTGATATTTTACATAGGGTGTGTAATATATATTTATTGTACTTTTTGATATTTTATTTACAGTATATAATATACATTCGGTGTAATTTTTTATATTTTATGTACAGTATATTTAATATAATTAGTGTAGTTTTAATAGTTTATTTACAGTATATATAACACATATTTGGTGTACTTTTTGATATTTTTTGTACAGTATGTAATATAGATTTACTGTAATTTTTGATAATTTATTTACAGTATATGAAATGTATTTGGTGTACTTTTAGATAATATTATATGTACAATATATGAAATATATTTACTGTACTTTTTGATATTTTATGTACAGTATATAAGATATATTTGGTGTCCTTTTGATATTTTATGTAAATTATATAATATATATTTGGTGTAGATTGTGATATTTTACATAGGGTGTGTAATATATATTTACTGTACTTTTTGATATTTTATTTACAGTAAATAATATACATTTGGTGTAATTTTTGATATTTTATGTACAGTATATTAAATATAATTACTGTAGTTTTTGATAGTTTATTTACATTCTATATAACACATATTTGGTGTACTTTTTGATATTTTATGTACAGTATGTAATATATATTTACTGTATTTTTGATATTTTATTTAGAGTATATAAAATGTATTTGGTGTACTTTTAGTTAATATTATATGTACAATATAGGAAATATATTTACTGTACATTTTGATATTTTATGTACACTATATAAGATATATTTGGTGTCCTTTTGATATTCTATGTAAATTATATAATATATATTTGGTGTAGTTTGTGATATTTTACATAGGGTGTGTAAGATATATTTAGTGTACTTTTTGATATTTTATTTACAGTAAATAATATACATTTGGTGTAATTTTTGATATTTTATGTACAGTATGTTAAATATAATTACTGCAGTTTTTGATAGTTTATTTACAGTATATATAACACATATTTGGTGTACTTTTTGATATTTTATGTACAGAATGTAATATATATTTACTGAACTTTTGATATTTTATTTACAGTATATAAAATGTATTTGGTGTACTTTTAGTTAATATTATATGTACAATATATGAAATATATTTACTGTACATTTTGATATTTCATGTTCAGTATATAAGATATATTTGGTGTCCTTTTGATATTTTATGTAAATTATATAATATATATTTGGTGTAGTTTGTGATATTTTACATAGGGTGTGTAATATATATTTACTGTACTTTTTGGTATTTTCTTTACAGTAAATAATATATATTTGGTGTAATATTTGATATTTTATGTACAGTATATTAAATATAATTAGTGTAGTTTTGATAGTTTATTTACATTATATATAACACATATTTGGTGTACATTTTGATATATTATGTACAGTATGTAATATATATTTACTGTAATTTTTGATAATTTATTTACTGTATATAAAATGTATTTGGTGTACTTTTAGTTAATATTATATGTACAATATATGAAATATATTTACTGTACTTTTTGATATTTTATGTACAGTATAATATATATATTTGGTGTCCTTTTGATATTTTATGTAAATTATATAATATATATTTGGTGTACATTGTGATATTTTACATAGGGTGTGTAATATATATTTACTGTACTTTTTGGTATTTTATTTACAGTAAATAATATACATTTGGTTTAATTTTTGATATTTTATGTACAGTATATTAAATATAATTACTGCAGTTTTTGATAGTTTATTTACAGTATATAAAACACAAATTTGGTGTACTTTTTGATATTTTATGTACAGAATGTAATATATATTTACTGTACATTTGATATTTTATTTACAGTATATAAAATGTATTTGGTGTACTTTTAGTTAATATTATATGTACAATATATGAAATCTATTTACTGTACATTTTGATATTTCATGTTCAGTATATAAGATATAATTGGTGTCCTTTTGATATTTTATGGAAATTATATAATATATATTTGGTGTAGTTTGTGATATTTTACATAGGGTGTGTAATATATATTTACTGTACTTTTTGGTATTTTCTTTACAGTAAATAATATATATTTGGTGTAATTTTTGATATTTTATGTACAGTATATTAAATATAATTAGTGTAGTTTTGATAGTTTATTTACAGTATATATAACACATATTTGGTGTACTTTTTGATATTTTATGTACAGTATGTAATATAGATTTACTGTAATTTTTGATAATTTATTTACAGTATATGAAATGTATTTGGTGTACTTTTAGTTAATATTATATGTACAATATATGAAATATATTTACTGTACTTTTTGATATTTTATGTACAGTATATAAGATATATTTGGTGTCCTTTTGATATTTTATGTAAATTATATAATATATATTTGGTGTAGATTGTGATATTTTACATAGGGTGTGTAATATATATTTACTGTACTTTTTGATATTATATTTACAGTAAATAATATACATTTGGTTTAAATTTTGATATTTTATGTACAGTATATTAAATATAATTACTGCAGTTTTTGATAGTTTATTTACAGTATATAAAACACAAATTTGGTGTACTTTTTGATATTTTATGTACAGAATGTAATATATATTTACTGTACATTTTGATAATTTATTTACAGTATATAAAATGTATTTGGTGTACTTTTAGTTAATATTATATGTACAATATAGGAAATATACTTACTGTACATTTTGATATTTCATGTACACTATATAAGATATATTTGGTGTCCTTTTGATATTCTATGTAAATTATATAATATATATTTGGTGTAGTTTGTGATATTTTACATAGGGTGTGTAATATATATTTACTGTATTTTTGGTATTTTCTTTACAGTAAATAATATATATTTGGTGTAATTTTTGATATTTTATGTACAGTATATTAAATATAATTAGTGTAGTTTTGATAGTTTATTTATAGTATATATAACACATATTTGGTGTACATTTTGATATTTTATGTACAGTATGTAATATATATTTACTGTAATTTTTGATATTTTTTTACTGTATATAAAATGTATTTGGTGTACTTTTAGTTAATATTATATGTACAATATATGAAATATATTTACTGTACATTTTGATATTTTATGTACAGTATATAATCTATATTTGGTGTCCTTTTGATATTTTATGTAAATTATATAATATATATTTTGTGTAGATTGTGATATTTTACATAGGGTGTGTAATATATATTTACTGTACTTTTTGGTATTTTCTTTACAGTAAATAATATATATTTGGTGTAATTTTTGATATTTTATGGACAGTATATTAAATATAATTAGTGTAGTTTTGATAGTTTATTTACAGTATATATAACACATATTTGGTGTACTTTTTGATATTTTATGTACAATATGTAATATATATTTACTGTAATTTTTGATAATTTATTTACAGTATATAAAATGTATTTGGTGTACTTTTAGTTAATATTATATATACAATATATGAAATATATTTACTGTACATTTTGATATTTTACGTACAGTATAGAAGATATATTTGGTGTCCTTTTGATATTTTATGTAAATTATATAATATATATTTGGTGAAGTTTGTGATATTTTACATAGGGTGTGTAATATATATTTAGTGTACTTTTTGATATTTTATTTACAGTATATAATATACATTTGGTGTAATTTTTGATATTTTATGTACAGTATATTAAATATAATTACTGTAGTTTTTGATAGTTTATTTACAGTATATATTACACATATTTGGTGTACTTTTTGATATTTTATGCACAGTATGTAATTTATATTTACTGTATATTTGATATTTTATTTACAGTATATAAAATGTATTTGGTGTACTTTTAGTTAATATTATATGTACAATATAGGAAATATATTTACTGTACATTTTGATATTTAATGTACACTATATAAGATATATTTGGTGTCCTTTTGATATTTTATGTAAATTATATAATATGTATTTGGTGTAAATTGTGATATTTTACATAGGGTGTGAAAGATATATTTACTGTACTTTTTGATATTTTATTCACATTTAATAATATACATTTGGTTTAATTTTTGATATTTTATGTACAGTATATAAAATATAATTACTGCAGTTTTTGATAGTTTATTTACAGTATATAAAACACAAATTTGGTGTACTTTTTGATATTTTATGTACAGAATGTAATATATATTTACTGTACATTTTGATATTTTATTTACAGTATATAAAATGTATTTGGTGTACTTTTAGTTAATATTATATGTACAATATATGAAATATATTTACTGTACATTTTGATATTTCATGTTCAGTATATAAGATATATTTGGTGTCCTTTTGATATTTTATGTAAATTATATAATATATATTTGGTGTAGTTTGTGATATTTTACATAGGGTGTGTAATATATATTTACTGTACTTTTTGGTATTTTCCTGACAGTAAATAATATATATTTGGTGTAATTTTTGATATTTTATGTACAGTATATTAAATAAAATTAGTGTAGTTTTGATAGTTTATTTACAGTATATATAACACATATTTGGTGTACTTTTTGTTATTTTATGTACAGTATGTAATATATATTTACTGTAATTTTTGATAATTAATTTACAGTATATAAAATGTAATTGTTGTACTTTTAGTTAATATTATATATACAATATATGAAATATATTTACTGTACATTTTGATATTTTATGTACAGTATATAATATATATTTGGTGTCCTTTTGATATTTTATGTAAATTATATAATATATATTTGGTGAAGTTTGTGATATTTTACATAGGGTGTGTAATATATATTTACTGTACTTTTTGATATTTTATTTACAGTATATAATATAGATTTGGTGTAATTTTTGATATTTTATGTACAGTATATTAAATATAATTACTGTAGTTTTTGATAGTTTATTTACATTATATATAACACATATTTGGTGTACTTTTTGATATTTTATGTACAGTATGTAATATATATTTACTGTATTTTTGATATTTTATTTACAGTATATAAAATGTATTTGGTGTACTTTTAGTTAATATTATATGTACAATATAGGAAATATATTTACTGTACATTTTGATATTTTATGTACACTATATAAGATATATTTGGTGTCCTTTTGATATTTTATGTAAATTATATAATATATATTTGGTGTAGTTTGTGATATTTTACATAGGGTGTGTAATATATATTTACTGTACTTTTTGGTATTTTCTTTACTGTAAATAATATATATTTGGTGTAATTTTTGATATTTTATGTACAGTATATTAAATATAATTAGTGTAGTTTTGATAGTTTAATTACAGTATATATTACACATATTTGGTGTACTTTTTGATATTTTATGTACAGTATCTAATATATATTTACTGTATTTTTGTTCCTTTATTTAGAGTATATAAAATGTATTTGGTGTACTATTAGTTAATATTATATGTACAATATAGGAAATATATTTACTGTACATTTTGATATTTTATGTACACTATATAAGATATATTTGGTGTCCTATGATATTTTATGTAAATTATATAATATATATTTGATGTAGATTGTGATATTTTACATAGGGTGTGTAAGATATATTTACTGTACTTTTTGATATTTTATTTACAGTAAATAATATACATTTGGTGTAATTTTTGATATTTTATGTACAGTATATTATATATAATTACTGTGGATTTGATAGTTTATTTACACTATATATTACACATATTTGGTGTACTTTTTGATATTTTATGTAAAGTATGTAATATATATTTACTCTACTATTTGATATTTTATTTACAGTATATAAAATGTATTTGGTGTACTTTTAGTTAATATTATATGTACAACATATGAAATATATTTACGGTACATTTTGATATTTTATGTTCAGCATATAAGGTATATATGGTGTCCTTTTGATATTTTATGTAAATTACAAAATATAAATTTGGTGAAGATTGTGATATTTTACATAGGGTGTGTAATATATATTTACTGTACATTTTGATATTTTATTTACACTATATAAAATATATTTGGTGTACTTTTAGTTAACATTATATGTACAATATATGAAATATATTTACTGTAATTTTGATATTTTATGTACAGTATATAAGATATATTTGGTGTCCTTTTGATATTTTATGTAAATTATATAATATATATTTGGTGTAGATTGTGATATTTTACATAGGGTGTGTAAGATATATTTACTGTACATTTTGATATTTTATTTACAATAAATAATATACATTTGGTGTAATTTTTGATATTTTATGTACAGTATATTAAATGTAATTACTGCAGTTTTTGATAGTTTATTTACAGTATATAAAACACAAATTTGGTGTACTTTTTGATATTTTATGTACAGAATGTAATATATATTTACTGTACATTTTGATATTTTATTTACAGTATATAAAATGTATTTGGTGTACTTTTAGTTAATATTATATGTACAATATATGAAATATATTTACTGTACATTTTGATATATTCGGTTCAGTATATAAGGTATATTTGGTGTCCTTTTGATATTTTATGTAAATTATATAATATATATTTGGTGTAGTTTGTGATATTTTACATAGGGTGTGTAATATATATTTACTGTACTATTTGGTATTTTATTTACAGTAAATAATATACATTTGGTGTAATTTTTGATATTTTATGTACAGTATATTAAATATAATTACTGTAGTTTTTGATAGTTTATTTCCAGTATATATAACACATATTTGGTGTACTTTTTGATGTTTTATGTACAGTATGTAATATATATTTACTGTACTTTTTGATATTTTATTTACAGTATATAAAATGTATTTGTGTACTTTTAGTTAATATTATATGTACAATATATGAAATATATTTACTGTACATTTTGATATTTTATGTTCAGTATATAAGGTATATTTGGTGTCCTTTTGATATTTTATGTAAATTACATAATATATATTTGGTGTAGATTGTCATACTTTACATAGTGTGTGTAATATATATTTACTGTACATTTTGATATTTTATTTACACTATATAAAATGTATTTGGTGTACTTTTAGTTAACATTATATGTACAATATATGAAATATATTTACTGTAATTTTGATATTTTATGTACAGTATATAAGATATATTTGGTGTCCTTTTGATATTTTATGTAAATTATATAATATATATTTGGTGTAGATTTTGATATTTTACATAGGGTGTGTAATATATATTTACTGTAATTTTTGATATTTTATTTACAGTAAATAATATACATTTAGTGTAATTTTTGATATTTTATGTACAGTATGTTAAATATAATTACTGTAGTATTTGATAGTTTATTTACAGTATATATAACACATATCTGGTGTACTTTTTGATATTTTATTTACAGTATGTAATATATATTTACTGTAATTTTTGGTAAATTATTTACAGTATATAAAATGTATTTGGTGTACTTTTAGTTAATATTATATATACAATATATGAAATATATTTACTCTAAATTTTGATATTTTATGTACAGTATAGAAGATATATTTGGTGTCCTTTTGATATTTTATGTAAATTATATAATATATATTTGGTGAAGTTTGTGATATTTTACATAGTGTGTGTAATATATATTTACTGTACTTTTTGATATTTTATTTACAGTATATAGTATACATTAGGTTTAATTTTTGATATTTCATATACAGTATATTAAATATAATTACTGTAGTTTTTGATAGTTTATTTACAGTATATATTACACATATTTGTTGTACATTTTGATATTTTATGTACAGTATGTAATATATATTTACTGTACTTTTTGATATTTAATTACAGTATATAACATGTATTTGGTGTACTTTTAGTTAATATTATATGTACAATATATGAAATATATTTACTGTACATTTTGATATTTTATGTACACTATATAAGATATATTTGGTGTCCTTTTGATATTTTATGTAAATTATATAATATATATTTGGTGTAGATTGTGATATTTTACATAGGGTGTGTAAGATATATTTACTGTTCTTTTTGATATTTTATTTATAGTAAATAACGTACATTTGGTTTAATTTTTGATATTTTATGTACAGTATATTAAATATAATTACTGCAGTTTTTGATAGTTTATTTACAGTATATATAACACATATTTGGTGTACTTTTTGATATTTTATGTACAGAATGTAATATATATTTACTGTACTTTTTGATATTTTATTTACAGTATGTAAAATGTATTTGTTGTACTTTTAGTTAATATTATATGTACAATACATGAAATATATTTACTGTAATTTTTGATATTTTATGTAGAGTATAGAAGATATATTTGGTGTCCTTTTGATATTTTATGTAAATTACATAATATATATTTGTTGTAGTTTGTGATATTTTACGTAGGGTGTGTAATATATATTTACTGTAATTTTTGATATTTTATTTACAGTAAATAATATACATTTGGTGTAATTTTTGATATTTTATGTACAGTATATTAACTATATTTACTGTAGTTTTTGATTGTTTATTTACAGTATATATAACACATATTTGGTGTACTTTTTGATATTTTATGTACAGTATGTAATATATATTTACTGTAATTGTTGATAATTTATTTACAGTATATAAAATGTATTTGGTGTACTTTTAGTTAATATTATATATACAATATATGAAATATATTTACTGTACTTTTTGATATTTTATGTACAGTATGGAAGATATATTTGGTGTCCTTTTGATATTTTATGTAAATTATATAATATATATTTGGTGTAGTTTGTGATATTTTACATAGGGTGTGTAATGTATATTTACTGTACTTTTTGATATTTTATTTACAGTATATAGTATACATTTGGTGTAATATTTGATATTTTATGTACATTATATTAAATATAATTACTGTAGTTTTTGATAGTTTATTTACAGTATATATAACACATATTTGGTGTACTGTTTGATATTTTATGTACAGTATGTAATATATATTTACTGTAATTTTTGATATTTTATTTTCAGTATACAAAATTTATTTGGTGTACTTTTAGTTAATAATATATGTACAAGGTATGAAATATATATACTGTACTTTTTGATATTTTATGTAAAATATATAAGATATATTTGGTGTCCTTTTTATATTCTATGTAAATTATATAATATATAATTGTTGTAATTTTTGATATTTTACATAGGGTGTGTAGTATATATTTACTGTCCTTTTTGATATTTTATTTACAGTATTTCATTTATATTTGGTGTAATTTTTGATATTTTATATACAGTACATTGAATATGATTACTGTAGTTTTTGATATTTACAGTATATATAACACATATTTGGTGTACTTTTTGATATTTTATGTACAGTATGTAATATATATTTACTGTACTTTTTGATATTTTATTTACAGTATATAAAAAGTATTACATGTACTTTTAGTAAATATTAAATGTACACTATATGAAATATATTTACTGTACTTTTTGATAATTTATCTACAGTGTATAATATATATTTGGTGTCCTTTTGATATTTTATGTGAATTTTATAATATATATTTGGTGTAGTTTTTGATATTTTACATATGGTGTGTAATATATATTTACTGTAATTTTTGATATTTTATTTACAGTTAATAATATACATTTGGTGTAATTCTTGATATTATATTTACAGTATATTATATATAATTACTGTAGTTTTTGATTGTTTATTTACAGTATATATAACACATATTTGGTGTACTATTTGATATTTTATATACAGTATGTAATATATATTTACTGTAATTGTTGATAATTTATTTACAGTATATAAAATGTATTTGGTGTACTTTTAGTTAATATTATATATACAATATATGAAATATATTTACTGTACTTTTTGATGTTTCATGTTCAGTATATAAGGTATATTTGGTGTCCTTTTGATATATTATGTAAATTATATAATATATATGGTGTAGTTTCTGATATTTTACATAGGGTGCGTAATATATATTTACTGAAATTTTTGATATTTTATTTACAGTAAATAATATATATTTGGTGTAATTTTTGATATTTTATGTACAGTATATTAACTATAATTAGCGTAGTTTTGATAGTTTATTTACAGTCTATATAACACATATTTGGTGTACTTTTTCATATTTTATGTACAGTATTTAATATATACTTACTGTACTATTTGATATTTTATTTACAGTATATAAAATGTATTTGATGTACTTTTAGCTAATATTATATGTACAATACATGAAATATATTTACTGTACATTTTGATATTTTATGTACAGTATATATGAGATATTTGGTGTCCTTTTTATATTTTATGTAAATTATATAATATATATTTGGAGTAGAATGTGATATTTTACATAGGGTGTGTAAGATATATTTACTGTTCTTTTTGATATTTTATTTACAGTAAATAACGTACATTTGGTGTAATTTTTGATATTTCATGTACAGTATATTTAATATAATTACTGCAGTTTTTGATAGTTTATTTACAGTATATATAACACATATTTGGTGTACTTTTTGATATTTTATGTACAGAATGTAATATATACTGTACTTTTTGATATTTTATTTACAGTATATAAAATGAATTTGGTGTACTTTTATTTAGTATTATATGTACAATATATGAAATATATTTACTGTATTTTTGATATTTTATGTACAGGATATAAGATATATTTGGTGTCCTTTTGATATTTTTTTAAATTATATAATATATATTTGGTGTAGTTTTTGATATTTTACATAGTGTGTGTCATATATATTCACTGTCTTTTTGAAATTTTATTTACAGTATATAATATACATTTGGTGTAATTTTTGATATTTTATGTACAGTATATTAAATATAATTACTGTAGATTTTGATAGTTTATTTACAGTATATATAACACATATTTGGTGTACTTTTTGATAATTTATGTACAGTATGTAATATATATTCACTGTAATTTTTGATATTTTATTTACACTATATAAAATGTATTTGGTGTACTTTTAGTTAATATTATATATACAATATATGAAATACATTTACTGTAATTTTTGATATTTTATGTACAGTATATAAGATATATTTGGTGTCCTTTGGATATTTTATGTAAATTATATAATATATATTTGTTGTAGATTGTGATATTTTACATATGGGGTGCAATATATATTTACAGTACTTTTTGATATTTTATTTACAGTAAATAATATACATTTGGTGTAATTTTTGATATTTTATGTACAGTATATTAAATGTAATTACTGAAGTTTTTTATAGTTTATTTACAGTATATATAACACATATTTGGTGTACTTTTTGATATTTTATATACAGTATGTAATATATATTTACTGTATATTTTGATATTTTATTTACAGTATATAAAATATGTTTGGTGTATTTTTATTTAATATTATATGTACCATATATGAAATATATTTACTGTACATTTTGATATTTTATGTACAGTATATAAGATATAATTCGTGTCCTTTTGATATTTTATGTAAGTTATATAATATATATTTGGTGTAGATTGTGATATTTTACATAGGGTGTGTAAGATATATTTACTGTACTTTTTGATATTTTATTTACAGTAAATAATATACATTTGGTGTAATTTTTGATATTTTATGTACAGTATATTAAATATAATTACTGCAGTTTTTGATAGTTTATTTACAGTATATATAACACATATTTGGTGTACTTTTTGATATTTTATGTACAGTATCTAATATATATTTACTGTACTTTTTGATATTTTATTTTCAGTATACAAAATGTATTTGGTGTACTTTTAGTTAATAATATATGTACAATGTATAAAATATATATACTGTACTTTTTGATATTTTATGTACAATACATAAGATATATTTGGTGTCCTTTTTATATTCTATGTAAATTATATAATATATATTTGGTGTAGTTTGTGATATTTTACATAGGGTGTGTAATATATATTTACTGTACTTTTTGATATTTTATTTACAGTATATAATATACATTTGGTGTAATTTTTGATATTTTATGTACAGTATATTAAATATACTTACTGTAGTTTTTGATAGTTTATTTACAGTATATATTACACATATTTGGTGTACTTTTTGATATTTTATGTACAGTATGTAATATATATTTACATTATTTTTGATATTTTATTTACAGTATATAAAATGTATTTGGTGTACTTTTAGTTAATATTATATGTACAATATAGGAAATATATTTACTGTACATTTTGATATTTTATGTACACTATATAAGATATATTTGGTGTCCTTTTGATATTTTATGTAAATTATATAATATATATTTGGTGTAGACTGTGATATTTTACATAGGGTGTGTAACATATATTTACTGTATTTTTGATATTTTATTTACAGTAAATAATATACATTTGGTGTAATTTTTGATATTTTATGTACAGTATATTAAATATAATTACTGCAGTTTTTGATAGTTTATTTACAGTATATAAAACACAAATTTGGTGTACTTTTTGATATTTCATGTACAGAATGTAATATATATTTACTGTACATTTTGATATTTTATTTACAGTATATAAAATGTATTTGGTGTACTTTTAGTTAATGTTATATGTACAATATATGAAATCTATTTACTGTACATTTTGATATTTCATGTTCAGTATATAAGATATATTTGGTGTCCTTTTGATATTTTATGTAAATTATATAATATATATTTGGTGTAGTTTGTGATATTTTACATAGGGTGTGTAATATATATTTACAGTACTTTTTGGTATTTTCTTTACAGTAAATAATATATATTTGGTGTAATTTTTGATATTTTATGTACAGTTTATTAAATATAATTAGTGTAGTTTTGATAGTTTATTTACAGTATATATAACACATATTTGGTGTACTTTTTGATATTTTATGTACAGTATGTAATATATATTTATTGTAATTTTTGATAATTCATTTACAGTATATAAAATGTATTTGGTGTACTTTTAGTTAATATTATATATACAATATATGAAATATATTTACTGTACATTTTTATATTTTATGTACAGTATAGAAGATATATTTGGTGTCCTTTTGATATTTTATGTAAATTATATAATATATATTTGGTGAAGTTTGTGATATTTTACATAGGGTGTGTAATATATATTTACTGTACTTTTTGGTATTTTCTTTACAGTAAATAATATATATTTCGTGTAATTTTTGATATTTTATGTACAGTATATTAAATATAATTACTGCAGTTTTTGATAGTTTATTTACAGTATATATAACACATATTTGGTGTACTTTTTGATATTTTATGTACACTATGTAATATATATTTACTGTAATTTTTGATATTTTATTTACAGTATATAAAATGTATTTGGTGTACTTTTAGTTAATATTACATGTACAATATACGAAATATATTTACTGTACTTTTTGATATTTTATGTACAGTATAGAAGATATATTTGGTGTCCTTTTGTTATTGTATGTAAATTATATAATATATATTTGGTGTAGTTTGTGATATTTTACGTAGGGTTTGTAATGTACATTTACTGTACTTTTTGATATTCTATTTACAGTATATAACATACATTTGGTGTAATATTTGATATTTTATGTACAGTATATTAAATATAATTACTGTAGTTTTTGATAGTTTATTTACAGTATATATTACACATATTTGGTGTACTTTTTGATATTTTATGTACAGTAGGTGATATATATTTACTGTACTTTTTGATATTTTATTTTCAGTATACAAAATGTATTTGGTGTACTTTTAGTTAATAATATATGTACAATATATGAAATATATATACTGTACTTTTTGATATTTTATGTACAATTAATAAGATATATTTGGTGTCCTTTTTATATTCTATGTAAATTATATAATATATATTTGGTGTAATTTTTGATATTTTACATAGGGTGTGTAGTATATATTTACTGTCCTGTTTGATATTTTATTTACAGTATTTAATTTATATTTGGTGTAATTTTTGATATTTTATATACAGTACATTGAATATGATTACTGTAGTTTTTGATATTTACAGTATATATAACACATATTTGGTGTACTTTTTGATATTTTATGTACAGTATGTAATATATATTTACTGTACTTTTTGATATTTTATTTACAGTATATAAAATGTATTTGGTGTACTTTTAGTTAATATTATATGAACAATATATGAAATATATTTACTGTACTTTTGATATTTTGTGTACAATATAGAAGATATATTTGGTGTCCTTTTGATATTTTATGTAAATTATATGATATATATTTGGTGTCGTTTTTGATATTTTATATAGGGTGTGTCATATATATTTACTGTACTTTTTGATATATTATTTACAGTATATAATATACATTTGGTGTAATTTTTGATATTTTATGAACAGTATGGTAAATATAAATACTGTAGTTTTTGGTAGATTATTTACAGTATATATACCACATATTTGGTGTACTTTTTGATATTTTATGTACAGTATGTAATATATATTTACTGTAATTTTTGATAATTTATTTACAGTATGTAAAATGCATTTGGTGTACTTATAGTTAATACTATATATACAATATAGGAAATATATTTACTGTATTTTTCATATTTTTTGTACAGTATAGAAGATATATTTGGTGTCCTTTTGATATTTTATGTAAATTATATAATATATATTTGGTGTAGTTTTTGATATTTTACATAGTGTATGTTATATATATTTACTGTACTTTTTGATATTTTATTTACAGTAAATAATATACATATGGTGTTAATTTTTGATATTTTATGTACAGTATATTAAATATAATTACTGTAGATTTTTATAGTTTATTTACAGTATATATAACACATATTTGGTGTACTTTTTGATACTTTATGTACTGTATGTAATATATATTTACTGTACTTTTTGATATTTTATTTACAGTACATGAAATGTAGTTGGTGTACTTTTAGTTAATATTATATGTACAATATATGAAATATATTTACTGTACTTTTTGATATTTTATGTACAGTATATAATATATATTTGGTGTCCTTTTGATATTTTATGTGAATTTTATAATATATATTTAGTGAAGTTTTTGATATTTTCCATAGGGTGTGTAATGTATATTTACTGTAATTTTTGATATTTTATTTACAGTAAATATTATACATTTGGTGTAATTTTTGATATTTTAGGTACAGTATATTAAATATAATTACTGTAGTTTTTGATTGTGTATTTACAGTTTATATAACACATATTTGGTGTACTTTTTGATATTTTATGTACAGTATATAATATATATTTACTGTAATTTTTGATAATTTATTTACAGTATATAAAATGTATTTGGTGTACTTTTAGCTAATATTATATATACAATATATGAAATATATTTACTGTACATTTTGATATTTTATGTACAGTATAGAAGATATATTTGGTGTCCTTTTGATATTTTATGTAAATTATATAATATATATTTGGTGTAGTTTGTGATATTTTACATAGGGTGTGTAATGTATATTTACTGTACTTTTTGATATTTTATTTACAGTATATAATATACATTTGGTGTAATATTTGATATTTTATGTACAGTATATTAAATATAATTAATGTAGTTTTTGATAGTTTATTTACAGTATATATAACACATATTTGGTGTACTTTTTGATATTTTATGTACAGTATGTAATATATATTTACTGTAATTGTTGATAATTTATTTACAGTATATAAAATGTATTTGGTGTACTTTTAGTTAATATTATATATACAATACATGAAATATATTTACTGTACTTTTTGATATTTTATGTACAGTATGGAAGATATATTTGGTGTCCTTTTGATATTTTATGTAAATTATATAATATATATTTGGTGTAGTTTGTGATATTTTACATAGGGTGTGTAATTTATATTTACTGTAGTTTTTGATATTTTATTTAGAGTATATAATATACATTTGGTGTAATATTTGATATTTTATGTACAGTATATTAAATATAATTACTGTAGTTTTTGATAGTTTATTTCCAGTATATATAACACATATTTGGTGTACTTTTTCATATTTTATGTACAGTATGTAATATATATTTACTGTAATTTTTGATAATTTATTTACAGTATACAAAATGTATTTGGTGTACTTTTAGTTAATATTATATGTACAATATATGAAATATATTTACTGTACTTTTTGATATTTTATGTACAGTATAGAAGATATATTTGGTGTCCTTTTGATATTTTATGTAAATTATATAATATATATTTGGTGTAGATTGTGATATTTTACATATGGTGTGCAATATATATTTACTGTACTTTTTGATATTTTATTTACAGTAAATAATATACATTTGGTGTAATTTTTGATATTTTATGTACAGTATATTAAATATAATTACTGTAGTATTTTATAGTTTATTTACAGTATATATAACACATATTTGGTGTACTTTTTGATATTTTATGTAGAGTATGTAATATATATTTACTGTACTTTTTGATATTTTATTTACAGTATATAAAATGTATTTGGTGTTCTTTTAGTTAATATTATATGTACAATATATGAAATATATTTACTGTACATTTTGATATTTTATGTTCAACATATAAGGTATATATGGTGTCCTTTTGATATTTTATGTAAATTACATAATATAAATTTGGTGTAGATTGTGATATTTTACATAGGGTGTGTAATATATATTTACTGTACATTTTGATATTTTATTTACACTATATAAAATATATTTGGTGTACTTTTAGTTAACATTATATGTACAATATATGAAATATATTTACTGTAATTTTGATATTTTATGTACAGTATATAAGATATATTTGGTGTCCTTTTGATATTTTATTTAAATTATACAATATATATTTGGTGTAGATTGTGATATTTTACATAGGGTGTGTAAGATATATTTACTGTACTTTTTGATATTTTATTTACAGTAAATAATATTCATTTGATGTAATTTTTGATATTTTATGTACAGTATATTAAATATAATTACTGCAGTTTTTGATAGTTTATTTACAGTATATAAAACACAAATTTGGTGTACTTTTTGATATTTTATGTACAGAATGTAATATATATTTACTGTACATTTTGATAATTTATTTACAGTATATAAAATGTATTTGGTGTACTTTTAGTTAATATTATATGTACAATATATGAAATATATTTACTGTACATTTTGATATTTCATGTTCAGTATATAAGATATATTTGGTGTCCTTTTGATATTTTATGTAAATTATATAATATATATTTGGTGTAGTTTGTGATATTTTACATAGGGTGTGTAATATATATTTACTGTATTTTTGGTATTTTCTTTACAGTAAATAATATATATTTGGTGTAATTTTTGATATTTTATGTACAGTATATTAAATATAACTAGTGTAGTTTTGATAGTTTATTTACAGTATATATAACACATATTTGGTGTACTTTTTGATATTTTATGTACAGTATGTAATATATATACTGTAATTTTTGATAATTTATTTACTGTATATAAAATGTATTTGGTGTACTTTTAGTTAATATTATATGTACAATATATGAAATATATTTACTGTATATTTTGATATTTTATGTACAGTATATAATCTATATTTGGTATCCTTTTGATATTTTATGTAAATTATATAATATATATTTGGTGTAGATTGTGATATTTTACATAGGGTGTGTAATATATATTTACTGTACTTTTTGGTATTTTCTTTACAGTAAATAATATATATTTGGTGTAATTTTTGATATTTTATGTACAGTATATTAAATATAATTAGTGTAGTTTTGATAGTTTATTTACAGTATATATAACACATATTTGGTGTACTTTTTGATATTTTATGTACAGTATGTAATATATATTTACTGTAATTTTTGATAATTTATTTACAGTATATAAAATGTATTTGGTGTACTTTTAGTTAATATTATATATACAATATATGAAATATATTTACTGTACATTTTGATATTTTATGTACAGTATATAAGATATATTTGGTGTCCTTTTGATATTTTATGTAAATTATATAATATATATTTGGTGAAGTTTGTGATATTTTACATAGGGTGTGTAATATATATTTATTGTACTTTTTGATATTTTATTTACAGTATATAGTATACATTCGGTGTAATTTTTTATATTTTATGTACAGTATATTTAATATAATTAGTGTAGTTTTAACAGTTTATTTACAGTATATATAACACATATTTGGTGTACTTTTTGATATTTTTTGTACAGTATGTAATATAGATTTACTGTAATTTTTGATAATTTATTTACAGTATATGAAATGTATTTGGTGTACTTTTAGATAATATTATATGTACAATATATGAAATATATTTACTGTACTTTTTGATATTTTATGTACAGTATATAAGATATATTTGGTGTCCTTTTGATATTTTATGTAAATTATATAATATATATTTGGTGTAGATTGTGATATTTTACATAGGGTGTGTAAGATATATTTACTGTACTTTTTGATATTTTATTTACAGTAAATAATATTCATTTGATGTAATTTTTGATATTTTATGTACAGTATATTAAATATAATTACTGCAGTTTTTGATAGTTTATTTACAGTATATAAAACACAAATTTGGTGTACTTTTTGATATTTTATGTACAGAATGTAATATATATTTACTGTACATTTTGATATTTTATTTACAGTATATAAAATGTATTTGGTGTACTTTTAGTTAATATTATATGTACAATATATGAAATATATTTACTGTACATTTTGATATTTCATGTTCAGTATATAAGATATATTTGGTGTCCTTTTGATATTTTATGTAAATCATATAACATATATTTGGTGTAGTTTGTGATATTTTACATAGGGTGTGTAATATATATTTACTGTACTTTTTGGTATTTTCTTTACAGTAAATAATATATATTTGGTGTAATTTTTGATATTTTATGTACAGTATATTAAATATAATTAGTGTAGTTTTGATAGTTTATTTACAGTATATATAACACATATTTGGTGTACTTTTTGATATTTTATGTACAGTATGTAATATATATTTACTGTAATTTTTGATAATTTATTTACAGTATATAAAATGTATTTGGTGTACTTTTAGTTAACATTATATGTACAATATATGAAATATATTTACTGTAATTTTGATATTTTATGTACAGTATATAAGATATATTTGGTGTCCTTTTGATATTTTATGTAAATTATATAATATATATTTGGTGTAGATTGTGATATTTTACATAGGGTGTGTAAGATATATTTACTGTACTTTTTGATATTTTATTTACAGTAAATAATATACATTTGGTGTAATTTTTGATATTTTATGTACAGTATATTAAACATAATTACTGCAGTTTTTGATAGTTTATTTACAGTATATATAACACATATTTGGTGTACTTTTTGATATTTTATGTACAGAATGTAATATATATTTACTGTAATTTTTGATAATTTATTTACAGTATATAAAATGTATTTGGTGTACTTTTAGTTAATATTATATATACAATATATGAAATATATTTACTGTACATTTTGATATTTTATGTACAGTATATAAGATATATTTGGTGTCCTTTTGATATTTTATGTAAATTATATAATATATATTTGGTGAAGTTTGTGATATTTTACATAGGGTGTGTAATATATATTTATTGTACTTTTTGATATTTTATTTACAGTATATAGTATACATTCGGTGTAATTTTTTATATTTTATGTACAGTATATTTAATATAATTAGTGTAGTTTTAACAGTTTATTTACAGTATATATAACACATATTTGGTGTACTTTTTGATATTTTTTGTACAGTATGTAATATAGATTTACTGTAATTTTTGATAATTTATTTACAGTATATGAAATGTATTTGGTGTACTTTTAGATAATATTATATGTACAATATATGAAATATATTTACTGTACTTTTTGATATTTTATGTACAGTATATAAGATATATTTGGTGTCCTTTTGATATTTTATGTAAATTATATAATATATATTTGGTGTAGATTGTGATATTTTACATAGGGTGTGTAAGATATATTTACTGTACTTTTTGATATTTTATTTACAGTAAATAATATTCATTTGATGTAATTTTTGATATTTTATGTACAGTATATTAAATATAATTACTGCAGTTTTTGATAGTTTATTTACAGTATATAAAACACAAATTTGGTGTACTTTTTGATATTTTATGTACAGAATGTAATATATATTTACTGTACATTTTGATATTTTATTTACAGTATATAAAATGTATTTGGTGTACTTTTAGTTAATATTATATGTACAATATATGAAATATATTTACTGTACATTTTGATATTTCATGTTCAGTATATAAGATATATTTGGTGTCCTTTTGATATTTTATGTAAATCATATAACATATATTTGGTGTAGTTTGTGATATTTTACATAGGGTGTGTAATATATATTTACTGTACTTTTTGGTATTTTCTTTACAGTAAATAATATATATTTGGTGTAATTTTTGATATTTTATGTACAGTATATTAAATATAATTAGTGTAGTTTTGATAGTTTATTTACAGTATATATAACACATATTTGGTGTACTTTTTGATATTTTATGTACAGTATGTAATATATATTTACTGTAATTTTTGATAATTTATTTACAGTATATAAAATGTATTTGGTGTACTTTTAGTTAACATTATATGTACAATATATGAAATATATTTACTGTAATTTTGATATTTTATGTACAGTATATAAGATATATTTGGTGTCCTTTTGATATTTTATGTAAATTATATAATATATATTTGGTGTAGATTGTGATATTTTACATAGGGTGTGTAAGATATATTTACTGTACTTTTTGATATTTTATTTACACTAAATAATATACATTTGGTGTAATTTTTGATATTTTATGTACAGTATGTTATATATAATTACTGTGGATTTGATAGTTTATTTACAGTATATATAACACATATTTGGTGTACTTTTTGATATTTTATGTACAGTATGTAATATATATTTACTCTACTATTTGATATTTTATTTACAGTATATAAAATGTATTTGGTGTACTTTTAGTTAATATTATATGTACAATATATGAAATATATTTACGGTACATTTTGATATTTTATGTTCAGCATATAAGGTATATATGGTGTCCTTTTGCTATTTTATGTAAATTACATAATATAAATTTGGTGTAGATTGTGATATTTTACATAGGGTGTGTAATATATATTTACTGTACATTTTGATATTTTATTTACACTATATAAAATATATTTGGTGTACTTTTAGTTAACATTATATGTACAATATATGAAATATATTTACTGTAATTTTGATATTTTTTGTACAGTATATAAGATATATTTGGTGTCCTTTTGATATTTAATGTAAATTATATAATATATATTTGGTGTAGATTGTGATATTTTACATAGGTTGTGTAAGATATATTTACTGTACTTTTTGATATTTTATTTACAGTAAATAATATACATTTGGTTTAATTTTTGATATTTTATGTACAGTATATTAAATATAATTACTGCAGTTTTTGATAGTTTATTTACAGTATATAAAACACAAATTTGGTGTACTTTTTGATATTTTATGTACAGAATGTAATATATATTTGCTGTAACTTTTGATATTTTATTTACAGTATATAAAATGTATTTGGTGTACTTTTAGTTAATATTATATGTACAATATATGAAATATATTTACTGTACATTTTGATATTTCATGTTCAGTATATAAGATATATTTCGTGTCCTTGTGATATTTTATGTAAATTATATAACATATATTTGGTGTAGTTTGTGATATTTTACATAGGGTGTGTAATATATATTTACTGTACTTTTTGGTATTTTCTTTACAGTAAATAATATATATTTGGTGTAATTTTTGATATTTTATGTACAGTATATTAAATATAATTAGTGTAGATTTGATAGTTTATTTACAGTATATATAACACATATTTGCTGTACTTTTTGATATTTTATGTACAGTATGTAATATATATTTACTGTAATTTTTGATAATTTATTTACAGTATATAAAATGTATTTGGTGTACTTTTATTTAATATTATATATACAATATATGAAATATACTTACTGTACATTTTGATATTTTATGTACAGTATAGAAGATATATTTGGTGTCCTTTTGATATTTTATGTAAATTATATAATATATATTTGGTGAAGTTTGTGATATTGTACATAGGGTGTGTAATATATATTTACTGTACTTTTTGATATTTTATTTACAGTATATAATATGTATTTGGTGTACTTTTAGTTAACATTATATGTACAATATATGAAATCTATTTACTGTAATTTTGATATTTTATGTACAGTATATAAGATATATTTGGTGTCCTTTTGATATTTTATGTAAATTATATAATATATATTTGGTGTAGATTGTGATATTTTACATAGGGTGTGTAAGATATATTTACTGTACTTTTTGATATTTTATTTACAGTAAATAATATACATTTGGTGAAATTTTTGATATTTTATGTACAGTATATTAAACATAATTACTGCAGTTTTTGATAGTTTATTTACAGTATATATAACACATATTTGGTGTACTTTTTGATATTTTATGTACAAAATGTAATATATATTTACTGTACTTTTGATATTTTATTTACAGCATATAAAATGTATTTGGTGTACTTTTAGTTAATATTATATGTACAATATATGAAATATATTTACTGTACATTTTGATATTTCATGTTCAGTATATAAGGTATATATGGTGTCCTTTTGATATTTTATGTAAATTATATAATATATATTTGGTGTAGTTTGTGATATTTTACATAGGGTGTGTAAGATATATTTACTGTACTTTTTGATATTTTATTTACAGTAAATAATATACATTTGGTGTAATTTTTGATATTTTATGTACAGTATATTAAATATAATTACTGCAGTTTTTGATAGTTTATTTACAGTATATATAACACATATTTGGTGTACTTTTTGATATTTTATGTACAGAATGTAATATATATTTACTGTACTTTTGATATTTTATTTACAGTATATAAAATGTGTTTTGTGTACTTTTAGTTAATATTATATGTAGAATATATGAAATATATTTACTGTACATTTTGATATTTCATGTTCAGTATATAAGGTATATTTGGTGTCCTTTTGATATTTTATGTAAATTATAAAATATATATTTGGTGTAGTTTGTGATATTTTACATAGGGTGTGTAATATATATTTACTGTACTTTTTGGTATTTTCTTTACAGTAAATAATATATATTTGGTGTAATTTTTGATATTTTATGTACAGTATATTAAATATAATTAGTGTAGTTTTGATAGTTTATTTACAGTATATATTACACATATTTGGTGTACATTTTGATATTTTATGTACAGTATGTAATATATATTTACTGTATTTTTGATATTTTATTTACAGTATATAAAATGTATTTGGTGTACTTTTAGTTAATATTATATGTACAATATAGGAAATATATTTACTGTACATTTTGATATTTTATGTACACTATATAAGATATATTTGGTGTCCTTTTGATATTTTATGTAAATTATATAATATATATTTGGTGTAGATTGTGATATTTTACATAGGGAGTGTAAGATACATTTACTGTACTTTTTGATATTTTATTTACAGTAAATAACATTCCTTTGGTGTAATTTTTGATATTTTATGTACAGTATATTAAATATAATTACTGTAGTTTTTGATAGTTTATTTACAGTATATATTACACATATTTGGTGTACTTTTTGATATTTTATGTACAGTATGTAATATATATTTACTGTATTTTTGATATTTTATTTACAGTATATAAAATGTATTTGGTGTACTTTTAGTTAATGTTATATGTACAATATTGGAAATATATTTACTGTACATTTTGATATTTTATGTACACTATATTAGATATATTTGGTGTCCTTTTGATATTTTATGAAAATTATATAATATATTTTTGGTGTAGATTGTGATATTTTACATAGGGTGTGTAAGATATATTTACTGTACTTTTTGATATTTTATTTACAGTAAATAATATACATTTGGTGTAATTTTTGATATTTTATGTACAGTATATTAAATATAATTACTGCAGTTTTTGATAGTTTATTTACAGTATATAAAACACAAATTTGGTGTACTTTTTGATATTTTATGTACAGAATGTAATATATATTTACTGTAATTTTTGATAATTTATTTACAGTATATAAAATGAATTTGGTGTACTTTTAGTTAATATTATATATACAATATATGAAATATATTTACTGTACATTTTGATATTTTATGTACAGTATGGAAGATATATTTGGTGTCCTTTTGATATTTTATGTAAATTATATAATATGTATTTGGTGAAGTTTGTGATATTTTACATAGGGTGTGTAATATATATTTACTGTACTTTTTGATATTTTATTTACAGTATATAATATACATTTGGTGTAATTTTTGATATTTTATGTACAGTATATTAAATATAATTAGTGTAGTTTTGATAGTTTATTTACAGTATATATAACACATATTTGGTGTACTTTTTGATGTTTTATGTACAGTATGTAATATATGTTTACTGTAATTTTTGATAATGTATTTACAGTATATAAAATGTATTTGGTGTACTTTTAGTTAATATTATATGTACAATATATGAAATATATTTACTGTAGTTTTTGATATTTTATGTACAGTATATAAGATATACTTGGTGTCCTTTTGATATTTTATGTAAATTATATGATATATATTTGGTGTAAATTGTGATATTTTACATAGGGTGTGTAATATATATTTACTGTACTTTTTGATATTTTATTTACAGTAAATAATATACATTTGGTTTAATTTTTGATATTTTATGTACAGTATATTAAATATAATTACTGCAGTTTTTGATAGTTTATTTACAGTATATAAAACACAAATTTGGTGTACTTTTTGATATTTTATGTACAGACTGTAATATATATTTACTGTACATTTTGATATTTTATTTACAGTATATAAAATGTATTTGGTGTACTTTTAGTTAATATTATATGTTCAATATATGAAATATATTTACTGTACATTTTGATATTTCATGTTCAGTATATAAGATATATTTGGTGTCCTTTTGATATTTTATGTAAATTATATAATATATATTTGGTGTAGTTGGTGATATATTACATAGGGTGTGTAATATATATTTACTGTACTTTTTGGTATTTTCTTTACCGTAAATAATATACATTTGGTGTAATTTTTGATATTTTATGTACAGTATATTAAATATAATTACTGTAGTTTTTGATAGTTTATTTACATTCTATATAACACATATTTGGTGTACTTTTTGATATTTTATGTACAGTATATTAACTATAATTAGCGTAGTTTTGATAGTTTATTTACAGTCTATATAACACATATTTGGTGTACTTTTTCATATTTTATGTACAGTATTTAATATATACTTACTGTACTATTTGATATTTTATTTACAGTATATAAAATGTATTTGATGTACTTTTAGCTAATATTATATGTACAATACATGAAATATATTTACTGTACATTTTGATATTTTATGTACAGTATATATGAGATATTTGGTGTCCTTTTTATATTTTATGTAAATTATATAATATATATTTGGAGTAGAATGTGATATTTTACATAGGGTGTGTAAGATATATTTACTGTTCTTTTTGATATTTTATTTACAGTAAATAACGTACATTTGGTGTAATTTTTGATATTTCATGTACAGTATATTTAATATAATTACTGCAGTTTTTGATAGTTTATTTACAGTATATATAACACATATTTGGTGTACTTTTTGATATTTTATGTACAGAATGTAATATATACTGTACTTTTTGATATTTTATTTACAGTATATAAAATGAATTTGGTGTACTTTTATTTAGTATTATATGTACAATATATGAAATATATTTACTGTATTTTTGATATTTTATGTACAGGATATAAGATATATTTGGTGTCCTTTTGATATTTTTTTAAATTATATAATATATATTTGGTGTAGTTTTTGATATTTTACATAGTGTGTGTCATATATATTCACTGTCTTTTTGAAATTTTATTTACAGTATATAATATACATTTGGTGTAATTTTTGATATTTTATGTACAGTATATTAAATATAATTACTGTAGATTTTGATAGTTTATTTACAGTATATATAACACATATTTGGTGTACTTTTTGATAATTTATGTACAGTATGTAATATATATTCACTGTAATTTTTGATATTTTATTTACACTATATAAAATGTATTTGGTGTACTTTTAGTTAATATTATATATACAATATATGAAATACATTTACTGTAATTTTTGATATTTTATGTACAGTATATAAGATATATTTGGTGTCCTTTGGATATTTTATGTAAATTATATAATATATATTTGTTGTAGATTGTGATATTTTACATATGGGGTGCAATATATATTTACAGTACTTTTTGATATTTTATTTACAGTAAATAATATACATTTGGTGTAATTTTTGATATTTTATGTACAGTATATTAAATGTAATTACTGAAGTTTTTTATAGTTTATTTACAGTATATATAACACATATTTGGTGTACTTTTTGATATTTTATATACAGTATGTAATATATATTTACTGTATATTTTGATATTTTATTTACAGTATATAAAATATATTTGGTGTATTTTTATTTAATATTATATGTACCATATATGAAATATATTTACTGTATATTTTGATATTTTATGTACAGTATATAAGATATAATTCGTGTCCTTTTGATATTTTATGTAAGTTATATAATATATATTTGGTGTAGATTGTGATATTTTACATAGGGTGTGTAAGATATATTTACTGTACTTTTTGATATTTTATTTACAGTAAATAATATACATTTGGTGTAATTTTTGATATTTTATGTACAGTATATTAAATATAATTACTGCAGTTTTTGATAGTTTATTTACAGTATATATAACACATATTTGGTGTACTTTTTGATATTTTATGTACAGTATCTAATATATATTTACTGTACTTTTTGATATTTTATTTTCAGTATACAAAATGTATTTGGTGTACTTTTAGTTAATAATATATGTACAATGTATAAAATATATATACTGTACTTTTTGATATTTTATGTACAATACATAAGATATATTTGGTGTCCTTTTTATATTCTATGTAAATTATATAATATATATTTGGTGTAGTTTGTGATATTTTACATAGGGTGTGTAATATATATTTACTGTACTTTTTGATATTTTATTTACAGTATATAATATACATTTGGTGTAATTTTTGATATTTTATGTACAGTATATTAAATATACTTACTGTAGTTTTTGATAGTTTATTTACAGTATATATTACACATATTTGGTGTACTTTTTGATATTTTATGTACAGTATGTAATATATATTTACATTATTTTTGATATTTTATTTACAGTATATAAAATGTATTTGGTGTACTTTTAGTTAATATTATATGTACAATATAGGAAATATATTTACTGTACATTTTGATATTTTATGTACACTATATAAGATATATTTGGTGTCCTTTTGATATTTTATGTAAATTATATAATATATATTTGGTGTAGACTGTGATATTTTACATAGGGTGTGTAAGATATATTTACTGTATTTTTGATATTTTATTTACAGTAAATAATATACATTTGGTGTAATTTTTGATATTTTATGTACAGTATATTAAATATAATTACTGCAGTTTTTGATAGTTTATTTACAGTATATAAAACACAAATTTGGTGTACTTTTTGATATTTCATGTACAGAATGTAATATATATTTACTGTACATTTTGATATTTTATTTACAGTATATAAAATGTATTTGGTGTACTTTTAGTTAATGTTATATGTACAATATATGAAATCTATTTACTGTACATTTTGATATTTCATGTTCAGTATATAAGATATATTTGGTGTCCTTTTGATATTTTATGTAAATTATATAATATATATTTGGTGTAGTTTGTGATATTTTACATAGGGTGTGTAATATATATTTACAGTACTTTTTGGTATTTTCTTTACAGTAAATAATATATATTTGGTGTAATTTTTGATATTTTATGTACAGTTTATTAAATATAATTAGTGTAGTTTTGATAGTTTATTTACAGTATATATAACACATATTTGGTGTACTTTTTGATATTTTATGTACAGTATGTAATATATATTTATTGTAATTTTTGATAATTCATTTACAGTATATAAAATGTATTTGGTGTACTTTTAGTTAATATTATATATACAATATATGAAATATATTTACTGTACATTTTTATATTTTATGTACAGTATAGAAGATATATTTGGTGTCCTTTTGATATTTTATGTAAATTATATAATATATATTTGGTGAAGTTTGTGATATTTTACATAGGGTGTGTAATATATATTTACTGTACTTTTTGGTATTTTCTTTACAGTAAATAATATATATTTCGTGTAATTTTTGATATTTTATGTACAGTATATTAAATATAATTACTGCAGTTTTTGATAGTTTATTTACAGTATATATAACACATATTTGGTGTACTTTTTGATATTTTATGTACACTATGTAATATATATTTACTGTAATTTTTGATATTTTATTTACAGTATATAAAATGTATTTGGTGTACTTTTAGTTAATATTACATGTACAATATACGAAATATATTTACTGTACTTTTTGATATTTTATGTACAGTATAGAAGATATATTTGGTGTCCTTTTGTTATTGTATGTAAATTATATAATATATATTTGGTGTAGTTTGTGATATTTTACGTAGGGTTTGTAATGTACATTTACTGTACTTTTTGATATTCTATTTACAGTATATAACATACATTTGGTGTAATATTTGATATTTTATGTACAGTATATTAAATATAATTACTGTAGTTTTTGATAGTTTATTTACAGTATATATTACACATATTTGGTGTACTTTTTGATATTTTATGTACAGTAGGTGATATATATTTACTGTACTTTTTGATATTTTATTTTCAGTATACAAAATGTATTTGGTGTACTTTTAGTTAATAATATATGTACAATATATGAAATATATATACTGTACTTTTTGATATTTTATGTACAATTAATAAGATATATTTGGTGTCCTTTTTATATTCTATGTAAATTATATAATATATATTTGGTGTAATTTTTGATATTTTACATAGGGTGTGTAGTATATATTTACTGTCCTGTTTGATATTTTATTTACAGTATTTAATTTATATTTGGTGTAATTTTTGATATTTTATATACAGTACATTGAATATGATTACTGTAGTTTTTGATATTTACAGTATATATAACACATATTTGGTGTACTTTTTGATATTTTATGTACAGTATGTAATATATATTTACTGTACTTTTTGATATTTTATTTACAGTATATAAAATGTATTTGGTGTACTTTTAGTTAATATTATATGAACAATATATGAAATATATTTACTGTACTTTTGATATTTTGTGTACAATATAGAAGATATATTTGGTGTCCTTTTGATATTTTATGTAAATTATATGATATATATTTGGTGTCGTTTTTGATATTTTATATAGGGTGTGTCATATATATTTACTGTACTTTTTGATATATTATTTACAGTATATAATATACATTTGGTGTAATTTTTGATATTTTATGAACAGTATGGTAAATATAAATACTGTAGTTTTTGGTAGATTATTTACAGTATATATACCACATATTTGGTGTACTTTTTGATATTTTATGTACAGTATGTAATATATATTTACTGTAATTTTTGATAATTTATTTACAGTATGTAAAATGCATTTGGTGTACTTATAGTTAATACTATATATACAATATAGGAAATATATTTACTGTATTTTTCATATTTTTTGTACAGTATAGAAGATATATTTGGTGTCCTTTTGATATTTTATGTAAATTATATAATATATATTTGGTGTAGTTTTTGATATTTTACATAGTGTATGTTATATATATTTACTGTACTTTTTGATATTTTATTTACAGTAAATAATATACATATGGTGTTAATTTTTGATATTTTATGTACAGTATATTAAATATAATTACTGTAGATTTTTATAGTTTATTTACAGTATATATAACACATATTTGGTGTACTTTTTGATACTTTATGTACTGTATGTAATATATATTTACTGTACTTTTTGATATTTTATTTACAGTACATGAAATGTAGTTGGTGTACTTTTAGTTAATATTATATGTACAATATATGAAATATATTTACTGTACTTTTTGATATTTTATGTACAGTATATAATATATATTTGGTGTCCTTTTGATATTTTATGTGAATTTTATAATATATATTTAGTGAAGTTTTTGATATTTTCCATAGGGTGTGTAATGTATATTTACTGTAATTTTTGATATTTTATTTACAGTAAATATTATACATTTGGTGTAATTTTTGATATTTTAGGTACAGTATATTAAATATAATTACTGTAGTTTTTGATTGTGTATTTACAGTTTATATAACACATATTTGGTGTACTTTTTGATATTTTATGTACAGTATATAATATATATTTACTGTAATTTTTGATAATTTATTTACAGTATATAAAATGTATTTGGTGTACTTTTAGCTAATATTATATATACAATATATGAAATATATTTACTGTACATTTTGATATTTTATGTACAGTATAGAAGATATATTTGGTGTCCTTTTGATATTTTATGTAAATTATATAATATATATTTGGTGTAGTTTGTGATATTTTACATAGGGTGTGTAATGTATATTTACTGTACTTTTTGATATTTTATTTACAGTATATAATATACATTTGGTGTAATATTTGATATTTTATGTACAGTATATTAAATATAATTAATGTAGTTTTTGATAGTTTATTTACAGTATATATAACACATATTTGGTGTACTTTTTGATATTTTATGTACAGTATGTAATATATATTTACTGTAATTTTTGATAATTTATTTACAGTATATAAAATGTATTTGGTGTACTTTTAGTTAATATTATATATACAATACATGAAATATATTTACTGTACTTTTTGATATTTTATGTACAGTATGGAAGATATATTTGGTGTCCTTTTGATATTTTATGTAAATTATATAATATATATTTGGTGTAGTTTGTGATATTTTACATAGGGTGTGTAATTTATATTTACTGTAGTTTTTGATATTTTATTTAGAGTATATAATATACATTTGGTGTAATATTTGATATTTTATGTACAGTATATTAAATATAATTACTGTAGTTTTTGATAGTTTATTTCCAGTATATATAACACATATTTGGTGTACTTTTTGATATTTTATGTACAGTATGTAATATATATTTACTGTAATTTTTGATAATTTATTTACAGTATACAAAATGTATTTGGTGTACTTTTAGTTAATATTATATGTACAATATATGAAATATATTTACTGTACTTTTTGATATTTTATGTACAGTATAGAAGATATATTTGGTGTCCTTTTGATATTTTATGTAAATTATATAATATATATTTGGTGTAGATTGTGATATTTTACATATGGTGTGCAATATATATTTACTGTACTTTTTGATATTTTATTTACAGTAAATAATATACATTTGGTGTAATTTTTGATATTTTATGTACAGTATATTAAATATAATTACTGTAGTATTTTATAGTTTATTTACAGTATATATAACACATATTTGGTGTACTTTTTGATATTTTATGTAGAGTATGTAATATATATTTACTGTACTTTTTGATATTTTATTTACAGTATATAAAATGTATTTGGTGTTCTTTTAGTTAATATTATATGTACAATATATGAAATATATTTACTGTACATTTTGATATTTTATGTTCAACATATAAGGTATATATGGTGTCCTTTTGATATTTTATGTAAATTACATAATATAAATTTGGTGTAGATTGTGATATTTTACATAGGGTGTGTAATATATATTTACTGTACATTTTGATATTTTATTTACACTATATAAAATATATTTGGTGTACTTTTAGTTAACATTATATGTACAATATATGAAATATATTTACTGTAATTTTGATATTTTATGTACAGTATATAAGATATATTTGGTGTCCTTTTGATATTTTATTTAAATTATACAATATATATTTGGTGTAGATTGTGATATTTTACATAGGGTGTGTAAGATATATTTACTGTACTTTTTGATATTTTATTTACAGTAAATAATATTCATTTGATGTAATTTTTGATATTTTATGTACAGTATATTAAATATAATTACTGCAGTTTTTGATAGTTTATTTACAGTATATAAAACACAAATTTGGTGTACTTTTTGATATTTTATGTACAGAATGTAATATATATTTACTGTACATTTTGATAATTTATTTACAGTATATAAAATGTATTTGGTGTACTTTTAGTTAATATTATATGTACAATATATGAAATATATTTACTGTACATTTTGATATTTCATGTTCAGTATATAAGATATATTTGGTGTCCTTTTGATATTTTATGTAAATTATATAATATATATTTGGTGTAGTTTGTGATATTTTACATAGGGTGTGTAATATATATTTACTGTATTTTTGGTATTTTCTTTACAGTAAATAATATATATTTGGTGTAATTTTTGATATTTTATGTACAGTATATTAAATATAACTAGTGTAGTTTTGATAGTTTATTTACAGTATATATAACACATATTTGGTGTACTTTTTGATATTTTATGTACAGTATGTAATATATATACTGTAATTTTTGATAATTTATTTACTGTATATAAAATGTATTTGGTGTACTTTTAGTTAATATTATATGTACAATATATGAAATATATTTACTGTATATTTTGATATTTTATGTACAGTATATAATCTATATTTGGTATCCTTTTGATATTTTATGTAAATTATATAATATATATTTGGTGTAGATTGTGATATTTTACATAGGGTGTGTAATATATATTTACTGTACTTTTTGGTATTTTCTTTACAGTAAATAATATATATTTGGTGTAATTTTTGATATTTTATGTACAGTATATTAAATATAATTAGTGTAGTTTTGATAGTTTATTTACAGTATATATAACACATATTTGGTGTACTTTTTGATATTTTATGTACAGTATGTAATATATATTTACTGTAATTTTTGATAATTTATTTACAGTATATAAAATGTATTTGGTGTACTTTTAGTTAATATTATATATACAATATATGAAATATATTTACTGTACATTTTGATATTTTATGTACAGTATATAAGATATATTTGGTGTCCTTTTGATATTTTATGTAAATTATATAATATATATTTGGTGAAGTTTGTGATATTTTACATAGGGTGTGTAATATATATTTATTGTACTTTTTGATATTTTATTTACAGTATATAGTATACATTCGGTGTAATTTTTTATATTTTATGTACAGTATATTTAATATAATTAGTGTAGTTTTAACAGTTTATTTACAGTATATATAACACATATTTGGTGTACTTTTTGATATTTTTTGTACAGTATGTAATATAGATTTACTGTAATTTTTGATAATTTATTTACAGTATATGAAATGTATTTGGTGTACTTTTAGATAATATTATATGTACAATATATGAAATATATTTACTGTACTTTTTGATATTTTATGTACAGTATATAAGATATATTTGGTGTCCTTTTGATATTTTATGTAAATTATATAATATATATTTGGTGTAGATTGTGATATTTTACATAGGGTGTGTAAGATATATTTACTGTACTTTTTGATATTTTATTTACAGTAAATAATATTCATTTGATGTAATTTTTGATATTTTATGTACAGTATATTAAATATAATTACTGCAGTTTTTGATAGTTTATTTACAGTATATAAAACACAAATTTGGTGTACTTTTTGATATTTTATGTACAGAATGTAATATATATTTACTGTACATTTTGATATTTTATTTACAGTATATAAAATGTATTTGGTGTACTTTTAGTTAATATTATATGTACAATATATGAAATATATTTACTGTACATTTTGATATTTCATGTTCAGTATATAAGATATATTTGGTGTCCTTTTGATATTTTATGTAAATCATATAACATATATTTGGTGTAGTTTGTGATATTTTACATAGGGTGTGTAATATATATTTACTGTACTTTTTGGTATTTTCTTTACAGTAAATAATATATATTTGGTGTAATTTTTGATATTTTATGTACAGTATATTAAATATAATTAGTGTAGTTTTGATAGTTTATTTACAGTATATATAACACATATTTGGTGTACTTTTTGATATTTTATGTACAGTATGTAATATATATTTACTGTAATTTTTGATAATTTATTTACAGTATATAAAATGTATTTGGTGTACTTTTAGTTAACATTATATGTACAATATATGAAATATATTTACTGTAATTTTGATATTTTATGTACAGTATATAAGATATATTTGGTGTCCTTTTGATATTTTATGTAAATTATATAATATATATTTGGTGTAGATTGTGATATTTTACATAGGGTGTGTAAGATATATTTACTGTACTTTTTGATATTTTATTTACAGTAAATAATATACATTTGGTGTAATTTTTGATATTTTATGTACAGTATGTTATATATAATTACTGTGGATTTGATAGTTTATTTACAGTATATATAACACATATTTGGTGTACTTTTTGATATTTTATGTACAGTATGTAATATATATTTACTCTACTATTTGATATTTTATTTACAGTATATAAAATGTATTTGGTGTACTTTTAGTTAATATTATATGTACAATATATGAAATATATTTACGGTACATTTTGATATTTTATGTTCAGCATATAAGGTATATATGGTGTCCTTTTGCTATTTTATGTAAATTACATAATATAAATTTGGTGTAGATTGTGATATTTTACATAGGGTGTGTAATATATATTTACTGTACATTTTGATATTTTATTTACACTATATAAAATATATTTGGTGTACTTTTAGTTAACATTATATGTACAATATATGAAATATATTTACTGTAATTTTGATATTTTTTGTACAGTATATAAGATATATTTGGTGTCCTTTTGATATTTAATGTAAATTATATAATATATATTTGGTGTAGATTGTGATATTTTACATAGGTTGTGTAAGATATATTTACTGTACTTTTTGATATTTTATTTACAGTAAATAATATACATTTGGTTTAATTTTTGATATTTTATGTACAGTATATTAAATATAATTACTGCAGTTTTTGATAGTTTATTTACAGTATATAAAACACAAATTTGGTGTACTTTTTGATATTTTATGTACAGAATGTAATATATATTTGCTGTAACTTTTGATATTTTATTTACAGTATATAAAATGTATTTGGTGTACTTTTAGTTAATATTATATGTACAATATATGAAATATATTTACTGTACATTTTGATATTTCATGTTCAGTATATAAGATATATTTCGTGTCCTTGTGATATTTTATGTAAATTATATAACATATATTTGGTGTAGTTTGTGATATTTTACATAGGGTGTGTAATATATATTTACTGTACTTTTTGGTATTTTCTTTACAGTAAATAATATATATTTGGTGTAATTTTTGATATTTTATGTACAGTATATTAAATATAATTAGTGTAGATTTGATAGTTTATTTACAGTATATATAACACATATTTGCTGTACTTTTTGATATTTTATGTACAGTATGTAATATATATTTACTGTAATTTTTGATAATTTATTTACAGTATATAAAATGTATTTGGTGTACTTTTATTTAATATTATATATACAATATATGAAATATACTTACTGTACATTTTGATATTTTATGTACAGTATAGAAGATATATTTGGTGTCCTTTTGATATTTTATGTAAATTATATAATATATATTTGGTGAAGTTTGTGATATTGTACATAGGGTGTGTAATATATATTTACTGTACTTTTTGATATTTTATTTACAGTATATAATATGTATTTGGTGTACTTTTAGTTAACATTATATGTACAATATATGAAATCTATTTACTGTAATTTTGATATTTTATGTACAGTATATAAGATATATTTGGTGTCCTTTTGATATTTTATGTAAATTATATAATATATATTTGGTGTAGATTGTGATATTTTACATAGGGTGTGTAAGATATATTTACTGTACTTTTTGATATTTTATTTACAGTAAATAATATACATTTGGTGAAATTTTTGATATTTTATGTACAGTATATTAAACATAATTACTGCAGTTTTTGATAGTTTATTTACAGTATATATAACACATATTTGGTGTACTTTTTGATATTTTATGTACAGAATGTAATATATATTTACTGTACTTTTGATATTTTATTTACAGCATATAAAATGTATTTGGTGTACTTTTAGTTAATATTATATGTACAATATATGAAATATATTTACTGTACATTTTGATTTTTCATGTTCAGTATATAAGGTATATATGGTGTCCTTTTGATATTTTATGTAAATTATATAATATATATTTGGTGTAGTTTGTGATATTTTACATAGGGTGTGTAAGATATATTTACTGTACTTTTTGATATTTTATTTACAGTAAATAATATACATTTGGTGTAATTTTTGATATTTTATGTACAGTATATTAAATATAATTACTGCAGTTTTTGATAGTTTATTTACAGTATATATAACACATATTTGGTGTACTTTTTGATATTTTATGTACAGAATGTAATATATATTTACTGTACTTTTGATATTTTATTTACAGTATATAAAATGTGTTTTGTGTACTTTTAGTTAATATTATATGTAGAATATATGAAATATATTTACTGTACTTTTTGATATTTCATGTTCAGTATATAAGGTATATTTGGTGTCCTTTTGATATTTTATGTAAATTATAAAATATATATTTGGTGTAGTTTGTGATATTTTACATAGGGTGTGTAATATATATTTACTGTACTTTTTGGTATTTTCTTTACAGTAAATAATATATATTTGGTGTAATTTTTGATATTTTATGTACAGTATATTAAATATAATTAGTGTAGTTTTGATAGTTTATTTACAGTATATATTACACATATTTGGTGTACATTTTGATATTTTATGTACAGTATGTAATATATATTTACTGTATTTTTGATATTTTATTTACAGTATATAAAATGTATTTGGTGTACTTTTAGTTAATATTATATGTACAATATAGGAAATATATTTACTGTACATTTTGATATTTTATGTACACTATATAAGATATATTTGGTGTCCTTTTGATATTTTATGTAAATTATATAATATATATTTGGTGTAGATTGTGATATTTTACATAGGGAGTGTAAGATACATTTACTGTACTTTTTGATATTTTATTTACAGTAAATAACATTCCTTTGGTGTAATTTTTGATATTTTATGTACAGTATATTAAATATAATTACTGTAGTTTTTGATAGTTTATTTACAGTATATATTACACATATTTGGTGTACTTTTTGATATTTTATGTACAGTATGTAATATATATTTACTGTATTTTTGATATTTTATTTACAGTATATAAAATGTATTTGGTGTACTTTTAGTTAATGTTATATGTACAATATTGGAAATATATTTACTGTACATTTTGATATTTTATGTACACTATATTAGATATATTTGGTGTCCTTTTGATATTTTATGAAAATTATATAATATATTTTTGGTGTAGATTGTGATATTTTACATAGGGTGTGTAAGATATATTTACTGTACTTTTTGATATTTTATTTACAGTAAATAATATACATTTGGTGTAATTTTTGATATTTTATGTACAGTATATTAAATATAATTACTGCAGTTTTTGATAGTTTATTTACAGTATATAAAACACAAATTTGGTGTACTTTTTGATATTTTATGTACAGAATGTAATATATATTTACTGTACATTTTGATATTTTATTTACAGTATATAAAATGTATTTGGTGTACTTTTAGTTAATATTATATGTACAATATATGAAATCTATTTACTGTACATTTTGATATTTCATGTTCAGTATATGAGATATATTTGGTGTCCTTTTGATACTTTATGTAAATTATATAATATATATTTGGTGAAGTTTGTGATATTTTACATAGGGTGTGTAATATATATTTACTGTATATTTTGATATTTTATTTACAGTATATAATATACATTTGGTGTAATTTTTGATATTTTATGTACAGTATATTAAATATAATTACTGTAGTTTTTGATAGTTTATTTACAGTATATATTACACATATTTGGTGTACTTTTTGATATTTTATGTACAGTATGTAATATATATTTACTGTATTTTTGATATTTTATTTACAGTATATAAAATGTATTTGGTGTACTTTTAGTTAATGTTATATGTACAATATTGGAAATATATTTACTGTACATTTTGATATTTTATGTACACTATATAAGATATATTTGGTGTCCTTTTGATATTTTATGTAAATTATATAATATATTTTTGGTGTAGATTGTGATATTTTACATAGGGTGTGTAAGATATATTTACTGTACTTTTTGATATTTTATTTACAGTAAATAATATACATTTTGTTTAATTTTTGATATTTTATGTACTGTATATTAAATATAATTACTGCATTTTTGATAGTTTATTTACAGTATATAAAACACAAATTTGGTGTACTTTTTGATATTTTATGTACAGAATGTAATATATATTTACTGTACATTTTGATATTTTATTTACAGTATATAAAATGTATTTGGTGTACTTTTAGTTAATATTATATGTACAATATATGAAATATATTTACTGTACATTTTGATATTTCATGTTCAGTATATAAGATATATTTGGTGTCCTTTTGATATTTTATGTAAATTATATAATATATATTTGGTGTAGTTTGTGATATTTTACATAGGGTGTGTAATATATATTTACTGTACTTTTTGGTATTTTCTTTACAGTAAATAATATATATTTGGTGTAATTTTTGATATTTTATGTACAGTTTATTAAATATAATTAGTGAAGTTTTGATAGTTTATTTACATTATATATAACACATATTTGGTGTACTTTTTGATATATTATGTACAGTATGTAATATATATTTACTGTAATTTTTGATAATTTATTTACTGTATATAAAATGTATTTGGTGTACTTTAAGTTAATATTATATGTACAATATATGAAATATATTTACTGTACTTTTTGATATTTTATGTACAGTATAATATATATATTTGGTGTCCTTTTGATATTTTATGTAAATTATATAATATATATTTGGTGTAGATTGTGATATTTTACATAGGGTGGGTAATATATATTTACTGTACTTTTTGATATTTTATTTACAGTAAATAATATACATTTGGTGTAATTTTTGATATTTTATGTACAGTATATTAAATATAATTAGTGTAGTTTTGATAGTTTATTTACAGTATATATAACACATATTTGGTGTACTTTTTGATATTTTATGTACAGTATGTAATATATATTTACTGTAATTTTTGATAATTTATTTACAGTATATAAAATGTATTTGGTGTACTTTTAGTTAATATTATATATACAATATATGAAATATATTTACTGTACATTTTGATATTTTATGTACAGTATATAAGATATATTTGGTGTCCTTTTGATATTTTATGTAAATTATATAATATATATTTGGTGAAGTTTGTGATATTTTACATAGGGTGTGTAATATATATTTATTGTACTTTTTGATATTTTATTTACAGTATATAATATACATTCGGTGTAATTTTTTATATTTTATGTACAGTATATTTAATATAATTAGTGTAGTTTTAATAGTTTATTTACAGTATATATAACACATATTTGGTGTACTTTTTGATATTTTTTGTACAGTATGTAATATAGATTTACTGTAATTTTTGATAATTTATTTACAGTATATGAAATGTATTTGGTGTACTTTTAGATAATATTATATGTACAATATATGAAATATATTTACTGTACTTTTTGATATTTTATGTACAGTATATAAGATATATTTGGTGTCCTTTTGATATTTTATGTAAATTATATAATATATATTTGGTGTAGATTGTGATATTTTACATAGGGTGTGTAATATATATTTACTGTACTTTTTGATATTTTATTTACAGTAAATAATATACATTTGGTTTAATTTTTGATATTTTATGTACAGTATATTAAATATAATTACTGCAGTTTTTGATAGTTTATTTACAGTATATAAAACACAAATTTGGTGTACTTTTTGATATTTTATGTACAGAATGTAATATATATTTACTGTACATTTTGATAATTTATTTACAGTATATAAAATGTATTTGGTGTACTTTTAGTTAATATTATATGTACAATATATGAAATATATTTACTGTACATTTTGATATTTCATGTTCAGTATATAAGATATATTTGGTGTCCTTTTGATATTTTATGTAAATTATATAATATATATTTGGTGTAGTTTGTGATATTTTACATAGGGTGTGTAATATATATTTACTGTATTTTTGGTATTTTCTTTACAGTAAATAATATATATTTGGTGTAATTTTTGATATTTTATGTACAGTATATTAAATATAACTAGTGTAGTTTTGATAGTTTATTTACAGTATATATAACACATATTTGGTGTACTTTTTGATATTTTATGTACAGTATGTAATATATATACTGTAATTTTTGATAATTTATTTACTGTATATAAAATGTATTTGGTGTACTTTTAGTTAATATTATATGTACAATATATGAAATATATTTACTGTATATTTTGATATTTTATGTACAGTATATAATCTATATTTGGTATCCTTTTGATATTTTATGTAAATTATATAATATATATTTGGTGTAGATTGTGATATTTTACATAGGGTGTGTAATATATATTTACTGTACTTTTTTGTATTTTCTTTACAGTAAATAATATATATTTGGTGTAATTTTTGATATTTTATGTACAGTATATTAAATATAATTAGTGTAGTTTTGATAGTTTATTTACAGTATATATAACACATATTTGGTGTACTTTTTGATATTTTATGTACAGTATGTAATATATATTTACTGTAATTTTTGATAATTTATTTACAGTATATAAAATGTATTTGGTGTACTTTTAGTTAATATTATATATACAATATATGAAATATATTTACTGTACATTTTGATATTTTATGTACAGTATATAAGATATATTTGGTGTCCTTTTGATATTTTATGTAAATTATATAATATATATTTGGTGAAGTTTGTGATATTTTACATAGGGTGTGTAATATATATTTATTGTACTTTTTGATATTTTATTTACAGTATATAGTATACATTCGGTGTAATTTTTTATATTTTATGTACAGTATATTTAATATAATTAGTGTAGTTTTAACAGTTTATTTACAGTATATATAACACATATTTGGTGTACTTTTTGATATTTTTTGTACAGTATGTAATATAGATTTACTGTAATTTTTGATAATTTATTTACAGTATATGAAATGTATTTGGTGTACTTTTAGATAATATTATATGTACAATATATGAAATATATTTACTGTACTTTTTGATATTTTATGTACAGTATATAAGATATATTTGGTGTCCTTTTGATATTTTATGTAAATTATATAATATATATTTGGTGTAGATTGTGATATTTTACATAGGGTGTGTAATATATATTTACTGTACTTTTTGATATTTTATTTACAGTAAATAATATACATTTGGTTTAATTTTTGATATTTTATGTACAGTATATTAAATATAATTACTGCAGTTTTTGATAGTTTATTTACAGTATATAAAACACAAATTTGGTGTACTTTTTGATATTTTATGTACAGAATGTAATATATATTTACTGTACATTTTGATAATTTATTTACAGTATATAAAATGTATTTGGTGTACTTTTAGTTAATATTATATGTACAATATATGAAATATATTTACTGTACATTTTGATATTTCATGTTCAGTATATAAGATATATTTGGTGTCCTTTTGATATTTTATGTAAATTATATAATATATATTTGGTGTAGTTTGTGATATTTTACATAGGGTGTGTAATATATATTTACTGTATTTTTGGTATTTTCTTTACAGTAAATAATATATATTTGGTGTAATTTTTGATATTTTATGTACAGTATATTAAATATAACTAGTGTAGTTTTGATAGTTTATTTACAGTATATATAACACATATTTGGTGTACTTTTTGATATTTTATGTACAGTATGTAATATATATACTGTAATTTTTGATAATTTATTTACTGTATATAAAATGTATTTGGTGTACTTTTAGTTAATATTATATGTACAATATATGAAATATATTTACTGTATATTTTGATATTTTATGTACAGTATATAATCTATATTTGGTATCCTTTTGATATTTTATGTAAATTATATAATATATATTTGGTGTAGATTGTGATATTTTACATAGGGTGTGTAATATATATTTACTGTACTTTTTGGTATTTTCTTTACAGTAAATAATATATATTTGGTGTAATTTTTGATATTTTATGTACAGTATATTAAATATAATTAGTGTAGTTTTGATAGTTTATTTACAGTATATATAACACATATTTGGTGTACTTTTTGATATTTTATGTACAGTATGTAATATATATTTACTGTAATTTTTGATAATTTATTTACAGTATATAAAATGTATTTGGTGTACTTTTAGTTAATATTATATATACAATATATGAAATATATTTACTGTACATTTTGATATTTTATGTACAGTATATAAGATATATTTGGTGTCCTTTTGATATTTTATGTAAATTATATAATATATATTTGGTGAAGTTTGTGATATTTTACATAGGGTGTGTAATATATATTTATTGTACTTTTTGATATTTTATTTACAGTATATAGTATACATTCGGTGTAATTTTTTATATTTTATGTACAGTATATTTAATATAATTAGTGTAGTTTTAACAGTTTATTTACAGTATATATAACACATATTTGGTGTACTTTTTGATATTTTTTGTACAGTATGTAATATAGATTTACTGTAATTTTTGATAATTTATTTACAGTATATGAAATGTATTTGGTGTACTTTTAGTTAATATTATATGTACAATATATGAAATATATTTACTGTACTTTTTGATATTTTATGTACAGTATATAAGATATATTTGGTGTCCTTTTGATATTTTATGTAAATTATATAATATATATTTGGTGTAGATTGTGATATTTTACATAGGGTGTGTAATATATATTTACTGTACTTTTTGATATTTTATTTACAGTAAATAATATACATTTGGTTTAATTTTTGATATTTTATGTACAGTATATTAAATATTATAACTGCAGTTTTTGATAGTTTATTTACAGTATATAAAACACAAATTTGGTGTACTTTTTGATATTTTATTTACAGAATGTAATATATATTTACTGTACATTTTGATAATTTATTTACAGTATATAAAATGTATTTGGTGTACTTTTAGTTAATATTATATGTACAATATATGAAATATATTTACTGTACATTTTGATATTTCATGTTCAGTATATGAGATATATTTGGTGTCCTTTTGATATTTTATGTAAATTATATAATATATATTTGGTGTAGTTTGTGATATTTTACATAGGGTGTGTAATATATATTTACTGTATTTTTGGTATTTTCTTTACAGTAAATAACATATATTTGGTGTAATTTTTGATATTTTATGTACAGTATATGAAATATAATTAGTGTAATTTTGATAGTTTATTTACAGTATATATAACACATATTTGGTGTACTTTTTGATATTTTATGTACAGTATGTAACATATATACTGTAATTTTTGATAATTTATTTACTGTATATAAAATGTATTTGGTGTACTTTTAGTTAATATTATATGTACAATATATGAAATATATTTACTGTACATTTTGATATTTTATGTACAGTATATAATCTATATTTGGTGTCCTTTTGATATTTTATGTAAATTATATAATATATATTTGGTGTAGATTGTGATATTTTACATAGGGTGTGTAATATATATTTACTGTACTTTTTGGTATTTTCTTTACAGTAAATAATATATATTTGGTGTAATTTTTGATATTTTATGTACAGTATATTAAATATAATTAGTGTAGTTTTGATAGTTTATTTACAGTATATATAACACATATTTGGTGTACTTTTTGATATTTTATGTACAGTATGTAATATATACTTACTGTAATTTTTGATAATTTATTTACAGTATATAAAATGAATTTGGTGTACTTTTAGTTAATATTATATATACAATATATGAAATATATTTACTGTACATTTTGATATTTTATGTACAGTATAGAAGATATATTTGGTGTCCTTTTGATATTTTATGTAAATTATATAATATATATTTGGTGAAGTTTGTGATATTTTACATAGGGTGTGTAATATATATTTACTGTACTTTTTGATATTTTATTTACCGTATATAATATACATTTGGTGTAATTTTTGATATTTTATGTACAGTATATTAAATATAATTAGTGTAGTTTTGATAGTTTATTTACAGTATATATAACACATATTTGGTGTACTTTTTGATATTTTATGTACAGTATGTAATATATGTTTACTGTAATTTTTGATAATGTATTTACAGTATATAAAAAGTATTTGGTGTACATTTAGTTAATATTATATGTACAATATATGAAATATATTTACTGTAGTTTTTGATATTTTATGTACAGTATATAAGATATATTTGGTGTCCTTTTGATATTTTATGTAAATTATATGATATATATTTGGTGTAGATTGTGATATTTTACATAGGGTGTGTAATATATATTTACTGTACTTTTTGATATTTTATTTACAGTAAATAATATACATTTGGTTTAATTTTTGATATTTTATGTACAGTATATTAAATATAATTACTGCAGTTTTTGATAGTTTATTTACAGTATATAAAACAAAAATTTGGTGTACTTTTTGATATTTTATGTACAGAATGTAATATATATTTACTGTACATTTTGATAATTTATTTACAGTATATAAAATGTATTTGGTGTACTTTTAGTTAATATTATATGTACAATATATGAAATATATTTACTGTATATTTTGATATTTCATGTTCAGTATATAAGATATATTTGGTGTCCTTTTGATATTTTATGTAAATTATATAATATATATTTGGTGTAGTTTGTGATATTTACATAGGGTGTGTAATATATATTTACTGTATTTTTGGTATTTTCTTTACAGTAAATAATATACATTTGGTGTAATTTTTGATATTTTATGTACAGTATATTAAATATAATTAGTGTAGTTTTGATAGTTTATTTACAGTATATATAACACATATTTGGTGTACTTTTTGATATTTTATGTACAGTATGTAATATATATTTACTGTAATTTTTGATAATTTATTTACTGTATATAAAATGTATTTGGTGTACTTTTAGTTAATATTATATGAACAATATATGAAATATATTTACTGTACATTTTGATATTTTATGTACAGTATATAATCTATATTTGGTGTCCTTTTGATATTTTATGTAAATTATATAATATATATTTGGTGTAGATTGTGATATTTTACATAGGGTGTGTAATATATATTTACTGTACTTTTTGGTATTTTCTTTACAGTAAATAATATATATTTGGTGTAATTTTTGATATTTTATGTACAGTATATTAAATATAATTAGTGTAGTTTTGATAGTTTATTTACAGTATATATAACACATATTTGGTGTACTTTTTGATATTTTATGTACAGTATGTAATATATATTTACTGTAATTTTTGATAATTTATTTACAGTATATAAAATGAATTTGGTGTACTTTTAGTTAATATTATATATACAATATATGAAATATATTTACTGTACATTTTGATATTTTATGTACAGTATGGAAGATATATTTGGTGTCCTTTTGATATTTTATGTAAATTATATAATATGTATTTGGTGAAGTTTGTGATATTTTACATAGGGTGTGTAATATATATTTACTGTACTTTTTGATATTTTATTTACAGTATATAATATACATTTGGTGTAATTTTTGATATTTTATGTACAGTATATTAAATATAATTAGTGTAGTTTTGATAGTTTATTTACAGTATATATAACACATATTTGGTGTACTTTTTGATGTTTTATGTACAGTATGTAATATATGTTTACTGTAATTTTTGATAATGTATTTACAGTATATAAAATGTATTTGGTGTACTTTTAGTTAATATTATATGTACAATATAGGAAATATATTTACTGTACATTTTGATATTTTATGTACACTATATAAGATATATTTGGTGTCGTTTTGATATTCTATGTAAATTATATAATATATATTTGGTGTAGTTTGTGATATTTTACATAGGGTGTGTAAGATATATTTAGTGTACTTTTTGATATTTTATGTACAGTATAATATATATATTTGGTGTCCTTTTGATATTTTATGTAAATTATATAATATATATTTGGTGTAGATTGTGATATTTTACATAGGGTGTGTAATATATATTTACTGTACTTTTTGATATTTTATTTACAGTAAATAATATACATTTGGTTTAATTTTTGATATTTTATATACAGTATATTAAATATAATTACTGCAGTTTTTGATAGTTTATTTACAGTATATAAAACACAAATTTGGTGTACTTTTTGATATTTTATGTACAGAATGTAATATATATTTACTGTACTTTTGATATTTTATTTACAGTATATAAAATGTATTTGGTGTACTTTTAATTAATATTATATGTACAATATATGAAATATATTTACTGTACATTTTGATATTTCATGTTCAGTTTATAAGATATAATTGGTGTCCTTTTGATATTTTATGTAAATTATATAATATATATTTGGTGTAGTTTGTGATATTTTACATAGGGTGTGTAATATATATTTACTGTATTTTTGGTATTTTCTTTACAGTAAATAATATATATTTGGTGTAATTTTTGATATTTTATGTACAGTATATTAAATATAATTAGTGTAGTTTTGATAGTTTATTTACAGTATATATAACACATATTTGGTGTACTTTTTGATATTTTATGTACTGTATGTAATATATATTTACTGTAATTTTTGATAATTTTTTACTGTATATAAAATGTATTTGGTGTACTTTTAGTTAATATTATATGTATAATATATGAAATATATTTACTGTACATTTTGATATTTTATGTACAGTATATAATCTATATTTGGTGTCCTTTTGATATTTTATGTAAATTATATAATATATATTTGGTGTAGATTGTGATATTTTACATAGGGTGTGTAATATATATTTACTGTAATTTTTGGTATTTTCTTTACAGTAAATAATATATATTTGGTGTAATTTTTGATATTTTATGGACAGTATATTAAATATAATTAGTGTAGTTTTGATAGTTTATTTACAGTATATATAACACATATTTGGTGTACTTTTTGATATTTTATGTACAATATGTAATATATATTTACTGTAATTTTTGATAATTTATTTACAGTATATAAAATGTATTTGGTGTACTTTTAGTTAATATTATATATACAATATATGAAATATATTTACTGTACATTTTGATATTTTATGTACAGTATAGAAGATATATTTGGTGTCCTTTTGATATTTTATGTAAATTATATAATATATATTTGGGGAAGTTTGTGATATTTTACATAGGGTGTGTAATATATATTTAGTGTACTTTTTGATATTTTATTTACAGTATATAATATACATTTGGTGTAATTTTTGATATTTTATGTACAGTATATTAAATATAATTACTGTAGTTTTTGATAGTTTATTTACAGTATATATTACACATATTTGGTGTACTTTGTGATATTTTATGTACAGTATGTAATTTATATTTACTGTATATTTGATATTTTATTTACAGTATATAAAATGTATTTGGTGTATTTTAGTTAATATTATATGTACAATATAGGAAATATATTTACTGTACATTTTGATATTTTATGTACACTATATAAGATATATTTGGTGTCCTTTTGATATTTTATGTAAATTATATAATATGTATTTGGTGTAGATTGTGATATTTTACATAGGGTGTGAAAGATATATTTACTGTACTTTTTGATATTTTATTCACAGTTAATAATATACATTTCGTTTAATTTTTGATATTTTATGTACAGTATATAAAATATAATTACTGCAGTTTTTGATAGTTTATTTACAGTATATAAAACACAAATTTGGTGTACTTTTTGATATTTTATGTACAGAATGTAATATATATTTACTGTACATTTTGATATTTTATTTACAGTATATAAAATGTATTTGGTGTACTTTTAGTTAATATTATATGTACAATATATGAAATATATTTACTGTACATTTTGATATTTCATGTTCAGTATATAAGATATATTTGGTGTCCTTTTGATAGTTTATGTAAATTATATAATATATATTTGGTGTAGATTGTGATATTTTACATATGGTGTGTAATATATATTTACTGTACATTTTGATATTTTATTTACACTATATAAAATGTATTTGGTGTACCTTTAGTTAATATTATATATACAATATATGAAATATATTTACTGTACATTTGATAATTTATGTATAGTATATAAGATATATTTGGTGTCCTTTTGATATTTTATGTGAATTTTATAATAGATATTTGGTGTAGTTTTTGATATTTTACATAGGGTGTGTAATATATATTTACTGTAATTTTTGATATTTTATTTACAGTAAATAATATACATTTGGTGTAATTTTTGATGTTTTATGTACAGTATATTAAATATAATTACTGTAGTTTTTGATTGTTTATTTACAGTATATATAACACATATTTGGTGTACTTTTTGATATTTTATGTACAGTATATAATATATGTTTACTGTAATTTTTGATAATTTATTTACAGTATATAAAATGTATTTGGTGTACTTTTAGTTAATATTATATGTACAATATATGAAATATATTTACTCTAATTTTTGATATTTTATGAACAGTATAGAAGATATATTTGGTGTCCTTTTGATATTTTATGTCAATTATATAATATATATTTGGTGTAGTTTGTGATATTTTACATAGGGTGTGTAATATATATTTACTGTACTTTTTGATATTTTATGTACAGTATATAATAAATATTTGGTGTCCTTTTGATATTTGATGTGAATTTTATAATAGATATTTGGTGTAGTTTTTGATATTTTACATAGGTTGTGTAATATATATTTACTGTAATTTTTGATATTTTATTTACAGTAAATAATATACATTTGGTGTAATTTTGGATATTTTATGTACAGTATATTAAATATAATTACTGTAGTTTTTGATAGTTTATTTACAGTATATATAACACATATTTGGTGTAATTTTTGATACTTTATATACAGTATGTAATATATATTTACTCTAATTTTTGATAATTTATTTACAGTATATAAAATGTATTTGGTGTACTTTTAGTTAATATTATATATACAATATATGAAATATTTTTACTGTACATTTTGATATTTTATGTACAGTATAGAAGATATAATTGGTGTCCTTTTGATATTTTATGTAAATTATATAATATATATTTGGTGAAGTTTGTGATATTTTACATAGGGTGTGTAATATATATTTACTGTACATTATGACATTTTATTTACAGTATATAATATACATTTGGTGTAATTTTTGATATTTTATGTACAGTATATTAAATATAATTACAGTAGTTTTTGATAGTTTATTTACAGTATATATTACAAATATTTGGTGTACTTTTTGATATTTTATGTACAGTATGTAATATATATTTACTGTATTTTTGATATTTTATTTACTGTATATAAAACGTATTTGGTGTACTTTTAGTTAATATTATATGTACAATATATGAAATATATTTACTGTACATTTTGATATTTTATGTACACTATATAAGATATATTTGGTGTCCTTTTGATATTTTATGTAAATTATATAATATATATTTGGTGTAGATTGTGATATTTTACATATGGTGTGTAATATATATTTACTGTACATTTTGATATTTTATTTACACTATATAAAATGTATTTGGTGTACTTTTAGTTAATATATGTACAATATATGAAATATATTTACTGTACATTTGATAATTTATGTACAGTATATAAGATATATTTGGTGTCCTTTTGATATTTTATGTGGATTTTATAATATATATTTGGTGTAGTTTTTGATATTTTACGTAGGGTGTGTAATATATATTTACTGTAATTTTTGATATTTTATTTACAGAAAATAATATACATTTTGTGTAATTTTTGATATTTTATGTACAGTATATTAAATATAATTACTGTAGTTTTTGATTGTTTATTTACAGTATATATAACACATATTTGGTGTACTTTTTGATATTTTATGTACAGTATGTAATATATGTTTACTGTAATATTTGATAATTTATTTACAGTATATAAAATGTATTTGGTGTACTTTTAGTTAATATTATATGTACAATATATGAAATATATTTACTGTAATTTTTGATATTTTATCAACAGTATAGAAGATATATTTGGTGTCCTTTTGATATTTTATATCAATTATATAATATATATTTGGTGTAGTTTGTGATATTTTACATAGGGTGTGTAATATATATTTACTGTATTTTTGATATTTTATGTACAGTATATAATAAATATTTGGTGTCCTTTTGATATTTTATGTAAATTATATAATAAATATTTGGTGTAGATTGTGATATTTTACATATGGTGTGTAATATATATTTACTGTACATTTTGATATTTTATTTACACTATATAAAATGTATTTGGTGTACCTTTAGTTAATATTATATGTACAATATATGAAATATATTTACTGTACATTTGATAATTTATGTACAGTATATAAGATATATTTGTTGTCCTTTTGATATTTTATGTGAATTTTATAATATATATTTGGTGTAGTTTTTGATATTATACATAGGGTGTGTAATATATATTTACTGTAATTTTTGATATTTTATTTACAGTAAATAATATACATTTGGTGTAATTTTTGATGTTTTATGTGCAGTATATTAAATATAATTACTGTAGTTTTTGATTGTTTATTTACAGTATATATAACACATATTTGGTGTACTTTTTGATATTTTATGTACAGTATATAAAATGTATTTGGTGTACTTTTAGTTAATATTATATGTACAGTATATGAAATATATTTACTGTAATTTTTGATATTTTATGAACAGTATAGAAGATATATTTGGTGTCCTTTTGATATTTTATGTCAATTATATAATATATATTTGGTGTAGTTTGTGATATTTTACATAGGGTGTGTAATATATATTTACTGTACTTTTTGATATTTTATGTACAGCATATAATAAATATTTGGTGTCCTTTTGATATTTTATGTGAATTTTATAATAGATATTTGGTGTAGTTTTTGATATTTTACATAGGGTGTGTAATATATATTTACTGTAATTTTTGATATTTTATTTACAGTAAATAATATACATTTGGTGTAATTTTTGATATTTTATGTATAGTATATTAAATATAATTACTGTAGTTTTTGATAGTTTATTTACAGTATATATAACACATATTTGGTGTACTTTTTGATACTTTATATACAGTATGTAATATATATTTACTGTAATTTTTGATAATTTATTTACAGTATATAAAATGTTTTTGGTGTACTTTTAGTTAATATTATATATACAATATATGAAATATTTTTACTGTACATTTTGATATTTTATGTACATTATAGAAGATATAATTGGTGTCCTTTTGATATTTTATGTAAATTATATAATATATATTTGGTGAAGTTTGTGATATTTTACATAGGGTGTGTAATATATATTTACTGTACATTATGATATTTTATTTACAGTATATAATATACATTTGGTTTAATTTTTGATATTTTATGTACAGTATATTAAATATAATTACAGTAGTTTTTGATAGTTTATTTACAGTATATATTACACATATTTGGTGTACTTTTTGATATTTTATGTACAGTATGTAATATATATTTACTGTACTTTTTGATATTTTATTTACTGTATATAAAATGTATTTGGTGTACTTTTAGTTAATATTATATGTACAATATATGAAATATATTTACTGTAGGTTTTGATATTTTATGTACAGTATAGAAGATATATTTGGTGTCCTTTTGATATTTTATGTAAATTATATAATATATATTTGGTGTAGTTTGTGATATTTTACATAGGGTGTGTAATGTATATTTACTGTACTTTTTGATATTTTATTTACAGTAAATAATATACATTTGGTGTAATTTTTGATATTTTAGGTACAGTATATTAAATATAATTACTGTAGTTTTTGATAGTTTATTTACAGTATATATAACACATACTTGGTGTACATTTTGATATTTTATGTACAGTATGTAATATATATTTACTGTAATTTTTGATAATTTATTTACAGTATATAAAATGTATTTGGTGTACTTTTAGTTAATATTATATATACAATATATGAAATATATTTACTGTACATTTTGATATTTTATGTACAGTATAGTAGATATATGTGGTGTCCTTTTGATATTTTATGTAAATTACATAATATATATTTGGTGTAGTTTGTGATATTTTACATAGGGTGTGTCATATATATTTACTGTACTTTTTGATATTTTATTTACAGTAAATAATATACATTTGGTGTAATTTTTGATATTTTATGTACAGTATATTAAATATAATTAGTGTAGTTTTGATAGTTTATTTACAGTATATATAACACATATTTGGTGTACTTTTTGATATTTTATGTACAGTATGAAATATATATTTACCGTAATTTTTGATAATTTATTTACAATATATAAAATGTATTTGGTGTACTTTTAGTTAATATTATATGTACAATATATGAAATATATTTACTGTAATTTTTGATATTTTATGTACAGTATATAAGATATATTTGGTGTCCTTTTTATATTTTATGTAAGTTATATAATATATATTTGCTGTAGATTGTGATATTTTACATAGGGTGTGTAATATATATTTACTGTACTTTTTGATACTTTATTTACTGTAAATAATATACATTTGGTTTTATTTTTGATATTTTATGTACAGTATATTAAATATAATTACTGCAGTTTTTGATAGTTTATTTACAGTATATAAAACACAAATTTGTTGTACTTTTTGATATTTTATGTACAGAATGTAATATATATTTACTGTACTTTTGATATTTTATTTACAGTATATAAAATGTATTTGGTGTACTTTTAGTTAATATTATATGTACAATATATGAAATATATTTACTGTACATTTTGATATTTCATGTTCAGTATATAAGATATATTTGGTGTCCTTTTGATATTTCATGTAAATTATATAATATATATTTGGTGTAGTTTGTGATATTTTACATAGGGTGTGTAATATGTATTTACTGTACTTTTTGATATTTATTTACAGTATATAATATACATTTGGTGTAATTTTTGATATTTTATGTACAGTATATTAAATATAATTACTGTAGTTTTTGATAGTTTATTTACAGTATATATTACACATATTTGGTGTACTTTTTGATATTTTATGTACAGTATGTAACATATATTTACATTATATTTGATATTTTATTTACAGTATATAAAATGTATTTGGTGTACTTTTAGTTAATATTATATGTACAATATAGGAAATATATTTACTGTACATTTTGATATTTTATGTACAGTATATAAGATATATTTGGTGTCCTTTTGATATTTTATGTAAATTATATAATATATATTTGGTGTAGATTGTGATATTTTACGTAGGGTGTGTAAGATATATTTACTGTACTTTTTGATATTTTATTTACAGTAAATAATATACATTTGGTGTAATTTTTGATATTTTATGTACAGTATATTAAATATAATTACTGCAGTTTTTGATAGTTTATTTACAGTATATAAAACACAAATTTGGTGTACTTTTTGATATTTTATGTACAGAATGTAATATATATTTACTGTACATTTTGATATTTTATTTACAGTATATAAAATCTATTTGGTGTACTTTTAGTTAATGTTATATGTACAATATATGAAATCTATTTACTGTACTTTTTGATATTTTATGTACAGTATATAAGATATATTTGGTGTCCTTTTGGTATTGTATGTAAATTATATAATATATATTTGGTGTAGATTGTGATATTTTACATAGGGTGTGTAATATATATTTACTGTAGTTTTTGATATTTTATTTACAGTAAATAATATACATTTGGTTTAATTTTTGATATTTTATGTACAGAATATTAAATATAATTACTGCAGTTTTTGATAGTTTATTTACAGTATATAAAACACAAATTTGGTGTACTTTTTGATATTTTATGTACAGAATGTAATATATATTTACTGAAATTTTGATATATTATTTACAGTATATAAAATTTATTTGGTGTACTTTTAGTTAATATTATATCTACAATATATGAAATATATTTACTGTACATTTTGATATTTCATGTTCAGTATATAAGATATATTTGGCGTCCTTTTGATATTTCATGTAAATTATATAATATATATTTGGTGTAGTTTGTGATATTTTACATAGGGTGTGTAATATATATTTACTGTACTTTTTGGTATTTTATTTACAGTATATAATATACATTTGGTGTAATTTTTGATATTTTATGTACAGTATATTAAATATAATTACTGTTGTTTTTGATAGTTTATTTACAGTATATATTACACATATTTGGTGTACTTTTTGATATTTTATGTACAGTATGTAATATATATTTACTGTAATTTTTGATATTTTATTTACAGTATATAAAATGTATTTGGTGTACTTTTAGTTAATATTATATATACAATATATGAAATATATTTACTGTACATTTTGATATTTTATGTACAGTATAGAAGATATAAGTGGTGTCCTTTTGATATTTTATGTAAATTATATAATATATATTTGGTAAAGTTTGTGATATTTTACATAGGGTGTGTAATATATATTTACTGTACTTGATGATATTTTATTTACAGTATATAATATACATTTGGTTTAATTTTTGATATTTTATGTACAGTATATTAAATATAATTACAGTAGTTTTTGAAAGTTTATTTACAGTATATATTACACATATTTGGTGTACTTTTTGATATTTTATGTACAGTATGTAATATATATTTACTGTACTTTTTGATATTTTATGTAGAGTATAGAAGATATATTTGGTGTCCTTTTGATATATTATGTAAATTATAAAATATATATTTGGTGTAGTTTGTGATATTTTACATAGGGTGTGTAATGTATATTTACTGTACTTTTTGATGTTTTATTTATAGTGTATAATATACATTTGGTGTAATTTTTGATATTTAATGTACAGTATATTAAATATAATTACTGTAGTTTTTGATAGTTTATTTACAGTATATATAACACATATTTGGTGTACTTTTTGATATTTTATGTACAGTATGAAATATATATTTACTGTACTTTTTGATATTTTATTTTCAGTATACAAAATGTATTTGGTGTACTTTTAGTTAATATTATATGTACAATATATGAAATATATTTACTGTACATTTTGATATTTTATGTACAGTATATAAGATATATTTGGTGTCCTTTTGATATTTTATGTAAATTATATAATATATATTTTGTGTATATTGTGATATTTTACATATGGTGTGTAATATATATTTACTGTACTTTTTGATATTTTATTTACAGTATATAAAATGTATTTGGTGTACTTTTAGTTAGTATTATATGTACAATATATGAAATATATTTACTGTACTTTTTGATAATTTATGTACAGCATAGTAGAAATATTTGGTGTCCTTTTGATATTTTATGTAAATTATATAATATATATTTGGTGTAGATTGTGATATTTTACATATAGTGTTCAATATATATTTACTGTAATTTTTGATATTCTATTTACAGTAAATAATATACATTTGGTGTAATTTTTGATATTTTATGTACAGTATATTAAATATAATTACTGTAGTATTTCATAGTTTATTTACAGTATATATAACACATATTTGGTGTACTTTTTGATATTTTATGTACAGTATGTAATATATATTTACTGTACATTTTGATATTTTATTTACAGTATATAAAATATATTTGGTGTATTTTTATTTAATATATATACCATATATGAAATATATTTACTGTACATTTTGATATTTTATGTACAGTATATAAGATATAATTCGTGTGCTTTTGATATTTTATGTAAGTTATATAATATATATTTGGTGTAGATTGTGATATTTTACGTAGGGTGTGTAATGTATATTTACTGTACTTTTTGATATTCTATTTACAGTATATAATATACATTTGGTGTAATATTTGATATTTTATGTACAGTATATTCAATATAATTACTGTAGTTTTTGATAGTATATTTACAGTATATATAACACATATTTGGTGTACTTTTTGATATTTTATATACAGTATCTAATATATATTTACTGTACTTTTTGATATTTTATTTTCAGTATACAAAATGTATTTGGTGTACTTTTAGTTAATAATATATGTACAATGTATGAAATATATATACTGTACTTTTTGATATTTTATGTACAATACATAAGATATATTTGGTGTCCTTTTTATATTCTATGTAAATTATATAATATATATTTGATGTAATTTTTGATATTTTACATAGGGTGTGTAGTATATATTTACTGTCCTTTTTGATACTTTATTTACAGTATTTAATTTATATTTGGTGTAATTTTTGATATTTTATATACAGTACATTGAATATGATTACTGTAGTTTTTGATATTTACAGTATATATAACACATATTTGGTGTACTTTATGATATTTTATATACAGTATGTAATATATATTTACTGTACTTTTTGATATTTTATTTACAGTATATAATATAGATTTGGTGTAATTTTTGATATTTTATGAACAGTATAGTAAATATAAATACTGTAGTTTTTGATAGATTATTTACAGTATATATAACACATATTTGGTGTACTTTTTGATATTTTATGTACAGTATGTAATATATATTTACTGTAATTTTTGATAATTTATTGACAGTATGTAAAATGTATTTGGTGTACTTTTAGTTAATATTATATTTGCAATATATGAAATATATTTACTGTACTTTTTGATATGTTTTGTACAGTATAGAAGATATATTTGGGGTCCTTTTGGTATTTTATGTAAATTATATAATATATATTTGGTGTAGTTTTTGATATTTTACATAGGGTGTGTAATATATATTTACTGTACTTTTTGATATTTTATTTACAGTAAATAATATACATTTGGTGTAATTTTTGATATTTTATGTACAGTATATTAAATATAATTACTGTAGATTTTTATAGTTTACAGTATATATAACACATATTTGGTGTACTTTTTCATAGTTTATGTACAGAATGTGATATATATTTACTGTAATTTTTGATATTTTATTTACAGTATATAAAATGTATTTGGTGTACTTTAGTTAATATTATATGTACAATATATGAAATATATTTACTGTATATTTTGATATTTTCTGTTCAGTATATAAGGTATATTTGGTGTCCTTTTGATACTTTATGTAAATTATATAATATATATTTGGTGTAGTTTGTGATATTTTACATAGGGTGTGTAATATATATTTACTGTACTATTTGCTATTTTATTTACAGTTAATAATATACATTTGGTGTAATTTTTGATATTTTATGTACAGTATATTAAATATAATTACTGTAGTTTTTGATAGTTTATTTACACTATATATAACACATATTTGGTGTACATTTTGATATTTTATGTACAGTATGTAATATATATTTACTGTAAATTTTGATAATTTATTTACAGTATATAAAATATATTTGGTGTACTTTTAGTTAATATTATATATACAATATATGAAATATATTTACTGTACTTTTTGATATTTTATGTACAGTATAGAAGATATATTTGGTGTCCTTTTGATATTTTATGTAAATTATATAGAATATATTTGGTGTAGTTTGTGATATTTTACATAGGGTGTGTAATTTATATTTACTGTAGTTTTTGATATTTTATTTACAGTATATAATATACATTTGGTGTAATATTTGATATTTTATGTACAGTATATTAAATATAATTACTGTAGTTTTTGATAGTTTATTTACAGTATAGATAACACATATTTGGTGTACTTTTTGATATTTTATGTACAGTATGTAATATATATTTACTGTAATTTTTGATAATTTATTTACAGTATACAAAATGTATTTGGTGTACTTTTAGTTAATATTATATGTACAATATATGAAATATATTTACTGTACTTTTTGATATTTTATGTACAGTATAGAAGATTTATTTGGTGTCCTTTTGATATTTTATGTAAATTACATAATATATATTTGGTGTAGATTGTGATATTTTACATATGGTGTGCAATATATATTTACTGTACTTTTTGATATTTTATTTACAGTAAATAATATACATTTGGTGTAATTTTTGATATTTTATGTACAGTATATTAAATATAATTACTGTAGTATTTTATAGTTTATTTACAGTATATATAACACATATTTGGTGTACTTTTTGATAGTTTATGTAGAGTATGTAATATATATTTACTGTACTTTTTGATATTTTATTTACAGTATATAAAATGTATTTGGTGTACTTTTAGTTAATATTATATGTACAATATATGAAATATATTTACTGTACATTTTGATATTTTATGTACAGTATAGAAGATATATTTGGTGTCCTTTTGATATTTTATGTAAATTATATAATATATATTTGGTGTAGATTGTGATATTTTACATATGGTTTGTAAGATATATTTACTGTACTTTTTGATATTTTATTTACAGTATATAATATACATTTGTTGTAATTTTTGATATTTTATGTACAGTATATTAAATATAATTACTGTAGTTTTTGATAGTTTATTTACAGTATATATAACACATATTTGGTGTACTTTTTGATATTTTATGTACAGTATGTAATATATATTTACTGTACTTTTTGATATTTCACTTTCAGTATACAAAATGTATTTGGTGTACTTTTAGTTAATAATATATGTAGAATGTATGAAATATATATGCTGTACTTTTTGATATTTCATGTTCAGTATATAAGGTATATTTGGTGTCCTTTTGATATATTATGTAAATTATATAATATATATATGGTGTAGTTTCTGATATTTTACATAGGGTGTGTAATATATATTTACTGTACTTTTTGATATTTTATTTACAGTAAATAATATATATTTGGTGTAATTTTTGATATTTTATGTACAGTATATTAAATATAATTAGTGTAGTTTTGATAGTTTATTTACAGTATCTATAACACACATTTGGTGTACTTTTTCATATTTTATGTACAGTATGTAATATATATTTACTGTACTAATTGATATTTTATTTTCAGTATATAAAATGTATTTGGTGTACTTTTAGTTAATATTATATGTACAATATATGAAATATATTTACTGTACATTTTGATATTTTATGTACAGTATATATGATATATTTGGTGTCCTTTTGATATTTTATGTAAATTATATAATATATATTTGGTGTAGATTGTGATATTTTACATAGGGTGTGTAAGATATATTTACTGTTCTTTTTGATATTTTATTTACAGTAAATAACGTACATTTGGTTTAATTTTTGATATTTCATGTACAGTATATTTAATATAATTACAGCAGTTTTTGATAGTTTATTTACAGTATATATAACACATATTTGGTGTACTTTTTGATATTTTATGTACAGAATGTGATATATATTTACTGTAATTTTTGATATTTTATTTACAGTATATAAAATGTATTTGGTGTACTTTTAGTTAATATTATATGTACAATATATGAAATATATTTACTGTACATTTTGATATATTCTGTTCAGTATATAAGGTATATTTGGTGTCCTTTTGATATTTTATGTAAATTATATAATACATATTTGGTGTAGTTTGTGATATTTTACATAGGGTGTGTAATATATATTTACTGTAATATTTGGTATTTTATTTACAGTAAATAATATACATTTGGTGTAATTTTTGATATTTTATGTACAGTATATTAAATATAATTACTGTAGTTTTTGGTAGTTTATTTACAGTATATATAACACATATTTGGTGTACATTTTGATATTTTATGTACAGTATGTAATATATATTTACTGTAATTTTTGATAATTTATTTACAGTATATAAAATATATTTGGTGTACTTTTAGTTAATATTATATATACAATATATGAAATATATTTACTGTATTTTTGATATTTTATGTAGAGTATAGAAGATATATTTGGTGTCCTTTTGATATTTTATGTAAATTATATAATATATATTTGGTGTAGTTTGTGATATTTTACATAGGGTGTGTAATTTATATTTACTGTAGTTTTTGATATTTTATTTAGAGTATATAATATACATTTGGTGTAATATTTGATATTTTATGTACAGTATATTAAATATAATTACTGTAGTTTTTGATAGTTTATTTCCAGTATATATAACACATATTTGGTGTACTTTTTGATATTTTATGTACAGTATGTAATATATATTTACTGTAATTTTTGATAATTTATTTACAGTATACAAAATGTATTTGGTGTACTTTTAGTTAATATTATATGTACAATATATGAAATATATTTACTCTACTTTTTGATATTTTATGTACAGTATAGAAGATATATTTGGTGTCCGTTTGATATTTTATGTAAATTATATAATATATATTTGGTGTAGATTGTGATATTTTACATATGGTGTGCAATATATATTTACTGTACTTTTTGATATTTTATTTACAGTAAATAATATACATTTGGTGTAATTTTTGATATTTTATGTACAGTATATTAAATATAATTACTGTAGTATTTTATAGTTTATTTACAGTATATATAACACATATTTGGTGTACTTTTTGATATTTTATGTAGAGTATGTAATATATATTTACTGTACTTTTTGATATTTTATTTACAGTATATAAAATGTATTTGGTGTACTTTTAGTTAATATTATATGTACAATATATGAAATATATTTACTGTACATTTTGATATTTTATGTACAGTATAGAAGATATATTTGGTGTCCTTTTGATATTTTCTGTAAATTATAAAATATATATTTGGTGTAGATTGTGATATTTTACATAGGGTGTGTAAGATATATTTACTGTTCTTTTTGATATTTTATTTACGGTAAATAACGTACATTTGGTTTAATTTTTGATATTTCATGTACAGTATATTTAATATAATTACTGCAGTTTTTGATAGTTTATTTACAGTATATATAACACATATTTGGTGTACTTTTTGATATTTTATGTACAGAATGTGATATATATTTACTGTAATTTTTGATATTTTATTTACAGTATATAAAATGTATTTGGTGTACTTTTAGTTAATATTATATGTACAATATATGAAATATATTTACTGTACATTTTGATATTTTATGTACAGTATAGAAGATATATTTGGTGTCCTTTTGATATTTTATGTAAATTATATAATATATATTTGGTGTAGATTGTGATATTTTACATATGGTTTGTAAGATATATTTACTGTACTTTTTGATATTTTATTTACAGTATATAATATACATTTGTTGTAATTTTTGATATTTTATGTACAGTATATTAAATATAATTACTGTAGTTTTTGATAGTTTATTTACAGTATATATAACACATATTTGGTGTACTTTTTGATATTTTATGTACAGTATGTAATATATATTTACTGTACTTTTTGATATTTCACTTTCAGTATACAAAATGTATTTGGTGTACTTTTAGTTAATAATATATGTAGAATGTATGAAATATATATGCTGTACTTTTTGATATTTCATGTTCAGTATATAAGGTATATTTGGTGTCCTTTTGATATATTATGTAAATTATATAATATATATATGGTGTAGTTTCTGATATTTTACATAGGGTGTGTAATATATATTTACTGTACTTTTTGATATTTTATTTACAGTAAATAATATATATTTGGTGTAATTTTTGATATTTTATGTACAGTATATTAAATATAATTAGTGTAGTTTTGATAGTTTATTTACAGTATCTATAACACACATTTGGTGTACTTTTTCATATTTTATGTACAGTATGTAATATATATTTACTGTACTAATTGATATTTTATTTTCAGTATATAAAATGTATTTGGTGTACTTTTAGTTAATATTATATGTACAATATATGAAATATATTTACTGTACATTTTGATATTTTATGTACAGTATATATGATATATTTGGTGTCCTTTTGATATTTTATGTAAATTATATAATATATATTTGGTGTAGATTGTGATATTTTACATAGGGTGTGTAAGATATATTTACTGTTCTTTTTGATATTTTATTTACAGTAAATAACGTACATTTGGTTTAATTTTTGATATTTCATGTACAGTATATTTAATATAATTACTGCAGTTTTTGATAGTTTATTTACAGTATATATAACAGATATTTGGTGTACTTTTTGATATTTTATGTACAGAATGTGATATATATTTACTGTAATTTTTGATATTTTATTTACAGTATATAAAATGTATTTGGTGTACTTTTAGTTAATATTATATGTACAATATATGAAATATATTTACTGTACATTTTGATATATTCTGTTCAGTATATAAGGTATATTTGGTGTCCTTTTGATATTTTATGTAAATTATATAATATATATTTGGTGTAGTTTGTGATATTTTACATAGGGTGTGTAATATATATTTACTGTAATATTTGGTATTTTATTTACAGTAAATAATATACATTTGGTGTAATTTTTGATATTTTATGTACAGTATATTAAATATAATTACTGTAGTTTTTGGTAGTTTATTTACAGTATATATAACACATATTTGGTGTACATTTTGATATTTTATGTACAGTATGTAATATATATTTACTGTAATTTTTGATAATTTATTTACAGTATATAAAATATATTTGGTGTACTTTTAGTTAATATTATATATACAATATATGAAATATATTTACTGTATTTTTGATATTTTATGTACAGTATAGAAGATATATTTGGTGTCCTTTTGATATTTTATGTAAATTATATAATATATATTTGGTGTAGTTTGTGATATTTTACATAGGGTGTGTAATTTATATTTACTGTAGTTTTTGATATTTTATTTAGAGTATATAATATACATTTGGTGTAATATTTGATATTTTATGTACAGTATATTAAATATAATTACTGTAGTTTTTGATAGTTTATTTCCAGTATATATAACACATATTTGGTGTACTTTTTGATATTTTATGTACAGTATGTAATATATATTTACTGTAATTTTTGATAATTTATTTACAGTATACAAAATGTATTTGGTGTACTTTTAGTTAATATTATATGTACAATATATGAAATATATTTACTGTACTTTTTGATATTTTATGTACAGTATAGAAGATATATTTGGTGTCCGTTTGATATATTATGTAAATTATATAATATATATTTGGTGTAGATTGTGATATTTTACATATGGTGTGCAATATATATTTACTGTACTTTTTGATATTTTATTTACAGTAAATAATATACATTTGGTGTAATTTTTGATATTTTATGTACAGTATATTAAATATAATTACTGTAGTATTTTATAGTTTATTTACAGTATATATAACACATATTTGGTGTACTTTTTGATATTTTATGTAGAGTATGTAATATATATTTACTGTACTTTTTGATATTTTATTTACAGTATATAAAATGTATTTGGTGTACTTTTAGTTAATATTATATGTACAATATATGAAATATATTTACTGTACATTTTGATATTTTATGTACAGTATAGAAGATATATTTGGTGTCCTTTTGATATTTTCTGTAAATTATAAAATATATATTTGGTGTAGATTGTGATATTTTACATAGGGTGTGTAAGATATATTTACTGTTCTTTTTGATATTTTATTTACGGTAAATAACGTACATTTGGTTTAATTTTTGATATTTCATGTACAGTATATTTAATATAATTACTGCAGTTTTTGATAGTTTATTTACAGTATATATAACACATATTTGGTGTACTTTTTGATATTTTATGTACAGAATGTGATATATATTTACTGTAATTTTTGATATTTTATTTACAGTATATAAAATGTATTTGGTGTACTTTTAGTTAACATTATATGTACAATACATGAAATATATTTACTCTAATTTTTGATATATTATGTAGAGTATAGAAGATATATTTGGTGTCCTTTTGATATTTTATGTAAATTACATAATATATATTTGTTGTAGTTTGTGATATTTTACATAGGGTGTGTAATATATATTTACTGTAATTTTTGATATTTTATTTACAGTAAATAATATACATTTGGTGTAATTTTTGATATTTTATGTACAGTATATTAACTATATTTACTGTAGTTTTTGATTGTTTATTTACAGTATATATAACACATATTTTGTGTACTTTTTGATATTTTATGTACAGTATGTAATATATATTTACTGTAATTGTTGATAATTTATTTACAGTATATAAAATGTATTTGGTGTACTTTTAGTTAATATTATATGTACAATATATGAAATATATTTACTGTACATTTTGATATTTTATGTACAGTATAGAAGATATATTTGGTGTCCTTTTGATATTTTATGTAAATTACATAATATATATTTGGTGAAGTTTGTGATATTGTACATAGGGTGTGTAATATATATTTACTGTACTTTTTGATATTTTATTTACAGTATATAATATGTATTTGGTGTACTTTTAGTTAACATTATATGTACAATATATGAAATCTATTTACTGTAATTTTGATATTTTATGTACAGTATATAAGATATATTTGGTGTCCTTTTGATATTTTATGTAAATTATATAATATATATTTGGTGTAGATTGTGATATTTTACATAGGGTGTGTAAGATATATTTACTGTACTTTTTGATATTTTATTTACAGTAAATAATATACATTTGGTGAAATTTTTGATATTTTATGTACAGTATATTAAACATAATTACTGCAGTTTTTGATAGTTTATTTACAGTATATATAACACATATTTGGTGTACTTTTTGATATTTTATGTACAGAATGTAATATATATTTACTGTACTTTTGATATTTTATTTACAGCATATAAAATGTATTTGGTGTACTTTTAGTTAATATTATATGTACAATATATGAAATATATTTACTGTACATTTTGATATTTCATGTTCAGTATATAAGGTATATATGGTGTCCTTTTGATATTTTATGTAAATTATATAATATATATTTGGTGTAGTTTGTGATATTTTACATAGGGTGTGTAAGATATATTTACTGTACTTTTTGATATTTTATTTACAGTAAATAATATACATTTGGTGTAATTTTTGATATTTTATGTACAGTATATTAAATATAATTACTGCAGTTTTTGATAGTTTATTTACAGTATATATAACACATATTTGGTGTACTTTTTGATATTTTATGTACAGAATGTAATATATATTTACTGTACTTTTGATATATTATTTACAGTATATAAAATGTGTTTTGTGTACTTTTAGTTAATATTATATGTAGAATATATGAAATATATTTACTGTACTTTTTGATATTTCATGTTCAGTATATAAGGTATATTTGGTGTCCTTTTGATATTTTATGTAAATTATAAAATATATATTTGGTGTAGTTTGTGATATTTTACATAGGGTGTGTAATATATATTTACTGTACTTTTTGGTATTTTCTTTACAGTAAATAATATATATTTGGTGTAATTTTTGATATTTTATATACAGTATATTAAATATAATTAGTGTAGTTTTGATAGTTTATTTACAGTATATATTACACATATTTGGTGTACTTTTTGATATTTTATGTACAGTATGTAATATATATTTACTGTATTTTTGATATTTTATTTACAGTATATAAAATGTATTTGGTGTACTTTCAGTTAATATTATATGTACAATATAGGAAATATATTTACTGTACATTTTGATATTTTATGTACACTATATAAGATATATTTGGTGCCCTTTTGATATTTTATGTAAATTATATAATATATATTTGGTGTAGATTGTGATATTTTACATAGGGAGTGTAAGATACATTTACTGTACTTTTTGATATTTTATTTACAGTAAATAACATTCCTTTGGTGTAATTTTTGATATTTTATGTACAGTATATTAAATATAATTACTGCAGTTTTTGATAGTTTATTTACAGTATATATTACACATATTTGGTTTACTTTTTGATATTTTATGTACAGTATGTAATATATATTTACTGTATTTTTGATATTTTATTTACAGTATATAAAATGTATTTGGTGTACTTTTAGTTAATGTTATATGTACAATATTGGAAATATATTTACTGTACATTTTGATATTTTATGTACACTATATTAGATATATTTGGTGTCCTTTTGATATTTTATGAAAATTATATAATATATTTTTGGTGTAGATTGTGATATTTTACATAGGGTGTGTAAGATATATTTACTGTACTTTTTGATATTTTATTTACAGTAAATAATATACATTTGGTGTAATTTTTGATATTTTATGTACAGTATATTAAATATAATTACTGCAGTTTTTGATAGTTTATTTACAGTATATAAAACACAAATTTGGTGTACTTTTTGATATTTTATGTACAGAATGTAATATATATTTACTGTACATTTTGATATTTTATTTACAGTATATAAAATGTATTTGGTGTACTTTTAGTTAATATTATATGTACAATATATGAAATCTATTTACTGTACATTTTGATATTTCATGTTCAGTATATAAGATATATTTGGTGTCCTTTTGATACTTTATGTAAATTATATAATATATATTTGGTGAAGTTTGTGATATTTTACATAGGGTGTGTAATATATATTTACTGTACATTTTGATATTTTATTTACAGTATAAAATATACATTTGGTGTAATTTTTGATATTTTATGTACAGTATTTTAAATATAATTACTGTAGTTTTTGATAGTTTATTTACAGTATATATTACACATATTTGGTGTACTTTTTGATATTTTATGTACAGTATGTAATATATATTTACTGTATTTTTGATATTTTATTTACAGTATATAAAATGTATTTGGTGTACTTTTAGTTAATGTTATATGTACAATATTGGAAATATATTTACTGTACATTTTGATATTTTATGTACACTATATAAGATATATTTGGTGTCCTTTTGATATTTTATGTAAATTATATAATATATTTTTGGTGTAGATTGTGATATTTTACATAGGGTGTGTAAGATATATTTACTGTACTTTTTGATAATTTATTTACAGTAAATAATATACATTTGGTTTAATTTTTGATATTTTATGTACAGTATATTAAATATAATTACTGCAGTTTTTGATAGTTTATTTACAGTATATAAAACACAAATTTGGTGTACTTTTTGATATTTTATGTACAGAATGTAATATATATTTACTGTACATTTTGATATTTTATTTACAGTATATAAAATGTATTTGGTGTACTTTTAGTTAATATTATATGTACAATATATGAAATATATTTACTGTACATTTTGATATTTCATGTTCAGTATATAAGATATATTTGGTGTCCTTTTGATATTTTATGTAAATTATATAATATATATTTGGTGTAGTTTGTGATATTTTACATAGGGTGTGTAATATATATTTACTGTACTTTTTGGTATTTTCTTTACAGTAAATAATATATATTTGGTGTAATTTTTGATATTTTATGTACAGTTTATTAAATATAATTAGTGAAGTTTTGATAGTTTATTTACATTATATATAACACATATTTGGTGTACTTTTTGATATATTATGTACAGTATGTAATATATATTTACTGTAATTTTTGATAATTTATTTACTGTATATAAAATGTATTTGGTGTACTTTAAGTTAATATTATATGTACAATATATGAAATATATTTACTGTACATTTTGATATTTTATGTACAGTATAATATATATATTTGGTGTCCTTTTGATATTTTATGTAAATTATATAATATATATTTGGTGTAGATTGTGATATTTTACATAGGGTGTGTAATATATATTTACTGTACTTTTTGATATTTTATTTACAGTAAATAATATACATTTGGTGTAATTTTTGATATTTTATGTACAGTATATTAAATATAATTAGTGTAGTTTTGATAGTTTATTTACAGTATATATAACACATATTTGGTGTACTTTTTGATATTTTATGTACAGTATGTAATATATATTTACTGTAATTTTTGATAATTTATTTACAGTATATAAAATGTATTTGGTGTACTTTTAGTTAATATTATATATACAATATATGAAATATATTTACTGTACATTTTGATATTTTATGTACAGTATATAAGATATATTTGGTGTCCTTTTGATATTTTATGTAAATTATATAATATATATTTGGTGAAGTTTGTGATATTTTACATAGGGTGTGTAATATATATTTATTGTACTTTTTGATATTTTATTTACAGTATATAATATACATTCGGTGTAATTTTTTATATTTTATGTACAGTATATTTAATATAATTAGTGTAGTTTTAATAGTTTATTTACAGTATATATAACACATATTTGGTGTACTTTTTGATATTTTTTGTACAGTATGTAATATAGATTTACTGTAATTTTTGATAATTTATTTACAGTATATGAAATGTATTTGGTGTACTTTTAGATAATATTATATGTACAATATATGAAATATATTTACTGTACTTTTTGATATTTTATGTACAGTATATAAGATATATTTGGTGTCCTTTTGATATTTTATGTAAATTATATAATATATATTTGGTGTAGATTGTGATATTTTACATAGGGTGTGTAATATATATTTACTGTACTTTTTGATATTTTATTTACAGTAAATAATATACATTTGGTTTAACTTTTGATATTTTATGTACAGTATATTAAATATAATTACTGCAGTTTTTGATAGTTTATTTACAGTATATAAAACACAAATTTGGTGTACTTTTTGATATTTTATGTACAGAATGTAATATATATTTACTGTACATTTTGATAATTTATTTACAGTATATAAAATGTATTTGGTGTACTTTTAGTTAATATTATATGTACAATATATGAAATATATTTACTGTACATTTTGATATTTCATGTTCAGTATATAAGATATATTTGGTGTCCTTTTGATATTTTATGTAAATTATATAATATATATTTGGTGTAGTTTGTGATATTTTACATAGGGTGTGTAATATATATTTACTGTATTTTTGGTATTTTCTTTACAGTAAATAATATATATTTGGTGTAATTTTTGATATTTTATGTACAGTATATTAAATATAACTAGTGTAGTTTTGATAGTTTATTTACAGTATATATAACACATATTTGGTGTACTTTTTGATATTTTATGTACAGTATGTAATATATATACTGTAATTTTTGATAATTTATTTACTGTATATAAAATGTATTTGGTGTACTTTTAGTTAATATTATATGTACAATATATGAAATATATTTACTGTATATTTTGATATTTTATGTACAGTATATAATCTATATTTGGTGTCCTTTTGATATTTTATGTAAATTATATAATATATATTTGGTGTAGATTGTGATATTTTACATAGGGTGTGTAATATATATTTACTGTACTTTTTGGTATTTTCTTTACAGTAAATAATATATATTTGGTGTAATTTTTGATATTTTATGTACAGTATATTAAATATAATTAGTGTAGTTTTGATAGTTTATTTACAGTATATATAACACATATTTGGTGTACTTTTTGATATTTTATGTACAGTATGTAATATATATTTACTGTAATTTTTGATAATTTATTTACAGTATATAAAATGTATTTGGTGTACTTTTAGTTAATATTATATATACAATATATGAAATATATTTACTGTACATTTTGATATTTTATGTACAGTATATAAGATATATTTGGTGTCCTTTTGATATTTTATGTAAATTATATAATATATATTTGGTGAAGTTTGTGATATTTTACATAGGTTGTGTAATATATATTTATTGTACTTTTTGATATTTTATTTACAGTATATAATATACATTCGGTGTAATTTTTTATATTTTATGTACAGTATATTTAATATAATTAGTGTAGTTTTAACAGTTTATTTACAGTATATATAACACATATTTGGTGTACTTTTTGATATTTTTTGTACAGTATGTAATATAGATTTACTGTAATTTTTGATAATTTATTTACAGTATATGAAATGTATTTGGTGTACTTTTAGTTAATATTATATGTACAATATATGAAATATATTTACTGTACTTTTTGATATTTTATGTACAGTATATAAGATATATTTGGTGTCCTTTTGATATTTTATGTAAATTATATAATATATATTTGGTGTAGATTGTGATATTTTACATAGGGTGTGTAATATATATTTAGTGTACTTTTTGATATTTTATTTACAGTAAATAATATACATTTGGTTTAATTTTTGATATTTTATGTACAGTATATTAAATATAATAACTGCAGTTTTTGATAGTTTATTTACAGTATATAAAACACAAATTTGGTGTACTTTTTGATATTTTATTTACAGAATGTAATATATATTTACTGTACATTTTGATAATTTATTTACAGTATATAAAATGTATTTGGTGTACTTTTAGTTAATATTATATGTACAATATATGAAATATATTTACTGTACATTTTGATAATTCATGTTCAGTATATAAGATATATTTGGTGTCCTTTTGACATTTTATGTAAATTATATAATATATATTTGGTGTAGTTTGTGATATTTTACATAGGGTGTGTAATATATATTTACTGTATTTTTGGTATTTTCTTTACAGTAAATAACATATATTTGGTGTAATTTTTGATATTTTATGTACAGTATATTAAATATAATTAGTGTAGTTTTGATAGTTTATTTACAGTATATATAACACATATTTGGTGTACTTTTTGATATTTTATGTACAGTATGTAATATATATACTGTAATTTTTGATAATTTATTTACTGTATATAAAATGTATTTGGTGTACTTTTAGTTAATATTATATGTACAATATATGAAATATATTTACTGTACATTTTGATATTTTATGTACAGTATATAATCTATATTTGGTGTCCTTTTGATATTTTATGTAAATTATATAATATATATTTGGTGTAGATTGTGATATTTTACATAGGGTGTGTAATATATATTTACTGTACTTTTTGGTATTTTCTTTACAGTAAATAATATATATTTGTTGTAATTTTTGATATTTTATGTACAGTATATTAAATATAATTAGTGTAGTTTTGATAGTTTATTTACAGTATATATAACACATATTTGGTGTACTTTTTGATATTTTATGTACAGTATGTAATATATACTTACTGTAATTTTTGATAATTTATTTACAGTATATAAAATGAATTTGGTGTACTTTTAGTTAATATTATATATACAATATATGAAATATATTTACTGTACATTTTGATATTTTATGTACAGTATAGAAGATATATTTGGTGTCCTTTTGATATTTTATGTAAATTATATAATATATATTTGGTGAAGTTTGTGATATTTTACATAGGGTGTGTAATATATATTTACTGTACTTTTTGATATTTTATTTACCGTATATAATATACATTTGGTGTAATTTTTGATATTTTATGTACAGTATATTAAATATAATTAGTGTAGTTTTGATAGTTTATTTACAGTATATATAACACATATTTGGTGTACTTTTTGATATTTTATGTACAGTATGTAATATATGTTTACTGTAATTTTTGATAATGTATTTACAGTATATAAAATGTATTTGGTGTACATTTAGTTAATATTATATGTACAATATATGAAATATATTTACTGTAGTTTTTGATATTTTATGTACAGTATATAAGATATATTTGGTGTCCTTTTGATATTTTATGTAAATTATATGATATATATTTGGTGTAGATTGTGATATTTTACATAGGGTGTGTAATATATATTTACTGTACTTTTTGATATTTTATTTACAGTAAATAATATACATTTGGTTTAATTTTTGATATTTTATGTACAGTATATTAAATATAATTACTGCAGTTTTTGATAGTTTATTTACACTATATAAAACAAAAATTTGGTGTACTTTTTGATATTTTATGTACAGAATGTAATATATATTTACTGTACATTTTGATAATTTATTTACAGTATATAAAATGTATTTGGTGTACTTTTAGTTAATATTATATGTACAATATATGAAATATATTTACTGTACATTTTGATATTTCATGTTCAGTATATAAGATATACTTGGTGTCCTTTTGATATTTTATGTAAATTATATAATATATATTTGGTGTAGTTTGTGATATTTTACATATGGTGTGTAATATATATTTACTGTACATTTTGATATTTTATTTACACTATATAAAATGTATTTGGTGTACCTTTAGTTAATATTATATGTACAATATATGAAATATATTTACTGTACATTTGATAATTTATGTATAGTATATAAGATATATTTGGTGTCCTTTTGATATTTTATGTGAATTTTATAATAGATATTTGGTGTAGTTTTTGATATTTTACATAGGGTGTGTAATATATATTTACTGTAATTTTTGATATTTTATTTACAGTAAATAATATACATTTGGTGTAATTTTTGATGTTTTATGTACAGTATATTAAATATAATTACTGAAGTTTTTGATTGTTGATTTACAGTATATATAACACATATTTGGTGTACTTTTTGATATTTTATGTACAGTATATAATATATGTTTACTGTAATTTTTGATAATTTATTTACAGTATATAAAATGTATTTGGTGTACTTTTAGTTAATATTATATGTACAATATATGAAATATATTTACTCTAATTTTTGATATTTTATGAACAGTATAGAAGATATATTTGGTGTCCTTTTGATATTTTATGTCAATTATATAATATATATTTGGTGTAGTTTGTGATATTTTACATAGGGTGTGTAATATATATTTACTGTACTTTTTGATATTTTATGTACAGTATATAATAAATATTTGGTGTCCTTTTGATATTTTATGTGAATTTTATAATAGATATTTGGTGTAGTTTTTGATATTTTACATAGGGTGTGTAATATATATTTACTGTAATTTTTGATATTTTATTTACAGTAAATAATATACATTTGGTGTAATTTTTGATATTTTATGTACAGTATATTAAATATAATTACTGTAGTTTTTGATAGTTTATTTACAGTATATATAACACATATTTGGTGTAATTTTTGATACTTTATATACAGTATGTAATATATATTTACTGTAATTTTTGATAATTTATTTACAGTATATAAAATGTATTTGGTGTACTTTTAGTTAATATTATATATACAATATATGAAATATTTTTACTGTACATTTTGATATTTTATGTACAGTATAGAAGATATAATTGGTGTCCTTTTGATATTTTATGTAAATTATATAATATATATTTGGTGAAGTTTGTGATATTTTACATAGGGTGTGTAATATATATTTACTGTACATTATGATATTTTATTTACAGTATATAATATACATTTGGTGTAATTTTTGATATTTTATGTACAGTATATTAAATATAATTGCAGTAGTTTTTGATAGTTTATTTACAGTATATATTACACATATTTGGTGTACTTTTTGATATTTTATGTACAGTATGTAATATATATTTACTGTACTTTTTGATATTTTATTTACTGTATATAAAATGTATTTGGTGTACTTTTAGTTAATATTATATGTACAATATATGAAATATATTTACTGTACATTTTGATATTTTATGTACACTATATAAGATATATTTGGTGTCCTTTTGATATTTTATGTAAATTATATAATATATATTTGGTGTAGATTGTGATATTTTACATATGGTGTGTAATATATATTGACTGTACATTTTGATATTTTATTTACACTATATAAAATGTATTTGGTGTACTTTTAGTTAATATTATATGTACAATATATGAAATATATTTACTGTACATTTGATAATTTATGTACAGTATATAAGATATATTTGGTGTCCTTTTGATATTTTATGTGAATTTTATAATATATATTTGGTGTAGTTTTTGATATTTTATGTAGGGTGTGTAATATATATTTACTGTAATTTTTGATATTTTATTTACAGAAAATAATATACATTTGGTGTAATTTTTGATATTTTATGTACAGTATATTAAATATAATTACTGTAGTTTTTGATTGTTTATTTACAGTATATATAACACATATTTGGTGTACTTTTTGATATTTTATGTACAGTATGTAATATATGTTTACTGTAATTTTTGATAATTTATTTACAGTATATAAAATGTATTTGGTGTACTTTTAGTTAATATTATATGTACAATATATGAAATATATTTACTGTAATTTTTGATATTTTATGAACAGTATAGAAGATATATTTGGTGTCCTTTTGATATTTTATGTCAATTATATAATATATATTTGGTGTAGTTTGTGATATTTTACATAGGGTGTGTAATATATATTTACTGTATTTTTGATATTTTATGTACAGTATATAATAAATATTTGGTGACCTTTTGATATTTTATGTAAATTATATAATATATATTTGGTGTAGATTGTGATATTTTACATATGGTGTGTAATATATATTTAGTGTACATTTTGATATTTTATTTACACTATATAAAATGTATTTGGTGTACTTTTAGTTAATATTATATGTACAATATATGAAATATATTTACTGTACATTTGATAATTTATGTACAGTATTTAAGATATATTTGGTGTCCTTTTGATATTTTATGTGAATTTTATAATATAAATTTGGTGTAGTTTTTGATATTTTACATAGGGTGTGTAATATATATTTACTGTAATTTTTGATATTTTATTTACAGTAAATAATATACATTTGGTGTAATTTTTGATATTTTATGTACAGTATATTAAATATAATTACTGTAGTTTTTGATTGTTTATTTACAGTATATATAACACATATTTGGTGTACTTTTTGATATTTTATGTACAGTATGTAATATATGTTTACTGTAATTTTTGATAATTTATTTACAGTATATAAAATGTATTTGGTGTACTTTTAGTTAATATTATATGTACAATATATGAAATATATTTACTGTAATTTTTGATATTTTATGAACAGTATAGAAGATATATTTGGTGTCCTTTTGATATTTTATGTCAATTATATAATATATATTTGGTGTAGTTTGTGATATTTTACATAGGGTGTGTAATATATATTTACTGTACTTTTTGATATTTGATGTAGAGTATATAATAAATATTTGGTGTCCTGTTGATATTTTATGTGAATTTTATAATAGATATTTGGTGTAGTTTTTGATATTTTACATAGTGTGTGTAATATATATTTACTGTAATTTTTGATATTTTATTTACAGTAAATAATATACATTTGTTGTAATTTTTGATATTTTATGTACAGTATATTAAATATAATTACTGTAGTTTTTGATAGTTTATTTACAGTATATATAACACATATTTGGTGTACTTTTTGATATTTTATGTACAGTATGTAATATATATTTACTGTAATTTTTGATATTTTATATACAGTATATAAAATGTATTTGGTGTACTTTTAGTTAATATTATATATACAATATATGAAATATTTTTACTGTACATTTTGATATTTTATGTACAGTATAGAAGATATAATTGGTGTCCTTTTGATATTTTATGTAAATTATATAATATATATTTGGTGAAGTTTGTGATATTTTACATAGGGTGTGTAATATATATTTACTGTACTTTATGATATTTTATTTACAGTATATAATATACATTTGGTTTAATTTTTGATATTTTATGTACAGTATATTAAATGTAATTACAGTAGTTTTTGATAGTTTATTTACAGTATATATTACACATATTTGGTGTACTTTTTGATATTTTATGTACAGTAATTAATATATATTTACTGTACTTTTTGATATTTTATTTACTGTATATAAAATGTATTTGGTGTACTTTTAGTTAATATTATATGTACAATATATGAAATATATTTACTGTACATTTTGATAATTTATGTACACTATATAAGATATATTTGGTGTCCTTTTGATATTTTATGTAAATTATATAATATATATTTGGTGTAGATTGTGATATTTTACATATGGTGTGTAATATATATTTACTGTACATTTTGATATTTTATTTACACTATATAAAATGTATTTGGTGTACTTTTAGTTAATATTATATGTACAATATATGAAATATATTTACTGTACATTTGATAATTTATGTACAGTCTATAAGATATATTTGGTGTCCTTTTGATATTTTATGTGAATTTTATAATATTTATTTGGTGTAGTTTTTGATATTTTACGTAGGGTGTGTAATATATATTTACTGTAATTTTTGATATTTTATTTACAGAAAATAGTATACATTTGGTGTAATTTTTGATATTTTATGTACAGTATATTAAATATAATTATTGTAGTTTTTGATTGTTTATTTACAGTATATATAACACATATTGGTGTACTTTTTGATATTTTATGTACAGTATGTAATATATGTTTACTGTAATTTTTGATAATTTATTTACAGTATATAAAATGTATTTGGTGTACTTTTAGTTAATATTATATGTACAATATATGAAATATATTTACTGTAATTTTTGATATTTTATGAACAGTATAGAAGATATATTTGGTGTCCTTTTGATATTTTATGTAAATTATATAATATACACTTGGTGTAGTTTGTGATATTTTACATAGGGTGTGTAATATATATTTACTGTACATTTTGATATTTTTTGTACAGTATTTAATAAATATTTGGTGTCCTTTTGATATTTTATGTGAATTTTAAAATAGATATTTGGTGTAGTTTTGATATTTTACATAGGGTGTGTAATATATATTTACTGTACTTTTTGATATTTTATTTACAGTAAATAATATACATTTGGTTTAATTTTTGATATTTTATGTACAGTATATTAAATATAATTACTGCAGTTTTTGATAGTTTATTTACAGTATATAAAACACAAATTTGGTGTACTTTTTGATATTTTATGTACAGAATGTAATATATATTTACTGTACATTTTGATAATTTATTTACAGTATATAAAATGTATTTGGTGTACTTTTAGTTAATATTATATGTACAATATATGAAATATATTTACTGTACATTTTGATATTTCATGTTCAGTATATAAGATATATTTGGTGTCCTTTTGATATTTTATGTAAATTATATAATATATATTTGGTGTAGTTTGTGATATTTTACATAGGGTGTGTAATATATATTTACTGTATTTTTGGTATTTTCTTTACAGTAAATAATATATATTTGGTGTAATTTTTGATATTTTATGTACAGTATATTAAATATAATTAGTGTAGTTTTGATAGTTTATTTACAGTATATATAACGCATATTTGGTGTACTTTTTGATATTTTATGTACAGTATGTAATATATATTTACTGTAATTTTTGATAATTTATTTACTGTATATAAAATGTATTTGGTGTACTTTTAGTTAATATTATATGTACAATATATGAAATATATTTACTGTACTTTTTGATATTTTATGTACAGTATATAATCTATATTTGGTGTCCTTTTGATATTTTATGTAAATTATATAATATATATTTGGTGTAGATTGTGATATTTTACATAGGGTGTGTAATATATATTTACTGTACTTTTTGGTGTTTTCTTTACAGTAAATAATATATATTTGGTGTAATTTTTGATATTTTATGTACAGTATATTAAATATAATTAGTGAAGTTTTGATAGTTTATTTACAGTATATATAACACATATTTGGTGTACTTTTTGATATTTTATGTACAGTATGTAATATATATTTACTGTAATTTTTGATAATTTATTTACAGTATATAAAATGAATTTGGTGTACTTTTAGTTAATATTATATATACAATATATGAAATATATTTACTGTACATTTTGATATTTTATGTACAGTATAGAAGATATATTTGGAGTCCTTTTGATATTTTATGTAAATTATATAATATATATTTGGTGAAGTTTGTGATATTTTACATAGGGTGTGTAATATATATTTAATGTACTTTTTGATATTTTATTTACAGTGTATAATATACATTTGGTTTAATTTTTGATATTTTATGTACAGTATATTAAATATAATTACTGCAGTTTTTGATAGTTTACTTACAGTATATAAAACACAAATTTGGTGTACTTTTTGATATTTTATGTACAGAATGTAATATATATTTACTGTACATTTTGATATTTTATTTACAGTATATAAAATGTATTTGGTGTACTTTTAGTTAATATTTTATGTTCAATATATGAAATATATTTACTGTACATTTTGATATTTCATGTTCAGTATGTAAGATATATTTGGTGTCCTTTTGGTATTTTATGTAAATTATATAATATATATTTGGTGTAATTGGTGATATTTTACATAGGGTGTGTAATATATATTTACTGTACTTTTTGGTATTTTCTTTACAGTAAATAATATACATTTGGTGTAATTTTTGATATTTTATGTACAGTATATTAAATATAATTACTGTAGTTTTTGATAGTTTATTTACATTATATATAACACATATTTGGTGTACTTTTTGATATTTTATGTACAGTATGTAATATATATTTACTGTATTTTTGATATTTTATTTACAGTATATAAAATGTATTTGGTGTACTTTTAGTTAATATTATATGTACAATATAGGAAATATATTTACTGTACATTTTGATATTTTATGTACACTATATAAGATATATTTGGTGTCCTTTTGATATTCTATGTAAATTATATAATATATATTTGGTGTAGTTTGTGATATTTTACATAGGGTGTGTAAGATATATTTAGTGTACTTTTTGATATTTTATTTACAGTAAATAATATACATTTGGTGTAATTTTTGATATTTTATGTACAGTATGTTAAATATAATTACTGCAGTTTTTGATAGTTTATTTACAGTATATATAACACATATTTGGTGTACTTTTTGATATTTTATGTACAGAATGTAATATATATTTACTGTACTTTTGATATTTTATTTACAGTATATAAAATGTATTTGGTGTACTTTTAGTTAATATTATATGTACAATATATGAAATATATTTACTGTACATTTTATTATTGCATGTTCAGTATATAAGATATATTTGGTGTCCTTTTGATATTTTATGTAAATTATATAATATATATTTGGTGTAGTTTGTGATATTTTACATAGGGTGTGTAATATATATTTACTGTACTTTTTGGTATTTTCTTTACAGTAAATAATATATATTTGGTGTAATTTTTGATATTTTATGTACAGTATATTAAATATAATTAGTGTAGTTTTGATAGTTTATTTACATTATATATAACACATATTTGGTGTACATTTTGATATATTATGTACAGTATGTAATATATATTTACTGTAATTTTTGATAATTTATTTACTGTATATAAAATGTATTTGGTGTACTTTTAGTTAATATTATATGTACAATATATGAAATATATTTACTGTACATTTTGATATTTTATGTACAGTATATAATCTATATTTGGTGTCCTTTTGATATTTTATGTAAATTATATAATATATATTTGGTGTAGATTGTGATATTTTACATAGGGTGTGTAATATATATTTACTGTACTTTTTGGTATTTTCTTTACAGTAAATAATATATATTTGGTGTAATTTTTGATATTTTATGTACAGTATATTAAATATAATTAGTGTAGTTTTGATAGTTTATTTACAGTATATATAACACATATTTGATGTACTTTTTGATATTTTATGTACAGTATGTAATATATATTTACTGTAATTTTTGATAATTTATTTACAGTATATAAAATGAATTTGGTGTACTTTTAGTTAATATTATATATACAATATATGAAATATATTTACTGTACATTTTGATATTTTATGTACAGTATAGAAGATATATTTGGTGTCCTTTTGATATTTTATGTAAATTATATAATATATATTTGGTGAAGTTTGTGATATTTTACATAGGGTGTGTAATATATATTTACTGTACTTTTTGATATTTTATTTACAGTATATAATATACATTTGGTGTAATTTTTGATATTTTATGTACAGTATATTAAATATAATTAGTGTAGTTTTGATAGTTTATTTACAGTATATATAACACATATTTGGTGTACTTTTTGATATTTTATGTACAGTATGTACTATATGTTTACTGTAATATTTGATAATGTATTTACAGTATATAAAATGTATTTGGTGTACTTTTAGTTAATATTATATGTACAATATATGAAATATATTTACTGTAGTTTTTGATATTTTATGTACAGTATATAAGATATATTTGGTGTCCTTTTGATATTTTATGTAAATTATATGACATATATTTGGTGTAGATTGTGATATTTTACATAGGGTGTGTAATATATATTTACTGTACTTTTTGATATTTTATTTACAGTAAATAATATACATTTGGTTTAATTTTTGATATTTTATGTACAGTATAGAAGATATATTTGGTGTACTTTTGATATATTATGTAAATTATAAAATATATATTTGGTGTAGTTTGTGATATTTTACATAGGGTGTGTAATGTATATTTACTGTACTTTTTGATATTTTATTTACAGTGTATAATATACATTTGGTGTAATTTTTGATATTTAATGTTCAGTATATTAAATATAATTACTGTAGTTTTTGATAGTTTATTTACAGTATATATAACACATATTTGGTGTACTTTTTGATATTTTATGTACAGTATGTAATATATATTTACTGTACTTTTTGATATTTTATTTTCAGTATACAAAATGTATTTGGTGTACTTTTAGTTAATAATATATGTACAATGTATGAAATATATATGCTGTACTTTTTGATATTTCATGTTCAGTATATAAGGTATATTTGGTGTCCTTTTGATATATTATGTAAATTATATAATATATATATGATGTAGTTTCTGATATTTTACATAGGGTGTGTAATACATATTTACTGTACTTTTTGATATTTTATTTACAGTAAATAATATATATTTGGTGTAATTTTTGATATTTTATGTACAGTATATTAAATATAATTAGTGTAGTTTTGATAGTTTATTTACAGTATATATAACACATATTTGGTGTACTTTTTCATATTTTATGTACAGTATGTAATATATATTTACTGTACTTTTTGATATTTTATTTATAGTATATAAAATGTATTTAGTGTACTTTTAGTTAATATTATATGTACAATATATGAAATATATTTACTGTACATTTTGATATTTTATGTACAGTATATATGATATATTTGGTGTCCTTTTGATATTTTATGTAAATTATATAATATATATTTGGTGTAGATTGTGATATTTTACATAGGGTGTGTAAGATATATTTACTGTTCTTTTTGATATTTTATTTACAGTAAATAACGTACATTTGGTTTAATTTTTGATATTTCATGTACAGTATATTTAATATAATTACTGCAGTTTTTGATAGTTTATTTACAGTATATATAACACATATTTGGTGTACTTTTTGATATTTTATGTACAGAATGTGGTATATATTTACTGTAATTTTTGATATTTTGTTTACAGTATATAAAATGTATTTGGTGTACTTTTAGTTAATATTACATGTACAATATATGAAATATATTTACTGTACATTTTGATATATTCGGTTCAGTATATAAGGTATATTTGGTGTCCTTTTGATATTTAATGTAAATTATATAATATATATTTGGTGTAGTTTGTGATATTTTATATAGGGTGTTTCATATATATTTACTGTACTATTTGGTATTTTATTTACAGTAAATAATATACATTTGGTGTAATTTTTGATATTTTATGTACAGTATATTAAATATAATTACTGTAGTTTTTGATAGTTTATTTCCAGTATATATAACACATATTTGGTGTACTTTTTGATAATTTATGTACAGTATGTAATATATATTCACTGTAATTTTTGATATTTTATTTACACTATATAAAATGTATTTGGTGTACTTTTAGTTAATATTATATATACAATATATGAAATACATTTACTGTACTTTTTGATATTTTATGTACAGTATATAAGATATATTTGGTGTCCTTTGGATATTTTATGTAAATTATATAATATATATTTGGTGTAGATTGTGATATTTTACATATGGGGTGCAATATATATTTACAGTACTTTTTGATATTTTATTTACAGTAAATAATATACATTTGGTGTAATTTTTGATATTTTATGTACAGTATATTAAATGTAATTACTGAAGTTTTTTATAGTTTATTTACAGTATATATAACACATATTTGGTGTACTTTTTGATATTTTATATACAGTATGTAATATATATTTACTGTACTTTTTGATATATTATTTACAGTATATAAAATGCATTTGGTGTACTTTTAGTTAATATTATATGTACAATATATGAAATATATTTACTGTACATTTTGATATTTTATGTACAGTATATAAGATATATTTGTTGTCCTTTTGATATTTTATGTAAATTATATAATATATATTTGGTGTATATTGTGATATTTTACATATGGTGTGTAATATATATTTACTGTACTTTTTGATATTTTATTTACAGTATATAAAATGTATTTGGTGTACTTTTAGTTAGTATTATATGTACAATATATGAAATATATTTACTGTATTTTTGATATTTTATGTACAGTATAGAAGATATATTTGGTGTCCTTTTGATATTTTATGTAAATTATATAATATATATTTGGTGTAGATTGTGATATTTTACATATAGTGTGCAATATATATTTACTGTAATTTTTGATATATTATTTACAGTAAATAATATGCATTTGGTGTAATTTTTGATATTTTATGTACAGTATATTAAATATAATTACTGTAGTATTTCATAGTTTATTTACAGTATATATAACACATATTTGTTGTACTTTTTGATATTTTATGTACAGTATGTAATATATATTTACTGTACATTTTGATATTTTATTTACAGTATATAAAATATATTTGGTGTATTTTTATTTAATATTATATGTACCATATATAAAATATATTTACTGTACATTTTGATATTTTATGTACAGTATATAAGATATAATTCGTGTCCTTTTGATATTTTATGTAAGTTATATAATATATATTTGGTGTAGATTGTGATATTTTACATAGGGTGTGTAAGATATATTTACTGTACTTTTTGATATTTTATTTACAGTAAATAATATACATTTGGTGTAATTTTTGATATTTTATGTACAGTATATTAAATATAATTACTGCAGTTTTTGATAGTTTATTTACAGTATATATAACACATATTTGGTGTACTTTTTGATATTTTATGTACAGAATGTAATATATATTTACTGAAATTTTGATATTTTATTTACAGTATATAAAATGTATTTGGTGTACTTTTAGTTAATATTATATGTACAATATATGAAATATATTTACTGTAATTTTTGATATTTTATGTACAGTATAGAAGATATATTTGGTGTCCTTTTGATATTTTATGTAAATTTCATAATATATATTTGGTGTAGTTTGTGATATTTTACATAGGGTGTGTAATATATATTTACTGTACTTTTTGATATTTTATTTACAGTATATAATATACATTTGGTGTAATTTTCGATATTTTATGTACAGTATAATAAATATAATTACTGTAGTTTTTAATAGTTTATTTACAGTATATATTACACATATTTGGAGTACTTTTTGATATTTTATGTACACTATGTAATATATATTTACTGTACTTTTTGATATTTTATTTACAGTATATAAAATGAATTTGGTGTACTTTTAGTTAATATTACATTTACAATATATGAAATATATTTACTGTACTTTTTGATATTTTATGTACAGTATAGAAGATATATTTGGTGTCCTTTTGATATTTTATGTAAATTATATAATATATATTTGGTGTAGTTTTTGATATTTTACATAGGGTGTGTAATATATATTTACTGTAATTTTTGATATTTTATTTACAGTAAATAATATACATTTGGTGTAATATTTGATATTTTATGTACAGTATATTAAATATAATTACTGTACTTTTTGATAGTTTATTTACAGTATATATTACACATATTTGGTGTACTTTTTGATATTTTATGTACAGTATGTAATATATATTTACTGTACTTTTTGATATTTTATTTACAGTATATAAAACGTATTTGGTGTACTTTTAGTTAATATTACATGTACAATATATGAAATATATTTACTGTACTTTTTGATATTTTATGTACAGTATATAATATATATTTGGTGTCCTTTTGATATATTAGGTAAATTACATAATATATATATGTTGTAGTTTCTGATATTTTACATAGGGTGTGTAATATATATTTACTGTACTTTTTGATATTTTATTTACAGTAAATAATATATATTTGGTGTAATTTTTGATATTTTATGTACAGTATATTAAATATAATTAGTGTAGTTTTGATAGTTTATTTACAGTATATATAACACATATTTGGTGTACTTTTTCATATTTTATGTACAGTATGTAATATATATTTACTGTACTAATTGATATTTTATTTACAGTATATAAAATGTATTTGGTGTACTTTTAGTTAATATTATATGTACAATATATGAAATATATTTACTGTACATTTTGACATTTTATGTACAGTATATATGATATATTTGGTGTCCTTTTGATATTTTATGTAAATTATATAATATATATTTGGTGTAGATTGTGATATTTTACATAGGGTGTGTAAGATATATTTACTGTTCTTTTTGATATTTTATTTACAGTAAATAACGTACATTTGGTTTAATTTTTGATATTTCATGTACAGTATATTTAATATAATTACTGTAGTTTTTGATAGTTTATTTACAGTATATATAACACATATTTGGTGTACTTTTTGATATTTTATGTACAGAATGTGATATATATTTACTGTACTTTTTGATATTTTATTTACAGTATATAAAATGTATTTGGTGTACTTTTAGTTAATATTATATGTACAATATATGAAATATATTTACTGTACATTTTGATATTTTCTGTTCAGTATATAAGGTATATTTGGTGTCCTTTTGATACATTCTGTAAATTATATCATATATATTTGGTGTAGTTTGTGATATTTTACATAGGGTGTGTAATATATATTTACTGTACTATTTGGTATTTTATTTACAGTAAATAATATTCATTTGGTGTAATTTTTGATATTTTATGTACAGTATATTAAATATAATTACTGTAATTTTGATAGTTTATTTACAGTATATATAACACATATTTGGTGTACTTTTTGATATTTTATGTACAGTATGTAATATATATTTACTGTACTTTTTGATATTTTATTTTCAGTATACAAAATGTATTTGGTGTACTTTTAGTTAATAATATATATACAATGTATGAAATATATATACTGTACTTTTTGATATTTTATGTAAAATACATAAGATATATTTGGTGTCCTTTTTATATTCTATGTAAATTATATAATATATATTTGGTGTAATTTTTGATATTTTACATAGGGTGTGTAGTATATATTTACTGTCCTTTTTGATATTTTATTTACAGTATTTAATTTATATTTGGTGTAATTTTTGATATTTTATATACAGTACATTGAATATGATTACTGTAGTTTTTGATATTTACTGTATATATAACACATATTTGGTGTACTTTTTGATATTTTATGTACAGTATGTAATATATTTACTGTACTTTTTGATATTTTATTTACAGTATATAAAATATGTTTGGTGTACTTTTAGTTAATATTAAATGTACACGATATGAAATATATTTACTGTACTTTTTGATAGTTTATGTACAGTGTATAATATATATTTGGTGTCCTTTTGATATTTTATGTGAATTTTATAATATATATTTGGTGTAGTTTTTGATATTTTACATAGGGTGTGTAATATATAATTACTGTAATTTTTGATATTTTCTTTACAATAAATAATATACATTTGGTGTAATTTTTGATATTTTATGTACAGTATATTATATATAATTACTGTAGTTTTTATTGTTTATTTACAGTATATATAACACATATTTGGTGTACTTTTTGATATTTTATGTACAGTATGTAATATATATTTACTGTAATTTTTGATAATTTATTTACAGTATATAAAATGTATTTGGTGTACTTTTATTTAATATTATATATAGAATATATGAAATATATTTACTGTACTTTTTGATGTTTCATGTTCAGTATATAAGGTATATTTTGTGTCCTTTTGATATATTATGTAAATTATATAATATATATGGTGTAGTTTCTGATATCTTACATAGGGTGCGTAATATATATTTACTGTAATTTTTGATATTTTATTTACAGTAAATAATATATATTTGGTGTAATTTTTGATATTTTATGTACAGTATATTAAATATAATTAGTGTAGTTTTGATAGTTTATTTACAGTATATATAACAAATATTTGGTGTACTTTTTCATATTTTAAGTACAGTATGTAATATATATTTACTGTACTATTTGATATTTTATTTACAGTATATAAAATGTATTTGATGTACTTTTAGTTAATATTATATGTACAATATATGAAATATATTTACTGTACATTTTGATATTTTATGTACAGTATATATAAGATATTTGTTGTCCTTTTTATATTTTATGTAAATTATATAATATATATTTGGTGTAGAATGTGATATTTTACATAGGGTGTGTAAGATATATTTACTGTTGTTTTTGATATTTTATTTACAGTAAATAATGTACATTTGGTGTAGTTTTTGATATTTCATGTACAGTATATTTAATATAATTACTGCAGTTTTTGATAGTTTATTTACAGTATATATAACACATATTTGCTGTACTTTTTGATATTTTATGTACAGAATGTAATATATATTTACTGTACTTTTTGATATTTTATTTACAATATATAAAATGTATTTGGTGTACTTTTAGTTAATATTATATGTACAATATATGAAATATATTTAGTGTAAATTTTGATATTTTATGTTCAGTATATAAGGTATATTTGGTTTCCTTTTGATATTTTATGTAAATTATATAATATTTATTTGGTGTAGTTTGTGATATTTTACATAGAGTGTGTAATATATATTTACTGTACTATTTGGTATTTTATTTACAGTAAATAATATACATTTGGTGTAATTTTTGATATTTTATGTACAGTATATTAAATATAATTACTGTAGTTTTTGATAGTTTATTTACAGTATATATAACACATATTTGGTGTACTTTTTGATATTTTATGTACAGTATGTAATATATGTTTACTGTAATTTTTGATAATTTATTTACAGTATATAAAATGTATTTGGTGTACTTTTAGTTAATATTATATGTACAATATATGAAATATATTTACTGTAATTTTTGATATTTTATGAACATTATAGAAGATATATTTGGTGTCCTTTTGATATTTTATGTAAATTATAAAATATATATTTGGTGTAGTTTGTGATATTTTACATGGGGTGTGTAATATATATTTAGTGTACTTTTTGATATTTTATTTACAGTATATAATATACATTTGGTGTAATTTTTGATATTTTATGTACAGTATAGTAAATATAATTACTGTAGCTTTGATAGTTTATTTACAGTATATATAACACATATTTGGTGTACTTGTTGATATTTTATGTACACTATGTAATATATATTTACTGTACTTTTCGATATTTCATTTACAGTATATAAAATATATTTGGTGTACTTTTAGTTAATATTATATGTACAATATATGAAATATATTTACTGTACATTTGATATTTCATGTTCAGTATATAAGGTATATTTGGTGTCCTTTTGATATATTATGTAAATTATATAATATATATATGGTGTAGTTTCTGATATTTTACATAGGGTGTGTAATATATATTTACTGTACTTTTTGATATTTTATTTACAGTAAATAATATATATTTGGTGTAATTTTTGATATTTTATGTACAGTATATTAAATATAATTAGTGTAATTTTGATAGTTTATTTACAGTATATATAACACATATTTGGTGTACTTTTTCATATTTTATGTACAGTATGTAATATATATTTACTGTACTAATTGATATTTTATTTACAGTATATAAAATGTTTTTGGTGTACTTTTAGTGAATATTATATGTACAATATATGAAATATATTTACTGTACATTTTGATATTTTATGTACAGTATATATGATATATTTGGTGTCCTTTTGATATTTTATGTAAATTATATAATATATATTTGGTGTAGATTGTGATATTTTACATAGGGTGTGTAAGATATATTTACTGTTCTTTTTGATATTTTATTTACAGTAAATAACGTACATTTGTTTTAATTTTTGATATTTCATGTACAGTATATTTAGTATAATTACTGCAGTTTTTGATAGTTTATTTACAGTATATATAACACATATTTGGTGTACTTTTTGATATTTTATGTACAGAATGTGATATATATTTACTGTAATTTTTGATATTTTATTTACAGTATATAAAATGTATTTGGTGTACTTTTAGTTAATATTATATGTACAATATATGAAATATATTTACTGTACATTTTGATATTTTCTGTTCAGTATATAAGGTATATTTGGTGTCCTTTTGATACTTTATGTAAATTATATAATATGTATTTGGTGTAGTTTGTGATATTTTCCATAGGGTGTGTAATATATATTTACTGTACTATTTGCTATTTTATTTACAGTAAATAATATACATTTGGTGTAATTTTTGATATTTTATGTACAGTATATTAAATATAATTACTGTAGTTTTTGATAGTTTATTTACAGTATATATAACACATATTTGGTGTACATTTTGATATTTTATGTACAGTATGTAATATATATTTACTGTTATTTTTGATAATTTATTTACAGTATATAAAATATATTTGGTGTACTTTTAGTTAATATTATATATACAATATATGAAATATATTTACTGTACTTTTTGATATTTTATGTACAGTATAGAAGATATATTTGGTGTCCTTTTGATATTTTATGTAAATTATGTAATATATATTTGGTGAAGTTTGTGATATTTTACATAGGGTGTGTAATTTATATTTACTGTAGTTTTTGATATTTTATTTACAGTATATAATATACATTTGGTGTAATATTTGATATTTCATGTACAGTATATTAAATATAATTACTGTAGTTTTTGATAGTTTATTTACAGTATATATAACACATATTTGGTGTACTTTTTGATATTTTATATACAGTATGTAATATATATTTACTGTAATTTTTGATAATTTATTTACAGTATACAAAATGTATTTGGTGTACTTTTAGTTAATATTATATGTACAATATATGAAATATATTTACTGTACTTTTTGATATTTTATGTACAGTTTAGAAGATATATTTGGTGTCCTTTTGATATTTTATGTAAATTATATAATATATATTTGGTGTAGAGTGTGATATTTTACATATGGTGTGCAATATATATTTACTGTACTTTTTGATATTTTATTTACAGTAAATAATATACATTTGGTGTAATTTTTGATATTTTATGTACAGTATATTAAATATAATTACTGTAGTATTTTATAGTTTATTTACAGTATATATAACACATATTTGGTGTACTTTTTGATATTTTATGTACAGAATGTAATATATATTTACTGTACTTTTTGATATTTTATTTACAGTATATAAAATGTATTTGGTGTACTTTTAGTTAATATTATATGTACAATATATGAAATATATTTACTGAAAGTTTTGATATTTTATGTACAGTATAGAAGATATATTTGGTGTCCTTTTGATATTTTATGTAAATTACATAATATATATTTGGTGTAGTTTGTGATATTTTACATAGGGTGTGTAATATATATTTACTGTACTTTTTGATATTTTATTTACAGTATATAGTATACATTTGGTGTAATTTTTGATATTTTATGTACAGTATAGTAAATATAATTACTGTAGTTTTTGATAGTTTATTTACAGTATATATTACACATATTTGGAGTACTTTTTGATATTTTATGTGCACTATGTAATATATATTTACTGTAAGTTTTGATATTTTATTTACAGTATATAAAATGTATTTGGTGTACTTTTAGTTAATATTTCATGTACAATATATGAAATATATTTACTGTACTTTTTGATATTTTATGTACAGTACATAATATATATTTGGTGTCCTTTGATATTTTATTGTATAACTTATATAATATATATTTGCTGTAGATTGTGATATTTTACATAGGGTGTGTAAGATATATTTACTGTTCTTTTTGATATTTTATTTACAGTAAATAACGTTCATTTGGTTTAATTTTTGATATTTCATGTACAGTATATTTAATATAATTACTGCAGTTTTTGATAGTTTATTTACAGTATATATAACACATATTTGGTGTACTTTTTGATATTTTATGTACAGAATGTGATATATATTTACTGTAATTTTTGATATTTTATTTACACTATATAAAATGTATTTGGTGTACTTTTAGTTAATATTATATGTACAATACATGAAATATATTTACTGTAATTTTTGATATTTTATGTAGAGTATAGAAGATATATTTGGTGTCCTTTTGATATTTTATGTAAATTACATAATATATATTTGTTGTAGTTTGTGATATTTTACATAGGGTGTGTAATATATATTTACTGTAATTTTTGATATTTTATTTACAGTAAATAATATACATTTGGTGTAATTTTTGATATTTTATGTACAGTATATTAACTATATTTACTGTAGTTTTTGATTGTTTATTTACAGTATATATAACACATATTTGGTGTACTTTTTGATATTTTATGTACAGTATGTAATATATATTTACTGTAATTGTTGATAATTTATTTACAGTATATAAAATGTATTTGGTGTACTTTTAGTTAATATTATATATACAATATATGAAATATATTTACTGTACTTTTTGATATTTTATGTACAGTATGGAAGATATATTTGGTGTCCTTTTGATATTTTATGTAAATTATATAATATATATTTGGTGTAGTTTGTGATATTTTACATAGGGTGTGTAATATATATTTACTGTACTTTTTGGTATTTTATTTACAGTAAATAATATACATTTGGTGTAATTTTTGATATTTTATGTACAGTACATTAAATATAATTACTGTAGTTTTTGATAGTTTATTTACAGTATATATAACACATATTTGGTGTACTTTTTGATATTTTATGTACAGTATGTAACATATATTTACTGTAATTTTTGATAATATATTTACAGTATACAAAATGTATTTGGTGTACTTTTAGTTAATATTATATGTACAATATATGAAATATACTTACTGTACTTTTTGATATTTTATGTACAGTATAGAAGATATATTTGGTGTCCTTTTGATATTTTATGTAAATTATGTAATATATATTTGGTGTAGATTGTGATATTTTACATATGGTGTGCAATATATATTTACTGTAATTTTTGATATTTTATTTACAGTAAATAATATACATTTGGTGTAATTTTTGATATTTTATGTACAGTATATTAAATATAATTACTGTAGTATTTTATAGTTTATTTACAGTATATATAACACATATTTGGTGTACTTTTTGATAGTTTATGTACAGTATGTAATATATATTTACTGTACTTTTTGATATTTTATTTACAGTATATAAAATGTATTTGGTGTACTTTTAGTTAATATTATATGTACAATATATGAAATATATTTACTGTACATTTTGATATTTTATGTACAGTATAGAAGATATATTTGGTGTCCTTTTGATATTTTATGTAAATTATATAATATATATTTGGTGTAGATTGTGATATTTTACATAGGGTGTGTAAGATATATTTACTGTTCTTTTTGATATTTTATTTACAGTAAATAACGTAAATTTGGTTTAATTTTTGATATTTCATGTACAGTATATTTAATATAATTACTGCAGTTTTTGATAGTTTATTTACAGTATATAAAACACAAATTTCGTGTACTTTTTGATATTTTATGTACAGAATGTAATATATATTTACTGTACATTTTGATAATTTATTTACAGTATATAAAATGCATTTGGTGTACTTTTAGTTAATATTATATGTACAATATATGAAATATATTTACTGTACATTTTGATATTTCATGTTCAGTATATAAGATATATTTGGTGTCCTTTTGATATTTTATGTAAATTATATAATATATATTTGGTGTAGTTTGTGATATTTTACATAGGGTGTGTAATATATATTTACTGTATTTTTGGTATTTTCTTTACAGTAAATAATATATATTTGGTGTAATTTTTGATATTTTATGTACAGTATATTAAATATAATTAGTGTAGTTTTGATAGTTTATTTACAGTATATATAACACATATTTGGTGTACTTTTTGATATTTTATGTACAGTATGTAATATATATTTACTGTAATTTTTGATAATTTATTTACTGTATATAAAATGTATTTGGTGTACTTTTAGTTAATATTATATGTACAATATATGAAATATATTTACTGTACATTTTGATATTTTATGTACAGTATATAATCTATATTTGGTGTCCTTTTGATATTTTATGTAAATTATATAATATATATTTGGTGTAGATTGTGATATTTTACATAGGGTGTGTAATATATATTTACTGTACTTTTTGGTATTTTCTTTACAGTAAATAATATATATTTGGTGTAATTTTTGATATTTTATGTACAGTATATTAAATATAATTAGTGAAGTTTTGATAGTTTATTTACAGTATATATAACACATATTTGGTGTACTTTTTGATATTTTATGTACAGTATGTAATATATATTTACTGTAATTTTTGATAATTTATTTACAGTATATAAAATGAATTTGGTGTACTTTTAGTTAATATTATATATACAATATATGAAATATATTTACTGTACATTTTGATATTTTATGTACAGTATAGAAGATATATTTGGTGTCCTTTTGATATTTTATGTAAATTATATAATATATATTTGGTGAAGTTTGTGATATTTTACATAGGGTGTGTAATATATATTTACTGTACTTTTTGATATTTTATTTACAGTATGTAATATACATTTGGTGTAATTTTTGATATTTTATGTACAGTATATTAAATATAATTAGTGTAGTTTTGATATTTTATTTACAGTATATATAACAAATATTTGGTGTACTTTTTGATATTCTATGTACAGTATGTAATATATGTTTACTGTAATATTTGATAATGTATTTACAGTATATAAAATGTATTTGGTGTACTTTTAGTTAATATTATATGTACAATATGTGAAATATATTTACTGTAGTTTTTGATATTTTATGTACAGTATATAAGATATATTTGGTGTCCTTTTGACATTTTATGTAAATTATATGATATATATTTGGTGTAGATTGTGATATTTTACATAGGGTGTGTAATATATATTTACTGTACTTTTTGATATTTTATTTACAGTAAATAATATACATTTGGTTTAATTTTTGATATTTTATGTACAGTATATTAAATATAATTACTGCAGTTTTTGATAGTTTACTTACAGTATATAAAACACAAATTTGGTGTACTTTTTGATATTTTATGTACAGAATGTAATATATATTTACTGTACATTTTGATATTTTATTTACAGTATATAAAATGTATTTGGTGTACTTTTAGTTAATATTATATGTTCAATATATGAAATATATTTACTGTACATTTTGATATTTCATGTTCAGTATATAAGATATATTTGGTGTCCTTTTGGTATTTTATGTAAATTATATAATATATATTTGGTGTAGTTGGTGATATTTTACATAGGGTGTGTAATATATATTTACTGTACTTTTTGGTATTTTCTTTACAGTAAATAATATACATTTGGTGTAATTTTTGATATTTTATGTACAGTATATTAAATATAATTACTGTAGTTTTTGATAGTTTATTTACATTATATATAACACATATTTGGTGTACTTTTTGATATTTTATGTACAGTATGTAATATATATTTACTGTATTTTTGATATTTTATTTACAGTATATAAAATGTATTTGGTGTACTTTTAGTTAATATTATATGTACAATATAGGAAATATATTTACTGTACATTTTGATATTTTATGTACACTATATAAGATATATTTGGTGTCCTTTTGATATTCTATGTAAATTATATAATATATATTTGGTGTAGTTTGTGATATTTTACAAAGGGTGTGTAAGATATATTTAGTGTATTTTTGATATTTTATTTACAGTAAATAATATACATTTGGTGTAATTTTTGATATTTTATGTACAGTATGTTAAATATAATTACTGCAGTTTTTGATAGTTTATTTACAGTATATATAACACATATTTGGTGTACTTTTTGATATTTTATGTACAGAATGTAATATATATTTACTGTACTTTTGATATTTTATTTACAGTATATAAAATGTATTTGGTGTACTTTTAGTTAATATTATATGTACAATATATGAAATATATTTACTGTACATTTTGATATTGCATGTTCAGTATATAAGATATATTTGGTGTCCTTTTGATATTTTATGTAAATTATATAATATATATTTGGTGTAGTTTGTGATATTTTACATAGGGTGTGTAATATATATTTACTGTACTTTTTGGTATTTTCTTTACAGTAAATAATATATATTTGGTGTAATTTTTGATATTTTATGTACAGTATATTAAATATAATTAGTGTAGTTTTGATAGTTTATTTACATTATATATAACACATATTTGGTGTACATTTTGATATATTATGTACAGTATGTAATATATATTTACTGTAATTTTTGATAATTTATTTACTGTATATAAAATGTATTTGGTGTACTTTTAGTTAATATTATATGTACAATATATGAAATATATTTACTGTACATTTTGATATTTTATGTACAGTATATAATCTATATTTGGTGTCCTTTTGATATTTTATGTAAATTATATAATATATATTTGGTGTAGATTGTGATATTTTACATAGGGTGTGTAATATATATTTACTGTACTTTTTGGTATTTTCTTTACAGTAAATAATATATATTTGGTGTAATTTTTGATATTTTATGTACAGTATATTAAATATAATTAGTGTAGTTTTGATAGTTTATTTACAGTATATATAACACATATTTGGTGTACTTTTTGATATTTTATGTACAGTATGTAATATATATTTACTGTAATTTTTGATAATTTATTTACAGTATATAAAATGAATTTGGTGTACTTTTAGTTAATATTATATATACAATATATGAAATATATTTACTGTACATTTTGATATTTTATGTACAGTATAGAAGATATATTTGGTGTCCTTTTGATATTTTATGTAAATTATATAATATATATTTGGTGAAGTTTGTGATATTTTACATAGGGTGTGTAATATATATTTACTGTACTTTCTGATATTTTATTTACAGTATATAATATACATTTGGTGTAATTTTTGATATTTTATGTACAGTATATTAAATATAATTAGTGTAGTTTTGATAGTTTATTTACAGTATATATAACACATATTTGGTGTACTTTTTGATATTTTATGTACAGTATGTAATATATGTTTACTGTAATATTTGATAATGTATTTACAGTATATAAAATGTATTTGGTGTACTTTTAGTTAATATTATATGTACAATATATGAAATATATTTACTGTAGTTTTTGATATTTTATGTACAGTATATAAGATATATTTGGTGTCCTTTTGATATTTTATGTAAATTATATGACATATATTTGGTGTAGATTGTGATATTTTACGTAGGGTGTGTAATACATATTTACTGTACTTTTTGATATTTTATTTACAGTAAATAATATACATTTGGTTTAATTTTTGATATTTTATGTACAGTATATTAAATATAATTACTGCAGTTTTTGATAGTTTACTTACAGTATATAAAACACAAATTTGGTGTACTTTTTGATATTTTATGTACAGAATGTAATATATATTTACTGTACATTTTGATATTTTATTTACAGTATATAAAATGTATTTGGTGTACTTTTAGTTAATATTATATGTTCAATATATGAAATATATCTACTGTACATTTTGATATTTCATGTTCAGTATATAAGATATATTTGGTGTCCTTTTGGTATTTTATGTAAATTATATAATATATATTTGGTGTAGTTGGTGATATTTTACATAGGGTGTGTAATATATATTTACTGTACTTTTTGGTATTTTCTTTACAGTAAATAATATACATTTGGTGTAATTTTTGATATTTTATGTACAGTATATTAAATATAATTACTGTAGTTTTTGATAGTTTATTTACATTATATATAACACATATTTGGTGTACTTTTTGATATTTTATGTACAGTATGTAATATATATTTACTGTATTTTTGATATTTTATTTACAGTATATAAAATGTATTTGGTGTACTTTTAGTTAATATTATATGTACAATATAGGAAATATATTTACTGTACATTTTGATATTTTATGTACACTATATAAGATATATTTGGTGTCCTTTTGATATTGTATGTAAATTATATAATATATATTTGGTGTAGTTTGCGATATTTTACAAAGGGTGTGTAAGATATATTTAGTGTATTTTTGATATTTTATTTACAGTAAATAATATACATTTGGTGTAATTTTTGATATTTTATGTACAGTATGTTAAATATAATTACTGCAGTTTTTGATAGTTTATTTACAGTATATATAACACATATTTGGTGTACTTTTTGATATTTTATGTACAGAATGTAATATATATTTACTGTACTTTTGATATTTTATTTACAGTATATAAAATGTATTTGGTGTACTTTTAGTTAATATTATATGTACAATATATGAAATATATTTACTGTACATTTTGATATTGCATGTTCAGTATATAAGATATATTTGGTGTCCTTTTGATATTTTATGTAAATTATATAATATATATTTGGTGTAGTTTGTGATATTTTACATAGGGTGTGTAATATATATTTACTGTACTTTTTGGTATTTTCTTTACAGTAAATAATATATATTTGGTGTAATTTTTGATATTTTATGTACAGTATATTAAATATAATTAGTGTAGTTTTGATAGTTTATTTACATTATATATAACACATATTTGGTGTACATTTTGATATATTATGTACAGTATGTAATATATATTTACTGTAATTTTTGATAATTTATTTACTGTATATAAAATGTATTTGGTGTACTTTTAGTTAATATTATATGTACAATATATGAAATATATTTACTGTACATTTTGATATTTTATGTACAGTATATAATCTATATTTGGTGTCCTTTTGATATTTTATGTAAATTATATAATATATATTTGGTGTAGATTGTGATATTTTACATAGGGTGTGTAATATATATTTACTGTACTTTTTGGTATTTTCTTTACAGTAAATAATATATATTTGGTGTAATTTTTGATATTTTATGTACAGTATATTAAATATAATTAGTGTAGTTTTGATAGTTTATTTACAGTATATATAACACATATTTGGTGTACTTTTTGATATTTTATGTACAGTATGTAATATATATTTACTGTAATTTTTGATAATTTATTTACAGTATATAAAATGAATTTGGTGTACTTTTAGTTAATATTATATATACAATATATGAAATATATTTACTGTATTTTTGATATTTTATGTACAGTATAGAAGATATATTTGGTGTCCTTTTGATATTTTATGTAAATTATATAATATATATTTGGTGTAGTTTGTGATATTTTACATAGGGTGTGTAATTTATATTTACTGTAGTTTTTGATATTTTATTTAGAGTATATAATATACATTTGGTGTAATATTTGATATTTTATGTACAGTATATTAAATATAATTACTGTAGTTTTTGATAGTTTATTTCCAGTATATATAACACATATTTGGTGTACTTTTTGATATTTTATGTACAGTATGTAATATATATTTACTGTAATTTTTGATAATTTATTTACAGTATACAAAATGTATTTGGTGTACTTTTAGTTAATATTATATGTACAATATATGAAATATATTTACTGTATTTTTTGATATTTTATGTACAGTATAGAAGATATATTTGGTGTCCGTTTGATATATTATGTAAATTATATAATATATATTTGGTGTAGATTGTGATATTTTACATATGGTGTGCAATATATATTTACTGTACTTTTTGATATTTTATTTACAGTAAATAATATACATTTGGTGTAATTTTTGATATTTTATGTACAGTATATTAAATATAATTACTGTAGTATTTTATAGTTTATTTACAGTATATATAACACATATTTGGTGTACTTTTTGATATTTTATGTAGAGTATGTAATATATATTTACTGTACTTTTTGATATTTTATTTACAGTATATAAAATGTGTTTGGTGTACTTTTAGTTAATATTATATGTACAATATATGAAATATATTTACTGTACATTTTGATATTTTATGTACAGTATAGAAGATATATTTGGTGTCCTTTTGATATTTTCTGTAAATTATAAAATATATATTTGGTGTAGATTGTGATATTTTACATAGGGTGTGTAAGATATATTTACTGTTCTTTTTGATATTTTATTTACGGTAAATAACGTACATTTGGTTTAATTTTTGATATTTCATGTACAGTATATTTAATATAATTACTGCAGTTTTTGATAGTTTATTTACAGTATATATAACACATATTTGGTGTACTTTTTGATATTTTATGTACAGAATGTGATATATATTTACTGTAATTTTTGATATTTTATTTACAGTATATAAAATGTATTTGGTGTACTTTTAGTTAACATTATATGTACAATACATGAAATATATTTACTCTAATTTTTGATATATTATGTAGAGTATAGAAGATATATTTGGTGTCCTTTTGATATTTTATGTAAATTACATAATATATATTTGTTGTAGTTTGTGATATTTTACATAGGGTGTGTAATATATATTTACTGTAATTTTTGATATTTTATTTACAGTAAATAATATACATTTGGTGTAATTTTTGATATTTTATGTACAGTATATTAACTATATTTACTGTAGTTTTTGATTGTTTATTTACAGTATATATAACACATATTTTGTGTACTTTTTGATATTTTATGTACAGTATGTAATATATATTTACTGTAATTGTTGATAATTTATTTACAGTATATAAAATGTATTTGGTGTACTTTTAGTTAATATTATATGTACAATATATGAAATATATTTACTGTACATTTTGATATTTTATGTACAGTATAGAAGATATATTTGGTGTCCTTTTGATATTTTATGTAAATTACATAATATATATTTGGTGAAGTTTGTGATATTGTACATAGGGTGTGTAATATATATTTACTGTACTTTTTGATATTTTATTTACAGTATATAATATGTATTTGGTGTACTTTTAGTTAACATTATATGTACAATATATGAAATCTATTTACTGTAATTTTGATATTTTATGTACAGTATATAAGATATATTTGGTGTCCTTTTGATATTTTATGTAAATTATATAATATATATTTGGTGTAGATTGTGATATTTTACATAGGGTGTGTAAGATATATTTACTGTACTTTTTGATATTTTATTTACAGTAAATAATATACATTTGGTGAAATTTTTGATATTTTATGTACAGTATATTAAACATAATTACTGCAGTTTTTGATAGTTTATTTACAGTATATATAACACATATTTGGTGTACTTTTTGATATTTTATGTACAGAATGTAATATATATTTACTGTACTTTTGATATTTTATTTACAGCATATAAAATGTATTTGGTGTACTTTTAGTTAATATTATATGTACAATATATGAAATATATTTACTGTACATTTTGATATTTCATGTTCAGTATATAAGGTATATATGGTGTCCTTTTGATATTTTATGTAAATTATATAATATATATTTGGTGTAGTTTGTGATATTTTACATAGGGTGTGTAAGATATATTTACTGTACTTTTTGATATTTTATTTACAGTAAATAATATACATTTGGTGTAATTTTTGATATTTTATGTACAGTATATTAAATATAATTACTGCAGTTTTTGATAGTTTATTTACAGTATATATAACACATATTTGGTGTACTTTTTGATATTTTATGTACAGAATGTAATATATATTTACTGTACTTTTGATATATTATTTACAGTATATAAAATGTGTTTTGTGTACTTTTAGTTAATATTATATGTAGAATATATGAAATATATTTACTGTACTTTTTGATATTTCATGTTCAGTATATAAGGTATATTTGGTGTCCTTTTGATATTTTATGTAAATTATAAAATATATATTTGGTGTAGTTTGTGATATTTTACATAGGGTGTGTAATATATATTTACTGTACTTTTTGGTATTTTCTTTACAGTAAATAATATATATTTGGTGTAATTTTTGATATTTTATATACAGTATATTAAATATAATTAGTGTAGTTTTGATAGTTTATTTACAGTATATATTACACATATTTGGTGTACTTTTTGATATTTTATGTACAGTATGTAATATATATTTACTGTATTTTTGATATTTTATTTACAGTATATAAAATGTATTTGGTGTACTTTCAGTTAATATTATATGTACAATATAGGAAATATATTTACTGTACATTTTGATATTTTATGTACACTATATAAGATATATTTGGTGCCCTTTTGATATTTTATGTAAATTATATAATATATATTTGGTGTAGATTGTGATATTTTACATAGGGAGTGTAAGATACATTTACTGTACTTTTTGATATTTTATTTACAGTAAATAACATTCCTTTGGTGTAATTTTTGATATTTTATGTACAGTATATTAAATATAATTACTGCAGTTTTTGATAGTTTATTTACAGTATATATTACACATATTTGGTGTACTTTTTGATATTTTATGTACAGTATGTAATATATATTTACTGTATTTTTGATATTTTATTTACAGTATATAAAATGTATTTGGTGTACTTTTAGTTAATGTTATATGTACAATATTGGAAATATATTTACTGTACATTTTGATATTTTATGTACACTATATTAGATATATTTGGTGTCCTTTTGATATTTTATGAAAATTATATAATATATTTTTGGTGTAGATTGTGATATTTTACATAGGGTGTGTAAGATATATTTACTGTACTTTTTGATATTTTATTTACAGTAAATAATATACATTTGGTGTAATTTTTGATATTTTATGTACAGTATATTAAATATAATTACTGCAGTTTTTGATAGTTTATTTACAGTATATAAAACACAAATTTGGTGTACTTTTTGATATTTTATGTACAGAATGTAATATATATTTACTGTACATTTTGATATTTTATTTACAGTATATAAAATGTATTTGGTGTACTTTTAGTTAATATTATATGTACAATATATGAAATCTATTTACTGTACATTTTGATATTTCATGTTCAGTATATAAGATATATTTGGTGTCCTTTTGATACTTTATGTAAATTATATAATATATATTTGGTGAAGTTTGTGATATTTTACATAGGGTGTGTAATATATATTTACTGTACATTTTGATATTTTATTTACAGTATAAAATATACATTTGGTGTAATTTTTGATATTTTATGTACAGTATTTTAAATATAATTACTGTAGTTTTTGATAGTTTATTTACAGTATATATTACACATATTTGGTGTACTTTTTGATATTTTATGTACAGTATGTAATATATATTTACTGTATTTTTGATATTTTATTTACAGTATATAAAATGTATTTGGTGTACTTTTAGTTAATGTTATATGTACAATATTGGAAATATATTTACTGTACATTTTGATATTTTATGTACACTATATAAGATATATTTGGTGTCCTTTTGATATTTTATGTAAATTATATAATATATTTTTGGTGTAGATTGTGATATTTTACATAGGGTGTGTAAGATATATTTACTGTACTTTTTGATAATTTATTTACAGTAAATAATATACATTTGGTTTAATTTTTGATATTTTATGTACAGTATATTAAATATAATTACTGCAGTTTTTGATAGTTTATTTACAGTATATAAAACACAAATTTGGTGTACTTTTTGATATTTTATGTACAGAATGTAATATATATTTACTGTACATTTTGATATTTTATTTACAGTATATAAAATGTATTTGGTGTACTTTTAGTTAATATTATATGTACAATATATGAAATATATTTACTGTACATTTTGATATTTCATGTTCAGTATATAAGATATATTTGGTGTCCTTTTGATATTTTATGTAAATTATATAATATATATTTGGTGTAGTTTGTGATATTTTACATAGGGTGTGTAATATATATTTACTGTACTTTTTGGTATTTTCTTTACAGTAAATAATATATATTTGGTGTAATTTTTGATATTTTATGTACAGTTTATTAAATATAATTAGTGAAGTTTTGATAGTTTATTTACATTATATATAACACATATTTGGTGTACTTTTTGATATATTATGTACAGTATGTAATATATATTTACTGTAATTTTTGATAATTTATTTACTGTATATAAAATGTATTTGGTGTACTTTAAGTTAATATTATATGTACAATATATGAAATATATTTACTGTACATTTTGATATTTTATGTACAGTATAATATATATATTTGGTGTCCTTTTGATATTTTATGTAAATTATATAATATATATTTGGTGTAGATTGTGATATTTTACATAGGGTGTGTAATATATATTTACTGTACTTTTTGATATTTTATTTACAGTAAATAATATACATTTGGTGTAATTTTTGATATTTTATGTACAGTATATTAAATATAATTAGTGTAGTTTTGATAGTTTATTTACAGTATATATAACACATATTTGGTGTACTTTTTGATATTTTATGTACAGTATGTAATATATATTTACTGTAATTTTTGATAATTTATTTACAGTATATAAAATGTATTTGGTGTACTTTTAGTTAATATTATATATACAATATATGAAATATATTTACTGTACATTTTGATATTTTATGTACAGTATATAAGATATATTTGGTGTCCTTTTGATATTTTATGTAAATTATATAATATATATTTGGTGAAGTTTGTGATATTTTACATAGGGTGTGTAATATATATTTATTGTACTTTTTGATATTTTATTTACAGTATATAATATACATTCGGTGTAATTTTTTATATTTTATGTACAGTATATTTAATATAATTAGTGTAGTTTTAATAGTTTATTTACAGTATATATAACACATATTTGGTGTACTTTTTGATATTTTTTGTACAGTATGTAATATAGATTTACTGTAATTTTTGATAATTTATTTACAGTATATGAAATGTATTTGGTGTACTTTTAGATAATATTATATGTACAATATATGAAATATATTTACTGTACTTTTTGATATTTTATGTACAGTATATAAGATATATTTGGTGTCCTTTTGATATTTTATGTAAATTATATAATATATATTTGGTGTAGATTGTGATATTTTACATAGGGTGTGTAATATATATTTACTGTACTTTTTGATATTTTATTTACAGTAAATAATATACATTTGGTTTAACTTTTGATATTTTATGTACAGTATATTAAATATAATTACTGCAGTTTTTGATAGTTTATTTACAGTATATAAAACACAAATTTGGTGTACTTTTTGATATTTTATGTACAGAATGTAATATATATTTACTGTACATTTTGATAATTTATTTACAGTATATAAAATGTATTTGGTGTACTTTTAGTTAATATTATATGTACAATATATGAAATATATTTACTGTACATTTTGATATTTCATGTTCAGTATATAAGATATATTTGGTGTCCTTTTGATATTTTATGTAAATTATATAATATATATTTGGTGTAGTTTGTGATATTTTACATAGGGTGTGTAATATATATTTACTGTATTTTTGGTATTTTCTTTACAGTAAATAATATATATTTGGTGTAATTTTTGATATTTTATGTACAGTATATTAAATATAACTAGTGTAGTTTTGATAGTTTATTTACAGTATATATAACACATATTTGGTGTACTTTTTGATATTTTATGTACAGTATGTAATATATATACTGTAATTTTTGATAATTTATTTACTGTATATAAAATGTATTTGGTGTACTTTTAGTTAATATTATATGTACAATATATGAAATATATTTACTGTATATTTTGATATTTTATGTACAGTATATAATCTATATTTGGTGTCCTTTTGATATTTTATGTAAATTATATAATATATATTTGGTGTAGATTGTGATATTTTACATAGGGTGTGTAATATATATTTACTGTACTTTTTGGTATTTTCTTTACAGTAAATAATATATATTTGGTGTAATTTTTGATATTTTATGTACAGTATATTAAATATAATTAGTGTAGTTTTGATAGTTTATTTACAGTATATATAACACATATTTGGTGTACTTTTTGATATTTTATGTACAGTATGTAATATATATTTACTGTAATTTTTGATAATTTATTTACAGTATATAAAATGTATTTGGTGTACTTTTAGTTAATATTATATATACAATATATGAAATATATTTACTGTACATTTTGATATTTTATGTACAGTATATAAGATATATTTGGTGTCCTTTTGATATTTTATGTAAATTATATAATATATATTTGGTGAAGTTTGTGATATTTTACATAGGTTGTGTAATATATATTTATTGTACTTTTTGATATTTTATTTACAGTATATAATATACATTCGGTGTAATTTTTTATATTTTATGTACAGTATATTTAATATAATTAGTGTAGTTTTAACAGTTTATTTACAGTATATATAACACATATTTGGTGTACTTTTTGATATTTTTTGTACAGTATGTAATATAGATTTACTGTAATTTTTGATAATTTATTTACAGTATATGAAATGTATTTGGTGTACTTTTAGTTAATATTATATGTACAATATATGAAATATATTTACTGTACTTTTTGATATTTTATGTACAGTATATAAGATATATTTGGTGTCCTTTTGATATTTTATGTAAATTATATAATATATATTTGGTGTAGATTGTGATATTTTACATAGGGTGTGTAATATATATTTAGTGTACTTTTTGATATTTTATTTACAGTAAATAATATACATTTGGTTTAATTTTTGATATTTTATGTACAGTATATTAAATATAATAACTGCAGTTTTTGATAGTTTATTTACAGTATATAAAACACAAATTTGGTGTACTTTTTGATATTTTATTTACAGAATGTAATATATATTTACTGTACATTTTGATAATTTATTTACAGTATATAAAATGTATTTGGTGTACTTTTAGTTAATATTATATGTACAATATATGAAATATATTTACTGTACATTTTGATAATTCATGTTCAGTATATAAGATATATTTGGTGTCCTTTTGACATTTTATGTAAATTATATAATATATATTTGGTGTAGTTTGTGATATTTTACATAGGGTGTGTAATATATATTTACTGTATTTTTGGTATTTTCTTTACAGTAAATAACATATATTTGGTGTAATTTTTGATATTTTATGTACAGTATATTAAATATAATTAGTGTAGTTTTGATAGTTTATTTACAGTATATATAACACATATTTGGTGTACTTTTTGATATTTTATGTACAGTATGTAATATATATACTGTAATTTTTGATAATTTATTTACTGTATATAAAATGTATTTGGTGTACTTTTAGTTAATATTATATGTACAATATATGAAATATATTTACTGTACATTTTGATATTTTATGTACAGTATATAATCTATATTTGGTGTCCTTTTGATATTTTATGTAAATTATATAATATATATTTGGTGTAGATTGTGATATTTTACATAGGGTGTGTAATATATATTTACTGTACTTTTTGGTATTTTCTTTACAGTAAATAATATATATTTGTTGTAATTTTTGATATTTTATGTACAGTATATTAAATATAATTAGTGTAGTTTTGATAGTTTATTTACAGTATATATAACACATATTTGGTGTACTTTTTGATATTTTATGTACAGTATGTAATATATACTTACTGTAATTTTTGATAATTTATTTACAGTATATAAAATGAATTTGGTGTACTTTTAGTTAATATTATATATACAATATATGAAATATATTTACTGTACATTTTGATATTTTATGTACAGTATAGAAGATATATTTGGTGTCCTTTTGATATTTTATGTAAATTATATAATATATATTTGGTGAAGTTTGTGATATTTTACATAGGGTGTGTAATATATATTTACTGTACTTTTTGATATTTTATTTACCGTATATAATATACATTTGGTGTAATTTTTGATATTTTATGTACAGTATATTAAATATAATTAGTGTAGTTTTGATAGTTTATTTACAGTATATATAACACATATTTGGTGTACTTTTTGATATTTTATGTACAGTATGTAATATATGTTTACTGTAATTTTTGATAATGTATTTACAGTATATAAAATGTATTTGGTGTACATTTAGTTAATATTATATGTACAATATATGAAATATATTTACTGTAGTTTTTGATATTTTATGTACAGTATATAAGATATATTTGGTGTCCTTTTGATATTTTATGTAAATTATATGATATATATTTGGTGTAGATTGTGATATTTTACATAGGGTGTGTAATATATATTTACTGTACTTTTTGATATTTTATTTACAGTAAATAATATACATTTGGTTTAATTTTTGATATTTTATGTACAGTATATTAAATATAATTACTGCAGTTTTTGATAGTTTATTTACACTATATAAAACAAAAATTTGGTGTACTTTTTGATATTTTATGTACAGAATGTAATATATATTTACTGTACATTTTGATAATTTATTTACAGTATATAAAATGTATTTGGTGTACTTTTAGTTAATATTATATGTACAATATATGAAATATATTTACTGTACATTTTGATATTTCATGTTCAGTATATAAGATATACTTGGTGTCCTTTTGATATTTTATGTAAATTATATAATATATATTTGGTGTAGTTTGTGATATTTTACATATGGTGTGTAATATATATTTACTGTACATTTTGATATTTTATTTACACTATATAAAATGTATTTGGTGTACCTTTAGTTAATATTATATGTACAATATATGAAATATATTTACTGTACATTTGATAATTTATGTATAGTATATAAGATATATTTGGTGTCCTTTTGATATTTTATGTGAATTTTATAATAGATATTTGGTGTAGTTTTTGAGATTTTACATAGGGTGTGTAATATATATTTACTGTAATTTTTGATATTTTATTTACAGTAAATAATATACATTTGGTGTAATTTTTGATGTTTTATGTACAGTATATTAAATATAATTACTGAAGTTTTTGATTGTTGATTTACAGTATATATAACACATATTTGGTGTACTTTTTGATATTTTATGTACAGTATATAATATATGTTTACTGTAATTTTTGATAATTTATTTACAGTATATAAAATGTATTTGGTGTACTTTTAGTTAATATTATATGTACAATATATGAAATATATTTACTCTAATTTTTGATATTTTATGAACAGTATAGAAGATATATTTGGTGTCCTTTTGATATTTTATGTCAATTATATAATATATATTTGGTGTAGTTTGTGATATTTTACATAGGGTGTGTAATATATATTTACTGTACTTTTTGATATTTTATGTACAGTATATAATAAATATTTGGTGTCCTTTTGATATTTTATGTGAATTTTATAATAGATATTTGGTGTAGTTTTTGATATTTTACATAGGGTGTGTAATATATATTTACTGTAATTTTTGATATTTTATTTACAGTAAATAATATACATTTGGTGTAATTTTTGATATTTTATGTACAGTATATTAAATATAATTACTGTAGTTTTTGATAGTTTATTTACAGTATATATAACACATATTTGGTGTAATTTTTGATACTTTATATACAGTATGTAATATATATTTACTGTAATTTTTGATAATTTATTTACAGTATATAAAATGTATTTGGTGTACTTTTAGTTAATATTATATATACAATATATGAAATATTTTTACTGTACATTTTGATATTTTATGTACAGTATAGAAGATATAATTGGTGTCCTTTTGATATTTTATGTAAATTATATAATATATATTTGGTGAAGTTTGTGATATTTTACATAGGGTGTGTAATATATATTTACTGTACATTATGATATTTTATTTACAGTATATAATATACATTTGGTGTAATTTTTGATATTTTATGTACAGTATATTAAATATAATTGCAGTAGTTTTTGATAGTTTATTTACAGTATATATTACACATATTTGGTGTACTTTTTGATATTTTATGTACAGTATGTAATATATATTTACTGTACTTTTTGATATTTTATTTACTGTATATAAAATGTATTTGGTGTACTTTTAGTTAATATTATATGTACAATATATGAAATATATTTACTGTACATTTTGATATTTTATGTACACTATATAAGATATATTTGGTGTCCTTTTGATATTTTATGTAAATTATATAATATATATTTGGTGTAGATTGTGATATTTTACATATGGTGTGTAATATATATTGACTGTACATTTTGATATTTTATTTACACTATATAAAATGTATTTGGTGTACTTTTAGTTAATATTATATGTACAATATATGAAATATATTTACTGTACATTTGATAATTTATGTACAGTATATAAGATATATTTGGTGTCCTTTTGATATTTTATGTGAATTTTATAATATATATTTGGTGTAGTTTTTGATATTTTATGTAGGGTGTGTAATATATATTTACTGTAATTTTTGATATTTTATTTACAGAAAATAATATACATTTGGTGTAATTTTTGATATTTTATGTACAGTATATTAAATATAATTACTGTAGTTTTTGATTGTTTATTTACAGTATATATAACACATATTTGGTGTACTTTTTGATATTTTATGTACAGTATGTAATATATGTTTACTGTAATTTTTGATAATTTATTTACAGTATATAAAATGTATTTGGTGTACTTTTAGTTAATATTATATGTACAATATATGAAATATATTTACTGTAATTTTTGATATTTTATGAACAGTATAGAAGATATATTTGGTGTCCTTTTGATATTTTATGTCAATTATATAATATATATTTGGTGTAGTTTGTGATATTTTACATAGGGTGTGTAATATATATTTACTGTATTTTTGATATTTTATGTACAGTATATAATAAATATTTGGTGACCTTTTGATATTTTATGTAAATTATATAATATATATTTGGTGTAGATTGTGATATTTTACATATGGTGTGTAATATATATTTAGTGTACATTTTGATATTTTATTTACACTATATAAAATGTATTTGGTGTACTTTTAGTTAATATTATATGTACAATATATGAAATATATTTACTGTACATTTGATAATTTATGTACAGTATTTAAGATATATTTGGTGTCCTTTTGATATTTTATGTGAATTTTATAATATAAATTTGGTGTAGTTTTTGATATTTTACATAGGGTGTGTAATATATATTTACTGTAATTTTTGATATTTTATTTACAGTAAATAATATACATTTGGTGTAATTTTTGATATTTTATGTACAGTATATTAAATATAATTACTGTAGTTTTTGATTGTTTATTTACAGTATATATAACACATATTTGGTGTACTTTTTGATATTTTATGTACAGTATGTAATATATGTTTACTGTAATTTTTGATAATTTATTTACAGTATATAAAATGTATTTGGTGTACTTTTAGTTAATATTATATGTACAATATATGAAATATATTTACTGTAATTTTTGATATTTTATGAACAGTATAGAAGATATATTTGGTGTCCTTTTGATATTTTATGTCAATTATATAATATATATTTGGTGTAGTTTGTGATATTTTACATAGGGTGTGTAATATATATTTACTGTACTTTTTGATATTTGATGTAGAGTATATAATAAATATTTGGTGTCCTGTTGATATTTTATGTGAATTTTATAATAGATATTTGGTGTAGTTTTTGATATTTTACATAGTGTGTGTAATATATATTTACTGTAATTTTTGATATTTTATTTACAGTAAATAATATACATTTGTTGTAATTTTTGATATTTTATGTACAGTATATTAAATATAATTACTGTAGTTTTTGATAGTTTATTTACAGTATATATAACACATATTTGGTGTACTTTTTGATATTTTATGTACAGTATGTAATATATATTTACTGTAATTTTTGATATTTTATATACAGTATATAAAATGTATTTGGTGTACTTTTAGTTAATATTATATATACAATATATGAAATATTTTTACTGTACATTTTGATATTTTATGTACAGTATAGAAGATATAATTGGTGTCCTTTTGATATTTTATGTAAATTATATAATATATATTTGGTGAAGTTTGTGATATTTTACATAGGGTGTGTAATATATATTTACTGTACATTATGATATTTTATTTACAGTATATAATATACATTTGGTTTAATTTTTGATATTTTATGTACAGTATATTAAATGTAATTACAGTAGTTTTTGATAGTTTATTTACAGTATATATTACACATATTTGGTGTACTTTTTGATATTTTATGTACAGTATGTAATATATATTTACTGTACTTTTTGATATTTTATTTACTGTATATAAAATGTATTTGGTGTACTTTTAGTTAATATTATATGTACAATATATGAAATATATTTACTGTACATTTTGATATTTTATGTACACTATATAAGATATATTTGGTGTCCTTTTGATATTTTATGTAAATTATATAATATATATTTGGTGTAGATTGTGATATTTTACATATGGTGTGTAATATATATTTACTGTACATTTTGATATTTTATTTACACTATATAAATGTATTTGGTGTACTTTTAGTTAATATTATATGTACAATATATGAAATATATTTACTGTACATTTGATAATTTATGTACAGTATATAAGATATATTTGGTGTCCTTTTGATATTTTATGTGAATTTTATAATATATATTTGGTGTAGTTTTTGATATTTTACGTAGGGTGTGTAATATATATTTACTGTAATTTTTGATATATTATTTACAGAAAATAATATACATTTGGTGTAATTTTTGATATTTTATGTACAGTATATTAAATATAATTATTGTAGTTTTTGATTGTATATTTACAGTATATATAACACATATTTGGTGTACTTTTTGATATTTTATGTACAGTATGTAATATATGTTTACTGTAATTTTTGATAATTTATTTACGGTATATAAAATGTATTTGGTGTACTTTTAGTTAATATTATATGGACAATATATGAAATATATTTACTGTAATTTTTGATATTTTATGAACAGTATAGAAGATATATTTGGTGTCCTTTTGATATTTTATGTAAATTATATAATATATACTTGGTGTAGTTTGTGATATTTTACATAGGGTGTGTAATATATATATACTGTACATTTTGATATTTTTTGTACAGTATATAATAAATATTTGGTGTCCTTTTGATATTTTATGTGAATTTTATAATAGATATTTGGTGTAGTTTTTGATATTTTACATAGGGTGTGTAATATATATTTACTGTAATTTTTGATATTTTATTTACAGTAAATAATATACATTTGGTGTAATTTTTGATATTTTATGTACAGTATATTAAATATAATTACTGTAGTTTTTGATAGTTTATTTACAGTATATATAACACATATTTGGTGTACTTTTTGATATTTTATATACAGTATGTAATATATATTTACTGTAATTTTTGATAATTTATTTACAGTATATAAAATGTATTTTGTGTACTTTTAGTTAATATTATATATACAATATATGAAATATTTTTACTGTACATTTTGATATATTATGTACAGTATAGAAGATATAATTGGTGTCCTTTTGATATTTTATGTAAATTATATAATATATATTTGGTGAAGTTTGTGATATTTTACATAGGGTGTGTAATATATATTTACTGTACTTTATGATATTTTATTTACAGTATATAATATACATTTGGTTTAATTTTTGATATTTTATGTACAGTATATTAAATGTAATTACAGTAGTTTTTGATAGTTTATTTACAGTATATATTACACATATTTGGTGTACTTTTTGATATTTTATGTACAGTAATTAATATATATTTACTGTACTTTTTGATATTTTATTTACTGTATATAAAATGTATTTGGTGTACTTTTAGTTAATATTATATGTACAATATATGAAATATATTTACTGTACATTTTGATAATTTATGTACACTATATAAGATATATTTGGTGTCCTTTTGATATTTTATGTAAATTATATAATATATATTTGGTGTAGATTGTGATATTTTACATATGGTGTGTAATATATATTTACTGTACATTTTGATATTTTATTTACACTATATAAAATGTATTTGGTGTACTTTTAGTTAATATTATATGTACAATATATGAAATATATTTACTGTACATTTGATAATTTATGTACAGTCTATAAGATATATTTGGTGTCCTTTTGATATTTTATGTGAATTTTATAATATTTATTTGGTGTAGTTTTTGATATTTTACGTAGGGTGTGTAATATATATTTACTGTAATTTTTGATATTTTATTTACAGAAAATAGTATACATTTGGTGTAATTTTTGATATTTTATGTACAGTATATTAAATATAATTATTGTAGTTTTTGATTGTTTATTTACAGTATATATAACACATATTGGTGTACTTTTTGATATTTTATGTACAGTATGTAATATATGTTTACTGTAATTTTTGATAATTTATTTACAGTATATAAAATGTATTTGGTGTACTTTTAGTTAATATTATATGTACAATATATGAAATATATTTACTGTAATTTTTGATATTTTATGAACAGTATAGAAGATATATTTGGTGTCCTTTTGATATTTTATGTAAATTATATAATATACACTTGGTGTAGTTTGTGATATTTTACATAGGGTGTGTAATATATATTTACTGTACATTTTGATATTTTTTGTACAGTATTTAATAAATATTTGGTGTCCTTTTGATATTTTATGTGAATTTTAAAATAGATATTTGGTGTAGTTTTGATATTTTACATAGGGTGTGTAATATATATTTACTGTACTTTTTGATATTTTATTTACAGTAAATAATATACATTTGGTTTAATTTTTGATATTTTATGTACAGTATATTAAATATAATTACTGCAGTTTTTGATAGTTTATTTACAGTATATAAAACACAAATTTGGTGTACTTTTTGATATTTTATGTACAGAATGTAATATATATTTACTGTACATTTTGATAATTTATTTACAGTATATAAAATGTATTTGGTGTACTTTTAGTTAATATTATATGTACAATATATGAAATATATTTACTGTACATTTTGATATTTCATGTTCAGTATATAAGATATATTTGGTGTCCTTTTGATATTTTATGTAAATTATATAATATATATTTGGTGTAGTTTGTGATATTTTACATAGGGTGTGTAATATATATTTACTGTATTTTTGGTATTTTCTTTACAGTAAATAATATATATTTGGTGTAATTTTTGATATTTTATGTACAGTATATTAAATATAATTAGTGTAGTTTTGATAGTTTATTTACAGTATATATAACGCATATTTGGTGTACTTTTTGATATTTTATGTACAGTATGTAATATATATTTACTGTAATTTTTGATAATTTATTTACTGTATATAAAATGTATTTGGTGTACTTTTAGTTAATATTATATGTACAATATATGAAATATATTTACTGTACTTTTTGATATTTTATGTACAGTATATAATCTATATTTGGTGTCCTTTTGATATTTTATGTAAATTATATAATATATATTTGGTGTAGATTGTGATATTTTACATAGGGTGTGTAATATATATTTACTGTACTTTTTGGTGTTTTCTTTACAGTAAATAATATATATTTGGTGTAATTTTTGATATTTTATGTACAGTATATTAAATATAATTAGTGAAGTTTTGATAGTTTATTTACAGTATATATAACACATATTTGGTGTACTTTTTGATATTTTATGTACAGTATGTAATATATATTTACTGTAATTTTTGATAATTTATTTACAGTATATAAAATGAATTTGGTGTACTTTTAGTTAATATTATATATACAATATATGAAATATATTTACTGTACATTTTGATATTTTATGTACAGTATAGAAGATATATTTGGAGTCCTTTTGATATTTTATGTAAATTATATAATATATATTTGGTGAAGTTTGTGATATTTTACATAGGGTGTGTAATATATATTTAATGTACTTTTTGATATTTTATTTACAGTGTATAATATACATTTGGTTTAATTTTTGATATTTTATGTACAGTATATTAAATATAATTACTGCAGTTTTTGATAGTTTACTTACAGTATATAAAACACAAATTTGGTGTACTTTTTGATATTTTATGTACAGAATGTAATATATATTTACTGTACATTTTGATATTTTATTTACAGTATATAAAATGTATTTGGTGTACTTTTAGTTAATATTTTATGTTCAATATATGAAATATATTTACTGTACATTTTGATATTTCATGTTCAGTATGTAAGATATATTTGGTGTCCTTTTGGTATTTTATGTAAATTATATAATATATATTTGGTGTAATTGGTGATATTTTACATAGGGTGTGTAATATATATTTACTGTACTTTTTGGTATTTTCTTTACAGTAAATAATATACATTTGGTGTAATTTTTGATATTTTATGTACAGTATATTAAATATAATTACTGTAGTTTTTGATAGTTTATTTACATTATATATAACACATATTTGGTGTACTTTTTGATATTTTATGTACAGTATGTAATATATATTTACTGTATTTTTGATATTTTATTTACAGTATATAAAATGTATTTGGTGTACTTTTAGTTAATATTATATGTACAATATAGGAAATATATTTACTGTACATTTTGATATTTTATGTACACTATATAAGATATATTTGGTGTCCTTTTGATATTCTATGTAAATTATATAATATATATTTGGTGTAGTTTGTGATATTTTACATAGGGTGTGTAAGATATATTTAGTGTACTTTTTGATATTTTATTTACAGTAAATAATATACATTTGGTGTAATTTTTGATATTTTATGTACAGTATGTTAAATATAATTACTGCAGTTTTTGATAGTTTATTTACAGTATATATAACACATATTTGGTGTACTTTTTGATATTTTATGTACAGAATGTAATATATATTTACTGTACTTTTGATATTTTATTTACAGTATATAAAATGTATTTGGTGTACTTTTAGTTAATATTATATGTACAATATATGAAATATATTTACTGTACATTTTATTATTGCATGTTCAGTATATAAGATATATTTGGTGTCCTTTTGATATTTTATGTAAATTATATAATATATATTTGGTGTAGTTTGTGATATTTTACATAGGGTGTGTAATATATATTTACTGTACTTTTTGGTATTTTCTTTACAGTAAATAATATATATTTGGTGTAATTTTTGATATTTTATGTACAGTATATTAAATATAATTAGTGTAGTTTTGATAGTTTATTTACATTATATATAACACATATTTGGTGTACATTTTGATATATTATGTACAGTATGTAATATATATTTACTGTAATTTTTGATAATTTATTTACTGTATATAAAATGTATTTGGTGTACTTTTAGTTAATATTATATGTACAATATATGAAATATATTTACTGTACATTTTGATATTTTATGTACAGTATATAATCTATATTTGGTGTCCTTTTGATATTTTATGTAAATTATATAATATATATTTGGTGTAGATTGTGATATTTTACATAGGGTGTGTAATATATATTTACTGTACTTTTTGGTATTTTCTTTACAGTAAATAATATATATTTGGTGTAATTTTTGATATTTTATGTACAGTATATTAAATATAATTAGTGTAGTTTTGATAGTTTATTTACAGTATATATAACACATATTTGATGTACTTTTTGATATTTTATGTACAGTATGTAATATATATTTACTGTAATTTTTGATAATTTATTTACAGTATATAAAATGAATTTGGTGTACTTTTAGTTAATATTATATATACAATATATGAAATATATTTACTGTACATTTTGATATTTTATGTACAGTATAGAAGATATATTTGGTGTCCTTTTGATATTTTATGTAAATTATATAATATATATTTGGTGAAGTTTGTGATATTTTACATAGGGTGTGTAATATATATTTACTGTACTTTTTGATATTTTATTTACAGTATATAATATACATTTGGTGTAATTTTTGATATTTTATGTACAGTATATTAAATATAATTAGTGTAGTTTTGATAGTTTATTTACAGTATATATAACACATATTTGGTGTACTTTTTGATATTTTATGTACAGTATGTACTATATGTTTACTGTAATATTTGATAATGTATTTACAGTATATAAAATGTATTTGGTGTACTTTTAGTTAATATTATATGTACAATATATGAAATATATTTACTGTAGTTTTTGATATTTTATGTACAGTATATAAGATATATTTGGTGTCCTTTTGATATTTTATGTAAATTATATGACATATATTTGGTGTAGATTGTGATATTTTACATAGGGTGTGTAATATATATTTACTGTACTTTTTGATATTTTATTTACAGTAAATAATATACATTTGGTTTAATTTTTGATATTTTATGTACAGTATAGAAGATATATTTGGTGTACTTTTGATATATTATGTAAATTATAAAATATATATTTGGTGTAGTTTGTGATATTTTACATAGGGTGTGTAATGTATATTTACTGTACTTTTTGATATTTTATTTACAGTGTATAATATACATTTGGTGTAATTTTTGATATTTAATGTTCAGTATATTAAATATAATTACTGTAGTTTTTGATAGTTTATTTACAGTATATATAACACATATTTGGTGTACTTTTTGATATTTTATGTACAGTATGTAATATATATTTACTGTACTTTTTGATATTTTATTTTCAGTATACAAAATGTATTTGGTGTACTTTTAGTTAATAATATATGTACAATGTATGAAATATATATGCTGTACTTTTTGATATTTCATGTTCAGTATATAAGGTATATTTGGTGTCCTTTTGATATATTATGTAAATTATATAATATATATATGATGTAGTTTCTGATATTTTACATAGGGTGTGTAATACATATTTACTGTACTTTTTGATATTTTATTTACAGTAAATAATATATATTTGGTGTAATTTTTGATATTTTATGTACAGTATATTAAATATAATTAGTGTAGTTTTGATAGTTTATTTACAGTATATATAACACATATTTGGTGTACTTTTTCATATTTTATGTACAGTATGTAATATATATTTACTGTACTTTTTGATATTTTATTTATAGTATATAAAATGTATTTAGTGTACTTTTAGTTAATATTATATGTACAATATATGAAATATATTTACTGTACATTTTGATATTTTATGTACAGTATATATGATATATTTGGTGTCCTTTTGATATTTTATGTAAATTATATAATATATATTTGGTGTAGATTGTGATATTTTACATAGGGTGTGTAAGATATATTTACTGTTCTTTTTGATATTTTATTTACAGTAAATAACGTACATTTGGTTTAATTTTTGATATTTCATGTACAGTATATTTAATATAATTACTGCAGTTTTTGATAGTTTATTTACAGTATATATAACACATATTTGGTGTACTTTTTGATATTTTATGTACAGAATGTGGTATATATTTACTGTAATTTTTGATATTTTGTTTACAGTATATAAAATGTATTTGGTGTACTTTTAGTTAATATTACATGTACAATATATGAAATATATTTACTGTACATTTTGATATATTCGGTTCAGTATATAAGGTATATTTGGTGTCCTTTTGATATTTAATGTAAATTATATAATATATATTTGGTGTAGTTTGTGATATTTTATATAGGGTGTTTCATATATATTTACTGTACTATTTGGTATTTTATTTACAGTAAATAATATACATTTGGTGTAATTTTTGATATTTTATGTACAGTATATTAAATATAATTACTGTAGTTTTTGATAGTTTATTTCCAGTATATATAACACATATTTGGTGTACTTTTTGATAATTTATGTACAGTATGTAATATATATTCACTGTAATTTTTGATATTTTATTTACACTATATAAAATGTATTTGGTGTACTTTTAGTTAATATTATATATACAATATATGAAATACATTTACTGTACTTTTTGATATTTTATGTACAGTATATAAGATATATTTGGTGTCCTTTGGATATTTTATGTAAATTATATAATATATATTTGGTGTAGATTGTGATATTTTACATATGGGGTGCAATATATATTTACAGTACTTTTTGATATTTTATTTACAGTAAATAATATACATTTGGTGTAATTTTTGATATTTTATGTACAGTATATTAAATGTAATTACTGAAGTTTTTTATAGTTTATTTACAGTATATATAACACATATTTGGTGTACTTTTTGATATTTTATATACAGTATGTAATATATATTTACTGTACTTTTTGATATATTATTTACAGTATATAAAATGCATTTGGTGTACTTTTAGTTAATATTATATGTACAATATATGAAATATATTTACTGTACATTTTGATATTTTATGTACAGTATATAAGATATATTTGTTGTCCTTTTGATATTTTATGTAAATTATATAATATATATTTGGTGTATATTGTGATATTTTACATATGGTGTGTAATATATATTTACTGTACTTTTTGATATTTTATTTACAGTATATAAAATGTATTTGGTGTACTTTTAGTTAGTATTATATGTACAATATATGAAATATATTTACTGTATTTTTGATATTTTATGTACAGTATAGAAGATATATTTGGTGTCCTTTTGATATTTTATGTAAATTATATAATATATATTTGGTGTAGATTGTGATATTTTACATATAGTGTGCAATATATATTTACTGTAATTTTTGATATATTATTTACAGTAAATAATATGCATTTGGTGTAATTTTTGATATTTTATGTACAGTATATTAAATATAATTACTGTAGTATTTCATAGTTTATTTACAGTATATATAACACATATTTGTTGTACTTTTTGATATTTTATGTACAGTATGTAATATATATTTACTGTACATTTTGATATTTTATTTACAGTATATAAAATATATTTGGTGTATTTTTATTTAATATTATATGTACCATATATAAAATATATTTACTGTACATTTTGATATTTTATGTACAGTATATAAGATATAATTCGTGTCCTTTTGATATTTTATGTAAGTTATATAATATATATTTGGTGTAGATTGTGATATTTTACATAGGGTGTGTAAGATATATTTACTGTACTTTTTGATATTTTATTTACAGTAAATAATATACATTTGGTGTAATTTTTGATATTTTATGTACAGTATATTAAATATAATTACTGCAGTTTTTGATAGTTTATTTACAGTATATATAACACATATTTGGTGTACTTTTTGATATTTTATGTACAGAATGTAATATATATTTACTGAAATTTTGATATTTTATTTACAGTATATAAAATGTATTTGGTGTACTTTTAGTTAATATTATATGTACAATATATGAAATATATTTACTGTAATTTTTGATATTTTATGTACAGTATAGAAGATATATTTGGTGTCCTTTTGATATTTTATGTAAATTTCATAATATATATTTGGTGTAGTTTGTGATATTTTACATAGGGTGTGTAATATATATTTACTGTACTTTTTGATATTTTATTTACAGTATATAATATACATTTGGTGTAATTTTCGATATTTTATGTACAGTATAATAAATATAATTACTGTAGTTTTTAATAGTTTATTTACAGTATATATTACACATATTTGGAGTACTTTTTGATATTTTATGTACACTATGTAATATATATTTACTGTACTTTTTGATATTTTATTTACAGTATATAAAATGAATTTGGTGTACTTTTAGTTAATATTACATTTACAATATATGAAATATATTTACTGTACTTTTTGATATTTTATGTACAGTATAGAAGATATATTTGGTGTCCTTTTGATATTTTATGTAAATTATATAATATATATTTGGTGTAGTTTTTGATATTTTACATAGGGTGTGTAATATATATTTACTGTAATTTTTGATATTTTATTTACAGTAAATAATATACATTTGGTGTAATATTTGATATTTTATGTACAGTATATTAAATATAATTACTGTACTTTTTGATAGTTTATTTACAGTATATATTACACATATTTGGTGTACTTTTTGATATTTTATGTACAGTATGTAATATATATTTACTGTACTTTTTGATATTTTATTTACAGTATATAAAACGTATTTGGTGTACTTTTAGTTAATATTACATGTACAATATATGAAATATATTTACTGTACTTTTTGATATTTTATGTACAGTATATAATATATATTTGGTGTCCTTTTGATATATTAGGTAAATTACATAATATATATATGTTGTAGTTTCTGATATTTTACATAGGGTGTGTAATATATATTTACTGTACTTTTTGATATTTTATTTACAGTAAATAATATATATTTGGTGTAATTTTTGATATTTTATGTACAGTATATTAAATATAATTAGTGTAGTTTTGATAGTTTATTTACAGTATATATAACACATATTTGGTGTACTTTTTCATATTTTATGTACAGTATGTAATATATATTTACTGTACTAATTGATATTTTATTTACAGTATATAAAATGTATTTGGTGTACTTTTAGTTAATATTATATGTACAATATATGAAATATATTTACTGTACATTTTGACATTTTATGTACAGTATATATGATATATTTGGTGTCCTTTTGATATTTTATGTAAATTATATAATATATATTTGGTGTAGATTGTGATATTTTACATAGGGTGTGTAAGATATATTTACTGTTCTTTTTGATATTTTATTTACAGTAAATAACGTACATTTGGTTTAATTTTTGATATTTCATGTACAGTATATTTAATATAATTACTGTAGTTTTTGATAGTTTATTTACAGTATATATAACACATATTTGGTGTACTTTTTGATATTTTATGTACAGAATGTGATATATATTTACTGTACTTTTTGATATTTTATTTACAGTATATAAAATGTATTTGGTGTACTTTTAGTTAATATTATATGTACAATATATGAAATATATTTACTGTACATTTTGATATTTTCTGTTCAGTATATAAGGTATATTTGGTGTCCTTTTGATACATTCTGTAAATTATATCATATATATTTGGTGTAGTTTGTGATATTTTACATAGGGTGTGTAATATATATTTACTGTACTATTTGGTATTTTATTTACAGTAAATAATATTCATTTGGTGTAATTTTTGATATTTTATGTACAGTATATTAAATATAATTACTGTAATTTTGATAGTTTATTTACAGTATATATAACACATATTTGGTGTACTTTTTGATATTTTATATACAGTATGTAATATATATTTACTGTACTTTTTGATATTTTATTTTCAGTATACAAAATGTATTTGGTGTACTTTTAGTTAATAATATATATACAATGTATGAAATATATATACTGTACTTTTTGATATTTTATGTAAAATACATAAGATATATTTGGTGTCCTTTTTATATTCTATGTAAATTATATAATATATATTTGGTGTAATTTTTGATATTTTACATAGGGTGTGTAGTATATATTTACTGTCCTTTTTGATATTTTATTTACAGTATTTAATTTATATTTGGTGTAATTTTTGATATTTTATATACAGTACATTGAATATGATTACTGTAGTTTTTGATATTTACTGTATATATAACACATATTTGGTGTACTTTTTGATATTTTATGTACAGTATGTAATATATTTACTGTACTTTTTGATATTTTATTTACAGTATATAAAATATGTTTGGTGTACTTTTAGTTAATATTAAATGTACACGATATGAAATATATTTACTGTACTTTTTGATAGTTTATGTACAGTGTATAATATATATTTGGTGTCCTTTTGATATTTTATGTGAATTTTATAATATATATTTGGTGTAGTTTTTGATATTTTACATAGGGTGTGTAATATATAATTACTGTAATTTTTGATATTTTCTTTACAATAAATAATATACATTTGGTGTAATTTTTGATATTTTATGTACAGTATATTATATATAATTACTGTAGTTTTTATTGTTTATTTACAGTATATATAACACATATTTGGTGTACTTTTTGATATTTTATGTACAGTATGTAATATATATTTACTGTAATTTTTGATAATTTATTTACAGTATATAAAATGTATTTGGTGTACTTTTATTTAATATTATATATAGAATATATGAAATATATTTACTGTACTTTTTGATGTTTCATGTTCAGTATATAAGGTATATTTTGTGTCCTTTTGATATATTATGTAAATTATATAATATATATGGTGTAGTTTCTGATATCTTACATAGGGTGCGTAATATATATTTACTGTAATTTTTGATATTTTATTTACAGTAAATAATATATATTTGGTGTAATTTTTGATATTTTATGTACAGTATATTAAATATAATTAGTGTAGTTTTGATAGTTTATTTACAGTATATATAACAAATATTTGGTGTACTTTTTCATATTTTAAGTACAGTATGTAAAATATATTTACTGTACTATTTGATATTTTATTTACAGTATATAAAATGTATTTGATGTACTTTTAGTTAATATTATATGTACAATATATGAAATATATTTACTGTACATTTTGATATTTTATGTACAGTATATATAAGATATTTGTTGTCCTTTTTATATTTTATGTAAATTATATAATATATATTTGGTGTAGAATGTGATATTTTACATAGGGTGTGTAAGATATATTTACTGTTGTTTTTGATATTTTATTTACAGTAAATAATGTACATTTGGTGTAGTTTTTGATATTTCATGTACAGTATATTTAATATAATTACTGCAGTTTTTGATAGTTTATTTACAGTATATATAACACATATTTGCTGTACTTTTTGATATTTTATGTACAGAATGTAATATATATTTACTGTACTTTTTGATATTTTATTTACAATATATAAAATGTATTTGGTGTACTTTTAGTTAATATTATATGTACAATATATGAAATATATTTAGTGTAAATTTTGATATTTTATGTTCAGTATATAAGGTATATTTGGTTTCCTTTTGATATTTTATGTAAATTATATAATATTTATTTGGTGTAGTTTGTGATATTTTACATAGAGTGTGTAATATATATTTACTGTACTATTTGGTATTTTATTTACAGTAAATAATATACATTTGGTGTAATTTTTGATATTTTATGTACAGTATATTAAATATAATTACTGTAGTTTTTGATAGTTTATTTACAGTATATATAACACATATTTGGTGTACTTTTTGATATTTTATGTACAGTATGTAATATATGTTTACTGTAATTTTTGATAATTTATTTACAGTATATAAAATGTATTTGGTGTACTTTTAGTTAATATTATATGTACAATATATGAAATATATTTACTGTAATTTTTGATATTTTATGAACATTATAGAAGATATATTTGGTGTCCTTTTGATATTTTATGTAAATTATAAAATATATATTTGGTGTAGTTTGTGATATTTTACATGGGGTGTGTAATATATATTTAGTGTACTTTTTGATATTTTATTTACAGTATATAATATACATTTGGTGTAATTTTTGATATTTTATGTACAGTATAGTAAATATAATTACTGTAGCTTTGATAGTTTATTTACAGTATATATAACACATATTTGGTGTACTTGTTGATATTTTATGTACACTATGTAATATATATTTACTGTACTTTTCGATATTTCATTTACAGTATATAAAATATATTTGGTGTACTTTTAGTTAATATTATATGTACAATATATGAAATATATTTACTGTACATTTGATATTTCATGTTCAGTATATAAGGTATATTTGGTGTCCTTTTGATATATTATGTAAATTATATAATATATATATGGTGTAGTTTCTGATATTTTACATAGGGTGTGTAATATATATTTACTGTACTTTTTGATATTTTATTTACAGTAAATAATATATATTTGGTGTAATTTTTGATATTTTATGTACAGTATATTAAATATAATTAGTGTAATTTTGATAGTTTATTTACAGTATATATAACACATATTTGGTGTACTTTTTCATATTTTATGTACAGTATGTAATATATATTTACTGTACTAATTGATATTTTATTTACAGTATATAAAATGTTTTTGGTGTACTTTTAGTGAATATTATATGTACAATATATGAAATATATTTACTGTACATTTTGATATTTTATGTACAGTATATATGATATATTTGGTGTCCTTTTGATATTTTATGTAAATTATATAATATATATTTGGTGTAGATTGTGATATTTTACATAGGGTGTGTAAGATATATTTACTGTTCTTTTTGATATTTTATTTACAGTAAATAACGTACATTTGTTTTAATTTTTGATATTTCATGTACAGTATATTTAGTATAATTACTGCAGTTTTTGATAGTTTATTTACAGTATATATAACACATATTTGGTGTACTTTTTGATATTTTATGTACAGAATGTGATATATATTTACTGTAATTTTTGATATTTTATTTACAGTATATAAAATGTATTTGGTGTACTTTTAGTTAATATTATATGTACAATATATGAAATATATTTACTGTACATTTTGATATTTTCTGTTCAGTATATAAGGTATATTTGGTGTCCTTTTGATACTTTATGTAAATTATATAATATGTATTTGGTGTAGTTTGTGATATTTTCCATAGGGTGTGTAATATATATTTACTGTACTATTTGCTATTTTATTTACAGTAAATAATATACATTTGGTGTAATTTTTGATATTTTATGTACAGTATATTAAATATAATTACTGTAGTTTTTGATAGTTTATTTACAGTATATATAACACATATTTGGTGTACATTTTGATATTTTATGTACAGTATGTAATATATATTTACTGTTATTTTTGATAATTTATTTACAGTATATAAAATATATTTGGTGTACTTTTAGTTAATATTATATATACAATATATGAAATATATTTACTGTACTTTTTGATATTTTATGTACAGTATAGAAGATATATTTGGTGTCCTTTTGATATTTTATGTAAATTATGTAATATATATTTGGTGAAGTTTGTGATATTTTACATAGGGTGTGTAATTTATATTTACTGTAGTTTTTGATATTTTATTTACAGTATATAATATACATTTGGTGTAATATTTGATATTTTATGTACAGTATATTAAATATAATTACTGTAGTATTTGATAGTTTATTTACAGTATATATAACACATATTTGGTGTACTTTTTGATATTTTATATACAGTATGTAATATATATTTACTGTAATTTTTGATAATTTATTTACAGTATACAAAATGTATTTGGTGTACTTTTAGTTAATATTATATGTACAATATATGAAATATATTTACTGTACTTTTTGATATTTTATGTACAGTTTAGAAGATATATTTGGTGTCCTTTTGATATTTTATGTAAATTATATAATATATATTTGGTGTAGAGTGTGATATTTTACATATGGTGTGCAATATATATTTACTGTACTTTTTGATATTTTATTTACAGTAAATAATATACATTTGGTGTAATTTTTGATATTTTATGTACAGTATATTAAATATAATTACTGTAGTATTTTATAGTTTATTTACAGTATATATAACACATATTTGGTGTACTTTTTGATATTTTATGTACAGAATGTAATATATATTTACTGTACTTTTTGATATTTTATTTACAGTATATAAAATGTATTTGGTGTACTTTTAGTTAATATTATATGTACAATATATGAAATATATTTACTGAAAGTTTTGATATTTTATGTACAGTATAGAAGATATATTTGGTGTCCTTTTGATATTTTATGTAAATTACATAATATATATTTGGTGTAGTTTGTGATATTTTACATAGGGTGTGTAATATATATTTACTGTACTTTTTGATATTTTATTTACAGTATATAGTATACATTTGGTGTAATTTTTGATATTTTATGTACAGTATAGTAAATATAATTACTGTAGTTTTTGATAGTTTATTTACAGTATATATTACACATATTTGGAGTACTTTTTGATATTTTATGTGCACTATGTAATATATATTTACTGTACGTTTTGATATTTTATTTACAGTATATAAAATGTATTTGGTGTATTTTTAGTTAATATTTCATGTACAATATATGAAATATATTTACTGTACTTTTTGATATTTTATGTACAGTACATAATATATATTTGGTGTCCTTTGATATTTTATTGTATAACTTATATAATATATATTTGCTGTAGATTGTGATATTTTACATAGGGTGTGTAAGATATATTTACTGTTCTTTTTGATATTTTATTTACAGTAAATAACGTTCATTTGGTTTAATTTTTGATATTTCATGTACAGTATATTTAATATAATTACTGCAGTTTTTGATAGTTTATTTACAGTATATATAACACATATTTGGTGTACTTTTTGATATTTTATGTACAGAATGTGATATATATTTACTGTAATTTTTGATATTTTATTTACACTATATAAAATGTATTTGGTGTACTTTTAGTTAATATTATATGTACAATACATGAAATATATTTACTGTAATTTTTGATATTTTATGTAGAGTATAGAAGATATATTTGGTGTCCTTTTGATATTTTATGTAAATTACATAATATATATTTGTTGTAGTTTGTGATATTTTACATAGGGTGTGTAATATATATTTACTGTAATTTTTGATATTTTATTTACAGTAAATAATATACATTTGGTGTAATTTTTGATATTTTATGTACAGTATATTAACTATATTTACTGTAGTTTTTGATTGTTTATTTACAGTATATATAACACATATTTGGTGTACTTTTTGATATTTTATGTACAGTATGTAATATATATTTACTGTAATTGTTGATAATTTATTTACAGTATATAAAATGTATTTGGTGTACTTTTAGTTAATATTATATATACAATATATGAAATATATTTACTGTACTTTTTGATATTTTATGTACAGTATGGAAGATATATTTGGTGTCCTTTTGATATTTTATGTAAATTATATAATATATATTTGGTGTAGTTTGTGATATTTTACATAGGGTGTGTAATATATATTTACTGTACTTTTTGGTATTTTATTTACAGTAAATAATATACATTTGGTGTAATTTTTGATATTTTATGTACAGTACATTAAATATAATTACTGTAGTTTTTGATAGTTTATTTACAGTATATATAACACATATTTGGTGTACTTTTTGATATTTTATGTACAGTATGTAACATATATTTACTGTAATTTTTGATAATATATTTACAGTATACAAAATGTATTTGGTGTACTTTTAGTTAATATTATATGTACAATATATGAAATATACTTACTGTACTTTTTGATATTTTATGTACAGTATAGAAGATATATTTGGTGTCCTTTTGATATTTTATGTAAATTATGTAATATATATTTGGTGTAGATTGTGATATTTTACATATGGTGTGCAATATATATTTACTGTAATTTTTGATATTTTATTTACAGTAAATAATATACATTTGGTGTAATTTTTGATATTTTATGTACAGTATATTAAATATAATTACTGTAGTATTTTATAGTTTATTTACAGTATATATAACACATATTTGGTGTACTTTTTGATAGTTTATGTAGAGTATGTAATATATATTTACTGTACTTTTTGATATTTTATTTACAGTATATAAAATGTATTTGGTGTACTTTTAGTTAATATTATATGTACAATATATGAAATATATTTACTGTACATTTTGATATTTTATGTACAGTATAGAAGATATATTTGGTGTCCTTTTGATATTTTATGTAAATTATATAATATATATTTGGTGTAGATTGTGATATTTTACATAGGGTGTGTAAGATATATTTACTGTTCTTTTTGATATTTTATTTACAGTAAATAACGTAAATTTGGTTTAATTTTTGATATTTCATGTACAGTATATTTAATATAATTACTGCAGTTTTTGATAGTTTATTTACAGTATATAAAACACAAATTTCGTGTACTTTTTGATATTTTATGTACAGAATGTAATATATATTTACTGTACATTTTGATAATTTATTTACAGTATATAAAATGCATTTGGTGTACTTTTAGTTAATATTATATGTACAATATATGAAATATATTTACTGTACATTTTGATATTTCATGTTCAGTATATAAGATATATTTGGTGTCCTTTTGATATTTTATGTAAATTATATAATATATATTTGGTGTAGTTTGTGATATTTTACATAGGGTGTGTAATATATATTTACTGTATTTTTGGTATTTTCTTTACAGTAAATAATATATATTTGGTGTAATTTTTGATATTTTATGTACAGTATATTAAATATAATTAGTGTAGTTTTGATAGTTTATTTACAGTATATATAACACATATTTGGTGTACTTTTTGATATTTTATGTACAGTATGTAATATATATTTACTGTAATTTTTGATAATTTATTTACTGTATATAAAATGTATTTGGTGTACTTTTAGTTAATATTATATGTACAATATATGAAATATATTTACTGTACATTTTGATATTTTATGTACAGTATATAATCTATATTTGGTGTCCTTTTGATATTTTATGTAAATTATATAATATATATTTGGTGTAGATTGTGATATTTTACATAGGGTGTGTAATATATATTTACTGTACTTTTTGGTATTTTCTTTACAGTAAATAATATATATTTGGTGTAATTTTTGATATTTTATGTACAGTATATTAAATATAATTAGTGAAGTTTTGATAGTTTATTTACAGTATATATAACACATATTTGGTGTACTTTTTGATATTTTATGTACAGTATGTAATATATATTTACTGTAATTTTTGATAATTTATTTACAGTATATAAAATGAATTTGGTGTACTTTTAGTTAATATTATATATACAATATATGAAATATATTTACTGTACATTTTGATATTTTATGTACAGTATAGAAGATATATTTGGTGTCCTTTTGATATTTTATGTAAATTATATAATATATATTTGGTGAAGTTTGTGATATTTTACATAGGGTGTGTAATATATATTTACTGTACTTTTTGATATTTTATTTACAGTATGTAATATACATTTGGTGTAATTTTTGATATTTTATGTACAGTATATTAAATATAATTAGTGTAGTTTTGATATTTTATTTACAGTATATATAACAAATATTTGGTGTACTTTTTGATATTCTATGTACAGTATGTAATATATGTTTACTGTAATATTTGATAATGTATTTACAGTATATAAAATGTATTTGGTGTACTTTTAGTTAATATTATATGTACAATATGTGAAATATATTTACTGTAGTTTTTGATATTTTATGTACAGTATATAAGATATATTTGGTGTCCTTTTGACATTTTATGTAAATTATATGATATATATTTGGTGTAGATTGTGATATTTTACATAGGGTGTGTAATATATATTTACTGTACTTTTTGATATTTTATTTACAGTAAATAATATACATTTGGTTTAATTTTTGATATTTTATGTACAGTATATTAAATATAATTACTGCAGTTTTTGATAGTTTACTTACAGTATATAAAACACAAATTTGGTGTACTTTTTGATATTTTATGTACAGAATGTAATATATATTTACTGTACATTTTGATATTTTATTTACAGTATATAAAATGTATTTGGTGTACTTTTAGTTAATATTATATGTTCAATATATGAAATATATTTACTGTACATTTTGATATTTCATGTTCAGTATATAAGATATATTTGGTGTCCTTTTGGTATTTTATGTAAATTATATAATATATATTTGGTGTAGTTGGTGATATTTTACATAGGGTGTGTAATATATATTTACTGTACTTTTTGGTATTTTCTTTACAGTAAATAATATACATTTGGTGTAATTTTTGATATTTTATGTACAGTATATTAAATATAATTACTGTAGTTTTTGATAGTTTATTTACATTATATATAACACATATTTGGTGTACTTTTTGATATTTTATGTACAGTATGTAATATATATTTACTGTATTTTTGATATTTTATTTACAGTATATAAAATGTATTTGGTGTACTTTTAGTTAATATTATATGTACAATATAGGAAATATATTTACTGTACATTTTGATATTTTATGTACACTATATAAGATATATTTGGTGTCCTTTTGATATTCTATGTAAATTATATAATATATATTTGGTGTAGTTTGTGATATTTTACAAAGGGTGTGTAAGATATATTTAGTGTATTTTTGATATTTTATTTACAGTAAATAATATACATTTGGTGTAATTTTTGATATTTTATGTACAGTATGTTAAATATAATTACTGCAGTTTTTGATAGTTTATTTACAGTATATATAACACATATTTGGTGTACTTTTTGATATTTTATGTACAGAATGTAATATATATTTACTGTACTTTTGATATTTTATTTACAGTATATAAAATGTATTTGGTGTACTTTTAGTTAATATTATATGTACAATATATGAAATATATTTACTGTACATTTTGATATTGCATGTTCAGTATATAAGATATATTTGGTGTCCTTTTGATATTTTATGTAAATTATATAATATATATTTGGTGTAGTTTGTGATATTTTACATAGGGTGTGTAATATATATTTACTGTACTTTTTGGTATTTTCTTTACAGTAAATAATATATATTTGGTGTAATTTTTGATATTTTATGTACAGTATATTAAATATAATTAGTGTAGTTTTGATAGTTTATTTACATTATATATAACACATATTTGGTGTACATTTTGATATATTATGTACAGTATGTAATATATATTTACTGTAATTTTTGATAATTTATTTACTGTATATAAAATGTATTTGGTGTACTTTTAGTTAATATTATATGTACAATATATGAAATATATTTACTGTACATTTTGATATTTTATGTACAGTATATAATCTATATTTGGTGTCCTTTTGATATTTTATGTAAATTATATAATATATATTTGGTGTAGATTGTGATATTTTACATAGGGTGTGTAATATATATTTACTGTACTTTTTGGTATTTTCTTTACAGTAAATAATATATATTTGGTGTAATTTTTGATATTTTATGTACAGTATATTAAATATAATTAGTGTAGTTTTGATAGTTTATTTACAGTATATATAACACATATTTGGTGTACTTTTTGATATTTTATGTACAGTATGTAATATATATTTACTGTAATTTTTGATAATTTATTTACAGTATATAAAATGAATTTGGTGTACTTTTAGTTAATATTATATATACAATATATGAAATATATTTACTGTACATTTTGATATTTTATGTACAGTATAGAAGATATATTTGGTGTCCTTTTGATATTTTATGTAAATTATATAATATATATTTGGTGAAGTTTGTGATATTTTACATAGGGTGTGTAATATATATTTACTGTACTTTCTGATATTTTATTTACAGTATATAATATACATTTGGTGTAATTTTTGATATTTTATGTACAGTATATTAAATATAATTAGTGTAGTTTTGATAGTTTATTTACAGTATATATAACACATATTTGGTGTACTTTTTGATATTTTATGTACAGTATGTAATATATGTTTACTGTAATATTTGATAATGTATTTACAGTATATAAAATGTATTTGGTGTACTTTTAGTTAATATTATATGTACAATATATGAAATATATTTACTGTAGTTTTTGATATTTTATGTACAGTATATAAGATATATTTGGTGTCCTTTTGATATTTTATGTAAATTATATGACATATATTTGGTGTAGATTGTGATATTTTACATAGGGTGTGTAATACATATTTACTGTACTTTTTGATATTTTATTTACAGTAAATAATATACATTTGGTTTAATTTTTGATATTTTATGTACAGTATATTAAATATAATTACTGCAGTTTTTGATAGTTTACTTACAGTATATAAAACACAAATTTGGTGTACTTTTTGATATTTTATGTACAGAATGTAATATATATTTACTGTACATTTTGATATTTTATTTACAGTATATAAAATGTATTTGGTGTACTTTTAGTTAATATTATATGTTCAATATATGAAATATATCTACTGTACATTTTGATATTTCATGTTCAGTATATAAGATATATTTGGTGTCCTTTTGGTATTTTATGTAAATTATATAATATATATTTGGTGTAGTTGGTGATATTTTACATAGGGTGTGTAATATATATTTACTGTACTTTTTGGTATTTTCTTTACAGTAAATAATATACATTTGGTGTAATTTTTGATATTTTATGTACAGTATATTAAATATAATTACTGTAGTTTTTGATAGTTTATTTACATTATATATAACACATATTTGGTGTACTTTTTGATATTTTATGTACAGTATGTAATATATATTTACTGTATTTTTGATATTTTATTTACAGTATATAAAATGTATTTGGTGTACTTTTAGTTAATATTATATGTACAATATAGGAAATATATTTACTGTACATTTTGATATTTTATGTACACTATATAAGATATATTTGGTGTCCTTTTGATATTCTATGTAAATTATATAATATATATTTGGTGTAGTTTGCGATATTTTACAAAGGGTGTGTAAGATATATTTAGTGTATTTTTGATATTTTATTTACAGTAAATAGTATACATTTGGTGTAATTTTTGATATTTTATGTACAGTATGTTAAATATAATTACTGCAGTTTTTGATAGTTTATTTACAGTATATATAACACATATTTGGTGTACTTTTTGATATTTTATGTACAGAATGTAATATATATTTACTGTACTTTTGATATTTTATTTACAGTATATAAAATGTATTTGGTGTACTTTTAGTTAATATTATATGTACAATATATGAAATATATTTACTGTACATTTTGATATTGCATGTTCAGTATATAAGATATATTTGGTGTCCTTTTGATATTTTATGTAAATTATATAATATATATTTGGTGTAGTTTGTGATATTTTACATAGGGTGTGTAATATATATTTACTGTACTTTTTGGTATTTTCTTTACAGTAAATAATATATATTTGGTGTAATTTTTGATATTTTATGTACAGTATATTAAATATAATTAGTGTAGTTTTGATAGTTTATTTACATTATATATAACACATATTTGGTGTACATTTTGATATATTATGTACAGTATGTAATATATATTTACTGTAATTTTTGATAATTTATTTACTGTATATAAAATGTATTTGGTGTACTTTTAGTTAATATTATATGTACAATATATGAAATATATTTACTGTACATTTTGATATTTTATGTACAGTATATAATCTATATTTGGTGTCCTTTTGATATTTTATGTAAATTATATAATATATATTTGGTGTAGATTGTGATATTTTACATAGGGTGTGTAATATATATTTACTGTACTTTTTGGTATTTTCTTTACAGTAAATAATATATATTTGGTGTAATTTTTGATATTTTATGTACAGTATATTAAATATAATTAGTGTAGTTTTGATAGTTTATTTACAGTATATATAACACATATTTGGTGTACTTTTTGATATTTTATGTACAGTATGTAATATATATTTACTGTAATTTTTGATAATTTATTTACAGTATATAAAATGAATTTGGTGTACTTTTAGTTAATATTATATATACAATATATGAAATATATTTACTGTACATTTTGATATTTTATGTACAGTATAGAAGATATATTTGGTGTCCTTTTGATATTTTATGTAAATTATATAATATATATTTGGTGAAGTTTGTGATATTTTACATAGGGTGTGTAATATATATTTACTGTACTTTCTGATATTTTATTTACAGTATATAATATACATTTGGTGTAATTTTTGATATTTTATGTACAGTATATTAAATATAATTAGTGTAGTTTTGATAGTTTATTTACAGTATATATAACACATATTTGGTGTACTTTTTGATATTTTATGTACAGTATGTAATATATGTTTACTGTAATATTTGATAATGTATTTACAGTATATAAAATGTATTTGGTGTACTTTTAGTTAATATTATATGTACAATATATGAAATATATTTACTGTAGTTTTTGATATTTTATGTACAGTATATAAGATATATTTGGTGTCCTTTTGATATTTTATGTAAATTATATGACATATATTTGGTGTAGATTGTGATATTTTACATAGGGTGTGTAATACATATTTACTGTACTTTTTGATATTTTATTTACAGTAAATAATATACATTTGGTTTAATTTTTGATATTTTATGTACAGTATATTAAATATAATTACTGCAGTTTTTGATAGTTTACTTACAGTATATAAAACACAAATTTGGTGTACTTTTTGATATTTTATGTACAGAATGTAATATATATTTACTGTACATTTTGATATTTTATTTACAGTATATAAAATGTATTTGGTGTACTTTTAGTTAATATTATATGTTCAATATATGAAATATATCTACTGTACATTTTGATATTTCATGTTCAGTATATAAGATATATTTGGTGTCCTTTTGGTATTTTATGTAAATTATATAATATATATTTGGTGTAGTTGGTGATATTTTACATAGGGTGTGTAATATATATTTACTGTACTTTTTGGTATTTTCTTTACAGTAAATAATATACATTTGGTGTAATTTTTGATATTTTATGTACAGTATATTAAATATAATTACTGTAGTTTTTGATAGTTTATTTACATTATATATAACACATATTTGGTGTACTTTTTGATATTTTATGTACAGTATGTAATATATATTTACTGTATTTTTGATATTTTATTTACAGTATATAAAATGTATTTGGTGTACTTTTAGTTAATATTATATGTACAATATAGGAAATATATTTACTGTACATTTTGATATTTTATGTACACTATATAAGATATATTTGGTGTCCTTTTGATATTCTATGTAAATTATATAATATATATTTGGTGTAGTTTGTGTTATTTTACAAAGGGTGTGTAAGATATATTTAGTGTATTTTTGATATTTTATTTACAGTAAATAATATACATTTGGTGTAATTTTTGATATTTTATGTACAGTATGTTAAATATAATTACTGCAGTTTTTGATAGTTTATTTACAGTATATATAACACATATTTGGTGTACTTTTTGATATTTTATGTACAGAATGTAATATATATTTACTGTACTTTTGATATTTTATTTACAGTATATAAAATGTATTTGGTGTACTTTTAGTTAATATTATATGTACAATATATGAAATATATTTACTGTACATTTTGATATTGCATGTTCAGTATATAAGATATATTTGGTGTCCTTTTGATATTTTATGTAAATTATATAATATATATTTGGTGTAGTTTGTGATATTTTACATAGGGTGTGTAATATATATTTACTGTACTTTTTGGTATTTTCTTTACAGTAAATAATATATATTTGGTGTAATTTTTGATATTTTATGTACAGTATATTAAATATAATTAGTGTAGTTTTGATAGTTTATTTACATTATATATAACACATATTTGGTGTACATTTTGATATATTATGTACAGTATGTAATATATATTTACTGTAATTTTTGATAATTTATTTACTGTATATAAAATGTATTTGGTGTACTTTTAGTTAATATTATATGTACAATATATGAAATATATTTACTGTACATTTTGATATTTTATGTACAGTATATAATCTATATTTGGTGTCCTTTTGATATTTTATGTAAATTATATAATATATATTTGGTGTAGATTGTGATATTTTACATAGGGTGTGTAATATATATTTACTGTACTTTTTGGTATTTTCTTTACAGTAAATAATATATATTTGGTGTAATTTTTGATATTTTATGTACAGTATATTAAATATAATTAGTGTAGTTTTGATAGTTTATTTACAGTATATATAACACATATTTGGTGTACTTTTTGATATTTTATGTACAGTATGTAATATATATTTACTGTAATTTTTGATAATTTATTTACAGTATATAAAATGAATTTGGTGTACTTTTAGTTAATATTATATATACAATATATGAAATATATTTACTGTACATTTTGATATTTTATGTACAGTATAGAAGATATATTTGGTGTCCTTTTGATATTTTATGTAAATTATATAATATATATTTGGTGAAGTTTGTGATATTTTACATAGGGTGTGTAATATATATTTACTGTACTTTCTGATATTTTATTTACAGTATATAATATACATTTGGTGTAATTTTTGATATTTTATGTACAGTATATTAAATATAATTAGTGTAGTTTTGATAGTTTATTTACAGTATATATAACACATATTTGGTGTACTTTTTGATATTTTATGTACAGTATGTAATATATGTTTACTGTAATATTTGATAATGTATTTACAGTATATAAAATGTATTTGGTGTACTTTTAGTTAATATTATATGTACAATATATGAAATATATTTACTGTAGTTTTTGATATTTTATGTACAGTATATAAGATATATTTGGTGTCCTTTTGATATTTTATGTAAATTATATGACATATATTTGGTGTAGATTGTGATATTTTACATAGGGTGTGTAATACATATTTACTGTACTTTTTGATATTTTATTTACAGTAAATAATATACATTTGGTTTAATTTTTGATATTTTATGTACAGTATATTAAATATAATTACTGCAGTTTTTGATAGTTTACTTACAGTATATAAAACACAAATTTGGTGTACTTTTTGATATTTTATGTACAGAATGTAATATATATTTACTGTACATTTTGATATTTTATTTACAGTATATAAAATGTATTTGGTGTACTTTTAGTTAATATTATATGTTCAATATATGAAATATATCTACTGTACATTTTGATATTTCATGTTCAGTATATAAGATATATTTGGTGTCCTTTTGGTATTTTATGTAAATTATATAATATATATTTGGTGTAGTTGGTGATATTTTACATAGGGTGTGTAATATATATTTACTGTACTTTTTGGTATTTTCTTTACAGTAAATAATATACATTTGGTGTAATTTTTGATATTTTATGTACAGTATATTAAATATAATTACTGTAGATTTGATAGTTTATTTACATTATATATAACACATATTTGGTGTACTTTTTGATATTTTATGTACAGTATGTAATATATATTTACTGTATTTTTGATATTTTATTTACAGTATATAAAATGTATTTAGTGTACTTTTAGTTAATATTATATGTACAATATAGGAAATATATTTACTGTAGATTTTGATATTTTATGTACACTATATAAGATATATTTGGTGTCCTTTTGATATTCTATGTAAATTATTTAATATATATTTGGTGTAGTTTGTGATATTTTACATAGGGTGTGTAAGATATATTTAGTGTACTTTTTGATATTTTATTTACAGTAAATAATATACATTTGGTGTAATTTTTGATATTTTATGTACAGTATGTTAAATATAATTACTGCAGTTTTTGATAGTTTATTTACAGTATATATAACACATATTTGGTGTACTTTTTGATATTTTATGTACAGAATGTAATATATATTTACTGTACTTTTGATATTTTATTTACAGTATATAAAATGTATTTGGTGTAATTTTAGTTAATATTATATGTACAATATATGAAATATATTTACTGTACATTTTGATATTGCATGTTCAGTATATAAGATATATTTGGTGTCCTTTTGATATTTTATGTAAATTATATAATATATATTTGGTGTAGTTTGTGATATTTTACATAGGGTGTGTAATATATATTTACTGTACTTTTTGGTATTTTCTTTACAGTAAATAATATATATTTGGTGTAATTTTTGATATCTTATGTACAGTATATTAAATATAATTAGTGTAGTTTTGATAGTTTATTTACATTATATATAACACATATTTGGTGTACATTTTGATATATTATGTACAGTATGTAATATATATTTACTGTAATTTTTGATAATTTATTTACTGTATATAAAATGTATTTGATGTACTTTTAGTTAATATTATATGTACAATATATGAAATATATTTACTGTACTTTTTGATATTTTATGTACAGTATAATATATATATTTGGTGTCCTTTTGATATTTTATGTAAATTATATAATATATATTTGGTGTAGATTGTGATATTTTACATAGGGTGTGTAATATATATTTACTGTACTTTTTGATATTTTATTTACAGTAAATAATATACATTTGGTTTAATTTTTGATATTTTATGTACAGTATATTAAATATAATTACTGCAGTTTTTGATAGTTTATTTACAGTATATAAAACACAAATTTGGTGTACTTTTTGATATTTTATGTACAGAATGTAATATATATTTACTGTACTTTGATATTTTATTTACAGTATATAAATTGTATTTGGTGTACTTTTAATTAATATTATATGTACAATATATGAAATATATTTACTGTACATTTTGATATTTCATGTTCAGTTTATAAGATATAATTGGTGTCCTTTTGATATTTTATGGAAATTCTATAATATATATTTGGTGTAGTTTGTGATATTTTACATAGGGTGTGTAATATATATTTACTGTATTTTTGGTATTTTCTTTACAGTAAATAATATATATTTGGTGTAATTTTTGATATTTTATGTACAGTATATTAAATATAATTAGTGTAGTTTTGATAGTTTATTTACAGTATATATAACACATATTTGGTGTACTTTTTGATATTTTATGTACAGTATGTAATATATATTTACTGTAATTTTTGATAATTTTTTACTGTATATAAAATGTATTTGGTGTACTTTTAGTTAATATTATATGTACAATATATGAAATATATTTACTGTACATTTTGATATTTTATGTACAGTATATAATCTATATTTGGTGTCCTTTTGATATTTTATGTAAATTATATAATATATATTTGGTGTAGATTGTGATATTTTACATAGGGTGTGTAATATATATTTACTGTAATTTTTGGTATTTTCTTTACAGTAAATAATATATATTTGGTGAAATTTTTGATATTTTATGGACAGTATATTAAATATAATTAGTGTAGTTTTGATAGTTTTTTTACAGTATATATAACACATATTTGGTGTACTTTTTGATATTTTATGTACAATATGTAATATATATTTACTGTAATTTTTGATAATTTATTTACAGTATATAAAATGTATTTGGTGTACTTTTAGTTAATATTATATATACATTATATGAAATATATTTACTGTACATTTTGATATTTTATGTACAGTATAGAAGATATATTTGGTGTCCTTTTGATATTTTATGTAAATTATATAATATATATTTGGTGAAGTTTGTGATATTTTACATAGGGTGTGTAATATATATTTACTGTACTTTTTGATATTTTATTTACAGTATATAATATACATTTGGTGTAATTTTTGATATTTTATGTACAGTATATTAAATATAATTACTGTAGTTTTTGATAGTTTATTTACAGTATATATTACACATATTTGGTGTACTTTTTGATATTTTATGTACAGTATGTAATTTATATTTACTGTATATTTGATATTTTATTTACAGTATATAAAATGTATTTGGTGTACTTTTAGTTAATATTATATGTACAATATAGGAAATATATTTACTGTACATTTTGATATTTTATGTACACTATATAAGATATATTTGGTGTCCTTTTGATATTTTATGTAAATTATATAATATGTATTTGGTGTAGATTGTGATATTTTACATAGGGTGTGAAAGATATATTTACTGTACTTTTTGATATTTTATTCACAGTTAATAATATACATTTGGTTTAATTTTTGATATTTTATGTACAGTATATAAAATATAATTACTGCATTTTTTGATAGTTTATTTACAGTATATAAAACACAAATTGGTGTACTTTTTGATATTTTATGTACAGAATGTAATATATATTTACTGTACATTTTGATATTTTATTTACAGTATATAAAATGTATTTGGTGTACTTTTAGTTAATATTATATGTACAATATATGAAATATATTTACTGTAAATTTTGATATTTCATGTTCAGTATATAAGATATATTTGGTGTCCTTTTGATATTTTATGTAAATTATATAGTATATATTTGGTGTAGATTGTGATATTTTACATATGGTGTGTAATATATATTTACTGTACATTTTGATATTTTATTTACACTATATAAAATGTATTTGGTGTACCTTTAGTTAATATTATATGTACAATATATGAAATATATTTACTGTACATTTGATAATTTATGTACAGTATATAAGATATATTTGGTGTCCTTTTGATATTTTATGTGAATTTTATAATAGATATTTGGTGTAGTTTTTGATATTTTACATAGGGTGTGTAATATATATTTACTGTAATTTTTGATATTTTATTTACAGTAAATAATATACATTTGGTGTAATTTTTGATGTTTTATGTACAGTATATTAAATATAATTACTGTAGTTTTTGATTGTTTATTTACAGTATATATAACACATATTTGGTGTACTTTTTGATATTTTATGTACAGTATATAATATATGTTTACTGTAATTTTTGATAATTTATTTACAGTATATAAAATGTATTTGGTGTACTTTTAGTTAATATTATATGTACAATATATGAAATATATTTACTGTAATTTTTGATATTTTATGAACAGTATAGAAGATATATTTGGTGTCCTTTTGATATTTTATGTCAATTATATAATATATATTTGGTGTAGTTTGTGATATTTTACATAGGGTGTGTAATATATATTTACTGTACTTTTTGATATTTTATGTACAGTATATAATAAATATTTGGTGTCCTTTTGATATTTTATGTGAATTTTATAATAGATATTTGGTGTAGTTTTTGATATTTTACATAGGGTGTGTAATATATATTTACTGTAATTTTTGATATTTTATTTACAGTAAATAATATACATTTGGTGTAATTTTTGATATTTTATGTACAGTATATTAAATATAATTACTGTAGTTTTTGATAGTTTATTTACAGTATATATAACACATATTTGGTGTACTTTTTGATACTTTATATACAGTATGTAATATATATTTACTGTAATTTTTGATAATTTATTTACAGTATATAAAATGTATTTGGTGTACTTTTAGTTAATATTATATTTACAATATATGAAATATTTTTACTGTACATTTTGATATTTTATGTACAGTATAGAAGATATAATTGCTGTCCTTCTGATATTTTATGTAAATTATATAATATATATTTGGTGAAGTTTGTGATATTTTACATAGGGTGTGTAATATATATTTACTGTACATTATGATATTTTATTTACAGTATATAATATACATTTGGTGTAATTTTTGATATTTTATGTACAGTATATTAAATATAATTACAGTAGTTTTTGATAGTTAATTTACAGTATATATTACACATATTTGGTGTACTTTTTGATATTTTATGTACAGTATGTAATATATATTTACTGTACTTTTTGATATTTTATTTACTGTATATAAAATGTATTTGGTGTACTTTTAGTTAATATTATATGTACAATATATGAAATATATTTACTGTACATTTTGATATTTTATATACACTATATAAGATATATTTGGTGTCCTTTTGATATTTTATGTAAATTATATAATATATATTTGGTGTAGATTGTGATATTTTACATATGGTGTGTAATATATATTTACTGTACATTTTGATATTTTATTTACACTATATAAAATGTATTTGGTGTAATTTTAGTTAATATTATATGTACAATATATGAAATATATTTACTGTACATTTGATAATTTATGTACAGTATATAAGATATATTTGGTGTCCTTTTGATATTTTATGTGAATTTTATAATATATATTTGGTGTAGTTTTTGATATTTTACGTAGGGTGTGTAATATGTATTTACTGTAATTTTTGATATTTTATTTACAGAAAATAATATACATTTGGTGTAATTTTTGATATTTTATGTACAGTATATTAAATATAATTACTGTAGTTTTTGATTGTTTATTTACAGTATATATAACACATATTTGGTGTACTTTTTGATATTTTATGTACAGTATGTAATATATGTTTACTGTAATTTTTGATAATTTATTTACAGTATATAAAATGTATTTGGTGTACTTTTAGTTAATATTATATGTACAATATATGAAATATATTTACTGTAATTTTTGATATTTTATGAACAGTATAGAAGATATATTTGGTGTCCTTTTGATATTTTATGTCAATTATATAATATATATTTGGTGTAGTTTGTGATATTTTACATAGGGTGTGTAATATATATTTACTGTACTTTTTGATATTTTATGTACAGTATATAATAAATATTTGGTGTCCTTTTGATATTTTATGTAAATTATATAATATATATTTGGTGTAGATTGTGATATTTTACATATGGTGTGTAATATATATTTACTGTACATTTTGATATTTTATTTACACTATATAAAATGTATTTGGTGTACATTTAGTTAATAATATATGTACAATATATGAAATATATTTACTGTACATTTGATAATTTATGTACAGTATATAAGATATATTTGGTGTCCTTTTGATATTTTATGTGAATTTTATAATATAAATTTGGTGTAGTTTTTGATATTTTACATAGGGTGTGTAATATATATTTACTGTAATTTTTGATATTTTATTTACAGTAAATAATATACATTTGGTGTAATTTTTGATATTTTATGTACAGTATATTAAATATAATTACTGTAGTTTTTGATTGTTTATTTACAGTATATATAACACATATTTGGTGTACTTTTTGATATTTTATGTACAGTATGTAATATATGTTTACTGTAATTTTTGATAATTTATTTACAGTATATAAAATGTATTTGGTGTAGTTTTAGTTAATATTATATGTACAAAATATGAAATATATTTACTGTAATTTTTGATATTTTATGAACAGTATAGAAGATATATTTGGTGTCCTTTTGATATTTTCTGTCAATTATATAATATATATTTGGTGTAGTTTGTGATATTTTACATAGGGTGTGTAATATATATTTACTGTACTTTTTGATATTTGATGTACAGTATATAATAAATATTTGGTGTCCTTTTGATATTTTATGTGAATTTTATACTAGATATTTGGTGTAGTTTTTGATATTTTACATAGTGTGTGTAATATATACTTACTGTAATTTTTGATATTTTATATACAGTAAATAATATACATTTGTTGTAATTTTTGATATTTTATGTACAGTATATTAAATATAATTACTGTATTTTTTGATAGTTTATTTACAGTATATATAACACATATTTGGTGTACTTTTTGATATTTTATATACAGTATGTAATATATATTTACTGTAATTTTTGATAATTTATTTACAGTATATAAAATGTATTTGGTGTACTTTTAGTTAATATTATATATACAATATATGAAATATTTTTACTGTACATTTTGATATTTTATGTACAGTATAGAAGATATAATTGGTGTCCTTTTGATATTTTATGTAAATTATATAATATATATTTGGTGAAGTTTGTGATATTTTACATAGGGTGTGTAATATATATTTACTGTACATTATGATATTTTATTTACAGTATATAATATACATTTGGTTTAATTTTTGATATTTTATGTACAGTATATTAAATGTAATTACAGTAGTTTTTGATAGTTTATTTACAGTATATATTACACATATTTGATGTACTTTTTGATATTTTATGTACAGTATGTAATATATATTTACTGTACTTTTTGATATTTTATTTACTGTATATAAAATGTATTTGGTGTACTTTTAGTTAATATTATATGTACAATATATGAAATATATTTACTGTACATTTTGATATTTTATGTACACTATATAAGATATATTTGGTGTCCTTTTGATATTTTATGTGAATTATATAATATATATTTGGTGTAGATTGTGATATTTTACATATGGTGTGTCATATATATTTACTGTACATTTTGATATTTTATTTACACTATATAAAATGTATTTGGTGTACTTTTAGTTAATATTATATGTACAATATATGAAATATATTTACTGTACATTTGATAATTTATGTACAGTATATAAGATATATTTGGTGTCCTTTTGATATTTTATGTGAATTTTATAATATATATTTGGTGTAGTTTTTGATATTTTACGTAGGGTGTGTAATATATATTTACTGTAATTTTTGATATTTTATTTACAGAAAATAATATACATTTGGTGTAATTTTTGATATTTTATGTACAGTATATTAAATATAATTATTGTAGTTTTTGATTGTTTATTTACAGTATATATAACACATATTTGGTGTACTTTTTGATATTTTATGTACAGTATGTAATATATGTTTACTGTAATTTTTGATAATTTATTTACGGTATATAAAATGTATTTGGTGTACTTTTAGTTAATATTATATGTACAATATATGAAATATATTTACTGTAATTTTTGATATTTTATGAACAGTATAGAAGATATATTTGGTGTCCGTTTGATATTTTATGTAAATTATATAATATATACTTGGTGTAGTTTGTGATATTTTACATAGGGTGTGTAATATATATTTACTGTAGATTTTGATATTTTTTGTACAGTATATAATAAATATTTGGTGTCCTTTTGATATTTTATGTGAATTTTATAATAGATATTTGGTGTAGTTTTTGATATTTTACATAGGGTGTGTAATATATATTTACTGTAATTTTTGATATTTTATTTACAGTAAATAATATACATTTGGTGTAATTTTTGATATTTTATGTACAGTATATTAAATATAATTACTGTAGTTTTTGATAGTTTATTTACAGTATATATAACACATATTTGGTGTACTTTTTGATATTTTATATACAGTATGTAATATATATTTACTGTAATTTTTGATAATTTATTTACAGTATATAAAATGTATTTTGTGTACTTTTAGTTAATATTATATATACAATATATGAAATATTTTTACTGTACATTTTGATATATTATGTACAGTATAGAAGATATAATTGGTGTCCTTTTGATATTTTATGTAAATTATATAATATATATTTGGTGAAGTTTGTGATATTTTACATAGGGTGTGTAATATATATTTACTGTACTTTATGATATTTTATTTACAGTATATAATATACATTTGGTTTAATTTTTGATATTTTATGTACAGTATATTAAATGTAATTACAGTAGTTTTTGATAGTTTATTTACAGTATATATTACACATATTTGGTGTACTTTTTGATATTTTATGTACAGTAATTAATATATATTTACTGTACTTTTTGATATTTTATTTACTGTATATAAAATGTATTTGGTGTACTTTTAGTTAATATTATATGTACAATATATGAAATATATTTACTGTACATATTGATATTTTATGTACACTATATAAGATATATTTGGTGTCCTTTTGATATTTTATGTAAATTATATAATATATATTTGGTGTAGATTGTGATATTTTACATATGGTGTGTAATATATATTTACTGTACATTTTGATATTTTATTTACACTATATAAAATGTATTTGGTGTACTTTTAGTTAATATTATATGTACAATATATGAAATATATTTACTGTACATTTGATAATTTATGTACAGTATATAAGATATATTTGGTGTCCTTTTGATATTTTATGTGAATTTTATAATATATATTTGGTGTAGTTTTTGATATTTTACGTAGGGTGTGTAATATATATTTACTGTAATTTTTGATATTTTATTTACAGAAAATAGTATACATTTGGTGTAATTTTTGATATTTTATGTACAGTATATTAAATATAATTATTGTAGTTTTTGATTGTTTATTTACAGTATATATAACACATATTGGTGTACTTTTTGATATTTTATGTACAGTATGTAATATATGTTTACTGTAATTTTTGATAATTTATTTACAGTATATAAAATGTATTTGGTGTACTTTTAGTTAATATTATATGTACAATATATGAAATATATTTACTGTAATTTTTGATATTTTATGAACAGTATAGAAGATATATTTGGTGTCCTTTTGATATTTTATGTAAATTATAAAATATATACTTGGTGTAGTTTGTGATATTTTACATAGGGTGTGTAATATATATTTACTGTACATTTTGATATTTTTTGTACAGTATTTAATAAATATTTGGTGTCCTTTTGATATTTTATGTGAATTTTATAATAGATATTTGGTGTAGTTTTTGATATTTTACATAGGGTGTGTAATATATATTTACTGTACTTTTTGATATTTTATTTACAGTAAATAATATACATTTGGTTTAATTTTTGATATTTTATGTACAGTATATTAAATATAATTACTGCAGTTTTTGATAGTTTATTTACAGTATATAAAACACAAATTTGGTGTACTTTTTGATATTTTATGTACAGAATGTAATATATATTTACTGTACATTTTGATAATTTATTTACAGTTTATAAAATGTATTTGGTGTACTTTTAGTTAATATTATATGTACAATATATGAAATATATTTACTGTACATTTTGATATTTCATGTTCAGTATATAAGATATATTTGGTGTCCTTTTGATATTTTATGTAAATTATATAATATATATTTGGTGTAGATTGTGATATTTTACATAGGGTGTGTAATATATATTTACTGTACTTTTTGGTATTTTCTTTACAGTAAATAATATATATTTGGTGTAATTTTTGATATTTTATGTACAGTATATTAAATATAATTAGTGAAGTTTTGATAGTTTATTTACAGTATATATAACACATATTTGGTGTACTTTTTGATATTTTATGTACAGTATGTAATATATATTTACTGTAATTTTTGATAATTTATTTACAGTATATAAAATGAATTTGGTGTACTTTTAGTTAATATTATATATACAATATATGAAATATATTTACTGTACATTTTGATATTTTATGTACAGTATAGAAGATATATTTGGTGTCCTTTTGATATTTTATGTAAATTATATAATATATATTTGGTGAAGTTTGTGATATTTTACATAGGGTGTGTAATATATATTTAGTGTACTTTTTGATATTTTATTTACAGTATATAATATACATTTGGTGTAATTTTTGATATTTTATGTACAGTTTATTAAATATAATTAGTGTAGTTTTGATAGTTTATTTACAGTATATATAACACATATTTGGTGTACTTTTTGATATTCTATGTACAGTATGTAATATATGTTTACTGTAATATTTGATAATGTATTTACAGTATATAAAATGTATTTGGTGTCCTTTTAGTTAATATTATATGTACAATATGTGAAATATATTTACTGTAGTTTTTGATATTTTATGTACAGTATATAAGATATATTTGGTGTCCTTTTGATATTTTATGTAAATTATATGATATATATTTGGTGTAGATTGTGATATTTTACATAGGGTGTGTAATATATATTTACTGTACTTTTTGATATTTTATTTACAGTAAATAATATACATTTGGTTTAATTTTTGATATTTTATGTACAGTATATTAAATATAATTGCTGCAGTTTTTGATAGTTTACTTACAGTATATAAAACACAAATTTGGTGTACTTTTTGATATTTTATGTACAGAATGTAATATATATTTACTGTACATTTTGATATTTTATTTACAGTATATAAAATGTATTTGGTGTACTTTTAGTTAATATTTTATGTTCAATATATGAAATATATTTACTGTACATTTTGATATTTCATGTTCAGTATATAAGATATATTTGGTGTCCTTTTGGTATTTTATGTAAATTATATAATATATATTTGCTGTAGTTGGTGATATTTTACATAGGGTGTGTAATATATATTTACTGTACTTTTTGGTATTTTCTTTACAGTAAATAATATACATTTGGTGTAATTTTTGATATTTTATGTACAGTATATTAAATATAATTACTGTAGTTTTTGATAGTTTATTTACATTATATATAACACATATTTGGTGTACTTTTTGATATTTTATGTACAGTATGTAATATATATTTACTGTATTTTTGATATTTTATTTACAGTATATAAAATGTATTTGGTGTACTTTTAGTTAATATTATATGTACAATATAGGAAATATATTTACTGTAGATTTTGATATTTTATGTACACTATATAAGATATATTTGGTGTCCTTTTGATATTCTATGTAAATTATATAATATATATTTGGTGTAGTTTGTGATATTTTACATAGGGTGTGTAAGATATATTTAGTGTACTTTTTGATATTTTATTTACAGTAAATAATATACATTTGGTGTAATTTTTGATATTTTATGTACAGTATGTTAAATATAATTACTGCAGTTTTTGATAGTTTATTTACAGTATATATAACACATATTTGGTGTACTTTTTGATATTTTATGTACAGAATGTAATATATATTTACTGTACTTTTGATTTTTTATTTACAGTATATAAAATGTATTTGGTGTACTTTTAGTTAATATTATATGTACAATATATGAAATATATTTACTGTACATTTTGATATTGCATGTTCAGTATATAAGATATATTTGGTGTCCTTTTGATATTTTATGTAAATTATATAATATATATTTGGTGTAGTTTGTGATATTTTACATAGGGTGTGTAATATATATTTACTGTACTTTTTGGTATTTTCTTTACAGTAAATAATATATATTTGGTGTAATTTTTGATATTTTATGTACAGTATATTAAATATAATTAGTGTAGTTTTGATAGTTTATTTACATTATATAAAACACAAATTTGGTGTACATTTTGATATATTATGTACAGTATGTAATATATATTTACTGTAATTTTTGATAATTTATTTACTGTATATAAAATGTATTTGGTGTACTTTTAGTTAATATTATATGTACAATATATGAAATATATTTACTGTACATTTTGATATTTTATGTACAGTATATAATCTATATTTGGTGTCCTTTTGATATTTTATGTAAATTATATAATATATATTTGGTGTAGATTGTGATATTTTACATAGGGTGTGTAATATATATTTACTGTACTTTTTGGTATTTTCTTTACAGTAAATAATATATATTTGGTGTAATTTTTGATATTTTATGTACAGTATATTAAATATAATTAGTGTAGTTTTGATAGTTTATTTACAGTATATATAACACATATTTGGTGTACTTTTTGATATTTTATGTACAGTATGTAATATATATTTACTGTAATTTTTGATAATTTATTTACAGTATATAAAATGAATTTGGTGTACTTTTAGTTAATATTATATATACAATATATGAAATATATTTACTGTACATTTTGATATTTTATGTACAGTATAGAAGATATATTTGGTGTCCTTTTGATATTTTATTTAAATTATATGACATATATTTGGTGTAGATTGTGATATTTTACATAGGGTGTGTAATATATATTTACTGTACTTTTTGATATTTTATTTACAGTAAATAATATACATTTGGTTTAATTTTTGATATTTTATGTACAGTATATTAAATATAATTACTGCAGTTTTTGATAGTTTATTTACAGTATATAAAACAAAAATTTGGTGTACTTTTTGATATTTTATGTACAGAATGTAATATATATTTACTGTACTTTTGATATTTTATTTACAGTATCTAAAATGTATTTGGTGTACTTTTAATTAATATTATATGTACAACATATGAAATATATTTACTGTACATTTTGATATTTCATGTTCAGTTTATAAGATATAATTGGTGTCCTTTTGATATTTTATGGAAATTATATAATATATATTTGGTGTAGTTTGTGATATTTTACATAGGGTGTGTAATATATATTTACTGTATTTTTGGTATTTTCTTTACAGTAAATAATATATATTTGGTGTAATTTTTGATATTTTATGTACAGTATATTAAATATAATTAGTGTAGTTTTGATAGTTTATTTACAGTATATATAACACATATTTGGTGTACTTTTTGATATTTTATGTACAGTATGTAATATATATTTACTGTAATTTTTGATAATTTTTTACTGTATATAAAATGTATTTGGTGTACTTTTAGTTAATATTATATGTACAATATATGAAATATATTTACTGTACATTTTGATATTTTATGTACAGTATGTAATCTATATTTGGTGTCCTTTTGATATTTTATGTAAATTATATAATATATATTTGGTGTAGATTGTGATATTTTACATAGGGTGTGTAATATATATTTACTGTACTTTTTGGTATTTTCTTTACAGTAAATAATATATATTTGGTGTAATTTTTGATATTTTATGTACAGTATATTAAATATAATTAGTGTAGTTTTGATAGTTTATTTACAGTATATATAACACATATTTGGTGTACTTTTTGATATTTTATCTACAGTATGTAATATATATTTACTGTAATTTTTGATAATTTTTTACTGTATATAAAATGTATTTGGTGTACTTTTAGTTAATATTATATGTACAATATATGAAATATATTTACTGTACATTTTGATATTTTATGTACAGTATAGAAGATATATTTGGTGTCCTTTTGATATTTTATGTAAATTATATAATATATATTTGGTGAAGTTTGTGATATTTTACATAGGGTGTGTAATATATATTTAGTGTACTTTTTGATATTTTATTTACAGTATATAATATACATTTGGTGTAATTTTTGATATTTTATGTACAGTATATTAAATATAATTACTGTAGTTTTTGATAGTTTATTTACAGTATATATTACACATATTTGGTGTACTTTTTGATATTTTATGTACGGTATGTAATTTATATTTACTGTATATTTGATATTTTATTTACAGTATATAAAATGTATTTGGTGTACTTTTAGTTAATATTATATGTACAATATAGGAAATATATTTACTGTACATTTTGATATTTTATGTACACTATATAAGATATATTTTGTGTCCTTTTGATATTTTATGTAAATTATATAATATGTATTTGGTGTAGATTGTGATATTTTACATAGGGTGTGAAAGATATATTTACTGTACTTTTTGATATTTTATTCACAGTTAATAATATACATTTGGTTTAATTTTTGATATTTTATGTACAGTATATAAAATATAATTACTGCAGTTTTTGATAGTTTATTTACAGTATATAAAACACAAATTTGGTGTACTTTTTGATATTTTATGTACAGAATGTAATATATATTTACTGCACATTTTGATATTTTATTTACAGTATATAAAATGTATTTGGTGTACTTTTAGTTAATATTATATGTACAATATATGAAATATATTTACTGTACATTTTGATATTTCATGTTCAGTATATAAGATATATTTGGTGTCCTTTTGATATTTTATGTAAATTATATAATATATATTTGGTGTAGATTGTGATATTTTACATATGGTGTGTAATATATATTTACTGTACATTTTGATATTTTATTTACACTATATAAAATGTATTTGGTGTACCTTTAGTTAATATTATATGTACAATATATGAAATATATTTACTGTACATTTGATAATTTATGTACAGTATATAAGATATATTTGGTGTCCTTTTGATATTTTATGTGAATTTTATAGTAGATATTTGGTGTAGTTTTTGATATTTTACATAGGGTGTGTAATATATATTTACTGTAATTTTTGATATTTTATTTACAGTAAATAATATACATTTGGTGTAATTTTTGATGTTTTATGTACAGTATATTAAATATAATTACTGTAGTTTTTGATTGTTTATTTACAGTATATATAACACATATTTGGTGTACTTTTTGATATTTTATGTACAGTATATAATATATGTTTACTGTAATTTTTGATAATTTATTTACAGTATATAAAATGTATTTGGTGTACTTTTAGTTAATATTATATGTACAATATATGAAATATATTTACTGTAATTTTTGATATTTTATGAACAGTATAGAAGATATATTTGGTGTCCTTTTGATATTTTATGTCAATTATATAATATATATTTCGTGTAGTTTGTGATATTTTACATAGGGTGTGTAATATATATTTACTGTACTTTTTGATATTTTATGTACAGTATATAATAAATATTTGGTGTCCTTTTGATATTTTATGTGAATTTTATAATAGATATTTGGTGTAGTTTTTGATATTTTACATAGGGTGTGTAATATATATTTACTGTAATTTTTGATATTTTATTTACAGTAAATAATATACATTTGGTGTAATTTTTGATATTTTATGTACAGTATATTAAATATAATTACTGTAGTTTTTGATAGTTTATTTACAGTATATATAACACATATTTGGTGTACTTTTTGATACTTTATATACAGTATGTAATATATATTTACTGTAATTTTTGATAATTTATTTACAGTATATAAAATGTATTTGGTGTACTTTTAGTTAATATTATATTTACAATATATGAAATATTTTTACTGTACATTTTGATATTTTATGTACAGTATAGAAGATATAATTGCTGTCCTTCTGATATTTTATGTAAATTATATAATATATATTTGGTGAAGTTTGTGATATTTTACATAGGGTGTGTAATATATATTTACTGTACATTATGATATTTTATTTACAGTATATAATATACATTTGGTGTAATTTTTGATATTTTATGTACAGTATATTAAATATAATTACAGTAGTTTTTGATAGTTAATTTACAGTATATATTACACATATTTGGTGTACTTTTTGATATTTTATGTACAGTATGTAATATATATTTACTGTACTTTTTGATATTTTATTTACTGTATATAAAATGTATTTGGTGTACTTTTAGTTAATATTATATGTACAATATATGAAATATATTTACTGTACATTTTGATATTTTATATACACTATATAAGATATATTTGGTGTCCTTTTGATATTTTATGTAAATTATATAATATATATTTGGTGTAGATTGTGATATTTTACATATGGTGTGTAATATATATTTACTGTACATTTTGATATTTTATTTACACTATATAAAATGTATTTGGTGTAATTTTAGTTAATATTATATGTACAATATATGAAATATATTTACTGTACATTTGATAATTTATGTACAGTATATAAGATATATTTGGTGTCCTTTTGATATTTTATGTGAATTTTATAATATATATTTGGTGTAGTTTTTGATATTTTACGTAGGGTGTGTAATATGTATTTACTGTAATTTTTGATATTTTATTTACAGAAAATAATATACATTTGGTGTAATTTTTGATATTTTATGTACAGTATATTAAATATAATTACTGTAGTTTTTGATTGTTTATTTACAGTATATATAACACATATTTGGTGTACTTTTTGATATTTTATGTACAGTATGTAATATATGTTTACTGTAATTTTTGATAATTTATTTACAGTATATAAAATGTATTTGGTGTACTTTTAGTTAATATTATATGTACAATATATGAAATATATTTACTGTAATTTTTGATATTTTATGAACAGTATAGAAGATATATTTGGTGTCCTTTTGATATTTTATGTCAATTATATAATATATATTTGGTGTAGTTTGTGATATTTTACATAGGGTGTGTAATATATATTTACTGTACTTTTTGATATTTTATGTACAGTATATAATAAATATTTGGTGTCCTTTTGATATTTTATGTAAATTATATAATATATATTTGGTGTAGATTGTGATATTTTACATATGGTGTGTAATATATATTTACTGTACATTTTGATATTTTATTTACACTATATAAAATGTATTTGGTGTACATTTAGTTAATAATATATGTACAATATATGAAATATATTTACTGTACATTTGATAATTTATGTACAGTATATAAGATATATTTGGTGTCCTTTTGATATTTTATGTGAATTTTATAATATAAATTTGGTGTAGTTTTTGATATTTTACATAGGGTGTGTAATATATATTTACTGTAATTTTTGATATTTTATTTACAGTAAATAATATACATTTGGTGTAATTTTTGATATTTTATGTACAGTATATTAAATATAATTACTGTAGTTTTTGATTGTTTATTTACAGTATATATAACACATATTTGGTGTACTTTTTGATATTTTATGTACAGTATGTAATATATGTTTACTGTAATTTTTGATAATTTATTTACAGTATATAAAATGTATTTGGTGTACTTTTAGTTAATATTATATGTACAATATATGAAATATATTTACTGTAATTTTTGATATTTTATGAACAGTATAGAAGATATATTTGGTGTCCTTTTGATATTTTCTGTCAATTATATAATATATATTTGGTGTAGTTTGTGATATTTTACATAGGGTGTGTAATATATATTTACTGTACTTTTTGATATTTGATGTACAGTATATAATAAATATTTGGTGTCCTTTTGATATTTTATGTGAATTTTATACTAGATATTTGGTGTAGTTTTTGATATTTTACATAGTGTGTGTAATATATACTTACTGTAATTTTTGATATTTTATATACAGTAAATAATATACATTTGTTGTAATTTTTGATATTTTATGTACAGTATATTAAATATAATTACTGTATTTTTTGATAGTTTATTTACAGTATATATAACACATATTTGGTGTACTTTTTGATATTTTATATACAGTATGTAATATATATTTACTGTAATTTTTGATAATTTATTTACAGTATATAAAATGTATTTGGTGTACTTTTAGTTAATATTATATATACAATATATGAAATATTTTTACTGTACATTTTGATATTTTATGTACAGTATAGAAGATATAATTGGTGTCCTTTTGATATTTTATGTAAATTATATAATATATATTTGGTGAAGTTTGTGATATTTTACATAGGGTGTGTAATATATATTTACTGTACATTATGATATTTTATTTACAGTATATAATATACATTTGGTTTAATTTTTGATATTTTATGTACAGTATATTAAATGTAATTACAGTAGTTTTTGATAGTTTATTTACAGTATATATTACACATATTTGATGTACTTTTTGATATTTTATGTACAGTATGTAATATATATTTACTGTACTTTTTGATATTTTATTTACTGTATATAAAATGTATTTGGTGTACTTTTAGTTAATATTATATGTACAATATATGAAATATATTTACTGTACATTTTGATATTTTATGTACACTATATAAGATATATTTGGTGTCCTTTTGATATTTTATGTGAATTATATAATATATATTTGGTGTAGATTGTGATATTTTACATATGGTGTGTCATATATATTTACTGTACATTTTGATATTTTATTTACACTATATAAAATGTATTTGGTGTACTTTTAGTTAATATTATATGTACAATATATGAAATATATTTACTGTACATTTGATAATTTATGTACAGTATATAAGATATATTTGGTGTCCTTTTGATATTTTATGTGAATTTTATAATATATATTTGGTGTAGTTTTTGATATTTTACGTAGGGTGTGTAATATATATTTACTGTAATTTTTGATATTTTATTTACAGAAAATAATATACATTTGGTGTAATTTTTGATATTTTATGTACAGTATATTAAATATAATTATTGTAGTTTTTGATTGTTTATTTACAGTATATATAACACATATTTGGTGTACTTTTTGATATTTTATGTACAGTATGTAATATATGTTTACTGTAATTTTTGATAATTTATTTACGGTATATAAAATGTATTTGGTGTACTTTTAGTTAATATTATATGTACAATATATGAAATATATTTACTGTAATTTTTGATATTTTATGAACAGTATAGAAGATATATTTGGTGTCCGTTTGATATTTTATGTAAATTATATAATATATACTTGGTGTAGTTTGTGATATTTTACATAGGGTGTGTAATATATATTTACTGTAGATTTTGATATTTTTTGTACAGTATATAATAAATATTTGGTGTCCTTTTGATATTTTATGTGAATTTTATAATAGATATTTGGTGTAGTTTTTGATATTTTACATAGGGTGTGTAATATATATTTACTGTAATTTTTGATATTTTATTTACAGTAAATAATATACATTTGGTGTAATTTTTGATATTTTATGTACAGTATATTAAATATAATTACTGTAGTTTTTGATAGTTTATTTACAGTATATATAACACATATTTGGTGTACTTTTTGATATTTTATATACAGTATGTAATATATATTTACTGTAATTTTTGATAATTTATTTACAGTATATAAAATGTATTTTGTGTACTTTTAGTTAATATTATATATACAATATATGAAATATTTTTACTGTACATTTTGATATATTATGTACAGTATAGAAGATATAATTGGTGTCCTTTTGATATTTTATGTAAATTATATAATATATATTTGGTGAAGTTTGTGATATTTTACATAGGGTGTGTAATATATATTTACTGTACTTTATGATATTTTATTTACAGTATATAATATACATTTGGTTTAATTTTTGATATTTTATGTACAGTATATTAAATGTAATTACAGTAGTTTTTGATAGTTTATTTACAGTATATATTACACATATTTGGTGTACTTTTTGATATTTTATGTACAGTAATTAATATATATTTACTGTACTTTTTGATATTTTATTTACTGTATATAAAATGTATTTGGTGTACTTTTAGTTAATATTATATGTACAATATATGAAATATATTTACTGTACATATTGATATTTTATGTACACTATATAAGATATATTTGGTGTCCTTTTGATATTTTATGTAAATTATATAATATATATTTGGTGTAGATTGTGATATTTTACATATGGTGTGTAATATATATTTACTGTACATTTTGATATTTTATTTACACTATATAAAATGTATTTGGTGTACTTTTAGTTAATATTATATGTACAATATATGAAATATATTTACTGTACATTTGATAATTTATGTACAGTATATAAGATATATTTGGTGTCCTTTTGATATTTTATGTGAATTTTATAATATATATTTGGTGTAGTTTTTGATATTTTACGTAGGGTGTGTAATATATATTTACTGTAATTTTTGATATTTTATTTACAGAAAATAGTATACATTTGGTGTAATTTTTGATATTTTATGTACAGTATATTAAATATAATTATTGTAGTTTTTGATTGTTTATTTACAGTATATATAACACATATTGGTGTACTTTTTGATATTTTATGTACAGTATGTAATATATGTTTACTGTAATTTTTGATAATTTATTTACAGTATATAAAATGTATTTGGTGTACTTTTAGTTAATATTATATGTACAATATATGAAATATATTTACTGTAATTTTTGATATTTTATGAACAGTATAGAAGATATATTTGGTGTCCTTTTGATATTTTATGTAAATTATATAATATATACTTGGTGTAGTTTGTGATATTTTACATAGGGTGTGTAATATATATTTACTGTACATTTTGATATTTTTTGTACAGTATTTAATAAATATTTGGTGTCCTTTTGATATTTTATGTGAATTTTATAATAGATATTTGGTGTAGTTTTTGATATTTTACATAGGGAGTGTAATATATATTTACTGTACTTTTTGATATTTTATTTACAGTAAATAATATACATTTGGTTTAATTTTTGATATTTTATGTACAGTATATTAAATATAATTACTGCAGTTTTTGATAGTTTATTTACAGTATATAAAACACAAATTTGGTGTACTTTTTGATATTTTATGTACAGAATGTAATATATATTTACTGTACATTTTGATAATTTATTTACAGTTTATAAAATGTATTTGGTGTACTTTTAGTTAATATTATATGTACAATATATGAAATATATTTACTGTACATTTTGATATTTCATGTTCAGTATATAAGATATATTTGGTGTCCTTTTGATATTTTATGTAAATTATATAATATATATTTGGTGTAGATTGTGATATTTTACATAGGGTGTGTAATATATATTTACTGTACTTTTTGGTATTTTCTTTACAGTAAATAATATATATTTGGTGTAATTTTTGATATTTTATGTACAGTATATTAAATATAATTAGTGAAGTTTTGATAGTTTATTTACAGTATATATAACACATATTTGGTGTACTTTTTGATATTTTATGTACAGTATGTAATATATATTTACTGTAATTTTTGATAATTTATTTACAGTATATAAAATGAATTTGGTGTACTTTTAGTTAATATTATATATACAATATATGAAATATATTTACTGTACATTTTGATATTTTATGTACAGTATAGAAGATATATTTGGTGTCCTTTTGATATTTTATGTAAATTATATAATATATATTTGGTGAAGTTTGTGATATTTTACATAGGGTGTGTAATATATATTTAGTGTACTTTTTGATATTTTATTTACAGTATATAATATACATTTGGTGTAATTTTTGATATTTTATGTACAGTTTATTAAATATAATTAGTGTAGTTTTGATAGTTTATTTACAGTATATATAACACATATTTGGTGTACTTTTTGATATTCTATGTACAGTATGTAATATATGTTTACTGTAATATTTGATAATGTATTTACAGTATATAAAATGTATTTGGTGTCCTTTTAGTTAATATTATATGTACAATATGTGAAATATATTTACTGTAGTTTTTGATATTTTATGTACAGTATATAAGATATATTTGGTGTCCTTTTGATATTTTATGTAAATTATATGATATATATTTGGTGTAGATTGTGATATTTTACATAGGGTGTGTAATATATATTTACTGTACTTTTTGATATTTTATTTACAGTAAATAATATACATTTGGTTTAATTTTTGATATTTTATGTACAGTATATTAAATATAATTACTGCAGTTTTTGATAGTTTACTTACAGTATATAAAACACAAATTTGGTGTACTTTTTGATATTTTATGTACAGAATGTAATATATATTTACTGTACATTTTGATATTTTATTTACAGTATATAAAATGTATTTGGTGTACTTTTAGTTAATATTTTATGTTCAATATATGAAATATATTTACTGTACATTTTGATATTTCATGTTCAGTATATAAGATATATTTGGTGTCCTTTTGGTATTTTATGTAAATTATATAATATATATTTGGTGTAGTTGGTGATATTTTACATAGGGTGTGTAATATATATTTACTGTACTTTTTGGTATTTTCTTTACAGTAAATAATATACATTTGGTGTAATTTTTGATATTTTATGTACAGTATATTAAATATAATTACTGTAGTTTTTGATAGTTTATTTACATTATATATAACACATATTTGGTGTACTTTTTGATATTTTATGTACAGTATGTAATATATATTTACTGTATTTTTGATATTTTATTTACAGTATATAAAATGTATTTGGTGTACTTTTAGTTAATATTATATGTACAATATAGGAAATATATTTACTGTAGATTTTGATATTTTATGTACACTATATAAGATATATTTGGTGTCCTTTTGATATTCTATGTAAATTATATAATATATATTTGGTGTAGTTTGTGATATTTTACATAGGGTGTGTAAGATATATTTAGTGTACTTTTTGATATTTTATTTACAGTAAATAATATACATTTGGTGTAATTTTTGATATTTTATGTACAGTATGTTAAATATAATTACTGCAGTTTTTGATAGTTTATTTACAGTATATATAACACATATTTGGTGTACTTTTTGATATTTTATGTACAGAATGTAATATATATTTACTGTACTTTTGATTTTTTATTTACAGTATATAAAATGTATTTGGTGTACTTTTAGTTAATATTATATGTACAATATATGAAATATATTTACTGTACATTTTGATATTGCATGTTCAGTATATAAGATATATTTGGTGTCCTTTTGATATTTTATGTAAATTATATAATATATATTAGGTGTAGTTTGTGATATTTTACATAGGGTGTGTAATATATATTTACTGTACTTTTTGGTATTTTCTTTACAATAAATAATATATATTTGGTGTAATTTTTGATATTTTATGTACAGTATATTAAATATAATTAGTGTAGTTTTGATAGTTTATTTACATTATATATAACACATATTTGGTGTACATTTTGATATATTATGTACAGTATGTAATATATATTTACTGTAATTTTTGATAATTTATTTACTGTATATAAAATGTATTTGGTGTACTTTTAGTTAATATTATATGTACAATATATGAAATATATTTACTGTACATTTTGATATTTTATGTACAGTATATAATCTATATTTGGTGTCCTTTTGATATTTTATGTAAATTATATAATATATATTTGGTGTAGATTGTGATATTTTACATAGGGTGTGTAATATATATTTACTGTACTTTTTGGTATTTTCTTTACAGTAAATAATATATATTTGGTGTAATTTTTGATATTTTATGTACAGTATATTAAATATAATTAGTGTAGTTTTGATAGTTTATTTACAGTATATATAACACATATTTGGTGTACTTTTTGATATTTTATGTACAGTATGTAATATATATTTACTGTAATTTTTGATAATTTATTTACAGTATATAAAATGAATTTGGTGTACTTTTAGTTAATATTATATATACAATATATGAAATATATTTACTGTACATTTTGATATTTTATGTACAGTATAGAAGATATATTTGGTGTCCTTTTGATATTTTATGTAAATTATATAATATATATTTGGTGAAGTTTGTGATATTTTACATAGGGTGTGTAATATATATTTACTGTACTTTTTGATATTTTATTTACAGTATATAATATACATTTGGTGTAATTTTTGATATTTTATGTACAGTATATTAAATATAATTAGTGTAGTTTTGATAGTTTATTTACAGTATATATAACACATATTTGGTGTACTTTTTGATATTTTATGTACAGTATGTAATATATGTTTACTGTAATATTTGATAATGTATTTACAGTATATAAAATGTATTTGGTGTACTTTTAGTTAATATTATATGTACAATATATGAAATATATTTACTGTAGTTTTTGATATTTTATGTACAGTATATAAGATATATTTGGTGTCCTTTTGATATTTTATTTAAATTATATGACATATATTTGGTGTAGATTGTGATATTTTACATAGGGTGTGTAATATATATTTACTGTACTTTTTGATATTTTATTTACATTAAATAATATACATTTGGTTTAATTTTTGATATTTTATGTACAGTATATTAAATATAATTACTGCAGTTTTTGATAGTTTATTTACAGTATATAAAACAAAAATTTGGTGTACTTTTTGATATTTTATGTACAGAATGTAATATATATTTACTGTACTTTTGATATTTTATTTACAGTATCTAAAATGTATTTGGTGTACTTTTAATTAATATTATATGTACAATATATGAAATATATTTACTGTACATTTTGATATTTCATGTTCAGTTTATAAGATATAATTGGTGTCCTTTTGATATTTTATGGAAATTATATAATATATATTTGGTGTAGTTTGTGATATTTTACATAGGGTGTGTAATATATATTTACTGTATTTTTGGTATTTTCTTTACAGTAAATAATATATATTTGGTGTAATTTTTGATATTTTATGTACAGTATATTAAATATAATTAGTGTAGTTTTGATAGTTTATTTACAGTATATATAACACATATTTGGTGTACTTTTTGATATTTTATGTACAGTATGTAATATATATTTACTGTAATTTTTGATAATTTATTTACTGTATATAAAATGTATTTGGTGTACTTTTAGTTAATATTAAATGTACAATATATGAAATATATTTACTGTACATTTTGATATTTTATGTACAGTATATAATCTATATTTGGTGTCCTTTTGATATTTTATGTAAATTATATAATATATATTTGGTGTAGATTGTGATATTTTACATAGGGTGTGTAATATATATTTACTGTACTTTTTGGTATTTTCTTTACAGTAAATAATATATATTTGGTGTAATTTTTGATATTTTATGTACAGTATATTAAATATAATTAGTGTAGTTTTGATAGTTTATTTACAGTATATATAACACATATTTGGTGTACTTTTTGATATTTTATGTACAGTATGTAATATATATTTACTGTAATTTTTGATAATTTTTTACTGTATATAAAATGTATTTGGTGTACTTTTAGTTAATATTATATGTACAATATATGAAATATATTTACTGTACATTTTGATATTTTATGTACAGTATAGAAGATATATTTGGTGTCCTTTTGATATTTTATGTAAATTATATAATATATATTTGGTGAAGTTTGTGATATTTTACATAGGGTGTGTAATATATATTTAGTGTACTTTTTGATATTTTATTTACAGTATATAATATACATTTGGTGTAATTTTTGATATTTTATGTACAGTATATTAAATATAATTACTGTAGTTTTTGATAGTTTATTTACAGTATATATTACACATATTTGGTGTACTTTTTGATATTTTATGTACGGTATGTAATTTATATTTACTGTATATTTGATATTTTATTTACAGTATATAAAATGTATTTGGTGTACTTTTAGTTAATATTATATGTACAATATAGGAAATATATTTACTGTACATTTTGATATTTTATGTACACTATATAAGATATATTTGGTGTCCTTTTGATATTTTATGTAAATTATATAATATGTATTTGGTGTAGATTGTGATATTTTACATAGGGTGTGAAAGATATATTTACTGTACTTTTTGATATTTTATTCACAGTTAATAATATACATTTGGTTTAATTTTTGATATTTTATGTACAGTATATAAAATATAATTACTGCAGTTTTTGATAGTTTATTTACAGTATATAAAACACAAATTTGGTGTACTTTTTGATATTTTATGTACAGAATGTAATATATATTTACTGCACATTTTGATATTTTATTTACAGTATATAAAATGTATTTGGTGTACTTTTAGTTAATATTATATGTACAATATATGAAATATATTTACTGTACATTTTGATATTTCATGTTCAGTATATAAGATATATTTGGTGTCCTTTTGATATTTTATGTAAATTATATAATATATATTTGGTGTAGATTGTGATATTTTACATATGGTGTGTAATATATATTTACTGTACATTTTGATATTTTATTTACACTATATAAAATGTATTTGGTGTACCTTTAGTTAATATTATATGTACAATATATGAAATATATTTACTGTACATTTGATAATTTATGTACAGTATATAAGATATATTTGGTGTCCTTTTGATATTTTATGTGAATTTTATAGTAGATATTTGGTGTAGTTTTTGATATTTTACATAGGGTGTGTAATATATATTTACTGTAATTTTTGATATTTTATTTACAGTAAATAATATACATTTGGTGTAATTTTTGATGTTTTATGTACAGTATATTAAATATAATTACTGTAGTTTTTGATTGTTTATTTACAGTATATATAACACATATTTGGTGTACTTTTTGATATTTTATGTACAGTATATAATATATGTTTACTGTAATTTTTGATAATTTATTTACAGTATATAAAATGTATTTGGTGTACTTTTAGTTAATATTATATGTACAATATATGAAATATATTTACTGTAATTTTTGATATTTTATGAACAGTATAGAAGATATATTTGGTGTCCTTTTGATATTTTATGTCAATTATATAATATATATTTGGTGTAGTTTGTGATATTTTACATAGGGTGTGTAATATATATTTACTGTACTTTTTGATATTTTATGTACAGTATATAATAAATATTTGGTGTCCTTTTGATATTTTATGTGAATTTTATAATAGACATTTGGTGTAGTTTTTGATATTTTACATAGGGTGTGTAATATATATTTACTGTAATTTTTGATATTTTATTTACAGTAAATAATATACATTTGGTGTAATTTTTGATATTTTATGTACAGTATATTAAATATAATTACTGTAGTTTTTGATAGTTTATTTACAGTATATATAACACATATTTGGTGTACTTTTTGATACTTTATATACAGTATGTAATATATATTTACTGTAATTTTTGATAATTTATTTACAGTATATAAAATGTATTTGTTGTACTTTTAGTTAATATTATATATACAATATATGAAATATTTTTACTGTACATTTTGATATTTTATGTACAGTATAGAAGAGATAATTTGTGTCCTTTTGATATTTTATGTAAATTATATAATATATATTTGGTGAAGTTTGTGATATTTTACATAGGGTGTGTAATATATATTTACTGTACATTATGATATTTTATTTACAGTATATAATATACATTTGGTGTAATTTTTGATATTTTATGTACAGTATATTAAATATAATTACAGTAGTTTTTGATAGTTTATTTACAGTATATATTACACATATTTGGTGTACTTTTTGATATTTTATGTACAGTATGTAATATATATTTACTGTACTTTTTGATATTTTATTTACTGTATATAAAATGTATTTGGTGTACTTTTAGTTAATATTATATGTACAATATATGAAATATATTTACTGTACATTTTGATATTTTATGTACACTATATAAGATATATTTGGTGTCCTTTTGATATTTTATGTAAATTATATAATATATATTTGGTGTAGATTGTGATATTTTACATATGGTGTGTAATATATATTTACTGTACATTTTGATATTTTATTTACACTATATAAAATGTATTTGGTGTAATTTTAGTTAATATTATATGTACAATATATGAAATATATTTACTGTACATTTGATAATTTATGTACAGTATATAAGATATATTTGGTGTCCTTTTGATATTTTATGTGAATTTTATAATAGATATTTGGTGTAGTTTTTGATATTTTACGTAGGGTGTGTAATATATATTTACTGTAATTTTTGATATTTTATTTACAGAAAATAATATACATTTGGTGTAATTTTTGATATTTTATGTACAGTATATTAAATATAATTACTGTAGTTTTTGATTGTTTATTTACAGTATATATAACACATATTTGGTGTACTTTTTGATATTTTATGTACAGTATGTAATATATGTTTACTGTAATTTTTGATAATTTATTTACAGTATATAAAATGTATTTGGTGTACTTTTAGTTAATATTATATGTACAATATATGAAATATATTTACTGTAATTTTTGATATTTTATGAACAGTATAGAAGATATATTTGGTGTCCTTTTGATATTTTATGTCAATTATATAATATATATTTGGTGTAGTTTGTGATATTTTACATAGGGTGTGTAATATATATTTACTGTACTTTTTGATATTTTATGTACAGTATATAATAAATATTTGGTGTCCTTTTGATATTTTATGTAAATTATATAATATATATTTGGTGTAGATTGTGATATTTTACATATGGTGTGTAATATATATTTACTGTACATTTTGATATTTTATTTACACTATATAAAATGTATTTGGTGTACTTTTAGTTAATATTATATGTACAATATATGACATATATTTACTGTAATTTTTGATATTTTATGAACAGTATAGAAGATATATTTGGTGTCCTTTTGATATTTTATGTAAATTATATAATATAGACTTGGTGTAGTTTGTGATATTTTACATAGGGTGTGTAATATATATTTACTGTACATTTTGATATTTTTTGTACAGTATATAATAAATATTTGGTGTCCTTTTGATATTTTATGTGAATTTTATAATAGATATTTGGTATAGTTTTTGATATTTTACATAGGGTGTGTAATATATATTTACTGTAATTTTTGATATTTTATTTACACTAAATAATATACATTTGGTGTAATTTTTGATATTTTATGTACAGTATATTAAATATAATTACTGTAGTTTTTGATAGTTTCTTTACAGTATATATAACACATATTTGGTGTACTTTTTGATATTTTATATACAGTATGTAATATATATTTACTGTAATTTTTGATAATTTATTTACAGTATATAAAATGTATTTTGTGTTCTTTTAGTTAATATTATATATACAATATATGAAATATTTTTACTGTACATTTTGATATATTATGTACAGTATAGAAGATATAATTGGTGTCCTTTTGATATTTTATGTAAATTATATAATATATATTTGGTGAAGTTTGTGATATTTTACATAGGGTGTGTAATATATATTTACTGTACTTTATGATATTTTATTTACAGTATACAATATACATTTGGTTTAATTTTTGATATTTTATATACAGTATATGAAATGTAATTACAGTAGTTTTTGATAGTTTATTTACAGTATATATTACACATATTTGGTGTACTTTTTGATATTTTATGTACAGTAATTAATATATATTTACTGTACTTTTTGATATTTTATTTACTGTATATAAAATGTATTTGGTGTACTTTTAGTTAATATTATATGTACAATATATGAAATATATTTACTGTACATTTTGATATTTTATGTACACTATATAAGATATATTTGGTGTCCTTTTGATATTTTATGTAAATTATATAATATATATTTGGTGTAGATTGTGATATTTTACATATGGTGTGTAATATATATTTACTGTACATTTTGATATTTTATTTACACTATATAAAATGTATTTGGTGTACTTTTAGTTAATATTATATGTACAATATATGAAATATATTTACTGTACATTTGATAATTTATGTACAGTATATAAGATATATTTGGTGTCCTTTTGATATTTTATGTGAATTTTATAATATATATTTGGTGTAGTTTTTGATATTTTACGTAGGGTGTGTAATATATATTTACTGTAATTTTTGATATTTTATTTACAGAAAATAATATACATTTGGTGTAATTTTTGATATTTTATGTACAGTATATTAAATATAATTATTGTAGTTTTTGATTGTTTATTTACAGTATATATAACACATATTTGGTGTACTTTTTGATATTTTATGTACAGTATGTAATATATGTTTACTGTAATTTTTGATAATTTATTTACAGTATATAAAATGTATATGGTGTACTTTTAGTTAATATTATATGTACAATATATGAAATATATTTACTGTAATTTTTGATATTTTATGAACAGTATAGAAGATATATTTGGTGTCCTTTTGATATTTTATGTAAATTATATAATATATACTTGGTGTAGTTTGTGATATTTTACATAGGGTGTGTAATATATATTTACTGTACATTTTGATATTTTTTGTACAGTATTTAATAAATATTTGGTGTCCTTTTGATATTTTATGTGAATTTTATAATAGATATTTGGTGTAGTTTTTGATATTTTACATAGGGTGTGTAATATATATTTACTGTAATTTTTGATATTTTATTTACAGTAAATAATATAAATTTGGTGTAATTTTTGATATTTTATGTACAGTATATTAAATATGATTACTGTAGTTTTTGATAGTTTATTTACAGTATATATAACACATATTTGGTGTACATTTTGATATTTTATATACAGTATGTAATATATATTTACTGTAATTTTTGATAATTTATTTACAGTATATAAAATGTATTTTGTGTACTTTTAGTTAATCTTATATATACAATATATGAAATATTTTTACTGTACATTTTGATATATTATGTACAGTATAGAAGATATAATTGGTGTCCTTTTGATATTTTATGTAAATTATATAATATATATTTGGTGAAGTTTGTGATATTTTACATAGGGTGTGTAATATATATTTACTGTACTTTATGATATTTTATTTACAGTATATAATATACATTTGGTTTAATTTTTGATATTTTATGTACAGTATATTAAATATAATTACAGTAGTTTTTGATAGTTTATTTACAGTATATATTACACATATTTGGTGTACTTTTTGATATTTTATGTACAGTATGTAATATATATTTTCTGTACTTTTTGATATTTTATTTACTGTATATAAATGTATTTGGTGTACTTTTAGTTAATATTATATGTACAATATATGAAATATATTTACTGTACATTTTGATATTTTATGTACACTATATAAGATATATTTGGTGTCCTTTTGATATTTTATGTAAATTATATAATATATATTTGGTGTAGATTGTGATATTTTACATGTGGTGTGTTATATATATTTACTGTACATTTTGATATTTTATTTACACTATATAAAATGTATTTGGTGTACTTTTAGTTAATATTATATGTAGAATATATGAAATATATTTACTGTACATTTGATAATTTATGTACAGTATATAAGATATATTTGGTGTCCTTTTGATATTTTATGTGAATTTTATAATATATATTTGGTGTAGTTTTTGATATTTTACGTAGGGTGTGTAATATATATTTACTGTAATTTTTGATATTTTATTTACAGTAAATAATATACATTTGGTGTAATTTTTGATATTTTATGTACAGTATATTAAATATAATTACTGTAGTTTTTGATTGTTTATTTAGAGTATATATAACACATATTTGGTGTACTTTTTGATATTTTATGTACAGTATGTAATATATGTTTACTGTAATTTTTGATAATTTATTTACAGTATATAAAATGTATTTGGTGTACTTTTAGTTAATATTATATGTACAATATATGAAATATATTTACTGTAATTTTTGATATTTTATGAACAGTATAGAAGATATATTTGGTGTCCTTTTGATATTTTATGTCAATTATATAATATATATTTGGTGTAGTTTGTGATATTTTACATAGGGTGTGTAATATATATTTACTGTACTTTTTGATATTTTATGTACAGCATATAATAAATATTTGGTGTCCTTTTGATATTTTATGTAAATTATATAATATATATTTGGTGTAGATTGTGATATTTTACATATGGTGTGTAATATATATTTACTGTACATTTTGATATTTTATTTACACTATATAAAATGTATTTGGTGTACTTTTAGTTAATATTATATGTACAATATATGACATATATTTACTGTAATTTTTGATATTTTATGAACAGTATAGAAGATATATTTGGTGTCCTTTTGATATTTTATGTAAATTATATAATATAGACTTGGTGTAGTTTGTGATATTTTACATAGGGTGTGTAATATATATTTACTGTACATTTTGATATTTTTTGTACAGTATATAATAAATATTTGGTGTCCTTTTGATATTTTATGTGAATTTTATAATAGATATTTGGTATAGTTTTTGATATTTTACATAGGGTGTGTAATATATATTTACTGTAATTTTTGATATTTTATTTACACTAAATAATATTCATTTGGTGTAATTTTTGATATTTTATGTACAGTATATTAAATATAATTACTGTAGTTTTTGATAGTTTCTTTACAGTATATATAACACATATTTGGTGTACTTTTTGATATTTTATATACAGTATGTAATATATATTTACTGTAATTTTTGATAATTTATTTACAGTATATAAAATGTATTTTGTGTTCTTTTAGTTAATATTATATATACAATATATGAAATATTTTTACTGTACATTTTGATATATTATGTACAGTATAGAAGATATAATTGGTGTCCTTTTGATATTTTATGTAAATTATATAATATATATTTGGTGAAGTTTGTGATATTTTACATAGGGTGTGTAATATATATTTACTGTACTTTATGATATTTTATTTACAGTATACAATATACATTTGGTTTAATTTTTGATATTTTATATACAGTATATGAAATGTAATTACAGTAGTTTTTGATAGTTTATTTACAGTATATATTACACATATTTGGTGTACTTTTTGATATTTTATGTACAGTAATTAATATATATTTACTGTACTTTTTGATATTTTATTTACTGTATATAAAATGTATTTGGTGTACTTTTAGTTAATATTATATGTACAATATATGAAATATATTTACTGTACATTTTGATATTTTATGTACACTATATAAGATATATTTGGTGTCCTTTTGATATTTTATGTAAATTATATAATATATATTTGGTGTAGATTGTGATATTTTACATATGGTGTGTAATATATATTTACTGTACATTTTGATATTTTATTTACACTATATAAAATGTATTTGGTGTACTTTTAGTTAATATTATATGTACAATATATGAAATATATTTACTGTACATTTGATAATTTATGTACAGTATATAAGATATATTTGGTGTCCTTTTGATATTTTATGTGAATTTTATAATATATATTTGGTGTAGTTTTTGATATTTTACGTAGGGTGTGTAATATATATTTACTGTAATTTTTGATATTTTATTTACAGAAAATAATATACATTGGGTGTAATTTTTGATATTTTATGTACAGTATATTAAATATAATTATTGTAGTTTTTGATTGTTTATTTACAGTATATATAACACATATTTGGTGTACTTTTTGATATTTTATGTACAGTATGTAATATATGTTTACTGTAATTTTTGATAATTTATTTACAGTATATAAAATGTATATGGTGTACTTTTAGTTAATATTATATGTACAATATATGAAATATATTTACTGTAATTTTTGATATTTTATGAACAGTATAGAAGATATATTTGGTGTCCTTTTGATATTTTATGTAAATTATATAATATATACTTGGTGTAGTTTGTGATATTTTACATAGGGTGTGTAATATATATTTACTGTACATTTTGATATTTTTTGTACAGTATTTAATAAATATTTGGTGTCCTTTTGATATTTTATGTGAATTTTATAATAGATATTTGGTGTAGTTTTTGATATTTTACATAGGGTGTGTAATATATATTTACTGTAATTTTTGATATTTTATTTACAGTAAATAATATAAATTTGGTGTAATTTTTGATATTTTATGTACAGTATATTAAATATGATTACTGTAGTTTTTGATAGTTTATTTACAGTATATATAACACATATTTGGTGTACATTTTGATATTTTATATACAGTATGTAATATATATTTACTGTAATTTTTGATAATTTATTTACAGTATATAAAATGTATTTTGTGTACTTTTAGTTAATCTTATATATACAATATATGAAATATTTTTACTGTACATTTTGATATATTATGTACAGTATAGAAGATATAATTGGTGTCCTTTTGATATTTTATGTAAATTATATAATATATATTTGGTGAAGTTTGTGATATTTTACATAGGGTGTGTAATATATATTTACTGTACTTTATGATATTTTATTTACAGTATATAATATACATTTGGTTTAATTTTTGATATTTTATGTACAGTATATTAAATATAATTACAGTAGTTTTTGATAGTTTATTTACAGTATATATTACACATATTTGGTGTACTTTTTGATATTTTATGTACAGTATGTAATATATATTTTCTGTACTTTTTGATATTTTATTTACTGTATATAAATGTATTTGGTGTACTTTTAGTTAATATTATATGTACAATATATGAAATATATTTACTGTACATTTTGATATTTTATGTACACTATATAAGATATATTTGGTGTCCTTTTGATATTTTATGTAAATTATATAATATATATTTGGTGTAGATTGTGATATTTTACATAGGGTGTGTAATATATATTTACTGTACTTTTTGATATTTCATTTACAGTATATAATATACATTTGGTGTAATTTTTGATATTTTATGTACAGTATATTAAATATAATTACTGTAGATTTTGATAGTTTATTTACAGTATATATAACACATATTTGGTGTACTTTTTGATATTTTATGTACACTATGTTATATATATTTACTGTACTTTTCGATATTTTATTTACAGTATATAAAATATATTTGGTGTACTTTTAGTTAATATTATGTGTACAATATATGAAATATATTTACTGTATTTTTGATATTTTATGTACAGTATGTAATATATATTTGGTGTCCTTTTGATATTTTATGTCAATTTTATAATATATATTTGGTGTAGTTTTTGATATTTTACATACGGTGTGTAATATATATTTACTGTAATTTTTCATATTTTATTTACAGTAAATAATAAACTTTTGGTGTAATTTTTGATATTTTATGCACAGTATATTAAATATAATTACTGTAGTTTTTGATAGTTTATTTACAGTATATATAACACATATTTGGTGTACATTTTGATATTTTATGTACAGTATGTAATATATATTTACTGAAATTTTGATAATTTATTTACAGTATATAAAATGTATTTGGTGTACTTTTAGTTAATATTATATATACAATATATGAAATATATTTACTGTACTTTTTGATATTTTATGTACATTATAGAAGATATATTTGGTGTCCTTTTGATATTTTATGTAAATTATATAATATATATTTGGTGTAGTTTGTGATATTTTACATAGGGTGTGTAATTTATATTTACTGTACTTTTTGATATTTTATTTACAGTATATAATATACATTTGGTGTAATATTTGATATTTTATGTACAGTATATTAAATATAATTACTGTAGTTTTTGATAGTTTATTTACAGTATATATAACACATATTTGGTGTACTTTTTGATATTTTATGTACAGTATGTAATATATATTTACTGTAATTTTTGATAATTTATTTACAGTATACAAAATGTATTTGGTGTACTTTTAGTTAATATTATATGCACAATATATGAAATATATTTACTGTAGTTTTTGATATTTTATGTACAGTATATATGATATATTTGGTGTCCTTTTGATATTTTATGTAAATTATATAATATATATTTGGTGTAGATTGTGATATTTTACATAGGGTGTGTAAGATATATTTACTGTTCTTTTTGATATTTTATTTACAGTAAATAACGTACATTTGTTTTAATTTTTGATATTTCATGTACAGTATATTTAATATAATTACTGCAGTTTTTGATAGTTTATTTACTGTATATATAACACATATTTGGTGTACTTTTTGATATTTTATGTACAGAATGTGATATATATTTACTGTAATTTTTGATATTTTATTTACAGTATATAAAATGTATTTGGTGTACTTTTAGTTAATATTATATGTACAATATATGAAATATATTTACTGTACATTTTGATATTTTCTGTTCAGTATATAAGGTATATTTGGTGTCCTTTTGATACTTTATGTAAATTATATAATATGTATTTGGTGTAGTTTGTGATATTTTCCAAAGGGTGTGTAATATATATTTACTGTACTATTTGCTATTGTATTTACAGTAAATAATATACATTTGGTGTAATTTTTGATATTTTATGTACAGTATATTAAATATAATTACTGTAGTTTTTGATAGATTCTTTACAGTATATATAACACATATTTGGTGTACATTTTGATATTTTATGTACAGTATGTAATATATATTTACTGTTATTTTTGATAATTTATTTACAGTATATAAAATATATTTGGTGTACTTTTAGTTAATATTATATATACAATATATGAAATATATTTACTGTACTTTTTGATATTTTATGTACAGTATGGAAGATATATTTGGTGTCCTTTTGATATTTTATGTAAATTATGTAATATATATTTGGTGAAGTTTGTGATATTTTACATAGGTTGTGTAATTTATATTTACTGTAGTTTTTGATATTTTATTTACAGTATATAATATACATTTGGTGTAATATTTGATATTTTATGTACAGTATATTAAATATAATTACTGTAGTTTTTGATAGTTTATTTACAGTATATATAACACATATTTGGTGTACTTTTTGATATTTTATGTACAGTATGTAATATATATTTACGGTAATTTTTGATAATTTATTTACAGTATACAAAATGTATTTGGTGTACTTTTAGTTAATATTATATGTACAATATATGAAATATATTTACTGTACTTTTTGATATTTTATGTACAGTTTAGAAGATATATTTGGTGTCCTTTTGATATTTTATGTAAATTATATAATATATATTTGGTGTAGATTGTGATATTTTACATATGGTGTGCAATATATATTTACTGTACTTTTTGATATTTTATTTATAGTAAATAATATACATTTGGTGTAATTTTTGATATTTTATGTACAGTATATTAAATATAATTACTGTAGTATTTTATAGTTTATTTACAGTATATATAACACATATTTGGTGTACTTTTTGATATTTTATGTACAGAATGTAATATATATTTAGTGTACTTTGTGAAATTTTATTTACAGTATATAAAATGTATTTGGTGTACTTTTAGTTAATATTATATGTACAATATATGAAATATATTTACTGAAAGTTTTGATATTTTATGTACAGTATAGAAGATATATTTGGTGTCCTTTTGATATTTTATGTAAATTACATAATATATATTTGGTGTAGTTTGTGATATTTTACATAGGGTGTGTAATATATATTTACTGTACTTTTTGATATTTTATTTACAGTATATAATATACATTTGGTGTAATTTTTGATATTTTATGTACAGTATAGTAAATATAATTACTGTAGTTTTTGATAGTTTATTTACAGTATATATTACACATATTTGGAGTACTTTTTGATATTTTATGTGCACTATGTAATATATATTTACTGTACGTTTTGATATTTTATTTACAGTATATAAAATGTATTTGGTGTACTTTTAGTTAATATTACATGTAGAATATATGAAATATATTTACTGTACTTTTTGATATTTTATGTACAGTATATAATATATATTTGGTGTCCTTTTGATATTTTATATGAATTTTATAATATATATTTGGTGTAGTTTTTGATAATTTCCATAGGGTGTGTAATATATATTTACTGTAATTTTTGATATTTTATTTACAGTAAATAATATACATTTGGTGTAATTTTTGATATTTTATGTACAGTATATTAAATATAATTACTGTAGATTTTGATTGTTTATTTACAGTATATATAACACATATTTGGTGTACTTTTTGATATTTTATGTACAGTATGTAATATATATTTACTGTAATTGTTGATAATTTATTTACAGTATATAAAATGTATTTGGTGTACTTTTAGTTAATATTATATATACAATATATGAAATATATTTACTGTACTTTTTGATATTTTATGTACAGTATAGAAGATATATTTGGTGTCCTTTTGATATATTATGTAAATTATAAAATATATATTTGGTGTAGTTTGTGATATTTTACATAGGGTGTGTAATGTATATTTACTGTACTTTTTGATATTTTATTTACAGTGTATAATATACATTTGGTGTAATTTTTGATATTTAATGTACAGTATATTAAATATAATTACTGTAGTTTTTGATAGTTTATTTACAGTATATATAACACATATTTGGTGTACTTTTTGATATTTTATGTACAGTATGTAATATATATTTACTGTACTTTTTGATACTTTATTTTCAGTATACAAAATGTATTTGGTGTACTTTTAGTTAATAATATATGTACAATATATGAAATATATATGCTGTACTTTTTGATATTTCATGTTCAGTATATAAGGTATATTTGGTGTCCTTTTGATATATTATGTAAATTATATAATATATATATGATGTAGTTTCTGATATTTTACATAGGGTGTGTAATATATATTTACTGTACTTTTTGATATTTTATTTACAGTAAATAATATATATTTGGTGTAATTTTTGATATTTTATGTACAGTATATTAAATATAATTAGTGTAGTTTTGATAGTTTATTTACAGTATATATAACACATATTTGGTGTACTTTTTCATATTTTATGTACAGTATGTAATATATATTTACTGTACTTTTTGATATTTTATTTATAGTATATAAAATGTATTTAGTGTACTTTTAGTGAATATTATATGTACAATATATGAAATATATTTACTGTACATTTTGATATTTTATGTACAGTATATATGATATATTTGGTGTCCTTTTGATATTTTATGTAAATTATATAATATATATTTGGTGTAGATTGTGATATTTTACATAGGGTGTGTAAGATATATTTACTGTTCTTTTTGATATTTTATTTACAGTAAATAACGTACATTTGGTTTAATTTTTGATATTTCATGTACAGTATATTTAATATAATTACTGCAGTTTTTGATAGTTTATTTACAGTATATATAACACATATTTGGTGTACTTTTTGATATTTTATGTACAGAATGTGATATATATTTACTGTAATTTTTGATATTTTGTTTACAGTATATAAAATGTATTTGGTGTACTTTTAGTTAATATTATATGTACAATATATGAAATATATTTACTGTACATTTTGATATATTCGGTTCAGTATATAAGGTATATTTGGTGTCCTTTTGATATTTTATGTAAATTATATAATATATATTTGGTGTAGTTTGTGATATTTTACATAGGGTGTGTCATATATATTTACTGTACTATTTGGTATTTTATTTACAGTAAATAATATACATTTGGTGTAATTTTTGATATTTTATGTACAGTATATTAAATATAATTACTGTAGTTTTTGATAGTTTATTTCCAGTATATATAACACATATTTGGTGTACTTTTTGATAATTTATGTACAGTATGTAATATATATTCACTGTAATTTTTGATATTTTATTTACACTATATAAAATGTATTTGGTGTACTTTTAGTTAATATTATATATACAATATATGAAATACATTTACTGTACTTTTTGATATTTTATGTACAGTATATAAGATATATTTGGTGTCCTTTGGATATTTTATGTAACTTATATAATATATATTTGGTGTAGATTGTGATATTTTACATATGGGGTGCAATATATATTTACAGTACTTTTTGATATTTTATTTACAGTAAATAATATACATTTGGTGTAATTTTTGATATTTTATGTACAGTATATTAAATGTAATTACTGAAGTTTTTTATAGTTTATTTACTGTATATATAACACATATTTGGTGTACTTTTTGATATTTTATATACAGTATGTAATATATATTTACTGTACTTTTTGATATATTATTTACAGTATATAAAATGCATTTGGTGTACTTTTAGTTAATATTATATGTACAATATATGAAATATATTTACTGTACATTTTGATATTTTAAGTACAGTATATAAGATATATTTGTTGTCCTTTTGATATTTTATGTAAATTATATAATATATATTTGGTGTATATTGTGATATTTTACATATGGTGTGTAATATATATTTACTGTACTTTTTGATATTTTATTTACAGTATATAAAATGTATTTGGTGTAGTTTTAGTTAGTATTATATGTACAATATATGAAATATATTTACTGTATTTTTGATATTTTATGTACAGTATAGAAGATATATTTGGTGTCCTTTTGATATTTTATGTAAATTATATAATATATATTTGGTGTAGATTGTGATATTTTACATAGGGTGTGTAAGATATATTTACTGTTCTTTTTGATATTTTATTTACAGTAAATAACGTACATTTGTTTTAATTTTTGATATTTCATGTACAGTATATTTAATATAATTACTGCAGTTTTTGATAGTTTATTTACTGTATATATAACACATATTTGGTGTACTTTTTGATATTTTATGTACAGAATGTGATATATATTTACTGTAATTTTTGATATTTTATTTACAGTATATAAAATGTATTTGGTGTACTTTTAGTTAATATTATATGTACAATATATGAAATATATTTACTGTACATTTTGATATTTTCTGTTCAGTATATAAGGTATATTTGGTGTCCTTTTGATACTTTATGTAAATTATATAATATGTATTTGGTGTAGTTTGTGATATTTTCCAAAGGGTGTGTAAAATATATTTACTGTACTATTTGCTATTTTATTTACAGTAAATAATATACATTTGGTGTAATTTTTGATATTTTATGTACAGTATATTAAATATAATTACTGTAGTTTTTGATAGTTTCTTTACAGTATATATAACACATATTTGGTGTACATTTTGATATTTTATGTACAGTATGTAATATATATTTACTGTTATTTTTGATAATTTATTTACAGTATATAAAATATATTTGGTGTACTTTTAGTTAATATTATATATACAATATATGAAATATATTTACTGTACTTTTTGATATTTTATGTACAGTATGGAAGATATATTTGGTGTCCTTTTGATATTTTATGTAAATTATGTAATATATATTTGGTGAAGTTTGTGATATTTTACATAGGTTGTGTAATTTATATTTACTGTAGTTTTTGATATTTTATTTACAGTATATAATATACATTTGGTGTAATATTTGATATTTTATGTACAGTATATTAAATATAATTACTGTAGTTTTTGATAGTTTATTTACAGTATATATAACACATATTTGGTGTACTTTTTGATATTTTATGTACAGTATGTAATATATATTTACGGTAATTTTTGATAATTTATTTACAGTATACAAAATGTATTTGGTGTACTTTTAGTTAATATTATATGTACAATATATGAAATATATTTACTGTACTTTTTGATATTTTATGTACAGTTTAGAAGATATATTTGGTGTCCTTTTGATATTTTATGTAAATTATATAATATATATTTGGTGTAGATTGTGATATTTTACATATGGTGTGCAATATATATTTACTGTACTTTTTGATATTTTATTTATAGTAAATAATATACATTTGGTGTAATTTTTGATATTTTATGTACAGTATATTAAATATAATTACTGTAGTATTTTATAGTTTATTTACAGTATATATAACACATATTTGGTGTACTTTTTGATATTTTATGTACAGAATGTAATATATATTTAGTGTACTTTGTGAAATTTTATTTACAGTATATAAAATGTATTTGGTGTACTTTTAGTTAATATTATATGTACAATATATGAAATATATTTACTGAAAGTTTTGATATTTTATGTACAGTATAGAAGATATATTTGGTGTCCTTTTGATATTTTATGTAAATTACATAATATATATTTGGTGTAGTTTGTGATATTTTACATAGGGTGTGTAATATATATTTACTGTACTTTTTGATATTTTATTTACAGTATATAATATACATTTGGTGTAATTTTTGATATTTTATGTACAGTATAGTAAATATAATTACTGTAGTTTTTGATAGTTTATTTACAGTATATATTACACATATTTGGAGTACTTTTTGATATTTTATGTGCACTATGTAATATATATTTACTGTACGTTTTGATATTTTATTTACAGTATATAAAATGTATTTGGTGTACTTTTAGTTAATATTACATGTAGAATATATGAAATATATTTACTGTACTTTTTGATATTTTATGTACAGTATATAATATATATTTGGTGTCCTTTTGATATTTTATATGAATTTTATAATATATATTTGGTGTAGTTTTTGATAATTTCCATAGGGTGTGTAATATATATTTACTGTAATTTTTGATATTTTATTTACAGTAAATAATATACATTTGGTGTAATTTTTGATATTTTATGTACAGTATATTAAATATAATTACTGTAGATTTTGATTGTTTATTTACAGTATATATAACACATATTTGGTGTACTTTTTGATATTTTATGTACAGTATGTAATATATATTTACTGTAATTGTTGATAATTTATTTACAGTATATAAAATGTATTTGGTGTACTTTTAGTTAATATTATATATACAATATATGAAATATATTTACTGTACTTTTTGATATTTTATGTACAGTATAGAAGATATATTTGGTGTCCTTTTGATATATTATGTAAATTATAAAATATATATTTGGTGTAGTTTGTGATATTTTACATAGGGTGTGTAATGTATATTTACTGTACTTTTTGATATTTTATTTACAGTGTATAATATACATTTGGTGTAATTTTTGATATTTAATGTACAGTATATTAAATATAATTACTGTAGTTTTTGATAGTTTATTTACAGTATATATAACACATATTTGGTGTACTTTTTGATATTTTATGTACAGTATGTAATATATATTTACTGTACTTTTTGATACTTTATTTTCAGTATACAAAATGTATTTGGTGTACTTTTAGTTAATAATATATGTACAATATATGAAATATATATGCTGTACTTTTTGATATTTCATGTTCAGTATATAAGGTATATTTGGTGTCCTTTTGATATATTATGTAAATTATATAATATATATATGATGTAGTTTCTGATATTTTACATAGGGTGTGTAATATATATTTACTGTACTTTTTGATATTTTATTTACAGTAAATAATATATATTTGGTGTAATTTTTGATATTTTATGTACAGTATATTAAATATAATTAGTGTAGTTTTGATAGTTTATTTACAGTATATATAACACATATTTGGTGTACTTTTTCATATTTTATGTACAGTATGTAATATATATTTACTGTACTTTTTGATATTTTATTTATAGTATATAAAATGTATTTAGTGTACTTTTAGTGAATATTATATGTACAATATATGAAATATATTTACTGTACATTTTGATATTTTATGTACAGTATATATGATATATTTGGTGTCCTTTTGATATTTTATGTAAATTATATAATATATATTTGGTGTAGATTGTGATATTTTACATAGGGTGTGTAAGATATATTTACTGTTCTTTTTGATATTTTATTTACAGTAAATAACGTACATTTGGTTTAATTTTTGATATTTCATGTACAGTATATTTAATATAATTACTGCAGTTTTTGATAGTTTATTTACAGTATATATAACACATATTTGGTGTACTTTTTGATATTTTATGTACAGAATGTGATATATATTTACTGTAATTTTTGATATTTTGTTTACAGTATATAAAATGTATTTGGTGTACTTTTAGTTAATATTATATGTACAATATATGAAATATATTTACTGTACATTTTGATATATTCGGTTCAGTATATAAGGTATATTTGGTGTCCTTTTGATATTTTATGTAAATTATATAATATATATTTGGTGTAGTTTGTGATATTTTACATAGGGTGTGTCATATATATTTACTGTACTATTTGGTATTTTATTTACAGTAAATAATATACATTTGGTGTAATTTTTGATATTTTATGTACAGTATATTAAATATAATTACTGTAGTTTTTGATAGTTTATTTCCAGTATATATAACACATATTTGGTGTACTTTTTGATAATTTATGTACAGTATGTAATATATATTCACTGTAATTTTTGATATTTTATTTACACTATATAAAATGTATTTGGTGTACTTTTAGTTAATATTATATATACAATATATGAAATACATTTACTGTACTTTTTGATATTTTATGTACAGTATATAAGATATATTTGGTGTCCTTTGGATATTTTATGTAACTTATATAATATATATTTGGTGTAGATTGTGATATTTTACATATGGGGTGCAATATATATTTACAGTACTTTTTGATATTTTATTTACAGTAAATAATATACATTTGGTGTAATTTTTGATATTTTATGTACAGTATATTAAATGTAATTACTGAAGTTTTTTATAGTTTATTTACTGTATATATAACACATATTTGGTGTACTTTTTGATATTTTATATACAGTATGTAATATATATTTACTGTACTTTTTGATATATTATTTACAGTATATAAAATGCATTTGGTGTACTTTTAGTTAATATTATATGTACAATATATGAAATATATTTACTGTACATTTTGATATTTTAAGTACAGTATATAAGATATATTTGTTGTCCTTTTGATATTTTATGTAAATTATATAATATATATTTGGTGTATATTGTGATATTTTACATATGGTGTGTAATATATATTTACTGTACTTTTTGATATTTTATTTACAGTATATAAAATGTATTTGGTGTAGTTTTAGTTAGTATTATATGTACAATATATGAAATATATTTACTGTATTTTTGATATTTTATGTACAGTATAGAAGATATATTTGGTGTCCTTTTGATATTTTATGTAAATTATATAATATATATTTGGTGTAGATTGTGATATTTTACATATAGTGTGCAATATATATTTACTGTAATTTTTGATATTTTATTTACAGTAAATAATATGCATTTGGTGTAATTTTTGATATTTTATGTACAGTATATTAAATATAATTACTGTAGTATTTCATAGTTTATTTACAGTATATATAACACATATTTGTTGTACTTTTTGATATTTTATGTACAGTATGTAATATATATTTACTGTACATTTTGATATTTTATTTACAGTATATAAAATATATTTGGTGTGTTTTTATTTAATATTATATGTACCATATATAAAATATATTTACTGTACATTTTGATATTTTATGTACAGTATATAAGATATAATTCGTGTCCTTTTGATATTTTATGTAAGTTATATAATATATATTTGGTGTAGATTGTGATATTTTACATAGGGTGTGTAAGATATATTTACTGTACTTTTTGATATTTTATTTACAGTAAATAATATACATTTGGTGTAATTTTTGATATTTTATGTACAGTATATTAAATATAATTACTGCAGTTTTTGATAGTTTATTTACAGTATATATAACACATATTTGGTGTACATTTTGATATTTTATGTACACTATGTAATATATATTTACTGTAATTTTTGATATTTTATTTACAGTATATAAAATGTATTTGGTGTACTTTTAGTTAATATTATATATACAATATATGAAATATATTTACTGTACTTTTTGATATTTTATGTACAGTATAGAAGATATATTTGGTGACCTTTTGTTATTTTATGTAAATTATATAATATATATTTGGTGTAGTTTGTGATATTTTACGTAGGGTGTGTAATGTATATTTACTGTACTTTTTGATATTCTATTTACAATATATAATATACATTTGGTGTAATATTTGATATTTTATGTACAGTATATTAAATATAATTACTGTAGATTTTGATAGTTTATTTACAGTATATATAACACATATTTGGTGTACTTTTTGATATTTTATGTACAGTATCTAATATATATTTACTGTACTTTTTGATATTTTATTTTCAGTATACAAAATGTATTTGGTGTACTTTTAGTTAATAATATATGTACAATGTATAAAATATATATACTGTACTTTTTGATATTTTATGTACAATACATAAGATATATTTGGTGTCCTTTTTATATTCTATGTAAATTATATGATATATATTTGATGTAATTTTTGATATTTTACATAGGGTGTGTAGTATATATTTACTGTCCTTTTTGATACTTTATTTACAGTATTTAATTTATATTTTGTGTAATTTTTGATATTTTATATACAGTAGATTGAATATGATTACTGTAGTTTTTGATATTTACAGTATATATAACACATATTTGGTGTAATTTATGATATTTTATGTACAGTATGTAATATATATTTACTGTACTTTTTGATATTTTATTTACAGTATATAAAATGTATTTGGTGTACTTTTAGTTAATATTATATGTACAATATATGAAATATATTTACTGTACTTTGATATTTTGTGTACAGTATAGAAGATATATTTGGTGTCCTTTTGATATTTTATGTAAATTATATAATATATATTTGGTGTCGTTTTTGATATTTTACATAGGGTGTGTCATATATGTTTACTGTACTTTGTGATATTTTATTTACAGTATATAATATACATTTGGTGTAATTTTTGATATTTTATGAACAGTATAGTAAATATAAATACTGTAGTTTTAGATAGATTATTTACAGTATATATAACACATATTTGGTGTACTTTTTGATATTTTATGTACAGTATGTAATATATATTTACTGTAATTTTTGATAATTTATTGACCGTATGTAAAATGTATTTGGTGTACTTTTAGTTAATATTATATGTGCAATATATGAAATATATTTACTGTACATTTTGATATTTTTTGTACAGTATAGAAGATATATTTGGTGTCCTTTTGGTATTTTATGTAAATTATATAATACATATTTGGTGCAGTTTTTGATATTTTACATAGGGTGTGTAATATATATTTACTGTACTTTTTGATATTTTATTTACAGTAAATAATGTACATTTGGTGTAATTTTTGATATTTTATGTACAGTATATTAAATATAATTACTGTAGATTTTTATAGTTTATTTACAGTATATATAACACATATTTGGTGTACTTTTTGATACTCTATGTACTGTATGTAACATATATTTACTGTAGTTTTTGATATTTTATTTACAGTACATGAAATGTATTTGGTGTACTTTTAGTTAATATTATATGTACAATATATGAAATATATTTACTGTACTTTTTGATATTTTATGTACAGTATATAATATATATTTGGTGTTCTTTTGATATTTTATGTGAATTTTATAATATATATTTAGTGTAGTTTTTGATATTTCCCATAGGGTGTGTAATGTATATTTACTGTAATTTTTGATATTTTATTTTCAGTAAATAATATACATTTGGTGTAGTTTTTGATATTTTAGGTACAGTATATTAAATATAATTACTGTAGTTTTTGATTGTGTATTTACAGTTTATATAACTCATATTTGGTGTACTTTTTGCTATTTTATGTACAGTATGTAATATATATTTACTGTAATTTTTGATAATTTATTTACAGTATGTAAAATGTATTTGGTGTACTTTTAGTTAATATTATATATATAATATATGAAATATATTTACTGAATTTTTCATATTTTTTGTACAGTATAGAAGATATATTTGGTGTCCTTTTGATATTTTATGTAAATTATATAATATATATTTGGTGTAGATTGTCATATTTTACATAGGGTGTGTAATATATATTTACTGTACTTTTTGATATTTTATTTACAGTAAATAATATACATTTGGTTTAATTTTTGATATTTTGTGTACAGTATATTAAATATAATTACTGCAGTTTTTGATAGTTTATTTACAGTATATAAAACACAAATTTGGTGTACTTTTTGATATTTTATGTACAGAATGTAATATATATTTACTGTAATTTTGATATTTTATTTACAGTATATAAAATTTATTTGGTGTACTTTTAGTTAATATTATATGTACAATATATGAAATATATTTACTGTACATTTTGATATTTCATGTTCAGTATATAAGATATATTTGGTGTCCTTTTGATATTTCATGTAAATTATATAATATATATTTGGTGTAGTTTGTGATATTTTACATAGGGTGTGTAATATATATTTACTGTACATTTTGATATTTTATTTACAGTATATAATATACATTTGGTGTAATTTTTGATATTTTATGTACAGTATATTAAATATACTTACTGTAGTTTTTCATAGTTTATTTACAGTATATATTACACATATTTGGTGTACTTTTTGATATTTTATGTACAGTATGTAATATATATTTACATTATTTTTGATATTTTATTTACAGTATATAAAATGTATTTGGTGTACTTTTAGTTAATATTATATGTACAATATAGGAAATATATTTACTGTACATTTTGATATTTTATGTACACTATATAAGATATATTTGGTGTCCTTTTGATATTTTATGTAAATTATATAATATATATTTGGTGTAGACTGTGATATTTTACATAGGGTGTGTAAGATATATTTACTGTACTTTTTGATATTTTATTTACAGTAAATAATATACATTTGGTGTAATTTTTGATATTTTATGTACAGTATATTAAATATAATTACTGCAGTTTTTGATAGTTTATTTACAGTATATAAAACACAAATTTGGTGTACTTTTTGATATTTCATGTACAGAATGTAATATATATTTACTGTACATTTTGATATTTTATTTACAGTATATAAAATGTATTTGGTGTACTTTTAGTTAATGTTATATGTGCAATATATGAAATCTATTTACTGTACATTTTGATATTTCATGTTCAGTATATAAGATATATTTGGTGTCCTTTTGATATTTTATGTAAATTATATAATATATATTTGGTGTAGTTTGTGATATTTTACATATGGTGTGTAATATATATTTACTGTACTTTTTGGTATTTTCTTTACAGTAAATAATATATATTTGGTGTAATTTTTGATATTTTATGTACAGTTTATTAAATATAATTAGTGTAGTTTTGATAGTTTATTTACAGTATATATAACACATATTTGGTGTACTTTTTGATATTTTATGTACAGTATGTAATATATATTTACTGTAATTTTTGATAATTCATTTACAGTATATAAAATGTATTTGGTGTACTTTTAGTTAATATTATATATACAATATATGAAATATATTTACTGTATATTTTTATATTTTATGTACAGTATAGAAGATATATTTGGTGTCCTTTTGATATTTTATGTAAATTATATAATATATATTTGGTGAAGTTTGTGATATTTTACATAGGGTGTGTAATATATATTTACTGTACTTTTTGGTATTTTCTTTACAGTAATTAATATATATTTGGTGTAATTTTTGATATTTTATGTACAGTATATTAAATATAATTACTGCAGTTTTTGATAGTTTATTTACAGTATATATAACACATATTTGGTGTACTTTTTGATATTTTATGTACACTATGTAATATATATTTACTGTAATTTTTGATATTTTATTTACAGTATATAAAATGTATTTGGTGTACTTTTAGTTAATATTACATGTACAATATACGAAATATATTTACTGTACTTTTTGATATTTTATGTACAGTATAGAAGATATATTTGGTGTCCTTTTGTTATTGCATGTAAATTATATAATATATATTTGGTGTAGTTTGTGATATTTTACGTAGGGTTTGTAATGTACATTTACTGTACTTTTTGATATTCTATTTACAGTATATAACATACATTTGGTGTAATATTTGATATTTTATGTACAGTATATTAAATATAATTACTGTAGTTTTTGATAGTGTATTTACAGTATATATTACACATATTTGGTGTACTTTTTGATATTTTATGTACAGTATGTGATATATATTTAATGTACTTTTTGATATTTTATTTTCAGTATACAAAATGTATTTGGTGTACTTTTAGTTAATAATATATGTACAATATATGAAATATATATACTGTACTTTTTGATATTTTATGTACAATTCATAAGATATATTTGGCGTCCTTTTTATATTCTATGTCAATTATATAATATATATTTGGTGTAATTTTTGATATTTTACATAGGGTGTGTAGTACATATTTACTGTCCTGTTTGATATTTTATTTACAGTATTTAATTTATATTTGGTGTAATTTTTGATATTTTATATACAGTACATTGAATATGATTACTGTAGTTTTTGATATTTACAGTATATATAACACATATTTGGTGTACTTTTTGATATTTTATGTACAGTATGTAATATATATTTACTGTACTTTTTGATATTTTATTTACAGTATATAAAATGTATTTGGTGTACTTTTAGTTAATATTATATGAACAATATATGAAATATATTTACTGTACTTTTGATATTTTGTGTACAATATAGAAGATATATTTGGTGTCCTTTTGATATTTTATGTAAATTATATGATATATATTTGGTGTCGTTTTTGATATTTTATATAGGGTGTGTCATATATATTTACTGTACTTTTTGATATATTATTTACAGTATATAATATACATTTGGTGTAATTTTTGATATTTTATGAACAGTATGGTAAATATAAATACTGTAGTTTTTGATAGATTATTTACAGTATATATACCACATATTTGGTGTACTTTTTGATATTTTATGTACAGTATGTAATATATATTTACTGTAATTTTTGATAATTTATTTACAGTATGTAAAATGTATTTGGTGTACTTATAGTTAATATTATATGTACAATATATGAAATATATTTACTGTACTTTTTGATATTTTATGTACAGTATATAATATATATTTGGTGTCCTTTTGATATTTTATGTGAATTTTATAATATATATTTAGTGAAGTTTTTGATATTTTCCATAGGGTGTGTAATGTATATTTACTGTAATTTTTGATATTTTATTTACAGTAAATAATATACATTTGGTGTAATTTTTGATATTTTAGGTACAGTATATTAAATATAATTACTGTAGTTTTTGATTGTGTATTTACAGTTTATATAACATATATTTGGTGTACTTTTTGATATTTTATGTACAGTATATTATATATATTTACTGTAATTTTTGATAATTTATTTACAGTATATAAAATGTATTTGGTGTACTTTTAGTTAATATTATATATACAATATATGAAATATATTTACTGTACATTTTGATATTTTATGTACAGTATAGAAGATATATTTGGTGACCTTTTGATATTTTATGTAAATTATATAATATATATTTGGTGTAGTTTGTGATATTTTACATAGGGTGTGTAATGTATATTTACTGTACTTTTTGATATTTTATTTACAGTATATAATATACATTTGGTGTAATATTTGATATTTTATCTACAGTATATTAAATATAATTAATGTAGTTTTTGATAGTTTATTTACAGTATATATAACACATATTTGGTGTACTTTTTGATATTTTATGTACAGTATGTAATATATATTTACTGTAATTTTTGATATTTTATTTACATTATATAAAATGTATTTGGTGTACTTTTGGTTAATATTATATGTACAATATATGAAGTATATTTACTGTAATTTTAGATATTTTATGTACGGTATAGAAGATATATTTGGTGTCCTTTTGATATTTTATGTGAGTTATATAATATATATTTGGTGTCCTTTTTATATTCTATGTAAATTATATAATATATATTTGGTGTAATTTTTGATATTTTACATAGGGTGTGTAGTATATATTTACTGTCCTTTTTGATATTTTATTTACAGTATTTAATGTATATTTGGTGTAATTTTTGATATTTTATATACAGTACATTGGATATGATTATGGTAGTTTTTGATATTTACAGTATATATAACACATATTTGGTGTACTTTTTGATGTTTTATGTACAGTATGTAATATATATTTACTGTAATTTTGATATTTTATTTAGAGTATATAAAATGTATTTGGTGTACTTTTAGTTAATATTATATGTACAATATATGAAATATATTTACTGTACTTTTTGATATTTTGTGTACAGTATAGAAGATATATTTGGTGTCCTTTTGTTATTTTATGTAAATTATATAATATATATTTGGTGTACTTTTTGATATTTTACATAGGGTGTGTCATATATATTTACTGTACTTTTTGATATTTTATTTACAGTATATAATATACATTTGGTGTAATTTTTGATATTTTATGAACAGTACAGTAAATATAATTACTGTAGTTTTTGATAGTTTATTTACAGTATATATAACACATATTTGGTGTAGTTTTTGATATTTTATGTACAGTATGTAATATATATTTACTGTAATTTTTGATAATTTACTTACAGTATATAAAATGTATTTGGTGTTCTTTTCGTTAATATTATATATACAATATATGAAATATATTTACTGTACTTTTTCATATTTTTTGTACAGTATAGAAGATATAATTTGTGTCCTTTTGATATTTTACGTAAATTATATAATATATATTTGGTGTAGCTTTTGATATTTTACATAGGGTATGTCATATGTATTTACTGTACTTTTTGATATTTTATTTACAGTAAAAAATATACATTTGGTGTAATTTTTGATATTTCATGTACAGTATATTAAATATAATTACTGTAGTTTTTTATAGTTTATTTACAGTATTTATAACACATATTTGGTGTACTTTTTGGTATTTTATGTACAGTATGTAATATATATTTACTGTACTTTTTGATATTTTATTTACAGTACATGAAATGTATTTGGTCTACTTTTAGTTAATATTATTTGTACAATATATGAAATATATTTACTGTACATTTTGATATTTTATGTACAGTATATAATATATATTTGGTGTCCTTTTGATATTTTATGTGAATTTTATAATATATATTTAGTGTAGTTTTTGATATTTTCCATAGGGTGTGTAATATATATTTACTGTAATTTTTGTTATTTTATTTACAGTAAATATTATACATTTGGTGTAATTTTTGATATTTTATGTACAGTATATTAAATATAATTACTGTAGTTTTTGATTGTTTATTTACAGTATATATAACACATATTTGGTGTACTTTTTGATATTTTATGTACAGTATGTAATATATATTTACTATAATTTTTGATAATTTATTTACAGTATATAAAATGTATTTGGTGTACTTTTAGTTAATATTATATATACAATATATGAAATATATTTACTGTACTTTTTGATATTTTATGTACAGTATAGAAGTTATATTTGGTGTCCTTTTGATATTTTATGTAAATTAGATAATATATATTTGGTGTAGTTTGTGATATTTCATTGGGTGTGTAATGTATATTTACTGTAATTTTTGATATTTTATTTACAGTATATAATATACATTTGGTGTAATTTTTGATATTTTATGTACAGTGTATTAAATATAATTACTATGGTTTTTGATAGTTTATTTACAGTATATATAACACATATTTGGTGTACTTTTTGATATTTTCAGTACAGTATGTAATATATATTTACTGTTCTTTTTGATATTTTATTTTCAGTATACAAAATGTATTTGGTGTACTTTTAGTTAATAATATATGTACAATGAATGAAATATATATACTGTACTTTTTGATATTTTATGTACAATATATAAGATATATTTGGTGTCCTTTTTATATTCTATGTAAATTAAATAATATATATTTGGTGTAATTTTTGATATTTTACATAGGGTGTGTAGTATATATTTACTGTCCTTTTTGATATTTTATTTACAGTATTTAATTTATGTTTGGTGTAATTTTTGATATTATATATACAGTACATTGAATATGATTACTGTAGTTTTTGATATTTACAGTATATATAACACATATTTGGTGTCCTTTTGATATTTTATGTAAATTATATAATATATATTTGCTGTAGATTGTGATATATTACATAGGGTGTGTAAGATATATTTACTGTATTTTTGATATTTTATTTACAGTAAATAATATACATTTGGTGTAATTTTTGATATTTTATGTACAGTATATTAAATATAATTACTGCAGCTTTGATAGTTTATTTACAATATATATAACACATATTTGGTGTACTTTTTGATATTTTATGTACAGAATGTAATATATATTTACTGTACCTTTTGATATTTTATTTACAGTATATGAAATGTATTTGGTGTACTTTTAGTTAATATTGTATGTACAATATATGAAATATATTTACTGTACATTTTGATATTTCTTGTTCAGTATATAAGGTATATTTGGTGTCCCTTTGATATTTTATGTAAACTATATAATATATATTTGGTGTAGTTTGTCATATTTTACATCGGGTGTGTAATATATATTTACTGTACTTTTTGGTATTTTCTTTACAGTAAATTATATATTTGGTGTAATTTTTGATATTTTATGAACAGTATATTCAACATAATTACTGTAGTTTTGATAGTTTATTTACAGTATATATAACACATATTTGGTGTACTTTTTGATATTTTATGTACAGTATGTAATATATATTTACTGTAATTTCTGATAATTTATTTACAGTATATAAAATGTATTTGGTGTACTTTTAGTTAATATTATATATACAATATATGAAATATATTTACTGTACATTTTGATATTTTATGTACAGTATAGAAGATATATGTGGTGTCCTTTTGATATTTTATGTAAATTATATAATATATATTTGGTGTAGTTTGTGATATTTTACATAGGGTGTGTCATAAATATTTACTGTACATTTTGATATTTTATTTACAGTATATAAAATGTATTTAGTGTACTTTTAGTTAATATTATATGTACAATATATGAAATATATTTACTGTACATTTTGATATTTTATGTACAGTATGTAATATATATTTGGTGTCCTTTTGATATTTTATGTAAATTATATAATATATATTTGTTGTAGATTGTGATATTTTACATAGGGTGTGTAATATATATTTACTGTACTTTTTGATATTTTATTCACAGTAAATAGTATACATTTGGTTTAATTTTTGATATTTTATGTACAGTATATCAAATATAATTACTGCAGTTTTTGATAGTTTATTTACAGTATATAAAACACAAATTTGGTGCACTTTTTGATATTTTATGTACAGAATGTAATATATATTTACTATACTTTTGATATTTTATTTACAGTATATAAAATGTATTTGGTGTACTTTTATTTAATATTATATGTACAATATATGAAATATATTTACTGTATATTTTGATATTTCATGTTCAGTATATAAGATATATTTGGTGTCCTTTTGATATTTTATGTAAATTATATAATATATATTTGGTGTAGTTTGTGATATTTTACATAGGGTGTGTAATATATATTTACTGTACTTTTTGGTATTTTCTGTACAGTAAATAATACATATTTGGTGTAATTTTTGATATTTTATGTACAGTATATTAAATATAATTAGTGTAGTTTTGATAGTTTATTTACAGTATATATAACACATATTTGGTGTACTTTTTGATATTTTATGTACAATATGTAATATATATTTACTGTAATTTTTGATAATTTATTTACCGTATAAAAAATGTATTTGGTGTACTTTTAGTTAATATTATATATACAATATATGAAATATATTTACTGTACATTTTGATATTTTATGTACAGTATAGAAGATATATTTGGTGTCCTTTTGATATTTTATGTAAATTATATAATATATATTTGGTGAAGTTTGTGATATTTTACGTAGGGTGTGTAATATATATTTACTGTACTTTTTGATAGTTTATTTACAGTATATAATATACATTTGGTGTAATTTTTGATATTTTATGTACAGTATATTAAATATAATTACTGTAGTTTTTGATACTTTATTTACAGTATATATTACACATATTTGATGTACTTTTTGATATTTTATGTACAGTATGTAGTTTATATTTACTGTATTTTTGATATTTTATTTACAGTATATAAAATGTATTTGGTGTACTTTTAGTTAATGTTATATGTACAATATAGGAAATATATTTACTGTACATTTTGATATTTTATGTACACTATATAAGATATATTTGGTGTCCTTTTGATATTTTATGTAAATTATATAATATATATTTGGTGTAGATTGTGATATTTTACATAGGGTGTGTAAGATATATTTACTGTACTTTTTGATATTTTATTCACAGTAAATAATATACATTTGGTTTAATTTTTGATATTTTATATACAGTATATAAAATATAATTACTGCAGTTTTTGATAGTTTATTTACAGTATATAAAACACAAATTTGGTGTACTTTTTGATATTTTATGTACAGAATGTAATATATATTTACAGTACATTTTGATAATTTATTTACAGTATATGAAATGTATTTGTTGTACTTTTAGTTAATATTATATGTACAATATATGAAATATATTTACTGTACATTTTGATATTTCATGTTCAGTATATAAGATATATTTGGTGTTCTTTTGATATTTTATGTAAATTATATAATATATATTTGGTGTAGTTTGTGATATTTTACATAGGGTGTGTAATATATATTTACTGTACTTTTTGATATTTTATTTACAGTATATAATATACATTTGGTGTAATATTTGATATTTTATCTACAGTATATTAAATATAATTAATGTAGTTTTTGATAGTTTATTTACAGTATATATAACACATATTTGGTGTACTTTTTGATATTTTATGTACAGTATGTAATATATATTTACTGTAATTTTTGATATTTTATTTACATTATATAAAATGTATTTGGTGTACTTTTGGTTAATATTATATGTACAATATATGAAGTATATTTACTGTAATTTTTGATATTTTATGTACGGTATAGAAGATATATTTGGTGTCCTTTTGATATTTTATGTGAGTTATATAATATATATTTGGTGTAGATTGTGATATTTTACATAGGGTGTGTAAGATATATTTACTGTACTTTTTGATATTTTATTTACAGTAAATAATATACATTTGGTGTAATTTTTGATATTTTATGTACAGTATATTAAATATAATTACTGTAGTATTTTAAAGTTTATTTACAGTATATATAACACATATTTGGTGTACTTTTTGATATTTTATGTACAGTATGTAATATATATTTACTGTACTTTTTGATATTTTATTTACAGTATATAAAATGTATTTGGTGTACTTTTAGTTAATATTATATGTACAATATATGAAATATATTTACTGTACATTTTAATATTTTATGTACATTATATAAGATATATTTGTTGTCCTTTTGATATTTTCTGTAAATTACATAATATATATTTGGCGTAGATATTGATATTTTACATAGGGTGTGTAAGATATATTTACTGTACTTTTTGATATTTTATTTACACTAAATAATATACATTTGGTGTAATTTTTGATATTTTATGTACAGTATATTAAATATAATTACTGCAGTTTTTGATAGTTTATTTACAGTACATATAACACATATTGGGTGTACTTTTTGATGTTTTATGTACAGAATGTAATATATATTTACTGTAATTTTTGATATTTTATTTACAGTATATAAAATGTATTTGGTGTACTTTTAGTTAATATTATATGTACAATATATGAAATATATTTACTGTACTTTTTGATATTTTATGTACAGTATAGAAGATATATTTGGTGTCCTTTTGATATTTTATGTAAATTATATAATATATATTTGGTGTAGTTTGTGATATTTTACATAGGGTGTGTAATATATATTTACTGTACTTTTTGATATTTTTTTTACAGTATATAATATACATTTGGTGTAATTTTTGATATTTTAGGTACAGTATAGTAAATATAATTACTGTAGTTTTTGATAGTTTATTTACAGTATATATTACACATATTTGGAGTACTTTTTGATATTTTATGTACACTATGTAATATATATTTACTGTACTTTTTAATATTTTATTTACAGTATATAAAATGTATTTGGTGTACTTTTAGTTAATATTACATGTACAATATATGAAATATATTTACTGTACTTTTTGATATTTTATGTACAGTATATAATATATATTTGGTGTCCTTTTGATATTTTTTGTGAATTTTATAATATATATTTGATGTAGTTTTTGATATTTTCCATAGGGTGTGTAATATATATTTACTGTAATTTTTGATATTTCATTTACAGTAAATAATATACATTTGGTGTAATTTTTGATATTTTATGTACAGTATATTAAATATAATTACTGTAGTTTTTGATAGTTTATTTACGATATATATAACACATATTTGGTGTACTTTTTGATATTTTATGTACAGTATGTAATATATATTTACTGTAATTTTTGATAATTTATTTACAGTATATAAAATGTGTTTGATTTACTTTTAGTTAATATTATATATACAATATATGAAATATATTTACTGTACTTTTTGATATTTTATGTACAGTATAGAAGATATATTTGGTGTCCTTTAGATATTTTATGTAAATTATATAATATATATTTGGTGTAGTTTGTGATATTTCATAGGGTGTGTAATGTGTACTTACTGTACTTTTTGATATTTTATTTATAGTATATAATATGCATTTGGTGTAATTTTTGATATTTCATGTACAGTATATTAAATATAATTACTGTAGTTTTTGATAGTTTATTTACAGTATATATAACACATATTTAGTGTACTTTTTGATATTTTCTGTACAGTATGTAATATATATTTACTGTACTTTTGATATTTTATTTTCAGTATACAAAATGTATTTCGTGTACTTTTAGTTAATAATATATGTACAATGTATGAAATATATATTCTGTACTTTTTGATATTTTATGTACAATATATGATATATTTGGTGTCCTTTTTATATTCTAGGTAATTATATAATATATATTTGGTGTAATTTTTGATATTTTACATAGGGTGTGTAGTATATATTTACTGTCCTTTTTGATATTTTATTTACAGTATTTAATGTATATTTGGTGTAATTTTTGATATTTTATATACAGTACATTGGATATGATTACTGTAGTTTTTGATATTTACAGTATATATAACACATATTTGGTGTACTTTTTGATGCTTTATGTACAGTATGTAATATATATTTACTGTAATTTTGATATTTTATTTAGAGTATATAAAATGTATTTGGTGTACTTTTAGTTAATATTATATGTACAATATATGAAATATATTTACTGTACTTTTTGATATTTTGTGTACAGTATAGAAGATATATTTGGTGTCCTTTTGTTATTTTATGTAAATTATATAATATATATTTGGTGTAGTTTTTGATATTTTACATAGGGTGTGTCATATATATTTACTGTACTTTTTGATATTTTATTTACAGTATATAATATACATTTGGTGTAATTTTTGATATTGTATGAACAGTACAGTAAATATAATTACTGTAGTTTTTGATAGTTTATTTACAGTATGTAATATATATTTACTGTAATTTTTGATAATTTACTTACAGTATATAAAATGTATTTGGTGTTCTTTTCGTTAATATTATATATACAATATATGAAATATATTTACTGTACTTTTTCATATTTTTTGTACAGTATAGAAGATATAATTTGTGTCCTTTTGATATTTTACGTAAATTATATAATATATATTTGGTGTAGCTTTTGATATTTTACATAGGGTATGTCATATGTATTTCCTGTACTTTTTGATATTTTATTTACAGTAAAAAATATACATTTGGTGTAATTTTTGATATTTCATGTACAGTATATTAAATATAATTACTGTAGTTTTTTATAGTTTATTTACAGTATTTATAACACATATTTGGTGTACTTTTTGGTATTTTATGTACAGTATGTAATATATATTTACTGTACTTTTTGATATTTTATTTACAGTACATGAAATGTATTTGGTCTACTTTTAGTTAATATTATTTGTACAATATATGAAATATATTTACTGTACATTTTGATATTTTATGTACAGTATATAATATATATTTGGTGTCCTTTTGATATTTTATGTGAATTTTATAATATATATTTAGTGTAGTTTTTGATATTTTCCATAGGGTGTGTAATATATATTTACTGTAATTTTTGTTATTTTATTTACAGTAAATATTATACATTTGGTGTAATTTTTGATATTTTATGTACAGTATATTAAATATAATTACTGTAGTTTTTGATTGTTTATTTACAGTATATATAACACATATTTGGTGTACTTTTTGATATTTTATGTACAGTATGTAATATATATTTACTGTAATTTTTGATAATTTATTTACAGTATATAAAATGTATTTGGTGTACTTTTAGTTAATATTATATATACAATATATGAAATATATTTACTGTACTTTTTGATATTTTATGTACAGTATAGAAGTTATATTTGGTGTCCTTTTGATATTTTATGTAAATTAGATAATATATATTTGGTGTAGTTTGTGATATTTCATAGGGTGTGTAATGTATATTTACTGTAATTTTTGATATTTTATTTACAGTATATAATATACATTTGGTGTAATTTTTGATATTTTATGTACAGTATATTAAATATAATTACTATGGTTTTTGATAGTTTATTTACAGTATATATAACACATATTTGGTGTACTTTTTGATATTTTCAGTACAGTATGTAATATATATTTACTGTTCTTTTTGATATTTTATTTTCAGTATACAAAATGTATTTGGTGTACTTTTAGTTAATAATATATGTACAATGAATGAAATATATATACTGTACTTTTTGATATTTTATGTACAATATATAAGATATATTTGGTGTCCTTTTTATATTCTATGTAAATTAAATAATATATATTTGGTGTAATTTTTGATATTTTACATAGGGTGTGTAGTATATATTTACTGTCCTTTTTGATATTTTATTTACAGTATTTAATTTATGTTTGGTGTAATTTTTGATATTTTATATACAGTACATTGAATATGATTACTGTAGTTTTTGATATTTACAGTATATATAACACATATTTGGTGTCCTTTTGATATTTTATGTAAATTATATAATATATATTTGCTGTAGATTGTGATATATTACATAGGGTGTGTAAGATATATTTACTGTATTTTTGATATTTTATTTACAGTAAATAATATACATTTGGTGTAATTTTTGATATTTTATGTACAGTATATTAAATATAATTACTGCAGTTTTTGATAGTTTAATTACAATATATATAACACATATTTGGTGTACTTTTTGATATTTTATGTACAGAATGTGATATATATTTACTGTAATTTTTGATATTTTATTTACAGTATATAAAATGTATTTGGTGTACTTTTAGTTAATATTATATGTACAATATACGAAATATATTTACTGTACATTTTGATATTTTCTGTTCAGTATATAAGGTATATTTGGTGTCCTTTTGATACTTTATGTAAATTATATAATATGTATTTGGTGTAGTTTGTGATATTTTCCATAGGGTGTGTAATATATATTTACTGTACTATTTGCTATTTTATTTACAGTAAATAATATACATTTGGTGTAATTTTTGATATTTTATGTACAGTACATTAAATATAATTACTGTAGTTTTTGATAGTTTATTTACAGTATATATAACACATATTTGGTGTACATTTTGATATTTTATGTACAGTATGTAATATATATTTACTGTTATTTTTGATAATTTATTTACAGTATATAAAATATATTTGGTGTACTTTTAGTTAATATTATATATACAATATATGAAATATATTTACTGTACTTTTTGATATTTTATGTACAGTATAGAAGATATATTTGGTGTCCTTTTGATATTTTATGTAAATTATGTAATGTATATTTGGTGAAGTTTGTGATATTTTACATAGGGTGTGTAATTTATATTTACTGTAGTTTTTGATATTTTATTTACAGTATATAATATACATTTGGTGTAATATTTGATATTTTATGTACAGTATATTAAATATAATTACTGTAGTTTTTGATAGTTTATTTACAGTATATATAACAAATATTTGGTGTACTTTTTGATATTTTATGTACAGTATGTAATATATATTTACTGTAATTTTTGATAATTTATTTACAGTATACAAAATGTATTTGGTGTACTTTTAGTTAATATTATATGTACAATATATGAAATATATTTACTGTACTTTTTGATATTTTATGTACAGTTTAGAAGATATATTTGGTGTCCTTTTGATATTTTATGTAAATTATCTAATATATATTTGGTGTAGATTGTGATATTTTACATAGGGTGTGTAAGATATATTTACTGTTCTTTTTGATATTTTATTTACAGTAAATAACGTTCATTTGGTTTAATTTTTGATATTTCATGTACAGTATATTTAATATAATTACTGCAGTTTTTGATAGTTTATTTACAGTATATATAACACATATTTGGTGTACTTTTTGATATTTTATCTACAGAATGTGATATATATTTACTGTAGTTTTTGATATTTTATTTACACTATATAAAATGTATTTGGTGTACTTTTAGTTAATATTATATGTACAATACATGAAATATATTTACTGTAATTTTTGATATTTTATGTAGAGTGTAGAAGATATATTTGGTGTCCTTTTGATATTTTATGTAAATTACATAATATATATTTGTTGTAGTTTGTGATATTTTACATAGGGTGTGTAATATATATTTACTGTAATTTTTGATATTTTATTTACAGTAAATAATATACATTTGGTGTAATTTTTGATATTTTATGTACAGTATATTAACTATATTTACTGTAGTTTTTGATTGTTTATTTACAGTATATATAACACATATTTGGTGTACTTTTTGATATTTTATGTACAGTATGTAATATATATTTACTGTAATTGTTGATAATTTATTTACAGTATATCAAATGTATTTGGTGTACTTTTAGTTAATATTATATATACAATATATGAAATATATTTACTGTACTTTTTGATATTTTATGTACAGTATGGAAGATATATTTGGTGTCCTTTTGATATTTTATGTAAATTATATAATATATATTTGGTGTAGTTTGTGATATTTTACATAGGGTGTGTAATATATATTTACTGTACTTTTTGGTATTTTATTTACAGTAAATAATATACATTTGGTGTAATTTTTGATATTTTATGTACAGTACATTAAATATAATTACTGTAGTTTTTGATAGTTTATTTACAGTATATATAACACATATTTGGTGTACTTTTTGATAATTTATGTACAGTATGTAATATATATTTACTGTAATTTTTGATAATTTATTTACAGTATACAAAATGTATTTGGTGTACTTTTAGTTAATATTATATGTACAATATATGAAATATACTTACTGTACATTTTGATATTTTATGTACAGTACAGAAGATATATTTGGTGTCCTTTTGATATTTTATGTAAATTATATAATATATATTTGGTGTAGATTGTGATATTTTACATATGGTGTGCAATATATATTTACAGTACTTTTTGATATTTTATTTACAGTAAATAATATACATTTGGTGTAATTTTTGATATTTTATGTACAGTATATTAAATATAATTACTGTAGTATTTTATAGTTTATTTACAGTATATATAACACATATTTGGTGTACTTTTTGATAGTTTATGTATAGCATGTAATATATATTTACTGTACTTTTTGATATTTTATTTACAGTATATAAAATGTATTTGGTGTACTTTTAGTTAATATTATATGTACAATATATGAAATATATTTACTGTACATTTTGATATTTTATGTACAGTATAGAAGATATATTTGGTGTCCTTTTGATATTTTATGTAAATTATATAATATATATTTGGTGTAGATTGTGATATTTTACATAGGGTGTGTAAGATATATTTACTGTTCTTTTTGATATTTTATTTACAGTAAATAACGTACATTTGGTTTAATTTTTGATATTTCATGTACAGTATATTTAATATAATTACTGCAGTTTTTGATAGTTTATTTACAGTATATATAACACATATTTGGTGTACTTTTTGATATTTTATGTACAGAATGTGATATATATTTACTGTAATTTTTGATATTTTATTTACAGTATATAAAATGTATTTGGTGTACTTTTAGTTAATATTATATGTACAATACATGAAATATATTTACTGTAATTTTTGATATTTTATGTAGAGTATAGAAGATATATTTGGTGTCCTTTTGATATTTTATGTAAATTACATAATATATATTTGTTGTAGTTTGTGATATTTTACATAGGGTGTGTAATATATATTTACTGTAATTTTTGATATTTTATTTACAGTAAATAATATACATTTGGTGTAATTTTTGATATTTTATGTACAGTATATTAACTATATTTACTGTAGTTTTTGATTGTTTATTTACAGTATATATAACACATATTTGGTGTACTTTTTGATATTTTATGTACAGTATGTAATATATATTTACTGTAATTGTTGATAATTTATTTACAGTATATAAAATGTATTTGGTGTACTTTTAGTTAATATTATATATACAATATATGAAATATATTTACTGTACTTTTTGATATTTTATGTACAGTATGGAAGATATATTTGGTGTCCTTTTGATATTTTATGTAAATCATATAATATATATTTGGTGTAGTTTGTGATATTTTACATAGGGTGTGTAATTTATATTTACTGTAGTTTTTGATATTTTATTTAGAGTATATAATATACATTTGGTGTAATATTTGATATTTTATGTACAGTATATTAAATATAATTACTGTAGTTTTTGATAGTTTATTTCCAGTATATATAACACATATTTGGTGTACTTTTTGATATTTTATGTACAGCATGTAATATATATTTACTGTAATTTTTGATAATTTATTTACAGTATACAAAATGTATTTGGTGTACTTTTAGTTAATATTATATGAACAATATATGAAATATATTTACTGTACTTTTTGATATTTTATGTACAGTATAGAAGATATATTTGGTGTCCTTTTGATATTTTATGTAAATTATATAATATATATTTGGTGTAGATTGTGATATTTTACATATGGTGTGCAATATATATTTACTGTACTTTTTCATATTTTATTTACAGTAAATAATATACATTTGGTGTAATTTTTGATATTTTATGTACAGTATATTAAATATAATTACTGTAGTATTTTATAGTTTATTTACAGTATATATAACACATATTTGGTGTACTTTTTGATATTTTATGTAGAGTATGTAATATATATTTACTGTACTTTTTGATATTTTATTTACAGTATATAAAATGTATTTGGTGTACTTTTAGTTAATATTATATGTACAATATATGAAATATATTTACTGTACATTTTGATATTTTATGTACAGTATAGAAGATATATTTGGTGTCCTTTTGATATTTTATGTAAATTATATAATATATATTTGGTGTAGATTGTGATATTTTACATATGGTGTGTAAGATATATTTACTGTAATTTTTGATATTTTATTTACAGTAAATAATATACATTTGGTGTAATTTTTGATATTTTATGTACAGTATATTAAATATAATTACTGTAGTATTTTACAGTTTATTTACAGTATATATAACACATATTTGGTGTACATTTTGATATTTTATGTACAGTATGTAATATATATTTACTTTTATTTTTGATAATTTATTTACAGTATATAAAATATATTTGGTGTACTTTTAGTTAATATTATATATACAATATAGGAAATATATTTACTGTACTTTTTGATATTTTATGTACAGTATAGAAGATATATTTGGTGTCCTTTTGATATTTTATGTAAATTATGTAATATATATTTGGTGAAGTTTGTGATATTTTACATAGGGTGTGTAATTTATATTTACTGTAGTTTTTGATATTTTATTTACAGTATATAATATACATTTTGTGTAATATTTGATATTTTATGTACAGTATATTAAATATAATTACTGTAGTATTTGATAGTTTATTTACAGTATATATAACACATATTTGGTGTACTTTTTGATATTTTATGTACATTATGTAATATATATTTACTGTAATTTTTGATAATTTATTTACAGTATACAAAATGTATTTGGTGTACTTTTAGTTAATATTATATGTACAACATATGAAATATATTTACTGTACATTTTGATATTTTATGTACAGTTTAGAAGATATATTTGGTGTCCTTTTGATATTTTATGTAAATTATATAATATATATTTGGTGTAGATTGTGATATTTTACATATGGTGTGCAATATATATTTACTGTACTTTTTGATATTTTATTTACAGTAAATAATATACATTTGATGTAATTTTTGATATTTTATGTACAGTATATTAAATATAATTACTGTAGTATTTTATAGTTTATTTACAGTATATATAACACATATTTGGTGTACTTTTTGATATTTTATGTACAGAATGTAATATATATTTACTGTACTTTTTGATATTTTATTTACAGTATATAAAATGTATTTGGTGTACTTTTATTTAGTATTATATGTACAATATATGAAATATATTTACTGTAGTTTTTGATATTTTATGTACAGGATACAAGATATATTTGGTTTCCTTTTGATATTTTTTGTAAATTATATAATATATATTTGGTGTAGTTTTTGATATTTTACATAGTGTGTGTCATATATATTCACTGTCTTTTTGAAATTTTATTTACAGTATATAATATACATTTGGTGTAATTTTTGATATTTTATGTACAGTATATTAAATATAATTACTGTAGATTTTGATAGTTTATTTACAGTATATATAACACATATTTGGTGTACTTTTTGATATTTTATGTACAATATGTAATATATATTCACTGTAATTTTTGATATTTTATTTACACTATATAAAATGTATTTGGTGTACTTTTAGTTAATATTATATATACAATATATGAAATATATTTACTGTACTTTTTGATATTTTATGTACAGTATATAAGAGATATTTGGTGCCCTTTGGATATTTTATGTAAATTATATAATATATATTTGGTGTAGATTGTGATATTTTACATAGGGAGTGTAAGATATATTTACTGTACTTTTTGATATTTTATTTAGAGTAAATAATATACATTTGGTGTAATTTTTGGTATTTGATGTACAGTATATTAAATGTAATTAGTGTAGTTTTTTATAGTTTATTTACAGTATATATAACACATATTTGGTGTACTTTTTTATATTTTATATACAGTATGTAATATATATTTACTGTACTTTTTGATATTTTATTTACAGTATATAAAATGTATTTGGTGTACTTTTAGTTAATATTATATGTACAATATATGAAATATATTTACTGTACATTTTGATATTTTATGTACAGTATATAAGATATATTTGGTGTCCTTTTGATATTTTATGTAAATTATATAATATATATTTTGTGTATATTGTGATATTTTACATATGGTGTGTAATATATATTTACTGTACTTTTTGATATTTTATTTACAGTATATAAAATGTATTTGGTGTACTTTTAGTTAGTATTATATGTACAATATATGAAATATATTTACTGTATTTTTGATAATTTATGTACAGCATAGAAGAAATATTTGGTGTCCTTTTGATATTTTATGTAAATTATATAATATATATTTGGTGTAGATTGTGATATTTTACATATAGTGTTCAATATATATTTACTGTAATTTTTGATATTTTATTTACAGTAAATAATATACATTTGGTGTAATTTTTGATATTTTATGTACAGTATATTAAATATAATTACTGTAGTATTTCATAGTTTATTTACAGTATATATAACACATATATGGTGTACTTTTTGATATTTTATGTACAGTATGTAATATATATTTACTGTACATTTTGATATTTTATTTACAGTATATAAAATATATTTGGTGTATTTTTATTTAATATTATATATACCATATATGAAATATATTTACTGTACATTTTGATATTTTATGTACAGTATATAAGATATAATTCGTGCCCTTTTGATATTTTATGTAAGTTATATAATATATATTTGGTGTAGATTGTGATATTTTACATAGGGTGTGTAAGATATATTTACTGTACTTTTTGATATTTTATTTACAGTAAATAATATACATTTGGTGTAATTTTTGATATTTTATGTACAGTATATTAAATATAATTACTGCAGTTTTTGATAGTTTATTTACAGTATATATAACACATATTTGGTGTACCTTTTGATATTTTATGTACACTATGTAATATATATTTACTGTAATTTTTGATATTTTATTTACAGTGTATAAAATGTATTTGGTGTACTTTTAGTTAATATTACATATACAATATATGAAATATATTTACTGTACTTTTTGATATTTTATGTACAGTATAGAAGATATATTTGGTGTCCTTTTGTTATTTTATGTAAATTAGATAATATATATTTGGTGTAGTTTGTGATATTTTACATAGGGTGTGTAATATATATTTACTGTATTTTTGATATTTTATTTACAGTATATAATATACATTTGGTGTAATTTTTGATATTTTAGGTACAGTATAGTAAATATAATTACTGTAGTTTTTGATAGTTTATTTACAGTATATATTACACATATTTGGAGTACTTTTTGATATTTTATGTACACTATGTAATATATATTTACTGTACTTTTTAATATTTTATTTACAGTATATAAAATGTATTTGGTGTACTTTTAGTTAATATTACATGTACAATATATGAAATATATTTACTGTACTTTTTGATATTTTATGTACAGTATATAATATATATTTGGTGTCCTTTTGATATTTTTTGTGAATTTTATAATATATATTTGATGTAGTTTTTGATATTTTCCATAGGGTGTGTAATATATATTTACTGTAATTTTTGATATTTCATTTACAGTAAATAATATACATTTGGTGTAATTTTTGATATTTTATGTACAGTATATTAAATATAATTACTGTAGTTTTTGATTGTTTATTTACGATATATATAACACATATTTGGTGTACTTTTTGATATTTTATGTACAGTATGTAATATATATTTACTGTAATTTTTGATAATTTATTTACAGTATATAAAATGTGTTTGGTGTACTTTTAGTTAATATTATATATACAATATATGAAATATATTTACAGTACTTTTTGATATTTTATGTACAGTATAGAAGATATATTTGGTGTCCTTTAGATATTTTATGTAAATTATATAATATATATTTGGTGTAGTTTGTGATATTTCATAGGGTGTGTAATGTGTACTTACTGTACTTTTTGATATTTTATTTACAGTATATAATATACATTTGGTGTAATTTTTGATATTTTATGTACAGTATATTAAATATAATTACTGTAGTTTTTGATAGTTTATTTACAGTATACATAACACATATTTAGTGTACTTTTTGATATTTTCTGTACAGTATGTAATATATATTTACTGTACTTTTGATATTTTATTTTCAGTATACAAAATGTATTTGGTGTACTTTTAGTTAATAATATATGTACAATGTATGAAATATATATACTGTACTTTTTGATATTTTATGTACAATATATAAGATATATTTGGTGTCCTTTTTATATTCTATGTAAATTATATAATATATATTTGGTGTAATTTTTGATATTTTACATAGGGTGTGTAGTATATATTTACTGTCCTTTTTGATATTTTATTTACAGTATTTAATGTATATTTGGTGTAATTTTTGATATTTTATATACAGTACATTGGATATGATTACTGTAGTTTTTGATATTTACAGTATATATAACACATATTTGGTGTCCTTTTGATATTTTATGTAAATTATAAAATATATATGTGCTGTAGATTGTGATATATTACATAGGGTGTGTAAGATATATTTACTGTATTTTTGATATTTTATTTACAGTAAATAATATACATTTGGTGTAATTTTTGATATTTTATGTACAGTATATTAAATATAATTACTGCAGTTTTTGATAGTTTATTTACAATATATATAACACATATTTGGTGTACTTTTTGATATTTTATGTACAGAATGTAATATATATTTACTGTACATTTTGATATTTTATTTACAGTATATGAAATGTATTTGGTGTACTTTTAGTTAATATTATATGTACAATATATGAAATATATTTACTGTACATTTTGATATTTCTTGTTCAGTATATAAGGTATATTTGGTGTCCCTTTGATATTTTATGTAAACTATATAATATATATTTGGTGTAGTTTGTCATATTTTACATCGGGTGTGTAATATATATTTACTGTACTTTTTGGTATTTTCTTTACAGTAAATTATATATTTGGTGTAATTTTTGATATTTTATGAACAGTATATTCAACATAATTACTTTAGTTTTGATAGTTTATTTACAGTATATATAACACATATTTGGTGTACTTTTTGATATTTTATGTACAGAATGTAATATATATTTACTGTACCTTTGATATTTTATTTACAGTATATAAAATGTATTTGGTGTACTTTTATTTAATATTATATGTACAATATATGAAATATATTTACTGTACATTTTGATATTTCATGTTCAGTATATAAGATATATTTGGTGTCCTTTTGATATTTTATGTAAATTATATAATATATATTTGGTGTAGTTTGTGATATTTTCCATAGGGTGTGTAATATATATTTACTGTCCTTTTTGGTATTTTCCTGACAGTAAATAATATATATTTGGTGTAATTTTTGATATTTTATGTACAGTATATTAAATATAATTAGTGTAGTTTTGATAGTTTATTTACAGTATATATAACACATATTTGGTGTAATTTTTGATATTTTATGTACAGTATGTAATATATATTTACTGTAATTTTTGATAATTTATTTACTGTATATAAAATGTATTTGGTGTACTTTTAGTTAATATTATATGTACAATATATGAAATATATTTACTGTAGTTTTTGATATTTTATGTACAGTATATAATCTATATTTGGTGTCCTTTTGATATTTTATGTAAATTATATAATATATATTTGGTGTAGATTGTGATATTTTACATAGGGTGTGTAATATATATTTACTGTACTTTTTGGTATTTTCTTTACAGTAAATAATATATATTTGGTGTAATTTTTGATATTTTATGTACAGTATATTAAATATAATTAGTGTAGTTTTGATAGTTTATTTACAGTATATATAACACATATTTGGTGTACTTTTTGATATTTTATGTACAGTATGTAATATATAATTACTGAAATTTTTGATAATTTATTTACAGTATATAAAATGAATTTGGTGTACTTTTAGTTAATATTATATATACAATATATGAAATATATTTACTGTACATTTTGATATTTTATGTACAGTATAGAAGATATATTTGGTGTCCTTTTGATATTTTATGTAAATTATATAATATATATTTGGTGAAGTTTGTGATATTTTACATAGGGTGTGTAATATATATTTACTGTACTTTTTGATATTTTATTTACAGTATATAATATACATTTGGTGTAATTTTTGATATTTTATGTACAGTATATTAAATATAATTAGTGTAGTTTTGATAGTTTATTTACAGTATATATAAAACGTATTTGGTGTACTTTTTGATATTTTATGTACAGTATGCAATATATATTTACTGTAATTTTTGATAATTTATTTACTGTATATAAAATGTATTTGGTGTACTTTTAGTTAATATTATATGTACAATATAAGAAATATATTTACTGTACATTTTGATATTTTATGTACAGTATATAATATATATTTGGTGTCCTTTTGATATTTTATGTAAATTATATAATATATATTTGTTGTAGATTGTGATATTTTACATAGGGTGTGTGATATATATTTACTGTACTTTTTGATATTTTATTCACAGTAAATAGTATACATTTGGTTTAATTTTTGATATTTTATGTACAGTATATTAAATATAATTACTGCAGTTTTTGATAGTTTATTTACAGTATATAAAACACAAATTTGGTGCACTTTTTGATATTTTATGTACAGAATGTTATATATATTTACTGTACTTTTGATATTTTATTTACAGTATATAAAATGTATTTGGTGTACTTTTAGTTAATATTATATGTACAATATATGAAATATATTTACTGTACATTTTGATATTTCATGTTCAGTACATAAGATATATTTGGTGTCCTTTTGATATTTTATGTAAATTATATAATATATATTTGGTGTAGTTTGTGATATTTTACATAGGGTGTGTAATATATATTTACTGTACTTTTTGGTATTTTCTGTACAGTAAATAATACATATTTGGTGTAATTTTTGATATTTTATGTACAGTATATTAAATATAATTAGTGTAGTTTTGATAGTTTATTTACAGTATATATAACACATATTTGGTGTACTTTTTGATATTTTATGTACAATATGTAATATATATTTACTGTAATTTTTGATAATTTATTTACAGTATAAACAATGTATTTGGTGTACTTTTAGTTAATATTATATATACAATATATGAAATATATTTACTGTACATTTTGATATTTTATGTACAGTATAGAAGATATATTTGGTGTCCTTTTGATATTTTATGTAAATTATATAATATATATTTGGTGAAGTTTGTGATATTTTACATAGGGTGTGTAATATATATTTACTGTACTTTTTGATAGTTTATTTACAGTATATAATATACATTTGGTGTAATTTTTGATATTTTATGTACAGTATATTAAATATAATTACTGTAGTTTTTGATACTTTATTTACAGTATATATTACACATATTTGGTGTACTTTTTGATATTTTATGTACAGTATGTAGTTTATATTTACTGTATTTTTGATATTTTATTTACAGTATATAAAATGTATTTGGTGTACTTTTAGTTAATGTTATATGTACAATATAGGAAATATATTTACTGTATATTTTGATATTTTATGTACACTATATAAGATATATTTGGTGTCCTTTTGATATTTTATGTAAATTATATAATATATATTTGGTGTAGATTGTGATATTTTACATAGGGTGTGTAATATATATTTTCCGTACTTTTTGATATTTTATTTACAGTATATAATATACATTTGGTGTAATTTTTGATATTTTATGTACAGTATATTAAATATAATTAGTGTAGTTTTGATAGTTTGTTTACAGTATATATAAAACATATTTGGTGTACTTTTTGATATTTTATGTACAGTATGCAATATATATTTACTGTAATTTTTGATAATTTATTTACTGTATATAAAATGTATTTGGTGTACTTTTAGTTAATATTATATGTACAATATAGGAAATATATTTACTGTACATTTTGATATTTTATGTACAGTATATAATATATATTTGGTGTCCTTTTGTTATTTTATGTAAATTATATAATATATATTTGTTGTAGACTGTGATATTTTACATAGGGTGTGTAATATATATTTACTGTACTTTTTGATATTTTATTCACAGTAAATAGTATACATTTGGTTTAATTTTTGATATTTTATGTACAGTATATTAAATATAATTACTGCAGTTTTTGATAGTTTATTTACAGTATATAAAACACAAATTTGGAGCACTTTTTGATATTTTATGTACAGAATGTAATATATATTTACTGTACCTTTGATATTTTATTTACAGTATATAAAATGTATTTGGTGTACTTTTATTTAATATTATATGTACAATATATGAAATATATTTACTGTACATTTTGATATTTCATGTTCAGTATATAAGATATATTTGGTGTCCTTTTGATATTTTATGTAAATTATATAATATATATTTGGTGTAGTTTGTGATATTTTCCATAGGGTGTGTAATATATATTTACTGTCCTTTTTGGTATTTTCCTGACAGTAAATAATATATATTTGGTGTAATTTTTGATATTTTATGTACAGTATATTAAATATAATTAGTGTAGTTTTGATAGTTTATTTACAGTATATATAACACATATTTGGTGTAATTTTTGATATTTTATGTACAGTATGTAATATATATTTACTGTAATTTTTGATAATTTATTTACTGTATATAAAATGTATTTGGTGTACTTTTAGTTAATATTATATGTACAATATATGAAATATATTTACTGTAGTTTTTGATATTTTATGTACAGTATATAATCTATATTTGGTGTCCTTTTGATATTTTATGTAAATTATATAATATATATTTGGTGTAGATTGTGATATTTTACATAGGGTGTGTAATATATATTTACTGTACTTTTTGGTATTTTCTTTACAGTAAATAATATATATTTGGTGTAATTTTTGATATTTTATGTACAGTATATTAAATATAATTAGTGTAGTTTTGATAGTTTATTTACAGTATATATAACACATATTTGGTGTACTTTTTGATATTTTATGTACAGTATGTAATATATAATTACTGAAATTTTTGATAATTTATTTACAGTATATAAAATGAATTTGGTGTACTTTTAGTTAATATTATATATACAATATATGAAATATATTTACTGTACATTTTGATATTTTATGTACAGTATAGAAGATATATTTGGTGTCCTTTTGATATTTTATGTAAATTATATAATATATATTTGGTGAAGTTTGTGATATTTTACATAGGGTGTGTAATATATATTTACTGTACTTTTTGATATTTTATTTACAGTATATAATATACATTTGGTGTAATTTTTGATATTTTATGTACAGTATATTAAATATAATTAGTGTAGTTTTGATAGTTTATTTACAGTATATATAAAACGTATTTGGTGTACTTTTTGATATTTTATGTACAGTATGCAATATATATTTACTGTAATTTTTGATAATTTATTTACTGTATATAAAATGTATTTGGTGTACTTTTAGTTAATATTATATGTACAATATAAGAAATATATTTACTGTACATTTTGATATTTTATGTACAGTATATAATATATATTTGGTGTCCTTTTGATATTTTATGTAAATTATATAATATATATTTGTTGTAGATTGTGATATTTTACATAGGGTGTGTGATATATATTTACTGTACTTTTTGATATTTTATTCACAGTAAATAGTATACATTTGGTTTAATTTTTGATATTTTATGTACAGTATATTAAATATAATTACTGCAGTTTTTGATAGTTTATTTACAGTATATAAAACACAAATTTGGTGCACTTTTTGATATTTTATGTACAGAATGTAATATATATTTACTGTACTTTTGATATTTTATTTACAGTATATAAAATGTATTTGGTGTACTTTTAGTTAATATTATATGTACAATATATGAAATATATTTACTGTACATTTTGATATTTCATGTTCAGTACATAAGATATATTTGGTGTCCTTTTGATATTTTATGTAAATTATATAATATATATTTGGTGTAGTTTGTGATATTTTACATAGGGTGTGTAATATATATTTACTGTACTTTTTGGTATTTTCTGTACAGTAAATAATACATATTTGGTGTAATTTTTGATATTTTATGTACAGTATATTAAATATAATTAGTGTAGTTTTGATAGTTTATTTACAGTATATATAACACATATTTGGTGTACTTTTTGATATTTTATGTACAATATGTAATATATATTTACTGTAATTTTTGATAATTTATTTACAGTATAAAAAATGTATTTGGTGTACTTTTAGTTAATATTATATATACAATATATGAAATATATTTACTGTACATTTTGATATTTTATGTACAGTATAGAAGATATATTTGGTGTCCTTTTGATATTTTATGTAAATTATATAATATATATTTGGTGAAGTTTGTGATATTTTACATAGGGTGTGTAATATATATTTACTGTACTTTTTGATAGTTTATTTACAGTATATAATATACATTTGGTGTAATTTTTGATATTTTATGTACAGTATATTAAATATAATTACTGTAGTTTTTGATACTTTATTTACAGTATATATTACACATATTTGGTGTACTTTTTGATATTTTATGTACAGTATGTAGTTTATATTTACTGTATTTTTGATATTTTATTTACAGTATATAAAATGTATTTGGTGTACTTTTAGTTAATGTTATATGTACAATATAGGAAATATATTTACTGTATATTTTGATATTTTATGTACACTATATAAGATATATTTGGTGTCCTTTTGATATTTTATGTAAATTATATAATATATATTTGGTGTAGATTGTGATATTTTACATAGGGTGTGTAATATATATTTTCCGTACTTTTTGATATTTTATTTACAGTATATAATATACATTTGGTGTAATTTTTGATATTTTATGTACAGTATATTAAATATAATTAGTGTAGTTTTGATAGTTTGTTTACAGTATATATAAAACATATTTGGTGTACTTTTTGATATTTTATGTACAGTATGCAATATATATTTACTGTAATTTTGATAATTTATTTACTGTATATAAAATGTATTTGGTGTACTTTTAGTTAATATTATATGTACAATATAGGAAATATATTTACTGTACATTTTGATATTTTATGTACAGTATATAATATATATTTGGTGTCCTTTTGATATTTTATATAAATTATATAATATATATTTGTTGTAGATTGTGATATTTTACATAGGGTGTGTAATATATATTTACTGTACTTTTTGATATTTTATTCACAGTAAATAGTATACATTTGGTTTAATTTTTGATATTTTATGTACAGTATATTAAATATAATTACTGCAGTTTTTGATAGATTATTTACAGTATATAAAACACAAATTTGGTGCACTTTTTGATATTTTATGTACAGAATGTAATATATATTTACTGTACTTTTGATATTTTATTTACAGTATATAAAATGTATTTGGTGTACTTTTATTTAATATTATATGTACAATATATGAAATATATTTACTGTACATTTTGATATTTCATGTTCAGTATATAAGATATATTTGGTGTCCTTTTGATATTTTATGTAAATTATATAATATATATTTGGTGTAGTTTGTGATATTTTACATAGGGTGTGTAATATATATTTACTGTACTTTTTGGTATTTTCTGTACAGTAAATAATACATATTTGGTGTAATTTTTGATATTTTATGTACAGTATATTAAATATAATTAGTGTAGATTTGATAGTTTATTTACAGTATATATAACACATATTTGGTGTACTTTTTGATATTTTATGTACAATATGTAATATATATTTACTGTAATTTTTGATAATTTATTTACAGTATAAAAAATGTATTTGGTGTACTTTTAGTTAATATTATATATACAATATATGAAATATATTTACTGTACATTTTGATATTTTATGTACAGTATAGAAGATATATTTGGTGTCCTTTTGATATTTTATGTAAATTATATAATATATATTTGGTGAAGTTTGTGATATTTTACATAGGGTGTGTAATATATATTTACTGTACTTTTTGATAGTTTATTTACAGTATATAATATACATTTGGTGTAATTTTTGATATTTTATGTACAGTATATTAAATATAATTACTGTAGTTTTTGATTGTTTATTTACAGTATATATAACACATATTTGGTGTACTTTTTGATATTTTATGTACAGTATGTAATATATATTTACTGTAATTTTTGATAATTTATTTACAGTATATGAAATGTATTTGGTGTACTTTTAGTTAATATTATATATACAATATATGAAATATATTTACTGTACATTTTGAAATTTTATGTACAGTATAGAAGATATATTTGGTGTCCTTTTGATATTTTATGTAAATTATATAATATATATTTGGTGAAGTTTGTGATATTTTACATAGGGTGTGTAATATATATTTACTGTACTTTTTGATATTTTATTTACAGTATATAATATACATTTGGTGTAATTTTTGATATTTTATGTACAGTATATTAAATATAATTACTGTAGTTTTTGATAGTTTATTTACAGTATATATTACACATATTTGGTGTACTTTTTGATATTTTATGTACAGTATGTAATATATATTTACTGAACTTTTTGATATTTTATTTACAGTATATAAAATGTATTTGGTGTACTTTTAGTTAATATTATATGTACAATAGAGGAAATAATATTGTGGTTCCAGAGCAAAAGAATGTTTATACAACGCATATCTCCACCTTTTCTTCAAAGTCTTTTCCCTTACACGGAAAGACTCCTTAAACTGCCATGCATCCGGATCAGGGGGAGGTATGGTTACACCGCAGATCTGTGGATCTCCGGGGTTTGATTGTGGCAAGGATGCTGCTGGTGTCAAAACCACAACGTGGGAACCACAGAACCACTAGTTGGTTTTCAGTGTTTCAGTGCATACAATTCCTAATATATCTGGCCAAGAAAACTTGTAAGTTCTTAGATTGTCCCAAAGGTGGCGCATGAAATCAAAGCAGGAGAACAGTTTCCTAGGAGGTGTAGCCTGGGAAAGTTGGGGGTGACTGATGGAAAGGAGGAGTGAAGCTCCGCCCTTTCCGCTGCTAGGCTGCGCCCGAGGCCATTTAAACCCACCCTGGCTGGCCTGTACTCAGATCTTCGCGGAGCGGATCAGCGGCCGGAGCGGTTGGCGGACTCTGCGTTGACTTGGAGCTCACAGCGTCTTGCGACTTGGAAGCTGATTCAGAGGACAGGACAGAACACTTGGGCAAGTGAATCTCTGTCTGTCTGTCTGTCTGTCTGTCTGTCTGTCTGTCTGTCTCATTGGTTGGTTGATTTCCATTTTCTTAAGGGGCACATACCTCACACCGCACACACACACACACGCACACACACTCCTTCCTTCTGCGAGTTAGAAAATTAGTAGGGGCCCCTGGGAGCTGCAGGTTTCCTAATCATGTCTGCACCTAAGAACAGTAGGGTCTTGTCCGGCTCTTCTTATGAACGGTCCCCCAGCACGGACTCCCCAAGGTCCATGCGAGCCTCACCCAGCTTCTCCCTCTCCCCTCTCAGAAACTCAGGCTTCAGGGGAAGCTCCTCACCAGGGATCCGGAGCTACCATTCACCATCCCCTAGGGCTTCACCACACTCACCTCTGTCATCACCAGAATCCCACAAGCTCCCATTTCCCTGTCCTCACCGTGATGGGCAATCAATGAAGCCATTGGGCTCCCCTGTGTCCTCCTCTGAGGATTCCTCAGAGTCCCCACGTTCATCAATAATATACCACGTGTTCTTACTGCCATCACCCAGCAGCTCACCCCCAGCTCTCGGGGGATCTCCTGTGTCTCCCAGCTACTCTCCAAACAACCCCAGATTTCAGCTGGAGTCAGCCCCCCACACCCGGGAATCACCTACAAACTCACGAGCCTCACGGTGCTCCACCCCTGTGTCTTTCATCTCTTCACCCCCAGGCCTCAGGGACTCTCCTGTGGCTCCCAGTTACTCTCCAGCCATCCCCAGGTTCCTGCGGGAGTCAGCCCCATGCACCCAGGAGTCCCCCAGAGACTCACACGTCTCGGGAGAATATGAGCGGTCCCCCAGCCCTGACTCCTCAAGATTCATGCCTGCCTCACCCAGCTTCTCCCTCTCCCCTCCCAGAAACTCAGACCCAAGGGGCAGCTCCTCACCAGGGATGTGGAAGTACTCTACATCACCCCGCAGGGCTTCACCACTCTCACATCCATCATCAACAGAATTCCACAACTTTACGTTTCCCTTTCCTAACCAAGCAGGACAGTCACTCATGTCATTGTGTTCTCCCGTGTCCTCCTCTGGAGATTCTTCACAGTCACCTCATTCATCAATAATATACCATATGTTCTTACTGCCATCATCCAGCAGCTCACCCCCAGCCACCCATGACTCTCCTGTCTGTCCCAGCTACTCTCCAACTACGCCCAGATTTCAGCGGGAGTCTCTACCCCACACCCCAGAAACACCTACAAACTCACAGACCTCAGTGAGATCCTCGCCAGTCTCTCTCACGTCTTCACCCCCAGCCCTTACGGACCCTCCAGTCTGTCCCAGCTACTCTCCAACCACGCCCACATTTCAGCGCGGGTCAGTTCCAGGAACCCAGGGATCACCACCAAGCCCACCACTTTCACTGAGTTACTCCCCAGTCTCTAGCACGTCTTTATCTCCAACCCTCAGGGACTCGCCTGTCTGTCCCAGCTACTCTCCAAACACGCCCACACTTCAGCGGGAGTCCGTTGCAGGCACCCAGAAATCACCACCAAACTCACCAATTTCACTGCGTTACTCCCCAGTCTCTCTCATGTCTTCACCATCCCTCAGGGACTCTCCCGTCTGTCCCAGCTACTCTCCAACCACGCCCACATTTCAGCTGCAGTCAGCTCCAGGCACCCCGGAATCACCACCAAACTCCCCAATTTCACTCAGTTACTCCTCACTCTCTAGCACGTCTTTATCTCCAACCCTCAGGGACTCTCCTGTGTGTCCCAGCTACTCTCCAACCACGCCCACACTTCAGCGGGAGTCAGTCCCAGGCACCCAGGAAGCACCACCAAACTCACCAATTTCACTCACTTACTCTCCAGTCTCTCTCATGTCTTCAGCAGCCCTCAGGGACTCTCCTGTCTGTCCCAGCTACTCTCCAACCACGCACACATTTCAGCTGGAGTCAGTCCCAGGCACCCCGGAGTCACCACCAAACTCACCAGTTTCACTGAGGTACTCCCCGGTCTCTCTCATGTCTTCACCCCCAGCCCTCAGGGACTCTCCTGTGTGTCCCAGCTACTCTCCAACCATGCCCAGATTTCAGCGGGAGTCAGTTCCAGGCACCCAGGTATCACCACCAAACTCAGCAGTTTCGCTGAGTTACTCCCCAGTCTCTGTCATGTCTTCACCCCCAGCCCCCTGGGACTCTCCTGTCTGTCCCAGCTACTCTCCCACCACGCCCAGATTTCAGCGGCACTCAGCCTCCCACACTCCGGAATCACCTACAGACTCACAGACTTCACTGAGGTCCTCCCTGGTCTCTCTCAGGTCTTTGCCCTCAGCCCACAGGGACTCCTGTGTCTCTTTCAGCTACTCTCAAAACTTCGCTAGATTCCAGCTGGAGTCAGTTCCAGGCACCCACGATACACCACCGAACTCACGAATTTCACTGACTTACTCCCCAGTCTCCCTCATGTTCTCACCCCCAGCCCTCAAGGACTCTTCTGTCTCTCTCAGCTACACTCCGACCATCTCCAGATTTCACCTGGAGTCAGCTTCCCGCACCCAGGAATCACCTACAAACTCACGGACCTTACTGCAACCCTCCCCCATTTCTTTCACCTCTTCACCCCCTGCCTTCAGGGACTCTCCTGGGTCTCCCAGCTTCTCTCCAGCCTTCCCCACATTTCTGCCACAGTCAGCCCCAGGCACCCAGGACAACCCTAGACACTCACAGGCCTCACGAGACTATCTCCCTATGACCTGTACCTATACAGGGATGGCTCCCACGCATCCCTCAGTGACCCCAAACCCATCTCCACTTACACTCAGACACTCCCAGGGCCTGACAGCTACTCCCCGTTATTGTCCTTCAGTTCGAAACCCTGGCCAATCTACTAGCCCACATGACGCAGTTACCTGGCCATTTCTCCACGGTTCCCGTGAGGGCCCCACACCCAGCCGCACAAGAGCCCCTCCTGCATTCCGTCCTCACACGCAGGCTTGTCCATCTACTTGCTACTGTCACACTCTTGCCAGCAGAAGAGGCCCCTGTAATGGGCGATATCACCACCCAGTCTATCCTCACCCCACAGCTGTGCAGCGGGACCCTCCTGCTGGCCCACGTGGCTGCCAGAGCCCATGCTGGCACGACGCTCCAGCAGGTCGGCGTCCCTGCGGGCCACACTACCGGTGACATGGCTAGCATGACCCTCCTTCCTGGCAGTGACACTGTTGATGTGAACCCCGGTTTCACATCTGTCATTTGTAAATAGGACCATTTTCCCTTTTCGCTCTCCCTTCCGTTCACAGGGCTTCTCATTCTCTCTCTTTCTGCCTCCGTTTCAGATATTTACTCACCTTTTTCTCTCTCACTATGTCTGCCGTGGTCTCCATGAGAGTGCGCCACAGAAGATTCCCCCATTAAAAGTCATGAATTGAGTGGCTTTTAGTATACCTGTGGTGGTGCACATTCAATTTTAATTCGCAATCCATTGTAGAACGTCTTATCACCCCCGACCAGAGAAAAACCCTGTAGACATTAGTCACTCCTCATTCTGTCTCAAACCCTCTCCCTGACCCTCAGCCCTAGGTAGCAACTACCTAGTGCGATCAATCCCATATGCATAGATTTCCATATTGTGGACATTTCCTATCAACGGAATTGCACAATAGGTGAGCTGTTATGACTGACACAACACGTAGCACAATATTTTCAAGATTCATCCACATTGTAGGCTTACCCACAGGGGGAAACCATTTTTTGGGGGGTTTTAGTAACACCGGGTGTTTTCTCCTTCCTTTCGTCCTTCTTTCCTTCCTTCCTTCCTTCCTTCCTTCCTTCCTTCCTTCCTTCCTACCTTCCTTCTTTCTTTCCTTCCTTCCTTCCTTCCTCCTATTTCTCTCTTACTCCTTCTGCCCTCTCTCTTTCATATGCCTTAGGTGCATCCCACATTCTGCGTTTTTTGGGAGAAATCCTCGACAGGTGCAGGAAAATTGTGTTATTGTAACTATTTACCGCTATCTCTCTTTCACGGCTCTCCATCAGTTGTGAACATCTATTGGTTTATCCCAAGTCACTAAGCATATTTTTATTAGGTACACCTGTTTTTCCTTATACAGCTGTTTCTGGAGTATAGGGTCGCATACTCATAAACCCACTGTAACTCAGAAACGCATCTAATATTCCAATAATCCCATCATAACGTTGAAAAATCATAAATCAAACCACCGTAAGTCACGGTGTGTCCGTGGATATGGGCGTCATCAATTCCATTGTATTCAGTAATGCTGTACACCATTAACAATGGCAGACTGATTGGGAGTGGATATTGATAGCATTATAAGTGTCAGTTATTAGAGGGATACTTCTTTAACCTGACTGAAGAACTGATCTAATGGCTTTAGTACAGTGCATGATTATGTGAGATGTTTTGAGACAGAGTAGTACATTTGTGAATGAAGTTTTTTCACTTAGTAGGAACCATTGTGTGTGGAAAAGTGAGAAAATTGCTTTCTGCTGTAGAGTCTGGCATTCATTGTAGACTTAAGCTTATTTTTCTGTGAGCAAATCTTATTCAATAAAATACTACTCTTTATACTAAAAAACAGAAACAGTGGTGATGTGTGGTCATTATGCTCAGCAAACTAATCCAGGGAAAGAAAACCAAACGCCACATTCTCACTTATAATGAGAGCTGAAAAATGAGATCACATGGACACAGGAAGGGGAACAACACTCACTGGGGCCTTTCGGGAGGCAGAGCGTTAAGAAAAACAGCTACTGCATGCTGGGCTTAATACCTAGGTGATGGGTTGACAGGTGCAGCGAACCACCATGGCACACGTTTACCTTAGTAACAAATCTGCACATCCTGCACATATACCCCAGAACTTAGAAACGAAACGAAACAAAAGAAAACGAAAAAGCAATAGCAAAACGCTAAAGGCAAAATAAAGTTTCAAACTCAGAACGTGACAGACCAATGTTTGGTTCAAATCATGGTTCTCAACCCAGGTGCCATAAGGCCAGGATAAAGAATTTGATTACATATTGTAAATAAGACATGCAGCAAATGACCAGAAAGATTATTCTCAACATATGTGTGTCTTCTAATTCAATGGTGACGCTATCTACCGGGACATAGCTTTAGATTCCAAAGGGCCGAGTCCCGCCAGACAGGCCTCCCACACTAATAACAATGGGAAGCCCCACGTTGTTTTACCTGTGCTTCTCAGCAACTGGCTATAAATCAGGTTGCCACCACTCCCAGATTTAGTTGCATTCATTGGCTGGAAGAGCTCACAGCACGCAGGGAAACACTTACATTTGCCGTTGTATTTTAGCGGACTTTGCCAAAAGTTCAGAAATAAATGCGGGGCCCGGCGTGTGGGGAGGGGTGCACTACCTTCCAGGAAGTGTTATCCACAAGCTCTCTGAACCCAGTCCTTTTGGGTTTTTATGGAGACCTCATTCTATAGGCATGACGGGTTAAACCATAGGCTATTGGTGATCAACTCCACCTGAGGCTCTCAACCCTCCCTGGAAATTGGGGTTGAGGCTTTGCCATTCTCAGTCTGACTAAAAGAATTTACCCAAACGGAATTTTAAAACAGATGAGCATAACTGGAATCTTAATTAGATGATTGGATTATCTGGAGCCACACCTTGATATTCCTAACCCGAGCACCCTCATCCAACGAATGCTCCTCCCAACTGGCTCCCAAGTCTCTACGTGGTTCCAGAGCAAAAGAATGTTTATACAACGCATATCTCCACCTTTTCTTCAAAGTCTTTTCCCTTACACGGAAAGACTCCTTAAACTGCCATGCATCCGGATCAGGGGGAGGTATGGTTACACCTCAGATCTGTGGATCTCCGGGGTTTGATTGTGGCAAGGATGCTGCTGGTGTCAAAACCACAACGTGGGAACCACAGAACCACTAGTTGGTTTTCAGTGTTTCAGTGCATACAATTCCTAATATATCTGGCCAAGAAAACTTGTAAGTTCTTAGATTGTCCCAAAGGTGGCGCATGAAATCAAAGCAGGAGAACAGTTTCCTAGGAGGTGTAGCCTGGGAAAGTTGGGGGTGACTGATGGAAAGGAGGAGTGAAGCTCCGCCCTTTCCGCTGCTAGGCTGCGCCCGAGGCCATTTAAACCCACCCTGGCTGGCCTGTACTCAGATCTTCGCGGAGCGGATCAGCGGCCGGAGCGGTTGGCGGACTCTGCGTTGACTTGGAGCTCACAGCGTCTTGCGACTTGGAAGCGGATTCAGAGGACAGGACAGAACACTTGGGCAAGTGAATCTCTGTCTGTCTGTCTGTCTGTCTGTCTGTCTGTCTGTCTCATTGGTTGGTTGATTTCCATTTTCTTAAGGGGCACATACCTCACACCGCACACACACACACACGCACACACACTCCTTCCTTCTGCGAGTTAGAAAATTAGTAGGGGCCCCTGGGAGCTGCAGGTTTCCTAATCATGTCTGCACCTAAGAACAGTAGGGTCTTGTCCGGCTCTTCTTATGAACGGTCCCCCAGCACGGACTCCCCAAGGTCCATGCGAGCCTCACCCAGCTTCTCCCTCTCCCCTCTCAGAAACTCAGGCTTCAGGGGAAGCTCCTCACCAGGGATCCGGAGCTACCATTCACCATCCCCTAGGGCTTCACCACACTCACCTCTGTCATCACCAGAATCCCACAAGCTCCCATTTCCCTGTCCTCACCGTGATGGGCAATCAATGAAGCCATTGGGCTCCCCTGTGTCCTCCTCTGAGGATTCCTCAGAGTCCCCACGTTCATCAATAATATACCACGTGTTCTTACTGCCATCACCCAGCAGCTCACCCCCAGCTCTCGGGGGATCTCCTGTGTCTCCCAGCTACTCTCCAAACAACCCCAGATTTCAGCTGGAGTCAGCCCCCCACACCCGGGAATCACCTACAAACTCACGAGCCTCACGGTGCTCCACCCCTGTGTCTTTCATCTCTTCACCCCCAGGCCTCAGGGACTCTCCTGTGGCTCCCAGTTACTCTCCAGCCATCCCCAGGTTCCTGCGGGAGTCAGCCCCATGCACCCAGGAGTCCCCCAGAGACTCACACGTCTCGGGAGAATATGAGCGGTCCCCCAGCCCTGACTCCTCAAGATTCATGCCTGCCTCACCCAGCTTCTCCCTCTCCCCTCCCAGAAACTCAGACCCAAGGGGCAGCTCCTCACCAGGGATGTGGAAGTACTCTACATCACCCCGCAGGGCTTCACCACTCTCACATCCATCATCAACAGAATTCCACAACTTTACGTTTCCCTTTCCTAACCAAGCAGGACAGTCACTCATGTCATTGTGTTCTCCCGTGTCCTCCTCTGGAGATTCTTCACAGTCACCTCATTCATCAATAATATACCATATGTTCTTACTGCCATCATCCAGCAGCTCACCCCCAGCCACCCATGACTCTCCTGTCTGTCCCAGCTACTCTCCAACTACGCCCAGATTTCAGCGGGAGTCTCTACCCCACACCCCAGAAACACCTACAAACTCACAGACCTCAGTGAGATCCTCGCCAGTCTCTCTCACGTCTTCACCCCCAGCCCTTACGGACCCTCCAGTCTGTCCCAGCTACTCTCCAACCACGCCCACATTTCAGCGCGGGTCAGTTCCAGGAACCCAGGGATCACCACCAAGCCCACCACTTTCACTGAGTTACTCCCCAGTCTCTAGCACGTCTTTATCTCCAACCCTCAGGGACTCGCCTGTCTGTCCCAGCTACTCTCCAAACACGCCCACACTTCAGCGGGAGTCCGTTGCAGGCACCCAGAAATCACCACCAAACTCACCAATTTCACTGCGTTACTCCCCAGTCTCTCTCATGTCTTCACCATCCCTCAGGGACTCTCCCGTCTGTCCCAGCTACTCTCCAACCACGCCCACATTTCAGCTGCAGTCAGCTCCAGGCACCCCGGAATCACCACCAAACTCCCCAATTTCACTCAGTTACTCCTCACTCTCTAGCACGTCTTTATCTCCAACCCTCAGGGACTCTCCTGTGTGTCCCAGCTACTCTCCAACCACGCCCACACTTCAGCGGGAGTCAGTCCCAGGCACCCAGGAAGCACCACCAAACTCACCAATTTCACTCACTTACTCTCCAGTCTCTCTCATGTCTTCAGCAGCCCTCAGGGACTCTCCTGTCTGTCCCAGCTACTCTCCCACCACGCACACATTTCAGCTGGAGTCAGTCCCAGGCACCCCGGAGTCACCACCAAACTCACCAGTTTCACTGAGGTACTCCCCGGTCTCTCTCATGTCTTCACCCCCAGCCCTCAGGGACTCTCCTGTGTGTCCCAGCTACTCTCCAACCATGCCCAGATTTCAGCGGGAGTCAGTTCCAGGCACCCAGGTATCACCACCAAACTCAGCAGTTTCGCTGAGTTACTCCCCAGTCTCTGTCATGTCTTCACCCCCAGCCCCCTGGGACTCTCCTGTCTGTCCCAGCTACTCTCCCACCACGCCCAGATTTCAGCGGCACTCAGCCTCCCACACTCCGGAATCACCTACAGACTCACAGACTTCACTGAGGTCCTCCCTGGTCTCTCTCAGGTCTTTGCCCTCAGCCCACAGGGACTCCTGTGTCTCTTTCAGCTACTCTCAAAACTTCGCTAGATTCCAGCTGGAGTCAGTTCCAGGCACCCACGATACACCACCGAACTCACGAATTTCACTGACTTACTCCGCAGTCTCCCTCATGTTCTCACCCCCAGCCCTCAAGGACTCTTCTGTCTCTCTCAGCTACACTCCGACCATCTCCAGATTTCACCTGGAGTCAGCTTCCCGCACCCAGGAATCACCTACAAACTCACGGACCTTACTGCAACCCTCCCCCATTTCTTTCACCTCTTCACCCCCTGCCTTCAGGGACTCTCCTGGGTCTCCCAGCTTCTCTCCAGCCTTCCCCACATTTCTGCCACAGTCAGCCCCAGGCACCCAGGACAACCCTAGACACTCACAGGCCTCACGAGACTATCTCCCTATGACCTGTACCTATACAGGGATGGCTCCCACGCATCCCTCAGTGACCCCAAACCCATCTCCACTTACACTCAGACACTCCCAGGGCCTGACAGCTACTCCCCGTTATTGTCCTTCAGTTCGAAACCCTGGCCAATCTACTAGCCCACATGACGCAGTTACCTGGCCATTTCTCCACGGTTCCCGTGAGGGCCCCACACCCAGCCGCACAAGAGCCCCTCCTGCATTCCGTCCTCACACGCAGGCTTGTCCATCTACTTGCTACTGTCACACTCTTGCCAGCAGAAGAGGCCCCTGTAATGGGCGATATCACCACCCAGTCTATCCTCACCCCACAGCTGTGCAGCGGGACCCTCCTGCTGGCCCACGTGGCTGCCAGAGCCCATGCTGGCACGACGCTCCAGCAGGTCGGCGTCCCTGCGGGCCACACTACCGGTGACATGGCTAGCATGACCCTCCTTCCTGGCAGTGACACTGTTGATGTGAACCCCGGTTTCACATCTGTCATTTGTAAATAGGACCATTTTCCCTTTTCGCTCTCCCTTCCGTTCACAGGGCTTCTCATTCTCTCTCTTTCTGCCTCCGTTTCAGATATTTACTCACCTTTTTCTCTCTCACTATGTCTGCCGTGGTCTCCATGAGAGTGCGCCACAGAAGATTCCCCCATTAAAAGTCATGAATTGAGTGGCTTTTAGTATACCTGTGGTGGTGCACATTCAATTTTAATTCGCAATCCATTGTAGAACGTCTTATCACCCCCGACCAGAGAAAAACCCTGTAGACATTAGTCACTCCTCATTCTGTCTCAAACCCTCTCCCTGACCCTCAGCCCTAGGTAGCAACTACCTAGTGCGATCAATCCCATATGCATAGATTTCCATATTGTGGACATTTCCTATCAACGGAATTGCACAATAGGTGAGCTGTTATGACTGACACAACACGTAGCACAATATTTTCAAGATTCATCCACATTGTAGGCTTACCCACAGGGGGAAACCATTTTTTGGGGGGTTTTAGTAACACCGGGTGTTTTCTCCTTCCTTTCGTCCTTCTTTCCTTCCTTCCTTCCTTCCTTCCTTCCTTCCTACCTTCCTTCTTTCTTTCCTTCCTTCCTTCCTTCCTCCTATTTCTCTCTTACTCCTTCTGCCCTCTCTCTTTCATATGCCTTAGGTGCATCCCACATTCTGCGTTTTTTGGGAGAAATCCTCGACAGGTGCAGGAAAATTGTGTTATTGTAACTATTTACCGCTATCTCTCTTTCACGGCTCTCCATCAGTTGTGAACATCTATTGGTTTATCCCAAGTCACTAAGCATATTTTTATTAGGTACACCTGTTTTTCCTTATACAGCTGTTTCTGGAGTATAGGGTCGCATACTCATAAACCCACTGTAACTCAGAAACGCATCTAATATTCCAATAATCCCATCATAACGTTGAAAAATCATAAATCAAACCACCGTAAGTCACGGTGTGTCCGTGGATATGGGCGTCATCAATTCCATTGTATTCAGTAATGCTGTACACCATTAACAATGGCAGACTGATTGGGAGTGGATATTGATAGCATTATAAGTGTCAGTTATTAGAGGGATACTTCTTTAACCTGACTGAAGAACTGATCTAATGGCTTTAGTACAGTGCATGATTATGTGAGATGTTTTGAGACAGAGTAGTACATTTGTGAATGAAGTTTTTTCACTTAGTAGGAACCATTGTGTGTGGAAAAGTGAGAAAATTGCTTTCTGCTGTAGAGTCTGGCATTCATTGTAGACTTAAGCTTATTTTTCTGTGAGCAAATCTTATTCAATAAAATACTACTCTTTATACTAAAAAACAGAAACAGTGGTGATGTGTGGTCATTATGCTCAGCAAACTAATCCAGGGAAAGAAAACCAAACGCCACATTCTCACTTATAATGAGAGCTGAAACATGAGATCACATGGACACAGGAAGGGGAACAACACTCACTGGGGCCTTTCGGGAGGCAGAGCGTTAAGAAAAACAGCTACTGCATGCTGGGCTTAATACCTAGGTGATGGGTTGACAGGTGCAGCGAACCACCATGGCACACGTTTACCTTAGTAACAAATCTGCACATCCTGCACATATACCCCAGAACTTAGAAACGAAACGAAACAAAAGAAAACGAAAAAGCAATAGCAAAACGCTAAAGGCAAAATAAAGTTTCAAACTCAGAACGTGACAGACCAATGTTTGGTTCAAATCATGGTTCTCAACCCAGGTGCCATAAGGCCAGGATAAAGAATTTGATTACATATTGTAAATAAGACATGCAGCAAATGACCAGAAAGATTATTCTCAACATATGTGTGTCTTCTAATTCAATGGTGACGCTATCTACCGGGACATAGCTTTAGATTCCAAAGGGCCGAGTCCCGCCAGACAGGCCTCCCACACTAATAACAATGGGAAGCCCCACGTTGTTTTACCTGTGCTTCTCAGCAACTGGCTATAAATCAGGTTGCCACCACTCCCAGATTTAGTTGCATTCATTGGCTGGAAGAGCTCACAGCACGCAGGGAAACACTTACATTTGCCGTTGTATTTTAGCGGACTTTGCCAAAAGTTCAGAAATAAATGCGGGGCCCGGCGTGTGGGGAGGGGTGCACTACCTTCCAGGAAGTGTTATCCACAAGCTCTCTGAACCCAGTCCTTTTGGGTTTTTATGGAGACCTCATTCTATAGGCATGACGGGTTAAACCATAGGCTATTGGTGATCAACTCCACCTGAGGCTCTCAACCCTCCCTGGAAATTGGGGTTGAGGCTTTGCCATTCTCAGTCTGACTAAAAGAATTTACCCAAACGGAATTTTAAAACAGATGAGCATAACTGGAATCTTAATTAGATGATTGGATTATCTGGAGCCACACCTTGATATTCCTAACCCGAGCACCCTCATCCAACGAATGCTCCACCCAACTGGCTCCCAAGTCTCTACGTGGTTCCAGAGCAAAAGAATGTTTCTACAACGCATATCTCCACCTTTTCTTCAAAGTCTTTTCCCTTACACGGAAAGACTTCTTAAACTGCCATGCATCCGGATCAGGGGGAGGTATGGTTACACCGCAGATCTGTGGATCTCCGGGGTTTGATTGTGGCAAGGATGCTGCTGGTGTCAAAACCACAACGTGGGAACCACAGAACCACTAGTTGGTTTTCAGTGTTTCAGTGCATACAATTCCTAATATATCTGGCCAAGAAAACTTGTAAGTTCTTAGATTGTCCCAAAGGTGGCGCATGAAATCAAAGCAGGAGAACAGTTTCCTAGGAGGTGTAGCCTGGGAAAGTTGGGGGTGACTGATGGAAAGGAGGAGTGAAGCTCCGCCCTTTCCGCTGCTAGGCTGCGCCCGAGGCTATTTAAACCCACCCTGGCTGGCCTGTACTCAGATCTTCGCGGAGCGGATCAGCGGCCGGAGCGGTTGGCGGACTCTGCGTTGACTTGGAGCTCACAGCGTCTTGCGACTTGGAAGCGGATTCAGAGGACAGGACAGAACACTTGGGCAAGTGAATCTCTGTCTGTCTGTCTGTCTGTCTGTCTGTCTGTCTGTCTGTCTCATTGGTTGGTTGATTTCCATTTTCTTAAGGGGCACATACCTCACACCGCACACACACACACACACGCACACACACTCCTTCCTTCTGCGAGTTAGAAAATTAGTAGGGGCCCCTGGGAGCTGCAGGTTTCCTAATCATGTCTGCACCTAAGAACAGTAGGGTCTTGTCCGGCTCTTCTTATGAACGGTCCCCCAGCACGGACTCCCCAAGGTCCATGCGAGCCTCACCCAGCTTCTCCCTCTCCCCTCTCAGAAACTCAGGCTTCAGGGGAAGCTCCTCACCAGGGATCCGGAGCTACCATTCACCATCCCCTAGGGCTTCACCACACTCACCTCTGTCATCACCAGAATCCCACAAGCTCCCATTTCCCTGTCCTCACCGTGATGGGCAATCAATGAAGCCATTGGGCTCTCCCGTGTCCTCCTCTGAGGATTCCTCAGAGTCCCCACGTTCATCAATAATATACCACGTGTTCTTACTGCCATCACCCAGCAGCTCACCCCCAGCTCTCGGGGGATCTCCTGTGTCTCCCAGCTACTCTCCAAACAACCCCAGATTTCAGCTGGAGTCAGCCCCCCACACCCGGGAATCACCTACAAACTCACGAGCCTCACGGTGCTCCACCCCTGTGTCTTTCATCTCTTCACCCCCAGGCCTCAGGGACTCTCCTGTGGCTCCCAGTTACTCTCCAGCCATCCCCAGGTTCCTGCGGGAGTCAGCCCCATGCACCCAGGAGTCCCCCAGAGACTCACACGTCTCGGGAGAATATGAGCGGTCCCCCAGCCCTGACTCCTCAAGATTCATGCCTGCCTCACCCAGCTTCTCCCTCTCCCCTCCCAGAAACTCAGACCCAAGGGGCAGCTCCTCACCAGGGATGTGGAAGTACTCTACATCACCCCGCAGGGCTTCACCACTCTCACATCCATCATCAACAGAATTCCACAACTTTACGTTTCCCTTTCCTAACCAAGCAGGACAGTCACTCATGTCATTGTGTTCTCCCGTGTCCTCCTCTGGAGATTCTTCACAGTCACCTCATTCATCAATAATATACCATATGTTCTTACTGCCATCATCCAGCAGCTCACCCCCAGCCACCCATGACTCTCCTGTCTGTCCCAGCTACTCTCCAACTACGCCCAGATTTCAGCGGGAGTCTCTACCCCACACCCCAGAAACACCTACAAACTCACAGACCTCAGTGAGATCCTCGCCAGTCTCTCTCACGTCTTCACCCCCAGCCCTTACGGACCCTCCAGTCTGTCCCAGCTACTCTCCAACCACGCCCACATTTCAGCGCGGGTCAGTTCCAGGAACCCAGGGATCACCACCAAGCCCACCACTTTCACTGAGTTACTCCCCAGTCTCTAGCACGTCTTTATCTCCAACCCTCAGGGACTCGCCTGTCTGTCCCAGCTACTCTCCAAACACGCCCACACTTCAGCGGGAGTCCGTTGCAGGCACCCAGAAATCACCACCAAACTCACCAATTTCACTGCGTTACTCCCCAGTCTCTCTCATGTCTTCACCATCCCTCAGGGACTCTCCCGTCTGTCCCAGCTACTCTCCAACCACGCCCACATTTCAGCTGCAGTCAGCTCCAGGCACCCCGGAATCACCACCAAACTCCCCAATTTCACTCAGTTACTCCTCACTCTCTAGCACGTCTTTATCTCCAACCCTCAGGGACTCTCCTGTGTGTCCCAGCTACTCTCCAACCACGCCCACACTTCAGCGGGAGTCAGTCCCAGGCACCCAGGAAGCACCACCAAACTCACCAATTTCACTCACTTACTCTCCAGTCTCTCTCATGTCTTCAGCAGCCCTCAGGGACTCTCCTGTCTGTCCCAGCTACTCTCCAACCACGCACACATTTCAGCTGGAGTCAGTCCCAGGCACCCCGGAGTCACCACCAAACTCACCAGTTTCACTGAGGTACTCCCCGGTCTCTCTCATGTCTTCACCCCCAGCCCTCAGGGACTCTCCTGTGTGTCCCAGCTACTCTCCAACCATGCCCAGATTTCAGCGGGAGTCAGTTCCAGGCACCCAGGTATCACCACCAAACTCAGCAGTTTCGCTGAGTTACTCCCCAGTCTCTGTCATGTCTTCACCCCCAGCCCCCTGGGACTCTCCTGTCTGTCCCAGCTACTCTCCCACCACGCCCAGATTTCAGCGGCACTCAGCCTCCCACACTCCGGAATCACCTACAGACTCACAGACTTCACTGAGGTCCTCCCTGGTCTCTCTCAGGTCTTTGCCCTCAGCCCACAGGGACTCCTGTGTCTCTTTCAGCTACTCTCAAAACTTCGCTAGATTCCAGCTGGAGTCAGTTCCAGGCACCCACGATACACCACCGAACTCACGAATTTCACTGACTTACTCCCCAGTCTCCCTCATGTTCTCACCCCCAGCCCTCAAGGACTCTTCTGTCTCTCTCAGCTACACTCCGACCATCTCCAGATTTCACCTGGAGTCAGCTTCCCGCACCCAGGAATCACCTACAAACTCACGGACCTTACTGCAACCCTCCCCCATTTCTTTCACCTCTTCACCCCCTGCCTTCAGGGACTCTCCTGGGTCTCCCAGCTTCTCTCCAGCCTTCCCCACATTTCTGCCACAGTCAGCCCCAGGCACCCAGGACAACCCTAGACACTCACAGGCCTCACGAGACTATCTCCCTATGACCTGTACCTATACAGGGATGGCTCCCACGCATCCCTCAGTGACCCCAAACCCATCTCCACTTACACTCAGACACTCCCAGGGCCTGACAGCTACTCCCCGTTATTGTCCTTCAGTTCGAAGCCCTGGCCAATCTACTAGCCCACATGACGCAGTTACCTGGCCATTTCTCCACGGTTCCCGAGAGGGCCCCACACCCAGCCGCACAAGAGCCCCTCCTGCATTCCGTCCTCACACGCAGGCTTGTCCATCTACTTGCTACTGTCACACTCTTGCCAGCAGAAGAGGCCCCTGTAATGGGCGATATCACCACCCAGTCTATCCTCACCCCACAGCTGTGCAGCGGGACCCTCCTGCTGGCCCACGTGGCTGCCAGAGCCCATGCTGGCACGACGCTCCAGCAGGTCGGCGTCCCTGCGGGCCACACTACCGGTGACATGGCTAGCATGACCCTCCTTCCTGGCAGTGACACTGTTGATGTGAACCCCGGTTTCACATCTGTCATTTGTAAATAGGACCATTTTCCCTTTTCGCTCTCCCTTCCATTCACAGGGCTTCTCATTCTCTCTCTTTCTGCCTCCGTTTCAGATATTTACTCACCTTTTTCTCTCTCACTATGTCTGCCGTGGTCTCCATGAGAGTGCGCCACAGAAGATTCCCCCATTAAAAGTCATGAATTGAGTGGCTTTTAGTATACCTGTGGTGGTGCACATTCAATTTTAATTCGCAATCCATTGTAGAACGTCTTATCACCCCCGACCAGAGAAAAACCCTGTAGACATTAGTCACTCCTCATTCTGTCTCAAACCCTCTCCCTGACCCTCAGCCCTAGGTAGCAACTACCTAGTGCGATCAATCCCATATGCATAGATTTCCATATTGTGGACATTTCCTATCAACGGAATTGCACAATAGGTGAGCTGTTATGACTGACACAACACGTAGCACAATATTTTCAAGATTCATCCACATTGTAGGCTTACCCACAGGGGGAAACCATTTTTTGGGGGGTTTTAGTAACACCGGGTGTTTTCTCCTTCCTTTCGTCCTTCTTTCCTTCCTTCTTTCCTTCCTTCCTTCCTTCCTTCCTTCCTTCCTACCTTCCTTCTTTCTTTCCTTCCTTCCTTCCTTCCTTCCTCCTATTTCTCTCTTACTCCTTCTGCCCTCTCTCTTTCATATGCCTTAGGTGCATCCCACATTCTGCGTTTTTTGGGAGAAATCCTCGACAGGTGCAGGAAAATTGTGTTATTGTAACTATTTACCGCTATCTCTCTTTCACGGCTCTCCATCAGTTGTGAACATCTATTGGTTTATCCCAAGTCACTAAGCATATTTTTATTAGGTACACCTGTTTTTCCTTATACAGCTGTTTCTGGACTATAGGGTCGCATACTCATAAACCCACTGTAACTCAGAAACGCATCTAATATTCCAATAATCCCATCATAACGTTGAAAAATCATAAATCAAACCACCGTAAGTCACGGTGTGTCCGTGGATATGGGCGTCATCAATTCCATTGTATTCAGTAATGCTGTACACCATTAACAATGGCAGACTGATTGGGAGTGGATATTGATAGCATTATAAAAGTCAGTTATTAGAGGGATACTTCTTTAACCTGACTGAAGAACTGATCTAATGGCTTTAGTACAGTGCATGATTATGTGAGATGTTTTGAGACAGAGTAGTACATTTGTGAATGAAGTTTTTTCACTTAGTAGGAACCATTGTGTGTGGAAAAGTGAGAAAATTGCTTTCTGCTGTAGAGTCTGGCATTCATTGTAGACTTAAGCTTATTTTTCTGTGAGCAAATCTTATTCAATAAAATACTACTCTTTATACTAAAAAACAGAAACAGTGGTGATGTGTGGTCATTATGCTCAGCAAACTAATCCAGGGAAAGAAAACCAAACGCCACATTCTCACTTATAATGAGAGCTGAAAAATGAGATCACATGGACACAGGAAGGGGAACAACACTCACTGGGGCCTTTCGGGAGGCAGAGCGTTAAGAAAAACAGCTACTGCATGCTGGGCTTAATACCTAGGTGATGGGTTGACAGGTGCAGCGAACCACCATGGCACACGTTTACCTTAGTAACAAATCTGCACATCCTGCACATATACCCCAGAACTTAGAAACGAAACGAAACAAAAGAAAACGAAAAAGCAATAGCAAAACGCTAAAGGCAAAATAAAGTTTCAAACTCAGAACGTGACAGACCAATGTTTGGTTCCAATCATGGTTCTCAACCCAGGTGCCATAAGGCCAGGATAAAGAATTTGATTACATATTGTAAATAAGACATGCAGCAAATGACCAGAAAGATTATTCTCAACATATGTGTGTCTTCTAATTCAATGGTGACGCTATCTACCGGGACATAGCTTTAGATTCCAAAGGGCCGAGTCCCGCCAGACAGGCCTCCCACACTAATAACAATGGGAAGCCCCACGTTGTTTTACCTGTGCTTCTCAGCAACTGGCTATAAATCAGGTTGCCACCACTCCCAGATTTAGTTGCATTCATTGGCTGGAAGAGCTCACAGCACGCAGGGAAACACTTACATTTGCCGTTGTATTTTAGCGGACTTTGCCAAAAGTTCAGAAATAAATGCGGGGCCCGGCGTGTGGGGAGGGGTGCACTACCTTCCAGGAAGTGTTATCCACAAGCTCTCTGAACCCAGTCCTTTTGGGTTTTTATGGAGACCTCATTCTATAGGCATGACGGGTTAAACCATAGGCTATTGGTGATCAACTCCACCTGAGGCTCTCAACCCTCCCTGGAAATTGGGGTTGAGGCTTTGCCATTCTCAGTCTGACTAAAAGAATTTACCCAAACGGAATTTTAAAACAGATGAGCATAACTGGAATCTTAATTAGATGATTGGATTATCTGGAGCCACACCTTGATATTCCTAACCCGAGCACCCTCATCCAACGAATGCTCCTCCCAACTGGCTCCCAAGTCTCTACGTGGTTCCAGAGCAAAAGAATGTTTATACAACGCATATCTCCACCTTTTCTTCAAAGTCTTTTCCCTTACACGGAAAGACTCCTTAAACTGCCATGCATCCGGATCAGGGGGAGGTATGGTTACACCGCAGATCTGTGGATCTCCGGGGTTTGATTGTGGCAAGGATGCTGCTGGTGTCAAAACCACAACGTGGGAACCACAGAACCACTAGTTGGTTTTCAGTGTTTCAGTGCATACAATTCCTAATATATCTGGCCAAGAAAACTTGTAAGTTCTTAGATTGTCCCAAAGGTGGCGCATGAAATCAAAGCAGGAGAACAGTTTCCTAGGAGGTGTAGCCTGGGAAAGTTGGGGGTGACTGATGGAAAGGAGGAGTGAAGCTCCGCCCTTTCCGCTGCTAGGCTGCGCCCGAGGCCATTTAAACCCACCCTGGCTGGCCTGTACTCAGATCTTCGCGGAGCGGATCAGCGGCCGGAGCGGTTGGCGGACTCTGCGTTGACTTGGAGCTCACAGCGTCTTGCGACTTGGAAGCTGATTCAGAGGACAGGACAGAACACTTGGGCAAGTGAATCTCTGTCTGTCTGTCTGTCTGTCTGTCTGTCTGTCTGTCTCATTGGTTGGTTGATTTCCATTTTCTTAAGGGGCACATACCTCACACCGCACACACACACACACGCACACACACTCCTTCCTTCTGCGAGTTAGAAAATTAGTAGGGGCCCCTGGGAGCTGCAGGTTTCCTAATCATGTCTGCACCTAAGAACAGTAGGGTCTTGTCCGGCTCTTCTTATGAACGGTCCCCCAGCACGGACTCCCCAAGGTCCATGCGAGCCTCACCCAGCTTCTCCCTCTCCCCTCTCAGAAACTCAGGCTTCAGGGGAAGCTCCTCACCAGGGATCCGGAGCTACCATTCACCATCCCCTAGGGCTTCACCACACTCACCTCTGTCATCACCAGAATCCCACAAGCTCCCATTTCCCTGTCCTCACCGTGATGGGCAATCAATGAAGCCATTGGGCTCCCCTGTGTCCTCCTCTGAGGATTCCTCAGAGTCCCCACGTTCATCAATAATATACCACATGTTCTTACTGCCATCACCCAGCAGCTCACCCCCAGCTCTCGGGGGATCTCCTGTGTCTCCCAGCTACTCTCCAAACAACCCCAGATTTCAGCTGGAGTCAGCCCCCCACACCCGGGAATCACCTACAAACTCACGAGCCTCACGGTGCTCCACCCCTGTGTCTTTCATCTCTTCACCCCCAGGCCTCAGGGACTCTCCTGTGGCTCCCAGTTACTCTCCAGCCATCCCCAGGTTCCTGCGGGAGTCAGCCCCATGCACCCAGGAGTCCCCCAGAGACTCACACGTCTCGGGAGAATATGAGCGGTCCCCCAGCCCTGACTCCTCAAGATTCATGCCTGCCTCACCCAGCTTCTCCCTCTCCCCTCCCAGAAACTCAGACCCAAGGGGCAGCTCCTCACCAGGGATGTGGAAGTACTCTACATCACCCCGCAGGGCTTCACCACTCTCACATCCATCATCAACAGAATTCCACAACTTTACGTTTCCCTTTCCTAACCAAGCAGGACAGTCACTCATGTCATTGTGTTCTCCCGTGTCCTCCTCTGGAGATTCTTCACAGTCACCTCATTCATCAATAATATACCATATGTTCTTACTGCCATCATCCAGCAGCTCACCCCCAGCCACCCATGACTCTCCTGTCTGTCCCAGCTACTCTCCAACTACGCCCAGATTTCAGCGGGAGTCTCTACCCCACACCCCAGAAACACCTACAAACTCACAGACCTCAGTGAGATCCTCGCCAGTCTCTCTCACGTCTTCACCCCCAGCCCTTACGGACCCTCCAGTCTGTCCCAGCTACTCTCCAACCACGCCCACATTTCAGCGCGGGTCAGTTCCAGGAACCCAGGGATCACCACCAAGCCCACCACTTTCACTGAGTTACTCCCCAGTCTCTAGCACGTCTTTATCTCCAACCCTCAGGGACTCGCCTGTCTGTCCCAGCTACTCTCCAAACACGCCCACACTTCAGCGGGAGTCCGTTGCAGGCACCCAGAAATCACCACCAAACTCACCAATTTCACTGCGTTACTCCCCAGTCTCTCTCATGTCTTCACCATCCCTCAGGGACTCTCCCGTCTGTCCCAGCTACTCTCCAACCACGCCCACATTTCAGCTGCAGTCAGCTCCAGGCACCCCGGAATCACCACCAAACTCCCCAATTTCACTCAGTTACTCCTCACTCTCTAGCACGTCTTTATCTCCAACCCTCAGGGACTCTCCTGTGTGTCCCAGCTACTCTCCAACCACGCCCACACTTCAGCGGGAGTCAGTCCCAGGCACCCAGGAAGCACCACCAAACTCACCAATTTCACTCACTTACTCTCCAGTCTCTCTCATGTCTTCAGCAGCCCTCAGGGACTCTCCTGTCTGTCCCAGCTACTCTCCAACCACGCACACATTTCAGCTGGAGTCAGTCCCAGGCACCCCGGAGTCACCACCAAACTCACCAGTTTCACTGAGGTACTCCCCGGTCTCTCTCATGTCTTCACCCCCAGCCCTCAGGGACTCTCCTGTGTGTCCCAGCTACTCTCCAACCATGCCCAGATTTCAGCGGGAGTCAGTTCCAGGCACCCAGGTATCACCACCAAACTCAGCAGTTTCGCTGAGTTACTCCCCAGTCTCTGTCATGTCTTCACCCCCAGCCCCCTGGGACTCTCCTGTCTGTCCCAGCTACTCTCCCACCACGCCCAGATTTCAGCGGCACTCAGCCTCCCACACTCCGGAATCACCTACAGACTCACAGACTTCACTGAGGTCCTCCCTGGTCTCTCTCAGGTCTTTGCCCTCAGCCCACAGGGACTCCTGTGTCTCTTTCAGCTACTCTCAAAACTTCGCTAGATTCCAGCTGGAGTCAGTTCCAGGCACCCACGATACACCACCGAACTCACGAATTTCACTGACTTACTCCCCAGTCTCCCTCATGTTCTCACCCCCAGCCCTCAAGGACTCTTCTGTCTCTCTCAGCTACACTCCGACCATCTCCAGATTTCACCTGGAGTCAGCTTCCCGCACCCAGGAATCACCTACAAACTCACGGACCTTACTGCAACCCTCCCCCATTTCTTTCACCTCTTCACCCCCTGCCTTCAGGGACTCTCCTGGGTCTCCCAGCTTCTCTCCAGCCTTCCCCACATTTCTGCCACAGTCAGCCCCAGGCACCCAGGACAACCCTAGACACTCACAGGCCTCACGAGACTATCTCCCTATGACCTGTACCTATACAGGGATGGCTCCCACGCATCCCTCAGTGACCCCAAACCCATCTCCACTTACACTCAGACACTCCCAGGGCCTGACAGCTACTCCCCGTTATTGTCCTTCAGTTCGAAGCCCTGGCCAATCTACTAGCCCACATGACGCAGTTACCTGGCCATTTCTCCACGGTTCCCGAGAGGGCCCCACACCCAGCCGCACAAGAGCCCCTCCTGCATTCCGTCCTCACACGCAGGCTTGTCCATCTACTTGCTACTGTCACACTCTTGCCAGCAGAAGAGGCCCCTGTAATGGGCGATATCACCACCCAGTCTATCCTCACCCCACAGCTGTGCAGCGGGACCCTCCTGCTGGCCCACGTGGCTGCCAGAGCCCATGCTGGCACGACGCTCCAGCAGGTCGGCGTCCCTGCGGGCCACACTACCGGTGACATGGCTAGCATGACCCTCCTTCCTGGCAGTGACACTGTTGATGTGAACCCCGGTTTCACATCTGTCATTTGTAAATAGGACCATTTTCCCTTTTCGCTCTCCCTTCCATTCACAGGGCTTCTCATTCTCTCTCTTTCTGCCTCCGTTTCAGATATTTACTCACCTTTTTCTCTCTCACTATGTCTGCCGTGGTCTCCATGAGAGTGCGCCACAGAAGATTCCCCCATTAAAAGTCATGAATTGAGTGGCTTTTAGTATACCTGTGGTGGTGCACATTCAATTTTAATTCGCAATCCATTGTAGAACGTCTTATCACCCCCGACCAGAGAAAAACCCTGTAGACATTAGTCACTCCTCATTCTGTCTCAAACCCTCTCCCTGACCCTCAGCCCTAGGTAGCAACTACCTAGTGCGATCAATCCCATATGCATAGATTTCCATATTGTGGACATTTCCTATCAACGGAATTGCACAATAGGTGAGCTGTTATGACTGACACAACACGTAGCACAATATTTTCAAGATTCATCCACATTGTAGGCTTACCCACAGGGGGAAACCATTTTTTGGGGGGTTTTAGTAACACCGGGTGTTTTCTCCTTCCTTTCGTCCTTCTTTCCTTCCTTCTTTCCTTCCTTCCTTCCTTCCTTCCTTCCTTCCTACCTTCCTTCTTTCTTTCCTTCCTTCCTTCCTTCCTCCTATTTCTCTCTTACTCCTTCTGCCCTCTCTCTTTCATATGCCTTAGGTGCATCCCACATTCTGCGTTTTTTGGGAGAAATCCTCGACAGGTGCAGGAAAATTGTGTTATTGTAACTATTTACCGCTATCTCTCTTTCACGGCTCTCCATCAGTTGTGAACATCTATTGGTTTATCCCAAGTCACTAAGCATATTTTTATTAGGTACACCTGTTTTTCCTTATACAGCTGTTTCTGGACTATAGGGTCGCATACTCATAAACCCACTGTAACTCAGAAACGCATCTAATATTCCAATAATCCCATCATAACGTTGAAAAATCATAAATCAAACCACCGTAAGTCACGGTGTGTCCGTGGATATGGGCGTCATCAATTCCATTGTATTCAGTAATGCTGTACACCATTAACAATGGCAGACTGATTGGGAGTGGATATTGATAGCATTATAAAAGTCAGTTATTAGAGGGATACTTCTTTAACCTGACTGAAGAACTGATCTAATGGCTTTAGTACAGTGCATGATTATGTGAGATGTTTTGAGACAGAGTAGTACATTTGTGAATGAAGTTTTTTCACTTAGTAGGAACCATTGTGTGTGGAAAAGTGAGAAAATTGCTTTCTGCTGTAGAGTCTGGCATTCATTGTAGACTTAAGCTTATTTTTCTGTGAGCAAATCTTATTCAATAAAATACTACTCTTTATACTAAAAAACAGAAACAGTGGTGATGTGTGGTCATTATGCTCAGCAAACTAATCCAGGGAAAGAAAACCAAACGCCACATTCTCACTTATAATGAGAGCTGAAAAATGAGATCACATGGACACAGGAAGGGGAACAACACTCACTGGGGCCTTTCGGGAGGCAGAGCGTTAAGAAAAACAGCTACTGCATGCTGGGCTTAATACCTAGGTGATGGGTTGACAGGTGCAGCGAACCACCATGGCACACGTTTACCTTAGTAACAAATCTGCACATCCTGCACATATACCCCAGAACTTAGAAACGAAACGAAACAAAAGAAAACGAAAAAGCAATAGCAAAACGCTAAAGGCAAAATAAAGTTTCAAACTCAGAACGTGACAGACCAATGTTTGGTTCCAATCATGGTTCTCAACCCAGGTGCCATAAGGCCAGGATAAAGAATTTGATTACATATTGTAAATAAGACATGCAGCAAATGACCAGAAAGATTATTCTCAACATATGTGTGTCTTCTAATTCAATGGTGACGCTATCTACCGGGACATAGCTTTAGATTCCAAAGGGCCGAGTCCCGCCAGACAGGCCTCCCACACTAATAACAATGGGAAGCCCCACGTTGTTTTACCTGTGCTTCTCAGCAACTGGCTATAAATCAGGTTGCCACCACTCCCAGATTTAGTTGCATTCATTGGCTGGAAGAGCTCACAGCACGCAGGGAAACACTTACATTTGCCGTTGTATTTTAGCGGACTTTGCCAAAAGTTCAGAAATAAATGCGGGGCCCGGCGTGTGGGGAGGGGTGCACTACCTTCCAGGAAGTGTTATCCACAAGCTCTCTGAACCCAGTCCTTTTGGGTTTTTATGGAGACCTCATTCTATAGGCATGACGGGTTAAACCATAGGCTATTGGTGATCAACTCCACCTGAGGCTCTCAACCCTCCCTGGAAATTGGGGTTGAGGCTTTGCCATTCTCAGTCTGACTAAAAGAATTTACCCAAACGGAATTTTAAAACAGATGAGCATAACTGGAATCTTAATTAGATGATTGGATTATCTGGAGCCACACCTTGATATTCCTAACCCGAGCACCCTCATCCAACGAATGCTCCTCCCAACTGGCTCCCAAGTCTCTACGTGGTTCCAGAGCAAAAGAATGTTTATACAACGCATATCTCCACCTTTTCTTCAAAGTCTTTTCCCTTACACGGAAAGACTCCTTAAACTGCCATGCATCCGGATCAGGGGGAGGTATGGTTACACCGCAGATCTGTGGATCTCCGGGGTTTGATTGTGGCAAGGATGCTGCTGGTGTCAAAACCACAACGTGGGAACCACAGAACCACTAGTTGGTTTTCAGTGTTTCAGTGCATACAATTCCTAATATATCTGGCCAAGAAAACTTGTAAGTTCTTAGATTGTCCCAAAGGTGGCGCATGAAATCAAAGCAGGAGAACAGTTTCCTAGGAGGTGTAGCCTGGGAAAGTTGGGGGTGACTGATGGAAAGGAGGAGTGAAGCTCCGCCCTTTCCGCTGCTAGGCTGCGCCCGAGGCCATTTAAACCCACCCTGGCTGGCCTGTACTCAGATCTTCGCGGAGCGGATCAGCGGCCGGAGCGGTTGGCGGACTCTGCGTTGACTTGGAGCTCACAGCGTCTTGCGACTTGGAAGCTGATTCAGAGGACAGGACAGAACACTTGGGCAAGTGAATCTCTGTCTGTCTGTCTGTCTGTCTGTCTGTCTGTCTGTCTCATTGGTTGGTTGATTTCCATTTTCTTAAGGGGCACATACCTCACACCGCACACACACACACACGCACACACACTCCTTCCTTCTGCGAGTTAGAAAATTAGTAGGGGCCCCTGGGAGCTGCAGGTTTCCTAATCATGTCTGCACCTAAGAACAGTAGGGTCTTGTCCGGCTCTTCTTATGAACGGTCCCCCAGCACGGACTCCCCAAGGTCCATGCGAGCCTCACCCAGCTTCTCCCTCTCCCCTCTCAGAAACTCAGGCTTCAGGGGAAGCTCCTCACCAGGGATCCGGAGCTACCATTCACCATCCCCTAGGGCTTCACCACACTCACCTCTGTCATCACCAGAATCCCACAAGCTCCCATTTCCCTGTCCTCACCGTGATGGGCAATCAATGAAGCCATTGGGCTCCCCTGTGTCCTCCTCTGAGGATTCCTCAGAGTCCCCACGTTCATCAATAATATACCACATGTTCTTACTGCCATCACCCAGCAGCTCACCCCCAGCTCTCGGGGGATCTCCTGTGTCTCCCAGCTACTCTCCAAACAACCCCAGATTTCAGCTGGAGTCAGCCCCCCACACCCGGGAATCACCTACAAACTCACGAGCCTCACGGTGCTCCACCCCTGTGTCTTTCATCTCTTCACCCCCAGGCCTCAGGGACTCTCCTGTGGCTCCCAGTTACTCTCCAGCCATCCCCAGGTTCCTGCGGGAGTCAGCCCCATGCACCCAGGAGTCCCCCAGAGACTCACACGTCTCGGGAGAATATGAGCGGTCCCCCAGCCCTGACTCCTCAAGATTCATGCCTGCCTCACCCAGCTTCTCCCTCTCCCCTCCCAGAAACTCAGACCCAAGGGGCAGCTCCTCACCAGGGATGTGGAAGTACTCTACATCACCCCGCAGGGCTTCACCACTCTCACATCCATCATCAACAGAATTCCACAACTTTACGTTTCCCTTTCCTAACCAAGCAGGACAGTCACTCATGTCATTGTGTTCTCCCGTGTCCTCCTCTGGAGATTCTTCACAGTCACCTCATTCATCAATAATATACCATATGTTCTTACTGCCATCATCCAGCAGCTCACCCCCAGCCACCCATGACTCTCCTGTCTGTCCCAGCTACTCTCCAACTACGCCCAGATTTCAGCGGGAGTCTCTACCCCACACCCCAGAAACACCTACAAACTCACAGACCTCAGTGAGATCCTCGCCAGTCTCTCTCACGTCTTCACCCCCAGCCCTTACGGACCCTCCAGTCTGTCCCAGCTACTCTCCAACCACGCCCACATTTCAGCGCGGGTCAGTTCCAGGAACCCAGGGATCACCACCAAGCCCACCACTTTCACTGAGTTACTCCCCAGTCTCTAGCACGTCTTTATCTCCAACCCTCAGGGACTCGCCTGTCTGTCCCAGCTACTCTCCAAACACGCCCACACTTCAGCGGGAGTCCGTTGCAGGCACCCAGAAATCACCACCAAACTCACCAATTTCACTGCGTTACTCCCCAGTCTCTCTCATGTCTTCACCATCCCTCAGGGACTCTCCCGTCTGTCCCAGCTACTCTCCAACCACGCCCACATTTCAGCTGCAGTCAGCTCCAGGCACCCCGGAATCACCACCAAACTCCCCAATTTCACTCAGTTACTCCTCACTCTCTAGCACGTCTTTATCTCCAACCCTCAGGGACTCTCCTGTGTGTCCCAGCTACTCTCCAACCACGCCCACACTTCAGCGGGAGTCAGTCCCAGGCACCCAGGAAGCACCACCAAACTCACCAATTTCACTCACTTACTCTCCAGTCTCTCTCATGTCTTCAGCAGCCCTCAGGGACTCTCCTGTCTGTCCCAGCTACTCTCCAACCACGCACACATTTCAGCTGGAGTCAGTCCCAGGCACCCCGGAGTCACCACCAAACTCACCAGTTTCACTGAGGTACTCCCCGGTCTCTCTCATGTCTTCACCCCCAGCCCTCAGGGACTCTCCTGTGTGTCCCAGCTACTCTCCAACCATGCCCAGATTTCAGCGGGAGTCAGTTCCAGGCACCCAGGTATCACCACCAAACTCAGCAGTTTCGCTGAGTTACTCCCCAGTCTCTGTCATGTCTTCACCCCCAGCCCCCTGGGACTCTCCTGTCTGTCCCAGCTACTCTCCCACCACGCCCAGATTTCAGCGGCACTCAGCCTCCCACACTCCGGAATCACCTACAGACTCACAGACTTCACTGAGGTCCTCCCTGGTCTCTCTCAGGTCTTTGCCCTCAGCCCACAGGGACTCCTGTGTCTCTTTCAGCTACTCTCAAAACTTCGCTAGATTCCAGCTGGAGTCAGTTCCAGGCACCCACGATACACCACCGAACTCACGAATTTCACTGACTTACTCCCCAGTCTCCCTCATGTTCTCACCCCCAGCCCTCAAGGACTCTTCTGTCTCTCTCAGCTACACTCCGACCATCTCCAGATTTCACCTGGAGTCAGCTTCCCGCACCCAGGAATCACCTACAAACTCACGGACCTTACTGCAACCCTCCCCCATTTCTTTCACCTCTTCACCCCCTGCCTTCAGGGACTCTCCTGGGTCTCCCAGCTTCTCTCCAGCCTTCCCCACATTTCTGCCACAGTCAGCCCCAGGCACCCAGGACAACCCTAGACACTCACAGGCCTCACGAGACTATCTCCCTATGACCTGTACCTATACAGGGATGGCTCCCACGCATCCCTCAGTGACCCCAAACCCATCTCCACTTACACTCAGACACTCCCAGGGCCTGACAGCTACTCCCCGTTATTGTCCTTCAGTTCGAAGCCCTGGCCAATCTACTAGCCCACATGACGCAGTTACCTGGCCATTTCTCCACGGTTCCCGAGAGGGCCCCACACCCAGCCGCACAAGAGCCCCTCCTGCATTCCGTCCTCACACGCAGGCTTGTCCATCTACTTGCTACTGTCACACTCTTGCCAGCAGAAGAGGCCCCTGTAATGGGCGATATCACCACCCAGTCTATCCTCACCCCACAGCTGTGCAGCGGGACCCTCCTGCTGGCCCACGTGGCTGCCAGAGCCCATGCTGGCACGACGCTCCAGCAGGTCGGCGTCCCTGCGGGCCACACTACCGGTGACATGGCTAGCATGACCCTCCTTCCTGGCAGTGACACTGTTGATGTGAACCCCGGTTTCACATCTGTCATTTGTAAATAGGACCATTTTCCCTTTTCGCTCTCCCTTCCATTCACAGGGCTTCTCATTCTCTCTCTTTCTGCCTCCGTTTCAGATATTTACTCACCTTTTTCTCTCTCACTATGTCTGCCGTGGTCTCCATGAGAGTGCGCCACAGAAGATTCCCCCATTAAAAGTCATGAATTGAGTGGCTTTTAGTATACCTGTGGTGGTGCACATTCAATTTTAATTCGCAATCCATTGTAGAACGTCTTATCACCCCCGACCAGAGAAAAACCCTGTAGACATTAGTCACTCCTCATTCTGTCTCAAACCCTCTCCCTGACCCTCAGCCCTAGGTAGCAACTACCTAGTGCGATCAATCCCATATGCATAGATTTCCATATTGTGGACATTTCCTATCAACGGAATTGCACAATAGGTGAGCTGTTATGACTGACACAACACGTAGCACAATATTTTCAAGATTCATCCACATTGTAGGCTTACCCACAGGGGGAAACCATTTTTTGGGGGGTTTTAGTAACACCGGGTGTTTTCTCCTTCCTTTCGTCCTTCTTTCCTTCCTTCTTTCCTTCCTTCCTTCCTTCCTTCCTTCCTTCCTACCTTCCTTCTTTCTTTCCTTCCTTCCTTCCTTCCTCCTATTTCTCTCTTACTCCTTCTGCCCTCTCTCTTTCATATGCCTTAGGTGCATCCCACATTCTGCGTTTTTTGGGAGAAATCCTCGACAGGTGCAGGAAAATTGTGTTATTGTAACTATTTACCGCTATCTCTCTTTCACGGCTCTCCATCAGTTGTGAACATCTATTGGTTTATCCCAAGTCACTAAGCATATTTTTATTAGGTACACCTGTTTTTCCTTATACAGCTGTTTCTGGAGTATAGGGTCGCATACTCATAAACCCACTGTAACTCAGAAACGCATCTAATATTCCAATAATCCCATCATAACGTTGAAAAATCATAAATCAAACCACCGTAAGTCACGGTGTGTCCGTGGATATGGGCGTCATCAATTCCATTGTATTCAGTAATGCTGTACACCATTAACAATGGCAGACTGATTGGGAGTGGATATTGATAGCATTATAAGTGTCAGTTATTAGAGGGATACTTCTTTAACCTGACTGAAGAACTGATCTAATGGCTTTAGTACAGTGCATGATTATGTGAGATGTTTTGAGACAGAGTAGTACATTTGTGAATGAAGTTTTTTCACTTAGTAGGAACCATTGTGTGTGGAAAAGTGAGAAAATTGCTTTCTGCTGTAGAGTCTGGCATTCATTGTAGACTTAAGCTTATTTTTCTGTGAGCAAATCTTATTCAATAAAATACTACTCTTTATACTAAAAAACAGAAACAGTGGTGATGTGTGGTCATTATGCTCAGCAAACTAATCCAGGGAAAGAAAACCAAACGCCACATTCTCACTTATAATGAGAGCTGAAAAATGAGATCACATGGACACAGGAAGGGGAACAACACTCACTGGGGCCTTTCGGGAGGCAGAGCGTTAAGAAAAACAGCTACTGCATGCTGGGCTTAATACCTAGGTGATGGGTTGACAGGTGCAGCGAACCACCATGGCACACGTTTACCTTAGTAACAAATCTGCACATCCTGCACATATACCCCAGAACTTAGAAACGAAACGAAACAAAAGAAAACGAAAAAGCAATAGCAAAACGCTAAAGGCAAAATAAAGTTTCAAACTCAGAACGTGACAGACCAATGTTTGGTTCCAATCATGGTTCTCAACCCAGGTGCCATAAGGCCAGGATAAAGAATTTGATTACATATTGTAAATAAGACATGCAGCAAATGACCAGAAAGATTATTCTCAACATATGTGTGTCTTCTAATTCAATGGTGACGCTATCTACCGGGACATAGCTTTAGATTCCAAAGGGCCGAGTCCCGCCAGACAGGCCTCCCACACTAATAACAATGGGAAGCCCCACGTTGTTTTACCTGTGCTTCTCAGCAACTGGCTATAAATCAGGTTGCCACCACTCCCAGATTTAGTTGCATTCATTGGCTGGAAGAGCTCACAGCACGCAGGGAAACACTTACATTTGCCGTTGTATTTTAGCGGACTTTGCAAAAAGTTCAGAAATAAATGCGGGGCCCGGCGTGTGGGGAGGGGGGCACTACCTTCCAGGAAGTGTTATCCACAAGCTCTCTGAACCCAGTCCTTTTGGTTTTTATGGAGACCTCATTCTATAGGCATGACGGGTTAAACCATAGGCTATTGGTGATCAACTCCACCTGAGGCTCTCAACCCTCCCTGGAAATTGGGGTTGAGGCTTTGCCATTCTCAGTCTGACTAAAAGAATTTACCCAAACGGAATTTTAAAACAGATGAGCATAACTGGAATCTTAATTAGATGATTGGATTATCTGGAGCCACACCTTGATATTCATAACCCGAGCACCCTCATCCAACGAATGCTCCACCCAACTGGCTCCCAAGTCTCTACGTGGTTCCAGAGCAAAAGAATGTTTCTACAACGCATATCTCCACCTTTTCTTCAAAGTCTTTTCCCTTACACGGAAAGACTCCTTAAACTGCCATGCATCCGGATCAGGGGGAGGTATGGTTACACCGCAGATCTGTGGATCTCCGGGGTTTGATTGTGGCAAGGATGCTGCTGGTGTCAAAACCACAACGTGGGAACCACAGAACCACTAGTTGGTTTTCAGTGTTTCAGTGCATACAATTCCTAATATATCTGGCCAAGAAAACTTGTAAGTTCTTAGATTGTCCCAAAGGTGGCGCATGAAATCAAAGCAGGAGAACAGTTTCCTAGGAGGTGTAGCCTGGGAAAGTTGGGGGTGACTGATGGAAAGGAGGAGTGAAGCTCCGCCCTTTCCGCTGCTAGGCTGCGCCCGAGGCCATTTAAACCCACCCTGGCTGGCCTGTACTCAGATCTTCGCGGAGCGGATCAGCGGCCGGAGCGGTTGGCGGACTCTGCGTTGACTTGGAGCTCACAGCGTCTTGCGACTTGGAAGCGGATTCAGAGGACAGGACAGAACACTTGGGCAAGTGAATCTCTGTCTGTCTGTCTGTCTGTCTGTCTGTCTGTCTGTCTGTCTCATTGGTTGGTTGATTTCCATTTTCTTAAGGGGCACATACCTCACACCGCACACACACACACACGCACACACACTCCTTCCTTCTGCGAGTTAGAAAATTAGTAGGGGCCCCTGGGAGCTGCAGGTTTCCTAATCATGTCTGCACCTAAGAACAGTAGGGTCTTGTCCGGCTCTTCCTATGAACGGTCCCCCAGCACGGACTCCCCAAGGTCCATGCGAGCCTCACCCAGCTTCTCCCTCTCCCCTCGCAGAAACTCAGGCTTCAGGGGAAGCTCCTCACCAGGGATCCGGAGCTACCATTCACCATCCCCTAGGGCTTCACCACACTCACCTCTGTCATCACCAGAATCCCACAAGCTCCCATTTCCCTGTCCTCACCGTGATGGGCAATCAATGAAGCCATTGGGCTCTCCCGTGTCCTCCTCTGAGGATTCCTCAGAGTCCCCACGTTCATCAATAATATACCACATGTTCTTACTGCCATCACCCAGCAGCTCACCCCCAGCTCTCGGGGGATCTCCTGTGTCTCCCAGCTACTCTCCAAACAACCCCAGATTTCAGCTGGAGTCAGCCCCCCACACCCGGGAATCACCTACAAACTCACGAGCCTCACGGTGCTCCACCCCTGTGTCTTTCATCTCTTCACCCCCAGGCCTCAGGGACTCTCCTGTGGCTCCCAGTTACTCTCCAGCCATCCCCAGGTTCCTGTGGGAGTCAGCCCCATGCACCCAGGAGTCCCCCAGAGACTCACACGTCTCGGGAGAATATGAGCGGTCCCCCAGCCCTGACTCCTCAAGATTCATGCCTGCCTCACCCAGCTTCTCCCTCTCCCCTCCCAGAAACTCAGACCCAAGGGGCAGCTCCTCACCAGGGATGTGGAAGTACTCTACATCACCCCGCAGGGCTTCACCACTCTCACATCCATCATCAACAGAATTCCACAACTTTACGTTTCCCTTTCCTAACCAAGCAGGACAGTCACTCATGTCATTGTGTTCTCCCGTGTCCTCCTCTGGAGATTCTTCACAGTCACCTCATTCATCAATAATATACCATATGTTCTTACTGCCATCATCCAGCAGCTCACCCCCAGCCACCCATGACTCTCCTGTCTGTCCCAGCTACTCTCCAACTACGCCCAGATTTCAGCGGGAGTCTCTACCCCACACCCCAGAAACACCTACAAACTCACAGACCTCAGTGAGATCCTCGCCAGTCTCTCTCACGTCTTCACCCCCAGCCCTTACGGACCCTCCAGTCTGTCCCAGCTACTCTCCAACCACGCCCACATTTCAGCGCGGGTCAGTTCCAGGAACCCAGGGATCACCACCAAGCCCACCACTTTCACTGAGTTACTCCCCAGTCTCTAGCACGTCTTTATCTCCAACCCTCAGGGACTCGCCTGTCTGTCCCAGCTACTCTCCAAACACGCCCACACTTCAGCGGGAGTCCGTTGCAGGCACCCAGAAATCACCACCAAACTCACCAATTTCACTGCGTTACTCCCCAGTCTCTCTCATGTCTTCACCATCCCTCAGGGACTCTCCCGTCTGTCCCAGCTACTCTCCAACCACGCCCACATTTCAGCTGCAGTCAGCTCCAGGCACCCCGGAATCACCACCAAACTCCCCAATTTCACTCAGTTACTCCTCACTCTCTAGCACGTCTTTATCTCCAACCCTCAGGGACTCTCCTGTGTGTCCCAGCTACTCTCCAACCACGCCCACACTTCAGCGGGAGTCAGTCCCAGGCACCCAGGAAGCACCACCAAACTCACCAATTTCACTCACTTACTCTCCAGTCTCTCTCATGTCTTCAGCAGCCCTCAGGGACTCTCCTGTCTGTCCCAGCTACTCTCCAACCACGCACACATTTCAGCTGGAGTCAGTCCCAGGCACCCCGGAGTCACCACCAAACTCACCAGTTTCACTGAGGTACTCCCCGGTCTCTCTCATGTCTTCACCCCCAGCCCTCAGGGACTCTCCTGTGTGTCCCAGCTACTCTCCAACCATGCCCAGATTTCAGCGGGAGTCAGTTCCAGGCACCCAGGTATCACCACCAAACTCAGCAGTTTCGCTGAGTTACTCCCCAGTCTCTGTCATGTCTTCACCCCCAGCCCCCTGGGACTCTCCTGTCTGTCCCAGCTACTCTCCCACCACGCCCAGATTTCAGCGGCACTCAGCCTCCCACACTCCGGAATCACCTACAGACTCACAGACTTCACTGAGGTCCTCCCTGGTCTCTCTCAGGTCTTTGCCCTCAGCCCACAGGGACTCCTGTGTCTCTTTCAGCTACTCTCAAAACTTCGCTAGATTCCAGCTGGAGTCAGTTCCAGGCACCCACGATACACCACCGAACTCACGAATTTCACTGACTTACTCCCCAGTCTCCCTCATGTTCTCACCCCCAGCCCTCAAGGACTCTTCTGTCTCTCTCAGCTACACTCCGACCATCTCCAGATTTCACCTGGAGTCAGCTTCCCGCACCCAGGAATCACCTACAAACTCACGGACCTTACTGCAACCCTCCCCCATTTCTTTCACCTCTTCACCCCCTGCCTTCAGGGACTCTCCTGGGTCTCCCAGCTTCTCTCCAGCCTTCCCCACATTTCTGCCACAGTCAGCCCCAGGCACCCAGGACAACCCTAGACACTCACAGGCCTCACGAGACTATCTCCCTATGACCTGTACCTATACAGGGATGGCTCCCACGCATCCCTCAGTGACCCCAAACCCATCTCCACTTACACTCAGACACTCCCAGGGCCTGACAGCTACTCCCCGTTATTGTCCTTCAGTTCGAAGCCCTGGCCAATCTACTAGCCCACATGACGCAGTTACCTGGCCATTTCTCCACGGTTCCCGTGAGGGCCCCACACCCAGCCGCACAAGAGCCCCTCCTGCATTCCGTCCTCACACGCAGGCTTGTCCATCTACTTGCTACTGTCACACTCTTGCCAGCAGAAGAGGCCCCTGTAATGGGCGATATCACCACCCAGTCTATCCTCACCCCACAGCTGTGCAGCGGGACCCTCCTGCTGGCCCACGTGGCTGCCAGAGCCCATGCTGGCACGACGCTCCAGCAGGTCGGCGTCCCTGCGGGCCACACTACCGGTGACATGGCTAGCATGACCCTCCTTCCTGGCAGTGACACTGTTGATGTGAACCCCGGTTTCACATCTGTCATTTGTAAATAGGACCATTTTCCCTTTTCGCTCTCCCTTCCATTCACAGGGCTTCTCATTCTCTCTCTTTCTGCCTCCGTTTCAGATATTTACTCACCTTTTTCTCTCTCACTATGTCTGCCGTGGTCTCCATGAGAGTGCGCCACAGAAGATTCCCCCATTAAAAGTCATGAATTGAGTGGCTTTTAGTATACCTGTGGTGGTGCACATTCAATTTTAATTCGCAATCCATTGTAGAACGTCTTATCACCCCCGACCAGAGAAAAACCCTGTAGACATTAGTCACTCCTCATTCTGTCTCAAACCCTCTCCCTGACCCTCAGCCCTAGGTAGCAACTACCTAGTGCGATCAATCCCATATGCATAGATTTCCATATTGTGGACATTTCCTATCAACGGAATTGCACAATAGGTGAGCTGTTATGACTGACACAACACGTAGCACAATATTTTCAAGATTCATCCACATTGTAGGCTTACCCACAGGGGGAAACCATTTTTTGGGGGGTTTTAGTAACACCGGGTGTTTTCTCCTTCCTTTCGTCCTTCTTTCCTTCCTTCCTTCCTTCCTTCCTTCCTTCCTACCTTCCTTCTTTCTTTCCTTCCTTCCTTCCTTCCTCCTATTTCTCTCTTACTCCTTCTGCCCTCTCTCTTTCATATGCCTTAGGTGCATCCCACATTCTGCGTTTTTTGGGAGAAATCCTCGACAGGTGCAGGAAAATTGTGTTATTGTAACTATTTACCGCTATCTCTCTTTCACGGCTCTCCATCAGTTGTGAACATCTATTGGTTTATCCCAAGTCACTAAGCATATTTTTATTAGGTACACCTGTTTTTCCTTATACAGCTGTTTCTGGAGTATAGGGTCGCATACTCATAAACCCACTGTAACTCAGAAACGCATCTAATATTCCAATAATCCCATCATAACGTTGAAAAATCATAAATCAAACCACCGTAAGTCACGGTGTGTCCGTGGATATGGGCGTCATCAATTCCATTGTATTCAGTAATGCTGTACACCATTAACAATGGCAGACTGATTGGGAGTGGATATTGATAGCATTATAAAAGTCAGTTATTAGAGGGATACTTCTTTAACCTGACTGAAGAACTGATCTAATGGCTTTAGTACAGTGCATGATTATGTGAGATGTTTTGAGACAGAGTAGTACATTTGTGAATGAAGTTTTTTCACTTAGTAGGAACCATTGTGTGTGGAAAAGTGAGAAAATTGCTTTCTGCTGTAGAGTCTGGCATTCATTGTAGACTTAAGCTTATTTCTCTGTGAGCAAATCTTATTCAATAAAATACTACTCTTTATACTAAAAAACAGAAACAGTGGTGATGTGTGGTCATTATGCTCAGCAAACTAATCCAGGGAAAGAAAACCAAACGCCACATTCTCACTTATAATGAGAGCTGAAAAATGAGATCACATGGACACAGGAAGGGGAACAACACTCACTGGGGCCTTTCGGGAGGCAGAGCGTTAAGAAAAACAGCTACTGCATGCTGGGCTTAATACCTAGGTGATGGGTTGACAGGTGCAGCGAACCACCATGGCACACGTTTACCTTAGTAACAAATCTGCACATCCTGCACATATACCCCAGAACTTAGAAACGAAACGAAACAAAAGAAAACGAAAAAGCAATAGCAAAACGCTAAAGGCAAAATAAAGTTTCAAACTCAGAACGTGACAGACCAATGTTTGGTTCAAATCATGGTTCTCAACTCAGGTGCCATAAGGCCAGGATAAAGAATTTGATTACATATTGTAAATAAGACATGCAGCAAATGACCAGAAAGATTATTCTCAACATATGTGTGTCTTCTAATTCAATGGTGACGCTATCTACTGGGACATAGCTTTAGATTCCAAAGGGCCGAGTCCCGCCAGACAGGCCTCCCACACTAATAACAATGGGAAGCCCCACGTTGTTTTACCTGTGCTTCTCAGCAACTGGCTATAAATCAGGTTGCCACCACTCCCAGATTTAGTTGCATTCATTGGCTGGAAGAGCTCACAGCACGCAGGGAAACACTTACATTTGCCGTTGTATTTTAGCGGACTTTGCCAAAAGTTCAGAAATAAATGCGGGGCCCGGCGTGTGGGGAGGGGTGCACTACCTTCCAGGAAGTGTTATCCACAAGCTCTCTGAACCCAGTCCTTCTGGGTTTTTATGGAGACCTCATTCTATAGGCATGACGGGTTAAACCATAGGCTATTGGTGATCAACTCCACCTGAGGCTCTCAACCCTCCCTGGAAATTGGGGTTGAGGCTTTGCCATTCTCAGTCTGACTAAAAGAATTTACCCAAACGGAATTTTAAAACAGATGAGCATAACTGGAATCTTAATTAGATGATTGGATTATCTGGAGCCACACCTTGATATTCCTAACCCGAGCACCCTCATCCAACGAATGCTCCACCCAACTGGCTCCCAAGTCTCTACGTGGTTCCAGAGCAAAAGAATGTTTATACAACGCATATCTCCACCTTTTCTTCAAAGTCTTTTCCCTTACACGGAAAGACTCCTTAAACTGCCATGCATCCGGATCAGGGGGAGGTATGGTTACACCGCAGATCTGTGGATCTCCGGGGTTTGATTGTGGCAAGGATGCTGCTGGTGTCAAAACCACAACGTGGGAACCACAGAACCACTAGTTGGTTTTCAGTGTTTCAGTGCATACAATTCCTAATATATCTGGCCAAGAAAACTTGTAAGTTCTTAGATTGTCCCAAAGGTGGCGCATGAAATCAAAGCAGGAGAACAGTTTCCTACGAGGTGTAGCCTGGGAAAGTTGGGGGTGACTGATGGAAAGGAGGAGTGAAGCTCCGCCCTTTCCGCTGCTAGGCTGCGCCCGAGGCCATTTAAACCCACCCTGGCTGGCCTGTACTCAGATCTTCGCGGAGCGGATCAGCGGCCGGAGCGGTTGGCGGACTCTGCGTTGACTTGGAGCTCACAGCGTCTTGCGACTTGGAAGCTGATTCAGAGGACAGGACAGAACACTTGGGCAAGTGAATCTCTGTCTGTCTGTCTGTCTGTCTGTCTGTCTGTCTGTCTCATTGGTTGGTTGATTTCCATTTTCTTAAGGGGCACATACCTCACACCGCACACACACACACACGCACACACACTCCTTCCTTCTGCGAGTTAGAAAATTAGTAGGGGCCCCTGGGAGCTGCAGGTTTCCTAATCATGTCTGCACCTAAGAACAGTAGGGTCTTGTCCGGCTCTTCTTATGAACGGTCCCCCAGCACGGACTCCCCAAGGTCCATGCGAGCCTCACCCAGCTTCTCCCTCTCCCCTCTCAGAAACTCAGGCTTCAGGGGAAGCTCCTCACCAGGGATCCGGAGCTACCATTCACCATCCCCTAGGGCTTCACCACACTCACCTCTGTCATCACCAGAATCCCACAAGCTCCCATTTCCCTGTCCTCACCGTGATGGGCAATCAATGAAGCCATTGGGCTCCCCTGTGTCCTCCTCTGAGGATTCCTCAGAGTCCCCACGTTCATCAATAATATACCACGTGTTCTTACTGCCATCACCCAGCAGCTCACCCCCAGCTCTCGGGGGATCTCCTGTGTCTCCCAGCTACTCTCCAAACAACCCCAGATTTCAGCTGGAGTCAGCCCCCCACACCCGGGAATCACCTACAAACTCACGAGCCTCACGGTGCTCCACCCCTGTGTCTTTCATCTCTTCACCCCCAGGCCTCAGGGACTCTCCTGTGGCTCCCAGTTACTCTCCAGCCATCCCCAGGTTCCTGCGGGAGTCAGCCCCATGCACCCAGGAGTCCCCCAGAGACTCACACGTCTCGGGAGAATATGAGCGGTCCCCCAGCCCTGACTCCTCAAGATTCATGCCTGCCTCACCCAGCTTCTCCCTCTCCCCTCCCAGAAACTCAGACCCAAGGGGCAGCTCCTCACCAGGGATGTGGAAGTACTCTACATCACCCCGCAGGGCTTCACCACTCTCACATCCATCATCAACAGAATTCCACAACTTTACGTTTCCCTTTCCTAACCAAGCAGGACAGTCACTCATGTCATTGTGTTCTCCCGTGTCCTCCTCTGGAGATTCTTCACAGTCACCTCATTCATCAATAATATACCATATGTTCTTACTGCCATCATCCAGCAGCTCACCCCCAGCCACCCATGACTCTCCTGTCTGTCCCAGCTACTCTCCAACTACGCCCAGATTTCAGCGGGAGTCTCTACCCCACACCCCAGAAACACCTACAAACTCACAGACCTCAGTGAGATCCTCGCCAGTCTCTCTCACGTCTTCACCCCCAGCCCTTACGGACCCTCCAGTCTGTCCCAGCTACTCTCCAACCACGCCCACATTTCAGCGCGGGTCAGTTCCAGGAACCCAGGGATCACCACCAAGCCCACCACTTTCACTGAGTTACTCCCCAGTCTCTAGCACGTCTTTATCTCCAACCCTCAGGGACTCGCCTGTCTGTCCCAGCTACTCTCCAAACACGCCCACACTTCAGCGGGAGTCCATTGCAGGCACCCAGAAATCACCACCAAACTCACCAATTTCACTGCGTTACTCCCCAGTCTCTGTCATGTCTTCACCATCCCTCAGGGACTCTCCCGTCTGTCCCAGCTACTCTCCAACCACGCCCACATTTCAGCTGCAGTCAGCTCCAGGCACCCCGGAATCACCACCAAACTCCCCAATTTCACTCAGTTACTCCTCACTCTCTAGCACGTCTTTATCTCCAACCCTCAGGGACTCTCCTGTGTGTCCCAGCTACTCTCCAACCACGCCCACACTTCAGCGGGAGTCAGTCCCAGGCACCCAGGAAGCACCACCAAACTCACCAATTTCACTCACTTACTCTCCAGTCTCTCTCATGTCTTCAGCAGCCCTCAGGGACTCTCCTGTCTGTCCCAGCTACTCTCCAACCACGCACACATTTCAGCTGGAGTCAGTCCCAGGCACCCCGGAGTCACCACCAAACTCACCAGTTTCACTGAGGTACTCCCCGGTCTCTCTCATGTCTTCACCCCCAGCCCTCAGGGACTCTCCTGTGTGTCCCAGCTACTCTCCAACCATGCCCAGATTTCAGCGGGAGTCAGTTCCAGGCACCCAGGTATCACCACCAAACTCAGCAGTTTCGCTGAGTTACTCCCCAGTCTCTGTCATGTCTTCACCCCCAGCCCCCTGGGACTCTCCTGTCTGTCCCAGCTACTCTCCCACCACGCCCAGATTTCAGCGGCACTCAGCCTCCCACACTCCGGAATCACCTACAGACTCACAGACTTCACTGAGGTCCTCCCTGGTCTCTCTCAGGTCTTTGCCCTCAGCCCACAGGGACTCCTGTGTCTCTTTCAGCTACTCTCAAAACTTCGCTAGATTCCAGCTGGAGTCAGTTCCAGGCACCCACGATACACCACCGAACTCACGAATTTCACTGACTTACTCCCCAGTCTCCCTCATGTTCTCACCCCCAGCCCTCAAGGACTCTTCTGTCTCTCTCAGCTACACTCCGACCATCTCCAGATTTCACCTGGAGTCAGCTTCCCGCACCCAGGAATCACCTACAAACTCACGGACCTTACTGCAACCCTCCCCCATTTCTTTCACCTCTTCACCCCCTGCCTTCAGGGACTCTCCTGGGTCTCCCAGCTTCTCTCCAGCCTTCCCCACATTTCTGCCACAGTCAGCCCCAGGCACCCAGGACAACCCTAGACACTCACAGGCCTCACGAGACTATCTCCCTATGACCTGTACCTATACAGGGATGGCTCCCACGCATCCCTCAGTGACCCCAAACCCATCTCCACTTACACTCAGACACTCCCAGGGCCTGACAGCTACTCCCCGTTATTGTCCTTCAGTTCGAAACCCTGGCCAATCTACTAGCCCACATGACGCAGTTACCTGGCCATTTCTCCACGGTTCCCGTGAGGGCCCCACACCCAGCCGCACAAGAGCCCCTCCTGCATTCCGTCCTCACACGCAGGCTTGTCCATCTACTTGCTACTGTCACACTCTTGCCAGCAGAAGAGGCCCCTGTAATGGGCGATATCACCACCCAGTCTATCCTCACCCCACAGCTGTGCAGCGGGACCCTCCTGCTGGCCCACGTGGCTGCCAGAGCCCATGCTGGCACGACGCTCCAGCAGGTCGGCGTCCCTGCGGGCCACACTACCGGTGACATGGCTAGCATGACCCTCCTTCCAGGCAGTGACACTGTTGATGTGAACCCCGGTTTCACATCTGTCATTTGTAAATAAGACCATTTTCCCTTTTCGCTCTCCCTTCCGTTCACAGGGCTTCTCATTCTCTCTCTTTCTGCCTCCGTTTCAGATATTTACTCACCTTTTTCTCTCTCACTATGTCTGCCGTGGTCTCCATGAGAGTGCGCCACAGAAGATTCCCCCATTAAAAGTCATGAATTGAGTGGCTTTTAGTATACCTGTGGTGGTGCACATTCAATTTTAATTCGCAATCCATTGTAGAACGTCTTATCACCCCCGACCAGAGAAAAACCCTGTAGACATTAGTCACTCCTCATTCTGTCTCAAACCCACTCCCTGACCCTCAGCCCTAGGTAGCAACTACCTAGTGCGATCAATCCCATATGCATAGATTTCCATATTGTGGACATTTCCTATCAACGGAATTGCACAATAGGTGAGCTGTTATGACTGACACAACACGTAGCACAATATTTTCAAGATTCATCCACATTGTAGGCTTACCCACAGGGGGAAACCATTTTTTGGGGGGTTTTAGTAACACCGGGTGTTTTCTCCTTCCTTTCGTCCTTCTTTCCTTCCTTCCTTCTTTCCTTCCTTCCTACCTTCCTTCTTTCTTTCCTTCCTTCCTTCCTTCCTCCTATTTCTCTCTTACTCCTTCTGCCCTCTCTCTTTCATATGCCTTAGGTGCATCCCACATTCTGCGTTTTTTGGGAGAAATCCTCGACAGGTGCAGGAAAATTGTGTTATTGTAACTATTTACCGCTATCTCTCTTTCACGGCTCTCCATCAGTTGTGAACATCTATTGGTTTATCCCAAGTCACTAAGCATATTTTTATTAGGTACACCTGTTTTTCCTTATACAGCTGTTTCTGGACTATAGGGTCGCATACTCATAAACCCACTGTAACTCAGAAACGCATCTAATATTCCAATAATCCCATCATAACGTTGAAAAATCATAAATCAAACCACCGTAAGTCACGGTGTGTCCGTGGATATGGGCGTCATCAATTCCATTGTATTCAGTAATGCTGTACACCATTAACAATGGCAGACTGATTGGGAGTGGATATTGATAGCATTATAAGTGTCAGTTATTAGAGGGATACTTCTTTAACCTGACTGAAGAACTGATCTAATGGCTTTAGTACAGTGCATGATTATGTGAGATGTTTTGAGACAGAGTAGTACATTTGTGAATGAAGTTTTTTCACTTAGTAGGAACCATTGTGTGTGGAAAAGTGAGAAAATTGCTTTCTGCTGTAGAGTCTGGCATTCATTGTAGACTTAAGCTTATTTTTCTGTGAGCAAATCTTATTCAATAAAATACTACTCTTTATACTAAAAAACAGAAACAGTGGTGATGTGTGGTCATTATGCTCAGCAAACTAATCCAGGGAAAGAAAACCAAACGCCACATTCTCACTTATAATGAGAGCTGAAAAATGAGATCACATGGACACAGGAAGGGGAACAACACTCACTGGGGCCTTTCGGGAGGCAGAGCGTTAAGAAAAACAGCTACTGCATGCTGGGCTTAATACCTAGGTGATGGGTTGACAGGTGCAGCGAACCACCATGGCACACGTTTACCTTAGTAACAAATCTGCACATCCTGCACATATACCCCAGAACTTAGAAACGAAACGAAACAAAAGAAAACGAAAAAGCAATAGCAAAACGCTAAAGGCAAAATAAAGTTTCAAACTCAGAACGTGACAGACCAATGTTTGGTTCAAATCATGGTTCTCAACCCAGGTGCCATAAGGCCAGGATAAAGAATTTGATTACATATTGTAAATAAGACATGCAGCAAATGACCAGAAAGATTATTCTCAACATATGTGTGTCTTCTAATTCAATGGTGACGCTATCTACCGGGACATAGCTTTAGATTCCAAAGGGCCGAGTCCCGCCAGACAGGCCTCCCACACTAATAACAATGGGAAGCCCCACGTTGTTTTACCTGTGCTTCTCAGCAACTGGCTATAAATCAGGTTGCCACCACTCCCAGATTTAGTTGCATTCATTGGCTGGAAGAGCTCACAGCACGCAGGGAAACACTTACATTTGCCGTTGTATTTTAGCGGACTTTGCCAAAAGTTCAGAAATAAATGCGGGGCCCGGCGTGTGGGGAGGGGTGCACTACCTTCCAGGAAGTGTTATCCACAAGCTCTCTGAACCCAGTCCTTCTGGGTTTTTATGGAGACCTCATTCTATAGGCATGACGGGTTAAACCATAGGCTATTGGTGATCAACTCCACCTGAGGCTCTCAACCCTCCCTGGAAATTGGGGTTGAGGCTTTGCCATTCTCAGTCTGACTAAAAGAATTTACCCAAACGGAATTTTAAAACAGATGAGCATAACTGGAATCTTAATTAGATGATTGGATTATCTGGAGCCACACCTTGATATTCCTAACCCGAGCACCCTCATCCAACGAATGCTCCACCCAACTGGCTCCCAAGTCTCTACGTGGTTCCAGAGCAAAAGAATGTTTATACAACGCATATCTCCACCTTTTCTTCAAAGTCTTTTCCCTTACACGGAAAGACTCCTTAAACTGCCATGCATCCGGATCAGGGGGAGGTATGGTTACACCGCAGATCTGTGGATCTCCGGGGTTTGATTGTGGCAAGGATGCTGCTGGTGTCAAAACCACAACGTGGGAACCACAGAACCACTAGTTGGTTTTCAGTGTTTCAGTGCATACAATTCCTAATATATCTGGCCAAGAAAACTTGTAAGTTCTTAGATTGTCCCAAAGGTGGCGCATGAAATCAAAGCAGGAGAACAGTTTCCTACGAGGTGTAGCCTGGGAAAGTTGGGGGTGACTGATGGAAAGGAGGAGTGAAGCTCCGCCCTTTCCGCTGCTAGGCTGCGCCCGAGGCCATTTAAACCCACCCTGGCTGGCCTGTACTCAGATCTTCGCGGAGCGGATCAGCGGCCGGAGCGGTTGGCGGACTCTGCGTTGACTTGGAGCTCACAGCGTCTTGCGACTTGGAAGCTGATTCAGAGGACAGGACAGAACACTTGGGCAAGTGAATCTCTGTCTGTCTGTCTGTCTGTCTGTCTGTCTGTCTGTCTCATTGGTTGGTTGATTTCCATTTTCTTAAGGGGCACATACCTCACACCGCACACACACACACACGCACACACACTCCTTCCTTCTGCGAGTTAGAAAATTAGTAGGGGCCCCTGGGAGCTGCAGGTTTCCTAATCATGTCTGCACCTAAGAACAGTAGGGTCTTGTCCGGCTCTTCTTATGAACGGTCCCCCAGCACGGACTCCCCAAGGTCCATGCGAGCCTCACCCAGCTTCTCCCTCTCCCCTCTCAGAAACTCAGGCTTCAGGGGAAGCTCCTCACCAGGGATCCGGAGCTACCATTCACCATCCCCTAGGGCTTCACCACACTCACCTCTGTCATCACCAGAATCCCACAAGCTCCCATTTCCCTGTCCTCACCGTGATGGGCAATCAATGAAGCCATTGGGCTCCCCTGTGTCCTCCTCTGAGGATTCCTCAGAGTCCCCACGTTCATCAATAATATACCACGTGTTCTTACTGCCATCACCCAGCAGCTCACCCCCAGCTCTCGGGGGATCTCCTGTGTCTCCCAGCTACTCTCCAAACAACCCCAGATTTCAGCTGGAGTCAGCCCCCCACACCCGGGAATCACCTACAAACTCACGAGCCTCACGGTGCTCCACCCCTGTGTCTTTCATCTCTTCACCCCCAGGCCTCAGGGACTCTCCTGTGGCTCCCAGTTACTCTCCAGCCATCCCCAGGTTCCTGCGGGAGTCAGCCCCATGCACCCAGGAGTCCCCCAGAGACTCACACGTCTCGGGAGAATATGAGCGGTCCCCCAGCCCTGACTCCTCAAGATTCATGCCTGCCTCACCCAGCTTCTCCCTCTCCCCTCCCAGAAACTCAGACCCAAGGGGCAGCTCCTCACCAGGGATGTGGAAGTACTCTACATCACCCCGCAGGGCTTCACCACTCTCACATCCATCATCAACAGAATTCCACAACTTTACGTTTCCCTTTCCTAACCAAGCAGGACAGTCACTCATGTCATTGTGTTCTCCCGTGTCCTCCTCTGGAGATTCTTCACAGTCACCTCATTCATCAATAATATACCATATGTTCTTACTGCCATCATCCAGCAGCTCACCCCCAGCCACCCATGACTCTCCTGTCTGTCCCAGCTACTCTCCAACTACGCCCAGATTTCAGCGGGAGTCTCTACCCCACACCCCAGAAACACCTACAAACTCACAGACCTCAGTGAGATCCTCGCCAGTCTCTCTCACGTCTTCACCCCCAGCCCTTACGGACCCTCCAGTCTGTCCCAGCTACTCTCCAACCACGCCCACATTTCAGCGCGGGTCAGTTCCAGGAACCCAGGGATCACCACCAAGCCCACCACTTTCACTGAGTTACTCCCCAGTCTCTAGCACGTCTTTATCTCCAACCCTCAGGGACTCGCCTGTCTGTCCCAGCTACTCTCCAAACACGCCCACACTTCAGCGGGAGTCCATTGCAGGCACCCAGAAATCACCACCAAACTCACCAATTTCACTGCGTTACTCCCCAGTCTCTGTCATGTCTTCACCATCCCTCAGGGACTCTCCCGTCTGTCCCAGCTACTCTCCAACCACGCCCACATTTCAGCTGCAGTCAGCTCCAGGCACCCCGGAATCACCACCAAACTCCCCAATTTCACTCAGTTACTCCTCACTCTCTAGCACGTCTTTATCTCCAACCCTCAGGGACTCTCCTGTGTGTCCCAGCTACTCTCCAACCACGCCCACACTTCAGCGGGAGTCAGTCCCAGGCACCCAGGAAGCACCACCAAACTCACCAATTTCACTCACTTACTCTCCAGTCTCTCTCATGTCTTCAGCAGCCCTCAGGGACTCTCCTGTCTGTCCCAGCTACTCTCCAACCACGCACACATTTCAGCTGGAGTCAGTCCCAGGCACCCCGGAGTCACCACCAAACTCACCAGTTTCACTGAGGTACTCCCCGGTCTCTCTCATGTCTTCACCCCCAGCCCTCAGGGACTCTCCTGTGTGTCCCAGCTACTCTCCAACCATGCCCAGATTTCAGCGGGAGTCAGTTCCAGGCACCCAGGTATCACCACCAAACTCAGCAGTTTCGCTGAGTTACTCCCCAGTCTCTGTCATGTCTTCACCCCCAGCCCCCTGGGACTCTCCTGTCTGTCCCAGCTACTCTCCCACCACGCCCAGATTTCAGCGGCACTCAGCCTCCCACACTCCGGAATCACCTACAGACTCACAGACTTCACTGAGGTCCTCCCTGGTCTCTCTCAGGTCTTTGCCCTCAGCCCACAGGGACTCCTGTGTCTCTTTCAGCTACTCTCAAAACTTCGCTAGATTCCAGCTGGAGTCAGTTCCAGGCACCCACGATACACCACCGAACTCACGAATTTCACTGACTTACTCCCCAGTCTCCCTCATGTTCTCACCCCCAGCCCTCAAGGACTCTTCTGTCTCTCTCAGCTACACTCCGACCATCTCCAGATTTCACCTGGAGTCAGCTTCCCGCACCCAGGAATCACCTACAAACTCACGGACCTTACTGCAACCCTCCCCCATTTCTTTCACCTCTTCACCCCCTGCCTTCAGGGACTCTCCTGGGTCTCCCAGCTTCTCTCCAGCCTTCCCCACATTTCTGCCACAGTCAGCCCCAGGCACCCAGGACAACCCTAGACACTCACAGGCCTCACGAGACTATCTCCCTATGACCTGTACCTATACAGGGATGGCTCCCACGCATCCCTCAGTGACCCCAAACCCATCTCCACTTACACTCAGACACTCCCAGGGCCTGACAGCTACTCCCCGTTATTGTCCTTCAGTTCGAAACCCTGGCCAATCTACTAGCCCACATGACGCAGTTACCTGGCCATTTCTCCACGGTTCCCGTGAGGGCCCCACACCCAGCCGCACAAGAGCCCCTCCTGCATTCCGTCCTCACACGCAGGCTTGTCCATCTACTTGCTACTGTCACACTCTTGCCAGCAGAAGAGGCCCCTGTAATGGGCGATATCACCACCCAGTCTATCCTCACCCCACAGCTGTGCAGCGGGACCCTCCTGCTGGCCCACGTGGCTGCCAGAGCCCATGCTGGCACGACGCTCCAGCAGGTCGGCGTCCCTGCGGGCCACACTACCGGTGACATGGCTAGCATGACCCTCCTTCCAGGCAGTGACACTGTTGATGTGAACCCCGGTTTCACATCTGTCATTTGTAAATAAGACCATTTTCCCTTTTCGCTCTCCCTTCCGTTCACAGGGCTTCTCATTCTCTCTCTTTCTGCCTCCGTTTCAGATATTTACTCACCTTTTTCTCTCTCACTATGTCTGCCGTGGTCTCCATGAGAGTGCGCCACAGAAGATTCCCCCATTAAAAGTCATGAATTGAGTGGCTTTTAGTATACCTGTGGTGGTGCACATTCAATTTTAATTCGCAATCCATTGTAGAACGTCTTATCACCCCCGACCAGAGAAAAACCCTGTAGACATTAGTCACTCCTCATTCTGTCTCAAACCCACTCCCTGACCCTCAGCCCTAGGTAGCAACTACCTAGTGCGATCAATCCCATATGCATAGATTTCCATATTGTGGACATTTCCTATCAACGGAATTGCACAATAGGTGAGCTGTTATGACTGACACAACACGTAGCACAATATTTTCAAGATTCATCCACATTGTAGGCTTACCCACAGGGGGAAACCATTTTTTGGGGGGTTTTAGTAACACCGGGTGTTTTCTCCTTCCTTTCGTCCTTCTTTCCTTCCTTCCTTCTTTCCTTCCTTCCTACCTTCCTTCTTTCTTTCCTTCCTTCCTTCCTTCCTCCTATTTCTCTCTTACTCCTTCTGCCCTCTCTCTTTCATATGCCTTAGGTGCATCCCACATTCTGCGTTTTTTGGGAGAAATCCTCGACAGGTGCAGGAAAATTGTGTTATTGTAACTATTTACCGCTATCTCTCTTTCACGGCTCTCCATCAGTTGTGAACATCTATTGGTTTATCCCAAGTCACTAAGCATATTTTTATTAGGTACACCTGTTTTTCCTTATACAGCTGTTTCTGGACTATAGGGTCGCATACTCATAAACCCACTGTAACTCAGAAACGCATCTAATATTCCAATAATCCCATCATAACGTTGAAAAATCATAAATCAAACCACCGTAAGTCACGGTGTGTCCGTGGATATGGGCGTCATCAATTCCATTGTATTCAGTAATGCTGTACACCATTAACAATGGCAGACTGATTGGGAGTGGATATTGATAGCATTATAAGTGTCAGTTATTAGAGGGATACTTCTTTAACCTGACTGAAGAACTGATCTAATGGCTTTAGTACAGTGCATGATTATGTGAGATGTTTTGAGACAGAGTAGTACATTTGTGAATGAAGTTTTTTCACTTAGTAGGAACCATTGTGTGTGGAAAAGTGAGAAAATTGCTTTCTGCTGTAGAGTCTGGCATTCATTGTAGACTTAAGCTTATTTTTCTGTGAGCAAATCTTATTCAATAAAATACTACTCTTTATACTAAAAAACAGAAACAGTGGTGATGTGTGGTCATTATGCTCAGCAAACTAATCCAGGGAAAGAAAACCAAACGCCACATTCTCACTTATAATGAGAGCTGAAACATGAGATCACATGGACACAGGAAGGGGAACAACACTCACTGGGGCCTTTCGGGAGGCAGAGCGTTAAGTAAAACAGCTACTGCATGCTGGGCTTAATACCTAGGTGATGGGTTGACAGGTGCAGCGAACCACCATGGCACACGTTTACCTTAGTAACAAATCTGCACATCCTGCACATATACCCCAGAACTTAGAAACGAAACGAAACAAAAGAAAACGAAAAAGCAATAGCAAAACGCTAAAGGCAAAATAAAGTTTCAAACTCAGAACGTGACAGACCAATGTTTGGTTCAAATCATGGTTCTCAACCCAGGTGCCATAAGGCCAGGATAAAGAATTTGATTACATATTGTAAATAAGACATGCAGCAAATGACCAGAAAGATTATTCTCAACATATGTGTGTCTTCTAATTCAATGGTGACGCTATCTACCGGGACATAGCTTTAGATTCCAAAGGGCCGAGTCCCGCCAGACAGGCCTCCCACACTAATAACAATGGGAAGCCCCACGTTGTTTTACCTGTGCTTCTCAGCAACTGGCTATAAATCAGGTTGCCACCACTCCCAGATTTAGTTGCATTCATTGGCTGGAAGAGCTCACAGCACGCAGGGAAACACTTACATTTGCCGTTGTATTTTAGCGGACTTTGCCAAAAGTTCAGAAATAAATGCGGGGCCCGGCGTGTGGGGAGGGGTGCACTACCTTCCAGGAAGTGTTATCCACAAGCTCTCTGAACCCAGTCCTTTTGGGTTTTTATGGAGACCTCATTCTATAGGCATGACGGGTTAAACCATAGGCTATTGGTGATCAACTCCACCTGAGGCTCTCAACCCTCCCTGGAAATTGGGGTTGAGGCTTTGCCATTCTCAGTCTGACTAAAAGAATTTACCCAAACGGAATTTTAAAACAGATGAGCATAACTGGAATCTTAATTAGATGATTGGATTATCTGGAGCCACACCTTGATATTCCTAACCCGAGCACCCTCATCCAACGAATGCTCCTCCCAACTGGCTCCCAAGTCTCTACGTGGTTCCAGAGCAAAAGAATGTTTATACAACGCATATCTCCACCTTTTCTTCAAAGTCTTTTCCCTTACACGGAAAGACTCCTTAAACTGCCATGCATCCGGATCAGGGGGAGGTATGGTTACACCGCAGATCTGTGGATCTCCGGGGTTTGATTGTGGCAAGGATGCTGCTGGTGTCAAAACCACAACGTGGGAACCACAGAACCACTAGTTGGTTTTCAGTGTTTCAGTGCATACAATTCCTAATATATCTGGCCAAGAAAACTTGTAAGTTCTTAGATTGTCCCAAAGGTGGCGCATGAAATCAAAGCAGGAGAACAGTTTCCTAGGAGGTGTAGCCTGGGAAAGTTGGGGGTGACTGATGGAAAGGAGGAGTGAAGCTCCGCCCTTTCCGCTGCTAGGCTGCGCCCGAGGCTATTTAAACCCACCCTGGCTGGCCTGTACTCAGATCTTCGCGGAGCGGATCAGCGGCCGGAGCGGTTGGCGGACTCTGCGTTGACTTGGAGCTCACAGCGTCTTGCGACTTGGAAGCGGATTCAGAGGACAGGACAGAACACTTGGGCAAGTGAATCTCTGTCTGTCTGTCTGTCTGTCTGTCTGTCTGTCTGTCTCATTGGTTGGTTGATTTCCATTTTCTTAAGGGGCACATACCTCACACCGCACACACACACACACACGCACACACACTCCTTCCTTCTGCGAGTTAGAAAATTAGTAGGGGCCCCTGGGAGCTGCAGGTTTCCTAATCATGTCTGCACCTAAGAACAGTAGGGTCTTGTCCGGCTCTTCTTATGAACGGTCCCCCAGCACGGACTCCCCAAGGTCCATGCGAGCCTCACCCAGCTTCTCCCTCTCCCCTCTCAGAAACTCAGGCTTCAGGGGAAGCTCCTCACCAGGGATCCGGAGCTACCATTCACCATCCCCTAGGGCTTCACCACACTCACCTCTGTCATCACCAGAATCCCACAAGCTCCCATTTCCCTGTCCTCACCGTGATGGGCAATCAATGAAGCCATTGGGCTCTCCCGTGTCCTCCTCTGAGGATTCCTCAGAGTCCCCACGTTCATCAATAATATACCACGTGTTCTTACTGCCATCACCCAGCAGCTCACCCCCAGCTCTCGGGGGATCTCCTGTGTCTCCCAGCTACTCTCCAAACAACCCCAGATTTCAGCTGGAGTCAGCCCCCCACACCCGGGAATCACCTACAAACTCACGAGCCTCACGGTGCTCCACCCCTGTGTCTTTCATCTCTTCACCCCCAGGCCTCAGGGACTCTCCTGTGGCTCCCAGTTACTCTCCAGCCATCCCCAGGTTCCTGCGGGAGTCAGCCCCATGCACCCAGGAGTCCCCCAGAGACTCACACGTCTCGGGAGAATATGAGCGGTCCCCCAGCCCTGACTCCTCAAGATTCATGCCTGCCTCACCCAGCTTCTCCCTCTCCCCTCCCAGAAACTCAGACCCAAGGGGCAGCTCCTCACCAGGGATGTGGAAGTACTCTACATCACCCCGCAGGGCTTCACCACTCTCACATCCATCATCAACAGAATTCCACAACTTTACGTTTCCCTTTCCTAACCAAGCAGGACAGTCACTCATGTCATTGTGTTCTCCCGTGTCCTCCTCTGGAGATTCTTCACAGTCACCTCATTCATCAATAATATACCATATGTTCTTACTGCCATCATCCAGCAGCTCACCCCCAGCCACCCATGACTCTCCTGTCTGTCCCAGCTACTCTCCAACTACGCCCAGATTTCAGCGGGAGTCTCTACCCCACACCCCAGAAACACCTACAAACTCACAGACCTCAGTGAGATCCTCGCCAGTCTCTCTCACGTCTTCACCCCCAGCCCTTACGGACCCTCCAGTCTGTCCCAGCTACTCTCCAACCACGCCCACATTTCAGCGCGGGTCAGTTCCAGGAACCCAGGGATCACCACCAAGCCCACCACTTTCACTGAGTTACTCCCCAGTCTCTAGCACGTCTTTATCTCCAACCCTCAGGGACTCGCCTGTCTGTCCCAGCTACTCTCCAAACACGCCCACACTTCAGCGGGAGTCCGTTGCAGGCACCCAGAAATCACCACCAAACTCACCAATTTCACTGCGTTACTCCCCAGTCTCTCTCATGTCTTCACCATCCCTCAGGGACTCTCCCGTCTGTCCCAGCTACTCTCCAACCACGCCCACATTTCAGCTGCAGTCAGCTCCAGGCACCCCGGAATCACCACCAAACTCCCCAATTTCACTCAGTTACTCCTCACTCTCTAGCACGTCTTTATCTCCAACCCTCAGGGACTCTCCTGTGTGTCCCAGCTACTCTCCAACCACGCCCACACTTCAGCGGGAGTCAGTCCCAGGCACCCAGGAAGCACCACCAAACTCACCAATTTCACTCACTTACTCTCCAGTCTCTCTCATGTCTTCAGCAGCCCTCAGGGACTCTCCTGTCTGTCCCAGCTACTCTCCAACCACGCACACATTTCAGCTGGAGTCAGTCCCAGACACCCCGGAGTCACCACCAAACTCACCAGTTTCACTGAGGTACTCCCCGGTCTCTCTCATGTCTTCACCCCCAGCCCTCAGGGACTCTCCTGTGTGTCCCAGCTACTCTCCAACCATGCCCAGATTTCAGCGGGAGTCAGTTCCAGGCACCCAGGTATCACCACCAAACTCAGCAGTTTCGCTGAGTTACTCCCCAGTCTCTGTCATGTCTTCACCCCCAGCCCCCTGGGACTCTCCTGTCTGTCCCAGCTACTCTCCCACCACGCCCAGATTTCAGCGGCACTCAGCCTCCCACACTCCGGAATCACCTACAGACTCACAGACTTCACTGAGGTCCTCCCTGGTCTCTCTCAGGTCTTTGCCCTCAGCCCACAGGGACTCCTGTGTCTCTTTCAGCTACTCTCAAAACTTCGCTAGATTCCAGCTGGAGTCAGTTCCAGGCACCCACGATACACCACCGAACTCACGAATTTCACTGACTTACTCCCCAGTCTCCCTCATGTTCTCACCCCCAGCCCTCAAGGACTCTTCTGTCTCTCTCAGCTACACTCCGACCATCTCCAGATTTCACCTGGAGTCAGCTTCCCGCACCCAGGAATCACCTACAAACTCACGGACCTTACTGCAACCCTCCCCCATTTCTTTCACCTCTTCACCCCCTGCCTTCAGGGACTCTCCTGGGTCTCCCAGCTTCTCTCCAGCCTTCCCCACATTTCTGCCACAGTCAGCCCCAGGCACCCAGGACAACCCTAGACACTCACAGGCCTCACGAGACTATCTCCCTATGACCTGTACCTATACAGGGATGGCTCCCACGCATCCCTCAGTGACCCCAAACCCATCTCCACTTACACTCAGACACTCCCAGGGCCTGACAGCTACTCCCCGTTATTGTCCTTCAGTTCGAAGCCCTGGCCAATCTACTAGCCCACATGACGCAGTTACCTGGCCATTTCTCCACGGTTCCCGAGAGGGCCCCACACCCAGCCGCACAAGAGCCCCTCCTGCATTCCGTCCTCACACGCAGGCTTGTCCATCTACTTGCTACTGTCACACTCTTGCCAGCAGAAGAGGCCCCTGTAATGGGCGATATCACCACCCAGTCTATCCTCACCCCACAGCTGTGCAGCGGGACCCTCCTGCTGGCCCACGTGGCTGCCAGAGCCCATGCTGGCACGACGCTCCAGCAGGTCGGCGTCCCTGCGGGCCACACTACCGGTGACATGGCTAGCATGACCCTCCTTCCTGGCAGTGACACTGTTGATGTGAACCCCGGTTTCACATCTGTCATTTGTAAATAGGACCATTTTCCCTTTTCGCTCTCCCTTCCATTCACAGGGCTTCTCATTCTCTCTCTTTCTGCCTCCGTTTCAGATATTTACTCACCTTTTTCTCTCTCACTATGTCTGCCGTGGTCTCCATGAGAGTGCGCCACAGAAGATTCCCCCATTAAAAGTCATGAATTGAGTGGCTTTTAGTATACCTGTGGTGGTGCACATTCAATTTTAATTCGCAATCCATTGTAGAACGTCTTATCACCCCCGACCAGAGAAAAACCCTGTAGACATTAGTCACTCCTCATTCTGTCTCAAACCCTCTCCCTGACCCTCAGCCCTAGGTAGCAACTACCTAGTGCGATCAATCCCATATGCATAGATTTCCATATTGTGGACATTTCCTATCAACGGAATTGCACAATAGGTGAGCTGTTATGACTGACACAACACGTAGCACAATATTTTCAAGATTCATCCACATTGTAGGCTTACCCACAGGGGGAAACCATTTTTTGGGGGGTTTTAGTAACACCGGGTGTTTTCTCCTTCCTTTCGTCCTTCTTTCCTTCCTTCTTTCCTTCCTTCCTTCCTTCCTTCCTTCCTTCCTTCCTACCTTCCTTCTTTCTTTCCTTCCTTCCTTCCTTCCTCCTATTTCTCTCTTACTCCTTCTGCCCTCTCTCTTTCATATGCCTTAGGTGCATCCCACATTCTGCGTTTTTTGGGAGAAATCCTCGACAGGTGCAGGAAAATTGTGTTATTGTAACTATTTACCGCTATCTCTCTTTCACGGCTCTCCATCAGTTGTGAACATCTATTGGTTTATCCCAAGTCACTAAGCATATTTTTATTAGGTACACCTGTTTTTCCTTATACAGCTGTTTCTGGACTATAGGGTCGCATACTCATAAACCCACTGTAACTCAGAAACGCATCTAATATTCCAATAATCCCATCATAACGTTGAAAAATCATAAATCAAACCACCGTAAGTCACGGTGTGTCCGTGGATATGGGCGTCATCAATTCCATTGTATTCAGTAATGCTGTACACCATTAACAATGGCAGACTGATTGGGAGTGGATATTGATAGCATTATAAAAGTCAGTTATTAGAGGGATACTTCTTTAACCTGACTGAAGAACTGATCTAATGGCTTTAGTACAGTGCATGATTATGTGAGATGTTTTGAGACAGAGTAGTACATTTGTGAATGAAGTTTTTTCACTTAGTAGGAACCATTGTGTGTGGAAAAGTGAGAAAATTGCTTTCTGCTGTAGAGTCTGGCATTCATTGTAGACTTAAGCTTATTTTTCTGTGAGCAAATCTTATTCAATAAAATACTACTCTTTATACTAAAAAACAGAAACAGTGGTGATGTGTGGTCATTATGCTCAGCAAACTAATCCAGGGAAAGAAAACCAAACGCCACATTCTCACTTATAATGAGAGCTGAAAAATGAGATCACATGGACACAGGAAGGGGAACAACACTCACTGGGGCCTTTCGGGAGGCAGAGCGTTAAGAAAAACAGCTACTGCATGCTGGGCTTAATACCTAGGTGATGGGTTGACAGGTGCAGCGAACCACCATGGCACACGTTTACCTTAGTAACAAATCTGCACATCCTGCACATATACCCCAGAACTTAGAAACGAAACGAAACAAAAGAAAACGAAAAAGCAATAGCAAAACGCTAAAGGCAAAATAAAGTTTCAAACTCAGAACGTGACAGACCAATGTTTGGTTCAAATCATGGTTCTCAACCCAGGTGCCATAAGGCCAGGATAAAGAATTTGATTACATATTGTAAATAAGACATGCAGCAAATGACCAGAAAGATTATTCTCAACATATGTGTGTCTTCTAATTCAATGGTGACGCTATCTACCGGGACATAGCTTTAGATTCCAAAGGGCCGAGTCCCGCCAGACAGGCCTCCCACACTAATAACAATGGGAAGCCCCACGTTGTTTTACCTGTGCTTCTCAGCAACTGGCTATAAATCAGGTTGCCACCACTCCCAGATTTAGTTGCATTCATTGGCTGGAAGAGCTCACAGCACGCAGGGAAACACTTACATTTGCCGTTGTATTTTAGCGGACTTTGCCAAAAGTTCAGAAATAAATGCGGGGCCCGGCGTGTGGGGAGGGGTGCACTACCTTCCAGGAAGTGTTATCCACAAGCTCTCTGAACCCAGTCCTTTTGGGTTTTTATGGAGACCTCATTCTATAGGCATGACGGGTTAAACCATAGGCTATTGGTGATCAACTCCACCTGAGGCTCTCAACCCTCCCTGGAAATTGGGGTTGAGGCTTTGCCATTCTCAGTCTGACTAAAAGAATTTACCCAAACGGAATTTTAAAACAGATGAGCATAACTGGAATCTTAATTAGATGATTGGATTATCTGGAGCCACACCTTGATATTCCTAACCCGAGCACCCTCATCCAACGAATGCTCCTCCCAACTGGCTCCCAAGTCTCTACGTGGTTCCAGAGCAAAAGAATGTTTATACAACGCATATCTCCACCTTTTCTTCAAAGTCTTTTCCCTTACACGGAAAGACTCCTTAAACTGCCATGCATCCGGATCAGGGGGAGGTATGGTTACACCGCAGATCTGTGGATCTCCGGGGTTTGATTGTGGCAAGGATGCTGCTGGTGTCAAAACCACAACGTGGGAACCACAGAACCACTAGTTGGTTTTCAGTGTTTCAGTGCATACAATTCCTAATATATCTGGCCAAGAAAACTTGTAAGTTCTTAGATTGTCCCAAAGGTGGCGCATGAAATCAAAGCAGGAGAACAGTTTCCTAGGAGGTGTAGCCTGGGAAAGTTGGGGGTGACTGATGGAAAGGAGGAGTGAAGCTCCGCCCTTTCCGCTGCTAGGCTGCGCCCGAGGCTATTTAAACCCACCCTGGCTGGCCTGTACTCAGATCTTCGCGGAGCGGATCAGCGGCCGGAGCGGTTGGCGGACTCTGCGTTGACTTGGAGCTCACAGCGTCTTGCGACTTGGAAGCGGATTCAGAGGACAGGACAGAACACTTGGGCAAGTGAATCTCTGTCTGTCTGTCTGTCTGTCTGTCTGTCTGTCTGTCTCATTGGTTGGTTGATTTCCATTTTCTTAAGGGGCACATACCTCACACCGCACACACACACACACGCACACACACTCCTTCCTTCTGCGAGTTAGAAAATTAGTAGGGGCCCCTGGGAGCTGCAGGTTTCCTAATCATGTCTGCACCTAAGAACAGTAGGGTCTTGTCCGGCTCTTCTTATGAACGGTCCCCCAGCACGGACTCCGCAAGGTCCATGCGAGCCTCACCCAGCTTCTCCCTCTCCCCTCTCAGAAACTCAGGCTTCAGGGGAAGCTCCTCACCAGGGATCCGGAGCTACCATTCACCATCCCCTAGGGCTTCACCACACTCACCTCTGTCATCACCAGAATCCCACAAGCTCCCATTTCCCTGTCCTCACCGTGATGGGCAATCAATGAAGCCATTGGGCTCCCCCGTGTCCTCCTCTGAGGATTCCTCAGAGTCCCCACGTTCATCAATAATATACCACATGTTCTTACTGCCATCACCCAGCAGCTCACCCCCAGCTCTCGGGGGATCTCCTGTGTCTCCCAGCTACTCTCCAAACAACCCCAGATTTCAGCTGGAGTCAGCCCCCCACACCCGGGAATCACCTACAAACTCACGAGCCTCACGGTGCTCCACCCCTGTGTCTTTCATCTCTTCACCCCCAGGCCTCAGGGACTCTCCTGTGGCTCCCAGTTACTCTCCAGCCATCCCCAGGTTCCTGCGGGAGTCAGCCCCATGCACCCAGGAGTCCCCCAGAGACTCACACGTCTCGGGAGAATATGAGCGGTCCCCCAGCCCTGACTCCTCAAGATTCATGCCTGCCTCACCCAGCTTCTCCCTCTCCCCTCCCAGAAACTCAGACCCAAGGGGCAGCTCCTCACCAGGGATGTGGAAGTACTCTACATCACCCCGCAGGGCTTCACCACTCTCACATCCATCATCAACAGAATTCCACAACTTTACGTTTCCCTTTCCTAACCAAGCAGGACAGTCACTCATGTCATTGTGTTCTCCCGTGTCCTCCTCTGGAGATTCTTCACAGTCACCTCATTCATCAATAATATACCATATGTTCTTACTGCCATCATCCAGCAGCTCACCCCCAGCCACCCATGACTCTCCTGTCTGTCCCAGCTACTCTCCAACTACGCCCAGATTTCAGCGGGAGTCTCTACCCCACACCCCAGAAACACCTACAAACTCACAGACCTCAGTGAGATCCTCGCCAGTCTCTCTCACGTCTTCACCCCCAGCCCTTACGGACCCTCCAGTCTGTCCCAGCTACTCTCCAACCACGCCCACATTTCAGCGCGGGTCAGTTCCAGGAACCCAGGGATCACCACCAAGCCCACCACTTTCACTGAGTTACTCCCCAGTCTCTAGCACGTCTTTATCTCCAACCCTCAGGGACTCGCCTGTCTGTCCCAGCTACTCTCCAAACACGCCCACACTTCAGCGGGAGTCCGTTGCAGGCACCCAGAAATCACCACCAAACTCACCAATTTCACTGCGTTACTCCCCAGTCTCTCTCATGTCTTCACCATCCCTCAGGGACTCTCCCGTCTGTCCCAGCTACTCTCCAACCACGCCCACATTTCAGCTGCAGTCAGCTCCAGGCACCCCGGAATCACCACCAAACTCCCCAATTTCACTCAGTTACTCCTCACTCTCTAGCACGTCTTTATCTCCAACCCTCAGGGACTCTCCTGTGTGTCCCAGCTACTCTCCAACCACGCCCACACTTCAGCGGGAGTCAGTCCCAGGCACCCAGGAAGCACCACCAAACTCACCAATTTCACTCACTTACTCTCCAGTCTCTCTCATGTCTTCAGCAGCCCTCAGGGACTCTCCTGTCTGTCCCAGCTACTCTCCAACCACGCACACATTTCAGCTGGAGTCAGTCCCAGGCACCCCGGAGTCACCACCAAACTCACCAGTTTCACTGAGGTACTCCCCGGTCTCTCTCATGTCTTCACCCCCAGCCCTCAGGGACTCTCCTGTGTGTCCCAGCTACTCTCCAACCATGCCCAGATTTCAGCGGGAGTCAGTTCCAGGCACCCAGGTATCACCACCAAACTCAGCAGTTTCGCTGAGTTACTCCCCAGTCTCTGTCATGTCTTCACCCCCAGCCCCCTGGGACTCTCCTGTCTGTCCCAGCTACTCTCCCACCACGCCCAGATTTCAGCGGCACTCAGCCTCCCACACTCCGGAATCACCTACAGACTCACAGACTTCACTGAGGTCCTCCCTGGTCTCTCTCAGGTCTTTGCCCTCAGCCCACAGGGACTCCTGTGTCTCTTTCAGCTACTCTCAAAACTTCGCTAGATTCCAGCTGGAGTCAGTTCCAGGCACCCACGATACACCACCGAACTCACGAATTTCACTGACTTACTCCCCAGTCTCCCTCATGTTCTCACCCCCAGCCCTCAAGGACTCTTCTGTCTCTCTCAGCTACACTCCGACCATCTCCAGATTTCACCTGGAGTCAGCTTCCCGCACCCAGGAATCACCTACAAACTCACGGACCTTACTGCAACCCTCCCCCATTTCTTTCACCTCTTCACCCCCTGCCTTCAGGGACTCTCCTGGGTCTCCCAGCTTCTCTCCAGCCTTCCCCACATTTCTGCCACAGTCAGCCCCAGGCACCCAGGACAACCCTAGACACTCACAGGCCTCACGAGACTATCTCCCTATGACCTGTACCTATACAGGGATGGCTCCCACGCATCCCTCAGTGACCCCAAACCCATCTCCACTTACACTCAGACACTCCCAGGGCCTGACAGCTACTCCCCGTTATTGTCCTTCAGTTCGAAGCCCTGGCCAATCTACTAGCCCACATGACGCAGTTACCTGGCCATTTCTCCACGGTTCCCGAGAGGGCCCCACACCCAGCCGCACAAGAGCCCCTCCTGCATTCCGTCCTCACACGCAGGCTTGTCCATCTACTTGCTACTGTCACACTCTTGCCAGCAGAAGAGGCCCCTGTAATGGGCGATATCACCACCCAGTCTATCCTCACCCCACAGCTGTGCAGCGGGACCCTCCTGCTGGCCCACGTGGCTGCCAGAGCCCATGCTGGCACGACGCTCCAGCAGGTCGGCGTCCCTGCGGGCCACACTACCGGTGACATGGCTAGCATGACCCTCCTTCCTGGCAGTGACACTGTTGATGTGAACCCCGGTTTCACATCTGTCATTTGTAAATAGGACCATTTTCCCTTTTCGCTCTCCCTTCCATTCACAGGGCTTCTCATTCTCTCTCTTTCTGCCTCCGTTTCAGATATTTACTCACCTTTTTCTCTCTCACTATGTCTGCCGTGGTCTCCATGAGAGTGCGCCACAGAAGATTCCCCCATTAAAAGTCATGAATTGAGTGGCTTTTAGTATACCTGTGGTGGTGCACATTCAATTTTAATTCGCAATCCATTGTAGAACGTCTTATCACCCCCGACCAGAGAAAAACCCTGTAGACATTAGTCACTCCTCATTCTGTCTCAAACCCTCTCCCTGACCCTCAGCCCTAGGTAGCAACTACCTAGTGCGATCAATCCCATATGCATAGATTTCCATATTGTGGACATTTCCTATCAACGGAATTGCACAATAGGTGAGCTGTTATGACTGACACAACACGTAGCACAATATTTTCAAGATTCATCCACATTGTAGGCTTACCCACAGGGGGAAACCATTTTTTGGGGGGTTTTAGTAACACCGGGTGTTTTCTCCTTCCTTTCGTCCTTCTTTCCTTCCTTCTTTCCTTCCTTCCTTCCTTCCTTCCTTCCTTCCTTCCTACCTTCCTTCTTTCTTTCCTTCCTTCCTTCCTTCCTCCTATTTCTCTCTTACTCCTTCTGCCCTCTCTCTTTCATATGCCTTAGGTGCATCCCACATTCTGCGTTTTTTGGGAGAAATCCTCGACAGGTGCAGGAAAATTGTGTTATTGTAACTATTTACCGCTATCTCTCTTTCACGGCTCTCCATCAGTTGTGAACATCTATTGGTTTATCCCAAGTCACTAAGCATATTTTTATTAGGTACACCTGTTTTTCCTTATACAGCTGTTTCTGGACTATAGGGTCGCATACTCATAAACCCACTGTAACTCAGAAACGCATCTAATATTCCAATAATCCCATCATAACGTTGAAAAATCATAAATCAAACCACCGTAAGTCACGGTGTGTCCGTGGATATGGGCGTCATCAATTCCATTGTATTCAGTAATGCTGTACACCATTAACAATGGCAGACTGATTGGGAGTGGATATTGATAGCATTATAAAAGTCAGTTATTAGAGGGATACTTCTTTAACCTGACTGAAGAACTGATCTAATGGCTTTAGTACAGTGCATGATTATGTGAGATGTTTTGAGACAGAGTAGTACATTTGTGAATGAAGTTTTTTCACTTAGTAGGAACCATTGTGTGTGGAAAAGTGAGAAAATTGCTTTCTGCTGTAGAGTCTGGCATTCATTGTAGACTTAAGCTTATTTCTCTGTGAGCAAATCTTATTCAATAAAATACTACTCTTTATACTAAAAAACAGAAACAGTGGTGATGTGTGGTCATTATGCTCAGCAAACTAATCCAGGGAAAGAAAACCAAACGCCACATTCTCACTTATAATGAGAGCTGAAAAATGAGATCACATGGACACAGGAAGGGGAACAACACTCACTGGGGCCTTTCGGGAGGCAGAGCGTTAAGAAAAACAGCTACTGCATGCTGGGCTTAATACCTAGGTGATGGGTTGACAGGTGCAGCGAACCACCATGGCACACGTTTACCTTAGTAACAAATCTGCACATCCTGCACATATACCCCAGAACTTAGAAACGAAACGAAACAAAAGAAAACGAAAAAGCAATAGCAAAACGCTAAAGGCAAAATAAAGTTTCAAACTCAGAACGTGACAGACCAATGTTTGGTTCCAATCATGGTTCTCAACCCAGGTGCCATAAGGCCAGGATAAAGAATTTGATTACATATTGTAAATAAGACATGCAGCAAATGACCAGAAAGATTATTCTCAACATATGTGTGTCTTCTAATTCAATGGTGACGCTATCTACCGGGACATAGCTTTAGATTCCAAAGGGCCGAGTCCCGCCAGACAGGCCTCCCACACTAATAACAATGGGAAGCCCCACGTTGTTTTACCTGTGCTTCTCAGCAACTGGCTATAAATCAGGTTGCCACCACTCCCAGATTTAGTTGCATTCATTGGCTGGAAGAGCTCACAGCACGCAGGGAAACACTTACATTTGCCGTTGTATTTTAGCGGACTTTGCCAAAAGTTCAGAAATAAATGCGGGGCCCGGCGTGTGGGGAGGGGTGCACTACCTTCCAGGAAGTGTTATCCACAAGCTCTCTGAACCCAGTCCTTTTGGGTTTTTATGGAGACCTCATTCTATAGGCATGACGGGTTAAACCATAGGCTATTGGTGATCAACTCCACCTGAGGCTCTCAACCCTCCCTGGAAATTGGGGTTGAGGCTTTGCCATTCTCAGTCTGACTAAAAGAATTTACCCAAACGGAATTTTAAAACAGATGAGCATAACTGGAATCTTAATTAGATGATTGGATTATCTGGAGCCACACCTTGATATTCCTAACCCGAGCACCCTCATCCAACGAATGCTCCTCCCAACTGGCTCCCAAGTCTCTACGTGGTTCCAGAGCAAAAGAATGTTTATACAACGCATATCTCCACCTTTTCTTCAAAGTCTTTTCCCTTACACGGAAAGACTCCTTAAACTGCCATGCATCCGGATCAGGGGGAGGTATGGTTACACCGCAGATCTGTGGATCTCCGGGGTTTGATTGTGGCAAGGATGCTGCTGGTGTCAAAACCACAACGTGGGAACCACAGAACCACTAGTTGGTTTTCAGTGTTTCAGTGCATACAATTCCTAATATATCTGGCCAAGAAAACTTGTAAGTTCTTAGATTGTCCCAAAGGTGGCGCATGAAATCAAAGCAGGAGAACAGTTTCCTAGGAGGTGTAGCCTGGGAAAGTTGGGGGTGACTGATGGAAAGGAGGAGTGAAGCTCCGCCCTTTCCGCTGCTAGGCTGCGCCCGAGGCTATTTAAACCCACCCTGGCTGGCCTGTACTCAGATCTTCGCGGAGCGGATCAGCGGCCGGAGCGGTTGGCGGACTCTGCGTTGACTTGGAGCTCACAGCGTCTTGCGACTTGGAAGCGGATTCAGAGGACAGGACAGAACACTTGGGCAAGTGAATCTCTGTCTGTCTGTCTGTCTGTCTGTCTGTCTGTCTCATTGGTTGGTTGATTTCCATTTTCTTAAGGGGCACATACCTCACACCGCACACACACACACACGCACACACACTCCTTCCTTCTGCGAGTTAGAAAATTAGTAGGGGCCCCTGGGAGCTGCAGGTTTCCTAATCATGTCTGCACCTAAGAACAGTAGGGTCTTGTCCGGCTCTTCTTATGAACGGTCCCCCAGCACGGACTCCGCAAGGTCCATGCGAGCCTCACCCAGCTTCTCCCTCTCCCCTCTCAGAAACTCAGGCTTCAGGGGAAGCTCCTCACCAGGGATCCGGAGCTACCATTCACCATCCCCTAGGGCTTCACCACACTCACCTCTGTCATCACCAGAATCCCACAAGCTCCCATTTCCCTGTCCTCACCGTGATGGGCAATCAATGAAGCCATTGGGCTCCCCTGTGTCCTCCTCTGAGGATTCCTCAGAGTCCCCACGTTCATCAATAATATACCACGTGTTCTTACTGCCATCACCCAGCAGCTCACCCCCAGCTCTCGGGGGATCTCCTGTGTCTCCCAGCTACTCTCCAAACAACCCCAGATTTCAGCTGGAGTCAGCCCCCCACACCCGGGAATCACCTACAAACTCACGAGCCTCACGGTGCTCCACCCCTGTGTCTTTCATCTCTTCACCCCCAGGCCTCAGGGACTCTCCTGTGGCTCCCAGTTACTCTCCAGCCATCCCCAGGTTCCTGCGGGAGTCAGCCCCATGCACCCAGGAGTCCCCCAGAGACTCACACGTCTCGGGAGAATATGAGCGGTCCCCCAGCCCTGACTCCTCAAGATTCATGCCTGCCTCACCCAGCTTCTCCCTCTCCCCTCCCAGAAACTCAGACCCAAGGGGCAGCTCCTCACCAGGGATGTGGAAGTACTCTACATCACCCCGCAGGGCTTCACCACTCTCACATCCATCATCAACAGAATTCCACAACTTTACGTTTCCCTTTCCTAACCAAGCAGGACAGTCACTCATGTCATTGTGTTCTCCCGTGTCCTCCTCTGGAGATTCTTCACAGTCACCTCATTCATCAATAATATACCATATGTTCTTACTGCCATCATCCAGCAGCTCACCCCCAGCCACCCATGACTCTCCTGTCTGTCCCAGCTACTCTCCAACTACGCCCAGATTTCAGCGGGAGTCTCTACCCCACACCCCAGAAACACCTACAAACTCACAGACCTCAGTGAGATCCTCGCCAGTCTCTCTCACGTCTTCACCCCCAGCCCTTACGGACCCTCCAGTCTGTCCCAGCTACTCTCCAACCACGCCCACATTTCAGCGCGGGTCAGTTCCAGGAACCCAGGGATCACCACCAAGCCCACCACTTTCACTGAGTTACTCCCCAGTCTCTAGCACGTCTTTATCTCCAACCCTCAGGGACTCGCCTGTCTGTCCCAGCTACTCTCCAAACACGCCCACACTTCAGCGGGAGTCCGTTGCAGGCACCCAGAAATCACCACCAAACTCACCAATTTCACTGCGTTACTCCCCAGTCTCTCTCATGTCTTCACCATCCCTCAGGGACTCTCCCGTCTGTCCCAGCTACTCTCCAACCACGCCCACATTTCAGCTGCAGTCAGCTCCAGGCACCCCGGAATCACCACCAAACTCCCCAATTTCACTCAGTTACTCCTCACTCTCTAGCACGTCTTTATCTCCAACCCTCAGGGACTCTCCTGTGTGTCCCAGCTACTCTCCAACCACGCCCACACTTCAGCGGGAGTCAGTCCCAGGCACCCAGGAAGCACCACCAAACTCACCAATTTCACTCACTTACTCTCCAGTCTCTCTCATGTCTTCAGCAGCCCTCAGGGACTCTCCTGTCTGTCCCAGCTACTCTCCAACCACGCACACATTTCAGCTGGAGTCAGTCCCAGGCACCCCGGAGTCACCACCAAACTCACCAGTTTCACTGAGGTACTCCCCGGTCTCTCTCATGTCTTCACCCCCAGCCCTCAGGGACTCTCCTGTGTGTCCCAGCTACTCTCCAACCATGCCCAGATTTCAGCGGGAGTCAGTTCCAGGCACCCAGGTATCACCACCAAACTCAGCAGTTTCGCTGAGTTACTCCCCAGTCTCTGTCATGTCTTCACCCCCAGCCCCCTGGGACTCTCCTGTCTGTCCCAGCTACTCTCCCACCACGCCCAGATTTCAGCGGCACTCAGCCTCCCACACTCCGGAATCACCTACAGACTCACAGACTTCACTGAGGTCCTCCCTGGTCTCTCTCAGGTCTTTGCCCTCAGCCCACAGGGACTCCTGTGTCTCTTTCAGCTACTCTCAAAACTTCGCTAGATTCCAGCTGGAGTCAGTTCCAGGCACCCACGATACACCACCGAACTCACGAATTTCACTGACTTACTCCCCAGTCTCCCTCATGTTCTCACCCCCAGCCCTCAAGGACTCTTCTGTCTCTCTCAGCTACACTCCGACCATCTCCAGATTTCACCTGGAGTCAGCTTCCCGCACCCAGGAATCACCTACAAACTCACGGACCTTACTGCAACCCTCCCCCATTTCTTTCACCTCTTCACCCCCTGCCTTCAGGGACTCTCCTGGGTCTCCCAGCTTCTCTCCAGCCTTCCCCACATTTCTGCCACAGTCAGCCCCAGGCACCCAGGACAACCCTAGACACTCACAGGCCTCACGAGACTATCTCCCTATGACCTGTACCTATACAGGGATGGCTCCCACGCATCCCTCAGTGACCCCAAACCCATCTCCACTTACACTCAGACACTCCCAGGGCCTGACAGCTACTCCCCGTTATTGTCCTTCAGTTCGAAGCCCTGGCCAATCTACTAGCCCACATGACGCAGTTACCTGGCCATTTCTCCACGGTTCCCGAGAGGGCCCCACACCCAGCCGCACAAGAGCCCCTCCTGCATTCCGTCCTCACACGCAGGCTTGTCCATCTACTTGCTACTGTCACACTCTTGCCAGCAGAAGAGGCCCCTGTAATGGGCGATATCACCACCCAGTCTATCCTCACCCCACAGCTGTGCAGCGGGACCCTCCTGCTGGCCCACGTGGCTGCCAGAGCCCATGCTGGCACGACGCTCCAGCAGGTCGGCGTCCCTGCGGGCCACACTACCGGTGACATGGCTAGCATGACCCTCCTTCCTGGCAGTGACACTGTTGATGTGAACCCCGGTTTCACATCTGTCATTTGTAAATAGGACCATTTTCCCTTTTCGCTCTCCCTTCCATTCACAGGGCTTCTCATTCTCTCTCTTTCTGCCTCCGTTTCAGATATTTACTCACCTTTTTCTCTCTCACTATGTCTGCCGTGGTCTCCATGAGAGTGCGCCACAGAAGATTCCCCCATTAAAAGTCATGAATTGAGTGGCTTTTAGTATACCTGTGGTGGTGCACATTCAATTTTAATTCGCAATCCATTGTAGAACGTCTTATCACCCCCGACCAGAGAAAAACCCTGTAGACATTAGTCACTCCTCATTCTGTCTCAAACCCTCTCCCTGACCCTCAGCCCTAGGTAGCAACTACCTAGTGCGATCAATCCCATATGCATAGATTTCCATATTGTGGACATTTCCTATCAACGGAATTGCACAATAGGTGAGCTGTTATGACTGACACAACACGTAGCACAATATTTTCAAGATTCATCCACATTGTAGGCTTACCCACAGGGGGAAACCATTTTTTGGGGGGTTTTAGTAACACCGGGTGTTTTCTCCTTCCTTTCGTCCTTCTTTCCTTCCTTCTTTCCTTCCTTCCTTCCTTCCTTCCTTCCTACCTTCCTTCTTTCTTTCCTTCCTTCCTTCCTTCCTCCTATTTCTCTCTTACTCCTTCTGCCCTCTCTCTTTCATATGCCTTAGGTGCATCCCACATTCTGCGTTTTTTGGGAGAAATCCTCGACAGGTGCAGGAAAATTGTGTTATTGTAACTATTTACCGCTATCTCTCTTTCACGGCTCTCCATCAGTTGTGAACATCTATTGGTTTATCCCAAGTCACTAAGCATATTTTTATTAGGTACACCTGTTTTTCCTTATACAGCTGTTTCTGGACTATAGGGTCGCATACTCATAAACCCACTGTAACTCAGAAACGCATCTAATATTCCAATAATCCCATCATAACGTTGAAAAATCATAAATCAAACCACCGTAAGTCACGGTGTGTCCGTGGATATGGGCGTCATCAATTCCATTGTATTCAGTAATGCTGTACACCATTAACAATGGCAGACTGATTGGGAGTGGATATTGATAGCATTATAAAAGTCAGTTATTAGAGGGATACTTCTTTAACCTGACTGAAGAACTGATCTAATGGCTTTAGTACAGTGCATGATTATGTGAGATGTTTTGAGACAGAGTAGTACATTTGTGAATGAAGTTTTTTCACTTAGTAGGAACCATTGTGTGTGGAAAAGTGAGAAAATTGCTTTCTGCTGTAGAGTCTGGCATTCATTGTAGACTTAAGCTTATTTTTCTGTGAGCAAATCTTATTCAATAAAATACTACTCTTTATACTAAAAAACAGAAACAGTGGTGATGTGTGGTCATTATGCTCAGCAAACTAATCCAGGGAAAGAAAACCAAACGCCACATTCTCACTTATAATGAGAGCTGAAAAATGAGATCACATGGACACAGGAAGGGGAACAACACTCACTGGGGCCTTTCGGGAGGCAGAGCGTTAAGAAAAACAGCTACTGCATGCTGGGCTTAATACCTAGGTGATGGGTTGACAGGTGCAGCGAACCACCATGGCACACGTTTACCTTAGTAACAAATCTGCACATCCTGCACATATACCCCAGAACTTAGAAACGAAACGAAACAAAAGAAAACGAAAAAGCAATAGCAAAACGCTAAAGGCAAAATAAAGTTTCAAACACAGAACGTGACAGACCAATGTTTGGTTCAAATCATGGTTCTCAACCCAGGTGCCATAAGGCCAGGATAAAGAATTTGATTACATATTGTAAATAAGACATGCAGCAAATGACCAGAAAGATTATTCTCAACATATGTGTGTCTTCTAATTCAATGGTGACGCTATCTACCGGGACATAGCTTTAGATTCCAAAGGGCCGAGTCCCGCCAGACAGGCCTCCCACACTAATAACAATGGGAAGCCCCACGTTGTTTTACCTGTGCTTCTCAGCAACTGGCTATAAATCAGGTTGCCACCACTCCCAGATTTAGTTGCATTCATTGGCTGGAAGAGCTCACAGCACGCAGGGAAACACTTACATTTGCCGTTGTATTTTAGCGGACTTTGCCAAAAGTTCAGAAATAAATGCGGGGCCCGGCGTGTGGGGAGGGGTGCACTACCTTCCAGGAAGTGTTATCCACAAGCTCTCTGAACCCAGTCCTTTTGGGTTTTTATGGAGACCTCATTCTATAGGCATGACGGGTTAAACCATAGGCTATTGGTGATCAACTCCACCTGAGGCTCTCAACCCTCCCTGGAAATTGGGGTTGAGGCTTTGCCATTCTCAGTCTGACTAAAAGAATTTACCCAAACGGAATTTTAAAACAGATGAGCATAACTGGAATCTTAATTAGATGATTGGATTATCTGGAGCCACACCTTGATATTCCTAACCCGAGCACCCTCATCCAACGAATGCTCCTCCCAACTGGCTCCCAAGTCTCTACGTGGTTCCAGAGCAAAAGAATGTTTATACAACGCATATCTCCACCTTTTCTTCAAAGTCTTTTCCCTTACACGGAAAGACTCCTTAAACTGCCATGCATCCGGATCAGGGGGAGGTATGGTTACACCGCAGATCTGTGGATCTCCGGGGTTTGATTGTGGCAAGGATGCTGCTGGTGTCAAAACCACAACGTGGGAACCACAGAACCACTAGTTGGTTTTCAGTGTTTCAGTGCATACAATTCCTAATATATCTGGCCAAGAAAACTTGTAAGTTCTTAGATTGTCCCAAAGGTGGCGCATGAAATCAAAGCAGGAGAACAGTTTCCTAGGAGGTGTAGCCTGGGAAAGTTGGGGGTGACTGATGGAAAGGAGGAGTGAAGCTCCGCCCTTTCCGCTGCTAGGCTGCGCCCGAGGCTATTTAAACCCACCCTGGCTGGCCTGTACTCAGATCTTCGCGGAGCGGATCAGCGGCCGGAGCGGTTGGCGGACTCTGCGTTGACTTGGAGCTCACAGCGTCTTGCGACTTGGAAGCGGATTCAGAGGACAGGACAGAACACTTGGGCAAGTGAATCTCTGTCTGTCTGTCTGTCTGTCTGTCTGTCTGTCTCATTGGTTGGTTGATTTCCATTTTCTTAAGGGGCACATACCTCACACCGCACACACACACACACGCACAAACACTCCTTCCTTCTGCGAGTTAGAAAATTAGTAGGGGCCCCTGGGAGCTGCAGGTTTCCTAATCATGTCTGCACCTAAGAACAGTAGGGTCTTGTCCGGCTCTTCTTATGAACGGTCCCCCAGCACGGACTCCGCAAGGTCCATGCGAGCCTCACCCAGCTTCTCCCTCTCCCCTCTCAGAAACTCAGGCTTCAGGGGAAGCTCCTCACCAGGGATCCGGAGCTACCATTCACCATCCCCTAGGGCTTCACCACACTCACCTCTGTCATCACCAGAATCCCACAAGCTCCCATTTCCCTGTCCTCACCGTGATGGGCAATCAATGAAGCCATTGGGCTCCCCCGTGTCCTCCTCTGAGGATTCCTCAGAGTCCCCACGTTCATCAATAATATACCACATGTTCTTACTGCCATCACCCAGCAGCTCACCCCCAGCTCTCGGGGGATCTCCTGTGTCTCCCAGCTACTCTCCAAACAACCCCAGATTTCAGCTGGAGTCAGCCCCCCACACCCGGGAATCACCTACAAACTCACGAGCCTCACGGTGCTCCACCCCTGTGTCTTTCATCTCTTCACCCCCAGGCCTCAGGGACTCTCCTGTGGCTCCCAGTTACTCTCCAGCCATCCCCAGGTTCCTGCGGGAGTCAGCCCCATGCACCCAGGAGTCCCCCAGAGACTCACACGTCTCGGGAGAATATGAGCGGTCCCCCAGCCCTGACTCCTCAAGATTCATGCCTGCCTCACCCAGCTTCTCCCTCTCCCCTCCCAGAAACTCAGACCCAAGGGGCAGCTCCTCACCAGGGATGTGGAAGTACTCTACATCACCCCGCAGGGCTTCACCACTCTCACATCCATCATCAACAGAATTCCACAACTTTACGTTTCCCTTTCCTAACCAAGCAGGACAGTCACTCATGTCAATGTGTTCTCCCGTGTCCTCCTCTGGAGATTCTTCACAGTCACCTCATTCATCAATAATATACCATATGTTCTTACTGCCATCATCCAGCAGCTCACCCCCAGCCACCCATGACTCTCCTGTCTGTCCCAGCTACTCTCCAACTACGCCCAGATTTCAGCGGGAGTCTCTACCCCACACCCCAGAAACACCTACAAACTCACAGACCTCAGTGAGATCCTCGCCAGTCTCTCTCACGTCTTCACCCCCAGCCCTTACGGACCCTCCAGTCTGTCCCAGCTACTCTCCAACCACGCCCACATTTCAGCGCGGGTCAGTTCCAGGAACCCAGGGATCACCACCAAGCCCACCACTTTCACTGAGTTACTCCCCAGTCTCTAGCACGTCTTTATCTCCAACCCTCAGGGACTCGCCTGTCTGTCCCAGCTACTCTCCAAACACGCCCACACTTCAGCGGGAGTCCGTTGCAGGCACCCAGAAATCACCACCAAACTCACCAATTTCACTGCGTTACTCCCCAGTCTCTCTCATGTCTTCACCATCCCTCAGGGACTCTCCCGTCTGTCCCAGCTACTCTCCAACCACGCCCACATTTCAGCTGCAGTCAGCTCCAGGCACCCCGGAATCACCACCAAACTCCCCGATTTCACTCAGTTACTCCTCACTCTCTAGCACGTCTTTATCTCCAACCCTCAGGGACTCTCCTGTGTGTCCCAGCTACTCTCCAACCACGCCCACACTTCAGCGGGAGTCAGTCCCAGGCACCCAGGAAGCACCACCAAACTCACCAATTTCACTCACTTACTCTCCAGTCTCTCTCATGTCTTCAGCAGCCCTCAGGGACTCTCCTGTCTGTCCCAGCTACTCTCCAACCACGCACACATTTCAGCTGGAGTCAGTCCCAGGCACCCCGGAGTCACCACCAAACTCACCAGTTTCACTGAGGTACTCCCCGGTCTCTCTCATGTCTTCACCCCCAGCCCTCAGGGACTCTCCTGTGTGTCCCAGCTACTCTCCAACCATGCCCAGATTTCAGCGGGAGTCAGTTCCAGGCACCCAGGTATCACCACCAAACTCAGCAGTTTCGCTGAGTTACTCCCCAGTCTCTGTCATGTCTTCACCCCCAGCCCCCTGGGACTCTCCTGTCTGTCCCAGCTACTCTCCCACCACGCCCAGATTTCAGCGGCACTCAGCCTCCCACACTCCGGAATCACCTACAGACTCACAGACTTCACTGAGGTCCTCCCTGGTCTCTCTCAGGTCTTTGCCCTCAGCCCACAGGGACTCCTGTGTCTCTTTCAGCTACTCTCAAAACTTCGCTAGATTCCAGCTGGAGTCAGTTCCAGGCACCCACGATACACCACCGAACTCACGAATTTCACTGACTTACTCCCCAGTCTCCCTCATGTTCTCACCCCCAGCCCTCAAGGACTCTTCTGTCTCTCTCAGCTACACTCCGACCATCTCCAGATTTCACCTGGAGTCAGCTTCCCGCACCCAGGAATCACCTACAAACTCACGGACCTTACTGCAACCCTCCCCCATTTCTTTCACCTCTTCACCCCCTGCCTTCAGGGACTCTCCTGGGTCTCCCAGCTTCTCTCCAGCCTTCCCCACATTTCTGCCACAGTCAGCCCCAGGCACCCAGGACAACCCTAGACACTCACAGGCCTCACGAGACTATCTCCCTATGACCTGTACCTATACAGGGATGGCTCCCACGCATCCCTCAGTGACCCCAAACCCATCTCCACTTACACTCAGACACTCCCAGGGCCTGACAGCTACTCCCCGTTATTGTCCTTCAGTTCGAAGCCCTGGCCAATCTACTAGCCCACATGACGCAGTTACCTGGCCATTTCTCCATGGTTCCCGTGAGGGCCCCACACCCAGCCGCACAAGAGCCCCTCCTGCATTCCGTCCTCACACGCAGGCTTGTCCATCTACTTGCTACTGTCACACTCTTGCCAGCAGAAGAGGCCCCTGTAATGGCCGATATCACCACCCAGTCTATCCTCACCCCACAGCTGTGCAGCGGGACCCTCCTGCTGGCCCACGTGGCTGCCAGAGCCCATGCTGGCACGACGCTCCAGCAGGTCGGCGTCCCTGCGGGCCACACTACCGGTGACATGGCTAGCATGACCCTCCTTCCTGGCAGTGACACTGTTGATGTGAACCCCGGTTTCACATCTGTCATTTGTAAATAGGACCATTTTCCCTTTTCGCTCTCCCTTCCATTCACAGGGCTTCTCATTCTCTCTCTTTCTGCCTCCGTTTCAGATATTTACTCACCTTTTTCTCTCTCACTATGTCTGCCGTGGTCTCCATGAGAGTGCGCCACAGAAGATTCCCCCATTAAAAGTCATGAATTGAGTGGCTTTTAGTATACCTGTGGTGGTGCACATTCAATTTTAATTCGCAATCCATTGTAGAACGTCTTATCACCCCCGACCAGAGAAAAACCCTGTAGACATTAGTCACTCCTCATTCTGTCTCAAACCCTCTCCCTGACCCTCAGCCCTAGGTAGCAACTACCTAGTGCGATCAATCCCATATGCATAGATTTCCATATTGTGGACATTTCCTATCAACGGAATTGCACAATAGGTGAGCTGTTATGACTGACACAACACGTAGCACAATATTTTCAAGATTCATCCACATTGTAGGCTTACCCACAGGGGGAAACCATTTTTTGGGGGGTTTTAGTAACACCGGGTGTTTTCTCCTTCCTTTCGTCCTTCTTTCCTTCCTTCCTTCCTTCCTTCCTTCCTTCCTTCCTTCCTTCCTACCTTCCTTCTTTCTTTCCTTCCTTCCTTCCTTCCTCCTATTTCTCTCTTACTCCTTCTGCCCTCTCTCTTTCATATGCCTTAGGTGCATCCCACATTCTGCGTTTTTTGGGAGAAATCCTCGACAGGTGCAGGAAAATTGTGTTATTGTAACTATTTACCGCTATCTCTCTTTCACGGCTCTCCATCAGTTGTGAACATCTATTGGTTTATCCCAAGTCACTAAGCATATTTTTATTAGGTACACCTGTTTTTCCTTATACAGCTGTTTCTGGACTATAGGGTCGCATACTCATAAACCCACTGTAACTCAGAAACGCATCTAATATTCCAATAATCCCATCATAACGTTGAAAAATCATAAATCAAACCACCGTAAGTCACGGTGTGTCCGTGGATATGGGCGTCATCAATTCCATTGTATTCAGTAATGCTGTACACCATTAACAATGGCAGACTGATTGGGAGTGGATATTGATAGCATTATAAGTGTCAGTTATTAGAGGGATACTTCTTTAACCTGACTGAAGAACTGATCTAATGGCTTTAGTACAGTGCATGATTATGTGAGATGTTTTGAGACAGAGTAGTACATTTGTGAATGAAGTTTTTTCACTTAGTAGGAACCATTGTGTGTGGAAAAGTGAGAAAATTGCTTTCTGCTGTAGAGTCTGGCATTCATTGTAGACTTAAGCTTATTTTTCTGTGAGCAAATCTTATTCAATAAAATACTACTCTTTATACTAAAAAACAGAAACAGTGGTGATGTGTGGTCATTATGCTCAGCAAACTAATCCAGGGAAAGAAAACCAAACGCCACATTCTCACTTATAATGAGAGCTGAAAAATGAGATCACATGGACACAGGAAGGGGAACAACACTCACTGGGGCCTTTCGGGAGGCAGAGCGTTAAGAAAAACAGCTACTGCATGCTGGGCTTAATACCTAGGTGATGGGTTGACAGGTGCAGCGAACCACCATGGCACACGTTTACCTTAGTAACAAATCTGCACATCCTGCACATATACCCCAGAACTTAGAAACGAAACGAAACAAAAGAAAACGAAAAAGCAATAGCAAAACGCTAAAGGCAAAATAAAGTTTCAAACTCAGAACGTGACAGACCAATGTTTGGTTCAAATCATGGTTCTCAACCCAGGTGCCATAAGGCCAGGATAAAGAATTTGATTACATATTGTAAATAAGACATGCAGCAAATGACCAGAAAGATTATTCTCAACATATGTGTGTCTTCTAATTCAATGGTGACGCTATCTACCGGGACATAGCTTTAGATTCCAAAGGGCCGAGTCCCGCCAGACAGGCCTCCCACACTAATAACAATGGGAAGCCCCACGTTGTTTTACCTGTGCTTCTCAGCAACTGGCTATAAATCAGGTTGCCACCACTCCCAGATTTAGTTGCATTCATTGGCTGGAAGAGCTCACAGCACGCAGGGAAACACTTACATTTGCCGTTGTATTTTAGCGGACTTTGCCAAAAGTTCAGAAATAAATGCGGGGCCCGGCGTGTGGGGAGGGGTGCACTACCTTCCAGGAAGTGTTATCCACAAGCTCTCTGAACCCAGTCCTTTTGGGTTTTTATGGAGACCTCATTCTATAGGCATGACGGGTTAAACCATAGGCTATTGGTGATCAACTCCACCTGAGGCTCTCAACCCTCCCTGGAAATTGGGGTTGAGGCTTTGCCATTCTCAGTCTGACTAAAAGAATTTACCCAAACGGAATTTTAAAACAGATGAGCATAACTGGAATCTTAATTAGATGATTGGATTATCTGGAGCCACACCTTGATATTCCTAACCCGAGCACCCTCATCCAACGAATGCTCCACGCAACTGGCTCCCAAGTCTCTACGTGGTTCCAGAGCAAAAGAATGTTTATACAACGCATATCTCCACCTTTTCTTCAAAGTCTTTTCCCTTACACGGAAAGACTCCTTAAACTGCCATGCATCCGGATCAGGGGGAGGTATTGTTACACCGCAGATCTGTGGATCTCCGGGGTTTGATTGTGGCAAGGATGCTGCTGGTGTCAAAACCACAACGTGGGAACCACAGAACCACTAGTTGGTTTTCAGTGTTTCAGTGCATACAATTCCTAATATATCTGGCCAAGAAAACTTGTAAGTTCTTAGATTGTCCCAAAGGTGGCGCATGAAATCAAAGCAGGAGAACAGTTTCCTACGAGGTGTAGCCTGGGAAAGTTGGGGGTGACTGATGGAAAGGAGGAGTGAAGCTCCGCCCTTTCCGCTGCTAGGCTGCGCCGGAGGCTATTTAAACCCACCCTGGCTGGCCTGTACTCAGATCTTCGCGGAGCGGATCAGCGGCCGGAGCGGTTGGCGGACTCTGCGTTGACTTGGAGCTCACAGCGTCTTGCGACTTGGAAGCGGATTCAGAGGACAGGACAGAACACTTGGGCAAGTGAATCTCTGTCTGTCTGTCTGTCTGTCTGTCTCATTGGTTGGTTGATTTCCATTTTCTTAAGGGGCACATACCTCACACCGCACACACACACACACGCACACACACTCCTTCCTTCTGCGAGTTTGAAAATTAGTAGGGGCCCCTGGGAGCTGCAGGTTTCCTAATCATGTCTGCACCTAAGAACAGTAGGGTCTTGTCCGGCTCTTCTTATGAACGGTCCCCCAGCACGGACTCCCCAAGGTCCATGCGAGCCTCACCCAGCTTCTCCCTCTCCCCTCTCAGAAACTCAGGCTTCAGGGGAAGCTCCTCACCAGGGATCCGGAGCTACCATTCACCATCCCCTAGGGCTTCACCACACTCACCTCTGTCATCACCAGAATCCCACAAGCTCCCATTTCCCTGTCCTCACCGTGATGGGCAATCAATGAAGCCATTGGGCTCTCCCGTGTCCTCCTCTGAGGATTCCTCAGAGTCCCCACGTTCATCAATAATATACCACATGTTCTTACTGCCATCACCCAGCAGCTCACCCCCAGCTCTCGGGGGATCTCCTGTGTCTCCCAGCTACTCTCCAAACAACCCCAGATTTCAGCTGGAGTCAGCCCCCCACACCCGGGAATCACCTACAAACTCACGAGCCTCACGGTGCTCCACCCCTGTGTCTTTCATCTCTTCACCCCCAGGCCTCAGGGACTCTCCTGTGGCTCCCAGTTACTCTCCAGCCATCCCCAGGTTCCTGCGGGAGTCAGCCCCATGCACCCAGGAGTCCCCCAGAGACTCACACGTCTCGGGAGAATATGAGCAGTCCCCCAGCCCTGACTCCTCAAGATTCATGCCTGCCTCACCCAGCTTCTCCCTCTCCCCTCCCAGAAACTCAGACCCAAGGGGCAGCTCCTCACCAGGGATGTGGAAGTACTCTACATCACCCCGCAGGGCTTCACCACTCTCACATCCATCATCAACAGAATTCCACAACTTTACGTTTCCCTTTCCTAACCAAGCAGGACAGTCACTCATGTCATTGTGTTCTCCCGTGTCCTCCTCTGGAGATTCTTCACAGTCACCTCATTCATCAATAATATACCATATGTTCTTACTGCCATCATCCAGCAGCTCACCCCCAGCCACCCATGACTCTCCTGTCTGTCCCAGCTACTCTCCAACTACGCCCAGATTTCAGCGGGAGTCTCTACCCCACACCCCAGAAACACCTACAAACTCACAGACCTCAGTGAGATCCTCGCCAGTCTCTCTCACGTCTTCACCCCCAGCCCTTACGGACCCTCCAGTCTGTCCCAGCTACTCTCCAACCACGCCCACATTTCAGCGCGGGTCAGTTCCAGGAACCCAGGGATCACCACCAAGCCCACCACTTTCACTGAGTTACTCCCCAGTCTCTAGCACGTCTTTATCTCCAACCCTCAGGGACTCGCCTGTCTGTCCCAGCTACTCTCCAAACACGCCCACACTTCAGCGGGAGTCCGTTGCAGGCACCCAGAAATCACCACCAAACTCACCAATTTCACTGCGTTACTCCCCAGTCTCTCTCATGTCTTCACCATCCCTCAGGGACTCTCCCGTCTGTCCCAGCTACTCTCCAACCACGCCCACATTTCAGCTGCAGTCAGCTCCAGGCACCCCGGAATCACCACCAAACTCCCCAATTTCACTCAGTTACTCCTCACTCTCTAGCACGTCTTTATCTCCAACCCTCAGGGACTCTCCTGTGTGTCCCAGCTACTCTCCAACCACGCCCACACTTCAGCGGGAGTCAGTCCCAGGCACCCAGGAAGCACCACCAAACTCACCAATTTCACTCACTTACTCTCCAGTCTCTCTCATGTCTTCAGCAGCCCTCAGGGACTCTCCTGTCTGTCCCAGCTACTCTCCAACCACGCACACATTTCAGCTGGAGTCAGTCCCAGGCACCCCGGAGTCACCACCAAACTCACCAGTTTCACTGAGGTACTCCCCGGTCTCTCTCATGTCTTCACCCCCAGCCCGCAGGGACTCTCCTGTGTGTCCCAGCTACTCTCCAACCATGCCCAGATTTCAGCGGGAGTCAGTTCCAGGCACCCAGGTATCACCACCAAACTCAGCAGTTTCGCTGAGTTACTCCCCAGTCTCTGTCATGTCTTCACCCCCAGCCCCCTGGGACTCTCCTGTCTGTCCCAGCTACTCTCCCACCACGCCCAGATTTCAGCGGCACTCAGCCTCCCACACTCCGGAATCACCTACAGACTCACAGACTTCACTGAGGTCCTCCCTGGTCTCTCTCAGGTCTTTGCCCTCAGCCCACAGGGACTCCTATGTCTCTTTCAGCTACTCTCAAAACTTCGCTAGATTCCAGCTGGAGTCAGTTCCAGGCACCCACGATACACCACCGAACTCACGAATTTCACTGACTTACTCCCCAGTCTCCCTCATGTTCTCACCCCCAGCCCTCAAGGACTCTTCTGTCTCTCTCAGCTACACTCCGACCATCTCCAGATTTCACCTGGAGTCAGCTTCCCGCACCCAGGAATCACCTACAAACTCACGGACCTTACTGCAACCCTCCCCCATTTCTTTCACCTCTTCACCCCCTGCCTTCAGGGACTCTCCTGGGTCTCCCAGCTTCTCTCCAGCCTTCCCCACATTTCTGCCACAGTCAGCCCCAGGCACCCAGGACAACCCTAGACACTCACAGGCCTCACGAGACTATCTCCCTATGACCTGTACCTATACAGGGATGGCTCCCACGCATCCCTCAGTGACCCCAAACCCATCTCCACTTACACTCAGACACTCCCAGGGCCTGACAGCTACTCCCCGTTATTGTCCTTCAGTTCGAAGCCCTGGCCAATCTACTAGCCCACATGACGCAGTTACCTGGCCATTTCTCCACGGTTCCCGTGAGGGCCCCACACCCAGCCGCACAAGAGCCCCTCCTGCATTCCGTCCTCACACGCAGGCTTGTCCATCTACTTGCTACTGTCACACTCTTGCCAGCAGAAGAGGCCCCTGTAATGGCCGATATCACCACCCAGTCTATCCTCACCCCACAGCTGTGCAGCGGGACCCTCCTGCTGGCCCACGTGGCTGCCAGAGCCCATGCTGGCACGACGCTCCAGCAGGTCGGCGTCCCTGCGGGCCACACTACCGGTGACATGGCTAGCATGACCCTCCTTCCTGGCAGTGACACTGTTGATGTGAACCCCGGTTTCACATCTGTCATTTGTAAATAGGACCATTTTCCCTTTTCGCTCTCCCTTCCATTCACAGGGCTTCTCATTCTCTCTCTTTCTGCCTCCGTTTCAGATATTTACTCACCTTTTTCTCTCTCACTATGTCTGCCGTGGTCTCCATGAGAGTGCGCCACAGAAGATTCCCCCATTAAAAGTCATGAATTGAGTGGCTTTTAGTATACCTGTGGTGGTGCACATTCAATTTTAATTCGCAATCCATTGTAGAACGTCTTATCACCCCCGACCAGAGAAAAACCCTGTAGACATTAGTCACTCCTCATTCTGTCTCAAACCCTCTCCCTGACCCTCAGCCCTAGGTAGCAACTACCTAGTGCAATCAATCCCATATGCATAGATTTCCATATTGTGGACATTTCCTATCAACGGAATTGCACAATAGGTGAGCTGTTATGACTGACACAACACGTAGCACAATATTTTCAAGATTCATCCACATTGTAGGCTTACCCACAGGGGGAAACCATTTTTTGGGGGGTTTTAGTAACACCGGGTGTTTTCTCCTTCCTTTCGTCCTTCTTTCCTTCCTTCCTTCCTTCCTTCCTTCCTTCCTTCCTTCCTACCTTCCTTCTTTCTTTCCTTCCTTCCTTCCTTCCTCCTATTTCTCTCTTACTCCTTCTGCCCTCTCTCTTTCATATGCCTTAGGTGCATCCCACATTCTGCGTTTTTTGGGAGAAATCCTCGACAGGTGCAGGAAAATTGTGTTATTGTAACTATTTACCGCTATCTCTCTTTCACGGCTCTCCATCAGTTGTGAACATCTATTGGTTTATCCCAAGTCACTAAGCATATTTTTATTAGGTACACCTGTTTTTCCTTATACAGCTGTTTCTGGACTATAGGGTCGCATACTCATAAACCCACTGTAACTCAGAAACGCATCTAATATTCCAATAATCCCATCATAACGTTGAAAAATCATAAATCAAACCACCGTAAGTCACGGTGTGTCCGTGGATATGGGCGTCATCAATTCCATTGTATTCAGTAATGCTGTACACCATTAACAATGGCAGACTGATTGGGAGTGGATATTGATAGCATTATAAGTGTCAGTTATTAGAGGGATACTTCTTTAACCTGACTGAAGAACTGATCTAATGGCTTTAGTACAGTGCATGATTATGTGAGATGTTTTGAGACAGAGTAGTACATTTGTGAATGAAGTTTTTTTAACTTAGTAGGAACCATTGTGTGTGGAAAAGTGAGAAAATTGCTTTCTGCTGTAGAGTCTGGCATTCATTGTAGACTTAAGCTTATTTTTCTGTGAGCAAATCTTATTCAATAAAATACTACTCTTTATACTAAAAAACAGAAACAGTGGTGATGTGTGGCCATTATGCTCAGCAAACTAATCCAGGGAAAGAAAACCAAACGCCACATTCTCACTTATAATGAGAGCTGAAAAATGAGATCACATGGACACAGGAAGGGGAACAACACTCACTGGGGCCTTTCGGGAGGCAGAGCGTTAAGAAAAACAGCTACTGCATGCTGGGCTTAATACCTAGGTGATGGGTTGACAGGTGCAGCGAACCACCATGGCACACGTTTACCTTAGTAACAAATCTGCACATCCTGCACATATACCCCAGAACTTAGAAACGAAACGAAACAAAAGAAAACGAAAAAGCAATAGCAAAACGCTAAAGGCAAAATAAAGTTTCAAACTCAGAACGTGACAGACCAATGTTTGGTTCAAATCATGGTTCTCAACCCAGGTGCCATAAGGCCAGGATAAAGAATTTGATTACATATTGTAAATAAGACATGCAGCAAATGACCAGAAAGATTATTCTCAACATATGTGTGTCTTCTAATTCAATGGTGACGCTATCTACCGGGACATAGCTTTAGATTCCAAAGGGCCGAGTCCCGCCAGACAGGCCTCCCACACTAATAACAATGGGAAGCCCCACGTTGTTTTACCTGTGCTTCTCAGCAACTGGCTATAAATCAGGTTGCCACCACTCCCAGATTTAGTTGCATTCATTGGCTGGAAGAGCTCACAGCACGCAGGGAAACACTTACATTTGCCGTTGTATTTTAGCGGACTTTGCCAAAAGTTCAGAAATAAATGCGGGGCCCGGCGTGTGGGGAGGGGTGCACTACCTTCCAGGAAGTGTTATCCACAAGCTCTCTGAACCCAGTCCTTTTGGGTTTTTATGGAGACCTCATTCTATAGGCATGACGGGTTAAACCATAGGCTATTGGTGATCAACTCCACCTGAGGCTCTCAACCCTCCCTGGAAATTGGGGTTGAGGCTTTGCCATTCTCAGTCTGACTAAAAGAATTTACCCAAACGGAATTTTAAAACAGATGAGCATAACTGGAATCTTAATTAGATGATTGGATTATCTGGAGCCACACCTTGATATTCCTAACCCGAGCACCCTCATCCAACGAATGCTCCACCCAACTGGCTCCCAAGTCTCTACGTGGTTCCAGAGCAAAAGAATGTTTCTACAACGCATATCTCCACCTTTTCTTCAAAGTCTTTTCCCTTACACGGAAAGACTTCTTAAACTGCCATGCATCCGGATCAGGGGGAGGTATTGTTACACCGCAGATCTGTGGATCTCCGGGGTTTGATTGTGGCAAGGATGCTGCTGGTGTCAAAACCACAACGTGGGAACCACAGAACCACTAGTTGGTTTTCAGTGTTTCAGTGCATACAATTCCTAATATATCTGGCCAAGAAAACTTGTAAGTTCTTAGATTGTCCCAAAGGTGGCGCATGAAATCAAAGCAGGAGAACAGTTTCCTACGAGGTGTAGCCTGGGAAAGTTGGGGGTGACTGATGGAAAGGAGGAGTGAAGCTCCGCCCTTTCCGCTGCTAGGCTGCGCCCGAGGCTATTTAAACCCACCCTGGCTGGCCTGTACTCAGATCTTCGCGGAGCGGATCAGCGGCCGGAGCGGTTGGCGGACTCTGCGTTGACTTGGAGCTCACAGCGTCTTGCGACTTGGAAGCGGATTCAGAGGACAGGACAGAACACTTGGGCAAGTGAATCTCTGTCTGTCTGTCTGTCTGTCTGTCTCATTGGTTGGTTGATTTCCATTTTCTTAAGGGGCACATACCTCACACCGCACACACACACACACACGCACACACACTCCTTCCTTCTGCGAGTTAGAAAATTAGTAGGGGCCCCTGGGAGCTGCAGGTTTCCTAATCATGTCTGCACCTAAGAACAGTAGGGTCTTGTCCGGCTCTTCTTATGAACGGTCCCCCAGCACGGACTCCCCAAGGTCCATGCGAGCCTCACCCAGCTTCTCCCTCTCCCCTCTCAGAAACTCAGGCTTCAGGGGAAGCTCCTCACCAGGGATCCGGAGCTACCATTCACCATCCCCTAGGGCTTCACCACACTCACCTCTGTCATCACCAGAATCCCACAAGCTCCCATTTCCCTGTCCTCACCGTGATGGGCAATCAATGAAGCCATTGGGCTCTCCCGTGTCCTCCTCTGAGGATTCCTCAGAGTCCCCACGTTCATCAATAATATACCACATGTTCTTACTGCCATCACCCAGCAGCTCACCCCCAGCTCTCGGGGGATCTCCTGTGTCTCCCAGCTACTCTCCAAACAACCCCAGATTTCAGCTGGAGTCAGCCCCCCACACCCGGGAATCACCTACAAACTCACGAGCCTCACGGTGCTCCACCCCTGTGTCTTTCATCTCTTCACCCCCAGGCCTCAGGGACTCTCCTGTGGCTCCCAGTTACTCTCCAGCCATCCCCAGGTTCCTGCGGGAGTCAGCCCCATGCACCCAGGAGTCCCCCAGAGACTCACACGTCTCGGGAGAATATGAGCGGTCCCCCAGCCCTGACTCCTCAAGATTCATGCCTGCCTCACCCAGCTTCTCCCTCTCCCCTCCCAGAAACTCAGACCCAAGGGGCAGCTCCTCACCAGGGATGTGGAAGTACTCTACATCACCCCGCAGGGCTTCACCACTCTCACATCCATCATCAACAGAATTCCACAACTTTACGTTTCCCTTTCCTAACCAAGCAGGACAGTCACTCATGTCATTGTGTTCTCCCGTGTCCTCCTCTGGAGATTCTTCACAGTCACCTCATTCATCAATAATATACCATATGTTCTTACTGCCATCATCCAGCAGCTCACCCCCAGCCACCCATGACTCTCCTGTCTGTCCCAGCTACTCTCCAACTACGCCCAGATTTCAGCGGGAGTCTCTACCCCACACCCCAGAAACACCTACAAACTCACAGACCTCAGTGAGATCCTCGCCAGTCTCTCTCACGTCTTCACCCCCAGCCCTTACGGACCCTCCAGTCTGTCCCAGCTACTCTCCAACCACGCCCACATTTCAGCGCGGGTCAGTTCCAGGAACCCAGGGATCACCACCAAGCCCACCACTTTCACTGAGTTACTCCCCAGTCTCTAGCACGTCTTTATCTCCAACCCTCAGGGACTCGCCTGTCTGTCCCAGCTACTCTCCAAACACGCCCACACTTCAGCGGGAGTCCGTTGCAGGCACCCAGAAATCACCACCAAACTCACCAATTTCACTGCGTTACTCCCCAGTCTCTCTCATGTCTTCACCATCCCTCAGGGACTCTCCCGTCTGTCCCAGCTACTCTCCAACCACGCCCACATTTCAGCTGCAGTCAGCTCCAGGCACCCCGGAATCACCACCAAACTCCCCAATTTCACTCAGTTACTCCTCACTCTCTAGCACGTCTTTATCTCCAACCCTCAGGGACTCTCCTGTGTGTCCCAGCTACTCTCCAACCACGCCCACACTTCAGCGGGAGTCAGTCCCAGGCACCCAGGAAGCACCACCAAACTCACCAATTTCACTCACTTACTCTCCAGTCTCTCTCATGTCTTCAGCAGCCCTCAGGGACTCTCCTGTCTGTCCCAGCTACTCTCCAACCACGCACACATTTCAGCTGGAGTCAGTCCCAGGCACCCCGGAGTCACCACCAAACTCACCAGTTTCACTGAGGTACTCCCCGGTCTCTCTCATGTCTTCACCCCCAGCCCTCAGGGACTCTCCTGTGTGTCCCAGCTACTCTCCAACCATGCCCAGATTTCAGCGGGAGTCAGTTCCAGGCACCCAGGTATCACCACCAAACTCAGCAGTTTCGCTGAGTTACTCCCCAGTCTCTGTCATGTCTTCACCCCCAGCCCCCTGGGACTCTCCTGTCTGTCCCAGCTACTCTCCCACCACGCCCAGATTTCAGCGGCACTCAGCCTCCCACACTCCGGAATCACCTACAGACTCACAGACTTCACTGAGGTCCTCCCTGGTCTCTCTCAGGTCTTTGCCCTCAGCCCACAGGGACTCCTGTGTCTCTTTCAGCTACTCTCAAAACTTCGCTAGATTCCAGCTGGAGTCAGTTCCAGGCACCCACGATACACCACCGAACTCACGAATTTCACTGACTTACTCCCCAGTCTCCCTCATGTTCTCACCCCCAGCCCTCAAGGACTCTTCTGTCTCTCTCAGCTACACTCCGACCATCTCCAGATTTCACCTGGAGTCAGCTTCCCGCACCCAGGAATCACCTACAAACTCACGGACCTTACTGCAACCCTCCCCCATTTCTTTCACCTCTTCACCCCCTGCCTTCAGGGACTCTCCTGGGTCTCCCAGCTTCTCTCCAGCCTTCCCCACATTTCTGCCACAGTCAGCCCCAGGCACCCAGGACAACCCTAGACACTCACAGGCCTCACGAGACTATCTCCCTATGACCTGTACCTATACAGGGATGGCTCCCACGCATCCCTCAGTGACCCCAAACCCATCTCCACTTACACTCAGACACTCCCAGGGCCTGACAGCTACTCCCCGTTATTGTCCTTCAGTTCGAAGCCCTGGCCAATCTACTAGCCCACATGACGCAGTTACCTGGCCATTTCTCCACGGTTCCCGTGAGGGCCCCACACCCAGCCGCACAAGAGCCCCTCCTGCATTCCGTCCTCACACGCAGGCTTGTCCATCTACTTGCTACTGTCACACTCTTGCCAGCAGAAGAGGCCCCTGTAATGGCCGATATCACCACCCAGTCTATCCTCACCCCACAGCTGTGCAGCGGGACCCTCCTGCTGGCCCACGTGGCTGCCAGAGCCCATGCTGGCACGACGCTCCAGCAGGTCGGCGTCCCTGCGGGCCACACTACCGGTGACATGGCTAGCATGACCCTCCTTCCTGGCAGTGACACTGTTGATGTGAACCCCGGTTTCACATCTGTCATTTGTAAATAGGACCATTTTCCCTTTTCGCTCTCCCTTCCATTCACAGGGCTTCTCATTCTCTCTCTTTCTGCCTCCGTTTCAGATATTTACTCACCTTTTTCTCTCTCACTATGTCTGCCGTGGTCTCCATGAGAGTGCGCCACAGAAGATTCCCCCATTAAAAGTCATGAATTGAGTGGCTTTTAGTATACCTGTGGTGGTGCACATTCAATTTTAATTCGCAATCCATTGTAGAACGTCTTATCACCCCCGACCAGAGAAAAACCCTGTAGACATTAGTCACTCCTCATTCTGTCTCAAACCCTCTCCCTGACCCTCAGCCCTAGGTAGCAACTACCTAGTGCGATCAATCCCATATGCATAGATTTCCATATTGTGGACATTTCCTATCAACGGAATTGCACAATAGGTGAGCTGTTATGACTGACACAACACGTAGCACAATATTTTCAAGATTCATCCACATTGTAGGCTTACCCACAGGGGGAAACCATTTTTTGGGGGCTTTTAGTAACACCGGGTGTTTTCTCCTTCCTTTCGTCCTTCTTTCCTTCCTTCCTTCCTTCCTTCCTTCCTACCTTCCTTCTTTCTTTCCTTCCTTCCTTCCTCCTATTTCTCTCTTACTCCTTCTGCCCTCTCTCTTTCATATGCCTTAGGTGCATCCCACATTCTGCGTTTTTTGGGAGAAATCCTCGACAGGTGCAGGAAAATTGTGTTATTGTAACTATTTACCGCTATCTCTCTTTCACGGCTCTCCATCAGTTGTGAACATCTATTGGTTTATCCCAAGTCACTAAGCATATTTTTATTAGGTACACCTGTTTTTCCTTATACAGCTGTTTCTGGACTATAGGGTCGCATACTCATAAACCCACTGTAACTCAGAAACGCATCTAATATTCCAATAATCCCATCATAACGTTGAAAAATCATAAATCAAACCACCGTAAGTCACGGTGTGTCCGTGGATATGGGCGTCATCAATTCCATTGTATTCAGTAATGCTGTACACCATTAACAATGGCAGACTGATTGGGAGTGGATATTGATAGCATTATAAAAGTCAGTTATTAGAGGGATACTTCTTTAACCTGACTGAAGAACTGATCTAATGGCTTTAGTACAGTGCATGATTATGTGAGATGTTTTGAGACAGAGTAGTACATTTGTGAATGAAGTTTTTTCACTTAGTAGGAACCATTGTGTGTGGAAAAGTGAGAAAATTGCTTTCTGCTGTAGAGTCTGGCATTCATTGTAGACTTAAGCTTATTTTTCTGTGAGCAAATCTTATTCAATAAAATACTACTCTTTATACTAAAAAACAGAAACAGTGGTGATGTGTGGTCATTATGCTCAGCAAACTAATCCAGGGAAAGAAAACCAAACGCCACATTCTCACTTATAATGAGAGCTGAAAAATGAGATCACATGGACACAGGAAGGGGAACAACACTCACTGGGGCCTTTCGGGAGGCAGAGCGTTAAGAAAAACAGCTACTGCATGCTGGGCTTAATACCTAGGTGATGGGTTGACAGGTGCAGCGAACCACCATGGCACACGTTTACCTTAGTAACAAATCTGCACATCCTGCACATATACCCCAGAACTTAGAAACGAAACGAAACAAAAGAAAACGAAAAAGCAATAGCAAAACGCTAAAGGCAAAATAAAGTTTCAAACTCAGAACGTGACAGACCAATGTTTGGTTCCAATCATGGTTCTCAACCCAGGTGCCATAAGGCCAGGATAAAGAATTTGATTACATATTGTAAATAAGACATGCAGCAAATGACCAGAAAGATTATTCTCAACATATGTGTGTCTTCTAATTCAATGGTGACGCTATCTACCGGGACATAGCTTTAGATTCCAAAGGGCCGAGTCCCGCCAGACAGGCCTCCCACACTAATAACAATGGGAAGCCCCACGTTGTTTTACCTGTGCTTCTCAGCAACTGGCTATAAATCAGGTTGCCACCACTCCCAGATTTAGTTGCATTCATTGGCTGGAAGAGCTCACAGCACGCAGGGAAACACTTACATTTGCCGTTGTATTTTAGCGGACTTTGCCAAAAGTTCAGAAATAAATGCGGGGCCCGGCGTGTGGGGAGGGGTGCACTACCTTCCAGGAAGTGTTATCCACAAGCTCTCTGAACCCAGTCCTTTTGGGTTTTTATGGAGACCTCATTCTATAGGCATGACGGGTTAAACCATAGGCTATTGGTGATCAACTCCACCTGAGGCTCTCAACCCTCCCTGGAAATTGGGGTTGAGGCTTTGCCATTCTCAGTCTGACTAAAAGAATTTACCCAAACGGAATTTTAAAACAGATGAGCATAACTGGAATCTTAATTAGATGATTGGATTATCTGGAGCCACACCTTGATATTCCTAACCCGAGCACCCTCATCCAACGAATGCTCCTCCCAACTGGCTCCCAAGTCTCTACGTGGTTCCAGAGCAAAAGAATGTTTATACAACGCATATCTCCACCTTTTCTTCAAAGTCTTTTCCCTTACACGGAAAGACTCCTTAAACTGCCATGCATCCGGATCAGGGGGAGGTATGGTTACACCGCAGATCTGTGGATCTCCGGGGTTTGATTGTGGCAAGGATGCTGCTGGTGTCAAAACCACAACGTGGGAACCACAGAACCACTAGTTGGTTTTCAGTGTTTCAGTGCATACAATTCCTAATATATCTGGCCAAGAAAACTTGTAAGTTCTTAGATTGTCCCAAAGGTGGCGCATGAAATCAAAGCAGGAGAACAGTTTCCTAGGAGGTGTAGCCTGGGAAAGTTGGGGGTGACTGATGGAAAGGAGGAGTGAAGCTCCGCCCTTTCCGCTGCTAGGCTGCGCCCGAGGCTATTTAAACCCACCCTGGCTGGCCTGTACTCAGATCTTCGCGGAGCGGATCAGCGGCCGGAGCGGTTGGCGGACTCTGCGTTGACTTGGAGCTCACAGCGTCTTGCGACTTGGAAGCGGATTCAGAGGACAGGACAGAACACTTGGGCAAGTGAATCTCTGTCTGTCTGTCTGTCTGTCTGTCTCATTGGTTGGTTGATTTCCATTTTCTTAAGGGGCACATACCTCACACCGCACCCACACACACACACGCACACACACTCCTTCCTTCTGCGAGTTAGAAAATTAGTAGGGGCCCCTGGGAGCTGCAGGTTTCCTAATCATGTCTGCACCTAAGAACAGTAGGGTCTTGTCCGGCTCTTCTTATGAACGGTCCCCCAGCACGGACTCCGCAAGGTCCATGCGAGCCTCACCCAGCTTCTCCCTCTCCCCTCTCAGAAACTCAGGCTTCAGGGGAAGCTCCTCACCAGGGATCCGGAGCTACCATTCACCATCCCCTAGGGCTTCACCACACTCACCTCTGTCATCACCAGAATCCCACAAGCTCCCATTTCCCTGTCCTCACCGTGATGGGCAATCAATGAAGCCATTGGGCTCCCCTGTGTCCTCCTCTGAGGATTCCTCAGAGTCCCCACGTTCATCAATAATATACCACATGTTCTTACTGCCATCACCCAGCAGCTCACCCCCAGCTCTCGGGGGATCTCCTGTGTCTCCCAGCTACTCTCCAAACAACCCCAGATTTCAGCTGGAGTCAGCCCCCCACACCCGGGAATCACCTACAAACTCACGAGCCTCACGGTGCTCCACCCCTGTGTCTTTCATCTCTTCACCCCCAGGCCTCAGGGACTCTCCTGTGGCTCCCAGTTACTCTCCAGCCATCCCCAGGTTCCTGCGGGAGTCAGCCCCATGCACCCAGGAGTCCCCCAGAGACTCACACGTCTCGGGAGAATATGAGCGGTCCCCCAGCCCTGACTCCTCAAGATTCATGCCTGCCTCACCCAGCTTCTCCCTCTCCCCTCCCAGAAACTCAGACCCAAGGGGCAGCTCCTCACCAGGGATGTGGAAGTACTCTACATCACCCCGCAGGGCTTCACCACTCTCACATCCATCATCAACAGAATTCCACAACTTTACGTTTCCCTTTCCTAACCAAGCAGGACAGTCACTCATGTCATTGTGTTCTCCCGTGTCCTCCTCTGGAGATTCTTCACAGTCACCTCATTCATCAATAATATACCATATGTTCTTACTGCCATCATCCAGCAGCTCACCCCCAGCCACCCATGACTCTCCTGTCTGTCCCAGCTACTCTCCAACTACGCCCAGATTTCAGCGGGAGTCTCTACCCCACACCCCAGAAACACCTACAAACTCACAGACCTCAGTGAGATCCTCGCCAGTCTCTCTCACGTCTTCACCCCCAGCCCTTACGGACCCTCCAGTCTGTCCCAGCTACTCTCCAACCACGCCCACATTTCAGCGCGGGTCAGTTCCAGGAACCCAGGGATCACCACCAAGCCCACCACTTTCACTGAGTTACTCCCCAGTCTCTAGCACGTCTTTATCTCCAACCCTCAGGGACTCGCCTGTCTGTCCCAGCTACTCTCCAAACACGCCCACACTTCAGCGGGAGTCCGTTGCAGGCACCCAGAAATCACCACCAAACTCACCAATTTCACTGCGTTACTCCCCAGTCTCTCTCATGTCTTCACCATCCCTCAGGGACTCTCCCGTCTGTCCCAGCTACTCTCCAACCACGCCCACATTTCAGCTGCAGTCAGCTCCAGGCACCCCGGAATCACCACCAAACTCCCCAATTTCACTCAGTTACTCCTCACTCTCTAGCACGTCTTTATCTCCAACCCTCAGGGACTCTCCTGTGTGTCCCAGCTACTCTCCAACCACGCCCACACTTCAGCGGGAGTCAGTCCCAGGCACCCAGGAAGCACCACCAAACTCACCAATTTCACTCACTTACTCTCCAGTCTCTCTCATGTCTTCAGCAGCCCTCAGGGACTCTCCTGTCTGTCCCAGCTACTCTCCAACCACGCACACATTTCAGCTGGAGTCAGTCCCAGGCACCCCGGAGTCACCACCAAACTCACCAGTTTCACTGAGGTACTCCCCGGTCTCTCTCATGTCTTCACCCCCAGCCCTCAGGGACTCTCCTGTGTGTCCCAGCTACTCTCCAACCATGCCCAGATTTCAGCGGGAGTCAGTTCCAGGCACCCAGGTATCACCACCAAACTCAGCAGTTTCGCTGAGTTACTCCCCAGTCTCTGTCATGTCTTCACCCCCAGCCCCCTGGGACTCTCCTGTCTGTCCCAGCTACTCTCCCACCACGCCCAGATTTCAGCGGCACTCAGCCTCCCACACTCCGGAATCACCTACAGACTCACAGACTTCACTGAGGTCCTCCCTGGTCTCTCTCAGGTCTTTGCCCTCAGCCCACAGGGACTCCTGTGTCTCTTTCAGCTACTCTCAAAACTTCGCTAGATTCCAGCTGGAGTCAGTTCCAGGCACCCACGATACACCACCGAACTCACGAATTTCACTGACTTACTCCCCAGTCTCCCTCATGTTCTCACCCCCAGCCCTCAAGGACTCTTCTGTCTCTCTCAGCTACACTCCGACCATCTCCAGATTTCACCTGGAGTCAGCTTCCCGCACCCAGGAATCACCTACAAACTCACGGACCTTACTGCAACCCTCCCCCATTTCTTTCACCTCTTCACCCCCTGCCTTCAGGGACTCTCCTGGGTCTCCCAGCTTCTCTCCAGCCTTCCCCACATTTCTGCCACAGTCAGCCCCAGGCACCCAGGACAACCCTAGACACTCACAGGCCTCACGAGACTATCTCCCTATGACCTGTACCTATACAGGGATGGCTCCCACGCATCCCTCAGTGACCCCAAACCCATCTCCACTTACACTCAGACACTCCCAGGGCCTGACAGCTACTCCCCGTTATTGTCCTTCAGTTCGAAGCCCTGGCCAATCTACTAGCCCACATGACGCAGTTACCTGGCCATTTCTCCACGGTTCCCGTGAGGGCCCCACACCCAGCCGCACAAGAGCCCCTCCTGCATTCCGTCCTCACACGCAGGCTTGTCCATCTACTTGCTACTGTCACACTCTTGCCAGCAGAAGAGGCCCCTGTAATGGGCGATATCACCACCCAGTCTATCCTCACCCCACAGCTGTGCAGCGGGACCCTCCTGCTGGCCCACGTGGCTGCCAGAGCCCATGCTGGCACGACGCTCCAGCAGGTCGGCGTCCCTGCGGGCCACACTACCGGTGACATGGCTAGCATGACCCTCCTTCCTGGCAGTGACACTGTTGATGTGAACCCCGGTTTCACATCTGTCATTTGTAAATAGGACCATTTTCCCTTTTCGCTCTCCCTTCCATTCACAGGGCTTCTCATTCTCTCTCTTTCTGCCTCCGTTTCAGATATTTACTCACCTTTTTCTCTCTCACTATGTCTGCCGTGGTCTCCATGAGAGTGCGCCACAGAAGATTCCCCCATTAAAAGTCATGAATTGAGTGGCTTTTAGTATACCTGTGGTGGTGCACATTCAATTTTAATTCGCAATCCATTGTAGAACGTCTTATCACCCCCGACCAGAGAAAAACCCTGTAGACATTAGTCACTCCTCATTCTGTCTCAAACCCTCTCCCTGACCCTCAGCCCTAGGTAGCAACTACCTAGTGCGATCAATCCCATATGCATAGATTTCCATATTGTGGACATTTCCTATCAACGGAATTGCACAATAGGTGAGCTGTTATGACTGACACAACACGTAGCACAATATTTTCAAGACTCATCCACATTGTAGGCTTACCCACAGGGGGAAACCATTTTTTGGGGGGTTTTAGTAACACCGGGTGTTTTCTCCTTCCTTTCGTCCTTCTTTCCTTCCTTCTTTCCTTCCTTCCTTCCTTCCTTCCTTCCTTCCTACCTTCCTTCTTTCTTTCCTTCCTTCCTTCCTTCCTCCTATTTCTCTCTTACTCCTTCTGCCCTCTCTCTTTCATATGCCTTAGGTGCATCCCACATTCTGCGTTTTTTGGGAGAAATCCTCGACAGGTGCAGGAAAATTGTGTTATTGTAACTATTTACCGCTATCTCTCTTTCACGGCTCTCCATCAGTTGTGAACATCTATTGGTTTATCCCAAGTCACTAAGCATATTTTTATTAGGTACACCTGTTTTTCCTTATACAGCTGTTTCTGGACTATAGGGTCGCATACTCATAAACCCACTGTAACTCAGAAACGCATCTAATATTCCAATAATCCCATCATAACGTTGAAAAATCATAAATCAAACCACCGTAAGTCACGGTGTGTCCGTGGATATGGGCGTCATCAATTCCATTGTATTCAGTAATGCTGTACACCATTAACAATGGCAGACTGATTGGGAGTGGATATTGATAGCATTATAAAAGTCAGTTATTAGAGGGATACTTCTTTAACCTGACTGAAGAACTGATCTAATGGCTTTAGTACAGTGCATGATTATGTGAGATGTTTTGAGACAGAGTAGTACATTTGTGAATGAAGTTTTTTCACTTAGTAGGAACCATTGTGTGTGGAAAAGTGAGAAAATTGCTTTCTGCTGTAGAGTCTGGCATTCATTGTAGACTTAAGCTTATTTTTCTGTGAGCAAATCTTATTCAATAAAATACTACTCTTTATACTAAAAAACAGAAACAGTGGTGATGTGTGGTCATTATGCTCAGCAAACTAATCCAGGGAAAGAAAACCAAACGCCACATTCTCACTTATAATGAGAGCTGAAAAATGAGATCACATGGACACAGGAAGGGGAACAACACTCACTGGGGCCTTTCGGGAGGCAGAGCGTTAAGAAAAACAGCTACTGCATGCTGGGCTTAATACCTAGGTGATGGGTTGACAGGTGCAGCGAACCACCATGGCACACGTTTACCTTAGTAACAAATCTGCACATCCTGCACATATACCCCAGAACTTAGAAACGAAACGAAACAAAAGAAAACGAAAAAGCAATAGCAAAACGCTAAAGGCAAAATAAAGTTTCAAACTCAGAACGTGACAGACCAATGTTTGGTTCCAATCATGGTTCTCAACCCAGGTGCCATAAGGCCAGGATAAAGAATTTGATTACATATTGTAAATAAGACATGCAGCAAATGACCAGAAAGATTATTCTCAACATATGTGTGTCTTCTAATTCAATGGTGACGCTATCTACCGGGACATAGCTTTAGATTCCAAAGGGCCGAGTCCCGCCAGACAGGCCTCCCACACTAATAACAATGGGAAGCCCCACGTTGTTTTACCTGTGCTTCTCAGCAACTGGCTATAAATCAGGTTGCCACCACTCCCAGATTTAGTTGCATTCATTGGCTGGAAGAGCTCACAGCACGCAGGGAAACACTTACATTTGCCGTTGTATTTTAGCGGACTTTGCCAAAAGTTCAGAAATAAATGCGGGGCCCGGCGTGTGGGGAGGGGTGCACTACCTTCCAGGAAGTGTTATCCACAAGCTCTCTGAACCCAGTCCTTTTGGGTTTTTATGGAGACCTCATTCTATAGGCATGACGGGTTAAACCATAGGCTATTGGTGATCAACTCCACCTGAGGCTCTCAACCCTCCCTGGAAATTGGGGTTGAGGCTTTGCCATTCTCAGTCTGACTAAAAGAATTTACCCAAACGGAATTTTAAAACAGATGAGCATAACTGGAATCTTAATTAGATGATTGGATTATCTGGAGCCACACCTTGATATTCCTAACCCGAACACCCTCATCCAACGAATGCTCCTCCCAACTGGCTCCCAAGTCTCTACGTGGTTCCAGAGCAAAAGAATGTTTATACAACGCATATCTCCACCTTTTCTTCAAAGTCTTTTCCCTTACACGGAAAGACTCCTTAAACTGCCATGCATCCGGATCAGGGGGAGGTATGGTTACACCGCAGATCTGTGGATCTCCGGGGTTTGATTGTGGCAAGGATGCTGCTGGTGTCAAAACCACAACGTGGGAACCACAGAACCACTAGTTGGTTTTCAGTGTTTCAGTGCATACAATTCCTAATATATCTGGCCAAGAAAACTTGTAAGTTCTTAGATTGTCCCAAAGGTGGCGCATGAAATCAAAGCAGGAGAACAGTTTCCTAGGAGGTGTAGCCTGGGAAAGTTGGGGGTGACTGATGGAAAGGAGGAGTGAAGCTCCGCCCTTTCCGCTGCTAGGCTGCGCCCGAGGCTATTTAAACCCACCCTGGCTGGCCTGTACTCAGATCTTCGCGGAGCGGATCAGCGGCCGGAGCGGTTGGCGGACTCTGCGTTGACTTGGAGCTCACAGCGTCTTGCGACTTGGAAGCGGATTCAGAGGACAGGACAGAACACTTGGGCAAGTGAATCTCTGTCTGTCTGTCTGTCTGTCTGTCTCATTGGTTGGTTGATTTCCATTTTCTTAAGGGGCACATACCTCACACCGCACACACACACACACACGCACACACACTCCTTCCTTCTGCGAGTTAGAAAATTAGTAGGGGCCCCTGGGAGCTGCAGGTTTCCTAATCATGTCTGCACCTAAGAACAGTAGGGTCTTGTCCGGCTCTTCTTATGAACGGTCCCCCAGCACGGACTCCGCAAGGTCCATGCGAGCCTCACCCAGCTTCTCCCTCTCCCCTCTCAGAAACTCAGGCTTCAGGGGAAGCTCCTCACCAGGGATCCGGAGCTACCATTCACCATCCCCTAGGGCTTCACCACACTCACCTCTGTCATCACCAGAATCCCACAAGCTCCCATTTCCCTGTCCTCACCGTGATGGGCAATCAATGAAGCCATTGGGCTCCCCTGTGTCCTCCTCTGAGGATTCCTCAGAGTCCCCACGTTCATCAATAATATACCACGTGTTCTTACTGCCATCACCCAGCAGCTCACCCCCAGCTCTCGGGGGATCTCCTGTGTCTCCCAGCTACTCTCCAAACAACCCCAGATTTCAGCTGGAGTCAGCCCCCCACACCCGGGAATCACCTACAAACTCACGAGCCTCACGGTGCTCCACCCCTGTGTCTTTCATCTCTTCACCCCCAGGCCTCAGGGACTCTCCTGTGGCTCCCAGTTACTCTCCAGCCATCCCCAGGTTCCTGCGGGAGTCAGCCCCATGCACCCAGGAGTCCCCCAGAGACTCACACGTCTCGGGAGAATATGAGCGGTCCCCCAGCCCTGACTCCTCAAGATTCATGCCTGCCTCACCCAGCTTCTCCCTCTCCCCTCCCAGAAACTCAGACCCAAGGGGCAGCTCCTCACCAGGGATGTGGAAGTACTCTACATCACCCCGCAGGGCTTCACCACTCTCACATCCATCATCAACAGAATTCCACAACTTTACGTTTCCCTTTCCTAACCAAGCAGGACAGTCACTCATGTCATTGTGTTCTCCCGTGTCCTCCTCTGGAGATTCTTCACAGTCACCTCATTCATCAATAATATACCATATGTTCTTACTGCCATCATCCAGCAGCTCACCCCCAGCCACCCATGACTCTCCTGTCTGTCCCAGCTACTCTCCAACTACGCCCAGATTTCAGCGGGAGTCTCTACCCCACACCCCAGAAACACCTACAAACTCACAGACCTCAGTGAGATCCTCGCCAGTCTCTCTCACGTCTTCACCCCCAGCCCTTACGGACCCTCCAGTCTGTCCCAGCTACTCTCCAACCACGCCCACATTTCAGCGCGGGTCAGTTCCAGGAACCCAGGGATCACCACCAAGCCCACCACTTTCACTGAGTTACTCCCCAGTCTCTAGCACGTCTTTATCTCCAACCCTCAGGGACTCGCCTGTCTGTCCCAGCTACTCTCCAAACACGCCCACACTTCAGCGGGAGTCCGTTGCAGGCACCCAGAAATCACCACCAAACTCACCAATTTCACTGCGTTACTCCCCAGTCTCTCTCATGTCTTCACCATCCCTCAGGGACTCTCCCGTCTGTCCCAGCTACTCTCCAACCACGCCCACATTTCAGCTGCAGTCAGCTCCAGGCACCCCGGAATCACCACCAAACTCCCCAATTTCACTCAGTTACTCCTCACTCTCTAGCACGTCTTTATCTCCAACCCTCAGGGACTCTCCTGTGTGTCCCAGCTACTCTCCAACCACGCCCACACTTCAGCGGGAGTCAGTCCCAGGCACCCAGGAAGCACCACCAAACTCACCAATTTCACTCACTTACTCTCCAGTCTCTCTCATGTCTTCAGCAGCCCTCAGGGACTCTCCTGTCTGTCCCAGCTACTCTCCAACCACGCACACATTTCAGCTGGAGTCAGTCCCAGGCACCCCGGAGTCACCACCAAACTCACCAGTTTCACTGAGGTACTCCCCGGTCTCTCTCATGTCTTCACCCCCAGCCCTCAGGGACTCTCCTGTGTGTCCCAGCTACTCTCCAACCATGCCCAGATTTCAGCGGGAGTCAGTTCCAGGCACCCAGGTATCACCACCAAACTCAGCAGTTTCGCTGAGTTACTCCCCAGTCTCTGTCATGTCTTCACCCCCAGCCCCCTGGGACTCTCCTGTCTGTCCCAGCTACTCTCCCACCACGCCCAGATTTCAGCGGCACTCAGCCTCCCACACTCCGGAATCACCTACAGACTCACAGACTTCACTGAGGTCCTCCCTGGTCTCTCTCAGGTCTTTGCCCTCAGCCCACAGGGACTCCTGTGTCTCTTTCAGCTACTCTCAAAACTTCGCTAGATTCCAGCTGGAGTCAGTTCCAGGCACCCACGATACACCACCGAACTCACGAATTTCACTGACTTACTCCCCAGTCTCCCTCATGTTCTCACCCCCAGCCCTCAAGGACTCTTCTGTCTCTCTCAGCTACACTCCGACCATCTCCAGATTTCACCTGGAGTCAGCTTCCCGCACCCAGGAATCACCTACAAACTCACGGACCTTACTGCAACCCTCCCCCATTTCTTTCACCTCTTCACCCCCTGCCTTCAGGGACTCTCCTGGGTCTCCCAGCTTCTCTCCAGCCTTCCCCACATTTCTGCCACAGTCAGCCCCAGGCACCCAGGACAACCCTAGACACTCACAGGCCTCACGAGACTATCTCCCTATGACCTGTACCTATACAGGGATGGCTCCCACGCATCCCTCAGTGACCCCAAACCCATCTCCACTTACACTCAGACACTCCCAGGGCCTGACAGCTACTCCCCGTTATTGTCCTTCAGTTCGAAGCCCTGGCCAATCTACTAGCCCACATGACGCAGTTACCTGGCCATTTCTCCACGGTTCCCGAGAGGGCCCCACACCCAGCCGCACAAGAGCCCCTCCTGCATTCCGTCCTCACACGCAGGCTTGTCCATCTACTTGCTACTGTCACACTCTTGCCAGCAGAAGAGGCCCCTGTAATGGGCGATATCACCACCCAGTCTATCCTCACCCCACAGCTGTGCAGCGGGACCCTCCTGCTGGCCCACGTGGCTGCCAGAGCCCATGCTGGCACGACGCTCCAGCAGGTCGGCGTCCCTGCGGGCCACACTACCGGTGACATGGCTAGCATGACCCTCCTTCCTGGCAGTGACACTGTTGATGTGAACCCCGGTTTCACATCTGTCATTTGTAAATAGGACCATTTTCCCTTTTCGCTCTCCCTTCCATTCACAGGGCTTCTCATTCTCTCTCTTTCTGCCTCCGTTTCAGATATTTACTCACCTTTTTCTCTCTCACTATGTCTGCCGTGGTCTCCATGAGAGTGCGCCACAGAAGATTCCCCCATTAAAAGTCATGAATTGAGTGGCTTTTAGTATACCTGTGGTGGTGCACATTCAATTTTAATTCGCAATCCATTGTAGAACGTCTTATCACCCCCGACCAGAGAAAAACCCTGTAGACATTAGTCACTCCTCATTCTGTCTCAAACCCTCTCCCTGACCCTCAGCCCTAGGTAGCAACTACCTAGTGCGATCAATCCCATATGCATAGATTTCCATATTGTGGACATTTCCTATCAACGGAATTGCACAATAGGTGAGCTGTTATGACTGACACAACACGTAGCACAATATTTTCAAGATTCATCCACATTGTAGGCTTACCCACAGGGGGAAACCATTTTTTGGGGGGTTTTAGTAACACCGGGTGTTTTCTCCTTCCTTTCGTCCTTCTTTCCTTCCTTCTTTCCTTCCTTCCTTCCTTCCTTCCTTCCTTCCTTCCTACCTTCCTTCTTTCTTTCCTTCCTTCCTTCCTTCCTCCTATTTCTCTCTTACTCCTTCTGCCCTCTCTCTTTCATATGCCTTAGGTGCATCCCACATTCTGCGTTTTTTGGGAGAAATCCTCGACAGGTGCAGGAAAATTGTGTTATTGTAACTATTTACCGCTATCTCTCTTTCACGGCTCTCCATCAGTTGTGAACATCTATTGGTTTATCCCAAGTCACTAAGCATATTTTTATTAGGTACACCTGTTTTTCCTTATACAGCTGTTTCTGGACTATAGGGTCGCATACTCATAAACCCACTGTAACTCAGAAACGCATCTAATATTCCAATAATCCCATCATAACGTTGAAAAATCATAAATCAAACCACCGTAAGTCACGGTGTGTCCGTGGATATGGGCGTCATCAATTCCATTGTATTCAGTAATGCTGTACACCATTAACAATGGCAGACTGATTGGGAGTGGATATTGATAGCATTATAAGTGTCAGTTATTAGAGGGATACTTCTTTAACCTGACTGAAGAACTGATCTAATGGCTTTAGTACAGTGCATGATTATGTGAGATGTTTTGAGACAGAGTAGTACATTTGTGAATGAAGTTTTTTCACTTAGTAGGAACCATTGTGTGTGGAAAAGTGAGAAAATTGCTTTCTGCTGTAGAGTCTGGCATTCATTGTAGACTTAAGCTTATTTTTCTGTGAGCAAATCTTATTCAATAAAATACTACTCTTTATACTAAAAAACAGAAACAGTGGTGATGTGTGGTCATTATGCTCAGCAAACTAATCCAGGGAAAGAAAACCAAACGCCACATTCTCACTTATAATGAGAGCTGAAAAATGAGATCACATGGACACAGGAAGGGGAACAACACTCACTGGGGCCTTTCGGGAGGCAGAGCGTTAAGAAAAACAGCTACTGCATGCTGGGCTTAATACCTAGGTGATGGGTTGACAGGTGCAGCGAACCACCATGGCACACGTTTACCTTAGTAACAAATCTGCACATCCTGCACATATACCCCAGAACTTAGAAACGAAACGAAACAAAAGAAAACGAAAAAGCAATAGCAAAACGCTAAAGGCAAAATAAAGTTTCAAACTCAGAACGTGACAGACCAATGTTTGGTTCAAATCATGGTTCTCAACCCAGGTGCCATAAGGCCAGGATAAAGAATTTGATTACATATTGTAAATAAGACATGCAGCAAATGACCAGAAAGATTATTCTCAACATATGTGTGTCTTCTAATTCAATGGTGACGCTATCTACCGGGACATAGCTTTAGATTCCAAAGGGCCGAGTCCCGCCAGACAGGCCTCCCACACTAATAACAATGGGAAGCCCCACGTTGTTTTACCTGTGCTTCTCAGCAACTGGCTATAAATCAGGTTGCCACCACTCCCAGATTTAGTTGCATTCATTGGCTGGAAGAGCTCACAGCACGCAGGGAAACACTTACATTTGCCGTTGTATTTTAGCGGACTTTGCCAAAAGTTCAGAAATAAATGCGGGGCCCGGCGTGTGGGGAGGGGTGCACTACCTTCCAGGAAGTGTTATCCACAAGCTCTCTGAACCCAGTCCTTTTGGGTTTTTATGGAGACCTCATTCTATAGGCATGACGGGTTAAACCATAGGCTATTGGTGATCAACTCCACCTGAGGCTCTCAACCCTCCCTGGAAATTGGGGTTAAGGCTTTGCCATTCTCAGTCTGACTAAAAGAATTTACCCAAACGGAATTTTAAAACAGATGAGCATAACTGGAATCTTAATTAGATGATTGGATTATCTGGAGCCACACCTTGATATTCCTAACCCGAGCACCCTCATCCAACGAATGCTCCACCCAACTGGCTCCCAAGTCTCTACGTGGTTCCAGAGCAAAAGAATGTTTCTACAACGCATATCTCCACCTTTTCTTCAAAGTCTTTTCCCTTACACGGAAAGACTCCTTAAACTGCCATGCATCCGGATCAGGGGGAGGTATGGTTACACCGCAGATCTGTGGATCTCCGGGGTTTGATTGTGGCAAGGATGCTGCTGGTGTCAAAACCACAACGTGGGAACCACAGAACCACTAGTTGGTTTTCAGTGTTTCAGTGCATACAATTCCTAATATATCTGGCCAAGAAAACTTGTAAGTTCTTAGATTGTCCCAAAGGTGGCGCATGAAATCAAAGCGGGAGAACAGTTTCCTACGAGGTGTAGCCTGGGAAAGTTGGGGGTGCCTGATGGAAAGGAGGAGTGAAGCTCCGCCCTTTCCGCTGCTAGGCTGCGCCCGAGGCCATTTAAACCCACCCTGGCTGGCCTGTACTCAGATCTTCGCGGAGCGGATCAGCGGCCGGAGCGGTTGGCGGACTCTGCGTTGACTTGGAGCTCACAGCGTCTTGCGACTTGGAAGCGGATTCAGAGGACAGGACAGAACACTTGGGCAAGTGAATCTCTGTCTGTCTGTCTGTCTGTCTGACTGTCTGTCTCATTGGTTGGTTGATTTCCATTTTCTTAAGGGGCACATACCTCACACCGCACACACACACACACACGCACACACACTCCTTCCTTCTGCGAGTTAGAAAATTAGTAGGGGCCCCTGGGAGCTGCAGGTTTCCTAATCATGTCTGCACCTAAGAACAGTAGGGTCTTGTCCGGCTCTTCCTATGAACGGTCCCCCAGCACGGACTCCCCAAGGTCCATGCGAGCCTCACCCAGCTTCTCCCTCTCCCCTCTCAGAAACTCAGGCTTCAGGGGAAGCTCCTCACCAGGGATCCGGAGCTACCATTCACCATCCCCTAGGGCTTCACCACACTCACCTCTGTCATCACCAGAATCCCACAAGCTCCCATTTCCCTGTCCTCACCGTGATGGGCAATCAATGAAGCCATTGGGCTCTCCCGTGTCCTCCTCTGAGGATTCCTCAGAGTCCCCACGTTCATCAATAATATACCACATGTTCTTACTGCCATCACCCAGCAGCTCACCCCCAGCTCTCGGGGGATCTCCTGTGTCTCCCAGCTACTCTCCAAACAACCCCAGATTTCAGCTGGAGTCAGCCCCCCACACCCGGGAATCACCTACAAACTCACGAGCCTCACGGTGCTCCACCCCTGTGTCTTTCATCTCTTCACCCCCAGGCCTCAGGGACTCTCCTGTGGCTCCCAGTTACTCTCCAGCCATCCCCAGGTTCCTGCGGGAGTCAGCCCCATGCACCCAGGAGTCCCCCAGAGACTCACACGTCTCGGGAGAATATGAGCGGTCCCCCAGCCCTGACTCCTCAAGATTCATGCCTGCCTCACCCAGCTTCTCCCTCTCCCCTCCCAGAAACTCAGACCCAAGGGGCAGCTCCTCACCAGGGATGTGGAAGTACTCTACATCACCCCGCAGGGCTTCACCACTCTCACATCCATCATCGACAGAATTCCACAACTTTACGTTTCCCTTTCCTAACCAAGCAGGACAGTCACTCATGTCATTGTGTTCTCCCGTGTCCTCCTCTGGAGATTCTTCACAGTCACCTCATTCATCAATAATATACCATATGTTCTTACTGCCATCATCCAGCAGCTCACCCCCAGCCACCCATGACTCTCCTGTCTGTCCCAGCTACTCTCCAACTACGCCCAGATTTCAGCGGGAGTCTCTACCCCACACCCCAGAAACACCTACAAACTCACAGACCTCAGTGAGATCCTCGCCAGTCTCTCTCACGTCTTCACCCCCAGCCCTTACGGACCCTCCAGTCTGTCCCAGCTACTCTCCAACCACGCCCACATTTCAGCGCGGGTCAGTTCCAGGAACCCAGGGATCACCACCAAGCCCACCACTTTCACTGAGTTACTCCCCAGTCTCTAGCACGTCTTTATCTCCAACCCTCAGGGACTCGCCTGTCTGTCCCAGCTACTCTCCAAACACGCCCACACTTCAGCGGGAGTCCGTTGCAGGCACCCAGAAATCACCACCAAACTCACCAATTTCACTGCGTTACTCCCCAGTCTCTCTCATGTCTTCACCATCCCTCAGGGACTCTCCCGTCTGTCCCAGCTACTCTCCAACCACGCACGCATTTCAGCTGGAGTCAGTCCCAGGCACCCCGGAGTCACCACCAAACTCACCAGTTTCACTGAGGTACTCCCCGGTCTCTCTCATGTCTTCACCCCCAGCCCTCAGGGACTCTCCTGTGTGTCCCAGCTACTCTCCAACCATGCCCAGATTTCAGCGGGAGTCAGTTCCAGGCACCCAGGTATCACCACCAAACTCAGCAGTTTCGCTGAGTTACTCCCCAGTCTCTGTCATGTCTTCACCCCCAGCCCCCTGGGACTCTCCTGTCTGTCCCAGCTACTCTCCCACCACGCCCAGATTTCAGCGGCACTCAGCCTCCCACACTCCGGAATCACCTACAGACTCACAGACTTCACTGAGGTCCTCCCTGGTCTCTCTCAGGTCTTTGCCCTCAGCCCACAGGGACTCCTGTGTCTCTTTCAGCTACTCTCAAAACTTCGCTAGATTCCAGCTGGAGTCAGTTCCAGGCACCCACGATACACCACCGAACTCACGAATTTCACTGACTTACTCCCCAGTCTCCCTCATGTTCTCACCCCCAGCCCTCAAGGACTCTTCTGTCTCTCTCAGCTACACTCCGACCATCTCCAGATTTCACCTGGAGTCAGCTTCCCGCACCCAGGAATCACCTACAAACTCACGGACCTTACTGCAACCCTCCCCCATTTCTTTCACCTCTTCACCCCCTGCCTTCAGGGACTCTCCTGGGTCTCCCAGCTTCTCTCCAGCCTTCCCCACATTTCTGCCACAGTCAGCCCCAGGCACCCAGGACAACCCTAGACACTCACAGGCCTCACGAGACTATCTCCCTATGACCTGTACCTATACAGGGATGGCTCCCACGCATCCCTCAGTGACCCCAAACCCATCTCCACTTACACTCAGACACTCCCAGGGCCTGACAGCTACTCCCCGTTATTGTCCTTCAGTTCGAAGCCCTGGCCAATCTACTAGCCCACATGACGCAGTTACCTGGCCATTTCTCCACGGTTCCCGTGAGGGCCCCACACCCAGCCGCACAAGAGCCCCTCCTGCATTCCGTCCTCACACGCAGGCTTGTCCATCTACTTGCTACTGTCACACTCTTGCCAGCAGAAGAGGCCCCTGTAATGGCCGATATCACCACCCAGTCTATCCTCACCCCACAGCTGTGCAGCGGGACCCTCCTGCTGGCCCACGTGGCTGCCAGAGCCCATGCTGGCACGACGCTCCAGCAGGTCGGCGTCCCTGCGGGCCACACTACCGGTGACATGGCTAGCATGACCCTCCTTCCTGGCAGTGACACTGTTGATGTGAACCCCGGTTTCACATCTGTCATTTGTAAATAGGACCATTTTCCCTTTTCGCTCTCCCTTCCATTCACAGGGCTTCTCATTCTCTCTCTTTCTGCCTCCGTTTCAGATATTTACTCACCTTTTTCTCCCTCACTATGTCTGCCGTGGTCTCCATGAGAGTGCGCCACAGAAGATTCCCCCATTAAAAGTCATGAATTGAGTGGCTTTTAGTATACCTGTGGTGGTGCACATTCAATTTTAATTCGCAATCCATTGTAGAACGTCTTATCACCCCCGACCAGAGAAAAACCCTGTAGACATTAGTCACTCCTCATTCTGTCTCAAACCCTCTCCCTGACCCTCAGCCCTAGGTAGCAACTACCTAGTGCGATCAATCCCATATGCATAGATTTCCATATTGTGGACATTTCCTATCAACGGAATTGCACAATAGGTGAGCTGTTATGACTGACACAACACGTAGCACAATATTTTCAAGATTCATCCACATTGTAGGCTTACCCACAGGGGGAAACCATTTTTTGGGGGCTTTTAGTAACACCGGGTGTTTTCTCCTTCCTTTCGTCCTTCTTTCCTTCCTTCCTTCCTTCCTTCCTTCCTACCTTCCTTCTTTCTTTCCTTCCTTCCTTCCTCCTATTTCTCTCTTACTCCTTCTGCCCTCTCTCTTTCATATGCCTTAGGTGCATCCCACATTCTGCGTTTTTTGGGAGAAATCCTCGACAGGTGCAGGAAAATTGTGTTATTGTAACTATTTACCGCTATCTCTCTTTCACGGCTCTCCATCAGTTGTGAACATCTATTGGTTTATCCCAAGTCACTAAGCATATTTTTATTAGGTACACCTGTTTTTCCTTATACAGCTGTTTCTGGAGTATAGGGTCGCATACTCATAAACCCACTGTAACTCAGAAACGCATCTAATATTCCAATAATCCCATCATAACGTTGAAAAATCATAAATCAAACCACCGTAAGTCACGGTGTGTCCGTGGATATGGGCGTCATCAATTCCATTGTATTCAGTAATGCTGTACACCATTAACAATGGCAGACTGATTGGGAGTGGATATTGATAGCATTATAAGTGTCAGTTATTAGAGGGATACTTCTTTAACCTGACTGAAGAACTGATCTAATGGCTTTAGTACAGTGCATGATTATGTGAGATGTTTTGAGACAGAGTAGTACATTTGTGAATGAAGTTTTTTCACTTAGTAGGAACCATTGTGTGTGGAAAAGTGAGAAAATTGCTTTCTGCTGTAGAGTCTGGCATTCATTGTAGACTTAAGCTTATTTTTCTGTGAGCAAATCTTATTCAATAAAATACTACTCTTTATACTAAAAAACAGAAACAGTGGTGATGTGTGGTCATTATGCTCAGCAAACTAATCCAGGGAAAGAAAACCAAACGCCACATTCTCACTTATAATGAGAGCTGAAAAATGAGATCACATGGACACAGGAAGGGGAACAACACTCACTGGGGCCTTTCGGGAGGCAGAGCGTTAAGAAAAACAGCTACTGCATGCTGGGCTTAATACCTAGGTGATGGGTTGACAGGTGCAGCGAACCACCATGGCACACGTTTACCTTAGTAACAAATCTGCACATCCTGCACATATACCCCAGAACTTAGAAACGAAACGAAACAAAAGAAAACGAAAAAGCAATAGCAAAACGCTAAAGGCAAAATAAAGTTTCAAACTCAGAACGTGACAGACCAATGTTTGGTTCAAATCATGGTTCTCAACCCAGGTGCCATAAGGCCAGGATAAAGAATTTGATTACATATTGTAAATAAGACATGCAGCAAATGACCAGAAAGATTATTCTCAACATATGTGTGTCTTCTAATTCAATGGTGACGCTATCTACCGGGACATAGCTTTAGATTCCAAAGGGCCGAGTCCCGCCAGACAGGCCTCCCACACTAATAACAATGGGAAGCCCCACGTTGTTTTACCTGTGCTTCTCAGCAACTGGCTATAAATCAGGTTGCCACCACTCCCAGATTTAGTTGCATTCATTGGCTGGAAGAGCTCACAGCACGCAGGGAAACACTTACATTTGCCGTTGTATTTTAGCGGACTTTGCCAAAAGTTCAGAAATAAATGCGGGGCCCGGCGTGTGGGGAGGGGTGCACTACCTTCCAGGAAGTGTTATCCACAAGCTCTCTGAACCCAGTCCTTTTGGGTTTTTATGGAGACCTCATTCTATAGGCATGACGGGTTAAACCATAGGCTATTGGTGATCAACTCCACCTGAGGCTCTCAACCCTCCCTGGAAATTGGGGTTGAGGCTTTGCCATTCTCAGTCTGACTAAAAGAATTTACCCAAACGGAATTTTAAAACAGATGAGCATAACTGGAATCTTAATTAGATGATTGGATTATCTGGAGCCACACCTTGATATTCCTAACCCGAGCACCCTCATCCAATGAATGCTCCTCCCAACTGGCTCCCAAGTCTCTACGTGGTTCCAGAGCAAAAGAATGTTTATACAACGCATATCTCCACCTTTTCTTCAAAGTCTTTTCCCTTACACGGAAAGACTCCTTAAACTGCCATGCATCCGGATCAGGGGGAGGTATGGTTACACCGCAGATCTGTGGATCTCCGGGGTTTGATTGTGGCAAGGATGCTGCTGGTGTCAAAACCACAACGTGGGAACCACAGAACCACTAGTTGGTTTTCAGTGTTTCAGTGCATACAATTCCTAATATATCTGGCCAAGAAAACTTGTAAGTTCTTAGATTGTCCCAAAGGTGGCGCATGAAATCAAAGCAGGAGAACAGTTTCCTAGGAGGTGTAGCCTGGGAAAGTTGGGGGTGACTGATGGAAAGGAGGAGTGAAGCTCCGCCCTTTCCGCTGCTAGGCTGCGCCCGAGGCTATTTAAACCCACCCTGGCTGGCCTGTACTCAGATCTTCGCGGAGCGGATCAGCGGCCGGAGCGGTTGGCGGACTCTGCGTTGACTTGGAGCTCACAGCGTCTTGCGACTTGGAAGCGGATTCAGAGGACAGGACAGAACACTTGGGCAAGTGAATCTCTGTCTGTCTGTCTGTCTGTCTGTCTCATTGGTTGGTTGATTTCCATTTTCTTAAGGGGCACATACCTCACACCGCACACACACACACACACGCACACACACTCCTTCCTTCTGCGAGTTAGAAAATTAGTAGGGGCCCCTGGGAGCTGCAGGTTTCCTAATCATGTCTGCACCTAAGAACAGTAGGGTCTTGTCCGGCTCTTCTTATGAACGGTCCCCCAGCACGGACTCCCCAAGGTCCATGCGAGCCTCACCCAGCTTCTCCCTCTCCCCTCTCAGAAACTCAGGCTTCAGGGGAAGCTCCTCACCAGGGATCCGGAGCTACCATTCACCATCCCCTAGGGCTTCACCACACTCACCTCTGTCATCACCAGAATCCCACAAGCTCCCATTTCCCTGTCCTCACCGTGATGGGCAATCAATGAAGCCATTGGGCTCCCCTGTGTCCTCCTCTGAGGATTCCTCAGAGTCCCCACGTTCATCAATAATATACCACATGTTCTTACTGCCATCACCCAGCAGCTCACCCCCAGCTCTCGGGGGATCTCCTGTGTCTCCCAGCTACTCTCCAAACAACCCCAGATTTCAGCTGGAGTCAGCCCCCCACACCCGGGAATCACCTACAAACTCACGAGCCTCACGGTGCTCCACCCCTGTGTCTTTCATCTCTTCACCCCCAGGCCTCAGGGACTCTCCTGTGGCTCCCAGTTACTCTCCAGCCATCCCCAGGTTCCTGCGGGAGTCAGCCCCATGCACCCAGGAGTCCCCCAGAGACTCACACGTCTCGGGAGAATATGAGCGGTCCCCCAGCCCTGACTCCTCAAGATTCATGCCTGCCTCACCCAGCTTCTCCCTCTCCCCTCCCAGAAACTCAGACCCAAGGGGCAGCTCCTCACCAGGGATGTGGAAGTACTCTACATCACCCCGCAGGGCTTCACCACTCTCACATCCATCATCAACAGAATTCCACAACTTTACGTTTCCCTTTCCTAACCAAGCAGGACAGTCACTCATGTCATTGTGTTCTCCCGTGTCCTCCTCTGGAGATTCTTCACAGTCACCTCATTCATCAATAATATACCATATGTTCTTACTGCCATCATCCAGCAGCTCACCCCCAGCCACCCATGACTCTCCTGTCTGTCCCAGCTACTCTCCAACTACGCCCAGATTTCAGCGGGAGTCTCTACCCCACACCCCAGAAACACCTACAAACTCACAGACCTCAGTGAGATCCTCGCCAGTCTCTCTCACGTCTTCACCCCCAGCCCTTACGGACCCTCCAGTCTGTCCCAGCTACTCTCCAACCACGCCCACATTTCAGCGCGGGTCAGTTCCAGGAACCCAGGGATCACCACCAAGCCCACCACTTTCACTGAGTTACTCCCCAGTCTCTAGCACGTCTTTATCTCCAACCCTCAGGGACTCGCCTGTCTGTCCCAGCTACTCTCCAAACACGCCCACACTTCAGCGGGAGTCCGTTGCAGGCACCCAGAAATCACCACCAAACTCATCAATTTCACTGCGTTACTCCCCAGTCTCTCTCATGTCTTCACCATCCCTCAGGGACTCTCCCGTCTGTCCCAGCTACTCTCCAACCACGCCCACATTTCAGCTGCAGTCAGCTCCAGGCACCCCGGAATCACCACCAAACTCCCCAATTTCACTCAGTTACTCCTCACTCTCTAGCACGTCTTTATCTCCAACCCTCAGGGACTCTCCTGTGTGTCCCAGCTACTCTCCAACCACGCCCACACTTCAGCGGGAGTCAGTCCCAGGCACCCAGGAAGCACCACCAAACTCACCAATTTCACTCACTTACTCTCCAGTCTCTCTCATGTCTTCAGCAGCCCTCAGGGACTCTCCTGTCTGTCCCAGCTACTCTCCAACCACGCACACATTTCAGCTGGAGTCAGTCCCAGGCACCCCGGAGTCACCACCAAACTCACCAGTTTCACTGAGGTACTCCCCGGTCTCTCTCATGTCTTCACCCCCAGCCCTCAGGGACTCTCCTGTGTGTCCCAGCTACTCTCCAACCATGCCCAGATTTCAGCGGGAGTCAGTTCCAGGCACCCAGGTATCACCACCAAACTCAGCAGTTTCGCTGAGTTACTCCCCAGTCTCTGTCATGTCTTCACCCCCAGCCCCCTGGGACTCTCCTGTCTGTCCCAGCTACTCTCCCACCACGCCCAGATTTCAGCGGCACTCAGCCTCCCACACTCCGGAATCACCTACAGACTCACAGACTTCACTGAGGTCCTCCCTGGTCTCTCTCAGGTCTTTGCCCTCAGCCCACAGGGACTCCTGTGTCTCTTTCAGCTACTCTCAAAACTTCGCTAGATTCCAGCTGGAGTCAGTTCCAGGCACCCACGATACACCACCGAACTCACGAATTTCACTGACTTACTCCCCAGTCTCCCTCATGTTCTCACCCCCAGCCCTCAAGGACTCTTCTGTCTCTCTCAGCTACACTCCGACCATCTCCAGATTTCACCTGGAGTCAGCTTCCCGCACCCAGGAATCACCTACAAACTCACGGACCTTACTGCAACCCTCCCCCATTTCTTTCACCTCTTCACCCCCTGCCTTCAGGGACTCTCCTGGGTCTCCCAGCTTCTCTCCAGCCTTCCCCACATTTCTGCCACAGTCAGCCCCAGGCACCCAGGACAACCCTAGACACTCACAGGCCTCACGAGACTATCTCCCTATGACCTGTACCTATACAGGGATGGCTCCCACGCATCCCTCAGTGACCCCAAACCCATCTCCACTTACACTCAGACACTCCCAGGGCCTGACAGCTACTCCCCGTTATTGTCCTTCAGTTCGAAGCCCTGGCCAATCTACTAGCCCACATGACGCAGTTACCTGGCCATTTCTCCACGGTTCCCGTGAGGGCCCCACACCCAGCCGCACAAGAGCCCCTCCTGCATTCCGTCCTCACACGCAGGCTTGTCCATCTACTTGCTACTGTCACACTCTTGCCAGCAGAAGAGGCCCCTGTAATGGGCGATATCACCACCCAGTCTATCCTCACCCCACAGCTGTGCAGCGGGACCCTCCTGCTGGCCCACGTGGCTGCCAGAGCCCATGCTGGCACGACGCTCCAGCAGGTCGGCGTCCCTGCGGGCCACACTACCGGTGACATGGCTAGCATGACCCTCCTTCCTGGCAGTGACACTGTTGATGTGAACCCCGGTTTCACATCTGTCATTTGTAAATAGGACCATTTTCCCTTTTCGCTCTCCCTTCCATTCACAGGGCTTCTCATTCTCTCTCTTTCTGCCTCCGTTTCAGATATTTACTCACCTTTTTCTCTCTCACTATGTCTGCCGTGGTCTCCATGAGAGTGCGCCACAGAAGATTCCCCCATTAAAAGTCATGAATTGAGTGGCTTTTAGTATACCTGTGGTGGTGCACATTCAATTTTAATTCGCAATCCATTGTAGAACGTCTTATCACCCCCGACCAGAGAAAAACCCTGTAGACATTAGTCACTCCTCATTCTGTCTCAAACCCTCTCCCTGACCCTCAGCCCTAGGTAGCAACTACCTAGTGCGATCAATCCCATATGCATAGATTTCCATATTGTGGACATTTCCTATCAACGGAATTGCACAATAGGTGAGCTGTTATGACTGACACAACACGTAGCACAATATTTTCAAGATTCATCCACATTGTAGGCTTACCCACAGGGGGAAACCATTTTTTGGGGGGTTTTAGTAACACCGGGTGTTTTCTCCTTCCTTTCGTCCTTCTTTCCTTCCTTCCTTCCTTCCTTCCTTCCTTCCTTCCTTCCTACCTTCCTTCTTTCTTTCCTTCCTTCCTTCCTTCCTCCTATTTCTCTCTTACTCCTTCTGCCCTCTCTCTTTCATATGCCTTAGGTGCATCCCACATTCTGCGTTTTTTGGGAGAAATCCTCGACAGGTGCAGGAAAATTGTGTTATTGTAACTATTTACCGCTATCTCTCTTTCACGGCTCTCCATCAGTTGTGAACATCTATTGGTTTATCCCAAGTCACTAAGCATATTTTTATTAGGTACACCTGTTTTTCCTTATACAGCTGTTTCTGGACTATAGGGTCGCATACTCATAAACCCACTGTAACTCAGAAACGCATCTAATATTCCAATAATCCCATCATAACGTTGAAAAATCATAAATCAAACCACCGTAAGTCACGGTGTGTCCGTGGATATGGGCGTCATCAATTCCATTGTATTCAGTAATGCTGTACACCATTAACAATGGCAGACTGATTGGGAGTGGATATTGATAGCATTATAAGTGTCAGTTATTAGAGGGATACTTCTTTAACCTGACTGAAGAACTGATCTAATGGCTTTAGTACAGTGCATGATTATGTGAGATGTTTTGAGACAGAGTAGTACATTTGTGAATGAAGTTTTTTCACTTAGTAGGAACCATTGTGTGTGGAAAAGTGAGAAAATTGCTTTCTGCTGTAGAGTCTGGCATTCATTGTAGACTTAAGCTTATTTTTCTGTGAGCAAATCTTATTCAATAAAATACTACTCTTTATACTAAAAAACAGAAACAGTGGTGATGTGTGGTCATTATGCTCAGCAAACTAATCCAGGGAAAGAAAACCAAACGCCACATTCTCACTTATAATGAGAGCTGAAAAATGAGATCACATGGACACAGGAAGGGGAACAACACTCACTGGGGCCTTTCGGGAGGCAGAGCGTTAAGAAAAACAGCTACTGCATGCTGGGCTTAATACCTAGGTGATGGGTTGACAGGTGCAGCGAACCACCATGGCACACGTTTACCTTAGTAACAAATCTGCACATCCTGCACATATACCCCAGAACTTAGAAACGAAACGAAACAAAAGAAAACGAAAAAGCAATAGCAAAACGCTAAAGGCAAAATAAAGTTTCAAACTCAGAACGTGACAGACCAATGTTTGGTTCAAATCATGGTTCTCAACCCAGGTGCCATAAGGCCAGGATAAAGAATTTGATTACATATTGTAAATAAGACATGCAGCAAATGACCAGAAAGATTATTCTCAACATATGTGTGTCTTCTAATTCAATGGTGACGCTATCTACCGGGACATAGCTTTAGATTCCAAAGGGCCGAGTCCCGCCAGACAGGCCTCCCACACTAATAACAATGGGAAGCCCCACGTTGTTTTACCTGTGCTTCTCAGCAACTGGCTATAAATCAGGTTGCCACCACTCCCAGATTTAGTTGCATTCATTGGCTGGAAGAGCTCACAGCACGCAGGGAAACACTTACATTTGCCGTTGTATTTTAGCGGACTTTGCCAAAAGTTCAGAAATAAATGCGGGGCCCGGCGTGTGGGGAGGGGTGCACTACCTTCCAGGAAGTGTTATCCACAAGCTCTCTGAACCCAGTCCTTTTGGGTTTTTATGGAGACCTCATTCTATAGGCATGACGGGTTAAACCATAGGCTATTGGTGATCAACTCCACCTGAGGCTCTCAACCCTCCCTGGAAATTGGGGTTGAGGCTTTGCCATTCTCAGTCTGACTAAAAGAATTTACCCAAACGGAATTTTAAAACAGATGAGCATAACTGGAATCTTAATTAGATGATTGGATTATCTGGAGCCACACCTTGATATTCCTAACCCGAGCACCCTCATCCAACGAATGCTCCTCCCAACTGGCTCCCAAGTCTCTACGTGGTTCCAGAGCAAAAGAATGTTTATACAACGCATATCTCCACCTTTTCTTCAAAGTCTTTTCCCTTACACGGAAAGACTCCTTAAACTGCCATGCATCCGGATCAGGGGGAGGTATGGTTACACCGCAGATCTGTGGATCTCCGGGGTTTGATTGTGGCAAGGATGCTGCTGGTGTCAAAACCACAACGTGGGAACCACAGAACCACTAGTTGGTTTTCAGTGTTTCAGTGCATACAATTCCTAATATATCTGGCCAAGAAAACTTGTAAGTTCTTAGATTGTCCCAAAGGTGGCGCATGAAATCAAAGCAGGAGAACAGTTTCCTACGAGGTGTAGCCTGGGAAAGTTGGGGGTGACTGATGGAAAGGAGGAGTGAAGCTCCGCCCTTTCCGCTGCTAGGCTGCGCCCGAGGCTATTTAAACCCACCCTGGCTGGCCTGTACTCAGATCTTCGCGGAGCGGATCAGCGGCCGGAGCGGTTGGCGGACTCTGCGTTGACTTGGAGCTCACAGCGTCTTGCGACTTGGAAGCGGATTCAGAGGACAGGACAGAACACTTGGGCAAGTGAATCTCTGTCTGTCTGTCTGTCTGTCTGTCTCATTGGTTGGTTGATTTCCATTTTCTTAAGGGGCACATACCTCACACCGCACACACACACACACACGCACACACACTCCTTCCTTCTGCGAGTTAGAAAATTAGTAGGGGCCCCTGGGAGCTGCAGGTTTCCTAATCATGTCTGCACCTAAGAACAGTAGGGTCTTGTCCGGCTCTTCTTATGAACGGTCCCCCAGCACGGACTCCCCAAGGTCCATGCGAGCCTCACCCAGCTTCTCCCTCTCCCCTCTCAGAAACTCAGGCTTCAGGGGAAGCTCCTCACCAGGGATCCGGAGCTACCATTCACCATCCCCTAGGGCTTCACCACACTCACCTCTGTCATCACCAGAATCCCACAAGCTCCCATTTCCCTGTCCTCACCGTGATGGGCAATCAATGAAGCCATTGGGCTCTCCCGTGTCCTCCTCTGAGGATTCCTCAGAGTCCCCACGTTCATCAATAATATACCACATGTTCTTACTGCCATCACCCAGCAGCTCACCCCCAGCTCTCGGGGGATCTCCTGTGTCTCCCAGCTACTCTCCAAACAACCCCAGATTTCAGCTGGAGTCAGCCCCCCACACCCGGGAATCACCTACAAACTCACGAGCCTCACGGTGCTCCACCCCTGTGTCTTTCATCTCTTCACCCCCAGGCCTCAGGGACTCTCCTGTGGCTCCCAGTTACTCTCCAGCCATCCCCAGGTTCCTGCGGGAGTCAGCCCCATGCACCCAGGAGTCCCCCAGAGACTCACACGTCTCGGGAGAATATGAGCGGTCCCCCAGCCCTGACTCCTCAAGATTCATGCCTGCCTCACCCAGCTTCTCCCTCTCCCCTCCCAGAAACTCAGACCCAAGGGGCAGCTCCTCACCAGGGATGTGGAAGTACTCTACATCACCCCGCAGGGCTTCACCACTCTCACATCCATCATCAACAGAATTCCACAACTTTACGTTTCCCTTTCCTAACCAAGCAGGACAGTCACTCATGTCAATGTGTTCTCCCGTGTCCTCCTCTGGAGATTCTTCACAGTCACCTCATTCATCAATAATATACCATATGTTCTTACTGCCATCATCCAGCAGCTCACCCCCAGCCACCCATGACTCTCCTGTCTGTCCCAGCTACTCTCCAACTACGCCCAGATTTCAGCGGGAGTCTCTACCCCACACCCCAGAAACACCTACAAACTCACAGACCTCAGTGAGATCCTCGCCAGTCTCTCTCACGTCTTCACCCCCAGCCCTTACGGACCCTCCAGTCTGTCCCAGCTACTCTCCAACCACGCCCACATTTCAGCGCGGGTCAGTTCCAGGAACCCAGGGATCACCACCAAGCCCACCACTTTCACTGAGTTACTCCCCAGTCTCTAGCACGTCTTTATCTCCAACCCTCAGGGACTCGCCTGTCTGTCCCAGCTACTCTCCAAACACGCCCACACTTCAGCGGGAGTCCGTTGCAGGCACCCAGAAATCACCACCAAACTCATCAATTTCACTGCGTTACTCCCCAGTCTCTCTCATGTCTTCACCATCCCTCAGGGACTCTCCCGTCTGTCCCAGCTACTCTCCAACCACGCCCACATTTCAGCTGCAGTCAGCTCCAGGCACCCCGGAATCACCACCAAACTCCCCAATTTCACTCAGTTACTCCTCACTCTCTAGCACGTCTTTATCTCCAACCCTCAGGGACTCTCCTGTGTGTCCCAGCTACTCTCCAACCACGCCCACACTTCAGCGGGAGTCAGTCCCAGGCACCCAGGAAGCACCACCAAACTCACCAATTTCACTCACTTACTCTCCAGTCTCTCTCATGTCTTCAGCAGCCCTCAGGGACTCTCCTGTCTGTCCCAGCTACTCTCCAACCACGCACACATTTCAGCTGGAGTCAGTCCCAGGCACCCCGGAGTCACCACCAAACTCACCAGTTTCACTGAGGTACTCCCCGGTCTCTCTCATGTCTTCACCCCCAGCCCTCAGGGACTCTCCTGTGTGTCCCAGCTACTCTCCAACCATGCCCAGATTTCAGCGGGAGTCAGTTCCAGGCACCCAGGTATCACCACCAAACTCAGCAGTTTCGCTGAGTTACTCCCCAGTCTCTGTCATGTCTTCACCCCCAGCCCCCTGGGACTCTCCTGTCTGTCCCAGCTACTCTCCCACCACGCCCAGATTTCAGCGGCACTCAGCCTCCCACACTCCGGAATCACCTACAGACTCACAGACTTCACTGAGGTCCTCCCTGGTCTCTCTCAGGTCTTTGCCCTCAGCCCACAGGGACTCCTGTGTCTCTTTCAGCTACTCTCAAAACTTCGCTAGATTCCAGCTGGAGTCAGTTCCAGGCACCCACGATACACCACCGAACTCACGAATTTCACTGACTTACTCCCCAGTCTCCCTCATGTTCTCACCCCCAGCCCTCAAGGACTCTTCTGTCTCTCTCAGCTACACTCCGACCATCTCCAGATTTCACCTGGAGTCAGCTTCCCGCACCCAGGAATCACCTACAAACTCACGGACCTTACTGCAACCCTCCCCCATTTCTTTCACCTCTTCACCCCCTGCCTTCAGGGACTCTCCTGGGTCTCCCAGCTTCTCTCCAGCCTTCCCCACATTTCTGCCACAGTCAGCCCCAGGCACCCAGGACAACCCTAGACACTCACAGGCCTCACGAGACTATCTCCCTATGACCTGTACCTATACAGGGATGGCTCCCACGCATCCCTCAGTGACCCCAAACCCATCTCCACTTACACTCAGACACTCCCAGGGCCTGACAGCTACTCCCCGTTATTGTCCTTCAGTTCGAAGCCCTGGCCAATCTACTAGCCCACATGACGCAGTTACCTGGCCATTTCTCCACGGTTCCCGTGAGGGCCCCACACCCAGCCGCACAAGAGCCCCTCCTGCATTCCGTCCTCACACGCAGGCTTGTCCATCTACTTGCTACTGTCACACTCTTGCCAGCAGAAGAGGCCCCTGTAATGGCCGATATCACCACCCAGTCTATCCTCACCCCACAGCTGTGCAGCGGGACCCTCCTGCTGGCCCACGTGGCTGCCAGAGCCCATGCTGGCACGACGCTCCAGCAGGTCGGCGTCCCTGCGGGCCACACTACCGGTGACATGGCTAGCATGACCCTCCTTCCTGGCAGTGACACTGTTGATGTGAACCCCGGTTTCACATCTGTCATTTGTAAATAGGACCATTTTCCCTTTTCGCTCTCCCTTCCATTCACAGGGCTTCTCATTCTCTCTCTTTCTGCCTCCGTTTCAGATATTTACTCACCTTTTTCTCTCTCACTATGTCTGCCGTGGTCTCCATGAGAGTGCGCCACAGAAGATTCCCCCATTAAAAGTCATGAATTGAGTGGCTTTTAGTATACCTGTGGTGGTGCACATTCAATTTTAATTCGCAATCCATTGTAGAACGTCTTATCACCCCCGACCAGAGAAAAACCCTGTAGACATTAGTCACTCCTCATTCTGTCTCAAACCCTCTCCCTGACCCTCAGCCCTAGGTAGCAACTACCTAGTGCGATCAATCCCATATGCATAGATTTCCATATTGTGGACATTTCCTATCAACGGAATTGCACAATAGGTGAGCTGTTATGACTGACACAACACGTAGCACAATATTTTCAAGATTCATCCACATTGTAGGCTTACCCACAGGGGGAAACCATTTTTTGGGGGGTTTTAGTAACACCGGGTGTTTTCTCCTTCCTTTCGTCCTTCTTTCCTTCCTTCCTTCCTTCCTTCCTTCCTTCCTTCCTTCCTACCTTCCTTCTTTCTTTCCTTCCTTCCTTCCTTCCTCCTATTTCTCTCTTACTCCTTCTGCCCTCTCTCTTTCATATGCCTTAGGTGCATCCCACATTCTGCGTTTTTTGGGAGAAATCCTCGACAGGTGCAGGAAAATTGTGTTATTGTAACTATTTACCGCTATCTCTCTTTCACGGCTCTCCATCAGTTGTGAACATCTATTGGTTTATCCCAAGTCACTAAGCATATTTTTATTAGGTACACCTGTTTTTCCTTATACAGCTGTTTCTGGAGTATAGGGTCGCATACTCATAAACCCACTGTAACTCAGAAACGCATCTAATATTCCAATAATCCCATCATAACGTTGAAAAATCATAAATCAAGCCACCGTAAGTCACGGTGTGTCCGTGGATATGGGCGTCATCAATTCCATTGTATTCAGTAATGCTGTACACCATTAACAATGGCAGACTGATTGGGAGTGGATATTGATAGCATTATAAGTGTCAGTTATTAGAGGGATACTTCTTTAACCTGACTGAAGAACTGATCTAATGGCTTTAGTACAGTGCATGATTATGTGAGATGTTTTGAGACAGAGTAGTACATTTGTGAATGAAGTTTTTTCACTTAGTAGGAACCATTGTGTGTGGAAAAGTGAGAAAATTGCTTTCTGCTGTAGAGTCTGGCATTCATTGTAGACTTAAGCTTATTTTTCTGTGAGCAAATCTTATTCAATAAAATACTACTCTTTATACTAAAAAACAGAAACAGTGGTGATGTGTGGTCATTATGCTCAGCAAACTAATCCAGGGAAAGAAAACCAAACGCCACATTCTCACTTATAATGAGAGCTGAAAAATGAGATCACATGGACACAGGAAGGGGAACAACACTCACTGGGGCCTTTCGGGAGGCAGAGCGTTAAGAAAAACAGCTACTGCATGCTGGGCTTAATACCTAGGTGATGGGTTGACAGGTGCAGCGAACCACCATGGCACACGTTTACCTTAGTAACAAATCTGCACATCCTGCACATATACCCCAGAACTTAGAAACGAAACGAAACAAAAGAAAACGAAAAAGCAATAGCAAAACGCTAAAGGCAAAATAAAGTTTCAAACTCAGAACGTGACAGACCAATGTTTGGTTCAAATCATGGTTCTCAACCCAGGTGCCATAAGGCCAGGATAAAGAATTTGATTACATATTGTAAATAAGACATGCAGCAAATGACCAGAAAGATTATTCTCAACATATGTGTGTCTTCTAATTCAATGGTGACGCTATCTACCGGGACATAGCTTTAGATTCCAAAGGGCCGAGTCCCGCCAGACAGGCCTCCCACACTAATAACAATGGGAAGCCCCACGTTGTTTTACCTGTGCTTCTCAGCAACTGGCTATAAATCAGGTTGCCACCACTCCCAGATTTAGTTGCATTCATTGGCTGGAAGAGCTCACAGCACGCAGGGAAACACTTACATTTGCCGTTGTATTTTAGCGGACTTTGCCAAAAGTTCAGAAATAAATGCGGGGCCCGGCGTGTGGGGAGGGGTGCACTACCTTCCAGGAAGTGTTATCCACAAGCTCTCTGAACCCAGTCCTTTTGGGTTTTTATGGAGATCTCATTCTATAGGCATGACGGGTTAAACCATAGGCTATTGGTGATCAACTCCACCTGAGGCTCTCAACCCTCCCTGGAAATTGGGGTTGAGGCTTTGCCATTCTCAGTCTGACTAAAAGAATTTACCCAAACGGAATTTTAAAACAGATGAGCATAACTGGAATCTTAATTAGATGATTGGATTATCTGGAGCCACACCTTGATATTCCTAACCCGAGCACCCTCATCCAACGAATGCTCCACCCAACTGGCTCCCAAGTCTCTACGTGGTTCCAGAGCAAAAGAATGTTTCTACAACGCATATCTCCACCTTTTCTTCAAAGTCTTTTCCCTTACACGGAAAGACTTCTTAAACTGCCATGCATCCGGATCAGGGGGAGGTATTGTTACACCGCAGATCTGTGGATCTCCGGGGTTTGATTGTGGCAAGGATGCTGCTGGTGTCAAAACCACAACGTGGGAACCACAGAACCACTAGTTGGTTTTCAGTGTTTCAGTGCATACAATTCCTAATATATCTGGCCAAGAAAACTTGTAAGTTCTTAGATTGTCCCAAAGGTGGCGCATGAAATCAAAGCAGGAGAACAGTTTCCTAGGAGGTGTAGCCTGGGAAAGTTGGGGGTGACTGATGGAAAGGAGGAGTGAAGCTCCGCCCTTTCCGCTGCTAGGCTGCGCCCGAGGCTATTTAAACCCACCCTGGCTGGCCTGTACTCAGATCTTCGCGGAGCGGATCAGCGGCCGGAGCGGTTGGCGGACTCTGCGTTGACTTGGAGCTCACAGCGTCTTGCGACTTGGAAGCGGATTCAGAGGACAGGACAGAACACTTGGGCAAGTGAATCTCTGTCTGTCTGTCTGTCTGTCTGTCTCATTGGTTGGTTGATTTCCATTTTCTTAAGGGGCACATACCTCACACCGCACACACACACACACACGCACACACACTCCTTCCTTCTGCGAGTTAGAAAATTAGTAGGGGCCCCTGGGAGCTGCAGGTTTCCTAATCATGTCTGCACCTAAGAACAGTAGGGTCTTGTCCGGCTCTTCTTATGAACGGTCCCCCAGCACGGACTCCCCAAGGTCCATGCGAGCCTCACCCAGCTTCTCCCTCTCCCCTCTCAGAAACTCAGGCTTCAGGGGAAGCTCCTCACCAGGGATCCGGAGCTACCATTCACCATCCCCTAGGGCTTCACCACACTCACCTCTGTCATCACCAGAATCCCACAAGCTCCCATTTCCCTGTCCTCACCGTGATGGGCAATCAATGAAGCCATTGGGCTCTCCCGTGTCCTCCTCTGAGGATTCCTCAGAGTCCCCACGTTCATCAATAATATACCACATGTTCTTACTGCCATCACCCAGCAGCTCACCCCCAGCTCTCGGGGGATCTCCTGTGTCTCCCAGCTACTCTCCAAACAACCCCAGATTTCAGCTGGAGTCAGCCCCCCACACCCGGGAATCACCTACAAACTCACGAGCCTCACGGTGCTCCACCCCTGTGTCTTTCATCTCTTCACCCCCAGGCCTCAGGGACTCTCCTGTGGCTCCCAGTTACTCTCCAGCCATCCCCAGGTTCCTGCGGGAGTCAGCCCCATGCACCCAGGAGTCCCCCAGAGACTCACACGTCTCGGGAGAATATGAGCGGTCCCCCAGCCCTGACTCCTCAAGATTCATGCCTGCCTCACCCAGCTTCTCCCTCTCCCCTCCCAGAAACTCAGACCCAAGGGGCAGCTCCTCACCAGGGATGTGGAAGTACTCTACATCACCCCGCAGGGCTTCACCACTCTCACATCCATCATCGACAGAATTCCACAACTTTACGTTTCCCTTTCCTAACCAAGCAGGACAGTCACTCATGTCATTGTGTTCTCCCGTGTCCTCCTCTGGAGATTCTTCACAGTCACCTCATTCATCAATAATATACCATATGTTCTTACTGCCATCATCCAGCAGCTCACCCCCAGCCACCCATGACTCTCCTGTCTGTCCCAGCTACTCTCCAACTACGCCCAGATTTCAGCGGGAGTCTCTACCCCACACCCCAGAAACACCTACAAACTCACAGACCTCAGTGAGATCCTCGCCAGTCTCTCTCACGTCTTCACCCCCAGCCCTTACGGACCCTCCAGTCTGTCCCAGCTACTCTCCAACCACGCCCACATTTCAGCGCGGGTCAGTTCCAGGAACCCAGGGATCACCACCAAGCCCACCACTTTCACTGAGTTACTCCCCAGTCTCTAGCACGTCTTTATCTCCAACCCTCAGGGACTCGCCTGTCTGTCCCAGCTACTCTCCAAACACGCCCACACTTCAGCGGGAGTCCGTTGCAGGCACCCAGAAATCACCACCAAACTCACCAATTTCACTGCGTTACTCCCCAGTCTCTCTCATGTCTTCACCATCCCTCAGGGACTCTCCCATCTGTCCCAGCTACTCTCCAACCACGCCCACATTTCAGCTGCAGTCAGTTCCAGGCACCCCGGAATCACCACCAAACTCCCCAATTTCACTCAGTTACTCCTCACTCTCTAGCACGTCTTTATCTCCAACCCTCAGGGACTCTCCTGTGTGTCCCAGCTACTCTCCAACCACGCCCACACTTCAGCGGGAGTCAGTTCCAAGCACCCAGGAAGCACCACCAAACTCACCAATTTCACTCACTTACTCTCCAGTCTCTCTCATGTCTTCAGCAGCCCTCAGGGACTCTCCTGTCTGTCCCAGCTACTCTCCAACCACGCACACATTTCAGCTGGAGTCAGTCCCAGGCACCCCGGAGTCACCACCAAACTCACCAGTTTCACTGAGGTACTCCCCGGTCTCTCTCATGTCTTCACCCCCAGCCCTCAGGGACTCTCCTGTGTGTCCCAGCTACTCTCCAACCATGCCCAGATTTCAGCGGGAGTCAGTTCCAGGCACCCAGGTATCACCACCAAACTCAGCAGTTTCGCTGAGTTACTCCCCAGTCTCTGTCATGTCTTCACCCCCAGCCCCCTGGGACTCTCCTGTCTGTCCCAGCTACTCTCCCACCACGCCCAGATTTCAGCGGCACTCAGCCTCCCACACTCCGGAATCACCTACAGACTCACAGACTTCACTGAGGTCCTCCCTGGTCTCTCTCAGGTCTTTGCCCTCAGCCCACAGGGACTCCTGTGTCTCTTTCAGCTACTCTCAAAACTTCGCTAGATTCCAGCTGGAGTCAGTTCCAGGCACCCACGATACACCACCGAACTCACGAATTTCACTGACTTACTCCCCAATCTCCCTCATGTTCTCACCCCCATCCCTCAAGGACTCTTCTGTCTCTCTCAGCTACACTCCGACCGTCTCCAGATTTCACCTGGAGTCAGCTTCCCGCACCCAGGAATCACCTACAAACTCACGGACCTTACTGCAACCCTCCCCCATTTCTTTCACCTCTTCACCCCCTGCCTTCAGGGACTCTCCTGGGTCTCCCAGCTTCTCTCCAGCCTTCCCCAGATTTCTGCCACAGTCAGCCCCAGGCACCCAGGACAACCCTAGACACTCACAGGCCTCACGAGACTATCTCCCTATGACCTGTACCTATACAGGGATGGCTCCCACGCATCCCTCAGTGACCCCAAACCCATCTCCACTTACACTCAGACACTCCCAGGGCCTGACAGCTACTCCCCGTTATTGTCCTTCAGTTCGAAGCCCTGGCCAATCTACTAGCCCACATGACGCAGTTACCTGGCCATTTCTCCACGGTTCCCGTGAGGGCCCCACACCCAGCCGCACAAGAGCCCCTCCTGCATTCCGTCCTCACACGCAGGCTTGTCCATCTACTTGCTACTGTCACACTCTTGCCAGCAGAAGAGGCCCCTGTAATGGCCGATATCACCACCCAGTCTATCCTCACCCCACAGCTGTGCAGCGGGACCCTCCTGCTGGCCCACGTGGCTGCCAGAGCCCATGCTGGCACGACGCTCCAGCAGGTCGGCGTCCCTGCGGGCCACACTACCGGTGACATGGCTAGCATGACCCTCCTTCCTGGCAGTGACACTGTTGATGTGAACCCCAGTTTCACATCTGTCATTTGTAAATAGGACCATTTTCCCTTTTCGCTCTCCCTTCCATTCACAGGGCTTCTCATTCTCTCTCTTTCTGCCTCCGTTTCAGATATTTACTCACCTTTTTCTCTCTCACTATGTCTGCCGTGGTCTCCATGAGAGTGCGCCACAGAAGATTCCCCCATTAAAAGTCATGAATTGAGTGGCTTTTAGTATACCTGTGGTGGTGCACATTCAATTTTAATTCGCAATCCATTGTAGAACGTCTTATCACCCCCGACCAGAGAAAAACCCTGTAGACAGTAGTCACTCCTCATTCTGTCTCAAACCTTCTCCCTGACCCTCAGCCCTAGGTAGCAACTACCTAGTGCGATCAATCCCATATGCATAGATTTCCATATTGTGGACATTTCCTATCAACGGAATTGCACAATAGGTGAGCTGTTATGACTGACACAACACGTAGCACAATATTTTCAAGATTCATCCACATTGTAGGCTTACCCACAGGGGGAAACCATTTTTTGGGGGGTTTTAGTAACACCGGGTGTTTTCTCCTTCCTTTCGTCCTTCCTTCCTTCCTTCCTTCCTTCCTTCCTTCCTACCTTCCTTCTTTCTTTCCTTCCTTCCTTCCTTCCTCCTATTTCTCTCTTACTCCTTCTGCCCTCTCTCTTTCATATGCCTTAGGTGCATCCCACATTCTGCGTTTTTTGGGCGAAATCCTCGACAGGTGCAGGAAAATTGTGTTATTGTAACTATTTACCGCTATCTCTCTTTCACGGCTCTCCATCAGTTGTGAACATCTATTGGTTTATCCCAAGTCACTAAGCATATTTTTATTAGGTACACCTGTTTTTCCTTATACAGCTGTTTCTGGACTATAGGGTCGCATACTCATAAACCCACTGTAACTCAGAAACGCATCTAATATTCCAATAATCCCATCATAACGTTGAAAAATCATAAATCAAACCACCGTAAGTCACGGTGTGTCCGTGGATATGGGCGTCATCAATTCCATTGTATTCAGTAATGCTGTACACCATTAACAATGGCAGACTGATTGGGAGTGGATATTGATAGCATTATAAAAGTCAGTTATTAGAGGGATACTTCTTTAACCTGACTGAAGAACTGATCTAATGGCTTTAGTACAGTGCATGATTATGTGAGATGTTTTGAGACAGAGTAGTACATTTGTGAATGAAGTTTTTTCACTTAGTAGGAACCATTGTGTGTGGAAAAGTGAGAAAATTGCTTTCTGCTGTAGAGTCTGGCATTCATTGTAGACTTAAGCTTATTTTTCTGTGAGCAAATCTTATTCAATAAAATACTACTCTTTATACTAAAAAACAAAAACAGTGGTGATGTGTGGTCATTATGCTCAGCAAACTAATCCAGGGAAAGAAAACCAAACACCACATTCTCACTTATAATGAGAGCTGAAAAATGAGATGACATGGACACAGGAAGGGGAACAACACTCACTGGGGCCTTTCGGGAGGCAGAGCGTTAAGAAAAACAGCTACTGCATGCTGGGCTTAATAGCTAGGTGATGGGTTGACAGGTGCAGCAAACCACCATGGCACACGTTTACCTTAGTAACAAATCTGCACATCCTGCACATATACCCCAGAACTTAGAAACGAAACGAAACAAAAGAAAACGAAAAAGCAATAGCAAAACGCTAAAGGCAAAATAAAGTTTCAAACTCAGAACGTGACAGACCAATGTTTGGTTCAAATCATGGTTCTCAACCCAGGTGCCATAAGGCCAGGATAAAGAATTTGATTACATATTGTAAATAAGACATGCAGCAAATGACCAGAAAGATTATTCTCAACATATGTGTGTCTTCTAATTCAATGGTGACGCTATCTACCGGGACATAGCTTTAGATTCCAAAGGGCCGAGTCCCGCCAGACAGGCCTCCCACACTAATAACAATGGGAAGCCCCACGTTGTTTTACCTGTGCTTCTCAGCAACTGGCTATAAATCAGGTTGCCACCACTCCCAGATTTAGTTGCATTCATTGGCTGGAAGAGCTCACAGCACGCAGGGAAACACTTACATTTGCCGTTGTATTTTAGCGGACTTTGCCAAAAGTTCAGAAATAAATGCGGGGCCCGGCGTGTGGGGAGGGGTGCACTACCTTCCAGGAAGTGTTATCCACAAGCTCTCTGAACCCAGTCCTTTTGGGTTTTTATGGAGATCTCATTCTATAGGCATGACGGGTTAAACCATAGGCTATTGGTGATCAACTCCACCTGAGGCTCTCAACCCTCCCTGGAAATTGGGGTTGAGGCTTTGCCATTCTCAGTCTGACTAAAAGAATTTACCCAAACGGAATTTTAAAACAGATGAGCATAACTGGAATCTTAATTAGATGATTGGATTATCTGGAGCCACACCTTGATATTCCTAACCCGAGCACCCTCATCCAACGAATGCTCCACCCAACTGGCTCCCAAGTCTCTACGTGGTTCCAGAGCAAAAGAATGTTTCTACAACGCATATCTCCACCTTTTCTTCAAAGTCTTTTCCCTTACACGGAAAGACTTCTTAAACTGCCATGCATCCGGATCAGGGGGAGGTATTGTTACACCGCAGATCTGTGGATCTCCGGGGTTTGATTGTGGCAAGGATGCTGCTGGTGTCAAAACCACAACGTGGGAACCACAGAACCACTAGTTGGTTTTCAGTGTTTCAGTGCATACAATTCCTAATATATCTGGCCAAGAAAACTTGTAAGTTCTTAGATTGTCCCAAAGGTGGCGCATGAAATCAAAGCAGGAGAACAGTTTCCTAGGAGGTGTAGCCTGGGAAAGTTGGGGGTGACTGATGGAAAGGAGGAGTGAAGCTCCGCCCTTTCCGCTGCTAGGCTGCGCCCGAGGCTATTTAAACCCACCCTGGCTGGCCTGTACTCAGATCTTCGCGGAGCGGATCAGCGGCCGGAGCGGTTGGCGGACTCTGCGTTGACTTGGAGCTCACAGCGTCTTGCGACTTGGAAGCGGATTCAGAGGACAGGACAGAACACTTGGGCAAGTGAATCTCTGTCTGTCTGTCTGTCTGTCTGTCTCATTGGTTGGTTGATTTCCATTTTCTTAAGGGGCACATACCTCACACCGCACACACACACACACACGCACACACACTCCTTCCTTCTGCGAGTTAGAAAATTAGTAGGGGCCCCTGGGAGCTGCAGGTTTCCTAATCATGTCTGCACCTAAGAACAGTAGGGTCTTGTCCGGCTCTTCTTATGAACGGTCCCCCAGCACGGACTCCCCAAGGTCCATGCGAGCCTCACCCAGCTTCTCCCTCTCCCCTCTCAGAAACTCAGGCTTCAGGGGAAGCTCCTCACCAGGGATCCGGAGCTACCATTCACCATCCCCTAGGGCTTCACCACACTCACCTCTGTCATCACCAGAATCCCACAAGCTCCCATTTCCCTGTCCTCACCGTGATGGGCAATCAATGAAGCCATTGGGCTCTCCCGTGTCCTCCTCTGAGGATTCCTCAGAGTCCCCACGTTCATCAATAATATACCACATGTTCTTACTGCCATCACCCAGCAGCTCACCCCCAGCTCTCGGGGGATCTCCTGTGTCTCCCAGCTACTCTCCAAACAACCCCAGATTTCAGCTGGAGTCAGCCCCCCACACCCGGGAATCACCTACAAACTCACGAGCCTCACGGTGCTCCACCCCTGTGTCTTTCATCTCTTCACCCCCAGGCCTCAGGGACTCTCCTGTGGCTCCCAGTTACTCTCCAGCCATCCCCAGGTTCCTGCGGGAGTCAGCCCCATGCACCCAGGAGTCCCCCAGAGACTCACACGTCTCGGGAGAATATGAGCGGTCCCCCAGCCCTGACTCCTCAAGATTCATGCCTGCCTCACCCAGCTTCTCCCTCTCCCCTCCCAGAAACTCAGACCCAAGGGGCAGCTCCTCACCAGGGATGTGGAAGTACTCTACATCACCCCGCAGGGCTTCACCACTCTCACATCCATCATCAACAGAATTCCACAACTTTACGTTTCCCTTTCCTAACCAAGCAGGACAGTCACTCATGTCATTGTGTTCTCCCGTGTCCTCCTCTGGAGATTCTTCACAGTCACCTCATTCATCAATAATATACCATATGTTCTTACTGCCATCATCCAGCAGCTCACCCCCAGCCACCCATGACTCTCCTGTCTGTCCCAGCTACTCTCCAACTACGCCCAGATTTCAGCGGGAGTCTCTACCCCACACCCCAGAAACACCTACAAACTCACAGACCTCAGTGAGATCCTCGCCAGTCTCTCTCACGTCTTCACCCCCAGCCCTTACGGACCCTCCAGTCTGTCCCAGCTACTCTCCAACCACGCCCACATTTCAGCGCGGGTCAGTTCCAGGAACCCAGGGATCACCACCAAGCCCACCACTTTCACTGAGTTACTCCCCAGTCTCTAGCACGTCTTTATCTCCAACCCTCAGGGACTCGCCTGTCTGTCCCAGCTACTCTCCAAACACGCCCACACTTCAGCGGGAGTCCGTTGCAGGCACCCAGAAATCACCACCAAACTCACCAATTTCACTGCGTTACTCCCCAGTCTCTCTCATGTCTTCACCATCCCTCAGGGACTCTCCCATCTGTCCCAGCTACTCTCCAACCACGCCCACATTTCAGCTGCAGTCAGTTCCAGGCACCCCGGAATCACCACCAAACTCCCCAATTTCACTCAGTTACTCCTCACTCTCTAGCACGTCTTTATCTCCAACCCTCAGGGACTCTCCTGTCTGTCCCAGCTACTCTCCAACCACGCCCACACTTCAGCGGGAGTCAGTTCCAAGCACCCAGGAAGCACCACCAAACTCACCAATTTCACTCACTTACTCTCCAGTCTCTCTCATGTCTTCAGCAGCCCTCAGGGACTCTCCTGTCTGTCCCAGCTACTCTCCAACCACGCACACATTTCAGCTGGAGTCAGTCCCAGGCACCCCGGAGTCACCACCAAACTCACCAGTTTCACTGAGGTACTCCCCGGTCTCTCTCATGTCTTCACCCCCAGCCCTCAGGGACTCTCCTGTGTGTCCCAGCTACTCTCCAACCATGCCCAGATTTCAGCGGGAGTCAGTTCCAGGCACCCAGGTATCACCACCAAACTCAGCAGTTTCGCTGAGTTACTCCCCAGTCTCTGTCATGTCTTCACCCCCAGCCCCCTGGGACTCTCCTGTCTGTCCCAGCTACTCTCCCACCACGCCCAGATTTCAGCGGCACTCAGCCTCCCACACTCCGGAATCACCTACAGACTCACAGACTTCACTGAGGTCCTCCCTGGTCTCTCTCAGGTCTTTGCCCTCAGCCCACAGGGACTCCTGTGTCTCTTTCAGCTACTCTCAAAACTTCGCTAGATTCCAGCTGGAGTCAGTTCCAGGCACCCACGATACACCACCGAACTCACGAATTTCACTGACTTACTCCCCAATCTCCCTCATGTTCTCACCCCCATCCCTCAAGGACTCTTCTGTCTCTCTCAGCTACACTCCGACCGTCTCCAGATTTCACCTGGAGTCAGCTTCCCGCACCCAGGAATCACCTACAAACTCACGGACCTTACTGCAACCCTCCCCCATTTCTTTCACCTCTTCACCCCCTGCCTTCAGGGACTCTCCTGGGTCTCCCAGCTTCTCTCCAGCCTTCCCCAGATTTCTGCCACAGTCAGCCCCAGGCACCCAGGACAACCCTAGACACTCACAGGCCTCACGAGACTATCTCCCTATGACCTGTACCTATACAGGGATGGCTCCCACGCATCCCTCAGTGACCCCAAACCCATCTCCACTTACACTCAGACACTCCCAGGGCCTGACAGCTACTCCCCGTTATTGTCCTTCAGTTCGAAGCCCTGGCCAATCTACTAGCCCACATGACGCAGTTACCTGGCCATTTCTCCACGGTTCCCGTGAGGGCCCCACACCCAGCCGCACAAGAGCCCCTCCTGCATTCCGTCCTCACACGCAGGCTTGTCCATCTACTTGCTACTGTCACACTCTTGCCAGCAGAAGAGGCCCCTGTAATGGCCGATATCACCACCCAGTCTATCCTCACCCCACAGCTGTGCAGCGGGACCCTCCTGCTGGCCCACGTGGCTGCCAGAGCCCATGCTGGCACGACGCTCCAGCAGGTCGGCGTCCCTGCGGGCCACACTACCGGTGACATGGCTAGCATGACCCTCCTTCCTGGCAGTGACACTGTTGATGTGAACCCCAGTTTCACATCTGTCATTTGTAAATAGGACCATTTTCCCTTTTCGCTCTCCCTTCCATTCACAGGGCTTCTCATTCTCTCTCTTTCTGCCTCCGTTTCAGATATTTACTCACCTTTTTCTCTCTCACTATGTCTGCCGTGGTCTCCATGAGAGTGCGCCACAGAAGATTCCCCCATTAAAAGTCATGAATTGAGTGGCTTTTAGTATACCTGTGGTGGTGCACATTCAATTTTAATTCGCAATCCATTGTAGAACGTCTTATCACCCCCGACCAGAGAAAAACCCTGTAGACAGTAGTCACTCCTCATTCTGTCTCAAACCTTCTCCCTGACCCTCAGCCCTAGGTAGCAACTACCTAGTGCGATCAATCCCATATGCATAGATTTCCATATTGTGGACATTTCCTATCAACGGAATTGCACAATAGGTGAGCTGTTATGACTGACACAACACGTAGCACAATATTTTCAAGATTCATCCACATTGTAGGCTTACCCACAGGGGGAAACCATTTTTTGGGGGCTTTTAGTAACACCGGGTGTTTTCTCCTTCCTTTCGTCCTTCCTTCCTTCCTTCCTTCCTTCCTTCCTTCCTACCTTCCTTCTTTCTTTCCTTCCTTCCTTCCTTCCTCCTATTTCTCTCTTACTCCTTCTGCCCTCTCTCTTTCATATGCCTTAGGTGCATCCCACATTCTGCGTTTTTTGGGAGAAATCCTCGACAGGTGCAGGAAAATTGTGTTATTGTAACTATTTACCGCTATCTCTCTTTCACGGCTCTCCATCAGTTGTGAACATCTATTGGTTTATCCCAAGTCACTAAGCATATTTTTATTAGGTACACCTGTTTTTCCTTATACAGCTGTTTCTGGAGTATAGGGTCGCATACTCATAAACCCACTGTAACTCAGAAACGCATCTAATATTCCAATAATCCCATCATAACGTTGAAAAATCATAAATCAAACCACCGTAAGTCACGGTGTGTCCGTGGATATGGGCGTCATCAATTCCATTGTATTCAGTAATGCTGTACACCATTAACAATGGCAGACTGATTGGGAGTGGATATTGATAGCATTATAAAAGTCAGTTATTAGAGGGATACTTCTTTAACCTGACTGAAGAACTGATCTAATGGCTTTAGTACAGTGCATGATTATGTGAGATGTTTTGAGACAGAGTAGTACATTTGTGAATGAAGTTTTTTCACTTAGTAGGAACCATTGTGTGTGGAAAAGTGAGAAAATTGCTTTCTGCTGTAGAGTCTGGCATTCATTGTAGACTTAAGCTTATTTTTCTGTGAGCAAATCTTATTCAATAAAATACTACTCTTTATACTAAAAAACAAAAACAGTGGTGATGTGTGGTCATTATGCTCAGCAAACTAATCCAGGGAAAGAAAACCAAACACCACATTCTCACTTATAATGAGAGCTGAAAAATGAGATGACATGGACACAGGAAGGGGAACAACACTCACTGGGGCCTTTCGGGAGGCAGAGCGTTAAGAAAAACAGCTACTGCATGCTGGGCTTAATAGCTAGGTGATGGGTTGACAGGTGCAGCAAACCACCATGGCACACGTTTACCTTAGTAACAAATCTGCACATCCTGCACATATACCCCAGAACTTAGAAACGAAACGAAACAAAAGAAAACGAAAAAGCAATAGCAAAACGCTAAAGGCAAAATAAAGTTTCAAACTCAGAACGTGACAGACCAATGTTTGGTTCAAATCATGGTTCTCAACCCAGGTGCCATAAGGCCAGGATAAAGAATTTGATTACATATTGTAAATAAGACATGCAGCAAATGACCAGAAAGATTATTCTCAACATATGTGTGTCTTCTAATTCAATGGTGACGCTATCTACCGGGACATAGCTTTAGATTCCAAAGGGCCGAGTCCCGCCAGACAGGCCTCCCACACTAATAACAATGGGAAGCCCCACGTTGTTTTACCTGTGCTTCTCAGCAACTGGCTATAAATCAGGTTGCCACCACTCCCAGATTTAGTTGCATTCATTGGCTGGAAGAGCTCACAGCACGCAGGGAAACACTTACATTTGCCGTTGTATTTTAGCGGACTTTGCAAAAAGTTCAGAAATAAATGCGGGGCCCGGCGTGTGGGGAGGGGTGCACTACCTTCCAGGAAGTGTTATCCACAAGCTCTCTGAACCCAGTCCTTTTGGGTTTTTATGGAGACCTCATTCTATAGGCATGACGGGTTAAACCATAGGCTATTGGTGATCAACTCCACCTGAGGCTCTCAACCCTCCCTGGAAATTGGGGTTGAGGCTTTGCCATTCTCAGTCTGACTAAAAGAATTTACCCAAACGGAATTTTAAAACAGATGAGCATAACTGGAATCTTAATTAGATGATTGGATTATCTGGAGCCACACCTTGATATTCCTAACCCGAGCACCCTCATCCAACGAATGCTCCACCCAACTGGCTCCCAAGTCTCTACGTGGTTCCAGAGCAAAAGAATGTTTCTACAACGCATATCTCCACCTTTTCTTCAAAGTCTTTTCCCTTACACGGAAAGACTCCTTAAACTGCCATGCATCCGGATCAGGGGGAGGTATTGTTACACCGCAGATCTGTGGATCTCCGGGGTTTGATTGTGGCAAGGATGCTGCTGGTGTCAAAACCACAACGTGGGAACCACAGAACCACTAGTTGGTTTTCAGTGTTTCAGTGCATACAATTCCTAATATATCTGGCCAAGAAAACTTGTAAGTTCTTAGATTGTCCCAAAGGTGGCGCATGAAATCAAAGCAGGAGAACAGTTTCCTACCAGGTGTAGCCTGGGAAAGTTGGGGGTGACTGATGGAAAGGAGGAGTGAAGCTCCGCCCTTTCCGCTGCTAGGCTGCGCCCGAGGCTATTTAAACCCACCCTGGCTGGCCTGTACTCAGATCTTCGCGGAGCGGATCAGCGGCCGGAGCGGTTGGCAGACTCTGCGTTGACTTGGAGCTCACAGCGTCTTGCGACTTGGAAGCGGATTCAGAGGACAGGACAGAACACTTGGGCAAGTGAATCTCTGTCTGTCTGTCTGTCTGTCTGTCTGTCTGTCTGTCTGTCTGTCTCATTGGTTGGTTGATTTCCATTTTCTTAAGGGGCACATACCTCACACCGCACACACACACACACGCACACACACTCCTTCCTTCTGCGAGTTAGAAAATTAGTAGGGGCCCCTGGGAGCTGCAGGTTTCCTAATCATGTCTGCACCTAAGAACAGTAGGGTCTTGTCCGGCTCTTCCTATGAACGGTCCCCCAGCACGGACTCCCCAAGGTCCATGCGAGCCTCACCCAGCTTCTCCCTCTCCCCTCTCAGAAACTCAGGCTTCAGGGGAAGCTCCTCACCAGGGATCCGGAGCTACCATTCACCATCCCCTAGGGCTTCACCACACTCACCTCTGTCATCACCAGAATCCCACAAGCTCCCATTTCCCTGTCCTCACCGTGATGGGCAATCAATGAAGCCATTGGGCTCTCCCGTGTCCTCCTCTGAGGATTCCTCAGAGTCCCCACGTTCATCAATAATATACCACATGTTCTTACTGCCATCACCCAGCAGCTCACCCCCAGCTCTCGGGGGATCTCCTGTGTCTCCCAGCTACTCTCCAAACAACCCCAGATTTCAGCTGGAGTCAGCCCCCCACACCCGGGAATCACCTACAAACTCACGAGCCTCACGGTGCTCCACCCCTGTGTCTTTCATCTCTTCACCCCCAGGCCTCAGGGACTCTCCTGTGGCTCCCAGTTACTCTCCAGCCATCCCCAGGTTCCTGCGGGAGTCAGCCCCATGCACCCAGGAGTCCCCCAGAGACTCACACGTCTCGGGAGAATATGAGCGGTCCCCCAGCCCTGACTCCTCAAGATTCATGCCTGCCTCACCCAGCTTCTCCCTCTCCCCTCCCAGAAACTCAGACCCAAGGGGCAGCTCCTCACCAGGGATGTGGAAGTACTCTACATCACCCCGCAGGGCTTCACCACTCTCACATCCATCATCAACAGAATTCCACAACTTTACGTTTCCCTTTCCTAACCAAGCAGGACAGTCACTCATGTCATTGTGTTCTCCCGTGTCCTCCTCTGGAGATTCTTCACAGTCACCTCATTCATCAATAATATACCATATGTTCTTACTGCCATCATCCAGCAGCTCACCCCCAGCCACCCATGACTCTCCTGTCTGTCCCAGCTACTCTCCAACTACGCCCAGATTTCAGCGGGAGTCTCTACCCCACACCCCAGAAACACCTACAAACTCACAGACCTCAGTGAGATCCTCGCCAGTCTCTCTCACGTCTTCACCCCCAGCCCTTACGGACCCTCCAGTCTGTCCCAGCTACTCTCCAACCACGCCCACATTTCAGCGCGGGTCAGTTCCAGGAACCCAGGGATCACCACCAAGCCCACCACTTTCACTGAGTTACTCCCCAGTCTCTAGCACGTCTTTATCTCCAACCCTCAGGGACTCGCCTGTCTGTCCCAGCTACTCTCCAAACACGCCCACACTTCAGCGGGAGTCCGTTGCAGGCACCCAGAAATCACCACCAAACTCACCAATTTCACTGCGTTACTCCCCAGTCTCTCTCATGTCTTCACCATCCCTCAGGGACTCTCCCGTCTGTCCCAGCTACTCTCCAACCACGCCCACATTTCAGCTGCAGTCAGCTCCAGGCACCCCGGAATCACCACCAAACTCCCCAATTTCACTCAGTTACTCCTCACTCTCTAGCACGTCTTTATCTCCAACCCTCAGGGACTCTCCTGTGTGTCCCAGCTACTCTCCAACCACGCCCACACTTCAGCGGGAGTCAGTCCCAGGCACCCAGGAAGCACCACCAAACTCACCAATTTCACTCACTTACTCTCCAGTCTCTCTCATGTCTTCAGCAGCCCTCAGGGACTCTCCTGTCTGTCCCAGCTACTCTCCAACCACGCACACATTTCAGCTGGAGTCAGTCCCAGGCACCCCGGAGTCACCACCAAACTCACCAGTTTCACTGAGGTACTCCCCGGTCTCTCTCATGTCTTCACCCCCAGCCCTCAGGGACTCTCCTGTGTGTCCCAGCTACTCTCCAACCATGCCCAGATTTCAGCGGGAGTCAGTTCCAGGCACCCAGGTATCACCACCAAACTCAGCAGTTTCGCTGAGTTACTCCCCAGTCTCTGTCATGTCTTCACCCCCAGCCCCCTGGGACTCTCCTGTCTGTCCCAGCTACTCTCCCACCACGCCCAGATTTCAGCGGCACTCAGCCTCCCACACTCCGGAATCACCTACAGACTCACAGACTTCACTGAGGTCCTCCCTGGTCTCTCTCAGGTCTTTGCCCTCAGCCCACAGGGACTCCTGTGTCTCTTTCAGCTACTCTCAAAACTTCTCTAGATTCCAGCTGGAGTCAGTTCCAGGCACCCACGATACACCACCGAACTCACGAATTTCACTGACTTACTCCCCAGTCTCCCTCATGTTCTCACCCCCAGCCCTCAAGGACTCTTCTGTCTCTCTCAGCTACACTCCGACCATCTCCAGATTTCACCTGGAGTCAGCTTCCCGCACCCAGGAATCACCTACAAACTCACGGACCTTACTGCAACCCTCCCCCATTTCTTTCACCTCTTCACCCCCTGCCTTCAGGGACTCTCCTGGGTCTCCCAGCTTCTCTCCAGCCTTCCCCACATTTCTGCCACAGTCAGCCCCAGGCACCCAGGACAACCCTAGACACTCACAGGCCTCACGAGACTATCTCCCTATGACCTGTACCTATACAGGGATGGCTCCCACGCATCCCTCAGTGACCCCAAACCCATCTCCACTTACACTCAGACACTCCCAGGGCCTGACAGCTACTCCCCGTTATTGTCCTTCAGTTCGAAGCCCTGGCCAATCTACTAGCCCACATGACGCAGTTACCTGGCCATTTCTCCACGGTTCCCGTGAGGGCCCCACACCCAGCCGCACAAGAGCCCCTCCTGCATTCCGTCCTCACACGCAGGCTTGTCCATCTACTTGCTACTGTCACACTCTTGCCAGCAGAAGAGGCCCCTGTAATGGCCGATATCACCACCCACTCTATCCTCACCCCACAGCTGTGCAGCGGGACCCTCCTGCTGGCCCACGTGGCTGCCAGAGCCCATGCTGGCACGACGCTCCAGCAGGTCGGCGTCCCTGCGGGCCACACTACCGGTGACATGGCTAGCATGACCCTCCTTCCTGGCAGTGACACTGTTGATGTGAACCCCAGTTTCACATCTGTCATTTGTAAATAGGACCATTTTCCCTTTTCGCTCTCCCTTCCATTCACAGGGCTTCTCATTCTCTCTCTTTCTGCCTCCGTTTCAGATATTTACTCACCTTTTTCTCTCTCACTATGTCTGCCGTGGTCTCCATGAGAGTGCGCCACAGAAGATTCCCCCATTAAAAGTCATGAATTGAGTGGCTTTTAGTATACCTGTGGTGGTGCACATTCAATTTTAATTCGCAATCCATTGTAGAACGTCTTATCACCCCCGACCAGAGAAAAACCCTGTAGACATTAGTCACTCCTCATTCTGTCTCAAACCCTCTCCCTGACCCTCAGCCCTAGGTAGCAACTACCTAGTGCGATCAATCCCATATGCATAGATTTCCATATTGTGGACATTTCCTATCAACGGAATTGCACAATAGGTGAGCTGTTATGACTGACACAACACGTAGCACAATATTTTCAAGATTCATCCACATTGTAGGCTTACCCACAGGGGGAAACCATTTTTTGGGGGCTTTTAGTAACACCGGGTGTTTTCTCCTTCCTTTCGTCCTTCCTTCCTTCCTTCCTTCCTTCCTTCCTTCCTTCCTTCCTTCCTTCCTACCTTCCTTCTTTCTTTCCTTCCTTCCTTCCTTCCTCCTATTTCTCTCTTACTCCTTCTGCCCTCTCTCTTTCATATGCCTTAGGTGCATCCCACATTCTGCGTTTTTTGGGAGAAATCCTCGACAGGTGCAGGAAAATTGTGTTATTGTAACTATTTACCGCTATCTCTCTTTCACGGCTCTCCATCAGTTGTGAACATCTATTGGTTTATCCCAAGTCACTAAGCATATTTTTATTAGGTACACCTGTTTTTCCTTATACAGCTGTTTCTGGACTATAGGGTCGCATACTCATAAACCCACTGTAACTCAGAAACGCATCTAATATTCCAATAATCCCATCATAACGTTGAAAAATCATAAATCAAACCACCGTAAGTCACGGTGTGTCCGTGGATATGGGCGTCATCAATTCCATTGTATTCAGTAATGCTGTACACCATTAACAATGGCAGACTGATTGGGAGTGGATATTGATAGCATTATAAGTGTCAGTTATTAGAGGGATACTTCTTTAACCTGACTGAAGAACTGATCTAATGGCTTTAGTACAGTGCATGATTATGTGAGATGTTTTGAGACAGAGTAGTACATTTGTGAATGAAGTTTTTTCACTTAGTAGGAACCATTGTGTGTGGAAAAGTGAGAAAATTGCTTTCTGCTGTAGAGTCTGGCATTCATTGTAGACTTAAGCTTATTTTTCTGTGAGCAAATCTTATTCAATAAAATACTACTCTTTATACTAAAAAACAGAAACAGTGGTGATGTGTGGTCATTATGCTCAGCAAACTAATCCAGGGAAAGAAAACCAAACGCCACATTCTCACTTATAATGAGAGCTGAAAAATGAGATCACATGGACACAGGAAGGGGAACAACACTCACTGGGGCCTTTCGGGAGGCAGAGCGTTAAGAAAAACAGCTACTGCATGCTGGGCTTAATACCTAGGTGATGGGTTGACAGGTGCAGCGAACCACCATGGCACACGTTTACCTTAGTAACAAATCTGCACATCCTGCACATATACCCCAGAACTTAGAAACGAAACGAAACAAAAGAAAACGAAAAAGCAATAGCAAAACGCTAAAGGCAAAATAAAGTTTCAAACTCAGAACGTGACAGACCAATGTTTGGTTCAAATCATGGTTCTCAACCCAGGTGCCATAAGGCCAGGATAAAGAATTTGATTACATATTGTAAATAAGACATGCAGCAAATGACCAGAAAGATTATTCTCAACATATGTGTGTCTTCTAATTCAATGGTGACGCTATCTACCGGGACATAGCTTTAGATTCCAAAGGGCCGAGTCCCGCCAGACAGGCCTCCCACACTAATAACAATGGGAAGACCCACGTTGTTTTACCTGTGCTTCTCAGCAACTGGCTATAAATCAGGTTGCCACCACTCCCAGATTTAGTTGCATTCATTGGCTGGAAGAGCTCACAGCACGCAGGGAAACACTTACATTTGCCGTTGTATTTTAGCGGACTTTGCCAAAAGTTCAGAAATAAATGCGGGGCCCGGCGTGTGGGGAGGGGTGCACTACCTTCCAGGAAGTGTTATCCACAAGCTCTCTGAACCCAGTCCTTTTGGGTTTTTATGGAGACCTCATTCTATAGGCATGACGGGTTAAACCATAGGCTATTGGTGATCAACTCCACCTGAGGCTCTCAACCCTCCCTGGAAATTGGGGTTGAGGCTTTGCCATTCTCAGTCTGACTAAAAGAATTTACCCAAACGGAATTTTAAAACAGATGAGCATAACTGGAATCTTAATTAGATGATTGGATTATCTGGAGCCACACCTTGATATTCCTAACCCGAGCACCCTCATCCAACGAATGCTCCTCCCAACTGGCTCCCAAGTCTCTACGTGGTTCCAGAGCAAAAGAATGTTTATACAACGCATATCTCCACCTTTTCTTCAAAGTCTTTTCCCTTACACGGAAAGACTCCTTAAACTGCCATGCATCCGGATCAGGGGGAGGTATGGTTACACCGCAGATCTGTGGATCTCCGGGGTTTGATTGTGGCAAGGATGCTGCTGGTGTCAAAACCACAACGTGGGAACCACAGAACCACTAGTTGGTTTTCAGTGTTTCAGTGCATACAATTCCTAATATATCTGGCCAAGAAAACTTGTAAGTTCTTAGATTGTCCCAAAGGTGGCGCATGAAATCAAAGCAGGAGAACAGTTTCCTAGGAGGTGTAGCCTGGGAAAGTTGGGGGTGACTGATGGAAAGGAGGAGTGAAGCTCCGCCCTTTCCGCTGCTAGGCTGCGCCCGAGGCCATTTAAACCCACCCTGGCTGGCCTGTACTCAGATCTTCGCGGAGCGGATCAGCGGCCGGAGCGGTTGGCGGACTCTGCGTTGACTTGGAGCTCACAGCGTCTTGCGACTTGGAAGCTGATTCAGAGGACAGGACAGAACACTTGGGCAAGTGAATCTCTGTCTGTCTGTCTGTCTGTCTGTCTGTCTGTCTGTCTCATTGGTTGGTTGATTTCCATTTTCTTAAGGGGCACATACCTCACACCGCACACACACACACACGCACACACACTCCTTCCTTCTGCGAGTTAGAAAATTAGTAGGGGCCCCTGGGAGCTGCAGGTTTCCTAATCATGTCTGCACCTAAGAACAGTAGGGTCTTGTCCGGCTCTTCTTATGAACGGTCCCCCAGCACGGACTCCCCAAGGTCCATGCGAGCCTCACCCAGCTTCTCCCTCTCCCCTCTCAGAAACTCAGGCTTCAGGGGAAGCTCCTCACCAGGGATCCGGAGCTACCATTCACCATCCCCTAGGGCTTCACCACACTCACCTCTGTCATCACCAGAATCCCACAAGCTCCCATTTCCCTGTCCTCACCGTGATGGGCAATCAATGAAGCCATTGGGCTCCCCTGTGTCCTCCTCTGAGGATTCCTCAGAGTCCCCACGTTCATCAATAATATACCACGTGTTCTTACTGCCATCACCCAGCAGCTCACCCCCAGCTCTCGGGGGATCTCCTGTGTCTCCCAGCTACTCTCCAAACAACCCCAGATTTCAGCTGGAGTCAGCCCCCCACACCCGGGAATCACCTACAAACTCACGAGCCTCACGGTGCTCCACCCCTGTGTCTTTCATCTCTTCACCCCCAGGCCTCAGGGACTCTCCTGTGGCTCCCAGTTACTCTCCAGCCATCCCCAGGTTCCTGCGGGAGTCAGCCCCATGCACCCAGGAGTCCCCCAGAGACTCACACGTCTCGGGAGAATATGAGCGGTCCCCCAGCCCTGACTCCTCAAGATTCATGCCTGCCTCACCCAGCTTCTCCCTCTCCCCTCCCAGAAACTCAGACCCAAGGGGCAGCTCCTCACCAGGGATGTGGAAGTACTCTACATCACCCCGCAGGGCTTCACCACTCTCACATCCATCATCAACAGAATTCCACAACTTTACGTTTCCCTTTCCTAACCAAGCAGGACAGTCACTCATGTCATTGTGTTCTCCCGTGTCCTCCTCTGGAGATTCTTCACAGTCACCTCATTCATCAATAATATACCATATGTTCTTACTGCCATCATCCAGCAGCTCACCCCCAGCCACCCATGACTCTCCTGTCTGTCCCAGCTACTCTCCAACTACGCCCAGATTTCAGCGGGAGTCTCTACCCCACACCCCAGAAACACCTACAAACTCACAGACCTCAGTGAGATCCTCGCCAGTCTCTCTCACGTCTTCACCCCCAGCCCTTACGGACCCTCCAGTCTGTCCCAGCTACTCTCCAACCACGCCCACATTTCAGCGCGGGTCAGTTCCAGGAACCCAGGGATCACCACCAAGCCCACCACTTTCACTGAGTTACTCCCCAGTCTCTAGCACGTCTTTATCTCCAACCCTCAGGGACTCGCCTGTCTGTCCCAGCTACTCTCCAAACACGCCCACACTTCAGCGGGAGTCCGTTGCAGGCACCCAGAAATCACCACCAAACTCACCAATTTCACTGCGTTACTCCCCAGTCTCTCTCATGTCTTCACCATCCCTCAGGGACTCTCCCGTCTGTCCCAGCTACTCTCCAACCACGCCCACATTTCAGCTGCAGTCAGCTCCAGGCACCCCGGAATCACCACCAAACTCCCCAATTTCACTCAGTTACTCCTCACTCTCTAGCACGTCTTTATCTCCAACCCTCAGGGACTCTCCTGTGTGTCCCAGCTACTCTCCAACCACGCCCACACTTCAGCGGGAGTCAGTCCCAGGCACCCAGGAAGCACCACCAAACTCACCAATTTCACTCACTTACTCTCCAGTCTCTCTCATGTCTTCAGCAGCCCTCAGGGACTCTCCTGTCTGTCCCAGCTACTCTCCAACCACGCACACATTTCAGCTGGAGTCAGTCCCAGGCACCCCGGAGTCACCACCAAACTCACCAGTTTCACTGAGGTACTCCCCGGTCTCTCTCATGTCTTCACCCCCAGCCCTCAGGGACTCTCCTGTGTGTCCCAGCTACTCTCCAACCATGCCCAGATTTCAGCGGGAGTCAGTTCCAGGCACCCAGGTATCACCACCAAACTCAGCAGTTTCGCTGAGTTACTCCCCAGTCTCTGTCATGTCTTCACCCCCAGCCCCCTGGGACTCTCCTGTCTGTCCCAGCTACTCTCCCACCACGCCCAGATTTCAGCGGCACTCAGCCTCCCACACTCCGGAATCACCTACAGACTCACAGACTTCACTGAGGTCCTCCCTGGTCTCTCTCAGGTCTTTGCCCTCAGCCCACAGGGACTCCTGTGTCTCTTTCAGCTACTCTCAAAACTTCTCTAGATTCCAGCTGGAGTCAGTTCCAGGCACCCACGATACACCACCGAACTCACGAATTTCACTGACTTACTCCCCAGTCTCCCTCATGTTCTCACCCCCAGCCCTCAAGGACTCTTCTGTCTCTCTCAGCTACACTCCGACCATCTCCAGATTTCACCTGGAGTCAGCTTCCCGCACCCAGGAATCACCTACAAACTCACGGACCTTACTGCAACCCTCCCCCATTTCTTTCACCTCTTCACCCCCTGCCTTCAGGGACTCTCCTGGGTCTCCCAGCTTCTCTCCAGCCTTCCCCACATTTCTGCCACAGTCAGCCCCAGGCACCCAGGACAACCCTAGACACTCACAGGCCTCACGAGACTATCTCCCTATGACCTGTACCTATACAGGGATGGCTCCCACGCATCCCTCAGTGACCCCAAACCCATCTCCACTTACACTCAGACACTCCCAGGGCCTGACAGCTACTCCCCGTTATTGTCCTTCAGTTCGAAGCCCTGGCCAATCTACTAGCCCACATGACGCAGTTACCTGGCCATTTCTCCACGGTTCCCGTGAGGGCCCCACACCCAGCCGCACAAGAGCCCCTCCTGCATTCCGTCCTCACACGCAGGCTTGTCCATCTACTTGCTACTGTCACACTCTTGCCAGCAGAAGAGGCCCCTGTAATGGGCGATATCACCACCCACTCTATCCTCACCCCACAGCTGTGCAGCGGGACCCTCCTGCTGGCCCACGTGGCTGCCAGAGCCCATGCTGGCACGACGCTCCAGCAGGTCGGCGTCCCTGCGGGCCACACTACCGGTGACATGGCTAGCATGACCCTCCTTCCTGGCAGTGACACTGTTGATGTGAACCCCGGTTTCACATCTGTCATTTGTAAATAGGACCATTTTCCCTTTTCGCTCTCCCTTCCATTCACAGGGCTTCTCATTCTCTCTCTTTCTGCCTCCGTTTCAGATATTTACTCACCTTTTTCTCTCTCACTATGTCTGCCGTGGTCTCCATGAGAGTGCGCCACAGAAGATTCCCCCATTAAAAGTCATGAATTGAGTGGCTTTTAGTATACCTGTGGTGGTGCACATTCAATTTTAATTCGCAATCCATTGTAGAACGTCTTATCACCCCCGACCAGAGAAAAACCCTGTAGACATTAGTCACTCCTCATTCTGTCTCAAACCCTCTCCCTGACCCTCAGCCCTAGGTAGCAACTACCTAGTGCGATCAATCCCATATGCATAGATTTCCATATTGTGGACATTTCCTATCAACGGAATTGCACAATAGGTGAGCTGTTATGACTGACACAACACGTAGCACAATATTTTCAAGATTCATCCACATTGTAGGCTTACCCACAGGGGGAAACCATTTTTTGGGGGCTTTTAGTAACACCGGGTGTTTTCTCCTTCCTTTCGTCCTTCTTTCCTTCCTTCCTTCCTTCCTTCCTTCCTTCCTTCCTTCCTTCCTACCTTCCTTCTTTCTTTCCTTCCTTCCTTCCTTCCTCCTATTTCTCTCTTACTCCTTCTGCCCTCTCTCTTTCATATGCCTTAGGTGCATCCCACATTCTGCGTTTTTTGGGAGAAATCCTCGACAGGTGCAGGAAAATTGTGTTATTGTAACTATTTACCGCTATCTCTCTTTCACGGCTCTCCATCAGTTGTGAACATCTATTGGTTTATCCCAAGTCACTAAGCATATTTTTATTAGGTACACCTGTTTTTCCTTATACAGCTGTTTCTGGACTATAGGGTCGCATACTCATAAACCCACTGTAACTCAGAAACGCATCTAATATTCCAATAATCCCATCATAACGTTGAAAAATCATAAATCAAACCACCGTAAGTCACGGTGTGTCCGTGGATATGGGCGTCATCAATTCCATTGTATTCAGTAATGCTGTACACCATTAACAATGGCAGACTGATTGGGAGTGGATATTGATAGCATTATAAGTGTCAGTTATTAGAGGGATACTTCTTTAACCTGACTGAAGAACTGATCTAATGGCTTTAGTACAGTGCATGATTATGTGAGATGTTTTGAGACAGAGTAGTACATTTGTGAATGAAGTTTTTTCACTTAGTAGGAACCATTGTGTGTGGAAAAGTGAGAAAATTGCTTTCTGCTGTAGAGTCTGGCATTCATTGTAGACTTAAGCTTATTTTTCTGTGAGCAAATCTTATTCAATAAAATACTACTCTTTATACTAAAAAACAGAAACAGTGGTGATGTGTGGTCATTATGCTCAGCAAACTAATCCAGGGAAAGAAAACCAAACGCCACATTCTCACTTATAATGAGAGCTGAAAAATGAGATCACATGGACACAGGAAGGGGAACAACACTCACTGGGGCCTTTCGGGAGGCAGAGCGTTAAGAAAAACAGCTACTGCATGCTGGGCTTAATACCTAGGTGATGGGTTGACAGGTGCAGCGAACCACCATGGCACACGTTTACCTTAGTAACAAATCTGCACATCCTGCACATATACCCCAGAACTTAGAAACGAAACGAAACAAAAGAAAACGAAAAAGCAATAGCAAAACGCTAAAGGCAAAATAAAGTTTCAAACTCAGAACGTGACAGACCAATGTTTGGTTCAAATCATGGTTCTCAACCCAGGTGCCATAAGGCCAGGATAAAGAATTTGATTACATATTGTAAATAAGACATGCAGCAAATGACCAGAAAGATTATTCTCAACATATGTGTGTCTTCTAATTCAATGGTGACGCTATCTACCGGGACATAGCTTTAGATTCCAAAGGGCCGAGTCCCGCCAGACAGGCCTCCCACACTAATAACAATGGGAAGCCCCACGTTGTTTTACCTGTGCTTCTCAGCAACTGGCTATAAATCAGGTTGCCACCACTCCCAGATTTAGTTGCATTCATTGGCTGGAAGAGCTCACAGCACGCAGGGAAACACTTACATTTGCCGTTGTATTTTAGCGGACTTTGCCAAAAGTTCAGAAATAAATGCGGGGCCCGGCGTGTGGGGAGGGGTGCACTACCTTCCAGGAAGTGTTATCCACAAGCTCTCTGAACCCAGTCCTTTTGGGTTTTTATGGAGACCTCATTCTATAGGCATGACGGGTTAAACCATAGGCTATTGGTGATCAACTCCACCTGAGGCTCTCAACCCTCCCTGGAAATTGGGGTTGAGGCTTTGCCATTCTCAGTCTGACTAAAAGAATTTACCCAAACGGAATTTTAAAACAGATGAGCATAACTGGAATCTTAATTAGATGATTGGATTATCTGGAGCCACACCTTGATATTCCTAACCCGAGCACCCTCATCCAACGAATGCTCCACCCAACTGGCTCCCAAGTCTCTACGTGGTTCCAGAGCAAAAGAATGTTTATACAACGCATATCTCCACCTTTTCTTCAAAGTCTTTTCCCTTACACGGAAAGACTCCTTAAACTGCCATGCATCCGGATCAGGGGGAGGTATGGTTACACCGCAGATCTGTGGATCTCCGGGGTTTGATTGTGGCAAGGATGCTGCTGGTGTCAAAACCACAACGTGGGAACCACAGAACCACTAGTTGGTTTTCAGTGTTTCAGTGCATACAATTCCTAATATATCTGGCCAAGAAAACTTGTAAGTTCTTAGATTGTCCCAAAGGTGGCGCATGAAATCAAAGCAGGAGAACAGTTTCCAGGAGGTGTAGCCTGGGAAAGTTGGGGGTGCCTGATGGAAAGGAGGAGTGAAGCTCCGCCCTTTCCGCTGCTAGGCTGCGCCCGAGGCCATTTAAACCCACCCTGGCTGGCCTGTACTCAGATCTTCGCGGAGCGGATCAGCGGCCGGAGCGGTTGGCGGACTCTGCGTTGACTTGGAGCTCACAGCGTCTTGCGACTTGGAAGCGGATTCAGAGGACAGGACAGAACACTTGGGCAAGTGAATCTCTGTCTGTCTGTCTGTCTGTCTGTCTGTCTGTCTGTCTGTCTCATTGGTTGGTTGATTTCCATTTTCTTAAGGGGCACATACCTCACACCGCACACACACACACACACGCACACACACTCCTTCCTTCTGCGAGTTAGAAAATTAGTAGGGGCCCCTGGGAGCTGCAGGTTTCCTAATCATGTCTGCACCTAAGAACAGTAGGGTCTTGTCCGGCTCTTCTTATGAACGGTCCCCCAGCACGGACTCCCCAAGGTCCATGCGAGCCTCACCCAGCTTCTCCCTCTCCCCTCTCAGAAACTCAGGCTTCAGGGGAAGCTCCTCACCAGGGATCCGGAGCTACCATTCACCATCCCCTAGGGCTTCACCACACTCACCTCTGTCATCACCAGAATCCCACAAGCTCCCATTTCCCTGTCCTCACCGTGATGGGCAATCAATGAAGCCATTGGGCTCTCCCGTGTCCTCCTCTGAGGATTCCTCAGAGTCCCCACGTTCATCAATAATATACCACATGTTCTTACTGCCATCACCCAGCAGCTCACCCCCAGCTCTCGGGAGATCTCCTGTGTCTCCCAGCTACTCTCCAAACAACCCCAGATTTCAGCTGGAGTCAGCCCCCCACACCCGGGAATCACCTACAAACTCACGAGCCTCACGGTGCTCCACCCCTGTGTCTTTCATCTCTTCACCCCCAGGCCTCAGGGACTCTCCTGTGGCTCCCAGTTACTCTCCAGCCATCCCCAGGTTCCTGCGGGAGTCAGCCCCATGCACCCAGGAGTCCCCCAGAGACTCACACGTCTCGGGAGAATATGAGCGGTCCCCCAGCCCTGACTCCTCAAGATTCATGCCTGCCTCACCCAGCTTCTCCCTCTCCCCTCCCAGAAACTCAGACCCAAGGGGCAGCTCCTCACCAGGGATGTGGAAGTACTCTACATCACCCCGCAGGGCTTCACCACTCTCACATCCATCATCAACAGAATTCCACAACTTTACGTTTCCCTTTCCTAACCAAGCAGGACAGTCACTCATGTCATTGTGTTCTCCCGTGTCCTCCTCTGGAGATTCTTCACAGTCACCTCATTCATCAATAATATACCATATGTTCTTACTGCCATCATCCAGCAGCTCACCCCCAGCCACCCATGACTCTCCTGTCTGTCCCAGCTACTCTCCAACTACGCCCAGATTTCAGCGGGAGTCTCTACCCCACACCCCAGAAACACCTACAAACTCACAGACCTCAGTGAGATCCTCGCCAGTCTCTCTCACGTCTTCACCCCCAGCCCTTACGGACCCTCCAGTCTGTCCCAGCTACTCTCCAATCACGCCCACATTTCAGCGCGGGTCAGTTCCAGGAACCCAGGGATCACCACCAAGCCCACCACTTTCACTGAGTTACTCCCCAGTCTCTAGCACGTCTTTATCTCCAACCCTCAGGGACTCGCCTGTCTGTCCCAGCTACTCTCCAAACACGCCCACACTTCAGCGGGAGTCCGTTGCAGGCACCCAGAAATCACCACCAAACTCACCAATTTCACTGCGTTACTCCCCAGTCTCTCTCATGTCTTCACCATCCCTCAGGGACTCTCCCGTCTGTCCCAGCTACTCTCCAACCACGCCCACATTTCAGCTGCAGTCAGCTCCAGGCACCCCGGAATCACCACCAAACTCCCCAATTTCACTCAGTTACTCCTCACTCTCTAGCACGTCTTTATCTCCAACCCTCAGGGACTCTCCTGTGTGTCCCAGCTACTCTCCAACCACGCCCACACTTCAGCGGGAGTCAGTCCCAGGCACCCAGGAAGCACCACCAAACTCACCAATTTCACTCACTTACTCTCCAGTCTCTCTCATGTCTTCAGCAGCCCTCAGGGACTCTCCTGTCTGTCCCAGCTACTCTCCAACCACGCACACATTTCAGCTGGAGTCAGTCCCAGGCACCCCGGAGTCACCACCAAACTCACCAGTTTCACTGAGGTACTCCCCGGTCTCTCTCATGTCTTCACCCCCAGCCCTCAGGGACTCTCCTGTGTGTCCCAGCTACTCTCCAACCATGCCCAGATTTCAGCGGGAGTCAGTTCCAGGCACCCAGGTATCACCACCAAACTCAGCAGTTTCGCTGAGTTACTCCCCAGTCTCTGTCATGTCTTCACCCCCAGCCCCCTGGGACTCTCCTGTCTGTCCCAGCTACTCTCCCACCACGCCCAGATTTCAGCGGCACTCAGCCTCCCACACTCCGGAATCACCTACAGACTCACAGACTTCACTGAGGTCCTCCCTGGTCTCTCTCAGGTCTTTGCCCTCAGCCCACAGGGACTCCTGTGTCTCTTTCAGCTACTCTCAAAACTTCGCTAGATTCCAGCTGGAGTCAGTTCCAGGCACCCACGATACACCACCGAACTCACGAATTTCACTGACTTACTCCCCAGTCTCCCTCATGTTCTCACCCCCAGCCCTCAAGGACTCTTCTGTCTCTCTCAGCTACACTCCGACCGTCTCCAGATTTCACCTGGAGTCAGCTTCCCGCACCCAGGAATCACCTACAAACTCACGGACCTTACTGCAACCCTCCCCCATTTCTTTCACCTCTTCACCCCCTGCCTTCAGGGACTCTCCTGGGTCTCCCAGCTTCTCTCCAGCCTTCCCCACATTTCTGCCACAGTCAGCCCCAGGCACCCAGGACAACCCTAGACACTCACAGGCCTCACGAGACTATCTCCCTATGACCTGTACCTATACAGGGATGGCTCCCACGCATCCCTCAGTGACCCCAAACCCATCTCCACTTACACTCAGACACTCCCAGGGCCTGACAGCTACTCCCCGTTATTGTCCTTCAGTTCGAAGCCCTGGCCAATCTACTAGCCCACATGACGCAGTTACCTGGCCATTTCTCCACGGTTCCCGAGAGGGCCCCACACCCAGCCGCACAAGAGCCCCTCCTGCATTCCGTCCTCACACGCAGGCTTGTCCATCTACTTGCTACTGTCACACTCTTGCCAGCAGAAGAGGCCCCTGTAATGGGCGATATCACCACCCAGTCTATCCTCACCCCACAGCTGTGCAGCGGGACCCTCCTGCTGGCCCACGTGGCTGCCAGAGCCCATGCTGGCACGACGCTCCAGCAGGTCGGCGTCCCTGCGGGCCACACTACCGGTGACATGGCTAGCATGACCCTCCTTCCTGGCAGTGACACTGTTGATGTGAACCCCGGTTTCACATCTGTCATTTGTAAATAGGACCATTTTCCCTTTTCGCTCTCCCTTCCATTCACAGGGCTTCTCATTCTCTCTCTTTCTGCCTCCGTTTCAGATATTTACTCACCTTTTTCTCTCTCACTATGTCTGCCGTGGTCTCCATGAGAGTGCGCCACAGAAGATTCCCCCATTAAAAGTCATGAATTGAGTGGCTTTTAGTATACCTGTGGTGGTGCACATTCAATTTTAATTCGCAATCCATTGTAGAACGTCTTATCACCCCCGACCAGAGAAAAACCCTGTAGACATTAGTCACTCCTCATTCTGTCTCAAACCCTCTCCCTGACCCTCAGCCCTAGGTAGCAACTACCTAGTGCGATCAATCCCATATGCATAGATTTCCATATTGTGGACATTTCCTATCAACGGAATTGCACAATAGGTGAGCTGTTATGACTGACACAACACGTAGCACAATATTTTCAAGATTCATCCACATTGTAGGCTTACCCACAGGGGGAAACCATTTTTTGGGGGGTTTTAGTAACACCGGGTGTTTTCTCCTTCCTTTCGTCCTTCCTTCCTTCCTTCCTTCCTTCCTTCCTTCCTTCCTTCCTACCTTCCTTCTTTCTTTCCTTCCTTCCTTCCTTCCTCCTATTTCTCTCTTACTCCTTCTGCCCTCTCTCTTTCATATGCCTTAGGTGCATCCCACATTCTGCGTTTTTTGGGAGAAATCCTCGACAGGTGCAGGAAAATTGTGTTATTGTAACTATTTACCGCTATCTCTCTTTCACGGCTCTCCATCAGTTGTGAACATCTATTGGTTTATCCCAAGTCACTAAGCATATTTTTATTAGGTACACCTGTTTTTCCTTATACAGCTGTTTCTGGAGTATAGGGTCGCATACTCATAAACCCACTGTAACTCAGAAACGCATCTAATATTCCAATAATCCCATCATAACGTTGAAAAATCATAAATCAAACCACCGTAAGTCACGGTGTGTCCGTGGATATGGGCGTCATCAATTCCATTGTATTCAGTAATGCTGTACACCATTAACAATGGCAGACTGATTGGGAGTGGATATTGATAGCATTATAAGTGTCAGTTATTAGAGGGATACTTCTTTAACCTGACTGAAGAACTGATCTAATGGCTTTAGTACAGTGCATGATTATGTGAGATGTTTTGAGACAGAGTAGTACATTTGTGAATGAAGTTTTTTCACTTAGTAGGAACCATTGTGTGTGGAAAAGTGAGAAAATTGCTTTCTGCTGTAGAGTCTGGCATTCATTGTAGACTTAAGCTTATTTTTCTGTGAGCAAATCTTATTCAATAAAATACTACTCTTTATACTAAAAAACAGAAACAGTGGTGATGTGTGGTCATTATGCTCAGCAAACTAATCCAGGGAAAGAAAACCAAACGCCACATTCTCACTTATAATGAGAGCTGAAAAATGAGATCACATGGACACAGGAAGGGGAACAACACTCACTGGGGCCTTTCGGGAGGCAGAGCGTTAAGAAAAACAGCTACTGCATGCTGGGCTTAATACCTAGGTGATGGGTTGACAGGTGCAGCGAACCACCATGGCACACGTTTACCTTAGTAACAAATCTGCACATCCTGCACATATACCCCAGAACTTAGAAACGAAACGAAACAAAAGAAAACGAAAAAGCAATAGCAAAACGCTAAAGGCAAAATAAAGTTTCAAACTCAGAACGTGACAGACCAATGTTTGGTTCAAATCATGGTTCTCAACCCAGGTGCCATAAGGCCAGGATAAAGAATTTGATTACATATTGTAAATAAGACATGCAGCAAATGACCAGAAAGATTATTCTCAACATATGTGTGTCTTCTAATTCAATGGTGACGCTATCTACCGGGACATAGCTTTAGATTCCAAAGGGCCGAGTCCCGCCAGACAGGCCTCCCACACTAATAACAATGGGAAGCCCCACGTTGTTTTACCTGTGCTTCTCAGCAACTGGCTATAAATCAGGTTGCCACCACTCCCAGATTTAGTTGCATTCATTGGCTGGAAGAGCTCACAGCACGCAGGGAAACACTTACATTTGCCGTTGTATTTTAGCGGACTTTGCCAAAAGTTCAGAAATAAATGCGGGGCCCGGCGTGTGGGGAGGGGTGCACTACCTTCCAGGAAGTGTTATCCACAAGCTCTCTGAACCCAGTCCTTTTGGGTTTTTATGGAGACCTCATTCTATAGGCATGACGGGTTAAACCATAGGCTATTGGTGATCAACTCCACCTGAGGCTCTCAACCCTCCCTGGAAATTGGGGTTGAGGCTTTGCCATTCTCAGTCTGACTAAAAGAATTTACCCAAACGGAATTTTAAAACAGATGAGCATAACTGGAATCTTAATTAGATGATTGGATTATCTGGAGCCACACCTTGATATTCCTAACCCGAGCACCCTCATCCAACGAATGCTCCTCCCAACTGGCTCCCAAGTCTCTACGTGGTTCCAGAGCAAAAGAATGTTTATACAACGCATATCTCCACCTTTTCTTCAAAGTCTTTTCCCTTACACGGAAAGACTCCTTAAACTGCCATGCATCCGGATCAGGGGGAGGTATTGTTACACCGCAGATCTGTGGATCTCCGGGGTTTGATTGTGGCAAGGATGCTGCTGGTGTCAAAACCACAACGTGGGAACCACAGAACCACTAGTTGGTTTTCAGTGTTTCAGTGCATACGATTCCTAATATATCTGGCCAAGAAAACTTGTAAGTTCTTAGATTGTCCCAAAGGTGGCGCATGAAATCAAAGCAGGAGAACAGTTTCCTAGGAGGTGTAGCCTGGGAAAGTTGGGGGTGACTGATGGAAAGGAGGAGTGAAGCTCCGCCCTTTCCGCTGCTAGGCTGCGCCCGAGGCTATTTAAACCCACCCTGGCTGGCCTGTACTCAGATCTTCGCGGAGCGGATCAGCGGCCGGAGCGGTTGGCGGACTCTGCGTTGACTTGGAGCTCACAGCGTCTTGCGACTTGGAAGCGGATTCAGAGGACAGGACAGAACACTTGGGCAAGTGAATCTCTGTCTGTCTGTCTGTCTGTCTGTCTGTCTCATTGGTTGGTTGATTTCCATTTTCTTAAGGGGCACATACCTCACACCGCACACACACACACACGCACACACACTCCTTCCTTCTGCGAGTTAGAAAATTAGTAGGGGCCCCTGGGAGCTGCAGGTTTCCTAATCATGTCTGCACCTAAGAACAGTAGGGTCTTGTCCGGCTCTTCTTATGAACGGTCCCCCAGCACGGACTCCGCAAGGTCCATGCGAGCCTCACCCAGCTTCTCCCTCTCCCCTCTCAGAAACTCAGGCTTCAGGGGAAGCTCCTCACCAGGGATCCGGAGCTACCATTCACCATCCCCTAGGGCTTCACCACACTCACCTCTGTCATCACCAGAATCCCACAAGCTCCCATTTCCCTGTCCTCACCGTGATGGGCAATCAATGAAGCCATTGGGCTCCCCTGTGTCCTCCTCTGAGGATTCCTCAGAGTCCCCACGTTCATCAATAATATACCACATGTTCTTACTGCCATCACCCAGCAGCTCACCCCCAGCTCTCGGGGGATCTCCTGTGTCTCCCAGCTACTCTCCAAACAACCCCAGATTTCAGCTGGAGTCAGCCCCCCACACCCGGGAATCACCTACAAACTCACGAGCCTCACGGTGCTCCACCCCTGTGTCTTTCATCTCTTCACCCCCAGGCCTCAGGGACTCTCCTGTGGCTCCCAGTTACTCTCCAGCCATCCCCAGGTTCCTGCGGGAGTCAGCCCCATGCACCCAGGAGTCCCCCAGAGACTCACACGTCTCGGGAGAATATGAGCGGTCCCCCAGCCCTGACTCCTCAAGATTCATGCCTGCCTCACCCAGCTTCTCCCTCTCCCCTCCCAGAAACTCAGACCCAAGGGGCAGCTCCTCACCAGGGATGTGGAAGTACTCTACATCACCCCGCAGGGCTTCACCACTCTCACATCCATCATCAACAGAATTCCACAACTTTACGTTTCCCTTTCCTAACCAAGCAGGACAGTCACTCATGTCATTGTGTTCTCCCGTGTCCTCCTCTGGAGATTCTTCACAGTCACCTCATTCATCAATAATATACCATATGTTCTTACTGCCATCATCCAGCAGCTCACCCCCAGCCACCCATGACTCTCCTGTCTGTCCCAGCTACTCTCCAACTACGCCCAGATTTCAGCGGGAGTCTCTACCCCACACCCCAGAAACACCTACAAACTCACAGACCTCAGTGAGATCCTCGCCAGTCTCTCTCACGTCTTCACCCCCAGCCCTTACGGACCCTCCAGTCTGTCCCAGCTACTCTCCAACCACGCCCACATTTCAGCGCGGGTCAGTTCCAGGAACCCAGGGATCACCACCAAGCCCACCACTTTCACTGAGTTACTCCCCAGTCTCTAGCACGTCTTTATCTCCAACCCTCAGGGACTCGCCTGTCTGTCCCAGCTACTCTCCAAACACGCCCACACTTCAGCGGGAGTCCGTTGCAGGCACCCAGAAATCACCACCAAACTCACCAATTTCACTGCGTTACTCGCCAGTCTCTCTCATGTCTTCACCATCCCTCAGGGACTCTCCCGTCTGTCCCAGCGACTCTCCAACCACGCCCACACTTCAGCGGGAGTCAGTCCCAGGCACCCAGGAAGCACCACCAAACTCACCAATTTCACTCACTTACTCTCCAGTCTCTCTCATGTCTTCACCAGCCCTCAGGGACTCTCCTGTCTGTCCCAGCTACTCTCCAACCACGCACACATTTCAGCTGGAGTCAGTCCCAGGCACCCCGGAGTCACCACCAAACTCACCAGTTTCACTGAGGTACTCCCCGGTCTCTCTCATGTCTTCACCCCCAGCCCTCAGGGACTCTCCTGTGTGTCCCAGCTACTCTCCAACCATGCCCAGATTTCAGCGGGAGTCAGTTCCAGGCACCCAGGTATCACCACCAAACTCAGCAGTTTCACTGAGTTACTCCCCAGTCTCTGTCATGTCTTCACCCCCAGCCCCCTGGGACTCTCCTGTCTGTCCCAGCTACTCTCCCACCACGCCCAGATTTCAGCGGCACTCAGCCTCCCACACTCCGGAATCACCTACAGACTCACAGACTTCACTGAGGTCCTCCCTGGTCTCTCTCAGGTCTTTGCCCTCAGCCCACAGGGACTCCTGTGTCTCTTTCAGCTACTCTCAAAACTTCGCTAGATTCCAGCTGGAGTCAGTTCCAGGCACCCACGATACACCACCGAACTCACGAATTTCACTGACTTACTCCCCAGTCTCCCTCATGTTCTCACCCCCAGCCCTCAAGGACTCTTCTGTCTCTCTCAGCTACACTCCGACCATCTCCAGATTTCACCTGGAGTCAGCTTCCCGCACCCAGGAATCACCTACAAACTCACGGGCCTTACTGCAACCCTCCCCCATTTCTTTCACCTCTTCACCCCCTGCCTTCAGGGACTCTCCTGGGTCTCCCAGCTTCTCTCCAGCCTTCCCCAGATTTCTGCCACAGTCAGCCCCAGGCACCCAGGACAACCCTAGACACTCACAGGCCTCACGAGACTATCTCCCTATGACCTGTACCTATACAGGGATGGCTCCCACGCATCCCTCAGTGACCCCAAACCCATCTCCAGTTACACTCAGACACTCCCAGGGCCTGACAGCTACTCCCCGTTATTGTCCTTCAGTTCGAAGCCCTGGCCAATCTACTAGCCCACATGACGCAGTTACCTGGCCATTTCTCCACGGTTCCCGTGAGGGCCCCACACCCAGCCGCACAAGAGCCCCTCCTGCATTCCGTCCTCACACGCAGGCTTGTCCATCTACTTGCTACTGTCACACTCTTGCCAGCAGAAGAGGCCCCTGTAATGGGCGATATCACCACCCAGTCTATCCTCACCCCACAGCTGTGCAGCGGGACCCTCCTGCTGGCCCACGTGGCTGCCAGAGCCCATGCTGGCACGACGCTCCAGCAGGTCGGCGTCCCTGCGGGCCACACTACCGGTGACATGGCTAGCATGACCCTCCTTCCTGGCAGTGACACTGTTGATGTGAACCCCGGTTTCACATCTGTCATTTGTAAATAGGACCATTTTCCCTTTTCGCTCTCCCTTCCATTCACAGGGCTTCTCATTCTCTCTCTTTCTGCCTCCGTTTCAGATATTTACTCACCTTTTTCTCTCTCACTATGTCTGCCGTGGTCTCCATGAGAGTGCGCCACAGAAGATTCCCCCATTAAAAGTCATGAATTGAGTGGCTTTTAGTATACCTGTGGTGGTGCACATTCAATTTTAATTCGCAATCCATTGTAGAACGTCTTATCGCCCCCGACCAGAGAAAAACCCTGTAGACATTAGTCACTCCTCATTCTGTCTCAAACCCTCTCCCTGACCCTCAGCCCTAGGTAGCAACTACCTAGTGCGATCAATCCCATATGCATAGATTTCCATATTGTGGACATTTCCTATCAACGGAATTGCACAATAGGTGAGCTGTTATGACTGACACAACACGTAGCACAATATTTTCAAGATTCATCCACATTGTAGGCTTACCCACAGGGGGAAACCATTTTTTGGGGGGTTTTATTAACACCGGGTGTTTTCTCCTTCCTTTCGTCCTTCTTTCCTTCCTTCCTTCCTTCCTTCCTTCCTTCCTTCCTACCTTCCTTCTTTCTTTCCTTCCTTCCTTCCTTCCTCCTATTTCTCTCTTACTCCTTCTGCCCTCTCTCTTTCATATGCCTTAGGTGCATCCCACATTCTGCGTTTTTTGGGAGAAATCCTCGACAGGTGCAGGAAAATTGTGTTATTGTAACTATTTACCGCTATCTCTCTTTCACGGCTCTCCATCAGTTGTGAACATCTATTGGTTTATCCCAAGTCACTAAGCATATTTTTATTAGGTACACCTGTTTTTCCTTATACAGCTGTTTCTGGAGTATAGGGTCGCATACTCATAAACCCACTGTAACTCAGAAACGCATCTAATATTCCAATAATCCCATCATAACGTTGAAAAATCATAAATCAAACCACCGTAAGTCACGGTGTGTCCGTGGATATGGGCGTCATCAATTCCATTGTATTCAGTAATGCTGTACACCATTAACAATGGCAGACTGATTGGGAGTGGATATTGATAGCATTATAAGTGTCAGTTATTAGAGGGATACTTCTTTAACCTGACTGAAGAACTGATCTAATGGCTTTAGTACAGTGCATGATTATGTGAGATGTTTTGAGACAGAGTAGTACATTTGTGAATGAAGTTTTTTCACTTAGTAGGAACCATTGTGTGTGGAAAAGTGAGAAAATTGCTTTCTGCTGTAGAGTCTGGCATTCATTGTAGACTTAAGCTTATTTTTCTGTGAGCAAATCTTATTCAATAAAATACTACTCTTTATACTAAAAAACAGAAACAGTGGTGATGTGTGGTCATTATGCTCAGCAAACTAATCCAGGGAAAGAAAACCAAACGCCACATTCTCACTTATAATGAGAGCTGAAAAATGAGATCACATGGACACAGGAAGGGGAACAACACTCACTGGGGCCTTTCGGGAGGCAGAGCGTTAAGAAAAACAGCTACTGCATGCTGGGCTTAATACCTAGGTGATGGGTTGACAGGTGCAGCGAACCACCATGGCACACGTTTACCTTAGTAACAAATCTGCACATCCTGCACATATACCCCAGAACTTAGAAACGAAACGAAACAAAAGAAAACGAAAAAGCAATAGCAAAACGCTAAAGGCAAAATAAAGTTTCAAACTCAGAACGTGACAGACCAATGTTTGGTTCCAATCATGGTTCTCAACCCAGGTGCCATAAGGCCAGGATAAAGAATTTGATTACATATTGTAAATAAGACATGCAGCAAATGACCAGAAAGATTATTCTCAACATATGTGTGTCTTCTAATTCAATGGTGACGCTATCTACCGGGACATAGCTTTAGATTCCAAAGGGCCGAGTCCCGCCAGACAGGCCTCCCACACTAATAACAATGGGAAGCCCCACGTTGTTTTACCTGTGCTTCTCAGCAACTGGCTATAAATCAGGTTGCCACCACTCCCAGATTTAGTTGCATTCATTGGCTGGAAGAGCTCACAGCACGCAGGGAAACACTTACATTTGCCGTTGTATTTTAGCGGACTTTGCAAAAAGTTCAGAAATAAATGCGGGGCCCGGCGTGTGGGGAGGGGTGCACTACCTTCCAGGAAGTGTTATCCACAAGCTCTCTGAACCCAGTCCTTTTGGGTTTTTATGGAGACCTCATTCTATAGGCATGACGGGTTAAACCATAGGCTATTGGTGATCAACTCCACCTGAGGCTCTCAACCCTCCCTGGAAATTGGGGTTGAGGCTTTGCCATTCTCAGTCTGACTAAAAGAATTTACCCAAACGGAATTTTAAAACAGATGAGCATAACTGGAATCTTAATTAGATGATTGGATTATCTGGAGCCACACCTTGATATTCCTAACCCGAGCACCCTCATCCAACGAATGCTCCACCCAACTGGCTCCCAAGTCTCTACGTGGTTCCAGAGCAAAAGAATGTTTATACAACGCATATCTCCACCTTTTCTTCAAAGTCTTTTCCCTTACACGGAAAGACTCCTTAAACTGCCATGCATCCGGATCAGGGGGAGGTATGGTTACACCGCAGATCTGTGGATCTCCGGGGTTTGATTGTGGCAAGGATGCTGCTGGTGTCAAAACCACAACGTGGGAACCACAGAACCACTAGTTGGTTTTCAGTGTTTCAGTGCATACAATTCCTAATATATCTGGCCAAGAAAACTTGTAAGTTCTTAGATTGTCCCAAAGGTGGCGCATGAAATCAAAGCAGGAGAACAGTTTCCTAGGAGGTGTAGCCTGGGAAAGTTGGGGGTGCCTGATGGAAAGGAGGAGTGAAGCTCCGCCCTTTCCGCTGCTAGGCTGCGCCCGAGGCCATTTAAACCCACCCTGGCTGGCCTGTACTCAGATCTTCGCGGAGCGGATCAGCGGCCGGAGCGGTTGGCGGACTCTGCGTTGACTTGGAGCTCACAGCGTCTTGCGACTTGGAAGCGGATTCAGAGGACAGGACAGAACACTTGGGCAAGTGAATCTCTGTCTGTCTGTCTGTCTGTCTGTCTGTCTGTCTGTCTCATTGGTTGGTTGATTTCCATTTTCTTAAGGGGCACATACCTCACACCGCACACACACACACACACGCACACACACTCCTTCCTTCTGCGAGTTAGAAAATTAGTAGGGGCCCCTGGGAGCTGCAGGTTTCCTAATCATGTCTGCACCTAAGAACAGTAGGGTCTTGTCCGGCTCTTCTTATGAACGGTCCCCCAGCACGGACTCCCCAAGGTCCATGCGAGCCTCACCCAGCTTCTCCCTCTCCCCTCTCAGAAACTCAGGCTTCAGGGGAAGCTCCTCACCAGGGATCCGGAGCTACCATTCACCATCCCCTAGGGCTTCACCACACTCACCTCTGTCATCACCAGAATCCCACAAGCTCCCATTTCCCTGTCCTCACCGTGATGGGCAATCAATGAAGCCATTGGGCTCTCCCATGTCCTCCTCTGAGGATTCCTCAGAGTCCCCACGTTCATCAATAATATACCACATGTTCTTACTGCCATCACCCAGCAGCTCACCCCCAGCTCTCGGGAGATCTCCTGTGTCTCCCAGCTACTCTCCAAACAACCCCAGATTTCAGCTGGAGTCAGCCCCCCACACCCGGGAATCACCTACAAACTCACGAGCCTCACGGTGCTCCACCCCTGTGTCTTTCATCTCTTCACCCCCAGGCCTCAGGGACTCTCCTGTGGCTCCCAGTTACTCTCCAGCCATCCCCAGGTTCCTGCGGGAGTCAGCCCCATGCACCCAGGAGTCCCCCAGAGACTCACACGTCTCGGGAGAATATGAGCGGTCCCCCAGCCCTGACTCCTCAAGATTCATGCCTGCCTCACCCAGCTTCTCCCTCTCCCCTCCCAGAAACTCAGACCCAAGGGGCAGCTCCTCACCAGGGATGTGGAAGTACTCTACATCACCCCGCAGGGCTTCACCACTCTCACATCCATCATCAACAGAATTCCACAACTTTACGTTTCCCTTTCCTAACCAAGCAGGACAGTCACTCATGTCATTGTGTTCTCCCGTGTCCTCCTCTGGAGATTCTTCACAGTCACCTCATTCATCAATAATATACCATATGTTCTTACTGCCATCATCCAGCAGCTCACCCCCAGCCACCCATGACTCTCCTGTCTGTCCCAGCTACTCTCCAACTACGCCCAGATTTCAGCGGGAGTCTCTACCCCACACCCCAGAAACACCTACAAACTCACAGACCTCAGTGAGATCCTCGCCAGTCTCTCTCACGTCTTCACCCCCAGCCCTTACGGACCCTCCAGTCTGTCCCAGCTACTCTCCAACCACGCCCACATTTCAGCGCGGGTCAGTTCCAGGAACCCAGGGATCACCACCAAGCCCACCACTTTCACTGAGTTACTCCCCAGTCTCTAGCACGTCTTTATCTCCAACCCTCAGGGACTCGCCTGTCTGTCCCAGCTACTCTCCAAACACGCCCACACTTCAGCGGGAGTCCGTTGCAGGCACCCAGAAATCACCACCAAACTCACCAATTTCACTGCGTTACTCGCCAGTCTCTCTCATGTCTTCACCATCCCTCAGGGACTCTCCCGTCTGTCCCAGCGACTCTCCAACCACGCCCACACTTCAGCGGGAGTCAGTCCCAGGCACCCAGGAAGCACCACCAAACTCACCAATTTCACTCACTTACTCTCCAGTCTCTCTCATGTCTTCACCAGCCCTCAGGGACTCTCCTGTCTGTCCCAGCTACTCTCCAACCACGCACACATTTCAGCTGGAGTCAGTCCCAGGCACCCCGGAGTCACCACCAAACTCACCAGTTTCACTGAGGTACTCCCCGGTCTCTCTCATGTCTTCACCCCCAGCCCTCAGGGACTCTCCTGTGTGTCCCAGCTACTCTCCAACCATGCCCAGATTTCAGCGGGAGTCAGTTCCAGGCACCCAGGTATCACCACCAAACTCAGCAGTTTCACTGAGTTACTCCCCAGTCTCTGTCATGTCTTCACCCCCAGCCCCCTGGGACTCTCCTGTCTGTCCCAGCTACTCTCCCACCACGCCCAGATTTCAGCGGCACTCAGCCTCCCACACTCCGGAATCACCTACAGACTCACAGACTTCACTGAGGTCCTCCCTGGTCTCTCTCAGGTCTTTGCCCTCAGCCCACAGGGACTCCTGTGTCTCTTTCAGCTACTCTCAAAACTTCGCTAGATTCCAGCTGGAGTCAGTTCCAGGCACCCACGATACACCACCGAACTCACGAATTTCACTGACTTACTCCCCAGTCTCCCTCATGTTCTCACCCCCAGCCCTCAAGGACTCTTCTGTCTCTCTCAGCTACACTCCGACCATCTCCAGATTTCACCTGGAGTCAGCTTCCCGCACCCAGGAATCACCTACAAACTCACGGGCCTTACTGCAACCCTCCCCCATTTCTTTCACCTCTTCACCCCCTGCCTTCAGGGACTCTCCTGGGTCTCCCAGCTTCTCTCCAGCCTTCCCCAGATTTCTGCCACAGTCAGCCCCAGGCACCCAGGACAACCCTAGACACTCACAGGCCTCACGAGACTATCTCCCTATGACCTGTACCTATACAGGGATGGCTCCCACGCATCCCTCAGTGACCCCAAACCCATCTCCAGTTACACTCAGACACTCCCAGGGCCTGACAGCTACTCCCCGTTATTGTCCTTCAGTTCGAAGCCCTGGCCAATCTACTAGCCCACATGACGCAGTTACCTGGCCATTTCTCCACGGTTCCCGTGAGGGCCCCACACCCAGCCGCACAAGAGCCCCTCCTGCATTCCGTCCTCACACGCAGGCTTGTCCATCTACTTGCTACTGTCACACTCTTGCCAGCAGAAGAGGCCCCTGTAATGGGCGATATCACCACCCAGTCTATCCTCACCCCACAGCTGTGCAGCGGGACCCTCCTGCTGGCCCACGTGGCTGCCAGAGCCCATGCTGGCACGACGCTCCAGCAGGTCGGCGTCCCTGCGGGCCACACTACCGGTGACATGGCTAGCATGACCCTCCTTCCTGGCAGTGACACTGTTGATGTGAACCCCGGTTTCACATCTGTCATTTGTAAATAGGACCATTTTCCCTTTTCGCTCTCCCTTCCATTCACAGGGCTTCTCATTCTCTCTCTTTCTGCCTCCGTTTCAGATATTTACTCACCTTTTTCTCTCTCACTATGTCTGCCGTGGTCTCCATGAGAGTGCGCCACAGAAGATTCCCCCATTAAAAGTCATGAATTGAGTGGCTTTTAGTATACCTGTGGTGGTGCACATTCAATTTTAATTCGCAATCCATTGTAGAACGTCTTATCGCCCCCGACCAGAGAAAAACCCTGTAGACATTAGTCACTCCTCATTCTGTCTCAAACCCTCTCCCTGACCCTCAGCCCTAGGTAGCAACTACCTAGTGCGATCAATCCCATATGCATAGATTTCCATATTGTGGACATTTCCTATCAACGGAATTGCACAATAGGTGAGCTGTTATGACTGACACAACACGTAGCACAATATTTTCAAGATTCATCCACATTGTAGGCTTACCCACAGGGGGAAACCATTTTTTGGGGGGTTTTATTAACACCGGGTGTTTTCTCCTTCCTTTCGTCCTTCTTTCCTTCCTTCCTTCCTTCCTTCCTTCCTTCCTTCCTACCTTCCTTCTTTCTTTCCTTCCTTCCTTCCTTCCTCCTATTTCTCTCTTACTCCTTCTGCCCTCTCTCTTTCATATGCCTTAGGTGCATCCCACATTCTGCGTTTTTTGGGAGAAATCCTCGACAGGTGCAGGAAAATTGTGTTATTGTAACTATTTACCGCTATCTCTCTTTCACGGCTCTCCATCAGTTGTGAACATCTATTGGTTTATCCCAAGTCACTAAGCATATTTTTATTAGGTACACCTGTTTTTCCTTATACAGCTGTTTCTGGAGTATAGGGTCGCATACTCATAAACCCACTGTAACTCAGAAACGCATCTAATATTCCAATAATCCCATCATAACGTTGAAAAATCATAAATCAAACCACCGTAAGTCACGGTGTGTCCGTGGATATGGGCGTCATCAATTCCATTGTATTCAGTAATGCTGTACACCATTAACAATGGCAGACTGATTGGGAGTGGATATTGATAGCATTATAAGTGTCAGTTATTAGAGGGATACTTCTTTAACCTGACTGAAGAACTGATCTAATGGCTTTAGTACAGTGCATGATTATGTGAGATGTTTTGAGACAGAGTAGTACATTTGTGAATGAAGTTTTTTCACTTAGTAGGAACCATTGTGTGTGGAAAAGTGAGAAAATTGCTTTCTGCTGTAGAGTCTGGCATTCATTGTAGACTTAAGCTTATTTTTCTGTGAGCAAATCTTATTCAATAAAATACTACTCTTTATACTAAAAAACAGAAACAGTGGTGATGTGTGGTCATTATGCTCAGCAAACTAATCCAGGGAAAGAAAACCAAACGCCACATTCTCACTTATAATGAGAGCTGAAAAATGAGATCACATGGACACAGGAAGGGGAACAACACTCACTGGGGCCTTTCGGGAGGCAGAGCGTTAAGAAAAACAGCTACTGCATGCTGGGCTTAATACCTAGGTGATGGGTTGACAGGTGCAGCGAACCACCATGGCACACGTTTACCTTAGTAACAAATCTGCACATCCTGCACATATACCCCAGAACTTAGAAACGAAACGAAACAAAAGAAAACGAAAAAGCAATAGCAAAACGCTAAAGGCAAAATAAAGTTTCAAACTCAGAACGTGACAGACCAATGTTTGGTTCCAATCATGGTTCTCAACCCAGGTGCCATAAGGCCAGGATAAAGAATTTGATTACATATTGTAAATAAGACATGCAGCAAATGACCAGAAAGATTATTCTCAACATATGTGTGTCTTCTAATTCAATGGTGACGCTATCTACCGGGACATAGCTTTAGATTCCAAAGGGCCGAGTCCCGCCAGACAGGCCTCCCACACTAATAACAATGGGAAGCCCCACGTTGTTTTACCTGTGCTTCTCAGCAACTGGCTATAAATCAGGTTGCCACCACTCCCAGATTTAGTTGCATTCATTGGCTGGAAGAGCTCACAGCACGCAGGGAAACACTTACATTTGCCGTTGTATTTTAGCGGACTTTGCAAAAAGTTCAGAAATAAATGCGGGGCCCGGCGTGTGGGGAGGGGTGCACTACCTTCCAGGAAGTGTTATCCACAAGCTCTCTGAACCCAGTCCTTTTGGGTTTTTATGGAGACCTCATTCTATAGGCATGACGGGTTAAACCATAGGCTATTGGTGATCAACTCCACCTGAGGCTCTCAACCCTCCCTGGAAATTGGGGTTGAGGCTTTGCCATTCTCAGTCTGACTAAAAGAATTTACCCAAACGGAATTTTAAAACAGATGAGCATAACTGGAATCTTAATTAGATGATTGGATTATCTGGAGCCACACCTTGATATTCCTAACCCGAGCACCCTCATCCAACGAATGCTCCACCCAACTGGCTCCCAAGTCTCTACGTGGTTCCAGAGCAAAAGAATGTTTATACAACGCATATCTCCACCTTTTCTTCAAAGTCTTTTCCCTTACACGGAAAGACTCCTTAAACTGCCATGCATCCGGATCAGGGGGAGGTATGGTTACACCGCAGATCTGTGGATCTCCGGGGTTTGATTGTGGCAAGGATGCTGCTGGTGTCAAAACCACAACGTGGGAACCACAGAACCACTAGTTGGTTTTCAGTGTTTCAGTGCATACAATTCCTAATATATCTGGCCAAGAAAACTTGTAAGTTCTTAGATTGTCCCAAAGGTGGCGCATGAAATCAAAGCAGGAGAACAGTTTCCTAGGAGGTGTAGCCTGGGAAAGTTGGGGGTGCCTGATGGAAAGGAGGAGTGAAGCTCCGCCCTTTCCGCTGCTAGGCTGCGCCCGAGGCCATTTAAACCCACCCTGGCTGGCCTGTACTCAGATCTTCGCGGAGCGGATCAGCGGCCGGAGCGGTTGGCGGACTCTGCGTTGACTTGGAGCTCACAGCGTCTTGCGACTTGGAAGCGGATTCAGAGGACAGGACAGAACACTTGGGCAAGTGAATCTCTGTCTGTCTGTCTGTCTGTCTGTCTGTCTGTCTGTCTCATTGGTTGGTTGATTTCCATTTTCTTAAGGGGCACATACCTCACACCGCACACACACACACACACGCACACACACTCCTTCCTTCTGCGAGTTAGAAAATTAGTAGGGGCCCCTGGGAGCTGCAGGTTTCCTAATCATGTCTGCACCTAAGAACAGTAGGGTCTTGTCCGGCTCTTCTTATGAACGGTCCCCCAGCACGGACTCCCCAAGGTCCATGCGAGCCTCACCCAGCTTCTCCCTCTCCCCTCTCAGAAACTCAGGCTTCAGGGGAAGCTCCTCACCAGGGATCCGGAGCTACCATTCACCATCCCCTAGGGCTTCACCACACTCACCTCTGTCATCACCAGAATCCCACAAGCTCCCATTTCCCTGTCCTCACCGTGATGGGCAATCAATGAAGCCATTGGGCTCTCCCATGTCCTCCTCTGAGGATTCCTCAGAGTCCCCACGTTCATCAATAATATACCACATGTTCTTACTGCCATCACCCAGCAGCTCACCCCCAGCTCTCGGGAGATCTCCTGTGTCTCCCAGCTACTCTCCAAACAACCCCAGATTTCAGCTGGAGTCAGCCCCCCACACCCGGGAATCACCTACAAACTCACGAGCCTCACGGTGCTCCACCCCTGTGTCTTTCATCTCTTCACCCCCAGGCCTCAGGGACTCTCCTGTGGCTCCCAGTTACTCTCCAGCCATCCCCAGGTTCCTGCGGGAGTCAGCCCCATGCACCCAGGAGTCCCCCAGAGACTCACACGTCTCGGGAGAATATGAGCGGTCCCCCAGCCCTGACTCCTCAAGATTCATGCCTGCCTCACCCAGCTTCTCCCTCTCCCCTCCCAGAAACTCAGACCCAAGGGGCAGCTCCTCACCAGGGATGTGGAAGTACTCTACATCACCCCGCAGGGCTTCACCACTCTCACATCCATCATCAACAGAATTCCACAACTTTACGTTTCCCTTTCCTAACCAAGCAGGACAGTCACTCATGTCATTGTGTTCTCCCGTGTCCTCCTCTGGAGATTCTTCACAGTCACCTCATTCATCAATAATATACCATATGTTCTTACTGCCATCATCCAGCAGCTCACCCCCAGCCACCCATGACTCTCCTGTCTGTCCCAGCTACTCTCCAACTACGCCCAGATTTCAGCGGGAGTCTCTACCCCACACCCCAGAAACACCTACAAACTCACAGACCTCAGTGAGATCCTCGCCAGTCTCTCTCACGTCTTCACCCCCAGCCCTTACGGACCCTCCAGTCTGTCCCAGCTACTCTCCAACCACGCCCACATTTCAGCGCGGGTCAGTTCCAGGAACCCAGGGATCACCACCAAGCCCACCACTTTCACTGAGTTACTCCCCAGTCTCTAGCACGTCTTTATCTCCAACCCTCAGGGACTCGCCTGTCTGTCCCAGCTACTCTCCAAACACGCCCACACTTCAGCGGGAGTCCGTTGCAGGCACCCAGAAATCACCACCAAACTCACCAATTTCACTGCGTTACTCCCCAGTCTCTCTCATGTCTTCACCATCCCTCAGGGACTCTCCCGTCTGTCCCAGCTACTCTCCAACCACGCCCACATTTCAGCTGCAGTCAGCTCCAGGCACCCCGGAATCACCACCAAACTCCCCAATTTCACTCAGTTACTCCTCACTCTCTAGCACGTCTTTATCTCCAACCCTCAGGGACTCTCCTGTGTGTCCCAGCTACTCTCCAACCACGCCCACACTTCAGCGGGAGTCAGTCCCAGGCACCCAGGAAGCACCACCAAACTCACCAATTTCACTCACTTACTCTCCAGTCTCTCTCATGTCTTCAGCAGCCCTCAGGGACTCTCCTGTCTGTCCCAGCTACTCTCCAACCACGCACACATTTCAGCTGGAGTCAGTCCCAGGCACCCCGGAGTCACCACCAAACTCACCAGTTTCACTGAGGTACTCCCCGGTCTCTCTCATGTCTTCACCCCCAGCCCTCAGGGACTCTCCTGTGTGTCCCAGCTACTCTCCAACCATGCCCAGATTTCAGCGGGAGTCAGTTCCAGGCACCCAGGTATCACCACCAAACTCAGCAGTTTCGCTGAGTTACTCCCCAGTCTCTGTCATGTCTTCACCCCCAGCCCCCTGGGACTCTCCTGTCTGTCCCAGCTACTCTCCCACCACGCCCAGATTTCAGCGGCACTCAGCCTCCCACACTCCGGAATCACCTACAGACTCACAGACTTCACTGAGGTCCTCCCTGGTCTCTCTCAGGTCTTTGCCCTCAGCCCACAGGGACTCCTGTGTCTCTTTCAGCTACTCTCAAAACTTCGCTAGATTCCAGCTGGAGTCAGTTCCAGGCACCCACGATACACCACCGAACTCACGAATTTCACTGACTTACTCCCCAGTCTCCCTCATGTTCTCACCCCCAGCCCTCAAGGACTCTTCTGTCTCTCTCAGCTACACTCCGACCATCTTCAGATTTCACCTGGAGTCAGCTTCCCGCACCCAGGAATCACCTACAAACTCACGGACCTTACTGCAACCCTCCCCCATTTCTTTCACCTCTTCACCCCCTGCCTTCAGGGACTCTCCTGGGTCTCCCAGCTTCTCTCCAGCCTTCCCCAGATTTCTGCCACAGTCAGCCCCAGGCACCCAGGACAACCCTAGACACTCACAGGCCTCACGAGACTATCTCCCTATGACCTGTACCTATACAGGGATGGCTCCCACGCATCCCTCAGTGACCCCAAACCCATCTCCACTTACACTCAGACACTCCCAGGGCCTGACAGCTACTCCCCGTTATTGTCCTTCAGTTCGAAGCCCTGGCCAATCTACTAGCCCACATGACGCAGTTACCTGGCCATTTCTCCACGGTTCCCGTGAGGGCCCCACACCCAGCCGCACAAGAGCCCCTCCTGCATTCCGTCCTCACACGCAGGCTTGTCCATCTACTTGCTACTGTCACACTCTTGCCAGCAGAAGAGGCCCCTGTAATGGGCGATATCACCACCCAGTCTATCCTCACCCCACAGCTGTGCAGCGGGACCCTCCTGCTGGCCCACGTGGCTGCCAGAGCCCATGCTGGCACGACGCTCCAGCAGGTCGGCGTCCCTGCGGGCCACACTACCGGTGACATGGCTAGCATGACCCTCCTTCCTGGCAGTGACACTGTTGATGTGAACCCCGGTTTCACATCTGTCATTTGTAAATAGGACCATTTTCCCTTTTCGCTCTCCCTTCCATTCACAGGGCTTCTCATTCTCTCTCTTTCTGCCTCCGTTTCAGATATTTACTCACCTTTTTCTCTCTCACTATGTCTGCCGTGGTCTCCATGAGAGTGCGCCACAGAAGATTCCCCCATTAAAAGTCATGAATTGAGTGGCTTTTAGTATACCTGTGGTGGTGCACATTCAATTTTAATTCGCAATCCATTGTAGAACGTCTTATCACCCCCGACCAGAGAAAAACCCTGTAGACATTAGTCACTCCTCATTCTGTCTCAAACCCTCTCCCTGACCCTCAGCCCTAGGTAGCAACTACCTAGTGCAATCAATCCCATATGCATAGATTTCCATATTGTGGACATTTCCTATCAACGGAATTGCACAATAGGTGAGCTGTTATGACTGACACAACACGTAGCACAATATTTTCAAGATTCATCCACATTGTAGGCTTACCCACAGGGGGAAACCATTTTTTGGGGGGTTTTAGTAACACCGGGTGTTTTCTCCTTCCTTTCGTCCTTCTTTCCTTCCTTCCTTCCTTCCTTCCTTCCTTCCTTCCTCCTATTTCTCTCTTACTCCTTCTGCCCTCTCTCTTTCATATGCCTTAGGTGCATCCCACATTCTGCGTTTTTTGGGAGAAATCCTCGACAGGTGCAGGAAAATTGTGTTATTGTAACTATTTACCGCTATCTCTCTTTCACGGCTCTCCATCAGTTGTGAACATCTATTGGTTTATCCCAAGTCACTAAGCATATTTTTATTAGGTACACCTGTTTTTCCTTATACAGCTGTTTCTGGAGTATAGGGTCGCATACTCATAAACCCACTGTAACTCAGAAACGCATCTAATATTCCAATAATCCCATCATAACGTTGAAAAATCATAAATCAAACCACCGTAAGTCACGGTGTGTCCGTGGATATGGGCGTCATCAATTCCATTGTATTCAGTAATGCTGTACACCATTAACAATGGCAGACTGATTGGGAGTGGATATTGATAGCATTATAAAAGTCAGTTATTAGAGGGATACTTCTTTAACCTGACTGAAGAACTGATCTAATGGCTTTAGTACAGTGCATGATTATGTGAGATGTTTTGAGACAGAGTAGTACATTTGTGAATGAAGTTTTTTCACTTAGTAGGAACCATTGTGTGTGGAAAAGTGAGAAAATTGCTTTCTGCTGTAGAGTCTGGCATTCATTGTAGACTTAAGCTTATTTTTCTGTGAGCAAATCTTATTCAATAAAATACTACTCTTTATACTAAAAAACAGAAACAGTGGTGATGTGTGGTCATTATGCTCAGCAAACTAATCCAGGGAAAGAAAACCAAACGCCACATTCTCACTTATAATGAGAGCTGAAAAATGAGATCACATGGACACAGGAAGGGGAACAACACTCACTGGGGCCTTTCGGGAGGCAGAGCGTTAAGAAAAACAGCTACTGCATGCTGGGCTTAATACCTAGGTGATGGGTTGACAGGTGCAGCGAACCACCATGGCACACGTTTACCTTAGTAACAAATCTGCACATCCTGCACATATACCCCAGAACTTAGAAACGAAACGAAACAAAAGAAAACGAAAAAGCAATAGCAAAACGCTAAAGGCAAAATAAAGTTTCAAACTCAGAACGTGACAGACCAATGTTTGGTTCAAATCATGGTTCTCAACCCAGGTGCCATAAGGCCAGGATAAAGAATTTGATTACATATTGTAAATAAGACATGCAGCAAATGACCAGAAAGATTATTCTCAACATATGTGTGTCTTCTAATTCAATGGTGACGCTATCTACCGGGACATAGCTTTAGATTCCAAAGGGCCGAGTCCCGCCAGACAGGCCTCCCACACTAATAACAATGGGAAGCCCCACGTTGTTTTAGCTGTGCTTCTCAGCAACTGGCTATAAATCAGGTTGCCACCACTCCCAGATTTAGTTGCATTCATTGGCTGGAAGAGCTCACAGCACGCAGGGAAACACTTACATTTGCCGTTGTATTTTAGCGGACTTTGCAAAAAGTTCAGAAATAAATGCGGGGCCCGGCGTGTGGGGAGGGGTGCACTACCTTCCAGGAAGTGTTATCCACAAGCTCTCTGAACCCAGTCCTTTTGGGTTTTTATGGAGACCTCATTCTATAGGCATGACGGGTTAAACCATAGGCTATTGGTGATCAACTCCACCTGAGGCTCTCAACCCTCCCTGGAAATTGGGGTTGAGGCTTTGCCATTCTCAGTCTGACTAAAAGAATTTACCCAAACGGAATTTCAAAACAGATGAGCATAACTGGAATCTTAATTAGATGATTGGATTATCTGGAGCCACACCTTGATATTCCTAACCCGAGCACCCTCATCCAACGAATGCTCCACCCAACTGGCTCCCAAGTCTCTACGTGGTTCCAGAGCAAAAGAATGTTTCTACAACGCATATCTCCACCTTTTCTACAAAGTCTTTTCCCTTACACGGAAAGACTTCTTAAACTGCCATGCATCCGGATCAGGGGGAGGTATTGTTACACCGCAGATCTGTGGATCTCCGGGGTTTGATTGTGGCAAGGATGCTGCTGGTGTCAAAACCACAACGTGGGAACCACAGAACCACTAGTTGGTTTTCAGTGTTTCAGTGCATACAATTCCTAATATATCTGGCCAAGAAAACTTGTAAGTTCTTAGATTGTCCCAAAGGTGGCGCATGAAATCAAAGCAGGAGAACAGTTTCCTACCAGGTGTAGCCTGGGAAAGTTGGGGGTGACTGATGGAAAGGAGGAGTGAAGCTCCGCCCTTTCCGCTGCTAGGCTGCGCCCGAAGCCATTTAAACCCACCCTGGCTGGCCTGTACTCAGATCTTCGCGGAGCGGATCAGCGGCCGGAGCGGTTGGCGGACTCTGCGTTGACTTGGAGCTCACAGCGTCTTGCGACTTGGAAGCGGATTCAGAGGACAGGACAGAACACTTGGGCAAGTGAATCTCTGTCTGTCTGTCTGTCTGTCTGTCTGTCTGTCTCATTGGTTGGTTGATTTCCATTTTCTTAAGGGGCACATACCTCACACCGCACACACACACACACGCACACACACTCCTTCCTTCTGCGAGTTAGAAAATTAGTAGGGGCCCCTGGGAGCTGCAGGTTTCCTAATCATGTCTGCACCTAAGAACAGTAGGGTCTTGTCCGGCTCTTCTTATGAACGGTCCCCCAGCACGGACTCCCCAAGGTCCATGCGAGCCTCACCCAGCTTCTCCCTCTCCCCTCTCAGAAACTCAGGCTTCAGGGGAAGCTCCTCACCAGGGATCCGGAGCTACCATTCACCATCCCCTAGGGCTTCACCACACTCACCTCTGTCATCACCAGAATCCCACAAGCTCCCATTTCCCTGTCCTCACCGTGATGGGCAATCAATGAAGCCATTGGGCTCTCCCGTGTCCTCCTCTGAGGATTCCTCAGAGTCCCCACGTTCATCAATAATATACCACATGTTCTTACTGCCATCACCCAGCAGCTCACCCCCAGCTCTCGGGGGATCTCCTGTGTCTCCCAGCTACTCTCCAAACAACCCCAGATTTCAGCTGGAGTCAGCCCCCCACACCCGGGAATCACCTACAAACTCACGAGCCTCACGGTGCTCCACCCCTGTGTCTTTCATCTCTTCACCCCCAGGCCTCAGGGACTCTCCTGTGGCTCCCAGTTACTCTCCAGCCATCCCCAGGTTCCTGCGGGAGTCAGCCCCATGCACCCAGGAGTCCCCCAGAGACTCACACGTCTCGGGAGAATATGAGCGGTCCCCCAGCCCTGACTCCTCAAGATTCATGCCTGCTTCACCCAGCTTCTCCCTCTCCCCTCCCAGAAACTCAGACCCAAGGGGCAGCTCCTCACCAGGGATGTGGAAGTACTCTACATCACCCCGTAGGGCTTCACCACTCTCACATCCATCATCAACAGAATTCCACAACTTTACGTTTCCCTTTCCTAACCAAGCAGGACAGTCACTCATGTCATTGTGTTCTCCCGTGTCCTCCTCTGGAGATTCTTCACAGTCACCTCATTCATCAATAATATACCATATGTTCTTACTGCCATCATCCAGCAGCTCACCCCCAGCCACCCATGACTCTCCTGTCTGTCCCAGCTACTCTCCAACTACGCCCAGATTTCAGCGGGAGTCTCTACCCCACACCCCAGAAACACCTACAAACTCACAGACCTCAGTGAGATCCTCGCCAGTCTCTCTCACGTCTTCACCCCCAGCCCTTACGGACCCTCCAGTCTGTCCCAGCTACTCTCCAACCACGCCCACATTTCAGCGCGGGTCAGTTCCAGGAACCCAGGGATCACCACCAAGCCCACCACTTTCACTGAGTTACACCCCAGTCTCTAGCACGTCTTCATCTCCAACCCTCAGGGACACGCCTGTCTGTCCCAGCTACTCTCCAAACACGCCCACACTACAGTATATAAGATATATTTGGTGTCCTTTTGATATTTTATGTAAATTATATAATATATATTTGGTGTAGTATTTGATGTTTCACACAGAGTGTAATATATATTTACTGTCCTTTTTCATCTTCTATTTAGAGTATATAATATACATTTGGTGTAATTTCTGATATTTTACGTACAATATATTAAATATAATTACTGTAGTTTTTGATAGTTTCTTTACACTATATATAACAAATATTTGCTGTACTTTTTGATGTTTTATGTACAGTATGTAATATATATATACTGTAACTTTTGATATTTTATTTGCAGTATATAAAATATATTTGGTGTACTTTTAGTTAATATTATATGTACAATATATGAAATATATTTACTGTACTTTTTGATATTTTATGTACAGTATATAAGATATATTGGGTGTCGTTTTGATATTTTATGTAAATTATATAATATATATTTTGTGTAGTTTTTGATATTTTACATAGGGTGTGTAATATATATTTACTGTACTATTTGGTATTTTATTTAGAGTATATAATATACATTCGGTGGCATTTTTGATATTTTATGTACAGTATATTAAGATAATTACTGTAGTTTTTGATAGTTTATTTACAGTATATATAAAAAATATTTGGTGTACATTTTGATATTTTATGTACATTATGTAATATGTATTCACTGTAATTTTTGATATTTTATTTACAGTATATAAAATGTATTTGGTGTACTTTTAGTTAATATATGTTCAATATATGAAATATATTTACTGTACTTTGATATTTTATGTACAGTATATAAGGCATATTTGGTGTCCTTTTGATATTTTATGTAAATTATATAATATATATTTGGTGTAGTTTTTGATATTTTACATAGGGTGTGTAGTATATATTTTGTGTCCTTTTTGATATATTATTTACTGTGTATAATATACATTTGGTGTAATTTTTGGCATTTTATGTACAGTATATTAAATATAATTATTGTAGTTTTTGATAGTTTATTTACAGTATATATAACACATATTTGGTGTACTTTTTGATATTTTATGTACAGTATGTAATATATATGTACTGTATTTTGATATATTGTTTACAGTATATAAAATGTATTTGGTGTACTTTTAGTTAATAATATATGTAAAATATATGAAATATATTTACTGTACTTTTTGATATTTTATGTACAGTATATGAGATATATTTGGTGTCCTTTGATATTTATTGTAAATTATAAAATATATACTTGGTGTAGTGTTTGACATTTTACATAGAGTGTAATATATATTTACTGTCCTTTTTCATATTTTATTTGGAGTATATAATATACATTTGGTGTAATTTTTCATATTTTATGTACAGTATATTAAATATAATTACTGTAGTTTGTGATAGTTTATTTACAGTATATATAACACATATTTGGTGTACTTTTTGATATTTTATGTACAGTATGTAATATACATTAACAGTACACTTTGATCTTTTATTTACAGTATATAAAATGTATTTGGAGTACTTTTAGTTAATATTATATATACAATATATGAAATATAATTAGTGAACATTTTGATATTTTATGTACAGTATATAAGATATATTTGGTGTCCTTTTGATATTTTATGTAAATTATATCATATATATTTACTGTACTTTTTGATATTTTATTTACAGTATATAATATACATTTGGTGTAATTTTTGATATTTTATGTACATTATATTAAATATAATTACTGTAGATTTTGATAGTTTATTTACAGTATATATAACACATACTTGGTGTTCTTTTTGATATATTTAGTACAGTGTGTAATATACATTTACTGTACTTTTTGATATCTCATTTACAGTATATAAAATGTAATTGGTGTACTTTTAGTCAATATTATATTTACAGTATATGAAACATATATACTGTACTTTTTGATATTTTATGTACAGTATATAAGATATATTTGGTGTCCTTTTGATATTTTATGTAAATTATATAATATATATTTGGTGTAGTTTTTGATATTTTACATAGGGTGTGTCATATATATTTACTGTCCTTTTTGATATTTTATTTACAGTATATAATGTACATTTGGTGTAATTTTGAATATTTTATGTACAGTATACTAAATATAATTACTGTAGATTTGATAGTTTATTTACAGTATATATAACACATATTTGGTGTAGTTTTTGATATATTATGTACAGTATGTAATATATATTTACTGTACTTTTTGATATTTTATTTACTGTATATAAAATGTATTTGGTGTACTTTTAGTCAATAATATATGTACAATATATGAAATGTATTTACTGTACTTTTCGATATTTTATGTACAGTATATAAGATATATTTGGTGTCCTTTTGATATTTTATGTAAATTATATAATATATATTTGGTGTAGTTTTTGATATTTTACTTAGGGTGTGTAGTATATATTTACTGTCCTTACTGATATTTTCTTTACAGTATATAATATACATTTGGTGTAATTTTTGATATTTTAGGTACAGTATATTAAATATAAGTACTGTAGTTTTTGATAGTTTATTTACAGTATATAAAACACATATTTGGTGTACTTTTTGATATTTTATGTACAGTATGTAATATATATTTACTGTACTTTTTGATAACTTATTTACTGTATATAAAATGTATTTGGTGTACTTTTAGTTAATATTATATGAACAATATAGGAAATATATTTACTGTACTTTTTGATATTTTTTATGTACAGTAAAGAAGATATATTTGGTGTCCCTTTGATATTTTTTCTAAATTATATAATATATATTTGGTGTAGTTTTTGATATTTTACATAGGGTGTGTCATATATATTTACTGTCCTTTTGATATTTTATTTGCAGTATATAATAAACATTTGGTGTCATTATTGATATTTTATGTACAGTATATTAAATATAATTACTGTAGTTTTTGATAGTTTATTTACAGTATATATAACACATATTTGGTGTACTTTTTACATTTTGATATGTTATTTACAGTATATAAAATGTATTTGGTGTACTTTTAGTTAATATTATATGTACAAGATAGGAAATGTATATACTCTACAATTTGATATTGTATGTTCAGTGTATAAGATATATTTGGTGTCCTTTTGATATTTTATGTAAATTATATAATATATATTTGGTGTAATTTTTGATATTTTACATAGGGTGTGTCATATATATTTACTGTCGTTTTTATATTTTATTTACAGTATATAATATACATTTGGTGTAATTTTTGATATTTTATGTACAGTATATTAAATATAAGTACTGTAGTTTTTGAAAGTTTATTTACAGTATATAGAGCACATATTTGATGTACTTTTGATGTTTTATGTACGGTATGTAATATATATTTACTGTACTTTTTGAAATTTTATTTTCAGTATATAAAATGTATTTGGTGTACTTTTAGTTAATATTATATATAATATATGAAATATATTTACTGTACTTTTTGATATTTTATATACAGTATTTAAGATATATTTGGTGTCCTTTTGATATTTTATGTAAATTATATAATATATATTTGGTGTAGTTTTTGATAGTTTACATAGGGTGTTTAGTACATATTTACTGTCCTTTTTGATATTTTATTAACAATTTATAATATACATTTGGTGTAATTTTTGATAATTTATGTACATTATATTAAATATAATTACTGTAGATTTTGATAGTTTATTTACAGTATGTGTAACACATATTTGGTGTACTTTTTGATATTTCATGTACAGTATGTAATATATATTTACTGTACTTTTTGAAATTTTATTTGCAGTATAAAAAGGTATTTGGTGTAATTTTAGTTAATCTTATATGTACAATATTTGAAATATATTTACTGTATTTTTGATATTTTTTTGTACAGTATATAATATATATTTGGTGTCCTTTTGATATTTTATGTAAATTATATAATATATATCTGGTGTAGTTTTTGATAATTTACATAGGGTGTAATATATATTTACTGTCCTTTTTCATATTTTATTTAGAGTATATAATATACATTTGGTGTAATTTTTGATATTTTATATACAGTATATTAAATATACTTACTGTAGTTTTTGATAGTTTATTTACGGTATATATAACACATATTTGGTGTACTTTTAGATATTTTATGTACAGTATGTAATATATATTTACTGTAATTTTTGAAATTTTATTTACAGTATATAAAATGTATTTGGTGTATTTTTAGTTAATATTATATATACAATATATGAAACATATTTACTGTACTTTTTGATATTTTATGTACGGTATATAAGATATATTTGGTGGCCTTTGATATTTTATGTAAATTACATAATATATATTTGGTGTAGCTTTTGATATTTTACATAGGATGTGTAATATATATTTACTGTACTTTATGATATCTCATTTAGAGAATATAAAATGTAATTGGTGTATTTTTAGTTAATATTATATGTACAATATATGAAATATATATACTGTACTTTTTGACATTTTATGTACAGTATATAAAATACATTTGCTGTCCTTTTGATATTTGATGTAAATTGTATAATAAATATTTGGTGTAGTTTTTGATATTTTACATAGGGTGTGTCGTATATATTTACTGTCCTATTTGATATTTTATTTACATTTTATAATATACATTTGGTGTAATTTTTGATATTTTATGTACAGTATATTAAATATAATTATTGTAGTATTTGATAGTTTATTTACAGTATATATAGCACATATTTGGTGTACTTTTTGATATTTTATGTACAGTATGTAATATATATTTACTGTACTTTTTGATATTTTATTTACAGTATATAAAATGTATTTGGTGTACTTTTAGTTAATATTATATGTACATTATATGAAATATATTTACTGTACATTTTGATATTTTATATACAGTTTATAGTATATGTTTGGTGTTCTTTGATATTTTATGTAAATTATATAATATATATTTGGTGTAGTTTTTCATAATTTACATAGAGTGTAATATATATTTACTGTCCTTTTTCATATTTCATTTAGAGTATATAATATACATTTGCTGTAATTTTTCATATTTAATGAACAGTATATTAAATATAATTACTGTAGTTTTTGGTAGTTTATTTACAGTATATATAACACATATTAGTTGTACTTTTTGATATTTTATGTACAGTATGTAATATATATTTACTGTACTTTTTGATATTTTATTAACAGTATATATAATGTATTTGGTGTACTTTTAGTTAATATAATATGTACAATATATGAAACATATTTACTGTACTTTTTGATATTTTATGTACAGTATATAAGATATAATTTGTGTCCTTTTGATATTTATTGTTAATTATATAATATATATTGGTTGAGATTGTGATATTTTACATATGGTGTGCAATATATATTTACTGTACTTTTTGATATTTTATTTACACTAAATAACATACATATGGTGTAATTTTTGATATTTTATGTACAGTATATTAATTATAATTACTGTAGTTTTTGATACTTTATTTACAGTATATATAACACATATATGGTGTACTTATTGATATTTTATGTACAGTACGTAATATATATTTACTGAAATTTTTGATATTTTATTTACAGTATATAAAATGTATTTGGTGTACTTTTAGTTAATATTATATGTACAATATATGAAATATATTTACTGTACATTTTGATATTTTATGTACAGTATAGAAGATATATTTGGTGTCCTTTTGATATTTTATGTAAATTATATAATGTATATTTGGTGTAGTTTTTGATATTTTACATAGGGTGTGTCATATAGGTTTACTGTCCTTTTTGATATTTTATTTTCAGTATATAATATACATTTAGTGTCATTGTTGATATTTTATGTACAGTATATTAAATATAATTACTGTTGTTTTTGATAGTTTATTTACAGTACAAATAATACATATTTGGTGTACTTTTTGATATTTTATATACAGTATGTGATATATATTTACTGTAATTTTTGATATTTTATTTATAGTATGTAAAATGTATTTGGTGTACTTTTAGTTAACATTATATGTACAATATATGAAATATATTTACTGTAATTTTGATATTTTATTTATAGTAGATAAGATATATTTGGTGTCCTTTTGATATTTTATGTAAATTATAAAATATATATTTGGTGTAGTTTTTGATATTTTACATAGGGTGTATCATATATATTTACTGTCCTTTTTGATATTTTATTTACAGTATATAATATACATTTGGTGTAATTTTTGTATTTTATGTACAGCATATTAAATATAAGTACAGTAGTTTTTGATAGTTTATTTACAGTTTATATAGCACATAATTTGTGTAATTTTTGATATTTTATGTACAGTATGTAATATACATTTACTGTAATTTTTGATATTTTATTTACAGTATATAAAATGTATTTGGTGTACTTTTAGTTAATAATATATGTACAATATATGAAATATATATACTGTACTTTTTGATATTTTATGTACAGTATATAAGATACATTTGGTGTCCTTTTGATATTTTATGTAATTTATATAATATATATTTGGTGTAGTTTTTGATGTTTTACATAGGGTGCGTAGTATATGTTTACTCTCCTTTTTGATATACTATTTACAGTATATAATTTACATTTGGTGTAATTTTTGATAATTTATATACAGTACATTGAATATAATTACTGTAGTTTCTGATATTTACAGTATATATAACACATATTTGGTGTACTTTTTGATATTTTATATACAGTATGTAATATATATTTACTGTACTTTTTGATATTTTATTTACAGTGTACAAAATGTATTTGGTGTACTTTTAGTTAATATTATATGTACAATATATGAAATATATTTACTGTAGTTTTTGATATTTTACGTACAGTATATAAGATATATTTGGTGTCCTTCCGATATTTTTTGTAATTTATATAATATATATTTGGTGTAATTTTTGATATTTTACATAGGGTGTGTAATATATATTTACTGTATTTTGGATATTTTGTTTACACTATATAATGTACATTTGGATTAATTTATGATATTTTATGTACAGTATATTAAATATAATTACTGTAGTTTTTGAAAGTTTATTTACAGTATATATAACACGTATTTGGTGTACATTTTGATATTTTCTGTACAGTATGTAATATATATTTACTGTAATTTTTGATATTTTATTTACAGTATATAATCTGTATTTGGTGTACTTTTAGTTAATATTATATGTACAATATATGAAATATATTTACTGTACATTTTGATATTTTATGTACAGTATATAAGATATAATTGGTGTCCTTTTTATATTTTATGTAAATTATATAATATATATTTGGGGAAGTTATTGATATTTTACATAGGGTGTCTCATATATATTTACTGTCCTTTTTGATATTTTATTTACAGTATATAATATACATTTAGTGTAATTTTTGATATTTTATGTACAGTATATTAAATATAATTACTGGAGTTTTTGATAGTTTATTTACAGTATATAAAACACATATTTGGTGTACTTTTTGGTATTTTATGTACAGTATGTAATATATATTTACTGTAATTTTTGATACTTTATTTACAGTATATAAAATGTATTTGGTGTACTTTTAGTTAATATTATATATACAATACATGAAATATATTTACTGTATTTTTTGATATTTTATGTACAGTATAGAAGATATATTTGGTGTCCTTTTGATATTTTATGTAAATTATATAATATATATTTGGTGTAGTTTGTGATATTTTACATAGGGTGTGTAATATATATTTACTGTATTTTGATATTTTATTTACAGTAAATAATATACATTTGGTGTAATTTTTGATATTTTATGTACAGTATATTAAATATAATTACTGTAGTTTTTGATAGTTTATTTACAGTATATATAGCACATAATTTGCGTACCTTTTGATATTTTATGTACAGTATGTAATATATATTTACTGTAATTTTTGATATTTTATTTACAGTATATAAAATGTATTTGGTGTACTTTTAGTTATTAATCTATGTACAATATATGAAATATATTTACTGTACTTTTTGATATTTTATGTACAGTATATAAGATATATTTGGTGTCCTTTTGATATTTTATGTAAATTATATAATATATACTTGTTGTAGATTTTGATATTTTACATAGGGTGTGTGATATATATTTACTGTACTTTTTGATATTTTATTTACAGTATATAATACACATTTGATGTAATTTTTGATATTTTAAGTACAGTATATTAAATATAATTACTGTAGTTTTTGATAGTTTATTTACAGTATATATAACACATATTTGGTGTACTTTTTGATATTTTATGTACAGTATGTATTATATATTTTCTGTACTTTTTGATATTTTATTTACAGTATATAAATTGTATTTGTTGTACTTTTAGTTAATATTATATGTACAATATATGAAATATATTTACTGTACTTTTTGATATTTTATATATAGTATATAAAATATATTTGCTGTCATTTTGATATTTTATGTAAATTATAAAATATATATTTGGTGCAGTTTGTGATATTTTACATAGGGTGTGTTATATATATTTACTGTCCTTTTTGATATTTTATTTACAGTATATAATATACATTTGGTGAACTTTTTGATATTTTATGTACAGTATAATAAATACAATTAATGTAGTTTTTTATACTTTATTTACAGTATATATAACACATATTTGGTGTACTTTTTGATATTTTATATACAGTATGTAATACATATTTACTGTAATTTTTGATATTTGATTTACACTATATAAAATGTATTTGGTGTACTTTTAGTTAATATTAAATGTACAATATATGAAATATATTTACTGTAACTTTGATATTTTATGTAGAGTATATAAGATATATTTGGTGTCCTTTTGATATTTTATGTAAATTATATAATATATATTTGGTGTACATTGTGATATTTTACATATGGTGTGTAATATATATTTACTGCACTTTTTGATATTTTATTTATTGTATATAATACATTTGGTGTAATTTTTGATATTTTATGTACAGTATATTAAATATAATTACTGTAGTTTTTGATAGTTTATTTAATGTATATATAACACAAATTTGGTGTACATTTTGATATTTTATGTACAGTATGTAATATATATTTACTGTAATTTTTGATATTTTAGTTACAGTATATAAAATGTATTTGGTGTACTTTTAGTTAATATTATATGTACAATATATGAAATATATTTACTGTAGATATTGGTATTTTATGTACAGTATATAAGTTACATTTTGTGTCCTTTTGATATTTTATGTAAATTATATAATATATATTTGGTGTAGATTGTGATATTTTACATATGGTGTGTAATACATATTTACTGTGTTTTTTGATATTTTATTTACAGTAAATAACATACATTTGGTGTAATTTTTGATATTTTATGTACAGTATATTAAATATAATTACTGTAGTTTTTGATACTTTATTTAGAGTATATATAACACATATTTGGTGTGTTTTTGATAATTCATGTACAGTATGTAATATATATTTACTGTAATATTTGATACTTTATTTACAGTGTATAAAATGTATTCGATGTACTTTTAGATAATATTATATATACAATATAAGAAATAAATTTACTGGACATTTTGAGATTTTATGTAGAGTGTATATGGTATATTTGGTGTCCTTTTGATATTTTATGTAAATTATATAATATATATTTGGTGTAGTTTGTGTTATTGTACATAGTGTGTGTAATATATATTTACTGTACTTTTTGATATTTTATTTACAGTATATAATATACATTTGGTGTAATTTTTGATATTTTATGTACAGTATATTAAATATAATTACTGTAGTTTTTGACTGGTTATTTACAGTATACATAACACATATTTGGTGTACTTTTTGATATTTTATGTACAGTATGTAATACCTATTTACTGTACTTTTTGATATTTTATTCACACTAAATAAAATGAATTTGGTGTACTTTTAGTTAATATTATATGTACAATATATGAAATATATTTACTGTACTTTTTGATATTTTATGTACAGTATATAAGATATATTTGGTGTCCTTTTGATATTTTATGTAAATTATATAATATATATTTGGTGTAGATTGTGATATTTTACATATGGTGTGCAATATATATTGACTGTATTTTTGATATTTTATTTACATTAAATAATATACATTTGGTGTAATTTTTGATATTTTATGTACAGTATATTAAGATAATTACTGTAGTTTTTGATAGTTTATTTACAGTATATATAAAAAATATTTGGTGTACATTTTGATATTTTATGTACAGTATGTGATATATATTCACTGTAATTTTTGATATTTTTTTTACACTATATAATATGTATTTGGTGTACTTTTAGTTAATATTATATGTACAATATATGAAATATATTTACTGTACTTTTTGATATTTTATGTACAGTATATAAGATATATTTGGTGTCCTTCCGATATTTTTTGTAAATTATAATATATTTATTTGGTGTAATTTTTGTTATTTTACATAGGGTGTGTAGTATATATTTACTGTCCTTATTGATATTTTATTTACAGTATATAATATACATTTGGTTTAATTTTTGATATTTTATGTACATTATATTAAATATAATTAATGTATTTTTGATAGTTTATTTACAGTATATATAACACATATTTGGTTTCCTTTTGGTATTTTATGTACAGTATGCAATATATATTTACTGTAATTTTTGATATTTTATTTACAGTATATAAAATGTATTTGGTGTACTTTTAGTTAATATTATATGTACAATATATGAAATATATTTACTGTATATTTTGATATTTTATGTACAATATATAAGGTGTATTTGGTGTCCTTTTGATATTTTATGTAAATTATATAATATATCTTTGGTGTAGTTTGTGATATTTTACATAGGGTGTGTAATATATATTTACTGTACATTTTGGTATTTTATTTACAGTAAATAATATACATTTGGTGTAATTTTTGATATTTTATGTACAGTACATTAATATAATTACTGAAGTTTTTGATAGTTTATTTACAGTATATATAACACATATTTGGTGTAGTTTTTGATATTTTATGTTCAGTATGTGATATATATTCACTGGAATATTTGATATTTTATTTACACTATATAAAATGTATTTGGTGTACTTTTAGTTAATATTATATGTACAATATATGAAATATATTTACTGTACTTTTTCATATCTTATGTACAGTATACAAGATATTTTTGGTGTCCTTTTGATATTTTATGTAAATTATATAATATATATTTGGCGTAGATTGCGATATTTTACATATGGTGTGTAATATATATTTACTGTACTTTTTGATTTTTATTTACACTATATAAAATGTATTTGGTGTACTTTTAGTTAATATTATATGTACAATATATGATATATATTTACTGTACTTTTGATATTTTATGTACAGTATATAAGATATATTTGGTGTCCTTTTGATATTTTATGTAAATTATATAATATATATTTGGTGTAGATTGTGATATTTTACATATGCTGTGTAATATATATTAACTGTACTTTTTGATATTTTATTTACAGTAAATAATGTACATTTGGTGTAATTTTTGATATTTTATGTACAGTATATTAAATATAATTACTGTAGTTTTTGATAGTTTATTTACAGTATATATAACACATATTTGGTGTACATTTTGATGTTTTATGTACTGTATGTAATATATACTTACAGTAATTTTTTATATTTTATTTACAGTATATAAAATGTATTTGGTGTACATTTAGTTAATATTATATGTACAATATATGAAATATATTTACTGTACATTTTGATATTTTATGTACAGTATATAAGGTATATTTGGTGTGCTTTTAATATTTTATGTAAATTATATAATACATATTTGGTTTAGTTTCTGATATTTTACATAGGGTGTGTAATATATATTTACTGTACTTTGATATTTTATTTACTGTAAATAATATACATTTGGTGTAATTATTGATATTTTATTTACAGTATATTAAATATAATTACTGTAGCTTTTGATAGTTTATTTAGGGTATATATAACACATATTTGGTGTACTATTTGTTATTTTATGTACAGTATGTAATATATATTTACTGTACTTTTTGATATTTAATTTACAGTATATAAAATGTATTTGGTGTACTTTTAGTTAATGTTACATGTACAATATATGAAATATATTTACTGTACTTTTTGATATATTACTTACAGTATATAAGATACATTTGTTGTCCTGTTAATATTTTATGTAAATTTATAATATATATTTGGTGTAGATTGTGATATATTACATATGGTGTGTAATATATATTTACTGTATTTTTGATATTTTATTTACAGTAAATAACGTACATTTGGTGTAATTTTTGATATTTTATGTACAGTATATTAAATATAATTACTGTAGATTTTGATAGTTTATTTAGAGTATATATAAAACATATTTGGGGTACTTTTTGATGTTTTATGTACAGTATGTAATATATATTTACTGTAATTTTTGATAATTTATTTACAGTATATAAAATGTATTCGGTGTACTTTTAGTTAATATTATATGTACAATATATGAAATATATTTACTGTAGTTTTTGATATTTTATGTATAGTATATAAGATATATTTGGTGTCCTTTTGATATTTTATGTAAATTATATAATATATATTTGGTGTATATTGTGATATTTTACATATGGTGTGTAATATATATTTACTGTACTTTTTGATATTTTATTTACACTATATAAAATGTATTTGGTGTACTTTTAGTTAGTATTATATGTACAATATATGAAGTACATTTACTGAACATTTTGATATTTTATGTACTGTATATAAGATATATTTGGGGTCCTTTTGATGTTTTATGTAAATTATATAATATATATTTGGTGTAGATTGTGATATTTTACATATGGTGTGTAATATATATTTACTATAATTTTTGATATTTTATTTACACTAAATAAAATGTACTTGGTGTACTTTTAGTTAATATTATATGTACAATATATGAAATATATTTACTGTACTTTTTGATATTTTATGTACAGTATATAAGATATATTTGGTGTCCTTTTGATATTTTATGTAATTTATATAATATATATTTGGTGTAGATTGTGATATTTTACATATGGTGTGTAATATATCGTTACTGTAATTTTAATATTTTATTTACAGTAAATAAAATACATTTGGTGTAATTTTTGACATTTTATGTACAGTATATTAAATATAATTACTGTAGTTTTTGATAGTTTATTTAGAGTATATATAACACATATTTGGTGTACTTTTTGATATTTTATGTACTGTATGTAATATATATTTACTGTAATTTTTGATATTTTATTTACAGTATATAAAATGTATTTGGTGTACATTTAGTTAATATTATATGTACAATATATGAAATATATTTACTGTACATTTTGATATTTTATGTACAGTATGTAAGGTATATTTGCTGTCCTTTTGATATTTTATGTAATTTATATAATATATATTTGGTGTAGTTTGAGATATTTTACATAGGGTGTGTAATATATATTTACTGTACTTTTTGATATTTTATTTACAGTAAATAATATACATTTGGTGTAATTTTTGATATTTCATTTACAGTATATTAAATATAATTACTGTAGCTTTTGATAGTTTATTTAGTGTACACATAACACATATTTGGTGTACTTTTTGTTATTTTATGTACAGTATGTAATATATATTTTCTGTACTTTTTGATATTTAATTTACAGTATATAAAATGTATTTCGTGTACTTTTAGTTAATGTTATATGTACAATATATGAAATATATTTACTGTACTTTTTGATATTTTACGTACAGTATATAAGACATATTTGGTGTCCTTTTAATATTTTATGTAAATTATATAATATATATTTGGTGTAGATTTTGATATTTTACATATGGTGTGTAATATATATTTACTGTATTTTTGATATTTTATTTACAGTAAATAACGTACATTTGGTGTAATTTTTGATATTTTATGTACAGTATATTAAATATAATTACTGTAGTTTTTGATAGTTTATTTAGAGTATATATAACACATATTTGGTGTACTTTTTGATGTTTTATGTACAGTATGTAATATATATTTACTGTAATTTTTGATAATTTATTTACAGTATATAAAATGTATTCGGTGTACTTTTAGTTAATATTATATGTACAATATATGAAATATATTTACTGTACATTTTGATATTTTACGTACAGTATATAAGATATATTTGGTGTCCTTTTGATATTTTATGTAAATTATATAATATATATTTGGTGTAGTTTGTGATATTTTACATAGGTTGTGTAATATATATTTACTGTACTTTTTGGTATTTTATTTGCAGTATATTATACATTTGGTGTAATTTTTTATATTTTATGTACAGTATATTAAATATAATTATTGTAGTTTTTGATAGTTTATATACAGTATATATAACACATATTTGGTGTACTTTTTGATATTGTATGTACAGTATGTAATATATATTCAGTGTAATTTTTGATATATTATTTACAGTATATAAAATGTATTTGGTGTACTTTTAGTTAATATTATATATACAATATATGAAATATATTTACTGTACTTTTTGATATTTTATGTACAGTATATAGGATATATATGGTGTCATTTTCATATTTTATGTAAATTATATAATGTATATTTGGTGTAGTTTTTCATATTTTACATAGGGTGTGTAGTATATATTTACTGTCTTTTTGATATTTTATTTACAGTATATATTATACATTTGGTGTAATTTTTGGCATTTTATGTACAGTATATTAAATATAATTACTGTAGATTTTGATAGTTTATTTACAGTATATATAACACATATTTAGTGTACTTTTTGATATTTTAAGAACAGTATGTTAAATATATTTACTGTACGTTTTGATAGTTTATTTACAGTGTATAAAATGTGTTTGGTGTACTTTTAGATAATATTATATGTACAATATATCAAATATATATACTGTACATTTTGATATTTTATGTACACTATATAAGATATATTTGGTGTCCTTTTGATATTTTATGTAAGTTATATAATATATATTTGGTGTAGTTTGTGATATTTTACATAGGGTGTGTAGTATATATTTACTGTCCTTTGTGATACTTTATTCACAGTATATAATATACATTTGGTGTAATTTTTGATATTTTATGTACAGTATATTAAATATAATTACAGTAGTTTTTGAGAGTTTATTTACAGTATATATAACACATATTTGGTATACTTTTTGATATTTTAAGTACAGTATGTAATATATGTTTACTGTACATTTTGATATTTAATTTACAGTATATAAAATGTATTTGGTGTACTTTTAGTTAATATTATATGCACAATATATCAAATATATTTACTGTATTTTTGATATATTTTGTACTGTATATAATATACATTTGGTGTCCTTTTGATATTTTATGTAAATTATATAATATATATTTGGTGTAGTTTTTGATATTTTACATAGGGTGTGTAATACCTATTTACTGTCCTTTTTCATATTTTATTTAGAGTATATAATATACATTTGGTGTAATTTTTGATATTTTATTTACAGTATATTAAATATAATTACTGTAGTTTTTGGTAGTTTATTTACAGTATATATAACACATATTTGGTGTACTTTTTGATATTTAATGTACAATATGTAATATATATTTACTGAACTATTTGAAATATTATTAACAGTATATAAAATCTATTTGTTGTACTTTTAGTTAATATTAAATGTACAATATATGAAACCTATTTACTGTACTTTTTGGTATTTTATGTACAGTATATAAGATATACTTGTTGGCCTTTTGATGTTTTATGTAAATTATATAATATATATTTGGTGTAGTTTTTTATATTTTACATAGTTTGTGTAATATATAATTACTGGTATTTTTGATATTTTATTTACTGTATATAATATTCATTTTGTGTAATTTTTGATATTTTATATACAGTATATTAAATATAATTACTGTAGTTTTTCATAGATTATTTACAGTATATATAACACATATTTGGTGTAGTTTTTGATATTTTATGTACAGTATGTAATATATATTGACGGAAATTTTGATACTTTATTTACAGTATATAAAAAGTAATTGCTGTACTTTTAGTTAATATATATACCATATATGAACTATGTTTACTGTACTTTTTGATATTTTATGTACAGTATATAATATATATTTGGTGTCCTTTTGATATTTTACATAAATTATATAATATATATTGGGTGTACTTTGTGATATATTACACAGGGTGTGTAATATATATTTACTTTACTTTTTGATATTTTATTTGTAGTATATAATATACATATGGTGTAATATTTGATATGATATGTACAGTATATTAGAGATAATTACTGTAGTTTTGATAGTTTATTTACAGTATATATAACACATATTTGGTGTACTTTTTGATATTTTATGTACAGTATGTAATACATATTTACTGTACTTTTGGACATTTTATTTACAGTATATAAAATGTATTTGGTGTACTTTTAGTTAATATTATAGGTACAATATATGAAATATATTTACTGTACTTTTTGATATTTTATTTACATTATATAATATATATTTGGTGTCCTTTTGATATTTTATGTGCATTATATAATATATATTTGGTGTAGTTTTTGATATTTTACATAGGGTGTGTAACATATATTTACTGTAATTTTTGATATTTTATTTACAGTAAATAATATACATTTGGTGTAATTTTTGATATTTTATGTGCAGTATATTAAATATAATTAGTGTATTTTTTGATAGTTTATTTACAGTATATATAACACATATTTGGTGTACTTTTTGATATTTTATGTACAGTATGTAATATATATTTACTGTAATTTTTGATAATTTATTTACAGTATATAAAATGTATTTGGTGTACTTTTAGTTAATATTATATATAAAATATATGAAATATATGTACTGTACTTTTTGATATTTTATGTACAGCATAGAAAATATATTTGGTGTCCTTTTGATATTTTATGTAAATTATATAATATATATTTGGTGTAGTTTGTGATATTTTACATATGGTATGTAATATATATTTACTGTAATTTTTGATATTTTATTTACAGTGTATAATATATATTTGGTGTAATTTTTCATATTTTATGTACAGTATATTAAATATAATTACTGTAGTTTTTGATTGTTTATTTACAGTATATATGACACATATTTGGTGTACTTTTTGATATTTTATGTACAGTATGTAATATATATTTACTGTACTTTTTGATATTTTATTTACAGTATACAAAATGTATTTGGTGTACTTTTAGTTAATAATATATGTACAATATATGAAATATATATACTGTACTTTTTGATATTTTATCTACAGTATTTAAGATATATTTGGTGACCTTTTAATATTTTATGTAAAGTATATAATATATATTTGATGTAGTTTTTGATATTTTACATAGGGTGTGTACTATATATTTACTGTCCTTTTGAGATTTTATTTACAGCACATAATTTAAATTTGGTGTAATTTTTGATATTTTATATACAGTACATTGAATATAATTAATGTAGTTTTTGATATTTACAGTATATATAACACATATGTGGTGTACTATTTGATATTTTATGTACAGTATGTAATATATATTTACTGTAATTTTTGCTAATTTACGTACAGTATAGAAAATGTATTCGGTGTACTTTCAGTTCATATTATATGTGCAATATATGAAACATATTTACTGCACTTTTTGATATTTTTTGTACAGTATATAAGATATATGTGGTGTCCTTTTGATATTTTATGTAAATTATATAATATATATTTGGTGTAGTTTTTGATATTTTACATAGGGTGTGTAATATATATTTAGCGTCCTTTTTGATATTTTCTTTACACTATATAATATACATTTTGTGTAATTTTTGATATTTTATGTGCAGTATATTAAATATAATTACTGTAGTTTTTGATATTTTATTTACAGTATATATAACACATATTTGGTGTACATTTTGATATTTTATGTACAGTATGTAATATATATTTACTGTACTTTTTGATATTTTATTTACAGTATATAAAATGTATTTGGTGTACTTTTAGTTAATATTCTATGTACAATATATGAAATATATTTACTCTACTATTTGATATTTTATGTACTGTATATAATATATATTTGGTGTCCTTTTGATATTTTATGTAAATTATATAATATATATTTGGTGTAGTTCTTGATATTTTTCATAGGGTGTGTCATATATATTTACTGTCCTTTTTGATATTTTTTTTACAGTATATAATATACATTTGGTGTAATTTTTGATATTTTATGTACAGTATATTAAATATAATTACTGTAGTTTTTGATAGTTTATTTACAGTATATATAACACATATTTGGTGTACTTTTTGATATTTTATGTACAGTATGTAATATATATTTACTGTACTTTTTGATATTTTATTTACACTATATAAAATGTATTTGGTGTACTTTCAGTTAATATTATATGTACAATATATGAAACATATTTACTGTATTTAGATATTTTATGTACAGTATATAAGATATATTTGGTGTCCTTATGATATTTTATGTAAATTATATAATATATATTTGGTGTAGCTTTTGATATTTTACATAGGGTGTGTAATATATATTTATTGTAATTTTGGATATTTTATTTACAGTACATAATATACATTTGGTGTAATTTTTGATATTTTATGTACAGTATATTAAATATAATTACTGTAGTTTTTGGTAGTTTATTTACAGTATATATGACAAGTATTTGGTGTACTTTTTGATATTTTATGTACAGTATGTAATATATATTTACTGTATTTTTGATATTTTATTTACACTATGTAAAATGTATTTTGTGTACTTTTAGTTAATATTATATGTACAATATATGACATATATTTACTGTACTTTTTGATATTTTATGTACAGTATATAAGATATATTTGGTGTACTTTTGATATTTTATGTAAATTATATAATATATATTTGGTGTAGTTTTTGATATTTTACATAGAGTGTGATGTATATTTACTGTACTTTTTCATATTTATTTTACAGTATATTATATGCATTTGGTGTAATTTTTGATATTTAATGTACAGTATATTAAACATAATTTCTGTAGTTTTTGATAGTTTATTTACAGTATATATAACACATATTTGGTGTACTTTTTGATATATTATGTAGAGCATGTAATGTATATTTACTGTACTTTTTGATATTTTACTTACAGTATATAAAATGTATTTGGTGTACTTTTAGTTAATATTATAAGTACAATATATGAAATATATTTACTCTACTTTTTGATATTTTCTGTACAGTATATAAGATATATTTGGTGTCCTTTTGATATTTTATGTATATTATATAATATATATTTGGTGTAGTTTTTGATATTTTACATAGGGTGTGTCATATATATTTACTGTCCTTTTTGATATTTTATTTACAGTCTATAATATACATTTGGTGTAATTTTTGATATTTTATATACAGTATATTAAATATAATTGCTGTAGTTTTTGATAGTTCATTTACAGTATATATAACACATATTTGGTGTACATTTTTATATTTTATGTACTGTATGTAATATATATTTAGTGTACTTTTTGATATTTTATTTACAGTATATAAAATGTATTTGGTGTACTTTTAGTTAATATTATATGTACAATATATGAAATATATTTACTGTATTTTTGATATTTTATGTAGAGTATATAAGATATATTTGGTGTCCTTTTGATATTTTATGTAAATTATATAATATATATTTGGTGTAGTTTTTGATATTTTACATAGGGTGTGTAGTATATATTTACTGTCTTTTTGATATTTTATTTACAGTATATATTATACATTTGTTGTAATTTTTGGTATTTTATGTACAGTATATTAAATATAATTACTGTAGATTTTGATAGTTTATTCACAGTATATATAACTCATATTGGGTGTACTTTTTGATATTTTATGTACAGTATGTAATGTATATTTACTGTACTTTTTGATATTTAATTTACAGTATATAAAATGTATTTGGTGTACTTTTAGTTAATATTATATGTACAATATATGAAATATATTTACTGTACTTTTTGATATTTTATGTACAGTATATAATATATATTTGGTGTCCTTTTGATATTTTATGTAAATTATATAATATATATTTGGTGTAGTTTTTGATATTTCACATAGTGTGTGTCATATATATTTACTGTCCTGTTTCATATTTTATTTACAGTATATAATATACATTTGGTGTAATTTTTGATATTTTATGTACAGTATATTAAATATAATTACTGTAGTTTTTGATAGTTTATTTACAGTATATATGATACATATTTGGTGTACTTTTTGATATTTTATGTACAGTATGTAATATATATTTACTGTAATTTTTGATATTTTATTTACACTATAGAATATGTATTTGGTGTACTTTTAGTTAATATTATATGTACAATATATGAAATATATTTACTGTACTTTTTGATATTTTATGTACAGTATATAAGATATATTTGGTGTCCTTTTGATATTTAATGTAAATTATATAGTATATATATGGTGTAGATTGTGATATTTTACATATGGTGCGTAATATATATTTACTATGCTTTTTGATATTTTATTTACAGTATATAATACACATTGGGTGTACTTTTTGATATTTTATGTACAGTATATTAAATATAATTACTGTAGATTTTATAGTTTAGTTACAGTATATGTAACACATATTTGGTGTACTTCTTGATATTTTATGTACAGTATGTAATACATATTTACTGTACTTTTGTTATTTTATGTACACTATATAAAATGTATTTGGTGTACTTTTAGTTAATATTATATGTACAATATATGAAATATATTTACTGTACATTTTGATATTTTGTGTACAGTATATAAGGTATATTTGGTGTCCTTTTGATATTTTATGTAAATTATATAATATATATTTTGTGTAGTTTGTGATATTTTACATAGGGTGTGTAATATATATTTACTGTAATTTTTGATATTTTATTTAGAGTAAATAATATACATTTGGTGTAATTTTTGATATTTTATGTACAGTATATTAAATATAATTACTGTAGTTTTTGATAGTTTATTTACAGTATATATAACACATATTTGGTATACTTTTTGATATTTTATGTACAGTATGTAATATATATTTAGTGTACTTTTTGATATTGTATTTACAGTATATAAAATGTATTTCGTGTACTTTTAGTTAATATTATATATACAATATATGAAATATTTTTACTGTACATTATGATATTTTATGTACAGTATATAAGGTATATTTGGTGTCCTTTTGATATTTTATGTAAATTATATAATATATATTTGGTGTAGATTGTGATATTTTACATAGGGTGTGTAATATATATTTACTGTACTTTTTGATATTTTATTTACAGTAAATAATATACATTTGGTGTAAATTTTGATATTTTATTTACAGTATATTAAATATAATTACTGTAGTTTTTGATAGTTTATTTACAGTATATATGATACATATTTGGTGTACTTCTTGATATTTTATGTACAGTATGTAATATATATTTACTGTAATTTTTATTTTATTTACACTATATAAAATGTATTTGTTGTACTTTTAGTTAATATTATATGTACAATATATGAAATAAATTTACTGTACTTTTTGATATTTTATGTACAGTATATAAGATATATTTGTTGTCCTTTTGGTATTTTATGTAAATTATATAATATATATATGGTGTAGATTGTGATATTTTACATATGGTGCGTAATATATAATTACTGTACTTTTTGATATTTTATTTACAGTATATAATATACATTGGGTGTAATTTTTGATATTTTATTTACAGTATATTAAATATAATTACTGTAGATTTTATAGTTTAGTTATAGTATATATAACACATATTTGGTGTACTTCTTGATATTTTATGTACAGTATGTAATACATATTTACTGTACTTTTTGTTATTTTATTTACACTATATAAAATGTATTTGGTGTACTTTTAGTTAATATTATATGTACAATATATGAAATATATTTACTGTACTTTCTGATATTTTATGTACAGCATATAAGATATATTTGGTGTCCTTTTGATATTTTATTTAAATTATATAATATATATATGGTGTAGATTGTGATATTTTACATATGGTGCGTAATATATAATTACTGTACTTTTTGATATTTTATTTACAGTATATAATATACATTGGGTGTAATTTTTGATATTTTATTTACAGTATACTAAATATAATTACTGTAGATTTTATAGTTTAGTTATAGTATATATAACACATATTTGGTGTACTTTTTGATATTTTATGTACAGTATGATATATATTTACTGTACTTTTTGATATTTTAATTACAGTATATAAAACGTATTTGGTGTACTTTTAGTTAATATATGTACAATATATGAAATATATTTACTGTACTTTTTGATATTTTATGTACAGTATATAAGTTATATTTTGTGTCCTTTTGATATTTTATGTAAATTATACAATATATATTTGGTGTAGTTTGTGATATTTTACATAGGGTGTGTAATATATATTTACTGTAATTTTTGATATTTTATTTACAGTGTATAATATATATTTGGTGTAATTTTTCATATTTTATGTACAGTATATTAAATATAATTACTGTAGTTTTTGATTGTTTATTTACAGTATATATGACACATATTTGGTGTACTTTTTGATATTTTATGTACAGTATGTAATATATATTTACTGTACTTTTTGATATTTTATTTACAGTATACAAAATGTATTTGGTGTACTTTTAGTTAATAATATATGTACAATATATGAAATATATATACTGTACTTTTTGATATTTTATCTACAGTATTTAAGATATATTTGGTGACCTTTTAATATTTTATGTAAAGTATATAATATATATTTGATGTAGTTTTTGATATTTTACATAGGGTGTGTACTATATATTTACTGTCCTTTTGAGATTTTATTTACAGCACATAATTTAAATTTGGTGTAATTTTTGATATTTTATATACAGTACATTGAATATAATTAATGTAGTTTTTGATATTTACAGTATATATAACACATATGTGGTGTACTATTTGATATTTTATGTACAGTATGTAATATATATTTACTGTAATTTTTGCTAATTTACGTACAGTATAGAAAATGTATTCGGTGTACTTTCAGTTCATATTATATGTGCAATATATGAAACATATTTACTGCACTTTTTGATATTTTTTGTACAGTATATAAGATATATGTGGTGTCCTTTTGATATTTTATGTAAATTATATAATATATATTTGGTGTAGTTTTTGATATTTTACATAGGGTGTGTAATATATATTTAGCGTCCTTTTTGATATTTTCTTTACACTATATAATATACATTTTGTGTAATTTTTGATATTTTATGTGCAGTATATTAAATATAATTACTGTAGTTTTTGATATTTTATTTACAGTATATATAACACATATTTGGTGTACATTTTGATATTTTATGTACAGTATGTAATATATATTTACTGTACTTTTTGATATTTTATTTACAGTATATAAAATGTATTTGGTGTACTTTTAGTTAATATTCTATGTACAATATATGAAATATATTTACTCTACTATTTGATATTTTATGTACTGTATATAATATATATTTGGTGTCCTTTTGATATTTTATGTAAATTATATAATATATATTTGGTGTAGTTCTTGATATTTTTCATAGGGTGTGTCATATATATTTACTGTCCTTTTTGATATTTTTTTTACAGTATATAATATACATTTGGTGTAATTTTTGATATTTTATGTACAGTATATTAAATATAATTACTGTAGTTTTTGATAGTTTATTTACAGTATATATAACACATATTTGGTGTACTTTTTGATATTTTATGTACAGTATGTAATATATATTTACTGTACTTTTTGATATTTTATTTACACTATATAAAATGTATTTGGTGTACTTTCAGTTAATATTATATGTACAATATATGAAACATATTTACTGTATTTAGATATTTTATGTACAGTATATAAGATATATTTGGTGTCCTTATGATATTTTATGTAAATTATATAATATATATTTGGTGTAGCTTTTGATATTTTACATAGGGTGTGTAATATATATTTATTGTAATTTTGGATATTTTATTTACAGTACATAATATACATTTGGTGTAATTTTTGATATTTTATGTACAGTATATTAAATATAATTACTGTAGTTTTTGATAGTTTATTTACAGTATATATGACAAGTATTTGGTGTACTTTTTGATATTTTATGTACAGTATGTAATATATATTTACTGTATTTTTGATATTTTATTTACACTATGTAAAATGTATTTTGTGTACTTTTAGTTAATATTATATGTACAATATATGACATATATTTACTGTACTTTTTGATATTTTATGTACAGTATATAAGATATATTTGGTGTACTTTTGATATTTTATGTAAATTATATAATATATATTTGGTGTAGTTTTTGATATTTTACATAGAGTGTGATGTATATTTACTGTACTTTTTCATATTTATTTTACAGTATATTATATGCATTTGGTGTAATTTTTGATATTTAATGTACAGTATATTAAACATAATTTCTGTAGTTTTTGATAGTTTATTTACAGTATATATAACACATATTTGGTGTACTTTTTGATATATTATGTAGAGCATGTAATGTATATTTACTGTACTTTTTGATATTTTACTTACAGTATATAAAATGTATTTGGTGTACTTTTAGTTAATATTATAAGTACAATATATGAAATATATTTACTCTACTTTTTGATATTTTCTGTACAGTATATAAGATATATTTGGTGTCCTTTTGATATTTTATGTATATTATATAATATATATTTGGTGTAGTTTTTGATATTTTACATAGGGTGTGTCATATATATTTACTGTCCTTTTTGATATTTTATTTACAGTCTATAATATACATTTGGTGTAATTTTTGATATTTTATATACAGTATATTAAATATAATTGCTGTAGTTTTTGATAGTTCATTTACAGTATATATAACACATATTTGGTGTACATTTTTATATTTTATGTACTGTATGTAATATATATTTAGTGTACTTTTTGATATTTTATTTACAGTATATAAAATGTATTTGGTGTACTTTTAGTTAATATTATATATACAATATATGAAATATATTTACTGTATTTTTGATATTTTATGTAGAGTATATAAGATATATTTGGTGTCCTTTTGATATTTTATGTAAATTATATAATATATATTTGGTGTAGTTTTTGATATTTTACATAGGGTGTGTAGTATATATTTACTGTCTTTTTGATATTTTATTTACAGTATATATTATACATTTGTTGTAATTTTTGGTATTTTATGTACAGTATATTAAATATAATTACTGTAGATTTTGATAGTTTATTCACAGTATATATAACTCATATTTGGTGTACTTTTTGATATTTTATGTACAGTATGTAATGTATATTTACTGTACTTTTTGATATTTAATTTACAGTATATAAAATGTATTTGGTGTACTTTTAGTTAATATTATATGTACAATATATGAAATATATTTACTGTACTTTTTGATATTTTATGTACAGTATATAATATATATTTGGTGTCCTTTTGATATTTTATGTAAATTATATAATATATATTTGGTGTAGTTTTTGATATTTCACATAGTGTGTGTCATATATATTTACTGTCCTGTTTCATATTTTATTTACAGTATATAATATACATTTGGTGTAATTTTTGATATTTTATGTACAGTATATTAAATATAATTACTGTAGTTTTTGATAGTTTATTTACAGTATATATGATACATATTTGGTGTACTTTTTGATATTTTATGTACAGTATGTAATATATATTTACTGTAATTTTTGATATTTTATTTACACTATAGAATATGTATTTGGTGTACTTTTAGTTAATATTATATGTACAATATATGAAATATATTTACTGTACTTTTTGATATTTTATGTACAGTATATAAGATATATTTGGTGTCCTTTTGATATTTAATGTAAATTATATAGTATATATATGGTGTAGATTGTGATATTTTACATATGGTGCGTAATATATATTTACTATGCTTTTTGATATTTTATTTACAGTATATAATACACATTGGGTGTACTTTTTGATATTTTATGTACAGTATATTAAATATAATTACTGTAGATTTTATAGTTTAGTTACAGTATATGTAACACATATTTGGTGTACTTCTTGATATTTTATGTACAGTATGTAATACATATTTACTGTACTTTTGTTATTTTATGTACACTATATAAAATGTATTTGGTGTACTTTTAGTTAATATTATATGTACAATATATGAAATATATTTACTGTACATTTTGATATTTTGTGTACAGTATATAAGGTATATTTGGTGTCCTTTTGATATTTTATGTAAATTATATAATATATATTTTGTGTAGTTTGTGATATTTTACATAGGGTGTGTAATATATATTTACTGTAATTTTTGATATTTTATTTAGAGTAAATAATATACATTTGGTGTAATTTTTGATATTTTATGTACAGTATATTAAATATAATTACTGTAGTTTTTGATAGTTTATTTACAGTATATATAACACATATTTGGTATACTTTTTGATATTTTATGTACAGTATGTAATATATATTTAGTGTACTTTTTGATATTGTATTTACAGTATATAAAATGTATTTCGTGTACTTTTAGTTAATATTATATATACAATATATGAAATATTTTTACTGTACATTATGATATTTTATGTACAGTATATAAGGTATATTTGGTGTCCTTTTGATATTTTATGTAAATTATATAATATATATTTGGTGTAGATTGTGATATTTTACATAGGGTGTGTAATATATATTTACTGTACTTTTTGATATTTTATTTACAGTAAATAATATACATTTGGTGTAAATTTTGATATTTTATTTACAGTATATTAAATATAATTACTGTAGTTTTTGATAGTTTATTTACAGTATATATGATACATATTTGGTGTACTTCTTGATATTTTATGTACAGTATGTAATATATATTTACTGTAATTTTTGATATTTTATTTACACTATATAAAATGTATTTGTTGTACTTTTAGTTAATATTATATGTACAATATATGAAATAAATTTACTGTACTTTTTGATATTTTATGTACAGTATATAAGATATATTTGTTGTCCTTTTGGTATTTTATGTAAATTATATAATATATATATGGTGTAGATTGTGATATTTTACATATGGTGCGTAATATATAATTACTGTACTTTTTGATATTTTATTTACAGTATATAATATACATTGGGTGTAATTTTTGATATTTTATTTACAGTATATTAAATATAATTACTGTAGATTTTATAGTTTAGTTATAGTATATATAACACATATTTGGTGTACTTCTTGATATTTTATGTACAGTATGTAATACATATTTACTGTACTTTTTGTTATTTTATTTACACTATATAAAATGTATTTGGTGTACTTTTAGTTAATATTATATGTACAATATATGAAATATATTTACTGTACTTTCTGATATTTTATGTACAGCATATAAGATATATTTGGTGTCCTTTTGATATTTTATTTAAATTATATAATATATATATGGTGTAGATTGTGATATTTTACATATGGTGCGTAATATATAATTACTGTACTTTTTGATATTTTATTTACAGTATATAATATACATTGGGTGTAATTTTTGATATTTTATTTACAGTATATTAAATATAATTACTGTAGATTTTATAGTTTAGTTATAGTATATATAACACATATTTGGTGTACTTTTTGATATTTTATGTACAGTATGATATATATTTACTGTACTTTTTGATATTTTAATTACAGTATATAAAATGTATTTGGTGTACTTTTAGTTAATATATGTACAATATATGAAATATATTTACTGTACTTTTTGATATTTTATGTACAGTATATAAGTTATATTTTGTGTCCTTTTGATATTTTATGTAAATTATACAATATATATTTGGTGTAGTTTGTGATATTTTACATAGGGTGTGTAATATATATTTACTGTAATTTTTGATATTTTATTTAGAGTAAATAATATATATTTTGTGTAATTTTTGATATTTTATGTACAGTATATTAAATATAATTACTGTAGTTTTTGATAGTTTATTTACAGTATATATAACACATATTTAGTTTACTTTTTGATATTTTATGTACAGTATGTAATATATATTTACTGTGCTTTTGGATATTTTATTTACAGTATATAAAATGTATTTGGGGTACTTTCAGTTAATATTATATGTACAATATATGAAATAGATTTACTGTGAATTTTGATATTTTATGTACAGTATATAATATATATTTGGTGTACTTTTGATATTTTATGTAAATTATATAACATATATTTGGTGTAGTTTTTGATATTTTACATAGAGTGTGTAATAAATATTTACTGTACTATTTGATATTTTATTTACAGTATATAATATGCATTTAGTGTAATTTTTGATATTTTAAATACAGAATATTAAATATAATTACTGTAGTTTTTATAGTTTATTTACAGTATATATAACACATATTTGGTGTACATTTTGATATTTTATGTACATTATGTAATATATATTTACTGTACAATTGGATAGTTATTTACAGTATATAAAATGTATTTGGTGTACTTTAGGTTAATATTATATGTACATTATATGAAACATATTTACTGTACTTTTTGATGTTTTATGTACAGTATATAATATCTATTTGGTGTACTTTTGATATTTTATGTAAATTATATAATTCATATTTGGCGTAGTTTTTGATATTTTACATAGGGTGTGTAATATATATTTACTGTAATTTTAGATTTTTTTTACAGTGTATAGTACACATTTGGTGTAATTTTTGATATTTTAAGTACAGTATATTAAATATAATTACTGTAGTATTTGATTGTTTATTTACAGTATATATAACACATATTTGATGTACTTTTTGATATTTTATGTACAGTATGTAATATATATTTACTGTGCTTTTGGATATTTTATTTACAGTATATAAAATGTATTTGGTGTACTTTCAGTTAATATTATATGTACAATATATGAAATACATTTACTGTGCATTTTTATATTTTATGTACAGTATATAATATATATTTGGTGTTCTTTTGATATTTTATGTAAATTATATAACATATATTTGGTGTAGTTTTTGATATTTTACATAGAGTGTGTTATAAATATTTACTGTACTATTTGATATATTATTTACAGTATATAATATGCATTTAGTGTAATTTTAAATATTTTATGTGCAGTATATTGAATATAATTACTGTAGTTTTTGATAGCTTATTTACAGTATATATAACACATATTTGGTGTACATTTGATATTTTATTTACAGTATGTAATATATATTTACTGTACTTTTGGATATTTTATTTACAGTATATAAAATGTATTTGGTGTACTTTATTTAATATTATATGTACACTATATGAAATATATGTACTGTACATTTTCATATGATATGTACAGTATATAAAATATATTAAGTGTACTTTTGATATTTTATGTAAATTATAAAATATATTTTTGGTATAGTTTTTGATATTTTAAATAGAATGTGTAATATATATTTACTGTAATTTTTGATATTTTATTTACAGTATATAATATACATTTTGTGTAATTTTTGATATTTTATGAACAGTATATTAAATATAATTACTGTAGTTTTTATAGTTTATTTACAGTATATATAACACATATTTGTGATCTTTTTGATATTTTATGTACAGTATGTAATATATATTTACTGTACCTGTGGATATTTTATTACAGTATGTAAAACGTATTTGGTGTACTTTTAGTTAATATTATATGTACAATATTTGCAATGTATTTACTGTACTTTTTGATATTTTATGTACAGTATATAATATATATTTGGTGTACTTTTGATATTTTATGTAAATTATATAATATATATTTGGCGTAGTTTTTGATATTTTACATAGAGTGGGTAATATATATTTACTGTAATTTTAGATTTTTTTTACAGTATATAGTATACATTTCGTGTAATTTTTCATATTTTATGTACAGTATATAATATATATTTGGTGTACTTTTGATATTTTATGTAAATTATATAACATATATTTTGTGTAGTTTTTGATATTTTACATAGAATGTGTAATAAATATTTACTGTACTATTTGATATTTTATTTAACGTATATAATATGCATTTAGTGTAATTTTTCATATTTTATGTACAGTGTGTTAAATATAATTACTGTAGTTTTTATACTTTATTTACAGTATATATAACACATATTTGGTGTACTTTTTGATATTTTATGTACAGTATGTAATATATATTTACTGTACTATTGGATAATTTATTTACAGTATATAAAATGTATTTGGTGTACTTTTAGTTAATTTTATATGTACAATATATGAAATATATTTACTGTAGTTTTTGATATTTTGTGTACAGTATATAAGATATATTTGGTGTCCTTTTGATATTTTATATAAATTCTATAATATATATTTGGTGTAGATTGTGATATTTTACATATGGTGTGTAATATATATTTACTGTACTTTTTGATATTTTCTTTACACTATATAAAATGTATTTGGTGTACTTTTGATATTTTATGTAAATTATATAATATGTATTTGGTGTAGTTTTTGATATTTTACATAGGGTGCGTAATTTATATTTACTGTCCTTTTTCATATTTTATTTAGAGTATATAATATACATTTGGTGTCATTTATGATATTTTATGTACAGCATATAAGATATATTTGGTGTCCTTTTGATATTTTATTTAAATTATATAATATATATATGGTGTAGATTGTGATATTTCACGTATGGTGTGTAATATATATTTACTGTACTTTTTGATATTTTATTTACAGTAAATAATATACATTTGGTGTAATTTTTGATATTTTATGTACAGTATACTAAATATAATTATTGTAGTTTTTGATAGTTTATTTACAGTATATATAACACATATTTGCTGTACTTTTTGATAATTTATGTACAGTCTGTAATATATATTTCTTGTAATTTTTGATACTTTATTTACAGTATATAAAATGTATTTGGTGTACTTTTAGTTAATATTATATGTACAATATATGAAATATATTTACTGTACTTTTTGATATTTTATGTACAGTATATAAGTTATATTTGGTGTCCTTTTGATATTTTATGTAAATTATATAATATATATTTGGTGTAGTTTGTGATATTTTACATAGGGTGTGTAATATATATTTACTGTAATTTTTGATATTTTATTTAGAGTAAATAATATACATTTGGTGTAATTTTTGATATTTTATGTACAGTATATTAAATATAATTACTATAGTTTTTGATAGTTTATTTACACTATATATAACACATATTTAGTTTACTTTTTGATATTTTATGTACAGTATGTAATATATATTTACTGTGCTTTTGGATATTTTATTTACAGTATATAAAATGTATTTGGTGTACTTTCAGTTAATATTATATGTACAATATATGAAATAGATTTACTATGCATTTTTATATTTTATGTACAGTATATAATTTATATTTGGTGTACTTTTGATATTTTATGTAAATTATATAACATATATTTGGTGTAGTTTTTGATATTTTACATAGAGTGTGTTATAAATATTTACTGTACTATTTGATATATTATTTACAGTATATAATATGCATTTAGTGTAATTTTAAATATTTTATGTACAGTATATTAAATATAATTACTGTAGTTTTTGATAGCTTATTTACAGTATATATAACACATATTTGGTGTACATTTGATATTTTATTTACAGTATGTAATATATATTTACTGTACTTTGGATATTTTATTTACAGTATATAAAATGTATTTGGTGTACTTTATTTAATATTATATGTACACAATATGAAATATATGTACTGTACATTTTCATATGTTATGTACAGTATATAAAATATATTAAGTGTACTTTTGATATTTTATGTAAATTATAAAATATATTTTTGGTATAGTTTTTGATATTTTAAATAGAATGTGTAATATAAATTTACTGAAATTTTTGATATTTTATTTACAGTATATAATATACATTTTGTGTAATTTTTGATATTTTATGTACAGTATATTAAATATAATTACTGTAGTTTTTATAGTTTATTTACAGTATATATAACACATATTTGTGATCTTTTTGATATTTTATGTACAGTATGTAATATATATTTACTGTACCTTTGGATATTTTATTACAGTATGTAAAACGTATTTGGTGTACTTTTAGTTAATATTATATGTACAATATTTGCAATGTATTTACTGTACTTTTTGATATTTTATGTACAGTATATAATATATATTTGGTGTACTTTTGATATTTTATGTAAATTATATAATATATATTTGGCGTAGTTTTTGATATTTTACATAGAGTGGGTAATATATATTTACTGTAATTTTAGATTTTTTTTACAGTATATAGTATACATTTCGTGTAATTTTTCATATTTTATGTCCAGTATATAATATATATTTGGTGTACTTTTGATATTTTATGTAAATTATATAACATATATTTTGTGTAGTTTTTGATATTTTACATAGAATGTGTAATAAATATTTACTGTACTATTTGATATTTTATTTAACGTATATAATATGCATTTAGTGTAATTTTTCATATTTTATGTACAGTGTATTAAATATAATTACTGTAGTTTTTATACTTTATTTACAGTATATATAACACATATTTGGTGTACTTTTTGATATTTTATGTACAGTATGTAATATATATTTACTGTACTATTGGATAATTTATTTACAGTATATAAAATGTATTTGGTGTACTTTTAGTTAATTTTATATGTACAATATATGAAATATATTTACTGTAGTTTTTGATATTTTGTGTACAGTATATAAGATATATTTGGTGTCCTTTTGATATTTTATATAAATTCTATAATATATATTTGGTGTAGATTGTGATATTTTACATATGGTGTGTAATATATATTTACTGTACTTTTTGATATTTTCTTTACACTATATAAAATGTATTTGGTGTACTTTTAGTTAATATTATATGTACAATATATGAAATATATTTACTGTACATTTTGATATTTTATGTACAGTATATAAGATATATTTGGTGTCCTTTCGATATTTTATGTAAACTATATAATATATATTTGGTGTAGATTGTGATATTTTACATATGGTGTGTAATATATATTTACTGTACTTTTTGATATATTATTTACAGTAAATAATATATATTTGGTGTAATTTTTGACATTTTATGTACAGTATGTTAAATATAATTACTGTAGTTTTTGATAGTTTATTTACAGTATATATAACACATATTTGGTGTACTTTTTGATATTTTATGTACAGTATGTAATATATATTTACTGTAATTTTTGATATTTTATTTACAGTATATAATATACATTGGGTGTAATTTTTGATATTTTATTTACAGTATATTAAATATAATTACTGTAGATTTAATAGTTTAGTTATAGTATATATAACACATATTTGGTGTACTTCTTGATATTTTATGTACAGTATGTAATACATATTTACTGTACTTTTTGTTATTTTCTTTACACTATATAAAATGTATTTGGTGTACTTTTAGTTAATATTATATGAACAATATATGAAATATATTTACTGTACTTTCTGATATTTTATGTACAGCATATAAGATATATTTGGTGTCCTTTTGATATTTTATTTAAATTATATAATATATATATGGTGTAGATTGTGATATTTCACGTATGGTGTGTAATATATATTTACTGTACTTTTTGATATTTTATTTACAGTAAATAATATACATTTGGTGTAATTTTTGATATTTTATGTACAGTATACTAAATATAATTATTGTAGTTTTTGATAGTTTATTTACAGTATATATAACACATATTTGCTGTACTTTTTGATAATTTATGTACAGTCTGTAATATATATTTCTTGTAATTTTTGATATTTTATTTACAGTATATAAAATGTATTTGGTGTACTTTTAGTTAATATTATATGTACAATATATGAAATATATTTACTGTACTTTTTGATATTTTATGTACAGTATATAAGTTATATTTGGTGTCCTTTTGATATTTTATGTAAATTATATAATATATATTTGGTGTAGTTTGTGATATTTTAAATAGGATGTGTAATATATATTTACTGTAATTTTTGATATTTTATTTAGAGTAAATAATATACATTTGGTGTAATTTTTGATATTTTATGTACAGTATATTAAATATAATTACTATAGTTTTTGATAGTTTATTTACAGTATATATAACACATATTTAGTTTACTTTTTGATATTTTATGTACAGTATGTAATATATATTTACTGTGCTTTTGAATATTTTATTTATAGTATATAAAATGTATTTGGTGTACTTTCAGTTAATATTATATGTACAATATATGAAATAGATTTACTGTGCATTTTGATATTTTATGTACAGTATATAATATATATTTGGTGTACTTTTGATATTTTATGTAAATTATATAACATATATTTGGTGTAGTTTTTGATATTTTACATAGAGTGTGTAATAAATATTTACTGTACTATTCGATATTTTATTTACAGTATATAATATGCATTTAGTGTAATTTTTGATATTTTATGTACAGAATATTAAATATAATTACTGTAGTTTTTATAGTTTATTTACAGTATATATAACACATATTTGGTGTACATTTTGATATTTTATGTACATTATGTAATATATATTTACTGTACAATTGGATAGTTATTTACAGTATATAAAATGTATTTGGTGTACTTTAAGTTAATATTATATGTACATTATATGAAACATATTTACTGTACTTTTTGATGTTTTATGTACAGTATATAATATCTATTTGGTGTACTTTTGATATTTTATGTAAATTATATAATACATATTTGGCGTAGTTTTTGATATTTTACATAGGGTGTGTAATATATATTTACTATAATTTTAGTTTTTTTTACAGTGTATAGTACACATTTCGTGTAATTTTTGATATTTTAAGTACAGTATATTAAATATAATTACTGTAGTTTTTGATTGTTTATTTACAGTATATATAACACATATTTGGTGTACTTTTTGATATTTTATGTACAGTATGTAATATATATTTACTGTGCTTTTGGATATTTTATTTACAGTATATAAAATGTATTTGGTGTACTTTCAGTTAATATTATATGTACAATATATGAAATAGATTTACTGTGCATTTTTATATTTTATGTAGAGTATATAATATATATTTGGTGTACTTTTGATATTTTATGTAAATTATAAAATATATTTTTGGTATAGTTTTTGATATTTTAAATAGAATGTGTAATATAAATTTACTGTAATTTTTGATATTTTATTTACAGTATATAATATACATTTTGTGTAATTTTTGATATTTTATGTACAGTATATTAAATATAATTACTGTAGTTTTTATAGTTTATTTACAGTATATATAACACATATTTGTGATCTTTTTGATATTTTATGTACAGTATGTAATATATATTTACTGTACCTTTGGATATTTTATTACAGTATGTAAAATGTATTTGGTGTACTTTTAGTTAATATTATATGTACAATATTTGCAATGTATTTACTGTACTTTTTGATATTTTATGTACAGTATATAATATATATTTGGTGTACTTTTGATATTTTATGTAAATTATATAATATATATTTGGCGTAGTTTTTGATATTTTACATAGAGTGGGTAATATATATTTACTGTAATTTTAGATTTTTTTTACAGTATATAGTATACATTTCGTGTAATTTTTCATATTTTATGTCCAGTATATAATATATATTTGGTGTACTTTTGATATTTTATGTAAATTATATAACATATATTTTGTGTAGTTTTTGATATTTTACATAGAATGTGTAATAAATATTTACTGTACTATTTCATATTTTATTTAACGTATATAATATGCATTTAGTGTAATTTTTCATATTTTATGTACTGTGTATTAAATATAATTACTGTAGTTTTTATACTTTATTTACAGTATATATAACACATATTTGGTGTACTTTTTGATATTTTATGTACAGTATGTAATATATATTTACTGTACTATTGGATAATTTATTTACAGTATATAAAATGTATTTGGTGTACTTTTAGTTAATTTTATATGTACAATATATGAAATATATTTACTGTAGTTTTTGATATTTTGTGTACAGTATATAAGATATATTTGGTGTCCTTTTGATATTTTATATAAATTCTATAATATATATTTGGTGTAGATTGTGATATTTTACATATGGTGTGTAATATATATTTACTGTACTTTTTGATATTTTCTTTACACTATATAAAATGTATTTGGTGTACTTTTAGTTAATATTATATGTACAATATATGAAATATATTTACTGTACATTTTGATATTTTATGTACAGTATATAAGATATATTTGGTGTCCTTTCGATATTTTATGTAAACTATATAATATATATTTGGTGTAGATTGTGATATTTTACATATGGTGTGTAATATATATTTACTGTACTTTTTGATATTTTATTTACAGTAAATAATATACATTTGGTGTAATTTTTGATATTTTATGTACAGTATGTTAAATATAATTACTGTAGTTTTTGATAGTTTATTTACAGTATATATAACACATATTTGGTGTACTTTTTGATATTTTATGTACAGTATGTAATATATATTTACTGTAATATTTGATAATTTATTTACAGTATACAAAATGTATTTGGTGTACCTTTAGTTAATATTATATGTACAATGTATGAAATATATTTACTGTACTTTTTGATATTTTATGTACTGTATATAATATATCTTTGGTGTCCTTTTAATATTTTATGTAAATTATATAATATATATTTTGTTTAGTTTTTGATATTTTACATAGGGTGCGTAATATATATTTACTGTCCTTTTTCATAATTTATTAAGATTGTATAATATACATTTGGTGTAATTTTTGATATTTTATGTACAGTATATTAAATGTAATTACTGTAGTTTTTGATAGTTTATTTACAGTATATATAACACATATTTGGTGTACTTTGTGATATTTTATGTACAGTATGTAATATATATTTACTGTAATTTTTGATATGTTATTTACAGTATATAAAATGTATTTGGTGTACTTTTAGTTAATATTATATGTACAATATATGAAATATATATACTGTACTTGTTGATATTTTATGTAAAGTATATAAGATAGATTTTGTGTAATTTTGATATTTTATGTAAATTATCTTATATATAGTTGTAGCTTTTGATATTTTATATAGAGTGTAATATATATTTACTGTCCTATTTGATATTTTATTTACAGTGTATAATATACATTTTGTGTAATTTTTGATATTTTATGTAGAGTATATTAATTATAATTACTGTAGATTTTATAGTTTATTTACAGTATATATAACACATACTTGCTGTAATTTTTGATATTTTATGTACAGTATGTAATATATATTTACTGTAATTTTTGATATTTTATTTACAGTATATAAAATGTATTTGGTGTACTTTTAGTTAATATTATATGTACAATATACGAAATATTTTTACTGTACATTTTGATATTTTATGTACAGTATATAAGGTATATTTGTGTCCTTTTGATATTTTAAGTTAATTATATAATATATATTTGGTGTAGTTTTTGATATTTTACATAGGGTGTGTAATATATATTTACTGTAATTTTTGGTATTTTATTTACAGTAAATAATTTACATTTGGTGTAATTTTTATATTTTATGTACAGTATATTAAATATAATTACTGTAGTTTTTGATAGTTTATTTACAGTATATATAACACATATTTGGTGTACTTTTTCATATTTTATGTACAGTATGTAATATATATTCACTGTAATTTCTGATATTTTATTTACACTATATAAAATGTATTTGGTGTACTGTTAGTTAATATTATATGTACAATGTATGAAATATATTTACTGTACTTTTTGATATTTTATGTACAGTATATAAGATATATTTGGTGTCCTGTTGATATTTTATATAAATTATATTATATATATTTGGTGTAGATTTTGATATTTTACATATGGTGTGTAATATATATTTACTGTACTTTTTGATATTTTATTTACACTATATAAAATGTATTTGGTGTACTTTTAGTTAATATATGTACAATATATGAACTATATTTACTGTACATTTTGATATTTTATGTACAGTACATAAGATATATTTGGTGTCCTTTTGATATTTTATGTAAATTATATATTATATATTTGGTGTAGATGGTGATATTTTACATATGGTGTGTAATATATAGTAACTGTGCTTTTTGATATTTTATTTACAGTAAATAATATACATTTGGTGTAATTTTTGATATTTTATGTACAGTATATTAAATATAATTACTGTAGTTTTTGATAGTTTATTTACAGTATATATAACACATATTTGGTGTACTTTTTGATATTTTATGTACTGTATGTAATATATATTTACTGTAATTTTTGATATTTTATTTACAGTTTATAAAATGTATTTGGTGTACATTTAGTTAATATTATATGTACAATATATGAAACATATTTACTGTACATTTCGATATTTTATGTACAGTATATAAGGAATATTTGGTGTCCTTTTGATACTTTATGTAAATTATATAATATATATTTGGTGTAGTTTGTGATATTTTACATAGGGTGTGTAATATATATTTACTGTACTTTTTGATATTTTATTTACTGTAAATAATATACATTTGGTGTAATTTTTGATATTTTATATACAGTATATTAATTATAATTACTGTAGCTTTTGATACTTTATTTAGAGTATATATAACACATATTTGGTGTACTTTTTGATATTTTATGTACAGTATGTAATATATATTTGCTGTACTTTTTGATATTTAATTTACAGTATATAAAATGTATTTGGTGTACTTTTAGTTAATATTATATATACAATATATTATATATATTTACTGTACTTTTTGATATTTTACGTACAGTATATAAGATATATTTGGTGTCCTTTTAATATTTTATGTAAATTATATAATATATATTTTGTGTAGATTGTGATATTTTACAAATGGTGTGTAACATATATTTACTGTATTTTTTGATATTTTATTTACAGTAAATAACGTACATTTGGTGTAATTTTTGAGATTTTCCGTACAGTATATTAAATATAATTACTGTAGTGTTTGATAGTTTATTGAGGGTATATATAACACGTATTTGGTGTACTTTTTGATGTTTTATGTACAGTATGTAATATATTTACTGTAATTTTTGATAATTTATTTAGAGTATATAAAATGTATTCGGTGTACTTTTAGTTAATATTATATGTACAATATATGAAATATATTTACTGTACATTTTGATATTTTACGTACAGTATATAAGATATATTTGGTGTCCTTTTGATATTTTATGTAAATTATATAATATATATTTAGTGTAGTTTGTGATATTTTACATAGGTTGTGTAATATATATTTACTGTACTTTTTGATATTTTAGTTGCAGTATATTATACATTTGGTGTAATTTTTTATATTTTATATACAGTATATTAAATATAATTATTTTAGTTTTTGTTAGTTTATTTACAGTATATATAACACATATTTGGTGTACTTTTTGATATTGTATGTACAGTATGTAATATATATTCACTGTAATTTTTGATATTTTATTTACACTATATAAAATGTATTTGGTGTACTTTTAGTTAATATCATTGGTACAATATATGAAATATATTTACTGTACTTTTTGATATTTTATGTAGAGTATATAAGATATATTTGGGGCCCTTTTGATATTTTATGTAAATTATATAATGTATATTTGGTGTATATTGTGATATTTTACATATGGTGTGTAATATATATTTACTGTACTTTTTGATATTTTATTTACACTATATAAAATGTATTTGGTGTACTTTTAGTTAATATTATATGTACAATATATGAAATATATTTACTATACATTTTGATAATTTTGTACAGTATATAAGATATATTTGGTGTCCTTTTGATATTTTATGTAAATTATATAATATATATTTGGTGTAGATTGTGATATATTACATAAGGTGTGTAATATATATTTACTGTACTTTTTGATATTTTATTTACAGTAAATAGTATACATTTGGTGTAATTTTTGATATTTTATGTACAGTATATTAAATATAATTACTGTAGTTTTTGATAGTTTATTAACAGTATATATAACACATATTTGGTTTACTTTTTGATATTTTATGTACAGTATGTAATATATATTTACTGTAATTTTTCATATTTTATTTACAGTATATAAAATGTATTTGGTGTACTTTTAGTTAATATTATATGTACAATATATGAAAGATATATACTGTAATTTTTGATACTTTATGTAAAGTATATAAGATATATTTTGTGTACTTTTGATATTTTATGTAAATTATATAATATATATTTTGTGTAGATTGTGATATTTTACATATGGTGTGTAATATATATTAACTGTACTTTTTGATATTTTATTTACAGTAAATAATATACATTTGGTGTAATTTTTGATATTTTATGTACAGTATATTAAATATAATTACTGTCCTTTTTGGTAGTTTATTTAGAGTATATATAACACATATTTGGTGTACTTTTTGATATTTTATGTACTGTATGTAATATATATTTACTGAAATTTTTGATATCTTATTTACAGTATATAAAATGTATTTGGTGTACATTTCATTAATATTATATGTACAATATATGAAATATATTTACTGTACATTTTGATATTTTATGTATATTATATAAGGTTTATTTGGTGTCCTTTTGATATGTTATGTAGATTATATAATATATATTTGGTGTAGTTTGTGATATTTTACATAGGGTGTGTAATATATATTTACTGTACTTTTTGATATTTTATTTACAGTAAATAATATACATTTGTTGTAATTTTTGATATTTTATTTAGAGTATATTAAATATAATTACTGTAGATTTTGATAGTTTATTTAGAGTATATATAACACATATTTTGTGTACCTTTTGACATTCTATGTACAGTATGTAATATATATTTACTGTAGTTTTTGATATTTAATTTACAGTATATAAAATGTATTTGGTGTAATTTTAGTTAATATTATATGTACAATATAGGAAATATATTTACTGTACTTTTTGATATTTTACATACAGTATATAAGATATCTTTGGTGTCCATTTAATATTTTATGAAAATTATATAAAATATATTTGGTGCAGTTTGTGATATTTTACATAGGGTGTGTAATATATATTTACTGTTCTTTTTGATATTTTATTTACTGTAAATAATATACATTTGGTGTAATTTTTGATATTTTGTTTACAGTATATTAAATATAATTACTGTAGCTTTTGATAGTTTATTTAGAGTATATATAACACATATTTGGTGTACTTTTTGATATTTTATGTACAGTATGTAATATATATTTACTGTACTTTTTGATATTTAATTTACAGTATATAAAATGTATTTGGTGTACTTTTAGTTAATATTATATATACAATATATTAAATATATTTACTGTACTTTTTGATATTTTACGTAAAGTATATAAGATATATTTGGGGTCCTTTTAATATTTTATGTAAATTATATAATATATATTTTGTGTAGATTGTGATATTTTACATATGGTGTGTAATATATATTTACTGTACTTTTTGATATTTTATTTACAGTAAATAACGTACATTTGGTGTAATTTTTGATATTTTATGTACAGTATATTAAATATAATTACTGTAGTTTTTGATAGGTTATTGAGAGTATATATAACACATATTTGGTGTACTTTTTGATGTTTTATGTACAGTATGTAATATGTATTTACTGTACTTTTTGATAATTTATTTACAGTATATAAAATGTATTCGGTGTACTTTTATTTAATATTATATGTACAATATATGAAATATATTTACTGTACATTTTGATATTTTACGTACAGTATATAAGATATATTTGGTGTCCTTTTGATATTTTATGTAAATTATATAATATATATTTGGTGTAGTTTGTGATATTTTACATAGGTTGTGTAATATATATTTACTGTACTTTTTGATATTTTATTTGCAGTATATTATGCATTTGGTGTAATTTTTTATATTTTATGTACAGTATATTAAATATAATTATTGTAGTTTTTGATAGTTTATTTACAGTATATATAACACATATTTGGTGTAATTTTTGATATTGTATGTACAGTATGTAATATATATTCACTGTAATTTTTGATATTTTATTTACACTATATAAAATGTATTTGGTGTACTTTTAGTTAATACTATATGTGCAATACATGGAATATATTTACTGTAATTTTTGATATTTTATGTACAGTATATAAGATATATTTGGTGTCCTTTTGATATTTTATATAAATTATATAATATATACTTGGTGTATATTGTGATATTTTACATATGGTGTGTAATATATATTTACTGTACTTTTTGATATTTTATTTACAGTATATAAAATGTATTTGGTGTACTTTTAGTTACTATTATATGTACAATATATGAAATATATTTACTATACATTTTGATATTTTATGTACAGTATATAAGATATATTTGGTGTCCTTTTGATATTTTATGTAAATTATATAATATATATTTTGTGTAGATTGTGATATATTACATAAGGTGTGTAATATATATTTACTGTATTTTTGATATTTTATTTACAGTTAATAATATACATTTGGTGTAATTTTTGATATTTTATGTACAGTATATTAAATATAATTACTGTAGTTTTTGATATTTTATTAACAGTATATATAACACATATTTGGTTTACTTCTAGATATTTTATCTACAGTATGTAATATATATTTACTGTGCTTTTTGATATTTTATTTACAGCATATAAAATGTATTTGGTGTACTTTTAGTTAATATTATATGTACAATATATGAAATATATATACTGTACTTTTTGATATTTTATGTACAGTATATAATATATATTTGGTGTACTTTTGATATTGTATGTAAATTATATAATATATATTTGGTGTAGTATTTGATATTTTACATAGGGTCCGTAATTTAAATTTACTGTCCTTTTTCATATTTTATTTAGAGTATAAAATATACATTTGGTGTAATTAATGATATTTTGTATACAGTATATTAAATGTAATTACTGTACTTTTTGATATTTTATGTAAAGTATATAACGTATATTTTGTGTACATTTGATATTTTATGTAAATTATATAATATATATTTGTAGTTTTTGATATTTTACGTAGAGTGTAATATATATTTACTGTCCTTTTTGATATTTTATTTACAGTGTATAATATACAATTTGTGTAATTTTTGATATTTAGATACATTATATTAAATAAAATTACTGTAGATTTTATAGTTTATTTACACTATGTATAACACATATTTGGTGTACATTTTGATATTTTATGTACAGTATATAATACATATTTTCTGTATTTTTGATATTTTATTTACACTATATAAAATGTATTTGGTGTACTTTTAGTTAATATTATATGTAAAATATATGAAATATATTTACTGTAATTTTGATATATTATGTACAGTATATAAGATATATTTGGTGTCCTTTTGATATTTTATGTAAATTATATAATATATATTTGGTGTAGATTGTGATATTTTACATAGGGTGTGTAATATATATTTACTGTACTTTTAGATATTTTATTTACAGTAAATAATATACATTTGGTGTAATTTTTATATTTTATGTACAGTATATTAAATATAATTACTATCGTTTTTGATAGTTTAGTTACAGTATATATAACACATATTTGGTGTACTTTTTGATATTTTATGTACAGTATGTAATATATATTTACTGTAATTTTTGATATTTTATTTACAGTATATAAAATGAATTTGGTGTACTTTTAGTTAATATTATATGTACAATATATGAAATATATTTACTGTACATTTTGATATTTTATGTACAGTATATAAGGTATAATTGGTGTCCTTTTAATATTTTATGTAAATTATATAATATATATTTGGTGTAGTTTGTGATATATTACATAGGGTGCGTAATATATATTTACTGTACTTTTTAGTATTTCATTTACAGTAAATTATATACATTTGGTGTAATTTTTGATATTTTATGTACAGTATATTAAATATAATTACTGTAGTTTTTGATAGTTTATTAACAGTATATATAATACATATTTGATGTACTTTTTGATATTTTATGTACAGTATGTAATATATATTTACTGTAATTTTTGATATTTTATTTACAGTATATAAAATGTATTTAGTGTACTTTTAGTTGATATTCCATGTACAAAATATGAAATATATTTACTGTACATTTTGATATTTTATGTACAGTATATAAGGTATATTTGGTGTCCTTTTGATATTTTATGTAAATTACATAATATATATTTGGTGTAGTTTGTCATATTTTACATAGGGTGTGTAATATATATTTACTGTACTTTTTCGAATTTTATTTACAGTAAATAATATACATTTGGTGTAATTTTTGATATTTTATGCACAGTATATTAAATATAATTACAGTAGATTTTGATAGTTTATTTAGAGTATATATAACACATATTTGGTGTACTTTTTGATATTTTATGTACAGTATGTAATATATATTTACTGAAATTTTTGATATTTTATTTAAACTTTATAAAATGTATTTGGTGTACTTTTAGTTAATATTATATGTACAATATATGAAATATATTTACTGAAATTTTTGATATTTTATGTACAGTATATAAGATATAATTGGTGTCCTTTTGATATTTTATGTAAATTATATAATATATATTTGGTGTAGATTGTGATATTTTACATATGGTGTGTAATATATATTTACTGTATTTTTGATATTTTATTTACACTATATAAAATGTATTTGGTGTACTTTTAGTTAATATTATATGTACAATATATGAAATATATTTACTGTACATTTTGATATTTTATGTAGAGTATATAAGATATATTTGGTGTCCTTTTGATATTTTATGTAAATTATATAATATATATTTGGTGTAGATGGTGATATTTTACATATGATGTGTAATATATATTAACTGTACTTTTTGATATTTTATTTACAGTAAATATTATACATTTGGTGTAATTTTTGATATTTTATGTACAGTATATTAAATATAATTACTGTATTTTTTGATAGTTTATTTACAGTATATATAACACATATTTGGTGTACTTTTTGATATTTTATGTACTGTATGTAATATATATTTACTGTAATTTTTGATATTTTATTTACAGTATATAAAATGTATTTGGTGTACATTTAGTTAATATTATATGTACAATATATGAAATATATTTACTGTACCTTTTGATATTTTATGTATTGTATATAAGGAATATTTGGTATCCTTTTGATACTTTATGTAAATTATATAATATATATTTGGTGCAGTTTGTGATATTTTACATAGGGTTTGTAATATATATTTACTGTTCTTTTTGATATTTTATTTACTGTAAATAATGTACATTTGGTGTAATTTTTGATATTTTATTTACAGTATATTAAATATAATTACTGTAGCTTTCGATAGTTTATTTAGAGTATATATAACACATATTTGGTGTACATTTTGATATTTTATGTACAGTATGTAATATATATTTACTGTACTTTTTGATATTTAATTTACAGTATATAAAATGTATTTGGTGTACTTTTAGTTAATATCATATATACAATATATTAAATATATTTACTGTACTTTTTGATATTTTACGTACAGTATATAAGATATATTTGGGGTCCTTTTAATATTTTATATAAATTATATAATATATATTTTGTGTAGATTGTGATATTTTACATATGGTGTGTAATATATATTTACTGTACTTTTTGATATTTTATTTACAGTAAATAACGTACATTTGGTGTAATTTTTGATATTTTATGTACAGTATATTAAATATAATTACTGTAGTTTTTGATAGGTTATTGAGAGTATATATAACACATATTTGGTGTACTTTTTGATGTTTTATGTACAGTATGTAATATGTATTTACTGTACATTTTGATAATTTATTTACAGTATATAAAATGTATTCCGTGTACTTTTAGTTAATATTATATGTACAATATATGAAATATATTTACTGTACATTTTGATATTTTACGTACAGTATATAAGATATATTTGGTGTCCTTTTGATATTTTATGTAAATTATATAATATATATTTGGTGTAGTTTGTGATATTTTACATAGGTTGTGTAATATATATTTACTGTAATTTTTGATATTTTATTTGCAGTATATTATACATTTGGTGTAATTTTTTATATTTTATGTACAGTATATTAAATATAATTATTGTAGTTTTTGTTAGTTTATTTACAGTATATATAACACATATTTGGTGTACTTTTTGATATTGTATGTACAGTATGTAATATATATTCACTGTAATTTTTGATATTTTATTTACACTATGTAAAATGTATTTGGTGTACTTTTAGTTAATATTATATGTACAATATATGAAATATATTTACTGTACTTTTTGATATTTTATGTACAGTATATAAGATATATTTGGGGTCCTTTTGATATTTTATGTAAATTATATAATATATATTTGGTGTACATTTTGATATTTTACATATGGTGTGTAATATATATTTAGTGTACTTTTTGATATTTTATTTACACTATATAAAATGTATTTGGTGTACTTTTAGTTAATATTATATGTACAATATATGAAATATATTTACTGTACTTTTTGATATTTTACATACAGTATATAAGATATATTTGGTGTCCATTTAATATTTTATGTAAATTATATAAAATATATTTGGTGCAGTTTGTGATATTTTACATAGGGTGTGTAATATATATTTACTGTACTTTTTGATATTTTATTTACATTAAATAGTATACATTTGGTGTAATTTTTGATATTTTATGTACAGTATATTAAATATAATTACTGTAGTTTTTGATAGTTTATTAAGAGTATATATAACACATATTTGGTTTACTTTTTGATATTTTATGTACAGTATGTAATATATATTTACTGTAATTTTTGATATTTTATTTACAGTATATAAAATGTATTTGGTGTACTTTTAGTAGATATTATATGTACAATATATGAAATATATTTACTGTACTTTTTGATATTTTATGTACATTATATAAGATACATTTGGTGTCCTTTTGATATTTTATGTAAATTATATAATATATATTTTGTGTAGTTTTTGATAATTTACATAGAGTGTAATATATATTTACTGTCCTTTTTCATATTTTATTTAGACTATATAATGTATATCTGGTGTAATTTTTGATATTTTATGTACAGTACATTAAATATAATTACTGTAGTTTTTGATAGTTTATTTACAGTATATATAACACATATTTGGTGTACTTTTTGATATTTTATGTAAAGTATGTAATATATATTTACTGAAATTTTTGAAATTTTATTTACAGTATATAAAATGTATTTGCTGTAATTTTAGGTAATATAATATGTACAATATATGAAACATATTTACTGTACTTTTTGATAATTTATGTACAGTATATAAGATATATTTGGTGGCCTTCAGATACTTTATGTAAATTATATAATATATATTTGGTGTAGATTTTGATATTTTACATAGGGTGTGTAATATATATTTACCATCTTTTTGACATTTTCTTTACACTATATAATATACATTTGGTGTGATTTTTGATATTTTAATTACATTATATTAAATATAATTACAGTAGCTTTTGATAGTTTATTTACAGTATATATAACACATATTTGGTGTACTTTTTGATATTTTATGTAAAGTATGTAATATATATTTACTGTACTTTTTGATATTTTATTTAGTGTATATAAAATGTATTTGGTGTACTTTAGTTAATATTATATGTACAATATATGAAATATAATTACTGTATATTTTGATATTTTATGTACAGTATATAAGGTATATTTGTTGTCCTTTTGATATTTTATGTAAATTATATAATATATATTTGGTGTAGTTTGTGATATTTTACATAGGGTGTGTAATATATAATTACTGTAATTTTTGGTATTTTATTTAAAGTAAATGATATACATTTGGTGTAATTTTTGATATTTTATGTACAGTATATTAAATATAATTACTGTAGTTTTTGATAGTTTATTTACAGTATATATAACACATATTTGGTGTACTTTTTGATATTTTATCTACAGTATGTAATATATATTCACTGTAATTTTTGATATTTTATTTACACTATACAAAATGTATTCGGTGTACTTTTAGTTAATATTATATGTGCAATATATGAAATATATTTACTGTACTTTTTGATATTTTATGTACAGTATATAAGATAAATTTGGTGTCCTTTTGATATTTTATGTAAATTATATAATATATATTTGGTGTATATTGTGATATTTTACATATGCTGTGTAATATACATTTACTGTACTTTTTGATATTTTATTTACAATATATAAAATGTATTTCGTGTACTTTTAGTTAATATTATATGTACAATATATGAAATATATTTACTGTATTTTGATATTTTATGTACAGTATATAAGATATATTTGGTGTCCTTTTGATATTTTATGTAAATTAAATAATATATATTTGGTGTAGATTGTGATATTTTACATATGGTGTGTAATATATATTTACTGTACTTTTTGATATTTTATTTACAGTCAATAATATACATTTGGTGTAATTTTTGATATTTTATGTACAGTATATTAAATATAACTACTGTAGTTTTTGATAGTTTATTTACAGTATATATAACACATATTTGGTGTACGTTTTGGTATTTTATGTACAGTATATAATACATATTTACTGTACTTTTTGATATTTTATTTACAGTATATAAAATGTATTTGGTGTACTTTTAGTTAATAATATATATACAATATATGAAATACATATACTGTTATTTTTGATATTTTATGTATATTATATAAGATATATTTGGTGTCCTTTTGATATTTTAGGTAAATTATATAATGTATATTTGGTGTAGTTTTTGATATTTTACATAGGGTGTGTATTGTATATTTACTGTCCTTTTTGATATTTTATTTACAGTATAAAATTTACATTTGGTGTAATTTTTGATATTATATATACAGTACATTGAATATAATTACTGTAGTTTTTGATATTTACAGTATATATAACACATATTTGGTGTACATTTTGATATTTTATGTACAGTATGTAATATATATTTACTGTAATTTTTGATATTTTATTTACATTATATAAAATGTATTTGGTGTACTTTCAGTTAATATTATATGTACATTATATGAAATATATTTACTGAAGTTTTTGATATATTACGTACAGTATATAAGATATAATTGGTGTCTTTCCGATATTTTTTGTAAATTATATAATATATATTTGGTGTAATTTTTGATATTTTACATAGGGTGTGTAATATATATTTACTGTATTTTGGATATTTTATTTACACTATATAATGTACATTTGGAGTAATTTTTGATATTTTATGTATAGTATATTAAATATAATTACTGTAGTTTTTGATAGTTTATTTACAGTATATATAACACGTATTTGGTGTACTTTTTGATATTTTATGTACAGTATGTAATATATATTTTCTGTACTTTTTGATATTAAATTTACAGTATATAAAATGTATTTGGTGTACTTTTAGTTAATATTATATGCACAATATATGAAATATATTTACTGTATTTTTGATATTTTATGTAATGTACAGAATATATATTTGGTGTCCTTTTGATATTTTATGTAAACTATATAATATATATTTGGTGTAGTTTTTGATATTTTACATAGGGTGTGTAATATATATTTACTGTCCTTTTTCATATTTTATTTAGAGTATATAATATACATTTGGTGTAATTTTTGATATTTTATCTACAGTATATTAAACATAATTACTGTAGTTTTTGGTAGTTTATTTACAGTATATATAACACATATTTGGTGTACTTTTTGATATTTTATGTACACTATGTAATATATATTTACTGTACTTTTTGAAATATTATTTACAGTATATAAAAAGTATTTGTTGTACTTTTAGTTAACATTATATGTACATTATATGAAACAAATTTCACAACTTTAGGTTTCCCTTTCCTAACCAAGCAGGACAGTCACTCATGTCATTGTGTTCTCCCGTGTCCTCCTCTGGAGATTCTTCACAGTCACCTCATTCATCAATAATATACCATATGTTCTTACTGCCATCATCCAGCAGCTCACCCCCAGCCACCCATGACTCTCCTGTCTGTCCCAGCTACTCTCCAACTACGCCCAGATTTCAGCGGGAGTCTCTACCCCACACCCCAGAAACACCTACAAACTCACAGACCTCAGTGAGATCCTCGCCAGTCTCTCTCACGTCTTCACCCCCAGCCCTTACGGACCCTCCAGTCTGTCCCAGCTACTCTCCAACCACGCCCACATTTCAGCGCGGGTCAGTTCCAGGAACCCAGGGATCACCACCAAGCCCACCACTTTCACTGAGTTACTCCCCAGTCTCTAGCACGTCTTTATCTCCAACCCTCAGGGACTCGCCTGTCTGTCCCAGCTACTCTCCAAACACGCCCACACTTCAGCGGGAGTCCGTTGCAGGCACCCAGAAATCACCACCAAACTCACCAATTTCACTGCGTTACTCCCCAGTCTCTCTCATGTCTTCACCATCCCTCAGGGACTCTCCCGTCTGTCCCAGCTACTCTCCAACCACGCCCACATTTCAGCTGCAGTCAGTTCCAGGCACCCCGGAATCACCACCAAACTCCCCAATTTCACTCAGTTACTCCTCACTCTCTAGCACGTCTTTATCTCCAACCCTCAGGGACTCTCCTGTGTGTCCCAGCTACTCTCCAACCACGCCCACACTTCAGCGGGAGTCAGTTCCAAGCACCCAGGAAGCACCACCAAACTCCCCAATTTCACTCACTTACTCTCCAGTCTCTCTCATGTCTTCACCAGCCCTCAGGGACTCTCCTGTCTGTCCCAGCTACTCTCCAACCACGCACACATTTCAGCTGGAGTCAGTCCCAGGCACCCCGGAGTCACCACCAAACTCACCAGTTTCACTGAGGTACTCCCCGGTCTCTCTCATGTCTTCACCCCCAGCCCTCAGGGACTCTCCTGTGTGTCCCAGCTACTCTCCAACCATGCCCAGATTTCAGCGGGAGTCAGTTCCAGGCACCCAGGTATCACCACCAAACTCAGCAGTTTCGCTGAGTTACTCCCCAGTCTCTGTCATGTCTTCACCCCCAGCCCCCTGGGACTCTCCTGTCTGTCCCAGCTACTCTCCCACCACGCCCAGATTTCAGCGGCACTCAGCCTCCCACACTCCGGAATCACCTACAGACTCACAGACTTCACTGAGGTCCTCCCTGGTCTCTCTCAGGTCTTTGCCCTCAGCCCACAGGGACTCCTGTGTCTCTTTCAGCTACTCTCAAAACTTCGCTAGATTCCAGCTGGAGTCAGTTCCAGGCACCCACGATACACCACCGAACTCACGAATTTCACTGACTTACTCCCCAGTCTCCCTCATGTTCTCACCCCCAGCCCTCAAGGACTCTTCTGTCTCTCTCAGCTACACTCCGACCATCTCCAGATTTCACCTGGAGTCAGCTTCCCGCACCCAGGAATCACCTACAAACTCACGGACCTTACTGCAACCCTCCCCCATTTCTTTCACCTCTTCACCCCCTGCCTTCAGGGACTCTCCTGGGTCTCCCAGCTTCTCTCCAGCCTTCCCCACATTTCTGCCACAGTCAGCCCCAGGCACCCAGGACAACCCTAGACACTCACAGGCCTCACGAGACTATCTCCCTATGACCTGTACCTATACAGGGATGGCTCCCACGCATCCCTCAGTGACCCCAAACCCATCTCCACTTACACTCAGACACTCCCAGGGCCTGACAGCTACTCCCCGTTATTGTCCTTCAGTTCGAAGCCCTGGCCAATCTACTAGCCCAAATAACGCAGTTACCTGGCCATTTCTCCACGGTTCCCGTGAGGGCCCCACACTCAGCCGCACAAGAGCCCCTCCTGCATTCCGTACTCACACGCAGGCTTGTCCATCTACTTGCTACTGTCACACTCTTGCCAGCAGAAGAGGCCCCTGTAATGGCCGATATCACCACCCAGTCTATCCTCACCCCACAGCTGTGCAGCGGGACCCTCCTGCTGGCCCACGTGGCTGCCAGAGCCCATGCTGGCACGACGCTCCAGCAGGTCGGCGTCCCTGCGGGCCACACTACCGGTGACATGGCTAGCATGACCCTCCTTCCTGGCAGTGACACTGTTGATGTGAACCCCGGTTTCACATCTGTCATTTGTAAATAGGACCATTTTCCCTTTTCGCTCTCCCTTCCATTCACAGGGCTTCTCATTCTCTCTCTTTCTGCCTCCGTTTCAGATATTTACTCACCTTTTTCTCTCTCACTATGTCTGCCGTGGTCTCCATGAGAGTGCGCCACAGAAGATTCCCCCATTAAAAGTCATGAATTGAGTGGCTTTTAGTATACCTGTGGTGGTGCACATTCAATTTTAATTCGCAATCCATTGTAGAACGTCTTATCACCCCCGACCAGAGAAAAACCCTGTAGACATTAGTCACTCCTCATTCTGTCTCAAACCCTCTCCCTGACCCTCAGCCCTAGGTAGCAACTACCTAGTGCGATCAATCCCATATGCATAGATTTCCATATTGTGGACATTTCCTATCAACGGAATTGCACAATAGGTGAGCTGTTATGACTGACACAACACGTAGCACAATATTTTCAAGATTCATCCACATTGTAGGCGTACCCACAGGGGGAAACCATTTTTTGGGGGGTTTTAGTAACACCGGGTGTTTTCTCCTTCCTTTCGTCCTTCTTTCCTTCCTTCCTTCCTTCCTTCCTTCCTTCCTACCTTCCTTCTTTCTTTCCCTCCTTCCTTCCTTCCTCCTATTTCTCTCTTACTCCTTCTGCCCTCTCTCTTTCATATGCCTTAGGTGCATCCCACATTCTGCGTTTTTTGGGAGAAATCCTCGACAGGTGCAGGAAAATTGTGTTATTGTAACTATTTACCGCTATCTCTCTTTCACGGCTCTCCATCAGTTGTGAACATCTATTGGTTTATCCCAAGTCACTAAGCATATTCTTATTAGGTACACCTGTTTTTCCTTATACAGCTGTTTCTGGAGTATAGGGTCGCATACTCATAAACCCACTGTAACTCAGAAACGCATCTAATATTCCAATAATCCCATCATAACGTTGAAAAATCATAAATCAAACCACCGTAAGTCACGGTGTGTCCGTGGATATGGGCGTCATCAATTCCATTGTATTCAGTAATGCTGTACACCATTAACAATGGCAGAGTGATTGGGAGTGGATATTGATAGCATTATAAAAGTCAGTTATTAGAGGGATACTTCTTTAACCTGACTGAAGAACTGATCTAATGGCTTTAGTACAGTGCATGATTATGTGAGATGTTTTGAGACAGAGTAGTACATTTGTGAATGAAGTTTTTTCACTTAGTAGGAACCATTGTGTGTGGAAAAGTGAGAAAATTGCTTTCTGCTGTAGAGTCTGGCATTCATTGTAGACTTAAGCTTATTTTTCTGTGAGCAAATCTTATTCAATAAAATACTACTCTTTATACTAAAAAACAAAAACAGTGGTGATGTGTGGTCATTATGCTCAGCAAACTAATCCAGGGAAAGAAAACCAAACGCCACATTCTCACTTATAATGAGAGCTGAAAAATGAGATGACATGGACACAGGAAGGGGAACAACACTCACTGGGGCCTTTCGGGAGGCAGAGCGTTAAGAAAAACAGCTACTGCATGCTGGGCTTAATACCTAGGTGATGGGTTGACAGGTTCAGCAAACCACCATGGCACACGTTTACCTTAGTAACAAATCTGCACATCCTGCACATATACCCCAGAACTTAGAAACGAAACGAAACAAAAGAAAACGAAAAAGCAATAGCAAAACGCTAAAGGCAAAATAAAGTTTCAAACTCAGAACGTGACAGACCAATGTTTGGTTCAAATCATGGTTCTCAACCCAGGTGCCATAAGGCCAGGATAAAGAATTTGATTACATATTGTAAATAAGACATGCAGCAAATGACCAGAAAGATTATTCTCAACATATGTGTGTCTTCTAATTCAATGGTGACGCTATCTACCGGGACATAGCTTTAGATTCCAAAGGGCCGAGTCCCGCCAGACAGGCCTCCCACACTAATAACAATGGGAAGCCCCACGTTGTTTTACCTGTGCTTCTCAGCAACTGGCTATAAATCAGGTTGCCACCACTCCCAGATTTAGTTGCATTCATTGGCTGGAAGAGCTCACAGCACGCAGGGAAACACTTACATTTGCCGTTGTATTTTAGCGGACTTTGCAAAAAGTTCAGAAATAAATGCGGGGCCCGGCGTGTGGGGAGGGGTGCACTACCTTCCAGGAAGTGTTATCCACAAGCTCTCTGAACCCAGTCCTTTTGGGTTTTTATGGAGACCTCATTCTATAGGCATGACGGGTTAAACCATAGGCTATTGGTGATCAACTCCACCTGAGGCTCTCAACCCTCCCTGGAAATTGGGGTTGAGGCTTTGCCATTCTCAGTCTGACTAAAAGAATTTACCCAAACGGAATTTTAAAACAGATGAGCATAACTGGAATCTTAATTAGATGATTGGATTATCTGGAGCCACACCTTGATATTCCTAACCCGAGCACCCTCATCCAACGAATGCTCCACCCAACTGGCTCCCAAGTCTCTACGTGGTTCCAGAGCAAAAGAATGTTTCTACAACGCATATCTCCACCTTTACTTCAAAGTCTTTTCCCTTACACGGAAAGACTTCTTAAACTGCCATGCATCCGGATCAGGGGGAGGTATTGTTACACCGCAGATCTGTGGATCTCCGGGGTTTGATTGTGGCAAGGATGCTGCTGGTGTCAAAACCACAACGTGGGAACCACAGAACCACTAGTTGGTTTTCAGTGTTTCAGTGCATACAATTCCTAATATATCTGGCCAAGAAAACTTGTAAGTTCTTAGATTGTCCCAAAGGTGGCGCATGAAATCAAAGCAGGAGAACAGTTTCCTACGAGGTGTAGCCTGGGAAAGTTGGGGGTGACTGATGGAAAGGAGGAGTGAAGCTCCGCCCTTTCCGCTGCTAGGCTGCGCCCGAGGCTATTTAAACCCACCCTGGCTGGCCTGTACTCAGATCTTCGCGGAGCGGATCAGCGGCCGGAGCGGTTGGCGGACTCTGCGTTGACTTGGAGCTCACAGCGTCTTGCGACTTGGAAGCGGATTCAGAGGACAGGACAGAACACTTGGGCAAGTGAATCTCTGTCTGTCTGTCTGTCTGTCTGTCTGTCTCATTGGTTGGTTGATTTCCATTTTCTTAAGGGGCACATACCTCACACGGCACACACACACACACACACGCACACACACTCCTTCCTTCTGCGAGTTAGAAAATTAGTAGGGGCCCCTGGGAGCTGCAGGTTTCCTAATCATGTCTGCACCTAAGAACAGTAGGGTCTTGTCCGGCTCTTCTTATGAACGGTCCCCCAGCACGGACTCCCCGAGGTCCATGCGAGCCTCACCCAGCTTCTCCCTCTCCCCTCTCAGAAACTCAGGCTTCAGGGGAAGCTCCTCACCAGGGATCCGGAGCTACCATTCACCATCCCCTAGGGCTTCACCACACTCACCTCTGTCATCACCAGAATCCCACAAGCTCCCATTTCCCTGTCCTCACCGTGATGGGCAATCAATGAAGCCATTGGGCTCTCCCGTGTCCTCCTCTGAGGATTCCTCAGAGTCCCCACGTTCATCAATAATATACCACATGTTCTTACTGCCATCACCCAGCAGCTCACCCCCAGCTCTCGGGGGATCTCCTGTGTCTCCCAGCTACTCTCCAAACAACCCCAGATTTCAGCTGGAGTCAGCCCCCCACACCCGGGAATCACCTACAAACTCACGAGCCTCACGGTGCTCCACCCCTGTGTCTTTCATCTCTTCACCCCCAGGCCTCAGGGACTCTCCTGTGGCTCCCAGTTACTCTCCAGCCATCCCCAGGTTCCTGCGGGAGTCAGCCCCATGCACCCAGGAGTCCCCCAGAGACTCACACGTCTCGGGAGAATATGAGCGGTCCCCCAGCCCTGACTCCTCAAGATTCATGCCTGCCTCACCCAGCTTCTCCCTCTCCCCTCCCAGAAACTCAGACCCAAGGGGCAGCTCCTCACCAGGGATGTGGAAGTACTCTACATCACCCCGCAGGGCTTCACCACTCTCACATCCATCATCAACAGAATTCCACAACTTTACGTTTCCCTTTCCTAACCAAGCAGGACAGTCACTCATGTCATTGTGTTCTCCCGTGTCCTCCTCTGGAGATTCTTCACAGTCACCTCATTCATCAATAATATACCATATGTTCTTACTGCCATCATCCAGCAGCTCACCCCCAGCCACCCATGACTCTCCTGTCTGTCCCAGCTACTCTCCAACTACGCCCAGATTTCAGCGGGAGTCTCTACCCCACACCCCAGAAACACCTACAAACTCACAGACCTCAGTGAGATCCTCGCCAGTCTCTCTCACGTCTTCACCCCCAGCCCTTACGGACCCTCCAGTCTGTCCCAGCTACTCTCCAACCACGCCCACATTTCAGCGCGGGTCAGTTCCAGGAACCCAGGGATCACCACCAAGCCCACCACTTTCACTGAGTTACTCCCCAGTCTCTAGCACGTCTTTATCTCCAACCCTCAGGGACTCGCCTGTCTGTCCCAGCTACTCTCCAAACACGCCCACACTTCAGCGGGAGTCCGTTGCAGGCACCCAGAAATCACCACCAAACTCACCAATTTCACTGCGTTACTCCCCAGTCTCTCTCATGTCTTCACCATCCCTCAGGGACTCTCCCGTCTGTCCCAGCTACTCTCCAACCACGCCCACATTTCAGCTGCAGTCAGTTCCAGGCACCCCGGAATCACCACCAAACTCCCCAATTTCACTCAGTTACTCCTCACTCTCTAGCACGTCTTTATCTCCAACCCTCAGGGACTCTCCTGTGTGTCCCAGCTACTCTCCAACCACGCCCACACTTCAGCGGGAGTCAGTTCCAAGCACCCAGGAAGCACCACCAAACTCCCCAATTTCACTCACTTACTCTCCAGTCTCTCTCATGTCTTCACCAGCCCTCAGGGACTCTCCTGTCTGTCCCAGCTACTCTCCAACCACGCACACATTTCAGCTGGAGTCAGTCCCAGGCACCCCGGAGTCACCACCAAACTCACCAGTTTCACTGAGGTACTCCCCGGTCTCTCTCATGTCTTCACCCCCAGCCCTCAGGGACTCTCCTGTGTGTCCCAGCTACTCTCCAACCATGCCCAGATTTCAGCGGGAGTCAGTTCCAGGCACCCAGGTATCACCACCAAACTCAGCAGTTTCGCTGAGTTACTCCCCAGTCTCTGTCATGTCTTCACCCCCAGCCCCCTGGGACTCTCCTGTCTGTCCCAGCTACTCTCCCACCACGCCCAGATTTCAGCGGCACTCAGCCTCCCACACTCCGGAATCACCTACAGACTCACAGACTTCACTGAGGTCCTCCCTGGTCTCTCTCAGGTCTTTGCCCTCAGCCCACAGGGACTCCTGTGTCTCCTTCAGCTACTCTCAAAACTTCGCTAGATTCCAGCTGGAGTCAGTTCCAGGCACCCACGATACACCACCGAACTCACGAATTTCACTGACTTACTCCCCAATCTCCCTCATGTTCTCACCCCCAGCCCTCAAGGACTCTTCTGTCTCTCTCAGCTACACTCCGACCGTCTCCAGATTTCACCTGGAGTCAGCTTCCCGCACCCAGGAATCACCTACAAACTCACGGACCTTACTGCAACCCTCCCCCATTTCTTTCACCTCTTCACCCCCTGCCTTCAGGGACTCTCCTGGGTCTCCCAGCTTCTCTCCAGCCTTCCCCAGATTTCTGCCACAGTCAGCCCCAGGCACCCAGGACAACCCTAGACACTCACAGGCCTCACGAGACTATCTCCCTATGACCTGTACCTATACAGCGATGGCTCCCACGCATCCCTCAGTGACCCCAAACCCATCTCCACTTACACTCAGACACTCCCAGGGCCTGACAGCTACTCCCCGTTATTGTCCTTCAGTTCGAAGCCCTGGCCAATCTACTAGCCCACATGACGCAGTTACCTGGCCATTTCTCCACGGTTCCCGTGAGGGCCCCACACCCAGCCGCACGAGAGCCCCTCCTGCATTCCATCCTCACACGCAGGCTTGTCCATCTACTTGCTACTGTCACACTCTTGCCAGCAGAAGAGGCCCCTGTAATGGCCGATATCACCACCCAGTCTATCCTCACCCCACAGCTGTGCAGCGGGACCCTCCTGCTGGCCCACGTGGCTGCCAGAGCCCATGCTGGCACGACGCTCCAGCAGGTCGGCGTCCCTGCGGGCCACACTACCGGTGACATGGCTAGCATGACCCTCCTTCCTGGCAGTGACACTGTTGATGTGAACCCCGGTTTCACATCTGTCATTTGTAAATAGGACCATTTTCCCTTTTCGCTCTCCCTTCCATTCACAGGGCTTCTCATTCTCTCTCTTTCTGCCTCCGTTTCAGATATTTACTCACCTTTTTCTCTCTCACTATGTCTGCCGTGGTCTCCATGAGAGTGCGCCACAGAAGATTCCCCCATTAAAAGTCATGAATTGAGTGGCTTTTAGTATACCTGTGGTGGTGCACATCCAATTTTAATTCGCAATCCATTGTAGAACGTCTTATCACCCCCGACCAGAGAAAAACCCTGTAGACAGTAGTCACTCCTCATTCTGTCTCAAACCTTCTCCCTGACCCTCAGCCCTAGGTAGCAACTACCTAGTGCGATCAATCCCATATGCATAGATTTCCATATTGTGGACATTTCCTATCAACGGAATTGCACAATAGGTGAGCTGTTATGACTGACACAACACGTAGCACAATATTTTCAAGATTCATCCACATTGTAGGCTTACCCACAGGGGGAAACCATTTTTGGGGGGCTTTTAGTAACACCGGGTGTTTTCTCCTTCCTTTCGTCCTTCTTTCCTTCCTTCCTTCCTTCCTTCCTTCCTTCCTACCTTCCTTCTTTCTTTCCTTCCTTCCTTCCTTCCTCCTATTTCTCTCTTACTCCTTCTGCCCTCTCTCTTTCATATGCCTTAGGTGCATCCCACATTCTGCGTTTTTTGGGAGAAATCCTCGACAGGTGCAGGAAAATTGTGTTATTGTAACTATTTACCGCTATCTCTCTTTCACGGCTCTCCATCAGTTGTGAACATCTATTGGTTTATCCCAAGTCACTAAGCATATTCTTATTAGGTACACCTGTTTTTCCTTATACAGCTGTTTCTGGAGTATAGGGTCGCATACTCATAAACCCACTGTAACTCAGAAACGCATCTAATATTCCAATAATCCCATCATAACGTTGAAAAATCATAAATCAAACCACCGTAAGTCACGGTGTGTCCGTGGATATGGGCGTCATCAATTCCATTGTATTCAGTAATGCTGTACACCATTAACAATGGCAGACTGATTGGGAGTGGATATTGATAGCATTATAGAAGACAGTACATATTTGGTGTAGTTTTTGATATTTTACATAGAGTGTGTAACATATATTTACTGTAATTTTAGATATTTTTTTACAGTATATAGTATACATTTCTTGTAATTTTTGAAATTTTATGTACAGTATATTTAATATAATTACTGTATTTTTTGATTGTTTATTTACAGTATATATAACAGATATTTGGTGTAGTTTTTGATATTTTACATAGAGTGTGTAATAAATATTTAGTGTAATATTTGATATTTTATTTACAGTATATAATATGCATTTAGTGTAATTTTTGATATTTTATGTACAGTATATTAAATATAATTTCTATACTTTTTATAGTTTATTTACAGTATATGTAACACATATTTGGTGTACTTTTTGATATTTTATGTACAGTATGTAATATATATTTACTGAACAACTGGATATTTTATTTACAGTATATAAAATGTATTTGGTGTACAATTATTTAATATTATATGTACAATATATGAAATATATTTAGTGTACGTTTTGATATTTTATGTACAGAATATAATATCTATTTGGTGTACTTTTGATATTTTATGTAAATTATATAATATATATTTTGCGTAGTTTTTGATATTTTACATAGAGTGTGTTACATATATTTACTGTAATTTTAGATATTTTTTTACAGTATATAGTATACATTTCGAGTAATTTTGAAATTTTATGTACAGTAGATTAAATATAATTACTGTAGTTTTTATAGTTTATTTACAGTATACATAACACATATTTGGTGTACATTTTGATATTTTATGTACATTATGTAATATAAATTTACTGTACTATTTGATAGTTATTTACAGTGTATAAAATGTATTTGGTGTACTTTTAGTTAATATTATATGTACATTATATGAAACATATTTACTGTACTTTTTGATATTTAATGTACAGTATATAATATCTATTTGGTGTACTTTTGATATTTTATGTAAATTATATAATATATATTCGGCGTAGTTTTTGATATTTTACATAGGGTGTGTAATATATATTTACTGTAATTTTAGATTTTTTTTTACAGTGTATAGTACACATTTCGTGTAATTTTTGATATTTTATGTAAAGTATATTAAATATAATTACTGTAGTTTTTGATTGTTTATTTACAGTATATATAACACATATTTGGTGTACTTTTTGATATTTTATGTACAGTATGTAATATATATTTACTGTGCTTTTGGATATTTTATTTGCAGTATATAAAATGTATTTGGTGTACTTTCAGTTAATATTATATGTACAATATATGAAATAGATTTACTGTGCATTTTTATATTTTATGTAGAGTATATAATATATATTTGGTGTACTTTTGATATTTTATGTAAATTATATAACATATATTTGGTGTAGTTTTTGATATTTTACATAGAGTGTGTAATAAATATTTAGTGTACTATTTGATATTTTATTTACAGTATAAAATATGCATTTAGTGTAATTTTTGATATTTTATGTACAGTATATTAATATAATTACTGTATTTTTTGACAGTTTATTTACAGTATATATAACACATATTTGGTGGACTTTTTGATAATTTAGATACAGTATGTAATATATATTTACTGAAATTTGGATATTTAATTAACAGTATATAAAATGTATTTGGTGTACTTTCAGTTAATATTATATGTACAATATATGAAATATATTTACTGTACCTTTTGATATTTCATGTACACTATATAATATATATTTGGTGTACTTTTGATATTTTATGTAAGTTATATAATATATATTTGGTGTAGTTTTTGATATTTTACATAGAGTGTGTAATATATATTTACTGTACTTTTTGATACTTTATTTACAGTATATAATATACATTTGGTGTAATTTTTGATATTTTATGTACAGTATACTAAATAAAATTACTGTAGTTTTTGATAGTTTATTAACAGTATACATAACACATATTTGGTGTACTTTTTGATATTTTATGTACAGTAAGTAATATATATTTACTGAACGTTTGGATATTTAATTTACAGTATATAAAATGTATTTGGTGCACTTTTAGTTAATATTATATGTACACTATATGAAATATATTTACAGAACTTTCTGATATTTTATGTAAAGTATATAATATATATTTGGTGTACTTTTGATATTTAATGTAAATTATATAATATATATTTGGTGTTGTTTTTGATATTTTACATAGAGTGTGTAATATATATTTACAATAATTTTTGATATTTTATTTACAGTATATAATATACATTTGGTGTAATTTTTGATATTATATGTTTAGTATATTAAATAAAATTACTGTAGCTTTTGATAGTTTATTTACCGTATATATGACACATATTATATGTACTTTTTGATATTTTATGTACAGTAGGTAATATATATTTACTGTACTTTTGGATATATTATTTACAGTATATAAAATGTAGTTGGTGTACATTTAGTTAATATTATATGTACAATACATGAAATATATTTACTGTGCATTTTGTTATTTTATGTACAGTATATAATATATGTTTGGTGTAGTTTTGATATTTTATGTAAATTATATAATATATATTTGGTGTAGTTTTTGATATTTTACATAGAGTGTGTAATAAATATTTACTGTACTTTTTGATATTTAATTTAGAGTATATAATATACATTTGGTGTAATTTTTGATATTTAATGTACAGTATATTAAATATAATTACTGTAGTTTTTGATAGTTTATTTACAGTATATATAACATATTTGGTGTACATTTTGATATTTTATGTACAGTATGTAATATATATTTACTGTATTTTGGATATTTAATTTAGAGTATGTAAAATGTATTTGGTGTACTTTTACTTAATATTATATGTAAAATATATGAAATATATTTACTGTGCATTTTGACATTTTATGTACAGTACATAATATATATTTGGTGTACTTTTGATATTTTATGTAAATTATATAATATATATTGTGTAGTTTTTGATATTTTACATAGTGTGTGTATAAATATTTACTGTACTTTTTTATATTTTATTTAGTGTATATAATATATATTTCGTGTAATTTTTGATATTTTATGTATAGTATGTTAAATATAATTACTGTAGTTTTTGATAGTCTATTTACCGTATATAAAACACATATTTGGTGTACACTTTGATATTTTATATACAGCTTGTAATATATATTTACTGTACCTTTGGATAGTTTATTTACAGTATATAAGATGTATTTGTTGTACTTTTAGTTAATATTATATGTACAATATATGAAATATATTTACTGTACTTTTTGATATTTTATGTACAGTATATAATATGTATGTGTTGCACATTTGATATTTTATGTAAATTTTATAATATATATTTGGTGTAGTTTCTGATATTTTACATAGATTGTGTAATATATATTTATTGTAATTTTTGATATTTTATTTACAGTATATAATATATATTTGTAGTAAATTTTGATATTTTATGTACACTGTGTTAAATATGATTACTGTAGTTTTTGATAGTTGATCTACACTATAAATAACACATATTTGGTGTACTTTTTGATATTTTATGTACAGTATGTAATATATATTTACTGAAATTTGGATATTTAATTAACAGTATATAAAATGTATTTGGTGTACTTTCAGCTAATATTATATGAACAATATATGAAATATATTTACTGTAGTTTTTGATATTTCATGTACAGTATATAATATATATTTCGTGTACTTTTGATATTTTATGTACAGTGTATAATATATATTTGGTGTACTTTTGATATTTTATGTAAATTATATAATATATATTTGGCGTAGTTTTTGATATTTTACATAGAGTGAGTAATATATATTTACTGTAATTTTAGATATTTTTTTTAAAGTATATAGTATACATTTCGTGCAATTTTTGATATTTTATGTACTGTATATTAAATATAATTACTGTATTTTTTGATTGTTTATTTACAGTATGTATAACACATATTTGGTGTACATTTTGATATTTTATTTTCAGTATGTAATATAGATTTACTGTGCTTTTGGATATTTTATTTACAGTATATAAAATGTACTTGCTGTACTTTCAGTTAATATTATATGTACAATATATGAAATAAATTTACTGTGCATTTTGATATTTTATATACAATATATAATATATATTTGGTGTACTTTAGATATTTTATGTAAATTATATAACATATATTTGTTGTAGTTTTTGATATTTAACATAGAGTGTGTAATAAATATTTACTGTACCATTTGATATTTTATTTAGAGTATATAATATACCTTTTGTGTAATTTTTGATATTTTTTGTACAGTATATTAAATATAATTACTGTAGTTTTTATAGTTTATTTACAGTATATATAAAACATATTTGCTGTACTTTTTGATATTTTATGTACAGTATGTAATATATATTTACTGAAATTTTGGATATTTTATTTACAGTATATAAAATGTATTTGGTGTACTTTTAGTTAATATTATATGTACAATATTTGCAATATATTTACTGTACTTTTTGATATTTTATGTACAGTATATAATATATATTTGGTGTACTTTTGATATTTTATGTAAATTATATAATATATATTTGGCGTAGTTTTTGATATTTTACATAGTGTGTGTAACATATATTTCCTGTAATTTTAGATATTTTTTTACAGTATATAGTATACATTTCGTGTAATTTTTGATATTTTATGTACAGCATATTAAATATAATTACTGTATTTTTTTATTGTTTATTTACCGTATATATAACACATATTTGTGTACCTTTTGTTATTTTATGTACAGTATGTAATATATATTTACTGTACTTTTTGATATTTAATTTACAGTATATAAAATGTATTTGGTGTACTTTTAGTTAATGTTACATGTACAATATATGAAATATATTTACTGTACTTTTTGATATTTTACGTACAGTATATAAGATATATTTGGTGTCCTTTTAATATTTTATGTAAATTTATAATATATATTTGGTGTAGATTGTGATATTTTACATATGGTGTGTAATATATATTTACTGTATTTTTGATATTTTATTTACAGTAAATAACGTACATTTGGTGTAATTTTTGATATTTTATGTACAGTATATTAAATATAATTACTGTAGTTTTTGATAGTTTATTTAGAGTATATATAACACATATTTGGTGTACTTTTGGATGTTTTATGTACAGTATGTAATATATATTTACTGTAATTTTTGATAATTTATTTACAGTATATAAAATGTATTCGGTGTACTTTTAGTTAATATTTTATGTACAATATATGAAATATATTTGCTGTACATTTTGATATTTTACGTACAGTATATAAGATATCTCTGGTGTCCTTTTGATATTTTATGTAAATTATATAATATATTTGATGTAGTTTGTGATATTTTACATAGGTTGTGTAATATATATTTACTGTACTTCTTGGTATTTTATTTGCAGTATATTATACATTTGGTGTAATTTTTTATATTTTATGTACAGTATATTAAGTATAATTATTGTTGTTTTTGATAGTTTATATACAGTATATATAACATATATTTGGTGTACTTTTTGATATTGTATGTACAGTATGTAATATATATTCACTGTAATTTTTGATATTTTATTTACACTATATAAAATGTATTTGGTGTACTTTTAGTTAATATTATATGTACAATTTATGAAATATATTTACTGTAATTTTTGATATTTTATGTACAGTATATAAGATATATTTGGTGTCCTTTTGATATTTTATGTAATTTATATAATATATATTTTGTGTAGATTGTGATATTTTACATATGGTGTGTAATATATATTTACTGTACTTTTTGATATTTTATTTACAGTAAATAATATACATTTGGTTTAATTTTGTTGTTTTATGTACAGTATATTAAATATAATTACTGTAGTTTTTGATAGTTTATTTAGAGTATATATAACAAATATTTGGTGTACTTTTGATATTTTATGTACTGTATGTAATATATATTTACTGTAATTTTTGATATTTTTTTAAAGTATATAAAATGTATTCGGTGTACATTTAGTTAATAATATATGTACAATATATGAAATATATTTACTGTACATTTTGATATTTTATGTACAGTATATAAGGTATATTTGGTGTCCTTTTGATATTTTATGTAAATTATATAATATATATTTGGTGTAGTTTGTGATATTTTACATAGGGTGTGTAATATATATTTACTGTACTATTTGATATTTTATTTACAGTAAATAATATACATTTGGTGTAATTTTTGATATTTCATTTACAGTATATTAAATATAATTACTGTAGCTTTTGATAGATTATTTAGTGTATATACAACACATATTTGGTGTACTTTTTGTTATTTTATGTACAGTATGTAATATATATTTACTGTAGTTTTTGATATTTAATTTACAGTATATAAAATGTATTTGGTGTACTTTTAGTTAATGTTATATGTACAATATATGAAATATATTTACTGTAGTTTTTGATATTTTACGTACAGTATATAAGATATATTTGGTGTCCCTTTAATATTTTATGTAAATTATATAATATATATATGGTGTAGATTGTGATATTTTAAATATGGTGTGTAATATATATTTACTGTATTTTTGATATTTTATTTACAGTAAATAACGTACATTTGGTGAAATTTTTGATATTTTACGTACAGTATATAAGGTATATTTGGTGTCCTTTGATATTTTATGTAAATTATATAATATATATTTGGTGTAGTTTTTGTTATTTTGCATAGGGTGTGTAATATATATTTACTGTACTTTTTGATATTTTTTTTACAGTAAATAACGTACATTTGGTGTAATTTTTGATATTTTATGTACAGTATATTAAATATTATTACTGTAGCTTTTGATAGTTTATTTAGAGTATATATAACACATATTTTTTGTACTTTTTGATATTTTATGTACAGTATGTTATATATATTTACTGTACTTTTTGATATTTAATTTACAGTATATAAAATGTATTTGGTGTACTTTTAGTTAATATATATACAATATATGAAATATATTTACTGTACTTTTTGATATTTTACGTACAGTATATAAGATATATTTGGTGTCATTTTAATATTTTATGTAAATTATATTATATATATTTGGTGTAGATTGTGATATTTTACAAATGGTGTGTAATATATATTTACTGTATTTTTGATATTTTATTTACAGTAAATAACGTACATTTGGTGTAATTTTTGATATTTTATGTACAGTATATTAAATATAATTACTGTAGTTTTTGATAGTTTATTTAGAGTATATATAACACATATTTGGTGTACTTTTTGATGTTTTACGTACAGTATGTAATATATATTTACTGTAATTTTTGATATTTTATTTACAGTATATAAAATGTATTTGGTGTACTTTTAGTTAATATTATATATACAGTATATGAAATATATTTACTGTACATTTTGATATTTTATGTACAAAATATAAGGTATATTTGATGTCCTTTTGATATTTTATGTAAATTATATAATATATCTTTGGTGTAGTTTGTGATATTTTACATAGGGTGTGTAATATATATTTTCTTTACATTTTGGTATTTTATTTACAGTAAATAATATACATTTGGTGTAATTTTTGATATTTTATGTACAGTATATTAATATAATTACTGAAGTTTTTGATAGTTTATTTACAGTATATATAACACATATTTGGTGTAGTTTTTGATATTTTATGTACAGTATGTGATATATATTCACTGTAATTTTTGATATTTTATTTACACTATATAAAATGTATTTGGTGTACTTTTAGTTAATATTATATGTACAATATATGAAATATATTTACTGTACTTTTGATATTTTATGTACAGTATACAAGATATTTTTGGTGTCCTTTTGATATTTTATGTAAATTATATAATATATATTTGGGGTAGATTGCGATATTTTACATATGGTGAGTAATATATATTTACTGTACTTTTTTATATTTTATTTACACTATATAAAATGTATTTGGTGTACTTTTAGTTAATATTATATGTACAATATATGAAATATAATTACTGTTCTTTTGATATTTTATGTACAGTATAAAAGATAAATTTGGTGTCCTTTTGATATTTTATGTAAATTATATAATATATATTTGGTGTAGATTGTGATATTTTACATATGGTGTGTAATATATATTAACTGTACTTTTTGATATTTTATTTACAGTAAATAATATTCATTTGGTGTAATTTTTGATATTTTATGTACAGTATATTAAATATAATTACTGTAGTTTTTGATAGTTTATTTACAGTATATATAACACATACTTGGTGTACTTTTTGATATTTTATGTACTGTATGTGATATATATTTACTGTAATTTTTGATATTTTATTTACAGTATATAAAATGTATTTGTGTACTTTTAGTTAATATTATATGTACAATATATGAAATATATTTACTGTACATTTTGATATTTTATGTACAATATATAAGGTATATTTGGTGTCCTTTTGATATTTTATGTCAATTATATAATATATCATTAGTGTAGTTTGTGATATTTTACATAGTGTGTGTAATATATATTTACTGTACATTTTGGTATTTTATTTACAGTAAATAAAACACATTTGGTGTAATTTTTGATATTTTATGTACAGTATATTAATATAATTACTGAAGTTTTTGATAGTTAATTTAGAGTATATATAACACATATTTGGTGTAGTTTTTGATATTTTATGTACAGTATGTGATATATATTCACTGTAATTTTTGATATTTTATTTACACTATATAAAAGGTATTTGGTGTACTTTTAGTTAATATTATATGTACAATATATGAAATATATTTACTGTACTTTTTAATATCTTATGTACAGTATACAAGATATTTTTGGTGTCCTTTTGATATTTTATGTAAATTATATAATATATATTTGGCGTAGATTGCGATATTTTACATATGGTGTGTAATATATATTTACTGTACTTTTTGATTTTTATTTACACTATATAAAATGTATTTGGTGTACTTTTAGTTAACATTATATGTACAATATATGAAATATATTTACTGTATTTTGATATTTTATGTACAGTATATAAGATATATTTGGTGTCCTTTTGATATTTTATGTAAATTATATAATATATATTTGGTGTAGATTCTGATATTTTACATATGGTGTGTAATATATATTTACTGTATTTTTGATATTTTATTTACAGTAAATAACGTACATTTGGTGTAATTTTTGATATTTTATGTACAGTATATTAAATATAATTACTGTAGTTTTTGATAGTTTATTTAGAGTATATATAACATATATTTGGTGTACTTTTTGATGTTTTATGTACAGTATGTAATATATATTTACTGTAATTTTTGATAATTTATTTACAGTATATAATATGTATTCGGTGTACTTTTAGTTAATATTATATATACAATATATGAAATATATTTACTGTACATTTTGATATTTTACGTACAGTATATAAGATATATTTGGTGTCCTTTTGATATTTTATGTAAATTATATAATATATATTTGGTGTAGTTTGTGATATTTTACATAGGTTGTGTAATATATATTTACTGTACTTTTTGGTATTTTATTTGCAGTATATTATACATTTGGTGTAATTTTTTATATTTTATGTACAGTATGTTAAATATAATTATTGTATTTTTTGATAGTTTATATACAGTATATATAACACATATTTGGTGTACTTTTTGATATTGTATGTACAGTATGTAATATATATTCACTGTAATTTTTGATATTTTATTTACACTATATAAAATGTATTTGGTGTACTTTTAGTTAATATTTTATATACAATATATGAAATATATTTACTGTACTTTTTGATATTTTATGTACTGTATATAAGATATATTTGGTGTCCTTTTGATATTTTATGTAAATTATATGATATATATTTGGTGTACATTGTGATATTTTACATACGGTGTGTAATATATATTTACTGTAATTTTTGATATTTTATTTACACTATATAAAATGTATTTGGTTTACTTTTAGTTAATATTATATGTACAATATATGAAATATATTTACTGTACTATTTGATATTTTATGTACAGCATATAAGATATATTTTGTTTCCTTTTGATTTTTTATGTAAATTATATAATATATATTTGGTGTAGTTTTTGATATTTTACATAGGGTGTGTAGAATATATTTACTGTCCTTATTGATATTTTATTTACAGTATATAATATACATTTGGTTTAATTTTTGATATTTTATGTACAGTATATTAAATATAATTACTGTAGATTTTCATAGTTTATTTACAGTATATATAACACATATTTGGTGTACTTTTTGATATTTTATATAGAGTATGTAATATATATTTACTATACTTTTTGATATTTTATTTACAGTATATAAAATGTATTTCGTGTACTTTTAGTTAATATTATATGTACAATATATGAAATATATTTACTGTAGTTTTTGATAGTTTACGTACAGTATATAAGATATATTTGGTGTCTTTCCGATATTTTTTGTAAATTGTATAATAAATATTTCGTGTAACTTTTGATATTTTACATAGGGTGTGTAATATATATTTACTGTATTTTGGATATTTTATTTACACTATATAATGTACATTTGGAGTAATTTTTGATATTTTATTTACAGTATATTAAATATAACTACCGTAGTTTTTGATAGTTTATTTACAGTATATATTCCAGGTATTTGGTGTACTTTTTGATATTTTATGTACAGTATGTAATATATATTTACTGTACTTTTTGATACTTTATTTACAGTATATAAAATGTATTTGGAGTACTTTTAGTTAATATTATATGCACAATATATGAAATATATTTACTGTACATTTTGATATTTTTGGTACACTATATAAGATATATTTGGTGTACTTTTGATATTTTATGTAAATTATATAATATATATTTGGTGTAGCTTTTGATATTTTAAATAGGGTGTGTAGTATATATTTACAGTCCTTTTTGATAATTTATTTACAGTATATAATATACATTTGGTGTAATTTTTGATATTTTATGCACAGTATATTAAATATAATTAGTGTAGTTTTTGATAGTTTATTTAAAGTATATATAACACATATTTGGTGTACTTTTTGATATTTTATGTACAGTATGTAATATATATTTACTGTAATTTTTGATATTTTATTTACACTATATAAAATGTATTTGGTGTACTTTTAGTTAATATTATATGTACAATATATGAAATATATTTACTGTACATTTTGATATTATATGTACAGTATATAAGATATATTTTGTGTCCTTTTGATATTTTATGTAAATTACATAATATATATTTGGTGTAGATTGTGATATTTTACATATGGTATGTAATATATATTTACTGTACTTTTTGATATTTTATTTACACTATATAAAATGTATTTGGTGTACTTTTAGTTAATATTAAATGTACAATATATGAAATATATTTACTGTACATTTTGATATTTTATGTACAGTATATAAGATATATTTGGTGTACTTTTGATATTTTATGTATATTATATAATATATATTTGCAGTTTTTCATATTTTACATAGAGTGTAACATATATTCACTGTCCTTTTTGTTATTTTATTTACAGTGTATAATATACATTTGGTGTAATTTTTGAAATTTTATGTACAGTATATTAAATATAATTACTGTAGATTTTATAGTTTATTTACAGTATATATAACACATATTTGGTGTACTTTTTGATATTTTATGTACAGTATATTAAATGTAATTACTGTAGTTTTTGATAGTGTATTTACAGTATATATAACACATATATGGTGAACTTTGTGATATTTTATATGCAGTATGTAATATATATTTACTATACTTTTTGATATATTATTTACAGTATATGAAATGTATTTGGTGTACTTTTAGTTAATATTATATGTACAATATATGAAATATATATACTGTAACTGTTGATATTTTATGTAAAGTATATAAGATATATTTTGTGTAGTTTTGATATTTTATGTAAATTATATAATATATATTTGTAGTTTTTGATATTTTACATAGAGTGTAATATATATTTAGTGTCCTATTTGATATTTTATTTACAGTGTATAATATACATTTTGTGTAATTTTTGATATTTTATGTACAGTATATTAAATATAATTACTGTAGATTTTACAGTTTATTTACAGTATATATAACACATATTTGGTGTACGTTTTGATATTTTATGTACAGTATATAATACATATTTACTGTACTATTTGATATTTTATTTACACTATATAAAATGTATTTGGTGTACTTTTAGTTGATGTTATATGTACAATATATGAAATATATTTACTGAATTTTTTGATATTTTATGTACAGTATATAAGATATATTTGGTGTCCTTTTGATATTTTATGTAAATTATATAACATATATTTGGTGTAGATTGTGATATTTTACATATGGCGTGTAATATATATGTACTGTACTTTTTGATATTTTATTTACAGTAAATAATATACATTTGGTGTAATTTTTGATATTTTATGTACAGTATATTAAATATAATTACTGTACTTTTTGATAGTTTATTTACAGTATATATAACACATATTTGGTGTACTTTTTCATATTTTATGTACAGTATGTAATATATATTCACTGTAATTTTTGATATTTTATTTCCACTATATAAAATGTATTTGGTGTACTTTTAGTTAATATTATATGTACAATATATGAAATATATTTGCTGTACTTTTTGATATTTTATGTACAGTATATAAGATATATTTGGTGTCCTTTTGATATTTTATGTAAATTATATAATATATATTTGGCGTAGATTGTGATAATTTACATATGGTGTGTAATATATATGTACTGTAATTTTGATATTTTATTTACAGTAAATAATATACATTTGGTGTAATTTTTGATATTTTATGTACAGTATATTAAATATAATTACTGTAGATTTTTATAGTTTATTTAGAGTATATATAACACACATTTGGTGTACTTTTTGATATTTTATGTACAATATGTCATATATATTTACTATAATTTTTGATATTATATTTACAGTATATAAAATGTATTTGGTGTACTTTTAGTTAATATTATATGTACAGCATATGAAATATATTTACTGTACATTTTGATATTTTATGTAAAGTATATAAGGTATATTTGGTGTCCTTTTTATATTTTATGTAAATTATATAATATATATTTGGTGTAGATTGTGATATTTTACATATGGTGTGCAATATATATTTACTGTATTTTTGATATTTTATTTACATTAAATAATATACATTTGGTGTAATTTTTGATATTTTATGTACAGTATATTAAATATAATTACTGTAGTTTTTGATAGTTTATTTACAGTATATATAACACATATTTGGTGTACTTTTTGATATTTTATGTACAGTATGTAATATATATTTACTGTACTTCTTGATATTTTATTCACAGTACATAAAATGTATTTGGTGTACTTTTATTTAATATTATATGTACAATATATGAAATGTATTTACTGTACTTTTTGATATTTTATGTACTCTATATATTATATATTTGGTGTACTTTTGATATTTTATGTAAATTACATAATATATATTTGGAGTAGTTTTTGATATTTTACATAGGGTGTGTCATATATATTTACTGTCCTTTTTGATATTTCATTTACAGTATATAATTTACATTTTGTGTAATTTTTGATATTTTATATACAGTATATTAAATATAATTACTGTAGTTTTTGATAGTATATTTGCAGTATATATAACACATATTTGGTGTAATTATTTATATTTTATGTACTGTATGTAATATATATTTACTGTACTTTTTGATATTTTATTTACAGTATAGAAAATGTATTTGGTGTACTTTTAGTTAATATTATATGTACAATATATGAAATATATTTGCTGTATATTTTGATATTTTATGTACAGTATGTAAGATATATTTGGTGTCCCTTTGATATTTTATGTAAATTATATAATATATATTTGGTGTAGTTTGTGTTATTGTACACAGTGTGTGTAATATATATTTACTGTACATTTTGATATTTTATTTATTGTATGTAATATATATTTGGTGTACTTTTGATATTTTATGTAAATCATATAATGTATATTTGGTGTAGTTTTTGATGTTTTACATAGGGTGCGTAATATAGATTTACTGTCCTTTTTCATACTTTATTTAGAGTATATGATATACATTTGATGTAATTTTTGATATTATATATACAGTATATTAAATGTAATTACTGTAGTTTTTGATAGTTTATTTACAGTACATATATCACATATTTGGTGTACTTTTTGATATTTTCTGTACAGTATGTAATATATATTTACTGTACTTTTTGATATTTTATTTACAGTATATAAAACATATTTGGTGTACTTTTAGTTAATATTAAATGTACAATGTATGAAATATATTTACTGAACTTTTTGATATTTTATGTAGAGTATATAAGATATATTTGGTGTATTTTGATATTTTATGTATATTATATAATATATATTTGCAGTTTTTGATATTTTACATAGAGTGTAACATATATTCACTGTCCTTTTTGATTTTTTTTACAGTATATAATATACATTTTGTGTAATTTTTGATATTTTATGTACAGTATATTAAATATAATTAGTGTAGTTTTTTATAGTTCATTTACAGTATATATAACACATATTTGGTGTACTTTTTGATATTTTATGTACAGTATGTAATACATATTTACTGTACATTTTGATATTTTATTTACACTATATAAAATGTATTTGGTGTACTTTTAGTTAATATTATATGTACAATATATGAAATATATTTACTGTACTTTTTGATATTTTATGTACAGTATGTAATATATATTTACTGTAATTTTTGATATTTTATTTACACTATATAAAATGTATTTGGTGTACTTTTAGTTAATATTATATGTACAATATATGAAATATATTTACTGTACTTTTTGATATTTTATGTACAGTATATAAGGTATATTTGGTGTCCTTTTGATATTTTTTGTAATTTATATAATATATATTTGGTGTAGTTTGTGATATTTTACATAGGGTGTGTAATATATATTTACTGTACTTTCTGATATTTTATTTAAAGTAAATAATATACATTTGGTGTAATTTTTGATATTTTATGTACAGTATATTAAATATAATTACTGTAGTTTTTGATAGTTTATTTACAGTTTTTATAACACATATTTGGTGTACTTTTTGATATTGTATGTACAGTATGTAATATATATTTACTGTATTTTTCATATTTTATTTACAGTACATAAAATGTATTTGTTGTACTTTTAGTTAATATTATATGTACAATATATGAAATATATTTACTGTACTTTTTGATATTTTATGTACAATATATAAGATATATTTGGTGTCCTTTCGATATTTTATGTAAATTATATAATATATATTTGGTGAAGATTGTGATATTTTACATACGGTGTGTAATATATATTTACTGTATTTTTGATATTTTATTTACAGTAAATATCATACATTTGGTGTAATTTTTGATGTTTTATGTACAGTATATTAAATATAATTACTGTAGTTTTTGATAGTTTATTTACAGTATATATAACACATATTTGGTGTACTTTTTGATGTTTTATATACAGTATATAATATATATTTACTGTAATTTTTGTTATTTTATTTACAGTATATAAAATGTATTTGGTGTACTTTTAGTTAATATTATATGTACAATATATGAAATATATATACTGTACATTTTGATATTTTATGTACAGTATATAAGGTATATTTGGTGTCCTTTTGACATTTTATGTAAATTATATAATATATATTTGGTGTAGTTTGTGATATTTTACATAGGGTGTGTAATATATATTTACTGTACTTTTTGGTATTTTATTTACACTAAATAATATACATTTGGTGTAATTTTTGATATTTTTTGTACAGTATATTTATATAATTACTGTAGATTATGATACTTTATTTAGAGTATATATAACAAATATTTGTTGTACTTTTTGATATTTTATGTACAGTATGTGATATATATTCACTGTAATTTTTGATATATTATTTACACTATATAAAATGTATTTGGTGTACTTTTAGGTAATATTAAATGTACAATATATGAAATATATTTACTGTACATTTTGATATTTTATGTACAGTATATAAGATATATTTGGTGTCCTTTTGATATTTTATGTACATTATATAATATATATTTGGCATAGATTGTGATATTTTACATAAGGTGTGTAATATATATTTACTGTAGTTTTTGATATTTTATTTACACTATATAAAATGTATTTGCTGTACTTTTAGTTAATAGTATATGTACAATATATGAAATATATTTACTGTACTTTTTGATATTTTATGTACAGTATATAAGATATATTTGGTGTCCTTTTGATATTTTATGTAAATTATATAATATATATTTGGTGTAGTTTGTGATATTTTACATATGTTGTGTAATATATATTTACTGTACTTTTTGATATTTTATTTGCAGTATATTATACATTTGGTGTAATTTTTTATATTTTATGTACAGTATATGAAATATAATTATTGTAGTTTTTCATAGTTTATTTACAGTATATATAACACATATTTGGTGTACTTTTTGATATTGTATGTACAGTATGTAATATATATTCATCATAATTTTTGATATTTTATTTACACTATATAAAATGTATTTGGTGTACTTTTAGTTAATATTATATGTACAATATATGAAATATATTTACTGTACTTTGTGATATTTTATGTACAATATATAAGATATATTTGGTGTCCTTTTGATATTTTATGTAAATTATATAATATATATTTGGCATAGATTGTGATATTTTACATATGGTGTGTAATATATATTTACTGTACTTTTTGATATTTTATTTACACTATATAAAATGTATTTGCTGTACTTTTAGTTAATATTATATGTACAATATATGAAATATATTTACTGTACTTTTTGATATTTTATGTACAGTATATAAGATATATTTGGTGTCCTTTTGATATTTTATGTAAATTATATAATATATATTTGGTGTAGTTTGTGATATTTTACATAGGTTGTGTAACATATATTTACTGTACTTTTTGATATTTTATTTGCAGTATATTATACATTTGGTGTAATTTTTTATATTTTATGTACAGTATATTAAATATAATTATTGTAGTTTTTGATAGTTTATTTAGAGTATATATAACACATATTTGGTGTACTTTTTGATATTGTATGTACAGTATGTAATATATATTCATCATAATTTTTGATATTTTATTTACACTATACAAAATGTATTTGGTGTACTTTTAGTTAATATTATATGTACAATATATGAAATATATTTACTGTATTTTTGATATTTTATGTACGGTATATAAGATATATTTGGTGTCCTTTTGATATATTATGTAAATTATATAATATATATTTGGTGTATATTGTGATATTTTACATATGGGGTGTAATATATATTTACTGTACTTTTTGATATTTTATTTACACTATATAAAATGTATTTGGTGTACTTTTAGTTAGTATTATATATACAATATATGAAATATATTTACTGTAATTTTGATATTTTATGTACAGTATATAAGATATATTTGGTGTCCTTTTGATATTTTATGTGAATTATATAATATGTATTTGGTGTAGATTGTGATATTTTACATAGGGTGTGTAATATATATTTACTGTAATTTTTGGTATTTTATTTAAAGTAAATAATATACATTTGGTGTAATTTTTGATATCTTATGTACAGTATATTAAATATAATTACTGTAGTTTTTGATAGTTTATTTACAGTATATATAACACATATTTGGTGTACATTTTGACATTTTATGTATAGTATGTAATATATATTTACTGTACTTTTCAATATTTTATTTACAGTACATAAAATGTATTTGTTGTACTTTTAGTTAATATTATATGCAAAATATATGAAATATATTTACTGTACTTTTTGATATTTTATGTACAGTATAAAAGACATATTTGGTGTCCTTTAGATATATTATGTAAATTATATAATATATATTTGGTGTAGTTTTTGATATTTTACACAGGGTGTGTAATATAAATTTACTCTAATTTTTGATATTTTATTTACAGTATATTACACATTTGTTGTAATTTTTTATATTTTATGTACAGTATATTAAATATAATTATTGTAGTTTTTGATAGTTTATGTACAGTGTATATAACACATATTTGGTGTACTTTTTGATATTGTATGTACAGTATGTAATATATATTTACTGTACTTTTGATATTTTATTTATAGTACATAAAATGTATTTGGTGTACTTTTAGTTAATATTATATGCACAATATATGAAATATATTTACTGTACTTTTTGATATTTTTGGTACAGTATAGAAGATATATTTGGTGTCCTTTAGATATTTTATGTAAATTATATAATATATATTTGGTGTAGTTTTTGATATTTTACGTAAGGTGTGTAATATATATTTACTGTACTTTTTGATATTTTATTTACAGTATATTATACATTTGCTGTAGTTTTTTATATTTTATGTACAGGATATTAAATATAATTATTGTAGTATTTGATAGTTTATTTACAGTATATATAACACATATTTGGTGTACTTTTTGATATTGTATGTACAGGATGTAATATATATTTACTGTAATTTTGATATTTTATTTACAGTACATAAAATGAATTTGGTGTACTTTTAGTTAATATTACATGTACAATATATGAAATATATTTACTGTACTTTTTGATATTTTATGTATAATATATAAGATATATTTGGTGTCCTTTTGATATTTTATGTAAATTATATAATATATATTTGGTGTAGTTTTTGATATTTTACATAGGGTGTGTAATATATATTTACTGTACTTTTTGATATTTTATTTACAGTATATTATACCTTTGGTGTAATTTTTTATATTTCCTGTACAGTATATTAAATATAATTATTTTAGTTTTTGATAGCTTATTTACAGTATATATAACACATATTTGGTGTACATTTTGATATTTTATGTACATTATGTAATATATATTTACTGTAATTTTCGATATTTTATTTACAGTACATAAAATGTATTTGTTGTACTTTTAGTTAATATTATATGCACAATATATGAAATATATTTACTGTACTTTTTGATATTTTATGTACAGTATAAAAGATATATTTGGTGTCCTTTAGATATTTTATGTAAATTATATAATATATATTTGGTGTAGTTTTCGATATTTTACTTAGGGTGTGTAGTATATATTTACTGTCCTTTTTGATATTTTATTTACAGTATATAATATACATTTGGTGTAATTTTTGATATTTTATATACAGTATATTATATATAATTGCTGTAGATTTTGATAGTTTATTTACCGTATACATAACACTTATTTGGTGTACTATTTTATATTTTATGTACTGTATGTAATATATATTTACTGTAATATTTGATATTTTATTTACACTATATAAAATGTATTTGGTGTACTTTTAATTAATATTATATGTACAATATAAGAAATATATTTACTGTATTTTTTGATATTTTATGTACAGTATATAATATATATTTGTTGTACTTTTGAAATTTTATGTAAATTATATAATATATATTTGTTGCAGTTTTTGATATTTTACATGGGGTGCGTAATATATATTTACTGTCCTTTTTCATACTTTATTTAGAGTATATTGTATACATTTGGTGTAATTTTTGATATTTTACGTACAGTGTATTAAATGTATTTACTGTCGTTTTGATAATTTATTTACAGTATATATAACACATCTTTGGTGTACTTTTTGATATTTTATGTACAGTATGTTATATATATTTACTGAAATTTTTGATATTTATTTACAGTATATAAAATGTATTTGGTGTACTTTTAGTTAATATTATATGTACAATATATGAAATATATTTACTGAACGTTTGATATTTTATGTACAGTATATAAGATATATTTGGTGCCTTTTTGATATTTTATGTAAATTATATAATATATATTTTTAGTTTTTGATATTTTACATAGAGTGTAATATATATTTACTTTCCTTTTTCATATTTTACTTACAGTATATAATATATATTTGGTGTAATTTTTGATATTTTATGTACAGTATATTAAATAAAATTACTGTACTTTTTGATAGTTTATTTACAGTATATATAACACATATTTGGTGTACTTTTTGATATTTTATGTAGACTATGTAATATATATTTACTGTACTTTTTGATATTTTATTTACAGTATATAAAATGTATTTGGTGTAATTTTAGTTAATATATGTTCAATACATGAAATATATTTACTTTATGTTTTGATATTTTATGTACAGTATATAAGATATATTTGGTGTCCTTTTGATATTTTATGTAAATTTTATAATATATATTTGGTGCCGTTTGTGATAATTTACATAGGGTGTGTAGTACATATTTACTGTCCTTTTAATATTTTATTTACAGTATATAATATACATTTTGTGTAATTTTTGATATTTTATATACAGTATATTAAATATAATTACTGTAGTTTTTGATAGTATATTTACATTATATATAACACATATTTGCTGTACTTTTTTATATTTTATGGACTGAATGTAATATATATTTACTGTACTTTTTGATATTTTATTTACAGTATATAAAATGTATTTGGTGTACTTTTAGTTAATATTATATGTACAATATATGAAATGTATTAACTGTACTTTCTGATAGGTTATGTACAGTATATAATATATATTTGTTGTACTTTTGATATTTTATGTAAATTATATAATATATAGTTGGTCTAGTTTTTGATATTTTACATAGGGTGCGTAATATGTATTTACTGTCCTTGCTCATATTTTATTTAGAGTATATAATATACATTTGGTATAAATTTTGATATTTTTTGTTCAGTATATTAAATGTAATTACTGTAGTTTTTGATGTTTTATTTACAGTATATATAACAAATCTTTGGTGTACTTTTTGATATTTTATGTACAGTATGTAATATATATTCACTGTACTTTCTGATATTTTATTTACAGTATATAAAATTTATTTGGTGTACTTAGTTAATATAATATGTACAATATATGAAATATATTTACTGTACTTTTTGATATTTTATGTACAGTATATAATATATAATTTTTGTCTTTTTGGTATTTTACCTAAATTCTATAATATATATTTGTAGTTTTTAATATTTTACATAGAGTGTAATATATATTTACTGTCTTTTTTGATATTTTATTAACAGTATATAGTATACATTTGGTGTAATTCTTGATATTTTATATACAGTATATTAAATACAATTACGGTAGTTTTTTATAGTTTATTTACAGTATATATAACACATATTTGATGTACTTTTTGATGTTTTATGTACAGTATGTAATATATATTTACTGTAATTTTTGATATTTTATTTACAGTATATAAAATGTATTTGGTGTACTTTTAGTTGATATTATATGTACAATATATGAAATATATTTACTGTACATAGTGATATTTTATGTACAGTATATAAGATATATTTGGTGTCCTTTTGATATTTTATGTAAATTATATAATATATATTTGGTGTAGTTTTTCATATTTTACATAGGGTGCGTAATATATATTTACTGTCATTTTTCATATTTTATTTAGGGTATATAATATACATTTGGTGTAATTTTTGATATTTTATGTACAGTATATTAAATGTAATTACTGTAGTTTTTGATAGTTTATTTACAGTATATATAACACATGATTGGTGTACTTTGTGATATTTTATGTACACTATGTAATATATATTTACTGTAGTTTTTGATATTTTTCTTACAGTATATAAAATGTATTTGGTGTACTTTTAGTTAATATTATATGTACAAAATATGAAATATATTTACTGTAAATTTTGATATTTCATGTACAGTATATATGGTATATTTGGTGTCCTTTTGTTATTTTATGTAAATTATATAATATATATTCGGTGTAGTTTGTGATATTTTACACAGGGAGTGTAATATATATTTACTGTACTTTTTGATATTTTATTTACAGTAAATGTTATACATTTGGTGTAATTTTTGATATTTTATTTACTGTATATTAAATATAATTACTGTAGTTTTTGATAGTATATTTACAGTATATATAACACATATTTGGTGTACTTTTTGATATTTTATGTACACTTTGTAATATATATTTACTGTATTTTTGATATTTTATTTACAGTATATAATATATATTTAGTGTACTTTTGATATGTTATGTAAATTATATAATATATATTTGGTGTAGTTTTTGATATTTTACATAGGGTGCGTAATATAGATTTACTGTCCTTTTTCATATTTTATTTAGAGTATATGATATACATTTGGTGTAATTTTTTATATTTTCAATACAGTATATTAAATGTAATTACTGTAGCTTTGATAGTTTATTTACAGTACATATAACACATATTTGGTGTACTTTTTGATATTTTCTGTACAGTATGTAATATATATTTACTGTACTTTTTGATATTTTATTTACAGTATATAAAATATATTTGGTGAACTTTTAGTTAATATTATATGTACAATATATGAAATATATTTACTGAAATTTTTGATATTTTATGTACAGTCTATAAGATATATTTGGTGTACTTTTGATATTTTATGTATATTATATAATATATATTTGCAGTTTTTGATATTTTACATAGAGTGTAACATATACTCACTATACTTTTTGATATTTTTTTACAGTATATAATATACATTTGGTGTAAATTTTGATATTTTATGTACACTACATTAAATATAATTACTGTAGTTTTTTATAGTTTATTTACAGTATATATAACACATATTTGGTGTACTGTTTGATATTTTATGTACAGTATGTAATACCTATTTACTGTATTTTTGATATTTTATTTACACTATATAAAATGTATTTGGTGTACTTTTAGTTAATATTAAATGTACAGTATATGAAATATATTTACTGTACTTTTTGATATTTTATGTACAGTATGTAAGATATATTTGGTGTCCTTTTGATATTTTGTGTACATTATATAATATATATTTGGTGTAGTTTGTGTTATTTTACATAGTGTGTGTAATATATATTTACTGTACATTTTGATATTTTATTTACAGTATATAATATACATTTGGTGTAATTTTTGATATTTTATGTACAGTATATTAAATATAATTACTGTAGTTTTTGATAGTTTATTTACAGTATACATAACACATATTTGGTGTATTTTTTGATATTTTATGTACTGTATGTAATATATATTTACTGAACATTTTGATATTTTATTTACAGTATATAAAATGTACTTATTGTACTTTTAGTTAATATTGTATGTACAATATTTGAAATATATTTAATGTACTTGATATTTTATGTACAGTATATAAGATACATTTGGTGTCCTTTTGATATGTTATGTATATTCTATAATATATATTTGGTGTAGTTTTTGATATTTTACATAGGGTGTGTCATATATATTAACTGTACTTTTTGATATTTTATTTACAGTATATAATATACATTTTGTGTAATTTTTGATATTTTATTTACAGTATATTAATTATAATTACTGCAGTTTTTGATAGTTTATTTACAGTATATATAACACATATTTGGTGTACTTTTTGATATTTTATGTACTGTATGTAATATATATTTACTGTAATTTTTGATATGTTATTTACAGTATATAAAATGTATTCGGTGTACTTTTAGTTAATATTATATGTACAATATATGAAATATATTTACTGTACATTTTGATATTTTATGTACAGTATATAAGGTATATTTGGTGTCCTTTTGATATTTTATGTAAATTATATAATATATATTTGGTGTAGTTTGTGATATTTTACATAGTGTGTGTAATATATATTTACTGTACTTTTTGATATTTTATTTACTGTAAATAATATACATTTGGTGTAATTTTTGATATTTTATTTACATTATATTAAATATAATTACTATAGCTTTTGATAGTTTATTTAGGGTATATATAAAACATATTTGGTGTACTATTTGTTATTTTATGAACAGTATGTAATATATATTTGCTGTACTTTTTGATATTTAATTTACAGTATATAAAATGTATTTGGTGTACTTTTAGTTAATGTTACATATACAATATATGAAATATATTTACTGTACTTTTTGATATTTTACGTACAGTATATAAGATATATTTGTTGTCCTTTTAATATTTTATGTAAATTTATAATATATATTTGGTGTAGATTGCGATATTTTACATGTGGTGTGTAATATATATTTACTGTATTTTTGATATTTTATTTACAGTAAATAACGTACATTTGGTGTAATTTTTGATATTTTATGTACAGTATATTAAATATAATTACTGTAGTTTTTGACAGTTTATTTAGAGTATATATAACACATATTTGGTGTACTTTTTGATGTTTTATGTACAGTATGTAATATATATTTACTGTAATTATTGATAATTTATTTACAGTATATAAAATGTATTCGGTGTACTTTTAGTTAATATTATATGTACAATATATGAAATATATTTACTGTACATTTTGATATTTTACGTACAGTATATAAGATAACTTTGGTGTCCTTTTGATATTTTATGTAAATTATATAATATATATTTGGTGTAGTTTGTGATATTTTACATAGGTTGTGTAATATATATTTACTGTACTTTTTGGTATTTTATTTGCAGTATATTATACATTTGGTGTAATTTTTTATATTTTATGTACAGTATATTAAATATAATTATTGTAGTTTTTGATAGTTTATATACAGTATATATAACACATATTTGGTGTACTTTTTGATATTGTATGTACAGTATGTAATATATATTCACTGTAATTTTCGATATTTTATTTACACTATATAAAATGTATTTGGTGTACTTTTAGTAAATATTATATGTACAATATATGAAATATATTCACTGTACTTTTTGATATTTTATGTACAGTATATAAGATATATTTGGTGTCCTTTTGATATTTTATGTAAATTATATAATATATATTTGGTGTATATTGTGATATTTTACATATGGTGTGTAATACATATTTACTGTCCTTTTTGATATTTTATTTACACTATATAAAATGTATTTAGTGTACTTTTAGTTAGGATTATATGTACAATATATGAAATACATTTACTGAATTTTTGATATTTTATGTACTCTATATAAGATATATTTGGGGTCCTTTTGATATTTTATGTAAATTATATAATATATATTTGGTGTAGATTGTGATATTTTACATATGGTGTGTAATATATATTTACTATAATTTTTGAAATTTTCTTTACACTAAATAAAATGTGTTTGGTGTACTTTTAGTTAATATTATATGTACAATATATGAAATATATTTACTGTACTTTTTGATATTTTATATACAGTATATAAGATATATTTGGTGTCCTTTTGATATTTTATGTAATTTATATAATATATATTTGGTGTAGATTGTGATATTTTACATATGGTGTGTAATATATATTTACTGTACTTTTTGATATTTTATTTACAGTAAATAAAATACATTTGGTATAATTTTTGATATTTTATGTACAGTATATTAAATATAATTACTGTAGTTTTTATAGTTCATTTAGAGTATATATAACACATATTTGGTGTACAATTTCATATTTTATGTACTGTATGTAATATATATTTACTGTAATTTTTGATATTTTATTTACAGTATATAAAATGTATTTGTTGTACATTTAGTTAATATTATATGTACAATATATGAAATATATTTTCTGTACATTTTGATATTTTATGTACAGTATGTAAGGTATATTTGGTGTCCTTTTGATATTTTATGTAAATTATATAATAAATATTTGGTGTAGTTTGTGATATTTTACATAGGGTGTGTAATATATATTTACTGTACTTTTTGATATTTTATTTACAGTAAATAATATACATTTGGTGTAAATTTTGATATTTCATTTACAGTATATTAAATATAATTACTGTAGCTTTTGATAATTTATTTAGTGTACACATAACACATATTTGGTGTACTTTTTGTTATTTTATGTTCAGTATGTAATATATATTTACTGTACTTTTTGATATTTAATTTAAAGTATATAAAATGTATTTGGTGTACTTTTAGTTAATGTTATATGTACAATATATGAAATATATTTAGTGTACATTTTGATATTTTATGTACTGTATATAAGATATATTTGGGGTCCTTTTGATATTTTATGTAAATTATATAATATATATTTGGTGTTGATTGTGATATTTTACATATGGTATGTAATATATATTTACTATAAATTTGATATTTTATTTACAGTATATAAAATGTATTTGGTGTACTTTTAGTTAATATTATATGTACAATATATGAACTATATTTACTGTACTTTGTGATATTTTATGTACAGTATGTAAGATATATTTGGTGTCATTTTCATATTTTATGTAAATTATATAATGTATATTTGGTGTAGTTTTTGATATTTTACATAGGGTGTGTAGTATATATTTACTGCCTTTTTGATATTTTATTTACAGTATATATTATACATTTGGTGTAATTTTTGGCATTTTATGTACAGTATATTAAATATAATTACTGTAGGTTTTCATAGTTTATTTACAGTATATATAACACATATTTGGTGTACTTTTTGATATTTTATGTACATTATGTAATATATATTTACTGTACTTTTTGATATTTAATTTACAGTATATAAAATGTATTTGGTGTACTTTTAATTAATATTATATGTACAATATATGAAATATATTTACTGTATATTTTGATACTTTATGTAGAGTATATAAGGTATATTGGGTGTCCTTTTGATATTTTATGTAAATTACATTATATATATTTGGTGTAGTTTGTGATATTTTACATAGGGTTTGTAATATATATTTACTGTACTTTTTGGTATTTTATTTACAGTAAATAACATACATTTGGTGTAATTTTTGATATTTTATGTACAGTATATTAAGATAATTACTGTAGTTTTTGATAGTTTATTTACAGTATATATAAAAAATATTTGGTGTACATTTTGATATTTTATGTACAGTATGTGATATATATTCACTGTAATTTTTGATATTTTATTTACACTATAAAATGTATTTGGTGTACTTTTAGTTAATATTATATGTACAATATATGAAATATATTTACTGTAGTTTTTGATATTTTACGTACAGTATATAAGATATATTTGGTGTCTTTCCGATATTTTTTGTAAATTGTATAATAAATATTTCGTGTAACTTTTGATATTTTACATAGGGTGTGTAATATATATTTACTGTATTTTGGATATTTTATTTACACTATATAATCTACATTTGGAGTAAATTTTGATATTTTATTTACAGTATATTAAATATAACTACTGTAGTTTGTGATAGTTTATTTACAGTATATATTCCACGTATTTGGTGTACTTATTGATATTTTATGTACAGTATGTAATATATATTTTCTGAACTTTTTGATACTTTATTTACAGTATATCAAATGTATTTGGAGTACTTTTAGTTAATATTATATGTACAATATATGAAATATATTTACAGTAATTTTTGATATTTTATTTACAGTATATAATATATATTTGGTGTACTTTTGATATTTTATGTAAATTATATAATATATATTTGGTGTAGTTTTTGATATTTTACATAGTGTGCGTAATATAGATTTACTGTCCTTTTTCATATTTTTTTTAGAGTATATGATATACATTTGGTGTAATTTTTGATATTTTATAGAGAGTATATTAAATGAAATTACTGTAGTTTTTGATAGTTTATTTATAGTATATATAACACATATTTGGTGTACTTTTTGATATATTATGTACAGTATATAATATATATTTACTGTATTATTTGATATTTTATTTACACTATATAAAATATATTTGGTCTACTTTTAGTTAATATTATATGTACAATATATGAAATATATTTACTGTACTTTTTGATATTTTAAGTACGGTGTATAAGATATATATGGTGTACATTTGATATTTCATGTAAATTATATAATATATATTGGCAGTTTTTGATATTTTACATAGAGTGTAATACATATTTACTCTCTTTTTCATATTTTTTTACAGTATATAATATACATTGGGTGTAATTTTTGATATTTTATGTACAGTATATTGAATATAATTACTGTAGTTTTTGATAGTTTATTTAGAGTTTATATAACACATATTTGGTGTACATTTTGATATTTTATGCACAGTATGTAATATATATTTACTGTACATTTTGATATTTTATTTACAGTATATAAAATGTATTTGGTGTACTTTTAGTTAATATTATACGTACAATATATGAAATATATTTACTGTACGTTTTGATATTTTATGTACAGTATATAAGATATATTTGGTGTCCTTTTGATATTTTATGTAAATTATATAATATATATTTGGTGTAGTTTCTAATATTTTACATAGGGTGTGTAATATATATTTACTGTCCTTTTTGATATTTTATTTACAATATATAATATACATTTGGTGTAATTTTTGATATTTTATGTACAGTATATTAAATATAATTACAGTAGATTTTGATAGTTTATTCACCGTATATATAACACATATTTGGTGTACTTTTTGATATTTTATGTACAGTACGTATTATATATTTACTGTATTTTCTGATATTTTATTTACAGTATATAAAATGTATTTGGTGTAATTTTAGTTAATATTATATGTACAATATATGAAATATATTTACTGTAGTTTTTGATATTTTATGTACAGTATATAAGATATATTTGGTGTCCTTCCGATATTTTTTGTAAATTATATAATATATATTTGGTGTAATTTTTGATATTTTACTTAGGGTGTGTAATATATATTTACTGTATTTTGCATATTTTATTTACACTATATAATGCACATTTGGAGTAATTTTTGATATTTTATGTACAGTATATTAGATATAATTACTGTAGTTTTTGATAGTTTATTTACAGTATATATAACACATATTTGGTGTACTTTTTGGTATTTTATGTACAGTATGTAATATATATTTACTGCATTTTTGATATTTAATTTACACTATATAAAATGTATTTCGTGTACTTTCAGTTAATATTATATGTACAAAATATGAAATATATTTACTGTATTTTTGATATTTTATGTAGAGTATATAAGATATATTTGGTGTCCTTTTGATATTTTATGTAAATTATATGATACATATTTGGTGTAGTATTTTATATTTTACATAGTGTGTGTCATATATATTTACTGTCCTTTTTGATATTTTATTTACAGTATATAATATACATTTGGTTTAATTTTTGATATTTTATGTACAGTATATTAAATATAATTACTGTAGTTTTTGATAGTTTATTTACAGTATATGTAACACATATTTAGTGTACTTTTTGATATTTTAAGTACAGTATGTAAAATATATTTACTGTATGTTTTGATAGTTTATTTACAGTGTATAAAATGTGTTTGGTGTCCTTTTAGATAATATTATATGTACAATATATGAAATATATATACTGTACATTTTGATATTTTATGTACACTATATAAGATATATTTGGTGTCCTTTTGATATTTTATGTAAATTATATAATATATATTTGGTGTAGTTTTTGATATTTTACATAGGGTGTGTAGTATATATTTACTGTATTTTTGATATTTTATTTGCAGTATATATTATACATTTGGTGTAATTTTAGGTATTTTATGTACAGTATATTAAATATAATTACTGTAGATTTTGATAGTGTATTTACAGTATATATAACACATATTTGGTGTACTTTTTGATATTTTATGTACAGTATGTAATATATATTTACTGAACTTTTTGATATTTAATTTACAGTATATAAAATGTATTTGGTGTACTTTTAGTTAATATTATATGTACAATATATGAAATATATTTACTGTACCTTTTGATATTTTATGTACAGTATATAAGATATATTTGGTGTCCTTTTGATAATTTATGTAAATTATATAATATATATTTGGTGTAGTTTTTGATATTTTACATAGTGTGTGTCATATATATTTACTGTCCTGTTTGATATTTTATTTACAGTATATAATATACATTTGGTGTAATTTTTGATATTTTATATACTGTATATTAAATATAATTTCAGTAGTTTTTGAGAGTTTATTTACAGTATATATAACACATATTTGGTTTACTTTTTGATATTTTATGTACAGTATGTAATATATATTTACTGTACATTTTGATATTTTATTTACAGTATATAAAATGTATTTGGTGTACTTTTAGTTAATATTATATGTACAATATATGAAATATATTTACTGTACTTTTTGATATTTTATGTACACTATATAAGATATATATGGTGTCATTTTCATATTTTATGTAAATTATATAATGTATATTTGGTGTAGTTTTTCATATATTACATAGGGTGTGTAGTATATATTTACAGTCTTTTTGATATTTTATTTACAGTTTATATTATACATTTGGTGTAATTTTTGGCATTTTATGTACAGTATATTAAATATAATTACTGTAGATTTTCATAGTTTATTTACAGTATATATAGCACATATTTGGTGTACTTTTTGATAATTTATGTACAGTCTGTAATATATATTTATTGTAATTTTTGATATTTTATTTACAGTATATAAAATGTATTTGGTGTACTTTTAGTTAATATTATATGTACAATATATGAAATATATTTACTGTACTTTTTGATATTTTATGTACAGTATATAAGTTATATTTCGTGTCCTTTTGATATTTTATGTAAATTATATAATATACATTTGGTGTAGTTTGTGATATTTTACATAGGGTGTGTAATATATATTTACTGTAATTTTTGATATTTTATTTAGAGTAAATAATATACATTTGGTGTAATTTTTGATAGTTTATGTACAGTATATTAAATATAATTACTGTAGTTTTTGATAGTTTATTTACAGTATATATAACATATATTTAGTTTACTTTTTGATATTTTATGTACAGTATGTAATATATATTTACTGTGTTTTGGATATTTTATTTACAGTATATAAAATGTATTTGGTGTACTTTCAGTTAATATTATATGTACAATATATGAAATATATTTACTGTACATTATGATATTTTATGTACAGTATATAAGGTATATTTGGTGTCCTTTTGATACTTTATGTAAATTATATAATATATATTTGGTGTAGATTGTGATATTTTACATAGGGTGTGTAATATATATTTACTGTAATTTTTGATATTTTATTTAGAGTAAATAATATACATTTGGTGTAATTTTTGATATTTTATGTACAGTATATTAAATATAATTAGTGTAGTTTTTGATAGTTTATTTACAGTATATATAACATTTGGTATACTTTTTGATATTTTACGTACAGTATGTAATATATATTTACTGTACTTTTTGGTATTGTATTTACAGTATATAAAATGTATTTGGTGTACTTTTAGTTAATATTATATGTACAATATATGAAATATATTTACTGTACATTATGATATTTTATGTACAGTATATAAGGTATATTTGGTGTCCTTTTGATATTTTATGTAAATTATATAATATATATTTGGTGTAAATTGTGATATTTTACATAGGGTGTGTAATATATATTTACTGTACTTTTTGATATTTTATTTACAGTAAATAATATACATTTGGTGTAAATTTTGATATTTTATTTACAGTATATTAAATATAATTACTGTAGTTTTTGATAGTTTATTTACAGTATATATGATACATATTTGGTGTACTTCTTGATATTTTATGTACAGTATGTAATATATATTTACTGTAATTTTTGATATTTTATTTACACTATATAAAATGTATTTGTTGTACTTTTAGTTAATATTATATGTACAATATATGAAATAAATTTACTGTACTTTTTGATATTTTATGTACAGTATATAAGATATATTTGGTTTCCTTTTGATATTTTATGTAAATTAAATAATATATATATGGTGTAGATTGTGATATTTTACATATGGTGCGTAATATATATTTACTGTACTTTTTGATATTTTATTTACAGTATATAATATACATTGGGTGTAATTTTTGATATTTTATGTACAGTATATTAAATATAATTGCTGTAGATTTTATAGTTTAGTTATAGTATATATAACACATATTTGGTATACTTCTTGATATTTTCTGTACAGTATGTAATACATATTTACTGTACTTTTTGTTATTTTATTTGCACTATATAAAATGTATTTGGTGTACTTTTAGTTAATATTATATGTACAATATATGAAATATATTTACTGTACTTTCTCATATTTTATGTACAGCATATAAGATATATTTGGTGTCCTTTTGATATTTTATTTAAATTATATAATATATATATGGTGTAGATTGTGATATTTCACGTATGGTGTGTAATATATATTTACTGTACTTTTTGATATTTTATTTACAGTAAATAATATACATTTGGTGTAATTTTTGATATTTTATGTACAGTATACTAAATATAATTATTGTAGTTTTTGATAGTTTATTTACAGTATATATAACACATATATGGTGTACATTTTGATATTTTATGTACATTATGTAATATATATTTACTGTACAATTGGATAGTTATTTATAGTATATAAAATGTATTTGGTGTACTTTAAGTTAATATTATATATACATTATATGAAACATATTTACTGTACTTTTTGATGTTTTATGTACAGTATATAATATCTATTTGGTGTACTTTTGATATTTTATGTAAATTATATAATATATATTTGGCGTAGTTTTTGATATTTTACATAGGGTGTGTAATATATATTTACTGTAATTTTAGATTTTTTTTACAGTGTATAGTACGCATTTCGTGTATTTTTTGATATTTTATGTACAGTATATTAAATATAATTACTGTAGTTTTTGATTGTTTATTTACAGTATATATAACACATATTTGGTGTACTTTTTGATATTTTATGTACAGTATGTAATATATATTTACTGTGATTTGGATATTTTATTTACAGTATATAAAATGTATTTGGTGTACTTTCAGTTAATATTATATGTACAATATATGAAATAGATTTACTGTGCATTTTTATATTTTATGTACAGTATATAATATATATTTGGTGTACTTTTGATATTTTATGTAAATTATATAACATATATTTGGTGTAGTTTTTGATATTTTACATAGAGTGTGTAATAAATATTTACTGTACTATTTGATATTTTATTTACAGTATATAATATGCATTTAGTGTAATTTTTAATATTTTATGTACAGTATATTAAATATAATTACTGTAGTTTTTATAGTTTATTTACAGTATATATAACACGTATTTGTGATCTTTTTGATATTTTATGTACAGTATGTAATATATATTTACTGTACCTTTGGATATTTTATTACAGTATATAAAATGTATTTGGTGTACTTTTAGTTAATATTATATGTACAATATTTGCAATATATTTACTGTACTTTTTGATATTTTATGTACAGTATATAATATACATTTAGTGTACTTTTGATATTTTATGTAAATTATATAATATATATTTGGCGTAGTTTTTGATATTTTACATAGAGTGGGTAATATATATTTACTGTAATTTTAGATTTTTTACAGTATATAGTATATATTTCGTGTAATTTTTCATATATTATGTACAGTATATAATATATATTTGGTGTACTTTTGATATTTTATGTAAATTATATAACATATATTTGGTGTAGTTTTTGATATTTTACATAGAATGTGTAATAAATATTTACTGTACTATTTGATATTTTATTTAACGTATATAATATGCATTTAGTGTAATTTTCCATATTTTATGTACAGTGTATTAGATATACTTACTGTAGTTTTTATATTTTATTTACAGTATACATAACACATATTTGGTGTACTTTTTGTTATTTTATGTACAGTATGTAATATATATTTACTGTACTATTGGATAATTTATTTACCGTATATAAAATGTATTTGGTGTACTTTTAGTTAATATTATATGTACAATATATGAAATATATTTACTGTACTTTTTGATATTTTATGTACAATATATAAGATATATTTGGTGTCCTTTTGATATTTTATATAAATTATATAATATATATTTGGTGTAGATTGTGATATTTTACATATGGTGTGTAATATATATTTACGGTACTTTTTGATATTTTCTTTACACTATATAAAATGTATTTGGTGTACTTTTAGATAATATTATATGTACAATATATGAAATATATTTACTGTACATTTTGATATTTTATGTACAGTCTATAAGCTATATTTGGTGTCCTTTCGATATTTTATGTAAACTATATAATATATATTTGGTGTAGATTGTGATATTTTACATATGGTGTGTAATATGTATTTACTGTATTTTTGATATTTTATTTACAGTAAATAATATACATTTGGTGTAATATTTGATATTTTATGTACAGTATGTTAAATATAATTACTGTAGTTTTTGATAGTTTATTTACAGTATATATAACACATATTTGGTGTACTTTTTGATATTTTATGTACAGTATGTAATATATATTTACTGTAATTTTTGATATTTTATTTACAGTATATAAAATGTATTTGGTGTACTTTTAGTTAATATTATATGTACAATATACGAAATATATTTACTGTACATTTTCATATTTTATGTACAGTATATAAGGTACATTTGGTGTCCTTTTGATATTTTAAGTAAATTATATAATATATATTTGGTGTAGTTTGTGATATTTTACATAGGGTGTGTAATATATATTTACTGTAATTTTTGGTATTTTATTTACAGTAAATAATATACATTTGGTGTAATTTTTGATATTTGATGTACAGTATATTAAATATAATTAATGTAGTTTTTGGCAGTTTATTAACAGTATATATAACACATATTTGGTGTAGTTTTTAATATTTTATGTACAGTATGTAATATATATTCACTGTAATTTTAGATATTTTATTTACACTATATAAAATGTATTTGGTGTACTCTTAGTTAATATTATATGTACAATATTTGAAATATATTTACTGTACTTTTTGATATTTTATGTACAGTATATAAGGTATGTTTGGTGTCCTTTTGATATTTTATATAAATTATATAATATATATTTGGAGTAGTTTGTGATATTTTACATAGGGTGTGTAATATATATTTACTGTACTTTTTGGAATTTTCTTTACAGTAAATAATATACATTTTGTGTAATTTTTGATATTTTATGTACAGTATATTAAATATAATTACTGTAGTTTTTGGCAGTTTATTAACAGTATATATAACACATATTTGGTGTACTTTTTGATATTTTATGTACAGTATGTAATATATATTCACTGTAATTTTTGATATTTTATTTACACTATATAAAATTTATTTGGTGTACTTTTAGTTAATATTATATGTACAATATATGAAGTATATTTACTGTACTTTTTGATATTTTATGTACAGTATATAAGATATATTTGGTGTCCTTTTGATATTTTATGTAAATTATATCATATATTTGGTGCAGATTGTGATATTTTACATATGGTGTGTAATATATATTTACTGTACTTTTTGATATTTTCTTTACACTATATAAAATGTATTTGGTGTACTTTTAGTTAATATTATATGTACAATATATGAAATATATTTACTGTACATTTTGATATTTTATGTACAGTATATAAGATATATTTGGTGTCCTTTCGATATTTTATGTAAACTATATAATATATATTTGGTGTAGATTGTGATACTTTACATATGGTGTGTAATATATATTTACTGTACATTTTGATATTTTATGTACAGTAAAGAAGATATATTTGGTGTCCTATTGATATTTTTTCTAAATTATATAATATTTGTTTGGTGTAGTTTTTGATACTTTACATAGGGTGTGTCATATATATTTACTGTCTTTTTGATATTTTATTTACAGTATATAATAAACATTTGGTGTCATTACTGATATTTTATGTACAGTATAATAAATAAAATTACTGTAGTTTTTCATAGTTTATTCACAGTATATATAACACATATTTGGTGTACTTTTTACATTTTGATATTTTATTTACAGTATATAAAATGTATTTGGTGTACTTTTAGTTAATATTATATGAACAATATATGAAATATATTTAAGGTACTTTTTGATATTTTATGTACAGTAAAGAAGCTGTATTTGGTGTCCGTTTGATATTTTATGTCAATTATATAATATATATTTGGTGTAGTTTTTGATATTTTACATAGGGTGTGTAATATATATTTACTGTCCTTTTTGATATTTTATTTACAGTATATAATATACATTTGGTGTAATTTTTGATATTTTATGTACATTACATTAAATATAATTTCTGCAGTGTTTGATAGTTTATTTACAGTATATATAACACATATTTGGTGTACTTTTTGATATTTTATGTACAGTATGTAATATATATTTACTGTACTTTTTGATATTTTATTTACACTATATAAAATATATTTGGTGTACTTTTAGTTAACATTATATGTACAATATATGAAATACATTTGCTGTACTTTTTGATATTTCATGTACAGTATATAATATATATTTGGTGCCCCTTTCATATTTTATGTCATTTATATAATATACATTTGGTGTAATTTTTGATATTTTATGTACAGTACATTAAATATAATTACTGCAGTTTTTGATAGTTTATTTACAGTATATATAACACATATTTGGTGTACATTTTTATATTTTATGTACATTATGTAATATATATTTACTGTAATTTTGATATTTCATTTACAGTATATAAAATGTATTTGGTGTACTTTTAGTTAATATTATAAGTACAATATTTGCAATACATTTACTATACTTTTTGATATTTTATGTACATTATATAAAATATATTTGGTGTACTTTGATATTTTATGTAAATTATATAATATATATTTGGTGTAGTTTTTGATATTTTACATAGAGTGTGTAATATATATTTACAGTAATTTTAGATTTTTTTACAGTATATAGCATACATTTCGTGTAATTTTTGATATTTTATGTACAGCATATAATATATATTTGGTGTACATTTGATATTTTATGTAAATTATATAACATACATTTGGTGTAGTTTTTGATATTTTACATAGAGTGTGTAATAAATATTTACTGTACTATTTGATATTTTATTTACAGTATATAATATGCATTTAGTGTAATTTTTGATATTTTACGTACAGTATATTAAATATAATTATTGTAGTTTTTATGGTTTATTTACAGTATATACAACACATATTTGGTGTACTTTTTGATATTTTGTGTACAGTATGTAATATATATTTACTGTACTTTTGGATATTTTATTTACAGTATATAAAATGTATTTGGTGTACTTTCAGTTAATATTATATGTACAATATTTGCAATATATTTACTGTACTTTTTGATATTTTATGTACAGTATATAATATATATGTGGTGTACTTTTGATATTTTATGTAAATTATATAACATATATTTGGTGTAGTTTTTGGTATTTTAGATAGAGTGTGTAATATATATTTACTGTCGTTTTTCATATTTTATTTACAGTATATAATATGCATTTAGTGTAATTTTTGATATTTTATGTACAGTATATTAAATTTAATTACTGTAGTTTTTGATAGCTTATGTACAGTATATATAACACATATTTGTTGTACTTTTTGATATTTTATGTACAGTATGTAATATATATTTACGGTACTATTGGATATTTTATTTACACTATATAAAATATATTTGGTGTACTTTTAGTTAATATTATATAGACAATATATGAAATATATTTACTGGACTTTTTGATATTTTATGTACAGTATATTATATCTATTTGGTGTACTTTTGATAGTTTATGTAAATTATATAACATATATTTGGTGTAGTTTTTGATATTTTACAAAGATTGTGTAATATATATTTACTGTAATTTTAGATTTTTTTTAAAGTATATAGTATACATTTCGTGTAATTTTTCATATTTTATGTACAGTATATTAAATAAAACTTCTGTATTTCTTGAATGTTTATTTACAGTATATATAACACATATTTGGTGTATTTTTTGATATTTTATGTACATTATGTAATATATATTTACTGTGTTTTGGATATTTTATTTACAGTATGTAAAATGTATTTGGTGTACATATAATATTATATGTAAAATATATGAAATATATTTACTCTAGATTTTGATATTTTATGTAGAGTATATAATATGTATTTGGTGTACTGTTGATATTTTCTGTAAATTATATAATATATATTTGGTTTAGTTTTTGATATTTCCGGTACAGTGTGTAATATATATTTTTTGTGTGTCGTATATATTTACTGTCCTTTTTGATATTTTATCTACAGTGTATATTATACGTTTGGTGTAATTTTTGATATTTTATGTACAGTATATGAAATATTATTACTGTAGTTTTTGACAGTTTATTTACAGTATGTATAACACATATTTGGTGTACTTTTTGATAACTGTAGTTCAGTATGTAATATATATTTACTGTACTTTTTGATATTTCAGTTACAGTATATAAAATGTATTTGGTGTACTTGTAGTTAATATTATGTGTACAATATATGAAATATATTTACTGTACTTTTTGATATTTTATGTACAGTATATAATATATATTTGGTGTCCTTTTGATATTTTATGTAAATTATATAATATATATTTGGTGCAGTTTTTGATATTTTACGTAGAGTGTGTAATAAATATTTACTGTACTATTTGATATTTTATTTACAGTATATAATATGCATTTAGTGTAATTTTTGATATTTTATGTACAGTGTATTAAATATAATTACTGTAGTCTTTTTAGTTTATTTACAGTATATATAACACATATTTGGTGTACTTTTTGATATTTTATGTACAGTATGTAATATATATTTACTGTACTATTGGATAATTTATATACAGTGTATAAAATGTATTTGGTGTACTTTTAGTTAATATTATATGTACAATATATGAAATATATTTACTGGACTTTTTGATATTTTATGTACAGTATATAATATCAATTTGTTGTACTTTTGATATTTTATGTAAATTAGATAATATATATTTGGTGTAGTTTTTGATATTTTACATAGAGTGTGTAATATATATTTTCTGTAACTTTAGATTTTTTTATAGTATATAGTATACATTTCGTGTAATTTTTGATATTTTATGTACAGTATATTAAATATAATTACTGTAGTTTTTGATTGTTTATTTACAGTATATATAACACATATTTGGTGTACTTTTTGATATTTTATGTACAGTATGTAATATATATTTACTGTGCTTTTGGATATTTTATTTACAGTAGATGAAATGTATTTGGTGTACTTTCAGTTAATGTTATATATACAATATATGAAATAGGTTTACTGTGCATTTTGATATTTTATGTACAGTATATAATATATATTTTGTGTACTTTTGATATTTTATGTAAATTATATAACATGTATTTGGTGGTTTTTGATATTTTACATAGAGAGTGCAATAAATATTTGCTGTACTATTTCATATTTTATTTACAGTATATAATATGCATTTAGTGCAATTTTTGATATTTTATGTACAGTATATTAAATATAATTACTGTAGTTTTTGATAGCTTATTTACAGTATATGTAACACATATTTTGTGTACTTTTTGATATTTTATGTACAGTATGTAATATATATTTACTGTACTTTTAGATTTTTTTTACAGTATATACAATGTACTTAGTGTACTTTATTAAATATTATATGTACAATATATGAAATATATTTACTGTACATTTTCATATTTTATGTACAGTATATAAAATATATTAAGTGTACTTTTGATATTTTATGTAAATTATAAAATATATTTTTTGTGTAGTGTTTGATGTTTTAAATAGAATGTGTAATATATTTTTACTGTAGTTTTTGATATTTTATTTACAGTATATAATATACTTTTTGTGTAATATTTGATATTTTATGTACAGTATATTAAATATAATTACTGTAGTTTTTATAGTTTATTTTCAGTATATATAACACATATTTGGTGTACTTTTTGATATTTTATGTACAGTTTGTAATATATATTTACTGTACTTTTGGATATATTATTTACAGTATATAAAATATATTTGGTGTACGTTTAGTTAATATTATATGTACTATATTTGCAATATATTTACTGTACTTTTTGATATTTTATGTACAGTATATAATATATATTTGGTGTACATTTGATATTTTATGTAAATTATATAATATATATTTGGCGTAGTTCTTGATATTTTACATGGAGTGTGTAACATATATTTTCTGTAATTTTAGATTTTTTTTACAGTATATAGTATACATTTCGTGTAATTTTTGATATTTTATGTACAGTATATTAAATATAATTACTGTAATTTTTGATTGTTTATTTACAGTATATATAACACATATTTGGTGTAGTTTTTGATAGTTTACATAGAGTGTGTAATAAATATTTACTGTACTATTTGATATTTTATTTACAGTATATAATAAGCATTTAGTGTAATTTTTGATATTTTATGTACAGTATAGGAAATATAATTGCTGTAGCTTTTATAGTTTATTTACAGTACATATAACACATATTTGGTGTACTTTTTGATATTTTATGTACAGTATGTAATATATATTTACTGTACTACTGGATATTTTATTTACTGTATATAAAATGTATTTGGTGTACTATTAGTTAATATTATATGTACAATATATGAAATATATTTACTGGACTTTTTAATATTTTATGTACAGTATATAATCTCTATTTGGTGTACTTTTGATATTTTATGTAAATTATATAATATATATTTGGCGTAGTTTTTGATATTTTTCATAGAGTGTGTAATATATATTTACTGTAACTTTAGATTTTTTTTACAGTATATATTATACATTTCGTGTAATTTTTGATATTTTATGTGCAGTATATTAAATATAATTACTGTAGCTTTTGATTGTTTATTTACAGTATATATAACACATATTTGGTGTACTTTTTGGTATTTTTTGTAGAGTATGTAATATATATTTACTGTGCTTTTGGATATTTTATTTTCAGTATATAAAATGTTTTTGGTGTACTTTATTTAATACTATATGTACACTATATGAAATAGATTTACTGTACATTTTCATATTTTATGTACAGTATATAAAATATATTAAGTGTACTTTTGATATTTTGTTTAAATTATAAAGTATATTTTTGGTGTAGTTTTTGATATTTTAAAAAGAATGTGTAATATATATTTACCGTAATTTTTGATATTTTATTTACACTATATAATATACATTTTGTGTAATTTTTGATATTTTATGTACAGTGTATTAAATATAGTTACTGTAGTTTTTATAGTTTATTCACAGTATATATAACACCTATTTGGTGTACTTTTTGATATTTTATGTACAGTATGTAATATATATTTACTGTTCTTTTGGATATTTTATTTACAGTATATAAAATGTATTTTTGTACTTTTAGTTAATATTATATGTACAATATTTGCAATATATTTACTGTCCTTTTTGATATTTTATGTACAGTAAATAATATATATTTGGTGTAGTTTTGATATTTTATGTAAATTATATAATATATATTTGGCGTAGTTTTTGATAATTTGCATAGTGTGTGTAATATATATTTACTGTAATTTTAGATTTTATTTACAGTATATGGTATACATTTCGTGTAATTTTTGATATTTTATGTACAGTAAATAATATATATTTGGTGTACTTTTGATAGTTTATGTAAATTATATAACATATATTTGGTGTAGTTTTTGATATTTTACATAGAGTGTGTTATAAATATTTACTGTAATATTTGATATTTTATTTACAGTATATAGCATGCATTTAGTTTAATTTTTGATATTTTATGTACATTATATTAAATATAATTACTGTAGTTATTATAGTTTATTTAGAGTATATATAACACATATTTGGTGTACTTTTTGATATTTTATGTACAGTATGTAATATATATTTACTGTACTATTGGATATTTTATTTACAGAATAAAAAACGTATTTGGTGTTCCTTTAGTTAATATTATATGTACAATATATGAAATATATTTACTGTACTTTTTGATATTTTATGTACTGTATATAGTATCTATTTGGTGTACTTTTTATATTTTCTGTAAATTAGATAATATATATTTGACGTAGTTTTTGATATTTTACATAGAGTGTGTAATATATATTTACTGTAACTTTAGATTTTTTTACAGTATATAGTATACATTTCGTGTAATTTTTGATATTTTATGTACAGTATATTAAATACAATTACTGTAGTTTTTGATTGTTTATTTACAGTATATATAACACATATTTGGTGTACATTTTGATATTTTATGTACACTATGTAATATATATTTACTGTGCTTTTGGATATTTAATTTACAGTACGTAAAATGTATTTGGTGTACTTTCAGTTAATGTTATATGTACAATATATGAAATAGGTTTAGTGTGCATTTTGATATTTTATGTACAGTATATAATATATATTTTGCGTACTTTTGATATTTTATCTAAATTATATAACATGTATTTGGTGTAGTTTTTGATATATACATAGAGCGTGTAATAAATATTTGCTGTACTATTTGATATTTTATTTACAGTATATAATATGCATTTAGTGTAATTTTTGATATTTTATGTACAGTATATTAAATATAATTACTATAGTTTTTGATAGCTTATTTACAGTATATATAACACATATTTTGTGTACTTTTTGATATTTTATGTACAGTATGTAATATATATTTACTGTACTTTTGGAAATTTTTTTTACAGTATATAAAATGTATTTGGTGTACTTTATTAAATATTATATGTTCAATATATGAAATATATTTACTGTACATTTTCATATTTTATGTACAGTATATAAAATATATTAAGTGTACTTTTGATATTTTATGTAAATTATAATATATATTTTTGGTGTAGTGTTTAATATTTTAAATAGAATGTGTAATATATATTTACTGTAATTTTTGTTATTTTATTTACAGTATATAATATACATTTTGTGTAATTTTTGATATTTTATGTACAGTATATTAAATATAATTACTGTAGCTTTCATAGTTTATTTACAGTATATATAACACATATTTGGTGTACTTTTTGCATTTTGATATTTTATTTACAGTATATAAAATGTATTTTGTGTACTTTTAGTTAATGTTATATGTACAATATATGAAATGTATTTACTGTACTTTTTGATATTTTATGTACAGTATATAAGTTATATTTGGTGTCCTTTTGATATTTTATGTAAATTATATAATATATATTCGGTGTAGATTTTGATATTTTACATTGGGTGTGTAGTATATATTTACTGTCCTTTCTGATATTTTATTTACAGTATATAATATACGTTTGGGGTAATTTTTGATATTTTATGTACAGTATATTAAATATAAGTACTGTAGTTTTTGATAGTTTATTTACAGTATATATAACACATGTTTGGTGTACTTTTTGATATTTTATGTACAGTATGTAATATATATTTACTGTACTTTTTGATATCTTATTTACAGTATATAAAATGTATTTGGTGTACTTTTAGTTAATATTATATGAACAATATATGAAATATATTTACTGTACATTTTGATATTTTATGTACAGTAAAGAAGATGTATTTCGTGTCCCTTTGATATTTTTTCTAAATTATATAATATATCTTTGGTGTAGTTTTTGATATTTTACATAGGGTGTCTAATATAAATTTACTGTACTTTTTGATATTTTATTTACAGTATATAATATACATTTGGTGTAATTTTGGATGTTTTATGTACAGTATATTAAATATAATTGCGGCAGTGTTTGATAGTTCATTTACAGTATATATAACACATATTTGGTGTACTTTTTGGTATTTCATGTACAGTATGTAATATATATTTACTGTACTTTTTGATATTTTATTTACACTATATAGAATATATTTGGTGTACTTTTAGTTAACATTATATGTACAATATATGAAATATATTTGCTGTAATTTTTGATATTTCATGTACAGTATATAATATATATTTGGTGTCCTTTTTATATTTTATGTCAATTATATAATATATATTTGGTGTAGTTTTTGATATTTTACACAGAGTGTAATATGTATTTACTGTCCTTTTTCATATTTTATTTAGAGTATATAATATACATTTGGTGTAATTTTTGCTATTTTAAGTACAGTATATTTAATATAATTACTGTAGTTTTTGATAGTTTATTTACAGTATATAACACATATTTGGTTTACTTTTTGATATTTTATGTAGAGTATGTAATATATATTTACTGTATTTTGATATTTTATTTAGAGTATATAAAATGAATTTGGTGTAGTTTTAGTTAATATTATATGTACAATATATGAAATATATTTACTGTATTTTGATATTTTATGTACAGTATATAAGATATATTTGGTGTCCTTTTGATATTTTATGTAAATAATATAATATATATTTGGTGTAGTTTTTGATATTTTACATAGGATGTGTCATATATATTTACTGTCCATTTACATATTTTATTTAGAGTTTATAATATACATTTGGTGTAATTTTTGATATTTTATGTACAGTATATTAAATAAAATTACTGTATTTTGTGATTGTTAATTTACAGATTATATAACACATATTTGGTGTACTTTTTGATATTTTATGTACAGTATGTAACATATATTTACTGTACTTTTTGAAATTTTATTTACAGTATATAAAATGTATTTGGTGCACTTTTAGTTAATATTATATGAACACTATATGAAATATATTTACTGTACTTTTTGATATTTTATGTACAGTAAAGAAGATATATTTGGGGTCCTTTTGGTATTTTTTCTAAATTATATAATATATGTTTGGTGTAGTTTTTGATACTTTACATAGGATGTGTCATATATATTTACTGTCCATTTACATATTTTATTTAGAGTATATAATATACATTTGGTGTAATTTTTGATATTTTATGTAAACTATATTAAATATAATTACTGTAGTTTTTGATAGTTTTTTTACAGTATGTATAACAAATATTTGGTGTATTTTTTGATATTTTATGTACAGTATGTAATATATATTTACTGAAATTTTGAAATATTATTTACAGTATATAAAATGTATTTGCTGTACTTTTAGTTAATATTATATGTACAATATATGAAACAAATTTACTATAGTTTTTGATATTTTATGTACAGTATATAAGATATATTTGGTGTCCTTTTGGTATTTTATGTAAATTATATAATATATATTTGGTGTAGTTTTTGATATTTTACATAGGGTGTGTCATATATATTTACCGTCCTTTTTGATATTTTCTTTACACTATATAATATACATTTGGTGTAATTTTTGATATTTTATGTACAGTATATTAAATATAATTACTGTAGTTTTTGATAGTTTATTTACAGTATATATAACACATATTTGGTGTACAGTTTGATATTTTATGTACAGTATGTAATATATATTTACTGTATTTTTCATATTTTATTTACAGTATATCAAATGTATTTGGTCTACTTTTAGTTAATATTATATGTACAATATATGAAATATATTTACTGTACTTTTTGATATTTTATGTACAGTATATAAGATATATTTGGTGTCCTTTTGATATTTTATGTCAATTACATAATATATATTTAGTGTAGTTTTGATATTTTACATAGAGTGTAATATATATTTACTGTAATTTTTGATATTTTATTTACAGCATATAATATACATTTAGTGTAATTTTTGATATTTTATGTACAGTATATTAAATATCATTACTGTAATTTTTGATAGTTATTTACAGTATATGTAACACATATTTGGTGTACTTTTTGATATTTTATGTACATTATGTAATATATATTTACTGTAATTTTTGATATTTTATTTACAGTATATAAAGTGTATTTGGTGAACTTTTAGTTAATATTATATGTGCAATATATGAAACATATTTACTGTACTTTTTGATATTTTAAGTAAAGTATATAACACATACTTGGTGTCCTTTTGATATTTTATGTAAATTATATAAGTTAAATTTGTTGTAGTTTTTGATATTTTACATAGGGTGTGTAATATATATTTACCGTCCTTTTTGATATTTTCTTTACACTATATAATATACATTTGGTGTTATTTTTGATATTTTATGTACAGTATATTAAATATAATTACTGTAGTTTTTGATAGTTTATTTACAGTATATATAACACATATTTGGTGTACATTTCGATATTTTATGTGCAGTATGTAATATATATTTACTGTACATTTCGATATTTTATTTACAGTATATGAAATGTATTTGGTGTACTTTTAGTTAATATTATATGTACAATATATGAAATATATTTACTCTACTATTTGATATTTTATATACAGTATATAAGATATATTTGGTGTACTTTTGATATTGTATGTAAATTATATAATATATATTTGGTGTAGTTTGTGATATTTTACATAGGATGTGTAATATATATTTACTGTACTTTTTATATTTTATTTACAGTATATAATATACATTTGGTGTAATTTTTGATATTTTATGTACTGTATATTAAATATAGTTACTGTAGATTTTGATAGTTTATTTACAGTATATATAACACATATTTGGTGTACTTTTTGATATTTTATGTACAGTATGTAATATATATTTACTGTTATTTTGATATTTTATTTACAGTATATAAAATGTATTTGGTGTACTTTTAGTTATTATTATATGTACAATATAGGAAACATATATACTGTAATTTTTGATATTTTATGTACAGTATAGAGGATATATTTTTTGGCCTACTCATATTTTATGTAAATTATATAATATATATTTGGTGTAGTTTTTGATATTTTACATAGGGTGTGTCATATATATTTACTGTACTTTTTGATATTGTATTTACAGTATATTATATGCATTTTGTTTAATTTTTGTATTTTATGTACAGTATATTAAATATAAATACTGCAGTTTATGATAGTTTATTTACAGTATATATAGCACATCTTTTGTGTACTTTTTGAAATTTTATGTACAGTATGTAACATATATTAACTGTACCTTTTGAAATTTTATTTACATTATACAAAATGTATTTGGTGTACTTTTAGTTAATATTATATGTACAATATATGAAATATATTTACTGTACTTTTTGATATTTTATGTACAGTATATTACATATATTTGGTGTCCTTTTCATATTTTATGTGAATCATATAATATATATTTGGTGTAGTTTTTGATAATTTACGTAGAGTCTAATATACATTTACTCTCCTTTTTCATATTTTATTAAGACTATATAATATACATTTGGTGTAATTTTTGATATTTTATATACAGTATATTCAATATAATTACTGTAGTTTTTGATAGTTTATTTACAGTACACATAAAACATATTTGGTCTACTTTTTGATATTTTATGTACAGTATGTGATATAATTACTGTACTTTTTGATATTTTATTTACAGTATATAAAATGTATTTGGTGTACTTTTAGTTAATATTATATATACAGCATATGAAATACATCTACTGTACTTTTTGATATTTTATGTACAGTATATAAGATATATTTGGTGTCCTTTTGATATTTTATGTAAATTATATAATATATATTTGGTGTAGTATTTGATATTTTACATTGCGTGTGTCACATATATTTACTGTCCTTTTTGATATTTTATTTACAGTATATAATATATATTTGGTGTAATTTTGAATATTTTATGTACAGTATACTAAATATAATTACTGTAGTTTTTGATAGTTTATTTACAGTATATATAACACATATTTGGTATAGTTTTTGATATATTATGTACAGTATGTAATATATATTTATTGTACTTTTTGATATTTTATTTAGAGTATATAAAATGTGTTTGGTGTACTTTTAGTTATTATTATATGTACAATATAGGAAACATATATACTGTAATTTTTGATATTTTATGTACAGTATATAGGATATATTTTTTGGCCTACTCATATTTTATGTAAATTATATAATATATATTTGATGTAGATTGTGATATTTTACATATGGTGTGTAATATATATTTACTGTACTTTTTGGTATTTTATTTACAGTAAATGATATACATTTGGTGTAATTTTTGATATTTTATGTACAGTATATTAAATATAAATACTGTAGTTTTTGATAGTTTATTTACATTATATAACACACATTTGGTGTACTTTTTGATATTTTATTTATAGTAAATAATATACTTTTGGTGTAATTTTTGATATTTTATGTACAGTATATTATATATAATTACTGTAGTTTTTGATAGTTTATTTACAGTATATATAACACATATTTGGTGTACTTTTTTATATTTTATGTACTGTATGTAATATATATTTACTGTACTTTTTGATATATTATTTACACTATATAAAATGTATTTGGTGTACTTTTCGTTAATATTATATGTACAATATATGAAATATATTTACTGTACATGTTGATATTTTATGTACAGTATATTAGATATATTTGGTGTCCTTTTGATATTTTATGTAAATTATATAATGTATATTTGGAGTAGATTTTGATATTTTACATATGGTGTGTAATATATATTTACTGTAATTTTGGTATTTTATTTACAGTAAATGATATACATTTGGTGTAATTTTTGATATTTTATGTACAGTATATTAAATATAATTACTGTAGTTTTTGATAGTTTATTTACATTATATAACACACATTTGGTGTACTTTTTGATATTTTATGTTCAGTATGTAGTATATATTCACTGTAATTTTTCATATTTTATTTACACTATATAAAGTTTTTTGGTGTACTTTTAGTTAATATTATATGTACAATATATGAAATATATTTACTGTACTTTTTGATATTTTATGTACAGTATATAGGATATATTTGGTGTCCTTTTGATATTATATGTAAATTATATAATATATATTTGGTGTAGATTGTGATATTTTACATATGGTGTGTAATATATATTTACTGTACTTTTTGAAAGTTTATTTACACTATATAAAATGTATTTGGGGTACTTTTAGTTAATATTATATGTACAATATATGAAATATATTTAGTGTATTTTTGATATTTTATGTACAGTATATAAGATATGTTTGGTGTCCTTTTGATATTTTATGTAAATTATATAATATATATTTGGTGTAGATTGTGATATTTTTCATAAGGTGTGTAATATATATTTACTGTACATTTTGATATTTTATTTACAGTAAATAATATACATTTGGTGTAATTTTTGATATTTTATGTACAGTATATTAAATTTAATTACTGTAGATTTTGATAGTTTATTTACAGTGTATATAACACATATTTGTTGTAGTATTTGATATTTTATGTACAGTATGTAATATATATTCACTGTAATTTTTGATATTTTATTTACACTATGTAAAATGTATTTGGTGTACTTTTAGTAAATATTATATGTGCAATATATGAAATATATTTACTGTACTTTTTGGTATTTTATGTACAGTATATAAGTTACATTTGGTGTACTTTTGATATCTTATGAAAATTATATAATATATATCTGGTGTAGTTTGTGATATTTTACATATGGTGTGTAATATATATTTACTGCAGTTTGTGATATTTTATTTACTGTAAATAACATACATTTGGTGTAATTTTTTATATTTTATGTACAGTATATTAAATATAATTGCTGTAGTTTTTGATAGTTTATTTAGAGTATATATAACACATATTTGGTGTACTTTTTGATAATATATGTACAGTATGTAATATATAGTTACTGTAATTTTTGATATTTTATTTACAGTATATAAAATGTATTTGGTGTACTTTTAGTTAATATTATATGTACAATATATGAAATATATTTACTGTACTTTTTGATATTTTATGTACAGGATATAAGATATATTTGGTGTCCTTTTGATATTTATTGTAAATTTTATAATATATATTTGGTGTAGTTTTTGATATTTTACATAGTGTGTGTCATATATATTCACTGTCCTTTTTGATATTTTATTTACGGTATATAATATACATTTGGTGTGATTTTTGATATTTTATGTACAGTATATTAAATATAATTACTGTAGTTTTTGATAGTTTACAGTATATACAACACATATTTGGTGCACTTTTTGATATTTTATGTACAGTATGTAATATATATTTACTGTAATTTTTGATATTTTATATAGAGTATATAAAATGTATTTGGTGTACTTTTAGTTAATATTATATGTACAATATATGTAATATATTTACTGTACTTTATTATATTTTATGTACAGTATATAAGATATATTTGGTGTTCTGTTGATATGTTATGTAAATTATATAATATATATTTGGTGCAGTTTTTGATATTTTACATAGAGTGTAATATATATTTACTGTAATTTTCATATATTATTTACAGTATATAATTTACATTTGGTGTAATTTTTGATATTTTATGTACTGTATATTAAACATAATTACTGTAGTTTTTGATAGTTTATTTAGAGTATATAAAACACATATTTGGTGTACTTTTTGATATATTATGTACAGTATGGAATGTATATTTACTGTAATTTTTGATATGTTCTTTACAGTATATAAAATGTATTTGGTGTACTTTTAGTGAATAATATATGTACAATATATGAAATATATTTACTGTACTTTTTGATATTTTATGTACAGTATAAAAGATATATTTGGTGTCCTTTTGATATTTTATGTAAATTATATAATATATATTTGGTGTAGTTTTTGATATTTTACATAGGGTGTGTAGTAAATATTTACTGTCCTTTTTGATATTTTATTTACAGTATATGATATTCATTAGCTGTAATTTTTGATATTTTTTGAAAAGTATATTAAATATAATTACTGTAGTTTTTGATAGCTTATTTACAGTATATATAACACATATTTGGTGTACTTTTTGATATTTTATGTACAGTATGTAATTTCTATTTACTGTACTTTTTCATATTTTATTTACAGTATATAAAATGTATTTGGTGTACTTTTAGTTAATGTTATATGTACAATGTATGAAATATATTTACTGTACTTTTTGATATTTATGTACAGTATATAACATATATTTGGTGTCGTTTTGATATTTTATGTAAACTATATAATATATATTTGGTGTGGTTTTTGATATTTTACATAGGGTGTGTAGTATATATTTACTGTCCTTTTTGATATTTTATTTACAGTATATATTATACATTTGGTGTAATTTTTGATATTTTATGTACAGTATATTAAATATAAGTACTGTAGTTTTTGATAGTTTATTAACAGTATATATAACACATATTTGGTGTACTTTTTGATATTTTATGTACAGTATGTAATACATATTTAGTGTACTATTTGATATTTTATTTATACTATATAAAATGTATTTGGTGTACTTTTAGTTAATATTATATGCACAATATATGAAATATATTTACTGTACATTTTGATATTTTATGTGCAGTATATAAGATATATTTGGGGTACTTTTGATATTTTATGTAAATTATGTAATATATATTTGTTGTAGATTGTGATATTTTACATAAGGTGTGTAATATATATTTACTGTACTTTTTGATATTTTATTTACAGTACATAATATACATTTGGTGTAATTTTTGATATTTTATGTACGGAATATTAAATATAATTACTGCAGATTTTATAGTTTATTTACAGTATATATAACACATATTTGGTGTACTTTTTTATATTTTATGTACAGTATGTAATACATATTTACTGTAATTTTTGATATTTTATTTAGAGTATATAAAATGTATTGGGTGTAATTTTAGTTAATATTATATGTACAATATATGAAATATATTTACTGTAATTTTTGATATTTTATGTACAGTATATAAGATATTTGGTGTCCTTTTGATATTTTATGTAAATTATATAATATATATTTGGTGTAGATTGTGATATTTTACATGTGGTGTGTAATATATATTTACTGTACTTTTTGATATTTTATTTACAGTATATAATATACATTTGGTGTAATATTTGATATTTTATGGACAGTACATTAAATATAATTAGTGTAGTTTTTCAAAATTTATTTACAGTATATATAACACATATTTGGGGTACTTTGTGATATTTTATTTACAGTATGTAATATATATTTACTGTACTTTTTGATATTTTATTTACAGTATATAAAATGTATTTGGTGTACTTTTAGTTAATATTATATGTACAATATATGAAATATATTTCCTGTACATTTTGATATTTTATGTACAGTATATAAGATATATTTGGTGTCCTTTTGATATTTTATGTAAATTATATAATATATATTTGGTGTAGTTTTTGATATTTTACATAGGGTGTGTAGTATATATTTCCTGTCCTTTTTGATATTTTATTAACAGTAAATAATATACATTTGGTGTAATTTTTGATATTTTATTTAGAGTATATTAAATATAATTACTGTAGTTTTCGATAGTTTATTTACAGTATATATAACACATATTTGGTGTACTTTTTGATATTTTATGTACAGTATGTAATATATATTTACTGTAATTTTTGATATTTTATTTACAGTATATAAAATGTTTTTGGTGTACTTTTAGTTAATATTATATGTACAATATATGAAAGATATTTACTGTACTTTTTGACATTTTATGTACAGTATATAAGATATATTTGGTGTCCTTTTTATATTTTATTTACATTATATAATATATATTTGGTGTAGTTTGTGATAATTTACATAGGGTGTGTAATATATATTTACTGTACTTTTTGATATTTTATTTACAGTATATTATACATTTGGTGTAATTTTTGATATTTTATGTACAGTATCTTAAATATAATTATTGTAGTTTTTGATAGTTTATTTACAGTATATATAACACATATTTGGTGTACATTTTGATATTTTATTTACAGTATATAATATTCATTTGGTTTAAATTTTGATATTTTATGTGCAGTATATTAAATATAATTACAGTAGTTTTTGATAGTTTATGTACACTATATATAACACATATTTGGTGTACTTTTTGATATTTTATGTACAGTATGTAATATATATATACTATACTATTTGATAATTTATTTACAGTATATAAAATTTATTTGGTGTTCGTTTAGTTAATATTATATGTACAATATATGAAATAAATTTACTGTAAGTTTTGAAATTTTATGTACAGTATAGAAGGTACATTTGGTGTCCTTTTGATATTTGATGTAAATTATATAATATATATTTGGTGTAGATTGAGATATTTTACATATGGTGTGTAATATATATTTACTATTCCTTTTGATATTTTATTTACAGTATATAATGTACATTTGGTGTAATATTTGATATTTTATGTACTGTATATTAAATATAATTACTGTAGTTTTTCATAGTTTATTAACAGTATATATAACACATATTTTGGGTACTCTTGATATTTTATGTACACTATGTAATATATATTTACTGTACATTTTGATATTTTATTTATAATATATAAAATGTATTTGGTGTACTTTCAGTTAATATTATATGTACAATATATGAAATATACATCCTGTACATTTTGATATTTTATGAACAGTATATAAGATATATTTGGTGTCCATTTGTTATTTTATGTAAATTATATAATATATATTTGGTGTAGTTTTTGATATTTTACAGAGGGTGTGTAGTATATATTTACTGTCCTTTTTGATATTTTATTTACAGTATATAGTATACATTTGGTGTAATTTTTGATATTTTATATACAGTATATTAAATATAATTACTGTAGTTTTTGATAGTTTATTTACAGTATATATAACACATATTTGGTTTACTATTTTATATTTTATGAACTGTATTTAATATATATTTACTGTACTTTTTGATATTTTATTTACACTATATAAAATGTATTTGGTGTACTGTTAGTTAATATTATATGTACAATATATGAAATATATTTACTGTACTTTTTGACATTTTATGTAGAGTATATAAGATATATTTGGTGTACTTTTCATATTTTATGTAAATTATATAATATATATTTTGTGTAGATTGTGATATTTTACATATGGTGTGTAATATATATTTACTGCACTTTATGATATTTTATTTACAGTATATAATATACATTTGGTGTAATTTTTCATATTTTATGTACAGTATATTAAATATAATTACTGTAGAATTTATAGTATATTTACAGTATATATAACACATATTTGGTGTAATTTTTGATATTTTATGTACAGTATGTAATACATATTTACTGTATTTTGGATATTTTATTTACAGTATATAAAATGTATTTTGTGTACTTTTAGTTAATATTATATGTACAATATATGAAATATATTTACTGTAATTTTTGATATTTTATGTACAGTATAAAAGATATATTTGGTGTCCTTTTGATATTTTATGTAAATTATATAATATATATTTGGTGTAGTTATTGATATTTTACATAGGGTGTGTAATATATATTTACTGTACTATTGATATTTTATTTACAGTAGATAATATTCATTTGGTGTAATTTTTGATATTTTATGTACAGTATATTAAATATAATTACAGTACTTTTTGATAGTTTATGTACAGTATATATAACAAAAATTTGGTGTACATTTTGATATTTTATGTACAGTATGTAATATATATTTACTGTACTTTTTGATATTTTATTTACAGTATATAAAATGTATTTGGCGTACTTTTAGTTAATATTATATATACAATGTATGAAATATACTTAGTGTACTTTTTGATATTTATGTACAGTATATAACATATATTTGCTGTCGTTTTGATATTTTATGTAAATTATATAATATATATTTTGTGTGGTTTTTGATATTTTACATAGGGTGTGTAGTATATATTTACTGTCCTTTTTGATATTTTATTTACAGTTTATATTATACATTTGGTGTAATTTTTGATATTTTATGTACAGTATATTAAATATAAGTACTGTAGTTTTTGATAGTTTATTAACAGTATATATAACACATATTTGGTGTACTTTTTGATATTTTATGTACAGTATGTAATACATATTTGCTGTACTATTTGATATTTTATTTACACTATATAAAATGTATTTGGTGTACTTTTAGTTAATATTATATGCACAATATATGAAATATATTTACTGTACATTTTGATATTTTATGTACAGTATATAAGATATATTTGGCGTACTTTTTATATTTTATGTAAATTATGTAATATATATTTGGTGTAGATTGTGATATTTTACATATGGTGTGTAATATATATTTACTGTACTTTTTGATATTTTATTTACAGTACATAATATACATTTGGTGTAATTTTTGATATTTTATGTACAGAATATTAAATATAATTACTGTAGATTTTATAGTTTATTTACAGTATATATAACACATATTTGGTGCACGTTTTGATATTTTATGTACAGTATGTAATACATATTTACTGTAATTTTTGATATTTTATTTAGAGTATATAAAATGTATTTGGTGTACTGTTAGTTAATATAATATGTACAATATATGAAATATATTTACTGTACTTTTTGTTATTTTATGTATAGTATATAATACATATTTGTTCTCCTTTTGATATTTTATGTAAATTATATAATATATATTTGGTGTAGTTTTTGATATTTTACATAGGGTGCGTAATACATATTTACTGTCCCTTTTCATATTTTATTTAGAGTATATAATATACATTAGGTGTAATTTTTGATATTTTACGTACAGTATATTAAATGTAATTACTGTAGTTTTAATAATTTATTTACGGTATATATAACACATATTTGGTGTACTTTTTGATATTTTATCTACAGTATGTTATATGTATTTACTGTACATTTTGATATTTTATTTACAGTATATAAAATGTATTTGGTGTACTTTTAGTTAATATTATATGTACAATATATGAAATATATTTACTGAATATTTTGATATTTTATGTAGAGTATATAAGATATATTTGGCGTCCTTTTGATATTTTAAGTAAATTATATAATATATATTTTTAGTTCTTGATATTTTACATGGAGTGTAATATATATTTACTGTCTTTTTGATATTTTATTTACAGTATATAATATACATTTGGTGTAATTTTTGATATTTTATGTACAGTATATTAAAAGTAATTACTGTAGTTTTTGATAGTTTATTCACAGTATATATAACACATATTTGGTGGACTTTTTGATATTTTATGTACAGTAGGTAACATATACTTACTGTAATTTTTGATATTTTATTTACAGTATGTAAAATGTATTTGTTGTACTTTTAGTTAATATTATATGTACAATATATGAAATATATTTACAGTACTTTTTGATATTTTATGTACAGTATACAATATATATTTGGTGTACTTTTGATATTTTACGTAAATTATATAATATATATTTGGTGTAGTTTTTGATATTTTACATAGGGTGTAATATATATTTACTGTCCTTTTTGATATTTTATTTGGAGTGTATACTATACATTTGGTGTAATTTTTGATATTTTATGTACAGTATATTAAATATAATAACTGAAGATTTTGATAGTTTATTTACAGTATATATAACACATATTTGGTGTACTTTTTGATATTTTATGTACAGTAGATAATATAAACTTACTGTAATTTTTGATATTTTATTTACAGTATGTAAAATGTATTTGGTGTACTTTTAGTTAATACTTTATGTACAATATATGAAATATATTTACTGTACTTTTTGATATTTTATGTACAGTATATAATATATATTTGGTGTACTTTTGATATTTTATGTAAATTATATAATATATATTTGGTGTAGTTTTTGATATTTTACACAGACTCTAATTAATATTTACTGTCCTTTTTGATATTTTATTTAGAGTGTATAATATACATTTGGTGTAATTTTTGATATTTTATGAACAGTATATTAAATATAATTACTGAAGATTTTGATAGTTTATTTACAGTATATATAACACATATTTGGTGTACTTTCTGATATTTTATGTACAGTAGATAATATATACTTACTGTAATTTTTGATATTTTATTTAGAGTATGTAAAATGTATTTGGTGTACTTTTAGTTAATATTATATGTACAATATATGAAATATATTTACTGTACTTTTTGATATTTTATGTATAGTACATAATATATATTGGGTGTACTTTTGATATTTTATGTAAATTATATAATATATATTTGGTGTAGTTGTTGATATTTTACATAGAGTGCAATATATATTTACTGTCCTTCTTGATATTTTATTTACAGTGTATAAAATACATTTGGTGTAACTTCTGATATTTTATGAACAGTATATTAAATGTAATTACTGAAGATTTTTATAGTTTATTTACAGTATATATAACACATGTTTGGGATACTTTTTGATATTTTATGTACAGTGGATAATATATACTTACTGTAATTTTTTATATTTTATTAACAGTATGTAAAATGTATTTGTGTACTTTTAGTTAATATTATATGTACAATATATGAAATATATTTACTGTACTTTTTGATATTTTATGTACAGTATATAATATATATTTGGTGTACTTTTGATATTTTATGTAAATTATATAATATATATTTGGTGTAGTTTTTGATATTTTACATAGAGTGTAATATATATTTACTGTCCTTTTTGATATTTTATTTAGAGTGTATAATATACATTTGGTGTAATTTTTGATATTTTATGAATAGTGTATTAAATATAATTACTGAAAATTTTGATAGTTTATTTACAGTATATATAACACATATTTGGTGTACTTTATGATATTTTATGTACAGTAGATAATATATACTTACTGTAATTTTTGATATTTTATTTACAGTATGTAAAATGTATTTGGTGTACTTTTAGTTAATATTATATGTACAATATATGATATATATTTACTGTACTGTTTGATATTTTATGTACAGTATATAATATATACTTACTGTAAATTTTTATGTTTTATTTACAGTATGTAAAATGTATTTGGTGTACTTTTAGTTAATATCATATGTACAATATATGAAATATATTTACTGTACTTTTTGATATTTTATGTACAGTATATAATATATATTTGGTTTACTTTTGATACTTTATGTAAATTATATAATATATATTTGGTGTAGATTTTCATATTTTACATAGAGTGTGAAATATATATTTACTGTACTTTTTGATATTTTATTTACAGTATAGTATACAATTGGTGTAATTTTTGATATTTTATGTACAGTATATTAAATATAATTATTGTAGTTTTTGATAGTTCATTTACAGTATATATAACACATATTTGGTGTACTTTTTGATATTTTATGTACAGTATGTAATATATATTTAGTGTAATTTTTGATATTTTATTTACACTATATATAATGTATTTGGTGTACTTTTAGTTAATATCATATTTACAATATATGAAATATATTTACTGTACTTTTTGATATTTTATGTACAGTATATAAGATATATTTGGTGTCCTTTTGATATTTTATGTAAATTATATAATATATATTTGGTGTAGTTTTTGATATTTTACATAGGGTGTGTAGTATGTATTTACTGTCCTTTTTGATATTTTATTTACAGTATATAATTTATATTTGGTGTAATTTTTGATAATTTATATACAGTACATTGAATATAATTACTGTAGTTTTTGATAATTACAGTATATACAACACATATTTGGTGTACTTTTTGATATTTTATGTACAGTATGTAATATATATTTACTGTAATTTTTGATATTTTATTAAAAGTATATAAAATGTATTTTTTGTACTTTTAGTTAATATTATATGTACAATATATGAAATATATTTACTGTAGTTTTTGATATTTTACGTACAGTATATAAGATATATTTGGTGTCCTTCCGATATTTTTTGTAAATTATATAATATATATTTGGTGTAAATTTGGATATTTTACATAGGGTGTGTAATATATATTTACTGTATTTTGGATATTTTATTTACACCATATAATGTACATTTGGAGTAATTTTTGATATTTTATGAACAGTATATTGAATATAATTACTGTAGATTTTGATGGTTTATTTACAGTATATATAACACATATTTGGTGTACTTTTTGATATTTTATGTACAGTATGTAATGTATATTTAGTGTACCTTCTAATATTTTATTTACAGTATATAAAATGTATTTGGTGTACTTTTAGTTAATATTATATGTACAATATATGAAATATATTTACTGTAGTTTTGATATTTTATGTACAGTATATAAGATATATTTGGTGTCCTTTTGATATTTATTGTAAATTATATAATATATATTTGTTGTAGTTTTTGATATTTTACATAGTATGTGTCATATATATTCTCTGTCCTTTTTGATATTTTATTTACAGTATATAATATACATTTCTGTGACTTTGATATTTTATGTACAGTATATTAAATATAATTACTGTAGTTTTTGATAGTTTACAGTATATATAACACATATTTGGTGTACTTTTTGATATTTTATGTACAGTATGTAATATATATTTACTGTAATTTTTGATACTTTATTTACACTATATCAAATGTATTTGGTGTACTTTTATTTAATAATATATGTACAATATATGAAATATATATACTGAACTTTTTTATGTTTTACGTACAGTATATAAGATAGATTTGGTGTCCTTTTGATATTTTATGTAAATTATATAATATATATTTGGTGTAGTTTTTGATATTTTACATAGGGTGTGTAGTATATATTTACTGTCCTTTTTGATATTTTATTTACAGTATATAATTTACATTTGGTGTAATTTTTGATAATTTATATACAGTACATTGAATATAATTAGTGTAGTTTTTGATAATTACAGTATATACAACACATATTTGGTGTACTTTTTGATATTTTATGTACAGTATGTAATATATATTTACTGTAATTTTTGATATTTTATTAAAAGTATATAAAATGTATTTGTTGTACTTTTAGTTAATATTATATGTAGAATATATGAAATATATTTACTGGAGTTTTTATTATTTTACGTACAGTATATAAGATATATTTGGTGTCCTTCCGATATTTTTTGTAAATTATATAATATATATTTGGTGTAAATTTGGATATTTTACATAGTGGGTGTAATATATATTTACTGTATTTTGGATATTTTATTTACACTATATAATGTACATTTCAAGTAATTTTTGATATTTTATGTACAGTATATTGAATATAATTACTGTAGTTTTTGATAGTTTATTTACAGTATATATAACACATATTTGGTGAACTTTTTCATATTTTATGTACAGTATGTAATATATATTTAGTGTACTTTTCATATTTTATTTACAGTATATAAAATGTATTTGGTGTACTTTTAGTTAATATTATATGTACAATATATGAAATATATTTACTGTACTTTTTGATATGTTATGTACAGTATATAAGATATATTTGGTGTCCCTTTGATATTTTATGTAAATTATATAATATATATTTCGTGTAGTTTGTGATATTTTACATAGGGTGTGTAATATATATTTACTGTATTTTTGATATCTTATTTACAGTATATAATATACATTAGGTGTAATTTTTGATATTTTATGTACAGTATATTAAATATAATTACTGTAGTTTTTGATAGTTTACAATATATATAACACATATTTGGTGTACTTTTTGATATTTTATGTACAGTATGTAATATATATTTACTGTAATTTTTGATATTTTATTTACAGTATATAAAATGTATTTGGTGTACTTTTAGTTAATAATATATGTACAATATATGAAATAGATATACTGTACTTTTTGATATTTTATGTACAATATATAAGATATATTTGGTGTCCTTTTGATATTTTATGTAATTTATACAATATATAATTTGTGTAGATTTTGATATTTTACATAGGATGTGTACTATATATTTACTGTCATTTTTGATATTTTATTTATAGTATATAATTTACATTTGGTGTAATTTTTGATAATTTATATATAGTACATTGAATATAATTACTGTAGTTTTTGATAATTACAGTATATATAACCCATATTTGGTGTACTTTTTGATATTTTATGTACAGTATGTTATATATATTTACTGTAATTTTTGATATTTTATTTACAGTATATAAAAAGTATTTGGTGTACTTTTAGTTAATATTATATGTACAATATATGAAATATATTTACTGTAGTTTTTGATATTTTACGTACAGTATATAAGATATATTTGTTGTCCTTCCGATATTTTTTGTAAATTATATAATATATATTTGGTGTAAATTTGGATATTTTACATAGGGTGTGTAATATATATTTACTGTATTTTGGATATTTTATTTACAGTATATAATTTACATTTGGTGTAATTTTTGATATTTTATATACAGTACATTGAATATAATTACTGTAGTTTTTGATATTTACAGTATATATAACACATATTTGGTGTACTTTTTGATATTTTATGTACAGTATGTAATATATATTTACTGTACTTTTTGATATATTATTTACAGTATATAAAATGTATTTGGTGTACTTTTAGTTAATATTATATGTACAATATATGAAATATATTTACTGTACTTTTTGACATTTTATGTACAGTATATAAGATATATTTGGTGTACTGTTGATATTTTATGTAAATTAAATAATATTTATTTGGTGCAGATTTGATATTTTACATAGAGTGTAATATATATTTACTGTAATTTTCATATTTTATTTACAGTATATAATATACATTAGGTGTAATTTTTATATTTTATGTACTGTATATTAGACATAATTACTGTAGTTTTTGGTAGTTTATTTACAGTACATATAACACATATTTGGTGTACTTTTTGATATTTTATGTACTGTATGTAATATATATTTACTGAACTTTTGAAGTTTTATTTACAGTATATAAAATGTATTTGCTGTACTTTTAGTTAATATTATATGTACAATATATGAAACATATTTACTGTAGTTTTTGATATTTTATGTACAGTATATAAGATATATTTGGTGGCCTTTTGATATTTTATGTAAATTATATAATATATATTTGGTGTAGTTTTTGATATTTTACATAGGGTGTGTAATATATATTTACCGTCCTTTTTGATATTTTCTTTACACTATATAATATACATTTGGTGTAATTTTTGATATTTTATGTACAGTATATTAAATATATTTACTGTAGTTTTTGATATTTTACGTACAGTATATAGGATATATTTGGTGTCCTTCCGATATTTTTTGTAAATTATATAATATATATTTGGTGTAATATTTGATATTTTACATAGGGTGTGTAATATATATTTACTGTATTTTGGATATATTATTTACACTATATAATGTACATTTGGAGTAATTTTTGACATTTTATGTACAGTATATTAAATATAATTACTGTAGTTTTTGATAGTTTATTTACAGTATATATAACACGTTTGGTGTACTTTTTGATATTATATGTACAGTATGCAATATATATTTACTGTAGTTTTTGATATTTTATTTACAGTATACAAAATGTATTTGTTGTACTTTTAGTTAATATTATATGTACAATATATGAAATATATTTACTGTAGTTTTTGATATTTTATGTACAGTATATAAGATATATTTGGTGTCCTTCCGATATTTTTTGTAAAGTGTATAATATATATTTGGTGTAATTTTTGATATTTTACATAGGGTGTGTAATATATATTTACTGTATTTTGGATATATTATTTACACTATATAATGTACATTTGGAGTAATTTTTGATATTTTATGTACAGTATATTTAATATAATTACTGTAGTTTTTTATAGTTTATTTACAGTATATATAACACGTATTTGGTGTACTATTTGATATTTTATGTACAGTATGTAATATATGTTTACTGTAATTTTTGATATTTTATTTACTGTATAGAAAATGTATTTGGTGTACTTTTAGTTAATAATATATGTACAATATATGAAATATATATACTGTACTTTTTGATATTTTATGTACAGTATATAAGATATATTTGGTGTCCTTTTGATATTTTATGTAAATTATATAATCTATATTTGGTGTAGTTTTTTATATTTTACATAGGGTGTGTAGTATATATTTACTGTCCTTTTTGATATTTTATTTACAGTATATAATTTACATTTGGTGTAATTTTTGATAATTTATATACAGTACATTGAATATAATTACTGTAGTTTTTGATAATTACAGTATGTATAACACATATTTGGTGTACTTTTTGATATTTTATGTACAGTATGTAACATATATTTACTGTAATTTTTGATATTTCATTTACAGAATATAAAATGTATTTGGTGTACTTTTAGTTAATATTATATGTACAATATATGAAATATATTTACTGTACTATTTGGTATTTTATGTAGAGTATATAAGATATATTTGGTGTCCTTTTGATATTTTATGTAAATTATATAATATACATTTGGTGTAGTTTTTGATATTTTACATAGGGTGTGTCGTATATATTTACTGTCCTATTTGATATTTTATTTACAGTTTATATTATACATTTGGTGTAATTTTTGATATTTTATGTACACTATATTAAATATAATTACTGTAGTTTCTGATAGTTTATTTAGAGTATATATAACACATATCTGGTGTACTTTTTGATATTCTATGTACAGTATGTAATATATATTTACTGTGTTTTGATATTTTATTTACAGTATGTAAAATGTATTTGGTGTACTTTTAGTTAATATTATATGTACAATATATGAAATATATTTACTGTACTTTTTGATATTTTATGTACGGTATATAATATATATTTGGTGTACATCTGATATTTTATGTAAATTATATAATATATATTTGGTGTAGTTTTTGATATTTTACATAGTGTGTAATATATATTTACTGTCCTTTTTCATATTTCATTTAGTGTATATAATATACATTTGGTGTAATTTTTGATATTTTATGTACAGTATATTAAATAAAATTACTGTAGTTTGTGATAGTATTTTACAGTATATATAACACATATTTGGTGTACTTTTTGATATTTTATGTACATTATGTAATATACATTTACAGTACTTTTTGATATTTTATTTACCGTATATAAAATGTATTTGGTGTACTTTTAGTTAATATTATATATACAATATATGAAATATATTTACTGTACATTTTGATATTTTATGTACAGTATATAAGATATATTTGGTGTCCTTTTGATATTTTATGTAAATAATATAATATATATTTGGTGTAGTTTTTGATATTTTACATAGGGTGTGTAGTATATATTTACTGTACTTTTTGACAGCTTATTTACAATTTATAATATACATGTGGTGTAATTTTTGATATTTAATATACATTATATTAAATGTAATTTCTGTAGATTTTGATAGTTTATTTACCGTACATAGAACACATATTTGGTGTACTTTTTGATAGTTTATGTACAGAATGTAATATATATTTACTGTACTTTTTGACATTTTATTTTCAGTATAAAAATGTATTTGGTGTACTTTTAGTTAGTCTTATATGTACAATATTTGTAATATATTTTCTGTTCTTTTTGATATTTTTTTGTACATTATATAAGATATATTTGGTTGCCTTTTGATATTTTATGTAAATTATATAATATATATTTGGTGCAGTTTTGGTATTTTACAAAAGGCGTGCAGTATATATTTACTGTACTTTTTGATATTTTATTTACAGTAAATAATATACATTCGGTGTAATTTTTGATATTTTACTTACAGTATATTAAATATAATTACTGTAGTTTTTGATAGTTTATTTACAGTATATATAACACATATTTGGTGTACTTTTTGATATTTTATATACAGTATGTAATATATATTTACTGTACTTTTTGATATATTATTTACAGTATATAAAATGTATTTGGTTTACTTTTAGTTATTATTATTTCTACAATATATGAAATATATTTACTGTACCTTTTGATATTTTATGTACAGTATATAAGATATATTTGGTGTCCTTTTGATATTTTATGTAAATTATATAATATATATTTGGTGTAGTTTTTGATATTTTTCATAGGGTGTGTCATATATATTTACTGTACTTTTTGATATTTTATTTACAGTATCAAATATACACTTGGCTTAATTTTTGATATTTTATGTAATATATATTAAACATTATTACTGTAGTATTTGATAGTTTATTTACAATATATATAACACAAACTTGGTGTACTTTTTGATATTTTATGTACAGTATGTAATATATATTCACTGTAATTTTTGATATTTTACTTACACTATATAAAATGTATTTGGTGTACTTTTAGTTAATATTATATGTACAATATATGAAATATATTTACTGTACTTTTGATATTTTATGTACAGTATATAAGATATATTTGGTGTCCTTTTGATATTTTATGTAAATTATATAATATGTATTTGGTGTAGATTGTGATATTTTACATATGGTGTGTAATATATATTTAGTGTACTTTTTGATATTTTATTTACAGTAAATAATATACTTTTGTTGTAATTTTTGATATTTTATGTACAGTATATTATATATAATTACTGTAGTTTTTGATAGTTTATTTACAGTATATATAACACATATTTGGTGTACTTTTTTATATTTTATGTACTGTATGTAATATATATTTACTGTATTTTTGATATTTTATTTACACTATATAAAATGTATTTCGTGTACTTTTAGTTAATATTATATGTACAATATATGAAATATATATACTGTACTTGCTGATATTTTATGTACAGTATATTAGATATATTTGGTGTCCTTTTGATATTTTATGTAAATTATATAATATACATTTGGTGTAGTTTTTGATATTTTACATAGGGTGTGTCATATATATTTACTGTACTTTTTGATATTTTATTTACAGTAAATAATATACATTTGGTGTAATTTTTGATATTTTATGTACAGTATATTAAATATAATTACTGTAGTTTTTGATAGTTTATTTAGAGTATATATAACACATATTTGGTGTACATTTTTATATTTTATGAACAGTATGTAATATATATTTACTGTACTTTTTGATATTTTATTTACAGTATATAAAATGTATTTGGTGTACTTTTAGTTAATATTATATATACAATATATCAAATATATTTACTGTGCTTTTTGATATTTTATGTACAGTAGATAATATATATTTGGTGTCCTTTTGATATTTTATGTGAATTTTATAATATATATTTGGTGTAGTTTTTGATATTTTACATAGGGTGTGTAATATATATTCACTGTAATTTTTGATATTTTATTTACGGTAAATTATATACATTTGGTGTATTTATTGATATTTTATGTACAGTATATTAAATATAATTACTGTAGTTTTTGATAGTTTATTTACAGTATATATAACACATATTTGGTGTAGATTTGATATTTTATGTACAGTATGTAATATATATTTTCTGTAATTTTTTATAATTTATTTACAGTATATAAAATGTATTTGGTGTACTTTTAGTTAATATTATATATACAATATATGAAATATATTTACTGTACATTTTGATATTTTATGTACAGTATAGAAGATATATTTGGGGTCCTTTTGATATTTTATTTACAGCATAAAAATTGTATTTGGTGTACTTTTAGTTAATAATATATGTAGAATATATGAAATATATATACTGTACTTTATGATATTTTATGTACAATATATAAGATATATTTGGTGACCTCTTTATATTTTATGTAAATTATATAATATATATTTGGTGTAGTTTTTGATATTTTACATAGGGTGTGTAGTATATATTTACTGTCCTTTTTGATATTTTATTTACAGTATATAATTTACATTTGGTGTAATTTTTGATATTTTATATACAGTACATTGAATATAATTACTGTAGTTTTTGATATTTACAGTATATATAACACACATTTGGTGTACTTTTTGATATTTTATGTACAGTATGTAATATATATTTACTGTAATTTTTGATATTTTATTTACAGTATGTAAAATGTATTTGGTGTACTTTTAGTTAATATTATATGTACAATATATGAAATATATTTACTGTAGTTTTTGATATTTTACATACAGTATATAGGATATATTTGGTGTCCTTCCGATATTTTTTGTAAAGTGTATAATATATATTTGGTGTAATTTTTGATATTTTACATAGGGTGTGTAATATATATTTACTGTATTTTGGATATTTTATTTACACTATATAATGTACATTTGGAGTAATTTTTGACATTTTATGTACAGTATATTAAATATAATTACTGTAGTTTTTGATAGTTTATTTACAGTATATATAACACATATTTGGTGTGTTTTTGATATTTTATGTACAGTATGTAATGTATATTTACTGTACTTTTTGATATTTTATTTACAGTATATAAAATGTATTTGGTGTATTTTTAGTTAATATTATATGTACAATATATGAAATATATTTACTGTACTTTTTGGTATTTTATGTACAGTATATAAGATATATTTTGTGTCCTTTTGATATTTATTGTTAATTATATAATATATATTTTGTGTAGTTTTTGATATTTTACATAGTGTGTGTCATATTTATTCACTGTCCTTTTTGATATTTTATTTACAGTATATAATATACATTTGGTGTGATTTTTGATATTTTATGTACAGTATATTATATATAATTACTGTAGTTTTTGATAATTTACAGTATATATAACACATATTTGGTGTACTTTTTGATATTTTATGTACAGTATGTAATATATATTTACTGTAATTTTTGATATTTTATTTACAGTATATAAAATGTATTTGGTGTACTTTTAGTTAATAATATATGTACAATATATGAAATAAATGTACTGTACTTTTCGATATTTTATGTACAGCATATAAGATATATTTGGTGTCCTTTTGATATTTTATGTAAATTATATAATATATATTTGGTGTAGTTTTTGATATTTTACATAGGGTGTGTAGTACATATTTATTGTCCTTTTTGATATTTTATTTACAGTATATAATTTACATTTGGTGTAATTTTTGATAATTTATATACAGTACATTGAATATAATTACTGTAGTTTTTGATAATTACAGTATATATAACACATATTTGGTGTACTTTTTGATATTTTATGTACAGTATGTAATATATATTTACTGTAATTTTTGATATTTTATTTACAGTATATAAAATGTATTTGGTGTACTTTTAGTTAATATTATATGTACAATATATGTAATATATTTACTGTACTTTTTGATATTTTACATACAGTATATAAGATATATTTGGTGACCTTCCGATATTTTTTGTAAATTATATACTATATATTTGGTGTAAATTTGGATATTTTACATAGGGTGTGTAATATACATTTACTGTATTTTGGATATTTTATTTACACCATATAATGTACATTTGGAGTAATTTTTGATATTTTATGTACAGTATATTGAATATAATTACTGTAGTTTTTAATAGTTTATTTACAGTATATATAACACATATTTGGTGTACTTTTTGATATTTTATGTACAGTATGAAATATATATTTACTGTAATTTTTGATATTTTATTTACAGTATATAAAATGTATTTGGTGTACTTTTAGTTAATATTATATGTACAATATATGAAATATATTTACTGTAGTTTTTGATATTTTACGTACAGTATATAGGATATATTTGGTGTCCTTCCGATATTTTTTGTAAATTATATAATGTATATTTGGTGTAATATTTGATATTTTACATAGGGTGTGTAATATATATTTACTGTATTTTGGATATATTATTTACACTATATAATGTACATTTGGAGTAATTTTTGACATTTTATGTACAGTATATTAAATATAATTACTGTACTTTTTGATAGTTTATTTACAGTATATATAACACATATTTGGTGTAATTTTTGATATTTTATGTACAGTCTGTAATATATATTTACTGTACTTTTTGATATTTTATTTACAGTATATAAAATGTATTTGGTGTACTTTTAGTTAATATTATATGTACAATATATGAAATATATTTACTGTACTTTTTGATATTTTATGTACAGTATATGAGATATATTTGGTGTCCTTTGATATTTATTGTAAATTATAAAATATATACTTGGTGTAGTTTTTGATATTTTACATAGTGTGTGTCATATATATTCACTGTCCTTTTTGATATTTTATTTACGGTATGTAATATACATTTGGTGTGATTTTTGAAATTTTACGTACAGTATATTAAATATAATTACTGTAGTTTTTGATAGTTTACAGTATATATAACACATATTTGGTGTACTTTTTGATATTTTATGTACAGTATGTAATATATATTTACTGTAATTTTTGATATTTTATTTACAGTTTATAAAATGTATTTGGTGTACTTTTAGTTAATATTATATGTACAATATATGAAATATATTTACTGTAGATTTTGATGTTTTATGTACAGTATATAAGATATATTTAGTGTCCTTTTGATATTTTATGTAAATTATATAATATATATTTGGTGTAGTTTGTGATATTTTACATAGGGTGTGTAATATATATTTACTATACATTTTGATGTCTTATTTACAGTATATAATATACATTTGGTGTAATTTTTGATATTTTATGTACAGTATATTAAATATTATTACTGTAGATTTGATAGTTTATTTACAGTATATATAACACATATTTGGTGTACTTTTTGATATTTTATGTACAGTATGTAATATATATTTACTGTACATTTTGATATTTTATTTACAGTGTATAAAATGTATTTGGTGAAGTTTTAGTTAATATTATATATACAATATATGAAATATATTTACTGTACTTTTTAATATTTTATGTACAGCATATAATATATATTTAGTGTCCTTTTGATATATTATGTGAATTATATAATATATATTTGGTGTAGTTTTTGATATTTTACATAGGTTGTGTAATATATATTTACTGTAATTTTTGATATTTTATTTACAGTATATAATATACTTTTGGTGTAATTTTTGATATTTTATGTACAGTATATTAAATATAATTACTGTAGTATTTGATAATTTATTTACAGTATATATAACACATCTTTGGTGTACTTTTTGATGTTTTATGTACATTATGTAATATATATTTACTGTATATTTGGATATTTTATTTACAGTATATAAAATGAATTTGGTGTACTTTTAGTTAATATTATATGTACAATATATGAAATATATTTACTGTACTTTTTGATATTTTATGTACAGTATATAAGATATATTTGGTGTACCTCTGATATTTTGTGTAAATTATAAAATATATATCTGGTGCAGTTTTTGATATTTTACATAGAGTGTAATATATATTTACTGTACTTTTTGATATTTTTTTACAGTATATAATATACATTTGGTGTAATTTTTGATATTTCATGTACAGTATATTAAATATAATTACTGTAGTTTTTGATAGTTTATTTACAGTATATATAACACATACTTGGAGTACTTTTTGGTATTTTATGTACTGTATGTAATATATATTTACTGTAGTTTTTGATATTTTATTTACAGTATATAAAATGTATTTGATGTACTTTTAGTTAATATTATATGTACAATATATGAAATATATTTACTGTAATTTTTGATATTTTATGTACAGTATATAAGATATATTTGGTGTACTGTTGATATTTTATGCAAATTATATAATATATATTTTGTGTAGTTTTTGATTATTTACATAGAGTGTAATATATATTTACTGTCCTTTTTCATATTTTATTTAGAGTATATAATATACATTTGGTGTAATTTTTGATATTTTATGTACACTATATTAAATATAATTACTGTAGTTTTTGATAGTTTTTTTACAGTATGTATAACAAATATTTGGTGTATTTTTTGATATTTTATGTACAGTATGTAATATATATTTACTGAATTTTTGAAATTTTATTTACAGTATATAAAATGTATTTGCTGTACTTTTAGTTAATATTATATGTACAATATATGAACCAAATTTACTGTAGTTTTTGATATTTCATGTACAGTATATAAGATATATTTGGTGTCCTTTTGAGATTTTATGTAAATTATATAATATATATTTGGTGTAGTTTTTGATATTTTACATAGGGTGTGTAATATATATTTACCGTCCTTTTTGATATTTTCTTTACACTATATAATATACATTTGGTGTTATTTTTGATATTTTATGTACAGTATATTAAATATAATTACTGTAGTTTTTGATAGTTTATTTACAGTATATATAACACATATTTGGTGTACATTTTGATATTTTATGTACAGTATGTAATATATATTTACTGTACATTTTGATATTTTATTTAAAGTATATGAAATGTATTTGGTGTACTTTTAGTTAATATTATATGTACAATATATGAAATATATTTACTCTATTATTTGATATTTTATGTACAGTATATAAGATATATTTGGTGTACTTTTGATATTGTATGTAAATTATATAATATATATTTGGTGTAGTTTGTGATATTTTACATAGGTTGTGTAATATATCTTTACTGTACTTTTTATATTTTATTTACAGTATATAATATACATTTGGTGTAATTTTTGATATTTTATGTACTGTATATTAAATATAGTTACTGTAGATTTTGATAGTTTATTTACAGTATATATAACACATATTTGGTGTACTTTTTGATATTTTATGTACAGTATGTAATATATATTTACTGTTATTTTGATATTTTATTTACAGTATATAAAATGTATTTGGTGTACTTTTAGTTATTATTATATGTACAATATAGGAAACATATTTACTGTAATTTTTGATATTTTATGTACAGTATATAAGATATATTTGTTGCCCTTCTCATATTTTATGTAAATTATATAATATATATTTGGTGTAGTTTTTGATATTTTACATAGGGTGTGTCATATATATTTACGGTACTTTTTGATATTTTATTTACAGTATATAATATGCATTTTGTGTAATTTTTGTATTTTATGTACAGTATATTAAATATAAATACTGTAGTTTTTAATAGTTTATTTACAGTATATATAGCACATCTTTTGTGTACTTTTTGATATTTTATGTACAGTATGTAACTTATATTAACTGTACATTTTGAAACTTTATTTACATTATATAAAATGTATTTGGTGTACTTTTAGTTAATATTATATGTACAATATATGAAATACATTTACTGTGCTTTTTGATATTTTATGTACAGTATATAACATATATTTGGTGTCCTTTTCATATTTTATGTGAATCATATAATATATATTTGGTGTAGTTTTTGATAATTTACGTAGAGTGTAATATACATTTACTGTCCTTTATCATATTTTATTAAGACTATATAATATACATTTGGTGTAATTTTTGATATTTTATATACAGTATATTCAATATAATTACTGTAGTTTTTCATAGTTTATTTACAGTATACATAAAACATATTTGGTCTACTTTTTGATATTTTATGTACAGTATGTGATATAATTACTGTACTTTTTGATATTTTATTTACAGTATATAAAATGTATTTGGTGTACTTTTAGTTAATATTATATATACAGTATATGAAATACATTTAATGCACTTTTTGATATTTTATGTACAGTATATAAGATATATTTGGTGTCCTTTTGATATTTTATGTAAATTATATAATATATATTTGGTGTAGTATTTGATATTTTACATTGGGTGTGTCATATATATTTACTGTCCTTTTTGATATTTTATTTACAGTATATAATATATATTTGGTGTAATTTTGAATATTTTATGTACAGTATACTAAATATAATTACTGTAGTTTTTGATAGTTTATTTACAGTATATATAACACATATTTGGTACAGTTTTTGATATATTATATACAGTATGTAATATATATTTATTGTACTTTTTGATATTTTATTTAGAGTATATAAAATGTGCTTGGTGTACTTTTAGTTAATATTATATGTACAATATATGAAATGTATTTACTGTACTTTTTGATATTTTATGTACAGTATATAAGATATATTTGTTGGCCTTCTCATATTTTATGTAAATTATATAATATATATTTGGTGTAGTTTTTGATATTTTACATAGGGTGTGTACTATATATTTACTGTCATTTTTGATATTTTATTTATAGTATATTATTTACATTTGGTGTAATTTTTGATAATTTATATATAGTACATTGAATATAATTACTGTAGTTTTTGATAATTACAGTATATATAACACATATTTGGTGTACTTTTTGATATTTTATGTACAGTATGTTATATATATTTACTGTAATTTTTGATATTTTATTTACAGTATATAAAAAGTATTTGGTGTACTTTTAGTTAATATTATATGTACAATATATGAAATATATTTACTGTAGTTTTTGATATTTTACGTACAGTATATAAGATATATTTGTTGTCCTTCCGATATTTTTTGTAAATTATAAAATATATATTTGGTGTAAATTTGGATATTTTACATAGGGTGTGTAATATATATTTACTGTATTTTGGATATTTTATTTACAGTATATAATTTACATTTGGTGTAATTTTTGATATTTTATATACAGTACATTGTATATAATTACTGTAGTTTTTGATATTTACAGTATATATAACACATATTTGGTGTACTTTTTGATATTTTATGTACAGTATGTAATATATATTTACTGTACTTTTTGATATATTATTTACAGTATATAAAATGTATTTGGTGTACTTTTAGTTAATATTATATGTACAATATATGAAATATATTTACTGTACTTTTTTATATTTTATGTACAGTATATAAGATATATTTGGTGTACTGTTGATATTTTATGTAAATTAAATAATATTTATTTGGTGCAGATTTGATATTTTACATAGAGTGTAATATATATTTACTGTAATTTTCATATTTTATTTACAGTATATAATATACATTAGGTGTAATTTTTGATATTTTATGTACTGTATATTAGACATAATTACTGTAGTTTTTGATAGTTTATTTAGAGTATATATAACACATATTTGGTGTAATTTTTGATATATTATGTACAGTATGTAATGTAAATTTACTGTAATTTTTGATATTTTATTTACAGTATATAAAATGTATTTGGTGTACTTTTAGTAAATATTATATGTACAATATATGAAATATATTTACTGTACTTTTTGATATTTTATGTAGCATATATAAGGTACACTTGGTGTCCTTTTGATATTTTATGTAAATTATATAATATATATTTTGTGTAGTTTTTGATAATTTACATAGAGTGAAATATATATTTACTGTCCTTTTTCGTATTTTATTTAGAGTATATAATATACATTTGGTGTAATTTTTGATATTTTAAGTACAGTATATTAAATATAATTACTGTAGTTTTTGATAGTTTATTTACAGTACATATAACACATATTTGGTGTACTTTTTGATATTTTATGTACTGTATGTAATATATATTTACTGAACTTTTGAAATTTTATTTACAGTATATAAAATGTATTTGCTGTACTTTTAGTTAATATTATATGTACAATATATGAAACATATTTACTGTAGTTTTTGATATTTTATGTACAGTATATAAGATATATTTGGTGGCCTTTTGATATTTTATGTAAATTATATAATATATATTTGGTGTAGTTTTTGATATTTTACATAGGGTGTGTAATATATATTTACCGTCCTTTTTGATATTTTCTTTACACTATATAATATACATTTGGTGTAATTTTTGATATTTTATGTACAGTATATTAAATATATTTACTGTAGTTTTTGATATTTTACGTACAGTATATAGGATATATTTGGTGTCCTTCCGATATTTTTTGTAAATTATATAATATATATTTGGTGTAATATTTGATATTTTACATAGGGTGTGTAATATATATTTACTGTATTTTGGATATATTATTTACACTATATAATGTACATTTGGAGTAATTTTTGACATTTTATGTACAGTATATTAAATATAATTACTGTAGTTTTTGATAGTTTATTTACAGTATATATAACACGTTTGGTGTACTTTTTGATATTATATGTACAGTATGCAATATATATTTACTGTAGTTTTTGATATTTTATTTACAGTATACAAAATGTATTTGTTGTACTTTTAGTTAATATTATATGTACAATATATGAAATATATTTACTGTAGTTTTTGATATTTTATGTACAGTATATAAGATATATTTGGTGTCCTTCCGATATTTTTTGTAAAGTGTATAATATATATTTGGTGTAATTTTTGATATTTTACATAGGGTGTGTAATATATATTTACTGTATTTTGGATATATTATTTACACTATATAATGTACATTTGGAGTAATTTTTGATATTTTATGTACAGTATATTTAATATAATTACTGTAGTTTTTTATAGTTTATTTACAGTATATATAACACGTATTTGGTGTACTATTTGATATTTTATGTACAGTATGTAATATATGTTTACTGTAATTTTTGATATTTTATTTACTGTATAGAAAATGTATTTGGTGTACTTTTAGTTAATAATATATGTACAATATATGAAATATATATACTGTACTTTTTGATATTTTATGTACAGTATATAAGATATATTTGGTGTCCTTTTGATATTTTATGTAAATTATATAATCTATATTTGGTGTAGTTTTTTATATTTTACATAGGGTGTGTAGTATATATTTACTGTCCTTTTTGATATTTTATTTACAGTATATAATTTACATTTGGTGTAATTTTTGATAATTTATATACAGTACATTGAATATAATTACTGTAGTTTTTGATAATTACAGTATGTATAACACATATTTGGTGTACTTTTTGATATTTTATGTACAGTATGTAACATATATTTACTGTAATTTTTGATATTTCATTTACAGAATATAAAATGTATTTGGTGTACTTTTAGTTAATATTATATGTACAATATATGAAATATATTTACTGTACTATTTGGTATTTTATGTAGAGTATATAAGATATATTTGGTGTCCTTTTGATATTTTATGTAAATTATATAATATACATTTGGTGTAGTTTTTGATATTTTACATAGGGTGTGTCGTATATATTTACTGTCCTATTTGATATTTTATTTACAGTTTATATTATACATTTGGTGTAATTTTTGATATTTTATGTACACTATATTAAATATAATTACTGTAGTTTCTGATAGTTTATTTAGAGTATATATAACACATATCTGGTGTACTTTTTGATATTCTATGTACAGTATGTAATATATATTTACTGTGTTTTGATATTTTATTTACAGTATGTAAAATGTATTTGGTGTACTTTTAGTTAATATTATATGTACAATATATGAAATATATTTACTGTACTTTTTGATATTTTATGTACGGTATATAATATATATTTGGTGTACATCTGATATTTTATGTAAATTATATAATATATATTTGGTGTAGTTTTTGATATTTTACATAGTGTGTAATATATATTTACTGTCCTTTTTCATATTTCATTTAGTGTATATAATATACATTTGGTGTAATTTTTGATATTTTATGTACAGTATATTAAATAAAATTACTGTAGTTTGTGATAGTATTTTACAGTATATATAACACATATTTGGTGTACTTTTTGATATTTTATGTACATTATGTAATATACATTTACAGTACTTTTTGATATTTTATTTACCGTATATAAAATGTATTTGGTGTACTTTTAGTTAATATTATATATACAATATATGAAATATATTTACTGTACATTTTGATATTTTATGTACAGTATATAAGATATATTTGGTGTCCTTTTGATATTTTATGTAAATAATATAATATATATTTGGTGTAGTTTTTGATATTTTACATAGGGTGTGTAGTATATATTTACTGTACTTTTTGACAGCTTATTTACAATTTATAATATACATGTGGTGTAATTTTTGATATTTAATATACATTATATTAAATGTAATTTCTGTAGATTTTGATAGTTTATTTACCGTACATAGAACACATATTTGGTGTACTTTTTGATAGTTTATGTACAGAATGTAATATATATTTACTGTACTTTTTGACATTTTATTTTCAGTATAAAAATGTATTTGGTGTACTTTTAGTTAGTCTTATATGTACAATATTTGTAATATATTTTCTGTTCTTTTTGATATTTTTTTGTACATTATATAAGATATATTTGGTTGCCTTTTGATATTTTATGTAAATTATATAATATATATTTGGTGCAGTTTTGGTATTTTACAAAAGGCGTGCAGTATATATTTACTGTACTTTTTGATATTTTATTTACAGTAAATAATATACATTCGGTGTAATTTTTGATATTTTACTTACAGTATATTAAATATAATTACTGTAGTTTTTGATAGTTTATTTACAGTATATATAACACATATTTGGTGTACTTTTTGATATTTTATATACAGTATGTAATATATATTTACTGTACTTTTTGATATATTATTTACAGTATATAAAATGTATTTGGTTTACTTTTAGTTATTATTATTTCTACAATATATGAAATATATTTACTGTACCTTTTGATATTTTATGTACAGTATATAAGATATATTTGGTGTCCTTTTGATATTTTATGTAAATTATATAATATATATTTGGTGTAGTTTTTGATATTTTTCATAGGGTGTGTCATATATATTTACTGTACTTTTTGATATTTTATTTACAGTATCAAATATACACTTGGCTTAATTTTTGATATTTTATGTAATATATATTAAACATTATTACTGTAGTATTTGATAGTTTATTTACAATATATATAACACAAACTTGGTGTACTTTTTGATATTTTATGTACAGTATGTAATATATATTCACTGTAATTTTTGATATTTTACTTACACTATATAAAATGTATTTGGTGTACTTTTAGTTAATATTATATGTACAATATATGAAATATATTTACTGTACTTTTGATATTTTATGTACAGTATATAAGATATATTTGGTGTCCTTTTGATATTTTATGTAAATTATATAATATGTATTTGGTGTAGATTGTGATATTTTACATATGGTGTGTAATATATATTTAGTGTACTTTTTGATATTTTATTTACAGTAAATAATATACTTTTGTTGTAATTTTTGATATTTTATGTACAGTATATTATATATAATTACTGTAGTTTTTGATAGTTTATTTACAGTATATATAACACATATTTGGTGTACTTTTTTATATTTTATGTACTGTATGTAATATATATTTACTGTATTTTTGATATTTTATTTACACTATATAAAATGTATTTCGTGTACTTTTAGTTAATATTATATGTACAATATATGAAATATATATACTGTACTTGTTGATATTTTATGTACAGTATATTAGATATATTTGGTGTCCTTTTGATATTTTATGTAAATTATATAATATACATTTGGTGTAGTTTTTGATATTTTACATAGGGTGTGTCATATATATTTACTGTACTTTTTGATATTTTATTTACAGTAAATAATATACATTTGGTGTAATTTTTGATATTTTATGTACAGTATATTAAATATAATTACTGTAGTTTTTGATAGTTTATTTAGAGTATATATAACACATATTTGGTGTACATTTTTATATTTTATGAACAGTATGTAATATATATTTACTGTACTTTTTGATATTTTATTTACAGTATATAAAATGTATTTGGTGTACTTTTAGTTAATATTATATATACAATATATCAAATATATTTACTGTGCTTTTTGATATTTTATGTACAGTAGATAATATATATTTGGTGTCCTTTTGATATTTTATGTGAATTTTATAATATATATTTGGTGTAGTTTTTGATATTTTACATAGGGTGTGTAATATATATTCACTGTAATTTTTGATATTTTATTTACGGTAAATTATATACATTTGGTGTATTTATTGATATTTTATGTACAGTATATTAAATATAATTACTGTAGTTTTTGATAGTTTATTTACAGTATATATAACACATATTTGGTGTAGATTTGATATTTTATGTACAGTATGTAATATATATTTTCTGTAATTTTTTATAATTTATTTACAGTATATAAAATGTATTTGGTGTACTTTTAGTTAATATTATATATACAATATATGAAATATATTTACTGTACATTTTGATATTTTATGTACAGTATAGAAGATATATTTGGGGTCCTTTTGATATTTTATTTACAGCATAAAAATTGTATTTGGTGTACTTTTAGTTAATAATATATGTAGAATATATGAAATATATATACTGTACTTTATGATATTTTATGTACAATATATAAGATATATTTGGTGACCTCTTTATATTTTATGTAAATTATATAATATATATTTGGTGTAGTTTTTGATATTTTACATAGGGTGTGTAGTATATATTTACTGTCCTTTTTGATATTTTATTTACAGTATATAATTTACATTTGGTGTAATTTTTGATATTTTATATACAGTACATTGAATATAATTACTGTAGTTTTTGATATTTACAGTATATATAACACACATTTGGTGTACTTTTTGATATTTTATGTACAGTATGTAATATATATTTACTGTAATTTTTGATATTTTATTTACAGTATGTAAAATGTATTTGGTGTACTTTTAGTTAATATTATATGTACAATATATGAAATATATTTACTGTAGTTTTTGATATTTTACATACAGTATATAGGATATATTTGGTGTCCTTCCGATATTTTTTGTAAAGTGTATAATATATATTTGGTGTAATTTTTGATATTTTACATAGGGTGTGTAATATATATTTACTGTATTTTGGATATTTTATTTACACTATATAATGTACATTTGGAGTAATTTTTGACATTTTATGTACAGTATATTAAATATAATTACTGTAGTTTTTGATAGTTTATTTACAGTATATATAACACATATTTGGTGTGTTTTTGATATTTTATGTACAGTATGTAATGTATATTTACTGTACTTTTTGATATTTTATTTACAGTATATAAAATGTATTTGGTGTATTTTTAGTTAATATTATATGTACAATATATGAAATATATTTACTGTACTTTTTGGTATTTTATGTACAGTATATAAGATATATTTTGTGTCCTTTTGATATTTATTGTTAATTATATAATATATATTTTGTGTAGTTTTTGATATTTTACATAGTGTGTGTCATATTTATTCACTGTCCTTTTTGATATTTTATTTACAGTATATAATATACATTTGGTGTGATTTTTGATATTTTATGTACAGTATATTATATATAATTACTGTAGTTTTTGATAATTTACAGTATATATAACACATATTTGGTGTACTTTTTGATATTTTATGTACAGTATGTAATATATATTTACTGTAATTTTTGATATTTTATTTACAGTATATAAAATGTATTTGGTGTACTTTTAGTTAATAATATATGTACAATATATGAAATAAATGTACTGTACTTTTCGATATTTTATGTACAGCATATAAGATATATTTGGTGTCCTTTTGATATTTTATGTAAATTATATAATATATATTTGGTGTAGTTTTTGATATTTTACATAGGGTGTGTAGTACATATTTATTGTCCTTTTTGATATTTTATTTACAGTATATAATTTACATTTGGTGTAATTTTTGATAATTTATATACAGTACATTGAATATAATTACTGTAGTTTTTGATAATTACAGTATATATAACACATATTTGGTGTACTTTTTGATATTTTATGTACAGTATGTAATATATATTTACTGTAATTTTTGATATTTTATTTACACTATATAAAATGTATTTGGTGTACTTTTAGTTAATATTATATGTACAATATATGTAATATATTTACTGTACTTTTTGATATTTTACATACAGTATATAAGATATATTTGGTGACCTTCCGATATTTTTTGTAAATTATATACTATATATTTGGTGTAAATTTGGATATTTTACATAGGGTGTGTAATATACATTTACTGTATTTTGGATATTTTATTTACACCATATAATGTACATTTGGAGTAATTTTTGATATTTTATGTACAGTATATTGAATATAATTACTGTAGTTTTTAATAGTTTATTTACAGTATATATAACACATATTTGGTGTACTTTTTGATATTTTATGTACAGTATGAAATATATATTTACTGTAATTTTTGATATTTTATTTACAGTATATAAAATGTATTTGGTGTACTTTTAGTTAATATTATATGTACAATATATGAAATATATTTACTGTAGTTTTTGATATTTTACGTACAGTATATAGGATATATTTGGTGTCCTTCCGATATTTTTTGTAAATTATATAATGTATATTTGGTGTAATATTTGATATTTTAAATAGGGTGTGTAATATATATTTACTGTATTTTGGATATATTATTTACACTATATAATGTACATTTGGAGTAATTTTTGACATTTTATGTACAGTATATTAAATATAATTACTGTACTTTTTGATAGTTTATTTACAGTATATATAACACATATTTGGTGTAATTTTTGATATTTTATGTACAGTCTGTAATATATATTTACTGTACTTTTTGATATTTTATTTACAGTATATAAAATGTATTTGGTGTACTTTTAGTTAATATTATATGTACAATATATGAAATATATTTACTGTACTTTTTGATATTTTATGTACAGTATATGAGATATATTTGGTGTCCTTTGATATTTATTGTAAATTATAAAATATATACTTGGTGTAGTTTTTGATATTTTACATAGTGTGTGTCATATATATTCACTGTCCTTTTTGATATTTTATTTACGGTATGTAATATACATTTGGTGTGATTTTTGAAATTTTACGTACAGTATATTAAATATAATTACTGTAGTTTTTGATAGTTTACAGTATATATAACACATATTTGGTGTACTTTTTGATATTTTATGTACAGTATGTAATATATATTTACTGTAATTTTTGATATTTTATTTACAGTTTATAAAATGTATTTGGTGTACTTTTAGTTAATATTATATGTACAATATATGAAATATATTTACTGTAGATTTTGATGTTTTATGTACAGTATATAAGATATATTTAGTGTCCTTTTGATATTTTATGTAAATTATATAATATATATTTGGTGTAGTTTGTGATATTTTACATAGGGTGTGTAATATATATTTACTATACATTTTGATGTCTTATTTACAGTATATAATATACATTTGGTGTAATTTTTGATATTTTATGTACAGTATATTAAATATTATTACTGTAGATTTGATAGTTTATTTACAGTATATATAACACATATTTGGTGTACTTTTTGATATTTTATGTACAGTATGTAATATATATTTACTGTACATTTTGATATTTTATTTACAGTGTATAAAATGTATTTGGTGAAGTTTTAGTTAATATTATATATACAATATATGAAATATATTTACTGTACTTTTTAATATTTTATGTACAGCATATAATATATATTTAGTGTCCTTTTGATATATTATGTGAATTATATAATATATATTTGGTGTAGTTTTTGATATTTTACATAGGTTGTGTAATATATATTTACTGTACTTTTTGATATTTTATTTACAGTATATAATATACTTTTGGTGTAATTTTTGATATTTTATGTACAGTATATTAAATATAATTACTGTAGTATTTGATAATTTATTTACAGTATATATAACACATCTTTGGTGTACTTTTTGATGTTTTATGTACATTATGTAATATATATTTACTGTATATTTGGATATTTTATTTACAGTATATAAAATGAATTTGGTGTACTTTTAGTTAATATTATATGTGCAATATATGAAATATATTTACTGTACTTTTTGATATTTTATGTACAGTATATAAGATATATTTGGTGTACCTCTGATATTTTGTGTAAATTATAAAATATATATCTGGTGCAGTTTTTGATATTTTACATAGAGTGTAATATATATTTACTGTACTTTTTGATATTTTTTTACAGTATATAATATACATTTGGTGTAATTTTTGATATTTCATGTACAGTATATTAAATATAATTACTGTAGTTTTTGATAGTTTATTTACAGTATATATAACACATACTTGGAGTACTTTTTGGTATTTTATGTACTGTATGTAATATATATTTACTGTAGTTTTTGATATTTTATTTACAGTATATAAAATGTATTTGATGTACTTTTAGTTAATATTATATGTACAATATATGAAATATATTTACTGTAATTTTTGATATTTTATGTACAGTATATAAGATATATTTGGTGTACTGTTGATATTTTATGCAAATTATATAATATATATTTTGTGTAGTTTTTGATTATTTACATAGAGTGTAATATATATTTACTGTCCTTTTTCATATTTTATTTAGAGTATATAATATACATTTGGTGTAATTTTTGATATTTTATGTACACTATATTAAATATAATTACTGTAGTTTTTGATAGTTTTTTTACAGTATGTATAACAAATATTTGGTGTATTTTTTGATATTTTATGTACAGTATGTAATATATATTTACTGAATTTTTGAAATTTTATTTACAGTATATAAAATGTATTTGCTGTACTTTTAGTTAATATTATATGTACAATATATGAACCAAATTTACTGTAGTTTTTGATATTTCATGTACAGTATATAAGATATATTTGGTGTCCTTTTGAGATTTTATGTAAATTATATAATATATATTTGGTGTAGTTTTTGATATTTTACATAGGGTGTGTAATATATATTTACCGTCCTTTTTGATATTTTCTTTACACTATATAATATACATTTGGTGTTATTTTTGATATTTTATGTACAGTATATTAAATATAATTACTGTAGTTTTTGATAGTTTATTTACAGTATATATAACACATATTTGGTGTACATTTTGATATTTTATGTACAGTATGTAATATATATTTACTGTACATTTTGATATTTTATTTACAGTATATGAAATGTATTTGGTGTACTTTTAGTTAATATTATATGTACAATATATGAAATATATTTACTCTATTATTTGATATTTTATGTACAGTATATAAGATATATTTGGTGTACTTTTGATATTGTATGTAAATTATATAATATATATTTGGTGTAGTTTGTGATATTTTACATAGGTTGTGTAATATATCTTTACTGTACTTTTTATATTTTATTTACAGTATATAATATACATTTGGTGTAATTTTTGATATTTTATGTACTGTATATTAAATATAGTTACTGTAGATTTTGATAGTTTATTTACAGTATATATAACACATATTTGGTGTACTTTTTGATATTTTATGTACAGTATGTAATATATATTTACTGTTATTTTGATATTTTATTTACAGTATATAAAATGTATTTGGTGTACTTTTAGTTATTATTATATGTACAATATAGGAAACATATTTACTGTAATTTTTGATATTTTATGTACAGTATATAAGATATATTTGTTGCCCTTCTCATATTTTATGTAAATTATATAATATATATTTGGTGTAGTTTTTGATATTTTACATAGGGTGTGTCATATATATTTACGGTACTTTTTGATATTTTATTTACAGTATATAATATGCATTTTGTGTAATTTTTGTATTTTATGTACAGTATATTAAATATAAATACTGTAGTTTTTAATAGTTTATTTACAGTATATATAGCACATCTTTTGTGTACTTTTTGATATTTTATGTACAGTATGTAACATATATTAACTGTACATTTTGAAACTTTATTTACATTATATAAAATGTATTTGGTGTACTTTTAGTTAATATTATATGTACAATATATGAAATACATTTACTGTACTTTTTGATATTTTATGTACAGTATATAACATATATTTGGTGTCCTTTTCATATTTTATGTGAATCATATAATATATATTTGGTGTAGTTTTTGATAATTTACGTAGAGTGTAATATACATTTACTGTCCTTTATCATATTTTATTAAGACTATATAATATACATTTGGTGTAATTTTTGATATTTTATATACAGTATATTCAATATAATTACTGTAGTTTTTCATAGTTTATTTACAGTATACATAAAACATATTTGGTCTACTTTTTGATATTTTATGTACAGTATGTGATATAATTACTGTACTTTTTGATATTTTATTTACAGTATATAAAATGTATTTGGTGTACTTTTAGTTAATATTACATATACAGTATATGAAATACATTTAATGCACTTTTTGATATTTTATGTACAGTATATAAGATATATTTGGTGTCCTTTTGATATTTTATGTAAATTATATAATATATATTTGGTGTAGTATTTGATATTTTACATTGGGTGTGTCATATATATTTACTGTCCTTTTTGATATTTTATTTACAGTATATAATATATATTTGGTGTAATTTTGAATATTTTATGTACAGTATACTAAATATAATTACTGTAGTTTTTGATAGTTTATTTACAGCATATATAACACATATTTGGTACAGTTTTTGATATATTATATACAGTATGTAATATATATTTATTGTACTTTTTGATATTTTATTTAGAGTATATAAAATGTGCTTGGTGTACTTTTAGTTAATATTATATGTACAATATATGAAATGTATTTACTGTACTTTTTGATATTTTATGTACAGTATATAAGATATATTTGTTGGCCTTCTCATATTTTATGTAAATTATATAATATATATTTGGTGTAGTTTTTGATATTTTACATAGGGTGTGTACTATATATTTACTGTCATTTTTGATATTTTATTTATAGTATATAATTTACATTTGGTGTAATTTTTGATAATTTATATATAGTACATTGAATATAATTACTGTAGTTTTTGATAATTACAGTATATATAACACATATTTGGTGTACTTTTTGATATTTTATGTAGAGTATGTTATATATATTTACTGTAATTTTTGATATTTTATTTACAGTATATAAAAAGTATTTGGTGTACTTTTAGTTAATATTATATGTACAATATATGAAATATATTTACTGTAGTTTTTGATATTTTACGTACAGTATATAAGATATATTTGTTGTCCTTCCGATATTTTTTGTAAATTATATAATTTATATTTGGTGTAAATTTGGATATTTTACATAGGGTGTGTAATATATATTTACTGTATTTTGGATATTTTATTTACAGTATATAATTTACATTTGGTGTAATTTTTGATATTTTATATACAGTACATTGAATATAATTACTGTAGTTTTTGATATTTACAGTATATATAACACATATTTGGTGTACTTTTTGATATTTTATGTACAGTATGTAATATATATTTACTGTACTTTTTGATATATTATTTACAGTATATAAAATGTATTTGGTGTACTTTTAGTTAATATTATATGTACAATATATGAAATATATTTACTGTACTTTTTGATATTTTATGTACAGTATATAAGATATATTTGGTGTACTGTTGATATTTTATGTAAATTAAATAATATTTATTTGGTGCAGATTTGATATTTTACATAGAGTGTAATATATATTTACTGTAATTTTCATATTTTATTTACAGTATATAATATACATTAGGTGTAATTTTTGATATTTTATGTACTGTATATTAGACATAATTACTGTAGTTTTTGATAGTTTATTTAGAGTATATATAACACATATTTGGTGTAATTTTTGATATACTATGTACAGTATGTAATGTAAATTTACTGTAATTTTTGATATTTTATTTACAGTATATAAAATGTATTTGGTGTACTTTTAGTAAATATTATATGTACAATATATGAAATATATTTACTGTACTTTTTGATATTTTATGTAGCATATATAAGGTACACTTGGTGTCCTTTTGATATTTTATGTAAATTATATAATATATATTTTGTGTAGTTTTTGATAATTTACATAGAGTGAAATATATATTTACTGTCCTTTTTCGTATTTTATTTAGAGTATATAATATACATTTGGTGTAATTTTTGATATTTTAAGTACAGTATATTAAATATAATTACTGTAGTTTTTGATAGTTTATTTACAGTACATATAACACATATTTGGTGTACTTTTTGATATTTTATGTACTGTATGTAATATATATTTACTGAACTTTTGAAATTTTATTTACAGTATATAAAATGTATTTGCTGTACTTTTAGTTAATATTATATGTACAATATATGAAACATATTTACTGTAGTTTTTGATATTTTATGTACAGTATATAAGATATATTTGGTGGCCTTTTGATATTTTATGTAAATTATATAATATATATTTGGTGTAGTTTTTGATATTTTACATAGGGTGTGTAATATATATTTACCGTCCTTTTTGATATTTTCTTTACACTATATAATATACATTTGGTGTAATTTTTGATATTTTATGTACAGTATATTAAATATATTTACTGTAGTTTTTGATATTTTACGTACAGTATATAGGATATATTTGGTGTCCTTTTGATATTATATGTAAATTATATAATATATATTTTGTGTAGATTGTGATATTTTACATATGGTGTGTAATATATATTTACTGTACTTTTTGAAATTTTATTTACACTATATAAAATGTATTTGGTGTACTTTTAGTTAATATTATATGTACAATATATGAAATATATTTACTGTACTATTTGGTATTTTATGTACAGTATATAAGATATGTTTGGTGTCCGTTTGATATTTTAAGTAAATTATATAATATATATTTGGTGTAGATTGTGATATTTTTCATATGGTGTGTAATATATATTTACTGTACATTTTGATATTTTATTTACAGTAAATAATATACATTTAGTGTAATTTTTGATATTTTATGTACAGTATATTAAATTTAATTACTGTAGATTTTGATAGTTTATTTACAGTGTATATAACACATATTTGTTGTACTATTTGATATTTTATGTACAGTATGTAATATAAATTTACTGTACTTTTTGATATTTTATTTATAGTATATAAAATGTATTTGGTGTACTTTTAGTTAATATTATATGTACAATATACGAAATATATTTACTGTACATTTTGGTATTTTATGTACAGTAGATAAGGTATATTTGGTGTCCTTTTGATATTTTATGTAAATTATATAATATATATTTTGTGTAGTTTGTGATATTTTACATAGGGTGTGTAATATATATTTACTGTACTTTTTGGTATTTTATTTACAGTAAATAATATACATTTGGTGTAATTTTTGATATTTTATATACAGTATATTAAATATAATTACTGTAGTTTTTGATAGTTTATTTACAGTATATATAACACATATTTGGTGTACTTTTTGATATTTTATGTACAGTATGTAATATATATTCACTGTAATTTTTGATATTTTATTTACACTATATAAAATGTATTTGGTGTACTTTTAGTAAATATTATATGTACAATATATGAAATATATTTACTGTACTTTTTGGTATTTTATGTACAGTATATAAGTTACTTTTGGTGTACTTTTGATATCTTATGAAAATTATATAATATATATTTGGTGTAGATTGTGATATTTTACATATGGTGTGTAATGTATATTTACTGCACTTTTTGATATTTTATTTACTGTAAATAACATACATTTGGTGTAATTTTTTATATTTTATGTACAGTATATTAAATATAATTACTGTAGTTTTTGATAGTTTATTTAGAGTATATATAACACATATTTGGTGTACTTTTTGATAATATATGTACAGTATGTAATATATAGTTACTGTAATTTTTGATATTTTATTTACACTATATAAAATGTATTTGGTGTACTTTTAGTTAATATTATATGTACAATATATGAAATATATTTACTGTACTTTTTGATATTTTATGTACAGTATATGAGATATATTTGGTGTCCTTTGATATTTATTGTAAATTATAAAATATATACTTGGTGTAGTTTTTGATATTTTACATAGTGTGTGTCATATATATTCACTGTCCTTTTTGATATTTTATTTACGGTATATAATATACATTTGGTGTGATTTTTGAAATTTTATGTACAGTATATTAAATATCATTACTGTAGTTTTTGATAGTTTACAGTATATATAACACATATTTGGTGTACTTTTTGATATTTTATGTACAGTATGTAATATATATTTACTGTAATTTTGATATTTTATTTACAGTTTATAAAATGTATTTGGTGTACTTTTAGTTAATATTATATGTACAATATATGAAATATATTTACTGTAGTTTTTGATATTTTATGTACAGTATATAAGATATATTTAGTGTCCTTTTGATATTTTATGTAAATTATATAATATATATTTGGTGTAGTTTGTGATATTTTACATAGGGTGTGTAATATATATTTACTATACTTTTTGATGTCTTATTTACAGTATATAATATACATTTGGTGTAATTTTTGATATTTTATGTACAGTATATTAAATATTATTACTGTAGATTTGATAGTTTATTTACAGTATATATAACACATATTTGGTGTACTTTTTGATATTTTATGTACAGTATGTAATATATATTTACTGTACATTTTGATAATTTATTTACAGTGTATAAAATGTATTTGGTGAAGTTTTAGTTAATATTATATATACAATATATGAAATATATTTACTGTACTTTTTAATATTTTATGTACAGCATATAATATATATTTAGTGTCCTTTTGATATATTATGTGAATTATATAATATATATTTGGTGTAGTTTTTGATATTTAACATAGGTTGTGTAATATATATTTACTGTACTTTTTGATATTTTATTTACAGTATATAATATACTTTTGGTGTAATTTTTGATATTTTATGTACAGTATATTAAATATAATTACTGTAGTATTTGATAATTTATTTACAGTATATATAACACATATTTTGTGTACTTTTTGATGTTTTATGTACATTATGTAATATATATTTACTGTATATTTGGATATTTTATTTACAGTATATAAAATGAATTTGGTGTACTTTTAGTTATTATTATATGTACAATATATGAAATATATTTACTGTACTTTTTGATATTTTATGTACAGTATATAAGATATATTTGGTGTACCTCTGATATTTTGTGTAAATTATAAAATATATATCTGGTGCAGTTTATGATATTTTACATAGAGTGTAATATATATTTACTGTACTTTTTGATATTTTTTTACAGTATATAATATACATTTGGTGTAATTTTTGATATTTCATGTACAGTATATTAAATATAATTACTGTAGTTTTTGATAGTTTATTTACAGTATATATAACACATACTTGGAGTAGTTTTTGGTATTTTATGTACTGTATGTAATATATATTTACTGTAGTTTTTGATATTTTATTTACAGTATATAAAATGTATTTGATGTACTTTTAGTTAATATTACATGTACAATATATGAAATATATTTACTGTAATTTTTGATATTTTATGTACATTTTATAAGATATATTTGGTGTACTGTTGATATTTTATGCAAATTATATAATATATATTTTGTGTAGTTTTTGATAATTTACATAGAGTGTAATATATATTTACTGTCCTTTTTCATATTTTATTTAGAGTATATAATATACATTTGGTGTAATTTTTGATATTTTATGTACAATATATTAAATATAATTACTGTAGTTTTTGATAGTTTTTTTACAGTATGTATAACAAATATTTGGTGTATTTTTTGATATTTTATGTACAGTATGTAATATATATTTACTGAATTTTTGAAATTTTATTTACAGTATATAAAATGTATTTGCTGTACTTTTAGTTAATATTATATGTACAATATATGAACCAAATTTACTGTAGTTTTTGATATTTCATGTACAGTATATAAGATATATTTGGTGTCCTTTTGAGATTTTATGTAAATTATATAATATATATTTGGTGTAGTTTTTGATATTTTACATAGGGTGTGTAATATATATTTACCGTCCTTTTTGATATTTTCTTTACACTATATAATATACATTTGGTGTTATTTTTGATATTTTATGTACAGTATATTAAATATAATTACTGTAGTTTTTGATAGTTTATTTACAGTATATATAACACATATTTGGTGTACATTTTGATATTTTATGTACAGTATGTAATATATATTTACTGTACATTTTGATATTTTATTTACAGTATATGAAATGTATTTGGTGTACTTTTAGTTAATATTATATGTACAATATATGAAATATATTTACTCTATTATTTGATATTTTATGTACAGTATATAAGATATATTTGGTGTACTTTTGATATTGTATGTAAATTATATAATATATATTTGGTGTAGTTTGTGATATTTTACATAGGTTGTGTAATATATCTTTACTGTACTTTTTATATTTTATTTACAGTATATAATATACATTTGGTGTAATTTTTGATATTTTATGTACTGTATATTAAATATAGTTACTGTAGATTTTGATAGTTTATTTACAGTATATATAACACATATTTGGTGTACTTTTTGATATTTTATGTACAGTATGTAATATATATTTACTGTTATTTTGATATTTTATTTACAGTATATAAAATGTATTTGGTGTACTTTTAGTTATTATTATATGTACAATATAGGAAACATATTTACTGTAATTTTTGATATTTTATGTACAGTATATAAGATATATTTGTTGCCCTTCTCATATTTTATGTAAATTATATAATATATATTTGGTGTAGTTTTTGATATTTTACATAGGGTGTGTCATATATATTTACGGTACTTTTTGATATTTTATTTACAGTATATAATATGCATTTTGTGTAATTTTTGTATTTTATGTACAGTATATTAAATATAAATACTGTAGTTTTTAATAGTTTATTTACAGTATATATAGCACATCTTTTGTGTACTTTTTGATATTTTATGTACAGTATGTAACATATATTAACTGTACATTTTGAAACTTTATTTACATTATATAAAATGTATTTGGTGTACTTTTAGTTAATATTATATGTACAATATATGAAATATATTTACTGTACTTTTTGATATTTTATGTACAGTATATAACATATATTTGGTGTCCTTTTCATATTTTATGTGAATCATATAATATATATTTGGTGTAGTTTTTGATAATTTACGTAGAGTGTAATATACATTTACTGTCCTTTATCATATTTTATTAAGACTATATAATATACATTTGGTGTAATTTTTGATATTTTATATACAGTATATTCAATATAATTACTGTAGTTTTTCATAGTTTATTTACAGTATACATAAAACATATTTGGTCTACTTTTTGATATTTTATGTACAGTATGTGATATAATTACTGTACTTTTTGATATTTTATTTACAGTATATAAAATGTATTTGGTGTACTTTTAGTTAATATTACATATACAGTATATGAAATACATTTAATGCACTTTTTGATATTTTATGTACAGTATATAAGATATATTTGGTGTCCTTTTGATATTTTATGTAAATTATATAATATATATTTGGTGTAGTATTTGATATTTTACATTGGGTGTGTCATATATATTTACTGTCCTTTTTGATATTTTATTTACAGTATATAATATATATTTGGTGTAATTTTGAATATTTTATGTACAGTATACTAAATATAATTACTGTAGTTTTTGATAGTTTATTTACAGCATATATAACACATATTTGGTACAGTTTTTGATATATTATATACAGTATGTAATATATATTTATTGTACTTTTTGATATTTTATTTAGAGTATATAAAATGTGCTTGGTGTACTTTTAGTTAATATTATATGTACAATATATGAAATGTATTTACTGTACTTTTTGATATTTTATGTACAGTATATAAGATATATTTGTTGGCCTTCTCATATATTATGTAAATTATATAATATATATTTGGTGTAGTTTTTGATATTTTACATAGGGTGTGTACTATATATTTACTGTCATTTTTGATATTTTATTTATAGTATATAATTTACATTTGGTGTAATTTTTGATAATTTATATATAGTACATTGAATATAATTACTGTAGTTTTTGATAATTACAGTATATATAACACATATTTGGTGTACTTTTTGATATTTTATGTAGAGTATGTTATATATATTTACTGTAATTTTTGATATTTTATTTACAGTATATAAAAAGTATTTGGTGTACTTTTAGTTAATATTATATGTACAATATATGAAATATATTTACTGTAGTTTTTGATATTTTACGTACAGTATATAAGATATATTTGTTGTCCTTCCGATATTTTTTGTAAATTATATAATTTATATTTGGTGTAAATTTGGATATTTTACATAGGGTGTGTAATATATATTTACTGTATTTTGGATATTTTATTTACAGTATATAATTTACATTTGGTGTAATTTTTGATATTTTATATACAGTACATTGAATATAATTACTGTAGTTTTTGATATTTACAGTATATATAACACATATTTGGTGTACTTTTTGATATTTTATGTACAGTATGTAATATATATTTACTGTACTTTTTGATATATTATTTACAGTATATAAAATGTATTTGGTGTACTTTTAGTTAATATTATATGTACAATATATGAAATATATTTACTGTACTTTTTGATATTTTATGTACAGTATATAAGATATATTTGGTGTACTGTTGATATTTTATGTAAATTAAATAATATTTATTTGGTGCAGATTTGATATTTTACATAGAGTGTAATATATATTTACTGTAATTTTCATATTTTTTTTACAGTATATAATATACATTAGGTGTAATTTTTGATATTTTATGTACTGTATATTAGACATAATTACTGTAGTTTTTGATAGTTTATTTAGAGTATATATAACACATATTTGGTGTAATTTTTGATATACTATGTACAGTATGTAATGTAAATTTACTGTAATTTTTGATATTTTATTTACAGTATATAAAATGTATTTGGTGTACTTTTAGTAAATATTATATGTACAATATATGAAATATATTTACTGTACTTTTTGATATTTTATGTAGCATATATAAGGTACACTTGGTGTCCTTTTGATATTTTATGTAAATTATATAATATATATTTTGTGTAGTTTTTGATAATTTACATAGAGTGAAATATATATTTACTGTCCTTTTTCGTATTTTATTTAGAGTATATAATATACATTTGGTGTAATTTTTGATATTTTAAGTACAGTATATTAAATATAATTACTGTAGTTTTTGATAGTTTATTTACAGTACATATAACACATATTTGGTGTACTTTTTGATATTTTATGTACTGTATGTAATATATATTTACTGAACTTTTGAAATTTTATTTACAGTATATAAAATGTATTTGCTGTACTTTTAGTTAATATTATATGTACAATATATGAAACATATTTACTGTAGTTTTTGATATTTTATGTACAGTATATAAGATATATTTGGTGGCCTTTTGATATTTTATGTAAATTATATAATATATATTTGGTGTAGTTTTTGATATTTTACATAGGGTGTGTAATATATATTTACCGTCCTTTTTGATATTTTCTTTACACTATATAATATACATTTGGTGTAATTTTTGATATTTTATGTACAGTATATTAAATATATTTACTGTAGTTTTTGATATTTTACGTACAGTATATAGGATATATTTGGTGTCCTTTTGATATTATATGTAAATTATATAATATATATTTTGTGTAGATTGTGATATTTTACATATGGTGTGTAATATATATTTACTGTACTTTTTGAAATTTTATTTACACTATATAAAATGTATTTGGTGTACTTTTAGTTAATATTATATGTACAATATATGAAATATATTTACTGTACATTTTGATATTTTATGTACAGTATATAAGATATATTTGTTGTACTTTTCATATTTTATGTAAATTATATAATATATATTTGGTGTAGATTGTGATATTTTACATATGGTGTGTAATATATATTTACTGTATTTATGATATTTTATTTACAGTATATAATATACATTTGGTGTAATTTGTCATATTTTATGTACAGTATATTAAATATAATTACTGTAGAATTTATAGTATATTTACAGTATATATAACACATATTTGGTGTAATTTTTGATATTTTATGTACAGTATGTAATACATATTTACTGTACTTTTTGATATTTTATTTACAGTATATAACATGTATTTTGTGTACTTTTAGTTAATATTATATGTACAATATATGAAATATATTTACTGTAATTTTTGATATTTTATGTACATTATATAAGATATATTTGATGTCCTTTTGATATTTAATGTAAATTATAGAATATATATTTGGTGTAGTTATTGATATTTTACATAGTGTGTGTAATATATATTTACTGTACTTTTTGATATTTTATTTACAGTATATAATATTCATTTGGTGTAATTTTTGATATTTTATGTACAGTATATTAAATATAATTACAGTAGTTTTTGATAGTTTATGTACAGTATATATAACACATATTTGGTGTACTTTTTGATATTTTATGTACAGTATGTAATATATATATACTGTAATTTTTGATAATTTATTAAAAGTATATAAAATGTATCTGTTGTACTTTTAGTTAATATTATATGTACAATATATGAAATATATTTACAGTAGTTTTTGATATTTTACGTACAGTATATAAGATATATTTGGTGTCCTTCCGATATTTTTTGTAAATTATATAATATATATTTGGTGTAAATTTGGATATTTTACATAGGGTTTGTAATATATATTTACTGTATTTTGGATATTTTATTTACACCATATAATGTACATTTGGAGTAATTTTTGATATTTTATGTACAGTATATTGAATATAATTACTGCAGATTTTGATAGTTTATTTACAGTATATATAACACATATTTGGTGTACTTTTTGATATTTTATGTACAGTATGTAATATATATTTACTGTACTTTTTGATATTTTATTTACAGTATATACAATGTATTTGGTGTACTTTTAGTTAATGTTATATGTACAATATATGAAATATATTTACTGTATTTTTTGATATTTTGCGTACAGTATATACGATATATTTGGTGTCCTTTTGATATTTAATGTAAATTATATAATATATATTTGGTGTAGTTTTTGATATTTTACATAATGTGTGTCATATATATTCAGTGTCCTTTTTGATATTTAATTTACAGTATATAATATACATTTGGTGTGATTTTTGATATTTTATGTACAGCATATTATATATAATTACTGAAGTTTTTGATAGTTTACAGTATATATAACACATATTTGGTGTACTTTTTGATATTTTATGTACAGTATGTAATATATATTTAGTGTAATTTTTGATATTTTATTTACACTATATAAAATGTATTTGGTGTACTTTTAGTTAATATCATATTTACAATATATGAAATATATTTACTGTACTTTTTGATATTTTATGTACAGTATATAAGATATATTTGGTGTCCTTTTGATATTTTATGAAAATTATATAATATATATTTGGTGTAGTTTTTGATATTTTACATAGGGTGTGTAGTATATATTTACTGTCCTTTTTGATATTTTATTTACAGTATATAATTTACGTTTGGTGTAATTTTTGATAATTTATATACAGTATATTGAATATAATTACTGTAGTTTTTGATAATTACAGTATATACAACACATATTTGGTGTACTTTTTGATATTTTATGTACAGTATGTAATATATATTTACTGTAATTTTTGATATTTTATATACAGTATATAAAATGTATTTGTTGTACTTTTAGTTAATATTATATGTACAATATATGAAATATATTTACTGGAGTTTTTATTATTTTACGTACAGTATATAAGATATATTTGGTGTCCTTCCGATATTTTTTGTAAATTATATAATATATATTTGGTGTAAATTTGGATATTTTAAATAGTGTGTGTAATATATATTTACTGTATTTTGGATATTTTATTTACACTATATAATGTACATTTCAAGTAATTTTTGATATTTTATGTACAGTATATTGAATATAATTACTGTAGTTTTTGATAGTTTATTTACAGTATATATAACACATATTTGGTGAACTTTTTGATATTTTATGTACAGCATGTAATATATATTTAGTGTACTTTTCATATTTTATTTACAGTATATAAAATGTATTTGGTGTACTTTTAGTTAATATTATATGTACAATATATGAAATATATTTACTGTACTTTTTGATATGTTATGTACAGTATATAAGATATATTTGGTGTCCTTTTGATATTTTATGTAAATTATATAATATATATTTCGTGTAGTTTGTGATATTTTACATAGGGTGTGTAATATATATTTACTGTATTTTTGATATCTTATTTACAGTATATAATATACATTAGGTGTAATTTTTGATATTTTATGTACAGTATATTAAATATAATTACTGTAGTTTTTGATAGTTTACAGTATATATAACACATATTTGGTGTACATTTCGATATTTTATGTGCAGTATGTAATATATATTTACTGTAATTTTTGATATTTTATTTACAGTATATAAAATGTATTTGGTGTACTTTTAGTTAATAATATATGTACAATATATGAAATAGATATACTGTACTTTTTGATATTTTATGTACAATATATAAGATATATTTGGTGTCCTTTTGATATTTTATGTAATTTATACAATATATAATTTGTGTAGATTTTGATATTTTACATAGGGTGTGTACTATATATTTACTGTCATTTTTGATATTTTATTTATAGTATATAATTTACATTTGGTGTAATTTTTGATAATTTATATATAGTACATTGAATATAATTACTGTAGTTTTTGATAATTACAGTATATATAACACATATTTGGTGTACTTTTTGATATTTTATGTACAGTATGTTATATATATTTACTGTAATTTTTGATATTTTATTTAGAGTATATAAAAAGTATTTGGTGTACTTTTAGTTAATATTATATGTACAATATATGAAATATATTTACTGTAGTTTTTGATATTTTACGTACAGTATATAAGATATATTTGTTGTCCTTCCGATATTTTTTGTAAATTATATAATATATATTTGTTGTAAATTTGGATATTTTACATAGGGTGTGTAATATATATTTACTGTATTTTGGATATTTTATTTACAGTATATAATTTACATTTGGTGTAATTTTTGATATTTTATATACAGTACATTGAATATAATTACTGTAGTTTTTGATATTTACAGTATATATAACACATATTTGGTGTACTTTTTGATATTTTATGTACAGTATGTAATATATATTTACTGTACTTTTTGATATATTATTTACAGTATATAAAATGTATTTGGTGTACTTTTAGTTAATATTATATGTACAATATATGAAATATATTTACTGTACTTTTTGATATTTTATGTACATTATATAAGATATATTTGGTGTACTGTTGCTATTTTATGTAAATTAAATAATATTTATTTGGTGCAGATTTGATATTTTACATAGAGTGTAATATATATTTACTGTAATTTTCATATTTTATTTACAGTATATAATATACATTAGGTGTAATTTTTGATATTTTATGTACTGTATATTAGACATAATTTCTGTAGTTTTTGATAGTTTATTTAGAGTATATATAACACATATTTGGTGTAATTTTTGATATATTATGTACAGTATGTAATGTATATTTACTGTAATTTTTGATATTTTATTTACAGTATATAAAATGTATTTGGTGTACTTTTAGTAAATATTATATGTACAATATATGAAATATATTTACTGTACTTTTTGATATTTTATGTAGCATATATAAGGTACACTTGGTGTCCTTTTGATATTTTATGTAAATTATATAATATATATTTTGTGTAGTTTTTGATAAATTACATAGAGTGTAATATATATTTACTGTCCTTTTTCGTATTTTATTTAGAGTATATAATATACATTTGGTGTAATTTTTGATATTTTAAGTACAGTATATTAAATATAATTACTGTAGTTTTTGATAGTTTATTTACAGTATATATAACACATATTTGTTGTACTTTTTGATATTTTATGTACTGTATGTAATATATATCTACTGAACTTTTGAAATTTTATTTACAGTATATAAAATGTATTTGCTGTACTTTTAGTTAATATTATATGTACAATATATGAAACATATTTACTGTAGTTTTTGATATTTTATGTACAGTATATAAGATATATTTGGTGGCCTTTTGATATTTTATGTAAATTATATAATATATATTTGGTGTAGTTTTTGATATTTTACATAGGGTGTGTAATATATATTTACCGTCCTTTTTGATATTTTCTTTACACTATATAATATACATTTGGTGTAATTTTTGATATTTTATGTACAGTATATTAAATATATTTACTGTAGTTTTTGATATTTTACGTACAGTATATAGGATATATTTGGTGTCCTTCCGATATTTTTTGTAAATTATATAATATATATTTGGTGTAATATTTGATATTTTACATAGGGTGTGTAATATATATTTACTGTATTTTGGATATATTATTTACACTATATAATGTACATTTGGAGTAATTTTTGACATTTTATGTACAGTATATTAAATATAATTACTGTAGTTTTTGATAGTTTATTTACAGTATATATAACAAGTTTGGTGTACTTTTTGATGTTATATGTACAGTATGCAATATATATTTACTGTAGTTTTGATATTTTATTTACAGTATACAAAATGTATTTGTTGTACTTTTAGTTAATATTATACGTACAATATATGAAATATATTTACTGTAGTTTTTGATATTTTATGTACAGTATATAAGATATATTTGGTGTCCTTCCGATATTTTTTGTAAAGTGTATAATATATATTTGGTGTAATTTTTGATATTTTACATAGGGTGTGTAATATATATTTACTGTATTTTGGATATATTATTTACACTATATAATGAACATTTGGAGTAATTTTTGATATTTTATGTACAGTATATTTAATATAATTACTGTAGTTTTTTATAGTTTATTTACAGTATATATAACACGTATTTGGTGTACTATTTGATATTTTATGTACAGTATGTAATATATATTTACTGTAATTTTTGATATTTTATTTACTGTATAGAAAATGTATTTGGTGTACTTTTAGTTAATAATATATGTACAATATATGAAATATATATACTGTACTTTTTGATATTTTATGTACAGTATATAAGATATATTTGGTGTCCTTTTGATATTTTATGTAAATTATATAATCTATATTTGGTGTAGTTTTTTATATTTTACATAGGGTGTGTAGTATATATTTACTGTCCTTTTTGATATTTTATTTACAGTATATAATTTACATATGGTGTAATTTTTGATAATTTATATACAGTACATTGAATATAATTACTGTAGTTTTTGATAATTACAGTATATATAACACATATTTGGTGTACTTTTTGATATTTTATGTACAGTATGTAACTTATATTTACTGTAATTTTTGATATTTCATTTACAGAATATAAAATGTATTTGGTGTACTTTTAGTTAATATTATATGTACAATATATGAAATATATTTACTGTACTATTTGATATTTTATGTAGAGTATATAAGATATATTTTGTGTCCTTTTGATATTTTATGTAAATTATATAATATACATTTGGTGTAGTTTTTGATATTTTACATAGGGTGTGTCATAAATATTTACTGTACTTTTTGATATTTTATTTACAGTAAATAATATACATTTGGTGTAATTTTTGATATTTTATGTACAGTATATTAAATATAATTACTGTAGTTTTTGATAGTTTATTTAGAGTATATATATCACATATTTGGTGTACATTTTGATATTTTATGAACAGTATGTAATATATATTTACTGTACTTTTTGATATTTTATTTACAGTATATAAAATGTATTTGGTGTACTTTTAGTTAATATTATATATACAATAAATCAAATATATTTACTGTGCTTTTTGATATTTTATGTACAGTAGATAATATATATTTGGTGTCCTTTTGATATTTTATGTGAATTTTATAATATATATTTGGTGTAGTTTTTGATATTTTACATAGGGTGTGTAATATATATTCACTGTAATTTTTGATATTTTATTTACGGTAAATTATATACATTTGGTGTATTTATTGATATTTTATGTACAGTATATTAAATATAATTACTGTAGTTTTTGATAGTTTATTTACAGTATATATAACACATATTTGGTGTAGATTTGATATTTTATGTACAGTATGCAATATATATTTTCTGTAATTTTTTATAATTTATTTGCAGTATATAAAATGTATTTGGTGTACTTTTAGTTAATATTATATATACAATATATGAAATATATTTACTGTACATTTTGATATTTTATGTACAGTATAGAAGATATATTTGGGGTCCTTTTGATATTTTATTTACAGTATAAAAATTGAATTTGGTGTACTTTTAGTTAATAATATATGTAGAATATATGAAATATATATACTGCACTTTATGATATTTTATGTACAATATATAAGATATATTTGGTGACCTCTTTATATTTTATGTAAATTATATAATATATATGGTGTAGTTTTTGATATTTTACATAGGGTGTGTAGTATATATTTACTGTCCTTTTTGATATTTTATTTACAGTATATAATTTACATTTGGTGTAATTTTTGATATTTTATATACAGTACATTGAATATAATTACTGTAGTTTGTGATATTTACAGTATATATAACACACATTTGGTGTACTTTTTGATATTTTATGTACAGTATGTAATATATATTTACTGTAATTTTTGATATTTTATTTACAGTATGTAAAATGTATTTGGTGTACTTTTAGTTAATATTATATGTACAATATATGAAATATATTTACTGTAGTTTTTGATATTTTACGTACAGTATATAGGATATATTTGGTGTCCTTCCGATATTTTTTGTAAAGTGTATAATATATATTTGGTGTAATTTTTGATATTTTACATAGGGTGTGTAATATATATTTACTGTATTTTGGATGTTTTATTTACACTATATAATGTACATTTGGAGTAATTTTTGACATTTTATGTACAGTATATTAAATATAATTACTGTAGTTTTTGATAGTTTATTTACAGTATATATAACACATATTTGGTGTGTTTTTGATATTTTATGTACAGTATGTAATGTATATTTACTGTACTTTTTGATATTTTATTTACAGTATATAAAATGTATTTGGTGTACTTTTAGTTAATATTATATGTACAATATATGAAATATATTTACTGTACTTTTTGGTATTTTATGTACAGTATATAAGATATATTTTGTGTCCTTTTGATATTTATTGTTAATTATATAATATATATTTTGTGTAGTTTTTGATATTTTACATAGTGTGTGTCATATTTATTCACTGTCCTTTTTGATATTTTATTTACAGTATATAATATACATTTGGTGTGATTTTTGATATTTTATGTACAGTATATTATATATAATTACTGTAGTTTTTGATAATTTACAGTATATATAACACATATTTGGTGTACTTTTTGATATTTTATGTACAGTATGTAATATATATTTACTGCAATTTTTATTATTTTATTTACTGTATATAAAATGTATTTGGTGTACTTTTAGTTAATAATATATGTACAATATATGAAATAAATGTACTGTACTTTTCGATATTTTATGTACAGCATATAAGATATATTTGGTGTCCTTTTGATATTTTATGTAAATTGTATAATATATATTTGGTGTAGTTTTTGATATTTTACATAGTGTGTGTAGTATATATTTATTGTCCTTTTTGATATTTTATTTACAGTATATAATTTACATTTGGTGTAATTTTTGATAATTTATATACAGTACATTGAATATAATTACTGTAGTTTTTGATAATTACAGTATATATAACACATATTTGGTGTACTTTTTGATATTTTATGTACAGTATGTAATATACATTTACTGTAATTTTTGATATTTTATTTACAGTATATAAAATGTATTTGGTGTACTTTTAGTTAATATCATATGTACAATATATGTAATATATTTACTGTACTTTTTGATATTTTACATACAGTATATAAGATATATTTGGTGACCTTCTGATATTTTTTGTAAATTATATACTATATATTTGGTGTAAATTTGGATATTTTACATAGGGTGTGTAATATATATTTACTGTATTTTGGATATTTTATTTACACCATATAATGTACATTTGGAGTAATTTTTGATATTTTATGTACAGTATATTGAATATAATTACTGTAGTTTTTAATAGTTTATTTACAGTATATATAACACATATTTGGTGTACTTTTTGATATTTTATGTATAGTATGTAATATATATTTACTGTAATTTTTGATATTTTATTTACAGTATATAAAATGTATTTGGTGTACTTTTAGTTAATATTATATGTACAATATATGAAATATATTTACTGTAGTTTTTGATATTTTACGTACAGTATATAGGATATATTTGGTGTCCTTCCGATATTTTTTGTAAATTATATAATGTATATTTGGTGTAATATTTGATATTTTACATAGGGTGTGTAATATATATTTACTGTATTTTGGATATATTATTTACACAATATAATGTACATTTGGAGTAATATTTGACATTTTATGTACAGTATATTAAATATAATTACTGTAGTTTTTGATAGTTTATTTACAGTATATATAACACATATTTTGTGTAATTTTTGATATTTTATGTACAGTATGTAATATATATTTACTGTACTTTTTGATATTTTATTTACAGTATATAAAATGTATTTGGTGTACTTTTAGTTAATATTATATGTACAATATATGAAATATATTTACTGTACTTTTTGATATTTTATGTACAGTATATGAGATATATTTGGTGTCCTTTGATATTTATTGTAAATTATGAAATATATACTTGGTGTAGTTTTTGATATTTTACATAGTGTGTGTCATATATATTCACTGTCCTTTTTGATATTTTATTTACGGTATATAATATACATTTGGTGTGATTTTTGAAATTTTATGTACAGTATATTAAATATAATTACTGTAGTTTTTGATAGTTTACAGTATATATAACACATATTTGGTGTACTTTTTGGTATTTTATGTACAGTATGTAATATATATTTACTGTAATTTTTGATATTTTATTTACAGTTTATAAAATGTATTTGGTGTACTTTTAGTTAATATTATATGTACAATATATGAAATATATTTACTGTAGTTTTTGATATTTTATGTACAGTATATAAGATATATTTAGTGTCCTTTTGATATATTATGTGAATTATATAGTATATATTTGGTGTAGTTTTTGATATTTTACATAGGTTGTGTAATATATATTTACTGTACTTTTTGATATTTTATTTACAGTATATAATATACTTTTGGTGTAATTTTTGATATTTTATGTACAGTATATTAAATATAATTACTGTAGTATTTGATAGTATATTTACAGTATATATACCACATATTTGGTGTACTTTTTGATGTTTTATGTACATTATGTAATATATATTTACTGTATATTTGGATATTTTATTTACAGTATATAAAATGAATTTGGTGTACTTTTAGTTAATATTATATGTACAATATATGAAATATATTTACTGTACTTTTTGATATTTTATGTAGAGTATATAAGATATATTTGGTGTACCTCTGATATTTTGTGTAAATTATAAAATATATATCTGGTGCAGTTTTTGATATTTTACATAGAGTGTAATATATATTTACTGTACTTTTTGATATTTTTTTACAGTATATAATATACATTTGGTGTAATTTTTGATATTTCATGTACAGTATATTCAATATAATTACTGTAGTTTTTGATAGTTTATTTACAGTATATATAACACATACTTGGTGTACTTTTTGGTAATTTATGTACAGTATGTAATATATATTTACTGTTATTTTGATATTTTATTTACAGTATATAAAATGTATTTGGTGTACTTTTAGTTATTATTATATGTACAATATAGGAAACATATTTACTGTAATTTTTGATATTTTATGTACAGTATATAAGATATATTTGTTGCCCTTCTCATATTTTATGTAAATTATATAATATATATTTGGTGTAGTTTTTGATATTTTACATAGGGTGTGTCATATATATTTACTGTACTTTTTGATATTTTATTTACAGTATATAATATGCATTTTGTGTAATTTTTGTATTTTATGTACAGTATATTAAATAAAAATACTGTAGTTTTTGATAGTTTATTTACAGTATATATAGCACATCTTTTGTGTACTTTTTGATATTTTATGTACAGTATGTAACATATATTAACTGTACATTTTGAAATTTTATTTACATTATATAAAATGTATTTGGTGTACTTTTAGTTAATATTATATGTACAATATATGAAATATATTTACTGTACTTTTTGATATTTTATGTACAGTATATAACATATATTTGGTGTCCTTTTCATATTTTATGTGAATCATATAATATATATTTGGTGTAGTTTTTGATAATTTACGTAGAGTGTAATATACATTTACTGTCCTTTATCATATTTTATTAAGACTATATAATATACATTTGGTGTAATTTTTGATATTTTATATACAGTATATTCAATATAATTACTGTAGTTTTTCATAGTTTATTTACAGTATACATAAAACATATTTGGTCTACTTTTTGATATTTTATGTACAGTATGTGATATAATTACTGTACTTTTTGATATTTTATTTACAGTATATAAAATGTATTTGGTGTACTTTTAGTTAATATTATATATACAGTATATGAAATACATTTACTGTACTTTTTTATATTTTATGTACAGTATATAAGATATATTTGGTGTCCTTTTGATATTTTATGTAAATTATATAATATATATTTGGTGTAGTATTTGATATTTTACATTGGGTGTGTCATATATATTTACTGTCCTTTTTGATATTTTATTTACAGTATATAATATATAATTGGTGTAATTTTGAATATTTTATGTACAGTATACTAAATATAATTACTGTAGTTTTTGATAGTTTATTTACAGTATATATAACACATATTTGGTATAGTTTTTGATATATTATATACAGTATGTAATATATATTTATTGTACTTTTTGATATTTTATTTAGAGTATATAAAATGTGCTTGGTGTACTTTTAGTTAATATTATATGTACAATATATGAAATGTATTTACTGTACTTTTTGATATTTTATGTACAGTATATAAGATATATTTGTTGGCCTTCTCATATTTTATGTAAATTATATAATATTATTTGGTGTAGTTTTTGATATTTTACATAGGGTGTGTACTATATATTTACTGTCATTTTTGATATTTTATTTATAGTATATAATTTACATTTGGTGTAATTTTTGATACTTTATATATAGTACATTGAATATAATTACTGTAGTTTTTGATAATTACAGTATATATAACACATATTTGGTGTACTTTTTGATATTTTATGTACAGTATGTTATATATATTTACTGTAATTTTTGATATATTATTTACAGTATATAAAAAGTATTTGGTGTACTTTTAGTTAATATTATATGTACAATATATGAAATATATTTACTGTAGTTTTTGATATTTTACATGCAGTATATAAGATATATTTGTTGTCCTTCCGATATTTTTTGTAAATTATATAATATATATTCGGTGTAAATTTGGATATTTTACATAGGGTGTGTAATATATATTTACTGTATTTTGGATATTTTATTTACAGTATATAATTTACATTTGGTGTAATTTTTGATATTTTATATACAGTACATTGAATATAATTACTGTAGTTTTTGATATTTACAGTATATATAACAGATATTTGGTGTACTTTTTGATATTTTATGTACAGTATGTAATATATATTTACTGTACTTTTTGATATATTATTTACAGTATATAAAATGTATTTGGTGTACTTTTAGTTAATAATATATGTACAATATATGAAATATATTTACTGTACTTTTTGATATTTTGTACAGTATATAAGATATATTTGGTGTACTGTTGATATTTTATGTAAATTAAATAATATTTATTTGGTGCAGATTTGATATTTTACATACAGTGTAATATATATTTACTGTAATTTTCATATTTTATTTACAGTATATAATATACATTAGGTGTAATTTTTGATATTTTATGTACTGTATATTAGACATAATTACTGTAATTTTTGATAGTTTATTTAGAGTATATATAACACATATTTGGTGTAATTTTTGATATATTATGTACAGTATGTAATGTAAATTTACTGTAATTTTTGATATTTTATTTACAGTATATAAAATGTATTTGGTGTACTTTTAGTAAATATTATATGTACAATATATGAAATATATTTACTGTACTTTTTGATATTTTATGTAGCATATATAAGGTACACTTGGTGTCCTTTTGATATTTTATGTAAATTATATAATATATATTTTGTGTAGTTTTTGATAATTTACATAGAGTGAAATATATATTTACTGTCCTTTTTCGTATTTTATTTAGAGTATATAATATACATTTGGTGTAATTTTTGATATTTTAAGTACAGTATATTAAATATAATTACTGTAGTTTTTGATAGTTTATTTACAGTACATATAACACATATTTGGTGTACCTTTTGATATTTTATGTACTGTATGTAATATATATTTACTGAACTTTTGAAATTTTATTTACAGTATATAAAATGTATTTGCTGTACTTTTAGTTAATATTATATGTACAATATATGAAACATATTTACTGTAGTTTTTGATATTTTATGTACAGTATATAAGATATATTTGGTGGCCTTTTGATATTTTATGTAAATTATATAATATATATTTGGTGTAGTTTTTGATATTTTACATAGGGTGTGTAATATATATTTACCGTCCTTTTTGATATTTTCTTTACACTATATAATATACATTTGGTGTAATTTTTGATATTTTATGTACAGTATATTAAATATATTTACTGTAGTTTTTGATATTTTACGTACAGTATATAGGATATATTTGGTGTCCTTCCGATATTTTTTGTAAATTATATAATATATATTTGGTGTAATATTTGATATTTTACATAGGGTGTGTAATATATATTTACTGTATTTTGGATATATTATTTACACTATATAATGTACATTTGGAGTAATTTTTGACATTTTATGTACAGTATATTAAATATAATTACTGTAGTTTTTGATAGTTTATTTACAGTATATATAACACGTTTGGTGTACTTTTTGATATTATATGTACAGTATGCAATATATATTTAGTGTAGTTTTTGATATTTTATTTACAGTATACAAAATGTATTTGTTGTACTTTTAGTTAATATTATATGTACAATATATGAAATATATTTACTGTAGTTTTTGATATTTTATGTACAGTATATAAGATATATTTGGTGTCCTTCCGATATTTTTTGTAAAGTGTATAATATATATTTGGTGTAATTTTTGATATTTTACATAGGGTGTGTAATATATATTTACTGTATTTTGGATATATTATTTACACTATATAATGTACATTTGGAGTAATTTTTGATATTTTATGTACAGTATATTAAATATAATTACTGTAGTTTTTTATAGTTTATTTACAGTATATATAACACGTATTTGGTGTACTATTTGATATTTTATGTACAGTATGTAATATATATTTACTGTAATTTTTGATATTTTATTTACTGTATAGAAAATGTATTTGGTGTACTTTTAGTTAATAATATATGTACAATATATGAAATATATATACTGTACTTTTTGATATTTTATGAACAGTATATAAGATATATTTGGTGTCCTTTTGATATTTTATGTAAATTATATAATCTATATTTGGTGTAGTTTTTTATATTTTACATAGGGTGTGTAGTATATATTTACTGTCCTTTTTGATATTTTATTTACAGTATATAATTTACATTTGGTGTAATTTTTGATAATTTATATACAGTACATTGAATATAATTACTGTAGTTTTTGATAATTACAGTATATATAACACATATTTGGTGTACTTTTTGATATTTTATGTACAGTATGTAACATATATTTACTGTAATTTTGATATTTCATTTACAGAATATAAAATGTATTTGGTGTACTTTTAGTTAATATTATATGTACAATATATGAAATATATTTACTGTAGTTTTTGATATTTTACGTAAAGTATATAGGATATATTTGCTGTCCTTCCGATATTTTTTGTAAATTATGTAATATATATTTGGTGTAATTTTTGATATTTTACATAGGGTGTGTAATATATATTTACTGTATTTTGGATATTTTATTTACACTATATAATGTACATTTGGAGTAATTTTTGACACTTTATGTACATTATATTAAATATAATTACTGTAGTTTTTGATAGATTATTTACAGTATATATAAAACATATTTGGTGTATTTTTGATATTTTATGTACAGTATGTAATGTATATTTACTGTACTTTTTGATATTTTATTTACAGTATATAAAATGTATTTGGTGTACTTTTAGTTAATATTATATGTACAATATATGAAATATATTTACTGTACTTTTTGATATTTTGTGTAGAGTATATAAGATATATTTGGTGTCCTTTTGATATTTATTGTAAATTATATAATATATATTTGGTGTAGTTTTTGATATTTTACATAATTTGTGTCATATATATTCACTGTCCTTTTTGATATTTTATTTACGGTATATAATATACATTTGGTGTGATTTTTGATATTTTATGTACAGTATATTGAATATAATAACTGTACTTTTTGATAGTTTACAGTATATATAACACATATTTGGTGTACATTTTGATATTTTATGTACTGTATGTAATATATATTTAGTGTAATTTTTGATATTTTATTTACACTATATAAAATTTATTTGGTGTACTTTTAGTTAATATCATATGTACAATATATGAAATATATTTACTGTACTTTTTGATATTTTATGTACAGTATATAAGATATATTTGGTGTCCTTTTGATATTTTATGTAAATTATATAATATATATTTGGTGTAGTTTTTGATATTTTACATAGGGTGTGTAGTATATATTTACTGTCCTTTTTGATATTTTATTTACAGTATATAATTTACATTTGGTGTAATTTTTGATAATTTATATACAGTACATTGAATATAATTACTGTAGTTTTTGATAATTACAGTATATACAACACATATTTGGTGTACTTTTTGATATTTTATGTACAGTATATAATATATATTTACTGTAATTTTTGATATTTTATTTACAGTATATAAAATGTATTTGTTGTACTTTTAGTTAATATTATATGTACAATATATGAAATATATTTACTGTAGATTTTGATATTTTACGTACAGTATATAAGATATATTTGGTGTCCTTCCGATATTTTTTGTAAATTATATAATATATATTTGGTGTAAATATGGATATTTTACATAGGGTGTGTAATATATATTTACTGTATTTTGGATATTTTATTTACACTATATAATGTACATTTGGAGTAATTTTTGATATTTTATGAAGAGTATATTGAATATAATTACTGTAGTTTTTGATGGTTTATTTAAAGTATATATAACACATATTTGGTGTACTTTTTGATATTTTATGTACATTATGTAATATATATTTAGTGTACTTTCTAATATTTTATTTACAGTATATAAAATGTATTTGGTGTACTTTTAGTTAATATTACATGTACAATATATGAAATATATTTACTGTAGTTTTTGATATTTTATGTACAGTATATAAGATATATTTGTTTTCCTTTTGATATTTATTGTAAATTATATAATATATATTTGTTGTAGTTTTTGATATTTTACATAGTGTGTGTCATATATATTCTCTGTCCTTTTTGATATTTTATTTACAGTACATAATATACATTTGGTGTGATTTTTGATGTTTTATGTACAGTATATTAAATATAATTACTGTAGTTTTTGATAGTTTACAGTATATATAACACATATTTGGTGTACTTTTTGATATTTTATGTACAGTATGTAATATATATTTACTGTAATTTTTGATATTTTATTTACACTATATCAAATGTATTTGGTGTACTTTTAGTTAATAATATATGTACAATATATGAAATATATATACTGTACTTTTTTATATTTTATGTACAGTATATAAGATATATTTGGTGTCCTTTTGATATTTTATGTAAATTATATAATATATATTTGGTGTAGTTTTTGATATTTTACATAGGGAGTGTAGTATATATTTACAGTCCTTTTTGATATTTTATTTACAGTATATAATTTACATTTGGTGTAATTTTTGATAATTTATATACAGTACATTGAATATAATTACTGAAGTTTTTGATAATTACAGTATATACAACACATATTTGGTGTACTTTTTGATATTTTATGTACAGTATGTAATATATATTTACTGTAATTTTTGATAATTTATTAAAAGTATATAAAATGTATCTGTTGTACTTTTAGTTAATATTATATGTACAATATATGAAATATATTTACTGTAGTTTTTGATATTTTACGTACATTATATAAGATATATTTGGTGTCCTTCCGATATTTTTTGTAAATTATATAATATATATTTGGTGTAAATTTGGATATTTTACATAGGGTGTGTAATATATATTTACTGTATTTTAGATATTTTATTTACACCATATAATGTACATTTGGAGTAATTTTTGATATTTTATGTACAGTATATTGAATATAATTACTGTAGTTTTTGATAGTTTATTTACAGTATATATAACACATATTTCGTGTACTTTTTGATATTTTATCTACAGTATGTAATATATATTTACTGTACTTTCAGATATTTTATTTACAGTATATAAAATGTATTTGGTGTACTTTTAGTTAATATTATATGTACAATATATGAAATATATTTACTGTAGTTTTTGATATTTTACGTACAGTATATAGGATATATTTGGTGTCCTTTTGATATTTATTGTAAATTATATAATATATATTTGGTGTAGTTTTTTATAATTTACATAGTGTGTGTCATATATATTCACTGTCCTTTTTGATATTATATTTACAGTATATAATATACATTTGGGGTGATTTTTGATATTTTATGTACAGCATATTATATATAATTACTGAAGTTTTTGATAGTTTACAGTATATATAACACATATTTGGTGTACTTTTTGATATTTTATGTACAGTATGTAATATATATTTACTGTACATTCTAATATTCTATTTACAGTATATAAAATGTATTTGGTGTACTTTTAGTTAATTTTATATGTAGAATATATGAAATATATTTACTCTAGTTTTTGATATTTTATGTACACTATATAAGATATATTTGGTGTCCTTTTGATATTTATTGTAAATTATATAATATATATTTGGTGTAGTTTTTGATATTTTACATAGTGTGTGTCATATATATTCTCTGTCCTTTTTGATATTTTATTTACAGTATATAATATACATTTGGTGTGATTTTTGATATTTTATGTACAGTATATTAAATATAATTACTGTAGTTTTTGATAGTTTACAGTATATATAACACATATTTGGTGTAATTTTTGATATTTTATGTACAGTATGTAATATATATTTACTGTAATTTTTGATATTTTATTTACAGTATATAAAATGTATTTGGTGTACTTTTAGTTAAAATTATATGTACAATATATGAAATATATTTTCTGTAGTTTTTGATATTTTACGTACAGTATATAGGATATATTTGGTGTCCTTTTGATATTTATTGTAAATTACATAATATATATTTGGTGTAGTTTTTGATAATTTACATAGTGTGTGTCATGTATATTCACTGTCCTTTTTGATATTTTATTTACAGTATATAATATACATTTGGTGTAATTTTTGATATTTTATGTACAGCATATTATACATAATTACTGAAATTTTTGATAGTTTACAGTGTATATAACACATATTTGGTGAACTTTTTGATATTTTATGTACAGTATGTAATATATATTTAGTGTACTTTTCATATTTTTTTTACAGTATATAAAATGTATTTGGTGTACTTTTAGTTAATATTATATGTCCAATATATGAAATATATTTACTGTACTTTTTGATATTTTATGTACAGTATATAAGATATATTTGGTGTCCTTTTGATATTTTATGTAAATTATATAATATATATTTTGTGTAGTTTATGATATTTTACATAGGGTGTGTAGTATATATTTACTGTCCTTTTTGATATTTTATTTACAGTATATAATTTGTATATTGTGTAATTTTTGATAATTTTTATAACGTACATTGAATGTAATTAATGTAGTTTTTGATAATTACAGTATATATAACACTTATTTGGTGTACTTTTTGATATTTTATGTACAGTATGTAATATATATTTACTGTAATTTTTGATATTTTATTTACAGTATATAAAATGTATTTGTTGCACTTTTAGTTAATATTATATGTACAATATATGAAATATATTTACTGGAGTTTTTATTATTTTACGTACAGTATATAAGATATATTTGGTGTCCTTCCGATATTTTTTGTAAATTATATAATATATATTTGGTGTAAATTTGGTTATTTTACATAGTGTGTGTAATATATATTTACTGTATTTTGGATATTTTATTTACACTATATAATGTACATTTCAAGTAATTTTTGATATTTTATGTACAGTATATTGAATATAATTACTGTAGTTTTTGATAGTTTATTTACAGTATATATAACACATATTTGGTGAACTTTTTGATATTTTATGTACAGTATGTAATATATATTTAGTTTACTTTTCATATTTTATTTACAGTATATAAAGTGTATTTGGTGAACTTTTAGTTAATATTATATGTACAATATATGAAATATATTTACTGTAATTTTGATATTTTATGTACAGTATATAAGATATATTTGGTGTCCTTTTGATATTTTATGTAAATTATATAATATATATTTCGTGTAGTTTGTGATATTTTACATAGGGTATATAATATATATTTACCGTCCTTTTTGATATTTTCTTTACACTATATAATATACATTTGGTGTAATTTTTGATATTTTATGTACAGTATATTCAATATAATTACGGTAGTTTTTGATAGTTTACAGTATATATAACACATATTTGGTGTACTTTTTGATATTTTATGTACAGTATGTAATATATATTTACTGTACTTTTTGATATTTTATTTACAGTATATAAAATGTATTTGGTGTACTTTTAGTTATTATTATATGTACAATATATGAAACATATTTACTGTAATTTTTGATATTTTATGTACAGTATATAAGATATATTTGTTGGCCTTCTCATATTTTATGTAAATTATATAATATATATTTGGTGTAGTTTTTGATATTTTACATAGGGTGTGTCATATATATTTACTGTACTTTTTGATATTTTATTTACAGTATATAATATACATTTTGTATAATTTTTGTATTTTATGTACAGTATATTAAATATAAATAGTGTAGATTTGATAGTTTATTTACAGTATATATAGCACATATTTTGTGTACTTTTTGATATTTTATGTACAGTATGTAACATATATTAACTGTATATTTTGAAATTTTATTTACATTATATAAAATATATTTGGTGTACTTTTAGTTATTATTATATGTACAATATATGAAATATATTTACTGTACTTTTTGATATTTTATGTACAGTATATAACATATATTTTGTGTCCTTTTCATATTTTATGTGAATCATATAATATATATTTGGTGTAGTTTTTTATAATTTACGTAGAGTGTAATATACATTTACTGTCCTTTTTCATATTTTATTAAGACTATATAATATACATTTGGTGTAATTTTTGATATTTTATATACAGTATATTCAATATAATTACTGTAGATTTTGATAGTTTATTTACAGTATACATAAAACATATTTGGTGTACTTTTTGATATTTTATGTACAGTATGTGATATAATTACTGTACTTTTTGATATTTTATTTACAGTATATAAAATGTATTTGGTGTACTTTTAGTTAATATTATATATACAGTATATGAAATACATTTACTGTACTTTTTGATATTTTATGTACAGTATATAAGATATATTTGGTGTCCTTTTGATATTTATTGTAAATTATATAATATATATTTGGTGTAGTTTTTGATATTTTACATAGTGTGTGTCATATATATTCACTGTCCTTTTTGATATTTTATTTACAGTCTATAACATACATTTGGTGTGATTTTTGATATTTTATGTACAGTATATTATATATAATTACTGAAGATTTTGATAGTTTACAGTATATATAACACATATTTGGTGTACTTTTTGATATTTTATGTACAGTATGTAATATATATTCACTGTAATTTTTGATATTTTATTTACAGTATATAAAATGTATTTGGTGTACTTTTAGTTAATCATATATGTACAATATATGAAATATATATACTGTACTTTTCGATATTTTATGTACAGCATATAAGATATATTAGGTGTCCTTTTGATATTTTATGTAAATTATATAATATATATTTGGTGTAGTTTTTGATATTTTACATAGGGTGTGTAGTATGTATTTATTGTCCTTTTTGATATTTTATTTACAGTATATAATTTACATTTGGTGTAATTTTTGATAATTTATATACAGTACATTGAATATAATTACTGTAGTTTTTGATAATTACACAATATATAACACATATTTGGTGTACTTTTTGATATTTTATGTACAGTATGTAATATATATTTACTGTAATTTTTGATATTTTATTTACAGTATATAAAATGTATTTGGTGTACTTTTAGTTAATATTATATGTACAATATATGAAATATATTTACTGTACTTTTTGATATTTTATGTACAGTATATGAGATATATTTGGTGTCCTTTGATATTTATTGTAAATTATAAAATATATACTTGGTGTAGTTTTTGATATTTTACATAGTGTGTGACATATATATTCACTGTCCTTTTTGATATTTTATTTACGGTATATAATATACATTTGGTGTGATTTTTGAAACTTTATGTACAGTATATTAAATATAATTACTGTAGTTTTTGATAGTTTACAGTATATATAACACATATTTGGTGTACTTTTTGATATTTTATGTACAGTATGTAATATATATTTACTGTAATTTTTGATATTTTATTTACACTATATAATATGTATTTGGTGTTCTTTTAGTTAATATTATATGTACAATATATGTAATATATTTACTGTACTTTTTGATATTTTACATACAGTATATAAGATATATTTGGTGACCTTCCGATATTTTTTGTAAATTATATAATATATATTTGGTGTAAATTTGGATATTTTACATAGGGTGTGTAATATATATTCACTGTATTTTGGATATTTTATTTACACCATATAATCTACATTTGGAGTAATTTTTGATATTTTATGTACAGTATATTGAATATAATTACTGTAGTTTTTAATAGTTTATTTACAGTATATATAACACATATTTGGTGTACTTTTTGATATTTTATGTATAGTATGTAATATATATTTACTGTAATTTTTGATATTTTATTTACAGTATATAAAATGTATTTGGTGTACTTTTAGTTAATATTATATGTACAATATATGAAATATATTTACTGTAGTTTTTGATATTTTACGTACAGTATATAGGATATATTTGGTGTCCTTCCGATATTTTTTGTAAATTATATAATGTATATTTGGTGTAATATTTGATATTTTACATAGGGTGTGTAATATATATTTACTGTATTTTGGATATATTATTTACACTATATAATGTACATTTGGAGTAATTTTTGACATTTTATGTACAGTATATTAAATATAAATACTGTAGTTTTTGATACTTTATTTACAGTATATATAACACATATTTGGTGTATTTTTGATATTTTATGTACAGTATGTAATGTATATTTACTGTACTTTTTGATATTTTATTTACAGTATATAAAATGTATTTGGTGTACTTTTAGTTAATATTATATGTACAATATATGAAATATATTTACTGTACTTTTTGATATTTTATGTACAGTATATAAGATATACTTGGTGTCCTTTTGATATTTATTGTAAATTATATAATATATATTTTGTGTAGTTTTTGATATTTTACATAGTGTGTGTCATATATATTCACTGTCCTTTTTGATATTTTATTTACAGTATATAATATACATTTGGTGTGATTTTTGATATTTTATGTACAGTATATTATATATAATTACTGAAGTTTTTGATAATTTACAGTATATATAACACATATTTGGTGTACTTTTTGATATTTTATGTACAGTATGTAATATATATTTACTGTAATTTTTGATATTTTATTTACAGTATATAAAATGTATTTGGTGAACTTTTAGTTAATAATATATGTACAATATATGAAATATATATACTGTACTTTTCGATATTTTATGTACATCATATAAGATATACTTGGTGTCCTTTTGATATTTTATGTAAATTATATAATATATATTTGGTGTAGTTTTTGATATTTTACATAGGGTGTGTAGTATATATTTAATGTCCTTTTTGATATTTTATTTACAGTATATAATTTACATTTGGTGTAATTTTTGATAATTTATATACAGTACATTGAATATAATTACTGTAGTTTTTGATAATTACAGTATATATAACACATATTTGGTGTACCTTTTGATATTTTATGTACAGTATGTAATATATATTTACTGTATATTTGGATATTTTATTTACAGTATATAAAATGTATTTGGTGTACTTTTAGTTAATATTATATGTACAATATATGAAATATATTTACTGTACTTTTTGATATTTTATGTACACTATATAAGATATATTTGGTGTACTTTTCATATTTTGTGTAAATTATATAATATATATTTGGTGCAGATTTTGATATTTTACATAGGGTGTAATATATATTTACTGTACTTTTTGATATTTTTTTACAGTATATAATATATATTTGGTGTAATTTTTGATATTTCATGTACAGTATATTAAATATAATTACTGTAGTTTTTGATAGTTTATTTACAGTATATATAACACATACTTGGTGTACTTTTTGGTATTTTATGTACTGTATGTAATATATATTTACTGTAGTTTTTGATATTTTATTTACAGTATATAAAATGTATTTGGTGTACTTTTAGTTAATATTATATGTACAATATATGAAATATATTTACTGCACTTTTTGATATTTTATGTACAGTATATAAGATATATTTGGTGTACTGTTGATATTTTATGCAAATTATATAATATATATTTTGTGTAGTTTTTGATAATTTACATAGAGTGTAATATATATTTACTGTCCTTTTTCATATTTTATTTAGAGTATATAATATACATTTGGTGTAATTTTTGATATTTTATGTACACTATATTAAATATAATTACTGTAGTTTTTGATAGTTTTTTTACAGTATATATAACAAATATTTGGTGTATTTTTTGATATTTTATGTACAGTATGTAATATATATTTACTGAATTTTTGAAATTTTATTTACAGTATATAAAATGTATTTGCTGTACTTTAAGTTAATATTATATGTACAATATAAGAAGCAAATTTACTGTAGTTTTTGATATTTTATGTACAGTATATACGATATATTTGGTGTCCTTTTGATATTTTATGTAAATTATAAAATATATATTTGGTGTAGTTTTTGATATTTTACATAGGGTGTGTAATATATATTTACCGTCTTTTTGATATTTTCTTTACCCTATATAATATACATTTGGTGTAATTTTTGATATTTTATCTACAGTATATTAAATATAATTACTGTAGTTTTTGATAGTTTATTTACAGTATATATAACACATATTTGGTGTACATTTTGATATTTTATGTACAGTATGTAATATATATTTACTGTATTTTTCAAATTTTATTTACAGTATATCAAATGTATTTGGTCTACTTTTAGTTAATATTATATGTACAATATATGAAATATATTTACTGTACTTTTTGATATTTTATGTTCAGTATATAAGATATATTTGGTGTCCTTTTGATATTTTATGTCAATTATATAATATATATTTGGTGTAGTTTTGATATTTTACATAGAGTGTAATATATATTTACTGTAATTTTTGATATTTTATTTACAGCATATAATATACATTTAGTGTAATTTTTGATATTTTATGTACAGTATATTAAATATAATTACTGTAGTTTTTGATAGTTATTTACAGTATATGTAACACATATTTGGTGTACTTTTTGATATTTTATGTACAGTATGTAATATATATTTACTGTACTTTTTGATATTTTATTTACAGTATATAAAGTGTATTTGGTGAACTTTTAGTTAATATTATATGTACAATACATGAAACATATTTACTGTACTTTTTGATATTTTAAGTAAAGTATATAAGACATACTTGGTGTCCTTTTGATATTTTATGTAAATTATATAAGTTAAATTTGGTGTAGTTTTTGATATTTTACATAGGGTGTGTAATATATATTTACTGTCCTTTTTGATATTTTATTTAGAGTGTATAATATACATTTGGTGTAATTTTTGATATTTTATGTACAGTATATTAAATATAATTACTGAAGATTTTGATAGTTTATTTACAGTATATATAACACATATTTGGTGTACTTTTTGATATTTTATGTACAGTAGATAATATATACTTACTGTACTTTTTGATATTTTATTTACAGTATATAAAATGTATTTGGTGTAGTTTTAGTTAACATTATATGTACAATATATGAAATATATTTACTGTACTTTTTGATATTTTATGTACAGTAGATAATATATACTTACTGTAAATTTTTATATTTTATTTACCGTATGTAAAATGTATTTGTTGTTCTTTTAGTTAATATTATATGTACAATATATGAAATATATTTACTGTACTTTTTGATATTTTATGTACAGTATATAATATATATTTGGTGTTCTTTTGATATTTTATGTAAATTATATAAACTATACTAGGTGTAGTTTTTGATGTTTTACATAGAGTGTAATATATATTTACTGTCATTTTTGATATTTTATTTAGAATGTATAATATACATTTGGTGTAATTATTGATATTTTATGTACAGTATATTAGATATAATTACTGAAGATTTTGATAGTTTATTTACAGTATATATAACACATATTTGGTGTACTTTTTGATATTTTATGTACAGTAGATAATATATACTTACTGTACTTTTTGATATTTTATTTACAGTATATAAAATGTATTTGGTGTAGTTTTAGTTAACATTATATGTACAATATATGAAATATATTTACTGTACTTTTTGATATTTTATGTACATTATATAATATATATTTGGTGTACTTTTGATATTTTATGTAAATTATATAATATATATTTGGTGTAGTTTTTGATATTTTACATAGAGTGTAATATATATTTACTGTCATTTTTGATATTTTATTTAGAGTGTATAATATACCTTTGGTGTAATTATTGATATTTTATGTACAGTATATTAAATATAATTACTGAAGATTTTGATAGTTTATTTACAGTATATATTACGCATATTTGGTGTACTTTTTGATATTTTATGTACAGTAGATAATATATATTTACTGTAATTTTTGATACTTTATTTACAGTATGTAAAATATATTTCGTGTACTTTTAGTTAATATTATATGTACAATATATGAAAAATATTTACTGTACTTTCTGATATTTTATGTACAATATATAATATATATTTGGTGTTCTTTTGATATTTTATGTAAATTATATAATATATATTTGGTGTAGTTTTTGATATTTTACATAGAGTGTAATATATATTTACTGTCATTTTTGATATTTTATTTAGACTGTATAATATACATTTGGTGTAATTTTTGATATTTTATGAACAGTATATTAAATATAATTACTGAAGATTTTGATAGTTTATTTACAGTATATATAACACATATTTGGTGTACTTTTTGATATTTTATGTACAGTAGATATTATATATTTACTGTAATTTTTGATATTATATTTACAGTATGTAAAATGTATTTGGTGTAGTTTTAGTTAATATTACATGTACAATATATGAAATATATTTACTGTACTTTTTGATATTTTATGTACAGTATATAATATATATTTGGTGTACTTTTGATATTTTATGTAAATTATATAATATATATTTGGTGTAGTTTTTGATATTTTACATAGAGTGTAATATATATTTACTGTCATTTTTGATATTTTATTTAGAATGTATAATATACATTTGGTGTAATTTTTGATATTTTATGTACAGTATGTTAAATATAATTACTGAAGATTTTGATAGTTTATTTACAGTATATATAACACATATTTGTTGTACTTTTTGATATTTTATGTGCAGTAGATAATATAAACTTACTGTAATTTTTGATATTTTACTTACAGTATGTAAAATGTATTTGGTGTGGTTTTAGTTAATTTTACATGTACAATCTATGAAATATATTTACTGTACTTTTTGATATTTTATGTACAGTATATAATATATATTTCGTGTACATTTGATATTTTATGTAAATTATTTAATATGTATTTGGTGTAGTTTTTGATATTTTACATAGAGTGTAATATTTATTTACTGTCCTTTTTGATATTTTATTTAGAGTGTATAATATACATTTGTTGTAATTTTTGATATTTTATGAACAGTATATTAAATATAATTACTGAAGTTTTTGATAGTTTATTTACAGTATATATAACACATATTTGGTGTACTTTTTGATATTTTATGTACAATAGATAATATATACTTACTGTAATTTTTGATATTTTATTTACAGTATGTAAAATGTATTTGGTGTACTTTTAGTTATTATTATATATACAATATATGAAATATATTTACTGTACTTTTTGATATTTTATGTACAGTATATAATATATATTTGGTGTACTTTTGATATTTTATGTAAATTAAATAATATATATTTGGTGTAGTTTTTGATATTTTACATAGAGTGTAATATATATTTACTGTCCTTTTTGATATTTTATTTAGAGTGTATAATATACATTTGGTGTAATTTTTGATATTTTATGTACAGTATATTAAATATAATTACTGAAGATTTTGATAGTTTATTACAGTATATATATATCCCATATTTGGTGTACTTTTTGATATTTTATGTACAGTAGATAATATATACTTACTGTAATTTTTGATATTTTATTTACAGTATGTAAAATGTATTTGGTGCACTTTTAGTTAATATTATATGTACAATATATGAAATATATTTACTGTACTTTTTGATATTTTATGTAGAGTATATAATATATAATTGGTGTACTTTTGATATTTTATGTAAATTATATAATATATATTTGGTGTAGTTTTTGATATTTTACATAGAGTGTAACATATATTTACTGTCCTTTTCGATATTTTATTTAGAGTGTATAATATACGTTTGGTGTAATTTTTGATATTTTATGAACAGTATATTAAATATAATTACTGAAGATTTTGATAGTTTATTTACAGTATATATAACACATATTTGGTGTGCTTTTTGATATTTTATGTACAGTAGATAATATATACTTACTGTAAATTTTATATTTTATTTACAGTATGTAAAATGTATTTGGTGTAATTTTAGTTAATATTATATGTACAATATATGAAATATATTTACTGTAATTTTTGATGTTCTATGTACAGTAGATAATATATACTTATTGTAATTTTTGATATTTTATTTACAGTATGTAAAATGTATTTGGTGTACTTTTAGGTATTATTATATGTACAATATATGAAATATATTTACTGTACTTTTTGATATTTTATGTACAGTATATAATATATATTTGGTGTACTTTTGATATTTTATGTAAATTAAATAATATATATTTGGTGTAGTTTTTGATATTTTACATAGAGTGTAATATATATTTACTGTCCTTTTTCATATTTTATTTAGAGTGTATAATATACATTTGGTGTAATTTTTGATATTTTATGTACAGTATATTAAATATAATTACTGAAGATTTTGATAGTTTATTACAGTATATATATATCCCATATTTGGTGTACTTTTTGATATTTTATGTACAGTAGATGATATATACTTACTGTAATTTTTGATATTTTATTTACAGTATGTAAAATGTATTTGGTGTACTTTTAGTTAATATTATATGTACAATATATGAAATATATTTACTGTACTTTTTGATATTTTATGTACAGTATATAATATATATTTGGTGTACTTTTGATATTTTATGTAAATTAAATAATATATATTTGGTGTAGTTTTCGATATTTTACATAGAGTGTAATATATATTTACTGTCATTTTTGATATTTTATTTAGAGTGTATAATATACATTTGGTGTAATTTTTGATATTTTATGTACAGTATAATAAATATAATTACTGAAGATTTTGATAGTTTATTTACAGTATATATAACACATATTTGGTGTACTTTTTGATATTTTATGTACAGTAGATTATATATACTTACTGGAATTTTTTATATTTTATTTACTGTATGTAAAATGTATTTGGTGTAATTTTAGTTAATATTATATGTACAATATATGAAATATATTTACTGTACATTTTGATATTTAATGTACAGTAGATAATATATACTTACTGTAATTTTTTATATTTTATTTACAGTATGAAAAATGTATTTGGTGTACTTTTAGTTAATATTATATGTACAATATATGAAATATAATTACTGTACTTTTTGATATTTTATGTAGAGTATATAATATATATTTGGTGTACTTTTGATATTTTATGTAAATTATATAATATATATTTGGTGTAGTTTTTGATATTTTACATAGAGTGTAATATATATTTACTGTCCTTTTTGATATTTTATTTAGAGTGTATAATATACGTTTGGTGTAATTTTTGATATTTTATGAACAGTATATTAAATATAATTACTGAAGATTTTGATAGTTTATTTACAGTATATATAACACATATTTGGTGTGCTTTTTGATATTTTATGTACAGTAGATAATATATACTTACTGTAAATTTTATATTTAATTTAAAGTATATAAAATGTATTTGGTGTACTTTTAGTTAATATTATATGTACAATATATGAAATATATTTACTGTAATTTTTGATATTCTATGTACAGTAGATATATATACTTACTGTAATTTTTTATATTTTATTTACAGTATGTAAAATGTATTTGGTGTACTTTTAGTTAATATTACATGTACAATATATGAAATATATTTACTGTACTTTTTGATATTTTATGTACAGTATATAATATATATTTGGTGTACTTTTGATATTTTATGTAAATTATATAATATATATTTGGTGTAGTTTTTGATATTTTACATAGAATGTAATATATATTTACTGTCATTTTTGATATTTTATTTAGAATGTATAATATATATTTGGTGTAATTTTTGATATTTTATGTACAGTATGTTAAATATAATTACTGAAGATTTTGATAGTTTATTTACAGTATATATAACACATATTTGGTGTACTTTTTGATATTTTATGTACAGTAGATAATGTATACTTACTGTAATTTTTGATATTTTATTTACAGTATGTAAAATGTATTTGGTGTGCTTTTAGTTAATATTACATGTACAATCTATGAAATATATTTACTGTACTTTTTGATATTTTATGTACAGTATATAATATATATTTCGTGTACATTTGATATTTTATGTAAATTATATAATATATATTTGGTGTAGTTTTTGATATTTTACATAGAGTGTAATATATATTTACTGTCCTTTTTGATATTTTATTTAGAGTGTATAATATACATTTGTTGTAATTTTTGATATATTATGAACAGTATATTAAATATAATTACTGAAGATTTTGATAGTTTATTTACAGTATATATAACACATATTCGGTGTACTTTTTGATATTTAATGTACAGTAGATAATATATACTTACTGTAATTTTTGATATTTTATTTACAGTATGTAAAATGTATTTGGTGTACTTAGTTATTATTATATGTACAATATATGAAATATATTTTCTGTCCTTTTTGATATTTTATTTAGAGTGTATAATATACATTTGGTGTAATTTTTGATATTTTATGAACAGTATATTAAATATAATTACTGAAGATTTTGATAGTTTATTTACAGTATTTATAACACATATTTGGTGTACTTTTTGATATTTTATGTACAGTAGATAATATATACTTAATGTAATTTTTGATATTTTATTTACAGTATGTAAAATGTATTTGGTGTACTTTTAGTTAATATTATATTTACTATATATGAAATACATTTACTGTACTATTTGATATATTATGTACAGTAGATAATATATACTTACTGTAATTTTTGATATTTTATTTACAGTATGTAAAATGTATTTGGTGGACTTTTAATTAATATTATATGTACAGTATATGAAATATATTTACTGTACTTTTTGATATTTTATGTACAGTATATAATATATATTTGGTGTACTTTTGATATTTTATGTAAATTATATAATATATATTTGGTGTAGTTTTTGATATTTTACATAGAGTGTAATATATATTTACTGTCATTTTTGATATATTATTTATAGTGTATAATGTACATTTGGTGTAATTTTTGATATTTTATGTACAGTATATTAAATATAATTACTGAAGATATTGATAGTTTATTTACAGTATATATAACACATATTTGGTGTACTTTTTGATATTTAATGTACAGTAGATAATATATACTTACTGTAATTTTTGATATTTTATTTACAGTATGTAAAATGTATTTGGTGTACTTAGTTATTATTATATGTACAATATATGAAATATATTTTCTGTCCTTTTTGATATTTTATTTAGAGTGTATAATATACATTTGGTGTAATTTTTGATATTTTATGAACAGTATATTAAATATAATTACTGAAGATTTTGATAGTTTATTTACAGTATTTATAACACATATTTGGTGTACTTTTTGATATTTTATGTACAGTAGATAATATATACTTAATGTAATTTTTGATATTTTATTTACAGTATGTAAAATGTATTTGGTGTACTTTTAGTTAATATTATATTTACTATATATGAAATACATTTACTGTACTATTTGATATATTATGTACAGTAGATAATATATACTTACTGTAATTTTTGATATTTTATTTACAGTATGTAAAATGTATTTGGTGGACTTTTAATTAATATTATATGTACAGTATATGAAATATATTTACTGTACTTTTTGATATTTTATGTACAGTATATAATATATATTTGGTGTACTTTTGATATTTTATGTAAATTATATAATATATATTTGGTGTAGTTTTTGATATTTTACATAGAGTGTAATATATATTTACTGTCATTTTTGATATATTATTTATAGTGTATAATGTACATTTGGTGTAATTTTTGATATTTTATGTACAGTATATTAAATATAATTACTGAAGATATTGATAGTTTATTTACAGTATATATAACACATATTTGGTGTACTTTTTGATATTTTATGTACAGTAGATAATATATACTTACTGTAATTTTTGATATTTTATTTACAGTATGTAAAATGTATTTGGTGTACTTTATTTAATATTATATGTACAATATATGAAATATATTTACTGTACTTTTTGATATTTTATGTACAGTAGATAGTATATACTTACTGTAATTTTTGATATTTTATTTACAGTGTGTGAAATGTACTTGGTGTACTTTATTTAATATTATATGTACAATATATGAAATACATTTACTGTACTTTTTGATATTTTATGTACAGTATATAATATATATTTCGTGTACTTTTGATATTTTATGTAAATTATATAATATATATTTGGTGTAGTTTTTGATATTTTACATAGAGTGTAATATATATTTACTGTCCTTTTTGATATTTTATTTAGAATGTATAATATACATTTGGTGTAATTTTTGATATTTTATGAACAGTATATTAAATATAATTACTGAAGATTTTGATAGTTTATTTACAGTATATATAACACATATTTGGAGTACTTTTTGATATTTTATGTACAGTAGATAATATATACTTACTGTAATTTTTATATTTTATTTACAGTATGTAAAATGTATTTGTTGTACTTTTAGTTAATATTATATGTACAAAATATGAAATATATTTACTGTACTTTTTGATATTTTATGTACAGTAGTTAATATATACTTACTGTAATTTTTGATATTTTATTTACAGTATGTAAAATGTATTTGGTGTACTTTTAGTTAATATTATATGTACAATATATGAAATATATTTACTGTACTTCTTGATATTTTATGTACAGTATATAATATATATTTGGTGTACTTTTGATATTTTATGTAAATTATATAATATATACTTGGTGTAGTTTTTGATATTTTACATAGAGTGTAATATATAATTACTGTCCTTTTTGATATTTTATTTAGAGTGTATAATATACATTTGGTGTAATTTTTTATATTTTATGAACAGTATATTAAATATAATTACTGAAGATTTTGATAGTTTATTTACAGTATATATAACACATATTTGGTGTACTTTTTGATAGTTTACGTACAGTAGATAATATATACTTACTGTAATTATTTATATTTTATTTACAGTATTTAAAATGTATTTGTTGTACTTTTAGTTAATATTATATGTACAATATATGAAATATATTTACTGTACTTTTTGATATTTTATGTACAGTAGATAATATATACTTACAGTAATTTTTGATATTTTATTTACAGTATGTAAAATGTATTTGGTGTACTTTTAGTTAATATTATATGTACAATATATGAAATATATTTACTGTACTTTTTGATATTTTATGTACAGTATATAATATATATTTGGTGTACTTTTGATATTTTATGTAAATTATATAATATATAATTGGTGTAGTTTTTCATATATTACATAGAGTGTAATATATATTTACTGTCCTTTTTGATATTTTATTTACAGTGTATAATATACATTTGGTGTAATTTTTGATATTAAGTGAACAGTATATTAAATATAATTACTGAAGATTTTGATAGTTTATTTACAGTATATATAACACATATTTGGTGTACTTTTTGATATTTTATGTACAGTAGATAATATATACTTACTGTAATTTTTTATAATTTATTTACAGTATGTAAAATGTATTTGTTGTACTTTTAGTTAATATTATATGTACAATACATGAAATATATTTACTGTACTTTTTGATATTTTATGGACAGTATGTAATATATATTTGGTGTACTTTTGATATTTTATGTAAATTATATAATATATATTTGGTGTAGTTTTTGCTATTTTACATAGTGTGTAATATATATTTACTGTCCTTTTTGATATTTTATTTAGAGTGTATAATATACATTTGGTGTAATTTTTGATATTTTATGTACAGTATATTAAATATAATTACTGAAGATTTTGATAGTTTATTTACAGTATATATAACACATATTTGGTGTACTTTTTGATATTTTATGTACAGTAGATAATATGTACTTAGTGTAATTTTTGATATTTTATTTACAGTATGTAAAATATATTTGGTGTACCTTTAGTTAATATTATATGTACAATATATCAAATATATTTACTGTACTTTTTGATATTTTATGTACAGTATATAATATATATTTGGTGTACTTTTGATATTTTATGTAAATTATATAATATATATTTGGTGTAGTTTTTGATATTTTACATAGAGTGTAATATATATTTACTGTCATTTTTGATATTTTATTTAGAGTGTATAATATACATTTGGTGTAATTATTGATATTTTATGTACAGTATATTTAATATAATTAATGAAGGTTTTGATAGTTTATTTACAGTATATATAACACATGTTTGGTGTACTTTTTGATATTTTATGTACAGTAGATACTATATACTTACTGTAATTTTTGATATTTTATTTACAGTATGTAAAATATATTTGGTATACCTTTATTTAATATTATATGTACAATATATGAAATATATTTACCGTACTTTTTGATATCTTATGTACAGTATATAATATATATTTGGTGTACTTTTGATATTTTATGTAAATTATAGAATATATATTTGGTGTAGTTTTTGATATTTTACATAGAGTGTAATATATATTTACTGTCATTTTTGATATTTTATTTAGAGTGTATAATATACCTTTGGTGTAATTATTGATATTTTATGTACAGTATATTAAATATAATTACTGAAGATTTTGATAGTTTATTTACAGTATATATTACGCATATTTGGTGTACTTTTTGCTATTTTATGTACAGTAGATAATATATATTTACTGTAATTTTTGATATTTTATTTACAGTATGTAAAATATATTTCGTGTACTTTTAGTTAATATTATATGTACAATATATGAAATATATTTACTGTACTTTCTGATATTTTATGTACAGTATATAATATATATTTGGTGTACTTTTGTTATTTTATGTAAATTATATAATATATATTTGTTGTAGTTTTTGATATTTTACATAGAGTGTAATATATATTTACTGTCCTTTTTGATATTTAATTTAGAGTGTATAATATAAATTTGGTGTAATTATTGATATTTTATGTACAGTATATTAAATATAATTACTGAAGATTTTGATAGTTTATTTACAGTATATATAACACATATTTGGTGTACTTTTTGATATTTTATGTACAGTAGATAATATATACTTACTGTAATTTTTCATATTTTATTTACAGTATGTAAAATGTATTTGGTGTACTTTTAGTTAATATCATATGTACAATATATGAAATATATTTACTGTACATTTTGATATTTTATGTAATGTATATAATATATATTTGGTGTACTTTTGATATTTTATGTAAATTATATAATATATATTTGGTGTAATTTTTGATATTTTACATAGGGTGTGTAATATATATTTACTGTACTTTTTGATATTTTCTTTACAGTATATAATATACATTTGGTTTAATTTTTGATATTTTATGTACATTATGTAATATATATTTACTGTACTTTTTGATATATTATTTACAGTATAGAAAATGTATTTTGTGTAGTTTTAGTTAATATTATAACTACAATATATGAAATAAAGTTACTGTACTTTTTGATATTTAATGTACAGTATATAATAAATATTTGGTGTACTTTTGATATTTTACGTACAGTATGTAATATATATTTACTGTACTTTTTGATATTTTATTTACAGTATATAAAATGTATTTGGTGTACTTTTAGTTAATATTACATATACAATATATGAAATATATTTACTGTACTTTTTGATATTTTATGTACAGTATACAAGATGTATTTGCTGTCCTTTTGATATTTTATGTAAATTATATAATATAAATTTGGTGTAGTTTTTGATGTTTACATAGGGTGTGTAATATATATTTAATGTACTTTTTGATATTTTATTTACAGTATATAAAATGTATTTGGTGTAGTTTTAGTTAATATTATATGTACAATATATGAAATATATTTACTGTACTTTTTGATATTTTATGTACTGTATATAATATATATTTGGTGTACTTTTGATATTTTATGAAAATTATATAATATATATTTGGTGTAGTTTTTGATATTTTACATAGAGTGTAATATATATTTACTGTCAATTTTGATATTTTATTTAGGATGTATAATATACATTTGGTGTAATTTTTGATATTTTATGTACAGTTTATTAAATATAATTACTGAAGATTTTGATAGTTTATTTACAGTATATATAACACACATTTGGTGTACTTTTTGATATTTTATGTACAGTAGATAATATATACTTACTGTAAATTTTTATATTTTATTTACCGTATGTAAAATGTATTTGTTGTACTTTTAGTTAATATTATATGTACAATATATGAAATATATTTACTGTATTTTTGATATTTTATGTACAGTATATAATGTATATTTGGTGTACTTTTGATATTTTATGTAAATTATATAATATATATTTGGTGTAGTTTTTGATATTTTACATAGAGTGTAATATATATTTACTGTCCTATTTGAAATTTAATTTAGAGTGTATAATATACATTTGGTGTAATTTTTGATATTTTATATACAGTATATTAAATATAATTACTGAAGATTTTGATAGTTTATTTACAGTATATATAACACATTTTTGGTGTACTTTTTGATATTTTATGTACAGTAGATAATATATACTTACTGTAATTTTTGATATTTTATTTACAGTATATAAAATGTATTTGGTGTACTTTTAGTTAATATTATATGTACAATATATGAAATATATTTACTGTACTTTTTGATAATTTATGTACAGTATACAATATATATTTGGTGTACTTTTGATATTTTATGTAAATTATATAATATATATTTGGTGTAGTTTTTGATATTTTACATAGAGTATAATATATATTTACTGTCCTTTTTGATATTTTATTTAGAGTGTATAATATACATTTGGTGTAATTTTTGATATTTTATGTACAGTATATTAAATATAATTACTGAAGATTTTGATAGTTTATTTACAGTATATATAACACATATTTGGTGTACATTTTGATATTTTATGTACGGTAGATAATATATACTTACTGGAATTTTTGATATTTTACTTACAGTATGTAAAATGTATTTGTTGTCCTTTTAGTTAATATAATATGTACAATATATGAAATATATTTACTGTACTTTTTGATATTTTATGTACAGTATATAATATATATTTGGTGTTCTTTTGATATTTTATGTAAATTATATAATATAAACTTGGTGTAGTTTTTGATATTTTACATAGAGTGTAATATATATTTACTGTCATTTTTGATATTTTATTTAGAATGTATAATATACATTTGGTGTAATTATTGATATTTTATGTACAGTATATTAAATATAATTACTGAAGATTTTGATAGTTTATTTACAGTATATATAACACATATTTGGTGTACTTTTTGATATTTTATGTACAGTAGATAATATATACTTACTGTAATTTTTGCTATTTTATTTACAGTATATAAAATGTATTTGGTGTACTTTTAGTTAATATTATATGTACAATATATGAAATATATTTACTGTACTTTTTGATATTTTATGTACAATATATAATATATATTTGGTGTATTTTGATATTTTATGTAAATTATATAATATATATTTGGTGTAGTTTTTGATATTTTACATAGAGTGTAATATATATTTACTGTCCTTTTTGATATTTTATTTAGAGTGTATAATATACATTTGGTGTAATTTTTGATATTTTATGTACAGTTTATTATATATAATTACTGAAGATTTTGATAGTTTATTTACAGTATATATAACACATATTTGGTGTACTTTTTGATATTTTATGTACAGTAGATAATATATATTTACTGTAATTTTTGATATTTTATTTACAGTATATAAAGTGTATTTGGTGTAATTTTAGTTAATATTATATGTACAATATATGAAATATATTTACTGTACTTTTTGATATATATGTACAGTATATCATATATATTTGGTGTACTTTTGATATTTTATGTAAATTATATAATATATATTTGGTGTAGTTTTTGATATTTTACATAGAGTATAATATATATTTACTGTCCTTTTTGATATATTATTTAGAGTGTATAATATATATTTGGTGTAATTTTTGATATTTTATGTACAGTATATTAAATATAATTACTGAAGATTTTGATAGTTTATTTACAGTATATATAACACATATTTGGTGTACTTTTTGATATTTTATGTACGGTAGATAATATATACTTACTGGAATTTTTGATATTTTATTTACAGTATGTAAAATGTATTTGTTGTTCTTTTAGTTAATATTATATGTACAATATATGAAATATATTTACTGTACTTTTTGATATTTTATGTACAGTATATAATATATATTTGGTGTTCTTTTGATATTTTATGTAAATTATATAATATGTATTTTGTGTAGTTTTTGATATTTTACATACAGTGTAATATATATTTACTGTCGCTTTTGATATTTTATTTAGAATGTATAATATACATTTGGTGTAATTATTGATAATTTATGTACAGTATATTAAATATAATTACTGAAGATTTTGATAGTTTATTTACAGTATGTATAACACATATTTGGTGTACTTTTTGATATTTTATGTACAGTAGATAATATATACTTACTGTAATTTTTGATATTTTATTTACAGTATATAAAATGTATTTGGTGTACTTTTAGTTAATATTATATGTACAATATATGAAATATATTTACTGTACTTTTTGATATATTAGGTACAGTATATAATATATATTTGGTGTACTTTTGATATTTTATGTAAATTATATAATATATATTTGGTGTAGTTTTTGATATTTTACATAGAGTCTAATATATATTTACTGTCCTTTTTAATATTTTATTTAGAGTGTATAATATACATTTGGTGTAATTTTTGATATTTTATGTACAGTATATTAAATATAATTACTGAAGATTTTGATAGCTTACAGTATATATAACACATACTTGGTGTACTTTTTGATATTTTATGTACAGTAGATAATATATACTTACTGTAATTGTTGATATTTTATTTACAGTATGTAAAATGTATTTGTTGTTCTTTTAGTTAATATTATATGTACAATATATGAAATATATTTACTGTACTTTTTGATATTTTATGTACAGTATATAATATATATTTGGTGTACTTTGATATTTTATGTAAATTATATAATATGTATTTGGTGTAGTTTTTGATATTTTACATAGAGTGTAATATATATTTACTGTCCTTTTTGATATTTTATTTAGAATGTATAATATACATTTGGTGTAATTATTGATATTTAATGTACAGTATATTAAATATAATTACTGAAGATTTTGATAGTTTATTTACAGTATATATAACACATATTTGGTGTACTTTTTGATATTTTATGTACAGTAGATAATATATACTTACTGTAATTTTTGATATTTTATTTACAGTATGTAAAATGTATTTGGTGTACTTTTAGTTAATATTATATGTACAATATATGAAATATATTTACTGTACTTTTTGATATTTTATGTACAGTATATAATATATATTTGGTGTACTTTTGATATTTTATGTAAATTATATAATATATATTTGGTGTAGTTTTTGATATTTTACATAGAGTGCAATATATATTTACTGTCCTTTTTGATATTTTATTTAGAGTGTATAATATACATTTGGTGTAATTTTTGATATTTTATGTACAGTATATTAAATATAATTACTGAAGATTTTGATAGTTTATTTACAGTATATATAACACATATTTGGTGTACTTTTTGATATTTTATGTACAGTAGATAATATATACTTACTGTAATTTTTGATATTTTATTTACAGTATGTAAAATGTTTTTGGTGTAGTTTCAGTTAATATTATATGTACAATATATGAAATACATTTACTGTACTTTTTGATATTTTATGTACAGTATATAATATATATTTGGTGTACTTTTGATATTTTATGTAAATTATACAATATATATTTGGTGTAGTTTTGATGTTTTACATAGGGTGTGTAATATATATTTAATGTTCTTTTTGATATTTTATTTACAGTATATAAAATGTATTTGGTGTAGTTTTAGTTAATATTATATGTACAATATATGAAATATATTTACCGTACTTTTTGATATTTTATGTACAGTATATAATATATATTTGGTGTACTTTTGATATTTTATGTAAATTATATAATATATATTTGGTGTGGTTTTTGATATTTTACATAGTGTATAATATATATTTACTGTCCTTTTTGATATTTTATTTAGAATGTATAATATACATTTGGTTTAATTTTTGATATTTAATGTACAGTATATTAAATATAATTACTGAAGATTTTGATAGTTTTACAGTATATATAACACATATTTGGTGTACATTTTGATATTTTATGTACGGTAGATAATATATACTTACTGGAATTTTTGATATTTTACTTACAGTATGTAAAATGTATTTGTTGTTCTTTTAGTTAATATTATACGTACAATATATGAAATATATTTACTGAACTTTTTGATATTTTATGTACAGTACATAATATATATTTGGTGTTCTTTTGATATTTTATGTAAATTATATAATATATACTAGGTGTAGTTTTTGATGTTTTACATAGAGTGTAATATATATTTACTGTCATTTTTGATATTTTATTTAGAATGTATAATATACATTTGGTGTAATTATTGATATTTTATGTACAGTATATTAAATATAATTACTGAAGATTTTGATAGTTTATTTACAGTATATATAACACATATTTGGTGTACTTTTTGATATTTTATATACAGTAGATAATATATACTTACTGTAATTTTTGATATTTTATTTACAGTATATAAAATGTATTTGGTGTAGTTTTAGTTAATATTATATGTACAATATATGAAATATATTTACTGTACTTTTTGATATTTTATGTACAGTATATAATATATATTTGGTGTACTTTTGATATTTTATGTAAATTATATAATATATATTTGGTGTAGTTTTTGATATTTTACATAGAGTGTAATATATATTTACTGTCGTTTTTGATATTTTATTTAGAGTGTATAATATACATTTGGTGTAATTTTTGATATTTTATGTACAGTTTATTAAATATAATTACTGAAGATTTTGATAGTTTATTTACAGTATATATAACACATATTTGGTGTACTTTTTGATATTTTATGTACGGAAGATAATATATACTTACTGTAATTTTTGATATTTTATTTACAGTATGTAAAATGTATTTGTTGTTCTTATAGTTAATATTATATGTACAATATATGAAATATATTTACTGTACTTTTTGATATTTTATGTACAGTATATAATATATATTTGGTGTACTTTTGATATTTTATGTAAATTATATAATATATATTTGGTGTAGTTTTTGATATTTTACATAGAGTGTAATATATATTTACTGTCCTTTTTTATATTTTATTTAGAATGTATAACATACATTTGGTGTAATTATTGATATTTAATGTACAGTATATTAAATATAATTACTGAAGATTTTGATAGTTTATTTACAGTATATATAACACATATTTGGTGTACTTTTTGATATTTTATGTACAGTAGATAATATATACTTACTGTAATTTTTGATATTTTATTTGCAGTATGTAAAATGTATTTGGTGTACTTTTAGTTAATATTATATGTACAATATATGAAATACATTTACTGTACTTTTTGATATTTTATATACAGTATATAATATATATTTGGTGTACTTTTGATATTTTATGTAAATTATAGAATATAAATTTGGTGTAGTTTTTGATATTTTACATAGAGTGTAATATATATTTACTGTCCTTTTTGATATTTTATTTAGAGTGTATAATATACATTTGGTGTAATTTTTGATATTTTATGTACAGTATATTAAATATAATTACTGAAGATTTTGATAGTTTATTTACAGTATATATAACACATATTTGGTGTACTTTTTGATATTTTATGTACAGTAGATAATATATACTTACTGTAATTTTTGATATTTTATTTACAGTATGTAAAATGTATTTGGTGAAGTTTTAGTTAATATTATATGTACAATATATGAAATACATTTACTGTACTTTTTGATATTTTATGTACAGTATATAATATATATTTGGTGTACTTTTGATATTTTATGTAAATTATATAATATATATTTGGTGTAGTTTTTGATATTTTACATAGAGTATAATATATATTTACTGTCCTTTTTGATATTTTATTTAGAGTGTATAATATACATTTGGTGTAATTTTTGATATTTTATGTACAGTATATTAAATATAATTACTGAAGATTTTGATAGTTTATTTACAGTATATATAAGACATATTTGGTGTACTTTTTGATATTTTATGTACGGTAGATAATATATACTTACTGGAATTTTTGATATTTTATTTACAGTTTGTAAAATGTATTTGTTGTTCTTTTAGTTAATATTATATGTACAATATATGAAATATATTTACTGTACTTTTTGATATTTTATGTACAGTATATAATATATATTTGGTGTTCTTTTCATATTTTATGTAAATTATATAATATATATTTGGTGTAGTTTTTGATATTTTACATAGAGTGTAATATATATTTACTGTCATTTTTGATATTTTATTTTGAGTGTATAATATACATTTGGTGTAACTTTTGATATTTTATGTACAGTATATTAAATGTAATTACTGAAGATTTTGATAGTTTATTTACAGTATATATAACACATATTTGGTGTACTTTTTGATATTTTAGGTACAGTAGATAATATACATTTACTATAATTTTTGATATTTTATTTACAGTATATAAAATGTATTTGGTGTACTTTTAGTTAATATTATATGTACAATATATGAAATATATTTACTGTACTTTTTGATATTTTATGTACAGTATATAATATATATTTGGTGTACTTTGATATTTTATGTAAATTATATAATATATATTTGATGTAGTTTTTGATATTTTACATAGAGTGTAATATATATTTACTGTCATTTTTGATATTTTATTTAGACTGTATAATATACATTTGGTGTAATTTTTGATATTTTATGAACAGTATATTAAATATAATTACTGAAGATTTTGATAGTTTATTTACAGTATATATAACACATATTTGGTGTACTTTTTGATATTTTATGTGCAGTAGATATTATATATTTACTGTAATTTTTGATATTTTATTTACAGTATATAAAATGTATTTGGTGTACTTTTAGTTAATATTATATGTACAATATATGAAATATATTTACTGTACTATTTGATATTTTGTGTAAAGTATGTAATATATATTTGGTGTACTTTTGATATTTTATGTAAATTATATAATATATATTTGGTGTAGTTTTTGATATTTTACATAGGGTATAATATATATTTACTGTCCTTTTTAATATTTTATTTAGAGTGTATAATATACATTTGGTGTAATTTTTGATATTTTATGTACAGTATATTAAATATAATTACTGAAGATTTTGATAGTTTATTTACAGTATATATAACACATATTTGGTGTACTTTTTGATATTTTATGTACGGAAGATAATATATACTTACTGTAATTTTTGATATTTTATATACAGTATGTAAAAAGTATTTGTTGTTCTTATAGTTAATATTATATGTACAATATATGAAATATATTTACTGTACTTTTTGATATTTTATGTACAGTATATAATATATATTTGGTGTACTTTTGATATTTTATGTAAATAATATAATATATATTTGGTGTAGTTTTTGATATTTTACATAGAGTGTAATATATATTTACTGTCCTTTTTTATATTTTATTTAGAATGTATAATATACATTTGGTGTAATTATTGATATTTAATGTACAGTATATTAAATATAATTACTGAAGATTTTGATAGTTTATTTACAGTATATATAACACATATTTGGTGTACTTTTTGATATTTTATGTAGAGTAGATAATATATACTTACTGTAATTTTTGATATTTTATTTGCAGTATGTAAAATGTATTTGGTGTACTTTTAGTTAATATTATATGTACAATATATGAAATACATTTACTGTACTTTTTGATATTTTAGGTACAGTATATAATATATATTTGGTGTACTTTTGATATTTTATGTAAATTATACAATATATATTTCGTGTAGTTTTTGATATTTTACATAGAGTGTAATATATATTTACTGTCCTTTTTGATATTTTATTTAGTGTGTATAATATACATTTGGTGAAATTTTTGATATTTTATGTAGAGTATATTAAATATAATTACTGAAGTTTTTGATAGTGTATTTACAGTATATATAACACATATTTGGTGTACTTTTTGATATTTTATGTACAGTAGATAATATAGACTTACTGTAATTTTTCATATTTTATTTACAGTATGTAAAATGTATTTGGTGTACTTTTAGTTAATATTATATGTACAATATATGAAATATATATACTGTACTTTTTGATATTTAATGTACAGTACATAATATATATTTGGTGTACTTTTGATATTTTATGTAAGTTATATAATATATATTTTGTGTAGTTTTTGATATTTTACATAGAGTGTAATATATATTTACTGTCCTTTTTGATATTTTATTTAGAGTGTATAATATACATTTGGTGTAATTTTTGATATTTTATGTACCGTATATTATATATAATTACTGAAGATTTTGATAGTTTATTTACAGTATATATATATCCCATATTTGGTGTACTTTTTGATATTTTATGTACAGTAGATAATATATACTTACTGTAATTTTTGATATTTTATTTACAGTATGTAAAATGTATTTGGTGTACTTTTAGTTAATATTATATGTACAATATATGAAATATATTTACTGTACTTTATGATATTTTATGTACAGTATATAATATATATTTGGTGTACTTTTGATATTTTATGTAAATTAAATAATATATATTTGGTGTAGTTTTTGATAATTTACATAGAGTGTAACATATATTTACTGTCATTTTTGATATTTTATTTAGAGTGTATAATATACATTTGGTGTAATTTTTTATATTTTATGTACAGTATAATAAATATAATTACTGAAGATTTTGATAGTTTATTTACAGTATATATAACACATATTTGGTGTTCTTTTTGATATTTTATGTACAGTAGATAATATATACTTACTGTAATTTTTGATATTTTATTTACTGTATGCAAAATGTATTTGGTGTACTTTTAGTTAATGTTATATGTACAATATATGAAATATATTTACTGTACTTTTTGATATTTTATGTACAGTATATAATATATATTTGGTGTACTTTTGATATTTTATGTAAATTATATAATATATATTTGGTGTAGTTTTTGATATTTTACATAGAGTGAAATATATATTTACTGTCCTTTTTGATATTTTATTTAGAGTGTATAATATACATTTGGTGTAATTTTTGATATTTTATGAACATTATATGAAATATAATTACTGAAGATTTTGATAGTTCATTTACAGTATATATAACGCCTATTTGGTGTACTTTTTGATATATTATGTACAGAAGATTATATATACTTACTGGAATTTTTTATATTTTATTTACAGTATGTAAAATGTATTTGGTGTACTTTTAGTTAATATTATATGTACAATATATGAAATATATTTACTGTACTATTTGATATTTAATGTACAGTAGATAATATATACTTACTGTAATTTTTTATATTTTATTTACAGTATGTAAAATGTATTTGGTGTACTTTTAGTTAATATTACATGTACAATATATGAAATATATTTACTGTACTTTATGATATTTTATGTAAATTATATAATATATATTTGGTGTACTTTTGATATTTTATGTAAATTATATAATATATATTTTGTGTAGTTTTTGATATTTTACATAGAGTGTAATATATATTTACTGTCCTTTTTGATATTTTATTTAGAGTGTATAATATACATTTGTTGTAATATTTGATATTTTATGAACAGTATATTAAATATAATTACTGAAGATTTTGATAGTTTATTTACAGTATATATAACACATATTTGGTGTACTTTTTGATATTTTATGTACAGTAGATAATATATACTTACTGTAATTTTTGATATTTTATTTACAGTATGTAAAATGTATTTTGTGTACTTTTAGTTAATATTATATGTACAATATATAAAATATATTTACTGTACTTTTTGATATTTTATGTACAGTATATAATATATATTTGGTGTACTTTTGATATTTTAAATAAATTATATAATATATATCTGGTGTAGTTTTTGATATTTTACATACAGTGTAATATATATTTACTGTCCTTTTTGAAAGTTTATTTAGAGTGTATAATATACATTTGGTGTAATTTTTGATATTTTATGAACAGTATATTAAATATAACTACTGAAGATTTTGATAGTTTATTTACAGTATATATAACACATATTTGGTGTACTTTTTGATATTTTATGTACAGTAGATAATATAGACTTACTGTAATTTTTCATATTTTATTTACAGTATCTAAAATGTATTTGGTGTACTTTTAGTTAATATTATATGTACAATATATGAAATATATATACTGTACTTTTTGATATTTAATGTACAGTACATAATATATATTTGGTGTACTTTTGATATTTTATGTAAATTATATAATATATATTTGGTGTAGTTTTTGATATTTTACATAGAGTGTAATATATATTTACTGTCCTTTTTGATATTTTATTTAGAGTGTATAATATACATTTGGTGTAATTTTTGATATTTTATGTACAGTATATTATATATAATTACTGAAGATTTTGATAGTTTATTTACAGTATATATATATCCCATATTTGGTGTACTTTTTGATATTTTATGTACAGTAGATAATATATACTTACTGTAATTTTTGATATTTTATTTACAGTATGTAAAATGTATTTGGTGTACTTTTAGTTAATATTATATGTACAATATATGAAATATATTTACTGTACTTTTTGATATTTTATGTACAGTATATAATATATATTTGGTGTACCTTTGATATTTTATGTAAATTAAATAATATATATTTGGGGTAGTTTTGATAATTTACATAGAGTGTAATATATATTTACTGTCATTTTTGATATTTTATTTAGAGTGTATAATATACATTTGGTGTAATGTTTTATATTTTATGTACAGTATAATAAATATAATTACTGAAGATTTTGATAGTTTACTTACAGTATATATAACACATATTTGGTGTTCTTTTTGATATTTTATGTACAGTAGATAATATATACTTACTGTAATTTTTGATATTTATTTACTGTATGCAAAATGTATTTGGTGTACTTTTAGTTAATGTTATATGTACAATATATGAAATATATTTACTGTACTTTTTGATACTTTATGTACAGTATATAATATATATTTGGTGTACTTTTGGTATTTTATGTAAATTATATAATATATATTTGGTGTAGTTTTTGATATTTTACATAGAGTGAAATATATATTTACTGTCTTTTTGATATTTTATTTAGAGTGTATAATATACATTTGGTGTAATTTTTGATATTTTATGAACATTATATGAAATATAATTACTGAAGATTTTGATAGTTCATTTACAGTATATATAACGCCTATTTGGTGTACTTTTTGATATATTATGTACAGTAGATTATATGTACTTACTGGAATTTTTTATATTTTATTTACAGTATGTAAAATGTATTTGGTGTACTTTTAGTTAATATTATATGTACAATATATGAAATATATTTACTGTACTTTTTGATATTTAATGTACAGTAGATAAGATATACTTACTGTAATTTTTTATATTTTATTTACAGTATGTAAAATGTATTTGGTGTACTTTTAGTTAATATTACATGTACAATATATGAAATATATTTGCTGTACTTTTTGATATTTTATGTACAGTATATAATATATATTTGGTGTACTTTTGATATTTTATGTAAATTATATAATATATATTTGGTGTAGTTTTGATATTTTACATAGAGTGTAATATATATTTACTGTCCTTTTTGATATTTTATTTAGAGTGTATAATATACATTTGGTGTAATTTTTGATATTTTATGTACTGTGTATTAAATATAATTACTGAAGATTTTGATAGTTTATTACACTATATATATATCCCATATTTGGTGTACTTTTTGATATTTTATGTACAGTAGATAATATATACTTACTGTAATTTTTGATATTTTATTTACAGTATGTAAAATGTATTTGGTGTACTTTTAGTTAATATTATATGTACAATATATGAAATATATTTACGGAACTTTTTGATATTTTATGTACAGTATATAATATGTATTTGGTGTACTTTTGATATTTTATGAAAATTATATAATATATATTTTGTGTAGTTTTTGATATTTTACATATAGTGTAATATATATTTTCTGTCCTTTTTGATATTTTATTTAGAGTGTATAATATACATTTCGTGTAATTTTTGATATTTTATGAACAGTATATTAAATATAATTACTGAAGATTTTGATAGTTTATTTACAGCATATATAACACATATTTGGTGTAGTTTTTGGTATTTTATGTACAGTAGATAATATGTACTTAGTGTAATTTTTCATATTTTATTTACAGTATGTAAAATGTATTTGGTGTACTTTTAGTAAATATTATATGCACAATATATGAAATATATTTACTGTACTTTTTGATATTTTATGTACAGTATACAATATATATTTGGTGTACTTTTGATATTTTATGTAAATTATATAATATATATTTGGTGTAGTTTTTGATATTTTACATAGAGTGTAATACATATTTTCTGTCCTTTTTGATATTTTATTTAGAGTGTATAATATACATTTGGTGTAATTTTTGATATTTTATGAACAGTATATTAAATATAATTACTGAAGATTTTGATAGTTTATTTACAGTATAGATAACACATATTTGGTGTACTTTTTCATATTTTATGTACAGTAGATAATATATACTTACTGTAATTTTTTATATTTTATTTACAGTATGTAAAATGTATTTGTTGTACTTTTAGTTAATATTATATGTACAATATATGAAATATATTTACTGTACTTTTTGATATCTTATATACAGTATATAATATGTATTTGGTGTACTTTTGATATTTTATGTAAATTATATAATATATATTTGGTGTAGTTTTTGATATTTTACATAGAGTGAAATATATATTTACTGTCCTTTTTGATATTTTATTTAGAGTGTATAATATACATTTGGTGTAATTTTTGATATTTGATGAACAGTATATTAAATATAATTACTGAAGATTTTGATAGTTCATTTACAGTATATATAACACCTATTTGGTGTACTTTTTGATATTTTATGTACAGTAGATTATATATACTTACTGGAATTTTTTATATTTTATTTACAGTATGTAAAATGTATTTGGTGTACTTTTAGTTAATATTATATGTACAATATATGAAATATATTTACTGTAATTTTTGATATTCTATGTACAGTAGATAATATATACTTACTGTAATTTTTTATATTTTATTTACAGTATGTAAAATGTATTTGGTGTACTTTTAGTTAATATTACATGTACAATATATGAAATATATTTACTGTACTTTTTGATATTTTATGTACAGTATATAATATATATTTGGTGTACTTTTGATATTTTATGTAAATTATATAATATATATTTGTTGTAGTTTTTGATATTTTACATAGAGTGTAATATATATTTACTGTCCTTTTTGATATTTTATTTAGAGTGTATAATATACATTTGGAGTTATTTTTGATATTTCATGTACAGTATATGAAATATAATTACTGAAGATTTTGATAGTTTATTACAGTATATATATATCCCATATTTGGTGTACTTTTTGATATTTTATGTACAGTAGATAATATATACTTACTGTAATTTTTGATATTTTATTTACAGTATGTAAAATGTATTTCGTGTACTTTTAGTTAATATTATATGTACAATATATGAAATATATTTACTGTACTTTTTGATATTTTATGTACAGTATATAATATATATTTGGTGTACTTTTGATATTTTATGTAAATTAAATAATATATATTTGGTGTAGTTTTTGATATTTTACATAGAGTGTAATATATATTTACTGTCCTTTTTGATATTTTATTTAGAGTGTATAATATACATTTGGTGTAATTTTTGATATTTTATGAACAGTATATTAAATATAATTACTGAAGATTTTGATAGTTCATTTACAGTATATATAACACCTATTTGGTGTACTTTTTGATATTTTATGTACAGTAGATTATATATACTTACTGGAATTTTTTATATTTTATTTACAGTATGTAAAATGTATTTGGTGTACTTTTAGTTAATATTATATGTACAATATATGAAATATATTTACTGTACTTTTTGATATTTAATGTACAGTAGATAATATATACTTAGTGTAATATTTATATTTTATTTACAGTATGAAAAATGTATTTGGTGTACTTTTAGTTAATATTATATGTACAATATATGAAATATATTTACTGTACTTTTTGATATTTTATGTAGAGTATATAATATATATTTGGTGTACTTTTGATATTTTATGTAAATTATATAATATATATTTGGTGTAGTTTTTGATATTTTACATGGAGTGTAATATATATTTACTGTCCTTTTTGATATTTTATTTAGAGTGTATAATATACGTTTGGTATAATTTTTGATATTTTATGAACAGTATATTAAATATAATTACTGAAGATTTTGATAGTTTATTTACAGTATATATAACACATATTTGGTGTACTTTTTGATATTTTATGTACAGTAGATAATATATACTTACTGTAAATTTTATATTTTATTTACAGTATGTAAAATGTATTTGGTGTACTTTTAGTTAATATTATATGTACAATATATGAAATATATTTACTGTAATTTTTGATATTCTATGTACAGTAGATAATATATACTTACTGTAATTTTTATATTTTATTTACTGTATGTAAAATGTATTTGGTGTACTTTTAGTTAATATTACATGTACAATATATGAAATATATTTACTGTACTTTTTGATATTTTATGTACAGTATATAATATATATTTGGTGTACTTTTGATATTTTATGTAAATTATGCAATATATATTTGGTGTAGTTTTTGATATTTTACATAGAGTGTAATATATATTTACTGTCATTTTTGATATTTTATTTAGAATGTATAATATACATTTGGTGTAATTTTTGATATTTTATGTACAGTATGTTAAATAAAATTACTGAAGATTTTGATAGTTTATTTACAGTATATATAACACATATTTGTTGTACTTTTTGATATTTTATTTACAGTAGATAATATATACTTACTGTAATTTTTGATATTTTATTTACAGTATGTAAAATGTATTTGGTGTGCTTTTAGTTAATATTACATGTACAATCTATGAAATATATTTACTGTACTTTTTGATATTTTATGTACAGTATATAATATATATTTCGTGTACATTTGATATTTTATGTAAATTATATAATATATATTTGGTGTAGTTTTTGATATTTTACATAGAGTGTAATATATATTTACTGTCTTTTTGATATTTTATTTAGAGTGTATAATATACATTTGTTGTAATTTTTGATATTGTATGTACAGTATATTAAATATAATTATTGTAGTTTTTGATAGTTCATTTACAGTATATATAACACATATTTGGTGTACTTTTTGATATTTTATGTACAGTATGTAATATATATTTACTGTAATTGTTGGTATTTTATTTACAGTATATCACATGTATTTGGTGTACTTTTGTTTAATAATATATGTACAATATATGAAATATACTGTACTTTTTGATATTTTATGTACAGTATATAAGATATATTTGGTGTCCTATTGATATTTTATGTAAATTATATAATATATATTTGGTGTAGTTTTTGATATTTTACATAGGGTGTGTAATATATATTTACTGTCCTTTTTGATATTTTATTTACAGTATATAATTTACATTTGGTGTAATTTTTGATAATTTATATACAGTACATTGAATATAATTACTGTAGTTTTTGATAATTACAGTATATACAACACATATTTGGTGTACTTTTTGATATTTTATGTACAGTATGTAATATATATTTACTGTAATTTTTGATATTTTATTAAAAGTATATAAAATGTATTTGTTGTACTTTTAGTTAATATTATATGTACAATATATGAAATATATTTACTGGAGTTTTTATTATTTTACGTACAGTATATAAGATATATTTGGTGTCCTTCCCATATTTTTTGTAAATTATATAATATATATTTGGTGTAAATTTGGATATTTTACATAGTGTGTGTAATATATATTTACTGTGTTTTGGATATTTTATTTACACTATATAATGTACATTTCAAGTAATTTTTGATATTTTATGTACAGTATATTGAATATAATTACTGTAGTTTTTGAATGTTTATTTACAGTATATATAACACATATTTGGTGAACTTTTTCATATTTTATGTACAGTATGTAATATATATTTAGTGTACTTTTCATATTTTATTTACAGTATATAAAATGTATTTGGTGTACTTTTAGTTAATATTATATGTACAATATATGAAATATATTTACTGTACTTTTTGATATGTTATGTACAGTATATAAGATATATTTGGTGTCCTTTTGATATTTTATGTAAATTATATAATATATATTTCGTGTAGTTTGTGATATTTTACATAGGGTGTGTAATATATATTTACTGTATTTTTGATATCTTATTTACAGTATATAATATACATTAGGTGTAATTTTTGATATTTTATGTACAGTATATTAAATATAATTACTGTAGTTTTTGATAGTTTACAGTATATATAACACATATTTGGTGTACTTTTTGATATTTTATGTACAGTATGTAATATATATTTACCGTAATTTTTGATATTTTATTTACAGTATATAAAATGTATTTGGTGTACTTTTAGTTAATAATATATGTACAATATATGAAATAGATATACTGTACTTTTTGATATTTTATGTACAATATATAAGATATATTTGGTGTCCTTTTGATATTTTATGTAATTTATACAATATATAATTTGTGTAGATTTTGATATTTTACATAGGGTGTGTACTATATATTTACTGTCATTTTTGATATTTTATTTATAGTATATAATTTATATTTGGTGTAATTTTTGATAATTTATATACAGTACATTGAATATAATTACTGTAGTTTTTGATAATTACAGTATATATAACACATATTTGGTGTACTTTTTGATATTTAATGTACAGTATGTAACATATATTTACTGTAATTTTTGATATTTCATTTACAGAATATAAAATATATTTGGGGTACTTTTAGTTAATATTATATGTACAATATATGAAATATATTTACTGTACTATTTGATATTTTATGTAGAGTATATAAGATATATTTTGTGTCCTTTTGATATTTTATGTAAATTATATAATATACATTTGGTGTAGTTTTTGATATTTTACATAGGGTGTGTCATATATATTTACTGTACTTTTTGATATTTTATTTACAGTAAATAATATACATTTGGTGTAATTTTTGATATTTTATGTACAGTACATTAAATATAATTACTGTAGTTTTTGATAGTTTATTTAGAGTATATATAACACATATTTGGTGTACATTTTTATATTTTATGAACAGTATGTAATATATATTTACTGTACTTTTTGATATTTTATTTACAGTATTTAAAATGTATTTGGTGTACTTTTAGTTAATATTATATATACAATATATCAAATATATTTACTGTGCTTTTTGATATTTTATGTACAGTAGATAATATATATTTGGTGTCCTTTTGATATTTTATGTGAATTTTATAATATATATTTGGTGTAGTTTTTGATATTTTACATAGGGTGTGTAATATATATTCACTGTAATTTTTGATATTTTATTTACGGTAAATTATATACATTTGGTGTATTTATTGATATTTTATGTACAGTATATTAAATATAATTACTGTAGTTTTTGATAGTTTATTTACAGTATATATAACACATATTTGGTGTAGATTTCATATTTTATGTACAGTATGTAATATATATTTTCTGTAATTTTTTATAATTTATTTACAGTATATAAAATGTATTTGGTGTACTTTTAGTTAATATTATATATACAATATATGAAATATATTTACTGTACATTTTGATATTTTATGTACAGTATAGAAGATATATTTGGGGTCCTTTTGATATTTTATTTACAGCATAAAAATTGTATTTGGTGTACTTTTAGTTAATAATATATGTAGAATATATGAAATATATATACTGTACTTTATGATATTTTATGTACAATATATAAGATATATTTGGTGACCTCTTTATATTTTATGTAAATTATATAATATATATTTGGTGTAGTTTTTGATATTTTACATAGGGTGTGTAGTATATATTTACTGTCCTTTTTGATGTTTTATTTACAGTATATAATTTACATTTGGTGTAATTTTTGATATTTTATATACAGTACATTGAATATAATTACTGTAGTTTTTGATATTTACAGTATATATAACACACATTTGGTGTACTTTTTGATATTTTATGTACAGTATGTAATATATATTTACTGTAATTTTTGATATTTTATTTACAGTATGTAAAATGTATTTGGTGTACTTTTAGTTAATATTATATGTACAATATATGAAATATATTTACTGTAGTTTTTGATATTTTACATACAGTATATAGGATATATTTGGTGTCCTTCCGATATTTTTTGTAAAGTGTATAATATATATTTGGTGTAATTTTTGATATTTTACATAGGGTGTGTAATATATATTTACTGTATTTTGGATATTTTATTTACACTATATAATGTACATTTGGAGTAATTTTTGACATTTTATGTACAGTATATTAAATATAATTACTGTAGTTTTTGATAGTGTATTTACAGTATATATAACACATATTTGGTGTGTTTTTGATATTTTATGTACAGTATGTAATGTATATTTACTGTACTTTTTGATATTTTATTTACAGTATATAAAATATATTTGATGTATTTTTAGTTAATATTATATGTACAATATATGAAATATATTTACTGTACTTTTTGGTATTTTATGTACAGTATATAAGATATATTTTGTGTCCTTTTGATATTTATTGTTAATTATATAATATATATTTTGTGTAGTTTTTGATATTTTACATAGTGTGTGTCATATTTATTCACTGTCCTTTTTGATATTTTATTTACAGTATATAATATACATTTGGTGTGATTTTTGATATTTTATGTACAGTATATTATATATAATTACTGTAGTTTTTGATAATTACAGTATATATAACACATATTTGGTGTACTTTTTGATATTTTATGTACAGTATGTAATATATATTTACTGTAATTTTTGATATTTTATTTACAGTATATAAAATGTATTTGGTGTACTTTTAGTTAATAATATATGTACAATATATGAAATAAATGTACTGTACTTTTCGATATTTTATGTACAGCATATAAGATATATTTGGTGTCCTTTTGATATTTTATGTAAATTATATAATATATATTTGGTGTAGTTTTTGATATTTTACATAGGGTGTGTAGTATATATTTATTGTCCTTTTTGATATTTTATTTACAGTATATAATTTACATTTGGTGTAATTTTTGATAATTTATATACAGTACATTGAATATAATTACTGTAGTTTTTGATAATTACAGTATATATAACACATATTTGGTGTACTTTTTGATATTTTATGTACAGTATGTAATATATATTTACTGTAATTTTTGATATTTTATTTACAGTATATAAAATGTATTTGGTGTACTTTTAGTTAATATTATATGTACAATATATGTAATATATTTACTGTACTTTTTGATATTTTACATACAGTATATAAGATATATTTGGTGACCTTCCGATATTTTTTGTAAATTATATACTATATATTTGGTGTAAATTTGGATATTTTACATAGGGTGTGTAATATATATTTACTGTATTTTGGATATTTTATTTACACCATATAATGTACATTTGGAGTAATTTTTGATACTTTATGTACAGTATATTGAATATAATTACTGTAGTTTTTAATAGTTTATTTACAGTATATATAACACATATTTGGTGTACTTTTTGATATTTTATGTATAGTATGTAATATATATTTACTATAATTTTTGATATTTTATTTACAGTATATAAAATGTATTTGGTGTAATTTTAGTTAATATTATATGTACAATATATGAAATATATTTACTGTAGTTTTTGATATTTTACGTACAGTATATAGGATATATTTGGTGTCCTTCCTATATTTTTTGTAAATTATATAATGTATATTTGGTGTAATATTTGATATTTTACATAGGGTGTGTAATATATATTTACTGTATTTTGGATATATTATTTACACTATATAATGTACATTTGGAGTAATTTTTGACATTTTATGTACAGTATATTAAATATAATTACTGTAATTTTTGATAGTTTATTTACAGTATATATAACACATATTTGGTGTAATTTTTGATATTTTATGTACAGTCTGTAATATATATTTACTGTACTTTTTGATATTTTATTTACAGTATATAAAATGTATTTGGTGTACTTTTAGTTAATATTATATGTACAATATATGAAATATATTTACTGTATTTTTGATATTTTATGTACAGTATATGCGATATATTTGGTGTCCTTTGATATTTATTGTAAATTATAAAATATATACTTGGTGTAGTTTTTGATATTTTACATAGTGTGTGTCATATATATTCACTGTCCTTTTTGATATTTTATTTACGGTATATAATATACATTTGGTGTGATTTTTGAAATTTTATGTACAGTATATTAAATATAATTACTGTAGTTTTTGATAGTTTACAGTATATATAACACATATTTGGTGTACTTTTTGATATTTTATGTACAGTATGTAATATATATTTACTGTAATTTTTGATATTTTATTTACAGTTTATAAAATGTATTTGGTGTACTTTTAGTTAAAATTATATGTACAATATATGAAATATATTTACTGTAGTTTTTGATATTTTATGTACAGTATATAAGATATATTTAGTGTTCTTTTGATATTTTATGTAAATTATATAATATATATTTGGTGTAGTTTGTGATATTTTACATAGGGTGTGTAATATATATTTACTATACTTTTTGGTGTCTTATTTACAGTATATAATATACATTTGGTGTAATTTTTATATTTTATGTACAGTATATTAAATATTATTACTGTAGATTTGATAGTTTATTTACAGTATATATAACACATATTTGGTGTACTTTTTGATATTTTATGTACAGTATGTAATATATATTTACTGTACATTTTGATAATTTATTTACAGTGTATAAAATGTATTTGGTGAAGTTTTAGTTAATATTATATATACAATATATGAAATATATTTACTGTACTTTTTAATATTTTATGTACAGCATATAATATATATTTAGTGTCCTTTTGATATATTATGTGAATTATATAATATATATTTGGTGTAGTTTTTGATATTTTACATAGGTTGTGTAATATATATTTACTGTAATTTTTGATATTTTATTTACAGTATATAATATACTTTTGGTGTAATTTTTGATATTTTATGTACAGTATATTAAATATAATTACTGTAGTATTTGATAATTTATTTACAGTATATATAACACATATTTGGTGTACTTTTTGATGTTTTATGTACATTATGTAATATATATTTACTGTATATTTGGATATTTTATTTACAGTATATAAAATGAATTTGGTGTACTTTTAGTTAATATTATATGTACAATATATGAAATATATTTACTGTACTTTTTGATATTTTATGTACAGTATATAAGATATATTTGGTGTACCTCTGATATTTTGTGTAAATTATAAAATATATATCTGGTGCAGTTTATGATATTTTACATAGAGTGTAATATATATTTACTGTACTTTTTGATATTTTTTTACAGTATATAATATACATTTGGTGTAATTTTTGATATTTCATGTACAGTATATTAAATATAATTACTGTAGTTTTTGATAGTTTATTTACAGTATATATAACACATACTTGGAGTACTTTTTGGTATTTTATGTACTGTATGTAATATATATTTACTGTAGTTTTTGATATTTTATTTACAGTATATAAAATGTATTTGATGTACTTTTAGTTAATATTATATGTACAATATATGAAATATATTTACTGTAATTTTTGATATTTTATGTACAGTTTATAAGATATATTTGGTGTACTGTTGATATTTTATGCAAATTATATAATATATATTTTGTGTAGTTTTTGATAATTTACATAGAGTGTAATATATATTTACTGTCCTTTTTCATATTTTATTTAGAGTATATAATATACATTTGGTGTAATTTTTGATATTTTATGTACACTATATTAAATATAATTACTGTAGTTTTTGATAGTTTTTTTACAGTATGTATAACAAATATTTGGTGTATTTTTTGATATTTTATGTACAGTATGTAATATATATTTACTGAATTTTTGAAATTTTATTTACAGTATATAAAATGTATTTGCTGTACTTTTAGTTAATATTATATGTACAATATATGAACCAAATTTACTGTAGTTTTTGATATTTCATATACAGTATATAAGATATATTTGGTGTCCTTTTGAGATTTTATGTAAATTATATAATATATATTTGGTGTAGTTTTTGATATTTTACATAGGGTGTGTAATATATATTTACCGTCCTTTTTGATATTTTCTTTACACTATATAATATACATTTGGTGTTATTTTTGATATTTTATGTACAGTATATTAAATATAATTACTGTAGTTTTTGATAGTTTGTTTACAGTATATATAACACATATTTGGTGTACATTTTGATATTTTATGTACAGTATGTAATATATATTTACTGTACATTTTGATATTTTATTTACAGTATATGAAATGTATTTGGTGTACTTTTAGTTAATATTATATGTACAATATATGAAATATATTTACTCTATTATTTGATATTTTATGTACAGTATATAAGATATATTTGGTGTACTTTTGATATTGTATGTAAATTATATAATATATATTTGGTGTAGTTTGTGATATTTTACATAGGTTGTGTAATATATCTTTACTGTACATTTTATATTTTATTTACAGTATATAATATACATTTGGTGTAATTTTTGATATTTTATGTACTGTATATTAAATATAGTTACTGTAGATTTTGATAGTTTATTTACAGTATATATAACACATACTTGGAGTACTTTTTGGTATTTTATGTACTGTATGTAATATATATTTACTGTAATTTTTGATATTTTATTTACAGTTTATAAAATGTATTTGGTGTACTTTTAGTTATTATTATATGTACAATATAGGAAACATATTTACTGTAATTTTTGATATTTTATGTACAGTATATAAGATATATTTGTTGCCCTTCTCATATTTTATGTAAATTATATAATATATATTTGGTGTAGTTTTTGATATTTTACATAGGGTGTGTCATATATATTTACGGTACTTTTTGATATTTTATTTACAGTATATAATATTCATTTTGTGTAATTTTTGTATTTTATGTACAGTATATTAAATATAAATACTGTAGTTTTTAATAGTTTATTTACAGTATATATAGCACATCTTTTGTGTACTTTTTGATATTTTATGTACAGTATGTAACATATATTAACTGTACATTTTGAAACTTTATTTACATTATATAAAATGTATTTGGTGTATTTTAGTTAATATTATATGTACAATATATAAAATATATTTACTGTACTTTTTGATATTTTATGTACAGTATATAACATATATTTGTTGTCCTTTTCATATTTTATGTGAATCATATAATATATATTTGGTGTAGTTTTTGATAAATTACGTAGAGTGTAATATACATTTACTGTCCTTTATCATATTTTATTAAGACTATATAATATACATTTGGTGTAATTTTTGATATTTTATATACAGTATATTCAATATAATTACTGTAGTTTTTCATAGTTTATTTACAGTATACATAAAACATATTTGGTCTACTTTTTGATATTTTATGTACAGTATGTGATATAATTACTGTACTTTTTGATATTTTATTTACAGTATATAAAATGTATTTGGTGTACTTTTAGTTAATATTATATATACAGTATATGAAATACATTTAATGTACTTTTTGATATTTTATGTACAGTATATAAGATATATTTGGTGTCCTTTTGATATTTTATGTAAATTATATAATATATATTTGGTGTAGTATTTGATATTTTACATTGGGTGTGTCATATATATTTACTGTCCTTTTTGATATTTTATTTACAGTATATAATATATATTTGGTGTAATTTTGAATATTTTATGTACAGTATACTATATATAATTACTGTAGTTTTTGATAGTTTATTTACAGTATATATAACACATATTTGGTACAGTTTTTGATATATTATATACAGTATGTAATATATATTTTTTGTACTTTTTGATATTTTATTTAGAGTATATAAAATGTGCTTGGTGTACTTTTAGTTAATATTATATGTACAATATATGAAATGTATATACTGTACTTTTTGATATTTTATGTACAGTATATAAGATATATTTGTTGGCCTTCTCATATTTTATGTAAATTATATAATATATATTTGGTGTAGTTTTTGATATTTTACATAGGGTGTGTACTATATATTTACTGTCATTTTTGATATTTTATTTATAGTATATAATTTACATTTGGTGTAATTTTTGATAATTTATATATAGTACATTGAATATAATTACTGTAGTTTTTGATAATTACAGTATATATAACACATATTTGGTGTACTTTTTGATATTTTATGTACAGTATGTTATATATATTTACTGTAATTTTTGATATTTTATTTACAGTATATAAAAAGTATGTGGTGTACTTTTAGTTAATATTATATGTACAATATATGAAATATATTTACTGTAGTTTTTGATATTTTACGTACAGTATATAAGATATATTTGTTGTCCTTCCGATATTTTTTGTAAATTATATAATATATATTTGGTGTAAATTTGGATATTTTACATAGGGTGTGTAATATATATTTACTGTATTTTGGATATTTTATTTACAGTATATAATTTACATTTGGTGTAATTTTTGATATTTTATATACAGTACATTGAATATAATTACTGTAGTTTTTGATATTTACAGTATATATAACACATATTTGGTGTACTTTTTGATATTTTATGTACAGTATGTAATATATATTTACTGTACTTTTTGATGTATTATTTACAGTATATAAAATGTATTTGGTGTACTTTTAGTTAATATTATATGTACAATATATGAAATATATTTACTGTACTTTTTGATATTTTATGTACAGTATATAAGATATATTTGGTGTACTGTTGATATTTTATGTAAATTAAATAATATTTATTTGGTGCAGATTTGATATTTTACATAGAGTGTAATATATATTTACTGTAATTTTCATATTTTATTTACAGTATATAATATACATTAGGTGTAATTTTTGATATTTTATGTACTGTATATTAGACATAATTACTGTAGTTTTTGATAGTTTTTTTAGAGTATATATAACACATATTTGGTGTAATTTTTGATATATTATGTACAGTATGTAATGTAAATTTACTGTAATTTTTGATATTTTATTTACAGTATATAAAATGTATTTGGTGTACTTTTAGTAAATGTTATATATACAATATATGAAATATATTTACTGTACTTTTTGATATTTTATGTAGCATATATAAGGTACACTTGGTGTCCTTTTGATATTTTATGTAAATTATATAATATATATTTTGTGTAGTTTTTGATAATTTACATAGAGTGAAATATATATTTACTGTCCTTTTTCGTATTTTATTTAGATTATATAATATACATTTGGTGTAATTTTTGATATTTTAAGTACAGTATATTAAATATAATTACTGTAGTTTTTGATAGTTTATTTACAGTACATATAACACATATTTGGTGTACTTTTTGATATTTTATGTACTGTATGTAATATATATTTACTGAACTTTTGAAATTTTATTTACAGTATATAAAATGTATTTGCTGTACTTTTAGTTAATATTATATGTACAATATATGAAACATATTTACTGTAGTTTTTGATATTTTATGTACAGTATATAAGATATATTTGGTGGCCTTTTGATATTTTATGTAAATTATATAATATATATTTGGTGTAGTTTTTGATATTTTACATAGGGTGTGTAATATATATTTACCGTCCTTTTTGATATTTTCTTTACACTATATAATATACATTTGGTGTAATTTTTGATATTTTATGTACAGTATATTAAATATATTTACTGTAGTTTTTGATATTTTACGTACAGTATATAGGATATATTTGGTGTCCTTCCGATATTTTTTGTAAATTATATAATATATATTTGGTGTAATATTTGATATTTTACATAGGGTGTGTAATATATATTTACTGTATTTTGTATATATTATTTACAGTATATAATGTACATTTGGAGTAATTTTTGACATTTTATGTACAGTATATTAAATATAATTACTGTAGTTTTTGATAGTTTATTTACAGTATATATAACACGTTTGGTGTACTTTTTGATATTATATGTACAGTATGCAATATATATTTACTGTATTTTTTGATATTTTATTTACAGTATACAAAATGTATTTGTTGTACTTTTAGTTAATATTATATGTACAATATATGAAATATATTTACTGTAGTTTTTGATATTTTATGTACAGTATATAAGATATATTTGGTGTCCTTCCGATATTTTTTGTAAATTATATAATATATATTTGGTGTAAATTTGGATATTTTACATAGGGTGTGTAATATATATTTACTGTATTTTGGATATTTTATTTACAGTATATAATTTACATTTGGTGTAATTTTTGATATTTTATATACAGTACATTGAATATAATTACTGTAGTTTTTGATATTTACAGTATATATAACACATATTTGGTGTACTTTTTGATATTTTATGTACAGTATGTAATATATATTTACTGTACTTTTTGATGTATTATTTACAGTATATAAAATGTATTTGGTGTACTTTTAGTTAATATTATATGTACAATATATGAAATATATTTACTGTACTTTTTGATATTTTATGTACAGTATATAAGATATATTTGGTGTACTGTTGATATTTTATGTAAATTAAATAATATTTATTTGGTGCAGATTTGATATTTTACATAGAGTGTAATATATATTTACTGTAATTTTCATATTTTATTTACAGTATATAATATACATTAGGTGTAATTTTTGATATTTTATGTACTGTATATTAGACATAATTACTGTAGTTTTTGATAGTTTTTTTAGAGTATATATAACACATATTTGGTGTAATTTTTGATATATTATGTACAGTATGTAATGTAAATTTACTGTAATTTTTGATATTTTATTTACAGTATATAAAATGTATTTGGTGTACTTTTAGTAAATGTTATATATACAATATATGAAATATATTTACTGTACTTTTTGATATTTTATGTAGCATATATAAGGTACACTTGGTGTCCTTTTGATATTTTATGTAAATTATATAATATATATTGTGTAGTTTTTGATAATTTACATAGAGTGAAATATATATTTACTGTCCTTTTTCGTATTTTATTTAGATTATATAATATACATTTGGTGTAATTTTTGATATTTTAAGTACAGTATATTAAATATAATTACTGTAGTTTTTGATAGTTTATTTACAGTACATATAACACATATTTGGTGTACTTTTTGATATTTTATGTACTGTATGTAATATATATTTACTGAACTTTTGAAATTTTATTTACAGTATATAAAATGTATTTGCTGTACTTTTAGTTAATATTATATGTACAATATATGAAACATATTTACTGTAGTTTTTGATATTTTATGTACAGTATATAAGATATATTTGGTGGCCTTTTGATATTTTATGTAAATTATATAATATATATTTGGTGTAGTTTTTGATATTTTACATAGGGTGTGTAATATATATTTACCGTCCTTTTTGATATTTTCTTTACACTATATAATATACATTTGGTGTAATTTTTGATATTTTATGTACAGTATATTAAATATATTTACTGTAGTTTTTGATATTTTACGTACAGTATATAGGATATATTTGGTGTCCTTCCGATATTTTTTGTAAATTATATAATATATATTTGGTGTAATATTTGATATTTTACATAGGGTGTGTAATATATATTTACTGTATTTTGTATATATTATTTACAGTATATAATGTACATTTGGAGTAATTTTTGACATTTTATGTACAGTATATTAAATATAATTACTGTAGTTTTTGATAGTTTATTTACAGTATATATAACACGTTTGGTGTACTTTTTGATATTATATGTACAGTATGCAATATATATTTACTGTATTTTTTGATATTTTATTTACAGTATACAAAATGTATTTGTTGTACTTTTAGTTAATATTATATGTACAATATATGAAATATATTTACTGTAGTTTTTGATATTTTATGTACAGTATATAAGATATATTTGGTGTCCTTCCGATATTTTTTTAAAGTGTATAATATATATTTGGTGTAATTTTTGATATTTTACATAGGGTGTGTAATATATATTTACTGTATTTTGGATATATTATTTACATTATATAATGTACATTTGGAGTAATTTTTGATATTTTATGTACAGTATATTTAATATAATTACTGTAGTTTTTTATAGTTTATTTACAGTATATATAACACGTATTTGGTGTACTATTTGATATTTTATGTACAGTATGTAATATATATTTACTGTAATTTTTGATATTTTATTTACTGTATAGAAAATGTATTTGGTGTACTTTTAGTTAATAATATATGTACAATATATGAAATATATATACTGTACTTTTCTATATTTTATGTACAGTATATAAGATATATTTGGTGTCCTTTTGATATTTTATGTAAATTATATAATCTATATTTGGTGTAGTTTTTTATATTTTACATAGGGTGTGTAGTATATATTTACTGTCCTTTTTGATATTTTATTTACAGTATATAATTTACATTTGGTGTAATTTTTGATAATTTATATACAGTACATTGAATATAATTACAGTAGTTTTTGATAATTACAGTATATATAACACATATTTGGTGTACTTTTTGATATTTTATGTACAGTATGTAACATATATTTACTGTAATTTTTGATATTTCATTTACAGAATATAAAATGTATTTGGTGTACTTTTAGTTAATATTATATGTACAATATATGAAATATATTTACTGTACTATTTGATATTTTATGTAGAGTATATAAGATATATTTGGTGTCCTTTTGATATTTTATGTAAATTATATAATATACATTTGGTGTAGTTTTTGATATTTTACATAGGGTGTGTCGTATATATTTACTGTCCTATTTGATATTTTATTTACAGTTTATATTATACATTTGGTGTAATTTTTGATATTTTATGTACACTATATTAAATATAATTACTGTAGTTTCTGATAGTTTATTTAGAGTATATATAACACATATCTGGTGTACTTTTTGATATTCTATGTACAGTATGTAATATATATTTACTGTGTTTTCATATTTTATTTACAGTATGTAAAATGTATTTGGTGTACTTTTAGTTAATATTATATGTACAATATATGAAATATATTTACTGTACTTTTTGATATTTTATGTACGGTATATAATATATATTTGGTGTACATCTGATATTTTATGTAAATTATATAATATATATTTGGTGTAGTTTTTGATATTTTACATAGTGTGTAATATATATTTACTGTCCTTTTTCATATTTCATTTAGTGTATATAATATACATTTGGTGTAATTTTTGATATTTTATGTACAGTATATTAAATAAAATTACTGTAGTTTGTGATAGTATTTTACAGTATATATAACACATATTTGGTGTACTTTTTGATATTTTATGTACAGTATGTAATATACATTTACAGTACTTTTTGATATTTTATTTACCGTATATAAAATGTATTTGGTGTACTTTTAGTTAATATTATATATACAATATATGAAATATATTTACTCTACATTTTGATATTTTATGTACAGTATATAAGATATATTTGGTGTCCTTTTGATATTTTATGTAAATAATATAATATATATTTGGTGTAGTTTTTGATATTTTACATAGGGTGTGTAGTATATATTTACTGTACTTTTTGACAGTTTATTTACAATTTATAATATACATGTGGTGTAATTTTTGATATTTAATATACATTATATTAAATGTAATTTCTGTAGATTTTGATAGTTTATTTACCGTACATAGAACACATATTTGGTGTACTTTTTGATAGTTTATGTACAGAATGTAATATATATTTACTGTAGTTTTTGACATTTTATTTTCAGTATAAAAATATATTTGGTGTACTTTTAGTTAGTCTTATATGTACAATATTTGTAGTATATTTTCTGTTCTTTTTGATTTTTTTTGTACATTATATAAGATATATTTGGTTGCCTTTTGATATTTTATGTAAATTATATAATATATATTTGGTGCAGTTTTGATATTTTACAAAAGGCGTGCAGTATATATTTACTGTACTTTTTGATATTTTATTTACAGTAAATAATATACATTCGGTGTAATTTTTGATATTTTACTTACAGTATATTAAATATAATTACTGTAGTTTTTGATAGTTAATTTACAGTATATATAACACATATTTGGTGTACTTTTTGATATTTTATATACAGTATGTAATATATATTTACTGTACATTTTGATATATTATTTACAGTATATAAAATGTATTTGGTTTACTTTTAGTTATTATTATTTCTACAATATATGAAATATATTTACTGTACCTTTTGATATTTTATGTACAGTATATAAGATATATTTGGTGTCCTTTTGATATTTTATGTAAATTATATAATATATATTTGGTGTAGTTTTTGATATTTTACATATGGTGTGTAATATATATTTACTGTACTTTTTGGTATTTTATTTACAGTAAATAATATACATTTGGTGTAATTTTTGATATTTTATGTACAGTATATTAAATATAATTACTGTAGTTTTTGATAGTTTATTTACAGCATATATAACACACATTTGGTGTACTTTTTGATATTTTATGTACAGTATGTAGTATATATTCACTGTAATTTTTCATATTTTATTTACATTATATAAAGTTTTTTGGTGTACTTTTAGTTAATATTATATATACAATATATGAAAAATATTTACTGTTCTTTTTGATATTTTATGTACAGTATATAGGATATATTTGGTGTCCTTTTCATATTATATGTAAATTATATAATATATATTTTGTGTAGATTGTGATATTTTACATATGGTGTGTAATATATATTTACTGTACTTTTTGAAATTTTATTTACACTATATAAAATGTATTTGGTGTACTTTTAGTTAATATTATATGTACAATATATGAAATATATTTACTGTAATTTTTGATATTTTATGTACAGTATATAAGATATGTTCGGTGTCCTTTTGATATTTTATGTAAATTATATAATATATATTTGGTGTAGATTGTGATATTTTTCATATGGTGTGTAATATATATTTACTGTACATTTTGATATTTTATTTACAGTAAATAATATACATTTGGTGTAATTTTTGATATTTTATGTACAGTATATTAAATTTAATTACTGTAGATTTTGATAGTTTATTTACAGTGTATATAACACATATTTGTTGTACTATTTGATATTTTATGTACAGTATGTAATATAAATTTACTGTACTTTTTGATATTTTATTTACACTATATAAAATGTATTTGGTGTACTTTTAGTAAATATTATATGTACAATATATGAAATATATTTACTGTACTTTTTGGTGTTTTATGTACAGTATATAAGTTACATTTGGTGTACTTTTGATATCTTATGAAAATTATATAATATATATTTGGTGTAGATTGTGATATTTTACATATGGTGTGTAATGTATATTTACTGCACTTTTTGATATTTTATTTACTGTAAATAACATACATTTGGTGTAATTTTTTATATTTTATGTACAGTATATTAAATATAATTACTGTAGTTTTTGATAGTTTCTTTAGAGTATATATAACACATATTTGGTGTACTTTTTGATAATATATGTACAGTATGTAATATATAGTTACTGTAATTTTTGATATTTTATTTACACTATATAAAATGTATTTGGTGTACTTTTAGTTAATATTATATATACAATATATGAAATATATTTACTGTACATTTTGATATTTTATGTATAGGATATAAGATATATATGGTGTCCTTTTGATATTTATTGTAAATTTTATAATATATATTTGGTGTAGTTTTTGATATTTTACATAGTGTGTGTCATATATATTCACTGTCCTTTTTGATATTTTATTTACGGTATATAATATACATTTGGTGTGATTTTTGATATTTTATGTACAGTATATTAAATATAATTACTGTAGTTTTTGATAGTTTACAGTATATATAACACATATTTGGTGTACTTTTTGATATTTTATGTACAGTATGTAATATATATTTACTGTAATTTTGATATTTTATATACAGTATATAAAATGTATTTGGTGTACTTTTAGTTAATATTATATGTACAATATATGTAATATATTTACTGTACTTTCTTATATTTTATGTACAGTATATAAGATATATTTGGTGTTCTGTTGATATGTAAATTATATAATATATATTTGGTGCAGTTTTTGATATTTTACATAGAGTGTAATATATATTTACTGTAATTTTCATATATTATTTACAGTATATAATTTACATTTGGTGTAATTTTTGATATTTTATGTACTGTATATTAAACATAATTACTGTAGTTTTTGATAGTTTATTTAGAGTATATAAAACACATATTTGGTGTACTTTTTGATATATTATGTACAGTATGGAATATATATTTACTGTAATTTTTGATATTTTATTTACAGTATATAAAATGTATTTGGTGTACTTTTAGTGAATAATATATGTACAATATATGAAATATATTTACTGTACTTTTTGATATTTTATGTACAGCATAAAAGATATATTTGGTGTCCTTTTGATATTTTATGTAAATTATATAATATATATTTGGTGTAGTTTTTGATATTTTACATAGGGTGTGTAGTAAATATTTACTGTCCTTTTTGATATTTTATTTACAGTATATGATATTCATTAGCTGTAATTTTTGATATTTTTTGAAAAGTATATTAAATATAATTACTGTAGTTTTTGATAGCTTATTTACAGTATATATAACACATATTTGGTGTACTTTTTGATATTTTATGTACAGTATGTAATTTATATTTACTGTACTTTTTCATATTTTATTTACAGTATATAAAATGTATTTGGCGTACTTTTAGTTAATATTATATGTACAATGTATGAAATATATTTACTGTACTTTTTGATATTTATGCACAGTATATAACATATATTTGGTGTCGTTTTGATATTTTATGTAAATTATATAATATATATTTGGTGTGGTTTTTGATATTTTACATAGGGTGTGTAGTATATATTTACTGTCCTTTTTGATATTTTATTTACAGTATATATTATACATTTGGTGTAATTTTTGATATTTTATGTACAGTATATTAAATATAAGTACTGTAGTTTTTGATAGTTTATTAACAGTATATATAACACAAATTTGGTGTACTTTTTGATATTTTATGTACAGTATGTAATACATATTTACTGTACTATTTGATATTTTAATTACACTATATAAAATGTATTTGGTGTACTTTTAGTTAATATTATATGCACAATATATGAAATATATTTACTGTACATTTTGATATTTTATGTACAGTATATAAGATATATTTGGCGTACATTTGATATTTTATGTAAATTATGTAATATATATTTGGTGTAGATTGTGATATTTTACATATGGTGTGTAATATATATTTACTGTACTTTTTGATATATTATTTACAGTACATAATATACATTTGGTGTAATTTTTGATATTTTATGTACAAAATATTAAATATAATTACTGCAGATTTTATAGTTTATTTACAGTATATATAACATATTTGGTGTACTTTTTGATATTTTATGTACAGTATGTAATACATATTTACTGTAATTTTTGATATTTTATTTAGAGTATATAAAATGTATTGGGTGTACTTTTAGTTAATATTATATGTACAATATATGAAATATATTTACTGTAATTTTTGATATTTTATGTACAGTATATAAGATATTTGGTGTCCTTTTGATATTTTATGTAAATTATATATTATATATTTGGTGTAGATTGTGATATTTTACATATGGTGTGTAATATATATTTACTGTACTTTTTGATATTTTATTTACAGTATATAAAATGTATTTGGTGTACTTTTAGTTAATATTATATGTACAATATATGAAATATATTTCCTGTACATTTTGATATTTTATGTACAGTATATAAGACATATTTGGTGTCCTTTTGATATTTTATGTAAATTATATAATATATACTTGGTGTAGTTTTTGATATTTTACATAGGGTGTGTAGTATATATTTCCTGTCCTTTTTGATATTTTATTTACAGTAAATAATATACATTTTGTGTAATTTTTGATATTTTATTTAGAGTATATTAAATATAATTACTGTAGTTTTTGATAGTTTATTTACAGTATATATAACACATATTTGGTGTACTTTTTGATATTTTATGTACAGTATGTAATATATATTTACTGTAATTTTTGATATTTTATTTACAGTATATAAAATGTTTTTGGTGTACTTTTAGTTAATATTATATGTACAATATATGAAATATATTTACTGTACTTTTTAACATTTTATGTACAGTATATAAGATATATTTGGTGTCCTTTTGATATTTTATGTAAATTACATAATATATATTTGGTGTAGTTTGTGATAATTTACATAGGGTGTGTAATATATATTTACTGTACTTTTTGATATTTTATTTACAGTATATTATACATTTGGTGTAATTTTTGATATTTTATGTACAGTATATTAAATATAATTATTGTAGTTTTTGATAGTTTATTTACAGTATATATAACAAATATTTGGTGTACTTTTTGATATTTTATTTACAGTATATAATATTCATTTGGTTTAATTTTTGATATTTTATGTGCAGTATATTAAATATAATTACAGTAGTTTTTGATAGTTTATGTACAGTATATATAAGACATATTTGGTGTACTTTTTGATATTTTATGTACAATATGTAATACATATTTACTGTACTTTTTGATATTTTATTTACAGTATATAAAATGTATTTGGTGTACTTTCAGTTAATATTATATGTACAATATATGAAATAAATTTAGTGTACGTTTTGATATTTTATGTACAGTATATAAGGTATATTTGGTGTCCTTTTGATATCTTATGTAAATTATATAATATATATTTGGTGTAGATTGTGATATTTTACATATGGTGTGTAATATATATTTACTGTTCCTTTTGATATTTTATTTACAGGATATAATGTACTTATGGTGTAATATTTGATATTTTATGTACAGTATATTAAATAAAATTACTGTAGTTTTTCATAGTTTATTAACAGTATATATAACACATATTTGGGGTACTTTTGATATTTTCTGTACAGTATGTAATATAAATTTACTGTACTTTTTGATATTTTATTTACAGTATATAAAATGTATTTGGTGTACTTTTAGTTAATATTATATGTACAATATATGAAATATATTTCCTGTACATTTTGATATTTTATGTACAGTATATAAGACATATTTGGTGTCCTTTTGATATTTTATGTAAATTATATAATATATATTTGGTGTAGTTTTTGATATTTTACATAGGGTGTGTAGTATATATTTCCTGTCCTTTTTGATATTTTATTTACAGTAAATAATATACATTTTGTGTAATTTTTGATATTTTATTTAGAGTATATTAAATATAATTACTGTAGTTTTTGATAGTTTATTTACAGTATATATAACACATATTTGGTGTACTTTTTGATATTTTATGTACAGTATGTAATATATATTTACTGTAATTTTTGATATTTTATTTACAGTATATAAAATGTTTTTGGTGTACTTTTAGTTAATATTATATGTACAATATATGAAATATATTTACTGTACTTTTTAACATTTTGTGTACAGTATATAAGATATATTTGGTGTCCTTTTGATATTTTATGTAAATTACATAATATATATTTGGTGTAGTTTGTGATAATTTTCATAGGGTGTGTAATATATATTTACTGTACTTTTTTATATTTTATTTACAGTATATTATACATTTGGTGTAATTTTTGATATTTTATGTACAGTATATTAAATATAATTATTGTAGTTTTTGATAGTTTATTTACAGTATATATAACAAATATTTGGTGTATTTTTGATATTTTATTTACAGTATATAATATTCATTTGGTTTAATTTTTGATATTTTATGTGCAGTATATTAAATATAATTACAGTAGTTTTTGATAGTTTATGTACAGTATATATAAGACATATTTGGTGTACTTTTTGATATTTTATGTACAATATGTAATATATATTTACTGTACTTTTTGATATTTTATTTACAGTATATAAAATGTATTTGGTGTACTTTCAGTTAATATTATATGTACAATATATGAAATAAATTTACTGTACGTTTTGATATTTTATGTACAGTATATAAGGTATATTTGGTGTCCTTTTGATATCTTATGTAAATTATATAATATATATTTGGTGTAGATTGTGATATTTTACATATGGTGTGTAATATATATTTACTGTTCCTTTTGATATTTTATTTACAGTATATAATGTACATTTGGTGTAATATTTGATATTTTATGTACAGTATATTAAATATAATTACTGTAGTTTTTCATAGTTTATTAACAGTATATATAAAACATATTTGGGGTACTTTTGATATTTTCTGTACAGTATGTAATATAAATTTACTGTACTTTTTGATATTTTATTTACAGTATATAAAATGTATTTGGTGTACTTTTAGTTAATATTATATGTACAATATATGAAATATATTTCCTGTACTTTTTGATATTTTATGTACAGTATATAAGATATATTTAGTGTCCATTTGTTATTTTATGTAAATTATATAATATATTTTTGGTGTAGTTTTTGATATTTCACAGAGGGTGTGTAGTATATATTTACTGTCTTTTTGATATTTTATTTACAGTATATAGTATACATTTGGGGTAATTTTTGATATTTTATATACAGTATATTAAATATAATTACTGTAGTTTTTGATAATTTATTTACAGTATATTTAACACATGTTTGGTGTACTTTTTGATGTTTTATGTACATTATGTAATATATATTTACTGTACTTTTTATATTTTATTTACAGTATATAAAATGTATTTGGTGTACTGTTAGTTAATATTATATGTACAATATATGAAATATATTTACTGTACTTTTTGATATTTTATGTACAGTATATAAGATATATTTGGTGTACTTTTCATATTTTATGTAAATTATATAATATATATTTGGTGTAGTTTTTGATATTTTACATAGGGTGTGTAGTATATATTTCCTGTCCTTTTTGATATTATATTTACAGTAAATAATATACATTTTGTGTAATTTTTGATATTTTATTTAGAGTATATTAAATATAATTACTGTAGTTTTTGATAGTTTATTTACAGTATATATAACACATATTTGGTGTACTTTTTGATATTTTATGTACAGTATGTAATATATATTTACTGTAATTTTTGATATTTTATTTACAGTATATAAAATGTTTTTGGTGTACTTTTAGCTAATATTATATGTACAATATATGAAATATATTTACTGTACTTTTTAACATTTTATGTACAGTATATAAGATATATTTGGTGTCCTTTTGATATTTTATGTAAATTACATAATATATATTTGGTGTAGTTTGTGATAATTTACATAGGGTGTGTAATATATATTTACTGTACTTTTTGATATTTTATTTACAGTATATTATACATTTGGTGTAATTTTTGATATTTTATGTACAGTATATTAAATATAATTATTGTAGTTTTTGATAGTTTATTTACAGTATATATAACAAATATTTGGTGTACTTTTTGATATTTTATTTACAGTATATAATATTCGTTTGGTTTAATTTTTGATATTTTATGTGCAGTATATTAAATATAATTACAGTAGTTTTTGATAGTTTATGTACAGTATATATAAGACATATTTGGTGTACTTTTTGATATTTTATGTACAATATGTAATACATATTTACTGTACTTTTTGATATTTTATTTACAGTATATAAAATGTATTTGGTGTACTTTCAGTTAATATTATATGTACAATATATGAAGTAAATTTAGTGTACGTTTTGATATTTTATGTACAGTATATAAGGTATATTTGGTGTCCTTTTGATATCTTATGTAAATTATATAATATATATTTGGTGTAGATTGTGATATTTTACATATGGTGTGTAATATATATTTACTGTTCCTTTTGATATTTTATTTACAGTATATAATATACATATGGTGTAATATTTGATATTTTATGTACAGTATATTAAATAAAATTACTGTAGTTTTTCATAGTTTATTAACAGTATATATAACACATATTTGGGGTACTTTTGATATTTTCTGTACAGTATGTAATATAAATTTACTGTACTTTTTGATATTTTATTTACAGTATATAAAATGTATTTGGTGTACTTTTAGTAAATATTATATGTACAATATATGAAATATATTTCCTGTACATTTTGATATTTTATGTACAGTATATAAGACATATTTGGTGTCCTTTTGATATTTTATGTAAATTATATAATATATATTTGGTGTAGTTTTTGATATTTTACATAGGGTGTGTAGTATATATTTCCTGTCCTTTTTGATATTTTATTTACAGTAAATAATATACATTTTGTGTAATTTTTGATATTTTATTTAGAGTATATTAAATATAATTACTGTAGTTTTTGATAGTTTATTTACAGTATATATAACACATATTTGGTGTACTTTTTGATATTTTATGTACAGTATGTAATATATATTTACTGTAATTTTTGATATTTTATTTACAGTATATAAAATGTTTTTGGTGTACTTTTAGTTAATATTATATGTACAATATATGAAATATATTTACTGTACTTTTTAAGATTTTATGTACAGTATATAAGATATATTTGGTTTCCGTTTGATATTTTATGTAAATTACATAATATATATTTGGTGTAGTTTGTGATAATTTACATAGGGTGTGTAATATATATTTACTGTACTTTTTTATATTTCATTTACAGTATATTATACATTTGGTGTAATTTTTGATATTTTATGTACAGTATATTAAATATAATTATTGTAGTTTTTGATAGTTTATTTACAGTATATATAACAAATATTTGGTGTACTTTTTGATATTTTATTTACAGTATATAATATTCATTTGGTTTAATTTTTGATATTTTATGTGCAGTATATTAAATATAATTACAGTAGTTTTTGATAGTTTATGTACAGTATATATAAGACATATTTGGTGTACTTTTTGATATTTTATGTACAATATGTAATATATATTTACTGTACTTTTTGATATTTTATTTACAGTATATAAAATGTATTTGGTGTACTTTCAGTTAATATTATATGTACAATATATGAAATAAATTTACTGTACGTTTTGATATTTTATATACAGTATATAAGGTATATTTGGTGTCCTTTTGATATCTTATGTAAATTATATAATATATATTTGGTGTAGATTGTGATATTTTACATATGGTGTGTAATATATATTTACTGTTCCTTTTGATATTTTATTTACAGTATATAATGTACATTTGGTGTAATATTTGATATTTTATGTACAGTATATTAAATATAATTACTGTAGTTTTTCATAGTTTATTAACAGTATATATAACACATATTTGGGGTACTTTTGATATTTTCTGTACAGTATGTAATATAAATTTACTGTACTTTTTGATATTTTATTTACAGTATATAAAATGTATTTGGTGTACTTTTAGTTAATATTATATGTACAATATATGAAATATATTTCCTGTACTTTTTGATATTTTATGTACAGTATATAAGATATATTTAGTGTCCATTTGTTATTTTATGTAAATTATATAATATATTTTTGGTGTAGTTTTTGATATTTCACAGAGGGTGTGTAGTATATATTTACTGTCCTTTTTGATATTTTATTTACAGTATATAGTATACATTTGGTGTAATTTTTGATATTTTATATACAGTATATTAAATATAATTACTGTAGTTTTTGATAATTTATTTACAGTATATTTAACACATGTTTGGTGTACTTTTTGATGTTTTATGTACATTATGTAATATATATTTACTGTACTTTTTATATTTTATTTACAGTATATAAAATGTATTTGGTGTACTGTTAGTTAATATTATATGTACAATATATGAAATATATTTACTGTACTTTTTGATATTTTATGTACAGTATATAAGATATATTTGGTGTACTTTTCATATTTTATGTAAATTATATAATATATATTTGGTGTAGATTGTGATATTTTACATATGGTGTGTAATATATATTTACTGTATTTATGATATTTTATTTACAGTATATAATATACATTTGGTGTAATTTTTCATATTTTATGTACAGTATATTAAATATAATTACTGTAGAATTTATAGTATATTTACAGTATATATAACACGTATTTGGTGTAATTTTTGATATTTTATGTACAGTATGTAATACATATTTACTGTACTTTTTGATATTTTATTTACAGTATATAACATGTATTTTGTGTACTTTTAGTTAATATTATATGTACAATATATGAAATATATTTACTGTAATTTTTGATATTTTATGTACAGTATATAAGATATATTTGGTGTCCTTTTGATATTTAATGTAAATTATATAATATATATTTGGTGTAGTTATTGATATTTTACATAGTGTGTGTAATATATATTTACTGTACTTTTTGATATTTTATTTACAGTATATAATATTCATTTGGTGTAATTTTTGATATTTTATGTACAGTATATTAAATATAATTACAGTAGTTTTTGATAGTTTATGTACAGTATATATAACACATATTTGGTGTACTTTTTGATATTTTATGTACAGTATGTAATATATATTTACTGTAATTTTTGATAATTTATTAAAAGTATATAAAATGTATCTGTTGTACTTTTAGTTAATATTATATGTACAATATATGAAATATATTTACAGTAGTTTTTGATATTTTACGTACAGTATATAAGATATATTTGGTGTCCTTCCGATATTTTTTGTAAATTATATAATATATATTTGGTGTAAATTTGGATATTTTACATAGGGTTTGTAATATATATTTACTGTATTTTGGATATTTTATTTACACCATATAATGTACATTTGGAGTAATTTTTGATATTTTATGTACAGTATATTGAATATAATTACTGTAGATTTTGATAGTTTATTTACAGCATATATAACACATATTTGGTGTACTTTTGATATTTTATGTACAGTATGTAATATATATTTACTGTACTTTTTGATATTTTATTTACAGTATATACAATGTATTTGGTGTACTTTTAGTTAATGTTATATGTACAATATATGAAATATATTTACTGTATTATTTGATATTTTGCGTACAGTATATAGGATATATTTGGTGTCCTTTTGATATTTAATGTAAATTATATAATATATATTTGGTGTAGTTTTTGATATTTTACATAATGTGTGTCATATATATTCAGTGTCCTTTTTGATATTTTATTTACAGTATATAATATACATTTGGTGTGATTTTTGATATTTTATGTACAGCATATTATATATAATTACTGAAGTTTTTGATAGTTTACAGTATATATAACACATATTTGGTGTACTTTTTGATATTTTATGTACAGTATGTAATATATATTTACTGTAATTTTTGATATTTTATTTACAGTATATCAAATGTATTTGGTGTACTTTTAGTCAATAATATATGTACAATATAGGAAATATATATACTGTACATTTTGTTATTTTATGTAGAGTATATAAGATATATTTGGTGTCCTTTTGATATTTTATGTAAAGTATATAATATATATTTGGTGTAGTTTATGATATTTTACATAGGGTGTGTAGTATATATTTACTGTCCTTTTTGATATTTTATTTACAGTATATAATTTATATTTTGTGTAATTTTTGATAATTTTATACCATACATTGAATATAATTAATGTAGTTTTGATAATTACAGTATATATAACACTTATTTGGTGTACTTTTTGATATTTTATGTACAGTATGTAATATATATTTACTGTAATTTTTGATATTTTTTTACAGTATATAAAATGTATTTCGTGTACTTTCAGTCAATATTATATGTACAATATATGAAATATATTTACAGGAGTTTTTATTATTTTACGTACATTATATAAGATATATTTGGTGTCCTTCCGATATTTTTTGTAAATTATATAATATATATTTGGTGTAAATTTGGATATTTTACATAGTGTGTGTAATATATATTTACTGTATTTTGGATATTTTATTTACATTATATAATGTACATTTCAAGTAATTTTTGATATTTTATGTAGAGTATATTGAATATAATTACTGTAGTTTTTGATAGTTTATTTAAAGTATATATAACACACATTTGGTGAACTTTTTGATATTTTATGTACACTATGTAATATATATTTAGTGTACTTTTCATATTTTATTTACAGTATATAAAATGTATTTGGTGTACTTTTAGTTAATATTATATGTACAATATATGAAATATATTTACTGTACTTTTTGATATTTTATGTACAGTATATAAGATATATTTGGTGTCCTTTTGATATTTTATGTAAATTATATAATATATATTTCGTGTACTTTGTGATATTTTACATAGGGTGTGTAATATATATTTACTGTATTTTTGATATCTTATTTACAGTATACAATATACATTTGGTGTAATTTTTGATATTTTATGTACAGTATATTAAATATAATTACTGTAGTTTTTGATAGTTTACAGTATATATAACACATATTTGGTGTACTTTTTGATATTTTATGTACAGTATGTAATATATATTTACTGAAATTTTTGATATTTTATTTACAGTATATAAAATGTATTTGGTGTACTTTTAGTTAATATTATATGTACAATATATGAAATATAGTTACTGTTCTTTTTTATATTTTATGTACAGCATATAAGATATATTTGGTGTCCTTTTGATATTTATTGTAAATTATATAATATATATTTGGAGTAGTTTTTGATATTTTACATAGTGTGTGTCATATATATTTACTGTTCTTTTTGATATTTTATTTACGGTATATAATATACATTTGGTGTGATTTTTGATATTTTATATACAGTATATTAAATATATTTACTGTACTTTTTGATAGTTTACAGTATATATAACACATATTTGGTGTACATTTTGATATTTTATGTACAGTATGTAATATATATTTAGTGTAATTTTTGATATTTTATTTACACTATATAAAATGTATTTGGTGTACTTTAAGTTAATATCATATTTACAATATATGAAATATATTTACTGTACTTTTTGATATTTTATGTACAGTATATAAGATATATTTGGTGTCCTTTTGATATTTTATGTAAATTATATAATATATATTTGGTGTAGTTTTTGATATTTTACATAGGGTGTGTAGTATATATTTACTGTCCTTTTTGATATTTTATTTACAGTATATAATTTACATTTGGTGTAATTTTTGATAATTTATATACAGTATATTGAATATAATTACTGTAGTTTTTGATAATTACAGTATATACAACACATATTTGGTGTACTTTTTGATATTTTATGTACAATATGTAATATATATTTACTGTAATTTTTGATATTTTATATACAGTATATAAAATGTATTTGTTGTAGTTTTAGTTAATATTATATGTACAATATATGAAATATATTTACTGGAGTTTTTATTATTTTACGTACAGTATATAAGATATATTTGGTGTCCTTCCGATATTTTTTGTAAATTATATAATATATATTTGGTGTAAATTTGGATAATTTAAATAGTGTGTGTAATATATATTTACTGTATTTTGGATATTTTATTTACACTATATAATGTACATTTCAAGTAATTTTTGATATTTTATGTACAGTATATTGAATATAATTACTGTAGTTTTTGATAATTACAGTATATATAACACATATTTGGTGAACTTTTTGATATTTTATGTACAGTATGTAATATATATTTAGTGTACTTTTCATATTTTTTTTACAGTATATAAAATGTATTTGGTGTACTTTTAGTTAATATTATATGTACAATATATGAAATATATTTACTGTACTTTTTGATATTTTATGTACAGTATATAAGATATATTTGGAGTCCTTTTGATATTTTATGTAAATTATATAATATATATTTCGTGTAGTTTGTGATATTTTACATAGGGTGTGTAATATATATTTACTGTATTTTTGATATCTTATTTACAGTATATAATATACATTAGGTGTAATTTTTGATATTTTATGTACAGTATATTAAATATAATTACTGTAGTTTTTGATAGTTTACAGTATATATAACACATATTTGGTGTACTTTTTGATATTTTATGTACAGTATGTAATATATATTTACTGTAATTTTTGATATCTTATTTACAGTATATAAAATGTATTTGGTGTACTTTTAGTTAATAATATATGTACAATATATGAAATAGATATACTGTACTTTTTGATATTTTATGTACAATATATAAGATATATTTGGTGTCCTTTTGATATTTTATGTAAATTATACAATATATAATTTGTGTAGATTTTGATATTTTACATAGGGTGTGTACTGTATATTTACTGTCATTTTTGATATTTTATTTATAGTATATAATTTACATTTGGTGTAATTTTTGATAATTTATATATAGTACATTGAATATAATTACTGTAGTTTTTGATAATTACAGTATATATAACACATATTTGGTGTACTTTTTGATATTTTATGTACAGTATGTTATATATATTTACTGTAATTTTTGATATTTTATTTACAGTATATAAAAAGTATTTGGTGTACTTTTAGTTAATATTATATGTACAATATATGAAATATATTTACTGTAGTTTTTGATATTTTACGTACAGTATATAAGATATATTTGTTGTCCTTCCGATATTTTTTGTAAATTATATAATATATATTTGTTGTAAATTTGCATATTTTACATAGGGTGTGTAATATATATTTACTGTATTTTGGATATTTTATTTACAGTATATAATTTACATTTGGTGTAATTTTTGATATTTTATATACAGTACATTGAATATAATTACTGTAGTTTTTGATATTTACAGTATATATAACACATATTTGGTGTACTTTTTGATATTTTATGTACAGTATGTAATATATATTTACTGTACTTTTTGATATATTATTTACAGTATATAAAATGTATTTGGTGTACTTTTAGTTAATATTATATGTACAATATATGAAATATATTTACTGTACTTTTTGATATTTTATGTACATTATATAAGATATATTTGGTGTACTGTTGATATTTTATGTAAATTAAATAATATTTATTTGGTGCAGATTTGATATTTTACATAGAGTGTAATATATATTTACTGTAATTTTCATATTTTATTTACAGTATATAATATACATTAGGTGTAATTTTTGATATTTTATGTACTGTATATTAGACATAATTTCTGTAGTTTTTGATAGTTTATTTAGAGTATATATAACACATATTTGGTGTAATTTTTGATATATTATGTACAGTATGTAATGTATATTTACTGTAATTTTTGATATTTTATTTACAGTATATAAAATGTATTTGGTGTACTTTTAGTAAATATTATATGTACAATATATGAAATATATTTACTGTACTTTTTGATATTTTATGTAGCATATATAAGGTACACTTGGTGTCCTTTTGATATTTTATGTAAATTATATAATATATATTTTGTGTAGTTTTTGATAATTTACATAGAGTGTAATATATATTTACTGTCCTTTTTCGTATTTTATTTAGCGTATATAATATAAATTTGGTGTAATTTTTGATATTTTAAGTACAGTATATTAAGTATAATTACTGTAGTTTTTGATAGTTTATTTACAGTATATATAACACATATTTGTTGTACTTTTTGATATTTTATGTACTGTATGTAATATATATTTACTGAAATTTGAAATTTTATTTACAGTATATAAAATGTATTTGCTGTACTTTTAGTTAATATTATATGTACAATATATGAAACATATTTACTGTAGTTTTTGATATTTTATGTACAGTATATAAGATATATTTGGTGGCCTTTTGATATTTTATGTAAATTATATAATATATATTTGGTGTAGTTTTTGATATTTTACATAGGGTGTGTAATATATATTTACCGTCCTTTTTGATATTTTCTTTACACTATATAATATACATTTGGAGTAATTTTTGATATTTTATGTACAGTATATTAAATATATTTACTGTAGTTTTTGATATTTTACGTACAGTATATAGGATATATTTGGTGTCCTTCCGATATTTTTTGTAAATTATATAATATATATTTGGTGTAATATTTGATATTTTACATAGGGTGTGTAATATATATTTACTGTATTTTGGATATATTATTTACACTATATAATGTACATTTGGAGTAATTTTTGACATTTTATGTACAGTATATTAAATATAATTACTGTAGTTTTTGATAGTTTATTTACAGTATATATAACACGTTTGGTGTACTTTTTGATATTATATGTACAGTATGCAATATTTATTTACTGTAGTTTTTGATATTTTATTTACAGTATACAAAATGTATTTGTTGTACTTTTAGTTAATATTATATGTACAATATATGAAATATATTTACTGTAGTTTTTGATATTTTATGTACAGTATATAAGATATATTTGGTGTCCTTCCGATATTTTTTGTAAAGTGTATAATATATATTTGGTGTAATTTTTGATATTTACATAGGGTGTGTAATATATATTTACTGTATTTTGGATATATTATTTACACTATATAATGTACATTTGGAGTAATTTTTGATATTTTATGTACAGTATATTTAATATAATTACTGTAGTTTTTTATAGTTTATTTACAGTATATATAACACGTATTTGGTGTACTATTTGATATTTTATGTACAGTATGTAATATATATTTACTGTAATTTTTGATATTTTATTTACTGTATAGAAAATGTATTTGGTGTACTTTTAGTTAATAATATATGTACAATATATGAAATATATATACTGTACTTTTTGATATTTTATGTACAGTATATAAGATATATTTGGTGTCCTTTTGATATTTTATGTAATTATATAATCTATATTTGTTGTAGTTTTTTATATTTTACATAGGGTGTGTAATATATATTTACTGTCCTTTTTGATATTTTATTTACAGTATATAATTTACATTTGGTGTAATTTTTGATAATTTATATACAGTACATTGAATTTAATTACTGTAGTTTTTGATAATTACAGTATATATAACACATATTTGGTGTACTTTTTGATATTTTATGTACGGTATGTAACATATATTTACTGTAATTTTTGATATTTCATTTACAGAATATAAAATGTATTTGGTGTACTTTTAGTTAATATTATATGTACAATATATGAAATATATTTACTGTACTATTTGATATTTTATGTAGAGTATATAAGATATATTTTGTGTCCTTTTGATATTTTATGTAAATTATATAATATACATTTGGTGTAGTTTTTGATATTTTACATAGGGTGTGTCGTATATATTTACTGTCCTATTTGATATTTTATTTACAGTTTATATTATACATTTGGTGTAATTTTTGATATTTTATGTACACTATATTAAATATAATTACTGTAGTTTCTGATAGTTTATTTAGAGTATATATAACACATATCTGGTGTACTTTTTGATATTCTATGTACAGTATGTAATATATATTTACTGTGTTTTGATATTTTATTTACAGTATGTAAAATGTATTTGGTGTACTTTTAGTTAATATTATATGTACAATATATGAAATATATTTACTGTACTTTTTGATATTTTATGTACGGTATATAATATATATTTGGTGTACATCTGATATTTTATGTAAATTATATAATATATATTTGGTGCAGTTTTTGATATTTTACATAGTGTGTAATATATATTTACTGTCCTTTTTCATATTTCATTTAGTGTATATAATATACATTTGGTGTAATTTTTGATATTTTATGTACAGTATATTAAATAAAATTACTGTAGTTTGTGATAGTATTTTACAGTATATATAACACATATTTGGTGTACTTTTTGATATTTTATGTACAGTATGTAATATACATTTACAGTACTTTTTGATATTTTATTTACCGTATATAAAATGTATTTGGTGTACTTTTAGTTAATATTATATATACAATATATGAAATATATTTACTGTACATTTTGATATTTTATGTACAGTATATAAGATATATTTGGTGTCCTTTTGATATTTTATGTAAATAATATAATATATATTTGGTGTAGTTTTTCATATTTTACATAGGGTGTGTAATATATATTTACTGTACTTTTTGACAGCTTATTTACAATTTATAATATACATGTGGTGTAATTTTTGATATTTAATATACATTATATTAAATGTAATTTCTGTAGATTTTGATAGTTTATTTACCGTACATAGAACACATATTTGGTGTACTTTTTGATAGTTTATGTACAGAATGTAATATATATTTACTGTACTTTTTGACATTTTATTTTCAGTATAAAAATGTATTTGGTGTAATTTTAGTTAGTCTTATATGTACAATATTTGTAATATATTTTCTGCTCTTTTTGATATTTTTTTGTACATTATATAAGATATATTTGGTTGCCTTTTGATATTTTATGTAAATTATATAATATATATTTGGTGCAGTTTTGGTATTTTACAAAAGGCGTGCAGTATATATTTACTGTACTTTTTGATATTTTATTTACAGTAAATAATATACATTCGGTGTAATTTTTGATATTTTACTTACAGTATATTAAATATAATTACTGTAGTTTTTGATAGTTTATTTACAGTATATATAACACATATTTGGTGTACTTTTTGATATTTTATATACAGTATGTAATATATATTTACTGTACTTTTTGATATATTATTTACAGTATATAAAATGTATTTGGTTTACTTTTAGTCATTATTATTTCTACAATATATGAAATATATTTACTGTACATTTTGATATTTTATGTACAGTATATAAGATATATTTGGTGTCCTTTTGATATTTTATGTAAATTATATAATATATATTTGGTGTAGTTTTTGATATTTTTCATAGGGTGTGTCATATATATTTACTGTACTTTTTGATATTTTATTTACAGTATCAAATATACACTTGGTTTAATTTTTGATATTTTATGTAATATATATTAAACATTATTACTGTAGTATTTGATAGTTTATTTACAATATATATTTCACACACTTGGTGTACTTTTTGATATTTTATGTACAGTATGTAATATATATTCACTGTAATTTTTGATATTTTACTTACACTATATAAAATGTATTTGGTGTACTTTTAGTTAATATTATATGTACAATATATGAAATATATTTACTGTACTTTTGATATTTTATGTACAGTATATAAGATATATTTGGTGTCCTTTTGATATTTTATGTAAATTATATAATATGTATTTGGTGTAGATTGTGATATTTTACATATGGTGTGTAATATATATTTAGTGTACTTTTTGATATTTTATTTACAGTAAATAATATACTTTTGGTGTAATTTTTGATATTTTATGTACAGTATATTATATATAATTACTGTAGTTTTTGATAGTTTATTTACAGTATATATAACACATATTTGGTGTACTTTTTTATATTTTATGTACTGTATGTAATATATATTTACTGTATTTTTGATATTTTATTTACACTATATAAAATGTATTTCGTGTACTTTTAGTTAATATTATATGTACAATATATGAAATATATATACTGTACTTGTTGATATTTTATGTACAGTATATTAGATATATTTGGTGTCCTTTTGATATTTTATGTAAATTATATAATATATATTTGGTGTAGATTGTGATATTTTACATATGGTGTGTAATATATATTTACTGTACTTTTTGGTATTTTATTTACAGTAAATAATATACATTTTGTGTAATTTTTGATATTTTATTTAGAGTATATTAAATATAATTACTGTAGTTTTTGATAGTTTATTTACAGTATATATAACACATATTTGGTGTACTTTTTGATATTTTATGTACAGTATGTAATATATATTTACTGTAATTTTTGATATTTTATTTACAGTATATAAAATGTTTTTGGTGTACTTTTAGCTAATATTATATGTACAATATATGAAATATATTTACTGTACTTTTTAACATTTTATGTACAGTATATAAGATATATTTGGTGTCCTTTTGATATTTTATGTAAATTACATAATATATATTTGGTGTAGTTTGTGATAATTTACATAGGGTGTGTAATATATATTTACTGTACTTTTTGATATTTTATTTACAGTATATTATACATTTGGTGTAATTTTTGATATTTTATGTACAGTATATTAAATATAATTATTGTAGTTTTTGATAGTTTATTTACAGTATATATAACAAATATTTGGTGTACTTTTTGATATTTTATTTACAGTATATAATATTCATTTGGTTTAATTTTTGATATTTTATGTGCAGTATATTAAATATAATTACAGTAGTTTTTGATAGTTTATGTACAGTATATATAAGACATATTTGGTGTACTTTTTGATATTTTATGTACAATATGTAATACATATTTACTGTACTTTTTGATATTTTATTTACAGTATATAAAATGTATTTGGTGTACTTTCAGTTAATATTATATGTACAATATATGAAGTAAATTTAGTGTACGTTTTGATATTTTATGTACAGTATATAAGGTATATTTGGTGTCCTTTTGATATCTTATGTAAATTATATAATATATATTTGGTGTAGATTGTGATATTTTACATATGGTGTGTAATATATATTTACTGTTCCTTTTGATATTTTATTTACAGTATATAATATACATATGGTGTAATATTTGATATTTTATGTACAGTATATTAAATAAAATTACTGTAGTTTTTCATAGTTTATTAACAGTATATATAACACATATTTGGGGTACTTTTGATATTTTCTGTACAGTATGTAATATAAATTTACTGTACTTTTTGATATTTTATTTACAGTATATAAAATGTATTTGGTGTACTTTTAGTAAATATTATATGTACAATATATGAAATATATTTCCTGTACATTTTGATATTTTATGTACAGTATATAAGACATATTTGGTGTCCTTTTGATATTTTATGTAAATTATATAATATATATTTGGTGTAGTTTTTGATATTTTACATAGGGTGTGTAGTATATATTTCCTGTCCTTTTTGATATTTTATTTACAGTAAATAATATACATTTTGTGTAATTTTTGATATTTTATTTAGAGTATATTAAATATAATTACTGTAGTTTTTGATAGTTTATTTACAGTATATATAACACATATTTGGTGTACTTTTTGATATTTTATGTACAGTATGTAATATATATTTACTGTAATTTTTGATATTTTATTTACAGTATATAAAATGTTTTTGGTGTACTTTTAGTTAATATTATATGTACAATATATGAAATATATTTACTGTACTTTTTAACATTTTATGTACAGTATATAAGATATATTTGGTGTCCGTTTGATATTTTATGTAAATTACATAATATATATTTGGTGTAGTTTGTGATAATTTACATAGGGTGTGTTATATATTTACTGTACTTTTTTATATTTTATTTACAGTATATTGTACATTTGGTGTAATTTTTGATATTTTATGTACAGTATATTAAATATAATTATTGTAGTTTTTGATAGTTTATTTACAGTATATATAACAAATATTTGGTGTACTTTTTGATATTTTATTTACAGTATATAATATTCATTTGGTTTAATTTTTGATATTTTATGTGCAGTATATTAAATATAATTACAGTAGTTTTTGATAGTTTATGTACAGTATATATAAGACATATTTGGTGTACTTTTTGATATTTTATGTACAATATGTAATATATATTTACTGTACTTTTTGATATTTTATTTACAGTATATAAAATGTATTTGGTGTACTTTCAGTTAATATTATATGTACAATATATGAAATAAATTTACTGTACGTTTTGATATTTTATATACAGTATATAAGGTATATTTGGTGTCCTTTTGATATCTTATGTAAATTATATAATATATATTTGGTGTAGATTGTGATATTTTACATATGGTGTGTAATATATATTTACTGTTCCTTTTGATATTTTATTTACAGTATATAATGTACATTTGGTGTAATATTTGATATTTTATGTACAGTATATTAAATATAATTACTGTAGTTTTTCATAGTTTATTAACAGTATATATAACACATATTTGGGGTACTTTTGATATTTTCTGTACAGTATGTAATATAAATTTACTGTACTTTTTGATATTTTATTTACAGTATATAAAATGTATTTGGTGTACTTTTAGTTAATATTATATGTACAATATATGAAATATATTTCCTGTACTTTTTGATATTTTATGTACAGTATATAAGATATATTTAGTGTCCATTTGTTATTTTATGTAAATTATATAATATATTTTTGGTGTAGTTTTTGATATTTCACAGAGGGTGTGTAGTATATATTTACTGTCCTTTTTGATATTTTATTTACAGTATATAGTATACATTTGGTGTAATTTTTGATATTTTATATACAGTATATTAAATATAATTACTGTAGTTTTTGATAATTTATTTACAGTATATTTAACACATGTTTGGTGTACTTTTTGATGTTTTATGTACATTATGTAATATATATTTACTGTACTTTTTATATTTTATTTACAGTATATAAAATGTATTTGGTGTACTGTTAGTTAATATTATATGTACAATATATGAAATATATTTACTGTACTTTTTGATATTTTATGTACAGTATATAAGATATATTTGGTGTACTTTTCATATTTTATGTAAATTATATAATATATATTTGGTGTAGATTGTGATATTTTACATATGGTGTGTAATATATATTTACTGTATTTATGATATTTTATTTACAGTATATAATATACATTTGGTGTAATTTTTCATATTTTATGTACAGTATATTAAATATAATTACTGTAGAATTTATAGTATATTTACAGTATATATAACACGTATTTGGTGTAATTTTTGATATTTTATGTACAGTATGTAATACATATTTACTGTACTTTTTGATATTTTATTTACAGTATATAACATGTATTTTGTGTACTTTTAGTTAATATTATATGTACAATATATGAAATATATTTACTGTAATTTTTGATATTTTATGTACAGTATATAAGATATATTTGGTGTCCTTTTGATATTTAATGTAAATTATATAATATATATTTGGTGTAGTTATTGATATTTTACATAGTGTGTGTAATATATATTTACTGTACTTTTTGATATTTTATTTACAGTATATAATATTCATTTGGTGTAATTTTTGATATTTTATGTAGAGTATATTAAATATAATTACAGTAGTTTTTGATAGTTTATGTACAGTATATATAACACATATTTGGTGTACTTTTTGATATTTTATGTACAGTATGTAATATATATTTACTGTAATTTTTGATAATTTATTAAAAGTATATAAAATGTATCTGTTGTACTTTTAGTTAATATTATATGTACAATATATGAAATATATTTACAGTAGTTTTTGATATTTTACGTACAGTATATAAGATATATTTGGTGTCCTTCTGATATTTTTTGTAAATTATATAATATATATTTGGTGTAAATTTGGATATTTTACATAGGGTTTGTAATATATATTTACTGTATTTTGGATATTTTATTTACACCATATAATGTACATTTGGAGTAATTTTTGATATTTTATGTACAGTATATTGAATATAATTACTGTAGATTTTGATAGTTTATTTACAGTATATATAACACATATTTGGTGTACTTTTTGATATTTTATGTACAGTATGTAATATATATTTACTGTACTTTTTGATATTTTATTTACAGTATATACAATGTATTTGGTGTACTTTTAGTTAATGTTATATGTACAATATATGAAATATATTTACTGTATTATTTGATATTTTGCGTACAGTATATAGGATATATTTGGTGTCCTTGTGATATTTAATGTAAATTATATAATATATATTTGGTGTAGTTTTTGATATTTTACATAATGTGTGTCATATATATTCAGTGTCCTTTTTGATATTTTATTTACAGTATATAATATACATTTGGTGTGATTTTTGAGATTTTATGTACAGCATATTATATATAATTACTGAAGTTTTTGATAGTTTACAGTATATATAACACATATTTGGTGTACTTTTTGATATTTTATGTACAGTATGTAATATATATTTACTGTAATTTTTGATATTTTATTTACAGTATATCAAATGTATTTGGTGTACTTTTAGTCAATAATATATGTACAATATAGGAAATATATATACTGTACATTTTGTTATTTTATGTAGAGTATATAAGATATATTTGGTGTCCTTTTGATATTTTATGTAAAGTATATAATATATATTTGGTGTAGTTTATGATATTTTACATAGGGTGTGTAGTATATATTTACTGTCCTTTTTGATATTTTATTTACAGTATATAATTTATATTTTGTGTAATTTTTGATAATTTTATACCGTACATTGAATATAATTAATGTAGTTTTGATAATTACAGTATATATAACACTTATTTGGTGTACTTTTTGATATTTTATGTACAGTATGTAATATATATTTACTGTAATTTTTGATATTTTTTTACAGTATATAAAATGTATTTCGTGTACTTTCAGTCAATATTATATGTACAATATATGAAATATATTTACTGGAGTTTTTATTATTTTACGTACATTATATAAGATATATTTGGTGTCCTTCCGATATTTTTTGTAAATTATATAATATATATTTGGTGTAAATTTGGATATTTTACATAGTGTGTGTAATATATATTTACTGTATTTTGGATATTTTATTTACATTATATAATGTACATTTCAAGTAATTTTTGATATTTTATGTAGAGTATATTGAATATAATTACTGTAGTTTTTGATAGTTTATTTAAAGTATGTATAACACACATTTGGTGAACTTTTTGATATTTTATGTACACTATGTAATATATATTTAGTGTACTTTTCATATTTTATTTACAGTATATAAAATGTATTTGGTGTACTTTTAGTTAATATTATATGTACAATATATGAAATATATTTACTGTACTTTTTGATATTTTATGTACAGTATATAAGATATATTTGGTGTCCTTTTGATATTTTATGTAAATTATATAATATATATTTCGTGTACTTTGTGATATTTTACATAGGGTGTGTAATATATATTTACTGTATTTTTGATATCTTATTTACAGTATACAATATACATTTGGTGTAATTTTTGATATTTTATGTACAGTATATTAAATATAATTACTGTAGTTTTTGATAGTTTACAGTATATATAACACATATTTGGTGTACTTTTTGATATTTTATGTACAGTATGTAATATATATTTACTGAAATTTTTGATATTTTATTTACAGTATATAAAATGTATTTGGTGTACTTTTAGTTAATATTATATGTACAATATATGAAATATAGTTACTGTTCTTTTTTATATTTTATGTACAGCATATAAGATATATTTGGTGTCCATTTGATATTTATTGTAAATTATATAATATATATTTGGAGTAGTTTTTGATATTTTACATAGTGTGTGTCATATATATTTACTGTTCTTTTTGATATTTTATTTACGGTATATAATATACATTTGGTGTGATTTTTGATATTTTATATACAGTATATTAAATATATTTACTGTACTTTTTGATAGTTTACAGTATATATAACACATATTTGGTGTACATTTTGATATTTTATGTACAGTATGTAATATATATTTAGTGTAATTTTTGATATTTTATTTACACTATATAAAATGTATTTGGTGTACTTTTAGTTAATATCATATTTACAATATATGAAATATATTTACTGTACTTTTTGATATTTTATGTACAGTATATAAGATATATTTGGTGTCCTTTTGATATTTTATGTAAATTATATAATATATATTTGGTGTAGTTTTTGATATTTTACATAGGGTGTGTAGTATATATTTACTGTCCTTTTTGATATTTTATTTACAGTATATAATTTACATTTGGTGTAATTTTTGATAATTTATATACAGTATATTGAATATAATTACTGTAGTTTTTGATAATTACAGTATATACAACACATATTTGGTGCACTTTTTGATATTTTATGTACAATATGTAATATATATTTACTGTAATTTTTGATATTTTATATACAGTATATAAAATGTATTTGTTGTAGTTTTAGTTAATATTATATGTACAATATATGAAATATATTTACTGGAGTTTTTATTATTTTACGTACAGTATATAAGATATATTTGGTGTCCTTCCGATATTTTTTGTAAATTATATAATATATATTTGGTGTAAATTTGGATATTTTAAATAGTGTGTGTAATATATATTTACTGTATTTTGGATATTTTATTTACACTATATAATGTACATTTCAAGTAATTTTTGATATTTTATGTACAGTATATTGAATATAATTACTGTAGTTTTTGATAGTTTATTTACAGTATATATAACACATATTTGGTGAACTTTTTGATATTTTATGTACAGTATGTAATATATATTTAGTGTACTTTTCATATTTTTTTTACAGTATATAAAATGTATTTGGTGTACTTTTAGTTAATATTATATGTACAATATATGAAATATATTTACTGTACTTTTTGATATTTTATGTACAGTATATAAGATATATTTGGAGTCCTTTTGATATTTTATGTAAATTATATAATATATATTTCGTGTAGTTTGTGATATTTTACATAGGGTGTGTAATATATATTTACTGTATTTTTGATATCTTATTTACAGTATATAATATACATTAGGTGTAATTTTTGATATTTTATGTACAGTATATTAAATATAATTACTGTAGTTTTTGATAGTTTACAGTATATATAACACATATTTGGTGTACTTTTTGATATTTTATGTACAGTATGTAATATATTTACTGTAATTTTTGATATTTTATTTACAGTATATAAAATGTATTTGGTGTACTTTTAGTTAATAATATATGTACAATATATGAAATAGATATACTGTACTTTTTGATATTTTATGTACAATATATAAGATATATTTGGTGTCCTTTTGATATTTTATGTAAATTATACAATATATAATTTGTGTAGATTTTGATATTTTACATAGGGTGTGTACTGTATATTTACTGTCATTTTTGATATTTTATTTATAGTATATAATTTACATTTGGTGTAATTTTTGATAATTTATATATAGTACATTGAATATAATTACTGTAGTTTTTGATAATTACAGTATATATAACACATATTTGGTGTACTTTTTGATATTTTATGTACAGTATGTTATATATATTTACTGTAATTTTTGATATTTTATTTACAGTATATAAAAAGTATTTGGTGTACTTTTAGTTAATATTATATGTACAATATATGAAATATATTTACTGTAGTTTTTGATATTTTACGTACAGTATATAAGATATATTTGTTGTCCTTCCGATATTTTTTGTAAATTATATAATATATATTTGTTGTAAATTTGGATATTTTACATAGGGTGTGTAATATATATTTACTGTATTTTGGATATTTTATTTACAGTATATAATTTACATTTGGTGTAATTTTTGATATTTTATATACAGTACATTGAATATAATTACTGTAGTTTTTGATATTTACAGTATATATAACACATATTTGGTGTACTTTTTGATATTTTATGTACAGTATGTAATATATATTTACTGTACTTTTTGATATATTATTTACAGTATATAAAATGTATTTGGTGTACTTTTAGTTAATATTATATGTACAATATATGAAATATATTTACTGTACTTTTTGATATTTTATGTACATTATATAAGATATATTTGGTGTACTGTTGATATTTTATGTAAATTAAATAATATTTATTTGGTGCAGATTTGATATTTTACATAGAGTGTAATATATATTTACTGTAATTTTCATATTTTATTTACAGTATATAATATACATTAGGTGTAATTTTTGATATTTTATGTACTGTATATTAGACATAATTTCTGTAGTTTTTGATAGTTTATTTAGAGTATATATAACACATATTTGGTGTAATTTTTGATATATTATGTACAGTATGTAATGTATATTTACTGTAATTTTTGATATTTTATTTACAGTATATAAAATGTATTTGGTGTACTTTTAGTAAATATTATATGTACAATATATGAAATATATTTACTGTACTTTTTGATATTTTATGTAGCATATATAAGGTACACTTGGTGTCCTTTTGATATTTTATGTAAATTATATAATATATATTTTGTGTAGTTTTTGATAATTTACATAGAGTGTAATATATATTTACTGTCCTTTTTCGTATTTTATTTAGCGTATATAATATACATTTGGTGTAATTTTTGATATTTTAAGTACAGTATATTAAATATAATTACTGTAGTTTTTGATAGTTTATTTACAGTATATATAACACATATTTGTTGTACTTTTTGATATTTTATGTACTGTATGTAATATATATCTACTGAACTTTTGAAATTTTATTTACAGTATATAAAATGTATTTGCTGTACTTTTAGTTAATATTATATGTACAATATATGAAACATATTTACTGTAGTTTTTGATATTTTATGTACAGTATATAAGATATATTTGGTGGCCTTTTGATATTTTATGTAAATTATACAATATATATTTGGTGTAGTTTTTGATATTTTACATAGGGTGTGTAATATATATTTACCGTCCTTTTTGATATTTTCTTTACACTATATAATATACATTTGGTGTAATTTTTGATATTTTATGTACAGTATATTAAATATATTTACTGTAGTTTTTGATATTTTACGTACAGTATATAGGATATATTTGGTGTCCTTCCGATATTTTTTGTAAATTATATAATATATATTTGGTGTAATATTTGATATTTTACATAGGGTGTGTAATATATATTTACTGTATTTTGGATATATTATTTACACTATATAATGTACATTTGGAGTAATTTTTGACATTTTATGTACAGTATATTAAATATAATTACTGTAGTTTTTGATAGTTTATTTACAGTATATATAACACGTTTGGTGTACTTTTTGATATTATATGTACAGTATGCAATATATATTTACTGTAGTTTTTGATATTTTATTTACAGTATACAAAATGTATTTGTTGTACTTTTAGTTAATATTATATGTACAATATATGAAATATATTTACTGTAGTTTTTGATATTTTATGTACAGTATATAAGATATATTTGGTGTCCTTCCGATATTTTTTGTAAAGTGTATAATATATATTTGGTGTAATTTTTGATATTTACATAGGGTGTGTAATATATATTTACTGTATTTTGGATATATTATTTACACTATATAATGTACATTTGGAGTAATTTTTGATATTTTATGTACAGTATATTTAATATAATTACTGTAGTTTTTTATAGTTTATTTACAGTATATATAACACGTATTTGGTGTACTATTTGATATTTTATGTACAGTATGTAATATATATTTACTGTAATTTTTGATATTTTATTTACTGTATAGAAAATGTATTTGGTGTACTTTTAGTTAATAATATATGTACAATATATGAAATATATATACTGTACTTTTTGATATTTTATGTACAGTATATAAGATATATTTGGTGTCCTTTTGATATTTTATGTAAATTATATAATCTATATTTGTTGTAGTTTTTTATATTTTACATAGGGTGTGTAATATATATTTACTGTCCTTTTTGATATTTTATTTACAGTATATAATTTACATTTGGTGTAATTTTTGATAATTTATATACAGTACATTGAATTTAATTACTGTAGTTTTTGATAATTACAGTATATATAACACATATTTGGTGTACTTTTTGATATTTTATGTACAGTATGTAACATATATTTACTGTAATTTTTGATATTTCATTTACAGAATATAAAATGTATTTGGTGTACTTTTAGTTAATATTATATGTACAATATATGAAATATATTTACTGTACTATTTGATATTTTATGTAGAGTATATAAGATATATTTGGTGTCCTTTTGATATTTTATGTAAATTATATAATATACATTTGGTGTAGTTTTTGATATTTTACATAGGGTGTGTCGTATATATTTACTGTCCTATTTGATATTTTATTTACAGTTTATATTATACATTTGGTGTAATTTTTGATATTTTATGTACACTATATTAAATATAATTACTGTAGTTTCTGATAGTTTATTTAGAGTATATATAACACATATCTGGTGTACTTTTTGATATTCTATGTACAGTATGTAATATATATTTACTGTGTTTTGATATTTTATTTACAGTATGTAAAATGTATTTGGTGTACTTTTAGTTAATATTATATGTACAATATATGAAATATATTTACTGTACTTTTTGATATTTTATGTACGGTATATAATATATATTTGGTGTACATCTGATATTTTATGTAAATTATATAATATATATTTGGTGTAGTTTTTGATATTTTACATAGTGTGTAATATATATTTACTGTCCTTTTTCATATTTCATTTAGTGTATATAATATACATTTGGTGTAATTTTTGATATTTTATGTACAGTATATTAAATAAAATTACTGTAGTTTGTGATAGTATTTTACAGTATATATAACACATATTTGGTGTACTTTTTGATATTTTATGTACAGTATGTAATATACATTTACAGTACTTTTTGATATTTTATTTACCGTATATAAAATGTATTTGGTGTACTTTTAGTTAATATTATATATACAATATATGAAATATATTTACTGTACATTTTGATATTTTATGTACAGTATAGAAGATATATTTGGGGTCCTTTTGATATTTTATTTACAGTATAAAAATTGTATTTGGTGTACTTTTAGTTAATAATATATGTAGAATATATGAAATATATATACTGCACTTTATGATATTTTATGTACAATATATAATATATATTTGGTGACCTCTTTATATTTTATGTAAATTATATAATATATATTTGGTGTAGTTTTTGATATTTTACATAGGGTGTGTAGTATATATTTACTGTCCTTTTTGATATTTTATTTACAGTATATAATTTACATTTGGTGTAATTTTTGATATTTTATATACAGTACATTGAATATAATTACTGTAGTTTTTGATATTTACAGTATATATAACACACATTTGGTGTACTTTTTGATATTTTATGTACAGTATGTAATATATATTTACTGTAATTTTTGATATTTTATTTACAGTATGTAAAATGTATTTGGTGTACTTTTAGTTAATATTATATGTACAATATATGAAATATATTTACTGTAGTTTTTGATATTTTACGTACAGTATATAGGATATATTTGGTGTCCTTCCGATATTTTTTGTAAAGTGTATAATATATATTTGGTGTAATTTTTGATATTTTACATAGGGTGTGTAATATATATTTACTGTATTTTGGATATTTTATTTACACTATATAATGTACATTTGGAGTAATTTTTGACATTTTATGTACAGTATATTAAATATAATTACTGTAGTTTTTGATAGTTTATTTACAGTATATATAACACATATTTGGTGTGTTTTTGATATTTTATGTACAGTATGTAATGTATATTTACTGTACTTTTTGATATTTTATTTACAGTATATAAAATGTATTTGGTGTACTTTTAGTTAATATTATATGTACAATATATGAAATATATTTACTGTACTTTTTGGTATTTTATGTACAGTATATAAGATATATTTTGTGTCCTTTTGATATTTATTGTTAATTATATAATATATATTTTGTGTAGTTTTTGATATTTTACATAGTGTGTGTCATATTTATTCACTGTCCTTTTTGATATTTTATTTACAGTATATAATATACATTTGGTGTGATTTTTGATATTTTATGTACAGTATATTATATATAATTACTGTAGTTTTTGATAATTTACAGTATATATAACACATATTTGGTGTACTTTTTGATATTTTATGTACAGTATGTAATATATATTTACTGCAATTTTTATTATTTTATTTACTGTATATAAAATGTATTTGGTGTACTTTTAGTTAATAATATATGTACAATATATGAAATAAATGTACTGTACTTTTCGATATTTTATGTACAGCATATAAGATATATTTGGTGTCCTTTTGATATTTTATGTAAATTGTATAATATATATTTGGTGTAGTTTTTGATATTTTACATAGTGTGTGTAGTATATATTTATTGTCCTTTTTGATATTTTATTTACAGTATATAATTTACATTTGGTGTAATTTTTGATAATTTATATACAGTACATTGAATATAATTACTGTAGTTTTTGATAATTACAGTATATATAACACATATTTGGTGTACTTTTTGATATTTTATGTACAGTATGTAATATACATTTACTGTAATTTTTGATATTTTATTTACAGTATATAAAATGTATTTGGTGTACTTTTAGTTAATATCATATGTACAATATATGTAATATATTTACTGTACTTTTTGATATTTTACATACAGTATATAAGATATATTTGGTGACCTTCTGATATTTTTTGTAAATTATATACTATATATTTGGTGTAAATTTGGATATTTTACATAGGGTGTGTAATATATATTTACTGTATTTTGGATATTTTATTTACACCATATAATGTACATTTGGAGTAATTTTTGTTATTTTATGTACAGTATATTGAATATAATTACTGTAGTTTTTAATGGTTTATTTACAGTATATATAACACATATTTGGTGTACTTTTTGATATTTTATGTACAGTATGTAATATATATTTACTGTAATTTTTGATATTTTATTTACAGTATATAAAATGTATTTGGTGTACTTTTAGTTAATATTAAATGTACAATATATGAAATATATTTACTGTAGTTTTTGATATTTTACGTACAGTATATAGGATATATTTGGTGTCCTTCCGATATTTTTTGTAAATTATATAATGTATATTTGGTGTAATATTTGATATTTTACATAGGGTGTGTAATATATATTTACTGTATTTTGGATATATTATTTACACAATATAATGTACATTTGGAGTAATATTTGACATTTTATGTACAGTATATTAAATATAATTACTGTAGTTTTTGATAGTTTATTTACAGTATATATAACACATATTTTGTGTAATTTTTGATATTTTATGTACAGTATGTTATATATATTTACTGTACTTTTTGATATTTTATTTACAGTATATAAAATGTATTTGGTGTACTTTTAGTTAATATTATATGTACAATATATGAAATATATTTACTGTACTTTTTGATATTTTATGTACAGTATATGAGATATATTTGGTGTCCTTTGATATTTATTGTAAATTATGAAATATATACTTGGTGTAGTTTTTGATATTTTACATAGTGTGTGTCATATATATTCACTGTCCTTTTTGATATTTTATTTACGGTATATAGTATACATTTGGTGTGATTTTTGAAATTTTATGTACAGTATATTAAATATAATTACTGTAGTTTTTGATAGTTTACAGTATATATAACACATATTTGGTGTACTTTTTGGTATTTTATGTACAGTATGTAATATATATTTACTGTAATTTTTGATATTTTATTTACAGTTTATAAAATGTATTTGGTGTACTTTTAGTTAATATTATATGTACAATATATGAAATATATTTACTGTAGTTTTTGATATTTTATGTACAGTATATAAGATATATTTAGTGTCCTTTTGATATATTATGTGAATTATATAGTATATATTTGGTGTAGTTTTTGATATTTTACATAGGTTGTGTAATATATATTTACTGTACTTTTTGATATTTTATTTACAGTATATAATATACTTTTGGTGTAATTTTTGATATTTTATGTACAGTATATTAAATATAATTACTGTAGTATTTGATAGTATATTTACAGTATATATACCACATATTTGGTGTACTTTTTGATGTTTTATGTACATTATGTAATATATATTTACTGTATATTTGGATATTTTATTTACAGTATATAAAATGAATTTGGTGTACTTTTAGTTAATATTATATGTACAATATATGAAATATATTTACTGTACTTTTTGATATTTTATGTAGAGTATATAAGATATATTTGGTGTACCTCTGATATTTTGTGTAAATTATAAAATATATATCTGGTGCAGTTTTTGATATTTTACATAGAGTGTAATATATATTTACTGTACTTTTTGATATTTTTTTACAGTATATAATATACATTTGGTGTAATTTTTGATATTTCATGTACAGTATATTCAATATAATTACTGTAGTTTTTGATAGTTTATTTACAGTATATATAACACATACTTGGTGTACTTTTTGGTAATTTATGTACAGTATGTAATATATATTTACTGTTATTTTGATATTTTATTTACAGTATATAAAATGTATTTGGTGTACTTTTAGTTATTATTATATGTACAATATAGGAAACATATTTACTGTAATTTTTGATATTTTATGTACAGTATATAAGATATATTTGTTGCCCTTCTCATATTTTATGTAAATTATATAATATATATTTGGTGTAGTTTTTGATATTTTACATAGGGTGTGTCATATATATTTACTGTACTTTTTGATATTTTATTTACAGTATATAATATGCATTTTGTGTAATTTTTGTATTTTATGTACAGTATATTAAATAAAAATACTGTAGTTTTTGATAGTTTATTTACAGTATATATAGCACATCTTTTGTGTACTTTTTGATATTTTATGTACAGTATGTAACATATATTAACTGTACATTTTGAAATTTTATTTACATTATATAAAATGTATTTGGTGTACTTTTAGTTAATATTATATGTACAATATATGAAATATATTTACTGTACTTTTTGATATTTTATGTACAGTATATAACATATATTTGGTGTCCTTTTCATATTTTATGTGAATCATATAATATATATTTGGTGTAGTTTTTGATAATTTACGTAGAGTGTAATATACATTTACTGTCCTTTATCATATTTTATTAAGACTATATAATATACATTTGGTGTAATTTTTGATATTTTATATACAGTATATTCAATATAATTACTGTAGTTTTTCATAGTTTATTTACAGTATACATAAAACATATTTGGTCTACTTTTTGATATTTTATGTACAGTATGTGATATAATTACTGTACTTTTTGATATTTTATTTACAGTATATAAAATGTATTTGGTGTACTTTTAGTTAATATTATATATACAGTATATGAAATACATTTACTGTACTTTTTGATATTTTATGTACAGTATATAAGATATATTTGGTGTCCTTTTGATATTTTATGTAAATTATATAATATATATTTGGTGTAGTATTTGATATTTTACATTGGGTGTGTCATATATATTTACTGTCCTTTTTGATATTTTATTTACAGTATATAATATATATTTGGTGTAATTTTGAATATTTTATGTACAGTATACTAAATATAATTACTGTAGTTTTTGATAGTTTATTTACAGTATATATAACACATATTTGGTATAGTTTTTGATATATTATATACAGTATGTAATATATATTTATTGTACTTTTTGATATTTTATTTAGAGTATATAAAATGTGCTTGGTGTACTTTTAGTTAATATTATATGTACAATATATGAAATGTATTTACTGTACTTTTTGATATTTTATGTACAGTATATAAGATATACTTGTTGGCCTTCTCATATTTTATGTAAATTATATAATATTATTTGGTGTAGTTTTTGATATTTTACATAGGGTGTGTACTATATATTTACTGTCATTTTTGATATTTTATTTATAGTATATAATTTACATTTGGTGTAATTTTTGATACTTTATATATAGTACATTGAATATAATTACTGTAGTTTTTGATAATTACAGTATATATAACACATATTTGGTGTACTTTTTGATATTTTATGTACAGTATGTTATATATATTTACTGTAATTTTTGATATTTTATTTACAGTATATAAAAAGTATTTGGTGTACTTTTAGTTAATATTATATGTACAATATATGAAATATATTTACTGTAGTTTTTGATATTTTACATACAGTATATAAGATATATTTGTTGTCCTTCCGATATTTTTTGTAAATTATATAATATATATTCGGTGTAAATTTGGATATTTTACATAGGGTGTGTAATATATATTTACTGTATTTTGGATATTTTATTTACAGTATATAATTTACATTTGGTGTAATTTTTGATATTTTATATACAGTACATTGAATATAATTACTGTAGTTTTTGATATTTACAGTATATATAACAGATATTTGGTGTACTTTTTGATATTTTATGTACAGTATGTAATATATATTTACTGTACTTTTTGATATATTATTTACAGTATATAAAATGTATTTGGTGTACTTTTAGTTAATAATATATGTACAATATATGAAATATATTTACTGTACTTTTTGATATTTTGTACAGTATATAAGATATATTTGGTGTACTGTTGATATTTTATGTAAATTAAATAATATTTATTTGGTGCAGATTTGATATTTTACATACAGTGTAATATATATTTACTGTAATTTTCATATTTTATTTACAGTATATAATATACATTAGGTGTAATTTTTGATATTTTATGTACTGTATATTAGACATAATTACTGTAATTTTTGATAGTTTATTTAGAGTATATATAACACATATTTGGTGTAATTTTTGATATATTATGTACAGTATGTAATGTAAATTTACTGTAATTTTTGATATTTTATTTACAGTATATAAAATGTATTTGGTGTACTTTTAGTAAATATTATATGTACAATATGTGAAATATATTTACTGTACTTTTTGATATTTTATGTAGCATATATAAGGTACACTTGGTGTCCTTTTGATATTTTATGTAAATTATATAATATATATTTTGTGTAGTTTTTGATAATTTACATAGAGTGAAATATATATTTACTCTCCTTTTTCGTATTTTATTTAGAGTATATAATATACATTTGGTGTAATTTTTGATATTTTAAGTACAGTATATTAAATATAATTACTGTAGTTTTTGATAGTTTATTTACAGTACATATAACACATATTTGGTGTACCTTTTGATATTTTATGTACTGTATGTAATATATATTTACTGAACTTTTGAAATTTTATTTACAGTATATAAAATGTATTTGCTGTACTTTTAGTTAATATTATATGTACAATATATGAAACATATTTACTGTAGTTTTTGATATTTTATGTACAGTATATAAGATATATTTGGTGGCCTTTTGATATTTTATGTAAATTATATAATATATATTTGGTGTAGTTTTTGAAATTTTACATAGGGTGTGTAATATATATTTACCGTCCTTTTTGATATTTTCTTTACACTATATAATATACATTTGGTGTAATTTTTGATATTTTATGTACAGTATATTAAATATATTTACTGTAGTTTTTGATATTTTACGTACAGTATATAGGATATATTTGGTGTCCTTCCGATTTTTTTTGTAAATTATATAATATATATTTGGTGTAATATTTGATATTTTACATAGGGTGTGTAATATATATTTACTGTATTTTGGATATATTATTTACACTATATAATGTACATTTGGAGTAATTTTTGACATTTTATGTACAGTATATTAAATATAATTACTGTAGTTTTTGATAGTTTATTTACAGTATATATAACACGTTTGGTGTACTTTTTGATATTATATGTACAGTATGCAATATATATTTACTGTAGTTTTTGATATTTTATTTACAGTATACAAAATGTATTTGTTGTACTTTTAGTTAATATTATATGTACAATATATGAAATATATTTACTGTAGTTTTTGATATTTTATGTACAGTATATAAGATATATTTGGTGTCCTTCCGATATTTTTTGTAAAGTGTATAATATATATTTGGTGTAATTTTTGATATTTTACATAGGGTGTGTAATATATATTTACTGTATTTTGGATATATTATTTACACTATATAATGTACATTTGGAGTAATTTTTGATATTTTATGTACAGTATATTAAATATAATTACTGTAGTTTTTTATAGTTTATTTACAGTATATATAACACGTATTTGGTGTACTATTTGATATTTTATGTACAGTATGTAATATATATTTACTGTAATTTTTGATATTTTATTTACTGTATAGAAAATGTATTTGGTGTACTTTTAGTTAATAATATATGTACAATATATGAAATATATATACTGTACTTTTTGATATTTTATGAACAGTATATAAGATATATTTGGTGTCCTTTTGATATTTTATGTAAATTATATAATCTATATTTGGTGTAGTTTTTTATATTTTACATAGGGTGTGTAGTATATATTTACTGTCCTTTTTGATATTTTATTTACAGTATATAATTTACATTTGGTGTAATTTTTGATAATTTATATACAGTACATTGAATATAATTACTGTAGTTTTTGATAATTACAGTATATATAACACATATTTGGTGTACTTTTTGATATTTTATGTACAGTATGTAACATATATTTACTGTAATTTTGATATTTCATTTACAGAATATAAAATGTATTTGGTGTACTTTTAGTTAATATTATATGTACAATATATGAAATATATTTACTGTACTATTTGATATTTTATGTAGAGTATATAAGATATATTTGGTGTCCTTTTGATATTTTATGTAAATTATATAATATACATTTGGTGTAGTTTTTGATATTTTACATAGGGTGTGTCGCATATATTTACTATCCTATTTGATATTTTATTTACAGTTTATATTATACATTTGGTGTAATTTTTGATATTTTATGTACACTATATTAAATATAATTACTGTAGTTTCTGATAGTTTATTTAGAGTATATATAACACATATCTGGTGTACTTTTTGATATTTTATGTACAGTATGTAATATATATTTACTGTAATTTTTGATATTTTATTTACAGTATATAAAATGTATTTGGTGGACTTTTATTTAATATTATATGTACAATATATGTAATATATTTAGTGTACTTTTTGATATTTTACGTACAGTATATAAGATATATTTGGTGTCCTTCCGATATTTTTTGTAAATTATATAATATATATTTGGTGTAAATTTGTATATTTTACATAGGGTGTGTAATATATATTTACTGTATTTTGGATATTTTATTTACACTATATAATGTTCATTTGGAGTAATTTTTGATATTTTATGAACAGTATATTGAATATAATTACTGTAGTTTTTGATGGTTTATTTACAGTATATATAACACATATTTGGTGTACTTTTTGATATTTTATGTACAGTATGTAATATAAATTTACTGTACTTTCTGATATTTAATTTACAGTATATAAAATGTATTTGGTGTACTTTTAGTTAATATTATATGTACATTATATGAAATATATTTACTGTAGTTTTTGATATTTTACGTACAGTATATAGGATATATTTGGTGTCCTTTTGATATTTATTGTAAATTATATAATATATATTTGGTGTAGTTTTTGATATTTTACATAGTGTGTGTCATATATATTCACTGTCCTTTTTGATATTTTATTTACAGTATATAATATACATTTGGTGTGATTTTTGTTATTTTATGTACAGCATATTATATATAATTACTGAAGTTTTTGATAGTTTACAGTATATATAACACATATTTGGTGTACTTTTTGATATTTTATGTACATTATGTAATATATATTTACTGTACTTTCTAATATTTTATTTACAGTATATAAAATGTATTTGGTGTACTTTTAGTTAATATTATATGTACAATATATGAAATATATTTACTGTAGTTTTTGATATTTTATGTACAGTATATAAGATATATTTGGTGTCCTTTTGATATTTATTGTAAATTATATAATATATATTTGGTGTAGTTTTTGATATTTTACATAGTGTGTGTCATACATATTCTCTCTCCTTTTTGATATTTTATTTACAGTATATAATACACATTTGGTGTGATTTTTGATATTTTATGTACAGTATATTAAATATAATTACTGTAGTTTTTGATAGTTTACAGTATATATAACACATATTTGGTGTACTTTTTGATATTTTATGTACAGTATGTAATATATATTTACTGTAATTTTTGATATTTTATTTACAGTATATAAAATGTATTTGGTGTACTTTTAGTTAAAATTATATGTACAATATATGAAATATATTTACTGTAGTTTTTGCTATTTTACGTACAGTATATAGGATATATTTGTTGTCCTTTTGATATTTATTGTAAATTATATAATATATATTTGGTGTAGTTTTTGATAATTTACATAGTGTGTGTCATGTATATTCACTGTCCTTTTTGATATTTTATTTACAGTATATAATATACATTTGGTGTGATTTTTGATATTTTATGTACAGCATATTATACACAATTACTGAAGTTTTTGATAGTTTACAGTATATATAACACATATTTGGTGTACTTTTTGATAATTTATGTACAGTATGTAATATACATTTACTGTAATTTTTGATATTTTATTTACAGTATAAAAAATGTATTTGGTGTACTTTTAATTAATATTATATATACAATATAAGAAATATATTTACTGTACTTTTTGATATTTTATGTACAGTATAAAAGATATATTTGGTGTCCTTTTGATATTTTATGTAAATTATATAATATATATTTGGTGTAGTTTGTGATATTTTACATAGGTTGTGTAATATATATTTACGGTATTTTTGATATCATATTTACAGTATATAATATACATTTGGTGTAATTTTTGATATTTTATGTACAGTATATTAAATATATTTACTGTAGTTTTCATAGTTTTTTTACAGTATATATAACACATATTTGGTGTACTTTTTGGTATTTTATGTACAGTATGTAATATATATTTACTGTAATTTTTGATATTTTATTTACAGTATATCAAATGTATTTGGTGTACTTTTGTTTAATAATATATGTACAATATATGAAACATACTGTACTTTTTGATATTTTATGTACAGTATATAAGATATATTTGGTGTCCTATTCATATTTTATGTAAATTATATAATATATATTTGGTGTAGTTTTTGATATTTTACATAGGGTGTGTAGTATGTATTTACTGTCCTTTTTGATATTTTGTTTACACTATATAATTTACATTTGGTGTAATTTTTGATAATTTATATACAGTACATTGAATATAATTACTGTAGTTTTTGATAATTACAGTATATACAACAGATATTTGGTGTACTTTTTGATATTTTATGTACAGTATGTAATATATATTGACTGTAATTTTTGATATTTTATTTACAGTATATAAAATGTATTTGGTGTACTTTTAGTTAATATTATATGTACAATATATGAAATATATTTACTGGAGTTTTTATTGTTTTACGTACAGTATATAAGATATATTTGGTGTCCTTCCGATATTTTTTGTAAATTATATAATATATATTTGGTGTAAATTTGGATATTTTACATAGTGTGTGTAATATATATTTACTGTATTTTGGATATTTTATTTACACTATATATTGTACATTTCAAGTAATTTTTGATATTTTATGTACAGTATATTGAATATAATTACTGTAGTTTTTGATAGTTTATTTACAGTATATATAACACATATTTGGTGAACTTTTTGATATTTTATGTACAGTATGTAATATATATTTAGTGTACTTTTCATATTTTATTTACAGTATATAAAATGTATTTGGTGTAATTTTAGTTAATATTAAATGTCCAGTATATGAAATATATTTACTGTACTTTTTGATATTTTATGTACAGTATATAAGATATATTTGGTGTCCTTTTGATATTTTATGTAAATTATATAATATATATTTGGTGTAGTTTTTGATATTTTACATAGTGTGTGTCATATATATTCACTGTCCTTTTTGATATTTTATTTACGGTATATAATATACATTTGGTGTGATTTTTGATATTTTATGTACAGTATATTAAATATAATTACTGTACTTTTTGATAGTTTACAGTATATATAACACATATTTGGTGTACATTTTGATACTTTATGTACAGTATGTAATATATATTTAGTGTAATTTTTGATATTTTATATACAGTATATAAAATGTATTTGGTGTACTTTTAGTTAATATCATATGTACAATATATGAAATATATTTACTGTACATTTTGATATTTTATGTACAGTATATAAGATATATTTGGTGACCTTTTGATATTTTATGTAAATTATATAATATATATTTTGAGTAGTTTTTGATATTTTACATAGGGTGTGTCATATATATTTACTGTACTTTTTGATATTTTATTTACAGTAAATAATATGCATTTGGTGCAATTTTTGATATTTTATGTACAGTATATTAAATATAATTACTGTAGTTTTGATAGTTTATTTAGAGTATATATAACACATATTTGGTGTACATTTTGATATTTTATGAACAGTATGTAATATATATTTACTGTACTTTTTGATATTTTATTTACAGTATATAAAATGTATTTGTTGTACTTTTAGTTAATATTATATATACAATATATGAAATATATTTACTGTACTTTTTGATATTTTATGTAGAGTAAATAATATATATTTGATGTCCTTTTGATATTTTATGTGAATTTTATAATATATATTTGGTGTAGTTTTTGATATTTTACATAGGGTGTGTAATATATATTTACTGTAATTTTTGATATTTTATTTACAGTTAATAATATACATTTGGTGTATTTTTTGATATTTTATGTACAGTATATTAAATATAATTACTGTAGTTTTTGATAGTTTATTTACAGTATATATAACACATATTTGGTGTAGTTTTTGATATTTTATGTACAGTATGTAATATATATTTTCTGTAATTTTTTATAATTTATTTACATTATATAAAATGTATTTGGTGTTCTTTTAGTTAATGTTATATATACAATATATGAAATATATTTACTGTACATTTTGATATTTTATGTACAGTATAGAAGATATATTTGGTGTCCTTTTGATATTTTATTTACATTATACAAAATATATTTGGTGTACTTTTAGTTAATAATATATGTACAATATATGAAATATATACACTGTACTTTATGATATTTTATGTACAATATATAAGATATATTTGGTGACCTCTTTATATTTTATGTAAATTATATAATATATATATGGTGTAGTTTTTCATATTTTACATAGGGTGTGTAGTATATATTTACTGTCCTTTTTGATATTTTATTTACAGTATATAATTTACATTTGGTGTAATTTTTGATATTTTATATACACTACATTGAATATAATTATACTGTAGTTTTTGATATTTACAGTATATGTAACACATATTTGGTGTACTTATTGATATTTTATGTACAGTATGTAATATATATTTACTGTAATTTTTGATATTTTATTTACAGTATGTAAAATGTATTTGGTGTATTTTTAGTTAATATTATATGTACAATATATGAAATATATTTACTGTAGTTTTTGATATTTTACGTAAATTATATAGGATATATTTGCTGTCCTTCCGATATTTTTTGTAAATTATGTAATATATATTTGGTGTAATTTTTGATATTTTACATAGGGTGTGTAATATATATTTACTGTATTTTGGATATTTTATTTACACTATATAATGTACATTTGGAGTAATTTTTGACACTTTATGTACAGTATATTAAATATAATTACTGTAGTTTTTGATAGATTATTTACAGTATATATAAAACATATTTGGTGTATTTTTGATATTTTATGTACAGTATGTAATGTATATTTACTGTACTTTTTGATATTTTATTTACAGTATATAAAATGTATTTGGTGTACTTTTAGTTAATATTATATGTACAATATATGAAATATATTTACTGTACTTTTTGATATTTTGTGTAGAGTATATAAGATATATTTGGTGTCCTTTTGATATTTATTGTAAATTATATAATATATATTTGGTGTAGTTTTTGATATTTTACATAATGTGTGTCATATATATTCACTGTCTTTTTGATATTTTATTTACGGTATATAATATACATTTGGTGTGATTTTTGATATTTTATGTACAGTATATTGAATATAATAACTGTACTTTTTGATAGTTTACAGTATATATAACACATATTTGGTGTACATTTTGATATTTTATGTACAGTATGTAATATATATTTAGTGTAATTTTTGATATTTTATTTACACTATATAAAATGTATTTGGTGTACTTTTAGTTAATATCATATGTACAATATATGAAATATATTTACTGTACTTTTTGATATTTTATGTACAGTATATAAGATATATTTGGTGTCCTTTTGATATTTTATGTAAATTATATAATATATATTTGGTGTAGTTTTTGATATTTTACATAGGGTGTGTAGTATATATTTACTGTCCTTTTTGATATTTTATTTACAGTATATAATTTACATTTGGTGTAATTTTTGATAATTTATATACAGTACATTGAATATAATTACTGTAGTTTTTGATAATTACAGTATATACAACACATATTTGGTGTACTTTTTGATATTTTATGTACAGTATGTAATATATATTTACTGTACTTTTTGATATTTAATTTACAGTATATAAAATGTATTTGGTGTACTTTTAGTTAATATCATATATACAATATATTAAATATATTTACTGTACTTTTTGATATTTTACGTACAGTATATAAGATATATTTGGGGTCCTTTTAATATTTTATATAAATTATATAATATATATTTTGTGTAGATTGTGATATTTTACATATGGTGTGTAATATATATTTACTGTACTTTTTGATATTTTATTTACAGTAAATAACGTACATTTGGTGTAATTTTTGATATTTTATGTACAGTATATTAAATATAATTACTGTAGTTTTTGATAGGTTATTGAGAGTATATATAACACATATTTGGTGTACTTTTTGATGTTTTATGTACAGTATGTAATATGTATTTACTGTACTTTTTGATAATTTATTTACAGTATATAAAATGTATTCCGTGTACTTTTAGTTAATATTATATGTACAATATATGAAATATATTTACTGTACATTTTGATATTTTACGTACAGTATATAAGATATATTTGGTGTCCTTTTGATATTTTATGTAAATTATATAATATATATTTGGTGTAGTTTGTGATATTTTACATAGGTTGTGTAATATATATTTACTGTAATTTTTGATATTTTATTTGCAGTATATTATACATTTGGTGTAATTTTTTATATTTTATGTACAGTATATTAAATATAATTATTGTAGTTTTTGTTAGTTTATTTACAGTATATATAACACATATTTGGTGTACTTTTTGATATTGTATGTACAGTATGTAATATATATTCACTGTAATTTTTGATATTTTATTTACACTATGTAAAATGTATTTGGTGTACTTTTAGTTAATATTATATGTACAATATATGAAATATATTTACTGTACTTTTTGATATTTTATGTACAGTATATAAGATATATTTGGGGTCCTTTTGATATTTTATGTAAATTATATAATATATATTTGGTGTATATTTTGATATTTTACATATGGTGTGTAATATATATTTAGTGTACTTTTTGATATTTTATTTACACTATATAAAATGTATTTGGTGTACTTTTAGTTAATATTATATGTACAATATATGAAATATATTTACTGTACTTTTTGATATTTTACATACAGTATATAAGATATATTTGGTGTCCATTTAATATTTTATGTAAATTATATAAAATATATTTGGTGCAGTTTGTGATATTTTACATAGGGTGTGTAATATATATTTACTGTACTTTTTGATATTTTATTTACATTAAATAGTATACATTTGGTGTAATTTTTGATATTTTATGTACAGTATATTAAATATAATTACTGTAGTTTTTGATAGTTTATTAAGAGTATATATAACACATATTTGGTTTACTTTTTGATATTTTATGTACAGTATGTAATATATATTTACTGTAATTTTTGATATTTTATTTACAGTATATAAAATGTATTTGGTGTACTTTTAGTAGATATTATATGTACAATATATGAAATATATTTACTGTACTTTTTGATATTTTATGTACATTATATAAGATACATTTGGTGTCCTTTTGATATTTTATGTAAATTATATAATATATATTTTGTGTAGTTTTTGATAATTTACATAGAGTGTAATATATATTTACTGTCCTTTTTCATATTTTATTTAGACTATATAATGTATATCTGGTGTAATTTTTGATATTTTATGTACAGTACATTAAATATAATTACTGTAGTTTTTGATAGTTTATTTACAGTATATATAACACATATTTGGTGTACTTTTTGATATTTTATGTAAAGTATGTAATATATATTTACTGAAATTTTTGAAATTTTATTTACAGTATATAAAATGTATTTGCTGTAATTTTAGGTAATATAATATGTACAATATATGAAACATATTTACTGTACTTTTTGATAATTTATGTACAGTATATAAGATATATTTGGTGGCCTTCAGATACTTTATGTAAATTATATAATATATATTTGGTGTAGATTTTGATATTTTACATAGGGTGTGTAATATATATTTACCGTCTTTTTGACATTTTCTTTACACTATATAATATACATTTGGTGTGATTTTTGATATTTTAATTACATTATATTAAATATAATTACAGTAGCTTTTGATAGTTTATTTACAGTATATATAACACATATTTGGTGTACTTTTTGATATTTTATGTAAAGTATGTAATATATATTTACTGTACTTTTTGATATTTTATTTAGTGTATATAAAATGTATTTGGTGTACTTTAGTTAATATTATATGTACAATATATGAAATATAATTACTGTATATTTTGATATTTTATGTACAGTATATAAGGTATATTTGGTGTCCTTTTGATATTTTATGTAAATTATATAATATATATTTGGTGTAGTTTGTGATATTTTACATAGGGTGTGTAATATATAATTACTGTAATTTTTGGTATTTTATTTAAGGTAAATGATATACATTTGGTGTAATTTTTGATATTTTATGTACAGTATATTAAATATAATTACTGTAGTTTTTGATAGTTTATTTACAGTATATATAACACATATTTGGTGTACTTTTTGATATTTTATCTACAGTATGTAATATATATTCACTGTAATTTTTGATATTTTATTTACACTATACAAAATGTATTCGGTGTACTTTTAGTTAATATTATATGTACAATATATGAAATATATTTACTGTACTTTTTGATATTTTATGTACAGTATATAAGATAAATTTGGTGTCCTTTTGATATTTTATGTAAATTATATAATATATATTTGGTGTATATTGTGATATTTTACATATGCTGTGTAATATACATTTACTGTACTTTTTGATATTTTATTTACAATATATAAAATGTATTTCGTGTACTTTTAGTTAATATTATATGTACAATATATGAAATATATTTACTGTATTTTGATATTTTATGTACAGTATATAAGATATATTTGGTGTCCTTTTGATATTTTATGTAAATTAAATAATATATATTTGGTGTAGATTGTGATATTTTACATATGGTGTGTAATATATATTTACTGTACTTTTTGATATTTTATTTACAGTCAATAATATACATTTGGTGTAATTTTTGATATTTTATGTACAGTATATTAAATATAACTACTGTAGTTTTTGATAGTTTATTTACAGTATATATAACACATATTTGGTGTACGTTTTGGTATTTTATGTACAGTATATAATACATATTTACTGTACTTTTTGATATTTTATTTACAGTATATAAAATGTATTTGGTGTACTTTTAGTTAATAATATATATACAATATATGAAATACATATACTGTTATTTTTGATATTTTATGTATATTATATAAGATATATTTGGTGTCCTTTTGATATTTTAGGTAAATTATATAATGTATATTTGGTGTAGTTTTTGATATTTTACATAGGGTGTGTATTGTATATTTACTGTCCTTTTTGATATTTTATTTACAGTATAAAATTTACATTTGGTGTAATTTTTGATATTATATATACAGTACATTGAATATAATTACTGTAGTTTTTGATATTTACAGTATATATAACACATATTTGGTGTACATTTTGATATTTTATGTACAGTATGTAATATATATTTACTGTAATTTTTGATATTTTATTTACATTATATAAAATGTATTTGGTGTACTTTCAGTTAATATTATATGTACATTATATGAAATATATTTACTGAAGTTTTTGATATATTACGTACAGTATATAAGATATAATTGGTGTCTTTCTGATATTTTTTGTAAATTATATAATATATATTTGGTGTAATTTTTGATATTTTACATAGGGTGTGTAATATATATTTACTGTATTTTGGATATTTTATTTACACTATATAATGTACATTTGGAGTAATTTTTGATATTTTATGTATAGTATATTAAATATAATTACTGTAGGTTTTGGTAGTTTATTTACAGTATATATAACACGTATTTGGTGTACTTTTTGATATTTTATGTACAGTATGTAATATATATTTTCTGTACTTTTTGATATTAAATTTACAGTATATAAAATGTATTTGGTGTACTTTTAGTTAATATTATATGCACAATATATGAAATATATTTACTGTATTTTTGATATTTTATGTAATGTACAGAATATATATTTGGTGTCCTTTTGATATTTTATGTAAACTATATAATATATATTTGGTGTAGTTTTTGATATTTTACATAGGGTGTGTAATATATATTTACTGTCCTTTTTCATATTTTATTTAGAGTATATAATATACATTTGGTGTAATTTTTGATATTTTATCTACAGTATATTAAACATAATTACTGTAGTTTTTGGTAGTTTATTTACAGTATATATAACACATATTTGGTGTACTTTTTGATATTTTATGTACACTATGTAATATATATTTACTGTACTTTTTGAAATATTATTTACAGTATATAAAAAGTATTTGTTGTACTTTTAGTTAACATTATATGTACATTATATGAAACAAATTTCACAACTTTAGGTTTCCCTTTCCTAACCAAGCAGGACAGTCACTCATGTCATTGTGTTCTCCCGTGTCCTCCTCTGGAGATTCTTCACAGTCACCTCATTCATCAATAATATACCATATGTTCTTACTGCCATCATCCAGCAGCTCACCCCCAGCCACCCATGACTCTCCTGTCTGTCCCAGCTACTCTCCAACTACGCCCAGATTTCAGCGGGAGTCTCTACCCCACACCCCAGAAACACCTACAAACTCACAGACCTCAGTGAGATCCTCGCCAGTCTCTCTCACGTCTTCACCCCCAGCCCTTACGGACCCTCCAGTCTGTCCCAGCTACTCTCCAACCACGCCCACATTTCAGCGCGGGTCAGTTCCAGGAACCCAGGGATCACCACCAAGCCCACCACTTTCACTGAGTTACTCCCCAGTCTCTAGCACGTCTTTATCTCCAACCCTCAGGGACTCGCCTGTCTGTCCCAGCTACTCTCCAAACACGCCCACACTTCAGCGGGAGTCCGTTGCAGGCACCCAGAAATCACCACCAAACTCACCAATTTCACTGCGTTACTCCCCAGTCTCTCTCATGTCTTCACCATCCCTCAGGGACTCTCCCGTCTGTCCCAGCTACTCTCCAACCACGCCCACATTTCAGCTGCAGTCAGTTCCAGGCACCCCGGAATCACCACCAAACTCCCCAATTTCACTCAGTTACTCCTCACTCTCTAGCACGTCTTTATCTCCAACCCTCAGGGACTCTCCTGTGTGTCCCAGCTACTCTCCAACCACGCCCACACTTCAGCGGGAGTCAGTTCCAAGCACCCAGGAAGCACCACCAAACTCCCCAATTTCACTCACTTACTCTCCAGTCTCTCTCATGTCTTCACCAGCCCTCAGGGACTCTCCTGTCTGTCCCAGCTACTCTCCAACCACGCACACATTTCAGCTGGAGTCAGTCCCAGGCACCCCGGAGTCACCACCAAACTCACCAGTTTCACTGAGGTACTCCCCGGTCTCTCTCATGTCTTCACCCCCAGCCCTCAGGGACTCTCCTGTGTGTCCCAGCTACTCTCCAACCATGCCCAGATTTCAGCGGGAGTCAGTTCCAGGCACCCAGGTATCACCACCAAACTCAGCAGTTTCGCTGAGTTACTCCCCAGTCTCTGTCATGTCTTCACCCCCAGCCCCCTGGGACTCTCCTGTCTGTCCCAGCTACTCTCCCACCACGCCCAGATTTCAGCGGCACTCAGCCTCCCACACTCCGGAATCACCTACAGACTCACAGACTTCACTGAGGTCCTCCCTGGTCTCTCTCAGGTCTTTGCCCTCAGCCCACAGGGACTCCTGTGTCTCTTTCAGCTACTCTCAAAACTTCGCTAGATTCCAGCTGGAGTCAGTTCCAGGCACCCACGATACACCACCGAACTCACGAATTTCACTGACTTACTCCCCAGTCTCCCTCATGTTCTCACCCCCAGCCCTCAAGGACTCTTCTGTCTCTCTCAGCTACACTCCGACCATCTCCAGATTTCACCTGGAGTCAGCTTCCCGCACCCAGGAATCACCTACAAACTCACGGACCTTACTGCAACCCTCCCCCATTTCTTTCACCTCTTCACCCCCTGCCTTCAGGGACTCTCCTGGGTCTCCCAGCTTCTCTCCAGCCTTCCCCACATTTCTGCCACAGTCAGCCCCAGGCACCCAGGACAACCCTAGACACTCACAGGCCTCACGAGACTATCTCCCTATGACCTGTACCTATACAGGGATGGCTCCCACGCATCCCTCAGTGACCCCAAACCCATCTCCACTTACACTCAGACACTCCCAGGGCCTGACAGCTACTCCCCGTTATTGTCCTTCAGTTCGAAGCCCTGGCCAATCTACTAGCCCAAATAACGCAGTTACCTGGCCATTTCTCCACGGTTCCCGTGAGGGCCCCACACTCAGCCGCACAAGAGCCCCTCCTGCATTCCGTACTCACACGCAGGCTTGTCCATCTACTTGCTACTGTCACACTCTTGCCAGCAGAAGAGGCCCCTGTAATGGCCGATATCACCACCCAGTCTATCCTCACCCCACAGCTGTGCAGCGGGACCCTCCTGCTGGCCCACGTGGCTGCCAGAGCCCATGCTGGCACGACGCTCCAGCAGGTCGGCGTCCCTGCGGGCCACACTACCGGTGACATGGCTAGCATGACCCTCCTTCCTGGCAGTGACACTGTTGATGTGAACCCCAGTTTCACATCTGTCATTTGTAAATAGGACCATTTTCCCTTTTCGCTCTCCCTTCCATTCACAGGGCTTCTCATTCTCTCTCTTTCTGCCTCCGTTTCAGATATTTACTCACCTTTTTCTCTCTCACTATGTCTGCCGTGGTCTCCATGAGAGTGCGCCACAGAAGATTCCCCCATTAAAAGTCATGAATTGAGTGGCTTTTAGTATACCTGTGGTGGTGCACATTCAATTTTAATTCGCAATCCATTGTAGAACGTCTTATCACCCCCGACCAGAGAAAAACCCTGTAGACATTAGTCACTCCTCATTCTGTCTCAAACCTTCTCCCTGACCCTCAGCCCTAGGTAGCAACTACCTAGTGCGATCAATCCCATATGCATAGATTTCCATATTGTGGACATTTCCTATCAACGGAATTGCACAATAGGTGAGCTGTTATGACTGACACAACACGTAGCACAATATTTTCAAGATTCATCCACATTGTAGGCGTACCCACAGGGGGAAACCATTTTTTGGGGGGTTTTAGTAACACCGGGTGTTTTCTCCTTCCTTTCGTCCTTCTTTCCTTCCTTCCTTCCTTCCTTCCTACCTTCCTTCTTTCTTTCCCTCCTTCCTTCCTTCCTCCTATTTCTCTCTTACTCCTTCTGCCCTCTCTCTTTCATATGCCTTAGGTGCATCCCACATTCTGCGTTTTTTGGGAGAAATCCTCGACAGGTGCAGGAAAATTGTGTTATTGTAACTATTTACCGCTATCTCTCTTTCACGGCTCTCCATCAGTTGTGAACATCTATTGGTTTATCCCAAGTCACTAAGCATATTCTTATTAGGTACACCTGTTTTTCCTTATACAGCTGTTTCTGGAGTATAGGGTCGCATACTCATAAACCCACTGTAACTCAGAAACGCATCTAATATTCCAATAATCCCATCATAACGTTGAAAAATCATAAATCAAACCACCGTAAGTCACGGTGTGTCCGTGGATATGGGCGTCATCAATTCCATTGTATTCAGTAATGCTGTACACCATTAACAATGGCAGAGTGATTGGGAGTGGATATTGATAGCATTATAAAAGTCAGTTATTAGAGGGATACTTCTTTAACCTGACTGAAGAACTGATCTAATGGCTTTAGTACAGTGCATGATTATGTGAGATGTTTTGAGACAGAGTAGTACATTTGTGAATGAAGTTTTTTCACTTAGTAGGAACCATTGTGTGTGGAAAAGTGAGAAAATTGCTTTCTGCTGTAGAGTCTGGCATTCATTGTAGACTTAAGCTTATTTTTCTGTGAGCAAATCTTATTCAATAAAATACTACTCTTTATACTAAAAAACAAAAACAGTGGTGATGTGTGGTCATTATGCTCAGCAAACTAATCCAGGGAAAGAAAACCAAACGCCACATTCTCACTTATAATGAGAGCTGAAAAATGAGATGACATGGACACAGGAAGGGGAACAACACTCACTGGGGCCTTTCGGGAGGCACAGCGTTAAGAAAAACAGCTACTGCATGCTGGGCTTAATACCTAGGTGATGGGTTGACAGGTGCAGCAAACCACCATGGCACACGTTTACCTTAGTAACAAATCTGCACATCCTGCACATATACCCCAGAACTTAGAAACGAAACGAAACAAAAGAAAACGAAAAAGCAATAGCAAAACGCTAAAGGCAAAATAAAGTTTCAAACTCAGAACGTGACAGACCAATGTTTGGTTCAAATCATGGTTCTCAACCCAGGTGCCATAAGGCCAGGATAAAGAATTTGATTACATATTGTAAATAAGACATGCAGCAAATGACCAGAAAGATTATTCTCAACATATGTGTGTCTTCTAATTCAATGGTGACGCTATCTACCGGGACATAGCTTTAGATTCCAAAGGGCCGAGTCCCGCCAGACAGGCCTCCCACACTAATAACAATGGGAAGCCCCACGTTGTTTTACCTGTGCTTCTCAGCAACTGGCTATAAATCAGGTTGCCACCACTCCCAGATTTAGTTGCATTCATTGGCTGGAAGAGCTCACAGCACGCAGGGAAACACTTACATTTGCCGTTGTATTTTAGCGGACTTTGCAAAAAGTTCAGAAATAAATGCGGGGCCCGGCGTGTGGGGAGGGGTGCACTACCTTCCAGGAAGTGTTATCCACAAGCTCTCTGAACCCAGTCCTTTTGGGTTTTTATGGAGACCTCATTCTATAGGCATGACGGGTTAAACCATAGGCTATTGGTGATCAACTCCACCTGAGGCTCTCAACCCTCCCTGGAAATTGGGGTTGAGGCTTTGCCATTCTCAGTCTGACTAAAAGAATTTACCCAAACGGAATTTTAAAACAGATGAGCATAACTGGAATCTTAATTAGATGATTGGATTATCTGGAGCCACACCTTGATATTCCTAACCCGAGCACCCTCATCCAACGAATGCTCCTCCCAACTGGCTCCCAAGTCTCTACGTGGTTCCAGAGCAAAAGAATGTTTCTACAACGCATATCTCCACCTTTACTTCAAAGTCTTTTCCCTTACACGGAAAGACTTCTTAAACTGCCATGCATCCGGATCAGGGGGAGGTATTGTTACACCGCAGATCTGTGGATCTCCGGGGTTTGATTGTGGCAAGGATGCTGCTGGTGTCAAAACCACAACGTGGGAACCACAGAACCACTAGTTGGTTTTCAGTGTTTCAGTGCATACAATTCCTAATATATCTGGCCAAGAAAACTTGTAAGTTCTTAGATTGTCCCAAAGGTGGCGCATGAAATCAAAGCAGGAGAACAGTTTCCTACGAGGTGTAGCCTGGGAAAGTTGGGGGTGACTGATGGAAAGGAGGAGTGAAGCTCCGCCCTTTCCGCTGCTAGGCTGCGCCCGAGGCTATTTAAACCCACCCTGGCTGGCCTGTACTCAGATCTTCGCGGAGCGGATCAGCGGCCGGAGCGGTTGGCGGACTCTGCGTTGACTTGGAGCTCACAGCGTCTTGCGACTTGGAAGCGGATTCAGAGGACAGGACAGAACACTTGCGCAAGTGAATCTCTGTCTGTCTGTCTGTCTGTCTGTCTGTCTCATTGGTTGGTTGATTTCCATTTTCTTAAGGGGCACATACCTCACACGGCACACACACACACACACACGCACACACACTCCTTCCTTCTGCGAGTTAGAAAATTAGTAGGGGCCCCTGGGAGCTGCAGGTTTCCTAATCATGTCTGCACCTAAGAACAGTAGGGTCTTGTCCGGCTCTTCTTATGAACGGTCCCCCAGCACGGACTCCCCGAGGTCCATGCGAGCCTCACCCAGCTTCTCCCTCTCCCCTCTCAGAAACTCAGGCTTCAGGGGAAGCTCCTCACCAGGGATCCGGAGCTACCATTCACCATCCCCTAGGGCTTCACCACACTCACCTCTGTCATCACCAGAATCCCACAAGCTCCCATTTCCCTGTCCTCACCGTGATGGGCAATCAATGAAGCCATTGGGCTCTCCCGTGTCCTCCTCTGAGGATTCCTCAGAGTCCCCACGTTCATCAATAATATACCACATGTTCTTACTGCCATCACCCAGCAGCTCACCCCCAGCTCTCGGGGGATCTCCTGTGTCTCCCAGCTACTCTCCAAACAACCCCAGATTTCAGCTGGAGTCAGCCCCCCACACCCGGGAATCACCTACAAACTCACGAGCCTCACGGTGCTCCACCCCTGTGTCTTTCATCTCTTCACCCCCAGGCCTCAGGGACTCTCCTGTGGCTCCCAGTTACTCTCCAGCCATCCCCAGGTTCCTGCGGGAGTCAGCCCCATGCACCCAGGAGTCCCCCAGAGACTCACACGTCTCGGGAGAATATGAGCGGTCCCCCAGCCCTGACTCCTCAAGATTCATGCCTGCCTCACCCAGCTTCTCCCTCTCCCCTCCCAGAAACTCAGACCCAAGGGGCAGCTCCTCACCAGGGATGTGGAAGTACTCTACATCACCCCGCAGGGCTTCACCACTCTCACATCCATCATCAACAGAATTCCACAACTTTACGTTTCCCTTTCCTAACCAAGCAGGACAGTCACTCATGTCATTGTGTTCTCCCGTGTCCTCCTCTGGAGATTCTTCACAGTCACCTCATTCATCAATAATATACCATATGTTCTTACTGCCATCATCCAGCAGCTCACCCCCAGCCACCCATGACTCTCCTGTCTGTCCCAGCTACTCTCCAACTACGCCCAGATTTCAGCGGGAGTCTCTACCCCACACCCCAGAAACACCTACAAACTCACAGACCTCAGTGAGATCCTCGCCAGTCTCTCTCACGTCTTCACCCCCAGCCCTTACGGACCCTCCAGTCTGTCCCAGCTACTCTCCAACCACGCCCACATTTCAGCGCGGGTCAGTTCCAGGAACCCAGGGATCACCACCAAGCCCACCACTTTCACTGAGTTACTCCCCAGTCTCTAGCACGTCTTTATCTCCAACCCTCAGGGACTCGCCTGTCTGTCCCAGCTACTCTCCAAACACGCCCACACTTCAGCGGGAGTCCGTTGCAGGCACCCAGAAATCACCACCAAACTCACCAATTTCACTGCGTTACTCCCCAGTCTCTCTCATGTCTTCACCATCCCTCAGGGACTCTCCCGTCTGTCCCAGCTACTCTCCAACCACGCCCACATTTCAGCTGCAGTCAGTTCCAGGCACCCCGGAATCACCACCAAACTCCCCAATTTCACTCAGTTACTCCTCACTCTCTAGCACGTCTTTATCTCCAACCCTCAGGGACTCTCCTGTGTGTCCCAGCTACTCTCCAACCACGCCCACACTTCAGCGGGAGTCAGTTCCAAGCACCCAGGAAGCACCACCAAACTCCCCAATTTCACTCACTTACTCTCCAGTCTCTCTCATGTCTTCACCAGCCCTCAGGGACTCTCCTGTCTGTCCCAGCTACTCTCCAACCACGCACACATTTCAGCTGGAGTCAGTCCCAGGCACCCCGGAGTCACCACCAAACTCACCAGTTTCACTGAGGTACTCCCCGGTCTCTCTCATGTCTTCACCCCCAGCCCTCAGGGACTCTCCTGTGTGTCCCAGCTACTCTCCAACCATGCCCAGATTTCAGCGGGAGTCAGTTCCAGGCACCCAGGTATCACCACCAAACTCAGCAGTTTCGCTGAGTTACTCCCCAGTCTCTGTCATGTCTTCACCCCCAGCCCCCTGGGACTCTCCTGTCTGTCCCAGCTACTCTCCCACCACGCCCAGATTTCAGCGGCACTCAGCCTCCCACACTCCGGAATCACCTACAGACTCACAGACTTCACTGAGGTCCTCCCTGGTCTCTCTCAGGTCTTTGCCCTCAGCCCACAGGGACTCCTGTGTCTCCTTCAGCTACTCTCAAAACTTCGCTAGATTCCAGCTGGAGTCAGTTCCAGGCACCCACGATACACCACCGAACTCACGAATTTCACTGACTTACTCCCCAATCTCCCTCATGTTCTCACCCCCAGCCCTCAAGGACTCTTCTGTCTCTCTCAGCTACACTCCGACCGTCTCCAGATTTCACCTGGAGTCAGCTTCCCGCACCCAGGAATCACCTACAAACTCACGGACCTTACTGCAACCCTCCCCCATTTCTTTCACCTCTTCACCCCCTGCCTTCAGGGACTCTCCTGGGTCTCCCAGCTTCTCTCCAGCCTTCCCCAGATTTCTGCCACAGTCAGCCCCAGGCACCCAGGACAACCCTAGACACTCACAGGCCTCACGAGACTATCTCCCTATGACCTGTACCTATACAGCGATGGCTCCCACGCATCCCTCAGTGACCCCAAACCCATCTCCACTTACACTCAGACACTCCCAGGGCCTGACAGCTACTCCCCGTTATTGTCCTTCAGTTCGAAGCCCTGGCCAATCTACTAGCCCACATGACGCAGTTACCTGGCCATTTCTCCACGGTTCCCGTGAGGGCCCCACACCCAGCCGCACGAGAGCCCCTCCTGCATTCCATCCTCACACGCAGGCTTGTCCATCTACTTGCTACTGTCACACTCTTGCCAGCAGAAGAGGCCCCTGTAATGGCCGATATCACCACCCAGTCTATCCTCACCCCACAGCTGTGCAGCGGGACCCTCCTGCTGGCCCACGTGGCTGCCAGAGCCCATGCTGGCACGACGCTCCAGCAGGTCGGCGTCCCTGCGGGCCACACTACCGGTGACATGGCTAGCATGACCCTCCTTCCTGGCAGTGACACTGTTGATGTGAACCCCGGTTTCACATCTGTCATTTGTAAATAGGACCATTTTCCCTTTTCGCTCTCCCTTCCATTCACAGGGCTTCTCATTCTCTCTCTTTCTGCCTCCGTTTCAGATATTTACTCACCTTTTTCTCTCTCACTATGTCTGCCGTGGTCTCCATGAGAGTGCGCCACAGAAGATTCCCCCATTAAAAGTCATGAATTGAGTGGCTTTTAGTATACCTGTGGTGGTGCACATCCAATTTTAATTCGCAATCCATTGTAGAACGTCTTATCACCCCCGACCAGAGAAAAACCCTGTAGACAGTAGTCACTCCTCATTCTGTCTCAAACCTTCTCCCTGACCCTCAGCCCTAGGTAGCAACTACCTAGTGCGATCAATCCCATATGCATAGATTTCCATATTGTGGACATTTCCTATCAACGGAATTGCACAATAGGTGAGCTGTTATGACTGACACAACACGTAGCACAATATTTTCAAGATTCATCCACATTGTAGGCTTACCCACAGGGGGAAACCATTTTTGGGGGGCTTTTAGTAACACCGGGTGTTTTCTCCTTCCTTTCGTCCTTCTTTCCTTCCTTCCTTCCTTCCTTCCTACCTTCCTTCTTTCTTTCCTTCCTTCCTTCCTTCCTCCTATTTCTCTCTTACTCCTTCTGCCCTCTCTCTTTCATATGCCTTAGGTGCATCCCACATTCTGCGTTTTTTGGGAGAAATCCTCGACAGGTGCAGGAAAATTGTGTTATTGTAACTATTTACCGCTATCTCTCTTTCACGGCTCTCCATCAGTTGTGAACATCTATTGGTTTATCCCAAGTCACTAAGCATATTCTTATTAGGTACACCTGTTTTTCCTTATACAGCTGTTTCTGGAGTATAGGGTCGCATACTCATAAACCCACTGTAACTCAGAAACGCATCTAATATTCCAATAATCCCATCATAACGTTGAAAAATCATAAATCAAACCACCGTAAGTCACGGTGTGTCCGTGGATATGGGCGTCATCAATTCCATTGTATTCAGTAATGCTGTACACCATTAACAATGGCAGACTGATTGGGAGTGGATATTGATAGCATTATAGAAGACAGTACATATTTGGTGTAGTTTTTGATATTTTACATAGAGTGTGTAACATATATTTACTGTAATTTTAGATATTTTTTTACAGTATATAGTATACATTTCTTGTAATTTTTGAAATTTTATGTACAGTATATTTAATATAATTACTGTATTTTTTGATTGTTTATTTACAGTATATATAACAGATATTTGGTGTAGTTTTTGATATTTTACGTAGAGTGTGTAATAAATATTTAGTGTAATATTTGATATTTTATTTACAGTATATAATATGCATTTAGTGTAATTTTTGATATTTTATGTACAGTATATTAAATATAATTTCTATACTTTTTATAGTTTATTTACAGTATATGTAACACATATTTGGTGTACTTTTTGATATTTTATGTACAGTATGTAATATATATTTACTGAACAACTGGATATTTTATTTACAGTATATAAAATGTATTTGGTGTACAATTATTTAATATTATATGTACAATATATGAAATATATTTAGTGTACGTTTTGATATTTTATGTACAGAATATAATATCTATTTGGTGTACTTTTGATATTTTATGTAAATTATATAATATATATTTTGCGTAGTTTTTGATATTTTACATAGAGTGTGTTACATATATTTACTGTAATTTTAGATATTTTTTTACAGTATATAGTATACATTTCGAGTAATTTTGAAATTTTATGTACAGTAGATTAAATATAATTACTGTAGTTTTTATAGTTTATTTACAGTATACATAACACATATTTGGTGTACATTTTGATATTTTATGTACATTATGTAATATAAATTTACTGTACTATTTGATAGTTATTTACAGTGTATAAAATGTATTTGGTGTACTTTTAGTTAATATTATATGTACATTATATGAAACATATTTACTGTACTTTTTGATATTTAATGTACAGTATATAATATCTATTTGGTGTACTTTTGATATTTTATGTAAATTATATAATATATATTCGGCGTAGTTTTTGATATTTTACATAGGGTGTGTAATATATATTTACTGTAATTTTAGATTTTTTTTTACAGTGTATAGTACACATTTCGTGTAATTTTTGATATTTTATGTAAAGTATATTAAATATAATTACTGTAGTTTTTGATTGTTTATTTACAGTATATATAACACATATTTGGTGTACTTTTTGATATTTTATGTACAGTATGTAATATATATTTACTGTGCTTTTGGATATTTTATTTGCAGTATATAAAATGTATTTGGTGTACTTTCAGTTAATATTATATGTACAATATATGAAATAGATTTACTGTGCATTTTTATATTTTATGTAGAGTATATAATATATATTTGGTGTACTTTTGATATTTTATGTAAATTATATAACATATATTTGGTGTAGTTTTTGATATTTTACATAGAGTGTGTAATAAATATTTAGTGTACTATTTGATATTTTATTTACAGTATAAAATATGCATTTAGTGTAATTTTTGATATTTTATGTACAGTATATTAATATAATTACTGTATTTTTTGACAGTTTATTTACAGTATATATAACACATATTTGGTGGACTTTTTGATAATTTAGATACAGTATGTAATATATATTTACTGAAATTTGGATATTTAATTAACAGTATATAAAATGTATTTGGTGTACTTTCAGTTAATATTATATGTACAATATATGAAATATATTTACTGTACCTTTTGATATTTCATGTACACTATATAATATATATTTGGTGTACTTTTGATATTTTATGTAAGTTATATAATATATATTTGGTGTAGTTTTTGATATTTTACATAGAGTGTGTAATATATATTTACTGTACTTTTTGATACTTTATTTACAGTATATAATATACATTTGGTGTAATTTTTGATATTTTATGTACAGTATACTAAATAAAATTACTGTAGTTTTTGATAGTTTATTAACAGTATACATAACACATATTTGGTGTACTTTTTGATATTTTATGTACAGTAAGTAATATATATTTACTGAACGTTTGGATATTTAATTTACAGTATATAAAATGTATTTGGTGCACTTTTAGTTAATATTATATGTACACTATATGAAATATATTTACAGAACTTTCTGATATTTTATGTAAAGTATATAATATATATTTGGTGTACTTTTGATATTTAATGTAAATTATATAATATATATTTGGTGTTGTTTTTGATATTTTACATAGAGTGTGTAATATATATTTACAATAATTTTTGATATTTTATTTACAGTATATAATATACATTTGGTGTAATTTTTGATATTATATGTTTAGTATATTAAATAAAATTACTGTAGCTTTTGATAGTTTATTTACCGTATATATGACACATATTATATGTACTTTTTGATATTTTATGTACAGTAGGTAATATATATTTACTGTACTTTTGGATATATTATTTACAGTATATAAAATGTAGTTGGTGTACATTTAGTTAATATTATATGTACAATACATGAAATATATTTACTGTGCATTTTGTTATTTTATGTACAGTATATAATATATGTTTTGTGTAGTTTTGATATTTTATGTAAATTATATAATATATATTTGGTGTAGTTTTTGATATTTTACATAGAGTGTGTAATAAATATTTACTGTACTTTTTGATATTTAATTTAGAGTATATAATATACATTTGGTGTAATTTTTGATATTTAATGTACAGTATATTAAATATAATTACTGTAGTTTTTGATAGTTTATTTACAGTATATATAACATATTTGGTGTACATTTTGATATTTTATGTACAGTATGTAATATATATTTACTGTATTTTGGATATTTAATTTAGAGTATGTAAAATGTATTTGGTGTACTTTTACTTAATATTATATGTAAAATATATGAAATATATTTACTGTGCATTTTGACATTTTATGTACAGTACATAATACATATTTGGTGTACTTTTGATATTTTATGTAAATTATATAATATATATTGTGTAGTTTTTGATATTTTACATAGTGTGTGTATAAATATTTACTGTACTTTTTTATATTTTATTTAGTGTATATAATATATATTTCGTGTAATTTTTGATATTTTATGTATAGTATGTTAAATATAATTACTGTAGTTTTTGATAGTCTATTTACCGTATATAAAACACATATTTGGTGTACACTTTGATATTTTATATACAGCTTGTAATATATATTTACTGTACCTTTGGATAGTTTATTTACAGTATATAAGATGTATTTGTTGTACTTTTAGTTAATATTATATGTACAATATATGAAATATATTTACTGTACTTTTTGATATTTTATGTACAGTATATAAGGTATATTTGGTGTCCTTTTGACATTTTATGTAAATTATATAATATATATTTGGTGTAGTTTGTGATATTTTACATAGGGTGTGTAATATATATTTACTGTACTTTTTGGTATTTTATTTACACTAAATAATATACATTTGGTGTAATTTTTGATATTTTTTGTACAGTATATTTATATAATTACTGTAGATTATGATACTTTATTTAGAGTATATATAACAAATATTTGTTGTACTTTTTGATATTTTATGTACAGTATGTGATATATATTCACTCTAATTTTTGATATATTATTTACACTATATAAAATGTATTTGGTGTACTTTTAGGTAATATTAAATGTACAATATATGAAATATATTTACTGTACATTTTGATATTTTATGTACAGTATATAAGATATATTTGGTGTCCTTTTGATATTTTATGTACATTATATAATATATATTTGGCATAGATTGTGATATATTACATAAGGTGTGTAATATATATTTACTGTAGTTTTTGATATTTTATTTACACTATATAAAATGTATTTGCTGTACTTTTAGTTAATATTATATGTACAATATATGAAATATATTTACTGTACTTTTTGATATTTTATGTACAGTATATAAGATATATTTGGTGTCCTTTTGATATTTTATGTAAATTATATAATATATATTTGGTGTAGTTTGTGATATTTTACATATGTTGTGTAATATATATTTACTGTACTTTTTGATATTTTATTTGCAGTATATTATACATTTGGTGTAATTTTTTATATTTTATGTACAGTATATGAAATATAATTATTGTAGTTTTTCATAGTTTATTTACAGTATATATAACACATATTTGGTGTACTTTTTGATATTGTATGTACAGTATGTAATATATATTCATCATAATTTTTGATATTTTATTTACACTATATAAAATGTATTTGGTGTACTTTTAGTTAATATTATATGTACAATATATGAAATATATTTACTGTACTTTGTGATATTTTATGTACAATATATAAGATATATTTGGTGTCCTTTTGATATTTTATGTAAATTATATAATATATATTTGGCATAGATTGTGATATTTTACATATGGTGTGTAATATATATTTACTGTACTTTTTGATATTTTATTTACACTATATAAAATGTATTTGCTGTACTTTTAGTTAATATTATATGTACAATATATGAAATATATTTACTGTACTTTTTGATATTTTATGTACAGTATATAAGATATATTTGGTGTCCTTTTGATATTTTATGTAAATTATATAATATATATTTGGTGTAGTTTGTGATATTTTACATAGGTTGTGTAACATATATTTACTGTACTTTTTGATATTTTATTTGCAGTATATTATACATTTGGTGTAATTTTTTATATTTTATGTACAGTATATTAAATATAATTATTGTAGTTTTTGATAGTTTATTTAGAGTATATATAACACATATTTGGTGTACTTTTTGATATTGTATGTACAGTATGTAATATATATTCATCATAATTTTTGATATTTTATTTACACTATATAAAATGTATTTGGTGTACTTTTAGTTAATATTATATGTACAATATATGAAATATATTTACTGTATTTTTGATATTTTATGTACGGTATATAAGATATATTTGGTGTCCTTTTGATATATTATGTAAATTATATAATATATATTTGGTGTATATTGTGATATTTTACATATGGGGTGTAATATATATTTACTGTACTTTTTGATATTTTATTTACACTATATAAAATGTATTTGGTGTACTTTTAGTTAGTATTATATATACAATATATGAAATATATTTACTGTAATTTTGATATTTTATGTACAGTATATAAGATATATTTGGTGTCCTTTTGATATTTTATGTGAATTATATAATATGTATTTGGTGTAGATTGTGATATTTTACATAGGGTGTGTAATATATATTTACTGTAATTTTTGGTATTTTATTTAAAGTAAATAATATACATTTGGTGTAATTTTTGATATCTTATGTACAGTATATTAAATATAATTACTGTAGTTTTTGATAGTTTATTTACAGTATATATAACACATATTTGGTGTACATTTTGATATTTTATGTATAGTATGTAATATATATTTACTGTACTTTTCAATATTTTATTTACAGTACATAAAATGTATTTGTTGTACTTTTAGTTAATATTATATGCAAAATATATGAAATATATTTACTGTACTTTTTGATATTTTATGTACAGTATAAAAGATATATTTGGTGTCCTTTAGATATATTATGTAAATTATATAATATATATTTGGTGTAGTTTTTGATATTTTACACAGGGTGTGTAATATAAATTTACTGTAATTTTTGATATTTTATTTACAGTATATTACACATTTGTTGTAATTTTTTATATTTTATGTACAGTATATTAAATATAATTATTGTAGTTTTTGATAGTTTATGTACAGTGTATATAACACATATTTGGTGTACTTTTTGATATTGTATGTACAGTATGTAATATATATTTACTGTACTTTTGATATTTTATTTATAGTACATAAAATGTATTTGGTGTACTTTTAGTTAATATTATATGCACAATATATGAAATATATTTACTGTACTTTTTGATATTTTTGGTACAGTATAGAAGATATATTTGGTGTCCTTTAGATATTTTATGTAAATTATATAATATATATTTGGTGTAGTTTTTGATATTTTACGTAAGGTGTGTAATATATATTTACTGTACTTTTTGATATTTTATTTACAGTATATTATACATTTGCTGTAGTTTTTTATATTTTATGTACAGGATATTAAATATAATTATTGTAGTATTTGATAGTTTATTTACAGTATATATAACACATATTTGGTGTACTTTTTGATATTGTATGTACAGGATGTAATATATATTTACTGTAATTTTGATATTTTATTTACAGTACATAAAATGAATTTGGTGTACTTTTAGTTAATATTACATGTACAATATATGAAATATATTTACTGTACTTTTTGATATTTTATGTATAATATATAAGATATATTTGGTGTCCTTTTGATATTTTATGTAAATTATATAATATATATTTGGTGTAGTTTTTGATATTTTACATAGGGTGTGTAATATATATTTACTGTACTTTTTGATATTTTATTTACAGTATATTATACCTTTGGTGTAATTTTTTATATTTCCTGTACAGTATATTAAATATAATTATTTTAGTTTTTGATAGCTTATTTACAGTATATATAACACATATTTGGTGTACATTTTGATATTTTATGTACATTATGTAATATATATTTACTGTAATTTTCGATATTTTATTTACAGTACATAAAATGTATTTGTTGTACTTTTAGTTAATATTATATGCACAATATATGAAATATATTTACTGTACTTTTTGATATTTTATGTACAGTATAAAAGATATATTTGGTGTCTTTAGATATTTTATGTAAATTATATAATATATATTTGGTGTAGTTTTCGATATTTTACTTAGGGTGTGTAGTATATATTTACTGTCCTTTTTGATATTTTATTTACAGTATATAATATACATTTGGTGTAATTTTTGATATTTTATATACAGTATATTATATATAATTGCTGTAGATTTTGATAGTTTATTTACCGTATACATAACACTTATTTGGTGTACTATTTTATATTTTATGTACTGTATGTAATATATATTTACTGTAATATTTGATATTTTATTTACACTATATAAAATGTATTTGGTGTACTTTTAATTAATATTATATGTACAATATAAGAAATATATTTACTGTATTTTTTGATATTTTATGTACAGTATATAATATATATTTGTTGTACTTTTGAAATTTTATGTAAATTATATAATATATATTTGTTGCAGTTTTTGATATTTTACATGGGGTGCGTAATATATATTTACTGTCCTTTTTCATACTTTATTTAGAGTATATTGTATACATTTGGTGTAATTTTTGATATTTTACGTACAGTGTATTAAATGTATTTACTGTCGTTTTGATAATTTATTTACAGTATATATAACACATCTTTGGTGTACTTTTTGATATTTTATGTACAGTATGTTATATATATTTACTGAAATTTTTGATATTTATTTACAGTATATAAAATGTATTTGGTGTACTTTTAGTTAATATTATATGTACAATATATGAAATATATTTACTGAACGTTTGATATTTTATGTACAGTATATAAGATATATTTGGTGCCTTTTTGATATTTTATGTAAATTATATAATATATATTTTTAGTTTTTGATATTTTACATAGAGTGTAATATATATTTACTTTCCTTTTTCATATTTTACTTACAGTATATAATATATATTTGGTGTAATTTTTGATATTTTATGTACAGTATATTAAATAAAATTACTGTCCTTTTTATAGTTTATTTACAGTATATATAACACATATTTGGTGTACTTTTTGATATTTTATGTAGACTATGTAATATATATTTACTGTACTTTTTGATATTTTATTTACAGTATATAAAATGTATTTGGTGTAATTTTAGTTAATATATGTTCAATACATGAAATATATTTACTTTATGTTTTGATATTTTATGTACAGTATATAAGATATATTTGGTGTCCTTTTGATATTTTATGTAAATTTTATAATATATATTTGGTGCCGTTTGTGATAATTTACATAGGGTGTGTAGTACATATTTACTGTCCTTTTAATATTTTATTTACAGTATATAATATACATTTTGTGTAATTTTTGATATTTTATATACAGTATATTAAATATAATTACTGTAGTTTTTGATAGTATATTTACATTATATATAACACATATTTGCTGTACTTTTTTATATTTTATGGACTGAATGTAATATATATTTACTGTACTTTTTGATATTTTATTTACAGTATATAAAATGTATTTGGTGTACTTTTAGTTAATATTATATGTACAATATATGAAATGTATTAACTGTACTTTCTGATAGGTTATGTACAGTATATAATATATATTTGTTGTACTTTTGATATTTTATGTAAATTATATAATATATAGTTGGTCTAGTTTTTGATATTTTACATAGGGTGCGTAATATGTATTTACTGTCCTTGCTCATATTTTATTTAGAGTATATAATATACATTTGGTATAAATTTTGATATTTTTTGTTCAGTATATTAAATGTAATTACTGTAGTTTTTGATGTTTTATTTACAGTATATATAACAAATCTTTGGTGTACTTTTTGATATTTTATGTACAGTATGTAATATATATTCACTGTACTTTCTGATATTTTATTTACAGTATATAAAATTTATTTGGTGTACTTAGTTAATATAATATGTACAATATATGAAATATATTTACTGTACTTTTTGATATTTTATGTACAGTATATAAGATATAATTTTTGTCTTTTTGGTATTTTACCTAAATTCTATAATATATATTTGTAGTTTTTAATATTTTACATAGAGTGTAATATATATTTACTGTCATTTTTGATATTTTATTAACAGTATATAGTATACATTTGGTGTAATTTTTGATATTTTATATACAGTATATTAAATACAATTACGGTAGTTTTTTATAGTTTATTTACAGTATATATAACACATATTTGATGTACTTTTTGATGTTTTATGTACAGTATGTAATATATATTTACTGTAATTTTTGATATTTTATTTACAGTATATAAAATGTATTTGGTGTACTTTTAGTTGATATTATATGTACAATATATGAAATATATTTACTGTACATAGTGATATTTTATGTACAGTATATAAGATATATTTGGTGTCCTTTTGATATTTTATGTAAATTATATAATATATATTTGGTGTAGTTTTTCATATTTTACATAGGGTGCGTAATATATATTTACTGTCATTTTTCATATTTTATTTAGGGTATATAATATACATTTGGTGTAAATTTTGATATTTTATGTACAGTATATTAAATGTAATTACTGTAGTTTTTGATAGTTTATTTACAGTATATATAACACATGTTTGGTGTACTTTGTGATATTTTATGTACACTATGTAATATATATTTACTGTAGTTTTTGATATTTTTCTTACAGTATATAAAATGTATTTGGTGTACTTTTAGTTAATATTATATGTACAAAATATGAAATATATTTACTGTAAATTTTGATATTTTATGTACAGTATATATGGTATATTTGGTGTCCTTTTGTTATTTTATGTAAATTATATAATATATATTCGGTGTAGTTTGTGATATTTTACACAGGGAGTGTAATATATATTTACTGTACTTTTTGATATTTTATTTACAGTAAATGTTATAGATTTGGAGTAATTTTTGATATTTTATTTACTGTATATTAAATATAATTACTGTAGTTTTTGATAGTATATTTACAGTATATATAACACATATTTGGTGTACTTTTTGATATTTTATGTACACTTTGTAATATATATTTACTGTATTTTTGATATTTTATTTACAGTATATAATATATATTTAGTGTACTTTTGATATGTTATGTAAATTATATAATATATATTTGGTGTAGTTTTTGATATTTTACATAGGGTGCGTAATATAGATTTACTGTCCTTTTTCATATTTTATTTAGAGTATATGATATACATTTGGTGTAATTTTTTATATTTTCAATACAGTATATTAAATGTAATTACTGTAGCTTTGATAGTTTATTTACAGTACATATAACACATATTTGGTGTACTTTTTGATATTTTCTGTACAGTATGTAATATATATTTACTGTACTTTTTGATATTTTATTTACAGTATATAAAATATATTTGGTGAACTTTTAGTTAATATTATATGTACAATATATGAAATATATTTACTGAAATTTTTGATATTTTATGTACAGTCTATAAGATATATTTGGTGTACTTTTGATATTTTATGTATATTATATAATATATATTTGCAGTTTTTGATATTTTACATAGAGTGTAACATATACTCACTATACTTTTTGATATTTTTTTACAGTATATAATATACATTTGGTGTAAATTTTGATATTTTATGTACACTACATTAAATATAATTACTGTAGTTTTTTATAGTTTATTTACAGTATATATAACACATATTTGGTGTACTGTTTGATATTTTATGTACAGTATGTAATACCTATTTACTGTACTTTTTGATATTTTATTTACACTATATAAAATGTATTTGGTGTACTTTTAGTTAATATTAAATGTACAGTATATGAAATATATTTACTGTACTTTTTGATATTTTATGTACAGTATGTAAGATATATTTGGTGTCCTTTTGATATTTTGTGTACATTATATAATATATATTTGGTGTAGTTTGTGTTATTTTACATAGTGTGTGTAATATATATTTACTGTACATTTTGATATTTTATTTACAGTATATAATATACATTTGGTGTAATTTTTGATATTTTATGTACAGTATATTAAATATAATTACTGTAGTTTTTGATAGTTTATTTACAGTATACATAACACATATTTGGTGTATTTTTTGATATTTTATGTACTGTATGTAATATATATTTACTGAACATTTTGATATTTTATTTACAGTATATAAAATGTACTTATTGTACTTTTAGTTAATATTGTATGTACAATATTTGAAATATATTTAATGTACTTGATATTTTATGTACAGTATATAAGATACATTTGGTGTCCTTTTGATATGTTATGTATATTCTATAATATATATTTGGTGTAGTTTTTGATATTTTACATAGGGTGTGTCATATATATTAACTGTACTTTTTGATATTTTATTTACAGTATATAATATACATTTTGTGTAATTTTTGATATTTTATTTACAGTATATTAATTATAATTACTGCAGTTTTTGATAGTTTATTTACAGTATATATAACACATATTTGGTGTACTTTTTGATATTTTATGTACTGTATGTAATATACATTTACTGTAATTTTTGATATGTTATTTACAGTATATAAAATGTATTCGGTGTACTTTTAGTTAATATTATATGTACAATATATGAAATATATTTACTGTACATTTTGATATTTTATGTACAGTATATAAGGTATATTTGGTGTCCTTTTGATATTTTATGTAAATTATATAATATATATTTGGTGTAGTTTGTGATATTTTACATAGGGTGTGTAATATATATTTACTGTACTTTTTGATATTTTATTTACTGTAAATAATATACATTTGGTGTAATTTTTGATATTTTATTTACATTATATTAAATATAATTACTATAGCTTTTGATAGTTTATTTAGGGTATATATAAAACATATTTGGTGTACTATTTGTTATTTTATGAACAGTATGTAATATATATTTGCTGTACTTTTTGATATTTAATTTACAGTATATAAAATGTATTTGGTGTACTTTTAGTTAATGTTACATATACAATATATGAAATATATTTACTGTACTTTTTGATATTTTACGTACAGTATATAAGATATATTTGTTGTCCTTTTAATATTTTATGTAAATTTATAATATATATTTGGTGTAGATTGCGATATTTTACATGTGGTGTGTAATATATATTTACTGTATTTTTGATATTTTATTTACAGTAAATAACGTACATTTGGTGTAATTTTTGATATTTTATGTACAGTATATTAAATATAATTACTGTAGTTTTTGACAGTTTATTTAGAGTATATATAACACATATTTGGTGTACTTTTTGATGTTTTATGTACAGTATGTAATATATATTTACTGTAATTATTGATAATTTATTTACAGTATATAAAATGTATTCGGTGTACTTTTAGTTAATATTATATGTACAATATATGAAATATATTTACTGTACATTTTGATATTTTACGTACAGTATATAAGATAACTTTGGTGTCCTTTTGATATTTTATGTAAATTATATAATATATATTTGGTGTAGTTTGTGATATTTTACATAGGTTGTGTAATATATATTTACTGTACTTTTTGGTATTTTATTTGCAGTATATTATACATTTGGTGTAATTTTTTATATTTTATGTACAGTATATTAAATATAATTATTGTAGTTTTTGATAGTTTATATACAGTATATATAACACATATTTGGTGTACTTTTTGATATTGTATGTACAGTATGTAATATATATTCACTGTAATTTTCGATATTTTATTTACACTATATAAAATATATTTGGTGTACTTTTAGTAAATATTATATGTACAATATATGAAATATATTCACTGTACTTTTTGATATTTTATGTACAGTATATAAGATATATTTGGTGTCCTTTTGATATTTTATGTAAATTATATAATATATATTTGGTGTATATTGTGATATTTTACATATGGTGTGTAATACATATTTACTGTCCTTTTTGATATTTTATTTACACTATATAAAATGTATTTAGTGTACTTTTAGTTAGGATTATATGTACAATATATGAAATACATTTACTGAATTTTTGATATTTTATGTACTCTATATAAGATATATTTGGGGTCCTTTTGATATTTTATGTAAATTATATAATATATATTTGGTGTAGATTGTGATATTTTACATATGGTGTGTAATATATATTTACTATAATTTTTGAAATTTTCTTTACACTAAATAAAATGTGTTTGGTGTAATTTTAGTTAATATTATATGTACAATATATGAAATATATTTACTGTACTTTTTGATATTTTATATACAGTATATAAGATATATTTGGTGTCCTTTTGATATTTTATGTAATTTATATAATATATATTTGGTGTAGATTGTGATATTTTACATATGGTGTGTAATATATATTTACTGTACTTTTTGATATTTTATTTACAGTAAATAAAATACATTTGGTATAATTTTTGATATTTTATGTACAGTATATTAAATATAATTACTGTAGTTTTTATAGTTCATTTAGAGTATATATAACACATATTTGGTGTACTATTTCATATTTTATGTACTGTATGTAATATATATTTACTGTAATTTTTGATATTTTATTTACAGTATATAAAATGTATTTGTTGTACATTTAGATAATATTATATGTACAATATATGAAATATATTTTCTGTACATTTTGATATTTTATGTACAGTATGTAAGGTATATTTGGTGTCCTTTTGATATTTTATGTAAATTATATAATAAATATTTGGTGTATTTTGTGATATTTTACATAGGGTGTGTAATATATATTTACTGTACTTTTTGATATTTTATTTACAGTAAATAATATACATTTGGTGTAAATTTTGATATTTCATTTACAGTATATTAAATATAATTACTGTAGCTTTTGATAATTTATTTAGTGTACACATAACACATATTTGGTGTACTTTTTGTTATTTTATGTTCAGTATGTAATATATATTTACTGTACTTTTTGATATTTAATTTAAAGTATATAAAATGTATTTGGTGTACTTTTAGTTAATGTTATATGTACAATATATGAAATATATTTACTGTACATTTTGATATTTTATGTACTGTATATAAGATATATTTGGGGTCCTTTTGATATTTTATGTAAATTATATAATATATATTTGGTGTTGATTGTGATATTTTACATATGGTATGTAATATATATTTACTATAAATTTGATATTTTATTTACAGTATATAAAATGTATTTGGTGTACTTTTAGTTAATATTATATGTACAATATATGAACTATATTTACTGTACTTTGTGATATTTTATGTACAGTATGTAAGATATATTTGGTGTCATTTTCATATTTTATGTAAATTATATAATGTATATTTGGTGTAGTTTTCGATATTTTACCTAGGGTGTGTAGTATATATTTACTGCCTTTTTGATATTTTATTTACAGTATATATTATACATTTGGTGTAATTTTTGGCATTTTATGTACAGTATATTAAATATAATTACTGTAGGTTTTCATAGTTTATTTACAGTATATATAACACATATTTGGTGTACTTTTTGATATTTTATGTACATTATGTAATATATATTTACTGTACTTTTTGATATTTAATTTACAGTATATAAAATGTATTTGGTGTACTTTTAATTAATATTATATGTACAATATATGAAATATATTTACTGTATATTTTGATACTTTATGTAGAGTATATAAGGTATATTGGGTGTCCTTTTGATATTTTATGTAAATTACATTATATATATTTGGTGTAGTTTGTGATATTTTACATAGGGTTTGTAATATATATTTACTGTACTTTTTGGTATTTTATTTACAGTAAATAACATACATTTGGTGTAATTTTTGATATTTTATGTACAGTATATTAAGATAATTACTGTAGTTTTTGATAGTTTATTTACAGTATATATAAAAAATATTTGGTGTACATTTTGATATTTTATGTACAGTATGTGATATATATTCACTGTAATTTTTGATATTTTATTTACACTATAAAATGTATTTGGTGTACTTTTAGTTAATATTATATGTACAATATATGAAATATATTTACTGTAGTTTTTGATATTTTACGTACAGTATATAAGATATATTTGGTGTCTTTCCGATATTTTTTGTAAATTGTATAATAAATATTTCGTGTAACTTTTGATATTTTACATAGGGTGTGTAATATATATTTACTGTATTTTGGATATTTTATTTACACTATATAATCTACATTTGGAGTAAATTTTGATATTTTATTTACAGTATATTAAATATAACTACTGTAGTTTTTGATAGTTTATTTACAGTATATATTCCACGTATTTGGTGTACTTATTGATATTTTATGTACAGTATGTAATATATATTTTCTGAACTTTTTGATACTTTATTTACAGTATATCAAATGTATTTGGAGTACTTTTAGTTAATATTATATGTACAATATATGAAATATATTTACAGTAATTTTTGATATTTTATTTACAGTATATAATATATATTTGGTGTACTTTTGATATTTTATGTAAATTATATAATATATATTTGGTGTAGTTTTTGATATTTTACATAGTGTGCGTAATATAGATTTACTGTCCTTTTTCATATTTTTTTTAGAGTATATGATATACATTTGGTGTAATTTTTGATATTTTATAGAGAGTATATTAAATGAAATTACTGTAGTTTTTGATAGTTTATTTATAGTATATATAACACATATTTGGTGTACTTTTTGATATATTATGTACAGTATATAATATATATTTACTGTACTATTTGATATTTTATTTACACTATATAAAATATATTTGGTCTACTTTTAGTTAATATTATATGTACAATATATGAAATATATTTACTGTACTTTTTGATATTTTAAGTACGGTGTATAAGATATATATGGTGTACATTTGATATTTCATGTAAATTATATAATATATATTGGCAGTTTTTGATATTTTACATAGAGTGTAATACATATTTACTCTCTTTTTCATATTTTTTTACAGTATATAATATACATTGGGTGTAATTTTTGATATTTTATGTACAGTATATTGAATATAATTACTGTAGTTTTTGATAGTTTATTTAGAGTTTATATAACACATATTTGGTGTACATTTTGATATTTTATGCACAGTATGTAATATATATTTACTGTACATTTTGATATTTTATTTACAGTATATAAAATGTATTTGGTGTACTTTTAGTTAATATTATACGTACAATATATGAAATATATTTACTGTACGTTTTGATATTTTATGTACAGTATATAAGATATATTTGGTGTCCTTTTGATATTTTATGTAAATTATATAGTATATATTTGGTGTAGTTTCTAATATTTTACATAGGGTGTGTAATATATATTTACTGTCCTTTTTGATATTTTATTTACAATATATAATATACATTTGGTGTAATTTTTGATATTTTATGTACAGTATATTAAATATAATTACAGTAGATTTTGATAGTTTATTCACCGTATATATAACACATATTTGGTGTACTTTTTGATATTTTATGTACAGTATGTATTATATATTTACTGTATTTTCTGATATTTTATTTACAGTATATAAAATGTATTTGGTGTAATTTTAGTTAATATTATATGTACAATATATGAAATATATTTACTGTAGTTTTTGATATTTTATGTACAGTATATAAGATATATTTGGTGTCCTTCCGATATTTTTTGTAAATTATATAATATATATTTGGTGTAATTTTTGATATTTTACTTAGGGTGTGTAATATATATTTACTGTATTTTGCATATTTTATTTACACTATATAATGCACATTTGGAGTAATTTTTGATATTTTATGTACAGTATATTAGATATAATTACTGTAGTTTTTGATAGTTTATTTACAGTATATATAACACATATTTGGTGTACTTTTTGGTATTTTATGTACAGTATGTAATATATATTTACTGCATTTTTGATATTTAATTTACACTATATAAAATGTATTTCGTGTACTTTCAGTTAATATTATATGTACAAAATATGAAATATATTTACTGTATTTTTGATATTTTATGTAGAGTATATAAGATATATTTGGTGTCCTTTTGATATTTTATGTAAATTATATGATACATATTTGGTGTAGTATTTTATATTTTACATAGTGTGTGTCATATATATTTACTGTCCTTTTTGATATTTTATTTACAGTATATAATATACATTTGGTATAATTTTTGATATTTTATGTACAGTATATTAAATATAATTACTGTAGTTTTTGATAGTTTATTTACAGTATATGTAACACATATTTAGTGTACTTTTTGATATTTTAAGTACAGTATGTAAAATATATTTACTGTATGTTTTGATAGTTTATTTACAGTGTATAAAATGTGTTTGGTGTCCTTTTAGATAATATTATATGTACAATATATGAAATATATATACTGTACATTTTGATATTTTATGTACACTATATAAGATATATTTGGTGTCCTTTTGATATTTTATGTAAATTATATAATATATATTTGGTGTAGTTTTTGATATTTTACATAGGGTGTGTAGTATATATTTTCTGTATTTTTGATATTTTATTTGCAGTATATATTATACATTTGGTGTAATTTTAGGTATTTTATGTACAGTATATTAAATATAATTACTGTAGATTTTGATAGTGTATTTACAGTATATATAACACATATTTGGTGTACTTTTTGATATTTTATGTACAGTATGTAATATATATTTACTAAACTTTTTGATATTTAATTTACAGTATATAAAATGTATTTGGCGTACTTTTAGTTAATATTATATGTACAATATATGAAATATATTTACTGTACCTTTTGATATTTTATGTACAGTATATAAGATATATTTGGTGTCCTTTTGATAATTTATGTAAATTATATAATATATATTTGGTGTAGTTTTTGATATTTTACATAGTGTGTGTCATATATATTTACTGTCCTGTTTGATATTTTATTTACAGTATATAATATACATTTGGTGTAATTTTTGATATTTTATATACTGTATATTAAATATAATTTCAGTAGTTTTTGAGAGTTTATTTACAGTATATATAACACATATTTGGTTTACTTTTTGATATTTTATGTACAGTATGTAATATATATTTACTGTACATTTTGATATTTTATTTACAGTATATAAAATGTATTTGGTGTACTTTTAGTTAATATTATATGTACAATATATGAAATATATTTACTGTACTTTTTGATATTTTATCTACACTATATAAGATATATATGGTGTCATTTTCATATTTTATGTAAATTATATAATGTATATTTGGTGTAGTTTTTCATATATTACATAGGGTGTGTAGTATATATTTACAGTCTTTTTGATATTTTATTTACAGTTTATATTATACATTTGGTGTAATGTTTGGCATTTTATGTACAGTATATTAAATATAATTACTGTAGATTTTCATAGTTTATTTACAGTATATATAGCACATATTTGGTGTACTTTTTGATAATTTATGTACAGTCTGTAATATATATTTATTGTAATTTTTGATATTTTATTTACAGTATATGAAATGTATTTGGTGTACTTTTAGTTAATATTATATGTACAATATATGAAATATATTTACTGTACTTTTTGATATTTTATGTACAGTATATAAGTTATATTTCGTGTCCTTTTGATATTTTATGTAAATTATATAATATACATTTGGTGTAGTTTGTGATATTTTACATAGGGTGTGTAATATATATTTACTGTAATTTTTGATATTTTATTTAGAGTAAATAATATACATTTGGTGTAATTTTTGATATTTTATGTACAGTATATTAAATATAATTACTGTAGTTTTTGATAGTTTATTTACAGTATATATAACATATATTTAGTTTACTTTTTGATATTTTATGTACAGTATGTAATATATATTTACTGTGTTTTGGATATTTTATTTACAGTATATAAAATGTATTTGGTGTACTTTCAGTTAATATTATATGTACAATATATGAAATGTATTTACTGTACATTATGATATTTTATGTACAGTATATAAGGTATATTTGGTGTCCTTTTGATACTTTATGTAAATTATATAATATATATTTGGTGTAGATTGTGATATTTTACATAGGGTGTGTAATATATATTTACTGTAATTTTTGATATTTTATTTAGAGTAAATAATATACATTTGGTGTAATTTTTGATATTTTATGTACAGTATATTAAATATAATTAGTGTAGTTTTTGATAGTTTATTTACAGTATATATAACACATATTTGGTATACTTTTTGATATTTTACGTACAGTATGTAATATATATTTACTGTACTTTTTGGTATTGTATTTACAGTATATAAAATGTATTTGGTGTACTTTTAGTTAATATTATATGTACAATATATGAAATATATTTACTGTACATTATGATATTTTATGTACAGTATATAAGGTATATTTGGTGTCCTTTTGATATTTTATGTAAATTATATAATATATATTTGGTGTAAATTGTGATATTTTACATAGGGTGTGTAATATATATTTACTGTACTTTTTGATATTTTATTTACAGTAAATAATATACATTTGGTGTAAATTTTGATATTTTATTTACAGTATATTAAATATAATTACTGTAGTTTTTGATAGTTTATTTACAGTATATATGATACATATTTGGTGTACTTCTTGATATTTTATGTACAGTATGTAATATATATTTACTGTAATTTTTGATATTTTATTTACACTATATAAAATGTATTTGTTGTACTTTTAGTTAATATTATATGTACAATATATGAAATAAATTTACTGTACTTTTTGATATTTTATGTACAGTATATAAGATATATTTGGTTTCCTTTTGATATTTTATGTAAATTAAATAATATATATATGGTGTAGATTGTGATATTTTACATATGGTGCGTAATATATATTTACTGTACTTTTTGATATTTTATTTACAGTATATAATATACATTGGGTGTAATTTTTGATATTTTATGTACAGTATATTAAATATAATTGCTGTAGATTTTATAGTTTAGTTATAGTATATATAACACATATTTGGTGTACTTCTTGATATTTTCTGTACAGTATGTAATACATATTTACTGTACTTTTTGTTATTTTATTTGCACTATATAAAATGTATTTGGTGTACTTTTAGTTAATATTATATGTACAATATATGAAATATATTTACTGTACTTTCTCATATTTTATGTACAGCATATAAGATATATTTGGTGTCCTTTTGATATTTTATTTAAATTATATAATATATATATGGTGTAGATTGTGATATTTCACGTATGGTGTGTAATATATATTTACTGTACTTTTTGATATTTTATTTACAGTAAATAGTATACATTTGGTGTAATTTTTGATATTTTATGTACAGTATACTAAATATAATTATTGTAGTTTTTGATAGTTTATTTACAGTATATATAACACATATATGGTGTACATTTTGATATTTTATGTACATTATGTAATATATATTTACTGTACAATTGGATAGTTATTTATAGTATATAAAATGTATTTGGTGTACTTTAAGTTAATATTATATATACATTATATGAAACATATTTACTGTACTTTTTGATGTTTTATGTACAGTATATAATATCTATTTGGTGTACTTTTGATATTTTATGTAAATTATATAATATATATTTGGCGTAGTTTTTGATATTTTACATAGGGTGTGTAATATATATTTACTGTAATTTTAGATTTTTTTTACAGTGTATAGTACGCATTTCGTGTATTTTTTGATATTTTATGTACAGTATATTAAATATAATTACTGTAGTTTTTCATAGTTTATTCACAGTATATATAACACATATTTGGTGTACTTTTTACATTTTGATATTTTATTTACAGTATATAAAATGTATTTGGTGTACTTTTAGTTAATATTATATGAACAATATATGAAATATATTTAAGGTACTTTTTGATATTTTATGTACAGTAAAGAAGCTGTATTTGGTGTCCGTTTGATATTTTATGTCAATTATATAATATATATTTGGTGTAGTTTTTGATATTTTACATAGGGTGTGTAATATATATTTACTGTCCTTTTTGATATTTTATTTACAGTATATAATATACATTTGGTGTAATTTTTGATATTTTATGTACATTACATTAAATATAATTTCTGCAGTGTTTGATAGTTTATTTACAGTATATATAACACATATTTGGTGTACTTTTTGATATTTTATGTACATTATGTAATATATATTTACTGTACTTTTTGATATTTTATTTACACTATATAAAATATATTTGGTGTACTTTTAGTTAACATTATATGTACAATATATGAAATACATTTGCTGTACTTTTTGATATTTCATGTACAGTATATAATATATATTTGGTGCCCCTTTCATATTTTATGTCATTTATATAATATACATTTGGTGTAATTTTTGATATTTTATGTACAGTACATTAAATATAATTACTGCAGTTTTTGATAGTTTATTTACAGTATATATAACACATATTTGGTGTACATTTTTATATTTTATGTACATTATGTAATATATATTTACTGTAATTTTGATATTTCATTTACAGTATATAAAATGTATTTGGTGTACTTTTAGTTAATATTATAAGTACAATATTTGCAATACATTTACTATACTTTTTGATATTTTATGTACATTATATAAAATATATTTGGTGTACTTTGATATTTTATGTAAATTATATAATATATATTTGGTGTAGTTTTTGATATTTTACATAGAGTGTGTAATATATATTTACAGTAATTTTAGATTTTTTTACAGTATATAGCATACATTTCGTGTAATTTTTGTTATTTTATGTACAGCATATAATATATATTTGGTGTACATTTGATATTTTATGTAAATTATATAACATACATTTGGTGTAGTTTTTGATATTTTACATAGAGTGTGTAATAAATATTTACTGTACTATTTGATATTTTATTTACAGTATATAATATGCATTTAGTGTAATTTTTGATATTTTACGTACAGTATATTAAATATAATTATTGTAGTTTTTATGGTTTATTTACAGTATATACAAAACATATTTGGTGTACTTTTTGATATTTTGTGTACAGTATGTAATATATATTTACTGTACTTTTGGATATTTTATTTACAGTATATAAAATGTATTTGGTGTACTTTCAGTTAATATTATATGTACAATATTTGCAATATATTTACTGTACTTTTTGATATTTTATGTACAGTATATAATATATATGTGGTGTACTTTTGATATTTTATGTAAATTATATAACATATATTTGGTGTAGTTTTTGGTATTTTATATAGAGTGTGTAATATATATTTACTGTCGTTTTTCATATTTTATTTACAGTATATAATATGCATTTAGTGTAATTTTTGATATTTTATGTACAGTATATAATATATATTTGGTGTCCTTTTGATATTTTATGTAAATTATATAATATATATTTGGTGCAGTTTTTGATATTTTACGTAGAGTGTGTAATAAATATTTACTGTACTATTTGATATTTTATTTACAGTATATAATATGCATTTAGTGTAATTTTTGATATTTTATGTACAGTGTATTAAATATAATTACTGTAGTCTTTTTAGTTTATTTACAGTATATATAACACATATTTGGTGTACTTTTTGATATTTTATGTACAGTATGTAATATATATTTACTGTACTATTGGATAATTTATATACAGTGTATAAAATGTATTTGGTGTACTTTTAGTTAATATTATATGTACAATATATGAAATATATTTACTGGACTTTTTGATATTTTATGTACAGTATATAATATCAATTTGTTGTACTTTTGATATTTTATGTAAATTAGATAATATATATTTGGTGTAGTTTTTGATATTTTACATAGAGTGTGTAATATATATTTTCTGTAACTTTAGATTTTTTTTATAGTATATAGTATACATTTCGTGTAATTTTTGATATTTTATGTACAGTATATTAAATATAATTACTGTAGTTTTTGATTGTTTATTTACAGTATATATAACACATATTTGGTGTACTTTTTGATATTTTATGTACAGTATGTAATATATATTTACTGTGCTTTTGGATATTTTATTTACAGTAGACGAAATGTATTTGGTGTACTTTCAGTTAATGTTATATATACAATATATGAAATAGGTTTACTGTGCATTTTGATATTTTATGTACAGTATATAATATATATTTTGTGTACTTTTGATATTTTATGTAAATTATATAACATGTATTTGGTGGTTTTTGATATTTTACATAGAGAGTGCAATAAATATTTGCTGTACTATTTCATATTTTATTTACAGTATATAATATGCATTTAGTGCAATTTTTGATATTTTATGTACAGTATATTAAATATAATTACTGTAGTTTTTGATAGCTTATTTACAGTATATGTAACACATATTTTGTGTACTTTTTGATATTTTATGTACAGTATGTAATATATATTTACTGTACTTTTAGATTTTTTTTACAGTATATACAATGTACTTAGTGTACTTTATTAAATATTATATGTACAATATATGAAATATATTTACTGTACATTTTCATATTTTATGTACAGTATATAAAATATATTAAGTGTACTTTTGATATTTTATGTAAATTATAAAATATATTTTTTGTGTAGTGTTTGATGTTTTAAATAGAATGTGTAATATATTTTTACTGTAGTTTTTGATATTTTATTTACAGTATATAATATACTTTTTGTGTAATATTTGATATTTTATGTACAGTATATTAAATATAATTACTGTAGTTTTTATAGTTTATTTTCAGTATATATAACACATATTTGGTGTACTTTTTGATATTTTATGTACAGTTTGTAATATATATTTACTGTACTTTTGGATATATTATTTACAGTATATAAAATATATTTGGTGTACGTTTAGTTAATATTATATGTACTATATTTGCAATATATTTACTGTACTTTTTGATATTTTATGTACAGTATATAATATATATTTGGTGTACATTTGATATTTTATGTAAATTATATAATATATATTTGGCGTAGTTCTTGATATTTTACATGGAGTGTGTAACATATATTTTCTGTAATTTTAGATTTTTTTTACAGTATATAGTATACATTTCGTGTAATTTTTGATATTTTATGTACAGTATATTAAATATAATTACTGTAATTTTTGATTGTTTATTTACAGTATATATAACACATATTTGGTGTAGTTTTTGATAGTTTACATAGAGTGTGTAATAAATATTTACTGTACTATTTGATATTTTATTTACAGTATATAATAAGCATTTAGTGTAATTTTTGATATTTTATGTACAGTATATGAAATATAATTGCTGTAGCTTTTATAGTTTATTTACAGTACATATAACACATATTTGGTGTACTTTTTGATATTTTATGTACAGTATGTAATATATATTTACTGTACTACTGGATATTTTATTTACTGTATATAAAATGTATTTGGTGTACTATTAGTTAATATTATATGTACAATATATGAAATATATTTACTGGACTTTTTAATATTTTATGTACAGTATATAATCTCTATTTGGTGTACTTTTGATATTTTATGTAAATTATATAATATATATTTGGCGTAGTTTTTGATATTTTTCATAGAGTGTGTAATATATATTTACTGTAACTTTAGATTTTTTTTACAGTATATATTATACATTTCGTGTAATTTTTGATATTTTATGTGCAGTATATTAAATATAATTACTGTAGCTTTTGATTGTTTATTTACAGTATATATAACACATATTTGGTGTACTTTTTGGTATTTTTTGTAGAGTATGTAATATATATTTACTGTGCTTTTGGATATTTTATTTTCAGTATATAAAATGTTTTTGGTGTACTTTATTTAATACTATATGTACACTATATGAAATAGATTTACTGTACATTTTCATATTTTATGTACAGTATATAAAATATATTAAGTGTACTTTTGATATTTTGTTTAAATTATAAAGTATATTTTTGGTGTAGTTTTTGATATTTTAAAAAGAATGTGTAATATATATTTACCGTGATTTTTGATATTTTATTTACACTATATAATATACATTTTGTGTAATTTTTGATATTGTATGTACAGTGTATTAAATATAGTTACTGTAGTTTTTATAGTTTATTCACAGTATATATAACACCTATTTGGTGTACTTTTTGATATTTTATGTACAGTATGTAATATATATTTACTGTTCTTTTGGATATTTTATTTACAGTATATAAAATGTATTTTTGTACTTTTAGTTAATATTATATGTACAATATTTGCAATATATTTACTGTCCTTTTTGATATTTTATGTACAGTAAATAATATATATTTGGTGTAGTTTTGATATTTTATGTAAATTATATAATATATATTTGGCGTAGTTTTTGATAATTTGCATAGTGTGTGTAATATATATTTACTGTAATTTTAGATTTTATTTACAGTATATGGTATACATTTCGTGTAATTTTTGATATTTTATGTACAGTAAATAATATATATTTGGTGTACTTTTGATAGTTTATGTAAATTATATAACATATATTTGGTGTAGTTTTTGATATTTTACATAGAGTGTGTTATAAATATTTACTGTAATATTTGATATTTTATTTACAGTATATAGCATGCATTTAGTTTAATTTTTGATATTTTATGTACATTATATTAAATATAATTACTGTAGTTATTATAGTTTATTTAGAGTATATATAACACATATTTGGTGTACTTTTTGATATTTTATGTACAGTATGTAATATATATTTACTGTACTATTGGATATTTTATTTACAGAATAAAAAACGTATTTGGTGTTCCTTTAGTTAATATTATATGTACAATATATGAAATATATTTACTGTACTTTTTGATATTTTATGTACTGTATATAGTATCTATTTGGTGTACTTTTTATATTTTCTGTAAATTAGATAATATATATTTGACGTAGTTTTTGATATTTTACATAGAGTGTGTAATATATATTTACTGTAACTTTAGATTTTTTTACAGTATATAGTATACATTTCGTGTAATTTTTGATATTTTATGTACAGTATATTAAATACAATTACTGTAGTTTTTGATTGTTTATTTACAGTATATATAACACATATTTGGTGTACATTTTGATATTTTATGTACACTATGTAATATATATTTACTGTGCTTTTGGATATTTAATTTACAGTACGTAAAATGTATTTGGTGTACTTTCAGTTAATGTTATATGTACAATATATGAAATAGGTTTAGTGTGCATTTTGATATTTTATGTACAGTATATAATATATATTTTGCGTACTTTTGATATTTTATCTAAATTATATAACATGTATTTGGTGTAGTTTTTGATATATACATAGAGCGTGTAATAAATATTTGCTGTACTATTTGATATTTTATTTACAGTATATAATATGCATTTAGTGTAATTTTTGATATTTTATGTACAGTATATTAAATATAATTACTATAGTTTTTGATAGCTTATTTACAGTATATATAACACATATTTTGTGTACTTTTTGATATTTTATGTACAGTATGTAATATATATTTACTGTACTTTTGGAAATTTTTTTTACAGTATATAAAATGTATTTGGTGTACTTTATTAAATATTATATGTTCAATATATGAAATATATTTACTGTACATTTTCATATTTTATGTACAGTATATAAAATATATTAAGTGTACTTTTGATATTTTATGTAAATTATAATATATATTTTTGGTGTAGTGTTTAATATTTTAAATAGAATGTGTAATATATATTTACTGTAATTTTTGTTATTTTATTTACAGTATATAATATACATTTTGTGTAATTTTTGATATTTTATGTACAGTATATTAAATATAATTACTGTAGCTTTCATAGTTTATTTACAGTATATATAACACATATTTGGTGTACTTTTTGCATTTTGATATTTTATTTACAGTATATAAAATGTATTTTGTGTACTTTTAGTTAATGTTATATGTACAATATATGAAATGTATTTACTGTACTTTTTGATATTTTATGTACAGTATATAAGTTATATTTGGTGTCCTTTTGATATTTTATGTAAATTATATAATATATATTCGGTGTAGATTTTGATATTTTACATTGGGTGTGTAGTATATATTTACTGTCCTTTCTGATATTTTATTTACAGTATATAATATACGTTTGGGGTAATTTTTGATATTTTATGTACAGTATATTAAATATAAGTACTGTAGTTTTTGATAGTTTATTTACAGTATATATAACACATGTTTGGTGTACTTTTTGATATTTTATGTACAGTATGTAATATATATTTACTGTACTTTTTGATATCTTATTTACAGTATATAAAATGTATTTGGTGTACTTTTAGTTAATATTATATGAACAATATATGAAATATATTTACTGTACATTTTGATATTTTATGTACAGTAAAGAAGATGTATTTCGTGTCCCTTTGATATTTTTTCTAAATTATATAATATATCTTTGGTGTAGTTTTTGATATTTTACATAGGGTGTCTAATATAAATTTACTGTACTTTTTGATATTTTATTTACAGTATATAATATACATTTGGTGTAATTTTGGATGTTTTATGTACAGTATATTAAATATAATTGCGGCAGTGTTTGATAGTTCATTTACAGTATATATAACACATATTTGGTGTACTTTTTGGTATTTCATGTACAGTATGTAATATATATTTACTGTACTTTTTGATATTTTATTTACACTATATAAAATATATTTGGTGTACTTTTAGTTAACATTATATGTACAATATATGAAATATATTTGCTGTACTTTTTGATATTTCATGTACAGTATATAATATATATTTGGTGTCCTTTTTATATTTTATGTCAATTATATAATATATATTTGGTGTAGTTTTTGATATTTTACACAGAGTGTAATATGTATTTACTGTCCTTTTTCATATTTTATTTAGAGTATATAATATACATTTGGTGTAATTTTTGCTATTTTAAGTACAGTATATTTAATATAATTACTGTAGTTTTTGATAGTTTATTTACAGTATATAACACATATTTGGTTTACTTTTTGATATTTTATGTAGAGTATGTAATATATATTTACTGTATTTTGATATTTTATTTAGAGTATATAAAATGAATTTGGTGTAGTTTTAGTTAATATTATATGTACAATATATGAAATATATTTACTGTATTTTGATATTTTATGTACAGTATATAAGATATATTTGGTGTCCTTTTGATATTTTATGTAAATAATATAATATATATTTGGTGTAGTTTTTGATATTTTACATAGGATGTGTCATATATATTTACTGTCCATTTACATATTTTATTTAGAGTTTATAATATACATTTGGTGTAATTTTTGATATTTTATGTACAGTATATTAAATAAAATTACTGTATTTTGTGATTGTTAATTTACAGATTATATAACACATATTTGGTGTACTTTTTGATATTTTATGTACAGTATGTAACATATATTTACTGTACTTTTTGAAATTTTATTTACAGTATATAAAATGTATTTGGTGAACTTTTAGTTAATATTATATGAACACTATATGAAATATATTTACTGTACTTTTTGATATTTTATGTACAGTAAAGAAGATATATTTGGGGTCCTTTTGGTATTTTTTCTAAATTATATAATATATGTTTGGTGTAGTTTTTGATACTTTACATAGGGTGTGTCATATATATTTACTGTCTTTTTGATATTTTATTTACAGTATATAATAAACATTTGGTGTCATTATTGATATTTTATGTACAGTATATTAAATATAATTACTGTAGTTTTTCATAGTTTATTTACAGTATATATAACACATATTTGGTGTACTTTTTACATTTTGATATTTTATTTACAGTATATAAAATGTATTTGGTGTACTTTTAGTTAATATTATATGAACAATTTATGAAATATATTTACTGTACTTTTTGATATTTTATGTACAGTAAAGAAGATGTATTTGGTGTCCTTTTGATATTTTATGTCAATTATATAATATATATTTGGTGTAGTTTTTGATATTTTACATAGGGTGTGTAATATATATTTACTGTACTTTTTGATATTTTATTTACAGTATATAATATACATTTGGTGTAATTTTTGATATTTTATGTACATTACATTAAATATAATTCCTGCAGTGTTTGATAGTTTATTTACAATATATATAACACATATTTGGTGTACTTTTTGGTATTTTATGTACAGTATGTAATATATATTTACTGTACTTTTTGATATTTAATTTACACTATATAAAATACATTTGGTGTACTTTTAGTTAATATTATATGTACAATATATGAAATACATTTGCTATACTTTTTGATATTTCATGTACAGTATATAATATATATTTGGTGTCCTTTTGATATTTTATGTCAATTATATAACATATATTTGGTGTAGTTTTTGATATTTTACACAGAGTGTAATAGGTATTTACTGTCCTTTTTCATATTTTATTTACATTATATAATATATATTTGGTGAAATTTTTGATATATTATGTACAGTACATTAAATATAATTACTGCAGTTTTTGATAATTACAGTATATACAACACATATTTGGTGTACTTTTTGATATTTTATGTACAGTATGTAATATATATTTACTGTAATTTTTGATATTTTATTAAAAGTATATAAAATGTATTTGTTGTACTTTTAGTTAATATTATATGTACAATATATGAAATATATTTACTGGAGTTTTTATTATTTTACGTACAGTATATAGGATATATTTGGTGTCCTTCCGATATTTTTTGTAAATTATATAATATATATTTGGTGTAAATTTGGATATTTTACATAGTGTGTGTAATATATATTTACTGTATTTTGGATATTTTATTTACACTATATAATGTACATTTCAAGTAATTTTTGATATTTTATGTACAGTATATTGAATATAATTACTGTAGTTTTTGATAGTTTATTTACAGTATATATAACACATATTTGGTGAACTTTTTCATATTTTATGTACAGTATGTAATATATATTTAGTGAACTTTTCATATTTTATTTACAGTATATAAAATGTATTTGGTGTACTTTTAGTTAATATTATATGTACAATATATGAAATATATTTACTGTACTTTTTGATATGTTATGTCCAGTATATAAGATATATTTGGTGTCCTTTTGATATTTTATGTAAATTATATAATATATATTTCGTGTAGTTTGTGATATTTTACATAGGGTGTGTAATATATATTTACTCTATTTTTGATATCTTATTTACAGTATATAATATACATTAGGTGTAATTTTTGATATTTTATGTACAGTATATTAAATATAATTACTGTAGTTTTTGATAGTTTACAGTATATATAACACATATTTGGTGTACTTTTTGATATTTTATGTACAGTATGTAATATATATTTACCGTAATTTTTGATATTTTATTTACAGTATATAAAATGTATTTGGTGTACTTTTAGTTAATAATATATGTACAATATATGAAATAGATATACTGTACTTTTTGATATTTTATGTACAATATATAAGATATATTTGGTGGCCTTTTGATATTTTATGTAAATTATATAATATATATTTGGTGTAGTTTTTGATATTTTACATAGGGTGTGTAATATATATTTACCGTCCTTTTTGATATTTTCTTTACACTATATAATATACATTTGGTGTAATTTTTGATATTTTATGTACAGTATATTAAATATATTTACTGTAGTTTTTGATATTTTACGTACAGTATATAGGATATATTTGGTGTCCTTCCGATATTTTTTGTAAATTATATAATATATATTTGGTGTAATATTTGATATTTTACATAGGGTGTGTAATATATATTTACTGTATTTTGGATATATTATTTACACTATATAATGTACATTTGGAGTAATTTTTGACATTTTATGTACAGTATATTAAATATAATTACTGTAGTTTTTGATAGTTTATTTACAGTATATATAACACGTTTGGTGTACTTTTTGATATTATACGTACAGTATGCAATATATATTTACTGTAGTTTTTGATATTTCATTTAGAGTATACAAAATGTATTTGTTGTACTTTTAGTTAGTATTATATGTACAATATATGAAATATATTTACTGTAGTTTTTGATATTTTATGTACAGTATATAAGATACATTTGGTGTCCTTCCGATATTTTTTGTAAAGTGTATAATATATATTTGGTGTAATTTTTGATATTTTACATAGGGTGTGTAATATATATTTACTGTATTTTGGATATATTATTTACACTATATAATGTACATTTGGAGTAATTTTTGATATTTTATGTACAGTGTATTTAATATAATTACTGTAGTTTTTTATAGTTTATTTACAGTATATATAACAGGTATTTGGTGTACATTTTGATATTTTAAGTACAGTATATAAGATATATTTGGTGTTCTTTTGATATTTTATGTAAATTATATAATATATATTTGGTGTAGTTTGTGATATTTTACATAGGGTGTGTAATATATATTTACTATACTTTTTGATATCTTATTTACAGTATATAATATACATTTGGTGTAATTTTTGATATTTTATGTACAGTATATTAAATATTATTACTGTAGTTTTGATAGTTTATTTAGAGTATATATAACACATATTTGGTGTACTTTTTGATATTTTATGTACAGTATGTAATATATATTTACTGTACATTTTGATATTTTATTTACAGTGTATAAAATGTATTTGGTGAAGTTTTAGTTAATATTATATATACAATATATGAAATATATTTACTGTACTTTTTAATATTTTATGTACAGCATATAATATATATTTAGTGTCCTTTTGATATATTATGTGAATTATATAATATATATTTGGTGTAGTTTTTTAATATTTTACATAGGTTGTGTAATATATATTTACTGTACTTTTTGATATTTTATTTACAGTGTATAATATACATTTGGTGTAATTTTTGATATTTTATGTACAGTATATTAAATATAATTACTGTAGTTTTTGATAGTTTATTTACAGTATATATAACACATATTTGGTGTACTTTTTGATGTTTTATGTACATTATTTAATATATATTTACTGTATATATGGATATTTTATTTACAGTATATAAAATGAATTTGGTGTACTTTTAGTTAATATTATATGTACAGTATATGAAATATATTTACTGTACTTTTTGATATTTTATGTACAGTATATAAGATATATTTGGTGTACTTTTGATATTTTGTGTAAATTATAAAATATATATCTGGTGCAGTTTTTGCTATTTTACATAGAGTGTAATATATATTTACTGTACTTTTTGATATTTTTTTACAGTATATAATATACATTTGGTGTAATTTTTGATATTTCATGTACAGTATATTAAATATAATTACTGTAGTTTTTGATAGTTTATTTACAGTATATATAACACATACTTGTTGTACTTTTTGGTATTTTATGTACTGTATGTAATATATATTTACTGTAGTTTTTGATATTTTATTTACAGTATATAAAATGTATTTGGTGTACTTTTAGTTAATATTATATGTACAATATATGAAGTATATTTACTGTACTTTTTGATATTTTATGTACAGTATATAAGATATATTTGGTGTACTGTTGATATTTTATGCAAATTATGTAATATACATTTTGTGTAGTTTTTGATAATTTACATAGAGTGTAATATATATTTACTGTCCTTTTTCATATTTTATTTAGAGTATATAATATACATTTGGTGTAATTTTTGATATTTTATGTAAACTATATTAAATATAATTACTGTAGTTTTTGATAGTTTTTTTACAGTATGTATAACAAATATTTGGTGTATTTTTTGATATTTTATGTACAGTATGTAATATATATTTACTGAAATTTTGAAATATTATTTACAGTATATAAAATGTATTTGCTGTACTTTTAGTTAATATTATATGTACAATATATGAAACAAATTTACTATAGTTTTTGATATTTTATGTACAGTATATAAGATATATTTGGTGTCCTTTTGGTATTTTATGTAAATTATATAATATATATTTGGTGTAGTTTTTGATATTTTACATAGAGTGTGTCATATATATTTACCGTCCTTTTTGATATTTTCTTTACACTATATAATATACATTTGGTGTAATTTTTGATATTTTATGTACAGTATATTAAATATAATTACTGTAGTTTTTGATAGTTTATTTACAGTATATATAACACATATTTGGTGTACAGTTTGATATTTTATGTACAGTATGTAATATATATTTACTGTATTTTTCATATTTTATTTACAGTATATCAAATGTATTTGGTCTACTTTTAGTTAATATTATATGTACAATATATGAAATATATTTACTGTACTTTTTGATATTTTATGTACAGTATATAAGATATATTTGGTGTCCTTTTGATATTTTATGTCAATTATATAATATATATTTAGTGTAGTTTTGATATTTTACATAGAGTGTAATATATATTTACTGTAATTTTTGATATTTTATTTACAGCATATAATATACATTTAGTGAAATTTTTGATATTTTATGTACAGTATATTAAATATCATTACTGTAATTTTTGATAGTTATTTACAGTATATGTAACACATATTTGGTGTACTTTTTGATATTTTATGTACATTATGTAATATATATTTACTGTAATTTTTGATATTTTATTTACAGTATATAAAGTGTATTTGGTGAACTTTTAGTTAATATTATATGTGCAATATATGAAACATATTTACTGTACTTTTTGATATTTTAAGTAAAGTATATAACACATACTTGGTGTCCTTTTGATATTTTATGTAAATTATATAAGTTAAATTTGTTGTAGTTTTTGATATTTTACATAGGGTGTGTAATATATATTTACCGTCCTTTTTGATATTTTCTTTACACTATATAATATACATTTGGTGTTATTTTTGATATTTTATGTACAGTATATTAAATATAATTACTGTAGTTTTTGATAGTTTATTTACAGTATATATAACACATATTTGGTGTACATTTCGATATTTTATGTGCAGTATGTAATATATATTTACTGTACATTTCGATATTTTATTTACAGTATATGAAATGTATTTGGTGTACTTTTAGTTAATATTATATGTACAATATATGAAATATATTTACTCTACTATTTGATATTTTATATACAGTATATAAGATATATTTGGTGTACTTTTGATATTGTATGTAAATTATATAATATATATTTGGTGTAGTTTGTGATATTTTACATAGGATGTGTAATATATATTTACTGTACTTTTTATATTTTATTTACAGTATATAATATACATTTGGTGTAATTTTTGATATTTTATGTACTGTATATTAAATATAGTTACTGTAGATTTTGATAGTTTATTTACAGTATATATAACACATATTTGGTGTACTTTTTGATATTTTATGTACAGTATGTAATATATATTTACTGTTATTTTGATATTTTATTTACAGTATATAAAATGTATTTGGTGTACTTTTAGTTATTATTATATGTACAATATAGGAAACATATATACTGTAATTTTTGATATTTTATGTACAGTATATAGGATATATTTTTTGGCCTACTCATATTTTATGTAAATTATATAATATATATTTGGTGTAGTTTTTGATATTTTACATAGGGTGTGTCATATATATTTACTGTACTTTTTGATATTGTATTTACAGTATATTATATGCATTTTGTTTAATTTTTGTATTTTATGTACAGTATATTAAATATAAATACTGCAGTTTATGATAGTTTATTTACAGTATATATAGCACATCTTTTGTGTACTTTTTGATATTTTATGTACAGTATGTAACATATATTAACTGTACCTTTTGAAATTTTATTTACATTATACAAAATGTATTTGGTGTACTTTTAGTTAATATTATATGTACAATATATGAAATATATTTACTGTACTTTTTGATATTTTATGTACAGTATATTACATATATTTGGTGTCCTTTTCATATTTTATGTGAATCATATAATATATATTTGGTGTACTTTTTGATAATTTACGTAGAGTGTAATATACATTTACTCTCCTTTTTCATATTTTATTAAGACTATATAATATACATTTGGTGTAATTTTTGATATTTTATATACAGTATATTCAATATAATTACTGTAGTTTTTGACAGTTTATTTACAGTACACATAAAACATATTTGGTCTACTTTTTGATATTTTATGTACAGTATGTGATATAATTACTGTACTTTTTGATATTTTATTTACAGTATATAAAATGTATTTGGTGTACTTTTAGTTAATATTATATATACAGCATATGAAATACATCTACTGTACTTTTTGATATTTTATGTACAGTATATAAGATATATTTGGTGTCCTTTTGATATTTTATGTAAATTATATAATATATATTTGGTGTAGTATTTGATATTTTACATTGCGTGTGTCACATATATTTACTGTCCTTTTTGATATTTTATTTACAGTATATAATATATATTTGGTGTAATTTTGAATATTTTATGTACAGTATACTAAATATAATTACTGTAGTTTTTGATAGTTTATTTACAGTATATATAACACATATTTGGTATAGTTTTTGATATATTATGTACAGTATGTAATATATATTTATTGTACTTTTTGATATTTTATTTAGAGTATATAAAATGTGTTTGGTGTACTTTTAGTTATTATTATATGTACAATATAGGAAACATATATACTGTAATTTTTGATATTTTATGTACAGTATATAGGATATATTTTTTGGCCTACTCATATTTTATGTAAATTATATAATATATATTTGATGTAGATTGTGATATTTTACATATGGTGTGTAATATATATTTACTGTACTTTTTGGTATTTTATTTACAGTAAATGATATACATTTGGTGTAATTTTTGATATTTTATGTACAGTATATTAAATATAAATACTGTAGTTTTTGATAGTTTATTTACATTATATAACACACATTTGGTGTACTTTTTGATATTTTATTTATAGTAAATAATATACTTTTGGTGTAATTTTTGATATTTTATGTACAGTATATTATATATAATTACTGTAGTTTTTGATAGTTTATTTACAGTATATATAACACATATTTGGTGTACTTTTTTATATTTTATGTACTGTATGTAATATATATTTACTGTACTTTTTGATATATTATTTACACTATATAAAATGTATTTGGTGTACTTTTAGTTAATATTATATGTACAATATATGAAATATATTTACTGTACATGTTGATATTTTATGTACAGTATATTAGATATATTTGGTGTCCTTTTGATATTTTATGTAAATTATATAATGTATATTTGGAGTAGATTTTGATATTTTACATATGGTGTGTAATATATATTTACTGTAATTTTGGTATTTTATTTACAGTAAATGATATACATTTGGTGTAATTTTTGATATTTTATGTACAGTATATTAAATATAATTACTGTAGTTTTTGATAGTTTATTTACATTATATAACACACATTTGGTGTACTTTTTGATATTTTATGTTCAGTATGTAGTATATATTCACTGTAATTTTTCATATTTTATTTACACTATATAAAGTTTTTTGGTGTACTTTTAGTTAATATTATATGTACAATATATGAAATATATTTACTGTACTTTTTGATATTTTATGTACAGTATATAGGATATATTTGGTGTCCTTTTGATATTATATGTAAATTATATAATATATATTTGGTGTAGATTGTGATATTTTACATATGGTGTGTAATATATATTTACTGTACTTTTTGAAAGTTTATTTACACTATATAAAATGTATTTGGGGTACTTTTAGTTAATATTATATGTACAATATATGAAATATATTTAGTGTATTTTTGATATTTTATGTACAGTATATAAGATATGTTTGGTGTCCTTTTGATATTTTATGTAAATTATATAATATATATTTGGTGTAGATTGTGATATTTTTCATAAGGTGTGTAATATATATTTACTGTACATTTTGATATTTTATTTACAGTAAATAATATACATTTGGTGTAATTTTTGATATTTTATGTACAGTATATTAAATTTAATTACTGTAGATTTTGATAGTTTATTTACAGTGTATATAACACATATTTGTTGTAGTATTTGATATTTTATGTACAGTATGTAATATATATTCACTGTAATTTTTGATATTTTATTTACACTATGTAAAATGTATTTGGTGTACTTTTAGTAAATATTATATGTGCAATATATGAAATATATTTACTGTACTTTTTGGTATTTTATGTACAGTATATAAGTTACATTTGGTGTACTTTTGATATCTTATGAAAATTATATAATATATATCTGGTGTAGTTTGTGATATTTTACATATGGTGTGTAATATATATTTACTGCACTTTGTGATATTTTATTTACTGTAAATAACATACATTTGGTGTAATTTTTTATATTTTATGTACAGTATATTAAATATAATTGCTGTAGTTTTTGATAGTTTATTTAGAGTATATATAACACATATTTGGTGTACTTTTTGATAATATATGTACAGTATGTAATATATAGTTACTGTAATTTTTGATATTTTATTTACAGTATATAAAATGTATTTGGTGTACTTTTAGTTAATATTATATGTACAATATATGAAATATATTTACTGTACTTTTTGATATTTTATGTACAGGATATAAGATATATTTGGTGTCCTTTTGATATTTATTGTAAATTTTATAATATATATTTGGTGTAGTTTTTGATATTTTACATAGTGTGTGTCATATATATTCACTGTCCTTTTTGATATTTTATTTACGGTATATAATATACATTTGGTGTGATTTTTGATATTTTATGTACAGTATATTAAATATAATTACTGTAGTTTTTGATAGTTTACAGTATATACAACACATATTTGGTGCACTTTTTGATATTTTATGTACAGTATGTAATATATATTTACTGTAATTTTTGATATTTTATATAGAGTATATAAAATGTATTTGGTGTACTTTTAGTTAATATTATATGTACAATATATGTAATATATTTACTGTACTTTATTATATTTTATGTACAGTATATAAGATATATTTGGTGTTCTGTTGATATGTTATGTAAATTATATAATATATATTTGGTGCAGTTTTTGATATTTTACATAGAGTGTAATATATATTTACTGTAATTTTCATATATTATTTACAGTATATAATTTACATTTGGTGTAATTTTTGATATTTTATGTACTGTATATTAAACATAATTACTGTAGTTTTTGATAGTTTATTTAGAGTATATAAAACACATATTTGGTGTACTTTTTGATATATTATGTACAGTATGGAATGTATATTTACTGTAATTTTTGATATGTTCTTTACAGTATATAAAATGTATTTGGTGTACTTTTAGTGAATAATATATGTACAATATATGAAATATATTTACTGTACTTTTTGATATTTTATGTACAGTATAAAAGATATATTTGGTGTCCTTTTGATATTTTATGTAAATTATATAATATATATTTGGTGTAGTTTTTGATATTTTACATAGGGTGTGTAGTAAATATTTACTGTCCTTTTTGATATTTTATTTACAGTATATGATATTCATTAGCTGTAATTTTTGATATTTTTTGAAAAGTATATTAAATATAATTACTGTAGTTTTTGATAGCTTATTTACAGTATATATAACACATATTTGGTGTACTTTTTGATATTTTATGTACAGTATGTAATTTCTATTTACTGTACTTTTTCATATTTTATTTACAGTATATAAAATGTATTTGGTGTACTTTTAGTTAATGTTATATGTACAATGTATGAAATATATTTACTGTACTTTTTGATATTTATGTACAGTATATAACATATATTTGGTGTCGTTTTGATATTTTATGTAAACTATATAATATATATTTGGTGTGGTTTTTGATATTTTACATAGGGTGTGTAGTATATATTTACTGTCCTTTTTGATATTTTATTTACAGTATATATTATACATTTGGTGTAATTTTTGATATTTTATGTACAGTATATTAAATATAAGTACTGTAGTTTTTGATAGTTTATTAACAGTATATATAACACATATTTGGTGTACTTTTTGATATTTTATGTACAGTATGTAATACATATTTAGTGTACTATTTTATATTTTATTTATACTATATAAAATGTATTTGGTGTACTTTTAGTTAATATTATATGCACAATATATGAAATATATTTACTGTACATTTTGATATTTTATGTGCAGTATATAAGATATATTTGGGGTACTTTTGATATTTTATGTAAATTATGTAATATATATTTGTTGTAGATTGTGATATTTTACATAAGGTGTGTAATATATATTTACTGTACTTTTTGATATTTTATTTACAGTACATAATATACATTTGGTGTAATTTTTGATATTTTATGTACGGAATATTAAATATAATTACTGCAGATTTTATAGTTTATTTACAGTATATATAACACATATTTGGTGTACTTTTTTATATTTTATGTACAGTATGTAATACATATTTACTGTAATTTTTGATATTTTATTTAGAGTATATAAAATGTATTGGGTGTACTTTTAGTTAATATTATATGTACAATATATGAAATATATTTACTGTAATTTTTGATATTTTATGTACAGTATATAAGATATTTGGTGTCCTTTTGATATTTTATGTAAATTATATAATATATATTTGGTGTAGATTGTGATATTTTACATGTGGTGTGTAATATATATTTACTGTACTTTTTGATATTTTATTTACAGTATATAATATACATTTGGTGTAATATTTGATATTTTATGGACAGTACATTAAATATAATTAGTGTAGTTTTTCAAAATTTATTTACAGTATATATAACACATATTTGGGGTACTTTGTGATATTTTATTTACAGTATGTAATATATATTTACTGTACTTTTTGATATTTTATTTACAGTATATAAAATGTATTTGGTGTACTTTTAGTTAATATTATATGTACAATATATGAAATATATTTCCTGTACATTTTGATATTTTATGTACAGTATATAAGATATATTTGGTGTCCTTTTGATATTTTATGTAAATTATATAATATATATTTGGTGTAGTTTTTGATATTTTACATAGGGTGTGTAGTATATATTTCCTGTCCTTTTTGATATTTTATTAACAGTAAATAATATACATTTGGTGTAATTTTTGATATTTTATTTAGAGTATATTAAATATAATTACTGTAGTTTTCGATAGTTTATTTACAGTATATATAACACATATTTGGTGTACTTTTTGATATTTTATGTACAGTATGTAATATATATTTACTGTAATTTTTGATATTTTATTTACAGTATATAAAATGTTTTTGGTGTACTTTTAGTTAATATTATATGTACAATATATGAAAGATATTTACTGTACTTTTTGACATTTTATGTACAGTATATAAGATATATTTGGTGTCCTTTTTATATTTTATTTACATTATATAATATATATTTGGTGTAGTTTGTGATAATTTACATAGGGTGTGTAATATATATTTACTGTACTTTTTGATATTTTATTTACAGTATATTATACATTTGGTGTAATTTTTGATATTTTATGTACAGTATCTTAAATATAATTATTGTAGTTTTTGATAGTTTATTTACAGTATATATAACACATATTTGGTGTACTTTTTGATATTTTATTTACAGTATATAATATTCATTTGGTTTAAATTTTGATATTTTATGTGCAGTATATTAAATATAATTACAGTAGTTTTTGATAGTTTATGTACACTATATATAACACATATTTGGTGTACTTTTTGATATTTTATGTACAGTATGTAATATATATATACTATACTATTTGATAATTTATTTACAGTATATAAAATTTATTTGGTGTTCGTTTAGTTAATATTATATGTACAATATATGAAATAAATTTACTGTAAGTTTTGAAATTTTATGTACAGTATAGAAGGTACATTTGGTGTCCTTTTGATATTTGATGTAAATTATATAATATATATTTGGTGTAGATTGAGATATTTTACATATGGTGTGTAATATATATTTACTATTCCTTTTGATATTTTATTTACAGTATATAATGTACATTTGGTGTAATATTTGATATTTTATGTACTGTATATTAAATATAATTACTGTAGTTTTTCATAGTTTATTAACAGTATATATAACACATATTTTGGGTACTCTTGATATTTTATGTACAGTATGTAATATATATTTACTGTACATTTTGATATTTTATTTATAATATATAAAATGTATTTGGTGTACTTTCAGTTAATATTATATGTACAATATATGAAATATACATCCTGTACATTTTGATATTTTATGAACAGTATATAAGATATATTTGGTGTCCATTTGTTATTTTATGTAAATTATATAATATATATTTGGTGTAGTTTTTGATATTTTACAGAGGGTGTGTAGTATATATTTACTGTCCTTTTTGATATTTTATTTACAGTATATAGTATACATTTGGTGTAATTTTTGATATTTTATATACAGTATATTAAATATAATTACTGTAGTTTTTGATAGTTTATTTACAGTATATATAACACATATTTGGTTTACTATTTTATATTTTATGAACTGTATTTAATATATATTTACTGTACTTTTTGATATTTTATTTACACTATATAAAATGTATTTGGTGTACTGTTAGTTAATATTATATGTACAATATATGAAATATATTTACTGTACTTTTTGACATTTTATGTAGAGTATATAAGATATATTTGGTGTACTTTTCATATTTTATGTAAATTATATAATATATATTTTGTGTAGATTGTGATATTTTACATATGGTGTGTAATATATATTTACTGCACTTTATGATATTTTATTTACAGTATATAATATACATTTGGTGTAATTTTTCATATTTTATGTACAGTATATTAAATATAATTACTGTAGAATTTATAGTATATTTACAGTATGTATAACACATATTTGGTGTAATTTTTGATATTTTATGTACAGTATGTAATACATATTTACTGTACTTTTGGATATTTTATTTACAGTATATAAAATGTATTTTGTGTACTTTTAGTTAATATTATATGTACAATATATGAAATATATTTACTGTAATTTTTGATATTTTATGTACAGTATAAAAGATATATTTGGTGTCCTTTTGATATTTTATGTAAATTATATAATATATATTTGGTGTAGTTATTGATATTTTACATAGGGTGTGTAATATATATTTACTGTACTATTGATATTTTATTTACAGTAGATAATATTCATTTGGTGTAATTTTTGATATTTTATGTACAGTATATTAAATATAATTACAGTACTTTTTGATAGTTTATGTACAGTATATATAACAAAAATTTGGTGTACATTTTGATATTTTATGTACAGTATGTAATATATATTTACTGTACTTTTTGATATTTTATTTACAGTATATAAAATGTATTTGGCGTACTTTTAGTTAATATTATATATACAATGTATGAAATATACTTAGTGTACTTTTTGATATTTATGTACAGTATATAACATATATTTGCTGTCGTTTTGATATTTTATGTAAATTATATAATATATATTTTGTGTGGTTTTTGATATTTTACATAGGGTGTGTAGTATATATTTACTGTCCTTTTTGATATTTTATTTACAGTTTATATTATACATTTGGTGTAATTTTTGATATTTTATGTACAGTATATTAAATATAAGTACTGTAGTTTTTGATAGTTTATTAACAGTATATATAACACATATTTGGTGTACTTTTTGATATTTTATGTACAGTATGTAATACATATTTGCTGTACTATTTGATATTTTATTTACACTATATAAAATGTATTTGGTGTACTTTTAGTTAATATTATATGCACAATATATGAAATATATTTACTGTACATTTTGATATTTTATGTACAGTATATAAGATATATTTGGCGTACTTTTTATATTTTATGTAAATTATGTAATATATATTTGGTGTAGATTGTGATATTTTACATATGGTGTGTAATATATATTTACTGTACTTTTTGATATTTTATTTACAGTACATAATATACATTTGGTGTAATTTTTGATATTTTATGTACAGAATATTAAATATAATTACTGTAGATTTTATAGTTTATTTACAGTATATATAACACATATTTGGTGCACTTTTTGATATTTTATGTACAGTATGTAATACATATTTACTGTAATTTTTGATATTTTATTTAGAGTATATAAAATGTATTTGGTGTACTGTTAGTTAATATAATATGTACAATATATGAAATATATTTACTGTACTTTTTGTTATTTTATGTATAGTATATAATACATATTTGTTCTCCTTTTGATATTTTATGTAAATTATATAATATATATTTGGTGTAGTTTTTGATATTTTACATAGGGTGCGTAATAAATATTTACTGTCCCTTTTCATATTTTATTTAGAGTATATAATATACATTAGGTGTAATTTTTGATATTTTACGTACAGTATATTAAATGTAATTACTGTAGTTTTAATAATTTATTTACGGTATATATAACACATATTTGGTGTACTTTTTGATATTTTATCTACAGTATGTTATATGTATTTACTGTACATTTTGATATTTTATTTACAGTATATAAAATGTATTTGGTGTACTTTTAGTTAATATTATATGTACAATATATGAAATATATTTACTGAATATTTTGATATTTTATGTAGAGTATATAAGATATATTTGGTGTCCTTTTGATATTTTAAGTAAATTATATAATATATATTTTTAGTTCTTGATATTTTACATGGAGTGTAATATATATTTACTGTCTTTTTGATATTTTATTTACAGTATATAATATACATTTGGTGTAATTTTTGATATTTTATGTACAGTATATTAAAAGTAATTACTGTAGTTTTTGATAGTTTATTCACAGTATATATAACACATATTTGGTGGACTTTTTGATATTTTATGTACAGTAGGTAACATATACTTACTGTAATTTTTGATATTTTATTTACAGTATGTAAAATGTATTTGTTGTACTTTTAGTTAATATTATATGTACAATATATGAAATATATTTACAGTACTTTTTGATATTTTATGTACAGTATACAATATATATTTGGTGTACTTTTGATATTTTATGTAAATTATATAATATATATTTGGTGTAGTTTTTGATATTTTACATAGGGTGTAATATATATTTACTGTCCTTTTTGATATTTTATTTGGAGTGTATACTATACATTTGGTGTAATTTTTGATATTTTATGTACAGTATATTAAATATAATTACTGAAGATTTTGATAGTTTATTTACAGTATATATAACACATATTTGGTGTACTTTTTGATATTTTATGTACAGTAGATAATATAAACTTACTGTAATTTTTGATATTTTATTTACAGTATGTAAAATGTATTTGGTGTACTTTTAGTTAATACTTTATGTACAATATATGAAATATATTTACTGTACTTTTTGATATTTTATGTACAGTATATAATATATATTTGGTGTACTTTTGATATTTTATGTAAATTATATAATATATATTTGGTGTAGTTTTTGATATTTTACACAGACTCTAATTAATATTTACTGTCCTTTTTGATATTTTATTTAGAGTGTATAATATACATTTGGTGTAATTTTTGATATTTTATGAACAGTATATTAAATATAATTACTGAAGATTTTGATAGTTTATTTACAGTATATATAACACATATTTGGTGTACTTTCTGATATTTTATGTACAGTAGATAATATATACTTACTGTAATTTTTGATATTTTATTTAGAGTATGTAAAATGTATTTGGTGTACTTTTAGTTAATATTATATGTACAATATATGAAATATATTTACTGTACTTTTTGATATTTTATGTATAGTACATAATATATAGGGTGTACTTTTGATATTTTATGTAAATTATATAATATATATTTGGTGTAGTTGTTGATATTTTACATAGAGTGCAATATATATTTACTGTCCTTCTTGATATTTTATTTACAGTGTATAAAATACATTTGGTGTAACTTCTGATATTTTATGAACAGTATATTAAATGTAATTACTGAAGATTTTTATAGTTTATTTACAGTATATATAACACATGTTTGGGATACTTTTTGATATTTTATGTACAGTGGATAATATATACTTACTGTAATTTTTTATATTTTATTAACAGTATGTAAAATGTATTTGTGTACTTTTAGTTAATATTATATGTACAATATATGAAATATATTTACTGTACTTTTTGATATTTTATGTACAGTATATAATATATATTTGGTGTACTTTTGATATTTTATGTAAATTATATAATATATATTTGGTGTAGTTTTTGATATTTTACATAGAGTGTAATATATATTTACTGTCCTTTTTGATATTTTATTTAGAGTGTATAATATACATTTGGTGTAATTTTTGATATTTTATGAATAGTGTATTAAATATAATTACTGAAAATTTTGATAGTTTATTTACAGTATATATAACACATATTTGGTGTACTTTATGATATTTTATGTACAGTAGATAATATATACTTACTGTAATTTTTGATATTTTATTTACAGTATGTAAAATGTATTTGGTGTACTTTTAGTTAATATTATATGTACAATATATGATATATATTTACTGTACTGTTTGATATTTTATGTACAGTATATAATATATACTTACTGTAAATTTTTATGTTTTATTTACAGTATGTAAAATGTATTTGGTGTACTTTTAGTTAATATCATATGTACAATATATGAAATATATTTACTGTACTTTTTGATATTTTATGTACAGTATATAATATATATTTGGTGTACTTTTGATACTTTATGTAAATTATATAATATATATTTGGTGTAGATTTTCATATTTTACATAGAGTGTGAAATATATATTTACTGTACTTTTTGATATTTTATTTACAGTATAGTATACAATTGGTGTAATTTTTGATATTTTATGTACAGTATATTAAATATAATTATTGTAGTTTTTGATAGTTCATTTACAGTATATATAACACATATTTGGTGTACTTTTTGATATTTTATGTACAGTATGTAATATATATTTAGTGTAATTTTTGATACTTTATTTACACTATATATAATGTATTTGGTGTACTTTTAGTTAATATCATATTTACAATATATGAAATATATTTACTGTACTTTTTGATATTTTATGTACAGTATATAAGATATATTTGGTGTCCTTTTGATATTTTATGTAAATTATATAATATATATTTGGTGTAGTTTTTGATATTTTACATAGGGTGTGTAGTATGTATTTACTGTCCTTTTTGATATTTTATTTACAGTATATAATTTATATTTGGTGTAATTTTTGATAATTTATATACAGTACATTGAATATAATTACTGTAGTTTTTGATAATTACAGTATATACAACACATATTTGGTGTACTTTTTGATATTTTATGTACAGTATGTAATATATATTTACTGTAATTTTTGATATTTTATTAAAAGTATATAAAATGTATTTTTTGTACTTTTAGTTAATATTATATGTACAATATATGAAATATATTTACTGTAGTTTTTGATATTTTACGTACAGTATATAAGATATATTTGGTGTCCTTCCGATATTTTTTGTAAATTATATAATATATATTTGGTGTAAATTTGGATATTTTACATAGGGTGTGTAATATATATTTACTGTATTTTGGATATTTTATTTACACCATATAATGTACATTTGGAGTAATTTTTGATATTTTATGAACAGTATATTGAATATAATTACTGTAGATTTTGATGGTTTATTTACAGTATATATAACACATATTTGGTGTACTTTTTGATATTTTATGTACAGTATGTAATGTATATTTAGTGTACCTTCTAATATTTTATTTACAGTATATAAAATGTATTTGGTGTACTTTTAGTTAATATTATATGTACAATATATGAAATATATTTACTGTAGTTTTGATATTTTATGTACAGTATATAAGATATATTTGGTGTCCTTTTGATATTTATTGTAAATTATATAATATATATTTGTTGTAGTTTTTGATATTTTACATAGTATGTGTCATATATATTCTCTGTCCTTTTTGATATTTTATTTACAGTATATAATATACATTTCTGTGACTTTGATATTTTATGTACAGTATATTAAATATAATTACTGTAGTTTTTGATAGTTTACAGTATATATAACACATATTTGGTGTACTTTTTGATATTTTATGTACAGTATGTAATATATATTTACTGTAATTTTTGATACTTTATTTACACTATATCAAATGTATTTGGTGTACTTTTATTTAATAATATATGTACAATATATGAAATATATATACTGAACTTTTTTATGTTTTACGTACAGTATATAAGATAGATTTGGTGTCCTTTTGATATTTTATGTAAATTATATAATATATATTTGGTGTAGTTTTTGATATTTTACATAGGGTGTGTAGTATATATTTACTGTCCTTTTTGATATTTTATTTACAGTATATAATTTACATTTGGTGTAATTTTTGATAATTTATATACAGTACATTGAATATAATTAGTGTAGTTTTTGATAATTACAGTATATACAACACATATTTGGTGTACTTTTTGATATTTTATGTAGAGTATGTAATATATATTTACTGTAATTTTTGATATTTTATTAAAAGTATATAAAATGTATTTGTTGTACTTTTAGTTAATATTATATGTAGAATATATGAAATATATTTACTGGAGTTTTTATTATTTTACGTACAGTATATAAGATATATTTGGTGTCCTTCCGATATTTTTTGTAAATTATATAATATATATTTGGTGTAAATTTGGATATTTTATATAGTGTGTGTAATATATATTTACTGTATTTTGGATATTTTATTTACACTATATAATGTACATTTCAAGTAATTTTTGATATTTTATGTACAGTATATTGAATATAATTACTGTAGTTTTTGATAGTTTATTTACAGTATATATAACACATATTTGGTGAACTTTTTCATATTTTATGTACAGTATGTAATATATATTTAGTGTACTTTTCATATTTTATTTACAGTATATAAAATGTATTTGGTGTACTTTTAGTTAATATTATATGTACAATATATGAAATATATTTACTGTACTTTTTGATATGTTATGTACAGTATATAAGATATATTTGGTGTCCCTTTGATATTTTATGTAAATTATATAATATATATTTCGTGTAGTTTGTGATATTTTACATAGGGTGTGTAATATATATTTACTGTATTTTTGATATCTTATTTACAGTATATAATATACATTAGGTGTAATTTTTGATATTTTATGTACAGTATATTAAATATAATTACTGTAGTTTTTGATAGTTTACAATATATATAACACATATTTGGTGTACTTTTTGATATTTTATGTACAGTATGTAATATATATTTACTGTAATTTTTGATATTTTATTTACAGTATATAAAATGTATTTGGTGTACTTTTAGTTAATAATATATGTACAATATATGAAATAGATATACTGTACTTTTTGATATTTTATGTACAATATATAAGATATATTTGGTGTCCTTTTGATATTTTATGTAATTTATACAATATATAATTTGTGTAGATTTTGATATTTTACATAGGATGTGTACTATATATTTACTGTCATTTTTGATATTTTATTTATAGTATATAATTTACATTTGGTGTAATTTTTGATAATTTATATATAGTACATTGAATATAATTACTGTAGTTTTTGATAATTACAGTATATATAACCCATATTTGGTGTACTTTTTGATATTTTATGTACAGTATGTTATATATATTTACTGTAATTTTTGATATTTTATTTACAGTATATAAAAAGTATTTGGTGTACTTTTAGTTAATATTATATGTACAATATATGAAATATATTTACTGTAGTTTTTGATATTTTACGTACAGTATATAAGATATATTTGTTGTCCTTCCGATATTTTTTGTAAATTATATAATATATATTTGGTGTAAATTTGGATATTTTACATAGGGTGTGTAATATATATTTACTGTATTTTGGATATTTTATTTACAGTATATAATTTACATTTGGTGTAATTTTTGATATTTTATATACAGTACATTGAATATAATTACTGTAGTTTTTGATATTTACAGTATATATAACACATATTTGGTGTACTTTTTGATATTTTATGTACAGTATGTAATATATATTTACTGTACTTTTTGATATATTATTTACAGTATATAAAATGTATTTGGTGTACTTTTAGTTAATATTATATGTACAATATATGAAATATATTTACTGTACTTTTTGACATTTTATGTACAGTATATAAGATATATTTGGTGTACTGTTGATATTTTATGTAAATTAAATAATATTTATTTGGTGCAGATTTGATATTTTACATAGAGTGTAATATATATTTACTGTAATTTTCATATTTTATTTACAGTATATAATATACATTAGGTGTAATTTTTATATTTTATGTACTGTATATTAGACATAATTACTGTAGTTTTTGGTAGTTTATTTACAGTACATATAACACATATTTGGTGTACTTTTTGATATTTTATGTACTGTATGTAATATATATTTACTGAACTTTTGAAATTTTATTTACAGTATATAAAATGTATTTGCTGTACTTTTAGTTAATATTATATGTACAATATATGAAACATATTTACTGTAGTTTTTGATATTTTATGTACAGTATATAAGATATATTTGGTGGCCTTTTGATATTTTATGTAAATTATATAATATATATTTGGTGTAGTTTTTGATATTTTACATAGGGTGTGTAATATATATTTACCGTCCTTTTTGATATTTTCTTTACACTATATAATATACATTTGGTGTAATTTTTGATATTTTATGTACAGTATATTAAATATATTTACTGTAGTTTTTGATATTTTACGTACAGTATATAGGATATATTTGGTGTCCTTCCGATATTTTTTGTAAATTATATAATATATATTTTGTGTAATATTTGATATTTTACATAGGGTGTGTAATATATATTTACTGTATTTTGGATATATTATTTACACTATATAATGTACATTTGGAGTAATTTTTGACATTTTATGTACATTATATTCAATATAATTACTGTAGTTTTTGATAGTTTATTTACAGTATATATAACAAGTTTGGTGTACTTTTTGATATTATATGTACAGTATGCAATATATATTTACTGTAGTTTTTGATATTTTATTTACAGTATACAAAATGTATTTGTTGTACTTTTAGTTAATATTATATGTACAATATATGAAATATATTTACTGTAGTTTTTGATATTTTATGTACAGTATATAAGATATATTTGGTGTCCTTCCGATATATTTGTAAAGTGTATAATATATATTTGTTGTAATTTTTGATATTTTACATAGGGTGTGTAATATATATTTACTCTATTTTGGATATATTATTTACACTATATAATGTACATTTGGAGTAATTTTTGATATTTTATGTACAGTATATTTAATATAATTACTGTAGTTTTTTATAGTTTATTTACAGTATATATAACACGTATTTGGTGTACTATTTGATATTTTATATACAGTATGTAATATATATTTACTGTAATTTTTAATATTTTATTTACTGTATAGAAAATGTATTTGGTGTACTTTTAGTTAATAATATATGTACAATATATGAAATATATATACTGTACTTTTTGATATTTTATGTACAGTATATAAGATATATTTGGTGTCCTTTTGATATTTTATGTAAATTATATAATCTATATTTGGTGTAGTTTTTTATATTTTACATTGGGTGTGTAGTATATATTTACTGTCCTTTTTGATATTTTATTTACAGTATATAATTTATATTTGGTGTAATTTTTGATAATTTATATACAGTACATTGAATATAATTACTGTAGTTTTTGATAATTACAGTATATATAACACATATTTGGTGTACTTTTTGATATTTTATGTACAGTATGTAACATATATTTACTGTAATTTTTGATATTTCATTTACAGAATATAAAATATATTTGGTGTACTTTTAGTTAATATTATATGTACAATGTATGAAATATATTTACTGTACTATTTGATATTTTATGTAGAGTATATAAGATATATTTTGTGTCCTTTTGATATTTTATGTAAATTATATAATATACATTTGGTGTAGTTTTTGATATTTTACATAGGGTGTGTCATATATATTTACTGTACTTTTTGATATTTTATTTACAGTAAATAATATACATATGGTGTAATTTTTGATATTTTATGTACAGTATATTAAATATAATTACTGTAGTTTTTGATAGTTTATTTAGAGTATATATAACACATATTTGGTGTACATTTTTATATTTTATGAACAGTATGTAATATATATTTACTGTACTTTTTGATATTTTATTTACAGTATATAAAATGTATTTGGTGTACTTTTAGTTAATATTACATATACAATATATCAAATATATTTACTGTGCTTTTTGATATTTTATGTACAGTAGATAATATATATTTGGTGTCCTTTTGATATTTTATGTGAATTTTATAATATATATTTGGTGTAGTTTTTGATATTTTACATAGGGTGTGTAATATATATTCACTGTAATTTTTGATATTTTATTTACGGTAAATTATATACATTTGGTGTATTTATTGATATTTTATGTACAGTATATTAAATATAATTACTGTAGTTTTTGATAGTTTATTTACAGTATATATAACACATATTTGGTGTAGATTTGATATTTTATGTACAGTATGTAATATATATTTTCTGTAATTTTTTATAATTTATTTACAGTATATAAAATGTATTTGGTGTACTTTTAGTTAATATTATATATACAATATATGAAATATATTTACTGTACATTTTGATATTTTATGTACAGTATAGAAGATATATTTGGGGTCCTTTTGATATTTTATTTACAGCATAAAAATTGTATTTGGTGTACTTTTAGTTAATAATATATGTAGAATATATGAAATATGTATACTGTACTTTATGATATTTTATGTACAATATATAAGATATATTTGGTGACCTCTTTATATTTTATGTAAATTATATAATATATATTTGGTGTAGTTTTTGATATTTTACATAGGGTGTGTAGTATATATTTACTGTACTTTTTGATATTTTATTTACAGTATATAAAATGTATTTGATGTATTTTTAGTTAATATTATATGTACAATATATGAAATATATTTACTGTACTTTTTGGTATTTTATGTACAGTATATAAGATATATTTTGTGTCCTTTTGATATTTATTGTTAATTATATAATATATATTTTGTGTAGTTTTTGATATTTTACATAGTGTGTGTCATATTTATTCACTGTCCTTTTTGATATTTTATTTACAGTATATAATATACATTTGGTGTGATTTTTGATATTTTATGTACAGTATATTATATATAATTACTGTAGTTTTTGATAATTTACAGTATATATAACACATATTTGGTGTACTTTTTGATATTTTATGTACAGTATGTAATATATATTTACTGTAATTTTTGATATTTTATTTACAGTATATAAAATGTATTTGGTGTACTTTTAGTTAATAATATATGTACAATATATGAAATAAATGTACTGTACTTTTCGATATTTTATGTACAGCATATAAGATATATTTGGTGTCCTTTTGATATTTTATGTAAATTATATAATATATATTTGGTGTAGTTTTTGATATTTTACATAGGGTGTGTAGTATATATTTATTGTCCTTTTTGATATTTTATTTACAGTATATAATTTACATTTGGTGTAATTTTTGATAATTTATATACAGTACATTGAATATAATTACTGTAGTTTTTGATAATTACAGTATATATAACACATATTTGGTGTACTTTTTGATATTTTATGTACAGTATGTAATATATATTTACTGTAATTTTTGATATTTTATTTACAGTATATAAAATGTATTTGGTGTACTTTTAGTTAATATTATATGTACAATATATGTAATATATTTACTGTACTTTTTGATATTTTACATACAGTATATAAGATATATTTGGTGACCTTCCGATATTTTTTGTAAATTATATACTATATATTTGGTGTAAATTTGGATATTTTACATAGGGTGTGTAATATATATTTACTGTATTTTGGATATTTTATTTACACCATATAATGTACATTTGGAGTAATTTTTGATATTTTATGTACAGTATATTGAATATAATTACTGTAGTTTTTAATAGTTTATTTACAGTATATATAACACATATTTGGTGTACTTTTTGATATTTTATGTATAGTATGTAATATATATTTACTGTAATTTTTGATATTTTATTTACAGTATATAAAATGTATTTGGTGTACTTTTTGTTAATATTATATGTACAATATATGAAATATATTTACTGTAGTTTTTGATATTTTACGTACAGTATATAGGATATATTTGGTGTCCTTCCGATATTTTTTGTAAATTATATAATGTATATTTGGAGTAATATTTGATATTTTACATAGGGTGTGTAATATATATTTACTGTATTTTGGATATATTATTTACACTATATAATGTACATTTGGAGTAATTTTTGACATTTTATGTACAGTATATTAAATATAATTACTGTAATTTTTGATAGTTTATTTACAGTATATATAACACATATTTGGTGTAATTTTTGATATTTTATGTACAGTCTGTAATATATATTTACTGTACTTTTTGATATTTTATTTACAGTATATAAAATGTATTTGGTGTACTTTTAGTTAATATTATATGTACAATATATGAAATATATTTACTGTACTTTTTGATATTTTATGTACAGTATATGAGATATATTTGGTGTCCTTTGATATTTATTGTAAATTATAAAATATATACTTGGTGTAGTTTTTGATATTTTACATAGTGTGTGTAGTATATATTTATTGTCCTTTTTGATATTTTATTTACAGTATATAATTTACATTTGGTGTAATTTTTGATAATTTATATACAGTACATTGAATATAATTACTGTAGTTTTTGATAATTACAGTATATATAACACATATTTGGTGTACTTTTTGATATTTTATGTACAGTATGTAATATATATTTACTGTAATTTTTGATATTTTATTTACAGTATATAAAATGTATTTGGTGTACTTTTAGTTAATATTATATGTACAATATATGTAATATATTTACTGTACTTTTTGATATTTTACATACAGTATATAAGATATATTTGGTGACCTTCCGATATTTTTTGTAAATTATAAAGTATATATTTGGTGTAAATTTGGATATTTTACATAGGGTGTGTAATATATATTTACTGTATTTTGGATATTTTATTTACACCATATAATGTACATTTGGAGTAATTTTTGATATTTTATGTACAGTATATTAAATATTATTACTGTAGATTTGATAGTTTATTTACAGTATATATAACACATATTTGGTGTACTTTTTGATATTTTATGTACAGTATGTAATATATATTTACTGTACATTTTGATATTTTATTTACAGTGTATAAAATGTATTTGGTGAAGTTTTAGTTAATATTATATATACAATATATGAAATATATTTACTGTACTTTTTAATATTTTATGTACAGCATATAATATATATTTAGTGTCCTTTTGATATATTATGTGAATTATATAATATATATTTGGTGTAGTTTTTGATATTTTACATAGGTTGTGTAATATATATTTACTGTAATTTTTGATATTTTATTTACAGTATATAATATACTTTTGGTGTAATTTTTGATATTTTATGTACAGTATATTAAATATAATTACTGTAGTATTTGATAATTTATTTACAGTATATATAACACATCTTTGGTGTACTTTTTGATGTTTTATGTACATTATGTAATATATATTTACTGTATATTTGAATATTTTATTTACAGTATATAAAATGAATTTGGTGTACTTTTAGTTAATATTATATGTACAATATATGAAATATATTTACTGTACTTTTTGATATTTTATGTACAGTATATAAGATATATTTGGTGTACCTCTGATATTTTGTGTAAATTATAAAATATATATCTGGTGCAGTTTTTGATATTTTACATAGAGTGTAATATATATTTACTGTACTTTTTGATATTTTTTTACAGTATATAATATACATTTGGTGTAATTTTTGATATTTCATGTACAGTATATTAAATATAATTACTGTAGTTTTTGATAGTTTATTTACAGTATATATAACACATACCTGGAGTACTTTTTGGTATTTTATGTACTGTATGTAATATATATTTACTGTAGTTTTTGATATTTTATTTACAGTATATAAAATGTATTTGATGTACTTTTAGTTAATATTATATGTACAATATATGAAATATATTTACTGTAATTTTTGATATTTTATGTACAGTATATAAGATATATTTGGTGTACTGTTGATATTTTATGCAAATTATATAATATATATTTTGTGTAGTTTTTGATAATTTACATAGAGTGTAATATATATTTACTGTCCTTTTTCATATTTTATTTAGAGTATATAATATACATTTGGTGTAATTTTTGATATTTTATGTACACTATATTAAATATAATTACTGTAGTTTTTGATAGTTTTTTTACAGTAGGTATAACAAATATTTGGTGTATTTTTTGATATTTTATGTACAGTATGTAATATATATTTACTGAATTTTTGAAATTTTATTTACAGTATATAAAATGTATTTGCTGTACTTTTAGTTAATATTATATGTACAATATATGAACCAAATTTACTGTAGTTTTTGATATTTCATGTACAGTATATAAGATATATTTGGTGTCCTTTTGAGATTTTATGTAAATTATATAATATATATTTGGTGTAGTTTTTGATATTTTACATAAGGTGTGTACTATATATTTACTGTCATTTTTGATATTTTATTTATAGTATATTATTTACATTTGGTGTAATTTTTGATAATTTATATATAGTACATTGAATATAATTACTGTAGTTTTTGATAATTACAGTATATATAACACATATTTGGTGTACTTTTTGATATTTTATGTACAGTATGTTATATATATTTACTGTAATTTTTGATATTTTATTTACAGTATATAAAAAGTATTTGGTGTACTTTTAGTTAATATTATATGTACAATATATGAAATATATTTACTGTAGTTTTTGATATTTTACGTACAGTATATAAGATATATTTGTTGTCCTTCCGATATTTTTTGTAAATTATATAATATATATTTGGTGTAAATTTGGATATTTTACATAGGGTGTGTAATATATATTTACTGTATTTTGGATATATTATTTACAGTATATAATTTACATTTGGTGTAATTTTTGATATTTTATATACAGTACATTGTATATAATTACTGTAGTTTTTGATATTTACAGTATATATAACACATATTTGGTGTACTTTTTGATATTTTATGTACAGTATGTAATATATATTTACTGTACTTTTTGATATATTATTTACAGTATATAAAATGTATTTGGTGTACTTTTAGTTAATATTATATGTACAATATATGAAATATATTTACTGTACTTTTTGATATTTTATGTACAGTATATAAGATATATTTGGTGTACTGTTGATATTTTATGTAAATTAAATAATATTTATTTGGTGCAGATTTGATATTTTACATAGAGTGTAATATATATTTACTGTAATTTTCATATTTTATTTACAGTATATAATATACATTAGGTGTAATTTTTGATATTTTATGTACTGTATATTAGACATAATTACTGTAGTTTTTGATAGTTTATTTAGAGTATATATAACACATATTTGGTGTAATTTTTGATATATTATGTACAGTATGTAATGTAAATTTACTGTAATTTTTGATATTTTATTTACAGTATATAAAATGTATTTGGTGTACTTTTAGTAAATATTATATGTACAATATATGAAATATATTTACTGTACTTTTTGATATTTTATGTAGCATATATAAGGTACACTTGGTGTCCTTTTGATATTTTATGTAAATTATATAATATATATTTTGTGTAGTTTTTGATAATTTACATAGAGTGAAATATATATTTACTGTCCTTTTTCGTATTTTATTTAGAGTATATAATATACATTTGGTGTAATCTTTGATATTTTAAGTACAGTATATTAAATATAATTACTGTAGTTTTTGATAGTTTATTTACAGTACATATAACACATATTTGGTGTACTTTTTGATATTTTATGTACTGTATGTAATATATATTTACTGAACTTTTGAAATTTTATTTACAGTATATAAAATGTATTTGCTGTACTTTTAGTTAATATTATATGTACAATATATGAAACATATTTACTGTAGTTTTTGATATTTTATGTACAGTATATAAGATATATTTGGTGGCCTTTTGATATTTTATGTAAATTATATAATATATATTTGGTGTAGTTTTTGATATTTTACATAGGGTGTGTAATATATATTTACCGTCCTTTTTGATATTTTCTTTACACTATATAATATACATTTGGTGTAATTTTTGATATTTTATGTACAGTATATTAAATATATTTACTGTAGTTTTTGATATTTTACGTACAGTATATAGGATATATTTGGTGTCCTTCCGATATTTTTTGTAAATTATATAATATATATTTGGTGTAATATTTGATATTTTACATAGGGTGTGTAATATATATTTACTGTATTTTGGATATATTATTTACACTATATAATGTACTTTTGGAGTAATTTTTGACATTTTATGTACAGTATATTAAATATAATTACTGTAGTTTTTGATAGTTTATTTACAGTATATATAACACGTTTGGTGTACTTTTTGATATTATATGTACAGTATGCAATATATATTTACTGTAGTTTTTGATATTTTATTTACAGTATACAAAATGTATTTGTTGTACTTTTAGTTAATATTATATGTACAATATATGAAATATATTTACTGTAGTTTTTGATATTTTATGTACAGTATATAAGATATATTTGGTGTCCTTCCGATATTTTTTGTAAAGTGTATAATATATATTTGGTGTAATTTTTGATATTTTACATAGGGTGTGTAATATATATTTACTGTATTTTGGATATATTATTTACACTATATAATGTACATTTGGAGTAATTTTTGATATTTTATGTACAGTATATTTAATATAATTACTGTAGTTTTTTATAGTTTATTTACAGTATATATAACACGTATTTGGTGTACTATTTGATATTTTATGTACAGTATGTAATATATGTTTACTGTAATTTTTGATATTTTATTTACTGTATAGAAAATGTATTTGGTGTACTTTTAGTTAATAATATATGTACAATATATGAAATATATATACTGTACTTTTTGATATTTTATGTACAGTATATAAGATATATTTGGTGTCCTTTTGATATTTTATGTAAATTATATAATCTATATTTGGTGTAGTTTTTTATATTTTACATAGGGTGTGTAGTATATATTTACTGTCCTTTTTGATATTTTATTTACAGTATATAATTTACATTTGGTGTAATTTTTGATAATTTATATACAGTACATTGAATATAATTACTGTAGTTTTTGATAATTACAGTATGTATAACACATATTTGGTGTACTTTTTGATATTTTATGTACAGTATGTAACATATATTTACTGTAATTTTTGATATTTCATTTACAGAATATAAAATGTATTTGGTGTACTTTTAGTTAATATTATATGTACAATATATGAAATATATTTACTGTACTATTTGGTATTTTATGTAGAGTATATAAGATATATGTGGTGTCCTTTTGATATTTTATGTAAATTATATAATATACATTTGGTGTAGTTTTTGATATTTTACATAGGGTGTGTCGTATATATTTACTGTCCTATTTGATATTTTATTTACAGTTTATATTATACATTTGGTGTAATTTTTGATATTTTATGTACACTATATTAAATATAATTACTGTAGTTTCTGATAGTTTATTTAGAGTATATATAACACATATCTGGTGTACTTTTTGATATTCTATGTACAGTATGTAATATATATTTACTGTGTTTTGATATTTTATTTACAGTATGTAAAATGTATTTGGTGTACTTTTAGTTAATATTATATGTACAATATATGAAATATATTTACTGTACTTTTTGATATTTTATGTACGGTATATAATATATATTTGGTGTACATCTGATATTTTATGTAAATTATATAATATATATTTGGTGTAGTTTTTGATATTTTACATAGTGTGTAATATATATTTACTGTCCTTTTTCATATTTCATTTAGTGTATATAATATACATTTGGTGTAATTTTTGATATTTTATGTACAGTATATTAAATAAAATTACTGTAGTTTGTGATAGTATTTTACAGTATATATAACACATATTTGGGGTACTTTTTGATATTTTATGTACAGTATGTAATATACATTTACAGTACTTTTTGATATTTTATTTACCGTATATAAAATGTATTTGGTGTACTTTTAGTTAATATTATATATACAATATATGAAATATATTTACTGTACATTTTGATATTTTATGTACAGTATATAAGATATATTTGGTGTCCTTTTGATATTTTATGTAAATAATATAATATATATTTGGTGTAGTTTTTGATATTTTACATAGGGTGTGTAGTATATATTTACTGTACTTTTTGACAGCTTATTTACAATTTATAATATACATGTGGTGTAATTTTTGATATTTAATATACATTATATTAAATGTAATTTCTGTAGATTTTGATAGTTTATTTACCGTACATAGAACACATATTTGGTGTACTTTTTGATAGTTTATGTACAGAATGTAATATATATTTACTGTACTTTTTGACATTTTATTTTCAGTATAAAAATGTATTTGGTGTACTTTTAGTTAGTCTTATATGTACAATATTTGTAATATATTTTCTGTTCTTTTTGATATTTTTTTGTACATTATATAAGATATATTTGGTTGCCTTTTGATATTTTATGTAAATTATATAATATATATTTGGTGCAGTTTTGGTATTTTACAAAAGGCGTGCAGTATATATTTACTGTACTTTTTGATATTTTATTTACAGTAAATAATATACATTCGGTGTAATTTTTGATATTTTACTTACAGTATATTAAATATAATTACTGTAGTTTTTGATAGTTTATTTACAGTATATATAACACATATTTGGTGTACTTTTTGATATTTTATATACAGTATGTAATATATATTTACTGTACTTTTTGATATATTATTTACAGTATATAAAATGTATTTGGTTTACTTTTAGTTATTATTATTTCTACAATATATGAAATATATTTACTGTACCTTTTGATATTTTATGTACAGTATATAAGATATATTTGGTGTCCTTTTGATATTTTATGTAAATTATATAATATATATTTGGTGTAGTTTTTGATATTTTTCATAGGGTGTGTCATATATATTTACTGTACTTTTTGATATTTTATTTACAGTATCAAATATACACTTGGCTTAATTTTTGATATTTTATGTAATATATATTAAACATTATTACTGTAGTATTTGATAGTTTATTTACAATATATATAACACAAACTTGGTGTACTTTTTGATATTTTATGTACAGTATGTAATATATATTCACTGTAATTTTTGATATTTTACTTACACTATATAAAATGTATTTGGTGTACTTTTAGTTAATATTATATGTACAATATATGAAATATATTTACTGTACTTTTGATATTTTATGTACAGTATATAAGATATATTTGGTGTCCTTTTGATATTTTATGTAAATTATATAATATGTATTTGGTGTAGATTGTGATATTTTACATATGGTGTGTAATATATATTTAGTGTACTTTTTGATATTTTATTTACAGTAAATAATATACTTTTGTTGTAATTTTTGATATTTTATGTACAGTATATTATATATAATTACTGTAGTTTTTGATAGTTTATTTACAGTATATATAACACATATTTGGTGTACTTTTTTATATTTTATGTACTGTATGTAATATATATTTACTGTATTTTTGATATTTTATTTACACTATATAAAATGTATTTCGTGTACTTTTAGTTAATATTATATGTACAATATATGAAATATATATACTGTACTTGTTGATATTTTATGTACAGTATATTAGATATATTTGGTGTCCTTTTGATATTTTATGTAAATTATATAATATACATTTGGTGTAGTTTTTGATATTTTACATAGGGTGTGTCATATATATTTACTGTACTTTTTGATATTTTATTTACAGTAAATAATATACATTTGGTGTAATTTTTGATATTTTATGTACAGTATATTAAATATAATTACTGTAGTTTTTGATAGTTTATTTAGAGTATATATAACACATATTTGGTGTACATTTTTATATTTTATGAACAGTATGTAATATATATTTACTGTACTTTTTGATATTTTATTTACAGTATATAAAATGTATTTGGTGTACTTTTAGTTAATATTATATATACAATATATCAAATATATTTACTGTGCTTTTTGATATTTTATGTACAGTAGATAATATATATTTGGTGTCCTTTTGATATTTTATGTGAATTTTATAATATATATTTGGTGTAGTTTTTGATATTTTACATAGGGTGTGTAATATATATTCACTGTAATTTTTGATATTTTATTTACGGTAAATTATATACATTTGGTGTATTTATTGATATTTTATGTACAGTATATTAAATATAATTACTGTAGTTTTTGATAGTTTATTTACAGTATATATAACACATATTTGGTGTAGATTTGATATTTTATGTACAGTATGTAATATATATTTTCTGTAATTTTTTATAATTTATTTACAGTATATAAAATGTATTTGGTGTACTTTTAGTTAATATTATATATACAATATATGAAATATATTTACTGTACATTTTGATATTTTATGTACAGTATAGAAGATATATTTGGGGTCCTTTTGATATTTTATTTACAGCATAAAAATTCTTTTTGGTGTACTTTTAGTTAATAATATATGTAGAATATATGAAATATATATACTGTACTTTATGATATTTTATGTACAATATATAAGATATATTTGGTGACCTCTTTATATTTTATGTAAATTATATAATATATATTTGGTGTAGTTTTTGATATTTTACATAGGGTGTGTAGTATATATTTACTGTCCTTTTTGATATTTTATTTACAGTATATAATTTACATTTGGTGTAATTTTTGATATTTTATATACAGTACATTGAATATAATTACTGTAGTTTTTGATATTTACAGTATATATAACACACATTTGGTGTACTTTTTGATATTTTATGTACAGTATGTAATATATATTTACTGTAATTTTTGATATTTTATTTACAGTATGTAAAATGTATTTGGTGTACTTTTAGTTAATATTATATGTACAATATATGAAATATATTTACTGTAGTTTTTGATATTTTACATACAGTATATAGGATATATTTGGTGTCCTTCCGATATTTTTTGTAAAGTGTATAATATATATTTGGTGTAATTTTTGATATTTTACATAGGGTGTGTAATATATATTTACTCTATTTTGGATATTTTATTTACACTATATAATGTACATTTGGAGTAATTTTTGACATTTTATGTACAGTATATTAAATATAATTACTGTAGTTTTTGATAGTTTATTTACAGTATATATAACACATATTTGGTGTGTTTTTGATATTTTATGTACAGTATGTAATGTATATTTACTGTACTTTTTGATATTTTATTTACAGTATATAAAATGTATTTGGTGTATTTTTAGTTAATATTATATGTACAATATATGAAATATATTTACTGTACTTTTTGGTATTTTATGTACAGTATATAAGATATATTTTGTGTCCTTTTGATATTTATTGTTAATTATATAATATATATTTTGTGTAGTTTTTGATATTTTACATAGTGTGTGTCATATTTATTCACTGTCCTTTTTGATATTTTATTTACAGTATATAATATACATTTGGTGTGATTTTTGATATTTTATGTACAGTATATTATATATAATTACTGTAGTTTTTGATAATTTACAGTATATATAACACATATTTGGTGTACTTTTTGATATTTTATGTACAGTATGTAATATATATTTACTGTAATTTTTGATATTTTATTTACAGTATATAAAATGTATTTGGTGTACTTTTAGTTAATAATATATGTACAATATATGAAATAAATGTACTGTACTTTTCGATATTTTATGTACAGCATATAAGATATATTTGGTGTCCTTTTGATATTTTATGTAAATTATATAATATATATTTGGTGTAGTTTTTGATATTTTACATAGGGTGTGTAGTACATATTTATTGTCCTTTTTGATATTTTATTTACAGTATATAATTTACATTTGGTGTAATTTTTGATAATTTATATACAGTACATTGAATATAATTACTGTAGTCTTTGATAATTACAGTATATATAACACATATTTGGTGTACTTTTTGATATTTTATGTACAGTATGTAATATATATTTACTGTAATTTTTGATATTTTATTTACAGTATATAAAATGTATTTGGTGTACTTTTAGTTAATATTATATGTACAATATATGTAATATATTTACTGTACTTTTTGATATTTTACATACAGTATATAAGATATATTTGGTGACCTTCCGATATTTTTTGTAAATTATATACTATATATTTGGTGTAAATTTGGATATTTTACATAGGGTGTGTAATATACATTTACTGTATTTTGGATATTTTATTTACACCATATAATGTACATTTGGAGTAATTTTTGATATTTTATGTACAGTATATTGAATATAATTACTGTAGTTTTTAATAGTTTATTTACAGTATATATAACACATATTTGGTGTACTTTTTGATATTTTATGTACAGTATGTAATATATATTTACCGTAATTTTTGATATTTTATTTACAGTATATAAAATGTATTTGGTGTACTTTTAGTTAATATTATATGTACAATATATGAAATATATTTACTGTACTTTTTGATATTTTATGTACAGTATATGAGATATATTTGGTGTCCTTTGATATTTATTGTAAATTATAAAATATATACTTGGTGTAGTTTTTGATATTTTACATAGTGTGTGTCATATATATTCACTGTCCTTTTTGATATTTTATTTACGGTATATAATATACATTTGGTGTGATTTTTGAAATTTTATGTACAGTATATTAAATATAATTACTGTAGTTTTTGATAGTTTACAGTATATATAACACATATTTGGTGTACTTTTTGATATTTTATGTACAGTATGTAATATATATTTACTGTAATTTTGATATTTTATTTACAGTTTATAAAATGTATTTGGTGTACTTTTAGTTAATATTATATGTACAATATATGAAATATATTTACTGTAGTTTTTGATATTTTATGTACAGTATATAAGATATATTTAGTGTCCTTTTGATATTTTATGTAAATTATATAATATATATTTGGTGTAGTTTGTGATATTTTACATAGGGTGTGTAATATATATTTACTATACTTTTTGATGTCTTATTTACAGTATATAATATACATTTGGTGTAATTTTTGATATTTTATGTACAGTATATTAAATATTATTACTGTAGATTTGATAGTTTATTTACAGTATATATAACACATATTTGGTGTACTTTTTGATATTTTATGTACAGTATGTAATATATATTTACTGTACATTTTGATAATTTATTTACAGTGTATAAAATGTATTTGGTGAAGTTTTAGTTAATATTATATATACAATATATGAAATATATTTACTGTACTTTTTAATATTTTATGTACAGCATATAATATATATTTAGTGTCCTTTTGATATATTATGTGAATTATATAATATATATTTGGTGTAGTTTTTGATATTTTACATAGGTTGTGTAATATATATTTACTGTACTTTTTGATATTTTATTTACAGTATATAATATACTTTTGGTGTAATTTTTGATATTTTATGTACAGTATATTAAATATAATTACTGTAGTATTTGATAATTTATTTACAGTATATATAACACATATTTTGTGTACTTTTTGATGTTTTATGTACATTATGTAATATATATTTACTGTATATTTGGATATTTTATTTACAGTATATAAAATGAATTTGGTGTACTTTTAGTTAATATTATATGTACAATATATGAAATATATTTACTGTACTTTTTGATATTTTATGTACAGTATATAAGATATATTTGGTGTACCTCTGATATTTTGTGTAAATTATAAAATATATATCTGGTGCAGTTTATGATATTTTACATAGAGTGTAATATATATTTACTGTACTTTTTGATATTTTTTTACAGTATATAATATACATTTGGTGTAATTTTTGATATTTCATGTACAGTATATTAAATATAATTACTGTAGTTTTTGATAGTTTATTTACAGTATATATAACACATACTTGGAGTAGTTTTTGGTATTTTATGTACTGTATGTAATATATATTTACTGTAGTTTTTGATATTTTATTTACAGTATATAAAATGTATTTGATGTACTTTTAGTTAATATTACATGTACAATATATGAAATATATTTACTGTAATTTTTGATATTTTATGTACATTTTATAAGATATATTTGGTGTACTGTTGATATTTTATGCAAATTATATAATATATATTTTGTGTAGTTTTTGATAATTTACATAGAGTGTAATATATATTTACTGTCCTTTTTCATATTTTATTTAGAGTATATAATATACATTTGGTGTAATTTTTGATATTTTATGTACAATATATTAAATATAATTACTGTAGTTTTTGATAGTTTTTTTACAGTATGTATAACAAATATTTGGTGTATTTTTTGATATTTTATGTACAGTATGTAATATATATTTACTGAATTTTTGAAATTTTATTTACAGTATATAAAATGTATTTGCTGTACTTTTAGTTAATATTATATGTACAATATATGAACCAAATTTACTGTAGTTTTTGATATTTCATGTACAGTATATAAGATATATTTGGTGTCCTTTTGAGATTTTATGTAAATTATATAATATATATTTGGTGTAGTTTTTCATATTTTACATAGGGTGTGTAATATATATTTACCGTCCTTTTTGATATTTTCTTTACACTATATAATATACATTTGGTGTTATTTTTGATATTTTATGTACAGTATATTAAATATAATTACTGTAGTTTTTGATAGTTTATTTACAGTATATATAACACATATTTGGTGTACATTTTGATATTTTATGTACAGTATGTAATATATATTTACTGTACATTTTGATATTTTATTTACAGTATATGAAATGTATTTGGTGTACTTTTAGTTAATATTATATGTACAATATATGAAATATATTTACTCTATTATTTGATATTTTATGTACAGTATATAAGATATATTTGGTGTACTTTTGATATTGTATGTAAATTATATAATATATATTTGGTGTAGTTTGTGATATTTTACATAGGTTGTGTAATATATCTTTACTGTACTTTTTATATTTTATTTACAGTATATAATATACATTTGGTGTAATTTTTGATATTTTATGTACTGTATATTAAATATAGTTACTGTAGATTTTGATAGTTTATTTACAGTATATATAACACATATTTGGTGTACTTTTTGATATTTTATGTACAGTATGTAATATATATTTACTGTTATTTTGATATTTTATTTACAGTATATAAAATGTATTTGGTGTACTTTTAGTTATTATTATATGTACAATATAGGAAACATATTTACTGTAATTTTTGATATTTTATGTACAGTATATAAGATATATTTGTTGCCCTTCTCATATTTTATGTAAATTATATAATATATATTTGTTGTAGTTTTTGATATTTTACATAGGGTGTGTCATATATATTTACGGTACTTTTTGATATTTTATTTACGGTATATAATATGCATTTTGTGTAATTTTTGTATTTTATGTACAGTATATTAAATATAAATACTGTAGTTTTTAATAGTTTATTTACAGTATATATAGCACATCTTTTGTGTACTTTTTGATATTTTATGTACAGTATGTAACATATATTAACTGTACATTTTGAAACTTTATTTACATTATATAAAATGTATTTGGTGTACTTTTAGTTAATATTATATGTACAATATATGAAATATATTTACTGTACTTTTTGATATTTTATGTACAGTATATAACATATATTTGGTGTCCTTTTCATATTTTATGTGAATCATATAATATATATTTGGTGTAGTTTTTGATAATTTACGTAGAGTGTAATATACATTTACTGTCCTTTATCATATTTTATTAAGACTATATAATATACATTTGGTGTAATTTTTGATATTTTATATACAGTATATTCAATATAATTACTGTAGTTTTTCATAGTTTATTTACAGTATACATAAAACATATTTGGTCTACTTTTTGATATTTCATGTACAGTATGTGATATAATTACTGTACTTTTTGATATTTTATTTACAGTATATAAAATGTATTTGGTGTACTTTTAGTTAATATTACATATACAGTATATGAAATACATTTAATGCACTTTTTGATATTTTATGTACAGTATATAAGATATATTTGGTGTCCTTTTGATATTTTATGTAAATTATATAATATATATTTGGTGTAGTATTTGATATTTTACATTGGGTGTGTCATATATATTTACTGTCCTTTTTGATATTTTATTTACAGTATATAATATATATTTGGTGTAATTTTGAATATTTTATGTACAGTATACTAAATATAATTACTGTAGTTTTTGATAGTTTATTTACAGCATATATAACACATATTTGGTACAGTTTTTGATATATTATATACAGTATGTAATATATATTTATTGTACTTTTTGATATTTTATTTAGAGTATATAAAATGTGCTTGGTGTACTTTTAGTTAATATTATATGTACAATATATGAAATGTATTTACTGTACTTTTTGATATTTTATGTAGAGTATATAAGATATATTTGTTGGCCTTCTCATATTTTATGTAAATTATATAATATATATTTGGTGTAGTTTTTGATATTTTACATAGGGTGTGTACTATATATTTACTGTCATTTTTGATATTTTATTTATAGTATATAATTTACATTTGGTGTAATTTTTGATAATTTATATATAGTACATTGAATATAATTACTGTAGTTTTTGATAATTACAGTATATATAACACATATTTGGTGTACTTTTTGATATTTTATGTAGAGTATGTTATATATATTTACTGTAATTTTTGATATTTTATTTACAGTATATAAAAAGTATTTGGTGTACTTTTAGTTAATATTATATGTACAATATATGAAATATATTTACTGTAGTTTTTGATATTTTACGTACAGTATATAAGATATATTTGTTGTCCTTCCGATATTTTTTGTAAATTATATAATTTATATTTGGTGTAAATTTGGATATTTTACATAGGGTGTGTAATATATATTTACTGTATTTTGGATATTTTATTTACAGTATATAATTTACATTTGGTGTAATTTTTGATATTTTATATACAGTACATTGAATATAATTACTGTAGTTTTTGATATTTACAGTATATATAACACATATTTGGTGTACTTTTTGATATTTTATGTACAGTATGTAATATATATTTACTGTACTTTTTGATATATTATTTACAGTATATAAAATGTATTTGGTGTACTTTTAGTTAATATTATATGTACAATATATGAAATATATTTACTGTACTTTTTGATATTTTATGTACAGTATATAAGATATATTTGGTGTACTGTTGATATTTTATGTAAATTAAATAATATTTATTTGGTGCAGATTTGATATTTTACATAGAGTGTAATATATATTTACTGTAATTTTCATATTTTATTTACAGTATATAATATACATTAGGTGCAATTTTTGATATTTTATGTACTGTATATTAGACATAATTACTGTAGTTTTTGATAGTTTATTTAGAGTATATATAACACATATTTGGTGTAATTTTTGATATACTATGTACAGTATGTAATGTAAATTTACTGTAATTTTTGATATTTTATTTACAGTATATAAAATGTATTTGGTGTACTTTTAGTAAATATTATATGTACAATATATGAAATATATTTACTGTACTTTTTGATATTTTATGTAGCATATATAAGGTACACTTGGTGTCCTTTTGATATTTTATGTAAATTATATAATATATATTTTGTGTAGTTTTTGATAATTTACATAGAGTGAAATATATATTTACTGTCCTTTTTCGTATTTTATTTAGAGTATATAATATACATTTGGTGTAATTTTTGATATTTTAAGTACAGTATATTAAATATAATTACTGTAGTTTTTGATAGTTTATTTACAGTACATATAACACATATTTGGTGTACTTTTTGATATTTTATGTACTGTATGTAATATATATTTACTGAACTTTTGAAATTTTATTTACAGTATATAAAATGTATTTGCTGTACTTTTAGTTAATATTATATGTACAATATATGAAACATATTTACTGTAGTTTTTGATATTTTATGTACAGTATATAAGATATATTTGGTGGCCTTTTGATATTTTATGTAAATTATATAATATATATTTGGTGTAGTTTTTGATATTTTACATAGGGTGTGTAATATATATTTACCGTCCTTTTTGATATTTTCTTTACACTATATAATATACATTTGGTGTAATTTTTGATATTTTATGTACAGTATATTAAATATATTTACTGTAGTTTTTGATATTTTACGTACAGTATATAGGATATATTTGGTGTCCTTTTGATATTATATGTAAATTATATAATATATATTTTGTGTAGATTGTGATATTTTACATATGGTGTGTAATATATATTTACTGTACTTTTTGAAATTTTATTTACACTATATAAAATGTATTTGGTGTACTTTTAGTTAATATTATATGTTCAATATATGAAATATATTTACTGTACTATTTGGTATTTTATGTACAGTATATAAGATATGTTTGGTGTCCGTTTGATATTTTAAGTAAATTATATAATATATATTTGGTGTAGATTGTGATATTTTTCATATGGTGTGTAATATATATTTACTGTACATTTTGATATTTTATTTACAGTAAATAATATACATTTAGTGTAATTTTTGATATTTTATGTACAGTATATTAAATTTAATTACTGTAGATTTTGATAGTTTATTTACAGTGTATATAACACATATTTGTTGTACTATTTGATATTTTATGTACAGTATGTAATATAAATTTACTGTACTTTTTGATATTTTATTTATAGTATATAAAATGTATTTGGTGTACTTTTAGTTAATATTATATGTACAATATACGAAATATATTTACTGTACATTTTGGTATTTTATGTACAGTAGATAAGGTATATTTGGTGTCCTTTTGATATTTTATGTAAATTATATAATATATATTTTGTGTAGTTTGTGATATTTTACATAGGGTGTGTAATATATATTTACTGTACTTTTTGGTATTTTATTTACAGTAAATAATATACATTTGGTGTAATTTTTGATATTTTATATACAGTATATTAAATATAATTACTGTAGTTTTTGATAGTTTATTTACAGTATATATAACACATATTTGGTGTACTTTTTGATATTTTATGTACAGTATGTAATATATATTCACTGTAATTTTTGATATTTTATTTACACTATATAAAATGTATTTGGTGTACTTTTAGTAAATATTATATGTACAATATATGAAATATATTTACTGTACTTTTTGGTATTTTATGTACAGTATATAAGTTACATTTGGTGTACTTTTGATATCTTATGAAAATTATATAATATATATTTGGTGTAGATTGTGATATTTTACATATGGTGTGTAATGTATATTTACTGCACTTTTTGATATTTTATTTACTGTAAATAACATACATTTGGTGTAATTTTTTATATTTTATGTACAGTATATTAAATATAATTACTGTAGTTTTTGATAGTTTATTTAGAGTATATATAACACATATTTGGTGTACTTTTTGATAATATATGTACAGTATGTAATATATAGTTACTGTAATTTTTGATATTTTATTTACACTATATAAAATGTATTTGGTGTACTTTTAGTTAATATTATATGTACAATATATGAAATATATTTACTGTACTTTTTGATATTTTATGTACAGGATATAAGATATATTTGGTGTCCTTTTGATATTTATTGTAAATTTTATAATATATATTTGGTGTAGTTTTTGATATTTTACATAGTGTGTGTCATATATATTCACTGTCCTTTTTGATATTTTATTTACGGTATATAATACACATTTGGTGTGATTTTTGATATTTTATGTACAGTATATTAAATATAATTACTGTAGTTTTTGATAGTTTACAGTATATATAACACATATTTGGTGTACTTTTTGATATTTTATGTACAGTATGTAATATATATTTACTGTAATTTTTGATATTTTATATAGAGTATATAAAATGTATTTGGTGTACTTTTAGTTAATATTATATGTACAATATATGTAATATATTTACTGTACTTTCTTATATTTTATGTACAGTATATAAGATATATTTGGTGTTCTGTTGATATGTTATGTAAATTATATAATATATATTTGGTGCAGTTTTTGATATTTTACATAGAGTGTAATATATATTTACTGTAATTTTCATATATTATTTACAGTATATAATTTACATTTGGTGTAATTTTTGATATTTTATGTACTGTATATTAAACATAATTACTGTAGTTTTTGATAGTTTATTTAGAGTATATAAAACACATATTTGGTGTACTTTTTGATATATTATGTACAGTATGGAATGTATATTTACTGTAATTTTTGATATTTTATTTACAGTATATAAAATGTATTTGGTGTACTTTTAGTGAATAATATAAGTACAATATATGAAATATATTTACTGTACTTTTTGATATTTTATGTACAGTATAAAAGATATATTTGGTGTCCTTTTGATATTTTATGTAAATTATATAATATATATTTGGTGTAGTTTTTGATATTTTACATAGGGTGTGTAGTAAATATTTACTGTCCTTTTTGATATTTTATTTACAGTATATGATATTCATTAGCTGTAATTATTGATATTTTTTGAAAAGTATATTAAATATAATTACTGTAGTTTTTGATAGCTTATTTACAGTATATATAACACATATTTGGTGTACTTTTTGATATTTTATGTACAGTATGTAATTTATATTTACTGTACTTTTTCATATTTTATTTACAGTACATAAAATGTATTTGGCGTACTTTTAGTTAATATTATATGTACAATGTATGAAATATATTTACTGTACTTTTTGATATTTATGCACAGTATATAACATATATTTGGTGTCGTTTTGATATTTTATGTAAATTTTATAATATATATTTGGTGTGGTTTTTGATATTTTACATAGGGTGTGTAGTATATATTTACTGTCCTTTTTGATATTTTATTTACAGTATATATTATACATTTGGTGTAATTTTTGATATTTTATGTACAGTATATTAAATATAAGTACTGTAGTTTTTGATAGTTTATTAACAGTATATATAACACATATTTGGTGTACTTTTTGATATTTTATGTACAGTATGTAATACATATTTACTGTACTATTTGATATTTTAATTACACTATATAAAATGTATTTGGTGTACTTTTAGTTAATATTATATGCACAATATATGAAATATATTTACTGTACATTTTGATATTTTATGTACAGTATATAAGATATATTTGGCGTACATTTGATATTTTATGTAAATTATGTAATATATATTTGGTGTAGATTGTGATATTTTACATATGGTGTGTAATATATATTTACTGTACTTTTTGATATTTTATTTACAGTACATAATATACATTTGGTGTAATTTTTGATATTTTATGTACAGAATATTAAATATAATTACTGCAGATTTTATAGTTTATTTACAGTATATATAACATATTTGGTGTACTTTTTGATATTTTATGTACAGTATGTAATACATATTTACTGTAATTTTTGATATTTTATTTAGAGTATATAAAATGTATTGGGTGTACTTTTAGTTAATATTATATGTACAATATATGAAATATATTTACTGTAATTTTTGATATTTTATGTACAGTATATATTTGGTGTCCTTTTGAAATTTTATGTAAATTATATAATATATATTTGGTGTAGATTGTGATATTTTACATATGGTGTGTAATATATATTTACTGTACTTTTTGATATTTTATTTACAGTATATAATATACATTTGGTGTAATATTTGATATTTTATGTACAGTACATTAAATATAATTAGTGTAGTTTTTCAAAGATTATTTACAGTATATATAACACATATTTGGGGTACTTTGTGATATTTTATATACAGTATGTAATATATATTTACTGTACTTTTTGATATTTTATTTACAGTATATAAAATGTATTTGGTGTACTTTTCGTTAATATTATATGTACAATATATGAAATATATTTCCTGTACATTTTGATATTTTATGTACAGTATATAAGACATATTTGGTGTCCTTTTGATATTTTATGTAAATTATATAATATATATTTGGTGTAGTTTATGATATTTTACATAGGGTGTGTAGTATATATTTCCTGTCCTTTTTGATATTTTATTTACAGTAAATAATATACATTTTGTGTAATTTTTGATATTTTATTTAGAGTATATTAAATATAATTACTGTAGTTTTTGATAGTTTATTTACAGTATATATAACACATATTTGGTGTACTTTTTGATATTTTATGTTCAGTATGTAATATATATTTACTGTAATTTTTGATATTTTATTTACAGTATATAAAATGTTTTTGGTGTACTTTTAGTTAATATTATATGTACAATGTATGAAATATATTTACTGTACTTTTTAACATTTTATGTACAGTATATAAGATATATTTGGTGTCCTTTTGATATTTTATGTAAATTACATAATATATATTTGGTGTAGTTTGTGATAATTTACATAGGGTGTGTAATATATATTTACTGTACTTTTTTATATTTTATTTCCAGTATATTATACATTTGGTGTAATTTTTGATATTTTATGTACAGTATATTAAATATAATTATTGTAGTTTTTGATAGTTTATTTACACTACATATAACAAATATTTGGTGTACTTTTTGATATTTTATTTACAGTATATAATATTCATTTGGTTTAATTTTTGATATTTTATGTGCAGTATATTAAATATAATTACAGTAGTTTTTGATAGTTTATGTACAGTATATATAAGACATATTTGGTGTACTTTTTGATATTTTATGTACAATATGTAATATATATTTACTGTACTTTTTGATATTTTATTTACAGTATATAAAATGTATTTGGTGTCCTTCCGTTAATATTATATGTACAATATATGAAATAAATTTACTGTACGTTTTGATATTTTATGTACAGTATATAAGGTATATTTGGTGTCCTTTTGATATCTTATGTAAATTATAAAATATATATTTGGTGTAGATTGTGATAATTTACATATGGTGTGTAATATATATTTACTGTTCCTTTTGATATTTTATTTACAGTATATAATGTACATTTGGTGTAATATTTGATATTTTATGTACAGTATATTAAATATAATTACTGTAGTTTTTCATAGTTTATTAACAGTATATATAACACATATTTGGGGTACTTTTGATATTTTCTGTACGGTATGTAATATAAATTTACTGTACTTTTTGATATTTTATTTACAGTATATAAAATGTATTTGGTGTACTTTTAGTTAATATTATATGTACAATATATGAAATATATTTCCTGTACTTTTTGATATTTTATGTACAGTATATAAGATATATTTAGTGCCATTTGTTATTTTATGTAAATTATATAATATATTTTTGGTGTAGTTTTTGATATTTCACAGAGGGTGTGTAGTATATATTTACTGTCTTTTTGATATTTTATTTACAGTATATAATATTCATTTGGTGTAATTTTTGATATTTTATGTACAGTATATTAAATATAATTACAGTAGTTTTTGATAGTTTATGTACAGTATATATAACACATATTTGGTGTACTTTTTGATATTTTATGTACAGTATGTAATATATATTTACTGTAATTTTTGATAATTTATTAATAGTATATAAAATGTATCTGTTGTACTTTTAGTTAATATTATATGTACAATATATGAAATATATTTACAGTAGTTTTTGATATTTTACGTACAGTATATAAGATATATTTGGTGTCCTTCCGATATTTTTTGTAAATTATATAATATATATTTGGTGTAAATTTGGATATTTTACATAGGGTTTGTAATATATATTTACTGTATTTTGGATATTTTATTTACACCATATAATGTACATTTGGAGTAATTTTTGATATTTTATGTACAGTATATTGAATATAATTACTGCAGATTTTGATAGTTTATTTACAGTATATATAACACATATTTGGTGTACTTTTTGATATTTTATGTACAGTATGTAATATATATTTACTGTACTTTTTGATATTTTATTTACAGTATATACAATGTATTTGGTGTACTTTTAGTTAATGTTATATGTACAATATATGAAATATATTTACTGTATTTTTTGATATTTTGCGTACAGTATATACGATATATTTGGTGTCCATTTGATATTTAATGTAAATTATATAATATATATTTGGTGTAGTTTTTGATATTTTACATAATGTGTGTCATATATATTCAGTGTCCTTTTTGATATTTAATTTACAGTATATAATATACATTTGGTGTGATTTTTGATATTTTATGTACAGCATATTATATATAATTACTGAAGTTTTTGATAGTTTACAGTATATATAACACATATTTGGTGTACTTTTTGATATTTTATGTACAGTATGTAATATATATTTAGTGTAATTTTTGATATTTTATTTACACTATATAAAATGTATTTGGTGTACTTTTAGTTAATATCATATTTACAATATATGAAATATATTTACTGTACTTTTTGATATTTTATGTACAGTATATAAGATATATTTGGTGTCCTTTTGATATTTTATGAAAATTATATAATATATATTTGGTGTAGTTTTTGATATTTTACATAGGGTGTGTAGTATATATTTACTGTCCTTTTTGATATTTTATTTACAGTATATAATTTACATTTGGTGTAATTTTTGATAATTTATATACAGTATATTGAATATAATTACTGTAGTTTTTGATAATTACAGTATATACAACACATATTTGGTGTACTTTTTGATATTTTATGTACAGTATGTAATATATATTTACTGTAATTTTTGATATTTTATATACAGTATATAAAATGTATTTGTTGTAATTTTAGTTAATATTATATGTACAATATATGAAATATATTTACTGGAGTTTTTATTATTTTACGTACAGTATATAAGATATATTTGGTGTCCTTCCGATATTTTTTGTAAATTATATAATATATATTTGGTGTAAATTTGGATATTTTAAATAGTGTGTGTAATATATATTTACTGTATTTTGGATATTTTATTTACACTATATAATGTACATTTCAAGTAATTTTTGATATTTTATGTACAGTATATTGAATATAATTACTGTAGTTTTTGATAGTTTATTTACAGTATATATAACACATATTTGGTGAACTTTTTGATATTTTATGTACAGCATGTAATATATATTTAGTGTACTTTTCATATTTTATTTACAGTATATAAAATGTATTTGGTGTACTTTTAGTTAATATTATATGTACAATATATGAAATATATTTACTGTACTTTTTGATATGTTATGTACAGTATATAAGATATATTTGGTGTCCTTTTGATATTTTATGTAAATTATATAATATATATTTCGTGTAGTTTGTGATATTTTACATAGGGTGTGTAATATATATTTACTGTATTTTTGATATCTTATTTACAGTATATAATATACATTAGGTGTAATTTTTGATATTTTATGTACAGTATATTAAATATAATTACTGTAGTTTTTGATAGTTTACAGTATATATAACACATATTTGGTGTACATTTCGATATTTTATGTGCAGTATGTAATATATATTTACTGTAATTTTTGATATTTTATTTACAGTATATAAAATGTATTTGGTGTACTTTTAGTTAATAATATATGTACAATATATGAAATAGATATACTGTACTTTTTGATATTTTATGTACAATATATAAGATATATTTGGTGTCCTTTTGATATTTTATGTAATTTATACAATATATAATTTGTGTAGATTTTGATATTTTACATAGGGTGTGTACTATATATTTACTGTCATTTTTGATATTTTATTTATAGTATATAATTTACATTTGGTGTAATTTTTGATAATTTATATATGGTACATTGAATATAATTACTGTAGCTTTTGATAATTACAGTATATATAACACATATTTGGTGTACTTTTTGATATTTTATGTACAGTATGTTATATATATTTACTGTAATTTTTGATATTTTATTTAGAGTATATAAAAAGTATTTGGTGTACTTTTAGTTAATATTATATGTACAATATATGAAATATATTTACTGTAGTTTTTGATATTTTACGTACAGTATATAAGATATATTTGTTGTCCTTCCGATATTTTTTGTAAATTATATAATATATATTTGGTGTAAATTTGGATATTTTACATAGGGTGTGTAATATATATTTACTGTATTTTGGATATTTTATTTACAGTATATAATTTACATTTGGTGTAATTTTTGATATTTTATATACAGTACATTGAATATAATTACTGTAGTTTTTGATATTTACAGTATATATAACACATATTTGGTGTACTTTTTGATATTTTATGTACAGTATGTAATATATATTTACTGTACTTTTTGATATATTATTTACAGTATATAAAATGTATTTGGTGTACTTTTAGTTAATATTATATGTACAATATATGAAATATATTTACTGTACTTTTTGATATTTTATGTACATTATATAAGATATATTTGGTGTACTGTTGATATTTTATGTAAATTAAATAATATTTATTTGGTGCAGATTTGATATTTTACATAGAGTGTAATATATATTTACTGTAATTTTCATATTTTATTTACAGTATATAATATACATTAGGTGTAATTTTTGATATTTTATGTACTGTATATTAGACATAATTTCTGTAGTTTTTGATAGTTTATTTAGAGTATATATAACACATATTTGGTGTAATTTTTGATATATTATGTACAGTATGTAATGTATATTTACTGTAATTTTTGATATTTTATTTACAGTATATAAAATGTATTTGGTGTACTTTTAGTAAATATTATATGTACAATATATGAAATATATTTACTGTACTTTTTGATATTTTATGTAGCATATATAAGGTACACTTGGTGTCCTTTTGATATTTTATGTAAATTATATAATATATATTTTGTGTAGTTTTTGATAAATTACATAGAGTGTAATATATATTTACTGTCCTTTTTCGTATTTTATTTAGAGTATATAATATACATTTGGTGTAATTTTTGATATTTTAAGTACAGTATATTAAATATAATTACTGTAGTTTTTGATAGTTTATTTACAGTATATATAACACATATTTGTTGTACTTTTTGATATTTTATGTACTGTATGTAATATATATCTACTGAACTTTTGAAATTTTATTTACAGTATATAAAATGTATTTGCTGTACTTTTAGTTAATATTATATGTACAATATATGAAACATATTTACTGTAGTTTTTGATATTTTATGTACAGTATATAAGATATATTTGGTGGCCTTTTGATATTTTATGTAAATTATATAATATATATTTGGTGTAGTTTTTGATATTTTACATAGGGTGTGTAATATATATTTACCGTCCTTTTTGATATTTTCTTTACACTATATAATATACATTTGGTGTAATTTTTGATATTTTATGTACAGTATATTAAATATATTTACTGTAGTTTTTGATATTTTACGTACAGTATATAGGATATATTTGGTGTCCTTCCGATATTTTTTGTAAATTATATAATATATATTTGGTGTAATATTTGATATTTTACATAGGGTGTGTAATATATATTTACTGTATTTTGGATATATTATTTACACTATATAATGTACATTTGGAGTAATTTTTGACATTTTATGTACAGTATATTAAATATAATTACTGTAGTTTTTGATAGTTTATTTACAGTATATATAACAAGTTTGGTGTACTTTTTGATGTTATATGTACAGTATGCAATATATATTTACTGTAGTTTTTGATATTTTATTTACAGTATACAAAATGTATTTGTTGTACTTTTAGTTAATATTATACGTACAATATATGAAATATATTTACTGTAGTTTTTGATATTTTATGTACAGTATATAAGATATATTTGGTGTCCTTCCGATATTTTTTGTAAAGTGTATAATATATATTTGGTGTAATTTTTGATATTTTACATAGGGTGTGTAATATATATTTACTGTATTTTGGATATATTATTTACACTATATAATGAACATTTGGAGTAATTTTTGATATTTTATGTACAGTATATTAAATATAATTACTGTAGTTTTTTATAGTTTATTTACAGTATATATAACACGTATTTGGTGTACTATTTGATATTTTATGTACAGTATGTAATATATATTTACTGTAATTTTTGATATTTTATTTACTGTATAGAAAATGTATTTGGTGTACTTTTAGTTAATAATATATGTACAATATATGAAATATATATACTGTACTTTTTGATATTTTATGTACAGTATATAAGATATATTTGGTGTCCTTTTGATATTTTATGTAAATTATATAATCTATATTTGGTGTAGTTTTTTATATTTTACATAGGGTGTGTAGTATATATTTACTGTCCTTTTTGATATTTTATTTACAGTATATAATTTACATTTGGTGTAATTTTTGATAATTTATATACAGTACATTGAATATAATTACTGTAGTTTTTGATAATTACAGTATATATAACACATATTTGGTGTACTTTTTGATATTTTATGTACAGTATGTAACTTATATTTACTGTAATTTTTGATATTTCATTTACAGAATATAAAATGTATTTGGTGTACTTTTAGTTAATATTATATGTACAATATATGAAATATATTTACTGTACTATTTGATATTTTATGTAGAGTATATAAGATATATTTTGTGTCCTTTTGATATTTTATGTAAATTATATAATATACATTTGGTGTAGTTTTTGATATTTTACATAGGGTGTGTCATAAATATTTACTGTACTTTTTGATATTTTATTTACAGTAAATAATATACATTTGGTGTAATTTTTGATATTTTATGTACAGTATATTAAATATAATTACTGTAGTTTTTGATAGTTTATTTAGAGTATATATAACACATATTTGGTGTACATTTTGATATTTTATGAACAGTATGTAATATATATTTACTGTACTTTTTGATATTTTATTTACAGTATATAAAATGTATTTGGTGTACTTTTAGTTAATATTATATATACAATAAATCAAATATATTTACTGTGCTTTTTGATATTTTATGTACAGTAGATAATATATATTTGGTGTCCTTTTGATATTTTATGTGAATTTTATAATATATATTTGGTGTAGTTTTTGATATTTTACATAGGGTGTGTAATATATATTCACTGTAATTTTTGATATTTTATTTACGGTAAATTATATACATTTGGTGTATTTATTGATATTTTATGTACAGTATATTAAATATAATTACTGTAGTTTTTGATAGTTTATTTACAGTATATATAACACATATTTGGTGTAGATTTGATATTTTATGTACAGTATGTAATATATATTTTCTGTAATTTTTTATAATTTATTTACAGTATATAAAATGTATTTGGTGTACTTTTAGTTAATATTATATATACAATATATGAAATATATTTACTGTACATTTTGATGTTTTATGTACAGTATAGAAGATATATTTGGGGTCCTTTTGATATTTTATTTACTGTATAAAAATTGAATTTGGTGTACTTTTAGTTAATAATATATGTAGAATATATGAAATATATATACTGCACTTTATGATATTTTATGTACAATATATAAGATATATTTGGTGACCTCTTTATATTTTATGTAAATTATATAATATATATGGTGTAGTTTTTGATATTTTACATAGGGTGTGTAGTATATATTTACTGTCCTTTTTGATATTTTATTTACAGTATATAATTTACATTTGGTGTAATTTTTGATATTTTATATACAGTACATTGAATATAATTACTGTAGTTTTTGATATTTACAGTATATATAACACACATTTGGTGTACTTTTTGATATTTTATGTACAGTATGTAATATATATTTACTGTAATTTTTGATATTTTATTTACAGTATGTAAAATGTATTTGGTGTACTTTTAGTTAATATTATATGTACAATATATGAAATATATTTACTGTAGTTTTTGATATTTTACGTACAGTATATAGGATATATTTGGTGTCCTTCCGATATTTTTTGTAAAGTGTATAATATATATTTGGTGTAATTTTTGATATTTTACATAGGGTGTGTAATATATATTTACTGTATTTTGGATATTTTATTTACACTATATAATGTACATTTGGAGTAATTTTTGACATTTTATGTACAGTATATTAAATATAATTACTGTAGTTTTTGATAGTTTATTTACAGTATATATAACACATATTTGGTGTGTTTTTGATATTTTATGTACAGTATGTAATGTATATTTACTGTACTTTTTGATATTTTATTTACAGTATATAAAATGTATTTGGTGTACTTTTAGTTAATATTATATGTACAATATATGAAATATATTTACTGTACTTTTTGGTATTTTATGTACAGTATATAAGATATATTTTGTGTCCTTTTGATATTTATTGTTAATTATATAATATATATTTTGTGTAGTTTTTGATATTTTACATAGTGTGTGTCATATTTATTCACTGTCCTTTTTGATATTTTATTTACAGTATATAATATACATTTGGTGTGATTTTTGATATTTTATGTACAGTATATTATATATAATTACTGTAGTTTTTGATAATTTACAGTATATATAACACATATTTGGTGTACTTTTTGATATTTTATGTACAGTATGTAATATATATTTACTGCAATTTTTATTATTTTATTTACTGTATATAAAATGTATTTGGTGTACTTTTAGTTAATAATATATGTACAATATATGAAATAAATGTACTGTACTTTTCGATATTTTATGTACAGCATATAAGATATATTTGGTGTCCTTTTGATATTTTATGTAAATTGTATAATATATATTTGGTGTAGTTTTTGATATTTTACATAGTGTGTGTAGTATATATTTATTGTCCTTTTTGATATTTTATTTACAGTATATAATTTACATTTGGTGTAATTTTTGATAATTTATATACAGTACATTGAATATAATTACTGTAGTTTTTGATAATTACAGTATATATAACACATATTTGGTGTACTTTTTGATATTTTATGTACAGTATGTAATATACATTTACTGTAATTTTTGATATTTTATTTACAGTATATAAAATGTATTTGGTGTACTTTTAGTTAATATCATATGTACAATATATGTAATATATTTACTGTACTTTTTGATATTTTACATACAGTATATAAGATATATTTGGTGACCTTCTGATATTTTTTGTAAATTATATACTATATATTTGGTGTAAATTTGGATATTTTACATAGGGTGTGTAATATATATTTACTGTATTTTGGATATTTTATTTACACCATATAATGTACATTTGGAGTAATTTTTGATATTTTATGTACAGTATATTGAATATAATTACTGTAGTTTTTAATAGTTTATTTACAGTATATATAACACATATTTGGTGTACTTTTTGATATTTTATGTATAGTATGTAATATATATTTACTGTAATTTTTGATATTTTATTTACAGTATATAAAATGTATTTGGTGTACTTTTAGTTAATATTATATGTACAATATATGAAATATATTTACTGTAGTTTTTGATATTTTACGTACAGTATATAGGATATATTTGGTGTCCTTCCGATATTTTTTGTAAATTATATAATGTATATTTGGTGTAATATTTGATATTTTACATAGGGTGTGTAATATATATTTACTGTATTTTGGATATATTATTTACACAATATAATGTACATTTGGAGTAATATTTGACATTTTATGTACAGTATATTAAATATAATTACTGTAGTTTTTGATAGTTTATTTACAGTATATATAACACATATTTTGTGTAATTTTTGATATTTTATGTACAGTATGTAATATATATTTACTGTACTTTTTGATATTTTATTTACAGTATATAAAATGTATTTGGTGTACTTTTAGTTAATATTATATGTACAATATATGAAATATATTTACTGTACTTTTTGATATTTTATGTACAGTATATGAGATATATTTGGTGTCCTTTGATATTTATTGTAAATTATGAAATATATACTTGGTGTAGTTTTTGATATTTTACATAGTGTGTGTCATATATATTCACTGTCCTTTTTGATATTTTATTTACGGTATATAATATACATTTGGTGTGATTTTTGAAATTTTATGTACAGTATATTAAATATAATTACTGTAGTTTTTGATAGTTTACAGTATATATAACACATATTTGGTGTACTTTTTGGTATTTTATGTACAGTATGTAATATATATTTACTGTAATTTTTGATATTTTATTTACAGTTTATAAAATGTATTTGGTGTACTTTTAGTTAATATTATATGTACAATATATGAAATATATTTACTGTAGTTTTTGATATTTTATGTACAGTATATAAGATATATTTAGTGTCCTTTTGATATATTATGTGAATTATATAGTATATATTTGGTGTAGTTTTTGATATTTTACATAGGTTGTGTAATATATATTTACTGTACTTTTTGATATTTTATTTACAGTATATAATATACTTTTGGTGTAATTTTTGATATTTTATGTACAGTATATTAAATATAATTACTGTAGTATTTGATAGTATATTTACAGTATATATACCACATATTTGGTGTACTTTTTGATGTTTTATGTACATTATGTAATATATATTTACTGTATATTTGGATATTTTATTTACAGTATATAAAATGAATTTGGTGTACTTTTAGTTAATATTATATGTACAATATATGAAATATATTTACTGTACTTTTTGTTATTTTATGTAGAGTATATAAGATATATTTGGTGTACCTCTGATATTTTGTGTAAATTATAATATATATATCTGGTGCAGTTTTTGATATTTTACATAGAGTGTAATATATATTTACTGTACTTTTTGATATTTTTTTACAGTATATAATATACATTTGGTGTAATTTTTGATATTTCATGTACAGTATATTCAATATAATTACTGTAGTTTTTGATAGTTTATTTACAGTATATATAACACATACTTGGTGTACTTTTTGGTAATTTATGTACAGTATGTAATATATATTTACTGTTATTTTGATATTTTATTTACAGTATATAAAATGTATTTGGTGTACTTTTAGTTATTATTATATGTACAATATAGGAAACATATTTACTGTAATTTTTGATATTTTATGTACAGTATATAAGATATATTTGTTGCCCTTCTCATATTTTATGTAAATTATATAATATATATTTGGTGTAGTTTTTGATATTTTACATAGGGTGTGTCATATATATTTACTGTACTTTTTGATATTTTATTTACAGTATATAATATGCATTTTGTGTAATTTTTGTATTTTATGTACAGTATATTAAATAAAAATACTGTAGTTTTTGATAGTTTATTTACAGTATATATAGCACATCTTTTGTGTACTTTTTGATATTTTATGTACAGTATGTAACATATATTAACTGTACATTTTGAAATTTTATTTACATTATATAAAATGTATTTGGTGTACTTTTAGTTAATATTATATGTACAATATATGAAATATATTTACTGTACTTTTTGATATTTTATGTACAGTATATAACATATATTTGGTGTCCTTTTCATATTTTATGTGAATCATATAATATATATTTGGTGTAGTTTTTGATAATTTACGTAGAGTGTAATATACATTTACTGTCCTTTATCATATTTTATTAAGACTATATAATATACATTTGGTGTAATTTTTGATATTTTATATACAGTATATTCAATATAATTACTGTAGTTTTTCATAGTTTATTTACAGTATACATAAAACATATTTGGTCTACTTTTTGATATTTTATGTACAGTATGTGATATAATTACTGTACTTTTTGATATTTTATTTACAGTATATAAAATGTATTTGGTGTACTTTTAGTTAATATTATATATACAGTATATGAAATACATTTACTGTACTTTTTTATATTTTATGTACAGTATATAAGATATATTTGGTGTCCTTTTGATATTTTATGTAAATTATATAATATATATTTGGTGTAGTATTTGATATTTTACATTGGGTGTGTCATATATATTTACTGTCCTTTTTGATATTTTATTTACAGTATATAATATATAATTGGTGTAATTTTGAATATTTTATGTACAGTATACTAAATATAATTACTGTAGTTTTTGATAGTTTATTTACAGTATATATAACACATATTTGGTATAGTTTTTGATATATTATATACAGTATGTAATATATATTTATTGTACTTTTTGATATTTTATTTAGAGTATATAAAATGTGCTTGGTGTACTTTTAGTTAATATTATATGTACAATATATGAAATGTATTTACTGTACTTTTTGATATTTTATGTACAGTATATAAGATATATTTGTTGGCCTTCTCATATTTTATGTAAATTATATAATATTATTTGGTGTAGTTTTTGATATTTTACATAGGGTGTGTACTATATATTTACTGTCATTTTTGATATTTTATTTATAGTATATAATTTACATTTGGTGTAATTTTTGATACTTTATATATAGTACATTGAATATAATTACTGTAGTTTTTGATAATTACAGTATATATAACACATATTTGGTGTACTTTTTGATATTTTATGTACAGTATGTTATATATATTTACTGTAATTTTTGATATTTTATTTACAGTATATAAAAAGTATTTGGTGTACTTTTAGTTAATATTATATGTACAATATATGAAATATATTTACTGTAGTTTTTGATATTTTACATACAGTATATAAGATATATTTGTTGTCCTTCCGATATTTTTTGTAAATTATATAATATATATTCGGTGTAAATTTGGATATTTTACATAGGGTGTGTAATATATATTTACTGTATTTTGGATATTTTATTTACAGTATATAATTTACATTTGGTGTAATTTTTGATATTTTATATACAGTACATTGAATATAATTACTGTAGTTTTTGATATTTACAGTATATATAACAGATATTTGGTGTACTTTTTGATATTTTATGTACAGTATGTAATATATATTTACTGTACTTTTTGATATATTATTTACAGTATATAAAATGTATTTGGTGTACTTTTAGTTAATAATATATGTACAATATATGAAATATATTTACTGTACTTTTTGATATTTTGTACAGTATATAAGATATATTTGGTGTACTGTTGATATTTTATGTAAATTAAATAATATTTATTTGGTGCAGATTTGATATTTTACATACAGTGTAATATATATTTACTGTAATTTTCATATTTTATTTACAGTATATAATATACATTAGGTGTAATTTTTGATATTTTATGTACTGTATATTAGACATAATTACTGTAATTTTTGATAGTTTATTTAGAGTATATATAACACATATTTGGTGTAATTTTTGATATATTATGTACAGTATGTAATGTAAATTTACTGTAATTTTTGATATTTTATTTACAGTATATAAAATGTATTTGGTGTACTTTTAGTAAATATTATATGTACAATATATGAAATATATTTACTGTACTTTTTGATATTTTATGTAGCATATATAAGGTACACTTGGTGTCCTTTTGATATTTTATGTAAATTATATAATATATATTTTGTGTAGTTTTTGATAATTTACATAGAGTGAAATATATATTTACTGTCCTTTTTCGTATTTTATTTAGAGTATATAATATACATTTGGTGTAATTTTTGATATTTTAAGTACAGTATATTAAATATAATTACTGTAGTTTTTGATAGTTTATTTACAGTACATATAACACATATTTGGTGTACCTTTTGATATTTTATGTACTGTATGTAATATATATTTACTGAACTTTTGAAATTTTATTTACAGTATATAAAATGTATTTGCTGTACTTTTAGTTAATATTATATGTACAATATATGAAACATATTTACTGTAGTTTTTGATATTTTATGTACAGTATATAAGATATATTTGGTGGCCTTTTGATATTTTATGTAAATTATATAATATATATTTGGTGTAGTTTTTGATATTTTACATAGGGTGTGTAATATATATTTACCGTCCTTTTTGATATTTTCTTTACACTATATAATATACATTTGGTGTAATTTTTGATATTTTATGTACAGTATATTAAATATATTTACTGTAGTTTTTGATATTTTACGTACAGTATATAGGATATATTTGGTGTCCTTCCGATATTTTTTGTAAATTATATAATATATATTTGGTGTAATATTTGATATTTTACATAGGGTGTGTAATATATATTTACTGTATTTTGGATATATTATTTACACTATATAATGTACATTTGGAGTAATTTTTGACATTTTATGTACAGTATATTAAATATAATTACTGTAGTTTTTGATAGTTTATTTACAGTATATATAACACGTTTGGTGTACTTTTTGATATTATATGTACAGTATGCAATATATATTTACTGTAGTTTTTGATATTTTATTTACAGTATACAAAATGTATTTGTTGTACTTTTAGTTAATATTATATGTACAATATATGAAATATATTTACTGTAGTTTTTGATATTTTATGTACAGTATATAAGATATATTTGGTGTCCTTCCGATATTTTTTGTAAAGTGTATAATATATATTTGGTGTAATTTTTGATATTTTACATAGGGTGTGTAATATATATTTACTGTATTTTGGATATATTATTTACACTATATAATGTACATTTGGAGTAATTTTTGATATTTTATGTACAGTATATTAAATATAATTACTGTAGTTTTTTATAGTTTATTTACAGTATATATAACACGTATTTGGTGTACTATTTGATATTTTATGTACAGTATGTAATATATATTTACTGTAATTTTTGATATTTTATTTACTGTATAGAAAATGTATTTGGTGTACTTTTAGTTAATAATATATGTACAATATATGAAATATATATACTGTACTTTTTGATATTTTATGAACAGTATATAAGATATATTTGGTGTCCTTTTGATATTTTATGTAAATTATATAATCTATATTTGGTGTAGTTTTTTATATTTTACATAGGGTGTGTAGTATATATTTACTGTCCTTTTTGATATTTTATTTACAGTATATAATTTACATTTGGTGTAATTTTTGATAATTTATATACAGTACATTGAATATAATTACTGTAGTTTTTGATAATTACAGTATATATAACACATATTTGGTGTACTTTTTGATATTTTATGTACAGTATGTAACATATATTTACTGTAATTTTGATATTTCATTTACAGAATATAAAATGTATTTGGTGTACTTTTAGTTAATATTATATGTACAATATATGAAATATATTTACTGTACTATTTGATATTTTATGTAGAGTATATAAGATATATTTGGTGTCCTTTTGATATTTTATGTAAATTATATAATATACATTTGGTGTAGTTTTTGATATTTTACATAGGGTGTGTCGCATATATTTACTATCCTATTTGATATTTTATTTACAGTTTATATTATACATTTGGTGTAATTTTTGATATTTTATGTACACTATATTAAATATAATTACTGTAGTTTCTGATAGTTTATTTAGAGTATATATAACACATATCTGGTGTACTTTTTGATATTTTATGTACAGTATGTAATATATATTTACTGTAATTTTTGATATTTTATTTACAGTATATAAAATGTATTTGGTGGACTTTTATTTAATATTATATGTACAATATATGTAATATATTTAGTGTACTTTTTGATATTTTACGTACAGTATATAAGATATATTTGGTGTCCTTCCGATATTTTTTGTAAATTATATAATATATATTTGGTGTAAATTTGTATATTTTACATAGGGTGTGTAATATATATTTACTGTATTTTGGATATTTTATTTACACTATATAATGTACATTTGGAGTAATTTTTGATATTTTATGAACAGTATATTGAATATAATTAATGTAGTTTTTGATGGTTTATTTACAGTATATATAACACATATTTGGTGTACTTTTTGATATTTTATGTACAGTATGTAATATAAATTTACTGTACTTTCTGATATTTAATTTACAGTATATAAAATGTATTTGGTGTACTTTTAGTTAATATTATATGTACAATATATGAAATATATTTACTGTACTATTTGATATTTTATGTAGAGTATATAAGATATATTTTGTGTCCTTTTGATATTTTATGTAAATTATATAATATACATTTGGTGTAGTTTTTGATATTTTACATAGGGTGTGTCATAAATATTTACTGTACTTTTTGATATTTTATTTACAGTAAATAATATACATTTGGTGTAATTTTTGATATTTTATGTACAGTATATTAAATATAATTACTGTAGTTTTTGATAGTTTATTTAGAGTATATATAACACATATTTGGTGTACATTTTGATATTTTATGAACAGTATGTAATATATATTTACTGTACTTTTTGATATTTTATTTACAGTATATAAAATGTATTTGGTGTACTTTTAGTTAATATTATATATACAATAAATCAAATATATTTACTGTGCTTTTTGATATTTTATGTACAGTAGATAATATATATTTGGTGTCCTTTTGATATTTTATGTGAATTTTATAATATATATTTGGTGTAGTTTTTGATATTTTACATAGGGTGTGTAATATATATTCACTGTAATTTTTGATATTTTATTTACTGTAAATTATATACATTTGGTGTATTTATTGATATTTTATGTACAGTATATTAAATATAATTACTGTAGTTTTTGATAGTTTATTTACAGTATATATAACACATATTTGGTGTAGATTTGATATTTTATGTACAGTATGTAATATATATTTTCTGTAATTTTTTATAATTTATTTACAGTATATAAAATGTATTTGGTGTACTTTTAGTTAATATTATATATACAATATATGAAATATATTTACTGTACATTTTGATGTTTTATGTACAGTATAGAAGATATATTTGGGGTCCTTTTGATATTTTATTTACTGTATAAAAATTGAATTTGGTGTACTTTTAGTTAATAATATATGTAGAATATATGAAATATATATACTGCACTTTATGATATTTTATGTACAATATATAAGATATATTTGGTGACCTCTTTATATTTTATGTAAATTATATAATATATATGGTGTAGTTTTTGATATTTTACATAGGGTGTGTAGTATATATTTACTGTCCTTTTTGATATTTTATTTACAGTATATAATTTACATTTGGTGTAATTTTTGATATTTTATATACAGTACATTGAATATAATTACTGTAGTTTTTGATATTTACAGTATATATAACACACATTTGGTGTACTTTTTGATATTTTATGTACAGTATGTAATATATATTTACTGTAATTTTTGATATTTTATTTACAGTATGTAAAATGTATTTGGTGTACTTTTAGTTAATATTATATGTACAATATATGAAATATATTTACTGTAGTTTTTGATATTTTACGTACAGTATATAGGATATATTTGGTGTCCTTCCGATATTTTTTGTAAAGTGTATAATATATATTTGGTGTAATTTTTGATATTTTACATAGGGTGTGTAATATATATTTACTGTATTTTGGATATTTTATTTACACTATATAATGTACATTTGGAGTAATTTTTGACATTTTATGTACAGTATATTAAATATAATTACTGTAGTTTTTGATAGTTTATTTACAGTATATATAACACATATTTGGTGTGTTTTTGATATTTTATGTACAGTATGTAATGTATATTTACTGTACTTTTTGATATTTTATTTACAGTATATAAAATGTATTTGGTGTACTTTTAGTTAATATTATATGTACAATATATGAAATATATTTACTGTACTTTTTGGTATTTTATGTACAGTATATAAGATATATTTTGTGTCCTTTTGATATTTATTGTTAATTATATAATATATATTTTGTGTAGTTTTTGATATTTTACATAGTGTGTGTCATATTTATTCACTGTCCTTTTTGATATTTTATTTACAGTATATAATATACATTTGGTGTGATTTTTGATATTTTATGTACAGTATATTATATATAATTACTGTAGTTTTTGATAATTTACAGTATATATAACACATATTTGGTGTACTTTTTGATATTTTATGTACAGTATGTAATATATATTTACTGCAATTTTTATTATTTTATTTACTGTATATAAAATGTATTTGGTGTACTTTTAGTTAATAATATATGTACAATATATGAAATAAATGTACTGTACTTTTCGATATTTTATGTACAGCATATAAGATATATTTGGTGTCCTTTTGATATTTTATGTAAATTGTATAATATATATTTGGTGTAGTTTTTGATATTTTACATAGTGTGTGTAGTATATATTTATTGTCCTTTTTGATATTTTATTTACAGTATATAATTTACATTTGGTGTAATTTTTGATAATTTATATACAGTACATTGAATATAATTACTGTAGTTTTTGATAATTACAGTATATATAACACATATTTGGTGTACTTTTTGATATTTTATGTACAGTATGTAATATACATTTACTGTAATTTTTGATATTTTATTTACAGTATATAAAATGTATTTGGTGTACTTTTAGTTAATATCATATGTACAATATATGTAATATATTTACTGTACTTTTTGATATTTTACATACAGTATATAAGATATATTTGGTGACCTTCTGATATTTTTTGTAAATTATATACTATATATTTGGTGTAAATTTGGATATTTTACATAGGGTGTGTAATATATATTTACTGTATTTTGGATATTTTATTTACACCATATAATGTACATTTGGAGTAATTTTTGATATTTTATGTACAGTATATTGAATATAATTACTGTAGTTTTTAATAGTTTATTTACAGTATATATAACACATATTTGGTGTACTTTTTGATATTTTATGTATAGTATGTAATATATATTTACTGTAATTTTTGATATTTTATTTACAGTATATAAAATGTATTTGGTGTACTTTTAGTTAATATTATATGTACAATATATGAAATATATTTACTGTAGTTTTTGATATTTTACGTACAGTATATAGGATATATTTGGTGTCCTTCCGATATTTTTTGTAAATTATATAATGTATATTTGGTGTAATATTTGATATTTTACATAGGGTGTGTAATATATATTTACTGTATTTTGGATATATTATTTACACAATATAATGTACATTTGGAGTAATATTTGACATTTTATGTACAGTATATTAAATATAATTACTGTAGTTTTTGATAGTTTATTTACAGTATATATAACACATATTTTGTGTAATTTTTGATATTTTATGTACAGTATGTAATATATATTTACTGTACTTTTTGATATTTTATTTACAGTATATAAAATGTATTTGGTGTACTTTTAGTTAATATTATATGTACAATATATGAAATATATTTACTGTACTTTTTGATATTTTATGTACAGTATATGAGATATATTTGGTGTCCTTTGATATTTATTGTAAATTATGAAATATATACTTGGTGTAGTTTTTGATATTTTACATAGTGTGTGTCATATATATTCAGTGTCCTTTTTGATATTTTATTTACGGTATATAATATACATTTGGTGTGATTTTTGAAATTTTATGTACAGTATATTAAATATAATTACTGTAGTTTTTGATAGTTTACAGTATATATAACACATATTTGGTGTACTTTTTGGTATTTTATGTACAGTATGTAATATATATTTACTGTAATTTTTGATATTTTATTTACAGTTTATAAAATGTATTTGGTGTACTTTTAGTTAATATTATATGTACAATATATGAAATATATTTACTGTAGTTTTTGATATTTTATGTACAGTATATAAGATATATTTAGTGTCCTTTTGATATATTATGTGAATTATATAGTATATATTTGGTGTAGTTTTTGATATTTTACATAGGTTGTGTAATATATATTTACTGTACTTTTTGATATTTTATTTACAGTATATAATATACTTTTGGTGTAATTTTTGATATTTTATGTACAGTATATTAAATATAATTACTGTAGTATTTGATAGTATATTTACAGTATATATACCACATATTTGGTGTACTTTTTGATGTTTTATGTACATTATGTAATATATATTTACTGTATATTTGGATATTTTATTTACAGTATATAAAATGAATTTGGTGTACTTTTAGTTAATATTATATGTACAATATATGAAATATATTTACTGTACTTTTTGATATTTTATGTAGAGTATATAAGATATATTTGGTGTACCTCTGATATTTTGTGTAAATTATAAAATATATATCTGGTGCAGTTTTTGATATTTTACATAGAGTGTAATATATATTTACTGTACTTTTTGATATTTTTTTACAGTATATAATATACATTTGGTGTAATTTTTGATATTTCATGTACAGTATATTCAATATAATTACTGTAGTTTTTGATAGTTTATTTACAGTATATATAACACATACTTGGTGTACTTTTTGGTAATTTATGTACAGTATGTAATATATATTTACTGTTATTTTGATATTTTATTTACAGTATATAAAATGTATTTGGTGTACTTTTAGTTATTATTATATGTACAATATAGGAAACATATTTACTGTAATTTTTGATATTTTATGTACAGTATATAAGATATATTTGTTGCCCTTCTCATATTTTATGTAAATTATATAATATATATTTGGTGTAGTTTTTGATATTTTACATAGGGTGTGTCATATATATTTACTGTACTTTTTGATATTTTATTTACAGTATATAATATGCATTTTGTGTAATTTTTGTATTTTATGTACAGTATATTAAATAAAAATACTGTAGTTTTTGATAGTTTATTTACAGTATATATAGCACATCTTTTGTGTACTTTTTGATATTTTATGTACAGTATGTAACATATATTAACTGTACATTTTGAAATTTTATTTACATTATATAAAATGTATTTGGTGTACTTTTAGTTAATATTATATGTACAATATATGAAATATATTTACTGTACTTTTTGATATTTTATGTACAGTATATAACATATATTTGGTGTCCTTTTCATATTTTATGTGAATCATATAATATATATTTGGTGTAGTTTTTGATAATTTACGTAGAGTGTAATATACATTTACTGTCCTTTATCATATTTTATTAAGACTATATAATATACATTTGGTGTAATTTTTGATATTTTATATACAGTATATTCAATATAATTACTGTAGTTTTTCATAGTTTATTTACAGTATACATAAAACATATTTGGTCTACTTTTTGATATTTTATGTACAGTATGTGATATAATTACTGTACTTTTTGATATTTTATTTACAGTATATAAAATGTATTTGGTGTACTTTTAGTTAATATTATATATACAGTATATGAAATACATTTACTGTACTTTTTTATATTTTATGTACAGTATATAAGATATATTTGGTGTCCTTTTGATATTTTATGTAAATTATATAATATATATTTGGTGTAGTATTTGATATTTTACATTGGGTGTGTCATATATATTTACTGTCCTTTTTGATATTTTATTTACAGTATATAATATATAATTGGTGTAATTTTGAATATTTTATGTACAGTATACTAAATATAATTACTGTAGTTTTTGATAGTTTATTTACAGTATATATAACACATATTTGGTATAGTTTTTGATATATTATATACAGTATGTAATATATATTTATTGTACTTTTTGATATTTTATTTAGAGTATATAAAATGTGCTTGGTGTACTTTTAGTTAATATTATATGTACAATATATGAAATGTATTTACTGTACTTTTTGATATTTTATGTACAGTATATAAGATATATTTGTTGGCCTTCTCATATTTTATGTAAATTATATAATATTATTTGGTGTAGTTTTTGATATTTTACATAGGGTGTGTACTATATATTTACTGTCATTTTTGATATTTTATTTATAGTATATAATTTACATTTGGTGTAATTTTTGATACTTTATATATAGTACATTGAATATAATTACTGTAGTTTTTGATAATTACAGTATATATAACACATATTTGGTGTACTTTTTGATATTTTATGTACAGTATGTTATATATATTTACTGTAATTTTTGATATTTTATTTACAGTATATAAAAAGTATTTGGTGTACTTTTAGTTAATATTATATGTACAATATATGAAATATATTTACTGTAGTTTTTGATATTTTACATAGAGTATATAAGATATATTTGTTGTCCTTCCGATATTTTTTGTAAATTATATAATATATATTCGGTGTAAATTTGGATATTTTACATAGGGTGTGTAATATATATTTACTGTATTTTGGATATTTTATTTACAGTATATAATTTACATTTGGTGTAATTTTTGATATTTTATATACAGTACATTGAATATAATTACTGTAGTTTTTGATATTTACAGTATATATAACAGATATTTGGTGTACTTTTTGATATTTTATGTACAGTATGTAATATATATTTACTGTACTTTTTGATATATTATTTACAGTATATAAAATGTATTTGGTGTACTTTTAGTTAATAATATATGTACAATATATGAAATATATTTACTGTACTTTTTGATATTTTGTACAGTATATAAGATATATTTGGTGTACTGTTGATATTTTATGTAAATTAAATAATATTTATTTGGTGCAGATTTGATATTTTACATACAGTGTAATATATATTTACTGTAATTTTCATATTTTATTTACAGTATATAATATACATTAGGTGTAATTTTTGATATTTTATGTACTGTATATTAGACATAATTACTGTAATTTTTGATAGTTTATTTAGAGTATATATAACACATATTTGGTGTAATTTTTGATATATTATGTACAGTATGTAATGTAAATTTACTGTAATTTTTGATATTTTATTTACAGTATATAAAATGTATTTGGTGTACTTTTAGTAAATATTATATGTACAATATATGAAATATATTTACTGTACTTTTTGATATTTTATGTAGCATATATAAGGTACACTTGGTGTCCTTTTGATATTTTATGTAAATTATATAATATATATTTTGTGTAGTTTTTGATAATTTACATAGAGTGAAATATATATTTACTGTCCTTTTTCGTATTTTATTTAGAGTATATAATATACATTTGGTGTAATTTTTGATATTTTAAGTACAGTATATTAAATATAATTACTGTAGTTTTTGATAGTTTATTTACAGTACATATAACACATATTTGGTGTACCTTTTGATATTTTATGTACTGTATGTAATATATATTTACTGAACTTTTGAAATTTTATTTACAGTATATAAAATGTATTTGCTGTACTTTTAGTTAATATTATATGTACAATATATGAAACATATTTACTGTAGTTTTTGATATTTTATGTACAGTATATAAGATATATTTGGTGGCCTTTTGATATTTTATGTAAATTATATAATATATATTTGGTGTAGTTTTTGATATTTTACATAGGGTGTGTAATATATATTTACCGTCCTTTTTGATATTTTCTTTACACTATATAATATACATTTGGTGTAATTTTTGATATTTTATGTACAGTATATTAAATATATTTACTGTAGTTTTTGATATTTTACGTACAGTATATAGGATATATTTGGTGTCCTTCCGATATTTTTTGTAAATTATATAATATATATTTGGTGTAATATTTGATATTTTACATAGGGTGTGTAATATATATTTACTGTATTTTGGATATATTATTTACACTATATAATGTACATTTGGAGTAATTTTTGACATTTTATGTACAGTATATTAAATATAATTACTGTAGTTTTTGATAGTTTATTTACAGTATATATAACACGTTTGGTGTACTTTTTGATATTATATGTACAGTATGCAATATATATTTACTGTAGTTTTTGATATTTTATTTACAGTATACAAAATGTATTTGTTGTACTTTTAGTTAATATTATATGTACAATATATGAAATATATTTACTGTAGTTTTTGATATTTTATGTACAGTATATAAGATATATTTGGTGTCCTTCCGATATTTTTTGTAAAGTGTATAATATATATTTGGTGTAATTTTTGATATTTTACATAGGGTGTGTAATATATATTTACTGTATTTTGGATATATTATTTACACTATATAATGTACATTTGGAGTAATTTTTGATATTTTATGTACAGTATATTAAATATAATTACTGTAGTTTTTTATAGTTTATTTACAGTATATATAACACGTATTTGGTGTACTATTTGATATTTTATGTACAGTATGTAATATATATTTACTGTAATTTTTGATATTTTATTTACTGTATAGAAAATGTATTTGGTGTACTTTTAGTTAATAATATATGTACAATATATGAAATATATATACTGTACTTTTTGATATTTTATGAACAGTATATAAGATATATTTGGTGTCCTTTTGATATTTTATGTAAATTATATAATCTATATTTGGTGTAGTTTTTTATATTTTACATAGGGTGTGTAGTATATATTTACTGTCCTTTTTGATATTTTATTTACAGTATATAATTTACATTTGGTGTAATTTTTGATAATTTATATACAGTACATTGAATATAATTACTGTAGTTTTTGATAATTACAGTATATATAACACATATTTGGTGTACTTTTTGATATTTTATGTACAGTATGTAACATATATTTACTGTAATTTTGATATTTCATTTACAGAATATAAAATGTATTTGGTGTACTTTTAGTTAATATTATATGTACAATATATGAAATATATTTACTGTACTATTTGATATTTTATGTAGAGTATATAAGATATATTTGGTGTCCTTTTGATATTTTATGTAAATTATATAATATACATTTGGTGTAGTTTTTGATATTTTACATAGGGTGTGTCGCATATATTTACTATCCTATTTGATATTTTATTTACAGTTTATATTATACATTTGGTGTAATTTTTGATATTTTATGTACACTATATTAAATATAATTACTGTAGTTTCTGATAGTTTATTTAGAGTATATATAACACATATCTGGTGTACTTTTTGATATTTTATGTACAGTATGTAATATATATTTACTGTAATTTTTGATATTTTATTTACAGTATATAAAATGTATTTGGTGGACTTTTATTTAATATTATATGTACAATATATGTAATATATTTAGTGTACTTTTTGATATTTTACGTACAGTATATAAGATATATTTGGTGTCCTTCCGATATTTTTTGTAAATTATATAATATATATTTGGTGTAAATTTGTATATTTTACATAGGGTGTGTAATATATATTTACTGTATTTTGGATATTTTATTTACACTATATAATGTACATTTGGAGTAATTTTTGATATTTTATGAACAGTATATTGAATATAATTAATGTAGTTTTTGATGGTTTATTTACAGTATATATAACACATATTTGGTGTACTTTTTGATATTTTATGTACAGTATGTAATATAAATTTACTGTACTTTCTGATATTTAATTTACAGTATATAAAATGTATTTGGTGTACTTTTAGTTAATATTATATATACATTATATGAAATATATTTACTGTACTTTTTGATATTTTATGTAGAGTAAATAATATATATTTGATGTCCTTTTGATATTTTATGTGAATTTTATAATATATATTTGGTGTAGTTTTTGATATTTTACATAGGGTGTGTAATATATATTTACTGTAATTTTTGATATTTTATTTACAGTAAATAATATACATTTGGTGTATTTTTTGATATTTTATGTACAGTATATTAAATATAATTACTGTAGTTTTTGATAGTTTATTTACAGTATATATAACACATATTTGGTGTAGTTTTTGATATTTTATGTACAGTATGTAATATATATTTTCTGTAATTTTTTATAATTTATTTACATTATATAAAATGTATTTGGTGTACTTTTAGTTAATGTTATATATACAATATATGAAATATATTTACTGTACATTTTGATATTTTATGTACAGTATAGAAGATATATTTGGTGTCCTTTTGATATTTTATTTACATTATACAAAATATATTTGGTGTACTTTTAGTTAATAATATATGTACAATATATGAAATATATACACTGTACTTTATGATATTTTATGTACAATATATAAGATATATTTGGTGACCTCTTTATATTTTATGTAAATTATATAATATATATATGGTGTAGTTTTTGATATTTTACATAGGGTGTGTAGTATATATTTACTGTCCTTTTTGATATTTTATTTACAGTATATAATTTACATTTGGTGTAATTTTTGATATTTTATATACACTACATTGAATATAATTACTGTAGTTTTTGATATTTACAGTATATGTAACACATATTTGGTGTACTTATTGATATTTTATGTACAGTATGTAATATATATTTACTGTAATTTTTGATATTTTATTTACAGTATGTAAAATGTATTTGTTGTTCTTTTAGTTAATATTATATGTACAATATATGAAATATATTTACTGTAGTTTTTGATATTTTACGTAAAGTATATAGGATATATTTGCTGTCCTTCCGATATTTTTTGTAAATTATGTAATATATATTTGGTGTAATTTTTGATATTTTACATAGGGTGTGTAATATATATTTACTGTATTTTGGATATTTTATTTACACTATATAATGTACATTTGGAGTAATTTTTGACACTTTATGTACATTATATTAAATATAATTACTGTAGTTTTTGATAGATTATTTACAGTATATATAAAACATATTTGGTGTATTTTTGATATTTTATGTACAGTATGTAATGTATATTTACTGTACTTTTTGATATTTTATTTACAGTATATAAAATGTATTTGGTGTACTTTTAGTTAATATTATATGTACAATATATGAAATATATTTACTGTACTTTTTGATATTTTGTGTAGAGTATATAAGATATATTTGGTGTCCTTTTGATATTTATTGTAAATTATATAATATATATTTGGTGTAGTTTTTGATATTTTACATAATTTGTGTCATATATATTCACTGTCCTTTTTGATATTTTATTTACGGTATATAATATACATTTGGTGTGATTTTTGATATTTTATGTACAGTATATTGAATATAATAACTGTACTTTTTGATAGTTTACAGTATATATAACACATATTTGGTGTACATTTTGATATTTTATGTACAGTATGTAATATATATTTAGTGTAATTTTTGATATTTTATTTACACTATATAAAATTTATTTGGTGTACTTTTAGTTAATATCATATGTACAATATATGAAATATATTTACTGTACTTTTTGATATTTTATGTACAGTATATAAGATATATTTGGTGTCCTTTTGATATTTTATGTAAATTATATAATATATATTTGGTGTAGTTTTTGATATTTTACATAGGGTGTGTAGTATATATTTACTGTCCTTTTTGATATTTTATTTACAGTATATAATTTACATTTGGTGTAATTTTTGATAATTTATATACAGTACATTGAATATAATTACTGTAGTTTTTGATAATTACAGTATATACAACACATATTTGGTGTACTTTTTGATATTTTATGTACAGTATGTAATATATATTTACTGTAATTTTTGATATTTTATTTACAGTATATAAAATGTATTTGTTGTACTTTTAGTTAATATTATATGTACAATATATGAAATATATTTACTGTAGATTTTGATATTTTACGTACAGTATATAAGATATATTTGGTGTCCTTCCGATATTTTTTGTAAATTATATAATATATATTTGGTGTAAATTTGGATATTTTACATAGGGTGTGTAATATATATTTACTGTATTTTGGATATTTTATTTACACTATATAATGTACATTTGGAGTAATTTTTGATATTTTATGAAGAGTATATTGAATATAATTACTGTAGTTTTTGATGGTTTATTTAAAGTATATATAACACATATTTGGTGTACTTTTTGATATTTTATGTACATTATGTAATATATATTTAGTGTACTTTCTAATATTTTATTTACAGTATATAAAATGTATTTGGTGTACTTTTAGTTAATATTACATGTACAATATATGAAATATATTTACTGTAGTTTTTGATATTTTATGTACAGTATATAAGATATATTTGTTTTCCTTTTGATATTTATTGTAAATTATATAATATATATTTGGTGTAGTTTTTGATATTTTACATAGTGTGTGTCATATATATTCTCTGTCCTTTTTGATATTTTATTTACAGTACATAATATACATTTGGTGTGATTTTTGATGTTTTATGTACAGTATATTAAATATAATTACTGTAGTTTTTGATAGTTTACAGTATATATAACACATATTTGGTGTACTTTTTGATATTTTATGTACAGTATGTAATATATATTTACTGTAATTTTTGATATTTTATTTACACTATATCAAATGTATTTGGTGTACTTTTAGTTAATAATATATGTACAATATATGAAATATATATACTGTACTTTTTTATATTTTATGTCCAGTATATAAGATATATTTGGTGTCCTTTTGATATTTTATGTAAATTATATAATATATATTTGGTGTAGTTTTTGATATTTTACATAGGGAGTGTAGTATATATTTACAGTCCTTTTTGATATTTTATTTACAGTATATAATTTACATTTGGTGTAATTTTTGATAATTTATATACAGTACATTGAATATAATTACTGAAGTTTTTGATAATTACAGTATATACAACACATATTTGGTGTACTTTTTGATATTTTATGTACAGTATGTAATATATATTTACTGTAATTTTTGATAATTTATTAAAAGTATATAAAATGTATCTGTTGTACTTTTAGTTAATATTATATGTACAATATATGAAATATATTTACTGTAGTTTTTGATATTTTACGTACATTATATAAGATATATTTGGTGTCCTTCCGATATTTTTTGTAAATTATATAATATATATTTGGTGTAAATTTGGATATTTTACATAGGGTGTGTAATATATATTTACTGTATTTTAGATATTTTATTTACACCATATAATGTACATTTGGAGTAATTTTTGATATTTTATGTACAGTATATTTAATATAATTACTGTAGTTTTTGATAGTTTATTTACAGTATATATAACACATATTTCGTGTACTTTTTGATATTTTATCTACAGTATGTAATATATATTTACTGTACTTTCAGATATTTTATTTACAGTATATAAAATGTATTTGGTGTACTTTTAGTTAATATTATATGTACAATATATGAAATATATTTACTGTAGTTTTTGATATTTTACGTACAGTATATAGGATATATTTGGTGTCCTTTTGATATTTATTGTAAATTATATAATATATATTTGGTGTAGTTTTTGATATTTTACATAGTGTGTGTCATATATATTCACTGTCCTTTTTGATATTTTATTTACAGTATATAATATACATTTGGGGTGATTTTTGATATTTTATGTACAGCATATTATATATAATTACTGAAGTTTTTGATAGTTTACAGTATATATAACACATATTTGGTGTACTTTTTGATATTTTATGTACAGTATGTAATATATATTTACTGTACATTCTAATATTCTATTTACAGTATATAAAATGTATTTGGTGTACTTTTAGTTAATTTTATATGTAGAATATATGAAATATATTTACTCTAGTTTTTGATATTTTATGTACACTATATAAGATATATTTGGTGTCCTTTTGATATTTATTGTAAATTATATAATATATATTTGGTGTAGTTTTTGATATTTTACATAGTGTGTGTCATATATATTCTCTGTCCTTTTTGATATTTTATTTACAGTATATAATATACATTTGGTGTGATTTTTGATATTTTATGTACAGTATATTAAATATAATTACTGTAGTTTTTGATAGTTTACAGTATATATAACACATATTTGGTGTAATTTTTGATATTTTATGTACAGTATGTAATATATATTTACTGTAATTTTTGATATTTTATTTACAGTATATAAAATGTATTTGGTGTACTTTTAGTTAAAATTATATGTACAATATATGAAATATATTTTCTGTAGTTTTTGATATTTTACGTACAGTATATAGGATATATTTGGTGTCCTTTTGATATTTATTGTAAATTACATAATATATATTTGGTGTAGTTTTTGATAATTTACATAGTGTGTGTCATGTATATTCACTGTCCTTTTTGATATTTTATTTACAGTATATAATATACATTTGGTGTAATTTTTGATATTTTATGTACAGCATATTATACATAATTACTGAAATTTTTGATAGTTTACAGTGTATATAACACATATTTGGTGAACTTTTTGATATTTTATGTACAGTATGTAATATATATTTAGTGTACTTTTCATATTTTTTTTACAGTATATAAAATGTATTTGGTGTACTTTTAGTTAATATTATATGTCCAATATATGAAATATATTTACTGTACTTTTTGATATTTTATGTACAGTATATAAGATATATTTGGTGTCCTTTTGATATTTTATGTAAATTATATAATATATATTTTGTGTAGTTTATGATATTTTACATAGGGTGTGTAGTATATATTTACTGTCCTTTTTGATATTTTATTTACAGTATATAATTTGTATATTGTGTAATTTTTGATAATTTTTATAACGTACATTGAATGTAATTAATGTAGTTTTTGATAATTACAGTATATATAACACTTATTTGGTGTACTTTTTGATATTTTATGTACAGTATGTAATATATATTTACTGTAATTTTTGATATTTTATTTACAGTATATAAAATGTATTTGTTGCACTTTTAGTTAATATTATATGTACAATATATGAAATATATTTACTGGAGTTTTTATTATTTTACGTACAGTATATAAGATATATTTGGTGTCCTTCCGATATTTTTTGTAAATTATATAATATATATTTGGTGTAAATTTGGTTATTTTACATAGTGTGTGTAATATATATTTACTGTATTTTGGATATTTTATTTACACTATATAATGTACATTTCAAGTAATTTTTGATATTTTATGTACAGTATATTGAATATAATTACTGTAGTTTTTGATAGTTTATTTACAGTATATATAACACATATTTGGTGAACTTTTTGATATTTTATGTACAGTATGTAATATATATTTAGTTTACTTTTCATATTTTATTTACAGTATATAAAGTGTATTTGGTGAACTTTTAGTTAATATTATATGTACAATATATGAAATATATTTACTGTAATTTTGATATTTTATGTACAGTATATAAGATATATTTGGTGTCCTTTTGATATTTTATGTAAATTATATAATATATATTTCGTGTAGTTTGTGATATTTTACATAGGGTATATAATATATATTTACCGTCCTTTTTGATATTTTCTTTACACTATATAATATACATTTGGTGTAATTTTTGATATTTTATGTACAGTATATTCAATATAATTACGGTAGTTTTTGATAGTTTACAGTATATATAACACATATTTGGTGTACTTTTTGATATTTTATGTACAGTATGTAATATATATTTACTGTACTTTTTGATATTTTATTTACAGTATATAAAATGTATTTGGTGTACTTTTAGTTATTATTATATGTACAATATATGAAACATATTTACTGTAATTTTTGATATTTTATGTACAGTATATAAGATATATTTGTTGGCCTTCTCATATTTTATGTAAATTATATAATATATATTTGGTGTAGTTTTTGATATTTTACATAGGGTGTGTCATATATATTTACTGTACTTTTTGATATTTTATTTACAGTATATAATATACATTTTGTATAATTTTTGTATTTTATGTACAGTATATTAAATATAAATAGTGTAGATTTGATAGTTTATTTACAGTATATATAGCACATATTTTGTGTACTTTTTGATATTTTATGTACAGTATGTAACATATATTAACTGTATATTTTGAAATTTTATTTACATTATATAAAATATATTTGGTGTACTTTTAGTTATTATTATATGTACAATATATGAAATATATTTACTGTACTTTTTGATATTTTATGTACAGTATATAACATATATTTTGTGTCCTTTTCATATTTTATGTGAATCATATAATATATATTTGGTGTAGTTTTTTATAATTTACGTAGAGTGTAATATACATTTACTGTCCTTTTTCATATTTTATTAAGACTATATAATATACATTTGGTGTAATTTTTGATATTTTATATACAGTATATTCAATATAATTACTGTAGATTTTGATAGTTTATTTACAGTATACATAAAACATATTTGGTGTACTTTTTGATATTTTATGTACAGTATGTGATATAATTACTGTACTTTTTGATATTTTATTTACAGTATATAAAATGTATTTGGTGTACTTTTAGTTAATATTATATATACAGTATATGAAATACATTTACTGTACTTTTTGATATTTTATGTACAGTATATAAGATATATTTGGTGTCCTTTTGATATTTATTGTAAATTATATAATATATATTTGGTGTAGTTTTTGATATTTTACATAGTGTGTGTCATATATATTCACTGTCCTTTTTGATATTTTATTTACAGTCTATAACATACATTTGGTGTGATTTTTGATATTTTATGTACAGTATATTATATATAATTACTGAAGATTTTGATAGTTTACAGTATATATAACACATATATGGTGTACTTTTTGATATTTTATGTACAGTATGTAATATATATTCACTGTAATTTTTGATATTTTATTTACAGTATATAAAATGTATTTGGTGTACTTTTAGTTAATCATATATGTACAATATATGAAATATATATACTGTACTTTTCGATATTTTATGTACAGCATATAAGATATATTAGGTGTCCTTTTGATATTTTATGTAAATTATATAATATATATTTGGTGTAGTTTTTGATATTTTACATAGGGTGTGTAGTATGTATTTATTGTCCTTTTTGATATTTTATTTACAGTATATAATTTACATTTGGTGTAATTTTTGATAATTTATATACAGTGCATTGAATATAATTACTGTAGTTTTTGATAATTACACAATATATAACACATATTTGGTGTACTTTTTGATATTTTATGTACAGTATGTAATATATATTTACTGTAATTTTTGATATTTTATTTACAGTATATAAAATGTATTTGGTGTACTTTTAGTTAATATTATATGTACAATATATGAAATATATTTACTGTACTTTTTGATATTTTATGTACAGTATATGAGATATATTTGGTGTCCTTTGATATTTATTGTAAATTATAAAATATATACTTGGTGTAGTTTTTGATATTTTACATAGTGTGTGACATATATATTCACTGTCCTTTTTGATATTTTATTTACGGTATATAATATACATTTGGTGTGATTTTTGAAACTTTATGTACAGTATATTAAATATAATTACTGTAGTTTTTGATAGTTTACAGTATATATAACACATATTTGGTGTACTTTTTGATATTTTATGTACAGTATGTAATATATATTTACTGTAATTTTTGATATTTTATTTACACTATATAATATGTATTTGGTGTTCTTTTAGTTAATATTATATGTACAATATATGTAATATATTTACTGTACTTTTTGATATTTTACATACAGTATATAAGATATATTTGGTGACCTTCCGATATTTTTTGTAAATTATATAATATATATTTGGTGTAAATTTGGATATTTTACATAGGGTGTGTAATATATATTCACTGTATTTTGGATATTTTATTTACACCATATAATCTACATTTGGAGTAATTTTTGATATTTTATGTACAGTATATTGAATATAATTACTGTAGTTTTTAATAGTTTATTTACAGTATATATAACACATATTTGGTGTACTTTTTGATATTTTATGTATAGTATGTAATATATATTTACTGTAATTTTTGATATTTTATTTACAGTATATAAAATGTATTTGGTGTACTTTTAGTTAATATTATATGTACAATATATGAAATATATTTACTGTAGTTTTTGATATTTTACGTACAGTATATAGGATATATTTGGTGTCCTTCCGATATTTTTTGTAAATTATATAATGTATATTTGGTGTAATATTTGATATTTTACATAGGGTGTGTAATATATATTTACTGTATTTTGGATATATTATTTACACTATATAATGTACATTTGGAGTAATTTTTGACATTTTATGTACAGTATATTAAATATAAATACTGTAGTTTTTGATACTTTATTTACAGTATATATAACACATATTTGGTGTATTTTTGATATTTTATGTACAGTATGTAATGTATATTTACTGTACTTTTTGATATTTTATTTACAGTATATAAAATGTATTTGGTGTACTTTTAGTTAATATTATATGTACAATATATGAAATATATTTACTGTACTTTTTGATATTTTATGTACAGTATATAAGATATACTTGGTGTCCTTTTGATATTTATTGTAAATTATATAATATATATTTTGTGTAGTTTTTGATATTTTACATAGTGTGTGTCATATATATTCACTGTCCTTTTTGATATTTTATTTACAGTATATAATATACATTTGGTGTGATTTTTGATATTTTATGTACAGTATATTATATATAATTACTGAAGTTTTTGATAATTTACAGTATATATAACACATATTTGGTGTACTTTTTGATATTTTATGTACAGTATGTAATATATATTTACTGTAATTTTTGATATTTTATTTACAGTATATAAAATGTATTTGGTGAACTTTTAGTTAATAATATATGTACAATATATGAAATATATATACTGTACTTTTCGATATTTTATGTACATCATATAAGATATACTTGGTGTCCTTTTGATATTTTATGTAAATTATATAATATATATTTGGTGTAGTTTTTGATATTTTACATAGGGTGTGTAGTATATATTTAATGTCCTTTTTGATATTTTATTTACAGTATATAATTTACATTTGGTGTAATTTTTGATAATTTATATACAGTACATTGAATATAATTACTGTAGTTTTTGATAATTACAGTATATATAACACATATTTGGTGTAACTTTTGATATTTTATGTACAGTATGTAATATATATTTACTGTATATTTGGATATTTTATTTACAGTATATAAAATGTATTTGGTGTACTTTTAGTTAATATTATATGTACAATATATGAAATATATTTACTGTACTTTTTGATATTTTATGTACACTATATAAGATATATTTGGTGTACTTTTCATATTTTGTGTAAATTATATAATATATATTTGGTGCAGATTTTGATATTTTACATAGGGTGTAATATATATTTACTGTACTTTTTGATATTTTTTTACAGTATATAATATATATTTGGTGTAATTTTTGATATTTCATGTACAGTATATTAAATATAATTACTGTAGTTTTTGATAGTTTATTTACAGTATATATAACACATACTTGGTGTACTTTTTGGTATTTTATGTAGTGTATGTAATATATATTTACTGTAGTTTTTGATATTTTATTTACAGTATATAAAATGTATTTGGTGTACTTTTAGTTAATATTATATGTACAATATATGAAATATATTTACTGCACTTTTTGATATTTTATGTACAGTATATAAGATATATTTGGTGTACTGTTGATATTTTATGCAAATTATATAATATATATTTTGTGTAGTTTTTGATAATTTACATAGAGTGTAATATATATTTACTGTCCTTTTTCATATTTTATTTAGAGTATATAATATACATTTGGTGTAATTTTTGATATTTTATGTACACTATATTAAATATAATTACTGTAGTTTTTGATAGTTTTTTTACAGTATATATAACAAATATTTGGTGTATTTTTTGATATTTTATGTACAGTATGTAATATATATTTACTGAATTTTTGAAATTTTATTTACAGTATATAAAATGTATTTGCTGTACTTTTAGTTAATATTATATGTACAATATAAGAAGCAAATTTACTGTAGTTTTTGATATTTTATGTACAGTATATACGATATATTTGGTGTCCTTTTGATATTTTATGTAAATTATAAAATATATATTTGGTGTAGTTTTTGATATTTTACATAGGGTGTGTAATATATATTTACCGTCTTTTTGATATTTTCTTTACACTATATAATATACATTTGGTGTAATTTTTGATATTTTATCTACAGTATATTAAATATAATTACTGTAGTTTTTGATAGTTTATTTACAGTATATATAACACATATTTGGTGTACATTTTGATATTTTATGTACAGTATGTAATATATATTTACTGTATTTTTCAAATTTTATTTACAGTATATCAAATGTATTTGGTCTACTTTTAGTTAATATTATATGTACAATATATGAAATATATTTACTGTACTTTTTGATATTTTATGTTCAGTATATAAGATATATTTGGTGTCCTTTTGATATTTTATGTCAATTATATAATATATATTTGGTGTAGTTTTGATATTTTACATAGAGTGTAATATATATTTACTGTAATTTTTGATATTTTATTTACAGCATATAATATACATTTAGTGTAATTTTTCATATTTTATGTACAGTATATTAAATATAATTACTGTAGTTTTTGATAGTTATTTACAGTATATGTAACACATATTTGGTGTACTTTTTGATATTTTATGTACAGTATGTAATATATATTTACTGTACTTTTTGATATTTTATTTACAGTATATAAAGTGTATTTGGTGAACTTTTAGTTAATATTATATGTACAATACATGAAACATATTTACTGTACTTTTTGATATTTTAAGTAAAGTATATAAGACATACTTGGTGTCCTTTTGATATTTTATGTAAATTATATAAGTTAAATTTGGTGTAGTTTTTGATATTTTACATAGGGTGTGTAATATATATTTACTGTCCTTTTTGATATTTTATTTAGAGTGTATAATATACATTTGGTGTAATTTTTGATATTTTATGTACAGTATATTAAATATAATTACTGAAGATTTTGATAGTTTATTTACAGTATATATAACACATATTTGGTGTACTTTTTGATATTTTATGTACAGTAGATAATATATACTTACTGTACTTTTTGATATTTTATTTACAGTATATAAAATGTATTTGGTGTAGTTTTAGTTAACATTATATGTACAATATATGAAATATATTTACTGTACTTTTTGATATTTTATGTACAGTAGATAATATATACTTACTGTAAATTTTTATATTTTATTTACCGTATGTAAAATGTATTTGTTGTTCTTTTAGTTAATATTATATGTACAATATATGAAATATATTTACTGTACTTTTTGATATTTTATGTACAGTATATAATATATATTTGGTGTTCTTTTGATATTTTATGTAAATTATATAAACTATACTAGGTGTAGTTTTTGATGTTTTACATAGAGTGTAATATATATTTACTGTCATTTTTGATATTTTATTTAGAATGTATAATATACATTTGGTGTAATTATTGATATTTTATGTACAGTATATTAGATATAATTACTGAAGATTTTGATAGTTTATTTACAGTATATATAACACATATTTGGTGTACTTTTTGATATTTTATGTACAGTAGATAATATATACTTACTGTACTTTTTGATATTTTATTTACAGTATATAAAATGTATTTGGTGTAGTTTTAGTTAACATTATATGTACAATATATGAAATATATTTACTGTACTTTTTGATATTTTATGTACAGTATATAATATATATTTGGTGTACTTTTGATATTTTATGTAAATTATATAATATATATTTGGTGTAGTTTTTGATATTTTACATAGAGTGTAATATATATTTACTGTCATTTTTGATATTTTATTTAGAGTGTATAATATACCTTTGGTGTAATTATTGATATTTTATGTACAGTATATTAAATATAATTACTGAAGATTTTGATAGTTTATTTACAGTATATATTACGCATATTTGGTGTACTTTTTGATATTTTATGTACAGTAGATAATATATATTTACTGTAATTTTTGATATTTTATTTACAGTATGTAAAATATATTTCGTGTACTTTTAGTTAATATTATATGTACAATATATGAAAAATATTTACTGTACTTTCTGATATTTTATGTACAATATATAATATATATTTGGTGTACTTTTGATATTTTATGTAAATTATATAATATATATTTGGTGTAGTTTTTGATATTTTACATAGAGTGTAATATATATTTACTGTCATTTTTGATATTTTATTTAGACTGTATAATATACATTTGGTGTAATTTTTGATATTTTATGAACAGTATATTAAATATAATTACTGAAGATTTTGATAGTTTATTTACAGTATATATAACACATATTTGGTGTACTTTTTGATATTTTATGTACAGTAGATATTATATATTTACTGTAATTTTTGATATTATATTTACAGTATGTAAAATGTATTTGGTGTAGTTTTAGTTAATATTACATGTACAATATATGAAATATATTTACTGTACTTTTTGATATTTTATGTACAGTATATAATATATATTTGGTGTACTTTTGATATTTTATGTAAATTATATAATATATATTTGGTGTAGTTTTTGATATTTTACATAGAGTGTAATATATATTTACTGTCATTTTTGATATTTTATTTAGAATGTATAATATACATTTGGTGTAATTTTTGATATTTTATGTACAGTATGTTAAATATAATTACTGAAGATTTTGATAGTTTATTTACAGTATATATAACACATATTTGTTGTACTTTTTGATATTTTATGTGCAGTAGATAATATAAACTTACTGTAATTTTTGATATTTTACTTACAGTATGTAAAATGTATTTGGTGTGCTTTTAGTTAATTTTACATGTACAATCTATGAAATATATTTACTGTACTTTTTGATATTTTATGTACAGTATATAATATATATTTCGTGTACATTTGATATTTTATGTAAATTATTTAATATGTATTTGGTGTAGTTTTTGATATTTTACATAGAGTGTAATATTTATTTACTGTCCTTTTTGATATTTTATTTAGAGTGTATAATATACATTTGTTGTAATTTTTGATATTTTATGAACAGTATATTAAATATAATTACTGAAGATTTTGATAGTTTATTTACAGTATATATAACACATATTTGGTGTACTTTTTGATATTTTATGTACAATAGATAATATATACTTACTGTAATTTTTGATATTTTATTTACAGTATGTAAAATGTATTTGGTGTACTTTTAGTTATTATTATATATACAATATATGAAATATATTTACTGTACTTTTTGATATTTTATGTACAGTATATAATATATATTTGGTGTACTTTTGATATTTTATGTAAATTAAATAATATATATTTGGTGTAGTTTTTGATATTTTACATAGAGTGTAATATATATTTACTGTCCTTTTTGATATTTTATTTAGAGTGTATAATATACATTTGGTGTAATTTTTGATATTTTATGTACAGTATATTAAATATAATTACTGAAGATTTTGATAGTTTATTACAGTATACATATATCCCATATTTGGTGTACTTTTTGATATTTTATGTACAGTAGATAATATATACTTACTGTAATTTTTGATATTTTATTTACAGTATGTAAAATGTATTTGGTGCACTTTTAGTTAATATTATATGTACAATATATGAAATATATTTACTGTACTTTTTGATATTTTATGTAGAGTATATAATATATAATTGGTGTACTTTTGATATTTTATGTAAATTATATAATATATATTTGGTGTAGTTTTTGATATTTTACATAGAGTGTAACATATATTTACTGTCCTTTTCGATATTTTATTTAGAGTGTATAATATACGTTTGGTGTAATTTTTGATATTTTATGAACAGTATATTAAATATAATTACTGAAGATTTTGATAGTTTATTTACAGTATATATAACACATATTTGGTGTGCTTTTTGATATTTTATGTACAGTAGATAATATATACTTACTGTAAATTTTATATTTTATTTACAGTATGTAAAATGTATTTGGTGTAATTTTAGTTAATATTATATGTACAATATATGAAATATATTTACTGTAATTTTTGATGTTCTATGTACAGTAGATAATATATACTTATTGTAATTTTTGATATTTTATTTACAGTATGTAAAATGTATTTGGTGTACTTTTAGGTATTATTATATGTACAATATATGAAATATATTTACTGTACTTTTTGATATTTTATGTACAGTATATAATATATATTTGGTGTACTTTTGATATTTTATGTAAATTAAATAATATATATTTGGTGTAGTTTTTGATATTTTACATAGAGTGTAATATATATTTACTGTCCTTTTTCATATTTTATTTAGAGTGTATAATATACATTTGGTGTAATTTTTGATATTTTATGTACAGTATATTAAATATAATTACTGAAGATTTTGATAGTTTATTACAGTATATATATATCCCATATTTGGTGTACTTTTTGATATTTTATGTACAGTAGATGATATATACTTACTGTAATTTTTGATATTTTATTTACAGTATGTAAAATGTATTTGGTGTACTTTTAGTTAATATTATATGTACAATATATGAAATATATTTACTGTACTTTTTGATATTTTATGTACAGTATATAATATATATTTGGTGTACTTTTGATATTTTATGTAAATTAAATAATATATATTTGGTGTAGTTTTTGATATTTTACATAGAGTGTAATATATATTTACTGTCATTTTTGATATTTTATTTAGAGTGTATAATATACATTTGGTGTAATTTTTTATATTTTATGTACAGTATAATAAATATAATTACTGAAGATTTTGATAGTTTATTTACAGTATATATAACACATATTTGGTGTACTTTTTGATATTTTATGTACAGTAGATTATATATACTTACTGGAATTTTTTATATTTTATTTACTGTATGTAAAATGTATTTGGTGTAATTTTAGTTAATATTATATGTACAATATATGAAATATATTTACTGTACTTTTTGATATTTAATGTACAGTAGATAATATATACTTACTGTAATTTTTTATATTTTATTTACAGTATGAAAAATGTATTTGGTGTACTTTTAGTTAATATTATATGTACAATATATGAAATATAATTACTGTACTTTTTGATATTTTATGTAGAGTATATAATATATATTTGGAGTACTTTTGATATTTTATGTAAATTATATAATATATATTTGGTGTAGTTTTTGATATTTTACATAGAGTGTAATATATATTTACTGTCCTTTTTGATATTTTATTTAGAGTGTATAATATACGTTTGGTGTAATTTTTGATATTTTATGAACAGTATATTAAATATAATTACTGAAGATTTTGATAGTTTATTTACAGTATATATAACACATATTTGGTGTGCTTTTTGATATTTTATGTACAGTAGATAATATATACTTACTGTAAATTTTATATTTAATTTAAAGTATATAAAATGTATTTGGTGTAATTTTAGTTAATATTATATGTACAATATATGAAATATATTTACTGTAATTTTTGATATTCTATGTACAGTAGATATATATACTTACTGTAATTTTTTATATTTTATTTACAGTATGTAAAATGTATTTGGTGTACTTTTAGTTAATATTACATGTACAATATATGAAATATATTTACTGTACTTTTTGATATTTTATGTACAGTATATAATATATATTTGGTGTACTTTTGATATTTTATGTAAATTATATAATATATATTTGGTGTAGTTTTTGATATTTTACATAGAATGTAATATATATTTACTGTCATTTTTGATATTTTATTTAGAATGTATAATATATATTTGGTGTAATTTTTGATATTTTATGTACAGTATGTTAAATATAATTACTGAAGATTTTGATAGTTTATTTACAGTATATATAACACATATTTGGTGTACTTTTTGATATTTTATGTACAGTAGATAATATATACTTACTGTAATTTTTGATATTTTATTTACAGTATGTAAAATGTATTTGGTGTGCTTTTAGTTAATATTACATGTACAATCTATGAAATATATTTACTGTACTTTTTGATATTTTATGTACAGTATATAATATATATTTCGTGTACATTTGATATTTTATGTAAATTATATAATATATATTTGGTGTAGTTTTTGATATTTTACATAGAGTGTAATATATATTTACTGTCCTTTTTGATATTTTATTTAGAGTGTATAATATACATTTGTTGTAATTTTTGATATATTATGAACAGTATATTAAATATAATTACTGAAGATTTTGATAGTTTATTTACAGTATATATAACACATATTCGGTGTACTTTTTGATATTTAATGTACAGTAGATAATATATACTTACTGTAATTTTTGATATTTTATTTACAGTATGTAAAATGTATTTGGTGTACTTAGTTATTATTATATGTACAATATATGAAATATATTTTCTGTCCTTTTTGATATTTTATTTAGAGTGTATAATATACATTTGGTGTAATTTTTGATATTTTATGAACAGTATATTAAATATAATTACTGAAGATTTTGATAGTTTATTTACAGTATATATAACACATATTTGGTGTACTTTTTCATATTTTATGTACAGTAGATAATATATACTTACTGTAATTTTTTATATGTTATTTACACTATGTAAAATGTATTTGTTGTACTTTTAGTTAATATTATATGTACAATATATGAAATATATTTACTGTACTTTTTGATATTTTATATACAGTATATAATATGTATTTGGTGTACTTTTGATATTTTATGTGAATTATATAATATATATTTGGTGTAGTATTTGATATTTTACATAGAGTGTAATATATATTTCCTGTCCTTTTTGTTATTTTATTTGGAGTGTATAATATACATTTGGAGTAATTTTTGATATTTTATGTACAGTATATTAAATATAATTACTGAAGATTTTGATAGTTTATTTACAGTATATATAACACATATTTGGTGTACTTTTTGGTATTTTAAGTACAGTAGATAATATATACTTACTGTAATTTTTTATATTTTATTTACAGCATGTAAAATGTATTTGGTGTACTTTTAGTTAATATTATATGTCCAATATATCAAATATATTTACTGTACTTTTTGATATTTTATGTAAGGTATATAATATATATTTGGTGTACTTTTGATATTTTATGTAAGTTATATAATATATATTTGGTGTAGTTTTTGATATTTTACATAGAGTGTAATATATATTTACTGTCCTTTTTGATATTTTATTTAGAGTGTATAATATACATTTGGTGTAATTTTTGATATTTTATGAACAGTATATTAAATATAATTACTGAAGATTTTGATAGTTTATTTACAGTATTTATAACACATATTTGGTGTACTTTTTGATATTTTATGTACAGTAGATAATATATACTTAATGTAATTTTTGATATTTTATTTACAGTATGTAAAATGTATTTGGTGTACTTTTAGTTAATATTATATTTACTATATATGAAATACATTTACTGTACTATTTGATATATTATGTACAGTAGATAATATATACTTACTGTAATTTTTGATATTTTATTTACAGTATGTAAAATGTATTTGGTGGACTTTTAATTAATATTATATTTACAGTATATGAAATATATTTACTGTACTTTTTGATATTTTATGTACAGTATATAATATATATTTGGTGTACTTTTGATATTTTATGTAAATTATATAATATATATTTGGTGTAGTTTTTGATATTTTACATAGAGTGTAATATATATTTACTGTCATTTTTGATATATTATTTATAGTGTATAATGTACATTTGGTGTAATTTTTGATATTTTATGTACAGTATATTAAATATAATTACTGAAGGTATTGATAGTTTATTTACAGTATATATAACACATATTTGGTGTACTTTTTGATATTTTATGTACAGTAGATAATATATACTTACTGTAATTTTTGATATTTTATTTACAGTATGTAAAATGTATTTGGTGTACTTTATTTAATATTATATGTACAATATATGAAATATATTTACTGTACTTTTTGATATTTTATGTACAGTAGATAATTTATACTTACTGTAATTTTTGATATTTTATTTACAGTGTGTGAAATGTACTTGGTGTACTTTATTTAATATTATATGTACAATATATGAAATACATTTACTGTACTTTTTGATATTTTATGTACAGTATATAATATATATTTCGTGTACTTTTGATATTTTATGTAAATTATATAATATATATTTGGTGTAGTTTTTGATATTTTACATAGAGTGTAATATATATTTACTGTCCTTTTTGATATTTTATTTAGAATGTATAATATACATTTGGTGTAATTTTTGATATTTTATGAACAGTATATTAAATATAATTACTGAAGATTTTGATAGTTTATTTACAGTATATATAACACATATTTGGAGTACTTTTTGATATTTTATGTACAGTAGATAATATATACTTACTGTAATTTTTATATTTTATTTACAGTATGTAAAATGTATTTGTTGTACTTTTAGTTAATATTATATGTACAAAATATGAAATATATTTACTGTACTTTTTGATATTTCATGTACACTAGTTAATATATACTTACTGTAATTTTTGATATTTTATTTACAGTATGTAAAATGTATTTGGTGTACTTTTAGTTAATATTATATGTACAATATATGAAATATATTTACTGTACTTCTTGATATTTTATGTACAGTATATAATATATATTTGGTGTACTTTTGATATTTTATGTAAATTATATAATATATACTTGGTGTAGTTTTTGATATTTTACATAGAGTGTAATATATAATTACTGTCCTTTTTGATATTTTATTTAGAGTGTATAATATACATTTGGTGTAATTTTTTATATTTTATGAACAGTATATTAAATATAATTACTGAAGATTTTGATAGTTTATTTACAGTATATATAACACATATTTGGTGTACTTTTTGATAGTTTACGTACAGTAGATAATATATACTTACTGTAATTATTTATATTTTATTTACAGTATTTAAAATGTATTTGTTGTACTTTTAGTTAATATTATATGTACAATATATGAAATATATTTACTGTACTATTTGATATTTTATGTACAGTAGATAATATATACTTACAGTAATTTTTGATATTTTATTTACAGTATGTAAAATGTATTTGGTGTACTTTTAGTTAATATTATATGTACAATATATGAAATATATTTACTGTACTTTTTGATATTTTATGTACAGTATATAATATATATTTGGTGTACTTTTGATATTTTATGTAAATTATATAATATATAATTGGTGTAGTTTTTCATATATTACATAGAGTGTAATATATATTTACTGTCCTTTTTGATATATTATTTACAGTGTATAATATACATTTGGTGTAGTTTTTGATATTTTATGAACAGTATATTAAATATAATTACTGAAGATTTTGATAGTTTGTTTACAGTATATATAACACATATTTGGTGTACTTTTTGATATTTTATGTACAGTAGATAATATATACTTACTGTAATTTTTTATATTTTATTTACAGTATGTAAAATGCATTTGGTGTACTTTTAGTTAATATTATATGTACAATATATGAAATATATTTACTGTAATTTTTGATATTTTATGTACAGTATATAATATATATTTGGTGTACTTTTGATATTTTATGTAAATTATATAATATATATTTGGTGTAGTTTTTGATATTTTACATAGAGTGTAATATATATTTACTGTCATTTTTGATATTTTATTTTGAGTGTATAATATACATTGGGTGTAATTTTTGTTATTTTATGTACAGTATATTAAATATAATTACTGAAGATTTTGATAATTTATTTACAGTATATATAACACATATTTGGTGTAGTTTTTGATATTTTATGTACAGTAGATAATATATACTTACAGTAGTTTTTGATATTTTATTTACAGTATGTTAAATGTATTTGGTGTACTTTTAGTTAATATTATATGTACAATATATGAAATATATTTACTGTACTTTTTGATATTTTATGTACAGTATATAATATATATTTGGTGTACTTTTGATATTTTATGTAAATTATATAATATATATTTGGTGTAGTTTTTGATATTTTACATAGAGTGTAATATATATTTAGTGTCCTTTTTGATATTTTATTTAGTGTGTATAATATACATTTGGTGTAATTTTTGATATTAAGTGAACAGTATATTAAATATAATTACTGAAGATTTTGATAGTTTATTTACAGTATATATAACACATATTTGGTGTACTTTTTGATATTTTATGTACAGTAGATAATATATACTTACTGTAATTTTTTATAATTTATTTACAGTATGTAAAATGTATTTGTTGTACTTTTAGTTAATATTATATGTACAATACATGAAATATATTTACTGTACTTTTTGATATTTTATGGACAGTATGTAATATATATTTGGTGTACTTTTGATATTTTATGTAAATTATATAATATATATTTGGTGTAGTTTTTGCTATTTTACATAGTGTGTAATATATATTTACTGTCCTTTTTGATATTTTATTTAGAGTGTATAATATACATTTGGTGTAATTTTTGATATTTTATGTACAGTATATTAAATATAATTACTGAAGATTTTGATAGTTTATTTACAGTATATATAACACATATTTGGTGTACTTTTTGATATTTTATGTACAGTAGATAATATGTACTTAGTGTAATTTTTGATATTTTATTTACAGTATGTAAAATATATTTGGTGTACCTTTAGTTAATATTATATGTACAATATATCAAATATATTTACTGTACTTTTTGATATTTTATGTACAGTATATAATATATATTTGGTGTACTTTTGATATTTTATGTAAATTATATAATATATATTTGGTGTAGTTTTTGATATTTTACATAGAGTGTAATATATATTTACTGTCATTTTTGATATTTTATTTAGAGTGTATAATATACATTTGGTGTAATTATTGATATTTTATGTACAGTATATTTAATATAATTAATGAAGGTTTTGATAGTTTATTTACAGTATATATAACACATGTTTGGTGTACTTTTTGATATTTTATGTACAGTAGATACTATATACTTACTGTAATTTTTGATATTTTATTTACAGTATGTAAAATATATTTGGTGTACCTTTATTTAATATTATATGTACAATATATGAAATATATTTACCGTACTTTTTGATATCTTATGTACAGTATATAATATATATTTGGTGTACTTTTGATATTTTATGTAAATTATAGAATATATATTTGGTGTAGTTTTTGATATTTTACATAGAGTGTAATATATATTTACTGTCATTTTTGATATTTTATTTAGAGTGTATAATATACCTTTGGTGTAATTATTGATATTTTATGTACAGTATATTAAATATAATTACTGAAGATTTTGATAGTTTATTTACAGTATATATTACGCATATTTGGTGTACTTTTTGCTATTTTATGTACAGTAGATAATATATATTTACTGTAATTTTTGATATTTTATTTACAGTATGTAAAATATATTTCGTGTACTTTTAGTTAATATTATATGTACAATATATGAAATATATTTACTGTACTTTCTGATATTTTATGTACAGTATATAATATATATTTGGTGTACTTTTGTTATTTTATGTAAATTATATAATATATATTTGTTGTAGTTTTTGATATTTTACATAGAGTGTAATATATATTTACTGTCCTTTTTGATATTTAATTTAGAGTGTATAATATAAATTTGGTGTAATTTTTGATATTTAATGTACAGTATATTAAATATAATTACTGAAGATTTTGATAGTTTATTTACAGTATATATAACACATATTTGGTGTACATTTTGATATTTTATGTACGGTAGATAATATATACTTACTGGAATTTTTGATATTTTACTTACAGTATGTAAAATGTATTTGTTGTTCTTTTAGTTAATATTATACGTACAATATATGAAATATATTTACTGAACTTTTTGATATTTTATGTACAGTACATAATATATATTTGGTGTTCTTTTGATATTTTATGTAAATTATATAATATATACTAGGTGTAGTTTTTGATGTTTTACATAGAGTGTAATATATATTTACTGTCATTTTTGATATTTTATTTAGAATGTATAATATACATTTGGTGTAATTATTGATATTTTATGTACAGTATATTAAATATAATTACTGAAGATTTTGATAGTTTATTTACAGTATATATAACACATATTTGGTGTACTTTTTGATATTTTATATACAGTAGATAATATATACTTACTGTAATTTTTGATATTTTATTTACAGTATATAAAATGTATTTGGTGTAGTTTTAGTTAATATTATATGTACAATATATGAAATATATTTACTGTAATTTTTGATATTTTATGTACAGTATATAATATATATTTGGTGTACTTTTGATATTTTATGTAAATTATATAATATATATTTGGTGTAGTTTTTGATATTTTACATAGAGTGTAATATATATTTACTGTCGTTTTTGATATTTTATTTAGAGTGTATAATATACATTTGGTGTAATTTTTGATATTTTATGTACAGTTTATTAAATATAATTACTGAAGATTTTGATAGTTTATTTACAGTATATATAACACATATTTGGTGTACTTTTTGATATTTTATGTACGGAAGATAATATATACTTACTGTAATTTTTGATATTTTATTTACAGTATGTAAAATGTATTTGTTGTTCTTATAGTTAATATTATATGTACAATATATGAAATATATTTACTGTACTTTTTGATATTTTATGTACAGTATATAATATATATTTGGTGTACTTTTGATATTTTATGTAAATTATATAATATATATTTGGTGTAGTTTTTGATATTTTACATAGAGTGTAATATATATTTACTGTCCTTTTTTATATTTTATTTAGAATGCATAACATACATTTGGTGTAATTATTGATATTTAATGTACAGTATATTAAATATAATTACTGAAGATTTTGATAGTTTATTTACAGTATATATAACACATATTTGGTGTACTTTTTGATATTTTATGTACAGTAGATAATATATACTTACTGTAATTTTTGATATTTTATTTGCAGTATGTAAAATGTATTTGGTGTACTTTTAGTTAATATTATATGTACAATATATGAAATACATTTACTGTACTTTTTGATATTTTATATACAGTATATAATATATATTTGGTGTACTTTTGATATTTTATGTAAATTATAGAATATAAATTTGGTGTAGTTTTTGATATTTTACATAGAGTGTAATATATATTTACTGTCCTTTTTGATATTTTATTTAGAGTGTATAATATACATTTGGTGTAATTTTTGATATTTTATGTACAGTATATTAAATATAATTACTGAAGATTTTGATAGTTTATTTACAGTATATATAACACATATTTGGTGTACTTTTTGATATTTTATGTACAGTAGATAATATATACTTACTGTAATTTTTGATATTTTATTTACAGTATGTAAAATGTATTTGGTGAAGTTTTAGTTAATATTATATGTACAATATATGAAATACATTTACTGTACTTTTTGATATTTTGTGTACAGTATATAATATATATTTGGTGTACTTTTGATATTTTATGTAAATTATATAATATATATTTGGTGTAGTTTTTGATATTTTACATAGAGTATAATATATATTTACTGTCCTTTTTGATATTTTATTTAGAGTGTATAATATACATTTGGTGTAATTTTTGATATTTTATGTACAGTATATTAAATATAATTACTGAAGATTTTGATAGTTTATTTACAGTATATATAAGACATATTTGGTGTACTTTTTGATATTTTATGTACGGTAGATAATATATACTTACTGGAATTTTTGATATTTTATTTACAGTTTGTAAAATGTATTTGTTGTTCTTTTAGTTAATATTATATGTACAATATATGAAATATATTTACTGTACTTTTTGATATTTTATGTACAGTATATAATATATATTTGGTGTTCTTTTCATATTTTATGTAAATTATATAATATATATTTGGTGTAGTTTTTGATATTTTACATAGAGTGTAATATATATTTACTGTCATTTTTGATATTTTATTTTGAGTGTATAATATACATTTGGTGTAACTTTTGATATTTTATGTACAGTATATTAAATGTAATTACTGAAGATTTTGATAGTTTATTTACAGTATATATAACACATATTTGGTGTACTTTTTGATATTTTAGGTACAGTAGATAATATACATTTACTATAATTTTTGATATTTTATTTACAGTATATAAAATGTATTTGGTGTACTTTTAGTTAATATTATATGTACAATATATGAAATATATTTACTGTACTTTTTGATATTTTATGTACAGTATATAATATATATTTGGTGTACTTTGATATTTTATGTAAATTATATAATATATATTTGATGTAGTTTTTGATATTTTACATAGAGTGTAATATATATTTACTGTCATTTTTGATATTTTATTTAGACTGTATAATATACATTTGGTGTAATTTTTGATATTTTATGAACAGTATATTAAATATAATTACTGAAGATTTTGATAGTTTATTTACAGTATATATAACACATATTTGGTGTACTTTTTGATATTTTATGTGCAGTAGATATTATATATTTACTGTAATTTTTGATATTTTATTTACAGTATATAAAATGTATTTGGTGTACTTTTAGTTAATATTATATGTACAATATATGAAATATATTTACTGTACTATTTGATATTTTGTGTAAAGTATGTAATATATATTTGGTGTACTTTTGATATTTTATGTAAATTATATAATATATATTTGGTGTAGTTTTTGATATTTTACATAGGGTATAATATATATTTACTGTCCTTTTTAATATTTTATTTAGAGTGTATAATATACATTTGGTGTAATTTTTGATATTTTATGTACAGTATATTAAATATAATTACTGAAGATTTTGATAGTTTATTTACAGTATATATAACACATATTTGGTGTACTTTTTGATATTTTATGTACGGAAGATAATATATACTTACTGTAATTTTTGATATTTTATATACAGTATGTAAAAAGTATTTGTTGTTCTTATAGTTAATATTATATGTACAATATATGAAATATATTTACTGTACTTTTTGATATTTTATGTACAGTATATAATATATATTTGGTGTACTTTTGATATTTTATGTAAATAATATAATATATATTTGGTGTAGTTTTTGATATTTTACATAGAGTGTAATATATATTTACTGTCCTTTTTTATATTTTATTTAGAATGTATAATATACATTTGGTGTAATTATTGATATTTAATGTACAGTATATTAAATATAATTACTGAAGATTTTGATAGTTTATTTACAGTATATATAACACATATTTGGTGTACTTTTTGATATTTTATGTACAGTAGATAATATATACTTACTGTAATTTTTGATATTTTATTTGCAGTATGTAAAATGTATTTGGTGTACTTTTAGTTAATATTATATGTACAATATATGAAATACATTTACTGTACTTTTTGATATTTTAGGTACAGTATATAATATATATTTGGTGTACTTTTGATATTTTATGTAAATTATACAATATATATTTCGTGTAGTTTTTGATATTTTACATAGAGTGTAATATATATTTACTGTCCTTTTTGATATTTTATTTAGTGTGTATAATATACATTTGGTGAAATTTTTGATATTTTATGTAGAGTATATTAAATATAATTACTGAAGTTTTTGATAGTGTATTTACAGTATATATAACACATATTTGGTGTACTTTTTGATATTTTATGTACAGTAGATAATATAGACTTACTGTAATTTTTCATATTTTATTTACAGTATGTAAAATGTATTTGGTGTACTTTTAGTTAATATTATATGTACAATATATGAAATATATATACTGTACTTTTTGATATTTAATGTACAGTACATAATATATATTTGGTGTACTTTTGATATTTTATGTAAATTATATAATATATATTTTGTGTAGTTTTTGATATTTTACATAGAGTGTAATATATATTTACTGTCCTTTTTGATATTTTATTTAGAGTGTATAATATACATTTGGTGTAATTTTTTATATTTTATGTACCGTATATTATATATAATTACTGAAGATTTTGATAGTTTATTTACAGTATATATATATCCCATATTTGGTGTACTTTTTGATATTTTATGTACAGTAGATAATATATACTTACTGTAATTTTTGATATTTTATTTACAGTATGTAAAATGTATTTGGTGTACTTTTAGTTAATATTATATGTACAATATATGAAATATATTTACTGTACTTTATGATATTTTATGTACAGTATATAATATATATTTGGTGTACTTTTGATATTTTATGTAAATTAAATAATATATATTTGGTGTAGTTTTTGATAATTTACATAGAGTGTAATATATATTTACTGTCATTTTTGATATTTTATTTAGAGTGTATAATATACATTTGGTGTAATTTTTTATATTTTATGTACAGTATAATAAATATAATTACTGAAGATTTTGATAGTTTATTTACAGTATATATAACACATATTTGGTGTTCTTTTTGATATTTTATGTACAGTAGATAATATATACTTAATGTAATTTTTGATATTTTATTTACTGTATGCAAAATGTATTTGGTGTACTTTTAGTTAATGTTATATGTACAATATATGAAATATATTTACTGTACTTTTTGATATTTTATGTACAGTATATAATATATATTTGGTGTACTTTTGATATTTTATGTAAATTATATAATATATATTTGGTGTAGTTTTTGATATTTTACATAGAGTGAAATATATATTTACTGTCCTTTTTGATATTTTATTTAGAGTGTATAATATACATTTGGTGTAATTTTTGATATTTTATGAACATTATATGAAATATAATTACTGAAGATTTTGATAGTTCATTTACAGTATATATAACGCCTATTTGGTGTACTTTTTGATATATTATGTACAGAAGATTATATATACTTACTGGAATTTTTTATATTTTATTTACAGTATGTAAAATGTATTTGGTGTACTTTTAGTTAATATTATATGTACAATATATGAAATATATTTACTGTACTATTTGATATTTAATGTACAGTAGATAATATATACTTACTGTAATTTTTTATATTTTATTTACAGTATGTAAAATGTATTTGGTGTACTTTTAGTTAATATTACATGTACAATATATGAAATATATTTACTGTACTTTATGATATTTTATGTAAATTATATAATATATATTTGGTGTACTTTTGATATTTTATGTAAATTATATAATATATATTTTGTGTAGTTTTTGATATTTTACATAGAGTGTAATATATATTTACTGTCCTTTTTGATATTTTATTTAGAGTGTATAATATACATTTGTTGTAATATTTGATATTTTATGAACAGTATATTAAATATAATTACTGAAGATTTTGATAGTTTATTTACAGTATATATAACACATATTTGGTGTACTTTTTGATATTTTATGTACAGTAGATAATATATACTTACTGTAATTTTTGATATTTTATTTACAGTATGTAAAATGTATTTTGTGTACTTTTAGTTAATATTATATGTACAATATATAAAATATATTTACTGTACTTTTTGATATTTTATGTACAGTATATAATATATATTTGGTGTACTTTTGATATTTTAAATAAATTATATAATATATATCTGGTGTAGTTTTTGATATTTTACATACAGTGTAATATATATTTACTGTCCTTTTTGAAAGTTTATTTAGAGTGTATAATATACATTTGGTGTAATTTTTGATATTTTATGAACAGTATATTAAATATAACTACTGAAGATTTTGATAGTTTATTTACAGTATATATAACACATATTTGGTGTACTTTTTGATATTTTATGTACAGTAGATAATATAGACTTACTGTAATTTTTCATATATTATTTACAGTATGTAAAATGTATTTGGTGTACTTTTAGTTAATATTATATGTACAATATATGAAATATATATACTGTACTTTTTGATATTTAATGTACAGTACATAATATATATTTGGTGTACTTTTGATATTTTATGTAAATTATATAATATATATTTGGTGTAGTTTTTGATATTTTACATAGAGTGTAATATATATTTACTGTCCTTTTTGATATTTTATTTAGAGTGTATAATATACATTTGGTGTAATTTTTGATATTTTATGTACAGTATATTATATATAATTACTGAAGATTTTGATAGTTTATTTACAGTATATATATATCCCATATTTGGTGTACTTTTTGATATTTTATGTACAGTAGATAATATATACTTACTGTAATTTTTGATATTTTATTTACAGTATGTAAAATGTATTTGGTGTACTTTTAGTTAATATTATATGTACAATATATGAAATATATTTACTGTACTTTTTGATATTTTATGTACAGTATATAATATATATTTGGTGTACCTTTGATATTTTATGTAAATTAAATAATATATATTTGGTGTAGTTTTGATAATTTACATAGAGTGTAATATATATTTACTGTCATTTTTGATATTTTATTTAGAGTGTATAATATACATTTGGTGTAATGTTTTATATTTTATGTACAGTATAATAAATATAATTACTGAAGATTTTGATAGTTTATTTACAGTATATATAACACATATTTGGTGTTCTTTTTGATATTTTATGTACAGTAGATAATATATACTTACTGTAATTTTTGATATTTATTTACTGTATGCAAAATGTATTTGGTGTACTTTTAGTTAATGTTATATGTACAATATATGAAATATATTTACTGTACTTTTTGATATTTTATGTACAGTATATAATATATATTTGGTGTACTTTTGGTATTTTATGTAAATTATATAATATATATTTGGTGTAGTTTTTGATATTTTACATAGAGTGAAATATATATTTACTGTCTTTTTGATATTTTATTTAGAGTGTATAATATACATTTGGTGTAATTTTTGATATTTTATGAACATTATATGAAATATAATTACTGAAGATTTTGATAGTTCATTTACAGTATATATAACGCCTATTTGGTGTACTTTTTGATATATTATGTACAGTAGATTATATGTACTTACTGGAATTTTTTATATTTTATTTACAGTATGTAAAATGTATTTGGTGTACTTTTAGTTAATATTATATGTACAATATATGAAATATATTTACTGTACTTTTTGATATTTAATGTACAGTAGATAAGATATACTTACTGTAATTTTTTATATTTTATTTACAGTATGTAAAATGTATTTGGTGTACTTTTAGTTAATATTACATGTACAATATATGAAATATATTTGCTGTACTTTTTGATATTTTATGTACAGTATATAATATATATTTGGTGTACTTTTGATATTTTATGTAAATTATATAATATATATTTGGTGTAGTTTTGATATTTTACATAGAGTGTAATATATATTTACTGTCCTTTTTGATATTTTATTTAGAGTGTATAATATACATTTGGTGTAATTTTTGATATTTTATGTACTGTATATTAAATATAATTACTGAAGATTTTGATAGTTTATTACACTATATATATATCCCATATTTGGTGTACTTTTTGATATTTTATGTACAGTAGATAATATATACTTACTGTAATTTTTGATATTTTATTTACAGTATGTAAAATGTATTTGGTGTACTTTTAGTTAATATTATATGTACAATATATGAAATATATTTACGGAACTTTTTGATATTTTATGTACAGTATATAATATGTATTTGGTGTACTTTTGATATTTTATGAAAATTATATAATATATATTTTGTGTAGTTTTTGATATTTTACATATAGTGTAATATATATTTTCTGTCCTTTTTGATATTTTATTTAGAGTGTATAATATACATTTGGTGTAATTTTTGATATTTTATGAACAGTATATTAAATATAATTACTGAAGATTTTGATAGTTTATTTACAGCATATATAACACATATTTGGTGTACTTTTTGGTATTTTATGTACAGTAGATAATATGTACTTAGTGTAATTTTTCATATTTTATTTACAGTATGTAAAATGTATTTGGTGTACTTTTAGTAAATATTATATGCACAATATATGAAATATATTTACTGTACTTTTTGATATTTTATGTACAGTATACAATATATATTTGGTGTACTTTTGATATTTTATGTAAATTATATAATATATATTTGGTGTAGTTTTTGATATTTTACATAGAGTGTAATACATATTTTCTGTCCTTTTTGATATTTTATTTAGAGTGTATAATATACATTTGGTGTAATTTTTGATATTTTATGAACAGTATATTAAATATAATTACTGAAGATTTTGATAGTTTATTTACAGTATAGATAACACATATTTGGTGTACTTTTTCATATTTTATGTACAGTAGATAATATATACTTACTGTAATTTTTTATATTTTATTTACAGTATGTAAAATGTATTTGTTGTACTTTTAGTTAATATTATATGTACAATATATGAAATATATTTACTGTACTTTTTGATATCTTATATACAGTATATAATATGTATTTGGTGTACTTTTGATATTTTATGTAAATTATATAATATATATTTGGTGTAGTTTTTGATATTTTACATAGAGTGAAATATATATTTACTGTCCTTTTTGATATTTTATTTAGAGTGTATAATATACATTTGGTGTAATTTTTGATATTTTATGAACAGTATATTAAATATAATTACTGAAGATTTTGATAGTTCATTTACAGTATATATAACACCTATTTGGTGTACTTTTTGATATTTTATGTACAGTAGATTATATATACTTACTGGAATTATTTATATTTTATTTACAGTATGTAAAATGTATTTGGTGTACTTTTAGTTAATATTATATGTACAATATATGAAATATATTTACTGTAATTTTTGATATTCTATGTACAGTAGATAATATATACTTACTGTAATTTTTTTTATTTTATTTACAGTATGTAAAATGTATTTGGTGTACTTTTAGTTAATATTACATGTACAATATATGAAATATATTTACTGTACTTTTTGATATTTTATGTACAGTATATAATATATATTTGGTGTACTTTTGATATTTTATGTAAATTATATAATATATATTTGTTGTAGTTTTTGATATTTTACATAGAGTGTAATATATATTTACTGTCCTTTTTGATATTTTATTTAGAGTGTATAATATACATTTGGAGTTATTTTTGATATTTCATTTACAGTATATGAAATATAATTACTGAAGATTTTGATAGTTTATTACAGTATATATATATCCCATATTTGGTGTACTTTTTGATATTTTATGTACAGTAGATAATATATACTTACTGTAATTTTTGATATTTTATTTACAGTATGTAAAATGTATTTGGTGTACTTTTAGTTAATATTATATGTACAATATATGAAATATATTTACTGTACTTTTTGATATTTTATGTACAGTATATAATATATATTTGGTGTACCTTTGATATTTTATGTAAATTAAATAATATATATTTGGTGTAGTTTTGATAATTTACATAGAGTGTAATATATATTTACTGTCATTTTTGATATTTTATTTAGAGTGTATAATATACATTTGGTGTAATGTTTTATATTTTATGTACAGTATAATAAATATAATTACTGAAGATTTTGATAGTTTATTTACAGTATATATAACACATATTTGGTGTTCTTTTTGATATTTTATGTACAGTAGATAATATATACTTACTGTAATTTTTGATATTTATTTACTGTATGCAAAATGTATTTGGTGTACTTTTAGTTAATGTTATATGTACAATATATGAAATATATTTACTGTACTTTTTGATATTTTATTTACAGTATATAATATATATTTGGTGTACTTTTGGTATTTTATGTAAATTATATAATATATATTTGGTGTAGTTTTTGATATTTTACATAGAGTGAAATATATATTTACTGTCTTTTTGATATTTTATTTAGAGTGTATAATATACATTTGGTGTAATTTTTGATATTTTATGAACATTATATGAAATATAATTACTGAAGATTTTGATAGTTCATTTACAGTATATATAACGCCTATTTGGTGTACTTTTTGATATATTATGTACAGTAGATTATATGTACTTACTGGAATTTTTTATATTTTATTTACAGTATGTAAAATGTATTTGGTGTACTTTTAGTTAATATTATATGTACAATATATGAAATATATTTACTGTACTTTTTGATATTTAATGTACAGTAGATAAGATATACTTACTGTAATTTTTTATATTTTATTTACAGTATGTAAAATGTATTTGGTGTACTTTTAGTTAATATTACATGTACAATATATGAAATATATTTGCTGTACTTTTTGATATTTTATGTACAGTATATAATATATATTTGGTGTACTTTTGATATTTTATGTAAATTATATAATATATATTTGGTGTAGTTTTGATATTTTACATAGAGTGTAATATATATTTACTGTCCTTTTTGATATTTTATTTAGAGTGTATAATATACATTTGGTGTAATTTTTGATATTTTATGTACTGTATATTAAATATAATTACTGAAGATTTTGATAGTTTATTACACTATATATATATCCCATATTTGGTGTACTTTTTGATATTTTATGTACAGTAGATAATATATACTTACTGTAATTTTTGATATTTTATTTACAGTATGTAAAATGTATTTGGTGTACTTTTAGTTAATATTATATGTACAATATATGAAATATATTTACGGAACTTTTTGATATTTTATGTACAGTATATAATATGTATTTGGTGTACTTTTGATATTTTATGAAAATTATATAATATATATTTTGTGTAGTTTTTGATATTTTACATATAGTGTAATATATATTTTCTGTCCTTTTTGATATTTTATTTAGAGTGTATAATATACATTTGGTGTAATTTTTGATATTTTATGAACAGTATATTAAATATAATTACTGAAGATTTTGATAGTTTATTTACAGCATATATAACACATATTTGGTGTACTTTTTGGTATTTTATGTACAGTAGATAATATGTACTTAGTGTAATTTTTCATATTTTATTTACAGTATGTAAAATGTATTTGGTGTACTTTTAGTAAATATTATATGCACAATATATGAAATATATTTACTGTACTTTTTGATATTTTATGTACAGTATACAATATATATTTGGTGTACTTTTGATATTTTATGTAAATTATATAATATATATTTGGTGTAGTTTTTGATATTTTACATAGAGTGTAATACATATTTTCTGTCCTTTTTGATATTTTATTTAGAGTGTATAATATACATTTGGTGTAATTTTTGATATTTTATGAACAGTATATTAAATATAATTACTGAAGATTTTGATAGTTTATTTACAGTATAGATAACACATATTTGGTGTACTTTTTCATATTTTATGTACAGTAGATAATATATACTTACTGTAATTTTTTATATTTTATTTACAGTATGTAAAATGTATTTGTTGTACTTTTAGTTAATATTATATGTACAATATATGAAATATATTTACTGTACTTTTTGATATCTTATATACAGTATATAATATGTATTTGGTGTACTTTTGATATTTTATGTAAATTATATAATATATATTTGGTGTAGTTTTTGATATTTTACATAGAGTGAAATATATATTTACTGTCCTTTTTGATATTTTATTTAGAGTGTATAATATACATTTGGTGTAATTTTTGATATTTTATGAACAGTATATTAAATATAATTACTGAAGATTTTGATAGTTCATTTACAGTATATATAACACCTATTTGGTGTACTTTTTGATATTTTATGTACAGTAGATTATATATACTTACTGGAATTATTTATATTTTATTTACAGTATGTAAAATGTATTTGGTGTACTTTTAGTTAATATTATATGTACAATATATGAAATATATTTACTGTAATTTTTGATATTCTATGTACAGTAGATAATATATACTTACTGTAATTTTTTTTATTTTATTTACAGTATGTAAAATGTATTTGGTGTACTTTTAGTTAATATTACATGTACAATATATGAAATATATTTACTGTACTTTTTGATATTTTATGTACAGTATATAATATATATTTGGTGTACTTTTGATATTTTATGTAAATTATATAATATATATTTGTTGTAGTTTTTGATATTTTACATAGAGTGTAATATATATTTACTGTCCTTTTTGATATTTTATTTAGAGTGTATAATATACATTTGGAGTTATTTTTGATATTTCATTTACAGTATATGAAATATAATTACTGAAGATTTTGATAGTTTATTACAGTATATATATATCCCATATTTGGTGTACTTTTTGATATTTTATGTACAGTAGATAATATATACTTACTGTAATATTTGATATTTTATTTACAGTATGTAAAATATATTTCGTGTACTTTTAGTTAATATTATATGTACAATATATGAAATATATTTACTGTACTTTTTGATATTTTATGTACAGTATATAATATATATTTGGTGTACTTTTGATATTTTATGTAAATTAAATAATATATATTTGGTGTAGTTTTTGATATTTTACATAGAGTGTAATATATATTTACTGTCCTTTTTGATATTTTATTTAGAGTGTATAATATACATTTGGTGTAATTTTTGATATTTTATGAACAGTATATTAAATATAATTACTGAAGATTTTGATAGTTCATTTACAGTATATATAACACCTATTTGGTGTACTTTTTGATATTTTATGTACAGTAGATTATATATACTTACTGGAATTTTTTATATTTTATTTACAGTATGTAAAATGTATTTGGTGTACTTTTAGTTAATATTATATGTACAATATATGAAATATATTTACTGTACTTTTTGATATTTAATGTACAGTAGATAATATATACTTAGTGTAATATTTATATTTTATTTACAGTATGAAAAATGTATTTGGTGTACTTTTAGTTTATATTATATGTACAATATATGAAATATATTTACTGTACTTTTTGATATTTTATGTAGAGTATATAATATATATTTGGTGTACTTTTGATATTTTATGTAAATTATATAATATATATTTGGTGTAGTTTTTGATATTTTACATGGAGTGTAATATATATTTACTGTCCTTTTTGATATTTTATTTAGAGTGTATAATATACGTTTGGTATAATTTTTGATATTTTATGAACAGTATATTAAATATAATTACTGAAGATTTTGATAGTTTATTTACAGTATATATAACACATATTTGGTGTACTTTTTGATATTTTATGTACAGTAGATAATATATACTTACTGTAAATTTTATATTTTATTTACAGTATGTAAAATGTATTTGGTGTACTTTTAGTTAATATTATATGTACAATATATGAAATATATTTACTGTAATTTTTGATATTCTATGTACAGTAGATAATATATACTTACTGTAATTTTTATATTTTATTTACTGTATGTAAAATGTATTTGGTGTACTTTTAGTTAATATTACATGTACAATATATGAAATATATTTACTGTACTTTTTGATATTTTATGTACAGTATATAATATATATTTCGTGTACTTTTGATATTTTATGTAAATTATGCAATATATATTTGGTGTAGTTTTTGATATTTTACATAGAGTGTAATATATATTTACTGTCATTTTTGATATTTTATTTAGAATGTATAATATACATTTGGTGTAATTTTTGATATTTTATGTACAGTATGTTAAATAAAATTACTGAAGATTTTGATAGTTTATATACAGTATATATAACACATATTTGTTGTACTTTTTGATATTTTATGTACAGTAGATAATATATACTTACTGTAATTTTTGATATTTTATTTACAGTATGTAAAATGTATTTGGTGTGCTTTTAGTTAATATTACATGTACAATCTATGAAATATATTTACTGTACTTTTTGATATTTTATGTACAGTATATAATATATATTTCGTGTACATTTGATATTTTATGTAAATTATATAATATATATTTGGTGTAGTTTTTGATATTTTACATAGAGTGTAATATATATTTACTGTCTTTTTGATATTTTATTTAGAGTGTATAATATACATTTGTTGTAATTTTTGATATTTTATGTACAGTATATTAAATATAATTATTGTAGTTTTTGATAGTTCATTTACAGTATATATAACACATATTTGGTGTACTTTTTGATATTTTATGTACAGTATGTAATATATATTTACTGTAATTGTTGGTATTTTATTTACAGTATATCAAATGTATTTGGTGTACTTTTGTTTAATAATATATGTACAATATATGAAATATACTGTACTTTTTGATATTTTATGTACAGTATATAAGATATATTTGGTGTCCTATTGATATTTTATGTAAATTATATAATATATATTTGGTGTAGTTTTTGATATTTTACATAGGGTGTGTAGTATATATTTACTGTCCTTTTGATATTTTATTTACAGTATATAATTTATATTTGGTGTAATTTTTGATAATTTATATACAGTACATTGAATATAATTACTGTAATTTTTGATAATTACAGTATATACAACACATATTTGGTGTACTTTTTGATATTTTATGTACAGTATGTAATATATATTTACTGTAATTTTTGATAATTTATTAAAAGTATATAAAATGTATCTGTTGTACTTTTAGTTAATATTATATGTACAATATATGAAATATATTTACAGTAGTTTTTGATATTTTACGTACAGTATATAAGATATATTTGGTGTCCTTCCGATATTTTTTGTAAATTATATAATATATATTTGGTGTAAATTTGGATATTTTACATAGGGTTTGTAATATATATTTACTGTATTTTGGATATTTTATTTACACCATATAATGTACATTTGGAGTAATTTTTGATATTTTATGTACAGTATATTGAATATAATTACTGTAGATTTTGATAGTTTATTTACAGTATATATAACACATATTTGGTGTACTTTTTGATATTTTATGTACAGTATGTAATATATATTTACTGTACTTTTTGATATTTTATTTACAGTATATACAATGTATTTGGTGTACTTTTAGTTAATGTTATATGTACAATATATGAAATATATTTACTGTATTATTTGATATTTTGCGTACAGTATATAGGATATATTTGGTGTCCTTTTGATATTTAATGTAAATTATATAATATATATTTGGTGTAGTTTTTGATATTTTACATAATGTGTGTCATATATATTCAGTGTCCTTTTTGATATTTTATTTACAGTATATAATATACATTTGGTGTGATTTTTGATATTTTATGTACAGCATATTATATATAATTACTGAAGTTTTTGATAGTTTACAGTATATATAACACATACTTGGTGTACTTTTTGATATTTTATGTACAGTATGTAATATATATTTACTGTAATTTTTGATATTTTATTTACAGTATATCAAATGTATTTGGTGTACTTTTAGTCAATAATATATGTACAATATAGGAAATATATATACTGTACATTTTGTTATTTTATGTATAGTATATAAGATATATTTGGTGTCCTTTTGATATTTTATGTAAATTATATAATATATATTTGGTGTAGTTTATGATATTTTACATAGGGTGTGTAGTATATATTTACTGTCCTTTTTGATATTTTATTTACAGTATATAATTTATATTTTGTGTAATTTTTGATAATTTTATACCGTACATTGAATATAATTAATGTAGTTTTGATAATTACAGTATATATGACACTTATTTGGTGTACTTTTTGATATTTTATGTGCAGTATGTAGTATATATTTACTGTAATTTTTGATATTTTATTTACAGTATATAAAATGTATTTCGTGTACTTTCAGTCAATATTATATGTACAATATATGAAATATATTTACTGGAGTTTTTATTATTTTACGTACAGTATATAAGATAAATTTGGTGTCCTTCCGATATTTTTTGTAAATTATATAATATATATTTGGTGTAAATTTGGATATTTTACATAGTGTGTGTAATATATATTTACTGTATTTTGGATATTTTATTTACACTATATAATGTACATTTCAAGTAATTTTTGATATTTTATGTAGAGTATATTGAATATAATTACTGTAGTTTTTGATAGTTTATTTAAAGTATATATAACACATATTTGGTGAACTTTTTGATATTTTATGTACAGTATGTAATATATATTTAGTGTACTTTTCATATTTTATTTACAGTATATAAAATGTATTTGGTGTACTTCTAGTTAATATTATATGTACAATATATGAAATATATTTACTGTACTTTTTGATATTTTATGTACAGTATATAAGATATATTTGGTGTCCTTTGGATATTTTATGTAAATTATATAATATATATTTCGTGTAGTTTGTGATATTTTACATAGGGTGTGTAATATATATTTACTGTATTTTTGATATCTTATTTACAGTATATAATATACATTTGGTGTAATTTTTGATATTTTATGTACAGTATATTAAATATAATTACTGTAGTTTTTGATAGTTTACAGTATATATAACACATATTTGGTGTACTTATTGATATTTTATGCACAGTATGTAATATATATTTACTGTAATTTTTGATATTTTATTTACAGTATATAAAATGTATTTGGTGTACTTTTAGTTAATGTTATATGTACAATATATGAAATATAGTTACTGTTCTTTTTTATATTTTATGTACAGCATATAAGATATACTTGGTGTCCTTTTGATATTTATTGTAAATTATATAATATATATTTGGAGTAGTTTTTGATATTTTACATAGTGTGTGTCATATATATTCACTGTCCTTTTTGATATTTTATTTACGGTATATAATATACATTTGGTGTGATTTTTGATATTTTATATACAGTATATTAAATATATTTACTGTACTTTTTGATAGTTTACAGTATATATAACACATATTTGGTGTACATTTTGATATTTTATGTACAGTATGTAATATATATTTAGTGTAATTTTTGATATTTTATTTACACTATATAAAATGTATTTGGTGTACTTTTAGTTAATATCATATTTACAATATATGAAATATATTTACTGTACTTTTTGATATTTTATGTACAGTATATAAGATATATTTGGTGTCCTTTTGATATTTTATGTAAATTATATAATATATATTTGGTGTAGTTTTTGATATTTTACATAGGGTGTGTAGTATGTATTTACTGTCCTTTTTGATATTTTATTTACAGTATAAAATTTATATTTGGTGTAATTTTTGATAATTTATATACAGTACATTGAATATAATTACTGTAGTTTTTGATAATTACAGTATATACAACACATATTTGTTGTACTTTTTAATATTTTATGTACAGTATGTAATATATATTTACTGTAATTTTTGATATTTTATTAAAAGTATATAAAATGTATTTGTTGTACTTTTAGTTAATATTATATGTACAATATATGAAATATATTTACTGTAGTTTTTGATATTTTACGTACAGTATATAAGATATATTTGGTGTCCTTCCGATATTTTTTGTAAATTATATAATATATATTTGGTGTAAATTTGGATATTTTACATAGGGTGTGTAATATATATTTACTGTATTTTGGATATTTTATTTACACCATAAAATGTACATTTGGAGTAATTTTTGATATTTTATGAACAGTATATTGAATATAATTACTCTAGATTTTGATGGTTTATTTACAGTATATATAACACATATTTGGTGTACTTTTTGATATTTTATGTACAGTATGTAATGTATATTTAGTGTACCTTCTAATATTTTATTTATAGTATATAAAATGTATTTGGTGTACTTTTAGTTAATATTATATGTACAATATATGAAATATATTTACTGTAGTTTTGATATTTTATGTACAGTATATAAGATATATTTGGTGTCCTTTTGATATTTATTGTAAATTATATAATATATATTTGTTGTAGTTTTTGATATTTTGCATAGTATGTGTCATATATATTCTCTGTCCTTTTTGATATTTTATTTACAGTATATAATATACATTTCTGTGACTTTGATATTTTATGTACAGTATATTAAATATAATTACTGTAGTTTTTGATAGTTTACAGTATATATAACACATATTTGGTGTACTTTTTGATATTTTATGTACAGTATGTAATATATATTTACTGTAATTTTTGATATTTTATTTACGCTATATCAAATGTATTTGGTGTACTTTTAGTTAATAATATATGTACAATATATGAAATATATATACTGAACTTTTTTTGTTTTACGTACAGTATATAAGATAGATTTGGTGTCCTTTTGATATTTTATGTAAATTATATAATATATATTTGGTGTAGTTTTTGATATTTTACATAGGGTGTGTAGTATATATTTACTGTCCTTTTTGATATTTTATTTACAGTATATAATTTACATTTGGTGTAATTTTTGATAATTTATATACAGTACATTGAATATAATTACTGTAGTTTTTGATAATTACAGTATATACAACACATATTTGGTGTACTTTTTGATATTTTATGTACAGTATGTAATATATATTTACTGTAATTTTTGATATTTTATTAAAAGTATATAAAATGTATTTGTTGTACTTTTAGTTAATATTATATGTACAATATATGAAATATATTTACTGGAGTTTTTATTATTTTACGTACAGTATATAAGATATATTTGGTGTCCTTCCGATATTTTTTGTAAATTATATAATATATATTTGGTGTAAATTTGGATATTTTACATAGTGTGTGTAATATATATTTACTGTATTTTGGATATTTTATTTACACTATATAATGTACATTTCAAGTAATTTTTGATATTTTATGTACAGTATATTGAATATAATTACTGTAGTTTTTGATAGTTTATTTACAGTATATATAACACATATTTGGTGAACTTTTTCATATTTTATGTACAGTATGTAATATATATTTAGTGTACTTTTCATATTTTATTTACAGTATATAAAATGTATTTGGTGTACTTTTAGTTAATATTATATGTACAATATATGAAATATATTTACTGTACTTTTTGATATGTTATGTACAGTATATAAGATATATTTGGTGTCCTTTTGATATTTTATGTAAATTATATAATATATATTTCGTGTAGTTTGTGATATTTTACATAGGGTGTGTAATATATATTTACTGTATTTTTGATATCTTATTTACAGTATATAATATACATTAGGTGTAATTTTTGATATTTTATGTACAGTATATTAAATATAATTACTGTAGTTTTTGATAGTTTACAGTATATATAACACATATTTGGTGTACTTTTTCATATTTTATGTACACTATGTAATATATATTTACCGTAATTTTTGATATTTTATTTACAGTATATAAAATGTATTTGGTGTACTTTTAGTTAATAATATATGTACAATATATGAAATAGATATACTGTACTTTTTGATATTTTATGTACAATATATAAGATATATTTGGTGTCCTTTTGATATTTTATGTAATTTATACAATATATAATTTGTGTAGATTTTGATATTTTACATAGGGTGTGTACTATATATTTACTGTCATTTTTGATATTTTATTTATAGTATATAATTTATATTTGGTGTAATTTTTGATAATTTATATACAGTACATTGAATATAATTACTGTAGTTTTTGATAATTACAGTATATATAACACATATTTGGTGTAATTTTTGATATTTAATGTACAGTATGTAACATATATTTACTGTAATTTTTGATATTTCATTTACAGAATATAAAATATATTTGGGGTACTTTTAGTTAATATTATATGTACAATATATGAAATATATTTACTGTACTATTTGATATTTTATGTAGAGTATATAAGATATATTTTGTGTCCTTTTGATATTTTATGTAAATTATATAATATACATTTGGTGTAGTTTTTGATATTTTACATAGGGTGTGTCATATATATTTACTGTACTTTTTGATATTTTATTTACAGTAAATAATATACATTTGGTGTAATTTTTGATATTTTATGTACAGTACATTAAATATAATTACTGTAGTTTTTGATAGTTTATTTAGAGTATATATAACACATATTTGGTGTACATTTTTATATTTTATGAACAGTATGTAATATATATTTACTGTACTTTTTGATATTTTATTTACAGTATTTAAAATGTATTTGGTGTACTTTTAGTTAATATTATATATACAATATATCAAATATATTTACTGTGCTTTTTGATATTTTATGTACAGTAGATAATATATATTTGGTGTCCTTTTGATATTTTATGTGAATTTTATAATATATATTTGGTGTAGTTTTTGATATTTTACATAGGGTGTGTAATATATATTCACTGTAATTTTTGATATTTTATTTACGGTAAATTATATACATTTGGTGTATTTATTGATATTTTATGTACAGTATATTAAATATAATTACTGTAGTTTTTGATAGTTTATTTACAGTATATATAACACATATTTGGTGTAGATTTGATATTTTATGTACAGTATGTAATATATATTTTCTGTAATTTTTTATAATTTATTTACAGTATATAAAATGTATTTGGTGTACTTTTAGTTAATATTATATATACAATATATGAAATATATTTACTGTACATTTTGATATTTTATGTACAGTATAGAAGATATATTTGGGGTCCTTTTGATATTTTATTTACAGCATAAAAATTGTATTTGGTGTACTTTTAGTTAATAATATATGTAGAATATATGAAATATATATACTGTACTTTATGATATTTTATGTACAATATATAAGATATATTTGGTGACCTCTTTATATTTTATGTAAATTATATAATATATATTTGGTGTAGTTTTTGATATTTTACATAGAGTATAATATATATTTACTGTTCTTTTTGATATATTATTTAGAGTGTATAATATATATTTGGTGTAATTTTTGATATTTTATGTACAGTATATTAAATATAATTACTGAAGATTTTGATAGTTTATTTACAGTATATATAACACATATTTGGTGTACTTTTTGATATTTTATGTACGGTAGATAATATATACTTACTGGAATTTTTGATATTTTATTTACAGTATGTAAAATGTATTTGTTGTTCTTTTAGTTAATATTATATGTACAATATATGAAATATATTTACTGTACTTTTTGATATTTTATGTACAGTATATAATATATATTTGGTGTTCTTTTGATATTTTATGTAAATTATATAATATGTATTTTGTGTAGTTTTTGATATTTTACATACAGTGTAATATATATTTACTGTCGCTTTTGATATTTTATTTAGAATGTATAATATACATTTGGTGTAATTATTGATAATTTATGTACAGTATATTAAATATAATTACTGAAGATTTTGATAGTTTATTTACAGTATGTATAACACATATTTGGTGTACTTTTTGATATTTTATGTACAGTAGATAATATATACTTACTGTAATTTTTGATATTTTATTTACAGTATATAAAATGTATTTGGTGTACTTTTAGTTAATATTATATGTACAATATATGAAATATATTTACTGTACTTTTTGATATATTAGGTACAGTATATAATATATATTTGGTGTACTTTTGATATTTTATGTAAATTATATAATATATATTTGGTGTAGTTTTTGATATTTTACATAGAGTCTAATATATATTTACTGTCCTTTTTAATATTTTATTTAGAGTGTATAATATACATTTGGTGTAATTTTTGATATTTTATGTACAGTATATTAAATATAATTACTGAAGATTTTGATAGCTTACAGTATATATAACACATACTTGGTGTACTTTTTGATATTTTATGTACAGTAGATAATATATACTTACTGTAATTGTTGATATTTTATTTACAGTATGTAAAATGTATTTGTTGTTCTTTTAGTTAATATTATATGTACAATATATGAAATATATTTACTGTACTTTTTGATATTTTATGTACAGTATATAATATATATTTGGTGTACTTTGATATTTTATGTAAATTATATAATATGTATTTGGTGTAGTTTTTGATATTTTACATAGAGTGTAATATATATTTACTGTCCTTTTTGATATTTTATTTAGAATGTATAATATACATTTGGTGTAATTATTGATATTTAATGTACAGTATATTAAATATAATTACTGAAGATTTTGATAGTTTATTTACAGTATATATAACACATATTTGGTGTACTTTTTGATATTTTATGTACAGTAGATAATATATACTTACTGTAATTTTTGATATTTTATTTACAGTATGTAAAATGTATTTGGTGTACTTTTAGTTAATATTATATGTACAATATATGAAATATATTTACTGTACTTTTTGATATTTTATGTACAGTATATAATATATATTTGGTGTACTTTTGATATTTTATGTAAATTATATAATATATATTTGGTGTAGTTTTTGATATTTTACATAGAGTGCAATATATATTTACTGTCCTTTTTGATATTTTATTTAGAGTGTATAATATACATTTGGTGTAATTTTTGATATTTTATGTACAGTATATTAAATATAATTACTGAAGATTTTGATAGTTTATTTACAGTATATATAACACATATTTGGTGTACTTTTTGATATTTTATGTACAGTAGATAATATATACTTACTGTAATTTTTGATATTTTATTTACAGTATGTAAAATGTTTTTGGTGTAGTTTCAGTTAATATTATATGTACAATATATGAAATACATTTACTGTACTTTTTGATATTTTATGTACAGTATATAATATATATTTGGTGTACTTTTGATATTTTATGTAAATTATACAATATATATTTGGTGTAGTTTTGATGTTTTACATAGGGTGTGTAATATATATTTAATGTTCTTTTTGATATTTTATTTACAGTATATAAAATGTATTTGGTGTAGTTTTAGTTAATATTATATGTACAATATATGAAATATATCTACTGTACTTTTTGATAATTTATGTACAGTATATAATATATATTTGGTGTACTTTTGATATTTTATGTAAATTATATAATATATATTTGGTGTAGTTTTTGATATTTTACATAGAGTGTAATATATATTTACTATCCTTTTTGATATTTTATTTAGAGTGTATAATATACATTTGGTGTAATTTTTGATATTTTATGTACAGTATATTAAATATAATTACTGAAGATTTTGATAATTTATTTACAGTATATATAACACATATTTGGTGTACTTTTTGATATTTTATGTACAGTAGATAATATATATTTACTGTAATTTTTGATATTTTATTTACAGTATATAAAATGTATTTGGTGTACTTTTACTTAATATTATATGTACAATATATGAAATATATTTACCGTACTTTTTGATATTTTATGTACAGTATATAATATATATTTGGTGTACTTTTGATATTTTATGTAAATTATATAATATATATTTGGTGTGGTTTTTGATATTTTACATAGTGTATAATATATATTTACTGTCCTTTTTGATATTTTATTTAGAATGTATAATATACATTTGGTTTAATTTTTGATATTTAATGTACAGTATATTAAATATAATTACTGAAGATTTTGATAGTTTTACAGTATATATAACACATATTTGGTGTACATTTTGATATTTTATGTACGGTAGATAATATATACTTACTGGAATTTTTGATATTTTACTTACAGTATGTAAAATGTATTTGTTGTTCTTTTAGTTAATATTATACGTACAATATATGAAATATATTTACTGAACTTTTTGATATTTTATGTACAGTACATAATATATATTTGGTGTTCTTTTGATATTTTATGTAAATTATATAATATATACTAGGTGTAGTTTTTGATGTTTTACATAGAGTGTAATATATATTTACTGTCATTTTTGATATTTTATTTAGAATGTATAATATACATTTGGTGTAATTATTGATATTTTATGTACAGTATATTAAATATAATTACTGAAGATTTTGATAGTTTATTTACAGTATATATAACACATATTTGGTGTACTTTTTGATATTTTATATACAGTAGATAATATATACTTACTGTAATTTTTGATATTTTATTTACAGTATATAAAATGTATTTGGTGTAGTTTTAGTTAATATTATATGTACAATATATGAAATATATTTACTGTACTTTTTGATATTTTATGTACAGTATATAATATATATTTGGTGTACTTTTGATATTTTATGTAAATTATATAATATATATTTGGTGTAGTTTTTGATATTTTACATAGAGTGTAATATATATTTACTGTCGTTTTTGATATTTTATTTAGAGTGTATAATATACATTTGGTGTAATTTTTGATATTTTATGTACAGTTTATTAAATATAATTACTGAAGATTTTGATAGTTTATTTACAGTATATATAACACATATTTGGTGTACTTTTTGATATTTTATGTACGGAAGATAATATATACTTACTGTAATTTTTGATATTTTATTTACAGTATGTAAAATGTATTTGTTGTTCTTATAGTTAATATTATATGTACAATATATGAAATATATTTACTGTACTTTTTGATATTTTATGTACAGTATATAATATATATTTGGTGTACTTTTGATATTTTATGTAAATTATATAATATATATTTGGTGTAGTTTTTGATATTTTACATAGAGTGTAATATATATTTAATGTCCTTTTTTATATTTTATTTAGAATGTATAACATACATTTGGTGTAATTATTGATATTTAATGTACAGTATATTAAATATAATTACTGAAGATTTTGATAGTTTATTTACAGTATATATAACACATATTTGGTGTACTTTTTGATATTTTATGTACAGTAGATAATATATACTTACTGTAATTTTTGATATTTTATTTGCAGTATGTAAAATGTATTTGGTGTACTTTTAGTTAATATTATATGTACAATATATGAAATACATTTACTGTACTTTTTGATATTTTATATACAGTATATAATATATATTTGGTGTACTTTTGATATTTTATGTAAATTATAGAATATAAATTTGGTGTAGTTTTTGATATTTTACATAGAGTGTAATATATATTTACTGTCCTTTTTGATATTTTATTTAGAGTGTATAATATACATTTGGTGTAATTTTTGATATTTTATGTACAGTATATTAAATATAATTACTGAAGATTTTGATAGTTTATTTACAGTATATATAACACATATTTGGTGTACTTTTTGATATTTTATGTACAGTAGATAATATATACTTACTGTAATTTTTGATATTTTATTTACAGTATGTAAAATGTATTTGGTGAAGTTTTAGTTAATATTATATGTACAATATATGAAATACATTTACTGTACTTTTTGATATTTTATGTACAGTATATAATATATATTTGGTGTACTTTTGATATTTTATGTAAATTATATAATATATATTTGGTGTAGTTTTTGATATTTTACATAGAGTATAATATATATTTACTGTCCTTTTTGATATTTTATTTAGAGTGTATAATATACATTTGGTGTAATTTTTGATATTTTATGTACAGTATATTAAATATAATTACTGAAGATTTTGATAGTTTATTTACAGTATATATAAGACATATTTGGTGTACTTTTTGATATTTTATGTACGGTAGATAATATATACTTACTGGAATTTTTGATATTTTATTTACAGTTTGTAAAATGTATTTGTTGTTCTTTTAGTTAATATTATATGTACAATATATGAAATATATTTACTGTACTTTTTGATATTTTATGTACAGTATATAATATATATTTGGTGTTCTTTTCATATTTTATGTAAATTATATAATATATATTTGGTGTAGTTTTTGATATTTTACATAGAGTGTAATATATATTTACTGTCATTTTTGATATTTTATTTTGAGTGTATAATATACATTTGGTGTAACTTTTGATATTTTATGTACAGTATATTAAATGTAATTACTGAAGATTTTGATAGTTTATTTACAGTATATATAACACATATTTGGTGTACTTTTTGATATTTTAGGTACAGTAGATAATATACATTTACTATAATTTTTGATATTTTATTTACAGTATATAAAATGTATTTGGTGTACTTTTAGTTAATATTATATGTACAATATATGAAATATATTTACTGTACTTTTTGATATTTTATGTACAGTATATAATATATATTTGGTGTACTTTGATATTTTATGTAAATTATATAATATATATTTGGTGTAGTTTTTGATATTTTACATAGAGTGAAATATATATTTACTGTCTTTTTGATATTTTATTTAGAGTGTATAATATACATTTGGTGTAATTTTTGATATTTTATGAACATTATATGAAATATAATTACTGAAGATTTTGATAGTTCATTTACAGTATATATAACGCCTATTTGGTGTACTTTTTGATATATTATGTACAGTAGATTATATGTACTTACTGGAATTTTTTATATTTTATTTACAGTATGTAAAATGTATTTGGTGTACTTTTAGTTAATATTATATGTACAATATATGAAATATATTTACTGTACTTTTTGATATTTAATGTACAGTAGATAAGATATACTTACTGTAATTTTTTATATTTTATTTACAGTATGTAAAATGTATTTGGTGTACTTTTAGTTAATATTACATGTACAATATATGAAATATATTTGCTGTACTTTTTGATATTTTATGTACAGTATATAATATATATTTGGTGTACTTTTGATATTTTATGTAAATTATATAATATATATTTGGTGTAGTTTTGATATTTTACATAGAGTGTAATATATATTTACTGTCCTTTTTGATATTTTATTTAGAGTGTATAATATACATTTGGTGTAATTTTTGATATTTTATGTACTGTATATTAAATATAATTACTGAAGATTTTGATAGTTTATTACACTATATATATATCCCATATTTGGTGTACTTTTTGATATTTTATGTACAGTAGATAATATATACTTACTGTAATTTTTGATATTTTATTTACAGTATGTAAAATGTATTTGGTGTACTTTTAGTTAATATTATATGTACAATATATGAAATATATTTACGGAACTTTTTGATATTTTATGTACAGTATATAATATGTATTTGGTGTACTTTTGATATTTTATGAAAATTATATAATATATATTTTGTGTAGTTTTTGATATTTTACATATAGTGTAATATATATTTTCTGTCCTTTTTGATATTTTATTTAGAGTGTATAATATACATTTGGTGTAATTTTTGATATTTTATGAACAGTATATTAAATATAATTACTGAAGATTTTGATAGTTTATTTACAGCATATATAACACATATTTGGTGTACTTTTTGGTATTTTATGTACAGTAGATAATATGTACTTAGTGTAATTTTTCATATTTTATTTACAGTATGTAAAATGTATTTGTTGTTCTTATAGTTAATATTATATGTACAATATATGAAATATATTTACTGTACTTTTTGATATTTTATGTACAGTATATAATATATATTTGGTGTACTTTTGATATTTTATGTAAATTATATAATATATATTTGGTGTAGTTTTTGATATTTTACATAGAGTGTAATATATATTTACTGTCCTTTTTTATATTTTATTTAGAATGTATAACATACATTTGGTGTAATTATTGATATTTAATGTACAGTATATTAAATATAATTACTGAAGATTTTGATAGTTTATTTACAGTATATATAACACATATTTGGTGTACTTTTTGATATTTTATGTACAGTAGATAATATATACTTACTGTAATTTTTGATATTTTATTTGCAGTATGTAAAATGTATTTGGTGTACTTTTAGTTAATATTATATGTACAATATATGAAATACATTTACTGTACTTTTTGATATTTTATATACAGTATATAATATATATTTGGTGTACTTTTGATATTTTATGTAAATTATAGAATATAAATTTGGTGTAGTTTTTGATATTTTACATAGAGTGTAATATATATTTACTGTCCTTTTTGATATTTTATTTAGAGTGTATAATATACATTTGGTGTAATTTTTGATATTTTATGTACAGTATATTAAATATAATTACTGAAGATTTTGATAGTTTATTTACAGTATATATAACACATATTTGGTGTACTTTTTGATATTTTATGTACAGTAGATAATATATACTTACTGTAATTTTTGATATTTTATTTACAGTATGTAAAATGTATTTGGTGAAGTTTTAGTTAATATTATATGTACAATATATGAAATACATTTACTGTACTTTTTGATATTTTATGTACAGTATATAATATATATTTGGTGTACTTTTGATATTTTATGTAAATTATATAATATATATTTGGTGTAGTTTTTGATATTTTACATAGAGTATAATATATATTTACTGTCCTTTTTGATATTTTATTTAGAGTGTATAATATACATTTGGTGTAATTTTTGATATTTTATGTACAGTATATTAAATATAATTACTGAAGATTTTGATAGTTTATTTACAGTATATATAAGACATATTTGGTGTACTTTTTGATATTTTATGTACGGTAGATAATATATACTTACTGGAATTTTTGATATTTTATTTACAGTTTGTAAAATGTATTTGTTGTTCTTTTAGTTAATATTATATGTACAATATATGAAATATATTTACTGTACTTTTTGATATTTTATGTACAGTATATAATATATATTTGGTGTTCTTTTCATATTTTATGTAAATTATATAATATATATTTGGTGTAGTTTTTGATATTTTACATAGAGTGTAATATATATTTACTGTCATTTTTGATATTTTATTTTGAGTGTATAATATACATTTGGTGTAACTTTTGATATTTTATGTACAGTATATTAAATGTAATTACTGAAGATTTTGATAGTTTATTTACAGTATATATAACACATATTTGGTGTACTTTTTGATATTTTAGGTACAGTAGATAATATACATTTACTATAATTTTTGATATTTTATTTACAGTATATAAAATGTATTTGGTGTACTTTTAGTTAATATTATATGTACAATATATGAAATATATTTACTGTACTTTTTGATATTTTATGTACAGTATATAATATATATTTGGTGTACTTTGATATTTTATGTAAATTATATAATATATATTTGGTGTAGTTTTTGATATTTTACATAGAGTGAAATATATATTTACTGTCTTTTTGATATTTTATTTAGAGTGTATAATATACATTTGGTGTAATTTTTGATATTTTATGAACATTATATGAAATATAATTACTGAAGATTTTGATAGTTCATTTACAGTATATATAACGCCTATTTGGTGTACTTTTTGATATATTATGTACAGTAGATTATATGTACTTACTGGAATTTTTTATATTTTATTTACAGTATGTAAAATGTATTTGGTGTACTTTTAGTTAATATTATATGTACAATATATGAAATATATTTACTGTACTTTTTGATATTTAATGTACAGTAGATAAGATATACTTACTGTAATTTTTTATATTTTATTTACAGTATGTAAAATGTATTTGGTGTACTTTTAGTTAATATTACATGTACAATATATGAAATATATTTGCTGTACTTTTTGATATTTTATGTACAGTATATAATATATATTTGGTGTACTTTTGGTATTTTATGTAAATTATATAATATATATTTGGTGTAGTTTTGATATTTTACATAGAGTGTAATATATATTTACTGTCCTTTTTGATATTTTATTTAGAGTGTATAATATACATTTGGTGTAATTTTTGATATTTTATGTACTGTATATTAAATATAATTACTGAAGATTTTGATAGTTTATTACACTATATATATATCCCATATTTGGTGTACTTTTTGATATTTTATGTACAGTAGATAATATATACTTACTGTAATTTTTGATATTTTATTTACAGTATGTAAAATGTATTTGGTGTACTTTTAGTTAATATTATATGTACAATATATGAAATATATTTACGGAACTTTTTGATATTTTATGTACAGTATATAATATGTATTTGGTGTACTTTTGATATTTTATGAAAATTATATAATATATATTTTGTGTAGTTTTTGATATTTTACATATAGTGTAATATATATTTTCTGTCCTTTTTGATATTTTATTTAGAGTGTATAATATACATTTGGTGTAATTTTTGATATTTTATGAACAGTATATTAAATATAATTACTGAAGATTTTGATAGTTTATTTACAGCATATATAACACATATTTGGTGTACTTTTTGGTATTTTATGTACAGTAGATAATATGTACTTAGTGTAATTTTTCATATTTTATTTACAGTATGTAAAATGTATTTGTTGTTCTTATAGTTAATATTATATGTACAATATATGAAATATATTTACTGTACTTTTTGATATTCTATGTACAGTAGATAATATATACTTACTGTAATTTTTTTTATTTTATTTACAGTATGTAAAATGTATTTGGTGTACTTTTAGTTAATATTACATGTACAATATATGAAATATATTTACTGTACTTTTTGATATTTTATGTACAGTATATAATATATATTTGGTGTACTTTTGATATTTTATGTAAATTATATAATATATATTTGTTGTAGTTTTTGATATTTTACATAGAGTGTAATATATATTTACTGTCCTTTTTGATATTTTATTTAGAGTGTATAATATACATTTGGAGTTATTTTTGATATTTCATTTACAGTATATGAAATATAATTACTGAAGATTTTGATAGTTTATTACAGTATATATATATCCCATATTTGGTGTACTTTTTGATATTTTATGTACAGTAGATAATATATACTTACTGTAATTTTTGATATTTTATTTACAGTATGTAAAATGTATTTGGTGTACTTTTAGTTAATATTATATGTACAATATATGAAATATATTTACTGTACTTTTTGATATTTTATGTACAGTATATAATATATATTTGGTGTACCTTTGATATTTTATGTAAATTAAATAATATATATTTGGTGTAGTTATGATAATTTACATAGAGTGTAATATATATTTACTGTCATTTTTGATATTTTATTTAGAGTGTATAATATACATTTGGTGTAATGTTTTATATTTTATGTACAGTATAATAAATATAATTACTGAAGATTTTGATAGTTTATTTACAGTATATATAACACATATTTGGTGTTCTTTTTGATATTTTATGTACAGTAGATAATATATACTTACTGTAATTTTTGATATTTATTTACTGTATGCAAAATGTATTTGGTGTACTTTTAGTTAATGTTATATGTACAATATATGAAATATATTTACTGTACTTTTTGATATTTTATGTACAGTATATAATATATATTTGGTGTACTTTTGGTATTTTATGTAAATTATATAATATATATTTGGTGTAGTTTTTGATATTTTACATAGAGTGAAATATATATTTACTGTCTTTTTGATATTTTATTTAGAGTGTATAATATACATTTGGTGTAATTTTTGATATTTTATGAACATTATATGAAATATAATTACTGAAGATTTTGATAGTTCATTTACAGTATATATAACGCCTATTTGGTGTACTTTTTGATATATTATGTACAGTAGATTATATGTACTTACTGGAATTTTTTATATTTTATTTACAGTATGTAAAATGTATTTGGTGTACTTTTAGTTAATATTATATGTACAATATATGAAATATATTTACTGTACTTTTTGATATTTAATGTACAGTAGATAAGATATACTTACTGTAATTTTTTATATTTTATTTACAGTATGTAAAATGTATTTGGTGTACTTTTAGTTAATATTACATGTACAATATATGAAATATATTTGCTGTACTTTTTGATATTTTATGTACAGTATATAATATATATTTGGTGTACTTTTGATATTTTATGTAAATTATATAATATATATTTGGTGTAGTTTTGATATTTTACATAGAGTGTAATATATATTTACTGTCCTTTTTGATATTTTATTTAGAGTGTATAATATACATTTGGTGTAATTTTTGATATTTTATGTACTGTATATTAAATATAATTACTGAAGATTTTGATAGTTTATTACACTATATATATATCCCATATTTGGTGTACTTTTTGATATTTTATGTACAGTAGATAATATATACTTACTGTAATTTTTGATATTTTATTTACAGTATGTAAAATGTATTTGGTGTACTTTTAGTTAATATTATATGTACAATATATGAAATATATTTACGGAACTTTTTGATATTTTATGTACAGTATATAATATGTATTTGGTGTACTTTTGATATTTTATGAAAATTATATAATATATATTTTGTGTAGTTTTTGATATTTTACATATAGTGTAATATATATTTTCTGTCCTTTTTGATATTTTATTTAGAGTGTATAATATACATTTGGTGTAATTTTTGATATTTTATGAACAGTATATTAAATATAATTACTGAAGATTTTGATAGTTTATTTACAGCATATATAACACATATTTGGTGTACTTTTTGGTATTTTATGTACAGTAGATAATATGTACTTAGTGTAATTTTTCATATTTTATTTACAGTATGTAAAATGTATTTGGTGTACTTTTAGTAAATATTATATGCACAATATATGAAATATATTTACTGTACTTTTTGATATTTTATGTACAGTATACAATATATATTTGGTGTACTTTTGATATTTTATGTAAATTATATAATATATATTTGGTGTAGTTTTTGATATTTTACATAGAGTGTAATACATATTTTCTGTCCTTTTTGATATTTTATTTAGAGTGTATAATATACATTTGGTGTAATTTTTGATATTTTATGAACAGTATATTAAATATAATTACTGAAGATTTTGATAGTTTATTTACAGTATAGATAACAAATATTTGGTGTACTTTTTCATATTTTATGTACAGTAGATAATATATACTTACTGTAATTTTTTATATTTTATTTACAGTATGTAAAATGTATTTGTTGTACTTTTAGTTAATATTATATGTACAATATATGAAATATATTTACTGTACTTTTTGATATCTTATATACAGTATATAATATGTATTTGGTGTACTTTTGATATTTTATGTAAATTATATAATATATATTTGGTGTAGTTTTTGATATTTTACATAGAGTGAAATATATATTTACTGTCCTTTTTGATATTTTATTTAGAGTGTATAATATACATTTGGTGTAATTTTTGATATTTTATGAACAGTATATTAAATATAATTACTGAAGATTTTGATAGTTCATTTACAGTATATATAACACCTATTTGGTGTACTTTTTGATATTTTATGTACAGTAGATTATATATACTTACTGGAATTATTTATATTTTATTTACAGTATGTAAAATGTATTTGGTGTACTTTTAGTTAATATTATATGTACAATATATGAAATATATTTACTGTAATTTTTGATATTCTATGTACAGTAGATAATATATACTTACTGTAATTTTTTTTATTTTATTTACAGTATGTAAAATGTATTTGGTGTACTTTTAGTTAATATTACATGTACAATATATGAAATATATTTACTGTACTTTTTGATATTTTATGTACAGTATATAATATATATTTGGTGTACTTTTGATATTTTATGTAAATTATATAATATATATTTGTTGTAGTTTTTGATATTTTACATAGAGTGTAATATATATTTACTGTCCTTTTTGATATTTTATTTAGAGTGTATAATATACATTTGGAGTTATTTTTGATATTTCATTTACAGTATATGAAATATAATTACTGAAGATTTTGATAGTTTATTACAGTATATATATATCCCATATTTGGTGTACTTTTTGATATTTTATGTACAGTAGATAATATATACTTACTGTAATATTTGATATTTTATTTACAGTATGTAAAATGTATTTCGTGTACTTTTAGTTAATATTATATGTACAATATATGAAATATATTTACTGTACTTTTTGATATTTTATGTACAGTATATAATATATATTTGGTGTACCTTTGATATTTTATGTAAATTAAATAATATATATTTGGTGTAGTTTTGATAATTTACATAGAGTGTAATATATATTTACTGTCATTTTTGATATTTTATTTAGAGTGTATAATATACATTTGGTGTAATGTTTTATATTTTATGTACAGTATAATAAATATAATTACTGAAGATTTTGATAGTTTATTTACAGTATATATAACACATATTTGGTGTTCTTTTTGATATTTTATGTACAGTAGATAATATATACTTACTGTAATTTTTGATATTTATTTACTGTATGCAAAATGTATTTGGTGTACTTTTAGTTAATGTTATATGTACAATATATGAAATATATTTACTGTACTTTTTGATATTTTATGTACAGTATATAATATATATTTGGTGTACTTTTGGTATTTTATGTAAATTATATAATATATATTTGGTGTAGTTTTTGATATTTTACATAGAGTGAAATATATATTTACTGTCTTTTTGATATTTTATTTAGAGTGTATAATATACATTTGGTGTAATTTTTGATATTTTATGAACAGTATATTAAATATAATTACTGAAGATTTTGATAGTTTATTTACAGCATATATAACACATATTTGGTGTACTTTTTGGTATTTTATGTACAGTAGATAATATGTACTTAGTGTAATTTTTCATATTTTATTTACAGTATGTAAAATGTATTTGGTGTACTTTTAGTAAATATTATATGCACAATATATGAAATATATTTACTGTACTTTTTGATATTTTATGTACAGTATACAATATATATTTGGTGTACTTTTGATATTTTATGTAAATTATATAATATATATTTGGTGTAGTTTTTGATATTTTACATAGAGTGTAATACATATTTTCTGTCCTTTTTGATATTTTATTTAGAGTGTATAATATACATTTGGTGTAATTTTTGATATTTTATGAACAGTATATTAAATATAATTACTGAAGATTTTGATAGTTTATTTACAGTATAGATAACACATATTTGGTGTACTTTTTCATATTTTATGTACAGTAGATAATATATACTTACTGTAATTTTTTATATTTTATTTACAGTATGTAAAATGTATTTGTTGTACTTTTAGTTAATATTATATGTACAATATATGAAATATATTTACTGTACTTTTTGATATCTTATATACAGTATATAATATGTATTTGGTGTACTTTTGATATTTTATGTAAATTATATAATATATATTTGGTGTAGTTTTTGATATTTTACATAGAGTGAAATATATATTTACTGTCCTTTTTGATATTTTATTTAGAGTGTATAATATACATTTGGTGTAATTTTTGATATTTGATGAACAGTATATTAAATATAATTACTGAAGATTTTGATAGTTCATTTACAGTATATATAACACCTATTTGGTGTACTTTTTGATATTTTATGTACAGTAGATTATATATACTTACTGGAATTTTTTATATTTTATTTACAGTATGTAAAATGTATTTGGTGTACTTTTAGTTAATATTATATGTACAATATATGAAATATATTTACTGTAATTTTTGATATTCTATGTACAGTAGATAATATATACTTACTGTAATTTTTTATATTTTATTTACAGTATGTAAAATGTATTTGGTGTACTTTTAGTTAATATTACATGTACAATATATGAAATATATTTACTGTACTTTTTGATATTTTATGTACAGTATATAATATATATTTGGTGTACTTTTGATATTTTATGTAAATTATATAATATATATTTGTTGTAGTTTTTGATATTTTACATAGAGTGTAATATATATTTACTGTCCTTTTTGATATTTTATTTAGAGTGTATAATATACATTTGGAGTTATTTTTGATATTTCATGTACAGTATATGAAATATAATTACTGAAGATTTTGATAGTTTATTACAGTATATATATATCCCATATTTGGTGTACTTTTTGATATTTTATGTACAGTAGATAATATATACTTACTGTAATTTTTGATATTTTATTTACAGTATGTAAAATGTATTTCGTGTACTTTTAGTTAATATTATATGTACAATATATGAAATATATTTACTGTACTTTTTGATATTTTATGTACAGTATATAATATATATTTGGTGTACTTTTGATATTTTATGTAAATTAAATAATATATATTTGGTGTAGTTTTTGATATTTTACATAGAGTGTAATATATATTTACTGTCCTTTTTGATATTTTATTTAGAGTGTATAATATACATTTGGTGTAATTTTTGATATTTTATGAACAGTATATTAAATATAATTACTGAAGATTTTGATAGTTCATTTACAGTATATATAACACCTATTTGGTGTACTTTTTGATATTTTATGTACAGTAGATTATATATACTTACTGGAATTTTTTATATTTTATTTACAGTATGTAAAATGTATTTGGTGTACTTTTAGTTAATATTATATATACAATATATGAAATATATTTACTGTACTTTTTGATATTTAATGTACAGTAGATAATATATACTTAGTGTAATATTTATATTTTATTTACAGTATGAAAAATGTATTTGGTGTACTTTTAGTTAATATTATATGTACAATATATGAAATATATTTACTGTACTTTTTGATATTTTATGTAGAGTATATAATATATATTTGGTGTACTTTTGATATTTTATGTAAATTATATAATATATATTTGGTGTAGTTTTTGATATTTTACATGGAGTGTAATATATATTTACTGTCCTTTTTGATATTTTATTTAGAGTGTATAATATACGTTTGGTATAATTTTTGATATTTTATGAACAGTATATTAAATATAATTACTGAAGATTTTGATAGTTTATTTACAGTATATATAACACATATTTGGTGTACTTTTTGATATTTTATGTACAGTAGATAATATATACTTACTGTAAATTTTATATTTTATTTACAGTATGTAAAATGTATTTGGTGTACTTTTAGTTAATATTATATGTACAATATATGAAATATATTTACTGTAATTTTTGATATTCTATGTACAGTAGATAATATATACTTACTGTAATTTTTATATTTTATTTACTGTATGTAAAATGTATTTGGTGTACTTTTAGTTAATATTACATGTACAATATATGAAATATATTTACTGTACTTTTTGATATTTTATGTACAGTATATAATATATATTTGGTGTACTTTTGATATTTTATGTAAATTATGCAATATATATTTGGTGTAGTTTTTGATATTTTACATAGAGTGCAATATATATTTACTGTCATTTTTGATATTTTATTTAGAATGTATAATATACATTTGGTGTAATTTTTGATATTTTATGTACAGTATGTTAAATAAAATTACTGAAGATTTTGATAGTTTATTTACAGTATATATAACACATATTTGTTGTACTTTTTGATATTTTATGTACAGTAGATAATATATACTTACTGTAATTTTTGATATTTTATTTACAGTATGTAAAATGTATTTGGTGTGCTTTTAGTTAATATTACATGTACAATCTATGAAATATATTTACTGTACTTTTTGATATTTTATGTACAGTATATAATATATATTTCGTGTACATTTGATATTTTATGTAAATTATATAATATATATTTGGTGTAGTTTTTGATATTTTACATAGAGTGTAATATATATTTACTGTCTTTTTGATATTTTATTTAGAGTGTATAATATACATTTGTTGTAATTTTTGATATTTTATGTACAGTATATTAAATATAATTATTGTAGTTTTTGATAGTTCATTTACAGTATATATAACACATATTTGGTGTACTTTTTGATATTTTATGTACAGTATGTAATATATATTTACTGTAATTGTTGGTATTTTATTTACAGTATATCACATGTATTTGGTGTACTTTTGTTTAATAATATATGTACAATATATGAAATATACTGTACTTTTTGATATTTTATGTACAGTATATAAGATATATTTGGTGTCCTATTGATATTTTATGTAAATTATATAATATATATTTGGTGTAGTTTTTGATATTTTACATAGGGTGTGTAATATATATTTACTGTCCTTTTTGATATTTTATTTACAGTATATAATTTACATTTGGTGTAATTTTTGATAATTTATATACAGTACATTGAATATAATTACTGTAGTTTTTGATAATTACAGTATATACAACACATATTTGGTGTACTTTTTGATATTTTATGTACAGTATGTAATATATATTTACTGTAATTTTTGATATTTTATTAAAAGTATATAAAATGTATTTGTTGTACTTTTAGTTAATATTATATGTACAATATATGAAATATATTTACTGGAGTTTTTATTATTTTACGTACAGTATATAAGATATATTTGGTGTCCTTCCCATATTTTTTGTAAATTATATAATATATATTTGGTGTAAATTTGGATATTTTACATAGTGTGTGTAATATATATTTACTGTGTTTTGGATATTTTATTTACACTATATAATGTACATTTCAAGTAATTTTTGATATTTTATGTACAGTATATTGAATATAATTACTGTAGTTTTTGAATGTTTATTTACAGTATATATAACACATATTTGGTGAACTTTTTCATATTTTATGTACAGTATGTAATATATATTTAGTGTACTTTTCATATTTTATTTACAGTATATAAAATGTATTTGGTGTACTTTTAGTTAATATTATATGTACAATATATGAAATATATTTACTGTACTTTTTGATATGTTATGTACAGTATATAAGATATATTTGGTGTCCTTTTGATATTTTATGTAAATTATATAATATATATTTCGTGTAGTTTGTGATATTTTACATAGGGTGTGTAATATATATTTACTGTATTTTTGATATCTTATTTACAGTATATAATATACATTAGGTGTAATTTTTGATATTTTATGTACAGTATATTAAATATAATTACTGTAGTTTTTGATAGTTTACAGTATATATAACACATATTTGGTGTACTTTTTGATATTTTATGTACAGTATGTAATATATATTTACCGTAATTTTTGATATTTTATTTACAGTATATAAAATGTATTTGGTGTACTTTTAGTTAATAATATATGTACAATATATGAAATAGATATACTGTACTTTTTGATATTTTATGTACAATATATAAGATATATTTGGTGTCCTTTTGATATTTTATGTAATTTATACAATATATAATTTGTGTAGATTTTGATATTTTACATAGGGTGTGTACTATATATTTACTGTCATTTTTGATATTTTATTTATAGTATATAATTTATATTTGGTGTAATTTTTGATAATTTATATACAGTACATTGAATATAATTACTGTAGTTTTTGATAATTACAGTATATATAACACATATTTGGTGTACTTTTTGATATTTAATGTACAGTATGTAACATATATTTACTGTAATTTTTGATATTTCATTTACAGAATATAAAATATATTTGGGGTACTTTTAGTTAATATTATATGTACAATATATGAAATATATTTACTGTACTATTTGATATTTTATGTAGAGTATATAAGATATATTTTGTGTCCTTTTGATATTTTATGTAAATTATATAATATACATTTGGTGTAGTTTTTGATATTTTACATAGGGTGTGTCATATATATTTACTGTACTTTTTGATATTTTATTTACAGTAAATAATATACATTTGGTGTAATTTTTGATATTTTATGTACAGTACATTAAATATAATTACTGTAGTTTTTGATAGTTTATTTAGAGTATATATAACACATATTTGGTGTACTTTTTGATATTTTATGTATAGTATGTAATATATATTTACTGTAATTTTTGATATTTTATTTACAGTATATAAAATGTATTTGGTGTAATTTTAGTTAATATTATATGTACAATATATGAAATATATTTACTGTAGTTTTTGATATTTTACGTACAGTATATAGGATATATTTGGTGTCCTTCCGATATTTTTTGTAAATTATATAATGTATATTTGGTGTAATATTTGATATTTTACATAGGGTGTGTAATATATATTTACTGTATTTTGGATATATTATTTACACTATATAATGTACATTTGGAGTAATTTTTGACATTTTATGTACAGTATATTAAATATAATTACTGTAATTTTTGATAGTTTATTTACAGTATATATAACACATATTTGGTGTAATTTTTGATATTTTATGTACAGTCTGTAATATATATTTACTGTACTTTTTGATATTTTATTTACAGTATATAAAATGTATTTGGTGTACTTTTAGTTAATATTATATGTACGATATATGAAATATATTTACTGTACTTTTTGATATTTTATGTACAGTATATGAGATATATTTGGTGTCCTTTGATATTTATTGTAAATTATAAAATATATACTTGGTGTAGTTTTTGATATTTTACATAGTGTGTGTCATATATATTCACTGTCCTTTTTGATATTTTATTTACGGTATATAATATACATTTGGTGTGATTTTTGAAATTTTATGTACAGTATATTAAATATAATTACTGTAGTTTTTGATAGTTTACAGTATATATAACACATATTTGGTGTACTTTTTGATATTTTATGTACAGTATGTAATATATATTTACTGTAATTTTTGATATTTTATTTACAGTTTATAAAATGTATTTGGTGTACTTTTAGTTAAAATTATATGTACAATATATGAAATATATTTACTGTAGTTTTTGATATTTTATGTACAGTATATAAGATATATTTAGTGTCCTTTTGATATTTTATGTAAATTATATAATATATATTTGGTGTAGTTTGTGATATTTTACATAGGGTGTGTAATATATATTTACTATACTTTTTGATGTCTTATTTACAGTATATAATATACATTTGGTGTAATTTTTATATTTTATGTACAGTATATTAAATATTATTACTGTAGATTTGATAGTTTATTTACAGTATATATAACACATATTTGGTGTACTTTTTGATATTTTATGTACAGTATGTAATATATATTTACTGTACATTTTGATAATTTATTTACAGTGTATAAAATGTATTTGGTGAAGTTTTAGTTAATATTATATATACAATATATGAAATATATTTACTGTACTTTTTAATATTTTATGTACAGCATATAATATATATTTAGTGTCCTTTTGATATATTATGTGAATTATATAATATATATTTGGTGTAGTTTTTGATATTTTACATAGGTTGTGTAATATATATTTACTGTAATTTTTGATATTTTATTTACAGTATATAATATACTTTTGGTGTAATTTTTGATATTTTATGTACAGTATATTAAATATAATTACTGTAGTATTTGATAATTTATTTACAGTATATATAACACATATTTGGTGTACTTTTTGATGTTTTATGTACATTATGTAATATATATTTACTGTATATTTGGATATTTTATTTACAGTATATAAAATGAATTTGGTGTACTTTTAGTTAATATTATATGTACAATATATGAAATATATTTACTGTACTTTTTGATATTTTATGTACAGTATATAAGATATATTTGGTGTACCTCTGATATTTTGTGTAAATTATAAAATATATATCTGGTGCAGTTTATGATATTTTACATAGAGTGTAATATATATTTACTGTACTTTTTGATATTTTTTTACAGTATATAATATACATTTGGTGTAATTTTTGATATTTCATGTACAGTATATTAAATATAATTACTGTAGTTTTTGATAGTTTATTTACAGTATATATAACACATACTTGGAGTACTTTTTGGTATTTTATGTACTGTATGTAATATATATTTACTGTAGTTTTTGATATTTTATTTACAGTATATAAAATGTATTTGATGTACTTTTAGTTAATATTATATGTACAATATATGAAATATATTTACTGTAATTTTTGATATTTTATGTACAGTTTATAAGATATATTTGGTGTACTGTTGATATTTTATGCAAATTATATAATATATATTTTGTGTAGTTTTTGATAATTTACATAGAGTGTAATATATATTTACTGTCCTTTTTCATATTTTATTTAGAGTATATAATATACATTTGGTGTAATTTTTGATATTTTATGTACACTATATTAAATATAATTACTGTAGTTTTTGATAGTTTTTTTACAGTATGTATAACAAATATTTGGTGTATTTTTTGATATTTTATGTACAGTATGTAATATATATTTACTGAATTTTTGAAATTTTATTTACAGTATATAAAATGTATTTGCTGTACTTTTAGTTAATATTATATGTACAATATATGAACCAAATTTACTGTAGTTTTTGATATTTCATATACAGTATATAAGATATATTTGGTGTCCTTTTGAGATTTTATGTAAATTATATAATATATATTTGGTGTAGTTTTTGATATTTTACATAGGGTGTGTAATATATATTTACCGTCCTTTTTGATATTTTCTTTACACTATATAATATACATTTGGTGTTATTTTTGATATTTTATGTACAGTATATTAAATATAATTACTGTAGTTTTTGATAGTTTATTTACAGTATATATAACACATATTTGGTGTACATTTTGATATTTTATGTACAGTATGTAATATATATTTACTGTACATTTTGATATTTTATTTACAGTATATGAAATGTATTTGGTGTACTTTTAGTTAATATTATATGTACAATATATGAAATATATTTACTCTATTATTTGATATTTTATGTACAGTATATAAGATATATTTGGTGTACTTTTGATATTGTATGTAAATTATATAATATATATTTGGTGTAGTTTGTGATATTTTACATAGGTTGTGTAATATATCTTTACTGTACATTTTATATTTTATTTACAGTATATAATATACATTTGGTGTAATTTTTGATATTTTATGTACTGTATATTAAATATAGTTACTGTAGATTTTGATAGTTTATTTACAGTATATATAACACATACTTGGAGTACTTTTTGGTATTTTATGTACTGTATGTAATATATATTTACTGTAATTTTTGATATTTTATTTACAGTTTATAAAATGTATTTGGTGTACTTTTAGTTATTATTATATGTACAATATAGGAAACATATTTACTGTAATTTTTGATATTTTATGTACAGTATATAAGATATATTTGTTGCCCTTCTCCTATTTTATGTAAATTATATAATATATATTTGGTGTAGTTTTTGATATTTTACATAGGGTGTGTCATATATATTTACGGTACTTTTTGATATTTTATTTACAGTATATAATATTCATTTTGTGTAATTTTTGTATTTTATGTACAGTATATTAAATATAAATACTGTAGTTTTTAATAGTTTATTTACAGTATATATAGCACATCTTTTGTGTACTTTTTGATATTTTATGTACAGTATGTAACATATATTAACTGTACATTTTGAAACTTTATTTACATTATATAAAATGTATTTGGTGTACTTTTAGTTAATATTATATGTACAATATATAAAATATATTTACTGTACTTTTTGATATTTTATGTACAGTATATAACATATATTTGGTGTCCTTTTCATATTTTATGTGAATCATATAATATATATTTGGTGTAGTTTTTGATAAATTACGTAGAGTGTAATATACATTTACTGTCCTTTATCATATTTTATTAAGACTATATAATATACATTTGGTGTAATTTTTGATATTTTATATACAGTATATTCAATATAATTACTGTAGTTTTTCATAGTTTATTTACAGTATACATAAAACATATTTGGTCTACTTTTTGATATTTTATGTACAGTATGTGATATAATTACTGTACTTTTTGATATTTTATTTACAGTATATAAAATGTATTTGGTGTACTTTTAGTTAATATTATATATACAGTATATGAAATACATTTAATGTACTTTTTGATATTTTATGTACAGTATATAAGATATATTTGGTGTCCTTTTGATATTTTATGTAAATTATATAATATATATTTGGTGTAGTATTTGATATTTTACATTGGGTGTGTCATATATATTTACTGTCCTTTTTGATATTTTATTTACAGTATATAATATATATTTGGTGTAATTTTGAATATTTTATGTACAGTATACTATATATAATTACTGTAGTTTTTGATAGTTTATTTACAGTATATATAACACATATTTGGTACAGTTTTTGATATATTATATACAGTATGTAATATATATTTTTTGTACTTTTTGATATTTTATTTAGAGTATATAAAATGTGCTTGGTGTACTTTTAGTTAATATTATATGTACAATATATGAAATGTATATACTGTACTTTTTGATATTTTATGTACAGTATATAAGATATATTTGTTGGCCTTCTCATATTTTATGTAAATTATATAATATATATTTGGTGTAGTTTTTGATATTTTACATAGGGTGTGTACTATATATTTACTGTCATTTTTGATATTTTATTTATAGTATATAATTTACATTTGGTGTAATTTTTGATAATTTATATATAGTACATTGAATATAATTACTGTAGTTTTTGATAATTACAGTATATATAACACATATTTGGTGTACTTTTTGATATTTTATGTACAGTATGTTATATATATTTACTGTAATTTTTGATATTTTATTTACAGTATATAAAAAGTATGTGGTGTACTTTTAGTTAATATTATATGTACAATATATGAAATATATTTACTGTAGTTTTTGATATTTTACGTACAGTATATAAGATATATTTGTTGTCCTTCCGATATTTTTTGTAAATTATATAATATATATTTGGTGTAAATTTGGATATTTTACATAGGGTGTGTAATATATATTTACTGTATTTTGGATATTTTATTTACAGTATATAATTTACATTTGGTGTAATTTTTGATATTTTATATACAGTACATTGAATATAATTACTGTAGTTTTTGATATTTACAGTATATATAACACATATTTGGTGTACTTTTTGATATTTTATGTACAGTATGTAATATATATTTACTGTACTTTTTGATGTATTATTTACAGTATATAAAATGTATTTGGTGTACTTTTAGTTAATATTATATGTACAATATATGAAATATATTTACTGTACTTTTTGATAGTTTATGTACAGTATATAAGATATATTTGGTGTACTGTTGATATTTTATGTAAATTAAATAATATTTATTTGGTGCAGATTTGATATTTTACATAGAGTGTAATATATATTTACTGTAATTTTCATATTTTATTTACAGTATATAATATACATTAGGTGTAATTTTTGATATTTTATGTACTGTATATTAGACATAATTACTGTAGTTTTTGATAGTTTTTTTAGAGTATATATAACACATATTTGGTGTAATTTTTGATATATTATGTACAGTATGTAATGTAAATTTACTGTAATTTTTGATATTTTATTTACAGTATATAAAATGTATTTGGTGTACTTTTAGTAAATGTTATATATACAATATATGAAATATATTTACTGTACTTTTTGATATTTTATGTAGCATATATAAGGTACACTTGGTGTCCTTTTGATATTTTATGTAAATTATATAATATATATTTTGTGTAGTTTTTGATAATTTACATAGAGTGAAATATATATTTACTGTCCTTTTTCGTATTTTATTTAGATTATATAATATACATTTGGTGTAATTTTTGATATTTTAAGTACAGTATATTAAATATAATTACTGTAGTTTTTGATAGTTTATTTACAGTACATATAACACATATTTGGTGTACTTTTTGATATTTTATGTACTGTATGTAATATATATTTACTGAACTTTTGAAATTTTATTTACAGTATATAAAATGTATTTGCTGTACTTTTAGTTAATATTATATGTACAATATATGAAACATATTTACTGTAGTTTTTGATATTTTATGTACAGTATATAAGATATATTTGGTGGCCTTTTGATATTTTATGTAAATTATATAATATATATTTGGTGTAGTTTTTGATATTTTACATAGGGTGTGTAATATATATTTACCGTCCTTTTTGATATTTTCTTTACACTATATAATATACATTTGGTGTAATTTTTGATATTTTATGTACAGTATATTAAATATATTTACTGTAGTTTTTGATATTTTACGTACAGTATATAGGATATATTTGGTGTCCTTCCGATATTTTTTGTAAATTATATAATATATATTTGGTGTAATATTTGATATTTTACATAGGGTGTGTAATATATATTTACTGTATTTTGTATATATTATTTACAGTATATAATGTACATTTGGAGTAATTTTTGACATTTTATGTACAGTATATTAAATATAATTACTGTAGTTTTTGATAGTTTATTTACAGTATATATAACACGTTTGGTGTACTTTTTGATATTATATGTACAGTATGCAATATATATTTACTGTATTTTTTGATATTTTATTTACAGTATACAAAATGTATTTGTTGTACTTTTAGTTAATATTATATGTACAATATATGAAATATATTTACTGTAGTTTTTGATATTTTATGTACAGTATATAAGATATATTTGGTGTCCTTCCGATATTTTTTGTAAAGTGTATAATATATATTTGGTGTAATTTTTGATATTTTACATAGGGTGTGTAATATATATTTACTGTATTTTGGATATATTATTTACATTATATAATGTACATTTGGAGTAATTTTTGATATTTTATGTACAGTATATTTAATATAATTACTGTAGTTTTTTATAGTTTATTTACAGTATATATAACACGTATTTGGTGTACTATTTGATATTTTATGTACAGTATGTAATATATATTTACTGTAATTTTTGATATTTTATTTACTGTATAGAAAATGTATTTGGTGTACTTTTAGTTAATAATATATGTACAATATATGAAATATATATACTGTACTTTTCTATATTTTATGTACAGTATATAAGATATATTTGGTGTCCTTTTGATATTTTATGTAAATTATATAATCTATATTTGGTGTAGTTTTTTATATTTTACATAGGGTGTGTAGTATATATTTACTGTCCTTTTTGATATTTTATTTACAGTATATAATTTACATTTGGTGTAATTTTTGATAATTTATATACAGTACATTGAATATAATTACAGTAGTTTTTGATAATTACAGTATATATAACACATATTTGGTGTACTTTTTGATATTTTATGTACAGTATGTAACATATATTTACTGTAATTTTTGATATTTCATTTACAGAATATAAAATGTATTTGGTGTACTTTTAGTTAATATTATATGTACAATATATGAAATATATTTACTGTACTATTTGATATTTTATGTAGAGTATATAAGATATATTTGGTGTCCTTTTGATATTTTATGTAAATTATATAATATACATTTGGTGTAGTTTTTGATATTTTACATAGGGTGTGTCGTATATATTTACTGTCCTATTTGATATTTTATTTACAGTTTATATTATACATTTGGTGTAATTTTTGATATTTTATGTACACTATATTAAATATAATTACTGTAGTTTCTGATAGTTTATTTAGAGTATATATAACACATATCTGGTGTACTTTTTGATATTCTATGTACAGTATGTAATATATATTTACTGTGTTTTCATATTTTATTTACAGTATGTAAAATGTATTTGGTGTACTTTTAGTTAATATTATATGTACAATATATGAAATATATTTACTGTACTTTTTGATATTTTATGTACGGTATATAATATATATTTGGTGTACATCTGATATTTTATGTAAATTATATAATATATATTTGGTGTAGTTTTTGATATTTTACATAGTGTGTAATATATATTTACTGTCCTTTTTCATATTTCATTTAGTGTATATAATATACATTTGGTGTAATTTTTGATATTTTATGTACAGTATATTAAATAAAATTACTGTAGTTTGTGATAGTATTTTACAGTATATATAACACATATTTGGTGTACTTTTTGATATTTTATGTACAGTATGTAATATACATTTACAGTACTTTTTGATATTTTATTTACCGTATATAAAATGTATTTGGTGTACTTTTAGTTAATATTATATATACAATATATGAAATATATTTACTCTACATTTTGATATTTTATGTACAGTATATAAGATATATTTGGTGTCCTTTTGATATTTTATGTAAATAATATAATATATATTTGGTGTAGTTTTTGATATTTTACATAGGGTGTGTAGTATATATTTACTGTACTTTTTGACAGTTTATTTACAATTTATAATATACATGTGGTGTAATTTTTGATATTTAATATACATTATATTAAATGTAATTTCTGTAGATTTTGATAGTTTATTTACCGTACATAGAACACATATTTGGTGTACTTTTTGATAGTTTATGTACAGAATGTAATATATATTTACTGTAGTTTTTGACATTTTATTTTCAGTATAAAAATATATTTGGTGTACTTTTAGTTAGTCTTATATGTACAATATTTGTAGTATATTTTCTGTTCTTTTTGATATTTTTTTGTACATTATATAAGATATATTTGGTTGCCTTTTGATATTTTATGTAAATTATATAATATATATTTGGTGCAGTTTTGATATTTTACAAAAGGCGTGCAGTATATATTTACTGTACTTTTTGATATTTTATTTACAGTAAATAATATACATTCGGTGTAATTTTTGATATTTTACTTACAGTATATTAAATATAATTACTGTAGTTTTTGATAGTTAATTTACAGTATATATAACACATATTTGGTGTACTTTTTGATATTTTATATACAGTATGTAATATATATTTACTGTACTTTTTGATATATTATTTACAGTATATAAAATGTATTTGGTTTACTTTTAGTTATTATTATTTCTACAATATATGAAATATATTTACTGTACCTTTTGATATTTTATGTACAGTATATAAGATATATTTGGTGTCCTTTTGATATTTTATGTAAATTATATAATATATATTTGGTGTAGTTTTTGATATTTTTCATAGGATGTGTCATATATATTTACTGTACTTTTTGATATTTTATTTACAGTATCAAATATACACTTGGTTTAATTTTTGATATTTTATGTAATATATATTAAACATTATTACTGTAGTATTTGATAGTTTATTTACAATATATATAACACAAACTTGGTGTACTTTTTGATATTTTATGTACAGTATGTAATATATATTCACTGTAATTTTTGATATTTTATTTACACTATATAAAATGTATTTGGTGTACTTTTAGTTAATATTATATGTACAATATATGAAATATATTTACTGTACTTTTGATATTTTATGTACAGTATATAAGATATATTTGGTGTCCTTTTGATATTTTATGTAAATTATATAATATGTATTTGGTGTAGATTGTGATATTTTACATATGGTGTGTAATATATATTTAGTGTACTTTTTGATATTTTATTTACAGTAAATAATATACTTTTGGTGTAATTTTTGATATTTTATGTACAGTATATTATATATAATTACTGCAGTTTTTGATAGTTTATTTACAGTATATATAACACATATTTAGTGTACTTTTTTATATTTTATGTACTGTATGTAATATATATTTACTGTATTTTTGATATTTTATTTACACTATATAAAATGTATTTCGTGTACTTTTAGTTAATATTATATGTACAATATATGAAATATATATACTGTACATGTTGATATTTTATGTACAGTATATTAGATATATTTGGTGTCCTTTTGATATTTTATGTAAATTATATAATATATATTTGGTGTAGATTGTGATATTTTACATATGGTGTGTAATATATATTTACTGTACTTTTTGGTATTTTATTTACAGTAAATAATATACATTTGGTGTAATTTTTGATATTTTACGTACAGTATATTAAATATAATTACTGTAGTTTTTGATAGTTTATTTACAGCATATATAACACACATTTGGTGTACTTTTTGATATTTTATGTACAGTATGTAGTATATATTCACTGTAATTTTTCATATTTTATTTACATTATATAAAGTTTTTTGGTGTACTTTTAGTTAATATTATATATACAATATATGAAAAATATTTACTGTCCTTTTTGATATTTTATGTACAGTATATAGGATATATTTGGTGTCCTTTTCATATTATATGTAAATTATATAATATATATTTTGTGTAGATTGTGATATTTTACATATGGTGTGTAATATATATTTACTGTACTTTTTGAAATTTTATTTACACTATATAAAATGTATTTGGTGTACTTTTAGTTAATATTATATGTACAATATATGAAATATATTTACTGTAATTTTTGATATTTTATGTACAGTATATAAGATATGTTCGGTGTCCTTTTGATATTTTATGTAAATTATATAATATATATTTGGTGTAGATTGTGATATTTTTCATATGGTGTGTAATATATATTTACTGTACATTTTGATATTTTATTTACAGTTAATAATATATATTTGGTGTAATTTTTGATATTTTATGTACAGTATATTAAATTTAATTACTGTAGATTTTGATAGTTTATTTACAGTGTATATAACACATATTTGTTGTACTATTTGATATTTTATGTACAGTATGTAATATAAATTTACTGTACTTTTTGATATTTTATTTACACTATATAAAATGTATTTGGTGTACTTTTAGTAAATATTATATGTACAATATATGAAATATATTTACTGTACTTTTTGGTATTTTATGTACAGTATATAAGTTACATTTGGTGTACTTTTGATATCTTATGAAAATTATATAATATATATTTGGTGTAGATTGTGATATTTTACATATGGTGTGTAATGTATATTTACTGCACTTTTTGATATTTTATTTACTGTAAATAACATACATTTGGTGTAATTTTTTATATTTTATGTACAGTATATTAAATATAATTACTGTAGTTTTTGATAGTTTCTTTAGAGTATATATAACACATATTTGGTGTACTTTTTGATAATATATGTACAGTATGTAATATATAGTTACTGTAATTTTTGATATTTTATTTACACTATATAAAATGTATTTGGTGTACTTTTAGTTAATATTATATATACAATATATGAAATATATTTACTGTACATTTTGATATTTTATGTATAGGATATAAGATATATATGGTGTCCTTTTGATATTTATTGTAAATTTTATAATATATATTTGGTGTAGTTTTTGATATTTTACATAGTGTGTGTCATATATATTCACTGTCCTTTTTGATATTTTATTTACGGTATATAATATACATTTGGTGTGATTTTTGATATTTTATGTACAGTATATTAAATATAATTACTGTAGTTTTTGATAGTTTACAGTATATATAACACATATTTGGTGTACTTTTTGATATTTTATGTACAGTATGTAATATATATTTACTGTAATTTTGATATTTTATATACAGTATATAAAATGTATTTGGTGTACTTTTAGTTAATATTATATGTACAATATATGTAATATATTTACTGTACTTTCTTATATTTTATGTACAGTATATAAGATATATTTGGTGTTCTGTTGATATGTAAATTATATAATATATATTTGGTGCAGTTTTTGATATTTTACATAGAGTGTAATATATATTTACTGTAATTTTCATATATTATTTACAGTATATAATTTACATTTGGTGTAATTTTTGATATTTTATGTACTGTATATTAAACATAATTACTGTAGTTTTTGATAGTTTATTTAGAGTATATAAAACACATATTTGGTGTACTTTTTGATATATTATGTACAGTATGGAATATATATTTACTGTAATTTTTGATATTTTATTTACAGTATATAAAATGTATTTGGTGTACTTTTAGTGAATAATATATGTACAATATATGAAATATATTTACTGTACTTTTTGATATTTTATGTACAGTATAAAAGATATATTTGGTGTCCTTTTGATATTTTATGTAAATTATATAATATATATTTGGTGTAGTTTTTGATATTTTACATAGGGTGTGTAGTAAATATTTACTGTCCTTTTTGATATTTTATTTACAGTATATGATATTCATTAGCTGTAATTTTTGATATTTTTTGAAAAGTATATTAAATATAATTACTGTAGTTTTTGATAGCTTATTTACAGTATATATAACACATATTTGGTGTACTTTTTGATATTTTATGTACAGTATGTAATTTATATTTACTGTACTTTTTCATATTTTATTTACAGTATATAAAATGTATTTGGCGTACTTTTAGTTAATATTATATGTACAATGTATGAAATATATTTACTGTACTTTTTGATATTTATGCACAGTATATAACATATATTTGGTGTCGTTTTGATATTTTATGTAAATTATATAATATATATTTGGTGTGGTTTTTGATATTTTACATAGGGTGTGTAGTATATATTTACTGTCCTTTTTGATATTTTATTTACAGTATATATTATACATTTGGTGTAATTTTTGATATTTTATGTACAGTATATTAAATATAAGTACTGTAGTTTTTGATAGTTTATTAACAGTATATATAACACAAATTTGGTGTACTTTTTGATATTTTATGTACAGTATGTAATACATATTTACTGTACTATTTGATATTTTAATTACACTATATAAAATGTATTTGGTGTACTTTTAGTTAATATTATATGCACAATATATGAAATATATTTACTGTACATTTTGATATTTTATGTACAGTATATAAGATATATTTGGCGTACATTTGATATTTTATGTAAATTATGTAATATATATTTGGTGTAGATTGTGATATTTTACATATGGTGTGTAATATATATTTACTGTACTTTTTGATATATTATTTACAGTACATAATATACATTTGGTGTAATTTTTGATATTTTATGTACAAAATATTAAATATAATTACTGCAGATTTTATAGTTTATTTACAGTATATATAACATATTTGGTGTACTTTTTGATATTTTATGTACAGTATGTAATACATATTTACTGTAATTTTTGATATTTTATTTAGAGTATATAAAATGTATTGGGTGTACTTTTAGTTAATATTATATGTACAATATATGAAATATATTTACTGTAATTTTTGATATTTTATGTACAGTATATAAGATATTTGGTGTCCTTTTGATATTTTATGTAAATTATATATTATATATTTGGTGTAGATTGTGATATTTTACATATGGTGTGTAATATATATTTACTGTACTTTTTGATATTTTATTTACAGTATATAATATACATTTTGTGTAATATTTGATATTTTATGTACAGTACATTAAATATAATTAGTGTGGTTTTTCAAAGATTATTTACAGTATATATAACACATATTTGGGGTACTTTGTGATATTTTATATACAGTATGTAATATATATTTACTGTACTTTTTGATATTTTATTTACAGTATATAAAATGTATTTGGTGTACTTTTAGTTAATATTATATGTACAATATATGAAATATATTTCCTGTACATTTTGATATTTTATGTACAGTATATAAGACATATTTGCTGTCCTTTTGATATTTTATGTAAATTATATAATATATACTTGGTGTAGTTTTTGATATTTTACATAGGGTGTGTAGTATATATTTCCTGTCCTTTTTGATATTTTATTTACAGTAAATAATATACATTTTGTGTAATTTTTGATATTTTATTTAGAGTATATTAAATATAATTACTGTAGTTTTTGATAGTTTATTTACAGTATATATAACACATATTTGGTGTACTTTTTGATATTTTATGTACAGTATGTAATATATATTTACTGTAATTTTTGATATTTTATTTACAGTATATAAAATGTATTTGGTGTACTTTTAGTTAATATTATATGTACAATATATGTAATATATTTACTGTACTTTTTGATATTTTACATACAGTATATAAGATATATTTGGTGACCTTCCGATATTTTTTGTAAATTATATACTATATATTTGGTGTAAATTTGAATATTTTACATAGGGTGTGTAATATATATTTACTGTATTTTGGATATTTTATTTACACCATATAATGTACATTTGGAGTAATTTTTGATATTTTATGTACAGTATATTGAATATAATTACTGTAGTTTTTAATAGTTTATTTACAGTATATATAACACATATTTGGTGTACTTTTTGATATTTTATGTATAGTATGTAATATATATTTACTGTAATTTTTGATATTTTATTTACAGTATATAAAATGTATTTGGTGTAATTTTAGTTAATATTATATGTACAATATATGAAATATATTTACTGTAGTTTTTGATATTTTACGTACAGTATATAGGATATATTTGGTGTCCTTCCGATATTTTTTGTAAATTATATAATGTATATTTGGTGTAATATTTGATATTTTACATAGGGTGTGTAATATATATTTACTGTATTTTGGATATATTATTTACACTATATAATGTACATTTGGAGTAATTTTTGACATTTTATGTACAGTATATTAAATATAATTACTGTAATTTTTGATAGTTTATTTACAGTATATATAACACATATTTGGTGTAATTTTTGATATTTTATGTACAGTCTGTAATATATATTTACTGTACTTTTTGATATTTTATTTACAGTATATAAAATGTATTTGGTGTACTTTTAGTTAATATTATATGTACGATATATGAAATATATTTACTGTACTTTTTGATATTTTATGTACAGTATATGAGATATATTTGGTGTCCTTTGATATTTATTGTAAATTATAAAATATATACTTGGTGTAGTTTTTGATATTTTACATAGTGTGTGTCATATATATTCACTGTCCTTTTTGATATTTTATTTACGGTATATAATATACATTTGGTGTGATTTTTGAAATTTTATGTACAGTATATTAAATATAATTACTGTAGTTTTTGATAGTTTACAGTATATATAACACATATTTGGTGTACTTTTTGATATTTTATGTACAGTATGTAATATATATTTACTGTAATTTTTGATATTTTATTTACAGTTTATAAAATGTATTTGGTGTACTTTTAGTTAAAATTATATGTACAATATATGAAATATATTTACTGTAGTTTTTGATATTTTATGTACAGTATATAAGATATATTTAGTGTCCTTTTGATATTTTATGTAAATTATATAATATATATTTGGTGTAGTTTGTGATATTTTACATAGGGTGTGTAATATATATTTACTATACTTTTTGATGTCTTATTTACAGTATATAATATACATTTGGTGTAATTTTTATATTTTATGTACAGTATATTAAATATTATTACTGTAGATTTGATAGTTTATTTACAGTATATATAACACATATTTGGTGTACTTTTTGATATTTTATGTACAGTATGTAATATATATTTACTGTACATTTTGATAATTTATTTACAGTGTATAAAATGTATTTGGTGAAGTTTTAGTTAATATTATATATACAATATATGAAATATATTTACTGTACTTTTTAATATTTTATGTACAGCATATAATATATATTTAGTGTCCTTTTGATATATTATGTGAATTATATAATATATATTTGGTGTAGTTTTTGATATTTTACATAGGTTGTGTAATATATATTTACTGTAATTTTTGATATTTTATTTACAGTATATAATATACTTTTGGTGTAATTTTTGATATTTTATGTACAGTATATTAAATATAATTACTGTAGTATTTGATAATTTATTTACAGTATATATAACACATATTTGGTGTACTTTTTGATGTTTTATGTACATTATGTAATATATATTTACTGTATATTTGGATATTTTATTTACAGTATATAAAATGAATTTGGTGTACTTTTAGTTAATATTATATGTACAATATATGAAATATATTTACTGTACTTTTTGATATTTTATGTACAGTATATAAGATATATTTGGTGTACCTCTGATATTTTGTGTAAATTATAAAATATATATCTGGTGCAGTTTATGATATTTTACATAGAGTGTAATATATATTTACTGTACTTTTTGATATTTTTTTACAGTATATAATATACATTTGGTGTAATTTTTGATATTTCATGTACAGTATATTAAATATAATTACTGTAGTTTTTGATAGTTTATTTACAGTATATATAACACATACTTGGAGTACTTTTTGGTATTTTATGTACTGTATGTAATATATATTTACTGTAGTTTTTGATATTTTATTTACAGTATATAAAATGTATTTGATGTACTTTTAGTTAATATTATATGTACAATATATGAAATATATTTACTGTAATTTTTGATATTTTATGTACAGTTTATAAGATATATTTGGTGTACTGTTGATATTTTATGCAAATTATATAATATATATTTTGTGTAGTTTTTGATAATTTACATAGAGTGTAATATATATTTACTGTCCTTTTTCATATTTTATTTAGAGTATATAATATACATTTGGTGTAATTTTTGATATTTTATGTACACTATATTAAATATAATTACTGTAGTTTTTGATAGTTTTTTTACAGTATGTATAACAAATATTTGGTGTATTTTTTGATATTTTATGTACAGTATGTAATATATATTTACTGAATTTTTGAAATTTTATTTACAGTATATAAAATGTATTTGCTGTACTTTTAGTTAATATTATATGTACAATATATGAACCAAATTTACTGTAGTTTTTGATATTTCATATACAGTATATAAGATATATTTGGTGTCCTTTTGAGATTTTATGTAAATTATATAATATATATTTGGTGTAGTTTTTGATATTTTACATAGGGTGTGTAATATATATTTACCGTCCTTTTTGATATTTTCTTTACACTATATAATATACATTTGGTGTTATTTTTGATATTTTATGTACAGTATATTAAATATAATTACTGTAGTTTTTGATAGTTTATTTACAGTATATATAACACATATTTGGTGTACATTTTGATATTTTATGTACAGTATGTAATATATATTTACTGTACATTTTGATATTTTATTTACAGTATATGAAATGTATTTGGTGTACTTTTAGTTAATATTATATGTACAATATATGAAATATATTTACTCTATTATTTGATATTTTATGTACAGTATATAAGATATATTTGGTGTACTTTTGATATTGTATGTAAATTATATAATATATATTTGGTGTAGTTTGTGATATTTTACATAGGTTGTGTAATATATCTTTACTGTACATTTTATATTTTATTTACAGTATATAATATACATTTGGTGTAATTTTTGATATTTTATGTACTGTATATTAAATATAGTTACTGTAGATTTTGATAGTTTATTTACAGTATATATAACACATACTTGGAGTACTTTTTGGTATTTTATGTACTGTATGTAATATATATTTACTGTAATTTTTGATATTTTATTTACAGTTTATAAAATGTATTTGGTGTACTTTTAGTTATTATTATATGTACAATATAGGAAACATATTTACTGTAATTTTTGATATTTTATGTACAGTATATAAGATATATTTGTTGCCCTTCTCCTATTTTATGTAAATTATATAATATATATTTGGTGTAGTTTTTGATATTTTACATAGGGTGTGTCATATATATTTACGGTACTTTTTGATATTTTATTTACAGTATATAATATTCATTTTGTGTAATTTTTGTATTTTATGTACAGTATATTAAATATAAATACTGTAGTTTTTAATAGTTTATTTACAGTATATATAGCACATCTTTTGTGTACTTTTTGATATTTTATGTACAGTATGTAACATATATTAACTGTACATTTTGAAACTTTATTTACATTATATAAAATGTATTTGGTGTACTTTTAGTTAATATTATATGTACAATATATAAAATATATTTACTGTACTTTTTGATATTTTATGTACAGTATATAACATATATTTGGTGTCCTTTTCATATTTTATGTGAATCATATAATATATATTTGGTGTAGTTTTTGATAAATTACGTAGAGTGTAATATACATTTACTGTCCTTTATCATATTTTATTAAGACTATATAATATACATTTGGTGTAATTTTTGATATTTTATATACAGTATATTCAATATAATTACTGTAGTTTTTCATAGTTTATTTACAGTATACATAAAACATATTTGGTCTACTTTTTGATATTTTATGTACAGTATGTGATATAATTACTGTACTTTTTGATATTTTATTTACAGTATATAAAATGTATTTGGTGTACTTTTAGTTAATATTATATATACAGTATATGAAATACATTTAATGTACTTTTTGATATTTTATGTACAGTATATAAGATATATTTGGTGTCCTTTTGATATTTTATGTAAATTATATAATATATATTTGGTGTAGTATTTGATATTTTACATTGGGTGTGTCATATATATTTACTGTCCTTTTTGATATTTTATTTACAGTATATAATATATATTTGGTGTAATTTTGAATATTTTATGTACAGTATACTATATATAATTACTGTAGTTTTTGATAGTTTATTTACAGTATATATAACACATATTTGGTACAGTTTTTGATATATTATATACAGTATGTAATATATATTTTTTGTACTTTTTGATATTTTATTTAGAGTATATAAAATGTGCTTGGTGTACTTTTAGTTAATATTATATGTACAATATATGAAATGTATATACTGTACTTTTTGATATTTTATGTACAGTATATAAGATATATTTGTTGGCCTTCTCATATTTTATGTAAATTATATAATATATATTTGGTGTAGTTTTTGATATTTTACATAGGGTGTGTACTATATATTTACTGTCATTTTTGATATTTTATTTATAGTATATAATTTACATTTGGTGTAATTTTTGATAATTTATATATAGTACATTGAATATAATTACTGTAGTTTTTGATAATTACAGTATATATAACACATATTTGGTGTACTTTTTGATATTTTATGTACAGTATGTTATATATATTTACTGTAATTTTTGATATTTTATTTACAGTATATAAAAAGTATGTGGTGTACTTTTAGTTAATATTATATGTACAATATATGAAATATATTTACTGTAGCTTTTGATATTTTACGTACAGTATATAAGATATATTTGTTGTCCTTCCGATATTTTTTGTAAATTATATAATATATATTTGGTGTAAATTTGGATATTTTACATAGGGTGTGTAATATATATTTACTGTATTTTGGATATTTTATTTACAGTATATAATTTACATTTGGTGTAATTTTTGATATTTTATATACAGTACATTGAATATAATTACTGTAGTTTTTGATATTTACAGTATATAAAACACATATTTGGTGTACTTTTTGATATTTTATGTACAGTATGTAATATATATTTACTGTACTTTTTGATGTATTATTTACAGTATATAAAATGTATTTGGTGTACTTTTAGTTAATATTATATGTACAATATATGAAATATATTTACTGTACTTTTTGATATTTTATGTACAGTATATAAGATATATTTGGTGTACTGTTGATATTTTATGTAAATTAAATAATATTTATTTGGTGCAGATTTGATATTTTACATAGAGTGTAATATATATTTACTGTAATTTTCATATTTTATTTACAGTATATAATATACATTAGGTGTAATTTTTGATATTTTATGTACTGTATATTAGACATAATTACTGTAGTTTTTGATAGTTTTTTTAGAGTATATATAACACATATTTGGTGTAATTTTTGATATATTATGTACAGTATGTAATGTAAATTTACTGTAATTTTTGATATTTTATTTACAGTATATAAAATGTATTTGGTGTACTTTTAGTAAATGTTATATATACAATATATGAAATATATTTACTGTACTTTTTGATATTTTATGTAGCATATATAAGGTACACTTGGTGTCCTTTTGATATTTTATGTAAATTATATAATATATATTTTGTGTAGTTTTTGATAATTTACATAGAGTGAAATATATATTTACTGTCCTTTTTCGTATTTTATTTAGATTATATAATATACATTTGGTGTAATTTTTGATATTTTAAGTACAGTATATTAAATATAATTACTGTAGTTTTTGATAGTTTATTTACAGTACATATAACACATATTTGGTGTACTTTTTGATATTTTATGTACTGTATGTAATATATATTTACTGAACTTTTGAAATTTTATTTACAGTATATAAAATGTATTTGCTGTACTTTTAGTTAATATTATATGTACAATATATGAAACATATTTACTGTAGTTTTTGATATTTTATGTACAGTATATAAGATATATTTGGTGGCCTTTTGATATTTTATGTAAATTATATAATATATATTTGGTGTAGTTTTTGATATTTTACATAGGGTGTGTAATATATATTTACCGTCCTTTTTGATATTTTCTTTACACTATATAATATACATTTGGTGTAATTTTTGATATTTTATGTACAGTATATTAAATATATTTACTGTAGTTTTTGATATTTTACGTACAGTATATAGGATATATTTGGTGTCCTTCCGATATTTTTTGTAAATTATATAATATATATTTGGTGTAATATTTGATATTTTACATAGGGTGTGTAATATATATTTACTGTATTTTGTATATATTATTTACAGTATATAATGTACATTTGGAGTAATTTTTGACATTTTATGTACAGTATATTAAATATAATTACTGTAGTTTTTGATAGTTTATTTACAGTATATATAACACGTTTGGTGTACTTTTTGATATTATATGTACAGTATGCAATATATATTTACTGTATTTTTTGATATTTTATTTACAGTATACAAAATGTATTTGTTGTACTTTTAGTTAATATTATATGTACAATATATGAAATATATTTACTGTAGTTTTTGATATTTTATGTACAGTATATAAGATATATTTGGTGTCCTTCCGATATTTTTTGTAAAGTGTATAATATATATTTGGTGTAATTTTTGATATTTTACATAGGGTGTGTAATATATATTTACTGTATTTTGGATATATTATTTACATTATATAATGTACATTTGGAGTAATTTTTGATATTTTATGTACAGTATATTTAATATAATTACTGTAGTTTTTTATAGTTTATTTACAGTATATATAACACGTATTTGGTGTACTATTTGATATTTTATGTACAGTATGTAATATATATTTACTGTAATTTTTGATATTTTATTTACTGTATAGAAAATGTATTTGGTGTACTTTTAGTTAATAATATATGTACAATATATGAAATATATATACTGTACTTTTCTATATTTTATGTACAGTATATAAGATATATTTGGTGTCCTTTTGATATTTTATGTAAATTATATAATCTATATTTGGTGTAGTTTTTTATATTTTACATAGGGTGTGTAGTATATATTTACTGTCCTTTTTGATATTTTATTTACAGTATATAATTTACATTTGGTGTAATTTTTGATAATTTATATACAGTACATTGAATATAATTACAGTAGTTTTTGATAATTACAGTATATATAACACATATTTGGTGTACTTTTTGATATTTTATGTACAGTATGTAACATATATTTACTGTAATTTTTGATATTTCATTTACAGAATATAAAATGTATTTGGTGTACTTTTAGTTAATATTATATGTACAATATATGAAATATATTTACTGTACTATTTGATATTTTATGTAGAGTATATAAGATATATTTGGTGTCCTTTTGATATTTTATGTAAATTATATAATATACATTTGGTGTAGTTTTTGATATTTTACATAGGGTGTGTCGTATATATTTACTGTCCTATTTGATATTTTATTTACAGTTTATATTATACATTTGGTGTAATTTTTGATATTTTATGTACACTATATTAAATATAATTACTGTAGTTTCTGATAGTTTATTTAGAGTATATATAACACATATCTGGTGTACTTTTTGATATTCTATGTACAGTATGTAATATATATTTACTGTGTTTTCATATTTTATTTACAGTATGTAAAATGTATTTGGTGTACTTTTAGTTAATATTATATGTACAATATATGAAATATATTTACTGTACTTTTTGATATTTTATGTACGGTATATAATATATATTTGGTGTACATCTGATATTTTATGTAAATTATATAATATATATTTGGTGTAGTTTTTGATATTTTACATAGTGTGTAATATATATTTACTGTCCTTTTTCATATTTCATTTAGTGTATATAATATACATTTGGTGTAATTTTTGATATTTTATGTACAGTATATTAAATAAAGTTACTGTAGTTTGTGATAGTATTTTACAGTATATATAACACATATTTGGTGTACTTTTTGATATTTTATGTACAGTATGTAATATACATTTACAGTACTTTTTGATATTTTATTTACCGTATATAAAATGTATTTGGTGTACTTTTAGTTAATATTATATATACAATATATGAAATATATTTACTCTACATTTTGATATTTTATGTACAGTATATAAGATATATTTGGTGTCCTTTTGATATTTTATGTAAATAATATAATATATATTTGGTGTAGTTTTTGATATTTTACATAGGGTGTGTAGTATATATTTACTGTACTTTTTGACAGTTTATTTACAATTTATAATATACATGTGGTGTAATTTTTGATATTTAATATACATTATATTAAATGTAATTTCTGTAGATTTTGATAGTTTATTTACCGTACATAGAACACATATTTGGTGTACTTTTTGATAGTTTATGTACAGAATGTAATATATATTTACTGTAGTTTTTGACATTTTATTTTCAGTATAAAAATATATTTGGTGTACTTTTAGTTAGTCTTATATGTACAATATTTGTAGTATATTTTCTGTTCTTTTTGATATTTTTTTGTACATTATATAAGATATATTTGGTTGCCTTTTGATATTTTATGTAAATTATATAATATATATTTGGTGCAGTTTTGATATTTTACAAAAGGCGTGCAGTATATATTTACTGTACTTTTTGATATTTTATTTACAGTAAATAATATACATTCGGTGTAATTTTTGATATTTTACTTACAGTATATTAAATATAATTACTGTAGTTTTTGATAGTTAATTTACAGTATATATAACACATATTTGGTGTACTTTTTGATATTTTATATACAGTATGTAATATATATTTACTGTACTTTTTGATATATTATTTACAGTATATAAAATGTATTTGGTTTACTTTTAGTTATTATTATTTCTACAATATATGAAATATATTTACTGTACCTTTTGATATTTTATGTACAGTATATAAGATATATTTGGTGTCCTTTTGATATTTTATGTAAATTATATAATATATATTTGGTGTAGTTTTTGATATTTTTCATAGGATGTGTCATATATATTTACTGTACTTTTTGATATTTTATTTACAGTATCAAATATACACTTGGTTTAATTTTTGATATTTTATGTAATATATATTAAACATTATTACTGTAGTATTTGATAGTTTATTTACAATATATATAACACAAACTTGGTGTACTTTTTGATATTTTATGTACAGTATGTAATATATATTCACTGTAATTTTTGATATTTTATTTACACTATATAAAATGTATTTGGTGTACTTTTAGTTAATATTATATGTACAATATATGAAATATATTTACTGTACTTTTGATATTTTATGTACAGTATATAAGATATATTTGGTGTCCTTTTGATATTTTATGTAAATTATATAATATGTATTTGGTGTAGATTGTGATATTTTACATATGGTGTGTAATATATATTTAGTGTACTTTTTGATATTTTATTTACAGTAAATAATATACTTTTGGTGTAATTTTTGATATTTTATGTACAGTATATTATATATAATTACTGCAGTTTTTGATAGTTTATTTACAGTATATATAACACATATTTAGTGTACTTTTTTATATTTTATGTACTGTATGTAATATATATTTACTGTATTTTTGATATTTTATTTACACTATATAAAATGTATTTCGTGTACTTTTAGTTAATATTATATGTACAATATATGAAATATATATACTGTACATGTTGATATTTTATGTACAGTATATTAGATATATTTGGTGTCCTTTTGATATTTTATGTAAATTATATAATATATATTTGGTGTAGATTGTGATATTTTACATATGGTGTGTAATATATATTTACTGTACTTTTTGGTATTTTATTTACAGTAAATAATATACATTTGGTGTAATTTTTGATATTTTATGTACAGTATATTAAATATAATTACTGTAGTTTTTGATAGTTTATTTACAGCATATATAACACACATTTGGTGTACTTTTTGATATTTTATGTACAGTATGTAGTATATATTCACTGTAATTTTTCATATTTTATTTACATTATATAAAGTTTTTTGGTGTACTTTTAGTTAATATTATATATACAATATATGAAAAATATTTACTGTCCTTTTTGATATTTTATGTACAGTATATAGGATATATTTGGTGTCCTTTTCATATTATATGTAAATTATATAATATATATTTTGTGTAGATTGTGATATTTTACATATGGTGTGTAATATATATTTACTGTACTTTTTGAAATTTTATTTACACTATATAAAATGTATTTGGTGTACTTTTAGTTAATATTATATGTACAATATATGAAATATATTTACTGTAATTTTTGATATTTTATGTACAGTATATAAGATATGTTCGGTGTCCTTTTGATATTTTATGTAAATTATATAATATATATTTGGTGTAGATTGTGATATTTTTCATATGGTGTGTAATATATATTTACTGTACATTTTGATATTTTATTTACAGTTAATAATATATATTTGGTGTAATTTTTGATATTTTATGTACAGTATATTAAATTTAATTACTGTAGATTTTGATAGTTTATTTACAGTGTATATAACACATATTTGTTGTACTATTTGATATTTTATGTACAGTATGTAATATAAATTTACTGTACTTTTTGATATTTTATTTACACTATATAAAATGTATTTGGTGTACTTTTAGTAAATATTATATGTACAATATATGAAATATATTTACTGTACTTTTTGGTGTTTTATGTACAGTATATAAGTTACATTTGGTGTACTTTTGATATCTTATGAAAATTATATAATATATATTTGGTGTAGATTGTGATATTTTACATATGGTGTGTAATGTATATTTACTGCACTTTTTGATATTTTATTTACTGTAAATAACATACATTTGGTGTAATTTTTTATATTTTATGTACAGTATATTAAATATAATTACTGTAGTTTTTGATAGTTTCTTTAGAGTATATATAACACATATTTGGTGTACTTTTTGATAATATATGTACAGTATGTAATATATAGTTACTGTAATTTTTGATATTTTATTTACACTATATAAAATGTATTTGGTGTACTTTTAGTTAATATTATATATACAATATATGAAATATATTTACTGTACATTTTGATATTTTATGTATAGGATATAAGATATATATGGTGTCCTTTTGATATTTATTGTAAATTTTATAATATATATTTGGTGTAGTTTTTGATATTTTACATAGTGTGTGTCATATATATTCACTGTCCTTTTTGATATTTTATTTACGGTATATAATATACATTTGGTGTGATTTTTGATATTTTATGTACAGTATATTAAATATAATTACTGTAGTTTTTGATAGTTTACAGTATATATAACACATATTTGGTGTACTTTTTGATATTTTATGTACAGTATGTAATATATATTTACTGTAATTTTGATATTTTATATACAGTATATAAAATGTATTTGGTGTACTTTTAGTTAATATTATATGTACAATATATGTAATATATTTACTGTACTTTCTTATATTTTATGTACAGTATATAAGATATATTTGGTGTTCTGTTGATATGTAAATTATATAATATATATTTGGTGCAGTTTTTGATATTTTACATAGAGTGTAATATATATTTACTGTAATTTTCATATATTATTTACAGTATATAATTTACATTTGGTGTAATTTTTGATATTTTATGTACTGTATATTAAACATAATTACTGTAGTTTTTGATAGTTTATTTAGAGTATATAAAACACATATTTGGTGTACTTTTTGATATATTATGTACAGTATGGAATATATATTTACTGTAATTTTTGATATTTTATTTACAGTATATAAAATGTATTTGGTGTACTTTTAGTGAATAATATATGTACAATATATGAAATATATTTACTGTACTTTTTGATATTTTATGTACAGTATAAAAGATATATTTGGTGTCCTTTTGATATTTTATGTAAATTATATAATATATATTTGGTGTAGTTTTTGATATTTTACATAGGGTGTGTAGTAAATATTTACTGTCCTTTTTGATATTTTATTTACAGTATATGATATTCATTAGCTGTAATTTTTGATATTTTTTGAAAAGTATATTAAATATAATTACTGTAGTTTTTGATAGCTTATTTACAGTATATATAACACATATTTGGTGTACTTTTTGATATTTTATGTACAGTATGTAATTTATATTTACTGTACTTTTTCATATTTTATTTACAGTATATAAAATGTATTTGGCGTACTTTTAGTTAATATTATATGTACAATGTATGAAATATATTTACTGTACTTTTTGATATTTATGCACAGTATATAACATATATTTGGTGTCGTTTTGATATTTTATGTAAATTATATAATATATATTTGGTGTGGTTTTTGATATTTTACATAGGGTGTGTAGTATATATTTACTGTCCTTTTTGATATTTTATTTACAGTATATATTATACATTTGGTGTAATTTTTGATATTTTATGTACAGTATATTAAATATAAGTACTGTAGTTTTTGATAGTTTATTAACAGTATATATAACACAAATTTGGTGTACTTTTTGATATTTTATGTACAGTATGTAATACATATTTACTGTACTATTTGATATTTTAATTACACTATATAAAATGTATTTGGTGTACTTTTAGTTAATATTATATGCACAATATATGAAATATATTTACTGTACATTTTGATATTTTATGTACAGTATATAAGATATATTTGGCGTACATTTGATATTTTATGTAAATTATGTAATATATATTTGGTGTAGATTGTGATATTTTACATATGGTGTGTAATATATATTTACTGTACTTTTTGATATATTATTTACAGTACATAATATACATTTGGTGTAATTTTTGATATTTTATGTACAAAATATTAAATATAATTACTGCAGATTTTATAGTTTATTTACAGTATATATAACATATTTGGTGTACTTTTTGATATTTTATGTACAGTATGTAATACATATTTACTGTAATTTTTGATATTTTATTTAGAGTATATAAAATGTATTGGGTGTACTTTTAGTTAATATTATATGTACAATATATGAAATATATTTACTGTAATTTTTGATATTTTATGTACAGTATATAAGATATTTGGTGTCCTTTTGATATTTTATGTAAATTATATATTATATATTTGGTGTAGATTGTGATATTTTACATATGGTGTGTAATATATATTTACTGTACTTTTTGATATTTTATTTACAGTATATAATATACATTTTGTGTAATATTTGATATTTTATGTACAGTACATTAAATATAATTAGTGTGGTTTTTCAAAGATTATTTACAGTATATATAACACATATTTGGGGTACTTTGTGATATTTTATATACAGTATGTAATATATATTTACTGTACTTTTTGATATTTTATTTACAGTATATAAAATGTATTTGGTGTACTTTTAGTTAATATTATATGTACAATATATGAAATATATTTCCTGTACATTTTGATATTTTATGTACAGTATATAAGACATATTTGCTGTCCTTTTGATATTTTATGTAAATTATATAATATATACTTGGTGTAGTTTTTGATATTTTACATAGGGTGTGTAGTATATATTTCCTGTCCTTTTTGATATTTTATTTACAGTAAATAATATACATTTTGTGTAATTTTTGATATTTTATTTAGAGTATATTAAATATAATTACTGTAGTTTTTGATAGTTTATTTACAGTATATATAACACATATTTGGTGTACTTTTTGATATTTTATGTACAGTATGTAATATATATTTACTGTAATTTTTGATATTTTATTTACAGTATATAAAATGTATTTGGTGTACTTTTAGTTAATATTATATGTACAATATATGTAATATATTTACTGTACTTTTTGATATTTTACATACAGTATATAAGATATATTTGGTGACCTTCCGATATTTTTTGTAAATTATATACTATATATTTGGTGTAAATTTGAATATTTTACATAGGGTGTGTAATATATATTTACTGTATTTTGGATATTTTATTTACACCATATAATGTACATTTGGAGTAATTTTTGATATTTTATGTACAGTATATTGAATATAATTACTGTAGTTTTTAATAGTTTATTTACAGTATATATAACACATATTTGGTGTACTTTTTGATATTTTATGTATAGTATGTAATATATATTTACTGTAATTTTTGATATTTTATTTACAGTATATAAAATGTATTTGGTGTAATTTTAGTTAATATTATATGTACAATATATGAAATATATTTACTGTAGTTTTTGATATTTTACGTACAGTATATAGGATATATTTGGTGTCCTTCCGATATTTTTTGTAAATTATATAATGTATATTTGGTGTAATATTTGATATTTTACATAGGGTGTGTAATATATATTTACTGTATTTTGGATATATTATTTACACTATATAATGTACATTTGGAGTAATTTTTGACATTTTATGTACAGTATATTAAATATAATTACTGTAATTTTTGATAGTTTATTTACAGTATATATAACACATATTTGGTGTAATTTTTGATATTTTATGTACAGTCTGTAATATATATTTACTGTACTTTTTGATATTTTATTTACAGTATATAAAATGTATTTGGTGTACTTTTAGTTAATATTATATGTACGATATATGAAATATATTTACTGTACTTTTTGATATTTTATGTACAGTATATGAGATATATTTGGTGTCCTTTGATATTTATTGTAAATTATAAAATATATACTTGGTGTAGTTTTTGATATTTTACATAGTGTGTGTCATATATATTCACTGTCCTTTTTGATATTTTATTTACGGTATATAATATACATTTGGTGTGATTTTTGAAATTTTATGTACAGTATATTAAATATAATTACTGTAGTTTTTGATAGTTTACAGTATATATAACACATATTTGGTGTACTTTTTGATATTTTATGTACAGTATGTAATATATATTTACTGTAATTTTTGATATTTTATTTACAGTTTATAAAATGTATTTGGTGTACTTTTAGTTAAAATTATATGTACAATATATGAAATATATTTACTGTAGTTTTTGATATTTTATGTACAGTATATAAGATATATTTAGTGTCCTTTTGATATTTTATGTAAATTATATAATATATATTTGGTGTAGTTTGTGATATTTTACATAGGGTGTGTAATATATATTTACTATACTTTTTGATGTCTTATTTACAGTATATAATATACATTTGGTGTAATTTTTATATTTTATGTACAGTATATTAAATATTATTACTGTAGATTTGATAGTTTATTTACAGTATATATAACACATATTTGGTGTACTTTTTGATATTTTATGTACAGTATGTAATATATATTTACTGTACATTTTGATAATTTATTTACAGTGTATAAAATGTATTTGGTGAAGTTTTAGTTAATATTATATATACAATATATGAAATATATTTACTGTACTTTTTAATATTTTATGTACAGCATATAATATATATTTAGTGTCCTTTTGATATATTATGTGAATTATATAATATATATTTGGTGTAGTTTTTGATATTTTACATAGGTTGTGTAATATATATTTACTGTAATTTTTGATATTTTATTTACAGTATATAATATACTTTTGGTGTAATTTTTGATATTTTATGTACAGTATATTAAATATAATTACTGTAGTATTTGATAATTTATTTACAGTATATATAACACATATTTGGTGTACTTTTTGATGTTTTATGTACATTATGTAATATATATTTACTGTATATTTGGATATTTTATTTACAGTATATAAAATGAATTTGGTGTACTTTTAGTTAATATTATATGTACAATATATGAAATATATTTACTGTACTTTTTGATATTTTATGTACAGTATATAAGATATATTTGGTGTACCTCTGATATTTTGTGTAAATTATAAAATATATATCTGGTGCAGTTTATGATATTTTACATAGAGTGTAATATATATTTACTGTACTTTTTGATATTTTTTTACAGTATATAATATACATTTGGTGTAATTTTTGATATTTCATGTACAGTATATTAAATATAATTACTGTAGTTTTTGATAGTTTATTTACAGTATATATAACACATACTTGGAGTACTTTTTGGTATTTTATGTACTGTATGTAATATATATTTACTGTAGTTTTTGATATTTTATTTACAGTATATAAAATGTATTTGATGTACTTTTAGTTAATATTATATGTACAATATATGAAATATATTTACTGTAATTTTTGATATTTTATGTACAGTTTATAAGATATATTTGGTGTACTGTTGATATTTTATGCAAATTATATAATATATATTTTGTGTAGTTTTTGATAATTTACATAGAGTGTAATATATATTTACTGTCCTTTTTCATATTTTATTTAGAGTATATAATATACATTTGGTGTAATTTTTGATATTTTATGTACACTATATTAAATATAATTACTGTAGTTTTTGATAGTTTTTTTACAGTATGTATAACAAATATTTGGTGTATTTTTTGATATTTTATGTACAGTATGTAATATATATTTACTGAATTTTTGAAATTTTATTTACAGTATATAAAATGTATTTGCTGTACTTTTAGTTAATATTATATGTACAATATATGAACCAAATTTACTGTAGTTTTTGATATTTCATATACAGTATATAAGATATATTTGGTGTCCTTTTGAGATTTTATGTAAATTATATAATATATATTTGGTGTAGTTTTTGATATTTTACATAGGGTGTGTAATATATATTTACCGTCCTTTTTGATATTTTCTTTACACTATATAATATACATTTGGTGTTATTTTTGATATTTTATGTACAGTATATTAAATATAATTACTGTAGTTTTTGATAGTTTATTTACAGTATATATAACACATATTTGGTGTACATTTTGATATTTTATGTACAGTATGTAATATATATTTACTGTACATTTTGATATTTTATTTACAGTATATGAAATGTATTTGGTGTACTTTTAGTTAATATTATATGTACAATATATGAAATATATTTACTCTATTATTTGATATTTTATGTACAGTATATAAGATATATTTGGTGTACTTTTGATATTGTATGTAAATTATATAATATATATTTGGTGTAGTTTGTGATATTTTACATAGGTTGTGTAATATATCTTTACTGTACATTTTATATTTTATTTACAGTATATAATATACATTTGGTGTAATTTTTGATATTTTATGTACTGTATATTAAATATAGTTACTGTAGATTTTGATAGTTTATTTACAGTATATATAACACATACTTGGAGTACTTTTTGGTATTTTATGTACTGTATGTAATATATATTTACTGTAATTTTTGATATTTTATTTACAGTTTATAAAATGTATTTGGTGTACTTTTAGTTATTATTATATGTACAATATAGGAAACATATTTACTGTAATTTTTGATATTTTATGTACAGTATATAAGATATATTTGTTGCCCTTCTCCTATTTTATGTAAATTATATAATATATATTTGGTGTAGTTTTTGATATTTTATGTACAGTATGTAATATATATTTACTGTAATTTTTGATATTTTATTTACAGTATATAAAATGTATTTGGTGTACTTTTAGTTAATAATATATGTACAATATATGAAATAGATATACTGTACTTTTTGATATTTTATGTACAATATATAAGATATATTTGGTGTCCTTTTGATATTTTATGTAAATTATACAATATATAATTTGTGTAGATTTTGATATTTTACATAGGGTGTGTACTGTATATTTACTGTCATTTTTGATATTTTATTTATAGTATATAATTTACATTTGGTGTAATTTTTGATAATTTATATATAGTACATTGAATATAATTACTGTAGTTTTTGATAATTACAGTATATATAACACATATTTGGTGTACTTTTTGATATTTTATGTACAGTATGTTATATATATTTACTGTAATTTTTGATATTTTATTTACAGTATATAAAAAGTATTTGGTGTACTTTTAGTTAATATTATATGTACAATATATGAAATATATTTACTGTAGTTTTTGATATTTTACGTACAGTATATAAGATATATTTGTTGTCCTTCCGATATTTTTTGTAAATTATATAATATATATTTGTTGTAAATTTGGATATTTTACATAGGGTGTGTAATATATATTTACTGTATTTTGGATATTTTATTTACAGTATATAATTTACATTTGGTGTAATTTTTGATATTTTATATACAGTACATTGAATATAATTACTGTAGTTTTTGATATTTACAGTATATATAACACATATTTGGTGTACTTTTTGATATTTTATGTACAGTATGTAATATATATTTACTGTACTTTTTGATATATTATTTACAGTATATAAAATGTATTTGGTGTACTTTTAGTTAATATTATATGTACAATATATGAAATATATTTACTGTACTTTTTGATATTTTATGTACATTATATAAGATATATTTGGTGTACTGTTGATATTTTATGTAAATTAAATAATATTTATTTGGTGCAGATTTGATATTTTACATAGAGTGTAATATATATTTACTGTAATTTTCATATTTTATTTACAGTATATAATATACATTAGGTGTAATTTTTGATATTTTATGTACTGTATATTAGACATAATTTCTGTAGTTTTTGATAGTTTATTTAGAGTATATATAACACATATTTGGTGTAATTTTTGATATATTATGTACAGTATGTAATGTATATTTACTGTAATTTTTGATATTTTATTTACAGTATATAAAATGTATTTGGTGTACTTTTAGTAAATATTATATGTACAATATATGAAATATATTTACTGTACTTTTTGATATTTTATGTAGCATATATAAGGTACACTTGGTGTCCTTTTGATATTTTATGTAAATTATATAATATATATTTTGTGTAGTTTTTGATAATTTACATAGAGTGTAATATATATTTACTGTCCTTTTTCGTATTTTATTTAGCGTATATAATATAAATTTGGTGTAATTTTTGATATTTTAAGTACAGTATATTAAATATAATTACTGTAGTTTTTGATAGTTTATTTACAGTATATATAACACATATTTGTTGTACTTTTTGATATTTTATGTACTGTATGTAATATATATTTACTGAACTTTTGAAATTTTATTTACAGTATATAAAATGTATTTGCTGTACTTTTAGTTAATATTATATGTACAATATATGAAACATATTTACTGTAGTTTTTGATATTTTATGTACAGTATATAAGATATATTTGGTGGCCTTTTGATATTTTATGTAAATTATATAATATATATTTGGTGTAGTTTTTGATATTTTACATAGGGTGTGTAATATATATTTACCGTCCTTTTTGATATTTTCTTTACACTATATAATATACATTTGGAGTAATTTTTGATATTTTATGTACAGTATATTAAATATATTTACTGTAGTTTTTGATATTTTACGTACAGTATATAGGATATATTTGGTGTCCTTCCGATATTTTTTGTAAATTATATAATATATATTTGGTGTAATATTTGATATTTTACATAGGGTGTGTAATATATATTTACTGTATTTTGGATATATTATTTACACTATATAATGTACATTTCAAGTAATTTTTGATATTTTATGTACAGTATATTGAATATAATTACTGTAGTTTTTGATAGTTTATTTACAGTATATATAACACATATTTGGTGAACTTTTTGATATTTTATGTACAGTATGTAATATATATTTAGTGTACTTTTCATATTTTTTTTACAGTATATAAAATGTATTTGGTGTACTTTTAGTTAATATTATATGTACAATATATGAAATATATTTACTGTACTTTTTGATATTTTATGTACAGTATATAAGATATATTTGGAGTCCTTTTGATATTTTATGTAAATTATATAATATATATTTCGTGTAGTTTGTGATATTTTACATAGGGTGTGTAATATATATTTACTGTATTTTTGATATCTTATTTACAGTATATAATATACATTAGGTGTAATTTTTGATATTTTATGTACAGTATATTAAATATAATTACTGTAGTTTTTGATAGTTTACAGTATATATAACACATATTTGGTGTACTTTTTGATATTTTATGTACAGTATGTAATATATATTTACTGTAATTTTTGATATCTTATTTACAGTATATAAAATGTATTTGGTGTACTTTTAGTTAATAATATATGTACAATATATGAAATAGATATACTGTACTTTTTGATATTTTATGTACAATATATAAGATATATTTGGTGTCCTTTTGATATTTTATGTAAATTATACAATATATAATTTGTGTAGATTTTGATATTTTACATAGGGTGTGTACTGTATATTTACTGTCATTTTTGATATTTTATTTATAGTATATAATTTACATTTGGTGTAATTTTTGATAATTTATATATAGTACATTGAATATAATTACTGTAGTTTTTGATAATTACAGTATATATAACACATATTTGGTGTACTTTTTGATATTTTATGTACAGTATGTTATATATATTTACTGTAATTTTTGATATTTTATTTACAGTATATAAAAAGTATTTGGTGTACTTTTAGTTAATATTATATGTACAATATATGAAATATATTTACTGTAGTTTTTGATATTTTACGTACAGTATATAAGATATATTTGTTGTCCTTCCGATATTTTTTGTAAATTATATAATATATATTTGTTGTAAATTTGGATATTTTACATAGGGTGTGTAATATATATTTACTGTATTTTGGATATTTTATTTACAGTATATAATTTACATTTGGTGTAATTTTTGATATTTTATATACAGTACATTGAATATAATTACTGTAGTTTTTGATATTTACAGTATATATAACACATATTTGGTGTACTTTTTGATATTTTATGTACAGTATGTAATATATATTTACTGTACTTTTTGATATATTATTTACAGTATATAAAATGTATTTGGTGTACTTTTAGTTAATATTATATGTACAATATATGAAATATATTTACTGTACTTTTTGATATTTTATGTACATTATATAAGATATATTTGGTGTACTGTTGATATTTTATGTAAATTAAATAATATTTATTTGGTGCAGATTTGATATTTTACATAGAGTGTAATATATATTTACTGTAATTTTCATATTTTATTTACAGTATATAATATACATTAGGTGTAATTTTTGATATTTTATGTACTGTATATTAGACATAATTTCTGTAGTTTTTGATAGTTTATTTAGAGTATATATAACACATATTTGGTGTAATTTTTGATATATTATGTACAGTATGTAATGTATATTTACTGTAATTTTTGATATTTTATTTACAGTATATAAAATGTATTTGGTGTACTTTTAGTAAATATTATATGTACAATATATGAAATATATTTACTGTACTTTTTGATATTTTATGTAGCATATATAAGGTACACTTGGTGTCCTTTTGATATTTTATGTAAATTATATAATATATATTTTGTGTAGTTTTTGATAATTTACATAGAGTGTAATATATATTTACTGTCCTTTTTCGTATTTTATTTAGCGTATATAATATAAATTTGGTGTAATTTTTGATATTTTAAGTACAGTATATTAAATATAATTACTGTAGTTTTTGATAGTTTATTTACAGTATATATAACACATATTTGTTGTACTTTTTGATATTTTATGTACTGTATGTAATATATATTTACTGAACTTTTGAAATTTTATTTACAGTATATAAAATGTATTTGCTGTACTTTTAGTTAATATTATATGTACAATATATGAAACATATTTACTGTAGTTTTTGATATTTTATGTACAGTATATAAGATATATTTGGTGGCCTTTTGATATTTTATGTAAATTATATAATATATATTTGGTGTAGTTTTTGATATTTTACATAGGGTGTGTAATATATATTTACCGTCCTTTTTGATATTTTCTTTACACTATATAATATACATTTGGAGTAATTTTTGATATTTTATGTACAGTATATTAAATATATTTACTGTAGTTTTTGATATTTTACGTACAGTATATAGGATATATTTGGTGTCCTTCCGATATTTTTTGTAAATTATATAATATATATTTGGTGTAATATTTGATATTTTACATAGGGTGTGTAATATATATTTACTGTATTTTGGATATATTATTTACACTATATAATGTACATTTGGAGTAATTTTTGACATTTTATGTACAGTATATTAAATATAATTACTGTAGTTTTTGATAGTTTATTTACAGTATATATAACAGGTTTGGTGTACTTTTTGATATTATATGTACAGTATGCAATATTTATTTACTGTAGTTTTTGATATTTTATTTACAGTATACAAAATGTATTTGTTGTACTTTTAGTTAATATTATATGTACAATATATGAAATATATTTACTGTAGTTTTTGATATTTTATGTACAGTATATAAGATATATTTGGTGTCCTTCCGATATTTTTTGTAAAGTGTATAATATATATTTGGTGTAATTTTTGATATTTACATAGGGTGTGTAATATATATTTACTGTATTTTGGATATATTATTTACACTATATAATGTACATTTGGAGTAATTTTTGATATTTTATGTACAGTATATTTAATATAATTACTGTAGTTTTTTATAGTTTATTTACAGTATATATAACACGTATTTGGTGTACTATTTGATATTTTATGTACAGTATGTAATATATATTTACTGTAATTTTTGATATTTTATTTACTGTATAGAAAATGTATTTGGTGTACTTTTAGTTAATAATATATGTACAATATATGAAATATATATACTGTACTTTTTGATATTTTATGTACAGTATATAAGATATATTTGGTGTCCTTTTGATATTTTATGTAAATTATATAATCTATATTTGTTGTAGTTTTTTATATTTTACATAGGGTGTGTAATATATATTTACTGTCCTTTTTGATATTTTATTTACAGTATATAATTTACATTTGGTGTAATTTTTGATAATTTATATACAGTACATTGAATTTAATTACTGTAGTTTTTGATAATTACAGTATATATAACACATATTTGGTGTACTTTTTGATATTTTATGTACAGTATGTAACATATATTTACTGTAATTTTTGATATTTCATTTACAGAATATAAAATGTATTTGGTGTACTTTTAGTTAATATTATATGTACAATATATGAAATATATTTACTGTACTATTTGATATTTTATGTAGAGTATATAAGATATATTTTGTGTCCTTTTGATATTTTATGTAAATTATATAATATACATTTGGTGTAGTTTTTGATATTTTACATAGGGTGTGTCGTATATATTTACTGTCCTATTTGATATTTTATTTACAGTTTATATTATACATTTGGTGTAATTTTTGATATTTTATGTACACTATATTAAATATAATTACTGTAGTTTCTGATAGTTTATTTAGAGTATATATAACACATATCTGGTGTACTTTTTGATATTCTATGTACAGTATGTAATATATATTTACTGTGTTTTGATATTTTATTTACAGTATGTAAAATGTATTTGGTGTACTTTTAGTTAATATTATATGTACAATATATGAAATATATTTACTGTACTTTTTGATATTTTATGTACGGTATATAATATATATTTGGTGTACATCTGATATTTTATGTAAATTATATAATATATATTTGGTGTAGTTTTTGATATTTTACATAGTGTGTAATATATATTTACTGTCCTTTTTCATATTTCATTTAGTGTATATAATATACATTTGGTGTAATTTTTGATATTTTATGTACAGTATATTAAATAAAATTACTGTAGTTTGTGATAGTATTTTACAGTATATATAACACATATTTGGTGTACTTTTTGATATTTTATGTACAGTATGTAATATACATTTACAGTACTGTTTGATATTTTATTTACCGTATATAAAATGTATTTGGTGTACTTTTAGTTAATATTATATATACAATATATGAAATATATTTACTGTACATTTTGATATTTTATGTACAGTATATAAGATATATTTGGTGTCCTTTTGATATTTTATGTAAATAATATAATATATATTTGGTGTAGTTTTTGATATTTTACATAGGGTGTGTAATATATATTTACTGTACTTTTTGACAGCTTATTTACAATTTATAATATACATGTGGTGTAATTTTTGATATTTAATATACATTATATTAAATGTAATTTCTGTAGATTTTGATAGTTTATTTACCGTACATAGAACACATATTTGGTGTACTTTTTGATAGTTTATGTACAGAATGTAATATATATTTACTGTACTTTTTGACATTTTATTTTCAGTAGAAAAATGTATTTGGTGTAATTTTAGTTAGTCTTATATGTACAATATTTGTAATATATTTTCTGTTCTTTTTGATATTTTTTTGTACATTATATAAGATATATTTGGTTGCCTTTTGATATTTTATGTAAATTATATAATATATATTTGGTGCAGTTTTGGTATTTTACAAAAGGCGTGCAGTATATATTTACTGTACTTTTTGATATTTTATTTACAGTAAATAATATACATTCGGTGTAATTTTTGATATTTTACTTACAGTATATTAAATATAATTACTGTAGTTTTTGATAGTTTATTTACAGTATATATAACACATATTTGGTGTACTTTTTGATATTTTATATACAGTATGTAATATATATTTACTGTACTTTTTGATATATTATTTACAGTATATAAAATGTATTTGGTTTACTTTTAGTCATTATTATTTCTACAATATATGAAATATATTTACTGTACATTTTGATATTTTATGTACAGTATATAAGATATATTTGGTGTCCTTTTGATATTTTATGTAAATTATATAATATATATTTGGTGTAGTTTTTGATATTTTTCATAGGGTGTGTCATATATATTTACTGTACTTTTTGATATTTTATTTACAGTATCAAATATACACTTGGTTTAATTTTTGATATTTTATGTAATATATATTAAACATTATTACTGTAGTATTTGATAGTTTATTTACAATATATATTTCACACACTTGGTGTACTTTTTGATATTTTATGTACAGTATGTAATATATATTCACTGTAATTTTTGATATTTTACTTACACTATATAAAATGTATTTGGTGTACTTTTAGTTAATATTATATGTACAATATATGAAATATATTTACTGTACTTTTGATATTTTATGTACAGTATATAAGATATATTTGGTGTCCTTTTGATATTTTATGTAAATTATATAATATGTATTTGGTGTAGATTGTGATATTTTACATAAGGTGTGTAATATATATTTAGTGTACTTTTTGATATTTTATTTACAGTAAATAATATACTTTTGGTGTAATTTTTGATATTTTATGTACAGTATATTATATATAATTACTGTAGTTTTTGATAGTTTATTTACAGTATATATAACACATATTTGGTGTACTTTTTTATATTTTATGTACTGTATGTAATATATATTTACTGTATTTTTGATATTTTATTTACACTATATAAAATGTATTTCGTGTACTTTTAGTTAATATTATATGTACAATATATGAAATATATATACTGTACTTGTTGATATTTTATGTACAGTATATTAGATATATTTGGTGTCCTTTTGATATTTTATGTAAATTATATAATATATATTTGGTGTAGATTGTGATATTTTACATATGGTGTGTAATATATATTTACTGTACTTTTTGGTATTTTATTTACAGTAAATAATATACATTTGGTGTAATTTTTGATATTTTATGTACAGTATATTAAATATAATTACTGTAGTTTTTGATAGTTTATTTACAGCATATATAACACACATTTGGTGTACTTTTTGATATTTTATGTACAGTATGTAGTATATATTCACTGTAATTTTTCATATTTTATTTACACTATATAAAGTTTTTTGGTGTACTTTTAGTTAATATTATATGTACAATATATGAAATATATTTACTGTACCTTTTGATATTTTATGTACAGTATATAGGATATATTTGGTGTCCTTTTGATATTATATGTAAATTATATAATATATATTTTGTGTAGATTGTGATATTTTACATATGGTGTGTAATATATATTTACTGTACTTTTTGAAATTTTATTTACACTATATAAAATGTATTTGGTGTACTTTTAGTTAATATTATATGTACAATATATGAAATATATTTACTGTACTTTTTGGTATTTTATGTACAGTATATAAGATATGTTTGGTGTCCGTTTGATATTTTAAGTAAATTATATAATATATATTTTGTGTAGTTTGTGATATTTTACATAGGGTGTGTAATATATATTTACTGTACTTTTTGTTATTTTATTTACAGTAAATAATATACATTTGGTGTAATTTTTGATATTTTATATACAGTATATTAAATATAATTACTGTAGTTTTTGATAGTTTATTTACAGTATATATAACACATATTTGGTGTACTTTTTGATATTTTATGTACAGTATGTAATATATATTCACTGTAATTTTTGATATTTTATTTACACTATATAAAATGTATTTGGTGTACTTTTAGTAAATATTATATGTACAATATATGAAATATATTTACTGTACTTTTTGGTATTTTATGTACAGTATATAAGTTACATTTGGTGTACTTTTGATATCTTATGAAAATTATATAATATATATTTGGTGTAGATTGTGATATTTTACATATGGTGTGTAATGTATATTTACTGCACTTTTTGATATTTTATTTACTGTAAAAAACATACATTTGGTGTAATTTTTTATATTTTATGTACAGTATATTAAATATAATTACTGTAGTTTTTGATAGTTTATTTAGAGTATATATAACACATATTTGGTGTACTTTTTGATAATATATGTACAGTATGTAATATATAGTTACTGTAATTTTTGATATTTTATTTACACTATATAAAATGTATTTGGTGTACTTTTAGTTAATATTATATGTACAATATATGAAATATATTTACTGTACTTTTTGATATTTTATGTACAGGATATAAGATATATTTGGTGTCCTCTTGATATTTATTGTAAATTTTATAATATATATTTGGTGTAGTTTTTGATATTTTACATAGTGTGTGTCATATATATTCACTGTCCTTTTTGATATTTTATTTACGGTATATAATATACATTTGGTGTGATTTTTGATATTTTATGTACAGTATATTAAATATAATTACTGTAGTTTTTGATAGTTTACAGTATATATAACACATATTTGGTGTACTTTTTGATATTTTATGTACAGTATGTAATATATCTTTACTGTAATTTTTGATATTTTATATACAGTATATAAAATGTATTTGGTGTACTTTCAGTTAATATTATATGTACAATATATGTAATATATTTACTGTACTTTCTTATATTTTATGTACAGTATATAAGATATATTTGGTGTTCTGTTGATATGTTATGTAAATTATATAATATATATTTGGTGCAGTTTTTGATATTTTACATAGAGTGTAATATATATTTACTGTAATTTTCATATATTATTTACAGTATATAATTTACATTTGGTGTAATTTTTGATATTTTATGTACTGTATATTAAACATAATTACTGTAGTTTTTGATACTTTATTTAGAGTATATAAAACACATATTTGGTGTACTTTTTGATATATTATGTACAGTATGGAATGTATATTTACTGTAATTTTTGATATTTTATTTACAGTATATAAAATGTATTTGGTGTACTTTTAGTGAATAATATATGTACAATATATGAAATATATTTACTGTACTTTTTGATATTTTATGTACAGTATAAAAGATATATTTGGTGTCCTTTTGATATTTTATGTAAATTATATAATATATATTTGGTGTAGTTTTTGATATTTTACATAGGGTGTGTAGTAAATATTTACTGTCCTTTTTGATATTTTATTTACAGTATATGATATTCATTAGCTGTAATTTTTGATATTTTTTGAAAAGTATATTAAATATAATTACTGTAGTTTTTGATAGCTTATTTACAGTATATATAACACATATTTGGTGTACTTTTTGATATTTTATGTACAGTATGTAATTTATATTTACTGTACTTTTTCATATTTTATTTACAGTATATAAAATGTATTTGGCGTACTTTTAGTTAATATTATATGTACAATGTATGAAATATATTTACTGTACTTTTTGATATTTATGCACAGTATATAACATATATTTGGTGTCGTTTTGATATTTTATGTAAATTTTATAATATATATTTGGTGTGGTTTTTGATATTTTACATAGGGTGTGTAGTATATATTTACTGTCCTTTTTGATATTTTATTTACAGTATATATTATACATTTGGTGTAATTTTTGATATTTTATGTACAGTATATTAAATATAAGTACTGTAGTTTTTGATAGATAATTAACAGTATATATAACACATATTTGGTGTACTTTTTGATATTTTATGTACAGTATGTAATACATATTTACTGTACTATTTGATATTTTAATTACACTATATAAAATGTATTTGGTGTACTTTTAGTTAATATTATATGCACAATATATGAAATATATTTACTGTATATTTTGATATTTTATGTACAGTATATAAGATATATTTGGCGTACATTTGATATTTTATGTAAATTATGTAATATATATTTGGTGTAGATTGTGATATTTTACATATGGTGTGTAATATATATTTACTGTACTTTTTGATATTTTATTTACAGTACATAATATACATTTGGTGTAATTTTTGATATTTTATGTACAGAATATTAAATATAATTACTGCAGATTTTATAGTTTATTTACAGTATATATAACATATTTGGTGTACTTTTTGATATTTTATGTACAGTATGTAATACATATTTACTGTAATTTTTGATATTTTATTTAGAGTATATAAAATGTATTGGGTGTACTTTTAGTTAATATTATATGTACAATATATGAAATATATTTACTGTAATTTTTGATATTTTATGTACAGTATATAAGATATTTGGTGTCCTTTTGATATTTTATGTAAATTATATAATATATATTTGGTGTAGATTGTGATATTTTACATATGGTGTGTAATATATATTTACTGTACTTTTTGATATTTTATTTACAGTATATAATATACATTTGGTGTAATATTTGATATTTTATGTACAGTACATTAAATATAATTAGTGTAGTTTTTCAAAGATTATTTACAGTATATATAACACATATTTGGGGTACTTTGTGATATTTTATATACAGTATGTAATATATATTTACTGTACTTTTTGATATTTTATTTACAGTATATAAAATGTATTTGGTGTACTTTTAGTTAATATTATATGTACAATATATGAAATATATTTCCTGTACATTTTGATATTTTATGTACAGTATATAAGACATATTTGGTGTCCTTTTGATATTTTATGTAAATTATATAATATATATTTGGTGTAGTTTATGATATTTTACATAGGGTGTGTAGTATATATTTCCTGTCCTTTTTGATATTTTATTTACAGTAAATAATATACATTTTGTGTAATTTTTGATATTTTATTTAGAGTATATTAAATATAATTACTGTAGTTTTTGATAGTTTATTTACAGTATATATAACACATATTTGGTGTACTTTTTGATATTTTATGTACAGTATGTAATATATATTTACTGTAATTTTTGATATTTTATTTACAGTATATAAAATGTTTTTGGTGTACTTTTAGTTAATATTATATGTACAATATATGAAATATATTTACTGTACTTTTTAACATTTTATGTACAGTATATAAGATATATTTGGTGTCCTTTTGATATTTTATGTAAATTACATAATATATATTTGGTGTAGTTTGTGATAATTTACATAGGGTGTGTAATATATATTTACTGTACTTTTTTATATTTTATTTACAGTATATTATACATTTGGTGTAATTTTTGATATTTTATGTACAGTATATTAAATATAATTATTGTAGTTTTTGATAGTTTATTTACAGTATATATAACAAATATTTGGTGTACTTTTTGATATTTTATTTACAGTATATAATATTCATTTGGTTTAATTTTTTATATTTTATGTGCAGTATATTAAATATAATTACAGTAGTTTTTGATAGTTTATGTACAGTATATATAAGACATATTTGGTGTACTTTTTGATATTTTATGTACAATATGTAATATATATTTACTGTACTTTTTGATATTTTATTTACAGTATATAAAATGTATTTGGTGTACTTTCAGTTAATATTATATGTACAATATATGAAATAAATTTACTGTACGTTTTGATATTTTATGTACAGTATATAAGGTATATTTGGTGTCCTTTTGATATCTTATGTAAATTATATAATATATATTTGGTGTAGTTTTTGATATTTTACATAGGGTGTGTAGTAAATATTTAGTGTCCTTTTTGATATTTTATTTACAGTATATGATATTCATTAGCTGTAATTTTTGATATTTTTTGAAAAGTATATTAAATATAATTACTGTAGTTTTTGATAGCTTATTTACAGTATATATAACACATATTTGGTGTACTTTTTGATATTTTATGTACAGTATGTAATTTATATTTACTGTACTTTTTCATATTTTATTTACAGTATATAAAATGTATTTGGCGTACTTTTAGTTAATATTATATGTACAATGTATGAAATATATTTACTGTACTTTTTGATATTTATGCACAGTATATAACATATATTTGGTGTCGTTTTGATATTTTATGTAAATTTTATAATATATATTTGGTGTGGTTTTTGATATTTTACATAGGGTGTGTAGTATATATTTACTGTCCTTTTTGATATTTTATTTACAGTATATATTATACATTTGGTGTAATTTTTGATATTTTATGTACAGTATATTAAATATAAGTACTGTAGTTTTTGATAGTTTATTAACAGTATATATAACACATATTTGGTGTACTTTTTGATATTTTATGTACAGTATGTAATACATATTTACTGTACTATTTGATATTTTAATTACACTATATAAAATGTATTTGGTGTACTTTTAGTTAATATTATATGCACAATATATGAAATATATTTACTGTACATTTTGATATTTTATGTACAGTATATAAGATATATTTGGCGTACATTTGATATTTTATGTAAATTATGTAATATATATTTGGTGTAGATTGTGATATTTTACATATGGTGTGTAATATATATTTACTGTACTTTTTGATATTTTATTTACAGTACATAATATACATTTGGTGTAATTTTTGATATTTTATGTACAGAATATTAAATATAATTACTGCAGATTTTATAGTTTATTTACAGTATATATAACATATTTGGTGTACTTTTTGATATTTTATGTACAGTATGTAATACATATTTACTGTAATTTTTGATATTTTATTTAGAGTATATAAAATGTATTGGGTGTACTTTTAGTTAATATTATATGTACAATATATGAAATATATTTACTGTAATTTTTGATATTTTATGTACAGTATATAAGATATTTGGTGTCCTTTTGATATTTTATGTAAATTATATAATATATATTTGGTGTAGATTGTGATATTTTACATATGGTGTGTAATATATATTTACTGTACTTTTTGATATTTTATTTACAGTATATAATATACATTTGGTGTAATATTTGATATTTTATGTACAGTACATTAAATATAATTAGTGTAGTTTTTCAAAGATTATTTACAGTATATATAACACATATTTGGGGTACTTTGTGATATTTTATATACAGTATGTAATATATATTTACTGTACTTTTTGATATTTTATTTACAGTATATAAAATGTATTTGGTGTACTTTTAGTTAATATTATATGTACAATATATGAAATATATTTCCCGTACATTTTGATATTTTATGTACAGTATATAAGACATATTTGGTGTCCTTTTGATATTTTATGTAAATTATATAATATATATTTGGTGTAGTTTATGATATTTTACATAGGGTGTGTAGTATATATTTCCTGTCCTTTTTGATATTTTATTTACAGTAAATAATATACATTTTGTGTAATTTTTGATATTTTATTTAGAGTATATTAAATATAATTACTGTAGTTTTTGATAGTTTCTTTACAGAATATATAACACATATTTGGTGTACTTTTTGATATTTTATGTACAGTATGTAATATATATTTACTGTAATTTTTGATATTTTATTTACAGTATATAAAATGTTTTTGGTGTACTTTTAGTTAATATTATATGTACAATATATGAAATATATTTACTGTACTTTTTAACATTTTATGTACAGTATATAAGATATATTTGGTGTCCTTTTGATATTTTATGTAAATTACATAATATATATTTGGTGTAGTTTGTGATAATTTACATAGGGTGTGTAATATATATTTACTGTACTTTTTTATATTTTATTTACAGTATATTATACATTTGGTGTAATTTTTGATATTTTATATACAGTATATTAAATATAATTATTGTAGTTTTTGATAGTTTATTTACAGTATATATAACAAATATTTGGTGTACTTTTTGATATTTTATTTACAGTATATAATATTCATTTGGTTTAATTTTTGATATTTTATGTGCAGTATATTAAATATAATTACAGTAGTTTTTGATAGTTTATGTACAGTATATATAAGACATATTTGGTGTACTTTTTGATATTTTATGTACAATATGTAATATATATTTACTGTACTTTTTGATATTTTATTTACAGTATATAAAATGTATTTGGTGTACTTTCAGTTAATATTATATGTACAATATATGAAATAAATTTACTGTACGTTTTGATATTTTATGTACAGTATATAAGGTATATTTGGTGTCCTTTTGATATCTTATGTAAATTATATAATATATATTTGGTGTAGTTTTTGATATTTTACATAGGGTGTGTAGTAAATATTTACTGTCCTTTTTGATATTTTATTTACAGTATATGATATTCATTAGCTGTAATTTTTGATATTTTTTGAAAAGTATATTAAATATAATTACTGTAGTTTTTGATAGCTTATTTACAGTATATATAACACATATTTGGTGTACTTTTTGATATTTTATGTACAGTATGTAATTTATATTTACTGTACTTTTTCATATTTTATTTACAGTATATAAAATGTATTTGGCGTACTTTTAGTTAATATTATATGTACAATGTATGAAATATATTTACTGTACTTTTTGATATTTATGCACAGTATATAACATATATTTGGTGTCGTTTTGATATTTTATGTAAATTTTATAATATATATTTGGTGTGGTTTTTGATATTTTACATAGGGTGTGTAGTATATATTTACTGTCCTTTTTGATATTTTATTTACAGTATATATTATACATTTGGTGTAATTTTTGATATTTTATGTACAGTATATTAAATATAAGTACTGTAGTTTTTGATAGTTTATTAACAGTATATATAACACATATTTGGTGTACTTTTTGATATTTTATGTACAGTATGTAATACATATTTACTGTACTATTTGATATTTTAATTACACTATATAAAATGTATTTGGTGTACTTTTAGTTAATATTATATGCACAATATATGAAATATATTTACTGTACATTTTGATATTTTATGTACAGTATATAAGATATATTTGGCGTACATTTGATATTTTATGTAAATTATGTAATATATATTTGGTGTAGATTGTGATATTTTACATATGGTGTGTAATATATATTTACTGTACTTTTTGATATTTTATTTACAGTACATAATATACATTTGGTGTAATTTTTGATATTTTATGTACAGAATATTAAATATAATTACTGCAGATTTTATAGTTTATTTACAGTATATATAACATATTTGGTGTACTTTTTGATATTTTATGTACAGTATGTAATACATATTTACTGTAATTTTTGATATTTTATTTAGAGTATATAAAATGTATTGGGTGTACTTTTAGTTAATATTATATGTACAATATATGAAATATATTTACTGTAATTTTTGATATTTTATGTACAGTATATAAGATATTTGGTGTCCTTTTGATATTTTATGTAAATTATATAATATATATTTGGTGTAGATTGTGATATTTTACATATGGTGTGTAATATATATTTACTGTACTTTTTGATATTTTATTTACAGTATATAATATACATTTGGTGTAATATTTGATATTTTATGTACAGTACATAAAATATAATTAGTGTAGTTTTTCAAAGATTATTTACAGTATATATAACACATATTTGGGGTACTTTGTGATATTTTATATACAGTATGTAATATATATTTACTGTACTTTTTGATATTTTATTTACAGTATATAAAATGTATTTGGTGTACTTTTAGTTAATATTATATGTACAATATATGAAATATATTTCCCGTACATTTTGATATTTTATGTACAGTATATAAGACATATTTGGTGTCCTTTTGATATTTTATGTAAATTATATAATATATATTTGGTGTAGTTTATGATATTTTACATAGGGTGTGTAGTATATATTTCCTGTCCTTTTTGATATTTTATTTACAGTAAATAATATACATTTTGTGTAATTTTTGATATTTTATTTAGAGTATATTAAATATAATTACTGTAGTTTTTGATAGTTTCTTTACAGTATATATAACACATATTTGGTGTACTTTTTGATATTTTATGTACAGTATGTAATATATATTTACTGTAATTTTTGCTATTTTATTTACAGTATATAAAATGTTTTTGGTGTACTTTTAGTTAATATTATATGTACAATATATGAAATATATTTACTGTACTTTTTAACATTTTATGTACAGTATATAAGATATATTTGGTGTCCTTTTGATATTTTATGTAAATTACATAATATATATTTGGTGTAGTTTGTGATAATTTACATAGGGTGTGTAATATATATTTACTGTACTTTTTTATATTTTATTTACAATATATTATACATTTGGTGTAATTTTTGATATTTTATGTACAGTATATTAAATATAATTATTGTAGTTTTTGATAGTTTATTTACAGTATATATAACAAATATTTGGTGTACTTTTTGATATTTTATTTACAGTATATAATATTCATTTGGTTTAATTTTTGATATTTTATGTGCAGTATATTAAATATAATTACAGTAGTTTTTGATAGTTTATGTACAGTATATATAAGACATATTTGGTGTACTTTTTGATATTTTATGTACAATATGTAATATATATTTACTGTACTTTTTGATATTTTATTTACAGTATATAAAATGTATTTGGTGTACTTTCAGTTAATATTATATGTACAATATATGAAATAAATTTACTGTACGTTTTGATATTTTATGTACAGTATATAAGGTATATTTGGTGTCCTTTTGATATCTTATGTAAATTATATAATATATATTTGGTGTAGTTTTTGATATTTTACATAGGGTGTGTAGTAAATATTTACTGTCCTTTTTGATATTTTATTTACAGTATATGATATTCATTAGCTGTAATTTTTGATATTTTTTGAAAAGTATATTAAATATAATTACTGTAGTTTTTGATAGCTTATTTACAGTATATATAACACATATTTGGTGTACTTTTTGATATTTTATGTACAGTATGTAATTTATATTTACTGTACTTTTTGATATTTTATTTACAGTATATAAAATGTATTTGGTGTACTTTTAGTTAATATTATATGTACAATATATGAAATATATTTCCTGTACTTTTTGATATTTTATGTACAGTATATAAGATATATTTAGTGCCATTTGTTATTTTATGTAAATTATATAATATATTTTTGGTGTAGTTTTTGATATTTCACAGAGGGTGTGTAGTATATATTTACTGTCCTTTTTGATATTTTATTTACAGTATATAGTATACATTTGGTGTAATTTTTGATATTTTATATACAGTATATTAAATATAATTACTGTAGTTTTTGATAATTTATTTACAGTATATTTAACACATATTTGGTGTACTTTTTGATGTTTTATGTACATTATGTAATATATATTTACTGTACTTTTTATATTTTATTTACAGTATATAAAATGTATTTGGTGTACTGTTAGTTAATATTATATGTACAATATATGAAATATATTTACTGTACTTTTTGATATTTTATGTACAGTATATAAGATATATTTGGTGTACTTTTCATATTTTATGTAAATTATATAATATATATTTGGTGTAGATTGTGATATTTTACATATGGTGTGTAATATATATTTACTGTATTTATGATATTTTATTTACAGTATATAATATACATTTGGTGTAATTTGTCATATTTTATGTACAGTATATTAAATATAATTACTGTAGAATTTATAGTATATTTACAGTATATATAACACATATTTGGTGTAATTTTTGATATTTTATGTACAGTATGTAATACATATTTACTGTACTTTTTGATATTTTATTTACAGTATATAACATGTATTTTGTGTACTTTTAGTTAATATTATATGTACAATATATGAAATATATTTACTGTAATTTTTGATATTTTATGTACAGTATATAAGATATATTTGATGTCCTTTTGATATTTAATGTAAATTATATAATATATATTTGGTGTAGTTATTGATATTTTACATAGTGTGTGTAATATATATTTACTGTACTTTTTGATATTTTATTTACAGTATATAATATTCATTTGGTGTAATTTTTGAAATTTTATGTACAGTATATTAAATATAATTACAGTAGTTTTTGATAGTTTATGTACAGTATATATAACACATATTTGGTGTACTTTTTGATATTTTATGTACAGTATGTAATATATATTTACTGTAATTTTTGATAATTTATTAAAAGTATATAAAATGTATCTGTTGTACTTTTAGTTAATCTTATATGTACAATATATGAAATATATTTACAGTAGTTTTTGATATTTTACGTACAGTATATAAGATATATTTGGTGTCCTTCCGATATTTTTTGTAAATTATATAATATATATTTGGTGTAAATTTGGATATTTTACATAGGGTTTGTAATATATATTTACTGTATTTTGGATATTTTATTTACACCATAAAATGTACATTTGGAGTAATTTTTGATATTTTATGTACAGTATATTGAATATAATTACTGCAGATTTTGATAGTTTATTTACAGTATATATAACACATATTTGGTGTACTTTTTGATATTTTATGTACAGTATGTAATATATATTTACTGTACTTTTTGATATTTTATTTACAGTATATACAATGTATGTGGTGTACTTTTAGTTGTTATATGTACAATATATGAAATATATTTACTGTATTTTTTGATATTTTGCGTACAGTATATAGGATATATTTGGTGTCCTTTTGATATTTAATGTAAATTATATAATATATATTTGGTGTAGTTTTTGATATTTTACATAATGTGTGTCATATATATTCAGTGTCCTTTTTGATATTTAATTTACAGTATATAATATACATTTGGTGTGATTTTTGATATTTTATGTACAGCATATTATATATAATTACTGAAGTTTTTGATAGTTTACAGTATATATAACACATATTTGGTGTACTTTTTGATATTTTATGTACAGTATGTAATATATATTTACTGTAATTTTTGATATTTTATTTACAGTATATCAAATGTATTTGGTGTACTTTTAGTCAATAATATATGTACAATATAGGAAATATATATACTGTACATTTTGTTATTTTATGTAGAGTATATAAGATATATTTGGTGTCCTTTTGATATTTTATGTAAATTATATAATATATATTTGGTGTAGTTTATGATATTTTACATAGGGTGTGTAGTATATATTTACTGTCCTTTTTGATATTTTATTTACAGTATATAATTTATATTTTGTGTAATTTTTGATAATTTTATACCGTACATTGAATATAATTAATGTAGTTTTGATAATTACAGTATATATAACACTTATTTGGTGTACTTTTTGATATTTTATGTACAGTATGTAATATATATTTACTGTAATTTTTGATATTTTTTTACAGTATATAAAATGTATTTCGTGTACTTTCAGTCAATATTATATGTACAATATATGAAATATATTTACTGGAGTTTTTATTATTTTACGTACATTATATAAGATATATTTGGTGTCCTTCCGATATTTTTTGTAAATTATATAATATATATTTGGTGTAAATTTGGATATTTTACATAGTGTGTGTAATATATATTTACTGTATTTTGGATATTTTATTTACACTATATAATGTACATTTCAAGTAATTTTTGATATTTTATGTAGAGTATATTGAATATAATTACTGTAGTTTTTGATAGTTTATTTAAAGTATATATAACACATATTTGGTGAACTTTTTGATATTTTATGTACACTATGTAATATATATTTAGTGTACTTTTCATATTTTATTTACAGTATATAAAATGTATTTGGTGTACTTTTAGTTAATATTATATGTACAATATATGAAATATATTTACTGTACTTTTTGATATTTTATGTACAGTATATAAGATATATTTGGTGTCCTTTTGATATTTTATGTAAATTATATAATATATATTTCGTGTACTTTGTGATATTTTACATAGGGTGGGTAATATATATTTACTGTATTTTTGATATCTTATTTACAGTATACAATATACATTTGGTGTAATTTTTGATATTTTATGTACAGTATATTAAATATAATTACTGTAGTTTTTGATAGTTTACAGTATATATAACACATATTTGGTGTACTTTTTGATATTTTATGTACATTATGTAATATATACTTACTGTAATTTTTGATATTTTATTTACAGTATATAAAATGTATTTGGTGTACTTTTAGTTAATATTATATGTACAATATATGAAATATAGTTACTGTTCTTTTTTATATTTTATGTACAGCATATAAGATATATTTGGTGTCCTTTTGATATTTATTGTAAATTATATAATATATATTTGGAGTAGTTTTTGATATTTTACATAGTGTGTGTCATATATATTCACTGTTCTTTTTGATATTTTATTTACGGTATATAATATACATTTGGTGTAATTTTTGATATTTTATATACAGTATATTAAATATATTTACTGTACTTTTTGATAGTTTACAGTATATATAACACATATTTGGTGAACATTTTGATATTTTATGTACAGTATGTAAGATATATTTAGTGTAATTTTTGATATTTTATTTACACTATATAAAATGTATTTGGTGTACTTTTAGATAATATCATATTTACAATATATGAAATATATTTACTGTACTTTTTGATATTTTATGTACAGTATATAAGATATATTTGGTGTCCTTTTGATATTTTATGTAAATTATATAATATATATTTGGTGTAGTTTTTGATATTTTACATAGGGTGTGTAGTATATATTTACTGTCCTTTTTGATATTTTATTTACAGTATATAATTTATATTTGGTGTAATTTTTGATAATTTATATACAGTATATTGAATATAATTACTGTAGTTTTTGATAATTACAGTATATACAACACATATTTGGTGTACTTTTTGATATTTTATGTACAGTATGTAATATATATTTACTGTAATTTTTGATATTTTATATACAGTATATAAAATGTATTTGTTGTACTTTTAGTTAATATTATATGTACAATATATGAAATATATTTACTGGAGTTTTTATTATTTTACGTACAGTATATAAGATATATTTGGTGTCCTTCCGATATTTTTTGTAAATTATATAATATATATATGGTGTAAATTTGGATATTTTAAATAGTGTGTGTAATATAAATTTACTGTATTTTGGATATTTTATTTACACTATATAATGTACATTTCAAGTAACTTTTGATATTTTATGTACAGTATATTGAATATAATTACTGTAGTTTTTGATAGTTTATTTACAGTATATATAACACATATTTGGTGTACTTTTTGATATTTTATGTACAGTATGTAATATATATTTAGTGTACTTTTCATATTTTATTTACAGTATATAAAATGTATTTGGTGTACTTTTAGTTAATATTATATGTACAATATATGAAATATATTTACTGTACTTTTTGATATGTTATGTACAGTATATAAGATATATTTGGTGTCCTTTTGATATTTTATGTAAATTATATAATATATATTTCGTGTAGTTTGTGATATTTTACATAGGGTGTGTAATATATATTTACTGTATTTTTGATATCTTATTTACAGTATATAATATACATTAGGTGTAATTTTTGATATTTTATGTACAGTATATTAAATATAATTACTGTAGTTTTTGATAGTTTACAGTATATATAACACATATTTGGTGTACTTTTTGATATTTTATGTAGAGTATGTAATATATATTTACTGTAATTTTTGATATTTTATTTACAGTTTATAAAATGTATTTGGTGTACTTTTAGTTAATAATATATGTACAATATATGAAATAGATATACTGTACTTTTTTATATTTTATGTACAATATATAAGATATATTTGGTGTCCTTTTGATATTTTATGTAATTTATACAATATATAATTTGTGTAGATTTTGATATTTTACATAGGGTGTGTACTATATATTTACTGTCATTTTTGATATTTTATTTATAGTATATAATTTACATTTGGTGTAATTTTTGATAATTTATATATAGTACATTGAATATAATTACTGTAGTTTTTGATAATTACAGTATATATAACACATATTTGGTGTACTTTTTGATATTTTATGTACAGTATGTTATATATATTTACTGTAATTTTTGATATTTTATTTACAGTATATAAAAAGTATTTGGTGTACTTTTAGTTAATATTATATGTACAATATATGAAATATATTTACTGTAGTTTTTGATATTTTGCGTACAGTATATAAGATATATTTGTTGTCCTTCCGATATTTTTTGTAAATTATATAATATATATTTGGTGTAAATTTGGACATTTTACATAGGGTGTGTAATATATATTTACTGTATTTTGGATATTTTATTTACAGTATATAATTTACATTTGGTGTAAATTTTGATATTTTATATACAGTACATTGAATATAATTACTGTAGTTTTTGATATTTACAGTATATATAACACATATTTGGTGTACTTTTTGATATTTTATGTACAGTATGTAATATATATTTACTGTACTTTTTGATATATTATTTACAGTATATAAAATGTATTTGGTGTACTTTTGGTTAATATTATATGTACAATATATGAAATATATTTACTGTACTTTTTGATATTTTATGTACATTATATAAGATATATTTGGTGTACAGTTGATATTTTATGTAAATTAAATAATATTTATTTGGTGCAGATTTGATATTTTACATAGAGTGTAATATATATTTACTGTAATTTTCATATTTTATTTACAGTATATAATATACATTAGGTGTAATTTTTGATATTTTATGTACTGTATATTAGACATAATTTCTGTAGTTTTTGATAGTTTATTTAGAGTATATATAACACATATTTGGTGTAATTTTTGATATATTATGTACAGTATGTAATGTATATTTACTGTAATATTTGATATTTTATTTACAGTATATAAAATGTATTTGGTGTACTTTTAGTAAATATTATATGTACAATATATGAAATATATTTACTGTACTTTTTGATATTTTATGTAGCATATATAAGGTACACTTGGTGTCCTTTTGATATTTTATGTAAATTATATAATATATATTTTGTGTAGTTTTTGATAATTTACATAGAGTGTAATATATATTTACTGTCCTTTTTCGTATTTTATTTAGAGTATATAATATACATTTGGTGTAATTTTTGATATTTTAAGTACAGTATATTAAATATAATTACTGTAGTTTTTGATAGTTTATTTACAGTATATATAACACATATTTGTTGTACTTTTTGATATTTTATGTACTGTATGTAATATATATCTACAGAACTTTTGAAATTTTATTAACAGTATATAAAATTTATTTGCTGTACTTTTAGTTAATATTATATGTACAATATATGAAACATATTTACTGTAGTTTTTGATATTTTATGTACAGTATATAAGATATATTTGGTGGCCTTTTGATATTTTATGTAAATTATATAATATATATTTGGTGTAGTTTTTGATATTTTACATAGGGTGTGTAATATATATTTACCGTCCTTTTTGATATTTTCTTTACACTATATAATATACATTTGGTGTAATTTTTGATATTTTATGTACAGTATATTAAATATATTTACTGTAGTTTTTGATATTTTACGTACAGTATATAGGATATATTTGGTGTCCTTCCGATATTTTTTGTAAATTATATAATATATATTTGGTGTAATATTTGATATTTTACATAGGGTGTGTAATATATATTTACTGTATTTTGGATATATTATTTACACTATATAATGTACATTTGGAGTAATTTTTGACATTTTATGTACAGTATATTAAATATAATTACTGTAGTTTTTGATAGTTTATTTACAGTATATATAACAAGTTTGGTGTACTTTTTGATGTTATATGTACAGTATGCAATATATATTTACTGTAGTTTTTGATATTTTATTTACAGTATACAAAATGTATTTGTTGTACTTTTAGTTAATATTATACGTACAATATATGAAATATATTTACTGTAGTTTTTGATATTTTATGTACAGTATATAAGATATATTTGGTGTCCTTCCGATATTTTTTGTAAAGTGTATAATATATATTTGGTGTAATTTTTGATATTTTACATAGGGTGTGTAATATATATTTACTGTATTTTGGATATATTATTTACACTATATAATGAACATTTGGAGTAATTTTTGATATTTTATGTACAGTATATTTAATATAATTACTGTAGTTTTTTATAGTTTATTTACAGTATATATAACACGTATTTGGTGTACTATTTGATATTTTATGTACAGTATGTAATATATATTTACTGTAATTTTTGATATTTTATTTACTGTATAGAAAATGTATTTGGTGTACTTTTAGTTAATAATATATGTACAATATATGAAATATATATACTGTACTTTTTGATATTTTATGTACAGTATATAAGATATATTTGGTGTCCTTTTGATATTTTATGTAAATTATATAATCTATATTTGGTGTAGTTTTTTATATTTTACATAGGGTGTGTAGTATATATTTACTGTCCTTTTTGATATTTTATGTACAGTATATAATTTACATTTGGTGTAATTTTTGATAATTTATATACAGTACATTGAATATAATTACTGTAGTTTTTGATAATTACAGTATATATAACACATATTTGGTGTACTTTTTGATATTTTATGTACAGTATGTAACTTATATTTACTGTAATTTTTGATATTTCATTTACAGAATATAAAATGTATTTGGTGTACTTTTAGTTAATATTATATGTACAATATATGAAATATATTTACTGTACTATTTGATATTTTATGTAGAGTATATAAGATATATTTTCTGTCCTTTTGATATTTTATGTAAATTATATAATATACATTTGGTGTAGTTTTTGATATTTTACATAGGGTGTGTCATAAATATTTACTGTACTTTTTGATATTTTATTTACAGTAAATAATATACATTTGGTGTAATTTTTGATATTTTATGTACAGTATATTAAATATAATTACTGTAGTTTTTGATAGTTTATTTAGAGTATATGTAACACATATTTGGTGTACATTTTGATATTTTATGAACAGTATGTAATATATATTTACTGTACTTTTTGATATTTTATTTACAGTATATAAAATGTATTTGGTGTACTTTTAGTTAATATTATATATACAATATATCAAATATATTTACTGTGCTTTTTGATATTTTATGTACAGTAGATAATATATATTTGGTGTCCTTTTGATATTTTATGTGAATTTTATAATATATATTTGGTGTAGTTTTTGATATTTTACATAGGGTGTGTAATATATATTCACTGTAATTTTTGATATTTTATTTACGGTAAATTATATACATTTGGTGTATTTATTGATATTTTATGTACAGTATATTAAATATAATTACTGTAGTTTTTGATAGTTTATTTACAGTATATATAACACATATTTGGTGTAGATTTGATATTTTATGTACAGTATGTAATATATATTTTCTGTAATTTTTTATAATTTATTTACAGTATATAAAATGTATTTGGTGTACTTTTAGTTAATATTATATATACAATATATGAAATATATTTACTGTACATTTTGATATTTTATGTCCAGTATAGAAGATATATTTGGGGTCCTTTTGATATTTTATTTACAGTATAAAAATTGTATTTGGTGTACTTTTAGTTAATAATATATGTAGAATATATGAAATATATATACTGCACTTTATGATATTTTATGTACAATATATAAGATATATTTGGTGACCTCTTTATATTTTATGTAAATTATATAATATATATTTGGTGTAGTTTTTGATATTTTACATAGGGTGTGTAGTATATATTTACTGTCCTTTTTGATATTTTATTTACAGTATATAATTTACATTTGGTGTAATTTTTGATATTTTATATACAGTACATTGAATATAATTACTGTAGTTTTTGATATTTACAGTATATATAACACACATTTGGTGTACTTTTTGATATTTTATGTACAGTATGTAATATATATTTACTGTAATTTTTGATATTTTATTTACAGTATGTAAAATGTATTTGGTGTACTTTTAGTTAATATTATATGTACAATATATGAAATATATTTACTGTAGTTTTTGATATTTTACGTACAGTATATAGGATATATTTGGTGTCCTTCCGATATTTTTTGTAAAGTGTATAATATATATTTGGTGTAATTTTTGATATTTTACATAGGGTGTGTAATATATATTTACTGTATTTTGGATATTTTATTTACACTATATAATGTACATTTGGAGTAATTTTTGACATTTTATGTACAGTATATTAAATATAATTACTGTAGTTTTTGATAGTTTATTTACAGTATATATAACACATATTTGGTGTGTTTTTGATATTTTATGTACAGTATGTAATGTATATTTACTGTACTTTTTGATATTTTATTTACAGTATATAAAATGTATTTGGTGTACTTTTAGTTAATATTATATGTACAATATATGAAATATATTTACTGTACTTTTTGGTATTTTATGTACAGTATATAAGATATATTTTGTGTCCTTTTGATATTTATTGTTAATTATATAATATATATTTTGTGTAGTTTTTGATATTTTACATAGTGTGTGTCATATTTATTCACTGTCCTTTTTGATATTTTATTTACAGTATATAATATACATTTGGTGTGATTTTTGATATTTTATGTACAGTATATTATATATAATTACTGTAGTTTTTGATAATTTACAGTATATATAACACATATTTGGTGTACTTTTTGATATTTTATGTACAGTATGTAATATATATTTACTGCAATTTTTATTATTTTATTTACTGTATATAAAATGTATTTGGTGTACTTTTAGTTAATAATATATGTACAATATATGAAATAAATGTACTGTACTTTTCGATATTTTATGTACAGCATATAAGATATATTTGGTGTCCTTTTGATATTTTATGTAAATTGTATAATATATATTTGGTGTAGTTTTTGATATTTTACATAGTGTGTGTAGTATATATTTATTGTCCTTTTTGATATTTTATTTACAGTATATAATTTACATTTGGTGTAATTTTTGATAATTTATATACAGTACATTGAATATAATTCCTGTAGTTTTTGATAATTACAGTATATATAACACATATTTGGTGTACTTTTTGATATTTTATGTACAGTATGTAATATACATTTACTGTAATTTTTGATATTTTATTTACAGTATATAAAATGTATTTGGTGTACTTTTAGTTAATATCATATGTACAATATATGTAATATATTTACTGTACTTTTTGATATTTTACATACAGTATATAAGATATATTTGGTGACCTTCTGATATTTTTTGTAAATTATATACTATATATTTGGTGTAAATTTGGATATTTTACATAGGGTGTGTAATATATATTTACTGTATTTTGGATATTTTATTTACACCATATAATGTACATTTGGAGTAATTTTTGTTATTTTATGTACAGTATATTGAATATAATTACTGTAGTTTTTAATAGTTTATTTACAGTATATATAACACATATTTGGTGTACTTTTTGATATTTTATGTATAGTATGTAATATATATTTACTGTAATTTTTGATATTTTATTTACAGTATATAAAATGTATTTGGTGTACTTTTAGTTAATATTAAATGTACAATATATGAAATATATTTACTGTAGTTTTTGATATTTTACGTACAGTATATAGGATATATTTGGTGTCCTTCCGATATTTTTTGTAAATTATATAATGTATATTTGGTGTAATATTTGATATTTTACATAGGGTGTGTAATATATATTTACTGTATTTTGGATATATTATTTACACAATATAATGTACATTTGGAGTAATATTTGACATTTTATGTACAGTATATTAAATATAATTACTGTAGTTTTTGATAGTTTATTTACAGTATATATAACACATATTTTGTGTAATTTTTGATATTTTATGTACAGTATGTTATATATATTTGCTGTACTTTTTGATATTTTATTTACAGTATATAAAATGTATTTGGTGTACTTTTAGTTAATATTATATGTACAATATATGAAATATATTTACTGTACTTTTTGATATTTTATGTACAGTATATGAGATATATTTGGTGTCCTTTGATATTTATTGTAAATTATGAAATATATACTTGGTGTAGTTTTTGATATTTTACATAGTGTGTGTCATATATATTCACTGTCCTTTTTGATATTTTATTTACGGTATATAATATACATTTGGTGTGATTTTTGAAATTTTATGTACAGTATATTAAATATAATTACTGTAGTTTTTGATAGTTTACAGTATATATAACACATATTTGGTGTACTTTTTGGTATTTTATGTACAGTATGTAATATATATTTACTGTAATTTTTGATATTTTATTTACAGTTTATAAAATGTATTTGGTGTACTTTTAGTTAATATTATATGTACAATATATGAAATATATTTACTGTAGTTTTTGATATTTTATGTACAGTATATAAGATATATTTAGTGTCCTTTTGATATATTATGTGAATTATATAGTATATATTTGGTGTAGTTTTTGATATTTTACATAGGTTGTGTAATATATATTTACTGTACTTTTTGATATTTTATTTACAGTATATAATATACTTTTGGTGTAATTTTTGATATTTTATGTACAGTATATTAAATATAATTACTGTAGTATTTGATAGTATATTTACAGTATATATACCACATATTTGGTGTACTTTTTGATGTTTTATGTACATTATGTAATATATATTTACTGTATATTTGGATATTTTATTTACAGTATATAAAATGAATTTGGTGTACTTTTAGTTAATATTATATGTACAATATATGAAATATATTTACTGTACTTTTTGATATTTTATGTAGAGTATATAAGATATATTTGGTGTACCTCTGATATTTTGTGTAAATTATAAAATATATATCTGGTGCAGTTTTTGATATTTTACATAGAGTGTAATATATATTTACTGTACTTTTTGATATTTTTTTACAGTATATAATATACATTTGGTGTAATTTTTGATATTTCATGTACAGTATATTCAATATAATTACTGTAGTTTTTGATAGTTTATTTACAGTATATATAACACATACTTGGTGTACTTTTTGGTAATTTATGTACAGTATGTAATATATATTTACTGTTATTTTGATATTTTATTTACAGTATATAAAATGTATTTGGTGTACTTTTAGTTATTATTATATGTACAATATAGGAAACATATTTACTGTAATTTTTGATATTTTATGTACAGTATATAAGATATATTTGTTGCCCTTCTCATATTTTATGTAAATTATATAATATATATTTGGTGTAGTTTTTGATATTTTACATAGGGTGTGTCATATATATTTACTGTACTTTTTGATATTTTATTTACAGTATATAATATGCATTTTGTGTAATTTTTGTATTTTATGTACAGTATATTAAATAAAAATACTGTAGTTTTTGATAGTTTATTTACAGTATATATAGCACATCTTTTGTGTACTTTTTGATATTTTATGTACAGTATGTAACATATATTAACTGTACATTTTGAAATTTTATTTACATTATATAAAATGTATTTGGTGTACTTTTAGTTAATATTATATGTACAATATATGAAATATATTTACTGTACTTTTTGATATTTTATGTACAGTATATAACATATATTTGGTGTCCTTTTCATATTTTATGTGAATCATATAATATATATTTGGTGTAGTTTTTGATAATTTACGTAGAGTGTAATATACATTTACTGTCCTTTATCATATTTTATTAAGACTATATAATATACATTTGGTGTAATTTTTGATATTTTATATACAGTATATTCAATATAATTACTGTAGTTTTTCATAGTTTATTTACAGTATACATAAAACATATTTGGTCTACTTTTTGATATTTTATGTACAGTATGTGATATAATTACTGTACTTTTTGATATTTTATTTACAGTATATAAAATGTATTTGGTGTACTTTTAGTTAATATTATATATACAGTATATGAAATACATTTACTGTACTTTTTGATATTTTATGTACAGTATATAAGATATATTTGGTGTCCTTTTGATATTTTATGTAAATTATATAATATATATTTGGTGTAGTATTTGATATTTTACATTGGGTGTGTCATATATATTTACTGTCCTTTTTGATATTTTATTTACAGTATATAATATATATTTGGTGTAATTTTGAATATTTTATGTACAGTATACTAAATATAATTACTGTAGTTTTTGATAGTTTATTTACAGTATATATAACACATATTTGGTATAGTTTTTGATATATTATATACAGTATGTAATATATATTTATTGTACTTTTTGATATTTTATTTAGAGTATATAAAATGTGCTTGGTGTACTTTTAGTTAATATTATATGTACAATATATGAAATGTATTTACTGTACTTTTTGATATTTTATGTACAGTATATAAGATATATTTGTTGGCCTTCTCATATTTTATGTAAATTATATAATATTATTTGGTGTAGTTTTTGATATTTTACATAGGGTGTGTACTATATATTTACTGTCATTTTTGATATTTTATTTATAGTATATAATTTACATTTGGTGTAATTTTTGATACTTTATATATAGTACATTGAATATAATTACTGTAGTTTTTGATAATTACAGTATATATAACACATATTTGGTGTACTTTTTGATATTTTATGTACAGTATGTTATATATATTTACTGTAATTTTTGATATTTTATTTACAGTATATAAAAAGTATTTGGTGTACTTTTAGTTAATATTATATGTACAATATATGAAATATATTTACTGTAGTTTTTGATATTTTACATACAGTATATAAGATATATTTGTTGTCCTTCCGATATTTTTTGTAAATTATATAATATATATTCGGTGTAAATTTGGATATTTTACATAGGGTGTGTAATATATATTTACTGTATTTTGGATATTTTATTTACAGTATATAATTTACATTTGGTGTAATTTTTGATATTTTATATACAGTACATTGAATATAATTACTGTAGTTTTTGATATTTACAGTATATATAACAGATATTTGGTGTACTTTTTGATATTTTATGTACAGTATGTAATATATATTTACTGTACTTTTTGATATATTATTTACAGTATATAAAATGTATTTGGTGTACTTTTAGTTAATAATATATGTACAATATATGAAATATATTTACTGTACTTTTTGATATTTTGTACAGTATATAAGATATATTTGGTGTACTGTTGATATTTTATGTAAATTAAATAATATTTATTTGGTGCAGATTTGATATTTTACATACAGTGTAATATATATTTACTGTAATTTTCATATTTTATTTACAGTATATAATATACATTAGGTGTAATTTTTGATATTTTATGTACTGTATATTAGACATAATTACTGTAATTTTTGATAGTTTATTTAGAGTATATATAACACATATTTGGTGTAATTTTTGATATATTATGTACAGTATGTAATGTAAATTTACTGTAATTTTTGATATTTTATTTACAGTATATAAAATGTATTTGGTGTACTTTTAGTAAATATTATATGTACAATATATGAAATATATTTACTGTACTTTTTGATATTTTATGTAGCATATATAAGGTACACTTGGTGTCCTTTTGATATTTTATGTAAATTATATAATATATATTTTGTGTAGTTTTTGATAATTTACATAGAGTGAAATATATATTTACTGTCCTTTTTCGTATTTTATTTAGAGTATATAATATACATTTGGTGTAATTTTTGATATTTTAAGTACAGTATATTAAATATAATTACTGTAGTTTTTGATAGTTTATTTACAGTACATATAACACATATTTGGTGTACCTTTTGATATTTTATGTACTGTATGTAATATATATTTACTGAACTTTTGAAATTTTATTTACAGTATATAAAATGTATTTGCTGTACTTTTAGTTAATATTATATGTACAATATATGAAACATATTTACTGTAGTTTTTGATATTTTATGTACAGTATATAAGATATATTTGGTGGCCTTTTGATATTTTATGTAAATTATATAATATATATTTGGTGTAGTTTTTGAAATTTTACATAGGGTGTGTAATATATATTTACCGTCCTTTTTGATATTTTCTTTACACTATATAATATACATTTGGTGTAATTTTTGATATTTTATGTACAGTATATTAAATATATTTACTGTAGTTTTTGATATTTTACGTACAGTATATAGGATATATTTGGTGTCCTTCCGATATTTTTTGTAAATTATATAATATATATTTGGTGTAATATTTGATATTTTACATAGGGTGTGTAATATATATTTACTGTATTTTGGATATATTATTTACACTATATAATGTACATTTGGAGTAATTTTTGACATTTTATGTACAGTATATTAAATATAATTACTGTAGTTTTTGATAGTTTATTTACAGTATATATAACACGTTTGGTGTACTTTTTGATATTATATGTACAGTATGCAATATATATTTACTGTAGTTTTTGATATTTTATTTACAGTATACAAAATGTATTTGTTGTACTTTTAGTTAATATTATATGTACAATATATGAAATATATTTACTGTAGTTTTTGATATTTTATGTACAGTATATAAGATATATTTGGTGTCCTTCCGATATTTTTTGTAAAGTGTATAATATATATTTGGTGTAATTTTTGATATTTTACATAGGGTGTGTAATATATATTTACTGTATTTTGGATATATTATTTACACTATATAATGTACATTTGGAGTAATTTTTGATATTTTATGTACAGTATATTAAATATAATTACTGTAGTTTTTTATAGTTTATTTACAGTATATATAACACGTATTTGGTGTACTATTTGATATTTTATGTACAGTATGTAATATATATTTACTGTAATTTTTGATATTTTATTTACTGTATAGAAAATGTATTTGGTGTACTTTTAGTTAATAATATATGTACAATATATGAAATATATATACTGTACTTTTTGATATTTTATGAACAGTATATAAGATATATTTGGTGTCCTTTTGATATTTTATGTAAATTATATAATCTATATTTGGTGTAGTTTTTTATATTTTACATAGGGTGTGTAGTATATATTTACTGTCCTTTTTGATATTTTATTTACAGTATATAATTTACATTTGGTGTAATTTTTGATAATTTATATACAGTACATTGAATATAATTACTGTAGTTTTTGATAATTACAGTATATATAACACATATTTGGTGTACTTTTTGATATTTTATGTACAGTATGTAACATATATTTACTGTAATTTTGATATTTCATTTACAGAATATAAAATGTATTTGGTGTACTTTTAGTTAATATTATATGTACAATATATGAAATATATTTACTGTACTATTTGATATTTTATGTAGAGTATATAAGATATATTTGGTGTCCTTTTGATATTTTATGTAAATTATATAATATACATTTGGTGTAGTTTTTGATATTTTACATAGGGTGTGTCGCATATATTTACTATCCTATTTGATATTTTATTTACAGTTTATATTATACATTTGGTGTAATTTTTGATATTTTATGTACACTATATTAAATATAATTACTGTAGTTTCTGATAGTTTATTTAGAGTATATATAACACATATCTGGTGTACTTTTTGATATTTTATGTACAGTATGTAATATATATTTACTGTAATTTTTGATATTTTATTTACAGTATATAAAATGTATTTGGTGGACTTTTATTTAATATTATATGTACAATATATGTAATATATTTAGTGTACTTTTTGATATTTTACGTACAGTATATAAGATATATTTGGTGTCCTTCCGATATTTTTTGTAAATTATATAATATATATTTGGTGTAAATTTGTATATTTTACATAGGGTGTGTAATATATATTTACTGTATTTTGGATATTTTATTTACACTATATAATGTACATTTGGAGTAATTTTTGATATTTTATGAAGAGTATATTGAATATAATTACTGTAGTTTTTGATGGCTTATTTAAAGTATATATAACACATATTTGGTGTACTATTTGATATTTTATGTACATTATGTAATATATATTTAGTGTACTTTCTAATATTTTATTTACAGTATATAAAATGTATTTGGTGTACTTTTAGTTAATATTACATGTACAATATATGAAATATATTTACTGTAGTTTTTGATATTTTATGTACAGTATATAAGATATATTTGTTTTCCTTTTGATATTTATTGTAAATTATATAATATATATTTGGTGTAGTTTTTGATATTTTACATGTAGTTTTTGATAATTTACATAGTGTGTGTCATGTATATTCACTGTCCTTTTTGATATTTTATTTACAGTATATAATATACATTTGGTGTGATTTTTGATATTTTAGGTACAGCATATTATACATAATTACTGAAGTTTTTGATAGTTTACAGTATATATAACACATATTTGGTGTACTTTTTGATACTTTATGTACAGTATGTAATATATATTTACTGTAATTTTTGATATTTTATTTACAGTATATAAAATGTATTTGGTGTACTTTTAATTAATATTATATATACAATATATGAAATATATTTACTGTAGTTTTTGATATTTTATGTACAGTATATAAGATATATTTGGTGTCCTTTTGATATTTTCTGTAAATTATATAATATATATTTGGTGTAGTTTGTGATATTTTACATAGGGTGTGTAATATATATTTACGGTATTTTTGATATCATATTTACAGTATATAATATACATTTGGTGTAATTTTTGATATTTTATGTACAGTATATTAAATATATTTACTGTAGTTTTGATAGTTTATTTACAGTATATATAACACATATTTGGTGTACTTTTTGGTATTTTATGTACAGTATGTAATATATATTTACTGTAATTTTTTATATTTTATTTACAGTATATCAAATGTATTTGGTGTACTTTTGTTTAATAATATATGTACAATATATGAAATATACTGTACTTTTTGATATTTTATGTACAGTATATAAGATATATTTGATGTCCTATTGATATTTTATGTAAATTATATAATATATATTTGGTGTAGTTTTTGATATTTTACATAGGTTGTGTAGTATATATTTACTGTCCTTTTTGATATTTTATTTACAGTATATAATTTACATTTGGTGTAATTTTTGATAATTTATATACTGTACATTGAATATAATTACTGTAGTTTTTGATAATTACAGTATATACAACAAATATTTGGTGTACTTTTTGATATTTTATGTACAGTATGTAATATATATTTACTGTAATTTTTGATAATTTATTAAAAGTATATAAAATGTATCTGTTGTACTTTTAGTTAATATTATATGTACAATATATGAAATATATTTACTGTAGTTTTTGATATTTTACGTACATTATATAAGATATATTTGGTGTCCTTCCGATATTTTTTGTAAATTATATAATATATATTTGGTGTAAATTTGGATATTTTACATAGGGTGTGTAATATATATTTACTGTATTTTAGATATTTTATTTACACCATATAATGTACATTTGGAGTAATTTTTGATATTTTATGTACAGTATATTGAATATAATTACTGTAGTTTTTGATAGTTTATTTACAGTATATATAACACATATTTGGTGTACTTTTTGATATTTTATCTACAGTATGTAATATATATTTACTGTACTTTCTGATATTTTATTTACAGTATATAAAATGTATTTGGTGTACTTTTAGTTAATATTATATGTACAATATATGAAATATATTTACTGTAGTTTTTGATATTTTACGTACAGTATATAGGATATATTTGGTGTCCTTTTGATATTTATTGTAAATTATATAATATATATTTGGTGTAGTTTTTGATATTTTACATAGTGTGTGTCATATATATTCACTGTCCTTTTTGATATTTTATTTACAGTATATAATATACATTTGGGGTGATTTTTGATATTTTATGTACAGCATATTATATATAATTACTGAAGTTTTTGATAGTTTACAGTATATATAACACATATTTGGTGTACTTTTTGATATTTTATGTACAGTATTTAATATATATTTACTGTACTTTCTAATATTTTATTTACAGTATATAAAATGTATTTGGTGTACTTTTAGTTAATTTTATATGTAGAATATATGAAATATATTTACTCTAGTTTTTGATATTTTATGTACAGTATATAAGATATATTTGGTGTCCTTTTGATATTTATTGTAAATTATATAATATATATTTGGTGTAGTTTTTGATATTTTACATAGTGTGTGTCATATATATTCTCTGTCCTTTTTGATATTTTATTTACAGTATATAATATACATTTGGTGTGATTTTTGATATTTTATGTACAGTATATTAAATATAATTACTGTAGTTTTTGATAGTTTACAGTATATATAACACATATTTGGTGTACTTTTTGATATTTTATCTACAGTATGTAATATATATTTACTGTACTTTCTGATATTTTATTTACAGTATATAAAATGTATTTGGTGTACTTTTAGTTAATATTATATGTACAATATATGAAATATATTTACTGTAGTTTTTGATATTTTACGTACAGTATATAGGATATATTTGGTGTCCTTTTGATATTTATTGTAAATTATATAATATATATTTGGTGTAGTTTTTGATATTTTACATAGTGTGTGTCATATATATTCACTGTCCTTTTTGATATTTTATTTACAGTATATAATATACATTTGGGGTGATTTTTGATATTTTATGTACAGCATATTATATATAATTACTGAAGTTTTTGATAGTTTACAGTATATATAACACATATTTGGTGTACTTTTTGATATTTTATGTACAGTATTTAATATATATTTACTGTACTTTCTAATATTTTATTTACAGTATATAAAATGTATTTGGTGTACTTTTAGTTAATTTTATATGTAGAATATATGAAATATATTTACTCTAGTTTTTGATATTTTATGTACAGTATATAAGATATATTTGGTGTCCTTTTGATATTTATTGTAAATTATATAATATATATTTGGTGTAGTTTTTGATATTTTACATAGTGTGTGTCATATATATTCTCTGTCCTTTTTGATATTTTATTTACAGTATATAATATACATTTGGTGTGATTTTTGATATTTTATGTACAGTATATTAAATATAATTACTGTAGTTTTTGATAGTTTACAGTATATATAACACATATTTGGTGTAATTTTTGATATTTTATGTACAGTATGTAATATATATTTACTGTAATTTTTGATATTTTATTTACAGTATATAAAATGTATTTGGTGTACTTTTAGTTAAAATTATATGTACAATATATGAAATATATTTACTGTAGTTTTTGATATTTTACGTACAGTATATAGGATATATTTGGTGTCCTTTTGATATTTATTGTAAATTATATAATATATATTTGGTGTAGTTTTTGAGAATTTACATAGTGTGTGTCATGTATATTCACTGTCCTTTTTGATATTTTATTTACAGTATATAATATACATTTGGTGTGATTTTTGATATTTTATGTACAGCATATTATACATAATTACTGAAATTTTTGATAGTTTACAGTGTATATAACACATATTTGGTGAACTTTTTGATATTTTATGTACAGTATGTAATATATATTTAGTGAACTTTTCATATTTTTTTTACAGTATATAAAATGTATTTGGTGTACTTTTAGTTAATATTATATGTACAATATATGAAATATATTTACTGTAGTTTTTGATATTTTATGTACAGTATATAAGATATATTTGGTGTCCTTTTGATATTTTATGTAAATTATATAATATATATTTCGTGTAGTTTGTGATATTTTACATAGGGTGTGTAATATATATTTACTGTATTTTTGATATCTTATTTACAGTATATAATATACATTTGGTGTAATTTTTGATATTTTATGTACAGTATAATAAATATAATTACGGTAGTTTTTGATAGTTTACAGTATATATAACACATATTTGGTGTAATTTTTGATATTTTATGTATAGTATGTAATATATATTTACTGTAATTTTTGATATTTTATTTACAGTATATAAAATATATTTGGTGTACTTTTAGTTAATAATATATGTACAATATATGAAATATATATACTGTACTTTTCGATATTTTATGTACAGCATATAAGATATATTTGGTGTCTTTATGATATTTTATGTAAATTATATAATATATATTTTGTGTAGTTTATGATATTTTACATAGGGTGTGTAGTATATATTTACTGTCCTTTTTGATATTTTATTTACAGTATATAATTTATATTTTGTGTAATTTTTGATAATTTTTATAACGTACATTGAATGTAATTAATGTAGTTTTTGATAATTACAGTATATATAACACTTATTTGGTGTACTTTTTGATATTTTATGTACAGTATGTAATATATATTTACTGTAATTTTTGATATTTTATTTACAGTATATAAAATGTATTTGTTGCACTTTTAGTTAATATTATATGTACAATATATGAAATATATTTACTGGAGTTTTTATTATTTTACATACAGTATATAAGATATATTTGGAGTCCTTCCGATATTTTTTGTAAATTATATAATATATATTTGGTGTAAATTTGGATATTTTACATAGTGTGTGTAATATATATTTAGTGTATTTTGGATATTTTATTTACACTATATAATGTACATTTCAAGTAATTTTTGATATTTTATGTACAGTATATTGAATATAATTACTGTAGTTTTTGATAGTTTATTTAGAGTATATATAACACATATTTGGTGAACTTTTTGATATTTTATGTACAGTATGTAATATATATTTAGTTTACTTTTCATATTTTATTTACAGTATATAAAGTGTATTTGGTGAACTTTTAGTTAATATTATATGTACAATATATGAAATATATTTACTGTACTTTTTGATATTTTATGTACAGTGTATAAGATATATTTGGTGTCCTTTTGATATTTTATGTAAATTATATAATATATATTTCGTGTAGTTTGTGATATTTTACATAGGGTATATAATATATATTTACCGTCCTTTTTGATATTTTCTTTACACTATATAATATACATTTGGTGTAATTTTTGATATTTTATGTACAGTATATTAAATAATTACGGTAGTTTTTGATAGTTTACAGTATATATAACACATATTTGGTGTACTTTTTGATATTTTATGTACAGTATGTAATATATATTTACTGTACTTTTTGATATTTTATTTACAGTATATAAAATGTATTTGGTGTACTTTTAGTTATTATTATATGTACAATATATGAAACATATTTACTGTAATTTTTGATATTTTATGTACAGTATATAAGATATATTTGTTGGCCTTCTCATATTTTATGTAAATTATATAATATATATTTGGTGTAGTTTTTGATATTTTACATAGGGTGTGTCATATATATTTACTGAACTTTTTGATATTTTATTTACAGTATATAATATACATTTTGTATAATTTTTGTATTTTATGTACAGTATATTAAATATAAATACTGTAGATTTGATAGTTTATTTACAGTATATATAGCACATATTTTGTGTACTTTTTGATATTTTATGTACAGTATGTAACATATATTAACTGTATATTTTGAAATTTTATTTACATTATATAAAATATATTTGGTGTACTTTTAGTTATTATTATATGTACAATATATGAAATATATTTACTGTACTTTTTGATATTTTATGTACAGTATATAACATATATTTTGTGTCCTTTTCATATTTTATGTGAATGATATAATATATATTTGGTGTAGTTTTTTATAATTTACGTAGTGTGTAATATACATTTACTGTCCTTTTTCATATTTTATTAAGACTATATAATATATATTTGGTGTAATTTTTGATATTTTATATACAGTATATTCAATATAATTACTGTAGATTTTGATAGTTTATTTACAGTATACATAACACATATTTGGTGTACTTTTTGATATTTTATGTACAGTATGTGATATAATTACTGTACTTTTTGATATTTTATTTACAGTATATAAAATGTATTTGGTGTACTTTTAGTTAATATTATATATACAGTATATGAAATACATTTACTGTACTTTTTGATATTTTATGTACAGTATATAAGATATATTTGGTGTCCTTTTGATATTTATTGTAAATTATATAATATATATTTGGTGTAGTTTTTGATATTTTACATAGTGTGTGTCATATATATTCACTGTCCTTTTTGATATTTTATTTACAGTCTATAACATACATTTGGTGTGATTTTTGATATTTTATGTACAGTATATTATATATAATTACTAAAGATTTTGATAGTTTACAGTATATATAACACATATTTGGTGTACTTTTTGATATTTTATGTACAGTATGTAATATATATTCACTGTAATTTTTGATATTTTATTTACAGTATATAAAATGTATTTGGTGTACTTTAATTAATCATATATGTACAATATATGAAATATATATACTGTACTTTTCGATATTTTATGTACAGCATATAAGATATATTAGGTGTCCTTTTGATATTTTATGTAAATTATATAATATATATTTGGTGTAGCTTTTGATATTTTACATAGGGTGTGTAGTATGTATTTATTGTCCTTTTTGATATTTTATTTACAGTATATAATTTACATTTGGTGTAATTTTTGATAATTTATATACAGTACATTGAATATAATTACTGTAGTTTTTGATAATTACACTATATATAACACATATTTGGTGTACTTTTTGATATTTTATGTACAGTATGTAATATATATTTACTGTAATTTTTGATATTTTATTTACAGTATATAAAATGTATTTGGTGTACTTTTAGTTAATATTATATGTACAATATATGAAATATATTTACTGTACTTTTTGATATTTTATATACAGTATATGAGATATATTTGGTGTCCTTTGATATTTATTGTAAATTATAAAATATATACTTGGTGTAGTTTTTGATATTTTACATAGTGTGTGACATATATATTCACTGTCCTTTTTGATATTTTATTTACGGTATATAATATACATTTGGTGTGATTTTTGAAATTTTATGTACAGTATATTAAATATAATTACTGTAGTTTTTGATAGTTTACAGTATATATAACACATATTTGGTGTACTTTTTGATATTTTATGTACAGTATGTAATATATATTTACTGTAATTTTTGATATTTTATTTACAGTATATAAAATGTATTTGGTGTTCTTTTAGTTAATATTATATGTACAATATATGTAATATATTTACTGTACTTTTTGATATTTTACATACAGTATATAAGATATATTTGGTGACCTTCCGATATTTTTTGTAAATTATATAATATATATTTGGTGTAAATTTGGATATTTTACATAGGGTGTGTAATATATATTCACTGTATTTTGGATATTTTATTTACACCATATAATGTACATTTGGAGTAATTTTTGATATTTTATGTACAGTATATTGAATATAATTACTGTAGTTTTTAATAGTTTATTTACAGTATATATAACACATATTTGGTGTAGTTTTTGATATTTTATGTATAGTATGTAATATATATTTACTGTAATTTTTGATATTTTATTTACAGTATATAAAATGTATTTGGTGTACTTTTAGTTAATATTATATGTACAATATATGAAATATATTTACTGTAGTTTTTGATATTTTACGTACAGTATATAGGATATATTTGGTGTCCTTCCGATATTTTTTGTAAATTATATAATGTATATTTGGTGTAATATTTGATATTTTACATAGGGTGTGTAATATATATTTACTGTATTTTGGATATATTATTTACACTATATAATGTACATTTGGAGTAATTTTTGACATTTTATGTACAGTATATTAAATATAATTACTGTAGTTTTTGATACTTTATTTACAGTATATATAACACATATTTGGTGTATTTTTGATATTTTATGTACAGTATGTAATGTATATTTACTGTACTTTTTGATATTTTATTTACAGTATATAAAATGTATTTGGTGTACTTTTAGTTAATATTATATGTACAATATATGAAATATATTTACTGTACTTTTTGATATTTTATGTACAGTATATAAGATATATTTGGTGTCCTTTTGATATTTATTGTAAATTATATAATATATATTTTGTGTAGTTTTTGATATTTTACATAGTGTGTGTCATATATATTCACTGTCCTTTTTGATATTTTATTTACAGTATATAATATACATTTGGTGTGATTTTTGATATTTTATGTACAGTATATTATATATAATTACTGAAGTTTTTGATAATTTACAGTATATATAACACATATTTGGTGTACTTTTTGATATTTTATGTACAGTATGTAATATATATTTACTGTAATTTTTGATATTTTATTTACAGTATATAAAATGTATTTGGTGAACTTTTAGTTAATAATATATGTAGAATATATGAAATATATATACTGTACTTTTCGATATTTTATGTACATCATATAAGATATACTTGGTGTCCTTTTGATATTTTATGTAAATTATATAATATATATTTGGTGTAGTTTTTGATATTTTACATAGGGTGTGTAGTATATATTTAATGTCCTTTTTGATATTTTATTTACAGTATATAATTTACATTTGGTGTAATTTTTGATAATTTATATACAGTACATTGAATATAATTACTGTAGTTTTTGATAATTACAGTATATATAACACATATTTGGTGTACTTTTTGATATTTTATGTACAGTATGTAATATATATTTACTGTATATTTGGATATTTTATTTACAGTATATAAAATGTATTTGGTGTACTTTTAGTTAATATTATATGTACAATATATGAAATATATTTACTGTACTTTTTGATATTTTATGTACACTATATAAGATATATTTGGTGTACTTTTCATATTTTGTGTAAATTATATAATATATATTTGGTGCAGATTTTGATATTTTACATAGGGTGTAATATATATTTACTGTACTTTTTGATATTTTTTTACAGTATATAATATACATTTGGTGTAATTTTTGATATTTCATGTACAGTATATTAAATATAATTACTGTAGTTTTTGATAGTTTATTTACAGTATATATAACACATACTTGGTGTACTTTTTGGTATTTTATGTACTGTATGTAATATATATTTACTGTAGTTTTTGATATTTTATTTACTTTATATAAAATGTATTTGGTGTACTTTTAGTTAATATTATATGTACAATATATGAAATATATTTACTGTACTTTTTGATATTTTATGTACAGTATATAAGATATATTTGGTGTACTGTTGATATTTTATGCAAATTATATAATATATATTTTGTGTAGTTTTTGATAATTTACATAGAGTGTAATATATATTTACTGTCCTTTTTCATATTTTATTTAGAGTATATAATATACATTTGGTGTAATTTTTGATATTTTATGTACACTATATTAAATATAATTACTGTAGTTTTTGATAGTTTTTTTACAGTATATATAACAAATATTTGGTGTATTTTTTGATATTTTATGTACAGTATGTAATATATATTTACTGAATTTTTGAAATTTTATTTACAGTATATAAAATGTATTTGCTGTACTTTTAGTTAATATTATATGTACAATATAAGAAGCAAATTTACTGTAGTTTTTGATATTTTATGTACAGTATATACGATATATTTGGTGTCCTTTTGATATTTTATGTAAATTATATAATATATATTTGGTGTAGTTTTTGATATTTTACATAGGGTGTGTAATATATATTTACCGTCTTTTTGATATTTTCTTTACACTATATAATATACATTTGGTGTAATTTTTGATATTTTATCTACAGTAAATTAAATATAATTACTGTAGTTTTTGATAGTTTATTTACAGTATATATAACACATATTTGGTGTACATTTTGATATTTTATGTACAGTATGTAATATATATTTACTGTATTTTTCAAATTTTATTTACAGTATATCAAATGTATTTGGTCTACTTTTAGTTAATATTATATGTACAATATATGAAATATATTTACTGTACTTTTTGATATTTTATGTTCAGTATATAAGATATATTTGGTGTCCTTTTGATATTTTATGTCAATTATATAATATATATTTGGTGTAGTTTTGATATTTTACATAGAGTGTAATATATATTTACTGTAATTTTTGATATTTTATTTACAGCATATAATATACATTTAGTGTAATTTTTGATATTTTATGTACAGTATATTAAATATAATTACTGTAGTTTTTGATAGTTATTTACAGTATATGTAACACATATTTGGTGTACTTTTTGATATTTTATGTACAGTATGTAATATATATTTACTGTACTTTTTGATATTTTATTTACAGTATATAAAGTGTATTTGGTGAACTTTTAGTTAATATTATATGTACAATACATGAAACATATTTACTGTACTTTTTGATATTTTAAGTAAAGTATATAAGACATACTTGGTGTCCTTTTGATATTTTATGTAAATTATATAAGTTAAATTTGGTGTAGTTTTTGATATTTTACATAGGGTGTGTAATATATATTTACCGTCCTTTTTGATATTTTCTTTACACTATATAATATACATTTGGTGTAATTTTTGATATTTTATGTACAGTATATTAAATATAATTAGTGTAGTTTTGATAGTTTATTTACAGTATATATAACACATATTTGGTGTACTTTTTGATATTTTATGTACAGTATGTAATATATATTTACTGTACTTTTTGATATTTTATTTACAGTATATAAAATGTATTTGGTGTACTTTTAGTTATTATTATATGTACAATATATGAAACATATTTACTGTAATTTTTGATATTTTATGTACAGTATATAATATATATTTGGTGTACTTTTGAGATTTTATGTAAATTATATAATATATACTTGGTGTAGTTTTTGATATTTTACATAGTGTGTGTCATATATATTCACTGTCCTTTTTGATATTTTATTTACGGTATATAATATACATTTGGTTTGATATTTTACATAGAGTGTAATATATATTTACTGTCATTTTTGATATTTTATTTAGAGTGTATAATATACCTTTGGTGTAATTATTGATATTTTATGTACAGTATATAAAATATAATTACTGAAGATTTTGATAGTTTATTTACAGTATATATTACGCATATTTGGTGTACTTCTTGATATTTTATGTACAGTAGATAATATATATTTACTGTAATTTTTGATATTTTATTTACAGTATGTAAAATATATTTCGTGTACTTTTAGTTAATATTATATGTACAATATATGAAATATATTTACTGTACTTTCTGATATTTTATGTACATTATATAATATATATTTGGTGTACTTTTGATATTTTATGTAAATTATATAATATATATTTGGTGTAGTTTTTGATATTTTACATAGAGTGTAATATATATTTACTGTCCTTTTTGATATTTTATTTAGAGTGTATAATATACATTTGTTGTAATTATTGATATTTTATGTACAGTATATTAAATATAATTACTGAAGATTTTGATAGTTTATTTACAGTATATATAACACATATTTGGTGTACTTTTTGATATTTTATGTACAGTAGATAATATATACTTACTGTAATTTTTCATATTTTATTTACAGTATGTAAAATGTATTTGGTGTACTTTTAGTTAATATTATATGTACAATATATGAAATATATTTACTGTACATTTTGATATTTTATGTACTGTATATAATATATATTTGGTGTACTTTTGATATTTTATGTAAATTATATAATATATATTTGGTGTAATTTTTGATATTTTACATAGGGTGTGTAATATATATTTACTGTACTTTTTGATATTTTCTTTACAGTATATAATATACATTTGGTTTAATTTTTGATATTTTATGTACATTATGTAATATATATTTACTGTACTTTTTGATATATTATTTACAGTATAGAAAATGTATTTTGTGTAGTTTTAGTTAATATTATATCTACAATATATGAAATAAAGTTACTGTACTTTTTGATATTTTATGTACAGTATATAATAAATATTTGGTGTACTTTTGATATTTTACGTACAGTATGTAATATATATTTACTGTACTTTTTGATATTTTATTTACAGTATATAAAATGTATTTGGTGTACTTTTAGTTAATATTATATATACAATATATGAAATATATTTACTGTACTTTTTGATATTTTATGTACAGTATACAAGATATATTTGCTGTCCTTTTGGTATTTTATATAGATTATATAATATATATTTGGTGTAGTTTTTGATGTTTTACATATGGTGTGTAATATATATTTAATGTACTTTTTGATATTTTATTTACAGTATATAAAATGTATTTGGTGTAGTTTTAGTTAATATTATATGTACAATATATGAAATATATTTACTGTACTTTTGATATTTTATGTAGAGTATATAATATATATTTGGTGTACTTTTGATATTTTATGTAAATTATATAATATATATTTGGTGTAGTATTTGATATTTTACATAGAGTGTAATATATATTTACTGTCATTTTTGATATTTTATTTAGAGTGTATAAAATACATTTGGTGTAATTTTTGATATTTAATGTACAGTTTATTAATATAATTACTGAAGATTTTGATAGTTTATTTACAGTATATATAACACGTATTTGTTGTACTTTTTGATATTTTATGTACAGTAGATAATATATACTTACTGTAATTTTTTATATTTTATTTACCGTATGTAAAATGTATTTGTTGTACTTTTAGTTAACATTATATGTACAATATATGAAATATATTTACTGTACTTTTTGATATTTTATGTACAGTATATAATGTATATTTGGTGTACTTTTGATATTTTATGTAAATTATATAATATATATTTGGTGTAGTTTTTGATATTTTACATAGAGTGTAATATATATTTACTGTCCTTTTTGATATTTTATTTAGTGTGTATAATATACATTTGGTGTAATTTTTGATATTTTATGTACAGTATATTAAATATAATTACTGAAGATTTTGATAATTTATTTACAGTATATATAACACATATTTGGTGTACCTTTTGATATTTTATGTACAGTAGATAATATATATTTACTGTAATTTTTGATATTTTATTTACAGTATATAAAATATATTTGGTGTACTTTCAGTTAATATTATATGTACAATATATGAAATATATTTACTGTACTTTTTGATATTTTATGTACAGTATATAATATATATTTGGTGTACTTTTGTTATTCTATGTAAATTATATAATATATATTTGGTGTAGTTTTTGATATTTTACATAGAGTATAATATATATTTACTGTCCTTTTTGATATTTTATTTAGAGTGTATAATATACATTTGGTGTAATTTTTGATATTTTATGTACAGTATATTAAATATAATTACTGAAGATTTTGATAGTTTATTTACAGTATATATAATACATATTTGGTGTACTTTTTGATATTTTATGTACGGTAGATAATATATACTTACTGTAATTTTTGATATTTTATTTACAGTATGTAAAATGTATTTGTTGTTCTTTTAGTTAATATTATATGTACAATATATGAAATATATTTACTGTACTTTTTGATATTTTATGTACAGTATATAATATATATTTGGTGTACTTTTGATATTTTATGTAAATTATATAATATATATTTGGTGTAGTTTTTGATATTTTACATAGAATGTAATATATATTTACTGTCGTTTTTGATATTTTATTTAGGATGTATAATATACATTTGGTGTAATTTTTGATATTTTATGTACAGTATATTAAATATAATACTGAAGATTTTGATAGTTTATTTACAGTATATATAACACATATTTGGTGTACTTTTTGATATTTTATGTACAGTAGATAATATACATTTACTATAATTTTTGATATTTTCTATACAGTATATAAAATGTATTTGGTGTACTTTTAGTTAATATTATATGTACAATATAAGAAATATATTTTCTGTACTTTTTGATATTTTATGTACAGTATATAATATATATTTGGTGTACTTTTGATATTTCATGTAAATTACATATTATATATTTGGTGTAGTTTTTGATATTTTACATAGAGTGTAATATATATTTACTGTCATTTTTGATATTTTATTTAGACTGTATAATATACATTTGGTGTAATTTTTGATATTTTATGAACAGTATATTAAATATAATTACTGAAGATTTTGATAGTTTATTTACAGTATATATAACAAATATTTGGTGTACTTTTTGATATTTTATGTACAGTAGATAATATATACTTACTGAAATTTTTCATATTTTATTTACAGTATGTAAAATGTATTTGGTGTACTTTTAGTTAATATCATATGTACAATATATGAAATATATTTACTGTACATTTTGATATTTTATGTACAGTATATAATATATATTTGGTGTGCTTTTGATATTTTATGTAAATTATATAATATATATTTGGTGTAGTTTTTGATATTTTACATAGGGTGTGTAATATATATTTACTGTACTTTTTGATATTTTATTTACAGTATATAATATACATTTGGTGTAATTTTTGATATTTTATGTACATTATGTAATATATATTTACTGTACTTTTTGATATATTATTTACAGTATATAAAATGTATTTTGTGTAGTTTTAGTTAATATTATATGTACAATATATGAAATAAAGTTACTGTACTTTTTGATATATTATGTACAGTATATAATAAATATTTGGTGTACTTTTGATATTTTACATACAGTATGTAATATATATTTACTGTACTTTTTGATATTTTATTTACAGTATATAAAATGTATTTGGTGTACTTTTAGTTAATATTATATATACAATGTATGAAATATATTTACTGTACTTTTTGATATTTTATGTACAGTATACAAGATATATTTGCTGTCCTTTTGATATTTTATGTAAATTATATAATATAAATTTGGTGTAGTTTTTGATGTTTTACATAGGGTGTGTAATATATATTTAATGTACTTTGTGATATTTTATTTACAGTATATAAAATGTATTTGGTGTAGTTTTAGTTAATATTATATGTACAATATATGAAATATATTTACTGTACTATTTGATATTTTATGTACAGTATATAATATATATTTGGTGTACTTTTGATATTTTATGTAAATTATATAATATATATTTGGTGTAGTTTTTGATATTTTACATAGAGTGTAATATATATTTACTGTCAATTTTGATATTTTATTTAGGGTGTATAATATACATTTGGTGTAATTTTTGATATTTTATGTACAGTTTATTAAATATAATTACTGAAGGTTTTGATAGTTTATTTACAGTATATATAACACATATTTGGTGTACTTTTTGATATTTTATGTACAGTAGATAATATATACTTACTGTAAATTTTTATATTTTATTTACCGTATGTAAAATGTATTTGTTGTACTTTTAGTTAATATTATATGTACAATATATGAAATATATTTACTGTACTTTTTGATATTTTATGTACAGTATATAATGTATATTTGGTGTACTTTTGATATTTTATGTAAATTATATAATATATATTTGGTGTAGTTTTTGATATTTTACGTAGAGTGTAATATATATTTACTGTCCTTTTTGATATTTTATTTAGAGTGTATAATATACATTTGGTGTAATTTTTGATATTTTATGTACAGTATATTAAATATAATTACCGAAGATTTTGATAGTTTATTTACAATATATATAACACATATTTGGTGTACTTTTTGATATTTTATGTACAGTAGATAATATATACTTACTGTAATTTTTGATATTTTATTTACAGTATATAAAATGTATTTGGTGTACTTTTAGTTAATATTATATGTACAATATATGAAATATATTTACTGTACTTTTTGGTATTTTATGTAGAGTATATAATATATATTTGGTGTACTTTTGATATTTTATGTAAATTATATAGTATATATTTGGTGTAGTTTTTGATATTTTACATAGATTATAATATATATTTACTGTCCTTTTTGATATTTTATTTAGAGTGTATAATATACATTTGGTGTAATTTTTGATATTTTATGTACAGTATATTAAATATAATTACTGAAGATTTTGATAGTTTATTTACAGTATATATAACACATATTTGGTGTACATTTTTATATTTTATGTACGGTAGATAATATAAACTTACTGGAATTTTTGATATTTTACTTACAGTATGTAAAATGTATTTGTTGTTCTTTTAGTTATTATTATATGTACAATATATGAAATATATTTACTGTACTTTTTGATATTTTATGTACAGTATATAATATATATTTGGTGTTCTTTTGATATTTTATGTAAATTATATAAACTATACTAGGTGTAGTTTTTGATGTTTTACATAGAGTGTAATATATATTTACTGTCATTTTTGATATTTTATTTAGAATGTATAATATACATTTGGTGTAATTATTGATATTTTATGTACAGTATATTAAATATAATTACTGAAGATTTTGATAGTTTATTTACAGTATATATAACACATATTTGGTGTACTTTTTGATATTTTATGTACAGTAGATAATATATACTTACTGTACTTTTTGATATTTTATTTACAGTATATAAAATGTATTTGGTGTAGTTTTAGTTAACATTATATGTACAATATATGAAATATATTTACTGTACTTTTTGATATTTTATGTACAGTATATAATATATATTTGGTGTACTTTTGATATTTTATGTAAATTATATAATATATATTTGGTGTAGTTTTTGATATTTTTCATAGAGTGTAATATATATTTACTGTCATTTTTGATATTTTATTTAGAGTGTATAATATACCTTTGGTGTAATTATTGATATTTTATGTACAGTATATTAAATATAATTACTGAAGATTTTGATAGTTTATTTACAGTATATATTACGCATATTTGGTGTACTTTTTGATATTTTATGTACAGTAGATAATATATATTTACTGAAATTTTTGATATTTTATTTACAGTATGTAAAATATATTTCGTGTACTTTTAGTTAATATTATATGTACAATATATGAAAAATATTTACTGTACTTTCTGATATTTTATGTACAATATATAATATATATTTGGTGTACTTTTGATATTTTATGTAAATTATATAATATATATTTGGTGTAGTTTTTGATATTTTACATAGAGTGTAATATATATTTACTGTCATTTTTGATATTTTATTTAGACTGTATAATATACATTTGGTGTAATTTTTGATATTTTATGAACAGTATATTAAATATAATTACTGAAGATTTTGATAGTTTATTTACAGTATATATAACACATATTTGGTGTACTTTTTGATATTTTATGTACAGTAGATATTATATATTTACTGTAATTTTTGATATTATATTTACAGTATGTAAAATGTATTTGGTGTACTTTTAGTTAATATTACATGTACAATATATGAAATATATTTACTGTACTTTTTGATATTTTATGTACAGTATATAATATATATTTGGTGTACTTTTGATATTTTATGTAAATTATATAATATATATTTGGTGTAGTTTTTGATATTTTACATAGAGTGTAATATATATTTACTGTCATTTTTGATATTTTATTTAGAATGTATAACATACATTTGGTGTAATTTTTGATATTTTATGTACAGTGTGTTAAATATAATTACTGAAGATTTTGATAGTTTATTTACAGTATATATAACACATATTTGTTGTACTTTTTGATATTTTATGTGCAGTAGATAATATAAACTTACTGTAATTTTTGATATTTTACTTACAGTATGTAAAATGTATTTGGTGTGCTTTTAGTTAATTTTACATGTACAATCTATGAAATATATTTACTGTACTTTTTGATATTTTATGTACAGTATATAATATATATTTCGTGTACATTTGATATTTTATGTAAATTATTTAATATGTATTTGGTGTAGTTTTTGATATTTTACATAGAGTGTAATATATATTTACTGTCCTTTTTGATATTTTATTTAGAATGTATAATATACATTTGTTGTAATTTTTGATATTTTATGAACAGTATATTAAATATAATTACTGAAGATTTTGATAGTTTATTTACAGTATATATAACACATATTTGGTGTACTTTTTGATATTTTATGTACAATAGATAATATATACTTACTGTAATTTTTGATATTTTATTTACAGTATGTAAAATGTATTTGGTGTACTTTTAGTTATTATTATATGTACAATATATGAAATATATTTACTGTACTTTTTGATATTTTATGTACAGTATATAATATATATTTGGTGTACTTTTGATATTTTATGTAAATTAAATAATATATATTTGGTGTAGTTTTTGATATTTTACATTGAGTGTAATATATATTTACTGTCCTTTTTGATATTTTATTTAGAGTGTATAATATACATTTGGTGTAATTTTTGATATTTTATGTACAGTATATTAAATATAATTACTGAAGATTTTGATAGTTTATTACAGTATATATATATCCCATATTTGGTGTACTTTTTGATATTTTATGTACAGTAGATAATATATACTTACTGTAATTTTTGATATTTTATTTACAGTATGTAAATGTATTTGGTGTACTTTTAGTTAAAATTATATGTACAATATATGAAATATATTTACTGTACTTTTTGATATTTTATGTACAGTATATAATATATATTTGGTGTACTTTTGATATTTTATGTAAATTAAATAATATATATTTTGTGTAGTTTTTGATATTTTACATAGAGTGTAATATATATTTACTGTCCTTTTTGATATTTTATTTAGAGTGTATAATATATATTTGGTGTAATTTTTTATATTTTATGTACAGTATAATAAATATAATTACTGAAGATTTTGATAGTTTATTTACAGTATATATAACACATATTTGGTGTACTTTTTAATATTTAATGTACAGTAGATAATATATACTTACTGTAATTTTTTATATTTTATTTACAGTATGAAAAATGTATTTGTTGTACTTTTAGTTAATATTATATGTACAATATATGAAATATATTTACTGTACTTTTTGATATTTTATGTAGAGTATATAATATATATTTGGTGTACTTTTGATATTTTATGTAAATTATGTAATATATATTTGGTGTAGTTTTTGATATTTTACATAGAGTGTAATATATATTTACTGTCCTTTTTGATATTTTATTTAGAGTGTATAATATACGTATGGTGTAATTTTTGAAATTTTATGAACAGTATATTAAATATAATTACTGAAGATTTTGATAGTTTATTTACAGTATATATAACACATATTTGGTGTGCTTTTTGATATTTTATGTACAGTAGATAATATATACTTACTGTAAATTTTATATTTTATTTAGAGTATGTAAAATGTATTTGGTGTACTTTTAGTTAATATTATATGTACAATATATGAAATATATTTACTGTAATTTTTGATATTCTATGTACAGTAGATAATATATACTTACTGTAATTTTTTATATTTTATTTACAGTATGTAAAATGTATTTGGTGTACTTTTAGTTAATATTACATGTACAATATATCAAATATATTTACTGTACTTTTTGATATTTTATGTACAGTATATAATATATATTTGGTGTACTTTTGATATTTTATGTAAATTATATAATATATATTTGGTGTAGTATTTGATATTTTACATAGAGTGTAATATATATTTACTGTCATTTTTGATATTTTATTTAGAATGTATAATATACATTTGGTGTAATTTTTGATATTTTATGTACAGTATGTTAAATATAATTACTGAAGATTTTGATAGTTTATTTACAGTATATATAACACATATTTGTTGTACTTTTTGATACTTTATGTACAGTAGATAATATAAATTTACTGTAATTTTTGATATTTTATTTACAGTATGTAAAATGTATTTGGTGTGCTTTTAGTTAATATTACATGTACAATCTATGAAATATATTTACTGTACTTTTTGATATTTTTTGTACAGTATATAATATATATTTCGTGTACATTTGATATTTTATGTAAATTATATAATATATATTTGGTGTAGTTTTTGATATTTTACATAGAGTGTAATATATATTTACTGTCCTTTTTGATATTTTATTTAGAGTGTATAATATACATTTGTTGTAATTTTTGACATTTTATGAACAGTATATTAAATATAATTACTGAAGATTTTGATAGTTTATTTACAGTATATATAACTCATATTTGGTGTACTTTTTGATATTTTATGTACAGTAGATAATATATACTTACTGTAATTTTTGATATTTTATTTACAGTATGTAAAATGTATTTGGTGTACTTTTAGTTATTATTATATGTACAATATATGAAATATATTTACTGTACTTTTTGATATTTTATGTACAGTATATAATATATATTTGCTGTACTTTTGATATTTTATGTAAATTAAATAATATATATTTGGTGTAGTTTTTGATATTTTACATAGAGTGTAATATATATTTACTGTCCTTTTTGATATTTTATTTAGAGTGTATAATATACATTTGGTGTAATTTTTGATATTTTATGTACAGTATATTAAATATAATTACTGAAGATTTTGATAGTTTATTACAGTATATATATATCGCATATTTGGTGTACTTTTTGATATTTTATGTACAGTAAATAATATATACATACTGTAATTTTTGATATTTTATTTACAGTATGTAAAATGTATTTGGTGTACTTTTAGTTATTATTATATGTACAATATATGAAATATATTTACTGTACTTTTTGATATTTTATGTACAGTATATAATATATATTTGGTGTACTTTTGATATTTTATGTAAATTAAATAATATATATTTGGTGTAGTTTTTGATATTTTACATAGAGTGTAATATATATTTACTGTCCTTTTTGATATTTTATTTAGAGTGTATAATATACATTTGGTGTAATTTTTTATATTTTATGTACAGTATAATAAATATAATTACTGAAGATTTTGATAGTTTATTTACAGTATATATAACACATATTTGGTGTACTTTTTGATATTTTATGTACAGTAGATAATATATACTTACTGTAATTTTTGATATTTTATTTACTGTATGCAAAATGTATTTGGTGTACTTTTAGTTAATATTATATGTACAATATATGAAATATATTTACTGTACTTTTTGATATTTTATGTACAGTATATAATATATATTTGGTGTACTTTTGATATTTTATGTAAATTATATAATATATATTTGGTGTAGTTTTTGATATTTTACATAGAGTGAAATATATATTTACTGTCATTTTTTATATTTTATTTAGAGTGTATAATATACATTTGGTGTAATTTTTGATATTTTATGAACAGTATATTAAATATAATTACTGAAGATTTGGATAGTTCATTTACAGTATATATAACACCTATTTGGTGTACTTTTTGATATTTTATGTACAGTAGATTATATATACTTACTGGAAATTTTATATTTTATTTACAGTATGTAAAATGTATTTGGTGTAATTTTAGATAATATTATATGTACAATATATGAAATATATTTACTGTACTTTTTGATATTTAATGTACAGTAGATAATATATACTTACTGTAATTTTTTATATTTTATTAACAGTATGAAAAATGTATTTGGTGTACTTTTAGTTAATATTACATGTACAATATATGAAATATATTTACTGTACTTTTTGATATTTTATGTAGAGTATATAATATATATTTGGTGTACTTTTGATATTTTATGTAAATTATATAATATATATTTGGTGTAGTTTTTGATATTTTACATAGAGTGTAATATATATTTACTGTCCTTTTTGCTATTTTATTTAGAGTGTATAATATACGTTTGGTGTAATTTTTGATATTTTATGAACAGTATATTAAATATAATTATTGAAGACTTTGATAGTTTATTTACAGTATATATAACACATATTTGGTGTGCTTTTTGATATTTTATGTACAGTAGATAATATATACTTACTGTAATTTTATATTTTATTTACAGTATGTAAAATGTATTTGGTGTACTTTTAGTTAATATTATATGTACAATATATGAAATATATTTACTGTAATTTTTGATATTCTATGTACAGTAGATAATATATACTTACTGTAATTTTTTATATTTTATTTACAGTATGTAAAATGTATTTGGTGTACTTTTAGTTAATATTACATGTACAATATATGAAATGTATTTACTGTACTTTTTGTTATTTTATGTACAGTACATAATATATATTTGGTGTACTTTTGATGTTTTATGTAAATTATATAATATATATTTGGTGTAGTTTTTGATATTTTACATAGAGTGTAATATATATTTACTGTCATTTTTGATATTTTATTTAGAATGTATAATATACATTTGGTGTAATTTTTGATATTTTATGTACAGTATGTTAAATATAATTACTGAAGATTTTGATAGTTTATTTACAGTATATATAACACATATTTGTTGTACTTTTTGATATTTTATGTACAGTAGATAAAATAAACTTACTGTAATTTTTGATATTTTATTTACAGTATGTAAAATGTATTTGGTGTGCTTTTAGTTAATATTACATGTACAATCTATGAAATATATTTACTGTACTTTCTGATATTTTATGTACAGTATATAATATATATTTCGTGTATATTTGATATTTTATGTAAATTATATAATATATATTTGGTGTAGTTTTTGATATTTTACATAGAGTGTAATATATATTTACTGTCCTTTTTGATATTTTATTTAGAGTGTATAATATACATTTGTTGTAATTTTTGATATTTTATGAACAGTATATTAAATATAATTACTGAAGATTTTGATAGTTTATTTACAGTATATATAACACATATTTGGTGTACTTTTTGATATTTTATGTACAGTAATAATATATATTTACTGTAATTTTTGATAATTTATTTACAGTATGTAAAATGTATTTGGTGTACTTTTAGTTATTATTATATGTACAATATATGAAATATATTTACTGTACTTTTTGATATTTTATGTACAGTATATAATATATATTTGGTGTACTTTTGATATTTTTTGTAAATTAAATAATATATATTTGGTGTAGTTTTTGATATTTTACATGGAGTGTAATATATATTTACTGTCCTTTTTGATATTTTATTTAGAGTGTATAATATACATTTGGTGTAATTTTTGATATTTTATGTACAGTATATTAAATATAATTACTGAAGATTTTGATAGTTTATTACAGTATATATATATCCCATATTTGGTGTACTTTTTGATATTTTATGTACAGTAGATAATATATACTTACTGTAATTTTTGATATTTTATTTACAGTATGTAAAATGTATTTCGTGCACTTTTAGTTAATATTACATGTACAATATATGAAATATATTTACTGTACTTTTTGATATTTTATGTACAGTATATAATATATATTTGGTGTACTTATGATATTTTATGTAAATTAAATAATATATATTTGGTGTAGTTTTTGATATTTTACATAGAGTGTAATATATATTTACTGTCATTTTTGATATTTTATTTAGAGTGTATAATATACATTTGGTGTAATTTTTTATATTTTATGTACAGTATAATAAATATAATTACTGAAGATATTGATAGTTTATTTACAGTATATATAACACATATTTGGTGTACTTTTTGATATTTTATGTACAGTAGATAATATATACTTACTGTAATTTTTGATATTTTATTTACTCTATGCAAAATATATTTGTTGTACTTTTAGTTAATATTATATGTACAATATATGAAATATATTTACTGTACTTTTTGATATTTTATGTACAGTATATAATATATATTTGGTGTACTTTTGATATTTTATGTAAATTATATAATATATATTTGGTGTAGTTTTTGATATTTTACATAGAGTGAAATATATATTTACTGTCCTTTTTGATATTTTATTTAGAGTGTATAATATACATTTGGTGTAATTTTTGATATTTTATGAACAGTATAAAATATAATTACTGAAGATTTTGATAGTTCATTTACAGTATATATAACACCTATTTGGTGTACTTTTTGATATTTTATGTACAGTAGATTATATATACTTACTGGAATTTTTATATTTTATTTACAGTATGTAAAATGTATTTGGTGCAATTTTAGTTAATATTTATGTACAATATATGAAATATATTTACTGTACTTTTTGATATTTAATGTACAGTAGATAATATATACTTACTGTAATTTTTTATATTTTATTTACAGTATGAAAAATGCATTTGGTGTACTTTTAGTTAATATTATATGTACAATATATGAAATATATTTACTGTACTTTTTGATATTTTATGTAGAGTATATAATATATAATTGGTGTACTTTTGATATTTTATGTAAATTATATAATATATATTTGGTGTAGTTTTTGATATTTTACATAGAGTGTAACATATATTTACTGTCCTTTTCGATATTTTATTTAGAGTGTATAATATACGTTTGGTGTAATTTTTGATATTTTATGAACAGTATATTAAATATAATTACTGAAGATTTTGATAGTTTATTTACAGTATATATAACACATATTTGGTGTGCTTTTTGATATTTTATGTACAGTAGATAATATATACTTACTGTAAATTTTATATTTTATTTACAGTATGTAAAATGTATTTGGTGTAATTTTAGTTAATATTATATGTACAATATATGAAATATATTTACTGTAATTTTTGATGTTCTATGTACAGTAGATAATATATACTTATTGTAATTTTTGATATTTTATTTACAGTATGTAAAATATATTTGGTGTACTTTTAGTTATTATTATATGTACAATATATGAAATATATTTACTGTACTTTTTGATATTTTATGTACAGTATATAATATATATTTGGTGTACTTTTGATATTTTATGTAAATTAAATAATATATATTTGGTGTAGTTTTTGATATTTTACATAGAGTGTAATATATATTTACTGTCCTTTTTCATATTTTATTTAGGGTGTATAATATACATTTGGTGTAATTTTTGATATTTTATGTACAGTATATTAAATATAATTACTGAAGATTTTGATAGTTTATTACAGTATATATATATCCCATATTTGGTGTACTTTTTGATATTTTATGTACAGTAGATGATATATACTTACTGTAATTTTTGATATTTTATTTACAGTATGTAAAATGTATTTGGTGTACTTTTAGTTAATATTATATGTACAATATATGAAATATATTTACTGTACTTTTTGATATTTTATGTACAGTATATAATATATATTTGGTGTACTTTTGATATTTTATGTAAATTAAATAATATATATTTGGTGTAGTTTTTGATATTTTACATAGAGTGTAATATATATTTACTGTCATTTTTGATATTTTATTTAGAGTGTATAATATACATTTGGTGTAATTTTTTATATTTTATGTACAGTATAATAAATATAATTACTGAAGATTTTGATAGTTTATTTACAGTATATATAACACATATTTGGTGTACTTTTTGATATTTTATGTACAGTAGATTATATATACTTACTGGAATTTTTTATATTTTATTTACTGTATGTAAAATGTATTTGGTGTAATTTTAGTTAATATTATATGTACAATATATGAAATATATTTACTGTACTTTTTGATATTTAATGTACAGTTTATAATATATACTTACTGTAATTTTTTATATTTTATTTACAGTATGAAAAATGTATTTGGTGTACTTTTAGTTAATATTATATGTACAATATATGAAATATAATTACTGTACTTTTTGATATTTTATGTAGAGTATATAATATATATTTGGTGTACTTTTGATATTTTATGTAAATTATATAATATATATTTGGTGTAGTTTTTGATATTTTACATAGAGTGTAATATATATTTACTGTCCTTTTTGATATTTTATTTAGAGTGTATAATATACGTTTGGTGTAATTTTTGATATTTTATGAACAGTATATTAAATATAATTACTGAAGATTTTGATAGTTTATTTACAGTATATATAACACATATTTGGTGTACTTTTTGATATTTTATGTACAGTAGATAATATATACTTACTGTAAATTTTATATTTAATTTACAGTATATAAAATGTATTTGGTGTACTTTTAGTTAATATTATATGTACAATATATGAAATATATTTACTGTAATTTTTGATATTCTATGTACAGTAGATATATATACTTACTGTAATTTTTTATATTTTATTTACAGTATGTAAAATGTATTTGGTGTACTTTTAGTTAATATTACATGTACAATATATGAAATATATTTACTGTACTTTTTGATATTTTATGTACAGTATATAATATATATTTGGTGTACTTTTGATATTTTATGTAAATTATATAATATATATTTGGTGTAGTTTTTGATATTTTACATAGAATGTAATATATATTTACTGTCATTTTTGATATTTTATTTAGAATGTATAATATATATTTGGTGTAATTTTTGATATTTTATGTACAGTATGTTAAATATAATTACTGAAGATTTTGATAGTTTATTTACAGTATATATAACACATATTTGGTGTACTTTTTGATATTTTATGTACAGTATGTAATATATATTTACTGAATTTTTGAAATTTTATTTACAGTATATAAAATGTATTTGCTGTACTTTTAGTTAATATTATATGTACAATATAAGAAGCAAATTTACTGTAGTTTTTGATATTTTATGTACAGTATATACGATATATTTGGTGTCCTTTTGATATTTTATGTAAATTATATAATATATATTTGGTGTAGTTTTTGATATTTTACATAGGGTGTGTAATATATATTTACCGTCTTTTTGATATTTTCTTTACACTATATAATATACATTTGGTGTAATTTTTGATATTTTATCTACAGTAAATTAAATATAATTACTGTAGTTTTTGATAGTTTATTTACAGTATATATAACACATATTTGGTGTACATTTTGATATTTTATGTACAGTATGTAATATATATTTACTGTATTTTTCAAATTTTATTTACAGTATATCAAATGTATTTGGTCTACTTTTAGTTAATATTATATGTACAATATATGAAATATATTTACTGTACTTTTTGATATTTTATGTTCAGTATATAAGATATATTTGGTGTCCTTTTGATATTTTATGTCAATTATATAATATATATTTGGTGTAGTTTTGATATTTTACATAGAGTGTAATATATATTTACTGTAATTTTTGATATTTTATTTACAGCATATAATATACATTTAGTGTAATTTTTGATATTTTATGTACAGTATATTAAATATAATTACTGTAGTTTTTGATAGTTATTTACAGTATATGTAACACATATTTGGTGTACTTTTTGATATTTTATGTACAGTATGTAATATATATTTACTGTACTTTTTGATATTTTATTTACAGTATATAAAGTGTATTTGGTGAACTTTTAGTTAATATTATATGTACAATACATGAAACATATTTACTGTACTTTTTGATATTTTAAGTAAAGTATATAAGACATACTTGGTGTCCTTTTGATATTTTATGTAAATTATATAAGTTAAATTTGGTGTAGTTTTTGATATTTTACATAGGGTGTGTAATATATATTTACCGTCATTTTGATATTTTCTTTACACTATATAATATACATTTGGTGTAATTTTTGATATTTTATGTACAGTATATTAAATATAATTAGTGTAGTTTTGATAGTTTATTTACAGTATATATAACACATATTTGGTGTACTTTTTGATATTTTATGTACAGTATGTAATATATATTTACTGTACTTTTTGATATTTTATTTACAGTATATAAAATGTATTTGGTGTACTTTTAGTTATTATTATATGTACAATATATGAAACATATTTACTGTAATTTTTGATATTGTATGTACAGTATATAATATATATTTGGTGTACTTTTGATATTTTATGTAAATTATATAATATATACTTGGTGTAGTTTTTGATATTTTACATAGTGTGTGTCATATATATTCACTGTCCTTTTTGATATTTTATTTACGGTATATAATATACATTTGGTTTGATATTTTACATAGAGTGTAATATATATTTACTGTCATTTTTGATATTTTATTTAGAGTGTATAATATAACTTTGGTGTAATTATTGATATTTTATGTACAGTATATAAAATATAATTACTGAAGATTTTGATAGTTTATTTACAGTATATATTACGCATATTTGGTGTACTTCTTGATATTTTATGTACAGTAGATAATATATATTTACTGTAATTTTTGATATTTTATTTACAGTATGTAAAATATATTTCGTGTACTTTTAGTTAATATTATATGTACAATATATGAAATATATTTACTGTACTTTCTGATATTTTATGTACATTATATAATATATATTTGGTGTACTTTTGATATTTTATGTAAATTATATAATATATATTTGGTGTAGTTTTTGATATTTTACATAGAGTGTAATATATATTTACTGTCCTTTTTGATATTTTATTTAGAGTGTATAATATACATTTGTTGTAATTATTGATATTTTATGTACAGTATATTAAATATAATTACTGAAGATTTTGATAGTTTATTTACAGTATATATAACACATATTTGGTGTACTTTTTGATATTTTATGTACAGTAGATAATATATACTTACTGTAATTTTTCATATTTTATTTACAGTATGTAAAATGTATTTGGTGTACTTTTAGTTAATATTATATGTACAATATATGAAATATATTTACTGTACATTTTGATATTTTATGTACTGTATATAATATATATTTGGTGTACTTTTGATATTTTATGTAAATTATATAATATATATTTGGTGTAATTTTTGATATTTTACATAGGGTGTGTAATATATATTTACTGTACTTTTTGATATTTTCTTTACAGTATATAATATACATTTGGTTTAATTTTTGATATTTTATGTACATTATGTAATATATATTTACTGTACTTTTTGATATATTATTTACAGTATAGAAAATGTATTTTGTGTAGTTTTAGTTAATATTATATCTACAATATATGAAATAAAGTTACTGTACTTTTTGATATTTTATGTACAGTATATAATAAATATTTGGTGTACTTTTGATATTTTACGTACAGTATGTAATATATATTTACTGTACTTTTTGATATTTTATTTACAGTATATAAAATGTATTTGGTGTACTTTTAGTTAATATTATATATACAATATATGAAATATATTTACTGTACTTTTTGATATTTTATGTACAGTATACAAGATATATTTGCTGTCCTTTTGATATTTTATATAGATTATATAATATATATTTGGTGTAGTTTTTGATGTTTTACATATGGTGTGTAATATATATTTAATGTACTTTTTGATATTTTATTTACAGTATATAAAATGTATTTGGTGTAGTTTTAGTTAATATTATATGTACAATATATGAAATATATTTACTCTACTTTTGATATTTTATGTAGAGTATATAATATATATTTGGTGTACTTTTGATATTTTATGTAAATTATATAATATATATTTGGTGTAGTATTTGATATTTTACATAGAGTGTAATATATATTTACTGTCATTTTTGATATTTTATTTAGAGTGTATAAAATACATTTGGTGTAATTTTTGATATTTAATGTACAGTTTATTAATATAATTACTGAAGATTTTGATAGTTTATTTACAGTATATATAACACGTATTTGGTGTACTTTTTGATATTTTATGTACAGTAGATAATATATACTTACTGTAATTTTTTATATTTTATTTACCGTATGTAAAATGTATTTGTTGTACTTTTAGTTAACATTATATGTACAATATATGAAATATATTTACTGTACTTTTTGATATTTTATGTACAGTATATAATGTATATTTGGTGTACTTTTGATATTTTATGTAAATTATATAATATATATTTGGTGTAGTTTTTGATATTTTACATAGAGTGTAATATATATTTACTGTCCTTTTTGATATTTTATTTAGTGTGTATAATATACATTTGGTGTAATTTTTGATATTTTATGTACAGTATATTAAATATAATTACTGAAGATTTTGATAATTTATTTACAGTATATATAACACATATTTGGTGTACCTTTTGATATTTTATGTACAGTAGATAATATATATTTACTGTAATTTTTGATATTTTATTTACAGTATATAAAATATATTTGGTGTACTTTTAGTTAATATTATATGTACAATATATGAAATATATTTACTGTACTTTTTGATATTTTATGTACAGTATATAATATATATTTGGTGTACTTTTGTTATTCTATGTAAATTATATAATATATATTTGGTGTAGTTTTTGATATTTTACATAGAGTATAATATATATTTACTGTCCTTTTTGATATTTTATTTAGAGTGTATAATATACATTTGGTGTAATTTTTGATATTTTATGTACAGTATATTAAATATAATTACTGAAGATTTTGATAGTTTATTTACAGTATATATAATACATATTTGGTGTACTTTTTGATATTTTATGTACGGTAGATAATATATACTTACTGTAATTTTTGATATTTTATTTACAGTATGTAAAATGTATTTGTTGTTCTTTTAGTTAATATTATATGTACAATATATGAAATATATTTACTGTACTTTTTGATATTTTATGTACAGTATATAATATATATTTGGTGTACTTTTGATATTTTATGTAAATTATATAATATATATTTGGTGTAGTTTTTGATATTTTACATAGAATGTAATATATATTTACTGTCGTTTTTGATATTTTATTTAGGATGTATAATATACATTTGGTGTAATTTTTGATATTTTATGTACAGTATATTAAATATAATACTGAAGATTTTGATAGTTTATTTACAGTATATATAACACATATTTGGTGTACTTTTTGATATTTTATGTACAGTAGATAATATACATTTACTATAATTTTTGATATTTTCTATACAGTATATAAAATGTATTTGGTGTACTTTTAGTTAATATTATATGTACAATATAAGAAATATATTTTCTGTACTTTTTGATATTTTATGTACAGTATATAATATATATTTGGTGTACTTTTGATATTTCATGTAAATTACATATTATATATTTGGTGTAGTTTTTGATATTTTACATAGAGTGTAATATATATTTACTGTCATTTTTGATATTTTATTTAGACTGTATAATATACATTTGGTGTAATTTTTGATATTTTATGAACAGTATATTAAATATAATTACTGAAGATTTTGATAGTTTATTTACAGTATATATAACAAATATTTGGTGTACTTTTTGATATTTTATGTACAGTAGATAATATATACTTACTGAAATTTTTCATATTTTATTTACAGTATGTAAAATGTATTTGGTGTACTTTTAGTTAATATCATATGTACAATATATGAAATATATTTACTGTACATTTTGATATTTTATGTACAGTATATAATATATATTTGGTGTGCTTTTGATATTTTATGTAAATTATATAATATATATTTGGTGTAGTTTTTGATATTTTACATAGGGTGTGTAATATATATTTACTGTACTTTTTGATATTTTATTTACAGTATATAATATACATTTGGTGTAATTTTTGATATTTTATGTACATTATGTAATATATATTTACTGTACTTTTTGATATATTATTTACAGTATATAAAATGTATTTTGTGTAGTTTTAGTTAATATTATATGTACAATATATGAAATAAAGTTACTGTACTTTTTGATATATTATGTACAGTATATAATAAATATTTGGTGTACTTTTGATATTTTACATACAGTATGTAATATATATTTACTGTACTTTTTGATATTTTATTTACAGTATATAAAATGTATTTGGTGTACTTTTAGTTAATATTATATATACAATGTATGAAATATATTTACTGTACTTTTTGATATTTTATGTACAGTATACAAGATATATTTGCTGTCCTTTTGATATTTTATGTAAATTATATAATATAAATTTGGTGTAGTTTTTGATGTTTTACATAGGGTGTGTAATATATATTTAATGTACTTTGTGATATTTTATTTACAGTATATAAAATGTATTTGGTGTAGTTTTAGTTAATATTATATGTACAATATATGAAATATATTTTCTGTACTATTTGATATTTTATGTACAGTATATAATATATATTTGGTGTACTTTTGATATTTTATGTAAATTATATAATATATATTTGGTGTAGTTTTTGATATTTTACATAGAGTGTAATATATATTTACTGTCAATTTTGATATTTTATTTAGGGTGTATAATATACATTTGGTGTAATTTTTGATATTTTATGTACAGTTTATTAAATATAATTACTGAAGGTTTTGATAGTTTATTTACAGTATATATAACACATATTTGGTGTACTTTTTGATATTTTATGTACAGTAGATAATATATACTTACTGTAAATTTTTATATTTTATTTACCGTATGTAAAATGTATTTGTTGTACTTTTAGTTAATATTATATGTACAATATATGAAATATATTTACTGTACTTTTTGATATTTTATGTACAGTATATAATATATATTTGGTGTACTTTTGATATTTTATGTAAATTATATAATATATATTTGGTGTAGTTTTTGATATTTTACATAGAGTGTAATATATATTTACTGTCATTTTTGATATTTTATTTAGAGTGTATAATATACCTTTGGTGTAATTATTGATATTTTATGTACAGTATATTAAATATAATTACTGAAGATTTTGATAGTTTATTTACAGTATATATTACGCATATTTGGTGTTCTTTTTGATATTTTATGTACAGTAGATAATATATATTTACTGAAATTTTTGATATTTTATTTACAGTATGTAAAATATATTTCGTGTACTTTTAGTTAATATTATATGTACAATATATGAAAAATATTTACTGTACTTTCTGATATTTTATGTACAATATATAATATATATTTGGTGTACTTTTGATATTTTATGTAAATTATATAATATATATTTGGTGTAGTTTTTGATATTTTTCATAGAGTGTAATATATATTTACTGTCATTTTTGATATTTTATTTAGACTGTATAATATACATTTGGTGTAATTTTTGATATTTTATGAACAGTATATTAAATATAATTACTGAAGATTTTGATAGTTTATTTACAGTATATATAACACATATTTGGTGTACTTTTTGATATTTTATGTACAGTAGATATTATATATTTACTGTAATTTTTGATATTATATTTACAGTATGTAAAATGTATTTGGTGTACTTTTAGTTAATATTACATGTACAATATATGAAATATATTTACTGTACTTTTTGATATTTTATGTACAGTATATAATATATATTTGGTGTACTTTTGATATTTTATGTAAATTATATAATATATATTTGGTGTAGTTTTTGATATTTTACATAGAGTGTAATATATATTTACTGTCATTTTTGATATTTTATTTAGAATGTATAACATACATTTGGTGTAATTTTTGATATTTTATGTACAGTATGTTAAATATAATTACTGAAGATTTTGATAGTTTATTTACAGTATATATAACACATATTTGTTGTACTTTTTGATATTTTATGTGCAGTAGATAATATAAACTTACTGTAATTTTTGATATTTTACTTACAGTATGTAAAATGTATTTGGTGTGCTTTTAGTTAATTTTACATGTACAATCTATGAAATATATTTACTGTACTTTTTGATATTTTATGTACAGTATATAATATATATTTCGTGTACATTTGATATTTTATGTAAATTATTTAATATGTATTTGGTGTAGTTTTTGATATTTTACATAGAGTGTAATATATATTTACTGTCCTTTTTGATATTTTATTTAGAATGTATAATATACATTTGTTGTAATTTTTGATATTTTATGAACAGTATATTAAATATAATTACTGAAGATTTTGATAGTTTATTTACAGTATATATAACACATATTTGGTGTACTTTTTGATATTTTATGTACAATAGATAATATATACTTACTGTAATTTTTGATATTTTATTTACAGTATGTAAAATGTATTTGGTGTACTTTTAGTTATTATTATATGTACAATATATGAAATATATTTACTGTACTTTTTGATATTTTATGTACACTATATAATATATATTTGGTGTACTTTTGATATTTTATGTAAATTAAATAATATATATTTGGTGTAGTTTTTGATATTTTACATTGAGTGTAATATATATTTACTGTCCTTTTTGATATTTTATTTAGAGTGTATAATATACATTTGGTGTAATTTTTGATATTTTATGTACAGTATATTAAATATAATTACTGAAGATTTTGATAGTTTATTACAGTATATATATATCCCATATTTGGTGTACTTTTTGATATTTTATGTACAGTAGATAATATATACTTACTGTAATTTTTGATATTTTATTTACAGTATGTAAATGTATTTGGTGTACTTTTAGTTAAAATTATATGTACAATATATGAAATATATTTACTGTACTTTTTGATATTTTATGTACAGTATATAATATATATTTGGTGTACTTTTGATATTTTATGTAAATTAAATAATATATATTTTGTGTAGTTTTTGATATTTTACATAGAGTGTAATATATATTTACTGTCCTTTTTGATATTTTATTTAGAGTGTATAATATATATTTGGTGTAATTTTTTATATTTTATGTACAGTATAATAAATATAATTACTGAAGATTTTGATAGTTTATTTACAGTATATATAACACATATTTGGTGTACTTTTTAATATTTAATGTACAGTAGATAATATATACTTACTGTAATTTTTTATATTTTATTTACAGTATGAAAAATGTATTTGTTGTACTTTTAGTTAATATTATATGTACAATATATGAAATATATTTACTGTACTTTTTGATATTTTATGTAGAGTATATAATATATATTTGGTGTACTTTTGATATTTTATGTAAATTATGTAATATATATTTGGTGTAGTTTTTGATATTTTACATAGAGTGTAATATATATTTACTGTCCTTTTTGATATTTTATTTAGAGTGTATAATATACGTATGGTGTAATTTTTGATATTTTATGAACAGTATATTAAATATAATTACTGAAGATTTTGATAGTTTATTTACAGTATATATAACACATATTTGGTGTGCTTTTTGATATTTTATGTACAGTAGATAATATATACTTACTGTAAATTTTATATTTTATTTAGAGTATGTAAAATGTATTTGGTGTACTTTTAGTTAATATTATATGTACAATATATGAAATATATTTACTGTAATTTTTGATATTCTATGTACAGTAGATAATATATACTTACTGTAATTTTTTATATTTTATTTACAGTATGTAAAATGTATTTGGTGTACTTTTAGTTAATATTACATGTACAATATATCAAATATATTTACTGTACTTTTTGATATTTTATGTACAGTATATAATATATATTTGGTGTACTTTTGATATTTTATGTAAATTATATAATATATATTTGGTGTAGTATTTGATATTTTACATAGAGTGTAATATATATTTACTGTCATTTTTGATATTTTATTTAGAATGTATAATATACATTTGGTGTAATTTTTGATATTTTATGTACAGTATGTTAAATATAATTACTGAAGATTTTGATAGTTTATTTACAGTATATATAACACATATTTGTTGTACTTTTTGATACTTTATGTACAGTAGATAATATAAATTTACTGTAATTTTTGATATTTTATTTACAGTATGTAAAATGTATTTGGTGTGCTTTTAGTTAATATTACATGTACAATCTATGAAATATATTTACTGTACTTTTTGATATTTTTTGTACAGTATATAATATATATTTCGTGTACATTTGATATTTTATGTAAATTATATAATATATATTTGGTGTAGTTTTTGATATTTTACATAGAGTGTAATATATATTTACTGTCCTTTTTGATATTTTATTTAGAGTGTATAATATACATTTGTTGTAATTTTTGACATTTTATGAACAGTATATTAAATATAATTACTGAAGATTTTGATAGTTTATTTACAGTATATATAACTCATATTTGGTGTACTTTTTGATATTTTATGTACAGTAGATAATATATAATTACTGTAATTTTTGATATTTTATTTACAGTATGTAAAATGTATTTGGTGTACTTTTAGTTATTATTATATGTAAAATATATGAAATATATTTACTGTACTTTTTGATATCTTATGTACAGTATATAATATATATTTGCTGTACTTTTGATATTTTATGTAAATTAAATAATATATATTTGGTGTAGTTTTTGATATTTTACATAGAGTGTAATATATATTTACTGTCCTTTTTGATATTTTATTTAGAGTGTATAATATACATTTGGTGTAATTTTTGATATTTTATGTACAGTATATTAAATATAATTACTGAAGATTTTGATAGTTTATTACAGTATATATATATCGCATATTTGGTGTACTTTTTGATATTTTATGTACAGTAAATAATATATACATACTGTAATTTTTGATATTTTATTTACAGTATGTAAAATGTATTTGGTGTACTTTTAGTTATTATTATATGTACAATATATGAAATATATTTACTGTACTTTTTGATATTTTATGTACAGTATATAATATATATTTGGTGTACTTTTGATATTTTATGTAAATTAAATAATATATATTTGGTGTAGTTTTTGATATTTTACATAGAGTGTAATATATATTTACTGTCCTTTTTGATATTTTATTTAGAGTGTATAATATACATTTGGTGTAATTTTTTATATTTTATGTACAGTATAATAAATATAATTACTGAAGATGTTGATAGTTTATTTACAGTATATATAACACATATTTGGTGTACTTTTTGATATTTTATGTACAGTAGATAATATATACTTACTGTAATTTTTGATATTTTATTTACTGTATGCAAAATGTATTTGGTGTACTTTTAGTTAATATTATATGTACAATATATGAAATATATTTACTGTACTTTTTGATATTTTATGTACAGTATATAATATATATTTGGTGTACTTTTGATATTTTATGTAAATTATATAATATATATTTGGTATAGTTTTTGATATTTTACATAGAGTGAAATATATATTTACTATCCTTTTTTATATTTTATTTAGAGTGTATAATATACATTTGGTGTAATTTTTGATATTTTATGAACAGTATATTAAATATAATTACTGAAGATTTGGATAGTTCATTTACAGTATATATAACACCTATTTGGTGTACTTTTTGATATTTTATGTACAGTAGATTATATATACTTACTGGAAATTTTATATTTTATTTACAGTATGTAAAATGTATTTGGTGTAATTTTAGATAATATTATATGTACAATATATGAAATATATTTACTGTACTTTTTGATATTTAATGTACAGTAGATAATATATACTTACTGTAATTTTTTATATTTTATTAACAGTATGAAAAATGTATTTGGTGTACTTTTAGTTAATATTACATGTACAATATATGAAATATATTTACTGTACTTTTTGATATTTTATGTAGAGTATATAATATATATTTGGTGTACTTTTGATATTTTATGTAAATTATATAATATATATTTGGTGTAGTTTTTGATATTTTACATAGAGTGTAATATATATTTACTGTCCTTTTTGCTATTTTATTTAGAGTTTATAATATACGTTTGGTGTAATTTTTGATATTTTATGAACAGTATATTAAATATAATTATTGAAGACTTTGATAGTTTATTTACAGTATATATAACACATATTTGGCGTGCTTTTTGATATTTTATGTACAGTAGATAATATATACTTACTGTAATTTTATATTTTATTTACAGTATGTAAAATGTATTTGGTGTACTTTTAGTTAATATTATATGTACAATATATGAAATATATTTACTGTAATTTTTGATATTCTATGTACAGTAGATAATATATACTTACTGTAATTTTTTATATTTTATTTACAGTATGTAAAATGTATTTGGTGTACTTTTAGTTAATATTACATGTACAATATATGAAATGTATTTACTGTACTTTTTGTTATTTTATGTACAGTACATAATATATATTTGGTGTACTTTTGATGTTTTATGTAAATTATATAATATATATTTGGTGTAGTTTTTGATATTTTACATAGAGTGTAATATATATTTACTGTCATTTTTGATATTTTATTTAGAATGTATAATATACATTTGGTGTAATTTTTGATATTTTATGTACAGTATGTTAAATATAATTACTGAAGATTTTGATAGTTTATTTACAGTATATATAACACATATTTGGTGTACTTTTTGATATTTTATGTACAGTAATAATATATATTTACTGTAATTTTTGATAATTTATTTACAGTTTGTAAAATGTATTTGGTGTACTTTTAGTTATTATTATATGTACAATATATGAAATATATTTACTGTACTTTTTGATATTTTATGTACAGTATATAATATATATTTGGTGTACTTTTGATATTTTTTGTAAATTAAATAATATATATTTGGTGTAGTTTTTGATATTTTACATGGAGTGTAATATATATTTACTGTCCTTTTTGATATTTTATTTAGAGTGTATAATATACATTTGGTGTAATTTTTGATATTTTATGTACAGTATATTAAATATAATTACTGAAGATTTTGATAGTTTATTACAGTATATATATATCCCATATTTGGTGTACTTTTTGATATTTTATGTACAGTAGATAATATATACTTACTGTAATTTTTGATATTTTATTTACAGTATGTAAAATGTATTTGGTGCACTTTTAGTTAATATTACATGTACAATATATGAAATATATTTACTGTACTTTTTGATATTTTATGTACAGTATATAATATATATTTGGTGTACTTATGATATTTTATGTAAATTAAATAATATATATTTGGTGTAGTTTTTGATATTTTACATAGAGTGTAATATATATTTACTGTCATTTTTGATATTTTATTTAGAGTGTATAATATACATTTGGTGTAATTTTTTATATTTTATGTACAGTATAATAAATATAATTACTGAAGATATTGATAGTTTATTTACAGTATATATAACACATATTTGGTGTACTTTTTGATATTTTATGTACAGTAGATAATATATACTTACTGTAATTTTTGATATTTTATTTACTCTATGCAAAATATATTTGTTGTACTTTTAGTTAATATTATATGTACAATATATGAAATATATTTACTGTACTTTTTGATATTTTATGTACAGTATATAATATATATTTGGTGTACTTTTGATATTTTATGTAAATTATATAATATATATTTGGTGTAGTTTTTGATATTTTACATAGAGTGAAATATATATTTACTGTCCTTTTTGATATTTTATTTAGAGTGTATAATATACATTTGGTGTAATTTTTGATATTTTATGAACAGTATAAAATATAATTACTGAAGATTTTGATAGTTCATTTACAGTATATATAACACCTATTTGGTGTACTTTTTGATATTTTATGTACAGTAGATTATATATACTTACTGGAATTTTTATATTTTATTTAGAGTATGTAAAATGTATTTGGTGCAATTTTAGTTAATATTTATGTACAATATATGAAATATATTTACTGTACTTTTTGATATTTAATGTACAGTAGATAATATATACTTACTGTAATTTTTTATATTTTATTTACAGTATGAAAAATGCATTTGGTGTACTTTTAGTTAATATTATATGTACAATATATGAAATATATTTACTGTACTTTTTGATATTTTATGTAGAGTATATAATATATAATTGGTGTACTTTTGATATTTTATGTAAATTATATAATATATATTTGGTGTAGTTTTTGATATTTTACATAGAGTGTAACATATATTTACTGTCCTTTTCGATATTTTATTTAGAGTGTATAATATACGTTTGGTGTAATTTTTGATATTTTATGAACAGTATATTAAATATAATTACTGAAGATTTTGATAGTTTATTTACAGTATATATAACACATATTTGGTGTGCTTTTTGATATTTTATGTACAGTAGATAATATATACTTACTGTAAATTTTATATTTTATTTACAGTATGTAAAATGTATTTGGTGTAATTTTAGTTAATATTATATGTACAATATATGAAATATATTTACTGTAATTTTTGATGTTCTATGTACAGTAGATAATATATACTTATTGTAATTTTTGATATTTTATTTACAGTATGTAAAATGTATTTGGTGTACTTTTAGTTATTATTATATGTACAATATATGAAATATATTTACTGTACTTTTTGATATTTTATGTACAGTATATAATATATATTTGGTGTACTTTTGATATTTTATGTAAATTAAATAATATATATTTGGTGTAGTTTTTGATATTTTACATAGAGTGTAATATATATTTACTGTCCTTTTTCATATTTTATTTAGGGTGTATAATATACATTTGGTGTAATTTTTGATATTTTATGTACAGTATATTAAATATAATTACTGAAGATTTTGATAGTTTATTACAGTATATATATATCCCATATTTGGTGTACTTTTTGATATTTTATGTACAGTAGATGATATATACTTACTGTAATTTTTGATATTTTATTTACAGTATGTAAAATGTATTTGGTGTACTTTTAGTTAATATTATATGTACAATATATGAAATATATTTACTGTACTTTTTGATATTTTATGTACAGTATATAATATATATTTGGTGTACTTTTGATATTTTATGTAAATTAAATAATATATATTTGGTGTAGTTTTTGATATTTTACATAGAGTGTAATATATATTTACTGTCATTTTTGATATTTTATTTAGAGTGTATAATATACATTTGGTGTAATTTTTTATATTTTATGTACAGTATAATAAATATAATTACTGAAGATTTTGATAGTTTATTTACAGTATATATAACACATATTTGGTGTACTTTTTGATATTTTATGTACAGTAGATTATATATACTTACTGGAATTTTTTATATTTTATTTACTGTATGTAAAATGTATTTGGTGTAATTTTAGTTAATATTATATGTACAATATATGAAATATATTTACTGTACTTTTTGATATTTAATGTACAGTAGATAATATATACTTACTGTAATTTTTTATATTTTATTTACAGTATGAAAAATGTATTTGGTGTACTTTTAGTTAATATTATATGTACAATATATGAAATATAATTACTGTACTTTTTGATATTTTATGTAGAGTATATAATATATATTTGGTGTACTTTTGATATTTTATGTAAATTATATAATATATATTTGGTGTAGTTTTTGATATTTTACATAGAGTGTAATATATATTTACTGTCCTTTTTGATATTTTATTTAGAGTGTATAATATACGTTTGGTGTAATTTTTGATATTTTATGAACAGTATATTAAATATAATTACTGAAGATTTTGATAGTTTATTTACAGTATATATAACACATATTTGGTGTACTTTTTGATATTTTATGTACAGTAGATAATATATACTTACTGTAAATTTTATATTTAATTTACAGTATATAAAATGTATTTGGTGTACTTTTAGTTAATATTATATGTACAATATATGAAATATATTTACTGTAATTTTTGATATTCTATGTACAGTAGATATATATACTTACTGTAATTTTTTATATTTTATTTACAGTATGTAAAATGTATTTGGTGTACTTTTAGTTAATATTACATGTACAATATATGAAATATATTTACTGTACTTTTTGATATTTTATGTACAGTATATAATATATATTTGGTGTACTTTTGATATTTTATGTAAATTATATAATATATATTTGGTGTAGTTTTTGATATTTTACATAGAATGTAATATATATTTACTGTCATTTTTGATATTTTATTTAGAATGTATAATATATATTTGGTGTAATTTTTGATATTTTATGTACAGTATGTTAAATATAATTACTGAAGATTTTGATAGTTTATTTACAGTATATATAACACATATTTGGTGTACTTTTTGATATTTTATGTACAGTAGATAATATATACTTACTGTAATTTTTGATATTTTATTTACAGTATGTAAAATGTATTTGGTGTGCTTTTAGTTAATATTACATGTACAATCTATGAAATATATTTACTGTACTTTTTGATATTTTATGTACAGTATATAATATATATTTCGTGTACATTTGATATTTTATGTAAATTATATAATATATATTTGGTGTAGTTTTTGATATTTTACATAGAGTGTAATATATATTTACTGTCCTTTTTGATATTTTATTTAGAGTGTATAATATACATTTGTTGTAATTTTTGATATATTATGAACAGTATATTAAATATAATTACTGAAGATTTTGATAGTTTATTTACAGTATATATAACACATATTCGGTGTACTTTTTGATATTTAATGTACAGTAGATAATATATACTTACTGTAATTTTTGATATTTTATTTACAGTATGTAAAATGTATTTGGTGTACTTAGTTATTATTATATGTACAATATATGAAATATATTTTCTGTCCTTTTTGATATTTTATTTAGAGTGTATAATATACATTTGGTGTAATTTTTGATATTTTATGAACAGTATATTAAATATAATTACTGAAGATTTTGATAGTTTATTTACAGTATATATAACACATATTTGGTGTACTTTTTGATACTTTATGTACAGTAGATAATATATACTTACTGTAATTTTTTATATTTTATTTACAGTATGTAAAATGTATTTGGTGTACTTTTAGTTAATATTATATGTACAATATGTGAAATATATTTACTGTACTTTTTGATATTTTATGTACAGGAGATAATATAAACTTACTGTAATTTTTTATATGTTATTTACAGTATGTAAAATGTATTTGGTGTACTTTTAGTTAATATTATATGTACAACATATGAAATATATTTACTGTACTTTTTGATACTTTATGTACAGTATATAATATATATTTGGTGTACTTTTTATATTTTATGTAAATTATATAATATATATTTGGTGTAGTTTTTGATATTTTACATAGAGTGTAATATATATTTACTGTCCTTTTTGATATTTTATTTAGAGTGTATAATATACATTTGGTGTAATTTTTGATATTTTTTGAACAGTATATTAAATATAATTACTGAAGATTTTGATAGTTTATTTACAGTATATAGAACACATATTTGGTGTACTTTTTCATATTTTATGTACAGTAGATAATATATACTTACTGTAATTTTTTATATGTTATTTACACTATGTAAAATGTATTTGTTGTACTTTTAGTTAATATTATATGTACAACATATGAAATATATTTACTGTACTTTTTGATATTTTATGTACAGTATATAATATATATTTGGTGTACTTTTTATATTTTATGTAAATTATATAATATATATTTGGTGTAGTTTTTGATATTTTACATAGGGTGTGTAAGATATATTTACTGTACTTTTTGATATTTTATTTACAGTAAATAATATTCATTTGGTGTAATTTTTGATATTATATGTACAGTATATTAAATATAATTACTGAAGATTTGATAGTTTATTTACAGTATATATAACACATATTTGGTGTACTTTTTGGTATTTTAAGTACAGTAGATAATATATACTTACTGTAATTTTTTATATTTTATTTACAGCATGTAAAATGTATTTGGTGTACTTTTAGTTAATATTATATGTCCAATATATCAAATATATTTACTGTACTTTTTGATATTTTATGTACGGTATATAATATATATTTGGTGTACTTTTGATATTTTATGTAAGTTATATAATATATATTTGGTGTAGTTTTTGATATTTTACATAGAGTGTAATATATATTTACTGTCCTTTTTGATATTTTATTTAGAGTGTATAATATACATTTGGTGTAATTTTTGATATTTTATGAACAGTATATTAAATATAATTACTGAAGATTTTGAAAGTTTATTTACAGTATATATAACACATATTTGGTGTACTTTTTGATATTTTATGTACAGTAGATAATATATACTTAATGTAATTTTTGATATTTTATTTACAGTATGTAAAATGTATTTGGTGTACTTTTAGTTAATATTATATGTACTATATATGAAATACATTTACTGTACTATTTGATATATTATGTACAGTAGATAATATATACTTACTGTAATTTTTGATATTTTATTTACAGTATGTAAAATGTATTTGGTGGACTTTTAATTAATATTATATGTACAGTATATGAAATATATTTACTGTACTTTTTGATATTTTATGTACAGTATATAATATATATTTGGTGTACTTTTGATATTTTATGTAAATTATATAATATATATTTGGTGTAGTTTTTGATATTTTACATAGAGTGTAACATATATTTACTGTCATTTTTGATATATTATTTATAGTGTATAATGTACATTTGGTGTAATTTTTGATATTTTATGTACAGTATATTAAATATAATTACTGAAGATATTGATAGTTTATTTACAGTATATATAACACATATTTGGTGTACTTTTTGATATTTTATGTACAGTAGATAATATATACTTACTGTAATTTTTGATATTTTATTTACAGTATGTAAAATGTATTTGGTGAACTTTATTTAATATTATATGTACAATATATGAAATATATTTACTGTACTTTTTGATATTTTATGTACAGTAGATAATATATACTTACTGTAATTTTTGATATTTTATTTACAGTGTGTGAAATGTATTTGGTGTACTTTATTTAATATTATATGTACAATATATGAAATATATTTACTGTACTTTTTGATATTTTATGTACAGTATATAATATATATTTCGTGTACTTTTGATATTTTATGTAAATTATATAATATATATTTGGTGTAGTTTTTGATATTTTACATAGAGTGTAATATATATTTACTGTCCTTTTTGATATTTTATTTAGAATGTATAATATATATTTGGTGTAATTTTTGATATTTTATGAACAGTATATTAAATATAATTACTGAAGATTTTGATAGTTTATTTACAGTATATATAACACATATTTGGAGTACTTTTTGATATTTTATGTACAGTAGATAATATATACTTACTGTAATTTTTTATATTTTATTTACAGTATGTAAAATGTATTTGTTGTACTTTTAGTTAATATTATATGTACAAAATATGAAATATATTTACTGTACTTTTTGATATTTTATGTACAGTAGTTAATATATACTTACTGTAATTTTTGATATTTTATTTACAGTATGTAAAATGTATTTGGTGTACTTTTAGTTAATATTATATGTACAATATATGAAATATATTTACTGTACTTCTTGATATTTTATGTACAGTATATAATATATATTTGGTGTATTTTGATATTTTATGTAAATTATATAATATATACTTGGTGTAGTTTTTGATATTTTACATAGAGTGTAATATATAATTACTGTCCTTTTTGATATTTTATTTAGAGTGTATAATATACATTTGGTGTAATTTTTTATATTTTATGAACAGTATATTAAATATAATTACTGAAGATTTTGATAGTTTATTTACAGTATATATAACACATATTTGGTGTACTTTTTGATAGTTTACGTACAGTAGATAATATATACTTACTGTAATTATTTATATTTTATTTACAGTATTTAAAATGTATTTGTTGTACTTTTAGTTAATATTATATGTACAATATATGAAATATATTTACTGTACTTTTTGATATTTTATGTACAGTAGATAATATATACTTACAGTAATTTTTGATATTTTATTTACAGTATGTAAAATGTATTTTGTGTACTTTTAGTTAATATTATATGTACAATATATGTAATATATTTACTGTACTTTTTGATACTTTATATACAGTATATAATATATATTTGGTGTACTTTTGATATTTTATGTAAATTATATAATATATAATTGGTGTAGTTTTTCATATTTTACATAGAGTGTAATATATATTTACTGTCCTTTTTGATATTTTATTTACAGTGTATAATATACATTTGGTGTAATTTTTGATATTTTATGAACAGTATATTAAATATAATTACTGAAGATTTTGATAGTTTGTTTACAGTATATATAACACATATTTGGTGTACTTTTTGATATTTTATGTACAGTAGATAATATATACTTACTGTAATTTTTTATATTTTATTTACAGTATGTAAAATGCATTTGGTGTACTTTTAGTTAATATTATATGTACAATATATGAAATATATTTACTGTAATTTTTGATATTTTATGTACAGTATATAATATATATTTGGTGTACTTTTGATCTTTTATGTAAATTATATAATATATATTTTGTGTAGTTTTTGATATTTTACATAGAGTGTAATATATATTTACTGTCATTTTTGATATTTTATTTTGAGTGTATAATATACATTGGGTGTAATTTTTGTTATTTTATGTACAGTATATTAAATATAATTACTGAAGATTTTGATAATGTATTTACAGTATATATAAAACATATTTGGTGTAGTTTTTGATATTTAGTGTACAATAGATAATATATACTTACAGTAGTTTTTGATATTTTATTTACAGTATGTTAAATGTATTTGGTGTACTTTTAGTTAATATTATATGTACAATATATGAAATATATTTACTGTACTTTTTGATATTTTATGTACAGTATATAATATATATTTGGTGTACTTTTGATATTTTATGTAAATTATATAATATATATTTGGTGTAGTTTTTGATATTTTACATAGAGTGTAATATATATTTACTGTCCTTTTTGATATTTTATTTAGTGTGTATAATATACATTTGGTGTAATTTTTGATATTTAGTGAACAGTATATTAAATATAATTACTGAAGGTTTTGATAGTTTATTTACAGTATATATAACACATATTTGGTGTACTTTTTGATATTTTATGTACAGTAGATAATATATACTTACTGTAATTTTTTATAATTTATTTACAGTATGTAAAATGTATTTGATGTACTTTTAGTTAATATTATATGTACAATACATGAAATATATTTCCTGTACTTTTTGATATTTTATGGACACTATGTAATATATATTTGGTGTACTTTTGATATTTTATGCAAATTATATAATATATATTTGGTGTAGTTTTTGCTATTTTACATAGTGTGTAATATATATTTACTGTCCTTTTTGATATTTTATTTAGAGTGTATAATATACATTTGGTGTAATTTTTGATATTTTATGTACAGTATATTAAATATAATTACTGAAGGTTTTGATAGTTTATTTACAGTATATATATCACATATTTGGTGTACTTTTTGATATTTTATGTACAGTAGATAATATGTACTTAGTGTAATTTTTGATATTTTATTTACAGTATGTAAAATATATTTGGTGTACCTTTAGTTAATATTATATGTACAATATATCAAATATATTTACTGTACTTTTTGATATTTTATGTACAGTATATAATATATATTTGGTGTACTTTTGATATTTTATGTAAATTATATAATATATATTTGGTGTATTTTTTGATATTTTACATAGAGTGTAATATATATTTACTGTCATTTTTGATATTTTATTTAGAGTGTATAATATACATTTGGTGTAATTATTGATATTTTATGTACAGTATATTTAATATAATTAATGAAGGTTTTGATAGTTTATTTACAGTATATATTACGCATATTTGGTGTACTTTTTGCTATTTTATGTATAGTAGATACTATATACTTACTGTAATTTTTGATATTTTATTTACAGTATGTAAAATATATTTGGTGTACCTTTATTTAATATTATATGTACAATATATGAAATATATTTACCGTACTTTTTGATATCTTATGTACAGTATATAATATATATTTGGTGTACTTTTGATATTTTATGTAAATTATAGAATATATATTTGGTGTAGTTTTTGATATTTTACATAGAGTGTAATATATATTTACTGTCATTTTTGATATTTTATTTAGAGTGTATAATATACCTTTGGTGTAATTATTGATATTTTATGTACAGTATATTAAATATAATTACTGAAGATTTTGATAGTTTATTTACAGTATATATTACGCATATTTGGTGTACTTTTTGCTATTTTATGTACAGTAGATAATATATATTTACTGTAATTTTTGATATTTTATTTACAGTATGTAAAATATATTTCGTGTACTTTTAGTTAATATTATATGTACAATATATGAAATATATTTACTGTACTTTCTGATATTTTATGTACAGTATATAATATATATTTGGTGTACTTTTGTTATTTTATGTAAATTATATAATATATATTTGTTGTAGTTTTTGATATTTTACATAGAGTGTAATATATATTTACTGTCCTTTTTGATATTTAATTTAGAGTGTATAATATAAATTTGGTGTAATTATTGATATTTTATGTACAGTATATTAAATATAATTACTGAAGATTTTGATAGTTTATTTACAGTATATATAACACATATTTGGTGTACTTTTTGATATTTTATGTACAGTAGATAATATATACTTACTGAAATTTTTCATATTTTATTTACAGTATGTAAAATGTATTTGGTGTACTTTTAGTTAATATCATATGTACAATATATGAAATATATTTACTGTACATTTTGATATTTTATGTACTGTATATAATATATATTTGGTGTACTTTTGATATTTTATGTAAATTATATTATATATATTTGGTGTAATTTTTGATATTTTACATAGGGTGTGTAATATATATTTACTGTACTTTTTGATATTTTCTTTACAGTATATAATATACATTTGGTTTAATTTTTGATATTTTATGTACATTATGTGATATATATTTACTGTACTTTTTGATATATTATTTACAGTATAGAAAATGTATTTTGTGTAGTTTTAGATAATATTATAACTACAATATATGAAATAAAGTTACTGTACTTTTTGATATTTAATGTACAGTATATAATAAATATTTGGTGTACTTTTGATATTTTACGTACAGTATGTAATATATATTTACTGTACTTTTTGATATTTTATTTACAGTATATAAAATGTATTTGGTGTACTTTTAGTTAATATTACATATACAATATATGAAATATATTTACTGTATTTTTGATATTTTATGTACAGTATACAAGATATATTTGCTGTCCTTTTGATATTTTATATAAATTATATAACATATATTTGGTGTAGTTTTTGATGTTTTACATAGGGTGTGTAATATATATTTAATGTACATTTGATATTTTGTTTACAGTATATAAAATGTATTTGGTGTAGTTTTAGTTAATATTATATGTACAATATATGAAATATATTTACTGTACTTTTTGATATTTTATGTACAGTATATAATATATATTTGGTGTACTTTTGATATTTTATGAAAATTATATAATATATATTTGGTGTAGTATTTGATATTTTACATAGAGTGTAATATATATTTACTGTCCTTTTTGATATTTTATTTAGAGTGTATAAAATACATTTGGTGTAATTTTTGATATTTAATGTACAGTTTATTAATATAATTACTGAAGATTTTGATAGTTTATTTACAGTATATATAACACATATTTGGTGTACTTTTTGATATTTCATGTACAGTAGATAATATATACTTACTGTAATTTTTTATATTTTATGTACCGTATGTAAAATGTATTTGTTGTACTTTTAGTTAACATTATATGTACAATATATGAAATATATTTACTGTACTTTTTGATATTTTATGTACAGTATATAATGTATATTTGGTGTACTTTTGATATTTTATGTAAATTATATAATATATATTTGGTGTAGTTTTTGATATTTTACATAGAGTGTAATATATATTTACTGTCCTTTTTGATATTTTATTTAGTGTGTATAATATACATTTGGTGTAATTTTTGATATTTAGTGAACAGTATATTAAATATAATTACTGAAGGTTTTGATAGTTTATTTACAGTATATATAACACATATTTGGTGTACTTTTTGATATTTTATGTACAGTAGATAATATATACTTACTGTAATTTTTTATAATTTATTTACAGTATGTAAAATGTATTTGATGTACTTTTAGTTAATATTATATGTACAATACATGAAATATATTTCCTGTACTTTTTGATATTTTATGGACACTATGTAATATATATTTGGTGTACTTTTGATATTTTATGCAAATTATATAATATATATTTGGTGTAGTTTTTGCTATTTTACATAGTGTGTAATATATATTTACTGTCCTTTTTGATATTTTATTTAGAGTGTATAATATACATTTGGTGTAATTTTTGATATTTTATGTACAGTATATTAAATATAATTACTGAAGGTTTTGATAGTTTATTTACAGTATATATATCACATATTTGGTGTACTTTTTGATATTTTATGTACAGTAGATAATATGTACTTAGTGTAATTTTTGATATTTTATTTACAGTATGTAAAATATATTTGGTGTACCTTTAGTTAATATTATATGTACAATATATCAAATATATTTACTGTACTTTTTGATATTTTATGTACAGTATATAATATATATTTGGTGTACTTTTGATATTTTATGTAAATTATATAATATATATTTGGTGTATTTTTTGATATTTTACATAGAGTGTAATATATATTTACTGTCATTTTTGATATTTTATTTAGAGTGTATAATATACATTTGGTGTAATTATTGATATTTTATGTACAGTATATTTAATATAATTAATGAAGGTTTTGATAGTTTATTTACAGTATATATTACGCATATTTGGTGTACTTTTTGCTATTTTATGTATAGTAGATACTATATACTTACTGTAATTTTTGATATTTTATTTACAGTATGTAAAATATATTTGGTGTACCTTTATTTAATATTATATGTACAATATATGAAATATATTTACCGTACTTTTTGATATCTTATGTACAGTATATAATATATATTTGGTGTACTTTTGATATTTTATGTAAATTATAGAATATATATTTGGTGTAGTTTTTGATATTTTACATAGAGTGTAATATATATTTACTGTCATTTTTGATATTTTATTTAGAGTGTATAATATACCTTTGGTGTAATTATTGATATTTTATGTACAGTATATTAAATATAATTACTGAAGATTTTGATAGTTTATTTACAGTATATATTACGCATATTTGGTGTACTTTTTGCTATTTTATGTACAGTAGATAATATATATTTACTGTAATTTTTGATATTTTATTTACAGTATGTAAAATATATTTCGTGTACTTTTAGTTAATATTATATGTACAATATATGAAATATATTTACTGTACTTTCTGATATTTTATGTACAGTATATAATATATATTTGGTGTACTTTTGTTATTTTATGTAAATTATATAATATATATTTGTTGTAGTTTTTGATATTTTACATAGAGTGTAATATATATTTACTGTCCTTTTTGATATTTAATTTAGAGTGTATAATATAAATTTGGTGTAATTATTGATATTTTATGTACAGTATATTAAATATAATTACTGAAGATTTTGATAGTTTATTTACAGTATATATAACACATATTTGGTGTACTTTTTGATATTTTATGTACAGTAGATAATATATACTTACTGAAATTTTTCATATTTTATTTACAGTATGTAAAATGTATTTGGTGTACTTTTAGTTAATATCATATGTACAATATATGAAATATATTTACTGTACATTTTGATATTTTATGTACTGTATATAATATATATTTGGTGTACTTTTGATATTTTATGTAAATTATATTATATATATTTGGTGTAATTTTTGATATTTTACATAGGGTGTGTAATATATATTTACTGTACTTTTTGATATTTTCTTTACAGTATATAATATACATTTGGTTTAATTTTTGATATTTTATGTACATTATGTGATATATATTTACTGTACTTTTTGATATATTATTTACAGTATAGAAAATGTATTTTGTGTAGTTTTAGATAATATTATAACTACAATATATGAAATAAAGTTACTGTACTTTTTGATATTTAATGTACAGTATATAATAAATATTTGGTGTACTTTTGATATTTTACGTACAGTATGTAATATATATTTACTGTACTTTTTGATATTTTATTTACAGTATATAAAATGTATTTGGTGTACTTTTAGTTAATATTACATATACAATATATGAAATATATTTACTGTATTTTTGATATTTTATGTACAGTATACAAGATATATTTGCTGTCCTTTTGATATTTTATATAAATTATATAACATATATTTGGTGTAGTTTTTGATGTTTTACATAGGGTGTGTAATATATATTTAATGTACATTTGATATTTTGTTTACAGTATATAAAATGTATTTGGTGTAGTTTTAGTTAATATTATATGTACAATATATGAAATATATTTACTGTACTTTTTGATATTTTATGTACAGTATATAATATATATTTGGTGTACTTTTGATATTTTATGAAAATTATATAATATATATTTGGTGTAGTATTTGATATTTTACATAGAGTGTAATATATATTTACTGTCCTTTTTGATATTTTATTTAGAGTGTATAAAATACATTTGGTGTAATTTTTGATATTTAATGTACAGTTTATTAATATAATTACTGAAGATTTTGATAGTTTATTTACAGTATATATAACACATATTTGGTGTACTTTTTGATATTTCATGTACAGTAGATAATATATACTTACTGTAATTTTTTATATTTTATGTACCGTATGTAAAATGTATTTGTTGTACTTTTAGTTAACATTATATGTACAATATATGAAATATATTTACTGTACTTTTTGATATTTTATGTACAGTATATAATGTATATTTGGTGTACTTTTGATATTTTATGTAAATTATATAATATATATTTGGTGTAGTTTTTGATATTTTACATAGAGTGTAATATATATTTACTGTCCTTTTTGATATTTTATTTAGTGTGTATAATATACATTTGGTGTAATTTTTGATATTTTATGTACAGTATATTAAATATAATTACTGAAGATTTTGATAGTTTATTTACAGTATATATAACACATATTTGGTGTACATTTTGATATTTTATGTACGGTAGGTAATATATACTTACTGTAATTTTTGATATTTTATTTACAGTATGTAAAATGTATTTGTTGTTCTTGTAGTTAATATTATATGTACAATATATGAAATATATTTACTGTACTTTTTGATATTTTATGTACAGTATATAATATATATTTGGTGTACTTTTGATATTTTATGTAAATTATATAATATATATTTGGTGTAGTTTTTGATATTTTACAAAGAATGTATTATATATTTACTGTCGTTTTTGATATTTTATTTAGAATGTATAATATACATTTGGTGTAATTTTTGATATTTTATGTACAGTATATTAAATATAATTACTGAAGATTTTGATAGTTTATTTACAGTATATATAACACATATTTGGTGTACTTTTTGATATTTTATGTATAGTAGATAATATACATTTACTATAATTTTTGATATTTTCTATACAGTATATAAAATGTATTTGGTGTACTTTTAGTTAATATTATATGTACAATACATGAAATATATTTCCTGTACTTTTTGATATTTTATGGACACTATGTAATATATATTTGGTGTACTTTTGATATTTTATGTAAATTATATAATATATATTTGGTGTAGTTTTTGCTATTTTACATAGTGTGTAATATATATTTACTGTCCTTTTTGATATTTTATTTAGAGTGTATAATATACATTTGGTGTAATTTTTGATATTTTATGTACAGTATATTAAATATAATTACTGAAGATTTTGATCGTTTATTTACAGTATATATATCACATATTTGGTGTACTTTTTGATATTTTATGTACAGTAGATAATATGTACTTAGTGTAATTTTTGATATTTTATTTACAGTATGTAAAATATATTTGGTGTACCTTTAGTTAATATTATATGTACAATATATCAAATATATTTACTGTACTTTTTGATATTTTATGTACAGTATATAATATATATTTGGTGTACTTTTGATATTTTATGTAAATTATATAATATATATTTGGTGTATTTTTTGATATTTTACATAGAGTGTAATATATATTTACTGTCATTTTTGATATTTTATTTAGAGTGTATAATATACATTTGGTGTAATTATTGATATTTTATGTACAGTATATTTAATATAATTAATGAAGGTTTTGATAGTTTATTTACAGTATATATAACACATGTTTGGTGTACTTTTTGATATTTTATGTATAGTAGATACTATATACTTACTGTAATTTTTGATATTTTATTTACAGTATGTAAAATATATTTGGTGTACCTTTATTTAATATTATATGTACAATATATGAAATATATTTACCGTACTTTTTGATATCTTATGTACAGTATATAATATATATTTGGTGTACTTTTGATATTTTATGTAAATTATAGAATATATATTTGGTGTAGTTTTTGATATTTTACATAGAGTGTAATATATATTTACTGTCATTTTTGATATTTTATTTAGAGTGTATAATATACCTTTGGTGTAATTATTGATATTTTATGTACAGTATATTAAATATAATTACTGAAGATTTTGATAGTTTATTTACAGTATATATTACGCATATTTGGTGTACTTTTTGCTATTTTATGTACAGTAGATAATATATATTTACTGTAATTTTTGATATTTTATTTACAGTATGTAAAATATATTTCGTGTACTTTTAGTTAATATTATATGTACAATATATGAAATATATTTACTGTACTTTCTGATATTTTATGTACAGTATATAATATATATTTGGTGTACTTTTGTTATTTTATGTAAATTATATAATATATATTTGTTGTAGTTTTTGATATTTTGCATAGAGTGTAATATATATTTACTGTCCTTTTTGATATTTAATTTAGAGTGTATAATATAAATTTGGTGTAATTATTGATATTTTATGTACAGTATATTAAATATAATTACTGAAGATTTTGATAGTTTATTTACAGTATATATAACACATATTTGGTGTACTTTTTGATATTTTATGTACAGTAGATAATATATACTTACTGAAATTTTTCATATTTTATTTACAGTATGTAAAATGTATTTGGTGTACTTTTAGTTAATATCATATGTACAATATATGAAATATATTTACTGTACATTTTGATATTTTATGTACTGTATATAATATATATTTGGTGTACTTTTGATATTTTATGTAAATTATATTATATATATTTGGTGTAATTTTTGATATTTTACATAGGGTGTGTAATATATATTTACTGTACTTTTTGATATTTTCTTTACAGTATATAATATACATTTGGTTTAATTTTTGATATTTTATGTACATTATGTGATATATATTTACTGTACTTTTTGATATATTATTTACAGTATAGAAAATGTATTTTGTGTAGTTTTAGTTAATATTATAACTACAATATATGAAATAAAGTTACTGTACTTTTTGATATTTAATGTACAGTATATAATAAATATTTGGTGTACTTTTGATATTTTACGTACAGTATGTAATATATATTTACTGTACTTTTTGATATTTTATTTACAGTATATAAAATGTATTTGGTGTACTTTTAGTTAATATTACATATACAATATATGAAATATATTTACTGTATTTTTGATATTTTATGTACAGTATACAAGATATATTTGCTGTCCTTTTGATATTTTATATAAATTATATAACATATATTTGGTGTAGTTTTTGATGTTTTACATAGGGTGTGTAATATATATTTAATGTACATTTGATATTTTGTTTACAGTATATAAAATGTATTTGGTGTAGTTTTAGTTAATATTATATGTACAATATATGAAATATATTTACTGTACTTTTTGATATTTTATGTACAGTATATAATATATATTTGGTGTACTTTTGATATTTTATGAAAATTATATAATATATATTTGGTGTAGTATTTGATATTTTACATAGAGTGTAATATATATTTACTGTCCTTTTTGATATTTTATTTAGAGTGTATAAAATACATTTGGTGTAATTTTTGATATTTAATGTACAGTTTATTAATATAATTACTGAAGATTTTGATAGTTTATTTACAGTATATATAACACATATTTGGTGTACTTTTTGATATTTCATGTACAGTAGATAATATATACTTACTGTAATTTTTTATATTTTATGTACCGTATGTAAAATGTATTTGTTGTACTTTTAGTTAACATTATATGTACAATATATGAAATATATTTACTGTACTTTTTGATATTTTATGTACAGTATATAATGTATATTTGGTGTACTTTTGATATTTTATGTAAATTATATAATATATATTTGGTGTAGTTTTTGATATTTTACATAGAGTGTAATATATATTTACTGTCCTTTTTGATATTTTATTTAGTGTGTATAATATACATTTGGTGTAATTTTTGATATTTTATGTACAGTATATTAAATATAATTACTGAAGATTTTGATAGTTTATTTACAGTATATATAACACATATTTGGTGTACATTTTGATATTTTATGTACGGTAGGTAATATATACTTACTGTAATTTTTGATATTTTATTTACAGTATGTAAAATGTATTTGTTGTTCTTGTAGTTAATATTATATGTACAATATATGAAATATATTTACTGTACTTTTTGATATTTTATGTACAGTATATAATATATATTTGGTGTACTTTTGATATTTTATGTAAATTATATAATATATATTTGGTGTAGTTTTTGATATTTTACAAAGAATGTATTATATATTTACTGTCGTTTTTGATATTTTATTTAGAATGTATAATATACATTTGGTGTAATTTTTGATATTTTATGTACAGTATATTAAATATAATTACTGAAGATTTTGATAGTTTATTTACAGTATATATAACACATATTTGGTGTACTTTTTGATATTTTATGTATAGTAGATAATATACATTTACTATAATTTTTGATATTTTCTATACAGTATATAAAATGTATTTGGTGTACTTTTAGTTAATATTATATGTACAATACATGAAATATATTTCCTGTACTTTTTGATATTTTATGGACACTATGTAATATATATTTGGTGTACTTTTGATATTTTATGTAAATTATATAATATATATTTGGTGTAGTTTTTGCTATTTTACATAGTGTGTAATATATATTTACTGTCCTTTTTGATATTTTATTTAGAGTGTATAATATACATTTGGTGTAATTTTTGATATTTTATGTACAGTATATTAAATATAATTACTGAAGATTTTGATAGTTTATTTACAGTATATATATCACATATTTGGTGTACTTTTTGATATTTTATGTACAGTAGATAATATGTACTTAGTGTAATTTTTGATATTTTATTTACAGTATGTAAAATATATTTGGTGTACCTTTAGTTAATATTATATGTACAATATATCAAATATATTTACTGTACTTTTTGATATTTTATGTACAGTATATAATATATATTTGGTGTACTTTTGATATTTTATGTAAATTATATAATATATATTTGGTGTATTTTTTGATATTTTACATAGAGTGTAATATATATTTACTGTCATTTTTGATATTTTATTTAGAGTGTATAATATACATTTGGTGTAATTATTGATATTTTATGTACAGTATATTTAATATAATTAATGAAGGTTTTGATAGTTTATTTACAGTATATATAACACATGTTTGGTGTACTTTTTGATATTTTATGTATAGTAGATACTATATACTTACTGTAATTTTTGATATTTTATTTACAGTATGTAAAATATATTTGGTGTACCTTTATTTAATATTATATGTACAATATATGAAATATATTTACCGTACTTTTTGATATCTTATGTACAGTATATAATATATATTTGGTGTACTTTTGATATTTTATGTAAATTATAGAATATATATTTGGTGTAGTTTTTGATATTTTACATAGAGTGTAATATATATTTACTGTCATTTTTGATATTTTATTTAGAGTGTATAATATACCTTTGGTGTAATTATTGATATTTTATGTACAGTATATTAAATATAATTACTGAAGATTTTGATAGTTTATTTACAGTATATATTACGCATATTTGGTGTACTTTTTGCTATTTTATGTACAGTAGATAATATATATTTACTGTAATTTTTGATATTTTATTTACAGTATGTAAAATATATTTCGTGTACTTTTAGTTAATATTATATGTACAATATATGAAATATATTTACTGTACTTTCTGATATTTTATGTACAGTATATAATATATATTTGGTGTACTTTTGTTATTTTATGTAAATTATATAATATATATTTGTTGTAGTTTTTGATATTTTGCATAGAGTGTAATATATATTTACTGTCCTTTTTGATATTTAATTTAGAGTGTATAATATAAATTTGGTGTAATTATTGATATTTTATGTACAGTATATTAAATATAATTACTGAAGATTTTGATAGTTTATTTACAGTATATATAACACATATTTGGTGTACTTTTTGATATTTTATGTACAGTAGATAATATATACTTACTGAAATTTTTCATATTTTATTTACAGTATGTAAAATGTATTTGGTGTACTTTTAGTTAATATCATATGTACAATATATGAAATATATTTACTGTACATTTTGATATTTTATGTACTGTATATAATATATATTTGGTGTACTTTTGATATTTTATGTAAATTATATTATATATATTTGGTGTAATTTTTGATATTTTACATAGGGTGTGTAATATATATTTACTGTACTTTTTGATATTTTCTTTACAGTATATAATATACATTTGGTTTAATTTTTGATATTTTATGTACATTATGTGATATATATTTACTGTACTTTTTGATATATTATTTACAGTATAGAAAATGTATTTTGTGTAGTTTTAGTTAATATTATAACTACAATATATGAAATAAAGTTACTGTACTTTTTGATATTTAATGTACAGTATATAATAAATATTTGGTGTACTTTTGATATTTTACGTACAGTATGTAATATATATTTACTGTACTTTTTGATATTTTATTTACAGTATATAAAATGTATTTGGTGTACTTTTAGTTAATATTACATATACAATATATGAAATATATTTACTGTATTTTTGATATTTTATGTACAGTATACAAGATATATTTGCTGTCCTTTTGATATTTTATATAAATTATATAACATATATTTGGTGTAGTTTTTGATGTTTTACATAGGGTGTGTAATATATATTTAATGTACATTTGATATTTTGTTTACAGTATATAAAATGTATTTGGTGTAGTTTTAGTTAATATTATATGTACAATATATGAAATATATTTACTGTACTTTTTGATATTTTATGTACAGTATATAATATATATTTGGTGTACTTTTGATATTTTATGAAAATTATATAATATATATTTGGTGTAGTATTTGATATTTTACATAGAGTGTAATATATATTTACTGTCCTTTTTGATATTTTATTTAGAGTGTATAAAATACATTTGGTGTAATTTTTGATATTTAATGTACAGTTTATTAATATAATTACTGAAGATTTTGATAGTTTATTTACAGTATATATAACACATATTTGGTGTACTTTTTGATATTTCATGTACAGTAGATAATATATACTTACTGTAATTTTTTATATTTTATGTACCGTATGTAAAATGTATTTGTTGTACTTTTAGTTAACATTATATGTACAATATATGAAATATATTTACTGTACTTTTTGATATTTTATGTACAGTATATAATGTATATTTGGTGTACTTTTGATATTTTATGTAAATTATATAATATATATTTGGTGTAGTTTTTGATATTTTACATAGAGTGTAATATATATTTACTGTCCTTTTTGATATTTTATTTAGTGTGTATAATATACATTTGGTGTAATTTTTGATATTTTATGTACAGTATATTAAATATAATTACTGAAGATTTTGATAGTTTATTTACAGTATATATAACACATATTTGGTGTACATTTTGATATTTTATGTACGGTAGGTAATATATACTTACTGTAATTTTTGATATTTTATTTACAGTATGTAAAATGTATTTGTTGTTCTTGTAGTTAATATTATATGTACAATATATGAAATATATTTACTGTACTTTTTGATATTTTATGTACAGTATATAATATATATTTGGTGTACTTTTGATATTTTATGTAAATTATATAATATATATTTGGTGTAGTTTTTGATATTTTACAAAGAATGTATTATATATTTACTGTCGTTTTTGATATTTTATTTAGAATGTATAATATACAATTGGTGTAATTTTTGATATTTTATGTACAGTATATTAAATATAATTACTGAAGATTTTGATAGTTTATTTACAGTATATATAACACATATTTGGTGTACTTTTTGATATTTTATGTACAGTAGATAATATACATTTACTATAATTTTTGATATTTTCTATACAGTATATAAAATGTATTTGGTGTACTTTTAGTTATTATTATATGTACAATATAAGAAATATATTTTCTGTACTTTTTTATATTTTATGTACAGTATATAATATATATTTGGTGTACTTTTGATATTTCATGTAAATTATATAATATATATTTGGTGTAGTTTTTGATATTTTACATAGAGTGTAATATATCTTTACTGTCGTTTTTGATATATTATTTAGACTGTATAATATACATTTGGTGTAATTTTTGATATTTTATGAACAGTATAGTAAATATAATTACTGAAGATTTTGATAGTTTATTTACAGTATATATAACACATATTTGGTGTACTTTTTGATATTTTATGTACAGTAGATAATATATACTTACTGAAATTTTTCATATTTTATTTACAGTATGTAAAATGTATTTGGTGTACTTTTAGTTAATATTATATGTACAATATTTGAAATATATTTACTGTACATTTTGATATTTTATGTACAGTATATAATATATATTTGGTGTGCTTTTGATATTTTATGTAAATTATATAATATATATTTGGTGTAGTTTTTGATATTTTACATAGGGTGTGTAATATATATTTACTGTACTTTTTGATATTTTATTTACAGTATATAATATACATTTGGTGTAATTTTTGATATTTTATGTACATTATGTAATATATATTTACTGTAATTTTTGATATATTATTTACAGTATATAAAATGTATTTTGTGTAGTTTTAGTTAATATTATATGTACAATATATGAAATAAAGTTACTGTACTTTTTGATATATTATGTACAGTATATAAAAAATATTTGGTGTACTTTTGATATTTTACATACAGTATGTAATATATATTTACTGTACTTTTTGATATTTTATTTACAGTATATAAAATGTATTTGGTGTACTTTTAGTTAATATTATATATACAATGTATGAAATATATTTACTGTACTTTTTGATATTTTATGTACAGTATACAAGATGTATTTGCTGTCCTTTTGATATTTTATGTAAATTATATAATATAAATTTGGTGTAGTTTTTGATGTTTACATAGGGTGTGTAATATATATTTAATGTAATTTTGATATTTTATTTACAGTATATAAAATGTATTTGGTGTAGTTTTAGTTAATATTATATGTACAATATATGAAATATATTTACTGTACTTTTTGATATTTTATGTACTGTATATAATATATATTTGGTGTACTTTTGATATTTTATGAAAATTATATAATATATATTTGGTGTAGTTTTTGATATTTTACATAGAGTGTAATATATATTTACTGTCAATTTTGATATTTTATTTAGGGTGTATAATATACATTTCGTGTAATTTTTGATATTTTATGTACAGTTTATTAAATATAATTACTGAAGATTTTGATAGTTTATTTACAGTATATATAACACATATTTGGTGTACTTTTTGATATTTTATGTACAGTAGATAATATATACTTACTGTAAATTTTTATATTTTATTTACCGTATGTAAAATGTATTTGTTGTACTTTTAGTTAATATTATATGTACAATATATGAAATATATTTACTGTACTTTTTGATATTTTATGTACAGTATATAATGTATATTTGGTGTACTTTTGATATTTTATGTAAATTATATAATATATATTTGGGGTAGTTTTTGATATTTTACATAGAGTGTAATATATATTTACTGTCCTTTTTGATATTTTATTTAGAGTGTATAATATACATTTGGTGTAATTTTTGATATTTTATGTACAGTATATTAAATATAATTACTGAAGATTTTGATAGTTTATTTACAGTATATATAACACATATTTGGTGTACTTTTTGATATTTTATGTACAGTAGATAATATATACTTACTGTAATTTTTGATATTTTATTTACAGTATATAAAATGTATTTGGTGTACTTTTACTTAATATTATATGTACAATATATGAAATATATTTACTGTAGTTTTTGATATTTTATGTACAGTATATAATATATATTTGGTGTCCTTTTGATATTTTATGTAAATTATATAATATATATTTGGTGTAGTTTTTGATATTTTACATAGAGTATAATATATATTTACTGTCCTTTTTGATATTTTATTTAGAGTGTATAATATACATTTGGTGTAATTTTTGATATTTTATGTACAGTATATTAAATATAATTACTGAAGATTTTGATAGTTTATTTACAGTATATATAACACATATTTGGTGTACATTTTGATATTTTATGTACGGTAGATAATATATACTTACTGGAATTTTTGATATTTTACTTACAGTATGTAAAATGTATTTGTTGTTCTTTTAGTTAATATTATATGTACAATATATGAAATATATTTACTGTACTTTTTGATATTTTATGTACAGTATATAATATATATTTGGTGTTCTTTTGATATTTTATGTAAATTATATAATATAAACTTGGTGTAGTTTTTGATATTTTACATAGAGTGTAATATATATTTACTGTCATTTTTGATATTTTATTTAGAACGTATAATATATATTTGGTGTAATTATTGATATTTTATGTACAGTATATTAAATATAATTACTGAAGATTTTGATAGTTTATTTACAGTATATATAACACATATTTGGTGTACTTTTTGATATTTTATGTACAGTAGATAATATATACTTACTGTAATTTTTGCTATTTTATTTACAGTATATAAAATGTATTTGTTGTAGTTTTAGTTAATATTATATGTACAATATATGAAATATATTTACTGTACTTTTTGATATTTTATGTACAATATATAATATATATTTGGTGTATTTTGATATTTTATGTAAATTATATAATATATATTTGGTGTAGTTTTTGATATTTTACATAGAGTGTAATATATATTTACTGTCCTTTTTGATATTTTATTTAGAGTGTATAATATACATTTGGTGTAATTTTTGATATTTTATGTACAGTTTATTATATATAATTACTGAAGATTTTGATAGTTTATTTACAGTATATATAACACATATTTGGTGTACTTTTTGATATTTTATGTACAGTAGATAATATATACTTACTGTAATTTTTTATATTTTATTTACCGTATGTAAAATGTATTTGTTGTACTTTTAGTTAATATTATATGTACAATATATGAAATATATTTACTGTACTTTTTGATATTTTATGTAGAGTATATAATGTATATTTGGTGTACTTTTGATATTTTATGTAAATTATATAATATATATTTGTTGTAGTTATTGATATTTTACATAGAGTGTAATATATATTTACTGTCCTTTTTGATATTTTATTTAGAGTGTATAATATACATTTGGTGTAATTTTTGATATTTTATGTACAGTATACTATATATAATTACTGAAGATTTTGATAATTTATTTACAGTATATATAACACATATTTGGTGTACTTTTTGATATTTTATGTACAGTAGATAATATATATTTACTGTAATTTTTGATATTTTATTTACAGTATATAAAGTGTATTTGGTGTAATTTTAGTTAATATTATATGTACAATATATGAAATATATTTACTGTACTTTTTGATATTTTATGTACAGTATATCATATATATTTGGTGTACTTTTGATATTTTATGTAAATTATATAATATATATTTGGTGTAGTTTTTGATATTTTACATAGAGTATAATATATATTTACTGTCCTTTTTGATATTTTATTTAGAGTGTATAATATATATTTGGTGTAATTTTTGATATTTTATGTACAGTATATTAAATATAATTACTGAAGATTTTGATAGTTTATTTACAGTATATATAACACATATTTGGTGTACTTTTTGATATTTTATGTACGGTAGATAATATATACTTACTGGAATTTTTGATATTTTATTTACAGTGTGTAAAATGTATTTGTTGTTCTTTTAGTTAATATTATATGTACAATATATGAAATATATTTACTGTACTTTTTGATATTTTATGTACAGTATATAATATATATTTGGTGTTCTTTTGATATTTTATGTAAATTATAAAATATGTATTTTGTGTAGTTTTTGATGTTTTACATACAGTGTAATATATATTTACTGTCGCTTTTGATATTTTATTTAGAATGTATAATATACATTTGGTGTAATTATTGATAATTTATGTACAGTATATTAAATATAATTACTGAAGATTTTGATAGTTTATTTACAGTATGTATAACACATATTTGGTGTACTTTTTGATATTTTATGTACAGTAGATAATATATACTTACTGTAATTTTTGATATTTTATTTATAGTATATAAAATGTATTTGGTGTACTTTTAGTTAATATTATATGTACAATATATGAAATATATTTACTGTACTTTTTGATATATTAGGTACAGTATATAATATATATTTGGTGTACTTTTGATATTTTATGTAAATTATATAATATATATTTGGTGTAGTTTTTGATATTTTACATAGAGTATAATATATATTTACTGTCCTTTTTAATATTTTATTTAGAGTGTATAATATACATTTGGTGTAATTTTTGATATTTTATGTACAGTATATTAAATATAATTACTGAAGATTTTGATAGCTTACAGTATATATAACACATACTTGGTGTACTTTTTGATATTTGATGTACGGTAGATAATATATACTTACTGTAATTGTTGATATTTTATTTACAGTATGTAAAATGTATTTGTTGTTCTTTTAGTTAATATTATATGTACAATATATGAAATATATTTACTGTACTTTTTGATATTTTATGTACAGTATATAATATATATTTGGTGTACTTTGATATTTTATGTAAATTATATAATATGTATTTGGTGTAGTTTTTGATATTTTACATAGAGTGTAATATATATTTACTGTCCTTTTTGATATTTTATTTAGAATGTATAATATACATTTGGTGTAATTATTGATATTTAATGTACAGTATATTAAATATAATTACTGAAGATTTTGATAGTTTATTTACAGTATATATAACACATATTTGGTGTACTTTTTGATATTTTATGTACAGTAGATAATATATACTTACTGTAATTTTTGATATTTTATTTACAGTATGTAAAATGTATTTGGTGTACTTTTAGTTAATATTATATGTACAATATATGAAATATATTTACTGTACTTTTTGATATTTTATGTACAGTATATAATATATATTTGGTGTACTTTGATATTTTATGTAAATTATATAATATATATTTGGTGTAGTTTTTGATATTTTACATAGAGTGTAATATATATTTACTGTCCTTTTTGATATTTTATTTAGAGTGTATAATATACATTTGGTGTAATTTTTGATATTTTATGTACAGTATATTAAATATAATTACTGAAGATTTTGATAGTTTATTTACAGTATATATAACACATATTTGGTGTACTTTTTGATATTTTATGTACAGTAGATAATATATACTTACTGTAATTTTTGATATTTTATTTACAGTATGTAAAATGTATTTGGTGTAGTTTCAGTTAATATTATATGTACAATATATGAAATACATTTACTGTACTTTTTGATATTTTATGTACAGTATATAATATATATTTGGTGTACTTTTGATATTTTATGTAAATTATACAATATATATTTGGTGTAGTTTTATGTTTTACATAGGGTGTGTAATATATATTTAATGTTCTTTTTGATATTTTATTTACAGTATATAAAATGTATTTGGTGTAGTTTTAGTTAATATTATATGTACAATATATGAAATATATTTAATGTACTTTTTGATAATTTATGTACAGTATATAATATATATTTGGTGTACTTTTGATATTTTATGTAAATTATATAATATATATTTGGTGTAGTTTTTGATATTTTACATAGAGTGTAATATATATTTACTATCCTTTTTGATATTTTATTTAGAGTGTATAATACACATTTGGTGTAATTTTTGATATTTTATGTACAGTATATTAAATATAATTACTGAAGATTTTGATAATTTATTTACAGTATATATAACACATATTCGGTGTACTTTTTGATATTTTATGTACAGTAGATAATATATATTTACTGTAATTTTTGATATTTTATTTACAGTATATAAAATGTATTTGGTGTACTTTTAGTTAATATTATATGTACAATATATGAAATATATTTACCGTACTTTTTGATATTTTATGTACAGTATATAATATATATTTGGTGTACTTTTGATATTTTATGTAAATTATATAATATATATTTGGTGTGGTTTTTGATATTTTACATAGTGTATAATATATATTTACTGTCCTTTTTGATATTTTATTTAGAATGTATAATATACATTTTGTGTAATTTTTGATATTTTATGTACAGTATATTAAATATAATTACTGAAGTTTTTGATAGTTTATTTACAGTATATATAACACATATTTGGTGTACATTTTGATACTTTATGTACGGTAGATAATATATACTTACTGGAATTTTTGATATTTTACTTACAGTATGTAAAATGTATTTGTTGTTCTTTTAGTTAATATTATACGTACAATATATGAAATATATTTACTGAACTTTTTGATATTTTATGTACAGTACATAATATATATTTGGTGTTCTTTTGATATTTTATGTAAATTATATAATATATACTAGGTGTAGTTTTTGATGTTTTACATAGAGTGTAATATATATTTACTGTCATTTTTGATATTTTATTTAGAATGTATAATATACATTTGGTGTAATTATTGATATTTTATGTACAGTATATTAAATATAATTACTGAAGATTTTGATAGTTTATTTACAGTATATATAACACATATTTGGTGTACTTTTTGATATTTTATATACAGTAGATAATATATACTTACTGTAATTTTTGATATTTTATTTACAGTATATAAAATGTATTTGGTGTAGTTTTAGTTAATATTATATGTACAATATATGAAATATATTTACTGTACTTTTTGATATTTTATGTACAGTATATAATATATATTTGGTGTACTTTTGATATTTTATGTAAATTATATAATATATATTTGGTGTAGTTTTTGATATTTTACATAGAGTGTAATATATATTTACTGTCGTTTTTGATATTTTATTTAGAGTGTATAATATACATTTGGTGTAATTTTTGATATTTTATGTACAGTTTATTAAATATAATTACTGAAGATTTTGATAGTTTATTTACAGTATATATAACACATATTTGGTGTACTTTTTGATATTTTATGTACGGAAGATAATATATACTTACTGTAATTTTTGATATTTTATTTACAGTATGTAAAATGTATTTGTTGTTCTTATAGTTAATATTATATGTACAATATATGAAATATATTTACTGTACTTTTTGATATTTTATGTACAGTATATAATATATATTTGGTGTACTTTTGATATTTTATGTAAATTATATAATATATATTTGGTGTAGTTTTTGATATTTTACATAGAGTGTAATATATATTTACTGTCCTTTTTTATATTTTATTTAGAATGTATAACATACATTTGGTGTAATTATTGATATTTAATGTACAGTATATTAAATATAATTACTGAAGATTTTGATAGTTTATTTACAGTATATATAACACATATTTGGTGTACTTTTTGATATTTTATGTACAGTAGATAATATATACTTACTGTAATTTTTGATATTTTATTTGCAGTATGTAAAATGTATTTGGTGTACTTTTAGTTAATATTATATGTACAATATATGAAATACATTTACTGTACTTTTTGATATTTTATGTACAGTATATAATATATATTTGGTGTACTTTTGATATTTTATGTAAATTATAGAATATAAATTTGGTGTAGTTTTTGATATTTTACATAGAGTGTAATATATATTTACTGTCCTTTTTGATATTTTATTTAGAGTGTATAATATACATTTGGTGTAATTTTTGATATTTTATGTACAGTATATTAAATATAATTACTGAAGGTTTTGATAGTTTATTTACAGTATATATAACACATATTTGGTGTACTTTTTGATATTTTATGTACAGTAGATAATATATACTTACTGTAATTTTTGATATTTTATTTACAGTATGTAAAATGTATTTGGTGAAGTTTTAGTTAATATTATATGTACAATATATGAAATACATTTACTGTACTTTTTGATATTTTATGTACAGTATATTAAATATAATTACTGAAGATTTTGATAGTTTATTTACAGTATATATAAGACATATTTGGTGTACTTTTTGATATTTTATGTACGGTAGATAATATATACTTACTGGAATTTTTGATATTTTATTTACAGTTTGTAAAATGTATTTGTTGTTCTTTTAGTTAATATTATATGTACAATATATGAAATATATTTACTGTACTTTTTGATATTTTATGTACAGTATATAATATATATTTGGTGTTCTTTTCATATTTTATGTAAATTATATAATATATATTTGGTGTAGTTTTTGATATTTTACATAGAGTGTAATATATATTTACTGTCATTTTTGATATTTTATTTTGAGTGTATAATATACATTTGGTGTAACTTTTGATATTTTATGTACAGTATATTAAATGTAATTACTGAAGATTTTGATAGTTTATTTACAGTATATATAACACATATTTGGTGTACTTTTTGATATTTTAGGTACAGTAGATAATATACATTTACTATAATTTTTGATATTTTATTTACAGTATATAAAATGTATTTGGTGTACTTTTAGTTAATATTATATGTACAATATATGAAATATATTTACTGTACTTTTTGATATTTTATGTACAGTATATAATATATATTTGGTGTACTTTGATATTTTATGTAAATTATATAATATATATTTGATGTAGTTTTTGATATTTTACATAGAGTGTAATATATATTTACTGTCATTTTTGATATTTTATTTAGAGTGTATAATATACATTTGGTGTAATTTTTGATATTTTATGAACAGTATAAAATATAATTACTGAAGATTTTGATAGTTCATTTACAGTATATATAACACCTATTTGGTGTACTTTTTGATATTTTATGTACAGTAGATTATATATACTTACTGGAATTTTTATATTTTATTTACAGTATGTAAAATGTATTTGGTGCAATTTTAGTTAATATTTATGTACAATATATGAAATATATTTACTGTACTTTTTGATATTTTATGTAGAGTATATAATATATAATTGGTGTACTTTTGATATTTTATGTAAATTATATAATATATATTTGGTGTAGTTTTTGATATTTTACATAGAGTGTAACATATATTTACTGTCCTTTTCGATATTTTATTTAGAGTGTATAATATACGTTTGGTGTAATTTTTGATATTTTATGAACAGTATATTAAATATAATTACTGAAGATTTTGATAGTTTATTTACAGTATATATAACACATATTTGGTGTGCTTTTTGATATTTTATGTACAGTAGATAATATATACTTACTGTAAATTTTATATTTTATTTACAGTATGTAAAATGTATTTGGTGTAATTTTAGTTAATATTATATGTACAATATATGAAATATATTTACTGTAATTTTTGATGTTCTATGTACAGTAGATAATATATACTTATTGTAATTTTTGATATTTTATTTACAGTATGTAAAATGTATTTGGTGTACTTTTAGTTATTATTATATGTGCAATATATGAAATATATTTACTGTACTTTTTGATATTTTATGTACAGTATATAATATATATTTGGTGTACTTCTGATATTTTATGTAAATTAAATAATATATATTTGGTGTAGTTTTTGATATTTTACATAGAGTGTAATATATATTTACTGTCCTTTTTCATATTTTATTTAGGGTGTATAATATACATTTGGTGTAATTTTTGATATTTTATGTACAGTATATTAAATATAATTACTGAAGATTTTGATAGTTTATTACAGTATATATATATCCCATATTTGGTGTACTTTTTGATATTTTATGTACAGTAGATGATATATACTTACTGTAATTTTTGATATTTTATTTACAGTATGTAAAATGTATTTGGTGTACTTTTAGTTAATATTATATGTACAATATATGAAATATATTTACTGTACTTTTTGATATTTTATGTACAGTATATAATATATATTTGGTGTACTTTTGATATTTTATGTAAATTAAATAATATATATTGGTGTAGTTTTTGATATTTTACATAGAGTGTAATATATATTTACTGTCCTTTTTGATATTTTATTTTGAGTGTATAATATACATTTGGTGTAATTTTTTATATTTTATGTACAGTATAATAAATATAATTACTGAAGATTTTGATAGTTTATTTACAGTATATATAACACATATTTGGTGTACTTTTTGATATTTTAGGTACAGTAGATAATATACATTTACTATAATTTTTGATATTTTATTTACAGTATATAAAATGTATTTGGTGTACTTTTAGTTAATATTATATGTACAATATATGAAATATATTTACTGTACTTTTTGATATTTTATGTACAGTATATAATATATATTTGGTGTACTTTTGATATTTTATGTAAATTAAATAATATATATTTGGTGTAGTTTTTGATATTTTACATAGAGTGTAATATATATTTACTGTCATTTTTGATATTTTATTTTGAGTGTATAATATACATTTGGTGTAACTTTTGATATTTTATGTACAGTATATTAAATGTAATTACTGAAGATTTTGATAGTTTATTTACAGTATATATAACACATATTTGGTGTACTTTTTGATATTTTAGGTACAGTAGATAATATACATTTACTATAATTTTTGATATTTTATTTACAGTATATAAAATGTATTTGGTGTACTTTTAGTTAATATTATATGTACAATATATGAAATATATTTACTGTACTTTTTGATATTTTATGTACAGTATATAATATATATTTGGTGTACTTTGATATTTTATGTAAATTATATAATATATATTTGATGTAGTTTTTGATATTTTACATAGAGTGTAATATATATTTACTGTCATTTTTGATATTTTATTTAGAGTGTATAATATACATTTGGTGTAATTTTTGATATTTTATGAACAGTATAAAATATAATTACTGAAGATTTTGATAGTTCATTTACAGTATATATAACACCTATTTGGTGTACTTTTTGATATTTTATGTACAGTAGATTATATATACTTACTGGAATTTTTATATTTTATTTACAGTATGTAAAATGTATTTGGTGCAATTTTAGTTAATATTTATGTACAATATATGAAATATATTTACTGTACTTTTTGATATTTAATGTACAGTAGATAATATATACTTACTGTAATTTTTTATATTTTATTTACAGTATGAAAAATGCATTTGGTGTACTTTTAGTTAATATTATATGTACAATATATGAAATATATTTACTGTACTTTTTGATATTTTATGTAGAGTATATAATATATAATTGGTGTACTTTTGATATTTTATGTAAATTATATAATATATATTTGGTGTAGTTTTTGATATTTTACATAGAGTGTAACATATATTTACTGTCCTTTTCGATATTTTATTTAGAGTGTATAATATACGTTTGGTGTAATTTTTGATATTTTATGAACAGTATATTAAATATAATTACTGAAGATTTTGATAGTTTATTTACAGTATATATAACACATATTTGGTGTGCTTTTTGATATTTTATGTACAGTAGATAATATATACTTACTGTAAATTTTATATTTTATTTACAGTATGTAAAATGTATTTGGTGTAATTTTAGTTAATATTATATGTACAATATATGAAATATATTTACTGTAATTTTTGATGTTCTATGTACAGTAGATAATATATACTTGTAATTTTTTATATTTTATTTACAGTATGTAAAATGTATTTGGTGTACTTTTAGTTATTATTATATGTACAATATATGAAATATATTTACTGTACTTTTTGATATTTTATGTACAGTATATAATATATAGTTGGTGTACTTTTGATATTTTATGTAAATTAAATAATATATATTTGGTGTAGTTTTTGATATTTTACATAGAGTGTAATATATATTTACTGTCCTTTTTCATATTTTATTTAGGGTGTATAATATACATTTGGTGTAATTTTTGATATTTTATGTACAGTATATTAAATATAATTACTGAAGATTTTGATAGTTTATTACAGTATATATATATCCCATATTTGGTGTACTTTTTGATATTTTATGTACAGTAGATGATATATACTTACTGTAATTTTTGATATTTTATTTACAGTATGTAAAATGTATTTGGTGTACTTTTAGTTAATATTATATGTACAATATATGAAATATATTTACTGTACTTTTTGATATTTTATGTACAGTATATAATATATATTTGGTGTACTTTTGATATTTTATGTAAATTAAATAATATATATTTGGTGTAGTTTTTGATATTTTACATAGAGTGTAATATATATTTACTGTCATTTTTGATATTTTATTTAGAGTGTATAATATACATTTGGTGTAATTTTTTATATTTTATGTACAGTATAATAAATATAATTACTGAAGATTTTGATAGTTTATTTACAGTATATATAACACATATTTGGTGTACTTTTTGATATTTTATGTACAGTAGATTATATATACTTACTGGAATTTTTTATATTTTATTTACTGTATGTAAAATGTATTTGGTGTAATTTTAGTTAATATTATATGTACAATATATGAAATATATTTACTGTACTTTTTGATATTTAATGTACAGTAGATAATATATACTTACTGTAATTTTATATATTTTATTTACAGTATGAAAAATGTATTTGGTGTACTTTTAGTTAATATTATATGTACAATATATGAAATATAATTACTGTACTTTTTGATATTTTATGTAGAGTATATAATATATATTTGGTGTACTTTTGATATTTTATGTAAATTATATAATATATATTTGGTGTAGTTTTTGATATTTTACATAGAGTGTAATATATATTTACTGTCCTTTTTGATATTTTATTTAGAGTGTATAATATACGTTTGGTGTAATTTTTGATATTTTATGAACAGTATATTAAATATAATTACTGAAGATTTTGATAGTTTATTTACAGTATATATAACACATGTTTGGTGTACTTTTTCATATTTTATGTACAGTAGATAATATATACTTACTATAATTTTTTACATTTTATTTACAGTTTGTAAAATGTATTTGTTGTAGTTTTATTTAATATTATATGAACAATATATGAAATATATTTACTGTACTTTTTGATATTTTATATACAGTATATAATATGTATTTGGTGTACTTTTGATATTTTATGAAAATTATATAATATATATTTGGTGTAGTTTTTGATATTTTACATAGAGTGTAATATATATTTTCTGTCCTTTTTGATATTTTATTTAGAGTGTATAATATACATTTGGTGTAATTTTTGATATTTTATGAACAGTGCATTAAATATAATTACTGAAGGTTTTGATAGTTTATTTACAGTATATATAACACATATTTGGTGTACTTTTTGGTATTTTATGTACAGTAGATAATATATACTTACTGTAATTTTTTATATTTTATTTACAGTATCTAAAATGTATTTCGTGTACTTTTAGTTAATATTATATGTACAATATATGAAATATATTTACTGTACTTTTTGATATATTATGTACAGTAGATAATATATACTTACTGTAATTTTTTATATTTTATTTACAGTATGTAAAATGTATTTGGTGTACTTTTAGTTAATATTATATGTACAATATAGGAATTATATTTACAGTACTTTTTGAAATTTTATGTACAGTATACAATATATATTTGGTGTACTTTTGATATTGTATGTAAATTATATAATATGTATTTGGTGTAGTTTTTGATATTTTACATGGAGTGTAATATATATTTTCTGTCCTTTTTGATATTTTATTTAGAGTGTATAATATACATTTGGTGTAATTTTTGATATTTTATGAACAGTCTATTAAATATAATTACTGAAGATTTTGATAGTTTATTTACAGTATATATAACACATATTTGGTGTACTTTTTGATATTTTATGTACAGTAGATAATATATACTTACTGTAATTTTTTATATTTTATTTACAGTATGTAAAATGTATTTGGTGTACTTTTAGTTAATATTATATGTACAATATGTGAAATATATTTACTGTACTTTTTGATATTTTATGTACAGTAGATAATATTATCTTACTGAAATTTTTTATATTTTGTTTACAGTATGTAAAATGTATTTGGTGTACTTTTAGTTAATATTATATGTACAACATATGAAATACATTTACTGTACTTTTTGATATTTTATGTACATTATATAATATATATTTGGTGTACTTTTGATATTTTATGTAAATTATATAATATACACTTGGTTTAGTTTTTGATATTTTACATAGAGTGTAATATATATTTACTGTCCTTTTTGATATTTAATTTAGAGTGTATAATATACATTTGGTGTAATTTTTGATATTTTATGTACAGTATATTAAATATAATTACTGTAGATTTTGATAGTTTATTTACAGTATATATAACACATATTTGGTGTACTTTTTCATATTTTTTGTACTGTAGATAATATATACTTACTGTAATTTTTGATATTTTATTTACATTATGTAAAATGTATTTGGTGTACTTTTAGTTAATATTATATGTACAATATATGAAATATATTTACTGTACTTTTTGATATTTTATGTACAGTATATAATATATATTTGGTGTACTTTTGATATTTTATGTAAATTATATAATATATATTTGGTGTAGTTTTTGATAATTTACATAGAGTGAAATATATATTTACTGTCCTTTTTGATATTTTATTTAGAGTGTATAATATACATTTGGTGTAAGTTTTGATATTTTATGAACAGCATATTAAATATAATTACTTAAGATTTTGATAGTTCATTTACAGTATATATAACACCTATTTGGTGTACTTTTTGATATTTTATGTACAGTAGATTATATATACTTACTGGAATTTTTTATATTTTATTTACAGTATGTAAAATGTATTTGGTGTAATTTTAGTTAATATTATATGTACAATATATGAAATATATATACTGTACTTTTTGATATTTTATGTACCATTTATAATATATATTTGGTGTACTTTTGATATTTTATGTAAATTAAATAATATATATTTGGTGTAGTTTTTGATATTTTACATAGTGTGTAATATATATTTACTGTCATTTTTGATATATTATATAGAGTGTATAATATACATTTGGTGTAATTTTTTATATTTTATGTACAGTATAATAAATATAATTACTGAAGATTTTGATAGTTTATTTACAGTATATATAACACATATTTGGTGTACTTTTTGATATTTTATGTACAGTAGATAATATATACTTACTGTAATTTTTGATATTTTATTTACAGTATGTAAAATGTATTTGGTGTAGTTTCAGTTAATATTATATGTACAATATATGAAATACATTTACTGTACTTTTTGATATTTTATGTACAGTATATAATATATATTTGGTGTACTTTTGATATTTTATGTAAATTATACAATATATATTTGGTGTAGTTTTGATGTTTTACATAGGGTGTGTAATATATATTTAATGTTCTTTTTGATATTTTATTTACAGTATATAAAATGTATTTGGTGTAGTTTTAGTTAATATTATATGTACAATATATGAAATATATTTAATGTACTTTTTGATAATTTATGTACAGTATATAATATATATTTGGTGTACTTTTGATATTTTATGTAAATTATATAATATATATTTGGTGTAGTTTTTGATATTTTACATAGAGTGTAATATATATTTACTATCCTTTTTGATATTTTATTTAGAGTGTATAATACACATTTGGTGTAATTTTTGATATTTTATGTACAGTATATTAAATATAATTACTGAAGATTTTGATAATTTATTTACAGTATATATAACACATATTTGGTGTACTTTTTGATATTTTATGTACAGTAGATAATATATATTTACTGTAATTTTTGATATTTTATTTACAGTATATAAAATGTATTTGGTGTACTTTTAGTTAATATTATATGTACAATATATGAAATATATTTACCGTACTTTTTGATATTTTATGTACAGTATATAATATATATTTGGTGTACTTTTGATATTTTATGTAAATTATATAATATATATTTGGTGTGGTTTTTGATATTTTACATAGTGTATAATATATATTTACTGTCCTTTTTGATATTTTATTTAGAATGTATAATATACATTTTGTGTAATTTTTGATATTTTATGTACAGTATATTAAATATAATTACTGAAGATTTTGATAGTTTATTTACAGTATATATAACACATATTTGGTGTACATTTTGATACTTTATGTACGGTAGATAATATATACTTACTGGAATTTTTGATATTTTACTTACAATATGTAAAATGTATTTGTTGTTCTTTTAGTTAATATTATATGTACAATATATGAAATATATTTACTGAACTTTTTGATATTTTATGTACAGTACATAATATATATTTGGTGTTCTTTTGATATTTTATGTAAATTATATAATATATACTAGGTGTAGTTTTTGATGTTTTACATAGAGTGTAATATATATTTACTGTCATTTTTGATATATTATTTAGAGTGTATAATATACATTTGGTGTAATTTTTGATATTTTATGTACAGTATATTAAATATAATTACTGAAGATTTTGATAGTTTATTTACAGTATATATAAGACATATTTGGTGTACTTTTTGATATTTTATGTACGGTAGATAATATATACTTACTGGAATTTTTGATATTTTATTTACAGTTTGTAAAATGTATTTGTTGTTCTTTTAGTTAATATTATATGTACAATATATGAAATATATTTACTGTACTTTTTGATATTTTATGTACAGTATATAATATATATTTGGTGTTCTTTTCATATTTTATGTAAATTATATAATATATATTTGGTGTAGTTTTTGATATTTTACATAGAGTGTAATATATATTTACTGTCATTTTTGATATTTTATTTTCAGTGTATAACATACATTTGGTGTAACTTTTGATATTTTATGTACAGTATATTAAATGTAATTACTGAAGATTTTGATAGTTTATTTACAGTATATATAACACATATTTGGTGTACTTTTTGATATTTTAGGTACAGTAGATAATATACATTTACTATAATTTTTGATATTTTATTTACAGTATATAAAATGTATTTGGTGTACTTTTAGTTAATATTATATGTACAATATATGAAATATATTTACTGTACTTTTTGATATTTTATGTACAGTATATAATATATATTTGGTGTACTTTGATATTTTATGTAAATTATATAATATATATTTGATGTAGTTTTTGATATTTTACATAGAGTGTAATATATATTTACTGTCATTTTTGATATTTTATTTAGAGTGTATAATATATATTTGGTGTAATTTTTGATATTTTATGAACAGTATAAAATATAATTACTGAAGATTTTGATAGTTCATTTACAGTATATATAACACCTATTTGGTGTACTTTTTGATATTTTATGTACAGTAGATTATATATACTTACTGGAATTTTTATATTTTATTTACAGTATGTAAAATGTATTTGGTGCAATTTTAGTTAATATTTATGTACAATATATGAAATATATTTACTGTACTTTTTGATATTTAATGTACAGTAGATAATATATACTTACTGTAATTTTTTATATTTTATTTACAGTATGAAAAATGCATTTGGTGTACTTTTAGTTAATATTATATGTACAATATATGAAATATATTTACTGTACTTTTTGATATTTTATGTAGAGTATATAATATATAATTGGTGTACTTTTGATATTTTATGTAAATTATATAATATATATTTGGTGTAGTTTTTGATATTTTACATAGAGTGTAACATATATTTACTGTCCTTTTCGATATTTTATTTAGAGTGTATAATATACGTTTGGTGTAATTTTTGATATTTTATGAACAGTATATTAAATATAATTACTGAAGATTTTGATAGTTTATTTACAGTATATATAACACATATTTGGAGTGCTTTTTGATATTTTATGTACAGTAGATAATATATACTTACTGTAAATTTTATATTTTATTTACAGTATGTAAAATGTATTTGGTGTAATTTTAGTTAATATTATATGTACAATATATGAAATATATTTACTGTAATTTTTGATGTTCTATGTACAGTAGATAATATATACTTATTGTAATTTTTGATATTTTATTTACAGTATGTAAAATGTATTTGGTGTACTTTTAGTTATTATTATATGTACAATATATGAAATATATTTACTGTACTTTTTGATATATTAGGTACAGTATATAATATATATTTGGTGTACTTTTGATATTTTATGTAAATTATATAATATATATTTGGTGTAGTTTTTGATATTTTACATAGAGTATAATATATATTTACTGTCCTTTTTAATATTTTATTTAGAGTGTATAATATACATTTGGTGTAATTTTTGATATTTTATGTACAGTATAATAAATATAATTACTGAAGATTTTGATAGCTTACAGTATATATAACACATATTGGTGTACTTTTTGATATTTGATGTACGGTAGATAATATATACTTACTGTAATTGTTGATATTTTATTTACAGTATGTAAAATGTATTTGTTGTTCTTTTAGTTAATATTATATGTACAATATATGAAATATATTTACTGTACTTTTTGATATTTTATGTACAGTATATAATATATATTTGGTGTACTTTGATATTTTATGTAAATTATATAATATGTATTTGGTGTAGTTTTTGATATTTTACATAGAGTGTAATATATATTTACTGTCCTTTTTGATATTTTATTTAGAATGTATAATATACATTTGGTGTAATTATTGATATTTAATGTACAGTATATTAAATATAATTACTGAAGATTTTGATAGTTTATTCACAGTATATATAACACATATTTGGTGTACTTTTTGATATTTTATGTACAGTAGATAATATATACTTACTGTAATTTTTGATACTTTGTTTACAGTATGTAAAATGTATTTGGTGTACTTTTAGTTAATACTTTATGTACAATATATGAAATATATTTACTGTACTTTTTGATATTTTATGTACAGTATATAATATATATTTGGTGTACTTTTGATATTTTATGTAAATTATATAATATATATTTGGTGTAGTTTTTGATATTTTACATACAGTGTAATATATATTTACTGTCCTTTTTGATATTTTATTTAGAGTGTATAATATACATTTGGTGTAATTTTTGATATTTTATGAACAGTATATTAAATATAATTACTGAAGATTTTGATAGTTTATTTACAGTATATATAACACATGTTTGGTGTACTTTTTCATATTTTATGTACAGTAGATAATATATACTTACTATAATTTTTTACATTTTATTTACAGTTTGTAAAATGTATTTGTTGTAGTTTTATTTAATATTATATGAACAATATATGAAATATATTTACTGTACTTTTTGATATTTTATATACAGTATATAATATGTATTTGGTGTACTTTTGATATTTTATGAAAATTATATAATATATATTTGGTGTAGTTTTTGATATTTTACATAGAGTGTAATATATATTTTCTGTCCTTTTTGATATTTTATTTAGAGTGTATAATATACATTTGGTGTAATTTTTGATATTTTATGAACAGTGCATTAAATATAATTACTGAAGGTTTTGATAGTTTATTTACAGTATATATAACACATATTTGGTGTACTTTTTGGTATTTTATGTACAGTAGATAATATATACTTACTGTAATTTTTTATATTTTATTTACAGTATCTAAAATGTATTTCGTGTACTTTTAGTTAATATTATATGTACAATATATGAAATATATTTACTGTACTTTTTGATATATTATGTACAGTAGATAATATATACTTACTGTAATTTTTTATATTTTATTTACAGTATGTAAAATGTATTTGGTGTACTTTTAGTTAATATTATATGTACAATATAGGAATTATATTTACAGTACTTTTTGAAATTTTATGTACAGTATACAATATATATTTGGTGTACTTTTGATATTGTATGTAAATTATATAATATGTATTTGGTGTAGTTTTTCATATTTTACATGGAGTGTAATATATATTTTCTGTCCTTTTTGATATTTTATTTAGAGTGTATAATATACATTTGGTGTAATTTTTGATATTTTATGAACAGTCTATGAAATATAATTACTGAAGATTTTGATAGTTTATTTACAGTATATATAACACATATTTGGTGTACTTTTTGATATTTTATGTACAGTAGATAATATATACTTACTGTAATTTTTTATATTTTATTTACAGTATGTAAAATGTATTTGGTGTACTTTTAGTTAATATTATATGTACAATATGTGAAATATATTTACTGTACTTTTTGATATTTTATGTACAGTAGATAATATTATCTTACTGAAATTTTTTATATTTTGTTTACAGTATGTAAAATGTATTTGGTGTACTTTTAGTTAATATTATATGTACAACATATGAAATACATTTACTGTACTTTTTGATATTTTATGTACAGTATATAATATATATTTGGTGTACTTTTGATATTTTATGTAAATTATATAATATACACTTGGTTTAGTTTTTGATATTTTACATAGAGTGTAATATATATTTACTGTCCTTTTTGATATTTAATTTAGAGTGTATAATATACATTTGGTGTAATTTTTGATATTTTATGTACAGTATATTAAATATAATTACTGTAGATTTTGATAGTTTATTTACAGTATATATAACACATATTTGGTGTACTTTTTCATATTTTTTGTACTGTAGATAGTATATACTTACTGTAATTTTTGATATTTTATTTACAGTATGTAAAATGTATTTGGTGTAGTTTCAGTTAATATTATATGTACAATATATGAAATACATTTACTGTACTTTTTGATATTTTATGTACAGTATATAATATATATTTGGTGTACTTTTGATATTTTATGTAAATTATACAATATATATTTGGTGTAGTTTTGATGTTTTACATAGGGTGTGTAATATATATTTAATGTTCTTTTTGATATTTTATTTACAGTATATAAAATGTATTTGGTGTAGTTTTAGTTAATATTATATGTACAATATATGAAATATATTTAATGTACTTTTTGATAATTTATGTACAGTATATAATATATATTTGGTGTACTTTTGATATTTTATGTAAATTATATAATATATATTTGGTGTAGTTTTTGATATTTTACATAGAGTGTAATATATATTTACTATCATTTTTGATATTTTATTTAGAGTGTATAATACACATTTGGTGTAATTTTTGATATTTTATGTACAGTATATTAAATATAATTACTGAAGATTTTGATAATTTATTTACAGTATATATAACACATATTTGGTGTACTTTTTGATATTTTATGTACAGTAGATAATATATATTTACTGTAATTTTTGATATTTTATTTACAGTATATAAAATGTATTTGGTGTACTTTTAGTTAATATTATATGTACAATATATGAAATATATTTACCGTACTTTTTGATATTTTATGTACAGTATATAATATATATTTGGTGTACTTTTGATATTTTATGTAAATTATATAATATATATTTGGTGTGGTTTTTGATATTTTACATAGTGTATAATATATATTTACTGTCCTTTTTGATATTTTATTTAGAATGTATAATATACATTTTGTGTAATTTTTGATATTTTATGTACAGTATATTAAATATAATTACTGAAGATTTTGATAGTTTATTTACAGTATATATAACACATATTTGGTGTACATTTTGATACTTTATGTACGGTAGATAATATATACTTACTGGAATTTTTGATATTTTACTTACAGTATGTAAAATGTATTTGTTGTTCTTTTAGTTAATATTATATGTACAATATATGAAATATATTTACTGAACTTTTTGATATTTTATGTACAGTGCATAATATATATTTGGTGTTCTTTTGATATTTTATATAAATTATATAATATATACTAGGTGTAGTTTTTGATGTTTTACATAGAGTGTAATATATATTTACTGTCATTTTTGATATATTATTTAGAGTGTATAATATACATTTGGTGTAATTTTTGATATTTTATGTACAGTATATTAAATATAATTACAGAAGATTTTGATAGTTTATTTACAGTATATATAAGACATATTTGGTGTACTTTTTGATATTTTATGTACGGTAGATAATATATACTTACTGGAATTTTTGATATTTTATTTACAGTTTGTAAAATGTATTTGTTGTTCTTTTAGTTAATATTATATGTACAATATATGAAATATATTTACTGTACTTTTTGATATTTTATGTACAGTATATAATATATATTTGGTGTTCTTTTCATATTTTATGTAAATTATATAATATATATTTGGTGTAGTTTTTGATATTTTACATAGAGTTTAATATATATTTACTGTCATTTTTGATATTTTATTTTGAGTGTATAATATACATTTGGTGTAACTTTTGATATTTTATGTACAGTATATTAAATGTAATTACTGAAGATTTTGATAGTTTATTTACAGTATATATAACACATATTTGGTGTACTTTTTGATATTTTAGGTACAGTAGATAATATACATTTACTATAATTTTTGATATTTTATTTACAGTATATAAAATGTATTTGGTGTACTTTTAGTTAATATTATATGTACAATATATGAAATATATTTACTGTACTTTTTGATATTTTATGTACAGTATATAATATATATTTGGTGTACTTTGATATTTTATGTAAATTATATAATATATATTTGATGTAGTTTTTGATATTTTACATAGAGTGTAATATATATTTACTGTCATTTTTGATATTTTATTTAGAGTGTATAATATATATTTGGTGTAATTTTTGATATTTTATGAACAGTATAAAATATAATTACTGAAGATTTTGATAGTTCATTTACAGTATATATAACACCTATTTGGTGTACTTTTTGATATTTTATATACAGTAGATTATATATACTTACTGGAATTTTTATATTTTATTTACAGTATGTAAAATGTATTTGGTGCAATTTTAGTTAATATTTATGTACAATATATGAAATATATTTACTGTACTTTTTGATATTTAATGTACAGTAGATAATATATACTTACTGTAATTTTTTATATTTTATTTACAGTATGAAAAATGCATTTGGTGTACTTTTAGTTAATATTATATGTACAATATATGAAATATATTTACTGTACTTTTTCATATTTTATGTAGAGTATATAATATATAATTGGTGTACTTTTGATATTTTATGTAAATTATATAATATATATTTGGTGTAGTTTTTGATATTTTACATAGAGTGTAACATATATTTACTGTCCTTTTCGATATTTTATTTAGAGTGTATAATATACGTTTGGTGTAATTTTTGATATTTTATGAACAGTATATTAAATATAATTACTGAAGATTTTGATAGTTTATTTACAGTATATATAACACATATTTGGTGTGCTTTTTGATATTTTATGTACAGTAGATAATATATACTTACTGTAAATTTTATATTTTATTTACAGTATGTAAAATGTATTTGGTGTAATTTTAGTTAATATTATATGTACAATATATGAAATATATTTACTGTAATTTTTGATGTTCTATGTACAGTAGATAATATATACTTATTGTAATTTTTGATATTTTATTTACAGTATGTAAAATGTATTTGGTGTACTTTTAGTTATTATTATATGTACAATATATGAAATATATTTACTGTACTTTTTGATATATTAGGTACAGTATATAATATATATTTGGTGTACTTTTGATATTTTATGTAAATTATATAATATATATTTGGTGTAGTTTTTGATATTTTACATAGAGTATAATATATATTTACTGTCCTTTTTAATATTTTATTTAGAGGGTATAATATACATTTGGTGTAATTTTTGATATTTTATGTACAGTATATTAAATATAATTACTGAAGATTTTGATAGCTTACAGTATATATAACACATACTTGGTGTACTTTTTGATATTTGATGTACGGTAGATAATATATACTTACTGTAATTGTTGATATTTTATTTACAGTATGTAAAATGTATTTGTTGTTCTTTTAGTTAATATTATATGTACAATATATGAAATATATTTACTGTACTTTTTGATATTTTATGTACAGTATATAATATATATTTGGTGTACTTTGATATTTTATGTAAATTATATAATATGTATTTGGTGTAGTTTTTGATATTTTACATAGAGTGTAATATATATTTACTGTCCTTTTTGATATTTTATTTAGAGTGTATAATACACATTTGGTGTAATTTTTGATATTTTATGTACAGTATATTAAATATAATTACTGAAGATTTTGATAATTTATTTACAGTATATATAACACATATTTGGTGTACTTTTTGATATTTTATGTACAGTAGATAATATATATTTACTGTAATTTTTGATATTTTATTTACAGTATATAAAATGTATTTGGTGTACTTTTAGTTAATATTATATGTACAATATATGAAATATATTTACCGTACTTTTTGATATTTTATGTACAGTATATAATATATATTTGGTGTACTTTTGATATTTTATGTAAATTATATAATATATATTTGGTGTGGTTTTTGATATTTTACATAGTGTATAATATATATTTACTGTCCTTTTTGATATTTTATTTAGAATGTATAATATACATTTTGTGTAATTTTTGATATTTTATGTACAGTATATTAAATATAATTACTGAAGATTTTGATAGTTTATTTACAGTATATATAACACATATTTGGTGTACATTTTGATACTTTATGTACGGTAGATAATATATACTTACTGGAATTTTTGATATTTTACTTACAGTATGTAAAATGTATTTGTTGTTCTTTTAGTTAATATTATACGTACAATATATGAAATATATTTACTGAACTTTTTGATATTTTATGTACAGTACATAATATATATTTGGTGTTCTTTTGATATTTTATGTAAATTATATAATATATACTAGGTGTAGTTTTTGATGTTTTACATAGAGTGTAATATATATTTACTGTCATTTTTGATATATTATTTAGAGTGTATAATATACATTTGGTGTAATTTTTGATATTTTATGTACAGTATATTAAATATAATTACTGAAGATTTTGATAGTTTATTTACAGTATATATAAGACATATTTGGTGTACTTTTTGATATTTTATGTACGGTAGATAATATATACTTACTGGAATTTTTGATATTTTATTTACAGTTTGTAAAATGTATTTGTTGTTCTTTTAGTTAATATTATATGTACAATATATGAAATATATTTACTGTACTTTTTGATATTTTATGTACAGTATATAATATATATTTGGTGTTCTTTTCATATTTTATGTAAATTATATAATATATATTTGGTGTAGTTTTTGATATTTTACATAGAGTGTAATATATATTTACTGTCATTTTTGATATTTTATTTTGAGTGTATAATATACATTTGGTGTAACTTTTGATATTTTATGTACAGTATATTAAATGTAATTACTGAAGATTTTGATAGTTTATTTACAGTATATATAACACATATTTGGTGTACTTTTTGATATTTTAGGTACAGTAGATAATATACATTTACTATAATTTTTGATATTTTATTTACAGTATATAAAATGTATTTGGTGTACTTTTAGTTAATATTATATGTACAATATATGAAATATATTTACTGTACTTTTTGATATTTTATGTACAGTATATAATATATATTTGGTGTACTTTGATATTTTATGTAAATTATATAATATATATTTGATGTAGTTTTTGATATTTTACATAGAGTGTAATATATATTTACTGTCCTTTTTGATATTTTATTTAGAGTGTATAATACACATTTGGTGTAATTTTTGATATTTTATGTACAGTATATTAAATATAATTACTGAAGATTTTGATAATTTATTTACAGTATATATAACACATATTTGGTGTACTTTTTGATATTTTATGTACAGTAGATAATATATATTTACTGTAATTTTTGATATTTTATTTACAGTATATAAAATGTATTTGGTGTACTTTTAGTTAATATTATATGTACAATATATGAAATATATTTACCGTACTTTTTGATATTTTATGTACAGTATATAATATATATTTGGTGTACTTTTGATATTTTATGTAAATTATATAATATATATTTGGTGTGGTTTTTGATATTTTACATAGTGTATAATATATATTTACTGTCCTTTTTGATATTTTATTTAGAATGTATAATATACATTTTGTGTAATTTTTGATATTTTATGTACAGTATATTAAATATAATTACTGAAGATTTTGATAGTTTATTTACAGTATATATAACACATATTTGGTGTACATTTTGATACTTTATGTACGGTAGATAATATATACTTACTGGAATTTTTGATATTTTACTTACAGTATGTAAAATGTATTTGTTGTTCTTTTAGTTAATATTATACGTACAATATATGAAATATATTTACTGAACTTTTTGATATTTTATGTACAGTACATAATATATATTTGGTGTTCTTTTGATATTTTATGTAAATTATATAATATATACTAGGTGTAGTTTTTGATGTTTTACATAGAGTGTAATATATATTTACTGTCATTTTTGATATATTATTTAGAGTGTATAATATACATTTGGTGTAATTTTTGATATTTTATGTACAGTATATTAAATATAATTACTGAAGATTTTGATAGTTTATTTACAGTATATATAAGACATATTTGGTGTACTTTTTGATATTTTATGTACGGTAGATAATATATACTTACTGGAATTTTTGATATTTTATTTACAGTTTGTAAAATGTATTTGTTGTTCTTTTAGTTAATATTATATGTACAATATATGAAATATATTTACTGTACTTTTTGATATTTTATGTACAGTATATAATATATATTTGGTGTTCTTTTCATATTTTATGTAAATTATATAATATATATTTGGTGTAGTTTTTGATATTTTACATAGAGTGTAACATATATTTACTGTCATTTTTGATATTTTATTTTGAGTGTATAATATACATTTGGTGTAACTTTTGATATTTTATGTACAGTATATTAAATGTAATTACTGAAGATTTTGATAGTTTATTTACAGTATATATAACACATATTTGGTGTACTTTTTGATATTTTAGGTACAGTAGATAATATACATTTACTATAATTTTTGATATTTTATTTACAGTATATAAAATGTATTTGGTGTACTTTTAGTTAATATTATATGTACAATATATGAAATATATTTACTGTACTTTTTGATATTTTATGTACAGTATATAATATATATTTGGTGTACTTTGATATTTTATGTAAATTATATAATATATATTTGATGTAGTTTTTGATATTTTACATAGAGTGTAATATATATTTACTGTCATTTTTGATATTTTATTTAGAGTGTATAATATATATTTGGTGTAATTTTTGATATTTTATGAACAGTATAAAATATAATTACTGAAGATTTTGATAGTTCATTTACAGTATATATAACACCTATTTGGTGTACTTTTTGATATTTTATGTACAGTAGATTATATATACTTACTGGAATTTTTATATTTTATTTACAGTATGTAAAATGTATTTGGTGCAATTTTAGATAATATTTATGTACAATATATGAAATATATTTACTGTACTTTTTGATATTTAATGTACAGTAGATAATATATACTTACTGTAATTTTTTATATTTTATTTACAGTATGAAAAATGCATTTGGTGTACTTTTAGTTAATATTATATGTACAATATATGAAATATATTTACTGTACTTTTTGATATTTTATGTAGAGTATATAATATATAATTGGTGTACTTTTGATATTTTATGTAAATTATATAATATATATTTGGTGTAGTTTTTGATATTTTACATAGAGTGTAACATATATTTACTGTCCTTTTCGATATTTTATTTAGAGTGTATAATATACGTTTGGTGTAATTTTTGATATTTTATGAACAGTATATTAAATATAATTACTGAAGATTTTGATAGTTTATTTACAGTATATATAACACATATTTGGTGTGCTTTTTGATATTTTATGTACAGTAGATAATATATACTTACTGTAAATTTTATATTTTATTTACAGTATGTAAAATGTATTTGGTGTAATTTTAGTTAATATTATATGTACAATATATGAAATATATTTACTGTAATTTTTGATGTTCTATGTACAGTAGATAATATATACTTATTGTAATTTTTGATATTTTATTTACAGTATGTAAAATGTATTTGGTGTACTTTTAGTTATTATTATATGTACAATATATGAAATATATTTACTGTACTTTTTGATATATTAGGTACAGTATATAATATATATTTGGTGTACTTTTGATATTTTATGTAAATTATATAATATATATTTGGTGTAGTTTTTGATATTTTACATAGAGTATAATATATATTTACTGTCCTTTTTAATATTTTATTTAGAGTGTATAGTATACATTTGGTGTAATTTTTGATATTTTATGTACAGTATATTAAATATAATTACTGAAGATTTTGATAGCTTACAGTATATATAACACATACTTGGTGTACTTTTTGATATTTGATGTACGGTAGATAATATATACTTACTGTAATTGTTGATATTTTATTTACAGTATGTAAAATGTATTTGTTGTTCTTTTAGTTAATATTATATGTACAATATATGAAATATATTTACTGTACTTTTTGATATTTTATGTACAGTATATAATATATATTTGGTGTACTTTGATATTTTATGTAAATTATATAATATGTATTTGGTGTAGTTTTTGATATTTTACATAGAGTGTAATATATATTTACTGTCCTTTTTGATATTTTATTTAGAATGTATAATATACATTTGGTGTAATTATTGATATTTAATGTACAGTATATTAAATATAATTACTGAAGATTTTGATAGTTTATTCACAGTATATATAACACATATTTGGTGTACTTTTTGATATTTTATGTACAGTAGATAATATATACTTACTGTAATTTTTGATACTTTGTTTACAGTATGTAAAATGTATTTGGTGTACTTTTAGTTAATACTTTATGTACAATATATGAAATATATTTACTGTACTTTTTGATATTTTATGTACAGTATATAATATATATTTGGTGTACTTTTGATATTTTATGTAAATTATATAATATATATTTGGTGTAGATTTTGATATTTTACATACAGTGTAATATATATTTACTGTCCTTTTTGATATTTTATTTAGAGTGTATAATATACATTTGGTGTAATTTTTGATATTTTATGAACAGTATATTAAATATAATTACTGAAGATTTTGATAGTTTATTTACAGTATATATAACACATGTTTGGTGTACTTTTTCATATTTTATGTACAGTAGATAATATATACTTACTATAATTTTTTACATTTTATTTACAGTTTGTAAAATGTATTTGTTGTAGTTTTATTTAATATTATATGAACAATATATGAAATATATTTACTGTACTTTTTGATATTTTATATACAGTATATAATATGTATTTGGTGTACTTTTGATATTTTATGAAAATTATATAATATATATTTGGTGTAGTTTTTGATATTTTACATAGAGTGTAATATATATTTTCTGTCCTTTTTGATATTTTATTTAGAGTGTATAATATACATTTGGTGTAATTTTTGATATTTTATGAACAGTGCATTAAATATAATTACTGAAGGTTTTGATAGTTTATTTACAGTATATATAACACATATTTGGTGTACTTTTTGGTATTTTATGTACAGTAGATAATATATACTTACTGTAATTTTTTATATTTTATTTACAGTATCTAAAATGTATTTCGTGTACTTTTAGTTAATATTATATGTACAATATATGAAATATATTTACTGTACTTTTTGATATTTTATGTACAGTATATAATATATATTTGGTGTACTTTTGATATTTTATGTAAATTATATAATATACACTTGGTTTAGTTTTTGATATTTTACATAGAGTGTAATATATATTTACTGTCCTTTTTGATATTTAATTTAGAGTGTATAATATACATTTGGTGTAATTTTTGATATTTTATGTACAGTATATTAAATATAATTACTGTAGATTTTGATAGTTTATTTACAGTATATATAACACATATTTGGTGTACTTTTTCATATTTTTGTACTGTAGATAATATATACTTACTGTAATTTTTGATATTTTATTTACATTATGTAAAATGTATTTGGTGTACTTTCAGTTAATATTATATGTACAATATATGAAATATATTTACTGTACTTTTTGATATTTTATGTACAGTATATAATATATATTTGGTGTACTTTTGATATTTTATGTAAATTATATAATATATATTTGGTGTAGTTTTTGATAATTTACATAGAGTGAAATATATATTTACTGTCCTTTTTGATATTTTATTTAGAGTGTATAATATACATTTGGTGTAATTTTTGATATTTTATGAACAGCATATTAAATATAATTACTTAAGATTTTGATAGTTCATTTACAGTATATATAACACCTATTTGGTGTACTTTTTGATATTTTATGTACAGTAGATTATATATACTTACTGGAATTTTTTATATTTTATTTACAGTATGTAAAATGTATTTGGTGTAATTTTAGTTAATATTATATGTACAATATATGAAATATATATACTGTACTTTTTGATATTTTATGTACCATTTATAATATATATTTGGTGTACTTTTGATATTTTATGTAAATTAAATAATATATATTTGGTGGAGTTTTTGATATTTTACATAGTGTGTAATATATATTTACTGTCATTTTTGATATATTATATAGAGTGTATAATATACATTTGGTGTAATTTTTTATATTTTATATACAGTATAATAAATATAATTACTGAAGATTTTGATAGTTTATTTACAGTATATATAACACATATTTGGTGTACTTTTTGATATTTTATGTACAGTAGATAATATATACTTACTGTAATTTTTGATATTTTATTTACTGTATGTAAAATGTATTTGGTGTACTTTTAGTTAATATTATATGTACAATATATGAAATATATTTACTGTACTTTTTGATATTTAATGTACAGTATATAATATATATTTGGTGTACTTTTGATATTTTATGTAAATTATATAATATATATTTGGTGTAGTTTTTGATATTTTACATAGAGTGAAATATATATTTACTGTCCTTTTTGATATTTTATTTAGAGTGTATAATATACATTTGGTGTAATTTTTGATATTTTATGTAAAGTATATTAAATATAATTACTGAAGTTTTTGATAGTGTATTTACAGTATATATAACACATATTTGGTGTACTTTTTGATATTTTATGTACAGTAGATAATATATACTTACTGTAATTTTTCATATTTTATTTACAGTATGTAAAATGTATTTGGTGTACTTTTAGTTAATATTATATGTACAATATATGAAATATATTTACTGTACTTTTTGATATTTTATGTACATTATATAATATATATTTGGTGTACTTTTGATATTTTATGTAAATTATATACTATATATTTGGTGTAGTTTTTGATATTTTACATAGAGTGTAATGTATATTTACTGTCCTTTTTGATATTTTATTTTGAGTGTATAATATACATTTGGTGTAATTTTTGATATTTTATGTACAGTATATTAAATATAATTACTGAAGATTTTGATAGTTTATTTACAGTATATATAACACATATTTGGTGTACTTTTTGATATTTTATGTACAGTAGATAATATATACTTACTGTAATTTTTGATATTTTTTTTACAGTATGTAAAATATATTTGGTGTACTTTTAGTTAATATTATATGTACAACATATGAAATATATTTACTGTACTTTTTGATATTTTATGTACAGTATATAATATATATTTGGTGTACATTTGTTATTTTATGTAAATTATATAATATATATTTGGTGTAGTTTTTGATATTTTACATAGAGTGTAATATATATTTACTGTCCTTTTTGATATTTTATTTAGAGTGTATAATATACATTTGGTGTAATTTTTGATATTTTATGAACAGTATATTAAATATAATTACTGAAGATTTTGATAGTTTATTTACAGTATATATAACACATATTTGGTGTACTATTTTATAGTTTATGTACAGAAGATAATATATACTTACTGTAATTTTTGATATTTTATTTACAGTATGTAAAATGTATTTGGTGTAGTTTTAGTTAATATTATATGTACAATATATGAAATATATTTACTGTACTTTTTGATATATTATGTACAGTATATAATATATATTTGGTGTACTTTTGATATTTTATGTAAATTATATAATATATATTTGGTGTAGTTTTTGATATTTTACATAGAGTGTAATATATATTTACTGTCATTTTTGATATTTTATTTAGAGTGTATAATATATATTTGGTGTAATTTTTGATATTTTATGTACAGTATATTAAATATAATTACTGAAGATTTTGATAGTTTATTTACAGTATATATAACACATCTTTGGTGTACTTTTTGATATTTTATGTACAGTAGATAATATATACTTACTTTAATTTTTTTATATTTTATTTACCGTATGTAATATGTATTTGGTGTACCTTTAGTTAACATTATCTGTACAATATATGAAATATATTTACTGTACTTTTTGATACTTTATGTACTGTATATAATATATATTTGCTGTATTTTTGATATTTTATGTAAATTATATAATATATATTTGGTGTAGTTTTTGATATTTTACATAGAGTGTAATATATATTTACTGTCCTTTTTGATATTTTATTTAGAGTGTATAATATACATTTGGTGTAATTTTTGATATTTTATGTACAGTATATTAAATATAATTACTGAATATTTTGATAGTTTATTTACAGTATATATAACACATATTTGGTGTACTTTTTGATATTTTATGTACAGTAGATAATATATTCTTACTGTAATTTTTGATATTTTATTTACAGTATGTAAAATGTATTTGGTGTACTTTTAGTTAATATTATATGTACAATATATGAAATATATTTACTGTACTTTTTGATATTTAATGTACAGTATATAATATATATTTGGTGTACTTTTGATATTTTATGTAAATTATATAATATATATTTGGTGTAGTTTTTGATATTTTACATAGAGTGTAATATATATTTACTGTCATTTTTGATATTTTATTTAGAGTGTAGAATATACATTTGGTGTAATTTTTGATATTTTATGTACAGTATATTAAATATAATTACTGAATATTTTGATAGTTTATTTACAGTATATATAACACATATTTGGTGTACTTTTTCATATTTTATGTACAGTAGATAATATATACTTACTGTAATTTTTGATATTTTATTTACAGTATGTAAAATGTATTTGGTGTAGTTTTAGTTAATATTATATGTACAATATATGAAATATATTTACTGTACTTTTTAATATTTTATGTACAGTATATAATATATATTTGGTGTACTTTTGATATTTTATGTAAATTATATACTATATATTTGGTGTAGTTTTTGATATTTTACATAGAGTGTAATATATATTTACTGTCATTTTTGATATTTTATTTAGAGTGTATAATATACATTTGGTGTAGTTTTTGATATTTTATGTACAGTATATTAAATATAATTACTGAAGAATTTGATAGTTTATTTCCAGTATATATAACACATATTTGGTGTACTTTTTGATATTTTATGTACAGTAGATAATATATACTTACTGTAATTTTTTATATTTTATTTACCGTATGTAAAATGTATTTGGTGTACTTTTAGTTAATATTATATGTACAACATATGAAATATATTTACTGTACTTTTTGACATTTTATGTACAGTGTATAATATATATTTGGTGTACTTTTGATATTTTATGTAAATTATATAATATATATTTGGTGTAGTTTTTGATATTTTACATAGAGTGTAATATGTATTTACTGTCCTTTTTGATATTTTATTTAGGGTGTATAATATACATTTGGTGTAATTTTTGATATTTTATGTACAGTATATTAAATATAATTACTGAAGGTTTTGATAGTTTATTTACAGTATATATAACACATATTTGGTGTACTTTTTGATATTTTATGTACAGTAGATAATATATACTGACTGTAATTTTTGATATTTTATTTACAGTATGTAAAATGTATTTGGTGTAGTTTTAGTTAATATTATATGTACAATATATGAAATATATTTACTGTACTTTTTGATATTTTATGTACAGTATATAATATATATTTGGTGTACTTTTGATATTTTATGTAAATTATATAATATATATTTGGTGTAGTTTTTGATATTTTACATAGAGTGTAATATATATTTACTGTCCTTTTTGATATTTTATTTAGAGTGTATAATATACATTTGGTGTAATTTTTGATATTTTATGAACAGTATATTAAATATAATTACTGAAGATTTTGATAGTTTATTTACAGTATATATAACACATATTTGGTGTACTTTTTGATATTTTATGTACAGTAGATAATATAAACCTACTGTAATTTTTGATACTTTATTTACAGTATGTAAAATGTATTTGGTGTAATTTTAGTTAATATTATATGTACAATATATGAAATATATTTACTGTACTTTTTGATATTTTATATACACTATATAAGATATATTTGGTGTACTTTTGATACTTTATGTAAATTATATAATATATATTTGGTGTAGTTTTTGATATTTTACATAGAGTGTAATATATATTTACTGTCCTTTTTGATATTTTATTTAGAGTGTATAATATACATTTGGTGTAATTTTTGATATTTTATGTACAGTATATTAAATATAATTACTGAATATTTTGATAGTTTATTTACAGTATATATAACACATATTTGGTGTACTTTTTAATAGTTTATGTACAGTAGACAATATATAATTACTGTAATTTTTGATATTTTATTTACAGTTTGTAAAATGTATTTGGTGTACTTTTAGTTATTATTATATGTACAATATATGAAATATATTTACTGTCCTTTTTTATATTTAATGTACAGTATATAATATATATTTGGTGTACTTTTGATATTTTATGTAAATTATATAATATATATTTGGTGTAGTTTTTGATATTTTACATAGAGTGTAATATATATTTACTGTCAATTTTGATATTTTATTTAGAGTGTATAATATACATTTGTGGTAATTTTTGATATTTTATGTACAGTATATTAAATATAATTACTGAAGGTTTTGATAGTTTATTTACAGTCTATATAACACATATTTGGTGTTCTTTGTGATATTTTATGTACAGTAGATAATATATACTTACTGTAACTTTTGATATTTTATTTACAGTATGTAAAATGTATTTGGTGTACTTTTAGTTAATATTATATGTACAATATATGAAATATATTTACTGTACATTTTGATATTTTATGTACAGTATATAATATATATTTGGTGTACTTTTGATATTTTATGTAAATTATATAATATATATTTGGTGTAGTTTTTGATATTTTACATAGAGTGTAATATATATTTACTGTCCTTTTTGATATTTTATTTAGAGTGTATAATGTACATTTGGTGTACTTTTTGATATTTTATGAACAGTATATTAAATATAATTACTGAAGATTTTGATAGTTTATTTACAGTATATATAACACATATTTGGTGTACTTTTTGATATTTTATGTACAGTAGATAATATATACTTACTGTAATTTTTGATATTTTATTTACAGTATATAAAATATATTTGGTGTAGTTTTAGTTAATATTATATGTACAATATATGAAATATATTTACTGTACTTTTTGATATTTTATGTACAGTATATAATATATATTTGGTGTACTTTTGATATTTTATGTAAATTATATACTATATATTTGGTGTAGTTTTTGATATTTTACATAGAGTGTAATATATATTTACTGTCCTTTTTGATATTTTATTTAGAGTGTATAATATACATTTGGTGTAATTTTTGATATTTTATGTACAGTATATTAAATATAATTACTGAATATTTTGATAGTTTATTTACAGTATATATAACACATATTTGGTGTACTTTTTAATAGTTTATGTACAGTAGACAATATATAATTACTGTAATTTTTGATATTTTATTTACAGTTTGTAAAATGTATTTGGTGTACTTTTAGTTATTATTATATGTACAATATATGAAATATATTTACTGTCCTTTTTTATATTTAATGTACAGTATATAATATATATTTGGTGTACTTTTGATATTTTATGTAAATTATATAATATATATTTGGTGTAGTTTTTGATATTTTACATAGAGTGTAATATATATTTACTGTCAATTTTGATATTTTATTTAGAGTGTATAATATACATTTGTGGTAATTTTTGATATTTTATGTACAGTATATTAAATATAATTACTGAAGGTTTTGATAGTTTATTTACAGTCTATATAACACATATTTGGTGTTCTTTGTGATATTTTATGTACAGTAGATAATATATACTTACTGTAACTTTTGATATTTTATTTACAGTATGTAAAATGTATTTGGTGTACTTTTAGTTAATATTATATGTACAATATATGAAATATATTTACTGTACATTTTGATATTTTATGTACAGTATATAATATATATTTGGTGTACTTTTGATATTTTATGTAAATTATATAATATATATTTGGTGTAGTTTTTGATATTTTACATAGAGTGTAATATATATTTACTGTCCTTTTTGATATTTTATTTAGAGTGTATAATGTACATTTGGTGTACTTTTTGATATTTTATGAACAGTATATTAAATATAATTACTGAAGATTTTGATAGTTTATTTACAGTATATATAACACATATTTGGTGTACTTTTTGATATTTTATGTACAGTAGATAATATATACTTACTGTAATTTTTGATATTTTATTTACAGTATATAAAATATATTTGGTGTAGTTTTAGTTAATATTATATGTACAATATATGAAATATATTTACTGTACTTTTTGATATTTTATGTACAGTATATAATATATATTTGGTGTACTTTTGATATTTTATGTAAATTATATACTATATATTTGGTGTAGTTTTTGATATTTTACATAGAGTGTAATATATATTTACTGCCATTTTTGATATTTTATTTTGAGTGTATAATATACATTTGGTGTAATTTTTGATATTTAATGTACAGTATATTAAATATAATTACTGAAGATTTTGATAGTTTATTTACAGTATATATAACACATATTTGGTGTACTTTTTGATATTTTATGTACAGTAGATAATATATACTTACGGTAATTTTTTTTTTATTTACAGTACATAAAATGTATTTGGTGTACTTTTAGTTAATATTATATGTACAACATATGAAATATATATACTGTACTTTTTGATATTTTATGTACAGTATATAATATATATTTGGTGTACTTTTGATATTTTATGTAAATTATATAATATATATTTGGTGTAGTTTTTGATATTTTACATAGAGTGTAATACATATTTACTGTCCTTTTTGATATTTTATTTAGAGTGTATAATATACATTTGGTGTAATTTTTGATATTTTATGAACCGTATATTAAATATAATTACTGAAGATTTTGATAGTTTATTTACAGTATATATAACACATATTTGGTGTACTATTTTATAGTTTATGTACAGAAGATAATATATACTTACTGTAATTTTTGATATTTTATTTACAGTATGTAAAATGTATTTGGTGTAGTTTTAGTTAATATTATATGTACAATATATGAAATATATTTACTGTACTTTTTGATATATTATGTACAGTATATAATATATATTTGGTGTACTTTTGATATTTTATGTAAATTATATAATATATATTTGGTGTAGTTTTTGATATTTTACATAGAGTGTAATATATATTTACTGTCATTTTTGATATTTTATTTAGAGTGTATAATATATATTTGGTGTAATTTTTGATATTTTATGTACAGTATATTAAATATAATTACTGAAGATTTTGATAGTTTATTTACAGTATATATAACACATCTTTGGTGTACTTTTTGATATTTTATGTACAGTAGATAATACATACTTACTTTAATTTTTTTATATTTTATTTACCGTATGTAATATGTATTTGGTGTACCTTTAGTTAACATTATCTGTACAATATATGAAATATATTTACTGTACTTTTTGATACTTTATGTACTGTATATAATATATATTTGCTGTATTTTTGATATTTTATGTAAATTATATAATATATATTTGGTGTAGTTTTTGATATTTTACATAGAGTGTAATATATATTTACTGACCTTTTTGATATTTTATTTAGAGTGTATAATATACATTTGGTGTAATTTTTGATATTTTATGTACAGTATACTAAATATAATTACTGAATATTTTGATAGTTTATTTACAGTATATATAACACATATTTGGTGTACTTTTTGATATTTTATGTACAGTAGATAATATATTCTTACTGTAATTTTTGATATTTTATTTACAGTATGTAAAATGTATTTGGTGTACTTTTAGTTAATATTATATGTACAATATATGAAATATATTTACTGTACTTTTTGATATTTAATGTACAGTATATAATATATATTTGGTGTACTTTTGATATTTTATGTAAATTATATAGTATATATTTGGTGTAGTTTTTGATATTTTACATAGAGTGTAATATATATTTACTGTCATTTTTGATATTTTATTTAGAGTGTAGAATATACATTTGGTGTAATTTTTGATATTTTATGTACAGTATATTAAATATAATTACTGAATATTTTGATAGTTTATTTACAGTATATATAACACATATTTGGTGTACTTTTTGATATTTTATGTACAGTAGATTATATATACTTACTGTAATTTTTGATATTTTATTTACAGTATGTAAAATGTATTTGGTGTAGTTTTAGTTAATATTATATGTACAATATATGAAATATATTTACTGTACTTTTTGATATTTTATGTACAGTATATAATATATATTTGGTGTACTTTTGATATTTTATGTAAATTATATACTATATATTTGGTGTATTTTTTGATATTTTACATAGAGTGTAATATATATTTACTGTCATTTTTGATATTTTATTTAGAGTGTATAATATACATTTGGTGTAGTTTTTGATATTTTATGTACAGTATATTAAATATAATTACTGAAGAATTTGATAGTTTATTTACAGTATATATAACACATATTTGGTGTACTTTTTGATATTTTATGTACAGTAGATAATATATACTTACTGTAATTTTTTATATTTTATTTACCGTATGTAAAATGAATTTGGTGTACTTTTAGTTAATATTATATGTACAACATATGAAATATATTTACTGTACTTTTTGACATTTTATGTACAGTGTATAATATATATTTGGTGTACTTTTGATATTTTATATAAATTATATAATATATATTTGGTGTAGTTTTTGATATTTTACATAGAGTGTAATATATATTTACTGTCAATTTTGATATTTTATTTAGAGTGTATAATATACATTTGTGGTAATTTTTGATATTTTATGTACAGTATATTAAATATAATTACTGAAGGTTTTGATAGTTTATTTACAGTCTATATAACACATATTTGGTGTTCTTTGTGATATTTTATGTACAGTAGATAACATATACTTACTGTAACTTTTGATATTTTATTTACAGTATGTAAAATGTATTTGGTGTACTTTTAGTTAATATTATATGTACAATATATGAAATATATTTACTGTACATTTTGATATTTTATGTACAGTATATAATATATATTTGGTGTACTTTTGATATTTTATGTAAATTATATAATATATATTTGGTGTAGTTTTTGATATTTTACATAGAGTGTAATATATATTTACTGTCCTTTTTGATATTTTATTTAGAGTGTATAATGTACATTTGGTGTACTTTTTGATATTTTATGAACAGTATATTAAATATAATTACTGAAGATTTTGATAGTTTATTTACAGTATATATAACACATATTTGGTGTACTTTTTGATATTTTATGTACAGTAGATAATATATACTTACTGTAATTTTTGATATTTTATTTACAGTATATAAAATATATTTGGTGTAGTTTTAGTTAATATTATATGTACAATATATGAAATATATTTACTGTACTTTTTGATATTTTATGTACAGTATATAATATATATTTGGTGTACTTTTGATATTTTATGTAAATTATATACTATATATTTGGTGTAGTTTTTGATATTTTACATAGAGTGTAATATATATTTACTGTCATTTTTGATATTTTATTTTGAGTGTATAATATACATTTGGTGTAATTTTTGATATTTAATGTACAGTATATTAAATATAATTACTGAAGATTTTGATAGTTTATTTACAGTATATATAACACATATTTGGTGTACTTTTTGATATTTTATGTACAGTAGATAATATATACTTACGGTAATTTTTTTTTTATTTACAGTACGTAAAATGTATTTGGTGTACATTTAGTTAATATTATATGTACAACATATGAAATATATTTACTGTACTTTTTGATATTTTATGTACAGTATATAATATATATTTGGTGTACTTTTGATATTTTATGTAAATTATATAATATATATTTGGTGTAGTTTTTGATATTTTACATAGAGTGTAATACATATTTACTGTCCTTTTTGATATTTTATTTAGAGTGTATAATATACATTTGGTGTAATTTTTGATATTTTATGTACATTATATTAAATATAATTTCGGAAGATTTTGATAGTTTATTTACAGTATATATAACACATATTTGGTGTACTTTTTGATATTTTATGTACAGTAGATAATATATACTGACTGTAATTTTTTATATTTTATTTACAGTATGTAAAATGTATTTGGTGTACTTTTAGTTAATATTATATGTACAATATATGAAATATATTTACTGTACTTTTTGATATTTTATGTACAGTATATAATATATATTTGGTGTACTTTTGATATTTTATATAAATTATATAATATATATTTGGTGTAGTTTTTGATATTTTACATAGAGTGTAATATATATTTACTGTCCTTTTTGATATTTTATTTACAGTGTATAATATACATTTGGTGAAATTTTTGATATTTTATGAACAGTATATTAAATATAATTAATGAAGATTTTGATAGTTTATTTACAGTATATATAACACATATTTGGTGTACTTTTTTATATTTTATGTACAGTAGATAATATATACTTACTGTAATTTTTGATATTTTATTTACAGTATGTAAAATGTATTTGGTGTAGTTTTAGTTAATATTATATGTACAATATATGAAATATATTTACTTTACTTTTTGATATTTTGTGTACAGTATATAATATATATTTGGTGTACTTTTGATATTTTATGTAAATTATATAATATATATTTGGTGTAGTTTTTGATATTTTACATAGAGTGTAATATATATTTACTGTCCTTTTTGATATTTTATTTAGAGTGTATAATATACATTTGGTGTAATTTTTGATATTTTATGAACAGTATATTAAATATAATTACTGAAGATTTTGATAGTTTATTTACAGTATATATAACACATATTTGGTGTACTTTTTGATATTTTATGTACAGTAGATAATATATACCTACTGTAATTTTTGATACTTTATTTACAGTATGTAAAATGTATTTGGTGTACTTTTAGTTAATATTATATGTACAAGATATGAAATATATTTACTGTACTTTTTGATATTTTATATACACTCTATAAGATATATTTGGTGTACTTTTGATACTTTATGTAAATTATATAATATATATTTGGTGTAGTTTTTGATATTTTACATAGAGTGTAATATATATTTACTGTCCTTTTTGATATTTTATTTAGAGTGTATAATATACATTTGGTGTAATTTTTGATATTTTATGTACAGTATATTAAATATAATTACTGAATATTTTGATAGTTTATTTACAGTATATATAACACATATTTGGTGTACTTTTTAATAGTTTATGTACAGTAGACAATATATACTTACTGTAATTTTTGATATTTTATTTACAGTTTGTAAAATGTATTTGGTGTACTTTTAGTTAATATTATATGTACAATATATGAAATATATTTACTGTCCTTTTTTATATTTAATGTACAGTATATAATATATATTTGGTGTACTTTTGATATTTTATGTAAATTACATAATATATATTTGGTGTAGTTTTTGATATTTTACATAGAGTGTAATATATATTTACTGTCATTTTTGATATTTTATTTAGAGTGTATAATATATATTTGGTGTAATTTTTGATATTTTATGTACAGTATATTAAATATAATTACTGAAGATTTTGATAGTTTATTTACAGTATATATAACACATCTTTGGTGTACTTTTTGATATTTTATGTACAGTAGATAATATATACTTACTTTAATTTTTTTATATTTTATTTACCGTATGTAATATGTATTTGGTGTACCTTTAGTTAACATTATCTGTACAATATATGAAATATATTTACTGTACTTTTTGATACTTTATGTACTGTATATAATATATATTTGCTGTATTTTTGATATTTTATGTAAATTATATAATATATATTTGGTGTAGTTTTTGATATTTTACATAGAGTGTAATATATATTTACTGACCTTTTTGATATTTTATTTAGAGTGTATAATATACATTTGGTGTAATTTTTGATATTTTATGTACAGTATATTAAATATAATTACTGAAGATTTTGATAGTTTATTTACAGTATATATAACACATATTTGGTGTACTTTTTGATATTTTATGTACAGTAGATAATATATACTTACGGTAATTTTTTTTTTATTTACAGTACGTAAAATGTATTTGGTGTACTTTTAGTTAATATTATATGTACAACATATGAAATATATATACTGTACTTTTTGATATTTTATGTACAGTATATAATATATATTTGGTGTACTTTTGATATTTTATGTAAATTATATAATATATATTTGGTGTAGTTTTTGATATTTTACATAGAGTGTAATACATATTTACTGTCCTTTTTGATATTTTATTTAGAGTGTATAATATACATTTGGTGTAATTTTTGATATTTTATGAACCGTATATTAAATATAATTACTGAAGATTTTGATAGTTTATTTACAGTATATATAACACATATTTGGTGTACTATTTTATAGTTTATGTACAGAAGATAATATATACTTACTGTAATTTTTGATATTTTATTTACAGTATGTAAAATGTATTTGGTGTAGTTTTAGTTAATATTATATGTACAATATATGAAATATATTTACTGTACTTTTTGATATATTATGTACAGTATATAATATATAATTGGTGTACTTTTGATATTTTATGTAAATTATATAATATATATTTAGTGTAGTTTTTGATATTTTACATAGAGTGTAATATATATTTACTGTCATTTTTGATATTTTATTTAGAGTGTATAATATATATTTGGTGTAATTTTTGATATTTTATGTACAGTATATTAAATATAATTACTGAAGATTTTGATAGTTTATTTACAGTATATATAACACATCTTTGGTGTACTTTTTGATATTTTATGTACAGTAGATAATATATACTTACTTTAATTTTTTTATATTTTATTTACCGTATGTAATATGTATTTGGTGTACCTTTAGTTAACATTATCTGTACAATATATGAAATATATTTACTGTACTTTTTGATACTTTATGTACTGTATATAATATATATTTGCTGTATTTTTGATATTTTATGTAAATTATATAATATATATTTGGTGTAGTTTTTGATATTTTACATAGAGTGTAATATATATTTACTGACCTTTTTGATATTTTATTTAGAGTGTATAATATACATTTGGTGTAATTTTTGATATTTTATGTACAGTATATTAAATATAATTACTGAATATTTTGATAGTTTATTTACAGTATATATAACACATATTTGGTGTACTTTTTGATATTTTATGTACAGTAGATAATATATTCTTACTGTAATTTTTGATATTTTATTTACAGTATGTAAAATGTATTTGGTGTACTTTTAGTTAATATTATATGTACAATATATGAAATATATTTACTGTACTTTTTGATATTTAATGTACAGTATATAATATATATTTGGTGTACTTTTGATATTTTATGTAAATTATATAGTATATATTTGGTGTAGTTTTTGATATTTTACATAGAGTGTAATATATATTTACTGTCATTTTTGATATTTTATTTAGAGTGTAGAATATACATTTGGTCTAATTTTTGATATTTTATGTACAGTATATTAAATATAATTACTGAATATTTTGATAGTTTATTTACAGTATATATAACACATATTTGGTGTACTTTTTGATATTTTATGTACAGTAGATTATATATACTTACTGTAATTTTTGATATTTTATTTACAGTATGTAAAATGTATTTGGTGTAGTTTTAGTTAATATTATATGTACAATATATGAAATATATTTACTGTACTTTTTGATATTTTATGTACAGTATATAATATATATTTGGTGTACTTTTGATATTTTATGTAAATTATATACTATATATTTGGTGTATTTTTTGATATTTTACATAGAGTGTAATATATATTTACTGTCATTTTTGATATTTTATTTAGAGTGTATAATATACATTTGGTGTAGTTTTTGATATTTTATGTACAGTATATTAAATATAATTACTGAAGAATTTGATAGTTTATTTACAGTATATATAACACATATTTGGTGTACTTTTTGATATTTTATGTACAGTAGATAATATATACTTACTGTAATTTTTTATATTTTATTTACCGTATGTAAAATGTATTTGGTGTACTTTTAGTTAATATTATATGTACAACATATGAAATATATTTACTGTACTTTTTGACATTTTATGTACAGTGTATAATATATATTTGGTGTACTTTTGATATTTTATGTAAATTATATAATATATATTTGGTGTAGTTTTTGATATTTTACATAGAGTGTAATATGTATTTACTGTCCTTTTTGATATTTTATTTAGGGTGTATAATATACATTTGGTGTAATTTTTGATATTTTATGTACAGTATATTAAATATAATTACTGAAGGTTTTGATAGTTTATTTACAGTATATATAACACATATTTGGTGTACTTTTTGATATTTTATGTACAGTAGATAATATATACTGACTGTAATTTTTGATATTTTATTTACAGTATGTAAAATGTATTTGGTGTAGTTTTAGTTAATATTATATGTACAATATATGAAATATATTTACTGTACTTTTTGATATTTTATGTACAGTATATAATATATATTTGGTGTACTTTTGATATTTTATGTAAATTATATAATATATATTTGGTGTAGTTTTTGATATTTTACATAGAGTGTAATATATATTTACTGTCCTTTTTGATATTTTATTTAGAGTGTATAATATACATTTGGTGTAATTTTTGATATTTTATGAACAGTATATTAAATATAATTACTGAAGATTTTGATAGTTTATTTACAGTATATATAACACATATTTGGTGTACTTTTTGATATTTTATGTACAGTAGATAATATATACCTACTGTAATTTTTGATACTTTATTTACAGTATGTAAAATGTATTTGGTGTACTTTTAGTTAATATTATATGTACAATATATGAAATATATTTACTGTACTTTTTGATATTTTATATACACTATATAAGATATATTTGGTGTACTTTTGATACTTTATGTAAATTATATAATATATATTTGGTGTAGTTTTTGATATTTTACATAGAGTGTAATATATATTTACTGTCCTTTTTGATATTTTATTTAGAGTGTATAATATACATTTGGTGTAATTTTTGATATTTTATGTACAGTATATTAAATATAATTACTGAATATTTTGATAGTTTATTTACAGTATATATAACACATATTTGGTGTACTTTTTAATAGTTTATGTACAGTAGACAATATATACTTACTGTAATTTTTGATATTTTATTTACAGTTTGTAAAATGTATTTGGTGTACTTTTAGTTATTATTATATGTACAATATATGAAATATATTTACTGTCCTTTTTTATATTTAATGTACAGTATATAATATATATTTGGTGTACTTTTGATATTTTATGTAAATTATATAATATATATTTGGTGTAGTTTTTGATATTTTACATAGAGTGTAATATATATTTACTGTCAATTTTGATATTTTATTTAGAGTGTATAATATACATTTGTGGTAATTTTTGATATTTTATGTACAGTATATTAAATATAATTACTGAAGGTTTTGATAGTTTATTTACAGTCTATATAACACATATTTGGTGTTCTTTGTGATATTTTATGTACAGTAGATAATATATACTTACTGTAACTTTTGATATTTTATTTACAGTATGTAAAATGTATTTGGTGTACTTTTAGTTAATATTATATGTACAATATATGAAATATATTTACTGTACTTTTTGATATTTTATGTACAGTATATAATATATATTTAGTGTACTTTTGATATTTTATGTAAATTATATAATATATATTTGGTGTAGTTTTTTATATTTTACATAGAGTGTAATATATATTTACTGTCCTTTCTGATATTTTATTTAGAGTGTATAATATACATTTGGTGTAATTTTTGATATTTTTTGAACAGTATATTAAATATAATTACTGTAGTTTTTGATAGTAAACTTACGGTATGTATTAGACATATTTGGTGTACTTTTTGATATTTTATGTACAGTATGTAATATACATTTACTGTTCTTTTTGATATTTTATTTACAGTATATAAAATGTATTTGGTGTACTTTTAGTTAATATTAAGTATACAATATATGAAATGTATTTACTGTACGTTTTGATATTTTATGTACAATATATAAGATATATTTGCTGGCCTTTTGATATTTTATGTAAATTATATAATATATATTTGGTGTAGTTTTTGATATTTTACATAGAGTGTAATATATATTTACTGTCGTTTTTGATATTTTATTTAGAGTGTATAATATACATTTGTTGTAATTTTTTATATTTTATGTACAGTATATTAAATATAATTACTGAAGCTTTTGATAGTTTATTTACAGTATTTATAACACATATTTGGTGTTCTTTTTGAGATTTTATGTACAGTAGATATATATACTTACTGTAATTTTTGATATTTTATTTACAGTATGTAAAATGTATTTGGTGTACTTTTAGTTAATATTATATGTACAATATATGAATCATATTTACTGTACTTCTTGATATTTTATGTACAGTATATAATATATATTTGGTGTACATTTGATATTTTATTCAAATTATATAATATATATTTGGTGTAGTTTTTGATATTTTACATAGAGTGTAATATATATTTACTGTCATTTTTGATATTTTATTTGGAGTGTATAATATATATTTGGTGTAATTTTTGATATTTTATGTACAGTATATTAAATATAATTACTGAAGATTTTGATAGTATATTTACAGTATATATAACACATATTTGGTGTACTTTTTTATATTTTATGTACAGTAGATAATATATACTTGCTGTAATTTTTGATATTTTATTTACAGTATGTAAAATGTATTTGGTGTACTTTTAGTTAATATTATATGTACAATATATGAAATATATTTACTGTACTTTTTGATATTTTATCTACAGTATATAATATATATTTGGTGTACTTTTGATATTTTATGTAAATTATGCAATATATATTTGGTGTAGTATTTGATATTTTACATAGAGTGTAATATATATTTACTGTCATTTTTGATATTTTATTTAGAGTGTATAATATACATTTCGTGTAATTATTGATATTTTATGTACAGTATATTAAATATAAATACTGAAGCTTTTGATAGTTTATTTACAGTATATATAACACATATTTGGTGTACTTTTTGATATTTTATGTACAGTAGATAATATATACTTACTGTAATTTTTTATATTTTATTTACAGTCTGTAAAACGTATTTGGTGGACTTTTAGTTAATATTATACGTACAATATGTGAAATATATTTACTGTACCTTTTGATATTTTATGTACAGTAGATAATATAAACTTACTGTAATTTTTTATATGTTATTTACAGTATGTAAAATGTATTTGGTGTAATTTTACTTAATATTATATGTACAATATATGAAATATATTTACTGTACTTTTTGATATTTTATATACAGTAAATAATATGTATTTGGTGTACTTTTGATATTTTATGTAAATTATATAATATATATTTGATGTAGTTTTTGATATTTTACATAGAGTGTAATATATATTTACTGTCCTTTTTGATATTTTACTTAGAGTGTATAATATACATTTGGTGTAATTTTTGATATATTATGAACAGTATATGAAATATAATACTGAAAATTTTAATAGTTTATTTACAGTATATATAACACATATTTGGTGTACTTTTTTATATATTATATACAGTAGATAATATATACTTACTGTAATTTTTTATATTTTATTTACAGTATGTAAAATGTATTTGGTGTACTTTAAGTTAATATTATATGTACAGTATATGAAATATATTTACTGTACTTTTTGATATTTTATGTACAGTATATAATATGTATTTGGTGTACTTTTGATATTTTATGAAAATTATATAATATATATTTGGTGTAGTTTTTGATATTTTACATAGAGTGTAATATATATTTTCTGTACTTTTTGATATTTTATTTAGAGTGTATAATATACATTTGGTGTAATTTTTGATATTTTATGCACAGTATATTAAATATAATTACTGAAGATTTTGATAGTTTATTTACAGTATATATAACACATATTTGGTTTACTTTTTGATATTTTATGTACAGTAGATAATATATAGTTACTGTAATTTTTTATATTTTATTTACAGTCTGTAAAATGTATTTGGTGTACTTTTAGTTAATATTATATGTACTATATATGAAATATATTTACTGTACTTTTTGATATTTTATGTACAGTACATAATATATATTTGGTGTACTTTTGATATTTTATGTAAATTATATAATACATATTTGGTGTAGTTTTTGATATTTTTCATAGAGTGTAATATATATTTACTGTCCTTTTTGTTATTTTATTTAGAGTGTATAATATACATTTGGTGTAATTTTTGATATTTTATGAAGAGTATATTAAATATAATTACTGAAGATTTTGATAGTTTTTTTACAGTATATATAACACATATTTGGTGTACTTTTTGATATTTTATGTACAGTAGATAATATATACTTACTGAAATTTTTTATATTTTATTTACAGTCTGTAAAATGTATTTGGTGTACTTTTAGTTAATATTATATGTACAATATGTGAAATATATTTACTGTACTTTTTGATATTTTATGTACAGTAGATAATATAAAGTTACTGTAATTTTTTATATGTTATTTACAGTATGTAAAATGTATTTGGTGTACTTTTGGTTAATATTATATGTACAACATATGAAATATATTTACTGTACTTTTTGATATATTTTGTACAGTATATAATATATATTTGGTGTACTTTTGATATTTTATGTAAATTATATAATATATACTTGGTTTAGTTTTTGATATTTTACATAGAGTGTAATATATATTTACTGTCCTTTTTGATTTTTAGAGTGTATAATATACATTTGGTGTAATTTTTGATATTTTATGAACAGTATATTAAATATAATTACTGAAGTTTTTGATAGTATATTTACAGTATATATAACACATATTTGGTGTACTTTTTCATATTTTATGTACAGTAGATTATATATACTTACTGTAATTTTTGATATTTGATTTACAGTATGTAAAATGTATTTGGTGTAATTTTAGTTATTATTATATGTACAATATATGAAATATAGTTACTGTACTTTTTGATATTTTATGTACAGTATATAATATATATTTGGTGTAATTTTGATATTTTATGTAAATTATATAATATATACTTCGTGTAGTTTTTGATATTTTACATAGTGTGTAATATATATTTACTGTATTTTTGATATTTTATTTAGAGTGTATAATATACATTTGGTGTAATTTTTGGTATTTTATGAACAGTATATTAAATATAATTACTGAATATTTTGATAGTTTATTTACAGTATATATAACACATATTTGGTGTACTTTTTGATATTTTATGTACAGTAGATAATATATACTTACTGTAATTTTTTATATTTTATTTACAGTCTGTAAAATGTATTTGGTGTACTTTTAGTTAATATTATACGTACAATATGTGAAATATATTTACTGTACTTTTGGTATTTTATGTACAGTAGATAATATAAACTTACTGTAATTTTTTATATTTTATTTACAGTATGTAAAATGTATTTGGTGTACTTTTAGTTAATATTATATGTACAATATATGAAATATATTTACTGTAATTTTTGATATTCTATGTACAGTAGATATATATACTTACTGTAATTTTTTATATTTTATTTACAGTATGTAAAATGTATTTGGTGTACTTTTAGTTAATATTACATGTACAATATATGAAATATATTTACTGTACTTTTTGATATTTTATGTACAGTATATAATATATATTTGGTGTACCTTTGATATTTTATGTAAATTATATAATATATATTTGGTGTAGTTTTTGATATTTTACATAGAATGTAATATATATTTACTGTCATTTTTGATATTTTATTTAGAATGTATAATATATATTTGGTGTAATTTTTGATATTTTATGTACAGTATGTTAAATATAATTACTGAAGATTTTGATAGTTTATTTACAGTATATATAACACATATTTGGTGTACTTTTTGATATTTTATGTACAGTAGATAATATATACTTACTGTAATTTTTGATATTTTATTTACAGTATGTAAAATGTATTTGGTGTGCTTTTAGTTAATATTACATGTACAATCTATGAAATATATTTACTGTACTTTTTGATATTTTATGTACAGTATATAATATATATTTCGTGTACATTTGATATTTTATGTAAATTATATAATATATATTTGGTGTAGTTTTTGATATTTTACATAGAGTGTAATATATATTTACTGTCCTTTTTGATATTTTATTTAGAGTGTATAATATACATTTGTTGTAATTTTTGATATATTATGAACAGTATATTAAATATAATTACTGAAGATTTTGATAGTTTATTTACAGTATATATAACACATATTCGGTGTACTTTTTGATATTTAATGTACAGTAGATAATATATACTTACTGTAATTTTTGATATTTTATTTACAGTATGTAAAATGTATTTGGTGTACTTAGTTATTATTATATGTACAATATATGAAATATATTTTCTGTCCTTTTTGATATTTTATTTAGAGTGTATAATATACATTTGGTGTAATTTTTGATATTTTATGAACAGTATATTAAATATAATTACTGAAGATTTTGATAGTTTATTTACAGTATATATAACACATATTTGGTGTACTTTTTGATACTTTATGTACAGTAGATAATATATACTTACTGTAATTTTTTATATTTTATTTACAGTATGTAAAATGTATTTGGTGTACTTTTAGATAATATTATATGTACAATATGTGAAATATATTTACTGTACTTTTTGATATTTTATGTACAGGAGATAATATAAACTTACTGAATTTTTTTATATTTTATTTACAGTATGTAAAATGTATTTGGTGTACTTTTAGTTAATATTATATGTACAATATATGAAATATATTTACTGTACTTTTTGATATTTTATGTACAGTATATAATATATATTTGGTGTACTTTTGATATTTTATGTAAATTATATAATATATACTTGGTTTAGTTTTTGATACTTTACATAGAGTGTAATATATATTTTCTGTCCTTTTTGATATTTTATTTAGAGTGTATAATATACATTTGGTGTAATTTTTGATATTTTATGAACAGTATATTAAATATAATTACTGAAGATTTTGATAGTTTATTTAAAGTATATAGAACACATATTTGGTGTACTTTTTGATATTCTATGTACAGTAGATTATATGTACTTACTGTAATTTTTGATATTTTATTTACAGTATGTAAAATGTATTTGGTGTATTTTAGTTATTATTATATGTACAATATATGAAATATATTTACTGTACTTTTTGATATTATATGTACAGTATATAATATATATTTGGTGTACTTTTGATATTTTATGTAAATTATATAATATATACTTGGTGTAGTTTTTGATATTTTACATAGAGTGTAATATATATTTACTGTCTTTTTGATATTTTATTTAGAGTGTATAATATACATTTGGTGTAATTTTTGGTATTTTATGAGCAGTATATTAAATATAATTACTGAAGATTTTGATAGTTTATTTACAGTATATATAACACATATTTGGTGTACTTTTTGATATTTTATGTACAGTAGATAATATATACTTACTGTTATTTTTTATATTTTATTTACAGTCTGTAAAATGTATTTGGTGTACTTTTAGTTAATATTATATGTACAATATGTGAAATATATTTACTGTACTTTTTGATATTTTATGTACAGTAGATAATATAAACTTACTGTAATTTTTTATATGTTATTTACAGTATGTAAAATGTATTTGGTGTACTTTTAGTTAATATTATATGTACAACATATGAAATATATTTACTGTACTTTTTGATATTTTATGTACAGTATATAATATATATTTGGTGTACTTTTTATATTTTATGTAAATTATATAATATATATATGGTGTAGTTTTTGATATTTTACATAGAGTGTAATATATATTTACTGTCCTTTTTGATATTTTATTTAGAGTGTATAATATACATTTGGTGTAATTTTTGATATTTTTTGAACAGTATATTAAATATAATTACTGAAGATTTTGATAGTTTATTTACAGTATATAGAACACATATTTGGTGTACTTTTTCATATTTTATGTACAGTAGATAATATATACTTACTGTAATTTTTTATATGTTATTTACACTATGTAAAATGTATTTGTTGTACTTTTAGTTAATATTATATGTACAACATATGAAATATATTTACTGTACTTTTTGATATTTTATGTACAGTATATAATATATATTTGGTGTACTTTTTATATTTTATGTAAATTATATAATATATATTTGGTGTAGTTTTTGATATTTTACATAGGGTGTGTAAGATATATTTACTGTACTTTTTGATATTTTATTTACAGTAAATAATATTCATTTGGTGTAATTTTTGATATTTTATGTACAGTATATTAAATATAATTACTGAAGATTTTGATAGTTTATTTACAGTATATATAACACATATTTGGTGTACTTTTTGGTATTTTAAGTACAGTAGATAATATATACTTACTGTAATTTTTTATATTTTATTTACAGCATGTAAAATGTATTTGGTGTACTTTTAGTTAATATTATATGTCCAATATATCAAATATATTTACTGTACTTTTTGATATTTTATGTACGGTATATAATATATATTTGGTGTACTTTTGATATTTTATGTAAGTTATATAATATATATTTGGTGTAGTTTTTGATATTTTACATAGAGTGTAATATATATTTACTGTCCTTTTTGATATTTTATTTAGAGTGTATAATATACATTTGGTGTAATTTTTGATATTTTATGAACAGTATATTAAATATAATTACTGAAGATTTTGATAGTTTATTTACAGTATATATAACACATATTTGGTGTACTTTTTGATATTTTATGTACAGTAGATAATATATACTTAATGTAATTTTTGATATTTTATTTACAGTATGTAAAATGTATTTGGTGTACTTTTAGTTAATATTATATGTACTATATATGAAATACATTTACTGTACTATTTGATATATTATGTACAGTAGATAATATATACTTACTGTAATTTTTGATATTTTATTTACAGTATGTAAAATGTATTTGGTGGACTTTTAATTAATATTATATGTACAGTATATGAAATATATTTACTGTACTTTTTGATATTTTATGTACAGTATATAATATATATTTGGTGTACTTTTGATATTTTATGTAAATTATATAATATATATTTGGTGTAGTTTTTGATATTTTACATAGAGTGTAACATATATTTACTGTCATTTTTGATATATTATTTATAGTGTATAATGTACATTTGGTGTAATTTTTGATATTTTATGTACAGTATATTAAATATAATTACTGAAGATATTGATAGTTTATTTACAGTATATTTAACACATATTTGGTGTACTTTTTGATATTTTATGTACAGTAGATAATATATACTTACTGTAATTTTTGATATTTTATTTACAGTATGTAAAATGTATTTGGTGTACTTTATTTAATATTATATGTACAATATATGAAATATATTTACTGTACTTTTTGATATTTTATGTACAGTAGATAATATATACTTACTGTAATTTTTGATATTTTATTTACAGTGTGTGAAATGTATTTGGTGTACTTTATTTAATATTATATGTACAATATATGAAATATATTTACTGTACTTTTTGATATTTTATGTACAGTATATAATATATATTTCGTGTACTTTTGATATTTTATGTAAATTATATAATATATATTTGGTGTAGTTTTTGATATTTTACATAGAGTGTAATATATATTTACTGTCCTTTTTGATATTTTATTTAGAATGTATAATATATATTTGGTGTAATTTTTGATATTTTATGAACAGTATATTAAATATAATTACTGAAGATTTTGATAGTTTATTTACAGTATATATAACACATATTTGGAGTACTTTTTGATATTTTATGTACAGTAGATAATATATACTTACTGTAATTTTTTATATTTTATTTACAGTATGTAAAATGTATTTGTTGTACTTTTAGTTAATATTATATGTACAAAATATGAAATATATTTACTGTACTTTTTGATATTTTATGTACAGTAGTTAATATATACTTACTGTAATTTTTGATATTTTATTTACAGTATGTAAAATGTATTTGGTGTACTTTTAGTTAATATTATATGTACAATATATGAAATATATTTACTGTACTTCTTGATATTTTATGTACAGTATATAATATATATTTGGTGTATTTTGATATTTTATGTAAATTATATAATATATACTTGGTGTAGTTTTTGATATTTTACATAGAGTGTAATATATAATTACTGTCCTTTTTGATATTTTATTTAGAGTGTATAATATACATTTGGTGTAATTTTTTATATTTTATGAACAGTATATTAAATATAATTACTGAAGATTTTGATAGTTTATTTACAGTATATATAACACATATTTGGTGTACTTTTTGATAGTTTACGTACAGTAGATAATATATACTTACTGTAATTATTTATATTTTATTTACAGTATTTAAAATGTATTTGTTGTACTTTTAGTTAATATTATATGTACAATATATGAAATATATTTACTGTACTTTTTGATATTTTATGTACAGTAGATAATATATACTTACAGTAATTTTTGATATTTTATTTACAGTATGTAAAATGTATTTGGTGTACTTTTAGTTAATATTATATGTACAATATATGAAATATATTTACTGTACTTTTTGATACTTTATATACAGTATATAATATATATTTGGTGTACTTTTGATATTTTATGTAAATTATATAATATATAATTGGTGTAGTTTTTCATATTTTACATAGTGTGTAATATATATTTACTGTCCTTTTTGATATTTTATTTACAGTGTATAATATACATTTGGTGTAATTTTTGATATTTTATGAACAGTATATTAAATATAATTACTGAAGATTTTGATAGTTTGTTTACAGTATATATAACACATATTTGGTGTACTTTTTGATATTTTATGTACAGTAGATAATATATACTTACTGTAATTTTTTATATTTTATTTACAGTATGTAAAATGCATTTGGTGTACTTTTAGTTAATATTATATGTACAATATATGAAATATATTTACTGTAATTTTTGATATTTTATGTACAGTATATAATATATATTTGGTGTACTTTTGATCTTTTATGTAAATTATATAATATATATTTTGTGTAGTTTTTGATATTTTACATAGAGTGTAATATATATTTACTGTCATTTTTGATATTTTATTTTGAGTGTATAATATACATTGGGTGTAATTTTTGTTATTTTATGTACAGTATATTAAATATAATTACTGAAGATTTTGATAATGTATTTACAGTATATATAAAACATATTTGGTGTAGTTTTTGATATTTAGTGTACAATAGATAATATATACTTACAGTAGTTTTTGATATTTTATTTACAGTATGTTAAATGTATTTGGTGTAATTTTAGTTAATATTATATGTACAATATATGAAATATATTTACTGTACTTTTTGATATTTTATGTACAGTATATAATATATATTTGGTGTACTTTTGATATTTTATGTAAATTATATAATATATATTTGGTGTAGTTTTTGATATTTTACATAGAGTGTAATATATATTTACTGTCCTTTTTGATATTTTATTTAGTGTGTATAATATACATTTGGTGTAATTTTTGATATTTAGTGAACAGTATATTAAATATAATTACTGAAGATTTTGATAGTTTATTTACAGTATATATAACACATATTTGGTGTACTTTTTGATATTTTATGTACAGTAGATAATATATACTTACTGTAATTTTTTATAATTTATTTACAGTATGTAAAATGTATTTGTTGTACTTTTAGTTAATATTATATGTACAATACATGAAATATATTTCCTGTACTTTTTGATATTTTATGGACACTATGTAATATATATTTGGTGTACTTTTGATATTTTATGTAAATTATATAATATATATTTGGTGTATTTTTTGATATTTTACATAGAGTGTAATATATATTTACTGTCATTTTTGATATTTTATTTAGAGTGTATAATATACATTTGGTGTAATTATTGATATTTTATGTACAGTATATTTAATATAATTAATGAAGGTTTTGATAGTTTATTTACAGTATATATAACACATGTTTGGTGTACTTTTTGATATTTTATGTATAGTAGATACTATATACTTACTGTAATTTTTGATATTTTATTTACAGTATGTAAAATATATTTGGTGTACCTTTATTTAATATTATATGTACAATATATGAAATATATTTACCGTACTTTTTGATATCTTATGTACAGTATATAATATATATTTGGTGTACTTTTGATATTTTATGTAAATTATAGAATATATATTTGGTGTAGTTTTTGATATTTTACATAGAGTGTAATATATATTTACTGTCATTTTTGATATTTTATTTAGAGTGTATAATATACCTTTGGTGTAATTATTGATATTTTATGTACAGTATATTAAATATAATTACTGAAGATTTTGATAGTTTATTTACAGTATATATTACGCATATTTGGTGTACTTTTTGCTATTTTATGTACAGTAGATAATATATATTTACTGTAATTTTTGATATTTTATTTACAGTATGTAAAATATATTTCGTGTACTTTTAGTTAATATTATATGTACAATATATGAAATATATTTACTGTACTTTCTGATATTTTATGTACAGTATATAATATATATTTGGTGTACTTTTGTTATTTTATGTAAATTATATAATATATATTTGTTGTAGTTTTTGATATTTTACATAGAGTGTAATATATATTTACTGTCCTTTTTGATATTTAATTTAGAGTGTATAATATAAATTTGGTGTAATTATTGATATTTTATGTACAGTATATTAAATATAATTACTGAAGATTTTGATAGTTTATTTACAGTATATATAACACATATTTGGTGTACTTTTTGATATTTTATGTACAGTAGATAATATATACTTACTGTAATTTTTCATATTTTATTTACAGTATGTAAAATGTATTTGGTGTACTTTTAGTTAATATCATATGTACAATATATGAAATATATTTACTGTACATTTTGATATTTTATGTACTGTATATAATATATATTTGGTGTACTTTTGATATTTTATGTAAATTATATTATATATATTTGGTGTAATTTTTGATATTTTACATAGTGTGTGTAATATATATTTACTGTACTTTTTGATATTTTCTTTACAGTATATAATATACATTTGGTTTAATTTTTGATATTTTATGTACATTATGTGATATATATTTACTGTACTTTTTGATATATTATTTACAGTATAGAAAATGTATTTTGTGTAGTTTTAGTTAATATTATAACTACAATATATGAAATAAAGTTACTGTACTTTTTGATATTTAATGTACAGTATATAATAAATATTTGGTGTACTTTTGATATTTTACGTACAGTATGTAATATATATTTACTGTACTTTTTGATATTTTATTTACAGTATATAAAATGTATTTGGTGTACTTTTAGTTAATATTATATATACAATGTATGAAATATATTTACTGTACTTTTTGATATTTTATGTACAGTATACAAGATGTATTTGCTGTCATTTTGATATTTTATGTAAATTATATAATATAAATTTGGTGTAGTTTTTGATGTTTACATAGGGTGTGTAATATATATTTAATGTAATTTTGATATTTTATTTACAGTATATAAAATGTATTTGGTGTAGTTTTAGTTAATATTATATGTACAATATATGAAATATATTTACTGTACTTTTTGATATTTTATGTACTGTATATAATATATATTTGGTGTACTTTTGATATTTTATGAAAATTATATAATATATATTTGGTGTAGTTTTTGATATTTTACATAGAGTGTAATATATATTTACTGTCAATTTTGATATTTTATTTAGGGTGTATAATATACATTTGGTGTAATTTTTGATATTTTATGTACAGTTTATTAAATATAATTACTGAAGATTTTGATAGTTTATTTACAGTATATATAACACATATTTGGTGTACTTTTTGATATTTTATGTACAGTAGATAATATATACTTACTGTAAATTTTTATATTTTATTTACCGTATGTAAAATGTATTTGTTGTACTTTTAGTTAATATTATATGTACAATATATGAAATATATTTACTGTACTTTTTGATATTTTTTGTACAGTATATAATGTATATTTGGTGTACTTTTGATATTTTATGTAAATTATATAATATATATTTGGTGTAGTTTTTGATATTTTACATAGAGTGTAATATATATTTACTGTCCTTTTTGATATTTTATTTAGAGTGTATAATATACATTTGGTGTAATTTTTGATATTTTATGTACAGTATATTAAATATAATTACTGAAGATTTTGATAGTTTATTTACAGTATATATAACACATATTTGGTGTACTTTTTGATATTTTATGTACAGTAGATAATATATACTTACTGTAATTTTTGATATTTTATTTACAGTATATAAAATGTATTTGGTGTACTTTTAGTTAATATTATATGTACAATACATGAAATATATATACTGTACTTTTTGATATTTTATGTACAGTATATAATATATATTTGGTGTACTTTTGATATTTTATGTAAATTATATAATATATATTTGGTGTAGTTTTTGATATTTTACATAGAGTATAATATATATTTACTGTCCTTTTTGATATTTTATTTAGAGTGTATAATATACATTTGGTGTAATTTTTGATATTTTATGTACAGTATATTAAATATAATTACTGAAGATTTTGATAGTTTATTTACAGTATATATAACACATATTTGGTGTACATTTTGATATTTTATGTACGGTAGATAATATATACTTACTGGAATTTTTGATATTTTACTTACAGTATGTAAAATGTATTTGTTGTTCTTTTAGTTAATATTATATGTACAATATATGAAATATATTTACTGTACTTTTTGATATTTTATGTACAGTATATAATATATATTTGGTGTTCTTTTGATATTTTATGTAAATTATATAATATAAACTTGGTGTAGTTTTTGATATTTTACATAGAGTGTAATATATATTTACTGTCATTTTTGATATTTTATTTAGAATGTATAATATATATTTGGTGTAATTATTGATATTTTATGTACAGTATATTAAATATAATTACTGAAGATTTTGATAGTTTATTTACAGTATATATAACACATATTTGGTGTACTTTTTGATATTTTATGTACAGTAGATAATATATACTTACTGTAATTTTTGCTATTTTATTTACAGTATATAAAATGTATTTGGTGTAGTTTTAGTTAATATTATATGTACAATATATGAAATATATTTAGTGTACTTTTTGATATTTTATGTACAATATATAATATATATTTGGTGTATTTTGATATTTTATGTAAATTATATAATATATATTTGGTGTAGTTTTTGATATTTTACATAGAGTGTAATATATATTTACTGTCCTTTTTGATATTTTATTTAGAGTGTATAATATACATTTGGTGTAATTTTTGATATTTTATGTACAGTTTATTATATATAATTACTGAAGATTTTGATAGTTTATTTACAGTATATATAACACATATTTGGTGTACTTTTTGATATTTTATGTACAGTAGATAATATATACTTACTGTAATTTTTTATATTTTATTTACCATATGTAAAATGTATTTGTTGTACTTTTAGTTAATATTATATGTACAATATATGAAATATATTTACTGTACTTTTTGATATTTTATGTAGAGTATATAATGTATATTTGGTGTACTTTTGATATTTTATGTAAATTATATAATATATATTTGGTGTAGTTTTTGATATTTTACATAGAGTGTAATATATATTTACTGTCCTTTTTGATATTTTATTTAGAGTGTATAATATACATTTGGTGTAATTTTTGATATTTTATGTACAGTATACTATATATAATTACTGAAGATTTTGATAATTTATTTACAGTATATATAACACATATTTGGTGTACTTTTTGATATTTTATGTACAGTAGATAATATATATTTACTGTAATTTTTGATATTTTATTTACAGTATATAAAGTGTATTTGGTGTAATTTTAGTTAATATTATATGTACAATATATGAAATATATTTACTGTACTTTTTGATATTTTATGTACAGTATATCATATATATTTGGTGTACTTTTGATATTTTATGTAAATTATATAATATATATTTGGTGTAGTTTTTGATATTTTACATAGAGTATAATATATATTTACTGTCCTTTTTGATATTTTATTTAGAGTGTATAATATATATTTGGTGTAATTTTTGATATTTTATGTACAGTATATTAAATATAATTACTGAAGATTTTGATAGTTTATTTACAGTATATATAACACATATTTGGTGTACTTTTTGATATTTTATGTACGGTAGATAATATATACTTACTGGAATTTTTGATATTTTATTTACAGTATGTAAAATGTATTTGTTGTTCTTTTAGTTAATATTATATGTACAATATATGAAATATATTTACTGTACTTTTTGATATTTTATGTACAGTATATAATATATATTTGGTGTTCTTTTGATATTTTATGTAAATTATATAATATGTATTTTGTGTAGTTTTTGATGTTTTACATACAGTGTAATATATATTTACTGTCGCTTTTGATATTTTATTTAGAATGTATAATATACATTTGGTGTAATTATTGATAATTTATGTACAGTATATTAAATATAATTACTGAAGATTTTGATAGTTTATTTACAGTATGTATAACACATATTTGGTGTACTTTTTGATATTTTATGTACAGTAGATAATATATACTTACTGTAATTTTTGATAGTTTATTTACAGTATATAAAATGTATTTGGTGTACTTTTAGTTAATATTATATGTACAATATATGAAATATATTTACTGTACTTTTTGATATATTAGGTACAGTATGTAATATATATTTGGTGTACTTTTGATATTTTATGTAAATTATATAATATATATTTGGTGTAGTTTTTGATATTTTACATAGAGTATAATATATATTTACTGTCCTTTTTAATATTTTATTTAGAGTGTATAATATACATTTGGTGTAATTTTTGATATTTTATGTACAGTATATTAAATATAATTACTGAAGATTTTGATAGCTTACAGTATATATAACACATACTTGGTGTACTTTTTGATATTTGATGTACGGTAGATAATATATACTTACTGTAATTGTTGATATTTTATTTACAGTATGTAAAATGTATTTGTTGTTCTTTTAGTTAATATTATATGTACAATATATGAAATATATTTACTGTACTTTTTGATATTTTATGTACAGTATATAATATATATTTGGTGTACTTTGATATTTTATGTAAATTATATAATATGTATTTGGTGTAGTTTTTGATATTTTACATAGAGTGTAATATATATTTACTGTCCTTTTTGATATTTTATTTAGAATGTATAATATACATTTGGTGTAATTATTGATATTTAATGTACAGTATATTAAATATAATTACTGAAGATTTTGATAGTTTATTTACAGTATATATAACACATATTTGGTGTACTTTTTGATATTTTATGTACAGTAGATAATATATACTTACTGTAATTTTTGATATTTTATTTACAGTATGTAAAATGTATTTGGTGTACTTTTAGTTAATATTATATGTACAATATATGAAATATATTTACTGTACTTTTTGATATTTTATGTACAGTATATAATATATATTTGGTGTACTTTGATATTTTATGTAAATTATATAATATATATTTGGTGTAGTTTTTGATATTTTACATAGAGTGTAATATATATTTACTGTCCTTTTTGATATTTTATTTAGAGTGTATAATATACATTTGGTGTAATTTTTGATATTTTATGTACAGTATATTAAATATAATTACTGAAGATTTTGATAGTTTATTTACAGTATATATAACACATATTTGGTGTACTTTTTGATATTTTATGTACAGTAGATAATATATACTTACTGTAATTTTTGATATTTTATTTACAGTATGTAAAATGTATTTGGTGTAGTTTCAGTTAATATTATATGTACAATATATGAAATACATTTACTGTACTTTTTGATATTTTATGTACAGTATATAATATATATTTGGTGTACTTTTGATATTTTATGTAAATTATACAATATATATTTGGTGTAGTTTTGATGTTTTACATAGGGTGTGTAATATATATTTAATGTTCTTTTTGATATTTTATTTACAGTATATAAAATGTATTTGGTGTAGTTTTAGTTAATATTATATGTACAATATATGAAATATATTTAATGTACTTTTTGATAATTTATGTAAAGTATATAATATATATTTGGTGTACTTTTGATATTTTATGTAAATTATATAATATATATTTGGTGTAGTTTTTGATATTTTACATAGAGTGTAATATATATTTACTATCCTTTTTGATATTTTATTTAGAGTGTATAATACACATTTGGTGTAATTTTTGATATTTTATGTACAGTATATTAAATATAATTACTGAAGATTTTGATAATTTATTTACAGTATATATAACACATATTTGGTGTACTTTTTGATATTTTATGTACAGTAGATAATATATATTTACTGTAATTTTTGATATTTTATTTACAGTATATAAAATGTATTTGGTGTACTTTTAGTTAATATTATATGTACAATATATGAAATATATTTACCGTACTTTTTGATATTTTATGTACAGTATATAATATATATTTGGTGTACTTTTGATATTTTATGTAAATTATATAATATATATTTGGTGTGGTTTTTGATATTTTACATAGTGTATAATATATATTTACTGTCCTTTTTGATATTTTATTTAGAATGTATAATATACATTTTGTGTAATTTTTGATATTTTATGTACAGTATATTAAATATAATTACTGAAGATTTTGATAGTTTATTTACAGTATATATAACACATATTTGGTGTACATTTTGATACTTTATGTACGGTAGATAATATATACTTACTGGAATTTTTGATATTTTACTTACAGTATGTAAAATGTATTTGTTGTTCTTTTAGTTAATATTATACGTACAATATATGAAATATATTTACTGAACTTTTTGATATTTTATGTACAGTACATAATATATATTTGGTGTCCTTTTGATATTTTATGTAAATTATATAATATATACTAGGTGTAGTTTTTGATGTTTTACATAGAGTGTAATATATATTTACTGTCATTTTTGATATTTTATTTAGAATGTATAATATACATTTGGTGTAATTATTGATATTTTATGTACAGTATATTAAATATAATTACTGAAGATTTTGATAGTTTATTTACAGTATATATAACACATATTTGGTGTACTTTTTGATATTTTATATACAGTAGATAATATATACTTACTGTAATTTTTGATATTTTATTTACAGTATATAAAATGTATTTGGTGTAGTTTTAGTTAATATTATATGTACAATATATGAAATATATTTACTGTACTTTTTGATATTTTATGTACAGTATATAATATATATTTGGTGTACTTTTGATATTTTATGTAAATTATATAATATATATTTGGTGTAGTATTTGATATTTTACATAGAGTGTAATATATATTTACTGTCGTTTTTGATATTTTATTTAGAGTGTATAATATACATTTGGTGTAATTTTTGATATTTTATGTACAGTTTATTAAATATAATTCCTGAAGATTTTGATAGTTTATTTACAGTATATATAACACATATTTGGTGTACTTTTTGATATTTTATGTACGGAAGATAATATATACTTACTGTAATTTTTGATATTTTATTTACAGTTTGTAAAATGTATTTGTTGTTCTTATAGTTAATATTATATGTACAATATATGAAATATATTTACTGTACTTTTTGATATTTTATGTACAGTATATAATATATATTTGGTGTACTTTTGATATTTTATGTAAATTATATAATATATATTTGGTGTAGTTTTTGATATTTTACATAGAGTGTAATATATATTTACTGTCCTTTTTTATATTTTATTTAGAATGTATAACATACATTTGGTGTAATTATTGATATTTAATGTACAGTATATTAAATATAATTACTGAAGATTTTGATAGTTTATTTACAGTATATATAACACATATTTGGTGTACTTTTTGATATTTTATGTACAGTAGATAATATATACTTACTGTAATTTTTGATATTTTATTTGCAGTATGTAAAATGTATTTGGTGTACTTTTAGTTAATATTATATGTACAATATATGAAATACATTTACTGTACTTTTTGATATTTTATGTACAGTATATAATATATATTTGGTGTACTTTTGATATTTTATGTAAATTATAGAATATAAATTTGGTGTAGTTTTTGATATTTTACATAGAGTGTAATATATATTTACTGTCCTTTTTGATATTTTATTTAGAGTGTATAATATACATTTGGTGTAATTTTTGATATTTTATGTACAGTATATTAAATATAATTACTGAAGATTTTGATAGTTTATTTACAGTATATATAACACATATTTGGTGTACTTTTTGATATTTTATGTACAGTAGATAATATATACTTACTGTAATTTTTGATATTTTATTTACAGTATGTAAAATGTATTTGGTGAAGTTTTAGTTAATATTATATGTACAATATATGAAATACATTTACTGTACTTTTTGATATTTTATGTACAGTATATTAAATATAATTACTGAAGATTTTGATAGTTTATTTACAGTATATATAAGACATATTTGGTGTACTTTTTGATATTTTATGTACGGTAGATAATATATACTTACTGGAATTTTTGATATTTTATTTACAGTTTGTAAAATGTATTTGTTGTTCTTTTAGTTAATATTATATGTACAATATATGAAATATATTTACTGTACTTTTTGATATTTTATGTACAGTATATAATATATATTTGGTGTTCTTTTCATATTTTATGTAAATTATATAATATATATTTGGTGTAGTTTTTGATATTTTACATAGAGTGTAATATATATTTACTGTCATTTTTGATATTTTATTTTGAGTGTATAATATACATTTGGTGTAACTTTTGATATTTTATGTACAGTATATTAAATGTAATTACTGAAGATTTTGATAGTTTATTTACAGTATATATAACACATATTTGGTGTACTTTTTGATATTTTAGGTACAGTAGATAATATACATTTACTATAATTTTTGATATTTTATTTACAGTATATAAAATGTATTTGGTGTACTTTTAGTTAATATTATATGTACAAAATATGAAATATATTTACTGTACTTTTTGATATTTTATGTACAGTATATAATATATATTTGGTGTACTTTGATATTTTATGTAAATTATATAATATATATTTGATGTAGTTTTTGATATTTTACATAGATTGTAATATATCTTTACTGTCATTTTTGATATTTTATTTAGAGTGTATAATATACATTTGTTGTAATTTTTGATATTTTATGTACAGTATATTACATATAATTACTGAAGATTTTGTTAGTTTATTTACAGTATATATAACACATTTTTAGTGTACATTTTGATATTTAATGTACAGTAGATAATATATACTTACCGTAATTTTTGATATTTTATTTACAGTATGTAAAATGTATTTGGTGTAGTTTTAGTTAATATTATATGTACAATATATGAAATATATTTACTGTACTTTTTGATATTTTATGTACAGTATATAATATATATTTGGTGTAATTTTGATATTTTATGAAAATTATATAATATATATTTGGTGTAGTTTTTGATATTTTACATAGAGTGTAATATATATTTACTGTCCTTTTTGATATTATATTTAGAGTGTATAATATACATTTGGTGTAATTTTTGATATTTTACGTGCAGTATATTAAATATAATTACTGAAGATTTTGATAGTTTATTTACAGTATATATAACACATATTTGGTGTACTTTTTGATATTTTATGTACAGTAGATAATATATACTTACTGTAACATTTGATATTTTATTTACAGTATGTAAAATGTATTTGGTGTAGTTTTAGTTAATATTATATGTACAATATATGAAATATATTTACTGTACTTTTTGATATTTTATGTACAGTATATAATATATATTTGGTGTACTTTTGATGTTTTATGTAAATTAAATAATATATATTTGGTGTATTTTTTGATATTTTACATAGAGTGTAATATATATTTACTGTCCTTTTTGATATTTTATTTAGAGTGTGTAATATACATTTGGTGTAATTTTTGATATTTTATGAACAGTATATTACATGTAATTACTGAATATTTTGATAGTTTATTTACACTATATATAACACATATTTGGTGTACTATTTGATATTTTATGTACAGTAGATAATATATACTTACTGTAATTTTTGATATTTTATTTACAGTATGTAAAATGTATTTGGTGTAGTTTTAGTTAATATTATATGTACAATATATGAAGTATATTTACTGTACTTTTTGATATTTTATGTACAGTATATAATATATATTTGGTGTACTTTTGATATTTTATGTAAATTATATAATATATATTTGGTGTAGTTTTTGATATTTTACATACAGTGTAATATATATTTATTGTCCTTATTGATATTTTATTTAGAGTGTATAGTATACATTTGGTGTAATTTTTGATATTTTATGAACAGTATATTAAATATAATTTCTGAGGATTTTCATAGTTTATTTACAGTATATATAACACATATTTGGTGTACTTTTTGATATTTTATGTACAGTAGATAATATATACTTACTCTAATTTTTATATTTTATTTACAGTATGTAAAATGTATTTGGTGTACTTTTAGTTAATATTATATGTACAATATATGAAACATATTTACTGTACTATTTGATATTTTATGTACTGTAGATAATATATACTGACTGTAATTTTTGATATTTTATTTACAGTATGTAAAATGTATTTGTTGGACTTTTAATTAATATTATATGTACAGTATATGAAATATATTTACTGTCCTTTTTGATATTTTATGTACAGTATATAATATATATTTGGTGTACTTTTGATATTTTATGTAAATTATATAATATATATTTGGTGTAGTTTTTGAAATTTTACATAGAGTGTAATATATATTTACTGTCATTTTTGATATTTTATTTAGTGTGTATAATGTACATTTGGTGTAATTTTTGATATTTTATGTACAGTATATTAAATATAATTACTGAAGATTTTGATAGTTTATTTACAGTATATATAACACATATTTGGTGTACTTTTTTATAGTTTATGTACAGTAGATAATATATACTTACTGTAATTTTTTGTATTGTATTTACAGTATGTAAAATGTATTTGTTGTACTTTTCGGTAATATTATATGTACAATATATGAAATATATTTACTGTACTTCTTGATATTTTATGTACAGTATATAATATATATTTTGGGTACTTTTGATATTTTATGTAAATTATATAATATATACTTGGTGTAGTTTTTGATATTTTACACAGCGTGTAATATATATTTACTGTCCTTTTTGATATTTTATTTAGAGTGTATAATATACATTTGGTGTAATTTTTGATATTTTATGTACAGTATATTAAATATAATTACTGAAGATTTTGATAGTTTATTTACAGTATATATAACACATATTTGGTGTACTTTTTGATATTTTATGTACAGTAGATAATATATACTTACTGTAATTTTTGATATTTTTTTTACAGTATGTAAAATGTATTTGGTGTACTTTTAGTTAATATTATATGTACAACATATGAAATATATTTACTGTACTTTTTGATATTTTATGTACAGTATATAATATATATTTGGTGTACATTTGATATTTTATGTAAATTATATAATATATATTTGGTGTAGTTTTTGATATTTTACATAGAGTGTAATATGTATTTACTGTCCTTTTTGATATTTTATTTAGAGTGTATAATATACATTTGGTGTAATTTTTGATATTTTATGAACAGTATATTAAATATAATTACTGAAGATTTTGATAGTTTATTTACAGTATATATAACACATATTTGGTGTACTATTTTATAGTTTATGTACAGAAGATAATATATACTTACTGTAATTTTTGATATTTTATTTACAGCATGTAAAATGTATTTGGTGTAGTTTTAGTTAATATTATATGTACAATATATGAAATATATTTACTGTACTTTTTGATATATTATGTACAGTATATAATATATATTTGGTGTACTTTTGATATTTTATGTAAATTATATAATATATATTTGGTGTAGTTTTTGATATTTTACATAGAGTGTAATATATATTTACTGTCATTTTTGATATTTTATTTAGAGTGTATAATATATATTTGGTGTAATTTTTGATATTTTATGTACAGTATATTAAATATAATTACTGAAGGTTTTGATAGTTTATTCACAGTATATATAACACATCTTTGGTGTACTTTTTGATATTTTATGTACAGTAGATAATATATACTTACTTTAATTTTTTTATATTTTATTTACCGTATGTAATATGTATTTGGTGTACCTTTAGTTAACATTATCTGTACAATATATGAAATATATTTACTGTACTTTTTGATACTTTATGTACTGTATATAATATATATTTGCTGTATTTTTGATATTTTATGTAAATTATATAATATATATTTGGTGTAGTTTTTGATATTTTACATAGAGTGTAATATATATTTACTGTCCTATTTGATATTTTATTTAGAGTGTATAATATACATTTGGTGTAATTTTTGATATTTTATGTACAGTATATTAAATATAATTACTGAATATTTTGATAGTTTATTTACAGTATATATAACACATATTTGGTGTACTTTTTGATATTTTATGTACAGTAGATAATATATACTTACTGTAATTTTTGATATTTTATTTACTGTATGTAAAATGTATTTGGTGTACTTTTAGTTAATATTATATGTACAATATATGAAATATATTTACTGTACTTTTTGGTATTTTATGTACAGTATATAATATATATTTGGTGTACTTTTGATATTTTATGTAAGTTATATAATATATATTTGGTGTAGTTTTTGATATTTTACATAGAGTGAAATATATATTTACTGTCCTTTTTGATATTTTATTTAGAGTGTATAATATACATTTGGTGTAATTTTTGATATTTTATGTAAAGTATATTAAATATAATTACTGAAGTTTTTGATAGTGTATTTACAGTATATATAACACATATTTGGTGTACTTTTTGATATTTTATGTACAGTAGATAATATATACTGACTGTAATTTTTCATATTTTATTTACAGTATGTAAAATGTATTTGGTGTACTTTTAGTTAATATTATATGTACAATATATGAAATATATTTACTGTACTTTTTGATATTTTATGTACATTATATAATATATATTTGGTGTACTTTTGATATTTTATGTAAATTATATACTATATATTTGGTGTAGTTTTTGATATTTTACATAGAGTGTAATATATATTTACTGTCCTTTTTGATATTTTATTTTGAGTGTATAATATACATTTGGTGTAATTTTTGATATTTTATGTACAGTATATTAAATATAATTACTGAAGATTTTGATAGTTTATTTACAGTATATATAACACATATTTGGTGTACTTTTTGATATTTTATGTACAGTAGATAATATATACTTACTGTAATTTTTGATATTTTATTTACAGTATGTAAAATGTATTTGGTGTACTTTTAGTTAATATTATATGTACAATATATGAAATATATTTACTGTACTTTTTGATATTTAATGAAGAGTATATAATATATATTTGGTGTACTTTTGATATTTTATGTAAATTATATAATATATATTTGGTGTAGTTTTTGATATTTTATGTAGAGTGTAATATATCTTTACTGTCATTTTTGATATTTTATTTAGAGTGTATAATATACATTTGTTGTAATTTTTGATACTTTATGTACAGTATATTACATATAATTACTGAAGATTTTGTTAGTTTATTTACAGTATATATAACACATATTTGGTGTACATTTTGATATTTAATGTACAGTAGATAATATATACTTACTGTAATTTTTGATATTTTATTTACAGTATGTAAAATGTATTTGGTGTAGTTTTAGTTAATATTATATGTACAATATATGAAATATATTTACTGTACTTTTTGATATTTTATGTACAGTATATAATATATATTTGGTGTAATTTTGATATTTTATGAAAATTATATAATATATATCTGGTGTAGTTTTTGATATTTTACATAGAGTGTAATATATATTTACTGTCCTTTTTGATATTATATTTAGAGTGTATAATATACATTTGGTGTGATTTTTGATATTTTACGTGCAGTATATTAAATATAATTACTGAAGATTTTGATAGTTTATTTACAGTATATATAACACATATTTGGTGTACTTTTTGATATTTTATGTACAGTAGATAATATATACTTACTGTAACATTTGATATTTTATTTACAGTATGTAAAATGTATTTGGTGTAGTTTTAGTTAATATTATATGTACAATATATGAAATATATTTACTGTACTTTTTGATATTTTATGTACAGTATATAATATATATTTGGTGTACTTTTGATATTTTATGTAAATTAAATAATATATATTTGGTGTATTTTTTGATATTTTACATAGAGTGTAATATATATTTACTGTCCTTTTTGATATTTTATTTAGAGTGTGTAATATACATTTGGTGTAATTTTTGATATTTTATGAACAGTATATTACATGTAATTACTGAATATTTTGATAATTTATTTACACTATATATAACACATATTTGGTGTACTATTTGATATTTTATGTACAGTAGATAATATATACTTACTGTAATTTTTGATATTTTATTTACAGTATGTAAAATGTATTTGGTGTAGTTTTAGTTAATATTATATGTACAATATATGAAGTATATTTACTGTACTTTTTGATATTTTATATACAGTATATAATATATATTTGGTGTACTTTTGATATTTTATGTAAATTATATAATATATATTTGGTGTAGTTTTTGATATTTTACATAGAGTGTAATATATATTTTCTGTCCTTTTTGATATTTTATTTAGAGTGTATAATATACATTTGGTGTAATTTTTGATATTTTATGAACAGTGCATTAAATATAATTACTGAAGGTTTTGATAGTTTATTTACAGTATATATAACACATATTTGGTGTACTTTTTGATATTTTATGTACAGTAGATAATATATACTTACTGTAATTTTTGATATTTTATTTACAGTATGTAAAATGTATTTGGTGTACTTTTAGTTAATATTATATGTACAATATATGAAATATATTTACTGTACTTTTTGATATTTTATGTACAGTATATAATATATATTTGGTGTACATTTGATATTTTATGTAAATTAAATAATATATATTTGGTGTAGTTTTGATAATTTACATAGAGTGTAATATATATTTACTGTCATTTTTGATATTTTATTTAGAGTGTATAATATACATTTGGTGTAATGTTTTATATTTTATGTACGGTATAATAAATATAATTACTGAAGATTTTGATAGTTTATTTACAGTATATATAACACATATTTGGTGTTCTTTTTGATATTTTATGTACAGTAGATAATATATACTTACTGTAATTTTTGATATTTTATTTACTGTATGCAAAATGTATTTGGTGTACTTTTAGTTAATGTTATATGTACAATATATGAAATATATTTACTGTACTTTTTGATATTTTATGTACAGTATATAATATATATTTGGTGTACTTTTGATATTTTATGTAAATTATATAATATATATTTGGTGTAGTTTTTGATATTTTACATAGAGTGAAATATATATTTACTGTCCTTTTTGATATTTTATTTAGAGTGTATAATATATATTTGGTGTAATTTTTGATATTTTATGAACATTATATGAAATATAATTACTGAAGATTTTGATAGTTCATTTACAGTATATATAACGCCTATTTGGTGTACTTTTTGATATATTATGTACAGTAGATTATATGTACTTACTGGAATTTTTTATATTTTATTTACAGTATGTAAAATGTATTTGGTGTACTTTTAGTTAATATTATATGTACAATATATGAAATATATTTACTGTACTTTTTGATATTTAATGTACAGTAGATAAGATATACTTACTGTAATTTTTTATATTTTATTTACAGTATGTAAAATGTATTTGGTGTACTTTTAGTTAATATTACATGTACAATATATGAAATATATTTGCTGTACTTTTTGATATTTTATGTACAGTATATAATATATATTTGGTGTACTTTTGATATTTTATGTAAATTATATAATATATATTTGGTGTAGTTTTGATATTTTACATAGAGTGTAATATATATTTACTGTCCTTTTTGATATTTTATTTAGAGTGTATAATATACATTTGGTGTAATTTTTGATATTTTATGTACAGTATATTAAATATAATTACTGAAGATTTTGATAGTTTATTACACTATATATATATCCCATATTTGGTGTACTTTTTGATATTTTATGTACAGTAGATAATATATACTTACTGTAATTTTGATATTTTATTTACAGTATGTAAAATGTATTTGGTGTACTTTTAGTTAATATTATATGTACAATATATGAAATATATTTACTGTACTTTTTGATATTTAATGTACAGTATATAATATATATTTGGTGCACTTTTGATATTTTATATAAATTATATAATATATAATTGGTGTAGTTTTTGATATTTTACATAGAGTGTAATATATATTTACTGTCCCTTTTGATATTTTATTTAGAGTGTATAATATACATTTGGTGTAATTTTTGATATTTTATGTACAGTATATTAAATATAATTACTGAAGATTTTGATAGTTTATTTACAGTATATATAACACATATTTGGTGTACTTTTTGATATTTTATGTACAGTAGATAATATATACTTACTGTAATTTTTGATATTTTATTTACAGTATGTAAAATGTATTTGGTGTACTTTTAGTTAATATTATATGTACAATATATGAAATATATATACTGTACTTTTTGATATTTAATGTACAGTACATAATATATATTTGGTGTACTTTTGATATTTTATGTAAATTATATAATATATATTTGGTGTAGTTTTTGATATTTTACATAGAGTGTAATATATATTTACTGTCCTTTTTGATATTTTATTTAGAGTGTATAATATACATTTGGTGTAATTTTTGATATTTTATGTACAGTATATTATATATAATTACTGAAGATTTTGATAGTTTATTTACAGTATATATATATCCCATATTTGGTGTACTTTTTGATATTTTATGTACAGTAGATAATATATACTTACTGTAATTTTTGATATTTTATTTACAGTATGTAAAATGTATTTGGTGTACTTTTAGTTAATATTATATGTACAATATATGAAATATATTTACTGTACTTTTTGATATTTTATGTACAGTATATAATATATGTTTGGTGTACTTTTGATATTTTATGTAAATTAAATAATATATATTTGGTGTAGTTTTGATAATTTACATAGAGTGTAATATATATTTACTGTCATTTTTGATATTTTATTTAGAGTGTATAATATACATTTGGTGTAATGTTTTATATTTTATGTACAGCATAATAAATATAATTACTGAAGATTTTGATAGTTTATTTACAGTATATATAACACATATTTGGTGTTCTTTTTGATATTTTATGTACAGTAGATAATATATACTTACTGTAATTTTTGATATTTTATTTACTGTATGCAAAATGTATTTGGTGTACTTTTAGTTAATGTTATATGTACAATATATGAAATATATTTACTGTACTTTTTGATATTTTATGTACAGTATATAATATATATTTGGTGTACTTTTGATATTTTATGTAAATTATATAATATATATTTGGTGTAGTTTTTGATATTTTACATAGAGTGAAATATATATTTACTGTCCTTTTTGATATTTTATTTAGAGTGTATAATATACATTTGGTGTAATTTTTGATATTTTATGAACATTATATGAAATATAATTACTGAAGATTTTGATAGTTCATTTACAGTATATATAACGCCTATTTGGTGTACTTTTTGATATATTATGTACAGTAGATTATATGTACTTACTGGAATTTTTTATATTTTATTTACAGTATGTAAAATGTATTTGGTGTACTTTTAGTTAATATTATCTGTACAATATATGAAATATATTTACTGTACTTTTTGATATTTAATGTACAGTAGATAAGATATACTTACTGTCATTTTTTATATTTTATTTACAGTATGTAAAATGTATTTGGTGTACTTTTAGTTAATATTACATGTACAATATATGAAATATATTTGCTGTACTTTTTGATATTTTATGTACAGTATATAATATATATTTGGTGTACTTTTGATATTTTATGTAAATTATATAATATATATTTGGTGTAGTTTTGATATTTTACATAGAGTGTAATATATATTTACTGTCCTTTTTGATATTTTATTTAGAGTGTATAATATACATTTGGTGTAATTTTTGATATTTTATGTACAGTATATTAAATATAATTACTGAAGATTTTGATAGTTTATTACACTATATATATATCCCATATTTGGTGTACTTTTTGATATTTTATGTACAGTAGATAATATATACTTACTGTAATTTTTGATATTTTATTTACAGTATGTAAAATGTATTTGGTGTACTTTTAGTTAATATTATATGTACAATATATGAAATATATTTACTGTACTTTTTGATATTTAATGTACAGTATATAATATATATTTGGTGCACTTTTGATATTTTATATAAATTATATAATATATAATTGGTGTAGTTTTTGATATTTTACATAGAGTGTAATATATATTTACTGTCCATTTTGATATTTTATTTAGAGTGTATAATATACATTTGGTGTAATTTTTGATATTTTATGTACAGTATATTAAATATAATTACTGAAGATTTTGATAGTTTATTTACAGTATATATAACACATATTTGGTGTACTTTTTGATATTTTATGTACAGTAGATAATATATACTTACTGTAATTTTTGATATTTTATTTACAGTATGTAAAATGTATTTGGTGTACTTTTAGTTAATATTATATGTACAATATATGAAATATATTTACGGTACTTTTTGATATTTTATGTACAGTATATAATATGTATTTGGTGTACTTTTGATATTTTATGAAAATTATATAATATATATTTTGTGTAGTTTTTGATATTTTACATAGAGTGTAATATATATTTTCTGTCCTTTTTGATATTTTATTTAGAGTGTATAATATACATTTGGTGTAATTTTTGATATTTTATGAACAGTATATTAAATATAATTACTGAAGATTTTGATAGTTTATTTACAGCATATATAACACATATTTGGTGTACTTTTTGGTATTTTATGTACAGTAGATAATATGTACTTAGTGTAATTTTTCATATTTTATTTACAGTATGTAAAATGTATTTGGTGTACTTTTAGTAAATATTATATGCACAATATATGAAATATATTTACAGTACTTTTTGATATTTTATGTACAGTATACAATATATATTTGGTGTAATTTTGATATTTTATGTAAATTATATAATATATATTTGGTGTAGTTTTTGATATTTTACATAGAGTGTAATACATATTTTCTGTCCTTTTTGATATTTTATTTAGAGTGTATAATATACATTTGGTGTAATTTTTGATATTTTATGGACAGTATATTAAATATAATTACTGAAGATTTTGATAGTTTATTTACAGTATAGATAACACATATTTGGTGTACTTTTTCATATTTTATGTACAGTAGATAATATATACTTACTGTAATTTTTTATATTTTATTTACAGTATGTAAAATGTATTTGTTGTACTTTTAGTTAATATTATATGTACAATATATGAAATATATTTACTGTACTTTTTGATATCTTATATACAGTATATAATATGTATTTGGTGTACTTTTGATATTTTATGTAAATTATATAATATATATTTGGTGTAGTTTTTGATAATTTACATAGAGTGAAATATATATTTACTGTCCTTTTTGATATTTTATTTAGAGTGTATAATATACATTTGGTGTAATTTTTGATATTTTATGAACAGCATATTAAATATAATTACTGTAGTTTTTGATAGTAAACTTACGGTATGTATTAGACATATTTGGTGTACTTTTTGATATTTTATGTACAGTATGTAATATATATTTACTGTTCTTTTTGATATTTTATTTACAGTATATAAAATGTATTTGGTGTACTTTTAGTTAATATTAAGTATACAATATATGAAATGTATTTACTGTACGTTTTGATATTTTATGTACAATATATAAGATATATTTGCTGGCCTTTTGATATTTTATGTAAATTATATAATATATATTTGGTGTAGTTTTTGATATTTTACATAGAGTGTAATATATATTTACTGTCGTTTTTGATATTTTATTTAGAGTGTATAATATACATTTGTTGTAATTTTTTATATTTTATGTACAGTATATTAAATATAATTACTGAAGCTTTTGATAGTTTATTTACAGTATTTATAACACATATTTGGTGTTCTTTTTGATATTTTATGTACAGTAGATATATATACTTACTGTAATTTTTGATATTTTATTTACAGTATGTAAAATGTATTTGGTGTACTTTTAGTTAATATTATATGTACAATATATGAATCATATTTACTGTACTTTTTGATATTTTATGTACAGTATATAATATATATTTGGTGTACATTTGATATTTTATGCAAATTATATAATATATATATGGTGTAGTTTTTGATATTTTACATAGAGTGTAATATATATTTACTGTCATTTTTGATATTTTATTTGGAGTGTATAATATATATTTGGTGTAATTTTTGATATTTTATGTACAGTATATTAAATATAATTACTGAAGATTTTGATAGTATATTTACAGTATATATAACACATATTTGGTGTACTTTTTTATATTTTATGTACAGTAGATAATATATACTTGCTGTAATTTTTGATATTTTATTTACAGTATGTAAAATGTATTTGGTGTACTTTTAGTTAATATTATATGTACAATATATGAAATATATTTACTGTACTTTTTGATATTTTATCTACAGTATATAATATATATTTGGTGTACTTTTGATATTTTATGTAAATTATGCAATATATATTTGGTGTAGTATTTGATATTTTACATAGAGTGTAATATATATTTACTGTCATTTTTGATATTTTATTTAGAGTGTATAATATACATTTCGTGTAATTATTGATATTTTATGGACAGTATATTAAATATAAATACTGAAGCTTTTGATAGTTTATTTACAGTATATATAACACATATTTGGTGTACTTTTTGATATTTTATGTACAGTAGATAATATATACTTACTGTAATTTTTTATATTTTATTTACAGTCTGTAAAATGTATTTGGTGTACTTTTAGTTAATATTATACGTACAATATGTGAAATATATTTACTGTACTTTTTGATATTTTATGTACAGTAGATAATATAAACTTACTGTAATTTTTTATATGTTATTTACAGTATGTAAAATGTATTTGGTGTAATTTTACTTAATATTATATGTACAATATATGAAATATATTTACTGTCCTTTTTTATATTTAATGTACAGTATATAATATATATTTGGTGTACTTTTGATATTTTATGTAAATTATATAATATATATTTGGTGTAGTTTTTGATATTTTACATAGAGTGTAATATATATTTACTGTCATTTTTGATATTTTATTTAGAGTGTATAATATACATTTGTGGTAATTTTTGATATTTTATGTACAGTATATTAAATATAATTACCGAAGATTTTGATAGTTTATTTACAGTATATATAACACATATTTGGTGTACTTTGTGATATTTTATGTACAGTAGATAATATATACTTACTGTAATTTTTGATATTTTATTTACAGTATGTAAAATGTATTTGGTGTAGTTTTAGTTAATATTATATGTACAATATATGAAATATATTTACTGTACATTTTGATATTTTATGTACAGTATATAATATATATTTGGTGTACTTTTGATATTTTATGTAAATTATATAATATATATTTGGTGTAGTTTTTGATATTTTACATAGAATGTAATGTATATTTACTGTCCTTTTTGATATTTTATTTAGAGTGTATAATGTACATTTGGTGTACTTTTTGATATTTTATGAACAGTATATTAAATATAATTACTGAAGATTTTGATAGTTTATTTACAGTATATATAACACATATTTGGTGTACTTTTTGATATTTTATGTACAGTAGATAATATATACCTACTGTAATTTTTGATACTTTATTTACAGTATGTAAAATGTATTTGGTGTACTTTTAGTTAATATTATATGTACAATATATGAAATATATTTACTGTACTTTTTGATATTTTATATACACTCTATAAGATATATTTTGTGTACTTTTGATACTTTATGTAAATTATATAATATATATTTGGTGTAGTTTTTGATATTTTACATAGAGTGTAATATATATTTACTGTCCTTTTTGATATTTTATTTAGAGTGTATAATATACATTTGGTGTAATTTTTCATATTTTATGTACAGTATATTAAATATAATTACTGAATATTTTGATAGTTTATTTACAGTATATATAACACATATTTGGTGTACTTTTTAATAGTTTATGTACAGTAGACAATATATACTTACTGAAATTTTTGATATTTTATTTACAGTTTGTAAAATGTATTTGGTGTACTTTTAGTTAATATTATATGTGCAATATATGAAATATATTTACTGTCCTTTTTTATATTTAATGTACAGTATATAATATATATTTGGTGTACTTTTGATATTTTATGTAAATTATATAATATATATTTGGTGTAGTTTTTGATATTTTACATAGAGTGTAATATATATTTACTGTCATTTTTGATATTTTATTTAGAGTGTATAATATACATTTGAGGTAATTTTTGATATTTTATGTACAGTATATTAAATATAATTACCGAAGATTTTGATAGTTTATTTACAGTATATATAACACATATTTGGTGTACTTTGTGATATTTTATGTACAGTAGATAATATATACTTACTGTAATTTTTGATATTTTATTTACAGTATGTAAAATGTATTTGGTGTAGTTTTAGTTAATATTATATGTACAATATATGAAATATATTTACTGTACATTTTGATATTTTATGTACAGTATATAATATATATTTGGTGTACTTTTGATATTTTATGTAAATTATATAATATATATTTGGTGTAGTTTTTGATATTTTACATAGAATGTAATGTATATTTACTGTCCTTTTTGATATTTTATTTAGAGTGTATAATGTACATTTGGTGTACTTTTTGATATTTTATGAACAGTATATTAAATATAATTACTGAAGATTTTGATAGTTTATTTACAGTATATATAACACATATTTGGTGTACTTTTTGATATTTTATGTACAGTAGATAATATATACCTACTGTAATTTTTGATACTTTATTTACAGTATGTAAAATGTATTTGGTGTACTTTTAGTTAATATTATATGTACAATATATGAAATATATTTACTGTACTTTTTGATATTTTATATACACTCTATAAGATATATTTTGTGTACTTTTGATACTTTATGTAAATTATATAATATATATTTGGTGTAGTTTTTGATATTTTACATAGAGTGTAATATATATTTACTGTCCTTTTTGATATTTTATTTAGAGTGTATAATATACATTTGGTGTAATTTTTCATATTTTATGTACAGTATATTAAATATAATTACTGAATATTTTGATAGTTTATTTACAGTATATATAACACATATTTGGTGTACTTTTTAATAGTTTATGTACAGTAGACAATATATACTTACTGTAATTTTTGATATTTTATTTACAGTTTGTAAAATGTATTTGGTGTACTTTTAGTTAATATTATATGTACAATATATGAAATATATTTACTGTCCTTTTTTATATTTAATGTACAGTATATAATATATATTTGGTGTACTTTTGATATTTTATGTAAATTATATAATATATATTTGGTGTAGTTTTTGATATTTTACATAGAGTGTAATATATATTTACTGTCATTTTTGATATTTTATTTAGAGTGTATAATATACATTTGTGGTAATTTTTGATATTTTATGTACAGTATATTAAATATAATTACCGAAGATTTTGATAGTTTATTTACAGTATATATAACACATATTTGGTGTACTTTGTGATATTTTATGTACAGTAGATAATATATACTTACTGTAATTTTTGATATTTTATTTACAGTATGTAAAATGTATTTGGTGTAGTTTTAGTTAATATTATATGTACAATATATGAAATATATTTACTGTACATTTTGATATTTTATGTACAGTATATAATATATATTTGGTGTACTTTTGATATTTTATGTAAATTATATAATATATATTTGGTGTAGTTTTTGATATTTTACATAGAATGTAATGTATATTTACTGTCCTTTTTGATATTTTATTTAGAGTGTATAATGTACATTTGGTGTACTTTTTGATATTTTATGAACAGTATATTAAATATAATTACTGAAGGATTTGATAGTTTATTTACAGTATATATAACACATATTTGGTGTACTTTTTGATATTTTATGTACAGTAGATAATATATACTTACTGTAATTTTTGATATTTTATTTACAGTATATAAAATATATTTGGTGTAGTTTTAGTTAATATTATATGTACAATATATGAAATATATTTACTGTACTTTTTGATATTTTATGTACAGTATATAATATATATTTGGTGTACATTTGATATTTTATGTAAATTATATACTATACATTTGGTGTAGTTTTTGATATTTTACATAGAGTGTAATATATATTTACTGTCATTTTTGATATTTTATTTTGAGTGTATAATATACATTTGGTGTAATTTTTGATATTTAATGTACAGTATATTAAATATAATTACTGAAGATTTTGATAGTTTATTTACAGTATATATAACACATATTTGGTGTACTTTTTGATATTTTATGTACTGTAGATAATATATACTTACGGTAATTTTTTTTTTATTTACAGTATGTAAAATGTATTTGGTGTACTTTTAGTTAATATTATATGTACAACATATGAAATATATTTACTGTACTTTTTGATATTTTATGTACAGTATATAATATATATTTGGTGTACTATTGATATTTTATGTAAATTATATAATATATATTTGGTGTAGTTTTTGATATTTTACATAGAGTGTAATACATATTTGCTGTCCTTTTTGATATTTTATTTAGAGTGTATAATATACATTTGGTGTAATTTTTGATATTTTATGTACATTATATTAAATATTATTTCTGAAGATTTTGATAGTTTATTTACAGTATATATAACACATATTTGGTGTACTTTTTGATATTTTATGCACAGTAGATAATATATACTGACTGTAATTTTTGATATTTTATTTACAGTATGTAAAATGTATTTGGTGTACTTTTAGTTAATATTATATGTACAATATATGAAATATATTTACTGTACTTTTTGATATTTTATGTACAGTATATAATATATATTTGGTGTACTTTTGATATTTTATATAAATTATATAATATATATTTGGTGTAGTTTTTGATATTTTACATAGAGTGTAATATATATTTACTGTCCTTTTTGATATTTTATTTACAGTGTATAATATACATTTGGTGTAATTTTTGATATTTTATGAACAGTATATTAAATATAATTACTGAAGATTTTGATAGTTTATTTACAGTATATATAACACATATTTGGTGTACTTTTTGATATTTTATGTACAGTAGATAATATATACTTACTGTAATTTTTGATATTTTATTTACAGTATGTAAAATGTATTTGGTGTACTTTTAGTTAATATTATATGTACAATATATGAAATATATTTACTGTACTTTTTGATATTTTATGTACAGTATATAATATATATTTAGTGTACTTTTGATATTTTATGTAAATTATATAATATATATTTGGTGTAGTTTTTGATATTTTACATAGAGTGTAATATATATTTACTGTCCTTTTTGATATTTTATTTAGAGTGTATAATATACATTTGGTGTAATTTTTGATATTTTTTGAACAGTATATTAAATATAATTACTGTAGTTTTTGATAGTAAACTTACGGTATGTATTAGACATATTTGGTGTACTTTTTGATATTTTATGTACAGTATGTAATATATATTTACTGTTCTTTTTGATATTTTATTTACAGTATATAAAATGTATTTGGTGTACTTTTAGTTAATATTAAGTATACAATATATGAAATGTATTTACTGTACGTTTTGATATTTTATGTACAATATATAAGATATATTTGCTGGCCTTTTGATATTTTATGTAAATTATATAATATATATTTGGTGTAGTTTTTGATATTTTACATAGAGTGTAATATATATTTACTGTCGTTTTTGATATTTTATTTAGAGTGTATAATATACATTTGTTGTAATTTTTTATATTTTATGTACAGTATATTAAATATAATTACTGAAGCTTTTGATAGTTTATTTACAGTATTTATAACACATATTTGGTGTTCTTTTTGATATTTTATGTACAGTAGATATATATACTTACTGTAATTTTTGATATTTTATTTACAGTATGTAAAATGTATTTGGTGTACTTTAGTTAATATTATATGTACAATATATGAATCATATTTACTGTACTTTTTGATATTTTATGTACAGTATATAATATATATTTGGTGTACATTTGATATTTTATGCAAGTTATATAATATATATTTGGTGTAGTTTTTGATATTTTACATAGTGTGTAATATATATTTACTGTCATTTTTGATATTTATTTGGAGTGTATAATATATATTTGGTGTAATTTTTGATATTTTATGTACAGTATATTAAATATAATTACTGAAGATTTTGATAGTATATTTACAGTATATATAACACATATTTGGTGTACTTTTTTATATTTTATGTACAGTAGATAATATATACTTGCTGTAATTTTTGATATTTTATTTACAGTATGTAAAATGTATTTGGTGTACTTTTAGTTAATATTATATATACAATATATGAAATATATTTACTGTACTTTTTGATATTTTATCTACAGTAAATAATATATATTTGGTGTACTTTTGATATTTTATGTAAATTATGCAATATATATTTGGTGTAGTATTTGATATTTTACATAGAGTGTAATATATATTTACTGTCATTTTTGATATTTTATTTAGAGTGTATAATATACATTTCGTGTAATTATTGATATTTTATTTACAGTATATTAAATATAAATACTGAAGCTTTTGATAGTTTATTTACAGTATATATAACACATATTTGGTGTACTTTTTGATATTTTATGTACAGTAGATAATATATACTTACTGTAATTTTTTATATTTTATTTACAGTCTGTAAAATGTATTTGGTGTACTTTTAGTTAATATTATACGTACAATATGTGAAATATATTTACTGTACTTTTTGATATTTTATGTACAGTAGATAATATAAACTTACTGTAATTTTTTATATGTTATTTACAGTATGTAAAATGTATTTGGTGTAATTTTACTTAATATTATATTTACAATATATGAAATATATTTACTGTACTTTTTGATATTTTATATACAGTAAATAATATGTATTTGGTGTACTTTTGATATTTTATGTAAATTATATAATATATATTTGATGTAGTTTTTGATATTTTACATAGAGTGTAATATATATTTACTGTCCTTTTTGATATTTTACTTAGAGTGTATAATATACATTTGGTGTAATTTTTGATATATTATGAACAGTATATTAAATATAATACTGAAGATTTTAATAGTTTATTTACAGTATATATAACACATATTTGGTGTACTTTTTTATATATTATATACAGTAGATAATATATACTTACTGTAATTTTTTATATTTTATTTACAGTATGTAAAATGTATTTGGTGTACTTTAAGTTAATATTATATGTACGGTATATGAAATATATTTACTGTACTTTTTGATATTTTATGTACAGTATATAATATGTATTTGGTGTACTTTTGATATTTTATGAAAATTATATAATATATATTTGGTGTAGTTTTTGATATTTTACATAGAGTGTAATATATATTTTCTGTACTTTTTGATATTTTATTTAGAGTGTATAATATACATTTGGTGTAATTTTTGATATTTTATGCACAGTATATTAAATATAATTACTGAAGATTTTGATAGTTTATTTACAGTATATATAACACATATTTGGTTTACTTTTTGATATTTTATGTACAGTAGATAATATACACTTACTGTAATTTTTTATATTTTATTTACAGTCTGTAAAATGTATTTGGTGTACTTTTAGTTAATATTATATGTACTATATATGAAATATATTTACTGTACTTTTTGATATTTTATGTACAGTATATAATATATATTTGGTGTACTTTTGATATTTTATGTAAATTATATAATACATATTTGGTGTAGTTTTTGATATTTTTCATAGAGTGTAATATATATTTACTGTCCTTTTTGTTATTTTATTTAGAGTGTATAATATACATTTGGTGTAATTTTTGATATTTTATGAACAGTATATTAAATATAATTACTGAAGATTTTGATAGTTTTTTTACAGTATATATAACACATATTTGGTGTACTTTTTGATATTTTATGTACAGTAGATAATATATACTTACTGTAATTTTTTATATTTTATTTACAGTCTGTAAAATGTATTTGGTATACTTTTAGTTAATATTATATGTACAATATGTGAAATATATTTACTGTACTTTTTGATATTTTATGTACAGTAGATAATATAAACTTACTGTAATTTTTTATATGTTATTTACAGTATGTAAAATGTATTTGGTGTACTTTTAGTTAATATTATATGTACAACATATGAAATATATTTACTGTACTTTTTGATATATTTTGTACAGTATATAATATATATTTGGTGTACTTTTGATATTTTATGTAAATTATATAATATATACTTGGTTTAGTTTTTGATATTTTACATAGAGTGTAATATATATTTACTGTCCTTTTTGATTTTTAATTTAGAGTGTATAATATACATTTGGTGTAATTTTTGATATTTTATGAACAGTATATTAAATATAATTACTGAAGATTTTGATAGTATATTTACAGTATATATAACACATATTTGGTGTACTTTTTCATATTTTATGTACAGTAGATTATATATACTTACTGTAATTTTTGATATTTGATTTACAGTATGTAAAATGTATTTGGTGTAATTTTAGTTACTATTATATGTACAATATATGAAATATAGTTACTGTACTTTTTGATATTTTATGTACAGTATATAATATATATTTGGTGTAATTTTGATATTTTATGTAAATTATATAATATATACTTCGTGTAGTTTTTGATATTTTACATAGTGTGTAATATATATTTACTGTCTTTTTGATATTTTATTTAGAGTGTATAATATACATTTGGTGTAATTTTTGGTATTTTATGACCAGTATATTAAATATAATTACTGAATATTTTGATAGTTTATTTACAGTATATATAACACATATTTGGTGTACTTTTTGATATTTTATGTACAGTAGATAATATACACTTACTGTAATTTTTTATATTTTATTTACAGTCTGTAAAATGTATTTGGTGTACTTTTAGTTAGTATTATACGTACAATATGTGAAATATATTTACTGTACTTTTTGATATTTTATGTACAGTAGATAATATAAACTTACTGTAATTTTTTATATGTTATTTACAGTATGTAAAATGTATTTGGTGTAATTTTACTTAATATTATATGTACAATATATGAAATATATTTACTGTACTTTTTGATATTTTATGTACAGTACATAATATATATTTGGTGTACTTTAATATTTTATGTAAATTATATAATATATATTTGGTGTAGTTTTTCATATTTTACATAGAGTGTAATATATATTTACTGTCCTTTTTGGTATTTTATTTAGAGTGTATAATATATATTTGGTGTAATTTTTGATATTTTATGAACAGTATATTAAATATAATACTGAAGATTTTAATAGTTTATTTACAGTATATATAACACATATTTGGTGTACTTTTTTATATTTTATATACAGTAGATAATATATACTTACTGTAATTTTTTATATTTTATTTACAGTATGTAAAATGTATTTGGTGTACTTTTAGTTAATATTATATGTACAGTATATGAAATATATTTACTGTACTTTTTGATATTTTATGTACAGTATATAATATGTATTTGGTGTACTTTTGATATTTTATGAAAATTATATAATATATATTTGGTGTAGTTTTTGATATTTTACATAGAGTGTAATATATATTTTCTGTCCTTTTTGATATTTTATTTAGAGTGTATAATATACATTTGGTGTAATTTTTGATATTTTATGAACAGTATATTAAATATAATTACTGAAGATTTTGATAGTTTATTTACAGTATATATAACACATATTTGGTGTACTTATTTGTATTTTATGTACAGTAGATAATATATGCTTACTGTAATATTTTGTATTTTATTTACAGTATATAAAATGTATTTGGTGTAATTTTAGTTAATATTATATGTCCAATATATGAAATATATTTACTGCACTTTTTGATATATTATGTACAGTGGATAATATATACTTACTGTAATTTTTCATATTTTATTTACAGTATGTAAAATGTATTTGGTGTAATTTTAGTTAATATTAAATGTACAATATATGAAATATATTTACTGTACTTTTTGATATTTTATTTACAGTATACAATTTATATTTGGTGTACTTTTGATATTTTATGTAAATTATATAGTATATATTTGGTGTAGATTTTGATATTTCACATAGAGTGTAATATATATTTACTGTCTTTTTGATATTTTATTTAGAGTGTATAATATACATTTGGTGTAATTATTGGTATTTTATGAACAGTATATTAAATATAATTACTGAAGATTTTGATAGTTTATTTACAGTATATATAACACATATTTGGTGTACTTTTTGGTATTTTATGTACAGTAGATAATATATACTTACTGTAATTTTTTATATTTTATTTACAGTCTGTAAAATGTATTTGGTGTACATTTAGTTAATATTATATGTACAATATGTGAAATATATATACTGTACTTTTTGATATTTTATGTACAGTAGATAATATAAACTTACTGTAATTTTTTTATATTTTATTTACAGTATGTAAAATGTATTTCGTGTACTTTTAGTTAATATTATATGTACAACATATGAAATATATTTACTGTAGTTTTTGATATTTTATGTACAGTATATAATATATATTTGGTGTACTTTTGATATTTTATGTAAATTATATAATATATACTTGGTTTAGTTTTTGATATTTTACATAGAGTGTAATATATATTTACTGTCCTTTTTGATATTTAATTTAGAGTGTATAATATGTATTTGGTGTAATTTTTGATATTTTATGAACAGTATATTAAATATAATTACTGAAGATTTTGATAGTTTATTTGCAGTATATATAACACATATTTGGTGTAATTTTTCATATTTTTTTACAGTAGATAATATATACTTACTGTAATTTTTGATATTTTATTTACAGTATGTAAAATGTATTTGGTGTACTTTTAGTTAATATTATATGTACAATATATGAAATATATTTACTGTACTTTTTGATATTTTATGTACAATATATAATATATATTTGGTGTACTTTTGATATTTAATGTAAATTATATAATATATATTTGGTGTAGTTTTTTATATTTTACATAGAGTGTAATATATATTTACTGTCCTTTTTGATATTTTATTTAGAGTGTATAATATACATTTGTTGTAATTTTTGATATTTTATGAACAGTATATTAAATATAATTACTGAAGATTTTGATAGTTTATTTACAGTATATATAACACATATTTGGTGTACTTTTTGATATTTTATGTACAGTAGATTATGTGTACTTACTGTAATATTTGATATTTTATTTACAGTATGTAAAATGTATTTGGTGTATTTTAGTTATTATTATATGTACAATATGTGAAATATATTTACTGTACTTTTTGATATTTTATGTACAGTGTATAATATATATTTGGTGTACTTTTGATATTTTATGAAAATTATATAATATATACTTGGTGTAGTCTTTGATATTTTACATAGAGTGTAATATATATTTACTGTCTTTTTGATATTTTATTTAGAGTGTATAATATACATTTGGTGTAATTTTTGGTATTTTATGCACAGTATATTAAATATAATTACTGAAGATTTTGATAGTTTATTTACAGTATATATAACACATATTTGGTGTACTTTTTGATATTTTATGTACAGTAGATAATATATACGTACTGTAATTTTTTATATTTTATTTACAGTCTGTAAAATGTATTTGGTGTACTTTTAGTTAATATTATATGTACAATATATGAAATATATTTACTGTACTTTTTGATATTTTATGTACAGTATATAATATATATTTGGTGTACTTTTGATATTTTATGTAAGTTATATAATATATATTTGGTGTAGTTTTTGATATTTTACATAGAGTGTAATATATATTTACTGTCCTTTTTGATATTTTATTTAGAGTGTATAATATACATTTGGTGTAATTTTTGATATTTTATGAACAGTATATTAAATATAATTAGTGAAGATTTTGATAGTTTATTTACAGTATATATAACACATATTTGGTGTACTTTTTGATATTTTATGTACAGTAGATAATATATACTTACTGTAATTTTTTATATTTTATTTACAGTCTGTAAAATGTATTTGGTGTACTTTTAGTTAATATTATATGTACAACATTTGAAATATATTTACTGTACTTTTTGATATTTTATGTACAGTAGATAATATAAACTTACTGTAATTTTTTATATTTTATTTACAGTATGTAAAATGTATTTAGTGTACTTTTAGTTAATATTATATGTACAACATATGAAATATATTTACTGTACGTTTTGATATATTTTGTACAGTATATAATATATATTTGGTGTACTTTTGATATTTTATGTAAATTATATAATATATACTTGGTTTAGTTTTTGATATTTTACATAGAGTGTAATATATATTTACTGTCCTTTTTGATATTTAATTTAGAGTGTATAATATACATTTGGTGTAATTTTTGATATTTTATGAACAGTATATTAAATATAATTACTGAAGATTTTGATAGTTTATTTACAGTATATATAACACATATTTGGTGTACTTTTTGATATTTTATGTACAGTAGATTATATATACTTACTGTAATTTTTGATATTTTATTTACAGTATGGAAAATGTTTTTGGTGTACTTTTAGTTATTACTATATGTACAATATATGAAATATATTTACTGTACTTTTTGATATTTTATGTACATTATATAATATATATTTGGTGTACTTTTGATATTTTATGTAAATTATATAATATATACTTTGTGTAGTTTTTGATATTTTACATAGTGTGTAATATATATTTACTGTCTTTTTGATATTTTATTTAGAGTGTATAATATACATTAGGTGTAATTTTTGGTATTTTATGAACAGTATATAAAATATAATTACTGAAGGTTTTGATAGTTTATTTACAGTATATATAACACATATTTGGTGTACTTTTTGATATTTTATGTACAGTAGATAATATATACTTACTGTAATTTTTGATATTTTATTTACAGTATGTAAAATGTATTTGTTGTACTTTTAGTTAATATTATATGTACTATATATGAAATATATTTACTGTACTTTTTGATATTTTATGTACAGTATATAATATATATTTGGTGTACTTTTGAAATTTTATGTAAATTATATAATACATATTTGGTGTAGTTTTTGATAATTTTCATAGAGTGTAATATATATTTACTGTCCTTTTTGTTATTTTATTTAGAGTGTATAATATACATTTGGTGTAATTTTTGATATTTTATGAACAGTATATTAAATATAATTACTGAAGATTTTGATAGTTTATTTACAATATATATAACACATATTTGGTGTACTTTTTGATATTTTATGTACAGTAGATAATATATACTTACTGTAATTTTTTATATTTGATTAACAGTCTGTAAAATGTATTTGGTGTACTTTTAGTTAATATTATATGTACAACATGTGAAATATATTTACTGTACTTTTTGATATTTTATGTACAGTAGATAATATAAACTTACTGTAATTTTTTATATTTTATTTACAGTATGTAAAATGTATTTAGTGTACTTTTAGTTAATATTATATGTACAACATATGAAATATATTTACTGTACTTTTTGATATATTATGTACAGTATATAATATATAATTGGTGTACTTTTGATATTTTATGTAAATTATATAATATATACTTGGTTTAGTTTTTGATATTTTACATAGAGTGTAATATATATTTACTGTCCTTTTTGATATTTAATTTAGAGTGTATAATATACATTTGGTGTAATTTTTGATATTTTATGAACAGTATATTAAATATAATTACTGAAGATTTTGATAGTATATTTACAGTATATATAACACATATTTGGTGTACTTTTTCATATTTTATGTACAGTAGATTATATATACTTACTGTAATTTTTGATATTTGATTTACAGTATGTAAAATGTATTTGGTGTACTTTTAGTTATTATTATATGTACAATATATGAAATATATTTACTGTACTTTTTGATATTTTATGTACAGTATATAATATGTATTTGGTGTAACTTAGATATTTTATGTAAATTATATAATATATACTTCGTGTAGTTTTTGATATTTTACATAGTGTGTAATATATATTTACTGTCTTTTTGATATTTTATTTAGAGTGTATAATATACATTTGGTGTAATTTTTGGTATTTTATGAACAGTATATTAAATATAATTACTGAAGATTTTGATAGTTTATTTACAGTATATATAACACATATTTGGTGTACTTTTTGATATTTTATGTACAGTAGATGATATATACTTACTGTAATTTTTTATATTTTATTTACATTCTGTAAAATGTATTTGGTGTACTTTTAGTTAATATTATACGTACAATATGTGAAATATATTTACTGTACTTTTTGATATTTTATGTACAGTAGATAATATAAACTTACTGTAATTTTTTATATGTTATTTACAGTATGTAAAATGTATTTGGTGTAATTTTACTTAGTATTATATGTACAATATATGAAATATATTTACTGTACTTTTTGATATTTTATGTACAGAATATAATATATATTTGGTGTACTTTAATATTTTATGTAAATTATATAATATATATTTGGTGTAGTTTTTCATATTTTACATAGAGTGTAATATATATTTACTGTCCTTTTTGGTATTTTATTTAGAGTGTATAATATACATTTGGTGTAATTTTTGATATTTTATGAACAGTATATTAAATATAATTACTGAAGATTTTGATAGTTTATTTACAGTATATATAACACATATTTGGTGTACTTTTTCATATTTTATGTACAGTAGATAATATATACTTACTGTAATTTTTTATATTTTATTTACAGTATGTAAAATGGAATTGTTGTACTTTTAGTTAACGTTATATGTACAATATATGAAATATATTTACTGTACTTTTTGATATTTTATATACAGTAAATAATATGTATTTGGTGTACTTTTGATATTTTATGTAAATTATATAATATATATTTGGTGTAGTTTTTGATATTTTACATAGAGTGTAATATATATTTACTGTCCTTTTTGATATTTTATTTAGAGTGTATAATATACATTTGGTGTAATTTTTGATATTTTATGAACAGTATATTAAATATAATACTGAAGATTTTAATAGTTTATTAACAGTATATATAACACATATTTGGTGTACTTTTTATATTTTATATACAGTAGATAATATATACTTACTGTAATTTTTTATATTTTATTTACAGTATGTAAAATGTATTTGGTGTACTTTTAGTTAATATTATATGTACAGTATATGAAATATATTTACTGTACTTTTTGATATTTTATGTACAGTATATAATATGTATTTGGTGTACTTTTGATATTTTATGAAAATTATATATTATATATTTGGTGTAGTTTTTGATATTTTACATAGAGTGTAATATATATTTTCTGTCCTTTTTGATATTTTATTTAGAGTGTATAATATACATTTGGTGTAATTTTTGGTATTTTATGAACAGTATATTAAATATAATTACTGAAGATTTTGATAGTTTATTTACAGTATATATAACACATATTTGGTGTACTTATTGGTATTTTATGTACAGTAGATAATATATACTTACTGTAATATTTTGTATTTTATTTACAGTATGTAAAATGTATTTGGTGTAATTTTAGTTAATATTATATGTCCAATATATGAAATATATTTACTGTACTTTTTGATATATTATGTACAGTAGATAATATATACTTACTGTAGTTTTTCATATTTTATTTACAGTATGTAAAATGTATTTGGTGTAATTTTAGTTAATATTAAATGTACAATATATGAAATATATTTACTGTACTTTTTGATATTTTATGTACAGTATACAATTTATATTTGGTGTACTTTTGATATTTTATGTAAATTATATAATATATATTTGGTGTAGATTTTGATATTTCACATAGAGTGTAATATATATTTACTGTCTTTTTGATATTTTATTTAGAGTGTATAATATACATTTGGTGTAATTATTGGTATTTTATGAACAGTATATTAAATATAATTACTGAAGATTTTGATAGTTTATTTACAGTATATATAACACATATTTGGTGTACTTTTTGGTATTTTATGTACAGTAGATAATATATACTTACTGTAATTTTTTATATTTTATTTACAGTCTGTAAAATGTATTTGGTGTACATTTAGTTAATATTATATGTACAATATGTGAAATATATTAACTGTACTTTTTGATATTTTATGTACAGCAGATAATATAAACTTACTGTATTTTTTTTATATTTTATTTACAGTATGTAAAATGTATTTGGTGTACTTTTAGTTAATATTATATATACAACATATGAAATATATTTACTGTAGTTTTTGATATTTTATGTACAGTATATAATATATATTTGGTGTACTTTTGATATTTTATGTAAATTATATAATATATACTTGGTTTAGTTTTTGATATTTTACATAGAGTGTAATATATATTTACTGTCCTTTTTGATATTTAATTTAGAGTGTATAATATGTATTTGGTGTAATTTTTGATATTTTATGAACAGTATATTAAATATAATTACTGAAGATTTTGATAGTTTATTTACAGTATATATAACACATATTTGGTGTACTTTTTCATATTTTTTTACAGTAGATAATATATACTTACTGTAATTTTTGATATTTTATTTACAGTATGTAAAATGTATTTGGTGTACATTTAGTTAATATTATATGTACAATATATGAAATATATTTACTGTACTTTTTGATATTTTAAGTACAATATATAATATATATTTGGTGTACTTTTGATATTTAATGTAAATTATATAATATATATTTGGTGTAGTTTTTTATATTTTACATAGAGTGTAATATATATTTACTGTCCTTTTTGATATTTTATTTAGAGTGTATAATATACATTTGGTGTAATTTTTGATATTTTATGAACAGTATATTAAATATAATTACTGAAGATTTTGATAGTTTATTTACAGTATATATAACACATATTTGGTGTACTTTTTGATATTTTATGTACAGTAGATTATGTGTACTTACTGTAATATTTGATATTTTATTTACAGTATGTAAAATGTATTTGGTGTATTTTAGTTATTATTATATGTACAATATATGAAATATATTTACTGTACTTTTTGATATTTTATGTACAGTGTATAATATATATTTGGTGTACTTTTGATATTTTATGAAAATTATATAATATATACTTGGTGTAGTTTTTGATATTTTACATAGAGTGTAATATATATTTACTGTCTTTTTGATATTTTATTTAGAGTGTATAATATACATTTGGTGTAATTTTTGGTATTTTATGCACAGTATATTAAATATAATTACTGAAGATTTTGATAGTTTATTTACAGTGTATATAACACATATTTGCTGTACTTTTTGATATTTTATGTACAGTAGATAATATATACGTACTGTAATTTTTTATATTTTATTTACAGTGTGTAAAATGTATTTGGTGTACTTTTAGTTAATATTATATGTACAATATATGAAATATATTTACTGTACTTTTTGATATTTTATGTACAGTATATAATATATATTTGGTGTACTTTTGATATTTTATGTAAGTTACATAATATATATTTGGTGTAGTTTTTGATATTTTACATAGAGTGTAATATATATTTACTGTCCTTTTTGATATTTTATTTAGAGTGTATAATATACATTTGGTGTAATTTTTGATATTTTATGAACAGTATATTAAATATAATTACTGAAGATTTTGATAGTTTATTTACAGTATATATAACACATATTTGGTGTACTTTTTGATATTTTATGTACAGTAGATAATATATACTTACTGTAATTTTTGATATTTTATTTACAGTCTGTAAAATGTATTTGGTGTACTTTTAGTTAATATTATATGTACAACATGTGAAATATATTTACTGTACTTTTTGATATTTTATGTACAGTAGATAATATAAACTTACTGTAATTTTTTATATTTTATTTACAGTATGTAAAATGTATTTAGTGTACTTTTAGTTAATATTATATGTACAACATATGAAATATATTTACTGTACGTTTTGATATATTTTGTACAGTATATAATATATATTTGGTGTACTTTTGATATTTTATGTAAATTATATAATATATACTTGGTTTAGTTTTTGATATTTTACATAGAGTGTAATATATATTTACTGTCCTTTTTGATATTTAATTTAGAGTGTATAATATACATTTGGTGTAATTTTTGATATTTTATGAACAGTATATTAAATATAATTACTGAAGATTTTGATAGTTTATTTACAGTATATATAACACATATTTGGTGTACTTTTTCATATTTTATGTACAGTAGATTATATATACTTACTGTAATTTTTGATATTTGATTTACAGTATGTAAAATGTATTTGGTGTACTTTTAGTTATTATTATATGTACAATATATGAAATATATTTACTGTACTTTTTGATATTTTATGTACAGTATATAATATGTATTTGGTGTAACTTTGATATTTTATGTAAATTATATAATATATACTTCGTGTAGTTTTTGATATTTTACATAGTGTGTAATATATATTTACTGTCTTTTTGATATTTTATTTAGAGTGTATAATATACATTTGGTGTAATTTTTGGTATTTTATGAACAGTATATTAAATATAATTACTGAAGATTTTGATAGTTTATTTACAGTATATATAACACATATTTGGTGTACTTTTTGATATTTTATGTACAGTAGATAATATATACTTACTGTAATTTTTTATATTTTATTTACATTCTGTAAAATGTATTTGGTGTACTTTTAGTTAATATTATACGTACAATATGTGAAATATATTTACTGTACTTTTTGATATTTTATGTACAGTAGATAATATAAACTTACTGTAATTTTTTATATGTTATTTACAGTATGTAAAATGTATTTGGTGTAATTTTACTTAGTATTATATGTACAATATATGAAATATATTTACTGTACTTTTTGATATTTTATGTACAGAATATAATATATATTTGGTGTACTTTAATATTTTATGTAAATTATATAATATATATTTGGTGTAGTGTTTCATATTTTACATAGAGTGTAATATATATTTACTGTCCTTTTTGGTATTTTATTTAGAGTGTATAATATACATTTGGTGTAATTTTTGATATTTTATGAACAGTATATTAAATATAATTACTGAAGATTTTGATAGTTTATTTACAGTATATATAACACATATTTGGTGTACTTTTTCATATTTTATGTACAGTAGATAATATATACTTACTGTAATTTTTTATATTTTATTTACAGTATGTAAAATGGATTTGTTGTACTTTTAGTTAACGTTATATGTACAATATATGAAATATATTTACTGTACTTTTTGATATTTTATATACAGTAAATAATATGTATTTGGTGTACTTTTGATATTTTATGTAAATTATATAATATATATTTGGTGTAGTTTTTGATATTTTACATAGAGTGTAATATATATTTACTGTCCTTTTTGATATTTTATTTAGAGTGTATAATATACATTTGGTGTAATTTTTGATATTTTATGAACAGTATATTAAATATAATACTGAAGATTTTAATAGTTTATTAACAGTATATATAACACATATTTGGTGTACTTTTTATATTTTATATACAGTAGATAATATATACTTACTGTAATTTTTTATATTTTATTTACAGTATGTAAAATGTATTTGGTGTACTTTTAGTTAATATTATATGTACAGTATATGAAATATATTTACTGTACTTTTTGATATTTTATGTACAGTATATAATATGTATTTGGTGTACTTTTGATATTTTATGAAAATTATATATTATATATTTGGTGTAGTTTTTGATATTTTACATAGTGTGTAATATATATTTTCTGTCCTTTTTGATATTTTATTTAGAGTGTATAATATACATTTGGTGTAATTTTTGATATTTTATGAACAGTATATTAAATATAATTACTGAAGATTTTGATAGTTTATTTACAGTATATATAACACATATTTGGTGTACTTATTGGTATTTTATGTACAGTAGATAATATATACTTACTGTAATATTTTGTATTTTATTTACAGTATGTAAAATGTATTTGGTGTAATTTTAGTTAATATTATATGTCCAATATATGAAATATATTTACTGTACTTTTTGATATATTATGTACAGTAGATAATATATACTTACTGTAGTTTTTCATATTTTATTTACAGTATGTAAAATGTATTTGGTGTAATTTTAGTTAATATTAAATGTACAATATATGAAATATATTTACTGTACTTTTTGATATTTTATGTACAGTATACAATTTATATTTGGTGTACTTTTGATATTTTATGTAAATTATATAATATATATTTGGTGTAGATTTTGATATTTCACATAGAGTGTAATATATATTTACTGTCTTTTTGATATTTTATTTAGAGTGTATAATATACATTTGGTGTAATTATTGGTATTTTATGAACAGTATATTAAATATAATTACTGAAGGTTTTGATAGTTTATTTACAGTATATATAACACATATTTGGTGTACTTTTTGGTATTTTATGTACAGTAGATAATATATACTTACTGTAATTTTTTATATTTTATTTACAGTCTGTAAAATGTATTTGGTGTACATTTAGTTAATATTATATGTACAATATGTGAAATATATTTACTGTACTTTTTGATATTTTATGTACAGCAGATAATATAAACTTACTGTAATTTTTTTATATTTTATTTACAGTATGTAAAATGTATTTGGTGTACTTTTAGTTAATATTATATATACAACATATGAAATATATTTACTGTAGTTTTTGATATTTTATGTACAGTATATAATATATATTTGGTGTACTTTTGATATTTTATGTAAATTATATAATATATACTTGGTTTAGTTTTTGATATTTTACATAGAGTGTAATATATATTTACTGTCCTTTTTGATATTTAATTTAGAGTGTATAATATGTATTTGGTGTAATTTTTGATATTTTATGAACAGTATATTAAATATAATTACTGAAGATTTTGATAGTTTATTTACAGTATATATAACACATATTTGGTGTACTTTTTCATATTTTTTTACAGTAGATAATATATACTTACTGTAATTTTTGATATTTTATTTACAGTATGTAAAATGTATTTGGTGTACATTTAGTTAATATTATATGTACAATATATGAAATATATTTACTGTACTTTTTGATATTTTAAGTACAATATATAATATATATTTGGTGTACTTTTGATATTTAATGTAAATTATATAATATATATTTGGTGTAGTTTTTTATATTTTACATAGAGTGTAATATATATTTACTGTCCTTTTTGATATTTTATTTAGAGTGTATAATATACATTTGGTGTAATTTTTGATATTTTATGAACAGTATATTAAATATAATTACTGAAGATTTTGATAATTTATTTACAGTATATATAACACATATTTGGTGTACTTTTTGATATTTTATGTACAGTAGATTATGTGTACTTACTGTAATATTTGATATTTTATTTACAGTATGTAAAATGTATTTGGTGTATTTTAGTTATTATTATATGTACAATATATGAAATATATTTACTGTACTTTTTGATATTTTATGTACAGTGTATAATATATATTTGGTGTACTTTTGATATTTTATGAAAATTATATAATATATACTTGGTGTAGTTTTTGATATTTTACATAGAGTGTAATATATATTTACTGTCTTTTTGATATTTTATTTAGAGTGTATAATATACATTTGGTGTAATTTTTGGTATTTTATGCACAGTATATTAAATATAATTACTGAAGATTTTGATAGTTTATTTACAGTGTATATAACACATATTTGCTGTACTTTTTGATATTTTATGTACAGTAGATAATATATACGTACTGTAATTTTTTATATTTTATTTACAGTCTGTAAAATGTATTTGGTGTACTTTTAGTTAATATTATATGTACAATATATGAAATATATTTACTGTACTTTTTGATATTTTATGTACAGTATATAATATATATTTGGTGTACTTTTGATATTTTATGTAAGTTACATAATATATATTTGGTGTAGTTTTTGATATTTTACATAGAGTGTAATATATATTTACTGTCCTTTTTGATATTTTATTTAGAGTGTATAATATACATTTGGTGTAATTTTTGATATTTTATGAACAGTATATTAAATATAATTACTGAAGATTTTGATAGTTTATTTACAGTATGTATAACACATATTTGGTGTACTTTTTGATATTTTATGTACAGTAGATAATATATACTTACTGTAATTTTTGATATTTTATTTACAGTCTGTAAAATGTATTTGGTGTACTTTTAGTTAATATTATATGTACAACATGTGAAATATATTTACTGTACTTTTTGATATTTTATGTACAGTAGATAATATAAACTTACTGTAATTTTTTATATTTTATTTACAGTATGTAAAATGTATTTAGTGTACTTTTAGTTAATATTATATGTACAACATATGAAATATATTTACTGTACGTTTTGATATATTTTGTACAGTATATAATATATATTTGGTGTACTTTTGATATTTTATGTAAATTATATAATATATACTTGGTTTAGTTTTTGATATTTTACATAGAGTGTAATATATATTTACTGTCCTTTTTGATATTTAATTTAGAGTGTATAATATACATTTGGTGTAATTTTTGATATTTTATGAACAGTATATTAAATATAATTACTGAAGATTTTGATAGTTTATTTACAGTATATATAACACATATTTGGTGTACTTTTTGATATTTTATGTACAGTAGATTATATATACTTACTGTAATTTTTGATATTTTATTTACAGTATGGAAAATGTTTTTGGTGTACTTTCAGTTATTACTATATGTACAATATATGAAATATATTTACTGTACTTTTTGATATGTTATGTACATTATATAATATATATTTGGTGTACTTTTGATATTTTATGTAAATTATATAATATATACTTTGTGTAGTTTTTGATATTTTACATAGTGTGTAATATATATTTACTGTCTTTTTGATATTTTATTTAGAGTGTATAATATACATTGGGTTTAATTTTTGGTATTTTATGAACAGTATATAAAATATAATTACTGAAGGTTTTGATAGTTTATTTACAGTATATATAACACATATTTGGTGTACTTTTTGATATTTTATGTACAGTATATAATATATATTTGGTGTACTTTTGATATTTTATGTAAATTATAAAATATATACTTGGTGTAGTTTTTCATATTTTACATAGAGTGTAATATATATTTACTGTCCTTTTTGATATTTTATTTAGAGTGTATAATATACATTTGGTGTAATTTTTGATATTTTATGTACAGTATATTAAATATAATTACTGAAGATTTTGATAGTTTATTTACAGTATATATAACACATATTTGGTGTACTTTTTGATATTTTATGTACAGTAGATAATATATACTTAGTGTAATTTTTGATATTTTATTTACAGTATGTAAAATGTATTTGGTGTAGTTTTAGTTAATATTATATGTACAACATATGAAATATATTTACTGTACTTTTTGATATTTTATGTACAGTTTATAATATATATTTGGTGTACTTTTGATATTTTATGTAAACTATATAATATATATTTGGTGTAGTTTTTCAAATTTTACATAGAGTGTAATATATATTTACTGTCCTATTTGATATTTTATTTAGGGTGTATAATATACATTTGGTGTAATTTTTGATATATTATGAACAGTATATTAAATATAACTACTGAAGGTTTTGATAGTTTATTTACAGTATATATAACACATATTTGGCGTACTTTTTGATATTTTATGTACAGTAGATAATATATACTTACTGTAATTTTTGATATTTTATTTACAGTATGTAAAATATATTTGGTGTAGTTTTAGTTAGTATTATATGTACAATATATGGAATATATTTACTGTACTTTTTGATATTTTATGTACAGTATATAATATATATTTGGTGAACTTTTGATATTTTATGTACATTATATAATATATATTTGGTGTAGTTTTTGATATTTTACATAGAGTGTAATATATATTTACTGTCCTTTTTGATATTTTATTAAGAGTGTATAATATACATTTGGTGTAATTTTTGATATTTTATGAACAGTATATTAAATATAATTACTGAATATTTTGATAGTTTATTTACAGTATATATAACACATATTTGGTGTACTTTTTGATATTTTATGTACAGTAGATAATATATACTTACTGTAATTTTTGATATTTTATTTACCGTATGTAAAATGTATTTGGTGTACTTTTAGTTAATATTATATGTACAATATATGAAATATATTTACTGTACTTTTTGATATTTTATGTACAGTATATAATATATATTTGGTGTACTTTTGATATTTTATGTAAATTAAATAATATATATTTGGTGTAGTTTTTGATATTTTACATAGATTGTAATATATATTTACTGTCCTTTATGATATTTTATTTAGAGTGTATAATATACATTTGGTGTAATTTTTGATATTTTATGAACAGTATATTAAATATAATTACTGAATATTTTGATAGTTTATTTACACTATATATAACACATATTTGGTGTACTTTTTGATATTTTATGTACAGTAGATGATATATACTTACTGTAATTTTTGATATTTTATTTACAGTATGTAAAATGTATTTGGTGTAGTTTTAGTTAATATTATATGTACAATATATGAAATATATTTACTGTGCTTTTTGATATTTTATGTACAGTATATAATATATATTTGGTGTACTTTTGATATTTTATGTAAATTATATACTGTATATTTGGTGTAGTTTTTGATATTTTACATAGAGTGTAATATATATTTACTGTCCTTTTTGATATTTTATTTAGAGTGTAGAATATACATTTGGTGTAATTTTTGATATTTTATGTACAGTATATTAAATATAATTACTGAAGATTTTGATAGTTTATTTACAGTATATAAAACACATATTTGGTGTACTTTTTGATATTTTATGTACAGTAGATAATATATACTTACTGTAATTTTTGATATTTTATTTACAGTATGTAAAATGTATTTGGTGTAGTTTTAGTTAATATTATATGTACAATATATGAAATATATTTACTGTACTTTTTGATATTTTATGTAAAGTATGTAATATATATTTGGTGTACTTTTGATATTTTATGAAAATTATAAAATATATATTTGGTGTAGTTTTTGATATTTTACATAGAGTGTAATATATATTTACTGTCCTTTTTGATATTTTATTTAGAGTGTATAATATACATTTGGTGTAATTTTTGATATTTTATGTACAGTATATTAAATATAATTACTGAAGATTTTGATAGTTTATTTACAGTATATATAACACATATTTGGTGTACTTTTTGATATTTTATGTTCAGTAGATAATATATACTTACTGTAATTTTTGATATTTTATTTACAGTATGTAAAATGTATTTGGTGTAGTTTTAGTTAATAGTATATGTACAAAATATGAAATATATTTACTGTACTTTTTGATATTTTATGTACAGTATATAATATATATTTGGTGTACTTTTGATATTTTATGTAAATTATATAATATATACGGTGTAGTTTTTGATATTTTACATAGAGTGTAATATATATTTACTGTCCTTTTTGATATTTTATTTAGAGTGTATAATATACATTTGGTGTAATTATTGATATTTTATGTACAGTATATTAAATATAATTACTGAAGATTTTGATAGTTTATTTACAGTATATATAACACATATTTGGTGTACTTTGTGATATTTTATGTACAGTAGATAATATATACTTACTGTAATTTTTTATATTTTATTTACAGTATGTAAAATGTATTTGGTGTACTTTTAGTTAATATTATATGTACAATATATGAAATATATTTACTGTACTTTTTGATATTTTATGTACAGTATATAATATATATTTGGTGTACTTTTGATATTTTATGTAAATTATATAATATATATTTGGTGTAGATTTTGATATTTTACATAGAGTGTAATATATATATACTGTCCTTTTTTGATATTTTATTTAGAGTGTATAATATACATTTGGTGTAATTTTTGATATTTTATGTACAGTACATTAAATATAATTACTGAAGATTTTGATAGTTTATTTACAGTATATATAACACATATTTGGTGTACTTTTTGATAATTTATGTACAGTAGATAATATATACGTACTGTAATTTTTGATATTTTATTTAGGGTATGTAAAATGTATTTGGTGTACTTTTAGTTAATATTATATGTACAATATATGAAATACATTTACTGTACTTTTTGATATTTTCTGTACAGTATATAATATATATTTGGTGTACTTTTGATATTTTATGTAAATTATATAATATATATTTGGTGTAGTTTTTGATATTTTACATAGAGTGTAATATATATTTACTGTCCTTTTTGATATTTTATTTAGAGTGTATAATATACATTTGGTGTAATTTTTGATATTTTATGTACAGTATATTAAATATAATTACTGAAGATATTGATAGTTTATTTACAGTATATATAACACATATTTGGTGTACTTTTTGATATTTTATGTACATTAGATAATATATACTTACTGTAATTTTTGATATTTTATTTACAGTATGTAAAATGTATTTGGTGTAGTTTTAGTTAGTATTATATGTACAATATATGGAATATATTTACTGTACTTTTTGATATTTTATGTACAGTATATAATATTTATTTGGTGCACTTTTGATATTTTATGTAAATTATATAATATATGTTTGGTGTAGTTTTTGATATTTTACATAGTGTGTAATATATATTTAATGTCCTTTTTGATATTTTATTTAGAGTGTATAATATACATTTGGTGTAATTTTTGATATTTTATGTACAGTATATTAAATATAATTACTGAAATTTTTGATAGTTTATTTACAGTATATATAACACAGATTTGGTGTACTTTTTGATATTTTATGTACAGTAGATAATATATACTTACTGTAATTTTTGATATTTTATTTACAGTATGTAAAATGTATTTCGTGTACTTTTAGTTAATATTACATGTACAATATATGAAATATATTTACTGTACTTTTTGATATTTAATGAAGAGTATATAATATATATTTGGTGTACTTTTGATATTTTATGTAAATTATATAATATATATTTGGTGTAGTTTTTGATATTTTACATAGAGTGTAATATATATTTACTGTCATTTTTGATATTTTATTTAGAGTGTATAATATACATTTGTTGTAATTTTTGATACTTTATGTGCAGTATATTACATATAATTACTGAAGATTTTGTTAGTTTATTTAGAGTATATATAACACATATTTGGTGTACATTTTGATATTTAATGTACAGTAGATAATATATACTTACTGTAATTTTTGATATTTTATTTACAGTATGTAAAATGTATTTGGTGTAGTTTTAGTTAATATTATATGTACAATATATGAAATATATTTAATGTACTTTTTGATATTTTATGTACAGTATATAATATATATTTGGTGTAATTTTGATATTTTATGAAAATTATATAATATATATTTCGTGTAGTTTTTGATATTTTACATAGAGTGTAATATATATTTACTGTCCTTTTTGATATTATATTTAGAGTGTATAATATACATTTGGTGTGATTTTTGATATTTTACGTGCAGTATATTAAATATAATTACTGAAGATTTTGATAGTTTATTTACAGTATATATAACACATATTTGGTGTACTTTTTGATATTTTATGTACAGTAGGTAATATATACTTACTGTAACATTTGATATTTTATTTACAGTATGTAAAATGTATTTGGTGTAGTTTTAGTTAATATTATATGTACAATATATGAAATATATTTACTGTACTTTTTGATATTTTATGTACAGTATATAATATATATTTGGTGTACTTTTGATATTTTATGTAAATTAAATAATATATATTTGGTGTATTTTTTGATATTTTACATAGAGTGTAATATATATTTACTGTCCTTTTTGATATTTTATTTAGAGTGTGTAATATACATTTGGTGTAAATTTTGATATTTTATGAACAGTATATTACATGTAATTACTGAATATTTTGATAGTTTATTTACACTATATATAACACATATTTGGTGTACTATTTGATATTTTATGTACAGTAGATAATATATACTTACTGTAATTTTTGATATTTTATTTACAGTATGTAAAATGTATTTGGTGTAGTTTTAGTTAATATTATATGTAAAATATATGAAGTATATTTACTGTACTTTTTGATAATTTATGTACAGTATATAATATATATTTGGTGTACTTTTGATATTTTATGTAAATTATATAATATATATTTGGTGTAGTTTTTGATATTTTACATACAGTGTAATATATATTTATTGTCCTTATTGATATTTTATTTAGAGTGTATAGTATACATTTGGTGTAATTTTTGATATTTTATGAACAGTATATTAAATATAATTACTGAGGATTTTCATAGTTTATTTACAGTATATATAACACATATTTGGTGTACTTTTTGATATTTTATGTACAGTAGATAATATATACTTACCGTAATTTTTATATTTTATTTACAGTATGTAAAATGTATTTGGTGTACTTTTAGTTAATATTATATGTACAATATATGAAATATATTTACTGTACTATTTGATATTTTATGTACAGTAGATAATATATACTGACTGTAATTTTTGATATTTTATTTACAGTATGTAAAATGTATTTGTTGGACTTTTAATTAATATTATATGTACAGTATATGAAATATATTTACTGTACTTTTTGATATTTTATGTACAGTATATAATATATATTTGGTGTACTTTTGATATTTTATGTAAATTATATAGTATATATTTGGTGTAGTTTTTGAAATTTTACATAGAGTGTAATATATATTTACTGTCATTTTTGATATTTTATTTTGAGTGTATAATGTACATTTGGTGTAATTTTTGATATTTTATGTACAGTATATTAAATATAATTACTGAAGATATTGATAGTTTATTTACAGTATATATAACACATATTTGGTGTACTTTTTGATATTATATGTACAGTAGATAATATATACTTACTGTAATTTTTGATATTTTATTTACAGTATGTAAAATGTATTTGGTGTACTTTTAGTTAATATTATATGTACAATATATGAAATATATTTACTGTACTTTTTGATAATTTATGTACAGTAGATAATATATACTTACTGTAATTTTTGATATTTTATTTACAGTATGTAAAATGTATTTGGTGTACTTTTAGTTAATATTATATGTACAATATATGAAATATATTTACTGTACTATTTGATATTTTATGTACAGTATATAATATATATTTGGTGTACTTTTGATATTTTATGTAAATTATATAATATATATTTGGTGTAGTTTTTGATATTTTACATAGAGTGTAATATATATTTACTGTCCTTTTTTCTATTTTATTTAGAATGTATAACATACATTTGGTGTAATTTTTGTTATTTTATGAACAGTACATTAAATATAATTACTGAAGATTTTGATAGTTTATTTACAGTATATATAACACATATTTGGTGTACTTTTTTATAGTTTAGGTACAGTAGATAATATATACTTACTGTAATTTTTTGTATTTTATTTACAGTATGTAAAACTTACTTGTTGTACTTTTCGGTAATATTATATGTACAATATATGAAATATATTTACTGTACTTCTTGATATTTTATGTACAGTATATAATATATATTTGGGGTACTTTTGATATTTTATGTAAATTTTATAATATATATTTGGTGTAGTTTTTGATATTTTACATAGAGTGTAATATATATTTACTGTCCTTTTTGATATTTTATTTAGAGTGTATAATATACATTTGTTGTAATTTTTGATATTTTATGTACAGTATATTAAATATAATTACTGAAGATTTTGATAGTTTATTTACAGTATATATAACACATATTTGGTGTACTTTTTGATATTTTATGTACAGTAGATAATATATACTTACTCTAATTTTTGATATTTTATTTTCAGTATGTAAAATGTATTTGGTGTAGTTTTAGTTAATATTATATGTACAATATATGAAATATATTTACTGTACTTTTTGATATTTTATGTACAGTATATAATATATATTTGGTGTAAGTTTGATATTTTATATAAATTATATAATATATATTTGGTGTAGTTTTTGATATTTTACATAGAGTGTAATATATATTTACTGTCCTTTTTGATATTTTATTTAGAGTGTATAATATACATTTGGTGTAATTTTTGATATTTTATGTGCAGTATATTAAATATAATTACTGAAGATTTTGATAGTTTATTTACAGTATATATAACACATATTTGGTGTACTTTTTGATATTTTATGTACAGTAGATAATATATACTTACTGTAATTTTTGATATTTTATTTACAGTATGTAAAATGTATTTGGTGTAGTTTTAGTTAATATTATATGTACCATATATGAAATACATTTACTGTACTTTTTGATATTTTATGTACAGTACATAATATATATTTGGTGTACTTTTGATATTTTATGTAAATTAAATAATATATATTTGGTGTAATTTTTGATATTTTACATAGAGTGTAATATATATTTACTGTCCTTTTTGATATTTTATTTAGAGTGTATAATATACATTTGGTGTAATATTTGATATTTTATGAACAGTATATTAAATATAATTACTGAATATTTTGATAGTTTATTTACACTATATATAACACATATTTGGTGTACTTTTTGATATTTTATGTACAGTAGATAATATATACTTACTGTAATTTTTGATATTTTATTTACAGTATGTAAAATGTATCTGGTGTAGTTTTAGTTAATATTATATGTACAATATATGAAATATATTTACTGTACTTTTTGATATTTCATGTACAGTATATAATATATATGGTGTACTTTTGATATTTTATGTAAATTATATACTGTATATTTGGTGTAGTTTTTGATATTTTACATAGAGTGTAATATAAATTTACTGTCCTTTTTGATATTTTATTTAGAGTGTATAATATACATTTGGTGTAATTTTTGATATTTTATGTACAGTATATTAAATATAATTACTGAAGATTTTGATAGTTTATTTACAGTATATATAACTCATATTTGGTGTACTTTTTGATATTTTATGTACGGTAGATAATATATACTTACTGTAATTTTTGATATTTTATTTACAGTCTGTAAAATGTATTTGGTGTAGTTTAATTAATATTATATGTACAATATATGAAATATATTTACTGTACTTTTTGATATTTTATGTACAGTATATAATATATATTTGGTGTACTTTTGATATTTTATGTAAATTATATAATATATATTTGGTGTAGTTTTTGATATTTTACATAGAGTGTAATATATATTTACTGTCCTTTTTGATATTTTACTTAGAGTGTATAATATACATTTGGTGTAATATTTGATATTTTATGTACAGTACATTAAATATAATTACTGAAGATTTTGATAGTTTATTTACAGTATATATAACACATATTTGGTGTACTTTTTGACATTTTGTTTACAGTAGATAATATATACTTACTGTAGATTTTGATATTTTATTTACAGTATATAAAATGCTTTTGGTGTAGTTTTAATTAATATTATATGTACAATATATGAAATATATTTACTGTCCTTTTTATATTTTATGTACATTATATAATATATATTGGTGTACTTTTGATATTTTATGTAAATTATATAATATATATTTGGTGTAGTTTTTGATATTTTACATAGAGTGTAATATATATTTACTGTCCTTTTTGATATTTTATTTAGAGTGTATAATATACATTTGGTGTCATGTTTGATATTTTATGTACAGTATATTAAATATAATTAGTTAAGAATTTGATAGTTTATTTACAGTATATATAACACATATTTGGTGTACTTTTTGATAATTTATGTACAGTAGATAATATATACCTACTGTAATTTTTGATATTTTATTTAGAGTATGTAAAATGTATTTGGTGTACTTTTAGTTAATATTATATGTACAATATATGAAATACATTTACTGTACTTTTTGATATTTTATGTACAGTATATAATATATATTTGGTGTACTTTTGATATTTTATGTAAATTATAAAATATATACTTGGTGTAGTTTTTCATATTTTACATAGAGTGTAATATATATTTACTGTCCTTTTTGATATTTTATTTAGAGTGTATAATATACATTTGGTGTAATTTTTGATATTTTATGTACAGTATATTAAATATAATTACTGAAGATTTTGATAGTTTATTTACAGTATATATAACACATATTTGGTGTACTTTTTGATATTTTATGTACAGTAGATAATATATACTTAGTGTAATTTTTGATATTTTATTTACAGTATGTAAAATGTATTTGGTGTAGTTTTAGTTAATATTATATGTACAACATATGAAATATATTTACTGTACTTTTTGATATTTTATGTACAGTTTATAATATATATTTGGTGTACTTTTGATATTTTATGTAAATTATATAATATATATTTGGTGTAGTTTTTCAAATTTTACATAGAGTGTAATATATATTTACTGTCCTTTTTGATATTTTATTTAGAGTGTATAATATACATTTGGTGTAATTTTTGATATATTATGAACAGTATATTAAATATAATTACTGAAGGTTTTGATAGTTTATTTACAGTATATATAACACATATTTGGCGTACTTTTTGATATTTTATGTACAGTAGATAATATATACTTACTGTAATTTTTGATATTTTATTTACAGTATGTAAAATATATTTGGTGAAGTTTTAGTTAGTATTATATGTACAATATATGGAATATATTTACCGTACTTTTTGATATTTTATGTACAGTATATAATATATATTTGGTGAACATTTGATATTTTATGTAAATTATATAATATATATTTGGTGTATTTTTTGATATTTTACATAGAGTGTAATATATATTTACTGTACTTTTTGATATTTTATTAAGAGTGTATAATATACATTTGGTGTAATTTTTGATATTTTATGAACAGTATATTAAATATAATTACTGAATATTTTGATAGTGTATTTACAGTATATATAACACATATTTGGTGTACTTTTTGATATTTTATGTACAGTAGATAATATATACTTACTGTAATTTTTGATATTTTATTTACCGTATGTAAAATGTATTTGGTGTACTTTTAGTTAATATTATATGTACAATATATGAAATATATTTACTGTACTTTTTGATATTTTATGTACAGTATATAATATATATTTGGTGTACTTTTGATATTTTATGTAAATTAAATAATATATATTTGGTGTAGTTTTTGATATTTTACATAGATTGTAATATATATTTACTGTCCTTTATGATATTTTATTTAGAGTGTATAATATACATTTGGTGTAATTTTTGATATTTTATGAACAGTATATTAAATATAATTACTGAATATTTTGATAGTTTATTTACACTATATATAACACATATTTGGTGTACTTTTTGATATTTTATGTACAGTAGATGATATATACTTACTGTAATTTTTGATATTTTATTTACAGTATGTAAAATGTATTTGGTGTAGTTTTAGTTAATATTATATGTACAATATATGAAATATATTTACTGTACTTTTTGATATTTTATGTACAGTATATAATATATATTTGGTGTACTTTTGATATTTTATGTAAATTCTATACTGTATATTTGGTGTAGTTTTTGATATTTTACATAGAGTGTAATATATATTTACTGTCCTTTTTGATATTTTATTTAGAGTGTAGAATATACATTTGGTGTAATTTTTGATATTTTATGTACAGTATATTAAATATAATTACTGAAGATTTTGATAGTTTATTTACAGTATATAAAACACATATTTGGTGTACTTTTTGATATTTTATGTACAGTAGATAATATATACTTACTGTAATTTTTGATATTTTATTTACAGTATGTAAAATGTATTTGGTGTAGTTTTAGTTAATATTATATGTACAATATATGAAATATATTTACTGTACTTTTTGATATTTTATGTAAAGTATATAATATATATTTGGTGTACTTTTGATATTTTATGTAAATTATAAAATATATATTTGGTGTAGTTTTTGATATTTTACATAGAGTGTAATATATATTTACTGTCCTTTTTGATATTTTATTTAGAGTGTATAATATACATTTGGTGTAATTTTTGATATTTTATGTACAGTATATTAAATATAATTACTGAAGATTTTGATAGTTTATTTACAGTATATATAACACATATTTGGTGTACTTTTTGATATTTTATGTTCAGTAGATAATATATACTTACTGTAATTTTTGATATTTTATTTACAGTATGTAAAATGTATTTGGTGTAGTTTTAGTTAATAGTATATGTACAAAATATGAAATATATTTACTGTACATTTTGATATTTTATGTACAGTATATAATATATATTTGGTGTACTTTTGATATTTTATGTAAATTATATAATATATACGGTGTAGTTTTTGATATTTTACATAGAGTGTAATATATATTTACTGTCCTTTTTGATATTTTATTTAGAGTGTATAATATACATTTGGTGTAATTATTGATATTTTATGTACAGTATATTAAATATAATTACTGAAGATTTTGATAGTTTATTTACAGTATATATAACACATATTTGGTGTACTTTGTGATATTTTATGTACAGTAGATAATATATACTTACTGTAATTTTTTATATTTTATTTACAGTATGTAAAATGTATTTGGTGTACTTTTAGTTAATATTATATGTACAATATATGAAATATATTTACTGTACTTTTTGATATTTTATGTACAGTATATAATATATATTTGGTGTACTTTTGATATTTTATGTAAATTATATAATATATATTTGGTGTAGATTTTGATATTTTACATAGAGTGTAATATATATATACTGTCCTTTTTTGATATTTTATTTAGAGTGTATAATATACATTTGGTGTAATTTTTGATATTTTATGTACAGTACATTAAATATAATTACTGAAGATTTTGATAGTTTATTTACAGTATATATAACACATATTTGGTGTACTTTTTGATAATTTATGTACAGTAGATAATATATACGTACTGTAATTTTTGATATTTTATTTAGAGTATGTAAAATGTATTTGGTGTACTTTTAGTTAATATTATATGTACAATATATGAAATGCATTTACTGTACTTTTTGATATTTTATGTACAGTATATAATATATATTTGGTGTACTTTTGATATTTTATGTAAATTATATAATATATATTTGGTGTAGTTTTTGATATTTTACATAGAGTGTAATATATATTTACTGTCCTTTTTGATATTTTATTTAGAGTGTATAATATACATTTGGTGTAATTTTTGATATTTTATGTACAGTATATTAAATATAATTACTGAAGATATTGATAGTTTATTTACAGTATATATAACACATATTTGGTGTACTTTTTGATATTTTATGTACATTAGATAATATATACTTACTGTAATTTTTGATATTTTATTTACAGTATGTAAAATGTATTTGGTGTAGTTTTAGTTAGTATTATATGTACAATATATGGAATATATTTACTGTACTTTTTGATATTTTATGTACAGTATATAATATATATTTGGTGCACTTTTGATATTTTATGTAAATTATATAATATATGTTTGGTGTAGTTTTTGATATTTTACATAGAGTGTAATATATATTTACTGTCCTTTTTGATATTTTATTTAGAGTGTATAATATACATTTGGTGTAATTTTTGATATTTTATGTACAGTATATTAAATATAATTACTGAAGATTTTGATAGTTTATTTACAGTATATATAACACAGATTTGGTGTACTTTTTGATATTTTATGTACAGTAGATAATATATACTTACTGTAATTTTTGATATTTTATTTACAGTATGTAAAATGTATTTCGTGTACTTTTAGTTAATATTACATGTACAATATATGAAATATATTTACTGTACTTTTTGATATTTAATGAAGAGTATATAATATATATTTGGTGTACTTTTGATATTTTATGTAAATTATATAATATATATTTGGTGTAGTTTTTGATATTTTACATAGAGTGTAATATATATTTACTGTCATTTTTGATATTTTATTTAGAGTGTATAATATACATTTGTTGTAATTTTTGATATTTTATGTACCGTATATTAAATATAATTACTGAAGGTTTTGATAGTTTATTTACACTATATATAACACATATTTTGTGTACATTTTGATATTTTGTGTACAGTAGATAATATATACTTACTGAAATTTTTGATGTTTTATTTACAGTATGTAAAATGTATTTGGTGTAGTTTTAGTTAATATTATATGTACAATATATGAAATATATTTACTGTACTTTTTGATATTTTATGTACAGTATGTAATATATATTTGGTGTACTTTTGATATTTTATGTAAATTATATAATATATATTTGGTGTAGTTTTTGATATTTTACATAGAGTGTAATATATATTTACTGTCCTTTTTGATATTTTATTTAGAGTGTATAATATACATTTGGTGTAATTTTTGATATTTTATGTGCAGTATATTAAATATAATTACTGAAGATTTTGATAGTTTATTTACAGTATATATAACACATATTTTGTGTACTTTTTGATATTTTATGTACAGTAGATAATATATACTTACTGTAACTTTTGATATTTTATTTACAGTATGTAAGATGTATTTGGTGTAGTTTTACTTAATATTATATGTACAACATATGAAATATATTTACTGTACTTTTTGATATTTTATGTACAGTACGTAATATATATTTGGTGTACTTTTGATATTTTATGTAAATTAAATAATATATATTTGGTGTAGTTTTTGATATTTTACATACATTGCAATATATATTTACTGTCCTTTATGATATTTATTTAGAGTGTAGAATATACATTTGGTGTAATTTTTGATATTTTATGTACAGTATATTAAATATAATTACTGAAGATTTTGATAGTTTATTTACAGTATATATAACACATATTTGGTGTACTTTTTGATATTTTATGTTCAGTAGATAATATATACTTACTGTAATTTTTGATATTTTATTTACAGTATGTAAAATGTATTTGGTGTAGTTTTAGTTAATAGTATATGTACAAAATATGAAATATATTTACTGTACTTTTTGATATTTTATGTACAGTATATAATATATATTTGGTGTACTTTTGATATTTTATGTAAATTATATAATATATACGGTGTAGTTTTTGATATTTTACATAGAGTGTAATATATATTTACTGTCCTTTTTGATATTTTATTTAGAGTGTATAATATACATTTGGTGTAATTATTGATATTTTATGTACAGTATATTAAATATAATTACTGAAGATTTTGATAGTTTATTTACAGTATATATAACACATATTTGGTGTACTTTGTGATATTTTATGTACAGTAGATAATATATACTTACTGTAATTTTTTATATTTTATTTACAGTATGTAAAATGTATTTGGTGTACTTTTAGTTAATATTATATGTACAACATATGAAATATATTTACTGTACTTTTTGATATTTTATGTACAGTTTATAATATATATTTGGTGTACTTTTGATATTTTATGTAAATTATATAATATATATTTGGTGTAGTTTTTCAAATTTTACATAGAGTGTAATATATATTTACTGTCCTTTTTGATATTTTATTTAGAGTGTATAATATACATTTGGTGTAATTTTTGATATATTATGAACAGTATATTAAATATAATTACTGAAGGTTTTGATAGTTTATTTACAGTATATATAACACATATTTGGCGTACTTTTTGATATTTTATGTACAGTAGATAATATATACTTACTGTAATTTTTGATATTTTATTTACAGTATGTAAAATATATTTGGTGTAGTTTTAGTTAGTATTATATGTACAATATATGGAATATATTTACCGTACTTTTTGATATTTTATGTACAGTATATAATATATATTTGGTGAACATTTGATATTTTATGTAAATTATATAATATATATTTGGTGTAGTTTTTGATATTTTACATAGAGTGTAATATATATTTACTGTCCTTTTTGATATTTTATTAAGAGTGTATAATATACATTTGGTGTAATTTTTGATATTTTATGAACAGTATATTAAATATAATTACTGAATATTTTGATAGTGTATTTACAGTATATATAACACATATTTGGTGTACTTTTTGATATTTTATGTACAGTAGATAATATATACTTACTGTAATTTTTGATATTTTATTTACCGTATGTAAAATGTATTTGGTGTACTTTTAGTTAATATTATATGTACAATATATGAAATATATTTACTGTACTTTTTGATATTTTATGTACAGTATATAATATATATTTGGTGTACTTTTGATATTTTATGTAAATTAAATAATATATATTTGGTGTAGTTTTTGATATTTTACATAGATTGTAATATATATTTACTGTCCTTTATGATATTTTATTTAGAGTGTATAATATACATTTGGTGTAATTTTTGATATTTTATGAACAGTATATTAAATATAATTACTGAATATTTTGATAGTTTATTTACACTATATATAACACATATTTGGTGTACTTTTTGATATTTTATGTACAGTAGATGATATATACTTACTGTAATTTTTGATATTTTATTTACAGTATGTAAAATGTATTTGGTGTAGTTTTAGTTAATATTATATGTACAATATATGAAATATATTTACTGTACTTTTTGATATTTTATGTACAGTATATAATATATATTTGGTGTACTTTTGATATTTTATGTAAATTCTATACTGTATATTTGGTGTAGTTTTTGATATTTTACATAGAGTGTAATATATATTTACTGTCCTTTTTGATATTTTATTTAGAGTGTAGAATATACATTTGGTGTAATTTTTGATATTTTATGTACAGTATATTAAATATAATTACTGAAGATTTTGATAGTTTATTTACAGTATATAAAACACATATTTGGTGTACTTTTTGATATTTTATGTACAGTAGATAATATATACTTACTGTAATTTTTGATATTTTATTTACAGTATGTAAAATGTATTTGGTGTAGTTTTAGTTAATATTATATGTACAATATATGAAATATATTTACTGTACTTTTTGATATTTTATGTAAAGTATATAATATATATTTGGTGTACTTTTGATATTTTATGTAAATTATAAAATATATATTTGGTGTAGTTTTTGATATTTTACATAGAGTGTAATATATATTTACTGTCATTTTTGATATTTTATTTAGAGTGTATAATATACATTTGGTGTAATTTTTGATATTTTATGTACAGTATATTAAATATAATTACTGAAGATTTTGATAGTTTATTTACAGTATATATAACACATATTTGGTGTACTTTTTGATATTTTATGTTCAGTAGATAATATATACTTACTGTAATTTTTGATATTTTATTTACAGTATGTAAAATGTATTTGGTGTAGTTTTAGTTAATAGTATATGTACAAAATATGAAATATATTTACTGTACTTTTTGATATTTTATGTACAGTATATAATATATATTTGGTGTACTTTTGATATTTTATGTAAATTATATAATATATACGGTGTAGTTTTTGATATTTTACATAGAGTGTAATATATATTTACTGTCCTTTTTGATATTTTATTTAGAGTGTATAATATACATTTGGTGTAATTATTGATATTTTATGTACAGTATATTAAATATAATTACTGAAGATTTTGATAGTTTATTTACAGTATATATAACACATATTTGGTGTACTTTGTGATATTTTATGTACAGTAGATAATATATACTTACTGTAATTTTTTATATTTTATTTACAGTATGTAAAATGTATTTGGTGTACTTTTAGTTAATATTATATGTACAATATATGAAATATATTTACTGTACTTTTTGATATTTTATGTACAGTATATAATATATATTTGGTGTACTTTTGATATTTTATGTAAATTATATAATATATATTTGGTGTAGATTTTGATATTTTACATAGAGTGTAATATATATATACTGTCCTTTTTTGATATTTTATTTAGAGTGTATAATATACATTTGGTGTAATTTTTGATATTTTATGTACAGTACATTAAATATAATTACTGAAGATTTTGATAGTTTATTTACAGTATATATAACACATATTTGGTGTACTTTTTGATAATTTATGTACAGTAGATAATATATACGTACTGTAATTTTTGATATTTTATTTAGAGTATGTAAAATGTATTTGGTGTACTTTTAGTTAATATTATATGTACAATATATGAAATGCATTTACTGTACTTTTTGATATTTTATGTACAGTATATAATATATATTTGGTGTACTTTTGATATTTTATGTAAATTATATAATATATATTTGGTGTAGTTTTTGATATTTTACATAGAGTGTAATATATATTTACTGTCCTTTTTGATATTTTATTTAGAGTGTATAATATACATTTGGTGTAATTTTTGATATTTTATGTACAGTATATTAAATATAATTACTGAAGATATTGATAGTTTATTTACAGTATATATAACACATATTTGGTGTACTTTTTGATATTTTATGTACATTAGATAATATATACTTACTGTAATTTTTGATATTTTATTTACAGTATGTAAAATGTATTTGGTGTAGTTTTAGTTAGTATTATATGTACAATATATGGAATATATTTACTGTACTTTTTGATATTTTATGTACAGTATATAATATATATTTGGTGCACTTTTGATATTTTATGTAAATTATATAATATATGTTTGGTGTAGTTTTTGATATTTTACATAGAGTGTAATATATATTTACTGTCCTTTTTGATATTTTATTTAGAGTGTATAATATACATTTGGTGTAATTTTTGATATTTTATGTACAGTATATTAAATATAATTACTGAAGATTTTGATAGTTTATTTACAGTATATATAACACAGATTTGGTGTACTTTTTGATATTTTATGTACAGTAGATAATATATACTTACTGTAATTTTTGATATTTTATTTACAGTATGTAAAATGTATTTCGTGTACTTTTAGTTAATATTACATGTACAATATATGAAATATATTTACTGTACTTTTTGATATTTAATGAAGAGTATATAATATATATTTGGTGTACTTTTGATATTTTATGTAAATTATATAATATATATTTGGTGTAGTTTTTGATATTTTACATAGAGTGTAATATATATTTACTGTCATTTTTGATATTTTATTTAGAGTGTATAATATACATTTGTTGTAATTTTTGATATTTTATGTACCGTATATTAAATATAATTACTGAAGGTTTTGATAGTTTATTTACACTATATATAACACATATTTTGTGTACATTTTGATATTTTGTGTACAGTAGATAATATATACTTACTGAAATTTTTGATGTTTTATTTACAGTATGTAAAATGTATTTGGTGTAGTTTTAGTTAATATTATATGTACAATATATGAAATATATTTACTGTACTTTTTGATATTTTATGTACAGTATGTAATATATATTTGGTGTACTTTTGATATTTCATGTAAATTATATAATATATATTTGGTGTAGTTTTTGATATTTTACATAGAGTGTAATATATATTTACTGTCCTTTTTGATATTTTATTTAGAGTGTATAATATACATTTGGTGTAATTTTTGATATTTTATGTGCAGTATATTAAATATAATTACTGAAGATTTTGATAGTTTATTTACAGTATATATAACACATATTTTGTGTACTTTTTGATATTTTATGTACAGTAGATAATATATACTTACTGTAACTTTTGATATTTTATTTACAGTATGTAAGATGTATTTGGTGTAGTTTTACTTAATATTATATGTACAACATATGAAATATATTTACTGTACTTTTTGATATTTTATGTACAGTACGTAATATATATTTGGTGTACTTTTGATATTTTATGTAAATTAAATAATATATATTTGGTGTAGTTTTTGATATTTTACATACATTGCAATATATATTTACTGTCCTTTATGATATTTATTTAGAGTGTAGAATATACATTTGGTGTAATTTTTGATATTTTATGTACAGTATATTAAATATAATTACTGAAGATTTTGATAGTTTATTTACAGTATATATAACACATATTTGGTGTACTTTTTGATATTTTATGTACAGTAGATAATATATACTTACTGTAATTTTTGATATTTTATTTACAGTATGTAAAATGTATTTGGTGTAGTTTTAGTTAATATTATATGTACAATATATGAAATATATTTACTGTACTTTATGATATTTTATGTAAATTATATAATATATATTTGGTGTACTTTTGATATTTTATGTAAATTATCAAATATATATTTGGTGTAGTTTTTGATATTTTACATAGAGTGTAATATATATTTACTGTCCTTTTTGATATTTTATTTAGAGTGTATAATATACATTTGGTGTAATTTTTGATATTTTATGTACAGTATATTAAATATAATTACTGAAGATTTTGATAGTTTATTTACAGTATATATAACACATATTTGGTGTACTTTTTGTTATTTTATGTTCAGTAGATAATATATACTTACTGTAAATTTTGATATTTTATTTACAGTATGTAAAATGTATTTGGTGTAGTTTTAGTTAATAGTATATGTACAAAATATGAAATATATTTACTGTACTTTTTGATATTTTATGTACAGTATATAATATATATTTGGTGTACTTTTGATATTTTATGTAAATTATATAATATATACGGTGTAGTTTTTGATATTTTACATAGAGTGTAATATATATTTACTGTCCTTTTTGATATTTTATTTAGAGTGTATAATATACATTTGGTGTAATTATTGATATTTTATGTACAGTATATTAAATATAATTACTGAAGATTTTGATATTTTATTTACAGTATATATAACACATATTTGGTGTACGTTTTGATATTTTATGTACAGTAGATAATATATATTTACTGTAATTTTTTATATATTATTTACAGTATGTAAAATGTATTTGGTGTACTTTTAGTTAATATTATATGTACAATATATGAAATATATTTACTGTACTTTTTGATATTTTATGTACAGTATATAATATATATTTGGTGTACTTTTGATATTTTATGTAAATTATATAATATATATTTGGTTTAGATTTTGATATTTTACATAGAGTGTAATATATATATACTGTCCTTTTTTGATATTTTATTTAGAGTGTATAATATACATTTGGTGTAATTTTGATATTTTATATACAGTATATTAAATATAATTACTGAAGATTTTGATAGTTTATTTACAGTATATATAACACATATTTGGTGTACTTTTTGACATTTTGTTTACAGTAGATAATATATACTTACTGTAGTTTTTGATATTTTATTTACAGTATATAAAATGCATTTGGTGTACTTTTAATTAATATTATATGTACAATATATGAAATATATTTACTGTACTTTTTGATATTTTATGTACATTATATAATAAATATTTTTGTGCTTTTGATATTTTATATAAATTATATAATATATATTTGGTGTAGTTTTTGATATTTACATAGAGTGTAATATATATTTACTGTCCTTTTTGATATTTTATTTAGGGTGTATAATATACATTTGGTGTAATTTTTGATATTTTATGTACAGTATATTAAATATAATTACTTAAGAATTTGATAGTTTATTTACAGTATATATAACACATATTTGGTGTACTTTTTGATATTTTATGTACAGTAGATAATATATACCTACTGTAATTTCTGATATTTTTTTAGAGTATGTAAAAAGTATTTGGTGTACTTGTAGTTAATATTATATGTACAATATATGAAATACATTTACTGTACTTTTTAATATTTTATGTACAGTATATAATATATATTTGGTGTACTTATGATATTTTATTTAAATTATATAATATATATTTGGTGTAGTTTTTGATATTTTACATAGAGTGTAATATATATTTACTGTCCTTTTTGATATTTTATTTAGAGTGTATAATATACATTTGGTGTAATTTTTGATATTTTATGTACAGTATATTAAATATAATTACTGAAGATATTGATAGTTTATTTACAGTATATATAACACATATTTGGTGTATTTTTTGATATTTTATGTACAGTAGATAATATATACTTACTGTAATTTTTGATATTTTATTTACAGCATGTAAAATGAATTTGGTGTAGTTTTAGATAATATTATATGTACAATATATGAAATATATTTACTGTACTTTTTGATATTTTATGTACAGTTTAAAATATATATTTGGTGTACTTTTGATATTTTATGTAAATTATATAATATATATTTGGTGTAGTTTTTCAAATTTTACATAGAGTGTAAGATATATTTACTGTCCTTTTTGATATTTTATTTAGAGTGTATAATATACATTTGGTGTAATTTTTGATATTTTATGAACAGTATATTAAATATAATTACTGAAGATTTTGATAGTTTATTTACAGTATATATAACACATATTTGGCATACTTTTTGATATTTTATGTACAGTAGATACTATATACTTACTGTAATTTTTGATATTTTATTTACAGTATGTAAAATGTATTTGGTGTAGTTTTAGTTAGTATTATATGTACAATATATGGAATATATTTACTGTACTTTTTGATATTTTATGTACAGTATATAATATATATTTGGTGTACTTCTGATATTTTATGTAAATTATATAATATATATTTGGTGTAGTTTATGATATTTTACATAGAGTGTAATATATATTTACTGTCCTTTTTGATATTTTATTTAGAGTGTATAATATACATTTGGTGTAATTTTTGATATTTTATGTACAGTATATTAAATATAATTTCTGAAGATTTTGATAGTTTATGTACAGTATATATAACACATATTTGGTGTACTTTTTGATATTTTATGTACAGTAGATAATATATACTTACTGTAATTTTTGATATTTTATTTACAGTATGTAAAATGTATTTCGTGTACTTTTAGTTAATATTATATGTACAATATATGAAATATATTTACTGTACTTTTTGATATTTAATGAACAGTATATAATATATATTTGGTGTACTTTTGATATTTTATGTAAATTATATAATATATATTTGGTGTAGTTTTTGATATTTTACATACAGTGTAATATATATTTACTGTCATTTTTGATATTTTATTTAGAGTGTATAATATACATTTGGTGTAATTTTTGATATTTTATGAACAGTATATTAAATATAATTACTGAAGATTTTGATAGTTTATTTACAGTATATATAACACATATTTGGTGTACTTTTTGATATTTTATGTACAGTAGATAATATATACTTACTGTAATTTTTGATATTTTATTTACAGTCTGTAAAATGTATTTGGTGTACTTTTAGTTAATATTATATGTACAACATGTGAAATATATTTACTGTACTTTTTGATATTTTATGTACAGTAGATAATATAAACTTACTGTAATTTTTTATATTTTATTTACAGTATGTAAAATGTATTTAGTGTACTTTTAGTTAATATTATATGTACAACATATGAAATATATTTACTGTACGTTTTGATATATTTTGTACAGTATATAATATATATTTGGTGTACTTTTGATATTTTATGTAAATTATATAATATATACTTGGTTTAGTTTTTGATATTTTACATAGAGTGTAATATATATTTACTGTCCTTTTTGATATTTAATTTAGAGTGTATAATATACATTTGGTGTAATTTTTGATATTTTATGAACAGTATATTAAATATAATTACTGAAGATTTTGATAGTTTATTTACAGTATATATAACACATATTTGGTGTACTTTTTCATATTTTTTGTACAGTAGATAATATATACTTACTGTAATTTTTGATATTTTATTTACAGTATGCAAAATGTATTTGGTGTACTTTTAGTTAATATTATATGTACAATATATGAAATATATTTACTGTACTTTTTGATATTTTATGTACAATATATAATATATATTTGGTGTACTTTTGATATTTTATGTAAATTATATAATATATATTTGGTGTAGTTTTTGATATTTTACATACTGTGTAATATTTATTTACTGTCTTTTTGATATTTTATTTAGAGTGTATAATATACATTTGGTGTAATTTTTGATATTTTATGAACAGTATATTAAATATAATTACTGAAGATTTTGATAGTTTATTTACAGTATATATAACACATATTTGGTGTACTTTTTGATATTTTATGTACAGTAGATTATATATACTTACTGTAATTTTTGATATTTTATTTACAGTATGGAAAATGTTTTTGGTGTACTTTCAGTTATTACTATATGTACAATATATGAAATATATTTACTGTACTTTTTGATATTTTATGTACATTATATAATATATATTTGGTGTACTTTTGATATTTTATGTAAATTATATAATATATACTTTGTGTAGTTTTTGATATTTTACATAGTGTGTAATATATATTTACTGTCTTTTTGATATTTTATTTAGAGTGTATAATATACATTAGGTTTAATTTTTGGTATTTTATGAACAGTATATAAAATATAATTACTGAAGGTTTTGATAGTTTATTTACAGTATATATAACACATATTTGGTGTACTTTTTGATATTTTATGTACAGTATATAATATATATTTGGTGTACTTTTGATATTTTATGTAAGTTACATAATATATATTTGGTGTAGTTTTTGATATTTTACATAGAGTGTAATATATATTTACTGTCCTTTTTGATATTTTATTTAGAGTGTATAATATACATTTGGTGTAATTTTTGATATATTATGAACAGTATATTAAATATAATTACTGAAGATTTTGATAGTTTATTTACAGTATATATAACACATATTTGGTGTACTTTTTGATATTTTATGTACAGTAGATAATATATACTTCCTGTAATTTTTGATATTTTATTTACAGTCTGTAAAATGTATTTGGTGTACTTTTAGTTAATATTATATGTACAACATGTGAAATATATTTACTGTACTTTTTGATATTTTATGTACAGTAGATAATATAAACTTACTGTAATTTTTTATATTTTATTTACTGTATGTAAAATGTATTTAGTGTACTTTTAGTTAATATTATATGTACAACATATGAAATATATTTACTGTACGTTTTGATATATTTTGTACAGTATATAATATATATTTGGTGTACTTTTGATATTTTATGTAAATTATATAATATATACTTGGTTTAGTTTTTGATATTTTACATAGAGTGTAATATATATTTACTGTCCTTTTTGATATTTAATTTAGAGTGTATAATATACATTTGGTGTAATTTTTGATATTTTATGAACAGTATATTAAATATAATTACTGAAGATTTTGATAGTTTATTTACAGTATATATAACACATATTTGGTGTACTTTTTGATATTTTATGTACAGTAGATTATATATACTTACTGTAATTTTTGATATTTTATTTACAGTATGGAAAATGTTTTTGGTGTACTTTCAGTTATTACTATATGTACAATATATGAAATATATTTACTGTACTTTTTGATATGTTATGTACATTATATAATATATATTTGGTGTACTTTTGATATTTTATGTAAATTATATAATATATACTTTGTGTAGTTTTTGATATTTTACATAGTGTGTAATATATATTTACTGTCTTTTTGATATTTTATTTAGAGTGTATAATATACATTGGGTTTAATTTTTGGTATTTTATGAACAGTATATAAAATATAATTACTGAAGGTTTTGATAGTTTATTTACAGTATATATAACACATATTTGGTGTACTTTTTGATATTTTATGTACAGTATATAATATATATTTGGTGTACTTTTGATATTTTATGTAAATTATAAAATATATACTTGGTGTAGTTTTTGATATTTTACATAGAGTGTAATATATATTTACTGTCCTATTTGATATTTTATTTAGAGTGTATAATATACATTTGGTGTAATTTTTGATATTTTATGTACAGTATATTAAATATAATTACTGAAGATTTTGATAGTTTATTTACAGTATATATAACACATATTTGGTGTACTTTTTGATATTTTATGTACAGTAGATAATATATACTTAGTGTAATTTTTGATATTTTATTTACAGTATGTAAAATGTATTTGGTGTAGTTTTAGTTAATATTATATGTACAACATATGAAATATATTTACTGTACTTTTTGATATTTTATGTACAGTTTATAATATATATTTGGTGTACTTTTGATATTTTATGTAAATTATATAATATATATTTGGTGTAGTTTTTCAAATTTTACATAGAGTGTAATATATATTTACTGTCCTATTTGATATTTTATTTAGGGTGTATAATATACATTTGGTGTAATTTTTGATATATTATGAACCGTATATTAAATATAATTACTGAAGGTTTTGATAGTTTATTTACAGTATATATAACACATATTTGGCGTACTTTTTGATATTTTATGTATAGTAGATAATATATACTTACTGTAATTTTTGATATTTTATTTACAGTATGTAAAATATATTTGGTGTAGTTTTAGTTAGTATTATATGTACAATATATGGAATATATTTACTGTACTTTTTGATATTTTATGTACAGTATATAATATATATTTGGTGAACTTTTGATATTTTATGTACATTATATAATATATATTTGGTGTAGTTTTTGATATTTTACATAGAGTGTAATATATATTTACTGTCCTTTTTGATATTTTATTAAGAGTGTATAATATACATTTGGTGTAATTTTTGATATTTTATGAACAGTATATTAAATATAATTACTGAATATTTTGATAGTTTATTTACAGTATATATAACACATATTTGGTGTACTTTTTGATATTTTATGTACAGTAGATAATATATACTTACTGTAATTTTTGATATTTTATTTACCGTATGTAAAATGTATTTGGTGTACTTTTAGTTAATATTATATGTACAATATATGAAATATATTTACTGTACTTTTTGATATTTTATGTACAGTATATAATATATATTTGGTGTACTTTTGATATTTTATGTAAATTAAATAATATATATTTGGTGTAGTTTTTGATATTTTACATAGATTGTAATATATATTTACTGTCCTTTATGATATTTTATTTAGAGTGTATAATATACATTTGGTGTAATTTTTGATATTTTATGAACAGTATATTAAATATAATTACTGAATATTTTGATAGTTTATTTACACTATATATAACACATATTTGGTGTACTTTTTGATATTTTATGTACAGTAGATGATATATACTTACTGTAATTTTTGATATTTTATTTACAGTATGTAAAATGTATTTGGTGTAGTTTTAGTTAATATTATATGTACAATATATGAAATATATTTACTGTGCTTTTTGATATTTTATGTACAGTATATAATATATATTTGGTGTACTTTTGATATTTTATGTAAATTATATACTGTATATTTGGTGTAGTTTTTGATATTTTACATAGAGTGTAATATATATTTACTGTCCTTTTTGATATTTTATTTAGAGTGTAGAATATACATTTGGTGTAATTTTTGATATTTTATGTACAGTATATTAAATATAATTACTGAAGATTTTGATAGTTTATTTACAGTATATAAAACACATATTTGGTGTACTTTTTGATATTTTATGTACAGTAGATAATATATACTTACTGTAATTTTTGATATTTTATTTACAGTATGTAAAATGTATTTGGTGTAGTTTTAGTTAATATTATATGTACAATATATGAAATATATTTACTGTACTTTTTGGTATTTTATGTAAAGTATATAATATATATTTGGTGTACTTTTGATATTTTATGAAAATTATAAAATATATATTTGGTGTAGTTTTTGATATTTTACATAGAGTGTAATATATATTTACTGTCCTTTTTGATATTTTATTTAGAGTGTATAATATACATTTGGTGTAATTTTTGATATTTTATGTACAGTATATTAAATACAATTACTGAAGATTTTGATAGTTTATTTACAGTATATATAACACATATTTGGTGTACTTTTTGATATTTTATGTTCAGTAGATAATATATACTTACTGTAATTTTTGATATTTTATTTCCAGTATGTAAAATGTATTTGGTGTAGTTTTAGTTAATAGTATATGTACAAAATATGAAATATATTTACTGTACTTTTTGATATTTTATGTACAGTATATAATATATATTTGGTGTACTTTTGATATTTTATGTAAATTATATAATATATACGGTGTAGTTTTTGATATTTTACATAGAGTGTAATATATATTTACTGTCCTTTTTGATATTTTATTTAGAGTGTATAATATACATTTGGTGTAATTATTGATATTTTATGTACAGTATATTAAATATAATTACTGAAGATTTTGATAGTTTATTTACAGTATATATAACACATATTTGGTGTACTTTGTGATATTTTATGTACAGTAGATAATATATACTTACTGTAATTTTTTATATTTTATTTACAGTATGTAAAATGTATTTGGTGTACTTTTAGTTAATATTATATGTACAATATATGAAATATATTTACTGTACTTTTTGATATTTTATGTACAGTATATAATATATATTTGGTGTACTTTTGATATTTTATGTAAATTATATAATATATATTTGGTGTAGATTTTGATATTTTACATAGAGTGTAATATATATATACTGTCCTTTTTTGATATTTTATTTAGAGTGTATAATATACATTTGGTGTAATTTTTGATATTTTATGTACAGTACATTAAATATAATTACTGAAGATTTTGATAGTTTATTTACAGTATATATAACACATATTTGGTGTACTTTTTGATAATTTATGTACAGTAGATAATATATACGTACTGTAATTTTTGATATTTTATTTAGGGTATGTAAAATGTATTTGGTGTACTTTTAGTTAATATTATATGTACAATATATGAAATACATTTACTGTACTTTTTGATATTTTCTGTACAGTATATAATATATATTTGGTGTACTTTTGATATTTTATGTAAATTATATAATATATATTTGGTGTAGTTTTTGATATTTTACATAGAGTGTAATATATATTTACTGTCCTTTTTGATATTTTATTTAGAGTGTATAATATACATTTGGTGTAATTTTTGATATTTTATGTACAGTATATTAAATATAATTACTGAAGATATTGATAGTTTATTTACAGTATATATAACACATATTTGGTGTACTTTTTATATTTTATGTACATTAGATAATATATACTTACTGTAATTTTTGATATTTTATTTACAGTATGTAAAATGTATTTGGTGTAGTTTTAGTTAGTATTATATGTACAATATATGGAATATATTTACTGTACTTTTTGATATTTTATGTACAGTATATAATATATATTTGGTGCACTTTTGATATTTTATGTAAATTATATAATATATGTTTGGTGTAGTTTTTGATATTTTACATAGAGTGTAATATATATTTAATGTCCTTTTTGATATTTTATTTAGAGTGTATAATATACATTTGGTGTAATTTTTGATATTTTATGTACAGTATATTAAATATAATTACTGAAATTTTTGATAGTTTATTTACAGTATATATAACACAGATTTGGTGTACTTTTTGATATTTTATGTACAGTAGATAATATATACTTACTGTAATTTTTGATATTTTATTTACAGTATGTAAAATGTATTTCGTGTACTTTTAGTTAATATTACATGTACAATATATGAAATATATTTACTGTACTTTTTGATATTTAATGAAGAGTATATAATATATATTTGGTGTACTTTTGATATTTTATGTAAATTATATAATATATATTTGGTGTAGTTTTTGATATTTTACATAGAGTGTAATATATATTTACTGTCATTTTTGATATTTTATTTAGAGTGTATAATATACATTTGTTGTAATTTTTGATACTTTATGTGCAGTATATTACATATAATTACTGAAGATTTTGTTAGTTTATTTAGAGTATATATAACACATATTTGGTGTACATTTTGATATTTAATGTACAGTAGATAATATATACTTACTGTAATTTTTGATATTTTATTTACAGTATGTAAAATGTATTTGGTGTAGTTTTAGTTAATATTATATGTACAATATATGAAATATATTTAATGTACTTTTTGATATTTTATGTACAGTATATAATATATATTTGGTGTAATTTTGATATTTTATGAAAATTATATAATATATATTTCGTGTAGTTTTTGATATTTTACATAGAGTGTAATATATATTTACTGTCCTTTTTGATATTATATTTAGAGTGTATAATATACATTTGGTGTGATTTTTGATATTTTACGTGCAGTATATTAAATATAATTACTGAAGATTTTGATAGTTTATTTACAGTATATATAACACATATTTGGTGTACTTTTTGATATTTTATGTACAGTAGGTAATATATACTTACTGTAACATTTGATATTTTATTTACAGTATGTAAAATGTATTTGGTGTAGTTTTAGTTAATATTATATGTACAATATATGAAATATATTTACTGTACTTTTTGATATTTTATGTACAGTATATAATATATATTTGGTGTACTTTTGATATTTTATGTAAATTAAATAATATATATTTGGTGTATTTTTTGATATTTTACATAGAGTGTAATATATATTTACTGTCCTTTTTGATATTTTATTTAGAGTGTGTAATATACATTTGGTGTAAATTTTGATATTTTATGAACAGTATATTACATGTAATTACTGAATATTTTGATAGTTTATTTACACTATATATAACACATATTTGGTGTACTATTTGATATTTTATGTACAGTAGATAATATATACTTACTGTAATTTTTGATATTTTATTTACAGTATGTAAAATGTATTTGGTGTAGTTTTAGTTAATATTATATGTAAAATATATGAAGTATATTTACTGTACTTTTTGATATTTTATGTACAGTATATAATATATATTTGGTGTACTTTTGATATTTTATGTAAATTATATAATATATATTTGGTGTAGTTTTTGATATTTTACATACAGTGTAATATATATTTATTGTCCTTATTGATATTTTATTTAGAGTGTATAGTATACATTTGGTGTAATTTTTGATATTTTATGAACAGTATATTAAATATAATTACTGAGGATTTTCATAGTTTATTTACAGTATATATAACACATATTTGGTGTACTTTTTGATATTTTATGTACAGTAGATAATATATACTTACCGTAATTTTTATATTTTATTTACAGTATGTAAAATGTATTTGGTGTACTTTTAGTTAATATTATATGTACAATATATGAAATATATTTACTGTACTATTTGATATTTTATGTACAGTAGATAATATATACTGACTGTAATTTTTGATATTTTATTTACAGTATGTAAAATGTATTTGTTGGACTTTTAATTAATATTATATGTACAGTATATGAAATATATTTACTGTACTTTTTGATATTTTATGTACAGTATATAATATATATTTGGTGTACTTTTGATATTTTATGTAAATTATATAGTATATATTTGGTGTAGTTTTTGAAATTTTACATAGAGTGTAATATATATTTACTGTCATTTTTGATATTTTATTTTGAGTGTATAATGTACATTTGGTGTAATTTTTGATATTTTATGTACAGTATATTAAATATAATTACTGAAGATATTGATAGTTTATTTACAGTATATATAACACATATTTGGTGTACTTTTTGATATTATATGTACAGTAGATAATATATACTTACTGTAATTTTTGATATTTTATTTACAGTATGTAAAATGTATTTGGTGTACTTTTAGTTAATATTATATGTACAATATATGAAATATATTTACTGTACTTTTTGATAATTTATGTACAGTAGATAATATATACTTACTGTAATTTTAGATATTTTATTTACAGTATGTAAAATGTATTTGGTGTACTTTTAGTTAATATTATATGTACAATATATGAAATATATTTACTGTACTATTTGATATTTTATGTACAGTATATAATATATATTTGGTGTACTTTTGATATTTTATGTAAATTATATAATATATATTTGGTGTAGTTTTTGATATTTTACATAGAGTGTAATATATATTTACTGTCCTTTTTTCTATTTTATTTAGAATGTATAACATACATTTGGTGTAATTTTTGTTATTTTATGAACAGTACATTAAATATAATTACTGAAGATTTTGATAGTTTATTTACAGTATATATAACACATATTTGGTGTACTTTTTTATAGTTTAGGTACAGTAGATAATATATACTTACTGTAATTTTTTGTATTTTATTTACAGTATGTAAAACTTATTTGTTGTACTTTTCGGTAATATTATATGTACAATATATGAAATATATTTACTGTACTTCTTGATATTTTATGTACAGTATATAATATATATTTGGGGTACTTTTGATATTTTATGTAAATTTTATAATATATATTTGGTGTAGTTTTTGATATTTTACATAGAGTGTAATATATATTTACTGTCCTTTTTGATATTTTATTTAGAGTGTATAATATACATTTGTTGTAATTTTTGATATTTTATGTACAGTATATTAAATATAATTACTGAAGATTTTGATAGTTTATTTACAGTATATATAACACATATTTGGTGTACTTTTTGATATTTTATGTACAGTAGATAATATATACTTACTCTAATTTTTGATATTTTATTTTCAGTATGTAAAATGTATTTGGTGTAGTTTTAGTTAATATTATATGTACAATATATGAAATATATTTACTGTACTTTTTGATATTTTATGTACAGTATATAATATATATTTGGTGTAAGTTTGATATTTTATATAAATTATATAATATATATTTGGTGTAGTTTTTGATATTTTACATAGAGTGTAATATATATTTACTGTCCTTTTTGATATTTTATTTAGAGTGTATAATATACATTTGGTGTAATTTTTGATATTTTATGTGCAGTATATTAAATATAATTACTGAAGATTTTGATAGTTTATTTACAGTATATATAACACATATTTGGTGTACTTTTTGATATTTTATGTACAGTAGATAATATATACTTACTGTAATTTTTGATATTTTATTTACAGTATGTAAAATGTATTTGGTGTAGTTTTAGTTAATATTATATGTACAATATATGAAATACATTTACTGTACTTTTTGATATTTTATGTACAGTACATAATATATATTTGGTGTACTTTTGATATTTTATGTAAATTAAATAATATATATTTGGTGTAATTTTTGATATTTTACATAGAGTGTAATATATATTTACTGTCCTTTTTGATATTTTATTTAGAGTGTATAATATACATTTGGTGTAATATTTGATATTTTATGAACAGTATATTAAATATAATTACTGAATATTTTGATAGTTTATTTACACTATATATAACACATATTTGGTGTACTTTTTGATATTTTATGTACAGTAGATAATATATACTTACTGTAATTTTTGATATTTTATTTACAGTATGTAAAATGTATCTGGTGTAGTTTTAGTTAATATTATATGTACAATATATGAAATATATTTACTGTACTTTTTGATATTTCATGTACAGTATATAATATATATGGTGTACTTTTGATATTTTATGTAAATTATATACTGTATATTTGGTGTAGTTTTTGATATTTTACATAGAGTGTAATATAAATTTACTGTCCTTTTTGATATTTTATTTAGAGTGTATAATATACATTTGGTGTAATTTTTGATATTTTATGTACAGTATATTAAATATAATTACTGAAGATTTTGATAGTTTATTTACAGTATATATAACTCATATTTGGTGTACTTTTTGATATTTTATGTACGGTAGATAATATATACTTACTGTAATTTTTGATATTTTATTTACAGTCTGTAAAATGTATTTGGTGTAGTTTAATTAATATTATATGTACAATATATGAAATATATTTACTGTACTTTTTGATATTTTATGTACAGTATATAATATATATTTGGTGTACTTTTGATATTTTATGTAAATTATATAATATATATTTGGTGTAGTTTTTGATATTTTACATAGAGTGTAATATATATTTACTGTCCTTTTTGATATTTTACTTAGAGTGTATAATATACATTTGGTGTAATATTTGATATTTTATGTACAGTACATTAAATATAATTACTGAAGATTTTGATAGTTTATTTACAGTATATATAACACATATTTGGTGTACTTTTTGACATTTTGTTTACAGTAGATAATATATACTTACTGTAGTTTTTGATATTTTATTTACAGTATATAAAATGCTTTTGGTGTAGTTTTAATTAATATTATATGTACAATATATGAAATATATTTACTGTACTTTTTGATATTTTATGTACATTATATAATATATAGGTGTACTTTTGATATTTTATGTAAATTATATAATATATATTTGGTGTAGTTTTTGATATTTTACATAGAGTGTAATATATATTTACTGTCCTTTTTGATATTATATTTAGAGTGTATAATATACATTTGGTGTCATTTTTGATATTTTATGTACAGTATATTAAATATAATTACTTAAGAATTTGATAGTTTATTTACAGTATATATAACACATATTTGGTGTACTTTTTGATATTTTATGTACAGTAGATAATATATACCTACTGTAATTTCTGATATTTTTTTAGAGTATGTAAAAAGTATTTGGTGTACTTGTAGTTAATATTATATGTACAATATATGAAATACATTTACTGTACTTTTTAATATTTTATGTACAGTATATAATATATATTTGGTGTACTTATGATATTTTATTTAAATTATATAATATATATTTGGTGTAGTTTTTGATATTTTACATAGAGTGTAATATATATTTACTGTCCTTTTTGATATTTTATTTAGAGTGTATAATATACATTTGGTGTAATTTTTGATATTTTATGTACAGTATATTAAATATAATTACTGAAGATATTGATAGTTTATTTACAGTATATATAACACATATTTGGTGTATTTTTTGATATTTTATGTACAGTAGATAATATATACTTACTGTAATTTTTGATATTTTATTTACAGTATGTAAAATGAATTTGGTGTAGTTTTAGATAATATTATATGTACAATATATGAAATATATTTACTGTACTTTTTGATATTTTATGTACAGTTTATAATATATATTTGGTGTACTTTTGATATTTTATGTAAATTATATAATATATATTTGGTGTAGTTTTTCAAATTTTACATAGAGTGTAAGATATATTTACTGTCCTTTTTGATATTTTATTTAGAGTGTATAATATACATTTGGTGTAATTTTTGATATTTTATGAACAGTATATTAAATATAATTACTGAAGATTTTGATAGTTTATTTACAGTATATATAACACATATTTGGCATACTTTTTGATATTTTATGTACAGTAGATACTATATACTTACTGTAATTTTTGATATTTTATTTACAGTATGTAAAATGTATTTGGTGTAGTTTTAGTTAGTATTATATGTACAATATGTGGAATATATTTACTGTACTTTTTGATATTTTATGTACAGTATATAATGTATATTTGGTGTACTTTTGATATTTTATGTAAATTATATAATATATATTTGGTGTAGTTTTTGATATTTTACATAGAGTGTAATATATATTTACTGTCCTTTTTGATATTTTATTTAGAGTGTATAATATACATTTGGTGTAATTTTTGATATTTTATGTACAGTATATTAAATATAATTACTGAAGATTTTGATAGTTTATTTACAGTATATATAACACATATTTGGTGTACTTTTTGATATTTTATGTACAGTAGATACTATATACTTACTGTAATTTTTGATATTTTATTTACCGTATGTAAAATGTATTTGGTGTACTTTTAGTTAATATTATATGTACAATATATGAAATATATTTACTGTACTTTTTGATATTTTATGTACAGTATATAATATATATTTGGTGTACTTCTGATATTTTATGTAAATTATATAATATATATTTGGTGTAGTTTATGATATTTTACATAGAGTGTAATATATATTTACTGTCCTTTTTGATATTTTATTTAGAGTGTATAATATACATTTGGTGTAATTTTTGATATTTTATGTACAGTATATTAAATATAATTTCTGAAGATTTTGATAGTTTATGTACAGTATATATAACACATATTTGGTGTACTTTTTGATATTTTATGTACAGTAGATAATATATACTTACTGTAATTTTTGATATTTTATTTACAGTATGTAAAATGTATTTCGTGTACTTTTAGTTAATATTATATGTACAATATATGAAATATATTTACTGTACTTTTTGATATTTAATGAACAGTATATAATATATATTTGGTGTACTTTTGATATTTTATGTAAATTATATAATATATATTTGGTGTAGTTTTTGATATTTTACATACAGTGTAATATATATTTACTGTCATTTTTGATATTTTATTTAGAGTGTATAATATACATTTGGTGTAATTTTTGATATTTTATGTGCAGTATATTAAATATAATTACTGAAGATTTTGATAGTTTATTTACAGTATATATAACACATATTTTGTGTACTTTTTGATATTTTATGTACAGTAGATAATATATACTTATGGTAACTTTTGATATTTTATTTACAGTATTTAAAATGTATTTGGTGTAGTTTTAGATAATATTATATGTACAATATATGAAATATATTTACTGTACTTTTTGATATTTTATGTACAGTATATAATATATATTTGGTGTACTTTTGATATTTTATGTAAATTAAATAATATATATTTGGTGTAGTTTTTGATATTTTACATAGATTGTAATATATATTTACTGTCCTTTATGATATTTTATTTAGAGTGTATAATATACATTTGGTGTAATTTTTGATATTTTATGAACAGTATATTAAATATAATTACTGAATATTTTGATAGTTTATTTACACTATATATAACAGACATTTGGTGTACTTTTTGATATTTTATGTACAGTAGATAATATATACTTACTGTAATATTTGATATTTTATTTACAGTATGTAAAATGTATTTGGTGTAGTTTTAGTTAATATTATATGTACAATATATGAAATATATTTACTGTACTTTTTGATATTTTATGTACAGTATATAATATATATTTGGTGTACTTTTGATATTTTATGTAAATTATATACTGTATATTTGTTGTAGTTTTTGATATTTTACATAGAGTGTAATATATATTTACTGTCCTTTTTGATATTTTATTTAGAGTGTAGAAGATACATTTGGTGTAATTTTTGATATTTTATGTACAGTATATTAAATATAATTACTGAAGATTTTGATAGTTTATTTACAGTATATATAACACATATTTGGTGTACTTTTTGATATTTTATGTACAGTAGATAATATATACTTACTGTAATTTTTGATATTTTATTTACAGTATGTAAAATGTATTTGGTATAGTTTTAGTTAATATTATATGTACAATATATGAAATATATTTACTGTACTTTTTGATATTTTATGTAAAGTATATAATAAATATTTGGTGTACTTTTGATATTTTATGTAAATTATAAAATATATATTTGGTGTAGTTTTTGATATTTTACATAGAGTGTAATATATATTTACTGTCCTTTTTGATATATTATTTAGAGTGTATAATATACATTTGGTGTAATTTTTGATATTTTATGTACAGTATATTAAATATAATTACTGAAGATTTTGATAGTTTATTTACAGTATATATAACACATATTTGGTGTACTTTTTGATATTTTATGTTCAGTAGATAATATATACTTACTGTAATTTTTGATATTTTATTTACAGTATGTAAAATGCATTTGGTGTAGTTTTAGTTAATAGTATATGTACAAAATATGAAATATATTTACTGTACTTTTTGATATTTTATGTACAGTATATAATATATATTTGGTGTACTTTTGATATTTTATGTAAATTATATAATATATATTTGGTGTAAATTTTGATATTTTACATAGAGTGTAATATATATATACTGTCTTTTTGATATTTTATTTAGAGTGTATAATATACATTTGGTGTAATTTTTGATATTTTATGTACAGTACATTAAATATAATTACTGAAGATTTTGATAGTTTATTTACAGTATATATAACACATATTTGGTGTACTTTTTGATAATTTATGTACAGTAGATAATATATACGTACTGTAATTTTTGATATTTTATTTAGAGTATGTAAAATGTATTTGGTGTACTTTTAGTTAATATTATATGTACAATATATGAAATACATTTACTGTACTTTTTGATATTTTAAGTACAGTATATAATATATATTTGGTGTACTTTTGAAATTTTATGTAAATTATATAATATATATTTGGTGTAGTTTTTGATATTTTACATAGAGTGTAATATATAATTACTGTCCTTTTTGATATTTTATTTAGAGTGTATAATATACATTTGGTGTAATTTTTGATATTTTATGTACAGTATATTAAATATAATTACTGAAGATATTGATAGTTTATTTACAGTATATATAACACATATTTGGTGTACTTTTTGATATTTTATGTACAGTAGATAATATATACTTACTGTAATTTTTGATATTTTATTTACAGTATGTAAAATGTATTTGGTGTAGTTTTAGTTAATATTATATGTACAATATATGAAATATATTTACTGTACTTTTTGATATTTTATGTAAAGTATATAAGATATATTTGGTGTACTTTTGATATTTTATGTAAATTATCAAATATATATTTGGTGTAGTTTTTGATATTTTACATAGAGTGTAATATATATTTACTGTCCTTTTTGATATTTTATTTAGAGTGTATAATATACATTTGGTGTAATTTTTGATATTTTATGTACAGTATATTAAATATAATTACTGAATATATTGATAGTTTATTTACAGTATATATAACACATATTTGGTGTACTTTGTGATATTTTATGTACAGTAGATAATATATACTTACTGAAATTTTTTATATTTTATTTACAGTATGTAAAATGTATTTGGTGTACTTTTAGTTAATATTATATGTACAATATATGAAATATATTTACTGTACTTTTTGATATTTTATGTACAGTATATAATATATATTTGGTGTACTTTTGATATTTTATGTAAATTATATAATATATATTTGGTGTAGATTTTGATATTTTACATAGAGTGTAATATATATATACTGTCCTTTTTTGATATTTTATTTAGAGTGTATAATATACATTTGGTGTAATTTTTGATATTTTATGTACAGTACATTAAATATAATTACTGAAGATTTTGATAGTTTATTTACAGTATATATAACACATATTTGGTGTACTTTTTGACATTTTGTTTACAGTAGATAATATATACTTACTGTAGTTTTTGATATTTTATTTACAGTATATAAAATGCATTTGGTGTAGTTTTAATTAATATTATATGTACAATATATGAAATATATTTACTGTACTTTTTGATATTTTATGTACATTATATAATATATATTTGGTGTACTTTTGATATTTTATGTAAATTATATAATATATATTTGGTGTAGTTTTTGATATTTTACATAGAATGTAATATTTATTTACTGTCCTTTTTGATATTTTATTTAGAGTGTATAATACACATTTGGTGTAATTTTTGATATTTTATGTACAGTACATTAAATATAATTACTGAAGATTTTGATAGTTTATTTACAGTATATATAACACATATTTGGTGTACTTTTTGATAATTTATGTACAGTAGATAATATATACGTACTGTAATTTTTGATATTTTATTTAGAGTATGTAAAATGTATTTGGTGTACTTTTAGTTAATATTATATGTACAATATATGAAATACATTTACTGTACTTTTTGATATTTTAAGTACAGTATATAATATATATTTGGTGTACTTTTGATATTTTATGTAAATTATATAATATATATTTGGTGTAGTTTTTGATATTTTACATAGAGTGTAATATATAATTACTGTCCTTTTTGATATTTTATTTAGAGTGTATAATATACATTTGGTGTAATTTTTGATATTTTATGTACAGTATATTAAATATAATTACTGAAGATATTGATAGTTTATTTACAGTATATATAACACATATTTGGTGTACTTTTTGATATTTTATGTACAGTAGATAATATATACTTACTGTAATTTTTGATATTTTATTTACAGTATGTAAAATGTATTTGGTGTAGTTTTAGTTAATATTATATGTACAATATATGAAATATATTTACTGTACTTTTTGATATTTTATGTAAAGTATATAAGATATATTTGGTGTACTTTTGATATTTTATGTAAATTATCAAATATATATTTGGTGTAGTTTTTGATATTTTACATAGAGTGTAATATATATTTACTGTCCTTTTTGATATTTTATTTAGAGTGTATAATATACATTTGGTGTAATTTTTGATATTTTATGTACAGTATATTAAATATAATTACTGAAGATATTGATAGTTTATTTACAGTATATATAACACATATTTGGTGTACGTTGTGATATTTTATGTACAGTAGATAATATATACTTACTGAAATTTTTTATATTTTATTTACAGTATGTAAAATGTATTTGGTGTACTTTTAGTTAATATTATATGTACAATATATGAAATATATTTACTGTACTTTTTGATATTTTATGTACAGTATATAATATATATTTGGTGTACTTTTGATATTTTATGTAAATTATATAATATATATTTGGTGTAGATTTTGATATTTTACATAGAGTGTAATATATATATACTGTCCTTTTTTGATATTTTATTTAGAGTGTATAATATACATTTGGTGTAATTTTTGATATTTTATGTACAGTACATTAAATATAATTACTGAAGATTTTGATAGTTTATTTACAGTATATATAACACATATTTGGTGTACTTTTTGACATTTTGTTTACAGTAGATAATATATACTTACTGTAGTTTTTGATATTTTATTTACAGTATATAAAATGCATTTGGTGTAGTTTTAATTAATATTATATGTACAATATATGAAATATATTTACTGTACTTTTTGATATTTTATGTACATTATATAATATATATTTGGTGTACTTTTGATATTTTATGTAAATTATATAATATATATTTGGTGTAGTTTTTGATATTTTACATAGAATGTAATATATATTTACTGTCCTTTTTGATATTTTATTTAGAGTGTATAATACACATTTGGTGTAATTTTTGATATTTTATGTACAGTATATTAAATATAATTACTTAAGAATTTGATAGTTTATTTACAGTATATATAACACATATTTGGTGTACTTTTTGATAATTTATGTACAGTAGATAATATATACCTACTGTAATTTTTGATATTTTATTTAGAGTATGTAAAAAGTATTTGGTGTACTTTTAGTTAATATTATATGTACAATATATGAAATACATTTACTGTACTTTTTGATATTTTATGTACAGTATATAATATATATTTGGTGTGCTTTTGATATTTTATGTAAATTATATAATGTATATTTGGTGTAGTTTTTGATATTTTACATAGAGTGTAATATATATTTACTGTCCTTTTTGATATTTTATTTAGAGTGTATAATATACATTTGGTGTAATTTTTGATATTTTATGTACAGTATATTAAATATAATTACTGAAGATATTGATAGTTTATTTACAGTATATATAACACATATTTGGTGTACTTTTTGATATTTTATGTACAGTAGATAATATATACTTACTGTAATTTTTGATATTTTATTTACAGTATGTAAAATGTATTTGGTGTAGTTTTAGTTAATATTATATGTACAATATATGAAATATATTTACTGTACTTTTTGATATTTTATGTACAGTTTATAATATATATTTGGTGTACTTTTGATATTTTATGTAAATTATATAATATATATTTGGTGTAGTTTTTCAAATTTTACATAGAGTGTAATATATATTTACTGTCCTTTTTGATATTTTATTTAGAGTGTATAATATACATTTGGTGTAATTTTTGATATTTTATGAACAGTATATTAAATATAATTACTGAAGATTTTGATAGTTTATTTACAGTATATATAACACATATTTGGCGTACTTTTTGATATTTTATGTACAGTAGATAATATATACTTACTGTAATTTTTGATATTTTATTTACAGTATGTAAAATGTATTTGGTGTAGTGTTAGTTAGTATTATATGTACAATATATGGAATATATTTACTGTACTTTTTGATATTTTATGTACAGTATATAATATATATTTGGTGTACTTTTGATATTTTATGTAAATTATATAATATATATTTGGTGTAGTTTTTGATATTTTACATAGAGTGTAATATATATTTACTGTCCTATTTGATATTTTATTTAGAGTGTATAGTATACATTTGGTGTAATTTTTGATATTTTATGTACAGTATATTAAATATAATTACTGAAGATTTTGATAGTTTATTTACAGTATATATAACACATATTTGGTGTACTTTTTGATATTTTATGTACAGTAGATACTATATACTTACTGTAATTTTTGATATTTTATTTACCGTATGTAAAATGTATTTGGTGTACTTTTAGTTAATATTATATGTACAATATATGAAATATATTTACTGTACTTTTTGATATTTTATGTACAGTATATAATATATATTTGGTGTACTTCTGATATTTTATGTAAATTATATAATATATATTTGGTGTAGTTTATGATATTTTACATAGAGTGTAATATATATTTACTGTCCTTTTTGATATTTTATTTAGAGTGTATAATATACATTTGGGGTAATTTTTGATATTTTATGTACAGTATATTAAATATAATTTCTGAAGATTTTGATAGTTTATGTACAGTATATATAACACATATTTGGTGTACTTTTTGATATTTTATGTATAGTAGATAATATATACTTACTGTAATTTTTGATATTTTATTTACAGTATGTAAAATGTATTTCGTGTACTTTTAGTTAATATTATATGTACAATATATGAAATATATTTACTGTACTTTTTGATATTTAATGAACAGTATATAATATATATTTGGTGTACTTTTGATATTTTATGTAAATTATATAATATATATTTGGTGTAGTTTTTGATATTTTACATACAGTGTAATATATATTTACTGTCATTTTTGATATTTTATTTAGAGTGTATAATATACATTTGGTGTAATTTTTGATATTTTATGTGCAGTATATTAAATATAATTACTGAAGATTTTGATAGTTTATTTACAGTATATATAACACATATTTTGTGTACTTTTTGATATTTTATGTACAGTAGATAATATATACTTATGGTAACTTTTGATATTTTATTTACAGTATGTAAAATGTATTTGGTGTAGTTTTAGATAATATTATATGTACAATATATGAAATATATTTACTGTACTTTTTGATATTTTATGTACAGTATATAATATATATTTGGTGTACTTTTGATATTTTATGTAAATTAAATAATATATATTTGGTGTAGTTTTTGATATTTTACATAGATTGTAATATATATTTACTGTCCTTTATGATATTTTATTTAGAGTGTATAATATACATTTGGTGTAATTTTTGATATTTTATGAACAGTATATTAAATATAATTACTGAATATTTTGATAGTTTATTTACACTATATATAACAGACATTTGGTGTACTTTTTGATATTTTATGTACAGTAGATAATATATACTTACTGTAATATTTGATATTTTATTTACAGTATGTAAAATGTATTTGGTGTAGTTTTAGTTAATATTATATGTACAATATATGAAATATATTTACTGTACTTTTTGATATTTTATGTACAGTATATAATATATATTTGGTGTACTTTTGATATTTTATGTAAATTATATACTGTATATTTGTTGTAGTTTTTGATATTTTACATAGAGTGTAATATATATTTACTGTACTTTTTGATATTTTATTTAGAGTGTAGAAGATACATTTGGTGTAATTTTTGATATTTTATGTACAGTATATTAAATATAATTACTGAAGATTTTGATAGTTTATTTACAGTATATATAACACATATTTGGTGTACTTTTTGATATTTTATGTACAGTAGATAATATATACTTACTGTAATTTTTGATATTTTATTTACAGTATGTAAAATGTATTTGGTATAGTTTTAGTTAATATTATATGTACAATATATGAAATATATTTACTGTACTTTTTGATATTTTATGTAAAGTATATAATAAATATTTGGTGTACTTTTGATATTTTATGTAAATTATAAAATATATATTTGGTGTAGTTTTTGATATTTTACATAGAGTGTAATATATATTTACTGTCCTTTTTGATATATTATTTAGAGTGTATAATATACATTTGGTGTAATTTTTGATATTTTATGTACAGTATATTAAATATAATTACTGAAGATTTTGATAGTTTATTTACAGTATATATAACACATATTTGGTGTACTTTTTGATATTTTATGTTCAGTAGATAATATATACTTACTGTAATTTTTGATATTTTATTTACAGTATGTAAAATGCATTTGGTGTAGTTTTAGTTAATAGTATATGTACAAAATATGAAATATATTTACTGTACTTTTTGATATTTTATGTACAGTATATAATATATATTTGGTGTACTTTTGATATTTTATGTAAATTATATAATATATATTTGGTGTAAATTTTGATATTTTACATAGAGTGTAATATATATATACTGTCTTTTTGATATTTTATTTAGAGTGTATAATATACATTTGGTGTAATTTTTGATATTTTATGTACAGTACATTAAATATAATTACTGAAGATTTTGATAGTTTATTTACAGTATATATAACACATATTTGGTGTACTTTTTGATAATTTATGTACAGTAGATAATATATACGTACTGTAATTTTTGATATTTTATTTAGAGTATGTAAAATGTATTTGGTGTACTTTTAGTTAATATTATATGTACAATATATGAAATACATTTACTGTACTTTTTGATATTTTAAGTACAGTATATAATATATATTTGGTGTACTTTTGATATTTTATGTAAATTATATAATATATATTTGGTGTAGTTTTTGATATTTTACATAGAGTGTAATATATAATTACTGTCCTTTTTGATATTTTATTTAGAGTGTATAATATACATTTGGTGTAATTTTTGATATTTTATGTACAGTATATTAAATGTAATTACTGAAGATATTGATAGTTTATTTACAGTATATATAACACATATTTGGTGTACTTTTTGATATTTTATGTACAGTAGATAATATATACTTACTGTAATTTTTGATATTTTATTTACAGTATGTAAAATGTATTTGGTGTAGTTTTAGTTAATATTATATGTACAATATATGAAATATATTTACTGTACTTTTTGATATTTTATGTAAAGTATATAAGATATATTTGGTGTACTTTTGATATTTTATGTAAATTATCAAATATATATTTGGTGTAGTTTTTGATATTTTACATAGAGTGTAATATATATTTACTGTCCTTTTTGATATTTTATTTAGAGTGTATAATATACATTTGGTGTAATTTTTGATATTTTATGTACAGTATATTAAATATAATTACTGAATATATTGATAGTTTATTTACAGTATATATAACACATATTTGGTGTACTTTGTGATATTTTATGTACAGTAGATAATATATACTTACTGAAATTTTTTATATTTTATTTACAGTATGTAAAATGTATTTGGTGTACTTTTAGTTAATATTATATGTACAATATATGAAATATATTTACTGTACTTTTTGATATTTTATGTACAGTATATAATATATATTTGGTGTACTTTTGATATTTTATGTAAATTATATAATATATATTTGGTGTAGATTTTGATATTTTACATAGAGTGTAATATATATATACTGTCCTTTTTTGATATTTTATTTAGAGTGTATAATATACATTTGGTGTAATTTTTGATATTTTATGTACAGTACATTAAATATAATTACTGAAGATTTTGATAGTTTATTTACAGTATATATAACACATATTTGGTGTACTTTTTGACATTTTGTTTACAGTAGATAATATATACTTACTGTAGTTTTTGATATTTTATTTACAGTATATAAAATGCATTTGGTGTAGTTTTAATTAATATTATATGTACAATATATGAAATATATTTACTGTACTTTTTGATATTTTATGTACATTATATAATATATATTTGGTGTACTTTTGATATTTTATGTAAATTATATAATATATATTTGGTGTAGTTTTTGATATTTTACATAGAATGTAATATTTATTTACTGTCCTTTTTGATATTTTATTTAGAGTGTATAATACACATTTGGTGTAATTTTTGATATTTTATGTACAGTATATTAAATATAATTACTTAAGAATTTGATAGTTTATTTACAGTATATATAACACATATTTGGTGTACTTTTTGATAATTTATGTACAGTAGATAATATATACCTACTGTAATTTTTGATATTTTATTTAGAGTATGTAAAAAGTATTTGGTGTACTTTTAGTTAATATTATATGTACAATATATGAAATACATTTACTGTACTTTTTGATATTTTATGTACAGTATATAATATATATTTGGTGTACTTTTGATATTTTATGTAAATTATATAATGTATATTTGGTGTAGTTTTTGATATTTTACATAGAGTGTAATATATTTTTACTGTCCTTTTTGATATTTTATTTAGAGTGTATAATATACGTTTGGTGTAATTTTTGATATTTTATGTACAGTATATTAAATATAATTACTGAAGATATTGATAGTTTATTTACAGTATATATAACACATATTTGGTGTACTTTTTGATATTTTATGTACAGTAGATAATATATACTTACTGTAATTTTTGATATTTTATTTACAGTATGTAAAATGTATTTGGTGTAGTTTTAGTTAATATTATATGTACAATATACGAAATATATTTACTGTACTTTTTGATATTTTATGTACAGTTTATAATATATATTTGGTGTACTTTTGATATTTTATGTAAATTATATAATATATATTTGGTGTCGTTTTTCAAATTTTACATAGAGTGTAATATATATTTACTGTCCTTTTTGATATTTTATTTAGAGTGTATAATATACATTTGGTGTAATTTTTGATATTTTATGAACAGTATATTAAATATAATTACTGAAGATTTTGATAGTTTATTTACAGTATATATAACACATATTTGGCGTACTTTTTGATATTTTATGTACAGTAGATAATATATACTTACTGTAATTTTTGATATTTTATTTACAGTATGTAAAATGTATTTGGTGTAGTGTTAGTTAGTATTATATGTACAATATATGGAATATATTTACTGTACTTTTTGATATTTTATGTACAGTATATAATATATATTTGGTGTACTTTTGATATTTTATGTAAATTATATAATATATATTTGGTGTAGTTTTTGATATTTTACATAGAGTGTAATATATATTTACTGTCCTATTTGATATTTTATTTAGAGTGTATAGTATACATTTGGTGTAATTTTTGATATTTTATGTACAGTATATTAAATATAATTACTGAAGATTTTGATAGTTTATTTACAGTATATATAACACATCTTTGGTGTACTTTTTGATATTTTATGTACAGTAGATAATATATACTTACTGTAATTTTTGATATTTTATTTACCGTATGTAAAATGTATTTGGTGTACTTTTAGTTAATATTATATGTACAATATATGAAATATATTTACTGTACTTTTTGATATTTTATGTACAGTATATAATATATCTTTGGTGTACTTTTGATATTTTATGTAAATTATATAATATACATTTGGTGTAGTTTTTGATATTTTACATAGAGTGTAATATATATTTACTGTCCTTTTTGAAATTTTATTTAGAGTGTATAATATACACTTGGTGTAATTTTTGATATTTTATGTACAGTATATTAAATATAATTACTTAAGAATTTGATAGTTTATTTACAGTATATATAACATATATTTGGTGTAGTTTTTGATAATTTATGTACAGTAGATAATATATACCTACTGTAATTTTTGATATTTTATTTAGAGTATGTAAAATGTATTTGGTGTACTTTTAGTTAATATTATATGTACAATATATGAAATACATTTACTGTACTTTTTGATATTTTATGTACAGTATATAATATATATTTGGTGTACTTTTGATATTTTACGTAAATTATATAATATATATTTGGTGTAGTTTTTGATATTTTACATAGAGTGTAATATATATTTACTGTCCTTTTTGATATTTTATTTAGAGTGTATAATATGCATTTGGTGTAATTTTTGATATTTTATGTACAGTATATAAAATATAATTACTGAAGGTATTGATAGTTTATTTACACTATATATAACACATATTTTCTGTACTTTTTGATATTTTATGTACAGTAGATAATATATACTTACTGTAATTTTTGATATTTTATTTACAGTATGTAAAATGTATTTGGTGTAGTTTTAGTTAATATTATATGTACAATATATGAAATATATTTACTGTACTTTTTGATATTTTATGTACAGTTTATAATATATATTTGGTGTACTTTTGATATTTTATGTAAATTATATAATATATATTTGGTGTAGTTTTTCAAATTTTACATAGAGTGTAATATATATTTACTGTCCTTTTTGATATTTTATTTAGAGTGTGTAATATACATTTGGTGTAATTTTTGATATTTTATGAACAGTATATTAAATATAATTACTGAAGATTTTGATAGTTTATTTACAGTATATATAACACATATTTGGCGTACTTTTTGATATTGTATGTACAGTAGATATATACTTACTGTAATTTTTGATATTTTATTTACAGTATGTAAAATGTATTTGGTGTAGTTTTAGTTAGTATTATATGTACAATATATGGAATATATTTACTGTACTTTTTGATATTTTATGTACAGTATATAATATATATTTGGTGTACTTTTGATATTTTATGTAAATTATATAATATATATTTGGTGTAGTTTTTCAAATTTTACATAGAGTTTAATATATATTTACTGTCCTTTTTGATATTTTATTTAGAGTGTATAATATACATTTGGTGTAATTTTTGATATTTTATGAACAGTATATTAAATATAATTACTGAAGATATTGATAGTTTATTTACAGTATATATAAAACATATTTGGCGTACTTTTTGATATTTTATGTACAGTAGATAATATATACTTACTGTAATTTTTGATATTTTATTTACAGTATGTAAAATGTATTTGGTGTAGTTTTAGTTAGTATTATATGTACAATATATGGAATATATTTACTGTACTTTTTGATATTTTATGTACAGTATATAATATATATTTGGTGTACTTTTGATATTTTATGTAAATTATATAATATATATTTGGTGTAGTTTTTGATATTTTACATAGAGTGTAATATATATTTTACTGTCCTTTTTGATATTTTATTTAGAGTGTATAATATACATTTGGTGTAATTTTTCATATTTTATGTACAGTATGTTAAATATAATTACTGAAGATTTTGATAGTTTATTTACAGTATATATAACACATCTTTTGTGTACTTTTTGATATTTTATGTACAGTAGATAATATATACTTACTGTAATTTTTGATATTTTATTTACCGTATGTAAAATGTATTTGGTGTACTTTTAGTTAATATTATATGTACAATATATGAAATATATTTACTGTACTTTTTGATATTTTATGTACAGTATATAATATATATTTGGTGTACTTTTGATATTTTATGTAAATTATATAATATATATTTGGTGTAGTTTATGATATTTTACATAGAGTGTAATATATATTTACTGTCCTTTTTGATATTTTATTTAGAGTGTATAATATACATTTGGTGTAATTTTTGATATTTTATGTACAGTATATTAAATATAATTACTGAAGATTTTGATAGTTTATTTACAGTATATATAACACATATTTGGTGTACTTTTTGATATTTTATGTACAGTAGATAATATACACTTACTGTAATTTTTGATATTTTATTTACAGCATGTAAAATGTATTTCGTGTGCTTTTAGGTAATATTATATGTACAATATATGAAATATATTTACTGTACTTTTTGATATTTAATGAACAGTATATAATATATATTTGGTGTACTTTTGATATTTTATGTAAATTATATAATATATATTTGGTGTAGTTTTTGATATTTTACATACAGTGTAATATATATTTACTGTCATTTTTGATATTTTATTTAGAGTGTATAATATACATTTGGTGTAATTTTTGATATTTTATGTGCAGTATATTAAATACAATTACTGAAGATTTTGATAGTTTATTTACAGTATATATAACACATATTTTGTGTACTTTTTGATATTTTATGTACAGTAGATAATATATACTTACTGTTACTTTTGATATTTTATTTACAGTATGTAAAATGTATTTGGTGTAGTTTTAGATAATATTATATGTACAATATATGAAATATATTTACTGTACTTTTTGATATTTTATGTACAGTATATAATATATATTTGGTGTACTTTTGATATTTTATGTAAATTAAATAATATATATTTGGTGTAGTTTTGATATTTTACATAGATTGTAATATATATTTACTGTCCTTTATGATATTTTATTTAGAGTGTATAATATACATTTGGTGTAATTTTTGATATTTTATGAACAGTATATTAAATATAATTACTGAATATTTTGATAGTTTATTTACACTATATATAACACATATTTCGTGTACTTTTTGATATTTTATGTACAGTAGATAATATATACTTACTGTAATTTTTGATATTTTATTTACAGTATGTAAAATGTATTTGGTGTAGTTTTAGTTAATATTATATGTACAATATATGAAATATATTTACTGTACTTTTTGATATTTTATGTACAGTATATAATATATATTTGTTGTACTTTTGATATTTTATGTAAATTATATACTGTATATTTGGTGTAGTTTTTGATATTTTACATAGAGTGTAATGTATATTTAGTGTCCTTTTTGATATTTTATTTAGTGTGTAGAATATACATTTGGTGTAATTTTTGATATTTTATGTACAGTATATTAAATATAATTACTGAAGATTTTGATAGTTTATTTACAGTATATATAACACATATTTGGTGTACTTTTTGATATTTTATGTTCAGTAGATAATATATACTTACTGTAATTTTTGATATTTTATTTACCGTATGTAAAATGTATTTGGTGTAGTTTTAGTTAATAGTATATGTACAAAATATGAAATATATTTACTGTACTTTTTGATATTTTATGTACAGTATATAATATATATTTGGTGTACTTTTGATATTTTATGTAAATTATATAATATATACGGTGTAGTTTTTGATATTTTACATAGAGTGTAATATATATTTACTGTCCTTTTTGATATTTTATTTAGAGTGTATAATATACATTTGGTGTAATTTTTGATATTTTATGTACAGTATATTAAATATAATTACTGAAGATTTTGATAGTTTATTTACAGTATATATAACACATATTTGGTGTACTTTTTGATATTTTATGTACAGTAGATAATATATACTTACTGAAATTTTTCATATTTTATTTACAGTATGTAAAATGTATTTGGTGTACTTTTAGTTAATATTATATGTACAATATATGAAATATATTTACTGTACTTTTTGATATTTTATGTACAGTATATAATATATATTTGGTGTACTTTTGATATTTTATGTAAATTATATAATATATATTTGGTGTAGTTTTTCAAATTTTACATAGAGTGTAATATATATTTACTGTCCTTTTTGATATTTTATTTAGAGTGTATAATATACATTTGGTGTAATTTTTGATATTTTATGAACAGTATATTAAATATAATTACTGAAGGTTTTGATAGTTTATTTACAGTATATATAACACATATTTGGCGTACTTTTTGATATTTTATGTACAGTAGATAATATATACTTACTGTAATTTTTGATATTTTATTTACAGTATGTAAAATGTATTTGGTGTAGTTTTAGTTAGTATTATATGTACAATATATGGAATATATTTACTGTACTTTTTGATATTTTATGTACAGTATATAATATATATTTGGTGTACTTTTGATATTTTATGTAAATTATATAATATATATTTGGTGTAGTTTTTGATATTTTACATAGAGTGTAATATATATTTACTGTCCTTTTTGATATTTTATTTAGAGTGTATAATATACATTTGGTGTAATTTTTGATATTTTATGTACAGTATATTAAGTATAATTACTGAAGGTTTTGATAGTTTATTTACAGTATATATAACACATCTTTGGTGTACTTTTTGATATTTTATGTACAGTAGATAATATATACTTACTGTAATTTTTGATATTTTATTTACCGTATGTAAAATGTATTTGGTGTACTTTTAGTTAATATTATATGTACAATATATGAAATATATTTACTGTACTTTTTGATATTTTATGTACAGTATATAATATATCTTTGGTGTACTTTTGATATTTTATGTAAATTATATAATATATATTTGGTGTAGTTTTTGATATTTTACATAGAGTGTAATATATATTTACTGTCCTTTTTGAAATTTTATTTAGAGTGTATAATATACATTTGGTGTAATTTTTGATATTTTATGTACAGTATATTAAATATAATTACTGAAGATATTGATAGTTTATTTACAGTATATATAACACATATTTGGTGTACTTTTTGATATTTTATGTACAGTAGATAATATATACTTACTGAAATTTTTGATATTTTATTTACAGTATGTAAAATGTATTTGGTGTAGTTTTAGTTAATATTATATGTACAATATATGAAATATATTTACTGTACTTTTTGATATTTTATGTACAGTTTATAATATATATTTGGTGTACTTTTGATATTTTATGTAAATTATATAATATATATTTGGTGTAGTTTTTCAAATTTTACATAGAGTGTAATATATATTTACTGTCCTTTTTGATATTTTATTTAGAGTGTATAATATACATTTGGTGTAATTTTTGATATTTTATGAACAGTATATTAAATATAATTACTGAAGATTTTGATAGTTTATTTACAGTATATATAACACATATTTGGCGTACTTTTTGATATTTTATGTACAGTAGATAATATAAACTTACTGTAATTTTTGATATTTTATTTACAGTATGTAAAATGTATTTGGTGTAGTTTTAGTTAGTATTATATGTACAATATATGGAATATATTTACTGTACTTTTTGATATTTTATGTACAGTATATAATATATCTTTGGTGTACTTTTGATATTTTATGTAAATTATATAATATATATTTGGTGTAGTTTTTGATATTTTACAGAGAGTGTAATATATATTTACTGTCCTTTTTGATATTTTATTTAGAGTGTATAATATACATTTGGTGTAATTTTTGATATTTTATGTACAGTATATTAAATATAATTACTGAAGGTTTTGATAGTTTATTTACAGTATATATAACACATATTTGGTGTACTTTTTGATATTTTATGTTCAGTAGATAATATATACTTACTGTAATTTTTGATATTTTATTTACCGTATGTAAAATGTATTTGGTGTAGTTTTAGTTAATAGTATATGTACAAAATATGAAATATATTTACTGTACTTTTTGATATTTTATGTACAGTATATAATATATATTTGGTGTACTTTTGATATTTTATGTAAATTATATAATATATACGGTGTAGTTTTTGATATTTTACATAGAGTGTAATATATATTTACTGTCCTTTTTGATATTTTATTTAGAGTGTATAATATACATTTGGTGTAATTTTTGATATTTTATGTACAGTATATTAAATATAATTACTGAAGATTTTGATAGTTTATTTACAGTATATATAACACATATTTGGTGTACTTTTTGATATTTTATGTACAGTAGATAATATATACTTACTGAAATTTTTCATATTTTATTTACAGTATGTAAAATGTATTTGGTGTACTTTTAGTTAATATTATATGTACAATATATGAAATATATTTACTGTACTTTTTGATATTTTATGTACAGTATATAATATATATTTGGTGTACTTTTGATATTTTATGTAAATTATATAATATATATTTGGTGTAGTTTTTCAAATTTTACATAGAGTGTAATATATATTTACTGTCCTTTTTGATATTTTATTTAGAGTGTATAATATACATTTGGTGTAATTTTTGATATTTTATGAACAGTATATTAAATATAATTACTGAAGGTTTTGATAGTTTATTTACAGTATATATAACACATATTTGGCGTACTTTTTGATATTTTATGTACAGTAGATAATATATACTTACTGTAATTTTTGATATTTTATTTACAGTATGTAAAATGTATTTGGTGTAGTTTTAGTTAGTATTATATGTACAATATATGGAATATATTTACTGTACTTTTTGATATTTTATGTACAGTATATAATATATATTTGGTGTACTTTTGATATTTTATGTAAATTATATAATATATATTTGGTGTAGTTTTTGATATTTTACATAGAGTGTAATATATATTTACTGTCCTTTTTGATATTTTATTTAGAGTGTATAATATACATTTGGTGTAATTTTTGATATTTTATGTACAGTATATTAAGTATAATTACTGAAGGTTTTGATAGTTTATTTACAGTATATATAACACATCTTTGGTGTACTTTTTGATATTTTATGTACAGTAGATAATATATACTTACTGTAATTTTTGATATTTTATTTACCGTATGTAAAATGTATTTGGTGTACTTTTAGTTAATATTATATGTACAATATATGAAATATATTTACTGTACTTTTTGATATTTTATGTACAGTATATAATATATCTTTGGTGTACTTTTGATATTTTATGTAAATTATATAATATATATTTGGTGTAGTTTTTGATATTTTACATAGATTGTAATATATATTTACTGTCCTTTTTGAAATTTTATTTAGAGTGTATAATATACATTTGGTGTAATTTTTGATATTTTATGTACAGTATATTAAATATAATTACTGAAGATATTGATAGTTTATTTACAGTATATATAACACATATTTGGTGTACTTTTTGATATTTTATGTACAGTAGATAATATATACTTACTGAAATTTTTGATATTTTATTTACAGTATGTAAAATGTATTTGGTGTAGTTTTAGTTAATATTATATGTACAATATATGAAATATATTTACTGTACTTTTTGATATTTTATGTACAGTTTATAATATATATTTGGTGTACTTTTGATATTTTATGTAAATTATATAATATATATTTGGTGTAGTTTTTCAAATTTTACATAGAGTGTAATATATATTTACTGTCCTTTTTGATATTTTATTTAGAGTGTATAATATACATTTGGTGTAATTTTTGATATTTTATGAACAGTATATTAAATATAATTACTGAAGATTTTGATAGTTTATTTACAGTATATATAACACATATTTGGCGTACTTTTTGATATTTTATGTACAGTAGATAATATATACTTACTGCAATTTTTGATATTTTATTTACAGTATGTAAAATGTATTTGGTGTAGTTTTAGTTAGTATTATATGTACAATATATGGAATATATTTACTGTACTTTTTGATATTTTATGTACAGTATATAATATATCTTTGGTGTACTTTTGATATTTTATGTAAATTATATAATATATATTTGGTGTAGTTTTTGATATTTTACATAGAGTGTAATATATATTTACTGTCCTTTTTGATATTTTATTTAGAGTGTATAATATACATTTGGTGTAATTTTTGATATTTTATGTACAGTATATTAAGTATAATTACCTAAGGTTTTGATAGTTTATTTACAGTATATATAACACATCTTTGGTGTACTTTTTGATACTTTATGTACAGTAGATAATATATACTTACTGTAATTTTTGATATTTTATTTACCGTATGTAAAATGTATTTGGTGTACTTTTAGTTAATATTATATGTACAATATATGAAATATATTTACTGTACTTTTTGATATTTTATGTACAGTATATAATATATCTTTGGTGTACTTTTGATATTTTATGTAAATTATACAATATATATTTCGTGTAGTTTTTGATATTTTACATAGAGTGTAATATATATTTACTGTCCTTTTTGATATTTTATTTAGTGTGTATAATATACATTTGGTGTAATTTTTGATATTTTATGTACAGTATATTAAATATAATTACTGAAGATATTGATAGTTTATTTACAGTATATATAACACATATTTGGTGTACTTTTTGATATTTTATGTACAGTAGATAATATATACTTACTGTAATTTTTGATATTTTATTTACAGTATGTAAAATGTATTTGGTGTAGTTTTAGTTAATATTATATGTACAATATATGAAATATATTTACTGTACTTTTTGATATTTTATGTACAGTTTATAATATATATTTGGTGTACTTTTGATATTTTATGTAAATTATATAATATATATTTGGTGTAGTTTTTCAAATTTTACATAGAGTGTAATATATATTTACTGTCCTTTTTGATATTTTATTTAGAGTGTATAATATACATTTGGTGTAATTTTTGATATTTTATGAACAGTATATTAAATATAATTACTGAAGATTTTGATAGTTTATTTACAGTACATATAACACATATTTGGCGTACTTTTTGATATTTTATGTACAGTAGATAATATATACTTACTGTAATTTTTGATATTTTATTTACAGTATGTAAAATGTATTTGGTGTAGTTTTAGTTAGTATTATATGTACAATATATGGAATATATTTACTGTACTTTTTGATATTTTATGTACAGTATATAATATATATTTCGTGTACTTTTGATATTTTATGTAAATTATCTAATATATATTTGGTGTAGTTTTTGATATTTTACATAGAGTGTAATATATATTTACTGTCCTTTTTGATATTTTATTTAGAGTGTATAATATACATTTGTTGTAATTTTTGATATTTTATGTACAGTATATTAAATATAATTACTGAAGGTTTTGATAGTTTATTTACAGTATATATAACACATCTTTGGTGTACTTTTTGATATTTTATGTACAGTAGATAATATATACTTACTGTAATTTTTGATATTTTATTTACCGTATGTAAAATGTATTTGGTGTACTTTTAGTTAATATTATATGTACAATATATGAAATATATTTACTGTACTTTTTGATATTTTATGTACAGTATATAATATATCTTTGGTGTACTTTTGATATTTTATGTAAATTATATAATATATATTTGGTGTAGTTTTTGATATTTTACATAGAGTGTAATATATATTTACTGTCCTTTTTGAAATTTTATTTAGAGTGTATAATATACATTTGGTGTAATTTTTGATATTTTATGTACAGTATATTAAATATAATTACTGAAGGTATTGATAGTTTATTTACACTATATATAACACATATTTTGTGTACTTTTTGATATTTTATGTACAGTAGATAATATATACTTACTGTAATTTTTGATATTTTATTTACAGTATGTAAAATGTATTTGGTGTAGTTTTAGTTAATATTATATGTACAATATATGAAATATATTTACTGTACTTTTTGATATTTTATGTACAGTTTATAATATATATTTGGTGTACTTTTGATATTTTATGTAAATTATGTAATATATATTTGGTGTAGTTTTTCAAATTTTACATAGAGTGTAATATATATTTACTGTCCTTTTTGATATTTTCTTTAGAGTGTGTAATATACATTTGGTGTAATTTTTGATATTTTATGAACAGTATATTAAATATAATTACTGAAGATTTTGATAGTTTATTTACAGTATATATAACACATATTTGGCGTACTTTTTGATATTTTATGTACAGTAGATATATACTTACTGTAATTTTTGATATTTTATTTACAGTATGTAAAATGTATTTGGTGTAGTTTTAGTTAGTATTATATGTACAATATATGGAATATATTTACTGTACTTTTTGATATTTTATGTACAGTATATAATATATATTTGGTGTACTTTTGATATTTTATGTAAATTATATAATATATATTTGGTGTAGTTTTTGATATTTTACATAGAGTGTAATATATATTTACTGTCCTTTTTGATATTTTATTTAGAGTGTATAATATACATTTGGTGTAATTTTTGATATTTTATGTACAGTATATTAAATATAATTACTGAAGATTTTGATAGTTTATTTACAGTATATATAACACATCTTTGGTGTACTTTTTGATATTTTATGTACAGTAGATAATATGTACTTAGTGTAATTTTTGATATTTTATTTACAGTATATTAATTATATTTACTGTAGTTATTCATAGTTTATTTACATTATACATAACACATATTTGGGGTACTTTTTGATATTTTATGTACAGTATGTAACATATATTTACTCGCATTTTGATATTTTATTTACAGTATATAAAATGTAATTGGTGTACTTTTAGTTAATATTATATGTACAATATATGAAATATATTTATGGTACTTTTTGATATTTTATGTACAGTATACAATATATAATTTGTGTCCTTTTTATATTTTACGTAAATTATATAATATATATTTGGTGTAGTTTTTGATATTTTACATAGGGTGTGTCATATATATTTACTGTCCTTTTTGATATTTTATTTACAGTATATAATATACATTTGTTGTAGTTTTTGACATTTTATGTACACCATAATAAATATAATTACTGTAGTTTTTGATAGTTGATTTACAGTATATATAACACATATTTGGTGTACTTTTTGATATTTTATGTACAGTATGTAATATATGTTTACTGTAATTTTGATATTTTATTTACAGTATATAAAATGTATTTGGTGTACTTTTAGTTAATATTATATGTACAATATTTGAAATATATTTACTGTACTTTTTGATATTTTATGTACAGTATATAAGATATACTTGGTGTCCTTTATATATTTTATTTAAATTATATAATATATATTTGGTGTAGTTTTTGATTTTTTACATAGAGTGTAATATGTATTTACTGTACTTTTTGATATTTTATTTACAGTATATAATATACATTTAGTGTAATTTTTGATAATTTATGTACAGTATATTAAATATAATTACTGTAGTTTTTGATAGTTTATGTACAGTATATGTAACACATATTTGGTGTACTTTTTGATATTTTATGTACAGTATGTAATATATATTTACTGCACTTTTTGATATTTTATTTACAGTATATAAAATGTATTTGGTGTACTTTTAGTTAATATTATATGTACAATGTATGAAATATATTTACTGTAAATTTGATATTTATGTACAGTATATAACATATATTTGGTGTCCTTTTGATATTTTATGTAAAGTATATAATATATATTTGGGGTAGTTTTTGATATTTTACATAGGGTGTGTAGTATATATTTACTGTACTTTTTGATATTTTATTTACAGTATATGTTATACATTTGGTGTAAATTTCGATATTTTACGTACAGTATATTAAATATAAGTACTGTAGTTTTTGATAGTTTATTTACAGCATATATAACACATATTTGGTGTACTTTTTGATATTTTATGTACATTAAGTAATATATATTTACTGTACTATTTGATATTTTATTTACAGTATATAAAATGTATTTGGTGTACTTTTAGTTAATATTATATGCACAATATATGAAATATATTTACTGTAATTTTTGATATTTTATGTACAGTACATAGTATATATTTGCTGTCCTTTTGATATTTTATGTAAATTATATAATGTATATTTGGTGTAGTTTTTGATATTTTACATAGGGTGTGTAATATATATTTACTGTCCTATTTCATATTTTATTTAGGGTATATAATATACATTTGGTGTAATTTTTGATATTTTATGTACAGTCTATTAAATATAATTACTGTAGTTTTTGATAGTTTACAGTATATATAACACATATTTGGTGTACTTTTTGACATTTTATGTACAGTATGTAATATATATTTACTGTAATTTTTGATAATTTATTTACAGTATATAAAATGTATTTGGTGTACTTTTAGTTAATATTATATGTACAATATATGAAATATATTTACTGTAGTTTTTGATATTTTACGTACATTATATAAGATATATTTGTTGTGCTTCCGATATTTTTTGTAAATTATATAATATATATTTGGTGTAAATTTGGATATTTTACATAGGGTGTGTAATATATATTTACTGTATTTTGGATATTTTATTTACAGTATACAATGTACATTTGGAGGAATTTTTGATATTTTATGTACAGTATATTGAATATAATTACTGTAGTTTTTGATAGTTTATTTACAGTATATATAACACATATTTGGTGTACTTTTTGATATTTTATGTACAGTATGTTATATATATTTACTGTACTTTTGATATTTTATTTACAGTATATAAAATGTATTTGCTCTACTTTTAGTTAATATTATATGTACAATATATGAAACATATTTACTGTAGTTTTTGATATTTTACGTACTGTATATAGGATATATTTGTGTCCTTCCGATATTTTTTGTAAATTATATTATATATATTTGGTGTAATTTTTGATATTTTACATAGGGTGTGTAAAATATATTTACTGTATTTTGGATATATTATTTACACTACATAATGTACATTTGGAGTAATTTTTGATATTTTATGTACAGTATATTAAATATAATTACTGTAGTTTTTGATAGTTTATTTACAGTATATATAACACATATTTGGTGTACTTTTTGATATTTTATGTACAGCATGTAATATATATTTACTGTATTTTTGATATTTTATTTACAGTATAAAAATTTATTTGGTGTATTTTTAGTTAATATTATGTGTACACTATATGAAATATATTTACTGTACTTTTTGATATTTTATGTACAGTATGTAATATATATTTACTGTACTTTTTGATATTTTATTTACAGTATATAAAATGTATTTGGTGTACTTTTGGTTAATATTATATATAAAATATATGAAATATATTTACTGTACTTTTTGATATTTTATATAGAGTATATAAGATATATTTGGTGTCCTTTCGATATTTTATGTAAATTATATAATATATATTTGGTGTAGTTTTTGATATTTTACATAGTGTGTGTAGTATATATTTACTGTCCTTTTTGATATTTATTTACAGTATATAATTTACAGTTGGTGTAATTTTTGATAATTTATATAGCGTACATTGAATATAATTACTGTAGTTTTTGATAATTACATTATATATAACACATATTTGGTGTACTGTTTGATATTTTATGTACAGTATGTAATATATCTTTACTGTAATTTTTGATATTTTATTTACAGTATATAAAATGTATTTGGTGTACTTTTAGTTAATATTATATGTACAATATATGAAATATATTTACTGTAGTTTTTTTTATTTTACGTACAGTATATAAGATATATTTGGTGTCCATCCGATATTTTTTGTAAATTATATAATATATATTTGGTGTAAATTTGGATATTTTACATAGGGTGTGTAATACATATTTACTGTATTTTGGATATTTTATTTACAGTATATAATATACATTTGGTGTAATTTTTGATATTTTATGTACAGTATATTGAATATAATTACTGTAGTATTTGATAGTTTATTTACAGTATATATAACACATATTTGGTGTACTTTTTGATATTTTATGTACAGTATGTAATATATTTACTGTACATTTTGATATTTTATTTACAGTATATAAAATGTATTTCGTGTTCTTTTAGTTAATATTATATGTACAATATATGAAATATATTTACTGTACATTTTGATATTTCATGTACATTATTTAAGATATATTTGGTGTCCTTTTGATATTTTATGTAAATTATATAATATATATTTGGTGTAGTTTATGATATTTTACATAGGGTGCGTAATATAGATTTACTGTCGTTTTTCATATTTTATTTAGAGTATATGATATACATTTGGTGTAATTTTTGATATTTTACATACAGTATAATAAATGTAATTACTGTAGATTTTGATAGTTTATTTACAGTATATATAACACATATTTGGTGTACTTTTTGGTATTTTATGTACAGTATGTAATATATATTTACTGTACTTTTTGATAATTTATTTACAGTATATAAAATATATTTGGTGTACTTTTACTTAATATTATATGTACAATATATGAAATATACTTAGTGTACTTTTTGATATTTTATGTACAGTATATAAGATATATTTGGTGTACTTTTAATATTTTTTGTAAATTATATAACATATATTTGACGTAGTTTTTGATATTTTACATAGGGTGTAATATATATTTATTGTCCTTTTTGATATTTTATTTACGGTGAATAATATATATTTGGTGTAATTTATGATATTTTATGTACAGTATATTAAATATAATTACTGTAGTTTTTGATAATTACAGTATATATAACACATATTTGCTGTACTTTTTGGTATTTTATGTACAGTATGTAATATGTATTTACTGTAATTTTTGATATTTTATTTACAGTATATAAAATGTATTTGGTGTACATTTAGTTAATATTACATGTACAATATATGAAATATATTTACTGTAGTTTTTGATATTTTACGTACAGTATATAAGATATATTTGGTGTCCTTCCGAAATTTTTTGTAAATTGTATAATATATATTTGGTGTAATTTTTGATATTTTACATAGGGTGTGTAATATATATTTACTGTATTTTGGATATATTATTTACACTATATAATGTACATTTGGAGTAATTTTTGATATTTTATGTATAGTATATTAAATATAATTACTGTAGTTTTTCATAGCTTATTTACAGTATATATAACACATATTTGGTGTACTTTTTTATATTTTATGTACTGTATGTAATATATATTTACTGTACTTTTTGATATTTTATTTACAGTATATAAAATGTATTTGGTGTACTTTTAGTTAATATTATATGTACAATATATGAAATATATTTACTGTACTTTTTGATATTTTATGTACAGTATATAAGATATATTTGGTGTCCTTCTGATATTTATTGTAAGTTGTATAATATATATTTGGTGTAGTTTTTGATATCTTACATAGTGTGTGTCATATATATTCACTGTCCTTTTTGATATTTAATTTAAGGTATAAAATACACATTTGGTGTGATTTTTGATATTTTATGTACAGTATATTAAATATAATTACTGTAGTTTTTGATAGTTTACAATATATATAACACGTATTTGGTGTACTTTTTGATATTTTATGTACAGTATGTAATATATATGTACTGTAATTTTTGATATTTTATTTACCCTACATAAAATGTATTTGGTGTACTTTTAGTTAATATTATATGTACAATATATGAAATATATTTACTGTACTTTTTGATATTTTATGTACAGTATATAAGATATATTTTGTGTCCATTTGATATTTTATGTAAATTATGTAATATATATTTGGTGTAGTTTGTGATATTTTACATTGGGTGTGTAATATATATTTACTGTATTTTTGATATCTTATTTACAGTATATAATATACATTTGGTGTAATTTTTGATATTTTATGTACAGTATGTTAAATATAAATACTGTAGTTTTGATAGTTTATTTACAGTATATATAACACATATTTGGTGTACTTTTTGGTATTTTATGTACAGTATGTAATATATATTTAGTGTAATTTTTGATATTTTATATACAGTATAGAAAATGTATTTGGTGTACTTTTAGTTAATAATATATGTACAATATATGAAATATATATACTGTACTTTTTGATATTTTATGTACAGTATTTGGTGTACTTTTTGATATTTTATGTACAGTATGTAATATATATTTACTGTAATTTTTGATATTTTATTTACAGTATATAAAATGTATTTGGTGTACTTTTAGTTAATATTATATGTACAATATATGAAATATATTTACTGTAGTTTTTGATATTTTACGTACAGTATATAAGATATATTTGGTGTCCTTCCGATATTTTTTGTAAATTATATAATATGTATTTGGTGTAAATTTGGATATTTTACATAGGGTGTGTAATATATATTTACTGTATTTTGGATATTTTATTTACACCATATAATGTACATTTGGAGTAATTTTTGATATTTTATGTACAGTATATTGAATATAATTACTGTAGTTTTTGATAGTTTATTTACAGTATATATAACACATATTTGGTGTACTTTTTGATATTTTATGTACAGTATGTAATATATATTTACTTTACTTTTTGATATTTTATTTACAGTATATAAAATGTATTTGGTGTACTTTTGGTTAATATTATATGTACAATATATGAAATATATTTACTGTAGATTTTGATATTTTACGTACATTATATAGGATATATTTGGTGTCCTTGCGATATTTTTTGTAAATTATATAATATATATATGGTGTAATTTTTTATATTTTACAAAGGGTGTGTAATATATATTTACTGTATTTTGGATATATTATTTACTCTATATAATGTACATTCGGAGTCATTTTTGACATTTTATGTACAGTATATTAAATATAATTACTGTAGTTTTTGATAGTTTATTTACAGTATATATAACACATATTTGGTGTACTTTTTGATATTTTATGTACAGTATGTAATATATACTTACTGTATTTTTGATATTTTATTTACAGTATATAAAATATATTTGGTGTACTTTTAGTTAATATTATATGTACAATATATGAAATATATTTACTGTACTTTTTGATATTTTATGTACAGTATATAATATATATTTGGTGTCCTTTTGATATTTTATGTAAATTATATAATATATATTTGGTGTAGTTTTTGATATTTTACATAGGGTGTAATATATATTTACTGTCCTTTTTTATATTTTATTTACAGTATATAATATACATTTGGTGTCTTTTTTGATATTTTACGTACAGTATATTAAATATAATTACTGTAGTTTTTGATAGTTTATTTACACTATATATAACACATATTTCATGTACTTTTTGATATTTTATGTACAGTATGTAATATATATTTACTGTATTTTTGATATTTTATTTAGAGTATATAAATTATATTTGGTGTATTTTAGTTAATATTAGATGTACTGTATATGAAATATATTTACTGTACTTTTTGATATTTTATGTACAGTATATAAGATATATTTGGTGTCCTTTTGATATTTTATGTAAATTATATGATATATATTTGGTGTAGATATTGATATTTTAAATAGTGTGTGTCGTATATATTTACTGTCCTTTTTGATATATTATTTACAGTATATAATATACATTTGGTTTAATTTTTGATATTTTATGTACAGTATATTAAATATTATTTCTGTATTTTTTGATAGTTTATTTACAGTATATATAACACATATTTGGTGTACTTTTTGATATTTTATGTAGAGAATGTAATATATATTTATTGTAATTTTTGATATATTATTTACAACATATAAAATGTATTTGGCGTACTTTTAGTTAATATATGCACAATATATGAAATATATTTACTGTAATTTTGATATTTTATGTACAGTATATAAGATATATTTTGTGGCCTTTTGATATACTATGTAAATTTTATAATATATATTTGGTGTAGTTTTTGATATTTTACTTATGGTGTGTAATATATATTTCATGTATTTTTGATATTTTATTTAGTGTATATAATATACATTTGGTGTAATTTTTGATGTTTTATGTACAGTATATTAAATAAAATTACTGTAGTTTGTGATAGTTTTTTTACAGTACATATAACACATATTTGGTGTACTTTTTGATATTTTATGTACAGTATGTAATATACATTTACAGTACTTTTTGATATTTTATTTACAGTATATAAAATGTATTTGGTGTACTTTTAGTTAATATTATATATACAATATATGAAATATATTTACTGTACATTTTGATATTTTATATACAGTATATAAGATATATTTGGTGTCCTTTTGATATTTTATGTAAATTATATAATATATATTTTTAGTGTAGTTTTTGATATTTTACATAGGGTGTGTAGTATATATTTACTGTCCTTTTTGACAGTTTATTTACAATTTATAATATACATTTGGTGTAATTTTTGATATTTTATGTACATTATATTAAATATAATTTCTGTAGATTTTGATAGTTTATTTACAGTATATATAACACATATTTGGTGTACTTTTTGATATTTTATGTACAGTATGTAATATATATTTACTGTACTTTTTGATATTTTATTTTCAGTAAAAATGTATTTGGTGTACTTTTAGTTAATCTTATATGTACAATATTTGAAAAATATTTACTGTACTTTTTGATATTTTTTTGTACAGTATAGAATATATATTTGGTGTCCTTTTGATATTTTATGTAAATTATATAATATATATTTGGTGTAGTTTTTGATAATTTACATAGGGTGTAATACATATTTACTGTCTTTTTCATATTTTATTTAGAGTATATAATATACAATTGGTGTAATTTTTGATATTTTATGTACAGTATATTAAATATAATTACTGTAGGTTTTGAGAGTTTATTTACAGTATTTATAACATATATTTGGTGTACTTTTTGATATTTTATGTAGAGTATGTAATATATATTTACTGTAATTTTTGATATTTTATTTACAGTATATAAAATGTATTTGGTGTAGTTTTAGTTAATATTATATGTACAATATATGAAATATATTTACTGTACTTTTTGATATTTTATGTACAGTATATAGTATATATTTGGTGTACTTCTGATATTTTATGTAAATTATATAATATATATTTGCTGTAGTTTTTCATATTTTACATAGGGTGTAATATATATTTACTGAAATTTTTGGTATTTTATTTAAAGTAAAAAATATACATTTGGTGTAATTTTTGATATTTTATGTACAGTATATTAAATATAATTACTGTAGTTTGTGATAGTTTATTTACAGTATATACAACACATATTTGGTGTACTTTTTGATATATTATGTACATTATGTAATATATATTCACTGAAATTTTTGATATTTTATTTACAGTATATAAAATGTATTTGGTGTACTTTTAGTTAATATTATATGTACAATATATGAAATATATTTACTGTACATTTAGATATTTTATGTACAGTATGTAAGATATATTTGGTGTCCTTTTGATATTTTATGTAAATTATATATTATATATTTGGTGTAGACTGTGATATTTTACATATGGTGTGTAATATACATTTACTGTACTTTTTGATACTTTATTTACAGTAAATAACGTACATTTGGTGTAATTTTTGATATTTTATGTATAGTATATTAAATATAATTACTGTAGTTTTCGATAGTTTATTTAGAGTATATATAACACATATTTGGTGTACTTTTTGATGTTTTATGTACAGTATGTAATATATATTTACTGTAATTTTTGGTATTTTATTTACAGTATATAGAATGTATTCGGTGAACTTTTAGTTAATATTATATGTACAATATATGAAATATATTTACTGTACATTTAGATATTTTATGTACAGTATATAAGATATATTTGGTGTCCTTTTGATATTTTATGCATATTATATAATATATATTTGGTGTAGTTTTTGATATTTTACATAGGGTGTGTAATATATGTTTACTCTACTTTTGGATATTTTATTTACAGTATATAATACATTTGGGATAATTTTGTATATTTTATGTACAGTATATTAAATATAATTACTGTAGCTTTTTATAGTTTATTTAGAGTATATATAACACATATTTGGTGTCCTCTTTGATATTTTATGTACAGTATGTAATATATATTTACTGAACTTTTAGATATTCTATTTACAGTACATAAAATGTATTTGGTGTACTTTTAGTTAATATTATATGTACAATATATGAAATATATTTACTGTACATTTTGATATTTTATGTACAGTATATAAGGTATATTTGGTGTCCTTTTGATATTTTATGTAAATTATGTAATATATATTTGGTGTAGATTGTGATATTTTACATATAGTGTGTAATATATTTTTACTGTACTTTTTGATATTTTATTTACACTATATAAAAGGTACTTGGTGTACTTTTAGTTAATATTCTCTGTACAATATATGAAATATATTTACTGTAATTTTTGATATTTTATGGAGAATATAGAAGATATATTTGGTGTCCTTTTGATATTTTATGTTAATTATATAAGATATATTTGGTGTAGTTTTTGATATTTTACATAGTGTGTGTAATATATATTTACTGTACCTTTTGATATTTTTTTACAGTATATAATGTACATTTGGAGTAATTTTTGATAATTTATGTACAGTATATTAAATATCATTACGGTAGTTTTTGATAGTTTATTTACAGTATAAAGGACACATATTTGGTGTCCTTTTGATATTTCATGTACATTATGTAATCTGTATTTACTGTAGTTTTTCATATTTTATTGAAAGTATATGAAATGTATTTGGTGTACTTTTAGTTAATATTATATGTAGAATATATGGAATATATTTACTGTAATTTTGATATTTTATCTACAGTGTATAATATATATTTGGTGTACTTTTGATATTTTATGTAAAGTATATAATATATATTTGGTGTAGTTTTTTATATTTTACAGAGAATGCGTAATATATCTTTACTGTGCTTTTTGATATGTTATTTACAGTATACACTATATATTTGGTGTAATTTTTGATATTTTATGTACAGTATATTAAATATAATTACTGTAGTTTTTGATAGTTTATTTACAGAATATATAACACCTATTTGGTGTACTTTCTGATATTTTATGTACAGTCTGTAATATATATTTACTGTCCTTTTTGATATTTTATTTACAGTATATAATATATATTTGGTGTAATTTTTGATATTTTATATACAGTATATTAAAGATACTTACTGTAGTTTTTGAGAGTTTATTTACAGTATATATAACACATATTTGGTTTACTTTTTTATATTTTATGAACGGTATGTAATATATATTTACTGTACTTTTTGATATTTTATTTACTGTATATAAAATGTATTTGTTGTACTTTTAGTTATTATTATATGTACAATATATGAAACATATTTAATGTACATTTTGATATTTTATGTACAGTATATAAGATATATTTGGTGTCCTTTTGATATTTTATGTAAATTATATAGTATATATTTGGTGTAGTTTGTGATATTTTACATTGGGTGTGTAATATATATTTACTGTACTTTTTGATATTTTATTTGCAGTATATAATATACATTTGGTGTACTTTTTGATATTTTATGTACATTATATTAAATATAATTACTGTAGTTTTTCATAGTTTATTTACAGTATATATAACACATATTTGGTGTACTTTTTGATATTTTATGTACAGTATGTAATATATATTTACTGTACTTTTTGATATTTTATTTACAGAATATAAAATGTATTTGATGTACTTTTAGTTAATATTATATGTAGAATATATGAAATATATTTACTGTAATTTGATATTTTATGTAGATTATATAAGATATATTTGGTGTCCTTTTGACATTTTATGTAAATTATATAATATATATTTAGTGTAGTTTTTGATATTTTACATAGGGTGTGTAATATATATTTACTGTCCTTTTTCATATTTTATTTAGGGTATATAATATACATTTGGTGTAATTTTTGATATTTTATGTACAGTATATTAAATATAATTACTGTAGTTTTTGATAGTTTATTTACAGTATATATAACACATATTTGGTGTACTTTTTGATATTTTATGTACAGTATGTAATATATATTCACTGTAATTTTTGATATTTTATTTCCACTATATAAAATGTATTTTGTGTACTTTTAGTTAATATTATATGTACAACATATGAAATATATTTACTGTACATTTTGATATTTTATGTACAGTATATAAGATATATTTGGTGTCCTTTTGATATTTTATGTAAATTATATAATATATATTTGGCCTAGATTGTGATATTTTACATATGGTGTGTAATATATATTTACTATACTTTTTGATATTTTATTTACACTATATAAAGTGTATTTGGTGTACTTTTAGTTAATATTATATGTACAATATATGAAATATATGTACTGTACATTTTGTTATTTTATGTACAGTATATAATGTATATTTGGTGTCCTTTTGATATTTTATGTAAATTGTATAATATATATTTGGTGTAGTTTGTGATATTTTACATAGGGTGTGTAATATATATTTACTGTACTTTTTGATATTTTATTTCCAGTAAAAAATATATATTTGGTGTAATTTTTGATATTTTATTTACAGTATATTAAATATAATTACTGTAGTTCTTGATAGTTTATTTACAGTATATATGATACATAGTTGGCGTACTTTTTGATATTTTATGTACAGTATGTAATATAAATTTACTGTAATTTTTGATATTTTATTTACACTATATAAAATGTATTTGGTGTACCTTTAGTTAATATTATATGTACAATATATGAAATATATTTACTGTACTTTTTGACATTTTATGTACAGTATATAAGATATATTTGGTGCCCTTTTGCTATTTTATGTAAATTATATAATATATATTTTGTGTACTTTTTGATAATTTACATACAGTGTAATATATATTTACTGTCCTTTTTCATATTTTACTTAGAGTATATAATATACATTTTGTGTAATTTTTTATATTTCATGTACAGTATATTAATATAATTACTGTAGTTTTTGGTGGTTTATTTAAAGTATATATAACACATATTTGGTATACTTTTTGATATTTTATGTACACTATGTTATATATATTTACTATACTTTTTGATATTTTATTTACGGTATATAAAATGCATTTGTTGTACTTTTAGTTAATATTATATGTACAATATATGAAATATATTTACTCTACTATTTGATATTTTATGTAGAGTATAGAAGATATCTTTGGTGTCCTTTTGATATTTTATGTAAATTATATAATATATATTTGATGTAGTTTTTGATATTTTACATAGGGTGTGTCATATATATGTACTATCCTTTTTGATATTTTATTTACAGTCTTTAATATACATTTGGTGTAATTTTTGATATTTTACATACAGAATATTAAATATAATTAATGTAGTTTTTGATACTTTATTAACAATATATATAACACATATTTGGTGTACTTTTTTATATTTTATGTACTGTATGTAATATGTATTTACTGTACTTGTTGATATTTTATTTACAGTATATAAAATGTATTTGGTGTACTTTTACTTAATATTATATGTACAATATATGAACCATATTTACTGTACTTTTTGATATTTTATGTACAGTATATAATATATATTTGCTGTACTTTTGATATTTTATGTAAATTATATAATACATATTTGGTGTAGATTTTGATATTTTCCATAGTGTGTGTAATATATTTTTAATGTAATTTTTGATATTTTATTCACAGTATATAATATACATTTGGTGTAATTTTTGATATTTAATGTACAGTATATTAACCATAATTACTGTAGTTTTTGATAGTTTATTTACAGTATATATAACCGATATTTGGTGTACTTTTGATATATTATGTACAGTATGTAATGTATATTTACTGAAATTTTTGATATTTTATTTACAGTATATAAAATGTATTTGGTGTACTTTTAGTTAATATTATATGTACAATATAGGAAATATATTTACTGTACTTTTTGATATTTTATGTACAGTATATAAGATATATTTGGTGTCCCTTTGATATTTTATGTAAATTATATAATATATATTTGGTGTAGTTTTTGATAATTTAAATAGAGTGTAATACATATTTACTGTCCTTTTTCATATTTTATTTAGAGTATATTATATACATTTGGTGTAATTTCTGATATTATATGTACAGTATATTAAATATAATTACTGTAGTTTTTCATAGTTTATTTACAGTATATATAACACATATTTGGTGTACTTTTTGATATTTTATGTACAGTATGTCATATATATTTACGGAACATTATGAAATTTTATTTACAGTATATAAAATGTATTAGCTGTACTTTTAGTTAATATTATATGTTCAATATATGAAACATATTTACTGTACTTTTTGATATTTTATGTACAGTATATAAGATATATTTTGTGTCCTTTTGATATTTTATGTAAATTATATAATATATATTTGGTGTAGTTTTTGATATTTTACATAGGGTGTGTAATGAATAATTACCGTCCTTTTTGATATTTTCTTTACACTATATAATATACATTTGGTGTAATTTTTGATATTTTATGTACAGTATATTAAATATAATTACTATAGTTTTTGATAGTTTATTTATAGTATATATAACACATATTTGCTGTACTTTTAGTTAATATTATATGTACAATATATAAAATATATTTACTGTACTTTTTGATATCTTATGTACAGTATATAAGATATATTTGGTGTCCTTTTGATATTTTATGTAATTTATATAATATATATTTGGGGTAGTTTTTGATAATTTACATACAGTGTAATATATGTTTACTGTCATTTTTCATATTTTATTTATAGTAAATAATATACATTTGGTGTAATTTTTGATATTTTATTTAGAGTATATTAAATATAATTACTGTAGTTTTTGATAGTTTATTTACAGTATACATAACACATATTTGGTGTACTTTTTGATATTTTATGTAAAGTATGTAATATATATACACTGTAATTTTTGATATTTTATTTACACTATATAAAATGTATTTGGTGTGCTTTTAGTTAATATTATATGTACAATATATGAAATATATTTACTGTACTTTTTGATATTTTATGTACAGTATATAAGATATATTTGGTGTCCTTTTGATATTTTATGTAAATTATATAATATATATTTGGTGTAGATTGTGATATTTTACATAAGGTGTGTAATATATATTTACTGTAATTTTTCATATTTTATTTACACTATATAAAATGTATTTGGTGTACTTTTAGTTAATATTATATGTACAATATATGAAATATATTTACTGTACTTTTTGATATTTTATGAACAGTATATAAGATATATTTGGTGTCCTTTTTATATTTTATGTAAATTATATAATACATATTTTGTGTAGATTGTGATATTTTACATATGGTGTGTTATATATATTAACTGTAATTTTTGATATTTTATTTACAGTAAATAATATACATTTGGTGTAATTTTTGATATTTTATGTGCAGTATATTAAACATAATTACTGTAGTTTTGATAGTTTATTTACCGTATATATAACACATATTTGGTGTACTTTTTGATATTTTATGTACAGTATGTAATATATATTTACTTTACTTTTTGATATTTTATTTACAGTATATAAAATGTATTTGGGGTACTTTTAGTTAATATTATATTTACAATATATGAAATATATTTAATGTACATTTTGAAATTTTATGTACAGTATATCAGATATATTTGGTGTCCTTTTGATATTTTCTGTAAATTATATAATATATATTTGGTGTAGTTTGTGATAATTTACATAGGTTGTGTAATATATATTTACTGTACTTTTTGATATTTTATGTACAGTATATTATACATTTGGTGTAATTTTTTATATTTTATGTACAGTATATTGAATATAATTATTGAAGTTTTTGATAGTTTATTTACAGTATATATAACACATATTTGCTGTACTTTTCCATATTTTATGTACAGTATGTAATATATATTTTCTGTACGTTTTGATATTTTGTTTACAGTACATAAAATGTATTTGGTGTACCTTTAGTTAATTTTATATGCAGAATATATGAAATATATTTACTGTATTTTTGATATTTTATGTACAGTATATAAGATATATATGGTTTCCTTTTGATATTTTATGTAAATTATATAATATATATTTGGTGTAGTTTTTGATATTTTACATAGGGTGTGTAGTATATATTTACTGTCCTTTTTTATAATTTATTTACAGTAAATAATATGCATTTGGTGTAATTTTTGATATTTTATTTACAGTATATTAAATATAATTACTGTAGTTTTTGATAGTTTATTTACAGTATATATAACACATATTTGGTGTACTTTTTGATGTTTTATGTACAGTATGTAATATATATTTACTGTAATTTTTGATATTTTATTTACACTGTATAAAATGTATTTGGTGTACTTTTACTTATTATTATATCTACAATATATGAAATATATTTACTGTATTTTGATATTTTATGTACAGTATATAAGATATATTTGGTGTCCTTTTGATATTTTATGCCAATTATATAATATATATTTGGTGTAGATTGTGATATTTTACCTATGGTGTGTAATATATATTTACTGTACTTTTTGATATTTTATTTACACTAAATAATATACATTTGGTGTAATTTTTGATATTTTATGTACAGTATATTAAATATAATTACTGTAGTTTTTGATAGTTTATTTACAGTATATATAACACATATTTGGTGTACTTTTTGATATTTTATGTACAGTATGTAATATATATTTACTGTAATTTTTGATATTTTATTTACAGTATATAAAATGTATTTGGGGTACTTTTAGTTAATATTATATGTACAATATATGAAATATATTTACTGTACATTTTGAAATTTTATGTACAGTATATAAGATATATTTGGTGTCCTTTTGATATATTATGTAAATTATATAATATATAATTGGTGTACTTTGTGATAATTTACATAGGGTGTGTAAAATATATTTACTGTACTTTTTGATATTTTATTTACAGTATATTGTACATTTGGTGTAATTTTTTATATTTTATTTACAGTATATTATATATAATTATTGTAGTATTTGATAGTTTATTTACAGTATATATAACACATATTTGGTGTACTTTTTGATATTTTATGTACAGTATGTAATATATATTTACTGTACTTTTTGATATTTTATTTACAGTACATAAAATATATTTGGTGTACTTTTAGTTAATAATATATGAACAATATATGAAATATTTTTACTGAACTTTTTGATATTTTATGTACAGTATATAAGATGTATATGGTTTCCTTTTCATATTTTATGTAAATTATATAATATATATTTGGTGTAGTTTTTGATATTTTACATAGGGTGTGTAGTATATATTTACTGTCATTTTATAATTTCTTTACAGTAAATAATATATATTTGGTGTAATTTTTGATATTTTATTTACAGTATATTAAATATAATTACTGTAGTTTTTGATAGTTTGTTTACAGTATATATAACACACATTTGGTGTACTTTTTGATGTTTTATGTACAGTATGTAATATATATTTACTGTAGTATTTGATATTTTATTTACACTATATAAAATGTGTTTGGTGTACTTTTAGTTAATATTATATGCACAATATATGAAATACATTTACTGTACTTTTTGATATTTTATGTACAGTATATAAGATACATTTGGTGTCCTTTTGATATTTTATGAAAATTATATAATACATATTTGGTGTAGTTTTTGATATTTTACATAGGGTGTGTAGTATATATTAACTGTTCTTTTTGATGTATTATTTACAGTATATAATATACATTTGGTGTAATTTTTGATATTTTATGTACAGTATATTAAATATAATTACTGTAGTTTTTGAGAGTTTATTTACAGTGTAAAAGAGACATATTTGGTGTACCTTTTGATATTTTATGTACAGTATGTAATATATATTTACTGTACTTTTTGAAATTTTATTTACAGTATATAAAATATGTTTGGTGTACTTTTAGTTCATATATGTACAATATATGAAATATATTTACTGTACTTTTTGATAATTTATGTACAGTATATAAGATATATTTGGTGTCCTTTTGATATATTATGTAAATTATATAATATATATTTGGTGTAGTTCTTGATATTTTACATAGGGTGTGTCATATATATTTACTGTCCTCTTTGATATTTTATTTACACTATATAATATACATTTGGTGTCATTTTTGATATTTTATGTACAGTATATTAAATATAACTACTGTAGTTTTTGATAGTTTATTTACAGTATATATAACACATATTTGGTGTACTTTTTGATATATTATGTACAGTATGTAATATATATTTACTGTACTTTTTGATATTTTATTTACAGTATACAAATTATATTTGGTGTACTTTTAGTTAATATTGTATGTACAATATATGAAATGTATTTACTGTATTTTTGATATTTTATGTACAGTCATAAGATATATTTGGTGTCGTTTTGATATTTTATGTAAATTATATAATATATATTTGGTGTAGTTTTCGATATTTTACATAGGGTATGTAGTATATATTTACTGTAATTTTTGATATTTTATTTACAGTATATAATATACATTTCGTGTAATTTTTGATATTTTATGTAGAGTATATTAAATATAAGTACTGTAGTTTTTGATAGTTTATTTACAGTATATATAACACATATTTGGTGTACTTTTTGATATTTCATGTACAGTATGTAACATATATTTACTGTACTTTTTGATATTTTATTTACAGTCTATAAAATGTATTTGATGTAGTTTTAGTTAATATTATATGCACAATATATGAAATATATTTACTGTTCTTTTTGATACTTTATGTATAGTATATAATATATATTTGGTGTCCTTTTGATATTTTATATAAATTATATAATATATATTTGGTGTAGTTTTTGATATTTTACATAGGGTATGTAATATATATTTACAGTATTTTTGATATTTTAATTAAAGTATATAATATACATTTGGGGTAATTTTTGATATTTTATGTACAGTATATTAAATATAATTACTGTAGTTTTTATACTTTATTTACAGTATATATAACACATATTTGGTGTACTTTTTGATATTTTATGTACACTATGTAATGTATATTTACTGTATTTTTGAAATTTTATTTACAGTTTATAAAATGTATTTGGTGTGCTTTTAGTTAATATTATATATACAATATATGAAACATATTTACTGTACTTTTTGATATTTTATGTACAGTATATAAGATATATTTGGTGTACTTTTAATATTTTTTGTAAATTATATAATATATATTTGATGTAGTTTTTGATATTTTAAATAGGGTGTAATATATATTTTCTGTCCTTTTTGATATTTTATTAACGGTATATAATATATATTTGGTGTAATTTTTGATATTTTATGTACAGTATATTAAATATAATTACTGTAGTTTTTGATAGGTTATTTACACTATATATAACACATATTTGGTGTACTTTTTCATATTTTATGTAGAGTATGTAATATATATTTACTGTATTTTGATATTTTATTTACAGTATATAAAATGTATTTGGTTTACTTTTAGATAACATTATATGTACAATATATGAAGTACATTTACCGTAAATTTTGATATTTTATGCACAGTATATAATATATAATTGGTGTACTTTTGATATTTTATGTAAATTATATAATATTTATTAGGTGTAGATTTTGATATTTTACATAGTGTGTGTCATATATATTTACTGTCTTTTTGATATTTTATTTACAGTATATTATATACATTTGGTGTAATTTTTTATATTTCATTTACAGTATATTAAACATAATTACTGCAGTTTTGTTAGATTATTTACAGTATATATAACACATATTTGGTGTAATTTTTGATATTTTATGCAGAGTATATTAAATATAATTACTGTAGTCTTTGATAGTTTATTTACAGTATATATAACACATATTTGGTGTACTTTTTGATATTTTATGTATAGTATATAAGATATATTTGGTGTACTTTTAATATTTTTTGTAAATTATATAATATATATTTGATGTAGTTTTTGATATTTTAAATAGGGTGTAATATATATTTTCTGTCCTTTTTGATATTTTATTAACGGTATATAATATATATTTGGTGTAATTTTTGATATTTTATGTACAGTATATTAAATATAATTACTGTAGTTTTTGATAATTACAGTATATATAACACATATTTGGTGTACTTTTTGATATTTTATGTACAGTATGTAATATGTATTTACTGTAATTTTTGATATTTTATTTACAGTATATAAAATGTATTTGGCGGACTTTTAGTTAATATTATATGTACAATATATGAAATATATTTACTGTAGTTTTTGATATTTTACGTACAGTATATAAGATATATTTGGTGTCCTTCCGATATTTTTTGTAAATTATATAATATATATTTGGTGTAATATTTGATATTTTACATAGGGTGTGTAATATATATTTACTATATTTTGGATATATTATTTACACTATATAATGTACATTTGGAGTAATTTTTGATATTTTATGTATAGTATATTAAATATAATTTCTGTAGATTTTCATAGCTTATTTACAGAATATATAACACATATTTGGTGTACTTTTTTATATTTTATGTACTGTATGTAATATATATTTACTGTACTTTTTGATATTTTATTTACAGTATATAAAATGTATTTGGTGTACTTTTAGTTAATATTATATGTACAATATATGAAATATATTTACTGTACATTTTGATATTTTATGTACAGTATATAAGATATATTTGGTGTCCTTCTGATATTTATTGTAAGTTATATAATATATATTTGGTGTAGTTTTTGTTATCTTACATAGTGTGTGTCATATATATTCACTGTCCTTTTTGATATTTTATTTACGGTATAAAATATACATTTGGTGTGATTTTTGATATTTTATGTACAGTAAATTAAATATAATTACTGTAGTTTTTGATAGTTTACAGTATATATAACACATATTTGGTGTACTTTTTGATATTTTATGTACAGTATGTAATATATATATACTGTAATTTTTGATATTTTATTTACCCTACATAAAATGTATTTGGTGTACTTTTAGTTAATATTATATGTACAATATATGAAATATATTTACTGTACTTTTTGATATTTTATGTACAGTATATAAGATATATTTGGTGTCCTTTTGATATTTTATGTAAATTATGTAATATATATTTGGTGTAGTTTGTGATATTTTACATTGGGTGTGTAATATATATTTACTTTATTTTTGATATCTTATTTACAGTATATAATATACATTTGGTGTAATTTTTGATATTTTATGTACAGTATGTTAAATATAATTACTGTAGTTTTGATAGTTTATTTACAGTATATATAACACATATTTGGTGTACTTTTTGATATTTTATGTACAGTATGTAATATATATTTAGTGTAATTTTTGATATTTTATTTACTGTATATCAAATGTATTTGGTGTACTTTTAGTTAATAATATATGTACAATATATGAAATATATATACTGTACTTTTTGATATTTTATGTACAGTATTTGGTGTACTTTTTGATATTCTATGTACAGTATGTAATATATATTTACTGTAATTTTTGATATTTTATTTACAGTATATAAAATGTATTTGCTGTACTTCTAGTTAATATTATATGTACAATATATGAAATATATTCACTGTAGTTTTTGATATTTTACGTACAGTATATAAGATATATTTGGTTTCTTTCCGATATTTTTTGTAAATTATATAATATATATTTGGTGTAAATTTGGATATTTTACATAGGGTGTGTAATATATATTTACTGTATTTTGGATATTTTGTTTACACCATATAATGTACATTTGGAGTAATTTTTGATATTTTATGTACAGTATATTGAATATAATTACTGTAGTTTTTGATAGTTTATTTACAGTATATATAACACATATTTGGTGTACTTTTTGATATTTTATGTACAGTATGTGATATATATTTACTGTACTTTTTGATATTTTATTTACAGTATATAAAATGTATTTGGTATACTTTTAGTTAATATTATATGTACAATATATGAAATATATTTACTGTAGATTTTGATATTTTATGTACAGTATATAGGATATATTTGGTGTCCTTCCGATATTTTTTGTAAATTATATAATATACATTTGGTGTAATTTTTTATATTTTACATAGGGTGTGTAATATATATTTACTGTATTTTGGATATATTATTTTTTCTATATAATGTACATTTGGAGTAATTTTTGACATTTTATGTACAGTATATTAAATATAATTACTGTAGTTTTTGATAGTTTATTTACAGTATATATAACACATATTTGGTGTACTTTTTGATATTTTATGTACAGTATGTAATATATACTTACTGTACTTTTTGATGTTTCATTTACAGTATATAAAATGTATTTGGTGTACTTTTAGTTAATATTATATGTACAATATATGAAATATATTTACTGTACTTTTTGATATTTTATGTACAGCATATAAGATATATTTGGTGTCCTTTTGATATTTATTGTAAATTATATAATATATATTTGGTGTAGTTTTTGATATTTTACATAGTGTGTGTCATATATATTCATTGTCCTTTTTGATATTTTATTTACAGTATATAATATACATTTGGTGTGATTTTTGATATTTTATGTAAAGTATATTAAATATAATTATTGTAGTTTTTGATAGTTTACAGTATATATAACACATATTTGGTGTACTTTTTGATATTTTATGTATAGTATGTAATATATATTTACTGTAATATTTGGTATTATATTTACAGTATATCAAATATATTTGGCGTACTTTTAGTTAATAATATATGTACAATATATGAAATATATATAATGTACTTTTTGATATTTTATATACAGTATATAATATATATTTGGTGTCCTTTTGATATTTTATGTAAATTATAAAATATATATTTGGTGTAGTTTTTGATATTTTACATAGTATGTGTCATATATATTCACTGTCCTTTTTGATAATTTATTTACAGTATATAATATACATTTGGTTTGATTTTTGATATTTTATGTACAGCATATTATATATAATTACTGAAGTTTTTGATAGTTTACAGTATATATAACACATATTTGGTGTACTTTTTGATATTTTATGTACAGTATGTAATATATATTTACTGTAATTTTTGATACTTTATTTACAGTATATAAAATGTATTTGGTGTAATTTTAGTTAATATTATATGTACAATATATGTAATATATTTACTGTAGTTTTTGATATTTTACGAACAGTATATAAGATATATTTTGTGTCCTTCTGATATTTTTTGTAAATTATATAATATATATTTGGTGTAAATTTGGATATTTTACATAGGGTGTGTAATATATATTTACTGTATTTTCGATATTTTATTTAAACCATATAATGTACATTTGGAGTAATTTTTGATAATTTATGTACAGTATATTGAATATATTTACTGTAGTTTTTGACAGTTTATTTACAGTATATATAACACATATTTGGTGTACTTTTTGATATTTTATGTACAGTATGTAGTATATATTTACTGTACATTTTGATATTTTATTTACAGTATATAAAATGTATTTGGTGTACTTTTAGTTAATATTATATGTACAATATATGAAATATATTTACTGAACTTTTTGATATTTCATGTACAGTATATAAGATATATTTGGTGTCCTTTTGATACTTTATGTAAATTATATAATATATATTTGGTGTAGTTTTTGATATTTTACATAGGTTGTGTCATATATATTTACTGCCATTTTTGATATTTTATTTACTGTATATAATATACATTTGGTGTAATTATTGATATTTTATGAACAGTATATTAAATATAATTACTGTGGTTTTTGATAGTTTATTTACAGTATATGTAACACATATTTGGTGTACTTTTTGATATTTTATGTACAGTATGTAATATAAATTTACTGTAATTTTTGATATTTTATTTACAGTATATAAAATGTATTTGGTGTAATTTTAGTTAATATTATATGTACAATATATGAAATATATTTACTGTACTTTTTGATATTTTATGTACAGTATATAAGATATATTTGGTGTCCTTTTGATATTTATTGTAAATTATACAATATATATTTGGTGTAGTTTTTGATATTTTACATAGTGTGTGTCATATATATTCACTGTCCTTTTTGATATTTTATTTACGGTATATAATATACATTTGCTTTGATTTTTGATATTTTATGCACAGTATATTAAATATAATTACTGTAGTTTTTGATAGTTTACAGTATATATAACACATATTTGGTGTACTTTTTGATATTTTATGTACAGTATGTAGTATATATTTACTGTACATTTTGATATTTTATTTACAGTATATAAAATGTATTTGGTGTACTTTTAGTTAATATTATACGTACAATATATGAAATATATTTACTGTACTTTTTGATATTTTACGTACAGTATATAAGATATATTTGGTGTCCTTTGATATTTTATGTAAATTATATAATATATATTTGGTGTAGTTTGTGATATTTTACATAGGGTGTGTAAGATATATTTACTGTATTTTTGATATCTTATTTACAGTATATAATATACATTTCGTGTAATTTTTGATAATTTATGTACAGTATATTAAATATAATTACTGTAGTTTTTATACTTTATTTACAGTATATATAACACATGTTTGGTGTACTATTTGATATTTTATGTACAGTATGTAATATATATTTACTGTACTATTGGATATTTTATTAACAGTATATAAAATGTATTTGGTGTAGTTTTAGTTAATATTATATGTACAATATATGAAATATATTTACTGTACTTTTTGATATTTTATGTACAGTATATAATATATATTTCGTGACCTTTTGATATTTAATGTAAATTATATAATATATATTTGGTGTAGATTTTGATATTTTACATAGGGTGTGTCATATATATTTACTGTCCTTTTTAATATTTTATTTACAGTATATAATGTACATTTGGTGTAATTTTTGATATTTTATATACAGTATATTAAATATAATTACTGTAGTTTTTGATAGTTTATTTACAGTATATATAACACATATTTGGTGTACTTTTTGATATTTTATGTACAGTATGTAATATACATTTACAGTACTTTTTGATATTTTATTCACAGTATATAAAATGTATTTGGTGTACTTTTAGTTAATATTGTATGTACAATATATGAATTATATTTACTGTACTTTTTGATATTTTATGTACAGTATATAATATATATTTGGTGTCCTTTTGTTATTTTTTGTAAATTATATAATATGTATTTGGTGTAGTTTTTGATATTTTACATAGGGTGTGTAGTATATATTTACTGTCTTTTTGATATTTTATTTACAGTATATAATATACATTTGGTGTAATTTTTATTTTATGTACAGTATATTAAATATAATTACTGTAGTTTTTGATAGCTTATTTACAGTATCTATAACACATATTTGGTGTACTTTTTGATATTTTATGTAGTGTATGTAATATATATTTACTGTAATTTTTGATATTTTATTTCCAGTATATAAAATATATTTGGTGTACTTTTAGTTAATATTATATATACAATATATGAAATATAATTACTGTAGTTTTTGATAGTTTATTTAATGTATATATAACACATATTTGGTGTACTTCTTGATATTTTATGTACTGTATGTAATATATATTTACTGTACTATTTGATATTTTATTTACAGTATATAAAATGTATTTGGTGTACTTTATTTAATATTATATGTACAATATATGAAATATATTTACTGTACTTTTTGATATTTTATGTATGGTGTATAAGATATATTTGGTGACCATTTGATATTTTATGTAAATTATATAATATATATTTCGTGTAGTTTTTGATATTTTACATAGGGTGTGTAGTATATATTTACTGTCCTTTTTGATGTTTTATTTACTGTATATAATATACACTTGGTGTAATTTTTGATATTTTCTGTACAGTATATTAAATATAATTACTGTTGTTTATGATAGTTTATTTACAGTATATATAAAATGTATTTGGTGTACTTTTAGTTAATATTATATGTACAATATATGAAATATATTTACTGTATTTTTGATATTTTATGTACAGTATATATGTTATATTTGGTGTACTTTTGATATTTTATGTAAATTATATAATATATATTCGGTGTAGTTTTTGATATTTTAAAGAGAGTTTAATATATATTTACTGAACTATTTGATATTTTATTTACAGTATATAATATACATTTGGTGTAATTTTTGATATTATATGTACAGTATATTAAATATAATTACTGTAATTTTTGATAGTTTATTTACCCTATGTATAACACATATTTGGTGTACTTTTTGATATTTTATGTAGTGTATGCAATATATATTTACTGTATTTTTTATCTTTTATTTACAGTATATAAAATGTGTTTGGTGTACTTTTAGTTAATATTATGTGTACAATATATGAAATATATTTACTGTACTTTTTGATATTTTATATAGAGTATATAAGATATATTTGGTGTCCTTTTGATATTTTATGTAAATTATATAATATATATTTGGTGTAGTTTCTGATATTTTACATAGTGTGTGTAGTATATATTTACTGTCCTTTTTGATATTTTATTTACAGTATATAATTTACAGTTGGTGTAATTTTTGATAATTTATATTGCGTACATTGAATATAATTACTGTAGTTTTTGATAATTACAGTATATATAACACATATTTGGTGTACAGTTTGATATTTTATGTACAGTATGTAATATATATTTACTGTGATTTTTGATATTTTATTTACAGTATATAAAATGTATTTGGTGTACTTTTAGTTAATATTATATGTACAATATATGAAATATATTTACTGTAGTTTTTTTTATTTTACGTACATTATATAAGATATATTTGGTGTCCATCCGATATTTTTTGTAAATTATATAATATATATTTGGTGTAAATTTGGATATTTTACATAGGGTGTGTAATTTATATTTACTGTATTTTGGATATTTTATTTACAGTATATAATATACATTTGGTGTAATTTTTGATATTTTATGTACAGTATATTGAATATAATTACTGTAGTATTTGATAGTTTATTTACAGTATATATAACACATATTTGGTGTACTTTTTGATATTTTATGTACAGTATGTAATATATTTACTGTACATTTTGATATTTTATTTACAGTATATAAAATGTATTTCGTGTACTTTTAGATAATATTATATGTACAATATATGAAATATATTTACTGTACATTTTGATATATCATGTACAGTATTTAAGATATATTTGGTGTCCTTTTGATATTTTATGTAAATTATATAATATATATTTGGTTTAGTTTATGATATTTTACATAGGGTGCGTAATACAGATTTACTGTCCTTTTTCATATTTTATTTAGAGTATATGATATACATTTGGTGTAATTTTTGATATTTTACATACAGTATAATAAATGTAATTACTGTAGATTTTGATAGTTTATTTACAGTATACATAACACATATTTGGTGTACTTTTTGATATTTTATGTACAGTATGTAATATATATTTACTGTACTTTTTGATAATTTATTTACACTATATAAAATATATTTGGTGTACTTTTACTTAATATTATATGTACAATATATGAAATATACTTACTGTACTTTTTGATATTTTATGTACAGTATATAAGATATATTTGGTGTACTTTTAATATTTTTTGTAAATTATATAATATATATTTGATGTAGTTTTTGATATTTTACATAGGGTGTAATATATATTTTCTGTCCTTTTTGATATTTTATTAACGGTATATAATATATATTTGGTGTAATTTTTGATATTTTATGTACAGTATATTAAATATAATTACTGTAGTTTTTGATAATTACAGTATATATAACACATATTTGGTGTACTTTTTGATATTTTATGTACAGTATGTAATATGTATTTACTGTAATTTTTGATATTTTATTTACAGTATATAAAATGTATTTGGCGTACTTTTAGTTAATATTATATGTACAATATATGAAATATATTTACTGTAGTTTTTGATATTTTACGTACAGTATATAAGATATATTTGGTGTCCTTCCGATATTTTTTGTAAATTATATAATATATATTTGGTGTAATATTTGATATTTTACATAGGGTGTGTAATATATATTTACTATATTTTGGATATATTATTTACACTATATAATGTACATTTGGAGTAATTTTTGATATTTTATGTATAGTATATTAAATATAATTTCTGTAGTTTTTCATAGCTTATTTACAGTATATATAACACATATTTGGTGTACTTTTTTATATTTTATGTACTGTATGTAATATATATTTACTGTACTTTTTGATATTTTATTTACAGTATATAAAATGTATTTGGTGTACTTTTAGTTAATATTATATGTACAATATATGAAATATATTTACTGTACATTTTGATATTTTATGTACAGTATATAAGATATATTTGGTGTCCTTCTGATATTTATTGTAAGTTATATAATATATATTTGGTGTAGTTTTTGATATCTTACATAGTGTGTGTCATATATATTCACTGTCCTTTTTGATATTTTATTTACGGTATAAAATATACATTTGGTGTGATTTTTGATATTTTATGTACAGTAAATTAAATATAATTACTGTGGTTTTTGATAGTTTACAGTATATATAACACATATTTGGTGTACTTTTTGATATTTTATGTACAGTATGTAATATATATTTACTGTAATTTTTGATATTTTATTTACCCTACATAAAATGTATTTGGTGTACTTTTAGTTAATATTATATGTACAATATATGAAATATATTTACTGTACTTTTTGATATTTTATGTACAGTATATAAGATATATTTGGTGTCCTTTTGATATTTTATGTAAATTATGTAATATATATTTGGTGTAGTTTGTGATATTTTACATTGGGTGTGTAATATATATTTACTGTATTTTTGATATCTTATTTACAGTATATAATATACATTTGGTGTAATTTTTGATATTTTATGTACAGTATGTTAAATATAATTACTGTAGTTTTGATAGTTTATTTACAGTATATATAACACATATTTGGTGTACTTTTTGATATTTTATGTACAGTATGTAATATATATTTAGTGTAATTTTTGATATTTTATTTACTGTATATCAAATGTATTTGGTGTACTTTTAGTTAATAATATATGTACAATATATGAAATATATATACTGTACTTTTTGATATTTTATGTACAGTATTTGGTGTACTTTTTGATATTTTATGTACAGTATGTAATATATATTTACTGTAATTTTTGATATTTTATTTACAGTATATAAAATGTATTTGCTGTACTTCTAGTTAATATTATATGTACAATATATGAAATATATTCACTGTAGTTTTTGATATTTTACGTACAGTATATAAGATATATTTGGTTTCTTTCCGATATTTTTTGTAAATTATATAATATATATTTGGTGTAAATTTGGATATTTTACATAGGGTGTGTAATATATATTTACTGTATTTTGGATATTTTGTTTACACCATATAATGTACATTTGGAGTAATTTTTGATATTTTATGTACAGTATATTGAATATAATTACTGTAGTTTTTGATAGTTTATTTACAGTATATATAACACATATTTGGTGTACTTTTTGATATTTTATGTACAGTATGTAATATATATTTACTGTACCTTTGATATTTTATTTACAGTATATAAAATGTATTTGGTATACTTTTAGTTAATATTATATGTACAATATATGAAATATATTTACTGTAGATTTTGATATTTTACGTACAGTATATAGGATATATTTGGTGTCCTTCCGATATTTTTTGTAAATTATATAATATACATTTGGTGTAATTTTTTATATTTTACATAGGGTGTGTAAAATATATTTACTGTATTTTGGATATATTATTTTTTCTATATAATGTACATTTGGAGTAATTTTTGACATTTTATGTACAGTATATTAAATATAATTACTGTAGTTTTTGATAGTTTATTTACAGTATATATAACACATATTTGGTGTACTTTTTGATATTTTATGTACAGTATGTAATATATACTTACTGTACTTTTTGACATTTTATTTACAGTATATAAAATGTATTTGGTGTACTTTTAGTTAATATTATATGTACAATATATGAAATATATTTACTGTACTTTTTGATATTTTATGTACAGCATATAAGATATATTTGGTGTCCTTTTGATATTTATTGTAAATTATATAATATATATTTGGTGTAGTTTTTGATATTTTACATAGTGTGTGTCATATATATTCATTGTCCTTTTTGATATTTTATTTACAGTATATAATATACATTTGGTGTGATATTTGATATTTTATGTAAAGTATATTAAATATAATTATTGTAGTTTTTGATAGTTTACAGTATATATAACACATATTTGGTGTACTTTTTGATATTTTATGTACAGTATGTAATATATATTTACTGTAATATTTGGTATTATATTTACAGTATATCAAATGTATTTGGCGTACTTTTAGTTAATAATATATGTACAATATATGAAATATATATAATGTACTTTTTGATATTTTATATACAGTATATAATATATATTTGGTGTCCTTTTGATATTTTATGTAAATTATAAAATATATATTTGGTGTAGTTTTTGATATTTTACATAGTATGTGTCATATATATTCACTGTCCTTTTTGATAATTTATTTACAGTATATAATATACATTTGGTTTGATTTTTGATATTTTATGTACAGCATATTATATATAATTACTGAAGTTTTTGATAGTTTACAGTATATATAACACATATTTGGTGTACTTTTTGATATTTTATGTACAGTATGTAATATATATTTACTGTAATTTTTGATACTTTATTTACAGTATATAAAATGTATTTGGTGTAATTTTAGTTAATATTATATGTACAATATATGTAATATATTTACTGTAGTTTTTGATATTTTACGAACAGTATATAAGATATATTTGGTGTCCTTCTGATATTTTTTGTAAATTATATAATATATATTTGGTGTAAATTTGGATATTTTACATAGGGTGTGTAATATATATTTACTGTATTTTCGATATTTTATTTAAACCATATAATGTACATTTGGAGTAATTTTTGATAATTTATGTACAGTATACAGAATATATTTACTGTAGTTTTTGACAGTTTATTTACAGTATATATAACACATATTTGGTGTACTTTTTGATATTTTATGTACAGTATGTAGTATATATTTACTGTACATTTTGATATTTTATTTACAGTATATAAAATGTATTTGGTGTACTTTTAGTTAATATTATATGTACAATATATGAAATATATTTACTGAACTTTTTGATATTTCATGTACAGTATATAAGATATATTTGGTGTCCTTTTGATACTTTATGTAAATTATATAATATATATTTGGTGTAGTTTTTGATATTTTACATAGGTTGTGTCATATATATTTACTGTCATTTTTGATATTTTATTTACTGTATATAATATACATTTGGTGTAATTTTTGATATTTTATGAACAGTATATTAAATATAATTACTGTGGTTTTTGATAGTTTATTTACAGTATATATAACACATATTTGGTGTACTTTTTGATATTTTATGTACAGTATGCAATATAAATTTACTGTAATTTTTGATATTTTATTTACAGTATATAAAATGTATTTGGTGTAATTTTAGTTAATATTATATGTACAATATATGAAATATATTTACTGTACTTTTTGATATTTTATGTAGAGTATATAAGATATATTTGGTGTCCTTTTGATATTTATTGTAAATTATACAATATATATTTGGTGTAGTTTTTGATATTTTACATAGTGTGTGTCATATATATTCACTGTCCTTTTTGATATTTTATTTACGGTATATAATATACATTTGCTTTGATTTTTGATATTTTATGCACAGTATATTAAATATAATTACTGTAGTTTTTGATAGTTTACAGTATATATAACACATATTTGGTGTACTTTTTGATATTTTATGTACAGTATGTAGTATATATTTACTGTACATTTTGATATTTTATTTACAGTATATAAAATGTATTTGGTGTACTTTTAGTTAATATTATACGTACAATATATTAAATATATTTACTGTACTTTTTGATATTTTACGTACAGTATATAAGATATATTTGGTGTCCTTTGATATTTTATGTAAATTATATAATATATATTTGGTGTAGTTTGTGATATTTTACATAGGGTGTGTAAGATATATTTACTGTATTTTTGATATCTTATTTACAGTATATAATATACATTTCGTGTAATTTTTGATAATTTATGTACAGTATATTAAATATAATTACTGTAGTTTTTATACTTTATTTACAGTATATATAACACATGTTTGGTGTACTATTTGATATTTTATGTACAGTATGTAATATATATTTACTGTACTATTGGATATTTTATTTACAGTATATAAAATGTATTTGGTGTAGTTTTAGTTAATATTATATGTACAATATATGAAATATATTTACTGTATTTTTGATATTTTATGTACAGTATATAAGATATATTTGGTGTCCTTCTGATATTTTATGTAAATTATATAATATATATTTGGTGTAGTTTGTGATATTTTACATAGGGTGTGTAATATATATTTACTGTACTTTTTGATATCTTATTTACCGTATATAATATACATTTGGTGTAATTTTTGATATTTTATGTACAGTATATTAAATATAATTACTGTAGTTTTTGATAGTTTATTTACAGTATATATAACACATATTTGGTGTACTTTTTGCAATTTTAGGTACAGTATGTAATATATATTTACTGTAATTTTTGATTTTTTATTTACAGTATATAAAATGTATTTGGTGTACTCTTAGTTAATATTATACGTACAATATATGAAATATATTTACTGTACATTTTGATATTTTATGTACAGTATATAAGGTATATTTTGTGTCCTTTTGATATTTTATGTAATTTATATAATATATATTTGGTGTAGTCTGTGATATTTTACATAGGGTGTGTAATATATATTTACTGTCCTTTTTGATATTTTATTTAAAGTAAATAATATACATATGGTGTAATTTTTGATATTTTATATACAGTATATTAAATATAATTACTGTAGTTTTTGATAGTTTATTTACAGTATATATAACTCATATTTGGTGTACTTTTTGATATTTTATGTACAGTATGTAATATATATTTACTGAAATTTTTTATATTTTATTTATAGTATAAAAAATGTATTTGGTGTACATTTAGTTTATATTATATATACAATATATGAAATATATTTACTGTACATTTTGATATTTTATGTACAGTATATAAGGTATATTTGGTGTCCTTTTGTTATTTTCTTTAAATTATATAATATATATTTGGTGTAGTTTGTGATATTTTACATAGGGTGTGTAATATATATTTACTGTACTTGATATTTTATTTACAGTAAATAATATACATTTGGTGTAATTTTTGATATTTTAATTACATTATATTAAATATAATTACAGTAGCTTTTGATAGTTTATTTACAGTATATATAACACATATTTGGTGTACTTTTTGATATTTTATGTACAGTATGTAATATATATTTACTGTACTTTTTGATATTTAATTTACAGTATATTCAATGTATTTGGTGTACTTTTAGTTAATATTATATGTACAATATATGAAATATATTTACTGTATTTTTGATATTTTATGTACAGTATATAAGATATGTTTGGTGTCCTTTTGATATTTTATGTAAATTATATAAAATATATTTGGTGTAGATTGTGATATTTTACATATTGTGTGTAATATATATTTACTGTACTTTTTGATATTTTATTTACAGTAAATAACGTACATTTGGTGTAATTTTTGATATTTCATGTACAGTATATTAAATACAATTACTGTAGTTTTGATAGTTTATTTAGAGTATATATTACACATATTTGGTGTACTTTTTGATGATTTATGTACAGTATGTAATATATATTTACTGTAATATTTGATATTTTATTTACAGTATATAAAATGTATTTGGTATACTTTTAGTTAATATTATATGTACAATATATGAAATATATTTACTGTAGATTTTGATATTTTACGTAGAGTATATAGGATATATTTGGTGTCCTTCCGATATTTTTTGTAAATTATATAATATACATTTGGTGTAATTTTTTATATTTTACATAGGGTGTGTAATATATATTTACTGTATTTTGGATATATTATTTTTTCTATATAATGTACATTTGGAGTAATTTTTGACATTTTATGTACAGTATATTAAATATAATTACTGTAGTTTTTGATAGTTTATTTACAGTATATATAACACATATTTGGTGTACTTTTTGATATTTTATGTACAGTATGTAATATATACTTACTGTACTTTTTGATATTTTATTTACAGTATATAAAATGTATTTGGTGTACTTTTAGTTAATATTATATGTACAATATATGAAATATATTTACTGTACTTTTTGATATTTTATGTACAGCATATAAGATATATTTGGTGTCCTTTTGATATTTATTGTAAATTATATAATATATATTTGGTGTAGTTTTTGATATTTTACATAGTGTGTGTCATATATATTCATTGTCCTTTTTGATATTTTATTTACAGTATATAATATACATTTGGTGTGATTTTTGATATTTTATGTAAAGTATATTAAATATAATTATTGTAGTTTTTGATAGTTTACAGTATATATAACACATATTTGGTGTACTTTTTGATATTTTATGTACAGTATGTAATATATATTTACTGTAATATTTGGTATTATATTTACAGTATATCAAATGTATTTGGCGTACTTTTAGTTAATAATATATGTACAATATATGAAATATATATAATGTACTTTTTGATATTTTATATACAGTATATAATATATATTTGGTGTCCTTTTGATATTTTATGTAAATTATAAAATATATATTTGGTGTAGTTTTTGATATTTTACATAGTATGTGTCATATATATTCACTGTCCTTTTTGATAATTTATTTACAGTATATAATATACATTTGGTTTGATTTTTGATATTTTATGTACAGCATATTATATATAATTACTGAAGTTTTTGATAGTTTACAGTATATATAACACATATTTGGTGTACTTTGATATTTTATGTACAGTATGTAATATATATTTACTGTAATTTTTGATACTTTATTTACAGTATATAAAATGTATTTGGTGTAATTTTAGTTAATATTATATGTACAATATATGTAATATATTTACTGTAGTTTTTGATATTTTACGAACAGTATATAAGATATATTTGGTGTCCTTCTGATATTTTTTGTAAATTATATAATATATATTTGGTGTAAATTTGGATATTTTACATAGGGTGTGTAATATATATTTACTGTATTTTCGATATTTTATTTAAACCATATAATGTACATTTGGAGTAATTTTTGATAATTTATGTACAGTATATTGAATATATTTACTGTAGTTTTTGATAGTTTATTTACAGTATATATAACACATATTTGGTGTACTTTTTGATATTTTATGTACAGTATATAATAAATATTTACTGTACTTTTTGATATTTTATTTACACTATATAAAGTATATTTGGTGTACTTTTAGTTAATATTATATGTACAATATATGAAATATATTTACTGTAATTTTGATATTTTATGTACAGTATATAAGATATATTTGGTGTCCTTTTGATATTTTATGTAAATCATATAATATATATTTGGTGTAGATTGTAGTATTTTACATATGGTGTGTAATATATATTTACTGTACATTTTGATATTTTATTTACAGTAAATAATATACATTTGGTGTAATTTTTGATATTTTATGTACAGTATATTAAATATAATTACTGTAGTTTTTGATAGTTTATTTACAGTATATATAACACATATTTGGTGTACTTTTTGATATTTTATGTACAGTATGTAATATATATTTACTGTAATTTTTGATATTTTACTTACAGTATATAAAATGTATTTGGTGTACTTTTAGTTAATATTATATGTACAATATTTGAAATATATTTACTGTAAATTTTGATAATTTATGTACAGTATATATGGTATAATTGGTGTCCTTTTGATATTTTATGTAAATTATATAAGATATATTTGGTGTAGTTTGTGATATTTTACATAGGGTGTGTAATATATAATTACTGTACTTTTTGGTATTTTATTTACAGTAAATAATATACATTTTGTGTAATTTTGATATTTTATGTACAGTATATTAAATATAATTACTGTAGATTTGGCAGTTTATTAACAGTATATATAACACATATTTGGTGTACTTTTTGATATTTTATGTACAGTATGTAATATATATTCACTGTAATTTTTGATAATTTATTTACACTATATAAAATATATTTGGTGTACTTTTCGTTAATATTATATGTACAATATATGAAATATATTTAATGTACTTTTTGATATTTTATGTACAGTATATAAGATATATTTGGTGTCCTTTTGATATTTTATGTAAATTATATAATATATATTTGGCGTAGATTGTGATATTTTACATATGGTGTGTAATATATATTTACTGTACATTTTGATATTTTATTTACAGTGAATAACATACATTTGGTGTAATTTTTGATATTTTATGTACAGTATATTAAATATAATTACTGTAGTTTTTGATAGTTTATTTACAGTATATATAACACATATTTGGTTTACTTTTTGATATTTTATGTACAGTATGTAATATATATGTACTGTAATTTTTGATATTTTATTTACAGTATATAGAATGTATTTGGTGAACTTTTAGTTAATATTATATGTACAATATACGAAATATATTTACTGTACATTATGATATTTTATGTACAGTATATAAGGTATATTTGGTGTCCTTTTGATATTTTAAGTAAATTATATAATATATATTTGGTGTAGTTTGTGATATTTTACATAGGGTGTGTAATATATATTTACTGTAATTTTTGGTATTTTATTTACAGTAAATAATATACATTTGGTGTAATTTTTGATATTTTATGTACAGTATATTAAATATAATTACTGTAGTTTTTGATAGTTTATTTACAGTATATATAACAGATATTTGGAGTACTTTTTGATATTTTATGTACAGTATGTAATATATATTCACTGTAATTATTGATATTTTATTTACACTATATAAAATGTATTTGGTGTACTCTTAGTTAATAGTATATGTACAATGTATGAAATATATTTACTGTAGCTTTTGATATTTTATGTACTGTATATAAGATATATTTGGTGTCCTTTTGATATTTTATGTAAATTATATAATATATATTTGGTGTAGTTTTTGATATTTTACATAGTGTGTGTCATATATATTTACTGTCCTTTTTGATATTTTATTTACAGTATATAATATACATTTGGTGTAATTTTTGGTATTTTATATACAGTATATTATATATAATTGCTGTAGATTTTGATAGTTTATTTACAGTATATATAACACATATTTGGTGTACTTTTTTATATTTTATGTAGTGTATGTAATATATGTTTACTGTACTTTTTGATATTTTATTTACAGTATATAAATGTATTCGGTGTACTTTTAGTTAATATTATATATACAATATATGAAATATATTTACTGGACGTTTTGATATTTTATGTAGAGTGTATATGGTATATTTGGTGTCCTTTTGATATTTTATGTAAATTATATAATATATATTTGGTGTAGTTTGTGATATTTTACATAGGGTGCGTAATATATATTTACTGTACTTTTTGATATTTTATTTACAGTAAATAATATACTTTTGGTGTAATTTTTGATATTTTATTTACTGTATATTAAATATAATTACTGTAGTTTTTGATAGCTTATTTACAGTATATATGATACATATTTGGTGTACTTTTTGATATTGTATGTACAGTATGTAATATATATTTACTGTACTTTTGATATTTTATTTACAGTACATAAAATGTATTTGGTGTACTTTTAGTTAATATTTTATGTACAATATATGAAATATATTTACTGAAGGTTTGATATTTTATGTAGAGTATATAAGATACATTTGGTGTCTTTTTGATATTTTATGTAAATTATATAATATATATTTTTAGTTTTTGATATTTTACATAGAATGTAATATATATTTACTGTCCTTTTTCATATTTTACTTACAGTATATAATTTACGTTTGGTTTAATTTTTGATATTTTATGTACAGTATATTAAATAAAATTACTGTAGTTTTTGATAGTTTATTTACAGTATATATAACACATATTTGGTGTACTTTTTGATATTTGATGTAGACTATGTAATATATATTTACTGTACTTTTTGATATTTTATTTACAGTATATAAAATGTATTTGCTCTAATTTTAGTTAATATATGTACAATACATGAAATACATTTACTGTACATTTAGATATTTTATGTACACTATATAAGATATATTTGGTGTCCTTTTGATATTTTATGTAAATTATATAATATATATTTAGTGTAGTTTGTGATAATTTACATAGGGTGTGTAATATATATTTACTGTACTTTTTGATATTTTATTTACAGTATATTATATATTTGGTGTAATTTTTTATATTTTATGTACAGTATATTAAATATAATTATTGTAGTTTTTGATAGTTTATTTATAGTATATATAACACATATTTGGTGTACTTTTCGATATTTTATGTATAGTATGTAATATATGTTTACTGAACTTTTTGATATTTTATTTACAGTACATAAAATGTATTTGGTGTACTTTTAGTTAATATTATATGCACAATATATGAAATATATTTACTGTACTTTTTGATATTTTATGTACAGTATATAAGATATATTGGTGTCTTTTTGATATTTTATATAAATGATATAATATATATTTGGTGTAGTTTTTGATATTTTAAATAGGGTGCGTAATATATATTTACTGTCCTTATTCATATTTTATTTAGAGTATATAATATACATTTGGTGTAATTTTTGATATTTTATGTACAGTATATTAAATGTAATTACTGTAGTTTTTGATACTTTATTTACAGTATATATAACACATATTTGGTGTACTTTGTGATATTTTATGTACAGTATGTAATATATATTTACTGTAATTTTTGATATTTTATTTACAGTATATAAAATGTATTTGGTGTACTTTTAGTTAATAGTATATGTACAATATATGAAATATATATACTGTAATTTTTGATATTTTATGTAAAGTATATAAGATACATTTTGTGTACTTTTGATATTTAATGTAAATTATATAATATATATTTGTATTTTTTGATATTTTACATAGAGTGTAATACATATTTACTGTCCTTTTTGATATTATATTTACAGTGTATAATATACATTTGGTGTAATTTTTGATATTTTATGTACTCTAAATTAAACATAATTACTGTAGTTTTTGATAGTTTATTTATAGTATATATAACACATATTTGATGTACTTTTTGATATATTATGTAGAGTATGTAATTTATATTTACTGTATTTTTGATATATTATTTACAGTATATAAAATGCATTTGGTGTACTTTTAGAAAATATTATATGTACAATATATGAAATATATTTACTGTACTTTTTGATATTTTATGTACATTATATAAGATATATTTGGTGTCCTTTTGATATTTTATGTAAATAATATAATATATATTTTGTGTAGTTTTTGATAATTTACATAGAGTGTTATATATATTTACTGTCCTTTTTCATTTTTTATTTAGGGTGTATAATATATATTTGGTGTAATTTTTGATATTTTATGTACAGTATATTAAATATAATTACTGTAGATTTTGTTAGTTTATTTACAGTATATATAACGCATATTTGGTGTACTTTTTGATATTTTATATACAGTATGTAATATATATTTACTGAAATTTTTGAAATTTTATTTACAGTATATAAAATGTATTTGCTGTAATTTTAGTTAATATAATATGTACAATATATGAAACATATTTACTGTTCTTTTTGATAATTTATGTACAGTATATAAGATATATTTGGTGGCCTTTTGATATTTTATGTAAATTATATAATATATATTTGGTGTAGATTTTGATATTTTACATAGGGTGTGTAATATATATTTACCGTCTTTTTGATATTTTCTTTACACTATATAATATACATTTGGTGTGATTTTTGATATTTTATGTACAGTATATTAAATATAATTACTGTAGTTTTTGATAGATTATTTAAAGTATATATAACACATATTTGTTGTACAATTTGATATTTTATGTACAATATGTAATATATATTTACTGTATATTTGATATTTTATTTACAGTATATAAAATGTATTTGGTGTACTTTTAGTTAATATTATCTGTTCAATATATGAAATATATTTACTGTACTTTTTGATATTTTATGTACAGTATATAAGATATATTTGGTGTCCTTTTGATATTTTATGTAAATTATATAATATATATTTGGTGTAGTTTTTGATATTTTACATAGTGTGTGTCATATATATTTACTGTCCTGTTTGATATTTTATTTACAGTATATAATATACATTTGGTGTAATTTTTGATATTTTATGTACAGTATATTAAATATAATTACAGTAGTTTTTGAGAGTTTATTTACAGTATATATAACACATATTTGGTGTACTATTTGATATTTTATGTACAGTATGTAACATATATTTACTGTACATTTTGATATTTTATTTACAGTATGTAAAATGTATTTGGTGTACTTTTAGTTAATATTATATGTGCAATATATGAAATATATTTACTGTACTATTTGATATTTTATGTACAGTATATAAGATATATTTTGTGTCATTTTCATATTTTATGTAAATTATATAATGTATATTTGGTGTAGTTTTTGATATTTTACATAGGGTGTGTAGTATATATTTACTGTCTTTTTGATATATTATTTACAGTATATATTATACATTTGGTGTAATTTTTGGCATTATATATACAGTATATTAAATATAATTACTGTAGATTTTCATAGTTTATTTACAGTATATATGACACATATTTGGTGTACTTTTTGGTATTTTATGTACATTATGTAATATATATTTACTGTACTTTTTGATAGTTAATTTACAGTATATAAAATGTATTTGGTGTACTTTTAGTTAATATTATATATACAATATATGAAATATATTTACTGTACCTTTTGATATTTTATGTACAGTATATAAGATATATTTGGTGTCCTTTTGATATTTTATGTAAATTATATAATATATATTTGTTGTAGTTTTTGATATTTTACATAGTGTGTGTCATATATATTTACAGTCCTGTTTGATATTTTATTTACAGTATATAATATACATTTGCTGTAATTTTTGATATTTTATGTACAGTATATTAAATATAATTACTGTAGTTTTTGATAGTTTATTTACAGTATATATAACACATATTTGGTGTACTTTTTGATATTTTATGTACAGTATGTAATATATATTTACTGTACATTTTGATATTTTATTTACAGTATATAAAATGTATTTGGTGTACTTTTAGTTAATATTATATGTACAATATATGAAATACATTTACTGTACCTTTGATATTTTATGTACTGTATATAAGATATATTTGGTGTCCTTTTGATATTTTATGTAAATTATATAATATATATTTGGTGTAGTTATTGATATTTTACATAGTGTGTGTCATATATACTTACTGTCCTGTTTGATATTTTATTTACAGTATATAATATACATTTGGTGTAATTTTTGATATTTTATGTACAGTATATTAAATATAATTACAGTAGTTTTTGAGAGTTTATTTACAGTATATATAACACATATTTGGTGTACTATTTGATATTTTATGTACAGTATGTAATATATATTTACTGTACATTTTGATATTTTATTTACAGTATATAAAATGTATTTGGTGTACTTTTAGTTAATATTATATGTACAATATATGAAATATATTTACTGTACTTTTTGATATTTTATGTACAGTATATAAGATATATTTTGTGTCATTTTCATATTTTATGTAAATTATATAATGTATATTTGGTGTAGATTTTGATATTTTACATATGGTGTGTAGTATATATTTACTGTCTTTTTGAAATATTATTTACAGTATATATTATACATTTGGTGTAATTTTTGGCATTATATGTACAGTATATTAAATATAATTACTGTAGATTTTCATAGTTTATTTACAGTATATATGACACATATTTGGTGTACTTTTTGGTATTTTATGTACATTATGTAATATATATTTACTGTACTTTTTGATATTTAATTTACAGTATATAAAATGTATTTGGTGTACTTTTAGTTAATATTATATATACAATATATGAAATATATTTACTGTACTTTTTGATATTTTATGTACAGTGTGTAAGTTATATTTGGTGTCCTTTTGATATTTTATGTAAATTATATAATATATATTTGTTGTAGTTTTTGATATTTTATATAGTGTGTGTCATATATATTTACTGTCCTGTTTGATATTTTATTTACAGTATATAATATACATTTGCTGTAATTTTTGATATTTTATGTACAGTATATTAAATATAATTACTGTAGTTTTTGATAGTTTATTTACAGTATATATAACACATATTTGGTGTACTTTTTGATATTTTATGTACAGTATGTAATATATATTTACTGTACATTTTGATATTTTATTTACAGTATATAAAATGTATTTGGTGTACTTTTAGTTAATATTATATGTACAATATATGAAATATATTTACTGTACCTTTGATATTTTATGTACAGTATATAAGATATATTTGGTGTCCTTTTGATATTTTATGTAAATTATATAATATATATTTGGTGTAGTTTTTGATATTTTACATAGGGTGTGTAGTATATATTTACTGTCTTTTTGATATTTTATTTGCAGTATATATTATACATTTGGTGTAATTTTTGGCATTTTATGTACAGTATATTAAATATAATTACTGTAGATTTTGATAGTTTATTTACAGTATATATAACACATATTTGGTGTACTTTTTGATATTTTATGAACCGTATGTAATATATATTTACTGTACTTTTTGATATTTAATTTACAGTATATAAAATGTATTTGGTGTACTTTTAGTTTATATTATTTGTACAATATATGAAATATATTTACTGTACTTTTTGATACTTTATGTACAGTATATAAAATATGTTTGGTGTCCTTTTGATATTTTATGTAAATTATATAATATATATTTGGTGTAGTTTTTGATGTTTTACATAGTGTGTGTCATATATATTTACTGTCCTGTTTGATATTTTATTTACAGTATATAATATACATTTGGTGTAATTTTTGATATTTTATGTACAGTATATTAAATATAATTACTGTAGTTTTTGATAGTTTATTTACAGTATATATAACACATATTTGGTGTACTTTTTGATATTTTAAATACAGTATGTGAAATATATTTACTGTACATTTTGATAGTTTATTTACAGTGTATAAAATGTGTTTGGTGTACTTTTAGTTAATATTATATGTACAATATATGAAATATATTTACTTTACTTTTTGATATTTTATGTACAGTATATAAGATATATTTGGTGTCCTTTTGATATTTTATGTAAATTATATAATATATATTTGGTGTTGTTTTTGATATTTTACATAGTGTGTGTCATATATATTTACTGTCCTGTTTGATATTTTATTTACAGTGTATAATATACATTTGGTGTAATTTTTGATATTTTATGTACAGTATATTAAATATAATTACAGTAGTTTTTGAGAGTTTATTTACAGTATATATAAAACATATTTGGTGTACTTTTTGATATTTTATGTACAGTATGTAATATATATTGACTGTACATTTTGATATTTTACTTACAGTATATAAAATGTATTTGGTGTAATTTTAGTTAGTATTATATGTGCAATATATGAAATATATTTACTGTATCTTTGATATTTTATGTACAGTATATAAGATATATTTGGTGTCCTTTAGATATTTTATATAAATTATATCATATATATTTGGTGTAGTTTTTGATATTTTACATAGAGTGTAATATATATTTACTGTACTTTTGATATTTTATTTACAGTATATTATATACATGAGGTGTAATTTTTGATATTTTATGTACAGTATATTAAATATAATTACTGTAGTTTTTGATAGTTTATTTACAGAATATAAAACACATATTAGGTGTACTTTTTGATATTTTATGTACAGTATGTAATATATATTTACTGTATTTTTGATATTTTCTTTACAGTATATAAAATGTATTTGGTGTACTTTTAGTTAATATTATGTGTACAATATATAAAACATATTTAGTGTACTTTTTGATATTTTATGTACAGTATATAATATATATTTGGTGTCCTTTTGATATTTTATGTGCATTATATAATATATATTTGGTGTAGTTTTTGATATTTTACATAGGGTGTGTAATATATATTTACTGTAATTTTTGATATTTTATTTACAGTAAATAATATAGATTTGGTGTAATTTTTGATATTTTATGTACAGTATATTAAATATAATTACTGTATTTTTTGATAGTTTATTTACAGTATATATAACACATATTTGGTGTAGTTTTTGATATTTTATGTACAGTATGTAATATATATTTACTGTAATTTTTGATAATTTATTTACAGTATACGAAATGTATTTGGTGTACTTTTAGTTAATAATATATGTACAATATATGAAATATATATACTGTAATTTTTGATATTTTATCTACAGTATTTAAGATATATTTGGTGACCTTTTAATATTTTATGTAAAGTATATAATATATATTTGATGTAGTTTTTGATATTTTACATAGGGTGAGTAGTATATATTTACTGTCATTTTTTATATTTTATTTACACCATATAATTTAAATTTGGTGTAATTTTTGATATTTTATATACAGTACATTGAATATAATTAATGTAGTTTTTGATATTTACAGTATATATAACACATATGTGGTGTACTTTTTCATATTTTATGTACAGTATGTAATATATATTTACTGTAATTTTTGCTAATTTACGTACTGTATAGAAAATGTATTTGGTGTACTTTTAGTTAATATTATATGTGCAATATATGAAACATATATACTGCACTTTTTGATATTTTTTGTACAGTATATAAGATATATTTGGTGTCCTTTTGATATTTTATGTAAATTATATAATATATATTTGGTGTAGTTTTTGATATTTTACATAGTGTGTGTAATATATATTTAGCGTCCTTTTTGATATTTTCTTTACACTATATAATATACATTTTGTGTAATTTTTGATATTTTATGTACAGTATATTAAATATAATTACTGTAGTTTTTGATATTTTATTTACTGTATATATAACACATATTTGGTGTACATTTTGATATTTTATGTACAGTATGTAATATATATTTACTGTACTTTTTGATATTTTATTTACAGTATATAAAATGTATTTGGTGTACTTTTAGTTAATATTCTATGTACAATATATGAAATATATTTACTCTACTATTTGATATATTATGTACATTATATAATATATATTTGGTGTCCTTTTGATATTTTATGTAAATTATATAATATATATTTGGTGTAGTTCTTGATATTTTACATAGGGTGTGTCATATATATTTACTGTCTTTTTTATATTTTATTTACAGTATATAATATACATTTGTTGTAATTTTTGATATTTTATGTACAGTATATTAAATATATTTACTGTAGTTTTTGATAGTTTATTTACAGTACATATAACACATATTTGGTGTGCTTTTTGATATTTTATGTACAGTATGTAATATATATTTACTGTACTTTTTGATATTTTATTTACACTATATAAAATGTATTGGGTGTACTTTTAGATAATATTATATGTACAATATATGAAACATATTTACTGTACTTTTGATATTTTATGTACAGTATATAAGATATATTTGGTGTCCTTATGATATTTTATGTAAATTATATAATATATATTTGGTGTAGCTTTTGATATTTTACATAGGGTGTGTAATATATATTTATTGTTATTTTGGATATTTTATTTACAGTACATAATATACATTTGGTGTAATTTTTGATATTTTATGTACAGTACATTAAATATAATTACAGTAGTTTTTGATAGTTTATTTACAGTATATATGACACGTATTTGGTGTACTTTTTGATATTTTATGTACAGTATGTAATATATATTTACTGTACTTTTTTATATTTTATTTACACTATGTAAAATGTATTTTGTTTACTTTTAGTTAATATTATATGTACAATATATGAAATATATTTACTGTACTTTTTGATATTTTATGTACAGTATATAAGAAATATTTGGTGTACTTTGATATTTTATGTAAATTATATAATATATATTTGGTGTAGTTTTTGATATTTTACATATGGTGTGTAATATATATTTACTGTAATTATTGATATTTTATTTACAGTATATAATATACATTTGGTGTAATTTTTGATATTTATGTACTCTAAATTAAAAATAATTACTGTAGTTTTTGATAGTTTATTTACAGTATATATAACACATATTTGTTGTACTTTTTGATATATTATGTAGAGTATGTAATTTATATTTACTGTATTTTTGATATATTATTTACAGTATATAAAATGTATTTGGTGTACTTTTAGTAAATATTATATGTACAATATATGAAATATATTTACTGTACTTTTTGATATTTTATGTACATTATATAAGATATATGTGGTGTCCTTTTGATATTTTATGTAAATTATATAATATATAGTTTGTGTAGTTTTTGATAATTTACATAGAGTGTAATATATATTTACTGTCTTTTTTCATATTTTATTTAGGGTATATGATATATATTTGGTGTAATTTTTGATATTTTATGTACCGTATATTAAATATAATTACTGTAGTTTTTGATAGTTTATTTACAGTATATATAACACATATTTGGTGTACTATTTGATATATTATGTACAGTATGTAATATATATTTACTGGACTTTTTGATATTTTATTTACAGTATATAAAATGTATTTGGTGTACTTTTAGTTAATATTACATGCACAATATATCAAATATATTTACTGTACTTTTTGATATTTTATGTACAGTATATAAGATATATTTGCTGTCCTTTTGATATTTTATGTAAATTATATAACATATATTTGGTGTAGTTTTTGATATTTTACATAGTGTGTGTCATATATATTTACTGTCCTGTTTGATATTTTATTTACAGTATATAATATACATTTGGTGTAATTTTTGATATTTTATGTACAGTATATTAAATATAATTACAGTAGTTTTTGAGAGTTTATTTACAGTATATATAACACATATTTGGTGTACTATTTGATATTTTATGTACAGTATGTAATATATGTTTACTGTACGTTTTGATATTTTATTTACAGTATATAAAATGTATTTGGTGTACTTTTAGTTAATATTATATGTACAATATATGAAATATATTTACTGTACTTTTTGATATTTTATGTACAATATATAAGATATATTTTGTGTCATTTTCATATTTTATGTAAATTATATAATGTATATTTTGTGTAGATTTTGATATTTTACATAGGGTGTGTAGTATATATTTACTGTCTTTTTGAAATATTATTTACAGTATATATTATACATTTGGTGTAATTTTTGGCATTATATGTACAGTATATTAAATATAATTACTGTAGATTTTCATAGTTTATTTACAGTATATATGACACATATTTGGTGTACTTTTTGGTATTTTATGTACATTATGTAATATATATTTACTGTACATTTTGATATTTTATTTACAGTATATAAAATGTATTTGGTGTACTTTTAGTTAATATTATATGTACAATATATGAAATATATTTACTGTACCTTTGATATTTTATGTAAAGTATATAAGATATATTTGGTGTCCTTTTGATATTTTATGTAAATTATATAATATATATTTGGTGTAGTTTTTGATATTTTACATAGGGTGTGTAGTATATATTTACTGTCTTTTTGATATTTTATTTGCAGTATATATTATACATTTGGTGTAATTTTTGGCATTTTATGTACAGTATATTTAATATAATTACTGTAGATTTTGATAGTTTATTTACAGTATATATAACACATATTTGGTGTACTTTTTGATATTTTATGAACCGTATGTAATATATATTTACTGTACTTCTTGATATTTAATTTACAGTATATAAAATATATTTGGTGTACTTTTAGTTAATATTATTTGTACAATATATGAAATATATTTACTGTACTTTTTGATACTTTATGTACAGTATATAAGATATGTTTGGTGTCCTTTTGATATTTTATGTAAATTATATAATATATATTTGGTGTAGTTTTTGATGTTTTACATAGTGTGTGTCATATATATTTACTGTCCTGTTTGATATTTTATTTACAGTATATAATATACATTTGGTGTAATTTTTGATATTTTATGTACAGTATATTAAATATAATTACTGTAGTTTTTGATAGTTTATTTACAGTATATATAACACATATTTAGTGTACTTTTTGATATTTTAAGTACAGTATGTAAAATATATTTACTGTACGTTTTGATAGTTTATTTACAGTGTATAAAATGTGTTTGGTGTACTTTTAGTTAATATTATATGTACAATATATGAAATATATTTACTTTACGTTTTGATATTTTATGTACAGTATATAAGATATATTTGGTGTCCTTTTGATATTTTATGTAAATTATATAATATATATTTGGTGTTGTTTTTGATATTTTACATAGTGTGTGTCATATATATTTACTGTCCTGTTTGATATTTTATTTACAGTGTATAATATACATTTGGTGTAATTTTTGATATTTTATGTACAGTATATTAAATATAATTACAGTAGTTTTTGAGAGTTTATTTACAGTATATATAAAACATATTTGGTGTACTTTTTGATATTTTATGTACAGTATGTAATATATATTGACTGTACATTTTGATATTTTATTTACAGTATATAAAATGTATTTGGTGTAATTTTAGTTAGTATTATATGTGCAATATATGAAATATATTTACTGTATCTTTGATATTTTATGTACAGTATATAAGATATATTTGGTGTCCTTTAGATATTTTATATAAATTATATCATATATATTTGGTGTAGTTTTTGATATTTTACATAGAGTGTAAAATAGATTTACTGTACTTTTGATATTTTATTTACAGTATATTATATACATGAGCTGTAATTTTTGATATTTTATGTACAGTATATTAAATATAAATACTGTAGTTTTTGATAGTTTATTTACAGTATATAAAACACATATTAGGTGTACTTTTTGATATTTTATGTACAGTATGTAATATATATTTACTGTATTTTTGATATTTTCTTTACAGTATATAAAATGTATTTGGTGTACTTTTAGTTAATATTATGTGTACAATATATAAAACGTATTTAGTGTACTTTTTGATATTTTATGTACAGTATATAATATATATTTGGTGTCCTTTTGATATTTTATGTGCATTATATAATATATATTTGGTGTAGTTTTTGATATTTTACATAGGGTGTGTAATATATATTTACTGTAATTTTTGATATTTTATTTACAGTAAATAATATAGATTTGGTGTAATTTTTGATATTTTATGTACAGTATATTAAATATAATTACTGTATTTTTTGATAGTTTATTTACAGTATATATAACACATATTTGGTGTAGTTTTTGATATTTTATGTACAGTATGTAATATATATTTACTGTAATTTTTGATAATTTATTTACAGTATACGAAATGTATTTGGTGTACTTTTAGTTAATAATATATGTACAATATATGAAATATATATACTGTAATTTTTGATATTTTATCTACAGTATTTAAGACATATTTGGTGACCTTTTAATATTTTATGTAAAGTATATAATATATATTTGATGTAGTTTTTGATATTTTACATAGGGTGAGTAGTATATATTTACTGTCATTTTTTATATTTTATTTACACCATATAATTTAAATTTGGTGTAATTTTTGATATTTTATATACAGTACATTGAATATAATTAATGTAGTTTTTGATATTTACAGTATATATAACACATATGTGGTGTACTTTTTCATATTTTATGTACAGTATGTAATATATATTTACTGTAATTTTTGCTAATTTACGTACTGTATAGAAAATGTATTTGGTGTACTTTTAGTTAATATTATATGTGCAATATATGAAACATATATACTGCGCTTTTTGATATTTTTTGTACAGTATATAAGATATATTTGGTGTCCTTTTGATATTTTATGTAAATTATATAATATATATTTGGTGTAGTTTTTGATATTTTACATAGTGTGTGTAATATATATTTAGCGTCCTTTTTGATATTTTCTTTACACTATATAATATACATTTTGTGTAATTTTTGATATTTTATGTACAGTATATTAAATATAATTACTGTAGTTTTTGATATTTTATTTACTGTATATATAACACATATTTGGTGTACATTTTGATATTTTATGTACAGTATGTAATATATATTTACTGTACTTTTTGATATTTTATTTACAGTATATAAAATGTATTTGGTGTACTTTTAGTTAATATTCTATGTACAATATATGAAATATATTTACTCTACTATTTGATATATTATGTACATTATATAATATATATTTGGTGTCCTTTTGATATTTTAGGTAAATTATATAATATATATTTGGTGTAGTTCTTGATATTTTACATAGGGTGTGTCATATATATTTACTGTCTTTTTTATATTTTATTTACAGTATATAATATACATTTGTTGTAATTTTTGATATTTTATGTACAGTATATTAAATATATTTACTGTAGTTTTTGATAGTTTATTTACAGTACATATAACACATATTTGGTGTACTTTTTGATATTTTATGTACAGTATGTAATATATATTTACTGTACTTTTTGATATTTTATTTACACTATATAAAATGTATTGGGTGTACTTTTAGATAATATTATATGTACAATATATGAAACATATTTACTGTACTTTTGATATTTTATGTACAGTATATAAGATATATTTGGTGTCCTTATGATATTTTATGTAAATTATATAATATATATTTGGTGTAGCTTTTGATATTTTACATAGGGTGTGTAATATATATTTATTGTAATTTTGGATATTTTATTTACAGTACATAATATACATTTGGTGTAATTTTTGATATTTTATGTACAGTACATTAAATATAATTACAGTAGTTTTTGATAGTTTATTTACAGTATATATGACACGTATTTGGTGTACTTTTTGATATTTTATGTACAGTATGTAATATATATTTACTGTACTTTTTATATTTTATTTACACTATGTAAAATGTATTTTGTGTACTTTTAGTTAATATTATATGTACAATATATGAAATATATTTACTGTACTTTTTGATATTTTATGTACAGTATATAAGAAATATTTGGTGTACTTTGATATTTTATGTAAATTATATAATATATATTTGGTGTAGTTTTTGATATTTTACATATGGTGTGTAATATATATTTACTGTAATTATTGATATTTTATTTACAGTATATAATATACATTTGGTGTAATTTTTGATATTTTATGTACTCTAAATTAAACATAATTACTGTAGTTTTTGATAGTTTATTTACAGTATATATAACACATATTTGATGTACTTTTTGATATATTATGTAGAGTATGTAATTTATATTTACTGTATTTTTGATATATTATTAACAGTATATAAAATGTATTTGGTGTACTTTTAGTAAATATTATATGTACAATATATGAAATATATTTACTGTACTTTTTGATATTTTATGTACATTATATAAGATATATGTGGTGTCCTTTTGATATTTTATGTAAATTATATAATATATAATTTGTGTAGTTTTTGATAATTTACATAGAGTGTAATATATATTTACTGTCTTTTTTCATATTTTATTTAGGGTATATAATATATATTTGGTGTAATTTTTGATATTTTATGTACAGTATATTAAATATGATTACTGTAGTTTTTGATAGTTTATTTACAGTATATATAACACATATTTGGTGTACTTTTTGATATTTTATGTACAGTATGTAATATATATTTACTGAAATTTTTGAAATTTTATTTACAGTATATAAAATGTATTTGCTGTAATTTTAGTTAATATAGTATGTACAATATATGAAACATATTTACTGTACTTTTTGATAATTTATGTACAGTATATAAGATATATTTGGTGGCCTTTTGATATATTATATAAATTATATAATATATATTTGGTGTAGATTTTGATATTTTACATAGGGTGTGTAATATATATTTACCGTCTTTTTGATATTTTCTTTACACTATATAATATACATTAGGTGTGATTTTTGATATTTTATGTACAGTATATTAATTATAATTACTGTAGTTTTTGATAGTTTATTTAAAGTATATATAACACATATTTGTTGTTCAATTTGATATTTTATGTACAATATGTAATATATATTTACTGTATTTTTGATATTTTATTTACAGTATATAAAATGTATTTGGTGTACTTTTAGTTAATATTATATGTACAATATATGAAATATATTTACTGTACTTTTTGATATTTTATGTACAGTATATAAGGTATATTTGGTGTCCTTTAGATATTTTATATAAATTATATCATATATATTTGGTGTAGTTTTTGATATTTTACATAGAGTGTAATATATATTTACTGTACTTTTTGATATTTTATTTACAGTATATTATATACATGAGGTGTAATTTTTGATATTTTATGTACAGTATATAAGATATATTTGCTGTCCTTTTGATATTTTATGTAAGTTATACAATATATATTTGGTGTAGTTTTTCATATTTTACATAGGGTCTGTAATATATACTTACCGTCCTTTTTGATATTTTCTTTACACTACATAATATACATGTGGAGTAATTTTTGATATTTTATGTACAGTATATTAAATATAATTACTGCAGTTTTTGATAGTTTATTTACAGTATATATAACACATATTTGGTGTACATTTGGATATTTTATGTACAGTATGTAATATATATTTACTGTAATTTTTGCTATTTTATTTACAGTATGTAAAATGTATTTGTTGTACTTTTAATTAATATTATATGTACAATATATGAAATATATTTACTCTACTCTTTGATATTTTATGTACAATATATAAGATATATTTGGTGTACTTTTGATATTTTATGTAAATTATATGATATATATTTGGTGTAGTTTGTGATATTTTACATAGCTTGTGTAATATATATTTACTGTCCTTTTTGATATTTTTTTTACAGTACATAATATACATTTGGTGTAATTTTTGATATTTTATGTACAGTATATTAAATATAATTATTGTAGTTTTTAATAGTTTATTTACAGTATATATAACACATATATGGTGTAGTTTTTGATATTTTATGTACAGTATGTAATACATATTTACTGTACTTTTGATATTTTATTTACAGTATATAAAATGTATTTGGTGTACTTTTAGTTAATATTATATTTACAATATATGAAATATATTCACTGTACTTTTTGATATTTTATGTACAGTATATAGGATATATTTGGTGTACTTTTGATATTTTATGTAAATTATATAATATATATTTGGTGTAGTTTTTGATATTTTACATAGAGTGTAATGAATATTTACTGTACATTTTCATATTTATTTTACAGTATATAATATGCATTTGGTGTAATTTTTGATATTTAATGTACAGTATATTAAACATAATTACTGTAGTTTTTGATAGTTTATTTACAGTATATATAAGACATATTTGGTGTACTTTTTGATATATTATGTAGAGCATGTAATGTATATTTACTGTACTTTTTGATATTTTATTTACAGTATATAAAATGTATTTGGTGTACTTGTAGTTAATATTATATATACAATATATGAAATATATTTTCTGTACTTTTTGATATTTTATGTAGAGTATATAAGATATATTTGGTGTCCTTTTGATATTTTATGTAAATTATATAATGTATATTTGGTGTAGTTTTTGATAATTTACATTGAGCGTAATATATATTTACTGTCGTTTTTCATATATTGTTAAGAGTATATAATACACATTTGGTGTAATTTTTGATATTTTATGTACATTATATTAAATATAATTACTGTAGTTTTTGATAGTTTATTTACAGTATATATAACACATATTTGGTGTACTTTTTGATATTTTATGTACAGTATGTAATATATATTTACGGTACTATTGGATATTTTATTTACAGTATATAAAATGTATTTGGTGTACTTTTAGTTAATATTATATGTACAATATATGAAATATATTTACTGGACTTTTTGATATTTTATGTAGAGTATATAATATCTATTTGGTGTACATTTGATATTTTATGTAAATAATAAAATATATATTTGGCGTAGTTTTTGATATTTTACAAAGTGTGTGTAATATATATTTACTGTAATTTTAGATTTTGTTTACAGTATATAGTATACATTTCGTGTAATTTTTGATATTTTATGTACAGTACATTAAATATAATTACTGTAGTATTTGATTGTTTATTCACAGTATACATAACACATATTTGGTGTACTTTTTGATATTTTATGTACAGTATGTAATATATATTTACTGTGCTTTTGGATATTTTATTTACAGTATATAAAATGTATTTGGTGTACTTTCAGTTAATATTATATGTACAATATATGAAATAGGTTTACTGTGCATTTTGATATTTTATGTACAGTATATAATATATATTCGGTGTACTTTTGATATTTTATGTAAATTATATAATTTATATCTGGCGTAGTTTTTGATATTTTACATAGAGTGTGTAATATATATTTACTGTAATTTTTGATTTTTTTTTACAGTATATAGTATACATTTCGTGTAATTTTTGATATTTTATGTACCGTATATAACATATATTTGGTGTAGTTTTGATATTTTATGTAAATTATATAACATATATTTGGTGTAGTTTTTGATATTTTACATAGAGTGTGTAATAAATATTTACTATACTACTTGATATTTTATTTACAGTATATAATATGCATTTAGTGTAATTTTTGATATTTTATGTACAGTATATTAAATATAATTACTGTAGTTTTTATAGTTTATTTACAGTATATATAACACATATTTGGTGTACTGTTTGATATTTTATCTACAGTATGTAATATATATTGACTGTACTATTGGATATTTTATTTACAATATATAAAATGTAATTGGTGTACTTTATTTAATATTATATGTACACTATATGAAATATATTTACTGTACGTTTTCATATTTTATGTACAGTATATAAAATATATTAAGTGTACTTTTGATATTTTATGTAAATTATAAAATACATTTTTGGTGTAGTTTTTGATATTTTTAATAGAATGCGCAATATATATTTACTGTAATTTTTGATATTTTATTTACAGTATATAATATACATTTTGTGTAATATTTGATATTTTATGTACAGTATATTCAATATAATTACTGTAGTTTTTATAGTTTATTTACAGTATATATAACCCATATTTGGTGTACTTTTTGATATTTTATGTACAGTATGTAATAAATATTTACTGTACTTTTGGATATTTTATTTACAGTTTATAAAATGTATTTGGTGTACTTTTAGTTAATATTATATGTACAATATTTGCAATATATTTACTGTACTTTTTGATATTTTATGTACAGTATATAATATATATTTGGTGTACTTTTGATATTTTATGTAAATTATATAATATATATCTGGCGTAGTTTTTGATATTTTACATAGAGTGTGTAATATATATTTACTGTAATTTTAGATTTTTTTTACAGTATATAGTATACATTTCGTGTAATTTTTGACATTTTATGTACAGTATATAATATATATTTGGTGTACTTTTGATATTTTATGTAAATTATATAACATATATTTGGTGTAGTTTTTGATATTATACATAGAGTGTGTAATAAATATTTACTGTACTATCTGATATTTTATTTACAGTATATAATATGCATTTTGTGTAATTTTTCATATTTTATGTACAGTATATTAAATATAATTACAGTAGTTTTTATAGTTTATTGACAGTATATATAACACATATTTGGTGTACTTTTTGATATTTTCTGTACAGTATGTAATATATATTGACTGTACTATTGGATATTTTATTTACAGTATATTAAATACATTTGGTGTACTTTTAATTAATATTATATGTACAATATATGAAATATATTTACTGTACTTTTTGATATTTTATGTGCTGTATATAATATCTATTTTGTGTACATTTGATATTTTATGTAAATTATATAATATATATTTGGCATAGTTTTTGATATTTTACATAGAGTGTGTAATATATATTTACTGTAATTTTAGATTTTTACGGTATATACTATACATTTCGTGTAATTTTTGATATTTTATGTACAGTATATAATATATATTTGGTGTACTTTTGATATTGTATGTAAATTGTATAACATATATTTGGTGTAGTTTTTGATATTTTACAGAGTGTGTAATAAATAGTTACTGTACTATTTGATATTTTATTTACAGTATATAATATGCATTTTGTGTAATTTTTCATATTTTATGTACAGTATATTAAATATAATTACTGTAGTTTTTATAGTTTATTTACAGTATATATAACACATATTTGGTGTACTTTTTGACATTTTATGTACAGTATGTAATATATATTGACTGTACTATTGGATATTTTATTTACAGTATATAAAATATATTTGGTGTACTTTTAGTTAATATTATATGTACAATATATGAAATATATATACTGTACTTTTTGATATTTTATGTACTGTATATAATATCTATTTGGTGTACCTTTGATATTTTATGTAAATTATATAATATATATTTGGTGTAGTTTTTGATATTTTACATAGAGTGTGTAATATATATTTACTCTAATTTTAGATTTTTTTTACTGTATATAGTATACATTTCGTGTAATTTTTAATATTTTATGTACAGTATATTAAATAAAACTTCTGTATTTCTTGATTGTTTATTTACAGTATATATAACACATATTTGGTGTACTTTTTGATATTTTATGTACAGTAGGTAATATATATTTACTGTGCTTTTGCATATTTTATTTACAGTATATAAAATGTATTTGGTGTATATATAATATAATATGTAAAATATATGAAATATATTTACTCTACATTTTGATATTTTATGTAGAGTATATAATATGTATTTGGTGTACTGTTGTTATTTTCTGTAAATTACATAATATATATTTGGTGTAGTTTTTGATATTTTCGGTACAGTGTGTAATATATATTTACTTTGTGTCGTTTATATTTACTGTACTTTTTGATATTTTATTTACAGTCTATATTATACCTTTGGTGTAATTTTTTATATTTCATGTACTGTATATTAAATATAATTATTTTAGTTTTTGATAGTTTATTTACAGTATATATAACACATATTTGGTGTACATTTTGATATTTTATGTACAGTATGTAATATATATTTACTGTACTTTTTGATATTTTATTTACATTACGTAAAATGTATTTGTTGTACTTTTAGTTAATATTATATGTACAATAAATGAAATGTATTTACTGTACGTTTTGATGTTTTTTGTACAACATATAAGATATATTTGGTGTCCTTTTGATATTTTATGTAAATTATATAATATATATTTGGTGTAGTTTTTGATATTTTACATAGGGTGTGTAGTATATATTTACTGTCCTTTTTGATATTTTATTTACAGTATATAATATACATTTGGTGTAATTTTTGATATTTTATATACAGTATAATAAATATAATTGCTGGAGATTTTGATAGTTTATTTACAGTATATATAACACATATTTGGTGTACTTTTTGATATATTATATACAGTATGTAATATAAATTTACTGTACTTGTTGATATTTTACGTACAGTATATAAAATGTATTTGGTGTACTTTTAGTTAATATTATATGTACAATAAATGAAATGTATTTACTGTACGTTTTGATGTTTTTTGTACAACATATAAGATATATTTGGTGTCCTTTTGATATTTTATGTAAATTATATAATATATATTTGGTGTAGTTTTTGATATTCTACATAGGGTGTGTAGTATATATTTACTGTCCTTTTTGATATTTTATTTACAGTATATAATATACATTTCGTGTAATTTTTGATATTTTATGTACAGTATATTAAATATAAGTACTGTAGTATTTGATAGTTTATTTACACTATATATAACACATATTTGGTGTACTTTTTGATATTTTATGTACAGTATGTAACATATATTTACTGTACTTTTTGATATTTTATTTACAGTATATAAAATGTATTTGGTGTAATTTTCGTTAATATTATATGTACAATATATGAAATATATTTACTGTATTTTTGATATTTTATGTACAGTATATAAGATATATTTGGTGTCCATTTGACATTTTATGTAAATTATATAATATATATTTGGTGTAGTTTTTGATATTTTACATAGGGTGTGTAGTATATATTTACTGTCCCATTTGATATTTTATTTACAGTATATAATATACATTTGGTGTAATTTTGGATATTTTATGTACAGTATACTAAATATAATTATTGTAGTTTTTGATAGTTTATTTACAGTATATATAACACATATTTGGTGTACTTTTTGATATTTTATGTACAGTATGTAATATATATTTACTGAAATTTTTGATATTTTATTTACAGTCTATAAAATGTATTTGGTGTACTTTTAGTTAATATTATATTCACAATATATGAAATATATTTAATGTACTTTTTGATATTTTACGTACAGTATATAATATATATTTGGTGTCCTTTTGATATTTTATGTAAATTATATTATATATATTTGGTGTAGATTTTGATAATTAACATGGAGTGTAATATATATTTACTGTCCTTTTTCATATTTTATTTAGACTATATAATATACATTTGGTGAAATTTTTGATATTTTATGTACAGTATATTAAATATAATTACTGTAGTTTTTGATAGTTTATTTACAGTATACATAGCACATATTTGGTGTACTTTTTGATATTTTATGTACAGTACGTAATATATATTTACTGAAATTTTTGATATTTTATTTACAGTATATAAAATGTATTTGGTGTACTTTTAGTTAATATTATATGTACAATATATGAAATATATTTAGTGTCCTTTTTGATATTTTATGTACAGTATATAACATATATTTGGTGTCCTTTTGATATTTTATTTAAATTATATAATATATATTTGGTGTAGTTTTTGACATTTTACATAGGGTGTGTAGTATATATTTACAGTCCTTTTTGATATTTTATTTAGAGTATGTACTATATATTTGGTGTAATTTTTGATATTGTATGTACAGTATATTAAATATAAGTACTGTAGTATTTGATAGTTTATTTACAGTATATAAAACACATATTTGGTGTACTCTTTGATATTTTATGTTCAGTATGTAATATATATTTACTGAACTTGTTGATATATTATTTACAGTATATAAAATGTATTTGGTGTACTTTTAGTTAATATTGTATATACAATATATGAAATATATTTACTGTAGTTTTTGATATTTTATGTACAGTATATAAGATATATTTGGTGTACTTTTGATATTTTATGTAAATTATATAATACATATTTTGTGTAGTTTTTGATATTTTACATAGTGTGTGTCATATATATTTACTCTCCTTTTTGATATTTTATTTACAATATATAATATACATTTGGTGTAATTTTTGATATTTTATGTACAGTATATGAAATATAATTATTGTAGTTTTTGATAGTTTATTTACAGTATTTATAACACATATTTGGTGTACATTTTGATATATTATGTACAGTATGTAATATGTATTTACTGTAGTTTTGATATTTTATTTACAGTATATAAAATGTATTTGGTGTACTTTTAGTTAATATTATATGCACAATATATGAAATATATTTACTGTACTTTTTGATATTTTATGTACAGTATATAATATGTATTTGTTGTCCTTTTGATATTTTATGTAAATTATATAATATATATATGGTGTAGTTTGTGATATTTTACATAGGGTGTGTAATATATGTTTACTGTACTTTTTGATATTTTTTGTACAATATATAAGATATATTTGGAGTCCTTTTCATATTTTATGTAAATTATATAATATATATTTGGTGTAGTTTCTGATATTTTACATAGGGTGTGCAGTATATATTTACTGTCCTTTTTGATATTTTATATTCAGTTTATAACATACATTTGGTGTAATTTTTGATAATTTATATACAGTATATTAAATATAATTAATGTAGTTTTTGATAGTTTATTTAGAGTATATATAACACATATTTGGTGTACTTTTTGATGTTTTATGTACTGTATGTAATATATATTTACTGTACTTTTGAAATTTTATTTACAGTATATAAAATGTATTTGGTGTACTTTTAGTTAATATTATATGTACAATATATGAAATGTATTAACTGTACTTTTTGATAGGTTATGTACAGTGTATAATATATTATTGTTGTACTTTTGATATTTTATGTAAATTATATAATATATATTTGGTGTAGTTTGTGATATTTTACATAGGGTGTGTAATATATATTTACTGTACTTTTTGATATTTTATTTACAGTATATTATACCTTTGGTGTAATTTTTTATATTTCAAGTACTGTATATTAAATATAATTATTTTAGTTTTTGATAGCTTATTTACAGTATATATAACACATATTTGGTGTACATTTTGATATTTTATGTACAGTAAGTAATATATATTTAGTGTACTTTTCGATATTTTATTTACAGTACATAAAATGTATTTGTTGTACTTTTAGTTAGTATTATATGCACAATATATGAAATAAATTTACTGTACTTTTTGATATTTTATGTACAGTATAAAAGATATATTTGGTGTCCTTTAGATATTTTATGTAAATTATAAAATATATATTTGGTGTAGTTTTTGATATTTTACATAGGGTGTGTAGTATATATTTACTGTCCTTTTTGATATTTTATTTACAGTATATAATATACATTTGGTGTAATTTTTGATATTTTATGTACAGTATATTAAATATAATTACAGTAGTTTTTGAGAGTTTATTTACAGTATATATAACACATATTTGGTGTACTATTTGATATTTTATGTACAGTATGTAATATATATTTACTGTACATTTTGATATTTTATTTACAGTATATAAAATGTATTTGGTGTACTTTTAGTTAATATTATATGTACAATATATGAAATATATTTACTGTACTTTTTGATATTTTATGTACAATATATAAGATATATTTTGTGTCATTTTCATATTTTATGTAAATTATATAATGTATATTTTGTGTAGATTTTGATATTTTACATAGGGTGTGTAGTATATATTTACTGTCTTTTTGAAATATTATTTACAGTATATATTATACATTTGGTGTAATTTTTGGCATTATATGTACAGTATATTAAATATAATTACTGTAGATTTTCATAGTTTATTTACAGTATATATGACACATATTTGGTGTACTTTTTGGTATTTTATGTACATTATGTAATATATATTTACTGTACATTTTGATATTTTATTTACAGTATATAAAATGTATTTGGTGTACTTTTAGTTAATATTATATGTACAATATATGAAATATATTTACTGTACCTTTGATATTTTATGTACAGTATATAAGATATATTTGGTGTCCTTTTGATATTTTATGTAAATTATATAATATATATTTGGTGTAGTTTTTGATATTTTACATAGGGTGTGTAGTATATATTTACTGTCTTTTTGATATTTTATTTGCAGTATATATTATACTTTTGGTGTAATTTTTGGCATTTTATGTACAGTATATTTAATATAATTACTGTAGATTTTGATAGTTTATTTACAGTATATATAACACATATTTGGTGTACTTTTTGATATTTTATGAACCGTATGTAATATATATTTACTGTACTTCTTGATATTTAATTTACAGTATATAAAATATATTTGGTGTACTTTTAGTTAATATTATTTGTACAATATATGAAATATATTTACTGTACTTTTTGATACTTTATGTACAGTATATAAGATATGTTTGGTGTCCTTTTGATATTTTATGTAAATTATATAATATATATTTGGTGTAGTTTTTGATGTTTTACATAGTGTGTGTCATATATATTTACTGTCCTGTTTGATATTTTATTTACAGTATATAATATACATTTGGTGTAATTTTTGATATTTTATGTACAGTATATTAAATATAATTACTGTAGTTTTTGATAGTTTATTTACAGTATATATAACACATATTTAGTGTACTTTTTGATATTTTAAGTACAGTATGTAAAATATATTTACTGTACGTTTTGATAGTTTATTTACAGTGTATAAAATGTGTTTGGTGTACTTTTAGTTAATATTATATGTACAATATATGAAATATATTTACTTTACGTTTTGATATTTTATGTACAGTATATAAGATATATTTGGTGTCCTTTTGATATTTTATGTAAATTATATAATATATATTTGGTGTTGTTTTTGATATTTTACATAGTGTGTGTCATATATATTTACTGTCCTGTTTGATATTTTATTTACAGTGTATAATATACATTTGGTGTAATTTTTGATATTTTATGTACAGTATATTAAATATAATTACAGTAGTTTTTGAGAGTTTATTTACAGTATATATAAAACATATTTGGTTTACTTTTTGATATTTTATGTACAGTATGTAATATATATTGACTGTACATTTTGATATTTTATTTACAGTATATAAAATGTATTTGGTGTAATTTTAGTTAGTATTATATGTGCAATATATGAAATATATTTACTGTATCTTTGATATTTTATGTACAGTATATAAGATATATTTGGTGTCCTTTAGATATTTTATATAAATTATATCATATATATTTGGTGTAGTTTTTGATATTTTACATAGAGTGTAAAATATATTTACTGTACTTTTGATATTTTATTTACAGTATATTATATACATGAGCTGTAATTTTTGATATTTTATGTACAGTATATTAAATATAATTACTGTAGTTTTTGATAGTTTATTTACAGTATATAAAACACATATTAGGTGTACTTTTTGATATTTTATGTACAGTATGTAATATATATTTACTGTATTTTTGATATTTTCTTTACAGTATATAAAATGTATTTGGTGTACTTTTAGTTAATATTATGTGTACAATATATAAAACATATTTAGTGTACTTTTTGATATTTTATGTACAGTATATAATATATATTTGGTGTCCTTTTGATATTTTATGTGCATTATATAATATATATTTGGTGTAGTTTTTGATATTTTACATAGGGTGTGTAATATATATTTACTGTAATTTTTGATATTTTATTTACAGTAAATAATATAGATTTGGTGTAATTTTTGATATTTTATGTACAGTATATTAAATATAATTACTGTATTTTTGATAGTTTATTTACAGTATATATAACACATATTTGGTGTAGTTTTTGATATTTTATGTACAGTATGTAATATATATTTACTGTAATTTTTGATAATTTATTTACAGTATACGAAATGTATTTGGTGTACTTTTAGTTAATAATATATGTACAATATATGAAATATATATACTGTAATTTTTGATATTTTATCTACAGTATTTAAGACATATTTGGTGACCTTTTAATATTTTATGTAAAGTATATAATATATATTTGATGTAGTTTTTGATATTTTACATAGGGTGAGTAGTATATATTTACTGTCATTTTTTATATTTTATTTACACCATATAATTTAAATTTGGTGTAATTTTTGATATTTTATATACAGTACATTGAATATAATTAATGTAGTTTTTGATATTTACAGTATATATAACACATATGTGGTGTACTTTTTCATATTTTATGTACAGTATGTAATATATATTTACTGTAATTTTTGCTAATTTACGTACTGTATAGAAAATGTATTTGGTGTACTTTTAGTTAATATTATATGTGCAATATATGAAACATATATACTGCACTTTTTGATATTGTTTGTACAGTATATAAGATATATTTGGTGTCCTTTTGATATTTTATGTAAATTATATAATATATATTTGGTGTAGTTTTTGATATTTTACATAGTGTGTGTAATATATATTTAGCGTCCTTTTTGATATTTTCTTTACACTATATAATATACATTTTGTGTAATTTTTGATATTTTATGTACAGTATATTAAATATAATTACTGTAGTTTTTGATATTTTATTTACTGTATATATAACACATATTTGGTGTACATTTTGATATTTTATGTACAGTATGTAATATATATTTACTGTACTTTTTGATATTTTATTTACAGTATATAAAATGTATTTGGTGTACTTTTAGTTAATATTCTATGTACAATATATGAAATATATTTACTCTACTATTTGATATATTATGTACATTATATAATATATATTTGGTGTCCTTTTGATATTTTAGGTAAATTATATAATATATATTTGGTGTAGTTCTTGATATTTTACATAGGGTGTGTCATATATATTTACTGTCTTTTTTATATTTTATTTACAGTATATAATATACATTTGTTGTAATTTTTGATATTTTATGTACAGTATATTAAATATATTTACTGTAGTTTTTGATAGTTTATTTACAGTACATATAACACATATTTGGTGTACTTTTTGATATTTTATGTACAGTATGTAATATATATTTACTGTACTTTTTGATATTTTATTTACACTATATAAAATGTATTGGGTGTACTTTTAGATAATATTATATGTACAATATATGAAACATATTTACTGTACTTTTGATATTTTATGTACAGTATATAAGATATATTTGGTGTCCTTATGATATTTTATGTAAATTATATAATATATATTTGGTGTAGCTTTTGATATTTTACATAGGGTGTGTAATATATATTTATTGTAATTTTGGATATTTTATTTACAGTACATAATATACATTTGGTGTAATTTTTGATATTTTATGTACAGTACATTAAATATAATTACAGTAGTTTTTGATAGTTTATTTACAGTATATATGACACGTATTTGGTGTACTTTTTGATATTTTATGTACAGTATGTAATATATATTTACTGTACTTTTTATATTTTATTTACACTATGTAAAATGTATTTTGTGTACTTTTAGTTAATATTATATGTACAATATATGAAATATATTTACTGTACTTTTTGATATTTTATGTACAGTATATAAGAAATATTTGGTGTACTTTGATATTTTATGTAAATTATATAATATATATTTGGTGTAGTTTTTGATATTTTACATATGGTGTGTAATATATATTTACTGTAATTATTGATATTTTATTTACAGTATATAATATACATTTGGTGTAATTTTTGATATTTTATGTACTCTAAATTAAACATAATTACTGTAGTTTTTGATAGTTTATTTACAGTATATATAACACATATTTGATGTACTTTTTGATATATTATGTAGAGTATGTAATTTATATTTACTGTATTTTTGATATATTATTTACAGTATATAAAATGTATTTGGTGTACTTTTAGTAAATATTATATGTACAATATATGAAATATATTTACTGTACTTTTTGATATTTTATGTACATTATATAAGATATATGTGGTGTCCTTTTGATATTTTATGTAAATTATATAATATATACTTTGTGTAGTTTTTGATAATTTACATAGAGTGTAATATATATTTACTGTCTTTTTTCATATTTTATTTAGGGTATATAATATATATTTGGTGTAATTTTTGATATTTTATGTACAGTATATTAAATATGATTACTGTAGTTTTTGATAGTTTATTTACAGTATATATAACACATATTTGGTGTACTTTTTGATATTTTATGTACAGTATGTAATATATATTTACTGAAATTTTTGAAATTTTATTTACAGTATATAAAATGTATTTGCTGTAATTTTAGTTAATATAGTATGTACAATATATGAAACATATTTACTGTACTTTTTGATAATTTATGTACAGTATATAAGATATATTTGGTGGCCTTTTGATATATTATATAAATTATATAATATATATTTGGTGTAGATTTTGATATTTTACATAGGGTGTGTAATATATATTTACCGTCTTTTTGATATTTTCTTTACACTATATAATATACATTAGGTGTGATTTTTGATATTTTATGTACAGTATATTAATTATAATTACTGTAGTTTTTGATAGTTTATTTAAAGTATATATAACACATATTTGTTGTTCAATTTGATATTTTATGTACAATATGTAATATATATTTACTGTATTTTTGATATTTTATTTACAGTATATAAAATGTATTTGGTGTACTTTTAGTTAATATTATATGTACAATATATGAAATATATTTACTGTACTTTTTGATATTTTATGTACAGTATATAAGGTATATTTGGTGTCCTTTAGATATTTTATATAAATTATATCATATATATTTGGTGTAGTTTTTGATATTTTACATAGAGTGTAATATATATTTACTGTACTTTTTGATATTTTATTTACAGTATATTATATACATGAGGTGTAATTTTTGATATTTTATGTACAGTATATAAGATATATTTGCTGTCCTTTTGATATTTTATGTAAGTTATACAATATATATTTGGTGTAGTTTTTCATATTTTACATAGGGTCTGTAATATATACTTACCGTCCTTTTTGATATTTTCTTTACACTACATAATATACATGTGGAGTAATTTTTGATATTTTATGTACAGTATATTAAATATAATTACTGCAGTTTTTGATAGTTTATTTACAGTATATATAACACATATTTGGTGTACATTTGGATATTTTATGTACAGTATGTAATATATATTTACTGTAATTTTTGCTATTTTATTTACAGTATATAAAATGTATTTGTTGTACTTTTAATTAATATTATATGTACAATATATGAAATATATTTACTCTACTCTTTGATATTTTATGTACAATATATAAGATATATTTGGTGTACTTTTGATATTTTATGTAAATTATATGATATATATTTGGTGTAGTTTGTGATATTTTACATAGCTTGTGTAATATATATTTACTGTCCTTTTTGATATTTTTTTTACAGTACATAATATACATTTGGTGTAATTTTTGATATTTTATGTACAGTATATTAAATATAATTATTGTAGTTTTTAATAGTTTATTTACAGTATATATAACACATATATGGTGTAGTTTTTGATATTTTATGTACAGTATGTAATACATATTTACTGTACTTTTGATATTTTATTTACAGTATATAAAATGTATTTGGTGTACTTTTAGTTAATATTATATTTACAATATATGAAATATATTCACTGTACTTTTTGATATTTTATGTACAGTATATAGGATATATTTGGTGTACTTTTGATATTTTATGTAAATTATATAATATATATTTGGTGTAGTTTTTGATATTTTACATAGAGTGTAATGAATATTTACTGTACATTTTCATATTTATTTTACAGTATATAATGTGCATTTGGTGTAATTTTTGATATTTAATGTACAGTATATTAAACATAATTACTGTAGTTTTTGATAGTTTATTTACAGTATATATAAGACATATTTGGTGTACTTTTTGATATATTATGTAGAGCATGTAATGTATATTTACTGTACTTTTTGATATTTTATTTACAGTATATAAAATGTATTTGGTGTACTTGTAGTTAATATTATATATACAATATATGAAATATATTTTCTGTACTTTTTGATATTTTATGTAGAGTATATAAGATATATTTGGTGTCCTTTTGATATTTTATGTAAATTATATAATGTATATTTGGTGTAGTTTTTGATAATTTACATTGAGCGTAATATATATTTACTGTCGTTTTTCATATATTGTTAAGAGTATATAATATACATTTGGTGTAATTTTTGATATTTTATGTACATTATATTAAATATAATTACTGTAGTTTTTGATAGTTTATTTACAGTATATATAACACATATTTGGTGTACTTTTTGATATTTTATGTACAGTATGTAATATATATTTACGGTACTATTGGATATTTTATTTACAGTATATAAAATGTATTTGGTGTACTTTTAGTTAATATTATATGTACAATATATGAAATATATTTACTGGACTTTTTGATATTTTATGTAGAGTATATAATATCTATTTGGTGTACATTTGATATTTTATGTAAATAATATAATATATATTTGGCGTAGTTTTTGATATTTTACAAAGAGTGTGTAATATATATTTACTGTAATTTTAGATTTTGTTTACAGTATATAGTATACATTTCGTGTAATTTTTGATATTTTATGTACAGTACATTAAATATAATTACTGTAGTATTTGATTGTTTATTCACAGTATACATAACACATATTTGGTGTACTTTTTGATATTTTATGTACAGTATGTAATATATATTTACTGTGCTTTTGGATATTTTATTTACAGTATATAAAATGTATTTGGTGTACTTTCAGTTAATATTATATGTACAATATATGAAATAGGTTTACTGTGCATTTTGATATTTTATGTACAGTATAAAATATATATTCGGTGTACTTTTGATATTTTATGTAAATTATATAATTTATATTTGGCGTAGTTTTTGATATTTTACATAGAGTGTGTAATATATATTTACTGTAATTTTTGATTTTTTTTTACAGTATATAGTATACATTTCGTGTAATTTTTGATATTTTATGTACCGTATATAACATATATTTGGTGTAGTTTTGATATTTTATGTAAATTATATAACATATATTTGGTGTAGTTTTTGATATTTTACATAGAGTGTGTAATAAATATTTACTATACTACTTGATATTTTATTTACAGTATATAATATGCATTTAGTGTAATTTTTGATATTTTATGTACAGTATATTAAATATAATTACTGTAGTTTTTATAGTTTATTTACAGTATATATAACACATATTTGGTGTACTGTTTGATATTTTATCTACAGTATGTAATATATATTGACTGTACTATTGGATATTTTATTTACAATATATAAAATGTAATTGGTGTACTTTATTTAATATTATATGTACACTATATGAAATATATTTACTGTACGTTTTCATATTTTATGTACAGTATATAAAATATATTAAGTGTACTTTTGATATTTTATGTAAATTATAAAATACATTTTTGGTGTAGTTTTTGATATTTTTAATAGAATGCGCAATATATATTTACTGTAATTTTTGATATTTTATTTACAGTATATAATATACATTTTGTGTAATATTTGATATTTTATGTACAGTATATTCAATATAATTACTGTAGTTTTTATAGTTTATTTACAGTATATATAACCCATATTTGGTGTACTTTTTGATATTTTATGTACAGTATGTAATAAATATTTACTGTACTTTTGGATATTTTATTTACAGTTTATAAAATGTATTTGGTGTACTTTTAGTTAATATTATATGTACAATATTTGCAATATATTTACTGTACTTTTTGATATTTTATGTACAGTATATAATATATATTTGGTGTACTTTTGATATTTTATGTAAATTATATAATATATATTTGGCGTAGTTTTTGATATTTTACATAGAGTGTGTAATATATATTTACTGTAATTTTAGATTTTTTTTACAGTATATAGTATACATTTCGTGTAATTTTTGACATTTTATGTACAGTATATAATATATATTTGGTGTACTTTTGATATTTTATGTAAATTATATAACATATATTTGGTGTAGTTTTTGATATTATACATAGAGTGTGTAATAAATATTTACTGTACTATCTGATATTTTATTTACAGTATATAATATGCATTTTGTGTAATTTTTCATATTTTATGTACAGTATATTAAATATAATTACAGTAGTTTTTATACTTTATTGACAGTATATATAACACATATTTGGTGTACTTTTTGATATTTTCTGTACAGTATGTAATATATATTGACTGTACTATTGGATATTTTATTTACAGTATATTAAATACATTTGGTGTACTTTTAATTAATATTATATGTACAATATATGAAATATATTTACTGTACTTTTTGATATTTTATGTGCTGTATATAATATCTATTTTGTGTACATTTGATATTTTATGTAAATTATATAATATATATTTGGCATAGTTTTTGATATTTTACATAGAGTGTGTAATATATATTTACTGTAATTTTAGATTTTTACGGTATATACTATATATTTCGTGTAATTTTTGATATTTTATGTACAGTATATAATATATATTTGGTGTACTTTTGATATTGTATGTAAATTGTATAACATATATTTGGTGTAGTTTTTGATATTTTACAGAGTGTGTAATAAATAGTTACTGTACTATTTGATATTTTATTTACAGTATATAATATGCATTTTGTGTAATTTTTCATATTTTATGTACAGTATATTAAATATAATTACTGTAGTTTTTATAGTTTATTTACAGTATATATAACACATATTTGGTGTACTTTTTGACATTTTATGTACAGTATGTAATATATATTGACTGTACTATTGGATATTTTATTTACAGTATATAAAATATATTTGGTGTACTTTTAGTTAATATTATATGTACAATATATGAAATATATATACTGTACTTTTTGATATTTTATGTACTGTATATAATATCTATTTGGTGTACCTTTGATATTTTATGTAAATTATATAATATATATTTGGTGTAGTTTTTGATATTTTTCATAGAGTGTGTAATATATATTTACTGTAATTTTAGATTTTTTTTACTGTATATAGTATACATTTCGTGTAATTTTTAATATTTTATGTACAGTATATTAAATAAAACTTCTGTATTTCTTGATTGTTTATTTACAGTATATATAACACATATTTGGTGTACTTTTTGATATTTTATGTACAGTAGGTAATATATATTTACTGTGCTTTTGCATATTTTATTTACAGTATATAAAATGTATTTGGTGTATATATAATATAATATGTAAAATATATGAAATATATTTACTCTACATTTTGATATTTTATGTAGAGTATATAATATGTATTTGGTGTACTGTTGTTATTTTCTGTAAATTACATAATATATATTTGGTGTAGTTTTTGATATTTTCGGTACAGTGTGTAATATATATTTACTTTGTGTCGTTTATATTTACTGTACTTTTTGATATTTTATTTACAGTCTATATTATACCTTTGGTGTAATTTTTTATATTTCATGTACTGTATATTAAATATAATTATTTTAGTTTTTGATAGTTTATTTACAGTATATATAACACATATTTGGTGTACATTTTGATATTTTCTGTACAGTATGTAATATATATTTACTGTACTTTTTGATATTTTATTTACATTACGTAAAATGTATTTGTTGTACTTTTAGTTAATATTATATGTACAATAAATGAAATGTATTTACTGTACGTTTTGATGTTTTTTGTACAACATATAAGATATATTTGGTGTCCTTTTGATATTTTATGTAAATTATATAATATATATTTGGTGTAGTTTTTGATATTTTACATAGGGTGTGTAGTATATATTTACTGTCCTTTTTGATATTTTATTTACAGTATATAATATACATTTGGTGTAATTTTTGATATTTTATATACAGTATAATAAATATAATTGCTGTAGATTTTGATAGTTTATTTACAGTATATATAACACATATTTGGTGTACTTTTTGATATATTATATACAGTATGTAATATATATTTACTGTACTTGTTGATATTTTACGTACAGTATATAAAATGTATTTGGTGTACTTTTAGTTAATATTATATGTACAATAAATGAAATGTATTTACTGTACGTTTTGATGTTTTTTGTACAACATATAAGATATATTTGGTGTCCTTTTGATATTTTATGTAAATTATATAATATATATTTGGTGTAGTTTTTGATATTCTACATAGGGTGTGTAGTATATATTTACTGTCCTTTTTGATATTTTATTTACAGTATATAATATACATTTCGTGTAATTTTTGATATTTTATGTACAGTATATTAAATATAAGTACTGTAGTATTTGATAGTTTATTTACACTATATATAACACATATTTGGTGTACTTTTTGATATTTTATGTACAGTATGTAACATATATTTACTGTACTTTTTGATATTTTATTTACAGTATATAAAATGTATTTGGTGTAATTTTCGTTAATATTATATGTACAATATATGAAATATATTTACTGTATTTTTGATATTTTATGTACAGTATATAAGATATATTTGGTGTCCATTTGACATTTTATGTAAATTATATAATATATATTTGGTGTAGTTTTTGATATTTTACATAGGGTGTGTAGTATATATTTACTGTCCCATTTGATATTTTATTTACAGTATATAATATACATTTGGTGTAATTTTGGATATTTTATGTACAGTATACTAAATATAATTATTGTAGTTTTTGATAGTTTATTTACAGTATATATAACACATATTTGGTGTACTTTTTGATATTTTATGTACAGTATGTAATATATATTTACTGAAATTTTTGATATTTTATTTACAGTCTATAAAATGTATTTGGTGTACTTTTAGTTAATATTATATTCACAATATATGAAATATATTTAATGTACTTTTTGATATTTTACGTACAGTATATAATATATATTTGGTGTCCTTTTGATATTTTATGTAAATTATATTATATATATTTGGTGTAGATTTTGATAATTAACATGGAGTGTAATATATATTTACTGTCCTTTTTCATATTTTATTTAGACTATATAATATACATTTGGTGAAATTTTTGATATTTTATGTACAGTATATTAAATATAATTACTGTAGTTTTTGATAGTTTATTTACAGTATACATAGCACATATTTGGTGTACTTTTTGATATTTTATGTACAGTACGTAATATATATTTACTGAAATTTTTGATATTTTATTTACAGTATATAAAATGTATTTGGTGTACTTTTAGTTAATATTATATGTACAATATATGAAATATATTTAGTGTACTTTTTGATATTTTATGTACAGTATATAACATATATTTGGTGTCCTTTTGATATTTTATTTAAATTATATAATATATATTTGGTGTAGTTTTTGACATTTTACATAGGGTGTGTAGTATATATTTACAGTCCTTTTTGATATTTTATTTAGAGTATGTACTATATATTTGGTGTAATTTTTGATATTGTATGTACAGTATATTAAATATAAGTACTGTAGTATTTGATAGTTTATTTACAGTATATATAACACATATTTGGTGTACTCTTTGATATTTTATGTTCAGTATGTAATATATATTTACTGAACTTGTTGATATATTATTTACAGTATATAAAATGTATTTGGTGTACTTTTAGTTAATATTGTATATACAATATATGAAATATATTTACTGTAGTTTTTGATATTTTATGTACAGTATATAAGATATATTTGGTGTACTTTTGATATTTTATGTAAATTATATAATACATATTTTGTGTAGTTTTTGATATTTTACATAGTGTGTGTCATATATATTTACTCTCCTTTTTGATATTTTATTTACAGTATATAATATACATTTGGTGTAATTTTTGATATTTTATGTACAGTATATGAAATATAATTACTGTAGTTTTTGATAGTTTATTTACAGTATTTATAACACATATTTGGTGTACATTTTGATATATTATGTACAGTATGTAATATGTATTTACTGTAGTTTTGATATTTTATTTACAGTATATAAAATGTATTTGGTGTACTTTTAGTTAATATTATATGCACAATATATGAAATATATTTACTGTACTTTTTGATATTTTATGTACAGTATATAATATGTATTTGTTGTCCTTTTGATATTTTATGTAAATTATATAATATATATATGGTGTAGTTTGTGATATTTTACATAGGGTGTGTAATATATGTTTACTGTACTTTTTGATATTTTTTGTACAATATATAAGATATATTTGGAGTCCTTTTCATATTTTATGTAAATTATATAATATATATTTGGTGTAGTTTCTGATATTTTACATAGGGTGTGCAGTATATATTTACTGTCCTTTTTGATATTTTATATTCAGTTTATAACATACATTTGGTGTAATTTTTGATAATTTATATACAGTATATTAAATATAATTAATGTAGTTTTTGATAGTTTATTTAGAGTATATATAACACATATTTGGTGTACATTTTGATATATTATGTACTGTATGTAATATATATTTACTGTACTTTTGAAATTTTATTTACAGTATATAAAATGTATTTGGTGTACTTTTAGTTAATATTATATGTACAATATATGAAATGTATTAACTGTACTTTTTGATAGGTTATGTACAGTGTATAATATATAATTGTTGTACTTTTGATATTTTATGTAAATTATATAATATATATTTGGTGTAGTTTGTGATATTTTACATAGGGTGTGTAATATATATTTACTGTACTTTTTGATATTTTATTTACAGTATATTATACCTTTGGTGTAATTTTTTATATTTCAAGTACTGTATATTAAATATAATTATTTTAGTTTTTGATAGCTTATTTACAGTATATATAACACATATTTGGTGTACATTTTGATATTTTATGTACAGTAAGTAATATATATTTAGTGTACTTTTCGATATTTTATTTACAGTACATAAAATGTATTTGTTGTACTTTTAGTTAGTATTATATGCACAATATATGAAATAAATTTACTGTACTTTTTGATATTTTATGTACAGTATAAAAGATATATTTGGTGTCCTTTAGATATTTTATGTAAATTATAAAATATATATTTGGTGTAGTTTTTGATATTTTACATAGGGTGTGTAGTATATATTTACTGTCCTTTTTGATATTTTATTTACAGTATATAATATATATTTGGTGTAATTTTTGATATTTTATGTACAGTATATTAAATAAAATTACTGTAGTTTTTGATAGTTTATTTACAGCATATATAACACATATTTGGTGTACCTTTTGATATTTTATGTAGACTATGTAATATATATTTACTGTACTTTTTGATATTTTATTAACAGTATATAAAATGTATTTGGTGTCATTTTAGTTAATATATGTACAATACATGAAATATATTTACTGTACATTTTGATATTTTATGTACAGTACATAAGATATATTTGGTGTCCTTTTGATATTTTATGTAAATTTTATAATATATATTTGGTGTAGTTTGTGATGTTTTACATAGGGTGTGTAATATATATTTAGAGTACTTTTTGATATTTTATTTACAGTAAATAACATACATTTGGTGTAATTTTTGATATTTTATGTACAGAATATTAAATATAATTACTGTAGATTTTATAGTTTATTTACAGTATATATAACACATAATTGGTGTACTTTTTGATATTTTATGTACAGTATGTAATACATATTTACTGTAATTTTGATATTTTATTTACACTATATAAAATGTATTTGGTGTAATTTTAGTTAATATTATGTGTACAATATATGAAATATATTTACTGTACTTTTTGATATTTTATGTACAGTATATAAGATATATTTTGTGTCCTTTTGATATTTTATGTAAATTATATAATATATGTGTTGTGTAGTTTTTGATATTTTACATAGGGTGCGTAATATATATTTACTGTCCTTATTCATATTTTATTTAGAGTATATAATATACATTTGGTGTAATTTTTGATATTTTATGTACAGTATATTAAATGTAATTACTGTAGTTTTTGATAGTTTATTTACAGTATATATAACACATATTTAGTGAACTTTGTGATATTTTATGTACAGTATGTAATATATATTTACTGTAATTTTTGATAATTTATTTACAGTATATAAAATGCCTTTGGTGTACTTTTAGTTAATATTATATGTACAATATAGGAAATATATATACTGTACTTTTTGATATTTTATGTAAAGTATATAAGATATATTTTGTGCATTTTGATATTTAATGTAAATTATATAATATATATTTGTAGTTTTTGATATTTTACATAGAGTGTAATATATATTTACTGTCCTTTTTGATATTTTATTTACAGTGTATAATATATATTTGGTGTAATTTTTGATATTTTATGTACAGTATATTAAATATAATTACTGTAGATTTTAAAGTTTATTTACAGTATATATAACGCATATTTGGTGTAGTTTTTGATATTTTATGTACAGTATGCGATATATATTCAGTGTAATTTTTGATATTTTATTTACACTATATAAAATGTATTTGGTGTACTTTTTGTTAATATTATATGTACAATATATGAAATATATTTACTGTACTTTTTGATATTTTATGTACAGTATACAAGATATTTTTGGTGTCCTTTTGATATTTTATGTAAATTATATAATATATATTTGGCGTAGATTGCGATATTTTCCATATGGTGTGTAATATATATTTACTGTACTTTTTGATATTTTATTTACACTATATAAAATGTATTTGGTGTACTTTTAGTTAATATTATATGTACAATATATGAAATATATTTACTGTACATTTTGATATTTTATGTACATTATATAAGATATATTTGGTGTCCTTTTGATATTTTATGTAAATTAAATAATATATACTTGGTGTAGATTGTGATATTTTACATATGGTGTGTAATATATATTTACTGTCATTTTTGATATTTTATTTACAGTAAATAATATACATTTGGAGTAAATTTTTGATATTATATGTACAGTATATTAAATATAATTACTGTAGTTTTTGATAGTTTAGTTACATTATATATAACACATATTTGGTGTACTTTTTGATATTTTATGTACAGTATGTAATATATTTTTACGGTAATTTTTGATATATTATTTACAGTATATAAAATGTATTTGGTGTACTTTTAGTTAATATTATATGTACAATATATGAAATATATTTACTGTACCTTTTGATATTTTATGTACAGTATATAAGGTATATTTAGTGTCCTTTTGATATTTTATGTAATTTACATAATATATATTGGGTGTAGTTTGTGATATTTTACATAGGGTGTGTAATATATATTTACTGTACTTTTTGATATTTTATTTAAAGTAAATAATATACATTTGGTGTAATTTTTGATTTTTTATGTACAGTATATTAAATATTATTACTGTAGTTTTTGATAGTTAATTTACGGTATATATAACACATATTTGGTGTACTTTTTCATATTTTATGTACAGTATGTAATATATATTTACTGTACTTTTTGATATTTAACTTACAGTATATAAAATGTATTTGGTGTACTTTTAGTTAATATTATATGTACAATATATGAAATATATTTACTGTATTTTTGATATTTTATGTACAGTATATAAGATATATTTGGTGTCCTTTTGATATTTTATGTAAATTATATAATACATATTTGGTGTAGTATTTGATATTTTACATAGTGTGTGTCATATATATTTACTGTCCTTTTTGATATTTTATTTACAGTATATAATATACATTTGGTTTAATTTTTGATATTTTATGTACAGTATATTAAATATAATTACTGTAGTTTTTGATAGTTTATTTACAGAATATATAACACATATTTAGTGTACTTTTTGATATTTTAAGTACAGTATGTAAAATATATTTATTGTACGTTTTGATAGTTTATTTACAGTGTATAAAATGTGTTTGGTGTAGTTTTAGATAATATTATATGTACAATATATGAAATATATATACTGTACTTTTTGATAATTTATGTACACTATATAAGATATATTTGGTGTCGTTTTGATATTTTATGTAAATTATATAATATAAATGCGGTGTAGTTTTTGATATTTTACATAGGGTGTGTAGTATATATCTACTGTCCTTTTTGATATTTTATTTACAGTATATAATATACATTTGGTGTAATTTTGGATATTTTATGTACAGTACATTAAATATAATTACAGTAGTTTTTGAGAGTTTATTTACAGTATATATAACACATATTTGGTGTACTTTTTGATATTTTATGTACAGTATGTAATATATATTTACTCTACATTTTGATATTTTATTTACAGTATATAAAATGTATTTGGTGTACTTTTAGTTAATATTATATGTACAATATATGAAATATATTTACTGTACCTTTGATATTTTATGTACAGTATATAAGATATATTTGGTGTCCTTTTGATATTTTATGTAAATTATATAATATATATTTGGTGTAGTTTTTGATATTTTACATAGGGTGTGTAGTATATATTTTGTGTCCTTTTTGATATTTTATTTACAGTATATATTATACATTTGGTGTAATTTTTGGTATTTTATGTACAGTATATTTAATATAATTACTGTAGATTTTGATAGTTTATTTACAGTATATATAACACATGTTTGGTGTACTTTTTGATATTTTATGTACAGAATATAATATATATTTACTGTACGTTTTGATAGTTCATTTACAGTGTATAAAATGTGTTTGGTGTACTTTTAGATAATATTATATGTACAATATATGAAATATATATACTGTACATTTTGATATTTTATGTACACTATGTGATATATTTGGTGTCCTTTTGATATTTTATGTAAATTATATAAGATATATTTGGTGTAGTTTTTGATATTTTACATAGTGTGTGTCATATATATTTACTGCCCTGTTTGATATTTTATTTACGGTATATAATATACATTTGGTGTAATTTTTGATATTTTATGTACAATATATTAAATATAATTACTGTAGTTTTTGATAGTTTATTTACAGTATATATAACACATATTTAGTGTACTTTTTGATATTTTAAGTACAGTATGTAAAATATATTTACTGTACGTTTTGATAGTTTATTTACAGTGTATAAAATGTGTTTGGTGTACTTTTAGACAATATTATATGTACAATATATGAAATATATACTGTACATTTTGATATTTTATGTACAATATATAAGATATATTTGGTGTCCTTTTGATATTTTATGTAAATTATATAATATATATTTGGTGTAGTTTTTGATATTTTACATAGGGTGTGTAGTATATATCTACTGTCCTTTTTGATATTTTATTTACAGTATATAACATACATTTGGTGTAATTTTTGATATTTTATGTACAGTACATTAATTATAATTACTGTAGTTTATGAGAGTTTATTTACAGTATATATAACACATATTTGGTGTACTTTTTGATATTTTATGTACAGTATGTAATATATATTTACTGTACATTTTGATATTTTTTTACAGTATATAAAATGTATTTGGTGTACATTTAGTTAATATTATATGTACAATATTTGAAATATATTTACTGTACCTTTGATATTTTATGTACAGTATATAAGATATATTTGGTGTCCTTTTGATATTTTATGTAAATTATATAATATATATTTGGTGTAGTTTTTGATATTTTACATAGGGTGTGTAGTATATATGTAGTGTCCTTTTTGATATTTTATTTACAGTATATATTATACATTTGGTGTAATTTTTGGTATTTTATGTACAGTATATTTAATATAATTACTGTAGATTTTCACAGTTTATTTACAGTATATATAACACATATTTAGTGTACTTTTTGATATTTTATGTACAGAATATAATATATATTTACTGTACGTTTTGATTTTTAATTTACAGTATATAAAATGTATTTGGTGTACTTTTAGTTAATATTGTATGCACAATATATCAAATATAATTACTGTATTTTTGGTATATTATGTACTGTATATAATATATATTTGGTGTCCTTTTGATATTTTATGTAAATTATATAATATATATTTGGTGTAGTTTTTGATATTTTACATAGGGTGTGTAACACCTATTTACTGTCCTTTTTCATATTTTATTTAGAGTATACAATATACATTTGGTGTTATTTTTGATATTTTATGTACAGTATATTAAATATAATTACTGTAGTTTTTGGTAGTTTATTTACAGTATATATAACACATATTTGGTGTACTTTTTCATATTTAAAGTACAATATGTAATATATATTTACTGTACTTTTTGAAATATTATTAACAGTATATAAAATCTATTTGTTGTACTTTTAGTTAATATTATATGTACAATATATGAAACCTATTTACTGTACTTTTTGGTATTTTATGTACAGTATATAAGATATACTTGGTGGCCTTTTGATATTTTATGTAAATTATATAATATATATTTGGTGTAGTTTTTTATATTTTACATAGGTTGTGTAATATATATTTACTGGTCTTTTTGATATTTTATTTACTGTATATAATATTCATTTGGTGTAATTTTTGATATTTTATATACAGTATATTAGATATAATTACTGTAGTTTTTCATAGATTATTTACAGTATATATAACACATATTTGGTGTAGTTTTTGATATTTTATGTACAGTATGTAATATATATTTCCTCTACTTTTTGATACTTTATTTACAGTATATAAAATGTAATTGCTGTACTTTTAGTTAATATTATATATACAATATATGAAACATATTTACTGTACTTTTTGATATTTTATGTACCGTATATAATATATATTTGGTGTCCTTTTGATATTTTACGTAAATTTTATAATATATATTTGGAGTAGTTTTTGATATTTTACATAGTGTGTGTCATATATATTTACTGTACTTTTTGATATTTTATTTACAGTATATAATATACATATGGTGTAATTTTTGATATTTTATGTACAGCATAGTAAATATAATTACTGTAGTTTTTGATAGCTGATTTACAGTATATATAACACATATTTGGTGTACTTTTTGATATTTTATGTACAGTATGTAATACATATTTACTGTACTTTTGCATATTTTATTTACAGTATACAAAATGTATTTGGTGTACTTTTAGTTAATATTATATATACAATATATGAAATATATGTACTGTACATTTTGATATTTTATGTACGACATAGAAGATATATTTGGTGTCCTTTTGATATTTTATGTAAATTATATAATATATATAGGGTGTAGTTTGTGATATTTTACATAGGGTGTGTAATATATATTTACTGTAATTTTTGATATTTTATTTACAGTGTATAATATATAGGTGTAATTTTTCATATTTTATGTACAGTATATTAAATATAATTACTGTAGTTTTTGACTGTTTATTTACAGTATATATGACACATATTTGGTGTACTATTTGATATTTTATGTACAGTATGTAATATATATTTTCTGTAATTTTTGATATTTTATTTACAGTATACAAAATGTATTTGGTGTACTTTTAGTTAATAATATATGTACAATATATGAAATATATATACTGTACTTTTTGATATTTTATCTACAGTATTTAAGATATATTTGGTGTCCTTTTATTATTTTATGTAAAGTATATAATATATATTTGGTGTAGTTTTTGATAATTTACATAGAGTGTAATATATATTTACTGTCCCTTCCATATTTTATTTAGAGTATATAATATACATTTGGTGTAATTTTTGATATTTTATGTACCGTATATTAAATATAATTACTGTAGTTTTTGATAGTTTATTTACGGTATATATAACACATGTTTCTTGTACTTTTTGATATTTTATGTACAGTATGTAATATATATTTACGGAACTTTTTGAAATTTTATTTACGGTATATAAAATGTATTTGCAGTACTTTTAGTTAATATTATATGTACAATATATGAAACATATTTACTGTACTTTTTGATATTTTATGTACAGTATATAAGATATATTTGGTGTCCTTATGATATTTTATGTAAATTATATAATATATATTTGGTGTAGCTTTTGATATTTTACATAGGGTGTGTGAAATATATTTATTGTAATTTTGGATATCTTATTTACAGTACATAATATACATTTGGTGTAATTTTTGATATTTTATATACAGTATATTAAATATAATTAGTGTAGATTTTATAGTTTATTTACAGTATATATAATACATATTTGGTGTACGTTTTGATATTTTATGTACAGTATATAATACATATTTACTGTACTTTTTGATATTTAATTTTCACTATATAAAATGTATTTGGTGAACTTTTAGTTAATATTATATGTACAATATTTGAAAAATATTTACTGTACATTTTGATATTTTTACGTACAGTATATAAGATATATTTGGTGTCCTTTTGATATTTTATGTAAATTATATAATATATATTTGGTGTAGATTGTGTTATTTTACATATGGTGTGTAATATATATTTACTGTACTTTTTGATATTTTATTTACAGTCAATAATATACATTTGGGGTAATTTTTGATATTTTATGTACAGTATATTAAATATAATTACTGTAGTTTTGATAGTTTATTTACAGTATATATAACACATATTTGGTGTACGTTCTGGTATTTTATGTACAGTATATAATACATATTTACTGTACTTTTTGATATTTAATTTACCCTATATAAAATGTATTTGGTGTACTTTTAGTTAATATTATATGTACAATATATGAAATATATTTACTGTAATTTTTGATATGTTATGTACAGTATATAAGATATATTTGATGTCCTTTTGATATTTTATGTAAATTATAAAATATATATTTGGTGGAGATTGTGATATTTTACATAGGGTGTGTAATACATATTTACTGTACTTTTTGATATTTTATTTACACTATATAAAATGTATTTGGTGTACTTTTAGTTAATATTATATGTACAATATATGAAATATATTTACTGTACATTTTGATATTTTATGTACAGTATATAAGATATATTTGGTGTCCTTTTGATATTTTATGTAAATTATATAACACATATTTGGTGTAGATTGTGATATTTTCATATGGTGTGTAATATATATGTACTGTATTTTCTGATATTTTAATTACAATAAATAATATACATTTGGTGTAATTTTTGATATTTTATGTACAGTATATTAATATAATTACTGTAGTTTTTGATAGTTTATTTACAGTATATATAACACATATTTGGTGTACTTTTTGATATTTTATGCACAGTATGTAATTTATATTCACTGTAATTTTTGATAATTTATTTACACTATATAAAATGTATTTGGTGTACTTTTAGTTAATATTATATGTACAATATATGAAATATATTTACTGTACTTTTTGATATTTTATGTACAGTATATAAGATATATTTGTTGTCCCTTTGATATTTTATGTAAATTATATAATATTTATTTGGTGTAGATTGTGATATTTTACATATGGTGTGTAATATATATTTACTGTGCTTTTTGATACTTTATTTACACTATATAAAATGTATTTGGTGTACTTTTAGTTAATATTATGTATAGAATACATGAAATATATTTACTGTACTTTGGTATTTTATGTACAGGATATAAGATATATTTGGTGTCCTTTTGATATTTTATGTAAATTATATAATATATTTGCAGTTTTTGATATTTTACATAGAGTGTAATATATATTCACTGTCCTTTTTGATATTTTTTTACAGTATATAATATACATTTGGTGTAATTTTTGATATTTTATGTACAGTATATTAAATATAATTACTGTAGTTTTTTATAGTTTATTTACAGTATACATAACACATATTTGGTGTACTTTTTGATATTTCATGTACAGTATGTAATACCAATTTACTGTAGTTTTTGATATTTTATTTACACTATATAAAATGTATTTGTTGTACTTTTTGTTAATATTATATGTACAATATATGAAATATATTTACTGTACTTTTGATATTTTATGTACAGTATATAAGATATATTTGGTGTCCTTTTGATATTTTATGTAAATTATATTATATATATTTGGTGAAGATTGTGATATTTTACATATGGTGTGTAAAATATATTTACTGTACTTTTTGATATTTTATTTACATTAAATAATATACATTTGGTGTAATTTTTGATATTTTATGTACAGTATATTAAATATAATTACTGTAGTTTTTGATAGTTTATTTACTGTATATATAACACATATTTGGTGTACTTTTTGATATTTTAGTTACAGTATGTTATATATATTTACTGAACTTTTTGATATTTTTTTACCGTATATAAAATGTATTTGGTGTACTTTTAGTTAATATTATATGTACAATATTTGAAATATATTTACTGTACTTTTGATATTTTATGTACAGTATATAAGGTATATTTGCTGTCCTTTTGATATGTTATGTAAATTATATAATATATATTTGGTGTAGTTTTTGATATTTTACATAGGGTGTGTCATATATATTAACTGTCCTTTTTCATATTTTATTTAGAGTATATGATATACATTTGGTGTAATTTTTGATATTTTACATGCAGTATATTAAATGTAATTACTGTAGTTTTTGATAGTTTACTTACAGTATATATAACACATATTTGGTGTACTTTTTGATATTTTTTGTACATTATGTAATATATATTTACTGTACTTTTTGATATTTTATTTACACTATATAAAATATATTTGGCGTACTTTTAGTTAATATTATATGTAAAATATATGAAATATATTTACTGTACATTTTGATATTTTATGTACAGTATATATGATATGTATGGTGTACTTTTGATACTTTATGTAAATTATATAACATATATTTGCAGTTTTTGATATTTTACATTGAGTGTAATATATATTTACTGTGCTTTTTGATTTTTTTTACAGTATATAATATACGTTTGGTGTAATTTTTGATATTTTATGTACAGTATATTGAATATAATTACTGTAATTTTTGATAGTTTATTTACAGTGTATATAACACATATTTGGTGTACATTTTGATATTTTATGTACAGTATGTAATATATATTTACTGTAATTTTTGATATTTTATTTACAGTATATAAAATGTATTCGGTGTACTTTTAGTTAATATTATATGTACATTAAATGAAATATATTTACTATACTTTTTGATATATTACGAACAGTATATAAGATATAATTGGTGTCTTTCCGATATTTTTTGTAAATTATATAATATATATTTGGTGTAATTTTTGATATTTTACATAGGGTGTGTAATATATATTTACTGTATTTTGGGTATTTTATTTACACTATATAATGTACATTTGGAGTAATTTTTGATATTTTATATATAGTATATTAAATATAATTACTGTAGTTTTTGATAGTTTATTTACAGTATATATACCACGTATTTGGTGTACTTTTTGATATTTTATGTACAGTATGTAATATATATTTTCTGTACTTTTTGATATTAAATTTACAGTATATAAAATGTATTTGGTGTACTTTTAGTTAATATTATATGCACAATATATGAAATATATTTACTGTGTTTTTGATATTTTATGTAATGTACAGAATATATATTTGGTGTCCTTTTGATATTTTATGTAAACTCTATAATATATATTTGGTGTAGTTTTTGATATTTTACATAGGGTGTGTAATATATATTTACTGTCCTTTTTCATATTTTATTTAGAGTATATAATATACATTTGGTGTAATTTTTGATATTTTATCTACAGTATATTAAACATAATTACTGTAGTTTTTGGTAGTTTATTTACAGTATATATAACACATATTTGGTGTACTTTTTGATATTTTATCTACACTATGTAATATATATTTACTGTACTATTTGAAATATTATTTACAGTATATAAAATGTATTTGTTGTACTTTTAGTTAATCTTATATGTACAATATATGAAACAAATTCCACAACTTTAGGTTTCCCTTTCCTAACCAAGCAGGACAGTCACTCATGTCATTGTGTTCTCCCGTGTCCTCCTCTGGAGATTCTTCACAGTCACCTCATTCATCAATAATATACCATATGTTCTTACTGCCATCATCCAGCAGCTCACCCCCAGCCACCCATGACTCTCCTGTCTGTCCCAGCTACTCTCCAACTACGCCCAGATTTCAGCGGGAGTCTCTACCCCACACCCCAGAAACACCTACAAACTCACAGACCTCAGTGAGATCCTCGCCAGTCTCTCTCACGTCTTCACCCCCAGCCCTTACGGACCCTCCAGTCTGTCCCAGCTACTCTCCAACCACGCCCACATTTCAGCGCGGGTCAGTTCCAGGAACCCAGGGATCACCACCAAGCCCTCCACTTTCACTGAGTTACTCCCCAGTCTCTAGCACGTCTTTATCTCCAACCCTCAGGGACTCGCCTGTCTGTCCCAGCTACTCTCCAAACACGCCCACACTTCAGCGGGAGTCCGTTGCAGGCACCCAGAAATCACCACCAAACTCACCAATTTCACTGCGTTACTCCCTAGTCTCTGTCATGTCTTCACCATCCCTCAGGGACTCTCCCGTCTGTCCCAGCTACTCTCCAACCACGCCCACATTTCAGCTGCAGTCAGTTCCAGGCACCCCGGAATCACCACCAAACTCCCCAATTTCACTCAGTTACTCCTCACTCTCTAGCACGTCTTTATCTCCAACCCTCAGGGACTCTCCTGTGTGTCCCAGCTACTCTCCAACCACGCCCACACTTCAGCGGGAGTCAGTTCCAAGCACCCAGGAAGCACCACCAAACTCACCAATTTCACTCACTTACTCTCCAGTCTCTCTCATGTCTTCACCAGCCCTCAGGGACTCTCCTGTCTGTCCCAGCTACTCTCCAACCACGCACACATTTCAGCTGGAGTCAGTTCCAGGCACCCCGGAGTCACCACCAAACTCACCAGTTTCACTGAGGTACTCCCCGGTCTCTCTCATGTCTTCACCCCCAGCCCTCAGGGACTCTCCTGTGTGTCCCAGCTACTCTCCAACCATGCCCAGATTTCAGCGGGAGTCAGTTCCAGGCACCCAGGTATCACCACCAAACTCCGCAGTTTCGCTGAGTTACTCCCCAGTCTCTGTCATGTCTTCACCCCCAGCCCCCTGGGACTCTCCTGTCTGTCCCAGCTACTCTCCCACCACGCCCAGATTTCAGCGGCACTCAGCCTCCCACACTCCGGAATCACCTACAGACTCACAGACTTCACTGAGGTCCTCCCTGGTCTCTCTCAGGTCTTTGCCCTCAGCCCACAGGGACTCCTGTGTCTCTTTCAGCTACTCTCAAAACTTCGCTAGATTCCAGCTGGAGTCAGTTCCAGGCACCCACGCTACACCACCGAACTCACGAATTTCACTGACTTACTCCCCAGTCTCCCTCATGTTCTCACCCCCAGCCCTCAAGGACTCTTCTGTCTCTCTCAGCTACACTCCGACCATCTCCAGATTTCACCTGGAGTCAGCTTCCCGCACCCAGGAATCACCTACAAACTCACGGACCTTACTGCAACCCTCCCCCATTTCTTTCACCTCTTCACCCCCTGCCTTCAGGGACTCTCCTGGGTCTCCCAGCTTCTCTGCAGCCTTCCCCACATTTCTGCCACAGTCAGCCCCAGGCACTCAGGACAACCCTAGACACTCACAGGCCTCACGAGACTATCTCTCTATGACCTGTACCTATACAGGGATGGCTCCCACGCATCCCTCAGTGATCCCAAACCCATCTCCACTTACACTCAGACACTCCCAGGGCCTGACAGCTACTCCCCGTTATTGTCCTTCAGTTCGAAGCCCTGGCCAATCTACGAGCCCACATGACGCAGTTACCTGGCCATTTCTCCACGGTTCCCGTGAGGGCCCCACACCCAGCCGCACAAGAGCCCCTCTGCATTCCGTCCTCACACGCAGGCTTGTCCATCTACTTGCTACTGTCACACTCTTGCCAGCAGAAGAGGCCCCTGTAATGGCCGATATCACCACCCAGTCTATCCTCACCCCACAGCTGTGCAGCGGGACCCTCCTGCTGGCCCACATGGCTGCCAGAGCCCATGCTGGCACGACGCTCCAGCAGGTTGGCGTCCCTGTGGGCCACACTGCCGGTGACATGGCTAGCATGACCCTCCTTCCTGGCAGTGACACTGTTGATGTGAACCCCAGTTTCACATCTGTCATTTGTAAATAGGACCATTTTCCCTTTTCGCTCTCCCTTCCATTCACAGGGCTTCTCATTCTCTCTCTTTCTGCCTCCGTTTCAGATATTTACTCACTTTTTTCTCTCTCACTATGTCTGCCGTGGTCTCCATGAGAGTGCGCCACAGAAGATTCCCCCATTAAAAGTCATGAATTGAGTGGCTTTTAGTATACCTGTGGTGGTGCACATTCAATTTTAATTCGCAATCCATTGTAGAACGTCTTATCACCCCCGACCAGAGAAAAACCCTGTAGACATTAGTCACTCCTCATTCTGTCTCAAACCTTCTCCCTGACCCTCAGCCCTAGGTAGCAACTACCTAGTGCGATCAATCCCATATGCATAGATTTCCATATTGTGGACATTTCCTATCAACGGAATTGCACAATAGGTGAGCTGTTATGACTGACACAACACGTAGCACAATATTTTCAAGATTCATCCACATTGTAGGCTTACCCACAGGGGGAAACCATTTTTTGGGGGGTTTTAGTAACACCGGGTGTTTTCTCCTTCCTTTCGTCCTTCTTTCCTTCCTTCCTACCTTCCTTCCTTCCTTCCTACCTTCCTTCTTTCTTTCCTTCCTTCCTTCCTTCCTCCTATTTCTCTCTTACTCCTTCTGCCCTCTCTCTTTCATATGCCTTAGGTGCATCCCACATTCTGCGTTTTTTGGGAGAAATCCTCGACAGGTGCAGGAAAATTGTGTTATTGTAACTATTTACCGCTATCTCTCTTTCACGGCTCTCCATCAGTTGTGAACATCTATTGGTTTATCCCAAGTCATTAAGCATATTTTTATTAGGTACACCTGTTTTTCCTTATACAGCTGTTTCTGGAGTATAGGGTCGCATACTCATAAACCCACTGTAACTCAGAAACGCATCTAATATTCCAATAATCCCATCATAACGTTGAAAAATCATAAATCAAACCACCGTAAGTCACGGTGTGTCCGTGGATATGGGCGTCATCAATTCCATTGTATTCAGTAATGCTGTACACCATTAACAATGGCAGACTGATTGGGAGTGGATATTGATAGCATTATAAAAGTCAGTTATTAGAGGGATACTTCTTTAACCTGACTGAAGAACTGATCTAATGGCTTTAGTACAGTGCATGATTATGTGAGATGTTTTGAGACAGAGTAGTACATTTGTGAATGAAGTTTTTTCACTTAGTAGGAACCATTGTGTGTGGAAAAGTGAGAAAATTGCTTTCTGCTGTAGAGTCTGGCATTCATTGTAGACTTAAGCTTATTTTTCTGTGAGCAAATCTTATTCAATAAAATACTACTCTTTATACTAAAAAACAAAAACTGTGGTGATGTGTGGTCATTATGCTCAGCAAACTAATCCAGGGAAAGAAAACCAAACGCCACATTCTCACTTATAATGAGAGCTGAAAAATGAGATCACATGGACACAGGAAGGGGAACAACACTCACTGGGGCCTTTCGGGAGGCAGAGCGTTAAGAAAAACAGCTACTGCATGCTGGGCTTAATAGCTAGGTGATGGGTTGACAGGTGCAGCAAACCACCATGGCACACGTTTACCTTAGTAACAAATCTGCACATCCTGCACATATACCCCAGAACTTAGAAACGAAACGAAACAAAAGAAAACGAAAAAGCAATAGCAAAACGCTAAAGGCAAAATAAAGTTTCAAACTCAGAACGTGACAGACCAATGTTTGGTTCAAATCATGGTTCTCAACCCAGGTGCCATAAGGCCAGGATAAAGAATTTGATTACATATTGTAAATAAGACATGCAGCAAATGACCAGAAAGATTATTCTCAACATATGTGTGTCTTCTAATTCAATGGTGACGCTATCTACCGGGACATAGCTTTAGATTCCAAAGGGCCGAGTCCCGCCAGACAGGCCTCCCACACTAATAACAATGGGAAGCCCCACGTTGTTTTACCTGTGCTTCTCAGCAACTGGCTATAAATCAGGTTGCCACCACTCCCAGATTTAGTTGCATTCATTGGCTGGAAGAGCTCACAGCACGCAGGGAAACACTTACATTTGCCGTTGTATTTTAGCGGACTTTGCCAAAAGTTCAGAAATAAATGCGGGGCCCGGCGTGTGGGGAGGGGTGCACTACCTTCCAGGAAGTGTTATCCACAAGCTCTCTGAACCCAGTCCTTTTGGGTTTTTATGGAGACCTCATTCTATAGGCATGACGGGTTAAACCATAGGCTATTGGTGATCAACTCCACCTGAGGCTCTCAACCCTCCCTGGAAATTGGGGTTGAGGCTTTGCCATTCTCAGTCTGACTAAAAGAATTTACCCAAACGGAATTTTAAAACAGATGAGCATAACTGGAATCTTAATTAGATGATTGGATTATCTGGAGCCACACCTTGATATTCCTAACCCGAGCACCCTCATCCAACGAATGCTCCACCCAACTGGCTCCCAAGTCTCTACGTGGTTCCAGAGCAAAAGAATGTTTCTACAACGCATATCTCCACCTTTTCTTCAAAGTCTTTTCCCTTACACGGAAAGACTTCTTAAACTGCCATGCATCCGGATCAGGGGGAGGTATTGTTACACCGCAGATCTGTGGATCTCCGGGGTTTGATTGTGGCAAGGATGCTGCTGGTGTCAAAACCACAACGTGGGAACCACAGAACCACTAGTTGGTTTTCAGTGTTTCAGTGCATACAATTCCTAATATATCTGGCCAAGAAAACTTGTAAGTTCTTAGATTGTCCCAAAGGTGGCGCATGAAATCAAAGCAGGAGAGCAGTTTCCTACCAGGTGTAGCCAGGGAAAGTTGGGGGTGACTGATGGAAAGGAGGAGTGAAGCTCCGCCCTTTCCGCTGCTAGGCTGCGCCCGAGGCTATTTAAACCCACCCTGGCTGGCCTGTACTCAGATCTTCGCGGAGCGGATCAGCGGCCGGAGCGGTTGGCGGACTCTGCGTTGACTTGGAGCTCACAGCGTCTTGCGACTTGGAAGCGGATTCAGAGGACAGGACAGAACACTTGGGCAAGTGAATCTCTGTCTGTCTGTCTGTCTGTCTGTCTGTCTGTCTCATTGGTTGGTTGATTTCCATTTTCTTAAGGGGCACATACCTCACACCGCACACACACACACACACGCACACACACTCCTTCCTTCTGCGAGTTAGAAAATTAGTAGGGGCCCCTGGGAGCTGCAGGTTTCCTAATCATGTCTGCACCTAAGAACAGTAGGGTCTTGTCCGGCTCTTCTTATGAACGGTCCCCCAGCACGGACTCCCCAAGGTCCATGCGAGCCTCACCCAGCTTCTCCCTCTCCCCTCTCAGAAACTCAGGCTTCAGGGGAAGCTCCTCACCAGGGATCCGGAGCTACCATTCACCATCCCCTAGGGCTTCACCACACTCACCTCTGTCATCACCAGAATCCCACAAGCTCCCATTTCCCTGTCCTCACCGTGATGGGCAATCAATGAAGCCATTGGGCTCTCCCGTGTCCTCCTCTGAGGATTCCTCAGAGTCCCCACGTTCATCAATAATATACCACATGTTCTTACTGCCATCACCCAGCAGCTCACCCCCAGCTCTCGGGGGATCTCCTGTGTCTCCCAGCTACTCTCCAAACAACCCCAGATTTCAGCTGGAGTCAGCCCCCCACACCCGGGAATCACCTACAAACTCACGAGCCTCACGGTGCTCCACCCCTGTGTCTTTCATCTCTTCACCCACAGGCCTCAGGGACTCTCCTGTGGCTCCCAGTTACTCTCCAGCCATCCCCAGGTTCCTGCGGGAGTCAGCCCCATGCACCCAGGAGTCCCCCAGAGACTCACACGTCTCGGGAGAATATGAGCGGTCCCCCAGCCCTGACTCCTCAAGATTCATGCCTGCCTCACCCAGCTTCTCCCTCTCCCCTCCCAGAAACTCAGACCCAAGGGGCAGCTCCTCACCAGGGATGTGGAAGTACTCTACATCACCCCGCAGGGCTTCACCACTCTCACATCCATCATCAACAGAATTCCACAACTTTACGTTTCCCTTTCCTAACCAAGCAGGACAGTCACTCATGTCATTGTGTTCTCCCGTGTCCTCCTCTGGAGATTCTTCACAGTCACCTCATTCATCAATAATATACCATATGTTCTTACTGCCATCATCCAGCAGCTCACCCCCAGCCACCCATGACTCTCCTGTCTGTCCCAGCTACTCTCCAACTACGCCCAGATTTCAGCGGGAGTCTCTACCCCACACCCCAGAAACACCTACAAACTCACAGACCTCAGTGAGATCCTCGCCAGTCTCTCTCACGTCTTCACCCCCAGCCCTTACGGACCCTCCAGTCTGTCCCAGCTACTCTCCAACCACGCCCACATTTCAGCGCGGGTCAGTTCCAGGAACCCAGGGATCACCACCAAGCCCTCCACTTTCACTGAGTTACTCCCCAGTCTCTAGCACGTCTTTATCTCCAACCCTCAGGGACTCGCCTGTCTGTCCCAGCTACTCTCCAAACACGCCCACACTTCAGCGGGAGTCCGTTGCAGGCACCCAGAAATCACCACCAAACTCACCAATTTCACTGCGTTACTCCCTAGTCTCTGTCATGTCTTCACCATCCCTCAGGGACTCTCCCGTCTGTCCCAGCTACTCTCCAACCACGCCCACATTTCAGCTGCAGTCAGTTCCAGGCACCCCGGAATCACCACCAAACTCCCCAATTTCACTCAGTTACTCCTCACTCTCTAGCACGTCTTTATCTCCAACCCTCAGGGACTCTCCTGTGTGTCCCAGCTACTCTCCAACCACGCCCACACTTCAGCGGGAGTCAGTTCCAAGCACCCAGGAAGCACCACCAAACTCACCAATTTCACTCACTTACTCTCCAGTCTCTCTCCTGTCTTCACCAGCCCTCAGGGACTCTCCTGTCTGTCCCAGCTACTCTCCAACCACGCACACATTTCAGCTGGAGTCAGTTCCAGGCACCCCGGAGTCACCACCAAACTCACCAGTTTCACTGAGGTACTCCCCGGTCTCTCTCATGTCTTCACCCCCAGCCCTCAGGGACTCTCCTGTGTGTCCCAGCTACTCTCCAACCATGCCCAGATTTCAGCGGGAGTCAGTTCCAGGCACCCAGGTATCACCACCAAACTCAGCAGTTTCGCTGAGTTACTCCCCAGTCTCTGTCATGTCTTCACCCCCAGCCCCCTGGGACTCTCCTGTCTGTCCCAGCTACTCTCCCACCACGCCCAGATTTCAGCGGCACTCAGCCTCCCACACTCCGGAATCACCTACAGACTCACAGACTTCACTGAGGTCCTCCCTGGTCTCTCTCAGGTCTTTGCCCTCAGCCCACAGGGACTCCTGTGTCTCTTTCAGCTACTCTCAAAACTTCGCTAGATTCCAGCTGGAGTCAGTTCCAGGCACCCACGATACACCACCGAACTCACGAATTTCACTGACTTACTCCCCAGTCTCCCTCATGTTCTCACCCCCAGCCCTCAAGGACTCTTCTGTCTCTCTCAGCTACACTCCGACCATCTCCAGATTTCACCTGGAGTCAGCTTCCCGCACCCAGGAATCACCTACAAACTCACGGACCTTACTGCAACCCTCCCCCATTTCTTTCACCTCTTCACCCCCTGCCTTCAGGGACTCTCCTGGGTCTCCCAGCTTCTCTGCAGCCTTCCCCACATTTCTGCCACAGTCAGCCCCAGGCACTCAGGACAACCCTAGACACTCACAGGCCTCACGAGACTATCTCTCTATGACCTGTACCTATACAGGGATGGCTCCCACGCATCCCTCAGTGATCCCAAACCCATCTCCACTTACACTCAGACACTCCCAGGGCCTGACAGCTACTCCCCGTTATTGTCCTTCAGTTCGAAGCCCTGGCCAATCTACGAGCCCACATGACGCAGTTACCTGGCCATTTCTCCACGGTTCCCGTGAGGGCCCCACACCCAGCCGCACAAGAGCCCCTCCTGCATTCCGTCCTCACACGCAGGCTTGTCCATCTACTTGCTACTGTCACACTCTTGCCAGCAGAAGAGGCCCCTGTAATGGCCGATATCACCACCCAGTCTATCCTCACCCCACAGCTGTGCAGCGGGACCCTCCTGCTGGCCCACATGGCTGCCAGAGCCCATGCTGGCACGACGCTCCAGCAGGTTGGCGTCCCTGCGGGCCACACTGCCGGTGACATGGCTAGCATGACCCTCCTTCCTGGCAGTGACACTGTTGATGTGAACCCCAGTTTCACATCTGTCATTTGTAAATAGGACCATTTTCCCTTTTCGCTCTCCCTTCCATTCACAGGGCTTCTCATTCTCTCTCTTTCTGCCTCCGTTTCAGATATTTACTCACTTTTTTCTCTCTCACTATGTCTGCCGTGGTCTCCATGAGAGTGCGCCACAGAAGATTCCCCCATTAAAAGTCATGAATTGAGTGGCTTTTAGTATACCTGTGGTGGTGCACATTCAATTTTAATTCGCAATCCATTGTAGAACGTCTTATCACCCCCGACCAGAGAAAAACCCTGTAGACATTAGTCACTCCTCATTCTGTCTCAAACCTTCTCCCTGACCCTCAGCCCTAGGTAGCAACTACCTAGTGCGATCAATCCCATATGCATAGATTTCCATATTGTGGACATTTCCTATCAACGGAATTGCACAATAGGTGAGCTGTTATGACTGACACAACACGTAGCACAATATTTTCAAGATTCATCCACATTGTAGGCTTACCCACAGGGGGAAACCATTTTTTGGGGGGTTTTAGTAACACCGGGTGTTTTCTCCTTCCTTTCGTCCTTCTTTCCTTCCTTCCTACCTTCCTTCCTTCCTTCCTACCTTCCTTCTTTCTTTCCTTCCTTCCTTCCTTCCTCCTATTTCTCTCTTACTCCTTCTGCCCTCTCTCTTTCATATGCCTTAGGTGCATCCCACATTCTGCGTTTTTTGGGAGAAATCCTCGACAGGTGCAGGAAAATTGTGTTATTGTAACTATTTACCGCTATCTCTCTTTCACGGCTCTCCATCAGTTGTGAACATCTATTGGTTTATCCCAAGTCATTAAGCATATTTTTATTAGGTACACCTGTTTTTCCTTATACAGCTGTTTCTGGAGTATAGGGTCGCATACTCATAAACCCACTGTAACTCAGAAACGCATCTAATATTCCAATAATCCCATCATAACGTTGAAAAATCATAAATCAAACCACCGTAAGTCACGGTGTGTCCGTGGATATGGGCGTCATCAATTCCATTGTATTCAGTAATGCTGTACACCATTAACAATGGCAGACTGATTGGGAGTGGATATTGATAGCATTATAAAAGTCAGTTATTAGAGGGATACTTCTTTAACCTGACTGAAGAACTGATCTAATGGCTTTAGTACAGTGCATGATTATGTGAGATGTTTTGAGACAGAGTAGTACATTTGTGAATGAAGTTTTTTCACTTAGTAGGAACCATTGTGTGTGGAAAAGTGAGAAAATTGCTTTCTGCTGTAGAGTCTGGCATTCATTGTAGACTTAAGCTTATTTTTCTGTGAGCAAATCTTATTCAATAAAATACTACTCTTTATACTAAAAAACAAAAACTGTGGTGATGTGTGGTCATTATGCTCAGCAAACTAATCCAGGGAAAGAAAACCAAACGCCACATTCTCACTTATAATGAGAGCTGAAAAATGAGATGACATGGACACAGGAAGGGGAACAACACTCACTGGGGCCTTTCGGGAGGCAGAGCGTTAAGAAAAACAGCTACTGCATGCTGGGCTTAATAGCTAGGTGATGGGTTGACAGGTGCAGCAAACCACCATGGCACACGTTTACCTTAGTAACAAATCTGCACATCCTGCACATATACCCCAGAACTTAGAAACGAAACGAAACAAAAGAAAACGAAAAAGCAATAGCAAAACGCTAAAGGCAAAATAAAGTTTCAAACTCAGAACGTGACAGACCAATGTTTGGTTCAAATCATGGTTCTCAACCCAGGTGCCATAAGGCCAGGATAAAGAATTTGATTACATATTGTAAATAAGACATGCAGCAAATGACCAGAAAGATTATTCTCAACATATGTGTGTCTTCTAATTCAATGGTGACGCTATCTACCGGGACATAGCTTTAGATTCCAAAGGGCCGAGTCCCGCCAGACAGGCCTCCCACACTAATAACAATGGGAAGCCCCACGTTGTTTTACCTGTGCTTCTCAGCAACTGGCTATAAATCAGGTTGCCACCACTCCCAGATTTAGTTGCATTCATTGGCTGGAAGAGCTCACAGCACGCAGGGAAACACTTACATTTGCCGTTGTATTTTAGCGGACTTTGCCAAAAGTTCAGAAATAAATGCGGGGCCCGGCGTGTGGGGAGGGGTGCACTACCTTCCAGGAAGTGTTATCCACAAGCTCTCTGAACCCAGTCCTTTTGGGGTTTTATGGAGACCTCATTCTATAGGCATGACGGGTTAAACCATAGGCTATTGGTGATCAACTCCACCTGAGGCTCTCAACCCTCCCTGGAAATTGGGGTTGAGGCTTTGCCATTCTCAGTCTGACTAAAAGAATTTACCCAAACGGAATTTTAAAACAGATGAGCATAACTGGAATCTTAATTAGATGATTGGATTATCTGGAGCCACACCTTGATATTCCTAACCCGAGCACCCTCATCCAACGAATGCTCCACCCAACTGGCTCCCAAGTCTCTACGTGGTTCCAGAGCAAAAGAATGTTTCTACAACGCATATCTCCACCTTTTCTTCAAAGTCTTTTCCCTTACACGGAAAGACTTCTTAAACTGCCATGCATCCGGATCAGGGGGAGGTATTGTTACACCGCAGATCTGTGGATCTCCGGGGTTTGATTGTGGCAAGGATGCTGCTGGTGTCAAAACCACAACGTGGGAACCACAGAACCACTAGTTGGTTTTCAGTGTTTCAGTGCATACAATTCCTAATATATCTGGCCAAGAAAACTTGTAAGTTCTTAGATTGTCCCAAAGGTGGCGCATGAAATCAAAGCAGGAGAACAGTTTCCTACGAGGTGTAGCCTGGGAAAGTTGGGGGTGACTGATGGAAAGGAGGAGTGAAGCTCCGCCCTTTCCGCTGCTAGGCTGCGCCCGAGGCTATTTAAACCCACCCTGGCTGGCCTGTACTCAGATCTTCGCGGAGCGGATCAGCGGCCGGAGCGGTTGGCGGACTCTGCGTTGACTTGGAGCTCACAGCGTCTTGCGACTTGGAAGCGGATTCAGAGGACAGGACAGAACACTTGGGCAAGTGAATCTCTGTCTGTCTGTCTCTTTGTCTGTCTGTCTGTCTCATTGGTTGGTTGATTTCCATTTTCTTAAGGGGCACATACCTCACACCGCACACACACACACACGCACACACACTCCTTCCTTCTGCGAGTTAGAAAATTAGTAGGGGCCCCTGGGAGCTGCAGGTTTCCTAATCATGTCTGCACCTAAGAACAGTAGGGTCTTGTCCGGCTCTTCCTATGAACGGTCCCCCAGCACGGACTCCCCAAGGTCCATGCGAGCCTCACCCAGCTTCTCCCTCTCCCCTCTCAGAAACTCAGGCTTCAGGGGAAGCTCCTCACCAGGGATCCGGAGCTACCATTCACCATCCCCTAGGGCTTCACCACACTCACCTCTGTCATCACCAGAATCCCACAAGCTCCCATTTCCCTGTCCTCACCGTGATGGGCAATCAATGAAGCCATTGGGCTCTCCCGTGTCCTCCTCTGAGGATTCCTCAGAGTCCCCACGTTCATCAATAATATACCACATGTTCTTACTGCCATCACCCAGCAGCTCACCCCCAGCTCTCGGGGGATCTCCTGTGTCTCCCAGCTACTCTCCAAACAACCCCAGATTTCAGCTGGAGTCAGCCCCCCACACCCGGGAATCACCTACAAACTCACGAGCCTCACGGTGCTCCACCCCTGTGTCTTTCATCTCTTCACCCCCAGGCCTCAGGGACTCTCCTGTGGCTCCCAGTTACTCTCCAGCCATCCCCAGGTTCCTGCGGGAGTCAGCCCCATGCACCCAGGAGTCCCCCAGAGACTCACACGTCTCGGGAGAATATGAGCGGTCCCCCAGCCCTGACTCCTCAAGATTCATGCCTGCCTCACCCAGCTTCTCCCTCTCCCCTCCCAGAAACTCAGACCCAAGGGGCAGCTCCTCACCAGGGATGTGGAAGTACTCTACATCACCCCGCAGGGCTTCACCACTCTCACATCCATCATCAACAGAATTCCACAACTTTACGTTTCCCTTTCCTAACCAAGCAGGACAGTCACTCATGTCATTGTGTTCTCCCGTGTCCTCCTCTGGAGATTCTTCACAGTCACCTCATTCATCAATAATATACCATATGTTCTTACTGCCATCATCCAGCAGCTCACCCCCAGCCACCCATGACTCTCCTGTCTGTCCCAGCTACTCTCCAACTACGCCCAGATTTCAGCGGGAGTCTCTACCCCACACCCCAGAAACACCTACAAACTCACAGACCTCAGTGAGATCCTCGCCAGTCTCTCTCACGTCTTCACCCCCAGCCCTTACGGACCCTCCAGTCTGTCCCAGCTACTCTCCAACCACGCCCACATTTCAGCGCGGGTCAGTTCCAGGAACCCAGGGATCACCACCAAGCCCACCACTTTCACTGAGTTACTCCCCAGTCTCTAGCACGTCTTTATCTCCAACCCTCAGGGACTCGCCTGTCTGTCCCAGCTACTCTCCAAACACGCCCACACTTCAGCGGGAGTCCGTTGCAGGCACCCAGAAATCACCACCAAACTCACCAATTTCACTGCGTTACTCCCCAGTCTCTCTCATGTCTTCACCATCCCTCAGGGACTCTCCCGTCTGTCCCAGCTACTCTCCAACCACGCCCAAATTTCAGCTGCAGTCAGTTCCAGGCACCCCGGAATCACCACCAAACTCCCCAATTTCACTCAGTTACTCCTCACTCTCTAGCACGTCTTTATCTCCAACCCTCAGGGACTCTCCTGTGTGTCCCAGCTACTCTCCAACCACGCCCACACTTCAGCGGGAGTCAGTTCCAAGCACCCAGGAAGCACCACCAAACTCACCAATTTCACTCACTTACTCTCCAGTCTCTCTCATGTCTTCACCAGCCCTCAGGGACTCTCCTGTCTGTCCCAGCTACTCTCCAACCACGCACACATTTCAGCTGGAGTCAGTTCCAGGCACCCCGGAGTCACCACCAAACTCACCAGTTTCACTGAGGTACTCCCCGGTCTCTCTCATGTCTTCACCCCCAGCCCTCAGGGACTCTCCTGTGTGTCCCAGCTACTCTCCAACCATGCCCAGATTTCAGCGGGAGTCAGTTCCAGGCACCCAGGTATCACCACCAAACTCAGCAGTTTCGCTGAGTTACTCCCCAGTCTCTGTCATGTCTTCACCCCCAGCCCCCTGGGACTCTCCTGTCTGTCCCAGCTACTCTCCCACCACGCCCAGATTTCAGCGGGAGTCAGCCTCCCACACTCCGGAATCACCTACAGACTCACAGACTTCACTGAGGTCCTCCCTGGTCTCTCTCAGGTCTTTGCCCTCAGCCCACAGGGACTCTTGTGTCTCTTTCAGCTACTCTCAAAACTTCGCTAGATTCCAGCTGGAGTCAGTTCCAGGCACCCACGATACACCACCGAACTCACGAATTTCACTGACTTACTCCCCAGTCTCCCTCATGTTCTCACCCCCAGCCCTCAAGGACTCTTCTGTCTCTCTCAGCTACACTCCGACCATCTCCAGATTTCACCTGGAGTCAGCTTCCCGCACCCAGGAATCACCTACAAACTCACGGACCTTACTGCAACCCTCCCCCATTTCTTTCACCTCTTCACCCCCTGCCTTCAGGGACTCTCCTGGGTCTCCCAGCTTCTCTGCAGCCTTCCCCACATTTCTGCCACAGTCAGCCCCAGGCACTCAGGACAACCCTAGACACTCACAGGACTCACGAGACTATCTCTCTATGACCTGTACCTATACAGGGATGGCTCCCACGCATCCCTCAGTGACCCCAAACCCATCTCCACTTACACTCAGACACTCCCAGGGCCTGACAGCTACTCCCCGTTATTGTCCTTCAGTTCGAAGCCCTGGCCAATCTACGAGCCCACATGACGCTGTTACCTGGCCATTTCTCCACGGTTCCCGTGAGGGCCCCACACCCAGCCGCACAAGAGCCCCTCCTGCATTCCGTCCTCACACGCAGGCTTGTCCATCTACTTGCTACTGTCACACTCTTGCCAGCAGAAGAGGCCCCTGTAATGGCCGATATCACCACCCAGTCTATCCTCACCCCACAGCTGTGCAGCGGGACCCTCCTGCTGGCCCGCATGGCTGCCAGAGCCCATGCTGGCACGACGCTCCAGCAGGTTGGCGTCCCTGCGGGCCACACTGCCGGTGACATGGCTAGCATGACCCTCCTTCCTGGCAGTGACACTGTTGATGTGAACCCCAGTTTCACATCTGTCATTTGTAAATAGGACCATTTTCCCTTTTCGCTCTCCCTTCCATTCACAGGGCTTCTCATTCTCTCTCTTTCTGCCTCCGTTTCAGATATTTACTCACTTTTTTCTCTCTCACTATGTCTGCCGTGGTCTCCATGAGAGTGCGCCACAGAAGATTCCCCCATTAAAAGTCATGAATTGAGTGGCTTTTAGTATACCTGTGGTGGTGCACATTCAATTTTAATTCGCAATCCATTGTAGAACGTCTTATCACCCCCGACCAGAGAAAAACCCTGTAGACATTAGTCACTCCTCATTCTGTCTCAAACCTTCTCCCTGACCCTCAGCCCTAGGTAGCAACTACCTAGTGCGATCAATCCCATATGCATAGATTTCCATGTTGTGGACATTTCCTATCAACGGAATTGCACAATAGGTGAGCTGTTATGACTGACACAACATGTAGCACAATATTTTCAAGATTCATCCACATTGTAGGCTTACCCACAGGGGGAAACCATTTTTTGGGGGGTTTTAGTAACACCGGGTGTTTTCTCCTTCCTTTCGTCCTTCTTTCCTTCCTTCCTACCTTCCTTCCTTCCTTCCTACCTTCCTTCTTTCTTTCCTTCCTTCCTTCCTTCCTCCTATTTGTCTCTTACTCCTTCTGCCCTCTCTCTTTCATATGCCTTAGGTGCATCCCACATTCTGCGTTTTTTGGGAGAAATCCTCGACAGGTGCAGGAAAATTGTGTTATTGTAACTATTTACCGCTATCTCTCTTTCACGGCTCTCCATCAGTTGTGAACATCTATTGGTTTATCCCAAGTCATTAAGCATATTTTTATTAGGTACACCTGTTTTTCCTTATACAGCTGTTTCTGGAGTATAGGGTCGCATACTCATAAACCCACTGTAACTCAGAAACGCATCTAATATTCCAATAATCCCATCATAACGTTGAAAAATCATAAATCAAACCACCGTAAGTCACGGTGTGTCCGTGGATATGGGCGTCATCAATTCCATTGTATTCAGTAATGCTGTACACCATTAACAATGGCAGACTGATTGGGAGTGGATATTGATAGCATTATAAAAGTCAGTTATTAGAGGGATACTTCTTTAACCTGACTGAAGAACTGATCTAATGGCTTTAGTACAGTGCATGATTATGTGAGATGTTTTGAGACAGAGTAGTACATTTGTGAATGAAGTTTTTTCACTTAGTAGGAACCATTGTGTGTGGAAAAGTGAGAAAATTGCTTTCTGCTGTAGAGTCTGGCATTCATTGTAGACTTAAGCTTATTTTTCTGTGAGCAAATCTTATTCAATAAAATACTACTCTTTATACTAAAAAACAAAAACAGTGGTGATGTGTGGTCATTATGCTCAGCAAACTAATCCAGGGAAAGAAAACCAAACGCCACATTCTCACTTATAATGAGAGCTGAAAAATGAGATGACATGGACACAGGAAGGGGAACAACACTCACTGGGGCCTTTCGGGAGGCAGAGCGTTAAGAAAAACAGCTACTGCATGCTGGGCTTAATAGCTAGGTGATGGGTTGACAGGTGCAGCAAACCACCATGGCACACGTTTACCTTAGTAACAAATCTGCACATCCTGCACATATACCCCAGAACTTAGAAACGAAACGAAACAAAAGAAAACGAAAAAGCAATAGCAAAACGCTAAAGGCAAAATAAAGTTTCAAACTCAGAACGTGACAGACCAATGTTTGGTTCAAATCATGGTTCTCAACCCAGGTGCCATAAGGCCAGGATAAAGAATTTGATTACATATTGTAAATAAGACATGCAGCAAATGACCAGAAAGATTATTCTCAACATATGTGTGTCTTCTAATTCAATGGTGACGCTATCTACCGGGACATAGCTTTAGATTCCAAAGGGCCGAGTCCCGCCAGACAGGCCTCCCACACTAATAACAATGGGAAGCCCCACGTTGTTTTACCTGTGCTTCTCAGCAACTGGCTATAAATCAGGTTGCCACCACTCCCAGATTTAGTTGCATTCATTGGCTGGAAGAGCTCACAGCACGCAGGGAAACACTTACATTTGCCGTTGTATTTTAGCGGACTTTGCCAAAAGTTCAGAAATAAATGCGGGGCCCGGCGTGTGGGGAGGGGTGCACTACCTTCCAGGAAGTGTTATCCACAAGCTCTCTGAACCCAGTCCTTTTGGGGTTTTATGGAGACCTCATTCTATAGGCATGACGGGTTAAACCATAGGCTATTGGTGATCAACTCCACCTGAGGCTCTCAACCCTCCCTGGAAATTGGGGTTGAGGCTTTGCCATTCTCAGTCTGACTAAAAGAATTTACCCAAACGGAATTTTAAAACAGATGAGCATAACTGGAATCTTAATTAGATGATTGGATTATCTGGAGCCACACCTTGATATTCCTAACCCGAGCACCCTCATCCAACGAATGCTCCACCCAACTGGCTCCCAAGTCTCTACGTGGTTCCAGAGCAAAAGAATGTTTCTACAACGCATATCTCCACCTTTTCTTCAAAGTCTTTTCCCTTACACGGAAAGACTTCTTAAACTGCCATGCATCCGGATCAGGGGGAGGTATTGTTACACCGCAGATCTGTGGATCTCCGGGGTTTGATTGTGGCAAGGATGCTGCTGGTGTCAAAACCACAACGTGGGAACCACAGAACCACTAGTTGGTTTCCAGTGTTTCAGTGCATACAATTCCTAATATATCTGGCCAAGAAAACTTGTAAGTTCTTAGATTGTCCCAAAGGTGGCGCATGAAATCAAAGCAGGAGAACAGTTTCCTACGAGGTGTAGCCTGGGAAAGTTGGGGGTGACTGATGGAAAGGAGGAGTGAAGCTCCGCCCTTTCCGCTGCTAGGCTGCGCCCGAGGCTATTTAAACCCACCCTGGCTGGCCTGTACTCAGATCTTCGCGGAGCGGATCAGCGGCCGGAGCGGTTGGCGGACTCTGCGTTGACTTGGAGCTCACAGCGTCTTGCGACTTGGAAGCGGATTCAGAGGACAGGACAGAACACTTGGGCAAGTGAATCTCTGTCTGTCTGTCTGTCTGTCTGTCTGTCTGTCTCATTGGTTGGTTGATTTCCATTTTCTTAAGGGGCACATACCTCACACCGCACACACACACACACGCACACACACTCCTTCCTTCTGCGAGTTAGAAAATTAGTAGGGGCCCCTGGGAGCTGCAGGTTTCCTAATCATGTCTGCACCTAAGAACAGTAGGGTCTTGTCCGGCTCTTCCTATGAACGGTCCCCCAGCACGGACTCCCCAAGGTCCATGCGAGCCTCACCCAGCTTCTCCCTCTCCCCTCTCAGAAACTCAGGCTTCAGGGGAAGCTCCTCACCAGGGATCCGGAGCTACCATTCACCATCCCCTAGGGCTTCACCACACTCACCTCTGTCATCACCAGAATCCCACAAGCTCCCATTTCCCTGTCCTCACCGTGATGGGCAATCAATGAAGCCATTGGGCTCTCCCGTGTCCTCCTCTGAGGATTCCTCAGAGTCCCCACGTTCATCAATAATATACCACATGTTCTTACTGCCATCACCCAGCAGCTCACCCCCAGCTCTCGGGGGATCTCCTGTGTCTCCCAGCTACTCTCCAAACAACCCCAGATTTCAGCTGGAGTCAGCCCCCCACACCCGGGAATCACCTACAAACTCACGAGCCTCACGGTGCTCCACCCCTGTGTCTTTCATCTCTTCACCCCCAGGCCTCAGGGACTCTCCTGTGGCTCCCAGTTACTCTCCAGCCATCCCCAGGTTCCTGCGGGAGTCAGCCCCATGCACCCAGGAGTCCCCCAGAGACTCACACGTCTCGGGAGAATATGAGCGGTCCCCCAGCCCTGACTCCTCAAGATTCATGCCTGCCTCACCCAGCTTCTCCCTCTCCCCTCCCAGAAACTCAGACCCAAGGGGCAGCTCCTCACCAGGGATGTGGAAGTACTCTACATCACCCCGCAGGGCTTCACCACTCTCACATCCATCATCAACAGAATTCCACAACTTTACGTTTCCCTTTCCTAACCAAGCAGGACAGTCACTCATGTCATTGTGTTCTCCCGTGTCCTCCTCTGGAGATTCTTCACAGTCACCTCATTCATCAATAATATACCATATGTTCTTACTGCCATCATCCAGCAGCTCACCCCCAGCCACCCATGACTCTCCTGTCTGTCCCAGCTACTCTCCAACTACGCCCAGATTTCAGCGGGAGTCTCTACCCCACACCCCAGAAACACCTACAAACTCACAGACCTCAGTGAGATCCTCGCCAGTCTCTCTCACGTCTTCACCCCCAGCCCTTACGGACCCTCCAGTCTGTCCCAGCTACTCTCCAACCACGCCCACATTTCAGCGCGGGTCAGTTCCAGGAACCCAGGGATCACCACCAAGCCCACCACTTTCACTGAGTTACTCCCCAGTCTCTAGCACGTCTTTATCTCCAACCCTCAGGGACTCGCCTGTCTGTCCCAGCTACTCTCCAAACACGCCCACACTTCAGCGGGAGTCCGTTGCAGGCACCCAGAAATCACCACCAAACTCACCAATTTCACTGCGTTACTCCCCAGTCTCTCTCATGTCTTCACCATCCCTCAGGGACTCTCCCGTCTGTCCCAGCTACTCTCCAACCACGCCCACATTTCAGCTGCAGTCAGCTCCAGGAACCCCGGAATCACCACCAAACTCCCCAATTTCACTCAGTTACTCCTCACTCTCTAGCACGTCTTTATCTCCAACCCTCAGGGACTCTCCTGTGTGTCCCAGCTACTCTCCAACCACGCCCACACTTCAGCGGGAGTCAGTTCCAAGCACCCAGGAAGCACCACCAAACTCCCCAATTTCACTCACTTACTCTCCAGTCCCTCTCCTGTCTTCACCAGCCCTCAGGGACTCTCCTGTCTGTCCCAGCTACTCTCCAACCACGCACACATTTCAGCTGGAGTCAGTCCCAGGCACCCCGGAGTCACCACCAAACTCACCAGTTTCACTGAGGTACTCCCCGGTCTCTCTCATGTCTTCACCCCCAGCCCTCAGGGACTCTCCTGTGTGTCCCAGCTACTCTCCAACCATGCCCAGATTTCAGCGGGAGTCAGTTCCAGGCACCCAGGTATCACCACCAAACTCAGCAGTTTCGCTGAGTTACTCCCCAGTCTCTGTCATGTCTTCACCCCCAGCCCCCTGGGACTCTCCTGTCTGTCCCAGCTACTCTCCCACCACGCCCAGATTTCAGCGCACCCAGCCTCCCACACTCCGGAATCACCTACAGACTCACAGACTTCACTGAGGTCCTCCCTGGTCTCTCTCAGGTCTTTGCCCTCAGCCCACAGGGACTCCTGTGTCTCTTTCAGCTACTCTCAAAACTTCGCTAGATTCCAGCTGGAGTCAGTTCCACGCACCCACGATACACCACCGAACTCACGAATTTCACTGACTTACTCCCCAATCTCCCTCATGTTCTCACCCCAGCCCTCAAGGACTCTTCTGTCTCTCTCAGCTACACTCCGACCGTCTCCAGATTTCACCTGGAGTCAGCTTCCCGCACCCAGGAATCACCTACAAACTCACGGACCTTACTGCAACCCTCCCCCATTTCTTTCACCTCTTCACCCCCTGCCTTCAGGGACTCTCCTGGGTCTCCCAGCTTCTCTCCAGCCTTCCCCAGATTTCTGCCACAGTCAGCCCCAGGCACCCAGGACAACCCTAGACACTCACAGGCCTCACGAGACTATCTCCCTATGACCTGTACCTATACAGGGATGGCTCCCACGCATCCCTCAGTGACCCCAAACCCATCTCCACTTACACTCAGACACTCCCAGGGCCTGACAGCTACTCCCCGTTATTGTCCTTCAGTTCGAAGCCCTGGCCAATCTACTAGCCCACATGACGCAGTTACCTGGCCATTTCTCCACGGTTCCCGTGAGGGCCCCACACCCAGCCGCACAAGAGCCCCTCCTGCATTCCGTCCTCACACGCAGGCTTGTCCATCTACTTGCTACTGTCACACTCTTGCCAGCAGAAGAGGCCCCTGTAATGGCCGATATCACCACCCAGTCTATCCTCACCCCACAGCTGTGCAGCGGGACCCTCCTGCTGGCCCACGTGGCTGCCAGAGCCCATGCTGGCACGACGCTCCAGCAGGTCGGCGTCCCTGCGGGCCACACTACCGGTGACATGGCTAGCATGACCCTCCTTCCTGGCAGTGACACTGTTGATGTGAACCCCAGTTTCACATCTGTCATTTGTAAATAGGACCATTTTCCCTTTTCGCTCTCCCTTCCATTCACAGGGCTTCTCATTCTCTCTCTTTCTGCCTCCGTTTCAGATATTTACTCACCTTTTTCTCTCTCACTATGTCTGCCGTGGTCTCCATGAGAGTGCGCCACAGAAGATTCCCCCATTAAAAGTCATGAATTGAGTGGCTTTTAGTATACCTGTGGTGGTGCACATTCAATTTTAATTCGCAATCCATTGTAGAACGTCTTATCACCCCCGACCAGAGAAAATCCCTGTAGACAGTAGTCACTCCTCATTCTGTCTCAAACCTTCTCCCTGACCCTCAGCCCTAGGTAGCAACTACCTAGTGCGATCAATCCCATATGCATAGATTTCCATATTGTGGACATTTCCTATCAACGGAATTGCACAATAGGTGAGCTGTTATGACTGACACAACACGTAGCACAATATTTTCAAGATTCATCCACATTGTAGGCTTACCCACAGGGGGAAACCATTTTTTGGGGGGTTTTAGTAACACCGGGTGTTTTCTCCTCCCTTTCGTCCTTCTTTCCTTCCTTCCTTCCTTCCTTCCTTCCTTCCTTCCTTCCTACCTTCCTTCTTTCTTTCCTTCCTTCCTTCCTTCCTCCTATTTGTCTCTTACTCCTTCTGCCCTCTCTCTTTCATATGCCTTAGGTGCATCCCACATTCTGCGTTTTTTGGGAGAAATCCTCGACAGGTGCAGGAAAATTGTGTTATTGTAACTATTTACCGCTATCTCTCTTTCACGGCTCTCCATCAGTTGTGAACATCTATTGGTTTATCCCAAGTCATTAAGCATATTTTTATTAGGTACACCTGTTTTTCCTTATACAGCTGTTTCTGGAGTATAGGGTCGCATACTCATAAACCCACTGTAACTCAGAAACGCATCTAATATTCCAATAATCCCATCATAACGTTGAAAAATCATAAATCAAACCACCGTAAGTCACGGTGTGTCCGTGGATATGGGCGTCATCAATTCCATTGTATTCAGTAATGCTGTACACCATTAACAATGGCAGACTGATTGGGAGTGGATATTGATAGCATTATAAAAGTCAGTTATTAGAGGGATACTTCTTTAACCTGACTGAAGAACTGATCTAATGGCTTTAGTACAGTGCATGATTATGTGAGATGTTTTGAGACAGAGTAGTACATTTGTGAATGAAGTTTTTTCACTTAGTAGGAACCATTGTGTGTGGAAAAGTGAGAAAATTGCTTTCTGCTGTAGAGTCTGGCATTCATTGTAGACTTAAGCTTATTTTTCTGTGAGCAAATCTTATTCAATAAAATACTACTCTTTATACTAAAAAACAAAAACAGTGGTGATGTGTGGTCATTATGCTCAGCAAACTAATCCAGGGAAAGAAAACCAAACGCCACATTCTCACTTATAATGAGAGCTGAAAAATGAGATGACATGAACACAGGAAGGGGAACAACACTCACTGGGGCCTTTCGGGAGGCAGAGCGTTAAGAAAAACAGCTACTGCATGCTGGGCTTAATAGCTAGGTGATGGGTTGACAGGTGCAGCAAACCACCATGGCACACGTTTACCTTAGTAACAAATCTGCACATCCTGCACATATACCCCAGAACTTAGAAACGAAACGAAACAAAAGAAAACGAAAAAGCAATAGCAAAACGCTAAAGGCAAAATAAAGTTTCAAACTCAGAACGTGACAGACCAATGTTTGGTTCAAATCATGGTTCTCAACCCAGGTGCCATAAGGCCAGGATAAAGAATTTGATTACATATTGTAAATAAGACATGCAGCAAATGACCAGAAAGATTATTCTCAACATATGTGTGTCTTCTAATTCAATGGTGACGCTATCTACCGGGACATAGCTTTAGATTCCAAAGGGCCGAGTCCCGCCAGACAGGCCTCCCACACTAATAACAATGGGAAGCCCCACGTTGTTTTACCTGTGCTTCTCAGCAACTGGCTATAAATCAGGTTGCCACCACTCCCAGATTTAGTTGCATTCATTGGCTGGAAGAGCTCACAGCACGCAGGGAAACACTTACATTTGCCGTTGTATTTTAGCGGACTTTGCCAAAAGTTCAGAAATAAATGCGGGGCCCGGCGTGTGGGGAGGGGTGCACTACCTTCCAGGAAGTGTTATCCACAAGCTCTCTGAACCCAGTCCTTTTGGGTTTTTATGGAGACCTCATTCTATAGGCATGACGGGTTAAACCATAGGCTATTGGTGATCAACTCCACCTGAGGCTCTCAACCCTCCCTGGAAATTGGGGTTGAGGCTTTGCCATTCTCAGTCTGACTAAAAGAATTTACCCAAACGGAATTTTAAAACAGATGAGCATAACTGGAATCTTAATTAGATGATTGGATTATCTGGAGCCACACCTTGATATTCCTAACCCGAGCACCCTCATCCAACGAATGCTCCACCCAACTGGCTCCCAAGTCTCTACGTGGTTCCAGAGCAAAAGAATGTTTCTACAACGCATATCTCCACCTTTTCTTCAAAGTCTTTTCCCTTACACGGAAAGACTTCTTAAACTGCCATGCATCCGGATCAGGGGGAGGTATTGTTACACCGCAGATCTGTGGATCTCCGGGGTTTGATTGTGGCAAGGATGCTGCTGGTGTCAAAACCACAACGTGGGAACCACAGAACCACTAGTTGGTTTCCAGTGTTTCAGTGCATACAATTCCTAATATATCTGGCCAAGAAAACTTGTAAGTTCTTAGATTGTCCCAAAGGTGGCGCATGAAATCAAAGCAGGAGAACAGTTTCCTACGAGGTGTAGCCTGGGAAAGTTGGGGGTGACTGATGGAAAGGAGGAGTGAAGCTCCGCCCTTTCCGCTGCTAGGCTGCGCCCGAGGCTATTTAAACCCACCCTGGCTGGCCTGTACTCAGATCTTCGCGGAGCGGATCAGCGGCCGGAGCGGTTGGCGGACTCTGCGTTGACTTGGAGCTCACAGCGTCTTGCGACTTGGAAGCGGATTCAGAGGACAGGACAGAACACTTGGGCAAGTGAATCTCTGTCTGTCTGTCTGTCTGTCTGTCTGTCTGTCTGTCTGTCTCATTGGTTGGTTGATTTCCATTTTCTTAAGGGGCACATACCTCACACCGCACACACACACACACACGCACACACACTCCTTCCTTCTGCGAGTTAGAAAATTAGTAGGGGCCCCTGGGAGCTGCAGGTTTCCTAATCATGTCTGCACCTAAGAACAGTAGGGTCTTGTCCGGCTCTTCTTATGAACGGTCCCCCAGCACGGACTCCCCAAGGTCCATGCGAGCCTCACCCAGCTTCTCCCTCTCCCCTCTCAGAAACTCAGGCTTCAGGGGAAGCTCCTCACCAGGGATCCGGAGCTACCATTCACCATCCCCTAGGGCTTCACCACACTCACCTCTGTCATCACCAGAATCCCACAAGCTCCCATTTCCCTGTCCTCACCGTGATGGGCAATCAATGAAGCCATTGGGCTCTCCCGTGTCCTCCTCTGAGGATTCCTCAGAGTCCCCGCGTTCATCAATAATATACCACATGTTCTTACTGCCATCACCCAGCAGCTCACCCCCAGCTCTCGGGGGATCTCCTGTGTCTCCCAGCTACTCTCCAAACAACCCCAGATTTCAGCTGGAGTCAGCCCCCCACACCCGGGAATCACCTACAAACTCACGAGCCTCACGGTGCTCCACCCCTGTGTCTTTCATCTCTTCACCCCCAGGCCTCAGGGACTCTCCTGTGGCTCCCAGTTACTCTCCAGCCATCCCCAGGTTCCTGCGGGAGTCAGCCCCATGCACGCAGGAGTCCCCCAGAGACTCACACGTCTCGGGAGAATATGAGCGGTCCCCCAGCCCTGACTCCTCAAGATTCATGCCTGCCTCACCCAGCTTCTCCCTCTCCCCTCCCAGAAACTCAGACCCAAGGGGCAGCTCCTCACCAGGGATGTGGAAGTACTCTACATCACCCCGCAGGGCTTCACCACTCTCACATCCATCATCAACAGAATTCCACAACTTTACGTTTCCCTTTCCTAACCAAGCAGGACAGTCACTCATGTCATTGTGTTCTCCCGTGTCCTCCTCTGGAGATTCTTCACAGTCACCTCATTCATCAATAATATACCATATGTTCTTACTGCCATCATCCAGCAGCTCACCCCCAGCCACCCATGACTCTCCTGTCTGTCCCAGCTACTCTCCAACTACGCCCAGATTTCAGCGGGAGTCTCTACCCCACACCCCAGAAACACCTACAAACTCACAGACCTCAGTGAGATCCTCGCCAGTCTCTCTCACGTCTTCACCCCCAGCCCTTACGGACCCTCCAGTCTGTCCCAGCTACTCTCCAACCACGCCCACATTTCAGCGCGGGTCAGTTCCAGGAACCCAGGGATCACCACCAAGCCCACCACTTTCACTGAGTTACTCCCCAGTCTCTAGCACGTCTTTATCTCCAACCCTCAGGGACTCGCCTGTCTGTCCCAGCTACTCTCCAAACACGCCCACACTTCAGCGGGAGTCCGTTGCAGGCACCCAGAAATCACCACCAAACTCACCAATTTCACTGCGTTACTCCCCAGTCTCTCTCATGTCTTCACCATCCCTCAGGGACTCTCCCGTCTGTCCCAGCTACTCTCCAACCACGCCCACATTTCAGCTGCAGTCAGTTCCAGGCACCCCGGAATCAACCAAACTCCCCAATTTCACTCAGTTACTCCTCACTCTCTAGCACGTCTTTATCTCCAACCCTCAGGGACTCTCCTGTGTGTCCCAGCTACTCTCCAACCACGCCCACACTTCAGCAGGAGTCAGTTCCAAGCACCCAGGAAGCACCACCAAACTCCCCAATTTCACTCACTTACTCTCCAGTCTCTCTCCTGTCTTCACCAGCCCTCAGGGACTCTCCTGTCTGTCCCAGCTACTCTCCAACCACGCACACATTTCAGCTGGAGTCAGTCCCAGGCACCCCGGAGTCACCACCAAACTCAGCAGTTTCGCTGAGTTACTCCCCAGTCTCTGTCATGTCTTCACCCCCAGCCCCCTGGGACTCTCCTGTCTGTCCCAGCTACTCTCCCACCACGCCCAGATTTCAGCGGCACTCAGCCTCCCACACTCCGGAATCACCTACAGACTCACAGACTTCACTGAGGTCCTCCCTGGTCTCTCTCAGGTCTTTGCCCTCAGCCCACAGGGACTCTTGTGTCTCTTTCAGCTACTCTGAAAACTTCGTTAGATTCCAGCTGGAGTCAGTTCCAGGCACCCACGATACACCACCGAACTCACGAATTTCACTGACTTACTCCCCAGTCTCCCTCATGTTCTCACCCCCAGCCCTCAAGGACTCTTCTGTCTCTCTCAGCTACACTCCGACCGTCTCCAGATTTCACCTGGAGTCAGCTTCCCGCACCCAGGAATCACCTACAAACTCACGGACCTTACTGCAACCCTCCCCTATTTCTTTCACCTCTTCACCCCCTGCCTTCAGGGACTCTCCTGGGTCTCCCAGCTTCTCTCCAGCCTTCCCCAGATTTCTGCCACAGTCAGCCCCAGGCACCCAGGACAACCCTAGACACTCACAGGCCTCACGAGACTATCTCCCTATGACCTGTACCTATACAGGGATGGCTCCCACGCATCCCTCAGTGACCCCAAACCCATCTCCACTTACACTCAGACACTCCCAGGGCCTGACAGCTACTCCCCGTTATTGTCCTTCAGTTCGAAGCCCTGGCCAATCTACTAGCCCACATGACGCAGTTACCTGGCCATTTCTCCACGGTTCCCGTGAGGGCCCCACACCCAGCCGCACAAGAGCCCCTCCTGCATTCCGTCCTCACACGCAGGCTTGTCCATCTACTTGCTACTGTCACACTCTTGCCAGCAGAAGAGGCCCCTGTAATGGCCGATATCACCACCCAGTCTATCCTCACCCCACAGCTGTGCAGCGGGACCCTCCTGCTGGCCCACGTGGCTGCCAGAGCCCATGCTGGCACGACGCTCCAGCAGGTCGGCGTCCCTGCGGGCCACACTACCGGTGACATGGCTAGCATGACCCTCCTTCCTGGCAGTGACACTGTTGATGTGAACCCCAGTTTCACATCTGTCATTTGTAAATAGGACCATTTTCCCTTTTCGCTCTCCCTTCCATTCACAGGGCTTCTCATTCTCTCTCTTTCTGCCTCCGTTTCAGATATTTACTCACCATTTTCTCTCTCACTATGTCTGCCGTGGTCTCCATGAGAGTGCGCCACAGAAGATTCCCCCATTAAAAGTCATGAATTGAGTGGCTTTTAGTATACCTGTGGTGGTGCACATTCAATTTTAATTCGCAATCCATTGTAGAACGTCTTATCACCCCCGACCAGAGAAAAACCCTGTAGACAGTAGTCACTCCTCATTCTGTCTCAAACCTTCTACCTGACCCTCAGCCCTAGGTAGCAACTACCTAGTGCGATCAATCCCATATGCATAGATTTCCTTATTGTGGACATTTCCTATCAACGGAATTGCACAGTAGGTGAGTTGTTATGACTGACAAAACACGTAGCACAATATTTTCAAGATTCATCCACATTGTAGGCTTACCCACAGGGGGAAACCATTTTTTGGGGGGGTTTTAGTAACACCGGGTGTTTTCTCCTTCCTTTCGTCCTTCTTTCCTTCCTTCCTTCCTTCCTTCCTTCCTTCCTTCCTACCTTCCTTCTTTCTTTCCTTCCTTCCTTCCTTCCTCCTATTTCTCTCTTACTCCTTCTGCCCTCTCTCTTTCATATGCCTTAGGTGCATCCCACATTCTGCGTTTTTTGGGAGAAATCCTCGACAGGTGCAGGAAAATTGTGTTATTGTAACTATTTACCGCTATCTCTCTTTCACGGCTCTCCATCAGTTGTGAACATCTATTGGTTTATCCCAAGTCACTAAGCATATTCTTATTAGGTACACCTGTTTTTCCTTATACAGCTGTTTCTGGAGTATAGGGTCGCATACTCATAAACCCACTGTAACTCAGAAACGCATCTAATATTCCAATAATCCCATCATAACGTTGAAAAATCATAAATCAAACCACCGTAAGTCACGGTGTGTCCGTGGATATGGGCGTCATCAATTCCATTGTATTCAGTAATGCTGTACACCATTAACAATGGCAGACTGATTGGGAGTGGATATTGATAGCATTATAAAAGTCAGTTATTAGAGGGATACTTCTTTAACCTGACTGAAGAACTGATCTAATGGCTTTAGTACAGTGCATGATTATGTGAGATGTTTTGAGACAGAGTAGTACATTTGTGAATGAAGTTTTTTCACTTAGTAGGAACCATTGTGTGTGGAAAAGTGAGAAAATTGCTTTCTGCTGTAGAGTCTGGCATTCATTGTAGACTTAAGCTTATTTTTCTGTGAGCAAATCTTATTCAATAAAATACTACTCTTTATACTAAAAAACAAAAACAGTGGTGATGTGTGGTCATTATGCTCAGCAAACTAATCCAGGGAAAGAAAACCAAACGCCACATTCTCACTTATAATGAGAGCTGAAAAATGAGATGACATGGACACAGGAAGGGGAACAACACTCACTGGGGCCTTTCGGGAGGCAGAGCGTTAAGAAAAACAGCTACTGCATGCTGGGCTTAATAGCTAGGTGATGGGTTGACAGGTGCAACAAACCACCATGGCACACGTTTACCTTAGTAACAAATCTGCACATCCTGCACATATACCCCAGAACTTAGAAACGAAACGAAACAAAAGAAAACGAAAAAGCAATAGCAAAACGCTAAAGGCAAAATAAAGTTTCAAACTCAGAACGTGACAGACCAATGTTTGGTTCAAATCATGGTTCTCAACCCAGGTGCCATAAGGCCAGGATAAAGAATTTGATTACATATTGTAAATAAGACATGCAGCAAATGACCAGAAAGATTATTCTCAACATATGTGTGTCTTCTAATTCAATGGTGACGCTATCTACCGGGACATAGCTTTAGATTCCAAAGGGCCGAGTCCCGCCAGACAGGCCTCCCACACTAATAACAATGGGAAGCCCCACGTTGTTTTACCTGTGCTTCTCAGCAACTGGCTATAAATCAGGTTGCCACCACTCCCAGATTTAGTTGCATTCATTGGCTGGAAGAGCTCACAGCACGCAGGGAAACACTTACATTTGCCGTTGTATTTTAGCGGACTTTGCCAAAAGTTCAGAAATAAATGCGGGGCCCGGCGTGTGGGGAGGGGTGCACTACCTTCCAGGAAGTGTTATCCACAAGCTCTCTGAACCCAGTCCTTTTGGGTTTTTATGGAGACCTCATTCTATAGGCATGACGGGTTAAACCATAGGCTATTGGTGATCAACTCCACCTGAGGCTCTCAACCCTCCCTGGAAATTGGGGTTGAGGCTTTGCCATTCTCAGTCTGACTAAAAGAATTTACCCAAACGGAATTTTAAAACAGATGAGCATAACTGGAATCTTAATTAGATGATTGGATTATCTGGAGCCACACCTTGATATTCCTAACCCGAGCACCCTCATCCAACGAATGCTCCACCCAACTGGCTCCCAAGTCTCTACGTGGTTCCAGAGCAAAAGAATGTTTCTACAACGCATATCTCCACCTTTTCTTCAAAGTCTTTTCCCTTACACGGAAAGACTTCTTAAACTGCCATGCATCCGGATCAGGGGGAGGTATTGTTACACCGCAGATCTGTGGATCTCCGGGGTTTGATTGTGGCAAGGATGCTGCTGGTGTCAAAACCACAACGTGGGAACCACAGAACCACTAGTTGGTTTCCAGTGTTTCAGTGCATACAATTCCTAATATATCTGGCCAAGAAAACTTGTAAGTTCTTAGATTGTCCCAAAGGTGGCGCATGAAATCAAAGCAGGAGAACAGTTTCCTACGAGGTGTAGCCTGGGAAAGTTGGGGGTGACTGATGGAAAGGAGGAGTGAAGCTCCGCCCTTTCCGCTGCTAGGCTGCGCCCGAGGCTATTTAAACCCACCCTGGCTGGCCTGTACTCAGATCTTCGCGGAGCGGATCAGCGGCCGGAGCGGTTGGCGGACTCTGCGTTGACTTGGAGCTCACAGCGTCTTGCGACTTGGAAGCGGATTCAGAGGACAGGACAGAACACTTGGGCAAGTGAATCTCTGTCTGTCTGTCTGTCTGTCTGTCTGTCTGTCTCATTGGTTGGTTGATTTCCATTTTCTTAAGGGGCACATACCTCACACCGCACACACACACACACACGCACACACACTCCTTCCTTCTGTGAGTTAGAAAATTAGTAGGGGCCCCTGGGAGCTGCAGGTTTCCTAATCATGTCTGCACCTAAGAACAGTAGGGTCTTGTCCGGCTCTTCTTATGAACGGTCCCCCAGCACGGACTCCCCAAGGTCCATGCGAGCCTCACCCAGCTTCTCCCTCTCCCCTCTCAGAAACTCAGGCTTCAGGGGAAGCTCCTCACCAGGGATCCGGAGCTACCATTCACCATCCCCTAGGGCTTCACCACACTCACCTCTGTCATCACCAGAATCCCACAAGCTCCCATTTCCCTGTCCTCACCGTGATGGGCAATCAATGAAGCCATTGGGCTCTCCCGTGTCCTCCTCTGAGGATTCCTCAGAGTCCCCGCGTTCATCAATAATATACCACATGTTCTTACTGCCATCACCCAGCAGCTCACCCCCAGCTCTCGGGGGATCTCCTGTGTCTCCCAGCTACTCTCCAAACAACCCCAGATTTCAGCTGGAGTCAGCCCCCCACACCCGGGAATCACCTACAAACTCACGAGCCTCACGGTGCTCCACCCCTGTGTCTTTCATCTCTTCACCCCCAGGCCTCAGGGACTCTCCTGTGGCTCCCAGTTACTCTCCAGCCATCCCCAGGTTCCTGCGGGAGTCAGCCCCATGCACCCAGGAGTCCCCCAGAGACTCACACGTCTCGGGAGAATATGAGCGGTCCCCCAGCCCTGACTCCTCAAGATTCATGCCTGCCTCACCCAGCTTCTCCCTCTCCCCTCCCAGAAACTCAGACCCAAGGGGCAGCTCCTCACCAGGGATGTGGAAGTACTCTACATCACCCCGCAGGGCTTCACCACTCTCACATCCATCATCAACAGAATTCCACAACTTTACGTTTCCCTTTCCTAACCAAGCAGGACAGTCACTCATGTCATTGTGTTCTCCCGTGTCCTCCTCTGGAGATTCTTCACAGTCACCTCATTCATCAATAATATACCATATGTTCTTACTGCCATCATCCAGCAGCTCACCCCCAGCCACCCATGACTCTCCTGTCTGTCCCAGCTACTCTCCAACTACGCCCAGATTTCAGCGGGAGTCTCTACCCCACACCCCAGAAACACCTACAAACTCACAGACCTCAGTGAGATCCTCGCCAGTCTCTCTCACGTCTTCACCCCCAGCCCTTACGGACCCTCCAGTCTGTCCCAGCTACTCTCCAACCACGCCCACATTTCAGCGCGGGTCAGTTCCAGGAACCCAGGGATCACCACCAAGCCCACCACTTTCACTGAGTTACTCCCCAGTCTCTAGCACGTCTTTATCTCCAACCCTCAGGGACTCGCCTGTCTGTCCCAGCTACTCTCCAAACACGCCCACACTTCAGCGGGAGTCCGTTGCAGGCACCCAGAAATCACCACCAAACTCACCAATTTCACTGCGTTACTCCCCAGTCTCTCTCATGTCTTCACCATCCCTCAGGGACTCTCCCGTCTGTCCCAGCTACTCTCCAACCACGCCCACATTTCAGCTGCAGTCAGTTCCAGGCACCCCGGAATCACCACCAAACTCCCCAATTTCACTCAGTTACTCCTCACTCTCTAGCACGTCTTTATCTCCAACCCTCAGGGACTCTCCTGTGTGTCCCAGCTACTCTCCAACCACGCCCACACTTCAGCAGGAGTCAGTTCCAAGCACCCAGGAAGCACCACCAAACTCCCCAATTTCACTCACTTACTCTCCAGTCTCTCTCCTGTCTTCACCAGCCCTCAGGGACTCTCCTGTCTGTCCCAGCTACTCTCCAACCACGCACACATTTCAGCTGGAGTCAGTCCCAGGCACCCCGGAGTCACCACCAAACTCAGCAGTTTCGCTGAGTTACTCCCCAGTCTCTGTCATGTCTTCACCCCCAGCCCCCTGGGACTCTCCTGTCTGTCCCAGCTACTCTCCCACCACGCCCAGATTTCAGCGGCACTCAGCCTCCCACACTCCGGAATCACCTACAGACTCACAGACTTCACTGAGGTCCTCCCTGGTCTCTCTCAGGTCTTTGCCCTCAGCCCACAGGGACTCTTGTGTCTCTTTCAGCTACTCTGAAAACTTCGTTAGATTCCAGCTGGAGTCAGTTCCAGGCACCCACGATACACCACCGAACTCACGAATTTCACTGACTTACTCCCCAGTCTCCCTCATGTTCTCACCCCCAGCCCTCAAGGACTCTTCTGTCTCTCTCAGCTACACTCCGACCGTCTCCAGATTTCACCTGGAGTCAGCTTCCCGCACCCAGGAATCACCTACAAACTCACGGACCTTACTGCAACCCTCCCCTATTTCTTTCACCTCTTCACCCCCTGCCTTCAGGGACTCTCCTGGGTCTCCCAGCTTCTCTCCAGCCTTCCCCAGATTTCTGCCACAGTCAGCCCCAGGCACCCAGGACAACCCTAGACACTCACAGGCCTCACGAGACTATCTCCCTATGACCTGTACCTATACAGGGATGGCTCCCACGCATCCCTCAGTGACCCCAAACCCATCTCCACTTACACTCAGACACTCCCAGGGCCTGACAGCTACTCCCCGTTATTGTCCTTCAGTTCGAAGCCCTGGCCAATCTACTAGCCCACATGACGCAGTTACCTGGCCATTTCTCCACGGTTCCCGTGAGGGCCCCACACCCAGCCGCACAAGAGCCCCTCCTGCATTCCGTCCTCACACGCAGGCTTGTCCATCTACTTGCTACTGTCACACTCTTGCCAGCAGAAGAGGCCCCTGTAATGGCCGATATCACCACCCAGTCTATCCTCACCCCACAGCTGTGCAGCGGGACCCTCCTGCTGGCCCACGTGGCTGCCAGAGCCCATGCTGGCACGACGCTCCAGCAGGTCGGCGTCCCTGCGGGCCACACTACCGGTGACATGGCTAGCATGACCCTCCTTCCTGGCAGTGACACTGTTGATGTGAACCCCAGTTTCACATCTGTCATTTGTAAATAGGACCATTTTCCCTTTTCGCTCTCCCTTCCATTCACAGGGCTTCTCATTCTCTCTCTTTCTGCCTCCGTTTCAGATATTTACTCACCATTTTCTCTCTCACTATGTCTGCCGTGGTCTCCATGAGAGTGCGCCACAGAAGATTCCCCCATTAAAAGTCATGAATTGAGTGGCTTTTAGTATACCTGTGGTGGTGCACATTCAATTTTAATTCGCAATCCATTGTAGAACGTCTTATCACCCCCGACCAGAGAAAAACCCTGTAGACAGTAGTCACTCCTCATTCTGTCTCAAACCTTCTACCTGACCCTCAGCCCTAGGTAGCAACTACCTAGTGCGATCAATCCCATATGCATAGATTTCCTTATTGTGGACATTTCCTATCAACGGAATTGCACAGTAGGTGAGTTGTTATGACTGACAAAACACGTAGCACAATATTTTCAAGATTCATCCACATTGTAGGCTTACCCACAGGGGGAAACCATTTTTTGGGGGGGTTTTAGTAACACCGGGTGTTTTCTCCTTCCTTTCGTCCTTCTTTCCTTCCTTCCTTCCTTCCTTCCTTCCTTCCTTCCTACCTTCCTTCTTTCTTTCCTTCCTTCCTTCCTTCCTCCTATTTCTCTCTTACTCCTTCTGCCCTCTCTCTTTCATATGCCTTAGGTGCATCCCACATTCTGCGTTTTTTGGGAGAAATCCTCGACAGGTGCAGGAAAATTGTGTTATTGTAACTATTTACCGCTATCTCTCTTTCACGGCTCTCCATCAGTTGTGAACATCTATTGGTTTATCCCAAGTCACTAAGCATATTCTTATTAGGTACACCTGTTTTTCCTTATACAGCTGTTTCTGGAGTATAGGGTCGCATACTCATAAACCCACTGTAACTCAGAAACGCATCTAATATTCCAATAATCCCATCATAACGTTGAAAAATCATAAATCAAACCACCGTAAGTCACGGTGTGTCCGTGGATATGGGCGTCATCAATTCCATTGTATTCAGTAATGCTGTACACCATTAACAATGGCAGACTGATTGGGAGTGGATATTGATAGCATTATAAAAGTCAGTTATTAGAGGGATACTTCTTTAACCTGACTGAAGAACTGATCTAATGGCTTTAGTACAGTGCATGATTATGTGAGATGTTTTGAGACAGAGTAGTACATTTGTGAATGAAGTTTTTTCACTTAGTAGGAACCATTGTGTGTGGAAAAGTGAGAAAATTGCTTTCTGCTGTAGAGTCTGGCATTCATTGTAGACTTAAGCTTATTTTTCTGTGAGCAAATCTTATTCAATAAAATACTACTCTTTATACTAAAAAACAAAAACAGTGGTGATGTGTGGTCATTATGCTCAGCAAACTAATCCAGGGAAAGAAAACCAAACGCCACATTCTCACTTATAATGAGAGCTGAAAAATGAGATGACATGGACACAGGAAGGGGAACAACACTCACTGGGGCCTTTCGGGAGGCAGAGCGTTAAGAAAAACAGCTACTGCATGCTGGGCTTAATAGCTAGGTGATGGGTTGACAGGTGCAACAAACCACCATGGCACACGTTTACCTTAGTAACAAATCTGCACATCCTGCACATATACCCCAGAACTTAGAAACGAAACGAAACAAAAGAAAACGAAAAAGCAATAGCAAAACGCTAAAGGCAAAATAAAGTTTCAAACTCAGAACGTGACAGACCAATGTTTGGTTCAAATCATGGTTCTCAACCCAGGTGCCATAAGGCCAGGATAAAGAATTTGATTACATATTGTAAATAAGACATGCAGCAAATGACCAGAAAGATTATTCTCAACATATGTGTGTCTTCTAATTCAATGGTGACGCTATCTACCGGGACATAGCTTTAGATTCCAAAGGGCCGAGTCCCGCCAGACAGGCCTCCCACACTAATAACAATGGGAAGCCCCACGTTGTTTTACCTGTGCTTCTCAGCAACTGGCTATAAATCAGGTTGCCACCACTCCCAGATTTAGTTGCATTCATTGGCTGGAAGAGCTCACAGCACGCAGGGAAACACTTACATTTGCCGTTGTATTTTAGCGGACTTTGCCAAAAGTTCAGAAATAAATGCGGGGCCCGGCGTGTGGGGAGGGGTGCACTACCTTCCAGGAAGTGTTATCCACAAGCTCTCTGAACCCAGTCCTTTTGGGTTTTTATGGAGACCTCATTCTATAGGCATGACGGGTTAAACCATAGGCTATTGGTGATCAACTCCACCTGAGGCTCTCAACCCTCCCTGGAAATTGGGGTTGAGGCTTTGCCATTCTCAGTCTGACTAAAAGAATTTACCCAAACGGAATTTTAAAACAGATGAGCATAACTGGAATCTTAATTAGATGATTGGATTATCTGGAGCCACACCTTGATATTCCTAACCCGAGCACCCTCATCCAACGAATGCTCCACCCAACTGGCTCCCAAGTCTCTACGTGGTTCCAGAGCAAAAGAATGTTTCTACAACGCATATCTCCACCTTTTCTTCAAAGTCTTTTCCCTTACACGGAAAGACTTCTTAAACTGCCATGCATCCGGATCAGGGGGAGGTATTGTTACACCGCAGATCTGTGGATCTCCGGGGTTTGATTGTGGCAAGGATGCTGCTGGTGTCAAAACCACAACGTGGGAACCACAGAACCACTAGTTGGTTTCCAGTGTTTCAGTGCATACAATTCCTAATATATCTGGCCAAGAAAACTTGTAAGTTCTTAGATTGTCCCAAAGGTGGCGCATGAAATCAAAGCAGGAGAACAGTTTCCTACGAGGTGTAGCCTGGGAAAGTTGGGGGTGACTGATGGAAAGGAGGAGTGAAGCTCCGCCCTTTCCGCTGCTAGGCTGCGCCCGAGGCTATTTAAACCCACCCTGGCTGGCCTGTACTCAGATCTTCGCGGAGCGGATCAGCGGCCGGAGCGGTTGGCGGACTCTGCGTTGACTTGGAGCTCACAGCGTCTTGCGACTTGGAAGCGGATTCAGAGGACAGGACAGAACACTTGGGCAAGTGAATCTCTGTCTGTCTGTCTGTCTGTCTGTCTGTCTGTCTCATTGGTTGGTTGATTTCCATTTTCTTAAGGGGCACATACCTCACACCGCACACACACACACACACGCACACACACTCCTTCCTTCTGCGAGTTAGAAAATTAGTAGGGGCCCCTGGGAGCTGCAGGTTTCCTAATCATGTCTGCACCTAAGAACAGTAGGGTCTTGTCCGGCTCTTCTTATGAACGGTCCCCCAGCACGGACTCCCCAAGGTCCATGCGAGCCTCACCCAGCTTCTCCCTCTCCCCTCTCAGAAACTCAGGCTTCAGGGGAAGCTCCTCACCAGGGATCCGGAGCTACCATTCACCATCCCCTAGGGCTTCACCACACTCACCTCTGTCATCACCAGAATCCCACAAGCTCCCATTTCCCTGTCCTCACCGTGATGGGCAATCAATGAAGCCATTGGGCTCTCCCGTGTCCTCCTCTGAGGATTCCTCAGAGTCCCCGCGTTCATCAATAATATACCACATGTTCTTACTGCCATCACCCAGCAGCTCACCCCCAGCTCTCGGGGGATCTCCTGTGTCTCCCAGCTACTCTCCAAACAACCCCAGATTTCAGCTGGAGTCAGCCCCCCACACCCGGGAATCACCTACAAACTCACGAGCCTCACGGTGCTCCACCCCTGTGTCTTTCATCTCTTCACCCCCAGGCCTCAGGGACTCTCCTGTGGCTCCCAGTTACTCTCCAGCCATCCCCAGGTTCCTGCGGGAGTCAGCCCCATGCACCCAGGAGTCCCCCAGAGACTCACACGTCTCGGGAGAATATGAGCGGTCCCCCAGCCCTGACTCCTCAAGATTCATGCCTGCCTCACCCAGCTTCTCCCTCTCCCCTCCCAGAAACTCAGACCCAAGGGGCAGCTCCTCACCAGGGATGTGGAAGTACTCTACATCACCCCGCAGGGCTTCACCACTCTCACATCCATCATCAACAGAATTCCACAACTTTACGTTTCCCTTTCCTAACCAAGCAGGACAGTCACTCATGTCATTGTGTTCTCCCGTGTCCTCCTCTGGAGATTCTTCACAGTCACCTCATTCATCAATAATATACCATATGTTCTTACTGCCATCATCCAGCAGCTCACCCCCAGCCACCCATGACTCTCCTGTCTGTCCCAGCTACTCTCCAACTACGCCCAGATTTCAGCGGGAGTCTCTACCCCACACCCCAGAAACACCTACAAACTCACAGACCTCAGTGAGATCCTCGCCAGTCTCTCTCACGTCTTCACCCCCAGCCCTTACGGACCCTCCAGTCTGTCCCAGCTACTCTCCAACCACGCCCACATTTCAGCGCGGGTCAGTTCCAGGAACCCAGGGATCACCACCAAGCCCACCACTTTCACTGAGTTACTCCCCAGTCTCTAGCACGTCTTTATCTCCAACCCTCAGGGACTCGCCTGTCTGTCCCAGCTACTCTCCAAACACGCCCACACTTCAGCGGGAGTCCGTTGCAGGCACCCAGAAATCACCACCAAACTCACCAATTTCACTGCGTTACTCCCCAGTCTCTCTCATGTCTTCACCATCCCTCAGGGACTCTCCCGTCTGTCCCAGCTACTCTCCAACCACGCCCACATTTCAGCTGCAGTCAGTTCCAGGCACCCCGGAATCACCACCAAACTCCCCAATTTCACTCAGTTACTCCTCACTCTCTAGCACGTCTTTATCTCCAACCCTCAGGGACTCTCCTGTGTGTCCCAGCTACTCTCCAACCACGCCCACACTTCAGCAGGAGTCAGTTCCAAGCACCCAGGAAGCACCACCAAACTCCCCAATTTCACTCACTTACTCTCCAGTCTCTCTCCTGTCTTCACCAGCCCTCAGGGACTCTCCTGTCTGTCCCAGCTACTCTCCAACCACGCACACATTTCAGCTGGAGTCAGTCCCAGGCACCCCGGAGTCACCACCAAACTCAGCAGTTTCGCTGAGTTACTCCCCAGTCTCTGTCATGTCTTCACCCCCAGCCCCCTGGGACTCTCCTGTCTGTCCCAGCTACTCTCCCACCACGCCCAGATTTCAGCGGCACTCAGCCTCCCACACTCCGGAATCACCTACAGACTCACAGACTTCACTGAGGTCCTCCCTGGTCTCTCTCAGGTCTTTGCCCTCAGCCCACAGGGACTCTTGTGTCTCTTTCAGCTACTCTGAAAACTTCGTTAGATTCCAGCTGGAGTCAGTTCCAGGCACCCACGATACACCACCGAACTCACGAATTTCACTGACTTACTCCCCAGTCTCCCTCATGTTCTCACCCCCAGCCCTCAAGGACTCTTCTGTCTCTCTCAGCTACACTCCGACCGTCTCCAGATTTCACCTGGAGTCAGCTTCCCGCACCCAGGAATCACCTACAAACTCACGGACCTTACTGCAACCCTCCCCTATTTCTTTCACCTCTTCACCCCCTGCCTTCAGGGACTCTCCTGGGTCTCCCAGCTTCTCTCCAGCCTTCCCCAGATTTCTGCCACAGTCAGCCCCAGGCACCCAGGACAACCCTAGACACTCACAGGCCTCACGAGACTATCTCCCTATGACCTGTACCTATACAGGGATGGCTCCCACGCATCCCTCAGTGACCCCAAACCCATCTCCACTTACACTCAGACACTCCCAGGGCCTGACAGCTACTCCCCGTTATTGTCCTTCAGTTCGAAGCCCTGGCCAATCTACTAGCCCACATGACGCAGTTACCTGGCCATTTCTCCACGGTTCCCGTGAGGGCCCCACACCCAGCCGCACAAGAGCCCCTCCTGCATTCCGTCCTCACACGCAGGCTTGTCCATCTACTTGCTACTGTCACACTCTTGCCAGCAGAAGAGGCCCCTGTAATGGCCGATATCACCACCCAGTCTATCCTCACCCCACAGCTGTGCAGCGGGACCCTCCTGCTGGCCCACGTGGCTGCCAGAGCCCATGCTGGCACGACGCTCCAGCAGGTCGGCGTCCCTGCGGGCCACACTACCGGTGACATGGCTAGCATGACCCTCCTTCCTGGCAGTGACACTGTTGATGTGAACCCCAGTTTCACATCTGTCATTTGTAAATAGGACCATTTTCCCTTTTCGCTCTCCCTTCCATTCACAGGGCTTCTCATTCTCTCTCTTTCTGCCTCCGTTTCAGATATTTACTCACCATTTTCTCTCTCACTATGTCTGCCGTGGTCTCCATGAGAGTGCGCCACAGAAGATTCCCCCATTAAAAGTCATGAATTGAGTGGCTTTTAGTATACCTGTGGTGGTGCACATTCAATTTTAATTCGCAATCCATTGTAGAACGTCTTATCACCCCCGACCAGAGAAAAACCCTGTAGACAGTAGTCACTCCTCATTCTGTCTCAAACCTTCTACCTGACCCTCAGCCCTAGGTAGCAACTACCTAGTGCGATCAATCCCATATGCATAGATTTCCTTATTGTGGACATTTCCTATCAACGGAATTGCACAGTAGGTGAGTTGTTATGACTGACAAAACACGTAGCACAATATTTTCAAGATTCATCCACATTGTAGGCTTACCCACAGGGGGAAACCATTTTTTGGGGGGGTTTTAGTAACACCGGGTGTTTTCTCCTTCCTTTCGTCCTTCTTTCCTTCCTTCCTTCCTTCCTTCCTTCCTTCCTTCCTACCTTCCTTCTTTCTTTCCTTCCTTCCTTCCTTCCTCCTATTTCTCTCTTACTCCTTCTGCCCTCTCTCTTTCATATGCCTTAGGTGCATCCCACATTCTGCGTTTTTTGGGAGAAATCCTCGACAGGTGCAGGAAAATTGTGTTATTGTAACTATTTACCGCTATCTCTCTTTCACGGCTCTCCATCAGTTGTGAACATCTATTGGTTTATCCCAAGTCACTAAGCATATTCTTATTAGGTACACCTGTTTTTCCTTATACAGCTGTTTCTGGAGTATAGGGTCGCATACTCATAAACCCACTGTAACTCAGAAACGCATCTAATATTCCAATAATCCCATCATAACGTTGAAAAATCATAAATCAAACCACCGTAAGTCACGGTGTGTCCGTGGATATGGGCGTCATCAATTCCATTGTATTCAGTAATGCTGTACACCATTAACAATGGCAGACTGATTGGGAGTGGATATTGATAGCATTATAAAAGTCAGTTATTAGAGGGATACTTCTTTAACCTGACTGAAGAACTGATCTAATGGCTTTAGTACAGTGCATGATTATGTGAGATGTTTTGAGACAGAGTAGTACATTTGTGAATGAAGTTTTTTCACTTAGTAGGAACCATTGTGTGTGGAAAAGTGAGAAAATTGCTTTCTGCTGTAGAGTCTGGCATTCATTGTAGACTTAAGCTTATTTTTCTGTGAGCAAATCTTATTCAATAAAATACTACTCTTTATACTAAAAAACAAAAACAGTGGTGATGTGTGGTCATTATGCTCAGCAAACTAATCCAGGGAAAGAAAACCAAACGCCACATTCTCACTTATAATGAGAGCTGAAAAATGAGATGACATGGACACAGGAAGGGGAACAACACTCACTGGGGCCTTTCGGGAGGCAGAGCGTTAAGAAAAACAGCTACTGCATGCTGGGCTTAATAGCTAGGTGATGGGTTGACAGGTGCAACAAACCACCATGGCACACGTTTACCTTAGTAACAAATCTGCACATCCTGCACATATACCCCAGAACTTAGAAACGAAACGAAACAAAAGAAAACGAAAAAGCAATAGCAAAACGCTAAAGGCAAAATAAAGTTTCAAACTCAGAACGTGACAGACCAATGTTTGGTTCAAATCATGGTTCTCAACCCAGGTGCCATAAGGCCAGGATAAAGAATTTGATTACATATTGTAAATAAGACATGCAGCAAATGACCAGAAAGATTATTCTCAACATATGTGTGTCTTCTAATTCAATGGTGACGCTATCTACCGGGACATAGCTTTAGATTCCAAAGGGCCGAGTCCCGCCAGACAGGCCTCCCACACTAATAACAATGGGAAGCCCCACGTTGTTTTACCTGTGCTTCTCAGCAACTGGCTATAAATCAGGTTGCCACCACTCCCAGATTTAGTTGCATTCATTGGCTGGAAGAGCTCACAGCACGCAGGGAAACACTTACATTTGCCGTTGTATTTTAGCGGACTTTGCCAAAAGTTCAGAAATAAATGCGGGGCCCGGCGTGTGGGGAGGGGTGCACTACCTTCCAGGAAGTGTTATCCACAAGCTCTCTGAACCCAGTCCTTTTGGGTTTTTATGGAGACCTCATTCTATAGGCATGACGGGTTAAACCATAGGCTATTGGTGATCAACTCCACCTGAGGCTCTCAACCCTCCCTGGAAATTGGGGTTGAGGCTTTGCCATTCTCAGTCTGACTAAAAGAATTTACCCAAACGGAATTTTAAAACAGATGAGCATAACTGGAATCTTAATTAGATGATTGGATTATCTGGAGCCACACCTTGATATTCCTAACCCGAGCACCCTCATCCAACGAATGCTCCACCCAACTGGCTCCCAAGTCTCTACGTGGTTCCAGAGCAAAAGAATGTTTCTACAACGCATATCTCCACCTTTTCTTCAAAGTCTTTTCCCTTACACGGAAAGACTTCTTAAACTGCCATGCATCCGGATCAGGGGGAGGTATTGTTACACCGCAGATCTGTGGATCTCCGGGGTTTGATTGTGGCAAGGATGCTGCTGGTGTCAAAACCACAACGTGGGAACCACAGAACCACTAGTTGGTTTCCAGTGTTTCAGTGCATACAATTCCTAATATATCTGGCCAAGAAAACTTGTAAGTTCTTAGATTGTCCCAAAGGTGGCGCATGAAATCAAAGCAGGAGAACAGTTTCCTACGAGGTGTAGCCTGGGAAAGTTGGGGGTGACTGATGGAAAGGAGGAGTGAAGCTCCGCCCTTTCCGCTGCTAGGCTGCGCCCGAGGCTATTTAAACCCACCCTGGCTGGCCTGTACTCAGATCTTCGCGGAGCGGATCAGCGGCCGGAGCGGTTGGCGGACTCTGCGTTGACTTGGAGCTCACAGCGTCTTGCGACTTGGAAGCGGATTCAGAGGACAGGACAGAACACTTGGGCAAGTGAATCTCTGTCTGTCTGTCTGTCTGTCTGTCTGTCTGTCTCATTGGTTGGTTGATTTCCATTTTCTTAAGGGGCACATACCTCACACCGCACACACACACACACACGCACACACACTCCTTCCTTCTGCGAGTTAGAAAATTAGTAGGGGCCCCTGGGAGCTGCAGGTTTCCTAATCATGTCTGCACCTAAGAACAGTAGGGTCTTGTCCGGCTCTTCTTATGAACGGTCCCCCAGCACGGACTCCCCAAGGTCCATGCGAGCCTCACCCAGCTTCTCCCTCTCCCCTCTCAGAAACTCAGGCTTCAGGGGAAGCTCCTCACCAGGGATCCGGAGCTACCATTCACCATCCCCTAGGGCTTCACCACACTCACCTCTGTCATCACCAGAATCCCACAAGCTCCCATTTCCCTGTCCTCACCGTGATGGGCAATCAATGAAGCCATTGGGCTCTCCCGTGTCCTCCTCTGAGGATTCCTCAGAGTCCCCGCGTTCATCAATAATATACCACATGTTCTTACTGCCATCACCCAGCAGCTCACCCCCAGCTCTCGGGGGATCTCCTGTGTCTCCCAGCTACTCTCCAAACAACCCCAGATTTCAGCTGGAGTCAGCCCCCCACACCCGGGAATCACCTACAAACTCACGAGCCTCACGGTGCTCCACCCCTGTGTCTTTCATCTCTTCACCCCCAGGCCTCAGGGACTCTCCTGTGGCTCCCAGTTACTCTCCAGCCATCCCCAGGTTCCTGCGGGAGTCAGCCCCATGCACCCAGGAGTCCCCCAGAGACTCACACGTCTCGGGAGAATATGAGCGGTCCCCCAGCCCTGACTCCTCAAGATTCATGCCTGCCTCACCCAGCTTCTCCCTCTCCCCTCCCAGAAACTCAGACCCAAGGGGCAGCTCCTCACCAGGGATGTGGAAGTACTCTACATCACCCCGCAGGGCTTCACCACTCTCACATCCATCATCAACAGAATTCCACAACTTTACGTTTCCCTTTCCTAACCAAGCAGGACAGTCACTCATGTCATTGTGTTCTCCCGTGTCCTCCTCTGGAGATTCTTCACAGTCACCTCATTCATCAATAATATACCATATGTTCTTACTGCCATCATCCAGCAGCTCACCCCCAGCCACCCATGACTCTCCTGTCTGTCCCAGCTACTCTCCAACTACGCCCAGATTTCAGCGGGAGTCTCTACCCCACACCCCAGAAACACCTACAAACTCACAGACCTCAGTGAGATCCTCGCCAGTCTCTCTCACGTCTTCACCCCCAGCCCTTACGGACCCTCCAGTCTGTCCCAGCTACTCTCCAACCACGCCCACATTTCAGCGCGGGTCAGTTCCAGGAACCCAGGGATCACCACCAAGCCCACCACTTTCACTGAGTTACTCCCCAGTCTCTAGCACGTCTTTATCTCCAACCCTCAGGGACTCGCCTGTCTGTCCCAGCTACTCTCCAAACACGCCCACACTTCAGCGGGAGTCCGTTGCAGGCACCCAGAAATCACCACCAAACTCACCAATTTCACTGCGTTACTCCCCAGTCTCTCTCATGTCTTCACCATCCCTCAGGGACTCTCCCGTCTGTCCCAGCTACTCTCCAACCACGCCCACATTTCAGCTGCAGTCAGTTCCAGGCACCCCGGAATCACCACCAAACTCCCCAATTTCACTCAGTTACTCCTCACTCTCTAGCACGTCTTTATCTCCAACCCTCAGGGACTCTCCTGTGTGTCCCAGCTACTCTCCAACCACGCCCACACTTCAGCAGGAGTCAGTTCCAAGCACCCAGGAAGCACCACCAAACTCCCCAATTTCACTCACTTACTCTCCAGTCTCTCTCATGTCTTCACCAGCCCTCAGGGACTCTCCTGTCTGTCCCAGCTACTCTCCAACCACGCACACATTTCAGCTGGAGTCAGTTCCAGGCACCCCGGAGTCACCACCAAACTCACCAGTTTCACTGAGGTACTCCCCGGTCTCTCTCATGTCTTCACCCCCAGCCCTCAGGGACTCTCCTGTGTGTCCCAGCTACTCTCCAACCATGCCCAGATTTCAGCGGGAGTCAGTTCCAGGCACCCAGGTATCACCACCAAACTCAGCAGTTTCGCTGAGTTACTCCCCAGTCTCTGTCATTTCTTCACCCCCAGCCCCCTGGGACTCTCCTGTCTGTCCCAGCTACTCTCCCACCACGCCCAGATTTCAGCGGGAGTCAGCCTCCCACACTCCGGAATCACCTACAGACTCACAGACTTCACTGAAGTCCTCCCTGGTCTCTCTCAGGTCTTTGCCCTCAGCCCACAGGGACTCCTGTGTCTCTTTCAGCTACTCTCAAAACTTCGCTAGATTCCAGCTGGAGTCAGTTCCAGGCACCCACGATACACCACCGAACTCACGAATTTCACTGACTTACTCCCCAGTCTCCCTCATGTTCTCACCCCCAGCCCTCAAGGACTCTTCTGTCTCTCTCAGCTACACTCCGACCATCTCCAGATTTCACCTGGAGTCAGCTTCCCGCACCCAGGAATCACCTACAAACTCACGGACCTTACTGCAACCCTCCCCCATTTCTTTCACCTCTTCACCCCCTGCCTTCAGGGACTCTCCTGGGTCTCCCAGCTTCTCTCCAGCCTTCCCCAGATTTCTGCCACAGTCAGCCCCAGGCACCCAGGACAACCCTAGACACTCACAGGCCTCACGAGACTATCTCCCTATGACCTGTACCTATACAGGGATGGCTCCCACGCATCCCTCAGTGACCCCAAACCCATCTCCACTTACACTCAGACACTCCCAGGGCCTGACAGCTACTCCCCGTTATTGTCCTTCAGTTCGAAGCCCTGGCCAATCTACTAGCCCACATGACGCAGTTACCTGGCCATTTCTCCACGGTTCCCGTGAGGGCCCCACACCCAGCCGCACAAGAGCCCCTCCTGCATTCCGTCCTCACACGCAGGCTTGTCCATCTACTTGCTACTGTCACACTCTTGCCAGCAGAAGAGGCCCCTGTAATGGCCGATATCACCACCCAGTCTATCCTCACCCCACAGCTGTGCAGCGGGACCCTCTTGCTGGCCCACGTGGCTGCCAGAGCCCATGCTGGCACGACGCTCCAGCAGGTCGGCGTCCCTGCGGGCCACACTACCGGTGACATGGCTAGCATGACCCTCCTTCCTGGCAGTGACACTGTTGATGTGAACCCCAGTTTCACATCTGTCATTTGTAAATAGGACCATTTTCCCTTTTCGCTCTCCCTTCCATTCACAGGGCTTCTCATTCTCTCTCTTTCTGCCTCCGTTTCAGATATTTACTCACCTTTTTCTCTCTCACTATGTCTGCCGTGGTCTCCATGAGAGTGCGCCACAGAAGATTCCCCCATTAAAAGTCATGAATTGAGTGGCTTTTAGTATACCTGTGTTGGTGCACATTCAATTTTAATTCGCAATCCATTGTAGAACGTCTTATCACCCCCGACCAGAGAAAAACCCTGTAGACATTAGTCACTCCTCATTCTGTCTCAAACCTTCTCCCTGACCCTCAGCCCTAGGTAGCAACTACCTAGTGCGATAAATCCCATATGCATAGATTTCCATATTGTGGACATTTCCTATCAACGGAATTGCACAATAGGTGAGCTGTTATGACTGACACAACACGTAGCACAATATTTTCAAGATTCATCCACATTGTAGGCTTACCCACAGGGGGAAACCATTTTTGGGGGGGTTTTAGTAACACCGGGTGTTTTCTCCTTCCTTTCGTCCTTCCTTCCTTCCTTCCTTCCTTCCTTCCTTCCTTCCTTCCTTCATTCCTTCCTACCTTCCTTCTTTCTTTCCTTCCTTCCTTCCTTCCTCCTATTTCTCTCTTACTCCTTCTGCCCTCTCTCTTTCATATGCCTTAGGTGCATCCCATATTCTGCGTTTTTTGGGAGAAATCCTCGACAGGTGCAGGAAAATTGTGTTATTGTAACTATTTACCGCTATCTCTCTTTCACGGCTCTCCATCAGTTGTGAACATCTATTGGTTTATCCCAAGTCACTAAGCATATTCTTATTAGGTACACCTGTTTTTCCTTATACAGCTGTTTCTGGGGTATAGGGTCGCATACTCATAAACCTACTGTAACTCAGAAACGCATCTAATATTCCAATAATCCCATCATAACGTTGAAAAATCATAAATCAAACCACCGTAAGTCACGGTGTGTCCGTGGATATGGGCGTCATCAATTCCATTGTATTCAGTAATGCTGTACACCATTAACAATGGCAGACTGATTGGGAGTGGATATTGATAGCATTATAAAAGTCAGTTATTAGAGGGATACTTCTTTAACCTGACTGAAGAACTGATCTAATGGCTTTAGTACAGTGCATGATTATGTGAGATGTTTTGAGACAGAGTAGTACATTTGTGAATGAAGTTTTTTCACTTAGTAGGAACCATTGTGTGTGGAAAAGTGAGGAAATTGCTTTCTGCTGTAGAGTCTGGCATTCATTGTAGACTTAAGCTTATTTTTCTGTGAGCAAATCTTATTCAATAAAATACTACTCTTTATACTAAAAAACAAAAACAGTGGTGATGTGTGGTCATTATGCTCAGCAAACTAATCCAGGGAAAGAAAACCAAACGCCACATTCTCACTTATAATGAGAGCTGAAAAATGAGATGACATGGACACAGGAAGGGGAACAACACTCACTGGGGCCTTTCAGGAGGCAGAGCGTTAAGAAAAACAGCTACTGCATGCTGGGCTTAATAGCTAGGTGATGGGTTGACAGGTGCAGCAAACCACCATGGCACACGTTTACCTTAGTAACAAATCTGCACATCCTGCACATATACCCCAGAACTTAGAAACGAAACGAAACAAAAGAAAACGAAAAAGCAATAGCAAAACGCTAAAGGCAAAATAAAGTTTCAAACTCAGAACGTGACAGACCAATGTTTGGTTCAAATCATGGTTCTCAACCCAGGTGCCATAAGGCCAGGATAAAGAATTTGATTACATATTGTAAATAAGACATGCAGCAAATGACCAGAAAGATTATTCTCAACATATGTGTGTCTTCTAATTCAATGGTGACGCTATCTACCGGGACATAGCTTTAGATTCCAAAGGGCCGAGTCCCGCCAGACAGGCCTCCCACACTAATAACAATGGGAAGCCCCACGTTGTTTTACCTGTGCTTCTCAGCAACTGGCTATAAATCAGGTTGCCACCACTCCCAGATTTAGTTGCATTCATTGGCTGGAAGAGCTCACAGCACGCAGGGAAACACTTACATTTGCCGTTGTATTTTAGCGGACTTTGCCAAAAGTTCAGAAATAAATGCGGGGCCCGGCGTGTGGGGAGGGGTGCACTACCTTCCAGGAAGTGTTATCCACAAGCTCTCTGAACCCAGTCCTTTTGGGTTTTTATGGAGACCTCATTCTATAGGCATGACGGGTTAAACCATAGGCTATTGGTGATCAACTCCACCTGAGGCTCTCAACCCTCCCTGGAAATTGGGGTTGAGGCTTTGCCATTCTCAGTCTGACTAAAAGAATTTACCCAAACGGAATTTTAAAACAGATGAGCATAACTGGAATCTTAATTAGATGATTGGATTATCTGGAGCCACACCTTGATATTCCTAACCCGAGCACCCTCATCCAACGAATGCTCCACCCAACTGGCTCCCAAGTCTCTACGTGGTTCCAGAGCAAAAGAATGTTTCTACAACGCATATCTCCACCTTTTCTTCAAAGTCTTTTCCCTTACACGGAAAGACTTCTTAAACTGCCATGCATCCGGATCAGGGGGAGGTATTGTTACACCGCAGATCTGTGGATCTCCGGGGTTTGATTGTGGCAAGGATGCTGCTGGTGTCAAAACCACAACGTGGGAACCACAGAACCACTAGTTGGTTTCCAGTGTTTCAGTGCATACAATTCCTAATATATCTGGCCAAGAAAACTTGTAAGTTCTTAGATTGTCCCAAAGGTGGCGCATGAAATCAAAGCAGGAGAACAGTTTCCTACGAGGTGTAGCCTGGGAAAGTTGGGGGTGACTGATGGAAAGGAGGAGTGAAGCTCCGCCCTTTCCGCTGCTAGGCTGCGCCCGAGGCTATTTAAACCCACCCTGGCTGGCCTGTACTCAGATCTTCGCGGAGCGGATCAGCGGCCGGAGCGGTTGGCGGACTCTGCGTTGACTTGGAGCTCACAGCGTCTTGCGACTTGGAAGCGGATTCAGAGGACAGGACAGAACACTTGGGCAAGTGAATCTCTGTCTGTCTGTCTGTCTGTCTGTCTGTCTGTCTGTCTCATTGGTTGGTTGATTTCCATTTTCTTAAGGGGCACATACCTCACACAGCACACACACACACACACGCACACACACTCCTTCCTTCTGCGAGTTAGAAAATTAGTAGGGGCCCCTGGGAGCTGCAGGTTTCCTAATCATGTCTGCACCTAAGAACAGTAGGGTCTTGTCCGGCTCTTCTTATGAACGGTCCCCCAGCACGGACTCCCCAAGGTCCATGCGAGCCTCACCCAGCTTCTCCCTCTCCCCTCTCAGAAACTCAGGCTTCAGGGGAAGCTCCTCACCAGGGATCCGGAGCTACCATTCACCATCCCCTAGGGCTTCACCACACTCACCTCTGTCATCACCAGAATCCCACAAGCTCCCATTTCCCTGTCCTCACCGTGATGGGCAATCAATGAAGCCATTGGGCTCTCCCGTGTCCTCCTCTGAGGATTCCTCAGAGTCCCCGCGTTCATCAATAATATACCACATGTTCTTACTGCCATCACCCAGCAGCTCACCCCCAGCTCTCGGGGGATCTCCTGTGTCTCCCAGCTACTCTCCAAACAACCCCAGATTTCAGCTGGAGTCAGCCCCCCACACCCGGGAATCACCTACAAACTCACGAGCCTCACGGTGCTCCACCCCTGTGTCTTTCATCTCTTCACCCCCAGGCCTCAGGGACTCTCCTGTGGCTCCCAGTTACTCTCCAGCCATCCCCAGGTTCCTGCGGGAGTCAGCCCCATGCACCCAGGAGTCCCCCAGAGACTCACACGTCTCGGGAGAATATGAGCGGTCCCCCAGCCCTGACTCCTCAAGATTCATGCCTGCCTCACCCAGCTTCTCCCTCTCCCCTCCCAGAAACTCAGACCCAAGGGGCAGCTCCTCACCAGGGATGTGGAAGTACTCTACATCACCCCGCAGGGCTTCACCACTCTCACATCCATCATCAACAGAATTCCACAACTTTACGTTTCCCTTTCCTAACCAAGCAGGACAGTCACTCATGTCATTGTGTTCTCCCGTGTCCTCCTCTGGAGATTCTTCACAGTCACCTCATTCATCAATAATATACCATATGTTCTTACTGCCATCATCCAGCAGCTCACCCCCAGCCACCCATGACTCTCCTGTCTGTCCCAGCTACTCTCCAACTACGCCCAGATTTCAGCGGGAGTCTCTACCCCACACCCCAGAAACACCTACAAACTCACAGACCTCAGTGAGATCCTCGCCAGTCTCTCTCACGTCTTCACCCCCAGCCCTTACGGACCCTCCAGTCTGTCCCAGCTACTCTCCAACCACGCCCACATTTCAGCGCGGGTCAGTTCCAGGAACCCAGGGATCACCACCAAGCCCACCACTTTCACTGAGTTACTCCCCAGTCTCTAGCACGTCTTTATCTCCAACCCTCAGGGACTCGCCTGTCTGTCCCAGCTACTCTCCAAACACGCCCACACTTCAGCGGGAGTCCGTTGCAGGCACCCAGAAATCACCACCAAACTCACCAATTTCACTGCGTTACTCCCCAGTCTCTCTCATGTCTTCACCATCCCTCAGGGACTCTCCCGTCTGTCCCAGCTACTCTCCAACCACGCCCACATTTCAGCTGCAGTCAGTTCCAGGCACCCCGGAATCACCACCAAACTCCCCAATTTCACTCAGTTACTCCTCACTCTCTAGCACGTCTTTATCTCCAACCCTCAGGGACTCTCCTGTGTGTCCCAGCTACTCTCCAACCACGCCCACACTTCAGCAGGAGTCAGTTCCAAGCACCCAGGAAGCACCACCAAACTCCCCAATTTCACTCACTTACTCTCCAGTCTCTCTCCTGTCTTCACCAGCCCTCAGGGACTCTCCTGTCTGTCCCAGCTACTCTCCAACCACGCACACATTTCAGCTGGAGTCAGTCCCAGGCACCCCGGAGTCACCACCAAACTCAGCAGTTTCGCTGAGTTACTCCCCAGTCTCTGTCATGTCTTCACCCCCAGCCCCCTGGGACTCTCCTGTCTGTCCCAGCTACTCTCCCACCACGCCCAGATTTCAGCGGCACTCAGCCTCCCACACTCCGGAATCACCTACAGACTCACAGACTTCACTGAGGTCCTCCCTGGTCTCTCTCAGGTCTTTGCCCTCAGCCCACAGGGACTCTTGTGTCTCTTTCAGCTACTCTGAAAACTTCGTTAGATTCCAGCTGGAGTCAGTTCCAGGCACCCACGATACACCACCGAACTCACGAATTTCACTGACTTACTCCCCAGTCTCCCTCATGTTCTCACCCCCAGCCCTCAAGGACTCTTCTGTCTCTCTCAGCTACACTCCGACCGTCTCCAGATTTCACCTGGAGTCAGCTTCCCGCACCCAGGAATCACCTACAAACTCACGGACCTTACTGCAACCCTCCCCTATTTCTTTCACCTCTTCACCCCCTGCCTTCAGGGACTCTCCTGGGTCTCCCAGCTTCTCTCCAGCCTTCCCCAGATTTCTGCCACAGTCAGCCCCAGGCACCCAGGACAACCCTAGACACTCACAGGCCTCACGAGACTATCTCCCTATGACCTGTACCTATACAGGGATGGCTCCCACGCATCCCTCAGTGACCCCAAACCCATCTCCACTTACACTCAGACACTCCCAGGGCCTGACAGCTACTCCCCGTTATTGTCCTTCAGTTCGAAGCCCTGGCCAATCTACTAGCCCACATGACGCAGTTACCTGGCCATTTCTCCACGGTTCCCGTGAGGGCCCCACACCCAGCCGCACAAGAGCCCCTCCTGCATTCCGTCCTCACACGCAGGCTTGTCCATCTACTTGCTACTGTCACACTCTTGCCAGCAGAAGAGGCCCCTGTAATGGCCGATATCACCACCCAGTCTATCCTCACCCCACAGCTGTGCAGCGGGACCCTCCTGCTGGCCCACGTGGCTGCCAGAGCCCATGCTGGCACGACGCTCCAGCAGGTCGGCGTCCCTGCGGGCCACACTACCGGTGACATGGCTAGCATGACCCTCCTTCCTGGCAGTGACACTGTTGATGTGAACCCCAGTTTCACATCTGTCATTTGTAAATAGGACCATTTTCCCTTTTCGCTCTCCCTTCCATTCACAGGGCTTCTCATTCTCTCTCTTTCTGCCTCCGTTTCAGATATTTACTCACCATTTTCTCTCTCACTATGTCTGCCGTGGTCTCCATGAGAGTGCGCCACAGAAGATTCCCCCATTAAAAGTCATGAATTGAGTGGCTTTTAGTATACCTGTGGTGGTGCACATTCAATTTTAATTCGCAATCCATTGTAGAACGTCTTATCACCCCCGACCAGAGAAAAACCCTGTAGACAGTAGTCACTCCTCATTCTGTCTCAAACCTTCTACCTGACCCTCAGCCCTAGGTAGCAACTACCTAGTGCGATCAATCCCATATGCATAGATTTCCTTATTGTGGACATTTCCTATCAACGGAATTGCACAGTAGGTGAGTTGTTATGACTGACAAAACACGTAGCACAATATTTTCAAGATTCATCCACATTGTAGGCTTACCCACAGGGGGAAACCATTTTTTGGGGGGGTTTTAGTAACACCGGGTGTTTTCTCCTTCCTTTCGTCCTTCTTTCCTTCCTTCCTTCCTTCCTTCCTTCCTTCCTTCATTACTTCCTACCTTCCTTCTTTCTTTCCTTCCTTCCTTCCTTCCTCCTATTTCTCTCTTACTCCTTCTGCCCTCTCTCTTTCATATGCCTTAGGTGCATCCCACATTCTGCGTTTTTTGGGAGAAATCCTCGACAGGTGCAGGAAAATTGTGTTATTGTAACTATTTACCGCTATCTCTCTTTCACGGCTCTCCATCAGTTGTGAACATCTATTGGTTTATCCCAAGTCACTAAGCATATTCTTATTAGGTACACCTGTTTTTCCTTATACAGCTGTTTCTGGGGTATAGGGTCGCATACTCATAAACCTACTGTAACTCAGAAACGCATCTAATATTCCAATAATCCCATCATAACGTTGAAAAATCATAAATCAAACCACCGTAAGTCACGGTGTGTCCGTGGATATGGGCGTCATCAATTCCATTGTATTCAGTAATGCTGTACACCATTAACAATGGCAGACTGATTGGGAGTGGATATTGATAGCATTATAAAAGTCAGTTATTAGAGGGATACTTCTTTAACCTGACTGAAGAACTGATCTAATGGCTTTAGTACAGTGCATGATTATGTGAGATGTTTTGAGACAGAGTAGTACATTTGTGAATGAAGTTTTTTCACTTAGTAGGAACCATTGTGTGTGGAAAAGTGAGAAAATTGCTTTCTGCTGTAGAGTCTGGCATTCATTGTAGACTTAAGCTTATTTTTCTGTGAGCAAATCTTATTCAATAAAATACTACTCTTTATACTAAAAAACAAAAACAGTGGTGATGTGTGGTCATTATGCTCAGCAAACTAATCCAGGGAAAGAAAACCAAACGCCACATTCTCACTTATAATGAGAGCTGAAAAATGAGATGACATGGACACAGGAAGGGGAACAACACTCACTGGGGCCTTTCAGGAGGCAGAGCGTTAAGAAAAACAGCTACTGCATGCTGGGCTTAATAGCTAGGTGATGGGTTGACAGGTGCAGCAAACCACCATGGCACACGTTTACCTTAGTAACAAATCTGCACATCCTGCACATATACCCCAGAACTTAGAAACGAAACGAAACAAAAGAAAACGAAAAAGCAATAGCAAAACGCTAAAGGCAAAATAAAGTTTCAAACTCAGAACGTGACAGACCAATGTTTGGTTCAAATCATGGTTCTCAACCCAGGTGCCATAAGGCCAGGATAAAGAATTTGATTACATATTGTAAATAAGACATGCAGCAAATGACCAGAAAGATTATTCTCAACATATGTGTGTCTTCTAATTCAATGGTGACGCTATCTACCGGGACATAGCTTTAGATTCCAAAGGGCCGAGTCCCGCCAGACAGGCCTCCCACACTAATAACAATGGGAAGCCCCACGTTGTTTTACCTGTGCTTCTCAGCAACTGGCTATAAATCAGGTTGCCACCACTCCCAGATTTAGTTGCATTCATTGGCTGGAAGAGCTCACAGCACGCAGGGAAACACTTACATTTGCCGTTGTATTTTAGCGGACTTTGCCAAAAGTTCAGAAATAAATGCGGGGCCCGGCGTGTGGGGAGGGGTGCACTACCTTCCAGGAAGTGTTATCCACAAGCTCTCTGAACCCAGTCCTTTTGGGTTTTTATGGAGACCTCATTCTATAGGCATGACGGGTTAAACCATAGGCTATTGGTGATCAACTCCACCTGAGGCTCTCAACCCTCCCTGGAAATTGGGGTTGAGGCTTTGCCATTCTCAGTCTGACTAAAAGAATTTACCCAAACGGAATTTTAAAACAGATGAGCATAACTGGAATCTTAATTAGATGATTGGATTATCTGGAGCCACACCTTGATATTCCTAACCCGAGCACCCTCATCCAACGAATGCTCCACCCAACTGGCTCCCAAGTCTCTACGTGGTTCCAGAGCAAAAGAATGTTTCTACAACGCATATCTCCACCTTTTCTTCAAAGTCTTTTCCCTTACACGGAAAGACTTCTTAAACTGCCATGCATCCGGATCAGGGGGAGGTATTGTTACACCGCAGATCTGTGGATCTCCGGGGTTTGATTGTGGCAAGGATGCTGCTGGTGTCAAAACCACAACGTGGGAACCACAGAACCACTAGTTGGTTTCCAGTGTTTCAGTGCATACAATTCCTAATATATCTGGCCAAGAAAACTTGTAAGTTCTTAGATTGTCCCAAAGGTGGCGCATGAAATCAAAGCAGGAGAACAGTTTCCTACGAGGTGTAGCCTGGGAAAGTTGGGGGTGACTGATGGAAAGGAGGAGTGAAGCTCCGCCCTTTCCGCTGCTAGGCTGCGCCCGAGGCTATTTAAACCCACCCTGGCTGGCCTGTACTCAGATCTTCGCGGAGCGGATCAGCGGCCGGAGCGGTTGGCGGACTCTGCGTTGACTTGGAGCTCACAGCGTCTTGCGACTTGGAAGCGGATTCAGAGGACAGGACAGAACACTTGGGCAAGTGAATCTCTGTCTGTCTGTCTGTCTGTCTGTCTGTCTGTCTGTCTCATTGGTTGGTTGATTTCCATTTTCTTAAGGGGCACATAACTCACACAGCACACACACACACACACGCACACACACTCCTTCCTTCTGCGAGTTAGAAAATTAGTAGGGGCCCCTGGGAGCTGCAGGTTTCCTAATCATGTCTGCACCTAAGAACAGTAGGGTCTTGTCCGGCTCTTCTTATGAACGGTCCCCCAGCACGGACTCCCCAAGGTCCATGCGAGCCTCACCCAGCTTCTCCCTCTCCCCTCTCAGAAACTCAGGCTTCAGGGGAAGCTCCTCACCAGGGATCCGGAGCTACCATTCACCATCCCCTAGGGCTTCACCACACTCACCTCTGTCATCACCAGAATCCCACAAGCTCCCATTTCCCTGTCCTCACCGTGATGGGCAATCAATGAAGCCATTGGGCTCTCCCGTGTCCTCCTCTGAGGATTCCTCAGAGTCCCCGCGTTCATCAATAATATACCACATGTTCTTACTGCCATCACCCAGCAGCTCACCCCCAGCTCTCGGAGGATCTCCTGTGTCTCCCAGCTACTCTCCAAACAACCCCAGATTTCAGCTGGAGTCAGCCCCCCACACCCGGGAATCACCTACAAACTCACGAGCCTCACGGTGCTCCACCCCTGTGTCTTTCATCTCTTCACCCCCAGGCCTCAGGGACTCTCCTGTGGCTCCCAGTTACTCTCCAGCCATCCCCAGGTTCCTGCGGGAGTCAGCCCCATGCACCCAGGAGTCCCCCAGAGACTCACACGTCTCGGGAGAATATGAGCGGTCCCCCAGCCCTGACTCCTCAAGATTCATGCCTGCCTCACCCAGCTTCTCCCTCTCCCCTCCCAGAAACTCAGACCCAAGGGGCAGCTCCTCACCAGGGATGTGGAAGTACTCTACATCACCCCGCAGGGCTTCACCACTCTCACATCCATCATCAACAGAATTCCACAACTTTACGTTTCCCTTTCCTAACCAAGCAGGACAGTCACTCATGTCATTGTGTTCTCCCGTGTCCTCCTCTGGAGATTCTTCACAGTCACCTCATTCATCAATAATATACCATATGTTCTTACTGCCATCATCCAGCAGCTCACCCCCAGCCACCCATGACTCTCCTGTCTGTCCCAGCTACTCTCCAACTACGCCCAGATTTCAGCGGGAGTCTCTACCCCACACCCCAGAAACACCTACAAACTCACAGACCTCAGTGAGATCCTCGCCAGTCTCTCTCACGTCTTCACCCCCAGCCCTTACGGACCCTCCAGTCTGTCCCAGCTACTCTCCAACCACGCCCACATTTCAGCGCGGGTCAGTTCCAGGAACCCAGGGATCACCACCAAGCCCACCACTTTCACTGAGTTACTCCCCAGTCTCTAGCACGTCTTTATCTCCAACCCTCAGGGACTCGCCTGTCTGTCCCAGCTACTCTCCAAACACGCCCACACTTCAGCGGGAGTCCGTTGCAGGCACCCAGAAATCACCACCAAACTCACCAATTTCACTGCGTTACTCCCCAGTCTCTCTCATGTCTTCACCATCCCTCAGGGACTCTCCCGTCTGTCCCAGCTACTCTCCAACCACGCCCACATTTCAGCTGCAGTCAGTTCCAGGCACCCCGGAATCACCACCAAACTCCCCAATTTCACTCAGTTACTCCTCACTCTCTAGCACGTCTTTATCTCCAACCCTCAGGGACTCTCCTGTGTGTCCCAGCTACTCTCCAACCACGCCCACACTTCAGCAGGAGTCAGTTCCAAGCACCCAGGAAGCACCACCAAACTCCCCAATTTCACTCACTTACTCTCCAGTCTCTCTCCTGTCTTCACCAGCCCTCAGGGACTCTCCTGTCTGTCCCAGCTACTCTCCAACCACGCACACATTTCAGCTGGAGTCAGTCCCAGGCACCCCGGAGTCACCACCAAACTCAGCAGTTTCGCTGAGTTACTCCCCAGTCTCTGTCATGTCTTCACCCCCAGCCCCCTGGGACTCTCCTGTCTGTCCCAGCTACTCTCCCACCACGCCCAGATTTCAGCGGCACTCAGCCTCCCACACTCCGGAATCACCTACAGACTCACAGACTTCACTGAGGTCCTCCCTGGTCTCTCTCAGGTCTTTGCCCTCAGCCCACAGGGACTCTTGTGTCTCTTTCAGCTACTCTGAAAACTTCGTTAGATTCCAGCTGGAGTCAGTTCCAGGCACCCACGATACACCACCGAACTCACGAATTTCACTGACTTACTCCCCAGTCTCCCTCATGTTCTCACCCCCAGCCCTCAAGGACTCTTCTGTCTCTCTCAGCTACACTCCGACCGTCTCCAGATTTCACCTGGAGTCAGCTTCCCGCACCCAGGAATCACCTACAAACTCACGGACCTTACTGCAACCCTCCCCTATTTCTTTCACCTCTTCACCCCCTGCCTTCAGGGACTCTCCTGGGTCTCCCAGCTTCTCTCCAGCCTTCCCCAGATTTCTGCCACAGTCAGCCCCAGGCACCCAGGACAACCCTAGACACTCACATGCCTCACGAGACTATCTCCCTATGACCTGTACCTATACAGGGATGGCTCCCACGCATCCCTCAGTGACCCCAAACCCATCTCCACTTACACTCAGACACTCCCAGGGCCTGACAGCTACTCCCCGTTATTGTCCTTCAGTTCGAAGCCCTGGCCAATCTACTAGCCCACATGACGCAGTTACCTGGCCATTTCTCCACGGTTCCCGTGAGGGCCCCACACCCAGCCGCACAAGAGCCCCTCCTGCATTCCGTCCTCACACGCAGGCTTGTCCATCTACTTGCTACTGTCACACTCTTGCCAGCAGAAGAGGCCCCTGTAATGGCCGATATCACCACCCAGTCTATCCTCACCCCACAGCTGTGCAGCGGGACCCTCCTGCTGGCCCACGTGGCTGCCAGAGCCCATGCTGGCACGACGCTCCAGCAGGTCGGCGTCCCTGCGGGCCACACTACCGGTGACATGGCTAGCATGACCCTCCTTCCTGGCAGTGACACTGTTGATGTGAACCCCAGTTTCACATCTGTCATTTGTAAATAGGACCATTTTCCCTTTTCGCTCTCCCTTCCATTCACAGGGCTTCTCATTCTCTCTCTTTCTGCCTCCGTTTCAGATATTTACTCACCATTTTCTCTCTCACTATGTCTGCCGTGGTCTCCATGAGAGTGCGCCACAGAAGATTCCCCCATTAAAAGTCATGAATTGAGTGGCTTTTAGTATACCTGTGGTGGTGCACATTCAATTTTAATTCGCAATCCATTGTAGAACGTCTTATCACCCCCGACCAGAGAAAAACCCTGTAGACAGTAGTCACTCCTCATTCTGTCTCAAACCTTCTACCTGACCCTCAGCCCTAGGTAGCAACTACCTAGTGCGATCAATCCCATATGCATAGATTTCCTTATTGTGGACATTTCCTATCAACGGAATTGCACAGTAGGTGAGTTGTTATGACTGACAAAACACGTAGCACAATATTTTCAAGATTCATCCACATTGTAGGCTTACCCACAGGGGGAAACCATTTTTTGGGGGGGTTTTAGTAACACCGGGTGTTTTCTCCTTCCTTTCGTCCTTCTTTCCTTCCTTCCTTCCTTCCTTCCTTCCTTCCTTCCTTCCTACCTTCCTTCTTTCTTTCCTTCCTTCCTTCCTTCCTCCTATTTGTCTCTTACTCCTTCTGCCCTCTCTCTTTCATATGCCTTAGGTGCATCCCACATTCTGCGTTTTTTGGGAGAAATCCTCGACAGGTGCAGGAAAATTGTGTTATTGTAACTATTTACCGCTATCTCTCTTTCACGGCTCTCCATCAGTTGTGAACATCTATTGGTTTATCCCAAGTCACTAAGCATATTCTTATTAGGTACACCTGTTTTTCCTTATACAGCTGTTTCTGGAGTATAGGGTCGCATACTCATAAACCCACTGTAACTCAGAAACGCATCTAATATTCCAATAATCCCATCATAACGTTGAAAAATCATAAATCAAACCACCGTAAGTCACGGTGTGTCCGTGGATATGGGCGTCATCAATTCCATTGTATTCAGTAATGCTGTACACCATTAACAATGGCAGACTGATTGGGAGTGGATATTGATAGCATTATAAAAGTCAGTTATTAGAGGGATACTTCTTTAACCTGACTGAAGAACTGATCTAATGGCTTTAGTACAGTGCATGATTATGTGAGATGTTTTGAGACAGAGTAGTACATTTGTGAATGAAGTTTTTTCACTTAGTAGGAACCATTGTGTGTGGAAAAGTGAGAAAATTGCTTTCTGCTGTAGAGTCTGGCATTCATTGTAGACTTAAGCTTATTTTTCTGTGAGCAAATCTTATTCAATAAAATACTACTCTTTATACTAAAAAACAAAAACAGTGGTGATGTGTGGTCATTATGCTCAGCAAACTAATCCAGGGAAAGAAAACCAAACGCCACATTCTCACTTATAATGAGAGCTGAAAAATGAGATGACATGGACACAGGAAGGGGAACAACACTCACTGGGGCCTTTCGGGAGGCAGAGCGTTAAGAAAAACAGCTACTGCATGCTGGGCTTAATAGCTAGGTGATGGGTTGACAGGTGCAACAAACCACCATGGCACACGTTTACCTTAGTAACAAATCTGCACATCCTGCACATATACCCCAGAACTTAGAAACGAAACGAAACAAAAGAAAACGAAAAAGCAATAGCAAAACGCTAAAGGCAAAATAAAGTTTCAAACTCAGAACGTGACAGACCAATGTTTGGTTCAAATCATGGTTCTCAACCCAGGTGCCATAAGGCCAGGATAAAGAATTTGATTACATATTGTAAATAAGACATGCAGCAAATGACCAGAAAGATTATTCTCAACATATGTGTGTCTTCTAATTCAATGGTGACGCTATCTACCGGGACATAGCTTTAGATTCCAAAGGGCCGAGTCCCGCCAGACAGGCCTCCCACACTAATAACAATGGGAAGCCCCACGTTGTTTTACCTGTGCTTCTCAGCAACTGGCTATAAATCAGGTTGCCACCACTCCCAGATTTAGTTGCATTCATTGGCTGGAAGAGCTCACAGCACGCAGGGAAACACTTACATTTGCCGTTGTATTTTAGCGGACTTTGCCAAAAGTTCAGAAATAAATGCGGGGCCCGGCGTGTGGGGAGGGGTGCACTACCTTCCAGGAAGTGTTATCCACAAGCTCTCTGAACCCAGTCCTTTTGGGTTTTTATGGAGACCTCATTCTATAGGCATGACGGGTTAAACCATAGGCTATTGGTGATCAACTCCACCTGAGGCTCTCAACCCTCCCTGGAAATTGGGGTTGAGGCTTTGCCATTCTCAGTCTGACTAAAAGAATTTACCCAAACGGAATTTTAAAACAGATGAGCATAACTGGAATCTTAATTAGATGATTGGATTATCTGGAGCCACACCTTGATATTCCTAACCCGAGCACCCTCATCCAACGAATGCTCCACCCAACTGGCTCCCAAGTCTCTACGTGGTTCCAGAGCAAAAGAATGTTTCTACAACGCATATCTCCACCTTTTCTTCAAAGTCTTTTCCCTTACACGGAAAGACTTCTTAAACTGCCATGCATCCGGATCAGGGGGAGGTATTGTTACACCGCAGATCTGTGGATCTCCGGGGTTTGATTGTGGCAAGGATGCTGCTGGTGTCAAAACCACAACGTGGGAACCACAGAACCACTAGTTGGTTTCCAGTGTTTCAGTGCATACAATTCCTAATATATCTGGCCAAGAAAACTTGTAAGTTCTTAGATTGTCCCAAAGGTGGCGCATGAAATCAAAGCAGGAGAACAGTTTCCTACGAGGTGTAGCCTGGGAAAGTTGGGGGTGACTGATGGAAAGGAGGAGTGAAGCTCCGCCCTTTCCGCTGCTAGGCTGCGCCCGAGGCTATTTAAACCCACCCTGGCTGGCCTGTACTCAGATCTTCGCGGAGCGGATCAGCGGCCGGAGCGGTTGGCGGACTCTGCGTTGACTTGGAGCTCACAGCGTCTTGCGACTTGGAAGCGGATTCAGAGGACAGGACAGAACACTTGGGCAAGTGAATCTCTGTCTGTCTGTCTGTCTGTCTGTCTGTCTGTTTCATTGGTTGGTTGATTTCCATTTTCTTAAGGGGCACATACCTCACACCGCACACACACACACACACGCACACACACTCCTTCCTTCTGCGAGTTAGAAAATTAGTAGGGGCCCCTGGGAGCTGCAGGTTTCCTAATCATGTCTGCACCTAAGAACAGTAGGGTCTTGTCCGGCTCTTCTTATGAACGGTCCCCCAGCACGGACTCCCCAAGGTCCATGCGAGCCTCACCCAGCTTCTCCCTCTCCCCTCTCAGAAACTCAGGCTTCAGGGGAAGCTCCTCACCAGGGATCCGGAGCTACCATTCACCATCCCCTAGGGCTTCACCACACTCACCTCTGTCATCACCAGAATCCCACAAGCTCCCATTTCCCTGTCCTCACCGTGATGGGCAATCAATGAAGCCATTGGGCTCTCCCGTGTCCTCCTCTGAGGATTCCTCAGAGTCCCCGCGTTCATCAATAATATACCACATGTTCTTACTGCCATCACCCAGCAGCTCACCCCCAGCTCTCGGGGGATCTCCTGTGTCTCCCAGCTACTCTCCAAACAACCCCAGATTTCAGCTGGAGTCAGCCCCCCACACCCGGGAATCACCTACAAACTCACGAGCCTCACGGTGCTCCACCCCTGTGTCTTTCATCTCTTCACCCCCAGGCCTCAGGGACTCTCCTGTGGCTCCCAGTTACTCTCCAGCCATCCCCAGGTTCCTGCGGGAGTCAGCCCCATGCACGCAGGAGTCCCCCAGAGACTCACACGTCTCGGGAGAATATGAGCGGTCCCCCAGCCCTGACTCCTCAAGATTCATGCCTGCCTCACCCAGCTTCTCCCTCTCCCCTCCCAGAAACTCAGACCCAAGGGGCAGCTCCTCACCAGGGATGTGGAAGTACTCTACATCACCCCGCAGGGCTTCACCACTCTCACATCCATCATCAACAGAATTCCACAACTTTACGTTTCCCTTTCCTAACCAAGCAGGACAGTCACTCATGTCATTGTGTTCTCCCGTGTCCTCCTCTGGAGATTCTTCACAGTCACCTCATTCATCAATAATATACCATATGTTCTTACTGCCATCATCCAGCAGCTCACCCCCAGCCACCCATGACTCTCCTGTCTGTCCCAGCTACTCTCCAACTACGCCCAGATTTCAGCGGGAGTCTCTACCCCACACCCCAGAAACACCTACAAACTCACAGACCTCAGTGAGATCCTCGCCAGTCTCTCTCACGTCTTCACCCCCAGCCCTTACGGACCCTCCAGTCTGTCCCAGCTACTCTCCAACCACGCCCACATTTCAGCGCGGGTCAGTTCCAGGAACCCAGGGATCACCACCAAGCCCACCACTTTCACTGAGTTACTCCCCAGTCTCTAGCACGTCTTTATCTCCAACCCTCAGGGACTCGCCTGTCTGTCCCAGCTACTCTCCAAACACGCCCACACTTCAGCGGGAGTCCGTTGCAGGCACCCAGAAATCACCACCAAACTCACCAATTTCACTGCGTTACTCCCCAGTCTCTCTCATGTCTTCACCATCCCTCAGGGACTCTCCCGTCTGTCCCAGCTACTCTCCAACCACGCCCACATTTCAGCTGCAGTCAGTTCCAGGCACCCCGGAATCACCACCAAACTCCCCAATTTCACTCAGTTACTCCTCACTCTCTAGCACGTCTTTATCTCCAACCCTCAGGGACTCTCCTGTGTGTCCCAGCTACTCTCCAACCACGCCCACACTTCAGCAGGAGTCAGTTCCAAGCACCCAGGAAGCACCACCAAACTCCCCAATTTCACTCACTTACTCTCCAGTCTCTCTCATGTCTTCACCAGCCCTCAGGGACTCTCCTGTCTGTCCCAGCTACTCTCCAACCACGCACACATTTCAGCTGGAGTCAGTTCCAGGCACCCCGGAGTCACCACCAAACTCACCAGTTTCACTGAGGTACTCCCCGGTCTCTCTCATGTCTTCACCCCCAGCCCTCAGGGACTCTCCTGTGTGTCCCAGCTACTCTCCAACCATGCCCAGATTTCAGCGGGAGTCAGTTCCAGGCACCCAGGTATCACCACCAAACTCAGCAGTTTCGCTGAGTTACTCCCCAGTCTCTGTCATTTCTTCACCCCCAGCCCCCTGGGACTCTCCTGTCTGTCCCAGCTACTCTCCCACCACGCCCAGATTTCAGCGGGAGTCAGCCTCCCACACTCCGGAATCACCTACAGACTCACAGACTTCACTGAAGTCCTCCCTGGTCTCTCTCAGGTCTTTGCCCTCAGCCCACAGGGACTCCTGTGTCTCTTTCAGCTACTCTCAAAACTTCGCTAGATTCCAGCTGGAGTCAGTTCCAGGCACCCACGATACACCACCGAACTCACGAATTTCACTGACTTACTCCCCAGTCTCCCTCATGTTCTCACCCCCAGCCCTCAAGGACTCTTCTGTCTCTCTCAGCTACACTCCGACCATCTCCAGATTTCACCTGGAGTCAGCTTCCCGCACCCAGGAATCACCTACAAACTCACGGACCTTACTGCAACCCTCCCCCATTTCTTTCACCTCTTCACCCCCTGCCTTCAGGGACTCTCCTGGGTCTCCCAGCTTCTCTCCAGCCTTCCCCAGATTTCTGCCACAGTCAGCCCCAGGCACCCAGGACAACCCTAGACACTCACAGGCCTCACGAGACTATCTCCCTATGACCTGTACCTATACAGGGATGGCTCCCACGCATCCCTCAGTGACCCCAAACCCATCTCCACTTACACTCAGACACTCCCAGGGCCTGACAGCTACTCCCCGTTATTGTCCTTCAGTTCGAAGCCCTGGCCAATCTACTAGCCCACATGACGCAGTTACCTGGCCATTTCTCCACGGTTCCCGTGAGGGCCCCACACCCAGCCGCACAAGAGCCCCTCCTGCATTCCGTCCTCACACGCAGGCTTGTCCATCTACTTGCTACTGTCACACTCTTGCCAGCAGAAGAGGCCCCTGTAATGGCCGATATCACCACCCAGTCTATCCTCACCCCACAGCTGTGCAGCGGGACCCTCTTGCTGGCCCACGTGGCTGCCAGAGCCCATGCTGGCACGACGCTCCAGCAGGTCGGCGTCCCTGCGGGCCACACTACCGGTGACATGGCTAGCATGACCCTCCTTCCTGGCAGTGACACTGTTGATGTGAACCCCAGTTTCACATCTGTCATTTGTAAATAGGACCATTTTCCCTTTTCGCTCTCCCTTCCATTCACAGGGCTTCTCATTCTCTCTCTTTCTGCCTCCGTTTCAGATATTTACTCACCTTTTTCTCTCTCACTATGTCTGCCGTGGTCTCCATGAGAGTGCGCCACAGAAGATTCCCCCATTAAAAGTCATGAATTGAGTGGCTTTTAGTATACCTGTGTTGGTGCACATTCAATTTTAATTCGCAATCCATTGTAGAACGTCTTATCACCCCCGACCAGAGAAAAACCCTGTAGACATTAGTCACTCCTCATTCTGTCTCAAACCTTCTCCCTGACCCTCAGCCCTAGGTAGCAACTACCTAGTGCGATAAATCCCATATGCATAGATTTCCATATTGTGGACATTTCCTATCAACGGAATTGCACAATAGGTGAGCTGTTATGACTGACACAACACGTAGCACAATATTTTCAAGATTCATCCACATTGTAGGCTTACCCACAGGGGGAAACCATTTTTGGGGGGGTTTTAGTAACACCGGGTGTTTTCTCCTTCCTTTCGTCCTTCCTTCCTTCCTTCCTTCCTTCCTTCCTTCCTTCCTTCCTTCCTTCATTCCTTCCTACCTTCCTTCTTTCTTTCCTTCCTTCCTTCCTTCCTCCTATTTCTCTCTTACTCCTTCTGCCCTCTCTCTTTCATATGCCTTAGGTGCATCCCATATTCTGCGTTTTTTGGGAGAAATCCTCGACAGGTGCAGGAAAATTGTGTTATTGTAACTATTTACCGCTATCTCTCTTTCACGGCTCTCCATCAGTTGTGAACATCTATTGGTTTATCCCAAGTCACTAAGCATATTCTTATTAGATACACCTGTTTTTCCTTATACAGCTGTTTCTGGAGTATAGGGTCACATACTCATAAACCCACTGTAACTCAGAAACGCATCTAATATTCCAATAATCCCATCATAACGTTGAAAAATCATAAATCAAACCACCGTAAGTCACGGTGTGTCCGTGGATATGGGCGTCATCAATTCCATTGTATTCAGTAATGCTGTACACCATTAACAATGGCAGACTGATTGGGAGTGGATATTGATAGCATTATAAAAGTCAGTTATTAGAGCGATACTTCTTTAACCTGACTGAAGAACTGATCTAATGGCTTTAGTACAGTGCATGATTATGTGAGATGTTTTGCGACAGAGTAGTACATTTGTGAATGAAGTTTTTTCACTTAGTAGGAACCATTGTGTGTGGAAAAGTGAGAAAATTGCTTTCTGCTGTAGAGTCTGGCATTCATTGTAGACTTAAGCTTATTTTTCTGTGAGCAAATCTTATTCAATAAAATACTACTCTTTATACTAAAAAACAAAAACAGTGGTGATGTGTGGTCATTATGCTCAGCAAACTAATCCAGGGAAAGAAAACCAAACGCCACATTCTCACTTATAATGAGAGCTGAAAAATGAGATGACATGGACACAGGAAGGGGAACAACACTCACTGGGGCCTTTCGGGAGGCAGAGCGTTAAGAAAAACAGCTACTGCATGCTGGGCTTAATAGCTAGGTGATGGGTTGACAGGTGCAACAAACCACCATGGCACACGTTTACCTTAGTAACAAATCTGCACATCCTGCACATATACCCCAGAACTTAGAAACGAAACGAAACAAAAGAAAACGAAAAAGCAATAGCAAAACGCTAAAGGCAAAATAAAGTTTCAAACTCAGGACGTGACAGACCAATGTTTGGTTCAAATCATGGTTCTCAACCCAGGTGCCATAAGGCCAGGATAAAGAATTTGATTACATATTGTGAATAAGACATGCAGCAAATGGCCAGAAAGATTATTCTCAACATATGTGTGTCTTCTAATTCAATGGTGACGCTATCTACCGGGACATAGCTTTAGATTCCAAAGGGCCGAGTCCCGCCAGACAGGCCTCCCACACTAATAACAATGGGAAGCCCCACGTTGTTTTACCTGTGCTTCTCAGCAACTGGCTATAAATCAGGTTGCCACCACTCCCAGATTTAGTTGCATTCATTGGCTGGAAGAGCTCACAGCACGCAGGGAAACACTTACATTTGCCGTTGTATTTTAGCGGACTTTGCCAAAAGTTCAGAAATAAATGCGGGGCCCGGCGTGTGGGGAGGGGTGCACTACCTTCCAGGAAGTGTTATCCACAAGCTCTCTGAACCCAGTCCTTTTGGGTTTTTATGGAGACCTCATTCTATAGGCATGACGGGTTAAACCATAGGCTATTGGTGATCAACTCCACCTGAGGCTCTCAACCCTCCCTGGAAATTGGGGTTGAGGCTTTGCCATTCTCAGTCTGACTAAAAGAATTTACCCAAACGGAATTTTAAAACAGATGAGCATAACTGGAATCTTAATTAGATGATTGGATTATCTGGAGCCACACCTTGATATTCCTAACCCGAGCACCCTCATCCAACGAATGCTCCACCCAACTGGCTCCCAAGTCTCTACGTGGTTCCAGAGCAAAAGAATGTTTCTACAACGCATATCTCCACCTTTTCTTCAAAGTCTTTTCCCTTACACGGAAAGACTTCTTAAACTGCCATGCATCCGGATCAGGGGGAGGTATTGTTACACCGCAGATCTGTGGATCTCCGGGGTTTGATTGTGGCAAGGATGCTGCTGGTGTCAAAACCACAACGTGGGAACCACAGAACCACTAGTTGGTTTCCAGTGTTTCAGTGCATACAATTCCTAATATATCTGGCCAAGAAAACTTGTAAGTTCTTAGATTGTCCCAAAGGTGGCGCATGAAATCAAAGCAGGAGAACAGTTTCCTACGAGGTGTAGCCTGGGAAAGTTGGGGGTGACTGATGGAAAGGAGGAGTGAAGCTCCGCCCTTTCCGCTGCTAGGCTGCGCCCGAGGCTATTTAAACCCACCCTGGCTGGCCTGTACTCAGATCTTCGCGGAGCGGATCAGCGGCCGGAGCGGTTGGCGGACTCTGCGTTGACTTGGAGCTCACAGCGTCTTGCGACTTGGAAGCGGATTCAGAGGACAGGACAGAACACTTGGGCAAGTGAATCTCTGTCTGTCTGTCTGTCTGTCTGTCTGTCTGTCTCATTGGTTGGTTGATTTCCATTTTCTTAAGGGGCACATACCTCACACCGCACACACACACACACACGCACACACACTCCTTCCTTCTGCGAGTTAGAAAATTAGTAGGGGCCCCTGGGAGCTGCAGGTTTCCTAATCATGTCTGCACCTAAGAACAGTAGGGTCTTGTCCGGCTCTTCTTATGAACGGTCCCCCAGCACGGACTCCCCAAGGTCCATGCGAGCCTCACCCAGCTTCTCCCTCTCCCCTCTCAGAAACTCAGGCTTCAGGGGAAGCTCCTCACCAGGGATCCGGAGCTACCATTCACCATCCCCTAGGGCTTCACCACACTCACCTCTGTCATCACCAGAATCCCACAAGCTCCCATTTCCCTGTCCTCACCGTGATGGGCAATCAATGAAGCCATTGGGCTCTCCCGTGTCCTCCTCTGAGGATTCCTCAGAGTCCCCACGTTCATCAATAATATACCACATGTTCTTACTGCCATCACCCAGCAGCTCACCCCCAGCTCTCGGGGGATCTCCTGTGTCTCCCAGCTACTCTCCAAACAACCCCAGATTTCAGCTGGAGTCAGCCCCCCACACCCGGGAATCACCTACAAACTCACGAGCCTCACGGTGCTCCACCCCTGTGTCTTTCATCTCTTCACCCCCAGGCCTCAGGGACTCTCCTGTGGCTCCCAGTTACTCTCCAGCCATCCCCAGGTTCCTGCGGGAGTCAGCCCCATGCACCCAGGAGTCCCCCAGAGACTCACACGTCTCGGGAGAATATGAGCGGTCCCCCAGCCCTGACTCCTCAAGATTCATGCCTGCCTCACCCAGCTTCTCCCTCTCCCCTCCCAGAAACTCAGACCCAAGGGGCAGCTCCTCACCAGGGATGTGGAAGTACTCTACATCACCCCGCAGGGCTTCACCACTCTCACATCCATCATCAACAGAATTCCACAACTTTACGTTTCCCTTTCCTAACCAAGCAGGACAGTCACTCATGTCATTGTGTTCTCCCGTGTCCTCCTCTGGAGATTCTTCACAGTCACCTCATTCATCAATAATATACCATATGTTCTTACTGCCATCATCCAGCAGCTCACCCCCAGCCACCCATGACTCTCCTGTCTGTCCCAGCTACTCTCCAACTACGCCCAGATTTCAGCGGGAGTCTCTACCCCACACCCCAGAAACACCTACAAACTCACAGACCTCAGTGAGATCCTCGCCAGTCTCTCTCACGTCTTCACCCCCAGCCCTTACGGACCCTCCAGTCTGTCCCAGCTACTCTCCAACCACGCCCACATTTCAGCGCGGGTCAGTTCCAGGAACCCAGGGATCACCACCAAGCCCACCACTTTCACTGAGTTACTCCCCAGTCTCTAGCACGTCTTTATCTCCAACCCTCAGGGACTCGCCTGTCTGTCCCAGCTACTCTCCAAACACGCCCACACTTCAGCGGGAGTCCGTTGCAGGCACCCAGAAATCACCACCAAACTCACCAATTTCACTGCGTTACTCCCCAGTCTCTCTCATGTCTTCACCATCCCTCAGGGACTCTCCCGTCTGTCCCAGCTACTCTCCAACCACGCCCACATTTCAGCTGCAGTCAGTTCCAGGCACCCCGGAATCACCACCAAACTCCCCAATTTCACTCAGTTACTCCTCACTCTCTAGCACGTCTTTATCTCCAACCCTCAGGGACTCTCCTGTGTGTCCCAGCTACTCTCCAACCACGCCCACACTTCAGCAGGAGTCAGTTCCAAGCACCCAGGAAGCACCACCAAACTCCCCAATTTCACTCACTTACTCTCCAGTCTCTCTCATGTCTTCACCAGCCCTCAGGGACTCTCCTGTCTGTCCCAGCTACTCTCCAACCACGCACACATTTCAGCTGGAGTCAGTTCCAGGCACCCCGGAGTCACCACCAAACTCACCAGTTTCACTGAGGTACTCCCCGGTCTCTCTCATGTCTTCACCCCCAGCCCTCAGGGACTCTCCTGTGTGTCCCAGCTACTCTCCAACCATGCCCAGATTTCAGCGGGAGTCAGTTCCAGGCACCCAGGTATCACCACCAAACTCAGCAGTTTCGCTGAGTTACTCCCCAGTCTCTGTCATTTCTTCACCCCCAGCCCCCTGGGACTCTCCTGTCTGTCCCAGCTACTCTCCCACCACGCCCAGATTTCAGCGGGAGTCAGCCTCCCACACTCCGGAATCACCTACAGACTCACAGACTTCACTGAAGTCCTCCCTGGTCTCTCTCAGGTCTTTGCCCTCAGCCCACAGGGACTCCTGTGTCTCTTTCAGCTACTCTCAAAACTTCGCTAGATTCCAGCTGGAGTCAGTTCCAGGCACCCACGATACACCACCGAACTCACGAATTTCACTGACTTACTCCCCAGTCTCCCTCATGTTCTCACCCCCAGCCCTCAAGGACTCTTCTGTCTCTCTCAGCTACACTCCGACCATCTCCAGATTTCACCTGGAGTCAGCTTCCCGCACCCAGGAATCACCTACAAACTCACGGACCTTACTGCAACCCTCCCCCATTTCTTTCACCTCTTCACCCCCTGCCTTCAGGGACTCTCCTGGGTCTCCCAGCTTCTCTCCAGCCTTCCCCAGATTTCTGCCACAGTCAGCCCCAGGCACCCAGGACAACCCTAGACACTCACAGGCCTCACGAGACTATCTCCCTATGACCTGTACCTATACAGGGATGGCTCCCACGCATCCCTCAGTGACCCCAAACCCATCTCCACTTACACTCAGACACTCCCAGGGCCTGACAGCTACTCCCCGTTATTGTCCTTCAGTTCGAAGCCCTGGCCAATCTACTAGCCCACATGACGCAGTTACCTGGCCATTTCTCCACGGTTCCCGTGAGGGCCCCACACCCAGCCGCACAAGAGCCCCTCCTGCATTCCGTCCTCACACGCAGGCTTGTCCATCTACTTGCTACTGTCACACTCTTGCCAGCAGAAGAGGCCCCTGTAATGGCCGATATCACCACCCAGTCTATCCTCACCCCACAGCTGTGCAGCGGGACCCTCTTGCTGGCCCACGTGGCTGCCAGAGCCCATGCTGGCACGACGCTCCAGCAGGTCGGCGTCCCTGCGGGCCACACTACCGGTGACATGGCTAGCATGACCCTCCTTCCTGGCAGTGACACTGTTGATGTGAACCCCAGTTTCACATCTGTCATTTGTAAATAGGACCATTTTCCCTTTTCGCTCTCCCTTCCATTCACAGGGCTTCTCATTCTCTCTCTTTCTGCCTCCGTTTCAGATATTTACTCACCTTTTTCTCTCTCACTATGTCTGCCGTGGTCTCCATGAGAGTGCGCCACAGAAGATTCCCCCATTAAAAGTCATGAATTGAGTGGCTTTTAGTATACCTGTGTTGGTGCACATTCAATTTTAATTCGCAATCCATTGTAGAACGTCTTATCACCCCCGACCAGAGAAAAACCCTGTAGACATTAGTCACTCCTCATTCTGTCTCAAACCTTCTCCCTGACCCTCAGCCCTAGGTAGCAACTACCTAGTGCGATAAATCCCATATGCATAGATTTCCATATTGTGGACATTTCCTATCAACGGAATTGCACAATAGGTGAGCTGTTATGACTGACACAACACGTAGCACAATATTTTCAAGATTCATCCACATTGTAGGCTTACCCACAGGGGGAAACCATTTTTGGGGGGGTTTTAGTAACACCGGGTGTTTTCTCCTTCCTTTCGTCCTTCCTTCCTTCCTTCCTTCCTTCCTTCCTTCCTTCCTTCCTTCCTTCCTTCATTCCTTCCTACCTTCCTTCTTTCTTTCCTTCCTTCCTTCCTTCCTCCTATTTCTCTCTTACTCCTTCTGCCCTCTCTCTTTCATATGCCTTAGGTGCATCCCATATTCTGCGTTTTTTGGGAGAAATCCTCGACAGGTGCAGGAAAATTGTGTTATTGTAACTATTTACCGCTATCTCTCTTTCACGGCTCTCCATCAGTTGTGAACATCTATTGGTTTATCCCAAGTCACTAAGCATATTCTTATTAGATACACCTGTTTTTCCTTATACAGCTGTTTCTGGAGTATAGGGTCGCATACTCATAAACCCACTGTAACTCAGAAACGCATCTAATATTCCAATAATCCCATCATAACGTTGAAAAATCATAAATCAAACCACCGTAAGTCACGGTGTGTCCGTGGATATGGGTGTCATCAATTCCATTGTATTCAGTAATGCTGTACACCATTAACAATGGCAGACTGATTGGGAGTGGATATTGATAGCATTATAAAAGTCAGTTATTAGAGCGATACTTCTTTAACCTGACTGAAGAACTGATCTAATGGCTTTAGTACAGTGCATGATTATGTGAGATGTTTTGCGACAGAGTAGTACATTTGTGAATGAAGTTTTTTCACTTAGTAGGAACCATTGTGTGTGGAAAAGTGAGAAAATTGCTTTCTGCTGTAGAGTCTGGCATTCATTGTAGACTTAAGCTTATTTTTCTGTGAGCAAATCTTATTCAATAAAATACTACTCTTTATACTAAAAAACAAAAACAGTGGTGATGTGTGGTCATTATGCTCAGCAAACTAATCCAGGGAAAGAAAACCAAACGCCACATTCTCACTTATAATGAGAGCTGAAAAATGAGATGACATGGACACAGGAAGGGGAACAACACTCACTGGGGCCTTTCGGGAGGCAGAGCGTTAAGAAAAACAGCTACTGCATGCTGGGCTTAATAGCTAGGTGATGGGTTGACAGGTGCAACAAACCACCATGGCACACGTTTACCTTAGTAACAAATCTGCACATCCTGCACATATACCCCAGAACTTAGAAACGAAACGAAACAAAAGAAAACGAAAAAGCAATAGCAAAACGCTAAAGGCAAAATAAAGTTTCAAACTCAGGACGTGACAGACCAATGTTTGGTTCAAATCATGGTTCTCAACCCAGGTGCCATAAGGCCAGGATAAAGAATTTGATTACATATTGTGAATAAGACATGCAGCAAATGGCCAGAAAGATTATTCTCAACATATGTGTGTCTTCTAATTCAATGGTGACGCTATCTACCGGGACATAGCTTTAGATTCCAAAGGGCCGAGTCCCGCCAGACAGGCCTCCCACACTAATAACAATGGGAAGCCCCACGTTGTTTTACCTGTGCTTCTCAGCAACTGGCTATAAATCAGGTTGCCACCACTCCCAGATTTAGTTGCATTCATTGGCTGGAAGAGCTCACAGCACGCAGGGAAACACTTACATTTGCCGTTGTATTTTAGCGGACTTTGCCAAAAGTTCAGAAATAAATGCGGGGCCCGGCGTGTGGGGAGGGGTGCACTACCTTCCAGGAAGTGTTATCCACAAGCTCTCTGAACCCAGTCCTTTTGGGTTTTTATGGAGACCTCATTCTATAGGCATGACGGGTTAAACCATAGGCTATTGGTGATCAACTCCACCTGAGGCTCTCAACCCTCCCTGGAAATTGGGGTTGAGGCTTTGCCATTCTCAGTCTGACTAAAAGAATTTACCCAAACGGAATTTTAAAACAGATGAGCATAACTGGAATCTTAATTAGATGATTGGATTATCTGGAGCCACACCTTGATATTCCTAACCCGAGCACCCTCATCCAACGAATGCTCCACCCAACTGGCTCCCAAGTCTCTACGTGGTTCCAGAGCAAAAGAATGTTTCTACAACGCATATCTCCACCTTTTCTTCAAAGTCTTTTCCCTTACACGGAAAGACTTCTTAAACTGCCATGCATCCGGATCAGGGGGAGGTATTGTTACACCGCAGATCTGTGGATCTCCGGGGTTTGATTGTGGCAAGGATGCTGCTGGTGTCAAAACCACAACGTGGGAACCACAGAACCACTAGTTGGTTTCCAGTGTTTCAGTGCATACAATTCCTAATATATCTGGCCAAGAAAACTTGTAAGTTCTTAGATTGTCCCAAAGGTGGCGCATGAAATCAAAGCAGGAGAACAGTTTCCTACGAGGTGTAGCCTGGGAAAGTTGGGGGTGACTGATGGAAAGGAGGAGTGAAGCTCCGCCCTTTCCGCTGCTAGGCTGCGCCCGAGGCTATTTAAACCCACCCTGGCTGGCCTGTACTCAGATCTTCGCGGAGCGGATCAGCGGCCGGAGCGGTTGGCGGACTCTGCGTTGACTTGGAGCTCACAGCGTCTTGCGACTTGGAAGCGGATTCAGAGGACAGGACAGAACACTTGGGCAAGTGAATCTCTGTCTGTCTGTCTGTCTGTCTGTCTGTCTGTCTCATTGGTTGGTTGATTTCCATTTTCTTAAGGGGCACATACCTCACACCGCACACACACACACACACGCACACACACTCCTTCCTTCTGCGAGTTAGAAAATTAGTAGGGGCCCCTGGGAGCTGCAGGTTTCCTAATCATGTCTGCACCTAAGAACAGTAGGGTCTTGTCCGGCTCTTCTTATGAACGGTCCCCCAGCACGGACTCCCCAAGGTCCATGCGAGCCTCACCCAGCTTCTCCCTCTCCCCTCTCAGAAACTCAGGCTTCAGGGGAAGCTCCTCACCAGGGATCCGGAGCTACCATTCACCATCCCCTAGGGCTTCACCACACTCACCTCTGTCATCACCAGAATCCCACAAGCTCCCATTTCCCTGTCCTCACCGTGATGGGCAATCAATGAAGCCATTGGGCTCTCCCGTGTCCTCCTCTGAGGATTCCTCAGAGTCCCCACGTTCATCAATAATATACCACATGTTCTTACTGCCATCACCCAGCAGCTCACCCCCAGCTCTCGGGGGATCTCCTGTGTCTCCCAGCTACTCTCCAAACAACCCCAGATTTCAGCTGGAGTCAGCCCCCCACACCCGGGAATCACCTACAAACTCACGAGCCTCACGGTGCTCCACCCCTGTGTCTTTCATCTCTTCACCCCCAGGCCTCAGGGACTCTCCTGTGGCTCCCAGTTACTCTCCAGCCATCCCCAGGTTCCTGCGGGAGTCAGCCCCATGCACCCAGGAGTCCCCCAGAGACTCACACGTCTCGGGAGAATATGAGCGGTCCCCCAGCCCTGACTCCTCAAGATTCATGCCTGCCTCACCCAGCTTCTCCCTCTCCCCTCCCAGAAACTCAGACCCAAGGGGCAGCTCCTCACCAGGGATGTGGAAGTACTCTACATCACCCCGCAGGGCTTCACCACTCTCACATCCATCATCAACAGAATTCCACAACTTTACGTTTCCCTTTCCTAACCAAGCAGGACAGTCACTCATGTCATTGTGTTCTCCCGTGTCCTCCTCTGGAGATTCTTCACAGTCACCTCATTCATCAATAATATACCATATGTTCTTACTGCCATCATCCAGCAGCTCACCCCCAGCCACCCATGACTCTCCTGTCTGTCCCAGCTACTCTCCAACTACGCCCAGATTTCAGCGGGAGTCTCTACCCCACACCCCAGAAACACCTACAAACTCACAGACCTCAGTGAGATCCTCGCCAGTCTCTCTCACGTCTTCACCCCCAGCCCTTACGGACCCTCCAGTCTGTCCCAGCTACTCTCCAACCACGCCCACATTTCAGCGCGGGTCAGTTCCAGGAACCCATGGATCACCACCAAGCCCACCACTTTCACTGAGTTACTCCCCAGTCTCTAGCACGTCTTTATCTCCAACCCTCAGGGACTCGCCTGTCTGTCCCAGCTACTCTCCAAACACGCCCACACTTCAGCGGGAGTCCGTTGCAGGCACCCAGAAATCACCACCAAACTCACCAATTTCACTGCGTTACTCCCCAGTCTCTCTCATGTCTTCACCATCCCTCAGGGACTCTCCCGTCTGTCCCAGCTACTCTCCAACCACGCCCACATTTCAGCTGCAGTCAGTTCCAGGCACCCCGGAATCACCACCAAACTCCCCAATTTCACTCAGTTACTCCTCACTCTCTAGCACGTCTTTATCTCCAACCCTCAGGGACTCTCCTGTGTGTCCCAGCTACTCTCCAACCACGCCCACACTTCAGCAGGAGTCAGTTCCAAGCACCCAGGAAGCACCACCAAACTCCCCAATTTCACTCACTTACTCTCCAGTCTCTCTCATGTCTTCACCAGCCCTCAGGGACTCTCCTGTCTGTCCCAGCTACTCTCCAACCACGCACACATTTCAGCTGGAGTCAGTTCCAGGCACCCCGGAGTCACCACCAAACTCACCAGTTTCACTGAGGTACTCCCCGGTCTCTCTCATGTCTTCACCCCCAGCCCTCAGGGACTCTCCTGTGTGTCCCAGCTACTCTCCAACCATGCCCAGATTTCAGCGGGAGTCAGTTCCAGGCACCCAGGTATCACCACCAAACTCAGCAGTTTCGCTGAGTTACTCCCCAGTCTCTGTCATTTCTTCACCCCCAGCCCCCTGGGACTCTCCTGTCTGTCCCAGCTACTCTCCCACCACGCCCAGATTTCAGCGGGAGTCAGCCTCCCACACTCCGGAATCACCTACAGACTCACAGACTTCACTGAAGTCCTCCCTGGTCTCTCTCAGGTCTTTGCCCTCAGCCCACAGGGACTCCTGTGTCTCTTTCAGCTACTCTCAAAACTTCGCTAGATTCCAGCTGGAGTCAGTTCCAGGCACCCACGATACACCACCGAACTCACGAATTTCACTGACTTACTCCCCAGTCTCCCTCATGTTCTCACCCCCAGCCCTCAAGGACTCTTCTGTCTCTCTCAGCTACACTCCGACCATCTCCAGATTTCACCTGGAGTCAGCTTCCCGCACCCAGGAATCACCTACAAACTCACGGACCTTACTGCAACCCTCCCCCATTTCTTTCACCTCTTCACCCCCTGCCTTCAGGGACTCTCCTGGGTCTCCCAGCTTCTCTCCAGCCTTCCCCAGATTTCTGCCACAGTCAGCCCCAGGCACCCAGGACAACCCTAGACACTCACAGGCCTCACGAGACTATCTCCCTATGACCTGTACCTATACAGGGATGGCTCCCACGCATCCCTCAGTGACCCCAAACCCATCTCCACTTACACTCAGACACTCCCAGGGCCTGACAGCTACTCCCCGTTATTGTCCTTCAGTTCGAAGCCCTGGCCAATCTACTAGCCCACATGACGCAGTTACCTGGCCATTTCTCCACGGTTCCCGTGAGGGCCCCACACCCAGCCGCACAAGAGCCCCTCCTGCATTCCGTCCTCACACGCAGGCTTGTCCATCTACTTGCTACTGTCACACTCTTGCCAGCAGAAGAGGCCCCTGTAATGGCCGATATCACCACCCAGTCTATCCTCACCCCACAGCTGTGCAGCGGGACCCTCTTGCTGGCCCACGTGGCTGCCAGAGCCCATGCTGGCACGACGCTCCAGCAGGTCGGCGTCCCTGCGGGCCACACTACCGGTGACATGGCTAGCATGACCCTCCTTCCTGGCAGTGACACTGTTGATGTGAACCCCAGTTTCACATCTGTCATTTGTAAATAGGACCATTTTCCCTTTTCGCTCTCCCTTCCATTCACAGGGCTTCTCATTCTCTCTCTTTCTGCCTCCGTTTCAGATATTTACTCACCTTTTTCTCTCTCACTATGTCTGCCGTGGTCTCCATGAGAGTGCGCCACAGAAGATTCCCCCATTAAAAGTCATGAATTGAGTGGCTTTTAGTATACCTGTGTTGGTGCACATTCAATTTTAATTCGCAATCCATTGTAGAACGTCTTATCACCCCCGACCAGAGAAAAACCCTGTAGACATTAGTCACTCCTCATTCTGTCTCAAACCTTCTCCCTGACCCTCAGCCCTAGGTAGCAACTACCTAGTGCGATAAATCCCATATGCATAGATTTCCATATTGTGGACATTTCCTATCAACGGAATTGCACAATAGGTGAGCTGTTATGACTGACACAACACGTAGCACAATATTTTCAAGATTCATCCACATTGTAGGCTTACCCACAGGGGGAAACCATTTTTGGGGGGGTTTTAGTAACACCGGGTGTTTTCTCCTTCCTTTCGTCCTTCCTTCCTTCCTTCCTTCCTTCCTTCCTTCCTTCCTTCATTCCTTCCTACCTTCCTTCTTTCTTTCCTTCCTTCCTTCCTTCCTTCCTCCTATTTCTCTCTTACTCCTTCTGCCCTCTCTCTTTCATATGCCTTAGGTGCATCCCACATTCTGCGTTTTTTGGGAGAAATCCTCGACAGGTGCAGGAAAATTGTGTTATTGTAACTATTTACCGCTATCTCTCTTTCACGGCTCTCCATCAGTTGTGAACATCTATTGGTTTATCCCAAGTCACTAAGCATATTCTTATTAGGTACACCTGTTTTTCCTTATACAGCTGTTTCTGGAGTATAGGGTCGCATACTCATAAACCCACTGTAACTCAGAAACGCATCTAATATTCCAATAATCCCATCATAACGTTGAAAAATCATAAATCAAACCACCGTAAGTCACGGTGTGTCCGTGGATATGGGCGTCATCAATTCCATTGTATTCAGTAATGCTGTACACCATTAACAATGGCAGACTGATTGGGAGTGGATATTGATAGCATTATAAAAGTCAGTTATTAGAGCGATACTTCTTTAACCTGACTGAAGAACTGATCTAATGGCTTTAGTACAGTGCATGATTATGTGAGATGTTTTGAGACAGAGTAGTACATTTGTGAATGAAGTTTTTTCACTTAGTAGGAACCATTGTGTGTGGAAAAGTGAGAAAATTGCTTTCTGCTGTAGAGTCTGGCATTCATTGTAGACTTAAGCTTATTTTTCTGTGAGCAAATCTTATTCAATAAAATACTACTCTTTATACTAAAAAACAAAAACAGTGGTGATGTGTGGTCATTATGCTCAGCAAACTAATCCAGGGAAAGAAAACCAAACGCCACATTCTCACTTATAATGAGAGCTGAAAAATGAGATGACATGGACACAGGAAGGGGAACAACACTCACTGGGGCCTTTCGGGAGGCAGAGCGTTAAGAAAAACAGCTACTGCATGCTGGGCTTAATAGCTAGGTGATGGGTTGACAGGTGCAACAAACCACCATGGCACACGTTTACCTTAGTAACAAATCTGCACATCCTGCACATATACCCCAGAACTTAGAAACGAAACGAAACAAAAGAAAACGAAAAAGCAATAGCAAAACGCTAAAGGCAAAATAAAGTTTCAAACTCAGAACGTGACAGACCAATGTTTGGTTCAAATCATGGTTCTCAACCCAGGTGCCATAAGGCCAGGATAAAGAATTTGATTACATATTGTAAATAAGACATGCAGCAAATGACCAGAAAGATTATTCTCAACATATGTGTGTCTTCTAATTCAATGGTGACGCTATCTACCGGGACATAGCTTTAGATTCCAAAGGGCCGAGTCCCGCCAGACAGGCCTCCCACACTAATAACAATGGGAAGCCCCACGTTGTTTTACCTGTGCTTCTCAGCAACTGGCTATAAATCAGGTTGCCACCACTCCCAGATTTAGTTGCATTCATTGGCTGGAAGAGCTCACAGCACGCAGGGAAACACTTACATTTGCCGTTGTATTTTAGCGGACTTTGCCAAAAGTTCAGAAATAAATGCGGGGCCCGGCGTGTGGGGAGGGGTGCACTACCTTCCAGGAAGTGTTATCCACAAGCTCTCTGAACCCAGTCCTTTTGGGTTTTTATGGAGACCTCATTCTATAGGCATGACGGGTTAAACCATAGGCTATTGGTGATCAACTCCACCTGAGGCTCTCAACCCTCCCTGGAAATTGGGGTTGAGGCTTTGCCATTCTCAGTCTGACTAAAAGAATTTACCCAAACGGAATTTTAAAACAGATGAGCATAACTGGAATCTTAATTAGATGATTGGATTATCTGGAGCCACACCTTGATATTCCTAACCCGAGCACCCTCATCCAACGAATGCTCCACCCAACTGGCTCCCAAGTCTCTACGTGGTTCCAGAGCAAAAGAATGTTTCTACAACGCATATCTCCACCTTTTCTTCAAAGTCTTTTCCCTTACACGGAAAGACTTCTTAAACTGCCATGCATCCGGATCAGGGGGAGGTATTGTTACACCGCAGATCTGTGGATCTCCGGGGTTTGATTGTGGCAAGGATGCTGCTGGTGTCAAAACCACAACGTGGGAACCACAGAACCACTAGTTGGTTTCCAGTGTTTCAGTGCATACAATTCCTAATATATCTGGCCAAGAAAACTTGTAAGTTCTTAGATTGTCCCAAAGGTGGCGCATGAAATCAAAGCAGGAGAACAGTTTCCTACGAGGTGTAGCCTGGGAAAGTTGGGGGTGACTGATGGAAAGGAGGAGTGAAGCTCCGCCCTTTCCGCTGCTAGGCTGCGCCCGAGGCTATTTAAACCCACCCTGGCTGGCCTGTACTCAGATCTTCGCGGAGCGGATCAGCGGCCGGAGCGGTTGGCGGACTCTGCGTTGACTTGGAGCTCACAGCGTCTTGCGACTTGGAAGCGGATTCAGAGGACAGGACAGAACACTTGGGCAAGTGAATCTCTGTCTGTCTGTCTGTCTGTCTGTCTGTCTGTCTGTCTCATTGGTTGGTTGATTTCCATTTTCTTAAGGGGCACATACCTCACACCGCACACACACACACACACGCACACACACTCCTTCCTTCTGCGAGTTAGAAAATTAGTAGGGGCCCCTGGGAGCTGCAGGTTTCCTAATCATGTCTGCACCTAAGAACAGTAGGGTCTTGTCCGGCTCTTCTTATGAACGGTCCCCCAGCACGGACTCCCCAAGGTCCATGCGAGCCTCACCCAGCTTCTCCCTCTCCCCTCTCAGAAACTCAGGCTTCAGGGGAAGCTCCTCACCAGGGATCCGGAGCTACCATTCACCATCCCCTAGGGCTTCACCACACTCACCTCTGTCATCACCAGAATCCCACAAGCTCCCATTTCCCTGTCCTCACCGTGATGGGCAATCAATGAAGCCATTGGGCTCTCCCGTGTCCTCCTCTGAGGATTCCTCAGAGTCCCCACGTTCATCAATAATATACCACATGTTCTTACTGCCATCACCCAGCAGCTCACCCCCAGCTCTCGGGGGATCTCCTGTGTCTCCCAGCTACTCTCCAAACAACCCCAGATTTCAGCTGGAGTCAGCCCCCCACACCCGGGAATCACCCACAAACTCACGAGCCTCACGGTGCTCCACCCCTGTGTCTTTCATCTCTTCACCCCCAGGCCTCAGGGACTCTCCTGTGGCTCCCAGTTACTCTCCAGCCATCCCCAGGTTCCTGCGGGAGTCAGCCCCATGCACCCAGGAGTCCCCCAGAGACTCACACGTCTCGGGAGAATATGAGCGGTCCCCCAGCCCTGACTCCTCAAGATTCATGCCTGCCTCACCCAGCTTCTCCCTCTCCCCTCCCAGAAACTCAGACCCAAGGGGCAGCTCCTCACCAGGGATGTGGAAGTACTCTACATCACCCCGCAGGGCTTCACCACTCTCACATCCATCATCAACAGAATTCCACAACTTTACGTTTCCCTTTCCTAACCAAGCAGGACAGTCACTCATGTCATTGTGTTCTCCCGTGTCCTCCTCTGGAGATTCTTCACAGTCACCTCATTCATCAATAATATACCATATGTTCTTACTGCCATCATCCAGCAGCTCACCCCCAGCCACCCATGACTCTCCTGTCTGTCCCAGCTACTCTCCAACTACGCCCAGATTTCAGCGGGAGTCTCTACCCCACACCCCAGAAACACCTACAAACTCACAGACCTCAGTGAGATCCTCGCCAGTCTCTCTCACGTCTTCACCCCCAGCCCTTACGGACCCTCCAGTCTGTCCCAGCTACTCTCCAACCACGCCCACATTTCAGCGCGGGTCAGTTCCAGGAACCCAGGGATCACCACCAAGCCCACCACTTTCACTGAGTTACTCCCCAGTCTCTAGCACGTCTTTATCTCCAACCCTCAGGGACTCGCCTGTCTGTCCCAGCTACTCTCCAAACACGCCCACACTTCAGCGGGAGTCCGTTGCAGGCACCCAGAAATCACCACCAAACTCACCAATTTCACTGCGTTACTCCCCAGTCTCTCTCATGTCTTCACCATCCCTCAGGGACTCTCCCGTCTGTCCCAGCTACTCTCCAACCACGCCCACATTTCAGCTGCAGTCAGCTCCAGGAACCCCGGAATCACCACCAAACTCCCCAATTTCACTCAGTTACTCCTCACTCTCTAGCACGTCTTTATCTCCAACCCTCAGGGACTCTCCTGTGTGTCCCAGCTACTCTCCAACCATGCCCACACTTCAGCGGGAGTCAGTTCCAAGCACCCAGGAAGCACCACCAAACTCCCCAATTTCACTCACTTACTCTCCAGTCTCTCTCATGTCTTCACCAGCCCTCAGGGACTCTCCTGTCTGTCCCAGCTACTCTCCAACCACGCACACATTTCAGCTGGAGTCAGTTCCAGGCACCCCGGAGTCACCACCAAACTCACCAGTTTCACTGAGGTACTCCCCGGTCTCTCTCATGTCTTCACCCCCAGCCCTCAGGGACTCTCCTGTGTGTCCCAGCTACTCTCCAACCATGCCCAGATTTCAGCGGGAGTCAGTTCCAGGCACCCAGGTATCACCACCAAACTCAGCAGTTTCGCTGAGTTACTCCCCAGTCTCTGTCATTTCTTCACCCCCAGCCCCCTGGGACTCTCCTGTCTGTCCCAGCTACTCTCCCACCACGCCCAGATTTCAGCGGGAGTCAGCCTCCCACACTCCGGAATCACCTACAGACTCACAGACTTCACTGAAGTCCTCCCTGGTCTCTCTCAGGTCTTTGCCCTCAGCCCACAGGGACTCCTGTGTCTCTTTCAGCTACTCTCAAAACTTCGCTAGATTCCAGCTGGAGTCAGTTCCAGGCACCCACGATACACCACCGAACTCACGAATTTCACTGACTTACTCCCCAGTCTCCCTCAAGTTCTCACCCCCAGCCCTCAAGGACTCTTCTGTCTCTCTCAGCTACACTCCGACCATCTCCAGATTTCACCTGGAGTCAGCTTCCCGCACCCAGGAATCACCTACAAACTCACGGACCTTACTGCAACCCTCCCCCATTTCTTTCACCTCTTCACCCCCTGCCTTCAGGGACTCTCCTGGGTCTCCCAGCTTCTCTCCAGCCTTCCCCAGATTTCTGCCACAGTCAGCCCCAGGCACCCAGGACAACCCTAGACACTCACAGGCCTCACGAGACTATCTCCCTATGACCTGTACCTATACAGGGATGGCTCCCACGCATCCCTCAGTGACCCCAAACCCATCTCCACTTACACTCAGACACTCCCAGGGCCTGACAGCTACTCCCCGTTATTGTCCTTCAGTTCGAAGCCCTGGCCAATCTACTAGCCCACATGACGCAGTTACCTGGCCATTTCTCCACGGTTCCCGTGAGGGCCCCACACCCAGCCGCACAAGAGCCCCTCCTGCATTCCGTCCTCACACGCAGGCTTGTCCATCTACTTGCTACTGTCACACTCTTGCCAGCAGAAGAGGCCCCTGTAATGGCCGATATCACCACCCAGTCTATCCTCACCCCACAGCTGTGCAGCGGGACCCTCTTGCTGGCCCACGTGGCTGCCAGAGCCCATGCTGGCACGACGCTCCAGCAGGTCGGCGTCCCTGCGGGCCACACTACCGGTGACATGGCTAGCATGACCCTCCTTCCTGGCAGTGACACTGTTGATGTGAACCCCAGTTTCACATCTGTCATTTGTAAATAGGACCATTTTCCCTTTTCGCTCTCCCTTCCATTCACAGGGCTTCTCATTCTCTCTCTTTCTGCCTCCGTTTCAGATATTTACTCACCTTTTTCTCTCTCACTATGTCTGCCGTGGTCTCCATGAGAGTGCGCCACAGAAGATTCCCCCATTAAAAGTCATGAATTGAGTGGCTTTTAGTATACCTGTGTTGGTGCACATTCAATTTTAATTCGCAATCCATTGTAGAACGTCTTATCACCCCCGACCAGAGAAAAACCCTGTAGACATTAGTCACTCCTCATTCTGTCTCAAACCTTCTCCCTGACCCTCAGCCCTAGGTAGCAACTACCTAGTGCGATCAATCCCATATGCATAGATTTCCATACTGTGGACATTTCCTATCAACGGAATTGCACAATAGGTGAGCTGTTATGACTGACACAACATGTAGCACAATATTTTCAAGATTCATCCACATTGTAGGCTTACCCACAGTGGGAAACCATTTTTTGGGGGGGTTTTAGTAACACCGGGTGTTTTCTCCTTCCTTTCGTCCTTCCTTCCTTCCTTCCTTCCTTCCTTCATTCCTTCCTACCTTCCTTCTTTCTTTCCTTCCTTCCTTCCTCCTATTTCTCTCTTACTCCTTCTGCCCTCTCTCTTTCATATGCCTTAGGTGCATCCCATATTCTGCGTTTTTTGGGAGAAATCCTCGACAGGTGCAGGAAAATTGTGTTATTGTAACTATTTACCGCTATCTCTCTTTCACGGCTCTCCATCAGTTGTGAACATCTATTGGTTTATCCCAAGTCACTAAGCATATTCTTATTAGGTACACCTGTTTTTCCTTATACAGCTGTTTCTGGAGTATAGGGTCGCATACTCATAAACCCACTGTAACTCAGAAACGCATCTAATATTCCAATAATCCCATCATAACGTTGAAAAATCATAAATCAAACCACCGTAAGTCACGGTGTGTCCGTGGATATGGGCGTCATCAATTCCATTGTATTCAGTAATGCTGTACACCATTAACAATGGCAGACTGATTGGGAGTGGATATTGATAGCATTATAAAAGTCAGTTATTAGAGGGATACTTCTTTAACCTGACTGAAGAACTGATCTAATGGCTTTAGTACAGTGCATGATTATGTGAGATGTTTTGAGACAGAGTAGTACATTTGTGAATGAAGTTTTTTCACTTAGTAGGAACCATTGTGTGTGGAAAAGTGAGAAAATTGCTTTCTGCTGTAGAGTCTGGCATTCATTGTAGACTTAAGCTTATTTTTCTGTGAGCAAATCTTATTCAATAAAATACTACTCTTTATACTAAAAAACAAAAACAGTGGTGATGTGTGGTCATTATGCTCAGCAAACTAATCCAGGGAAAGAAAACCAAACGCCACATTCTCACTTATAATGAGAGCTGAAAAATGAGATGACATGGACACAGGAAGGGGAACAACACTCACTGGGGCCTTTCGGGAGGCAGAGCGTTAAGAAAAACAGCTACTGCATGCTGGGCTTAATAGCTAGGTGATGGGTTGACAGGTGCAACAAACCACCATGGCACACGTTTACCTTAGTAACAAATCTGCACATCCTGCACATATACCCCAGAACTTAGAAACGAAACGAAACAAAAGAAAACGAAAAAGCAATAGCAAAACGCTAAAGGCAAAATAAAGTTTCAAACTCAGAACGTGACAGACCAATGTTTGGTTCAAATCATGGTTCTCAACCCAGGTGCCATAAGGCCAGGATAAAGAATTTGATTACATATTGTAAATAAGACATGCAGCAAATGACCAGAAAGATTATTCTCAACATATGTGTGTCTTCTAATTCAATGGTGACGCTATCTACCGAGACATAGCTTTAGATTCCAAAGGGCCGAGTCCCGCCAGACAGGCCTCCCACACTAATAACAATGGGAAGCCCCACGTTGTTTTACCTGTGCTTCTCAGCAACTGGCTATAAATCAGGTTGCCACCACTCCCAGATTTAGTTGCATTCATTGGCTGGAAGAGCTCACAGCACGCAGGGAAACACTTACATTTGCCGTTGTATTTTAGCGGACTTTGCCAAAAGTTCAGAAATAAATGCGGGGCCCGGCGTGTGGGGAGGGGTGCACTACCTTCCAGGAAGTGTTATCCACAAGCTCTCTGAACCCAGTCCTTTTGGGTTTTTATGGAGACCTCATTCTATAGGCATGACGGGTTAAACCATAGGCTATTGGTGATCAACTCCACCTGAGGCTCTCAACCCTCCCTGGAAATTGGGGTTGAGGCTTTGCCATTCTCAGTCTGACTAAAAGAATTTACCCAAACGGAATTTTAAAACAGATGAGCATAACTGGAATCTTAATTAGATGATTGGATTATCTGGAGCCACACCTTGATATTCCTAACCCGAGCACCCTCATCCAACGAATGCTCCACCCAACTGGCTCCCAAGTCTCTACGTGGTTCCAGAGCAAAAGAATGTTTCTACAACGCATATCTCCACCTTTTCTTCAAAGTCTTTTCCCTTACACGGAAAGACTTCTTAAACTGCCATGCATCCGGATCAGGGGGAGGTATTGTTACACCGCAGATCTGTGGATCTCCGGGGTTTGATTGTGGCAAGGATGCTGCTGGTGTCAAAACCACAACGTGGGAACCACAGAACCACTAGTTGGTTTCCAGTGTTTCAGTGCATACAATTCCTAATATATCTGGCCAAGAAAACTTGTAAGTTCTTAGATTGTCCCAAAGGTGGCGCATGAAATCAAAGCAGGAGAACAGTTTCCTACGAGGTGTAGCCTGGGAAAGTTGGGGGTGACTGATGGAAAGGAGGAGTGAAGCTCCGCCCTTTCCGCTGCTAGGCTGCGCCCGAGGCTATTTAAACCCACCCTGGCTGGCCTGTACTCAGATCTTCGCGGAGCGGATCAGCGGCCGGAGCGGTTGGCGGACTCTGCGTTGACTTGGAGCTCACAGCGTCTTGCGACTTGGAAGCGGATTCAGAGGACAGGACAGAACACTTGGGCAAGTGAATCTCTGTCTGTCTGTCTGTCTGTCTGTCTGTCTGTCTGTCTCATTGGTTGGTTGATTTCCATTTTCTTAAGGGGCACATACCTCACACCGCACACACACACACACACACACGCACACACACTCCTTCCTTCTGCGAGTTAGAAAATTAGTAGGGGCCCCTGGGAGCTGCAGGTTTCCTAATCATGTCTGCACCTAAGAACAGTAGGGTCTTGTCCGGCTCTTCTTATGAACGGTCCCCCAGCACGGACTCCCCAAGGTCCATGCGAGCCTCACCCAGCTTCTCCCTCTCCCCTCTCAGAAACTCAGGCTTCAGGGGAAGCTCCTCACCAGGGATCCGGAGCTACCATTCACCATCCCCTAGGGCTTCACCACACTCACCTCTGTCATCACCAGAATCCCACAAGCTCCCATTTCCCTGTCCTCACCGTGATGGGCAATCAATGAAGCCATTGGGCTCTCCCGTGTCCTCCTCTGAGGATTCCTCAGAGTCCCCACGTTCATCAATAATATACCACATGTTCTTACTGCCATCACCCAGCAGCTCACCCCCAGCTCTCGGGGGATCTCCTGTGTCTCCCAGCTACTCTCCAAACAACCCCAGATTTCAGCTGGAGTCAGCCCCCCACACCCGGGAATCACCTACAAACTCACGAGCCTCACGGTGCTCCACCCCTGTGTCTTTCATCTCTTCACCCCCAGGCCTCAGGGACTCTCCTGTGGCTCCCAGTTACTCTCCAGCCATCCCCAGGTTCCTGCGGGAGTCAGCCCCATGCACCCAGGAGTCCCCCAGAGACTCACACGTCTCGGGAGAATATGAGCGGTCCCCCAGCCCTGACTCCTCAAGATTCATGCCTGCCTCACCCAGCTTCTCCCTCTCCCCTCCCAGAAACTCAGACCCAAGGGGCAGCTCCTCACCAGGGATGTGGAAGTACTCTACATCACCCCGCAGGGCTTCACCACTCTCACATCCATCATCAACAGAATTCCACAACTTTACGTTTCCCTTTCCTAACCAAGCAGGACAGTCACTCATGTCATTGTGTTCTCCCGTGTCCTCCTCTGGAGATTCTTCACAGTCACCTCATTCATCAATAATATACCATATGTTCTTACTGCCATCATCCAGCAGCTCACCCCCAGCCACCCATGACTCTCCTGTCTGTCCCAGCTACTCTCCAACTACGCCCAGATTTCAGCGGGAGTCTCTACCCCACACCCCAGAAACACCTACAAACTCACAGACCTCAGTGAGATCCTCGCCAGTCTCTCTCACGTCTTCACCCCCAGCCCTTACGGACCCTCCAGTCTGTCCCAGCTACTCTCCAACCACGCCCACATTTCAGCGCGGGTCAGTTCCAGGAACCCAGGGATCACCACCAAGCCCACCACTTTCACTGAGTTACTCCCCAGTCTCTAGCACGTCTTTATCTCCAACCCTCAGGGACTCGCCTGTCTGTCCCAGCTACTCTCCAAACACGCCCACACTTCAGCGGGAGTCCGTTGCAGGCACCCAGAAATCACCACCAAACTCACCAATTTCACTGCGTTACTCCCCAGTCTCTCTCATGTCTTCACCATCCCTCAGGGACTCTCCCGTCTGTCCCAGCTACTCTCCAACCACGCCCACATTTCAGCTGCAGTCAGTTCCAGGCACCCCGGAATCACCACCAAACTCCCCAATTTCACTCAGTTACTCCTCACTCTCTAGCACGTCTTTATCTCCAACCCTCAGGGACTCTCCTGTGTGTCCCAGCTACTCTCCAACCACGCCCACACTTCAGCAGGAGTCAGTTCCAAGCACCCAGGAAGCACCACCAAACTCCCCAATTTCACTCACTTACTCTCCAGTCTCTCTCATGTCTTCACCAGCCCTCAGGGACTCTCCTGTCTGTCCCAGCTACTCTCCAACCACGCACACATTTCAGCTGGAGTCAGTTCCAGGCACCCCGGAGTCACCACCAAACTCACCAGTTTCACTGAGGTACTCCCCGGTCTCTCTCATGTCTTCACCCCCAGCCCTCAGGGACTCTCCTGTGTGTCCCAGCTACTCTCCAACCATGCCCAGATTTCAGCGGGAGTCAGTTCCAGGCACCCAGGTATCACCACCAAACTCAGCAGTTTCGCTGAGTTACTCCCCAGTCTCTGTCATTTCTTCACCCCCAGCCCCCTGGGACTCTCCTGTCTGTCCCAGCTACTCTCCCACCACGCCCAGATTTCAGCGGGAGTCAGCCTCCCACACTCCGGAATCACCTACAGACTCACAGACTTCACTGAAGTCCTCCCTGGTCTCTCTCAGGTCTTTGCCCTCAGCCCACAGGGACTCCTGTGTCTCTTTCAGCTACTCTCAAAACTTCGCTAGATTCCAGCTGGAGTCAGTTCCAGGCACCCACGATACACCACCGAACTCACGAATTTCACTGACTTACTCCCCAGTCTCCCTCATGTTCTCACCCCCAGCCCTCAAGGACTCTTCTGTCTCTCTCAGCTACACTCCGACCATCTCCAGATTTCACCTGGAGTCAGCTTCCCGCACCCAGGAATCACCTACAAACTCACGGACCTTACTGCAACCCTCCCCCATTTCTTTCACCTCTTCACCCCCTGCCTTCAGGGACTCTCCTGGGTCTCCCAGCTTCTCTCCAGCCTTCCCCAGATTTCTGCCACAGTCAGCCCCAGGCACCCAGGACAACCCTAGACACTCACAGGCCTCACGAGACTATCTCCCTATGACCTGTACCTATACAGGGATGGCTCCCACGCATCCCTCAGTGACCCCAAACCCATCTCCACTTACACTCAGACACTCCCAGGGCCTGACAGCTACTCCCCGTTATTGTCCTTCAGTTCGAAGCCCTGGCCAATCTACTAGCCCACATGACGCAGTTACCTGGCCATTTCTCCACGGTTCCCGTGAGGGCCCCACACCCAGCCGCACAAGAGCCCCTCCTGCATTCCGTCCTCACACGCAGGCTTGTCCATCTACTTGCTACTGTCACACTCTTGCCAGCAGAAGAGGCCCCTGTAATGGCCGATATCACCACCCAGTCTATCCTCACCCCACAGCTGTGCAGCGGGACCCTCCTGCTGGCCCACGTGGCTGCCAGAGCCCATGCTGGCACGACGCTCCAGCAGGTCGGCGTCCCTGCGGGCCACACTACCGGTGACATGGCTAGCATGACCCTCCTTCCTGGCAGTGACACTGTTGATGTGAACCCCAGTTTCACATCTGTCATTTGTAAATAGGACCATTTTCCCTTTTCGCTCTCCCTTCCATTCACAGGGCTTCTCATTCTCTCTCTTTCTGCCTCCGTTTCAGATATTTACTCACCTTTTTCTCTCTCACTATGTCTGCCGTGGTCTCCATGAGAGTGCGCCACAGAAGATTCCCCCATTAAAAGTCATGAATTGAGTGGCTTTTAGTATACCTGTGTTGGTGCACATTCAATTTTAATTCGCAATCCATTGTAGAACGTCTTATCACCCCCGACCAGAGAAAAACCCTGTAGACAGTAGTCACTCCTCATTCTGTCTCAAACCTTCTCCCTGACCCTCAGCCCTAGGTAGCAACTACCTAGTGCGATCAATCCCATATGCATAGATTTCCACACTGTGGACATTTCCTATCAACGGAATTGCACAATAGGTGAGCTGTTATGACTGACACAACATGTAGCACAATATTTTCAAGATTCATCCACATTGTAGGCTTACCCACAGGGGGAAACCATTTTTTGGGGGGGGTTTAGTAACACCGGGTGTTTTCTCCTTCCTTTCGTCCTTCCTTCCTTCCTTCCTTCCTTCCTTCATTCCTTCCTACCTTCCTTCTTTCTTTCCTTCCTTCCTTCCTTCCTCCTATTTCTCTCTTACTCCTTCTGCCCTCTCTCTTTCATATGCCTTAGGTGCATCCCATATTCTGCGTTTTTTGGGAGAAATCCTCGACAGGTGCAGGAAAATTGTGTTATTGTAACTATTTACCGCTATCTCTCTTTCACGGCTCTCCATCAGTTGTGAACATCTATTGGTTTATCCCAAGTCACTAAGCATATTCTTATTAGGTACACCTGTTTTTCCTTATACAGCTGTTTCTGGAGTATAGGGTCGCATACTCATAAACCCACTGTAACTCAGAAACGCATCTAATATTCCAATAATCCCATCATAACGTTGAAAAATCATAAATCAAACCACCGTAAGTCACGGTGTGTCCGTGGATATGGGCGTCATCAATTCCATTGTATTCAGTAATGCTGTACACCATTAACAATGGCAGACTGATTGGGAGTGGATATTGATAGCATTATAAAAGTCAGTTATTAGAGGGATACTTCTTTAACCTGACTGAAGAACTGATCTAATGGCTTTAGTACAGTGCATGATTATGTGAGATGTTTTGAGACAGAGTAGTACATTTGTGAATGAAGTTTTTTCACTTAGTAGGAACCATTGTGTGTGGAAAAGTGAGAAAATTGCTTTCTGCTGTAGAGTCTGGCATTCATTGTAGACTTAAGCTTATTTTTCTGTGAGCAAATCTTATTCAATAAAATACTACTCTTTATACTAAAAAACAAAAACAGTGGTGATGTGTGGTCATTATGCTCAGCAAACTAATCCAGGGAAAGAAAACCAAACGCCACATTCTCACTTATAATGAGAGCTGAAAAATGAGATGACATGGACACAGGAAGGGGAACAACACTCACTGGGGCCTTTCGGGAGGCAGAGCGTTAAGAAAAACAGCTACTGCATGCTGGGCTTAATAGCTAGGTGATGGGTTGACAGGTGCAACAAACCACCATGGCACACGTTTACCTTAGTAACAAATCTGCACATCCTGCACATATACCCCAGAACTTAGAAACGAAACGAAACAAAAGAAAACGAAAAAGCAATAGCAAAACGCTAAAGGCAAAATAAAGTTTCAAACTCAGAACGTGACAGACCAATGTTTGGTTCAAATCATGGTTCTCAACCCAGGTGCCATAAGGCCAGGATAAAGAATTTGATTACATATTGTAAATAAGACATGCAGCAAATGACCAGAAAGATTATTCTCAACATATGTGTGTCTTCTAATTCAATGGTGACGCTATCTACCGAGACATAGCTTTAGATTCCAAAGGGCCGAGTCCCGCCAGACAGGCCTCCCACACTAATAACAATGGGAAGCCCCACGTTGTTTTACCTGTGCTTCTCAGCAACTGGCTATAAATCAGGTTGCCACCACTCCCAGATTTAGTTGCATTCATTGGCTGGAAGAGCTCACAGCACGCAGGGAAACACTTACATTTGCCGTTGTATTTTAGCGGACTTTGCCAAAAGTTCAGAAATAAATGCGGGGCCCGGCGTGTGGGGAGGGGTGCACTACCTTCCAGGAAGTGTTATCCACAAGCTCTCTGAACCCAGTCCTTTTGGGTTTTTATGGAGACCTCATTCTATAGGCATGACGGGTTAAACCATAGGCTATTGGTGATCAACTCCACCTGAGGCTCTCAACCCTCCCTGGAAATTGGGGTTGAGGCTTTGCCATTCTCAGTCTGACTAAAAGAATTTACCCAAACGGAATTTTAAAACAGATGAGCATAACTGGAATCTTAATTAGATGATTGGATTATCTGGAGCCACACCTTGATATTCCTAACCCGAGCACCCTCATCCAACGAATGCTCCACCCAACTGGCTCCCAAGTCTCTACGTGGTTCCAGAGCAAAAGAATGTTTCTACAACGCATATCTCCACCTTTTCTTCAAAGTCTTTTCCCTTACACGGAAAGACTTCTTAAACTGCCATGCATCCGGATCAGGGGGAGGTATTGTTACACCGCAGATCTGTGGATCTCCGGGGTTTGATTGTGGCAAGGATGCTGCTGGTGTCAAAACCACAACGTGGGAACCACAGAACCACTAGTTGGTTTCCAGTGTTTCAGTGCATACAATTCCTAATATATCTGGCCAAGAAAACTTGTAAGTTCTTAGATTGTCCCAAAGGTGGCGCATGAAATCAAAGCAGGAGAACAGTTTCCTACGAGGTGTAGCCTGGGAAAGTTGGGGGTGACTGATGGAAAGGAGGAGTGAAGCTCCGCCCTTTCCGCTGCTAGGCTGCGCCCGAGGCTATTTAAACCCACCCTGGCTGGCCTGTACTCAGATCTTCGCGGAGCGGATCAGCGGCCGGAGCGGTTGGCGGACTCTGCGTTGACTTGGAGCTCACAGCGTCTTGCGACTTGGAAGCGGATTCAGAGGACAGGACAGAACACTTGGGCAAGTGAATCTCTGTCTGTCTGTCTGTCTGTCTGTCTGTCTGTCTCATTGGTTGGTTGATTTCCATTTTCTTAAGGGGCACATACCTCACACCGCACACACACACACACACGCACACACACTCCTTCCTTCTGCGAGTTAGAAAATTAGTAGGGGCCCCTGGGAGCTGCAGGTTTCCTAATCATGTCTGCACCTAAGAACAGTAGGGTCTTGTCCGGCTCTTCTTATGAACGGTCCCCCAGCACGGACTCCCCAAGGTCCATGCGAGCCTCACCCAGCTTCTCCCTCTCCCCTCTCAGAAACTCAGGCTTCAGGGGAAGCTCCTCACCAGGGATCCGGAGCTACCATTCACCATCCCCTAGGGCTTCACCACACTCACCTCTGTCATCACCAGAATCCCACAAGCTCCCATTTCCCTGTCCTCACCGTGATGGGCAATCAATGAAGCCATTGGGCTCTCCCGTGTCCTCCTCTGAGGATTCCTCAGAGTCCCCACGTTCATCAATAATATACCACATGTTCTTACTGCCATCACCCAGCAGCTCACCCCCAGCTCTCGGGGGATCTCCTGTGTCTCCCAGCTACTCTCCAAACAACCCCAGATTTCAGCTGGAGTCAGCCCCCCACACCCGGGAATCACCTACAAACTCACGAGCCTCACGGTGCTCCACCCCTGTGTCTTTCATCTCTTCACCCCCAGGCCTCAGGGACTCTCCTGTGGCTCCCAGTTACTCTCCAGCCATCCCCAGGTTCCTGCGGGAGTCAGCCCCATGCACCCAGGAGTCCCCCAGAGACTCACACGTCTCGGGAGAATATGAGCGGTCCCCCAGCCCTGACTCCTCAAGATTCATGCCTGCCTCACCCAGCTTCTCCCTCTCCCCTCCCAGAAACTCAGACCCAAGGGGCAGCTCCTCACCAGGGATGTGGAAGTACTCTACATCACCCCGCAGGGCTTCACCACTCTCACATCCATCATCAACAGAATTCCACAACTTTACGTTTCCCTTTCCTAACCAAGCAGGACAGTCACTCATGTCATTGTGTTCTCCCGTGTCCTCCTCTGGAGATTCTTCACAGTCACCTCATTCATCAATAATATACCATATGTTCTTACTGCCATCATCCAGCAGCTCACCCCCAGCCACCCATGACTCTCCTGTCTGTCCCAGCTACTCTCCAACTACGCCCAGATTTCAGCGGGAGTCTCTACCCCACACCCCAGAAACACCTACAAACTCACAGACCTCAGTGAGATCCTCGCCAGTCTCTCTCACGTCTTCACCCCCAGCCCTTACGGACCCTCCAGTCTGTCCCAGCTACTCTCCAACCACGCCCACATTTCAGCGCGGGTCAGTTCCAGGAACCCAGGGATCACCACCAAGCCCACCACTTTCACTGAGTTACTCCCCAGTCTCTAGCACGTCTTTATCTCCAACCCTCAGGGACTCGCCTGTCTGTCCCAGCTACTCTCCAAACACGCCCACACTTCAGCGGGAGTCCGTTGCAGGCACCCAGAAATCACCACCAAACTCACCAATTTCACTGCGTTACTCCCCAGTCTCTCTCATGTCTTCACCATCCCTCAGGGACTCTCCCGTCTGTCCCAGCTACTCTCCAACCACGCCCACATTTCAGCTGCAGTCAGTTCCAGGCACCCCGGAATCACCACCAAACTCCCCAATTTCACTCAGTTACTCCTCACTCTCTAGCACGTCTTTATCTCCAACCCTCAGGGACTCTCCTGTGTGTCCCAGCTACTCTCCAACCACGCCCACACTTCAGCAGGAGTCAGTTCCAAGCACCCAGGAAGCACTACCAAACTCCCCAATTTCACTCACTTACTCTCCAGTCTCTCTCATGTCTTCACCAGCCCTCAGGGACTCTCCTGTCTGTCCCAGCTACTCTCCAACCACGCACACATTTCAGCTGGAGTCAGTTCCAGGCACCCCGGAGTCACCACCAAACTCACCAGTTTCACTGAGGTACTCCCCGGTCTCTCTCATGTCTTCACCCCCAGCCCTCAGGGACTCTCCTGTGTGTCCCAGCTACTCTCCAACCATGCCCAGATTTCAGCGGGAGTCAGTTCCAGGCACCCAGGTATCACCACCAAACTCAGCAGTTTCGCTGAGTTACTCCCCAGTCTCTGTCATTTCTTCACCCCCAGCCCCCTGGGACTCTCCTGTCTGTCCCAGCTACTCTCCCACCACGCCCAGATTTCAGCGGGAGTCAGCCTCCCACACTCCGGAATCACCTACAGACTCACAGACTTCACTGAAGTCCTCCCTGGTCTCTCTCAGGTCTTTGCCCTCAGCCCACAGGGACTCCTGTGTCTCTTTCAGCTACTCTCAAAACTTCGCTAGATTCCAGCTGGAGTCAGTTCCAGGCACCCACGATACACCACCGAACTCACGAATTTCACTGACTTACTCCCCAGTCTCCCTCATGTTCTCACCCCCAGCCCTCAAGGACTCTTCTGTCTCTCTCAGCTACACTCCGACCATCTCCAGATTTCACCTGGAGTCAGCTTCCCGCACCCAGGAATCACCTACAAACTCACGGACCTTACTGCAACCCTCCCCCATTTCTTTCACCTCTTCACCCCCTGCCTTCAGGGACTCTCCTGGGTCTCCCAGCTTCTCTCCAGCCTTCCCCAGATTTCTGCCACAGTCAGCCCCAGGCACCCAGGACAACCCTAGACACTCACAGGCCTCACGAGACTATCTCCCTATGACCTGTACCTATACAGGGATGGCTCCCACGCATCCCTCAGTGACCCCAAACCCATCTCCACTTACACTCAGACACTCCCAGGGCCTGACAGCTACTCCCCGTTATTGTCCTTCAGTTCGAAGCCCTGGCCAATCTACTAGCCCACATGACGCAGTTACCTGGCCATTTCTCCACGGTTCCCGTGAGGGCCCCACACCCAGCCGCACAAGAGCCCCTCCTGCATTCCGTCCTCACACGCAGGCTTGTCCATCTACTTGCTACTGTCACACTCTTGCCAGCAGAAGAGGCCCCTGTAATGGCCGATATCACCACCCAGTCTATCCTCACCCCACAGCTGTGCAGCGGGACCCTCTTGCTGGCCCACGTGGCTGCCAGAGCCCATGCTGGCACGACGCTCCAGCAGGTCGGCGTCCCTGCGGGCCACACTACCGGTGACATGGCTAGCATGACCCTCCTTCCTGGCAGTGACACTGTTGATGTGAACCCCAGTTTCACATCTGTCATTTGTAAATAGGACCATTTTCCCTTTTCGCTCTCCCTTCCATTCACAGGGCTTCTCATTCTCTCTCTTTCTGCCTCCGTTTCAGATATTTACTCACCTTTTTCTCTCTCACTATGTCTGCCGTGGTCTCCATGAGAGTGCGCCACAGAAGATTCCCCCATTAAAAGTCATGAATTGAGTGGCTTTTAGTATACCTGTGTTGGTGCACATTCAATTTTAATTCGCAATCCATTGTAGAACGTCTTATCACCCCCGACCAGAGAAAAACCCTGTAGACAGTAGTCACTCCTCATTCTGTCTCAAACCTTCTCCCTGACCCTCAGCCCTAGGTAGCAACTACCTAGTGCGATCAATCCCATATGCATAGATTTCCATACTGTGGACATTTCCTATCAACGGAATTGCACAATAGGTGAGCTGTTATGACTGACACAACACGTAGCACAATATTTTCAAGATTCATCCACATTGTAGGCTTACCCACAGGGGGAAACCATTTTTGGGGGGGTTTTAGTAACACCGGGTGTTTTCTCCTTCCTTTCGTCCTTCCTTCCTTCCTTCCTTCCTTCCTTCATTCCTTCCTACCTTCCTTCTTTCTTTCCTTCCTTCCTTCCTTCCTCCTATTTCTCTCTTACTCCTTCTGCCCTCTCTCTTTCATATGCCTTAGGTGCATCCCATATTCTGCGTTTTTTGGGAGAAATCCTCGACAGGTGCAGGAAAATTGTGTTATTGTAACTATTTACCGCTATCTCTCTTTCACGGCTCTCCATCAGTTGTGAACATCTATTGGTTTATCCCAAGTCACTAAGCATATTCTTATTAGGTACACCTGTTTTTCCTTATACAGCTGTTTCTGGAGTATAGGGTCGCATACTCATAAACCCACTGTAACTCAGAAACGCATCTAATATTCCAATAATCCCATCATAACGTTGAAAAATCATAAATCAAACCACCGTAAGTCACGGTGTGTCCGTGGATATGGGCGTCATCAATTCCATTGTATTCAGTAATGCTGTACACCATTAACAATGGCAGACTGATTGGGAGTGGATATTGATAGCATTATAAAAGTCAGTTATTAGAGGGATACTTCTTTAACCTGACTGAAGAACTGATCTAATGGCTTTAGTACAGTGCATGATTATGTGAGATGTTTTGAGACAGAGTAGTACATTTGTGAATGAAGTTTTTTCACTTAGTAGGAACCATTGTGTGTGGAAAAGTGAGAAAATTGCTTTCTGCTGTAGAGTCTGGCATTCATTGTAGACTTAAGCTTATTTTTCTGTGAGCAAATCTTATTCAATAAAATACTACTCTTTATACTAAAAAACAAAAACAGTGGTGATGTGTGGTCATTATGCTCAGCAAACTAATCCAGGGAAAGAAAACCAAACGCCACATTCTCACTTATAATGAGAGCTGAAAAATGAGATGACATGGACACAGGAAGGGGAACAACACTCACTGGGGCCTTTCGGGAGGCAGAGCGTTAAGAAAAACAGCTACTGCATGCTGGGCTTAATAGCTAGGTGATGGGTTGACAGGTGCAACAAACCACCATGGCACACGTTTACCTTAGTAACAAATCTGCACATCCTGCACATATACCCCAGAACTTAGAAACGAAACGAAACAAAAGAAAACGAAAAAGCAATAGCAAAACGCTAAAGGCAAAATAAAGTTTCAAACTCAGAACGTGACAGACCAATGTTTGGTTCAAATCATGGTTCTCAACCCAGGTGCCATAAGGCCAGGATAAAGAATTTGATTACATATTGTAAATAAGACATGCAGCAAATGACCAGAAAGATTATTCTCAACATATGTGTGTCTTCTAATTCAATGGTGACGCTATCTACCGGGACATAGCTTTAGATTCCAAAGGGCCGAGTCCCGCCAGACAGGCCTCCCACACTAATAACAATGGGAAGCCCCACGTTGTTTTACCTGTGCTTCTCAGCAACTGGCTATAAATCAGGTTGCCACCACTCCCAGATTTAGTTGCATTCATTGGCTGGAAGAGCTCACAGCACGCAGGGAAACACTTACATTTGCCGTTGTATTTTAGCGGACTTTGCCAAAAGTTCAGAAATAAATGCGGGGCCCGGCGTGTGGGGAGGGGTGCACTACCTTCCAGGAAGTGTTATCCACAAGCTCTCTGAACCCAGTCCTTTTGGGTTTTTATGGAGACCTCATTCTATAGGCATGACGGGTTAAACCATAGGCTATTGGTGATCAACTCCACCTGAGGCTCTCAACCCTCCCTGGAAATTGGGGTTGAGGCTTTGCCATTCTCAGTCTGACTAAAAGAATTTACCCAAACGGAATTTTAAAACAGATGAGCATAACTGGAATCTTAATTAGATGATTGGATTATCTGGAGCCACACCTTGATATTCCTAACCCGAGCACCCTCATCCAACGAATGCTCCACCCAACTGGCTCCCAAGTCTCTACGTGGTTCCAGAGCAAAAGAATGTTTCTACAACGCATATCTCCACCTTTTCTTCAAAGTCTTTTCCCTTACACGGAAAGACTTCTTAAACTGCCATGCATCCGGATCAGGGGGAGGTATTGTTACACCGCAGATCTGTGGATCTCCGGGGTTTGATTGTGGCAAGGATGCTGCTGGTGTCAAAACCACAACGTGGGAACCACAGAACCACTAGTTGGTTTCCAGTGTTTCAGTGCATACAATTCCTAATATATCTGGCCAAGAAAACTTGTAAGTTCTTAGATTGTCCCAAAGGTGGCGCATGAAATCAAAGCAGGAGAACAGTTTCCTACGAGGTGTAGCCTGGGAAAGTTGGGGGTGACTGATGGAAAGGAGGAGTGAAGCTCCGCCCTTTCCGCTGCTAGGCTGCGCCCGAGGCTATTTAAACCCACCCTGGCTGGCCTGTACTCAGATCTTCGCGGAGCGGATCAGCGGCCGGAGCGGTTGGCGGACTCTGCGTTGACTTGGAGCTCACAGCGTCTTGCGACTTGGAAGCGGATTCAGAGGACAGGACAGAACACTTGGGCAAGTGAATCTCTGTCTGTCTGTCTGTCTGTCTGTCTGTCTGTCTCATTGGTTGGTTGATTTCCATTTTCTTAAGGGGCACATACCTCACACCGCACACACACACACACGCACACACACTCCTTCCTTCTGCGAGTTAGAAAATTAGTAGGGGCCCCTGGGAGCTGCAGGTTTCCTAATCATGTCTGCACCTAAGAACAGTAGGGTCTTGTCCGGCTCTTCCTATGAACGGTCCCCCAGCACGGACTCCCCAAGGTCCATGCGAGCCTCACCCAGCTTCTCCCTCTCCCCTCTCAGAAACTCAGGCTTCAGGGGAAGCTCCTCACCAGGGATCCGGAGCTACCATTCACCATCCCCTAGGGCTTCACCACACTCACCTCTGTCATCACCAGAATCCCACAAGCTCCCATTTCCCTGTCCTCACCGTGATGGGCAATCAATGAAGCCATTGGGCTCTCCCGTGTCCTCCTCTGAGGATTCCTCAGAGTCCCCACGTTCATCAATAATATACCACATGTTCTTACTGCCATCACCCAGCAGCTCACCCCCAGCTCTCGGGGGATCTCCTGTGTCTCCCAGCTACTCTCCAAACAACCCCAGATTTCAGCTGGAGTCAGCCCCCCACACCCGGGAATCACCTACAAACTCACGAGCCTCACGGTGCTCCACCCCTGTGTCTTTCATCTCTTCACCCCCAGGCCTCAGGGACTCTCCTGTGGCTCCCAGTTACTCTCCAGCCATCCCCAGGTTCCTGCGGGAGTCAGCCCCATGCACCCAGGAGTCCCCCAGAGACTCACACGTCTCGGGAGAATATGAGCGGTCCCCCAGCCCTGACTCCTCAAGATTCATGCCTGCCTCACCCAGCTTCTCCCTCTCCCCTCCCAGAAACTCAGACCCAAGGGGCAGCTCCTCACCAGGGATGTGGAAGTACTCTACATCACCCCGCAGGGCTTCACCACTCTCACATCCATCATCAACAGAATTCCACAACTTTACGTTTCCCTTTCCTAACCAAGCAGGACAGTCACTCATGTCATTGTGTTCTCCCGTGTCCTCCTCTGGAGATTCTTCACAGTCACCTCATTCATCAATAATATACCATATGTTCTTACTGCCATCATCCAGCAGCTCACCCCCAGCCACCCATGACTCTCCTGTCTGTCCCAGCTACTCTCCAACTACGCCCAGATTTCAGCGGGAGTCTCTACCCCACACCCCAGAAACACCTACAAACTCACAGACCTCAGTGAGATCCTCGCCAGTCTCTCTCACGTCTTCACCCCCAGCCCTTACGGACCCTCCAGTCTGTCCCAGCTACTCTCCAACCACGCCCACATTTCAGCTGGAGTCAGTTCCAGGCACCCCGGAGTCACCACCAAACTCACCAGTTTCACTGAGGTACTCCCCGGTCTCTCTCATGTCTTCACCCCCAGCCCTCAGGGACTCTCCTGTGTGTCCCAGCTACTCTCCAACCATGCCCAGATTTCAGCGGGAGTCAGTTCCAGGCACCCAGGTATCACCACCAAACTCAGCAGTTTCGCTGAGTTACTCCCCAGTCTCTGTCATTTCTTCACCCCAAGCCCCCTGGGACTCTCCTGTCTGTCCCAGCTACTCTCCCACCACGCCCAGATTTCAGCGGGAGTCAGCCTCCCACACTCCGGAATCACCTACAGACTCACAGACTTCACTGAAGTCCTCCCTGGTCTCTCTCAGGTCTTTGCCCTCAGCCCACAGGGACTCCTGTGTCTCTTTCAGCTACTCTCAAAACTTCGCTAGATTCCAGCTGGAGTCAGTTCCAGGCACCCACGATACACCACCGAACTCACGAATTTCACTGACTTACTCCCCAGTCTCCCTCATGTTCTCACCCCCAGCCCTCAAGGACTCTTCTGTCTCTCTCAGCTACACTCCGACCATCTCCAGATTTCACCTGGAGTCAGCTTCCCGCACCCAGGAATCACCTACAAACTCACGGACCTTACTGCAACCCTCCCCCATTTCTTTCACCTCTTCACCCCCTGCCTTCAGGGACTCTCCTGGGTCTCCCAGCTTCTCTCCAGCCTTCCCCAGATTTCTGCCACAGTCAGCCCCAGGCACCCAGGACAACCCTAGACACTCACAGGCCTCACGAGACTATCTCCCTATGACCTGTACCTATACAGGGATGGCTCCCACGCATCCCTCAGTGACCCCAAACCCATCTCCACTTACACTCAGACACTCCCAGGGCCTGACAGCTACTCCCCGTTATTGTCCTTCAGTTCGAAGCCCTGGCCAATCTACTAGCCCACATGACGCAGTTACCTGGCCATTTCTCCACGGTTCCCGTGAGGGCCCCACACCCAGCCGCACAAGAGCCCCTCCTGCATTCCGTCCTCACACGCAGGCTTGTCCATCTACTTGCTACTGTCACACTCTTGCCAGCAGAAGAGGCCCCTGTAATGGCCGATATCACCACCCAGTCTATCCTCACCCCACAGCTGTGCAGCGGGACCCTCTTGCTGGCCCACGTGGCTGCCAGAGCCCATGCTGGCACGACGCTCCAGCAGGTCGGCGTCCCTGCGGGCCACACTACCGGTGACATGGCTAGCATGACCCTCCTTCCTGGCAGTGACACTGTTGATGTGAACCCCAGTTTCACATCTGTCATTTGTAAATAGGACCATTTTCCCTTTTCGCTCTCCCTTCCATTCACAGGGCTTCTCATTCTCTCTCTTTCTGCCTCCGTTTCAGATATTTACTCACCTTTTTCTCTCTCACTATGTCTGCCGTGGTCTCCATGAGAGTGCGCCACAGAAGATTCCCCCATTAAAAGTCATGAATTGAGTGGCTTTTAGTATACCTGTGTTGGTGCACATTCAATTTTAATTCGCAATCCATTGTAGAACGTCTTATCACCCCCGACCAGAGAAAAACCCTGTAGACAGTAGTCACTCCTCATTCTGTCTCAAACCTTCTCCCTGACCCTCAGCCCTAGGTAGCAACTACCTAGTGCGATCAATCCCATATGCATAGATTTCCATACTGTGGACATTTCCTATCAACGGAATTGCACAATAGGTGAGCTGTTATGACTGACACAACACGTAGCACAATATTTTCAAGATTCATCCACATTGTAGGCTTACCCACAGGGGGAAACCATTTTTGGGGGGGTTTTAGTAACACCGGGTGTTTTCTCCTTCCTTTCGTCCTTCCTTCCTTCCTTCCTTCCTTCCTTCATTCCTTCCTACCTTCCTTCTTTCTTTCCTTCCTTCCTTCCTTCCTCCTATTTCTCTCTTACTCCTTCTGCCCTCTCTCTTTCATATGCCTTAGGTGCATCCCATATTCTGCGTTTTTTGGGAGAAATCCTCGACAGGTGCAGGAAAATTGTGTTATTGTAACTATTTACCGCTATCTCTCTTTCACGGCTCTCCATCAGTTGTGAACATCTATTGGTTTATCCCAAGTCACTAAGCATATTCTTATTAGGTACACCTGTTTTTCCTTATACAGCTGTTTCTGGAGTATAGGGTCGCATACTCATAAACCCACTGTAACTCAGAAACGCATCTAATATTCCAATAATCCCATCATAACGTTGAAAAATCATAAATCAAACCACCGTAAGTCACGGTGTGTCCGTGGATATGGGCGTCATCAATTCCATTGTATTCAGTAATGCTGTACACCATTAACAATGGCAGACTGATTGGGAGTGGATATTGATAGCATTATAAAAGTCAGTTATTAGAGGGATACTTCTTTAACCTGACTGAAGAACTGATCTAATGGCTTTAGTACAGTGCATGATTATGTGAGATGTTTTGAGACAGAGTAGTACATTTGTGAATGAAGTTTTTTCACTTAGTAGGAACCATTGTGTGTGGAAAAGTGAGAAAATTGCTTTCTGCTGTAGAGTCTGGCATTCATTGTAGACTTAAGCTTATTTTTCTGTGAGCAAATCTTATTCAATAAAATACTACTCTTTATACTAAAAAACAAAAACAGTGGTGATGTGTGGTCATTATGCTCAGCAAACTAATCCAGGGAAAGAAAACCAAACGCCACATTCTCACTTATAATGAGAGCTGAAAAATGAGATGACATGGACACAGGAAGGGGAACAACACTCACTGGGGCCTTTCGGGAGGCAGAGCGTTAAGAAAAACAGCTACTGCATGCTGGGCTTAATAGCTAGGTGATGGGTTGACAGGTGCAACAAACCACCATGGCACACGTTTACCTTAGTAACAAATCTGCACATCCTGCACATATACCCCAGAACTTAGAAACGAAACGAAACAAAAGAAAACGAAAAAGCAATAGCAAAACGCTAAAGGCAAAATAAAGTTTCAAACTCAGAACGTGACAGACCAATGTTTGGTTCAAATCATGGTTCTCAACCCAGGTGCCATAAGGCCAGGATAAAGAATTTGATTACATATTGTAAATAAGACATGCAGCAAATGACCAGAAAGATTATTCTCAACATATGTGTGTCTTCTAATTCAATGGTGACGCTATCTACCGGGACATAGCTTTAGATTCCAAAGGGCCGAGTCCCGCCAGACAGGCCTCCCACACTAATAACAATGGGAAGCCCCACGTTGTTTTACCTGTGCTTCTCAGCAACTGGCTATAAATCAGGTTGCCACCACTCCCAGATTTAGTTGCATTCATTGGCTGGAAGAGCTCACAGCACGCAGGGAAACACTTACATTTGCCGTTGTATTTTAGCGGACTTTGCCAAAAGTTCAGAAATAAATGCGGGGCCCGGCGTGTGGGGAGGGGTGCACTACCTTCCAGGAAGTGTTATCCACAAGCTCTCTGAACCCAGTCCTTTTGGGTTTTTATGGAGACCTCATTCTATAGGCATGACGGGTTAAACCATAGGCTATTGGTGATCAACTCCACCTGAGGCTCTCAACCCTCCCTGGAAATTGGGGTTGAGGCTTTGCCATTCTCAGTCTGACTAAAAGAATTTACCCAAACGGAATTTTAAAACAGATGAGCATAACTGGAATCTTAATTAGATGATTGGATTATCTGGAGCCACACCTTGATATTCCTAACCCGAGCACCCTCATCCAACGAATGCTCCACCCAACTGGCTCCCAAGTCTCTACGTGGTTCCAGAGCAAAAGAATGTTTCTACAACGCATATCTCCACCTTTTCTTCAAAGTCTTTTCCCTTACACGGAAAGACTTCTTAAACTGCCATGCATCCGGATCAGGGGGAGGTATTGTTACACCGCAGATCTGTGGATCTCCGGGGTTTGATTGTGGCAAGGATGCTGCTGGTGTCAAAACCACAACGTGGGAACCACAGAACCACTAGTTGGTTTTCAGTGTTTCAGTGCATACAATTCCTAATATATCTGGCCAAGAAAACTTGTAAGTTCTTAGATTGTCCCAAAGGTGGCGCATGAAATCAAAGCAGGAGAACAGTTTCCTACGAGGTGTAGCCTGGGAAAGTTGGGGGTGACTGATGGAAAGGAGGAGTGAAGCTCCGCCCTTTCCGCTGCTAGGCTGCGCCCGAGGCTATTTAAACCCACCCTGGCTGGCCTGTACTCAGATCTTCGCGGAGCGGATCAGCGGCCGGAGCGGTTGGCGGACTCTGCGTTGACTTGGAGCTCACAGCGTCTTGCGACTTGGAAGCGGATTCAGAGGACAGGACAGAACACTTGGGCAAGTGAATCTCTGTCTGTCTGTCTGTCTGTCTGTCTGTCTGTCTCATTGGTTGGTTGATTTCCATTTTCTTAAGGGGCACATACCTCACACCGCACACACACACACACACGCACACACACTCCTTCCTTCTGCGAGTTAGAAAATTAGTAGGGGCCCCTGGGAGCTGCAGGTTTCCTAATCATGTCTGCACCTAAGAACAGTAGGGTCTTGTCCGGCTCTTCTTATGAACGGTCCCCCAGCACGGACTCCCCAAGGTCCATGCGAGCCTCACCCAGCTTCTCCCTCTCCCCTCTCAGAAACTCAGGCTTCAGGGGAAGCTCCTCACCAGGGATCCGGAGCTACCATTCACCATCCCCTAGGGCTTCACCACACTCACCTCTGTCATCACCAGAATCCCACAAGCTCCCATTTCCCTGTCCTCACCGTGATGGGCAATCAATGAAGCCATTGGGCTCTCCCGTGTCCTCCTCTGAGGATTCCTCAGAGTCCCCACGTTCATCAATAATATACCACATGTTCTTACTGCCATCACCCAGCAGCTCACCCCCAGCTCTCGGGGGATCTCCTGTGTCTCCCAGCTACTCTCCAAACAACCCCAGATTTCAGCTGGAGTCAGCCCCCCACACCCGGGAATCACCTACAAACTCACGAGCCTCACGGTGCTCCACCCCTGTGTCTTTCATCTCTTCACCCCCAGGCCTCAGGGACTCTCCTGTGGCTCCCAGTTACTCTCCAGCCATCCCCAGGTTCCTGCGGGAGTCAGCCCCATGCACCCAGGAGTCCCCCAGAGACTCACACGTCTCGGGAGAATATGAGCGGTCCCCCAGCCCTGACTCCTCAAGATTCATGCCTGCCTCACCCAGCTTCTCCCTCTCCCCTCCCAGAAACTCAGACCCAAGGGGCAGCTCCTCACCAGGGATGTGGAAGTACTCTACATCACCCCGCAGGGCTTCACCACTCTCACATCCATCATCAACAGAATTCCACAACTTTACGTTTCCCTTTCCTAACCAAGCAGGACAGTCACTCATGTCATTGTGTTCTCCCGTGTCCTCCTCTGGAGATTCTTCACAGTCACCTCATTCATCAATAATATACCATATGTTCTTACTGCCATCATCCAGCAGCTCACCCCCAGCCACCCATGACTCTCCTGTCTGTCCCAGCTACTCTCCAACTACGCCCAGATTTCAGCGGGAGTCTCTACCCCACACCCCAGAAACACCTACAAACTCACAGACCTCAGTGAGATCCTCGCCAGTCTCTCTCACGTCTTCACCCCCAGCCCTTACGGACCCTCCAGTCTGTCCCAGCTACTCTCCAACCACGCCCACATTTCAGCGCGGGTCAGTTCCAGGAACCCAGGGATCACCACCAAGCCCACCACTTTCACTGAGTTACTCCCCAGTCTCTAGCACGTCTTTATCTCCAACCCTCAGGGACTCGCCTGTCTGTCCCAGCTACTCTCCAAACACGCCCACACTTCAGCGGGAGTCCGTTGCAGGCACCCAGAAATCACCACCAAACTCACCAATTTCACTGCGTTACTCCCCAGTCTCTCTCATGTCTTCACCATCCCTCAGGGACTCTCCCGTCTGTCCCAGCTACTCTCCAACCACGCCCACATTTCAGCTGCAGTCAGTTCCAGGCACCCCGGAATCACCACCAAACTCCCCAATTTCACTCAGTTACTCCTCACTCTCTAGCACGTCTTTATCTCCAACCCTCAGGGACTCTCCTGTGTGTCCCAGCTACTCTCCAACCACGCCCACACTTCAGCAGGAGTCAGTTCCAAGCACCCAGGAAGCACCACCAAACTCCCCAATTTCACTCACTTACTCTCCAGTCTCTCTCATGTCTTCACCAGCCCTCAGGGACTCTCCTGTCTGTCCCAGCTACTCTCCAACCACGCACACATTTCAGCTGGAGTCAGTTCCAGGCACCCCGGAGTCACCACCAAACTCACCAGTTTCACTGAGGTACTCCCCGGTCTCTCTCATGTCTTCACCCCCAGCCCTCAGGGACTCTCCTGTGTGTCCCAGCTACTCTCCAACCATGCCCAGATTTCAGCGGGAGTCAGTTCCAGGCACCCAGGTATCACCACCAAACTCAGCAGTTTCGCTGAGTTACTCCCCAGTCTCTGTCATTTCTTCACCCCCAGCCCCCTGGGACTCTCCTGTCTGTCCCAGCTACTCTCCCACCACGCCCAGATTTCAGCGGCACTCAGCCTCCCACACTCCGGAATCACCTACAGACTCACAGACTTCACTGAAGTCCTCCCTGGTCTCTCTCAGGTCTTTGCCCTCAGCCCACAGGGACTCCTGTGTCTCTTTCAGCTACTCTCAAAACTTCGCTAGATTCCAGCTGGAGTCAGTTCCAGGCACCCACGATACACCACCGAACTCACGAATTTCACTGACTTACTCCCCAGTCTCCCTCATGTTCTCACCCCCAGCCCTCAAGGACTCTTCTGTCTCTCTCAGCTACACTCCGACCATCTCCAGATTTCACCTGGAGTCAGCTTCCCGCACCCAGGAATCACCTACAAACTCACGGACCTTACTGCAACCCTCCCCCATTTCTTTCACCTCTTCACCCCCTGCCTTCAGGGACTCTCCTGGGTCTCCCAGCTTCTCTCCAGCCTTCCCCAGATTTCTGCCACAGTCAGCCCCAGGCACCCAGGACAACCCTAGACACTCACAGGCCTCACGAGACTATCTCCCTATGACCTGTACCTATACAGGGATGGCTCCCACGCATCCCTCAGTGACCCCAAACCCATCTCCACTTACACTCAGACACTCCCAGGGCCTGACAGCTACTCCCCGTTATTGTCCTTCAGTTCGAAGCCCTGGCCAATCTACTAGCCCACATGACGCAGTTACCTGGCCATTTCTCCACGGTTCCCGTGAGGGCCCCACACCCAGCCGCACAAGAGCCCCTCCTGCATTCCGTCCTCACACGCAGGCTTGTCCATCTACTTGCTACTGTCACACTCTTGCCAGCAGAAGAGGCCCCTGTAATGGCCGATATCACCACCCAGTCTATCCTCACCCCACAGCTGTGCAGCGGGACCCTCTTGCTGGCCCACGTGGCTGCCAGAGCCCATGCTGGCACGACGCTCCAGCAGGTCGGCGTCCCTGCGGGCCACACTACCGGTGACATGGCTAGCATGACCCTCCTTCCTGGCAGTGACACTGTTGATGTGAACCCCAGTTTCACATCTGTCATTTGTAAATAGGACCATTTTCCCTTTTCGCTCTCCCTTCCATTCACAGGGCTTCTCATTCTCTCTCTTTCTGCCTCCGTTTCAGATATTTACTCACCTTTTTCTCTCTCACTATGTCTGCCGTGGTCTCCATGAGAGTGCGCCACAGAAGATTCCCCCATTAAAAGTCATGAATTGAGTGGCTTTTAGTATACCTGTGTTGGTGCACATTCAATTTTAATTCGCAATCCATTGTAGAACGTCTTATCACCCCCGACCAGAGAAAAACCCTGTAGACATTAGTCACTCCTCATTCTGTCTCAAACCTTCTCCCTGACCCTCAGCCCTAGGTAGCAACTACCTAGTGCGATAAATCCCATATGCATAGATTTCCATATTGTGGACATTTCCTATCAACGGAATTGCACAATAGGTGAGCTGTTATGACTGACACAACACGTAGCACAATATTTTCAAGATTCATCCACATTGTAGGCTTACCCACAGGGGGAAACCATTTTTGGGGGGGTTTTAGTAACACCGGGTGTTTTCTCCTTCCTTTCGTCCTTCCTTCCTTCCTTCCTTCCTTCCTTCCTTCCTTCCTTCCTTCCTTCATTCCTTCCTACCTTCCTTCTTTCTTTCCTTCCTTCCTTCCTTCCTCCTATTTCTCTCTTACTCCTTCTGCCCTCTCTCTTTCATATGCCTTAGGTGCATCCCATATTCTGCGTTTTTTGGGAGAAATCCTCGACAGGTGCAGGAAAATTGTGTTATTGTAACTATTTACCGCTATCTCTCTTTCACGGCTCTCCATCAGTTGTGAACATCTATTGGTTTATCCCAAGTCACTAAGCATATTCTTATTAGGTACACCTGTTTTTCCTTATACAGCTGTTTCTGGGGTATAGGGTCGCATACTCATAAACCTACTGTAACTCAGAAACGCATCTAATATTCCAATAATCCCATCATAACGTTGAAAAATCATAAATCAAACCACCGTAAGTCACGGTGTGTCCGTGGATATGGGCGTCATCAATTCCATTGTATTCAGTAATGCTGTACACCATTAACAATGGCAGACTGATTGGGAGTGGATATTGATAGCATTATAAAAGTCAGTTATTAGAGGGATACTTCTTTAACCTGACTGAAGAACTGATCTAATGGCTTTAGTACAGTGCATGATTATGTGAGATGTTTTGAGACAGAGTAGTACATTTGTGAATGAAGTTTTTTCACTTAGTAGGAACCATTGTGTGTGGAAAAGTGAGGAAATTGCTTTCTGCTGTAGAGTCTGGCATTCATTGTAGACTTAAGCTTATTTTTCTGTGAGCAAATCTTATTCAATAAAATACTACTCTTTATACTAAAAAACAAAAACAGTGGTGATGTGTGGTCATTATGCTCAGCAAACTAATCCAGGGAAAGAAAACCAAACGCCACATTCTCACTTATAATGAGAGCTGAAAAATGAGATGACATGGACACAGGAAGGGGAACAACACTCACTGGGGCCTTTCGGGAGGCAGAGCGTTAAGAAAAACAGCTACTGCATGCTGGGCTTAATAGCTAGGTGATGGGTTGACAGGTGCAACAAACCACCATGGCACACGTTTACCTTAGTAACAAATCTGCACATCCTGCACATATACCCCAGAACTTAGAAACGAAACGAAACAAAAGAAAACGAAAAAGCAATAGCAAAACGCTAAAGGCAAAATAAAGTTTCAAACTCAGAACGTGACAGACCAATGTTTGGTTCAAATCATGGTTCTCAACCCAGGTGCCATAAGGCCAGGATAAAGAATTTGATTACATATTGTAAATAAGACATGCAGCAAATGACCAGAAAGATTATTCTCAACATATGTGTGTCTTCTAATTCAATGGTGACGCTATCTACCGGGACATAGCTTTAGATTCCAAAGGGCCGAGTCCCGCCAGACAGGCCTCCCACACTAATAACAATGGGAAGCCCCACGTTGTTTTACCTGTGCTTCTCAGCAACTGGCTATAAATCAGGTTGCCACCACTCCCAGATTTAGTTGCATTCATTGGCTGGAAGAGCTCACAGCACGCAGGGAAACACTTACATTTGCCGTTGTATTTTAGCGGACTTTGCCAAAAGTTCAGAAATAAATGCGGGGCCCGGCGTGTGGGGAGGGGTGCACTACCTTCCAGGAAGTGTTATCCACAAGCTCTCTGAACCCAGTCCTTTTGGGTTTTTATGGAGACCTCATTCTATAGGCATGACGGGTTAAACCATAGGCTATTGGTGATCAACTCCACCTGAGGCTCTCAACCCTCCCTGGAAATTGGGGTTGAGGCTTTGCCATTCTCAGTCTGACTAAAAGAATTTACCCAAACGGAATTTTAAAACAGATGAGCATAACTGGAATCTTAATTAGATGATTGGATTATCTGGAGCCACACCTTGATATTCCTAACCCGAGCACCCTCATCCAACGAATGCTCCACCCAACTGGCTCCCAAGTCTCTACGTGGTTCCAGAGCAAAAGAATGTTTCTACAACGCATATCTCCACCTTTTCTTCAAAGTCTTTTCCCTTACACGGAAAGACTTCTTAAACTGCCATGCATCCGGATCAGGGGGAGGTATTGTTACACCGCAGATCTGTGGATCTCCGGGGTTTGATTGTGGCAAGGATGCTGCTGGTGTCAAAACCACAACGTGGGAACCACAGAACCACTAGTTGGTTTCCAGTGTTTCAGTGCATACAATTCCTAATATATCTGGCCAAGAAAACTTGTAAGTTCTTAGATTGTCCCAAAGGTGGCGCATGAAATCAAAGCAGGAGAACAGTTTCCTACGAGGTGTAGCCTGGGAAAGTTGGGGGTGACTGATGGAAAGGAGGAGTGAAGCTCCGCCCTTTCCGCTGCTAGGCTGCGCCCGAGGCTATTTAAACCCACCCTGGCTGGCCTGTACTCAGATCTTCGCGGAGCGGATCAGCGGCCGGAGCGGTTGGCGGACTCTGCGTTGACTTGGAGCTCACAGCGTCTTGCGACTTGGAAGCGGATTCAGAGGACAGGACAGAACACTTGGGCAAGTGAATCTCTGTCTGTCTGTCTGTCTGTCTGTCTGTCTGTCTGTCTCATTGGTTGGTTGATTTCCATTTTCTTAAGGGGCACATACCTCACACCGCACACACACACACACACGCACACACACTCCTTCCTTCTGCGAGTTAGAAAATTAGTAGGGGCCCCTGGGAGCTGCAGGTTTCCTAATCATGTCTGCACCTAAGAACAGTAGGGTCTTGTCCGGCTCTTCTTATGAACGGTCCCCCAGCACGGACTCCCCAAGGTCCATGCGAGCCTCACCCAGCTTCTCCCTCTCCCCTCTCAGAAACTCAGGCTTCAGGGGAAGCTCCTCACCAGGGATCCGGAGCTACCATTCACCATCCCCTAGGGCTTCACCACACTCACCTCTGTCATCACCAGAATCCCACAAGCTCCCATTTCCCTGTCCTCACCGTGATGGGCAATCAATGAAGCCATTGGGCTCTCCCGTGTCCTCCTCTGAGGATTCCTCAGAGTCCCCACGTTCATCAATAATATACCACATGTTCTTACTGCCATCACCCAGCAGCTCACCCCCAGCTCTCGGGGGATCTCCTGTGTCTCCCAGCTACTCTCCAAACAACCCCAGATTTCAGCTGGAGTCAGCCCCCCACACCCGGGAATCACCCACAAACTCACGAGCCTCACGGTGCTCCACCCCTGTGTCTTTCATCTCTTCACCCCCAGGCCTCAGGGACTCTCCTGTGGCTCCCAGTTACTCTCCAGCCATCCCCAGGTTCCTGCGGGAGTCAGCCCCATGCACCCAGGAGTCCCCCAGAGACTCACACGTCTCGGGAGAATATGAGCGGTCCCCCAGCCCTGACTCCTCAAGATTCATGCCTGCCTCACCCAGCTTCTCCCTCTCCCCTCCCAGAAACTCAGACCCAAGGGGCAGCTCCTCACCAGGGATGTGGAAGTACTCTACATCACCCCGCAGGGCTTCACCACTCTCACATCCATCATCAACAGAATTCCACAACTTTACGTTTCCCTTTCCTAACCAAGCAGGACAGTCACTCATGTCATTGTGTTCTCCCGTGTCCTCCTCTGGAGATTCTTCACAGTCACCTCATTCATCAATAATATACCATATGTTCTTACTGCCATCATCCAGCAGCTCACCCCCAGCCACCCATGACTCTCCTGTCTGTCCCAGCTACTCTCCAACTACGCCCAGATTTCAGCGGGAGTCTCTACCCCACACCCCAGAAACACCTACAAACTCACAGACCTCAGTGAGATCCTCGCCAGTCTCTCTCACGTCTTCACCCCCAGCCCTTACGGACCCTCCAGTCTGTCCCAGCTACTCTCCAACCACGCCCACATTTCAGCGCGGGTCAGTTCCAGGAACCCAGGGATCACCACCAAGCCCACCACTTTCACTGAGTTACTCCCCAGTCTCTAGCACGTCTTTATCTCCAACCCTCAGGGACTCGCCTGTCTGTCCCAGCTACTCTCCAAACACGCCCACACTTCAGCGGGAGTCCGTTGCAGGCACCCAGAAATCACCACCAAACTCACCAATTTCACTGCGTTACTCCCCAGTCTCTCTCATGTCTTCACCATCCCTCAGGGACTCTCCCGTCTGTCCCAGCTACTCTCCAACCACGCCCACATTTCAGCTGCAGTCAGTTCCAGGCACCCCGGAATCACCACCAAACTCCCCAATTTCACTCAGTTACTCCTCACTCTCTAGCACGTCTTTATCTCCAACCCTCAGGGACTCTCCTGTGTGTCCCAGCTACTCTCCAACCACGCCCACACTTCAGCAGGAGTCAGTTCCAAGCACCCAGGAAGCACCACCAAACTCCCCAATTTCACTCACTTACTCTCCAGTCTCTCTCATGTCTTCACCAGCCCTCAGGGACTCTCCTGTCTGTCCCAGCTACTCTCCAACCACGCACACATTTCAGCTGGAGTCAGTTCCAGGCACCCCGGAGTCACCACCAAACTCACCAGTTTCACTGAGGTACTCCCCGGTCTCTCTCATGTCTTCACCCCCAGCCCTCAGGGACTCTCCTGTGTGTCCCAGCTACTCTCCAACCATGCCCAGATTTCAGCGGGAGTCAGTTCCAGGCACCCAGGTATCACCACCAAACTCAGCAGTTTCGCTGAGTTACTCCCCAGTCTCTGTCATTTCTTCACCCCCAGCCCCCTGGGACTCTCCTGTCTGTCCCAGCTACTCTCCCACCACGCCCAGATTTCAGCGGCACTCAGCCTCCCACACTCCGGAATCACCTACAGACTCACAGACTTCACTGAAGTCCTCCCTGGTCTCTCTCAGGTCTTTGCCCTCAGCCCACAGGGACTCCTGTGTCTCTTTCAGCTACTCTCAAAACTTCGCTAGATTCCAGCTGGAGTCAGTTCCAGGCACCCACGATACACCACCGAACTCACGAATTTCACTGACTTACTCCCCAGTCTCCCTCAAGTTCTCACCCCCAGCCCTCAAGGACTCTTCTGTCTCTCTCAGCTACACTCCGACCATCTCCAGATTTCACCTGGAGTCAGCTTCCCGCACCCAGGAATCACCTACAAACTCACGGACCTTACTGCAACCCTCCCCCATTTCTTTCACCTCTTCACCCCCTGCCTTCAGGGACTCTCCTGGGTCTCCCAGCTTCTCTCCAGCCTTCCCCAGATTTCTGCCACAGTCAGCCCCAGGCACCCAGGACAACCCTAGACACTCACAGGCCTCACGAGACTATCTCCCTATGACCTGTACCTATACAGGGATGGCTCCCACGCATCCCTCAGTGACCCCAAACCCATCTCCACTTACACTCAGACACTCCCAGGGCCTGACAGCTACTCCCCGTTATTGTCCTTCAGTTCGAAGCCCTGGCCAATCTACTAGCCCACATGACGCAGTTACCTGGCCATTTCTCCACGGTTCCCGTGAGGGCCCCACACCCAGCCGCACAAGAGCCCCTCCTGCATTCCGTCCTCACACGCAGGCTTGTCCATCTACTTGCTACTGTCACACTCTTGCCAGCAGAAGAGGCCCCTGTAATGGCCGATATCACCACCCAGTCTATCCTCACCCCACAGCTGTGCAGCGGGACCCTCTTGCTGGCCCACGTGGCTGCCAGAGCCCATGCTGGCACGACGCTCCAGCAGGTCGGCGTCCCTGCGGGCCACACTACCGGTGACATGGCTAGCATGACCCTCCTTCCTGGCAGTGACACTGTTGATGTGAACCCCAGTTTCACATCTGTCATTTGTAAATAGGACCATTTTCCCTTTTCGCTCTCCCTTCCATTCACAGGGCTTCTCATTCTCTCTCTTTCTGCCTCCGTTTCAGATATTTACTCACCTTTTTCTCTCTCACTATGTCTGCCGTGGTCTCCATGAGAGTGCGCCACAGAAGATTCCCCCATTAAAAGTCATGAATTGAGTGGCTTTTAGTATACCTGTGTTGGTGCACATTCAATTTTAATTCGCAATCCATTGTAGAACGTCTTATCACCCCCGACCAGAGAAAAACCCTGTAGACATTAGTCACTCCTCATTCTGTCTCAAACCTTCTCCCTGACCCTCAGCCCTAGGTAGCAACTACCTAGTGCGATAAATCCCATATGCATAGATTTCCATACTGTGGACATTTCCTATCAACGGAATTGCACAATAGGTGAGCTGTTATGACTGACACAACATGTAGCACAATATTTTCAAGATTCATCCACATTGTAGGCTTACCCACAGTGGGAAACCATTTTTTGGGGGGGTTTTAGTAACACCGGGTGTTTTCTCCTTCCTTTCGTCCTTCCTTCCTTCCTTCCTTCCTTCCTTCATTCCTTCCTACCTTCCTTCTTTCTTTCCTTCCTTCCTTCCTTCCTCCTATTTCTCTCTTACTCCTTCTGCCCTCTCTCTTTCATATGCCTTAGGTGCATCCCATATTCTGCGTTTTTTGGGAGAAATCCTCGACAGGTGCAGGAAAATTGTGTTATTGTAACTATTTACCGCTATCTCTCTTTCACGGCTCTCCATCAGTTGTGAACATCTATTGGTTTATCCCAAGTCACTAAGCATATTCTTATTAGGTACACCTGTTTTTCCTTATACAGCTGTTTCTGGAGTATAGGGTCGCATACTCATAAACCCACTGTAACTCAGAAACGCATCTAATATTCCAATAATCCCATCATAACGTTGAAAAATCATAAATCAAACCACCGTAAGTCACGGTGTGTCCGTGGATATGGGCGTCATCAATTCCATTGTATTCAGTAATGCTGTACACCATTAACAATGGCAGACTGATTGGGAGTGGATATTGATAGCATTATAAAAGTCAGTTATTAGAGGGATACTTCTTTAACCTGACTGAAGAACTGATCTAATGGCTTTAGTACAGTGCATGATTATGTGAGATGTTTTGAGACAGAGTAGTACATTTGTGAATGAAGTTTTTTCACTTAGTAGGAACCATTGTGTGTGGAAAAGTGAGAAAATTGCTTTCTGCTGTAGAGTCTGGCATTCATTGTAGACTTAAGCTTATTTTTCTGTGAGCAAATCTTATTCAATAAAATACTACTCTTTATACTAAAAAACAAAAACAGTGGTGATGTGTGGTCATTATGCTCAGCAAACTAATCCAGGGAAAGAAAACCAAACGCCACATTCTCACTTATAATGAGAGCTGAAAAATGAGATGACATGGACACAGGAAGGGGAACAACACTCACTGGGGCCTTTCGGGAGGCAGAGCGTTAAGAAAAACAGCTACTGCATGCTGGGCTTAATAGCTAGGTGATGGGTTGACAGGTGCAACAAACCACCATGGCACACGTTTACCTTAGTAACAAATCTGCACATCCTGCACATATACCCCAGAACTTAGAAACGAAACGAAACAAAAGAAAACGAAAAAGCAATAGCAAAACGCTAAAGGCAAAATAAAGTTTCAAACTCAGAACGTGACAGACCAATGTTTGGTTCAAATCATGGTTCTCAACCCAGGTGCCATAAGGCCAGGATAAAGAATTTGATTACATATTGTAAATAAGACATGCAGCAAATGACCAGAAAGATTATTCTCAACATATGTGTGTCTTCTAATTCAATGGTGACGCTATCTACCGAGACATAGCTTTAGATTCCAAAGGGCCGAGTCCCGCCAGACAGGCCTCCCACACTAATAACAATGGGAAGCCCCACGTTGTTTTACCTGTGCTTCTCAGCAACTGGCTATAAATCAGGTTGCCACCACTCCCAGATTTAGTTGCATTCATTGGCTGGAAGAGCTCACAGCACGCAGGGAAACACTTACATTTGCCGTTGTATTTTAGCGGACTTTGCCAAAAGTTCAGAAATAAATGCGGGGCCCGGCGTGTGGGGAGGGGTGCACTACCTTCCAGGAAGTGTTATCCACAAGCTCTCTGAACCCAGTCCTTTTGGGTTTTTATGGAGACCTCATTCTATAGGCATGACGGGTTAAACCATAGGCTATTGGTGATCAACTCCACCTGAGGCTCTCAACCCTCCCTGGAAATTGGGGTTGAGGCTTTGCCATTCTCAGTCTGACTAAAAGAATTTACCCAAACGGAATTTTAAAACAGATGAGCATAACTGGAATCTTAATTAGATGATTGGATTATCTGGAGCCACACCTTGATATTCCTAACCCGAGCACCCTCATCCAACGAATGCTCCACCCAACTGGCTCCCAAGTCTCTACGTGGTTCCAGAGCAAAAGAATGTTTCTACAACGCATATCTCCACCTTTTCTTCAAAGTCTTTTCCCTTACACGGAAAGACTTCTTAAACGGCCATGCATCCGGATCAGGGGGAGGTATTGTTACACCGCAGATCTGTGGATCTCCGGGGTTTGATTGTGGCAAGGATGCTGCTGGTGTCAAAACCACAACGTGGGAACCACAGAACCACTAGTTGGTTTCCAGTGTTTCAGTGCATACAATTCCTAATATATCTGGCCAAGAAAACTTGTAAGTTCTTAGATTGTCCCAAAGGTGGCGCATGAAATCAAAGCAGGAGAACAGTTTCCTACGAGGTGTAGCCTGGGAAAGTTGGGGGTGACTGATGGAAAGGAGGAGTGAAGCTCCGCCCTTTCCGCTGCTAGGCTGCGCCCGAGGCTATTTAAACCCACCCTGGCTGGCCTGTACTCAGATCTTCGCGGAGCGGATCAGCGGCCGGAGCGGTTGGCGGACTCTGCGTTGACTTGGAGCTCACAGCGTCTTGCGACTTGGAAGCGGATTCAGAGGACAGGACAGAACACTTGGGCAAGTGAATCTCTGTCTGTCTGTCTGTCTGTCTGTCTGTCTGTCTGTCTCATTGGTTGGTTGATTTCCATTTTCTTAAGGGGCACATACCTCACACCGCACACACACACACACACACACGCACACACACTCCTTCCTTCTGCGAGTTAGAAAATTAGTAGGGGCCCCTGGGAGCTGCAGGTTTCCTAATCATGTCTGCACCTAAGAACAGTAGGGTCTTGTCCGGCTCTTCTTATGAACGGTCCCCCAGCACGGACTCCCCAAGGTCCATGCGAGCCTCACCCAGCTTCTCCCTCTCCCCTCTCAGAAACTCAGGCTTCAGGGGAAGCTCCTCACCAGGGATCCGGAGCTACCATTCACCATCCCCTAGGGCTTCACCACACTCACCTCTGTCATCACCAGAATCCCACAAGCTCCCATTTCCCTGTCCTCACCGTGATGGGCAATCAATGAAGCCATTGGGCTCTCCCGTGTCCTCCTCTGAGGATTCCTCAGAGTCCCCACGTTCATCAATAATATACCACATGTTCTTACTGCCATCACCCAGCAGCTCACCCCCAGCTCTCGGGGGATCTCCTGTGTCTCCCAGCTACTCTCCAAACAACCCCAGATTTCAGCTGGAGTCAGCCCCCCACACCCGGGAATCACCTACAAACTCACGAGCCTCACGGTGCTCCACCCCTGTGTCTTTCATCTCTTCACCCCCAGGCCTCAGGGACTCTCCTGTGGCTCCCAGTTACTCTCCAGCCATCCCCAGGTTCCTGCGGGAGTCAGCCCCATGCACCCAGGAGTCCCCCAGAGACTCACACGTCTCGGGAGAATATGAGCGGTCCCCCAGCCCTGACTCCTCAAGATTCATGCCTGCCTCACCCAGCTTCTCCCTCTCCCCTCCCAGAAACTCAGACCCAAGGGGCAGCTCCTCACCAGGGATGTGGAAGTACTCTACATCACCCCGCAGGGCTTCACCACTCTCACATCCATCATCAACAGAATTCCACAACTTTACGTTTCCCTTTCCTAACCAAGCAGGACAGTCACTCATGTCATTGTGTTCTCCCGTGTCCTCCTCTGGAGATTCTTCACAGTCACCTCATTCATCAATAATATACCATATGTTCTTACTGCCATCATCCAGCAGCTCACCCCCAGCCACCCATGACTCTCCTGTCTGTCCCAGCTACTCTCCAACTACGCCCAGATTTCAGCGGGAGTCTCTACCCCACACCCCAGAAACACCTACAAACTCACAGACCTCAGTGAGATCCTCGCCAGTCTCTCTCACGTCTTCACCCCCAGCCCTTACGGACCCTCCAGTCTGTCCCAGCTACTCTCCAACCACGCCCACATTTCAGCGCGGGTCAGTTCCAGGAACCCAGGGATCACCACCAAGCCCACCACTTTCACTGAGTTACTCCCCAGTCTCTAGCACGTCTTTATCTCCAACCCTCAGGGACTCGCCTGTCTGTCCCAGCTACTCTCCAAACACGCCCACACTTCAGCGGGAGTCCGTTGCAGGCACCCAGAAATCACCACCAAACTCACCAATTTCACTGCGTTACTCCCCAGTCTCTCTCATGTCTTCACCATCCCTCAGGGACTCTCCCGTCTGTCCCAGCTACTCTCCAACCACGCCCACATTTCAGCTGCAGTCAGTTCCAGGCACCCCGGAATCACCACCAAACTCCCCAATTTCACTCAGTTACTCCTCACTCTCTAGCACGTCTTTATCTCCAACCCTCAGGGACTCTCCTGTGTGTCCCAGCTACTCTCCAACCACGCCCACACTTCAGCAGGAGTCAGTTCCAAGCACCCAGGAAGCACCACCAAACTCCCCAATTTCACTCACTTACTCTCCAGTCTCTCTCATGTCTTCACCAGCCCTCAGGGACTCTCCTGTCTGTCCCAGCTACTCTCCAACCACGCACACATTTCAGCTGGAGTCAGTTCCAGGCACCCCGGAGTCACCACCAAACTCACCAGTTTCACTGAGGTACTCCCCGGTCTCTCTCATGTCTTCACCCCCAGCCCTCAGGGACTCTCCTGTGTGTCCCAGCTACTCTCCAACCATGCCCAGATTTCAGCGGGAGTCAGTTCCAGGCACCCAGGTATCACCACCAAACTCAGCAGTTTCGCTGAGTTACTCCCCAGTCTCTGTCATTTCTTCACCCCCAGCCCCCTGGGACTCTCCTGTCTGTCCCAGCTACTCTCCCACCACGCCCAGATTTCAGCGGCACTCAGCCTCCCACACTCCGGAATCACCTACAGACTCACAGACTTCACTGAAGTCCTCCCTGGTCTCTCTCAGGTCTTTGCCCTCAGCCCACAGGGACTCCTGTGTCTCTTTCAGCTACTCTCAAAACTTCGCTAGATTCCAGCTGGAGTCAGTTCCAGGCACCCACGATACACCACCGAACTCACGAATTTCACTGACTTACTCCCCAGTCTCCCTCATGTTCTCACCCCCAGCCCTCAAGGACTCTTCTGTCTCTCTCAGCTACACTCCGACCATCTCCAGATTTCACCTGGAGTCAGCTTCCCGCACCCAGGAATCACCTACAAACTCACGGACCTTACTGCAACCCTCCCCCATTTCTTTCACCTCTTCACCCCCTGCCTTCAGGGACTCTCCTGGGTCTCCCAGCTTCTCTCCAGCCTTCCCCAGATTTCTGCCACAGTCAGCCCCAGGCACCCAGGACAACCCTAGACACTCACAGGCCTCACGAGACTATCTCCCTATGACCTGTACCTATACAGGGATGGCTCCCACGCATCCCTCAGTGACCCCAAACCCATCTCCACTTACACTCAGACACTCCCAGGGCCTGACAGCTACTCCCCGTTATTGTCCTTCAGTTCGAAGCCCTGGCCAATCTACTAGCCCACATGACGCAGTTACCTGGCCATTTCTCCACGGTTCCCGTGAGGGCCCCACACCCAGCCGCACAAGAGCCCCTCCTGCATTCCGTCCTCACACGCAGGCTTGTCCATCTACTTGCTACTGTCACACTCTTGCCAGCAGAAGAGGCCCCTGTAATGGCCGATATCACCACCCAGTCTATCCTCACCCCACAGCTGTGCAGCGGGACCCTCTTGCTGGCCCACGTGGCTGCCAGAGCCCATGCTGGCACGACGCTCCAGCAGGTCGGCGTCCCTGCGGGCCACACTACCGGTGACATGGCTAGCATGACCCTCCTTCCTGGCAGTGACACTGTTGATGTGAACCCCAGTTTCACATCTGTCATTTGTAAATAGGACCATTTTCCCTTTTCGCTCTCCCTTCCATTCACAGGGCTTCTCATTCTCTCTCTTTCTGCCTCCGTTTCAGATATTTACTCACCTTTTTCTCTCTCACTATGTCTGCCGTGGTCTCCATGAGAGTGCGCCACAGAAGATTCCCCCATTAAAAGTCATGAATTGAGTGGCTTTTAGTATACCTGTGTTGGTGCACATTCAATTTTAATTCGCAATCCATTGTAGAACGTCTTATCACCCCCGACCAGAGAAAAACCCTGTAGACAGTAGTCACTCCTCATTCTGTCTCAAACCTTCTCCCTGACCCTCAGCCCTAGGTAGCAACTACCTAGTGCGATCAATCCCATATGCATAGATTTCCATACTGTGGACATTTCCTATCAACGGAATTGCACAATAGGTGAGCTGTTATGACTGACACAACACGTAGCACAATATTTTCAAGATTCATCCACATTGTAGGCTTACCCACAGGGGGAAACCATTTTTGGGGGGGTTTTAGTAACACCGGGTGTTTTCTCCTTCCTTTCGTCCTTCCTTCCTTCCTTCCTTCCTTCCTTCCTTCCTTCATTCCTTCCTACCTTCCTTCTTTCTTTCCTTCCTTCCTTCCTTCCTCCTATTTCTCTCTTACTCCTTCTGCCCTCTCTCTTTCATATGCCTTAGGTGCATCCCATATTCTGCGTTTTTTGGGAGAAATCCTCGACAGGTGCAGGAAAATTGTGTTATTGTAACTATTTACCGCTATCTCTCTTTCACGGCTCTCCATCAGTTGTGAACATCTATTGGTTTATCCCAAGTCACTAAGCATATTCTTATTAGGTACACCTGTTTTTCCTTATACAGCTGTTTCTGGAGTATAGGGTCGCATACTCATAAACCCACTGTAACTCAGAAACGCATCTAATATTCCAATAATCCCATCATAACGTTGAAAAATCATAAATCAAACCACCGTAAGTCACGGTGTGTCCGTGGATATGGGCGTCATCAATTCCATTGTATTCAGTAATGCTGTACACCATTAACAATGGCAGACTGATTGGGAGTGGATATTGATAGCATTATAAAAGTCAGTTATTAGAGGGATACTTCTTTAACCTGACTGAAGAACTGATCTAATGGCTTTAGTACAGTGCATGATTATGTGAGATGTTTTGAGACAGAGTAGTACATTTGTGAATGAAGTTTTTTCACTTAGTAGGAACCATTGTGTGTGGAAAAGTGAGAAAATTGCTTTCTGCTGTAGAGTCTGGCATTCATTGTAGACTTAAGCTTATTTTTCTGTGAGCAAATCTTATTCAATAAAATACTACTCTTTATACTAAAAAACAAAAACAGTGGTGATGTGTGGTCATTATGCTCAGCAAACTAATCCAGGGAAAGAAAACCAAACGCCACATTCTCACTTATAATGAGAGCTGAAAAATGAGATGACATGGACACAGGAAGGGGAACAACACTCACTGGGGCCTTTCGGGAGGCAGAGCGTTAAGAAAAACAGCTACTGCATGCTGGGCTTAATAGCTAGGTGATGGGTTGACAGGTGCAACAAACCACCATGGCACACGTTTACCTTAGTAACAAATCTGCACATCCTGCACATATACCCCAGAACTTAGAAACGAAACGAAACAAAAGAAAACGAAAAAGCAATAGCAAAACGCTAAAGGCAAAATAAAGTTTCAAACTCAGAACGTGACAGACCAATGTTTGGTTCAAATCATGGTTCTCAACCCAGGTGCCATAAGGCCAGGATAAAGAATTTGATTACATATTGTAAATAAGACATGCAGCAAATGACCAGAAAGATTATTCTCAACATATGTGTGTCTTCTAATTCAATGGTGACGCTATCTACCGGGACATAGCTTTAGATTCCAAAGGGCCGAGTCCCGCCAGACAGGCCTCCCACACTAATAACAATGGGAAGCCCCACGTTGTTTTACCTGTGCTTCTCAGCAACTGGCTATAAATCAGGTTGCCACCACTCCCAGATTTAGTTGCATTCATTGGCTGGAAGAGCTCACAGCACGCAGGGAAACACTTACATTTGCCGTTGTATTTTAGCGGACTTTGCCAAAAGTTCAGAAATAAATGCGGGGCCCGGCGTGTGGGGAGGGGTGCACTACCTTCCAGGAAGTGTTATCCACAAGCTCTCTGAACCCAGTCCTTTTGGGTTTTTATGGAGACCTCATTCTATAGGCATGACGGGTTAAACCATAGGCTATTGGTGATCAACTCCACCTGAGGCTCTCAACCCTCCCTGGAAATTGGGGTTGAGGCTTTGCCATTCTCAGTCTGACTAAAAGAATTTACCCAAACGGAATTTTAAAACAGATGAGCATAACTGGAATCTTAATTAGATGATTGGATTATCTGGAGCCACACCTTGATATTCCTAACCCGAGCACCCTCATCCAACGAATGCTCCACCCAACTGGCTCCCAAGTCTCTACGTGGTTCCAGAGCAAAAGAATGTTTCTACAACGCATATCTCCACCTTTTCTTCAAAGTCTTTTCCCTTACACGGAAAGACTTCTTAAACTGCCATGCATCCGGATCAGGGGGAGGTATTGTTACACCGCAGATCTGTGGATCTCCGGGGTTTGATTGTGGCAAGGATGCTGCTGGTGTCAAAACCACAACGTGGGAACCACAGAACCACTAGTTGGTTTTCAGTGTTTCAGTGCATACAATTCCTAATATATCTGGCCAAGAAAACTTGTAAGTTCTTAGATTGTCCCAAAGGTGGCGCATGAAATCAAAGCAGGAGAACAGTTTCCTACGAGGTGTAGCCTGGGAAAGTTGGGGGTGACTGATGGAAAGGAGGAGTGAAGCTCCGCCCTTTCCGCTGCTAGGCTGCGCCCGAGGCTATTTAAACCCACCCTGGCTGGCCTGTACTCAGATCTTCGCGGAGCGGATCAGCGGCCGGAGCGGTTGGCGGACTCTGCGTTGACTTGGAGCTCACAGCGTCTTGCGACTTGGAAGCGGATTCAGAGGACAGGACAGAACACTTGGGCAAGTGAATCTCTGTCTGTCTGTCTGTCTGTCTGTCTGTCTGTCTCATTGGTTGGTTGATTTCCATTTTCTTAAGGGGCACATACCTCACACCGCACACACACACACACACGCACACACACTCCTTCCTTCTGCGAGTTAGAAAATTAGTAGGGGCCCCTGGGAGCTGCAGGTTTCCTAATCATGTCTGCACCTAAGAACAGTAGGGTCTTGTCCGGCTCTTCTTATGAACGGTCCCCCAGCACGGACTCCCCAAGGTCCATGCGAGCCTCACCCAGCTTCTCCCTCTCCCCTCTCAGAAACTCAGGCTTCAGGGGAAGCTCCTCACCAGGGATCCGGAGCTACCATTCACCATCCCCTAGGGCTTCACCACACTCACCTCTGTCATCACCAGAATCCCACAAGCTCCCATTTCCCTGTCCTCACCGTGATGGGCAATCAATGAAGCCATTGGGCTCTCCCGTGTCCTCCTCTGAGGATTCCTCAGAGTCCCCACGTTCATCAATAATATACCACATGTTCTTACTGCCATCACCCAGCAGCTCACCCCCAGCTCTCGGGGGATCTCCTGTGTCTCCCAGCTACTCTCCAAACAACCCCAGATTTCAGCTGGAGTCAGCCCCCCACACCCGGGAATCACCTACAAACTCACGAGCCTCACGGTGCTCCACCCCTGTGTCTTTCATCTCTTCACCCCCAGGCCTCAGGGACTCTCCTGTGGCTCCCAGTTACTCTCCAGCCATCCCCAGGTTCCTGCGGGAGTCAGCCCCATGCACCCAGGAGTCCCCCAGAGACTCACACGTCTCGGGAGAATATGAGCGGTCCCCCAGCCCTGACTCCTCAAGATTCATGCCTGCCTCACCCAGCTTCTCCCTCTCCCCTCCCAGAAACTCAGACCCAAGGGGCAGCTCCTCACCAGGGATGTGGAAGTACTCTACATCACCCCGCAGGGCTTCACCACTCTCACATCCATCATCAACAGAATTCCACAACTTTACGTTTCCCTTTCCTAACCAAGCAGGACAGTCACTCATGTCATTGTGTTCTCCCGTGTCCTCCTCTGGAGATTCTTCACAGTCACCTCATTCATCAATAATATACCATATGTTCTTACTGCCATCATCCAGCAGCTCACCCCCAGCCACCCATGACTCTCCTGTCTGTCCCAGCTACTCTCCAACTACGCCCAGATTTCAGCGGGAGTCTCTACCCCACACCCCAGAAACACCTACAAACTCACAGACCTCAGTGAGATCCTCGCCAGTCTCTCTCACGTCTTCACCCCCAGCCCTTACGGACCCTCCAGTCTGTCCCAGCTACTCTCCAACCACGCCCACATTTCAGCGCGGGTCAGTTCCAGGAACCCAGGGATCACCACCAAGCCCACCACTTTCACTGAGTTACTCCCCAGTCTCTAGCACGTCTTTATCTCCAACCCTCAGGGACTCGCCTGTCTGTCCCAGCTACTCTCCAAACACGCCCACACTTCAGCGGGAGTCCGTTGCAGGCACCCAGAAATCACCACCAAACTCACCAATTTCACTGCGTTACTCCCCAGTCTCTCTCATGTCTTCACCATCCCTCAGGGACTCTCCCGTCTGTCCCAGCTACTCTCCAACCACGCCCACATTTCAGCTGCAGTCAGTTCCAGGCACCCCGGAATCACCACCAAACTCCCCAATTTCACTCAGTTACTCCTCACTCTCTAGCACGTCTTTATCTCCAACCCTCAGGGACTCTCCTGTGTGTCCCAGCTACTCTCCAACCACGCCCACACTTCAGCAGGAGTCAGTTCCAAGCACCCAGGAAGCACCACCAAACTCCCCAATTTCACTCACTTACTCTCCAGTCTCTCTCATGTCTTCACCAGCCCTCAGGGACTCTCCTGTCTGTCCCAGCTACTCTCCAACCACGCACACATTTCAGCTGGAGTCAGTTCCAGGCACCCCGGAGTCACCACCAAACTCACCAGTTTCACTGAGGTACTCCCCGGTCTCTCTCATGTCTTCACCCCCAGCCCTCAGGGACTCTCCTGTGTGTCCCAGCTACTCTCCAACCATGCCCAGATTTCAGCGGGAGTCAGTTCCAGGCACCCAGGTATCACCACCAAACTCAGCAGTTTCGCTGAGTTACTCCCCAGTCTCTGTCATTTCTTCACCCCCAGCCCCCTGGGACTCTCCTGTCTGTCCCAGCTACTCTCCCACCACGCCCAGATTTCAGCGGCACTCAGCCTCCCACACTCCGGAATCACCTACAGACTCACAGACTTCACTGAAGTCCTCCCTGGTCTCTCTCAGGTCTTTGCCCTCAGCCCACAGGGACTCCTGTGTCTCTTTCAGCTACTCTCAAAACTTCGCTAGATTCCAGCTGGAGTCAGTTCCAGGCACCCACGATACACCACCGAACTCACGAATTTCACTGACTTACTCCCCAGTCTCCCTCATGTTCTCACCCCCAGCCCTCAAGGACTCTTCTGTCTCTCTCAGCTACACTCCGACCATCTCCAGATTTCACCTGGAGTCAGCTTCCCGCACCCAGGAATCACCTACAAACTCACGGACCTTACTGCAACCCTCCCCCATTTCTTTCACCTCTTCACCCCCTGCCTTCAGGGACTCTCCTGGGTCTCCCAGCTTCTCTCCAGCCTTCCCCAGATTTCTGCCACAGTCAGCCCCAGGCACCCAGGACAACCCTAGACACTCACAGGCCTCACGAGACTATCTCCCTATGACCTGTACCTATACAGGGATGGCTCCCACGCATCCCTCAGTGACCCCAAACCCATCTCCACTTACACTCAGACACTCCCAGGGCCTGACAGCTACTCCCCGTTATTGTCCTTCAGTTCGAAGCCCTGGCCAATCTACTAGCCCACATGACGCAGTTACCTGGCCATTTCTCCACGGTTCCCGTGAGGGCCCCACACCCAGCCGCACAAGAGCCCCTCCTGCATTCCGTCCTCACACGCAGGCTTGTCCATCTACTTGCTACTGTCACACTCTTGCCAGCAGAAGAGGCCCCTGTAATGGGCGATATCACCACCCAGTCTATCCTCACCCCACAGCTGTGCAGCGGGACCCTCTTGCTGGCCCACGTGGCTGCCAGAGCCCATGCTGGCACGACGCTCCAGCAGGTCGGCGTCCCTGCGGGCCACACTACCGGTGACATGGCTAGCATGACCCTCCTTCCTGGCAGTGACACTGTTGATGTGAACCCCAGTTTCACATCTGTCATTTGTAAATAGGACCATTTTCCCTTTTCGCTCTCCCTTCCATTCACAGGGCTTCTCATTCTCTCTCTTTCTGCCTCCGTTTCAGATATTTACTCACCTTTTTCTCTCTCACTATGTCTGCCGTGGTCTCCATGAGAGTGCGCCACAGAAGATTCCCCCATTAAAAGTCATGAATTGAGTGGCTTTTAGTATACCTGTGTTGGTGCACATTCAATTTTAATTCGCAATCCATTGTAGAACGTCTTATCACCCCCGACCAGAGAAAAACCCTGTAGACAGTAGTCACTCCTCATTCTGTCTCAAACCTTCTCCCTGACCCTCAGCCCTAGGTAGCAACTACCTAGTGCGATCAATCCCATATGCATAGATTTCCATACTGTGGACATTTCCTATCAACGGAATTGCACAATAGGTGAGCTGTTATGACTGACACAACACGTAGCACAATATTTTCAAGATTCATCCACATTGTAGGCTTACCCACAGGGGGAAACCATTTTTGGGGGGGTTTTAGTAACACCGGGTGTTTTCTCCTTCCTTTCGTCCTTCCTTCCTTCCTTCCTTCCTTCCTTCCTTCATTCCTTCCTACCTTCCTTCTTTCTTTCCTTCCTTCCTTCCTTCCTCCTATTTCTCTCTTACTCCTTCTGCCCTCTCTCTTTCATATGCCTTAGGTGCATCCCATATTCTGCGTTTTTTGGGAGAAATCCTCGACAGGTGCAGGAAAATTGTGTTATTGTAACTATTTACCGCTATCTCTCTTTCACGGCTCTCCATCAGTTGTGAACATCTATTGGTTTATCCCAAGTCACTAAGCATATTCTTATTAGGTACACCTGTTTTTCCTTATACAGCTGTTTCTGGAGTATAGGGTCGCATACTCATAAACCCACTGTAACTCAGAAACGCATCTAATATTCCAATAATCCCATCATAACGTTGAAAAATCATAAATCAAACCACCGTAAGTCACGGTGTGTCCGTGGATATGGGCGTCATCAATTCCATTGTATTCAGTAATGCTGTACACCATTAACAATGGCAGACTGATTGGGAGTGGATATTGATAGCATTATAAAAGTCAGTTATTAGAGGGATACTTCTTTAACCTGACTGAAGAACTGATCTAATGGCTTTAGTACAGTGCATGATTATGTGAGATGTTTTGAGACAGAGTAGTACATTTGTGAATGAAGTTTTTTCACTTAGTAGGAACCATTGTGTGTGGAAAAGTGAGAAAATTGCTTTCTGCTGTAGAGTCTGGCATTCATTGTAGACTTAAGCTTATTTTTCTGTGAGCAAATCTTATTCAATAAAATACTACTCTTTATACTAAAAAACAAAAACAGTGGTGATGTGTGGTCATTATGCTCAGCAAACTAATCCAGGGAAAGAAAACCAAACGCCACATTCTCACTTATAATGAGAGCTGAAAAATGAGATGACATGGACACAGGAAGGGGAACAACACTCACTGGGGCCTTTCGGGAGGCAGAGCGTTAAGAAAAACAGCTACTGCATGCTGGGCTTAATAGCTAGGTGATGGGTTGACAGGTGCAACAAACCACCATGGCACACGTTTACCTTAGTAACAAATCTGCACATCCTGCACATATACCCCAGAACTTAGAAACGAAACGAAACAAAAGAAAACGAAAAAGCAATAGCAAAACGCTAAAGGCAAAATAAAGTTTCAAACTCAGAACGTGACAGACCAATGTTTGGTTCAAATCATGGTTCTCAACCCAGGTGCCATAAGGCCAGGATAAAGAATTTGATTACATATTGTAAATAAGACATGCAGCAAATGACCAGAAAGATTATTCTCAACATATGTGTGTCTTCTAATTCAATGGTGACGCTATCTACCGGGACATAGCTTTAGATTCCAAAGGGCCGAGTCCCGCCAGACAGGCCTCCCACACTAATAACAATGGGAAGCCCCACGTTGTTTTACCTGTGCTTCTCAGCAACTGGCTATAAATCAGGTTGCCACCACTCCCAGATTTAGTTGCATTCATTGGCTGGAAGAGCTCACAGCACGCAGGGAAACACTTACATTTGCCGTTGTATTTTAGCGGACTTTGCCAAAAGTTCAGAAATAAATGCGGGGCCCGGCGTGTGGGGAGGGGTGCACTACCTTCCAGGAAGTGTTATCCACAAGCTCTCTGAACCCAGTCCTTTTGGGTTTTTATGGAGACCTCATTCTATAGGCATGACGGGTTAAACCATAGGCTATTGGTGATCAACTCCACCTGAGGCTCTCAACCCTCCCTGGAAATTGGGGTTGAGGCTTTGCCATTCTCAGTCTGACTAAAAGAATTTACCCAAACGGAATTTTAAAACAGATGAGCATAACTGGAATCTTAATTAGATGATTGGATTATCTGGAGCCACACCTTGATATTCCTAACCCGAGCACCCTCATCCAACGAATGCTCCACCCAACTGGCTCCCAAGTCTCTACGTGGTTCCAGAGCAAAAGAATGTTTCTACAACGCATATCTCCACCTTTTCTTCAAAGTCTTTTCCCTTACACGGAAAGACTTCTTAAACTGCCATGCATCCGGATCAGGGGGAGGTATTGTTACACCGCAGATCTGTGGATCTCCGGGGTTTGATTGTGGCAAGGATGCTGCTGGTGTCAAAACCACAACGTGGGAACCACAGAACCACTAGTTGGTTTCCAGTGTTTCAGTGCATACAATTCCTAATATATCTGGCCAAGAAAACTTGTAAGTTCTTAGATTGTCCCAAAGGTGGCGCATGAAATCAAAGCAGGAGAACAGTTTCCTACGAGGTGTAGCCTGGGAAAGTTGGGGGTGACTGATGGAAAGGAGGAGTGAAGCTCCGCCCTTTCCGCTGCTAGGCTGCGCCCGAGGCTATTTAAACCCACCCTGGCTGGCCTGTACTCAGATCTTCGCGGAGCGGATCAGCGGCCGGAGCGGTTGGCGGACTCTGCGTTGACTTGGAGCTCACAGCGTCTTGCGACTTGGAAGCGGATTCAGAGGACAGGACAGAACACTTGGGCAAGTGAATCTCTGTCTGTCTGTCTGTCTGTCTGTCTGTCTGTCTCATTGGTTGGTTGATTTCCATTTTCTTAAGGGGCACATACCTCACACCGCACACACACACACACACGCACACACACTCCTTCCTTCTGCGAGTTAGAAAATTAGTAGGGGCCCCTGGGAGCTGCAGGTTTCCTAATCATGTCTGCACCTAAGAACAGTAGGGTCTTGTCCGGCTCTTCTTATGAACGGTCCCCCAGCACGGACTCCCCAAGGTCCATGCGAGCCTCACCCAGCTTCTCCCTCTCCCCTCTCAGAAACTCAGGCTTCAGGGGAAGCTCCTCACCAGGGATCCGGAGCTACCATTCACCATCCCCTAGGGCTTCACCACACTCACCTCTGTCATCACCAGAATCCCACAAGCTCCCATTTCCCTGTCCTCACCGTGATGGGCAATCAATGAAGCCATTGGGCTCTCCCGTGTCCTCCTCTGAGGATTCCTCAGAGTCCCCACGTTCATCAATAATATACCACATGTTCTTACTGCCATCACCCAGCAGCTCACCCCCAGCTCTCGGGGGATCTCCTGTGTCTCCCAGCTACTCTCCAAACAACCCCAGATTTCAGCTGGAGTCAGCCCCCCACACCCGGGAATCACCTACAAACTCACGAGCCTCACGGTGCTCCACCCCTGTGTCTTTCATCTCTTCACCCCCAGGCCTCAGGGACTCTCCTGTGGCTCCCAGTTACTCTCCAGCCATCCCCAGGTTCCTGCGGGAGTCAGCCCCATGCACCCAGGAGTCCCCCAGAGACTCACACGTCTCGGGAGAATATGAGCGGTCCCCCAGCCCTGACTCCTCAAGATTCATGCCTGCCTCACCCAGCTTCTCCCTCTCCCCTCCCAGAAACTCAGACCCAAGGGGCAGCTCCTCACCAGGGATGTGGAAGTACTCTACATCACCCCGCAGGGCTTCACCACTCTCACATCCATCATCAACAGAATTCCACAACTTTACGTTTCCCTTTCCTAACCAAGCAGGACAGTCACTCATGTCATTGTGTTCTCCCGTGTCCTCCTCTGGAGATTCTTCACAGTCACCTCATTCATCAATAATATACCATATGTTCTTACTGCCATCATCCAGCAGCTCACCCCCAGCCACCCATGACTCTCCTGTCTGTCCCAGCTACTCTCCAACTACGCCCAGATTTCAGCGGGAGTCTCTACCCCACACCCCAGAAACACCTACAAACTCACAGACCTCAGTGAGATCCTCGCCAGTCTCTCTCACGTCTTCACCCCCAGCCCTTACGGACCCTCCAGTCTGTCCCAGCTACTCTCCAACCACGCCCACATTTCAGCGCGGGTCAGTTCCAGGAACCCAGGGATCACCACCAAGCCCACCACTTTCACTGAGTTACTCCCCAGTCTCTAGCACGTCTTTATCTCCAACCCTCAGGGACTCGCCTGTCTGTCCCAGCTACTCTCCAAACACGCCCACACTTCAGCGGGAGTCCGTTGCAGGCACCCAGAAATCACCACCAAACTCACCAATTTCACTGCGTTACTCCCCAGTCTCTCTCATGTCTTCACCATCCCTCAGGGACTCTCCCGTCTGTCCCAGCTACTCTCCAACCACGCCCACATTTCAGCTGCAGTCAGTTCCAGGCACCCCGGAATCACCACCAAACTCCCCAATTTCACTCAGTTACTCCTCACTCTCTAGCACGTCTTTATCTCCAACCCTCAGGGACTCTCCTGTGTGTCCCAGCTACTCTCCAACCACGCCCACACTTCAGCAGGAGTCAGTTCCAAGCACCCAGGAAGCACCACCAAACTCCCCAATTTCACTCACTTACTCTCCAGTCTCTCTCATGTCTTCACCAGCCCTCAGGGACTCTCCTGTCTGTCCCAGCTACTCTCCAACCACGCACACATTTCAGCTGGAGTCAGTTCCAGGCACCCCGGAGTCACCACCAAACTCACCAGTTTCACTGAGGTACTCCCCGGTCTCTCTCATGTCTTCACCCCCAGCCCTCAGGGACTCTCCTGTGTGTCCCAGCTACTCTCCAACCATGCCCAGATTTCAGCGGGAGTCAGTTCCAGGCACCCAGGTATCACCACCAAACTCAGCAGTTTCGCTGAGTTACTCCCCAGTCTCTGTCATTTCTTCACCCCCAGCCCCCTGGGACTCTCCTGTCTGTCCCAGCTACTCTCCCACCACGCCCAGATTTCAGCGGCACTCAGCCTCCCACACTCCGGAATCACCTACAGACTCACAGACTTCACTGAAGTCCTCCCTGGTCTCTCTCAGGTCTTTGCCCTCAGCCCACAGGGACTCCTGTGTCTCTTTCAGCTACTCTCAAAACTTCGCTAGATTCCAGCTGGAGTCAGTTCCAGGCACCCACGATACACCACCGAACTCACGAATTTCACTGACTTACTCCCCAGTCTCCCTCATGTTCTCACCCCCAGCCCTCAAGGACTCTTCTGTCTCTCTCAGCTACACTCCGACCATCTCCAGATTTCACCTGGAGTCAGCTTCCCGCACCCAGGAATCACCTACAAACTCACGGACCTTACTGCAACCCTCCCCCATTTCTTTCACCTCTTCACCCCCTGCCTTCAGGGACTCTCCTGGGTCTCCCAGCTTCTCTCCAGCCTTCCCCAGATTTCTGCCACAGTCAGCCCCAGGCACCCAGGACAACCCTAGACACTCACAGGCCTCACGAGACTATCTCCCTATGACCTGTACCTATACAGGGATGGCTCCCACGCATCCCTCAGTGACCCCAAACCCATCTCCACTTACACTCAGACACTCCCAGGGCCTGACAGCTACTCCCCGTTATTGTCCTTCAGTTCGAAGCCCTGGCCAATCTACTAGCCCACATGACGCAGTTACCTGGCCATTTCTCCACGGTTCCCGTGAGGGCCCCACACCCAGCCGCACAAGAGCCCCTCCTGCATTCCGTCCTCACACGCAGGCTTGTCCATCTACTTGCTACTGTCACACTCTTGCCAGCAGAAGAGGCCCCTGTAATGGCCGATATCACCACCCAGTCTATCCTCACCCCACAGCTGTGCAGCGGGACCCTCTTGCTGGCCCACGTGGCTGCCAGAGCCCATGCTGGCACGACGCTCCAGCAGGTCGGCGTCCCTGCGGGCCACACTACCGGTGACATGGCTAGCATGACCCTCCTTCCTGGCAGTGACACTGTTGATGTGAACCCCAGTTTCACATCTGTCATTTGTAAATAGGACCATTTTCCCTTTTCGCTCTCCCTTCCATTCACAGGGCTTCTCATTCTCTCTCTTTCTGCCTCCGTTTCAGATATTTACTCACCTTTTTCTCTCTCACTATGTCTGCCGTGGTCTCCATGAGAGTGCGCCACAGAAGATTCCCCCATTAAAAGTCATGAATTGAGTGGCTTTTAGTATACCTGTGTTGGTGCACATTCAATTTTAATTCGCAATCCATTGTAGAACGTCTTATCACCCCCGACCAGAGAAAAACCCTGTAGACAGTAGTCACTCCTCATTCTGTCTCAAACCTTCTCCCTGACCCTCAGCCCTAGGTAGCAACTACCTAGTGCGATCAATCCCATATGCATAGATTTCCATATTGTGGACATTTCCTATCAACGGAATTGCACAATAGGTGAGCTGTTATGACTGACACAACACGTAGCACAATATTTTCAAGATTCATCCACATTGTAGGCTTACCCACAGGGGGAAACCATTTTTGGGGGGGTTTTAGTAACACCGGGTGTTTTCTCCTTCCTTTCGTCCTTCCTTCCTTCCTTCCTTCCTTCCTTCCTTCATTCCTTCCTACCTTCCTTCTTTCTTTCCTTCCTTCCTTCCTTCCTCCTATTTCTCTCTTACTCCTTCTGCCCTCTCTCTTTCATATGCCTTAGGTGCATCCCATATTCTGCGTTTTTTGGGAGAAATCCTCGACAGGTGCAGGAAAATTGTGTTATTGTAACTATTTACCGCTATCTCTCTTTCACGGCTCTCCATCAGTTGTGAACATCTATTGGTTTATCCCAAGTCACTAAGCATATTCTTATTAGGTACACCTGTTTTTCCTTATACAGCTGTTTCTGGAGTATAGGGTCGCATACTCATAAACCCACTGTAACTCAGAAACGCATCTAATATTCCAATAATCCCATCATAACGTTGAAAAATCATAAATCAAACCACCGTAAGTCACGGTGTGTCCGTGGATATGGGCGTCATCAATTCCATTGTATTCAGTAATGCTGTACACCATTAACAATGGCAGACTGATTGGGAGTGGATATTGATAGCATTATAAAAGTCAGTTATTAGAGCGATACTTCTTTAACCTGACTGAAGAACTGATCTAATGGCTTTAGTACAGTGCATGATTATGTGAGATGTTTTGAGACAGAGTAGTACATTTGTGAATGAAGTTTTTTCACTTAGTAGGAACCATTGTGTGTGGAAAAGTGAGAAAATTGCTTTCTGCTGTAGAGTCTGGCATTCATTGTAGACTTAAGCTTATTTTTCTGTGAGCAAATCTTATTCAATAAAATACTACTCTTTATACTAAAAAACAAAAACAGTGGTGATGTGTGGTCATTATGCTCAGCAAACTAATCCAGGGAAAGAAAACCAAACGCCACATTCTCACTTATAATGAGAGCTGAAAAATGAGATGACATGGACACAGGAAGGGGAACAACACTCACTGGGGCCTTTCGGGAGGCAGAGCGTTAAGAAAAACAGCTACTGCATGCTGGGCTTAATAGCTAGGTGATGGGTTGACAGGTGCAACAAACCACCATGGCACACGTTTACCTTAGTAACAAATCTGCACATCCTGCACATATACCCCAGAACTTAGAAACGAAACGAAACAAAAGAAAACGAAAGAGCAATAGCAAAACGCTAAAGGCAAAATAAAGTTTCAAACTCAGAACGTGACAGACCAATGTTTGGTTCAAATCATGGTTCTCAACCCAGGTGCCATAAGGCCAGGATAAAGAATTTGATTACATATTGTAAATAAGACATGCAGCAAATGACCAGAAAGATTATTCTCAACATATGTGTGTCTTCTAATTCAATGGTGACGCTATCTACCGGGACATAGCTTTAGATTCCAAAGGGCCGAGTCCCGCCAGACAGGCCTCCCACACTAATAACAATGGGAAGCCCCACGTTGTTTTACCTGTGCTTCTCAGCAACTGGCTATAAATCAGGTTGCCACCACTCCCAGATTTAGTTGCATTCATTGGCTGGAAGAGCTCACAGCACGCAGGGAAACACTTACATTTGCCGTTGTATTTTAGCGGACTTTGCCAAAAGTTCAGAAATAAATGCGGGGCCCGGCGTGTGGGGAGGGGTGCACTACCTTCCAGGAAGTGTTATCCACAAGCTCTCTGAACCCAGTCCTTTTGGGTTTTTATGGAGACCTCATTCTATAGGCATGACGGGTTAAACCATAGGCTATTGGTGATCAACTCCACCTGAGGCTCTCAACCCTCCCTGGAAATTGGGGTTGAGGCTTTGCCATTCTCAGTCTGACTAAAAGAATTTACCCAAACGGAATTTTAAAACAGATGAGCATAACTGGAATCTTAATTAGATGATTGGATTATCTGGAGCCACACCTTGATATTCCTAACCCGAGCACCCTCATCCAACGAATGCTCCACCCAACTGGCTCCCAAGTCTCTACGTGGTTCCAGAGCAAAAGAATGTTTCTACAACGCATATCTCCACCTTTTCTTCAAAGTCTTTTCCCTTACACGGAAAGACTTCTTAAACTGCCATGCATCCGGATCAGGGGGAGGTATTGTTACACCGCAGATCTGTGGATCTCCGGGGTTTGATTGTGGCAAGGATGCTGCTGGTGTCAAAACCACAACGTGGGAACCACAGAACCACTAGTTGGTTTCCAGTGTTTCAGTGCATACAATTCCTAATATATCTGGCCAAGAAAACTTGTAAGTTCTTAGATTGTCCCAAAGGTGGCGCATGAAATCAAAGCAGGAGAACAGTTTCCTACGAGGTGTAGCCTGGGAAAGTTGGGGGTGACTGATGGAAAGGAGGAGTGAAGCTCCGCCCTTTCCGCTGCTAGGCTGCGCCCGAGGCTATTTAAACCCACCCTGGCTGGCCTGTACTCAGATCTTCGCGGAGCGGATCAGCGGCCGGAGCGGTTGGCGGACTCTGCGTTGACTTGGAGCTCACAGCGTCTTGCGACTTGGAAGCGGATTCAGAGGACAGGACAGAACACTTGGGCAAGTGAATCTCTGTCTGTCTGTCTGTCTGTCTGTCTGTCTGTCTCATTGGTTGGTTGATTTCCATTTTCTTAAGGGGCACATACCTCACACCGCACACACACACACACACGCACACACACTCCTTCCTTCTGCGAGTTAGAAAATTAGTAGGGGCCCCTGGGAGCTGCAGGTTTCCTAATCATGTCTGCACCTAAGAACAGTAGGGTCTTGTCCGGCTCTTCTTATGAACGGTCCCCCAGCACGGACTCCCCAAGGTCCATGCGAGCCTCACCCAGCTTCTCCCTCTCCCCTCTCAGAAACTCAGGCTTCAGGGGAAGCTCCTCACCAGGGATCCGGAGCTACCATTCACCATCCCCTAGGGCTTCACCACACTCACCTCTGTCATCACCAGAATCCCACAAGCTCCCATTTCCCTGTCCTCACCGTGATGGGCAATCAATGAAGCCATTGGGCTCTCCCGTGTCCTCCTCTGAGGATTCCTCAGAGTCCCCACGTTCATCAATAATATACCACATGTTCTTACTGCCATCACCCAGCAGCTCACCCCCAGCTCTCGGGGGATCTCCTGTGTCTCCCAGCTACTCTCCAAACAACCCCAGATTTCAGCTGGAGTCAGCCCCCCACACCCGGGAATCACCTACAAACTCACGAGCCTCACGGTGCTCCACCCCTGTGTCTTTCATCTCTTCACCCCCAGGCCTCAGGGACTCTCCTGTGGCTCCCAGTTACTCTCCAGCCATCCCCAGGTTCCTGCGGGAGTCAGCCCCATGCACCCAGGAGTCCCCCAGAGACTCACACGTCTCGGGAGAATATGAGCGGTCCCCCAGCCCTGACTCCTCAAGATTCATGCCTGCCTCACCCAGCTTCTCCCTCTCCCTTCCCAGAAACTCAGACCCAAGGGGCAGCTCCTCACCAGGGATGTGGAAGTACTCTACATCACCCCGCAGGGCTTCACCACTCTCACATCCATCATCAACAGAATTCCACAACTTTACGTTTCCCTTTCCTAACCAAGCAGGACAGTCACTCATGTCATTGTGTTCTCCCGTGTCCTCCTCTGGAGATTCTTCACAGTCACCTCATTCATCAATAATATACCATATGTTCTTACTGCCATCATCCAGCAGCTCACCCCCAGCCACCCATGACTCTCCTGTCTGTCCCAGCTACTCTCCAACTACGCCCAGATTTCAGCGGGAGTCTCTACCCCACACCCCAGAAACACCTACAAACTCACAGACCTCAGTGAGATCCTCGCCAGTCTCTCTCACGTCTTCACCCCCAGCCCTTACGGACCCTCCAGTCTGTCCCAGCTACTCTCCAACCACGCCCACATTTCAGCGCGGGTCAGTTCCAGGAACCCAGGGATCACCACCAAGCCCACCACTTTCACTGAGTTACTCCCCAGTCTCTAGCACGTCTTTATCTCCAACCCTCAGGGACTCGCCTGTCTGTCCCAGCTACTCTCCAAACACGCCCACACTTCAGCGGGAGTCCGTTGCAGGCACCCAGAAATCACCACCAAACTCACCAATTTCACTGCGTTACTCCCCAGTCTCTCTCATGTCTTCACCATCCCTCAGGGACTCTCCCGTCTGTCCCAGCTACTCTCCAACCACGCCCACATTTCAGCTGCAGTCAGTTCCAGGCACCCCGGAATCACCACCAAACTCCCCAATTTCACTCAGTTACTCCTCACTCTCTAGCACGTCTTTATCTCCAACCCTCAGGGACTCTCCTGTGTGTCCCAGCTACTCTCCAACCACGCCCACACTTCAGCAGGAGTCAGTTCCAAGCACCCAGGAAGCACCACCAAACTCCCCAATTTCACTCACTTACTCTCTAGTCTCTCTCATGTCTTCACCAGCCCTCAGGGACTCTCCTGTCTGTCCCAGCTACTCTCCAACCACGCACACATTTCAGCTGGAGTCAGTTCCAGGCACCCCGGAGTCACCACCAAACTCACCAGTTTCACTGAGGTACTCCCCGGTCTCTCTCATGTCTTCACCCCCAGCCCTCAGGGACTCTCCTGTGTGTCCCAGCTACTCTCCAACCATGCCCAGATTTCAGCGGGAGTCAGTTCCAGGCACCCAGGTATCACCACCAAACTCAGCAGTTTCGCTGAGTTACTCCCCAGTCTCTGTCATTTCTTCACCCCCAGCCCCCTGGGACTCTCCTGTCTGTCCCAGCTACTCTCCCACCACGCCCAGATTTCAGCGGGAGTCAGCCTCCCACACTCCGGAATCACCTACAGACTCACAGACTTCACTGAAGTCCTCCCTGGTCTCTCTCAGGTCTTTGCCCTCAGCCCACAGGGACTCCTGTGTCTCTTTCAGCTACTCTCAAAACTTCGCTAGATTCCAGCTGGAGTCAGTTCCAGGCACCCACGATACACCACCGAACTCACGAATTTCACTGACTTACTCCCCAGTCTCCCTCATGTTCTCACCCCCAGCCCTCAAGGACTCTTCTGTCTCTCTCAGCTACACTCCGACCGTCTCCAGATTTCACCTGGAGTCAGCTTCCCGCACCCAGGAATCACCTACAAACTCACGGACCTTACTGCAACCCTCCCCCATTTCTTTCACCTCTTCACCCCCTGCCTTCAGGGACTCTCCTGGGTCTCCCAGCTTCTCTCCAGCCTTCCCCAGATTTCTGCCACAGTCAGCCCCAGGCACCCAGGACAACCCTAGACACTCACAGGCCTCACGAGACTATCTCCCTATGACCTGTACCTATACAGGGATGGCTCCCACGCATCCCTCAGTGACCCCAAACCCATCTCCACTTACACTCAGACACTCCCAGGGCCTGACAGCTACTCCCCGTTATTGTCCTTCAGTTCGAAGCCCTGGCCAATCTACTAGCCCACATGACGCAGTTACCTGGCCATTTCTCCACGGTTCCCGTGAGGGCCCCACACCCAGCCGCACAAGAGCCCCTCCTGCATTCCGTCCTCACACGCAGGCTTGTCCATCTACTTGCTACTGTCACACTCTTGCCAGCAGAAGAGGCCCCTGTAATGGCCGATATCACCACCCAGTCTATCCTCACCCCACAGCTGTGCAGCGGGACCCTCTTGCTGGCCCACGTGGCTGCCAGAGCCCATGCTGGCACGACGCTCCAGCAGGTCGGCGTCCCTGCGGGCCACACTACCGGTGACATGGCTAGCATGACCCTCCTTCCTGGCAGTGACACTGTTGATGTGAACCCCAGTTTCACATCTGTCATTTGTAAATAGGACCATTTTCCCTTTTCGCTCTCCCTTCCATTCACAGGGCTTCTCATTCTCTCTCTTTCTGCCTCCGTTTCAGATATTTACTCACCTTTTTCTCTCTCACTATGTCTGCCGTGGTCTCCATGAGAGTGCGCCACAGCAGATTCCCCCATTAAAAGTCATGAATTGAGTGGCTTTTAGTATACCTGTGGTGGTGCACATTCAATTTTAATTCGCAATCCATTGTAGAACGTCTTATCACCCCCGACCAGAGAAAAACCCTGTAGACAGTAGTCACTCCTCATTCTGTCTCAAACCTTCTCCCTGACCCTCAGCCCTAGGTAGCAACTACCTAGTGCGATCAATCCCATATGCATAGATTTCCATATTGTGGACATTTCCTATCAACGGAATTGCACAATAGGTGAGCTGTTATGACTGACACAACACGTAGCACAATATTTTCAAGATTCATCCACATTGTAGGCTTACCCACAGGGGGAAACCATTTTTTGGGGGCTTTTAGTAACACCGGGTGTTTTCTCCTTCCTTTCGTCCTTCCTTCCTTCCTTCCTTCCTTCCTTCCTTCCTTCCTACCTTCCTTCTTTCTTTCCTTCCTTCCTTCCTTCCTCCTATTTCTCTCTTACTCCTTCTGCCCTCTCTCTTTCATATGCCTTAGGTGCATCCCACATTCTGCGTTTTTTGGGAGAAATCCTCGACAGGTGCAGGAAAATTGTGTTATTGTAACTATTTACCGCTATCTCTCTTTCACGGCTCTCCATCAGTTGTGAACATCTATTGGTTTATCCCAAGTCACTAAGCATATTTTTATTAGGTACACCTGTTTTTCCTTATACAGCTGTTTCTGGAGTATAGGGTCGCATACTCATAAACCCACTGTAACTCAGAAACGCATCTAATATTCCAATAATCCCATCATAACGTTGAAAAATCATAAATCAAACCACCGTAAGTCACGGTGTGTCCGTGGATATGGGCGTCATCAATTCCATTGTATTCAGTAATGCTGTACACCATTAACAATGGCAGACTGATTGGGAGTGGATTTTGATAGCATTATAAAAGTCAGTTATTAGAGGGATACTTCTTTAACCTGACTGAAGAACTGATCTAATGGCTTTAGTACAGTGCATGATTATGTGAGATGTTTTGAGACAGAGTAGTACATTTGTGAATGAAGTTTTTTCACTTAGTAGGAACCATTGTGTGTGGAAAAGTGAGAAAATTGCTTTCTGCTGTAGAGTCTGGCATTCATTGTAGACTTAAGCTTATTTTTCTGTGAGCAAATCTTATTCAATAAAATACTACTCTTTATACTAAAAAACAAAAACAGTGGTGATGTGTGGTCATTATGCTCAGCAAACTAATCCAGGGAAAGAAAACCAAACGCCACATTCTCACTTATAATGAGAGCTGAAAAATGAGATGACATGGACACAGGAAGGGGAACAACACTCACTGGGGCCTTTCGGGAGGCAGAGCGTTAAGAAAAACAGCTACTGCATGCTGGGCTTAATAGCTAGGTGATGGGTTGACAGGTGCAGCAAACCACCATGGCACACGTTTACCTTAGTAACAAATCTGCACATCCTGCACATATACCCCAGAACTTAGAAACGAAACGAAACAAAAGAAAACGAAAAAGCAATAGCAAAACGCTAAAGGCAAAATAAAGTTTCAAACTCAGAACGTGACAGACCAATGTTTGGTTCAAATCATGGTTCTCAACCCAGGTGCCATAAGGCCAGGATAAAGAATTTGATTACATATTGTAAATAAGACATGCAGCAAATGACCAGAAAGATTATTCTCAACATATGTGTGTCTTCTAATTCAATGGTGACGCTATCTACCGGGACATAGCTTTAGGTTCCAAAGGGCCGAGTCCCGCCAGACAGGCCTCCCACACTAATAACAATGGGAAGCCCCACGTTGTTTTACCTGTGCTTCTCAGCAACTGGCTATAAATCAGGTTGCCACCACTCCCAGATTTAGTTGCATTCATTGGCTGGAAGAGCTCACAGCACGCAGGGAAACACTTACATTTGCCGTTGTATTTTAGCGGACTTTGCCAAAAGTTCAGAAATAAATGCGGGGCCCGGCGTGTGGGGAGGGGTGCACTACCTTCCAGGAAGTGTTATCCACAAGCTCTCTGAACCCAGTCCTTTTGGGTTTTTATGGAGACCTCATTCTATAGGCATGACGGGTTAAACCATAGGCTATTGGTGATCAACTCCACCTGAGGCTCTCAACCCTCCCTGGAAATTGGGGTTGAGGCTTTGCCATTCTCAGTCTGACTAAAAGAATTTACCCAAACGGAATTTTAAAACAGATGAGCATAACTGGAATCTTAATTAGATGATTGGATTATCTGGAGCCACACCTTGATATTCCTAACCCGAGCACCCTCATCCAACGAATGCTCCACCCAACTGGCTCCCAAGTCTCTACGTGGTTCCAGAGCAAAAGAATGTTTCTACAACGCATATCTCCACCTTTTCTTCAAAGTCTTTTCCCTTACACGGAAAGACTTCTTAAACTGCCATGCATCCGGATCAGGGGGGGGTATTGTTACACCGCAGATCTGTGGATCTCCGGGGTTTGATTGTGGCAAGGATGCTGCTGGTGTCAAAACCACAACGTGGGAACCACAGAACCACTAGTTGGTTTTCAGTGTTTCAGTGCATACAATTCCTAATATATCTGGCCAAGAAAACTTGTAAGTTCTTAGATTGTCCCAAAGGTGGCGCATGAAATCAAAGCAGGAGAACAGTTTCCTACGAGGTGTAGCCTGGGAAAGTTGGGGGTGACTGATGGAAAGGAGGAGTGAAGCTCCGCCCTTTCCGCTGCTAGGCTGCGCCCGAGGCTATTTAAACCCACCCTGGCTGGCCTGTACTCAGATCTTCGCGGAGCGGATCAGCGGCCGGAGCGGTTGGCGGACTCTGCGTTGACTTGGAGCTCACAGCGTCTTGCGACTTGGAAGCGGATTCAGAGGACAGGACAGAACACTTGGGCAAGTGAATCTCTGTCTGTCTGTCTGTCTGTCTGTCTGTCTGTCTCATTGGTTGGTTGATTTCCATTTTCTTAAGGGGCACATACCTCACACCGCACACACACACACACACGCACACACACTCCTTCCTTCTGCGAGTTAGAAAATTAGTAGGGGCCCCTGGGAGCTGCAGGTTTCCTAATCATGTCTGCACCTAAGAACAGTAGGGTCTTGTCCGGCTCTTCTTATGAACGGTCCCCCAGCACGGACTCCCCAAGGTCCATGCGAGCCTCACCCAGCTTCTCCCTCTCCCCTCTCAGAAACTCAGGCTTCAGGGGAAGCTCCTCACCAGGGATCCGGAGCTACCATTCACCATCCCCTAGGGCTTCACCACACTCACCTCTGTCATCACCAGAATCCCACAAGCTCCCATTTCCCTGTCCTCACCGTGATGGGCAATCAATGAAGCCATTGGGCTCTCCCGTGTCCTCCTCTGAGGATTCCTCAGAGTCCCCACGTTCATCAATAATATACCACATGTTCTTACTGCCATCACCCAGCAGCTCACCCCCAGCTCTCGGGGGATCTCCTGTGTCTCCCAGCTACTCTCCAAACAACCCCAGATTTCAGCTGGAGTCAGCCCCCCACACCCGGGAATCACCTACAAACTCACGAGCCTCACGGTGCTCCACCCCTGTGTCTTTCATCTCTTCACCCCCAGGCCTCAGGGACTCTCCTGTGGCTCCCAGTTACTCTCCAGCCATCCCCAGGTTCCTGCGGGAGTCAGCCCCATGCACCCAGGAGTCCCCCAGAGACTCACACGTCTCGGGAGAATATGAGCGGTCCCCCAGCCCTGACTCCTCAAGATTCATGCCTGCCTCACCCAGCTTCTCCCTCTCCCCTCCCAGAAACTCAGACCCAAGGGGCAGCTCCTCACCAGGGATGTGGAAGTACTCTACATCACCCCGCAGGGCTTCACCACTCTCACATCCATCATCAACAGAATTCCACAACTTTACGTTTCCCTTTCCTAACCAAGCAGGACAGTCACTCATGTCATTGTGTTCTCCCGTGTCCTCCTCTGGAGATTCTTCACAGTCACCTCATTCATCAATAATATACCATATGTTCTTACTGCCATCATCCAGCAGCTCACCCCCAGCCACCCATGACTCTCCTGTCTGTCCCAGCTACTCTCCAACTACGCCCAGATTTCAGCGGGAGTCTCTACCCCACACCCCAGAAACACCTACAAACTCACAGACCTCAGTGAGATCCTCGCCAGTCTCTCTCACGTCTTCACCCCCAGCCCTTACGGACCCTCCAGTCTGTCCCAGCTACTCTCCAACCACGCCCACATTTCAGCGCGGGTCAGTTCCAGGAACCCAGGGATCACCACCAAGCCCACCACTTTCACTGAGTTACTCCCCAGTCTCTAGCACGTCTTTATCTCCAACCCTCAGGGACTCGCCTGTCTGTCCCAGCTACTCTCCAAACACGCCCACACTTCAGCGGGAGTCCGTTGCAGGCACCCAGAAATCACCACCAAACTCACCAATTTCACTGCGTTACTCCCCAGTCTCTCTCATGTCTTCACCATCCCTCAGGGACTCTCCCGTCTGTCCCAGCTACTCTCCAACCACGCCCACATTTCAGCTGCAGTCAGTTCCAGGCACCCCGGAATCACCACCAAACTCCCCAATTTCACTCAGTTACTCCTCACTCTCTAGCACGTCTTTATCTCCAACCCTCAGGGACTCTCCTGTGTGTCCCAGCTACTCTCCAACCACGCCCACACTTCAGCAGGAGTCAGTTCCAAGCACCCAGGAAGCACCACCAAACTCCCCAATTTCACTCACTTACTCTCCAGTCTCTCTCATGTCTTCACCAGCCCTCAGGGACTCTCCTGTCTGTCCCAGCTACTCTCCAACCACGCACACATTTCAGCTGGAGTCAGTTCCAGGCACCCCGGAGTCACCACCAAACTCACCAGTTTCACTGAGGTACTCCCCGGTCTCTCTCATGTCTTCACCCCCAGCCCTCAGGGACTCTCCTGTGTGTCCCAGCTACTCTCCAACCATGCCCAGATTTCAGCGGGAGTCAGTTCCAGGCACCCAGGTATCACCACCAAACTCAGCAGTTTCGCTGAGTTACTCCCCAGTCTCTGTCATTTCTTCACCCCCAGCCCCCTGGGACTCTCCTGTCTGTCCCAGCTACTCTCCCACCACGCCCAGATTTCAGCGGGAGTCAGCCTCCCACACTCCGGAATCACCTACAGACTCACAGACTTCACTGAAGTCCTCCCTGGTCTCTCTCAGGTCTTTGCCCTCAGCCCACAGGGACTCCTGTGTCTCTTTCAGCTACTCTCAAAACTTCGCTAGATTCCAGCTGGAGTCAGTTCCAGGCACCCACGATACACCACCGAACTCACGAATTTCACTGACTTACTCCCCAGTCTCCCTCATGTTCTCACCCCCAGCCCTCAAGGACTCTTCTGTCTCTCTCAGCTACACTCCGACCGTCTCCAGATTTCACCTGGAGTCAGCTTCCCGCACCCAGGAATCACCTACAAACTCACGGACCTTACTGCAACCCTCCCCCATTTCTTTCACCTCTTCACCCCCTGCCTTCAGGGACTCTCCTGGGTCTCCCAGCTTCTCTCCAGCCTTCCCCAGATTTCTGCCACAGTCAGCCCCAGGCACCCAGGACAACCCTAGACACTCACAGGCCTCACGAGACTATCTCCCTATGACCTGTACCTATACAGGGATGGCTCCCACGCATCCCTCAGTGACCCCAAACCCATCTCCACTTACACTCAGACACTCCCAGGGCCTGACAGCTACTCCCCGTTATTGTCCTTCAGTTCGAAGCCCTGGCCAATCTACTAGCCCACATGACGCAGTTACCTGGCCATTTCTCCACGGTTCCCGTGAGGGCCCCACACCCAGCCGCACAAGAGCCCCTCCTGCATTCCGTCCTCACACGCAGGCTTGTCCATCTACTTGCTACTGTCACACTCTTGCCAGCAGAAGAGGCCCCTGTAATGGCCGATATCACCACCCAGTCTATCCTCACCCCACAGCTGTGCAGCGGGACCCTCTTGCTGGCCCACGTGGCTGCCAGAGCCCATGCTGGCACGACGCTCCAGCAGGTCGGCGTCCCTGCGGGCCACACTACCGGTGACATGGCTAGCATGACCCTCCTTCCTGGCAGTGACACTGTTGATGTGAACCCCAGTTTCACATCTGTCATTTGTAAATAGGACCATTTTCCCTTTTCGCTCTCCCTTCCATTCACAGGGCTTCTCATTCTCTCTCTTTCTGCCTCCGTTTCAGATATTTACTCACCTTTTTCTCTCTCACTATGTCTGCCGTGGTCTCCATGAGAGTGCGCCACAGAAGATTCCCCCATTAAAAGTCATGAATTGAGTGGCTTTTAGTATACCTGTGTTGGTGCACATTCAATTTTAATTTGCAATCCATTGTAGAACGTCTTATCACCCCCGACCAGAGAAAAACCCTGTAGACATTAGTCACTCCTCATTCTGTCTCAAACCTTCTCCCTGACCCTCAGCCCTAGGTAGCAACTACCTAGTGCGATAAATCCCATATGCATAGATTTCCATACTGTGGACATTTCCTATCAACGGAATTGCACAATAGGTGAGCTGTTATGACTGACACAACACGTAGCACAATATTTTCAAGATTCATCCACATTGTAGGCTTACCCACAGGGGGAAACCATTTTTGGGGGGGTTTTAGTAACACCGGGTGTTTTCTCCTTCCTTTCGTCCTTCCTTCCTTCCTTCCTTCATTCCTTCCTACCTTCCTTCTTTCTTTCCTTCCTTCCTTCCTTCCTCCTATTTCTCTCTTACTCCTTCTGCCCTCTCTCTTTCATATGCCTTAGGTGCATCCCATATTCTGCGTTTTTTGGGAGAAATCCTCGACAGGTGCAGGAAAATTGTGTTATTGTAACTATTTACCGCTATCTCTCTTTCACGGCTCTCCATCAGTTGTGAACATCTATTGGTTTATCCCAAGTCACTAAGCATATTCTTATTAGGTACACCTGTTTTTCCTTATACAGCTGTTTCTGGAGTATAGGGTCGCATACTCATAAACCCACTGTAACTCAGAAACGCATCTAATATTCCAATAATCCCATCATAACGTTGAAAAATCATAAATCAAACCACCGTAAGTCACGGTGTGTCCGTGGATATGGGCGTCATCAATTCCATTGTATTCAGTAATGCTGTACACCATTAACAATGGCAGACTGATTGGGAGTGGATATTGATAGCATTATAAAAGTCAGTTATTAGAGCGATACTTCTTTAACCTGACTGAAGAACTGATCTAATGGCTTTAGTACAGTGCATGATTATGTGAGATGTTTTGAGACAGAGTAGTACATTTGTGAATGAAGTTTTTTCACTTAGTAGGAACCATTGTGTGTGGAAAAGTGAGAAAATTGCTTTCTGCTGTAGAGTCTGGCATTCATTGTAGACTTAAGCTTATTTTTCTGTGAGCAAATCTTATTCAATAAAATACTACTCTTTATACTAAAAAACAAAAACAGTGGTGATGTGTGGTCATTATGCTCAGCAAACTAATCCAGGGAAAGAAAACCAAACGCCACATTCTCACTTATAATGAGAGCTGAAGAATGAGATGACATGGACACAGGAAGGGGAACAACACTCACTGGGGCCTTTCGGGAGGCAGAGCGTTAAGAAAAACAGCTACTGCATGCTGGGCTTAATAGCTAGGTGATGGGTTGACAGGTGCAACAAACCACCATGGCACACGTTTACCTTAGTAACAAATCTGCACATCCTGCACATATACCCCAGAACTTAGAAACGAAACGAAACAAAAGAAAACGAAAAAGCAATAGCAAAACGCTAAAGGCAAAACAAAGTTTCAAACTCAGAACGTGACAGACCAATGTTTGGTTCAAATCATGGTTCTCAACCCAGGTGCCATAAGGCCAGGATAAAGAATTTGATTACATATTGTAAATAAGACATGCAGCAAATGACCAGAAAGATTATTCTCAACATATGTGTGTCTTCTAATTCAATGGTGACGCTATCTACCGGGACATAGCTTTAGATTCCAAAGGGCCGAGTCCCGCCAGACAGGCCTCCCACACTAATAACAATGGGAAGCCCCACGTTGTTTTACCTGTGCTTCTCAGCAACTGGCTATAAATCAGGTTGCCACCACTCCCAGATTTAGTTGCATTCATTGGCTGGAAGAGCTCACAGCACGCAGGGAAACACTTACATTTGCCGTTGTATTTTAGCGGACTTTGCCAAAAGTTCAGAAATAAATGCGGGGCCCGGCGTGTGGGGAGGGGTGCACTACCTTCCAGGAAGTGTTATCCACAAGCTCTCTGAACCCAGTCCTTTTGGGTTTTTATGGAGACCTCATTCTATAGGCATGACGGGTTAAACCATAGGCTATTGGTGATCAACTCCACCTGAGGCTCTCAACCCTCCCTGGAAATTGGGGTTGAGGCTTTGCCATTCTCAGTCTGACTAAAAGAATTTACCCAAACGGAATTTTAAAACAGATGAGCATAACTGGAATCTTAATTAGATGATTGGATTATCTGGAGCCACACCTTGATATTCCTAACCCGAGCACCCTCATCCAACGAATGCTCCACCCAACTGGCTCCCAAGTCTCTACGTGGTTCCAGAGCAAAAGAATGTTTCTACAACGCATATCTCCACCTTTTCTTCAAAGTCTTTTCCCTTACACGGAAAGACTTCTTAAACTGCCATGCATCCGGATCAGGGGGAGGTATTGTTACACCGCAGATCTGTGGATCTCCGGGGTTTGATTGTGGCAAGGATGCTGCTGGTGTCAAAACCACAACGTGGGAACCACAGAACCACTAGTTGGTTTTCAGTGTTTCAGTGCATACAATTCCTAATATATCTGGCCAAGAAAACTTGTAAGTTCTTAGATTGTCCCAAAGGTGGCGCATGAAATCAAAGCAGGAGAACAGTTTCCTACGAGGTGTAGCCTGGGAAAGTTGGGGGTGACTGATGGAAAGGAGGAGTGAAGCTCCGCCCTTTCCGCTGCTAGGCTGCGCCCGAGGCTATTTAAACCCACCCTGGCTGGCCTGTACTCAGATCTTCGCGGAGCGGATCAGCGGCCGGAGCGGTTGGCGGACTCTGCGTTGACTTGGAGCTCACAGCGTCTTGCGACTTGGAAGCGGATTCAGAGGACAGGACAGAACACTTGGGCAAGTGAATCTCTGTCTGTCTGTCTGTCTGTCTGTCTGTCTGTCTCATTGGTTGGTTGATTTCCATTTTCTTAAGGGGCACATACCTCACACCGCACACACACACACACACGCACACACACTCCTTCCTTCTGCGAGTTAGAAAATTAGTAGGGGCCCCTGGGAGCTGCAGGTTTCCTAATCATGTCTGCACCTAAGAACAGTAGGGTCTTGTCCGGCTCTTCTTATGAACGGTCCCCCAGCACGGACTCCCCAAGGTCCATGCGAGCCTCACCCAGCTTCTCCCTCTCCCCTCTCAGAAACTCAGGCTTCAGGGGAAGCTCCTCACCAGGGATCCGGAGCTACCATTCACCATCCCCTAGGGCTTCACCACACTCACCTCTGTCATCACCAGAATCCCACAAGCTCCCATTTCCCTGTCCTCACCGTGATGGGCAATCAATGAAGCCATTGGGCTCTCCCGTGTCCTCCTCTGAGGATTCCTCAGAGTCCCCACGTTCATCAATAATATACCACATGTTCTTACTGCCATCACCCAGCAGCTCACCCCCAGCTCTCGGGGGATCTCCTGTGTCTCCCAGCTACTCTCCAAACAACCCCAGATTTCAGCTGGAGTCAGCCCCCCACACCCGGGAATCACCTACAAACTCACGAGCCTCACGGTGCTCCACCCCTGTGTCTTTCATCTCTTCACCCCCAGGCCTCAGGGACTCTCCTGTGGCTCCCAGTTACTCTCCAGCCATCCCCAGGTTCCTGCGGGAGTCAGCCCCATGCACCCAGGAGTCCCCCAGAGACTCACACGTCTCGGGAGAATATGAGCGGTCCCCCAGCCCTGACTCCTCAAGATTCATGCCTGCCTCACCCAGCTTCTCCCTCTCCCCTCCCAGAAACTCAGACCCAAGGGGCAGCTCCTCACCAGGGATGTGGAAGTACTCTACATCACCCCGCAGGGCTTCACCACTCTCACATCCATCATCAACAGAATTCCACAACTTTACGTTTCCCTTTCCTAACTAAGCAGGACAGTCACTCATGTCATTGTGTTCTCCCGTGTCCTCCTCTGGAGATTCTTCACAGTCACCTCATTCATCAATAATATACCATATGTTCTTACTGCCATCATCCAGCAGCTCACCCCCAGCCACCCATGACTCTCCTGTCTGTCCCAGCTACTCTCCAACTACGCCCAGATTTCAGCGGGAGTCTCTACCCCACACCCCAGAAACACCTACAAACTCACAGACCTCAGTGAGATCCTCGCCAGTCTCTCTCACGTCTTCACCCCCAGCCCTTACGGACCCTCCAGTCTGTCCCAGCTACTCTCCAACCACGCCCACATTTCAGCGCGGGTCAGTTCCAGGAACCCAGGGATCACCACCAAGCCCACCACTTTCACTGAGTTACTCCCCAGTCTCTAGCACGTCTTTATCTCCAACCCTCAGGGACTCGCCTGTCTGTCCCAGCTACTCTCCAAACACGCCCACACTTCAGCGGGAGTCCGTTGCAGGCACCCAGAAATCACCACCAAACTCACCAATTTCACTGCGTTACTCCCCAGTCTCTCTCATGTCTTCACCATCCCTCAGGGACTCTCCGGTCGGTCCCAGCTACTCTCCAACCACGCCCACATTTCAGCTGCAGTCAGTTCCAGGCACCCCGGAATCACCACCAAACTCCCCAATTTCACTCAGTTACTCCTCACTCTCTAGCACGTCTTTATCTCCAACCCTCAGGGACTCTCCTGTGTGTCCCAGCTACTCTCCAACCACGCCCACACTTCAGCAGGAGTCAGTTCCAAGCACCCAGGAAGCACCACCAAACTCCCCAATTTCACTCACTTACTCTCCAGTCTCTCTCATGTCTTCACCAGCCCTCAGGGACTCTCCTGTCTGTCCCAGCTGCTCTCCAACCACGCACACATTTCAGCTGGAGTCAGTTCCAGGCACCCCGGAGTCACCACCAAACTCACCAGTTTCACTGAGGTACTCCCCAGTCTCTGTCATTTCTTCACCCCCAGCCCCCTGGGACTCTCCTGTCTGTCCCAGCTACTCTCCCACCACGCCCAGATTTCAGCGGGAGTCAGCCTCCCACACTCCGGAATCACCTACAGACTCACAGACTTCACTGAGGTCCTCCCTGGTCTCTCTCAGGTCTTTGCCCTCAGCCCACAGGGACTCCTGTGTCTCTTTCAGCTACTCTCAAAACTTCGCTAGATTCCAGCTGGAGTCAGTTCCAGGCACCCACGATACACCACCGAACTCACGAATTTCACTGACTTACTCCCCAGTCTCCCTCATGTTCTCACCCCCAGCCCTCAAGGACTCTTCTGTCTCTCTCAGCTACACTCCGACCATCTCCAGATTTCACCTGGAGTCAGCTTCCCGCACCCAGGAATCACCTATACTCCAGAAACAGCTGTATAAGGAAAAACAGGTGTACCTAATAAAAATATGCTTAGTGACTTGGGATAAACCAATAGATGTTCACAACTGATGGAGAGCCGTGAAAGCGAGATAGAGGTAAATAGTTACAGTAACACAATTTTCCTGCACCTGTCGAGGATTTCCCCAAAAAAACGCAGAATTTGGGATGCACCTAAGGCATATGAAAGAGAGAGGGCAGAAGGAGTAAGAGAGAAATAGGAGGAAGGAAGGAAGAAAGGAAGGAAGGAAGGAAGGAAGGTGGGAAGGTAGGAAGGAAGGAAGGAAGGAAGGAAGGGAGGAAGGAAGGACGAAAGGAAGGAGAAAACACCGGTGTTACTAAAACCCCCCCTTAAAAATGGATTCCCCCTGTGGGTAAGCCTACAATGTGGATGAATCTTGAAAATATTGTGCTACGTGTTATGTCAGTCATAACAGCTCACCTATTGTGCAATTCCGTTTATAGGAAATGTCCACAATATGGAAATCTATGCATATGGGATTGATCGCACTAGGTAGTTGCTACCTAGGGCTGAGGGTCAGGGAGAGGGTTTGAGACAGAATGAGGAGTGACTAATGTCTACAGGGTTCTTCTCTGGTCGGGGGTGATAAGACGTTCTACAATGGATTGCGGATTAAAATTGAATGTGCACAGCCACAGGTATACTAAAAGCCACTCAATTCATAACTTTTAATGGGGGAATCTTACGTGGCGCACTCTCATGGACACCACGGCAGACATAGTGAGAGAGAAAAAGGTGAGTAAATATCTGAAACGGAGGCAGAAACAGAGAGAATGCAAAGCCCTGTGAATGGAAGGGAGAGCGAAAAGGGAAAATGGTCCTATTTACAAATGACAGATGTGAAACTGGGGTTCACATCAACAGTGTCACTGTCAGGAAGGAGGGTCATGCTAGCCATGTCACCGGTAGTGTGGCCCGCAGGGACGCCGACCTGCTGGAGCGTCGTGCCAGCATGGGCTCTGGCAGCCACGTGGGCCAGCAGGAGGGTCCCGCTGCACAGCTGTGGGGTGAGGATAGCCTGGGTGGTGATATCGGCCATTACAGGGGCCTCTTCTGCTGGCAAGAGTGTGACAGTAGCAAGTAGATGGACAGGCCTGCGTGTGAGGATGGAATGCAGGAGGGGCTCTTGTGCGGCTGGGTGTGGGGCCCTCACGGGAACCGTGGAGAAATGGCCAGGTAACTGCGTCATGTGGGCTAGTAGATTGGCCAGGGCTTCGAACTGAAGGACAATAACGGGGAGTAGCTGTCAGGCCCTGGGAGTGTCTGAGTGTAAGTGGAGATGGGTTTGGGGTCACTGAGGGATGCGTGGGAGCCATCCCTGTATAGGTACAGGTCATAGGGAGATAGTCTCGTGAGGCCTGTGAGTGTCTAGGGTTGTCCTGGGTGCCTGGGGCTGACTGTGGCAGAGATCTGGGGAAGGCTGGAGAGAAGCTGGGAGACCCAGGAGAGTCCCTGCAGGCAGGGGGCGAAGAGGTGAAAGAAATGGGGGAGGGTTGCAGTAAGGTCCGTGAGTTTGTAGGTGATTCCTGGGTGCGGGAAGCTGACTCCAGGTGAAATCTGGAGATGGTCGGAGAGTAGCTGAGAGAGACAGAAGAGTCCCTGAGGGCTGGGGGTGAGAACATGAGGGAGACTGGGGAGTAAGTCAGTGAAATTCGTGAGTTCGGTGGTGTATCGTGGGTGCCTGGAACTGACTCCAGCTGGAATCTAGAGAAGTTTTGAGAGTAGCTGAAAGAGACACAAGAGTCCCTGTGGGCTGAGGGCAAAGACCTGAGAGAGACCAGGGAGGACCTCAGTGAAGTCTGTGAGTCTGTAGGTGATTCCGGAGTGTGGGAGGCTGACTCCCGCTGAAATCTGGGCGTGGTGGGAGAGTAGCTGGGACAGACAGGAGAGTCCCAGGGGGCTGGGGGTGAAGACATGAGAGAGACCGGGGAGTAACTCAGTGAAACTGCTGAGTTTGGTGGTGATACCTGGGTGCCTGGAACTGACTCCCGCTGAAATCTGGGCATGGTTGGAGAGTAGCTGCGACACGCAGGAGAGTCCCTGAGGGCTGGGGGTGAAGACATGAGAGAGACCGGGGAGTAACTGAGTGAAACTGGTGAGTTTGGTGGTGACTCCGGGGTGCCTGGAACTGACTCCAGCTGAAATGTGGGCGTGGTTGGAGAGTAGCTGGGACAGACAGGAGAGTCCCTGAGGGCTGGTGAAGGCGTGAGAGAGACTGGAGTGTACTTGAGTGAAATTGGTGAGTTTGATGGTGATTCCTGGGTGCCTGGAACCGACTCCCGCTGAAGTGTGGGCGTGGTTGGAGAGTAGCTGGGACACACAGGAGAGTCCCTGAGGGTTGGAGATAAAGACGTGCTAGAGACTGAGGAGTAACTGAGTGAAATCGGTGAGTTTGGTGGTGATTCCGGGGTGCCTGGAACTGACTCCAGCTGAAATGTGGGCGTGGTTGGAGAGTAGCTGGGACCGACCGGAGAGTCCCTGAGGGATGGTGAAGACATGAGAGAGACTGGGGAGTAACGCAGTGAAATTGGTGAGTCTGGTGGTGATTTCTGGGTGCCTGCAACGGACTCCCGCTGAAGTGTGGGCGTGTTTGGAGAGTAGCTGGGACAGACAGGCGAGTCCCTGAGGGTTGGAGATAAAGACGTGCTAGAGACTGGGGAGTAACTCAGTGAAAGTGGTGGGCTTGGTGGTGATCCCTGGGTTCCTGGAACTGACCCGCGCTGAAATGTGGGCGTGGTTGGAGAGTAGCTGGGACAGACTGGAGGGTCCGTGTTTGGAGAGTAGCTGGGAGACACAGGAGACCCCCCGAGAGCTGGGGGTGAGCTGCTGGGTGATGGCAGTAAGAACATGTGGTATATTACTGATGAACGTGGTGACTCTGAGGAATCCTCAGAGGAGGACACGGGAGAGCCAAATGGCTTCATTAATTGCCCATCACGGTGAGGACAGGGAAATGGGAGCTTGTGGGATTCTGGTGATGACAGAGGTGAGTGTGGTGAAGCCCTAGGGGATGGTGAATGGTAGCTCCGGATCCCTGGTGGGGAGCTTCCCCTTAAGCCTGAGTTTCTGAGAGGGGAGAGGGAGAAGCTGGGTGAGGCTCGCATGGACCTTGGGGAGTCCGGGCTGGGGGACTGTTCATAAGAAGAGCCAGACAAGACCCTACTGTTCTTAGGTGCAGACATGATTAGGAACCCTGCAGCTCCCAGGGCCCCTTCTCATTTTCTAACTCGCAGAAGTAAGTAGAGTGTGTGCGTGCATGTGTGTGTGTGTGTGTGTGTGTGTTTGTGTGTGTGCGGTGTGAGGTATGTGCCCCTTAAGAAAATGGAAATCAACCAACCAATGAGACAGACAGACAGACAGAGATTCACTTGCCCAAGTGTTCTGTCCTGTCCTCTGAATCCGCTTCCAAGTCGCAAGACGCTGTGAGCTCCAAGTCCACGCAGAGTCCGCCAAACGCTCCGGCCGCTGATCCGCTCCGCGAAGATCTGAGTACAGGCCAGCCAGGGTGGGTTTCAATAGCCTCGTGCGCAGCCTAGCAGCGGAAAGGGCGGAGCTTCACTCCTCCTTTCCATCAGTCACCCCCAACTTTCCCAGGCTACACCTCCTAAGAAACTGTTCTCCTGCGTTGATTCCATGCGCCACCTTGGGGTCAATCTAAGAACTTACAAGTTTTCTTGGCCAGATATATTAGGAATTGTATACACTGAAACACTGAAAAACAACTAGTGGTTCCGTGGTTCCCACGTTGTGGTTTTCACACCAGCAGCACCCTTGCCACAATCAAACCCCGGAGATGCACAGATCTGTGTTGTAACAAGACCTCCCCCTGACCCTGACGCATGGCAGTTTAAGAAGTCTTTCCGTGTAAGCGAAAAGACTTTGAAGAAAAGGTGGAGATATGCGTTGTATAAACATTCTTTTGCTCTGGAACCACGTAGAGACTTGGGAGCCAGTTGGGTGGAGCATTCGTTGGATGAGGGTGCTCGGGTGAGGAATATCAAGGTGTGGCTCCAGATAATCCAATCATCTAATTAAGATTATAGTTATGCTCATCGGTTTTAAAATTCCATTTGGGTAAATTATTTAAGTCAGACTGAGAGTGGCAAAGCCTCAACCCCAAATTCCAGGTAGGGTTGAGAGCCTCAGGTGGAGTTGATCACCAATAGCCTATGGTTTAACCCATCATGCCTATAGAATGAGGTCTCCATAAAAACCCAAAAGGACTGGGTTCAGAGAGCTTCTGGATAACACTTCCCGGAAGGTAGTGCGCCCCTTCCCACATGCCGGGCCCCACATTTATCTCTCAACTTTTTGCAATGTCCGCTAAAATACAAAGGCAAGTGTAAGTGTTTCCCTGCGTGCTGTGAGCTCTTCCAGCAAATGAATGCAACTAAATCTGGGAGTGGTGGCAACCTGATTTATAGCCAGTTGCTGAGAAGCACAGGTAAAACAACGTAGGGCTCCCCATTGTTATTAGTGTGGGAGGCCTGTCTGGCGGGACTCGGCCCTTTGGAATCTAATGCTATGTCCCGGTAGATAGCGTCACCATTGAATTAGAAGACACACATATGTTGAGAATAATCTTTCTGGTCATTTGCTGCATGTCTTATTTACAATATGTAATCAAATTCTTTCTCCTGACCTTATGGCACCTGGGTTGAGAACCAAGATTTGAACCAAACATTGGTCGGTCACTTTCTGAGTTTGAAACTTTATTATGCCTTTAGCGTTTTGCTATTGCTTTTTCGTTTTCTTTTGTTTCGTTTCGTTTCTAAGTTCTGGGGTATATGTGCAGGATGTGCAGATTTATTACTAAGGTAAACGTGTGCCATGGTGGTTTGCTGCACCTGTCAACCCATCACCGAGGTATTAAGCCCAGCATGCAGTAGCTGTTTTTCCTAACGCTCTGCCTCCCGAAAGGCCCCAGTGTGTGTTGTTCCCCTTCCTGTGTCCATGTGATCTCATTTTTCAGCTCCCATTATAAGTGAGAATGTGGCGTTTGGTTTTCTTTCCCTGGATTAGTTTGCTGAGGATAATGACCACACATCACCACTGTTTTTGTTTTTTAGTATAAAGAGTAGTATTTTATTGAATAAGATTTGCTCACAGAAAAATAAGCTTAAATCTACAATGAATGCCAGACTCTACAGCAGAAAGCAATTTTCTCACTTTTCCACACACAATGGTTCCTACTAATTGAAAAAAAGCCATAACATTTCATTCACAAATGTACTACTCTGTCTCAAAACATCTCACATAATCATGCACTGTACTAAAGCCATTAGATCAGTTCTTCAGTCAGGTTAAAGAAGTAGCCCTCTAATGACTGACATTTATTGTGCTATCAATATCCACTCCCAATCAGTCTGCCATTGTTAATGGTGCACAGCATTACTGAATACAATGGAATTGATGACGCCCATATCCACGGACAGACCGTGACTTATGATGGTTTGATTTGTGATTCTTCAACGTTATGATGGGTTTATTGGATTATTAGATGCGTTTCTGAGTTACACTGGGTTTATGAGTATGCGACCCTATACTCCAGAAACAGCTGTATAAGGAAAAACAGGTGTACCTAATAAAAATATGCTTAGTGACTTGGGATAAACCAATAGATGTTCACAACTGATGGAGAGACGTGAAAGCGAGATAGAGGTAAATAGTTACAGTAACACAATTTTCCTGCACGTGTCGAGGATTTCCCCCAAAAAACGCAGAATTTGGGATGCACCTAAGGCATATGAAAGAGAGAGGGCAGAAGGAGTAAGAGAGACATAGGAGGAAGGAAGGAAGAAAGAAGGAAGGAAGGAAGGAAGGAAGGAAGGTAGGAAGGTAGGAAGGAAGGAAGGAAGGAAGGAAGGAAGGGAGGAAAGAAGGACGAAAGGAAGGAGAAAACACCGGTGTTACTAAAACCCCCCCATAAAAATGGATTCCCCCTGTGGGTAAGCCTACAATGAGGATGAATCTTGAAAATATTGTGCTACGTGTTATGTCAGTCATAACAGCTCACCTATTGTGCAATTCCGTTTATAGGAAATGTCCACAATATGGAAATCTATGCATATGGGATTGATCGCACTAGGTAGTTGCTACCTAGGGCTGAGGGTCAGGGAGAGGGTTTGAGACAGAATGAGGAGTGACTAATGTCTACAGGGTTCTTCTCTGGTCGGGGGTGATAAGACGTTCTACAATGGATTGCGGATTAAAATTGAATGTGCACAGCCACAGGTATACTAAAAGCCACTCAATTCATAACTTTTAATGGGGGAATCTTACGTGGCGCACTCTCATGGACACCACGGCAGACATAGTGAGAGAGAAAAAGGTGAGTAAATATCTGAAACGGAGGCAGAAACAGAGAGAATGCAAAGCCCTGTGAATGGAAGGGAGAGCGAAAAGGGAAAATGGTCCTATTTACAAATGACAGATGTGAAACTGGGGTTCACATCAACAGTGTCACTGTCAGGAAGGAGGGTCATGCTAGCCATGTCACCGGTAGTGTGGCCCGCAGGGACGCCGACCTGCTGGAGCGTCGTGCCAGCATGGGCTCTGGCAGCCACGTGGGCCAGCAGGAGGGTCCCGCTGCACAGCTGTGGGGTGAGGATAGCCTGGGTGGTGATATCGGCCATTACAGGGGCCTCTTCTGCTGGCAAGAGTGTGACAGTAGCAAGTAGATGGACAGGCCTGCGTGTGAGGACGGAATGCAGGAGGGGCTCTTGTGCGGCTGGGTGTGGGGCCCTCACGGGAACCGTGGAGAAATGGCCAGGTAACTGCGTCATGTGGGCTAGTAGATTGGCCAGGGCTTCGAACTGAAGGACAATAACGGGGAGTAGCTGTCAGGCCCTGGGAGTGTCTGAGTGTAAGTGGAGATGGGTTTGGGGTCACTGAGGGATGCGTGGGAGCCATCCCTGTATAGGTACAGGTCATAGGGAGATAGTCTCGTGAGGCCTGTGAGTGTCTAGGGTTGTCCTGGGTGCCTGGGGCTGACTGTGGCAGAGATCTGGGGAAGGCTGGAGAGAAGCTGGGAGACCCAGGAGAGTCCCTGCAGGCAGGGGGCGAAGAGGTGAAAGAAATGGGGGAGGGTTGCAGTAAGGTCCGTGAGTTTGTAGGTGATTCCTGGGTGCGGGAAGCTGACTCCAGGTGAAATCTGGAGATGGTCGGAGAGTAGCTGAGAGAGACAGAAGAGTCCCTGAGGGCTGGGGGTGAGAACATGAGGGAGACTGGGGAGTAAGTCAGTGAAATTCGTGAGTTCGGTGGTGTATCGTGGGTGCCTGGAACTGACTCCAGCTGGAATCTAGAGAAGTTTTGAGAGTAGCTGAAAGAGACACAAGAGTCCCTGTGGGCTGAGGGCAAAGACCTGAGAGAGACCAGGGAGGACCTCAGTGAAGTCTGTGAGTCTGTAGGTGATTCCGGAGTGTGGGAGGCTGACTCCCGCTGAAATCTGGGCGTGGTGGGAGAGTAGCTGGGACAGACAGGAGAGTCCCAGGGAGCTGGGGGTGAAGACATGAGAGAGACCGGGGAGTAACTCAGTGAAACTGCTGAGTTTGGTGGTGATACCTGGGTGCCTGGAACTGACTCCCGCTGAAATGTGGGCATGGTTGGAGAGTAGCTGGGACACACAGGAGAGTCCCTGAGGGCTGGGGGTGAAGACATGAGAGAGACCGGGGAGTAACTGAGTGAAACTGGTGAGTTTGGTGGTGACTCCGGGGTGCCTGGAACTGACTCCAGCTGAAATGTGGGCGTGGTTGGAGAGTAGCTGGGACAGACAGGAGAGTCCCTGAGGGCTGGTGAAGGCGTGAGAGAGACTGGAGTGTACTTGAGTGAAATTGGTGAGTTTGATGGTGATTCCTGGGTGCCTGGAACCGACTCCCGCTGAAGTGTGGGCGTGGTTGGAGAGTAGCTGGGACACACAGGAGAGTCCCTGAGGGTTGGAGATAAAGACGTGCTAGAGACTGAGGAGTAACTGAGTGAAATCGGTGAGTTTGGTGGTGATTCCGGGGTGCCTGGAACTGACTCCAGCTGAAATGTGGGCATGGTTGGAGAGTAGCTGGGACCGACCGGAGAGTCCCTGAGGGATGGTGAAGACATGAGAGAGACTGGGGAGTAACGCAGTGAAATTGGTGAGTCTGGTGGTGATTTCTGGGTGCCTGCAACGGACTCCCGCTGAAGTGTGGGCGTGTTTGGAGAGTAGCTGTGACAGACAGGCGAGTCCCTGAGGGTTGGAGATAAAGACGTGCTAGAGACTGGGGAGTAACTCAGTGAAAGTGGTGGGCTTGGTGGTGATCCCTGGGTTCCTGGAACTGACCCGCGCTGAAATGTGGGCGTGGTTGGAGAGTAGCTGGGACAGACTGGAGGGTCCGTGTTTGGAGAGTAGCTGGGAGACACAGGAGACCCCCCGAGAGCTGGGGGTGAGCTGCTGGGTGATGGCAGTAAGAACATGTGGTATATTACTGATGAACGTGGTGACTCTGAGGAATCCTCAGAGGAGGACACGGGAGAGCCAAATGGCTTCATTAATTGCCCATCACGGTGAGGACAGGGAAATGGGAGCTTGTGGGATTCTGGTGATGACAGAGGTGAGTGTGGTGAAGCCCTAGGGGATGGTGAATGGTAGCTCCGGATCCCTGGTGGGGAGCTTCCCCTTAAGCCTGAGTTTCTGAGAGGGGAGAGGGAGAAGCTGGGTGAGGCTCGCATGGACCTTGGGGAGTCCGGGCTGGGGGACTGTTCATAAGAAGAGCCAGACAAGACCCTACTGTTCTTAGGTGCAGACATGATTAGGAACCCTGCAGCTCCCAGGGCCCCTTCTCATTTTCTAACTCGCAGAAGTAAGTAGAGTGTGTGCGTGCATGTGTGTGTGTGTGTGTGTGTGTTTGTGTGTGTGCGGTGTGAGGTATGTGCCCCTTAAGAAAATGGAAATCAACCAACCAATGAGACAGACAGACAGACAGAGATTCACTTGCCCAAGTGTTCTGTCCTGTCCTCTGAATCCGCTTCCAAGTCGCAAGACGCTGTGAGCTCCAAGTCCACGCAGAGTCCGCCAAACGCTCCGGCCGCTGATCCGCTCCGCGAAGATCTGAGTACAGGCCAGCCAGGGTGGGTTTCAATAGCCTCGGGCGCAGCCTAGCAGCGGAAAGGGCGGAGCTTCACTCCTCCTTTCCATCAGTCACCCCCAACTTTCCCAGGCTACACCTCCTAAGAAACTGTTCTCCTGCGTTGATTCCATGCGCCACCTTGGGGTCAATCTAAGAACTTACAAGTTTTCTTGGCCAGATATATTAGGAATTGTATACACTGAAACACTGAAAAACAACTAGTGGTTCCGTGGTTCCCACGTTGTGGTTTTCACACCAGCAGCACCCTTGCCACAATCAAACCCCGGAGATGCACAGATCTGTGTTGTAACAAGACCTCCCCCTGACCCTGACGCATGGCAGTTTAAGAAGTCTTTCCGTGTAAGCGAAAAGACTTTGAAGAAAAGGTGGAGATATGCGTTGTATAAACATTCTTTTGCTCTGGAACCACGTAGAGACTTGGGAGCCAGTTGGGTGGAGCATTCGTTGGATGAGGGTGCTCGGGTGAGGAATATCAAGGTGTGGCTCCAGATAATCCAATCATCTAATTAAGATTATAGTTATGCTCATCGGTTTTAAAATTCCATTTGGGTAAATTATTTAAGTCAGACTGAGAATGGCAAAGCCTCAACCCCAAATTCCAGGGAGGGTTGAGAGCCTCAGGTGGAGTTGATCACCAATAGCCTATGGTTTAACCCATCATGCCTATAGAATGAGGTCTCCATAAAAACCCAAAAGGACTGGGTTCAGAGAGCTTCTGGATAACTCTTCCCGGAAGGTAGTGCGCCCCTTCCCACATGCCGGGCCCCACATTTATCTCTCAACTTTTTGCAATGTCCGCTAAAATACAAAGGCAAGTGTAAGTGTTTCCCTGCGTGCTGTGAGCTCTTCCAGCAAATGAATGCAACTAAATCTGGGAGTGGTGGCAACCTGATTTATAGCCAGTTGCTGAGAAGCACAGGTAAAACAACGTAGGGCTCCCCATTGTTATTAGTGTGGGAGGCCTGTCTGGCGGGACTCGGCCCTTTGGAATCTAATGCTATGTCCCGGTAGATAGCGTCACCATTGAATTAGAAGACACACATATGTTGAGAATAATCTTTCTGGTCATTTGCTGCATGTCTTATTTACAATATGTAATCAAATTCTTTCTCCTGACCTTATGGCACCTGGGTTGAGAACCAAGATTTGAACCAAACATTGGTCGGTCACTTTCTGAGTTTGAAACTTTATTATGCCTTTAGCGTTTTGCTATTGCTTTTTCGTTTTCTTTTGTTTCGTTTCGTTTCTAAGTTCTGGGGTATATGTGCAGGATGTGCAGATTTATTACTAAGGTAAACGTGTGCCATGGTGGTTTGCTGCACCTGTCAACCCATCACCGAGGTATTAAGCCCAGCATGCAGTAGCTGTTTTTCCTAACGCTCTGCCTCCCGAAAGGCCCCAGTGTGTGTTGTTCCCCTTCCTGTGTCCATGTGATCTCATTTTTCAGCTCCCATTATAAGTGAGAATGTGGCGCTTGGTTTTCTTTCCCTGGATTAGTTTGCTGAGGATAATGACCACACATCACCACTGTTTTTGTTTTTTAGTATAAAGAGTAGTATTTTATTGAATAAGATTTGCTCACAGAAAAATAAGCTTAAATCTACAATGAATGCCAGACTCTACAGCAGAAAGCAATTTTCCCACTTTTCCACACACAATGGTTCCTACTAATTGAAAAAAAGCCATAACATTTCATTCACAAATGTACTACTCTGTCTCAAAACATCTCACATAATCATGCACTGTACTAAAGCCATTAGATCAGTTCTTCAGTCAGGTTAAAGAAGTAGCCCTCTAATGACTGACATTTATTGTGCTATCAATATCCACTCCCAATCAGTCTGCCATTGTTAATGGTGTACAGCATTACTGAATACAATGGAATTGATGACGCCCATATCCACGGACAGACCGTGACTTATGATGGTTTGATTTGTGATTCTTCAACGTTATGATGGGTTTATTGGATTATTAGATGCGTTTCTGAGTTACACTGGGTTTATGAGTATGCGACCCTATACTCCAGAAACAGCTGTATAAGGAAAAACAGGTGTACCTAATAAAAATATGCTTAGTGACTTGGGATAAACCAATAGATGTTCACAACTGATGGAGAGACGTGAAAGCGAGATAGAGGTAAATAGTTACAGTAACACAATTTTCCTGCACGTGTCGAGGATTTCCCCCAAAAAACGCAGAATTTGGGATGCACCTAAGGCATATGAAAGAGAGAGGGCAGAAGGAGTAAGAGAGACATAGGAGGAAGGAAGGAAGAAAGGAAGGAAGGAAGGAAGGAAGGAAGGAAGGTAGGAAGGTAGGAAGGAAGGAAGGAAGGAAGGAAGGAAGGAAGGGAGGAAAGAAGGACGAAAGGAAGGAGAAAACACCGGTGTTACTAAAACCCCCCCATAAAAATGGATTCCCCCTGTGGGTAAGCCTACAATGAGGATGAATCTTGAAAATATTGTGCTACGTGTTATGTCAGTCATAACAGCTCACCTATTGTGCAATTCCGTTTATAGGAAATGTCCACAATATGGAAATCTATGCATATGGGATTGATCGCACTAGGTAGTTGCTACCTAGGGCTGAGGGTCAGGGAGAGGGTTTGAGACAGAATGAGGAGTGACTAATGTCTACAGGGTTCTTCTCTGGTCGGGGGTGATAAGACGTTCTACAATGGATTGCGGATTAAAATTGAATGTGCACAGCCACAGGTATACTAAAAGCCACTCAATTCATAACTTTTAATGGGGGAATCTTACGTGGCGCACTCTCATGGACACCACGGCAGACATAGTGAGAGAGAAAAAGGTGAGTAAATATCTGAAACGGAGGCAGAAACAGAGAGAATGCAAAGCCCTGTGAATGGAAGGGAGAGCGAAAAGGGAAAATGGTCCTATTTACAAATGACAGATGTGAAACTGGGGTTCACATCAACAGTGTCACTGTCAGGAAGGAGGGTCATGCTAGCCATGTCACCGGTAGTGTGGCCCGCAGGGACGCCGACCTGCTGGAGCGTCGTGCCAGCATGGGCTCTGGCAGCCACGTGGGCCAGCAGGAGGGTCCCGCTGCACAGCTGTGGGGTGAGGATAGCCTGGGTGGTGATATCGGCCATTACAGGGGCCTCTTCTGCTGGCAAGAGTGTGACAGTAGCAAGTAGATGGACAGGCCTGCGTGTGAGGACGGAATGCAGGAGGGGCTCTTGTGCGGCTGGGTGTGGGGCCCTCACGGGAACCGTGGAGAAATGGCCAGGTAACTGCGTCATGTGGGCTAGTAGATTGGCCAGGGCTTCGAACTGAAGGACAATAACGGGGAGTAGCTGTCAGGCCCTGGGAGTGTCTGAGTGTAAGTGGAGATGGGTTTGGGGTCACTGAGGGATGCGTGGGAGCCATCCCTGTATAGGTACAGGTCATAGGGAGATAGTCTCGTGAGGCCTGTGAGTGTCTAGGGTTGTCCTGGGTGCCTGGGGCTGACTGTGGCAGAGATCTGGGGAAGGCTGGAGAGAAGCTGGGAGACCCAGGAGAGTCCCTGCAGGCAGGGGGCGAAGAGGTGAAAGAAATGGGGGAGGGTTGCAGTAAGGTCCGTGAGTTTGTAGGTGATTCCTGGGTGCGGGAAGCTGACTCCAGGTGAAATCTGGAGATGGTCGGAGAGTAGCTGAGAGAGACAGAAGAGTCCCTGAGGGCTGGGGGTGAGAACATGAGGGAGACTGGGGAGTAAGTCAGTGAAATTCGTGAGTTCGGTGGTGTATCGTGGGTGCCTGGAACTGACTCCAGCTGGAATCTAGAGAAGTTTTGAGAGTAGCTGAAAGAGACACAAGAGTCCCTGTGGGCTGAGGGCAAAGACCTGAGAGAGACCAGGGAGGACCTCAGTGAAGTCTGTGAGTCTGTAGGTGATTCCGGAGTGTGGGAGGCTGACTCCCGCTGAAATCTGGGCGTGGTGGGAGAGTAGCTGGGACAGACAGGAGAGTCCCAGGGAGCTGGGGGTGAAGACATGAGAGAGACCGGGGAGTAACTCAGTGAAACTGCTGAGTTTGGTGGTGATACCTGGGTGCCTGGAACTGACTCCCGCTGAAATGTGGGCATGGTTGGAGAGTAGCTGGGACACACAGGAGAGTCCCTGAGGGCTGGGGGTGAAGACATGAGAGAGACCGGGGAGTAACTGAGTGAAACTGGTGAGTTTGGTGGTGACTCCGGGGTGCCTGGAACTGACTCCAGCTGAAATGTGGGCGTGGTTGGAGAGTAGCTGGGACAGACAGGAGAGTCCCTGAGGGCTGGTGAAGGCGTGAGAGAGACTGGAGTGTACTTGAGTGAAATTGGTGAGTTTGATGGTGATTCCTGGGTGCCTGGAACCGACTCCCGCTGAAGTGTGGGCGTGGTTGGAGAGTAGCTGGGACACACAGGAGAGTCCCTGAGGGTTGGAGATAAAGACGTGCTAGAGACTGAGGAGTAACTGAGTGAAATCGGTGAGTTTGGTGGTGATTCCGGGGTGCCTGGAACTGACTCCAGCTGAAATGTGGGCATGGTTGGAGAGTAGCTGGGACCGACCGGAGAGTCCCTGAGGGATGGTGAAGACATGAGAGAGACTGGGGAGTAACGCAGTGAAATTGGTGAGTCTGGTGGTGATTTCTGGGTGCCTGCAACGGACTCCCGCTGAAGTGTGGGCGTGTTTGGAGAGTAGCTGTGACAGACAGGCGAGTCCCTGAGGGTTGGAGATAAAGACGTGCTAGAGACTGGGGAGTAACTCAGTGAAAGTGGTGGGCTTGGTGGTGATCCCTGGGTTCCTGGAACTGACCCGCGCTGAAATGTGGGCGTGGTTGGAGAGTAGCTGGGACAGACTGGAGGGTCCGTGTTTGGAGAGTAGCTGGGAGACACAGGAGACCCCCCGAGAGCTGGGGGTGAGCTGCTGGGTGATGGCAGTAAGAACATGTGGTATATTACTGATGAACGTGGTGACTCTGAGGAATCCTCAGAGGAGGACACGGGAGAGCCAAATGGCTTCATTAATTGCCCATCACGGTGAGGACAGGGAAATGGGAGCTTGTGGGATTCTGGTGATGACAGAGGTGAGTGTGGTGAAGCCCTAGGGGATGGTGAATGGTAGCTCCGGATCCCTGGTGGGGAGCTTCCCCTTAAGCCTGAGTTTCTGAGAGGGGAGAGGGAGAAGCTGGGTGAGGCTCGCATGGACCTTGGGGAGTCCGGGCTGGGGGACTGTTCATAAGAAGAGCCAGACAAGACCCTACTGTTCTTAGGTGCAGACATGATTAGGAACCCTGCAGCTCCCAGGGCCCCTTCTCATTTTCTAACTCGCAGAAGTAAGTAGAGTGTGTGCGTGCATGTGTGTGTGTGTGTGTGTGTGTTTGTGTGTGTGCGGTGTGAGGTATGTGCCCCTTAAGAAAATGGAAATCAACCAACCAATGAGACAGACAGACAGACAGAGATTCACTTGCCCAAGTGTTCTGTCCTGTCCTCTGAATCCGCTTCCAAGTCGCAAGACGCTGTGAGCTCCAAGTCCACGCAGAGTCCGCCAAACGCTCCGGCCGCTGATCCGCTCCGCGAAGATCTGAGTACAGGCCAGCCAGGGTGGGTTTCAATAGCCTCGGGCGCAGCCTAGCAGCGGAAAGGGCGGAGCTTCACTCCTCCTTTCCATCAGTCACCCCCAACTTTCCCAGGCTACACCTCCTAAGAAACTGTTCTCCTGCGTTGATTCCATGCGCCACCTTGGGGTCAATCTAAGAACTTACAAGTTTTCTTGGCCAGATATATTAGGAATTGTATACACTGAAACACTGAAAAACAACTAGTGGTTCCGTGGTTCCCACGTTGTGGTTTTCACACCAGCAGCACCCTTGCCACAATCAAACCCCGGAGATGCACAGATCTGTGTTGTAACAAGACCTCCCCCTGACCCTGACGCATGGCAGTTTAAGAAGTCTTTCCGTGTAAGCGAAAAGACTTTGAAGAAAAGGTGGAGATATGCGTTGTATAAACATTCTTTTGCTCTGGAACCACGTAGAGACTTGGGAGCCAGTTGGGTGGAGCATTCGTTGGATGAGGGTGCTCGGGTGAGGAATATCAAGGTGTGGCTCCAGATAATCCAATCATCTAATTAAGATTATAGTTATGCTCATCGGTTTTAAAATTCCATTTGGGTAAATTATTTAAGTCAGACTGAGAATGGCAAAGCCTCAACCCCAAATTCCAGGGAGGGTTGAGAGCCTCAGGTGGAGTTGATCACCAATAGCCTATGGTTTAACCCATCATGCCTATAGAATGAGGTCTCCATAAAAACCCAAAAGGACTGGGTTCAGAGAGCTTCTGGATAACTCTTCCCGGAAGGTAGTGCGCCCCTTCCCACATGCCGGGCCCCACATTTATCTCTCAACTTTTTGCAATGTCCGCTAAAATACAAAGGCAAGTGTAAGTGTTTCCCTGCGTGCTGTGAGCTCTTCCAGCAAATGAATGCAACTAAATCTGGGAGTGGTGGCAACCTGATTTATAGCCAGTTGCTGAGAAGCACAGGTAAAACAACGTAGGGCTCCCCATTGTTATTAGTGTGGGAGGCCTGTCTGGCGGGACTCGGCCCTTTGGAATCTAATGCTATGTCCCGGTAGATAGCGTCACCATTGAATTAGAAGACACACATATGTTGAGAATAATCTTTCTGGTCATTTGCTGCATGTCTTATTTACAATATGTAATCAAATTCTTTCTCCTGACCTTATGGCACCTGGGTTGAGAACCAAGATTTGAACCAAACATTGGTCGGTCACTTTCTGAGTTTGAAACTTTATTATGCCTTTAGCGTTTTGCTATTGCTTTTTCGTTTTCTTTTGTTTCGTTTCGTTTCTAAGTTCTGGGGTATATGTGCAGGATGTGCAGATTTATTACTAAGGTAAACGTGTGCCATGGTGGTTTGCTGCACCTGTCAACCCATCACCGAGGTATTAAGCCCAGCATGCAGTAGCTGTTTTTCCTAACGCTCTGCCTCCCGAAAGGCCCCAGTGTGTGTTGTTCCCCTTCCTGTGTCCATGTGATCTCATTTTTCAGCTCCCATTATAAGTGAGAATGTGGCGCTTGGTTTTCTTTCCCTGGATTAGTTTGCTGAGGATAATGACCACACATCACCACTGTTTTTGTTTTTTAGTATAAAGAGTAGTATTTTATTGAATAAGATTTGCTCACAGAAAAATAAGCTTAAATCTACAATGAATGCCAGACTCTACAGCAGAAAGCAATTTTCCCACTTTTCCACACACAATGGTTCCTACTAATTGAAAAAAAGCCATAACATTTCATTCACAAATGTACTACTCTGTCTCAAAACATCTCACATAATCATGCACTGTACTAAAGCCATTAGATCAGTTCTTCAGTCAGGTTAAAGAAGTAGCCCTCTAATGACTGACATTTATTGTGCTATCAATATCCACTCCCAATCAGTCTGCCATTGTTAATGGTGTACAGCATTACTGAATACAATGGAATTGATGACGCCCATATCCACGGACAGACCGTGACTTATGATGGTTTGATTTGTGATTCTTCAACGTTATGATGGGTTTATTGGATTATTAGATGCGTTTCTGAGTTACACTGGGTTTATGAGTATGCGACCCTATACTCCAGAAACAGCTGTATAAGGAAAAACAGGTGTACCTAATAAAAATATGCTTAGTGACTTGGGATAAACCAATAGATGTTCACAACTGATGGAGAGACGTGAAAGCGAGATAGAGGTAAATAGTTACAGTAACACAATTTTCCTGCACGTGTCGAGGATTTCCCCCAAAAAACGCAGAATTTGGGATGCACCTAAGGCATATGAAAGAGAGAGGGCAGAAGGAGTAAGAGAGACATAGGAGGAAGGAAGGAAGAAAGGAAGGAAGGAAGGAAGGAAGGAAGGAAGGTAGGAAGGTAGGAAGGAAGGAAGGAAGGAAGGAAGGAAGGAAGGGAGGAAAGAAGGACGAAAGGAAGGAGAAAACACCGGTGTTACTAAAACCCCCCCATAAAAATGGATTCCCCCTGTGGGTAAGCCTACAATGAGGATGAATCTTGAAAATATTGTGCTACGTGTTATGTCAGTCATAACAGCTCACCTATTGTGCAATTCCGTTTATAGGAAATGTCCACAATATGGAAATCTATGCATATGGGATTGATCGCACTAGGTAGTTGCTACCTAGGGCTGAGGGTCAGGGAGAGGGTTTGAGACAGAATGAGGAGTGACTAATGTCTACAGGGTTCTTCTCTGGTCGGGGGTGATAAGACGTTCTACAATGGATTGCGGATTAAAATTGAATGTGCACAGCCACAGGTATACTAAAAGCCACTCAATTCATAACTTTTAATGGGGGAATCTTACGTGGCGCACTCTCATGGACACCACGGCAGACATAGTGAGAGAGAAAAAGGTGAGTAAATATCTGAAACGGAGGCAGAAACAGAGAGAATGCAAAGCCCTGTGAATGGAAGGGAGAGCGAAAAGGGAAAATGGTCCTATTTACAAATGACAGATGTGAAACTGGGGTTCACATCAACAGTGTCACTGTCAGGAAGGAGGGTCATGCTAGCCATGTCACCGGTAGTGTGGCCCGCAGGGACGCCGACCTGCTGGAGCGTCGTGCCAGCATGGGCTCTGGCAGCCACGTGGGCCAGCAGGAGGGTCCCGCTGCACAGCTGTGGGGTGAGGATAGCCTGGGTGGTGATATCGGCCATTACAGGGGCCTCTTCTGCTGGCAAGAGTGTGACAGTAGCAAGTAGATGGACAGGCCTGCGTGTGAGGACGGAATGCAGGAGGGGCTCTTGTGCGGCTGGGTGTGGGGCCCTCACGGGAACCGTGGAGAAATGGCCAGGTAACTGCGTCATGTGGGCTAGTAGATTGGCCAGGGCTTCGAACTGAAGGACAATAACGGGGAGTAGCTGTCAGGCCCTGGGAGTGTCTGAGTGTAAGTGGAGATGGGTTTGGGGTCACTGAGGGATGCGTGGGAGCCATCCCTGTATAGGTACAGGTCATAGGGAGATAGTCTCGTGAGGCCTGTGAGTGTCTAGGGTTGTCCTGGGTGCCTGGGGCTGACTGTGGCAGAGATCTGGGGAAGGCTGGAGAGAAGCTGGGAGACCCAGGAGAGTCCCTGCAGGCAGGGGGCGAAGAGGTGAAAGAAATGGGGGAGGGTTGCAGTAAGGTCCGTGAGTTTGTAGGTGATTCCTGGGTGCGGGAAGCTGACTCCAGGTGAAATCTGGAGATGGTCGGAGAGTAGCTGAGAGAGACAGAAGAGTCCCTGAGGGCTGGGGGTGAGAACATGAGGGAGACTGGGGAGTAAGTCAGTGAAATTCGTGAGTTCGGTGGTGTATCGTGGGTGCCTGGAACTGACTCCAGCTGGAATCTAGAGAAGTTTTGAGAGTAGCTGAAAGAGACACAAGAGTCCCTGTGGGCTGAGGGCAAAGACCTGAGAGAGACCAGGGAGGACCTCAGTGAAGTCTGTGAGTCTGTAGGTGATTCCGGAGTGTGGGAGGCTGACTCCCGCTGAAATCTGGGCGTGGTGGGAGAGTAGCTGGGACAGACAGGAGAGTCCCAGGGAGCTGGGGGTGAAGACATGAGAGAGACCGGGGAGTAACTCAGTGAAACTGCTGAGTTTGGTGGTGATACCTGGGTGCCTGGAACTGACTCCCGCTGAAATGTGGGCATGGTTGGAGAGTAGCTGGGACACACAGGAGAGTCCCTGAGGGCTGGGGGTGAAGACATGAGAGAGACCGGGGAGTAACTGAGTGAAACTGGTGAGTTTGGTGGTGACTCCGGGGTGCCTGGAACTGACTCCAGCTGAAATGTGGGCGTGGTTGGAGAGTAGCTGGGACAGACAGGAGAGTCCCTGAGGGCTGGTGAAGGCGTGAGAGAGACTGGAGTGTACTTGAGTGAAATTGGTGAGTTTGATGGTGATTCCTGGGTGCCTGGAACCGACTCCCGCTGAAGTGTGGGCGTGGTTGGAGAGTAGCTGGGACACACAGGAGAGTCCCTGAGGGTTGGAGATAAAGACGTGCTAGAGACTGAGGAGTAACTGAGTGAAATCGGTGAGTTTGGTGGTGATTCCGGGGTGCCTGGAACTGACTCCAGCTGAAATGTGGGCATGGTTGGAGAGTAGCTGGGACCGACCGGAGAGTCCCTGAGGGATGGTGAAGACATGAGAGAGACTGGGGAGTAACGCAGTGAAATTGGTGAGTCTGGTGGTGATTTCTGGGTGCCTGCAACGGACTCCCGCTGAAGTGTGGGCGTGTTTGGAGAGTAGCTGTGACAGACAGGCGAGTCCCTGAGGGTTGGAGATAAAGACGTGCTAGAGACTGGGGAGTAACTCAGTGAAAGTGGTGGGCTTGGTGGTGATCCCTGGGTTCCTGGAACTGACCCGCGCTGAAATGTGGGCGTGGTTGGAGAGTAGCTGGGACAGACTGGAGGGTCCGTGTTTGGAGAGTAGCTGGGAGACACAGGAGACCCCCCGAGAGCTGGGGGTGAGCTGCTGGGTGATGGCAGTAAGAACATGTGGTATATTACTGATGAACGTGGTGACTCTGAGGAATCCTCAGAGGAGGACACGGGAGAGCCAAATGGCTTCATTAATTGCCCATCACGGTGAGGACAGGGAAATGGGAGCTTGTGGGATTCTGGTGATGACAGAGGTGAGTGTGGTGAAGCCCTAGGGGATGGTGAATGGTAGCTCCGGATCCCTGGTGGGGAGCTTCCCCTTAAGCCTGAGTTTCTGAGAGGGGAGAGGGAGAAGCTGGGTGAGGCTCGCATGGACCTTGGGGAGTCCGGGCTGGGGGACTGTTCATAAGAAGAGCCAGACAAGACCCTACTGTTCTTAGGTGCAGACATGATTAGGAACCCTGCAGCTCCCAGGGCCCCTTCTCATTTTCTAACTCGCAGAAGTAAGTAGAGTGTGTGCGTGCATGTGTGTGTGTGTGTGTGTGTGTTTGTGTGTGTGCGGTGTGAGGTATGTGCCCCTTAAGAAAATGGAAATCAACCAACCAATGAGACAGACAGACAGACAGAGATTCACTTGCCCAAGTGTTCTGTCCTGTCCTCTGAATCCGCTTCCAAGTCGCAAGACGCTGTGAGCTCCAAGTCCACGCAGAGTCCGCCAAACGCTCCGGCCGCTGATCCGCTCCGCGAAGATCTGAGTACAGGCCAGCCAGGGTGGGTTTCAATAGCCTCGGGCGCAGCCTAGCAGCGGAAAGGGCGGAGCTTCACTCCTCCTTTCCATCAGTCACCCCCAACTTTCCCAGGCTACACCTCCTAAGAAACTGTTCTCCTGCGTTGATTCCATGCGCCACCTTGGGGTCAATCTAAGAACTTACAAGTTTTCTTGGCCAGATATATTAGGAATTGTATACACTGAAACACTGAAAAACAACTAGTGGTTCCGTGGTTCCCACGTTGTGGTTTTCACACCAGCAGCACCCTTGCCACAATCAAACCCCGGAGATGCACAGATCTGTGTTGTAACAAGACCTCCCCCTGACCCTGACGCATGGCAGTTTAAGAAGTCTTTCCGTGTAAGCGAAAAGACTTTGAAGAAAAGGTGGAGATATGCGTTGTATAAACATTCTTTTGCTCTGGAACCACGTAGAGACTTGGGAGCCAGTTGGGTGGAGCATTCGTTGGATGAGGGTGCTCGGGTGAGGAATATCAAGGTGTGGCTCCAGATAATCCAATCATCTAATTAAGATTATAGTTATGCTCATCGGTTTTAAAATTCCATTTGGGTAAATTATTTAAGTCAGACTGAGAATGGCAAAGCCTCAACCCCAAATTCCAGGGAGGGTTGAGAGCCTCAGGTGGAGTTGATCACCAATAGCCTATGGTTTAACCCATCATGCCTATAGAATGAGGTCTCCATAAAAACCCAAAAGGACTGGGTTCAGAGAGCTTCTGGATAACTCTTCCCGGAAGGTAGTGCGCCCCTTCCCACATGCCGGGCCCCACATTTATCTCTCAACTTTTTGCAATGTCCGCTAAAATACAAAGGCAAGTGTAAGTGTTTCCCTGCGTGCTGTGAGCTCTTCCAGCAAATGAATGCAACTAAATCTGGGAGTGGTGGCAACCTGATTTATAGCCAGTTGCTGAGAAGCACAGGTAAAACAACGTAGGGCTCCCCATTGTTATTAGTGTGGGAGGCCTGTCTGGCGGGACTCGGCCCTTTGGAATCTAATGCTATGTCCCGGTAGATAGCGTCACCATTGAATTAGAAGACACACATATGTTGAGAATAATCTTTCTGGTCATTTGCTGCATGTCTTATTTACAATATGTAATCAAATTCTTTCTCCTGACCTTATGGCACCTGGGTTGAGAACCAAGATTTGAACCAAACATTGGTCGGTCACTTTCTGAGTTTGAAACTTTATTATGCCTTTAGCGTTTTGCTATTGCTTTTTCGTTTTCTTTTGTTTCGTTTCGTTTCTAAGTTCTGGGGTATATGTGCAGGATGTGCAGATTTATTACTAAGGTAAACGTGTGCCATGGTGGTTTGCTGCACCTGTCAACCCATCACCGAGGTATTAAGCCCAGCATGCAGTAGCTGTTTTTCCTAACGCTCTGCCTCCCGAAAGGCCCCAGTGTGTGTTGTTCCCCTTCCTGTGTCCATGTGATCTCATTTTTCAGCTCCCATTATAAGTGAGAATGTGGCGCTTGGTTTTCTTTCCCTGGATTAGTTTGCTGAGGATAATGACCACACATCACCACTGTTTTTGTTTTTTAGTATAAAGAGTAGTATTTTATTGAATAAGATTTGCTCACAGAAAAATAAGCTTAAATCTACAATGAATGCCAGACTCTACAGCAGAAAGCAATTTTCCCACTTTTCCACACACAATGGTTCCTACTAATTGAAAAAAAGCCATAACATTTCATTCACAAATGTACTACTCTGTCTCAAAACATCTCACATAATCATGCACTGTACTAAAGCCATTAGATCAGTTCTTCAGTCAGGTTAAAGAAGTAGCCCTCTAATGACTGACATTTATTGTGCTATCAATATCCACTCCCAATCAGTCTGCCATTGTTAATGGTGTACAGCATTACTGAATACAATGGAATTGATGACGCCCATATCCACGGACAGACCGTGACTTATGATGGTTTGATTTGTGATTCTTCAACGTTATGATGGGTTTATTGGATTATTAGATGCGTTTCTGAGTTACACTGGGTTTATGAGTATGCGACCCTATACTCCAGAAACAGCTGTATAAGGAAAAACAGGTGTACCTAATAAAAATATGCTTAGTGACTTGGGATAAACCAATAGATGTTCACAACTGATGGAGAGACGTGAAAGCGAGATAGAGGTAAATAGTTACAGTAACACAATTTTCCTGCACGTGTCGAGGATTTCCCCCAAAAAACGCAGAATTTGGGATGCACCTAAGGCATATGAAAGAGAGAGGGCAGAAGGAGTAAGAGAGACATAGGAGGAAGGAAGGAAGAAAGGAAGGAAGGAAGGAAGGAAGGAAGGAAGGTAGGAAGGTAGGAAGGAAGGAAGGAAGGAAGGAAGGAAGGAAGGGAGGAAAGAAGGACGAAAGGAAGGAGAAAACACCGGTGTTACTAAAACCCCCCCATAAAAATGGATTCCCCCTGTGGGTAAGCCTACAATGAGGATGAATCTTGAAAATATTGTGCTACGTGTTATGTCAGTCATAACAGCTCACCTATTGTGCAATTCCGTTTATAGGAAATGTCCACAATATGGAAATCTATGCATATGGGATTGATCGCACTAGGTAGTTGCTACCTAGGGCTGAGGGTCAGGGAGAGGGTTTGAGACAGAATGAGGAGTGACTAATGTCTACAGGGTTCTTCTCTGGTCGGGGGTGATAAGACGTTCTACAATGGATTGCGGATTAAAATTGAATGTGCACAGCCACAGGTATACTAAAAGCCACTCAATTCATAACTTTTAATGGGGGAATCTTACGTGGCGCACTCTCATGGACACCACGGCAGACATAGTGAGAGAGAAAAAGGTGAGTAAATATCTGAAACGGAGGCAGAAACAGAGAGAATGCAAAGCCCTGTGAATGGAAGGGAGAGCGAAAAGGGAAAATGGTCCTATTTACAAATGACAGATGTGAAACTGGGGTTCACATCAACAGTGTCACTGTCAGGAAGGAGGGTCATGCTAGCCATGTCACCGGTAGTGTGGCCCGCAGGGACGCCGACCTGCTGGAGCGTCGTGCCAGCATGGGCTCTGGCAGCCACGTGGGCCAGCAGGAGGGTCCCGCTGCACAGCTGTGGGGTGAGGATAGCCTGGGTGGTGATATCGGCCATTACAGGGGCCTCTTCTGCTGGCAAGAGTGTGACAGTAGCAAGTAGATGGACAGGCCTGCGTGTGAGGACGGAATGCAGGAGGGGCTCTTGTGCGGCTGGGTGTGGGGCCCTCACGGGAACCGTGGAGAAATGGCCAGGTAACTGCGTCATGTGGGCTAGTAGATTGGCCAGGGCTTCGAACTGAAGGACAATAACGGGGAGTAGCTGTCAGGCCCTGGGAGTGTCTGAGTGTAAGTGGAGATGGGTTTGGGGTCACTGAGGGATGCGTGGGAGCCATCCCTGTATAGGTACAGGTCATAGGGAGATAGTCTCGTGAGGCCTGTGAGTGTCTAGGGTTGTCCTGGGTGCCTGGGGCTGACTGTGGCAGAGATCTGGGGAAGGCTGGAGAGAAGCTGGGAGACCCAGGAGAGTCCCTGCAGGCAGGGGGCGAAGAGGTGAAAGAAATGGGGGAGGGTTGCAGTAAGGTCCGTGAGTTTGTAGGTGATTCCTGGGTGCGGGAAGCTGACTCCAGGTGAAATCTGGAGATGGTCGGAGAGTAGCTGAGAGAGACAGAAGAGTCCCTGAGGGCTGGGGGTGAGAACATGAGGGAGACTGGGGAGTAAGTCAGTGAAATTCGTGAGTTCGGTGGTGTATCGTGGGTGCCTGGAACTGACTCCAGCTGGAATCTAGAGAAGTTTTGAGAGTAGCTGAAAGAGACACAAGAGTCCCTGTGGGCTGAGGGCAAAGACCTGAGAGAGACCAGGGAGGACCTCAGTGAAGTCTGTGAGTCTGTAGGTGATTCCGGAGTGTGGGAGGCTGACTCCCGCTGAAATCTGGGCGTGGTGGGAGAGTAGCTGGGACAGACAGGAGAGTCCCAGGGAGCTGGGGGTGAAGACATGAGAGAGACCGGGGAGTAACTCAGTGAAACTGCTGAGTTTGGTGGTGATACCTGGGTGCCTGGAACTGACTCCCGCTGAAATGTGGGCATGGTTGGAGAGTAGCTGGGACACACAGGAGAGTCCCTGAGGGCTGGGGGTGAAGACATGAGAGAGACCGGGGAGTAACTGAGTGAAACTGGTGAGTTTGGTGGTGACTCCGGGGTGCCTGGAACTGACTCCAGCTGAAATGTGGGCGTGGTTGGAGAGTAGCTGGGACAGACAGGAGAGTCCCTGAGGGCTGGTGAAGGCGTGAGAGAGACTGGAGTGTACTTGAGTGAAATTGGTGAGTTTGATGGTGATTCCTGGGTGCCTGGAACCGACTCCCGCTGAAGTGTGGGCGTGGTTGGAGAGTAGCTGGGACACACAGGAGAGTCCCTGAGGGTTGGAGATAAAGACGTGCTAGAGACTGAGGAGTAACTGAGTGAAATCGGTGAGTTTGGTGGTGATTCCGGGGTGCCTGGAACTGACTCCAGCTGAAATGTGGGCATGGTTGGAGAGTAGCTGGGACCGACCGGAGAGTCCCTGAGGGATGGTGAAGACATGAGAGAGACTGGGGAGTAACGCAGTGAAATTGGTGAGTCTGGTGGTGATTTCTGGGTGCCTGCAACGGACTCCCGCTGAAGTGTGGGCGTGTTTGGAGAGTAGCTGTGACAGACAGGCGAGTCCCTGAGGGTTGGAGATAAAGACGTGCTAGAGACTGGGGAGTAACTCAGTGAAAGTGGTGGGCTTGGTGGTGATCCCTGGGTTCCTGGAACTGACCCGCGCTGAAATGTGGGCGTGGTTGGAGAGTAGCTGGGACAGACTGGAGGGTCCGTGTTTGGAGAGTAGCTGGGAGACACAGGAGACCCCCCGAGAGCTGGGGGTGAGCTGCTGGGTGATGGCAGTAAGAACATGTGGTATATTACTGATGAACGTGGTGACTCTGAGGAATCCTCAGAGGAGGACACGGGAGAGCCAAATGGCTTCATTAATTGCCCATCACGGTGAGGACAGGGAAATGGGAGCTTGTGGGATTCTGGTGATGACAGAGGTGAGTGTGGTGAAGCCCTAGGGGATGGTGAATGGTAGCTCCGGATCCCTGGTGGGGAGCTTCCCCTTAAGCCTGAGTTTCTGAGAGGGGAGAGGGAGAAGCTGGGTGAGGCTCGCATGGACCTTGGGGAGTCCGGGCTGGGGGACTGTTCATAAGAAGAGCCAGACAAGACCCTACTGTTCTTAGGTGCAGACATGATTAGGAACCCTGCAGCTCCCAGGGCCCCTTCTCATTTTCTAACTCGCAGAAGTAAGTAGAGTGTGTGCGTGCATGTGTGTGTGTGTGTGTGTGTGTTTGTGTGTGTGCGGTGTGAGGTATGTGCCCCTTAAGAAAATGGAAATCAACCAACCAATGAGACAGACAGACAGACAGAGATTCACTTGCCCAAGTGTTCTGTCCTGTCCTCTGAATCCGCTTCCAAGTCGCAAGACGCTGTGAGCTCCAAGTCCACGCAGAGTCCGCCAAACGCTCCGGCCGCTGATCCGCTCCGCGAAGATCTGAGTACAGGCCAGCCAGGGTGGGTTTCAATAGCCTCGGGCGCAGCCTAGCAGCGGAAAGGGCGGAGCTTCACTCCTCCTTTCCATCAGTCACCCCCAACTTTCCCAGGCTACACCTCCTAAGAAACTGTTCTCCTGCGTTGATTCCATGCGCCACCTTGGGGTCAATCTAAGAACTTACAAGTTTTCTTGGCCAGATATATTAGGAATTGTATACACTGAAACACTGAAAAACAACTAGTGGTTCCGTGGTTCCCACGTTGTGGTTTTCACACCAGCAGCACCCTTGCCACAATCAAACCCCGGAGATGCACAGATCTGTGTTGTAACAAGACCTCCCCCTGACCCTGACGCATGGCAGTTTAAGAAGTCTTTCCGTGTAAGCGAAAAGACTTTGAAGAAAAGGTGGAGATATGCGTTGTATAAACATTCTTTTGCTCTGGAACCACGTAGAGACTTGGGAGCCAGTTGGGTGGAGCATTCGTTGGATGAGGGTGCTCGGGTGAGGAATATCAAGGTGTGGCTCCAGATAATCCAATCATCTAATTAAGATTATAGTTATGCTCATCGGTTTTAAAATTCCATTTGGGTAAATTATTTAAGTCAGACTGAGAATGGCAAAGCCTCAACCCCAAATTCCAGGGAGGGTTGAGAGCCTCAGGTGGAGTTGATCACCAATAGCCTATGGTTTAACCCATCATGCCTATAGAATGAGGTCTCCATAAAAACCCAAAAGGACTGGGTTCAGAGAGCTTCTGGATAACTCTTCCCGGAAGGTAGTGCGCCCCTTCCCACATGCCGGGCCCCACATTTATCTCTCAACTTTTTGCAATGTCCGCTAAAATACAAAGGCAAGTGTAAGTGTTTCCCTGCGTGCTGTGAGCTCTTCCAGCAAATGAATGCAACTAAATCTGGGAGTGGTGGCAACCTGATTTATAGCCAGTTGCTGAGAAGCACAGGTAAAACAACGTAGGGCTCCCCATTGTTATTAGTGTGGGAGGCCTGTCTGGCGGGACTCGGCCCTTTGGAATCTAATGCTATGTCCCGGTAGATAGCGTCACCATTGAATTAGAAGACACACATATGTTGAGAATAATCTTTCTGGTCATTTGCTGCATGTCTTATTTACAATATGTAATCAAATTCTTTCTCCTGACCTTATGGCACCTGGGTTGAGAACCAAGATTTGAACCAAACATTGGTCGGTCACTTTCTGAGTTTGAAACTTTATTATGCCTTTAGCGTTTTGCTATTGCTTTTTCGTTTTCTTTTGTTTCGTTTCGTTTCTAAGTTCTGGGGTATATGTGCAGGATGTGCAGATTTATTACTAAGGTAAACGTGTGCCATGGTGGTTTGCTGCACCTGTCAACCCATCACCGAGGTATTAAGCCCAGCATGCAGTAGCTGTTTTTCCTAACGCTCTGCCTCCCGAAAGGCCCCAGTGTGTGTTGTTCCCCTTCCTGTGTCCATGTGATCTCATTTTTCAGCTCCCATTATAAGTGAGAATGTGGCGCTTGGTTTTCTTTCCCTGGATTAGTTTGCTGAGGATAATGACCACACATCACCACTGTTTTTGTTTTTTAGTATAAAGAGTAGTATTTTATTGAATAAGATTTGCTCACAGAAAAATAAGCTTAAATCTACAATGAATGCCAGACTCTACAGCAGAAAGCAATTTTCCCACTTTTCCACACACAATGGTTCCTACTAATTGAAAAAAAGCCATAACATTTCATTCACAAATGTACTACTCTGTCTCAAAACATCTCACATAATCATGCACTGTACTAAAGCCATTAGATCAGTTCTTCAGTCAGGTTAAAGAAGTAGCCCTCTAATGACTGACATTTATTGTGCTATCAATATCCACTCCCAATCAGTCTGCCATTGTTAATGGTGTACAGCATTACTGAATACAATGGAATTGATGACGCCCATATCCACGGACAGACCGTGACTTATGATGGTTTGATTTGTGATTCTTCAACGTTATGATGGGTTTATTGGATTATTAGATGCGTTTCTGAGTTACACTGGGTTTATGAGTATGCGACCCTATACTCCAGAAACAGCTGTATAAGGAAAAACAGGTGTACCTAATAAAAATATGCTTAGTGACTTGGGATAAACCAATAGATGTTCACAACTGATGGAGAGACGTGAAAGCGAGATAGAGGTAAATAGTTACAGTAACACAATTTTCCTGCACGTGTCGAGGATTTCCCCCAAAAAACGCAGAATTTGGGATGCACCTAAGGCATATGAAAGAGAGAGGGCAGAAGGAGTAAGAGAGACATAGGAGGAAGGAAGGAAGAAAGGAAGGAAGGAAGGAAGGAAGGAAGGAAGGTAGGAAGGTAGGAAGGAAGGAAGGAAGGAAGGAAGGAAGGAAGGGAGGAAAGAAGGACGAAAGGAAGGAGAAAACACCGGTGTTACTAAAACCCCCCCATAAAAATGGATTCCCCCTGTGGGTAAGCCTACAATGAGGATGAATCTTGAAAATATTGTGCTACGTGTTATGTCAGTCATAACAGCTCACCTATTGTGCAATTCCGTTTATAGGAAATGTCCACAATATGGAAATCTATGCATATGGGATTGATCGCACTAGGTAGTTGCTACCTAGGGCTGAGGGTCAGGGAGAGGGTTTGAGACAGAATGAGGAGTGACTAATGTCTACAGGGTTCTTCTCTGGTCGGGGGTGATAAGACGTTCTACAATGGATTGCGGATTAAAATTGAATGTGCACAGCCACAGGTATACTAAAAGCCACTCAATTCATAACTTTTAATGGGGGAATCTTACGTGGCGCACTCTCATGGACACCACGGCAGACATAGTGAGAGAGAAAAAGGTGAGTAAATATCTGAAACGGAGGCAGAAACAGAGAGAATGCAAAGCCCTGTGAATGGAAGGGAGAGCGAAAAGGGAAAATGGTCCTATTTACAAATGACAGATGTGAAACTGGGGTTCACATCAACAGTGTCACTGTCAGGAAGGAGGGTCATGCTAGCCATGTCACCGGTAGTGTGGCCCGCAGGGACGCCGACCTGCTGGAGCGTCGTGCCAGCATGGGCTCTGGCAGCCACGTGGGCCAGCAGGAGGGTCCCGCTGCACAGCTGTGGGGTGAGGATAGCCTGGGTGGTGATATCGGCCATTACAGGGGCCTCTTCTGCTGGCAAGAGTGTGACAGTAGCAAGTAGATGGACAGGCCTGCGTGTGAGGACGGAATGCAGGAGGGGCTCTTGTGCGGCTGGGTGTGGGGCCCTCACGGGAACCGTGGAGAAATGGCCAGGTAACTGCGTCATGTGGGCTAGTAGATTGGCCAGGGCTTCGAACTGAAGGACAATAACGGGGAGTAGCTGTCAGGCCCTGGGAGTGTCTGAGTGTAAGTGGAGATGGGTTTGGGGTCACTGAGGGATGCGTGGGAGCCATCCCTGTATAGGTACAGGTCATAGGGAGATAGTCTCGTGAGGCCTGTGAGTGTCTAGGGTTGTCCTGGGTGCCTGGGGCTGACTGTGGCAGAGATCTGGGGAAGGCTGGAGAGAAGCTGGGAGACCCAGGAGAGTCCCTGCAGGCAGGGGGCGAAGAGGTGAAAGAAATGGGGGAGGGTTGCAGTAAGGTCCGTGAGTTTGTAGGTGATTCCTGGGTGCGGGAAGCTGACTCCAGGTGAAATCTGGAGATGGTCGGAGAGTAGCTGAGAGAGACAGAAGAGTCCCTGAGGGCTGGGGGTGAGAACATGAGGGAGACTGGGGAGTAAGTCAGTGAAATTCGTGAGTTCGGTGGTGTATCGTGGGTGCCTGGAACTGACTCCAGCTGGAATCTAGAGAAGTTTTGAGAGTAGCTGAAAGAGACACAAGAGTCCCTGTGGGCTGAGGGCAAAGACCTGAGAGAGACCAGGGAGGACCTCAGTGAAGTCTGTGAGTCTGTAGGTGATTCCGGAGTGTGGGAGGCTGACTCCCGCTGAAATCTGGGCGTGGTGGGAGAGTAGCTGGGACAGACAGGAGAGTCCCAGGGAGCTGGGGGTGAAGACATGAGAGAGACCGGGGAGTAACTCAGTGAAACTGCTGAGTTTGGTGGTGATACCTGGGTGCCTGGAACTGACTCCCGCTGAAATGTGGGCATGGTTGGAGAGTAGCTGGGACACACAGGAGAGTCCCTGAGGGCTGGGGGTGAAGACATGAGAGAGACCGGGGAGTAACTGAGTGAAACTGGTGAGTTTGGTGGTGACTCCGGGGTGCCTGGAACTGACTCCAGCTGAAATGTGGGCGTGGTTGGAGAGTAGCTGGGACAGACAGGAGAGTCCCTGAGGGCTGGTGAAGGCGTGAGAGAGACTGGAGTGTACTTGAGTGAAATTGGTGAGTTTGATGGTGATTCCTGGGTGCCTGGAACCGACTCCCGCTGAAGTGTGGGCGTGGTTGGAGAGTAGCTGGGACACACAGGAGAGTCCCTGAGGGTTGGAGATAAAGACGTGCTAGAGACTGAGGAGTAACTGAGTGAAATCGGTGAGTTTGGTGGTGATTCCGGGGTGCCTGGAACTGACTCCAGCTGAAATGTGGGCATGGTTGGAGAGTAGCTGGGACCGACCGGAGAGTCCCTGAGGGATGGTGAAGACATGAGAGAGACTGGGGAGTAACGCAGTGAAATTGGTGAGTCTGGTGGTGATTTCTGGGTGCCTGCAACGGACTCCCGCTGAAGTGTGGGCGTGTTTGGAGAGTAGCTGTGACAGACAGGCGAGTCCCTGAGGGTTGGAGATAAAGACGTGCTAGAGACTGGGGAGTAACTCAGTGAAAGTGGTGGGCTTGGTGGTGATCCCTGGGTTCCTGGAACTGACCCGCGCTGAAATGTGGGCGTGGTTGGAGAGTAGCTGGGACAGACTGGAGGGTCCGTGTTTGGAGAGTAGCTGGGAGACACAGGAGACCCCCCGAGAGCTGGGGGTGAGCTGCTGGGTGATGGCAGTAAGAACATGTGGTATATTACTGATGAACGTGGTGACTCTGAGGAATCCTCAGAGGAGGACACGGGAGAGCCAAATGGCTTCATTAATTGCCCATCACGGTGAGGACAGGGAAATGGGAGCTTGTGGGATTCTGGTGATGACAGAGGTGAGTGTGGTGAAGCCCTAGGGGATGGTGAATGGTAGCTCCGGATCCCTGGTGGGGAGCTTCCCCTTAAGCCTGAGTTTCTGAGAGGGGAGAGGGAGAAGCTGGGTGAGGCTCGCATGGACCTTGGGGAGTCCGGGCTGGGGGACTGTTCATAAGAAGAGCCAGACAAGACCCTACTGTTCTTAGGTGCAGACATGATTAGGAACCCTGCAGCTCCCAGGGCCCCTTCTCATTTTCTAACTCGCAGAAGTAAGTAGAGTGTGTGCGTGCATGTGTGTGTGTGTGTGTGTGTGTTTGTGTGTGTGCGGTGTGAGGTATGTGCCCCTTAAGAAAATGGAAATCAACCAACCAATGAGACAGACAGACAGACAGAGATTCACTTGCCCAAGTGTTCTGTCCTGTCCTCTGAATCCGCTTCCAAGTCGCAAGACGCTGTGAGCTCCAAGTCCACGCAGAGTCCGCCAAACGCTCCGGCCGCTGATCCGCTCCGCGAAGATCTGAGTACAGGCCAGCCAGGGTGGGTTTCAATAGCCTCGGGCGCAGCCTAGCAGCGGAAAGGGCGGAGCTTCACTCCTCCTTTCCATCAGTCACCCCCAACTTTCCCAGGCTACACCTCCTAAGAAACTGTTCTCCTGCGTTGATTCCATGCGCCACCTTGGGGTCAATCTAAGAACTTACAAGTTTTCTTGGCCAGATATATTAGGAATTGTATACACTGAAACACTGAAAAACAACTAGTGGTTCCGTGGTTCCCACGTTGTGGTTTTCACACCAGCAGCACCCTTGCCACAATCAAACCCCGGAGATGCACAGATCTGTGTTGTAACAAGACCTCCCCCTGACCCTGACGCATGGCAGTTTAAGAAGTCTTTCCGTGTAAGCGAAAAGACTTTGAAGAAAAGGTGGAGATATGCGTTGTATAAACATTCTTTTGCTCTGGAACCACGTAGAGACTTGGGAGCCAGTTGGGTGGAGCATTCGTTGGATGAGGGTGCTCGGGTGAGGAATATCAAGGTGTGGCTCCAGATAATCCAATCATCTAATTAAGATTATAGTTATGCTCATCGGTTTTAAAATTCCATTTGGGTAAATTATTTAAGTCAGACTGAGAATGGCAAAGCCTCAACCCCAAATTCCAGGGAGGGTTGAGAGCCTCAGGTGGAGTTGATCACCAATAGCCTATGGTTTAACCCATCATGCCTATAGAATGAGGTCTCCATAAAAACCCAAAAGGACTGGGTTCAGAGAGCTTCTGGATAACTCTTCCCGGAAGGTAGTGCGCCCCTTCCCACATGCCGGGCCCCACATTTATCTCTCAACTTTTTGCAATGTCCGCTAAAATACAAAGGCAAGTGTAAGTGTTTCCCTGCGTGCTGTGAGCTCTTCCAGCAAATGAATGCAACTAAATCTGGGAGTGGTGGCAACCTGATTTATAGCCAGTTGCTGAGAAGCACAGGTAAAACAACGTAGGGCTCCCCATTGTTATTAGTGTGGGAGGCCTGTCTGGCGGGACTCGGCCCTTTGGAATCTAATGCTATGTCCCGGTAGATAGCGTCACCATTGAATTAGAAGACACACATATGTTGAGAATAATCTTTCTGGTCATTTGCTGCATGTCTTATTTACAATATGTAATCAAATTCTTTCTCCTGACCTTATGGCACCTGGGTTGAGAACCAAGATTTGAACCAAACATTGGTCGGTCACTTTCTGAGTTTGAAACTTTATTATGCCTTTAGCGTTTTGCTATTGCTTTTTCGTTTTCTTTTGTTTCGTTTCGTTTCTAAGTTCTGGGGTATATGTGCAGGATGTGCAGATTTATTACTAAGGTAAACGTGTGCCATGGTGGTTTGCTGCACCTGTCAACCCATCACCGAGGTATTAAGCCCAGCATGCAGTAGCTGTTTTTCCTAACGCTCTGCCTCCCGAAAGGCCCCAGTGTGTGTTGTTCCCCTTCCTGTGTCCATGTGATCTCATTTTTCAGCTCCCATTATAAGTGAGAATGTGGCGCTTGGTTTTCTTTCCCTGGATTAGTTTGCTGAGGATAATGACCACACATCACCACTGTTTTTGTTTTTTAGTATAAAGAGTAGTATTTTATTGAATAAGATTTGCTCACAGAAAAATAAGCTTAAATCTACAATGAATGCCAGACTCTACAGCAGAAAGCAATTTTCCCACTTTTCCACACACAATGGTTCCTACTAATTGAAAAAAAGCCATAACATTTCATTCACAAATGTACTACTCTGTCTCAAAACATCTCACATAATCATGCACTGTACTAAAGCCATTAGATCAGTTCTTCAGTCAGGTTAAAGAAGTAGCCCTCTAATGACTGACATTTATTGTGCTATCAATATCCACTCCCAATCAGTCTGCCATTGTTAATGGTGTACAGCATTACTGAATACAATGGAATTGATGACGCCCATATCCACGGACAGACCGTGACTTATGATGGTTTGATTTGTGATTCTTCAACGTTATGATGGGTTTATTGGATTATTAGATGCGTTTCTGAGTTACACTGGGTTTATGAGTATGCGACCCTATACTCCAGAAACAGCTGTATAAGGAAAAACAGGTGTACCTAATAAAAATATGCTTAGTGACTTGGGATAAACCAATAGATGTTCACAACTGATGGAGAGACGTGAAAGCGAGATAGAGGTAAATAGTTACAGTAACACAATTTTCCTGCACGTGTCGAGGATTTCCCCCAAAAAACGCAGAATTTGGGATGCACCTAAGGCATATGAAAGAGAGAGGGCAGAAGGAGTAAGAGAGACATAGGAGGAAGGAAGGAAGAAAGGAAGGAAGGAAGGAAGGAAGGAAGGAAGGTAGGAAGGTAGGAAGGAAGGAAGGAAGGAAGGAAGGAAGGAAGGGAGGAAAGAAGGACGAAAGGAAGGAGAAAACACCGGTGTTACTAAAACCCCCCCATAAAAATGGATTCCCCCTGTGGGTAAGCCTACAATGAGGATGAATCTTGAAAATATTGTGCTACGTGTTATGTCAGTCATAACAGCTCACCTATTGTGCAATTCCGTTTATAGGAAATGTCCACAATATGGAAATCTATGCATATGGGATTGATCGCACTAGGTAGTTGCTACCTAGGGCTGAGGGTCAGGGAGAGGGTTTGAGACAGAATGAGGAGTGACTAATGTCTACAGGGTTCTTCTCTGGTCGGGGGTGATAAGACGTTCTACAATGGATTGCGGATTAAAATTGAATGTGCACAGCCACAGGTATACTAAAAGCCACTCAATTCATAACTTTTAATGGGGGAATCTTACGTGGCGCACTCTCATGGACACCACGGCAGACATAGTGAGAGAGAAAAAGGTGAGTAAATATCTGAAACGGAGGCAGAAACAGAGAGAATGCAAAGCCCTGTGAATGGAAGGGAGAGCGAAAAGGGAAAATGGTCCTATTTACAAATGACAGATGTGAAACTGGGGTTCACATCAACAGTGTCACTGTCAGGAAGGAGGGTCATGCTAGCCATGTCACCGGTAGTGTGGCCCGCAGGGACGCCGACCTGCTGGAGCGTCGTGCCAGCATGGGCTCTGGCAGCCACGTGGGCCAGCAGGAGGGTCCCGCTGCACAGCTGTGGGGTGAGGATAGCCTGGGTGGTGATATCGGCCATTACAGGGGCCTCTTCTGCTGGCAAGAGTGTGACAGTAGCAAGTAGATGGACAGGCCTGCGTGTGAGGACGGAATGCAGGAGGGGCTCTTGTGCGGCTGGGTGTGGGGCCCTCACGGGAACCGTGGAGAAATGGCCAGGTAACTGCGTCATGTGGGCTAGTAGATTGGCCAGGGCTTCGAACTGAAGGACAATAACGGGGAGTAGCTGTCAGGCCCTGGGAGTGTCTGAGTGTAAGTGGAGATGGGTTTGGGGTCACTGAGGGATGCGTGGGAGCCATCCCTGTATAGGTACAGGTCATAGGGAGATAGTCTCGTGAGGCCTGTGAGTGTCTAGGGTTGTCCTGGGTGCCTGGGGCTGACTGTGGCAGAGATCTGGGGAAGGCTGGAGAGAAGCTGGGAGACCCAGGAGAGTCCCTGCAGGCAGGGGGCGAAGAGGTGAAAGAAATGGGGGAGGGTTGCAGTAAGGTCCGTGAGTTTGTAGGTGATTCCTGGGTGCGGGAAGCTGACTCCAGGTGAAATCTGGAGATGGTCGGAGAGTAGCTGAGAGAGACAGAAGAGTCCCTGAGGGCTGGGGGTGAGAACATGAGGGAGACTGGGGAGTAAGTCAGTGAAATTCGTGAGTTCGGTGGTGTATCGTGGGTGCCTGGAACTGACTCCAGCTGGAATCTAGAGAAGTTTTGAGAGTAGCTGAAAGAGACACAAGAGTCCCTGTGGGCTGAGGGCAAAGACCTGAGAGAGACCAGGGAGGACCTCAGTGAAGTCTGTGAGTCTGTAGGTGATTCCGGAGTGTGGGAGGCTGACTCCCGCTGAAATCTGGGCGTGGTGGGAGAGTAGCTGGGACAGACAGGAGAGTCCCAGGGAGCTGGGGGTGAAGACATGAGAGAGACCGGGGAGTAACTCAGTGAAACTGCTGAGTTTGGTGGTGATACCTGGGTGCCTGGAACTGACTCCCGCTGAAATGTGGGCATGGTTGGAGAGTAGCTGGGACACACAGGAGAGTCCCTGAGGGCTGGGGGTGAAGACATGAGAGAGACCGGGGAGTAACTGAGTGAAACTGGTGAGTTTGGTGGTGACTCCGGGGTGCCTGGAACTGACTCCAGCTGAAATGTGGGCGTGGTTGGAGAGTAGCTGGGACAGACAGGAGAGTCCCTGAGGGCTGGTGAAGGCGTGAGAGAGACTGGAGTGTACTTGAGTGAAATTGGTGAGTTTGATGGTGATTCCTGGGTGCCTGGAACCGACTCCCGCTGAAGTGTGGGCGTGGTTGGAGAGTAGCTGGGACACACAGGAGAGTCCCTGAGGGTTGGAGATAAAGACGTGCTAGAGACTGAGGAGTAACTGAGTGAAATCGGTGAGTTTGGTGGTGATTCCGGGGTGCCTGGAACTGACTCCAGCTGAAATGTGGGCATGGTTGGAGAGTAGCTGGGACCGACCGGAGAGTCCCTGAGGGATGGTGAAGACATGAGAGAGACTGGGGAGTAACGCAGTGAAATTGGTGAGTCTGGTGGTGATTTCTGGGTGCCTGCAACGGACTCCCGCTGAAGTGTGGGCGTGTTTGGAGAGTAGCTGTGACAGACAGGCGAGTCCCTGAGGGTTGGAGATAAAGACGTGCTAGAGACTGGGGAGTAACTCAGTGAAAGTGGTGGGCTTGGTGGTGATCCCTGGGTTCCTGGAACTGACCCGCGCTGAAATGTGGGCGTGGTTGGAGAGTAGCTGGGACAGACTGGAGGGTCCGTGTTTGGAGAGTAGCTGGGAGACACAGGAGACCCCCCGAGAGCTGGGGGTGAGCTGCTGGGTGATGGCAGTAAGAACATGTGGTATATTACTGATGAACGTGGTGACTCTGAGGAATCCTCAGAGGAGGACACGGGAGAGCCAAATGGCTTCATTAATTGCCCATCACGGTGAGGACAGGGAAATGGGAGCTTGTGGGATTCTGGTGATGACAGAGGTGAGTGTGGTGAAGCCCTAGGGGATGGTGAATGGTAGCTCCGGATCCCTGGTGGGGAGCTTCCCCTTAAGCCTGAGTTTCTGAGAGGGGAGAGGGAGAAGCTGGGTGAGGCTCGCATGGACCTTGGGGAGTCCGGGCTGGGGGACTGTTCATAAGAAGAGCCAGACAAGACCCTACTGTTCTTAGGTGCAGACATGATTAGGAACCCTGCAGCTCCCAGGGCCCCTTCTCATTTTCTAACTCGCAGAAGTAAGTAGAGTGTGTGCGTGCATGTGTGTGTGTGTGTGTGTGTGTTTGTGTGTGTGCGGTGTGAGGTATGTGCCCCTTAAGAAAATGGAAATCAACCAACCAATGAGACAGACAGACAGACAGAGATTCACTTGCCCAAGTGTTCTGTTCTGTCCTCTGAATCCGCTTCCAAGTCGCAAGACGCTGTGAGCTCCAAGTCCACGCAGAGTCCGCCAAACGCTCCGGCCGCTGATCCGCTCCGCGAAGATCTGAGTACAGGCCAGCCAGGGTGGGTTTCAATAGCCTCGGGCGCAGCCTAGCAGCGGAAAGGGCGGAGCTTCACTCCTCCTTTCCATCAGTCACCCCCAACTTTCCCAGGCTACACCTCCTAAGAAACTGTTCTCCTGCGTTGATTCCATGCGCCACCTTGGGGTCAATCTAAGAACTTACAAGTTTTCTTGGCCAGATATATTAGGAATTGTATACACTGAAACACTGAAAAACAACTAGTGGTTCCGTGGTTCCCACGTTGTGGTTTTCACACCAGCAGCACCCTTGCCACAATCAAACCCCGGAGATGCACAGATCTGTGTTGTAACAAGACCTCCCCCTGACCCTGACGCATGGCAGTTTAAGAAGTCTTTCCGTGTAAGCGAAAAGACTTTGAAGAAAAGGTGGAGATATGCGTTGTATAAACATTCTTTTGCTCTGGAACCACGTAGGGACTTGGGAGCCAGTTGGGTGGAGCATTCGTTGGATGAGGGTGCTCGGGTGAGGAATATCAAGGTGTGGCTCCAGATAATCCAATCATCTAATTAAGATTATAGTTATGCTCATCGGTTTTAAAATTCCATTTGGGTAAATTATTTAAGTCAGACTGAGAATGGCAAAGCCTCAACCCCAAATTCCAGGTAGGGTTGAGAGCCTCAGGTGGAGTTGATCACCAATAGCCTATGGTTTAACCCATCATGCCTATAGAATGAGGTCTCCATAAAAACCCAAAAGGACTGGGTTCAGAGAGCTTCTGGATAACACTTCCCGGAAGGTAGTGCGCCCCTTCCCACATGCCGGGCCCCACATTTATCTCTCAACTTTTTGCAATGTCCGCTAAAATACAAAGGCAAGTGTAAGTGTTTCCCTGCGTGCTGTGAGCTCTTCCAGCAAATGAATGCAACTAAATCTGGGAGTGGTGGCAACCTGATTTATAGCCAGTTGCTGAGAAGCACAGGTAAAACAACGTAGGGCTCCCCATTGTTATTAGTGTGGGAGGCCTGTCTGGCGGGACTCGGCCCTTTGGAATCTAATGCTATGTCCCGGTAGATAGCGTCACCATTGAATTAGAAGACACACATATGTTGAGAATAATCTTTCTGGTCATTTGCTGCATGTCTTATTTACAATATGTAATCAAATTCTTTCTCCTGACCTTATGGCACCTGGGTTGAGAACCAAGATTTGAACCAAACATTGGTCGGTCACTTTCTGAGTTTGAAACTTTATTATGCCTTTAGCGTTTTGCTATTGCTTTTTCGTTTTCTTTTGTTTCGTTTCGTTTCTAAGTTCTGGGGTATATGTGCAGGATGTGCAGATTTATTACTAAGGTAAACGTGTGCCATGGTGGTTTGCTGCACCTGTCAACCCATCACCGAGGTATTAAGCCCAGCATGCAGTAGCTGTTTTTCCTAACGCTCTGCCTCCCGAAAGGCCCCAGTGTGTGTTGTTCCCCTTCCTGTGTCCATGTGATCTCATTTTTCAGCTCCCATTATAAGTGAGAATGTGGCGCTTGGTTTTCTTTCCCTGGATTAGTTTGCTGAGGATAATGACCACACATCACCACTGTTTTTGTTTTTTAGTATAAAGAGTAGTATTTTATTGAATAAGATTTGCTCACAGAAAAATAAGCTTAAATCTACAATGAATGCCAGACTCTACAGCAGAAAGCAATTTTCCCACTTTTCCACACACAATGGTTCCTACTAATTGAAAAAAAGCCATAACATTTCATTCACAAATGTACTACTCTGTCTCAAAACATCTCACATAATCATGCACTGTACTAAAGCCATTAGATCAGTTCTTCAGTCAGGTTAAAGAAGTAGCCCTCTAATGACTGACATTTATTGTGCTATCAATATCCACTCCCAATCAGTCTGCCATTGTTAATGGTGTACAGCATTACTGAATACAATGGAATTGATGACGCCCATATCCACGGACAGACCGTGACTTATGATGGTTTGATTTGTGATTCTTCAACGTTATGATGGGTTTATTGGATTATTAGATGCGTTTCTGAGTTACACTGGGTTTATGAGTATGCGACCCTATACTCCAGAAACAGCTGTATAAGGAAAAACAGGTGTACCTAATAAAAATATGCTTAGTGACTTGGGATAAACCAATAGATGTTCACAACTGATGGAGAGACGTGAAAGCGAGATAGAGGTAAATAGTTACAGTAACACAATTTTCCTGCACCTGTCGAGGATTTCCCCCAAAAAACGCAGAATTTGGGATGCACCTAAGGCATATGAAAGAGAGAGGGCAGAAGGAGTAAGAGAGACATAGGAGGAAGGAAGGAAGAAAGGAAGGAAGGAAGGAAGGAAGGAAGGAAGGTAGGAAGGTAGGAAGGAAGGAAGGAAGGAAGGAAGGAAGGGAGGAAAGAAGGACGAAAGGAAGGAGAAAACACCGGTGTTACTAAAACCCCCCCATAAAAATGGATTCCCCCTGTGGGTAAGCCTACAATGAGGATGAATCTTGAAAATATTGTGCTACGTGTTATGTCAGTCATAACAGCTCACCTATTGTGCAATTCCGTTTATAGGAAATGTCCACAATATGGAAATCTATGCATATGGGATTGATCGCACTAGGTAGTTGCTACCTAGGGCTGAGGGTCAGGGAGAGGGTTTGAGACAGAATGAGGAGTGACTAATGTCTACAGGGTTCTTCTCTGGTCGGGGGTGATAAGACGTTCTACAATGGATTGCGGATTAAAATTGAATGTGCACAGCCACAGGTATACTAAAAGCCACTCAATTCATAACTTTTAATGGGGGAATCTTACGTGGCGCACTCTCATGGACACCACGGCAGACATAGTGAGAGAGAAAAAGGTGAGTAAATATCTGAAACGGAGGCAGAAACAGAGAGAATGCAAAGCCCTGTGAATGGAAGGGAGAGCGAAAAGGGAAAATGGTCCTATTTACAAATGACAGATGTGAAACTGGGGTTCACATCAACAGTGTCACTGTCAGGAAGGAGGGTCATGCTAGCCATGTCACCGGTAGTGTGGCCCGCAGGGACGCCGACCTGCTGGAGCGTCGTGCCAGCATGGGCTCTGGCAGCCACGTGGGCCAGCAGGAGGGTCCCGCTGCACAGCTGTGGGGTGAGGATAGCCTGGGTGGTGATATCGGCCATTACAGGGGCCTCTTCTGCTGGCAAGAGTGTGACAGTAGCAAGTAGATGGACAGGCCTGCGTGTGAGGACGGAATGCAGGAGGGGCTCTTGTGCGGCTGGGTGTGGGGCCCTCACGGGAACCGTGGAGAAATGGCCAGGTAACTGCGTCATGTGGGCTAGTAGATTGGCCAGGGCTTCGAACTGAAGGACAATAACGGGGAGTAGCTGTCAGGCCCTGGGAGTGTCTGAGTGTAAGTGGAGATGGGTTTGGGGTCACTGAGGGATGCGTGGGAGCCATCCCTGTATAGGTACAGGTCATAGGGAGATAGTCTCGTGAGGCCTGTGAGTGTCTAGGGTTGTCCTGGGTGCCTGGGGCTGACTGTGGCAGAGATCTGGGGAAGGCTGGAGAGAAGCTGGGAGACCCAGGAGAGTCCCTGCAGGCAGGGGGCGAAGAGGTGAAAGAAATGGGGGAGGGTTGCAGTAAGGTCCGTGAGTTTGTAGGTGATTCCTGGGTGCGGGAAGCTGACTCCAGGTGAAATCTGGAGATGGTCGGAGAGTAGCTGAGAGAGACAGAAGAGTCCCTGAGGGCTGGGGGTGAGAACATGAGGGAGACTGGGGAGTAAGTCAGTGAAATTCGTGAGTTCGGTGGTGTATCGTGGGTGCCTGGAACTGACTCCAGCTGGAATCTAGAGAAGTTTTGAGAGTAGCTGAAAGAGACACAAGAGTCCCTGTGGGCTGAGGGCAAAGACCTGAGAGAGACCAGGGAGGACCTCAGTGAAGTCTGTGAGTCTGTAGGTGATTCCGGAGTGTGGGAGGCTGACTCCCGCTGAAATCTGGGCGTGGTGGGAGAGTAGCTGGGACAGACAGGAGAGTCCCAGGGAGCTGGGGGTGAAGACATGAGAGAGACCGGGGAGTAACTCAGTGAAACTGCTGAGTTTGGTGGTGATACCTGGGTGCCTGGAACTGACTCCCGCTGAAATGTGGGCATGGTTGGAGAGTAGCTGGGACACACAGGAGAGTCCCTGAGGGCTGGGGGTGAAGACATGAGAGAGACCGGGGAGTAACTGAGTGAAACTGGTGAGTTTGGTGGTGACTCCGGGGTGCCTGGAACTGACTCCAGCTGAAATGTGGGCGTGGTTGGAGAGTAGCTGGGACAGACAGGAGAGTCCCTGAGGGCTGGTGAAGGCGTGAGAGAGACTGGAGTGTACTTGAGTGAAATTGGTGAGTTTGATGGTGATTCCTGGGTGCCTGGAACCGACTCCCGCTGAAGTGTGGGCGTGGTTGGAGAGTAGCTGGGACACACAGGAGAGTCCCTGAGGGTTGGAGATAAAGACGTGCTAGAGACTGAGGAGTAACTGAGTGAAATCGGTGAGTTTGGTGGTGATTCCGGGGTGCCTGGAACTGACTCCAGCTGAAATGTGGGCATGGTTGGAGAGTAGCTGGGACCGACCGGAGAGTCCCTGAGGGATGGTGAAGACATGAGAGAGACTGGGGAGTAACGCAGTGAAATTGGTGAGTCTGGTGGTGATTTCTGGGTGCCTGCAACGGACTCCCGCTGAAGTGTGGGCGTGTTTGGAGAGTAGCTGTGACAGACAGGCGAGTCCCTGAGGGTTGGAGATAAAGACGTGCTAGAGACTGGGGAGTAACTCAGTGAAAGTGGTGGCCTTGGTGGTGATCCCTGGGTTCCTGGAACTGACCCGCGCTGAAATGTGGGCGTGGTTGGAGAGTAGCTGGGACAGACTGGAGGGTCCGTGTTTGGAGAGTAGCTGGGAGACACAGGAGACCCCCCGAGAGCTGGGGGTGAGCTGCTGGGTGATGGCAGTAAGAACATGTGGTATATTACTGATGAACGTGGTGACTCTGAGGAATCCTCAGAGGAGGACACGGGAGAGCCAAATGGCTTCATTAATTGCCCATCACGGTGAGGACAGGGAAATGGGAGCTTGTGGGATTCTGGTGATGACAGAGGTGAGTGTGGTGAAGCCCTAGGGGATGGTGAATGGTAGCTCCGGATCCCTGGTGGGGAGCTTCCCCTTAAGCCTGAGTTTCTGAGAGGGGAGAGGGAGAAGCTGGGTGAGGCTCGCATGGACCTTGGGGAGTCCGGGCTGGGGGACTGTTCATAAGAAGAGCCAGACAAGACCCTACTGTTCTTAGGTGCAGACATGATTAGGAACCCTGCAGCTCCCAGGGCCCCTTCTCATTTTCTAACTCGCAGAAGTAAGTAGAGTGTGTGCGTGCATGTGTGTGTGTGTGTGTGTGTGTTTGTGTGTGTGCGGTGTGAGGTATGTGCCCCTTAAGAAAATGGAAATCAACCAACCAATGAGACAGACAGACAGACAGAGATTCACTTGCCCAAGTGTTCTGTCCTGTCCTCTGAATCCGCTTCCAAGTCGCAAGACGCTGTGAGCTCCAAGTCCACGCAGAGTCCGCCAAACGCTCCGGCCGCTGATCCGCTCCGCGAAGATCTGAGTACAGGCCAGCCAGGGTGGGTTTCAATAGCCTCGGGCGCAGCCTAGCAGCGGAAAGGGCGGAGCTTCACTCCTCCTTTCCATCAGTCACCCCCAACTTTCCCAGGCTACACCTCCTAAGAAACTGTTCTCCTGCGTTGATTCCATGCGCCACCTTGGGGTCAATCTAAGAACTTACAAGTTTTCTTGGCCAGATATATTAGGAATTGTATACACTGAAACACTGAAAAACAACTAGTGGTTCCGTGGTTCCCACGTTGTGGTTTTCACACCAGCAGCACCCTTGCCACAATCAAACCCCGGAGATGCACAGATCTGTGTTGTAACAAGACCTCCCCCTGACCCTGACGCATGGCAGTTTAAGAAGTCTTTCCGTGTAAGCGAAAAGACTTTGAAGAAAAGGTGGAGATATGCGTTGTATAAACATTCTTTTGCTCTGGAACCACGTAGAGACTTGGGAGCCAGTTGGGTGGAGCATTCGTTGGATGAGGGTGCTCGGGTGAGGAATATCAAGGTGTGGCTCCAGATAATCCAATCATCTAATTAAGATTATAGTTATGCTCATCGGTTTTAAAATTCCATTTGGGTAAATTATTTAAGTCAGACTGAGAATGGCAAAGCCTCAACCCCAAATTCCAGGGAGGGTTGAGAGCCTCAGGTGGAGTTGATCACCAATAGCCTATGGTTTAACCCATCATGCCTATAGAATGAGGTCTCCATAAAAACCCAAAAGGACTGGGTTCAGAGAGCTTCTGGATAACACTTCCCGGAAGGTAGTGCGCCCCTTCCCACATGCCGGGCCCCACATTTATCTCTCAACTTTTTGCAATGTCCGCTAAAATACAAAGGCAAGTGTAAGTGTTTCCCTGCGTGCTGTGAGCTCTTCCAGCAAATGAATGCAACTAAATCTGGGAGTGGTGGCAACCTGATTTATAGCCAGTTGCTGAGAAGCACAGGTAAAACAACGTAGGGCTCCCCATTGTTATTAGTGTGGGAGGCCTGTCTGGCGGGACTCGGCCCTTTGGAATCTAATGCTATGTCCCGGTAGATAGCGTCACCATTGAATTAGAAGACACACATATGTTGAGAATAATCTTTCTGGTCATTTGCTGCATGTCTTATTTACAATATGTAATCAAATTCTTTCTCCTGACCTTATGGCACCTGGGTTGAGAACCAAGATTTGAACCAAACATTGGTCGGTCACTTTCTGAGTTTGAAACTTTATTATGCCTTTAGCGTTTTGCTATTGCTTTTTCGTTTTCTTTTGTTTCGTTTCGTTTCTAAGTTCTGGGGTATATGTGCAGGATGTGCAGATTTATTACTAAGGTAAACGTGTGCCATGGTGGTTTGCTGCACCTGTCAACCCATCACCGAGGTATTAAGCCCAGCATGCAGTAGCTGTTTTTCCTAACGCTCTGCCTCCCGAAAGGCCCCAGTGTGTGTTGTTCCCCTTCCTGTGTCCATGTGATCTCATTTTTCAGCTCCCATTATAAGTGAGAATGTGGCGCTTGGTTTTCTTTCCCTGGATTAGTTTGCTGAGGATAATGACCACACATCACCACTGTTTTTGTTTTTTAGTATAAAGAGTAGTATTTTATTGAATAAGATTTGCTCACAGAAAAATAAGCTTAAATCTACAATGAATGCCAGACTCTACAGCAGAAAGCAATTTTCCCACTTTTCCACACACAATGGTTCCTACTAATTGAAAAAAAGCCATAACATTTCATTCACAAATGTACTACTCTGTCTCAAAACATCTCACATAATCATGCACTGTACTAAAGCCATTAGATCAGTTCTTCAGTCAGGTTAAAGAAGTAGCCCTCTAATGACTGACATTTATTGTGCTATCAATATCCACTCCCAATCAGTCTGCCATTGTTAATGGTGTACAGCATTACTGAATACAATGGAATTGATGACGCCCATATCCACGGACAGACCGTGACTTATGATGGTTTGATTTGTGATTCTTCAACGTTATGATGGGTTTATTGGATTATTAGATGCGTTTCTGAGTTACACTGGGTTTATGAGTATGCGACCCTATACTCCAGAAACAGCTGTATAAGGAAAAACAGGTGTACCTAATAAAAATATGCTTAGTGACTTGGGATAAACCAATAGATGTTCACAACTGATGGAGAGACGTGAAAGCGAGATAGAGGTAAATAGTTACAGTAACACAATTTTCCTGCACCTGTCGAGGATTTCCCCCAAAAAACGCAGAATTTGGGATGCACCTAAGGCATATGAAAGAGAGAGGGCAGAAGGAGTAAGAGAGACATAGGAGGAAGGAAGGAAGAAAGGAAGGAAGGAAGGAAGGAAGGAAGGAAGGTAGGAAGGTAGGAAGGAAGGAAGGAAGGAAGGAAGGAAGGGAGGAAAGAAGGACGAAAGGAAGGAGAAAACACCGGTGTTACTAAAACCCCCCCATAAAAATGGATTCCCCCTGTGGGTAAGCCTACAATGAGGATGAATCTTGAAAATATTGTGCTACGTGTTATGTCAGTCATAACAGCTCACCTATTGTGCAATTCCGTTTATAGGAAATGTCCACAATATGGAAATCTATGCATATGGGATTGATCGCACTAGGTAGTTGCTACCTAGGGCTGAGGGTCAGGGAGAGGGTTTGAGACAGAATGAGGAGTGACTAATGTCTACAGGGTTCTTCTCTGGTCGGGGGTGATAAGACGTTCTACAATGGATTGCGGATTAAAATTGAATGTGCACAGCCACAGGTATACTAAAAGCCACTCAATTCATAACTTTTAATGGGGGAATCTTACGTGGCGCACTCTCATGGACACCACGGCAGACATAGTGAGAGAGAAAAAGGTGAGTAAATATCTGAAACGGAGGCAGAAACAGAGAGAATGCAAAGCCCTGTGAATGGAAGGGAGAGCGAAAAGGGAAAATGGTCCTATTTACAAATGACAGATGTGAAACTGGGGTTCACATCAACAGTGTCACTGTCAGGAAGGAGGGTCATGCTAGCCATGTCACCGGTAGTGTGGCCCGCAGGGACGCCGACCTGCTGGAGCGTCGTGCCAGCATGGGCTCTGGCAGCCACGTGGGCCAGCAGGAGGGTCCCGCTGCACAGCTGTGGGGTGAGGATAGCCTGGGTGGTGATATCGGCCATTACAGGGGCCTCTTCTGCTGGCAAGAGTGTGACAGTAGCAAGTAGATGGACAGGCCTGCGTGTGAGGATGGAATGCAGGAGGGGCTCTTGTGCGGCTGGGTGTGGGGCCCTCACGGGAACCGTGGAGAAATGGCCAGGTAACTGCGTCATGTGGGCTAGTAGATTGGCCAGGGCTTCGAACTGAAGGACAATAACGGGGAGTAGCTGTCAGGCCCTGGGAGTGTCTGAGTGTAAGTGGAGATGGGTTTGGGGTCACTGAGGGATGCGTGGGAGCCATCCCTGTATAGGTACAGGTCATAGGGAGATAGTCTCGTGAGGCCTGTGAGTGTCTAGGGTTGTCCTGGGTGCCTGGGGCTGACTGTGGCAGAGATCTGGGGAAGGCTGGAGAGAAGCTGGGAGACCCAGGAGAGTCCCTGCAGGCAGGGGGCGAAGAGGTGAAAGAAATGGGGGAGGGTTGCAGTAAGGTCCGTGAGTTTGTAGGTGATTCCTGGGTGCGGGAAGCTGACTCCAGGTGAAATCTGGAGATGGTCGGAGAGTAGCTGAGAGAGACAGAAGAGTCCCTGAGGGCTGGGGGTGAGAACATGAGGGAGACTGGGGAGTAAGTCAGTGAAATTCGTGAGTTCGGTGGTGTATCGTGGGTGCCTGGAACTGACTCCAGCTGGAATCTAGAGAAGTTTTGAGAGTAGCTGAAAGAGACACAAGAGTCCCTGTGGGCTGAGGGCAAAGACCTGAGAGAGACCAGGGAGGACCTCAGTGAAGTCTGTGAGTCTGTAGGTGATTCCGGAGTGTGGGAGGCTGACTCCCGCTGAAATCTGGGCGTGGTGGGAGAGTAGCTGGGACAGACAGGAGAGTCCCAGGGAGCTGGGGGTGAAGACATGAGAGAGACCGGGGAGTAACTCAGTGAAACTGCTGAGTTTGGTGGTGATACCTGGGTGCCTGGAACTGACTCCCGCTGAAATGTGGGCATGGTTGGAGAGTAGCTGGGACACACAGGAGAGTCCCTGAGGGCTGGGGGTGAAGACATGAGAGAGACCGGGGAGTAACTGAGTGAAACTGGTGAGTTTGGTGGTGACTCCGGGGTGCCTGGAACTGACTCCAGCTGAAATGTGGGCGTGGTTGGAGAGTAGCTGGGACAGACAGGAGAGTCCCTGAGGGCTGGTGAAGGCGTGAGAGAGACTGGAGTGTACTTGAGTGAAATTGGTGAGTTTGATGGTGATTCCTGGGTGCCTGGAACCGACTCCCGCTGAAGTGTGGGCGTGGTTGGAGAGTAGCTGGGACACACAGGAGAGTCCCTGAGGGTTGGAGATAAAGACGTGCTAGAGACTGAGGAGTAACTGAGTGAAATCGGTGAGTTTGGTGGTGATTCCGGGGTGCCTGGAACTGACTCCAGCTGAAATGTGGGCATGGTTGGAGAGTAGCTGGGACCGACCGGAGAGTCCCTGAGGGATGGTGAAGACATGAGAGAGACTGGGGAGTAACGCAGTGAAATTGGTGAGTCTGGTGGTGATTTCTGGGTGCCTGCAACGGACTCCCGCTGAAGTGTGGGCGTGTTTGGAGAGTAGCTGTGACAGACAGGCGAGTCCCTGAGGGTTGGAGATAAAGACGTGCTAGAGACTGGGGAGTAACTCAGTGAAAGTGGTGGGCTTGGTGGTGATCCCTGGGTTCCTGGAACTGACCCGCGCTGAAATGTGGGCGTGGTTGGAGAGTAGCTGGGACAGACTGGAGGGTCCGTGTTTGGAGAGTAGCTGGGAGACACAGGAGACCCCCCGAGAGCTGGGGGTGAGCTGCTGGGTGATGGCAGTAAGAACATGTGGTATATTACTGATGAACGTGGTGACTCTGAGGAATCCTCAGAGGAGGACACGGGAGAGCCAAATGGCTTCATTAATTGCCCATCACGGTGAGGACAGGGAAATGGGAGCTTGTGGGATTCTGGTGATGACAGAGGTGAGTGTGGTGAAGCCCTAGGGGATGGTGAATGGTAGCTCCGGATCCCTGGTGGGGAGCTTCCCCTTAAGCCTGAGTTTCTGAGAGGGGAGAGGGAGAAGCTGGGTGAGGCTCGCATGGACCTTGGGGAGTCCGGGCTGGGGGACTGTTCATAAGAAGAGCCAGACAAGACCCTACTGTTCTTAGGTGCAGACATGATTAGGAACCCTGCAGCTCCCAGGGCCCCTTCTCATTTTCTAACTCGCAGAAGTAAGTAGAGTGTGTGCGTGCATGTGTGTGTGTGTGTGTGTGTGTTTGTGTGTGTGCGGTGTGAGGTATGTGCCCCTTAAGAAAATGGAAATCAACCAACCAATGAGACAGACAGACAGACAGAGATTCACTTGCCCAAGTGTTCTGTCCTGTCCTCTGAATCCGCTTCCAAGTCGCAAGACGCTGTGAGCTCCAAGTCCACGCAGAGTCCGCCAAACGCTCCGGCCGCTGATCCGCTCCGCGAAGATCTGAGTACAGGCCAGCCAGGGTGGGTTTCAATAGCCTCGGGCGCAGCCTAGCAGCGGAAAGGGCGGAGCTTCACTCCTCCTTTCCATCAGTCACCCCCAACTTTCCCAGGCTACACCTCCTAAGAAACTGTTCTCCTGCGTTGATTCCATGCGCCACCTTGGGGTCAATCTAAGAACTTACAAGTTTTCTTGGCCAGATATATTAGGAATTGTATACACTGAAACACTGAAAAACAACTAGTGGTTCCGTGGTTCCCACGTTGTGGTTTTCACACCAGCAGCACCCTTGCCACAATCAAACCCCGGAGATGCACAGATCTGTGTTGTAACAAGACCTCCCCCTGACCCTGACGCATGGCAGTTTAAGAAGTCTTTCCGTGTAAGCGAAAAGACTTTGAAGAAAAGGTGGAGATATGCGTTGTATAAACATTCTTTTGCTCTGGAACCACGTAGAGACTTGGGAGCCAGTTGGGTGGAGCATTCGTTGGATGAGGGTGCTCGGGTGAGGAATATCAAGGTGTGGCTCCAGATAATCCAATCATCTAATTAAGATTATAGTTATGCTCATCGGTTTTAAAATTCCATTTGGGTAAATTATTTAAGTCAGACTGAGAATGGCAAAGCCTCAACCCCAAATTCCAGGGAGGGTTGAGAGCCTCAGGTGGAGTTGATCACCAATAGCCTATGGTTTAACCCATCATGCCTATAGAATGAGGTCTCCATAAAAACCCAAAAGGACTGGGTTCAGAGAGCTTCTGGATAACACTTCCCGGAAGGTAGTGCGCCCCTTCCCACATGCCGGGCCCCACATTTATCTCTCAACTTTTTGCAATGTCCGCTAAAATACAAAGGCAAGTGTAAGTGTTTCCCTGCGTGCTGTGAGCTCTTCCAGCAAATGAATGCAACTAAATCTGGGAGTGGTGGCAACCTGATTTATAGCCAGTTGCTGAGAAGCACAGGTAAAACAACGTAGGGCTCCCCATTGTTATTAGTGTGGGAGGCCTGTCTGGCGGGACTCGGCCCTTTGGAATCTAATGCTATGTCCCGGTAGATAGCGTCACCATTGAATTAGAAGACACACATATGTTGAGAATAATCTTTCTGGTCATTTGCTGCATGTCTTATTTACAATATGTAATCAAATTCTTTCTCCTGACCTTATGGCACCTGGGTTGAGAACCAAGATTTGAACCAAACATTGGTCGGTCACTTTCTGAGTTTGAAACTTTATTATGCCTTTAGCGTTTTGCTATTGCTTTTTCGTTTTCTTTTGTTTCGTTTCGTTTCTAAGTTCTGGGGTATATGTGCAGGATGTGCAGATTTATTACTAAGGTAAACGTGTGCCATGGTGGTTTGCTGCACCTGTCAACCCATCACCGAGGTATTAAGCCCAGCATGCAGTAGCTGTTTTTCCTAACGCTCTGCCTCCCGAAAGGCCCCAGTGTGTGTTGTTCCCCTTCCTGTGTCCATGTGATCTCATTTTTCAGCTCCCATTATAAGTGAGAATGTGGCGCTTGGTTTTCTTTCCCTGGATTAGTTTGCTGAGGATAATGACCACACATCACCACTGTTTTTGTTTTTTAGTATAAAGAGTAGTATTTTATTGAATAAGATTTGCTCACAGAAAAATAAGCTTAAATCTACAATGAATGCCAGACTCTACAGCAGAAAGCAATTTTCCCACTTTTCCACACACAATGGTTCCTACTAATTGAAAAAAAGCCATAACATTTCATTCACAAATGTACTACTCTGTCTCAAAACATCTCACATAATCATGCACTGTACTAAAGCCATTAGATCAGTTCTTCAGTCAGGTTAAAGAAGTAGCCCTCTAATGACTGACATTTATTGTGCTATCAATATCCACTCCCAATCAGTCTGCCATTGTTAATGGTGTACAGCATTACTGAATACAATGGAATTGATGACGCCCATATCCACGGACAGACCGTGACTTATGATGGTTTGATTTGTGATTCTTCAACGTTATGATGGGTTTATTGGATTATTAGATGCGTTTCTGAGTTACACTGGGTTTATGAGTATGCGACCCTATACTCCAGAAACAGCTGTATAAGGAAAAACAGGTGTACCTAATAAAAATATGCTTAGTGACTTGGGATAAACCAATAGATGTTCACAACTGATGGAGAGACGTGAAAGCGAGATAGAGGTAAATAGTTACAGTAACACAATTTTCCTGCACCTGTCGAGGATTTCCCCCAAAAAACGCAGAATTTGGGATGCACCTAAGGCATATGAAAGAGAGAGGGCAGAAGGAGTAAGAGAGACATAGGAGGAAGGAAGGAAGAAAGGAAGGAAGGAAGGAAGGAAGGAAGGTAGGAAGGTAGGAAGGAAGGAAGGAAGGAAGGAAGGAAGGGAGGAAAGAAGGACGAAAGGAAGGAGAAAACACCGGTGTTACTAAAACCCCCCCATAAAAATGGATTCCCCCTGTGGGTAAGCCTACAATGAGGATGAATCTTGAAAATATTGTGCTACGTGTTATGTCAGTCATAACAGCTCACCTATTGTGCAATTCCGTTTATAGGAAATGTCCACAATATGGAAATCTATGCATATGGGATTGATCGCACTAGGTAGTTGCTACCTAGGGCTGAGGGTCAGGGAGAGGGTTTGAGACAGAATGAGGAGTGACTAATGTCTACAGGGTTCTTCTCTGGTCGGGGGTGATAAGACGTTCTACAATGGATTGCGGATTAAAATTGAATGTGCACAGCCACAGGTATACTAAAAGCCACTCAATTCATGACTTTTAATGGGGGAATCTTCTGTGGCGCACTCTCATGGAGACCACGGCAGACATAGTGAGAGAGAAAAAGGTGAGTAAGTATCTGAAACGGAGGCAGAAAGAGAGAGAATGAGAAGCCCTGTGAATGGAAGGGAGAGCGAAAAGGGAAAATGGTCCTATTTACAAATGACAGATGTGAAACCGGGGTTCACATCAACAGTGTCACTGCCAGGAAGGAGGGTCATGCTAGCCATGTCACCGGTAGTGTGGCCCGCAGGGACGCCGACCTGCTGGAGCGTCGTGCCAGCATGGGCTCTGGCAGCCACGTGGGCCAGCAGGAGGGTCCCGCTGCACAGCTGTGGGGTGAGGATAGCCTGGGTGGTGATATCGGCCATTACAGGGGCCTCTTCTGCTGGCAAGAGTGTGACAGTAGCAAGTAGATGGACAGGCCTGCGTGTGAGGACGGAATGCAGGAGGGGCTCTTGTGCGGCTGGGTGTGGGGCCCTCACGGGAACCGTGGAGAAATGGCCAGGTAACTGCGTCATGTGGGCTAGTAGATTGGCCAGGGCTTCGAACTGAAGGACAATAACGGGGAGTAGCTGTCAGGCCCTGGGAGTGTCTGAGTGTAAGTGGAGATGGGTTTGGGGTCACTGAGGGATGCGTGGGAGCCATCCCTGTATAGGTACAGGTCATAGGGAGATAGTCTCGTGAGGCCTGTGAGTGTCTAGGGTTGTCCTGGGTGCCTGGGGCTGACTGTGGCAGAGATCTGGGGAAGGCTGGAGAGAAGCTGGGAGACCCAGGAGAGTCCCTGCAGGCAGGGGGCGAAGAGGTGAAAGAAATGGGGGAGGGTTGCAGTAAGGTCCGTGAGTTTGTAGGTGATTCCTGGGTGCGGGAAGCTGACTCCAGGTGAAATCTGGAGATGGTCGGAGAGTAGCTGAGAGAGACAGAAGAGTCCCTGAGGGCTGGGGGTGAGAACATGAGGGAGACTGGGGAGTAAGTCAGTGAAATTCGTGAGTTCGGTGGTGTATCGTGGGTGCCTGGAACTGACTCCAGCTGGAATCTAGAGAAGTTTTGAGAGTAGCTGAAAGAGACACAAGAGTCCCTGTGGGCTGAGGGCAAAGACCTGAGAGAGACCAGGGAGGACCTCAGTGAAGTCTGTGAGTCTGTAGGTGATTCCGGAGTGTGGGAGGCTGACTCCCGCTGAAATCTGGGCGTGGTGGGAGAGTAGCTGGGACAGACAGGAGAGTCCCAGGGAGCTGGGGGTGAAGACATGAGAGAGACCGGGGAGTAACTCAGTGAAACTGCTGAGTTTGGTGGTGATACCTGGGTGCCTGGAACTGACTCCCGCTGAAATGTGGGCATGGTTGGAGAGTAGCTGGGACACACAGGAGAGTCCCTGAGGGCTGGGGGTGAAGACATGAGAGAGACCGGGGAGTAACTGAGTGAAACTGGTGAGTTTGGTGGTGACTCCGGGGTGCCTGGAACTGACTCCAGCTGAAATGTGGGCGTGGTTGGAGAGTAGCTGGGACAGACAGGAGAGTCCCTGAGGGCTGGTGAAGGCGTGAGAGAGACTGGAGTGTACTTGAGTGAAATTGGTGAGTTTGATGGTGATTCCTGGGTGCCTGGAACCGACTCCCGCTGAAGTGTGGGCGTGGTTGGAGAGTAGCTGGGACACACAGGAGAGTCCCTGAGGGTTGGAGATAAAGACGTGCTAGAGACTGAGGAGTAACTGAGTGAAATCGGTGAGTTTGGTGGTGATTCCGGGGTGCCTGGAACTGACTCCAGCTGAAATGTGGGCATGGTTGGAGAGTAGCTGGGACCGACCGGAGAGTCCCTGAGGGATGGTGAAGACATGAGAGAGACTGGGGAGTAACGCAGTGAAATTGGTGAGTCTGGTGGTGATTTCTGGGTGCCTGCAACGGACTCCCGCTGAAGTGTGGGCGTGTTTGGAGAGTAGCTGTGACAGACAGGCGAGTCCCTGAGGGTTGGAGATAAAGACGTGCTAGAGACTGGGGAGTAACTCAGTGAAAGTGGTGGGCTTGGTGGTGATCCCTGGGTTCCTGGAACTGACCCGCGCTGAAATGTGGGCGTGGTTGGAGAGTAGCTGGGACAGACTGGAGGGTCCGTGTTTGGAGAGTAGCTGGGAGACACAGGAGACCCCCCGAGAGCTGGGGGTGAGCTGCTGGGTGATGGCAGTAAGAACATGTGGTATATTACTGATGAACGTGGTGACTCTGAGGAATCCTCAGAGGAGGACACGGGAGAGCCAAATGGCTTCATTAATTGCCCATCACGGTGAGGACAGGGAAATGGGAGCTTGTGGGATTCTGGTGATGACAGAGGTGAGTGTGGTGAAGCCCTAGGGGATGGTGAATGGTAGCTCCGGATCCCTGGTGGGGAGCTTCCCCTTAAGCCTGAGTTTCTGAGAGGGGAGAGGGAGAAGCTGGGTGAGGCTCGCATGGACCTTGGGGAGTCCGGGCTGGGGGACTGTTCATAAGAAGAGCCAGACAAGACCCTACTGTTCTTAGGTGCAGACATGATTAGGAACCCTGCAGCTCCCAGGGCCCCTTCTCATTTTCTAACTCGCAGAAGTAAGTAGAGTGTGTGCGTGCATGTGTGTGTGTGTGTGTGTGTGTTTGTGTGTGTGCGGTGTGAGGTATGTGCCCCTTAAGAAAATGGAAATCAACCAACCAATGAGACAGACAGACAGACAGAGATTCACTTGCCCAAGTGTTCTGTTCTGTCCTCTGAATCCGCTTCCAAGTCGCAAGACGCTGTGAGCTCCAAGTCCACGCAGAGTCCGCCAAACGCTCCGGCCGCTGATCCGCTCCGCGAAGATCTGAGTACAGGCCAGCCAGGGTGGGTTTCAATAGCCTCGGGCGCAGCCTAGCAGCGGAAAGGGCGGAGCTTCACTCCTCCTTTCCATCAGTCACCCCCAACTTTCCCAGGCTACACCTCCTAAGAAACTGTTCTCCTGCGTTGATTCCATGCGCCACCTTGGGGTCAATCTAAGAACTTACAAGTTTTCTTGGCCAGATATATTAGGAATTGTATACACTGAAACACTGAAAAACAACTAGTGGTTCCGTGGTTCCCACGTTGTGGTTTTCACACCAGCAGCACCCTTGCCACAATCAAACCCCGGAGATGCACAGATCTGTGTTGTAACAAGACCTCCCCCTGACCCTGACGCATGGCAGTTTAAGAAGTCTTTCCGTGTAAGCGAAAAGACTTTGAAGAAAAGGTGGAGATATGCGTTGTATAAACATTCTTTTGCTCTGGAACCACGTAGGGACTTGGGAGCCAGTTGGGTGGAGCATTCGTTGGATGAGGGTGCTCGGGTGAGGAATATCAAGGTGTGGCTCCAGATAATCCAATCATCTAATTAAGATTATAGTTATGCTCATCGGTTTTAAAATTCCATTTGGGTAAATTATTTAAGTCAGACTGAGAATGGCAAAGCCTCAACCCCAAATTCCAGGTAGGGTTGAGAGCCTCAGGTGGAGTTGATCACCAATAGCCTATGGTTTAACCCATCATGCCTATAGAATGAGGTCTCCATAAAAACCCAAAAGGACTGGGTTCAGAGAGCTTCTGGATAACACTTCCCGGAAGGTAGTGCGCCCCTTCCCACATGCCGGGCCCCACATTTATCTCTCAACTTTTTGCAATGTCCGCTAAAATACAAAGGCAAGTGTAAGTGTTTCCCTGCGTGCTGTGAGCTCTTCCAGCAAATGAATGCAACTAAATCTGGGAGTGGTGGCAACCTGATTTATAGCCAGTTGCTGAGAAGCACAGGTAAAACAACGTAGGGCTCCCCATTGTTATTAGTGTGGGAGGCCTGTCTGGCGGGACTCGGCCCTTTGGAATCTAATGCTATGTCCCGGTAGATAGCGTCACCATTGAATTAGAAGACACACATATGTTGAGAATAATCTTTCTGGTCATTTGCTGCATGTCTTATTTACAATATGTAATCAAATTCTTTCTCCTGACCTTATGGCACCTGGGTTGAGAACCAAGATTTGAACCAAACATTGGTCGGTCACTTTCTGAGTTTGAAACTTTATTATGCCTTTAGCGTTTTGCTATTGCTTTTTCGTTTTCTTTTGTTTCGTTTCGTTTCTAAGTTCTGGGGTATATGTGCAGGATGTGCAGATTTATTACTAAGGTAAACGTGTGCCATGGTGGTTTGCTGCACCTGTCAACCCATCACCGAGGTATTAAGCCCAGCATGCAGTAGCTGTTTTTCCTAACGCTCTGCCTCCCGAAAGGCCCCAGTGTGTGTTGTTCCCCTTCCTGTGTCCATGTGATCTCATTTTTCAGCTCCCATTATAAGTGAGAATGTGGCGCTTGGTTTTCTTTCCCTGGATTAGTTTGCTGAGGATAATGACCACACATCACCACTGTTTTTGTTTTTTAGTATAAAGAGTAGTATTTTATTGAATAAGATTTGCTCACAGAAAAATAAGCTTAAATCTACAATGAATGCCAGACTCTACAGCAGAAAGCAATTTTCCCACTTTTCCACACACAATGGTTCCTACTAATTGAAAAAAAGCCATAACATTTCATTCACAAATGTACTACTCTGTCTCAAAACATCTCACATAATCATGCACTGTACTAAAGCCATTAGATCAGTTCTTCAGTCAGGTTAAAGAAGTAGCCCTCTAATGACTGACATTTATTGTGCTATCAATATCCACTCCCAATCAGTCTGCCATTGTTAATGGTGTACAGCATTACTGAATACAATGGAATTGATGACGCCCATATCCACGGACAGACCGTGACTTATGATGGTTTGATTTGTGATTCTTCAACGTTATGATGGGTTTATTGGATTATTAGATGCGTTTCTGAGTTACACTGGGTTTATGAGTATGCGACCCTATACTCCAGAAACAGCTGTATAAGGAAAAACAGGTGTACCTAATAAAAATATGCTTAGTGACTTGGGATAAACCAATAGATGTTCACAACTGATGGAGAGACGTGAAAGCGAGATAGAGGTAAATAGTTACAGTAACACAATTTTCCTGCACCTGTCGAGGATTTCCCCCAAAAAACGCAGAATTTGGGATGCACCTAAGGCATATGAAAGAGAGAGGGCAGAAGGAGTAAGAGAGACATAGGAGGAAGGAAGGAAGAAAGGAAGGAAGGAAGGAAGGAAGGAAGGTAGGAAGGTAGGAAGGAAGGAAGGAAGGAAGGAAGGAAGGGAGGAAAGAAGGACGAAAGGAAGGAGAAAACACCGGTGTTACTAAAACCCCCCCATAAAAATGGATTCCCCCTGTGGGTAAGCCTACAATGAGGATGAATCTTGAAAATATTGTGCTACGTGTTATGTCAGTCATAACAGCTCACCTATTGTGCAATTCCGTTTATAGGAAATGTCCACAATATGGAAATCTATGCATATGGGATTGATCGCACTAGGTAGTTGCTACCTAGGGCTGAGGGTCAGGGAGAGGGTTTGAGACAGAATGAGGAGTGACTAATGTCTACAGGGTTCTTCTCTGGTCGGGGGTGATAAGACGTTCTACAATGGATTGCGGATTAAAATTGAATGTGCACAGCCACAGGTATACTAAAAGCCACTCAATTCATAACTTTTAATGGGGGAATCTTACGTGGCGCACTCTCATGGACACCACGGCAGACATAGTGAGAGAGAAAAAGGTGAGTAAATATCTGAAACGGAGGCAGAAACAGAGAGAATGCAAAGCCCTGTGAATGGAAGGGAGAGCGAAAAGGGAAAATGGTCCTATTTACAAATGACAGATGTGAAACTGGGGTTCACATCAACAGTGTCACTGTCAGGAAGGAGGGTCATGCTAGCCATGTCACCGGTAGTGTGGCCCGCAGGGACGCCGACCTGCTGGAGCGTCGTGCCAGCATGGGCTCTGGCAGCCACGTGGGCCAGCAGGAGGGTCCCGCTGCACAGCTGTGGGGTGAGGATAGCCTGGGTGGTGATATCGGCCATTACAGGGGCCTCTTCTGCTGGCAAGAGTGTGACAGTAGCAAGTAGATGGACAGGCCTGCGTGTGAGGACGGAATGCAGGAGGGGCTCTTGTGCGGCTGGGTGTGGGGCCCTCACGGGAACCGTGGAGAAATGGCCAGGTAACTGCGTCATGTGGGCTAGTAGATTGGCCAGGGCTTCGAACTGAAGGACAATAACGGGGAGTAGCTGTCAGGCCCTGGGAGTGTCTGAGTGTAAGTGGAGATGGGTTTGGGGTCACTGAGGGATGCGTGGGAGCCATCCCTGTATAGGTACAGGTCATAGGGAGATAGTCTCGTGAGGCCTGTGAGTGTCTAGGGTTGTCCTGGGTGCCTGGGGCTGACTGTGGCAGAGATCTGGGGAAGGCTGGAGAGAAGCTGGGAGACCCAGGAGAGTCCCTGCAGGCAGGGGGCGAAGAGGTGAAAGAAATGGGGGAGGGTTGCAGTAAGGTCCGTGAGTTTGTAGGTGATTCCTGGGTGCGGGAAGCTGACTCCAGGTGAAATCTGGAGATGGTCGGAGAGTAGCTGAGAGAGACAGAAGAGTCCCTGAGGGCTGGGGGTGAGAACATGAGGGAGACTGGGGAGTAAGTCAGTGAAATTCGTGAGTTCGGTGGTGTATCGTGGGTGCCTGGAACTGACTCCAGCTGGAATCTAGAGAAGTTTTGAGAGTAGCTGAAAGAGACACAAGAGTCCCTGTGGGCTGAGGGCAAAGACCTGAGAGAGACCAGGGAGGACCTCAGTGAAGTCTGTGAGTCTGTAGGTGATTCCGGAGTGTGGGAGGCTGACTCCCGCTGAAATCTGGGCGTGGTGGGAGAGTAGCTGGGACAGACAGGAGAGTCCCAGGGAGCTGGGGGTGAAGACATGAGAGAGACCGGGGAGTAACTCAGTGAAACTGCTGAGTTTGGTGGTGATACCTGGGTGCCTGGAACTGACTCCCGCTGAAATGTGGGCATGGTTGGAGAGTAGCTGGGACACACAGGAGAGTCCCTGAGGGCTGGGGGTGAAGACATGAGAGAGACCGGGGAGTAACTGAGTGAAACTGGTGAGTCTGGTGGTGACTCCGGGGTGCCTGGAACTGCCTCCAGCTGAAATGTGGGCGTGGTTGGAGAGTAGCTGGGACAGACAGGAGAGTCCCTGAGGGCTGGTGAAGGCGTGAGAGAGACTGGAGTGTACTTGAGTGAAATTGGTGAGTTTGATGGTGATTCCTGGGTGCCTGGAACCGACTCCCGCTGAAGTGTGGGCGTGGTTGGAGAGTAGCTGGGACACACAGGAGAGTCCCTGAGGGTTGGAGATAAAGACGTGCTAGAGACTGAGGAGTAACTGAGTGAAATCGGTGAGTTTGGTGGTGATTCCGGGGTGCCTGGAACTGACTCCAGCTGAAATGTGGGCATGGTTGGAGAGTAGCTGGGACCGACCGGAGAGTCCCTGAGGGATGGTGAAGACATGAGAGAGACTGGGGAGTAACGCAGTGAAATTGGTGAGTCTGGTGGTGATTTCTGGGTGCCTGCAACGGACTCCCGCTGAAGTGTGGGCGTGTTTGGAGAGTAGCTGTGACAGACAGGCGAGTCCCTGAGGGTTGGAGATAAAGACGTGCTAGAGACTGGGGAGTAACTCAGTGAAAGTGGTGGGCTTGGTGGTGATCCCTGGGTTCCTGGAACTGACCCGCGCTGAAATGTGGGCGTGGTTGGAGAGTAGCTGGGACAGACTGGAGGGTCCGTGTTTGGAGAGTAGCTGGGAGACACAGGAGACCCCCCGAGAGCTGGGGGTGAGCTGCTGGGTGATGGCAGTAAGAACATGTGGTATATTACTGATGAACGTGGTGACTCTGAGGAATCCTCAGAGGAGGACACGGGAGAGCCAAATGGCTTCATTAATTGCCCATCACGGTGAGGACAGGGAAATGGGAGCTTGTGGGATTCTGGTGATGACAGAGGTGAGTGTGGTGAAGCCCTAGGGGATGGTGAATGGTAGCTCCGGATCCCTGGTGGGGAGCTTCCCCTTAAGCCTGAGTTTCTGAGAGGGGAGAGGGAGAAGCTGGGTGAGGCTCGCATGGACCTTGGGGAGTCCGGGCTGGGGGACTGTTCATAAGAAGAGCCAGACAAGACCCTACTGTTCTTAGGTGCAGACATGATTAGGAACCCTGCAGCTCCCAGGGCCCCTTCTCATTTTCTAACTCGCAGAAGTAAGTAGAGTGTGTGCGTGCATGTGTGTGTGTGTGTGTGTGTGTTTGTGTGTGTGCGGTGTGAGGTATGTGCCCCTTAAGAAAATGGAAATCAACCAACCAATGAGACAGACAGACAGACAGAGATTCACTTGCCCAAGTGTTCTGTCCTGTCCTCTGAATCCGCTTCCAAGTCGCAAGACGCTGTGAGCTCCAAGTCCACGCAGAGTCCGCCAAACGCTCCGGCCGCTGATCCGCTCCGCGAAGATCTGAGTACAGGCCAGCCAGGGTGGGTTTCAATAGCCTCGGGCGCAGCCTAGCAGCGGAAAGGGCGGAGCTTCACTCCTCCTTTCCATCAGTCACCCCCAACTTTCCCAGGCTACACCTCCTAAGAAACTGTTCTCCTGCGTTGATTCCATGCGCCACCTTGGGGTCAATCTAAGAACTTACAAGTTTTCTTGGCCAGATATATTAGGAATTGTATACACTGAAACACTGAAAAACAACTAGTGGTTCCGTGGTTCCCACGTTGTGGTTTTCACACCAGCAGCACCCTTGCCACAATCAAACCCCGGAGATGCACAGATCTGTGTTGTAACAAGACCTCCCCCTGACCCTGACGCATGGCAGTTTAAGAAGTCTTTCCGTGTAAGCGAAAAGACTTTGAAGAAAAGGTGGAGATATGCGTTGTATAAACATTCTTTTGCTCTGGAACCACGTAGAGACTTGGGAGCCAGTTGGGTGGAGCATTCGTTGGATGAGGGTGCTCGGGTGAGGAATATCAAGGTGTGGCTCCAGATAATCCAATCATCTAATTAAGATTATAGTTATGCTCATCGGTTTTAAAATTCCATTTGGGTAAATTATTTAAGTCAGACTGAGAATGGCAAAGCCTCAACCCCAAATTCCAGGTAGGGTTGAGAGCCTCAGGTGGAGTTGATCACCAATAGCCTATGGTTTAACCCATCATGCCTATAGAATGAGGTCTCCATAAAAACCCAAAAGGACTGGGTTCAGAGAGCTTCTGGATAACACTTCCCGGAAGGTAGTGCGCCCCTTCCCACATGCCGGGCCCCACATTTATCTCTCAACTTTTTGCAATGTCCGCTAAAATACAAAGGCAAGTGTAAGTGTTTCCCTGCGTGCTGTGAGCTCTTCCAGCAAATGAATGCAACTAAATCTGGGAGTGGTGGCAACCTGATTTATAGCCAGTTGCTGAGAAGCACAGGTAAAACAACGTAGGGCTCCCCATTGTTATTAGTGTGGGAGGCCTGTCTGGCGGGACTCGGCCCTTTGGAATCTAATGCTATGTCCCGGTAGATAGCGTCACCATTGAATTAGAAGACACACATATGTTGAGAATAATCTTTCTGGTCATTTGCTGCATGTCTTATTTACAATATGTAATCAAATTCTTTCTCCTGACCTTATGGCACCTGGGTTGAGAACCAAGATTTGAACCAAACATTGGTCGGTCACTTTCTGAGTTTGAAACTTTATTATGCCTTTAGCGTTTTGCTATTGCTTTTTCGTTTTCTTTTGTTTCGTTTCGTTTCTAAGTTCTGGGGTATATGTGCAGGATGTGCAGATTTATTACTAAGGTAAACGTGTGCCATGGTGGTTTGCTGCACCTGTCAACCCATCACCGAGGTATTAAGCCCAGCATGCAGTAGCTGTTTTTCCTAACGCTCTGCCTCCCGAAAGGCCCCAGTGTGTGTTGTTCCCCTTCCTGTGTCCATGTGATCTCATTCTTCAGCTCCCATTATAAGTGAGAATGTGGCGCTTGGTTTTCTTTCCCTGGATTAGTTTGCTGAGGATAATGACCACACATCACCACTGTTTTTGTTTTTTAGTATAAAGAGTAGTATTTTATTGAATAAGATTTGCTCACAGAAAAATAAGCTTAAATCTACAATGAATGCCAGACTCTACAGCAGAAAGCAATTTTCTCACTTTTCCACACACAATGGTTCCTACTAATTGAAAAAAAGCCATAACATTTCATTCACAAATGTACTACTCTGTCTCAAAACATCTCACATAATCATGCACTGTACTAAAGCCATTAGATCAGTTCTTCAGTCAGGTTAAAGAAGTAGCCCTCTAATGACTGACATTTATTGTGCTATCAATATCCACTCCCAATCAGTCTGCCATTGTTAATGGTGTACAGCATTACTGAATACAATGGAATTGATGACGCCCATATCCACGGACAGACCGTGACTTATGATGGTTTGATTTGTGATTCTTCAACGTTATGATGGGTTTATTGGATTATTAGATGCGTTTCTGAGTTACACTGGGTTTATGAGTATGCGACCCTATACTCCAGAAACAGCTGTATAAGGAAAAACAGGTGTACCTAATAAAAATATGCTTAGTGACTTGGGATAAACCAATAGATGTTCACAACTGATGGAGAGACGTGAAAGCGAGATAGAGGTAAATAGTTACAGTAACACAATTTTCCTGCACCTGTCGAGGATTTCCCCCAAAAAACGCAGAATTTGGGATGCACCTAAGGCATATGAAAGAGAGAGGGCAGAAGGAGTAAGAGAGACATAGGAGGAAGGAAGGAAGAAAGGAAGGAAGGAAGGAAGGAAGGAAGGTAGGAAGGTAGGAAGGAAGGAAGGAAGGAAGGAAGGAAGGGAGGAAAGAAGGACGAAAGGAAGGAGAAAACACCGGTGTTACTAAAACCCCCCCATAAAAATGGATTCCCCCTGTGGGTAAGCCTACAATGAGGATGAATCTTGAAAATATTGTGCTACGTGTTATGTCAGTCATAACAGCTCACCTATTGTGCAATTCCGTTTATAGGAAATGTCCACAATATGGAAATCTATGCATATGGGATTGATCGCACTAGGTAGTTGCTACCTAGGGCTGAGGGTCAGGGAGAGGGTTTGAGACAGAATGAGGAGTGACTAATGTCTACAGGGTTCTTCTCTGGTCGGGGGTGATAAGACGTTCTACAATGGATTGCGGATTAAAATTGAATGTGCACAGCCACAGGTATACTAAAAGCCACTCAATTCATAACTTTTAATGGGGGAATCTTACGTGGCGCACTCTCATGGACACCACGGCAGACATAGTGAGAGAGAAAAAGGTGAGTAAATATCTGAAACGGAGGCAGAAACAGAGAGAATGCAAAGCCCTGTGAATGGAAGGGAGAGCGAAAAGGGAAAATGGTCCTATTTACAAATGACAGATGTGAAACTGGGGTTCACATCAACAGTGTCACTGTCAGGAAGGAGGGTCATGCTAGCCATGTCACCGGTAGTGTGGCCCGCAGGGACGCCGACCTGCTGGAGCGTCGTGCCAGCATGGGCTCTGGCAGCCACGTGGGCCAGCAGGAGGGTCCCGCTGCACAGCTGTGGGGTGAGGATAGCCTGGGTGGTGATATCGGCCATTACAGGGGCCTCTTCTGCTGGCAAGAGTGTGACAGTAGCAAGTAGATGGACAGGCCTGCGTGTGAGGACGGAATGCAGGAGGGGCTCTTGTGCGGCTGGGTGTGGGGCCCTCACGGGAACCGTGGAGAAATGGCCAGGTAACTGCGTCATGTGGGCTAGTAGATTGGCCAGGGCTTCGAACTGAAGGACAATAACGGGGAGTAGCTGTCAGGCCCTGGGAGTGTCTGAGTGTAAGTGGAGATGGGTTTGGGGTCACTGAGGGATGCGTGGGAGCCATCCCTGTATAGGTACAGGTCATAGGGAGATAGTCTCGTGAGGCCTGTGAGTGTCTAGGGTTGTCCTGGGTGCCTGGGGCTGACTGTGGCAGAGATCTGGGGAAGGCTGGAGAGAAGCTGGGAGACCCAGGAGAGTCCCTGCAGGCAGGGGGCGAAGAGGTGAAAGAAATGGGGGAGGGTTGCAGTAAGGTCCGTGAGTTTGTAGGTGATTCCTGGGTGCGGGAAGCTGACTCCAGGTGAAATCTGGAGATGGTCGGAGAGTAGCTGAGAGAGACAGAAGAGTCCCTGAGGGCTGGGGGTGAGAACATGAGGGAGACTGGGGAGTAAGTCAGTGAAATTCGTGAGTTCGGTGGTGTATCGTGGGTGCCTGGAACTGACTCCAGCTGGAATCTAGAGAAGTTTTGAGAGTAGCTGAAAGAGACACAAGAGTCCCTGTGGGCTGAGGGCAAAGACCTGAGAGAGACCAGGGAGGACCTCAGTGAAGTCTGTGAGTCTGTAGGTGATTCCGGAGTGTGGGAGGCTGACTCCCGCTGAAATCTGGGCGTGGTGGGAGAGTAGCTGGGACAGACAGGAGAGTCCCAGGGAGCTGGGGGTGAAGACATGAGAGAGACCGGGGAGTAACTCAGTGAAACTGCTGAGTTTGGTGGTGATACCTGGGTGCCTGGAACTGACTCCCGCTGAAATGTGGGCATGGTTGGAGAGTAGCTGGGACACACAGGAGAGTCCCTGAGGGCTGGGGGTGAAGACATGAGAGAGACCGGGGAGTAACTGAGTGAAACTGGTGAGTTTGGTGGTGACTCCGGGGTGCCTGGAACTGACTCCAGCTGAAATGTGGGCGTGGTTGGAGAGTAGCTGGGACAGACAGGAGAGTCCCTGAGGGCTGGTGAAGGCGTGAGAGAGACTGGAGTGTACTTGAGTGAAATTGGTGAGTTTGATGGTGATTCCTGGGTGCCTGGAACCGACTCCCGCTGAAGTGTGGGCGTGGTTGGAGAGTAGCTGGGACACACAGGAGAGTCCCTGAGGGTTGGAGATAAAGACGTGCTAGAGACTGAGGAGTAACTGAGTGAAATCGGTGAGTTTGGTGGTGATTCCGGGGTGCCTGGAACTGACTCCAGCTGAAATGTGGGCATGGTTGGAGAGTAGCTGGGACCGACCGGAGAGTCCCTGAGGGATGGTGAAGACATGAGAGAGACTGGGGAGTAACGCAGTGAAATTGGTGAGTCTGGTGGTGATTTCTGGGTGCCTGCAACGGACTCCCGCTGAAGTGTGGGCGTGTTTGGAGAGTAGCTGTGACAGACAGGCGAGTCCCTGAGGGTTGGAGATAAAGACGTGCTAGAGACTGGGGAGTAACTCAGTGAAAGTGGTGGGCTTGGTGGTGATCCCTGGGTTCCTGGAACTGACCCGCGCTGAAATGTGGGCGTGGTTGGAGAGTAGCTGGGACAGACTGGAGGGTCCGTGTTTGGAGAGTAGCTGGGAGACACAGGAGACCCCCCGAGAGCTGGGGGTGAGCTGCTGGGTGATGGCAGTAAGAACATGTGGTATATTACTGATGAACGTGGTGACTCTGAGGAATCCTCAGAGGAGGACACGGGAGAGCCAAATGGCTTCATTAATTGCCCATCACGGTGAGGACAGGGAAATGGGAGCTTGTGGGATTCTGGTGATGACAGAGGTGAGTGTGGTGAAGCCCTAGGGGATGGTGAATGGTAGCTCCGGATCCCTGGTGGGGAGCTTCCCCTTAAGCCTGAGTTTCTGAGAGGGGAGAGGGAGAAGCTGGGTGAGGCTCGCATGGACCTTGGGGAGTCCGGGCTGGGGGACTGTTCATAAGAAGAGCCAGACAAGACCCTACTGTTCTTAGGTGCAGACATGATTAGGAACCCTGCAGCTCCCAGGGCCCCTTCTCATTTTCTAACTCGCAGAAGTAAGTAGAGTGTGTGCGTGCATGTGTGTGTGTGTGTGTGTGTGTTTGTGTGTGTGCGGTGTGAGGTATGTGCCCCTTAAGAAAATGGAAATCAACCAACCAATGAGACAGACAGACAGACAGAGATTCACTTGCCCAAGTGTTCTGTCCTGTCCTCTGAATCCGCTTCCAAGTCGCAAGACGCTGTGAGCTCCAAGTCCACGCAGAGTCCGCCAAACGCTCCGGCCGCTGATCCGCTCCGCGAAGATCTGAGTACAGGCCAGCCAGGGTGGGTTTCAATAGCCTCGGGCGCAGCCTAGCAGCGGAAAGGGCGGAGCTTCACTCCTCCTTTCCATCAGTCACCCCCAACTTTCCCAGGCTACACCTCCTAAGAAACTGTTCTCCTGCGTTGATTCCATGCGCCACCTTGGGGTCAATCTAAGAACTTACAAGTTTTCTTGGCCAGATATATTAGGAATTGTATACACTGAAACACTGAAAAACAACTAGTGGTTCCGTGGTTCCCACGTTGTGGTTTTCACACCAGCAGCACCCTTGCCACAATCAAACCCCGGAGATGCACAGATCTGTGTTGTAACAAGACCTCCCCCTGACCCTGACGCATGGCAGTTTAAGAAGTCTTTCCGTGTAAGCGAAAAGACTTTGAAGAAAAGGTGGAGATATGCGTTGTATAAACATTCTTTTGCTCTGGAACCACGTAGAGACTTGGGAGCCAGTTGGGTGGAGCATTCGTTGGATGAGGGTGCTCGGGTGAGGAATATCAAGGTGTGGCTCCAGATAATCCAATCATCTAATTAAGATTATAGTTATGCTCATCGGTTTTAAAATTCCATTTGGGTAAATTATTTAAGTCAGACTGAGAATGGCAAAGCCTCAACCCCAAATTCCAGGTAGGGTTGAGAGCCTCAGGTGGAGTTGATCACCAATAGCCTATGGTTTAACCCATCATGCCTATAGAATGAGGTCTCCATAAAAACCCAAAAGGACTGGGTTCAGAGAGCTTCTGGATAACACTTCCCGGAAGGTAGTGCGCCCCTTCCCACATGCCGGGCCCCACATTTATCTCTCAACTTTTTGCAATGTCCGCTAAAATACAAAGGCAAGTGTAAGTGTTTCCCTGCGTGCTGTGAGCTCTTCCAGCAAATGAATGCAACTAAATCTGGGAGTGGTGGCAACCTGATTTATAGCCAGTTGCTGAGAAGCACAGGTAAAACAACGTAGGGCTCCCCATTGTTATTAGTGTGGGAGGCCTGTCTGGCGGGACTCGGCCCTTTGGAATCTAATGCTATGTCCCGGTAGATAGCGTCACCATTGAATTAGAAGACACACATATGTTGAGAATAATCTTTCTGGTCATTTGCTGCATGTCTTATTTACAATATGTAATCAAATTCTTTCTCCTGACCTTATGGCACCTGGGTTGAGAACCAAGATTTGAACCAAACATTGGTCGGTCACTTTCTGAGTTTGAAACTTTATTATGCCTTTAGCGTTTTGCTATTGCTTTTTCGTTTTCTTTTGTTTCGTTTCGTTTCTAAGTTCTGGGGTATATGTGCAGGATGTGCAGATTTATTACTAAGGTAAACGTGTGCCATGGTGGTTTGCTGCACCTGTCAACCCATCACCGAGGTATTAAGCCCAGCATGCAGTAGCTGTTTTTCCTAACGCTCTGCCTCCCGAAAGGCCCCAGTGTGTGTTGTTCCCCTTCCTGTGTCCATGTGATCTCATTCTTCAGCTCCCATTATAAGTGAGAATGTGGCGCTTGGTTTTCTTTCCCTGGATTAGTTTGCTGAGGATAATGACCACACATCACCACTGTTTTTGTTTTTTAGTATAAAGAGTAGTATTTTATTGAATAAGATTTGCTCACAGAAAAATAAGCTTAAATCTACAATGAATGCCAGACTCTACAGCAGAAAGCAATTTTCTCACTTTTCCACACACAATGGTTCCTACTAATTGAAAAAAAGCCATAACATTTCATTCACAAATGTACTACTCTGTCTCAAAACATCTCACATAATCATGCACTGTACTAAAGCCATTAGATCAGTTCTTCAGTCAGGTTAAAGAAGTAGCCCTCTAATGACTGACATTTATTGTGCTATCAATATCCACTCCCAATCAGTCTGCCATTGTTAATGGTGTACAGCATTACTGAATACAATGGAATTGATGACGCCCATATCCACGGACAGACCGTGACTTATGATGGTTTGATTTGTGATTCTTCAACGTTATGATGGGTTTATTGGATTATTAGATGCGTTTCTGAGTTACACTGGGTTTATGAGTATGCGACCCTATACTCCAGAAACAGCTGTATAAGGAAAAACAGGTGTACCTAATAAAAATATGCTTAGTGACTTGGGATAAACCAATAGATGTTCACAACTGATGGAGAGACGTGAAAGCGAGATAGAGGTAAATAGTTACAGTAACACAATTTTCCTGCACCTGTCGAGGATTTCCCCCAAAAAACGCAGAATTTGGGATGCACCTAAGGCATATGAAAGAGAGAGGGCAGAAGGAGTAAGAGAGACATAGGAGGAAGGAAGGAAGAAAGGAAGGAAGGAAGGAAGGAAGGAAGGTAGGAAGGTAGGAAGGAAGGAAGGAAGGAAGGAAGGAAGGGAGGAAAGAAGGACGAAAGGAAGGAGAAAACACCGGTGTTACTAAAACCCCCCCATAAAAATGGATTCCCCCTGTGGGTAAGCCTACAATGAGGATGAATCTTGAAAATATTGTGCTACGTGTTATGTCAGTCATAACAGCTCACCTATTGTGCAATTCCGTTTATAGGAAATGTCCACAATATGGAAATCTATGCATATGGGATTGATCGCACTAGGTAGTTGCTACCTAGGGCTGAGGGTCAGGGAGAGGGTTTGAGACAGAATGAGGAGTGACTAATGTCTACAGGGTTCTTCTCTGGTCGGGGGTGATAAGACGTTCTACAATGGATTGCGGATTAAAATTGAATGTGCACAGCCACAGGTATACTAAAAGCCACTCAATTCATAACTTTTAATGGGGGAATCTTACGTGGCGCACTCTCATGGACACCACGGCAGACATAGTGAGAGAGAAAAAGGTGAGTAAATATCTGAAACGGAGGCAGAAACAGAGAGAATGCAAAGCCCTGTGAATGGAAGGGAGAGCGAAAAGGGAAAATGGTCCTATTTACAAATGACAGATGTGAAACTGGGGTTCACATCAACAGTGTCACTGTCAGGAAGGAGGGTCATGCTAGCCATGTCACCGGTAGTGTGGCCCGCAGGGACGCCGACCTGCTGGAGCGTCGTGCCAGCATGGGCTCTGGCAGCCACGTGGGCCAGCAGGAGGGTCCCGCTGCACAGCTGTGGGGTGAGGATAGCCTGGGTGGTGATATCGGCCATTACAGGGGCCTCTTCTGCTGGCAAGAGTGTGACAGTAGCAAGTAGATGGACAGGCCTGCGTGTGAGGACGGAATGCAGGAGGGGCTCTTGTGCGGCTGGGTGTGGGGCCCTCACGGGAACCGTGGAGAAATGGCCAGGTAACTGCGTCATGTGGGCTAGTAGATTGGCCAGGGCTTCGAACTGAAGGACAATAACGGGGAGTAGCTGTCAGGCCCTGGGAGTGTCTGAGTGTAAGTGGAGATGGGTTTGGGGTCACTGAGGGATGCGTGGGAGCCATCCCTGTATAGGTACAGGTCATAGGGAGATAGTCTCGTGAGGCCTGTGAGTGTCTAGGGTTGTCCTGGGTGCCTGGGGCTGACTGTGGCAGAGATCTGGGGAAGGCTGGAGAGAAGCTGGGAGACCCAGGAGAGTCCCTGCAGGCAGGGGGCGAAGAGGTGAAAGAAATGGGGGAGGGTTGCAGTAAGGTCCGTGAGTTTGTAGGTGATTCCTGGGTGCGGGAAGCTGACTCCAGGTGAAATCTGGAGATGGTCGGAGAGTAGCTGAGAGAGACAGAAGAGTCCCTGAGGGCTGGGGGTGAGAACATGAGGGAGACTGGGGAGTAAGTCAGTGAAATTCGTGAGTTCGGTGGTGTATCGTGGGTGCCTGGAACTGACTCCAGCTGGAATCTAGAGAAGTTTTGAGAGTAGCTGAAAGAGACACAAGAGTCCCTGTGGGCTGAGGGCAAAGACCTGAGAGAGACCAGGGAGGACCTCAGTGAAGTCTGTGAGTCTGTAGGTGATTCCGGAGTGTGGGAGGCTGACTCCCGCTGAAATCTGGGCGTGGTGGGAGAGTAGCTGGGACAGACAGGAGAGTCCCAGGGAGCTGGGGGTGAAGACATGAGAGAGACCGGGGAGTAACTCAGTGAAACTGCTGAGTTTGGTGGTGATACCTGGGTGCCTGGAACTGACTCCCGCTGAAATGTGGGCATGGTTGGAGAGTAGCTGGGACACACAGGAGAGTCCCTGAGGGCTGGGGGTGAAGACATGAGAGAGACCGGGGAGTAACTGAGTGAAACTGGTGAGTTTGGTGGTGACTCCGGGGTGCCTGGAACTGACTCCAGCTGAAATGTGGGCGTGGTTGGAGAGTAGCTGGGACAGACAGGAGAGTCCCTGAGGGCTGGTGAAGGCGTGAGAGAGACTGGAGTGTACTTGAGTGAAATTGGTGAGTTTGATGGTGATTCCTGGGTGCCTGGAACCGACTCCCGCTGAAGTGTGGGCGTGGTTGGAGAGTAGCTGGGACACACAGGAGAGTCCCTGAGGGTTGGAGATAAAGACGTGCTAGAGACTGAGGAGTAACTGAGTGAAATCGGTGAGTTTGGTGGTGATTCCGGGGTGCCTGGAACTGACTCCAGCTGAAATGTGGGCATGGTTGGAGAGTAGCTGGGACCGACCGGAGAGTCCCTGAGGGATGGTGAAGACATGAGAGAGACTGGGGAGTAACGCAGTGAAATTGGTGAGTCTGGTGGTGATTTCTGGGTGCCTGCAACGGACTCCCGCTGAAGTGTGGGCGTGTTTGGAGAGTAGCTGTGACAGACAGGCGAGTCCCTGAGGGTTGGAGATAAAGACGTGCTAGAGACTGGGGAGTAACTCAGTGAAAGTGGTGGGCTTGGTGGTGATCCCTGGGTTCCTGGAACTGACCCGCGCTGAAATGTGGGCGTGGTTGGAGAGTAGCTGGGACAGACTGGAGGGTCCGTGTTTGGAGAGTAGCTGGGAGACACAGGAGACCCCCCGAGAGCTGGGGGTGAGCTGCTGGGTGATGGCAGTAAGAACATGTGGTATATTACTGATGAACGTGGTGACTCTGAGGAATCCTCAGAGGAGGACACGGGAGAGCCAAATGGCTTCATTAATTGCCCATCACGGTGAGGACAGGGAAATGGGAGCTTGTGGGATTCTGGTGATGACAGAGGTGAGTGTGGTGAAGCCCTAGGGGATGGTGAATGGTAGCTCCGGATCCCTGGTGGGGAGCTTCCCCTTAAGCCTGAGTTTCTGAGAGGGGAGAGGGAGAAGCTGGGTGAGGCTCGCATGGACCTTGGGGAGTCCGGGCTGGGGGACTGTTCATAAGAAGAGCCAGACAAGACCCTACTGTTCTTAGGTGCAGACATGATTAGGAACCCTGCAGCTCCCAGGGCCCCTTCTCATTTTCTAACTCGCAGAAGTAAGTAGAGTGTGTGCGTGCATGTGTGTGTGTGTGTGTGTGTGTTTGTGTGTGTGCGGTGTGAGGTATGTGCCCCTTAAGAAAATGGAAATCAACCAACCAATGAGACAGACAGACAGACAGAGATTCACTTGCCCAAGTGTTCTGTCCTGTCCTCTGAATCCGCTTCCAAGTCGCAAGACGCTGTGAGCTCCAAGTCCACGCAGAGTCCGCCAAACGCTCCGGCCGCTGATCCGCTCCGCGAAGATCTGAGTACAGGCCAGCCAGGGTGGGTTTCAATAGCCTCGGGCGCAGCCTAGCAGCGGAAAGGGCGGAGCTTCACTCCTCCTTTCCATCAGTCACCCCCAACTTTCCCAGGCTACACCTCCTAAGAAACTGTTCTCCTGCGTTGATTCCATGCGCCACCTTGGGGTCAATCTAAGAACTTACAAGTTTTCTTGGCCAGATATATTAGGAATTGTATACACTGAAACACTGAAAAACAACTAGTGGTTCCGTGGTTCCCACGTTGTGGTTTTCACACCAGCAGCACCCTTGCCACAATCAAACCCCGGAGATGCACAGATCTGTGTTGTAACAAGACCTCCCCCTGACCCTGACGCATGGCAGTTTAAGAAGTCTTTCCGTGTAAGCGAAAAGACTTTGAAGAAAAGGTGGAGATATGCGTTGTATAAACATTCTTTTGCTCTGGAACCACGTAGAGACTTGGGAGCCAGTTGGGTGGAGCATTCGTTGGATGAGGGTGCTCGGGTGAGGAATATCAAGGTGTGGCTCCAGATAATCCAATCATCTAATTAAGATTATAGTTATGCTCATCGGTTTTAAAATTCCATTTGGGTAAATTATTTAAGTCAGACTGAGAATGGCAAAGCCTCAACCCCAAATTCCAGGTAGGGTTGAGAGCCTCAGGTGGAGTTGATCACCAATAGCCTATGGTTTAACCCATCATGCCTATAGAATGAGGTCTCCATAAAAACCCAAAAGGACTGGGTTCAGAGAGCTTCTGGATAACACTTCCCGGAAGGTAGTGCGCCCCTTCCCACATGCCGGGCCCCACATTTATCTCTCAACTTTTTGCAATGTCCGCTAAAATACAAAGGCAAGTGTAAGTGTTTCCCTGCGTGCTGTGAGCTCTTCCAGCAAATGAATGCAACTAAATCTGGGAGTGGTGGCAACCTGATTTATAGCCAGTTGCTGAGAAGCACAGGTAAAACAACGTAGGGCTCCCCATTGTTATTAGTGTGGGAGGCCTGTCTGGCGGGACTCGGCCCTTTGGAATCTAATGCTATGTCCCGGTAGATAGCGTCACCATTGAATTAGAAGACACACATATGTTGAGAATAATCTTTCTGGTCATTTGCTGCATGTCTTATTTACAATATGTAATCAAATTCTTTCTCCTGACCTTATGGCACCTGGGTTGAGAACCAAGATTTGAACCAAACATTGGTCGGTCACTTTCTGAGTTTGAAACTTTATTATGCCTTTAGCGTTTTGCTATTGCTTTTTCGTTTTCTTTTGTTTCGTTTCGTTTCTAAGTTCTGGGGTATATGTGCAGGATGTGCAGATTTATTACTAAGGTAAACGTGTGCCATGGTGGTTTGCTGCACCTGTCAACCCATCACCGAGGTATTAAGCCCAGCATGCAGTAGCTGTTTTTCCTAACGCTCTGCCTCCCGAAAGGCCCCAGTGTGTGTTGTTCCCCTTCCTGTGTCCATGTGATCTCATTTTTCAGCTCCCATTATAAGTGAGAATGTGGCGCTTGGTTTTCTTTCCCTGGATTAGTTTGCTGAGGATAATGACCACACATCACCACTGTTTTTGTTTTTTAGTATAAAGAGTAGTATTTTATTGAATAAGATTTGCTCACAGAAAAATAAGCTTAAATCTACAATGAATGCCAGACTCTACAGCAGAAAGCAATTTTCCCACTTTTCCACACACAATGGTTCCTACTAATTGAAAAAAAGCCATAACATTTCATTCACAAATGTACTACTCTGTCTCAAAACATCTCACATAATCATGCACTGTACTAAAGCCATTAGATCAGTTCTTCAGTCAGGTTAAAGAAGTAGCCCTCTAATGACTGACATTTATTGTGCTATCAATATCCACTCCCAATCAGTCTGCCATTGTTAATGGTGTACAGCATTACTGAATACAATGGAATTGATGACGCCCATATCCACGGACAGACCGTGACTTATGATGGTTTGATTTGTGATTCTTCAACGTTATGATGGGTTTATTGGATTATTAGATGCGTTTCTGAGTTACACTGGGTTTATGAGTATGCGACCCTATACTCCAGAAACAGCTGTATAAGGAAAAACAGGTGTACCTAATAAAAATATGCTTAGTGACTTGGGATAAACCAATAGATGTTCACAACTGATGGAGAGACGTGAAAGCGAGATAGAGGTAAATAGTTACAGTAACACAATTTTCCTGCACCTGTCGAGGATTTCCCCCAAAAAACGCAGAATTTGGGATGCACCTAAGGCATATGAAAGAGAGAGGGCAGAAGGAGTAAGAGAGACATAGGAGGAAGGAAGGAAGAAAGAAGGAAGGAAGGAAGGAAGGAAGGAAGGTAGGAAGGTAGGAAGGAAGGAAGGAAGGAAGGAAGGAAGGGAGGAAAGAAGGACGAAAGGAAGGAGAAAACACCGGTGTTACTAAAACCCCCCCATAAAAATGGATTCCCCCTGTGGGTAAGCCTACAATGAGGATGAATCTTGAAAATATTGTGCTACGTGTTATGTCAGTCATAACAGCTCACCTATTGTGCAATTCCGTTTATAGGAAATGTCCACAATATGGAAATCTATGCATATGGGATTGATCGCACTAGGTAGTTGCTACCTAGGGCTGAGGGTCAGGGAGAGGGTTTGAGACAGAATGAGGAGTGACTAATGTCTACAGGGTTCTTCTCTGGTCGGGGGTGATAAGACGTTCTACAATGGATTGCGGATTAAAATTGAATGTGCACAGCCACAGGTATACTAAAAGCCACTCAATTCATAACTTTTAATGGGGGAATCTTACGTGGCGCACTCTCATGGACACCACGGCAGACATAGTGAGAGAGAAAAAGGTGAGTAAATATCTGAAACGGAGGCAGAAACAGAGAGAATGCAAAGCCCTGTGAATGGAAGGGAGAGCGAAAAGGGAAAATGGTCCTATTTACAAATGACAGATGTGAAACTGGGGTTCACATCAACAGTGTCACTGTCAGGAAGGAGGGTCATGCTAGCCATGTCACCGGTAGTGTGGCCCGCAGGGACGCCGACCTGCTGGAGCGTCGTGCCAGCATGGGCTCTGGCAGCCACGTGGGCCAGCAGGAGGGTCCCGCTGCACAGCTGTGGGGTGAGGATAGCCTGGGTGGTGATATCGGCCATTACAGGGGCCTCTTCTGCTGGCAAGAGTGTGACAGTAGCAAGTAGATGGACAGGCCTGCGTGTGAGGACGGAATGCAGGAGGGGCTCTTGTGCGGCTGGGTGTGGGGCCCTCACGGGAACCGTGGAGAAATGACCAGGTAACTGCGTCATGTGGGCTAGTAGATTGGCCAGGGCTTCGAACTGAAGGACAATAACGGGGAGTAGCTGTCAGGCCCTGGGAGTGTCTGAGTGTAAGTGGAGATGGGTTTGGGGTCACTGAGGGATGCGTGGGAGCCATCCCTGTATAGGTACAGGTCATAGGGAGATAGTCTCGTGAGGCCTGTGAGTGTCTAGGGTTGTCCTGGGTGCCTGGGGCTGACTGTGGCAGAGATCTGGGGAAGGCTGGAGAGAAGCTGGGAGACCCAGGAGAGTCCCTGCAGGCAGGGGGCGAAGAGGTGAAAGAAATGGGGGAGGGTTGCAGTAAGGTCCGTGAGTTTGTAGGTGATTCCTGGGTGCGGGAAGCTGACTCCAGGTGAAATCTGGAGATGGTCGGAGAGTAGCTGAGAGAGACAGAAGAGTCCCTGAGGGCTGGGGGTGAGAACATGAGGGAGACTGGGGAGTAAGTCAGTGAAATTCGTGAGTTCGGTGGTGTATCGTGGGTGCCTGGAACTGACTCCAGCTGGAATCTAGAGAAGTTTTGAGAGTAGCTGAAAGAGACACAAGAGTCCCTGTGGGCTGAGGGCAAAGACCTGAGAGAGACCAGGGAGGACCTCAGTGAAGTCTGTGAGTCTGTAGGTGATTCCGGAGTGTGGGAGGCTGACTCCCGCTGAAATCTGGGCGTGGTGGGAGAGTAGCTGGGACAGACAGGAGAGTCCCAGGGAGCTGGGGGTGAAGACATGAGAGAGACCGGGGAGTAACTCAGTGAAACTGCTGAGTTTGGTGGTGATACCTGGGTGCCTGGAACTGACTCCCGCTGAAATGTGGGCATGGTTGGAGAGTAGCTGGGACACACAGGAGAGTCCCTGAGGGCTGGGGGTGAAGACATGAGAGAGACCGGGGAGTAACTGAGTGAAACTGGTGAGTTTGGTGGTGACTCCGGGGTGCCTGGAACTGACTCCAGCTGAAATGTGGGCGTGGTTGGAGAGTAGCTGGGACAGACAGGAGAGTCCCTGAGGGCTGGTGAAGGCGTGAGAGAGACTGGAGTGTACTTGAGTGAAATTGGTGAGTTTGATGGTGATTCCTGGGTGCCTGGAACCGACTCCCGCTGAAGTGTGGGCGTGGTTGGAGAGTAGCTGGGACACACAGGAGAGTCCCTGAGGGTTGGAGATAAAGACGTGCTAGAGACTGAGGAGTAACTGAGTGAAATCGGTGAGTTTGGTGGTGATTCCGGGGTGCCTGGAACTGACTCCAGCTGAAATGTGGGCATGGTTGGAGAGTAGCTGGGACCGACCGGAGAGTCCCTGAGGGATGGTGAAGACATGAGAGAGACTGGGGAGTAACGCAGTGAAATTGGTGAGTCTGGTGGTGATTTCTGGGTGCCTGCAACGGACTCCCGCTGAAGTGTGGGCGTGTTTGGAGAGTAGCTGTGACAGACAGGCGAGTCCCTGAGGGTTGGAGATAAAGACGTGCTAGAGACTGGGGAGTAACTCAGTGAAAGTGGTGGGCTTGGTGGTGATCCCTGGGTTCCTGGAACTGACCCGCGCTGAAATGTGGGCGTGGTTGGAGAGTAGCTGGGACAGACTGGAGGGTCCGTGTTTGGAGAGTAGCTGGGAGACACAGGAGACCCCCCGAGAGCTGGGGGTGAGCTGCTGGGTGATGGCAGTAAGAACATGTGGTATATTACTGATGAACGTGGTGACTCTGAGGAATCCTCAGAGGAGGACACGGGAGAGCCAAATGGCTTCATTAATTGCCCATCACGGTGAGGACAGGGAAATGGGAGCTTGTGGGATTCTGGTGATGACAGAGGTGAGTGTGGTGAAGCCCTAGGGGATGGTGAATGGTAGCTCCGGATCCCTGGTGGGGAGCTTCCCCTTAAGCCTGAGTTTCTGAGAGGGGAGAGGGAGAAGCTGGGTGAGGCTCGCATGGACCTTGGGGAGTCCGGGCTGGGGGACTGTTCATAAGAAGAGCCAGACAAGACCCTACTGTTCTTAGGTGCAGACATGATTAGGAACCCTGCAGCTCCCAGGGCCCCTTCTCATTTTCTAACTCGCAGAAGTAAGTAGAGTGTGTGCGTGCATGTGTGTGTGTGTGTGTGTGTGTTTGTGTGTGTGCGGTGTGAGGTATGTGCCCCTTAAGAAAATGGAAATCAACCAACCAATGAGACAGACAGACAGACAGAGATTCACTTGCCCAAGTGTTCTGTCCTGTCCTCTGAATCCGCTTCCAAGTCGCAAGACGCTGTGAGCTCCAAGTCCACGCAGAGTCCGCCAAACGCTCCGGCCGCTGATCCGCTCCGCGAAGATCTGAGTACAGGCCAGCCAGGGTGGGTTTCAATAGCCTCGGGCGCAGCCTAGCAGCGGAAAGGGCGGAGCTTCACTCCTCCTTTCCATCAGTCACCCCCAACTTTCCCAGGCTACACCTCCTAAGAAACTGTTCTCCTGCGTTGATTCCATGCGCCACCTTGGGGTCAATCTAAGAACTTACAAGTTTTCTTGGCCAGATATATTAGGAATTGTATACACTGAAACACTGAAAAACAACTAGTGGTTCCGTGGTTCCCACGTTGTGGTTTTCACACCAGCAGCACCCTTGCCACAATCAAACCCCGGAGATGCACAGATCTGTGTTGTAACAAGACCTCCCCCTGACCCTGACGCATGGCAGTTTAAGAAGTCTTTCCGTGTAAGCGAAAAGACTTTGAAGAAAAGGTGGAGATATGCGTTGTATAAACATTCTTTTGCTCTGGAACCACGTAGAGACTTGGGAGCCAGTTGGGTGGAGCATTCGTTGGATGAGGGTGCTCGGGTGAGGAATATCAAGGTGTGGCTCCAGATAATCCAATCATCTAATTAAGATTATAGTTATGCTCATCGGTTTTAAAATTCCATTTGGGTAAATTATTTAAGTCAGACTGAGAATGGCAAAGCCTCAACCCCAAATTCCAGGTAGGGTTGAGAGCCTCAGGTGGAGTTGATCACCAATAGCCTATGGTTTAACCCATCATGCCTATAGAATGAGGTCTCCATAAAAACCCAAAAGGACTGGGTTCAGAGAGCTTCTGGATAACACTTCCCGGAAGGTAGTGCGCCCCTTCCCACATGCCGGGCCCCACATTTATCTCTCAACTTTTTGCAATGTCCGCTAAAATACAAAGGCAAGTGTAAGTGTTTCCCTGCGTGCTGTGAGCTCTTCCAGCAAATGAATGCAACTAAATCTGGGAGTGGTGGCAACCTGATTTATAGCCAGTTGCTGAGAAGCACAGGTAAAACAACGTAGGGCTCCCCATTGTTATTAGTGTGGGAGGCCTGTCTGGCGGGACTCGGCCCTTTGGAATCTAATGCTATGTCCCGGTAGATAGCGTCACCATTGAATTAGAAGACACACATATGTTGAGAATAATCTTTCTGGTCATTTGCTGCATGTCTTATTTACAATATGTAATCAAATTCTTTCTCCTGACCTTATGGCACCTGGGTTGAGAACCAAGATTTGAACCAAACATTGGTCGGTCACTTTCTGAGTTTGAAACTTTATTATGCCTTTAGCGTTTTGCTATTGCTTTTTCGTTTTCTTTTGTTTCGTTTCGTTTCTAAGTTCTGGGGTATATGTGCAGGATGTGCAGATTTATTACTAAGGTAAACGTGTGCCATGGTGGTTTGCTGCACCTGTCAACCCATCACCGAGGTATTAAGCCCAGCATGCAGTAGCTGTTTTTCCTAACGCTCTGCCTCCCGAAAGGCCCCAGTGTGTGTTGTTCCCCTTCCTGTGTCCATGTGATCTCATTTTTCAGCTCCCATTATAAGTGAGAATGTGGCGCTTGGTTTTCTTTCCCTGGATTAGTTTGCTGAGGATAATGACCACACATCACCACTGTTTTTGTTTTTTAGTATAAAGAGTAGTATTTTATTGAATAAGATTTGCTCACAGAAAAATAAGCTTAAATCTACAATGAATGCCAGACTCTACAGCAGAAAGCAATTTTCCCACTTTTCCACACACAATGGTTCCTACTAATTGAAAAAAAGCCATAACATTTCATTCACAAATGTACTACTCTGTCTCAAAACATCTCACATAATCATGCACTGTACTAAAGCCATTAGATCAGTTCTTCAGTCAGGTTAAAGAAGTAGCCCTCTAATGACTGACATTTATTGTGCTATCAATATCCACTCCCAATCAGTCTGCCATTGTTAATGGTGTACAGCATTACTGAATACAATGGAATTGATGACGCCCATATCCACGGACAGACCGTGACTTATGATGGTTTGATTTGTGATTCTTCAACGTTATGATGGGTTTATTGGATTATTAGATGCGTTTCTGAGTTACACTGGGTTTATGAGTATGCGACCCTATACTCCAGAAACAGCTGTATAAGGAAAAACAGGTGTACCTAATAAAAATATGCTTAGTGACTTGGGATAAACCAATAGATGTTCACAACTGATGGAGAGACGTGAAAGCGAGATAGAGGTAAATAGTTACAGTAACACAATTTTCCTGCACCTGTCGAGGATTTCCCCCAAAAAACGCAGAATTTGGGATGCACCTAAGGCATATGAAAGAGAGAGGGCAGAAGGAGTAAGAGAGACATAGGAGGAAGGAAGGAAGAAAGAAGGAAGGAAGGAAGGAAGGAAGGAAGGTAGGAAGGTAGGAAGGAAGGAAGGAAGGAAGGAAGGAAGGGAGGAAAGAAGGACGAAAGGAAGGAGAAAACACCGGTGTTACTAAAACCCCCCCATAAAAATGGATTCCCCCTGTGGGTAAGCCTACAATGAGGATGAATCTTGAAAATATTGTGCTACGTGTTATGTCAGTCATAACAGCTCACCTATTGTGCAATTCCGTTTATAGGAAATGTCCACAATATGGAAATCTATGCATATGGGATTGATCGCACTAGGTAGTTGCTACCTAGGGCTGAGGGTCAGGGAGAGGGTTTGAGACAGAATGAGGAGTGACTAATGTCTACAGGGTTCTTCTCTGGTCGGGGGTGATAAGACGTTCTACAATGGATTGCGGATTAAAATTGAATGTGCACAGCCACAGGTATACTAAAAGCCACTCAATTCATAACTTTTAATGGGGGAATCTTACGTGGCGCACTCTCATGGACACCACGGCAGACATAGTGAGAGAGAAAAAGGTGAGTAAATATCTGAAACGGAGGCAGAAACAGAGAGAATGCAAAGCCCTGTGAATGGAAGGGAGAGCGAAAAGGGAAAATGGTCCTATTTACAAATGACAGATGTGAAACTGGGGTTCACATCAACAGTGTCACTGTCAGGAAGGAGGGTCATGCTAGCCATGTCACCGGTAGTGTGGCCCGCAGGGACGCCGACCTGCTGGAGCGTCGTGCCAGCATGGGCTCTGGCAGCCACGTGGGCCAGCAGGAGGGTCCCGCTGCACAGCTGTGGGGTGAGGATAGCCTGGGTGGTGATATCGGCCATTACAGGGGCCTCTTCTGCTGGCAAGAGTGTGACAGTAGCAAGTAGATGGACAGGCCTGCGTGTGAGGACGGAATGCAGGAGGGGCTCTTGTGCGGCTGGGTGTGGGGCCCTCACGGGAACCGTGGAGAAATGACCAGGTAACTGCGTCATGTGGGCTAGTAGATTGGCCAGGGCTTCGAACTGAAGGACAATAACGGGGAGTAGCTGTCAGGCCCTGGGAGTGTCTGAGTGTAAGTGGAGATGGGTTTGGGGTCACTGAGGGATGCGTGGGAGCCATCCCTGTATAGGTACAGGTCATAGGGAGATAGTCTCGTGAGGCCTGTGAGTGTCTAGGGTTGTCCTGGGTGCCTGGGGCTGACTGTGGCAGAGATCTGGGGAAGGCTGGAGAGAAGCTGGGAGACCCAGGAGAGTCCCTGCAGGCAGGGGGCGAAGAGGTGAAAGAAATGGGGGAGGGTTGCAGTAAGGTCCGTGAGTTTGTAGGTGATTCCTGGGTGCGGGAAGCTGACTCCAGGTGAAATCTGGAGATGGTCGGAGAGTAGCTGAGAGAGACAGAAGAGTCCCTGAGGGCTGGGGGTGAGAACATGAGGGAGACTGGGGAGTAAGTCAGTGAAATTCGTGAGTTCGGTGGTGTATCGTGGGTGCCTGGAACTGACTCCAGCTGGAATCTAGAGAAGTTTTGAGAGTAGCTGAAAGAGACACAAGAGTCCCTGTGGGCTGAGGGCAAAGACCTGAGAGAGACCAGGGAGGACCTCAGTGAAGTCTGTGAGTCTGTAGGTGATTCCGGAGTGTGGGAGGCTGACTCCCGCTGAAATCTGGGCGTGGTGGGAGAGTAGCTGGGACAGACAGGAGAGTCCCAGGGAGCTGGGGGTGAAGACATGAGAGAGACCGGGGAGTAACTCAGTGAAACTGCTGAGTTTGGTGGTGATACCTGGGTGCCTGGAACTGACTCCCGCTGAAATGTGGGCATGGTTGGAGAGTAGCTGGGACACACAGGAGAGTCCCTGAGGGCTGGGGGTGAAGACATGAGAGAGACCGGGGAGTAACTGAGTGAAACTGGTGAGTTTGGTGGTGACTCCGGGGTGCCTGGAACTGACTCCAGCTGAAATGTGGGCGTGGTTGGAGAGTAGCTGGGACAGACAGGAGAGTCCCTGAGGGCTGGTGAAGGCGTGAGAGAGACTGGAGTGTACTTGAGTGAAATTGGTGAGTTTGATGGTGATTCCTGGGTGCCTGGAACCGACTCCCGCTGAAGTGTGGGCGTGGTTGGAGAGTAGCTGGGACACACAGGAGAGTCCCTGAGGGTTGGAGATAAAGACGTGCTAGAGACTGAGGAGTAACTGAGTGAAATCGGTGAGTTTGGTGGTGATTCCGGGGTGCCTGGAACTGACTCCAGCTGAAATGTGGGCATGGTTGGAGAGTAGCTGGGACCGACCGGAGAGTCCCTGAGGGATGGTGAAGACATGAGAGAGACTGGGGAGTAACGCAGTGAAATTGGTGAGTCTGGTGGTGATTTCTGGGTGCCTGCAACGGACTCCCGCTGAAGTGTGGGCGTGTTTGGAGAGTAGCTGTGACAGACAGGCGAGTCCCTGAGGGTTGGAGATAAAGACGTGCTAGAGACTGGGGAGTAACTCAGTGAAAGTGGTGGGCTTGGTGGTGATCCCTGGGTTCCTGGAACTGACCCGCGCTGAAATGTGGGCGTGGTTGGAGAGTAGCTGGGACAGACTGGAGGGTCCGTGTTTGGAGAGTAGCTGGGAGACACAGGAGACCCCCCGAGAGCTGGGGGTGAGCTGCTGGGTGATGGCAGTAAGAACATGTGGTATATTACTGATGAACGTGGTGACTCTGAGGAATCCTCAGAGGAGGACACGGGAGAGCCAAATGGCTTCATTAATTGCCCATCACGGTGAGGACAGGGAAATGGGAGCTTGTGGGATTCTGGTGATGACAGAGGTGAGTGTGGTGAAGCCCTAGGGGATGGTGAATGGTAGCTCCGGATCCCTGGTGGGGAGCTTCCCCTTAAGCCTGAGTTTCTGAGAGGGGAGAGGGAGAAGCTGGGTGAGGCTCGCATGGACCTTGGGGAGTCCGGGCTGGGGGACTGTTCATAAGAAGAGCCAGACAAGACCCTACTGTTCTTAGGTGCAGACATGATTAGGAACCCTGCAGCTCCCAGGGCCCCTTCTCATTTTCTAACTCGCAGAAGTAAGTAGAGTGTGTGCGTGCATGTGTGTGTGTGTGTGTGTGTGTTTGTGTGTGTGCGGTGTGAGGTATGTGCCCCTTAAGAAAATGGAAATCAACCAACCAATGAGACAGACAGACAGACAGAGATTCACTTGCCCAAGTGTTCTGTCCTGTCCTCTGAATCCGCTTCCAAGTCGCAAGACGCTGTGAGCTCCAAGTCCACGCAGAGTCCGCCAAACGCTCCGGCCGCTGATCCGCTCCGCGAAGATCTGAGTACAGGCCAGCCAGGGTGGGTTTCAATAGCCTCGGGCGCAGCCTAGCAGCGGAAAGGGCGGAGCTTCACTCCTCCTTTCCATCAGTCACCCCCAACTTTCCCAGGCTACACCTCCTAAGAAACTGTTCTCCTGCGTTGATTCCATGCGCCACCTTGGGGTCAATCTAAGAACTTACAAGTTTTCTTGGCCAGATATATTAGGAATTGTATACACTGAAACACTGAAAAACAACTAGTGGTTCCGTGGTTCCCACGTTGTGGTTTTCACACCAGCAGCACCCTTGCCACAATCAAACCCCGGAGATGCACAGATCTGTGTTGTAACAAGACCTCCCCCTGACCCTGACGCATGGCAGTTTAAGAAGTCTTTCCGTGTAAGCGAAAAGACTTTGAAGAAAAGGTGGAGATATGCGTTGTATAAACATTCTTTTGCTCTGGAACCACGTAGAGACTTGGGAGCCAGTTGGGTGGAGCATTCGTTGGATGAGGGTGCTCGGGTGAGGAATATCAAGGTGTGGCTCCAGATAATCCAATCATCTAATTAAGATTATAGTTATGCTCATCGGTTTTAAAATTCCATTTGGGTAAATTATTTAAGTCAGACTGAGAATGGCAAAGCCTCAACCCCAAATTCCAGGTAGGGTTGAGAGCCTCAGGTGGAGTTGATCACCAATAGCCTATGGTTTAACCCATCATGCCTATAGAATGAGGTCTCCATAAAAACCCAAAAGGACTGGGTTCAGAGAGCTTCTGGATAACACTTCCCGGAAGGTAGTGCGCCCCTTCCCACATGCCGGGCCCCACATTTATCTCTCAACTTTTTGCAATGTCCGCTAAAATACAAAGGCAAGTGTAAGTGTTTCCCTGCGTGCTGTGAGCTCTTCCAGCAAATGAATGCAACTAAATCTGGGAGTGGTGGCAACCTGATTTATAGCCAGTTGCTGAGAAGCACAGGTAAAACAACGTAGGGCTCCCCATTGTTATTAGTGTGGGAGGCCTGTCTGGCGGGACTCGGCCCTTTGGAATCTAATGCTATGTCCCGGTAGATAGCGTCACCATTGAATTAGAAGACACACATATGTTGAGAATAATCTTTCTGGTCATTTGCTGCATGTCTTATTTACAATATGTAATCAAATTCTTTCTCCTGACCTTATGGCACCTGGGTTGAGAACCAAGATTTGAACCAAACATTGGTCGGTCACTTTCTGAGTTTGAAACTTTATTATGCCTTTAGCGTTTTGCTATTGCTTTTTCGTTTTCTTTTGTTTCGTTTCGTTTCTAAGTTCTGGGGTATATGTGCAGGATGTGCAGATTTATTACTAAGGTAAACGTGTGCCATGGTGGTTTGCTGCACCTGTCAACCCATCACCGAGGTATTAAGCCCAGCATGCAGTAGCTGTTTTTCCTAACGCTCTGCCTCCCGAAAGGCCCCAGTGTGTGTTGTTCCCCTTCCTGTGTCCATGTGATCTCATTTTTCAGCTCCCATTATAAGTGAGAATGTGGCGCTTGGTTTTCTTTCCCTGGATTAGTTTGCTGAGGATAATGACCACACATCACCACTGTTTTTGTTTTTTAGTATAAAGAGTAGTATTTTATTGAATAAGATTTGCTCACAGAAAAATAAGCTTAAATCTACAATGAATGCCAGACTCTACAGCAGAAAGCAATTTTCCCACTTTTCCACACACAATGGTTCCTACTAATTGAAAAAAAGCCATAACATTTCATTCACAAATGTACTACTCTGTCTCAAAACATCTCACATAATCATGCACTGTACTAAAGCCATTAGATCAGTTCTTCAGTCAGGTTAAAGAAGTAGCCCTCTAATGACTGACATTTATTGTGCTATCAATATCCACTCCCAATCAGTCTGCCATTGTTAATGGTGTACAGCATTACTGAATACAATGGAATTGATGACGCCCATATCCACGGACAGACCGTGACTTATGATGGTTTGATTTGTGATTCTTCAACGTTATGATGGGTTTATTGGATTATTAGATGCGTTTCTGAGTTACACTGGGTTTATGAGTATGCGACCCTATACTCCAGAAACAGCTGTATAAGGAAAAACAGGTGTACCTAATAAAAATATGCTTAGTGACTTGGGATAAACCAATAGATGTTCACAACTGATGGAGAGACGTGAAAGCGAGATAGAGGTAAATAGTTACAGTAACACAATTTTCCTGCACCTGTCGAGGATTTCCCCCAAAAAACGCAGAATTTGGGATGCACCTAAGGCATATGAAAGAGAGAGGGCAGAAGGAGTAAGAGAGACATAGGAGGAAGGAAGGAAGAAAGAAGGAAGGAAGGAAGGAAGGAAGGAAGGTAGGAAGGTAGGAAGGAAGGAAGGAAGGAAGGAAGGAAGGGAGGAAAGAAGGACGAAAGGAAGGAGAAAACACCGGTGTTACTAAAACCCCCCCATAAAAATGGATTCCCCCTGTGGGTAAGCCTACAATGAGGATGAATCTTGAAAATATTGTGCTACGTGTTATGTCAGTCATAACAGCTCACCTATTGTGCAATTCCGTTTATAGGAAATGTCCACAATATGGAAATCTATGCATATGGGATTGATCGCACTAGGTAGTTGCTACCTAGGGCTGAGGGTCAGGGAGAGGGTTTGAGACAGAATGAGGAGTGACTAATGTCTACAGGGTTCTTCTCTGGTCGGGGGTGATAAGACGTTCTACAATGGATTGCGGATTAAAATTGAATGTGCACAGCCACAGGTATACTAAAAGCCACTCAATTCATAACTTTTAATGGGGGAATCTTACGTGGCGCACTCTCATGGACACCACGGCAGACATAGTGAGAGAGAAAAAGGTGAGTAAATATCTGAAACGGAGGCAGAAACAGAGAGAATGCAAAGCCCTGTGAATGGAAGGGAGAGCGAAAAGGGAAAATGGTCCTATTTACAAATGACAGATGTGAAACTGGGGTTCACATCAACAGTGTCACTGTCAGGAAGGAGGGTCATGCTAGCCATGTCACCGGTAGTGTGGCCCGCAGGGACGCCGACCTGCTGGAGCGTCGTGCCAGCATGGGCTCTGGCAGCCACGTGGGCCAGCAGGAGGGTCCCGCTGCACAGCTGTGGGGTGAGGATAGCCTGGGTGGTGATATCGGCCATTACAGGGGCCTCTTCTGCTGGCAAGAGTGTGACAGTAGCAAGTAGATGGACAGGCCTGCGTGTGAGGACGGAATGCAGGAGGGGCTCTTGTGCGGCTGGGTGTGGGGCCCTCACGGGAACCGTGGAGAAATGGCCAGGTAACTGCGTCATGTGGGCTAGTAGATTGGCCAGGGCTTCGAACTGAAGGACAATAACGGGGAGTAGCTGTCAGGCCCTGGGAGTGTCTGAGTGTAAGTGGAGATGGGTTTGGGGTCACTGAGGGATGCGTGGGAGCCATCCCTGTATAGGTACAGGTCATAGGGAGATAGTCTCGTGAGGCCTGTGAGTGTCTAGGGTTGTCCTGGGTGCCTGGGGCTGACTGTGGCAGAGATCTGGGGAAGGCTGGAGAGAAGCTGGGAGACCCAGGAGAGTCCCTGCAGGCAGGGGGCGAAGAGGTGAAAGAAATGGGGGAGGGTTGCAGTAAGGTCCGTGAGTTTGTAGGTGATTCCTGGGTGCGGGAAGCTGACTCCAGGTGAAATCTGGAGATGGTCGGAGAGTAGCTGAGAGAGACAGAAGAGTCCCTGAGGGCTGGGGGTGAGAACATGAGGGAGACTGGGGAGTAAGTCAGTGAAATTCGTGAGTTCGGTGGTGTATCGTGGGTGCCTGGAACTGACTCCAGCTGGAATCTAGAGAAGTTTTGAGAGTAGCTGAAAGAGACACAAGAGTCCCTGTGGGCTGAGGGCAAAGACCTGAGAGAGACCAGGGAGGACCTCAGTGAAGTCTGTGAGTCTGTAGGTGATTCCGGAGTGTGGGAGGCTGACTCCCGCTGAAATCTGGGCGTGGTGGGAGAGTAGCTGGGACAGACAGGAGAGTCCCAGGGAGCTGGGGGTGAAGACATGAGAGAGACCGGGGAGTAACTCAGTGAAACTGCTGAGTTTGGTGGTGATACCTGGGTGCCTGGAACTGACTCCCGCTGAAATGTGGGCATGGTTGGAGAGTAGCTGGGACACACAGGAGAGTCCCTGAGGGCTGGGGGTGAAGACATGAGAGAGACCGGGGAGTAACTGAGTGAAACTGGTGAGTTTGGTGGTGACTCCGGGGTGCCTGGAACTGACTCCAGCTGAAATGTGGGCGTGGTTGGAGAGTAGCTGGGACAGACAGGAGAGTCCCTGAGGGCTGGTGAAGGCGTGAGAGAGACTGGAGTGTACTTGAGTGAAATTGGTGAGTTTGATGGTGATTCCTGGGTGCCTGGAACCGACTCCCGCTGAAGTGTGGGCGTGGTTGGAGAGTAGCTGGGACACACAGGAGAGTCCCTGAGGGTTGGAGATAAAGACGTGCTAGAGACTGAGGAGTAACTGAGTGAAATCGGTGAGTTTGGTGGTGATTCCGGGGTGCCTGGAACTGACTCCAGCTGAAATGTGGGCATGGTTGGAGAGTAGCTGGGACCGACCGGAGAGTCCCTGAGGGATGGTGAAGACATGAGAGAGACTGGGGAGTAACGCAGTGAAATTGGTGAGTCTGGTGGTGATTTCTGGGTGCCTGCAACGGACTCCCGCTGAAGTGTGGGCGTGTTTGGAGAGTAGCTGTGACAGACAGGCGAGTCCCTGAGGGTTGGAGATAAAGACGTGCTAGAGACTGGGGAGTAACTCAGTGAAAGTGGTGGGCTTGGTGGTGATCCCTGGGTTCCTGGAACTGACCCGCGCTGAAATGTGGGCGTGGTTGGAGAGTAGCTGGGACAGACTGGAGGGTCCGTGTTTGGAGAGTAGCTGGGAGACACAGGAGACCCCCCGAGAGCTGGGGGTGAGCTGCTGGGTGATGGCAGTAAGAACATGTGGTATATTACTGATGAACGTGGTGACTCTGAGGAATCCTCAGAGGAGGACACGGGAGAGCCAAATGGCTTCATTAATTGCCCATCACGGTGAGGACAGGGAAATGGGAGCTTGTGGGATTCTGGTGATGACAGAGGTGAGTGTGGTGAAGCCCTAGGGGATGGTGAATGGTAGCTCCGGATCCCTGGTGGGGAGCTTCCCCTTAAGCCTGAGTTTCTGAGAGGGGAGAGGGAGAAGCTGGGTGAGGCTCGCATGGACCTTGGGGAGTCCGGGCTGGGGGACTGTTCATAAGAAGAGCCAGACAAGACCCTACTGTTCTTAGGTGCAGACATGATTAGGAACCCTGCAGCTCCCAGGGCCCCTTCTCATTTTCTAACTCGCAGAAGTAAGTAGAGTGTGTGCGTGCATGTGTGTGTGTGTGTGTGTGTGTTTGTGTGTGTGCGGTGTGAGGTATGTGCCCCTTAAGAAAATGGAAATCAACCAACCAATGAGACAGACAGACAGACAGAGATTCACTTGCCCAAGTGTTCTGTCCTGTCCTCTGAATCCGCTTCCAAGTCGCAAGACGCTGTGAGCTCCAAGTCCACGCAGAGTCCGCCAAACGCTCCGGCCGCTGATCCGCTCCGCGAAGATCTGAGTACAGGCCAGCCAGGGTGGGTTTCAATAGCCTCGGGCGCAGCCTAGCAGCGGAAAGGGCGGAGCTTCACTCCTCCTTTCCATCAGTCACCCCCAACTTTCCCAGGCTACACCTCCTAAGAAACTGTTCTCCTGCGTTGATTCCATGCGCCACCTTGGGGTCAATCTAAGAACTTACAAGTTTTCTTGGCCAGATATATTAGGAATTGTATACACTGAAACACTGAAAAACAACTAGTGGTTCCGTGGTTCCCACGTTGTGGTTTTCACACCAGCAGCACCCTTGCCACAATCAAACCCCGGAGATGCACAGATCTGTGTTGTAACAAGACCTCCCCCTGACCCTGACGCATGGCAGTTTAAGAAGTCTTTCCGTGTAAGCGAAAAGACTTTGAAGAAAAGGTGGAGATATGCGTTGTATAAACATTCTTTTGCTCTGGAACCACGTAGAGACTTGGGAGCCAGTTGGGTGGAGCATTCGTTGGATGAGGGTGCTCGGGTGAGGAATATCAAGGTGTGGCTCCAGATAATCCAATCATCTAATTAAGATTATAGTTATGCTCATCGGTTTTAAAATTCCATTTGGGTAAATTATTTAAGTCAGACTGAGAATGGCAAAGCCTCAACCCCAAATTCCAGGGAGGGTTGAGAGCCTCAGGTGGAGTTGATCACCAATAGCCTATGGTTTAACCCATCATGCCTATAGAATGAGGTCTCCATAAAAACCCAAAAGGACTGGGTTCAGAGAGCTTCTGGATAACTCTTCCCGGAAGGTAGTGCGCCCCTTCCCACATGCCGGGCCCCACATTTATCTCTCAACTTTTTGCAATGTCCGCTAAAATACAAAGGCAAGTGTAAGTGTTTCCCTGCGTGCTGTGAGCTCTTCCAGCAAATGAATGCAACTAAATCTGGGAGTGGTGGCAACCTGATTTATAGCCAGTTGCTGAGAAGCACAGGTAAAACAACGTAGGGCTCCCCATTGTTATTAGTGTGGGAGGCCTGTCTGGCGGGACTCGGCCCTTTGGAATCTAATGCTATGTCCCGGTAGATAGCGTCACCATTGAATTAGAAGACACACATATGTTGAGAATAATCTTTCTGGTCATTTGCTGCATGTCTTATTTACAATATGTAATCAAATTCTTTCTCCTGACCTTATGGCACCTGGGTTGAGAACCAAGATTTGAACCAAACATTGGTCGGTCACTTTCTGAGTTTGAAACTTTATTATGCCTTTAGCGTTTTGCTATTGCTTTTTCGTTTTCTTTTGTTTCGTTTCGTTTCTAAGTTCTGGGGTATATGTGCAGGATGTGCAGATTTATTACTAAGGTAAACGTGTGCCATGGTGGTTTGCTGCACCTGTCAACCCATCACCGAGGTATTAAGCCCAGCATGCAGTAGCTGTTTTTCCTAACGCTCTGCCTCCCGAAAGGCCCCAGTGTGTGTTGTTCCCCTTCCTGTGTCCATGTGATCTCATTTTTCAGCTCCCATTATAAGTGAGAATGTGGCGCTTGGTTTTCTTTCCCTGGATTAGTTTGCTGAGGATAATGACCACACATCACCACTGTTTTTGTTTTTTAGTATAAAGAGTAGTATTTTATTGAATAAGATTTGCTCACAGAAAAATAAGCTTAAATCTACAATGAATGCCAGACTCTACAGCAGAAAGCAATTTTCCCACTTTTCCACACACAATGGTTCCTACTAATTGAAAAAAAGCCATAACATTTCATTCACAAATGTACTACTCTGTCTCAAAACATCTCACATAATCATGCACTGTACTAAAGCCATTAGATCAGTTCTTCAGTCAGGTTAAAGAAGTAGCCCTCTAATGACTGACATTTATTGTGCTATCAATATCCACTCCCAATCAGTCTGCCATTGTTAATGGTGTACAGCATTACTGAATACAATGGAATTGATGACGCCCATATCCACGGACAGACCGTGACTTATGACGGTTTGATTTGTGATTCTTCAACGTTATGATGGGTTTATTGGATTATTAGATGTGTTTCTGAGTTACACTGGGTTTATGAGTATGCGACCCTATACTCCAGAAACAGCTGTATAAGGAAAAACAGGTGTACCTAATAAAAATATGCTTAGTGACTTGGGATAAACCAATAGATGTTCACAACTGATGGAGAGACGTGAAAGCGAGATAGAGGTAAATAGTTACAGTAACACAATTTTCCTGCACCTGTCGAGGATTTCCCCCAAAAAACGCAGAATTTGGGATGCACCTAAGGCATATGAAAGAGAGAGGGCAGAAGGAGTAAGAGAGACATAGGAGGAAGGAAGGAAGAAAGAAGGAAGGAAGGAAGGAAGGAAGGAAGGTAGGAAGGTAGGAAGGAAGGAAGGAAGGAAGGAAGGAAGGGAGGAAAGAAGGACGAAAGGAAGGAGAAAACACCGGTGTCACTAAAACCCCCCCATAAAAATGGATTCCCCCTGTGGGTAAGCCTACAATGAGGATGAATCTTGAAAATATTGTGCTACGTGTTATGTCAGTCATAACAGCTCACCTATTGTGCAATTCCGTTTATAGGAAATGTCCACAATATGGAAATCTATGCATATGGGATTGATCGCACTAGGTAGTTGCTACCTAGGGCTGAGGGTCAGGGAGAGGGTTTGAGACAGAATGAGGAGTGACTAATGTCTACAGGGTTCTTCTCTGGTCGGGGGTGATAAGACGTTCTACAATGGATTGCGGATTAAAATTGAATGTGCACAGCCACAGGTATACTAAAAGCCACTCAATTCATAACTTTTAATGGGGGAATCTTACGTGGCGCACTCTCATGGACACCACGGCAGACATAGTGAGAGAGAAAAAGGTGAGTAAATATCTGAAACGGAGGCAGAAACAGAGAGAATGCAAAGCCCTGTGAATGGAAGGGAGAGCGAAAAGGGAAAATGGTCCTATTTACAAATGACAGATGTGAAACTGGGGTTCACATCAACAGTGTCACTGTCAGGAAGGAGGGTCATGCTAGCCATGTCACCGGTAGTGTGGCCCGCAGGGACGCCGACCTGCTGGAGCGTCGTGCCAGCATGGGCTCTGGCAGCCACGTGGGCCAGCAGGAGGGTCCCGCTGCACAGCTGTGGGGTGAGGATAGCCTGGGTGGTGATATCGGCCATTACAGGGGCCTCTTCTGCTGGCAAGAGTGTGACAGTAGCAAGTAGATGGACAGGCCTGCGTGTGAGGACGGAATGCAGGAGGGGCTCTTGTGCGGCTGGGTGTGGGGCCCTCACGGGAACCGTGGAGAAATGACCAGGTAACTGCGTCATGTGGGCTAGTAGATTGGCCAGGGCTTCGAACTGAAGGACAATAACGGGGAGTAGCTGTCAGGCCCTGGGAGTGTCTGAGTGTAAGTGGAGATGGGTTTGGGGTCACTGAGGGATGCGTGGGAGCCATCCCTGTATAGGTACAGGTCATAGGGAGATAGTCTCGTGAGGCCTGTGAGTGTCTAGGGTTGTCCTGGGTGCCTGGGGCTGACTGTGGCAGAGATCTGGGGAAGGCTGGAGAGAAGCTGGGAGACCCAGGAGAGTCCCTGCAGGCAGGGGGCGAAGAGGTGAAAGAAATGGGGGAGGGTTGCAGTAAGGTCCGTGAGTTTGTAGGTGATTCCTGGGTGCGGGAAGCTGACTCCAGGTGAAATCTGGAGATGGTCGGAGAGTAGCTGAGAGAGACAGAAGAGTCCCTGAGGGCTGGGGGTGAGAACATGAGGGAGACTGGGGAGTAAGTCAGTGAAATTCGTGAGTTCGGTGGTGTATCGTGGGTGCCTGGAACTGACTCCAGCTGGAATCTAGAGAAGTTTTGAGAGTAGCTGAAAGAGACACAAGAGTCCCTGTGGGCTGAGGGCAAAGACCTGAGAGAGACCAGGGAGGACCTCAGTGAAGTCTGTGAGTCTGTAGGTGATTCCGGAGTGTGGGAGGCTGACTCCCGCTGAAATCTGGGCGTGGTGGGAGAGTAGCTGGGACAGACAGGAGAGTCCCAGGGAGCTGGGGGTGAAGACATGAGAGAGACCGGGGAGTAACTCAGTGAAACTGCTGAGTTTGGTGGTGATACCTGGGTGCCTGGAACTGACTCCCGCTGAAATGTGGGCATGGTTGGAGAGTAGCTGGGACACACAGGAGAGTCCCTGAGGGCTGGGGGTGAAGACATGAGAGAGACCGGGGAGTAACTGAGTGAAACTGGTGAGTTTGGTGGTGACTCCGGGGTGCCTGGAACTGACTCCAGCTGAAATGTGGGCGTGGTTGGAGAGTAGCTGGGACAGACAGGAGAGTCCCTGAGGGCTGGTGAAGGCGTGAGAGAGACTGGAGTGTACTTGAGTGAAATTGGTGAGTTTGATGGTGATTCCTGGGTGCCTGGAACCGACTCCCGCTGAAGTGTGGGCGTGGTTGGAGAGTAGCTGGGACACACAGGAGAGTCCCTGAGGGTTGGAGATAAAGACGTGCTAGAGACTGAGGAGTAACTGAGTGAAATCGGTGAGTTTGGTGGTGATTCCGGGGTGCCTGGAACTGACTCCAGCTGAAATGTGGGCATGGTTGGAGAGTAGCTGGGACCGACCGGAGAGTCCCTGAGGGATGGTGAAGACATGAGAGAGACTGGGGAGTAACGCAGTGAAATTGGTGAGTCTGGTGGTGATTTCTGGGTGCCTGCAACGGACTCCCGCTGAAGTGTGGGCGTATTTGGAGAGTAGCTGTGACAGACAGGCGAGTCCCTGAGGGTTGGAGATAAAGACGTGCTAGAGACTGGGGAGTAACTCAGTGAAAGTGGTGGGCTTGGTGGTGATCCCTGGGTTCCTGGAACTGACCCGCGCTGAAATGTGGGCGTGGTTGGAGAGTAGCTGGGACAGACTGGAGGGTCCGTGTTTGGAGAGTAGCTGGGAGACACAGGAGACCCCCCGAGAGCTGGGGGTGAGCTGCTGGGTGATGGCAGTAAGAACATGTGGTATATTACTGATGAACGTGGTGACTCTGAGGAATCCTCAGAGGAGGACACGGGAGAGCCAAATGGCTTCATTAATTGCCCATCACGGTGAGGACAGGGAAATGGGAGCTTGTGGGATTCTGGTGATGACAGAGGTGAGTGTGGTGAAGCCCTAGGGGATGGTGAATGGTAGCTCCGGATCCCTGGTGGGGAGCTTCCCCTTAAGCCTGAGTTTCTGAGAGGGGAGAGGGAGAAGCTGGGTGAGGCTCGCATGGACCTTGGGGAGTCCGGGCTGGGGGACTGTTCATAAGAAGAGCCAGACAAGACCCTACTGTTCTTAGGTGCAGACATGATTAGGAACCCTGCAGCTCCCAGGGCCCCTTCTCATTTTCTAACTCGCAGAAGTAAGTAGAGTGTGTGCGTGCATGTGTGTGTGTGTGTGTGTGTGTTTGTGTGTGTGCGGTGTGAGGTATGTGCCCCTTAAGAAAATGGAAATCAACCAACCAATGAGACAGACAGACAGACAGAGATTCACTTGCCCAAGTGTTCTGTCCTGTCCTCTGAATCCGCTTCCAAGTCGCAAGACGCTGTGAGCTCCAAGTCCACGCAGAGTCCGCCAAACGCTCCGGCCGCTGATCCGCTCCGCGAAGATCTGAGTACAGGCCAGCCAGGGTGGGTTTCAATAGCCTCGGGCGCAGCCTAGCAGCGGAAAGGGCGGAGCTTCACTCCTCCTTTCCATCAGTCACCCCCAACTTTCCCAGGCTACACCTCCTAAGAAACTGTTCTCCTGCGTTGATTCCATGCGCCACCTTGGGGTCAATCTAAGAACTTACAAGTTTTCTTGGCCAGATATATTAGGAATTGTATACACTGAAACACTGAAAAACAACTAGTGGTTCCGTGGTTCCCACGTTGTGGTTTTCACACCAGCAGCACCCTTGCCACAATCAAACCCCGGAGATGCACAGATCTGTGTTGTAACAAGACCTCCCCCTGACCCTGACGCATGGCAGTTTAAGAAGTCTTTCCGTGTAAGCGAAAAGACTTTGAAGAAAAGGTGGAGATATGCGTTGTATAAACATTCTTTTGCTCTGGAACCACGTAGAGACTTGGGAGCCAGTTGGGTGGAGCATTCGTTGGATGAGGGTGCTCGGGTGAGGAATATCAAGGTGTGGCTCCAGATAATCCAATCATCTAATTAAGATTATAGTTATGCTCATCGGTTTTAAAATTCCATTTGGGTAAATTATTTAAGTCAGACTGAGAATGGCAAAGCCTCAACCCCAAATTCCAGGGAGGGTTGAGAGCCTCAGGTGGAGTTGATCACCAATAGCCTATGGTTTAACCCATCATGCCTATAGAATGAGGTCTCCATAAAAACCCAAAAGGACTGGGTTCAGAGAGCTTCTGGATAACTCTTCCCGGAAGGTAGTGCGCCCCTTCCCACATGCCGGGCCCCACATTTATCTCTCAACTTTTTGCAATGTCCGCTAAAATACAAAGGCAAGTGTAAGTGTTTCCCTGCGTGCTGTGAGCTCTTCCAGCAAATGAATGCAACTAAATCTGGGAGTGGTGGCAACCTGATTTATAGCCAGTTGCTGAGAAGCACAGGTAAAACAACGTAGGGCTCCCCATTGTTATTAGTGTGGGAGGCCTGTCTGGCGGGACTCGGCCCTTTGGAATCTAATGCTATGTCCCGGTAGATAGCGTCACCATTGAATTAGAAGACACACATATGTTGAGAATAATCTTTCTGGTCATTTGCTGCATGTCTTATTTACAATATGTAATCAAATTCTTTCTCCTGACCTTATGGCACCTGGGTTGAGAACCAAGATTTGAACCAAACATTGGTCGGTCACTTTCTGAGTTTGAAACTTTATTATGCCTTTAGCGTTTTGCTATTGCTTTTTCGTTTTCTTTTGTTTCGTTTCGTTTCTAAGTTCTGGGGTATATGTGCAGGATGTGCAGATTTATTACTAAGGTAAACGTGTGCCATGGTGGTTTGCTGCACCTGTCAACCCATCACCGAGGTATTAAGCCCAGCATGCAGTAGCTGTTTTTCCTAACGCTCTGCCTCCCGAAAGGCCCCAGTGTGTGTTGTTCCCCTTCCTGTGTCCATGTGATCTCATTTTTCAGCTCCCATTATAAGTGAGAATGTGGCGCTTGGTTTTCTTTCCCTGGATTAGTTTGCTGAGGATAATGACCACACATCACCACTGTTTTTGTTTTTTAGTATAAAGAGTAGTATTTTATTGAATAAGATTTGCTCACAGAAAAATAAGCTTAAATCTACAATGAATGCCAGACTCTACAGCAGAAAGCAATTTTCCCACTTTTCCACACACAATGGTTCCTACTAATTGAAAAAAAGCCATAACATTTCATTCACAAATGTACTACTCTGTCTCAAAACATCTCACATAATCATGCACTGTACTAAAGCCATTAGATCAGTTCTTCAGTCAGGTTAAAGAAGTAGCCCTCTAATGACTGACATTTATTGTGCTATCAATATCCACTCCCAATCAGTCTGCCATTGTTAATGGTGTACAGCATTACTGAATACAATGGAATTGATGACGCCCATATCCACGGACAGACCGTGACTTATGATGGTTTGATTTGTGATTCTTCAACGTTATGATGGGTTTATTGGATTATTAGATGCGTTTCTGAGTTACACTGGGTTTATGAGTATGCGACCCTATACTCCAGAAACAGCTGTATAAGGAAAAACAGGTGTACCTAATAAAAATATGCTTAGTGACTTGGGATAAACCAATAGATGTTCACAACTGATGGAGAGACGTGAAAGCGAGATAGAGGTAAATAGTTACAGTAACACAATTTTCCTGCACCTGTCGAGGATTTCCCCCAAAAAACGCAGAATTTGGGATGCACCTAAGGCATATGAAAGAGAGAGGGCAGAAGGAGTAAGAGAGACATAGGAGGAAGGAAGGAAGAAAGAAGGAAGGAAGGAAGGAAGGAAGGAAGGTAGGAAGGTAGGAAGGAAGGAAGGAAGGAAGGAAGGAAGGGAGGAAAGAAGGACGAAAGGAAGGAGAAAACACCGGTGTTACTAAAACCCCCCCATAAAAATGGATTCCCCCTGTGGGTAAGCCTACAATGAGGATGAATCTTGAAAATATTGTGCTACGTGTTATGTCAGTCATAACAGCTCACCTATTGTGCAATTCCGTTTATAGGAAATGTCCACAATATGGAAATCTATGCATATGGGATTGATCGCACTAGGTAGTTGCTACCTAGGGCTGAGGGTCAGGGAGAGGGTTTGAGACAGAATGAGGAGTGACTAATGTCTACAGGGTTCTTCTCTGGTCGGGGGTGATAAGACGTTCTACAATGGATTGCGGATTAAAATTGAATGTGCACAGCCACAGGTATACTAAAAGCCACTCAATTCATAACTTTTAATGGGGGAATCTTACGTGGCGCACTCTCATGGACACCACGGCAGACATAGTGAGAGAGAAAAAGGTGAGTAAATATCTGAAACGGAGGCAGAAACAGAGAGAATGCAAAGCCCTGTGAATGGAAGGGAGAGCGAAAAGGGAAAATGGTCCTATTTACAAATGACAGATGTGAAACTGGGGTTCACATCAACAGTGTCACTGTCAGGAAGGAGGGTCATGCTAGCCATGTCACCGGTAGTGTGGCCCGCAGGGACGCCGACCTGCTGGAGCGTCGTGCCAGCATGGGCTCTGGCAGCCACGTGGGCCAGCAGGAGGGTCCCGCTGCACAGCTGTGGGGTGAGGATAGCCTGGGTGGTGATATCGGCCATTACAGGGGCCTCTTCTGCTGGCAAGAGTGTGACAGTAGCAAGTAGATGGACAGGCCTGCGTGTGAGGACGGAATGCAGGAGGGGCTCTTGTGCGGCTGGGTGTGGGGCCCTCACGGGAACCGTGGAGAAATGGCCAGGTAACTGCGTCATGTGGGCTAGTAGATTGGCCAGGGCTTCGAACTGAAGGACAATAACGGGGAGTAGCTGTCAGGCCCTGGGAGTGTCTGAGTGTAAGTGGAGATGGGTTTGGGGTCACTGAGGGATGCGTGGGAGCCATCCCTGTATAGGTACAGGTCATAGGGAGATAGTCTCGTGAGGCCTGTGAGTGTCTAGGGTTGTCCTGGGTGCCTGGGGCTGACTGTGGCAGAGATCTGGGGAAGGCTGGAGAGAAGCTGGGAGACCCAGGAGAGTCCCTGCAGGCAGGGGGCGAAGAGGTGAAAGAAATGGGGGAGGGTTGCAGTAAGGTCCGTGAGTTTGTAGGTGATTCCTGGGTGCGGGAAGCTGACTCCAGGTGAAATCTGGAGATGGTCGGAGAGTAGCTGAGAGAGACAGAAGAGTCCCTGAGGGCTGGGGGTGAGAACATGAGGGAGACTGGGGAGTAAGTCAGTGAAATTCGTGAGTTCGGTGGTGTATCGTGGGTGCCTGGAACTGACTCCAGCTGGAATCTAGAGAAGTTTTGAGAGTAGCTGAAAGAGACACAAGAGTCCCTGTGGGCTGAGGGCAAAGACCTGAGAGAGACCAGGGAGGACCTCAGTGAAGTCTGTGAGTCTGTAGGTGATTCCGGAGTGTGGGAGGCTGACTCCCGCTGAAATCTGGGCGTGGTGGGAGAGTAGCTGGGACAGACAGGAGAGTCCCAGGGAGCTGGGGGTGAAGACATGAGAGAGACCGGGGAGTAACTCAGTGAAACTGCTGAGTTTGGTGGTGATACCTGGGTGCCTGGAACTGACTCCCGCTGAAATGTGGGCATGGTTGGAGAGTAGCTGGGACACACAGGAGAGTCCCTGAGAGCTGGGGGTGAAGACATGAGAGAGACCGGGGAGTAACTGAGTGAAACTGGTGAGTTTGGTGGTGACTCCGGGGTGCCTGGAACTGACTCCAGCTGAAATGTGGGCGTGGTTGGAGAGTAGCTGGGACAGACAGGAGAGTCCCTGAGGGCTGGTGAAGGCGTGAGAGAGACTGGAGTGTACTTGAGTGAAATTGGTGAGTTTGATGGTGATTCCTGGGTGCCTGGAACCGACTCCCGCTGAAGTGTGGGCGTGGTTGGAGAGTAGCTGGGACACACAGGAGAGTCCCTGAGGGTTGGAGATAAAGACGTGCTAGAGACTGAGGAGTAACTGAGTGAAATCGGTGAGTTTGGTGGTGATTCCGGGGTGCCTGGAACTGACTCCAGCTGAAATGTGGGCATGGTTGGAGAGTAGCTGGGACCGACCGGAGAGTCCCTGAGGGATGGTGAAGACATGAGAGAGACTGGGGAGTAACGCAGTGAAATTGGTGAGTCTGGTGGTGATTTCTGGGTGCCTGCAACGGACTCCCGCTGAAGTGTGGGCGTGTTTGGAGAGTAGCTGTGACAGACAGGCGAGTCCCTGAGGGTTGGAGATAAAGACGTGCTAGAGACTGGGGAGTAACTCAGTGAAAGTGGTGGGCTTGGTGGTGATCCCTGGGTTCCTGGAACTGACCCGCGCTGAAATGTGGGCATGGTTGGAGAGTAGCTGGGACAGACTGGAGGGTCCGTGTTTGGAGAGTAGCTGGGAGACACAGGAGACCCCCCGAGAGCTGGGGGTGAGCTGCTGGGTGATGGCAGTAAGAACATGTGGTATATTACTGATGAACGTGGTGACTCTGAGGAATCCTCAGAGGAGGACACGGGAGAGCCAAATGGCTTCATTAATTGCCCATCACGGTGAGGACAGGGAAATGGGAGCTTGTGGGATTCTGGTGATGACAGAGGTGAGTGTGGTGAAGCCCTAGGGGATGGTGAATGGTAGCTCCGGATCCCTGGTGGGGAGCTTCCCCTTAAGCCTGAGTTTCTGAGAGGGGAGAGGGAGAAGCTGGGTGAGGCTCGCATGGACCTTGGGGAGTCCGGGCTGGGGGACTGTTCATAAGAAGAGCCAGACAAGACCCTACTGTTCTTAGGTGCAGACATGATTAGGAACCCTGCAGCTCCCAGGGCCCCTTCTCATTTTCTAACTCGCAGAAGTAAGTAGAGTGTGTGCGTGCATGTGTGTGTGTGTGTGTGTGTTTGTGTGTGTGCGGTGTGAGGTATGTGCCCCTTAAGAAAATGGAAATCAACCAACCAATGAGACAGACAGACAGACAGAGATTCACTTGCCCAAGTGTTCTGTCCTGTCCTCTGAATCCGCTTCCAAGTCGCAAGACGCTGTGAGCTCCAAGTCCACGCAGAGTCCGCCAAACGCTCCGGCCGCTGATCCGCTCCGCGAAGATCTGAGTACAGGCCAGCCAGGGTGGGTTTCAATAGCCTCGGGCGCAGCCTAGCAGCGGAAAGGGCGGAGCTTCACTCCTCCTTTCCATCAGTCACCCCCAACTTTCCCAGGCTACACCTCCTAAGAAACTGTTCTCCTGCATTGATTCCATGCGCCACCTTGGGGTCAATCTAAGAACTTACAAGTTTTCTTGGCCAGATATATTAGGAATTGTATACACTGAAACACTGAAAAACAACTAGTGGTTCCGTGGTTCCCACGTTGTGGTTTTCACACCAGCAGCACCCTTGCCACAATCAAACCCCGGAGATGCACAGATCTGTGTTGTAACAAGACCTCCCCCTGACCCTGACGCATGGCAGTTTAAGAAGTCTTTCCGTGTAAGCGAAAAGACTTTGAAGAAAAGGTGGAGATATGCGTTGTATAAACATTCTTTTGCTCTGGAACCACGTAGAGACTTGGGAGCCAGTTGGGTGGAGCATTCGTTGGATGAGGGTGCTCGGGTGAGGAATATCAAGGTGTGGCTCCAGATAATCCAATCATCTAATTAAGATTATAGTTATGCTCATCGGTTTTAAAATTCCATTTGGGTAAATTATTTAAGTCAGACTGAGAGTGGCAAAGCCTCAACCCCAAATTCCAGGTAGGGTTGAGAGCCTCAGGTGGAGTTGATCACCAATAGCCTATGGTTTAACCCATCATGCCTATAGAATGAGGTCTCCATAAAAACCCAAAAGGACTGGGTTCAGAGAGCTTCTGGATAACACTTCCCGGAAGGTAGTGCGCCCCTTCCCACATGCCGGGCCCCACATTTATCTCTCAACTTTTTGCAATGTCCGCTAAAATACAAAGGCAAGTGTAAGTGTTTCCCTGCGTGCTGTGAGCTCTTCCAGCAAATGAATGCAACTAAATCTGGGAGTGGTGGCAACCTGATTTATAGCCAGTTGCTGAGAAGCACAGGTAAAACAACGTAGGGCTCCCCATTGTTATTAGTGTGGGAGGCCTGTCTGGCGGGACTCGGCCCTTTGGAATCTAATGCTATGTCCCGGTAGATAGCGTCACCATTGAATTAGAAGACACACATATGTTGAGAATAATCTTTCTGGTCATTTGCTGCATGTCTTATTTACAATATGTAATCAAATTCTTTCTCCTGACCTTATGGCACCTGGGTTGAGAACCAAGATTTGAACCAAACATTGGTCGGTCACTTTCTGAGTTTGAAACTTTATTATGCCTTTAGCGTTTTGCTATTGCTTTTTCGTTTTCTTTTGTTTCGTTTCGTTTCTAAGTTCTGGGGTATATGTGCAGGATGTGCAGATTTATTACTAAGGTAAACGTGTGCCATGGTGGTTTGCTGCACCTGTCAACCCATCACCGAGGTATTAAGCCCAGCATGCAGTAGCTGTTTTTCCTAACGCTCTGCCTCCCGAAAGGCCCCAGTGTGTGTTGTTCCCCTTCCTGTGTCCATGTGATCTCATTTTTCAGCTCCCATTATAAGTGAGAATGTGGCGCTTGGTTTTCTTTCCCTGGATTAGTTTGCTGAGGATAATGACCACACATCACCACTGTTTTTGTTTTTTAGTATAAAGAGTAGTATTTTATTGAATAAGATTTGCTCACAGAAAAATAAGCTTAAATCTACAATGAATGCCAGACTCTACAGCAGAAAGCAATTTTCCCACTTTTCCACACACAATGGTTCCTACTAATTGAAAAAAAGCCATAACATTTCATTCACAAATGTACTACTCTGTCTCAAAACATCTCACATAATCATGCACTGTACTAAAGCCATTAGATCAGTTCTTCAGTCAGGTTAAAGAAGTAGCCCTCTAATGACTGACATTTATTGTGCTATCAATATCCACTCCCAATCAGTCTGCCATTGTTAATGGTGTACAGCATTACTGAATACAATGGAATTGATGACGCCCATATCCACGGACAGACCGTGACTTATGATGGTTTGATTTGTGATTCTTCAACGTTATGATGGGTTTATTGGATTATTAGATGCGTTTCTGAGTTACACTGGGTTTATGAGTATGCGACCCTATACTCCAGAAACAGCTGTATAAGGAAAAACAGGTGTACCTAATAAAAATATGCTTAGTGACTTGGGATAAACCAATAGATGTTCACAACTGATGGAGAGACGTGAAAGCGAGATAGAGGTAAATAGTTACAGTAACACAATTTTCCTGCACCTGTCGAGGATTTCCCCCAAAAAACGCAGAATTTGGGATGCACCTAAGGAATATGAAAGAGAGAGGGCAGAAGGAGTAAGAGAGAAATAGGAGGAAGGAAGGAAGAAAGGAAGGAAGGAAGGAAGGAAGGAAGGTAGGAAGGTAGGAAGGAAGGAAGGAAGGAAGGAAGGGAGGAAAGAAGGACGAAAGGAAGGAGAAAACACCGGTGTTACTAAAACCCCCCCATAAAAATGGATTCCCCCTGTGGGTAAGCCTACAATGAGGATGAATCTTGAAAATATTGTGCTACGTGTTATGTCAGTCATAACAGCTCACCTATTGTGCAATTCCGTTTATAGGAAATGTCCACAATATGGAAATCTATGCATATGGGATTGATCGCACTAGGTAGTTGCTACCTAGGGCTGAGGGTCAGGGAGAGGGTTTGAGACAGAATGAGGAGTGACTAATGTCTACAGGGTTCTTCTCTGGTCGGGGGTGATAAGACGTTCTACAATGGATTGCGGATTAAAATTGAATGTGCACAGCCACAGGTATACTAAAAGCCACTCAATTCATAACTTTTAATGGGGGAATCTTACGTGGCGGACTCTCATGGACACCACGGCAGACATAGTGAGAGAGAAAAAGGTGAGTAAATATCTGAAACGGAGGCAGAAACAGAGAGAATGCAAAGCCCTGTGAATGGAAGGGAGAGCGAAAAGGGAAAATGGTCCTATTTACAAATGACAGATGTGAAACTGGGGTTCACATCAACAGTGTCACTGTCAGGAAGGAGGGTCATGCTAGCCATGTCACCGGTAGTGTGGCCCGCAGGGACGCCGACCTGCTGGAGCGTCGTGCCAGCATGGGCTCTGGCAGCCACGTGGGCCCTGGCAGCCACGTGGGCCAGCAGGAGGGTCCCGCTGCACAGCTGTGGGGTGAGGATAGCCTGGGTGGTGATATCGGCCATTACAGGGGCCTCTTCTGCTGGCAAGAGTGTGACAGTAGCAAGTAGATGGACAGGCCTGCGTGTGAGGACGGAATGCAGGAGGGGCTCTTGCGCGACTGGGTGTGGGTCCCTCACGGGAACTATGGAGAAATGGCCAGGTAACTGCGTCATGTGGGCTAGTAGATTGGCCAGGGCTTCGAACTGGAGGACACTAACAGGGAGTAGCTGTCAGTTCCTGGGAGTGTCTGAGTGTAAGTGGAGATGGGTTTGGGGCCACTGAGGGATGCGTGGGAGCCATCCCTGTATAGGTACAGGTCATAGGGAGATAGTTTCATGAGGCCTGTGGGTGTCTAGGGTTGTCCTGGGTGCCCGGGGCTGACTGTGGCAGAAATCTGGGGAAGGCTGGAGAGAAGCTGGGTGACCCAGGAGAATCCCTGAGGGCAGGGGCTGAAGATGTGAAAGAAATGGGGGAGGGTTGCAGTAAGGTCCGTGAGTTTGTAGGTGATTCCTGGGTGCGGGAAGCTGACTCCAGGTGAAATCTGGAGATGGTCGGAGAGTAGCTGAGAGAGACAGAAGAGTCCCTGAGGGCTGGGGGTGAGAACATGAGGGAGACTGGGGAGTAAGTCAGAGAAATTCGTGAGTTCGGTGGTGTATCGTAGGTGCCTGGAACTGACTCCAGCTGGAATCTAGAGAAGTTTTGAGAGTAGCTGAAAGAGACACAAGAGTCCCTGTGGGCTGAGGGCAAAGACCTGTGAGAGACCAGGGAGGACCTCAGTGATGTCTGTGAGTCTCTAGGTTATTCCGGAGTGTGGGAGGCTGGCTCTCGCTGAAATCTGGGCATAGTGGGAGAGTAGCTGGGAGAGACAGGAGAGTTCCAGGGGGCTGGGGGTGAAGACATGAGAGAGACTGGGAGTAAATCAGGGAAACTGCTGAGTTTGGTGGTGATACCTGGGTGCCTGGAACTGACTGCCGCTGAAATCTGGGGTTGTTTGGAGAGTAGCTGAGAGACACAGGAGACCCCCCGAGAGCTGGGGGTGAGCTGCTGGGTGATGGCAGTAAGAACATGTGGTATATTACTGATGAACGTGGTGACTCTGAGGAATCCTCAGAGGAGGACTCGGGAGAGCCCAATGGATTCATTGATTGCCCACCACGGTGAGGACAGGTAAATGGGAGCTTGTCGTATTTTGTTGATGACAGAGGTGAGTGTGGTGTAGCCCTAGGGGATGGTGAATGTTCGGTATATAATACTGATATTTTATGTTCAGTACATAATATATATTTGCTGTATTTTTTGACATTTTATATACAGTATATAATATATATTGGGTGTACTTTTTGATATTTTACGTAGAGTATATAGTATATATTTGGTATACTTTGATATTTTATGTAAACTATATAGTATATATTTGATATTTTATGTACAGTATATAATATATATTTGGTTTGCTTTTTGATATTTTATGTACACTATATAATATGTATTTGGTGTACTTTTTGGTATTTTATGTACATTATATAATGTATATTAGGTGTAATTTTTATTATTTTATATAGTGTATTTAATATATATTTGGTATCATTTATGATGATATTTTATGTACATTATATAATGTATGTTTTTGGTAGTTTTTAATATTTTATGTACAGTATATAATATATATTTGGTGTACTTTTTGATATTTTATATACATTGTATAATATATTTTAGGTGTAACATCTCATATTTGATGTACAGTATATAATATATATTTGGTATAATTTTTGATATTTTATGAACAGTGTATGATATATATTTGGTGTACTATATGATATTTTATGTACAGTATATGATATATATTTGGTGTACTTTTTCATATTTTATATACAGTATTTAATATATATTAGGTGTAATTTTGATATTTTTTGTACAGTATATAATAAATATAGAATGTAATTTTTGATGATATTTTATGTACAGTATGTAATGTATATTTGGTGTAATTTTTGGTATTTTATGTATAGTATATAATATATCTTTGATGTAATTTTTGATATTTTATGTACAGCATATAATATATATTTGGTGTAATTGTTGATATTTTATGTGCAGTATATAATATATATTAGGTATACTTTTTGAAATATTATGTAGTGTATATAATACATATGGTGTATTTTTGATATTTTATGTCCAGTATGTAATATATATTTGGTGAATCTTTTGATATTTTTTGTAGGGTACATAATATATACTTGGTGTACTTCTTGTTATTTTATGTAGAGTGTACAATATATTATTGGTGTATTTTTGATATTTTATATACAGTTTATAATATATATTTGATGTACTTTTTGATATTTTATGTACAGTATATAATATATATTTTGTGTACTTTTTGATATTTTAGTTACAGTATATAAAATATGTTCACTGTACATTTTGATATTTTATTTATAGTATATAAGATATATTTGTTGAAATTTTTGATATTTTATATTCCGTATATAAAATATATTTACTGTAGTTTTCTTAATTTATTTACAGTATATAATATATATTTGGTGTAATTTTTGATATTTTATGTACAGTATATAATATATATTTATTGTACTTTTTGATACTTCATTTACAATACATGATAAGTATTTGGTGTACTATTAGTATTATATGTACATTATATAAAATATATTTACTGTTCTTTCTAATATTTTATTTACATTATATTATATATACGGTGTACATTTTGATATTTTATGTACAGTGTATAAAATATGTTTGCTGTACTTTTTGACATATTATTTAGAGTATATAATATATATTTGGTGTACTTTTTGATATTTTTTGTACGGTATGCAATATATATTTACTGTACTTTTTGATATTTCATTTACAGAATATAATAGGAATTTGGTGTACTTTTAGATAAAATTATTTGTAGAGTATATAAAATAAATTTACTGTACATTTTGATATTTAATATACAGTATATAATATGTATTTGGTGTACTTTTTGATATTTTATGTACAGTATAAAATATATATTTACTGTAGTTTTATATTTTATTTACGGTCTATAAAATATATTTGTTTTAGTTTTTGATATTATAAGTACAGTATATAATATATATTTGATGTAATTTTTGACATCTTATGTACAGTATGTAATATATATTTACAGAAATTTTTTTATTTTTTTACCCTATATAACCTGTATTTCGTGTACTTTTAGATGATATTATATTTGCAGTATATAAAACATAATTACTATATATTTTGATATTGAACAGTATATAAATTGTATTTACTGTAGTTTTGGATATTTTATTTACAGTACATAACATATATATGGTGTAGTTTTTGTTTTTTTATGTACAGTATGTAATATATACTTACAGTACTTTTTGATATTTCATTCACAGTGTATAATATGTATTTGGTGTAACTTCAGATAATATTAGATGTACAGTATATAAAATATATATACTGTAATTTTTGGTAATTTATGTATGGTATATAATATATATTTGGTGTACTTTTACATATTTTATATACAGTTTAAAATATATATTTACTCTCCTTTTAGATATTTTATTTACAGAGTATTATATATATTTGGTGTACTGTTTTATATTATATGTACAGCATATAGTATACATTTGGTGCACTTTTTGATAATTTATGTACAGTATGTTATATATATTTACTCTATGTTGATATTTTATTTACAGTATATTATATGTATTTGGCGTACATATAGATAATACTATATGTACAGTATATAAAATATGTTTACAGTATTTTTGATACTTTATTTATAGTATGTAGTATATATTTGGTGTACTTTTTGATATTTTTTGTACAGCATATAAAATATATTTACTGTAGATTTGATATTTTATTTACAGTATATAATATATATTAGGTGTACATTTTGATATTTGTGTACAGTAAGAAATATATATTTACTGTACATTTTGATATTTTTTTACAGTATATAATGTATATTTGGTGAACCTTTAGATAATATTATATATAGTATATAAAATATATTTACTGTACTTTTGATATTTCATTTACAGTATATAATATATATTTGGTTTATTTTTTATATTTTATATAAAGTATATAATATGCATTCCGTGTACTTTTCATGATATTTTACGTAGAGTATATAATACATATTTGGTGCACTTTTTGATATTTAATGTACAGTATATAATATATATTTATTGTACTTTTTTAGAGTTTGTGTGCAGTAGGTAATATATATTTACTGGACTTTTTGATATTTTATTTACAGTATGTAATATATATTCGGGGTACTTTTCATGATATTTTATGTACAGTATATAATATATATTTGGTGTACTATTTGATATTTTATGTACAGTATATAAAATATATTCACTGCAGTTTTCATATATTATTTACTGTATATAATATATATTTGCTGTACTTTTTTATACTTTATGTACGGTATGTAATATATATTTACTGTACATTTTGATATTTCATTTAGAGTATATAATATATATTTGGTGTACATTTTGTATTTTATGTACAGTATGTAATATACATTTACTGTAATTTTTGATATTTTATTAACAGCATATAATATGTATTTGGTGAACTTTTAGATAATATTATATGTGCAGTACATAAAATGTATTTACTGTACTATTTGATAGTTTATGTACAGTATATAATATATATTTACTGTACTTTTTGATACTATATGTGTAGTATATAATGTGTATTTGGTGCACTTTTTGATATTTTATGTACAGTATGTAATATATATGAAATGTACATTTTGATACTTTATTTAAAATATGCAATATACATTTGGTGTACTTTTTGATACTTCATGTACAGTATACAAAATATAATTACAGTACTTTTTGATATTTTATGTACAGTAAATAATATATATTTGGTGTACTATTTGATATTTTATGTACAGTGTATAATATATATTGCGTGTACCTTTTGGTATTTTATGTACAGATTGTAATATACATGTACTGTACTTTTTGATATTTTATTTACACTATATAATATACATTAGGTGTACATTTTGATATTTTATGTACATTATGTAATATATATTTACTCTAGTTTTGATATTTTATTTACAGTATATAATATATATTTGGTGTAATTTTGATATTTTTGTAGAGTATGTAATATATATTTACCATAATTTTTATATTTCATTTACAGTATACAATTTGTATTTGGTGTACTGTTAGATAATATTATATGTACAGTATATAAAATATATTTACTGTAGTTTCTGATATTTTATTTACTGTATATAATATATATTTGGTGTACATTTTGATATTTTATGTACAATATGTAATATATATTTACTCTAATTTTGATATTTCATTTACAGTATATAATGTGTATTCGGTGTACTGTTGGATGATATTATATGTATAGTATATAAAATATATTTACTGTACTTTTTCATATTTTATTAACAGTATATAATATACATTTGGTGTACTTTTTGATATTTTAAATATGGTATATAAAATATACTTACTGTAGATTTTGATATATTATTTACAGTATATAATATGTATTTGATGTACTTTTTGATATTTTATGTACAATATGTAATATACATTTACTGTACTGTTTGAAAATTCATTTACAGTATATGATATATATTTGGTGTAATTTTTGTTATATTATGTACAGAATGTAAGATATATTCACTGTACATTTTGATGTTTTAGCTACTGCATATAATATGTATCCGGTTTCCTTTTAGATAATATTATATATACAGTATATAAAAGATATTTACTGTACTTTTTGATATTTTATTTGGAGTATATGAGATATATTTGGTGTACTTTTTGACATTTTATGTACATTATATAAAATATATTATTGTATTTTTGATATTTTATTTACTGTATATAATATATATTTGGTGTACCTTTTGATATTTTATGTACAGTATATAAAATGTATTTACTGTACTTTTTGATATTTTAAGTACGTTATATATTATATCTTTCTTGTACTATTTGATATTTTATGTACGGTATATAATATATATTTAGTGTACATTTAGGTATTTTATTTACAGTATATAATATGTATTTGGTGTACTTTTAGATAATATTATATGTACAGTATATAAAATATATCTACTGTACTTTTTGATATTTTATTCACTGTATATATTATATATTTGGTGTACTTTTTGATATTTCATGTACAGTATGTAATATATATTTACTGTACAATTTTATATTTTATTTAAAGTATATAATATATATTTGGTGTTCTTTTTCATAATTTATGTACAGTATATAAAATATATTTACTGTAGTTTTGATATTTTATGTACATTATATAATATATATTTGGTGTACATTTGTTATTTTATGTACCGTATGTAATATATATTTACTGAAATTTTGATATTTCATTTACAATATATAATGTGTATTTGGTGTACTGTTAGATAGTATTATATGTACATTGTATGAATTATATTTACTCTACATTTCGATATTTTATTTAGAGTATATAATATACATTTTGTGTACCTTTTGATATTTTATGTACAGTATATAATATATATTTACTGTAGTTTTGATATTTTATTTACAATATATACTATATATTTGGTGTAATTTTGATATTTTATGAAGAGTATGTAATATAGATTTACTGTAAATTTGATATTTCATTTACGGTATATAATCTGTGTTTGGTGTACTGTTTGATAATATTAAATGTACATTCTATTAAATATATTTACTGTATTTTTGGTATTTTATTTACTGTATATAATATATATTTTGTGTACTTTTTGACATTTTATGTACATTATAGAAAATATATTTACTGTAGTTTTTGATATTTCATTTACTGTATATAATATATAAGGTGTACATTTTGATATTTTATGTACAGTATGTAGTATATATTTATTGTACTTTTTGATATTTCATTTACAGTATATAATATACATTTTGTGTTCTTTTTGATATTTCATGTACAGTATATAAAATATATTTACTGTAGTTTTTGATATTTTATGTACAGTATATAATAAATATTTGGTGTACTGTTTGATATTTTATGTACAGTATATAATATGTATTCTGTGTACATTTTAGTATTTTATGTACAATATGTAATATATGTACTGTGTTTTTTGATAGTTTATTTACAGTGTATAATATACATTTGGTGTACTTTTTGATAATTTATGTACAGAATTTAATATAAATTTAATGTAGTTTCTGATATTTCATTTACACTATAAAGTATGTATTAGGGGTACTTTTAGATAATATTTTATGTACAGTATATAAAATATATTTACTGTACTTTTCGATATTTTATTTGCAGTATTATATATTTCGTGTACTATTTGAATTTCTATGTACAGTATATAAAATATGTTTATACAGATGTCTGTATAAATATTTCTGTTTATACAGATGTCTGTATAAATATTTCTGTTTATACAGATGTCTGTATAAATATTTCTGTTTATACAGATATCTCTATAAATATTTATGTTTATTCAGATATCTGTATAAGTATTTTGCTGTTTATACAGACATCTGTATAAATATTTCTATGTTTATACAGATATCTGTGTAAATATTTATATGTTAATGCAGATATCTGTATAAATATTTATATGTGTATACAGATATCTGCATAAATAATATTTATAAGTTTAAACAGACATCTGTATAAATAATATTTATATGTTTATACAAATATCTGTATAAATAATATTTCTATGTTTATAGAGATATCTGTATAAATAATATTTATATGTTTATACAGCTATCTTTATAAATAATATTTATCTGTTTATAGAGATATCTGTGTAAATTTTTATATATATATACAGATATCTGTATATATATTTATATGTTGATACAGATATCTGTATAACTTATATTTATATGTTTACAGATATCTGTATAAAGAATACTTATATGTTTATACAGATATCCGTATAAATAATATTTATATGTTATTACAGATAACTGTATAAATAATATTTATATATTTATGAAGATATCTCTATAAATAATATGTATATGTTTATACAGACATCTGTATAAATAATATATATATGTTTATACAGATATCTTATATATAACATTTATGTTTACACAGATATTTTTATAAATAATATTTATATGTTTATAATGATATCTGTTTAAATAATTATATATTTATACACATATCTGTGTAAACATTTATATGATTATACAGATGTCTGCATAAATAATATTTATATGTTTATTCAGTTATCTGTATAAATAACATTTATTTGCATATTCAGTTATTTGTAAAAAAAATTTATATGTTTACACAGGTGTCTGTATAAATAATATTTATATGTTTATACAGATATCTGTATAAATATTTATATGTTTATACAGATATCTGTATAAATATTTATATGTTTATACAGATATCTGTATATATATGTACAGATGTTTATAAATATTTATGAGTTTATACACATATCTGTAAAAATATTTGTATGTTTATACAGATATCTGTATAAATAATATTTATATGTCTATACAGATATATGTATAAATAATATTTATATGTTTATACAGATCTCTGTATAAATATTTCTGTTTATACAGATATCTGTATAAATATTTATATGTTTATACAGATACCTGTGTAGATATTTATATGTTTATACCGATATCTGTAGAAATTATATTTATATGTTTATACAGATATTTGTATAAAAAATATTTATATGTTTATAAAGATATCAGCATAAATAATATGTATATGTTTATACAGATATCTGTATAAATATTTATATGTTTATAGAGATATATATAAATATTAATATGTTTATACAGATATCTGTATAAATAATATTTATATGTCTATAAAGATATCAGTATAAATAACATATATGTGTATACAGATATCTGTATAAATAATATTTATATGTCTATACCGATATCTCTATAAATAATATTTATATGTCTATACAGATAAATGTATAAATATTTGTATGTCTATACAGATATTTGTATAAATCATATTTATATATCTATAGAGATATCTGTATAAATAATATTTATATGTACATACAGATATCAGTATACATAATATTTATATGTTTATACAGATATCTGTGTAAATAATATTTATATGTTTATAGAGTTATCTGTGTAAATAATATTTATAAGTTTATTCAAGTATCTGGATAAATAATATTTATATGTTTATAAAGATACCTGTATATATATTTATATGTTTATACAGAAATCTGTATATATATTTACATGTTTATACAGATACCTGAATAAATATTTATATATTTATACAGATATCTTTATAAATAATATTTATATGTTTATACAGATATCTGAATAAATAATATTTGTATGTTCATATAGATATCTGTATAAATAATATTTATATGTTTATACAGATATCTGTATAAATAATATTTATATGTTTATACAGATATCTGTATAAATATTATTTATATGTTTATGCACATATCTTTATAAATAATATTTATATTTTTATTCAGATATGTGTATAAATAATTACATGTTTATACAGATACGTGTGTAAATATTTATATGTTTATACACCTATCTGTATAGATATTTATATGTTTATACACATATCTGTATAAATATTTATATGTTTATACAGACATCAGTGTAAACATTTACATGTTTGTAGACATCTGTGTAAACATTTACATATTATACAGACATCTGTGTAAATACTTACGTGTTTATACAGACATCTGTGTAAATATTTACATGTTTATGCAGACATGTGTGTAAATATTTGTATGTTTATGCAGACTTCTGTGTAAACATTTACATGTTTATACAGACTTCTGTGTAAATAGGTAAATCTTTATACATATATCTGTGTAAATACGTACATCCTTATACAGACATCTGTGTAAATATTTACATGGTTATAAGGACAAGTGTGTAAATATTACATATTTATACAGACTTCTGTGTAAATATGTACATATTTATACAGTCCTCTGTGTAAATATGTACATCTTTATACAAACATCTGTGTAAATATGTACGTGTTTATACAGACATCTGTGTAAATATCTACATGTTTATACAGACATCTGTGTAAATATTTACATGTTTATACAGAAATTTGTGTTAATATTTACATGTTTATACAGACTTCTAGGTAAATATTTACATGATTGTACCAATATCTGTCTAAATATTTACATGTTTATACACACATCTGTAAAAATACTTACATGTTTATACAGATATCTATGTAAATATTTACATGCTTTTTCAGATATCTGTGTAAATATTAACATGTCTACACGGATATCTGTGTAAATATTCACATGTTTACACGGATATCTGTGTAAATATTCACATGTTTACACAGATATCTGTGTAAATATTCACATGTTTATACAGACATCTGGTAAATATTTACATGTTTTTACACACACCTGTGTAAATAATTACATGTTAATACAGACCTCTGTGTAAATATTTACGTTTATACAGACTTCTGTTAAATATTAACATGTTTACACAGATATCTGTGTAAATATTTACGTGTTTATACAGACATCTGGAAAATATTTTCCTATTTATAGAGACATCTGTGTAAATAATTACATGTTAATACAGACCTCTGTGTAAATATTTACATGTTTATACAGACTTCTGTGTAAATATTTATATGTTTATACAGACCTCTGTGTAAATATTTACGTTTATACAGACAACTGTGTAAATATTTGCATGTATCTACAGACATCTGTGTAAATATTTACATGTTTATACAGACTTCTGTGTAAATATTTACATGTTTATGCAGACTTCTGGGTAAATATGTACATCCTTATACAGACATCTGTTTAAAAATGTACGTCTTTATACAGACATCTGTGAAAATATTTCATGTTTATACAGACATCTGTGTAAATATTTACTTGTTTGTACAGACAGCTGTGTAAACATATACAATTTTATACAGACATCTGTTTAAATATTTACTTGTTTATATAGACATCTGTGTAAATATTTACATGTTTATACAGACTTCTATGTAAATATGTACATCTTTATACAGACATCTGTATAAATATGTACATCATTATACAGACATCAGTGTAAATATTTACATGTTTATACAGACATCTGTGTAAATATTTACATGTTTGTACAGACAACAGTGTAAATATTTAAATGTTTATACAGACATCCTTGTAAATATTTACATTTTTATACACACATCTGAGTTAATAATTACATGTTTATACAGACATCTGTATAAATATTTATGTTTATACATACATCTGTATAAATATTTATATGTTTATACAGACAATTCAATAAATATTTATATGTTTATACAGATATCTGGATAAATATGAATATGTGTATATAGATAACTGTATAAATATTTATATGTTTATACAGATATCTGTATAAATATTCATATGTTTATTCACATATCTGTATAAATATTTTTATCTTTATATAGATATGTTTATAAATAATATTTATATGTTTATAAAGATATCTGTATAAATAATATTAACATTTTTATAGAGATATCAGTATAAATAATATTTATATGTTTATACAGATATCTGTATAAATAATATTTACATGTTTATACAGATATCTGTATAAATACTTACATGTTTATACAGATATCTGTATAAATACTTACATGTTTATACAGACATCTGTCTAAATATTTACATATTTATACAGACTTCTGTGTAAATATGTACACATTTATAAAGACCACTGTGTAAATATGTACATCCTTATACAGACATCTGTGTAAAAATCTACATATTTATACTGACATCTGTGTAAATATTTACATGTTTATACAGACATCTGTGTAAATATTTACATGTATATACTGACATCTGTGTAAATATTTACATGTTTATACAGACTTCTGTGTAAATATTTTCATTATTGTACGGATATCTGTGTAAATATTTAGAAGTTTATACAGACATCTGTAAAAGTACTTACATGTTTATACAGATATCTTTGTAAATATTTACATGTTTTTTCACATATCTGTGTAAATATTAACATGTTTATACAGATAGCTGTGTAAATTTTTACGTTTATACAGATATCTGGTAAATATTTACATGTTTATACAGACATCTTGGTAAATATTTACATGTTTATACAGACATCTGTGTAAATATTCGCATGTTTCTACAGACGTCTGTGTAAATATTTACATGTTTATAAAGACTTCTGTGTAATATTTACATGTTTATACGGACTTCTGGGTAAGTAAATACATCTATATACAGACATCTGTGTAAATATGTACATCTTTATACAGACATCTCTGTAAATATTTACGTTTATGCAGACATCTTTGTAAATATTTACTTGTTTTTACAGACAGCTGTGTAAACATATACATGTTTACACAGACATCTGTGTAAACATATACATGTTTACACAGACATCTGTGTAAATATTTACTTGTTTATGCAGACATCTGTGTAAATATTTACATGTTTATACAGACTTCTGTGTAACTATTTACATGTTTATACAGACATCTGTGTAAGTATGTACATCGTTATACAGACATCTGTGTAAATATTTACAAGTTTATACAGACAACTGTGAAAATATTTACATCTTTATACAGACATCTGTGTAAATACTTATATGTTTATACAGACATCTGTATAAATATTTATGTTTATACATACATCTGTATAAATATTTATGTTTATACAGACATCTAAATAAATATTTATATGTTTATACAGATATCTGTATAAATATGAATATGTTTATACATACATCTGTATAAATATTTAGGTTTATACAGACATCTAAATAAATATTTATATGTTTATACAGATATCTGTATAGATATTTATATGTTTATACAGATATCTGTATAAATATTTCTATGTTTATACAGATATCTGTACAAATATTTCTATGTTTATACAGATAACTGTATAATTAATATTTATATGTTTATACAGATATCTGTATAAATAATATCTTCATGTTTATAGAGATATCGGTATAAATAATTTTTATACGTTTATACGGATTTCTGTATAAATAATATTTACAGTTTATACAGGTATCTGTATAAATACTTACATGTTTATACAGATATCTGTATAAATACTTACATGTTTATGCAGATATCTGTGTAAATAATTACATGTTTATACAGATATCTGTGTAAATATTTACATGTTTATACAGAGATCTGTGTAAATATTTACATGTTTATACAGACTTCAGTGTAAACATTTACATGTTTATACCGACAGACATCTATGTAAATATTTGCATGTTTATACAGACATCTGTGTAAATATTTACATGTTTATACAGATATCGGTATAAATAATATCTATATGTTTATACGGATATCTGTATAAATAATATTTACATGTTTATACAGATATGTGTATAAATACTTTCATGTTTATACAGATATCTGCAGAAATACTTACATATTTATACAGAGATCTGTGTAAACACTTTCATGTTTATACAGATATCTGTGTAAATATTTACATGTTTATACAGACATCTTTGTAAACATTTACATGTTTATACAGACTTCTGTGTAAATATTAACATGTTTGTACGGATATCTGTGCAAATATTTACATGTTTATATGGATATCTGTGTAAATATTTACATGTTTATGCGGACATCTGTATAAATATTTATGTGTTTATATGATATCTTTATAAATATTTACGTGTTTATACGGACATCTGTATAAATACTTACATGTTTATACAGACATCTGTATAAATACTTACATGTTTATACAGACATCTGTATAAATACTTACATGTTTATACAGACATCTGTGTACATATTTACATGTTTATACAGAGATCTGCATAAATATTTATACGTTTATGCAGACATTTGTATAAATATTCACATGTTTATACAGACATCAGCATAAATATTTATATGTTTATACAGATGTCTGTATAATTATATGTTTAAACAGGTATCTGAATAAATATTTATTTGTTTATACTGATATCTGTATAAACATTAAATGTTTATACACATATCTGTATAAATAATATTTATATGTTTATACAGATATCAGTAAAAACAATATTTATATGTTTATACGGATACCTGTATCAGTAATATTTATATGTTTATAGAGATATCTGTATAAATAATATGTATATGTTTATGCAGATATCTGTATAAATAATCTTTATATGTTTATGCAGATATCTGTATAAATAATATTTATATGTTTATACAGATATCTATATAAATAACATTTATTTGTTTATACAGATATCTGTATAAATAATGTTTATATGTGTATGCAGATATCTGTATAAATATTTATGTGTTTACACAGATATCTGTATAAATACTTATGTGTTTATATAGATAAATATATAAATATTTATGTGTTTATACAGACATCTCTCTAAATATTTATATGTATATACAGATATCTGTATAATTATTTATATGTATATACAGATAGCTGTATAAATATTTATGTTTATACAGATATCTGTATAAATAAAATTTATACGCTTATACAGATATCTGTATAAATAATATTTATATGATGGTTATATTGATATCTGTATAAATAATATTTACATGTTTATACAGACATCTGTATAAATATTTACATGTTAATACAGATATCTCTATAAATAATATTTAAAAGTTTATGCAAATATCTGTATAAATAATATTTAAATGTTTCTACAGATATCTTTATAAATAATATTTACATGTTCATACAGATATCTGTGTAAATATTTACATGTTTATACAGTTAAGTGTATAAATATTTCCATGTTTATACAGATATGTTTATCCATACTTAAATGTTTATACAGATGTCTGTATAAATATTTACATGTTTGTTTATACAGATATCTGTATAAATATATACATATTTATACAGATATCAGTATAAATATTTACATGTTTATACAGATATGTGTTTAAATATTTGCATGTTTAAACAGATGTCTGTGTAAATATTTACATGTTTAAACAGATACCTGTGTAAACATTTACATACTTAAACAGACGTCTGTGTAAATATTTACATGTTTATACAGACCTCTGTATAAACATTTACATGTTTACACGGACATCAGTGTAAATATTTACATTTTTATACGGAAATCTGCGTAAGTATTTACCTGTTTATACGGACATGTGCGTAAATATTTACTTGTGTATACAGACATCTGTGTAAATATTTACATCTTTATACAGACATCTGTATAAATATTTACGGGTTTATACAGACATCTGTGTAAATATTTATGTGTTTATACACACATCTGCATAAATAATATTTACATGTTTATACATATATCTGAATAAATAATATTTACATGTTTATTCAGATATCTGTATGAATAATATTTACAATTTCATACCGATATCTGTATAAATAACATTTACATGTTAATACAGATACCTGTATAAATAATACCTATGTGTTTATACAGATATATGTATAAATAATTACAAGTATATACAGATATCTGTATAAATATTTACATGTTTGTTTATACAGATATCTGCATAAATAATATTGATATGTTTATAAAGGTGTCTGTATGAACAATATTTATATGTTTATGCACATATCTGTATAAATAATATTTATATGTATGTACACATAAATGTATAAATAATATTGATATCTTTATACCGATATCTGCATACATAATATTTATATGTTTAAACAGTTATCTGTGTACATAATATTTATATGTTTATACACATATCTCTTTACATGTTATTGCTATGTTTATACAGATATCTGCATATATACTATTTACATGTTTATACAGCTATATGTATAAATAATATTTATGTGTTGATAGAGATATCTGAATAAATAATATTTACATGTTCATACTGATATCTGTAAAAATAATATTTACACATTTATACAGATATCTGTATAAATATTTACGTGTATATACAGATATCTGTATAAATATTTACATGTTTATACAGATATCTGTGTAAATATTTACAAGTATATACAGACATCTGCATAACTATGTGTTTATACAGACATCTGTGTAAACATTTACATGTTTCTACAGACATCTCTGTAAATATTTACAGGTTTATACAGAAATATGTGAAAATATTTACATGTTTACACGGACATCTATGTAAATATTTACATGTTTATATGGATATCTGTGTAAATATTTACATGTTTATACAGTCATTTGTATAAATATTTACATGTTTATGCATACATCTTTATAAATATTCATATGTTTATACAGACATCTGTATAAATATTTATGTTTATACAGATATGAGTGTAAATATTTATATGTTTATAGAGATATGTCTATAAATATTTATCTTCTTACAGATATCTGTGTAAATAATATTTATGTTTATACCGATATGTGTATAAATAATATTTATATGTTTATATAGGTAATTGTATAAGTAATATTTATTTGTTTATACACGTATCTGTATAAATAATATTTACATGTTCATACAGATATCTGTATAAATAATATTAATATCTTCATACAGCTATCTGTATAAATAATATTTATGTGTTTATAGAGCTATCTGTATAAATAATATTTATATGTTGATACAGATATCTGCATAAATAATATTTCTACATTCATACTGATATCTGTGTAAATAATATTTGCATGTTTATACTGATATCTCTATCAATATTTACGTGTTTACACAAATATCTGTATAAATATTTACATGTTTATACAGATATCTGAGTAAATATTTACAAGTATATACAGACATCTGTATAAATATTTACGTGTTTATACAGATATCTGTACAAATAATATTTACATGTTTATACACATATCTGTATAAATAAAATTTACATGTTTATACAGATATCTATATATAATATTTAAAATTTCATACAGATATCTGTATAAATAATATTTATATGTTTATGCAGACATCTGTACATATAATATTTATGTGTTTATACGGATATCCGAATAAATATTTATGTGTTAATACAGATATCTCTATAAAGATTTATCTGTTTATACAGATATCTATATAAATATTAATGTGTATATAGAGATATCTACATATATATTTATGTGTTTATACAGATATCTGTATAAATATTTATATGTTTATACAGATATTAGTATAAATATTTATATGTTCATAGAGATATCTGTATAAATAATATTTATATGTTTATACAGGTATCTGTAAAAATAATATTTATATGTTTATACAGATATATATATAAATAATATTTATATGTTTATACAGATATCTGTATAAACAATATTTATTGGTTCATACAGATATCTTTATAAATCATATTCATAAATTTATACCGATATCTGTATAAATAGTATTTATATGTTTATACAGATATCAGTATAAATAATATCTTTGTGTTTATACAGATATCTGTATAAATATTATTTATGTGTTGATGCAGATATCTGTATAAATAATATTTACATGTTAAAACAGATAACTGTATAAATAATATTTACATGTTTTCACAAATATTTGTATAAACATTAACGTGTTTATACAGATAACTTGGTAGATATTTACATGTTTATTCAGATGTCTGTTAAATATTTTGGTGTATATACTGACATCTGTATAAATATTTACGTGTTAATACAGATATCTGTATTAATAATATTTACATGTTTATACACATATCTCTGTAAATAATATTTAAATGTTTATGCAGATATCTGTGTAAAAGTTTGCATGTTTAAACAGATATCTGTGTAAATATTTACATGTTTACACAAACATCCTTGTAAATATTTACATGTTAATACAGACCACTGTGTAAATATTTACACGTTTCTACAGACCTCTGTGTAAATATTTACATGTCTATATGGATATCTGTATAAATATTTACATGTTCGTACAGAGATCTGTACAAATATTAACATGTTTATACAGACATCTGTATAAATATTTATATGTTTATACAGACAACTTTATAAATATTTACATTTATATACAGACATCTGTATAAATATTTACATGTTTATACAGATATCTGCATAAATATTTATGTGTTTATACAGATATCTGTATAAATAATATTTACATGACTATACACATATCTGTATAAATAATATTTACATGTTTATACAGATATCTGTATAAATAATATTTACAATTTCATACAGATATATGTATAAATAATATTTACATGTTCATACTTCTATCTATATAAATATTTCCATGTTTATACAGATATCTGTATAAATATTTAAATGTTTATACAGACAACTGTATAAATATTTATATGTTTATACAGACAACTGTATAAATATTTATATGTTTATACAGACATCTACATAAATATTTCTGTTTATACAGACATCTGTATAAATATTTAAAGGTGTGTACACACATTAGTACAAATTTTATATGTTAATACACATAGTTGTATAAATATATGTTTATACAGATATCTCAATAAATATTTATGTGTTAATACTGATATCTGTACAAATATTTATCTTTATACAGATAACTGTATAAATATTTACCTTTATACAGATATCTGTATAAATAATATTTATATGTTTATACTGATATCTGTATCAATAATATTTGAATGTTTATAAAGATATCTGTATAAATAATATTTACATGTTTACACAGATATCCGTATAAACAATATTTATATGTTTATACAGCTATCACTATAGATAATATTTATATGTTTAAACAGATATCCGTATAAATAATATTTATCTGTTTCTAAAGACATCCATAGAAGTGATATTTATATGTTTATACAGATATCTGTATAAATAAGATTTATATTTTCATATAGATATCTGTATAAATATTATTTAGGTTTGTATACAGATATATGTATAAATAGTTAAGTGTTTATATAGACATCTGTATAAATAGTTATGTGTTTATAGAGATATCTGTATAAATATTTATCTGTTTATACAGATATCTGTATAAATATTTATGTGTTTATACAGATATCTGTATAAATATTTTATGTTTATACAGATATCAGTATAAATATTTATACGTTCATGCAGATATCTGTATACGGAATAGTTATGTGTTTACACAGATATCTGTATAAATAATATTTATATGTTTATACCGATATCTGTATAAATAATATTTATATGTTTATACAGATATGTGTATAAATAATATTTTTGTGTTTTCACATATATCTGTATAAATAATATTTATGTGTTGATAGAGATATCTGTATAAATAATATCTACATGTTCATAGAGATATCTGTATAAATAATATCTACATGTTAATACAGGTATCTGTATAAATATTTACGTGTTCATACAGATATCTGTATAAATATTTACATGTTTATGCAGATATCTGCGTAAATATTTACATGTATATACAGACGTCTGTATAAATATTTACGTGTTTATTCCGATATACATGTAAACAATATTTACATGTTTATACAAAGATCTCTATAAATAATATTTACATTTTTATACGGATATTTGTATAAATAATATATACAAGTTCATACAGATATCTGTATAAATAATATTTACAATTTCATACAGATCTGTATAAATAATATTTACATGTTAATAGAGATATATGTATAAAGAATATTTACATGTTAATACAGATATCTTTATAAATATTTACATATATACAGATATCTGTATAAATGTGTACATGTTTGTTTATACAGATATCTGTAAAAATAATATTGATATGTTCATACAGATATCTGTATAAATAATATTTTTATATTTATACACATAACTGCATAAATAATCTTTATATGTTTATACAGATATCTGCATAAATATTATTTATATGTTTCTACAGATATCTTTGTTAATAATATTTATTTGTTTCTACAGATATCTGCATAGATATTATTGATGTGTTTATACAGAGATCTGTATAAATAATATTCCTATGTTTATACACATATTTGTATAAATAATATTTATATGTTTATGCAGATATCTACATAAATTATATATATATGTTTACAGATATCAGTGTTAATAATATTTGTATGTTTATTCAGATGTCTGTATAAATAATATTTACTTGTTTACACAGATATCTGTATAAATTATATTTACATGTTTATAGAGATATCTATATAAATAATATTTACATGTTCATTTGGATATCTGTATAAATAACACTTACATGTTTATACGGATATCTTTATAAAAATTTTCATGTTTATACAGAAAAATGTATAAATATTTTCATGTTTATACATATATCTGTATAAATATTTACATGTTTATACAGATTTCTGTATAAATATTTACATGTTTATACAAACATCAGTCTAAATATTCACACGTTTATTCAGACATCTGTGTCAATATTACCATGTTTATACGTACATCTCTGTAAATATTTACATGTTTATATGGACATCTGTGAAATATTTACATGTTTATACGGTCATCTGTGTATATATTTACATGTTTATACAGACATTTGTGTAAATATATTCATATTTATAAAGACATCTGTATAAATATTTCTGTGTTCATACTGACATCTTTATAAATATTGATGTGTTTATAAAGAAATCTGCAAAAATATTTATGTTTATACAGACAACAGTATAAATATTTATACTTTATACAGACATCTTTATTAATAGTTATATGTTTATACATATATCTTTATAAATACTTGTATGTTTATACAGATATCTCTATAAATAGTATTTATATGTTTATACCAATATCAGTATAAGTAATATTTATGTTTATACAGATATCTGTATAAATATTTATGTTTACACATATACGTGTATAAATAATATTGACATGCTTATAAATATATTTGTATAAATAATATTAATATGTTTATACAGATATCTGAATTAATAATTTTTATATATTTACACAGATATTTGTATAAATAATAATTATATGTTTATACACATATCTGTGGAAATACTTATGTGTTTATACAGATCCCTGTATAAATATTTATGTGTTTACACAGATATCTGTATAAATATTTATGTGTTTATACTGACATCTGTACAATATTTATGTTTATACACATATATGTATAAATAATTATATGTTTATACAGATATCTGAATATTTATATGTACATACAGATATCTGCATAAATATTTATATGTTTAAAGAGATATCTGCATAAATAATATTTATGTTTACCCAGATATCAGCATAAATAATATAATTTTTATGTTTATAACGATATCTGTATAAATAATATTTATAGGTTTATACAGATATGTGTATAAATAATATTTATAAGTTTATACAGATATCTATATAAATAATATTTATATGTTTATACAGATATCTGTATAAATAATATTTATATGATGTTTATACAGATATCTGTATAAATAATATTTACATGCTTGTACAGATATTTGTGTAAATATTTACATGATTATACAGTTATCTGCATAAATATTTACATACTTATACAGATATCTGTATAAATATTTCCATGTTTATACAGATATCTGTATAAATATTTACATGTTTGTTTATACAGATGTCTGTATAAATATTTACATGTTTGTTTATACAGATATCTCTACAAACATTTATTTGTTTATACAGATATCTGTATAAATAATATTCACATGTTAATACAGATATCTGAATAAATAATATTTACAGGTTTATACAGATATCTCTATAAATATTTACAGGTTTGTATTTACATATATCTGTATAAATATTTACATGTTTATACAGATATCTGTGTATATATTTACATGTTTAAACAGATATCTGTGAAAATATTTAGACATTTATACAGACATCTGTATAAATATTTATATGTTTATACAGATATCTGTAGAAATAATATTTACAAGTTTATACAGATATCTGTAAAAATAATATTTACATGTTGATACAGATATCTGTATAAATAATATTTACGTGTTTACACAGATATCTGTATAAAGATTTACATGTTTATATAGATATCTGTATAAATAATATTTACAAGTTTATAGAGATATCTGTATAAATAATATTTATATGTTTATACAGATATCTTTATAAATAGTATTTATGTGTTTGTACAGATATCTTTATAAATATTTATGTTTATACAGACATGTTTATAAATATTTATGTGTTTATACAAATATCTGTATAAACATTTATGTGTTTTAACAGATATCTGTATAAATAAACATGTAAATATTTATACAGATATCTGTACGAACATGGAAATATTTATACAGATATCTGATTAAACGTGTAACTATTTAAACCGATATATTTATAAACATGAAAATATTATTTATAGAGTTATTTGTAGAAACATGTAAATATTATTTATACAGATATCTGTAAACCTGTAAACATTATTTTTACAGATATCTGTATAAACATGCAAATATTATTTAAACAGATACCTGTGTAAACATATAAATATTTATACAGATACCTGTATATACATATAAATATTTACAAAGATATCTGTATTATCATGTATGTATTTATACAGATATCTGTTTAAACATATAAGTATTTATAGAGATATCTGTTTAAACATATAAATATTTATACAGATATCTGTATGAATATATAAATATTATAGAGATATCTGTATAAACACATAAATATTTATACAAATATCTGTATAATCACATAAATATTTATACAGATATCTGTATAAACACATAAATATTTATACAGATATCTGAATAAACACATAAATATTTTTACAGATACCTGTATAAACACATAAATATTATTTATACAGATATCTGTATGAACATATAAATATTGTTTATACAGATATCTGTATGAACATATAAATATTATTTATACAGATATCTATCTGAACACTTAAATATTATTTATACAGATATCTGTCTAAACTTATAAATATTATTTATACAGATATCTGTATGAACATATAAATATTATTTATACAGATATCTGTCTAAACATACAAATATTATTTATACAGATATCTGTATTATCAAATAAATATTATTTATACAGATATCTGTATAAATATATAAATGTTATTTATACAGATATCTGTTTAAATATGTAAATATTATTTATATATATCTGTATAAATATATAAATATTTATGTTGATATCTGTATAAAGATATAAATATTTATATAGATATCTGTATAAGTATATAAATATTTATATAGATATCTCTATAACTATAGAAATATTTATGTAGATATCTGTATTAATGTATAAATATTTATATAAATATCTGTCTAAATATATAAATATTATTTATATAGATATCTGTCTAAATATATAAATAGTTTTTATACAGATATCTGTATAAATATATAAGTATTATTCATATGGATATTTGTATAAATATATAAATATTTACATAGTTATCTGTATAAATATATAAATGTTATTTATATACATAACTGTATAAATATATAATTATTTACATAGTTATCTTTATAAATACATAAATATTTATATATGTGTATAAATATATAAGTATTATTTATGTAGATAGCTGTATGAATATATAAATATTTATATAGGTATCTGTGTGAATATATAAATATTTACATAGATATCTGTATAAATATATAAATATTTTCATTGATATCTGTAGAAATATATAAATATTTATATAAATATCTGTACAAATATTAAATATTTTCATAGATATCTGTAGAAATATATAAGTATTTATATAGATATCTGTTTAAATATATAAGTAGTATTTATATAGATATCTCTATAAATATAAAAATATTATTTATATAGATACATGTATGAATACATAAATATTTATACAGATATCTGTATAATTATATAAATATTATTTATATAGATATCTGTATAAAGATATATATATTATTTATGTAGATATCTGTATAAATATATATATAAGTATGCAGATATGGGTAGAAATATATAAATATTTATACAGATATCTCTATAAATATATATACATTTATATAAATATTTATAGAAATATATTAATAATTATATACATTTCTGTATAAATATATAAATATTTGCATAGGTATCTGTGTAACTTTATGAATATATGTATACATATCTGTATAAATATATAAATATTTCTAAAGATATCAGTAGAAATAGATAAATAAATATAAATATATTTTTAAATATAGAAATATTTATATAGATAACTGTAAAATATTTAAATGCTTATATAGTTATCTGTCTAAATATATAAATATTTTTTAGATATCTTTAGAAATATATAAATATTTACATAGATATCTGTCTAAATATAAAAAGATTATTAATATAGATATCTGTCTAAATATATAAATATTATTTATATAGATATCTGTCTAAATAAATAAATATTTTTTATATTGTTATCTCTCTAAATATATAAATATTTTTATACAGATATCTGTATAAATATATGAATATTATTTATATAGATATCCGTATAAATATATAAATTTTCATATAGTTATCTCTATAAATACATAAATGTTATTTATATACATATATGTATTAATATATAAATATTTATATAGTTATCTGTATAAATATATACATATTTATGTATATGTGTATATATATATAAATATTATTTATATAGATATCTGTATGAATATACAAATATTTATATAGATATCTGTATGAATATATAAATATTTATAGACATATCTGAATAAATATATAAATATTTACATAGATATCTGTAGAAATATATAAGTATTTATATAGATATCTGTAGAAATATGAAAATAGTATTTATATAGATATCTGTATAAATATAAAAATATTATTTAAATAGATCCCTCTATGAATATATAAATATTTATAAAGATTATCTGTGTAAATATATAAATATTTATGCAGATATCTGTATTAATATATAAATATTTATGCAGATATCCGTATAAATATAGAAATATTTATGCAGATATCTGTATAAATATGTAAATATTATTTATATAGATATCTGTATGAATATATAAGTATTTCTATAGATATCTCTATAAATATATATTTATACAAATATATTTATAATTATATAAATATTTATATAGATATCTATATAAATATTTAAATGCTTTTATAGATATCTGTCTAAATATATAAATATTTTATAGATATCTTTATAAATATATAAATATTTATGTAGATATCTGTCTAAATATAAAAAGATTATTCATATAGATATCTGTCTAAATATATAAATATTATTTATTTAGATATCTGTCTAAATATATAAATATTATTTATATAGATATCTGTATAAATATAGAAATATTATTTATATAGATATCTGTATAAATATATAAATATTATTACAGATATCTATATAAATATATAGATATTATTTATATAGACATCTGTATAATATATAAATATTTATGTACATATCTGTCTAAATATATAAATATTATTTATATAGATATCTGTGTAAATATATAAATATTTATTTGGATATCTGTATAAATACATAAATATTTATATATGCATATAAATATATAAATAATATTTATATAGATATCTGTATAATTATATAAATCTTTATATACATATCTGCATAAATATATAAATATTTATATAAACATCTGTATAAATATATAAATATTTATATAGATATCTGTATATATATAAATATTTATATAGATATCTATATAAATAGATAACTATTTTTATAGTTATCTGTATAAATACATAAATATTATATATGTATCTATATAAACATATAAACATTTATATAGATATCTGTATAAATATACAAATATTTATGTATGTATCTGTATAAATATATAAATATTTATATAGATACCTGCATAAACATATAAATATTTATATATTATATATATAAACATATAATAATATTTCTTATGTTGAACCTTTATTGCTGCATTCAAGGTATGTTCATACTGGCTTTTCAAATGCAAACTCTTCAAATTATTAGTTAGGGCTTTCCAAATTTGTTGTTTAAAACATTATCCTCTGTATATTTCATATGCAGTTATCAATATGTTTCGTGGTTATGTTTTATTCCTCAATTTATGTATTTGATTATTGGAACAAGCAGAGTACCTTTGAAATTTTTCTTCATTTAAAAAATATGTATCTTGACTCAGGCTTCTAATCCCAGCACTTTGGGAGACCAAGGCAAGAAGATCACAACGTGAAGAAATCAAGACCATCCTGGCCAATATAGTGAAATCCTGTCTCTACTAAAACTAAAGAAAATAAGCCAGGCATGGTGGCAGCTGGAGGAGTCCCACTATGGTGTAGTCCCAGGTACCTGGGAGTCTGAGGCAAGACAATCGCTTGAACCAATGAGGCAGAAGTTGCAGTGAGCCAAGATGGTGCCATTGCACCACAGTCTGTGCAACAGAACAAGACTCTATCTAAAAACAATTATATATATAATATATATTATATAAATGCATTATATATTATATAATATATTATATCTGTAAGATATAATATATAATATATAATATCTCATAATATACATAAAAAACATTATGTCATATTATATATTGTATATATTATAGGTATTATATATTACAAATAACATATAATATATGATATATATTATATGACATCATATATTACATATAATATATTATATAATATTTAAATCATATATTATATGATATGTAAATAATATATTATAGGTAATATATACCATCTATAATAAATAAAATATATGACATATATTACATAACATATCATATAATGTATGATGTATATCATATTACATATGATATATAATATGTTATATGATATATATTAAGTAATATATGGTATATATTATATAATATTTTATAAATATTTTATAACATGCTACATATTATATAATGTGTGATATCTATTATATTGAACATATGATATATTATTGCTAATATTTGATATATAACATATAAAAAATGATATATAACATATAACATATGATATATATTCCATGTAATGAATGATATATGTAATATATGATACATATTATATATAATATATTATGCATAATACATGATATGTATTATATATGATATAAGAAATATATTATATATGTTATATATTATATATAATATATAATATTATATTATGTACGATTATATTATATATTATATATAAAATATCTTAATATATAATATATATTATATCATAATATATTACATATGATATATAAAAATATATTTTATATTATATTATATTATTATGCATAAAGTAATATATTATATAATATTTCATCTAATATATCATATATAATATAATAATATGCATTCTATTATGATATTATATAGTATGTTATATAACATATAATATCTAATATATTATATATTATATATTTGATAATATCTAATATATTATATATTATGTGTAGTATATTACATGTCATAAGTAACATAATACATTTTATATTATATTATATAGTAAATATTATATATTTTACAATATGTTATACATATGATATTCTATATTATATAATATATGATATATTATATAATATATATTATATATTATATGATATATTATATAATATATATTATATATTACATATTATATTATATATAATTATATATATAATTGCATAAATATATATTATTATATATTATGTTATATGTAATAATTATATATTATTACATGTATTATATTGTATATAATATTATCTTATCATTATATATTATATTATACATAATATATTATATATAATATAAGGATGCAGGGTATAAAAGAAAATTATATATATGTTATACATATTATTTAAGTTTTATATTTACATTATATAAATTATATATATATATACACTTTTATATATATATGCACACATATATATATATTTGTAGGTGCCCTATTTCCCATTTCATATCTTATTTTAACACGTACAGCATAGTAATGTGTGGGCTTGGGCTTCAGTTTTTGAAAGAAAACACTGAGCCTTCAATGACATTCCTGTACTTGTAAAAGCACTCCTGACTGCCTGGCAGCAGTTGGACCTCACAATGTGGATTGTGCCTTCACCTTGGAATGTGTATGCCCTATCACCATGGTGATGGGATTAGGGATCTCCTGCCCTTGGTCCTAAGTGCAACTGCCTGTGCTGAGTTTTTCAAAACTCAGAGCAGATTGAACTTTTGTGGTTTCATTTTCCCTGATTTTGATTTTTCTCATGTGGAACCTGTGTTGCTGCATTCAAGGTATGTTCATACTGGCCAGTCAAATGTAATCTCTTCAAATTCATAGTTAGTGCTTTCCAAATATGTTCTTTAAAACATTTTCCTCTGTATTTTCCCTATGCAGTTATCAATATGTTTCATGGTTATGTTTTATTCCTCAATTTATATATTTGATTACTGTACCAAGCAGAGTACCTTTGAAATTATTCTTCATTTGAAAAATATGTATCTTTGTTCAGGCCTCCAATTCTAGCACTTTGGGAGGCAAAGGCAAGAGGATCACAACGTGAGGAGATCAAGACCATCCGGGCCAATACAGTGAAACCCTGTCTCTACTAAAACTAAAAAAAATTATCCAGGCATGGTGGCAGCTGGAGTAATCCCAGTATGGTGTAGTCCCAGCTACCTGGGAGGCTGAGGCAGGTCAATCGCTTGAACCCGGGAGGCAGAGGTTGCACTGAGCCAAGATGGTGCCATTGCACCCCAGTCTGTGCAACAGAACAAGATTCTGTCTAAAAACAATTAAATATATAATATAAAATATATATGCATTATATATTATATAATATATTACATCTGTAATATAAATATATATTATGTAATATCTCATATTATACATAAAAATATTATATATTATATATAATATATAATATGTGTTACATATTATATACAATATATAATACATGATATATGACATTATATGTTACATATAATTTATATTATTTATATTATATATAATATATATGATATGTGTTATGTATTTTATTTAATATATAATATGTGTCTTATATAATGATCTATAATATATATTATATTTTAAGACATGTATATAATCTATATTCTATAATATATAATATATATTCTATAATATATAATATATATTATATATTCTATAATATATAATATATAATATATATTAGATATTATATAATATATTATATATTAGATATTATATATCATATATTGAATATATCTTATATAAAATATATAATATATATTATATATTATACTTTAAACAAAACATATAATATATTATATAATATTTAAGTTATAAATTATATGATATGTAAATAATACATTATAGGTAATATATACCGTGTATAATAAATATAATATATGGCATATATTATATAACTTATGATATATATAACATAATATATGATGTATATGATATGATATATGGTATATAATATGATATATGATATATATTATATAATATATGCTATAAATTATATAATATATTATAAATATTTTATAACCTATGCTATATATTATATAATGTATGATATATATTACATTGAACATATGACACATATTATTGATAATATATGATATATAACAGATAATATATGATATATAACATGTAATATAAGATATTTCTTACATATAATGTATGATATATGTAATATATGATACATACTATATATAATATATGATATAGAATACATGATATATATTATATATGATATATGATATGCATTATAAATGTTATATATTATATACAATATATAATAGTCTTTAACATATGATTCTATTATATATTGTGGAAAATATCTTAATACATAGTATATATTACATCATAATATATTATATATAATATATCATAATATATTATATTTAACTTATAACATATTTTATAATATATCATATTATTATATATAATGTAATATATTACATATTTAATCTAATATATATCATATATATTATAATATATATTATATTATGATATTATTTATAATATGTCTTATAATATATAATTTTTAATATATAATATAGTGTACATTTTATGATATCTAATATATTATATATTATGTATAATATATTACATATTATATGTAATATATAGTGCATTATATATCATATTATTTAGTAAATATTGTATATTATATAATATGTTATATATGATATTCTATATTATATCATATATTATATATTATATATATTCTATATGATAACATTATATATTATTATATATATAATTGTATAATTATATATATAATTATATATGATGTTATATGTAAAAATTATATATTATTACTTATGTTATATTTTATATAATAACATAACATTATATATTATATTATACATAATATATTATATAAAATATAAGGATGCAGGATGTAAAAGAAAATTATATGTATGCTACATATATTATAAAATTTATATATATTACGTTTTATAAATTATATATTTTTATATATACACACATATATATATAATTGGGGGTGCCCTATTTCCCATCTCCTAACTTATTTTAAGAAGTACAGAGTAGTAATATGTGGGCTTGGGATTAGTCTTTTAAACAAAACACTGAGCCTTCAGTGACATTCCTGTACATGGAAAAGCACTGCTGACTGCCTGGCAGCAGTTGGACCTGACAATGTGGATTGTGCCTTCACCCTGGAATGTGTATGCACTATCGCCGTGGTGATTTGATTAGGGATCTCCTGCCCTTGGTCCTAAGTGCCACTGTCTTTGATGAGTTTTACAAAGCTTAGGGCAGATTGAACCTTTGTGGTTTCATTTCCCATGATTTTGATTTTTCTCTTGTTGAATCTGTGTTGCTGCATTCAAGGTATTTTCATATTGACCTGTCAAATGCAAACTCTTCAGATTATTAGTTAGTGCTTTGCAAATATGTTATTTAGAATATTATCCTCTGTATTTTACATATGCAGTTATCAATAGGTTTCATGGTTATGTTTTATTCCTCAATTTATATATTTGATTATTGGACCAAGCAGAGTAAATTTGAAATTTTTCTTCATTTAAAATATATGTATCTTGGCTCAGGCCTCTAATCCCAGCAATTTGGGAGGCCAAGGCAAGAGGATCACAACGTGAGGAGATCAAGACCATCCTGGCCAATACAGTATAATCCTGTCTCTACTAAAACTAAAAAAAATTAGCCAGGCATGGTGGCAGCTGGAGTAGTCCCAGTATGGTCTAGTCACAGCTACCTGGGAGGATGAGGCAGGACAATCCTTTGAACCCATGAGGCAGAGTTAGCAGTGAGCCAAGATGGTGCCATTACACCCTAGTCTGTGCAAAAGAAGAAGACTCTGAATAAAAACAATTATATATATAATATACTTTACATATGTAATATATATTATCTAATATATTATACATTACATATGTAATATATATTATATAATATATTATACATGTTATATATAATATATTATATTTGTTAAATATAATATAATATATATGTTATATATAATATATTATATTTGTTATATATAATATATAATATATAATATGTCATAAATCATAATATATATTATATATTATGTCATATTGTATACAGTACATATCATATGTAATATATATCACATATAATACATAATATATATAATGTGACATAATATATTACATAGAACATATATAATATGTTTTATATATAATATATATAACATACATTATATGTTATATTATATTTAACATATATATTCTATAATATATAATATGATGTATATTATATAAAGAAATATGTATTATATTTTATGACATTATATAATATATATTATATAATATATATTATATATTACATATATTATATATCAATTATATAACATATAAAATATATGATAAATATATTATATATAATATGTATTAAATAAAATTTATAATATATTCTATAATATGGATAATTGTATATTATATGATACGTAAAGAATATATTTTATGTAAAATACACCATATATAATAAATATAAAATATGAAATATACTATGTAATATATGATATATATAATATTATGTATGAAGTATATATGATATATGCTATATAATATGATATATGCTATATGTCATATGATATATGCTATATATTATATAATATATGATATACATTATATAGTATATACTACATATTAAACAATATGTGATATATATTATATATAACACATGATATATACTATTCATAATAAATGATATATAACATATAATATATGGTACATATTATATATAACATATAATATATATAATTTGTGATACATATTATATATAATATATGATATATAATGTATGACATATATTATATATAATATATGTCGTATATTATATATAATAGATGATATATATTATATATTTTATCAAATATAGATAATTATATAATATTCTATTATATATGATTATATTGTATTTTATATATGCTATATCTTAATATATAATATGTATTATAACATGATATATTATATAATATTATTACTATTGATAATATATGTTGTATATCATCTAATTTTTGTCATATATAACATTCTAATATATATTATATTAAGCTCTAATATAAAATATGATATAAAATATCTACTATATAATATATTATATAATATATAACATCTAATATAATGTATAATATGTATAATATATTACATATAATATGTAATATGTAATACAGTATATATTACATTATATATTAGATATTATAAATTATATACTATATTATACATTTAACATTATATATTATATAATATACTATATATTATACATTATGTATTATATATTATTATGTCATATATAATTATATAATTATATGTATAATTACATATTATGTTATATATAATTATATAATATTATATGTATTATAATGTATATCATAATTATATAATATTTTACATTATATTATACATAATATATTATATATAATGTGAGGATGAAGTATGTAAAAAATTATATATATGTTATAATTATTACATATGTTATATATGTTACATTATAGATAATTGTATATGTATATACACATATGTATGTATATGTATATTTGGGGGTGCCCTATTTCCCAACTCATAACTTATTTTATGAAGTACAGCAAGGGAATGTGTGGGCTTGGGATTCAGTTTTTGAAACAAACAGTGAGCCTTCAGTGACCTTCCTGTACATGTAAAACACTCCTGTCTGCCTGGCGGTAGTTTGACCTCACAATGTGGATTGTGCCTTCACCCTGGAATATTTATGCCCTATCGCCATGGTGGTGGGATTAGGGAGCTACTGCCCTTGGTCCTAAGAGCCACTGTCTGTGCTGAGTTTTTCGAAGGTAAGAGCAGACTGAACTTTTGTGTTTTCATTTTCCCTGATTTTGATTTTTCTTATGGGGAACCGTGTTTCTTCATTCCAGCTATGTTCATACTGGCCTGTCTAATGCAAACTCTCCAAATTACTAGTTAGTGCTTTCCAAATATGTTATTTAAAAAATTATCCTCTGTATTTTCCATATTCAGTTATCTATATGTTTCATGGTCATTTTTTATTCCTCAATTTATACATTTGATTATTGTACCAAGCAGAGTACTTTTGAAATTTTTCTTCATTTAAAAAATATGTATCTTTCTTCAGGCCTCTAATACCAGCATTTTGGGAGGCCAAGGCAAGAGGATCACAAGGTGAGCAGATCAAGACCTACCTGGCCAACAGAATGAAAACCTGTCTCTACAAAACAAAAAAACTTAGCCAGGTATGTTGGCAGCTGGTGTACTCCCAGTGTGGTGTAGTACTAGCTACCCGGGAGACTGTGGCAGGACAATCGCTTGAACCTGTGAGGCAGAGTTTGCAGTGAGCCATGCTGGCGCCATTGCACTCCAGCCTGTGCAACAGAACAAAACTCCGTCTCAAAACTATCATTATTACTAATAATTATTACATATAATATATAATATATAATATATATAATATGACATAATATATATTACATATTATGTATTATTTATAAAATATATATAATATGTTATATATATGATATATATAATATAAAATATATTATATATATTATATATAATATAAAATATATTATATATATTATATATAATATAAAATATATTATATATATTATATATAATATAAAATATATTATATATAATATATTATGGAAAATATATTATATATTATACATATTATATAAAATATATTGTATATATCATATATATTATATAATATATAAAATATATATTACATGATATATAATATATCATATATATTATATAATATATGATATAGAATATTCTGTATATTATATAATGAACAATAATATATATTATATTTTGTGACATGTATATAATATACATTATATACTATCTATTATATATAATATTTTATATATGTTATTAAATAAATACATAATTTATAAAATGTATGATAAATATATTATATATAATATATTTTAAATAAAATATATAAAACAGAATACAGTCAATAAATCCTATATTATATGATATGTAAATAATAACTTATAGGTAATATATACCAAATATAATAAATATACCATATGACATACATTATATATGATAAATATAATATAATGTATGACGTATGATATGTGATATATGGTATATAATATGATATATGATTTATATTATATAAGATATGTTATATATTATATGATATATATTATATAAGATATGTTATATATTATATGATATATATTATATAAGATATGTTATATATTATATAATATATGCCATTTAGTATATAACATATGCTATACATTTTATAATGTATGATATATATTATATATACCTTATGATATATATTATTGATAATATATTACATATAACATATAATAAATGAAATGTAACATAAAATATATGATGTATATTACATACAGTATATGATATATAATATATGTTACATATTTAATATATGATATATTATATACTGTACATGAAATATCAAAATATACCAAACATGTAATATATACTCAACATAAAGTATCAAAGAATGCAAAATATGTATTATATGCTGTACATAAAATATCAAAATATATGCAAAATGTGTATCACATACAGTACATAAAATATCAAAGTACATAATATATGTATTATATACAGTAGATACCATATCAAAGTACCCAAATGTGTATTATATACTGTACATAAAGTATCAAAGTACCATAAACATGTATTATATACTGAACATAAAATATCAAAGTAACCCAAATATGTATTATATGCAGTAGATACAATATCATAGTACCCAATTGTGTATTATATACTGTACATAAAATATCTAAGTAACCCCAATATGTATTAAGTAATGTACATAAAATATCAAAGTACCCCAAATATGTATTATATACTGTACATAAAATATCAAAGTACCCCAAATATGTATTGTACACAGTAGATACAATATCAAAGTACCCAAATGTGTATTATGTACTGTACATAAAATATCAAAGTTCCCAAGATATGTATTATAAACTGCACATAAAAAATCAAAGTACCACAAATTTGTATTATTTACAGTAGATACAATATCAAAGTACCCAAACGTGTATTATGTACTGTACATAAATTATCAAAGCAACCCAAATATGTATTATATACTGAACATAAAATATCAAAGTACCCCAAGTATGTATTATATACTGTACATAAAATATCAAAGTACCCCAAATATGTATTATATACACTAGATACAATATCAAAGCTCCCAAATCTGTATTATGTACTGTACATAAAATATCAAAGTACCCCAAATATGTATTATATACCATACATACAATATCAAAGTACCCCAAATATGTATTATATACGTGACATAAAACATCAAAGTACCCCAAAAAAGGATTATATAGTGTACATATAATATCAAAGTACCCCAAATATGTATTATATACTGAGGATAAATTTTCAAAGAGAAATGTATATGTATTTTATACTGTACATAAAATATCAAGTGAAACAAATATGCATTTTATTCTGTAGATAAAATATCAAAGAACACCAAATATGTTTTATATAGTGTACATAAAATATTAAACCTAATATGTATTATATGCTGTACATAAAATATCAAACTACACCAAATATGTATTATATACTGTGCATGAATTATCAAAGTACACCAAATATGCATTATAAACTGTACATAAAATATCAAATTACCCCAAACATATATAACATACTGTACATAAAATATCAAAGTATCCCAAATATATATTAAACACTGTATATGAAATATCAAAGTACCCCAAATATGTATTATATACTGTTCATAAAATATCAAAGTAACCCAAATACATGTTATGTACTATACATAAAATATAAAAACACCAAATATATATGAAATACTGTATATGAAATATCAAAGTCCCCCAAAATGAAATTATATACTGTACATAAAATATCAAAGTACCCCAAATATATATTATATAACGTACATAAAATATCAAATACCCCAAATATGTATTATATACTGTATATAAAATAACAAAGTAACCAAAATAAATATTACATACTCTACATAAGAAATAAAAGTACCCCAAATATGTATTATATACGGTACATAAAATAACAAAGTAACCCAAAAATATATTATATACTCTACATAAAATATCAAAGTACACCAAATATATATGAAATACTGTATATGAAATATGAAAGTACCCCAAATATGTATTATATACTGAACATAATATATCCAAGTACCACAAATATGTATTATATACTGTATATAAAATATCAAAGTACCTCAAATAAATGTTAAATACTCTATGGGACATATCAAAGTACCCCAAACATGTATTATATACTGTTCATAAAATATTAATGTAACCCAAGTACATATTACATACTGTACATAAAATATCAAAGTACAATAAATATATATGAAATAATATATATGAAATATTAAAGTACCGAAAATATGTGTTACACACTCTATATAAAATAACAAATTAACCCAAATAAATATTACATACTGTACATAAGAAATCAAAATACCCCAAACATGTGTAATATACAGTACATAAAATATCAAATTACCCCAAATATATATTAGGTAGAGTAGATACAATATCAAAGTAACCAAACGTGTACTACATACAGTGCACAACATATCAAAGTAAACCAAATATGTATTATATACTGTACATAAAATATCAAAGTACACCAAGTATGTATTATATACTGTACACAAAATATCAAAGTATCCCAAATATGTATTATATACACTAGATACAATGTCAAAGTACCCAAATGTGTATTATATACTGTACATAAAATATTAAAGTACACTCACTATGTATTATATGCTGTACATAAAATATCAAATTATGCCAAATATGCATTATATAGTGTACATAAAATATCAAAGTGCCCCAAATATGTATAATATACTGTAGATGAATTATCAAAGAGAAACAGATATGTATTTTATACTCTACATAAAATATCAAAGTGAAACAAATATGCATTTTATACTGTAGATAAAATATCAAAGTACACCAAACATGTATTATATACTGTACATAAAATATTAAAGTAGACCCAATATGTATTATATGCTGTACATAAAATATCAAAGTACCCCAAATATGCATCATATAGTGTACATAAAATATCAGAATACCCCACATATGTATTATATACAGTAGATAAATTATCAAAGAGAAACAGATATGTATTTTATACTCTACATAAAATATCAAAGTGAAACAAATATGCCTTTTATACTGTAGATAAAATATGAAAGTACACAAAACATGTATTATATAATGTACATAAAATATTAAAGAAAACCGAATATGTATTATATGCTGTACATAAAATATCAAAGTACACCAAATATGTACTCTATACTGTACATGAATTATCAAACTACATCAAATATGTATTATATACTGTACATAAAATATCCAGGTACCCCAAACATATATTACGTACTGTACATAAAATATCAAAGTACCCCAAATATATATTAAATACAGTATATGAAATATCAAAGTACCCAAATTTGTATTATATTCTGTACATAAAATGTCAAAGTACACAAAATATATATGAAATACTGTATATGAAATATCAAAATACCCCAAATATGTATTATATACTGTACTTAATATATCAAAGTACCCCAAATATGTATTATATTCTGTACATAAAATATCAAAGTACCCCAAATAAGTGTTATATACTGTATATGAAATAACAAAGTAACCCAAATAAATATCACATACTGTACATAATAAATCAAAGTACCCCAAATATGTATTATATACTGTACATAAAATATCAAAGTACTCCAAATACATATTACATACAATAGATACAATAACAAAGTACCCAAATGTGTATTATATACAGTACATAACATATCAAAGTAACCCAAATATGTATTAATTACTGTACAGAAAATATCAAAGTACCCCATGTATGTGTTATATACTGTACATAAAATATCAAAGTACCCCAAGTATGTATTATATACTGTACATGAAATATGAAAGTACCCCAAATAGGTATTATATACAGCAGATAAAATATCAACATACTCAAATATATATAATATACTGTACATAAAATATCAAAGTACCCAAAAGACGTATTATATACAGTTGATACAATATCAAAGTACTCAAATATGTATTGTATACTGTACATAAAATATCAAATTACCCCAAATATGTATTATGTACTGTATATGAAATATCAAAGTACCCCAAATATGTATTATATACTGTTCATAAAATATCAAAGTAACCCAAATACATATTTTATAGCGTACACAAAATATCAAAGTACAATAAATATATATGAAATAGTGTATATGAAATATCAAAGTACCCAAAATATGTATTATATACTGTATATAAAATAACAAATTAACACAAATAAATATTACATACTGTACATAAGAAATCAAAGTACCCAAATATGTATTATATACTGTACATAAAATATCAAAGTACCCCAAACATGTATTATATACTGTACATAAAATATCAAAGTACCCCAAATATATATTATATACAGTAGATACAATATCAAAGTATCCAAACGTGTATTATATACAGTACACAACATATCAAAGTAAACCAAATATGTATTATATACTGTACATAAAATATCAAATTACCCCAAGTATGTATTATATACTGTACATAAAATATCAAAGTACCCCAAATATGTATTATATACAGGTGGTACAATATCAAAGTACCCAAATGTGTATTATATACTATACATAAAATATCAGAGTACCCCAAATATGTATTATATACTGTACATAAAATATCAAAATACCCCAAATATGCATTATATAGTGTACATAAAATATCAAACTACCCCAAATATGTATTATATACTGTAGGTAAATTAACAAAGAGAAACAGATATGAATTTATACTGTACATAAAATATCAAAGTGAAACAAATATGCCTTTTATTCTGTAGATAAAATATCAAAGGACACCAAATATGTATTATATACTGTACATAAAATATTAAAGCAAACCTAACATGTATTATATGCTGAACATATAATATCAAAGTACACCAAATATGAATTAGATACTGCACAGGAATTATCAAAGTATAGCAAATATGCATTATATACTGTACATAAAATATCAAAGTACCCCAAACATATATTATATACTGTATATAAAATATCAAAGTACCCCAAATATGTATTAAGTACTGTATATGAAATATGAAAGTACCCCAAATATGTATTATATACTGTTCAGAAAATATGAAAGTAACCCAAATATATATTATAAATGGTACATAAAATATCAAAGTACACCAAATATACATGAAATACTCTATATGAAATATCAAAGTACCCCAAATATGTATTATATTCTGTACATAATATATCAAAGTACCACAAATAAGTATTATATACTGTATATAAAATATCAAAGTTCCCCAAATATAAATTAAATGCTGTATATGAAATACCAAAGTACCCCAAATATGTATTATGTACTCTTCATAAAATATCAAATTAACCAAAATATATATTATAGACTTTACATAAAATATCAAATTACACCAAATATATATAAAATACTGCATATGAAATATCAAAGTCCCCAAAGTATGTATTATATACTCTACATAATATATCAAAGTACCAAAAATATGTACTATATACTGTACATAATATATCAAAGTACCCCAAATATATATTATATACAGTAGATACAATATCAAAGTACCCAAAGTTGTATTATATACTGTAGATAAAATATTTAAATAACCCAAATATGTATTATATACTGTACATAAAATATCAAAGTACCCCAAGTATGTATTATATACTGTACATAAAATATCAAAGTATACTCAATATATATTATATACTGTACATAATATATCAAAGTATGCCAAATATATATTATATACTCTAAATAAAATATCAAACTACACAAAACATATATTATGTACTGTACATAAAATATCAATGTACACTAAATATATTATATACTGTACATAAAATATAAAAGTACACCAAATATATTATATACGGTACAAAAAATTTCAATGTATACCAAATATATATTATATACTATACATAAAATATAAAAGTACACAAAATATATATTATATACTGTACAAAAAACATCAAAGTACACCAAATATATATTATACACTGTACATCAAATATGAAAGTACACCAAATATATGTTACATGCTGCACATAAAATATGACAGCATACCAAATATATATTATACACAGTATATAAAATATTACACTACTCCAAATATATGTTATATACTGTACATAAAATATCAAAGTACCCCAAAGATATATTGTATGCTGTACATAAAATATCAAAGTAAACCAATTATATATTATATACTGTACATAAAATATCAAAGTACACCATATATATTATATACTGTACATAAAATGTCATAGTACACCCAATATATTATATGCTGTAAATAAAATACCAAAGTACACGAAATATGTACTATATACTGTACATGAAATATCAAAGTACACCAAATGAATATTATATACTGTACATAAAATATCAAAGTACAACAAATATATATTATATACCCTACTTAAAACATCACAGTACACCAAATATATTTTTTATAATGCACATAAAATATCAAAGTACACCAAAAATATATTATACACTGCACATAAAATATCAAAGTACACCAAATGTACATTATGTACTGTACAGAAAATATCAATGTACACCAAATATATGTTATAAACTGCAGATAAAATATCAATGTACAAAAATATATATTGTATACTGTACATAAAATATCAAAGTACCCCAAATATATATTATATTCTATACATATAATATCAAACTACAACAAATCTACATTATATACTGTACATAAAACATCAAAGTACAACAAATATATTTTATATACTGTACATAATATATCACAGTATACCAAAAACATATTATATACTTTACATAAAATATCTATGTACACCATATATATCTTATACGTGGTACATAATATATCAAAGTACACCAAATATATATTATATACTGTATATAAAATATCAAAGTAAACCAAATATGTATCATATACGGTACATAAAATATCAAACTAAACCAAATATATGTTATATACTGTACATAATATATCAAAGAACACCAAATATATATTATATACTGCACATAAAATATGAAAGTACACCATATATATTATATACTGAACATAAAATATCAAAGTTCACCAAACATATATTATGTATTGTACATAAAATATCTAAGTACACCAAATATATATTATGTACTGTGCAAACAATATCAAAGTACACCAAAAACATATTTTGTAGTGTACATAAAATATAAGAGTACACCAAATATGTATTATATGCTGTACATAAAATATCAGAGTACACAAAATATATGTTATATAATACATAAAATACAAAGTACACAAAATATATATTATATATTGTACATAAAATTTCAAAGTAAAGTACACAAAATATGTATTTTATATTGTACATAAAATATCAAAGTACACAAAATATATATTATATATTGTACTTAAAATATCAAAAATAACAGGAAACATATGTTATATGTTGGACATAAAATATCAAAGTATATAAAATATATATTATATATTGAACATAAAATGTCAAAGAACACATAATATATATCATAATTTTTACATAAAATATCAAATTTCACAAAATATATATCATATATTGCACATAAAATATCAAAGTACACAAAATATATATTATATGTTTACATAAAATGCGAAAGTACACAAATTATGTACGAAATATTGCACATAAAATATCAAAGTACACAAAATATATGTTATATTTTACATAAAATGACAAAGTACACAAAATATGTACGATATATTGCACATAAAATATCAACCTACACAATATATATATTATATATTGTACATAACATATCAAAGTATACAAAATACATATCATATACTGTACATAAAATATCAATGTACACAAAATATATATTACATATTGTACATAAAATATCAAAGTTCTCAAAATATATATCATATATTATACTTTTAATATCAAAGTACACAAAATATATATTATATATTGTACATAAAATATCAAAGTACACAAAGTGTATGTTATATATTGTACATAAAATATGAAAGAACACAAAATATATATCATATATTGTACATAAAATATCAAATTACACAAAATATATATTATATAATGTTCATAAAATATCAATTACACAAAATATATACTATATATTGCACATAAAATATCAAAGTACACAAAATGTGTATAATATATTGCACATAAAATATCAAAAAAATACACAAAATATATATTATATAATGTACATAAAACATGAAATTACACAAAATATATATTATATATTGTACATAATATATCAAAGTAACGTTCACAAAATATATATTATATATTGTACACAAAATATCAAAGTTCACAAAATACGTGATATATATTGTACATAAAATATCAAAAAGTACACAAAATATAGGTTATATATTGTACATAAAATACCAAAATACACAAAATATATGTTATATATTGTACGTAAAATATCAAAGTACATAAAATATATATTACATATTGTACATAAAATTTCAAAGTATACCAAATATGTATTATGTATTGTACATAAAATATCAAAGTGCCCAAAATATATATTATATACGGTACATAAACTATGAAAGTATGCAAAATATGCATTATGTGTTGTCCATAAAATATCAAAATACACAAAATGTATGTCATATATTGTACAGAAAATATCAAAGTGCACAAAATATATATCATATATTGTACATAAAATATCAAATTACACAAAATATATATGATATATTGTACATAAGCTTTCAAATTTCACAAAATATAATTCATATATTCTACAAAAAATATCAAACTACACAAAATATATATGATACATTGTACATAAAATATCAAAGTATACAAAATATATGGCATATATTGTATATAAAATATCAAAGTACACAAAATATATGTCACATATTGTACATAAAATACCAAATTACCCAAAATATATACCATATATTGTACATAAAATATCAAAGTACACAAAATATATATTATATATTGTACATAAAATATCAAAGAACACAAAATATATATCATATATTGTACATAAAATATGACAGTACATAAAATATATATCATATAATGTATATAAAATATCAAACTACACAAAATATATTTTATATATTGTACATAAATTGTGAAAGTACACAAAATATATATTATATATTGTATAAAATATCAAAGTACACAAAATATGTATTATATATTGTACATAAAATATCAAAGTTCACAAAATATATATTACAAATTGTACATAAAATATCAAAGCATACAAAACATATATTACATATTGGACATAAAGTATCGAAGGAATCAAAATATATATTATATATTCTACCTAAAATAGCAAATTACACATAATATATATTATATTGCACATAAAATATCCAAGTACACAAAATATTATATGTTGTAAATAAAAAAGGAAACTACACAAAATATATATCATATATTGTACACAAAAATTCAAACTAAACAAAATATGCATCACATATTGTATATAAAATATCAAAGTACACAAAATATATGTTATATATTGTACATATAATATCAAAGTACAAAAAATACATTTTATATATTGTGCATAACAAACTACAGAAAATGTATATTATATATTGCACATAAAATATCAACCTACACAATATACATATTATATATTGTACATAAAATATCAAAGAACACAAATTATATATTATATATTTTACAGAAAATATGAAACTACAGAAAATATATATCATATATTGTACACAAAATATCAAAATACACAAAATATGTATCATATATTGTAGATAAAATATCAAAGTACACAAAATATATATTATATATTGCACATAAAATATCAAATTACACAAAATATATATTATATATTGCACATAAAATATCAAAGTACACAAAATATATATTATGTATTGTACAAAAAAATCAAAGGACACAAAATATATATTATATATTGTACATAAAATATGAAAGTACACAAAATATGCACTATATATTGTACATAAAATATCTATGTACACAAAATATATCTTATATATTGCACATAAAATTTCAAAGTACACTATATATATTATATGTTTTACATAAAAAATCAAAGTACACAAAATATATAATAAATAGCACTTAAAATATCAAAAAGTACAGAAAATATATGTTATATATTGTACATAAAATATCTAATTTCTTAAAATGTATATCATATATTGTCCATAAAATATCAAAATACACAAAATATATATTATGTATTGTACATAAAATTTCAAAGTATAGAAATAATATATTATGTATTGTGCATAAAATAACAAAGAACACAAAATATATATCATATATTGTACATAGAATATCAAATTACAGAAAATATGTCATTTATTGTACATAAACTATGAAAGCACACAAAATATATGTTATATATTGCACATAAAATATCAAAATACAGAAGATATATGTTATATATTGTACATAAAATATAAAAGTAAACAAAATATTTATGTATTGGACATAAAATATCAAAGTAAACAAAATATATATTATGTATTGAACATAAAATATCAAAGTACACAAAAGATATATTATATATTGTACATAAAAAATGTACAAAAAATATATATTGTGTATTGTACATAATATTTCAAAGTACACAAAATATATATCATGTATTGTACATAACATATCAAAGTACACAAAATATATATCATATATTGTACATAAAATACCAAAGTACCCAGTATATATTTCATATACTGCACATAAGATATCAAAGTTCACAAAATATATTTCATATATTCTAGATAAAATATCATAGTACACAAAATATCCATCATACATTGTACATAAAATATCAAAGTACAGAAAATATATGGCATATATTGTATATAAAATATCAAAGTACAGAAAATATATATCATATATTGTACATAAAATATCAAAGTACAAAAAATATATAACATATATTCTACATAAAATATCAAAGTACACAAAATATATATTACATATTGTACATAAAATATCAAAATACACAAAATACATATCATATATTGTACATAAAATATCAGAGCATACAAAATATATATCATATAATGTACATAAAAAATCAAACTACACAAAATATACATTATATTTTGTACATAAATTGTCAAACAACACAAAATATATAGTATATATTGTACATAAAATATCAAAGTACACATAATATGTATTATATACTGTACAAAAAAATCAAAGTACACAAAATATATATTATATATTGTACATAAAATATCAAATTACACAAAATATATATGTTTGACATAAAATATCAAAGCACACAAACTATATATTATATATTGGACAGAAAATATCAAAGGACAAAAAATATATATGATATATTGTACATAAAAGAGGATATTACACAAAGTATATATTATATATTACACATAAAATATCAAAGTACACAGAATATATATTATATATGGTACATAAAATATGAAACTACACAAAATATATAAGATATATTGACACAAAATATCAAAGTACACAAAATATGTATCATATATTGTACATAAAATATCAAAGTACACAAAATATATATAATATAGTACATAAAACATCAAAGTACAAAAAATATATGTTATATATTGAACATAAAATACCAAATTACATAGAATATGTATCATATATTACACATAAAATATCAACCTACAAAACATATATATATTATATATTGTACATAAAATATCAAAGAACACAAAATATATATCATATATTGTACATAAAATATCAAAGTACACAAGATATATATTATGTATTGTACATAAAATATCAAAGTACACAAAATATATATCATATATTGTACATTAAATATCAAAGTACACAAAATACATATTATATATTGTAAAAAAAATCAAAGTACACAAATTATACATTATATATTATACATAAAATATCAAAGGACACAAAATACATATCATGTATTGTACATAAAATATCAAAGTACACGAAATATATATCATATGTTGTACATAAAATATCAAAGTAAACAAAATATATTTTATATATTGCACATAAAATATCAAATTACACAAAATATATATTATATATTGCACATAAAATATCAAAGTACAAAAAATATATATTATATATTGTACATAAAATATCAAAAACACAAAATATATGTTATGTATTGTACATAAAACATGAACGTTCAGAAAATATGCATTATATATTGTACCCAAAATAACGTACACATAATATATGTTATATGTTGCACAAAAAATATCAAAGTACACAAAATAAATATTATATATTGTACATAAAATATCAAAGTACACAAAATATATACCATATATTGTATATAAAATATCAAATTACACAAAATATATATCACATATTTTACATAAACTATCAAAGTACACAAAGAATACATTACATATTGTGTATATAGTATCAAATTACCCAAAATATATATTCTATATTGTACATAAAATAAAGTCTGCAAAATATATATTATATATTTGCCATAAAATATCAAAGTACACAAAATATGTATTATATATTGTACATAAAATATGAAAGTACACAATATAATCATTATATATTGTACATAAAATATCAAAGTATACAAAATATGTGTTATATATTGCACATAAAATATCAAAGTAAAGTACTCAACGTATATATTATATATTGTACATTACATATCAAAGTACACAAACTATATATTCTATATTGCACATAAAATATCAAAGTAATGTTCACAAAATATATATTATGTATTGTACATGAACTATCAAAAAGTACAGAAAATATATATTATATATTGTACATAAATTATCTAAGTACACACAATGTATATCATATATTCTCCAAAAAATATCAAAGTACACAAAATATACGGTTTATATGGTACATAAAATATCAAAGTACACAAAACATATATTATATATTGTACATAAAATATGAAACTACACAAAATATATATCATATATTGTGCACAAAATAGCAAGGTACACAAAATATGTATCATATGTTGTACATAAAATATCAAAGTACACAAAATATATATTATATATTGAACATAAAATATCAAAGCACAAAAAATATATATTATATATTGTACAAAAAATACGAAAGTACACAAAATATGTATTATATATTGCACATAAAATATCAACCTACACAATATATATATTATATATTGTACATAAAATATCAAAGAACACAAATTATATATCATATATTGTACAAAAAATATGAAAGTACACAAAATATATATTATACATTCTACATAAAATATCAAAGAAGATAAAATATATATCATATATTGTACATTAAATATCAAAGTACACAAAATATATGTCATATATTGTACATAAAATATAAAAGTACAAAAACTACATATTTTATATTGTCCATAAAATATCAAATTAGAGAAAATATATATTATACACTGTACATGAAATATGAAACTACACAAATTATATATCATATATTGTACATAAAATATCGACGTACAGAAAATATATATTATATATTGTACATAAAATATGAAACTACACAAAATGTATATCATATATTTTACATAAAATATCAAACTACACAAAATATATATGATATATTGTTCATAAAATATCAAAGTACAGAAAATATATATCCTATATTTCACATAAAATATCAAAGTACACAAAATGTATATTATATATTGTACATAAAATATCAAACTACAAAAAATATTACATATTGTACATATAATTTCAAAAACTACACAAAATATATGGCACATATTGTACATAAAATATCAAAGTACACAAAATATATCCTATTTATTGTACATAAAATATCAATGTACACAAAATATATCTTATATATTGTACAAAAATATAAAAGTATACAAAATATGTCTTGTATATTGTACATAAAACATCAAAGTTCACAAAATATAACTTACAGATTGTACATAAAATATCAAAGAAAACAAAATATATTTTTTATATTGTACGTAAAATATCAAAGTACACAAAATATATCCTATATATAGTACATAAAGTATCAAAGGACACAAAATATATCATATATTGCACATAAAATATCAAAGTACACAAAATATATCTTATATACTGTACATAAAATATCAAAGTACACAAAATATATATCATATTTTGCCCATAAAACATAAAATAACACAAAATATATATCATAAATTGTACATAAAATATCAAAGTACACAACAAATGTATTATACATTGTACAGAAAATATCAAAATATGCAAAATATATATCTAATATTGTACATAAAATATCAAAATACACAAAATATGTATTATATATTCGCCATAAAATATCAAATCACATGAAATTAATATTATATATTGTACATAATATATCAAATTACACAAAATATATATTATATATAGTACATAAAATATCAAACTAAACAAAATTTATATTATATATTGGCCATAAAATATCAAAGTACACAAAATATATATTATATATTGTACGTAAAATATCAAAGTACACAAAACATGTATTATGTATTGCACGTAAAATATCAAAGTACACAAAACATATATTATATATTGTACATAAAATATGAAAGTAAACAAAATAAATACCTTATATTGTAAATAAAATATCAAAGTACACAAAATATGTATCATATAATGTACATAAAATATCAAAGTTCACAAAATATATATTATATATTGTACATAAAATATCAAAGCAAAGTACACAAAATATATGTTATACATTGTACATAAAATATGAAAATACACAAAATATATATCACATATTGTACATAAAATATCAAAGTACACAAAATATATATCATATATTGTACATTAAATATCAAAGGACACAAAATATGTATTATATATTGTACATAAAATATCAAGGTACACATAATACATATAAAATATTGTATATAAAATATCAAAGTACACAAAATATATGACATATCCTGTACATAACATATCAAACTACACAAAATATATATCATTTATATCATATATTGTACATAAAATATCACAGTACACAAAATATATATTTTATATTGTACATAAAATATCAAAGTACACAAAATACTTATATATTGGCCATAAAGTATCAAAGTACACAAAATATATATTATACATTATACATACAATATCAAAGTACACAAAATATACGTTATATATTGTACAAAAATTTCAAAGTACTCAAAATATACATAGTTCATAAAATATCAAAGTAAGCAAAATATATAATATATACAGTACATAAATATCAAAGTACACTAAATATATATCATATATTGTACATAAAATATCAAAGTACACAAAATATATATCATATATAGTACATAAAATATCTAAATACACAAAATTTGTATCATATATTGTACATAAAATATAAAATTACACAAAATATATATTGTATAATTTACATAAAATATCAAAGTACACAAAATATGTACTATATATTGTACATGAAATACCAAAATACACAAAATATAGGTTATATATTGTACATGAAATATCAAAATACACAAAATATATATAATATATTGCATATAAAATATGAAAGTACACAAAATATATATCATATATTGTACATAAAATATGAAAATACACAAAATATATATGTCATCTATTGAACATAAAATATCAAAGTACAAAAAATATGTATCATATATTGTTCAAACAATATCAAAGTACACAAAATATATATTATATATTCTACATAAAATATGAAAGTAAAGCACACAAACTATATATGATATATAGTACATAATATATCCAAGTACACAAAATATACATTATATATATATGTATACATGGAATGGATTGAAATGGAATGGAATACAATGGAAGGGAATCAACATGAGAGAAATGGAATGGAAACAAATTTAAAGGAATGCAATGGAACAGAATTTAATCAACTGGAAAGGAATGGAATGGAATGGAATAGAATCAAATGGAATGGAATTGAATGAAATGGAATGGAAAGGAATGGAACGGAATGGATTGGAATGGAATGGAATGGAATGAAATGGATTGGAATGGAATAAAATGTAATAGGATGGAATGAAATGGAATGGAACAGAATGAAATGGAATGGAATCAAATCATCCCGAGGGGAATGAAGTGGAATGGAATGGAATGGAATGGAATTTAATGGAATGGAATGGAATGGAATTGAATGGAATGGAATCAACCCGAGTGGAATGGAATGGAATGGAATGGAATGGAATGGAATGGAATGGAATCAATCCGAGTGGAATAAAATGGAATGCAATGGAATGGAATGGAATGGAATGGAATAAACCTGAGTGGAATAGAATGGAATGGAATGGAATAAAATTGAATGGTATGGAATCAACACGAGTGGAAAGGAAGGGAAGAAACTGAATGGAATGGAATGGAATCAAATGGAATGGAACGGAATCAAATGGAATGAAATGGAATGGAATGGAACGGAATGGAATGAAATTAATCCGAGTGGAATGGAATGGATTGGAATGGAATGGATTGGAATGGAATCAACCAGAGTGGAATGGAATGAAATGCAATGGAATGGAATGGAATCAACCTGAGTTGAATGGAATGAAATCGAGTGGAATGGAATGGAGTGGAAAGGAATGGAATGGAATCAAATGGAATGGAACGGAATGCAATGGAATGGAATGGAGTGGAAATGAATGCAATCAACTGGAATGGAATGAAATGGAATGGCACGGAATAGAATGAAATGGAATGGAATGGAATCAACCCGAGTGGAATGGAATGGAATGGAGTGGAATGGAATGGAATGGAAAGGAACGGATTGAAATGGAATGGACTGGAATCAACCCGACTGGAATGGAATGGAATGGAATGGAATGGAATGGAATGGAATAGAAAGGAATCATCCAGAGTGGAATAGAATGCAACGGAATGGAATGGAATGGAATGGAATGGAATGGAATGGAATAAAATCATCCCAAGTGGAGTGCAATGGAATGGAATGGAATAGAATGAAATGGAATGGAATGGAATGGAATCAACACGAGTGGAATGGAATGGAAAGGAATGGAATGGAATCAACTGGAATGGAGTGGAAGGGAATGGAATAAACCTGAGTGGAAAACAATGCAATGGAATGGAATCGAATGGAATAGATTGGAATGCAATGAAATCCACCCCAGTGAAGAGGAAAGGAATGGAATGAAATAGAATGAAACGGAATGGAATGGAATGGAATTAACCCAAGTGGAATGGAATGGAATGGAATAGAATGGCATCAATCCGAGTGCAAAAGAATGTAACGGAATGGAATGGAATGCAATAGAATGTTATCAACACGAGTGGGAAAGAATGTAATGTAATGGAATGGAATGGAATCATCCCGTGTGGAATGGAATGGAATGGAATGGAATGGAATGGAATGGAAAAGAATAGAATAGAATGGAAGGGAAGGCAATGGAATCAACATGAGTGTAATGGAATGGAACGGAATGCAATGGAATGGAAAGGAATGGAATCACATGGAATGGAACGGAATGGAACGGAATGGAATGGAATGGAATGGAATGGAATGGAATCAAGAAGAGTGGAATGGAATGGATTGGATTGGAATGGAATGGAATGGAATGGAATCAACCAGAGTGAAATGGATTGGAAGGGAAATTAACAGAATGGAATGGAATGGAATGGAATGGAATGGAATCATCCACAGAGTAATGGAATGGAAAGGAATGGAGTGGAATGGAATGGAATCAACTGGAATGGAATGGAGAAAAATGGAATGGAATGGAAGGGAATGGAATCAAACTGAGTGGAATGGAATGGAATGGAATGGAATTGAAACAACCCGAGGGGAATGGAAAAGAATGGAGTCAACTGGAATGGAATGGAATGGAATGGAATGGAATTGAACAGAGTGAAATGAAGTAGAATGGAATGGAAAGGAATGGCATCAACTGTAATGGAATGCAATTGAATGGAATGGAATGGAATCATGTTGAATGGAATGGAATGGAATGGAATGAAATGGAATGGAAGGGAGTGGGATGGAATGAAATAGAATCAACCTGAGTGGAATGGAATGGAATGAAATGGAATGGAAAGGAATGGAATAGAATGGAAAGGAATGGAATCAACCAGATAGCAGTGGAATGGAAAAAAATTTAATGAAATGGAATGGAACGGAATGGAATGGAATGGAATGGAATAGAATCAACTGGAATGGAACTGAATGAAATGGAATGGAATGGAACGGAATGGATTGGAATGGAATGAAATGGAATAGAATGGAATGACCTGGAATGGAATTGAATGCAATGGAATGGAATCAAATGAACCCGAGGGGATTGGAATGGAATGGAATGGAATGAAATTGAATGAAATCAACTGGAATGGAATGGAATGGAATGGAAAGGAATGGAATGGAATGGAATCAACACGAATAGAATGGAATGGAATGGAATGGAATGGAATGGAATGGATTGGAATAAACCTGAGTGGAATGGAATGGAATGGAATGGTATGGAATCATCACGAGTGGAAAGGAATGGAATGGATTTGAATGGAATGGAAAGGAATCAACGGGAATGGAATGGAATGGAATGGAAAGGAATCAACTGGAATGGAATGGAAAGGAATGGAGTGGAATGGAATTGAATGGAATTGAATCAACCCGAATGGAATGGAATGAAATGGAATAGAACGGAATTGAATGGAATGGAATAGAATGGAATTGAATCAAACCGAGTGGAATGGAATGGAATGGAATGGTGTGGAGTGGAATGGAATGGAATGGAATGGAGTGGAATGGAATGGAATGGAATGGAATGGAATGGAATGGAAAGAAATGGAAAGGAATGGAATGGAATGGATTAGAATGAAATTGAATCAACCTGAGTGGAATGGTATGGAAAGGAAAGGAATGGAATGGAATGGAATGGAATAGAATGGAATTGAATCAACCCGAGTGGAATGGAATGGAATTGAATGGAATGGAATGGAAGGGGAAGGAATGGAATGGAATGGAATGGAATGGAATGGAATGGAATCAACCTGAGTGTAATGGAACGGAATGGAACGGAATAGAAAGGAATGGAATGAAATGGAATGGAATGGAATGGAAAGGAAGGTAATAGAATGGAATTGAATGAACCCGAGTGGAATGGAATGGAATGGAATGGAATGGAATGGAATGGAATGGAATGGAAAGGAAAGGAATGGAATGGAATGGAATGGAATGGAATGGAATGGAATCAACCCGAATGGAATGGAATAAAATGGAATGGAGTGGAATAGAATGGAACGGAATGGAATGAAGTGAAATGCAATAGAATGCAATTGAACCAACCCGAGTGGAATGGAATGGAAAGGAATGGAATGGAATGGAATGGAATGGAATGGAATGGAATGGAAGAGAATTGAATTGAATTAACCTGACAGGAATTCAATGGAATGAAATGAAATGGAATAGAATGGAATGGAATAGAATGGAATGGAATAGAGTGGAATTGAATCAACCCGAGTGGAATGGAATGGATTGGAATGGAATGGAATGGAGTGGAATGGAATGGAATGGAATGGAATGGAATAGAATGGATTTGAAACAAAACCGAGTGGAATGGAATGGAGTGGTATGGAATCGAATGGAATGGAACGGAATGGAATGGAATAGAATGGAATTGAATCAACACGAGTGGAATGGAATGGCATGGAATGGAATGTATTGGAATGGAATGGAAAGGAATGGAATGGAATTGAATCAACGCGAGTAGAATGGCATGGCATGGAATGGAAAGGAAAGGAATGGAATAGAAATGAATGGAATCAACCCGAGTGGAATGGAGTGAAATGGAATGAAAAGGAATGGAATGGAATGCAATGGAGTGGAATGGAGTGGAATGGAATGGAATGGTATGGAATGCAATGGAATGGAATTGAATCAACACGAGTAGAATGGAGTGGAATGGAATGCAATGTAATAGAATGGAATTGAATCAACAAGAGTGAAATGCAATGGAATGGAATGGAATGGAATGGAATGGAATGGAGTTGAATCAACCCTATTGGAATGCAATTGAATATAATTGAATGGAATGGAATGGAATTGAACGGAACTGTACCGAACGGAATGGAATGGGATGGAAATGAATGGAATGGAATGGAATAGAATGGAATTGAATTAACCCGAGTGAAATGCAATGGAATGGAATGGAATGGAATGGAATCAACTGGAGAGGAATGGAATGGAATGGAAAGGAATGGAATGGAATCGAATGGAATAGAATGGAATTTAATCACCCCGAGTGGAATGGAATGGAATGGAATGGAATGAAAAGGAATGGAATGGAATGGAATCAACCCGAATGGAATGGAATGGAATGGAATGAAACGCAATAGAATGGAATTGAATGGACACGAGTGGAATGGATTGGAATGGAATGGAATGCAATGGAATCGAATGGAATTGAATGGAATGGAGTAAAACGGAATTGAATCAATCTGAGTGAAATGGAATGGAATGGAATAGAATGTAATGTAATGTAATGGAATGGAATTGAATAGAAGGGAATTAAATCTACCCCAGTGGAATGGAATGGAATGGATTGGAATGGAAAAAATAGAAAGGAATTGAACCAATCCAGGTGGAAAGGAGTGGAAGGGAATGGAATGGAATGGAAAGGAATGGAATAGAATGGAATTTAATCAACACGAGTTCAATGAAATGGAATGGAATGAAATGGAATGGCATCGAATTGAACAGAATGGAATAGAATTAACCCGAGTGGAATGGAATGGAATGGATTGGAAAGGAATGGAATGGAATTGAATCAACCCGAGTGTAATGGAATGGAATGAAATGGAATGGAATGGAATGGAATAGAATGGAATTGAATCAACCCGAGTAGAATGGAAAGGAATGGAATGGAATGGAATGGAATAGAATGGAATAGAATGGAGTGGAATGGAATAGAATGGAATGGAATGCAATGTAATGGAATTGAATTGAATCAACATGAGTGGAATGGAATAGAATGGAATGGAATGCAATGTAATGGAATTGAATTGAATCAACATGAGTGGAATGGAATGGAATGGAAGGGAAGAGAATGGAATTGAAGCAACCCGAGTGGAATGGAATGGAATGGAATGGATTGGAATGGAATAGAAAGAATTGAATCAACGCGAGTGGAAAGGAATGGAATGGAATGGAATAGAATGGAATAGAATCATCCCGAGTGGAATGGAATGGAATGGAATTGAATGGAATAGAATGGAATGGAATGGAATGGAATGCAATAGAAAGGAATTGATAAAAACCGAGTGGAATGGAATGGAAAGGAATGGAGTGAAGTGAAAAGGAATGGAATGGAATGCAACGGAATGGAACAGAACGGAATGGAAAGGAATGGAATGGAACGGAATGGAATGGAATAGAATGGAATGGAATACATTAGAATGAAATTCAATCAAACCGAGTGGAATGGTATGGAAAGGAATGGAATGGAATGGAACGGAATGGAATGGAATGGAATCAACCCGAGTGGAATGTAATGGAATGGAATGGAAGAGAATGGAAGGGGATCTAATGGAATGGAATGGAATGCAATAGAATGGAACCAAATCAACCCGAGTTGAATGGAATGGAATGGAATAGAATGGAATGGAATGGAAAGGAATGGAATAGAATGGAATTGAATCAACCCGAGTGGAATGGAATGGAATGAACTGGCATGGCATGGCATGGAATGGAATGGAATGAAATGGAATGGAATGGAATGGAATGGAATTGAATCAACCCAAGTGGAATGGAATGGAATGGAATGGAATGGAATGGAAAGGAATGGTATGGAATGGAATGGAATGGTATGGCATGGAATGGAATGGAATGGAATTCAATGGAAGGGAATTGAATGCAATGGAATGGAATTGAATGGAATTGAATCAACTGGAATGGAATGGAAAGGAATGGAATGGAATAGAATGAACTCGAGTGGAAAGGAATGGGATGGAATGGAATGGAATGGAATGGAATGGTATAGAATGGAATAGAAACAAGCCGAGTGTAATAGAATGGAATGGAGTGGAAGGGAATAGAATGGAATGGAATGGAATGCAATTGAATCAACCGGAATGGAATGGAAAGGAATAGAATGGAATGGAATGGAATGGAATGAAATGGAATGGAATAGAATAGAATACAATGGAATTGAATCAACCCAAGTGAAATTGAAGGGAATGGAATGGAATGGAAAGCTATCAGCACGAGTGGAATGGAATGGATTGAATTGGAGAGTAATGGAAAGGAACGGAATGGAATGCAATGGAATAGAATCCAATTGAATCAAACCTAGTGGAATGGAATGGAATGGAAAAGCGTGGAATGGAATGGAATGGAATGCAATGGATTCGAATAGAATGGAATTGAATCAACCCCAGTGGAAGGGAATGGAATGGAATGGAATAGAATGGAATTGAATAAACTAGAATGGAATGCAACGGAATGGAATGGAATGGAATCATCCCGAACGGAATGGAATGGAATGCAATGAAATGGAATGGAATGGAATAGAATGGAATTGAATCAACTGGAATGGAATGGAATGGAATGGAATGGAACCGAATCAACCCGAGCGGAATGGAACGTAATGGAATGGAATGGAGTGGAATAGAATGGTATTGAATCAACCCAAGTGGAAATGAATGGAATGGAATGGAATGGAATGGAAAGGAATGGAATGGAATGGAATGGAATGGAATGGAATGGAATAAACCCGAGTGCAATGGAAAGGAAAGTCATGGAATAGAACTGAATGGAATGGAATGTAATCAACTCGAGTGTAGTGGAATAGAATGGAATGGTATGGAATGGAATGGAAAAAATCCCGAGTGGAATGGATTGGAATGGAATGGAATGGAACAGAATGTAATTGAATTAATCCGAATGGAATGGAATAGAATGGAATGGAATGGAATGGAACGGAATGGAATGGAATGGAATCGAGTGGAATAGAATGGAATTGACTGAACTGGAATGGAATGGAATGGAAGAGAATGGAATTGAATCAAGTGGAATGGAATGGAATGGAAGGGAATGGACTTCAATGGAATCAACCCGAGTAGAATGGAATGGAATGGAATGGAATGGAAAAGAATGGAATGGAATGGAATGTAAAAGAATGGAATTGAATGAAATGGAATGGAGTGGAATGGAATGAAATGCAATGTAATGGAATGGAATGGAATGGAAAGGAATAGAACGGAATACAATGAAGTGAAATGGAATGGAATGGTATACAATGGAATTAAATTAACCCGAGTGTAATGCAATGGAATGGAATATAACGGAACCGAATGGAATATAATTGAATCAACCCGAAAGGATTGGAATGGAATGGAATGGAATGGAATGGAATGGAATGGAATGGAATGGAATGCAATGGAATGGAATGGAATGGAATGGAATGGAATGGAATGGAATAAACCCGAGTGGAATGGAATGGAGAGGAATGGAATAGAACAGAATGGAATGGAATGGAATCAACCAGAGTGTAGTGGAATAGAATGGAATGGTATGGAATGGAATGGAAAAATCCCGAGTAGAATGGATGGGAATGGAATGGAATGGAATGGAACAGAAAGCAATTGAATTAATCCGAATGGAATGGAATGGAATGGAATGGAATGGAACGGAATGGAATGCAATTGAATCAACCCGAATGGAATGGAATGGAATAGAATGGAATGGAATGGAATGGAATAAAATGGAATAGAATGGAATGGAATTGAATCAATCCGAGTGAAATTGAAGGGAATGGAATGGTATCAGCACGAGTTGAATGGAATGGAATGGAATGGATTGAATTGGAGTGGAATGGAAAGTACTGGGATGGAATGGAAGAGAATGGAAGAGAATGCAATTGAATCAAACCGAGTGGAATGGATTGGAATGGAAAGGAGAGGAATGGAATGTAATGGAATGTAATGGAATAGAATGGAATTGAATCAACCCCAGTGGAAAGGAAAGGAATGGAATGGAATGGGATGGAATGGAATGGAATGGATTAGAATGGTATTGAATCAACTGGAATGGAATGGAATGGAATGGAATGGAATCGAATCAACCCGAGCGTAATGGAATGGAACGGAATGCAATGGAATGGAATGGAATGCAATAGAATGATATTGAATCAAACCGAGTGGAATGGAATGGAATAAAATGGAATGGAATGAAATGGAATGGAAAGGAATGGAATGGAATGGAATGGAATGGAATGGAATGGAATGGAATGGAATGGAATGGAATGAAATCAACCCGAGAGGAATGGAAAAGAAAGGAATGGAATAGAACGGAATGGAATGGAATGAAATGGAATGGAATCAACCCGATCGGAAAGGATTGGAATGGAATGGAATAAAATGGAATGGAACAGAATGTAATTTAATCAACCCGAATGGAAAGGAATGGATTGGAATAGAATGGAATGGAATGGAATAGAATGGAATTGAATGAACTGGAATGGAATGGAATGGAATGGAACAGAATGGAATTGAATCAAGTGGAATGGAACAGAATGGTACGGAATGGAAGGGAATGGAATGGAATGGAATCAACTCGAGTAGAATGGAATGGAATGGAGTGGAATTGATTGGAATGGAATGGAATGGAAAAGATTGGAACTGAATCAACCGGAATGGAATAGAATGCAATGGAATGGAATAGAATGGAATAGAATCAACTGGAATGGAATGGAATGGAATGGAATGGAATGGAATGGAATGGAATAGAGTCAACTGGAACAGAAGGCAATGGAATGGATAGGAAAGGAATGTAATGGAAACAACTAGAATGGAATGGAATAGAATGGAATATAATCAGTAGGAATGGAATGGAATGGAATGCAAAGGAATGGAAAGGAACAGAATGAACTCGATTGGAGTGGAATGGGATGGAATGGAATGGAATGGGAATGAAAGAATGGAATGGAATTGAATGGAATGGAATGGAAAGGAAGGGAATGGAATGGAATGGTATGCAATGGAATGGAATAGAATGAAATTGAATCAAGCCGAGTGGAATGGAATGGAATGGAACGGAGTGGAACTGAATGGAACGGAATAGAAACGAATAGAATGGAATTGAATCAACCCGATGGAATGGAATGGAATGGAATAGAAAGGAATGGAATGAAATGGAGGGGAATGGAATGGAGTAGAATGAAATTGAACCAACTGAATGGAATGGAATGGAATTGTATGGAATGGCACAGAATGGAAATGAATCAACACGAGCGGAGAGTATTGGAATGGAATGGAATGGAATGGAATGGGATGGAATTGAATCAATCCAAGGGCAATGTAATGTAATGGAATGGAATGGAGTGGAATGGAATGGAGTGGAATGGAATGGAATTGAATCAAACAGAGTGGTATGGATTGGAATGGAATAGAATGCAATGGAATGGAATGGAATCGACTGGAAAGGAATGGTATGAAATGGAATGGAATTGAATTGAATCAACACTAGTGGAATGGAATGGAATGGAATGGAATGGAATGGAATAGAATGGAATTGAATGAACCCGAATGGAATGGAATGGAATGGAATGGAATAAAATGGAATTGAATGAACCTGAATGGAATGGAATGGAATGGAGTGGAACGTAATGGAATGGAGTGGAATGGAATGGAATGGAATGGAATGGAATGGAATCAACCCGAGGGGAATGTAATGGTTTAGTATGGAATGGAATTGAATGGAATGGAATGGAATGGAATGGAATGGAATGGAATGGAATGGAATGGAATGGAATGGAATGGAATGAAATGGAATGGAAAGGAATGGAATGGAATGGAATGGAATGAAAAGGAATTTAAAGCAATGGAATGGAATGAAATGGAATGGAATGGAATGGAATGAAATGGAATGGGATGGAATGCAATGGAATGGAATGGAATGAAATGAAATGGAATGGAATTAAATGGAGTGGAATGGAATGGAATGGAATGCAATGGAATTAAATGGAATGAAATGGAAGGTTATGGAATGGAATGGAATGGAATGAAATGGAATGGAATGGAATGGAGTATTATAGAATGGAATCAACCCAAGTAGAATGGAATGGAATCGAAAGTAATGTAATGTAATGGAGTAGAATGGAATGGAATGGAATGGAATAGAACGGAATGGAATCATCCCAAGTGGAATGGATTGGAATGGAATGGAATGGAATGGAGTGGAATGGAATGGAATGGAATAGAATGTAATTGAATCAACTGTAATGGACTGTAATGGAATGGAATGCAATTGAATCAACCCGAGCAGAATGGAATGGAATGGAATGGAATGCAATAGAGTGGAATAGAATGGTATTGAAGCAACCGGAGTGGAATGGAACAGAATGTAATGGAATGTAATGGAAAGGAATAGAATGGAATGGAATGGAATGGAATAAACCAGAGTGGAATGCAAAGGAAAGGAATGGAAAATAACGGAATGGAATGGAATAGAAAGGAATGAACCCGAGTGGAGTGGAATGGACTGCAATGGTATGGAATGCAATGGAATGGAATTGAATGGAATGGAACAGAATGTAATTGAATCAACCCTAGTTGAATGGAATGGAATGGAATGGAATGGGAGTAGAATGGAAATGAATGAACTGGAATGGAATTGAATGGTATGGAATAGAATGGAATTGAATGAAGTGGAATGGAATGGAATGGAACGGAATGGAATGGAATGGAATGGAATTGAATAAACCCGAGTAGAATGGAATCGAATGGAGTGGAATTGATTGGAATGGAATGGAATGGAATGGAATGGAATGGAATGGGATGAAAAGGAATGGAATGGAATGGAATGGAATGGAAGGCAATGGAAAGGTATTTCATGGAAACAACCAGAATGAAATGAAATGGAATAGAATGGAATGGAAAGGAATTGAATCAACCCGAGTGGAATAGAATGGGATGCAATGGAATGGAATGGGAATGAATGGAATGGAATGGAATGGAATGGAATGCAATGTACTTGAAACAACTGGAATGGAATGGAATTGAATCGAATGTAATGCAATGGAAAGGAATGGTTTGGAATGGAATGCAATGGAATGGATTGGAGTGGAATTGAATCAACGTGATTGGAACAGAATGGAATGGAATGGAATGCAATGGAATGGAATGGAATAGAATGGAATTGAAGAAACCCAAGTGGAATGGAATGTAATGAAATGGAATGGAATGCAATGGAATAGAAAGAAATTGAACCAACTGGAATGGAATGGAATGAAATGGAATGAAATGGAATGGTATGGAAAGGAATCTAATGGAATTGAATGGAAAGGAATCAAACTGAGTGGAATGGAATGGAACGGAATGGAATCAACTGGAGTGGAATGGAATGCAATGGAATGGAACGGAAGACCATGGAATTGAATCAACACGAGTGTAATGGAATGGAAGGGAATGGAATGGAATTTAATCAACCCGAGCGGAATGGAATGGAATGCAATAGAATGGAATGGAATGGAATGGAACAGAATGGAATTGAATCAATTGGAATGGAACGGAATGGAATGGAATGGCATGGAATGCAATGGAATGGAATAGAATGGAGTGTAATGGAATGGAATTGAATCAAACAGAGTGGTATGGAATGGAATGGGATAGAATGGAGTGGAATGGAAAGGAATGGAATTGAAATGAATGGAATTGAATGGAATAAACACTAGTGGAATGGAATGGAATGAAATGGCATGGAATGGAATGGAATTGAATAGAATGGAAATGAATCAATCCAAGAGGAAAGGAATGGAATGGTATGGAATGAAATGGAATGGAATGCAATGGAATAGAATGGAATTGAATCAATTGGAATGGAATGGAATGGAATGGAATAGAAAGGAATGGTATGGAATGGAATGAAATCATCCGGAGTGGAATGGAATGGAATGGAATGGAATGGAACACAATGGAATTGAATCAACCCCAGTGTAATGGAATGGAATGGAACGGAACGGAACGGAACGGAATGGAATAGAGTGAAATGCAGTGGAATGTAATTGAATCAACCCGAGTGTACTGGAATGGAAGAGAAGAAAATGGAATGGAAAGGAATGGAGTAGAATGGAAAGGAATGCAATAGAACGGTATGGAATCCACTCTTGCAAAATGGAGTCTAATTGAATGGAATGCAATAGAATGGAATGGAATCCACTCGAGTGGAATGGAATGGAATGGAATGGAGTGAAATTCAACAGAATGGAATTGTATCAACCCGAGTGGAAATGAATGGAATGGAATGGAATGGAATGGAAACGAATGGAGTGGAATGGAGTGAAACCCAACAGAATGGGAATGAATCAACCCGAGTGGAACGGAATGGAATGGAATGGAATGAAATGGAAAAGAATGGAATTGAATCAACCAGAGAGGAATGGAATGGAATGGAATGGAATGGAAAGGAATGGCATAGAATGGAATTGAATCAACTCGAGTGTAATGGAATGAAATGGAGTGGAATGGAATGAAATGGAATAGGAAGGAATTGAATCAACTGGAATGGAATGGAAAGGAATGGAATGGAATGGAATGGAATCAACCAGAGTGGAATGGAATGGAATGGAGTGGAATGGAATGGAATGGAATGGAATGGAATAGAACGGAATTGAATCAACTGAAATGGAATGGAATGGAATGGAATGGATGGAATGGAATCCACCCGAGTGGAATGGAGTGGAATGGAATGGGATTGAATGGAATTCGATGGAATGGAATGAAATGGAATCAACCTGAGTGGAATGGATTGGAATGGAATGGAATGGATTGATGTGGAGTGGAATGGAATGGATTGGAATTGAATGGAAGGGAATGGAATGGAATGGAATGATATGGAATGGAATGGAATAGAATGAAATTGAATCAACCCGAGTGGAATGGAATGGAATGGAACGGTGTGGAACTGGATGGAACGGAATTTAAACGAATAGAATGGAATCGAATCAACCCGTTGGAATACAATGGAATGGAAGGGAATAGTATGGAATGTCATAGAATGGAATTGAATCAACACGAGCACAGTGGATTGTAATGGAATGGAATGGAATGGGATGGGATGGAATTGAATCAATCCGAGGGCAATGGAATGGAATTGAGCTGAGTAGAGTGGAATGAAATGGAATGGAATGGAGTGGAGTGGAATGAAATGCATTGGAATGGAGTGGAGTGGAATAGAATGGAATGGAATGGAATGCAGTGGAGTGGAATGGAATGGAATGGAATGGATTGGAATGGAATGGAATGGCATACAATGGAGTTGAATCATCTGGAATGGAACGGAATGGAATAGAATGGAATGGAAAAGAATGGAATGGAATGAAATGGAATGGAATGGAATGGAAAGGAATGGAATAGAATGGAACGGAATCATCCAAATTGGAATGGATTGGAATGGAATGGAATGGAGTGGAATGGAATGGAATGGAAGAGAAAGGAATTGAATCAACTGGAATGGACTGGAATGGAATAGAATGGAACTGAATCAACCCGAGCAGAATGGAATGGATTGGAATGGAATGGAATGGAATGGAATGGAATAGAATGGTATTGAAGCAACTAGAGTGGAATGGAACGGAATGTAACGGAATGGAATGGAAAGGAATAGAATGGAATGGAATCAACCCGATTGGAATGGAAAGGAAAGGAATGGAATAGAATGGAATGGAAAGGAATCAACCCGAGTGGAGTGGAATGTACTGCAATGGTATGGAATGGAATGGAATGGAATAGAATGTAATGGAATGGAATAAACCCGAGTGGAATGGAATGGAATGGAATAGAATGGAATGGAATGGAATGGAACACAATGTATTTGAATGAAGCCGAATGGAATGGAATGGAATGGAATGGAAAGGAATGGAATGGAATGGAATGGAGAAGAATGGAAATAATGAACTGGAATGGAATTGAATGGAATGAAATAGAAAGGAATTGAATCAAATGGAATGGAATGGAATGGAATGGAATGGAATGGAATGAAATGGAATTGAATAAACCCGAGTAGAATGGAATCAAATGGAGTGGAATTGATTGGAATGGAAGTAATGGAGTGGAACGGAATGGAATGGAAAAGAATGGAATTGAATCAACTGGAATGGAATAGAATGGAATGGAATAGAACGGAATAGAGCCAACTGGAATGGAATGGAATGGAATGGAATGGAATGGAATGACATGGAAACAACTGGAATGGAATGGAATGGAATAGAATGGAATGGAATAGAATGGCATTAAATCAATAGGAACGAAATGGAATGGAATGGAATGGAATGGAATGGAATGAAATGTAAAGGAATTGAATCAACCCGAGTGGAATAGAATGGGATGGAAAAGAATGAAATGGGAATGAATGGAATGGAATGCAATGGAATGGAATGGAATGGGATGGAATATAATGAAACGGGAATGAATGGAATGGAATGGAATGGAATGGAATTGAAACAACCTGACTGGAATTGAATGGAATTGAATGGAGTAGAATGGAATTGAATAAACCAGAGTGGAATGGAATGGAATGCAATGGAATGCAATGGAAATGAAACAACTCGAATGGAATGGAATGGCATCGAATGTAATATAATGGAAAGGAATGGATTGGAATGGAATGGAATGGAATGGAATTGAATCAACCTGAGTGGAACGGAACGGAATGGAATGGTATGGAATGGAATGGAATGCAATGGAATAGAATGAAATTGAACCAATTGGAATGGAATGGAATGGAATGGAATGAAATGGAACGGTATGGAATGGAATCAAATGGAATTGAATGGAATGGAATCAACCCTAGTTGAATGGAAATTAACGGAATGGAATCAACCAGAGTCGAATGGAATGCAATGGAATGGAATGAAACACAATGGAATTGAATCAACCCAAGTGGAATGGAATGGAATGGAATGGAATGGAATAGAGTGAAATGCAGTAGAATGTAATTGAATCAACCCGAGTGGAATGGAATGGAATAGAAGGGAATGGAATGGATTGGAATGGAAAGGAATGCATTAGAATGGTATGGAATTCACTCCTGCAAAATGGAATGGAATTAAATAGAATGCAATAGAATGGAATGGAATCCACTCGAGTGGAATAGAATGGAATGGAATGGAGTGAAACGCAATAGAATGGAATTGAATCAGCACGACTGGAAATGAATGGAATGGAATGGAATGGAATGGAATGGAATGGAATGGAGTGGAATGGAGTGAAACGCAATAGAATAGAAATGAATCAACCCGAGTGGAATGGAATGGAATGGAATGGAATGGAATGGAATGGAATAGAATGGAACTGAATCAACCCAAGTGGAATGGAATGAAATGGAAAGGAATGCATGGAATTCAATCAACCCGAGTGGAATGGAAAGGAATGGAATGGAATGGAATGGAATGGAATGGAATGGAATCAACACGAGGGGAATGTAATGGAATGGAATAGAATGGAATGAAATGGAATGGAATGGAATGGAATGGATTGGAATGGAATGGAATAGAATGGAATGAAATGGAACGGAATGGAATGGAATGGAATCAACCCGAGTGGAATGGAATGGAAAGGAATGAAAAAGGACGGAATGCAATGAAATGGAAAGGAATCAACCTGAGAGGAGTGGAATGGAATGGAGTGGTTAGGAATGGAATGAAATGGAGTAAACCCAAGTGGAATGGAATGGAATGGAATGGAATGGAATGGAATGGAATGGAATAGAATGGCATTTAATCAATAGGAATGGAATGGAATGGAATGGAATGGAATGGAATGGAATGGAATGGAAAGGAATTGAATCAACCCGAGTGGAATAGAAGGGGATGGGATAGAATGAAATGGGAATGAATGGAATGGAATGGAATGGAATGGGATGGAATATAATGAAATGGGAATGAATGGAATGGAATGGAATGGAATGGAATTGAATCAACCTGACTGGAATTGAATGGAATTGAATGGAGTAGAATGGAATTGAATAAACCAGAGTGAAATGGAATGGAATGCAATGGAATGCAACGGAATTGAAACAACTCGAATGGAATGGAATGGAATCGAATGTAATATAATTGAAAGGAAAGGATTGGAACGGAATGGAATTGAATCAACCTGAGTGGAAGCGAGTGGAATGGAATGGAATGGAATGGAAAGGAATGGAATGGAATGGAATAGAATGGAATTGAATAAAGCCATGTGGAATGGAATGGAATGAAATGGAATGGAATGCAATGGAATAGAATGAAATTGAAACAATTGGAATGGAATGGAATGGAATGAAATGGAATGGTATGGAATGGAATCGAATGGAATTGAATGGAATGGAATCAACCCTAGTTGAACGGAATTTAACGGAATGGAATCAACCGGAGTGGAATGGAATGGAACACAATGGAATTGAATCAACCCGAGTGGAATGGAATGGAAAGGAATGGAATGGAATGGAATGGAATAGAGTGAAATGCAGTAGAATGTAATTGAATCAACCCGAGTGGAATGGAATGGAATAGAAGGGAATGGAATGCATTGGAATGGAAAGGAATGCATTAGAATGGTAAGAAATCCACTCCTGCAAAATGGAATGGAATTAAGTGGAATGCAATAGAATGGAATGGAATCCACTAGAGTGGAATAGAATGGAATGGAATGGAGTGAAATGCAATAGACTGGAATTGAATCAGAACGAGTGGAAATGAATGGAATGGAATGGAAAGGAGTGAAACCCAACAGAATGGAAATGAATCAACCCGAGTGGAATGGAATGGAATGGAATGGAATAGAATGGAATGGAATGGAATAGAATGGAAGTGAATAAACCCGAGTGGAATAGAATGGAATGGAATGGATTGGAATGAAATAGAATGGAATTGAATCAACCCGAGTGGAATGGAATTAAACGGAATGGAATGGAATGGTATGGAATGGAATGGAATGGAATGGAATGGAATGGAATGCAGGGAAGTCAATCAACCCGAGTGGAATGGAAAGGAATGGAATAGAATGGAATGGAATGGAACGGATTCAACACGAGTGGAATGTAATGGAATGGAATAGAACGGAATGGAATGGAATGGAATGGAGTGAAACCCAATAGAATGGAAATGAATCAACCCGAGTGGAATGGAATGGAATGGAATGGAATAGAAAGCAGGGAATTCAATCAACACGAGTGGAATGGAAAGGAATGGAATAGAATGCAATGGAATGGAATGGAATCAACATGAGTGGAATGTAATGGAATGAAATAGAACGGAATGAAACGGAATGGAATGGAATGGAATTGAATGGAATGGAATGGAATGGATTGGAATGGAATGGAATGGAATCAACCCGAGTGGAAGGGAACAGAATGTAATGGAATGGAATGGAAAGGAATAGAATGGAATGGAATCAACCTGAGTGGAATGGAATGGAAAGGAATGAAAAAGAACGGAATGCAATGGAATGGAAAGGAATCAACCCGAGTGGAGTGGAATGGAATGGAACGGCATGGAATGGAATGAATTGGAGTAAACCCGAGTGGAATGGAATGGAATGGAATGGAATCTACCATAGAGGAATGGAATGGAATGGAATGGAATGGAATGGAATGGAATGGAATAGAACGGAATAGAATCAACTGAAATGGAATGGAATGGAATGGAATGGAATCAACCCGAGTGGAATGGAGTGGAATGGAATGGGATTGAATGGAATGGAATGGAATGGAATGGAATGGAATGGAATCAATCTGAGTGGAATGGATTGGAATGGAATGGAATGGAGTGATGTGGAGTGGAATGGAACGGATTGTAATGGAATGGAAGGAAATGGAATGGAATGGAATGGAATGGAATAGAATGAAATTGAATCAACCCGAGTGGAATGGAATGGAATGGAACGGAGTGGAACTGAATGGAACGGAATGGAAAGGAATAGAATGGAATTGAATCAACCCGATGGAATGTAATGGAATGGAATAGAATAGAATGGAATGAAATGGAGGGGAATGGAATTGAATGGAATGGAATGGAATTGAATCTACCTGAGTGGAATGGAATGAAATGGAATGGAATGGAATGGAAAAAATGGAATGGAATGGAATAGAATGGAATTGAATAAACCCAAGTGGAATGGCATGGAATGAAATGGAATGAAATGGAATGGAATGGAATGGAATAGAATGAAATTGAACCAATTGAATGGAATGGAATGGTTTGGTATGGTATGGAATGGAATAGAATGGAATTGAATTAATACGAGCGGAGTGGTTTGGAATGGAATGGAAAGGAATGTAATGGAATCGGATGGAATTGAATCAATCCGAGTGCAATGGAATGGAGTGGACGGGAATGAAATGGAATGGAATGGAGTGGAGTGGAGTATAATGGAATGGAACGGAATGGAATGGAATGGATTGGAATAGAATACAATGGAATTGAATCAACTGGAATGGAACGGAATGGAGTGGAATGGAATGGAATGGAATGGAATGGAAGGGAATGGAGTGGAATGGAATGGAATTGAATCAACCAGAGTGGTATGGAATGGAATGGAATGGAATGGAATTGAATCGACTGGAAAGGAATGGAATGGAATGGAATGGAATCGAATTGAATCAACACTAGTTGAATGGAATGGAAAGGAAAGGAATGGAATTGAATGAACCTGAATGGAATGGAGTGGAATGGAATGCAATGGAATGGAATGGAATAGAATGGAATTGAATCAACCGCAGTGGAATGGAATGGAATGGAATGGCATGGATTGGAATGGAATGGAAAGGAATGCAATAGGATTCAATCAACAGAAGTGCAATGGAAAGGAACGGAATAGAATGGAATGGAAAAAAATGGAATCAACCCGAGGAGAATGTTTGGAATGCAATGGAATGAAATGGAATGGAATGGAATGGAATGAAATAGAATGGAATGGAATGAAATGGAATGGAATGGAATGCAACGGAATGGAATGAAATGGAATGGAATGGAATGCAATGGAATGGAATGAAATGGAATGCAATGGAATGGAATGAAATGGAATGGGATGGAATGCAATGGAATGGAATGAAATGGAATGGAACGAAATGGAATGGGATGCAATGGAATGGAATGGAATGGAATGGAATGGAATGGAATGGAATGGAATAGAATGGAATTGAATAAACCCGAGTGGAATGGCATGGAATGAAATGGAATGAAATGAAATGGAATGGAATGGAATAGAAAGAAATTGAACTAATGGAATGGAATGGTATGGTATGGAATGGAATAGAATGGAAATGAATCAATACGAGTGGAGTGGAATGGAATGGAATGGAAAGGAAGGTAATGCAATGCGATGGAATTGAATCAATCTGAGTGCAATGGAATGGAGTGGACGGGAATGAAATGGAATGGAATGGATTGAAGTGGAGTGGAATGGAATGGAATGGAATAGAATACAATGGAATTGAATCAACTGGAATGGAACGGAATGGAATGGAATGGAATGGAATGGAATGCAATGGAGTGGAATGGAATGGAATTGAATCAACCAGAGTGGTATGGAATGGAATGGAATGGAATGGAATGGAATCGACTGGAAAGGAATGGAATGGAATGGAATGGATTTGAATCAACACTAGTTGAATGGAATGGAATGGAATGGAATTGAATGAACCCGAATGGAATGGACTGGAATGGAGTGGAATGGAATGGAATGCAAAGGAATGGAATGGAATACAATGGAATTGAATCAACCCCAGTGGAATGGAATGGAATGGAATGGAATGGATTGGAATGGAATTGAAAGGAATGCAATAGAATTCTATCAACCAAAGTGGAATGGAAAGGAATGGAATAGAATGGAATGGAATGGAATGGAATCAACCCGAGGAGAATGTTTGGAATGGAATGGAATGGAACGGAATGAAATGGAATGGAATGGAATGGAATGCAATGGAATGGAATGGAATGGAATGGAATGCAATGGAATGGAATGGAATGGAATGGAATGCAATGGAATGGAATGGAATGCAATGAAATGGAAGGGAATTTAATGGAATGAAATGGAATGGGATGGAATGCAATGGAATGGAATGAAATGGAATGGAGTGAAATGGAATGAAATGGAATGGAATGGAGTGGAATGAAATGGAATGGAATGGAATGGAATGGAATGGAATGGAATGGAATGAAATGGAATGGATTGGAATGGAATGGAATGGAATGAAATGGAATGGAATGGAATGAAATGGAATGGAATGGAATGAAATGGAATGGAATGGAATGAAATGGAATGGAATGGAATGAAATGGAATGGAATGGAATGAAATGGAATGGAATGGAATGGAATGGAATGAAATGGAATGGAATGGAATTGAATGAAATGGAATGCAGTGGAATGGAATGGAATGAAATGGAATGGAATGGAATGAAATGGAATGGAATGGAATGAAATGGAGTGGAATGGAATGGAATGGATTGAAATGGAGTGGAATGGAATGAAATGGAATGCAGTGGAATGGAATGGAATGAAATGGAATGGAATGGAATGAAATGGAGTGGAATGGAATGGAATGGAATGAAATGGAGTGGAATGGAATGGAATGGATTGAAATGGAGTGGAATGGAATGGAATGGAATGGAATGGAATTGAATGAAATGGAATGGAATGAAACGGAGTGGAATGGAATGGAATGGAATGGAATGGAATAGAATGGAATGGACTGAAATGGAATGGATTGAAATAGTATAGAATTGAATCAACCCAAGTGGAATGGAATGGAATCGAACGTAATGTAATGAAATGGAAAGAAATGGAATGGAATGGAATAGAATGGAATGGAATCATCCTAAGTGGAATGGATTGGAATGGAATGGATTGGAATGGAATGGAGTGGAATGGAATGGAATGGAATAAAATGGAATTCAATACACTGGAATGGACTGGAATGGAATGGAACGGAATGGAATTGAATCAACCCGAGCGGAATGGAATGGAATGGAATGGAATGGAATGGAATGGAATGGAATGGAATGAAATGGAATGGAATGGAATACAAAGGTATTGAAGCTACCCAAGTGAAATGGAATGGAATGTAATGGAATGGAATGGAAAGGAATAGAATGGAATGGAATGGAATGGAATCAACCCGAGTGGAATGGAATGGAAAGGAATGGAATAGAATGGAATGGAATGGAATGGAGAGGAATCAACCCTAGTGGAGTGGAATGGACTGCAGTGGTATGGAATGGAATGGAATGGAGTGGAATGGAATAAACCCGAGTGGAATGAAATGGAATGGAATAGAATGGAATGGAATGGAAAGGAAAGGAATGTAATTGAATCAACCCAAATGGAATGGAATGGAATGGAGTAGAATGGAAATGAATGAAGTGGAATGGAATGGAATGGAATGGAATGGAATGGAATGGATTGGAATGGAATGGAATGGAATCGAATGAACTCGAGTGCAATGGAATGGAATGGAGTGGAATTGATTGGATTGGAATGGCATGGAATGAATGGAAAAGAATGGAATTGAATCAACTGGAATGGAATGGAATGGGATGAAATGGAATGGCATGGAATGGAATGGAATGGAATGGAATAGAATGGAATAGAATCAACTGGCATGGAATGGAATGGAATGGAATGCAATGGAAAGGAATGTAATGGAAAAAACTGGAAGGGAATGGAATGGAATGGAATGGAATTTAATCAATAAGAATGGAATGGAATGAAATGGAATGGAATGGAAAGTAATTGAATCAACCGGAGTGGAATAGAATGAGATGGAATGGAATGGAATGGTAATGAATGGAATGGAATGGAATGGAATTGAATCAACCTGACTGGAATGGAATGGAATTGAATGGAGTAGAATGGAAATGAATCAACCCGAGTGGAGTGGAATGGAATGGAATGGAATGGAATGCAATGCAATGGAATTGAAACAACTGGAATGGAATGGAATGGAATCGAATGTAATGTAATGGAAAGGAATGGATTGGAATGGAATCTAATGGAATGGAATTGAATCAACCTGAGTGGAACGGAATGGAATGGAATGGCATGGAAAAGAATGGAATTGAATCAACTGCAATGGAATGAAATGGCATGAAATGGAAGGGAATGGAATGGAATGGATTGGAATGGAATGGAATGGAATAGAATGGAATAGAATCCACTGGAATGGAATGGAATGGAATGGAATGGAAAGGAATGTAATGAAAACAACTGGAATGGAATGGAATGGAATGGAATAGAATGGAATTTAATCAATAGGAATGGAATAGAATGGAATGGAATTTAATGGAATGGAATGGAAAGGAATTGAATCAACCTGAGTGGAATAGAATTGGATAGAATGGAATTGAATGGGAATGAATGGAATGGAATGGAATGGAATGGAATGGAATAGAATGCAATTGAATCAACCCGACTGGAATGGAATGGAATTGAATGGAGTAGAATGGAATTGAATGAACCCGAATCAAATGGAATGGAATGGAATGGAATGGAATGGAATGCAATGCAATGGAATTGAAACAACTGGAATGGAATGGAATGGAATCGAATGTTATGGAATGGATCGGAACGGAATGGAATGGAATTGAATCAACCTGAGTTGAATGGGGTGGAATGGAATGGAATGGAATGGAATGGAATGGAATGGAATAGAATGGAATTGAATAAACCCGAGTGGAATGCAATGTTTTGGAATGGAATGGAATGCAATGGAATGCAATGGAATGGAATGGAATGGAATGGAATGGAATAGAATGAAATTGAACCAAATAGAAAGGAATGGAATGGAATGGAATGGAATGGAATGGAATGGAATGGAATGGAACGGAATGGAATGGTATGGAATGGAATAGAATGGAATTGAATCAACCCGATTGGAGTGGATTGGAATGGAATGTAATGGAATGGAATGAGATTTAATTGAATCAATCCGAGTGGAATGGAATGGAATGGAATGGAGTGGAGTGGAATGAAATGGAATGGAATGTAGTGGAGTGGAATGGAATGGAATGGAACGGAAAGTAATTGAATGAAATGGAATGGAATAGAATGGAATTGAATCAATTGGAATGGAACGGAACGGAATGGAATGGCATGTAATGGAATGAAATGAAATGGAATGCAGTGGAATGGAATGGAATTGAATCAACCACAGTGGAATGGAATTGAATGGAATGGAATGGAATGGAATGGAATTGAATCAACCAGAGTGGAATGGAATGGAATTGAATGGAATGGAATGGAATGGAATTGAAAAGAATGGAATTGAATCAATCCAAGAGGATTGGAATGGAATGGAATTGAATGGAATGGAATGGAATGGAATTGAAAAGAATGGAATTGAATCAATCCAAGAGGATTGGAATGGAATGAAATGGAATGGAATGGAATGGAATAGAATGGAATTGAATCAAATGAAATGGAATGGAATGGAATGGAAAGGAATGGTATGGAATGCAATGGAATAAACAAGAGTGGAATGGAATGGAATGGAATGGAGTGAAATGGAACAGAAAGGAATTGAATCAACCCGAGTGGAAATGAATGGAATGGAATTTAATGGAATGGAATGGAATGGAATGGAATGGAAAGAAACCCAATAGAATGGGAATGAATCAACCCGAGTGGAATGGAATGGAATGGAATGGAATGAAATGGAATAGAATGGAATTGAATCAATCAGAGTGGAATGGAATGGAATGGAATGGAATGGAATGCAATGAAATGGAATGAAATCGAATGGTATGGAATGGAATTGAATGGAACTGAATGGAATGGAATCAACCCTAGTGGAATGGAATCTAACGAAATGGAATCAACCGGAGTGGAATGGAATGGAATGAAATGGAATGGAATGGAATGGAACACAATGGAATTGAATCAACCCGTGTGGAATGGAATGGAGTGGAATGGAATGGAATGGAATGGAATGGAATGGAATAGAGTGAAATGCAGTAGAATGTAATTGAATCAACCCGAGTGGAATGGAATGGTTTGGAATGGAAAGGAATGCATTAGATAGGTATGCAATGCACTCTTGCAAAATGGAATGGAATTAAATGGAATGCAATAGAATGGAATGGAATCCACTCGAGTGGAATAGAATGGAATGGAATGGAGTGAAATGCAATAGAATGGAATTGAATCAGCACGAGTGGAAATGAATGGAATGGAATGGAATGGAATGGAATGGAATGGAATGGAATGAAATAGAATGGAATGGAATGGAATAGAATGGAAGTGAATCAACACGAGTGGAATAGAATGGAATGGAATGGATTGGAATGAAATAGAATAGAATTGAATCAACCCGAGTGGAATGGAATGAAACGGAATGGAATGGAATGGTATGGAATGGAATGGAATGGAATGGAATGGAATGGAATGGAATGGAATGCAGGGAATTCAATCAACCCGAGTGGAATGGAAAGGAATGGAATAGAATGGAATGGAATGGAACGGAATCAACACGAGTGGAATGTAAAGGAATGGAATAGAACGGAATGAAATGGAATGGAATGGAATGGAGTGAAACCCAATAGAATGGAAATGAATCAACCCGAGTGGAATGGAATGGAATGGAATAGAATGCAAGTGAATCAACCCGAGTGGAATGGAATGGAATGGAATGGATTGGAATGCAATAGAATGGAATTGAATCAACCCGAGTGGAATGGAATTAAATGGAATGGAATGGAATGGAATGGAATGGAATGGAATGGAATGGAATGGAATGGAATGCAGGGAATTCAATCAACCCGAGTGGAATAGAAAGTAATGGAATAGAATGCAATGGAATGGAATGGAATCAACACGAGTGGAATGTAATGGAATGAAATAGAACGGAATGAAATGGAATGGAATGGAATGGAATTGAATGTAATGGAATGGAATGGAGTGGAATGGAATGGAATCAACCCGAGTGGAAGGGAACAGAATGTAATGTAATGGAATGGAAAGGAATAGAATGGAATGGAATCAACCTGAGTGGAATGGAATGGAAAGGAATGAAAAAGAAAGGAATGCAATGGAATGGAAAGGAATCAACCCGAGTGGAGTGGAATGGAATGGAACGGTATGGAATGGAATGAATTGGAGTAAACCCGAGTGGAATGGAATGGAATGGAATCTACCATAGTGGAATGGAATTGAATGGAATGGAATGGAATGGAATGGAATGGAATAAAATGGAATGGAATCATCCCAAGTGGAATGGATTGGAATGGAATGGAATGGAATGGAGTGGAACGGAATGGAATAGAATGTAATTGAATCGACTGGAATGGACTGTAATGGAATGGAATGGAATTGAATCAACCCGAGCGGAATGGAATGGAATGGAATGGAATGCAATGGAATGGAATGGAATGGAATAGAATGGTATTGAAGCAACCGGAGTGGAATGGAACAGAATGTAATGGAATGTAATGGAAAGGAATAGAATGGAATGGAATGGAATGGAATAAACCCGAGTGGAATGGAAAGGAAAGGAATGGAAAAGAACGGAATGGAATGGAATGGAAAGGAATGAATCCGAGTGGAGTGGAATAGACTGCAATGGTATGGAATGGAATGGAATGGAATAAACCCAAGTGGAATGCAATGGAATGGAATAGAATGGAATGGAACAGAATGTAATTGAATCAACCCGATTTGAATGGAATGGAATGGAATGGGAGTAGAATGGAAATGAATGAACTGGAATGGAATTGAATGGTATGGAATAGAATGGAATTGAATGAAGTGGAATGGAATGGAATGGAACGGAATGGAATGGAATGGAATGGAATGGAATGGAATGGAATGGAATAAACCCGAGTAGAATGGAATCTAACGGAGTGGAATTGATTGGAATGGAGTGGAATGGAATGGAATGGGATGGAATTGAATCAACTGTAATGCAATGGAAAGGAATGGAAGGGAATGGAATGGAATAGAACAGAATTGAATCAACTGAAATGGAATGGAATGGAATGGAATGGAATTGAATGAACCCGAGTGGAATGGAATGGAATTCAATGAACCCGAGTGGAATGGAGTGGAATGGAATGGGATTGAATGGAATAGAATGGAATGGAATGGAACGGAATCAACCTGAGTGGAATGGATTGGAATGGAATGGAGTAATGTGGAGTGGAATGGAATGGATTGGAATGGAATGGAAGGGAATGGAATGGAATGGAATGGCATGCAATGGAATGGAATAGAATGAAATTGAATCAAGGCGAGTGGAATGGAATGGAATGGAATGGAGTGCAACCGAATGGAACGGAATAGAAACGAATAGAATGGAATTGAATCAACCTGATGGAATGGAATGGAATGGAATAGAATGGAAGGGAATGAAATGGAGGGGAATGGAATGGAATGGAATGGAGTAGAATGAAATTGAACCAACTGAATGGAATGGAATGGAATGGTATGGAATGGCATAGAATGGAAATGAATCAACACGAGCGGAGTGGATTGGAATGGAATGGAATGGAATGGAATGAGATGGAATTGAATCAATCCAAGGGCAATGGAATGGAATGGAATGGAATGGAGTGGAATGGAATGGAATGGAATGGAATACAATGGAATTGAATCAATTGGAATGGAACGGAATGGAATGGAATGGAAGGGATTGGAATGGAATGGAATGGAATGGAATGGAGTGGAATGGAATGGAATTGAATCAAACAGAGTGGTATGGATTGGAATGGAATGGAATGCAATGGAATGGAATGGAATGGAATCGACTGGAAAGGAATGGTATGAAATGGAATGGAATTGAATTGAATCAACACTAGTTGAATGGAATGGAATGGAATGGAATGGAATGGAATAGAATGCAATTGAATGAACCCGAATGCAATGGAATGGAATGGAATGGAATGGAATGGAATGGAATAAAATGGAATTGAATGAACCCGAATGGAATGGAGTGGAATGGAATGGAGTGGAATGGAATGGAATGGAATGGAATAGAATGAAATTGAATCAACCCCAGTAGAATGGAATGGAATGGAATGGAATGGAATGAAATGGAATGGTATGGAATGGAAAGGAATGCAATAGAATTCCATCAACCCAAGTGGAATGGAAAGGAATGGAATAGAATTGAATGGAATGGAATGGAATCAACCCGAGGGGAATGTAATGGTATGGTATGGAATGGAATTGAATGGAATGGAATGGAATGGAATGGAATGGAATGGAATGGAAAGGAATGGAATGGAATGGAATGGAATGGAATGGAAAGGAATGGAATGGAATGAAAAGGAATTTAAAGCAATGAAATGGAATGGAATGGAATGGAATGAAATGGAATGGGATGGAATGCAATGGAATGGAATGGAATGGAATGGAAGGGAATGGAATGGAATGGAATGGAATGACATGGAATGGAATTAAATGGAGTGGAATGGAATGGAATGGAATGCAATGGAATTAAATGGAATGAAATGGAATGGTATGGAATGGAATGGAGTGGAATGAAATGAAATGGAATGGAATGGAATAGTATAGAATAGAATCAACCCAAGTGGAATGGAATGGAATCGAAAGTAATGTAATGTAATGGAGTAAAATGGAATGGAATGGAATGGAATGGAATCATCCCAAGTGGAATGGAATGGAATGGAATGGAATGGAATGGAATGGAATGGAATGGAGTGGAATGGAATGGAATAAAATGAAATTGAATCAACTCTAATGGACTGTAATGGAATGGAATGGAATTGAATCAACCCGAGCGGAATGGAATGGAATGGAATGCAATGGAGTGGAATAGAATGGTATTGAAGCAACCGGAGTGGAATGGAAGAGAATGTAATGGATTGTAATGGAAAGGAATAGAATGGAATGGAATGGAATGGAATAAACCCGAGTGGAATGGAAAGGAAAGGAATGGAAAAGAACGGAATGGAATGGAATGGAAAGGAATGAACCCGAGTGGAGTGGAATGGACTGCAATGGTATAGAATGGAATGGAATGGAATAAACCCGAGTGGAATGCAATGGAATGGAATAGAATGGAATGGAACAGAATGTAATTGAATCAACCCGAGTTGAATGGAATGGAATGGAATGGAATGGAATGGAATGGGAGTAGAATGGAAATGAATGAACTGGAATGGAATTGAATGGTATGGAATAGAATGGAATTGAATGAAGTGGAAAGGAATGGAATGGAACGGAATGGAATGGAATGGAATGGAATTGAATAAACCCGAGTAGAATGGAATCGAATGGAGTGGAATTGATTGGAATGGAATGGAATGGGATGAACAGGAATGGAATGGAATGGAATGGAATGGAATACAACGGAATAGAATCAACTGGAATGGAACAGAATGGAATGGAAGCAATGGAAAGGAATTTCATGGAAACAACCAGAATGAAATGGAATGGAATAGAATGGAATGGAATGGAATGGAAAGGAATTGAATCAACCCGAGTGGAATAGAATGGGATGGAATGGAATGGAATGGGAATGAATGGAATGGAATGGATTGCAATGTAATTGAAACAACTGGAATGGAATGGAATTGAATCGAATGTAATGCAATGGAAAGGAATGGTTTGGAATGGAATGGAATGGAATGGAATGGATTGGAGTGGAATTGAATCAACCTGATTGGAACGGAATGGAATGGAATGGAATGCAATGGAATGGAATGGAATAGAATGGAATTGAAGAAACCCAAGTGGAATGGAATGGAATGAAATGGAATGAAATGCAATGGAATAGAATGAAATTGTACCAACTGGAATGGAATGGAATGGAATGGAATGAAATGGAATGGTATGGAAAGGAATCGAATGGAATTGAATGGAATGGAATCTAACTGAGTGGAATGGAATGGAACGGAATGGAATCAACTGGAGTGGAATGGAATGGAATGGAACGGAACACCATGGAATTGAATCAACCCGAGTGTAATGGAATGGAAGGGAATGGAATGGAATGGAATGGAATTTAATCAACCCGAGCGGAATGGAATGGAATTGAATCAAACAGAGTGGTATGGAATGGAATGGGATAGAATGGAGTGGAATGGAACAGAATGGAATTTAATCAATTGGAATGGAATGGAATGGAATGGAATGGCATGGAATGGAAGGGAATGGAATAGAATGGAGTGTAATGGAATGGAGTTGAATCTAACAGAGTGGTATGGAATGGAATGGGATAGAATGGAGTGGAATGGAAAGGAATGGAATTGAAATGAATGGAATTGAATGGAATCAACACTAGTGGAATGGAATGGAATGAAATCGCATGGAATGGAATGGAATTGAATAGAATGGAATTGAATCAATCCAAGAGGAATGGAATGGAAGGGTATGGAATGAAATGGAATGGAATGCAATGGAATAGAATGGAATTGAATCAATTGGAATGGAATGGAATGGAATGGAAAGGAATGGTATGGAATGGAATGGAATCAACCGGAGTGGAATGGAATAGAATGGAATGGAATCATCCCAATTGGAATGGATTGGAATGGAATGGAATGGAGTGGAATGAAATGGAAGGGAAGAGAAAGGAATTGAATCAACTGGAATGGACTGGAATGGAATAGAATGGAATTGAATCAACACGAGCAGAATGGAATGGAATGGGATGAAATGGAATGGAATGAAGTGGAATGGAATAGAATGGTATTGAAGCAAATGGAGTGGAATGGAACGGAATGTAATGGAAAGGAATAGAATGGAATGGAATCAACCCGATTGGAATGGAAAGGAAACGAATGGAATACAATGGAATGGAATGGAATGGAAAGGAATCAACCCAAGTGGAGTGGAACGTACTGCAATGGTATGGAATGGAATGGAATGGAATAGAATGTAATGGAATGGAATAAACACGAGTGGAATGGAATGGAATGGAATAGAATGGAATGGAACACAATGTATTTGAATGAAGCCGAATGGAATGGAATGGAATGGAATGGAATGGAATGGAATGGAGAAGAATGGAAATAATGAACTTGAATGAAATTGAATGGAATGGAATAGAAAGGAGTTGAATCAAGTGGAATGGAATGGAATGGAATGGAATGGAATGGAATGGAATGGAATGGAATGGAATGGAATGGAATGGAATAAACCCGAGTAGAATGGAATCGAATGGAGTGGAATTGATTGGAATGGAATGTTATGGAGTGGAATGGAATGGAATGGAAAAGAATGGAATTGAATCAACTGGAAGGGAATGGAATGGGATGAAATGGAATGGAATGGAAAGGAATGTCATGGAAACAACTGGAATGGAATGGAATGGAATAGAATGGCATTTAATCAATAGGAATGAAATGGAATGGAATGGAATGGAATGGAATGGAATGGAATTGAGTCAAACCGAGTGGAATAGAAGGGGATGGGATAGAATGAAATGGGAATGAATGGAATGGAATGGAATGGAATATAATGAAATGGGAATGAATGGAATGGAATGGAATGGAATGGAATGGAATTGAATCAACCTGACTGAAATTGAATGGAATTGAATGGAGTTGAATGGAATTGAATAAACCAGAGTGAAATGGAGTGGAATGCAATGGAATGCAATGGAATTGAAACAACTGGAATGGAAAGGAATGGAATCGAATGTAATATAATGGAAAGGAATGGAGTGGAATGGAATGGAAAGGAATTGAATCAACCTGAGTGGAAGGGAGTGGAATGGAATGGAATGGAATGGAATGGAATAGAATGGAATTGAATAAAGCCATGTGGAATGGAATGGAATGAAATAGAATGGAATGCAATGGAATAGAATGAAATTGAACCAATTGGAATGGAATGGAATGGAATGGAATGGAATGGAATGGAATGAAATGGAATGGTATCGAATGGAATCGAATGGAATTGAATGGAATGGAATCAACCCTAGTTGAACTGAATTTAACGGAATGGAATCAACCGGAGTGGAATGGAATGGAATGGAATGGAGTGGAGCACAATGGAATTGAATCAACACGAGTGGAACGGAATGGAAAGGAATGGAATGGAATGGAATAGAGTGAAATGCAGTAGAATGTAATTGAATCAACCCGAGTGGAATTGAATGGAATAGAAGGGAATGGAATGGATTGGAATGGAAAGGAATGCATTAGAATGGTAAGAAATCCACTCTTGCAAAATGGAATGGAATTAAATGGAATGCAATAGAATGGAATGGAATCCACTCGAGTGGAATAGAATGGAATGGAATGGAGTGAAATGCAATAGAATGGAATTGAATCAGCACGAGTGGAAATGAATGTAATGTAATGGAATGGAATGGAATGGAATGGAATGGAATGAAACCCAATAGAATGGAAATGAATCAACCCGAGTGGAATGGAATGGAATGGAATGAAATGGAATGGAATGGAATAGAATGGAATTGAATCAAACCGAGTGGAATCGAATGAAATGGAATGGAATGGAATGGAATGGAATGGAATGCATGGAATTCAATCAACCCGAGTGGAATGGAAAGGAAGGGAATAGAATGGAATGAAATGGAATGGAATGGTATCAAATTGAATGGAATAAACACGAGGGGAATGGAATGGAATGGAATGGAATGGAATGGAATGGAATTAAATGGAATGGAATGGAATGGAATTAAATGGAATGGAATGGAATGGAATGGAATGGAATCAACCCAAGTAGAATGGAACAGAATGTAATGGAATGTAATGGAAAGGAATAGAATGGAATGGAATGGAATGGAATCAACCCGAGTGGAGTGGAATGGAAAGGAATGAAAAAGAACGGAATGCAATGAAATGGAAAGGAATCAACCCGGGTGGAGTGGAATGGAATTGAATGGAATGAAATGGAGTAAACCCGAGTGGAGTGGAATGAAATGGAATGGAATGGAATGGAATGGAACAGAATGTAATTGAATCAACCCGAATGGAATGGAATGGAGTAGAAAGCAAATGACAGAACTGGAATGCAATTGAATGGAATCGAATAGAAGGGAATTGAATCAAGTGGAATGGAATGGAATGGAATGGAATGGAATAAACCCTACTATAATGGAATGGAATGGAGTGGAATTGATTGGAATGGAATTGATAGGAATGGAATGGGATTTAATCGAATGGAATGGAATGGAATGGAAAAGAATGGAATTGAATAAACTGGAATGGAATGAAATGGCATGAAATGGAATGGAATGGAATGAAATGGAATGAAATGGAATGGAATGGAATAGAACGGAATAGAATCAACTGGAATGGAATGGAATGGAAAGGAATGTAATGGAAACAACTGGAATGGAATCGCACGGAATGGAATAGAATGGAATTTAATCAATAGGAACGGAATAGAATGGAATGGAATTTAATGGAATTGTATGGAAAGGAATTGAATCAATCTGAGTGGAATAGAATGGGATTGAATGGAATTGAATGGGAATGAATGGAATGGAATGGAGTGGAATGGAATAGAATGCAATTGAATCAACCCGACTGGAATGGAATGGAATTGAATGGAGTAGAATGGACTTGAATGAAACCGAGTCGAATGGAATGGAAGGGAATGGAATGCAATGGAATTGAAACAACTGGAATGGAATGGAATGGAATGGAATGGATTGGAATGGAATGGAATGGAATTGAATCAACCTGAGTTGAATGGAATGGAATGGAATAGAATGGAATAGAGTGAAATGCAGTAGAATGTAATTGAATCAACCCGAATGGAATGGAATGGAATGGAATGGATTGGATTGGAATGGAAAAGAAGGCATTAGAATGGTATGGAATCCACTCTTGCAAAATGGAATGAAATTAAATGGAATGCAATAGAATGGAAAGGAATCCACTCGAGTGGAATAGAATGGAATGGAATGGAGTGAAATGCAATAGAATGGAATTGAATCAGCACGAGCGGAAATGAATGGAATGGAATGGAATGGAACGGAATGGAATGGAGTGAAACCCGATAGAATGAAAATGAATCAACCCGAGTGGAATGGAATGGAAAGGAATGGAATGGAATAGAATGGAAGTGAATTAACCCAAGTGGAATGGAATGGAATGGAATGGATTGGAATGAAATAGAAGGGAATTGAATCAACCCGAGTGGAATGGAATGGAATGGAATGGAATGGAATAGAATGGAATGGAATGCATGGAATTCAATCAACCCGAGTGGAATGGAAAGGAATGGAATAGAAATGGAATGGAATGGAATGGAATGGAATGGATTGGAATGGAATGGAATGGAATGGAATGGAATGGAATGGATTGGAATGGAATGGAATGGAATGGAATGGAATTAATTGGAATGGAATTGAATGGAATGGAATGGAATGGAAACAACCTGAGTGGAATGGAACAGAATGTAATGGAATGGAATGGAAAGGAATAGAATGGAATGGAATGGAATGGAATCAACCCGAGTGGAATGGAATGGAAAGGAATGAAAAAGAACAGAATGCAATGGAATGGAAAGGAATCAACCCGAGTGGAGTGGAATGGAATGGAATGGTATGGAATGAAATGAAATGGAGCAAACCCGAGTGGAATGGAATGGAATGGAATGGAATGGAATGGAATGGAATGGAACAGAATGTAATTGAAACAACCCGAATGGAATGGAATAGAATGGAATGGAAAGGAGTAGAATGTAAATGAATGAACTGGAATGGAATTGAATGGAATCGAATAGAAGGGAATTGAATAAAGTGGAATGGAATGGAATGGAATGGAATGGAATAAACCCTAGTAGAATGGAATGCAATGGAGTGGAATTGATTGGACTGGAGTGAAATGGAATGGAATGGAATGGCATGGAAAAGAATGGAATTGAATCAACTAGAATGGAATGAAATGGCATGAAATGGAATGGAATGGAATGGAATGGATTGGAATGGAATGGAATGGAATAGAATGGAATAGAATCACCTGGAGTGGAATGGAATGGAATGGACTGGAAAGGAATGTAATGAAAACAACTGGAATGGAATGGAATGGAATGGAATAGAATGGAATTTAATCAATAGGAATGGAATAGAATGGAATGGAATTTAATGGAATGGAATGGAAAGGAATTGAATCAACCTGAGTGGAATAGAGTTGGATTGAATGGAATTGAATGGGAATGAATGGAATGGAATGGAATAGAATGCAATTGTATCAACCCGACTGGAATGGAATGGAATTGAATGGAGTAGAATGGAATTGAATGAACCCGAGTCGAATGGAATGGAATGGAATGGAATGGAATGCAATGGAATTGAAACAACAGGAATGGAATGGAATGGAATCGAATGTAATGGAATGGATTGGAATGGAATGGAATGGAATTGAATCAACCTGAGTTGAATGGAATGGAATGGAATGGAATGGAATAGAATGGAATTGAATAAACCCGAGTGGAATGTAATGTTTTGGAATGGAATGGAATGAAATGGAATGGAATGGAATGGAATAGAATGAAATTGAACCAAATAGAAAGGAATGGAATGGAATGCAATGGAATGGAACGGAATGGAATGGTATGGAATGGAATCGAATGGAATTGAATCAACCCTATTGGAGTGGATTGGAATGGAATGGAATGGAATGGGATGAGATGTAATTGAATCAATCCGAGTGGAATGGAATGGAATGGAATGGAGTGGAGTGGAATGAAATGGAATGGAATGTAGTGGAGTGGAATGGAATGGAATGGAACGGAACGGAATTGAATGAAACGGAATGGAATAGAATGGAATTGAATCAATGGGAATGGAAAGGAACAGAATGGAATGGCATGGAATGGAATGAAATAAAATGGAATGGAGTGGAATGGAATGGAATTGAATCAACCAGAGTGGAATGGAATGGAATTGAATGGAATGGAATGGAATGGAATGGAATTGAATCAACACAAGTGGAATGGAATGTAATGGAATAGAATGGAATTGAATGGAATTGAAAAGAATGGAATTGAATCAATCCAAGAGGATTGGAATGGAATGGAATGGAATGAAATGGAATGGAATGGAATGGAATAGAATGGAATTGAATCAATTAAAATGGAATGGAATGGAAAGGAATGGTATGGAATGGAATGGAATCAACCGGAGTGGAATGGAATGGAATGGAGTGAAATGCAACAGAATGGAATTGAATCAACCCGAGTGGAAATGAATCGAATGGAATGGAATGGAATGGAGAGAAACCCAATAGAATGGGAATGAATCAACCCGAGTGGAATGGAATGGAATGGAATGAAATGGAATAGAATGGAACTGAATCAATCAGAATGGAATGGAATTGAATGGAATGGAATGGAATGCAATGAAATGGAATGAAATCGAATGGTATGGAATGGAATTGAATGGAATGGAATGGTATGGAATGACATGGAATGAAATCGAATGGTATGGAATGGAATTGAATAGAATTGAATGGAATGGAATCAACCCTAGTGGAATGGAATTTAATGGAATGGAATCAACCGGAGTGGAATGGAATGGAATGAAATGGAATGGAATGGAATGGAACACAATGGAATTGAATCAACCCGAGTGTAATGGAATGGAATGGAATGGAATGGAATGGAATGGAATGGAATAGAGTGAAATGCAGTAGAATGTAATTGAATCAACCCGAGTGGAATGGAATGGAATAGAAGGGAATGGAATGGTTTGGAATGGAAAGGAATGCATTAGAATGGTATGCAATGCACTCTTGCAAAATGGAATGGAATTAAATGGAATGCAATAGAATTGAACGGAATCCACTCGAGTGGAATAGAATGGAATGGAATGGAGTGAAATGCAATAGAATGGAATTGAATCAGCATGAGTGGAAATGAATGGAATGGAATGGAATGGAATGGAATGGAGTGAAACCCAACAGAATGGAAATGAATCAACCCGAGTGGAATGGAATGGAATGGAATGGAATAGAATGGAAGTGAATCAACCCGAGTGGAATAGAATGGAATGGAATGGAATGGAATGAAATAGAATGGAATTGAATCAACCGGAGTGGAATGGAATGAAACGGAATGGAATGGAATGGAATGGAATGGAATGGAATGGAATGGAATGGAATGGAATGCAAGGAATTCAATCAACCCGAGTGGAATGGAAAGGAATGGAATAGAATGGAATGGAATGGAATGGAATCAAAACGAGTGGAATGTAATGGAATGGAATAGAACGGAATGGAATGGAATGGAATGGAATGGAATGGAATGGAATGGAATGGAATGGAATGGAATGGAGTGAAACCCAATAGAATGGAAATGAATCAACCCGAGTGGAATGGAATGGAATGGAATAGAATGCAAGTGAATCAACCTGAGTGGAATGGAATGGAATGGAATGGAATGGATTGGAATGCAATAGAATGGAATTGAATCAACTGGAGTGGAATGGAATGAAATGGAATGGAATGGAATGGAATGGAATAGAATGGAATGGACTGAAATGGAATGGAATGAAATAGTATAGAATTGAATCAACCCAAGTGGAATGGAATAGAATCGAACGTAATGTAATGAAATGGAATGGAATGGAATAGAATGGAGTGGAATCATCCCAAGTGGAATGGATTGGAGTGGAATGGATTGGAATAGAATGGAGTGGAATGGAATGGAATGGAATGGAATAGAATGGAATAAAATGGAATTGAAATCACTGGAATGGACTGGAATGGAATGGAATGGAATTGAATCAACCCGAGCGGAATGGAATGGAATGGAATGGAATGGAATGAAATGGAATGGAATGAAATGGAATGGAATGGAATAGAAAGGTATTGAAGCAACCCGAGTGAAATGGAATGGAATGGAATGGAAAGGAATAGAATGGAATGGAATGGAATGGAATCATCCCGAGTGGAATGGAATGGAAAGGAATGGAATAGAATGGAATGGAATGGAATAGAAAGGAATCAACCCTAGTGGAGCAGAATGGACTGCAATGGTATGGAATGGAATGGAATGGAATGGAATGGAATGGAATGGAATGGAATGGAATAAACCCGAGTGGAATGGAATGGAATGGAATAGAATGGAATGGAATGGAATGGAACAGAATGTAATTGAATGCAACCCGAATGGAATGGAATGGAATGGAATGGAATGGAATGGAATGCAATGGAATGGGATGGGATGGGATGGAATGGAATGGAATGGAATGAAATGGAATGGAATTTAATGGAATAAAATGGAATGGGATCGAATGCAATGGAATGGAATGAAATGGAATGGAATGGAACGAAATGGAATGGAATGGAAAGGAATGGAATGGAATGGAATGACATGGAATGAAGTGGAATGGAATGGAATGAAATGGAATGGAATGGAATGAAATGGAGTGGAATGGAATGGAATGGATTGAAATGGAGTGGAGTGGAATGGAATGGAATGGAATGGAATGGAATTGAATGAAATGGAATGGAATGAAACGGAGTGGAATGGAATGGAATGGAATGGAATGGAATAGAATGGAATGGACTGATATGGAATGGAATGAAATAGTATAGAATTGAATCAACCCAAATGGAATGGAATGGAATCAAACGTAATGTAATGAAATGGAATGAAATGGAATGGAATGGAATAGAATGGAATGGAATCATCCCAAGTGGAATGGATTGGAATGGAATGGATTGGAATGGAATGGAATAAAATGGAATTGAATCCACTGGAATGGACTGGAATGGAATGGAATGGAATTGAATCAACCCGAGCGGAATGGAATGGAATGGAATGAAATGAAATGGAATGGAATAGAAAGGTATTGAAGCAACCCGAGTGAAATGGAATGGAATGTAATGGAATGGAATGCAAAGGAATAGAATGGAATGGAATGGAATGGAATCAACCCGAGTGGAATGGAATGGAAAGGAATGGAATAGAACGGAATGGAATGGAATGGAAAGGAATCAACCCTAGTGGAGTGGAATGGACTGCCATGGAATGGAATGGAATGGAATGGAATGGACTGCCATGGAATGGAATGGAATGGAAAGGTATAAACCCGAGTGGAATGGAATGGAATGGAATAGAATGGAATGGAATGGAATGGAACAGAATGTAAATGAATCAACCCGAATGGAATGGAATGGAGTAGAATGGAAATGAATGAACTGGAATGGAATTGAATGGAATGGAATAGAATGGAATTGAATGAAGTGGAATGGAATGGAATGGATTGGAATGGAATGGAATGGAATCGAATAAACTCGAGTGGAATGGAATGGAATGGAGTGGAATTGATTGGATTGGAATGGCATGGAATGAATGGAAAAGAATGGAATTGAATCAACTGGAATGGAATGGAATGGGATGAAATGGAATGGCATGGAATGGAATGGAATGGAATGGAATAGAATGGAATAGAATCAACTGGCATGGATTGGAATGGAATGGAATGCAATGGAAAGGAATGTAATGGAAACAACTGGAATGGAATGGAATGGAATGGAATGGAATTTAATCAATAAGAATGGAATGGAATGAAATGGAATGCAATGGAAAGTAATTGAATCAACCGGAGTGGAATAGAATGAGATGGAATGGAATGGAATGGAATGGAATGGAATTGAATCATCCTGACTGGAATGGAATGGAATTCAATGGAGTAGAATGGAATTGAATCAACCCGAGTGGAGTGGAATGGAATGGAATGCAATGGAATTGAAACAACTGGAATGGAATGGAATGGAATCGAATGTAATGTAATGGAAAGGAATGGATTGGAATGGAATGGAATGGAATGGAATTGAATCAACCTGAGTGGAAAGGAATGGAATGGAATGGCATGGAAAAGAATGGAATTGAATCAACTGGAATGGAAGGAAATGGCATGAAATGGAATGGAATGGAATGGAATGGATTGGAATGGAATGGAATGCAATAGAATGGAATAGAATCCACTGGAGTGGAATGGAATGGAATGGAATGGAATTTAATCAATAGGAATGGAATAGAATGGAATGGAATTTAATGGAATGGAATGGAAAGGAATTGAATCAACCTGAGTGGAATAGAATTGGATTGAATGGAATTGAAGGGGAATGAATGGAAAGGAATGGAATAGAATGCAATTGAATCAACCCGACTGGAATGGAATGGAATTGAATGGAGTAGAATGGAATTGAATGAACCCGAGTCGAATGGAATGGAATGGAATGGAATGGAATGCAATGGAATTGAAACAACTGGAATGGAATGGAATGGAATCGAATGTAATGGAATGGATTGGAACGGAATGGAATGGAATTGAATCAACCTGAGTTGAATGGGGTGGAATGGAATGGAATGGAATGGAATAGAATGGAATTGAGTTAACCCGAGTGGAATGTAATGTTTTGGAATGGAATGGAATGAAATGGAAAGGAATGGAATGGAATGGAAAGGAATGGAATGGAATGGAATGGAATGGAATGGAATGGAATGGAATAGAATGAAATTGAACCAAATAGGAAGGAATGGAATGGAATGGAATGGAATGGAATGGAACGGAATGGAATGGTATGGAATGGAATAGAATGGAATTGAATCAACCCGATTGGAGTGGATTGGAATGGAATGTAATGGAATGTAATGGAGTGGAGTGGAATGAAATGGAATGGAATGTAGTGGAGTGGAATGGAATGGAATGGAACGGAACGTAATTGAATGAAATGGAATGGAATAGAATGGAATTGAATCAATTGGAATGGAACGGAACGGAATGGAATGGCATGGAATGGAATGAAATGGAATGGAGTGGAATGGAATGGAATTGAATCAACCAGAGTGGAATGGAATGGAATTGAATGGAATGGAATGGAATGGAATGGAATTGAATCAACACTAGTGGAATGGAATGTAGTGGAATGGAATGTAATGGAATGCAATGGAATTGAATGGAATTGAAAAGAATGGAATTGAATCAATCCAAGAGTATTGGAATGGAATGGAATGGAATGGAATAGAATGGAATTGTATCAATTGAAATGGAATGGAATGGAATGGAAAGGAATGGTATGGAATGGAATGGAATCAACTGGAGTGGAATGGAATGGAATGGAGTGAAATGCAACAGAATGGAATTGAATCAACCCGAGTGGAAATGAATGTAATGGAATTTAATGGAATGGAATGGAATAGAATGGAAAGAAACCCAATAGAATGGGAATGAATCAACCCGAGTGGAATGGAAAGGAATGGAATGGAATGAAATGGAATAGAATGGAACTGAATCAATCAGAGTGGAATGGAATTGAATGGAATGGAATGGAATGCAATGAAATGGAATGAAATCGAATGGTATGGAATGGAATGGAATGGAATGGAATGGAATGGAATGGAATGGAATGAAATGGAATGAAATCGAATGGTATGGAATGGAATTGAATGGAATGGAATCAACCCTAGTGGAATGGAATTTAACGGAATGGAATCAACCATAGTGGAATGGAATGGAATGAAATGGAATGGAATGGAATGGAACACAATGGAATTGAATCAACCCAAGTGTAATGGAATGGAAGGGAATGGAATGGAATGGAAAGGAATGGAATGGAATGGAATAGAGTGAAATGCAGTAGAATGTAATTGAATCAACCCGAGTGGAATGGAATGGAATAGAAGGGAATGGAATGGTTTGGAATGGAAAGGAATGCATTAGAATGGTATGCAATGCACTATTGCAAAATGGAATGGAATTAAATGGAATGCAATAGAATGGAATGGAATCCACTCGAGTGGAATAGAATGGAATGGAATGGAGTGAAATGCAATAGAATGGAATTGAATCAGAACGAGTGGAAATGAATGGAATGGAATGGAATGGAATGGAGTGAAACCCAACAGAATGGAAACGAATCAACCCGAGTGGAATGGAATGGAGTGGAATGGAATAGAATGGAATGGAATGGAATAGAATGGAAGTGAATCAACCCGAGTGGAATAGAATGGAATGGAATGGATTGGAATGAAATAGAATGGAATTGAATCAACCCTAGTGGAATGGAATGAAACGGAATGGAATGGAATGGTATGGAATGGAATGGAATGGAATGGAATGGAATGGAATGCAGGGAATTCAATCAACCCGAGTGGAATGGAAAGGAATGGAATAGAATGGAATGGAATGGAACGGAGTCAACACGAGTGGAATGTAATGGAATGGAATAGAACGGAATGGAATGGAATGGAGTGAAACCCAATAGAATGGAAATGAATCAACCCCGAGTGGAATGGAATGGAATGGAATGGAATAGAATGCAAGTGAATCAACCCGAGTGGAATGGAATGGAATGGAATGGAATGGAATGGAATGGAATGGAACGGAACGGAATGGAATGGAATGGAATGCAGAGAATTCAATCAACCCGAGTGGAATGGAAAGGAATGGCAGAGAATGCAATGGAATGGAATGGAATCAACACGAGTGGAATGTAATGGAATGAAATAGAACGGAATGAAATGGAATGGAATGGAATGGAATTGAATGGAATGGAATGGAATGGATTGGAATGGAATGGAATCAACCCGAGTGGAAGGGAACAGAATGTAATGGAATGGAATGGAAAGGAATAGAATGGAATGGAATCAACCTGAGTGGAATGGAATGGAAAGGAACGAAAAAGAAAGGAATGCAATGGAATGGAAAGGAATCAACCCGAGTGGAGTGGAATGGAATGGAATGGTATGGAATGGAATGAATTGGAGTAAACCCGAGTGGAATGGAATGGAATGGAATGGAATGGAAAGGAATGGAATCAACCATAGTGGAATGGAATTGAATGGAATGGAATGGAATGGAATGGAATAAAATGGAATGGAATCATCCCAAGTGGAATGGATTGGAATGGAATGGAATGGAATGGAATGGAATGGAATAAAATGGAATGGAATCATCCCAAGTGGAATGGATTGGAATGGAATGGAATGGAGTGGAATGGAATGGAATAGAATGTAATTGAATCGACTGGAATGGACTGTAATGGAATGGAATGGAATTGAATCAACCCGAGCGGAACGGAATGGAATGAAATGCAATGGAATGGAATGGAATGGTATAGAATGGTATTGAAGCAACCGGAATGGAATGGAACAGAATGTAATGGAATGTCATGGAAAGGAATAGAATGGAATGGAATGGAATGGAATAAACCCGAGTGGAATGGAAAGGAAAGGAATGGAAAAGAGCAGAATGGAATGGAATGGAAAGGAATGAACCCGAGTGGAGTGGAATGGACTGCAATGGTATGGAATGGAATGGAATGGAATAAACCCGAGTGGAATGCAATGGAATGGAATAGAATGGAATGGAACAGAATGTAATTGAATCAACCCGATTTGAATGGAATGGAATGGAATGGAATGGGAGTAGAATGGAAATGAATGAACTGGAATGGAATTGAATTGTATGGAATAGAATGGAATTGAACGAAGTGGAATGGAATGGAATGGAACGGAATGGAATGGAATGGAATGGAATAAACCCGAGTAGAATGGAATCGAACGGAGTGCAATTGATTGGAATGGAATGGAATGGAATGGAATGGGATGGAATGGAAAGGAATGGCATAGAATGGAATTGAATCAACCCGAGTGGAATGGAATGAAATGGAATGGAATGGAATGAAATGGAATAGGATGGAATTGAATCAACTGGAATGCAATGGAAAGGAAAGGAATGGAATGGAATGGAATAGAACAGAATTGAATCAACTGAAATGGAATGGAATGGAATGGAATGGAATGAACCCGAGTGGAATGGAATGGAATTCAATGAACCCGAGTGGAATGGAGTGGAATGGAATGGGATTGAATGGAATAGAATGGAATGGAATGGAATGGAATGGAGTCAACCTGAGTGGAATGGATTGGAATGGAATGGAGTGATGTGGAGTGGAATGGAATGGATTGGAATGGAATGGAAGGGAATGGAATGGAATGGAATGGTATGCAATGGAATGGAATAGAATGAAATTGAATCAAGCTGAGTGGAATGGAATGGAATGGAACGGAGTGGCACTGAATGGAACGGAATAGAAACGAATAGAATGAAATTGAATCAACCCGATGGAATGGAATGGAATGGAATAGAATGGAATGGAATGAAATGGAGGGGAATGGAATGGAATGGAGTAGAATGAAATTGAACCAACTGAATGGAATGGAATGGAATGGAATGGTATGGAATGGCATAGAATGGAAATGAATCAACACGAGCGGAGTGGATTGGAATGGAATGGAATGGAATGGGATGGAATTGAATCAATCCAAGGGCAATGGAATGGAATGGAATGGAATGGAGTGGAATGAAATGGAATGGAATGGAGTGGAATGGAATGGAATGGAATGGAATGGAGTAGAATGGAAATGAATGAACTGGAATGGAATTGAATGGAATGGAATAGAATGGAATTGAATGAAGTGGAATGGAATGGAATGGAATGGAATGGATTGGAATGGAATGGAATGGAATCGAATAAACTCGAGTGGAATGGAATGGAATGGAGTGGAATTGATTGGATTGTAATGGCATGGAACGGAATGGAAAAGAATGGAATTGAATCAACTGGAAAGGGATGAAATGGAATGGCATGGAATGGAATGGAATGGAATGGAATAGAACGGAATAGAATCAACTGGCATGGAATGGAATGGAATGCAATGCAATGGAAAGGAATGTAATGGAAAAAACTGGAATGGAATGGAATGGAATGGAATGGAATTTAATCAATAAGAATGGAATGGAATGAAATGGAATGGAATGGAAAGTAATTGAATCAACCGGAGTGGATTAGAATGAGATGGAATGGAATGAAATGGTAATGAATGGAATGGAATGGAATGGAATGGAATGGAATGGAATGAAATGGAATGGAATTGAATCAACCTGACTGGAATGGAATGGAATGGAATGGAATTGAATGGAGTAGAATGGAATTGATTCAACCCGAGTGGAGTGGAATGGAATGGATTGGAATGCAATGGAATTGAAGCAACTGGAATGGAATGGAATGAAATCGACTGTAATGGAATGGAAAGGAATGGATTGGAATGGAATGGAATGCAAAGGAATTGAATCAACCTGAGTGGAACGGAATGGAGTGGAATGGAATGGAATAGAATGTAATTGAATAAACCCAAGTGGAATGGAATGGAATGAAATGGTTGGAATGCAATGGAATAGAATGAAATTGTACCAATTGGAATGGAATGGAATGGAATGGAATGGAATGGTATGGAATGCAATCGAATGTAATTGAATGGAATGGAATCAACCCTAGTGGAGTGGAATGGAACGGAATGGAATTAACCGGAATGGAATGGAATGGAATGGAATGGAACACAATGGAAATGAATCAACCCGAGTGTAATGGAATGGAAGGGAATGGAATGGAATGGAATGGAATGGGAGTGAAATGCAGTAGAATGTAATTGAATTAACCCGAGTGTAATGGAATGGAATAGAAGGGAATGGAATGGAATGGAATGGAATGGAATGGAATGGAATGGAACGGAATGGAATGGAATTGAAAGGAATGCATTAGAATGTTATGGAATCCACTCTTGCAAAATGGAATGGAATTGAATGGAATGCAATAGAATGGAAGGGAATCCACTCGAGTGGAATGGAATGGAATGGAATGCAGTGAAATGCAATAGAATGGAATTGAATCAACCTGAGTGGAAATGAATGGAATGGAATGGAATGGAATGGAATGGAATGGAGTGAAACCCAATAGAATGGAAATGAATCAACCCGAATGGAATGGAATGGAATGGAATGGAATGGAATGGAATGGAATGGAATGGATTGGAATGGAAAGGAATAGAATGGAATTGAATCAACCCGAGTGGAATGGAATGGAATGGAATGGAATGGAATGAAATGAAATGGAAAAGGATGGAATTGAATCAACTGGAATGGAATGGAATGGAATGGAATCAACCAGAGTGGAATGGAATTGAATGGAATTTAAATGGAATGGAATGGAATGGAATAGAACAGAATTGAATCAACAGAAATGGAATGGAATGGAGTGCAATGGAATTGAATTAACCCGAGTGGAATGGAGTGGAATGGAATGGGATGGAATGGAATTGAATGGAATGGAATGGAATCAACCTGAGTGGAATGGATTGGAATGGAATGAAATGGAGTGATGTGGAGTTGAATGAAATGGAGTGGAGACGAATGGATTGGTTTGGAGTGGTTTGGAGTGGACTACATTGGAATGGAGTGGAGAGGAGTGTAATGGAGTGGAGGGAAGTTGAGTGAATTCGAGTGTAATGGAGTGCCATGGAGTGGAGTGGATTGGAGTGGAGTGGAATAGAGTGGAGAGGAGTGTAATGGAGTGGAGTCGAGCGGAATAGAGTGGAAAGGAATGGAGTGGATCAGAATGGAATGGAGTGGAACGGAATGGAATGGAGTGGAATCAAATGGAATGGAAGGAAATGGAGTGAAATGGAGTGGAGTGTAGTGGAATGGGATGGAATGGAGTAGAATAGAATGGAATGCAGTGGTGGGAAACAGTGGAATTGAGTGGAGAATAGTGGAATGGAATGGAGAGGAGAGGAGTGGAGTGGAGTGGAATATAATGTAATAGAGGAGAAAGGAATGGAATGGAGTGCAGTGGAATGGAATGGAGTGGAATGGAATGGAATGGAGTGCAATTGAGTTGAATGGAGTGGAATGGAGTGGAGTGTAGTGGAATATAATATAAAGTAGTGGAAAGGAGTGGAATGGAGTGGAGAAGAATGGAATGGAATGGGGTGCAATGGAGTGGAATGGAATGGAGTGAAGTGGAGTGGAATGGAATTGAATGGAGTGGAATAGAATGGAATGGAATGGAGTGGACTGGAGTGGAATGGTGTGGAGTGGTGTGGAATGGAGTGGAGTGGAATGGAGTGGAATTGGGTGGAGTGGAATGGAATGGGTTAGAGTGGAATGGAATGGAATTGAATGGAGTGGAATAGAATGGAATGGAATGGAGTGGACTGGAGTGGAATGGTGTGGAGTGGTGTGGAATGGAGTGGAGTGGAATGGAGTGGAATTGGGTGGAGTGGAATGGAATGGGTTAGAGTGGAATGGAATGGACAGGAATGGAATGGAATGTTGTGGAGTTGAATGGAGTAGAGTGGAATGGAATGCAGTGGATTGGAATGGAATGGAACTGAAAGGAATGGAATGGAGTGGAATGGGATGGAGTGGAGTAGAATGGAATGGAGTGGAGTGGAATGAAATGGAATGGAGTGGAATGGAATGCTGTTGAATAGAATTGAATTGAGTGGCATGGAGTGTAGTGGTATGGAATGTTATGGAGTGTATTGGAATACAATGGAATTGATTGGACTGGAATGCAGTGGAATGGCATGGAGTGGAGTGGAGTTGAGTGGATTGGAATGGAATGGAATGCAGTGGGATGGAATGGAATGGATTGGAATGGAATGGAGTGGAGTGGCATGGAGTAGAATGGTTTGTAGTGGACTGGAGTGGAATGGAGTGGGACGGAAAGGAATGGAGTGGATTCGAATTGACTGGAGTGGAGTGGAGCACAGTGGAATGGAGTGTAGTGGAATGTAGTGGAGTGCAGTGGAATGGAGTGGAGTGGAGTGGAATGGAATTGACTGGTGTGGAGTTGAAAGGAGTGGAGTGGAATGTAATGAAATGGAGTGGAGTGGAATGCAGTGGATTGGAGTGGAATGGATTTCAGTGGAGTGTAATGGAGTGGAGAGGAGTGGAATGGAGTGTAGTGTAGTGGAGTGCAGGAGAAGTAAGTGGACTGGAATGGAGTGGAGTGGAGTGGAATGGAAAGAAGTAGAGTGGAGTTTAATGGAGTGGAGTGGAGTGAAAAGGAATGGAGTGGACTGGAATGGAGTAGATTGGAGTGGAATGGAGTGGAGTGAGAGTAATGGAGTGGAGAGTAATGGAGTGGAGAGGAGTGGAATGGAGTGGAGTCGAGTGGAGTGGAGTGGAATGGATTGGAGTGGAATAGAATGGAATAGAATAGACTGAAGTGGAGTGGAAGGAATGGAATGGAATGCCAGGGAGTGGAATGGAATGGAATGGAATGCCATGGAATGGAATGGAATGCCATGGAATGGAATGGAATGCCATGGAATGGAATGGAATGGAGTTCAATGGACTGGAGTGGAATGGAATGGAAAGAAATGGCAGGGAATGGAATGGAATGGAGTGTAGGGCAGTGGAGTGGATTAGAATGGAGAGGAATGAAATGGAGTGGAAAGGAGTAGAAAGTAGAGGAGTGGAATAGAATGTAGTGGAGTGTAATAGAAAGCACTGGGACGGAATGGAATGGAATGGAGTGGAGTGGAATGGAGGGCAGTGGAATGGAGTGGAGTGGAGTGTAATGGATTGGAGTGGAATGGATTGGAATGGAATAGAGTGGAATGAAATGGAGTGGAGAGGAATGGAGTGAAGTGGAATGGAAAGGAGTTAAGTGGAGTGGAATGGAGTGGAGTGGAATGGAGTGGAGTGCAGTGGAGTGGTGTGGAATTGAAAGGAGTGGAGTAGAATGCAATGGAATTTAATGGAGTGGAATGGAATAGAGTGGGGTGGATTGGAATGGTGTGGAATGGAATGGATTGGAATGGAATGGACTAGAGTGGAGTGCAGTGGAGTGGAGATGAGTGGAATATGGTCGAGGGGAGTGGAGTGGACCGGAGTGGAATGGAATGTAGTGGAATGGAGTGGAGTGAAGTGGAGTGGAATGGAATGGAAAGCAGTGGAATGGAATGGAAATCAGTGGAATGGAATGGAATGGAGTGGAATGGAGTGGAATTGAGTGGAGTGGAATTGAGTGGAGTGGAATTAAATGGGTTAGAGTGGAATGGAATGAACAGGAATGTAATGGAATGTTGTGGAGTTGAATGAAGTGGAGTGGAATGGAGTGGAGTGTAATGGAACGGAATGGAGTGGAATGGAATGGATTGTTATGGAGTGGAGTGGAATGGAAAGGAATGGAATGGAATGGATTGGAGTGGACTGGAGTGGATTGGAGTAGAATGGAATGCAATGGAGTGGACTGGAGTAGATTGGAGAGGCATGGTGTGGAATGGAATAGAGTGGAATGGAATGGAATGGCCTGAGATGGAATGGAATGGAGTGGAGTGGAGTGGAGTGGAATGGAGTGGAATGGAGTGGAATAGAGTGGAGGGGAATAGAATGGAGTGGAGTGGAGTGGAAAGGAGTGGAGTGGAGTGGGCTGCTGTGGAATGGAGTGGAGTGGAGTGAAATGGAATAGAATGTAGTGGAATGGAATGGAGTGGATTGGATTGGAATAGAGTGGAATGGAATGGATTGGAATGGAATGGAATAGAGTGGTGTGTAGTGGAGTGGAGAGGAGTGGAATGGAGTTGAGTTGAGTGGACTGCAGTGGAATGGAATGGATTGGAATGGAGTGGATTGGAATGGATTGGAATCAAATGGAAAGGAGTGGAGTGCAGTGGTGTGGAGTGGATTGGAGTGGAGTGGAGGGGAATGGAGTGGATTGGAGTGGGGTGGAGGGGAATGGAGTGGAGTGGAGTGGAATGGATTGGAATGGAATGGAGTTGAATGGATTGGAATGGAGTTGAGTGGAATAGAATGCAGTGGAATGGAATGGAATGGAATGGAAGGGAGTGGAATGGAGTGGAGTGGAATGGAATGCAGTGGAATGGAATTGAATGGAGTGGCATCGAGTGGAATGGAGTGTAGTGGTTTGGAATGTAATGGAGTTGATTGGAATGCAATGGAATTGACAGGAGTGAAATGGAGTGGAATGGGGTGGAGTGGAGTTGAGTGGATTGGAATGGAATGGAATGCAGTGAGATGGAATGGAATGGATTGGGATCAAATGGAGTGGAGGGGCATGGAGTAGAATGGTGTGTATTGGAATGGAGTGGAGTGGAGGGAGACGCAAAGGAATGGATTGGATTGGAATTGACTGGAGTGGAATGAAGCAGAGTGGAATGGAGTGTAGTGGTATGGAGTGGAGTGCAGTGGAATGGAGTGGAGTGGAGTGGAATGGAATGGAGTGGATTGGGGTTGAAAGGAGTGGAGTGGAGTTGAATGTAATGGAGTGGAGTGGAATGGAGTGGATTGGAGTGGAATGGGTTTTAGTGGAGTGGAATGGAGTGGAGTGAATGGAGTGCAGTAGAAAGAAGTGGAGTGGAATGGAGTGGAATGGAAAGTAGTAGAGTGGAGTTGAATGGAGTGGAGTGGAGTAAAATGGAATGGAGTAGATTTGAGTGGAATGGAGTGGAGTGGGAGGAATGGAGTGGACAGGAGTGGAATGGAGTGGAGTCGAACGGAGTGGAGCTGAATGGAGTGGAGTTATTGGAGCAGAATGGATTGGAGTGGAGTGGAATGGAATGGAAAGGAATGCAGTGGAATGGAAAGGAAAGGAATAGAAAGGAATGGAGTGGTGTGGAATGGAGTAGAATTGAATGGAGTGGAGTGGAATGCAGTAGAGTGGAGACGACTGGAATTGAATGGAGTTTAATGGAGTGGAATGGAGTGGAGCGAAATGGAATAGAGTTGAGTGGAATGTAATGTCCTGGAGTGGAATGGAGTGGAGTTGAGTGGAGTGGAATGAAATGAAATGGAGTTGAATGGAATTGAATGGAATGGAGTGGAGTGGAGTGGAGAGTAGTGGAGTGTTGTGGAGTGGGGTTAAATAGAATGGAGTGGAACAGAGTGGAATGGAGTGGAGGGGAATGGAATGGATTAGTGTGGGCTGGAATGGACTAGAAAGGAATGGAATTTAATGGAATGGAGTGGAGTGTAGTGGAGTGGAGAGTAGTGGAGTGTTGTGGAGTGGGGTTAAATAGAATGGAGTGGAATAGAGTGGAAAGGAGTGGAGGGGAATGGAATTTATTAGAGTGGGCTGGAATGGACTAGAAAGAAATGGAATGGAATGGAATGGATTTGAATGGATTGAAATGGAATGGAATGGAATGGAATGGAATGGAATGGAATGGAACGGAATGGAGTAGAGTTGAATGGAGTGGAGTGTAATGAAATTGAGTGGAGTGGAATGGAGTGGAGTGGAATGGAGGGGATTGGAGTGGTTTGGAGTGGAGTGGAGTGGAATGGAGTGGAGAGGAGTGTAAAGGAGTGGATTGGAGTGGAGTGGAATGGAGTGTCATGGAGTGGAGTGGATGGGAGTGGATTGGAGTGAAGTGGAATGGAGTAGAGAGGACTGTAATGGAGTGGAATGGAGTGGAGAGGAGTGTAATGGAGTGGTATGGAATGCAATAAAGTGGAAAGGATTGGAGTGGAATGGAATGGAATGGAGTGGAATCAAATGGAATGGAAGGGAATGGAGTGGAATGGAATGGAATGCAGTGGTGTGTAATAGTGGAATTGAGTGGAGAGTAGTGGAAAGCAATGGAGTGGAGTGGAGAGGAGTGGAGTGGAATATAACATAATTGAGTAGAAAGGAGTGGAATGGAGTGGAGTCGAATGGATTGGAGTGGAGTGGAATGGAATGGAGTGGAGTCAAATGGAATGGAAGGGAATGGAGTGGAATGGAATGGAATGCAGTGGTGTGTAATAGTGGAATTGAGTGGACAGTAGTGGAAAGCAATGGAGTGGAGTGGAGAGGAGTGGAGTGGAATATAACATAATTGAGTAGAAAGGAGTGGAATGGAGTGGAGTGGAATGGAATGGAGTGGAATGGAATGGAATGGAGTGCAATGGAGTGGAATGGAGTGGAATGGACTGGAGTGGAGTGGAATATAATATAATGCAGTGGAAAGGAGTGGAATGGAGTGGAGTGGAATGGAATGGAATGCAGTGGAATGGAGTGTAATGGAGTGGAATGGAATGGAGTGGAATGGAATGGAATGGAGTGGACAGGAGTGGAATGGTGTGGTGTGGAGTTGAACTGAATCGAGTGGAATGGAGTGTAATTGAGTGGAGTGGAATGGAATGGAGTAGTGTGGAATGGAATGGACAGGAATGGAATGTCGTGGAGTGGAATGGAGTGGCATGGGGTGAAGTTTAATGGTATGGAATGTAATGGAATGGAATGGAATGCAGTGGAATGGAATGGAATCGAATCGAATCGAATGGAATGGAGTGGAGTAGATTGGAGTGGAGTGGAGCGGAATGCAATGGAGTGGAGTAGAGTGCATTGGAGTGGCATGGAGTGGAATGGAAAGGAGTTGAGAGGAATGGAGTGGAATGGAATAGAGTGGAATGGCATGGAATGGCCTGGGTTGAAATAGATTGGAGTGGAGAGGAGTGGAATGGAGTGGAGTGGAGTGGATTGGAGTGGAGTGGAGTGGAGTGGTGTGGAATGGAGTGCAGTGGTGTGGAGTGAAATGGAATTGAATGGAGTGGAATGGAATGGAGTGGAGTGTATTGGAATAGAGTGGAATGGAATGGATTGAAATGGAATGGAATGGAGTGGTGTGTGTTGGAGTGGCGAGGAGTGGAATGGAGTTGAGTGGAGTGGAGTTGACTGGAGTGGAATGGAATGGAGTGGAATAGAATGGAATGGAATAATTTGGAGTGGAGTGGAATGGAATGAAGTGGAGTGGAACGGAATGGAGCGGAATGGAAGGGAATGTAATGGAATTTTGTCTAGTGGATTGGAATGGAATGGAATGGAATGGAATGGAGTGGAATGAAATGGAATGCCATGGAATTCAATGGCGTGGAATGAAGTGGCGTGGAATGGAATGGAAAGCAATGGCATGGAATAGAATGGAATGGAATGGACGGCAGTGGAGTGGAGTGGAATGAAAGGAGTGGAATAGATTGGTAAAAAGGGTAGTGGAATAGAATGTAGTGGAGTGCAATGGAATGCAGTGGAACGTAAAGGAATGGAATGGAATGGGGTGGAATGGATTGTAGTGAAATGGAGTGCAGTGGAGTGGAATGGAATGGAGTGAAAGGGAGTGGAATGGAATGGAGGGGAATGGAGTGGAATGGAGTGAAGTGGAGTGGAATGGAATGGAATGGAATGGTGTGGAATGGAATGGAATGGAATGGAATGGAGTGGAATGGAATGCAGTGGTGTGTAATGGAGTGGAATTGAGTGGAGTGTAGTGGAATGGAATGGAGTGGAGTGGAGTGGAATGGAATATATTGGAGTGGGAAGGAGTGGAATGGATTGGAGTGGAATTGAATGGAGTGGAATGGAATGGAATGGAGTGGAATAGAGTGTAATGGAGGGGAGTGGAATGGAATGGAATGGAATGGAGTGGAGTGGTGTGGTGTGGATTGGAACTGAATCGAGTGGAATGGAGTGTAATTGAGTGTAGTGGAATGGAATGGAGTAGTGTGGAATGGAGTGGACAGTAATGGAATGGAATGGAATGTCATGGAGTTGAATGGAGTGGAGTGGAATGGAGTGGCATGGGGTGAAAAGTAATGGTATGGAATGGAGTGGAATGGAATGTAATGGAATGGAGTGGAATGTAATGGAATGTAATGGAATGGAGTGGAATGGAATCAAATGGAATGGAGTGGAGTGGAGTGGAGCGGAATGCAATGGAATGGAGTAGAGTGGATTGGAGTGGCGTGGAGTGGAATGCAGTGGAGTCGAGAGGAATGGAGTGGAATGGAATAGAGTGAAATAGAATGGAATGGCCTGGGTTGGAATGGATTGGAGTGGAGTGCAGTGGAGTGGAATGGAGTAGAGTGGAGTGTATTGGAGTGGAGTGGAATGGAATGGAGTGGAGTGGAGTGGTGTGGAATGGAGTGGAGTGGAGTGGTGTGGAATGGAGTGGAGTGGAGTGAAATGGAATTGAATGGAGTGGAATGGAATGGAGTGGAGTGTATTGGAATAGAATGGAATGGATTGGAATGGAATGGAATGGATTGGAATGGAATGGAATGGAGTGGTGTGTATTGGAGTGTAGAGTAGTGGAATGGAGTGGAGTGGAGTGGACTGGAGTGGAACGGAATGTAGTGGAATTGATTGTAATGGAGTAGAATGGAATGGATTGGAATGGAATGGAATGCAGTGGAATGCAGTGGAGTGGAGTGGAGTGGAATGGAGTGGAGTGGAGTGGAATGGAGTGGAATGGAATGGAGTGGAATGAAGTGGACTGGAATGGAATGGAGTGGAATGGAGTGGTGTGGAATGGAATGGAGTGGAATGGAGTGCAGTGGAGTGGATTGGAGTTGAGACGATTGGAGTGGAATGGAATGGAATGGAATAGAATGGAATGTAATGGGATATAATGGTGAAATGAAATGTGAGCTGAGATTGTGCCACTGCACTCCGTCCTGGGTGACAGAGTGAGATCCTGTCTAAGGAAAGGAATTGAAGGGATTAGAGTGGAATGGAATGGAATGGAATGAAAATGAATGGAATGGAATGGAGTGTAGTGGTTTGGAGAGGAGTGGATTGGAGTGGAATGAAGAGGAATGGAATGGAATGGAATGGATTTGAGTGTAGTGGTTTGGAGAGGAGTGGATTGGAGTGGAATGAAGAGGAATGGAATGGAATGTAATGGAAAGGAATGCAGTGGAGGAGAGTGGAGTAGAGTGGTTTGGAATAGAATGAAATGGAATTGAATTTAATGAAATGGAATGGAATTGAATGGAATGGACTGGAGTGGAATGGAAGGAAACGGTCAAATGAAATGTGGGCTGAGATTGTGCCACTGCACTCCAGCCTGGGTGATGGAGTGAGATCCTGACGAAATAAAATGGAATGGAATGGATTGGAAAGAAATGGAATGGAATGGAATGGAATGGAATGGAATGGAATGGAGTGTATTGGACTGGAGTGGAGCGGAATGGAGTGAAGTAGAATGGAAGGGAGTGGAAAGGAATGGAATGGAATGAAGTGGAATGGAATGGAATGGAATGGAATGCAGTGGAGTGGAGTGAAGTGGAGTGCAGAGTTCCTCAATAAAATACTATCAAACCGAATCCAGCAGCAAATCAAAAAGCTTATCCACCATGATCAAATCTGCTGCATCCCTGGGATGCAAGGCTGGCTCAACATACACAAATCAATAAATATAATCCATCATATAAACAGAACCAACGACAAAAAATATATGATTATCTCAATAGATGCAGAAAAGGCCTTTGAGAATATTCAACAACTTTCATGCTAAAAACTCTCAATAAATTAGATATTGATGGGACATATCTCAAAATAATAAGAGCTATTTATGACAAACCCACAGCCAATATCATACTTAATGGGCAAAACCTGGAAGCATTCCCTTTGAAAATCTCAGTTACGTTTCTTTTGGATATGTGTGTGAGGAAAGGATACCTACAAACTACCCTTTTAGTTAAATGCCAAATACAATAAATATTAATACCTACAGTCCTCATGTTGTACATTATATCCCTCAACGTGTTAATTCTACATATCTACAACTTTGCATTCTTTGAATTCTGTATCTCCATTTTCTCTTCTCACCCCCAGCCCCTGGTAACCACTGTTTTATACTCTATCTCTGTGTATTTAAGTTTTTGTTGTTTTTGTCCTGAGAAGTTTGTTGGGACTTTCAGCTAGGAGATAATATGTTCTGAGTCTTGGGTATCTCAAATGATAGCAGGTAAGAAGTTTTACTTGTCTGGAGAGCAGAGTGCCAGTGCATAATTTTATGCAGAAGAGGGAATAAAGAGAATTCGCTACAATTTGAATCAGAAATATGGCTCATATTTTTACGTACAACAATCTCTAAGGCTTCTTGGAAAGGAACTAGCTGCCTGATTTTTTTTTTCATTTGAATCCACTAATACATGAAGAGGATGATTCTCCCATACCAATCACGAGAATGATATCTGTAGAATCAAAAGTTGAAATCCTATTATCCTAGAACTTTTTTCAGAAAACTTGAACATGCATTGAAATGTCATGCTGGTCATATATTTTATAGCAATGAGGAATTTACTTATTATGTACTTTAGCTTTTTAATGCTTTCCCTGCCACCAGAAATGTTTCTTTTGAATCCAATATGGTCCTCAGGGTTTAAGAATGTTAAGGAATGTATAGGGGTTTCTTTCTTCTTCTTCTTTTTTTTTTTTGTCAAGCTATTGTAAATTTTAACTTTACCTGTTTGGGTATGTAGTTACTATTTGTTTGGACTCTCATACCAGAAAAACAAATCATAGTGAATTTTACATGTACGGAGTCTACATTAATCTGTACAAACTGACAAGTTTAGAATATCAAAGACAACATTGTAAAAATAAAGTGATATTTTGTCTGGTCTATCTCCTTGCAAATAAAACAACAATATATTCTGTATTATTATGAAATATAAGAGCTTGAAAATTTTTCAAGTGCCTTGTATAGAATGGCCTTCGAATTCAAGGTATAAACTACAACAAAACACTTTCGAGATCTAGTTTGATTGAAGAGTGCATTCTTACTCATTTATATATTCTCTGCAATTTCTGATTCAAGATATTTCACAAATCTAAAGGAAAGCCAAAATAGGATAATAATTACAAAACAAAATAAAAAGTAATTGAGGAAGATAACTGAGCAACTTATTCTTGACAACTAGCTTTTTAACACACAGAAAAGTGCACTAAAAATACTGCCTAGTTGTTTAAGGTAAGCTGAGATCTGACTGTATCCCCTAAGTGAGTGTAATAAAGAAAAAATTACCTTTGAGGGAGCACAGTGGTTAAATTTAAAAGATTTATTGTTTAACCTCAGGAAGACTTTCAGTAACTTTTTAGAAAATGTATACATTTAATGGAAGACATGCTATGCTTCTTGTAAGAATTTGTTCCAAGTCACTGTGTATAATTAATGGCTTGTCTACATATTTTTTCAATAAAACTGTTCATGCAGAACTTTAAGTATGCACTTTCAGTACCAGAATGAATGCATCTTTGTGAAGATACCATTTATGTACCATAACATCCAAAGCATAATGAGGAGATTTTGATACACTGAAGATTTAGAACTGAGTTGGAAAACAAAACTTCAACATACTGTCTTGTCAGCACAAAGCAAATAAATTCATCACTGTCAGTTGAGATTTAAATTCACAAACTTATAAGCAATAAAATCAAAGTAATTTTATTATAAGTGTTTTGACACCAGATTATATGGGGTAAATAATTTACTTTCTAATCAAGCAATTGATATATATAAACCTGAAATAGAGAGTTTTGCCTTTTAATTAGATACATTGTTAAACAAAGAATGGTTGAAGCAGCAGTTGAGAATTATCTTTTTCTCTTTTTGCTGTTCTTACAAGGACAGTTTCTAGAATTGTTTTCAAAACAATAGAACAGAAAATTTCACTTACTCAATTTAACTTTTGTTAAAGTACTTTGCCAAAATTAGCAAACTATGAAAGGAAAGTTTGCCTTTTCAATATATATGTAAGTGGCAAGTAAAAGTTGTTCTTAAATCACGTGATCTCATAGAAATAACATGGGACAAAAAGAGTTCTGAAGGTGTTCAGGAAATGCCAGTCCTAAATGGATTGCTTTGGTGTACTGATTACATCGAACTGAAAATATTTGAAAAACAACAAATGCGGGACATGCTTTCGCTGCACTCCCTTTACGTTCCTCAAGAGAGATCCTCCAAAAGGAACTTTCAATACCGGAATGAATGTATTTTTGTAAAGATACCATTTATCTACCATAACATCCAAAGCATGATGAGGAGATTTTTATATACTGCAGATTTAGAACTGAATTGGAAAACAAAGCTTCAAGATACTGTCTTGTCAGCACAAAGACATTCATCTCCTTCCTAGGAGTTTCATCAGCCAGGGAAAATTGACTCCTCATATCACAGGAGACAAGACTAAGGGTCCATACCACACCAAGACAGACTGCCACAAACTATCATCTATTGTCCTAAGGGTCTGGTCATCTTTCCCAAAAGTCATTTGCTCCCCCCTAAGTTTCCTACATTCTTCCTCCTGCCTTCCCTATAAGCTCCCAAATCTCACTGGGGTTTTTTCTTGCTGGTGTTTTGTTTGTTTGTTTGTTGTTTTGTTTTTGATTCCACTTTTCTTTCCTGTGATTCACCCATGCGTGTAATAAATGTGTATACCTTTTCTTCTTTTGACATGCCTGTTATACATTTATTTCATAGACTCAGTTATCATACCTTCACAGGGTAGAGGGAAAGTTCTCCAAGTCCTACAGTTCCAAAAGAAAATAGCTAGTAACTGCAAATTCAAAAGTCATATAAACTTAGAGACAAAGTTAACTTCTTATACGATATGTTCAGAAAGAAGAGGTGTGTTGCACACCAAGGGATATTTCCCTGGTCTTAGCTCCTAAGTTTCTCAGAGAAGAAGCAGTTACTACTACAGAAGTTAAACACCTGACTCCCAAATTATAAAAGCCTAAGTGTTGATTTTAAATCATTAATTGTCACCTGTGAATCATAAAGTCTGAACTCTTTAAATTGCAAACACACATATAAAAGGGATTCTTATACAAGGATCCATGAGTGGAACTGCAAAGTTTTGTCAAAATCTGTATATATGTTTTCTTTTTAAGGATCATAGATTTCAATATATGTTAAAAGATATCTGGAGCCAGTAAAGATTAATAACCATTTTCAGTTTCGTGCTGAAATTGGCAAATCATGGCTTTTCTCCCTCCAATACACCCCCTCCCGCCCCAGCACACCACTGGTTAATCTTTATTTTCAGGAGAGAAAAAGATGTTTCATACTAATAAAGGTAAATTATACACTTGTTTGTTTTATACTTTTCCGCCTCTTAAGCTTCATCGTGTTTTAATAATATATAATTGAATACATTAACATTTAGATGTTAGTAAACTAATAACAAATGTTCATTATTTCTCTTGAGTAGAGGAATACAAATTTTGCACCCATTGTTGTATAGAATGATTTTAAAATGTCATTCAATCCCTTAGAAGTTTAAGATTTTTTTCCAAGAATTTATATATAAAATTTTTACTTAGAAACAGATAGCTCACAAAAAGTATGGGTTTTTTTTTTCTATTATAACTAAACTATTCCACTCACCAAGATGCTGAGACATCCTACTTTCTGGTATTTTGAAATGAAAACAAAACACAAGAATGTGATGATGAAGCAAGTGAAAATTAAAAGGGTACAGACTTTAGAAGTATCATAAGCTAAAAATAAAGTGAAACAATTCTGTAAAGGAACCAAAAGCCCAGGCAGATATAATACAGTAAATTATGAGAAGCTAAAAAAATGAGGGGGTGACAAACAATAAAGTGAGAGTCTCTGATAAAGCCAAAACTATTTGAATGGCAGTCAACAAAACAGAAGAAAAAAATGACACTCATAACAAGGCAGAACTATGGAAATGCATCCCCGGGGGTAAGATAATAGAGTTGTGAATTAGTGGAGGCGAATCACCAATACTGGCCAACTAAAGCCCGCTAACATAATTCAAAGGATGGAGAAATTCTGTAGCTGAAGATAAAAAGTCTGAAATATATTATGGTATAGTCAAATGAGTGTCATTTCTAATATACACACTTATTTTTCAAGAGTTGATAATATGAAGTAAAAATTTAGTATGCAAAGTTCAAATTTTCCACTTGTTGAGTAATTCATTTTTATTAAATATTTTCCAACAATTAAACTAAAGTGGTACCAGAACAGAGTAGACATTCTGAGCTTTCACTTTACAAAAGCTACACATAAATCTACATACTTTTTAAGGGTATAAACAAAGTCAGAGCCTGTGTGATATTTCAATAAACAATTGGAGAAAATTTATCTTTAAGAATAGATTATATACATATTGACCTCTTTGAGATCCTTATTTTTTTCTTGTTTGTGTGTGTGTGGACATATGTTTTCATTTCTTTTTTTAAATTATTATTATTATACATTAAGTTTTAGGGTACATGTGCAGAACGTGCAGGTTTGTTACATACATATACATGTGCCATGCTGTTGTGCTGCACCCATTAACTCGTCATTTAACATTAGGTATATCTTCTAATGCTATCCCTCCCCCCTCTCCCCACCCCACAACAGTCCCCAGTGTGTGATGTTCCCCTTCCTGTGTCCATGTGTTCTCATTGTTCAATTCCCACCTATGAGTGAGAACACGTGCTGTTTGGTTTTTTGTCCTTGTGATAGTTTGCTGAGAATGATGGTTTCCAGCTTCATCCATGTCCCTACAAAGGACATGAACTCATCATTTTTTATGGCTGCATAGTATTCCATGGTGTATATGTGCCACATTTTCTTAGTCCAGTCTATCATTGTTGGACATTTGGGTTGGTTCCAAGTCTTTGCTATTGTGAATAGTGCCACAATAAACATACGTGTGCATGTGTCTTTAGAGCAGCATGATTTATAGTCCTTTGGGTATATACCCAGTAATGGAATGGCTGGGTCAAATGGTATTTATAGTTCTAGATCCCTGAGGAATCGCCACACCGACTTCCACAATGTTTGAACTAGTTTACAGTCCCATCAACAGTGTAAAAGTGTTCCTATTTCTCCACATCCTCTCCAGCACCTGTTGTTTCCTGACTTTTTAATGATCGCCATTCTAACTGGTGTGAGATGGTATCTCATTGTGGTTTTGGTTTGCATTTCTCTGATGGCCAGTGATGGTGAGCAGTTTTTCATGTGTTTTTTGGCTGCATAAATGTCCTCTTTTGAGAAGTTTCTGTTCATATCCTTCGCCCACTTTTTGATGGGGTTGCTTTTTTCTTGTAAATTTGTTGGAGTTTATTGTAGATTCTGGATATTTGCCCTTTGTCAGATGAGTAGATTGCAAAACTTTTCTCCCATTCTGTAGATTGCCTGTTCACTCTGATGGTGCTTTCTTTTGCTGTGCACAAGCTCTTTCGTTTAATTAGATCCCATTTATCAATTTTGTCTTTTGTTGCCATTGCTTTTGGTGTTTTAGACATGAAGTCCCTGCCCATGCCTATGTCCCGAATGGTATAGCCTCGTTTTTTTCTAGGGTTTTTTATGGTTTTAGGCCTAACATGTAAGTCTTTAATCCATCTTGAATTAATTTTTGTATAAGGTGTAAGGAAGGGATCCAGTTTCAGCTTTCTACATATGGCTAGCCAGTTTTCCCAGAACCATTTATTAAATAGGGAATCCTTTCCCTAGTTCTTGTTTTTGTCAGGTTTGTCAAAGATCAGATAGTTGTAGACATGTGGCATTATTTCTGAGGGCTCTGTTCTGTTCCATTGGCCTCTATCTCTCTTTTGGTACAAGTACCATGCTGTTTGGGTCACTGTAGCCTTGTAGTATAGTTTGAAGTCAGGCAGCATGGTTCCTCCAGCTTTGTTCTTTTGGCTTAGGATTGACTTGGCAATGCAGGCTCTTTTTTCATTCCATATGAACTTTAAAGTAGTTTTTTCCAATTCTGTGAAGAAAGTCATTGGTAGCTTGATGGGGATGGCATTGAATCTATAAATTACCTTGGGCAGTATGGCCATTTTCACAATATTGATTCTTGCTACCCATGAGCATGGAAGGTTCTTACATTTGTTTGTATCTTATTTCATTGAGCAGTGGTTTGTAGTTCTCCTTGAAGAGGTCTTTCACATCCCTTGTAAGTTGGATTTCTAGGTATTTTATTCTCTTTGAAGCAATTGAGATCCTTATTGTGAGAGTCAGTTCAGAATCTGGGGTTTTGTTTTGTGTTGTTTTGTTTTGTTTTGTTTTGTTCTGAGATGGAGTCTCTCTCTGTTACCAGGCTGGAGTACAGTGGCACAGTCGCGGCTCATGCAACCTCTGCCTCCCAGGTCCAAGTGATTCTCCTGCCTCAGCCTCCCAAGTAGCTGGGACTACAGGCACGTGCCACAATGCCCAGCTAACTTTTGTTTTTTTTTTATTAGAGATGGGGTTTCGCCATGTTGGCCAGGATGGTCCCGATCTGTTGACCTTGTGATTTGCCTGCCTCAGCCTCTCAAAGTGCTGGGATCACAGACGTGAGCCACTGTGCCCAGCCCAGAATCTGGGTTTTAACCAGATTTGCCATTATAAAATGAAATGAAATGAAAACCACCTGTCAATATCTGTAGCAGTGTTATTGTTGGGGAGCATGCACGTTTGTTTGAGCTTATTTATACATACAGAGCTGTTTAGCTTAATATTTAAATTGAAAATTTTTAGTATTTTTAGAATGTTTTAGATACTTTGATGAATAAATTTTGTGTTAACAAACTACTATTAAAAAAATTATACGTTATATATTTCTGAACACATTGGCAGATGTAAATGACAAAGTTATATTCACACAATCAGTTTTTCTTGCACAGAATTGACATTTTGTCAAAAAGTTAAAATCTTTGAAGTGTATTTTCTGTCCTCATCTTTCCCCTTTTGAGCATTTTTCCCCCGGGGTTGGTTATAAAATGTTCCCTAACTTCAGGCATCTGATTAAATTTTGGGTTTTCTCCCTTCCTACCAACTCATATGGATTGGTAACGACCTGATAGAAGACAATTGCCAAAAATCAATCAAATATATTTTAAATTAAACTTCTCCAAGATAATACTCATATTAATCCTTCTTTAATTGCTGAGTGAGGAATAATTGTTCACTGACCCTTAAAATCCTAAAACTTAATCAGCTCACTGGAGTGGATGAATGTATATTTGTCCAGATGAGAATGCTTAAGGTCTACTTCAAGGAGTTCATAATAGTAAACATGTCCTTTTCTTCCATCAGAAGCTTCATCCTGGATCTTTTCATCCTTATTTATCTACTAGCTCTCCTTCTCCAAATACACTGACTTGGAACCCCAGTTTCAGTGGTGGACTGCATGGATTTGATTCTAAGCTATGCTATAATGAGAAAGTAGCTGTAACCCTATTCTCATTTTCTTCACATGTAATATAGAAATCATCATCAGACAATATACAGATAGGGGCAAGTTATTTCACAGATAATAATAGGTGAAAATGGAGAGTATGTGGGTGTAGACATGGCAAAGTGAGTTTAAATGGTTTCAGGAGTCTGTGGAAGTTGCCTTTGGGTGATTCAATGTTCTCAGGGAAGCATAACCAAAAAGACATTGAAGATTTCTGGGGAAGTGTTAGGGATTAGAGACAGAATAAGATACAAAATTAGGTAAATTAGAGAGTGAATAGTTTGGAGCGTATGTAGTATGATTGATTGATAGGCAGCACTGAGATTCTCATTTTCAAGTGGGATATTTTTCAATTTGATCCATATAGCTAGTTGCTCAAATATATGTGGGGATTTGGTGGAAATTTGGATCTAACCAGGGTTATTTTTCTGGTTAGATTCAGCAAAGTGAAAGAGAAACAAGGAAGTTGAAGTTTCCTGGGAATGGTTGGCCATGGAATTTAGGCAGGAGAACAGGAAATAGAGTACATCAAGTTGGTAAGGGTCATTGCGAATATGATAAAATAATAGTTTGGAGGTCTCAGAGAGATTGAAAAATTTTATGTCAGCGTATGAAAGGGAATGATTAAAGGAGGAGCTCAGAGAATGGGATGAATGAAATTATGACTACAGAGAAGTTGCTATTATAAGTAACGACGATGCTTCACACAGTCCGTCTGGAAGTGTGGTCCCTGTGCTAGCAACATCAGCATCACCTGGGAACTTACTAGAACTGCACATTCTCAGGTTACACCCCCAGATCTACCAAATCTGAAATTCCAATAGCAGGCCTCAGCAATCTCTTATTGTAACACAACTGTAGGCAATTTTGAGGCACACAGTAGTTAGCACAACTGGTCTAGGGTATGTCCTATTTGGTCTTCCTCCCCAGTTCACAGTACAGAGCTCCTAAAACTTGAAATTTCCTGATAGAGATGAGAGGACCATCCTTTACTAGTCATAAGTCCCTCTTAGCCATACCTGAGTTTATGCTATTGACATGACATGAGTGGTGGCTGGAGACCCGTATAGCTTCAGGGTGGGTGCTGGACATCAGAAACATGAAGGCATAACTAGATGGTTGAAACTGTCAGCCCTCTCCTCCATCACCTCTGAGGTGCTGGGAGGGTGATACAGTGACATACTTAGAGGTCATATGGCAGCTTTGTGCCCCTTTTCACCATACCTGGCCCTGTGTCTCTCTTCTATTTGACAGTTCCTGATTTGTATCAGACAGTAACTGTAAGCAAAGTGCTTTCTTGGGTTCTGTGCGCCATCTTAGCAAATTATAGAACCTGGGGAAGGAATCCATGGAAGTCCTAATTTATAGACAGTTGGTCAGGAGTATGGGAGGCCCACAACTCCTCTCTAATGGTGGGGGTGCAGTCTTGTGGGCCTGAACCCTGAACTTTTGGGATCTGATGCTATCTCCAGATAGATAGTCTCAGGATTGAATTGAATTGTAGGACACCATTTGGTGTCCTGAGAGTTGAAGAATTGATTGGGGTGAGACTAAATCCACAAATTTGATCTCAGAAGTTTGAGTAGAAATAATTCTGTTGGAAAACATTATCATTAGATCAAAGGTGTTCATAGAACTGAGAGATCAAAATGGCAAAGAGTCATCTATGATTACACATTGTTGACATAAACTAGAATTAAGACAAGAGTATGTCAAAGAGAGTTACATTGAGCCAGGGATAAAAATAGTCAATCAATTGATTGATTAGAATTTAGTAAATGCCATTTTTTAAAAAATTAATCTTTACTTAATTAATGGAGATACTTATCTCCATTTTGACTTTAAATTTATAATTAAAAAATTGCAATTTTATCTACTTTCCATAAAAGGAAACTGAAAAGCAATAGTAAAATGCTTCGACAGAAAATCTAACCTTCTTATTCCCAAGACGAAGAATGGCCAACTACCTTAAGCACAAAGTTAGAAAAACTTTCATAATTTTTTACGTTGCCATATTTTATAGCTTTGAACAAGTTGAATTGTTAACTAGACCGCCCAGAGAATGGAGCCATCTAATATAATTTCCTTACTATTTAGGTAAGATTTTGTTGTTGAAAATCTTAATCATTTTTAATGACCCTGTTTTCAGAGCCTGATATTAATGATTCGTGAAACTCATTAAATGTAGTTATGCATCTGATTTGAAAATCTTGAGGGAGATTTTTGGTCAGATATGCATAGCAAATCTATGTCACTAGACATATGTCCCTGCTACCCATGTCACAACCTTTATGTCTACTCTTGAATTGAGGTTTTGCTACGTTTTATTTTTGAGGTTTAAGAATTATTCGTTTAGGTATCTGGGTGCAGTACACCAGCATGGCACATGTATACATGTGTAACTAATCTGCACAATGTGCACATGTACCCTAAAACTTAAAGTATAATGATAAAAATAAAATAAAATAAAATAAAATAAAAAAAGAATTATTCATTTAACTGACAGAAAATTGTATTTCTCTTGTTAGAATAGAGCCCAATTTATCTTTTCTATTTTTCATGGAGACATGAAAGGATGTGAATTTGGAATCAGAGAAACCTGAGTTCCACCATGCTTTCTTCCTCTTGCAATCCATGAAATCCACAGTGGGTTAGTGGATATTACAAAACCTCTGGTCCCACCTTATTAAGATGGAAAAAAATAATACTAATTGAAAGAATGAATGTGATAATGAGAAGAAATGGCATCAATAATGTTTCTGGAACACAGTAAGTTCTAACAAATGCTAGTTCTTTTCTTTCATTATTCAAAATCTAAATAGAAGCCAGGTGGTAATTCCAAGATAATAGTATGAAGACAAAAAAAAAAAGTTTGTTAACTGACCTTCAACCATTGAGGCCTTATCTTATAGAAAGCAAAATTAACAAATATTTTCTCCCTTCTACAAATGTACACCCTCTGAGAAAGAGAGACAGTGTTCCAATCAAGACGATGAAAGTATTCTGGGCACACATAGGAAGGGAAGAAGAATAAGAGAGAACCTTTAAAAAGACAATTTTAGATAGGCACCCTATTTTTACCGGCAATAACATTTTTTAGAACTTACGGCATACAAAATAGACCTTAAATGGACTCAGTGCTGAGAAATTTTTATAAGGGTGCTTTATTTTCTTCTATGGTAAATCTAGGAACCAATAAAATAGCTTTGGTAATTCACTCATTACATTCTTTCCTAACTAATCTATTTACATTATAAATTTTGTTGATATGCTGTGCTTTTGCATTAATAATTCTCATGTGTCTCATTTGTGAATACATGAAAACTAGTTGTAAAATAAGGAAAATGTAATTTTGAAACATCTTCAAAAACAGTTGCATAATTTAACAAATGTTTATAAATTTTCATCCTTACTCTAAAACCATAGATATTCTAAAAGTGATTGAAGGTAAAATGATTTCTTTAAATAACTGGATTTCTCACCTTGAGTTATTTTATCTCCGTACAAACTGTAGCAGTGTTATACAATGGTTAAGAAGAAATTACTTCCAAGTGAGAATAAAGATACAGCTTATTAACACTTAATTTTATGGATGAGACCTGAAAAATTAAACTTTTCTTCTAGAGACAAGTTGGAGTTAGTTGTGTATATAGAGTGTGAATACATAGTGTCTATATTTTACTGTCATTATTTAAACAGAAACATGTAATTTGCACTTCAAAAACCTACTACAAATTAGCTGTGTCATTTGGAAGTGTCAAAATTATCTCATTAATGATCAGATAGGCTTTTTGCTCATTGTAATGAGATGTTCCTATAAACCAAATTTGAAAGACAAAGACAGAGTTTGGAGTCTTTACTACTTGGTAAAATCAGTAGCTCTATTTAGGGCTATATTTGCAAAATACTATTCCTACTCAAGCATATTATTATTTGCAAGGCCCTTCACAAATGTTGACCACAAAGATGTTTCTACCTAGCAGAAATAATTATAGTTACATATAGTTGTCTAGGAATATCTTAAACATGGGATACTAAAATAACTTTCAAGAACAAGAAGAAATGTTATACCAGGCATTTTTGCAACTAGTGCTCTATTTCAGTGCAATATTTGTGGCAATTAAAAACATAAATGACTTGGATTTACAGCTAAGATATCAAAGGAAAAATATGCAAAGGCATGATTATTTTATAAATGTGCCACATATGTGACTTGAGGTACAAAACCTCTAAGTTTAAAATTGTCTTTTTAAAAAAGAAATCAAAGCAGACAAGTGGGCAATAAGTTATGGATACTATTATAGGGTACCCTGGTAAACTAGTAGGAAGAAGACTTTTGGTACTGAAAATTCCAATTAACCACATGCCTCCATTAAGGTCATGATCACTGCCAATTTTTACTCACAAAGGCTGGAGTTAAAGTTATTTGGAATTCCATATGTGTCTAAACCATAGATTTATCAATTATCACTTAAACACAACTTGGAGGACACTATCCAGAATTTGTAGGGCTTGGCCTTATTCTAGAGAAACATACACTGGAATAGGCAGTTGGATTTTAAAGTCAGCCTTAAATCTGTTGAAAATAATGCATTTTTTTCTCAGAGATGAGATATTGTCCAACTCTCTTGACTTATTTTAGATTTGATATTATACAGTTCGAACACCATGGAGATTTACTAATCTGAATGAACACATACCAAATTAGTCTTTGCTCCAGTCTCAAAATCTGAGATTAATTCTGGCTGTTGAAGAAATTTTCCAGGGTTAGGAGTACGCTTCAATGCTGGTGACCGGTACTACTTTCTGGTAAACTATAGATGACATGTGCCCTTTCACTGCCTAAACTCACTTTGTAGAACACCATTAAATGAAACTCATCACCAGTAATTTGGGAGGCTACGGTGGGCAGATCATTTGAGGTCAGGAGTTTGAGACCAGCCTGGCCAACATGATGAAACCCCGTCTCTACTGAAAATACAAAAACTTATCCAGGCATGACGGGATGTCCCTGGAATCCGAGCTACTTGGGAGGCTAAGGCAGGAAAATCGCCTGAACCCAGGATGTGAAGGTTGCAGTGAACAGAGATGTTGCCATTGCACTCCAGCCTGGGTGACAGAGTGAGACTTCATCTCCAAAAAAAGGAAAAAAAAAGAGAGAGAGAGAGAAAGAAAATTGTCAGTGTTCAGTGACTGTTTTTTTCCATGCTGATAAACTATTACACAGAAAAGGAAAATTTTCGTGCTGATAAACTATTACACAGAAAAAGAAATGTATCCATAATGGACAATTAAAAGGGCTATACAATCTCTCTCACTGTATGATTCTGGTTTTTTTCTTTTTCTTTTCTTTTTTTCTTTTTTTTAAGACAGGATCTCACTCTGTCACCCAGGGTGGAATGCAGTGGCTCTATCTTGGCACACTGCAACCTCAGCCTCCTGGGTTCAAGCTATTCTCCTGCCTTAGCCTCCTGAGTAGCTAGGACTAGACGCATTCACCACCACGCCCAGCTAATTTGTGCATTTTAAAAATACAGGTGGGGTTTTGCCATGTTGCCCAGGCTGGTCTTGAACTCCTGACCTCAAATGATCCTCCCACCTCGGCCTCCCTAAGTGTTGGCATTACAGGCATAAGCCACCAGGCTTGGCCTGATTCTGTTTTTTAACACAATTCCTATTACTTCTGTTTTAATTTTACAAAGCCATAGGTTTTTAATCTGAGAAACCTTTGAGAAAGCATCCAGATAAATTTATAAATAGAAAAATAAATTCAGATACATAGAATTAAGTTTATGATCTAATTAGTGGGTGGCAACTGAAAAATTTTCAAGTTCCATAAACTGAAGTGAAAGGATCACTTTCCTGAAAATATTACAAAGGCTTGATAATTACCTGGATTGTACTAAAACCTACACAATCTAGTATATTCTATAGCAGCAATTCATAAAGACAGCTTCACTTACCATGTAGAATTTATACGTACACTAAATTTAAGGAATGCATTACTTGTTATTGGAGAAGGATAATAACTCACAGCCGAACTGATTTGCATGAATGCCTATTAAACTATCATCGATGTAGAAATTAAAAGTTAAGCTATTCAGCCCCAGATGTGTGAGAGACAGAGAAAATCTTCAAAAGAGTTCAGCTACCAAATCCCTTCCTCAATAGCTCTTTGAGTCTCAAGACAGTTTCAACCACACACAGCCTCAGAGTCTTATGGTCCAAACAACAATTGACTGCAGCTCTAAAGTAAGAAAACATTTGAAAGAAACAATCAAAGATCTATGCCAAGTTATGGCCAAGGAGGTCCACCTACTGGTGGGTGAGCATGGCAAGGATAGGGACTAAGCCAAATGATGGGTTTACCAAAACAGAAACAAGAGAAGCCGATGGAAACAGAGTCCAGGTTATAACAGGAGCCCAGGCACTTGATGTGGGAACCCTATTTGTCTCATTTAGCAGCTAGAGTTTTAACGTCCTATGAGGCACAGCTAATGCCCTTCATTATTATTTTTTGTAATTGACTGCATAGTTTAGAACTATGCCTTGAATTTAATATCTGTCTGTTGAAGAAGAGAATAATGATGAAAATCTGTCCACAGGTTCTGTGCAGTACTGAAGAGCAACTTCAGCTCTTGAGGTATCTATCAGAAGTCTTACTCTCTAAAAAGCCTCTGGTTAATTACTGATATAGGTTGCTGACAATTTCACTCTCACAATGTAGGGGAAGCAGGAATGTTATCTGGCCTCTTGGCTCCTCTTCCTTTGCCTTCCACAGATCTCTCTGCTGGTTCACAGAGGAATAGTTTCGTGGCTCTCAGTTCATTTTGCAATTCTGCTAGAATCTCATTCCATCCTCAATTGTAACTAGCTTGTCCTTCACCCAACGCTTATTTATGGAGGGACAGATAGCAAGAAGAAATCGCACTCTGGATTACAAAGTGGGAAGACGCACCCCTTAGCCAGAATGCCTGCCTCCTATGTTCATGATGGATATTTCGAATTGATCTCAGTACTCTTTTCCATTGAGCCCATGTCCCAAATTGGCCGTGAGTTAGGGAGAGGGCTCTTGAGTGGGAAAGATGTACCCAAAACTTCCCTAATCTGACTATCAAGCCTAAAAAATTAAACTTTCAATTCAACATCCCTTGTTTCTCCAACTTGGAGTGCCTGATGGTGTGGGAAGCCCCTACTCATAAAAATTCATAGTTGAAGATTGTTGGTAATTTTGCCCAACCCCTTCTTTTTTTGTTATACTTTATGTTCTAGGGTACATGTGCACAACGTGCAGGTTCGTTTCATACGTATACATGTGACATGTTGGTGTGCTGCACCCATTAATTCGTCATTTACATTAGGTATATATCCTAATGCTTTCCCTCCGCTAGCCCCTCACCCCACAACAGGCCCCAGTGTGTGCTGTTCCCCTTCCTGTGTCCATGTGTTCTCATTGTTTAATTCCCACCTATGAGTGAGAACATGCAGTGTTTGGTTTTTTGTCCTTGTGATAATTTGCTGAGAATGATGGTTTCCAGCTTCATCCATGTCCCTACAAATGACATGAACTCATCATTTTTATGGCTGCATAGTATTCCATGGTGTATAAGTGCCACATTTTCTTAATCCAGTCTATCATTGTTGGACATTTGGGTTGGTTCCAAGTCTTTGCTATTGTCAGTAATGCCTCAATAAACTCCTTCTTTCTTTGCCTAGTTACAGCTCAATGCAACCTCCTGGCAGGCCAGCCTTAAGCCCAGCAGTCCAACCATGCATCTAAGCTGAGTTCTCATCAGAGCCAACTTCAATTATAAACAACTGAGATGATGCCAGAGGCCAGAATCCCTGAGAACCCAATTTGCTGTCATCACGATGGCTGAAACAAGGTGCTTGGCATCTAGAAAAGCTGATCTGTAGGAAATTTCCAATAGAGTTCAATTTTTCTAAGTTTAAAGTGTACAATATCATCAAGGTCAGACACTCGAGATAAAACTAGGCTTGCATTTAAATATAATAAAAATATTTGAAGAATAGTAAGAGTGGTGACTACTTTTACACAGGAATGTTTTAAATAAATTGTTTTTTTCTTCTGCCTTTAAAATTTTGTGATTTGTCAATGAGATGTTGACATATTTTTAATGAAGCATGCCTTGTAAAATAATAAGTGAATGAAAAATACACAGTAATATTCACATCAACAAAGCTAGAAGACTGTATGTCTCAAGAGGCTCCATCATCTACCCAGTGGCCACTTGACCAAATTAAGATCCAAATACCAAAAAGAAAAGTAATTAAAATTTGTGTTGCATGCCTTATAAGACCAAACCTATAAAATGAGGGGAAACTTCACAATTACTTGTCATTTGCTCTGTGGAATTGTAACAGATGGATTATAAAGACGATTCCATGATAAACATCTAAATGTGGTTACTACCTTCTGTGCTTTCTTGGTTCATATTTTTATTGTTTTTTTTTCTTTATAAACAGATAATTCATTCCTATCTATGGCAATGCAAACTTTTCAGATCATGTGTGATAAATAGTTATCCAACTTTCTAGATGTCCACCCACAGCTGCTTCCATGTGAAGAGGTGGAAACGGATTCTGTGCATGATACTGGTTAGGATTGGGAACTTTTTTTTAAAGGAGATTTTTAAAATTAGTTTTCCTTGTACACATAGCCATAATATTGTGTTGCTAACTGCCCTCTGGGAACAAAGTCATACCAATCACAAATATATTGCCTAAAGTGGGAGGCTTATTACTCTGCTGTGAATTCCATCTCCTATTATGTTTTAAAGATGCTACAAACTTGAGACATTACTATGTAGATGACATTCCCAGCAAATCCCCAAACAACACTTAATGAGATTTCAAATACCAGGATCATGCAACAGTAAAAGATATAAGGAAATAAAGAAAAGCACAGTATATGTGTAGAAGTCATTAAAACACAAATTTTATAATTATGAATGCATATAATAAGGAACAAGTTTTACTCTAAATAGCAATTAAATCAGAACTACGATACAGGGAATAAAAGTGAATATTAAACCATTATACTGACAATAACAGAGCCCTTTTTCTGCTGCATGATGGAATTTAGTGTTTACTAAGGAAGAAAAAAATGCAAGATATCTTAAATTTGGTACTTTCCAACAAATTTAAGAAATGTGTACACACTTGAGGAGACTTAAGAAGTCTCTGACTAAAACACTAGAAAAGAAAAGCAGTGAAAAGCCAAATAACTATTACTCAACAATAACGACATTGGTTACTATTATATTAATATTAAACACACTATTAAGCAACAACATTTCAGTTACTCACTGAGCCCAAAGTCATTTTTCATGAACCATTCACAACACTGATAACCTATTGAAAAATGATTGAAAACAAAAAACTTATTGCTTTCCAAGTCCTTTTAAAGCCTTCTCATGTGTCATTTCATATAATCCTTATAACGAATCTATGGAGTATATACTGACTTTATCTCTGTACAGAAAAGAAAACTGAGTCATATTCAGAATAAGTTGCAAAGTTCCCCAGATAATCAGTGTCATAGGTGAAATTTGTTGTCACAGTGTACTCAAGTGTAATTTAGGGAAGCAGTACAAATGATGGTTGAAAGCACAGGTTCTGGGGTAAATAGCCTGAAGTCAAAATCTAGTTCATATCCTCAGTGGCTGTGTGATCTTGGGAAATTTCCCTTAACTCTCTGTGTCTTGGTTTTATAGTTTCATCCATTTTTGCCTCTCATATGAGGTGGTGAGCATTACACTAGTTTATGCTTCTAGGACACTGAAAACGGTACCTGGCTCTTGATAAATATAACAAATTTTGTTTCATTTTCTTCACCGTGAGTATTTCATGGCCAGATGGAAATCAATGTCAATATGAAAAAATGTTCATAATTCAGCAGGAAGAAATACAAAACCATATAAACAACTTTGTTTTAATGACAAGTGTATTTGGAAGCTATGTCAAATTGAGAAGGGAAAGGGAAAGCCTCTAAGGGCATCGATTAATCAATGACCGAAAGCTGATGAGATTTGTCTGGAATTTTTTTTGGAGACTCTGAGACTTAAAATTTTGACAAAATAAGGAGATGAATTGAGTAGTGTGGAAGAGACATTTTCTGAAGTCAGCAGAGAAAGGAGAGACAAATATGGTAAGGGGAAAATGGTATGAAGTAATAATATCTATGAAGTGCTTTCTAAAGTATAACACATGTAAATTATGCTAAATGTAAACTATCATGATTATATCATTACTGTCTGACTGATACAACTATATCCACCTCCGTTAGCCACATAAGATCAATTTTCCTATACCTTAGTGAATACCAGTAACCTCCAGTTCAGAAACAGCATAAATATCTATCCACAGCTGAGCAGACACATACAGCTAGCTACCAGATGAAATGGGCTATATCATAAAATACTATTGTTTTCCATTTTTTAATTGTGGCAAAACACACTCAACAATTTGCATCTTAACCACTGTTAAGTATACAATTCAGTGTTATTAAATGTATTCACAATGTTGTGCAAGCATCACCACCACCCATCTCCATAATTCTTTTTGTCTTGTAAAATTGAAATCCTGTACCCATTAAAAAGTGACTCCCCATTCCCTGCCCTCCCAGGGCAACTACAGCTTTACTTTCTGTCTTGATGAATCATACAATATCAAATGCAATTTTTAAAATATTTAAAATCTTTTGTCTGGAAGCAAAGTGGAAGTTAATATCAATGGCTACGCCTTCAGTGAGTTCTGAGACCACATTACAATGTAGTTAACCATTTATCTTTTATTATGTTCTAGACCTATTATTTCTTCCTGGCACAAAAATATCTTCTTTGTAGATTATGGCATTTACCTCTATCTCCACACCATTTTGGTCTCTCATCCACAGATCATCAGCCTCTTGCTTAGTCTTCCATTTAATGACAATTTCTATTTAGTATACAACAGTCCTTCCCCCTGCAATGCAATTTCTTCACTCTTTAAAGCTCTGAGTCTGGCTACTGGTCTCTGTTTTGTACTCATCCCTAGAGCCATGTCTTCAAATATTTCTCAGAACTTCTTCACATCTAAAAATCAAGGATTAATTTATTGCTCTCTGATTATATTCTTCTGGTATTTCAAGTATCCTGTATAACTGCTTCATCTGCCCTTGCTTTTATTCTACATCAAGATGTCAAGTTCATGGACTTCCCAATTAATCATTTAAAAAATTTATTTCAAGCCTTTATGAGTCACTACAATATACATATGTTCTCAGGAATTATGGCCCTACAATTTGTATGTGAGAATAGTTCCTGTGTGAGGCATTATGGACATAAGAGTAAATAAATTCTAGCCCCTGCCTACAAGGAGCTAATTCCCAGCCTAAGACAGATTATAAGCCAATAATATGCAGAGTTGTAAGACTAAGGAAACTGATTGGGATATGCCTAATTCGAGCTGGGAATATCAGAAGAAAAACTTTTTGAAAGTCATGAGACATGAGCTGTGCCTAAAAGAATAAAAAATAGAGAGAGAAATAAGAAGAAATAAATTAGGGAATGAGATGGGTATAATAGTAGAAAAAGGAAATCTCTTTAGATAAAACAGGGTATGAGAGTATATAGGAGGCGTATTAACTCAGTGTGGTTGGAGAAAACAGGTTGAAAGGAGAAATAGGGGAGAAAGTTACAAAGGGAATCAAACGTGTTAGTAGTTGAGGGAAAAGCAAATATTGAATACGACCCATAGATCTTGTATAACCCAATGTTTGGTAGTAGCTTACATAAAAAGTTGTGACAAAATAACCAGAGATATACAGAGAAAATAATAACTGAGTATTATATTTCCTCTCAGTAGAAACCTAAAAAAAAATGTAATCACACACTGATCTTTTAACTGACCTCCACTTATCTTGCTGCCTGGATTGGCATACATATTCCTCTGCCTGAAAAATTGCTCAACACTTTTGAAAGGTTGTTTCTCACTGTTACACCCAGGCATTTCTGCTAACACCAGCTGAGTTGTAAGGGGCCCTCCAGGAGACCTAGGTTGTTCTCCTTATCACATACATTATTTTCATTTATCAATTTAACCAGAACATCTAATGAAATATTATGGACACCAATAGCATGAATACAAATATAGCTATAGACCCTAAAAAGTAAATTGATGTCTCCTGAAAGGCTGTCATGTCTTAGATGCTAAATTTGGAGTATGTGTTTCTAATAAATAAATAGCTTGCTTTAATCATTCTGACTTATGAATGTAATATAGAGGAGCAGCTTTGATTTCGCCCTTAATCTTAAAAAAAAAATTAGCCGGGTGTGGTGGTGGGCACCTGTAGTCCCAGCTACTCAGGAGGCTGAAGCAGGAGAATGGTGTGCCCCTGGGAGGCGGAGCTTGCAGTAAGCCAAAATTGTGCCACTGCTCTCCAGCCTGAGTGACAGTGCCAGACTCTGTCTCAAAAAAAAAAATCATACAAGAAGTAAATGATGATTTAGCATAAAACACAACTTTAGCCTAAAACACAGTTCGTAGGGCTCAAACTTTGTTATTTTATGGGATTATACTAACCAGTTAATATTCAAAATTTACCATTTCAAAAGAAGAAATATTGGTCTGGGAAAATTCCCATTGCTTATACAGAAGAATGGAGGAATCTTTTTGAGCACAACAATTCTAATGATCTTCCTCATCACTGGTTCCAAAACCAAGCCCATGGAAGGCCTGCATAGGGATAATGTGGAGAACATGCACAAGAAATACACATCACCAGCTCCTCAACTCAGAGCTCCAAGGGAATGGCCAAGGAAGCTGTATTGTCCTAGGAAATTTGAGACAGTTTTGACTTACATTAAATCCTGCTCAATCATATGTATGTACACACACACACACACACCCACACACACAGACGGTGTTGTCAGTGAAGCCTCTAACAATGCATCTTGACTGGACAGATTTTACAATTAAAATGGCTGGAAGAAAATAGGGCTTCATAAGTGGCACTTACTATTCACATTACACATTAAAAGGACATCTCCTAAATTAAATCTTGTCTATGATAAAAAGGCAGAAAATCATGACCCAAGGCTAGTTTATAACTGCAGAAATGTTCAAGATAGACCAATGCTTTCTATGTTTAGGAACTGACAATAAAGTACAGGTCTTTATAATCTACCATTTTGCCTCATTTGATACCAGGTGACCTTCATAATGCAGGCAATAGAGAATTGCAAGATTTGTCAGAGATTTCAGGTCTTTGGAAAGCTATGCTCTTTCACAAGAACAGCCATGGAAACAGGAAGAAAGTCAATTCCCACTTAAGGTAATCAGAATTTACAAATATTCCTTTCTTCATTGAAATCTCAATAGGCACTTCAATATTATCTTTAATTAATTCTTTTGTTACAATCATGCATCACATAACAACATTTTGGTCAAGGATAGTGCACATGTATGACAGTGGTGCAATAAAATCATAACACTGTATTTTTACTGTACCTCTTGTATGTTTAGACATGTATAGATACACTTACTGTATAGATATAAGTAAGTATAGATATACTTAACTGTTGTGTTACAATTGCCTACAGTATTCAGTACAGTAACATGCTGCACAGGTTTGTAGCCTAGGAGGAATAGGCTATACCACCTAACCTAGGTATGTAATCAGCTATAGCATCTAGGTTTATGTAAGTAAACTCTGTGATGTTCATACAATAATAATATTGTCCAGCAATGCATTTCTCAGACACACCCCTGTCATTAAGTGACACATGACTGTATTAGTTAACACTATGGGAACTTCATGGGAAATGGACACTGCAGCTCCACCATAAATAGAAACTGTTTATGTCAAAAAACATGTAAAAGCATAGTTGCAAGATTACAATTCCTTCCAGATATTTCATTTAGTATCTCCACAGATCACTTACTGCCTGAATAGCATTCTTGGGTCTCCACCGCCTCACATTTGATTTCAGGTCATTCCATCAATTGTCAAAGACGCATCCAACATTAACTTTCCAACTACTGGTTTGGATTGTGTCAACATTGTCATCCTGGGCCACAAGAACACAAAAGGCTAACTCAGTGAGGCAACATAGACACTGATCAGTGAGATTTTGCTGAAGGGTGGTACCATTTTTTACTAAGATCAAGGGTATTCATAACTTCAGGCATCTAGACAACATTGAAAAGGACAGGTTCATAGATAAAAAGGAAAAGAGGAAGGGTTTTTGCAGTATATATGAGCTACCATGTCTCCTGTTTAACCTGAGTCTGAAGAGATTCAAAGTGCAGGTGCCATGAAGACCTCTTTAATAGTTCAATGTCGATTGATTTTCTGGGCTACACTTCGCAGCATTCAAATTGCTAAATGCATATAAACTACTACTGAATATTTATAACCTGGATTTGTGCTTTTGAGTGACCTTATCTACAGTTACGTGCTTCAGTGATTCAACTTGGGGTGGACTACAAACTGATAAATTGAAGACCCTGCTTATTCCTTGAGTATTGCTACACTGACAACTGATTTAGTGAATGCCACTGTGAAAATAATAAACCTCTTGGTGAATATATTTAGACATGTCTTGTAACCTGTACACATCTTAACCAGAGATGTCACTTGGTCTTTCTATGTTCAGGAGTGTGTGGAGATAGAAAAACATACAGGATTTTAATTGTTGCCTGTGAGACTAACAGAAAATTCAAGCTAGTGAAGTATGTTTATGCATGGCACACTTCTCATGAGCAATTTTAGGAAGTTCTACCCATAACCCCGTATGTCTTTTGATATGTGGGTTACCTTGGAGAGAGAAAAAGAATCTCTGAACACAAGCATGAAATACTTCAGAATTTTATCTAGAGTTGGACTTGTCCAAAAGCTTTTGTATAAACTTGCTTGATGAGCAACTGTTGTCCACTGGTACCTTCACTGTACAATCCACACACAACCAAACTTCACAACTGGACACCTAAATTTGCACTTTGTTTGGTAAAGCTGAATGAAAAATGTTGTCTTTAAAGCTTATGCTCTCTTATGAAAACTGTTATTAGATTAATTTTACTCCAAGATATGCCAGTTAGGAAATAACTTCCAATTTAATTTCACCAGCTCCCTGTGGGTGGACTAATTACTCATACATCACACTTACTCTGGTGGTGAAATGCCTCAAAAGAAGGTCTCCAGAGTGTTGCTTTACCTAGAAGGACAAGAATGAAGAGACATAAAAATCATTCATTAAGAAGGAAGATTTTCCTTGCCTAGATTTTCACTTGTAGGATCCAATTAATTTGATCACTTAATATTTTGTCCTGGTGGGAATTCATTTTACAAATTTGTAAGGTCAGTAGAAATGGAAACTTTTGGAAATCGAACTGTAAATGTTCTGTAGACGTTGACGGAAATAGCAATTTGGAGCTGTGCTTTTGCCAACTAGACACTCTGAGAAAATCTGTGAGAGGATATTTTCAGGAAGTCATTGAACCCCCTAAAAATCAAGTTTATTGCTTTTACCATAAATATAAATAATTAATTTATTATCAACCACTTTCAATATTCCAATAAGTAAACTTTATTGTTTATTTCATTGACATGATCTACATAGACACACAATTTATCTTCTTTTGCAATACATTCAGAAAATTTGCTGCCTGGAAAAGCCATGTTTTAAAATTACCACCTGTTTGATGACTTTTTTTTGTACTTTAAGTTTTAGGGCATATGTGCACAACGTGCAGTTTAGTTACATATGTATACATGTGCCATGTTGGTGTGCTGCACCCATTAACTCGTCATTTAGCATTAGGTATATGTCCTAATGCTATCCCTCCCCCCTCCGCCACCCCACAACAGGCCCTGGTGTGTGATGTTCCCCTTCCTGTATCCATGTGTTCTCATTGTTCAATTCCCACCTATGAGTGAGAACATGCAGTGTTTCATTTCCACTTATGTATCTATCTCTATTTGTCCTTTATTTTCACTTCCATCCTAGCTCTATCCCTTGTCTCCTTCGTGTGTCTCAGGATAAGTGGCCTATAACATTTTATATTTCTGGAAACCCTTCAATATAAATTTATTACATGTAAAAATAAAAGTCTATTTTAGCGAACTTTTTCTTCACAAATTATATTTTCCTACTTCCCTATTAGACAATTTTTGTAGGCTCCATATGCTATTAATTTATATTCACTTTTAGAGGAATTTTCATCAAAAACAAAAGGCTTATGTAAATTGATTATATGCTATTTCTACTTCTATGTATATATACACACATAGCCACATACATATATGTAACTCCAGAGGCCTGCCTGGACTGTTTAATAACTGTATTGAACAACAGCAAGAAAAAGCTGTTCAAATTTCAAACAACAAGTTGAACTGAAGATCTCACATCTTTGAATTAAATAGACACTAGTAGCCTTTAAAAATTAAACATTTCTACTGTTTTAAAAATTATAGCCATCATAGTATGAGGAAAAATGTAATAATCTTTTTTAATTCTTGCCATTTTATTAACCACGGACTCCTTATGCCCTAACATCATTGGTACCCCTTTGAGATTAAACAGAACACTTAATTTAAAATTCTGATAAATAAATTAATTACACCATTTACTTGAGGTACTCTTTCACCTTTCAAGAAATATTTTGAGAATTCATTAGCTAAATATTGCTATAATGCAGGTTAGTAATAAATGGAAAGAATGAATTCATTGTAAAGTTTAAACTAATGTTGGTATGATCCGGAATTTTTGTTAACTTAGAAGACATAATTAGCTTTAGAGGTGAAATGAAAGACAAAATCACTTCACATATTAGTAAAAAACAAATAATATAACTTTATAAGCTACTGCCGTTCTTTTGCTATTAAGAACCAATGACATCTGTAATTAGGGAAGATTATGGAAAGGTTAAAGATGAGAATACATGCAGTCTATCTACAGGAAACCTAAACTGTTTAGGTTAAGGAAATGTCTGAGAAAGTCATATTAATTAGCAGGTTCACAGGAAACTAACATTTATTGTATAAATTCCATGGTAAATTGTATTAGGGCTCCACGCACACAACTATGTGCCATCTACGTTACCACACAGTGCTTACTTCTTTCAGTCTTTATTCATTTCTCTCCTAATGGTCTTTATGGTATTATTACATAGTTCTAAAAACCTTCCATGAGGCAGAAATTTCATTTAATCACATAGCTTCAAAAATAATGAAAAACAGTAGAAACTTTCTATTTTTTTATGAAGCAGAATTGTTGAATTTTCAGTTTCATTTATTTAATATTACAAGATGACAAACATATTTCTTTAATTCCCTCTTTTTATTTTTGTCTAACATCAACCAAAGCCATTTCTTTCATTTGAAGTTGAAAACTGCTCATCAAAATCCAGTTTAAGCTGAGAAACAAAGAACTAAATTTTGCATGAGAGATTATACACTGCATAAGTATAAAACAGGACCAGAAACAATGGTGGATTAGCAATTTTTAAAAAGACAAAAGCAGGTTATCAGTAAATCAATTGTTACCAACACACCAATTCCACCTCTAGGCCAGAAAATTAGCCACTTACCCACAGGAAAACAATGATTGAAGACAAAGTTCACCAGTGAAAGTTGGTTATTTTTTTCCATCCTTGCATCAACTAAAATGACATCTACAGTTCCTCTTAACACTTTTCTGAGTTTCAAATATGTGGGTATGCTTCATTAGCTGAGGCCATTTTCCATATGTACATCTGGCTACAAGGGAAACTGGGAATGTGAGCCCTGATCCTAATGTTTGTGGAGTATTTAGAAATTTGAGAATTCCCTCCAAATAAAGAGTTTTTTAAAACATTGTTAGACAAAAAGTTTGAATTACAAAATGTGGTAGTAGCTCAGGTCTAACTCAAATGCAGGGAAAAAAACTATTAACTCTAAAAAAAATTAGATACACATTTGATGGCAATGAGAAACAGAAAACAGGCAGAAATAGTAGAATATTCAACCACTGATGAAGTATTTGACCATTGAATAAAGAAAATTGCAATGATTTAAATTTGCATCAGTGCAACCTCACACCTGATGACGCTTCCCAGTCTGTGCAAAATTAGATGTCTATGAGTAAAACGGTGAGTTTTACTAGCTTGAGGAATAAGAGCACAGAGTTCCAGGCTGACAGAAAAGAAGAACTGGGAAATTTGAATGACATGGGAGGAAATCTCACACAATTGAAAGTCACAGAGGAGAATGTCACAGAGTAAAAATCTAAAATCAGCACTTCAACTTCATTCAGATATATGATGGCTGCTACATTTCATATTCATAAAAAGAGACTCCATAGAATCCAGCAGAAAACAACAGCTAAATTGCTAGTACAGAGCAGAGATTTCAACCATTGCATATAGCTCAGGAGTGAAATTTTGGTGTTTGACTACAGAAAAAAGACTAATGTTAGAAAAGAGTCACTCTTCAAAGGAAAATAGAAGAACCTATCTCTACAAAATATCATACACATAATCTAACATATAATTTAACCTGCCTAGACATAAAACCAGGAAAATATGATGCATAACAAAAATAGTAAACAATGGATTAAGACAGTGAAATGGCCAACATGCTGGGATTAGAAGATAAGAAATTTAAAATAAGCTATTATAAGCATATTCAAGGATTTAAGGAATAGATGGTCATAAGAGGGAATATATGGAGAATCTCAACAGAGAAGTAAAAATGATAAAGAGATAATAGGACAAATTTTAGAACTGAGAGACTGAATATCTTATATAAAAATGTCATTGTATGCACATACGAGTAAATTAAAGATGGCAGAAAAAACTATCAGTGCACTTAAAAACAGATCAAGAACAATTTCCCAATACAGATAATACAAAAGGAAGAAAAATAATAAAAATTGGGCCAGTCTAGCGCTATTATAATTGGAGTCCTAGAAAGAGTAGAGAAGAAAATGAGACAGAAAAAGCTATTTGAAAAAGTAAAGACCAAAAGTTTTCCTAATTGTCACCATATATCAACTTACAGGTTTCAGAAACTCAAAGAACAAAATAAAAATAAAGAGAACCAAATGTAGACATACCATAGTCAAACCACTGGGCAAAAAAGGAGTAAATCTTGAAAGTAGCTAAAGGGAGGGAGAAAATAACTTACATACGTGGAAACAAATAGACAGATGACCTGTCATCAGAAATGACACTTTAAAAAGCAATGAAACTACATCTTCAAAATAAAAGAGAACTGTCAACTCCAAATTCTATAACTAGAAAAAGTAATTCTTGAGAAAAGAAAGATTTATTCAGATAAAAGAAAGCTTCGAACAATTGTCATTAGCAGACCTAGATACAAGAAATGCAAACGGAAATTTTTTAGACTAAAGAAAGATAACAACAGATGGAAATTCTGACCTACAGGAAGCAAGGAGAAGCTCTAGGAATGGCATGTGCATAAACGTGAAAAACTAAGGCTTTTTTCTTTTAGTTTTATAACAAACAACTGATGGTTTGAATAAAAAATTAATTAAGTGTACTATTGATAATGTATGTAGAGTAAAATATTCTAAATTAATAGCTTTGACAGGAGACTAAAGGCAACAATTTCGCCGCAACTTTTCTTTATGTTACATGAAAACGTTGACTATTAACACTAAGTGGACTGCGATAAGCCCAGGATGTTTATTATAATCCCTAGAGAACCACCACATTATATGAAGATATTCTTCTAAAATGCCAATAAAGGAATTAAAATGGAACGCTGAATATTGTTCAGTTAATATAAAAAGGCATGAAAGAAAGAACAGAGGAGGAAAAATGATGGGACAAATAGAACATAAGAGCAAAATAGGCTGGGCGCAGAGGCTCAGCCTGTAATCCCAGCACTTTGGGAGGCCGAGGCCGGTGGATCACGAGGTCAGGAGATCGAGAGCATCCTGGCTAACACGGTGAAACCCCGTCTCTACTAAAAATACAAAAATTAGCCGGGCATGGCGGCGGGCGCCTGTAGTACCAGCTACTCCAGATGCTGAGGCAGGAAAATGGCGTGAACCCGGGAGGCGGAGCTTGCAGTGAGCTGAGATCCCGCCACTGCACTCCAGCCTGGGTGACAGGACCAGACTCTGTCTCAAAAAAAAAAAAAAAAAAAAGCAAAAATAGAATGCTTAAATCCAACCTTATCAATAATTATTTCAAATGTAATTTAAATACTCCAAATAAAACACAGATTGTCCAACTGGATAAGAAAAGTACCTATAAGAGATGCATGCCAAATATTATGGTATAGATAAGTTGAGAGTAAAATAATTTCCAAGTATACCAAGGAAACAACAAGCACAAGAAAACTTATGTGGCTATATTAATATAAGAAAAATTAGACCTCCAAACAAGCAATATTACAACAGAAAGCTATTTCATAATGATAAAATGTCAAGTAATTATGAAGACATAATGCTGTATTGCTGACAGAATAACTAAAGAAAGTTAAGATAAAATAATTTTGACAACAGCTTGACCTAATCGATATTGACCAAGACAATAGAATATATGTTCTATTATGCTACACGTGAAACATTTATCAATAGGCTATAGACCACAAAATATCTCTCAAGAAGTTTCAAAACACTGTAAACATAGAAAGTATGCTTTCTGACCATAATGAAAATGAGTTGAAATGGGTAAAAACAAGCTACCCAGGAAAGTCTACATTATTGGAAGATTTAAATACATCTTAAAATGCCCTTTAGCTCAAGGAAGAAATCATAAGAAACACCTTTAAATACATTGAAGTGAATACAAATAAAAATATAATATATCAAAATGTATGGGATAAAGTTAAGCAGACCCAGAGTAAATTTTTTGTATAAATGCTTATTCTAAAAAAGAGAAGTTCAAAACAAGTGAACTAATTGTCTACCTTAAAAAGAAAATCTAAAACAAGAGAGCAAATTAAGTCCAAAACAAGTAGAAGAAAGGAAATAAAACAGAAATTAGAAATCAGTGAGACAGAAAACAGACACAGGAGAAACTCAATATGGCCAAAATTTAGTTCTGTGAGAAAGAAAGAAAACACAAATTATAAATATCAGGGATTAATGAGATTGCACAGTTGTAGACACAAGAGACATTAACAAGATAATGAAATACTGTGAAACATTTTATGCTAATTTTCATTACTTGGAAGAAAGGGTGAATTCCTTGAAAATAACTTATAAAAAAATTCACAAGACTAAATGGAACATATGAAGTAATTGACATTTATTAAAGTAATTAAATTAATTGTCAAATACCTGCACATAAAAAGATAAATCTAAAGAAATAAAAAAATAAGCAAACTCCAGATCCAAAGGGTTTTGCTGATGAATTCTTTCAAACGTTTAAAAAAATAAAATTTTTAAATTATTTCAGAAATAAAGAAGGGGGAAATTCCAAACTTGTTTTATGAGTCAGAATCCTGATAGCAAAACTACAAAACCCAGGAATGCAAAATTGATTTCAATTTAAAGGGCTATCACCATTCTAATCTGTGATTCTAATGAATTTGGCTATCTTAGATACTTTATACAAGTGGAATCATACAGTTTGTCCTTCTGTGACTGATTTACTTTACTTAGCATTAATGTCCTCTAGGTTCATCCATGTTGCATATTGCTGGGCTTTCTTGTTTTAAAGATGAATAATATTCCGTTTTATGAATATACCACATTTTCTTTATCTATTCATCTGCCAATAGACATTAACCTTATTTCCACATTTTGATTAGTGTAAATAATGCTGCAATGAGCCTGAGAATCATCCCAATCTCAATTCTTTCAGATAAATATCCTGAAGTGAGACTACTAGATCATATGGTAGTTCTACTTTCTTAATTTTTTTGAGGAACCACCGTACTGTTTTCCATAGAGGCTGCACAGTTTTACTTTCCCAGAAACACTGTACAAGTGCTCCAATTTCTCCCTATTGTTACCGCTCGTTATGATTTTCTTTTAATAAGACCATTCTAACAGGCTTGAGGCAATATCTCTTTGTGGTTTTGATTTGCATTTCCCTGATGATTAGTGATGCTGAGCATTTTTTTCATGTACCTGTTGGTAATTTGGATATTTTCTTCAGAGAAATATCTATTGCAGATTAAAAAAAAAAAAACTCTTAGCAAGCTAGAAAAAGAAATTTTCTCGAAGTGTTGGAAAGCATCCACAACAAAACATATGAACAATATTATATTTAATGGTGAAACCGTAAATGTTTAAGCCACATAGATTAGGACAAGTAAGGGATGTGTGTGTTCATCACCTCTATTCAACATTGTATTGGTGATTGCTAATTTAATTTCTCTAAAATTACAGCTTGTATCAACTCTAGAATGTATTGGGCACCTCCTAGGACATAATCACTGGAATTTGGTGAGAGACATCAAATAGGAAAGAACCTGGCTCTGACATAAATTCAACACACGGAGGGGGACACATGTTATGAGACTGACCTGGCCTCTTCATCTCATAAAAGGGGTTCTTGTTGCTGGTAACACAGATTAAAACTATTTCAATTACATTCAACATAAAAAGATTAGCAATGGCATGTAAGATGAAAAAATCACCCTGAAGCAAGACAAAAGTCTCACAAAAGGATATTTAAACTAGTCAACACTTTGAAATTCAGGCAGAGGTCGTGCTTTCTGGGGGAACTAAAGTAGCAAGAATAAAATAGAGGCTCCAATTCTAGGAAAAGTGGACCCTAATAAGGTTTACAATCCAGAAACTCAAGAAATCCAGACAGAAGGATGCGTCTCCGCTTTCAAGGCACTAGCAGTACCTAGATTACTAAGCCAATCCCCAACACAATCATAAACACAAATTTGATTGAGGAAGAAGCTTGCCCACCAGAAGATTTAGGTTATTACAAGGTAGAATGTGATAGAGAAAACGAGCATGGGACTGGAAATAAAAGGAGGTAGCCCCATGATTACAACTGGAATATATCTGTCAGAGATGGTGCAGAAATAAGACTGAACAGAGAGATCCTTGAACCCCACGTGCCTTACATCAGGACTAATCCTGGACACAGGCTGGAAAGCATAGCCTACAGATGGTGAGGGAGGAGTGGGCTCAGCTGTGAGAAGGAGAAGGAAATATGGTTGAAAACCAGATGCGGGTCTTGAAATCACACAGAGAATTTGGGCCTTTGCTGCTGTCTGCCAGCAGCTGCCAGTAGTTCTCACACTTTGGCTGGCATCAAAATCACGTGGGGCAGTGGTGGGGAAGTGGGGGGAGTGTTGTAAAACCACAAGTGACCAGGCAAAAAACACCTGTATGTTTTCCAATTCAGTAAGTACAGAAATATTAATTGGAAAAAGGTGGAGGTCAGACATTGATAGTGCTATGGACTGCTCCAGGGACATAAGCATGATCTTTAGAGAGGTGACTCTCATCAGTTGAGGGCAACCACTGGACAGAAAGAGGTCCAGACCAACCGTACACAGAGACATCATACAACTACACTTTAGCAACCTCTCCAAATAACATGTCTCTTAGTGAAACTTGGGAGGTTGAAAGTTAAAAACATAAAATCCAGTGACATTTATGTATCCTAGGCACTTACATTTGTCTGATTCTTCCAACTTGCCTTTGCTTGGTTAGAGTTTTGGGTAGATAAGAGGTGGATTTACATGTGCTAGTGTGAGAACTTTGATATACTCATTTAGACATTGACCTACTATCTTGATGTTTGAAAGCTAAAACCCAAAGAAATTTGTCTTTTTACATAAAACAAATTCAGCCCTTACCTTCCTTATTGATTACATCTTCCACTAGCAGTAATAAAAAAGTAACAATATGCATAAGACAAAGTATCTTCTTAGATCTTCTGTAGTGTTTTATTATTTAGTAGTTGTAATTAAATAACTGTCTCAAAATTTCAAGGAATGCCTGAGAAGCAATTCATGTTCAAAGGCTGCCCTCTTGTGACAATGTGTTGTATGTTTTACTGTAAAAGTAATCTTATTTTACCTTATAACCTCTACAATCCAATTCATAACAACATAAAAAGGAAATAAAACCTTACATAATTTTGAATTTTAAAAAGTACCTTGTTTATATGGCTCCTTTAGCTAATGAATAGATAATTTGGTAAATATTACAGTGAGTTGAAGGTTTGAATCCATCTCACTTAGCTAGCTTGATGGATATATTTCTAAACCTATACAACCCAGTCCTCTGCTTTTAAAAAATTGAAGTTAGCTGTAGATTGAGATGTCAGTGACACAGTTTATAGAACGTAACTTAGATTGTCATCTACATTACTGTAACTACAAATACCACCCTCAGATGGAAGAATCAGTTTTATCAGTGAACATCTCTAATTGAACTATAAATGGTGTATGTCTTCTGGCTTTTACAAGCTCTTGGTCTAACAGGGGATATATGATATAAAAATTACAAAGCAAGGCCACGCACGGTGGCTCATGCCTGTAATCCCAGCACTTTGGGAGGCCAAGGCGGGCGGATCACAAGGTCAGGAGATCGAGATCATCCTGGCTAACACGGTGAAACCCCATCTCTACTAAAAATACAAAAATTAGCTGGGTGTGGTGGCACACGCCTGTAGTCCCAGCTACTCAGTAGGCTGAGGCAGGAGAATCGCTTGAACCCAGGACGCGGAGGTTGCAGTGAGCCGAGATCGCACCACTGCACTCCAGCCTGGTGGCAGAACAAGACTCCATCTCAAAAATAAATAAATAAATAAATATTAAAATAGCAGTGACTATAATGTTTTGTGACGTTAAACTTTGAGAGCTTTTTTTTCTTTCTTTTCCCAAGTCCCTTTCCCAGTTCCAGGAGCAGAGTTATTCTAAGCTCACTGATGTAAAGGAATAGAAAGAAAAGGTTTGGTGGAAAACCTAATAACCTGCTATCTTTCTGTCTTTTGCTTTTTAAAAGCTTGAGCATTTGGGAGAATTTGGAAAGATTGTGGAGTAAGTGCAAAGAAGGAATTTGCTAACAAAAATTATATAGGGTAAAATGAGTTTTTTCCAGGTTAGAAAATATCCACTCCCTACACTCCTACATTCCTTTCCCATGGTTAAGAAGAGGAAAAAACAAAGGCCTCTTGGTGAGCAGTGGTGACTTAGGCAGTTTCTTAGAAATATTCTAGAAGGCATAGTCATCTTTTTAAAAAAATAGCTACAAGGATATGTCTAAGCAGAAGGGACCATGGGCCAAATTACGTGTAGATTTTTGCATTCCAAATATGGTAAAGAAGAAGCAGGAAGCTGGGGGACCTAAACAGGCCACACAGAAATGGACAAGGAAGAGGCCAGCAGCAGCTTGTGGGGACAAGATGTCATGCCCCAAATGTAAAACCCACCAACCATCCTCCAAATTCTGGCTCTGTTTAACAAGGCTGTGGTCTGACACTAGATGCCGCCTCAGTGACTAAAGCATAATTCCCCGCCTCCTGGGGGTGTTGACAGCTCACTCCTGGCAACAATACTCACAGCACAAAAAAGTTCCTTCATCCAAGTTCATGTCCCTTCTCAAGGCATCCCACATCCAAGAACTGCTTGGTACAGAAATATAATGGCCTGGTTTTCTTGCTCCAATTCGAGGTCATTAGGTAAACTCACCAAGATCCCTGTAGAGTGGACTGCGGCCATGATAGTGATTGCATTCCAGCTGACTTCCTGCTCCACTCAATCCTATTGCTGTCACTCTTCCACTGGTGTTGGGAATATCATTTCAACCTCCTTGCATGCAAATCTGCAACTCGGAGTCGGCTTCCTAGGACACCTGACTGGTGACTTCTCTATCACTATCACAATACTTAGAGGGGAGATCTTAAAATGATTGAAGGCTAACTGCCCTAACTGCACAGACAGATGGTGGCTTAAAATAGAATTTAAGTGGATTTAAAAAAACATGAAAAAAGTTGACATTGCACGCTCATATGAGCTTATGGATCAAACCATGCATATGATTTCTAAGATCCCTCGTGCAGTATATATTTGCACTGTTTATAAATGACATCCCCTTGAATTGAATTCAGTGCAATTCAAAACAGTAATTTGTGGGAAAAATTAGATATGCAGATAGCCTGGACTCTAGAGAGGCACACATCATTTGGAGAATAATAGTGAACCGGCTGGTCTATGAGGGAAGAAAACAGAGTGAATATAGACTATTAGTGAACAAGGATATTTTCCCATGTATATTCAAATTAAGGTGAACTTCTTTACAGAATTATGCCTTAGAAAGAAAAAGTATTTCCCTATATTTGAGTCCTCACAAGTTTTCCTACGATGAGTGCTTTTGTGATTATTTTGAATAACAAAGTAATATTTAAAGAAACTCTCTTGCCCTGAATGTACTTTAATTTATGTCAATTGATGTTGTATATAGAGATCATCAGAGTCAAGCTACAAGAAAAGGAGGAACATATCTCAGCAAAGACTTAGAGGACTAATACTGTGAAATCAAAATTTCAAGTGAGGGAATAAATGCAGCTTTTAATGATTACTTCAATGAAGTTTAACTCTAGCAGGATCTACAAGAAATTGGCAACCTTTGGCTTCAGTAACAGAAACTCAGGATATATGTCCTTCAGTGCTTTTGGATTCTGCATCATATTGAGAGAGACTCCTTTAAACAAGCAATAAGAAACTTCCTGTGACAACATAATAAATTCAAAAAGTTCTGTTACTCAGACAATTTAGATAGAAGCGAGGACTTTGGCCAAGACAGCCCTGTTCACTCTAAAGATGGACTAAACAATGAAAAAGATATTGACATCAAAAATTCAATCAGGAATTTGATTAAAGCATTTCATTAAATGTGATAATTTCTTAGTATATTATCTTACATATGCAATATTCATGTGTAACAAATTAAATACAAGTAAACATTTGACTATATTATCTGCAGCATAATTTACATACAATTAACATATTCAGTTTTGCTCACATGAAAACATGGATCTTCTCAATAAGAAAATTTGTGAAATCTTTAATTCCTCATCCCCAGGAATGTAAATAAATAAATATAAATACTGTAAGTCAGTGATTTTTTCCTAGGAAGACAGTAAAAATACTTTACATGCCTTCTCATTGTAAACCTAAATAACAAACAGAGAAAGGCTCTCTAAAGGAAAAAGACACATCTTAGGGAGGAGGGCACTGCAATGGGAATATGCATGACAAAGCAAACTGTGTAGATTCAAATGGTAAAGGAAGACAAGGTCTTTAAAAGAAAAACGATCAACCTGGAAGTATGGGGGAGTAGAAAAAAATAAATAAAGGAAAAATGAAGAGGCTTATATAATTGTTTTGTTATAGTTATCTTTGACTATGAAGATCAACAACAAGGTCAATGTCAGTTGAAGTTTGGGCAGGCAGTTGCTGGATAGATGTCCTCACAGAAGTGTATTTTGTGTGAGGTTGCTATGGCCTTTGTGCAAGGTTGTGGTTTTTGTGGTATTTTGTGATAGTTTTTATCAGGCCTGGAAGCATGAGACCCCTCTCTTCATGGCCTTCTCTGAATCTATTTGTCCAGGTTTTTTCTTTTCTTTTTAAAGATTAGTGACAGTTTTGATTCTGATAACTTTTATATCATGATCCCTAATTTCAAAAAAAAATTAAACGTGTAACTTATTTATGATGTATTTGATAGGCTTGGATTTATGAATCACCTCCACCATCTATAGTGGTAGATATATCTGAGCCTACTTACACAGGACTTCCATCAGATTTTCTCTTCAATGGAATTGGAAGAGGGGGTTTTGGAGAAGGGGATGAAGGAATTGTGCTGCATCAGAGGTCCCCACTTAACAGCACAGGGACTTTTTCTGTGCTCTTGCCAGGCCGTTGTATTAGTCTGATGCAAAAGTAATTTTGGTTTTGTCATTGAAAGTAATGAGACCATCTGACTTACAATGTCTGTGCCGTAACCAACTCCTAATAGCCTCCCAGGACAGCTTTGCCCTGACATATACTGTCCTGGAACCACGTCTGCTTTGTAATTCCTGAGGTAGCTGCCACCATGACCAATGACTTCTCATCTTTACTCTACATGCAGGTAACAGTTATAATTATATCTCTGTGTATTCACAGAACATTTAGTACATCTGGGACTTCTACAAAATTTCCCTAGCTGATTTTGGTGTTCTAGTGTCCTGGCAGCTCTAGCCATGAAGGGATGATGCTTTATCAGCATTTCTGTTGAGTTTTTTGCTTTTTCTCACAAACTGATTACACTTTTCTCATATACGTTTGACAATTCATTTGAACTCATTTATTCTAAACCCATTATTTTTTGTCTATTATTTAATAGCGAGGGGGGCGAGGGATAAAAGATTACAAATAGGGTGCAGTGTACACTGTTCGGGTGATAGGTGCACCCAAATCTCACAAATAACCAGTAAAGAACTTATCCATGGAACCAAATACCACCGTACCCCAATAACCTATGGGAAAAAAATAAAAAATAAAATAAAAAAGAGTCAGAAAAAAAGAAAATAATCACTGTACTTACCGTGACACTTAGAAATGGTGACTAGCATTATTTGTAAGTGTCACCTAATAATATTATTATTTTTTCTTTATGCTACAAACTAGCTCTGCTATTACAATCACTACTATTTGAAGTGTTACTACATTAAATTAAATTTATTGTATCCTTCTGGACTCAGAAATGGGGGTAAATGCTAAGACAATTTCAGAATATGATCACATATTAAAAGCATATTATACGGGGAAAATGTGATTTTTAAAAAATAGAAATTGGTAGAGAAACAGTTTTTGAGTCTCTTTAATTTCTGCACATTTTGCAAGTATGAACGCTGACTTTCTTGTTCCAAATGATTGATTTCAAGCATGTTTGTATAGAAAACAGCCTTGGAATAGAAAACCAGTACCTCCTTCTGGAACAAAGGAAAAGTTTATTTACTGTCTAGTATAATGCAGATAATTTCTCCCTCTTGGGAAGGGTACAGCCAAGTGAACTTCCCATAACACAAGTTGGGGTTTCTTGAGTTTGGGTTTTTCTTCCACAGTGTAATGTGCAGGTGCCACTTGGCTCTCTTTGTGTTATCCTGGGAAAGCTGATGGCTGTAGGTGCATGTGTTTATTTTGGGGTTCTCTATTTTGTTTCATTGGTCTTTGTGTCTGTTTTCATATCACTACCATGCTATTTTGTCTACTGTGGCCTTAGGGAATAGTATGAGGTCAAGTAATGTGATGTCTCCAGCTTTGTTCTTCTTGCTTAGGTTTCCTTCAGTTGTCTGGGCTCTTTAAAAATCCATATGAAATTTAGAATAGTTTTTTTCTAATTCTGTGAAAAACGACATTGGTTGTTTCATAGGAATAGCGTTGAATGTGTAGATTGCTTTTGGCAGTATAGCCATTTTAACAATATTGATCTTTCTGATCCATGAGCATGGAATGGTTTTCCATTTGTTTTGTCATCTATGATTTCTTTCTGCAGTGTTTTATAGTTCTCCTTTTAGATATCCTTTACCTCCTTGGTTAGACATATTCTTCTTTTATTTTATTTTATTTTGGGGGTTGCTGTGGTAAACAGGATTGCACTCTTGATTTACCTCTCAGTTTAAACATTTTTGGTGTACAGAAATGCTACTTCTTTTTATATGTTGATTTTTTTATCGTGAAACTTTGCTGAAGTTTTTATCAGTTCTAGGAGCCTTTTGGCACAGTCTTTAGGGTTTTCTAGGTGTATAATCATATCATCAGTGAAGAGAGATAATTTGACTTCATTTCCTATTTGGATGCCTTTTATCTCTTTCTCTTGCCTGATTGCTCTGGCTAGGACTTGTTGAACAAGAGTGGTGAGAACAGGCATCCCTATTTTATTCCTGTTCTTAAGGGGAATGTGTTGGGAGAAAAGCTGAGTGTTGGAACAGAAGCTGAGGCAGGGCCATATGTTTCTCATTCACTTGATACACCGTTTCCTTTCAACCCCCACATCCTCACCACCTGTTTCTTTGTTTGAGCACCAATAAATAGCATAGGCTTCCAGAGCTTGGGGACTTTGCAGACTCCACACTCGTGATGGTCCCCTGGTTCCACTTTCTCTCTCAAACTGTCTTTTTCTCATTCCTTTGACTCTGCCGGACTTCATCACCCCCCTGACCTAGTGTTGGGTCTGATCACCCCAACATTCCTGGTGCCCAACATGGGGCGACAAAGACCCTGGTGAAGGAAGGCTAGAGCATGCTAAAGCAGAGGACACATCATCAAAAGACACCCGAGGACATACAAAGATGGGGAGTGAAAGTTAGTAGTTTGAATTTGTTATCACTCTTTAGTACAGTAAAGCAGTTTTGCCCATGGTTTCCAGAACAAAGGAGTATGAAGTTGGATGAATGGGAGAGAATTGGAAGAGATTTTTTAAAAGGCATATAAAGATGGAGCAGAAATTCCAGTTTCTGTATGGTCAGTGTGGGCACTAATAAAGGCAGCCCTTGAGCCATTTCAAACAGATGATGAGGCAGATTCAGATGAGGAAGAGGAGGATGAGTGTAAAAAACTAACTTCAAATTCTGAGTGTGGGGAGCAGCTACTGCAGGAGATTAAAGAAAAGAAAGAAAAAATTTAAAAAGTATGTTTTACTAACCCGTTGGCTCCACCTGCTGAATTAAGTGAATGGTCACCTCCTCTCTCTCCCTTAAATGGGTGAGAAAATAAATTAGCTGAAAAACTTACTGCTCCTGTAGTTGCAACATTAAAACCTGGAGCAATTGGTGTTGCTAGCCAAAATTCTATTCAAAAAGCTAAAGCCAAGGGAGACCTTGAAGCATGGCAATTTCCCGTTACTATAATCCAGCAAGTAGGACAGAATATAGCTAATTAGGCTCTTTTTTTTTTAAGTTACTAAAGAATTTAAGCAAGCCATTAGTCAATATGGACTGAACTCTCTTTTTGTGCAAACTTTATTTAAAAATATGGCTCTTGATAATAGATTAATACCATATAATTAGGATACTTTGACAAAACCTGTTCTCACTCCATCTCAGCACTTGCAGTTTAAAACTTGGTAGGCTGTTGAAGCTTAAACTCAGGCAAAAGAAAACACACAAGGGCAGCCACCTGTGCCTGTTTTCTTTGATCAGTTAATAGGAGTTGGCCCTAACTGGGGTTGATTAGGAAATCAAGTAGTAATGGAAGATGTTGTCATTGTTCAGCTGTGCTTCATGTGCTTGCAGGCATAGAAAAGGATAAATGTTACCGGGGGAAAGTATCCTTATTTCAGTTCTGTCTGACAAGGACCTAAAGAACCATATATTAATTTTATTGCTCAGCTACAAGAGGCTGTGTATAAAGCCATAAATGATAAAAACAGCTCAGGATGTTGTAATACAGCTTCTTGCATACAATAATGCTAATGCAGAGTGTCAAACTGCTATTAGACCCCTGAGAGAGAAGGCTCATTTAACTAAATATATTAAGGCTTGTGATGGCATTGGAGGTAACTTACATAAGGCTATTCTTTTAGCTCAGGCTACGGCTAGATTAAGAGTAAGAAAAAATATGCTTCATTTCTCAGGCTCTTGCCTTAATTGTGGGCAAATTGGACACAAGAAAAGAATGTAGAAAGGAATTCAAAAGACGAAAACTACTACCATCAATCAACAGAAAAGTCACAGTGTATGTCCCTGGTGTAAGAAAGGCAATCACTAGGCAAGTCCGTGTCATTCTAAATTTAGCAAAGATGGACAACCTGTTTCAGGAAATAGGAAGAGGGACCCGCCTCGAGCCCCTCAACAAACCGAGGCATACCCAGCACAGCCACTGCCCTTATAAATGTACAACAATTGTCCCCAACCTCAGCAAGCAGTGTTGCTGTAGACCTCTACAGAACAATTCCCATCTCCTTACTTCCTGGGGAGCCACCAAAGAAGGTCCCCACAGTAGTTGGGCATGAGTGATCTGTGCCTTAAGAACATGCTTCTGCTGCAGTTAACTAGCCCAACCTATTCCTTTAATTCAGCCCATCCCTTCGTTTCCCATAAGGGATACTTTTAGTTAATCTAATATCTATAGAAACAATGCTAATGACTGGCTTGCTGTTAATAAATACGTGGGTAAATCTCTGTTCAGGGCTCTCAGCTCTGACCCCTGATTTTCCACTTCACAACTCTATATTTCAGTGTGTGTGTCTTTAATTCCTCTAGCGCTGCTGGGTTAGGGTCTCCCCGACTGACCTGGTCTCAGCAAGTGGTGCCCATTCATGGGGGCTCGAACACAGGTCAAAGGATCGCTGGAGCACGTGGAATGTGGGACTAGCTGGAGGACACCCAAGTAGTGTTAAAGCAATCCCCGTGGTGAGTAAGAAGGGGGAGCTCGGAAGCATCAGGGTAACAATGGGACAAGTGTGGGCTGTGGTTCGTTCTACCTTGGAACTTTTTCACACGGATGATGAGGAGGAAGGAGAGTATAACAAAGTAACAGTAGAGGTTACAGACCAGGTTTATTTGCCACCTAAAGCTGAAGCAGAAAAGGAGGGAGAGGTTCATCCCTACCCTTCTGTACCCCCTCATTATTATTTTGAAGAAAACGACCCTCCAGATCTTTCTTTTCTGGAGGACACTGTGTGAAAAGTAGTTACCCTGGTGACTGTTCGAGCAGCGCCTTGAGCGACCGCTCTTAGTTCTATTCAGGCAGGAATTCAGCAAGCTAGACAAAAGTGGGATTTAGAGGCTTGGCAGTTCCCTGTTGGAATACATGCCCCAGATCAACAGGGAAATATTATAGCTACATTTGAGCCTTTTCCTTTTAAATTACTCAAAAAAATTAAACAAGCTAAATCAGTATGGACCAGGTTCTCCTTTTGAAATGGGACCGTTAAAGAATGTTGCTGTTTCCAGTCGTGTGATTCCTACTGACTGGGACACTATTACTCGAGCTTGTCTAACTCCTGCTCAGTTCTTACAATTTAAAACTTAGTGGGCAGATGAAGCTTCCATTCAGGCTGCTCGCAATGCCTGGGCCCAATCTCAAATTAATATAACTGCAGACCAACTTTTGGGGGTTGGTGGCTGGGCTGGTTTACATGCCCAAGTGTCATGCAGGATGATGCCATAGAACAGCTTAGAGGAGTGTGCATTAGAGCTTGGAAAAAATCACTTCATGTGGAGAACACTACCCTTTCTTTAGTGGTATAAAACAGGGACCAAGAGAACCATATGTGGATTTTATAGCTTGGTTACAGGAGTCTCTTAAAAAGATTATTGCAGATTTGGCTGCTTAGGATATAGTGTTGCAGTTATTAGCTTTTGACAATGCTAATCCCTATTGCTAGGCTGCTCTGCGACCTATCAGAGGGAAAGCACATTTAGTTGATTATATCAAGACCTGTGATGATATCAGAGGTAATCTACATAAAGCTGCTTTGTTGGCACAGGCGATGGCAGGACTGAGAGTGGATAAAGGAAATACTGCATTTCCTGGAGCTTGTTTTAACTGTGGGAAACATGGACATACTAAAAACAATGTAGAAAAAAAATCAGCGAGTCAGGCCACCAGATAGGGGAAAAAAGAAAACTGCTGTTCCTGAAATATGTCCAAAATGTAAAAAAGGAAAACTTTGGGCTAATCAGTGTCACTCTAAGTTTGATAAAGAGGGGAACCCAATTTTGGGAAACTCCCTGATGGGCCCATCCCAGGCCCTGTTCTAATCCAGGGCATTTCCAGCTCAGGCCATTCCCTCACCCCCAAATATTATCTGTCCCCCACCACATTCCATAGTGCTGCAGTAGATTTATGCTGCACAAAGGCTGTGAGCCTTCTGCCTGGGGAACACCCACAAAAGGTCCTAACAGGAGTCTGTGGAGCGTTGCCAGGAGGGACAATGGGATTACTTTTAGGAAGATCTAGTTTAAGTTTAAAAGGGGTACAAATACACACTGGAGTCATTGATTCAGATTACAATGAGGAAATTCAAATTGTGATATCTATTTCTGTTCCCTGGAAAGCACAGCTAGGAGTGCGCATAGCACAGCCCCTGAGTGTGCCATATGTGGGAATGGGAAAAAGTGAAATTAAATGAACTGGAGGATTTGGAAGCACAAATAAAAAAGGCAAGGCAGCTTATTGGGTAAATCAAATTACTGATAAACATCCTACCTGTGAAATAACTATCCAGGGAAAGAACTTTAAAGGTTTAGTAGATACTATTTTTTTTTTTTTTTTTGGTAGGACTGGACATTTCAATCATTTCTCTACAGCTCTGGCCATCCACATGGCCAATTCAGCCCACTCAATTTAACACAGTGGAAACTGCTAAAGCTCCAGAAGTGTATCAAAGTAGCTATATTTTTCATTGTGAAGGGCCGATGGACAACCTGGGATTGTTCAACCAATTACAACTTCTGTACCTATAAATTTATGGGGGAGAGATTTATTATGACAATGGGGAGCACAAGTTCTAATTCCCTAACAATTACACAGCCCTCAAAGTCAACATATGATGCACGAAATGGGGCACGTCTCTGGTATGGGAGTAGAAAAAAATTTGCAAGGTTTGAAAGAACTGCTTCAAACGGAAAGACAAAGTTCCTGCCAAAGATTAGGATAGCATTTTTGATGGTGGCCATTGTTAAGCTTCCAAAACCTATACCTTTAAAATGGTTAACAGATAAGCCAATTTGGATAGAATAATGGCTGCTAAGCAAAGAGAAACTGGATGCTTTAGAGAAATTAGTTACTGAACAATTAGAAAATGGGCACATAGCTCTAACGTTTTCCCCTTGGAATTCTCCAGTTTTCATAATTAAGAAAAAATCAGGTAAATGGAGAATGTTAACTGACTTAAGAGCCATCAATTCAGTTATACAACCAATGGAAACATAACAGCCAGGATTGCCTTCTCCTACTATAATTCCAAAAAATTGGCCTTTAATAGTCACAGATTTAAAAGACTGTTTCTTTACTACCCTTTTAGCTGAGCAAGACTGTGAACGGTTTGCATTTACAATGCCTGCAGTAAACAACCTGCAGCCTGCTAAGCGTTTTCATTGTTTCACAGATGGGTCTAGTAATGGTAAAGCTTCTTATTCTGGATCAAAAGGTAAAGTTTTCCAGACACCCTATACTTCAGCTCAAAAGGCGGAGCTTGTAGCTGTAATTGAGGTGTTGACTGCTTTTGATATGCCTATTAATGTGATTTCTGATTCTTCATACATGGTTCATTCCACACAGTTAATTGAAAATGCTCAGTTGCGATTTCATACAGATGAACAACTGATAATAAAAACAAAAAAGGGGGAGAAACAGGGATTACGGGATAGCCCATATACAATTGAATCTAACATCATTAACTTTCAATTTTTTGAGCCTGCCCAAAGGCCAGATGTTATCAGCAGCTGAACAGCATCTACAGAAACCAGCTGCAAAGACAGAAGCAGAACAACTGGTTTAGCGGAGCGATCCAATAACAAAAAGTTGGGAAATAGGCAAAATTATAACTTGGCATAGAGGTTATGCTTGTGTTTCTCCAGGACCGAATCAACAACTGATTTAGATACCATCAAGACACCTGAAATTTTATCATGAGCCAGATGCTGAGGAAGAGATAAAAAGCACAATCATCATTGAAATTAGAGCTTCTGGCTGGGTGCAGTGGCTCACGCCTGTAATCCCAGCACTCTGGGAGGCCGAGGTGGGTGAATCACAAGGTCAGGAGATCGAGACCATCCTGGCTAACACGGTGAAAACCCGTCTCTACTAAAAATACAAAAAATTAGCTGGGTGAGGTGGCGGGCGCCTATAGTCCCAGCTACTCAGGAGGCTGAGGCAGGAGAATGGTGTGAACCCAGGAGGCAAAACTTCAGGTTTTGCCAAGAATGACACTGTAAATGTAACAAAGCTTCTGTGCTTGTTAGTGAACACCAAATCAGCTACTCTCCTGTATTTGGAGATCAGGATGAAATGAAAAGAACAAGCAGGCTGGGTGCGGTGGCTCATGCCTGTAATGCCAACACTTTGGGAGGCTTCGGTGGGCGGTTCACCTGAGGTTGGGAGTTCGAGACCAGCCTGACCAACATGGAGAAATCCCATCTCTACTAAAAATGCAAAATGAGCTGGGCGTGGTGGCACAAGACTCTAATCCCAGCTTGGGAGGCTGAGGCAGGATAAGTGCTTAAACCTGAGAGGCGGAGGTTGCAGTGAGGCAATATTGCACCATTGCACTCCAGCCTGGGCAACAAGAGTGAAACTCCATCTCAAAAAAATAAAAAATAAAAAAGACCCCCAACCTTGTCTAGACTGTGGGGTTTCAGTTTCACCCCAGGGGGGTCCTGGTTGGGTTAGAATCCTGCATCTGGTTTGAGTTCGAATCCTAAAGAATAAAGGGAATAAAGGCTGTAGCCACTGACATACTCAATCTGGTCTGGTTCTGGCTTTTGCGTGTCTATCTGTATTTTTGGTCTAAATATTTGGCCCAACAGAGGTTAAAGGCTTTGATGTTCTCAGCAAAAACCTTGTGAGATCTCTAGTTTATCTGTGTGCTCAGCTGGAGCAAAGAGACTCCATAAACTAGAAAAACCTAAAGAAAATGGTACACTTGAAAAATTGAGAGCCAACACCTGTTTGTTGTTCTGTCCACCTCCCTCTCTCACTCCTCCTTCTGCCTTTGCTGTGGTCCCATGGTGTTTCTGTCTTTACAGGGACCTGCGATTCAGTGTAGGAGTGAAGTCCATGATTTTAAAACCTTCATGTCTCTGCTTTTTAACTCTGCCTGCTTTGCTGAGCTCTTATAATGAGAAATAAACCATTCAGAACAGAAACAACAGGGCATCAGAAAACCAACTTCCGGCAGTGCTCCGGCAAGTACCTCCCTAGAGGGGAAGGGCTTACTAAAGGAGATTTAATCTTGAAAAGGTCAAAATGAGAAGCTCTAACCTTAAGCTTGCTAGGTTTTCTGGGACTCGAGCTGGCTATATATTATGGACCATTCTAGTCACACACACACACACACACACACACACACACACACACACACACACAATTTTTTTTGAGACAGAGTCTCGTTCTGTTGCCCACGCTGGAGTGCAGTGGTGTGATCTTGGCTCACTGCAACCTCCACTTCCCAGGTTTGAGCAATTCTCCTGTCTCAGCCTCCTGAGTAGCTGCGATTACAGGTGTGTGCCACCATATCCGGCTAATTTTTGTGGTTTTAGTAGAGACGAGGTTTCACCATGTTGGCCAGGCTGGTCTCAAACTCCTGATCTCAAGTGATCCACTTGCCTTGGCCTCCCAAACTGCTGGGATTACAGGCATGAGCCACTGTGCCCAGCCTATATATATATATTTTTTTTTTTTCTTTTTCTTTTTGATACAGAGTCTTGCTCTGTTGCCGAGGATGGAGTATGGTGGTACAATCGCGGCTCACTGCAACCTCCACCTCCCAGGTTTGAGTGATTATCCTGCCTCAGCCTCCTGAATAGCTAGGACTACAGGTGCACACCACCACACCCAGTTAATTTTTGTATTTTCAGTAGAGATGGGGTTTTGTCACGTTGGCCAGGCTGGTCTCAAACTCCTGGCCTCAAGTGATCCACCTGCTTCAGCCTCCCATAGTGTTGGGATTACATGAATGAGCCACTGTACCTGGCCTCTAGTGCACACTTTAAACCTGACGGCCAAATTACATGAAAGAAAATTCAGAACTCAAATAGTGACTATTTTTAAAAACCATAAAATGAAAAAGTCTCAGTTCTTTTGCCTACCTTTTTTTTTCCACTGCCTACTTTGAATCTGCTGATTTGTCTACTGGTGTTGAGATAAGACTTACTGTCTGTTGTGTTACCAATTCGAGGTTACTTGGCTGAAGAAAAACAAAAGAATGAAACAATTCTATATTTTTTTCTCTTTTTGAGACAAGGTCTCACTCTAAGGTCTCACTCTGTTCCCCAGACTGGAGTGCAGTAGTGGGATCATAACTCACTGTTATCTCAACCTCCTAGGCTCAAGCAATCTTCCTGCCTCATCCTCTCTAGTAGCTGGGACAATAGGCATGCACCACCATGCCTGGCAATATTTATCTTATTCTTAGTAGAGATTGGGTCTCACTATGTTGCCCAGACTGGTCTCAAACTCCTGAGCTCAAGTGATCCTCTTGCCTCAGCCTCTCAAAGTGCTGGGATACAGGCATGAACCACTGTGCCCAGACAAAAGAGTTCTTTTATAAATACAAATAATTTAAAAAGTATTGGTAAAATAAAAATAGAAATGTCTTCAGAATTGTCAGCATACATTTTTGACTGTCTTTTATATTTACATTTGCTAGATATTTTAAGGTGCTAGGTTTTGGCATGAAGGTTATAAAGCTATAAACACAGGTAAGAAAAGAATATTTGTTTATGTGATTTTTTAAATACATAAGACCAATTTAATACGGTTTGTTGAACAAAAATAATGGAATTTTCTGAGTTATTGGTAAAATACCCTTGTATTTAACTTTGAAGTCCTCACTTATGTGAACACCTGATATTCACAGGCTATATCATGTTTAACAAGAAAATAACTTAGAAATGATGACTAGCTTTGTCTAATACCTCAGTTCTCACAAATACTCTAGATAAACTGTCAAAAATAAGTAAATGTAAATGGATAAATATCTATACAAGACATCTTAATGTATTTTTGAAAATTTTTTGAGCCAGTGTCTCTGTCTGTCACCCAGGCTGAAGTGCAGTGGCATGATCACAGCTCATTGCAACCTTGACCTCCTGCACTCAAGGGATCCTCCCATCTCAGCCTCCCAAGAAACTGTTAATAACAGGCATGCACCACCATGGTCAGCTAACCTTTATTTTTATTTTTTTGTAGAGTCAGCATCTCTCTATTATGCTCAGGCTGGTCTCATGGTGTGAGCCACCATGCCCAGCCTATTTTTGAAATTTTAGTTATGTTACATTAAATAATAGATACTCATTAAATATCTGGGTTATTTCCAATTTGAAACTCATGTTTTAGCCCAGGAACTGTGGCTCACACCTGTAATCCCAACACTTTGGGAAGCCAAGGCGGGTGGCTCACCTGAGGTCAGGAGTTCAAGACCAGCCTGATCAACATGGTGAAACTCAATCTCTACTAAAAAATACAAAAAATTAGCCAGGTGTGGTGGTGTGTCCCTGTAATCCCAGCTACTCAGGAGGCTGAGGGAGGAGAATTGCTTGAACCTGGGGGGCGGAGGTTGCAGTGAGCTGAGATCACACCATTGCACTCCAGTCTGGGAAAAAAGAGCAAAAATCCATCCTAAAAAAAATGTTTTAGGAACACATAATTCTAAATTATGAAATTATTCTCATATGTAAGATACTGCTATATGACAATTCAAGATTTCTTGCTTCTTAGGTTTTTTATTAAAATAAGGGTTTCTAAGTGTTAATATCTTTGTAGATATATGTGATTAAGATGACTAGATACAAAAGAAACAATTCTGTATGCAAAATGTATACCGGTTTTTGTTTCAGAGAAAGTAAATTCGCTTAGAGATTTTTAAGGTTTATTTTAAATTGAAGGAATAAAAAAGAAAGATAAAACTAAATGTGTATAAAAAGTTAGGAAAGATGGAAAAAATTATACGAGGTTATTAAAAGTTTATGTAAATCTTACCTCGAGGTCAAAACGGATTGAGATCAGATAGACTGTTTATAAAGTTTATTTAAATTAGCTGTAATATTAAAAACATAGTGATAAAAAACTAAAAATTTTGTTTAAAACAACAAAGTTTTCTTAATGTATTTATTTGCTCATAATAAGAGGTAATAAATATTGACTTTTAATCCTGAAATCTGTTACTATAAAAACTTTTCAGATTTGTATATCAGAATTTCAACTTTTCCTGTACTTTCATGTTACACATGACTCACAGATCACATCATTGTCTCCTGTTCCTTCTTGAGAAGGAATAAAAGGCTTGGGTTTCCTGCTTGGCTGGGATGATAACTCTTTCAGCTTTTTCATCAGGTCTAATTTTGTACTCTTGGCTTTTAAATATGTCTTAATTACTTCATGTAACCAGGAAACTTCCATGCTATCTTTGAGAGCTATGGATCCCCACTGCTCTATGCTCTCGTTTTCCTGTTTACATTCCTCTGTAATATTATGCTCACTCATGACCCTGGACACACTCTTTCTATGTCTAACTAAATTCAAGTCTCCTTGTCATCGGGTTTGACTTCCAAGTGATTTAAATTAGCTTCCCATAAGAAGACACAATTATGCCACAGGAGGTTTTACCCTTTAAATGACTGGCCTGTAATGAAGATTTTAGGTTTTATCAAGATAATCCATGTGTTGCCTTTATTGTTTTTTTAATTACTTGGGAAAACTGAGGGTTTTCAGTTTTCACATCCATGTAACCTTCTATGTTGCTTTTGATGTCTTTTGGTTGTCATGCTAATTAAATGAATGACTGTTATTTAAAAATGACATGTGGCTGTGTGCAGCGGCTCATGTCTGTAATTCCAGCCCTTTGGGAGGCCGAGGTGGGTGGATGACTTGAGTCCAGGAGTTCAAGTCCAGCCTGGGCAAAATGGCAAAACCCCATCTCTACTAAAAATACAAAAGCTAGCTAGATGTGGTAGCACGTGCTCATAGTCCTGGCTACTTGGGAGACTAAGGTGGAGGATCACCTGGGCCTGGGAGGTTGAGGCTGCAGTGAGCCATGATTTCACCACTTCACTCCAGCCTGAGCAACAGGGTGAGACCCTGTCTCAAAAAAATAATAAAATGAAAAACAATAAACTGTCATTCTGTTTTGGTCAAATGTTTTCAATTTTTTGACATCTTTGCTAAAACTTAGTTGATAACATTGTATGGGAAGCATTGCCAAAAGATAAGTAACACTAAATCTTCTTTTTTTTTCTCTGAGACAGAATCTTGCTTTGTCACCCAGGCTGGAGTGCAGTGGCGTCATCTGGATTCACTGCAACCTCTGCCCCAAGGTTCAAGCGATTCTCTTGCCTCAACTTCCCAAGTAGCTGAGACTACAGACACGTGCCACCATGCCCGGCTAATTTTGTATTTTTAGTAGAGACAAGATTTCTCCATGTTGGCCAGGCATGTGTCGAACTCCTGACCTCTGAGGATCTGTCCAACTTGGCCTCCCAAAGTTTTGGGATTACAGGCATGAGCCACTGTGCCTGGCCTAAATCTTCTTTTGGTTACATTTATAAGTATGTTATTAATATAAATATTTTCAACGTTATATAAATTATACAAATCTAATATGGTATCAGTCATAATTTTGATGATGTTAAATATTTTCTAAAGTTGTATGTGTATAGATATATTATTAATATACATATTCTAAAGATTATATAAAATTTGTGGAAGTCTGATGGATCTGATGTGTTGCCATCAGTCATGATTCTGGCTGTTATCTTAAAATGCTACATATAATACAAATAACTAAATTTTCTCGCCATTTGAGAACTTCCACTGGATTTTAACCAAAGGCTATTCTAAGTTTTTGTCATCCACGGTGATTGTTTAAAGTTCTTCTCTGAAAACTTTTACAGGTCAGGCGCGGTGCTGGAGGCCGTGCAGGGCATGGTGCTGGGCGTGGTGCAGGGCACGGTGGCTCGCGCGTGTAAAAATCCCAGCACTTTGCAAGGCCGAGGTGGGTGAATTGCTTAAACTCAGAAGTTTGAAAGCAGCCTGGGCAACATGGTAAAATCCTGTCTCCACAAAAATACAAAAATTAACCAGGCATGATGGTGCATGCCTATGGTCCCAGCTACTTCGGAGGCTGAGGTAGGAGGATGGCTTGAGTTTGGGAGGGACAGATTGTGGTGAACCAAGATCATGCCACTGCACTCCATCCTGAGTGATAGAGCCAGACCATGTCTCAAAAAAAAAAAAAAGCCTTTACAATCAGCTATCATCTAAATTACTTTTAATGGAAAGGACTCTGACAAGTTCTCTTAAATATGGTTTCAGATAACTTTGGGGATCATACCATTGGACTAGGAAAACCTTCCAGGACTTTCAAAAGCTGAATGAGAATTTCCAATTGAAATCCAGCAAAACACAAAAAACTGAATGAGAATTGCTATTTGAAATCAAGCAGAACAAGATTTAGTTACATGGGACTGAACTTATAAAAGAAGGAAAAGATTTTATTCATGGCCCTTCCATTGGAAACATTGTTGATTCTCTTTATGTTTTGTTTTCCAAAGTCAAGAATTTTTTTTCTTTTCAGCTATTTTTAACTTACAATACATTAGATAAACTACATTGTGAACAAAAATTTGAGCCATTTATCTGTCTCTCTAACTGATTTCTCCAGAATTCAGAAGCCATTCGTGAGCATTCCTAAATTATGGCAATATAATTATTTGCATAATTTCAATAAGAATCTATTTTTAGTAACAGGATTCCATTGGAGACACTGTTTGTTTAATCAAGGCTTTAACTCGAATGGCAGATACAACCAGACCACTTTAAGGAATTGAGGTTGACTTTATAGCACCAATACAAAGCCCCTTAGAATGACTGGCTTGGTGTCCTGTCTACAAGGGTCCTTTACAAAGTTGCTGTCCTTGTGGTAAGAAGTAAAGAATGTCACTTTCTGACGGGCACAGGAACCTCAAGTTATTTGGGGACCTTGAGAAGAGAGGACTACACCCATTCATAAAAGTATTACAGGAGAGCTGGCAAGATGTCTGAATAGGAACAGCTCCGGCCTGCAGCACCCAATGAGATCAACACAGAAGGCAGGTGGTTCAAGCATTTCCAACAGCCTCCACTGGTGATACCCATGCAAACAGGGTCTGGAGTGGACCTCCAGCAAACTCGAGCAAACCTGCAGCAGAGGGACCTGACTGTTAGAAGGAAAACTAACAAACAGAAAGGAATAGTATCAACATCACCAACATCAAAGAGCAAAGGTAGATAAATCCATAAAGATGGGGAGAAACCAGTGCAAAAAGGCTGAAAACTCCAAAAGCCAGAATGCCTCTTCTCCTCCAGAAGATCACAACTCCCCACCAGCAAGGGAACAAAACTGGACAGACAATGAGTTTGATGAATTGACAGAAGTAGGCTTCAGAAGGCAGGTAATAACAAACTCCTCCGAGCTAAAGGAGCATGTTCTACCCCAATGCAAGGAAGCTAAGAGCCTGAAACGAATTGTTAACTAGAATAACCAGTTTATAGAAGAATATAAATGACCTGATGGAGCTGAAAAACCCAGCACAAGAACTTCATGAAGCATACACAAGTATCAATAGCTGAATCAATCAAGCAGGAGAAAGGATATCAGAGATTGAAGATCAACTCAATGAAATAAAGCAAGAAGACAAGATTAGAGAAAAAAGAGTGAAAGAAATGAACAAAGCCTCCAAGAAATAGAGGACTATGTTAAAAGACTGAATCTATGTTTGATTCGTGTACCTGAAAGTGACAGAGAGAATGGAACCAAGTTGGAAAACACTCTCAAGTATATTATCCAGGAGAACTTCCTCAACCTAGCAAGACAGGCCAACATTCAAATTCAGGAAATACAGAGAACACCACTAAGATACTCCTCAAGAAGAGCAACCCCAAGACACAAAATCATAAGATTCAGCAAGGTTGAAATGAAGGAAAAAAATATAAAGGGCAGCCAGAGAGAAAGGTTGAGTTACCCACAAAGGGAAGCCCATCAGACTAACAGTGGATCTCTTGGCAGAAAGCCTACAAGCCAGAAGACAGTGGGAGCCAATATACAACATTCCTAAAAAAAGAATTTTCAAGCCACAATTTCATATCCAGCCAAACTAAGCTTCATAATTGAAAGAGAAATAAAATCCTTTACAAGCAAATGCTGAGAGATATTGTCACCACCAGGCCAGCCTTACAAGAGCTTCTGAAGGAAGCACTAAACACGGAAAGGAACAACTGGTAACAGCCACTGCAAAAACATACCAAATTATAAAGACCATTGAAACTATGAAAAAATTGCATCAACTAATGAGCAAAATAACCAGCTAGTATCATAATGACAGGATCAAATTCATACATAACAATATTAACGTTAAATGTAAATGAGCTAAATGCCCCCAATTGAAAGACACAGACTGGCAAATTGGATAAAGAGTCAAGACCCATCAATGTGCTGTACTCAGGAGACCCATCTCATACACATAGGCTCAAAATAAAGGGATGGAGGAACATTTACCAAGCAAGTGGAAAGCAACAAAAGGCAGGGGTTGCAATCCTAGCTTCTGATAAAACAGATCTTAAGCCAGCAAAGATCAAAAGAGACAAAGAAGGGCGTTACATAATGGTAAAGGGATCAATGCAACAAGAAGAGCTAACTATCCTAGACATATATGCACCCAATACAGGAGCACTCAGATTCATAAAGCAAGTTCTTAAAGACCTACAAAGAGACTTAGACTCCCACACAATAATAGTGGGAGACTTTAACACTCCACTGTCAATATTAGATCAATGAGACAGAAAATTAACAATAATATCCAGGACTTGAACTCAGTTCTGGACCAACTGGACCTAAAAGATATCTACAGAGCTCTCCACCCCAAATCAACAGAGTATACCTTATTCTCAGCACCACATTGCACTTATTCTAAAATTGACCACATAATTGGAAGTAAAACTCTCCTCAAGAAATGCAAAAGAATTGAAATCATAACAAACAGTCTCTCAGACCACAATGCATTCAAATTGGTATGCAGGATTAAGAAACTCACTCAAAACCTCACAACTACATGGAAACTGGGTGACCTGCTCCTGAATGACTACTGGGTAAATAACGAAATGAAGGCAGAAATAAAGATGTTCTTCAAAACCAATGAGAACAAAGACACAACGTACCAGAATCGCTGGGACACTTTTAAAGCAGTGTGTAGAGGGAAATTTATAGCACTAAATGCCCACAAGAGAAAGCAGGAAAGATCTAAAATTGACACCTTAACATCAAAATTAAAAGAACTAGAGAAGCAAGAACAAGCAAATTCAAAAGCTAGCAGAAGACAAGACATAAATAAGATCAGAGCAGAATTGAAGGAGATAGAGACACGAAAAACTCTTCAAAAAATCAATGAATCCAGGAGCCGGTTTTTTGAAAAGATCAACAAAACAGACTACTAGCCAAACTAATAAAGAAGAAAAGAGAGAAGAATCAAATAGATGCAATAAAAAATGATTAAGGGGATATCACCACTGATCCCACAGAAATACAAATTATCATCAGAGAATACTACCAAGACTAAACCAGGAAGAAGTCAAATTCCTGAATAGACCAATAACAAGTTCTGAAATTGAGGCATTAATCAATAGCCTACCAACGAAAAAAAGCCCAGTACCAGACGGATTCACAGCCAAATTCTACCAGAGGTACAAAGAGCAGCTGGTACCATTCCTTCTGAAACTATTCCAAACAATAGAAAAAGAGAGAATCCTCCCTAATTCATTTTATGAGGCCAGGATCATCTTGATACCAAAACCTGGCAGGGACACAACAAAAAAAGAAAATTTTAGGCCAATATCCCTGATGAACATCGATGCAGAAATCCTGTATAAAATACTGGAAATCTGAATCCAGCAGCACATCAAAAATCTTGTCCACCATGACCAAGTTGACTTCATCCTTGGTATGCAAGGCTGGTTCAACATGCAAATCAATAAATGTAATCCCATCACATAAACGGAATCAATGACAAAAACTACATGATTATCTCAATAGAGGCAGAAAAGGCCTTTGAAAAAATTCAACAGCCCTTCATGCTAAAAACTCTCAATAAACTGGTATTGATGGAACATATCTCAAAATATTAAGTGCTATTTATGACAAACCCACAGCCAATAACATACTGAATGTGCAAAAACTGGAAGCATTCCCTTTGAAAATCAGCACAAGACAAGGATGCCCTCTCTCACTACTCCTATTCCACATAGTGTTGGAAGTTCTGGCCAGGGTAGTCAGGCAAGAGAAAGAAATAAAGCGTATTCAATTAGGAAAAGAAGAAGTCAAATTGTCTCTGTTTGCAGATGACATGATTATATATTTAGAAAACCCCATCGTCTCAGCCCAAAATCTCCTTAAGCTGATAAGCAACTTTAGCAAAGTTTCAGGATACAAAATCAATGTGCAAAAATCACAAGCTTTCTTATTCACCAATAACAGACAAACAGAGAGCCAAACTATGAGTGAACTCCCATTCACCATTGCTACAACAAGAATGAAATACCTAGGAATACAACTTACAAGGATGTGAAGGACCTCTTCAAGGAGAACTACAAACCACTCCTCAAGGAAAAAGAGAGGACACAAACAAATGGAAAAACATTCCATGCTCATCGATAGGAAGAATCAATATCATGAAAATGGCCATACTACCCAAAGTAATTTATAGATTCACTGCTATCCCCATTAAACTACCATTGACTTTCTCCACGGAATTGGAAAAATATATTTTAAATTTCATATGGAATCAAAAAAGAGCCCGAATAGCCAAGACAATCCTAAGCAAAAAGAACAAAGCTGGAAGCATCATGCTACCTGACTTCAAACTATACTACAAGGCAATGGTAACCAAAACAGCATGGTACTGGTACCAAAACAGATATATAGATCAAAGGAACAGAACAGAACCCTCAGAAATAACACCACATATCTACAACCATCTGATCTTTGACAAACCTGAGAAAAACAAGCACTGGGGAAAGGATTCCCTATTTAATAAATGGTGTTGGGAAAACTGGCTAGCCTTAGGCCGAAAGCTGAAGCTGGATCCCTTCCTTACACCTTAAATAAAAATTAACTCAAGATGGATTAAAGACTTAAACTTAATACCTAAAGCCATAAAAACCCTAGAGGAAAACCTAGGCAATACCATTCAGGACATAGGCATGGGCAAAGACTTCATGACTAAAACACCAAAAACAATGGCAAAAAAAACAGAATTGACAAAGAGGACCTAATTAAACTAAAGAGCTTCTGGACAGCAAAAGAAACTATGAGAGTGAGCGGGCAACCTACAAAATGGGAGAAAATTTTTGCAATCTGTCCATCTAACAAAGGGCTAATATCCAGAATCTACAAAGAACTTAAACAAATTTACAAGAAAGAACAATCCCATCAAAAAGTGGGCAAAGGATGTGAACAGACACTTCTTAAAAGAGGACAATTATGCAACCAACAAACATATGAAAAAAAGCTCATCATCACTAGTCATTAGAGAAATGCAAATCAAAACCACAATGAGGTACCATCTCATGCCAGTTAGAATGGTGATCATTAAAAAGTCAGGAAACAACAGATACTGGAGAGGGTGTGGAGAAATAGGAATGCTTTTACACTGTTGGTGGGAGTGTAAATTAGTTCAACCATTGTGGGAGACAGTGTGGCTATTCCTCAAGGATCTAGAACTAGAAGTACCATTTGGCCCAGCAATCCCATTACTGGGTATATACCCAAAGGATTATAAATCATTCTACCATAAAGACACATGCACACGTATGTTTATTGCAGGACTGTTCACAATAACAAAGACTTGGAACCAACCCAAATGCCCATCAATTATAGACTGGATAAAGAAAATGTGGCACATATACACCATGGAATACTATGCAGCCATAAAAAAGGATGAGTTCATGTCCTTTGTAGGGACATGGATGAAGCTGGAAACTGTCATTCTCAGCAAACTAACACAAGAACAGCAAATGAAACACCACGTGTTCTTACTCATAAGTGGGAGTTGAACAACGAGAACACAAGGACACAGGGAGGGGAACATCACACACTGGGGCGTGTTGGGGGGTGGGGGCGGGGGGAGGGAAAGCATTAGGACAAATACCTAATATAGGTGATGGGTTGATGGGTGCAGCAAACCACCACAGCACATGTATACCTATGTAACAAACCTGTGCATTCTGCACGTGTACCCCACAACTTAAAGTATAATAAAAAAAAGTAGGTTAAAAAAAAGTATTACAGACACAGTCTGATGCAAATCTTTGACTTGGCTAGCCTCAAGGCTTTTAAAAGTCTAAGATTCCTGATTAAAAAGTTCTAACAAAGCCAATTTTAAGAAGCCTATATGGTCAATAAATATTCTTGCTGCACTTTATGCAAATAATCAGGCCAGGTATGATAAGACTAAAACTTATTTTGCACAGAAATTTGTCCTACTATGATTTGTCTTTGATAAAATGATGGACTAGAGAGAGAAAATTTATGTTCCAAAAGAAAACTGTGACATATGCTATTAGTTTCCAGCCCTGATCATTTTTTCCGAGTTTTTATCATTTGCCTATAATTTGGGCTGAATCCTGAATTATTTCCTGGCTCCAAGTGTTCCCTAGTGAACCCAGATATAATATATTTTATAAAACTTGTTTTATCCTGTCAGGAATGAGATGTATTTTTGAAGGACTACTTAAACTAGCAATTACAATTCGATTATTATGATTATAGAATCTCGGGATTTCTCTTCCTTCTTGTCAAGGTCTTTACCTGATGTTTGTCTCATTAAAAAATAAAGAAGAAATCAGACTGATTACACTCTACTCAAGACTGAAGACATGTACTTTAACCTGTCTCTGTTACCAGTAAACCAAAGCCTTAAATTTCAGAATCCGTCAGGGACCCTGTGTGGTCCCTGGATCAAGCACACATGGGCTTATGAATGTGTTGACCACTGACATATGAGAGGTAATTGTCTATTAGGTTATGTGGCTCTTCCTTTTTCTATTTATAACTCCAATGTTTCTGAACGCTGAAGTAGTTCATCGAAATTATTTTCCAGGATTAGACAAACCGTACCTGCAAACCAAGGAGATGAATTTTGGCCTATGTTTGGCAGAAGTCTCTTGCAATGGTGGGGAGTAACCTCTCATGAACGTATAATTAGAAATCTGTCAACCACTCTAGGTAACTTAGCAAGTGAACTAGCTGAAGCCATAGCTACCAAATAAAGATCTTCAGACTCTTTAGCCAGGATAGTCATGGATGACGGAATAACTTTAGGCTACATAGTGGTGAAACAGGGAGAAACTCATATGGCAGCTAGCTAACACATCATGTTGTGTTTAGATCCATACATCTTCTGAAGTTGAAACACATGTAAAAAAATAAGACGATATGGGAATTAATTATGACAAATCCTAGGGAAGAGGTTGAAAGAGCTGTAACACAAACAGGGCTGATACATGCCGCTTGCTCACCACATTGTGGGCAAAGAGAAGGAAAGAAGAGCTGTGGCCCTTTGGGGAGCCCAGACCTGGGAGCTCCCCAAGCCAGGGCTGTGATTCCTTCTTTGGGGCCCTTTGGTTCCTGATATCTCCAAGATTCTGGGTGCCACTGTGTTCCCAGTGTGCCAGCTATGGAAGCTGCTTGAGGTGCCCGTGGTCCAGCCACAGCCTTGTGGAGAGCTGGCTCCCGTGTTGGCACCTGGAGCCACCTGCCCCACTGCAGCAGCCAGCAGATCTGACTGCATAGTGGCCAGACCCCATGCTCACTCACACACCCCTTGCCACTCCATGCAGTCTCCCTTGGCAGGCATGGGATCCAACGTGGTAGCATGAGCTGAGCACAGCCTGCCAGGCTGAGTGTGCGGGGCCCGGCAAAACTCGGGCAAAGGTGCCACCAGCCATAGAGGTTTCTGTCCAGAAAAGTAACACCCCAAAGATCCCGTAACACCGCTACTCTTCCCAGCCTTTGGAAACTCTCAGTCTACTCTCTATCTTGATGAGTTCGGTTGTTTTAATTTTTAGCTCCCACAAATGAGTGAGAACATGCAAAGTCTGTCTTTCTGTGCCTGGCTCATTGTACTTAACATAATGTCCTCTAGTTCCATCCATGTTGTTGCAAATGACAGAATCTTATTCTTTGTCATGGCTGAAGAGTACTCCATTGTGTATATGTACTACATTTTCTTTATCCCTTCATCTGTTGCTGCACACTTAGGTTGCTTCCAAATCTTGGCTATTATGAATAATGCTGAAATAAATATGGGAATGCAGATATCCCTTTGATATACTATTTTTCCCTCTCTTGGATATATACTCAGCAGTGGATCATATGATAGTTCTATTTTTAATTTTTTGAGGGACCTCCATATTGTTCTCCATAGTGAATATACTAATTTACATTCCCACCAACAGAGTAAGAGTGTTCCCTTTTCCCCACATTCTTGCAAGCATTTGTTATTGCTTGTCTTTTGCATAAAAGCCATTTTAATGGGGTAAGATGATATCTTATTGTAGTTTTGATTTCAATTCCTCTGATGATCAATGATATTGAGCTTCTTTTCATATACCTATTTGACATTTATATATCTTCTTTTTTGTTTTTGCTCATTTTTTGAGACAGCGTCTCACTCTGTCACCCAGGCTGGAGTGCAGTGGTATGATGATGGCTTAATGTAGTGTTGACTGCCAGGGTTCAAGCAATCCTCCCACCTCAGCCCCCTGAGTAGCTGGGACCACAGGCAGGCATCACCATGCCCAGGTAGTTTTTAAAATTATTTGCTATGTTGTTCAGGTTGGTCTTGAACTCCTGGGCTCAAGTGGCCCACCCGTCTTGGCTCCCCAAAGTGCTGGAATTACAGGTGTGAGCCACTGCGCCTGACCTGTGTGCCTTCTTTTGAGAAATGTCTGTTCAGATCTTTTGCCCATTTAAATAATTGGATTGTTAGTTTTTTTCTTATAGAGTTGTTTGAGCTCCTTATATATTCTGGTTATTAATCCCTTGTCAGATATATAGTTTGCAAATATTTTCTTCCACTCTGTGGATTGTCTTTTCACTTTGCCCATTGTTTTCTTTACTATGCAGAAACTTTTGACCTTGATGTGATACCACTTGTTCATTTTAGCTTTGTTTGCCTGAGCTTTTGGAGTATTACTCAAGAAATCTGTGCCAAGACCAATTTCCTGGAGAGTTTCCCTAATGTTTTCTTTCAGTAGTTTCATGTCTTTGATTTAAGTCTTTAACCCATTTGGATTTGATTTTTGTATATAGTGCAAGAGAGGGTTCTAGTTTAATTATTCTGCCAATGACTTTGGGAGGCCAAGGTGGTCAGATCATGGGGGCAGGAGATCAAGACCATCCTGGCTAACATGGTGAAACTCCGTCTCTACTAAAAATACAAAAAAAAAAATTAGTCAGGCATGGTGGCGGGCGCCTGTACTCCCAGCTACTTGGGAGGCTGAGGAGGAGAATGGTGTGAACCTGGGAGGTGGAGCTTGCAGTGAGCCCAGATCGCGCCACTGCACTCCAGCCTGGGCAACAGAGCTAGACTCCATCTCAAAAAAAAAAAATCTGCCAATGAATATCTAGTTTTCCCAGCACAATTTGTTGAAGAGACTGTCCTCTCCCTCATGTATATTCTTGGCACCTTCATTGAAAATGAGTTAATTGTAAATGTATGGATTTATTTCTGGGTTCTCTATTCTGTTCCATTGGTCTACGTGTCTGTTTTATGCCAGTACCATGCTGTTTTTTTTACAATTGCTCTGTACTATAATTTAAAGTCAGGTAATGTGATTCTTCCAGTATTGTTCTTTTTGCTCAGGATGGCTTTTGGTATTCTGGGTCTTTTATGGTTTCGTATAAATTTTAGGATTTTTTTTCTATTTCAGTGAAGAGTGTTATTAGTATTTCAATAGGGATTGCATTGAATCTGTAGATTGCTTTGTGAAGTATGGGTATTTTAACAATATTTACTCTTCCAATAAATGAACATGAACTATCTTTCCTTTTTTTTTCCTTTTGGTGTCCTCTTTAATTTTTTTGCATCGATGTTTTATAGTTTTCATTGTAGAGATCTTTCACTTCTTCTGTTATGTTTATTCCTAGATATTTTATTTTATTTGTAGTTATTGTAAATGGTATTACATTCTTGATTTTCTTCTTTAGATTGTTCATTTTTGTCATTTAGAAATGCTACTGACTTTTGTAGTTTGATTTTGTATCCTGTGACTCTGAATTTGTTGATCAGTTCTAATAGTTTTTTGGTGCAGTCCTTAGGTTTTTCCAAATATAAGATCAAATCATCTGCAAACAAGAAAACAGTAATAATTTTACTTATTTCCAATTTGGATCCCTTTTATTGTTTTTCTCTTGTCTGAATTGCTCTAGCTAGGACTTCCAGTACTATGTTGAGTAACAATGTTGGAAGTGGACATTCCTGTCTTGTTCCAGATCTTAGAAGAAAGGCTTTCAGCTTTTCCCTGTTCAGGATGATACTGGCTGTGGGTCTGTTGCATATGGTTTTTATTGAGTTGTGGTATGTTCCTTCTATATCTAGTTTTTTTTTGAGGGTTTCTTTTTATCACAGGGATGTTGAATTTTATTAAATGCTTTTCAGCATCAATTGAAATTATCATAAGGTTTTTGGCCTTCATTCTGTTGATATGATGTGTCACATTCATTGATTTGCATATGTTGAACCATGTTGGCATCCTCGGTATAAATCCCCCTTAGACATGATGAATGGTCTTTTTCATAGGATGAGTTTGGAAATACTACAGTCTTCTCTGTTTTTTGGAATAGTTTGAGTAGGATTGATAGTAATTCTGCCTTCAGTGTTTGGTAAAATTAATCAGTGAAGCCAGTGAAGCCATTGAATCCAGGCTTTTCTTTGCTAGGAGATGTTTTATTATGGCTTCAATTTCATTTATCCATTTCTTCTAGGTTTTTTTTTTTTTTTTTTGGAGATGGGGTCTTGCTCTGTCACCCAGGCTGCAGTGTGGTACAATCTCAGCTCACTGCAACCTCTGCCTCCCAGGTTCAAGTGATTTTCCTGCCTCAGCCTCTGGAGTAGCTGGGAGTACAGGTGCATGCCACCATGCCTGGCTAATTTTTGTATTTTCAGTAGAGATGGGGTTTCACCATGTTGGCCAGGCTGGTCTTGAACTCCTGACCTCAGGTGATCAACTGCCTTGGCTTCCCAAAGTGTTGGGATTACAGGCATGAGCCACGGTGCCCAGCCATTTCTTCCAGGTTTTTCAATTTATTGGAATATAGTCGGTCATAATAGTTTCTAATGAGTCTTTGAATTTCCGCAGTATCAGTTATAGTGTCTCCTTTTTAATCTCTGGTTTTATGTATTTGAGTCTTCTCTCTTTTTTCTTAGTCTGGTTAAATGTTTGTTGACTTTGTTGGTCTTTTAAAAAATATTAACTTTTCATTTCATTGATATTTTATATTTTTAAATTTCAATTTCATTTATTTCTGCTCCGATATTTGCTATGTTTCCTTCTACTAATTTTGGTTTTGGTTTGCTCTTGCTTTTCTAATTATTTAAGATGTATTATTACGTTGTTTATTTGAAGCTTTTCTACTTTTTTTGATGTAGATGCTTTTTTCTAGAAACTTACCTCTTAGCACTGTAGTACTGTTTTTACTGTATCCCATAGCTTTTTTTTTTTTTTTGAGACGGAGTCTAGCTCTGTTGCCCAGGCTGGAGTGCAGTGACGCAATCTCGGCTCACTGCAAGCTCCGCCTCCCGGGTTCACGCCATTCTCCCGCCTCAGCCTCCCGAGTATCTGGGACTACAGGCACCCGCCTTCACGCCTGGCTAATTTTTGTTTTTTGTATTTTTAGTAGAGACGGGGTTTCACCGTGTTAGCCAAGATGGTCTCAATCTCCTGACCCTGTGATCCGCCCGCCACGGCCTTCCAAAGTGCTGGGATTACAGGCATGAGCCACTGCGCCCCGCCTGTACCCCATAGGTTTTGGTTTGACTTTAAACTTTTTATTTTCTCGAAAACTCAGTGTCATGTTACCGGCTTCTTGTGCTTTGGGCAGTGAGACCCTTTTACTTGATAACAGTAGTAGCTGGGACAACTTGGCAACGTATATAAATAAACGGCATCTAGATTGGAAAGGAAGAAGTACAGTTGTCTTTATGTACAGATGACACGATCTTGCATTTAGAAAATCGTAAGAAATTTACTAAAAATTATTAGGACTCATGAACAAATTTAAGAATCTAACACTATATAAGATTGGTATACAAAAATAACTGTATTTATTTATCAAGAAATCAAGAATCCAAAAATGGAATTACAAAAATAAATCTTGTTACAATAGAATTAAAGCTGGGGAAGCTTAAACTTGAACACTAAAAACCACAATACATGGTTAGCGTTGGAAACACCCAGATACCATCCCTGAGCCTTCTCTCCTTGGCTCTGAGGGCTTTACCTTCACGGGGTGAGGAAAGGGGTTGCATTCTTGGCTTTTACATTATATTAGGTGGGTTCGGGTTGAGGTATCTGCAATTCAAATGAGTATTACAATCTCCACTTTTATGGATAAGAGACTGAGGCCCACCAAGAGAGTGAATGAGAGTCCATATCCTGGAAGGCGAATTGTCAGGCACTGATTTCCGCTATGTAACCCCTGCCAATCACCGTGTATTAAAAGGATCCCCAGATACCATACCAATAGGTGTTCAAGAGAGAGGCCTGTAATCTAGGCGTCTGAGAAAACAAGGCTAGAGATTCCAATATTGGAGACAACAGGGCTCTGGGAAGATTAAGGTTGAGTTTTCTCGATCTGCAGAATAGAGTCACTGAGGACCAATTGCAAGATCAGAGGAGATGAAAGAACAAGTCAGGGCATGCTTAGGAAAAGAGAATACCAGGGATAAGTTTTAGGCAAGAGTCACACTGTGGAAGGGCAGGTTCTTGGCGTCGCTCAGGAAGAAATCCAAAAGCAAGCCTGTGGTGGAAGAAAGCAGCTCTACAGAGGCATTGGCGGTGTTACAGCCCTGCGTCCACTCCGGCAGGGCAGGGAGCCCTCCGTGGGTTGTGCTCCCAGAGCAGCAGCCTAGGGGTGGCTTGTAGTCATTTTTATAATTCACTTTTAATGGCATGCTAATTAAGGGGCGGGTTATTCAGAAATAGCTAGAAATGGGCAGCAACTTACAGCTGTCTCTATGGCAAGGGTTAAGGACTTCCCGTGGTGCCATGGCATTGGCAAACTGTCATGGCACTGGTGGGAGCGTCTTCTGGTGATCTGAGGCGCGAGGTGCTTTCGCTGCCTCTCCCAGTTTCCTGTGTGCCTCTTACCTGAAAGCCCTTCACACCCCCATCTGCCCACCTACAAACGTCACTGCCCTTTCACCCCACCCCTGTTTCACACGCACTCCCACATCAACCCTGAGCATTCAAGCCTGAGTTTCCCTGTTAGGAACCTCAGTGATAGCTGGAGCTCTGAGAAACCCCTAGGCAGAACTCCTTGCCTAGTTTGTGGCAGAAATCAGGGAAGGAAAGGCAAATTTCAGGTCTTTCTCACAATAAATAAATAAAGATAGGTAGATTTGATTGATTGATGGATGGATGAAATGTGGGAGTTTGCAGGCAAATATTTATCAGACACTGGAAGTGTAAGTTATCACAAAGATTATGGAGTGCACCTGTCTTATGACCCTGTTATTTGATCCTAGTATATGCACTAGAGCATATTTTCTAACTGTGTAAATTGAAGGCTCACAAATTAGTTTAGTGAGAGAAAAGATAACGGATTGGAAGAGAATTACCATATTCATTAGTTGTGTTTTTAAAATTTTAAAGTAAAATAGAGACATGATTTTTTTCATGCTTTCGAATGCATCTATAAAAAATGGACTTGAGGGCTGGGAGCAGAGGCTCACGCCTGTAATCCCAGCACTTTGGGAGGCCGAGGAGGGCGGCTCGCGAGGGCAGGAGTTGGAGACCAGCCTGACCAACATGGTGAAAACCCGTCTCTACTAAAAATACAAAAATTAGGCGAGTGTGGTGGTGTGCGCCTGTAATCCCAGCTACTCAGGAGGCTGAGGCAGGAGAATCGCTTGAACCCGGGAAGCGGAAGTTGCAGTGAGCCGAGATTGCACCATTGCACTCCAGCCTGGGCGACAGAGTGAGACTCTGTCTCCAAAAAAAAAAAAAAAGTTACTCATTAATAGCATAGACCAATTGGCCTCTATTGAAATTTCTCCATTATTTTCACAATGTCCCAGGCTGTGAAACCAGGATTTAATAAAGAACCAGAATGCCACATCTGTGTCACCTGGGTTGGGACCAGTCCTGATCCATTAAGTCCGGGTGTCTGGGTAACTGAACTCAACTGCTGGGCAAAACAGAATGTCCTGCGTAGGTTCCTAACGGGGGACCCCAGAGCCTCATGGGAAATGTAGTGTCACCTTCCAATGATGTTACCATCAAGGACCTTGGGAACCAGCTTTTCTCTCTGCGCTTGCGCCGCCCGGCCCACTCCGCCATTTTCCTCCGGAAGTGGGGCACCCAGAGGCGGTCCTGTAGCTGGGCCGGCTTGGGGCTTGGTTCTGTGTCCCTGCGGGTCGGTGCGAGGGCGAAGAGGAACCCGTGGGCCTCAGGGGATCCCGGGGGGCCAGACCAGTGTTCCCTAGTTGTGGGAGCAGACGCATGGGCGCATCGCGGGCGGGCAGGGCCTGAAGTGCAGGTGTGGGCCGCGGACCCTGGCGGGGGCTGGGAGGACAAGCGTGGGGTCCTGGCAGTGAAGCGGTTTCTAGAGGTGCAGGAGCGGGTAGGCGAGGCCGGTGGCCCTGGGCCTGGAGTCTGCAGGCCAAGCTCCTGTCCTGCCGCTGAGGGACCCGGTTACCAACCCGCATGTCGCTCAGTTTGCCCATGTGTCCCGGTGCTAACACACAGTTCTCGGGAGACGTTCCCCATTCCCAGAGTAGTAGTGCGAAACGCGTGCGCCTCTAGTCTTAAACTTGCCGTTTGTATTAGTTGGGTTTCCTGGTGTCTCTTTAGCAAGTGAAGTTTCTGGTTCCCTCCTTCACTGTGTGACCTGCCTAGTCCTCCTGGGTCGCATTTACAGAAGTTTATATGAGACCTAGTTTCCAGGGAAAAACTCACTGATTCCGCGAGGGAGATGGTGTAATGGATGATGGTCGTCAGCCTTAAGGGTACTTCAGTCTTAACTGTGTGTTACAAAGTTTGAAAGGGAGGGTTCCCTATGAATAAGAAGCGCACTTGAAAGAACAGCTGTCTGGTCTAACCTCTCACTGGTGCTTCAGAGGAGGAAAAAAGGTCACAGGTGAAGATCCCAGTTTTCCTCCCTCAGGAAATATTAATTCTATTCCCTAGAATGCACAAGATTTGCAAAGACTAGGTGATAGTAGAAGGTTTGGACGAACTTTCAGAAGGTTGAGGTGAATTCAGCTGAGAAGAACAGGCAAGGACTTAGGAAATATTCCTTATTTGAAGGGGCCTGAAAGTGTGGTCTGGGGTACAGGAGTGACCTGTCATACTTGAGAAGATTAAAATACTCTCCAAACACAGTCCCATTCCTTCAACCTTAGCTCGATTTTTCCAGCGTCTGAGATATATTAAACCTAGTCCATCACCACATTTAGCATTAGATTGCGAAGTTCTATTGATTGTATTTGATTTGTAATTTAAGATTTTCTCCCCCTACGTAATTTTGTTAAAAACACAGAAATGAATTCTGTTCACTTAGGTGAAACAGTTAATACTTGCTGTTTAAGGAACTAATTAAACCTTACTGGCTTATAAAAAACAACCACCATTTTATTTGTTTGAAGTTCTGTGGATCTGCATTTTGGTGTGGTGGGTTCAGCTGGGTAGTTGATATATTTGTGTTGCCTGGATCACAAAAAGGCCTTAGTCACCTGGTGACTTGACTGAGTCTGGTTGGTTTAAGATAGTTTCCTTCACAATCTGGTGGTTTGTGGTGACTCTTGGCTAGGCCCTGTGTCTCCAACATGCTAGCTCCAGACCTCTTCACAATTTGACTGTGTCCAAAAAGGGAAGAACCAATGGATATTTACATCACATTTTCCATTGTCCATTCACTGGACAAGTCAGATGGAAAAGCCCAATTTATTGTCAGAGCATAATATGAGGGCTTGGATAGAAGGAAAAGTGTTATGGGTAAACATGAGTAGAATGGTGTACTGCAGGAAGTACATATTATGTACATTTTAAAAAACGTAACTGTAGGCCAAAATTGCTGGTTTGCAAGATGCACTTTCCATGATGTTGAGGTATAGAAAAGCAAGATGTACTGTCATGGGAACACTCATATGAAGTTATTTGTGGAATCTACATATTAATAGGAAAATTGTTAATATGGCCCAGTATATTTCTATAACATTTATTTTAGTGAACTTAATAATGTTTCTTTGTATTAAATTATTAGATTATGTCTTTAGATAATATTGTTACTAAATTAGTAGGTAATACATATTTTTATTCAAAAATAAATTGAGCATCTAATATCTACCAATTAATGTACTTGTAGATGTATCTTATCTTAACTTGAGTCTTTTCTGCCCCTAATGAGGCATGAAGGTCTCTTCTCCCATGGGGAAGTTTTTCTTTTTCAGGAGGGAGGCGGGCTTTCCCAGGTAATGTGTCTAGAGTGTTGGGCAGAAGAATCTGGGACCACACCACACCAGTTCTCTCCTTAATCCACGTCATTTGCCTTCTATCCCAGCTATGTTTCCAGTGTCCTCTGGGTGTTTCCAAGAGCAACAGGAAATGAATAAATCTCTGGTGAGTTGTTTATTTGTTCTTCAGTTTGTTTTACACTGTATTTTCTGAGTTTATGGGTGTCTGTGAATTAAAAAGGAAAAGTAAAAATAAGTAAAACACAAGTTGAAGGAAACATACATAAATAAGATAAAGCTGACCTGTAGATATGGGCAGGTTATAAGAGCTTAGAGTTGTCTAAGTTGAGTGCAAATTTTCCTCTGATCTTTCTGATGCCGAGACAAAAAAGGCAGTCATATTTTTTACGTGATTGGAATGGAATCCGAGAAGAGAGCATGCTGTGTTCTTGTGGGACAGGAAAGCTTGTGTGCACCAAGTCTGAACCACCACCTTCATTGGTGACATAGATTATGTGCTGGAACATATTTCACACCGGCCTGGCAGTAACCACTTGTAGTGTTGTGCAGTGGAAATGGTCATCTGCCGCTAAAGCACAGTGTGTTGTGCAGTGGAAATGGTCATTGGCCACTAAAGCACAGCTTCCATCGTAAGGTATGCTCCTTGCTCAAAGAGTGTGGTCCCAAACAGCTTTTGGGAGGTCCTCCTTGATTCATGGATGAAACCTGGAACATCTTGAGGACTGAGTTAACCATAGGTCCTTAAATAACTCTCCACATCTTTTTCTTAGTTTATCTGTACATGCAGGGTGTGCAGCAGCCTGTTCAAAGTCATATTTTCTGGGAAATATTTCCAGTGTTTATTTGTAGTTTAGCCCACTCTGTGTAGTCTTAACTTATTTCCTCTAAACTCACCATTAACCTAAATAATAGTCAAATTTAGGGGGACTGTATTTGCCTTACTCGAGTCTTCTACCATAGTTGAAACTGTCATACCTGAGTGAGTTAAAGAGAAACGCCACACTTTGAGATGAATTCGGGAGTCCTTTATTAGCCAGTGACTGAGAGATGGCTAATGCACAAAATTCTCTTGGCCCAGAAGAAGGGAATAGATTTTCTTTTATACTTTGGTTTAGAGAGAGGAGGGGGGATTCTAGCTGCAGCAACTTTACAGAAGAAAAAAACGACAAAAAAGTTAAAAAGACTTATGGTTACAGGAAAACAAACTGTTCCAGGTGCAGGGGCTTTAAATTCACCACAAAGTGATAGATGAGGGGGCTCTGGGCATTATCTGCCGGACAAATGTGGGGGCTTTATGATACTATCTCTGAGTAATTTGCTGGGAACTGCGGACATCGCTTGTCTCAGCACTTTATCAGTTAATTGCACTCTTTGATATGTTGAAAATCAGCTTGCACAAGTTAAAGTACTTGAGGAAAGGGGGTGGGTAAGGAGCCCTTGATGTCTTGTAAATGAAGGAGCCAAATGGAGTTTGTCTGGTTTTCTCAGCTAAGGGAGAGTCTATTCATATTAAAAACAAGGTTAGCTATCTAAGGAAGAGTCTATTCATGTTAATACAAGGTTGGATGTTACAAAACGTCTGGTCATGATCTGGAAATTCTTCTGTGTTAGGTCTGTTAAAAGAAAAACTTTAAAGGAGTTTAATTGAGCAATAAACAATTCACGAATCAGACAGTCCCCAGAATCACAGCAGATTCACAGAGACTCCAGCGCAGTCATGTGGTGGAAGAAGATTTATAGACAAAAGGGAAATGGCATACCGAAATCGGAAGTGAGGTACAGAAACAACTCAGCATTGGCCTTGTTTGAACACAGTTTGAACATTTGGCAGTGCCTGAGTGGTTGAAGTTTGGCCATTGGGATTGGCCAAGATGTAGCTGTTGTTCCAGGTGCATACTCTCAAGTTAGTTTTTCTTTCTTGTATACCTATTAAAGTAGGTTGCAGTTCATCCACAAGGACTCATATATATAATTATGGAGTCCTTCTCAGGCCATACTTAGTTCACTTTAACAATGCCTTCCCTTTGGTTATTTTCTCAATTTTGAGAGATTGGCCAAAACTTCAGTCACTGGTGTCACTATTACCATTGCAAATGTACTTACTTGGTTTAGAAACCCATGGGGAAATAGACCAGTGAGATTTGAAAAGGTGGAACAAGGACTTGAGTAGAAGATATCTTCTTATGCTGGAACATCCTGTTTACAGGAGAAAAACAAAACCTGGTTTGTTCTAGGATTTATGAGTTTCCTTAAAGTCTTAGTTTGATTATGTTACGTTTAGCATGAGTGACTCCATTTTGGTTTGGTTTGGTCTGTTGGGACCTATTGCATGAGCTTAGTTCAAAACAATGGCCTCCCATAATTTTGCTTAAAAAATTCCTCCTTTTGGCTGGGTGCGGTGGCTCACACCTGTAATCCCAGCACTTTGTGGGGCTGAGGTGGGCAGATCACGAGGTCAGGAGATTGAGACCATCCTTGCTAATACGGTGAAACCTCATCTGTACTAAAAATACAAAAAAATTAGCCAAGTGTGGTGGCGGGTGCCTGTAGTCACAGCTACTCAGGAGGCTGAGGCACGAGAATGGCCTGAACCCGGGAGGCGGAGCTTGCAGTGAGCTGAGATCGTGCCACTGCACTCCACTCTGGGGGACAGACCAAGACTCTGTCTTAGAAAAAAAAATCCTCCTTTTCAGTCAAGTTCTCACTTAGTTGAGAGTGTGACCAAAATGTAGGGCCTTAGCATCACTCTTAGTTACCATTGTTTTGGGTTCCGATTTTAGCACGTCATTCCCATTGTTTTGGGTTTCTGGTTTAGCACGTCACTCCCATTGTTTTGGGTTCCAGTTTTAGCACGTCATTCCCATTGTTTTGGGTTTCTGGTTTAGCACGTCACTCTCATTGTTTTGGGTTCCAGTTTTAGCACGTCATTCCCATTGTTTTGGGTTTCTGGTTTAGCACGTCACTCTCATTGTTTTGGGTTCCTGTTTTAGCACATCACTCCCATTGTTTTGGGTTCTGGTTTAGCAGTCACTCTCATTGTTTTGGGTTCCTGTTTTAGCATGTCACTCCCATTGTTTTGGGTTCTGGTTTAGCAGTCACTCCCATTGTTTTGGGTTCTGGTTTTAGCACGTCACTCCCATTGTTTTGTGTATCTGGTTTTAGCACCTCACTCCCATTGTTTTGGGTTTCCAGGTTTTAGCACGTCACTCCCATTGTTTTGGGTTTCTGGTTTGGCACGTCACTCCCATTGTTTTGGGTTTCTGGTTTTATCACGTGACTCCCATTGTTTTGGGCTTCTGGTTTAGCAGGACGCTCCCATTGTTTTGGGTTTCTGGTTTTAGCGCCTCACTCCCATTGTTTTGGGTTTCTGGTTTAGCAGGTCACTCCCATTGTTTTGGGTTCTGGTTTAAGCACATCACTCCCATTGTTTTCATTTCCAGTTTTAGCACGTCACTCCCATTGTTTTGGGTTCCAGTTTTAGCAAGTCACTCCCATTGTTTTGGGTTTCTGGTTTAGCACGTCACTCCCATTGTTTTGGGTTCCAGTTTTAGTCATCACTCCCATTGTTTTGGGTTTCTGGTTTAGCATGTCACTCTCATTGTTTTGGGTTTCCGGTTTAGCATGTCACTCATAGGTTACGGTGTCCTTATGGTTGCACTTGTTTTTTTAATCTCTTGTCATTCCAGTTGAAGAGATACCATTTGATATTTTAGAGATGCCTGCATGCAAACTCTTAAAACATTTGAGTAAGTACAGTGCACCAGGGAGACTCTTATGACTATTGGGATAACACCAAGAATTTGGTATATGCTCCTAACTCAGGGTCCCCATAAATCAAACCACCTAAAATCAAATAGATTAAAGAATGAATTAGATAAAGAGTTTACTTGCTTAACTAAGTGGGTTTTTCTGTTAATTCCCTACAACCAAATCTTTATAATACCCCATGTTTTCTCCACATGTTATAAGTGTTAGCAGCTGCACAGATACTTCAGATAAGTGTCTCATGATAGTAGAGAAGTCTTGATCTGTGATCTTGGGAAAAGCTGTTCACATTAAGGATACCATCTTCTTCTGGGGGGGAACTGTCCTTGTTAGCTTTACCTTAAGGGTTCCAGTGGGTATATGGTTCCAAGTGTGGAAGGACCCTTCTGAGTTGTGAGACTATGAACCCAAAATTTAAGGTTTTAAAGTTTTGCTGCCATGTGGATGGCAAGGGCAGTCCTTCTCTAATGTTCTCAGAAGATCCAGTCATCAGATTCTAGATTTTGCAGGGGTTGACTGTCCTCAGTGAACCATAAAAGGCTTTCTTTACCTGGTGAAAATACACTTCAGGGTAATAATCTACTATTTTAACATCAACTCTCTCGCATGGAAGAGCTTTTATACAATCAGAAAACATACACTGAAAATGACAACTGAATGAAATCCCTTTATAAAATGTTTAAATGGCCCATCAGGTAACCAAATGTACCTGAAGTTTTGATTGTTTTCCTAGGAATATAGGTTTGACAAACCAAACATTGGTGATAAACTATTTTAGCAGTTTAGAAATCACCACACCAATATATTTAATTGGGATCATTTACTCTTTCCAGGATGAGTTATGGAATGCAGAACTTTTAATAACAAAAGTTTTAAGGACTTAAGAAGGATAAGGTGGCCATCCTGGTTCTTCATAAGTCTGTGCTTAATTAACATTAGACTTACATCCTCTTGAATACCAGCTGTTTCTCCAAATTAGGTGCATGGCACTGGTAACTGATGAGTAGTTATAGGTGATTTGACTTAGACCATGGAGTTTATTTAAATTATATATCTAAACAATTTCAATATTGGTGATTTAGCTTGCAAATGTGGCAAAATATTTCCTTGGTATACAATTTTTGTTTTACTTAGGTTAGCAGTTTTATAAACCAGTTGGTCTTTTTATTAAACTTTTGGGATTTTTTTTTTTTTTGAGACAGAGTCTCACTCTGTTACCTAGGTTGGAGTGCAGTGTCACAATCTTGGCTCACTGCAACCTCCGCCTCCTGGGTTCAAGCAATTCTCTTGCCTCAGCCTCCAGAGTAGCTGGGATTACAGGCACATACCACCACATCTGGCTAATTTTTATATTTTTAGTAGAGGTGGGGTTTCACCGTTGGCCAGGCTGGTCTCAAACTCCTGACCTCAAGTGATCCACTGGCCTTGGCCTCCCAAAGTGCTGGGATTGCCGACATGAGCAGCTGCACCCAGCCTAACTTTTGAGAATTCTTAACCAGTCCAATTCTTGGGGTTTCGGGGAACTTACGGGGAATTTTTACCCATGATATTAAAGTTATTAGAAATCTGTGTTCCCGAGTGTTTTTCAGGATCCTTTTCATTCTTTCATGAATCTTCTAAGAGACACCATATTTTAGAATTTTGCATGCTTGTGAAGTTTTTAGAAACTGCATCACCATTAAGCAATCAACTGTGGAAATGACTTTAAATAGTTACAGTTAAAGACAATTGACAAGGAAGTTTGGTTATTTCTGTGGTCTACAATGACTTAATAACTATAATTAGGGTGGATATGGTGGCTCATGCCTGTAATCCCAGCACTTTGGAAGGCCGAGGTGGAAGGATCACGAGGTCAGGAAATCGAGACCATCCTGGCTAACATGGTGAAATCTGTCTTTACTAAAAATACAAAAATTAGCCTGGCATGGTGGTGGGTGCCTGTAGTCCCAGATACTCAGGAGGCTGAGGCAGGAGAATGGCATGAACCCGGGAGGTGGAGGTTGCAGTGAGCCGAGATTGCACCACTGTACTCCAGCCTGGGTGACCCAGCAAGACTCCATCTCAGAAAAAAAAAAAATACAAGAATTTTACAAATCCTATACAATTTTAGAATGGATTGATGACATACACTGAATATATCCTAAAGAAGGTTCAACATTATTTTTTATTTTGACAGTGCTAGCCATGTGACTTAACATGTTTAATAGTCCTGTTTACCTCTCTTTTGGGTGCTTCAGGGGCCTCTGTAGTATCCCAAAGTTATAGGTCAGAAAAGAAAATTTTGAAGTTGAAATTTGATTTTGGGAAGCCTATTAAATATATTAAAGGTTTAAACACTTGATGTTGTGAAATAGAATTCCACGTCAACGTAAGTCATTCATTTACCTAAAATCATGACTTAAAAAATTTTTAAAGGGCAAAAATCTTTACTCATTGATAGGGGGAAGACTTATCTCCACAAATAATCTGCCTCTTGTTTTTCCTTTTTATTTGGTAGTTTATTTACAAGGCAAACAAATTTTTCATTTTTTCATTTTACTTTATTATTATTATTATTATTATTATTATTATACTTTAAGTTTTAGGGTTTATGTGCACAATGTGCCGGTTAGTTACATATGCATACATGTGCCAGTCTGGTGTGCTGCCCCCATTAACTCGTCATTTAGCATTAGGTATATCTCCTAATGCTATCCCTCCCCCCTCCCCCCACCTCACAACAGTCCCCAGAGTGTGATGTTCCCCTTGCTGTGTCCATGTGTTCTCATTGTTCAATTCCCATCTATGAATGAGAACTTGCAGTGTTTGGTTTTTTGTCCTTGCGATAGTTTACTGAGAATGATGATTTCCAATTTCATCCATATCCCTACAAAGGGCATGAACTCATCATTTTTTATGGCTGCATAGTATTCCATGGTGTATATGTGCCACAATTTCTCAATCCAGTCTATCGTTGTTGGACATTTGGGTTGGTTCCAAGTCTTTGCTATTGTGAATAGTGCCACAATAAACATACGTGTGCATGTGTCTTTATAGCAGCATGATTTATAGTCCTTTGGTTATATACCCACTAATGGGATGGCTGGGTCAAATGTTATTTCTAGTTCCAGATACTTGAGGAATCGCCACATTGACTACCACAATCATTGAACTAGTTTACAGTCCCACCAACAGTGTAAAAGTGTTCCTATTTCTCCACATCCTCTCCAGCACCTGTTGTTTCCTGACTTTTTAATGATTGCCATTCTAACTGGTGTGAGATGGTATCTCATTGTGGTTTTGATTTGCATTTCTCTGATGGCCAGTGATGATGAGCATTTTTTCATGTGTCTTTTGGCTGCATAAACGTCTTCCTTTGAGAAGTGTCTGTTCATATCCTTTGCCCACTTTTTGATGGGGTTGTTTGTTTTTTTCTTGTAAATTTGTTTAAGTTCGTTGTAGATTCTGGATATTAGCCCTTTGTCAGATGAGTAGGTTGCAAAAATTTTCTCCCATTTTGTAGGTTGCCTGTTCACTCTGATGGCAGTTTCTTTTGCTGTGCAGAAGCTCTTTAGTTTAATTAGATCCCATTTGTCAATTTTGGCTTTTGTTGCCATTGCTTCTGGTGTTTGAGACATGAAGTCCTTGCCCATGCCTATATCCTGAATGGTAATGCCTAGTTTTACTTCTAGGGTTTTTATGCTTTCAGGTCTAACATTTAAGTCTTTAATCCATCTTGAATTAATTTTTGTATAAGGTGTAAGGAAGGGATCCAGTTTCAGCTTTCTGCATATGGCTAGCAAGTTTTCCCAGCACCATTTATTAAATATGGAATCCACTCCTTGTTTTTTTCAGGTTTGTCAAAGATCAGATAGTTGTAGGTATGCGGCATTATTTCTGAGGGCTCTGTGCTGTTCCATTGGTGTATATCTCTGTTTTGGTACCAGTACCATGCTGTTTTGGTTACTGTAGCCTTGTAGTATAGTTTGAAGTCAAGTAGGGTGATGCCTCCAGCTTTGTTCTTTTGGCTTAGGATTGACTTGGTGATGCAAGCTCTTCTTTGGTTCCATATGAACTTTAAAGTAGTTTTTTCCAATTCTGTGAAGAAAGTCATTGGTAGCTTGATGGGGATGGCATTGAATCTATAAATTACCTTGGGCAGTATGGCTATTTTCATGATATTGATTCTTCCTATCCATGAGCATGGAATGTTCTTCCATTTGTTTGTATCCTCTTTTATTTCATTGAGCAGTGGTTTGTAGTTCTCCTTGAAGAGGTCCTTCATGTCCCTTGTAAATTGGATTCCTAAGTATTTTATTCTCTTTGAAGCAATTGCAAATGGGAGTTCACTCATGATTTGGCTCTCTGTTTGTCTGTTATTGGTGTATAAGAATGCTTGTGATTTTTGTACATTGATTTTGTATCCTGAGACTTTGCTGAGGTTACTTATCAGCTTAAGGAGATTTTGGGCTGAGACGGTGGGGTTTTCTAGATATACAATCATGTCATCTGCAAAGAGGGACAATTTGACTTCCTCTTTTCCTAATTGAATACCCTTTATTTCCTTCTCCTGCCTAATTGCCCTGGCCAGAACTTCCAACACTATGTTGAATAGGAGTGGTGAGAGAGGGCATCCCTGTCTTGTGCCCGTTTTCAAAGGGCATGCTTCTAGTTTTTGCCCATTCAGTATGATATTGACTGTGGGTTTGTCATAGATATCTCTTCTTATTTTGTGATACGTCCCATCAATACCTAATTTATTGAGAGTTTTTAGCATGAAGCATTGTTGAATTTTGTCAAAGGCCTTTTCTGCATCTATTGAGATAATCATGTGGTTTTTGTCTTTGGTTCTGTTTATATGCTGGATTACATTTATTGATTTGCTTATATTGAACCAGCCTTGCATCCCAGGGATGAAACCCACTTGATCATGGTGGATAAACTTTTTTATGTGCTGCTGGATTTGGTTTGCCAGTATTTTATTTAGGACTTTTGCAACACTGTTCGTCAAGGATATTGGTCTAAAATTCTCTTTTTTGGTTGTGTCTCTTCCTGGCTTTGGTATCAGGAAGATGCTGGCTTCATAAAATGAGTTAGGGAGGACTCCTTCTTTTTCTATTGATTGGAATAGTTTCAGAAGGAATGGTACCAGTTCCTCCTTGTACCTCTGGTAGAATTTGGCTGTGAATTCATCTCGTCCTGGACTCTTTTTGGTTGGTAAGCTATTGATTATTGCCACAATTTCAGATCCTGTTATTGGTCTATTCAGAGATTCAACTTCTTCCTGGTTTAGTCTTGGGAGAGTGTATGTGTCGAGGAATTTATCCATTTCTTCTAGATTTTCTAGTTTATTTGCGTAGAGGTGTTTATAGTATTCTCTGATGGTAGTTTGTATTTCTGAGGGATCAGTGGTGATATCCTCTTTATCATTTTTTATTGTGTCTACTTGATTCTTCTCTCTTTTTTTCTTTATTAGTCCTGCTAGCAGTGTATCAATTTTGATCCTTTCAAAAAACCAGCTCCTGGATTCATTAATTTTTTGAAGTTTTTTTTTGTTGCTATTTCCTTCAGTTCTGCTCTGATTTTAGTTACTTCTTGCCTTCTGCCAGCTTTTGAATGTGTTTGCTCTTGCTTTTCTAGTTCTTTTAATTGTGATGTTAGGGTGTCAATTTTGGATCTTTCCTGCTTTCCCTTGTGGGCATTTAGGGCTATAAATTTCCCTCTACACACTGCTTTGAATGTGTCCCAGAGATTCTGGTATGTTGTGTCTTTGTTCTCATTGGTTTCAAAGAACATCTTTATTTCTGCCTTCATTTTGTTATGTACCCAGTAGTCATTCAGGAGCAGGTTGTTCAGTTTCCATGTAGTTGAGCAGTTTTGAGTGAGTTTCTTAATGCCGTGTTCTAGTTTGATTGCACTGTGGTCTGAGAGACAGTTTAATTTCTGTTCTTTTACATTTGCTGAAGAGGGCTTTACTTCCAAGTATGTGGTCAATTTTGGAATAGGTGTGGTGTGGTGCTGAAAAAAATGTATATTCTGTTGACTTGGGGTGGAGAGTTCTGTAGATGTCTATTAGGTCTGCTTGGTGCAGAGCTGAGTTCAATTCCTTGGTATCCTTGTGAACTTTCCGTCTCATTGATCTGTCTAATGTTGACAGTGGGGTGTTAAAGTCTCCCATTATTATTGTGTGGGAGTCTAAGTCTCTTTGTAGGTCACTCAGGACTTGCTTTATGAATCTGGGTGCTCCTGTATTGGGTGCATATATATTTAGGATAGTTAGCTCCTCTTGTTGAATTGATCCCTTTACCATTATGTAATGGTCTTCTTTGTCTCTTTTGATCTTTGTTGGTTTACAGTCTGTTTTATCAGAGTCTAGGATTGTAACCCCTGCCTTTGTTTGTCTTCCATTTGCTTGGTAGATCTTCCTCCATCCTTTTGTTTTGAGCCTATGTGTGTCTCTGCACATGAGATGGGTTTCCTGAATACAGCACACTGATGGGTCTTGACTCTTTCTTTATCCAATTAGCCAGTCTGTGTCTTTTAATTGGAGCATTTAGTCCATTTACATTTAAAGTTAATATTGTTATGTGTGAATTTGATCCTGTCATTATGATGTTAGCTGGTTATTTTGCTCGTTAGTTGATGCAGTTTCTTCTTAGTCTAGATGGTCTTTACAATTTGGCATGTTTTTGCAGTGGCTGGTATTGATTGTGCCTTTCCATGTTTAGTGCTTCCTTCAGGGGCTCTTTCAGGGCAGGCCTGGTGGTGACAAAATCTCTCAGCATTTGCTTATCTGTAAAGTATTTTATTTCTCCTTCACTTATGAAGCTTAGTTTGGCTGGATATGAAATTCTGGGTTGAAAATTCTTTTCTTTAAGAATGTTGAATATTGGCCCCCACTCTCTTCTGGCTTGTAGAGTTTCTGCTGGGAGATCAGCAGTTAGTCTGATGGGCTTACCTTTGTGGGTAACCTGACCTTTCTCTCTGCCTGCCCTTAACATTTTTTCCTTTATTTCAACTTTGGTGAATCTGACAATTACGTGTCTTGGAGTTGCTGTTCTCGAGGAGTATCTCTGTGGCGTTCTCTGTATTTCCTGAATCTGAATGTCGGCCTGCTTTGCTGGATTGGGGAAGTTCTCCTGGATAATGTCCTGCAGAGTGTTTTCCAACTTGGTTCCATTCTTCCTGTCACTTTCAGGTACACCAATCAGACGCAGATTTGGTCCTTTCACATAGTCCCATATTTGTTGGAGGCTTTGTTCATTTCTTTTTATTCTTTTTTCTCTAAACTTCCCTTCTTGCTTAATTTCTTTCATTTCTTCTTTCATCACTGATACACTTTCTTCCAGTTGATCTCATCATCTCCTGAGGCTTCTGCATTCTTCACATAGATCTCGAGCCTTGGCTTTCAGCTCCATCAGCTCCTTTAAGCACTTCTCTATATTGGTTATTCTAGTTATACATTCGTCTAAAGTTTTTCAAAGTTTTCAACTTCTTTGCCTTTGGTTTGAATTTCCTCCTGTAGCTCGGAGTAGTTTGATCGTCTGAAGCCTTCTTCTCTCAACTTGTCAAAGTCATTCTCTGTCCAGCTTTGTTCCATTGCTGGTGAGGAACTGCGTTCCTTTGGCGGGGGAGAGGTGTTCTGCTTTTTAGAGTTTCCAGTTTTTCTGCTCTGTTTTTTCCCCATCTTTGTGGTTTTATCTACTTTTGGTCTTTGATGATGGTGATGTGCAGATGGGTTTTTGGTGTGGATGTCCTTTCTATTTGTTAGTTTTCCTTCTAACAGACAGGACCCTCAGCTTCAGGTCTGTTGGAGTTTGCTAGAGGCCCATTCCAGACCCCGTTTGCCTGGGTATCAGCAGTGGTGTCTGCAAATCCGTGGATTTTCCTGATCCGCTAATGCTGCTGTCTGATCGTTTCTCTGGAAGTTTTGTCTCAGAGGAGTACCTGGTCATGTGAGGTGTCAGTCAGCCCCTACTGGGGGGTGCCTCCCAGTTAGGCTGCTTGGGGGTCAGGGGTCAGGGACCCACTTGAGGATGCAGTCTGCCCATTCTCAGATCTCCGGCTGTGTGCGGGGAGAACCACTGCTCTCCTCAAAGCTGTCAGACAGGGACATTTAAGTCTGCAGAGGTTACTGCTGTCTTTTTGTTTGTCTGTGCCCTGCCCCCAGAGGTGGAGCCTGCAGAGGCCGGAAGGCCTCCTTGAGCTGTGGTGGGCTCCACCCAGTTCGAGCTTCCCGGCTGCTTTGTTTACCTAAGAGAGCCTGGGCAATAGCCAGTGCGCCTCCCCCAGCCTGGCTGCCACCTTGCAGTTTGATCTCAGACTGCTGTGTTAGCAATCAGTGAGACTCCGTGGGCGTAGGACCCTCTGAGCCAGGTGCCGGATATAATCTCCTGGTGTGCCATTTCCTAAGCCCATCAGAAAAGTGCAGTGTTAGGGTGGGAGTGGCCCGATTTTCCAGGTGCCATCTGTCACCCCTTTCCTTGACCAGGAAAGGTAACTAACTCCCTGACCCCTTGAGCTTCCCAAGTGAGGCAATGTCTCACCCTGCTTCAGCTAGTGCACAGTGCACTTCACCCACTCTCCTGTGCCCACTGTCTGGCACTCCCTAGTGAGATGAACCTAGTACCTCAAATGGAAATGCAGAAATCACCCGTCTTCTGCGTCGCTCATGCTGGGAGCTGTAGACTCGAGCTGTTCCTGTTCGGCCATCTTGGCTCCTTCTCCCATTATTTTTTAATATTTTCTGAAAATCTTCTTTAAAGAGAGAAAGCCAAATGTCACCCACTTTTTCATAAAACCTTATAGGCAAATCTATTATTCTTTTCTTTTTTTGAGGTGGATTTTCCCTCTTGTTGCCCAGGCTGGAGTGCAATGGTGTGATCTCGGTTTACTGCAACCCCCTGCCTCCCAGGTTCAAGCAATTCTCCCACCCCAGCCTCCTGAGTAGCTGTGATTAGAGGCATGTCCCACCATGCCCAACTAATTTTGTGTTTTCAGTAGAGACAGTGTTTTTCCTTGTTGGTCAGGCTGGCCCTGAACTCCTGACCTCAGGTGATCCACCTGCCTCGGCCTCCCCAAGTGTTGGGATTACAGGCGTGAGCCACTGCCCCTGGCCATTTTTTTTTAAAGATAACGTCATGCTCTGTCACCCTCCTCACCACATTATAGCTCTGGGGCCAAGCTGCATCACAATGGAAATCATGGAGCCACAGGAAGAATCCAGTCAGCTTTGCAAGATGCTGCCCAAGGGGTTGCTTGGAGTTACCAAATTAACATTTTTCATTCTACTCAGAGCAAAATACATGTGACAAAACATAGACATGAGCCACTTTGCTTAGCACCCAGTGTCAAACTGGTAAGACTTAAATTTGCTCCCAGATAGGCCGTGCCATCTCTAAATCTTTTTAGAAGCTTCTGCATATTAATAGGCATCCCTAGATGAGACTAATTTGGGAGCCCTCATTTTTAAATGCACTTCAGGGCATTATTCATTTGGAATGTTCCACTGTAAGTTATCTTTAGTAAGATTTTGCCATTTCTGTAAGACTTTACTGCTTCCCAGGCCTAATGAATTAGCCAGAAGGAACTAAGTTTTCCAGAAATTAAGGATCCTATTTTTACCTAATATATTGGCTTTACTCCCAGGTTCCCTTGATTGACTTAGCCAATGATTTTTTTTTTCCTACCTAAGCATGTGAGGAAAATGAAACAAAGGGGTAGAACACAAAAATCCCTGTGAATTTTCAAAAGCCAAATTTTACAACCCTCCAATATTATCATTTACTACCACTTTCCTTCTGACCCATTCAGATGTAGGAGATCTCTAACTGGAACTGGATTCAAGCCAGTTAACTACTGGATCAAATCTGATCCTGGACCCGGTCCCGTTTCTGTCATAACTTCTAAAACATCCAGCCAGTCATGGCTGGAAAGCAGTTTGGAACACAAATTTGCTCAAAGAAACTCAGAGCTCAAAACACAAATCCATGGAGCTCTGAAATCCGAGAGAGAATTTACCATAATCCCCAGCTGCTCCGAGAGGTCAAAGGGCACATGTGTTTCAGAATCCTGAGACGTCACTTTTCTGCCTGAAATCTCTGGCTGGTGGTGTCTTTACCTGTGTTTTGCTCGGGCCCACTGGGTTCGTTCTGTCCACTCGGCTCATGCTAATGGTGTGGACCCCACACCTGCCAAGGGTGAGCTGGGTACAGAGCAGTGAAGGGTGTGTGAGCAAGCAAGCATGGGATCTGGCCACTGCACACAGCCAAGCATGCCAGCTGCAGTGGGGTGGGCAGCTCCAGGCACCGGCACAGGTGCCAGCTCCCTGTGAGGCTGCAGCTGGACCAGGCCGACTGCAAACAGCTTCCACTGTGGTTATCAGGGAATGCAGTGGCGCCCGGAAACTTGGAGATGCAGGAACTGCAGAGCCCCAAAGAAGGTGTCACAGCCCTGGCTTGGGGAGCTCCTAGGTCTGGGCTCCCTGAAGAGCCACAGCTCATGTCTCCTTCTCTCTTCTCTTCTTTTTGCCTGCAATTCGGCAAGCAAGGGGTGCGTTTCAGCCCTGTTTATGTTACACCTCTTTCAGCCCTGCTAGTTGGCAGGTCCTGAGTTCTTGTCCTGTGTCCAGGAAGAATGAGGTATGTGGGCAAGTAGAAGGTGAGCAAGGTGAAGAGGTGCTTTATTGAGCCACAGTACAGCTCAGAGGAGACCTGCAGTGGGTAGCTCCTTTCTGCAGGCAGGTCATCCCAATGTCTGTTCAGCTCTCAGCAGCTGAGAGAGACACACTGTGGTTAGCTGTGCCCACATTGCCAAGGCTGTTCAAGCTGAGGAGTGCCTTCAGGCCAGTGCTGAGCCACTCTTAGCCCCACCTCAACCTCCCTCTTGTGCTCATCAGTGCCCAAAGTCTGGAGGGGGCCGAGGTGGCAGGGGGCTGGCATGTCAGCACTGCCCTGAGCTTGTAGAAACCGGGCCGGGTTGTGACTGTGCCTGGGTTCAGCCTCAACTTGGATCCAAAGTTGGAGTGGGCTCTGGGAGCGGAGAGACGCCAGGTGGTGGGACCAGGTACGACTGAGCCTGGAGGGGCAGGGGGGCTTGCTGGGCCTCTGAGAGTGCAAAGATGCCCGGGTTTGCAGTCATGGCTGGATGGCTGCAGCTGTGTCTGGGAGGGCGGGGCTCCTGCCTGCCAATTTAGAAGGGGTGGGTCTCCCACCCATTCCTGGCTCCCACCAGCTTCGAGGAGCGCACAGCCCCAGCCACACCTCCCCACTGCAGCCAGTGTCTCTGTAGCAACTGCTCCACGTGGGCCACTGCTGCCATCACAGAGCAGTCCTTGCAGGTGCCTTTCTTGTACCTCAGCACTCCTGGGGGTCATTAGAAGCCCTAGCAACACTGCTCACCACACTATAGCTCCGGAGGCCCTAGCAGTCCTGCTCCCACACATCCCACTTCTGACACCATCTAGTAAAAGAAAATCTTCAGCTGAATTAAATTTAAAGGAACTTAATTGAGCAATGAATGATTCACGAATCAGGCAGCCCCCAGAATCACAGCAGATTCAGTGAGACTCCAGCACAGCTATGTGGTGGAAGATTTATAGACAATAAAGGGAACGTGATGTACAGAAATCTGAAGTGAGGAGTGAGGTCCAGAAGCAACTGGGTCCATTACAGTTCTCAGCAGTGAGGTCCAGAAACAACTGGACTGGTCACAGTGCTCAGCATTTGCCTTATTTGAACACAGCTGAACACTCAGCAGTGTGTGAGTAGCAGACGTTTGGCTGTTGGGATTGGCCAGGACTAAGCTATAGTTACAGGCACATACTCCTAAGTTAGGTTTTCAGTCTTTCTACCTATTAAGTTAGGTTGCAGTTTGTCCACAGGGACTCAAATCTAGAAGTACAGAGTCCTTCCCAGGCCATATTTAGTTCACTGTAACAGTTCCTATTATGACCTCACTGACAGTTCTTTTTCTCTGAATTCTCCTTTCTTCTCAACAGCTTGTCCAAATGTTCCATTGGTCCCTGTTCATCCCGCCCTGCAGTTCTCCTTGACTGATTCAGCCCTTTGTGGTTTGCAGTCCTGTTTCTCTACAGCTTGGACCTCTTCAGTCTTTCCATCATAGGTTTAACTCTCTGTTGAATGCTTCTTTGTAGCTATGCAAAAGTTACCTTAAGCTCAAAAAATTCAAAGTGAAAGCCACATCCTCCTCTCTTCCCTTATGTGTATGGTATTACTACCATGCAGCCAGTGACCCAAAATGGGATTTCTTCTGGGCGTTTCTTGCTTAGATTCAGGCTCATCTGGTGTCAGCCTTGTTACTTTTGTTTCCTTGTTCTTTTATTTTTAATTTTTTTTCTTTTGAGACAGGTTTCGCTCTTGTTGCCCAGGCTAGAGCGCAGTGGTGTGATCTCGGCTCACCGCAGCCTCCACCTCCCGGGTTCAAGCAATTCTCCTGCCTCAGCTCCTGAGTAGCTGGTATTACAGGCATTTGCCACCACGCCCGGCTAATTTTGTATTTTTAGTAGAGACGGGGTTTCTCTGTTTTGATCAGGGTGGTCTCGAACTCCCGACCTCAGGTGATCTGCCTGCCTCGGCCTCCCAAAATGCTGGGATTACAGGCGTGAGCCACCGTGCCTGGCCTGCTTGTTGTTTTCACCTCATCCTTATTTCTGAATACAGGAGAGGAGCTGAGTTGGTATTCACTAACAAGCACAGAAGCTTTGTTACATTTACAGTGTCATTCTTGGCAAAACCTGAATGTTATGTTTGTGGGGTGATGAGGTTCAGTCCCCTGTGACCTGTGCATCTGGCCAACACTGTGGTGACATCCTTAGGAATCCATGGGGAGAGAGAAAGCATTCAGGAGTTAGTGGGTCACGTTTGACAAGGGCCAATAAAGAAATATGCAAAGACAAAAAACAAGAAGAGCATTGTCATATTTTATACCTTTTGTTTATATAAATTTATGTCAATGATTCTAGCTTATTTTAATATGCAATGTATACAATATGCTAACATATACAATATATGTTTATAGTTTAAACATTTCTGTCATGTTTTCAGATTCTTTAAAGATTATATTACGCTTCCTATTTCAGATAGCTGTTTAAAATGAGTAAGGAAAAACGGATGTGTGCATCAGTTCTAACTGTTTATGGAATAAAACTAGTTGATTTCTTGGTTAAGAACAAAAAGTGACAACCTAATTAACTAAAAATTTTAAGTAGGCAATTATAGTTTTAGCTTTAACATAAAATATTAACTATGCTCCATTCTTGCATTTTTAACCTAATACTCAATATAAATCGCCACATGCCATGTTTCAGATCAAGGTTCTACTTGTGATCTCTCACGAGTTTTACAAGGTTTTAATTATCTGAGATGTAACAATGTACCAGTAACCTTACTGGCATAAACCAGGAATTTATTCTTTTTACATGTCACAATTTTCTGGGTCAAGACACTGGACAGGGCGGTGTGGGTTCATTGCTTCATGATGTCCCTGGTCTCATCTGGAAGGACTCTAGTGGCTGGGGACATGGAGCAGGCAACCCAGCCCTCTCTTTGTGGCCAGCACGGACTTCCTCCCAGTCTGGCAGCGTCAGGTAGTCAGGTTTGTCTGGCTTCTCCCAGGGTGTGTGTCCAGAGGCCCAGGCAGAAGCTGTAAGGCCTCTCATGATCGCCCCTCAGAAGTCCCAGAGCATCTGTCCTGCCACACTGCCCAGTCGCACTCATCACTGAGACCAGCCATGATTCAAGGGGGGATGTTGATTAGATTCCACCTCTTGATGAGAAGCATAGTAGGAACCTGCAGCAGTCTTTAATAAACCACAGCTTGTCCTCTGGCCACAAACTATTAACGTTTCTCCGACATGCAAATTATGCTTTGCCCCTCTCAAGAGCCCCAGAATGGTTTTCCTTATGGCACTGGCTGGTAGCCCAACTGAATCCTGAATCAGATTGTGGTGGCCTGTCATCTGCACCCACACATACTCAGCCGCAGTGAGGACTGAATCAGGTTGTGGTGACCTGTCATCTGCTCCCCCCCAACACAGCAACAGTGGGGACTGAATCAGGTTGTGGTGGCCTGTCATCTGACCCCCCACACACAGCCACAGTGGGGACTGAATCAGGTTGTTGTGACCTATCATCTGAGCCCACAAACTCAGCCGCAGTGAGGGGACTGGTGTGAAAACAGTCGACATTTCCCTTTAGAAGCTGTTGGTGGGAGGCAAGAGGGAAGTGCTGACCTGCAGGCCCCGTCTAACAGTTGGTCATTCCCATGGGGTGCCTGTTACAGTTCTGTGATTAGTGCCCAGTCCTGGTCCCTGAGAACGGCGCCCAGTCCTGGTCCCTGAGAATGGTGTTTGTGTCCTTTTACTCCTCCCACTGGGCTTTTGTCATTCTCCATGTTCTTTTTCCTTCAGTGCCTGGGTTGCCGTTGACCAACTTTCCCTGCCTTTTTCTTATGGTCAATAGGGTATTCAGTGGCTTCTCTTTCATTTTTTTTTCCTTTTTTCTTCTTCTTTTTTTTTTTTTTTTACTTTGGCCTTTTGAGACGAGAATTTATTTCTTTATATTTTCTCTAAATTCTGTTTGAAAACTGAACCTCCTTCTTTAGATCATGTCCCTCTCCTGTCATATTTATTCAGTGACAGTTAGGGGAGGCTGGTAGCACTTCCCATGTTCTTCCCAGATGTCTCCTTAGGCAGATCCCTGAGATGGTGCAGTGCCCTTTCAGTTTCCATGTTGTGGCCATAGTTTTCCCACAGTCCTTCAGCATGTAACTCTCAGGCCTTTTCTCCAGTTTCCAATGACATTTTCTCACCGCCCTTCAGGCCCTGACCAAGAGTCTTGATGCCCTTCCAGGTTGCATGAATGGTCTCCTTGAGGCCCAGTTACAGGTCAGCCTCACAGTCCTGGCACATATTGTAGCTTCTGGTTACCACAGCAGCTCATTTCCAGCTGCCATATTCTGTTCCAGTTATCTATTCTGAAGAAACCATCCCCAAAACTTGGCAGCTTAAAACAACTCATTATTACTTGTTGTTTGGCTTAGAGAGTCTTGGTGGCCAGCTCATCTCACACACAGTTGCAGCCAAGCTGGATTGTGTGAAAGCACAGTGGTTTGCAGTGTGGCTCACTAGTGATTGGAAGTGGATGTTGCTGGAGGCTCACTAGTGGTTGGGAGTCGGTGTTGCTGGAGGCTCAGTGGGGGATGTCAATGCGTGTAGCTAGTCATGGGCTGGCCGTGTGGTTTCCATCATGAGGTCTCAGGGGAGTGGGATTTCCTGTCTGGTGACTGGCTTTCTTCTGGATAAGTGTTCTGTTTTCTCATCCTGTCTTCTGAAGTCCCCAAATACCACCTTTGTCACCTTCTGTTGGCCAAATAAGTCAGTAGTCTGGGCAAGGTTTAAGGGGAATTGGTTCTCACAGAAGAGGAGCAAGAAAGAAGTTGTCACCTTTAGTCTACCAGAAATGAGATTTTTATAACAAGTTTGTTCCAAATACATTCCAGTTCCCCTTGTGAATACTTTTTGACTCACAGGGTATTTCAAAGTTTATTACTTGGTTTTCAGACATTTGAGGCTTTTCTGGATATCAATTTGTTGTTGGTTTCTAATTTAATTTCAAGTGTTCAGACAACATACTTTGTATACTATTTCAGGCTTGAACCTTTTCTCAATCGATCGACATACAGTCTATCTTGGTACTGCCAAGTACCATTTGGGTCAGGATTTTGTCATTTAGATCCGTATTTTTCCTATATTTTTATCTGGTTGTTCCATCAGTTACTGAGAGAGTGGTATTAATTCACCAGCTATAATTTTGGATTGTCAATTTCCTGCTTTTGTTCTGTTGTTTTTGATTCACATACTTTGAGGCTCTGTGTGTGTGTACTTTGTGTGCACTTTGAGGCATAATTTATAATTGTAACATCATCCTCTCTGATTCTTTTATTTTTATTAAGTTACCCTGTTTATTTCTGGTGATATATTTTGTTCTGAAGCCTCTTTCATCTAGTGTTAACATCTCTGTTGAAGCTTTTTATGATTAGTGTCTGTATAGCATATTTTTATGATTAGTGTCTGCATAACATATTTTTTCTCATACTTTGTTTGTGTCTTTGTGTTTAAATTGTGTCTCTGTGGATGCCATATTGTTGGGTCTTGCCTTCCTCTCAGGTCTGGCAGTCTCTGTCTTACGTAGAGTATTTGTCCAGTTACATTGTAACTAATCATTGCTAAGGTTGGATTTAGGTCTGCCATTTTTCTACTTATTTTCTATTTGTTTGTTTATTTTTTTTTAAGACAGGGTCTTGCTCTGTCACCCAGACTGTAGTGCAATGGTGCAATCTTGGCTCACTGCAACCTCTGCCTCCCAGGCCCAACCAATCCTCACTTGAGCCCCCTGAGTAGCTGGGACTACAGGTGCATGGCACCACACCTGGCTAATTTTTATACTTTTTGTAGAGATAGGGTTTTGCCATGTTGCACAGGCTGGTCTTCAACTCCTGAGCTCAAGCAATCTACCCACCTTGGCCTCCCAAACTGTTCAGATTATAGGCATGAGCCACCATGCCTGGCCTTCGTCTGTCTTTTGATCTTCTATATATTCTTTCCTAACATCTTTTGGGTTAAATATTTCTAAATATTCTAGTTTGATTAATCTTTTGGTTTTTTGAAATAATTTTTTATAGGCTGGGCATGTTGGCTTATGCTCGTAATCTCAGCTCTGCGGGAGTCCAAGGGGGGTGGATTGCTTGAGCCCAGGAGTTTGAGACCAGCCTGGGCAACATGGCAAAACCCTCTCTACAAAAAAACCAAACCAAAATTTAGCCTGACATCTTGGTGTGCACCTGTAGTCCCAACTATTCGGAAGGCTGAGGTGGGAGGGTTGCTTGAGCCTGGGAGGCTGAGGCTGCAATGAGCTGTGATCATGCCATTGCACTCCTGCCAGGGCAACAGAGTAAGACCCTGTGTCAAAAAAGATCATTTTTTATAAATAATTTATTATTTCAAATTTTGGTAACAAACACATACCTTAAAATTTACCATCATAACCAGTTGTAGGTATAGAGTTTTGTAGAGTTAAGAATATTTACAGTGTTGTGAAGCAGATGTCTAGATCTTTTTTCTATCTTGGAAAACTCTATACCCATTCAACAACTATTAATTTCCCCTTCCTTCCACCTCCTGACAAGTACTATTCTACTTTGTGCTTCTAAAAATTTGGCTTATATACCTAGGGTTATATAATATTTGTTGTTTTGTAAGTAGGTTCCATGTTATGTGTCAGATGTGTCAGGATTTTCTTCCTTTCTATGGCTGAATAATATTTCTTCATATATATATATTTTTTTCTCTCTCTCTCTATATATATCCTTTTGTTTATCCATCTATTCCTGGATGGACGTTTTGGTTTCTTCCACCTTGTGGCTGTGTAATGCTCCTGTGAACATAGGTGTGTACATATCTGTTTGAGGTCCTGCTACTAGTTATTCTGTCTCTGTAGAAGTTGGATGGCTGGATCATATGGTCATTTTATTTTTATTTTTATTTTTTGAGGAGCCAGTTCATATTTCCACCAACAGTGTTCAAGGGTTTCAGTTTCACCTGCACTTGTTACTTTCTGTTGGGTTTGAAGTGATGTCCCATTGTGGTTTCTATTTGCATTTCTCTAATGACTAGTGATGTTACACATCTTCTCATATATCTCATGTATCTGTTGGCTATTTGTATATTATCTTTGCATCTTTGGATAAATGTTCTTTGTCCATTTTTTAATCACTTTATTTTGTTGTTGTGTTGTAGCGGGGTTTTCTGGTCATGATCATTCATTTATCTCACAGTTCATTCTTGTTACTTGGGCCAGGGTCATGATCATTCATTATCTCTCAGTTCATCCTCATTACGTTGGGCAAACAGTCATGCTGCAGAGTATAGATTATGTTATTCTGTTACTTTCGGGTAGAATTTGGGTCTAGGTTCTAATTGTTTCTAAGTTTAGATTCTGAATGAGAATCAGCAGAGGTAGACCACTGCTGCTGAGGCCTGGGGATTGCTGGGAAAAAGGCAGGAAACAGATACGGACCTGACCATGGAGGGTTTGTGTTTCACGGCTCCCATCTGGGTACCCAAGGAACCTACATATAGCTCGTGTGTGGAGAGCCTACATTGCCCATTCAAAGCAATTGAGGATGGAACAGTCTTGGGGCTGGAGCTCATTATTTGGAATGATAACCACATCTGCACAGAGAGAACCTGATAAGATGTCCTTCCATGTATATCTGGGAATCCTCTGTAGGGTCTCTCTGTAAGGATGGGGACAGTGTTGGCTCCTTGGCCTCTAGTTAGCCTCACAAGTAGTCTAGTAAAGGCTTTGCAAACTTGTCACCATCTGTGGACATTCTGGCCAGCCTTTGTTTTCACCTTACTGACTTCTTCAGACACTAGGCTTTTGCTTTAGACCATTCATGGTTTTTCTTCCTCTTCAAATCAGTAATCAATAAATCCTCTTCAAGTCAATAAATTTCCACTCCTATAGGAAACTCTGATCTTCTGGTCATGCCAAGGTTTAATTAACTGGTTTGATTGTTTTTCTGTTTTCTTGGTTTTTTTTTTCCTTCTTCCTGGGGGTTTCTAGTAATTCTAGTTTGATGTCTCACTTTCTCCATTTTTTATTTCTTAGTTTTCTTCTGTGATTATTTTCACTGCAGCTGCAGGGCCTAATCCTGGGTTGGCAGAGAACTAGCACTTACTCTGCCCTAATTGGAATCCAGGAGAGATAGGAGGTGCCCTAGTGTGAAAATGTGTTTGCTCCTCTCTGCTTCTGGTAGTCTCTCTGTAGGAGTTCTTTACGTATTCTGAATGTTCACTTCTTATGAGATACATGATGAGCAACTATAGGTTGAATGTCTCTGATCCAAAAATCTGAAATCCCAAATGCTCCAAAGTCTGAAACTTTCTGAGTGCCAACATGACACTCAAAGGAAATGCTTATTGGAGCATCTCAGACTCAGGGGATTGAATTCGAGATGCTCAACCAGTAAGAATAATGCAAATATTACAAAATCTGAAACACATCCCAAGCATTTCAAATAAGGGACACTCAACTGGTATTTTCTTTTATTCTACAGTTTGCCTTTTACCCTGTTGGTTGTGATCTTTGACGTACAGAAGTTTTTAGGTTTGATATATTTTTGCTTTTACTGCCTGAGCTTTTAATGTCATATCCTAAAAATTATTGACAAATTCGTCATCATAAAGCATTTTCCAAATTTGTTTTCCCTAGGAGTTTGATAGTTCTAGTTTTACATTTAGGTTTATAATTCACTTTGAATTAATTTTAACGTGGTGTAAGGTAAGAGTCCAACTTCATTGTTTTGCATGTAGATGTACAATTTTCCCAACACCATTTGTTGAAGAAAGTGTCCTTCGCCATTGAGTGGTCTTGGCATCCTTGTGGAAGATCATCGGACCATATATGCCAGGGTTGGTTTCTGAGGTCTCTGTTGTGTTGGTCCATAAGTGTGTCAAGTGTGTCTTTATGCCATGACCACATTTTTTTTTGGCTTATTGCAGTTTTGTAATTGTTTTGAGACCTTTAATTTCGTTCTGTTTCAAGATTGATTTGCGTATTCATGGGCCCTGGAGATTCCATATGAATTTTAGGATAGGTTTTTCTGTTTATCAAAAATGTCATTGGAATCTTTATAAGGATTGTATTGAATCTAGGTCACTTCGAGTAGTGTTGACATCATTCCAAGATGAAATCATCTAATCTGCAAACCCAGCTTTTCTTTTCATTTATTTGTGTTTAATTTCTTTCAACAGTGTTTTGTAGTTTTCTGTGTCCAAATCTTTTGCCCTCTTGGTTAAGCTTATTTCTAATTTTTATAATGCTGTTCTAAATATAATTCTGTTTTTTTTTTTTTTGAGATGGAGTCTTGCTCTGTCTCCCAGGCTGGAGTGCAGTGGCACTATCTCAGGTCACTGCAACCTGCACCTTCCTTATTCAAGCGATTCTCCAACCTCAGCCTCTTAAGTACCTGGGATCACAGGTGCGCGCCACCACGCCCAGCTAATTTTTTGGTATTTTTCGTAGAGACAGGGTTTCTCCATGTTGACCAGGCTAGTCTTGAACTTGTGACCTCAGGTGATCTGCCCGCCTCGGCCTCCCAAGCTGCTGGGATTGCAGGCATGAACCACCGCACCCAGCCAACTGTCATTCTTTTTAAAAATTTCTTTTGTTTTCTCTTTCTTTTCTTTTCTTTTCTTTCTCTCTCTTTCTTTCCTTTCTTTCTTTTTTTTTTTTTTTTGAGACTGTGTCTCACTCTGTTTCCTAAGCTGGAGCACAGTGGCACAATCTCAGCTGACTGCAACCTCCACCTTCCAAGTTCAAGCAATTCTCCTTCCTCAGCCTCCCAAGTAGCTGGGACTACCTGTGTCTGCCACTATGCCAAGCAAATTTTTGTATTTTTAATAGAGATAGAGTTTTACTATTTATATTAGAGATACGGTTGGCCCAGCTGGTCACGAACTCCTGACCTCAGGTGGTCCACCCGCCTTGGCCTCCCAAAGTGCTGGGATTACAAGTGTGAGCCACTGCACCTGGCCTCTTTTTAAAATTTTATTTGCAGATTGTTCATTGTTAGTTTATAGAAATGCAACTGACTTGTGTGTGTTACTGTATCCTGAAACTTTGTTGAATTTCATTATTCTACCAGTATTTTGTAGAATTTCAGGATTTTTATACATTATATCCTGTTGTCTGTGAACAAAATTTTGTACTTTTTCCTTTCCAATTTGAATGCTTTTTATTACTTTCTGTTGCCTAATTATTCTGAGTAGAAATTCCAGTACTGTGGTGAATAGAAGTGGCAGGAAGAGATGTTGCTATCTTATTCCTGATCCTAGAGGAAAAGATTTTAGTTTTTCACCATTGAGTATGATGTTAGCTGTGAGCTTTTCATGTATAATCTTTATTTACTGAGGAGTTTCTACATATTACTAATTCTTTGAGTGTTTTTATTAAAAAAGGTGTTCATCTGGCTCTGGAACCAGATAAATGTTGACCTGATAGAATGGATTGGAATGTCCCCTTCTGGTTTTTGAGCATTTTTGGAATATTTTGCAGAGGATTGGCATTAATTCTTCTTGAAATGTTTGGTAAAATTCTCCAGTGAAGTTATCTGGACCTGCAATTTTCTTTTTGGTGGGGTTTTTGATTACTGGTTGAATCTTCTTACTAGTTGCAGGTCTCTTTGGATTTTTTATTTCTCCGTGATGCAGTATGGTGGTTTGTGTTTCTAGGAATTTATAAATTTATTCTAGTTTGCCTAGTTTTGTGGCACATGGTTGCTCACATTAGTCTCTTGTAATCGTTTTCATTTCTGTGGCATCTGTTGTACTGTCACCTCTTTTATTTATGATTTTGGTATTTGAGATGTCTCTTTTTTTCTTAATATAGCTGTGAGTTTTAAAATTTTTATTGATCTTTAAAAAAACAAACTCTGTTTTTTTTCCCTTTTTTTCTGGTCTTATTCTGTTTATCTCTGCTCTAATCTGTTATTTTCTTCCTTTTGCTTGGTTTGTCACTAGTATTTTTTTTCCCCTTCAGGTGTAATGTTAGGATATTGATTTGAGATCTTTCTTCTTTTTAATTTAAGCACCTGCAGCTATAAGCTTCCCTTTAGCATGGGTTTGAGATCTTTCTTCTTTTTAATTTAAGTATCGGCAGCTGTAAGCTTCCCTTTAGCATGGGTTTGAGATCTTTCTTCTTTTTAATTTAAGCATCTGCAGCTGTAAGCTTCCCTTTAGCATGGGTTTGAGATCTTTCTTCTTTTAATTCAAGCATCTGCAGCTGTAAGCTTCCCTTTAGCATGGGTTTGAGATCTTTCTTCTTTTTAATTTAAGGATCTGCAGCTGTAAGCTTCACTTTAGCATAGGTTTGAGATCTTTCTTCTTTTTAATTTAAGCATCTGCAGCTGTAAGCTTCCCTTTAGCACTGCCTTTGTTGCCTCCTCCTGAGTTTGGGTATGTCATGGTTTTGTTTTCATTTGCTTAAACATTTTTTTGTCCTATTGTAATATAATTGTGTTGTTTTTAATAAAGGTAATTAATGAAACACATAATGAATTGTACTTCTGTTTTTATAATATTTTAAGCATTCTTAACTCAGAAATGTAAATTTTAGAAAAAAATTCCAGGCCAGGCAGAGTGGCTCACACCTGTAATCCCAGCAATTGAGGAGGCCGAGTGGGGCGGATCATCTGAGGTCAGGAGTTGGAGACCAGCCTGGCCAACATGGTGAAACCCTGTCTTTAATAAAAATAGAAAAAAATATATAAAAGTTAGCTGGGTGTCGTGGTGGGTGCCTGTAATCCCAGCTACTCTGGAGGCTGAGGCAGGAGAATCACTTGAATCTGGGAGGTGGAGGTTGCAGTGAGCTGAGATTGCACCACTGCACTCCAGCCTGGGTGACAGAATGAGAGTCCATCTCAAAAAAAAAAAAAAAAAGAAATAGAAAAAAGAAAAAATTTCAGACATATTTATTTGTATTTCAATTTAGAAACTATGATCTCCTAAGTGTATTGACACAGCAACCTGACATAAAGATAAATAATAATAAGCATATAACAAAACGGAAACTTGCAAATACCGTTTTTTATTAATTTTTAATTATATATATTTAAAAATTGCCAGGTGAAGTGGCTTACACCTGTAATCTCAGCACTTTGGGAGGATGAAGTGGGCAGATCACATGAGTTCAGGAGTTTGAGACTAGCCTGGCCAACATGGTGAACCTCATCTCTATTAAAAATCAAAAAATTAGCCAGGCGTGATAGCATGCATCTGTAGTCCCAGCTACTAGGGAGACTGAGGCAGGAGAATTGCTTGAACATGGGAGGCAGAGGTTGCAGTGAGCCAAGATAGTGCCACTGCACTCCAGCCTGGGTGACAGAGTAAGACTCTGTCTCAAAAAAATAAAAATTGTCTGGGCGCAGTGGCTCACACCTGTAATCGCAGCACTTTGGGAAGCTGAGGCAGGCAGATCACGTAAGGAGATCGAGACCATCCGGGCTAACACGGTGAAACGCCATCTCTACTAAAAATACAAAAAATTAGCCGGGTGTGGTGGCGGGTGCCTGAAGTTCCAGCTACTCCGGAGGTTGAGGCAGGAGAATGGTGTGAACCTGGGAGGTGGAGCTTGCAGTGAGCCGAGATTGCACCACTGGACTCCAGCCTGGGTGACAGAGCGAGACTCTGTCTCAAAAAAATAAAATAAAATAAAATAAAACTAAGGTGTGTTTGACATACAAAAATTACACATATTTAATATATACCGTGTGTGTGTGTGTGTGTGTGTGTGTGTTACAGAGGTTTTACTCTTGTTGCCCAGGCTGGAGTGCAGTGACACGATCTCAGCTCACTGCAACCTCCGCCTCCCTGGTTCAAGCAATTCTCCTGCCTCAGCCTCCTGAGAAGCTGGGATCACAGGCATGCGCCCCCACGCCCAGCTAATTTTTGTATTTTTTTAGTAGAGACAGGGTTTCACCATGTTGGCCAGGCTGGTCTCGAACTCCTGACCTCAGATGACCACCTGCTTCGGCCTCCCAAAGTGCTGGGATTACAGGCGTGTGACACCGAATGTATACATCTTAATGAGTTTAGAGGTAAGTATTCGCCCCAGGACTCATCACAACAAATAATGCCATAAACTTGACCATCACTCCCCATATATTTCTCATTCTCACCCTTTTTAAAAAATGAGACCGGGAATGGTGGCTCACACCTGTAATCCCAGCACTTTGGGAGGCCGAGGCAGGTGGATCACGAGGTCAGGAGATCAAGACCATCCTGGCTAACACAGTGAAACCTCGTTTCTGCTAAAAATACAGAAAATTAGCCAGGGGTGATGGCGGGCACCTGTAGTCCCAGCTACTCGGGAGACTGAGGCAGGATAATGGTGTGAACTCGGGAGGCAGAGCTTTCAGTGAGCCGAGATCATGCCACTGCACTCCAGCCTGGGCAACAGAGTGAGACTCTGTCTCAAAAAAAAAAAAACAAAATTAGATGACCATTTCACCTAAAATATACCCTCTTAAGTTTTTTTTTAAGTGTACAATACAGGATGGCCATGCATCAGAGATATATGTGGGTTTGGTTCCAGACCACTGCAATAAAGTGAGTTATACAATTTCTTTTGGTTTCCCAGTGCATGTAAAAGTATGTTTATACTGTGCTGTATAAAGTGTGCAATAGCATATGTCTACAAAGTGTGCACACTTTAATTTATAAATACTTTACTGTTAACAAGTGCTAACAGTCATCTGAGCCTTCAGAAAGCTAGAATCTTTTTTTGTGTGTGTGACAGGGTTTTACTCTGTGGCTCAGGCTGGAGTAATTGCAGCCTCAACCTCATGCTCAATCAAACCCCCACCTCAGACTCCTGACTACCTGGGACTACAGGTGCACGCCACCATGTCCAGCTAATTTTTGTATTTTTTTTTTTGTAGAGATGGGGTTTTGCCATGTTGCCTTGACGTCCTGAGCTCAAGCAATCCACCCACCTTGGCCTCCCAAGGTGTTGGGATGACAGGTGTGAGCCACTGCACCTGGCCAAATTTCAGTCTTCTTGCTGATGGAGGGTCTTGCCTTAATGTAAGGTGGTGGTTGCTGAGCTTTGGGGTGGCTGTGGCAATTTCTTAAAATAAGACAACATTGAAGTTTGCTGTGGCAATTGATTCTTCCTTTCACAAAAGAATTATCTGTAGCATACAATGTTGTTTGATAGCTTTTTACCCACAGTAGAACTTTCAAAATTGGATTCAATCCTGTCAAACCTTCGTACTGCTGTACCAACTAAGTTTATGTATTATTGTAAATCATTGGGTTCAATCCTGTGAAGCCCTCCTTCTGCTGTACCAACTAAGTTTATTCTAAATCTGTTGTCATCTCAACATTGTTTACACTGTCTTCACCACGAGTAGATTTCATCTCAAGAAACCACTTTCTTTGCTCATCCGTGGAAGCAACTCATCCACTCACGTTTTCTGCGGAGCCTGCTGCAGTCTCGCCAGATCTGCAGGCTCTGTCTCTGATTCTAATGCTCTTGTTATTTCCACCATATCTGCAGTTACTTCCTCCACAGAAGTCGTGAACCCCTGTGTCATCTGTGAGGGTTGGAATAATCTTCCCAACTTCTCTCTCTCTCTTTTTTTTTTTTTTGAGATGAAGTCTTGCCTGGGCTGGAGTGCAGTGATGCGATCTCAGCTCACTGCCACCTCCAACTCCCGGGTTAAAGCAATTCTCCTGCCTCAGCCTCCCAAGTGTTTGGGATTACAGTCACCCCCGACCAGGCCCAGCTAATATATTTTGTGTTTTTAGTACAGACAGGATTTCACTATGTTGGCCAGGCTGGTCTCAAATTCCTGACCTCATGATCAACGTGCCTTGGCCTCCGAAAGTGCTGGGATTACAGGCGTGAGCCACCAAGCCCGGCCCCAACTTCTCCTAATGTTGCTATTTTGATCTTCTTTTTTAAATCATCAATGTTCTCAATGGAATCTAGAATGGTGAATCCTTTCCAGTAGGTTTTCAGTTATTTTGCTGAGATCCATCAAAGAAATCACTTTCTACAGAAGCTATAGCTTTATGAAATATATTTTTTAAGTGATAAGACTTGAAAGTTGAAATTATTCTTTGATCCAAGGGCACCAGAATGAATGTTGGGTTAGTAGGCATGAAAACAATATTCAGCTCTTTATACATCTCTGTAAAAGCCCTTGAGTACCAGGGGCATTGTCAGTGAGCGGTAATACTTTGAAAGGAATCTTATTTCTTGAGCAGTAGGTGTCAACAGTGGGCTTAAGATATTCAGTAAACCATATTTGTAAACCGATAGTCTGTCATCCAGGCTTTGTTCCCATTTGTAGAGTACAGGCAGAGCTGTGTTTTATCATAATTCTTCAGGGCCCTTGGATTTTCAGAATAGTAAATCATCATTGGTTTCAAGTTAACATCACCAACTGCATTAGCCCTTAACAAAAGAGTCAGCATGTCCTTTGAAGCCTTAAAGCCAGGCATCAACTCCTCTCTAGCTGGGAACATCCTAGATAGCATCTCCTTCTAGTAGAAGGCTGTTTTGTCTCTATTGCAAATCTGTTTAGTGTAGCCATCTTAATCAATTATCTTCTAGATAGCTTTCTGCAGCTTTTCCAACAGTACTTACTGCTTTATCTTGGGCTTTTATGTTATGGAGATGACTTTTTTCCTTAAACCTCAAGAAACAAGCTCTTCTAGCTTCAGACTTTTCTTCTGCAGCTGCCTCACCTCTCTAAGTCTTCATAGAATTGAAGAGAGGCCGGGTGCGGTGGCTGTCACACCTGTAATCCTAGCACTTTGGGAGGCCAAGGCGGGCAGATCACCTGAGGTCAGGAGTCCGACACCAGTCTGACCAACGTGGAGAAACCCCGTCTCTACTAAAAATACAAAAAATTAGCCAGGCGTGGTGGTGCATGCCTGTAATCCCAGCTACTCGGGATGCTGAGGCAGGAGAATGGCTTGAACTTGGGAGGCAGAGGTTGCGATGAGCCAAGATCACGCCATTGCACTCCAGCTTGGGCAAGAAGAATGAAACTCTGTCTCAAAAACAAAGAAAAAAAAGGAAAAAGAGAGTTAGGCTTAGGCTTAATGGAATTTTTTTTTTATCTTCTATCTAGACCAATTAAACTTTCTTCATAACAGCAGCAAGATTGTTTAGCTTTTTATCATTCATGTGTTCACTGGAGTAGCACTTTAAATTTCTTTCCAGAACACTTCCTTTGCATTCACAACTCGGCTAATGTTTGCTGCATGAGGTCTAGCTACTGGCCTGTCTTGCTTACAACATGCCTTCCTCACTAAGGTTAATTATTTCTTCCTTTTGGTTTAAAGTGACAGACATGCAACTCTTCTTTCACTTGAACATATAGAGGCTATTGTAGGGTTATTAATTGGCCACATTTTAATATTAATAAAAAGAAGCCTGAGAAAAAGAGAGAGAAAGAGAAATGGCCCGTTGGTGGGGCAGTCAGAACAAACGCATTTGTCAATTGTTTGCTGTCTTATCCTGGTGTGATTTGTGGTTCCCAAAACAATGACAACAGTAGCATTAAAGATCACTGATTACAGATCACCATAACGATTCAATAATAAAATGCTTAAAATACTGTGAAAATGACCGAAATGTGACACAGAGACATGAAGTGAGCACGTGCTGTAGGAACAATGGTGCCAGTGAGACCTGCTTATTGCAGGGTTGCCACAAACCTTCAATATGTAAAATACATGGTCACAAAATACAATAAAGCAAAGTGCAGTGAAAGAAGATGTGTCTGTCTTTTGATAGACTCTGACAATCTCTATCTTTGAATTGGTACATTCATAGCATTAACATTCAAAGTGATTATTGATATCATTGGATTAATATCTACTACATTTGTTACTGTTTTCTATTCATTCTCCTCAGTCTTCATTCTTTTGTCTACCACTCTTTTTCTGCCTTTTGCAGTTTTCATTGATGATTTTAGATGACTACATTTTCCCTGTCTTTCTTAGCATGTACTTCTATTTTTAAAACTTTTTTTAACTAGTTGCCACAGAATTTGCAATATACATTTACAACCGATTCAAGTCCACTTTCAAATAACACTATCCCACTATCCCACAAATAAGACTACCTGCTTAACAAACAAAACACCTAATTCCTCAGTAACATTTACAACCAATTCAAGTCCACTTTCAAATAACACTATCCCGCTATCCCACAAATGAGGCTACCTGCTTAACAAAGAACTCATCTAATTCCTCAATATACATTTACAACCAATTCAAGTCCACTTTCAGATAACACTATCCCACTTCAAGGGTGACTACCTGCTTAACAAAGAAAACACCTGATTCCTCCCTCCCATCCTTCCATTCCATTCCTTGTATTATTGTTCCTTATTTCACTTGTGTAAAAGCATACACAATCTATCTGTGTGTATTTATTATTATCTACAAACTTATTGGTCAGATCAATTATGAATAAATACATGTTTTTATTGTACCACAATTCCTCCCTCCCATCCTTCTATTCCATTCCTTGTATTAGTGTTACTCATTTCACTTGTGTATAAGCATACATAATCTATCTGTGTGTATTTGTTATTGTCTATGAACTTCTTGGTCAGATCAATTAAGAATAAATACATAGGTTTTTATTGTACCACAATTCTTTCTTTAATGCTCTTTTTAAAAAAATGTTGATCCAGGTTTCAGTTATATATCTTTCGTTTCCCTCTAAAGAATTTCATTTAACATTTCTTGCAAAACAGGTCTCCTGGCAACAAGTTTCTTGAATTTTTACTTTTCTGAGGAAGGCCTTAATTCTCCTTCACTTTTGAAGGGTGTTTTCAGTGGGTACAGAAACTTAGGTTGGTGGGTTTTTTTCTGTCAATATTTGGAATTTTTCATTTCACTGTCTTCTTGCTTTCACAGTTTCTGCAATGTTGAATGCAGTTCTTATCTTTGTGTCTCTGTAGGTAAGGTGTTTTCTGCCCCACCTCTGGTTTCTTTCAGAGTTTTCCATTATCTTTTATTTCATATAGTTTGAAAATTATATGTCCAAGTGTAGGTTGCTGGCATTTATTCTGCCTGGTGTTCTCAGAGCTTCCTGGATCTTTGGTTTGGTGTCTGACATTAATACTGGAAGTTCTCAGACATGGTTGTTGCAGAACTTTCTTCTATTTCTTCTCCTCCTGGTATTCTGATTACTCTCTTTCACCTTTTGTAGTTGTCCCACAGTCTTGGATATCATCTTCTGTTATTTTCAGTGTTTCTTTAGTTTTCAAAGTTTCTGATGATAAATCCTCAAGGTCAGAGATTCTTTACTCAGCTGAGTCCAGTCTACTAATAAGCCATCAGAGGTATTCTTCAGTTATTTACCACATTTTTTATCACTACATTATGTTGAAGGTTCTTACGATGTCCGTCTTTCTGATTACATTACCCATCTACACTTGAATGCTGTCTACTTCATTCATTAGGCCCTTAGCATATTCTCCAGAGGTTTAAAAAAAAATTCCAAAATCATATCTTTGTCTGCTTCTGAAGCTTGCTCTGTTGACACAAATTGTATTTTTTTCTTTTTTTGTATTTTAGTATGCCTTGCAATTTTTTCCATTTATTCTCATGCATGAAGCACCCACTAAAAGTGACTGTTGTTAGTATAGCTTCAGTAATGCGGTGATGAGGTGACAGGGCAGATGATGCTCTCTTAGTCTCTTTAGGCTAGTATAACAAAATACTTTAGACTGAGTAATTCATAAACAACAGAGATTATTGCTCACAGATCTGGAGGCTGGAAAGTCCAAGACTAAAGGGCCAGGATATTTGGTGTTTGGTGAAGGTCAAACATTCAGACACTCGCAACGACTATAGCGACAGCAGCAGTCTTCAGGAATCCTATGTGAGGGACAAACACTCAGAAGCCAGCTGGAGTGTTCTAGAATCCTATGTGAGGGACAAACATTCAGACCCCAGCAGTAGTGTTGTGGAATCCTATGTGAGGGACAAACTTTCAAACCCTTGTAGCAGTGTTCTGGAATCCTATGTGAGGGACAAAAATTCAGAACCTCGTAGCAGTGTTCTGGAATCCTATGTGAGGAACAATCAGACCACAGCAGGAATGTTCTGGAATCCTATGTTAGGGACAAACATTCAGAGCCCAGCAGCAGTGTTCTGGGATCCTATGTGAGGGACAAACATTCAGACCACAGCAGGAGTGCTCTGTAATCCTATGTGAGGGAAAAACATTTCAAAACCTCGTAGCAGTGTGCTGGAATGTTAGGTCAGGGACAGACATTTAGACCCTCGCAACAGTGTTCTGGAATCCCATCTGCGGGACAAACATTCAGACACTCGCAGCAGTGTTCTGGGATTCTATGTGAGGGACAGACATTCAAACCCCAACAGCAGTGTTCTGGAATCTGATGTGAGGGACAGACGTCAGACCCCAGCAGCAGTGTTCTGGAATCCTATGTGAGGGACAAACTTTCAGACCCTCGTAGCAGTGTTCTGAAATCCTATGTGAGGGATAAACATTCAGACCCCAGCAGCAGTGTTCTGGAATCCTATGTGACAGACAAACATTCCGATCACAGCAGGAGAGTTCTGGAATCCTATGTGCGGTACAAACTTTCAGACCACAGCAGGAGAGTTCTGGAATCCTATGTGAGGGACACACATTCAGACCCCAGGAGCAGTGTTCTGAAATCCTATGTTAAGGGCAAGCATTCACATCCCAGCGTGAATGTTCTGGAATCCTAGGTGAGGGACAAACATTCAGACCACAGCAGGAGTGTTCTCAAATCCTATATGAGGAACAAACATTTAGACCAAAGCAGGAGTGTTCTGGAATACTATGTGAGGGACAAACATTCAGACCCTCTTACCAGTGTTCTGGAGTCCTATGTGATGAACAAACTTTCAGACCACAACAGGAGTGTTCTCGAATCCTATGTGAGGAACAAACATTCAGACCACAACAGGAGTGTTCTGGAATACTATGTGAGGGACAAATATTCAGACCCTCTTAGCAGTGTTCTGGAGTCCTATGTGATGAACAAAATTTCAGACCACAGCAGGAGTGATCTGGAATCCTATGTCAGGGTCAAACATTCAGACCCCAGCAGTAGTGTTCTGGAATCCAGTGTGAGGGCAAACATTCAGACCCACGTGGCAGTGTTCTGGAATCCTATGTGAGGGACAAATATTCAGACCACAGCAGGAGCGCTCTGGAATCCTATGTGAGGGACAAACATTCAGAACCTCATAGCAGTGTCTTGGAATCTTATGTGAGGGAGAGACATTTAGACCCTCGCAGCAGTGTTCTGGTATGCCATGTGAGGGACAAATATTCAGACCCTCCCAGCCATACATTCAGACGACGGCAGCAGTGTTCTGGAATGGTATGTGGAGGACAAACATTCAGACCCTTGTAGCAGTATTCCCGAATTCTATGGGACAAACATTCAGACCACAGCAGCAGTGTTCTGGAATCCTATATGACGGACCAACGTGCAGACCCTTGCAACAGTGTTCTGGAATACTAGGTGAGGGAGAAATATTCACACCCTCGTAGCAGTGTTCTGGAATTCTATGTGACTGACAAACATTCAGACTCCAGCAGCAGTGTTCTGTAATCCTATGTGAGCGACAAACATTCAGACCCCAAGAGCAGTGTTCTGAAATCCTATGTTAAGGGAAACATTGAGACCCCAGCATGAATGTTCTGGAATCCTATGTGAGAAACAAACATTCAGACCACAGCAGGAGTGTTCTGGAATCCTATATGAGGGATAAGCATTCAGACCCTCGTAGCAGTGTTCTGGAATCCTATGTGAGGGAGAAGCATTCAGAGCACAGCAGGAGTGCTCTGGAATCCTACGTTAGGGACAAACATTCAGAACCTCGTAACATTGTGCTGGAAACCTATGTGAGGGACAGACATTTAGACCCTCTCAGCAGTGTTCTGGAATCCCATGTGAAGGTCAAACATTCAGATCCTCGCAGCAGTGTTCTGGAATTCTATGTGAGTGACAAACATTCAGACTCCAGCAGCAGTGTTCTGTATTCCTATGTGAAGGACAAACATTCAGAATCCAGGAGCAGTGTTTTGAAATCATATGTTAAGGGCAAACATACAGACCCTAACATCAATGTTCTAGAATCATATGTGAGGGACATACATTCAGACCCTCGCAGCAGTGTTCTGGAATCCTAGATGGGGGACAAACATTCAGACCCCAGCAGCAGGCTTCTGGAATCCTATGTGGGGGACAAACGTTCAGACAATGGCAGCAGTGTTCTGGAATCCTATGTGAGGGACAAACACTCAGAGCCTTGTAGAAGTGTTCTGGAATCCTATGTGAGTGAGAGTGCCTGGAGTCTACCCAACCTGACACCCCCAAAGCCCTCAAAGGGTCTGACCTCCCAGCATGCACCTGCCTCTCCCTGAACCCCAGCTGCCCACCCTGCCTGTTCCCTGGCCTCCTCCATCCTGTGCAGCCCATAGACTGTGACCATATCTCCAGCCACTCTGGCCCTTCCTTTACCTTTGTCCTGTCAGAATCTCTGAGCAGGATCTCCCAGGTCCATCCAAACACGGGCTTTGTCCACTTTTGCCTAGGCCCTTGGGCATCACTGCGCTATCCCAGCTGTCCACAGGGCCTTCAATAATGCACATTGCACCTGGCTTATCCAAGCAGTGCTCAGCAGCCCACATTGACCAGGTCCCTGCTGACCAGACCCTGCACATCAGGTCCTCCCTGACGACACCCTCACTGATTAGACCCTCATGACCAGGCCCCACTAACAAGGCCCCCACTGCCAGGCACACAATGACAAGGACACCACTGACCAGGACCTTACTGACAAGGCCTCACGGACCAAGTCCTTACTGACAAGTCCTCACGGACTAGGTCATTATTGACAAGGCCTCACTGATCAGGTTCCACTGATCATGACCTCATTCCCTGGCCCCAAAGATGAGGCCCCACTGACCAGGCCTCCAGGAAACAGGTTGCCACTGATCAGACCCCTAATAACCAGGCCTAAGGTCACCAGATGCCCCTGACTGGGACCCTAGTGAGTAGACCCCACTGAACCGGCACCAAATGCTGAGATCCCCGCTGACCAGGTCACCCTGTAGACCAGTGCTACAAAAGTCACCACTGACCAAGTCCTCTCTGACCAGGACGCTATAGATTAGGTCCCGCCGACAAGGCTGCCCTGACCAGGGCCCCACTGACAAGGGCCTCACTGATGAGGACACGCCCACCAGGGTCTGCTGACTAGGTCCCATGTGCCCAGTCCTCCACTGTATAGCACCCCTTGACCTGGTCACCAGTGCCGCAGCCCATGCTGACCAGGCCAGCACTAAGCCCCAGCTGACCAGGTCTCCACTGATCAAGCCCCACAGCCCAGGTTTGCACTGACCAGACACCAAACAACTGGCAGCCAATAGGTCCCCACTCACCAAAACCCCCACTACTAGACCCCACTAATGAGACCCTCTCTAAGCAGACCCCTGCTGACCACGATCCCACTAAATAGTCCTCACTGACCTAGGTCCACTGACCAGGCCCACACTGATCAGGCCCCTCCTAACCACACCGGAAATCCAAGCAGCAATGACATATTTCATATGACAGAAGTTGGAACAAGACAGAGAGAGGAAAGAGGTTCCACAGCCTTTTAAACTACTAGATCTCATGAGAATTCACTCACTATCAGGAGGATGGCATTAAGGGCTTGGTGCTTTGCCATTTGTGAAGGATCTACTCCCACCCCTTTATGATTAAAGCTTTTTCCACCTAGGCCCAGACTCTAACATTAGGGAGTGTACTTTCACATGAGTTTTGGAAGGGGCAAAGAGAAAAAAACGTATTATTCTGTCCCTGACCCCACAAATCTCATATCCTTCTCACATTGCAAAATACAGTCATGCCTTGCCAGCAGTCTCCCAAAGTCTTAACTCATTTCAGCATTAACTCAAAGTTACAAAGTCCAAAGTCTCATCTGGGTCAAGGCTACATTCTCTTTTGCCTACGAGTCTCTGAAATAAAAAGCAAGTTCACTGCGTCTAAGGTACAATGATGGTACAGGCATTGTGTAAGCTTTCCATATCCAAAAGGGAGACATTTTCCAGAAACCTTCTTATTTTTATCTGAGGCCCCCTCAGCCTGGCCTTCTCTGTCCATGTTTTTGTCAGCATTCTTGTCACAGCCATTTAACCAGTCTCTAAGATGGTCCAAAAATGTTCTCATCTGTCTGTCTTCTTTGGAGCCCTCCAAACTCTTCCAACCTCTACCCATTACCCAGTTCCGAAGTTGCTTCCACATTTTCAGGTATCTTTATAGCAATGCTCCAGTCCTCATTTGCCATTTTTGGTAAGATTTATTTTGAAAAAGAGGTTTAATTGGCTCATGGTTCTGCAGAGTGGACAGGAAGCTTAGTGCTTCTGCTTCTGGGGGGCCTCAGAAATCTTTCAATCATTGTGCAAGGTAATGAAAGAGTGAATTGTCTCACATGGCAAGAGGAAATCACGGACAGTAGGGAGTGATATAGAGTTTTCAGTGGCCAGATCTCACGAGAATTCACTCATGATTGTGAGGACAGTACCAAGGGGATGGTGCTGAACCACTCATGAGAAATTTGCCTTCATGATCCAATCACCTTATACCAGGGTCCACCTCCAACATTAGGAAGCATAACTCAACATGAGATTTGGTGGGGATACATATTCGAATTGCCTCATCAGTCTGAGTATAAAGACATCCATAGTAGGCTTTATCCAGCCAGCTTCTTTGGGATTCTTTATAGGGTTTCAGGTCTATAGCATATCCACTAAAATATTCCTACTTCAAAAGGCAATAAAGTAAGTGGTATTATCATTCTTCAAAAAGTTATAATGGTAGTTTAGGCATTCATAGTATATTTTAGTTCATTTCCTACTGTTTCTATTCTATCACCATATTAACACTTTCCTACACAATTCTATATTCAGCTGGGTTTCAGTTGAGCACAAAGTCATCCTTGTACTAACACCGATAGCTGGCACTAGCTCTTTGATACTGTTATCATTCTGCTGTAGAAAGTACCCGTGAACTGGAAAAAGTCCACAATCAAATAGCTAGTCATTCAACACTATCAAATTGTAGGTGACTTTTTGAAAAAATAGTATCTCTTGTTGCAAGAAATGCTCCACCTGTGATTTCAAGTCTCTCACCTGAGTGAATTGGATGGAAGTGGTGAATTTCAGCCAAAGTGGCCAAAGAAATCCTGTTCCTGTGATAGTGACGCCATCAGCCTCTGCACCTCTGTCTTCCCTTCTGCCACATGTTGCCTGTTCTCCGTGACTTTGGTAAGAACTTCCTTGTGTATGAGGATGATGTCCAGGATGTTGGTCTGGTGTCCCTGAGACAGCACTAACAGGTCCATGGCTGGGTCCAGATCCTTCCTGGACTGATTGGCAAGGAGGTCACTGATGTTCTTGAAGGCATCTCTGGTGAAGTGGATGGCCTAGTCAAGCTCCAAGGCCTGGCTTAGGCTGAAGAAAAACTGGCCACCTTTTGATGCTCTTTCTAAAAGCCTGTCACTGTCATCTACTTGCTTGTCAACTCATTGGCTGTGAGGTTGAGCTGAGTGGCCTGTGTCCATCTTCTTGGGGAAGCATTTGAAGACATCAGTCTTGCTCTCCTACCCCTAAAGGTTGATGGTCACCACCTGGGGGTGTGCTGAGGGTCAGAAAGAAGCCGGCACTCACTATCTCATCCTTCTCAGCCTTCCTCTTGCACTCTCTCCAGGCTGTCTCTTCAGTGCTGGTGGGATACATCAGAAAGTGATGGAAGATGTGGCACTGTGCCCACACCCAGAAACTGGCCATGTGGTTGGCTCATCCACCAGAATGGATGCTCTGGGTGCTCTTTGAGCCAGCTTGGCCTTGCCTGGCATGCACAGGCCCCAGGTTCTGACATGTTGCTCCGAGTGAGCTTGTCCTGCCTTGGGCCAAATTCTGTCAGGCCAGGGCCACAAAAGGCTGAGTCCCATGGGTGGTAATCCTGGCTGCTTTCTGCACTTCCACATAAAGACCTCCTGAAGATGGCCTGTGGTCTACCACTTTGCAACCAAGAAGCCCGCAGTGCCATATGAACCCTCAGGCATGGACTGGAGCCCCCGAGGAAGCACACACCCTGCTCCTGAGCCTGCTGCTCATTTTCTCTGTGTGGCTCCATTTGTGTCACAGTTGTTGCACAGACTTGTGCATGCCAGGCAAGGCCAAGCTAGCTCAAAAAGCAACCGGCCATCTCTGCAAGGTTGTGCCAGGAGCCGGTGGACCGGCCACCAACCTCACTCGCTGCCAGTCAGGTTACATCAGTTCTTCTACCCTAGAGGTAGGGCCCCAGTGCCATATGCTTTTCCTCAGGCCTCTGCTCTATCAGTCCTCAGGCGGCAACCACTCAGGCTGTGGGAACCTGGCCATCCCTCCTTCCTTGAGTAGCTGAGGTTGCTGGCTTGTCCGCCTGCTACAGGCACAGCCTTGCAGATGTGGCTATTTGCTCTGAGCCAGCTTGGCCTTGCCTGGCATGCATAGGCCCCAGGTACTGACACTCTGCTCCGAGTCAGCTTGTCCTGTCTTGGGTCAAATTCTAAGTCTGGCCAGGGCCACAGAAGGCCCAGTCCCCTGGGTGCTAATCTGGGCTGCTTTCTGCACTTGAACATAAAGTCCTCCTCAAGACAGCCTGTGGCCTGCCTCTTGGCGACCAAGAAGCCTACAGTGCCATACGAGCCCTGAGGCATGGACTGGAGCCACAAAGGCAGTGCACGCCCCGTTCCTGAGTCTGCTGATCATTTCCTCTATATGGCTCCATTTGTAGCACACTTGTTGCAGTGAGGCTTGTGCATGCCAGGCAAGGCCAAGCTGGCTCAAAGAGCAAGCAGCCACCTCTGCAAGGGTGTGCCAGGAGCAGATGGACCAGCCGCCAACCTCACTTACTGCCAGACGTAGTACATCAGTTCTTCTACCCTAAAGGTGGGGCCAAGAGGCAGACCACAGGCCATCTTGAGGAGGACTTTATGTTCAAGTGCAGAAAGCAGGCAGGATTACCACACTGGGGACTCGCCCTTCTGTGGCCCACAGTGCCATATGAGCCCTGAGGCATGGACTGGTGCCATCTCCTTTATACAAAAATTAACTTAAGATGGATTAAAGAGTTAAATATGCCACCTGCTTTTCCTCAGGCCTCTGCTCCATCAGCCATCAGGAGGCAGCCACTCAGGCTGTGGAAACCTGGCCATCCTGGCTTCCTTCAGTGGGTGAGGTTGGTGGCTGGTCCACCTGCTCCAGGCACACCCTTGCAGAGGTGGCTGCTTGCTCTTTGAGCCAGCTTGGCCTTGCCTCGCATGCACAGGCCCCACCTACTGACACAGTGCTCTGAGTGAGCTTGTCCTGCCTTGGGCCAAATTCTGTCATGCCAGGGCCACAGAAGTCCGAGTCCCCTGGGTGGTAATCCTGGCTGCTTTCTGCACTTGAACATAAAGTCTTCCTCAAGACGGCCTGTGGTCTGCCTCTTGGCAACGAAGAAGCCTGCAGTGCCATAGGAGCTCTGAGGCATGGACTGGAGCCCCAAAGGCAGTGCACACCCTGCTCCTGAGCCTCCTGCTCCTTTCCTATATATGGCTCCATTTGTAGCACGGTTGTTGCACCGAGGCTTGTGCATGCCAGGCAAGGCCAAGCTGGCTCAAAGAGCAACCAGCCACCTCTGCAAGGGTGTGCCAGGAACAGGTGGGCCAATCACCAACCTCATATGCTGCCAGTAATGGTACATCAGTTCTTCTGCCCTAGAGTTAGGGCCCCAGTGCCATCTGCTTTTCCTCAGGACTCTGCTCCATCAGCCATCAGGTGGCAGCTACTCATGCTGTTGGAACCTGGCCATCTGGGCTTCCTTGAGTGGGTGAGGTTGCTGGCTTGTCCGCCTGCTACAGGCACAGCCTTGCAGAGGTGGCTGGTTGCTCTGAGCCAGCTTGGCCTTGCCTGACATGCATAGGCCTCAGGTACTGACACTCTGCTCCGAGTCAGCTTGTCCTTCCTTGGGCCAAATTCTAAGTCTGGAGAGGACCACAGAAGACAGAGTCCCCTGGATGGTAATCCTGACTACTTTCTGCACTTGAACATAAAGTCCTTCTCAAGACAGCCTGTGGTCTGCAGCTAGGTAACCAAGAAACCCGCAGTGCCATAGGAGCCCTGAGGCATCGACTGGAGCCCCAAAGGCAGGGCACACCCTGCTTCTGAGCCTGCTGCTCGTTTCGTCTATGTGGCTCCATTTGTTGCACAGTTATTACATTGAGGCTTGTGCATGCTGGGCAAATTCTAAGCCACTTAGAATTTGGTCCAAGGCAGAACAAGCTCACTGGGAGCAGCGTGTCTGTACCTGGGGCCTGTGCATGCCAGGCAAGGCCAAGCTGGCTTAAAAAGCAAACAGCCTCCTCTGCAAGGGTGTGCCAGGAGCCGATGGACCCATCACCAACCTCACTTGCTACCGGTCAGGGTACATCAGTTATTCTATCCTAGAGGTAGGGCCCAAGTGTCATCTGCTTTTCCTCAGGTCTCTGCTTGATCAGCCATCAGGCGGCGGCCACTCATGCTGTGGGAACCTGGCCATCCCTGCTTCCTTGTGTAGCTGAGGTTGCTGGCTGCTCCACCTCCTCCAGGAGCACCCTTGCAGTGGTGGCTGGTTGCTCTTTGAGCCAGCTTAGCCTTGCCTAGCATGTACAGGCCCCAGCTACTGATACACTACTCCAAGTGAGCTGGTCCTGCCTTGAGCCAAATTCTAAGTCTGGCCGGGGCCACAGAAGGCTGAGTCCCCTGGGTGGTAATCCTGGCTGCTTTCTGCCCTTGAACATAAAGTCCTCCTCAGCTGGTCTATGGTCTACCTCTTGGCAACCAAGAATCCTGCAGTCCCATACAAGCCCTGAGGCATGGACTGGAGCCCCAAAGGCAGTGCACACCCTGCTTCTGAGCTTGCTGCTCATTTCCTCTGTGTGGCTCCATTTTTAGCACAGTTGTTGCATTGAGGCTTGTGTATGCCGGGCAAGGCCAAGCTGGCTCAAAAAGCAACCAGCCACATTTGCAAGGGTGTGCTTGAAGTGGTTGGACTAGCAATCAACGTCGCCCAGTCAAGGAAGCAGGAAATGCGTGTTTGTACCATGCATTTCACTACAGGTACATTTCCCCTGAGGTTGGTGGCTTAGGTTTTCTTCTAGATTTTTTACGGTTTTAGGTCTTACTTCTAACTCTTTCATCCATCTTACTTAATTTTTGTTTAAGGTTTATGGGTGTGGCCAGTTTCAGTTTTCTGCATTCGGCTAGCCAGTTTTCCCAACACCATTTATTAAATAGGGTATCCTTTACCCATTGCTTGTTTTTGTCAGGTTTGTCAAAGATCAGATGCTTTTAGATGTGTGGTGTCATTTCTGAGGCCTCTGTTCTGTTCCATTGGTCTATAGATCTGATTTGGTACCAGCCCCATGCTGTTTTGGTTACTGTAGCCTTGTAGAATAATTTGAAGTCAGGTACTGTAATGCCTCTAGCTTTGTTGTTTTTGCTTAGGATTGTCTTGGCTATGTGGGCTCTTTTTTGGTTCCATATGAAATTTAAAGTAGTTTTTCTAATTCGGTGAAGAAAGTAACCGTAGCTTGTTGGGGATAGCAATGAGTCTATAAATTACTTTGGGTGGTATAGCACTCAGGCACAGAAATGTCCTTGTGTTAGGCAATACCATTCAGGACATAGCCATAGGCAGAGCCTTCATCACTAGAACACCAAAAGCAATGGTTACAAAAACCAAAATTTACAAATGGGATCTAACTAAACTTAAGAGTATCTGCAGCGCAAAAGAAACTATTAGAGTGAACAGGCAACCCACAGAATGGGAGAACATTGTTGCAATCTATCCATCTGACACAGGGCTAATATGCAGAATCTACAAAGAACAAATTTACAAGAAAAAAAAAACCATCAAAAAGTGAGCAAAGGATATGAACAGACACTTACCAAAGAAGACATTTATACAGCCAACGAACATGTGAAGCAAAGCATATCATCACTGGTCATTAGAGAAATGGAAATCAAAACCACAATGAGATACAATCTCACACCACTTAGAATGGTCATCGTTAAAAAATCAGGAAAGAACAGATGCTAGAGAGGATGTGGAGAAACAGGAAAGCTTTTACACAGTTGGTGGGAATATAAATTATTTCAACCATTGTGGAAGACAGTGTGACAATTCCTCAAGGATCTACAACTAGAAATATCATTTGACCCAGCAATCCCATTACTGGGTATATACCCCCCAAATTATAAATCATTGTAATATAAAGACACATGCACCTGTCTGTTTATTGTGGCACTGTTCACAACAGCAAAGACTTGGAACCAACCCAAATGCCCACCAATGATAGACTGGATAAAGAAAATGTGGCATATATACACCATGGAATACTATGCAGCCATAAAAAAGGGATGAATTCACGTCATTTGCTGGGACATGAAAGAAGCTGGAAACCATCATTTTCAGCAAACTAACAGAAGAACAGAAAACCAAACACCACATGTTCTCACTCATAACTGGGAGTTGAACAATGGGAACACATGGACACAGGAAGGGGAACATCACACACCAGGGCCTGTGAGGGTGGGGGGCTAGGAGAGGGATGGCATTAGGAGAAATAACTAATGTAGATCATGGGTTGATGGATGCAGCAAGCCACCATGGCATGTGTATACCTATGTAACAAACCTGCATGTTCTGCACATGTACCCCAGAACTTAAAGTATAATTAAAAAAAAAAGAAATGTGCTTTTAATTAAGCTTTTAATCATAGAACTTGTGAAGAAAATCCTTTTGAATCTTTTATTACCACATCATAGCTGGGACAAACTGCTGACACTTTAAAAGTAACACAAATATCAAACAGAAAGAACTAGACTTAGGAACCAAACTCAGGTTTCTGTAGTGAACAGGGCAGAATCTTCACATTGGGACACCACCACTACTCCTTCAGTTTGGCCTTGGCTAGCAAAAGGATGACCTTTTTATGTAGATGAGACCACTTATGTAAAAAAAAAGGTTTAAAAAATAATTTCTGCTAACTGGAATGCTTTTTGTTGTTGTTTATTTGTTTGTTTTTTTGCAGCCATAGGAGTTTTAGCCAATTCAGAGGCCTTGCTCCCCACAATTTGGAACATTCCTTTGGATTTGACGAAGTCAGGAAGAGATGGGAGAAAAGTGAAACAACAACAATAAAACCCCAAGCATAAACAAACAAAAAGAGTTAAGCAAAACAACAAATGCACAATTCATATGATTACTGAGTGTTCTAATGGTAAGGAGAAATTAAAAGCAGAAATTAAAAGCAGCTGGTGAGTAATCTTAAATTTTAGTCATTAAGGAAAAATTTTAAGACAAAACTCTAATTCAGCTACTTACCTGGAAATAAGGCTCAGGCTGGTGATCGTTCTCTGCCATCTTAGAAGCTGGAAAAAACTTACACTCACCTTCCCTGTCAGAAGCAAGCTGAAACTCAGGAAAGGAGGTGCCTGCTCTCCATCATCATGGAAGCAGGAAAACTTGCCTTCTTTGTTGGAAATGAGTAAAACTTCAGAAAAGGAGTTGTACAGCAAAATCAACCTTAGATCTCAACCAGATTTTGGGAGATCAGGGAACCTCTGCAGGGGAGAAGCTCCACAACCTCAGCAAATTATCCTGTTGATTTGGGCAATAAAGATAGCCCAGGTTGGTATCAAGCAATAATGAGATTTATCAAAGGTCAGGACCACCTTTGTATGTCTTTCTCTGTCTTTTTTTATCTTTATTGGTATATACGTTTTGTCAAAACTAGGAGTGCAACACGTGCTTTTTTCTGTTTTCCGTTTGCTTGAAAGATTTTTCTCCATTCCTTTATTTTGAGCCTATGTATGGCACCGCATGTGAGATGGGTTTCTTGGAGATGGCATACTCAAATGGGTCTTGGTTCTTTATCCAGCTTGCCCCCCTGTGTCTTTCAATCAGAGCATTTAGCCCATTTCCATTTAAGGTTAGTAATGGTATGTGTGGATTGGATCCTGTCGTCATGCTGTCAGCTGGTTATTTTGCAGACTTGTGCATGTGGTCGGTTTTTAGCATCACTGGTCTGTGTACTTCGGTGCATTTTTGTAGTGGCTGGTGATGGTCTTTTCTTTCCATATTTAGTGCTTCATTCAGGAGCTCTTGTAAGGTAGATCTGGTGATAATGAATTCTCCCAGCATTTGCTTGTCTGAAAAGGATCTTGTTTCTCCTTCACTTATGATGCTTAATTTTGCTGGACATGAAATTCTGGGTTGAAATTTCTTTTCTTTTTTTTTAACCATTTAACTCTCTAGCTCTCATTTTAACCATTTTAACTCTCTAGCGGCCTTTAACACTGTTTCTTTCATTTTGACCTTGGAGAATCTGATGATTATATGTCTTGGGGATGATCTTCTCGTGGCATATCTTACTGAAGTCCTCTGGATTTCCTGAATTTGAATGTTGGCCTGTCTGGCTAGGTTTCGGACATTCTCATGAAGGATATTCTGAAGTATGTTTTCCAAGCTGGTTCCATTCTCCTTATCTCTTTCAGGTACATTAATCAGTCATAGATTTGGTCGTTTATATAATCCCATATTTCTCGGATGTTTTGTTCATTCCTTTTCCTCCATTTTTGTCTGCCTGTTGTATTTCAGAAAGCCAGTTTTCAACCTCTGGGATTCTTTCCTCTGTTTGGTCTATTCTGCTGGGTGGTCTTGCACACGAGATGGAGCTGGTCTGACCTCAGCCCTCCTTAGACTGCTTGCCTCTCCAAGGACCCCAGCCTGGCCACACCTGCCTACAGGACAATCTCTGGTGCCCATACACACTACAATAATTTTCATAATGCAATCACACATAATCACCATGTGACTCCATTATGAAAATTCTTGTAGTGTGCTTTTCAGCTCTGTTAGGTCGGTTATGTCTTCTTTATACTTGCTATTTTGTCTGTTAGCTCCTGCAATGTTTTACAATGATTTTTAGCTCACTTGTATTGCATGACAACATACTTCTTTCACTCAGTGAACTTTGTTCCTACGCATATCCTGAACCCTGCTTGTATCATTCCAGACATCTCAGCCTCAGCCCAGTTTTGAACACTTGCTGGAGAGTTGATGCAGTCATTTGGAGGAAAGAAGGCATGCTGACTTTTTGAGTTTTCAGTGTTCTCACACAGATTCTTTCTCATCTTTATGGGCTTATCCACCTTCCATCTTTGAGGTTGCTGACCTTCGGACAGGGTATTTTTGTTTTATTGTATTTGATGATCTTGAGGGTTTCATTGTGGTATAAGGTGGAATCAACCAACTGGCTTTGTTTTTGGAGGATTTTGGGGGGGCCAATGTGCAGCTCCCAATTCCTGGACTGTGTGCTTTAACCCTAGGGAACTTGTCTTAGGCCCCAACTTTGTTCTCTGGCTCCTCGAGGTTTGGAGTCCACTGCACTGAGGGGACCGAAGTGTGGCAACTGTGGCGGAATGCTAGTGGATGCAAAATTCCCTGCCTCCCTGCGGGCGTTCACCCAGTGGTGGAGGCAAGACAGCTGGGGTGTGGGCCAGGGCTCCCCTGCTGTGTGTGTGTTGCACTGGAGGTAGTGTTGGTTCAGGGTGAGCTGCTGGCCAGTGCAGACCATGGTGCCTTCTCTGTGCCCCTCAAAGAAACAGTGGTCGCTCAGGGTATAAGAAGGTCCCTTTTTCTCTGCACAGGATTAGCTCAAGGGTGAGGTGCTGGCAGAGGTGGGGTTCTTGGTTCTGTGCCCACCAAGGCTCTGTCTTCAATGGCAGTTGGTGTGGGTTGGTGTGTGTGCTGCACTCCTGTGTGCTGTCAGGGCAAGTACAGCAAAACCCACCTGTGTAAACACACACAGCAAAGTGATGTAGGAAGTTTCCATATAAAGGGCTGCAGTATGGAGAGGTAATGTGCAGACTGGTTCATGGCTGTTGGGGCCACCTTGCTGCAGCTCTCCACTGATCAGCTACGGTCCACTAGCACAGAAGCTATGCTGTGGGCATCCGAGAGTGCCCTGTAAGCAGGTGTGGCCAGGCTGGGGTCCTGGGAGAGGCAAGCAGACTAAGGAGTGCTGAGATCAGACCAGCCCCATCTCATGGGCAAGACTGCTCAGCAGAGATCAAGTCTCAGAGGAGAACTCTCTCAAAAGTGAACCCCCAGCACAGCATAGCTGCTTTACACAAACATGGCCAGGCTTCTTTTCTAAGCAAGTCCCCCTTTTTAAGAGGGGAACTCTCGGACCTGATCTCTGCTGGGCAATCTTGAACATGAGATGGGGCTGATCTGAGCTTAGCATTCCTAAAGTGCTGGGATAAAGTGTCTCACAAGGGCAAGTGGAGCCTAGAGAGATAGCTGTCCCTGCCCTCTGGGCTCCACATCACCTGACTTGCTGCTCCACCACTCTGCTTGTCTCCTGGGTGCTCCATCCCAGAGAGATGAGAGTTAGCAATCACTTAGCGTAATCAGCCCAGGATGGAGGGTCTGTGTTGTAAGCCCAAGCCAGGGTTCCCTCTCTGGTGATGAGCAGTGTGGGGTGTGTGGTACCCGTGGGAGATGGACTGGCTTGTTCGTTGGGTCAACTGCAGCTTATTGGAGGTGTCGATATGGCACTTAGGGTCTTTGCTCTCTTGATATTCTGAGGGTAGCAAGGGCAGTTCCACTGCAGAGACAGTGGCAGAGGGAATTTCATTTGCTCCTGGAAGCTCTGTCCAGGGAATTGCTGAGTTGCTACTGGCTTGATAGCTCCAATGGTGGACTGGCTGGAGACCCAGACCAGGAGGACTTGTCCATCAAGTAGACTGTCCGGCCACTTTTCTGTCAGGCTGCTGTGGTATGCTGGGGGTCCCTCCAGTCCCTATTTGCCTTGTATTTTCCAGGGAAGATGATAGCCTGCCCCTTCCTCTGGGAGCTCTGGGCCACTGAGGTACGAACTTGTTGCCGATATGAACACACCTATAAGATGTGACTGGAGGCAACTTGAGAAGTCTTATCTAGTCAGGAGGAACAAGAACAGGGACTTGCTTAAAATAAAGTCTGGCCACGTTTTTCTAGAGCAGCTGTGCTATGCCGGGGTTCACTTCCACTCCTTGTCGCCTCAAACACTCTGAAGCCCTAAGGCTGAAATGGCTGAGTTGCCCCAACAGCAAAGATGACAGTCTGGTCCTCCCCCTGGGAGCTCTGACTCAGGGAGGCCTGAAACCTCTGTCGGCCAGAGAACAGCAGTGAAGGTAGCTGGAGACCCTGGTTGAAAGGCTTCACTCACTGATTAGAAATGTGTTCGGGGACTGACTTAAACAAGAGTCTGGCCACGTTTTTGTAGTGTGGCTGTGCTGTGCTGAGGTTCCTCTTCCACCCCTTGTCACCTTGGGCTTTCCAAAGCCCGCAGTCCAGAATGGCTAGTCACCCAAACAGCAAATGTGGTGGCCTGCCCCTCTCTCTGGGAGCTCTGTACCGGGAACACTTCAAATTTCCATTGGCCAAGGAATGCTGGTGGCCGTAGCTGGAGACCCCAGTTGGGAGGTCCTTTCCAGTGACATGCAACAGGGTCAGGGGCCTGCTTACAGAAGCAGTCTGGCCATGATTTGGTAAAGCAGCCATGCTGTGCTGTGGGATCTCTTCTGCCCCTGGTCGGTTTGTACTCTCCAAAGCCCTCAGGCTGGAATGACTAAGTTGCCTGAACAGGAAAGATGGCGGCCTGCCCCATCTATTCTCTCAGAGTTCATCTTGTTTGATGGAGCTTAATTTTTAGCCTGTTCATTTTACTGTCTACATTAGACTTGTTCTGAAAGAATCTGTTATCTTTTAGGTTAGATATATGAGAATTCATTGTTTTCTGTAAATAAATCTGTTCATGTCTTGTTCTCTGGAAAGAAATCTCTTTCACCTCTCTGACTTTGGTCACAATCATGTAGAGCAGTAGCCAGTCTACAGTGACATAATTGAATTTCCATTTCCAGTGTTTCATTTTTGTGTCTTACATTGTACAGTTCAGAACTGTGCACTTTATTCCCAATTGTCAAAATGCTAAGCTGTCCACTGTACTGAAATTGTTTTTGTTAATTCTTCGTCATTCAGTTTTTTTTAAGATGTGCACTTTTATCCAACTTTTCTCAAGGCAGAGTACAGGTAAGCCCTGGCTGCCTCGAGCCACTCTCAGGGAGACCAAAACCCTTCATACATTCCAAGTTGGAGTACAAAAAAGTGGGGCCATGAAGGCTAGTCATTCAAAACAAAACAAAATTTAAAAGTATTAAGGCAAAGATTTAAAAAATTTTACATTACATAATTTACACAAAAGCAATGCTATCGCCTACCATGTGTGAACTCGGGAGAGGACTGGGCCATTCTCCTTAGAGAGAAGTAGGGAGGCTTTTAGGAGGGCAAGGGGCTTCCTGAAACAATGCATCTCACAATATTTGGAATGACTATTGAAAAGAAAAACATTGTACAATCGAAGTCCTTGGCGACATTGTAGAACTAGCAGGTGCTGACCCCTGAGCCACAACCACAGTTCTGGGTTTGGGGTTTGGTAAAACCACCCCAAGGACAGAGTTCTGGGGCCGGGCTTTGGAGGAACCAAGGCGCCTCCCAGGGATGGTGTGTCACTCCTGCTTGCCATGAAATGTGCACACAGGCTGTCCCCTTGCCCATCCCATCCTGCTGGACAGGATGGAGGAAGTGAGGGAACAGGCAGGGTGGACAGCTGGAATTCAGGGAGAGGCAGGTGCATGCTGGGAGGTCAGGACCTGTGAGGGCTGTGGGGGCATCAGGTGGAGTGGGCTCCAGGTGCACCCTCAGTGCACAGGGCAGGTCTCAGGCCAGGCTCCCTGGACCCCGGCTGGGTGATGTGGTCACTCCCTGGTGACTGCTGTCAGACCCTTGCCACCCTCCCTGGGCAGCACCGTCCCATCCCAGAACTGGACTTTCTGAGTCCTAAAACAGGACAGTGCTGCCCAGGCCTGACAGACTGGGAGGACCTGTGAAGTCCTCCATCCCTAGACCAGCCTCCCAACAGCAGGGACAGTCTCCTACCTTTACCTTCAGGGCACTGACTGATACATCTCATTCTAAGGCAACCAAGGCAGAGCTGAGGACCTGTGCCAGGCTGGGAGCCAGTCCTCTCCCTAAATGGGCCTTAGGGAAGCCTCATCCCTGTCCCAGTGCACTGCAAGTTTCAGCCCAGGAGACACATAGGGAAGGGAGGACGGGACCTCCCTACTGGCTGACCCTGGAAAAGCGGGACCTGGGAGAAGAGGGAGTGCAGGGCTGGCAGGGGATGCTCCAAGCCCATGGAGAGCTCAGGCTGCACCAAGGGGCTGCCCCTCCTGGGCTGGAGGCTGTGCCCTCTACAGTATCTGAGGAAGTCCAGTCCTGAGATGGGACAGTGCTACCCAGGGTGGGTGGCCAGCACCTGACAACAGTCTCCCAGCAAGTGACCACATAACCCGGCCAAGGTCCAGGGAGCCTGGGCCAAGACCTGCCCAGTGCGCTGAGGGTGCACGTGGAGCCCACACCACCTGACGCCCCAACAACCCTCATAGGGTCTGACCTCCCAGCATGCACCTGCCTCTCCCTGAAACCAAGCTGCCCACCCTGCCTGTTCCCTGGCCTCCTCCATCCTGTGCAGACCATAGACTGTGACTATCTCTCTGACCACTCTGGCCCTTCCTTTACCTTTGTCCTGTCAGAATCTCTGAGCAAGATCTCCCAGGTCCATCCAAACACCTGCTTTGTCCACTTTTGACGGGCCATTGAACACCACTGGGCCACCCCAGCTGTCCACAGGCTCCTCGATAACATGCATTTGCCCTGACATCTCCCAGCAGTACTCAGCAGCCCCCACTGACCAGGTCCCTGGTGACCAGATCCAGCATATCACTTCCTCCCTGACCACACCCTCACTGATTAGAGCCCCATCACCAGGCCTCACTAACTAGATTCCCGCTGCCAGGCCCACAATGACCAGGACTCCACTGACGAGGACCTTACTGGCAAGGCCTCACTGATGAGGTCCTTACTGACAAGGCCTCACTGATCAGGTTCCACCGATCATGACCCCATTGTCTGGTCCCACAGACGAAGCCCCACTGACCAGGCCTGCAGGGAATAGGCAGCCAGTGACCAGGCCCCTGCTAACCAGGACTGAGGTGACAAGATGCCCCTGACTGGGACCCTAATGACTACGCCCCACTGAACAGGCACGCACTGCTCAGATCCCCGCTGACCAGGTCACCCCATAGACCAGTGCTACAAAAGCCACCAATGATCAAGTCCTCTCTGACCAGGCCCCCACTGATTAAGTTCCACGGACCAGCCTGCCCTGACCAGGGCCCCACTGACAAGCGTCTCTGCTGACTAGGTCCCAAGGTCTCCACTGACCAAGTCCCACAGCCCAGGTAGGCACTGACCAGACACCAAACATTTGTCTACCACTATCAACCCACTCACCAATACATGCACTACTAGATCCCTCTAATGAGACCCACTCCAAGCAGACCCCTGCTGACCACCCCCCACTAAATAGGCCTCACTGACAAGTCCCAACTGACTAGGTCCACTGAGCAGGCCCACACTGATCAGGCCCCTCCTAACCATATCAGAAGACCAAGAGGCAATGAGATGTTTCATATGGCAGGAGTAGGAGCAAGACAGAGAGGGGAAAGAGATGTGACATCCTGTTAGACAACCAGATCACATGAGAACTCACTGTCAGGAGATCAGCATCAAGAAGACTAACCAATGGTGAAGGATTCTCCAACCACACCACTGCCCACTTCTTCCAGGCAGAAGCCTCCTGCAGAGGCAGAACCTCTTATGAAACTTCCACTATGGCAGTGCAGAAGGAAAATATAGGCTTTGAGCCCCCACACAGGAGGCCACGATCCTCCAGACTCCAGATTAATAAGCCCACCAACAACTCACACTCTCAGTATGGAAAAGCTACAGGCACTCAACACCAACTCAGCCCATGAGAGCAGCCATGGGGGCTACACCCTGCAAAGCCACAGGTGCACTCTCCTACTAGAGGTTTCCCATGAGCCTCTGCCTCTGGAGCAGGTTACTCCCACCCTCCCACCACTCTACTGACAACCTACTCCTCCCCACACTATCCCTCCTTTTCCTTCCACCCCAACCCCCTCCCATCCAAGATTAAGTCACCTCCCACCTGGCCCACCTCCAACATTAAGGATGACACGTGAGTTTTATACGGACACACAGCCAACCCATATTATTCTGACCCTGATTCCCCAGAACCTCATGTCCTTCTCACAGAGCAAAACACAATCATGCCTTTTCAAAAGTTTCCAAAAGTCTTAACTCATTCCGAATGTAAAAATTTCAAAATCTCATCTGTGACAAGGTTACAGTCCCTTCTGCCAATGAGTCCCTGAATTTAAAAGGGATTTCTTTTCCTTCAAGTTAGAACAGGCATTGGGTAAGGTTTCTCAATCCAAAGGGAAGAAGTTGCCCAGAAAAATAACACAAATGCAAGTCCAAAACCCAGCAGGACAGTATTCACTCAATCTCACAGCTCCAAAATCATCAAGAGAACTCACTGTCATGCGGACAGCATTAAGGAGATAGTGTTTACTCATTTGTGAAGAATCTGCCCCCCACCCTCACCTTTCACTCCCACCCACAAAATAATCTCTCCCATTCTCCCCACAACCCTACCTCCAACACCCACTCTTCTCCATGATTAAATCACCTCCCACCAGGTCCCACCTTTAACATTCCCCACTACAATTCCACATGAGCATTGGTAGGGACACAGAATCAAATCATATTATTCTGGCTCTTGCTCCCCAAATCTTGTATCCTTGTCACACTGCAAAGTACACTGATGACTTCTCTACTGTCCCCCAATGACTTAACTCATTCCAGCATTTACTGAAATGTACAAGGACTTACAGACCCCATGCAAGTCAAAAACCCAGCAGGCCAGTCATTGAATCCTACAGCTCCAAATCATCTTTTCTGAATCTACATCTCACATCTAGAGCACAGGTGTGTGATGCCTGGGCTTCCAAGGCCTTGGGCAGCTCTGCACCTGTGGCTGTGCAGGGTCTGTACCCCACAGCTGCCCTCATGGGCTGGGCTGATGTTGAGTGCCTGTAGCATTTCCATACTAATGGTGCCAGCTGTTGGTGAGTCTATGAATCTGGAGTCTGGAGAATGGTGCCTCCATATTTAGGGACTCCAGCCCTAAATTCTCCTTCTGTACTGCCCTAGTAAAAGTTTCCCATGAGGCTCTGCCTCTTGGAAAAGATTCTGTGTGAACACCCAGGTTTTTCCGTACATACTCTGGAGTCTAGACAAAGGCTTGCAAGCGTCTAGTTTTGTGCTGTGTGCAGCTGCTGGCTTAACACTATGTGGAAGCCACCAAGCCTTGAAGCTTGCACCCCTGAAGCAGTGATGCAAGCTGTACCTGTGCATCTTTCAGCCAAGGCTGGAGCTGGAGCTTCAGGAATGCAGCCAACAGTGTCCTGAGGTTGGACATAGCAGCGGGGCCATGGGGCTGGAGAAGGAAACCATTCTTTTCTCTCAGGCCTCAGGGCCTGTGATAGCAAGGGCTGCTGCAAAAGTCTCTGAAATGCCTTCAAGTCCTTTTTAATATTGTATTGGCTATTAGCACTGAACTCCTTTTTATGCACATTTCTGAAGACTTTTTGAACTTTCCCACTGATAATCAGCTTTCCTTTTTGGCCACTTGGCCAGGCTTCAAATTATCCAAACTTTTAAGCTCTCCTTCTCATTTAAATACAAGTTTCACTTTGAGGTCATTTCTTTGGTCACATATAGGACCATAGGCTGTTCGACACAGACAGGAAACCTCTTAAGCTTTGCTGCCTAAAATTTCATTCCACCAAATACACTCTAAATTATCACCCTGATGTTCAAAATTTCACAGGTCTCCAGGTTAGGGGCATCGTGCAGCAACATTCTTTGCTAAGGAAAAAACAAAGGTGACCTTGACTCCTGTTCCCAGCAAGCTCCTCATTTTCATGTGAGACCTTCTAAGCCTGGTGATCACTGTCCATCCTTCTGTCACCTTTTTAATCATAACTATTTAACAAGTCTCTACACTGATCCAAACTTTTCCTCATCTTCCTGTCTTCTTCCAAGACCTCCAAACTCTCCAACCTCTGGCCATTACACACGTCTCAACCTGCTCCTACATTTTCAGCTACGTTTGTCACAGCCTGGCAATGTGGTAAAGGAAGAAAAGTCCATTTCAGGAGAAAAATTAATGCAGGCTTCAGACATTTGCCTGAAAAGAAGCTGAGTGCTGATTGCCAAGAGAATAGGAAAAAGGCCTTGAAGGCATTTCATAGTTCCACTTTATAGCATTATTTTTCTGCATAATCAGAAAGAAAAGAGGTTGAACTGGCTCATGGTTCTGCAAGCTTTAAATAAATCATAGAGGCTTCTGCTTCTGGGAGGACTCAGGAAGCCTCCCAATCATACCAGAAGACCAAGCAGCAATGGGATGTTTTATATGGCAGAAGTAGAAACAAAACAGAGAGAGGAAAAAGGTGCCACACGTTGTATAACCCTGTTATACAACCAGATTTCCTGAGAACTCACTATCACAAGGTCAGTATCAAGAAGATGTTGCTTAACCATTGGTGAAAGTTCTGCCCCCTACCACCCACACCCCTCGCTGTTTCCAGGCAGAAGCCTGAGGAAAAGGCAGACCCACTAGGAAAACCTCTAATAGGGCAGAGCAGAAAAAGTATATGGGCTTGGAGGCCCCACACAGGAGGTTACCATCCTCAGACCCCAGAATCATAGACTCACCAACAGCTTGCACTCTCAGTATGGAAAAGCTACAGGCACTCAACAACAACCCAGCCTATGAGGGCAGCCATGGGGGCTACACCCTGAAAAGCCATAGGTGCACTGCCCTGGTGGAGGTTTTCCATGAGGCTTTGCCTCTGCAGCAGGCTACTCGCCCTTACTACTGCCCACAAACCTCTCACCACCCTACTGCCAGCCTACTCCTCCCCATCCTACCCATTTGTTTTCCCTTCCACCCCTACCAACCTCCCGTTTGTGATTAAATCACCTCCCACCAGGCCCAACCTACAACTGTCAGGAATACAATTCCCCATGAGTTTTTGTAGGGAAACACAGCCAAACCATATTATCCTGACCCTGACACCCCCACATCTCATGTACTTCTCACACAGAAAAATACAAACATGCCTTTTCAAAAGTTTCAAATAGTCTTAACTCATTCCAGCAGTAACTCAAATGTAGCAAGTTCAAGTCTCATCCAAGACAAGGCTGCAACACCTTCTGCCTATGAATCCCTGAATGTAAAAGACAATTCTTTTCTTTCAAGTTACAATGATGGCACAGGCACTGGGTAGGCTTTCTTAAACCAAAGGGAAGGTTTTCCCAGAAAAATAACACAAATGGGACACAGGCCCAATCCGACTCCAAAACCCAGCAGGACAGCATTCATTTATCACGAGAACTCACTATCACACAGACTGCATTAAGGAGATAGTATTTAACCATTTGTGAAGGATCTGCCACCCATCCCCATGTTTCACCCTCACCCACACCATGAACCTCCATTCTCCCACATCCCCCTTCCAACCCCCATTCTCTACCATGATTAAATCACCTTCTACCAAGCCCCACAGTTAACATTCCCCATTATAATTCCACATGAGTTTTGGTTGGGACACAGAGCCAAATCATATTATTCTCCCTTTGGCCCCCCAATCTCACATCCTTCTCATACTGCAGAATACAATGATGCATTCTCTACAGTCCCCCAATGTCTGAACTCATTCCAGCATTTACTCAAATGTCCATTTGTGAAGGATCTACCCCCTACCCCTGCCTTTCACCCCCAACCCCACCACAATCGCCCCAACCCTCCCCACCCCTTAATCCCCCCAACCCTCCCCACCCCCCAACCATCTAACCTCCACTCTTCACCATGATTAACTAACCTTCCACAAGCCCCCACCTTTAACATTTCCCATTAAAATTCTACATGAGTTTTGGTAGAGACACAGAGCCAAAACATATTATTCTGTCCCTGGTCCCCCAAAGTTCATGTCTTTCTTACATTGCAAAATGCAATGAGGCCTTCCCTAGAGTCCCCCAAATCTTAACTCATCCCAGCATTTACTCAAATGTCCAAAGGCCAAAGTCTCCTCTGAGACAAGGCTGCCATATCTTCTGCCCTGAGACTCTGAAATACAAAGCAATTTAACCACTTCCAAGTTACAATGGTTGTACAGGCATTGGGTAAGCATTCCAAGCCAAAAAGAAGAAATTTCCCAGAAAGAAGCACAAAACACAGATGGGACTTACAAACCCCCTGCAAGTCAAAAACCCAGCAGGCCAGGCATTCCATCATACAGCTCCAAATCATCTTTTTGGAATCTATGTCCACATCCAGAGCACAGGGTTTTGTGATGGCTGGGATCCCAAGGCCTTGGGCAGCTCTGCCCATGTGGCATTGCAGAATCTTCCCCCTACAGCTGCCCTCATTGGCTAGGCTGGTGTTGAGTGCCTGTAGTTTTCAACACTAAGGGTGCAAGCAGCTGGTGGGTCTATGATACTGGGGTCTGGAAAATGGTGCCTCCCTGTATGGGGACTCCAACCCTATACTTTCCTTGTGTATTGCCCGAGTAGAGGTTTACCATGAGGCTCTGCCTCTTGGAAAAGCTTCTGGCTAGACACTCAGGATTTCTGATATATCCTCTGGAGTCCAGACCAAGGCTCTGAAGCTTCTAGTCCTGTGCTTTATGCACCTGCTGGCTTAACACTATGTGGAAGCCACCAAAGCTTGGAGCTTGCTTCCTCTGAAGCAGTGACGCAAGCTGTACCTGTGCATCTTTCATCCATGGCTGGAGCTGGAAAAGGAGCTGCAGGGATGCAGGCAGTAGTGTCCTGAGGCTGCACACAGCAGTGGAGCCATGGGGCTGGGCCAGGAAACTATTCTTTTCTCTTAAATCCCAGGGCCAGTGACAGCAAGGGCTGCTACAAAGGTCTCTGAAATGCCTTCAAGGCCTTTTTCCCATTGTCTTGAATTATTAGCACTGGGCTCCTTTTTATGCAAATATCCGAAGGCTTCTTGATTTTCCCCCTGAAAATCAGCTTTTCTTTTTGGCCATTTGTCCAGATTACAAATTTTCCAAATGTTGAAGCTCTGCTTCTCATTTAAATATAAGTTCCAACTTATGGTAATTTCTTTCATCACACATAGGAGCACAGGCTGTTCGACGTAGGCCGGACAACTCTTCAGCTTTGCTGCTTAGAATTTCATTCCACCAGATACACCCTAAATCATCACCCTAAAGTTCAGTTTCACAGATCTCCAGGGAGTGGTCACTGTGTAGCCAATTACTTTGCTAAGGCAAAAGAAAAAAACCTTGGTTCCTTTTCCCAGTAAGTTCCTCATTTTCATCTGAGACCTTACAATCCTGGCCTTCAGTGTCCATCCTTCTGTCAGCCTTTTAATCATAACTATTTAACAAGTCTCTGCAATGGTCCAAACTTTCCCTCATCTTGCTATCTTCTTCCAAGCTCTCCAAACTCTCTAACCTCTGGCCATTACCCGATTTGGAACCTGCTTCTACACTGTCAGCTATCTTTGTTGCAGCCTGGCAATATGGTAAAAGAAGAAAAGTCCATTATCAGGGGAAACATCAAGATGGCCTCCAATATTTGCATTGTAAAAAGCTCAGCGCTAATAGCCAAGAGAATGGGGGAAACGCCTAGAAGTCATTTCATAACTTCACTTCACAGCATTAATTTTCTGTATCTACATAAAGAAAAGAGGTCTAATTGACTCACAGTTCTTCAGGCTGTAAAGAAAGCATAGTGGTTTCTGCTTGTAGGAGGACTCAGAAAGCCTCCCAATTATACCAGAAGGCCAAGCGGCAATGAAATACTTCATATGGCAGGAGTAGAAGCAAGACAGAGAGAGGAAAGAGGTGAGACATCCTGTTATACAACTATATCTCATGAGAGCTCACTATCAGGAGATCAGCATCAAGAAGATTGTGGTTAACTGTTGGTGAAGGATCTGCCCACCTCCCCATATCCACCACCCACTGTTTCCAAGCAGAAGCCTGAGGCAGAGACAGATCCCCGTGGGAAACCTCTACTAGGGCAGTACAGAAGGAAAATATGGGCTTGGAGCCCCCACGCCACCATCCTCCAGACCCAAGAGTCATGCACCCACCAACAGCTCACACCCCCAGTGTGGAAAAGCTTCAGGTACTCAACACCAGCCCAGCCCATGAGAGCAGCAGCAGGTGCTAAACCCTGCAAAGCCACAGGTGCAAAACCACAGGTGCACTGCCTTAGTAGAGGTTTTCCATGAGCCTCTGCCTCTGTGGCAGGCTACTCCCTTCCTGCTACACACCACCCTACAGCCAGCCTACTCCTCCCCACCTTACCCACCTGTTTTTACTTCCAACCCCACCCCTCTCCCATCCATGAATAAATCACCTCTCACCAGGCCCCACCTGCAACATTCGGGATTACAATTACATGTGAGTTTAGGTAGGGACACACAGCTAAACCATATTATTCTGACCCTGATCCCCCAAATATCATATCCTTCTCACAGAGTAAAATACAATCATGCCTTTTCAAAAGTTGCCAAAAGTCTTAAGTCATTTCAGCATTAACTCGAATGTAAAAAGTTCCACGTCTCACCTGAGAAAAGGCTACAGGCCCTTTTGCCTGTAAGTCCCTGAATTTAAAAGGGAGTTCTTTTCTTTCAAGGTACAATGATGGTACAGGCATTGGGTAAGTTTTCTCAATCCAAAGGGTAGAAGTTTGCCAGGAAAATAACACAAATGGGATCACAGGGCCAATGCAAGTCCAAAACCCAGGAGACCAGTATCCATTACATCTCACAGCTCCAAAACCATCACGAGAACTCACCATCATGAGGAAAGGATTAAGGAGATGGTGTTTAACTATTTGTGAGGGATCATCCCCCCACCTCCACTTTTCACCCCTCACCCCCAGCATAATCCACCCATCCTCCCCAATCTCCACCTTCCAACACCCAGTGCCCTCCATGATTAAATCACCTTCCACCTGGCCCCAATTTTAACATTTCTGATTACAATTCCACATGAGTTTCCATAGCGACACACAGCCGAATCTTATTATTCTGTCCCTGCCTCCCTAAATCTCATGTCCTTCTCACTTTGCAAAATACAGTGATGTCTTACTTACAATTCCCCAAGCCACTATGCTTTTTTTTTACAGCCTGCAGAACCATCAGCCGATTAAACCCCTTTTTGTTATGATCATACAGAAAATTAGTACTGTGAAGTGAAGCTATGAAACGCCTTCAATGACTTTTCCCCATCGTCTTGGCTAAGACCTCAAAGGTCTTAACTCATTCCAGCATTTACTTCAATGTCTGAAGCCCAAAGTCTCATCTGAGAGAAAGATGCAGTCCCTTCTGTTCCTGAGCCTCTGAAATACAAAGCAAGTTACCTATTTCCAAGGTATGATTGTCCAGGCCTTGAGTAAGAATTCCCACCCTAAAGGAAGATTTTTGCCAGAGAGAACAACGAAACACAAACGGAACTTACAGGTCCCAGGAAAATCCAAAACCCAGCAGGCCAGTTACTCAAACTTACAGCTCCAAAGTCATCCTTTTTTAATCCCTGTCCCACATCCAGGGCACAAGGGCATGAGGGCTGGACTCCCAAGGCCTTGGGCAGGTCTGCACCTGTGGCTTTGCAGTTTTCAGTCCCCACAGCTGCCCTCATGGGCTGTGCTGGTGTTGAGTGCCTGTAGTTTTTACCCACAGAGTGTACAAAGCTCTTGGTGGGTCTATGAGTCTGGGGTCTGCATATGGTGGCCTCCAGTGTGGGGGCTCCAACCCCATATTTTCCTTCTGCACTGCCCTAGTAGAGGTTTCCCAGGAGGCTCTGCTTTTTTGGCAGCCTTCTGTCTGGACATCCAGGCATTTTCATACATCTTCCAAAATCTATATGAAGGCTCTGAAGCCTCTGGGCTAGTGCTCTATGGACTTGCTGGCTTAAGACTATGTGGAAGCCGTGAAGCCTTATAGCTTGTACCCTCTGAAGCAGTGATGCAATCTGTACCTGTGCATCTTTCAGCCAAGGTCGGAGCAGGAGCTGCGGCTGCTGGGATGCAGGCAGCAGTGTCCTGAGGCTGCACACAGCAGCAGGGCCATGGGGCTGGCCCCAGAAACCATTCTTCTCTCCTAGGCCCCAGGGTCTGTGACACCAAGGGCTGCTGCAACCATCTCTGAAATGCCTCCAAGGCTTTTTGCCCCCATTGTCTTGGCTGTTAGCACTGGCCTCCATTTTATGCAAATTTCTGGAGCCTTCATGAATTTTCCCCCTGAAAATCAGCTTTTCTTTTTGACCACTTGGCCCGGCTGCAAATGGTTCTAAACTTTTGAGCTCTGCTAGTCATTTAAATATAAGTTCCAACTTGAGGTCATTTCCTCAGTCACACATAACCTCGGTCACACAAGAACACGGGCTGTTTGATGCAGACAGGATCCCCCTTGTGCTATGCTGCCTAGAAGTTCATTCCACCAGATTTGCACTAAATCATCACCCTCAAGTTTAAAGTTTCACAGATCTCGAGGGCAAGGTCGCCCTGCAGCCATGTTCTTTGCTACAGCAAAACAAAAGTAACCTTGGCTCCTGTTCCCAGTAATTTCCTCATTTTCATCTGAGACCTTGTAAGCCTGGCCTTCACTGTCCATTCTTCTGCCAGCCTTTTAATCACAACTATTCAACAAGTGCCTACGATGGTCCAAAATTTCTTTCATCTTCCTGTCTTCTTTCAAGCTCTCCAAACTCTCCAACCTCTGGCTGTTACCCACTTCTGAACCTGCTTTACATTTTCAGCTATCTTTGTTGCAGCCTGACAATGTAGAAGAAAATGAAGTCCATTTTCAGGGGGAAACTTCAAGAAGGCTTCAGATATATGCTTTAAAAAGAAGTCCAGTGCTAACAGCCAAGACGATGGGGAAATGTCATTGAAGATATTTCATAGCTCCACTTCGCAGTACTTTATTTTCTGTATGATCATAATGAAAAGGGGTTTAATTGGCTCATGATTCTGCAGGCTGTAAAGAAAGCATAGTGGCTTCTGCTTCCGGGAGGACTCAGGAAGACTCCCAATCATACCAATAGGAAAACAGCAATGAAATATTTCATACGGCAGGAGTAGGAGCAAGGCTGAGAGAGGAAAGAGGTGCCACACCGTTATATAACCAGATCTCATGAGAACTCACTATCACTAGGTCAGCATCAAGAAGATGGTGCTTAACCATTGGTGAAGGAGCCGCCCCACAACACAGCTCCACCTCCTAGTGTTCCAGACAGAAGCCTGCTGCAGAGGCAGAGGCTCTTGGGAATCCTGTACTGTGGCAGTGCAGAAGGAAAATAAGGGCTTTGACTGACTATGCAGGAGGCCACCATCCTCGAGACCCCAGATTCATAGACCTACCAACAGTTCACACCCTCAGTATGGAAAAGTGATAGGCTCTCAACACCAGCCCAGCCCATGAGAGCAGCCATGGGGGCTAAAGCCTGCAAAGCCACAGGTGCACTGCCTTGGTAGAAGTTTTCCATGAGCATCAGCCTCTGCAGCAGGCTACTCCCCATTCCTACTATCCATCACCCTCCCACCGCCCTACAGCCAGCCTATTCTTCCCCACCCTACCCACCCCTTTTTTCTTCCACCCCTACCCCTCCCATCCATGATTAAATAATCTCCCACCAGGCCCCATCTCCAAAATTTGGGATTACAATTCCACATGAGTTTTTCCAGGGGCACACAGCCAAATCATATTATGCTGACCTTGACCCCCCAAATATCATATCCTTTTCACAGAATAAAATACAATCATGCCTTTTCAAAGGTTTCCAAAAGCCTTAACTCCTTCCTGCATTAACTCAAATGTAAAAAGTTCTAAGTCTCATCTGAGACAAGGCTACAGTCTCTTCTGCCTATGAGTCCCTGAAGTTAAAAGGGTGTTTGTTTCTTTCAAGGTACAATGATGGTACAGGTACTGGGTAAACTTTCTCAGTCCAAAGGGAAGAAATTTCCAAGAAAAATAACACAAATGGGACCACAGGCCCAATGGACATCCAAAATCCAGTACGTCAGTGTTCATTCAATCTCACAGCTCCAAAATCATGAAGAGAACTCACTATCAGAAGGACAGCATTAAGGAGATGGTGTTTAACCATTTGTGAAGGATCCACCCCCACTCCTGCCTTTCACCCCCAACCCTACCACAATCTCCTCCAACCCTCCCCACCCCCGATTCCCTCCAACCCTCTCCACCCCAGAATCCCCCCCACCCTCCCGGTGCCCCCAACCATCCAACCTCCACTCTCCACCATGATTAAATCACCTTCCATCAGCCCCCACCTTTAACATTTTGCATTAACATTCCACATGAGCTTTGGTAGAGACAGAGAGCCAAAACCTATTATTCTGTCTCTGGTCCCCCAAAGTTCATGTCTTTCTCACATTGCAAAATGTAATGATGCCTTCCCTAGAGTCTCTCAAATCTTAACTCATTCCAGCATTTACTCAAATGCACAAAGCCCAGAGTCTTATCTGAGACAAGTCTACAGTCCCTCCTGCCCATGAGCCAGTGAATTATAAAGCAAGTTTACTACTTCCAAGGTACAATGATTGTACAGGCAGTGGGTGACTCATAGGATACATAAGTGTCCAAAACCCAGCAGGCCAGTCACTTAATGCTACAGCTCCAAAATCACCATTTTTGAATCCTTGTCCCATATCCATGGCACAGGGCTGTGAGGGCTGAGCTCCCAAGGCCTTGGGCAGATCTGCACCTGTGGCTTTGCAGCGTTCAGCCTCCGCGGCTGTCTCTCATGGGCAGGGCTGTTGTTGAGTGCCCATAGCTTTCCCACACTGAGGGTGCAAGCTGTTTATGGGTCTATGAATCTGGGGTTTAGAGAATGATGCCTCCCTGTGTGGGGGCTTCAACCCTATAGGTCCCTTCTTTGCTCCTCTAGTAGAGGTTCCCCATGAAGCTCTGCCTCTTGGAAAAGCTTCTTCCTGAACATCCAGGATTTTCTGTACATCTTCTGGAGTCTAGACGGGAGTTCCCAAGCCTCTAATCTCTTTCTCTGTGCACCTACTGGCTTAACACTATATGGGAACCATCAAGACTTTGAGCCACCTCTGAAGCAATGACCCAAGCTGTACCTGTGCATCTTTCAGCCATGGCTGGTGCTGGAGCTGTACGGATGCTGGCAGCAGTGTCCTGCGGTTGAGCACAGCAGCAGAGCCATGGGACTGGCCTAGGAAACCATACTTTTCTCCTAGGCCCCAGGGCCTGTGACAGCAAGGGCTGCTGCAGACATCTCTAAAATGCTTTCAAGGCCGGTTTCCCACTGTCTTGGCTTTTTGCACTGGGTTCCTTTTTATACAAATACCCTAAGCCTTCTTGAATTTTCCCCCTCAAAATCGGCTTTTCTTTTTGACCACTTAGCCAGGCTCCACATTTTCCAAACTTTAGAACTCCACTTGAAGTTCCAACTTGAAGTCACTTCTTAGGTCACCCATAAGAACACAAGCTGTTCAATGTAAGCAGGACACCTCTTGTGCTATGCTGCCTAGATGTTCATTTCACCAGATACATCCTAAATCATCACCCCCAAGTTCATAGTTTCACAGATCTCCAGGGCAGGGTCCCCATGCAGCCAGCTTCTTTGTTAAGGCCAATCAAATGTAATCTTGTCTCTTGTTCATAGGAAATTCCTCATTTTCATCTGAGAACTTTTAGGTCTGGACTTCAGTGTTTAAACTTTTGTCAGCCTTCCTATCACAAGTATTTAACAATTCTCTATAGTGGTCCAATATTTTCCTCATCTTGCTGTCTTCTAAGCTTTCCCAACTCTTCTGACCTCTGTCTTTTAACCACTTCTGAACCTGGTTCTACATTGTCAGCTATCTTTATCACAGCCTGGCAATGTGGTAAAACAGAATAGTCCATTTTCAGGGGGAAAGTTCATGAAGGATTCAGATATTTGCATGAAAAGAAGCTGAGTGCTGGTTGCCAAGACAAAGGGGAAAGGGCCTTGAAGGCATTTCATGGCTCCACTTCATAGTACTAATTTTCTGCATGATCATAAAGAAAAGAGGTTTAATTGGCTCACGGTCCAGCAGGCTGTAAAGGAAGCACAGTGGCTTCTGCTTCTGGGAGGATCAGATCAGGAAGCCTTCCAATCATACCAGAAGGCCAAGGGGCAATGAGATGTTTCAAATGGCAGGGGTAGAAGAAAGACTGAGAGAGGAAAGAGGTGCCACCCCCTGTTATATAACCAGATCTCATGAGAACACACTATCATGAAGACAGCATCAAGAAGATGTTGCCTAACCATTGGTGAAGGATCTGCCTCTCACCCCCACCTCCCACTGTTTCCAGGCAGAAGCCTGCTGCAGATGAAGCATTCTTGGGAAACCTCTACTAGGGCAGTGCAGAAGGAAAATATGGACTTGGAGCCCCCATGCAGGGGGCCACCACCCTCCAGACCCCAGATACATAGACCCACGAACAGCTTGCACCCTCCGTGTGGAAAAGCTACAGGCACTCAACACTAGTCCAGTCCATGAGAGCAGCCATTGGGGCTCAAACCTGCAAAGCCACAGGTGCGCTTCCCTAGTAGGGATTTTCCATGAGACTCTGCCTCTGCAGCAGGCAACTACCCCTTCCTACTACCCACCACCCTCCCACCACCACCCTCCCACCACCGTACAGCCAGTCTACTCCCTCCCACCCTACCCACCCCTTTTTCCCTTCCACATCCACCCCCACCCATCCATGATTAAATCACTCCCTCCCACTCCCTGTCATAATCTAATCCCTCCAAACCCTTCCAATCTTTGTTTGCTACCCACTACTGAGCCTGCTTCTACTTTTTCAGAAATCTGTATAGCAGGTTGGCTATGTAGCAATAACAAAAATCCCATTTAAGGGGAAACATTCAAGAAGATTTCAGAAATTTGCATATAAAGAAGCCCTGTGCTAATAGCCAAAACAAAGGGAAAAAGGCCTTGAAGGCATTTCACAGCTCCTCTCTGCAGTTCTACTTTTCTGTATTATTGTAAATAAAAGAGGTGTAATTGACTCATGGTTCTGCAAGCTGTGAAGGAAGCATTGTGTCTTCTGTTTCTGGGAGGAATCAGGAAGCCTCCTCATTATATCAGAAAGCCAAGGGACAATGAGATATCTCCTAAAGCAGGAGCAGGAGGATGAGATCTGTTAAACAACCAGATCTCATGGGAACTCACTCATTATCAGGAGGATAGCATCAAGGTGATGGTTCTTTATCATTCGTGAAGTATCTACCTGCACCATTTTATGACTAAATCTTTTTCCACCTAGATCTTGCCTGTAACATTACAAAATATAATTCCACATGAGTTTTGGTAGGGACATAGACAAAAACCGTATTATTCTGTCCTTGACCCGATGAATCTCATGTCCTTCTCACATTGCAAAATACAAACATGCCTTGCCAGCAGTCTCCCAAAGTCTTAACTCATTTCAGGATTAACTCAAAGTTACAAAGTCCAAAGTCTCATCTGGGTCAAGGCTACAGTCTCTTTTGCCTATGTGTCTCTGAAATAAAAAGCAGGCATTGTGTAAGCTTTCCATATCCAAAAGGAAGACATTTTCCAGAAAGCTTCTTATTTCTCTCTGAGACCTCCTCAGCCTGGCCTTCACTGTTCATGTTTCTGTCAGGATTTTTGTCACAACCATTGAACCAGACTCTAAGATGGTCCAAAAGTTTTCTCATCTGTCTTCTTTTGAGCCCTCCAAACTCTTCCAACCTCCATCCATTACCTGGTTCCAAAGCTGCTTCCACATTTCCAGGTATCTTTATAGCAACGCTCCAGTCCTCATTTGCCATTTTATGTATGATTTATTTTGAAAAAGAGGTTTAATTGGCTCATGGTTCTAAGCACAGTACTTCTGCTTCTAGGCCTCAGAAATCTTTCAATAATCATGGAAGGCAAAGAAAGAATCAATTGTCTCACATGGCAAGGGGAAAACACGGAGAGTGGGGAGGTGATATAGAGATTTCAGTGACTACATCTCATGAGAAGTCACTCATTATTGTGAGGATGGTACAAGGGGATGGTGCTGAACCATTCATGAGAAATTTGTCTTCATAATTCAATCACCTTATACCAGGATCCACCTTCCACATTAGGAAATATAATTCAACATGAGATTCGGTGGGGACACATATTCAAATTGCATCATCAATCTTTGAATATAAAGACATCCACAGCAGGCTTTATCCAGCCAACTTCTTTGAGACTCTTTAAGAGTTTGAAGTCTAGAGCATGTACACTAAAATATTCATACTTCAAAAAGCAATAAAGTGGTATTATCATTTTTCCAAACGTTACAGCAGTAGTTTAGGCATTCATAGTATGATTTAGTTCACGATTGCTACTGTTTCTATTCTATCACCATATTAACTGTTTCCTATACAATTCTGTATTCAGCTGATTTCAGTTGAGCACAAAACCATCCTTGTACTAGCTCTTTGCTAGTGTTATTATTCTGCTGTAGAAAGTATCCTTGAACTGGAAACCGTCCACGATCGAGTATCGAGTCATTCAACACTATCAATTCCTGGGTGACTTTTTGAAAAAGTAGTATCTCTTGTTGCAAGAAATGCTGCATCTGTGAGTCCATGTCTCTCACTGGAATTGGATGGAAGTGGTGAATTTCAGCCAAAGTGGCCAAAGAAATCCTGTTCCTGTGATTCTGAAGTCATCAGCCTCTGCACCTCTGTCTTCCCTTCTGCCACGTGTTGCCTGCTCTCCATGACTTTGGTAAGAGCTTCCTTGTGTATGTGGATGATGTCCAGGATGTTGGTCTGGTGTCCCTGAGACAGCACTAACAGGTCCATGGCTGGGTCCAGGTCCTTCCTGGACTGACCGGCAAAGAGCTCACTGACAGAGTGGAAGGCATCTATACTGAAGTGGATGGCCTGGTCCAGCTCCAAGGCCTGGCTGAGGCTGAAGGAGAACTGTCAGGCTTCTGATGCTCTTTCTCAAAGCCTGCCACCACTCATTGGCTGTGAAGTTGAGCTGAGTGCCCTGTTGTCCATCTTCTTGGTGAAGCACTTGAAGCCGTCAATCTTGCTCTCCCACTCCTAAAAGTTGAGTGTCACACTGGGGGTGGGCTCAGGGCCAGGAAGAATCTGGCACTCACCATCTCATCCTTCTCAGCCTTCCTCTTGCCCTGTCTCCAGGCTATCTCTTCAGTGCTGGTGGGGCACATCAGGAAGTGACAAAAAATGTGGCACTGCACCTGCATCCAGAAGCTGGCTGTATGCTTCATCTACAAGATTGGGCCCTTTCTGCACTTGAACATAGATCCACTTCACCATAGATGCCTTCCACACTGTCAGTGAGCTCTTTGCCCATCAGCCCAGGCAGGATCTGGACCCAGTCATGGACCTGTTAGTGCTGTCTCAGGGACACCAGGCCAACATTCTGGACATCATCCACATACACAAGGAAGCTCTTACCAGAGTCCTACTCAAGATGGCCTGTGGTCTGCCTCTTGGCACCTGAGAAGCCCACAGTGCTGTAGAAGCCCCGATGCTTGGACTGGAGCCCCAAAGGTGGCACACACCCCAGTTCTGAGCCTGCTGCTCATTTCCTCTATGTGGCTCCATTTGCAGCACATTTGTTGCACTGAGGCCTGTGCATGCCAGGCAAAGCCAAGCTGGCTCAAAGAGCAACCAGCCACCTCTGCAAGGGTGTGCCAGGAGCCAGTGGACCAGCCACCAACGTCACTCCCTGCCAGTCAGGGTAAATCAGTTATTCTGCCCTGGAGGTGGAGCCCCAGTGCCATCTGCTTTTCCTCAGGCCTCCACTCCATCAGCTGTCAGGTGGTGGTCACTCAGACTGTGGGAAACTGGCCATCCCTGTTTCCTTGAGTGGGTGAGGTTGGTGACTGCTCCACCTGCTCCTGGCACACCCTTGCAGAGGTGGCTGGTTGCTCTTTGAGCCAGCTTGGCCTTGCCTGGCATGCACAGGCCCCAGGTACTGAGAAGCTGCTCCGAGTAAGTTTGTCTTGGGCCAAATTCTAAGTCTGGCCAGGGCCACAGAAGGCCGAGTCCCCTGGGTGGTAATCCTGGCTGCTGCAGGGGGGCCCATTGTGCCCCTCCCCTCCCAGGGCTCAGGATTAGGTCCGACTGGGGCAGGATGCTTTAGGTATGGGACTTGTGCCCCAGGAGGGGACCTCTGTCACACACGTTGGGTGAGAATATGTATGGCATGCTGCTGGCTGCCAGGGCTGTTGGGATGCACGTTCACCCTTCCCTTCAGGGACCTCAAAGTGACCAGCTTCCCCTTTATGAATGACTTCCCAAGGCCCAGGAGTCATTTGGGGCTGCAGAGCAGCTGGCTGCATGCTGCCCTGGCTTCTTCCATGTTGTGCTGGTCACTACCTACCAAGGGGGGTCAGTTGCAGGCACAATGTAGGACGATTGTCTCTGGACCTGTGTCTTGGTTATCATGGAGCTAGACTGGGCCTGGTGACAGGGCCCTGATGGGGTTGCCCTCTGTGGTCACGGAGGTGATCAGAAAAGATGCAGAATGGAATTGCTGCGAGGATGAATGAGATGACTGTCAGCACATAACAGGCAGCTGGTGAGTGTTCAGCGATTACCCTCAGTAGCTGCCCAGAGGCCAAAACCACCCACCTGATAGTGACTTTTCCCAAGCCAGGAGGAAGAGAAAAGAGCAGGTCCCACTCACCTGAATCTGATCAGTGAGCTGTGTTGAGATGTGCCTCTCATCTGGAAAATGGTCCTTCATGCAGAGCTACTCACAGACACTGCTGTGTGTCTCTAACTGCTCCACAACACAGAGGCAATGGGGACTGAGCAACAGTGACATTGTGGGGTGACACAAACCACCACCATGGGAGTCTGCTTGGGTCAACAGGGTCCAGAGTCAGTGTCCTCTATCCCCTGAACTGACATGTGTGTATGCAATGTATTTGTGTATGCATGTGTGCCTGTGTGTGTGTGTGTGTATGCGTGTGTTTGTCTTGCTTCTCTGGACAGGCCTAGCTTCTCCACTCATGGGTGCACCCAAGTCCTCATCACTGTCACCTTAGAGCATTAGAGCCTCTATAGGTGCTCCCCAATCTCTGCCCACTCCACCCATGGTGGTCCTGGGGATGCAGACAGAGGAGGGGCACTGCATAATGCTGAGAGGGCTGGCACCCTCTCTAGGTGGAACACAGGTCATTTGTAAAGTTGTAAGTCTGCCAAGCAGTATTGGATTCAACACATCTTCTCACCTTCTCTTTCCAGCCACCCTCCAGGGTGCCCTGACTCACTTTCCCTGCAGATGGAGGCAAGGAGGCTCCACAGACAACCCCCCGCCTGAGGTCACATAGTGGCCAGCAGGCTAGGTACTGACCAACTGCCCCTGACCAGGTTCCCAGTGATGAGTGATGAGGCCCCTAATGACCACTCCTCCATTGACCAGGTCCCACTGATCAAGTCCCCACTGACCAAGTCTTCCTAACCAGGCCCACACTTAATAGGCCTCATGGGCCAGACCCCACTGACCAATTTTCCACTGACCTGGTCCCCATTGACAAGACCGGGTTCCCACTGACAAGACCACAATTTACCAGGTTGCTGCCCACCCGACCCCCCACTGAACAATTCTCCATGAACGAGTACCCAGCTGACCGAGCCCTCTCTGACCAGGCCCTCACTGACCAGGCTCCAAGCCACTAAGGCCCCACACTGACCAGGCCCGTGATATATTGTGTATGCCCCACCAACCAGTTTTTCATTGTTTATGTTCCAACAGATCAGACCCCACTAAAAAAGCCACCACTGACTAGGTCCCCCCACTGACTAGGCTTCCAATGACTAGGTCACCAGGTCCCCACTGATGAGGCCTTTACTGAGGAGGCCGCCACTAACTAGGCCCCTGCTGATCAGGTCCCAAATGACTAGGTCCTGATGACCAGGTCATTTCTGACCATGGTCCACTGACCAGGCCCCGGAGCAACGGGGTTCAAAGTCTCATTACAATGTCCCCCTCAGCTCATAGACCCTCCCTCCCTGCATGTGTGCCCAGAGGTCAGGCCCTGGGGTTTTTTTTGGGACATGGCCTTTCCTCCAAGATACAGGGAGAGACAGTTGGTCTCAGGCTCCAGGTTCCCAGCTCCACACTCACCCCAAAGGCCCTCTGGGCCCGTCTCAAAGGAGAAAGTGAGGTGGCCTGACACTGCCTGGACACACCATCTACCCTATTCCTGAGTGTCAGAGTGTGAAGAAGGGAGGGACATTTGGCAGATAAGGCACGCTGTGCTGTTGGGTCTCTCAGGGCCCTTCCCACAGAGCCCCGATCTAAAGACACAACACAGAGGCTACAGGAAGACTAATCCAGAACCTCTGAGACAGCCAGGGTCCACATGAGGACTCTCCCCAGACAGCCAGAAGGCCCTTTGCTAGTTTCTTGGTACCTCAGTGGATGTGGCAGTGGTTCTTCTGTTGGGGACCAGTGAGTACACACTGGGGAGGGCTCACCTGTGCTTCCTCAGTGGCTCCACCTCTGCTTCTAAAAAAAATTACTCATTCCAGAGCTGGAGCAGAGAAAATACAAGCTGAGCTTAGAACATCTTCTGCCAGAAAGTAAAAAAGTGCCGACAGAGTAATGGAGACAAATCAAAGAGACATAAAGTCAGCTTGGAATGTCTACTACTGGCCTAATCTTGGGGAATTGGAGCATCAGAATCATGAGCTTTCCTTCTCCCTTATTTATTGGTTTTATTTCTCCATGTAGAACAAAGAAGAGAATAAGAAAATAATCATCTGGTAACCATCATAGTAATAATTGTTCAAACACAAGTCATCCATGAAATGCTAAATCTAGTGGGTTCTGAGGAGTAACCAGATATTTACAGAGCCTCAAAGTATCTCCATACAAAATACAGTTGAACTACAGAAAGAAAATTGTAACATTAGCATGGACAAACCTGGCAGGTACTCCTTAACTCTCCTAAGTAATAAAAACTGTAAAATGCAAATAAGCCTTCGATGACCTTTACTAACCTTTACTAAAGTATCAATGATGACTTGGTTGTTTAAACAGCTGACATTTGGGCAATTTGAGTATGTCAAACTCAATAATACTGGTTTTCATTTGCAAGATCCACTTAAAACTTAAGGAGGCCAAAAAACATCATTTAAAATACCCTATAAATTATAATCATACATATGATACAAAAATATCCTACTTCAGTAAATATTGGAATGTTATATATTTTATGAGAAACAATTAAAATGTGTAAATAGCCCAGTAATAAAATTTTATAATCTTTTAAATCATCATACAATTTTTCCTTAAGACTTTATTGTTAAATATTCTCTTCATTAGATGTGGCTTACCCGTGGATTCTAGAGAAGAAAGTAGATGGGAGCAAGTGTCCAATACAGCAACAGCTGGAAAGAAAAATAAAGAATTTTGTTCTTTACCTAAAACACTTCAGTTAACTAAGTGTGAGTTTAAAAACTAAAGACTCGAGAACTTTATCAGAGTTAATAAGAATGAGAAATATGTATGTACATTTACAATACAAAATTACTATTTAATAATTTACACATGGCGTTAATTCTAATTGTGTTTAAATATCAGAGCTTTTTCAGTCTTCATTCATGTAATCAACAGCCACATGCTAAGGTACTAGAACCAGCACTGGAATTACAAGATGAAGATGGCATGGTCCACCTCTCAACAGTCATAAGCTATAACCTAAAAAACAGACAGGCAGGCAATGTCCATATAGAGTCATAGATACCATGACAGGTATACAGCAGGGCACTACTGGAACACAGAGAAGGGACATCTACCCACTTTTATGTCAATATCATGGGCTTTCTGGTGGAGGAGATAACATAGGTTGATACCTGAAGGACAAGGAAAAGCTTCCCAGATAGAGGGAAGAGGCAAAGGCAAAGAGCCTGAGGTGAGGAAGAGCCCTGCAGAGTTCCACTCCATCCAGTTTGGTGCTAGAGCAAAGGGCAGAGTGCAGTAAGTGGTGAGAAACAAGGCTGAGTAACTTGACAAGAATTACATTGACATGGGTGTTTTTATTTCATGGTGAAAAATTTGGAACTTTTCCTGAGAACAAGTGTAAGCCAATGACACAGTAAATTAGAGGAGATTTAAAATGTCACCTGTCAAGTGACTGCTTATGAAGGGTTATTGCTCAGCTAAGTATTTCTGAATGAGTCTTAGGTCTGTTGGCCTTCAATCTCTACTGAAACCCTGAGAACTTGATGATACATTTGTTTTCTGAGAATCGTTTCAGTGTGCTGGCTGACAGTTCCATGAGGATGGCAAAACTTAAGAAAGTGTAGAGCCAGTGAAAAAGAGATGCACAGACTTCTTGGGAACTGTTTAAGCTTTGGAACATGATGAATTTATGGTGCATAAGTACAGTCTTCTCTGTGAAAGTTTTTGTTTTCACATCTTTCATTAGATGTGTGTAAGAAAAAAATATTGATGTAGTATCTACTAACCCAAGAATGAAAAGGAATGCCATTTGCTATTTACACTTTATTTCTAAAATAAACCTAAATTTAATTAATAAATTTTGTCAACGTAGTTCTCTTTGTTTCTCTAATTATTTATTCTACACAGTCCGGCCCCATCTAAAATAAGTAAAAAAAAAAATAATGTCTAAATTAAACAAGAAACATTATCATGAAAATCATGTATCACTTACAAAATGTGGCCTTTAGTATTTTTAGTGACTAGACATAACTTGAAGTTTGCTTAAATAGAAAAATAATCACATAAATAAAATAAAATTTCTACTCATTTTAAGTTTAGATAACAGAGGATGTATATGTGTAATGCTGTTTAGAGTAATCTGACAAAAATGCAGTTAATATTGATCTATTGCATATACATGATTTTAGAAAGGTAGTGTTTTATTAGTACAAAGGTTAAACAATGGCCAGACATGGTGGTTCATACCTGTAATCCCAGCACTTGGGGAGGCCAAAGCAAGCAGATCACAAGGTCAGGAGATCGTGACCATCCTGGCCAACATGGGGAAACCCCATCTCTACTAAAAATACAAAAATTAGCTGGGCATGGTGATGTGCACCTGTAGTCCCAGCTACTTGGGATACTAAGGCAGGAGAATTGCTTGAAGCCAGGAGGTGGAGGTTGCAGTGAGCCAAGACTGCACCACTGCACTCCAGCCTGGTGACAGAGTGAGACCCTGTCTCACAAAAAAAAAAAAAAAAAAAAAAAAAAGATTAAGTAATTAAAGCCATCTTTTGCAATGAATGGATTGCTTTGAAATTCTTAGAAAACTCTGCCTTTATAAAAGTTTAATCCATTTTTTAGTTCAATAAATTTTATCTTAAAAAGAAATTTCTGTTCTCTACTTATAGTAAACTTTTCTTTTTTTTTCTAGTTTGTATTCTAAATTAACGTGGTACCTCTGTAAGTTTCTTCCAAAGGCATATTGAGGGATACCGAGGTTTGCAGTACAATTAAACCCATCACACAGGTTGTGAGCATAGGACCCAAGAAGTAGTTTTTCAACCCTGGCCCACTCTGTCCCTCCCCGTTCTTATTTCCCAGTGTCTATTATTCCCATCTTTATGACAATGTGCACCCAATATGTAGCTCCCACATGAGTGAAAACATGAGATATTTGGTTTCTGTTTCTGCGTTGGTTTGCTTAGGAGAGTGGATTCCAGCTGTATTCATGTTGCTGCAAATGACGTGATTTTGTTCTTTTCATGGCTGCATAGTATTCCATGGTATATATGGAATTTTCCAATCTACCTTGGATTTTCAATCTACCTTGGATGTACCTGGATTGACTCCACGTCTTTGCTATTGTGAATAGTGCTGCAATGAACATACATGTGTATACATCTTTTTGTTACAATGATTTATTGTCCTTTCGGTATACCCCTAGTATAGTAATGGGGTTGCTGCATCCAACAGTCATTCTTAGTTCTTAATTTCCAAACTGCTTTCCATAGTAGCTGAATTAATTTACATTGCCACAAACGGTTTGTGTTCCCTTTTCTCCTCAGCCTCCCCAACATCCTTTTTTAAGTTTTTATTTATTATTTGTTTTTAACAAAAGTCATTGTGACTGGTGTGAAATGGTATCTCATTGATGTTTTGTTTGGCATTTTTCTGATGATTAGCAATGGTAAGCATTTGTTAATGTTTGTTGGCCACTTACGTGTGTTGTTTTGAGAACTGTCTGTTCATGTCCTTTGCCCATTTTTAATGGTCTTATATATTTTTCGCTTGTTGATTTGTTTAGGTCTCTTATGGATTCTGGATAATAGGCGTTTGCTATATCCATACTTTGTGAATATTTTCTTCCATTCTTTTAGGCTGTCTGTTTAATCCCGTGATAGTTTCTCATGCTGTGCAGAAGCTATTTAGCTAAATTAGATCACACTTGTCAATTTTTGTTATTCTTGCAATTGCTTTTGAGGACTTAGCCATAAATTAATTGACAAATATGATATCCAGAAGAGTATTTCCTAGGTTTTCTTCCAGGATTTTTATAGTCAGAAGATGTACTCTTATGTAAGGAAATCACAAACCTTTTCTTTTGTTTTGTTTTGAGACAGAGTCTGCATCACCAAGGCTATAGTGCAGTGGTATCATCTTGGCTTACTGCAACCTCTGTCTCCTGGGTTCAAGTGATTCTCCTGCCTCAGCCTCCTGAGTATCTGAGATTACACATGCTTGCCAACATGCCTTGCTAATTTTTGTATTTTTACTAGAGACAGGTTTCATCATGTTGGCCAGGCTGGTCTCAAACTCCTGACCTCAGGTGATGCACCTGCCTCAGCCTCCCCAAATTTTGGGATTACAAGTGTGAGCCACCATGCCTGGCCAAGCACAAAGCTTTTAACATAAAAATGGAAATGAATATTTTAGTGTTTTGTTTAATTCATAAAATGCAATTATTTTGGATTCTACTAAATAATAAACATCCATATGTGGCAAACTGTTTGGATGCCAATCATTCAGTTGTGATTATGAGTGGGAAGAATTGAGATGGTGCAAATAAACTTTTTTAAATTTTTTTTAATTTTCAAGATGGAGTCTTGCCCTGTCACCCAGGCTGGAGTGCAGTGGTGCAATCTCAGCTCCTGCAACCTCCGTCTCCCAGGTTCGAGCAATTCTCTGCCTCAGCCTTCCTAGTAGCTGGGATTACAGGTGCCCACCAAAACACCAGGCTAATTTTTTTTTCGTACTTTTAGTAGAGATGGGGTTTCACCATCTTGGCCAGGCTGGTCTTGAACTTCTGACCTCGTGATACACCTGCCTCAGCCTCCCAAAGTGCTGGGATTACAGGCATGAGCCACCACACCTGGCTGGTGCAAATAAACTTTAAAAGTGGCATGGGCCGGGTGCGGTGGCTCATGCCTGTAATCCCAGCACTTTGAGAGGCTCAGGCAGGCAAATCGCAAGGTCAGGAGTTCAAGAAGAGCCTGGCCAATATGGTGACACCCTGTCTCTACTAAAAATGCAAACATTAGCTGGGTGTAATGGTGGGTGCTTGTAGTCTCAGCTACTCAGGAGGCTGAGGCAGGAGAATCACTTGAACCCGGGAGGTGGAGGTTGCAGTGAGTGGAGATGACACCAAGACACTCCAGCCTGGGTGACAGAGTGAGACACTGCCTCAAAAAAAAGAAAAAAAAATGTGGTATGAACCACAGCTAAACTACAATCAATTAGAGAGTAAGCCAAAGCATCTCAAAGTATATCATCAGTTATCAGGCAATAACATGCAATTTTTCTAAAACCTAACTTAAATGCAGCTTTTAAAGACATTTCAAACGTGTCAATTTAGTCACATTTATTGAATAAAGTTAGCAAATGGATATCTCTTGAAAATGAGAGCTCCAGGGAATTAAAAAATGTAAAGTTCCCATTTCCTTTCTGTGTTAACACAGCTAATTATGATCTTTACTTCACATGCAAAAGTGAACAGAACAACTCAGTATTTCTCCAAATTATAAACAAGAATTACGCTAGAGAAATGAAACCCTAAAGAGAAACGGTCATATAACTAACCTCAGTCAAGTAGTTCTGGCAGTTATTTGATGTCTGAGGTTTGAAGTAGGAATTCTTACGGGCATTTGGGGAATATATTTTCTCTTGAGTCCTATACTAGTAAGATTTTCAACACAAGGTGACTCTCGACCTCGCCTTGTAGGAAGAGTGCTGAGAAAATATTTCACCTGCTCTTTCTCCATAAAGAGCTGATACTGATCATTGCTATTTTCTTATTCGATCTGTAAAGATAGCAAAGACAAATGCTTAATATTTCATTTTTCCTTAAATGATTCTTAATGACTTGCAGTTTTTAAAAACTTACCCTGAGAGTAAACCAAATTACCCACTAAATAGTGTTTTCACACAGAAGATGTGTGTAAGAGCATACCTGTTGTAAGGAATTATAATTTTAAAATCGTTCTAAAGAAGCACCATTGTTTCTAAGGTGATTTCTACTGAACAAGCAGTTCAAACAAAGTAGACAGGGAAGAGAAATGGCTATCAGTGATGTATGGCTCAACAGGTAAAACTTCCTGCCTTCTAAAATGGCTCTACTTGTAAGATTCTGAAGATTCCATTAGAAATACTTGTATTTAAAGGGTAATAATGTGGGAAAATGAAGATGTTGATTTGCTTGATTATAAGAACCACTTCACTAGAAATAATTATATCAAAACATCATGTTGTACTCCTTAATGTAGGTTAAGAAAACTAAAATGAAAGAAAAAAAAAATCTAGGAATACTTGTGTTTAGTAAACCAGTTTTAGATTTCACTCTTGTACATTTCACCCATTATCTAGGACCAATTAAACATTTGGCACTGAGGAATAATTCAGAGCAACAACTCCTAGGGGAGAACTAGATTGTCTGGTTGGTGATCAAAAAGAACAAAAGCATCTCTGAAGGCAATTAGCCCCCAACACTGTGACCAAGGCCCTGGAGGTGGGGCATGTTCTTTCTGCCTTCCACACACCGCTTCAGGCTGAACAAGGTGTTATTTTTTAACCGCTTTGTGAATTACACTTCTTTAAATTCCTGTGATATTTATTCCCTATTTCACAAGGGTGCCTTTTTGCAACATCTTGAATATGTTACACAAATAGTCTTTCGTGAGGCACCCTCTGGTGATGATACTAAAGATCACAATCAAAAACAATTGTGCCCAGAGTAGCAGTACCACTTTGCATTTAGGTTGTGATCCACTGAAAAGTAAATTAAACACATTAATATTTCTATTTAGGGAAATTCTGACAAGTAATTTTATAACAAGATCACTTCATTAATTATAAAGCTTCAAAAATACTTAGTGAAAAAAACTAACAGATCAGGTTAATTACATGAGACTTTTCAGGAAAAAAAGCCATACAAAAGCAAAAAAAAAAAAAAAATGAGAGGAGAGACAAAAACTATCTTTGACTAACATTTTAAAGGTAAAATTATTTACTAACATTATTTTTCAAAATTACATTGTCAAATTAGCATTCACTTCCTTCTAATCTCCTGAAGCCATCTCACTAAAAATTATGCTTTTGAAACAAATTAATGAGTTTAATTCATTTTCTATGAGTGTATGTTTTGACTTAGTTAGTTAATTTTTTTGACATGGAACTGTTAGCTTTCAATGCTGCTGCAAAGGCTTCCTTATATTCTTCTAACTCAGTTGTAACCTCTTCATAAGCAGTTTTCATTTTGTAGAATTTACATTCCACATCTTTAAGTGTGAGTTCCTTCTTATTTAGTGAAGCTGTATTATATCCTTGTTTAACTGCTCTAATTGTTTTTTATATTGTGCTTGTTCCTAAAACAGAGGAAAAGAATACACTTTTAAAACAATTATAACCTAATTATTATGTTTGTTGCCTTTCATTTTGAGTCAGTGATTCAAAGAGTATTTTTGAATATGTTAAAAAAGAGGATGAAGTTTAAAATATTTCAGCAATATCAAAACTAATAACTGAATTCAGAATTAAGTCTGATTTGTAAAAATTTGAAATCGTAATTATGCTAGTATTAATGTAATCTGGTCATATAAAAAGTAATAGAATCCATTCATAGTTTTAAAAAGTGATCAATGAACACTGTAGCTTAAGACCAATTCATAATTATCACATAATTTCTAAATCACAATTTTTTCCTATGCCAACTGGTCTTAATCATCAAATGACTCCATAATGAGAATCATTACTCTGAAACATTGATTTTGTTATAATAATAATAATGGAAATTTAAATATTTAAAAGAAAAAACAGATATCTTTTTTTTCTAGAACTCTACAAAGCAGATTGCTACAAGAGAGGCAGAGGAAACTATATATATATATATATATATAATCTCCAAAATATAATTTGCAGTGAAATAAATGAAAGCACATTACAAGTAAACTTACCTGATTTAAACAACTTACCTGTAAATGGATTTCTTCTAATTTTTCTACTGCCTGCATTGCCCTTTCATCTAGCTTTGATTTATATTCTTGTAGTTTACTAAGTTCTACCATACTGTTTTCCATATGTGTCTTAAGATTTAATATTTCTTCTTCCAACATCTTTTTATCCTCCTCAGGTTTTTCACATTCCTGTTGTACTTTTTTCATAGATAATAACTCCTGTTGAAAAACTTGATTCTTTTTAGCCAAATTGACACATTTTGAAGATACAGCTTCCTTCTCCGCCATAAGATCATCAAACTGCATGAATAAAATAGTATAGCTTGATAATGAAGTAGGCTGAGAATAATCTAATACAAAACCAATAGCAAATTTTGAAATGCATTTACTTGCAATAAAATGTTATCTGTAATGCAGCAGATTCTTCAAATGTGAACCCTTAAATTACTCAGAATTTTAAGAACAAAGTTAAAGCTACCATGAGTCATAAAAATATATTCTTTACTATCATCATTTTTGCCACAGAATTTTTGTACTTCATTTTACTTTTATTTTTCTGATAATTCATTTTTGTTCCTCCTTAAATGGCACAAAGTTATCTCCTAGTAAAAAGTGTCTAACCCCCTTCCTTCATTATCATTCCCCACAGTATGTCAAAAAAAGTTTCAGAGATATCATATTGAGTTATTTAGGCCAAAGTCAATAAATGGGTCTAGGAATAAGACTTTGAAAATGATATTACACTCTATACTAGGCATGGTGGCTCATGCCTGTAATCCTAGCACTTTAAAAAGCTGTGGCAGAAAGATCACTTGAGGCCAGGAATTTGAGATCAGCCAGAGCAACATAGTGAGACCCCCATCTCTAGAAAAAAATTTTTTTTTTAATTACCCGGGCATGGTGGTTCATGCCTGTAGACCCAGCTAGTTGGGATACTGAGGTGAAAGGATGGATTGTACCCAGAGTTCAGGGCTGCAGTGAATTATTATCACTGCACTTCTGCCTGGATGACAGACAAAGACCCTATCTCAAAAAAAACCACAAAATAATGAAATCTATGATTAAGAACTCTGATGCTATAAGCCTTTCCTTAAACTGCAAATGTTTCATGCTAATTTGAATTGCATTTTAAGAAGTAATGATTCTTGGGGTAAAGACCATAGAATACGGCACCCAGAAATAAATCCACATATTTCCAGCCAACTGATTTTGGACGAACATGCCAAGAATATACGCTGGGGAAAGGACAGCCTCTTCAAATGAATGACACTGGGAAAACTAAATATCCATATGGAGAAGAATGATATTAGCTTCCTATGTAACACCATATAACAACATAAACTCAGAATCGATTGAAGACTGAAATATAAGGCCCAAAATTATCAAACTACTCTAAGTAAATATAGGGAAAATGCTTGAGGACGTTAGTCTGCACAAAGATTTTTATGGGTAAGACATGAGAAGCATAGGCAAACAACAAATCATAGACAAAAGACACTACATTAAGCTAAAGAGCTTCTGTCCAGCAAACAACTAAGTGAAGAGAAAACCTGTAGAATAGGAGAAAATATTGTCAAGCTATTCACCTAATAAGGGACTAATATACAAAATATACAAAAAAACTCAAACAACTTCACAGTAAAAAAAATCTCAGTTTAAAATTGGGTAAAATATCTAACTATACTTTTTTTTAGAAAAAGAAATACAAATATCCAATAAATAAATTTTAAAATGCTCAGTATCACTAATCCTCAGGGAAATACAAATCAAATCTACAATGTGATATAATCTTGCTTCAATTTGAATAAATTGCTGTCATTGAAAAGACAAAAAAATAACAAATGCTGGTGAGGCTCCAGAGAACAGTAAACTCTTACATGCTGTTGGTGGGAAGGTAAATTAGTGCAGCCACAATAGAGAACAACAGGAGGTTTTCTCAAAAAAACTAATAATGGGACTGCCGAGGGATCCAGCAACCCCACTACTGGATATTCAGGCAATAGAAAAGAAAACAATAGATCAAAAGGATATCTGTCCTCATATGTTTACTGTAGCTCTATCCACAACAGCTTGTGTATGGAATCAACCAACATGTCCATCACCAAATGAATGGACGAAAAACTGTGGCACACAAACACAGTGGAATACTATTCACCATATAAAGGAATTAAATCCTGTTATTCGTGGCCACGTGGATCAGTCTGACGGATGTTATGTTAACTGCAGACACAGAAAGATAAATACTGCACATTCTTACTCATGTAAGGGAGCTAAAGGAAAATTGAAGGCTGGGCAATATGGCTGATGCCTGTAATTTCCTAGCTCTTTGTAAGACCAAGGCAAGAGAATCATTTGAGGCCAAAAGTTCCAGAGCTCCCTGGGCAACATAGGGAGATATCTCTACAAAGTCAAAAATCAGACATGTGCAATGGTGCATGCCCATAATGCCAGCTGCTTAGGAGGCTGAGGTGTGAGGATCAGATGGGCCCAAGGGTTTGAAGCTGCAGTGAACTATGATCAAACCACTGTCTCCAGTCTGGGTGACTACAGTTGCCCAGAGCCCAGACTACACTAGCAAGACCCTGTCTCTTAACAAAAAAAAAGCTCACAGAAGTAGGGGAGGGGAGGCTGGTTAATGGATACAGAATTACAGTTAGATAAGAGGAGTGAGTTCTGGTGTTCTGTGGCATTTTAGGGTGAATATGGTTAACTATGACTTATTGTATATTTTTAAAAAGCCAGAAAATTTTGAATGTTCACAATTCAAAGAAATGAAAAATGGTTGAAGTAGTAAATGTGCTAGTTAGCTTGATCATTACACACTATAAACATGTATAAAAATATCACTCTATAGCCCATAATTATGTATATATGTGTCAATTAAAACAAAAGAGAAGCTACATTCATCCCATTTAAAAAACAGAATATGGGCCAGCCTTACTGACTTCCTTCTAATGAGTAGAATGTAGTGAAAGGGATACCATGTGGCTTCCCTATCTCAGACTGTTTTCCCTTGGAACCCAGCCCCAATTGTGAGAGCCATCAGGCCACAAAGAGAGCCTGAAAGTGCCTGTGTCAGTGTTCATGCTGCCTGTCCAAACCAAGTTTACAGCCGATGGGCAGCATCAACCATCAAACAAGTGGGTGACCAAAGCTTCAGAGGATTCCATTTCCCCAACTGATCAGCTGTTCCTAGGGAAGCTGAAGGGAGCAGAGACAAGCTGTCCTGGCCAAGTTTTTCCCAAACCACAGGTTCATGAGCAAAATAAATGTTTTTCTTTCAAGCCACAAGACTCTGGGTAATTGTTAGGAAAATAAGTTTTAAAAAGAGACAACAGGAAACATAACTTATGCAGCAGAAAAGAGTCTCCTTTAAAGCAGGATCTAATAAATGTTGATATTTATTTATTGATGTCAAACATTATTGAGAAGCAGTAGATAACCAGGAGAGAGACATAAGCTGCTGAGGAGGAATTTTCCTAAAACTCCTTCAATTATGAACTCTGATAACAAGGCAAGGGTGTCTTCTTACAATTTCCCCTCAAATTAGGAAGTAAGACTGGGAAGCAAGAAGATGTATGATTTGAAAAACACCTAGAAATACTGGGTGACATAGGCAAAATCAGACATTTACCTGATTTCAATTAACTAAAATTCTAAAAGAAGAAGTTTTGAGTATTTATTAATCAACCTAGTATTCAATTTTCATTTTCTTTTCTAAATGAGGAAATAAGGAGAATATTATGGAATGATTTTTATTCTTCACAGAAGTAAAATAAGCATAGTGTGTTTTTGAGTGTTAAGACACAAATGCAATTTCTCCTTTACCTTACTCCAAGCTTGTTTGTATGGAGAAGTTAAGACCATCCCATCTCTATGTTATGCCACAATGCTTCTCTATAGCACACAACTTGGCTCTGAAATTTTGAAAGTCAAAATACTAATCTACTATGTGTCTCTGATAAATTGCCTGAACATTATCTGATTTTGAAGTGCTGCACTCCGAAGACTTTTTCTTGGAATGAGTTAAACGTTTTATTCCAAGAATCCTCTACTGAGCTAGAAAGCAGAGCTGTGCATCTCTGTTTCAGTAAAGGGAGGTCAATACAGGGAACTGTGGTTTCTGAGAATGCAAGATCTGCACTAAGAAAAGGATTAGCCACAGTGCTACCCAAGAGAACCAGCTGCCAGGAGGAAAGAGGGTCTGTAAACTGCAAGATGATGACTTCACTTGCTTTCCACTGAGAAAAGCTGGTGGCTCAGACTTAAACTTCTCCTTCCTAGATGGTAAACATCTATGGAAGGTTCTATGAATTATAATGAGTTAGTAAAACATAATGCACTGAATATTAGACTATGTCAGCAGATCCTGTAACCAAAACTTACTGAAAATATAACTATAGTGGGAGGCAATGGAAAAGAGACTAAAGGCTTGAATGGAGAAAAAAAGAAATTAAGTGTGTCTTGTAAGCCTGGCGTCTGATCATGTCTTAGAGGAAGTAAGGTATAAGCTGGCCAGAGACTCCTTTGTGACACAAAAGGTGAAGTTACAGACATTCCACTAAATTTAATTTTTATTATGACATAAGACAACTGGTAATATGCAACATGATTGAAAAAAACTTCTCATTCAATTCGATTGGGCCTTGACATAAGAATAGACATAAACAAGCTAAGAATTGACAATCTAAAAATAAGCCTGCACTTTTAAAGTCAATTGATTTTATACAAGCTTAACAAAAGAACAAAATGGGAAAAGAATAGTCTTTTCAACAAATGGTGCTGGGACAACTGGGTATCCATAAGCAAAAAATAAATAAAGTTCGACCAAATATCTTATTTAATAATTAACTCAAAATAAAATAGTTAACTGTAAAAGCTAAAACTATAAAACCCTCAGAAGAAAACACTGGCATAAATCTTCGTGACTGCATTTGCCAGTGTTTTCTTAGCTATGACTCCAAAGGAAAAATGGATTCAATGGACTTCAAAATTGAAAACTGCTGTGCCTCAGAAGACAGTATGAAGAAGTGAAAAGGTAAGACGCCAAGTAGAAGAAAGTATTTGAAAAGCGTGTATCTGATAAGGGACTTACATATATAGGAAATATAAATAACTCTTGCAATTAATAAATAACAAGATAAGCCACTTTTAAAAAATGGGCAAAGATTTTGAATAGATATATCTGCAAAGAAGATATAAAGATGGATAAGCACATTAATAGATGCTTAATGTAATTAGTCATTAGGAAAATGTAAATCAAAACCACATGTGCTATCACTTCACACCACAGGATAAAATCTTTGTTCAAGAAAAAAGATTGTTAGGAAAAATGTAAAGAAATTAAAACCCTTATCTAATGCTGCTGGGAATGTAAAGTGATGCAGCCACTTTGGAAAAAAAACTGGCAGCTCCTTAAAGGGTTAAGCATGAAGTTACCATATGACACAGAAATTCCAGTCATAAGTATATGTTCCAGAAAAGTAAAAACATACGCATGCACAAAAACTCATACATAAATGTTTACGGCAGCATTATTAATAGGAGTCAAAAAGTGGAAAGAACCAGAACGTCTGTCACCTTTGGGTGGGAGAGAACCCAAAGGTCCATCACCTGGTGAATGGATAAATGAAATGTTTGATGTATACATACAGTGGAATATTACTCAGCAATAAGAAGAAATTAAGTACAGATACCGTATTAGGAGGAGACAGCAAAATGCCTAGGCAGATACGGAAGGGTCCCCGGAGAATCTCCAACCAGCCCCACAAGTGTTTACACCAGATATTATGTGCAGATAAGGGAACCTGGACTTGTCTTGCCTGGACATGCCCACAGCAGAGCGGAGGCCCACATGCAGTGGGGGGATGGGGTGGAGTCACCAGGAATTCACGCCTTATGCAGAGGAGGAGCCTGGCCGCTTCAGCTCATGTGATCCTGGTATTCAATTGTGAGGTGGAAACCTCTTTGCAGGACCCCTCTCTTTGCTGAGAGCTGTCCTTTCACATAATAAATTCTGCCCTCCTCAATGTGTCTGCATGCTTAATTTTTCCTGGTCACGAGAGAAGAACCCAGATGTAGCTGAACTAAGGAGCAAAAACCCGGCATGAATACCTGCTACAGCACAGATGCAGCATGAAAAATTATGCTAAGTGAAATAAGCCAGTCCCAGCAGACCACTTGCTTTTTATTTCAGAGACTTATAGGCAAATGTATACAAAGAAGGTGGGTGGTTCCATAGGGCTGACGGAGGATGAGAAAACTGGTGAAGATGGCTAAATGATGTGGGGTTTGGTTTTCGGGTGATGAAAATGTTCTAAAATTAATTGTAATGATGACGGCATAACTCTCTGAAAATACTAAAGTTAATGAATTCTATACTTTAAATGAGTGAATTGCATAGCGTGTTCATTATTTCTCAATAAAACTGTTACCCCCCACCCCAAATTAATTTGGTACTAGAGATCTGGAGATAGGTACTGCTTGGTTTCAAATCACTGGCCAGGGTTCAAGGTCTAAGAGAATCAACAACATGTCCTTTTTATAGAAAAAGAGATTTATATTTTACAAGCTATCCTTTTCATTAGTATCAAGTCTGTAAAATTAAATGAAAAATCTTTCTTTCACTGCTTAAAGCACTGACAGGTTTATATAGAGGAATAAGACCTTGTTTACTTTGGCCCCAATTTATATCTAAAGGGTCTGGGAAACACACCCTTCAAACTATCAAATCTCATCAGATGGGTTTTATTAACATTTATAATGTGGCTTCCTTTCTAATCTGATTCTGGTGCAGCATCACAGAGAGAAAAAGCTGAAGGAAATCAAAATATTTTACCCCCAAATATATTTTTTGACGTATTTTGAAATGGCTGCTGCAGGGCCAAGAGATTGAAATGGCCCTCATTAAGGTAGCCCAATCTCTCCCCTTCTAGGTCTTCCCAGATCTGGGGAAGATTAACTAAGAGCCTGAGGCATTTAAAGTTTGAAAAGATATATTTACCCTCTATTTTCTCAACATATTTTGGCAGAATTTGGATTTTTCCATTATCAATATTTTCCAAAATGCATGATTTTTAATACCAAAACTGATTTAAAATTACCATACGTTGGAATATAAATTATTCTATTATAAAGATACATGCATTTGCATGTTCACTGCAGCACTATTCACAATAGTAAAGACATGGAATCAACCCAGATAGACATTATCAGTGATAATGGGATAAAGAAAATGTGGTATATATATGCCATGGAATACTATGGAGCCATAAAAATGAATTAGATCATGCTCGCTGCAGGGATATGGATGAACCCGAAGCTGATATCTTCAGCAAACTAATGCAGGAAGAAAAAACCAAACACTGCATCTTCTCACTTATAAGTGGGAGCTGAACGATAAGAACACATGGACTCGGGGAGGGGAACAACAAACAGTGGGGCCTGTTGGGGTCAGGAGGGAGAGCATCAAGATCAATAACTAATGTGCACAGGGCTTAATATCTAGGTGATGGATTGATAGGTGCAGCAAACCATCATGGAACACGTTTACCTATATAAGAAACTTGTTGGCCAGACTGGTCTTGAACACCTGACCTCATGATCTTCTTGCCTTGGCCTCCCAAAGTGCTGGGATTACAGGTGTGGCCACCATGCCTGGTGGCTATTTCTCTTTTTAAATTCTCTCAGGACTCCTAAAATCTCAAAACTTTGACCTAGATTCCCTAATCTACATTTCCAGCTCTGACCATTTTCTTGAGGTCTCTTCCTTCTAGTACACATGTTATAGAAAATATTCTCAACCACATGCTCATACATTGCTAATTGGTGCAGATTACTTTTGTAGATAGTGAATGTTGTCTATTTTATGTTGGTTCTCATTAATGTTACTTTGAGTATACTGTTATTTTCTAATCTCAAAGGGGGACTATCTCACTGTTATGATAGTAACCAGTATACTTTGTCCTTTTTTTCTTGCTTTCTTCTTTTTTGGACCAGTATACTTTGTCCCTTTTTTGCTTTTCTTTTTTTCTTTTTTTGAGATGGAGTCACACTGTGTCATCCAGGCTGGAGTGCAGTGGCACCCTCTCGGCTTACTGCAACTTCCACCTCCTGGGTTCAAGTGATTCTCCTGCCTCGGCCTCCCAAGTAGCTGTGACTACAGGTGCACACCACCACACCTGGCTAATTTTTGTATTTTCAGTAGAGACAGGGTTTCACCATGTTGGCCAGGCTGTTTTTGAACTGCTGACCTCAGGTAATCCACGCACCTCAGCCTCCCAAAGTGTTGGGATTACAGACGTGAGCCACGGCACCCAGCCCTCTTTTTCTTTTATGATGAAAACTTTCCCATGAGAATCATATTATCAATTGTTTGCCTTTGTTTTCTTTTAAAGAAATTCCTTTTCCATAGAGATATGGCATGATGAAAGTCTTGTTCTAAAGTTTCTATTGGGGGACACTTAACTATGTCATTGGGAAGCTTCAGTAAGTAGAGATCTCCCTTCTTCTCACTCAAGATTCTTCATCTCAAAATGGTGTCCACCAAATGTCTTAATCCAGGTAGTCGCTTGTTTAGAAATTCATGAAATAAGAACCTTCTCGAGAAGTTAGAGGCTATTGATTGAGATGGTTTAACGCTGCCCCTTATTATATGTTTTACTCCCAAGGTAGACATCAAAGTGGCTAATAATTCTATGACTGATGTCTAACTCACTTCTATGGGAATCTATACAAAACGTTTTATTTATGAGACAGAGTCTCCCTCTGTTACCCAGCCTGGAGTGCAGTGGCTTGATCACTGTTCACTACAGCCTCAATATTCCAAGCTCAAACGACCCTCCTACCACGGCCTCCCAATGTAGCTGGGACTACAGGCGTGCACCACCATGCCTCAGATAAGTGTTTAATTTTTTTTTTTTTTTTGAGACAGGGTCTCACTATATTGCTCTGGCTGGTCTCAAACTCATGGGCTCAAACGATCCTCCTGCTTCAGCCTTCCAAAACCAGGTGTTTAACTGGGGACTAACATGAAACACTTAGAAGACTACATGGAACATAGTGAGCTACATAAAATATTTGCTATTAACATAATAATTTTATTGTATATCTTAACAAAATTGTGTATTTTAGGCAGGTGGCATGCCAATGGAAGTACTCTCCTATAGCTGCACTGAATCATTCTTACCACTGAGAGTTGCAGCAAATGGGGGACATAATTTATAACTTACTTTTCTCTCTGTATGACTCATTAGGCAATGACTATGTATGTACTACAATGTAAACAGCACCTCCTATATTGAATAGTACATACCTGACATGACCAGCAGAGACAGGCTAAAGACACTGAGCTGAAAACCCTGGACTCTATTGCTAAATCAAGGCTCCTGAATCCGTTCCCTCTGAGCAACTGTTGCTGTGGTGCTGCCTTCACAAGCACTCTGCTGAGCAATCAGATTGAGGTGCTCTGCTATCTGTCATCGGACAAGCTGCACCCAGAACTGTTCAGCTGACAAACTGGTAGCAGTCCAGAAATACAGTTCTGCTGCATAGTGAAAAAAGGCCAATTTAGATTCTTTTTCATAGAGAGAAAAACATAAATATGTGATTTAACAAGTCTCCTGTATTAAACTAATTGGTTTAGATTTGATATATAATTGCTAAAAACACACTTAGAATATAAACCTTACTGTGTCAAGGTCTCAAAGAAGAAATAATTGGTATGGTATAAAGTATTGAATTGTATGCTACAAACTTCTAAGCTAAAATATTTTCAATGTATGCAAGGATAGGTGGCATACATATTATATATTATTCCCCCATTAAGCAAATTTATAATGAGAGAAAATTATCTTCCATAAAAAAAGCCATGTAAAATTAAGAACTAAGTTTTTCTGCACAGACTAGACAATGATTGCTAACACATAAGGTCAATGAGAGAACAGTCAGAGAAAGCTTCATGAAAACAATAAATTGTCTGCCACGTCTGAGTGAATGAGGCTAGATGAACAGAAACTGAGAAGGTAGAAAGAATAGCATGAGCAAGACAAGTGCTGAAATCTGCCCAATTAACTCTGAGGATAAAGCCCAATGGCAGAGAAATAAAAACCCGTGTCCACATAATAACCTGTAAGTGAATGTTCACAGCAGCATTTTTCATAAAAGCTAAAAAGTGGAAACTAACCTAAAGGTCCATCAACTGATGAAAGAGTGGAAAACCAGTGTAGCCATGGAATACAATATCATTTAACTATAAGAAGAAATAAACTACCAATGTGTGCTAAAACATTATGCTAAATGAATTCTGAAAACATTATGCTAAGTGAAAAAGCCAGTCACAAAGGACTACGTATTGTATAACTCTATGTATATGAAATAAGCAGAACAGGCAAACATATGGAGACAAAAGTAGATAGATGGTGGTCGCCTACAACAGAGGTAGGTGGAGGGACATGGAGGAAGGCTGCAGTCATGCCTAGGAGATGTGGGGTTGCTTTTCAGGGTGATGAAAATGCTGTGAATATACTAATAGATACTGAGTTGTACATTTTAAATGGTCGAACTCTCTGAAATGTGAATGATATCTCAGTGAAACTGTTTTTAAAATCCAAAGGTAGGATCAAGATAATTTTCTCAACTCTCAATTTTTGATGTACATGTTATCTCAAATTTAAATATTTCCACAGTTTTATAGTATATTTTAAATAAAAGATAAATAAAGAAAATGCCTAACTTTTCAAATAGTTTGTAAATTAACCTAAAACATGCACTTTAAAAAGAATAGTATAATGGCCTTTCTGTACAAGTTAACCTAGAATCTGTGAAATAAATAGACACAGATTCTGTGTCCACTCACAAAAGTGAAGAAATAAGACAATTTTCTGGAACATTCCATGAAACATTCTTCTCTGATTTAATCTGGCCTGCCTCATCAGAGCAATACAAAAATTACTTAAAAATACTGTTTTAACAGGACAAAAGTCAGTTTTCTATGAGGAATGATGTATAATTCTCAACTTTTCCAAGGGTACATATTGTAAGAGAAAAGGTATGCAATGGTTTTTCAAAATGGTAGAATGAAAGTCACTATATAAAAAAATAGGTACATTATAGAGATAGTAAAATGGAAATAATTCATTGTAATGAAAATAAAAAATCAAGCTTCTGCCATAATTAGTATCCTAAAACATGTTATGTAATTCAACTAGCTACAGAATAACAGTTGACATGCTAAGTTCCATACATACTTGACTTTCCACTTGAAATAATTTCTTCTTTGGGACCTGTGTCTCATCCAAATTAATGTGATAATGTGATATACCTTCCAGTGGAGACTCTAACATAGTTAATTTTTTTAGGCTGTCAGCCGCTTCTTGTTGAAGTTGTCTCACAACCACCTGAGAAAATATTTTTGTTACTGATTTTATAAATTGCCTTATTATTAAATTATGTTAATAATATTTAACTCTAACATACTTACTTTGAAAATTATCACCACACATATCAATTCACCTTCTTTTAATCACATGTACACATTTGAATTTATTACTGAATTCAGTGAGGGATGCACAATATGTTCTCTTCCTGCCAAGTTGGTATTCTCTTACTTACATAACAGATTCATCCCACCATTCAATCATCTTAGAAGCTCAACTCAACCTCAAAGTTCCTGACATATTCAATCACCTGTTCAAATCCTTCCAGCAGATTCCTATCTCAGAATAAAAGTAAAATTCCAAAGGCCTTTGAGGTCCTAGGTAAACAGGTCTCTACCTCCCTCTCTGACTTCAAAGCTCCTACAACTCCCTCCTGTAATTACTCCATTCCCACTGTACGTGAAGCCTGCCACCCCTCAGCCTGAAAATAGAGATCTAATGCCTTACTCATAAATCACAGGCAGCTACAAGTATCTTTGTACTGAACAAAATTATATTCCAATGATAGTCATTGAGCCTTGAAATAAAAATTAGGAGCTAATTATTAATATAAATATTCAAAGTAAACTATAAATACCAGTGGGAAGACTAAACCAAATATAGTTTTGCTAAATATTACATGTATCCTAAATTATGATTTTATAACAAGTAGGTGCCTTTAAAACATTACATAGTCATAAAAATATGTAATTTGACATATTTTCAAATTTGTTAAATTAATATGATTAATAACAAAGATATACCAACTAAAATACATAAAAAGCTACTTAAAGCAAGGTATTACAAGACACAGCAATACACTTCAGTTCATCTGGGAAATCTAGAATTAAGTGTCAAAAAAATCAATTAAATTTTAATTTGAAAATACTCATTTCAGGTGTAAACATTTCCATTTATACTTACATTATGGTCTTAACATGTGGCAACATAAAGTCATTAAAATTATTATTTCAGCAGTACAGAACTATCTACCTTAAAATATGACTCTGTGCCTAATAAAATTTCATAGGTGACACAATGTCTTTTCTCAAAGTAAATCATCTCTCACCTCTACCTTTTATTTCCTAGAAATGAGGCACGTTTCTAAGCTGGTATAGTAAACACGGTTTTCCTTTTTTTTTTTATTAAAACAGCTTTGTTGAAATATAATTTACATACTATAGAATGTATCTGTTTTAACTTAAAGTTAAAAGATTTTTTAGTCCATTTACTGAGTTGTGCAGCCATCTCTACAATCCAACTTTACAGCATTTCCATCACTGCAAGATCCCTCACCCCCATTAGCAGTAACTACCAGCTTTCAGCCCCAGCCCTTTGCAAACATTAGTCTACTTTTTTTCCCTATACGTTTATCTTTTCTGGATGCTTCATGTAAATGGAATTATACAGTATGGTAAACGCACTTTTTATCCATTGATTTTTATATTCAACTAAGTTCAACATGTATCCAGAACCAAATGTTTAAATTTTCTTTCTAAAAGTTTGAAAATATTTATCTTCCTTGATACTTACTACTCTTTCTGCTTTCTCTCTCTCATATTGAAAGAGACTTTCTTTTAAATGATCACATTCATTCATTACCTTCTTATTTTTCTCTTCTAGCATGAGGTCTTTCTTTCCACTCTCAATAAAGCCTCTTTGGATATTAGTTACTATCTCTTTATGATCCTCTTTCTGATGAACATCATCTAGTTGCTGTTCAATGCACGGATTTTCATGTTGGAGTTGACATATCCTCTCTTCTACACAGCTCCACTTTCCAGTGGAATTATTCACTTTAGCTTCTGCATTTTCATATGTCTCTTTCATTTCCTTTATTTGCTGCTGTGTTTGGCTTAGGTCGTTTGGAGAGTTTCTAAAGACAATGACTTTTTTCTGAGAGTATCTCTTTTCTTACGGAACTTATCTTTTAAGGTATTGAATTTAATTTGCGTTTTAGAAAGTTGTTCAGTAAGAAACTCATTCTTATCTTCTTCTTCGGAAATATCAGAACTCATTTTTACTTGTACGGAAACATCTTGTGTTCACTCTAATGCAAGTTTTAGGTTTCTTTCTGTTTTCACACTTTCACTGTGTTTACTTATAGCAGCAGTCAGTCTAGACTGATGATTCAATTTCAGCTTCCAGTCTTTTGTTGCTTTCTTCTTCCTTCAACAGTTCGGAATTGAGCCTCGTATTCTCAGCTTTGAGATCATTAAGCTCTTGTTGATACCGGAATGCTGTTTTTGTTATCAATTCCTCATTGAGTTTTATATACTTTTCAAGGGCAGCATTTGTTTTTTAACAATTTTAACGTCCTTAAGATATTTATTTTCTTTTTCCAGGTTGTCATTTTTCATTGTGCATATTTCCTGTCTGAGTATAGCAATATCTGTCTTCAAAATGCAATTTTCATCCATCAGATCTCTCATTTCTTCGTGATTATGAAAATCCTAAATAAAACAAAAGAAAATTTTAGCTAGTACTCAATAAAATAACATATCATGATTACCTCTGAAGTTAAAGAATAACCTGCACATCCATATACTAAAAAGGTTACTGTAAGTGGATATCCAACTGGAGAAAAAGTTGAAGCAAAACTTTGAACCTTATAGAGCATAAGTTCCAAAAAGTTCAGAAATTTATTTAAAGTCAATGAATTTATAAAAGTAAACACACACACACACACACATGCACACCAGAGAATTTTTAAGAATTTCAGAATTGGAAAAGCCTTTCCCTGAATTACAACAAACTCAAAAGCATAAATTAAAGCATTAACAAATTTGACTAAATTAAAATATATCAAAAAATTGCATTTACACTTTGATATCTAACCCATACACCACCCTATAGTAAGAACCTTACTTCACACGTACTTGGACAGATAAAATTTCCCAGAGTTACTACAGTTCTGTTTCACTGATAACATTCTATTTCAATTTGACTCTTTTAACACTTTTATAGTCAGTTGTAAGAATTACATTTACTAAATCATAAATCTAGACATTATACGAGTCACTCCTATATACATTCATTGATGAACTCATCTAGTTACCACAATTTTGAAAAAGAAATGTTAAAAATATAAGCAAGCTACAGGATTTTCCCCAGGACTTCTGACTCTACTTCTAGTTCTCTGACAGATCACAGTTACTTCTGTGGTGTAAATGTATCAATACGAAAGAAAACTTTTATTTCAAAACACCAATGGTAAATAAGATAAAATTTATAGAGCTCTTCTTAGAATATCATGAGATTATTTGTGATTGCAATAATTTGTTTCCTCTTTATAGTATTAGGTACAGTAATCAATATGAAATAGCGGGAAGTACAAGGAACAATTTTACTGGGAAAAAAATCTTTATCAATAGGTTATCACTAAGTATATATTATGGCATATTATTGTTTTCAAAAGCTCTTTGTAATAAAATAATATCCTATGTGGATGCCAAGATTTATAATAAATATTAATAATTGTACCTGTAAGTGTCATCATTCATTTTTTGAAAATGAGATAACATTTCTGGTTTGTTTTATACCAAAATATTATATATTACATCAAGAGGATATTATAAGTAACATTGATAAAATAAAGTTTAAAATATAGAATTTTTACCAAAGATTGATTTATCTGATTTGGAGTATTTCTTGTAGTCTTCAGTTTCATCTCTAGTGATTGAACAGTTGGTTCAAGTTGTTTTGCTTCAACTTCTTTCTTATATTGTTTCTCTTTCCTTTCTAATTCTTCTCTATTTTTTTGTACAGCATATTAACATTTGTTTTTTCTTCACTTTCTTGTCTTAAGATGCATCTGCAGATAAAGACATTTATCTTAAAATTCATTTTGTTAAAAAACAAAGAGATCATCCTGTGATCTACCTCTGCAGATGCTCTTTATCATCCTAATAAAATTTCTATGTTCTGGATTATTTATCCTTTGTAGTTCTCAGATATTTAATTTCTCACTTCAACATCTTCAAACTAATGCATATACTTGAAAAGTAGTAAGGAAAGAATATTCTGCTAAAGTTTTTGTTACTAGTCACTCTAGTATGTATTATAAAAAAGGATACTGGAAATAATTCAGTATAGTTAGAAGTTCAAAATTACCTTTTCAAATCACACAGTCATAATTACTCCCCGATTAGAAAAGATCATTTACAATCAACTAAATTTTTTAAGTTACTATTTATTGACAAGCGTATAAGTTCACTAGAAATAAATTTTCATCTCTATGAAATATTGTAGGTGTCTCTCCAAATGATTTACAGAGTAAGATGTCTCTCACACAAACTATATCTGCAGATGATTGTCATCTAAAACTAGGCTAAAGAGTCTACCATCTGTTACCCCACACTTTTTATAATTCTTTCTTAATACTTCCAATTCACCTTCTTATTACATATATTTTATATATTTATTAAGCTGTTGTTCATTATGTGTAATATATAATTAATGCCCTTAATAAGTATGTGTATGTTTACACAAGTTATGTTTTCCTGTGAAATCTAGTCCCAGAAGTGGAGTTGTTGAGTTAAAGGGATGTCAGGTTATTTGAAATTTTGATACACAGCACTAAGTTACCCTTCAGAAATAATTTACCAATTTCATATACCAACAGTGTATGAGAATGCCTTTTTCCTCACATTTTCAATGGTAGTAATTACTTTTTCAATATCAGCATGACTTTACAAAATATATCTTATTTTATGTTAATTTGCATTTTTCTGATTACCAGGCAGGGCTAAATATCCCTGGTAAAACTATAAAACTTGTTAATCATAAGGAACATTAGTCCAATTTTGAATTAGTTTATAGCACAATGACAATTATCTGCTGAGAAATGCTGCTATAGGTGGCCAGGCACGGTGGCTCACTCCTGTAAACCCAGCACTTTGGGAGGCCGAGGTGGGCAGAACACCTGAGGTCAGGAGTTCGAGACAAGCCTGGATAACATGGTGAAACCTCATTTCTACTAAAAATACAAAAAATTAGTTGGGCAGGGTGGCACATGTCTGTAATCTCAGCTACTAGGGAGGCTGAGTCAGGAGAATCACTTGAACCCAGTATGCATAGGTTGCAGTGAGGTGAGAACACACCATTGCACTCCGGCTTGGGCAACAAGAGAGAAACTCCATCTCAGAAAAAAAAAAAAAAAACAAATAAAAAAACAAACAAAAACACACTGCTATAGGCTTACTTACTTATCATGCTCTTCCTTCAGTTTCTTGGGAAATTGCTGAGGATACGTTTTCCCAACCTTTCTCTTTTTGGTTAATCTGTCAACAGCAGCAGAAGACGTACTATGACATACATTTTCTGATAGTTGTAGTTTTTCACTTTTGTTTGTATTATTTCCTTCTTTGACCTTTAATAAAAGTAATATGAATAATAATTATTATTTTATTCAATAAAAAAACTTTTTCCCTGATTTTTTCACTTGATTCAGGTTAACTATCACCATTTTAATGATAAAAGTATTTTGTGCTTACTTTAATTTTATCATTATACATAATAATTATAAGATACTTATCATTTTATCATTGAAATTTTTGTCAAGTCTGCTCATTTCTGTTTGAGTGAATGGAATAATTTTCCAAAATTTCAAAAAGGACTCTTCTCCATTTTGTGCTTTTATTCGCATCCACTCTTTGCTATCTGATATAAACGTTTATGCTATCTGACTGGCAGAAACAGAGAAATAAAAAGACACAGGCATGACATATATGTTCTGTCATTGCCACCTGGATTTTACATGAAATAACCAGATTAAGAGGATGTGACCTTGTAGACCTTCAGGAAGAGTAAAGAAGTTATCCCTTTTCTGCACTGAGCTATTCTTTTCCCCACTGCCTTTTATCTCTTTTTTTTTTTTTTTTTTTTGGATCCTGGGATATCAAAAAAGTGAAAGTTCTCCCTGAACTATGGGAACCAATGTTTGCCACAACACAAGAAGCAGAGTGAAACTGCTGAGTTTCTAGTGCAGAATTCTGGAAAACGAGATGCTTCCCAGATTTCACATTCAATTACCACAAACATTTATAGGTAGAAAACATACAGTACTGTTATCTACTTTAGCCCCATTATCTACTGAAAATGGGAGTCAAACCAACCAAGACATATGAAATGTTTCATCCAGAGCTCTTGAGGTGGCATTCCCCAGCATTTCACGGCACCAAATAGCGTGATACAATTCCATATTGCTGAATTACATAAATTACCAGATAAATTTATCAAATTAGTCAGATATATTAAAAGTCTAACTTGAGCAAAGCAATTTAACACCTCAGAGGGTGGGAAAAGGCCTCATCTGCTTTTACTTTGAAAGAAGAAAATCTCTCGATTTTTGTCTATCTTTAGAACACCATGTACAGAACTCAACTTTCTACTAAAGAGTCAAAGGCTAAATTTTTAGCCAAGAAATTATGCTTCTTTCTTACATGATAAAAATCATACATGCCAAAACTTAACATACTTTATTAAACAACATAATGTAAGGTCTGATTCAACAGAAATATTGGAGTGGTGATTTTTTAAAATATGTGGAAGTATATATTTGTTTTCAAAATATTGGAAATAAGCATGATGGAACTATACATTCAAACAGTTTGAGCTAAGCAGATAAACTTGTATGCATGAAAACACATTAAACAGACTCATTTGGCTGGGAATATTCATTGCAACTCTCAAGGCTAGACGTGTTTTTGTGGCTCATCTCAGTCATTGCTTCCCTCCCATTGTATTCCCATTCTATCATTAAATAAATGTAATTCATCCCTAAATGAATACAGAAAAAAGAATCTAGAATCTAAAGCTTATTTCTTTAGCAATTTCTTTATGTTGATCTGGTTCAGAAGGTCACATGGTATATGGCTGAATTAGTTTCCCAGCTCATATGCCACTTGGAAGACTGAGAGTGAGACTTAGGTTGATTAATGAAGAAACATTATGAGAACATTCTCCAGAACCGTTGTTTAGATAGCAGGACTAATCTACTTTGACACATAATTACACATTTAGAAAACCCCGCTGTAACTGTACACATGAGATTTTCTTGAATAGAAAATTTGACTAAATCAAATAATTGATAAAGAGAAAAAAGAAGCAGCAAGTGAACCTCCGTCTTTTTGAAGTTGGACTTTCTCTTTCTCCAAAGCCAGGAACTCTACTTGTAACATGCCTACCTCATTCTTTTTACTATTATTATACTTTAAGTTTTGGTACATGTGCACAATGTGCAGGTTTGTTACATATGTATACATGTGCTATGTTAGTGACCTTGGAATATCTTGCTGTAAGTCTTCTAGCTATATTTTTGATGTTCTCTCACTATGTGGCAAAGAATAACCCGCATTTTATAATTCAAGATTCATACTTTTGTAGTTATTAACACTGGGATTGTCATACAGCGGCTTCTGGAATAAGCACTGTGTTGGTTTTCTGTTTTTATAAGTATCTGTAGGAGCAGAAATACTGTGACTTTCTATCTGAATCATACGCTTCATTTCTTTGGGGTGGGTAAACCACAAATCAAAAAGACTTTCTGGATCTCTAGACTGAGACCAATGCCTAATGTCTAATTTCCAATTAGTGGTATTTGGGTTTATATATTTTTCCTTTTGCATGTCAAACTCTTAATCATCTTTCATTTCAATCATAATTACTGCGTTCCTTACTTTTTCAGTTTCTATATCATAACAAAAATTTTCATCATCTGTGTTAGAAACAAGCTGTGTGTCTGGTTTGTTATCATTTTTATAGTCTGATTTATTTTAATTTAAATGAAGCTTAGAAGATGACTAGTAAGTGTATTTCAGGGACCTGGAGTGTGAATGGAATAAAAAGACATTTGACATGGGCTTCCTCTGTTCAGGCGCTGCCTGGACTGCCACAGAGCTAGACCCTCCAGATACATTTTTCTCCTCACAATCAGGGACATGATTCATCAGACTAGAGGGCACTCCTTTTTTGTTCATCCCTCTTTAGAGTTACCATGTAGGAGCTCTTCCTCGGGGCAAGCAGTAATTTTGGAGTTTTCAGAACTTTTACCAATATTCAGCTTGAACTTGTTTGTAATGAATTTTAAAGAAAGTCATGAATATATAGATTGAGTCCCTTTATCACTGTTCTTACCCAGTTCTGGTTCTTGAGACTTTTTGGGGGGGGGGGCAGGTGCAAAATGGAAAACAAATTTGCTTATTTTGTTTCTCAGATGTCTTTTCTGTCAGAGTGTATGTTTTAAAATTAGCTTTAATCAAGTATAAACAAAGAAATATTAGAAAATAGTTAAAATTTAACTGTGAAACTTAATCTATGTGTTGCTACTCTTAAATTATGGGATTGTAACTAAAAAGTGAAAAATAATTTGCCTTGGCTTAACATAGGACAGAAACATGAACCAGCAAGCTGAACTCTCAGTGTCTGTTTGGACTAAACTTAATGCATTTGTGTAAAATCTACCAGAAATGAATTCAAAGATGATAGGTAGTATTATAAAAGCTTCCTCTCTTACGAAGACTTTACCTAAGCATACCAGAAAGAGTGAGCCCTTACAGTGCATGTTTATTTCTGAAGATTCACTAGAGCACTAGGCAAACACTAAATTATTAAGAGCTAAACTGAACACCAATAAGAAAGAGAAGCAAAATTTTAAATTCTAATTCAAATGATATACTACGATAGTGTTATGTATCTAGATAGAATTTCTGCTTATATCCACTTCTAATATATTTTAAGTTCCGGTAGTGATAGGGTTTGGATTTTTTAAATTTTAGTAATGTTTACTATGTATTTATGTTGAAATAAAGTTATTGTTCACACCCTGACACCAAAGGTCCCATTCTGCAAGGTAGGATTCTCGTAATAGGCAACTGCATTGACTTTTATGACCCCATTCACTCCCTGAACACAGACACAGAAGTCAACTGGTGACCACAAAACAGAATAAATCTTTAACCTCGGCACTGGTGACCAGAAATATAAAACTGCAACATTTGAAGCACTGGCAATGATGACTCCTTTAATACTACTTTAACTCAGTGGCCATTGTTGTTAAACTGTTCATAATTTCTATTCCTCAGTAATATGACCCAATACTTCATGTTACCTTGTGTATTATGAGTAAGGTTATATAAATAAAACAGCAAGATAATTCTGAAAATTTCTTGCCTCAATTCCAAGGGTAAAGACAGCTATGAGTTACTAGAGATACTAAGAATTACTAGAATAACTAATAGTTACTAGAGATAGTAAGAATATCTTAAGTTTCATAACTGGTTAAGATGTTTTAAAAATTAAATATAAAATTATGATCTATTGGATTCTAAAGGTATAGTCTGAAAGGTCATGTCATTTGGACTATGCTTTGTTAGTAAAGCAAAAAAAAAAACCCTAATATTAAACAAGAACTTAAATTTTCATATACCTGTGATTGCTTCTTTTCACTTCTTTCACACTTTTCTTGCTCTTCCTCTAAAGCCACTGGTAAGGTTTGTTCTGTTGACAAATTCATTGATTTAGTTCAAATGAACTAAGAAGAGTTAGATAAAGACTATAATCTTTATAAAAATAAATAGAGAATAACATTTCTTTGTATTTTATATTTTGAGAGTTTGAATGAAACAATGTTTACTGAAATATTTACTTCTGTAAGAAATACTTCTAATTATCCAAAACTTCAACAAACCACTTGGGGAGACACCAGATATCACCAGATTCAAGCCATGCAAAATCTCAGGGTCACTCACAAATTGTTCCACCCAACATAAGTCAACAAAACTGTTGGAAACAAAACAGAAATTTGAAATACAGTCAAAATATACAATGTAATGCTTTACTATACTTTGTAACACTATCTTTTTAACAAGACACTAATTGAGTTGGCAGTTACTAATAATTTGCAAAATTATTGTTCTTTATACCTCAATTAGTGTGCACCCGATTTTTTACATCACAAATGTTTTCCCCTGCTATTCTGAAAAATTTATTTTCATCTTTTAAGACTCAGAAAGTAGGCTGGGCATAATAGCTCACATCTGTAATCCCAGCACTTTGGAAGGCCAAAATGGGAGAATTGCTCAAGGCCAAGAGTTTAAGACCAGCCTGGGAGCCATAGGTAACCTTGACTCTACAAAAAATTAGACAGGTATGGTGATATGTTCCTGTTGTCCCCGCTACTCAAGAAGCTTAGATGAGAAGATCCCTCAAGCCCAGGAGTCTGAGGTGTCAGTGAGTCTCAATCATGCCATTGAACTCCAATCCTGGGTGATAGAGTAAGAACTTGCCTCCAAAAAGAGGAAAAAAAAAAAGGCTCAGAATGCTATGTGAAATCTTCCTTGATTCTAGCTATCTTTCTCCACACACACAGGTGTCTGCTTTGTTGGGGTCCCTTAGTACCTTGTCAATTTTTCTAGTGTCACTTTACCACCTGACCTGCACATCATGTCTTTACATGTTGACCCCCTTTGCTGCTAGACGGTAGAGGACAATCTTTTGAATCATCTTTGTATAAACAGTCTTAATTTTGCTAAATAATTACTTATTGAGTTCCTGCTAAGTGTTAGGCACTGGGGAATAAGAAAGGAAAATAGAAGCTGTCAGGGATGGCTTTCCTAAAGATCATCCATGAGCTGAGACTTAGAGAGTGAGGTTAGCCAGATTAAGCGAGGCAGAGGGCAGGAAACGGTGAGCACATGCCAGGCAGCAACAAGAGAGGAAGATAAGCCTCCAAGAGAGTATGCATTTCTCTGCAGAAGAGGAAGGGTGAGGGGGCCATTACCAGCAGCTCAGTAATTCCAGAGAAAAAGGCAGATGGGGAAAGGGATACAGATGGAGATTTGGGCAGAAATCAGTTTCCTTTTCTTTTCTTTTTTGGGACAAGGTTATACTCTGTCTCCCAAACTGGAGGGCAGTGGCATGATCTCAGCTCACTGCAACCCGGCCTCCCAGGTTCAAGTAATTCTCCTGCCTCAGCCTCCTGAGTAGCTGAGATTACAGGCGCGTGCCACTACCACCTGCTAATTTTTGTATTTTATTAGAGATGGGGTTTCACCTTGTTGGCCAGGCTGGTCTTGAACTTCTGACCTCAAATGATCCACTTGCCTCAGCCTCCCAAAGTGCTGGGATCACAGACATGAGCCACCGTGCCCAACCCAGAAGTCAGTTTCTGAAATCCTTATATAAACCTTTAAGATGCTTGGACATTAGGTATTCAGGAGTGGTTCACGGATCTATTTGCATTAGGGATAATTCACTCTAAATACTGCGAGGAGCATAAAATTCTGAGGCATATAAATCAATGAACAAAGATAAAATATAAGGCAATGTTGCAAAGATGATGCAGGCCTGAGGAGATGTTTTCAGAAATATTTAGGATATAGGTATCAGTGGCCATTATAAGAATGAATTTCTATTGAATAAATAAATGTATATATCTGGGTCCCTGGAGAAATATACTCTGCTCATTACTTTATAAATTTTATCAAATGAGAAGTAAAATAATATACATAAACTCTTTCAGTTACTTGTATTTACTTTACACTTTTTCTGTTTCAGTTTTACTGTGCCAAGGAAATGCATTTGGGTTTTGTGGTGGTTGTTGTGGTTGTGGTTGTTTTTGTTTTTTGAGATGGAATTTCACTCTTCCTGCCCAGTCTGAAGTGCAGTGGTGTGATCTCAGCTCATGGCAACCTCTGCCTCCTGGGTTCAAGTGATTCTCCTGCCTCAGCCTCCCAAGTAGCTGGAATTACAGGCATGTGCCACCATGAACAGCTAATTTTGTGTTTTTAGTAGAGATGGGTTTCTCCATGTTGGTCAGGCTGGTCTCAAACTCCCAACCTCAGGTTATCTGCCTGCCTCAGCCTCCCAAAGTGCTGGGATTACAGGCACTAGCCACCGCACCCAGCAACATATGGGGATTTTGTTTTAAAAGTTCTGTTTCCTGGATCTACCAAGCTCATGAGAAAATAGAGCAAACAAGTCATTTGCATAGGTAAGAAACTTTGGATTTATAGCTTGTCCTCACTACTCTAGAAGATTATGCATTCCTTCCCGCCTGAGGACCCGCCTGGCCGTGACTCCCGCCCCTCTCCTCCTCCGAAGAGAGATCGGGGCCACCCCAGGGGTCGTCTGCAGCCACCGGGGACGGGGCTGGGGGTAGGTTCCTGCCCCGGTGCAACCGCCCCTGGGCAGACCGCCTGGCTCGGTCGCAGCCACGGCGACATCTAGCCCCGGTTCTGCGAGGCTGGGCGCGCCAGCCAGCTTGGGAGTCGCCCGGCGCCTGTAGCTGGGCGCCCAGGTGGTGGAGCATGCCCTGGGTGGCCTCTGGATCGCGGGTGCCCCTGGCCTGAGAGCCTGCCAGACCCTGCCCCGGCCCGGCTCCTCCTCTGTCAGAGCTCCAGATCTCTATCCAGGGGCCCTCTGCAGCCACCGGGGATGGGGCTGAGGGCCGGTTCCCGCCCCTGTGCAGCTGCTGCAGGACAGACCGCCTGGCTTGGCCACAGCCACAGGGACATTTGGCCCTGCTTCCGAGATGTGGGGAGTGTGGGCGGGCTCGGGAGTTGCCTGGAGGCTGCTGCCTGCACGCAGAAGGCGGCTGCAGCTCGGGTGCCCAGGCGGGCTGGAGGTGCATGGCCTGGTCGGCCTTGGGATCGCCAGCGCGCCCAGCCTGAGGGCCCCCAGGCCGTGCCTCCCGACCACTCCTCCACCTGAGGCAGATCGGAGCCGTTTGTATGGGCACTCGGCAGTCACCTCGTGTGGGGTTGAGCGGTGGTTCTCAGTTCTCACTCCTGTGCAGCTGCTGCCACAGGGCAGAATACCTGGCTTGGCTGCAGCCACTGGGACACGTGGCCCTGCTTCTGTGATGCTAGGAGCGCGAGCGGGCTCGGGGGTTGCCAGGCAGCTGCTGCCTGCACTCAGAGGGCGATGGCAGCTTGGGCGCCCAGATGGCGGAGCATGGTTTGGGTGGCCTCTGGAATGCGTGTGCGCCAGGCCTGAGGGTCACCCTGGTGGGGCCACATACCCCGGTCTTCCTCTGCTGGAGCCTGGAGCAGCTGGAATGGCCACTATTCCGTCACAGGGGATAGAGTTAAGTTTTCTTATCCCACCCATGCACACAAAAAGGTGACTATTCTGTGAGGTAATAAACGTGTTAATTGACTTCATTCATGCCGCTCTGCATCCACAAGTAAGGCTTTCATAACAATGACACAGAAAATAAATGTTGCTAAGGAGGTGGAGAAGTTGGAGCCCTCATTATCTGGCTGCTAGGAATAGAAAATGATGCCCTTGCTGCGGAAAACAATTTGGTTGTTCCTCACAGAATGAGCATTGGGTGAAAAATGAAATCAAGATGGAAATGTAAAAAATTTCTTTGAACTGGATGACACAACCTATCAAGACCTCTGGGATACAGCAAAGGCACTGCTAAGAGCAAAGTTTGTAGTCCTAAAAACCTACATCAAAAAGTCTGAAAGAGCACAAACAGACAATCTAAGTTCACATCTCAGGGAACTAGAGAAGCAGGAACAAGCCAGACCCAATCCCAGCAAACACAGGAAATAACAAAGATCAGAGCAGAACTAAATGAAATTGACACAACAACAACAACAACAAATACAAAACATAAATAAAACAAAAAGTTGGCTATTTGAAAAGATAAATAAAATTGATAGACCATTAGCAAGATTAACAAAGGAAAGAAGACAGAAAATCCAAATAACCTCACTAAGAAATGAAACAGGGGATATTACAACTGACACCACTGAAATATTAAAGATTATTCAAGGGTACTATGAACTCCTTTTGGCACATAAACTACAAAACATGGAAGAGTTGGATAAATTCCTGGAAAAATACAACTCTCCTAGCTTAAATCAGGAAGAATTAGATACCCCAAGCAGACCAATAAAGCAAGCAGCAAGATTGAAATGGTAATTTTAAAATTACCAGCAAAAAAAAGCGGAGGGCCAGACAGATTCACAGCAGAATTCTACCAGACATTCAAAGAATGTCTTCTTTCATTCAAGGAAGAGATGATACCAATCTTTTCATACTATTCCACAAGACAGAGAAAGAAGAAACCCTTCCTTATTCATTCTATGAAGCCAGCATCACCCTAATACCAAAACCATGGAAGGACATAACCAAAAAAGAAAACTACAGACCAATATCCTTGATGAACGCAGATGCCAAAATCCTTAACAAAATACTATCTAACTGAATCCGACAACATATCAAAAAATAATCCACCATGATCAAGTGGGTTTTATACCAATGATATAGGAGTGGTTTCACAGATGCAAGTCAATAAGTGTGATACACCAAATAAACAGAATTAAAAAAATCTAATATGATTATATCAACAGGTGCAGAAAAAACATTTGACAAAATCTAGCATTGCTTTATGATTAAAGCTCTCAGCAAAATAGGCATACAAGGGACATATCTTAATGTAATAAAAGCCATCTATGACAAACCCACAGCCAACATAATACTGAATGGGGAAACGGTGAAAGCATTCCCTTTGAGAACTGGAACAAGACGAGGAGCCTACTCTCACCACTCCTCTTCAACATAGTACTGGAAATCCTAGCCAGAGCAATCAGACAAAAGAAGGAAATAGAGGAAATCCAAATCGGTAAAGAGGAAATCAAACTGTCACTTGTTGCTGATGATATAATCTTTTGCCTAGAAAACCCTACGGACTCCTCTAGAAACCTCCTAGAACTGATAAAAGAATTCAGCAAAGTTTCCAGATACAAGATTAATGGACACAAATCAGTAGCTCTTCCATACATCAACAGCTACCAAGCAGAGAATCACATCAAGAACTCAACCCCTTTTACAATAGCTGCGACAAACAACAACAACAAAAAAACAAAACTTAGGAATATACCTAGCAAAGGAATCAAAGGACCGCTACAATGAAAATTACAAAACACTACTGAAAGAAATCATAGATGGAGCCAAGCACGGTGGCACATGCCTATAATCCGAGCTACTCGGGAAGCTGAGGCAGGAGAATCGCTTGACCCCGGGAGGCAGAAGTTGTAGTGAGCCGAGATCACACCATTGCACTCCCACCTCAGCGACAAGAGCAAAACTCCCTCTGGAAAAAAAATAAGAAAGAAAAGAAGTCATAGATGACACAAACAAATGGAAATGCATCCCCATGCTCATGGATGGGTAGAACCAATATTGTGAAAATTAACATTCTGTTAAAGGCAATCTACAAATTCAATGCAATCCCCATCTGAATGCCACCATCATTCTTCACAGAATTACAAAAACAATTCTAAAATTAATATGGAACCAAAAGAGAGCCATGTAACCAAACCAAGCCTAAGCAAAAAGAACCTGGAGGTATCACACTACTTGATTTCAAACTGTACAATAAGGCCATAGTTACCAAAACACCAATGTACTGGTTTAAAAATAGGAACATAGACTAATGGAACAGAAGAGAGAACTCAGAAATTAACCCAATTACTTACAGCCAACTGATCTTCGACAAAGTAAACAAAAACATAAAGTGGGGAAAGGACCCCCTTTTCAACACATGATGTTGGGATAATTGGCGAGCCACATGTTGGGGAATAAAACTGGATTCTCATCTCTCATCTTATACAAAAATCTACTCAAGATGGATTAAGAACTTAAATCTAATTCCTGAACTATAAAAATTCTAGAAGATAACACTGGATAAACCCTTCTAGACATTGACGTACGCAAGGATTTCATGACCAAGAACCCAAATGCAAATGCAATAAAAACAAAGATAAATAGCTGGGACTTAATTAAACTAAACAGCTTTTGCATGGCAAAGGGAACAGTCAGCAGAGTAAATGGACAACTCAAAGAGTGGGACCCCTGAACATGACCCTGACCCCTGACCCTGATCCCTAACCCCTGACCCTGACCCCTAACCCCTGACCCTAACCCTAACCCCTAACCCTAACCCTTAACCGTAACCCCTAAGCCTAACCCCTAACCACAACCCTCACCCTCACACTAATCCAACCCTAACCCCTTATCCCTAACCCCTAACCTCTCTTAACCTCTAACTCTAAACGTTGACTCTTAACTCTTAACTCTGACCCCAACGCCTATCTCCAACCCCTAACCCTAAACTTAACCCCTAACCCCTAACCCTAACACCAACCTTAACCTTAGGCTCGTTACTACGTTTGTACTATGTCAATGTTGATTATTATGATCTCTGTCTTAGGACTGCATGGCAGCAAGGGGATTGCGGATCTTATATTAATATTTTTGTATTGAGGCAGTGCATTAGCATTACAGGTGCTTGTTACATGAGCAATGGGAGTGTCATATTTTGGGTGTCATGTCTGCATTAGGAATGCTGCATTTGTCTTCCGAGGCTGCGGTGTGGATCTCGCACTGCGGCCGCCTCGGCTTGGCTGGGGAGAACCTCGGTTGGCAAGATTCAGAGGGGCTTTTGGTTTCCCTTTTCCACACTGAGCCCTTCTAACTGGTCTCTGACCCTGATTATTCAGGGCTGCAAAAGGGAAGGATTTTATTCACCGTCTATGCGGTCCCAAGTTGTCCCAAAGCGAGGCAGTGCCCCAAAGGTCTGTGCTGAGGAGAACGCTGCTCTGCCTTAGCGGTGTCCCCCGGGTCTGTGCTGAGCAGAACGCAGCTCCGCCCTCGCGGTGCCCCCGGCCCGCCTGGGTCTGTGCTGAGGAGAACACTGCTCCACCTTCGCTGTATCTCTGAAGTCTGCGCAGAGGAGAACTCAGCTCCGCCCTGGCGATACTCTCCTTGTCTGTGCTGGGAAGAACGCAGCTCCGCCCTCGCAAAGGCGCACAGCGCCGGAGCAGGCGCAGAGAGGCCCACAGCGCCGGCGAAAGGCGCAGAGAGGCCCACAGCGCCGGCGAAAGGCGCAGAGAGGCCTACAGCGCCGACGCAGGCGCAGAGAGGCCCACAGCGCCGGCGCAGGCGCAGAGAGGCAGAAGGCCCATGAGGGGAAGGTGAGACACCTGGGGCAAAGAAGAAAAAAAAATGCGCCGCGAAGCGGTGTCTGGGTCATCCAGGGAGGAAAGTTTTTTCCCATCAGCCCTTGCGCTGGGCCCCAGGGACCCTGGCATCCCTGGTTCACGCCCAGGGTGTGCCTCAGGCGACTAGGGGTACCCCAACTTGGACAGAAGGCCCATGAGTGGAAGTTGAAGTTTGTGGGAGGAGAGGTGAGGCACCAGGGGCAGAAAAAAAAAAAAAAAAAAGAGGACCGCGTCTCAGAGAAGCGGGGCCTGGGTCCCCCACGGATGAAAGTGCCTTCCCATCAGGCCCTATGCTGGGCCTGGTGGACCCTGGCGACCCTGGTTCGAACCCAGGGTGCGACTCGGGACAGCTTGGGGTACCACAAAGCGAACAAAAGGATCATGAGGGGAAGGTGAGGCACCTGAGGCAGAGAAAAAAATAAACGTTCAGCCGAGAAGCAGTGCCTGGGTCCCCCACGGATGAAAGTGCCATCCCATCAGCCCCTTCGCTGGGCCCTGGGGACCCTGGCGTCCCTGGTTTGACACTGGGGTATGCCTTGGGACAGTAGGGGTACCCCAAGGTGGGCAGAAAGCCCCTAAGGGGAAGGTGAGGCACCTGGGGCAGAGAAAAAAAGAAAAACTTCGCCGCGGAGAAGCACGGCCTGGGTGCCCCACAGACGAAAGTGTCTTCCCATCAGTTCCTGCACTGGGACCCAGGGACCCCAGTGTCCCTCGTTCATGCTCAGGCTGTGCCTCGGCCGCTAAGTGCACCCCAAGGGGGGCTTTGGGGACACAAAGCCCGTGAGGGAAAGGTGAGTTTTGAGGGAGGAGAGGTGAGGCACCTGTCACAGAAAAAGAAAAAAAAGAAACCCGCGCCGCGGAGAGGTGGGGCCTGGGTACCCCAAGGATGAAAGTGCCTTCCCATCAGCCCATGCACTGGGCCCAGGGGAACCTACAGTCCCTGGTTCGAGCTCAGGGAGAGCCTCGGGCCACCAGGGGTACCCCAACGCGGTGGAAAGCCCATGAGAGGAAGGTGAGCTGTGACGGAGGAGAGGTGAGGCACTTGTGGCAGAAAAGAAAAAGAAACCGTGCCACGGAGAAGTGAGGCCTGGGTCTCCCATGGAAAAAAAGTGCCTTCCCATCAGTCCCTGAGCTGGGACCCGTGGAACCAGGCGACCCTGGTTCTAGGCCTGGGTGCACCTCGGGCCCGCTAGGTGTACCCCAAAGCGGGCAGAAGGCCCATGAGGGGAAGGTGAGGTTTGAGGGAAGAGAGGTGAGGCACCTGCGGCAGAAAAAAAAAAAAAACGTGCGGAAGAGGAGCGGGGCCTGGGTCTCCCACAGACGAAAGTGCCTTCTCATCAGACCCTGCGCTGGGCCCCCTGGACTCTGGCGACCCTAGTTCAAGGACCAGAAGAGACTCTGGCATGCTAGGGTACCCTAAGGAAGCCAGAAAGCCCATGATGGGAAGGCGAGATTTAAGGGAGGAGAGGTGAGTAACCTGAGGCAGAAAAAAAAAATATATATATATATATATAGATATATAGATATATATAGATATATATATCTATATATATATATATCAGCACCTCGGAGAAGCCGGGCCTGGGTCCCCACTGATGAAAGTGCCTTCCGATCAGCCCCTGCGCTAGCCCCGAGAACCTGGCGACCCTGATTGGAGACCCGGGAGCACCTCGGGCCTGCTCGTGGTACCCCAAAGCAGGCAGAAGGCCAGTGAGGGGAAGGTGAGGCACCTGGGGCAGAGAAAAAAAACCGCAGCTTTGAGAAGCGGGGCCTGGGTACCCACGGATGAAGGTACCTTCCCATCAGCCCCTGCGTTGGGCCCCGGCGACCCTGGCATCCATGGTTTGAGTCCAGGGAGCGCCTTGGGCCGCTAGCGGTACCCCAAGTCGAGCAGAAAGCCCATGATGGGAAGTTGACATTTGAGGAAGGAGAGGTGAGGAACCTGTGGCAGAAAAAAAAAAAAGAAAACAAGCCGCGCCTAGGAGAAGCTGGGCTTGGATTCCCCAAGGATGTAAATGCCTTCCCATCAGTCCCTGCGCTGGGCCCTGTGGACGCTGGATACCCCGGTTCGAGCGCTGGGTGCGCCTCGGGCCCGCTAGGGGTACCACAAGGCGGGCAGAAATCCCATGAGGGGCAGTTGAGGTTAGAGGAAGGAGAGGTGAGGCACCTGTGGCAGAAAAAAAAAAACTGCACCACAGAGAAACGGAGCCTGGGTCCCCAACGGACGAAAGTGTCTTCCCATCAGCCCTTGCGCTGGGCTCAGGGGACCCTGGCATTCCTGGTTCGAGATCAGGGTGCGCGTCAGGCCACTAGGGGTACCCAAAGCGGGCAGAAGGCCCATGAGGGGAAGGTGACGCACGCGGGGCAGAGAAAAAAAAACAACAACCGTGCCGCGGATAGGCGGGGCCTGGGTCCACCACAGAAGAAACTGTCTTCCCATCAGCCCTTGCACTGCGCCCCGGGGACCCTGGTATCGCTGGCTCGAGCCCAGCGTGCGCCTCGGCCTGCTAGGGGTACCCCAAGACAGACAGAAGGCCCATGAGGGAAAGGTGAGACACCTGGGGCAGAGAACAAAATAAAAAACTGCGCCGCGCAGAAGTGGGGCCTGGGTCCCCCATGGACGAACGTCCCTACCCATAAGCCCTGCACTGGGCCCGGGAGACACTAGCATCCTGGGCTCAAAACAAGGGTGCGCCTCTGGACGGCTAGGGGTACCTCAAGGCGGGCAGAAAGCCCATGACGGGAAAGTGAGGCACCTGGGGAAAAGAAAAAAAAAAACGCCACAGAGAAGCAGAGCCTGGGTCCCCAAGGAAGAACAGGACTTCCCATCAGCCACTGCGCTTGGCCCTGTGGAAGCTGGCTTCCATGGTTCGAGCCCAGGGTGTGCCTCGGGCAGCTAGGGGTAGCCCAAAGCGTGCAGAAGGCACAAGAGGGGAAGGTGAGACACTTGGGGAAGAGAAAAAAAAAAACTCAGCCGCGGAGAAGCGGGGACTGAGTCCCCCACAAGGACGAAAGTGTCTTCCCATCAGGCCTTGCGCTGGGCCTCAGGGACCCTGGAGTCCCTGGTTAGAGCCTACAGTGAAACTCGGGCCTCTAGGTGTACCCCAAAGCAGACAGAGGGCCCATGAGGGGAAGGTGAGATTTGAGGAAGGAGAGGTGAGGCATCTATGGCAGGAAAAAAAAAAAAAACGCGCCACGGAGAAGCAGGGAATGGGTCCCCAACAGACGAAACTGCCTTTCCATCAGGCCCTCAGGGTTTGAGACAGAATGAGGAGTGACTAATGTCTACAGGGTTTTTCTCTGGTCGGGGGTGATAAGACGTTCTACAATAGACTGCGAATTAAAATTGAATGTGCACAACCACAGGTATACTAAAAGCCACTCAATTCATGACTTTTAATGGGGGAATCTTATGTGGCACACTCCCATGGAGATCACGGCAGACATTGTGAGAGAGAAAAAGGTGAGTAAATATCTGAATAGGAGGCAGAAACAGAGAGAATGAAAAGTCCTGTGAATGGAAGGGAGAGGGAAAAGGGAAAATGGTCCTATTTACAAATGACAGATGTGAAACAGGGGTTCACATCAACAGTGTCACTGCCAGGAAGGAGGGTCATGCTAGCCACGTCACCGGTAGTGTGGCCCGCAGGGACGCCGACCTGCTGGAGCGTCGTGCCAGCATGGGCTCTGGCAGCCACGTGGGCCAGCAGGAGGGTCCCGCTGCACAGCTGTGGGGTGAGGATAGACTGGGTGGTGATATCGGCCATTACAGGGGCCTTTTCTGCTGGCAAGAGTGTGACAGTAGCAAGTAGATGGACAGGCCTGCGTGAGAGGACGGAATGCAGGAGGGGCCCTTGTGCGGCTGGGTGTGGGGCCCAAACCGGAAATGTGGAGAAATGGCCAGGTAACTGTGTCATGTGGGCTAATAGATTGGCAACGGCTTCGAACTGAAGGACAATAACGGGGAGTAGCTGTCAGGCCCTGGGAGTGTCTGAGTGTAAGTGGAGATGGGTTTCGGGTCACTGAGGGATGCGTGGGAGCCATCCCTATATAGGTACAGGTCATAGGAAGATAGTCTCGTGAGGCCTGTGAGTGTCCAGGGTTGTCCTGGGTGCCTGGGGCTGACTGTGGCAGAAATGTGGGGAAGGCTGGAGAGAAGCTGGGAGACCCAGGAGAGTCCCTGAAGGCAGGGGGTGAAGACGTGAAAGAAATGGGGGAGGGTTGCAGTAAGGTCCGTGAGTTTGTAGGTGATTCCTGGGTGCGGGAAGCTGACTCCAGGTGAAATCTGGAGATGGTTGGAGAGTAGCTGAGAGAGACAGAAGAGTACCTGAGGGAGGGGGGTGAGAACATGAGGGAGACTGGGGAGTAAGTCAGTGAAATTCGTGAGTTCGGTGGTGTATCGTGGGTGCCTGGAACTGACTCCAGCTGGAATCTAGCGAAGTTTTGAGAGTAGCTGAAAGAGACACAAGAGTCCCTGTGGGCTGAGGGCAAAGACCTGAGAGAGACCAGGGAGGACCTCAGTGAAGTCTGTGCGTCTGTAGGTGATTCCGAAATGTGGGAGGCTGGCTCCCGCTGTAATCTGGGCGTGGTGGGAGAGTAGCTGGGACAGACAGGAGAGTCCCAGGGGGCTGGGGGTGAAGACATGACAGAGACTGGGGAGTAACTCAGCGAAACTGCTGAGTTTGGTGGTGATACCTGGGTGCCTGGAACTGACTCCCGCTGAAATCTGGGCATGGTTGGAGAGTAGCTGGGACACACAGGAGAGTCCCTGAGGGCTGGGGGTGAAGACATGAGAGAGACCGGGGAGTACCTCAGTGAAACTGGTGAGTTTGGTGGTGACTCCGGGGTGCCTGGAACTGACTCCAGCTGAAATGTGTGCGTGGTTGGAGAGTAGCTGGGACAGACAGGAGAGTCCCTGAGGGCTGGTGAAGACATGAGAGAGACTGGAGAGTAAGTGAGTGAAATTGGTGAGTTTGGTGCTGATTCCTGGGTGCCTGGAACTGACTCCCTCTGAAGTGTGGGCGTGGTTGGAGAGTAGCTGGGACACACAGGAGAGTCCCTGAGGGTTGGAGATAAAGACGTGCTAGAGACTGAGGAGTAATTGAGTGAAATTGGTGAGTTTGGTGGTGATTCTGGGGTGCCTGGAACTGACTCCAGCTGAAATGTGGGCGTGGTTGGAGAGTAGCTGGGACTGACGGGAGAGTCCCTGAGAGTTGGAGATAAAGACGTGCTAGAGACTGGGGGGTAACTCAGTGAAAGTGGTGGGCTTGGTGGTGATCCCTGGGTTCCTGGAACTGACCCGCGCTGAAATGTGGGCGTGGTTGGAGAGTAGCTGGGACAGACTGGAGGGTCCGTAAGGGCTGGGGGTGAAGACGTGAGAGAGACTGGCGAGGATCTCACTGAGGTCTGTGAGTTTGTAGGTGTTTCTGGGGTGTGGGGTAGAGACTCCCGCTGAAATCTGGGCGTAGTTGGAGAGTAGCTGGGACAGACAGGAGAGTCATGGGTGGCTGGGGGTGAGCTGCTGGATGATGGCAGTAAGAACATATGGTATATTATTGATGAATGAGGTGACTGTGAAGAATCTCCAGAGGAGGACACGGGAGAACACAATGACATGAGTGACTGTCCTGCTTGGTTAGGAAAGGGAAACGTAAAGTTGTGGAATTCTGTTGATGATGGATGTGAGAGTGGTGAAGCCCTGCGGGGTGATGTAGAGTACTTCCACATCCCTGGTGAGGAGCTGCCCCTTGGGTCTGAGTTTCTGGGAGGGGAGAGGGAGAAGCTGGGTGAGGCAGGCATGAATCTTGAGGAGTCAGGGCTGGGGGACCGCTCATATTCTCCCGAGACGTGTGAGTCTCTGGGGGACTCCTGGGTGCATGGGGCTGACTCCCGCAGGAACCTGGGGATGGCTGGAGAGTAACTGGGAGCCACAGGAGAGTCCCTGAGGCCTGGGGGTGAAGAGATGAAAGACACAGTGGTGGAGCACCGTGAGGCTCGTGAGTTTGTAGGTGATTCCCGGGTGTGGGGGGCTGACTCCAGCTGAAATCTGGGGTTGTTTGGAGAGTAGCTGGGACACACAGGAGATCCCTCGAGAGCTGGGGGTGGGCTGCTGGATGATGGCAGTAAGAACATGTGGTATATTGTTGATGAACGTGGGGACTCTGAGGAATCCTCAGAGGAGGACACGGGAGAGCCCAGTGGCTTCATTGATTGCCCAACACGGTGAGGACAGGGCAATGGGATCTTGTGGGATTCTGGTGATGACAGAGGTGAGTGTGGTGAAGCCCTAGGGGATGGTGAATGGTAGCTCCGGATCCCTGGTGAGGAGCTTCCCCTGAAGCCTGAGTTTCTGAGAGGGGAGAGGGAGAAGCTGCGTGAGGCTCGCATGGACCTTGAGGAGTCTGGGCAGGGGGACCGTTCATAAGAAGAGCCAGACAAGACCCTACTGTTCTTAGGTGCAGACATGATTAGGAAACCTGCAGCTCCCTGGGGCCCCTACTAATTTTCTAACTCGCAGAAGGAAGGAGTGTGTGTGCGTGTGTGTGTGTGTGCGGTGTGAGGTATGTGCCCCTTAAGAAAATGGAAATCAACCAACCAATGAGACAGACAGACAGACAGACAGACAGACAGACAGACAGAGATAAACTTGCCCAAGTGTTCTGTCCTGTCCTCTCAATCCGCTTCCAATTCGCAAGACGAAGTGAGCTCCAGGTTCACGCAGAGTCCGCCATAGGCTCTGGCCGCTGATCCGCTCCACGAAGATCTGAGTACAGGCCAGCCAGGGTGGGTTTAAATAGCCTCGGGCGCAGACTAGCAGCGGAAAGGGCGGAGCTTCACTCCTCCTTTCCATCAGTCACCCCCAACTTTCCCAGGCTACACCTCGTAGGAAATTGTTCTCCTGCTTTGATTTCATGCGCCACCTTTGGGACAATCTAAGAACTTACAAGTTTTCTTGGCCAGATATATTAGGAATTGTATGCACTGAAACACTGAAAACCAACTAGTGGTTCTGTGGTTCCCACGTTGTGGTTTTGACACCAGCAGCATCCGTGCCACAGTCAAACCCCGGAGATCCACAGATCTCCGTTGTAACAAGACCTGAAGAACTGATCTAATGGCTTTAGTACAGTGCATGATTATGTGAGATGTTTTGAGACAGAGTAGTACATTTGTGAATGAAGTTTTTTCACTTAGTAGGAACCACTGTGTGTGGAAAAGTGAGAAAATTGCTTTCTGCTGTAGAGTCTGGCATTCATTGTAGACTTAAGCTTATTTTTCTGTGAGCAAATCTTATTCAATAAAATACTACTCTTTATACTAAAAAACAAAAACAGTGGTGATGTGTGGTCATTATGCTCAGCAAACTAATCCAGGGAAAGAAAACCAAACGCCACATTCTCACTTATAATGAGAGCTGAAAAATGAGATCACGTGGACACAGGAAGGGGAACAACACTCACTGGGGCCTTTCGGGAGGCAGAGCGTTAAGAAAAACAGCTACTGCATGCTGGGCTTAATACCTAGGTGATGGGTTGACAGGTGCAGCGAACCACCATGGCACACGTTTACCTTAGTAACAAATCTGCACATCCTGCACATATACCCCAGAACTTAGAAACGAAACGAAACAAAAGAAAACGAAAAAGCAATAGCAAAACGCTAAAGGCAAAATAAAGTTTCAAACTCAGAACGTGACAGACCAATGTTTGGTTCAAATCATGGTTCTCAACCCAGGTGCCATAAGGCCAGGATAAAGAATTTGATTACATATTGTAAATAAGACATGCAGCAAATGACCAGAAAGATTATTCTCAACATATGTGTGTCTTCTAATTCAATGGTGACGCTATCTACCGGGACATAGCTTTAGATTCCAAAGGGCCGAGTCCCGCCAGACAGGCCTCCCACACTAATAACAATGGGAAGCCCCACGTTGTTTTACCTGTGCTTCTCAGCAACTGGCTATAAATCAGGTTGCCACCACTCCCAGATTTAGTTGCATTCATTGGCTGGAAGAGCTCACAGCACGCAGGGAAACACTTACATTTGCCGTTGTATTTTAGCGGACTTTGCCAAAAGTTCAGAAATAAATGCGGGGCCCGGCGTGTGGGGAGGGGTGCACTACCTTCCAGGAAGTGTTATCCACAAGCTCTCTGAACCCAGTCCTTTTGGGTTTTTATGGAGACCTCATTCTGTAGGCATGACGGGTTAAACCATAGGCTATTGGTGATCAACTCCACCTGAGGCTCTCAACCCTCCCTGGAAATTGGGGTTGAGGCTTTGCCATTCTCAGTCTGACTAAAAGAATTTACCCAAACGGAATTTTAAAACAGATGAGCATAACTGGAATCTTAATTAGATGATTGGATTATCTGGAGCCACACCTTGATATTCCTAACCCGAGCACCCTCATCCAACGAATGCTCCACGCAACTGGCTCCCAAGTCTCTACGTGGTTCCAGAGCAAAAGAATGTTTATACAACGCATATCTCCACCTTTTCTACAAAGTCTTTTCCCTTACACGGAAAGACTTCTTAAACTGCCATGCATCCGGATCAGGGGGAGGTATTGTTACACCGCAGATCTGTGGATCTCCGGGGTTTGATTGTGGCAAGGATGCTGCTGGTGTCAAAACCACAACGTGGGAACCACAGAACCACTAGTTGGTTTTCAGTGTTTCAGTGCATACAATTCCTAATATATCTGGCCAAGAAAACTTGTAAGTTCTTAGATTGTCCCAAAGGTGGCGCATGAAATCAAAGCAGGAGAACAGTTTCCTACGAGGTGTAGCCTGGGAAAGTTGGGGGTGACTGATGGAAAGGAGGAGTGAAGCTCCGCCCTTTCCGCTGCTAGGCTGCGCCCGAGGCTATTTAAACCCACCCTGGCTGGCCTGTACTCAGATCTTCGCGGAGCGGATCAGCGGCTGGAGCGGTTGGCGGACTCTGCGTTGACTTGGAGCTCACAGCGTCTTGCGACTTGGAAGCGGATTCAGAGGACAGGACAGAACACTTGGGCAAGTGAATCTCTGTCTGTCTGTCTGTCTGTCTGTCTGTCTGTCTCATTGGTTGGTTGATTTCCATTTTCTTAAGGGGCACATACCTCACACCGCACACACACACACACACACGCACACACACTCCTTCCTTCTGCGAGTTAGAAAATTAGTAGGGGCCCCTGGGAGCTGCAGGTTTCCTAATCATGTCTGCACCTAAGAACAGTAGGGTCTTGTCCGGCTCTTCTTATGAACGGTCCCCCAGCACGGACTCCCCAAGGTCCATGCGAGCCTCACCCAGCTTCTCCCTCTCCCCTCTCAGAAACTCAGGCTTCAGGGGAAGCTCCTCACCAGGGATCCGGAGCTACCATTCACCATCCCCTAGGGCTTCACCACACTCACCTCTGTCATCACCAGAATCCCACAAGCTCCCATTTCCCTGTCCTCACCGTGATGGGCAATCAATGAAGCCATTGGGCTCTCCCGTGTCCTCCTCTGAGGATTCCTCAGAGTCCCCACGTTCATCAATAATATACCACATGTTCTTACTGCCATCACCCAGCAGCTCACCCCCAGCTCTCGGGGGATCTCCTGTGTCTCCCAGCTACTCTCCAAACAACCCCAGATTTCAGCTGGAGTCAGCCCCCCACACCCGGGAATCACCTACAAACTCACGAGCCTCACGGTGCTCCACCCCTGTGTCTTTCATCTCTTCACCCCCAGGCCTCAGGGACTCTCCTGTGGCTCCCAGTTACTCTCCAGCCATCCCCAGGTTCCTGCGGGAGTCAGCCCCATGCACCCAGGAGTCCCCCAGAGACTCACACGTCTCGGGAGAATATGAGCGGTCCCCCAGCCCTGACTCCTCAAGATTCATGCCTGCCTCACCCAGCTTCTCCCTCTCCCCTCCCAGAAACTCAGACCCAAGGGGCAGCTCCTCACCAGGGATGTGGAAGTACTCTACATCACCCCGCAGGGCTTCACCACTCTCACATCCATCATCAACAGAATTCCACAACTTTACGTTTCCCTTTCCTAACCAAGCAGGACAGTCACTCATGTCATTGTGTTCTCCCGTGTCCTCCTCTGGAGATTCTTCACAGTCACCTCATTCATCAATAATATACCATATGTTCTTACTGCCATCATCCAGCAGCTCACCCCCAGCCACCCATGACTCTCCTGTCTGTCCCAGCTACTCTCCAACTACGCCCAGATTTCAGCGGGAGTCTCTACCCCACACCCCAGAAACACCTACAAACTCACAGACCTCAGTGAGATCCTCGCCAGTCTCTCTCACGTCTTCACCCCCAGCCCTTACGGACCCTCCAGTCTGTCCCAGCTACTCTCCAACCACGCCCACATTTCAGCGCGGGTCAGTTCCAGGAACCCGGGGGTCACCACCAAGCCCACCACTTTCACTGAGTTACTCCCCAGTCTCTAGCACGTCTTTATCTCCAACCCTCAGGGACTCGCCTGTCTGTCCCAGCTACTCTCCAAACACGCCCACACTTCAGCGGGAGTCCGTTGCAGGCACCCAGAAATCACCACCAAACTCACCAATTTCACTGCGTTACTCCCCAGTCTCTCTCATGTCTTCACCATCCCTCAGGGACTCTCCCGTCTGTCCCAGCTACTCTCCAACCACGCCCACATTTCAGCTGCAGTCAGCTCCAGGCACCCCGGAATCACCACCAAACTCCCCAATTTCACTCAGTTACTCCTCACTCTCTAGCACGTCTTTATCTCCAACCCTCAGGGACTCTCCTGTGTGTCCCAGCTACTCTCCAACCACGCCCACACTTCAGCGGGAGTCAGTTCCAGGCACCCAGGAAGCACCACCAAACTCACCAATTTCACTCACTTACTCTCCAGTCTCTCTCATGTCTTCACCAGCCCTCAGGGACTCTCCTGTCTGTCCCAGCTACTCTCCAACCACGCACACATTTCAGCTGGAGTCAGTCCCAGGCACCCCGGAGTCACCACCAAACTCACCAGTTTCACTGAGGTACTCCCCGGTCTCTCTCATGTCTTCACCCCCAGCCCTCAGGGACTCTCCTGTGTGTCCCAGCTACTCTCCAACCATGCCCAGATTTCAGCGGGAGTCAGTTCCAGGCACCCAGGTATCACCACCAAACTCAGCAGTTTCGCTGAGTTACTCCCCAGTCTCTGTCATGTCTTCACCCCCAGCCCCCTGGGACTCTCCTGTCTGTCCCAGCTACTCTCCCACCACGCCCAGATTTCAGCGGCACTCAGCCTCCCACACTCCGGAATCACCTACAGACTCACAGACTTCACTGAGGTCCTCCCTGGTCTCTCTCAGGTCTTTGCCCTCAGCCCACAGGGACTCCTGTGTCTCTTTCAGCTACTCTCAAAACTTCGCTAGATTCCAGCTGGAGTCAGTTCCAGGCACCCACGATACACCACCGAACTCACGAATTTCACTGACTTACTCCCCAGTCTCCCTCATGTTCTCACCCCCAGCCCTCAAGGACTCTTCTGTCTCTCTCAGCTACCCTCCGACCATCTCCAGATTTCACCTGGAGTCAGCTTCCCGCACCCAGGAATCACCTACAAACTCACGGACCTTACTGCAACCCTCCCCCATTTCTTTCACCTCTTCACCCCCTGCCTTCAGGGACTCTCCTGGGTCTCCCAGCTTCTCTCCAGCCTTCCCCAGATTTCTGCCACAGTCAGCCCCAGGCACCCAGGACAACCCTAGACACTCACAGGCCTCACGAGACTATCTCCCTATGACCTGTACCTATACAGGGATGGCTCCCACGCATCCCTCAGTGACCCCAAACCCATCTCCACTTACACTCAGACACTCCCAGGGCCTGACAGCTACTCCCCGTTATTGTCCTTCAGTTCGAAGCCCTGGCCAATCTACTAGCCCACATGACGCAGTTACCTGGCCATTTCTCCACGGTTCCCGTGAGGGCCCCACACCCAGCCGCACAAGAGCCCCTCCTGCATTCCGTCCTCACACGCAGGCTTGTCCATCTACTTGCTACTGTCACACTCTTGCCAGCAGAAGAGGCCCCTGTAATGGCCGATATCACCACCCAGTCTATCCTCACCCCACAGCTGTGCAGCGGGACCCTCCTGCTGGCCCACGTGGCTGCCAGAGCCCATGCTGGCACGACGCTCCAGCAGGTCGGCGTCCCTGCGGGCCACACTACCGGTGACATGGCTAGCATGACCCTCCTTCCTGGCAGTGACACTGTTGATGTGAACCCCGGTTTCACATCTGTCATTTGTAAATAGGACCATTTTCCCTTTTCGCTCTCCCTTCCATTCACAGGGCTTCTCATTCTCTCTCTTTCTGCCTCCGTTTCAGATATTTACTCACCTTTTTCTCTCTCACTATGTCTGCCGTGGTCTCCATGAGAGTGCGCCACAGAAGATTCCCCCATTAAAAGTCATGAATTGAGTGGCTTTTAGTATACCTGTGGTGGTGCACATTCAATTTTAATTCGCAATCCATTGTAGAACGTCTTATCACCCCCGACCAGAGAAAAACCCTGTAGACATTAGTCACTCCTCATTCTGTCTCAAACCCTCTCCCTGACCCTCAGCCCTAGGTAGCAACTACCTAGTGCGATCAATCCCATATGCATAGATTTCCATATTGTGGACATTTCCTATCAACGGAATTGCACAATAGGTGAGCTGTTATGACTGACACAACACGTAGCACAATATTTTCAAGATTCATCCACATTGTAGGCTTACCCACAGGGGGAAACCATTTTTTGGGGGGTTTTAGTAACACCGGGTGTTTTCTCCTTCCTTTCGTCCTTCTTTCCTTCCTTCCTTCCTTCCTTCCTTCCTTCCTTCCTTCCTCCTATTTCTCTCTTACTCCTTCTGCCCTCTCTCTTTCATATGCCTTAGGTGCATCCCACATTCTGCGTTTTTTGGGAGAAATCCTCGACAGGTGCAGGAAAATTGTGTTATTGTAACTATTTACCGCTATCTCTCTTTCACGGCTCTCCATCAGTTGTGAACATCTATTGGTTTATCCCAAGTCACTAAGCATATTCTTATTAGGTACACCTGTTTTTCCTTATACAGCTGTTTCTGGAGTATAGGGTCGCATACTCATAAACCCACTGTAACTCAGAAACGCATCTAATATTCCAATAATCCCATCATAACGTTGAAAAATCATAAATCAAACCACCGTAAGTCACGGTGTGTCCGTGGATATGGGCGTCATCAATTCCATTGTATTCAGTAATGCTGTACACCATTAACAATGGCAGACTGATTGGGAGTGGATATTGATAGCATTATAAGTGTCAGTTATTAGAGGGATACTTCTTTAACCTGACTGAAGAACTGATCTAATGGCTTTAGTACAGTGCATGATTATGTGAGATGTTTTGAGACAGAGTAGTACATTTGTGAATGAAGTTTTTTCACTTAGTAGGAACCATTGTGTGTGGAAAAGTGAGAAAATTGCTTTCTGCTGTAGAGTCTGGCATTCATTGTAGACTTAAGCTTATTTTTCTGTGAGCAAATCTTATTCAATAAAATACTACTCTTTATACTAAAAAACAGAAACAGTGGTGATGTGTGGTCATTATGCTCAGCAAACTAATCCAGGGAAAGAAAACCAAACGCCACATTCTCACTTATAATGAGAGCTGAAAAATGAGATCACATGGACACAGGAAGGGGAACAACACTCACTGGGGCCTTTCGGGAGGCAGAGCGTTAAGAAAAACAGCTACTGCATGCTGGGCTTAATACCTAGGTGATGGGTTGACAGGTGCAGCGAACCACCATGGCACACGTTTACCTTAGTAACAAATCTGCACATCCTGCACATATACCCCAGAACTTAGAAACGAAACGAAACAAAAGAAAACGAAAAAGCAATAGCAAAACGCTAAAGGCAAAATAAAGTTTCAAACTCAGAACGTGACAGACCAATGTTTGGTTCAAATCATGGTTCTCAACCCAGGTGCCATAAGGCCAGGATAAAGAATTTGATTACATATTGTAAATAAGACATGCAGCAAATGACCAGAAAGATTATTCTCAACATATGTGTGTCTTCTAATTCAATGGTGACGCTATCTACCGGGACATAGCTTTAGATTCCAAAGGGCCGAGTCCCGCCAGACAGGCCTCCCACACTAATAACAATGGGAAGCCCCACGTTGTTTTACCTGTGCTTCTCAGCAACTGGCTATAAATCAGGTTGCCACCACTCCCAGATTTAGTTGCATTCATTGGCTGGAAGAGCTCACAGCACGCAGGGAAACACTTACATTTGCCGTTGTATTTTAGCGGACTTTGCCAAAAGTTCAGAAATAAATGCGGGGCCCGGCGTGTGGGGAGGGGTGCACTACCTTCCAGGAAGTGTTATCCACAAGCTCTCTGAACCCAGTCCTTTTGGGTTTTTATGGAGACCTCATTCTATAGGCATGACGGGTTAAACCATAGGCTATTGGTGATCAACTCCACCTGAGGCTCTCAACCCTCCCTGGAAATTGGGGTTGAGGCTTTGCCATTCTCAGTCTGACTAAAAGAATTTACCCAAACGGAATTTTAAAACAGATGAGCATAACTGGAATCTTAATTAGATGATTGGATTATCTGGAGCCACACCTTGATATTCCTAACCCGAGCACCCTCATCCAACGAATGCTCCACGCAACTGGCTCCCAAGTCTCTACGTGGTTCCAGAGCAAAAGAATGTTTATACAACGCATATCTCCACCTTTTCTACAAAGTCTTTTCCCTTACACGGAAAGACTTCTTAAACTGCCATGCATCCGGATCAGGGGGAGGTATTGTTACACCGCAGATCTGTGGATCTCCGGGGTTTGATTGTGGCAAGGATGCTGCTGGTGTCAAAACCACAACGTGGGAACCACAGAACCACTAGTTGGTTTTCAGTGTTTCAGTGCATACAATTCCTAATATATCTGGCCAAGAAAACTTGTAAGTTCTTAGATTGTCCCAAAGGTGGCGCATGAAATCAAAGCAGGAGAACAGTTTCCTACGAGGTGTAGCCTGGGAAAGTTGGGGGTGACTGATGGAAAGGAGGAGTGAAGCTCCGCCCTTTCCGCTGCTAGGCTGCGCCCGAGGCTATTTAAACCCACCCTGGCTGGCCTGTACTCAGATCTTCGCGGAGCGGATCAGCGGCTGGAGCGGTTGGCGGACTCTGCGTTGACTTGGAGCTCACAGCGTCTTGCGACTTGGAAGCGGATTCAGAGGACAGGACAGAACACTTGGGCAAGTGAATCTCTGTCTGTCTGTCTGTCTGTCTGTCTGTCTGTCTCATTGGTTGGTTGATTTCCATTTTCTTAAGGGGCACATACCTCACACCGCACACACACACACACACGCACACACACTCCTTCCTTCTGCGAGTTAGAAAATTAGTAGGGGCCCCTGGGAGCTGCAGGTTTCCTAATCATGTCTGCACCTAAGAACAGTAGGGTCTTGTCCGGCTCTTCTTATGAACGGTCCCCCAGCACGGACTCCCCAAGGTCCATGCGAGCCTCACCCAGCTTCTCCCTCTCCCCTCTCAGAAACTCAGGCTTCAGGGGAAGCTCCTCACCAGGGATCCGGAGCTACCATTCACCATCCCCTAGGGCTTCACCACACTCACCTCTGTCATCACCAGAATCCCACAAGCTCCCATTTCCCTGTCCTCACCGTGATGGGCAATCAATGAAGCCATTGGGCTCTCCCGTGTCCTCCTCTGAGGATTCCTCAGAGTCCCCACGTTCATCAATAATATACCACATGTTCTTACTGCCATCACCCAGCAGCTCACCCCCAGCTCTCGGGGGATCTCCTGTGTCTCCCAGCTACTCTCCAAACAACCCCAGATTTCAGCTGGAGTCAGCCCCCCACACCCGGGAATCACCTACAAACTCACGAGCCTCACGGTGCTCCACCCCTGTGTCTTTCATCTCTTCACCCCCAGGCCTCAGGGACTCTCCTGTGGCTCCCAGTTACTCTCCAGCCATCCCCAGGTTCCTGCGGGAGTCAGCCCCATGCACCCAGGAGTCCCCCAGAGACTCACACGTCTCGGGAGAATATGAGCGGTCCCCCAGCCCTGACTCCTCAAGATTCATGCCTGCCTCACCCAGCTTCTCCCTCTCCCCTCCCAGAAACTCAGACCCAAGGGGCAGCTCCTCACCAGGGATGTGGAAGTACTCTACATCACCCCGCAGGGCTTCACCACTCTCACATCCATCATCAACAGAATTCCACAACTTTACGTTTCCCTTTCCTAACCAAGCAGGACAGTCACTCATGTCATTGTGTTCTCCCGTGTCCTCCTCTGGAGATTCTTCACAGTCACCTCATTCATCAATAATATACCATATGTTCTTACTGCCATCATCCAGCAGCTCACCCCCAGCCACCCATGACTCTCCTGTCTGTCCCAGCTACTCTCCAACTACGCCCAGATTTCAGCGGGAGTCTCTACCCCACACCCCAGAAACACCTACAAACTCACAGACCTCAGTGAGATCCTCGCCAGTCTCTCTCACGTCTTCACCCCCAGCCCTTACGGACCCTCCAGTCTGTCCCAGCTACTCTCCAACCACGCCCACATTTCAGCGCGGGTCAGTTCCAGGAACCCGGGGGTCACCACCAAGCCCACCACTTTCACTGAGTTACTCCCCAGTCTCTAGCACGTCTTTATCTCCAACCCTCAGGGACTCGCCTGTCTGTCCCAGCTACTCTCCAAACACGCCCACACTTCAGCGGGAGTCCGTTGCAGGCACCCAGAAATCACCACCAAACTCACCAATTTCACTGCGTTACTCCCCAGTCTCTCTCATGTCTTCACCATCCCTCAGGGACTCTCCCGTCTGTCCCAGCTACTCTCCAACCACGCCCACATTTCAGCTGCAGTCAGCTCCAGGCACCCCGGAATCACCACCAAACTCCCCAATTTCACTCAGTTACTCCTCACTCTCTAGCACGTCTTTATCTCCAACCCTCAGGGACTCTCCTGTGTGTCCCAGCTACTCTCCAACCACGCCCACACTTCAGCGGGAGTCAGTTCCAGGCACCCAGGAAGCACCACCAAACTCACCAATTTCACTCACTTACTCTCCAGTCTCTCTCATGTCTTCACCAGCCCTCAGGGACTCTCCTGTCTGTCCCAGCTACTCTCCAACCACGCACACATTTCAGCTGGAGTCAGTCCCAGGCACCCCGGAGTCACCACCAAACTCACCAGTTTCACTGAGGTACTCCCCGGTCTCTCTCATGTCTTCACCCCCAGCCCTCAGGGACTCTCCTGTGTGTCCCAGCTACTCTCCAACCATGCCCAGATTTCAGCGGGAGTCAGTTCCAGGCACCCAGGTATCACCACCAAACTCAGCAGTTTCGCTGAGTTACTCCCCAGTCTCTGTCATGTCTTCACCCCCAGCCCCCTGGGACTCTCCTGTCTGTCCCAGCTACTCTCCCACCACGCCCAGATTTCAGCGGCACTCAGCCTCCCACACTCCGGAATCACCTACAGACTCACAGACTTCACTGAGGTCCTCCCTGGTCTCTCTCAGGTCTTTGCCCTCAGCCCACAGGGACTCCTGTGTCTCTTTCAGCTACTCTCAAAACTTCGCTAGATTCCAGCTGGAGTCAGTTCCAGGCACCCACGATACACCACCGAACTCACGAATTTCACTGACTTACTCCCCAGTCTCCCTCATGTTCTCACCCCCAGCCCTCAAGGACTCTTCTGTCTCTCTCAGCTACACTCCGACCATCTCCAGATTTCACCTGGAGTCAGCTTCCCGCACCCAGGAATCACCTACAAACTCACGGACCTTACTGCAACCCTCCCCCATTTCTTTCACCTCTTCACCCCCTGCCTTCAGGGACTCTCCTGGGTCTCCCAGCTTCTCTCCAGCCTTCCCCAGATTTCTGCCACAGTCAGCCCCAGGCACCCAGGACAACCCTAGACACTCACAGGCCTCACGAGACTATCTCCCTATGACCTGTACCTATACAGGGATGGCTCCCACGCATCCCTCAGTGACCCCAAACCCATCTCCACTTACACTCAGACACTCCCAGGGCCTGACAGCTACTCCCCGTTATTGTCCTTCAGTTCGAAGCCCTGGCCAATCTACTAGCCCACATGACGCAGTTACCTGGCCATTTCTCCACGGTTCCCGTGAGGGCCCCACACCCAGCCGCACAAGAGCCCCTCCTGCATTCCGTCCTCACACGCAGGCTTGTCCATCTACTTGCTACTGTCACACTCTTGCCAGCAGAAGAGGCCCCTGTAATGGCCGATATCACCACCCAGTCTATCCTCACCCCACAGCTGTGCAGCGGGACCCTCCTGCTGGCCCACGTGGCTGCCAGAGCCCATGCTGGCACGACGCTCCAGCAGGTCGGCGTCCCTGCGGGCCACACTACCGGTGACATGGCTAGCATGACCCTCCTTCCTGGCAGTGACACTGTTGATGTGAACCCCGGTTTCACATCTGTCATTTGTAAATAGGACCATTTTCCCTTTTCGCTCTCCCTTCCATTCACAGGGCTTCTCATTCTCTCTCTTTCTGCCTCCGTTTCAGATATTTACTCACCTTTTTCTCTCTCACTATGTCTGCCGTGGTCTCCATGAGAGTGCGCCACAGAAGATTCCCCCATTAAAAGTCATGAATTGAGTGGCTTTTAGTATACCTGTGGTGGTGCACATTCAATTTTAATTCGCAATCCATTGTAGAACGTCTTATCACCCCCGACCAGAGAAAAACCCTGTAGACATTAGTCACTCCTCATTCTGTCTCAAACCCTCTCCCTGACCCTCAGCCCTAGGTAGCAACTACCTAGTGCGATCAATCCCATATGCATAGATTTCCATATTGTGGACATTTCCTATCAACGGAATTGCACAATAGGTGAGCTGTTATGACTGACACAACACGTAGCACAATATTTTCAAGATTCATCCACATTGTAGGCTTACCCACAGGGGGAAACCATTTTTTGGGGGGTTTTAGTAACACCGGGTGTTTTCTCCTTCCTTTCGTCCTTCTTTCCTTCCTTCCTTCCTTCCTTCCTTCCTTCCTTCCTTCCTTCCTTCCTCCTATTTCTCTCTTACTCCTTCTGCCCTCTCTCTTTCATATGCCTTAGGTGCATCCCACATTCTGCGTTTTTTGGGAGAAATCCTCGACAGGTGCAGGAAAATTGTGTTATTGTAACTATTTACCGCTATCTCTCTTTCACGGCTCTCCATCAGTTGTGAACATCTATTGGTTTATCCCAAGTCACTAAGCATATTCTTATTAGGTACACCTGTTTTTCCTTATACAGCTGTTTCTGGAGTATAGGGTCGCATACTCATAAACCCACTGTAACTCAGAAACGCATCTAATATTCCAATAATCCCATCATAACGTTGAAAAATCATAAATCAAACCACCGTAAGTCACGGTGTGTCCGTGGATATGGGCGTCATCAATTCCATTGTATTCAGTAATGCTGTACACCATTAACAATGGCAGACTGATTGGGAGTGGATATTGATAGCATTATAAGTGTCAGTTATTAGAGGGATACTTCTTTAACCTGACTGAAGAACTGATCTAATGGCTTTAGTACAGTGCATGATTATGTGAGATGTTTTGAGACAGAGTAGTACATTTGTGAATGAAGTTTTTTCACTTAGTAGGAACCATTGTGTGTGGAAAAGTGAGAAAATTGCTTTCTGCTGTAGAGTCTGGCATTCATTGTAGACTTAAGCTTATTTTTCTGTGAGCAAATCTTATTCAATAAAATACTACTCTTTATACTAAAAAACAGAAACAGTGGTGATGTGTGGTCATTATGCTCAGCAAACTAATCCAGGGAAAGAAAACCAAACGCCACATTCTCACTTATAATGAGAGCTGAAAAATGAGATCACATGGACACAGGAAGGGGAACAACACTCACTGGGGCCTTTCGGGAGGCAGAGCGTTAAGAAAAACAGCTACTGCATGCTGGGCTTAATACCTAGGTGATGGGTTGACAGGTGCAGCGAACCACCATGGCACACGTTTACCTTAGTAACAAATCTGCACATCCTGCACATATACCCCAGAACTTAGAAACGAAACGAAACAAAAGAAAACGAAAAAGCAATAGCAAAACGCTAAAGGCAAAATAAAGTTTCAAACTCAGAACGTGACAGACCAATGTTTGGTTCAAATCATGGTTCTCAACCCAGGTGCCATAAGGCCAGGATAAAGAATTTGATTACATATTGTAAATAAGACATGCAGCAAATGACCAGAAAGATTATTCTCAACATATGTGTGTCTTCTAATTCAATGGTGACGCTATCTACCGGGACATAGCTTTAGATTCCAAAGGGCCGAGTCCCGCCAGACAGGCCTCCCACACTAATAACAATGGGAAGCCCCACGTTGTTTTACCTGTGCTTCTCAGCAACTGGCTATAAATCAGGTTGCCACCACTCCCAGATTTAGTTGCATTCATTGGCTGGAAGAGCTCACAGCACGCAGGGAAACACTTACATTTGCCGTTGTATTTTAGCGGACTTTGCCAAAAGTTCAGAAATAAATGCGGGGCCCGGCGTGTGGGGAGGGGTGCACTACCTTCCAGGAAGTGTTATCCACAAGCTCTCTGAACCCAGTCCTTTTGGGTTTTTATGGAGACCTCATTCTATAGGCATGACGGGTTAAACCATAGGCTATTGGTGATCAACTCCACCTGAGGCTCTCAACCCTCCCTGGAAATTGGGGTTGAGGCTTTGCCATTCTCAGTCTGACTAAAAGAATTTACCCAAACGGAATTTTAAAACAGATGAGCATAACTGGAATCTTAATTAGATGATTGGATTATCTGGAGCCACACCTTGATATTCCTAACCCGAGCACCCTCATCCAACGAATGCTCCACGCAACTGGCTCCCAAGTCTCTACGTGGTTCCAGAGCAAAAGAATGTTTATACAACGCATATCTCCACCTTTTCTACAAAGTCTTTTCCCTTACACGGAAAGACTTCTTAAACTGCCATGCATCCGGATCAGGGGGAGGTATTGTTACACCGCAGATCTGTGGATCTCCGGGGTTTGATTGTGGCAAGGATGCTGCTGGTGTCAAAACCACAACGTGGGAACCACAGAACCACTAGTTGGTTTTCAGTGTTTCAGTGCATACAATTCCTAATATATCTGGCCAAGAAAACTTGTAAGTTCTTAGATTGTCCCAAAGGTGGCGCATGAAATCAAAGCAGGAGAACAGTTTCCTACGAGGTGTAGCCTGGGAAAGTTGGGGGTGACTGATGGAAAGGAGGAGTGAAGCTCCGCCCTTTCCGCTGCTAGGCTGCGCCCGAGGCTATTTAAACCCACCCTGGCTGGCCTGTACTCAGATCTTCGCGGAGCGGATCAGCGGCTGGAGCGGTTGGCGGACTCTGCGTTGACTTGGAGCTCACAGCGTCTTGCGACTTGGAAGCGGATTCAGAGGACAGGACAGAACACTTGGGCAAGTGAATCTCTGTCTGTCTGTCTGTCTGTCTGTCTGTCTGTCTCATTGGTTGGTTGATTTCCATTTTCTTAAGGGGCACATACCTCACACCGCACACACACACACACACGCACACACACTCCTTCCTTCTGCGAGTTAGAAAATTAGTAGGGGCCCCTGGGAGCTGCAGGTTTCCTAATCATGTCTGCACCTAAGAACAGTAGGGTCTTGTCCGGCTCTTCTTATGAACGGTCCCCCAGCACGGACTCCCCAAGGTCCATGCGAGCCTCACCCAGCTTCTCCCTCTCCCCTCTCAGAAACTCAGGCTTCAGGGGAAGCTCCTCACCAGGGATCCGGAGCTACCATTCACCATCCCCTAGGGCTTCACCACACTCACCTCTGTCATCACCAGAATCCCACAAGCTCCCATTTCCCTGTCCTCACCGTGATGGGCAATCAATGAAGCCATTGGGCTCTCCCGTGTCCTCCTCTGAGGATTCCTCAGAGTCCCCACGTTCATCAATAATATACCACATGTTCTTACTGCCATCACCCAGCAGCTCACCCCCAGCTCTCGGGGGATCTCCTGTGTCTCCCAGCTACTCTCCAAACAACCCCAGATTTCAGCTGGAGTCAGCCCCCCACACCCGGGAATCACCTACAAACTCACGAGCCTCACGGTGCTCCACCCCTGTGTCTTTCATCTCTTCACCCCCAGGCCTCAGGGACTCTCCTGTGGCTCCCAGTTACTCTCCAGCCATCCCCAGGTTCCTGCGGGAGTCAGCCCCATGCACCCAGGAGTCCCCCAGAGACTCACACGTCTCGGGAGAATATGAGCGGTCCCCCAGCCCTGACTCCTCAAGATTCATGCCTGCCTCACCCAGCTTCTCCCTCTCCCCTCCCAGAAACTCAGACCCAAGGGGCAGCTCCTCACCAGGGATGTGGAAGTACTCTACATCACCCCGCAGGGCTTCACCACTCTCACATCCATCATCAACAGAATTCCACAACTTTACGTTTCCCTTTCCTAACCAAGCAGGACAGTCACTCATGTCATTGTGTTCTCCCGTGTCCTCCTCTGGAGATTCTTCACAGTCACCTCATTCATCAATAATATACCATATGTTCTTACTGCCATCATCCAGCAGCTCACCCCCAGCCACCCATGACTCTCCTGTCTGTCCCAGCTACTCTCCAACTACGCCCAGATTTCAGCGGGAGTCTCTACCCCACACCCCAGAAACACCTACAAACTCACAGACCTCAGTGAGATCCTCGCCAGTCTCTCTCACGTCTTCACCCCCAGCCCTTACGGACCCTCCAGTCTGTCCCAGCTACTCTCCAACCACGCCCACATTTCAGCGCGGGTCAGTTCCAGGAACCCGGGGGTCACCACCAAGCCCACCACTTTCACTGAGTTACTCCCCAGTCTCTAGCACGTCTTTATCTCCAACCCTCAGGGACTCGCCTGTCTGTCCCAGCTACTCTCCAAACACGCCCACACTTCAGCGGGAGTCCGTTGCAGGCACCCAGAAATCACCACCAAACTCACCAATTTCACTGCGTTACTCCCCAGTCTCTCTCATGTCTTCACCATCCCTCAGGGACTCTCCCGTCTGTCCCAGCTACTCTCCAACCACGCCCACATTTCAGCTGCAGTCAGCTCCAGGCACCCCGGAATCACCACCAAACTCCCCAATTTCACTCAGTTACTCCTCACTCTCTAGCACGTCTTTATCTCCAACCCTCAGGGACTCTCCTGTGTGTCCCAGCTACTCTCCAACCACGCCCACACTTCAGCGGGAGTCAGTTCCAGGCACCCAGGAAGCACCACCAAACTCACCAATTTCACTCACTTACTCTCCAGTCTCTCTCATGTCTTCACCAGCCCTCAGGGACTCTCCTGTCTGTCCCAGCTACTCTCCAACCACGCACACATTTCAGCTGGAGTCAGTCCCAGGCACCCCGGAGTCACCACCAAACTCACCAGTTTCACTGAGGTACTCCCCGGTCTCTCTCATGTCTTCACCCCCAGCCCTCAGGGACTCTCCTGTGTGTCCCAGCTACTCTCCAACCATGCCCAGATTTCAGCGGGAGTCAGTTCCAGGCACCCAGGTATCACCACCAAACTCAGCAGTTTCGCTGAGTTACTCCCCAGTCTCTGTCATGTCTTCACCCCCAGCCCCCTGGGACTCTCCTGTCTGTCCCAGCTACTCTCCCACCACGCCCAGATTTCAGCGGCACTCAGCCTCCCACACTCCGGAATCACCTACAGACTCACAGACTTCACTGAGGTCCTCCCTGGTCTCTCTCAGGTCTTTGCCCTCAGCCCACAGGGACTCCTGTGTCTCTTTCAGCTACTCTCAAAACTTCGCTAGATTCCAGCTGGAGTCAGTTCCAGGCACCCACGATACACCACCGAACTCACGAATTTCACTGACTTACTCCCCAGTCTCCCTCATGTTCTCACCCCCAGCCCTCAAGGACTCTTCTGTCTCTCTCAGCTACACTCCGACCATCTCCAGATTTCACCTGGAGTCAGCTTCCCGCACCCAGGAATCACCTACAAACTCACGGACCTTACTGCAACCCTCCCCCATTTCTTTCACCTCTTCACCCCCTGCCTTCAGGGACTCTCCTGGGTCTCCCAGCTTCTCTCCAGCCTTCCCCAGATTTCTGCCACAGTCAGCCCCAGGCACCCAGGACAACCCTAGACACTCACAGGCCTCACGAGACTATCTCCCTATGACCTGTACCTATACAGGGATGGCTCCCACGCATCCCTCAGTGACCCCAAACCCATCTCCACTTACACTCAGACACTCCCAGGGCCTGACAGCTACTCCCCGTTATTGTCCTTCAGTTCGAAGCCCTGGCCAATCTACTAGCCCACATGACGCAGTTACCTGGCCATTTCTCCACGGTTCCCGTGAGGGCCCCACACCCAGCCGCACAAGAGCCCCTCCTGCATTCCGTCCTCACACGCAGGCTTGTCCATCTACTTGCTACTGTCACACTCTTGCCAGCAGAAGAGGCCCCTGTAATGGGCGATATCACCACCCAGTCTATCCTCACCCCACAGCTGTGCAGCGGGACCCTCCTGCTGGCCCACGTGGCTGCCAGAGCCCATGCTGGCACGACGCTCCAGCAGGTCGGCGTCCCTGCGGGCCACACTACCGGTGACATGGCTAGCATGACCCTCCTTCCTGGCAGTGACACTGTTGATGTGAACCCCGGTTTCACATCTGTCATTTGTAAATAGGACCATTTTCCCTTTTCGCTCTCCCTTCCATTCACAGGGCTTCTCATTCTCTCTCTTTCTGCCTCCGTTTCAGATATTTACTCACCTTTTTCTCTCTCACTATGTCTGCCGTGGTCTCCATGAGAGTGCGCCACAGAAGATTCCCCCATTAAAAGTCATGAATTGAGTGGCTTTTAGTATACCTGTGGTGGTGCACATTCAATTTTAATTCGCAATCCATTGTAGAACGTCTTATCACCCCCGACCAGAGAAAAACCCTGTAGACATTAGTCACTCCTCATTCTGTCTCAAACCCTCTCCCTGACCCTCAGCCCTAGGTAGCAACTACCTAGTGCGATCAATCCCATATGCATAGATTTCCATATTGTGGACATTTCCTATCAACGGAATTGCACAATAGGTGAGCTGTTATGACTGACACAACACGTAGCACAATATTTTCAAGATTCATCCACATTGTAGGCTTACCCACAGGGGGAAACCATTTTTTGGGGGGTTTTAGTAACACCGGGTGTTTTCTCCTTCCTTTCGTCCTTCTTTCCTTCCTTCCTTCCTTCCTTCCTTCCTTCCTTCCTTCCTTCCTCCTATTTCTCTCTTACTCCTTCTGCCCTCTCTCTTTCATATGCCTTAGGTGCATCCCACATTCTGCGTTTTTTGGGAGAAATCCTCGACAGGTGCAGGAAAATTGTGTTATTGTAACTATTTACCGCTATCTCTCTTTCACGGCTCTCCATCAGTTGTGAACATCTATTGGTTTATCCCAAGTCACTAAGCATATTCTTATTAGGTACACCTGTTTTTCCTTATACAGCTGTTTCTGGAGTATAGGGTCGCATACTCATAAACCCACTGTAACTCAGAAACGCATCTAATATTCCAATAATCCCATCATAACGTTGAAAAATCATAAATCAAACCACCGTAAGTCACGGTGTGTCCGTGGATATGGGCGTCATCAATTCCATTGTATTCAGTAATGCTGTACACCATTAACAATGGCAGACTGATTGGGAGTGGATATTGATAGCATTATAAGTGTCAGTTATTAGAGGGATACTTCTTTAACCTGACTGAAGAACTGATCTAATGGCTTTAGTACAGTGCATGATTATGTGAGATGTTTTGAGACAGAGTAGTACATTTGTGAATGAAGTTTTTTCACTTAGTAGGAACCATTGTGTGTGGAAAAGTGAGAAAATTGCTTTCTGCTGTAGAGTCTGGCATTCATTGTAGACTTAAGCTTATTTTTCTGTGAGCAAATCTTATTCAATAAAATACTACTCTTTATACTAAAAAACAGAAACAGTGGTGATGTGTGGTCATTATGCTCAGCAAACTAATCCAGGGAAAGAAAACCAAACGCCACATTCTCACTTATAATGAGAGCTGAAAAATGAGATCACATGGACACAGGAAGGGGAACAACACTCACTGGGGCCTTTCGGGAGGCAGAGCGTTAAGAAAAACAGCTACTGCATGCTGGGCTTAATACCTAGGTGATGGGTTGACAGGTGCAGCGAACCACCATGGCACACGTTTACCTTAGTAACAAATCTGCACATCCTGCACATATACCCCAGAACTTAGAAACGAAACGAAACAAAAGAAAACGAAAAAGCAATAGCAAAACGCTAAAGGCAAAATAAAGTTTCAAACTCAGAACGTGACAGACCAATGTTTGGTTCAAATCATGGTTCTCAACCCAGGTGCCATAAGGCCAGGATAAAGAATTTGATTACATATTGTAAATAAGACATGCAGCAAATGACCAGAAAGATTATTCTCAACATATGTGTGTCTTCTAATTCAATGGTGACGCTATCTACCGGGACATAGCTTTAGATTCCAAAGGGCCGAGTCCCGCCAGACAGGCCTCCCACACTAATAACAATGGGAAGCCCCACGTTGTTTTACCTGTGCTTCTCAGCAACTGGCTATAAATCAGGTTGCCACCACTCCCAGATTTAGTTGCATTCATTGGCTGGAAGAGCTCACAGCACGCAGGGAAACACTTACATTTGCCGTTGTATTTTAGCGGACTTTGCCAAAAGTTCAGAAATAAATGCGGGGCCCGGCGTGTGGGGAGGGGTGCACTACCTTCCAGGAAGTGTTATCCACAAGCTCTCTGAACCCAGTCCTTTTGGGTTTTTATGGAGACCTCATTCTATAGGCATGACGGGTTAAACCATAGGCTATTGGTGATCAACTCCACCTGAGGCTCTCAACCCTCCCTGGAAATTGGGGTTGAGGCTTTGCCATTCTCAGTCTGACTAAAAGAATTTACCCAAACGGAATTTTAAAACAGATGAGCATAACTGGAATCTTAATTAGATGATTGGATTATCTGGAGCCACACCTTGATATTCCTAACCCGAGCACCCTCATCCAACGAATGCTCCACGCAACTGGCTCCCAAGTCTCTACGTGGTTCCAGAGCAAAAGAATGTTTATACAACGCATATCTCCACCTTTTCTACAAAGTCTTTTCCCTTACACGGAAAGACTTCTTAAACTGCCATGCATCCGGATCAGGGGGAGGTATTGTTACACCGCAGATCTGTGGATCTCCGGGGTTTGATTGTGGCAAGGATGCTGCTGGTGTCAAAACCACAACGTGGGAACCACAGAACCACTAGTTGGTTTTCAGTGTTTCAGTGCATACAATTCCTAATATATCTGGCCAAGAAAACTTGTAAGTTCTTAGATTGTCCCAAAGGTGGCGCATGAAATCAAAGCAGGAGAACAGTTTCCTACGAGGTGTAGCCTGGGAAAGTTGGGGGTGACTGATGGAAAGGAGGAGTGAAGCTCCGCCCTTTCCGCTGCTAGGCTGCGCCCGAGGCTATTTAAACCCACCCTGGCTGGCCTGTACTCAGATCTTCGCGGAGCGGATCAGCGGCTGGAGCGGTTGGCGGACTCTGCGTTGACTTGGAGCTCACAGCGTCTTGCGACTTGGAAGCGGATTCAGAGGACAGGACAGAACACTTGGGCAAGTGAATCTCTGTCTGTCTGTCTGTCTGTCTGTCTGTCTGTCTCATTGGTTGGTTGATTTCCATTTTCTTAAGGGGCACATACCTCACACCGCACACACACACACACACGCACACACACTCCTTCCTTCTGCGAGTTAGAAAATTAGTAGGGGCCCCTGGGAGCTGCAGGTTTCCTAATCATGTCTGCACCTAAGAACAGTAGGGTCTTGTCCGGCTCTTCTTATGAACGGTCCCCCAGCACGGACTCCCCAAGGTCCATGCGAGCCTCACCCAGCTTCTCCCTCTCCCCTCTCAGAAACTCAGGCTTCAGGGGAAGCTCCTCACCAGGGATCCGGAGCTACCATTCACCATCCCCTAGGGCTTCACCACACTCACCTCTGTCATCACCAGAATCCCACAAGCTCCCATTTCCCTGTCCTCACCGTGATGGGCAATCAATGAAGCCATTGGGCTCTCCCGTGTCCTCCTCTGAGGATTCCTCAGAGTCCCCACGTTCATCAATAATATACCACATGTTCTTACTGCCATCACCCAGCAGCTCACCCCCAGCTCTCGGGGGATCTCCTGTGTCTCCCAGCTACTCTCCAAACAACCCCAGATTTCAGCTGGAGTCAGCCCCCCACACCCGGGAATCACCTACAAACTCACGAGCCTCACGGTGCTCCACCCCTGTGTCTTTCATCTCTTCACCCCCAGGCCTCAGGGACTCTCCTGTGGCTCCCAGTTACTCTCCAGCCATCCCCAGGTTCCTGCGGGAGTCAGCCCCATGCACCCAGGAGTCCCCCAGAGACTCACACGTCTCGGGAGAATATGAGCGGTCCCCCAGCCCTGACTCCTCAAGATTCATGCCTGCCTCACCCAGCTTCTCCCTCTCCCCTCCCAGAAACTCAGACCCAAGGGGCAGCTCCTCACCAGGGATGTGGAAGTACTCTACATCACCCCGCAGGGCTTCACCACTCTCACATCCATCATCAACAGAATTCCACAACTTTACGTTTCCCTTTCCTAACCAAGCAGGACAGTCACTCATGTCATTGTGTTCTCCCGTGTCCTCCTCTGGAGATTCTTCACAGTCACCTCATTCATCAATAATATACCATATGTTCTTACTGCCATCATCCAGCAGCTCACCCCCAGCCACCCATGACTCTCCTGTCTGTCCCAGCTACTCTCCAACTACGCCCAGATTTCAGCGGGAGTCTCTACCCCACACCCCAGAAACACCTACAAACTCACAGACCTCAGTGAGATCCTCGCCAGTCTCTCTCACGTCTTCACCCCCAGCCCTTACGGACCCTCCAGTCTGTCCCAGCTACTCTCCAACCACGCCCACATTTCAGCGCGGGTCAGTTCCAGGAACCCGGGGGTCACCACCAAGCCCACCACTTTCACTGAGTTACTCCCCAGTCTCTAGCACGTCTTTATCTCCAACCCTCAGGGACTCGCCTGTCTGTCCCAGCTACTCTCCAAACACGCCCACACTTCAGCGGGAGTCCGTTGCAGGCACCCAGAAATCACCACCAAACTCACCAATTTCACTGCGTTACTCCCCAGTCTCTCTCATGTCTTCACCATCCCTCAGGGACTCTCCCGTCTGTCCCAGCTACTCTCCAACCACGCCCACATTTCAGCTGCAGTCAGCTCCAGGCACCCCGGAATCACCACCAAACTCCCCAATTTCACTCAGTTACTCCTCACTCTCTAGCACGTCTTTATCTCCAACCCTCAGGGACTCTCCTGTGTGTCCCAGCTACTCTCCAACCACGCCCACACTTCAGCGGGAGTCAGTTCCAGGCACCCAGGAAGCACCACCAAACTCACCAATTTCACTCACTTACTCTCCAGTCTCTCTCATGTCTTCACCAGCCCTCAGGGACTCTCCTGTCTGTCCCAGCTACTCTCCAACCACGCACACATTTCAGCTGGAGTCAGTCCCAGGCACCCCGGAGTCACCACCAAACTCACCAGTTTCACTGAGGTACTCCCCGGTCTCTCTCATGTCTTCACCCCCAGCCCTCAGGGACTCTCCTGTGTGTCCCAGCTACTCTCCAACCATGCCCAGATTTCAGCGGGAGTCAGTTCCAGGCACCCAGGTATCACCACCAAACTCAGCAGTTTCGCTGAGTTACTCCCCAGTCTCTGTCATGTCTTCACCCCCAGCCCCCTGGGACTCTCCTGTCTGTCCCAGCTACTCTCCCACCACGCCCAGATTTCAGCGGCACTCAGCCTCCCACACTCCGGAATCACCTACAGACTCACAGACTTCACTGAGGTCCTCCCTGGTCTCTCTCAGGTCTTTGCCCTCAGCCCACAGGGACTCCTGTGTCTCTTTCAGCTACTCTCAAAACTTCGCTAGATTCCAGCTGGAGTCAGTTCCAGGCACCCACGATACACCACCGAACTCACGAATTTCACTGACTTACTCCCCAGTCTCCCTCATGTTCTCACCCCCAGCCCTCAAGGACTCTTCTGTCTCTCTCAGCTACACTCCGACCATCTCCAGATTTCACCTGGAGTCAGCTTCCCGCACCCAGGAATCACCTACAAACTCACGGACCTTACTGCAACCCTCCCCCATTTCTTTCACCTCTTCACCCCCTGCCTTCAGGGACTCTCCTGGGTCTCCCAGCTTCTCTCCAGCCTTCCCCAGATTTCTGCCACAGTCAGCCCCAGGCACCCAGGACAACCCTAGACACTCACAGGCCTCACGAGACTATCTCCCTATGACCTGTACCTATACAGGGATGGCTCCCACGCATCCCTCAGTGACCCCAAACCCATCTCCACTTACACTCAGACACTCCCAGGGCCTGACAGCTACTCCCCGTTATTGTCCTTCAGTTCGAAGCCCTGGCCAATCTACTAGCCCACATGACGCAGTTACCTGGCCATTTCTCCACGGTTCCCGTGAGGGCCCCACACCCAGCCGCACAAGAGCCCCTCCTGCATTCCGTCCTCACACGCAGGCTTGTCCATCTACTTGCTACTGTCACACTCTTGCCAGCAGAAGAGGCCCCTGTAATGGGCGATATCACCACCCAGTCTATCCTCACCCCACAGCTGTGCAGCGGGACCCTCCTGCTGGCCCACGTGGCTGCCAGAGCCCATGCTGGCACGACGCTCCAGCAGGTCGGCGTCCCTGCGGGCCACACTACCGGTGACATGGCTAGCATGACCCTCCTTCCTGGCAGTGACACTGTTGATGTGAACCCCGGTTTCACATCTGTCATTTGTAAATAGGACCATTTTCCCTTTTCGCTCTCCCTTCCATTCACAGGGCTTCTCATTCTCTCTCTTTCTGCCTCCGTTTCAGATATTTACTCACCTTTTTCTCTCTCACTATGTCTGCCGTGGTCTCCATGAGAGTGCGCCACAGAAGATTCCCCCATTAAAAGTCATGAATTGAGTGGCTTTTAGTATACCTGTGGTGGTGCACATTCAATTTTAATTCGCAATCCATTGTAGAACGTCTTATCACCCCCGACCAGAGAAAAACCCTGTAGACATTAGTCACTCCTCATTCTGTCTCAAACCCTCTCCCTGACCCTCAGCCCTAGGTAGCAACTACCTAGTGCGATCAATCCCATATGCATAGATTTCCATATTGTGGACATTTCCTATCAACGGAATTGCACAATAGGTGAGCTGTTATGACTGACACAACACGTAGCACAATATTTTCAAGATTCATCCACATTGTAGGCTTACCCACAGGGGGAAACCATTTTTTGGGGGGTTTTAGTAACACCGGGTGTTTTCTCCTTCCTTTCGTCCTTCTTTCCTTCCTTCCTTCCTTCCTTCCTTCCTTCCTTCCTTCCTTCCTCCTATTTCTCTCTTACTCCTTCTGCCCTCTCTCTTTCATATGCCTTAGGTGCATCCCACATTCTGCGTTTTTTGGGAGAAATCCTCGACAGGTGCAGGAAAATTGTGTTATTGTAACTATTTACCGCTATCTCTCTTTCACGGCTCTCCATCAGTTGTGAACATCTATTGGTTTATCCCAAGTCACTAAGCATATTCTTATTAGGTACACCTGTTTTTCCTTATACAGCTGTTTCTGGAGTATAGGGTCGCATACTCATAAACCCACTGTAACTCAGAAACGCATCTAATATTCCAATAATCCCATCATAACGTTGAAAAATCATAAATCAAACCACCGTAAGTCACGGTGTGTCCGTGGATATGGGCGTCATCAATTCCATTGTATTCAGTAATGCTGTACACCATTAACAATGGCAGACTGATTGGGAGTGGATATTGATAGCATTATAAGTGTCAGTTATTAGAGGGATACTTCTTTAACCTGACTGAAGAACTGATCTAATGGCTTTAGTACAGTGCATGATTATGTGAGATGTTTTGAGACAGAGTAGTACATTTGTGAATGAAGTTTTTTCACTTAGTAGGAACCATTGTGTGTGGAAAAGTGAGAAAATTGCTTTCTGCTGTAGAGTCTGGCATTCATTGTAGACTTAAGCTTATTTTTCTGTGAGCAAATCTTATTCAATAAAATACTACTCTTTATACTAAAAAACAGAAACAGTGGTGATGTGTGGTCATTATGCTCAGCAAACTAATCCAGGGAAAGAAAACCAAACGCCACATTCTCACTTATAATGAGAGCTGAAAAATGAGATCACATGGACACAGGAAGGGGAACAACACTCACTGGGGCCTTTCGGGAGGCAGAGCGTTAAGAAAAACAGCTACTGCATGCTGGGCTTAATACCTAGGTGATGGGTTGACAGGTGCAGCGAACCACCATGGCACACGTTTACCTTAGTAACAAATCTGCACATCCTGCACATATACCCCAGAACTTAGAAACGAAACGAAACAAAAGAAAACGAAAAAGCAATAGCAAAACGCTAAAGGCAAAATAAAGTTTCAAACTCAGAACGTGACAGACCAATGTTTGGTTCAAATCATGGTTCTCAACCCAGGTGCCATAAGGCCAGGATAAAGAATTTGATTACATATTGTAAATAAGACATGCAGCAAATGACCAGAAAGATTATTCTCAACATATGTGTGTCTTCTAATTCAATGGTGACGCTATCTACCGGGACATAGCTTTAGATTCCAAAGGGCCGAGTCCCGCCAGACAGGCCTCCCACACTAATAACAATGGGAAGCCCCACGTTGTTTTACCTGTGCTTCTCAGCAACTGGCTATAAATCAGGTTGCCACCACTCCCAGATTTAGTTGCATTCATTGGCTGGAAGAGCTCACAGCACGCAGGGAAACACTTACATTTGCCGTTGTATTTTAGCGGACTTTGCCAAAAGTTCAGAAATAAATGCGGGGCCCGGCGTGTGGGGAGGGGTGCACTACCTTCCAGGAAGTGTTATCCACAAGCTCTCTGAACCCAGTCCTTTTGGGTTTTTATGGAGACCTCATTCTATAGGCATGACGGGTTAAACCATAGGCTATTGGTGATCAACTCCACCTGAGGCTCTCAACCCTCCCTGGAAATTGGGGTTGAGGCTTTGCCATTCTCAGTCTGACTAAAAGAATTTACCCAAACGGAATTTTAAAACAGATGAGCATAACTGGAATCTTAATTAGATGATTGGATTATCTGGAGCCACACCTTGATATTCCTAACCCGAGCACCCTCATCCAACGAATGCTCCACGCAACTGGCTCCCAAGTCTCTACGTGGTTCCAGAGCAAAAGAATGTTTATACAACGCATATCTCCACCTTTTCTACAAAGTCTTTTCCCTTACACGGAAAGACTTCTTAAACTGCCATGCATCCGGATCAGGGGGAGGTATTGTTACACCGCAGATCTGTGGATCTCCGGGGTTTGATTGTGGCAAGGATGCTGCTGGTGTCAAAACCACAACGTGGGAACCACAGAACCACTAGTTGGTTTTCAGTGTTTCAGTGCATACAATTCCTAATATATCTGGCCAAGAAAACTTGTAAGTTCTTAGATTGTCCCAAAGGTGGCGCATGAAATCAAAGCAGGAGAACAGTTTCCTACGAGGTGTAGCCTGGGAAAGTTGGGGGTGACTGATGGAAAGGAGGAGTGAAGCTCCGCCCTTTCCGCTGCTAGGCTGCGCCCGAGGCTATTTAAACCCACCCTGGCTGGCCTGTACTCAGATCTTCGCGGAGCGGATCAGCGGCTGGAGCGGTTGGCGGACTCTGCGTTGACTTGGAGCTCACAGCGTCTTGCGACTTGGAAGCGGATTCAGAGGACAGGACAGAACACTTGGGCAAGTGAATCTCTGTCTGTCTGTCTGTCTGTCTGTCTGTCTGTCTCATTGGTTGGTTGATTTCCATTTTCTTAAGGGGCACATACCTCACACCGCACACACACACACACACGCACACACACTCCTTCCTTCTGCGAGTTAGAAAATTAGTAGGGGCCCCTGGGAGCTGCAGGTTTCCTAATCATGTCTGCACCTAAGAACAGTAGGGTCTTGTCCGGCTCTTCTTATGAACGGTCCCCCAGCACGGACTCCCCAAGGTCCATGCGAGCCTCACCCAGCTTCTCCCTCTCCCCTCTCAGAAACTCAGGCTTCAGGGGAAGCTCCTCACCAGGGATCCGGAGCTACCATTCACCATCCCCTAGGGCTTCACCACACTCACCTCTGTCATCACCAGAATCCCACAAGCTCCCATTTCCCTGTCCTCACCGTGATGGGCAATCAATGAAGCCATTGGGCTCTCCCGTGTCCTCCTCTGAGGATTCCTCAGAGTCCCCACGTTCATCAATAATATACCACATGTTCTTACTGCCATCACCCAGCAGCTCACCCCCAGCTCTCGGGGGATCTCCTGTGTCTCCCAGCTACTCTCCAAACAACCCCAGATTTCAGCTGGAGTCAGCCCCCCACACCCGGGAATCACCTACAAACTCACGAGCCTCACGGTGCTCCACCCCTGTGTCTTTCATCTCTTCACCCCCAGGCCTCAGGGACTCTCCTGTGGCTCCCAGTTACTCTCCAGCCATCCCCAGGTTCCTGCGGGAGTCAGCCCCATGCACCCAGGAGTCCCCCAGAGACTCACACGTCTCGGGAGAATATGAGCGGTCCCCCAGCCCTGACTCCTCAAGATTCATGCCTGCCTCACCCAGCTTCTCCCTCTCCCCTCCCAGAAACTCAGACCCAAGGGGCAGCTCCTCACCAGGGATGTGGAAGTACTCTACATCACCCCGCAGGGCTTCACCACTCTCACATCCATCATCAACAGAATTCCACAACTTTACGTTTCCCTTTCCTAACCAAGCAGGACAGTCACTCATGTCATTGTGTTCTCCCGTGTCCTCCTCTGGAGATTCTTCACAGTCACCTCATTCATCAATAATATACCATATGTTCTTACTGCCATCATCCAGCAGCTCACCCCCAGCCACCCATGACTCTCCTGTCTGTCCCAGCTACTCTCCAACTACGCCCAGATTTCAGCGGGAGTCTCTACCCCACACCCCAGAAACACCTACAAACTCACAGACCTCAGTGAGATCCTCGCCAGTCTCTCTCACGTCTTCACCCCCAGCCCTTACGGACCCTCCAGTCTGTCCCAGCTACTCTCCAACCACGCCCACATTTCAGCGCGGGTCAGTTCCAGGAACCCGGGGGTCACCACCAAGCCCACCACTTTCACTGAGTTACTCCCCAGTCTCTAGCACGTCTTTATCTCCAACCCTCAGGGACTCGCCTGTCTGTCCCAGCTACTCTCCAAACACGCCCACACTTCAGCGGGAGTCCGTTGCAGGCACCCAGAAATCACCACCAAACTCACCAATTTCACTGCGTTACTCCCCAGTCTCTCTCATGTCTTCACCATCCCTCAGGGACTCTCCCGTCTGTCCCAGCTACTCTCCAACCACGCCCACATTTCAGCTGCAGTCAGCTCCAGGCACCCCGGAATCACCACCAAACTCCCCAATTTCACTCAGTTACTCCTCACTCTCTAGCACGTCTTTATCTCCAACCCTCAGGGACTCTCCTGTGTGTCCCAGCTACTCTCCAACCACGCCCACACTTCAGCGGGAGTCAGTTCCAGGCACCCAGGAAGCACCACCAAACTCACCAATTTCACTCACTTACTCTCCAGTCTCTCTCATGTCTTCACCAGCCCTCAGGGACTCTCCTGTCTGTCCCAGCTACTCTCCAACCACGCACACATTTCAGCTGGAGTCAGTCCCAGGCACCCCGGAGTCACCACCAAACTCACCAGTTTCACTGAGGTACTCCCCGGTCTCTCTCATGTCTTCACCCCCAGCCCTCAGGGACTCTCCTGTGTGTCCCAGCTACTCTCCAACCATGCCCAGATTTCAGCGGGAGTCAGTTCCAGGCACCCAGGTATCACCACCAAACTCAGCAGTTTCGCTGAGTTACTCCCCAGTCTCTGTCATGTCTTCACCCCCAGCCCCCTGGGACTCTCCTGTCTGTCCCAGCTACTCTCCCACCACGCCCAGATTTCAGCGGCACTCAGCCTCCCACACTCCGGAATCACCTACAGACTCACAGACTTCACTGAGGTCCTCCCTGGTCTCTCTCAGGTCTTTGCCCTCAGCCCACAGGGACTCCTGTGTCTCTTTCAGCTACTCTCAAAACTTCGCTAGATTCCAGCTGGAGTCAGTTCCAGGCACCCACGATACACCACCGAACTCACGAATTTCACTGACTTACTCCCCAGTCTCCCTCATGTTCTCACCCCCAGCCCTCAAGGACTCTTCTGTCTCTCTCAGCTACACTCCGACCATCTCCAGATTTCACCTGGAGTCAGCTTCCCGCACCCAGGAATCACCTACAAACTCACGGACCTTACTGCAACCCTCCCCCATTTCTTTCACCTCTTCACCCCCTGCCTTCAGGGACTCTCCTGGGTCTCCCAGCTTCTCTCCAGCCTTCCCCAGATTTCTGCCACAGTCAGCCCCAGGCACCCAGGACAACCCTAGACACTCACAGGCCTCACGAGACTATCTCCCTATGACCTGTACCTATACAGGGATGGCTCCCACGCATCCCTCAGTGACCCCAAACCCATCTCCACTTACACTCAGACACTCCCAGGGCCTGACAGCTACTCCCCGTTATTGTCCTTCAGTTCGAAGCCCTGGCCAATCTACTAGCCCACATGACGCAGTTACCTGGCCATTTCTCCACGGTTCCCGTGAGGGCCCCACACCCAGCCGCACAAGAGCCCCTCCTGCATTCCGTCCTCACACGCAGGCTTGTCCATCTACTTGCTACTGTCACACTCTTGCCAGCAGAAGAGGCCCCTGTAATGGGCGATATCACCACCCAGTCTATCCTCACCCCACAGCTGTGCAGCGGGACCCTCCTGCTGGCCCACGTGGCTGCCAGAGCCCATGCTGGCACGACGCTCCAGCAGGTCGGCGTCCCTGCGGGCCACACTACCGGTGACATGGCTAGCATGACCCTCCTTCCTGGCAGTGACACTGTTGATGTGAACCCCGGTTTCACATCTGTCATTTGTAAATAGGACCATTTTCCCTTTTCGCTCTCCCTTCCATTCACAGGGCTTCTCATTCTCTCTCTTTCTGCCTCCGTTTCAGATATTTACTCACCTTTTTCTCTCTCACTATGTCTGCCGTGGTCTCCATGAGAGTGCGCCACAGAAGATTCCCCCATTAAAAGTCATGAATTGAGTGGCTTTTAGTATACCTGTGGTGGTGCACATTCAATTTTAATTCGCAATCCATTGTAGAACGTCTTATCACCCCCGACCAGAGAAAAACCCTGTAGACATTAGTCACTCCTCATTCTGTCTCAAACCCTCTCCCTGACCCTCAGCCCTAGGTAGCAACTACCTAGTGCGATCAATCCCATATGCATAGATTTCCATATTGTGGACATTTCCTATCAACGGAATTGCACAATAGGTGAGCTGTTATGACTGACACAACACGTAGCACAATATTTTCAAGATTCATCCACATTGTAGGCTTACCCACAGGGGAAACCATTTTTTGGGGGGTTTTAGTAACACCGGGTGTTTTCTCCTTCCTTTCGTCCTTCTTTCCTTCCTTCCTTCCTTCCTTCCTTCCTTCCTTCCTTCCTTCCTTCCTCCTATTTCTCTCTTACTCCTTCTGCCCTCTCTCTTTCATATGCCTTAGGTGCATCCCACATTCTGCGTTTTTTGGGAGAAATCCTCGACAGGTGCAGGAAAATTGTGTTATTGTAACTATTTACCGCTATCTCTCTTTCACGGCTCTCCATCAGTTGTGAACATCTATTGGTTTATCCCAAGTCACTAAGCATATTCTTATTAGGTACACCTGTTTTTCCTTATACAGCTGTTTCTGGAGTATAGGGTCGCATACTCATAAACCCACTGTAACTCAGAAACGCATCTAATATTCCAATAATCCCATCATAACGTTGAAAAATCATAAATCAAACCACCGTAAGTCACGGTGTGTCCGTGGATATGGGCGTCATCAATTCCATTGTATTCAGTAATGCTGTACACCATTAACAATGGCAGACTGATTGGGAGTGGATATTGATAGCATTATAAGTGTCAGTTATTAGAGGGATACTTCTTTAACCTGACTGAAGAACTGATCTAATGGCTTTAGTACAGTGCATGATTATGTGAGATGTTTTGAGACAGAGTAGTACATTTGTGAATGAAGTTTTTTCACTTAGTAGGAACCATTGTGTGTGGAAAAGTGAGAAAATTGCTTTCTGCTGTAGAGTCTGGCATTCATTGTAGACTTAAGCTTATTTTTCTGTGAGCAAATCTTATTCAATAAAATACTACTCTTTATACTAAAAAACAGAAACAGTGGTGATGTGTGGTCATTATGCTCAGCAAACTAATCCAGGGAAAGAAAACCAAACGCCACATTCTCACTTATAATGAGAGCTGAAAAATGAGATCACATGGACACAGGAAGGGGAACAACACTCACTGGGGCCTTTCGGGAGGCAGAGCGTTAAGAAAAACAGCTACTGCATGCTGGGCTTAATACCTAGGTGATGGGTTGACAGGTGCAGCGAACCACCATGGCACACGTTTACCTTAGTAACAAATCTGCACATCCTGCACATATACCCCAGAACTTAGAAACGAAACGAAACAAAAGAAAACGAAAAAGCAATAGCAAAACGCTAAAGGCAAAATAAAGTTTCAAACTCAGAACGTGACAGACCAATGTTTGGTTCAAATCATGGTTCTCAACCCAGGTGCCATAAGGCCAGGATAAAGAATTTGATTACATATTGTAAATAAGACATGCAGCAAATGACCAGAAAGATTATTCTCAACATATGTGTGTCTTCTAATTCAATGGTGACGCTATCTACCGGGACATAGCTTTAGATTCCAAAGGGCCGAGTCCCGCCAGACAGGCCTCCCACACTAATAACAATGGGAAGCCCCACGTTGTTTTACCTGTGCTTCTCAGCAACTGGCTATAAATCAGGTTGCCACCACTCCCAGATTTAGTTGCATTCATTGGCTGGAAGAGCTCACAGCACGCAGGGAAACACTTACATTTGCCGTTGTATTTTAGCGGACTTTGCCAAAAGTTCAGAAATAAATGCGGGGCCCGGCGTGTGGGGAGGGGTGCACTACCTTCCAGGAAGTGTTATCCACAAGCTCTCTGAACCCAGTCCTTTTGGGTTTTTATGGAGACCTCATTCTATAGGCATGACGGGTTAAACCATAGGCTATTGGTGATCAACTCCACCTGAGGCTCTCAACCCTCCCTGGAAATTGGGGTTGAGGCTTTGCCATTCTCAGTCTGACTAAAAGAATTTACCCAAACGGAATTTTAAAACAGATGAGCATAACTGGAATCTTAATTAGATGATTGGATTATCTGGAGCCACACCTTGATATTCCTAACCCGAGCACCCTCATCCAACGAATGCTCCACGCAACTGGCTCCCAAGTCTCTACGTGGTTCCAGAGCAAAAGAATGTTTATACAACGCATATCTCCACCTTTTCTACAAAGTCTTTTCCCTTACACGGAAAGACTTCTTAAACTGCCATGCATCCGGATCAGGGGGAGGTATTGTTACACCGCAGATCTGTGGATCTCCGGGGTTTGATTGTGGCAAGGATGCTGCTGGTGTCAAAACCACAACGTGGGAACCACAGAACCACTAGTTGGTTTTCAGTGTTTCAGTGCATACAATTCCTAATATATCTGGCCAAGAAAACTTGTAAGTTCTTAGATTGTCCCAAAGGTGGCGCATGAAATCAAAGCAGGAGAACAGTTTCCTACGAGGTGTAGCCTGGGAAAGTTGGGGGTGACTGATGGAAAGGAGGAGTGAAGCTCCGCCCTTTCCGCTGCTAGGCTGCGCCCGAGGCTATTTAAACCCACCCTGGCTGGCCTGTACTCAGATCTTCGCGGAGCGGATCAGCGGCTGGAGCGGTTGGCGGACTCTGCGTTGACTTGGAGCTCACAGCGTCTTGCGACTTGGAAGCGGATTCAGAGGACAGGACAGAACACTTGGGCAAGTGAATCTCTGTCTGTCTGTCTGTCTGTCTGTCTGTCTGTCTCATTGGTTGGTTGATTTCCATTTTCTTAAGGGGCACATACCTCACACCGCACACACACACACACACGCACACACACTCCTTCCTTCTGCGAGTTAGAAAATTAGTAGGGGCCCCTGGGAGCTGCAGGTTTCCTAATCATGTCTGCACCTAAGAACAGTAGGGTCTTGTCCGGCTCTTCTTATGAACGGTCCCCCAGCACGGACTCCCCAAGGTCCATGCGAGCCTCACCCAGCTTCTCCCTCTCCCCTCTCAGAAACTCAGGCTTCAGGGGAAGCTCCTCACCAGGGATCCGGAGCTACCATTCACCATCCCCTAGGGCTTCACCACACTCACCTCTGTCATCACCAGAATCCCACAAGCTCCCATTTCCCTGTCCTCACCGTGATGGGCAATCAATGAAGCCATTGGGCTCTCCCGTGTCCTCCTCTGAGGATTCCTCAGAGTCCCCACGTTCATCAATAATATACCACATGTTCTTACTGCCATCACCCAGCAGCTCACCCCCAGCTCTCGGGGGATCTCCTGTGTCTCCCAGCTACTCTCCAAACAACCCCAGATTTCAGCTGGAGTCAGCCCCCCACACCCGGGAATCACCTACAAACTCACGAGCCTCACGGTGCTCCACCCCTGTGTCTTTCATCTCTTCACCCCCAGGCCTCAGGGACTCTCCTGTGGCTCCCAGTTACTCTCCAGCCATCCCCAGGTTCCTGCGGGAGTCAGCCCCATGCACCCAGGAGTCCCCCAGAGACTCACACGTCTCGGGAGAATATGAGCGGTCCCCCAGCCCTGACTCCTCAAGATTCATGCCTGCCTCACCCAGCTTCTCCCTCTCCCCTCCCAGAAACTCAGACCCAAGGGGCAGCTCCTCACCAGGGATGTGGAAGTACTCTACATCACCCCGCAGGGCTTCACCACTCTCACATCCATCATCAACAGAATTCCACAACTTTACGTTTCCCTTTCCTAACCAAGCAGGACAGTCACTCATGTCATTGTGTTCTCCCGTGTCCTCCTCTGGAGATTCTTCACAGTCACCTCTTTCATCAATAATATACCATATGTTCTTACTGCCATCATCCAGCAGCTCACCCCCAGCCACCCATGACTCTCCTGTCTGTCCCAGCTACTCTCCAACTACGCCCAGATTTCAGCGGGAGTCTCTACCCCACACCCCAGAAACACCTACAAACTCACAGACCTCAGTGAGATCCTCGCCAGTCTCTCTCACGTCTTCACCCCCAGCCCTTACGGACCCTCCAGTCTGTCCCAGCTACTCTCCAACCACGCCCACATTTCAGCGCGGGTCAGTTCCAGGAACCCGGGGGTCACCACCAAGCCCACCACTTTCACTGAGTTACTCCCCAGTCTCTAGCACGTCTTTATCTCCAACCCTCAGGGACTCGCCTGTCTGTCCCAGCTACTCTCCAAACACGCCCACACTTCAGCGGGAGTCCGTTGCAGGCACCCAGAAATCACCACCAAACTCACCAATTTCACTGCGTTACTCCCCAGTCTCTCTCATGTCTTCACCATCCCTCAGGGACTCTCCCGTCTGTCCCAGCTACTCTCCAACCACGCCCACATTTCAGCTGCAGTCAGCTCCAGGCACCCCGGAATCACCACCAAACTCCCCAATTTCACTCAGTTACTCCTCACTCTCTAGCACGTCTTTATCTCCAACCCTCAGGGACTCTCCTGTGTGTCCCAGCTACTCTCCAACCACGCCCACACTTCAGCGGGAGTCAGTTCCAGGCACCCAGGAAGCACCACCAAACTCACCAATTTCACTCACTTACTCTCCAGTCTCTCTCATGTCTTCACCAGCCCTCAGGGACTCTCCTGTCTGTCCCAGCTACTCTCCAACCACGCACACATTTCAGCTGGAGTCAGTCCCAGGCACCCCGGAGTCACCACCAAACTCACCAGTTTCACTGAGGTACTCCCCGGTCTCTCTCATGTCTTCACCCCCAGCCCTCAGGGACTCTCCTGTGTGTCCCAGCTACTCTCCAACCATGCCCAGATTTCAGCGGGAGTCAGTTCCAGGCACCCAGGTATCACCACCAAACTCAGCAGTTTCGCTGAGTTACTCCCCAGTCTCTGTCATGTCTTCACCCCCAGCCCCCTGGGACTCTCCTGTCTGTCCCAGCTACTCTCCCACCACGCCCAGATTTCAGCGGCACTCAGCCTCCCACACTCCGGAATCACCTACAGACTCACAGACTTCACTGAGGTCCTCCCTGGTCTCTCTCAGGTCTTTGCCCTCAGCCCACAGGGACTCCTGTGTCTCTTTCAGCTACTCTCAAAACTTCGCTAGATTCCAGCTGGAGTCAGTTCCAGGCACCCACGATACACCACCGAACTCACGAATTTCACTGACTTACTCCCCAGTCTCCCTCATGTTCTCACCCCCAGCCCTCAAGGACTCTTCTGTCTCTCTCAGCTACCCTCCGACCATCTCCAGATTTCACCTGGAGTCAGCTTCCCGCACCCAGGAATCACCTACAAACTCACGGACCTTACTGCAACCCTCCCCCATTTCTTTCACCTCTTCACCCCCTGCCTTCAGGGACTCTCCTGGGTCTCCCAGCTTCTCTCCAGCCTTCCCCAGATTTCTGCCACAGTCAGCCCCAGGCACCCAGGACAACCCTAGACACTCACAGGCCTCACGAGACTATCTCCCTATGACCTGTACCTATACAGGGATGGCTCCCACGCATCCCTCAGTGACCCCAAACCCATCTCCACTTACACTCAGACACTCCCAGGGCCTGACAGCTACTCCCCGTTATTGTCCTTCAGTTCGAAGCCCTGGCCAATCTACTAGCCCACATGACGCAGTTACCTGGCCATTTCTCCACGGTTCCCGTGAGGGCCCCACACCCAGCCGCACAAGAGCCCCTCCTGCATTCCGTCCTCACACGCAGGCTTGTCCATCTACTTGCTACTGTCACACTCTTGCCAGCAGAAGAGGCCCCTGTAATGGGCGATATCACCACCCAGTCTATCCTCACCCCACAGCTGTGCAGCGGGACCCTCCTGCTGGCCCACGTGGCTGCCAGAGCCCATGCTGGCACGACGCTCCAGCAGGTCGGCGTCCCTGCGGGCCACACTACCGGTGACATGGCTAGCATGACCCTCCTTCCTGGCAGTGACACTGTTGATGTGAACCCCGGTTTCACATCTGTCATTTGTAAATAGGACCATTTTCCCTTTTCGCTCTCCCTTCCATTCACAGGGCTTCTCATTCTCTCTCTTTCTGCCTCCGTTTCAGATATTTACTCACCTTTTTCTCTCTCACTATGTCTGCCGTGGTCTCCATGAGAGTGCGCCACAGAAGATTCCCCCATTAAAAGTCATGAATTGAGTGGCTTTTAGTATACCTGTGGTGGTGCACATTCAATTTTAATTCGCAATCCATTGTAGAACGTCTTATCACCCCCGACCAGAGAAAAACCCTGTAGACATTAGTCACTCCTCATTCTGTCTCAAACCCTCTCCCTGACCCTCAGCCCTAGGTAGCAACTACCTAGTGCGATCAATCCCATATGCATAGATTTCCATATTGTGGACATTTCCTATCAACGGAATTGCACAATAGGTGAGCTGTTATGACTGACACAACACGTAGCACAATATTTTCAAGATTCATCCACATTGTAGGCTTACCCACAGGGGGAAACCATTTTTTGGGGGGTTTTAGTAACACCGGGTGTTTTCTCCTTCCTTTCGTCCTTCTTTCCTTCCTTCCTTCCTTCCTTCCTTCCTTCCTTCCTTCCTCCTATTTCTCTCTTACTCCTTCTGCCCTCTCTCTTTCATATGCCTTAGGTGCATCCCACATTCTGCGTTTTTTGGGAGAAATCCTCGACAGGTGCAGGAAAATTGTGTTATTGTAACTATTTACCGCTATCTCTCTTTCACGGCTCTCCATCAGTTGTGAACATCTATTGGTTTATCCCAAGTCACTAAGCATATTCTTATTAGGTACACCTGTTTTTCCTTATACAGCTGTTTCTGGAGTATAGGGTCGCATACTCATAAACCCACTGTAACTCAGAAACGCATCTAATATTCCAATAATCCCATCATAACGTTGAAAAATCATAAATCAAACCACCGTAAGTCACGGTGTGTCCGTGGATATGGGCGTCATCAATTCCATTGTATTCAGTAATGCTGTACACCATTAACAATGGCAGACTGATTGGGAGTGGATATTGATAGCATTATAAGTGTCAGTTATTAGAGGGATACTTCTTTAACCTGACTGAAGAACTGATCTAATGGCTTTAGTACAGTGCATGATTATGTGAGATGTTTTGAGACAGAGTAGTACATTTGTGAATGAAGTTTTTTCACTTAGTAGGAACCATTGTGTGTGGAAAAGTGAGAAAATTGCTTTCTGCTGTAGAGTCTGGCATTCATTGTAGACTTAAGCTTATTTTTCTGTGAGCAAATCTTATTCAATAAAATACTACTCTTTATACTAAAAAACAGAAACAGTGGTGATGTGTGGTCATTATGCTCAGCAAACTAATCCAGGGAAAGAAAACCAAACGCCACATTCTCACTTATAATGAGAGCTGAAAAATGAGATCACATGGACACAGGAAGGGGAACAACACTCACTGGGGCCTTTCGGGAGGCAGAGCGTTAAGAAAAACAGCTACTGCATGCTGGGCTTAATACCTAGGTGATGGGTTGACAGGTGCAGCGAACCACCATGGCACACGTTTACCTTAGTAACAAATCTGCACATCCTGCACATATACCCCAGAACTTAGAAACGAAACGAAACAAAAGAAAACGAAAAAGCAATAGCAAAACGCTAAAGGCAAAATAAAGTTTCAAACTCAGAACGTGACAGACCAATGTTTGGTTCAAATCATGGTTCTCAACCCAGGTGCCATAAGGCCAGGATAAAGAATTTGATTACATATTGTAAATAAGACATGCAGCAAATGACCAGAAAGATTATTCTCAACATATGTGTGTCTTCTAATTCAATGGTGACGCTATCTACCGGGACATAGCTTTAGATTCCAAAGGGCCGAGTCCCGCCAGACAGGCCTCCCACACTAATAACAATGGGAAGCCCCACGTTGTTTTACCTGTGCTTCTCAGCAACTGGCTATAAATCAGGTTGCCACCACTCCCAGATTTAGTTGCATTCATTGGCTGGAAGAGCTCACAGCACGCAGGGAAACACTTACATTTGCCGTTGTATTTTAGCGGACTTTGCCAAAAGTTCAGAAATAAATGCGGGGCCCGGCGTGTGGGGAGGGGTGCACTACCTTCCAGGAAGTGTTATCCACAAGCTCTCTGAACCCAGTCCTTTTGGGTTTTTATGGAGACCTCATTCTATAGGCATGACGGGTTAAACCATAGGCTATTGGTGATCAACTCCACCTGAGGCTCTCAACCCTCCCTGGAAATTGGGGTTGAGGCTTTGCCATTCTCAGTCTGACTAAAAGAATTTACCCAAACGGAATTTTAAAACAGATGAGCATAACTGGAATCTTAATTAGATGATTGGATTATCTGGAGCCACACCTTGATATTCCTAACCCGAGCACCCTCATCCAACGAATGCTCCACGCAACTGGCTCCCAAGTCTCTACGTGGTTCCAGAGCAAAAGAATGTTTATACAACGCATATCTCCACCTTTTCTACAAAGTCTTTTCCCTTACACGGAAAGACTTCTTAAACTGCCATGCATCCGGATCAGGGGGAGGTATTGTTACACCGCAGATCTGTGGATCTCCGGGGTTTGATTGTGGCAAGGATGCTGCTGGTGTCAAAACCACAACGTGGGAACCACAGAACCACTAGTTGGTTTTCAGTGTTTCAGTGCATACAATTCCTAATATATCTGGCCAAGAAAACTTGTAAGTTCTTAGATTGTCCCAAAGGTGGCGCATGAAATCAAAGCAGGAGAACAGTTTCCTACGAGGTGTAGCCTGGGAAAGTTGGGGGTGACTGATGGAAAGGAGGAGTGAAGCTCCGCCCTTTCCGCTGCTAGGCTGCGCCCGAGGCTATTTAAACCCACCCTGGCTGGCCTGTACTCAGATCTTCGCGGAGCGGATCAGCGGCTGGAGCGGTTGGCGGACTCTGCGTTGACTTGGAGCTCACAGCGTCTTGCGACTTGGAAGCGGATTCAGAGGACAGGACAGAACACTTGGGCAAGTGAATCTCTGTCTGTCTGTCTGTCTGTCTGTCTGTCTGTCTGTCTGTCTCATTGGTTGGTTGATTTCCATTTTCTTAAGGGGCACATACCTCACACCGCACACACACACACACACGCACACACACTCCTTCCTTCTGCGAGTTAGAAAATTAGTAGGGGCCCCTGGGAGCTGCAGGTTTCCTAATCATGTCTGCACCTAAGAACAGTAGGGTCTTGTCCGGCTCTTCTTATGAACGGTCCCCCAGCACGGACTCCCCAAGGTCCATGCGAGCCTCACCCAGCTTCTCCCTCTCCCCTCTCAGAAACTCAGGCTTCAGGGGAAGCTCCTCACCAGGGATCCGGAGCTACCATTCACCATCCCCTAGGGCTTCACCACACTCACCTCTGTCATCACCAGAATCCCACAAGCTCCCATTTCCCTGTCCTCACCGTGATGGGCAATCAATGAAGCCATTGGGCTCTCCCGTGTCCTCCTCTGAGGATTCCTCAGAGTCCCCACGTTCATCAATAATATACCACATGTTCTTACTGCCATCACCCAGCAGCTCACCCCCAGCTCTCGGGGGATCTCCTGTGTCTCCCAGCTACTCTCCAAACAACCCCAGATTTCAGCTGGAGTCAGCCCCCCACACCCGGGAATCACCTACAAACTCACGAGCCTCACGGTGCTCCACCCCTGTGTCTTTCATCTCTTCACCCCCAGGCCTCAGGGACTCTCCTGTGGCTCCCAGTTACTCTCCAGCCATCCCCAGGTTCCTGCGGGAGTCAGCCCCATGCACCCAGGAGTCCCCCAGAGACTCACACGTCTCGGGAGAATATGAGCGGTCCCCCAGCCCTGACTCCTCAAGATTCATGCCTGCCTCACCCAGCTTCTCCCTCTCCCCTCCCAGAAACTCAGACCCAAGGGGCAGCTCCTCACCAGGGATGTGGAAGTACTCTACATCACCCCGCAGGGCTTCACCACTCTCACATCCATCATCAACAGAATTCCACAACTTTACGTTTCCCTTTCCTAACCAAGCAGGACAGTCACTCATGTCATTGTGTTCTCCCGTGTCCTCCTCTGGAGATTCTTCACAGTCACCTCATTCATCAATAATATACCATATGTTCTTACTGCCATCATCCAGCAGCTCACCCCCAGCCACCCATGACTCTCCTGTCTGTCCCAGCTACTCTCCAACTACGCCCAGATTTCAGCGGGAGTCTCTACCCCACACCCCAGAAACACCTACAAACTCACAGACCTCAGTGAGATCCTCGCCAGTCTCTCTCACGTCTTCACCCCCAGCCCTTACGGACCCTCCAGTCTGTCCCAGCTACTCTCCAACCACGCCCACATTTCAGCGCGGGTCAGTTCCAGGAACCCGGGGGTCACCACCAAGCCCACCACTTTCACTGAGTTACTCCCCAGTCTCTAGCACGTCTTTATCTCCAACCCTCAGGGACTCGCCTGTCTGTCCCAGCTACTCTCCAAACACGCCCACACTTCAGCGGGAGTCCGTTGCAGGCACCCAGAAATCACCACCAAACTCACCAATTTCACTGCGTTACTCCCCAGTCTCTCTCATGTCTTCACCATCCCTCAGGGACTCTCCCGTCTGTCCCAGCTACTCTCCAACCACGCCCACATTTCAGCTGCAGTCAGCTCCAGGCACCCCGGAATCACCACCAAACTCCCCAATTTCACTCAGTTACTCCTCACTCTCTAGCACGTCTTTATCTCCAACCCTCAGGGACTCTCCTGTGTGTCCCAGCTACTCTCCAACCACGCCCACACTTCAGCGGGAGTCAGTTCCAGGCACCCAGGAAGCACCACCAAACTCACCAATTTCACTCACTTACTCTCCAGTCTCTCTCATGTCTTCACCAGCCCTCAGGGACTCTCCTGTCTGTCCCAGCTACTCTCCAACCACGCACACATTTCAGCTGGAGTCAGTCCCAGGCACCCCGGAGTCACCACCAAACTCACCAGTTTCACTGAGGTACTCCCCGGTCTCTCTCATGTCTTCACCCCCAGCCCTCAGGGACTCTCCTGTGTGTCCCAGCTACTCTCCAACCATGCCCAGATTTCAGCGGGAGTCAGTTCCAGGCACCCAGGTATCACCACCAAACTCAGCAGTTTCGCTGAGTTACTCCCCAGTCTCTGTCATGTCTTCACCCCCAGCCCCCTGGGACTCTCCTGTCTGTCCCAGCTACTCTCCCACCACGCCCAGATTTCAGCGGCACTCAGCCTCCCACACTCCGGAATCACCTACAGACTCACAGACTTCACTGAGGTCCTCCCTGGTCTCTCTCAGGTCTTTGCCCTCAGCCCACAGGGACTCCTGTGTCTCTTTCAGCTACTCTCAAAACTTCGCTAGATTCCAGCTGGAGTCAGTTCCAGGCACCCACGATACACCACCGAACTCACGAATTTCACTGACTTACTCCCCAGTCTCCCTCATGTTCTCACCCTCAGCCCTCAAGGACTCTTCTGTCTCTCTCAGCTACACTCCGACCATCTCCAGATTTCACCTGGAGTCAGCTTCCCGCACCCAGGAATCACCTACAAACTCACGGACCTTACTGCAACCCTCCCCCATTTCTTTCACCTCTTCACCCCCTGCCTTCAGGGACTCTCCTGGGTCTCCCAGCTTCTCTCCAGCCTTCCCCAGATTTCTGCCACAGTCAGCCCCAGGCACCCAGGACAACCCTAGACACTCACAGGCCTCACGAGACTATCTCCCTATGACCTGTACCTATACAGGGATGGCTCCCACGCATCCCTCAGTGACCCCAAACCCATCTCCACTTACACTCAGACACTCCCAGGGCCTGACAGCTACTCCCCGTTATTGTCCTTCAGTTCGAAGCCCTGGCCAATCTACTAGCCCACATGACGCAGTTACCTGGCCATTTCTCCACGGTTCCCGTGAGGGCCCCACACCCAGCCGCACAAGAGCCCCTCCTGCATTCCGTCCTCACACGCAGGCTTGTCCATCTACTTGCTACTGTCACACTCTTGCCAGCAGAAGAGGCCCCTGTAATGGGCGATATCACCACCCAGTCTATCCTCACCCCACAGCTGTGCAGCGGGACCCTCCTGCTGGCCCACGTGGCTGCCAGAGCCCATGCTGGCACGACGCTCCAGCAGGTCGGCGTCCCTGCGGGCCACACTACCGGTGACATGGCTAGCATGACCCTCCTTCCTGGCAGTGACACTGTTGATGTGAACCCCGGTTTCACATCTGTCATTTGTAAATAGGACCATTTTCCCTTTTCGCTCTCCCTTCCATTCACAGGGCTTCTCATTCTCTCTCTTTCTGCCTCCGTTTCAGATATTTACTCACCTTTTTCTCTCTCACTATGTCTGCCGTGGTCTCCATGAGAGTGCGCCACAGAAGATTCCCCCATTAAAAGTCATGAATTGAGTGGCTTTTAGTATACCTGTGGTGGTGCACATTCAATTTTAATTCGCAATCCATTGTAGAACGTCTTATCACCCCCGACCAGAGAAAAACCCTGTAGACATTAGTCACTCCTCATTCTGTCTCAAACCCTCTCCCTGACCCTCAGCCCTAGGTAGCAACTACCTAGTGCGATCAATCCCATATGCATAGATTTCCATATTGTGGACATTTCCTATCAACGGAATTGCACAATAGGTGAGCTGTTATGACTGACACAACACGTAGCACAATATTTTCAAGATTCATCCACATTGTAGGCTTACCCACAGGGGGAAACCATTTTTTGGGGGGTTTTAGTAACACCGGGTGTTTTCTCCTTCCTTTCGTCCTTCTTTCCTTCCTTCCTTCCTTCCTTCCTTCCTTCCTTCCTTCCTTCCTCCTATTTCTCTCTTACTCCTTCTGCCCTCTCTCTTTCATATGCCTTAGGTGCATCCCACATTCTGCGTTTTTTGGGAGAAATCCTCGACAGGTGCAGGAAAATTGTGTTATTGTAACTATTTACCGCTATCTCTCTTTCACGGCTCTCCATCAGTTGTGAACATCTATTGGTTTATCCCAAGTCACTAAGCATATTCTTATTAGGTACACCTGTTTTTCCTTATACAGCTGTTTCTGGAGTATAGGGTCGCATACTCATAAACCCACTGTAACTCAGAAACGCATCTAATATTCCAATAATCCCATCATAACGTTGAAAAATCATAAATCAAACCACCGTAAGTCACGGTGTGTCCGTGGATATGGGCGTCATCAATTCCATTGTATTCAGTAATGCTGTACACCATTAACAATGGCAGACTGATTGGGAGTGGATATTGATAGCATTATAAGTGTCAGTTATTAGAGGGATACTTCTTTAACCTGACTGAAGAACTGATCTAATGGCTTTAGTACAGTGCATGATTATGTGAGATGTTTTGAGACAGAGTAGTACATTTGTGAATGAAGTTTTTTCACTTAGTAGGAACCATTGTGTGTGGAAAAGTGAGAAAATTGCTTTCTGCTGTAGAGTCTGGCATTCATTGTAGACTTAAGCTTATTTTTCTGTGAGCAAATCTTATTCAATAAAATACTACTCTTTATACTAAAAAACAGAAACAGTGGTGATGTGTGGTCATTATGCTCAGCAAACTAATCCAGGGAAAGAAAACCAAACGCCACATTCTCACTTATAATGAGAGCTGAAAAATGAGATCACATGGACACAGGAAGGGGAACAACACTCACTGGGGCCTTTCGGGAGGCAGAGCGTTAAGAAAAACAGCTACTGCATGCTGGGCTTAATACCTAGGTGATGGGTTGACAGGTGCAGCGAACCACCATGGCACACGTTTACCTTAGTAACAAATCTGCACATCCTGCACATATACCCCAGAACTTAGAAACGAAACGAAACAAAAGAAAACGAAAAAGCAATAGCAAAACGCTAAAGGCAAAATAAAGTTTCAAACTCAGAACGTGACAGACCAATGTTTGGTTCAAATCATGGTTCTCAACCCAGGTGCCATAAGGCCAGGATAAAGAATTTGATTACATATTGTAAATAAGACATGCAGCAAATGACCAGAAAGATTATTCTCAACATATGTGTGTCTTCTAATTCAATGGTGACGCTATCTACCGGGACATAGCTTTAGATTCCAAAGGGCCGAGTCCCGCCAGACAGGCCTCCCACACTAATAACAATGGGAAGCCCCACGTTGTTTTACCTGTGCTTCTCAGCAACTGGCTATAAATCAGGTTGCCACCACTCCCAGATTTAGTTGCATTCATTGGCTGGAAGAGCTCACAGCACGCAGGGAAACACTTACATTTGCCGTTGTATTTTAGCGGACTTTGCCAAAAGTTCAGAAATAAATGCGGGGCCCGGCGTGTGGGGAGGGGTGCACTACCTTCCAGGAAGTGTTATCCACAAGCTCTCTGAACCCAGTCCTTTTGGGTTTTTATGGAGACCTCATTCTATAGGCATGACGGGTTAAACCATAGGCTATTGGTGATCAACTCCACCTGAGGCTCTCAACCCTCCCTGGAAATTGGGGTTGAGGCTTTGCCATTCTCAGTCTGACTAAAAGAATTTACCCAAACGGAATTTTAAAACAGATGAGCATAACTGGAATCTTAATTAGATGATTGGATTATCTGGAGCCACACCTTGATATTCCTAACCCGAGCACCCTCATCCAACGAATGCTCCACGCAACTGGCTCCCAAGTCTCTACGTGGTTCCAGAGCAAAAGAATGTTTATACAACGCATATCTCCACCTTTTCTACAAAGTCTTTTCCCTTACACGGAAAGACTTCTTAAACTGCCATGCATCCGGATCAGGGGGAGGTATTGTTACACCGCAGATCTGTGGATCTCCGGGGTTTGATTGTGGCAAGGATGCTGCTGGTGTCAAAACCACAACGTGGGAACCACAGAACCACTAGTTGGTTTTCAGTGTTTCAGTGCATACAATTCCTAATATATCTGGCCAAGAAAACTTGTAAGTTCTTAGATTGTCCCAAAGGTGGCGCATGAAATCAAAGCAGGAGAACAGTTTCCTACGAGGTGTAGCCTGGGAAAGTTGGGGGTGACTGATGGAAAGGAGGAGTGAAGCTCCGCCCTTTCCGCTGCTAGGCTGCGCCCGAGGCTATTTAAACCCACCCTGGCTGGCCTGTACTCAGATCTTCGCGGAGCGGATCAGCGGCTGGAGCGGTTGGCGGACTCTGCGTTGACTTGGAGCTCACAGCGTCTTGCGACTTGGAAGCGGATTCAGAGGACAGGACAGAACACTTGGGCAAGTGAATCTCTGTCTGTCTGTCTGTCTGTCTGTCTGTCTGTCTGTCTGTCTCATTGGTTGGTTGATTTCCATTTTCTTAAGGGGCACATACCTCACACCGCACACACACACACACACGCACACACACTCCTTCCTTCTGCGAGTTAGAAAATTAGTAGGGGCCCCTGGGAGCTGCAGGTTTCCTAATCATGTCTGCACCTAAGAACAGTAGGGTCTTGTCCGGCTCTTCTTATGAACGGTCCCCCAGCACGGACTCCCCAAGGTCCATGCGAGCCTCACCCAGCTTCTCCCTCTCCCCTCTCAGAAACTCAGGCTTCAGGGGAAGCTCCTCACCAGGGATCCGGAGCTACCATTCACCATCCCCTAGGGCTTCACCACACTCACCTCTGTCATCACCAGAATCCCACAAGCTCCCATTTCCCTGTCCTCACCGTGATGGGCAATCAATGAAGCCATTGGGCTCTCCCGTGTCCTCCTCTGAGGATTCCTCAGAGTCCCCACGTTCATCAATAATATACCACATGTTCTTACTGCCATCACCCAGCAGCTCACCCCCAGCTCTCGGGGGATCTCCTGTGTCTCCCAGCTACTCTCCAAACAACCCCAGATTTCAGCTGGAGTCAGCCCCCCACACCCGGGAATCACCTACAAACTCACGAGCCTCACGGTGCTCCACCCCTGTGTCTTTCATCTCTTCACCCCCAGGCCTCAGGGACTCTCCTGTGGCTCCCAGTTACTCTCCAGCCATCCCCAGGTTCCTGCGGGAGTCAGCCCCATGCACCCAGGAGTCCCCCAGAGACTCACACGTCTCGGGAGAATATGAGCGGTCCCCCAGCCCTGACTCCTCAAGATTCATGCCTGCCTCACCCAGCTTCTCCCTCTCCCCTCCCAGAAACTCAGACCCAAGGGGCAGCTCCTCACCAGGGATGTGGAAGTACTCTACATCACCCCGCAGGGCTTCACCACTCTCACATCCATCATCAACAGAATTCCACAACTTTACGTTTCCCTTTCCTAACCAAGCAGGACAGTCACTCATGTCATTGTGTTCTCCCGTGTCCTCCTCTGGAGATTCTTCACAGTCACCTCATTCATCAATAATATACCATATGTTCTTACTGCCATCATCCAGCAGCTCACCCCCAGCCACCCATGACTCTCCTGTCTGTCCCAGCTACTCTCCAACTACGCCCAGATTTCAGCGGGAGTCTCTACCCCACACCCCAGAAACACCTACAAACTCACAGACCTCAGTGAGATCCTCGCCAGTCTCTCTCACGTCTTCACCCCCAGCCCTTACGGACCCTCCAGTCTGTCCCAGCTACTCTCCAACCACGCCCACATTTCAGCGCGGGTCAGTTCCAGGAACCCGGGGGTCACCACCAAGCCCACCACTTTCACTGAGTTACTCCCCAGTCTCTAGCACGTCTTTATCTCCAACCCTCAGGGACTCGCCTGTCTGTCCCAGCTACTCTCCAAACACGCCCACACTTCAGCGGGAGTCCGTTGCAGGCACCCAGAAATCACCACCAAACTCACCAATTTCACTGCGTTACTCCCCAGTCTCTCTCATGTCTTCACCATCCCTCAGGGACTCTCCCGTCTGTCCCAGCTACTCTCCAACCACGCCCACATTTCAGCTGCAGTCAGCTCCAGGCACCCCGGAATCACCACCAAACTCCCCAATTTCACTCAGTTACTCCTCACTCTCTAGCACGTCTTTATCTCCAACCCTCAGGGACTCTCCTGTGTGTCCCAGCTACTCTCCAACCACGCCCACACTTCAGCGGGAGTCAGTTCCAGGCACCCAGGAAGCACCACCAAACTCACCAATTTCACTCACTTACTCTCCAGTCTCTCTCATGTCTTCACCAGCCCTCAGGGACTCTCCTGTCTGTCCCAGCTACTCTCCAACCACGCACACATTTCAGCTGGAGTCAGTCCCAGGCACCCCGGAGTCACCACCAAACTCACCAGTTTCACTGAGGTACTCCCCGGTCTCTCTCATGTCTTCACCCCCAGCCCTCAGGGACTCTCCTGTGTGTCCCAGCTACTCTCCAACCATGCCCAGATTTCAGCGGGAGTCAGTTCCAGGCACCCAGGTATCACCACCAAACTCAGCAGTTTCGCTGAGTTACTCCCCAGTCTCTGTCATGTCTTCACCCCCAGCCCCCTGGGACTCTCCTGTCTGTCCCAGCTACTCTCCCACCACGCCCAGATTTCAGCGGCACTCAGCCTCCCACACTCCGGAATCACCTACAGACTCACAGACTTCACTGAGGTCCTCCCTGGTCTCTCTCAGGTCTTTGCCCTCAGCCCACAGGGACTCCTGTGTCTCTTTCAGCTACTCTCAAAACTTCGCTAGATTCCAGCTGGAGTCAGTTCCAGGCACCCACGATACACCACCGAACTCACGAATTTCACTGACTTACTCCCCAGTCTCCCTCATGTTCTCACCCTCAGCCCTCAAGGACTCTTCTGTCTCTCTCAGCTACACTCCGACCATCTCCAGATTTCACCTGGAGTCAGCTTCCCGCACCCAGGAATCACCTACAAACTCACGGACCTTACTGCAACCCTCCCCCATTTCTTTCACCTCTTCACCCCCTGCCTTCAGGGACTCTCCTGGGTCTCCCAGCTTCTCTCCAGCCTTCCCCAGATTTCTGCCACAGTCAGCCCCAGGCACCCAGGACAACCCTAGACACTCACAGGCCTCACGAGACTATCTCCCTATGACCTGTACCTATACAGGGATGGCTCCCACGCATCCCTCAGTGACCCCAAACCCATCTCCACTTACACTCAGACACTCCCAGGGCCTGACAGCTACTCCCCGTTATTGTCCTTCAGTTCGAAGCCCTGGCCAATCTACTAGCCCACATGACGCAGTTACCTGGCCATTTCTCCACGGTTCCCGTGAGGGCCCCACACCCAGCCGCACAAGAGCCCCTCCTGCATTCCGTCCTCACACGCAGGCTTGTCCATCTACTTGCTACTGTCACACTCTTGCCAGCAGAAGAGGCCCCTGTAATGGGCGATATCACCACCCAGTCTATCCTCACCCCACAGCTGTGCAGCGGGACCCTCCTGCTGGCCCACGTGGCTGCCAGAGCCCATGCTGGCACGACGCTCCAGCAGGTCGGCGTCCCTGCGGGCCACACTACCGGTGACATGGCTAGCATGACCCTCCTTCCTGGCAGTGACACTGTTGATGTGAACCCCGGTTTCACATCTGTCATTTGTAAATAGGACCATTTTCCCTTTTCGCTCTCCCTTCCATTCACAGGGCTTCTCATTCTCTCTCTTTCTGCCTCCGTTTCAGATATTTACTCACCTTTTTCTCTCTCACTATGTCTGCCGTGGTCTCCATGAGAGTGCGCCACAGAAGATTCCCCCATTAAAAGTCATGAATTGAGTGGCTTTTAGTATACCTGTGGTGGTGCACATTCAATTTTAATTCGCAATCCATTGTAGAACGTCTTATCACCCCCGACCAGAGAAAAACCCTGTAGACATTAGTCACTCCTCATTCTGTCTCAAACCCTCTCCCTGACCCTCAGCCCTAGGTAGCAACTACCTAGTGCGATCAATCCCATATGCATAGATTTCCATATTGTGGACATTTCCTATCAACGGAATTGCACAATAGGTGAGCTGTTATGACTGACACAACACGTAGCACAATATTTTCAAGATTCATCCACATTGTAGGCTTACCCACAGGGGGAAACCATTTTTTGGGGGGTTTTAGTAACACCGGGTGTTTTCTCCTTCCTTTCGTCCTTCTTTCCTTCCTTCCTTCCTTCCTTCCTTCCTTCCTTCCTTCCTCCTATTTCTCTCTTACTCCTTCTGCCCTCTCTCTTTCATATGCCTTAGGTGCATCCCACATTCTGCGTTTTTTGGGAGAAATCCTCGACAGGTGCAGGAAAATTGTGTTATTGTAACTATTTACCGCTATCTCTCTTTCACGGCTCTCCATCAGTTGTGAACATCTATTGGTTTATCCCAAGTCACTAAGCATATTCTTATTAGGTACACCTGTTTTTCCTTATACAGCTGTTTCTGGAGTATAGGGTCGCATACTCATAAACCCACTGTAACTCAGAAACGCATCTAATATTCCAATAATCCCATCATAACGTTGAAAAATCATAAATCAAACCACCGTAAGTCACGGTGTGTCCGTGGATATGGGCGTCATCAATTCCATTGTATTCAGTAATGCTGTACACCATTAACAATGGCAGACTGATTGGGAGTGGATATTGATAGCATTATAAGTGTCAGTTATTAGAGGGATACTTCTTTAACCTGACTGAAGAACTGATCTAATGGCTTTAGTACAGTGCATGATTATGTGAGATGTTTTGAGACAGAGTAGTACATTTGTGAATGAAGTTTTTTCACTTAGTAGGAACCATTGTGTGTGGAAAAGTGAGAAAATTGCTTTCTGCTGTAGAGTCTGGCATTCATTGTAGACTTAAGCTTATTTTTCTGTGAGCAAATCTTATTCAATAAAATACTACTCTTTATACTAAAAAACAGAAACAGTGGTGATGTGTGGTCATTATGCTCAGCAAACTAATCCAGGGAAAGAAAACCAAACGCCACATTCTCACTTATAATGAGAGCTGAAAAATGAGATCACATGGACACAGGAAGGGGAACAACACTCACTGGGGCCTTTCGGGAGGCAGAGCGTTAAGAAAAACAGCTACTGCATGCTGGGCTTAATACCTAGGTGATGGGTTGACAGGTGCAGCGAACCACCATGGCACACGTTTACCTTAGTAACAAATCTGCACATCCTGCACATATACCCCAGAACTTAGAAACGAAACGAAACAAAAGAAAACGAAAAAGCAATAGCAAAACGCTAAAGGCAAAATAAAGTTTCAAACTCAGAACGTGACAGACCAATGTTTGGTTCAAATCATGGTTCTCAACCCAGGTGCCATAAGGCCAGGATAAAGAATTTGATTACATATTGTAAATAAGACATGCAGCAAATGACCAGAAAGATTATTCTCAACATATGTGTGTCTTCTAATTCAATGGTGACGCTATCTACCGGGACATAGCTTTAGATTCCAAAGGGCCGAGTCCCGCCAGACAGGCCTCCCACACTAATAACAATGGGAAGCCCCACGTTGTTTTACCTGTGCTTCTCAGCAACTGGCTATAAATCAGGTTGCCACCACTCCCAGATTTAGTTGCATTCATTGGCTGGAAGAGCTCACAGCACGCAGGGAAACACTTACATTTGCCGTTGTATTTTAGCGGACTTTGCCAAAAGTTCAGAAATAAATGCGGGGCCCGGCGTGTGGGGAGGGGTGCACTACCTTCCAGGAAGTGTTATCCACAAGCTCTCTGAACCCAGTCCTTTTGGGTTTTTATGGAGACCTCATTCTATAGGCATGACGGGTTAAACCATAGGCTATTGGTGATCAACTCCACCTGAGGCTCTCAACCCTCCCTGGAAATTGGGGTTGAGGCTTTGCCATTCTCAGTCTGACTAAAAGAATTTACCCAAACGGAATTTTAAAACAGATGAGCATAACTGGAATCTTAATTAGATGATTGGATTATCTGGAGCCACACCTTGATATTCCTAACCCGAGCACCCTCATCCAACGAATGCTCCACGCAACTGGCTCCCAAGTCTCTACGTGGTTCCAGAGCAAAAGAATGTTTATACAACGCATATCTCCACCTTTTCTACAAAGTCTTTTCCCTTACACGGAAAGACTTCTTAAACTGCCATGCATCCGGATCAGGGGGAGGTATTGTTACACCGCAGATCTGTGGATCTCCGGGGTTTGATTGTGGCAAGGATGCTGCTGGTGTCAAAACCACAACGTGGGAACCACAGAACCACTAGTTGGTTTTCAGTGTTTCAGTGCATACAATTCCTAATATATCTGGCCAAGAAAACTTGTAAGTTCTTAGATTGTCCCAAAGGTGGCGCATGAAATCAAAGCAGGAGAACAGTTTCCTACGAGGTGTAGCCTGGGAAAGTTGGGGGTGACTGATGGAAAGGAGGAGTGAAGCTCCGCCCTTTCCGCTGCTAGGCTGCGCCCGAGGCTATTGAAACCCACCCTGGCTGGCCTGTACTCAGATCTTCGCGGAGCGGATCAGCGGCTGGAGCGGTTGGCGGACTCTGCGTTGACTTGGAGCTCACAGCGTCTTGCGACTTGGAAGCGGATTCAGAGGACAGGACAGAACACTTGGGCAAGTGAATCTCTGTCTGTCTGTCTGTCTGTCTGTCTGTCTGTCTGTCTGTCTCATTGGTTGGTTGATTTCCATTTTCTTAAGGGGCACATACCTCACACCGCACACACACACACACACGCACACACACTCCTTCCTTCTGCGAGTTAGAAAATTAGTAGGGGCCCCTGGGAGCTGCAGGTTTCCTAATCATGTCTGCACCTAAGAACAGTAGGGTCTTGTCCGGCTCTTCTTATGAACGGTCCCCCAGCACGGACTCCCCAAGGTCCATGCGAGCCTCACCCAGCTTCTCCCTCTCCCCTCTCAGAAACTCAGGCTTCAGGGGAAGCTCCTCACCAGGGATCCGGAGCTACCATTCACCATCCCCTAGGGCTTCACCACACTCACCTCTGTCATCACCAGAATCCCACAAGCTCCCATTTCCCTGTCCTCACCGTGATGGGCAATCAATGAAGCCATTGGGCTCTCCCGTGTCCTCCTCTGAGGATTCCTCAGAGTCCCCACGTTCATCAATAATATACCACATGTTCTTACTGCCATCACCCAGCAGCTCACCCCCAGCTCTCGGGGGATCTCCTGTGTCTCCCAGCTACTCTCCAAACAACCCCAGATTTCAGCTGGAGTCAGCCCCCCACACCCGGGAATCACCTACAAACTCACGAGCCTCACGGTGCTCCACCCCTGTGTCTTTCATCTCTTCACCCCCAGGCCTCAGGGACTCTCCTGTGGCTCCCAGTTACTCTCCAGCCATCCCCAGGTTCCTGCGGGAGTCAGCCCCATGCACCCAGGAGTCCCCCAGAGACTCACACGTCTCGGGAGAATATGAGCGGTCCCCCAGCCCTGACTCCTCAAGATTCATGCCTGCCTCACCCAGCTTCTCCCTCTCCCCTCCCAGAAACTCAGACCCAAGGGGCAGCTCCTCACCAGGGATGTGGAAGTACTCTACATCACCCCGCAGGGCTTCACCACTCTCACATCCATCATCAACAGAATTCCACAACTTTACGTTTCCCTTTCCTAACCAAGCAGGACAGTCACTCATGTCATTGTGTTCTCCCGTGTCCTCCTCTGGAGATTCTTCACAGTCACCTCATTCATCAATAATATACCATATGTTCTTACTGCCATCATCCAGCAGCTCACCCCCAGCCACCCATGACTCTCCTGTCTGTCCCAGCTACTCTCCAACTACGCCCAGATTTCAGCGGGAGTCTCTACCCCACACCCCAGAAACACCTACAAACTCACAGACCTCAGTGAGATCCTCGCCAGTCTCTCTCACGTCTTCACCCCCAGCCCTTACGGACCCTCCAGTCTGTCCCAGCTACTCTCCAACCACGCCCACATTTCAGCGCGGGTCAGTTCCAGGAACCCGGGGGTCACCACCAAGCCCACCACTTTCACTGAGTTACTCCCCAGTCTCTAGCACGTCTTTATCTCCAACCCTCAGGGACTCGCCTGTCTGTCCCAGCTACTCTCCAAACACGCCCACACTTCAGCGGGAGTCCGTTGCAGGCACCCAGAAATCACCACCAAACTCACCAATTTCACTGCGTTACTCCCCAGTCTCTCTCATGTCTTCACCATCCCTCAGGGACTCTCCCGTCTGTCCCAGCTACTCTCCAACCACGCCCACATTTCAGCTGCAGTCAGCTCCAGGCACCCCGGAATCACCACCAAACTCCCCAATTTCACTCAGTTACTCCTCACTCTCTAGCACGTCTTTATCTCCAACCCTCAGGGACTCTCCTGTGTGTCCCAGCTACTCTCCAACCACGCCCACACTTCAGCGGGAGTCAGTTCCAGGCACCCAGGAAGCACCACCAAACTCACCAATTTCACTCACTTACTCTCCAGTCTCTCTCATGTCTTCACCAGCCCTCAGGGACTCTCCTGTCTGTCCCAGCTACTCTCCAACCACGCACACATTTCAGCTGGAGTCAGTCCCAGGCACCCCGGAGTCACCACCAAACTCACCAGTTTCACTGAGGTACTCCCCGGTCTCTCTCATGTCTTCACCCCCAGCCCTCAGGGACTCTCCTGTGTGTCCCAGCTACTCTCCAACCATGCCCAGATTTCAGCGGGAGTCAGTTCCAGGCACCCAGGTATCACCACCAAACTCAGCAGTTTCGCTGAGTTACTCCCCAGTCTCTGTCATGTCTTCACCCCCAGCCCCCTGGGACTCTCCTGTCTGTCCCAGCTACTCTCCCACCACGCCCAGATTTCAGCGGCACTCAGCCTCCCACACTCCGGAATCACCTACAGACTCACAGACTTCACTGAGGTCCTCCCTGGTCTCTCTCAGGTCTTTGCCCTCAGCCCACAGGGACTCCTGTGTCTCTTTCAGCTACTCTCAAAACTTCGCTAGATTCCAGCTGGAGTCAGTTCCAGGCACCCACGATACACCACCGAACTCACGAATTTCACTGACTTACTCCCCAGTCTCCCTCATGTTCTCACCCCCAGCCCTCAAGGACTCTTCTGTCTCTCTCAGCTACACTCCGACCATCTCCAGATTTCACCTGGAGTCAGCTTCCCGCACCCAGGAATCACCTACAAACTCACGGACCTTACTGCAACCCTCCCCCATTTCTTTCACCTCTTCACCCCCTGCCTTCAGGGACTCTCCTGGGTCTCCCAGCTTCTCTCCAGCCTTCCCCAGATTTCTGCCACAGTCAGCCCCAGGCACCCAGGACAACCCTAGACACTCACAGGCCTCACGAGACTATCTCCCTATGACCTGTACCTATACAGGGATGGCTCCCACGCATCCCTCAGTGACCCCAAACCCATCTCCACTTACACTCAGACACTCCCAGGGCCTGACAGCTACTCCCCGTTATTGTCCTTCAGTTCGAAGCCCTGGCCAATCTACTAGCCCACATGACGCAGTTACCTGGCCATTTCTCCACGGTTCCCGTGAGGGCCCCACACCCAGCCGCACAAGAGCCCCTCCTGCATTCCGTCCTCACACGCAGGCTTGTCCATCTACTTGCTACTGTCACACTCTTGCCAGCAGAAGAGGCCCCTGTAATGGGCGATATCACCACCCAGTCTATCCTCACCCCACAGCTGTGCAGCGGGACCCTCCTGCTGGCCCACGTGGCTGCCAGAGCCCATGCTGGCACGACGCTCCAGCAGGTCGGCGTCCCTGCGGGCCACACTACCGGTGACATGGCTAGCATGACCCTCCTTCCTGGCAGTGACACTGTTGATGTGAACCCCGGTTTCACATCTGTCATTTGTAAATAGGACCATTTTCCCTTTTCGCTCTCCCTTCCATTCACAGGGCTTCTCATTCTCTCTCTTTCTGCCTCCGTTTCAGATATTTACTCACCTTTTTCTCTCTCACTATGTCTGCCGTGGTCTCCATGAGAGTGCGCCACAGAAGATTCCCCCATTAAAAGTCATGAATTGAGTGGCTTTTAGTATACCTGTGGTGGTGCACATTCAATTTTAATTCGCAATCCATTGTAGAACGTCTTATCACCCCCGACCAGAGAAAAACCCTGTAGACATTAGTCACTCCTCATTCTGTCTCAAACCCTCTCCCTGACCCTCAGCCCTAGGTAGCAACTACCTAGTGCGATCAATCCCATATGCATAGATTTCCATATTGTGGACATTTCCTATCAACGGAATTGCACAATAGGTGAGCTGTTATGACTGACACAACACGTAGCACAATATTTTCAAGATTCATCCACATTGTAGGCTTACCCACAGGGGGAAACCATTTTTTGGGGGGTTTTAGTAACACCGGGTGTTTTCTCCTTCCTTTCGTCCTTCTTTCCTTCCTTCCTTCCTTCCTTCCTTCCTTCCTTCCTCCTATTTCTCTCTTACTCCTTCTGCCCTCTCTCTTTCATATGCCTTAGGTGCATCCCACATTCTGCGTTTTTTGGGAGAAATCCTCGACAGGTGCAGGAAAATTGTGTTATTGTAACTATTTACCGCTATCTCTCTTTCACGGCTCTCCATCAGTTGTGAACATCTATTGGTTTATCCCAAGTCACTAAGCATATTCTTATTAGGTACACCTGTTTTTCCTTATACAGCTGTTTCTGGAGTATAGGGTCGCATACTCATAAACCCACTGTAACTCAGAAACGCATCTAATATTCCAATAATCCCATCATAACGTTGAAAAATCATAAATCAAACCACCGTAAGTCACGGTGTGTCCGTGGATATGGGCGTCATCAATTCCATTGTATTCAGTAATGCTGTACACCATTAACAATGGCAGACTGATTGGGAGTGGATATTGATAGCATTATAAAAGTCAGTTATTAGAGGGATACTTCTTTAACCTGACTGAAGAACTGATCTAATGGCTTTAGTACAGTGCATGATTATGTGAGATGTTTTGAGACAGAGTAGTACATTTGTGAATGAAGATTTTTCACTTAGTAGGAACCATTGTGTGTGGAAAAGTGAGAAAATTGCTTTCTGCTGTAGAGTCTGGCATTCATTGTAGACTTAAGCTTATTTTTCTGTGAGCAAATCTTATTCAATAAAATACTACTCTTTATACTAAAAAACAGAAACAGTGGTGATATGTGGTCATTATGCTCAGCAAACTAATCCAGGGAAAGAAAACCAAACGCCACATTCTCACTTATAATGAGAGCTGAAAAATGAGATCACATGGACACAGGAAGGGGAACAACACTCACTGGGGCCTTTCGGGAGGCAGAGCGTTAAGAAAAACAGCTACTGCATGCTGGGCTTAATACCTAGGTGATGGGTTGACAGGTGCAGCGAACCACCATGGCACACGTTTACCTTAGTAACAAATCTGCACATCCTGCACATATACCCCAGAACTTAGAAACGAAACGAAACAAAAGAAAACGAAAAAGCAATAGCAAAACGCTAAAGGCAAAATAAAGTTTCAAACTCAGAACGTGACAGACCAATGTTTGGTTCAAATCATGGTTCTCAACCCAGGTGCCATAAGGCCAGGATAAAGAATTTGATTACATATTGTAAATAAGACATGCAGCAAATGACCAGAAAGATTATTCTCAACATATGTGTGTCTTCTAATTCAATGGTGACGCTATCTACCGGGACATAGCTTTAGATTCCAAAGGGCCGAGTCCCGCCAGACAGGCCTCCCACACTAATAACAATGGGAAGCCCCACGTTGTTTTACCTGTGCTTCTCAGCAACTGGCTATAAATCAGGTTGCCACCACTCCCAGATTTAGTTGCATTCATTGGCTGGAAGAGCTCACAGCACGCAGGGAAACACTTACATTTGCCGTTGTATTTTAGCGGACTTTGCCAAAAGTTCAGAAATAAATGCGGGGCCCGGCGTGTGGGGAGGGGTGCACTACCTTCCAGGAAGTGTTATCCACAAGCTCTCTGAACCCAGTCCTTTTGGGTTTTTATGGAGACCTCATTCTATAGGCATGACGGGTTAAACCATAGGCTATTGGTGATCAACTCCACCTGAGGCTCTCAACCCTCCCTGGAAATTGGGGTTGAGGCTTTGCCATTCTCAGTCTGACTAAAAGAATTTACCCAAACGGAATTTTAAAACAGATGAGCATAACTGGAATCTTAATTAGATGATTGGATTATCTGGAGCCACACCTTGATATTCCTAACCCGAGCACCCTCATCCAACGAATGCTCCACGCAACTGGCTCCCAAGTCTCTACGTGGTTCCAGAGCAAAAGAATGTTTATACAACGCATATCTCCACCTTTTCTACAAAGTCTTTTCCCTTACACGGAAAGACTTCTTAAACTGCCATGCATCCGGATCAGGGGGAGGTATTGTTACACCGCAGATCTGTGGATCTCCGGGGTTTGATTGTGGCAAGGATGCTGCTGGTGTCAAAACCACAACGTGGGAACCACAGAACCACTAGTTGGTTTTCAGTGTTTCAGTGCATACAATTCCTAATATATCTGGCCAAGAAAACTTGTAAGTTCTTAGATTGTCCCAAAGGTGGCGCATGAAATCAAAGCAGGAGAACAGTTTCCTACGAGGTGTAGCCTGGGAAAGTTGGGGGTGACTGATGGAAAGGAGGAGTGAAGCTCCGCCCTTTCCGCTGCTAGGCTGCGCCCGAGGCTATTTAAACCCACCCTGGCTGGCCTGTACTCAGATCTTCGCGGAGCGGATCAGCGGCTGGAGCGGTTGGCGGACTCTGCGTTGACTTGGAGCTCACAGCGTCTTGCGACTTGGAAGCGGATTCAGAGGACAGGACAGAACACTTGGGCAAGTGAATCTCTGTCTGTCTGTCTGTCTGTCTGTCTGTCTGTCTGTCTGTCTCATTGGTTGGTTGATTTCCATTTTCTTAAGGGGCACATACCTCACACCGCACACACACACACACACGCACACACACTCCTTCCTTCTGCGAGTTAGAAAATTAGTAGGGGCCCCTGGGAGCTGCAGGTTTCCTAATCATGTCTGCACCTAAGAACAGTAGGGTCTTGTCCGGCTCTTCTTATGAACGGTCCCCCAGCACGGACTCCCCAAGGTCCATGCGAGCCTCACCCAGCTTCTCCCTCTCCCCTCTCAGAAACTCAGGCTTCAGGGGAAGCTCCTCACCAGGGATCCGGAGCTACCATTCACCATCCCCTAGGGCTTCACCACACTCACCTCTGTCATCACCAGAATCCCACAAGCTCCCATTTCCCTGTCCTCACCGTGATGGGCAATCAATGAAGCCATTGGGCTCTCCCGTGTCCTCCTCTGAGGATTCCTCAGAGTCCCCACGTTCATCAATAATATACCACATGTTCTTACTGCCATCACCCAGCAGCTCACCCCCAGCTCTCGGGGGATCTCCTGTGTCTCCCAGCTACTCTCCAAACAACCCCAGATTTCAGCTGGAGTCAGCCCCCCACACCCGGGAATCACCTACAAACTCACGAGCCTCACGGTGCTCCACCCCTGTGTCTTTCATCTCTTCACCCCCAGGCCTCAGGGACTCTCCTGTGGCTCCCAGTTACTCTCCAGCCATCCCCAGGTTCCTGCGGGAGTCAGCCCCATGCACCCAGGAGTCCCCCAGAGACTCACACGTCTCGGGAGAATATGAGCGGTCCCCCAGCCCTGACTCCTCAAGATTCATGCCTGCCTCACCCAGCTTCTCCCTCTCCCCTCCCAGAAACTCAGACCCAAGGGGCAGCTCCTCACCAGGGATGTGGAAGTACTCTACATCACCCCGCAGGGCTTCACCACTCTCACATCCATCATCAACAGAATTCCACAACTTTACGTTTCCCTTTCCTAACCAAGCAGGACAGTCACTCATGTCATTGTGTTCTCCCGTGTCCTCCTCTGGAGATTCTTCACAGTCACCTCATTCATCAATAATATACCATATGTTCTTACTGCCATCATCCAGCAGCTCACCCCCAGCCACCCATGACTCTCCTGTCTGTCCCAGCTACTCTCCAACTACGCCCAGATTTCAGCGGGAGTCTCTACCCCACACCCCAGAAACACCTACAAACTCACAGACCTCAGTGAGATCCTCGCCAGTCTCTCTCACGTCTTCACCCCCAGCCCTTACGGACCCTCCAGTCTGTCCCAGCTACTCTCCAACCACGCCCACATTTCAGCGCGGGTCAGTTCCAGGAACCCGGGGGTCACCACCAAGCCCACCACTTTCACTGAGTTACTCCCCAGTCTCTAGCACGTCTTTATCTCCAACCCTCAGGGACTCGCCTGTCTGTCCCAGCTACTCTCCAAACACGCCCACACTTCAGCGGGAGTCCGTTGCAGGCACCCAGAAATCACCACCAAACTCACCAATTTCACTGCGTTACTCCCCAGTCTCTCTCATGTCTTCACCATCCCTCAGGGACTCTCCCGTCTGTCCCAGCTACTCTCCAACCACGCCCACATTTCAGCTGCAGTCAGCTCCAGGCACCCCGGAATCACCACCAAACTCCCCAATTTCACTCAGTTACTCCTCACTCTCTAGCACGTCTTTATCTGCAACCCTCAGGGACTCTCCTGTGTGTCCCAGCTACTCTCCAACCACGCCCACACTTCAGCGGGAGTCAGTTCCAGGCACCCAGGAAGCACCACCAAACTCACCAATTTCACTCACTTACTCTCCAGTCTCTCTCATGTCTTCACCAGCCCTCAGGGACTCTCCTGTCTGTCCCAGCTACTCTCCAACCACGCACGCATTTCAGCTGGAGTCAGTCCCAGGCACCCCGGAGTCACCACCAAACTCACCAGTTTCACTGAGGTACTCCCCGGTCTCTCTCATGTCTTCACCCCCAGCCCTCAGGGACTCTCCTGTGTGTCCCAGCTACTCTCCAACCATGCCCAGATTTCAGCGGGAGTCAGTTCCAGGCACCCAGGTATCACCACCAAACTCAGCAGTTTCGCTGAGTTACTCCCCAGTCTCTGTCATGTCTTCACCCCCAGCCCCCTGGGACTCTCCTGTCTGTCCCAGCTACTCTCCCACCACGCCCAGATTTCAGCGGCACTCAGCCTCCCACACTCCGGAATCACCTACAGACTCACAGACTTCACTGAGGTCCTCCCTGGTCTCTCTCAGGTCTTTGCCCTCAGCCCACAGGGACTCCTGTGTCTCTTTCAGCTACTCTCAAAACTTCACTAGATTCCAGCTGGAGTCAGTTCCAGGCACCCACGATACACCACCGAACTCACGAATTTCACTGACTTACTCCCCAGTCTCCCTCATGTTCTCACCCCCAGCCCTCAAGGACTCTTCTGTCTCTCTCAGCTACCCTCCGACCATCTCCAGATTTCACCTGGAGTCAGCTTCCCGCACCCAGGAATCACCTACAAACTCACGGACCTTACTGCAACCCTCCCCCATTTCTTTCACCTCTTCACCCCCTGCCTTCAGGGACTCTCCTGGGTCTCCCAGCTTCTCTCCAGCCTTCCCCAGATTTCTGCCACAGTCAGCCCCAGGCACCCAGGACAACCCTAGACACTCACAGGCCTCACGAGACTATCTCCCTATGACCTGTACCTATACAGGGATGGCTCCCACGCATCCCTCAGTGACCCCAAACCCATCTCCACTTACACTCAGACACTCCCAGGGCCTGACAGCTACTCCCCGTTATTGTCCTTCAGTTCGAAGCCCTGGCCAATCTACTAGCCCACATGACGCAGTTACCTGGCCATTTCTCCACGGTTCCCGTGAGGGCCCCACACCCAGCCGCACAAGAGCCCCTCCTGCATTCCGTCCTCACACGCAGGCTTGTCCATCTACTTGCTACTGTCACACTCTTGCCAGCAGAAGAGGCCCCTGTAATGGGCGATATCACCACCCAGTCTATCCTCACCCCACAGCTGTGCAGCGGGACCCTCCTGCTGGCCCACGTGGCTGCCAGAGCCCATGCTGGCACGACGCTCCAGCAGGTCGGCGTCCCTGCGGGCCACACTACCGGTGACATGGCTAGCATGACCCTCCTTCCTGGCAGTGACACTGTTGATGTGAACCCCGGTTTCACATCTGTCATTTGTAAATAGGACCATTTTCCCTTTTCGCTCTCCCTTCCATTCACAGGGCTTCTCATTCTCTCTCTTTCTGCCTCCGTTTCAGATATTTACTCACCTTTTTCTCTCTCACTATGTCTGCCGTGGTCTCCATGAGAGTGCGCCACAGAAGATTCCCCCATTAAAAGTCATGAATTGAGTGGCTTTTAGTATACCTGTGGTGGTGCACATTCAATTTTAATTCGCAATCCATTGTAGAACGTCTTATCACCCCCGACCAGAGAAAAACCCTGTAGACATTAGTCACTCCTCATTCTGTCTCAAACCCTCTCCCTGACCCTCAGCCCTAGGTAGCAACTACCTAGTGCGATCAATCCCATATGCATAGATTTCCATATTGTGGACATTTCCTATCAACGGAATTGCACAATAGGTGAGCTGTTATGACTGACACAACACGTAGCACAATATTTTCAAGATTCATCCACATTGTAGGCTTACCCACAGGGGGAAACCATTTTTTGGGGGGTTTTAGTAACACCGGGTGTTTTCTCCTTCCTTTCGTCCTTCTTTCCTTCCTTCCTTCCTTCCTTCCTTCCTTCCTCCTATTTCTCTCTTACTCCTTCTGCCCTCTCTCTTTCATATGCCTTAGGTGCATCCCACATTCTGCGTTTTTTGGGAGAAATCCTCGACAGGTGCAGGAAAATTGTGTTATTGTAACTATTTACCGCTATCTCTCTTTCACGGCTCTCCATCAGTTGTGAACATCTATTGGTTTATCCCAAGTCACTAAGCAAATTCTTATTAGGTACACCTGTTTTTCCTTATACAGCTGTTTCTGGAGTATAGGGTCGCATACTCATAAACCCACTGTAACTCAGAAACGCATCTAATATTCCAATAATCCCATCATAACGTTGAAAAATCATAAATCAAACCACCGTAAGTCACGGTGTGTCCGTGGATATGGGCGTCATCAATTCCATTGTATTCAGTAATGCTGTACACCATTAACAATGGCAGACTGATTGGGAGTGGATATTGATAGCATTGTAAAAGTGAGTACATATTTGGTGTAGTTTTTGATATTTTACATAGAGTGTGTAATAAATATTTACTGTACTATATGATATTTTATTGACAGTATATAATATGTATTTAGTGTACTTTTTGATATTTTATGTACAGTATATTAAATATAATTTCTGTAGTTTTTATACTTTATTTACAGTATATATAACACATATGTGGTGTACTTTTTGATATTTTATGTACAGTATGTAATATATATTTACTGAACAACTGGATATTTTATTTACAGTATATAAAATGTATTTGGTGTACTTTTAGTTAATATTATATGTACAAAATATGAAATATATTTACTGTACTTTTTGATATTTTATGTACAGTATATAATATCTATTTGGTGTACTTTTGATGTTTTATGTATATTATATAATATATACTTGGCGTAGTTTTTGATATTTTACATAGAGTGTGTAACATATATTTACTGTAATTTTAGATTTTTTTTACAGTATATAGTATACATTTCGTGTAATTTTAGATATTTTATGTACAGTAAATTAAATATAATTACTGCAGTCTTTGATTGTTTATTTACAGTATATATAACACATATTTGGTGTACTTTTTGACATTTTATGTACCGTATGTAATATATATTTGCTGTGCTTTTGGATAATTAATTTACAGTATATAAAATGTATTTGGTGTACTTTCAGTTAATATTATATGTACAATATATGAAATAGATTTACTGTGCATTTTGATATTTTATGTTCAGTATATAATATACATTTGGTGTACTTTTGATATTTTATGTAAATTATATAACATATATTTGGTGTAGTTTTTGATATTTAACATAGAGTGTGTAATAAATATTTACTGTACTATTTGATATTTTATTTGCAGTATATAATATGCATTTAGTGTAATTTTAAATATTTTATGTACAGTATATTAAAAATAATTATTGTAGTTTTTGATAGCTTATTTACAGTATAGATAACACATATTTGGTGTACTTTTTGATATTTTATGTACCGTATGTAATATATATTTACTGTGCTTTTGGATAATTAATTTACAGTGTATAAAATGTATTTGGTGTACTTTTAGTTAATATTATTTGTACAATATATGAAATATATTTACTGTACTTTTTGACATTTTATGTACAGTGTTTAAGATATATTTGGTGGCCATTTGATATATTATGTAAATTATATAATATATATTTGGTGTAGTTTTTGATATTTTACATCAGGAGTGAAATATATATTTACTGTACTTTTTGATATTTTATTTACAGTATATAATATACATTTGGTGTAATTTTTGATATTTTATGTACAGTATATTAAATATAATTAGTGTAGTTTTTGATAGATTATTTACAGTATATGTAACACATATTTGGTGTACTTTTTGATATTTTATGTACAGTATGTAATATATATTTACTGTACTTTTTGATATTTTATTTACTGTATATAAAATGAATTTGGTGTACTTTTAGTTAATATTATTTGTACAATATATGAATTATATTTACTGTACTTTTTGATATTTCATGTACAGTGTATAAGATATATTTGGTGTACTTTTAGTTAATATTATGTGTACAATATATGAAATATGTTTACTGTACTTTTTGATATTTTATTTACAGTATATAAGATATATTTGGTGTCCTTTTGATATTGTATGTAAATTATATAATATATATTTGGTGTAGATTTTGATATTTTTCATAGGGTGTGTACTATATATTTACTGTCCTTTTTGATATATTATTTAAAGTCTACAATATACATTTGGTGTAATTTATGATATTTTATGTACAGTATATTAAATATAATTACTGTAGATTTTGATAGTTTATTTGCAGTATATAAAACACATATTTGGTGTACTTTTTGATATTTTATGTACAGTATGTAATATATATTTAGTGTACTTTTGAAATTTTGTTTACAGTATATAAAATGTATTTGGTGTAATTTTAGTTAATATTATATGTACAATATATGAAACATATTTACTGTACTTTTTGATATTTTATGTACAGTATATAAGATATATTTGGTGGCCTTTTGATATTTTATGTAAATTATATAATATATATTTGGTGTAGTTTTTGATATTTTACATAGGGTGTGTAATATATCTTTACTGTACTATTTGATACTTTATTTAAAGTATATCATATACATTTGGTGTAATTTTTGATATTTTATGCACAGTATATTAAATATAATTACTGTAGTTTTGATAGTTTATTTACAGTATATATAACACATATTTGGTGTACTTTTTGATATTTTATGTACAGTATGCAATATATTTACTGTAATTTTTGATATTTTATTTACAGTATATAAAATGTATTTGGTGTACTTTTAGTTAATATTATATGTACAATATATGAAACATATTTACTGTACTTTTTGATATTTTATGTACAGTATATAGGATATATTTGGTGTCCTTTTGATATATTATGTAAATTATATAATATATATTTGGTGTAGTTTTTGATATTTTACCTAGGGTGTGTAGTATATATTTACTGTCTTTTTGATATTTTATTTACAGTACATAATATACATTTGGTGTAATATTTGATATTTTATGTACAGTATATTAAATATAATTATTGTAGATTTTGATAGTTTATTTACAGTATATATAACACATATTTGGTGTACTTTTTGATGTTTTATGTACAGTATGTAATATATATTTACTGTACTTTTTGATATTTCATTTACAGTATATAAATGGTGTTTGGTGTACTTTTAGTTAATATTATATGTACATAATATGAAATATATTTACTGTACATTTTGATATTTTATATACAGTATATAATATATATTTGGTGTTCTTTTGATATTTTATGTAAATTATATAATATATATTTGGTGTAGTTTTTGATAATTTACATAGGGTGTAATATATATTTACTGTACTTTTTCATATTTCATTTAGAGTATATAATATACATTTGCTGTAATTTTTGATATTTAATGAACAGTATATTAAATATAATTACTGTAGTTTTTGATAGTTTATTTACAGTATATATAACACATATTTGATGTACTTTTTGATAATTTATGTACAGTATGTAATATATATTTACTGTACATTTTGATATTTTATTTACAGTATATATAATGTATTTGGTGTACTTTTAGTTAATTTTATATATACAATTTATGAAACATATTTACTGTACTTTTTGATATTTTATGTACAGTATATAAGATATATTTTTGTCCTTTTGATATTTTATGTAAATTATATAATATATATTTGGTGTGGTTTTTGATATTTTACATAGGGTGTGTCATATAGGTTTACTGTACTTTTTGATATTTTATTTACAGTATATAATATACATTAGGTGTAATTTTTGATATTTTATGTACAGTATATTCAATATAATTACTGTAGTTTTTGATAGTTTATTTACAGTATATATAACACATATTTGGTGTACTTTTTCATATTTTATGTACATTATGTAATACATATTTACTGAACTTTTTGAAATTTTATTTACAGTATATAAAATGTATTTGGTGTAATTTTAGTTAATATTATATGTACAATATATGAAACGTATTTACTGTACTTTTTGACATTTTATGTACAGTATATAAGATATATGTGGTGTCCTTTTGATATTTTATGTAAATTATATAATATATATTTGGTGTAGTTTTTGATATTTTACATAGGGTTGTAGTATATATTTACTGTAATTTTTGATATTTTTTTACAGTGTATAATATACATTTGGTGTAATTTTTGATATTTTATGTACAGTATATAAAATATAATTACTGTAGTGTTTGATAGTTTATTTACAGTATGTATAACACATATTTGGTGTACTTTTTGATATTTTATGTACAGTATGTAATATATATTTACTGTACGTTTTGATATTTTATTTACAGTATGTAAAATGTATTTGGTATACTTTTAGTTAATATTATATGTACAGTATATGAAATATATTTACTGTACTTTTTGATATTTTATATACAGTATATAAGATATATTTGGTGTCCTTTTGATATTTTATGTAAATTATATAATATATATTTGGTGTAGTTTTTGATATTTTACATAGGGTGTGTCATATAGGTTTACTGTCCTTTTTGATATTTTATTTACTGTATATAATATACATTTGGTGTCATTGTTGATATTTTATGTACAGCATATTAAATATAATTACTGTTGTTTTTGATAGTTTATTTACAGTATATATAACACATATTTGGTGTACTTTTAGATATTTTATGTACAGTATGTAATATATATTTACTGTACATTTTGATTTTTTATTTACAGTATATAAAATGTATTTGGTGTACTTTTAGTTAATATTATATGTACAATATATGAAACATATTTACTGAAATTTTTGATTTTTTATGTACAGTATATAAGATATATTTGGTGTCCTTTTGATATTTTATGTAAACTACATAATATATATTTGGTGTAGTTTTTGATATTTTACATAGGGTGTGTAATATATATTTACTGTGCTTTTTGATATATTATTTACAGTATATAATATACATTTCGTGTAATTTTTTATATTTTATGTACAGTATATTCAATATAATTACTGTAGTTTTTGATAGTTTATTTACAGTATATATAGCATATATTTGGTGTACTTTTTGATATTTTATGTACAGTATGTAATATATATTTACTGTACTTTTTGAAATTTTATTTACAGTATATAAAACGTATTTGGTGTACTTTTAGTTAATATTATATTTACAATATATGAAATATATTTACTGTACTTTTTGATATTTTATGTACAGTGTATAATATATATTTGGTGTCCTTTTGATATTTTATGTAAATTATATAATATATATTTGGTGTACTTTTTGATATTTTACATAGGGTGTGTCATATATATTTACTGGCCTTTTAGATATATTATTTACAGTCTACAATATACTTTTGGTGTAATTTTTGATATTTTATGTAAAGTATATTAAATATAATTACTGTAGATTTTGATAGTTTATTTAAAGTATATGAAACACATATTTGGTGTACTTTTTGATATTTTATGTACAGTATGTAATATATATTTACTATACATTTTGAAATTTCATTTACAGTATATAAAATGTATTTGGTGTACTTTTAGTTAATATTATATGTACAATATATGAAACATATGTACTGTACTTTTTGATATTTCATGTACAGTATTTAAGATATATTTGGTGGCCTTTTGCTATTTTATGTAAATTATGTAATATATATTTGGTGTAGTTTTTGATATTTTACATAGGGTGTGTCATATATATTTACTGTTCTTTTTGATATTTTATTTACAGTGTATAATATACATTTGGTGTAATTTTTGATATTTTATGTACAGTATATTTAATGTAATTTCTGTAGTTTTTGATAGTTCATTTACAGTATATATAACACATATTTGGTGTATTTTTTGATATTTTATGTACAGTATGTAATATACATTTACTGTAAATTTTGATATTTATTCACAGTATATAAAATGTATTTGGTGTACTTTTAGTTAATATTATATGTACAATATAAGAAATATATTTCCTGTACTTTTTATATTTTATGTACAGTATATAATATATATTTACAGTACTTTTTGAAATTTTATTTGCATTATATAAAATGTATGTGGTGTACTTTTATTTAATATTATATTTACAATATATGAAACATATTTACTGTACTTTTTGATATTTTATGTACAGTATATAAGATATATTTGGTGGCCTTTTGATATTTTATATAAATTATATAATATATATTTGGTGTAGTTTTTGATATTTTACATAGGTTTTGTCATATATATTTACTGTCCTTTTTGATATTTTATTTACAGTATATAATATACATTTGGTGTAATTTTTGATATTTTATGTACAGTATATTAAATGTAATTACTGTAGGTATTGATAGTTTATTTACAGTATATATAACACTAATTTGGTGTACTTTTTGATATTTTATGTACAGTATATAAGATATATTTGGTGTACCTGTGATATTTTATGGAAATTATGTAATATATATTTGGTGTAGGTTGTGATATTTTTCATATGGTGTGTAATATATATTTACTATACTTTTTGATATTTTATTTACAGTAAATAATATACATTTGGTGTAATTTCTGATATTTTGTGTACAGTATATTAAATATAATTACTGTAGTTTTTGATAGTTTATTTACAGTATATGTAACATATATTTGGTGTACTTTTGATATTTTATGTACAGTATGTAATATATATTTACTGGATATTTTGATATTTTATTTACAGTATATAAAATGTATTTGGTGTACTTGTAGTTAATATTATATGTACAACATATGAAATATATTTACTGTACATTTTGACATATTATGTACAGTATATAAGGTATATTTGGTGTCCTTTTGATATTTTCTGTAAGTTATATAATATATATTTCGTGTAGTTTGTGATATTTTACATAGGGTGTGTAATATATATTTACTGTACTTTTTGATATTTTATTTACAGTAAATAATATACATTTGCTGCAATTATTGACATTTTATTTCCAGTATATTAAATATAATTACTGTAGTTTTTGATAGTTTATTTACAGTATATATAACACATATTTGGTGTACTTTTTGAGATTTCATGTACAGTATGTAATATATATTTACTGTAATTTTTGATATTTTATTTACAGTATATAAAATGTATTTGGTGGACTTTTCGTTAATATTATATGTACAATATATGAAATATATTTACTGTACATTTTGATATTTTATGTAAATTATATAATATATATTTGGTGTAGTTTGTCATAATTTACATAGGGTGTGTAATATATATTGACTGTACTTTTTAATATTTTATTTACAGTATATTATACATTTGGTGTAATTTTTTATATTTTATGTACACTATATTAAATATAATTATTGTAGTTTTTGATAGTTTATTTACAGTGTATATAACACATATTTGGTGTACTTTTCGATATTTTATGAACAGTATGTAATATATATTTTCTGTATTTTTGATATTTTATTTACAGTACATAAAATGTATTTGGTGTACTTTTAGTTAATATTATATGTACAATATATGAAATATATTTACTGTACTTTTTGATATTTTATGTACAGTGTATAAGATATATTTGGTTTCCTTTTGATATTTTATGTAAATTATATAATATATCTTTGATGTAGTTTTTGATATATTACGTAGGGTGTGTCATATATATTTACTGTTCTTTTTGATATTTTATTTACAGTGTAAAATATACATTTGGTGTAATTTTTGATATTTAATGTACAGTATATTAAATACAACTACTGTAGTTTTTGATAGTTTATTTACAGTATATGTATCACATACTTGGTGTACATTTCGATATTTTATGTACAGTATGTAATATACATTTACTTTAATTTTTGATATTTCATTTACAGTATATAAAATGTATTTGGTGTACTTTTAGTTAATATTATATGTACAATATATGAAACGTATTTACTGTACTTTTTGATATTTTATGTACAGTATATAAGATACAATTGGTGTCCTTTTGATATTTTATGTAAATTATATAATACATATTTGGTGTAGTTTTTGATATTTTACAAAGGGTGTGCAGTATATATTATCTGTACTTTTTGATGTTTTATTTACAGTATATAATATACATTTGGTGTAATTTTTGATATTTTATGTACAGTATATTAAATATAATTACTGTAGTTTTTGATAGTTTATTTACAGTATATATGAGACATATTTGGTGTACTTTTCGATATTTTATGTACAGTATGTAATATATATTTACTGTACTTTTGATATTTTATTTACAGTATATAAAATGTATTTGGTGTACTTTTAGTTAATATTATATGTACAATATATGAAATATATTTACTGTACTTTTTGATATTTTATGTACAGTGTATAAGATATATTTGGTGTCCTTTTGATATTTTATGTAAACTATATAATATATATTTGGTGTAGTTTTTGATATTTTACATATGGTGTGCAATATATATTTACTGTATTTTTCATATTTTATTTACAGTATGTAATATACATTTGGTGTAATTGTTGATATTTTATGTACTGTATATTAAATATTATTATTATAGATTTTGATAGTTTATTTACAGTATATATAGCATATATTTGGTGTACTTTTTGCTATTTTATGTACAGTATGTAATATGTATTTACTGGACATTTTGAAATTTTATTTACAGTATATAAAATGTACTTGGTTTACTTTTAGTTAATATTATATGTACAATATATGAAACATATTTATTGTATTTTTTGATATTTTATGTACAGTATATAAGATATATTTGGTGGCCTTTTGATATTTTATGTAAATTAAAAAATATATATTTGGTGTATTTTTTGATATTTTACATAGGGTGTGTAATATATATTTACTGTAATTTTTGATATTTTATTTACAGTATAAAATATACATTTGGTTTAATTTTTGATATGTTATGTACATTATATTAAATATAATTACCTTAGTTTTTGATAGTTTATTTACAGTATATATAACACCTATTTGGTGTACTTTTTGATATTTTATGTACAGTATGTAATACATACTTACAGTACTATTTGAAATTTTATTTACCGTATATAAAATGTATTTGGTGTACTTTTAGTTAATATTATATTTACAATACGTGAAACATATTTAGTGTAATTGTTGATATTTTATGTACAGTATATAAGATATATTTGGTGGCCTTTTGATATTTTATATAAATTATATAATATATATTTGGGGTAGTTTTTGATATTTTACATAGGATGTGTCATATATATTTACTGCCCTTTTTGATATTTTATTTACAGTATATAATATACATTTGGTGTAATTTTGATATTATATGTACAGTATATTAAATATAATTACTGTAGTTTTTGATACTTTATTTACAGTATATATAACACATATTTGGTGTACTTTTTGATATTTTATGTACTGTATGTATTATATATTTACTGTACTTTTTGATATTTTATTTACAGTATATAAAATGTATTTGGCGTACTTTTAGTTAATATGTGCAATATATGAAATATATTTACTGTACCTTTTGATATTTTATGTACAGTATATAAGATATATTTGGTGTCCTTTTTATATTTTATGTAAATTTTAAAATATATATTTGGTGTAGTTTTTGATATTTTACATAGGGTGTGTAGTATATATTTACTGTCCTTTTTGATATTTTATTTACGTTATATAATATACATTTGGTGTAATTTTTGATATTTTATGTACAGTATATTAAATATAATTACTGTAGTTTTGGATAGTTTATTTACAGTATATATAACACATATTTGGTGTACTTTTTGATATTTTATGTAGAGTTTGTAATATATATTTACTGTATTGTGATACTTTATTTACATTATATAAAATGTATTTGGTGTACTTTTAGTTAATATTATATGCATAATATATGAAATATATTTACTGTACTTTTTGATATTTTATGTACAGTATATAATATATATTTGGTGTCCTTTTGATATTTTATGTAAATTATAGAATATATATTTGGTGTAGATTTTGATATTTTACATAGGATGTGTCATATATATTTACTCTCATTTTTGGTATTTTATTTACAGTATATCATATACGTTTGGTGTAATTTTTGATATTTTATGTACAGTATATTAAATATAATTACTGTAGTTTTTGATACTTTATTTACAGTATATATAACACTTATTTTGTGTACTTTTTGATATTTTATATACTCTATGTAATATATATTTACTGTAATTTTTGATATTTTATTTACAGTATATAAAATGTATTTGGTGTACTTTTAGTTAATATTATATGTACAATATATAAAATATATATACTGTACTTTTTGATATTTTATGTACATTATATAAGATATATTTGGTGTACATTTGATATTTTATGTAAATTATATAATATATATTTGGTGTACTTTTGATATTTTACATATAGTGTAATACATATTTACTGTCCTTTTTCATATTTTATTTAGAGTTTATAATATACATTTGGTGTAATTTTTGGTATTTTATGTACAGTATATTAAATATAATTAATGTTGTTTGTGATAGTTTATTTACAGTATATAAAACACATATTTTGTGTACTTTTTGATATTTTATGTACAGTATGTAATATATATTTACTGTACTTTTTGAAATTTTATTTACAGTCTATAAATTGTATTTGGTGTACTTTTAGTTAATATTACATGTACAATATATGAAACATATTTGCTGTACATTTTGATATTTTTTGAACAGTATATAAGATATATTCGGTGGCCTTTTGATATTTTATGTAAATTATATAATATATATTTGATGTAGTTTTTGATATTTTACATAGGGTGTGTAATATATATTTACTGTACTTTTTGATATTTTATTTACAGTATATAAAATACATTAGGTGTAATTTTCATATTTTATGTACAGTATATTAAATATAATTACTGTAGTTTTTGATAGTTTATTTACAGTATATATAACACATATTTGGTGTACTTTTTCTTATTATATGTACATTATGTAATATATATTTACTGAATTTTTGATATTTTATTAAAGTATATAAAATGTATTTGGTGTACTTTTAGTTAATATTATTTGTACAATATGTGAAATATATTTACTGTACTATTTGATATTTTATGTACAGTGTATAAGATATATTTGGTGTCCTTTTGATATTTTATGTAAATTATATAATATATATTTTTTGTAGTTTTTGATATTTTACATAGGGCGTGTACTATATATTTACTGTTCTTTTTGATATTTTATTTACACTATATAATATACATTTGGTGTAATTTTTGATATTTAATGTACAGTATGTTAAATATAATTACTGTAGTTTTTGATAGTTTATTAATTGTATATATAACACATATTTGGTGTACTTTTCGATATTTTATGTACAGTATGTAATATACATTTACTGAACTTTTTGATATTTTATTCACAGTATATAAAATGTATTTGGTGTACTTTTAGTTAATATTATATGTACAATATATGAAATATGTTTACTGTACTTTTTGATATTTTATGTACAGTATATAAGATATATTTGGTGTCCTTTTGATATTTTATGTAAATTATATAATATATCTTTGGTGTAGTTTTTGATATTTTACATAGGGTGTGTAGTATATATTTACTGTGTTTTTGATATTTTATTTACAGTGTATAATATACATTTGGTGTAATTTTTGATATTTTAAGTACAGTATATTAAATATAATTACTGTAGTTTTTGATAGTTTATTTACAGTATATATAACACATATTTGGTGTACTTTTTGATATTTTATGTAGAGTATGTAATATATATTTACTGTACTTTTTGATATTTTTAACAGTATATGAAATATATTTGGTGTACTTTTAGTTAATATTATATGTACAATATATGAAATATATTTACTGTACTTTTTGATACTTTATGTACAGTATATAATATATATTTGGTGTACTTTTGATATTTTATGTAAATTATATAATATATATTTGGTGTAGTTTTTGATATTTTACATAGAGTGTAATATATATTTACTGAACTTTTTCATATTTTTTTAGAGTATATAACATATATTTGGTGTAATTTTTGATATTTTATGTACAGTATATTAAATATAATTACTGTAGTTTTTGATAGTTTATTTACAGTATATATAACACATATTTGGTGTACTTTTTGATATTTTATGTACAGTATGTAATATATATTTACTGTATTTTTGAAATTTTATTTACAGTATGTAAAATGTATTTGGTGTACTTTTAGTAAATATTATATGTACAATATATGAAACATATTTACTGTACTTTTTGATATTTTATGTACAGTATATAAGATATATTTGGTGGCATTTTGATATTTTATGTAAATTATATAATATATATTTCGTGTAGTTTTTGATATTTTACATAGGGTGTGCAATATATATTTACTGTCTTTTCAATATTTTATTTACAGTATATAGTATACATTTGGTGTAATATTTGATATTTTATGTACAGTATATTAAATATTATTGCTGTAGATTATGATACTTTATTTACAGTATATATAGCACATATTTGGTGTACTTTTTGATATTTTATGTACAGTATGTAATATATATTTACTGTACCTTTTGAAATTTTATTTACAGTATATAAAATGTAATTGGTGTACTTTTAGTTAATATTATATGTACAATATATGAAACAAAATTACTGTAGTTTTTGATATCTTATGTACAGTATATAAGATATATTTGGTGGCCTTTTGATATTTTATGTAAATTATAAAATATATATTTGGTGTAGTTTTTGATATTTTACATAGGGTGTGTAATATATATTTACTGTACTTTTTGATATTTTATTTACAGTATAAAATATACATTTGGTTTAATTTTTGATATTTTATGTACAGTATATTAATTATAATTTCTGTAGTTTTTGATAGTTTATTTACAGTATATATAACACATATTTCGTGTACTTTTTGATATTTTATTTACAGTAAGTAATATATATTAACAGTTCATTTTGAAATTTTATTTACTGTATATAAAATGTATTTGGTGTACTTTAAGTTAATATTATATTTACAATATATGAAACATATTTAGTGTAATTTTTGATATTTTATGTACAGTATATAAGATATATTTGGTGGCCTTTTGATATTTTATATAAATTATATAATATATATTTGGGGTAGTTTTTGATATTTTACAAAGGATGTGTCATATATATTTACTGCCCTTTTGATATTTTATTTACAGTATATAATATACATTTGGTGTAATTTTTGATATTATATGTACAGTATATTAAATATAATTACTGTAGTTTTTGACAGTTTATTTACAGTATATATAACACATATTTGGTGTACTTTTTGATATTTTATGTACTGTATGTATTATATATTTACTGTACTTTTTGATATATTATTTACAGTATATAAAATGTATTTGGTGTACTTTTAGTTAATATTATCTGTACAATATATGAAATATATTTACTGTACCTTTTGATATTTTATGTACAGTATATAAGATATATTTGGTGTCCTTTTTATATTTTATGTAAATTTGAAAATATATATTTGGTGTAGTTTTTGATATTTTACATAGGGTGTGTAGTATATATTTACTGTCCTTTTTGATATTTTATTTACGGTATATAATGTACATTTGGGGTTATTTTTGATATTTTATGTACAGTATATTAAATATAATTACTGTAGTATTGGATAGTTTATTTACAGTATATATAACACATATTTGGTGTACTTTTTGATATTTTATGTAGATTATGTAATATATATTTACTGAATTTTGATTCTTTATTTACATTATAGAAAATGTATTTGGTGTACTTTTAGTTAATATTATTTGTATAATATATGAAATATATTTACTGTACATTTTGATATTTTATGTACAGTATATAATATATATTTGGTGTCCTTTTGATATTTTATGTGAATTATATAATATATATTTGGTGTAGATTTTGATATTTTACAAAAGATGTGTCATATATATTTACTCTCCTTTTTGGTGTTTTATTTACAGTATATAATATACATTTGGTGTAATTTTTGATATTTTATGTACAGTATATTAAATATAATTACTGTAGTTTTTGATACTTTATTTACAGTATATATAACACTTATTTGGTGTACTTTTTGATATTTTATGTACTGTATGTAATATATATTTACTGAACTTTTTGATATATTATTTACAGTATATAAAATGTATTTGGTGTACTTTTAGTTAATATTATATGTACAATATATAAAATATATATACTGTACTTTTTGATATTTTATGTGCAGTATATAAGATATATTTGGTGTACTTTTGATATTTTATGTAAATTATATAATATATATTTGGGGTACTTTTGATATTTTACAGAGAGTGTAATATATATTTACTGTCTTTTTCATATTTTATTTAGAGTATATAATATACATTTGTTGTAATTTTTCATATTTTATGTACAGTATATTAAATATAATGACTGTAGTTTGTGATAGTTTATTTACAGTATATATAACACATATTTGGTATACTTTTTGATATTTTATGTACAGTATGTAATATATATTTACTGTACATTTGGAAATTTTATTTACAGTATATAAAATGTATTTGGTGTACTTTTAGTTAATATTATATGTACAATATATGAAACATATTTGCTGTATTTTTGATATTTTTTGTACAGTATATTAGATATATTTGGTGGCCTTTTGATATTTCATGTAAATTATATAATATATATTTGGTGTAGTTTTTGATATTTTACAAAGGGTGTGTAATATATATTTACTGTACTTTTTTATATTTTATTTACAGTATATAATATACATTAGGTGTAATTTTTGATATTTTATGTACAGTATATTAAATATAATTACTGTAGTTTTTGACAGTTTATTTACAGTATATGTAACACATATTTGGAGTACTTTTTGATATTTTGTGTACATTATGTAATATATATTTACTGTGCTTTTTGATATTTTATTTACAGAATATAAAATGTATTTGGTGTAATTTTAGTTAATATTATTTGTACAATATATGAAATATATTGACTGTAACTTTTGATATTTTATGTACAGTGTATAAGTTGTATTTGGTGTCCTTTTGGTATTTTATGTAAATTATATAATATATATTTGGTGTAGTTTTTGATATTTTACATAGGGTGTGTCATATATATTTCCTGTTCTTTTTGATATTTTATTTACAGTATATAATATACATTTGGTGTAATTTGTGATATTTTATATACAGTATATTAAATATAATTACTGTAGTTTTTGATACTTTATTTACAGTATATGTAACACATATTTGGTGTACTTTTTGATATTTTATGTACAGTATGTAATATACATTTAGTGTAGTTTTTGATATTTTATTCACAGTATATGAAATGTATTTTGTGTACTTTAAGTTAATATTATATATACAATATATGAAATATATTTACTGTACATTATGATATTTTATTTACAGTACATAAGATATATTTGGTGTCCTTTTGATATTTTATGTAAATTATATAATATATATTTGCTGTAGTTTTTGATATTTTACATAGGGTGTGTAATATATTTTTACTTTCCTTTTTGTCATATTATTTACAGTCTACAATATACATTTAGTGTAATTTTTGATATTTTATGTAAAGTATATTAAATATAATTACTGTAGATTTTGATAGTTTATTTACAGTATATCTAACACATATTTGGTGTACTTTTTGATATTTTATGTACAGCATGTAATATATATTTACTGTACTTTTTGAAATTTTATTTACAGTGTATAAAATGTATTTGGTGTAATTTTAGTTAATATTATATGTAAAATATATGAAACATATTTACTGTAATTTTGATATTTTATCTACAGTATATAAGATATATTTAGTGGAGTTTTGATATTTTATGTAAATTATATAATATATTTTGTGTAGTTTTTGATATTTTACTTAGGGTGTTTATTATATATTTACTCAATTTTTGATATTTTATTTACAGTGTATAATATACATTTGGTGTAATTTTTGGTATTTTAAGAACAGTGTATTAAAAATAATTACTGTAGTTTTTCATAGTTTATTTACAGTATATATAACACATATTTGGTGTACTTTTTGATATTTTATGTAGAGTATGTAATATATATTTACTGAATTTTGGTATTTTATTTACAGTATATAAAATGTATTTGGTGTACTTTTAGTTAATATTATATGTACAATATATGAAATATATTTACTTTACTTTTTGATATTTTATGTACAGTATATAATATATATTTGGTGTACTTTTGATATTTTATGTAAATTATATAATATATATTTGGGGTACTTTTGATATTTTACATAGAGTGTAATATATATTTACTATATTTTTCATATTTTATTTAGAGTGTATAATATACATTTGGTGTAATTTTTGATATTTTATGCACAGTACATTAAATATAATTACTGTAGTTTGTGACAGTTTATTTACAGTATATATAACACATATTTGGTGTACTTTTTGATATTTTATGTACAGTATGTAATACATATTTACTGTTTTTTTTGAAATTTTTTTTACAGTATATAAAATGTATTTGGTGTACTTTTAGTTAATATTATATGTACAATATATGAAACATATTTACTGTACTTTTTGATATTTTATGTAAAGTATATAAGATATATTTGGTGGCATTTTGATATTTTATGTAAATTATATAATATATATTTGGTGTAGTTTCTGATATTTTACAAATGGTGTGTAATATATATTTACTGAAATTTTTGATATTTTATTTACAGTATATAATATACATTTGGTGTAATTTTTGATATTTTATGTACAGTATGTAATATACATTTACTGTACTTTTTGATATTTTATTTACAGTATATAAAATATATTTGGTGTACTTTTAGTTAATATTATGTGTACAATATATGAAATAGGTTTACTGTACTTTTTGATATTTTATGTGCAGTGTATAAGATATACTTGGTGTCCTTTTGAAATTTTATGTAAATTATATCATATATTTGGTGTAGTTTTTGATATTTTACATAGGGTGTGTCATATATATTTACTGTTCTTTTTGATATTTTATGTACACTATAATATATATATTTGCTGTCCTTTTTGTATTTTATGTAAATTATATAGCATATATTTTTTGTAGTTTTTGATAATTTACATAGAGTGTCATATATATTTACTGTCCTTTTTCATATTTTTTTTGGATTATATAATATACATTTGGGGTAATTTTTGATATTTTATCTACAGTATATTAAATATAATTACTGTAGTTTGTGATAGTTTATTTACAGTATATGTACCACATATTTGGTGTACTTTTTGATATTTTATGTACAGTATGTAATATATATTTACTGTATTTTTGATATTTTATTTACTGCATATAAAAGCTATTTGGTGTACTTTCAGTTAATATTATTTGTACAATATATGAAATATGTTTACTGTACTTTTTGATATTTTATGTACAGTGTATAAGATATATTTGGTGTCCTTTTGAAATTTTATGTAAATTATATCATATATTTGGTGTAGTTTTTGATATTTTACATAGGGTGTGTCATATATATTTACTGTTCTTTTTGATATTTTATTTACAGTATATAATATACATTTGGTATAATTTTTGATATTTTATGTACATTATATTAAATATAATTATTGCAGTTTTTGATAGTTTATTTACAGTATATATAACACATATTTGGTGTAGTTTTTGACATTTTATGTACTGTGTGTAATATATATTTACTGTAGTTTTTGATATTTTATTTACAGTATATAAAATGTATTTGGTGTACTTTTAGTTAATATTATATGTACAATATATGAAATATATTTACTGTGCTTTTTGATATTTTATCTACAGTATATAAGATATATTTGGTGTCCTTTTGATATTTTATGTAATTTATATAATATATATTTGGTGTAGTTTTTGATATTTTACATAGGGTGTGTAGTATATGTTTACTGTCCTTTTTGATATTTTATTTAAAGTATATAATATTCATTTGGTGTAATTTTTGATATTTTAAGTACAGTATATTAAATATAATTACTGTAGTATTTGATAGTTTATTTACAGTATATATAACACATATTTCGTGTACTTTTTGATATTTTACGTAGAGTATGTAATATATATTTACTGTATTTTGATATTTTATTTACAACATATAAAATGTATTTGGTGTACTTTTAGTTAATATTATATGTACAATATATGAAATATATTTACTGTTCATTTAGATATTTTATGTACAGTATATAATATATATTTGGTGTACTTTTGATATTTTATGTAAATTATATAATATATATTTTGTGTAGATTTTGATATTTTACATAGGGTGTGTCATATACATTTACTGTCCTTTTTGATATTTTATTTACAGCATATAATATACATTTGGTGTAATTTTTGATATTTTATGTACAGTATATTAAATATAATTACTGTATTTTTTGATAGTTTATTTACAGTATATATAACACATATTTGGTGTACTTTTTCATATTTTATGTACAGTATGTAATATATATTTACTGTAATTTTTGATATTTTATTTACAGCATAGAAAATGTATTTGGTGTACTTTCAGTTAATATTACATGTACAATATATGAAATATATTTACTGTACTATTTGATATTTTATGTACAGTATATAAGACATATTTGGTGTCCTTTTGATATTTTATGTAAATTATATTATATATATTTGTTGTAGTTTTTGATATTTTACATAGGGTGTGTCATATATATTTACTGTCCTTTTTGATATTTTATTTACAGTATATAATATACATTTGGTGTAATTTTTGATATTTTATATACAGTATATTAAATATAATTAATGTAGTTTTTGACAGTTTATTTACAGTATATATGACACATATTTGGTGTACTTTTTGATATCTTTACTACAGTATGTAATATATATTTACTATAATTTTTGAAATTTCAATTACAGTATATAAAATGTATTCGTTGTATTTTAGTTAATATTATATGTACATTATATGAAATATATTTACTCTACTTTTTGATATTTTATGTACACTATATAAGATATATTTGGTGCCCTTTTGATATTTTATGTAAATTATAAAATATATATTTGGTGTAGTTTTTGATGTTTTACATGGGGTGTGTCTTATATATTTACTGTCCTTTTTGATATTTTATGTACAGTATGTAATATATATTTACTTTATTTTGATATTTTATTTACAGTATATAAAATGTATTTGGTGTACTTTTAGTTAATATTATATGTACAATATATGAAATATATTTACTGTTCTTTTTGATATTTTATGAACAGTATATAAGATATATTTTGTGTCATTTTGACATTTTATGGAAATTATATAATATATATTTGGTGCAGTTTTTGATATTTTACATAGTGTGTGAAGTATACATTTACTGTCTTTTTGATATTTTATTTACAGTTTATGATAGACATTTGGTGTAATTTTTGATATTTTATGTACAATATATTAAATATAACTACTGTAGTTTTTGATAGTTTATTTGCAGTATATATAACACATATTTGGTGTACTTTTTGTTATTTTATGTACAGTATGTAATATATATTTACTGTACTTTTTGATATTTTATTTACAGTATGTAAAATGTATTTGGTGTACTTTTAGTTAATATTATATGTACAATAAATGAAATATATTTACTGTACTTTTTGTTATTTTATGTACAGTATATAAGACATATTTGGTGTCCATTTGATATTTTGTGTAAATTATGTTACATATATTTGGTGTAGTTTTTGATATTTTACTTAGGGTGTGTCGTATGTATTTACTGTCCTTTTTGATATTTTATTTACAGTATATAATATACATTTGGTGTAATTTTGGATATTTTATGTACAGTATATTAAATATAATTACTGTAGTTTTTGATAGTTTATTTACAGTATATATAACACATATTTGGTGTACTTTTTGATATTTTATGTACAGTATGTAATATATAATTACTGTATTTTTGATATTTTCTTTACAGTATATAAAATGTATTTGGTGTACTTTTAGTTAATATTATGTGTACAATATATAAAACATATTTAGTGTACTTTTTGATATTTTATGTACAGTATATAAGATATATTTGGTGGCCTTTTGATATTTTTTGTAAATTATATAACGTATTTGGTGTAGTTTTTGATATTTTACATAGGGTGTGTAATATATATTTACTGTAATTTTTGATATTTTTTTACAGTATATAATATACATTTGGTGTAATTTTTGATATTTTATGTACAGTATATTGAATATAATTACTGCAGGTTTCGATAGTTTATTTACAGTATATATAACACATATTTGGTGTACTTTTTGATATTTTACGTACAATATGTAATATATATTTCTGTTATTTTTGATATTTTATTTACAGTATATCAAATGTATTTGGTGTACTTTTAGTTAATATTATATGTACAATATATGTAATATATTTACTGTACTTTCTGATATTTTATGTACAGTATATAAGATATATTTGGTGTCCTTTTGATATTTTATGTAAATTATATAATATATATTTGGTGTAGTTTTTGATATTTTACATAGGGTGTGTCGTATATATTTACTGTCCTTTTTGATATTTAATTTACAGTATATAATATACATTTGGTGTAATTTTTGATATTTTATGTAGAGTATATTAAATATAATTACTGTGGTTTATGATAGTTTATTTACAGTATATATAACACATATTTGGTGTACTTTTTGATATTTTATGTAGAGTATGTAATATATATTTACTGTAGTTTGATATTTTATTTACAGTTTATAAAATGTATTTGGTGTACTTTTAGTTAATATTATATGTACAATATATGAAATATATTTACTGTACTTTTTGATATTTTATGTACATTATATAATATTTATTTGGTGTCCTTTTGATATTTTATGTAAATTATATAATATATATTTGGTGTAGATTTTGATATTTTACATAGGGTGTGTAGTATATATTTACTGTCATTTTTGATATTTTATTTACAGTATATAATATACTTTTGGTGTAATTTTTGATATTTTATGTACAGTATATTAAATATAATTACTGTAGATTTTGATAGTTTATTTACAGTATATATAACACATATTTGGTGTACTTTTTGATATTTTATGTAGTGTATGTAATACATATTTACTCTACTTTTTGATATTTTATTTACAGTATATAAAATGTATTTGGTGCACTTTTAGTTAATATTAAATGTAAAATATATGAAATATAATTACTGTAGTTTTTGATAGTTTATTTACAGTATATATAACACATATTTGGTGTACTTCTTGATATTTTATGTACTGTATGTAATATATATTTACTGTACTTTTTGATATTTTATTTACAGTATATAAAATGTATTTGGTGTACTTTATTTAATATTATATGTACAATATATGAAATATATTTACTGTACTTTTTGATATTTTATGTACGGTGTATAAGATATATTTGGTAAACTTTTGATATTTCATGTAAATTATATAATATATATTTGGTGTAGATTTTGATATTTTACATAGGGTGTGTCATATATATTTACGGTCCTTTTTAATATTCTATTTACAGTATATAATGTACATTTGGTGTAATTTTTGATATTTTATGTACAGTATATTAAATATAATTACTGTAGTTTTTGATAGTTTATTTACAGTATATATAACTCATATTTGGTGTACTTTTTGATATTTTACGTACAGTATGTAATATTCATTTACAGTACTTTTTGATATTTTATTCACAGTATATAAAATGTATTTGGTGTACTTTTAGTTAATATTATATGTACAATATATGAATTATATTTACTGTACTTTTTGATATTTTATGTACAGTATATAAGATATATTTGGTGTCCTTTTCATATTTTATGTTAATTATATAACATAAATTTGGTGTAGTTTTTGATATTTTACATAGGGTGTGTACTATATATTTACTTTCCTTTTTGATATTTTATTTACAGTCTAAAATATACATTTGTTGTAATTTTTGATATTTTATGTACAGTATATTAAATACAATTACTGTACATTTTGATAGTTTATTTACAGTATATATAACACATATTTGGTGTACTATTTGATATTTTATGTACAGTATGTAATATATATTTACTGTACTTTTTGATATTTTATTTACAGTATATAAAATGTATTTGGTGTACTTTTAGTTAATATTACATGTAGAATATATGAAATATATTTACTGTATTTTTCGATATTTTATGTACAGTATATAATATATATTTGGTGTCCTTTTGTTATTTTTTGTAAATTATATAATATGTATTCGGTGTAGTTTTTGATAGTTTACATAGGGTGTGTAGTATATATTTACTGTCTTTTTGATATTTTATTTACTGTATATAATATACATTTGGTGTAATTTTTGATATTTTATGTACAGTATATTAAATATAATTACTGTAATTTTTGATAGTTTATTTACAGTATATATAACACATATTTGCTGTACTTTTTGATATTTTATGTAGTGTATGTAATATATATTTACTGTACTTTTTGATATTTTATTTACAGTATATAAAATGTATTTGGTGTACTTTTAGTTAATATTATATGTACAATATATGAAATATAATTACTGTAGTTTTTGATAGTTTATTTACAGTATATATAACACATATTTGGTGTGCTTCTTGATATTTTATGTACTGTATGTAATATTTATTTACTGTACTTTTTGATATTTTATTTACAGTATATAAAATGCATTTGGTGTACTTTATTTAATATTATATGTACAATATATGAAATCTATTTACTGTACATTTGATATTTTATGTACGGTGTATAAGATATATTTGGTGACCTTTTGATATTTTATGTAAATTATATAATATATATTTCGTGTAGTTTTTGATATTTTACATAGGGTGTGTACTATATATTTACTGTCTTTTTGATATTTTATTTACGGTATATAATATACATTTGGTGTAATTTTTGATATTTTATGTACAGTATATTAAATATAATTACTGTAGTTTATGATAGTTTATTTACAGTATATATAACACATATTTGGTGTAATATTTTATATTTTATGTACAGTATGTAATATATATTTACCTTATTTTGATATTTTATTTACAGTATATAAAATGTATTTTGTGTACTTTTAGTTAATATTGTATGTACAATATATGAAATATATTTACTGTACATTTTGATATTTTATGTACTTTATATAATATATATTTGGTGTACATTTGATATTTTATGTAAATTATATAATATATATTTGGTGTAGACTTTGATATATTACATAGGGTGTGTCATATATATTTACTGTCCTTTTTAATATTTTATTTACAGTATATAATGTACATTTGGTATAATTTTTGATATTTTATATACAGTATATTAAATATAATTACTGTGTTTTTTGATAGTTTATTTACAGTATATATAACACATATTTGGTGTACTTTTTGATATTTTATGTACAGTATGTAATATACATTTACAGTACCTTTGATATTTTATTCACAGTATATAAAATGTATTTGGTGTACTTTTAGTTAATATTATATGTACAATATATGAATTATATTTACTGTACTTTTTGATATTTTATGTACCGTACATAAGATATATTTGGTGTCCTTTTTATATTTTATGTTAATTATATAACATAAATTTGGTGTAGTTTTTGATATTTTACATAGGGTGTGTACTATATATTTACTTTCCTTTTTGATATTTTATTTACAGTCTAAAATATACATTTGGTGTAATTTTTGATATTTTATGTATAGTATATTAAATATAATAACTGTAGATTTTGATAGTTTATTTACTATATATATAACACATATTTGGTGTACTATTTGATATTTTATGTACAGTATGTAATATATATTTACTGTACTTTTTGATTTTTTATTTACAGTATATAAAATGTATTTGGTGTACTTTTAGTTAATATTATATGTACAATATATGAAATATAATTACTGTAGTTTTTGATAGTTTATTTACAGTATATATAACACATATTTGGTGTACTTTTGATATTTTATATAGTGTATGTAATATATATTTACTGTGCTTTTTAGTATTTTATTTACTGTATATAAAATGTGTTTGGTGTACTTTTAGTTAATATTATATGTACAATATATGAAATATAATTACTGTAGTTTTTGATAGTTTATTTACAGTATATATAACACATATTTGGTGTATTTCTTGATATTTTATGTACTGTATGTAATACATATTTACTGTACTTTTTGATATTTTATTTACAGTATATAAAATGTATTTGGTGTACTTTAGTTAATATTATACGTACAATATATGAAATATATTTACTGAACTTTTTGATATTTTATGTACGGTGTATAAGATATATTTGGTGACCTTTTGATATTTTATGTAAATTATATAATATATATTTGGTGTAGATTTTGATATTTTACATAGGGTGTGTAGTATATATTTACTCTCCTTTTTGATATTTTATTTACAGTATATAATATACATTTGGTGTAATTTTTGATATTTTCTGTACAGTATATTAAATATAATTACTGTAGTTTATGATAGTTTATTTACAGTATATATAACACATATTTGGTGTACTTTTTGATATTTTATGTAGAGTATGTAATATATATTTACTATATTTTGATATTTTATTTACAGTATATAAAATGTATTTTGTGTACTTTTAGTTAATATTATATGTACAATATATGAAATATATTTACTGTACTTTTTGATATTTTATGTACAGTATATAATATATATTTGGTGTACTTTTGATATTTTATGTAAATTATATAATATATATTTGGTGTAGATTTGGATATTTTACATAGGGTGTGTCATATATGTTTACTGTCCTTTTTAATATTTTATTTACAGTATATAATGTACATTTGGTGTAATTTTTGATATTTTATGTACAGTATATTAAATATAATTACTGTAGTTTTTGATAGTTTATTTACAGTATATATAACACATATTTGGTGTACTTCTTGATATTTTATGTACTGTATGTAATATATATTTACTGTACTTTTTGATATTTTATTCACAGTATATAAAATGTATTTGGGTTACTTTATTTAATATTATAAGTACAATATATGAAATATATTTACTGTACTTTTTGATATTTTATGTACGGTGTATAAGATATATTTGGTGACCTTTTGATATTTTATGTAAATTATATAATATATATTTGGTGTAGTTTTTGATATTTTACATAGGGTGTGTACTATATATTTACTTTCCTTTTTGATATTTTATTTGCAGTATATAATATTCATTTGGTGTCATTATTGATATTTTATGTACAGTATATTAAATATAATTACTGTAGTTTGTTATATTTTATTTACAGTATATGTAACACGTATTTGGTGTACTTTTTGATATTTTATGTACAGTATGTAATATACAATTACAGTACTTTTTGATATTTTATTCACAGTATATAAAATGTATTTGGTGTACTTTTAGTTAATATTATATGTACAATATATGAAATATATTTACTGTACTTTTTGATATTTTATGTACAGTATATAAGATATATTTGGTGTCCTTTTCATATTTTATGTTAATTATATAATATAAATTTGGTGTAATTTTTCATATTTTACATAGGGTGTGTACTATATATTTACTTTCCTTTTTGATATTTTATTTACAGTCTAAAATATATGTTTGGTGTAATTTTTGATATTTTAAGTACAGTATATTAAATATAATTACTGTAGATTTTGATAGTTTATTTACAGTATATATAACACATATTTGGTGTACTATTTGATATTTTATGTACAGTATGTAATATATATTTACTGTACTTTTTGATATTTTATTTACAGTATATAAAATGTATTTGGTGTACTTTTAGTTAATATTACATGTACAATATATGAAATATATTTACTGTACTTTTTGATATTTTATGTACAGTATATAAGATATATTTGGTGTCCTTTTGATATTTTATGTAAATTATATAATATATATTTGGTGTAGTTTTTCATATTTTACATAGGTTGTGTCAGGTACATTTACTGTCTTTTTGACATTTTATTTTCAGTATATAATATACATTTGGTGTCATTATTGATATTTTATGTACAGTATATTAAATATAATTACTGTAGATTTTGATAGTTTATTTAGAGTATATAAAACACATATTTGGTGTAATTTTTGATATATTATGTACAGCATGTATTATATATTTACCGTACAGTTTGATATTTTATTTACAGTATATAAAATGTATTTGGTGTTCTTTTCGTTAATATTATATGTACAATATATGAAATGTATTTACTGTACATTTTGATATTTTATGTACAGTGTGAAAGATATATTTGGTGTCCTTTTGATATTTTATGTAAATTATATAATATATATTTGGTGTAGTTTTTGATATTTTACATAGGGTGTGTAATATGTATTTACTGTACTTTTTGATAATTTATTTACAGTATATACTATACATTTGGTGTAATTTTTGATATTTTATGTACAGTATGTTAAATATAAGTACTGTAGTTTTGATAGTTTATTAACAGTATATATAACACATATTTGGTTTACTTTTTGATATTTTATATACATTATGTAATATATATTTACTGTATTTTTGATATTTTATTTACACTATTTAAAATGTATTTGGTGTACTTTTAGTTAATTTGTACAATATATTAAATATATTTACTGTACTTTTTGATATTTTATGTACATTATATAAGATATATTTGTTGTCCTTTTGATATATTATGTAAATTATATAATATATATTTGGTGTAGTTTTTGATATTTTACATAGAGTGTGTCATATACATTTACAGTCCTTTTTGATATTTTATTTACAGTATATAATATACATTTGGTGTAATTTTTATATTTTATGTACAGTATATTAAATATAATTACTGTAGTTTTTGATAGTTTATTTACAGTATATATAACAAATTCTTGGTGTCCTTTTTGATATCTTTAGTACAGTGTGTAATATACATTTAGTGTACTTTTTGATATCTCATTTACAGTATATAAAATGTATTTGGTGTACTTTTAGTTAATATTATATGTACATTATATGAAATATATTTACTGTACTTTTTGATGTTTTATGTACAGTATATAAGATATATTTGGTCTCCTTTTGATATTTTTTGTAAATTATATAGTATATATTTGGTGTAGTTTTTGATATTTTACATAGGGTGTGTAGTATATATTTACTGTCCTATTTGATATTTTATTTAGAGTTCATAATATACATTTGGTGCAATTTTTGATATTTTATGTACAGTATATTAAATATAATTTCTGTAGTTGTGATTGTTTATTTACAGTATATATAACACACATTTGTTGTACTTCTTGATATTTTATGTACAGTATGTAATATACATTTACAGTACATTTTGATATTTTATTTACAGTATATAAAATGTATTTGTGTACTTTTAGTTAATATTATATATTCAATATATGAAATATATTTACTGTACTTTTTGATATTTTATGTACAGTATATAAGGTATATTTGGTGTCCTTTTGATATTTTATGTAAATTATATCATATATATTTGGTTTAGTTTTTGATATTTCACATAGGGTGTGTAGTAAATATTTACTGTCCTTTTAGATACTTTATTTACAATTTATAATATACATTTGGTGTAATTTTTGATATTTTATGTAGATTATATTAAATATAATTGCTGTAGATTTTGATAGTTTATTTACAGAATATATAACTCATATTTGGTGTACTTTTTGATATTTTATGTGCAGTATGTAATATATATTTACTGTACTTTTTGATATTTTATTTACAGTATAAAAATGTATTTGGAGTACTTTTAGTTAATATTATATGTACAATATTTGAAATATATTTACTGTACTTTTTGATATTTTATGTACAGTATATAAGATATATTTGGTGTCCCTTTGATATTTTATGTAAATTATATAATATATATTTGGTGTAGTTTTTGATATTTTACATAGGGTGTGTAATACATATTTACTGTCATTTTCATATTTTTTTACAATATATAATATACATTTGGTGTAATTTCTGATATTTTATGTACAGTATATTAAATATAATTACTGTAGTTTTTCATAGTTTATTTACAGTATATGTAACACATATTCGGTGTACTTTTTGATATTTTACGTACTGTATGTAATATATATTTACTGTACTTTTTGATATTTTATTTACAGTATATAAAATGTATTTGGTGTACTTTTAGTTAATATTATATATACAATATATGAAATATATTTACTGTACTTTTTGATATTTTATGTGCAGTGTATAAGATATATTTGGTGTCGTTTTGATAATTTATGTAAATTATATAATATATATTTGGTGTAGTTTTTGATATTTTACATAGGGTGTGTAGTATATATTTACTGTCCTTTTTGATATTTTATTTACACTATATAATATACATTTGGTGTAATTTTTGATATTTTATGTACAGTATACTAAATATAATTACAGTACTTTATGATAGTTTATTCACAGTATATATAACACATATTTGTTGTACTATTTGATATTTTATGTACAGTATGTACTATATATTTACTGTACTTTTTGATATTTTATGTAGTGTATGTAATATATATTTACTGTACATTTTGATATTTTATTTACAGTATATAAAATGTGTTTGGTGTACTTTTAGTTAATATTATATGTACAATATATGAAATATAATTACAGTAGTTTTTGATAGTTAACTTACGGTATATATAACACATATTTGGTGTACTTCTTGATATTTTATGTACTCTATGTAATGTATATTTACTGTATTTTTGATATTTTATTTACAGTATATAAAATGTATTTGCTGTACTTTATTTAATATTATATGTACAATATATGAAATATATTTACTGTACTTTTTGATATTTTATGTAAGGTGTATAAGATATATTTGGTGACCTTTTGATATTTTATGTAAATTATATAATATATATTTGGTGTAGTTTTTGATATTTTACATAGGTTGTTTAGTATATATTTACTGTTCTTTTTGATATTTTATTTACAGTATATAATATACATTTGGTGTAATCTTTGATATTTTATGTACAGTATATTAAATATAATTACTGTAGTTTATGATAGTTTATTTACAGTATATATAACACATATTTGGTGTACTTTTTGATATTTTATGTAGAGTATGTAATATATATTTACTGTATTTTGATATTTTATTTACAGTATATAAAATGTATTTTGCGTACTTTTAGTTAATATTATATGTTCAATATATGAAATATATTTACTGTACTTTTTGATATTTTATGTAAAGTATATCATATATATTTGGTGTACTTTTGATATTTTATGAAAATTATGTAATATATATTCGGTGTAGATTTTAATATTTTACATAGGGTGTGTCATATATATTTACTGTCCTTTTTAATATTTTATTTACTGTATATAATGTACATTTGGTGTAATTTTTGATATTTTATGTACAGTATATTAAATATACTTACTGTAGATTTTGATTGTTTATTTACAGTATATATAACACATATTTGGTGTACTATTTGATATTTTATGTACGGTATGTAATATATATTTACTGTACTTTTTGATATTTTATTTACAGTATATAAAATGTATTTGGTGTACTTTTAATTAATATCACATGTAGAATATATGAAATATATTTACTGTATTTTTCGATATATTATGTACAGGATATAATATATATTTGGTGTCCTTTTTTTATTTAATATAAATTATATAATATGTATTTGGTGTAGTTTTTGATATTTTAGATAGTGTGTGTAGTATATATTTACTGTACTTTTTGATATTTTATTTACAGTATATAATATACATTTGGTGTACTTTTTGATATTTTATGTACAGTATATTAAATATAATTACTGTAGTTTTTGATAGTTTATTTACAGTATATATAACACATATTTGGTGTACTTTTTGATATTTTATGTAGTGTATGTAATATATATTTACTGTACTTTTTGATGTTTTATTTACATTATATAAAATGTGTTTTGTGTACTTTCAGTTAATATTATACGTACAATATATGAAATATAATTACTGTAGTTTTTGATAGTGAATTTACGGTATATGTAACACATATTTGGTGTACTTTTGATATTTTATGTACTGTATGTAATATATATTTACTGTATTTTTGATATTTTATTTACAGTATATAAAATGTATTTGGTGTACTTTATTTAATATTATATGTACAATATATGAAATATATTTACTGTACTTTTTGATATTTTATGTAAGGTGTAGAAGATATATTTGGTGACCTTTTGATATTTTATGTAAATTATATAATATATATTTGGTGTAGATTTTGATATTGTACATAGGGTGTGTCATATATATTTACTGTCCTTTTTAATATTTTTTTTACACTATATAATGTACATTTGTTGTAATTTTTGATATTTTATGTACAGTATATTAAATATAATTACTGTAGTTTTTGATGGTTTATTTACAGTATATATAACACATATTTGGTGTACTTTTTGATATTTTATGTACAGTATGTAATATACATTTACAGTACTTTTAGTATTTTATTCACAGTACATAAAATGTATTTGGTGTACTTTTAGTTAATATTAAATGTACAATATATGAATTATATTTACTGTACTTTTTCATATTTCATGTACAGTATATAAGATATATTTGGTGTCCTTTTCATATTTTATGTTAATTATATAACATAAATTTGGTGTAGTTTTTGATATTTTACATAGGGTGTGTACTATATATTTACTTTCCTTTTTGATATTTTATTTACAGTCTAAAATATGCATTTGGTGTAATTTTTGATATTTTATGTACAGTATATTAAATATAAATACTGTAGATTTTGATAGTTTATTTACAGTATATATAACACATATTTGGTGTACTATTTGATATTTTATGTACAGTATGTAATATATATTTACTGAACTTTTTGATATTTTATTTACAGTATATAAAATGTATTTGGTGTACTTTTAGTTAATATTACAAGTAGAATATATGAAATATATTTACTGTACTTTTCGATATTTTATGTACAGTATATAATATATATTTGGTGTCCTTTTGTTATTTTATGTAAATTATATAATACGTATTTGGTGTAGTTTTTGATATTTTACATAGGGTGTGTAGAATATATTTACTGTACTTTTTGATATTTTATTTACAGTATATAATATACATTTGGTGTAATTTTTGATACTTTATGTACAGTATATTAAATATAATTACTGTAGTTTTTGATAGTTTATTTACAGTATCTATAACACATATTTGGTGTACTTTTTGATATTTTATGTAGTGTATGTAATATATATATACTGTACTTTTTGATATTTTATTTACAGTATATAAAATGTATTTGGTGTACTTTTAGTTAATATTATATGTACAATATATGAAATATATTTACTGTACTTTTCGATATTTTATGTACAGTATATAATGTATATTTGGTGTACTTTTGATATTTTATGTAAATTATATAATGTATATTTGGTGTAGATTTTGATATTTTACATAGGGTGTGTCATATATATTTACTGTCCTTTTTAATATTTTATTTACAGTATATAATGTACATTTGGTGTAATTTTTGATATTTCATGTACAGTATATTAAATATAATTACTGTAGTTTTTGATAGTTTACTGTATATAAAACACATATTTGGTGTACTTCTTGATATTTTATGTACTGTGTGTAATATATATTTACTGTACTTTGTGATATTTTATTTACAGTATATAAAATGTATTTGGTGTACTTTTAGTTAATATTACATGTAGAATATATGAAATATATTTACAGTACTTTTCGATATTTTATGAACAGTATATAATATATATTTGGTGTCCTTTTGGTATTTTATGTAAATTATATAATATATATTTGGTGTACTTTTTGATATTTCACATAGGGTGTGTAGTTTATATTTACTGTCCATTTTGATATTTTATTTACAGTATATAATATACATTTGGTGTAATTTTTGATATTTTATGTACAGTATATTAAATATAATTACTGTAGTTTTTGATAGTTTATTTACAGTATATATAAAACATATTTGGTGTACTTTTTGATATTTTATGTAGTTTATATAATATATATTTACTGTGCTTTTGATATTTTATTTACAGTATATAAAATGTATTTGGTGTTCTTTAGTTAATATTATATGTACAATATATTAATTATAATTACTGTAGTTTTTGATAGTTTATTTACAGTATATATATCACATATTTGGTGTACTACTTGATATTTTATGTACTGTATGTAATATATATTTACTGTACTTTTTGATATTTTATTTACAGTATATAAAATGTATTTGGTGTACTTTAGTTAATATTATATGTACAATATATGAAATATATTTAATGTACTTTTTGATATTTTATGTACAGTATATAATCTATATTTGGTGTCCTTTTGATATTTTATGTAAATTATATAATATACATTTGGTGTAATTTTTGATATTTTACATAGGGTTTGTAATATATATTTACTGTACTTTTTGATAATTTAATTACAGTATATAATATACATTTGGTGTAATTTTTGATATTTTATGTACAGTATATTAAATATAATTAGTGTAGCTTTTGATAGTTTATTTACAGTGTATAAAACACATATTTGGTGTACTTTTTGATATTTCATGTAGTGTCTGTAATATATATTTACTGTATTTTGATATTTTCTTTACAGTATATAAAATGTATTTGGTTTACTTTTAGTTAATATTATATGTACAATATATGAAATACATTTACTGTAAATTTTGATATTTTATGTACAGTATATAATATATAATTGGTGTACTTTTGATATTTTATGTAAATTATATAATATATATTAGGTGTAGATTTTGATATTTTACATAGGTTGTGTCATATATATTTACTGTATTTTTGATATTTTATTTACAGTATATAATATTCATTTGGTGTAATTTTTTATATTTTATGTACAGTATACTAAATATAATTACTGTAGTTTTTTATAGTCTATTTACAGTATATATAACACATATTTGGTGTACTTTTCGATATTTTATGTACAGTATGTAGTACCTATTTACTGTACTTTTTGATATTTTATTTACCCTATATAAAATGTATTTGGTGAACTTAGTTAATATTATATGTACAATATATGAAATATATTTACTGTACATTTTGATATTTTATGTACAGTATATAAGATATATTTGGTGTTCTTTTGATATTTTATGTAAATTATATAATATATATTTGGTGTAGATTATGATATTTTACATATGGTGTGTAATATATATTTACTGTATTTTTGATATTTTATTTACATTAAATAATATACATTTGGTGTAATTTTTGATATTTTATGTACAGTATATTAAATATAATTACTGTAGTATTTGATAGTTTATTTACAGTATATATAACACATATTTGCTGTACTTTTTGATATTTTAGGTACAGTATGTAATATATATTAACTCTAATTTTTGATACTTTATTAACAGTATTTAAAATGCATTTGGTGTACTTTTAGTTAATATTATATGTACCATATATGAAATATATTTACTGTACATTTTGATATTTTATGTACAGTATAAAAGATATATTTGGTGTCCTTTTGATATTTTATGTAAATTATATAACATATATTGGGTGTAGTTTGTGTTATTTTACATAGTGTGGGTAATATATATTTACTGTCCTTTTTGATATTTTATTTACAGTATATAATATACATTTGGTGTAATTTTTGATATTTCATGTACAGTATATTAAATATAATTTCTGTAGTTTTTGATAGTTTATTTACAGTATATATAACACATATTTGGTGTACTTTTTGATATTTTATGTACAGCATGTAATATGTATTTACTGTATATTTTGATATTTTATTTACAGTATATAAAATGTATTTGGTGTACTTTTAGTTAATATTATATGTACAATATATGAATTATGTTTACTGTACTTTTTGATATTTTATGTACCGTATATAAGATATATTTGGTGTCCTTTTCATATTTTATGTTAATTATATAACATAAATTTGGTGTAGTTTTTGATATTTTACATAGGGTGTGTACTATATATTTACTTTCCTGTTTGATATTTTATTTACAGTCTAAAATACACATTTGGTGTAATTTTTGATATTTTATGTACAGTATATTAAATATAATTAATGTAGATTTTGATAGTTTATTTACAGTATATATAACACATATTTGGTGTACAATTTGATAATTTATGTACAGTATGTAATATGTATTTACTGTATTTTTGATATTTTATTTACAGTATATAAAATGTATTTGGTGTACTTTTAGTTAATATTACATGTAGAAGATATGAAATATATTTACTGTACATTTCGATATTTTATGTACAGTATATAATATATATTTGTTGTCCTTTTGTTATTTTATGTAAATTATATAATATGTATTTGGTGTAGTTTATGATATTGTACATAGGGTTTGTAGTATATATTTACTGTCCTTTTTGATATTTTATTTACAGTTTATAATATACATTTGGTGTAATTTTTGATATTTTATGTACAGTATATTAAATATAATTACTGTTGTTTTTGATAGTTTATTTACAGTATATATAACACATATTTGGTGTACTTTTTATATTTTATGTAGTGTATGTAATATATATTTACTGTACTTTTTGATATTTTATTTACAGTATATAAAATGTATTTGGTGTACTTATAGTTAATATTATATGTACAATATATGAAATATAATTACTGTAGTTTTTGATAGTTTATGTACACTATATAAGATATATTTGGTGGTCTTTTGATATTTTATGTAAATTATATAATATATATTTGGTGTAGTTTTTGATATTTTACATAGGGTTTGTAATATATATTTACTGTACTTTTTGATAATTTAATTACAGTATATAATATACATTTGGTGTAAGTTTTGATATTTTATGTACAGTATATTAAATATAACTACTGTAGATTTTGATAGTTTATTAACACTATATATAACACATATTTGGTGTACTATTTGATATTTTATGTACATTATGTAATATATATTTACTGTACTTTTTGATATTTTATTTACAGTATATAAAATGTATTTGGTGTACTTATAGTTAATATTATATGTACAATATATGAAATATAATTACTGTAGTTTTTGATAGTTTATGTACACTATATAAGATATATTTGGTGGCCTTTTGATATTTTATGTAAATTATATAATATATATTTGGTGTAGTTTTTGATATTTTACATAGGGTTTGTAATATATATTTACTGTACTTTTTGATAATTTAATTACAGTATATAATATACATTTGGTGTAAGTTTTGATATTTTATGTACAGTATATTAAATATAACTACTGTAGATTTTGATAGTTTATTAACACTATATATAACACATATTTGGTGTACTATTTGATATTTTATGTACAGTATGTAATATATATTTACTGTACTTTGTGATATTTTATTTACAGTATATAAAATGTATTTGGTGTACTTTTAGTTAATATTACATGTAGAATATATGAAATATATTTACAGTACTTTTCGATATTTTATGAACAGTATATAATATATATTTGGTGTCCTTTTGGTATTTTATGTAAATTATATAATATATATTTGGTGTACTTTTTGATATTTTACATAGGGTGTGTAGTTTATATTTACTGTCCATTTTGATATTTTATTTACAGTATATAATATACATTTGGTGTAATTTTTGATATTTTATGTACAGTATATTAAATATAATTACTGTAGTTTTTGATAGTTTATTTACAGTATATATAAAACATATTTGGTGTACTTTTTGATATTTTATGTAGTTTATATAATATATATTTACTGTGCTTTTGATATTTTATTTACAGTATATAAAATGTATTTGGTGTTCTTTTAGTTAATATTATATGTACAATATATTAATTATAATTACTGTAGTTTTTGATAGTTTATTTACAGTATATATAACACATATTTGGTGTACTACTTGATATTTTATGTACTGTATGTAATATATATTTACTGTACTTTTTGATATTTTATTTACTGTATATAAAATGTATTTGGTGTACTTTAGTTAATATTATATGTACAATATATGAAATATATTTAATGTACTTTTTGATATTTTATGTACAGTATATAATCTATATTTGGTGTCCTTTTGATATTTTATGTAAATTATATAATATACATTTGGTGTAGTTTTTGATATTTTACATAGGGTTTGTAATATATATTTACTGTACTTTTTGATAATTTAATTACAGTATATAATATACATTTGGTGTAATTTTTGATATTTTATGTACAGTATATTAAATATAATTAGTGTAGCTTTTGATAGTTTATTTACAGTGTATAAAACACATATTTGGTGTACTTTTTGATATTTCATGTAGTGTCTGTAATATATATTTACTGTATTTTGATATTTTCTTTACAGTATATAAAATGTATTTGGTTTGCTTTTAGTTAATATTATATGTACAATATATGAAATACATTTACTGTAAATTTTGATATTTTATGTACAGTATATAATATATAATTGGTGTACCTTTGATATTTTATGTAAATTATATAATATATATTAGGTGTAGATTTTGATATTTTACATAGGTTGTGTCATATATATTTGTCTTTTTGATATTTTATTTACAGTATATAATATTCATTTGGTGTAATTTTTTATATTTTATGTACAGTATACTAAATATAATTACTGTAGTTTTTATAGTCTATTTACAGTATATATAACACATATTTGGTGTACTTTTCGATATTTTATGTACAGTATGTAATACCTATTTACTGTATTTTTGATATTTTATTTACCCTATATAAAATGTATTTGGTGAACTTTTAGTTAATATTATATGTACAATATATGAAATATATTTACTGTACATTTTGATATTTTATGTACAGTATATAAGATATATTTGGTGTTCTTTTGATATTTTATGTAAATTATATAATATATATTTGGTGTAGATTATGATATTTTACATATGGTGTGTAATATATATTTACTGTATTTTTGATATTTTATTTACATTAAATAATATACATTTGGTGTAATTTTTGATATTTTATGTACAGTATATTAAATATAATTACTGTAGTATTTGATAGTTTATTTACAGTATATATAACACATATTTGCTGTACTTTTTGATATTTTAGGTACAGTATGTAATATATATTAACTCTAATTTTGATACTTTATTAACAGTATTTAAAATGCATTTGGTGTACTTTTAGTTAATATTATATGTACAATATATGAAATATATTTACTGTACATTTTGATATTTTATGTACAGTATAAAATATATATTTGGTGTCCTTTTGATATTTTATGTAAATTATATAACATATATTTGGTGTAGTTTGTGTTATTTTACATAGTGTGGGTAATATATATTTACTGTCCTTTTTGATATTTTATTTACAGTATATAATATACATTTGGTGTAATTTTTGATATTTCATGTACAGTATATTAAATATAATTTCTGTAGTTTTTGATAGTTTATTTACAGTATATATAACACATATTTGGTGTACTTTTTGATATTTTATGTACAGTATGTAATACCTATTTACTGTACTTTTTGACATTTTATTTACCCTATATAAAATGTATTTGGTGTACTTTTAGTAAATATTATATGTAAAATATATGAAATATCTTTACTGTACTTTTTGATATTTTTTGTACAGTATATAAGATATATTTGGTGTCCTTTTGATATATTATGTAAATTATATAATATATATTTGGTTTAGTTTTTGATATTTTACTTAGGTTTTGTAGTATATTTTTACTGTACTGTTTGATATTTTATTAACAGTATATAATATACATTTGGTGTAATTTTTGATATTTTGTGTACAGTATATTAAATACAATTACTGTAATTTTTGATAGTTTATTTACAGTATATATAACACATATTTGGCGTACTTTTTGATACTTTATGTAGAGTATGTAATATATATTTACTGTATTTTGATATATTATTTACAGTATATAAAATGTATTTGGTGTACATTTAGTTAATATTATATGTACAATATATGAAATATATTTACTGTACTTTTTGATATTTTATGTACAGTATATAAGATATATTTGGTGTCCTTTTGATATTTTACGTAAATGATATAATATATATTTGTTGTAGATTTTGATATTTTACATAGGATGTGTCATATATATTTACTGTCCTTTTTGATATTTTATTTACAGTATATAATATACATTTGGTGTAATTTTTGATATTTTATGTACAGTATATTAAATATAAGTACTGTAGTTTTTGATAGTTTATTTACACTATATATAACACAGATTTGGTGTACTTTTTGATATTTTATGAACTGTATGTAATATATATTTACTGTACTTTTTGATATTTTATTTACGGTATATAAAATGTATTTGGTGTATTTTTAGTTATTATTATATGTCCAGTATATGAAATATATTTACTGTACTTTTTGATATTTTATGTACAGTATATAAGATACATTTGGTGTCCTTTAGATATTTTATGTAAATTATATAATATATATTTGGTGTAGATTTTGATATTTTACATAGGTTGTGTAGTATATATTTACTGTCTTTTTGATATTTTATTTACAGTATATAATATACATTTCGTGTAATTTTTGATATTTTATGTACAGTATATTAAATATAATTACTGTACTTTTTGATAGTTTATTAACAGTATATATAACACATATTTGGCGTACTTTTTGATATTTTATGTAGAGTATGTAATATATATTTACTGTATTTTGATTTTTTTTACAGTATATAAAATGTATTTGGTGTACTTTTAGTTAATATTATATGTAAAATATATGAAATATATTTACTGTACTTTTTGATATTTTATGTACAGTATATTATATATTTGGTGTACTTTTGATATTTTATGTAAATTATATAATATATATTTGGTGTAGTTTTTGATATTTTACATAGAGTGTAATATATATTTACTGTCCTTTTTCATATTTTATTTAGAGTATATAATATAGATTTGCTGTAATTTTTGATATTTTATGTACAGTATAGTAAATATAATTTCTGTAGTTTTTGATAATTTATTTACACTATATATAACACATATTTGGTGTACTTTTTGATATTTTATGTACTGTATGTAATACATATTTACTGAACTTTTTGATATTTTATTTACAGTATATATAATGTATTTGGTGTACTTTTAGTTAATATTATATATACAATATATGAAATATATTTACTGTACTTTTTGATATTTTATGTGCAGTATATAAGATATATTTGGTGTCCTTTTGGTATTTTATGTAAATTATATAATATATATTTGGTGTAGTGTTTGATATTTTACATAGGGTTTGTAGTATATATTTACTGTACTTTTTGATATTTTATTAACATTATATAATATACATTTGGTGTAATTTTTATATTTTATGTACAGTATATTAAATATCATTACTGTAATTTTTGATAGTTTCTTTAGAGTATATATAACACATATTTGGCGTACTTTTTGATACTTTATGTAGAGTATGTAATATATATTTACTGTATTTTGATATTTTATTTACAGTATATAAAATGTATTTGGTGTACATTTAGTTAATATAATATGTGCAATATATGAAATATATTTACTGTACTTTTTGATATTTTATCTACAGTATATAAGATATATTTGGTGTCCTTTTGATATTTTCCGTAAACGATATAATATATATTTGTTGTAGATTTTGATATTTTACATAGGATGTGTCATATATATTTACTGTCCTTTTTGATATTTTATTTACAGTATAAAATATACATTTGGTGTAATTTTTGATATTTTATGTACAGTATATTATATATAAGTACTGTAGTTTTTGATAGTTTATTTACAGTATATATAACACATATTTGGTGTACTTTTTGATATTTTATGAACTGTATGTAATATATATTTACTGTACATTTTGATATTTTATTTACAGTCTATAAAATGTATTTGGTGTACTTTTAGTTAATATTATATGCACAATATATGAAATATATTTACTGTACTTTTTGATATTTTATGTACAGTGTATAATATATATTTGGTGTGCTTTTGATATTTTATGTAAATTATATAATATATATTTGGTGTAGTTTTTGATAATTTACATAGAGTGTAATATATATTTACTGTCCTTTTTCATATTTTAATTAGAGTATATAATATACATTTGGTTTAATTTTTGATATTTTATGTACAGTATATTAAATATAATTACTGTAGCTTTTGATAGTTTATTTACAGTATATATAGCACATATTTGGTGTACTTTTTGATCTTTTATGTACAGTATGTAATATATATTTATTGTACTTTTTGAAATTTTATTTACAGTATATAAATTGTATTTGGTGTACTTTCAGTTAATATATGTACAATATATGAACTATATTTACTGTACTTTTTGATATTTTATGTACAGTATATAAGATATATTTGGTGTCCTTTTGATATTTTATGTAAATTATATGATATATATTTGGGGTAGTTTTTGATATTTTACATAGGGTGTGTCATATATATTTACTGTCCTTTTTGATATTTTATTTACAGTATATAATATACATTTGGTGTCATTTTTGATATTTTATGTACAGTATATTAAATATAACTACTGTAGTTTTTGATAGTTTATTTACAGTATATATAACACATATTTGGTGTACTTTTTGATGTATTATGTACAGTATGTAATATATATTTACTGTACTTTTGATATTTTATTTACAGTATGTAAAATGTATTTGGTGTACTTTTAGTTTATATTATATGTACAAAATATGAAATGTATTTACTGTACTTTTTGATATTTTATGTACAGTATATAAGATATATTTGGTGTCCTTTTGATATTTTATGTAAATTATATAATATATATTTGGTGTCATTTTTGATATTTTACATAGGGTGTGTAGTATATATTTATTGTCCTTTTTGATATTTTATGTACAGTATATAATATACATTTCATGTAATTTTTGATATTTTATGTACAGTATATTAAATATAAGTACTGTAGTTTTTGATAGTTTATTTACAGTATATATAACACATATTTGGTGTACTTTTTGATATTTCATGTACAGTATGTAACATATATTTACTGTACTTTTTGATATTTTATTTACAGTATATAAAATGTATTTGGCGTACTTTTCGTTAATAGTATATGCACAATATATGAAATATATTTACTGTTCTTTTTGATACATTATGTACAGTATATAATGTATATTTGGTGTCCTTTTGATATTTTATATAAATTATATAATATATATTTGGTGTAGTTTTTGAGATTTTACATAGGGTGTAATATATATTTACTATCCTAGTTTATATTTTATTTACAGTATATAATATACATTTGGTGTAATTTTTGATATTTTACATACAGTATATTAAATATAATTACTGTAGTTTTTGATAGTTTATTTACAGTATATATAACACATATTTGGTGTAATTATTTATATTTTATGTACTGTATGTAATATATATTTACTGTACTTTTTGATATTTTATTTACAGTATAGAAAATGTATTTGGTGTACTTTTAGTTAATATTATGTATACAATATATGAAATATATTTACTGTACTTTTTGATATTTTATTTACAGTATATAATATACATTTGGTGTACTTTTGATATTTTATGTAAATTATATAATATATATTAGGTGTAGTTTTTGATATTTTATACAGGGTGCGTAATATAGATTTACTGTCCTTTTTCATATTTTATTTAGAGTACATGATATACATTTGGTGTAATTTTTCATATTTTATATACAGTATATTAAATGTAATTACTGTAGTTTTTGATAGTTTATTTACAGTATATATAACACATATTTGGTGTACTTTTTGATATTGTCTGTACAGTATGTAATATATATTTACTGTACTTTTTGATATTTTATTTACAGTATATAACATATATTTGGTGTACTTTTGGTTAATATTTTATGTACAATATATGAAATATATTTACTGTACTATTTGATATTTTATGTACAGTATATAAGATATATTTGGTGTACTTTTGATATTTTATGTAAATTATATAATATATATTTGCAGTTTTTGATATTTTACATAGAGTGTAATATATATTCACTGTCCTTTTTGATATTATTTTACAGTATATAATATACATTTGGTGTAATTTTTGATATTTTATGTACAGTATACTAAATATAATTACTGTAGTTTTTTATAGTCTATTTACAGTATATATAACACATATTTGGTGTACTTTTTGATATTTTATGTACAGTATGTAATACCTATTTACTGTACTTTTTGATATTTTATTTACCCTATATAAAATGTATTTGGTGAACTTTTAGTTAATATTATATGTACAATATATGAAATATGTTTACTGTACATTTTGATATTTTATGTACAGTATATAAGATATATTTGGTGTTCTTTTGATATTTTATGTAAATTATATAATATATATTTGGTGTAGATTATGATATTTTACATATGGTGTGTAATATATATTTACTGTATTTTTGATATTTTATTTACATTAAATAATATACATGTGGTGTAATTTTTGATATTTTATGTACAGTATATTAAATATAATTACTGTAGTATTTGATAGTTTATTTACAGTATATATAACACATATTTGCTGTACTTTTTGATATTTTAGGTACAGTATGTAATATATATTTACTCTAATTTTTGATACTTTATTAACAGTATATAAAATGTATTTGGTGTACTTTTAGTTAATATTATATGTACAATATATGAAATATATTTACTGTATATTTTGATATTTTATGTATATTATAAAAGATATATTTGGTGTCCTTTTGATATTTTATGTAAATTATATAACATATATTTGGTGTAGTTTGTGTTATTTTACATAGTGTGGGTAATATATATTTACTGTCCTTTTTGATATTTTATTTACAGTATATAATATACATTTGGTGTAATTTTTGATATTTCATGTACAGTATATTAAATATAATTTCTGTAGTTTTTGATAGTTTATTTACAGTATATATAACACATATTTGATGTACTTTTTGATATTTTATGTACAGTATGTAATATATATTTACTGTAATTTTTGATATTTTATCTACAGTATATAAAATGTACTTGGTGTATTTTAGTTAATATTATATGTACAATATATGAAATGTATTTACTGTACTTTTTGATATTTTATTTCCAGTATATAATATATATTTGGTGTCCTTTAGATATTTTATGTAAATTATATAATAGATATTTGGTGTAGTTTTTGATATTTTACATAGGGTGTGTCATATATATTTACTGTCCTATTTGATATTTTATTTACAGTATATAATTTACATTTGGTGTAATTTTTGATATTTTACATACAGTATATTAAATATAATTACTGTAGTTTTTGATAGTTTATTTACAGTATATATAACACATATTTGGTGTAATTATTTATATTTTATATACTGTATTTAATATATATTTACAGTATTTTTGATATTTTATTTACAGTAAAGAAATTGTATTTGGTGTACTTTTAGTTAATATTATATATACAATATATGAAATATATTTACTGTACTTTTTGATATTTTATTTCCAGTATATAATATATATTTGGTGTAATTCTGATATTTTATGTAGATTATATAATATATATTTGGTGTATTTTTTGATATTTTACATAGTGTGCATAATATAGATTTACTGTCATTTTTCATATTTTATTTAGGGTATATGATATACATTTGGTGTAATTTTTGATATTTTATATACAGTATATTAAATGTAATTACTGTAGTTTTTGATAGTTTATTTACAGTATTTATAACACATATTTGGTGTACTTTTTGATATTTTCTCTACAGTATTTAAGATATATTTAATGTACTTTTTGATATTTTATTTACACTATATAAAATGTATTTCGTGTACTTTTAGTTAATATGTGTACAATATATGAAATATATTTACTGTACTTTTGATAATTTATGTACAGTATATAAGATATATTTGGTGTCCTTTTGATATTTTATGAAAATTATATAATATATATTTGGTGTAGAATGTGATATTTTACATATGGTGTGTAATATATATTTACTGTGTTATTGATATCTTATTTACATTAAATAATATACATTGGTTGAAATTTTTGATATTTTATGTACAGTATATTAAATGTAATTACTGTAGATTTTGATAGTTTATTTACAATATATATAACACATATTTGGTGTACTTTTTGATATTTTAGGTACAGTTTGATATATATATTTACTGTAATTTTTGATATTTTATTTACAGTATATAAAATGTATTTGGTGCACTTTTAGCTAATATTATAAGTACAATATATGAAATATATTTACTGTACATTTTGATATATTATGGACAGTATATAAGATATATTTGGTGTCCTTTTGATATTTTATGTAAATTATATAACATATATTTGGTGTAGTTTGTGTTATTTTACATAGTGTGTGTAATATATATTTGCTGTATTTTTGATATTTTATTTACAGTATATAATATACATTTGGTGTAACTTTTGATATTTTATGTACACTATATTAAATATAATTACTGTAGTTTTTGATAGTTTATTTACAGTATATATAACACATATTTGGTGTACTTTTTGATATTTTATGTACAGCATGAAATATATATTTACTGAACTTTTTGATCTTTTATTTACAGTATATAAAATATAATTGGTGTACTTTTAGTTAATAGTATACGTACAATATTTGAAATATATTTACTGTACTTTTTGATATTTTATGTACAGTATATAAGATATATTTGGTGTCCTTTTTATATGTTATGTAAATTATATAATATATATTTGGTGTAGTTTTTGATATTTTACATAGGGTGTGTCATATATATTAACTGTCCTTTTTGATATTTTATTTACATTATATAATATACATTTGGTGTAATTTTTCATATGTTATGTACAGTATATTAAATATAATTACTGCAGTTTTTGATAGTTTATTTACAGTATATATAACACATATTTGGTGTACTTTTTGATATTTTATGTACAGTATGTAATATATATTTAATGTAATTTTTATTATTTTATTTACAGTATATAAAATGTATTTGGTGTACTTTTAGTTAATATTATATATACAATATATGAAATATATTTACTGTACTTTTTGATATTTTATTCACAGTACATAAAATGTATTTGTTGTACTTTTAGTTAATATTATATATACAATATATGAAATATATTTACTGTACTTTTTGATATTTTATTCACAGTGTATAATATATATTTGGTGTACTTTTGATATTTTATTTAAATTATATAATATATATTTTGTGTAGTTTTTGATATTTTACATAGAATGCGTAATATAGATTTACTGTCCTATTTCATATTTTATTTAGTGTATATGATATACATTTGGTGTAATTTTTGATATTTTATATACAGTATATTAAATGTAATTACTGTAGTTTTTCATAGTTTATTTACAGTATATATAACACATATTTGGTGTACTTTTTGATATTTTATGTTCAGTGTGTAATATATATTTACTGAACATTTTGATATTTTATTTACACTTTATAAAATATATTTGGTGTACTTTTAGTTAATATTATATGTACAATATATGAAATATATTTACTGAAATTTTTGATATTTTATGTACAGTATATAAGATATAATTTTTGTCCTTTTGATATGTTATGTAAATTATATAATATATATTTGTAGATTTTGATATTTTACATAGAGTGTAATATATATTTACTGTCCTTTTTGATATCTTATTTACAGTATATAATAAACAATTTGTGTAATTTTTGATAATTTTTGTACAGTATATTAAATACAATTACTGTAGTTTTTTATAATTTATTTAGAGTACATAAAACACATATTTGGTGTACTTTTTGATATTTTATGTACAGTATGTATTACATATTTACTGTACATTTTGATATTTATTTACACTATATAAAATAAATTTGGTGTACTTTTAGTTAATATTATATGTACAATATATGAAATATATTTACTGTACTTTTTGATATTTTATGTACAGTATATAAGTTATATTTGGTGTCCTTTTGATATTTTATGTAAATTATATAATATATATTTGGTGTACATTGTGATATTTTACATATGGTGTGTAATATATATTTACTGTAATTTTTGATATTTTATTTACAGTAAATAATATACATTTGGTGTAATTTTTCATATTTTATGTACAGTATATTAAATATAATTAATGTAGTTTTTGATAGTTTATTTACAGTATATATAACACATATTTGGTGTACTTTCTGATATTTTAAGTACAGTATGTAATATATATTTACTGTATTTTGGATATTTTTTTACAGTATATAAAATGTATTTGGTGTACTTTTAATTAATATTATATGTACAATATATGAAATATATTTACTGTACCTTTTGATATTTTATGAACAGTATATGAGATATATTTGGTGTCCTTTTGATATTTTATGTAAATAATATAATATATATTTGGTGTAGTTTCTGATATTTTACATAGGGTGTGTAATATATATATACCGTCCTTTTTGATATATTCTTTACACTATATAATATACAATTGGTGTAATTTTTGATATTTTATGTACAGTATATTAAATATAATTACTGTAGTTTTTGATAGCTTATTTACAATATATATAACACATATTTCGTGTACATTTTGATAATTTATGTACAGTATGTAATATATATTTACTGTATTTTTGGTATTTTGTTTACAGTATATAAAATGGATTTGGTGTACTTTTAGTTAATATTATATGTACAATATAGGAAACATATTTACTGTACATTTTGATATTTTATGTACAGTATATAAGATATATTTGGTGTCCTTATGATATTTTATGTAAATTATATAATATATATTTGTTGTAGTTTTTGATATTTTACATAGGGTGTGTTATATATATTTAATGTAATTTTTCATATTTTTTACAGTATAAAATATACATTTGGTGTAATTTTTGATATTTTATGTACTGTATATTAAACATAATTACTGTAGTTTTTGATAGTTTATTTACATTATATATAACACATATTTGGTGTACTTTTTGATATATTATGTACAGTATGTAATGTGTATTTACAGAGTTTTTGATATTTTATTTACAGTATATAAAATTTATTTGTTGTACTTTTAGTAAATATTATATGTACAATATATGGAATATATTTACTGTACTTTTTGATATTTTATGAACAGTATATAAGATATATTTGGTGTCCTTTGATATTTTATGTAAATTATGTAATGTATATTTTGTATAGTTTTTGATAATTTACATAGAGTGTAATATATATTTACTGTCCTTTTTCATATTTTATTTAGAGAATATAATATACATTTGGTGTAATTTTTGATATTTTATGTACAGTATATTAAATTTAATTACTGTAGTTTTTGATAGTTTATTTGCAGTATATATAACACATATTTGGTGTACTTTTTGATATTTTATGTACAGTATGTAATATAAATTTACTGAACTTTTTGAAATTTTATTTACAGTATATAAAATGTATTTGCTGTAATTTTGGTTAATATATGTACAATATATGAAACATATTTACTGTATTTTTGATAATTTATGTACAGTATATATGATATATTTGGTGGCCTTTTGATATTTTATGTAAATTATATAATATATATTTGGTGCAGTTTTTGATATTTTACATAGGGTGTGTAATATATATTTACCATCTTTTTGATATATTCTTTACACTATATAACATATATTTGGTGTAAATTTAGATATTTTATGTACAGTATATTAAATATAATTACTGTAGTTTTTGATAGTTTATTTACAGTATATATAACACATATTTGGTGTACATTTTGATATTTTATGTACAATATGTAATATATATTTATTGTACTTTTTGATATTTTATTTACTGTATATAAAATGTATTTGTTGTACTCTTAGTTAATATTATATGTACAATATATGAAATATATTTACTGTACTTTTGGATATTTTATGTACAGTATATAAGATATATTTGGTGTCGTTTAGATATTTTATGTAAATTATATAATATATATTTGGTGTAGTTTTTCATATTTTACATAGAGTGTAATATATATTTACTGTACTTTTTGATATTTTATTTACAGTATATAATATACTTTTGGTGTAATTTTTGATATTTTATGTACAGTATATAAAATATAATTACTGTACTTTTTGATCGTTTATTTACAGTATATATAACACATATTTGGTGTAATTTTTGATATTTTATGTACAGTATGTAATATATATTTACTTTATATTTTGATGTCTTATTTACAGTATATAAAATGTATTTGTTGTACTTTTAGTTAATATTATACGTACAATATATGAAATATATTTACTCTACTATTTGATATTTTATGTACAGTATATAAGATGTATTTGGAGTCCTTTTGATATTTTATGTAAATTATATAATATATATTTAGTGTAGTTTGTGATATTTTACATAGGTTGTGTAATATATATTTACTGTACTTTTTGATTTTTTTTACAGTATATAATATACATTTGGTGTAATTTTTGATATTTTATGTACAGTGTATTAAATATAATTACTGTAGTTTTTGATAATTTATTTACAGTATATATAACATATATTTGGTGTACTTTTTGATATTTTATGTACATTATGTAATGTATATTTACTGTACCTTTTGATATTTGATTTACAGTATATAAAATGTATTTGGTGTACTTTTAGTTAATATTATATGTACAATATATGAAATATATTAACTGTACTTTTTGATATTTTATGTAGAGTATATAGGATATATTTGGTGTACTTTTGATATTTTATGTAAATTATAAAATATATATTTGGTGTAGTTTTTGATATTTTACATAGAGTGCAATATATATTTACTGTACATTTTCATATTTTATTTACAGTATATAATATACATTTGGTGTAATTTTTGATATTTAATGTACAGTATATTAAACATAATTACGGTAGTTTTTGATAGTTTATTAACAGTATATATAACACATATTTAGTGTACTTTTTGATATATTATGTAAAGTATGCAATGTATATTTACTGAAATTTTTGATATTTTATTTACAGTATATAAAATGTATTTGGTGTACTTTTAGTTAATATTATATGTACAATATATGAAATATATTTACTGTACTTTTTGATATTTTATGTACTGTATATAAGATATATTTGGTGTCCTTTTGATATTTTATGTAAATTTTATAATATGTATTTGGTGTAGTTTTTGATAATTTACAAAGAGTGTAATATATATTTACTGTCCTTTTTCATATTTTATTTACAGTATATAATATACATTTGGTGTAATTTTTGATATTTTATGTACAGTATATTAAATATAATTGCTGTAGTTTTTCATAGTTTATTTACGGTATATATAACACATATTTGGTGTACTTTTTGATATTTTATGTACAGTATGTAATATATATTTACAGAACATTTTGAAATTTTATTGACAGTATATAAAATGTATTTGCTGTACTTTTAGTTAATATGATATGTACAATATATGAAACATGTTTACTGTACTTTTTGATATTTTATGTACACTATATAAGATATATTTTGTGTCCTTTTGATATTTTATGTAAATTATATAATATATATTTGGTGTAGTTTTTGATATTTTACATAGGGTGTGTCATATATATTTGCTGACTTTTTGATATTTTATTTACAGTATATAATACACATTTGGTGTAATTTTTGATATTTTATGTACAGTAATTAAATATTGTTACTGTAGTCTTTGATAGTTAATTTACAGTATAAATAACACATATTTGGTGTACTTTTTGATATTTTATGTACAGTATGTAATATATATTTACAGTATTTTTGATATATTTTTTACACTATGTAAAATGTATTTGGTGTACTTTTAGTTAATATTATATGTACAATATATGAAACATATTTACTGTACTTTTTGATATTTTATGTAGAGTATATAAGATATATTTGGTGTCCTTTTGATATTTTATGTAAATTATATAATATATATTTGTTGTAGTTTGTGATATTTTACATAGGGTGTGTAGTATATATTTACTGTCCTTTTTGATATTTTATTTAGAGTATAAAATATACATTTGGTGTAATTTTTGATATTTTATGTACAGTATATTAAATGTAATTACTGTAGTTTTTGATAATTTATTTACAGTATATATAACACATATTTGGTGTACTTTTTGATATTTTATGTACAGTATGTAATATATATTTACTGTACTTTTTGATATTTTAGTCACAGTATATAAAATATATTTGGTGTACTTTTAGTTAACATTATATGTACAATATATGAAATATATTTACTGAATTTTTGATATTTTATGTACAGGATATAAGATATATTTGGTGTCCTTTTGATATTTAATGTAAATTAAATAACATATACTTGGTGTCGATTGTGATAGTTTACATATGGTGTGTAATATATATTTACTGTATATTTTGATATTTTATTTACGCTATATAAAATGTATTTGGTGTACTTTTATTTAATATTATATGTACAATATATGAAATATATTTACTGTATATTTTGATATTTTATGTACAGTATATAAGATATATTTGGTGTCCTTTCGATATTTTATGTAAATTATATAATATATATTTGGTGTAGATTGTGATATTTTACATATGGTGTGTAAGATATATTTACTGTACTTTTTGATAATTTGTTTACAGTAATTAATATACATTTGGTGTAATTTTTGATATTTTATGTACAGTATATTAAATATAATTGCTGTAGTTTTTCATAGTTTATTTACGGTGTATATAACACATATTTGGTGTACTTTTTGATATTTTATGTACAGTATGTAATATATATTTACAGAACATTTTGAAATTTTATTGACAGTATATAAATTGTATTTGCTGTACTTTTAGTTAATATGATATGTACAATATATGAAACATGTTTACTGTACTTTTTGATATTTTATGTACACTATATAAGATATATTTTGTGTCCTTTTGATATTTTATGTAAATTATATAATATATATTTGGTGTAGTTTTTGATATTTTACATAGGGTGTGTCATATATATTTACTGACTTTTTGATATTTTATTTACAGTATATAATATACATTTGGTGTAATTTTTGATATTTTATGTACAGTAATTAAATATTGTTACTGTAGTCTTTGATAGTTAATTTACAGTATAAATAACACATATTTGGTGTACTTTTTGATATTTTATGTACAGTATCAAATATATATTTACTGTAATTTTGATATTTTATTTACCGTATATAAAATGTATTTGGTGTACTTTTAGTTAATATTATATGTACAATATATGAAATATATTTACTGTACATTTTGAAAATTTTTGTACAGTATATAAGGTATATTTGGTGTCCATTTGATATTTTATGTAAATTATATAATATATATTTGGTGTAGTTTGTGATATTTTACATAGGGTGTGTAATATATACTTACTGTACTTTTTGGTTTTTTATTTACAGTAAATAATATACATTTGGTGTAATTTTTGATATTTTATGTACAGTATATTAAATATAATTACTGTAGTTTTTGATAGTTTATTTACAGTATATATAACACATATTTGGTGTACTTTTTGATATTTTATGTACTGTATGTAATATAAATTCACTGTAATATTTGATATTTTATTTACACTATATAAAATGTAATTGGTGTACTTTTAGTTAATATTATATGTACAAAATATGAAATATATTTACTGTACATTTTGATATTTTATGTACAGTATATAAGGTATATTTGGTGTCCCTTTGGTATTTTATGTAAATTATATTATATATATTTGGTGTAGTTTGTGATATTTTTCATAGCGTGTGTAATATAGGTTTACTGTAATTTTTGGTATTTTATTTACAGTAAATAATATACATTTGGTGTAATTTTTGATATTTTATGTACAGTATATTAAATATAATTACTGTAGTTTTTGATAGTTTATTTACAGTATATATAACACATATTTGGTGTAGTTTTTGATATTTTATGTACAGTATGTAATATATATTCACTGTAATTTTTGATATTTTATTTACAGTATATAAAATGTATTTGATGTACTTTTAGTTAATATTATATGTACAATATATGAAATATATTTACCGTACTTTTTGATATTTTATGTACAGTATATAAGATATATTTGGTGTCCTTTTGATATTTTATGTAAATTATATAATATATACTTGGTGTAGATTGTGATAGTTTACATATGGTGTGTAATATATATTTACTGTACATTTTGATATTTTATTTACACTATATAAAATGTATTTGGTGTACTTTTACTTAATATTATATGTACAATATATGAAAAATTTTTACTGTATATTTTGATATTTTATGTACAGTATATAAGATATATTTGGTGTCCTTTTGATATTTTATGTAAATTATATAATATATATTTGGTGTAGATTGTGATATTTTACATATGGTGTGTCATATATATTTACTGTACATTTTGATATTTTATTTACAGTAAATAATATACATTTGGTGTTATTTTTGCTATTGTATGTACAGTATATTAAATATAATTACTGTAGTTTTTGATAGTTTATTTACAGTATATATAACACATATTTGGTGTACTTTTTGATATTTTATGTACAGTATGTAATATATATTTACTGTACTTTATGATATTTTATTTACAGTATATAAAATGTATTTGGTGTACTTTTAGTTAATATTATATGTACAATATATGAAATATAATTACTGTAGTTTTTGATAGTTTATTTATAGTATGTATAGCACATATTTGGTGTACTTTTTGATATTTTATGTACAGTATGTAATATATATTTACTGTCCTTTTTGATATTTTATTTACAGTATATAAAATGTATTTGGTGTACTTTTAGTTAATATTATATGCACAATATATGGAATTTATTTACTGCACATTTTGATATTTTATGTACAGTATATAAGATATATCTGGTGTCCATTTGATATTTTATATAAATTGTATAATATATATTTGGTGTAGTTTTTGATATTTTACATAGGGTGTGTCATAGATATTTACTTTCCTTTTCGATATTTTATTTACACTATATAATATACATTTGGTGTAATTTTTTATATTTTATGTACAGTATATTAAATATAATTACTGTAGTTTTTGATAGTTTATTTACAGTATATATAACAAATATTTGCTGTAATTTTAGATATTTTATGTAGAGCATATTAAATATAATTACTGTAGTTTTTGATAGTTTATTTACAGTATATAGAACCCATGTTTGGTGTACTTTTTGATATTTTTTGTAGAGTATGTAATATATATTTACTGAAAAACTGGATATTTTATTTACAGTATATAAAATGTATTTGGTGTACTTTTAGTTAATATTATATGTACAATATATGAAATATATTTACTGTACTTTTTGATATATTATGTACAGTATATAATATATATTTGGCGTACTTTTGATATTTTATGTAAATTATATAATATATATTTGGTGTAGATTTTGATATGTTGCATAGAGTGTAATATATATTTACTGTCCTTGTTCATATTTTATTTACAGTATATAATGTACATTTGGTGTAATTTTTGATATTTTATGTACAGTATATTAAATATAATTACTGTAGTTTTTATACTTTATTTACAGTATATATAACACATATTTGGTGTACTTTTTGATATTTTATGTACACTATGTAATGTATATTTACTGTACTTTTTGAAATTTTATTTACAGTATATAAAATGTATTTGGTGTGCTTTTAGTTAATATTATATGTACAATATATGAAACATTTACTGTACTTTTTGATATTTTATGTACAGTATATAAGATATATTTGGTGTCCTTTTGATATTTTATGTAAATTATATAATATATAATTTGTGTAGTTTTTGATATTTCACCCAGAGTGTAATATATATTTACTGTCCTTTTTCATCTTTTATTTAGAGTATATAATATAAATTTGGTGTAATTTTTGATATTTTACGTACAGTATATTAAATATAATTACTGTAGTTTTTGATAGTTTATTTACAGTATATATAACACATATTTGGTGTACTTTTTGATACTTTATGTCCTGTATGTAATATATATTTACTGTATTTTTGATAGTTTATTTACAGTATATAAAGTGTATTTGGTGTACATTTAGTTAATATTATATGTACAATATATGAAATATATTTAATGTACGTTTTGATATTTTATGTACGGTATATAATCTATATTTGGTGTCCTTTTGATATTTTATGTAAATTATATAACATAAATTTGGTGTAGTTTTTCATATTTTACATAGGGTGTGTACTATATATTTACTTTCCTTTTTGATATTTTATTTACAGTCTAAAATATACATTTGGTGTAATTTTTGATATTTTATGTACAGTATATTAAATATAATTACTGTAGTTTTTCATACTTTATTTACAGTATATATAACACATATTTGGTGTACTTTTTGATATTTTATGTACAGTATGTAATATATATTTACTGTACTTTTTGATATTTTTTTACACTATATAAAATATATTTGGTGGACTTTTAGTTAATAATATGTACAATATATGAAATATACTTGCTGTACTTTTTGATATTTTATGTACAGTATATAATATATATTTGGTGTCCTATTGATATTTTATGTATATTATATAATATATAATTGCTGTAGTTTTTGATATTTCACCCAGAGTGTAATATATATTTACTGTCCTTTTTCATCTTTTATTTAGAGTATATAATATACATTTGGTGTAATTTTTGATATTTTACGTACAGTATATTAAATATAATTACTGTAGTTTTTGATAGTTTATTTACAGTGTATGAAACACATATTTGGTGTACTTTTTGATATTTTATGTAGAGTATGTAATATATATTTACTGTATTTTGATATTTTATTTACAGTATATAAAATGTATTTGGTGTACTTTTAGTTAATATTATATGTACAATATATGAAATATAATTACTGTAGTTTTTGATAGTTTATTTACAGTATATATAACACATATTTGGTGTACTTTTTGATATTTTATGTACAGTATGTAATACATATTTACTGTCCTTTTTGATATTTTATTTACAGTATATAAAATGTATTTGGTGTACTTTTAGTTAATATTATATGCACAATATATGAAATGTATTTACTGTAGTTTTTGATATTTTATGTGCAGTATATAAGATATATCTGGTGTCCTTTTGATATTTTATGTAAATTATATAATATATATTTGGTGTAGTTTATGATATTTTACATAGGGTGTGTCATATGTATTTACTTTCCTTTTTGATATTTTATTTACAGTATATAATATACATTTGGTGTAATTTTTTATATTTTATGTACAGTATACTAAATATAATTACTGTAGTTTTTCATAGTTTATTTACAGTATATATAACAAAGATTTGGGGTAATTTTTGATATTTTATGTAGAGTATATTAAATATAATTACTGTAGTTTTTGATAGTTTATTTACAGTATATATAACACATATTTGGTGTACTTTTTGATATTTTATGTAGAGTATGTAATATATATTTACTGTATTTTGATATCTTATTTACAGTATATAAAATGTATTTGGTGTACTTTTAGTTAATATTATATGTACAATATATGAAATATATTTACTGTACTTTTTGATATATTATATACAGTATATAATATATATTTGGTGTACTTTTGATATTTTATGTGAATTATATAATATATATTTGGTGTAGATTTTGATATTTAACATAGTGTGTGTCATATATATTTACTGTCCTTTTTGATATTTTATTTACAGTATATAATGTATATTTGGTGTAATTTTTGATATTATATGTACAGTATATTAAATATAATTACTGTAGTTTTTGATAGTTTATTTACAGGATATATAACACATATTTGGTGTAATTTTTGATACTTTATATACTCTATGTAATATATATTTACTGTACTTTTTGATATTTTATTTACAGTATATAAAATGTATTTGGTGTACTTTTAGTTAATATTATATGTACAATATATGAAATATATTTAATGTACATTTTGATATTTTATGTACAGTATATAATATATATTTGGTGTCCTTTTGGTATTTTATGTAAATTATATAATACATATTTTGTGTAGTTTTTGATATTTTACATTGGGAGTGTAGTATATATTTACTGTACTTTTTGATATTTTATTTACAGTATATAATAAACATTTGGTGTAGTTTTTGATATTTTATGTACAGTATATGAAATATAATTACTGTAGATTTTGATAGTTTATTTACAGTATATATAACACATATTTGGTGTACTTTTTGATATTTTATTTAGTGTATGTACTATATTTTTACTCTAATTTTCATATTTTATTTACAGTATATTATATACATTTGGTGTAATTTTTGATATTTTATGAACATTATATTAAATATAATTACTGCAGTTTTTGATAGTTTATTTACAGTATATATAACACATATTTGTTATACTTTTTGATATTTTATGAACAGTATGTAATATATATTTACTGTACTTTTTGATATTCTATTTACACTATATAAAATATATTTGGTGTACTTTTAGTTAATATAATATGTACAATATATGAAATATATTTGCTGTACTTTTTGATATTTTATGTACAGTATATAATCTATATTTGGTGTCCTTTTGATATTTTAAGTAAATTATATAATATATAATTGGTGTAGTTTTTGATATTTCACAGAGTGTAATATATATTTACTGTCTTTTTAATCTTTTATTTTGAGTATATAATATACATTTGGCGTAATTTTTGATATTTTATGTACAGTATATTAAATATAATTACTGTAGTTTTTGATACTTTATTTACAGTATATATAACACATATTTGGTGTACTTTTTGATAGTTTATGTACAGTATGTAATATATATTTACTGAAATTTTTTAAATTTTATTTACAGTATATAAAATGTATTTGGTGTACTTTTAGTTAAGATTATATGTACAATATATGAAACATATTTACTGTAGTTTTTGATATTTTATGTACAGTATATAAGATATCTTTGGTGGCCTTTTGATATTTTATATAAATTATATAATAAATATTTGGTGTAGTTTTTGATATTTTACATAGGGTGTGTAATATATATTTACTCTACTTTTTGATAATTTAATTACAGTATATAATATACATTTGGTGTAATTTTTGATATTTTATGTACAGTATATTAAATATAATTACTGTAGTTTTTCATAGTTTATTTACGGTGTATATAACACATATTTGGTGTACTTTTTGATATTTTATGATGTGAATGTAATATATATTTACTGTACTTTTTGATATTTTATTTACAGTATATAAAATGTATTTAATATACTTTTAGTTAATATTATAAGTACAATATATGATTTATAATTACTGTAGTTTTTGATAGTTTATTTACAGTATACATAACACATATTTGGTGTATTTTTTGATATTTTATATAGAGTATGATATATATATTTACTGTACTTTTTGATATTTATTTACAGTATATAAAATGTATTTGTTGTACTTTTAGTTAATATTACATGAACAATATATTAAATGTATTTACTGTACTTTTTGATATTTTATGTACAGTATATAAGATATATCTGGTGTCCTTTTGATATTTTATATAAATTATATAATATATATTTGGTGTAGTTTTTGATATTTTACATAGGGTGTGTCATATATATTTACTTTCCTTTTTGATATTTTATTTACAGTATATAATATACATCTGGTGTAATTTTAGATATTTTATGTATATTATATTAAATATAATTAGTGTAGATTTTTATAGCTTATTTACAGTATATATAACACATATTTGGTGTAATTTTTTATATTTTATGTAGAGTATGTAATATATATTTACAGAATTTTGATATTTTATTTACAGTATATAAAATGTATTTGGTGTACTTTTAGTTAATATTATATGTACAATATATGAAATATATTTACTGTACTTTTTGATATATTATATACACTATATAATATATATTTGGTGTACTTTTGAAATTTTATGTAAATTATATAATATATATTTGGTGTAGATTTTGATATTTTACATAGAGTGTGTCATATATATTTACTGTCTTTTTTGATATTTTATTTACAGTATATAATGTACATTTGGTGTAATTTTTGATATTTTATGTACAGTATATTAGATATAATTACTGTAGATTTTGATAGTTTATTTACAGTATATATAACACATATTTGGTGTACTTTTTGAAATTTTATGTACAGTATGTAATATATATTTACTGTACTTTTTGATATTTTAATTTGCAGTATATAAAATGTATTTGGTGTACTTTTAGTTAATATTATTTGTAAAATATAAGAAATGTGTTTACTGTACTTTTTGATATTTTATGTACAGGGTATAAGATATATTTGGTGTCCTTTTGATATTTTATGTAAATTATATAATATATGTTTGGTGTAGTTTTTGATATTTTACATAGGGTGTGTCATATATATTTACAGTTCCTTTTGATATTTTATTTACAGTATATAGTATACATTTGGTGTAATTTTTGATATTTTATGTACAGTATATTAAATATAATTACTGTAGATTTTGATAGTTTATTTACAGTATATATGACACATATTTGGTGTACTTTTTGATATTTTATGTACAGTATGTAATATACATTTAGAGTACTTTTTGATATTTTATTCACAGTATATAAAATGTATTTGGTGTACTTTTAGTTAATATTAAATGTACAATATATGAATTATCTTTACTGTACTTTTTGATATTTTATGTAAAGTATATAATATATATTTGGTGTCCTTTTGTTATTTTATGTAAATTATATAATATGTATTTGGTGTAGTTTTTCATATTTTACATAGGGTGTGTAGTATATATTTACTGTACTTTTTGATATTTTATTTACAGTATATAATATACATTTGGTGTAATTTCTGATATTTTATGTACAGTATATTAAATATAATTATTGCAGTTTTTGATAGTTTATTTACAGTATATATAACACATATTTGGTGTAGATTTTGATATTTTATGTACAGTATGTAATATATACTTACTGTACTTTTTGATATTTTATTTACTGTATATAAAATATGTTTCGTGTACTTTCAGTTAATATTATATGTACAATATATGAAATATATTTACTGTACTATTTGATATTTTATGTAGAGTATATAAGATATATTTGGTGTCCTTTTGATATTTTATGTAAATTATTTAATATATATTTGGTGTAGTTTTTGATGTTTTACATAGAGTGTAATATATATTTACTGTACTTTTTGATATTTATTTACAGTATATAATATACATTTAGTGTAATTTTCGATATTTTATGTACCGTATATTAAATATAATTCCTGTAGTTTTTCATAGTTTATTTACAGTATATATAACACATATTTGGTGTACTTTTTGATATTTTATGTACAGTATGTAATGTATATTTACTGCACATTTTGATGTATTATTTACACTATATAAAATGTATTTGGTGTACTTTTAGTTAATATTATATGTACAATATATGAAATATATTTACTGTACTTTTTGATATTTTATGTACAGTATATAGGATATATTTGGTGTACTTTTGATATTTTATGTAAATTATATAATATATATTTGGTGTAGTTTTTGATATTTTACATAGTGTGTAATATATATTTACTGTACTTTTTCATATTTTATTTACAGTATATAATATACATTTGGTGTAATTTTTGATATTTAATGTACAGTATATTAAACATAATTACTGTAGTTTTTATAGTTTATTAACAGTATATATAACACATATTTGGTGTAATTTTGATATATTATGTACAGTATGTAATGTATATTTACTGAAATTTTTGATATTTTATTTACACTATATACTATGTATTTGGTGTACTTTTAGTTAATATTATATGTACAATATATAAAATATATTTACTGTACTTTTTGATATTTTATGTACAGTATATAGATATATTTGGTGTCCTTTTGATATTTTATGAAAATTATATAATATATATTTGGTGTAGTTTTTGACAATTTACATAGGGTGTAATATATGTTTACTGTCCTTTTTCATATTTTATTTAGAGTATATAATATACATTTGGTGGAATTTTTGATATTTTATGTACAGTATATTAAATATAATTACTGTAGTTTTTCATAGTTTATTTACAGTATATATAAGACATATTTGGTGTACTTTTTGATATTTTATGTACAATATGTAATATATATTTACGGAAATTTTTGAAATTTTATTTACAGTATATAAAATGTATTTGCTGTAGTTTTAGTTAATATTATATCTACAATATATGAAACATATTTACTGTACTTTTTGATATTTTATGTACAGTATATAAGATATATTTTGTGTCCTTTTGATATTTTATGTAAATTATATAATATATCTTTGGTGTAGTTTTTGATATTTTCCATAGGGTGTGTAATATATATTTAGCGTCCTTTTTGATATTTTCTTTACACTATATATTATACATTTGTTGTAATTTTTGATATTTTATGTACAGTATATTAAATATAATTACTGTAGATTTTTATAGTTTATTTACAGTATATATAACACATATTTGGTGTACTTTTTGATATTTTATGTACAGTATGTAATACATATTTACTGTACTTTTTGATATTTAATTTACACTATATAAAGTGTATTTGGTGTACTTTTAGTTAATATTATATGTACAATATATGAAATATATTTACTGTACTTTTTTATATTTTATGTACAGTATATAACATATACTTGGTGTCCTTTTGATATTTTATATAAATTATATAATATATCTTTGGTGTAGTTTGTGATATTTTACATAGGGTGTGTAATATATATTTACTGTATTTTTGATATTTTATTTACAGTAAATAATATACATTTGGTGTAATTTTTGATATTTTATGTACAGTATATTAAATATAATTACTGTAGTTTTTGATAGTTTATTTACAGTATACATAACACATATTTGGTGTACTTTTTGATATTTTATGTACATTATGTAATTTATATACACTGTAATTTTTGATATTTAATTTACACTATATAAAATGTATTTGGTGTGCTTTTAGTTAATATTATATGTACAATGTATGAAATATATTTACTGTACTTTTTGATATTTCATGTACAGTATATAAGATATATTTGGTGTCCTTTTGATATTTTATGTAAATTATATAATATATATTTGGTGTAGATTGTGATATTTAACATATGGTGTGTAATATATATTTACTGTAATTTTTCATATTTTGTTTACACTATATAAAATGTATTTGTTGTACTTTTAGTTAATATTATATGTACAATATATGAAATATATTTACTGTAGTTTTTGATATTTTATGTACAGTATATAAGATATATTTGGTGTCCTTTTGATATTTTATGTAAATTATATAACATATATTTGGTGTAGATTGTGATATTTTACATATGGCGTGTAATATATATTTACTGTACTTTTTGATATTTTATTTACAGTAAATAATATACATTTGGTGTAATTTTTGATATTTTATGTGCAGTATATTAAATATAATTACTGTAGTTTTTGATAGTTTATTTACAGCATATATAACACATATTTGTTGTACTTTTTGATATTTTATGTACAGTATGTAATATATATTTACTGTATTTTTGATATTGATTTACAGTATATAAAATGTATTTGGTGTACTTTTAGTTCATATTATATATACAATGTATGAAATATATTTACTGTACTTTTTGATATTTTACGTAGAGTATATAATATATATTTGGTGTACTTTGATATTTTATGTAAATTATATAATGTATATTTGGTGTAGTTTTTGATATTTCACATAGAGTGCATAATATATATTTACTGTCCTTTTCCATATTTTATTTAGAGTATATAATATACAATTGGTGTAATTTTTGATATTTTATTTACAGTAAATAATATACATTTGTTGTAATTTTTGATATTTTATGTACAGTATATTAAATATAATTACTGTAGATTTGATAGTTTATTTACAGTATATATAACACATATTTGGTGTACTTTTCGATATTTTATGTACAGTATGTAATATATATTTACTGTACTTTTTGATATTTTATTTACAGTACATAAAATGTATTTGGTGTACTTTTAGTTAATATTATATGTACAATATATGAAATATATTTACTGTACTTTTTGAAATTTTATGTACAGTATATAAGATATATTTGGTGTCCTTTTGATATATTATGTAAATTATATAATATATATGTGGTGTAGTTTGTGATAATTTACATAGGGTGTGTAATATGTATTTACTGTACTTTTTCATATTTTATTTACAGTATATTATACATTTGGTGTAATTTTTTATATTTTATGCACAGTATATTAAATATAATTATTGTAGTATTTGATAGTTTATTTACAGTATATATAACACATATTTGGTGTACTTTTTGATATTTTATGAACAGTATGTAATATATATTTACTGTACTTTTTGATATTTTATTTACAGTACATAAAATGTATTTGGTGTACTTTTAGTTAATAATATATGAACAATATATGAAATATATTTACTGTACTTTTTGATATTTGATGTACAGTATATAAGATATATTTGGTGTCCTTTTGATATTTTATGTAAATTATATAATATATATTTGGTGTAGTTTTTGATATTTTACATAGGGTGTGTAATATTTATTTACTGTCCTTTTTGATATTTTATTTACAGTAAATAATATATATTTGGTGTAATTTTTGATATTTCATTTACAGTATACAAAATATAATTACTGTAGTTTTTGATAGCTTATTTACAGTATATATAACACGAATTTGGTGTACTTTTTGATATTTTATGTACAGTAGGTAATATATATTTACTGTAATTTTTGATATTTTATTTAAACTATATAAAATGTATTTGGTGTACTTTTAGTTAATATTATATATACAATATATGAAATATATTTACTGTACTTTTTGATATTTTATGTAGAGTATATAAGATATATTTGGTGTCCTTTTGATATTTTATGTAAATTATAAAATATATATTTGGTGTAGATTGTGATATTTTACATATGGTGTGTAATATATATTTACTGTACTTTTTGATATTTTATTTACACTATATTTTACATTTGGTGTAATTTTTTATATTTTATGTACAGTATATTAAATATAATTATTTTAGTTTTTGATAGTTTATTTACACTATATATAACACATATTTGGTGTACTTTTCGATATTTTATGTTCAGTATGTTATATATTTACTGTACTTTTTGATATACTATTTACAGTACATAAAATGTATTTGGTGTACTTTTCGTTAATATTATATGCACAATATATGAAATATATTTACTGTACTTTTTGCTATTTTATGTACAGTATATAAGATATATTTAGTGTCCTTTTGATACTTTATGTAAATTATATAATATATATTTGGTGTAGTTTTTGATATTTTACATAGGGTGTGTAGTGTATATTTACTGTCCTTTTGATATTTTATTTACAGTATATAATATACATTTGGTGTAATTTTTGGTATTTTATATACTGTATATTAAATATAATTACTGTAGTTTTTGATAGTATATTTACAGTATATATAACACATATTTGGTGTACTTTTATATATTTTATGTACTGTAAGTAATATATATTTACTGTACATTTTGATATTTTATTTACAGTATATAAAATGTATTTGGTGTACTTTTTGTTAATATTATATGTACAATATATGAAATATATTAACTGTACTTTTTGATAGTTTATGTAGAGTATATAATATATATTTGTTGTACTTTTGATATTTTATGTAAATTATATAATATATATTTGGTGTAGTTTTTGATAATATACATAGGGTGCGTAATATATATTTACTGTCCCTTTTCATATTTTATTTAGAGTATATAATATACATTTGGTGTAATTTTTGATATTTTATATTCAGTATATTAAATGTAATTACTGTAGTTTTTGATGGTTTATTTACAGTATATATAACACATATTTGGTGTACTATTTGATATTTTATGTACAGTATGTAATATATATTTACTGTACTTTTTGATATTTTATTTAAGGTATATAAAATGAATTTGGTGTACTTTTAGTTAATATTATATATACAATATATGAAATATATTTACTGAACTTTTTGATATTTTATGTATAGTATATCAGATATATTTTTTTCCTTTTGATATGTTATGTAAATTATAAAATATATATTTGTAGTTTTTGATATTTTACATAGAGTGTAATATATATTTACTGTCCTTTTTGATATTTTATTAACAGTATATAATACATATTTGGTGTAATTTTTGGTATTTTATGTACAGTATATTAAATATAATTACTGTAGTTTTTTATAGTTTATTTACAGAATATATAACACATATTTGGTGTACTATTTGATTTTTTATGTACAGTATGTAATACACATTTACTGTACTTTTTGATATTTTATTTACACTATATAAAATGTATTTGGTGTACTTTTAGTTAATATTATGTATACAATATATGAAATATATTTACTGAACTTTTTGATATTTTATGTATAGTATATCAGATATATTTTTTTCTTTTGATATATTATGTAAATTATAAAATATATATTTGTAGTTTTTGATATTTTACATTGAGTGTAATATATATTTACTGTCCTTTTTGTTATTTTATTTACAGTAAATAATATACATTTGGTGTAATTTTTGATATTATATTTAAAGTATATCAAATATAATTACTGTAGTTTTTCATAGTTTATTTACAGTATACATAACACATATTGGGTGTACTTTTTGATATTTTATGTACAGTATGATATATATATACACTGTAATTTTTGATATTTTATTTACACTATATAAAATGTATTTGGTTTGCTTTTAGTTAATATTATATGTACAATATATGAAATATATTTACTGTACATTTTGATATTTTATGTACAGTATATAAGATATATTTTGTGTCCTTTTGATATTTTATGTAAATTATATAATATATATTTGGTGTAGATTGTGATATATTACATATCGTGTGTAATATATATTTACTGTAATTTTTCATATTTTATTTACACTATATAAAATGTATTTGCTGTACTTTTAGTTAATATTATATGTACAATATATGAAATATATTTACTGTACTTTTTGATATTTTATGTACAGTATATAAGATATATTTGGTGTCCTTTTGATATTTTATGTAAATTATTTAATATATATTTGGTGTAGATTGTGATATTTTACATATGGCGTGTAATATATATTTACTGTACTTTTTGATATTTTATTTACAGTAAATAATACACATTTGGTGTAATTTTTGATATTCTATGTACAGTATATTAAATATAATTACTGTAGTTTTTGATAGATTATTTACAGTATATATAACACATATTTGTTGTAATTTTTGATATTTTATGTACAGTATGTTATATATTTACTGTACTTTTTGATATTGATTTACAGTATAGAAAATGTATTTGGTGTACTTTTAGTTAATATTATATGTACAATATATGAAATATATTTACTGTACTTTTTGATATTTTATGTAGAGTATGTAATATTTATTTGGTGTACCTTTGATATTTTATGTAAAGTATATAATATATATTTGGTGTAGTTTTTGATATTTTACATAGAGTGCATAATATATATTTACTGTCCTTTTTCATATTTTATTTAGATTATATAACATACATTTGGTGTAATTTTTGATATTTTATGTACAGTATATTAAATGTAATTACTGTAGTTTTTGATAGTTTATTTACAGTGTATGTGACACATATTTGGTGTACTTTGTGATATTTTATGTACAGTATGTAATATATATTCACTGTAATTTTTGATATTTTATTTACACTATATAAAATGTATTTGGTGTACTTTTAGTTAATATTATATGTACAATATATGAAATACATTTACTGTACATTTTGATATTTTATGTACAGTATATAAGGTATATTTGGTGTCCTTTTGGTATTTTATGTAAATTATATAATACATATTTGGTGTAGTTTGTGATATTTTACATAGGGTGTGTAATATATGTTTACTGTAATTTTTGCTATTTTATTTACAGTAAATAATATACATTTGGTGTAATTTTTGATATTTTATGTACAGTATATTAAATATAATTACTGTAGTTTTTGATAGTTTATTTACAGTATATATAACACATATTTGGTGTACTTTTTGATATTTTATGTACAATATGTAATATATATTCACTGTAATTTTTGATATTTTATTTACACTATATTAAATGTATTTGGTGTTCTTTTACTTAATATTATATGTACAATATATGAAATATATTTACTGTACATTTTGAAATTTTATGTACAGTATATAAGATATATTTGGTGTCCTTTTGATATTTTATGTAAATTATATAATATATACTTGGTGTAGATTGTGATAGTTTACATGTGGTGTGTAATATATATTTACTGTACATTTTGATATTTTATTTACACTATATAAAATGTATTTGGTGTAATTTTAGTTAATATTATATGTACAATATATGAAATATATTTACTGTACATTTTGATATTTTATGTACAGTATATAAGATATATTTGGTGACCTTTTGATATTTTATGTCAATTATATTATATAAATTAGGTGTAGATTGTGATATTTTACATATGGTGTGTCATATATATTTACTGTACTTTTTGATATTTTATTTACAGTAAATAATATACATTTGGTGTAATTTTTGATATTGTATGTACAGTATATTAAATATAATTACTGTAGTTTTTGATAGTTTATTTACTGTATATATAACACATATTTGGTGTACTTTTTGATATTTTATGTACAGTATGTAATATATATTTACTGTACTTTATGATATTTTATTTACAGTATATAAAATGTATTTGGTGTACTTTTAGTTAATATTATATGTACAATATATGAAATATATTTACTGTATTTTTGATATTTTATGTACAGTATATAAGATGTATTTGTTGTCCTTTTGATATTTTATGTAAATTATATACTATATATTTGGTGTAGTTTTTGATATTTTACATAGGGTGTATAATATATATATACCGTCATTTTTGATATTTTCTTTACACTATATAATATACATTTGGTGTAATTTTTGATATTTTATGTACAGTATATTAAATATAATCACTGTAGTTTTTGATAGTTTATTTACAATATATATAACACATATTTGGTGTACATTTTGATACTTGATGTACAGTATGTAATATATATTTACTGTATTTTTGATATTTTATTTACAGTATATAAAATGTATTTGGTGTACTTTTAGTTAATATTATATGTACAATATATGAAATATATTTAATGTACTTTTTGATATTTTATGTACTGTATATAAGATATATTTGGTGTCCTTCTCATATTTTATGAAAATTATATAATATATATTTGGTGTAGTTTTTGATATTTTACATAGAGTGTAATATATATTTACTGTAATTTTTGGTATTTTATTTACAGTATAAAATATACATTTGGTGTAATTTTTGATATTTTATGTACTGTATATTAAACATAATTACTGTAGTTTTTGATAGTTTATTTACAGTATATATAACACATATTTGGTGTACTTTTTGATATATTATGTACAGTATGTAATGTATATTTGCTGAAATTTTTGAAAATTTATTTACAGTATATAAAATGTGTTTGGTGTACTTTTAGTAAATATTATATGTACAATATATGAAATATATTTACTGTACATTTTCATATTTTTTGTACAGTATATAAGGTATATTTGGTGTCCTTTTGATATTTTATGTAAATTATATAATATATGTTTGGTGTAGTTTGTGATATTTTACATAGGGTGTGTAATATATACTTACTGTACTTTTTGGTATTTTATTTACAGTAAATAATATACATTTGGTGTAATTTTTGATATTTTATGTACAGTATATTAAATATAATTACTGTAGTTTTTGATAGTTTATTTACAGTATATATAACACATATTTGGTGTACTTTTTGATATTTTATGTACAGTATAATATATATTCACTGTAATTTTTGATATTTTATTTACACTATATAAAATGTATTTGGTGTGCTTTTAGTTTATATTATATGTACAATATATGAAATATATTTACTGTACTTTTTGATATTTTATGTACAGTATATAAGATATAATTGGTGTCCTTTTGATATTTTATGTAAATTATATAATATATATTTGGTGTAGATTGTGATATTTTACATATGGTGTGTAATATATATTTACTGTAATTTTTCATATTTTATTTACACTATATAAAATATATTTGGGGTACTTTTTGTTAATATTATATGTACAATATATGAAATATATTTACTGTACTTTTTGAAATTTTATTTACAGTATATTATACATTTGGGGTAATTTTTTATATTTTATGTACAGTATATTGAATATAATTATTGAAGTTTTCGATAGTTTATTTACAGTATATATAACACATATTTGGTGTACTTTTCAATATTTTATGTACAGTATATAATATATATTTACTGTAATTTTTGGTATTTTATTTACACTATATAAAATGTATTTGGTGTACTTTTAGTTAATATTATATGTAGAATATATGAAGTATATTTACTGTACTTTTGATATTTTATGTACAGTATATAAGATATATTTGGTGTCCTTTTGATATTTTATGTAAATTATATAATGTATATTTTGTGTAGATTGTGATATTTTACATATGGTGTGTAATATATATTTACTGTATTCTTATTATTTTATTTACACTAAATAATATACATTTGGTGTAATTTTTGATATTTTATGTACAGTATATTAAATATAATTACTGTAGTTTTTGATAGTTTATTAACTATATATAACACATATTTGGTGTACTTTTTGATATTTTATGTACAGTATGTAATATATATTTACTGTAATTATTGATATCTTATTTACTGTATATAAAATGTATTTGGTGTACTTTTAGTTAATATTATATGTACAATATATGAAATATATTTACTGTACATTTTGAAATTTTATGTATAGTATATAAGATATATTTGGTGTCCTTTTGATAAATTATGTAAATTATATAATATATATTTGGTGTAGTTTGTGATAATTTACATAGGGTGTGTAAAATATATTTACTATACTTTTTGATATTTTATTTACAGTATATTATACATTTGGTGTAATTTTTTATATTTAATGTACAGTATATTAAATATAATTATTGTAGTATTTTATTGTTAATTTACAGTATATATAACACATATTTTGTGTACTTTTTGATATTTTATGTACAGTATGTAAAATATATTTACTGTACTGTTTGATATTTTATTTACAGTACATAAAATGTATTTGGTGTACTTTTAGTTAATAATATATGAACAATATATGAAATATATTTACTGTACTTTTTGATATTTGATGTACACTATATAAGATATATTTGGTGTCCTTTTCATATTTTATGTAAATTATATAATATATATTTGGTGTAGTTTTTGATATTTTACATAGGGTGTGTAATATATATTTACTGTCCTTTTTGATATTTTATTTACAGTAAATAATATACATTTGGTGTAATTTTTGATATTTTTTTACAGTATATGAAATATAATTACTGTAGTTTTTGATAGTTTATTTACAGTATATATAACACGAATTTGGTGTACTTTTTGATATTTTATGTACAGTATGTAATATATATTTATTGTAATATTTGATATTTTATTTACTCTATATAAAATGTATTTGGTGAACTTTTAGATAATATTATATATACAATATATGAAATATATTTACTGTACTTTTTGATATTTTATGTAGAGTATATAAGATATATTCGGTGTCCTTTTGATATTTTATGTAAATTATATAGTATATATTTGGTGTAGATTGTGATATTTTACATATGGTGTGTAATATATATTTACTGTACTTTTTGATATTTTTTTTACTGTAAATAATATACATTTGGTGTAATTTTTGATATTTTATGTACAGTATATTAAATATAATTACTGTAGATATGATAGTTTATTTACAGTATATATAACACATATTTGGTGTACTTTTTGATATTTTATGTACAGTATGTAATATATATTTACTGTAATTTTTGGTATTTTATTTACATTATATAAAATGTATTTGGGGTACTTTTAGTTAATATTATATGTACAATATATGAAATATATTTACTGTACATTTTGAAATTTTATGTACAGTATATAAGATATATTTGGTGTCCTTTAGATATTTTATGTAAATTATATAATATATATTTGGTGTAGTTTGTGATAATTTACATAGGGTGTGTAATATATATTTACTGTACTTTTTGATATTTTATTTACATTATATTTTACATTTCGTGTAATTTTTTATATTTTATGTACAGTATATTAAATATAATTATTTTAGTTTTTGATAGTTTATTTACACTATATATAACACATATTTGGTGTACTTTTCGATATTTATGTTCAGTATGTTATATATTTACTGTAATTTTTGAAATTCTATTTACAGTACATAAAATGTATTTGGTGTACTTTTAGTTAATATTATATGCACAATATATGAAATATATTTACTGTACTTTTTGCTATTTTATGTACAGTATATAAGATATATTTAGTGTCCTTTGATATTTTTTGTAAATTATATAATATATATTTGGTGTCGTTTTTGATATTTTACATAGGGTGTGTAGTGTATATTTACTGTCCTTTTGAAATTTTATTTACAGTATATAATATACATTAGGTGTAATTTTTGAAATTTTACATAGTGTATATTAAATATAATTACTGTAGTTTTTGATAGCATATTTACAGTATATATAACACATATTTGGTGTACTTTTTCATATTTTATGTACTGTAAGTAATATATATTTACTGTACATTTTGATATTTTATTTACAGTATCTAAAATATATTTGGTGTACTTTTAGTTAATATTATATGTACAATATATGAAATACATTAACTGTACTTTTTGATAGTTTATGTAGAGTATATAATATATATATGTTGTACTTTTGATATTTTATGTAAATTATATAATATACATTTGGTGTAGTTTATGATAATTTACATAGGGTTCGTAATATATATTTACTGTCATTTTTCATATTTTATTTAGAGTATATAATATACATTTGGTGTAATTTTTGATATTTTATATTCAGAATATTAAATGTAATTACTGTAGTTTTTGATGGTTTATTTACAGTATATATAACACATATATGGTGTACTATTTTATATTTTATGTACAGTATGTAATATATATTTACTGTACTTTTTGATATTTTATTTACAGTATATAAAATGTATTTGGTGTACTTTTAGTTAATATTATATATACAATATATGAAATATATTTACTGAAATTTTTGATATTTTATGTATAGTATATCAGATATATTTTTTGTCCTTTTGATATTTTATGTAAATTATAAAATATATATTTGTAGTTTTTGATATTTTACATAGAGTGTAATATATATTTACTGTCTTTTTCATATTTTATTTACAGCATATAATATACATTTGGTGTAATTTTTGATATTTTATGTACAGTATATTAAATATAATTACTGTAGTTTTTTATAGTTTATTTACAGTATATATAACACATATTTGGTGTACTTTTTGATATTTTATGTACAGTATGTAATACATATTTACTGTACTTTTTGATATTTTATTTACACTATATAAAATGTATTTGGTGTACTTTTAGTTAATATTATATGTACAATATATGAAATATATTTACTGTACTTTTTTATATTTTATGTACAGTATATAACATATACTTGGTGTCCTTTTGATATTTTATGTAAATTATATAATATATATTTGGTGTAGATTGTGATATTTTACATATGGTGTGTAATATATATTTACTGTAATTTTTCATATTTTATTTACACTATATAAATTGTATTTGCTGTACTTTTAGTTAATATTATATGTACAATATATGAAATATATTTACTGTACATTTTGATATTTTATGTACAGTATATAAGATATATTTGGTGTCCTTTTGATATTTTATGTAAATTATAGAATATATATTTGGTGTAGATTGTGATATTTTACATATGGCGTGTAATATATATTTACTGTACTTTTTGATATTTTATTTACAGTAAATAATATACATTTGGTGTAATTTTTGTTATTTTATGTACAGTATATTAAATATAATTACTGTAGTTTTTGATAGTTTATTTACAGTATATATAACACATATTTGTTGTACTTTTTGATATTTTATGTACAGTATGTAATATATATTTACTGTACTTTTTGATATTGATTTACAGTATATAAAATGTATTTGGTGTACTTTTAGTTAATATTATATGTACAATATATGAAATATATTTACTGTACTTTTTGATATTTTATGTAGAGTATATAATATATATTTGGTGTACCTTTGATATTTTATGTAAATTGTATAATATATATTTGGTGTTGTTTTTGATATTTTACATAGAGTGCATAATATATATTTACTGTCCTTTTTCATATTTTATTTAGAGTATATAATATACATTTGGTGTAATTTTTGATATTTTATGTACCGTATATTAAATGTAATTACTGTAGTTTTTGATAGTTTATTTACAGTATATATAACACATATTAGGTGTACTTTGTGATATTTTATGTACAGTATGTAATATATATTCACTGTAATTTTTGATATTTTATTTACACTATATAAAATATATTTGGTGTACTTTTAGTTAATATTATATGTACAATATATGAAATATATTTACTGTACATTTTGATATTTTATGTACAGTATATAAGGTATATGTGGTGTCCTTTTGGTATTTTATGTAAATTATATAATACATATTTGGTGTAGTTTGTGATATTTTACATAGGGTGTGTAATATATATTTACTGTAATTTTTGCTATTTTATTTACAGTAAATAGTATACATTTGTTGTAATTTTTGATATTTTATGTACAGTATATTAAATATAATTACTGTAGTTTTTGACAGTTTATTTACAGTATATATAACACATGTTTGGTGTACTTTTTGATATTTTATGTACAGTATGTAATATATATTCACTGTAATTTTTGATATTTTATTTACACTATATTAAATGTATTTGGTGTACTTTTACTTAATATTATATGTACAACATATGAAATATATTTACTGTACTTTTTGAAATTTATGTACAGTATATAAGATATATTTGGTGTCCTTTTGATATTTTATGTAAATTATATAATATATACTTGGTGTAGATTGTGATAGTTTACATGTGGTGTGTAATATATATTTACTGTACATTTTGATATTTTATTTTCACTATATAAAATGTGTTTTGTGTAATTTTAGTTAATATTATATGTACAATATATGAAATATATTTACTGTACATTTTGATATTTTATGTACACTATATAAGATATATTTGGTGTCCTTTTGATATTTTATGTAAATTATATAATATATATTTGGTGTAGATTGTGATATTTTACATATGGTGTGTCATATATATTTACTGTATTTTGATATTTTATTTACAGTAACTAATATACGTTTGGTGTAATTTTTGATATTGAATATACAGTATATTAAATATAATTACTGTAGTTTTTGATAGTTTATTTACAGTATATATATAACACATATTTGGTGTACTTTTTGATATTTAATTTACAGTATGTAATATATATTCACTGTAATTTTTGATATTTTATTTACACTATATAAAATGTATTTGGTGTACTTTTAGTTAATATTATATGTACAATATATGAAATATATTTACTGTACATTTTGATGTTTTATGTACAGTATATAAGGTATATTTGGTGTCCTTTTGTTATTTTATGTAAGTTATATAATATATATTTGGTGTAGTTTGTGATATTTTACATAGGGTGTGTAATATATGTTTACTGTACTTTTTGGTATTTTAATTACATTAAATAATATACATTTGGTATAATTTTTGATATTTTATGTACAGTATATTAAGTATAATTACTGTAGTTTTTGATAGTTTATTTACAGTATATATAACACATATTTGGTGTACTTTTTGATATTTTATGTACAGTATGTAATATATATTCACTGTAATTTTTGATATTTTATTTACACTATATTAAATGTATTTGGTGTACTTTTAGTTAATATTATATGTACAATATATGAAATATATTTACTCTACCTTTTGATATTTTATATACAGTATATAAGATATATTTGGTGTCCTTTTGATATTTTATGTAAATTATATAATATATACTTGGTGTAGATTGTGATAGTTTTCATATGGTGTGTATTATATATTTACTGTACATTTTGATATTTTATTTACACTATATAAAATGTATTTAGTGTTCTTTTAGTTAATAATATATGTACAATATATGAAATATGTTTACTGTACTTTTGATATTTTATGTACAGTATATAAGATATATTTGGTGTCCTTTTGATATTTTATGTAAATTATATAATATATATTTGGTGTAGATTGTGATATTTTACATATGGTGTGTAATATATATTTACTGTCCTTTTTGATATTTTATTTACAGTAAATAATATACATTTGGTGTAATATTTGATATTTTATGTACAGTATATTAAATATAATTACTGTAGTTTTTTATAGTTTATTTACAGTATATATAACACATATTTGTTGTACTTTTTGATATTTTATGTACAGTATGTCATATATATTTACTGTAATTTTTGATATTTTATTTACAGTATATAAAATGTATTTGGTGTACTTTTAGTTAATATTATATGTACAATATATGAAATATATTTACTGTACTTTTTTATATTTTACTTACAGTATATAAGGTATATTTTGTGTCCTTTTGGTATTTTATGTAAATTATATAATATATATTTGGTGTAGTTTGTGATATTTTGCATAGGGTGTGTAATATATGTTTGCTGTACTTTTTGGTATTTTATTTACAGTAAAGAATATACATTTGGTGTAATTTTTGATATTTTATGTACAGTATATTAAATATAATTACTGTAGTTTTTGATAGTTTATTTACAGTATATATAACACATATTTGGTGTACTTTTTGATATTTCATGTACAGTATGTTATATATATTCACTGTAATTTTTAAAATTTTATTTGCACTATATAAAATGTATTTTGTGTACTTTTAGTTAATATTATATGTACAATATATGAAATATATTTACTGTACTTTTTGATATTTTATGTACAGTATATAAGATATATTTGGTGTCCTTTTGATATTTTATGTAAATTATATAATATATATTTGGTGTAGATTGTGATAGTTTATATATGGTGTGTAATATATATTTACTGTACATTTTGATACTTTATTTACACTATATAAAATGTATTTGGTGTACTTTTAGTTAATATTATATGTACAATATATGAAATATATTTACTGTAGGTTTTGATATTTTATGTTCAGTATATAAGGTATATTTGGTGTCCTATTGATATTTTATGTAAATTATATAATATATATTTGGTGTAGATTGTGATATTTTACATATGGTGTGTAATATATATTTATTGTACTTTTTGATATTTTATTTACATTAAATAATATACATTTGGTGTAATTTTTGATATTTAATGTACAGTATATTAAATATAATTACTGTAGTTTTTTAGTTTATTTACAGTATATGTAACTCATATTTGGTGTACTTATTGATATTTTATGTACAGTATGTAATATATATTTACTGTAATTTTTGATATTTTATTTACAGTATATAAAATGTATTTGGTGTACTTTTACTTAATATTATATGTACAATATATGAAATATATTTACTGTACATTTTGATATTTTATGTACAGTATATAAGATATATTTTGTGTCCTTTTGATATTTTATGTAAATTATATAATATATATTTGGTGGAGATTGTGATATTTCACATATGGTGTGTAAGATATATTTACTGTACTTTTGATATTTTATTTACAGTAAATAATATACATTTGGTGTTATTTTTGATATTTTATGTACAGTATATTAAATATAATTACTGCAGTTTTTGATAGTTTATTTACAGTATATATAACACATATTTGGTGTACTTTTTGATATTTTATGCACAGTATGTAATATATAGTTACTGTAATTTTTCATATTTTATTTACAGTATATAAAATGTATTTGGTGTACTTTTAGTTAATATTATATGTACAATATATGAAATATATTTACAGTAAATTTGATATTTTATGTAGAGTATATAAGGTACATTTGGTTTCCTTTGATATTTTATGTAAATTATATAATATATATTTGGTGTAGTTTGTGATATTTTACATAGGGTGTGTAATATATATTTACTGTACTTTTTGGTATATTATTTACAGTAAATAATATACATTTGGTGCAATTTTTGATATTTTATGTACAGTATATTAAATATAATTACTGTAGTTTTTGATAGTTTATTTAAAGTATATATAACACATATTTGGTGTACTTTTTGATATTTTATGTACAGTATGTCATATATATTCACTGTAATTTTTGATATTTTATTTACACTATATAAAATATATTTGGTGTACTTTTAGTTAATATTATAAGTACAATATATGAAATATATTTACTGTACTTTTTGATATTTTATGTACAGTATATAAGATATATTTGGTGTCCTTTTGATATTTTATGTAAATTATATAATGTAAACTTGGTGTAGATTGTGATAGTTTACATATGGTGTGTAATATATATTTACTGTACATTTTGATATTTTATTTACACTATATAAAATGTATTTGGTGTACTTTTGGTTAATAATATATGTACAATATATGAAATATATTTACTGTACTTTTGATATTTTATGTACAGTATATAAGATATATTTGGTGTCCTTTTGATATTTTATGTAAATTATATAATATATATTTGGTGTAGATTGTGATATTTTACATATGGCGTGTAATATATATTCACTGTACTTTTTGATATTTTATTAACACTATATAAAATGTATTTGGTCTACTTTTAGTTAATATTATATGTACATTATATGAAATATATTTACTGTAGTTTTTGATATGTTATTAACATTATATAAATATATTTGGTGTCCTTTTGATATTTCATGTTAATTATATAATATATATTTGGTGTAGATTGTGATATTTTACATATGGTGTGTAATATATATTTAGTGTACTTTTTGATATTTTATTTACAGTAAATAATATACATTTGGTGTAATTTTTGATATTTTATGTACAGTATATTAAATATAATTACTGTAGTTTTTGATAGTTTATTTACGGTGTATATAACACATATTTGTTGTACTTTTTGATATTTTATGTACAGTATGTAATATATATTTACTATAATTTTTGATATTTTATTTACAGTATATATAATGTATTTGGTGTACTTTTAGTTAATATTATATGTACAATATATGAAATATATTCACTGTACTTTTTGATATTTTATGTACAGTATATAATATATATTTGGTGTACCTTTGATATTTTATGTTAATTATATAATATATATTTGGTGTAGTTTTTGATATTTTGCATAGAGTGCGTAATATATATTTACTGTACATTTTCATATTGTATTTAGAGTATATAATATACATTTGGTGTAATTTTTGATATTTTATGTACAGTATATTAAATGTAATTACTGTAGTTTTTGATAGTTTATTTACAGTATATATAACACATATTTGGTGTACTTTTTGATATATTATGTACAGTATATTAAATATATTTACTGTACTTTTTGATATTTTATTTACAGTATATAAAATGTATTTGATGTACTTTTAGTTAATATTATATGTACAATATATGGAATATATTTACTATAGTTTTTGATATTTTACGTACACTATATAAGATATATTTGTTGTCCTTCCGATATTTTTTGTAAATTATATAATATATATTTGGTGTAATTTTTGATATTTTACATAGGGTGTGTAATATATATTTACTGTATTTTGGATATTTTATTTACACTATATAATGTACATTTGGAGTAATTTTTGATATTTCATGTACAGTATATTAAATATAATTACTGTAGTTTTTGATAGTTTATTTACAGTATATATAACACATATTTGGTGTACTTTTTGATATTTTCTGTACAGTATGTAATATATATTTACTGTACTTTTTGATATTTTATTTACAGTATATAAAATGTATTTGGTGTACTTTTACTTACTATTATATTTACAATATATGAAATATATTTACTGTACTTTTTGATATTTAATGTACAGTATATAAGATATATTTGGTGTCCTTTTGATATTTTTTGTAAATTATATCATATATATTTTGTGTAGTTTTTGATATTTTACATAGTGTGTGTCATATATATTCACTGTCTTTTTGATATTTTATTTACATTATATAATATACATTTGCTGTAATTTTTGATATTTTATGTACAGTATATTAAATATAGTTACTGTAGTTTTTGATAGATTATTTACAGTATATATAACACATATTTGGTGTACTTTTTGATATTTTATGTACAGCATGTAATATATTTTTACTGTAATTTTTGATATTTTATTTACAGTATATAAAATGTATTTGGGGTACTTTTAGTTAATAATATATGTACAATATATGAAATATATATACTGTACTTTTTGATATTTTATATACAGTATATAAGATATATTTGGTGTCCTTTTGATATTTTATGTAAATTATATAATATATATTTGGTGTAGTTTTTGATATTTTACATAGGGTGTGTACTATATATTTACTGTCCTTTTTGATATTTTATTTACAGTATATAATTTACATTTGGTGTAATTTTTGATATTTTATATACAGTACATTGATTATAATTACTGTAGTTTTTGATAATTACAGTATATATAACACATATTTGGTGTACTTTTTGATATTTTATGTACAGTATGTAATATATATTTACTGTAATTTTTGATATTTTATTTACATCATATAAAATGTATTTGGTGTACTTTTAGCTAATATTATATGCACAATATATGAAATATATTTACTGTATTTTTGATATTTTATGTACAGTGTATAATATATATTTGGTGTCCTTTTGATATTTTATGTAAATTATAAAATATATATTTGGTGGGGTTTTTGATATTTTACATAGAGTTTAATATATATTTACTATCCTTTTTGATATTTTATTTACAGTATATTATATACATTTGGTGTAATTTTTGATATTTTATGTACAGTATATTAAATATAATTACTGTAGTTTTTGATAGTTTATTTACAGTATATATAACACATATTTGGTGAAAATTGTGTTATTGTCACTATTTACCGCTATCTCTCTTTCACGGCTCTCCATCAGTTGTGAACATCTATTGGTTTATCCCAAGTCACTAAGCATATTTTTATTAGGTACACCTGTTTTTCCTTATACAGCTGTTTCTGGAGTATAGGGTCGCATACTCATAAACCCACTGTAACTCAGAAACGCATCTAATATTCCAATAATCCCATCATAACGTTGAAAAATCATAAATCAAACCACCGTAAGTCACGGTGTGTCCGTGGATATGGGCGTCATCAATTCCATTGTGTTCGGTAATGCTGTACACCATTAACAATGGCAGACTGATTGGGAGTGGATATTGATAGCATTATAAAAGTCAGTTATTAGAGGGATACTTCTTTAACCTGACTGAAGAACTGATCTAATGGCTTTAGTACAGTGCATGATTATGTGAGATGTTTTGAGACAGAGTAGTACATTTGTGAATGAAGTTTTTTCACTTAGTAGGAACCATTGTGTGTGGAAAAGTGAGAAAATTGCTTTCTGCTGTAGAGTCTGGCATTCATTGTAGACTTAAGCTTATTTTTCTGTGAGCAAATCTTATTCAATAAAATACTACTCTTTATACTAAAAAACAGAAACAGTGGTGATGTGTGGTCATTATGCTCAGCAAACTAATCCAGGGAAAGAAAACCAAACGCCTCATTCTCACTTATAATGAGAGGTGAAAAATGAGATCACATGGACACAGGAAGGGGAACAACACTCACTGGGGCCTTTCGGGAGGCAGAGCGTTAAGAAAAACAGCTACTGCATGCTGGGCTTAATACCTAGGTGATGGGTTGACAGGTGCAGCGAACCACCATGGCACACGTTTACCTTAGTAACAAATCTGCACATCCTGCACATATACCCCAGAACTTAGAAACGAAACGAAACAAAAGAAAACGAAAAAGCAATAGCAAAACGCTAAAGGCAAAATAAAGTTTCAAACTCAGAACGTGACAGACCAATGTTTGGTTCCAATCATGGTTCTCAACCCAGGTGCCATAAGGCCAGGATAAAGAATTTGATTACATATTGTAAATAAGACATGCAGCAAATGACCAGAAAGATTATTCTCAACATATGTGTGTCTTCTAATTCAATGGTGACGCTATCTACCGGGACATAGCTTTAGATTCCAAAGGGCCGAGTCCCGCCAGACAGGCCTCCCACACTAATAACAATGGGAAGCCCCACGTTGTTTTACCTGTGCTTCTCAGCAACTGGCTATAAATCAGGTTGCCACCACTCCCAGATTTAGTTGCATTCATTGGCTGGAAGAGCTCACAGCACGCAGGGAAACACTTACATTTGCCGTTGTATTTTAGCGGACTTTGCAAAAAGTTCAGAAATAAATGCGGGGCCCGGCGTGTGGGGAGGGGTGCACTACCTTCCAGGAAGTGTTATCCACAAGCTCTCTGAACCCAGTCCTTTTGGGTTTTTATGGAGACCTCATTCTATAGGCATGACGGGTTAAACCATAGGCTATTGGTGATCAACTCCACCTGAGGCTCTCAACCCTCCCTGGAAATTGGGGTTGAGGCTTTGCCATTCTCAGTCTGACTAAAAGAATTTACCCAAACGGAATTTTAAAACAGATGAGCATAACTGGAATCTTAATTAGATGATTGGATTATCTGGAGCCACACCTTGATATTCCTAACCCGAGCACCCTCATCCAACGAATGCTCCTCCCAACTGGCTCCCAAGTCTCTACGTGGTTCCAGAGCAAAAGAATGTTTATACAACGCATATCTCCACCTTTTCTTCAAAGTCTTTTCCCTTACACGGAAAGACTCCTTAAACTGTCATGCATCCGGATCAGGGGGAGGTATTGTTACACCGCAGATCTGTGGATCTCCGGGGTTTGGTTGTGGCAAGGATGCTGCTGGTGTCAAAACCACAACGTGGGAACCACAGAACCACTAGTTGGTTTTCAGTGTTTCAGTGCATACAATTCCTAATATATCTGGCCAAGAAAACTTGTAAGTTCTTAGATTGTCCCAAAGGTGGCGCATGAAATCAAAGCAGGAGAACAGTTTCCTACGAGGTGTAGCCTGGGAAAGTTGGGGGTGACTGATGGAAAGGAGGAGTGAAGCTCCGCCCTTTCCGCTGCTAGGCTGCGCCCGAGGCTATTTAAACCCACCCTGGCTGGCCTGTACTCAGATCTTCGCGGAGCGGATCAGCGGCCGGAGCGGTTGGCGGACTCTGCGTTGACTTGGAGCTCACAGCGTCTTGCGACTTGGAAGCGGATTCAGAGGACAGGACAGAACACTTGGGCAAGTGAATCTCTGTCTGTCTGTCTGTCTGTCTGTCTGTCTGTCTGTCTCATTGGTTGGTTGATTTCCATTTTCTTAAGGGGCACATACCTCACACCGCACACACACACACACACGCACACACACTCCTTCCTTCTGCGAGTTAGAAAATTAGTAGGGGCCCCTGGGAGCTGCAGGTTTCCTAATCATGTCTGCACCTAAGAACAGTAGGGTCTTGTCCGGCTCTTCTTATGAACGGTCCCCCAGCACGGACTCCCCAAGGTCCATGCGAGCCTCACCCAGCTTCTCCCTCTCCCCTCTCAGAAACTCAGGCTTCAGGGGAAGCTCCTCACCAGGGATCCGGAGCTACCATTCACCATCCCCTAGGGCTTCACCACACTCACCTCTGTCATCACCAGAATCCCACAAGCTCCCATTTCCCTGTCCTCACCGTGATGGGCAATCAATGAAGCCATTGGGCTCTCCCGTGTCCTCCTCTGAGGATTCCTCAGAGTCCCCACGTTCATCAATAATATACCACATGTTCTTACTGCCATCACCCAGCAGCTCACCCCCAGCTCTCGGGGGATCTCCTGTGTCTCCCAGCTACTCTCCAAACAACCCCAGATTTCAGCTGGAGTCAGCCCCCCACACCCGGGAATCACCTACAAACTCACGAGCCTCACGGTGCTCCACCCCTGTGTCTTTCATCTCTTCACCCCCAGGCCTCAGGGACTCTCCTGTGGCTCCCAGTTACTCTCCAGCCATCCCCAGGTTCCTGCGGGAGTCAGCCCCATGCACCCAGGAGTCCCCCAGAGACTCACACGTCTCGGGAGAATATGAGCGGTCCCCCAGCCCTGACTCCTCAAGATTCATGCCTGCCTCACCCAGCTTCTCCCTCTCCCCTCCCAGAAACTCAGACCCAAGGGGCAGCTCCTCACCAGGGATGTGGAAGTACTCTACATCACCCCGCAGGGCTTCACCACTCTCACATCCATCATCAACAGAATTCCACAACTTTACGTTTCCCTTTCCTAACCAAGCAGGACAGTCACTCATGTCATTGTGTTCTCCCGTGTCCTCCTCTGGAGATTCTTCACAGTCACCTCATTCATCAATAATATACCATATGTTCTTACTGCCATCATCCAGCAGCTCACCCCCAGCCACCCATGACTCTCCTGTCTGTCCCAGCTACTCTCCAACTACGCCCAGATTTCAGCGGGAGTCTCTACCCCACACCCCAGAAACACCTACAAACTCACAGACCTCAGTGAGATCCTCGCCAGTCTCTCTCACGTCTTCACCCCCAGCCCTTACGGACCCTCCAGTCTGTCCCAGCTACTCTCCAACCACGCCCACATTTCAGCGCGGGTCAGTTCCAGGAACCCAGGGATCACCACCAAGCCCACCACTTTCACTGAGTTACTCCCCAGTCTCTAGCACGTCTTTATCTCCAACCCTCAGGGACTCGCCTGTCTGTCCCAGCTACTCTCCAAACACGCCCACACTTCAGCGGGAGTCCGTTGCAGGCACCCAGAAATCACCACCAAACTCACCAATTTCACTGCGTTACTCCCCAGTCTCTCTCATGTCTTCACCATCCCTCAGGGACTCTCCCGTCTGTCCCAGCTACTCTCCAACCACGCCCACATTTCAGCTGCAGTCAGTTCCAGGCACCCCGGAATCACCACCAAACTCCCCAATTTCACTCAGTTACTCCTCACTCTCTAGCACGTCTTTATCTCCAACCCTCAGGGACTCTCCTGTGTGTCCCAGCTACTCTCCAACCACGCCCACACTTCAGCAGGAGTCAGTTCCAAGCACCCAGGAAGCACCACCAAACTCCCCAATTTCACTCACTTACTCTCCAGTCTCTCTCCTGTCTTCACCAGCCCTCAGGGACTCTCCTGTCTGTCCCAGCTACTCTCCAACCACGCACACATTTCAGCTGGAGTCAGTCCCAGGCACCCCGGAGTCACCACCAAACTCACCAGTTTCACTGAGGTACTCCCCGGTCTCTCTCATGTCTTCACCCCCAGCCCTCAGGGACTCTCCTGTGTGTCCCAGCTACTCTCCAACCATGCCCAGATTTCAGCGGGAGTCAGTTCCAGGCACCCAGGTATCACCACCAAACTCAGCAGTTTCGCTGAGTTACTCCCCAGTCTCTGTCATTTCTTCACCCCCAGCCCCCTGGGACTCTCCTGTCTGTCCCAGCTACTCTCCCACCACGCCCAGATTTCAGCGGGAATCAGCCTCCCACACTCCGGAATCACCTACAGACTCACAGACTTCACTGAAGTCCTCCCTGGTCTCTCTCAGGTCTTTGCCCTCAGCCCACAGGGACTCCTGTGTCTCTTTCAGCTACTCTCAAAACTTCGCTAGATTCCAGCTGGAGTCAGTTCCAGGCACCCACGATACACCACCGAACTCACGAATTTCACTGACTTACTCCCCAGTCTCCCTCATGTTCTCACCCCCAGCCCTCAAGGACTCTTCTGTCTCTCTCAGCTACACTCCGACCATCTCCAGATTTCACCTGGAGTCAGCTTCCCGCACCCAGGAATCACCTACAAACTCACGGACCTTACTGCAACCCTCCCCCATTTCTTTCACCTCTTCACCCCCTGCCTTCAGGGACTCTCCTGGGTCTCCCAGCTTCTCTCCAGCCTTCCCCAGATTTCTGCCACAGTCAGCCCCAGGCACCCAGGACAACCCTAGACACTCACAGGCCTCACGAGACTATCTCCCTATGACCTGTACCTATACAGGGATGGCTCCCACGCATCCCTCAGTGACCCCAAACCCATCTCCACTTACACTCAGACACTCCCAGGGCCTGACAGCTACTCCCCGTTATTGTCCTTCAGTTCGAAGCCCTGGCCAATCTACTAGCCCACATGACGCAGTTACCTGGCCATTTCTCCACGGTTCCCGTGAGGGCCCCACACCCAGCCGCACAAGAGCCCCTCCTGCATTCCGTCCTCACACGCAGGCTTGTCCATCTACTTGCTACTGTCACACTCTTGCCAGCAGAAGAGGCCCCTGTAATGGGCGATATCACCACCCAGTCTATCCTCACCCCACAGCTGTGCAGCGGGACCCTCCTGCTGGCCCACGTGGCTGCCAGAGCCCATGCTGGCACGACGCTCCAGCAGGTCGGCGTCCCTGCGGGCCACACTACCGGTGACATGGCTAGCATGACCCTCCTTCCTGGCAGTGACACTGTTGATGTGAACCCCGGTTTCACATCTGTCATTTGTAAATAGGACCATTTTCCCTTTTCGCTCTCCCTTCCATTCACAGGGCTTCTCATTCTCTCTCTTTCTGCCTCCGTTTCAGATATTTACTCACCTTTTTCTCTCTCACTATGTCTGCCGTGGTCTCCATGAGAGTGCGCCACAGAAGATTCCCCCATTAAAAGTCATGAATTGAGTGGCTTTTAGTATACCTGTGGTGGTGCACATTCAATTTTAATTCGCAATCCATTGTAGAACGTCTTATCACCCCCGACCAGAGAAAAACCCTGTAGACATTAGTCACTCCTCATTCTGTCTCAAACCCTCTCCCTGACCCTCAGCCCTAGGTAGCAACTACCTAGTGCGATCAATCCCATATGCATAGATTTCCATATTGTGGACATTTCCTATCAACGGAATTGCACAATAGGTGAGCTGTTATGACTGACACAACACGTAGCACAATATTTTCAAGATTCATCCACATTGTAGGCTTACCCACAGGGGGAAACCATTTTTTGGGGGGTTTTAGTAACACCGGGTGTTTTCTCCTTCCTTTCGTCCTTCTTTCCTTCCTTCCTTCCTTCCTTCCTTCCTTCCTCCCTTCCTACCTTCCTTCTTTCTTTCCTTCCTTCCTTCCTTCCTCCTATTTCTCTCTTACTCCTTCTGCCCTCTCTCTTTCATATGCCTTAGGTGCATCCCACATTCTGCGTTTTTTGGGAGAAATCCTCGACAGGTGCAGGAAAATTGTGTTATTGTAACTATTTACCGCTATCTCTCTTTCACGGCTCTCCATCAGTTGTGAACATCTATTGGTTTATCCCAAGTCACTAAGCATATTTTTATTAGGTACACCTGTTTTTCCTTATACAGCTGTTTCTGGACTATAGGGTCGCATACTCATAAACCCACTGTAACTCAGAAACGCATCTAATATTCCAATAATCCCATCATAACGTTGAAAAATCATAAATCAAACCACCGTAAGTCACGGTGTGTCCGTGGATATGGGCGTCATCAATTCCATTGTGTTCGGTAATGCTGTACACCATTAACAATGGCAGACTGATTGGGAGTGGATATTGATAGCATTATAAAAGTCAGTTATTAGAGGGATACTTCTTTAACCTGACTGAAGAACTGATCTAATGGCTTTAGTACAGTGCATGATTATGTGAGATGTTTTGAGACAGAGTAGTACATTTGTGAATGAAGATTTTTCACTTAGTAGGAACCATTGTGTGTGGAAAAGTGAGAAAATTGCTTTCTGCTGTAGAGTCTGGCATTCATTGTAGACTTAAGCTTATTTTTCTGTGAGCAAATCTTATTCAATAAAATACTACTCTTTATACTAAAAAACAGAAACAGTGGTGATGTGTGGTCATTATGCTCAGCAAACTAATCCAGGGAAAGAAAACCAAACGCCACATTCTCACTTATAATGAGAGCTGAAAAATGAGATCACATGGACACAGGAAGGGGAACAACACTCACTGGGGCCTTTCGGGAGGCAGAGCGTTAAGAAAAACAGCTACTGCATGCTGGGCTTAATACCTAGGTGATGGGTTGACAGGTGCAGCGAACCACCATGGCACACGTTTACCTTAGTAACAAATCTGCACATCCTGCACATATACCCCAGAACTTAGAAACGAAACGAAACAAAAGAAAACGAAAAAGCAATAGCAAAACGCTAAAGGCAAAATAAAGTTTCAAACTCAGAACGTGACAGACCAATGTTTGGTTCAAATCATGGTTCTCAACCCAGGTGCCATAAGGCCAGGATAAAGAATTTGATTACATATTGTAAATAAGACATGCAGCAAATGACCAGAAAGATTATTCTCAACATATGTGTGTCTTCTAATTCAATGGTGACGCTATCTACCGGGACATAGCTTTAGATTCCAAAGGGCCGAGTCCCGCCAGACAGGCCTCCCACACTAATAACAATGGGAAGCCCCACGTTGTTTTACCTGTGCTTCTCAGCAACTGGCTATAAATCAGGTTGCCACCACTCCCAGATTTAGTTGCATTCATTGGCTGGAAGAGCTCACAGCACGCAGGGAAACACTTACATTTGCCGTTGTATTTTAGCGGACTTTGCAAAAAGTTCAGAAATAAATGCGGGGCCCGGCGTGTGGGGAGGGGTGCACTACCTTCCAGGAAGTGTTATCCACAAGCTCTCTGAACCCAGTCCTTTTGGGTTTTTATGGAGACCTCATTCTATAGGCATGACGGGTTAAACCATAGGCTATTGGTGATCAACTCCACCTGAGGCTCTCAACCCTCCCTGGAAATTGGGGTTGAGGCTTTGCCATTCTCAGTCTGACTAAAAGAATTTACCCAAACGGAATTTTAAAACAGATGAGCATAACTGGAATCTTAATTAGATGATTGGATTATCTGGAGCCACACCTTGATATTCCTAACCCGAGCACCCTCATCCAACGAATGCTCCACGCAACTGGCTCCCAAGTCTCTACGTGGTTCCAGAGCAAAAGAATGTTTATACAACGCATATCTCCACCTTTTCTTCAAAGTCTTTTCCCTTACACGGAAAGACTCCTTAAACTGTCATGCATCCGGATCAGGGGGAGGTATTGTTACACCGCAGATCTGTGGATCTCCGGGGTTTGGTTGTGGCAAGGATGCTGCTGGTGTCAAAACCACAACGTGGGAACCACAGAACCACTAGTTGGTTTTCAGTGTTTCAGTGCATACAATTCCTAATATATCTGGCCAAGAAAACTTGTAAGTTCTTAGATTGTCCCAAAGGTGGCGCATGAAATCAAAGCAGGAGAACAGTTTCCTACGAGGTGTAGCCTGGGAAAGTTGGGGGTGACTGATGGAAAGGAGGAGTGAAGCTCCGCCCTTTCCGCTGCTAGGCTGCGCCCGAGGCTATTTAAACCCACCCTGGCTGGCCTGTACTCAGATCTTCGCGGAGCGGATCAGCGGCCGGAGCGGTTGGCGGACTCTGCGTTGACTTGGAGCTCACAGCGTCTTGCGACTTGGAAGCGGATTCAGAGGACAGGACAGAACACTTGGGCAAGTGAATCTCTGTCTGTCTGTCTGTCTGTCTGTCTGTCTGTCTCATTGGTTGGTTGATTTCCATTTTCTTAAGGGGCACATACCTCACACCGCACACACACACACACACGCACACACACTCCTTCCTTCTGCGAGTTAGAAAATTAGTAGGGGCCCCTGGGAGCTGCAGGTTTCCTAATCATGTCTGCACCTAAGAACAGTAGGGTCTTGTCCGGCTCTTCTTATGAACGGTCCCCCAGCACGGACTCCCCAAGGTCCATGCGAGCCTCACCCAGCTTCTCCCTCTCCCCTCTCAGAAACTCAGGCTTCAGGGGAAGCTCCTCACCAGGGATCCGGAGCTACCATTCACCATCCCCTAGGGCTTCACCACACTCACCTCTGTCATCACCAGAATCCCACAAGCTCCCATTTCCCTGTCCTCACCGTGATGGGCAATCAATGAAGCCATTGGGCTCTCCCGTGTCCTCCTCTGAGGATTCCTCAGAGTCCCCACGTTCATCAATAATATACCACATGTTCTTACTGCCATCACCCAGCAGCTCACCCCCAGCTCTCGGGGGATCTCCTGTGTCTCCCAGCTACTCTCCAAACAACCCCAGATTTCAGCTGGAGTCAGCCCCCCACACCCGGGAATCACCTACAAACTCACGAGCCTCACGGTGCTCCACCCCTGTGTCTTTCATCTCTTCACCCCCAGGCCTCAGGGACTCTCCTGTGGCTCCCAGTTACTCTCCAGCCATCCCCAGGTTCCTGCGGGAGTCAGCCCCATGCACCCAGGAGTCCCCCAGAGACTCACACGTCTCGGGAGAATATGAGCGGTCCCCCAGCCCTGACTCCTCAAGATTCATGCCTGCCTCACCCAGCTTCTCCCTCTCCCCTCCCAGAAACTCAGACCCAAGGGGCAGCTCCTCACCAGGGATGTGGAAGTACTCTACATCACCCCGCAGGGCTTCACCACTCTCACATCCATCATCAACAGAATTCCACAACTTTACGTTTCCCTTTCCTAACCAAGCAGGACAGTCACTCATGTCATTGTGTTCTCCCGTGTCCTCCTCTGGAGATTCTTCACAGTCACCTCATTCATCAATAATATACCATATGTTCTTACTGCCATCATCCAGCAGCTCACCCCCAGCCACCCATGACTCTCCTGTCTGTCCCAGCTACTCTCCAACTACGCCCAGATTTCAGCGGGAGTCTCTACCCCACACCCCAGAAACACCTACAAACTCACAGACCTCAGTGAGATCCTCGCCAGTCTCTCTCACGTCTTCACCCCCAGCCCTTACGGACCCTCCAGTCTGTCCCAGCTACTCTCCAACCACGCCCACATTTCAGCGCGGGTCAGTTCCAGGAACCCGGGGGTCACCACCAAGCCCACCACTTTCACTGAGTTACTCCCCAGTCTCTAGCACGTCTTTATCTCCAACCCTCAGGGACTCGCCTGTCTGTCCCAGCTACTCTCCAAACACGCCCACACTTCAGCGGGAGTCCGTTGCAGGCACCCAGAAATCACCACCAAACTCACCAATTTCACTGCGTTACTCCCCAGTCTCTCTCATGTCTTCACCATCCCTCAGGGACTCTCCCGTCTGTCCCAGCTACTCTCCAACCACGCCCACATTTCAGCTGCAGTCAGCTCCAGGCACCCCGGAATCACCACCAAACTCCCCAATTTCACTCAGTTACTCCTCACTCTCTAGCACGTCTTTATCTCCAACCCTCAGGGACTCTCCTGTGTGTCCCAGCTACTCTCCAACCACGCCCACACTTCAGCGGGAGTCAGTTCCAGGCACCCAGGAAGCACCACCAAACTCACCAATTTCACTCACTTACTCTCCAGTCTCTCTCATGTCTTCACCAGCCCTCAGGGACTCTCCTGTCTGTCCCAGCTACTCTCCAACCACGCACGCATTTCAGCTGGAGTCAGTCCCAGGCACCCCGGAGTCACCACCAAACTCACCAGTTTCACTGAGGTACTCCCCGGTCTCTCTCATGTCTTCACCCCCAGCCCTCAGGGACTCTCCTGTGTGTCCCAGCTACTCTCCAACCATGCCCAGATTTCAGCGGGAGTCAGTTCCAGGCACCCAGGTATCACCACCAAACTCAGCAGTTTCGCTGAGTTACTCCCCAGTCTCTGTCATGTCTTCACCCCCAGCCCCCTGGGACTCTCCTGTCTGTCCCAGCTACTCTCCCACCACGCCCAGATTTCAGCGGCACTCAGCCTCCCACACTCCGGAATCACCTACAGACTCACAGACTTCACTGAGGTCCTCCCTGGTCTCTCTCAGGTCTTTGCCCTCAGCCCACAGGGACTCCTGTGTCTCTTTCAGCTACTCTCAAAACTTCGCTAGATTCCAGCTGGAGTCAGTTCCAGGCACCCACGATACACCACCGAACTCACGAATTTCACTGACTTACTCCCCAGTCTCCCTCATGTTCTCACCCCCAGCCCTCAAGGACTCTTCTGTCTCTCTCAGCTACCCTCCGACCATCTCCAGATTTCACCTGGAGTCAGCTTCCCGCACCCAGGAATCACCTACAAACTCACGGACCTTACTGCAACCCTCCCCCATTTCTTTCACCTCTTCACCCCCTGCCTTCAGGGACTCTCCTGGGTCTCCCAGCTTCTCTCCAGCCTTCCCCAGATTTCTGCCACAGTCAGCCCCAGGCACCCAGGACAACCCTAGACACTCACAGGCCTCACGAGACTATCTCCCTATGACCTGTACCTATACAGGGATGGCTCCCACGCATCCCTCAGTGACCCCAAACCCATCTCCACTTACACTCAGACACTCCCAGGGCCTGACAGCTACTCCCCGTTATTGTCCTTCAGTTCGAAGCCCTGGCCAATCTACTAGCCCACATGACGCAGTTACCTGGCCATTTCTCCACGGTTCCCGTGAGGGCCCCACACCCAGCCGCACAAGAGCCCCTCCTGCATTCCGTCCTCACACGCAGGCTTGTCCATCTACTTGCTACTGTCACACTCTTGCCAGCAGAAGAGGCCCCTGTAATGGGCGATATCACCACCCAGTCTATCCTCACCCCACAGCTGTGCAGCGGGACCCTCCTGCTGGCCCACGTGGCTGCCAGAGCCCATGCTGGCACGACGCTCCAGCAGGTCGGCGTCCCTGCGGGCCACACTACCGGTGACATGGCTAGCATGACCCTCCTTCCTGGCAGTGACACTGTTGATGTGAACCCCGGTTTCACATCTGTCATTTGTAAAGAGGACCATTTTCCCTTTTCGCTCTCCCTTCCATTCACAGGGCTTCTCATTCTCTCTCTTTCTGCCTCCGTTTCAGATATTTACTCACCTTTTTCTCTCTCACTATGTCTGCCGTGGTCTCCATGAGAGTGCGCCACAGAAGATTCCCCCATTAAAAGTCATGAATTGAGTGGCTTTTAGTATACCTGTGGTGGTGCACATTCAATTTTAATTCGCAATCCATTGTAGAACGTCTTATCACCCCCGACCAGAGAAAAACCCTGTAGACATTAGTCACTCCTCATTCTGTCTCAAACCCTCTCCCTGACCCTCAGCCCTAGGTAGCAACTACCTAGTGCGATCAATCCCATATGCATAGATTTCCATATTGTGGACATTTCCTATCAACGGAATTGCACAATAGGTGAGCTGTTATGACTGACACAACACGTAGCACAATATTTTCAAGATTCATCCACATTGTAGGCTTACCCACAGGGGGAAACCATTTTTTGGGGGGTTTTAGTAACACCGGGTGTTTTCTCCTTCCTTTCGTCCTTCTTTCCTTCCTTCCTTCCTTCCTTCCTTCCTTCCTCCTATTTCTCTCTTACTCCTTCTGCCCTCTCTCTTTCATATGCCTTAGGTGCATCCCACATTCTGCGTTTTTTGGGAGAAATCCTCGACAGGTGCAGGAAAATTGTGTTATTGTAACTATTTACCGCTATCTCTCTTTCACGGCTCTCCATCAGTTGTGAACATCTATTGGTTTATCCCAAGTCACTAAGCAAATTCTTATTAGGTACACCTGTTTTTCCTTATACAGCTGTTTCTGGAGTATAGGGTCGCATACTCATAAACCCACTGTAACTCAGAAACGCATCTAATATTCCAATAATCCCATCATAACGTTGAAAAATCATAAATCAAACCACCGTAAGTCACGGTGTGTCCGTGGATATGGGCGTCATCAATTCCATTGTATTCAGTAATGCTGTACACCATTAACAATGGCAGACTGATTGGGAGTGGATATTGATAGCATTGTAAAAGTGAGTACATATTTGGTGTAGTTTTTGATATTTTACATAGAGTGTGTAACAAATATTTACTGTACTATATGATATTTTATTGACAGTATATAATATGTATTTAGTGTACTTTTTGATATTTTATGTACAGTATATTAAATATAATTTCTGTAGTTTTTATACTTTATTTACAGTATATATAACACATATGTGGTGTACTTTTTGATATTTTATGTACAGTATGTAATATATATTTACTGAACAACTGGATATTTTATTTACAGTATATAAAATGTATTTGGTGTACTTTTAGTTAATATTATATGTACAAAATATGAAATACATTTACTGTACTTTTTGATATTTTATGTACAGTATATAATATCTATTTGGTGTACTTTTGATGTTTTATGTATATTATATAATATATACTTGGCGTAGTTTTTGATATTTTACATAGAGTGTGTAACATATATTTACTGTAATTTTAGATTTTTTTTACAGTATATAGTATACATTTCGTGTAATTTTAGATATTTTATGTACAGTATATTAAATATAATTACTGCAGTCTTTGATTGTTTATTTACAGTATATATAACACATATTTGGTGTACTTTTTGACATTTTATGTACCGTATGTAATATATATTTGCTGTGCTTTTGGATAATTAATTTACAGTATATAAAATGTATTTGGTGTACTTTCAGTTAATATTATATGTACAATATATGAAATAGATTTACTGTGCATTTTGATATTTTATGTTCAGTATATAATATACATTTGGTGTACTTTTGATATTTTATGTAAATTATATAACATATATTTGGTGTAGTTTTTGATATTTAACATAGAGTGTGTAATAAATATTTACTGTACTATTTGATATTTTATTTGCAGTATATAATATGCATTTAGTGTAATTTTAAATATTTTATGTACAGTATATTAAAAATAATTATTGTAGTTTTTGATAGCTTATTTACAGTATAGATAACACATATTTGGTGTACTTTTTGATATTTTATGTACCGTATGTAATATATATTTACTGTGCTTTTGGATAATTAATTTACAGTATATAAAATGTATTTGGTGTACTTTTAGTTAATATTATTTGTACAATATATGAAATATATTTACTGTACTTTTTGACATTTTATGTACAGTGTTTAAGATATATTTGGTGGCCATTTGATATATTATGTAAATTATATAATATATATTTGGTGTAGTTTTTGATATTTTACATCAGGAGTGAAATATATATTTACTGTACTTTTTGATATTTTATTTACAGTATATAATATACATTTGGTGTAATTTTTGATATTTTATGTACAGTATATTAAATATAATTAGTGTAGTTTTTGATAGATTATTTACAGTATATGTAACACATATTTGGTGTACTTTTTGATATTTTATGTACAGTATGTAATATATATTTACTGTACTTTTTGATATTTTATTTACTGTATATAAAATGAATTTGGTGTACTTTTAGTTAATATTATTTGTACAATATATGAATTATATTTACTGTACTTTTTGATATTTCATGTACAGTGTATAAGATATATTTGGTGTACTTTTAGTTAATATTATGTGTACAATATATGAAATATGTTTACTGTACTTTTTGATATTTTATTTACAGTATATAAGATATATTTGGTGTCCTTTTGATATTGTATGTAAATTATATAATATATATTTGGTGTAGATTTTGATATTTTTCATAGGGTGTGTACTATATATTTACTGTCCTTTTTGATATATTATTTAAAGTCTACAATATACATTTGGTGTAATTTATGATATTTTATGTACAGTATATTAAATATAATTACTGTAGATTTTGATAGTTTATTTGCAGTATATAAAACACATATTTGGTGTACTTTTTGATATTTTATGTACAGTATGTAATATATATTTAGTGTACTTTTGAAATTTTGTTTACAGTATATAAAATGTATTTGGTGTAATTTTAGTTAATATTATATGTACAATATATGAAACATATTTACTGTACTTTTTGATATTTTATGTACAGTATATAAGATATATTTGGTGGCCTTTTGATATTTTATGTAAATTATATAATATATATTTGGTGTAGTTTTTGATATTTTACATAGGGTGTGTAATATATCTTTACTGTACTATTTGATACTTTATTTAAAGTATATCATATACATTTGGTGTAATTTTTGATATTTTATGCACAGTATATTAAATATAATTACTGTAGTTTTGATTGTTTATTTACAGTATATATAACACATATTTGGTGTACTTTTTGATATTTTATGTACAGTATGCAATATATTTACTGTAATTTTTGATATTTTATTTACAGTATATAAAATGTATTTGGTGTACTTTTAGTTAATATTATATGTACAATATATGAAATATATTTACTGTACTTTTTGATATTTTATGTACAGTATATAGGATATATTTGGTGTCCTTTTGATATATTATGTAAATTATATAATATATATTTGGTGTAGTTTTTGATATTTTACCTAGGGTGTGTAGTATATATTTACTGTCTTTTTGATATTTTATTTACAGTACATAATATACATTTGGTGTAATATTTGATATTTTATGTACAGTATATTAAATATAATTATTGTAGATTTTGATAGTTTATTTACAGTATATATAACACATATTTGGTGTACTTTTTGATGTTTTATGTACAGTATGTAATATATATTTACTGTACTTTTTGATATTTCATTTACAGTATATAAATGGTGTTTGGTGTACTTTTAGTTAATATTATATGTACATAATATGAAATATATTTACTGTACATTTTGATATTTTATATACAGTATATAATATATATTTGGTGTTCTTTTGATATTTTATGTAAATTATATAATATATATTTGGTGTAGTTTTTGATAATTTACATAGGGTGTAATATATATTTACTGTACTTTTTCATATTTCATTTAGAGTATATAATATACATTTGCTGTAATTTTTGATATTTAATGAACAGTATATTAAATATAATTACTGTAGTTTTTGATAGTTTATTTACAGTATATATAACACATATTTGATGTACTTTTTGATAATTTATGTACAGTATGTAATATATATTTACTGTACATTTTGATATTTTATTTACAGTATATATAATGTATTTGGTGTACTTTTAGTTAATATTATATATACAATTTATGAAACATATTTACTGTACTTTTTGATATTTTATGTACAATATATAAGATATATTTTTGTCCTTTTGATATTTTATGTAAATTATATAATATATATTTGGTGTGGTTTTTGATATTTTACATAGGGTGTGTCATATAGGTTTACTGTACTTTTTGATATTTTATTTACAGTATATAATATACATTAGGTGTAATTTTTGATATTTTATGTACAGTATATTCAATATAATTACTGTAGTTTTTGATAGTTTATTTACAGTATATATAACACATATTTGGTGTACTTTTTCATATTTTATGTACATTATGTAATACATATTTACTGAACTTTTTGAAATTTTATTTACAGTATATAAAATGTATTTGGTGTAATTTTAGTTAATATTATATGTACAATATATGAAACGTATTTACTGTACTTTTTGACATTTTATGTACAGTATATAAGATATATGTGGTGTCCTTTTGATATTTTATGTAAATTATATAATATATATTTGGTGTAGTTTTTGATATTTTACATAGGGTTGTAGTATATATTTACTGTAATTTTTGATATTTTTTTACAGTGTATAATATACATTTGGTGTAATTTTTGATATTTTATGTACAGTATATAAAATATAATTACTGTAGTGTTTGATAGTTTATTTACAGTATGTATAACACATATTTGGTGTACTTTTTGATATTTTATGTACAGTATGTAATATATATTTACTGTACGTTTTGATATTTTATTTACAGTATGTAAAATGTATTTGGTATACTTTTAGTTAATATTATATGTACAGTATATGAAATATATTTACTGTACTTTTTGATATTTTATATACAGTATATAAGATATATTTGGTGTCCTTTTGATATTTTATGTAAATTATATAATATATATTTGGTGTAGTTTTTGATATTTTACATAGGGTGTGTCATATAGGTTTACTGTCCTTTTTGATATTTTATTTACTGTATATAATATACATTTGGTGTAATTGTTGATATTTTATGTACAGCATATTAAATATAATTACTGTTGTTTTTGATAGTTTATTTACAGTATATATAACACATATTTGGTGTACTTTTAGATATTTTATGTACAGTATGTAATATATATTTACTGTACATTTTGATTTTTTATTAACAGTATATAAAATGTATTTGGTGTACTTTTAGTTAATATTATATGTACAATATATGAAACATATTTACTGAAATTTTTGATTTTTTATGTACAGTATATAAGATATATTTGGTGTCCTTTTGATATTTTATGTAAACTACATAATATATATTTGGTGTAGTTTTTGATATTTTACATAGGGTGTGTAATATATATTTACTGTGCTTTTTGATATATTATTTACAGTATATAATATACATTTCGTGTAATTTTTTATATTTTATGTACAGTATATTCAATATAATTACTGTAGTTTTTGATAGTTTATTTACAGTATATATAGCATATATTTGATGTACTTTTTGATATTTTATGTACAGTATGTAATATATATTTACTGTACTTTTTGAAATTTTATTTACAGTATATAAAACGTATTTGGTGTACTTTTAGTTAATATTATATTTACAATATATGAAATATATTTACTGTACTTTTTGATATTTTATGTACAGTGTATAATATATATTTGGTGTCCTTTTGATATTTTATGTAAATTATATAATATATATTTGGTGTACTTTTTGATATTTTACATAGGGTGTGTCATATATATTTACTGGCCTTTTAGATATATTATTTACAGTCTACAATATACTTTTGGTGTAATTTTTGATATTTTATGTAAAGTATATTAAATATAATTACTGTAGATTTTGATAGTTTATTTAAAGTATATGAAACACATATTTGGTGTACTTTTTGATATTTTATGTACAGTATGTAATATATATTTACTATACATTTTGAAATTTCATTTACAGTATATAAAATGTATTTGGTGTACTTTTAGTTAATATTATATGTACAATATATGAAACATATGTACTGTACTTTTTGATATTTCATGTACAGTATTTAAGATATATTTGGTGGCCTTTTGCTATTTTATGTAAATTATGTAATATATATTTGGTGTAGTTTTTGATATTTTACATAGGGTGTGTCATATATATTTACTGTTCTTTTTGATATTTTATTTACAGTGTATAATATACATTTGGTGTAATTTTTGATATTTTATGTACAGTATATTTAATGTAATTTCTGTAGTTTTTGATAGTTCATTTACAGTATATATAACACATATTTGGTGTATTTTTTGATATTTTATGTACAGTATGTAATATACATTTACTGTAAATTTTGATATTTATTCACAGTATATAAAATGTATTTGGTGTACTTTTAGTTAATATTATATGTACAATATAAGAAATATATTTCCTGTACTTTTGATATTTTATGTACAGTATATAATATATATTTACAGTACTTTTTGAAATTTTATTTGCATTATATAAAATGTATGTGGTGTACTTTTATTTAATATTATATTTACAATATATGAAACATATTTACTGTACTTTTTGATATTTTATGTACAGTATATAAGATATATTTGGTGGCCTTTTGATATTTTATATAAATTATATAATATATATTTGGTGTAGTTTTTGATATTTTACATAGGTTTTGTCATATATATTTACTGTCCTTTTTGATATTTTATTTACAGTATATAATATACATTTGGTGTAATTTTTGATATTTTATGTACAGTATATTAAATGTAATTACTGTAGGTATTGATAGTTTATTTACAGTATATATAACACTAATTTGGTGTACTTTTTGATATTTTATGTACAGTATATAAGATATATTTGGTGTACCTGTGATATTTTATGGAAATTATGTAATATATATTTGGTGTAGGTTGTGATATTTTTCATATGGTGTGTAATATATATTTACTATACTTTTTGATATTTTATTTACAGTAAATAATATACATTTGGTGTAATTTCTGATATTTTGTGTACAGTATATTAAATATAATTACTGTAGTTTTTGATAGTTTATTTACAGTATATATAACATATATTTGGTGTACTTTTGATATTTTATGTACAGTATGTAATATATATTTACTGGATATTTTGATATTTTATTTACAGTATATAAAATGTATTTGGTGTACTTGTAGTTAATATTATATGTACAACATATGAAATATATTTACTGTACATTTTGACATATTATGTACAGTATATAAGGTATATTTGGTGTCCTTTTGATATTTTCTGTAAGTTATATAATATATATTTCGTGTAGTTTGTGATATTTTACATAGGGTGTGTAATATATATTTACTGTACTTTTTGATATTTTATTTACAGTAAATAATATACATTTGCTGCAATTATTGACATTTTATTTCCAGTATATTAAATATAATTACTGTAGTTTTTGATAGTTTATTTACAGTATATATAACACATATTTGGTGTACTTTTTGAGATTTCATGTACAGTATGTAATATATATTTACTGTAATTTTTGATATTTTATTTACAGTATATAAAATGTATTTGGTGGACTTTTCGTTAATATTATATGTACAATATATGAAATATATTTACTGTACATTTTGATATTTTATGTAAATTATATAATATATATTTGGTGTAGTTTGTCATAATTTACATAGGGTGTGTAATATATATTGACTGTACTTTTTAATATTTTATTTACAGTATATTATACCTTTGGTGTAATTTTTTATATTTTATGTACACTACATTAAATATAATTATTGTAGTTTTTGATAGTTTATTTACAGTGTATATAACACATATTTGGTGTACTTTTCGATATTTTATGAACAGTATGTAATATATATTTTCTGTATTTTTGATATTTTATTTACAGTACATAAAATGTATTTGGTGTACTTTTAGTTAATATTATATGTACAATATATGAAATATATTTACTGTACTTTTTGATATTTTATGTACAGTGTATAAGATATATTTGGTTTCCTTTTGATATTTTATGTAAATTATATAATATATCTTTGGTGTAGTTTTTGATATATTACGTAGGGTGTGTCATATATATTTACTGTTCTTTTTGATATTTTATTTACAGTGTAAAATATACATTTGGTGTAATTTTTGATATTTAATGTACAGTATATTAAATATAACTACTGTAGTTTTTGATAGTTTATTTACAGTATATGTATCACATACTTGGTGTACATTTCGATATTTTATGTACAGTATGTAATATACATTTACTTTAATTTTTGATATTTCATTTACAGTATATAAAATGTATTTGGTGTACTTTTAGTTAATATTATATGTACAATATATGAAACGTATTTACTGTACTTTTTGATATTTTATGTACAGTATATAAGATACAATTGGTGTCCTTTTGATATTTTATGTAAATTATATAATACATATTTGGTGTAGTTTTTGATATTTTACAAAGGGTGTGCAGTATATATTATCTGTACTTTTTGATGTTTTATTTACAGTATATAATATACATTTGGTGTAATTTTTGATATTTTATGTACAGTATATTAAATATAATTACTGTAGTTTTTGATAGTTTATTTACAGTATATATGAGACATATTTGGTGTACTTTTCGATATTTTATGTACAGTATGTAATATATATTTACTGTACATTTTGATATTTTATTTACAGTATATATAATGTATTTGGTGTACTTTTAGTTAATATTATATATACAATTTATGAAACATATTTACTGTACTTTTTGATATTTTATGTACAGTATATAAGATATATTTTTGTCCTTTTGATATTTTATGTAAATTATATAATATATATTTGGTGTGGTTTTTGATATTTTACATAGGGTGTGTCATATAGGTTTACTGTACTTTTTGATATTTTATTTACAGTATATAATATACATTAGGTGTAATTTTTGATATTTTATGTACAGTATATTCAATATAATTACTGTAGTTTTTGATAGTTTATTTACAGTATATATAACACATATTTGGTGTACTTTTTCATATTTTATGTACATTATGTAATACATATTTACTGAACTTTTTGAAATTTTATTTACAGTATATAAAATGTATTTGGTGTAATTTTAGTTAATATTACATGTACAATATATGAAACGTATTTACTGTACTTTTTGACATTTTATGTACAGTATATAAGATATATGTGGTGTCCTTTTGATATTTTATGTAAATTATATAATATATATTTGGTGTAGTTTTTGATATTTTACATAGGGTTGTAGTATATATTTACTGTAATTTTTGATATTTTTTTACAGTGTATAATATACATTTGGTGTAATTTTTGATATTTTATGTACAGTATATAAAATATAATTACTGTAGTGTTTGATAGTTTATTTACAGTATGTATAACACATATTTGGTGTACTTTTTGATATTTTATGTACAGTATGTAATATATATTTACTGTACGTTTTGATATTTTATTTACAGTATGTAAAATGTATTTGGTATACTTTTAGTTAATATTATATGTACAGTATATGAAATATATTTACTGTACTTTTTGATATTTTATATACAGTATATAAGATATATTTGGTGTGCTTTTGATATTTTATGTAAATTATATAATATATATTTGGTGTAGTTTTTGATATTTTACATAGGGTGTGTCATATAGGTTTACTGTCCTTTTTGATATTTTATTTACTGTATATAATATACATTTGGTGTAATTGTTGATATTTTATGTACAGCATATTAAATATAATTACTGTTGTTTTTGATAGTTTATTTACAGTATATATAACACATATTTGGTGTACTTTTAGATATTTTATGTACAGTATGTAATATATATTTACTGTACATTTTGATTTTTTATTTACAGTATATAAAATGTATTTGGTGTACTTTTAGTTAATATTATATGTACAATATATGGAACATATTTACTGAAATTTTTGATTTTTTATGTACAGTATATAAGATATATTTGGTGTCCTTTTGATATTTTATGTAAACTACATAATATATATTTGGTGTAGTTTTTGATATTTTACATAGGGTGTGTAATATATATTTACTGTGCTTTTTGATATATTATTTACAGTATATAATATACATTTCGTGTAATTTTTTATATTTTATGTACAGTATATTCAATATAATTACTGTAGTTTTTGATAGTTTATTTACAGTATATATAGCATATATTTGGTGTACTTTTTGATATTTTATGTACAGTATGTAATATATATTTACTGTACTTTTTGAAATTTTATTTACAGTATATAAAACGTATTTGGTGTACTTTTAGTTAATATTATATTTACAATATATGAAATATATTTACTGTACTTTTTGATATTTTATGTACAGTGTATAATATATATTTGGTGTCCTTTTGATATTTTATGTAAATTATATAATATATATTTGGTGTACTTTTTGATATTTTACATAGGGTGTGTCATATATATTTACTGGCCTTTTAGATATATTATTTACAGTCTACAATATACTTTTGGTGTAATTTTTGATATTTTATGTAAAGTATATTAAATATAATTACTGTAGATTTTGATAGTTTATTTAAAGTATATGAAACACATATTTGGTGTACTTTTTGATATTTTATGTACAGTATGTAATATATATTTACTATACATTTTGAAATTTCATTTACAGTATATAAAATGTATTTGGTGTACTTTTAGTTAATATTATATGTACAATATATGAAACATATGTACTGTACTTTTTGATATTTCATGTACAGTATTTAAGATATATTTGGTGGCCTTTTGCTATTTTATGTAAATTATGTAATATATATTTGGTGTAGTTTTTGATATTTTACATAGGGTGTGTCATATATATTTACTGTTCTTTTTGATATTTTATTTACAGTGTATAATATACATTTGGTGTAATTTTTGATATTTTATGTACAGTATATTTAATGTAATTTCTGTAGTTTTTGATAGTTCATTTACAGTATATATAACACATATTTGGTGTATTTTTTGATATTTTATGTACAGTATGTAATATACATTTACTGTAAATTTTGATATTTATTCACAGTATATAAAATGTATTTGGTGTACTTTTAGTTAATATTATATGTACAATATAAGAAATATATTTCCTGTACTTTTGATATTTTATGTACAGTATATAATATATATTTACAGTACTTTTTGAAATTTTATTTGCATTATATAAAATGTATGTGGTGTACTTTTATTTAATATTATATTTACAATATATGAAACATATTTACTGTACTTTTTGATATTTTATGTACAGTATATAAGATATATTTGGTGGCCTTTTGATATTTTATATAAATTATATAATATATATTTGGTGTAGTTTTTGATATTTTACATAGGTTTTGTCATATATATTTACTGTCCTTTTTGATATTTTATTTACAGTATATAATATACATTTGGTGTAATTTTTGATATTTTATGTACAGTATATTAAATGTAATTACTGTAGGTATTGATAGTTTATTTACAGTATATATAACACTAATTTGGTGTACTTTTTGATATTTTATGTACAGTATATAAGATATATTTGGTGTACCTGTGATATTTTATGGAAATTATGTAATATATATTTGGTGTAGGTTGTGATATTTTTCATATGGTGTGTAATATATATTTACTATACTTTTTGATATTTTATTTACAGTAAATAATATACATTTGGTGTAATTTCTGATATTTTGTGTACAGTATATTAAATATAATTACTGTAGTTTTTGATAGTTTATTTACAGTATATATAACATATATTTGGTGTACTTTTGATATTTTATGTACAGTATGTAATATATATTTACTGGATATTTTGATATTTTATTTACAGTATATAAAATGTATTTGGTGTACTTGTAGTTAATATTATATGTACAACATATGAAATATATTTACTGTACATTTTGACATATTATGTACAGTATATAAGGTATATTTGGTGTCCTTTTGATATTTTCTGTAAGTTATATAATATATATTTCGTGTAGTTTGTGATATTTTACATAGGGTGTGTAATATATATTTACTGTACTTTTTGATATTTTATTTACAGTAAATAATATACATTTGCTGCAATTATTGACATTTTATTTCCAGTATATTAAATATAATTACTGTAGTTTTTGATAGTTTATTTACAGTATATATAACACATATTTGGTGTACTTTTTGAGATTTCATGTACAGTATGTAATATATATTTACTGAAATTTTTGATATTTTATTTACAGTATATAAAATGTATTTGGTGGACTTTTCGTTAATATTATATGTACAATATATGAAATATATTTACTGTACATTTTGATATTTTATGTAAATTATATAATATATATTTGGTGTAGTTTGTCATAATTTACATAGGGTGTGTAATATATATTGACTGTACTTTTTAATATTTTATTTACAGTATATTATACATTTGGTGTAATTTTTTATATTTTATGTACACTATATTAAATATAATTATTGTAGTTTTTGATAGTTTATTTACAGTGTATATAACACATATTTGGTGTACTTTTCGATATTTTATGAACAGTATGTAATATATATTTTCTGTATTTTTGATATTTTATTTACAGTACATAAAATGTATTTGGTGTACTTTTAGTTAATATTATATGTACAATATATGAAATATATTTACTGTACTTTTTGATATTTTATGTACAGTGTATAAGATATATTTGGTTTCCTTTTGATATTTTATGTAAATTATATAATATATCTTTGGTGTAGTTTTTGATATATTACGTAGGGTGTGTCATATATATTTACTGTTCTTTTTGATATTTTATTTACAGTGTAAAATATACATTTGGTGTAATTTTTGATATTTAATGTACAGTATATTAAATATAACTACTGTAGTTTTTGATAGTTTATTTACAGTATATGTATCACATACTTGGTGTACATTTCGATATTTTATGTACAGTATGTAATATACATTTACTTTAATTTTTGATATTTCATTTACAGTATATAAAATGTATTTGGTGTACTTTTAGTTAATATTATATGTACAATATATGAAACGTATTTACTGTACTTTTTGATATTTTATGTACAGTATATAAGATACAATTGGTGTCCTTTTGATATTTTATGTAAATTATATAATACATATTTGGTGTAGTTTTTGATATTTTACAAAGGGTGTGCAGTATATATTATCTGTACTTTTTGATGTTTTATTTACAGTATATAATATACATTTGGTGTAATTTTTGATATTTTATGTACAGTATATTAAATATAATTACTGTAGTTTTTGATAGTTTATTTACAGTATATATGAGACATATTTGGTGTACTTTTCGATATTTTATGTACAGTATGTAATATATATTTACTGTACTTTTGATATTTTATTTACAGTATATAAAATATATTTGGTGTACTTTTAGTTAATATTATATGTACAATATATGAAATATATTTACTGTACTTTTTGATATTTTATGTACAGTGTATAAGATATATTTGGTGTCCTTTTGATATTTTATGTAAACTATATAATATATATTTGGTGTAGTTTTTGATATTTTACATATGGTGTGCAATATATATTTACTGTATTTTTCATATTTTATTTACAGTATGTAATATACATTTGGTGTAATTGTTGATATTTTATGTACTGTATATTAAATATTATTATTATAGATTTTGATAGTTTATTTACAGTATATATAGCATATATTTGGTGTACTTTTTGCTATTTTATGTACAGTATGTAATATGTATTTACTGGACATTTTGAAATTTTATTTACAGTATATAAAATGTACTTGGTTTACTTTTAGTTAATATTATATGTACAATATATGAAACATATTTATTGTATTTTTTGATATTTTATGTACAGTATATAAGATATATTTGGTGGCCTTTTGATATTTTATGTAAATTAAAAAATATATATTTGGTGTATTTTTTGATATTTTACATAGGGTGTGTACTATATATTTACTGTAATTTTTGATATTTTATTTACAGTATAAAATATACATTTGGTTTAATTTTTGATATGTTATGTACATTATATTAAATATAATTACCTTAGTTTTTGATAGTTTATTTACAGTATATATAACACCTATTTGGTGTACTTTTTGATATTTTATGTACAGTATGTAATACATACTTACAGTACTATTTGAAATTTTATTTACCGTATATAAAATGTTTTTGGTGTACTTTTAGTTAATATTATATTTACAATACGTGAAACATATTTAGTGTAATTGTTGATATTTTATGTACAGTATATAAGATATATTTGGTGGCCTTTTGATATTTTATATAAATTATATAATATATATTTGGGGTAGTTTTTGATATTTTACATAGGATGTGTCATATATATTTACTGCCCTTTTTGATATTTTATTTACAGTATATAATATACATTTGGTGTAATTTTGATATTATATGTACAGTATATTAAATATAATTACTGTAGTTTTTGATACTTTATTTACAGTATATATAACACATATTTGGTGTACTTTTTGATATTTTATGTACTGTATGTATTATATATTTACTGTACTTTTTGATATTTTATTTACAGTATATAAAATGTATTTGGCGTACTTTTAGTTAATATGTGCAATATATGAAATATATTTACTGTACCTTTTGATATTTTATGTACAGTATATAAGATATATTTGGTGTCCTTTTTATGTTTTATGTAAATTTTAAAATATATATTTGGTGTAGTTTTTGATATTTTACATAGGGTGTGTAGTATATATTTACTGTCCTTTTTGATATTTTATTTACGGTATATAATATACATTTGGTGTAATTTTTGATATTTTATGTACAGTATATTAAATATAATTACTGTAGTTTTGGATAGTTTATTTACAGTATATATAACACATATTTGGTGTACTTTTTGATATTTTATGTAGAGTATGTAATATATATTTACTGTATTGTGATACTTTATTTACATTATATAAAATGTATTTGGTGTACTTTTAGTTAATATTATATGCATAATATATGAAATATATTTACTGTAATTTTTGATATTTTATGTACAGTATATAATATATATTTGGTGTCCTTTTGATATTTTATGTAAATTATAGAATATATATTTGGTGTAGATTTTGATATTTTACATAGGATGTGTCATATATATTTACTCTCATTTTTGGTATTTTATTTACAGTATATCATATACGTTTGGTGTAATTTTTGATATTTTATGTACAGTATATTAAATATAATTACTGTAGTTTTTGATACTTTATTTACAGTATATATAACACTTATTTTGTGTACTTTTTGATATTTTATATACTCTATGTAATATATATTTACTGTAATTTTTGATATTTTATTTACAGTATATAAAATGTATTTGGTGTACTTTTAGTTAATATTATATGTACAATATATAAAATATATATACTGTACTTTTTGATATTTTATGTACATTATATAAGATATATTTGGTGTACATTTGATATTTTATGTAAATTATATAATATATATTTGGTGTACTTTTGATATTTTACATATAGTGTAATACATATTTACTGTCCTTTTTCATATTTTATTTAGAGTTTATAATATACATTTGGTGTAATTTTTGGTATTTTATGTACAGTATATTAAATATAATTAATGTTGTTTGTGATAGTTTATTTACAGTATATATAACACATATTTTGTGTACTTTTTGATATTTTATGTACAGTATGTAATATATATTTACTGTACTTTTTGAAATTTTATTTACAGTCTATAAATTGTATTTGGTGTACTTTTAGTTAATATTATATGTACAATATATGAAACATATTTGCTGTACATTTTGATATTTTTTGAACAGTATATAAGATATATTCGGTGGCCTTTTGATATTTTATGTAAATTATATAATATATATTTGATGTAGTTTTTGATATTTTACATAGGGTGTGTAATATATATTTACTGTACTTTTTGATATTTTATTTACAGTATATAAAATACATTAGGTGTAATTTTCATATTTTATGTACAGTATATTAAATATAATTACTGTAGTTTTTGATAGTTTATTTACAGTATATATAACACATATTTGGTGTACTTTTTCTTATTATATGTACATTATGTAATATATATTTACTGAATTTTTGATATTTTATTAAAGTATATAAAATGTATTTGGTGTACTTTTAGTTAATATTATTTGTACAATATGTGAAATATATTTACTGTACTATTTGATATTTTATGTACAGTGTATAAGATATATTTGGTGTCCTTTTGATATTTTATGTAAATTATATAATATATATTTTTTGTAGTTTTTGATATTTTACATAGGGCGTGTACTATATATTTACTGTTCTTTTTGATATTTTATTTACACTATATAATATACATTTGGTGTAATTTTTGATATTTAATGTACAGTATGTTAAATATAATTACTGTAGTTTTTGATAGTTTATTAATTGTATATATAACACATATTTGGTGTACTTTTCGATATTTTATGTACAGTATGTAATATACATTTACTGAACTTTTTGATATTTTATTCACAGTATATAAAATGTATTTGGTGTACTTTTAGTTAATATTATATGTACAATATATGAAATATGTTTACTGTACTTTTTGATATTTTATGTACAGTATATAAGATATATTTGGTGTCCTTTTGATATTTTATGTAAATTATATAATATATCTTTGGTGTAGTTTTTGATATTTTACATAGGGTGTGTAGTATATATTTACTGTGTTTTTGATATTTTATTTACAGTGTATAATATACATTTGGTGTAATTTTTGATATTTTAAGTACAGTATATTAAATATAATTACTGTAGTTTTTGATAGTTTATTTACAGTATATATAACACATATTTGGTGTACTTTTTGATATTTTATGTAGAGTATGTAATATATATTTACTGTACTTTTTGATATTTTTAACAGTATATGAAATATATTTGGTGTACTTTTAGTTAATATTATATGTACAATATATGAAATATATTTACTGTACTTTTTGATACTTTATGTACAGTATATAATATATATTTGGTGTACTTTTGATATTTTATGTAAATTATATAATATATATTTGGTGTAGTTTTTGATATTTTACATAGAGTGTAATATATATTTACTGAACTTTTTCATATTTTTTTAGAGTATATAACATATATTTGGTGTAATTTTTGATATTTTATGTACAGTATATTAAATATAATTACTGTAGTTTTTGATAGTTTATTTACAGTATATATAACACATATTTGGTGTACTTTTTGATATTTTATGTACAGTATGTAATATATATTTACTGTATTTTTGAAATTTTATTTACAGTATGTAAAATGTATTTGGTGTACTTTTAGTAAATATTATATGTACAATATATGAAACATATTTACTGTACTTTTTGATATTTTATGTACAGTATATAAGATATATTTGGTGGCATTTTGATATTTTATGTAAATTATATAATATATATTTCGTGTAGTTTTTGATATTTTACATAGGGTGTGCAATATATATTTACTGTCTTTTCAATATTTTATTTACAGTACATAGTATACATTTGGTGTAATTTTTGATATTTTATGTACAGTATATTAAATATTATTGCTGTAGATTATGATACTTTATTTACAGTATATATAGCACATATTTGGTGTACTTTTTGATATTTTATGTACAGTATGTAATATATATTTACTGTACCTTTTGAAATTTTATTTACAGTATATAAAATGTAATTGGTGTACTTTTAGTTAATATTATATGTACAATATATGAAACAAAATTACTGTAGTTTTTTATATCTTATGTACAGTATATAAGATATATTTGGTGGCCTTTTGATATTTTATGTAAATTATAAAATATATATTTGGTGTAGTTTTTGATATTTTACATAGGGTGTGTAATATATATTTACTGTACTTTTTGATATTTTATTTACAGTATAAAATATACATTTGGTTTAATTTTTGATATTTTATGTACAGTATATTAATTATAATTTCTGTAGTTTTTGATAGTTTATTTACAGTATATATAACACATATTTCGTGTACTTTTTGATATTTTATTTACAGTAAGTAATATATATTAACAGTTCATTTTGAAATTTTATTTACTGTATATAAAATGTATTTGGTGTACTTTAAGTTAATATTATATTTACAATATATGAAACATATTTAGTGTAATTTTTGATATTTTATGTACAGTATATAAGATATATTTGGTGGCCTTTTGATATTTTATATAAATTATATAATACATATTTGGGGTAGTTTTTGATATTTTACAAAGGATGTGTCATATATATTTACTGCCCTTTTTGATATTTTATTTACAGTATATAATATACATTTGGTGTAATTTTTGATATTATATGTACAGTATATTAAATATAATTACTGTAGTTTTTGACAGTTTATTTACAGTATATATAACACATATTTGGTGTACTTTTTGATATTTTATGTACTGTATGTATTATATATTTACTGTACTTTTTGATATATTATTTACAGTATATAAAATGTATTTGGTGTACTTTTAGTTAATATTATCTGTACAATATATGAAATATATTTACTGTACCTTTTGATATTTTATGTACAGTATATAAGATATATTTGGTGTCCTTTTTATATTTTATGTAAATTTGAAAATATATATTTGGTGTAGTTTTTGATATTTTACATAGGGTGTGTAGTATATATTTACTGTCCTTTTTGATATTTTATTTACGGTATATAATGTACATTTGGGGTTATTTTTGATATTTTATGTACAGTATATTAAATATAATTACTGTAGTATTGGATAGTTTATTTACAGTATATATAACACATATTTGGTGTACTTTTTGATATTTTATGTAGATTATGTAATATATATTTACTGAATTTTGATTCTTTATTTACATTATAGAAAATGTATTTGGTGTACTTTTAGTTAATATTATTTGTATAATATATGAAATATATTTACTGTACATTTTGATATTTTATGTACAGTATATAATATATATTTGGTGTCCTTTTGATATTTTATGTGAATTATATAATATATATTTGGTGTAGATTTTGATATTTTACAAAAGATGTGTCATATATATTTACTCTCCTTTTTGGTGTTTTATTTACAGTATATAATATACATTTGGTGTAATTTTTGATATTTTATGTACAGTATATTAAATATAATTACTGTAGTTTTTGATACTTTATTTACAGTATATATAACACTTATTTGGTGTACTTTTTGATATTTTATGTACTGTATGTAATATATATTTACTGAACTTTTTGATATATTATTTACAGTATATAAAATGTATTTGGTGTACTTTTAGTTAATATTATATGTACAATATATAAAATATATATACTGTACTTTTTGATATTTTATGTGCAGTATATAAGATATATTTGGTGTACTTTTGATATTTTATGTAAATTATATAATATATATTTGGGGTACTTTTGATATTTTACAGAGAGTGTAATATATATTTACTGTCTTTTTCATATTTTATTTAGAGTATATAATATACATTTGTTGTAATTTTTCATATTTTATGTACAGTATATTAAATATAATGACTGTAGTTTGTGATAGTTTATTTACAGTATATATAACACATATTTGGTATACTTTTTGATATTTTATGTACAGTATGTAATATATATTTACTGTACATTTGGAAATTTTATTTACAGTATATAAAATGTATTTGGTGTACTTTTAGTTAATATTATATGTACAATATATGAAACATATTTGCTGTACTTTTTGATATTTTTTGTACAGTATATTAGATATATTTGGTGGCCTTTTGATATTTCATGTAAATTATATAATATATATTTGGTGTAGTTTTTGATATTTTACAAAGGGTGTGTAATATATATTTACTGTACTTTTTTATATTTTATTTACAGTATATAATATACATTAGGTGTAATTTTTGATATTTTATGTACAGTATATTAAATATAATTACTGTAGTTTTTGACAGTTTATTTACAGTATATGTAACACATATTTGGAGTACTTTTTGATATTTTGTGTACATTATGTAATATATATTTACTGTGCTTTTTGATATTTTATTTACAGAATATAAAATGTATTTGGTGTAATTTTAGTTAATATTATTTGTACAATATATGAAATATATTGACTGTAACTTTTGATATTTTATGTACAGTGTATAAGTTGTATTTGGTGTCCTTTTGGTATTTTATGTAAATTATATAATATATATTTGGTGTAGTTTTTGATATTTTACATAGGGTGTGTCATATATATTTCCTGTTCTTTTTGATATTTTATTTACAGTATATAATATACATTTGGTGTAATTTGTGATATTTTATATACAGTATATTAAATATAATTACTGTAGTTTTTGATACTTTATTTACAGTATATGTAACACATATTTGGTGTACTTTTTGATATTTTATGTACAGTATGTAATATACATTTAGTGTAGTTTTTGATATTTTATTCACAGTATATGAAATGTATTTTGTGTACTTTAAGTTAATATTATATATACAATATATGAAATATATTTACTGTACATTATGATATTTTGTTTACAGTATATAAGATATATTTGGTGTCCTTTTGATATTTTATGTAAATTATATAATATATATTTGCTGTAGTTTTTGATATTTTACATAGGGTGTGTAATATATTTTTACTTTCCTTTTTGTCATATTATTTACAGTCTACAATATACATTTAGTGTAATTTTTGATATTTTATGTAAAGTATATTAAATATAATTACTGTAGATTTTGATAGTTTATTTACAGTATATCTAACACATATTTGGTGTACTTTTTGATATTTTATGTACAGCATGTAATATATATTTACTGTACTTTTTGAAATTTTATTTACAGTGTATAAAATGTATTTGGTGTAATTTTAGTTAATATTATATGTAAAATATATGAAACATATTTACTGTAATTTTGATATTTTATCTACAGTATATAAGATATATTTAGTGGAGTTTTGATATTTTATGTAAATTATATAATATATATTTTGTGTAGTTTTTGATATTTTACTTAGGGTGTTTATTATATATTTACTGAATTTTTGATATTTTATTTACAGTGTATAATATACATTTGGTGTAATTTTTGGTATTTTAAGAACAGTGTATTAAAAATAATTACTGTAGTTTTTCATAGTTTATTTACAGTATATATAACACATATTTGGTGTACTTTTTGATATTTTATGTAGAGTATGTAATATATATTTACTGAATTTTGGTATTTTATTTACAGTATATAAAATGTATTTGGTGTACTTTTAGTTAATATTATATGTACAATATATGAAATATATTTACTTTACTTTTTGATATTTTATGTACAGTATATAATATATATTTGGTGTACTTTTGATATTTTATGTAAATTATATAATATATATTTGGGGTACTTTTGATATTTTACATAGAGTGTAATATATATTTACTATCTTTTTCATATTTTATTTAGAGTATATAATATACATTTGGTGTAATTTTTGATATTTTATGCACAGTATATTAAATATAATTACTGTAGTTTGTGACAGTTTATTTACAGTATATATAACACATATTTGGTGTACTTTTTGATATTTTATGTACAGTATGTAATACATATTTACTGTTTTTTTTGAAATTTTTTTTACAGTATATAAAATGTATTTGGTGTACTTTTAGTTAATATTATATGTACAATATATGAAACATATTTACTGTACTTTTTGATATTTTATGTAAAGTATATAAGATATATTTGGTGGCATTTTGATATTTTATGTAAATTATATAATATATATTTGGTGTAGTTTCTGATATTTTACAAATGGTGTGTAATATATATTTACTGAAATTTTTGATATTTTATTTACAGTATATAATATACATTTGGTGTAATTTTTGATATTTTATGTACAGTATGTAATATACATTTACTGTACTTTTTGATATTTTATTTACAGTATATAAAATATATTTGGTGTACTTTTAGTTAATATTATGTGTACAATATATGAAATAGGTTTACTGTACTTTTTGATATTTTATGTGCAGTGTATAAGATATACTTGGTGTCCTTTTGAAATTTTATGTAAATTATATCATATATTTGGTGTAGTTTTTGATATTTTACATAGGGTGTGTCATATATATTTACTGTTCTTTTTGATATTTTATGTACACTATAATATATATATTTGCTGTCCTTTTTGTATTTTATGTAAATTATATAGCATATATTTTTTGTAGTTTTTGATAATTTACATAGAGTGTCATATATATTTACTGTCCTTTTTCATATTTTTTTTGGATTATATAATATACATTTGGGGTAATTTTTGATATTTTATCTACAGTATATTAAATATAATTACTGTAGTTTGTGATAGTTTATTTACAGTATATGTACCACATATTTGGTGTACTTTTTGATATTTTATGTACAGTATGTAATATATATTTACTGTATTTTTGATATTTTATTTACAGCATATAAAAGCTATTTGGTGTACTTTTAGTTAATATTATTTGTACAATATATGAAATATGTTTACTGTACTTTTTGATATTTTATGTACAGTGTATAAGATATATTTGGTGTCCTTTTGAAATTTTATGTAAATTATATCATATATTTGGTGTAGTTTTTGATATTTTACATAGGGTGTGTCATATATATTTACTGTTCTTTTTGATATTTTATTTACAGTATATAATATACATTTGGTATAATTTTTGATATTTTATGTACATTATATTAAATATAATTACTGCAGTTTTTGATAGTTTATTTACAGTATATATAACACATATTTGGTGTAGTTTTTGACATTTTATGTACTGTGTGTAATATATATTTACTGTAGTTTTTGATATTTTATTTACAGTATATAAAATGTATTTGGTGTACTTTTAGTTAATATTATATGTACAATATATGAAATATATTTACTGTGCTTTTTGATATTTTATCTACAGTATATAAGATATATTTGGTGTCCTTTTGATATTTTATGTAATTTATATAATATATATTTGGTGTAGTTTTTGATATTTTACATAGGGTGTGTAGTATATGTTTACTGTCCTTTTTGATATTTTATTTAAAGTATATAATATTCATTTGGTGTAATTTTTGATATTTTAAGTACAGTATATTAAATATAATTACTGTAGTATTTGATAGTTTATTTACAGTATATATAACACATATTTCGTGTACTTTTTGATATTTTACGTAGAGTATGTAATATATATTTACTGTATTTTGATATTTTATTTACAACATATAAAATGTATTTGGTGTACTTTTAGTTAATATTATATGTACAATATATGAAATATATTTACTGTTCATTTAGATATTTTATGTACAGTATATAATATATATTTGGTGTACTTTTGATATTTTATGTAAATTATATAATATATATTTTGTGTAGATTTTGATATTTTACATAGGGTGTGTCATATACATTTACTGTCCTTTTTGATATTTTATTTACAGCATATAATATACATTTGGTGTAATTTTTGATATTTTATGTACAGTATATTAAATATAATTACTGTATTTTTTGATAGTTTATTTACAGTATATATAACACATATTTGGTGTACTTTTTCATATTTTATGTACAGTATGTAATATATATTTACTGTAATTTTTGATATTTTATTTACAGCATAGAAAATGTATTTGGTGTACTTTCAGTTAATATTACATGTACAATATATGAAATATATTTACTGTACTATTTGATATTTTATGTACAGTATATAAGACATATTTGGTGTCCTTTTGATATTTTATGTAAATTATATTATATATATTTGTTGTAGTTTTTGATATTTTACATAGGTTGTGTCATATATATTTACTGTCCTTTTTGATATTTTATTTACAGTATATAATATACATTTGGTGTAATTTTTGATATTTTATATACAGTATATTAAATATAATTAATGTAGTTTTTGACAGTTTATTTACAGTATATATGACACATATTTGGTGTACTTTTTGATATCTTTACTACAGTATGTAATATATATTTACTATAATTTTTGAAATTTCAATTACAGTATATAAAATGTATTCGTTGTATTTTAGTTAATATTATATGTACATTATATGAAATATATTTACTCTACTTTTTGATATTTTATGTACACTATATAAGATATATTTGGTGCCCTTTTGATATTTTATGTAAATTATAAAATATATATTTGGTGTAGTTTTTGATGTTTTACATGGGGTGTGTCTTATATATTTACTGTCCTTTTTGATATTTTATGTACAGTATGTAATATATATTTACTTTATTTTGATATTTTTTTTACAGTATATAAAATGTATTTGGTGTACTTTTAGTTAATATTATATGTACAATATATGAAATATATTTACTGTTCTTTTTGATATTTTATGAACAGTATATAAGATATATTTTGTGTCATTTTGACATTTTATGGAAATTATATAATATATATTTGGTGTAGTTTTTGATATTTTACATAGTGTGTGAAGTATACATTTACTGTCTTTTTGATATTTTATTTACAGTTTATGATAGACATTTGGTGTAATTTTTGATATTTTATGTACAATATATTAAATATAACTACTGTAGTTTTTGATAGTTTATTTGCAGTATATATAACACATATTTGGTGTACTTTTTGTTATTTTATGTACAGTATGTAATATATATTTACTGTACTTTTTGATATTTTATTTACAGTATGTAAAATGTATTTGGTGTACTTTTAGTTAATATTATATGTACAATAAATGAAATATATTTACTGTACTTTTTGTTATTTTATGTACAGTATATAAGACATATTTGGTGTCCATTTGATATTTTGTGTAAATTATGTTACATATATTTGGTGTAGTTTTTGATATTTTACTTAGGGTGTGTCGTATGTATTTACTGTCCTTTTTGATATTTTATTTACAGTATATAATATACATTTGGTGTAATTTTGGATATTTTATGTACAGTATATTAAATATAATTACTGTAGTTTTTGATAGTTTATTTACAGTATATATAACACATATTTGGTGTAATTTTTGATATTTTATGTACAGTATGTAATATATAATTACTGTATTTTTGATATTTTCTTTACAGTATATAAAATGTATTTGGTGTACTTTTAGTTAATATTATGTGTACAATATATAAAACATATTTAGTGTACTTTTTGATATTTTATGTACAGTATATAAGATATATTTGGTGGCCTTTTGATATTTTTTGTAAATTATATAACATATTTGGTGTAGTTTTTGATATTTTACATAGGGTGTGTAATATATATTTACTGTAATTTTTGATTTTTTTTACAGTATATAATATACATTTGGTGTAATTTTTGATATTTTATGTACAGTATATTGAATATAATTACTGCAGGTTTCGATAGTTTATTTACAGTATATATAACACATATTTGGTGTACTTTTTGATATTTTACGTACAATATGTAATATATATTTCTGTTATTTTTGATATTTTATTTACAGTATATCAAATGTATTTGGTGTACTTTTAGTTAATATTATATGTACAATATATGTAATATATTTACTGTACTTTCTGATATTTTATGTACAGTATATAAGATATATTTGGTGTCCTTTTGATATTTTATGTAAATTATATAATATATATTTGGTGTAGTTTTTGATATTTTACATAGGGTGTGTCGTATATATTTACTGTCCTTTTTGATATTTAATTTACAGTATATAATATACATTTGGTGTAATTTTTGATATTTTATGTAGAGTATATTAAATATAATTACTGTGGTTTATGATAGTTTATTTACAGTATATATAACACATATTTGGTGTACTTTTTGATATTTTATGTAGAGTATGTAATATATATTTACTGTATTTTGATATTTTATTTACAGTTTATAAAATGTATTTGGTGTACTTTTAGTTAATATTATATGTACAATATATGAAATATATTTACTGTACTTTTTGATATTTTATGTACATTATATAATATTTATTTGGTGTCCTTTTGATATTTTATGTAAATTATATAATATATATTTGGTGTAGATTTTGATATTTTACATAGGGTGTGTAGTATATATTTACTGTCATTTTTAATATTTTATTTACAGTATATAATATACTTTTGGTGTAATTTTTGATATTTTATGTACAGTATATTAAATATAATTACTGTAGATTTTGATAGTTTATTTACAGTATATATAACACATATTTGGTGTACTTTTTGATATTTTATGTAGTGTATGTAATACATATTTACTCTACTTTTTCATATTTTATTTACAGTATATAAAATGTATTTGGTGCACTTTTAGTTAATATTAAATGTAAAATATATGAAATATAATTACTGTAGTTTTTGATAGTTTATTTACAGTATATATAACACATATTTGGTGTACTTCTTGATATTTTATGTACTGTATGTAATATATATTTACTGTACTTTTTGATATTTTATTTACAGTATATAAAATGTATTTGGTGTACTTTATTTAATATTATATGTACAATATATGAAATATATTTACTGTACTTTTTGATATTTTATGTACGGTGTATAAGATACATTTGGTGACCTTTTGATATTTATGTAAATTATATAATATATATTTGGTGTAGTTTTTGATATTTTACATAGGGTGTGTAGTATATATTTACTGTTCTTTCTGATATTTTATTTACTGTATATAATATACATTTGGTGAAATTTTTGATATTTTATGTACAGTATATTAAATATAATTTTTGTAGTTTTTGATAGTGTATTTACAGTATATATAACCCATATTTGGTGTACATTTTGATATTTTATGTACGGTGTATAAGATATATTTGGTGTCCTTTTGGTATTTTATGTAAATTATATAATATATATTTGGTGTAGTTTTTGATATTTTACATAGGGTGTGTAGTATATATTTACTGTCCTTTTTGTTATTTTATTTACAGTATATAATATACATTTGGTGTAATTTTTGACATTTTATGTACAGTATGTTTAATATAATTCCTGTAGTTTATGATAGTTTATTTACAGTATATATAACACATATTTGGTATACTTTTTGAAATTTTATGTAGAGTATGTAAAATATATTTACAGAATTTTGATATATTTTTAACAGTATATAAAATGAATTTGGTGTACTTTTAGTTAATATTATATATACAATATATGAAATACATTTACTGTACGTTTTGATATTTTAGGTACAGTATATAATATATATTTGGTGTATTTTGATATTTTATGTAAATTATATAATATATATTTGGTGTATCATTTGATATTTTACATAGAGTGTAATATATATTTACTGTCCTTTTTCATAATTTACTTAGAGTATATAATATACATTTGGTGTAATTTTTGATATTTTATGTACAGTATATTAAATATAATTTCTGTAGTTTTTAATAGTTTATTTACAGTATATATAACACATATTTGGTGTACTTTTTGATATTTTATGTACTGTATGTAATATATATTTACTGTATTTTTTGATATTTTTTTACAGTATATAAAATGTATTTGTTGTACTTTTAGTTAATATTATATGGACAATATATGACATATATTTACTGTACTTTTTGATATTTTATGTACAGTATATAAGATATATTTCGTGTCCTTTTGTTATTTTATGTAAATTATATAATATATATTTGGTGTAGTTTTTGATATTTTACATAGGGTGTGTAGTATATATTTACTGTCCTTTTTGATTTTTTATTTACAGTATATAATATACATTTGGTGTAATTTTTGATATTTTCTGTACAGTATATTAAATATAATTACTGTTGTTTTTGATAGTTTATTTACAGTATATATAACACATATTTGGTGTACTTTTTGATATTTTATGTAGTGTATGTAATATATATTTACTGTACTTTTTAATATTTTATTTACAGTATATAAAATGTATTTGGTGTACTTTTAGTTAATATTATATGTACAATATATGAAATATAATTACTGTAGTTTTTGATAGTTTATTTACAGTATATACAACACATATTTGGTGTCCTTTTTGATATTTTATGTACTGTATGTAATATATATTTACTGTAATTTTTGATATTTTATTTACAGTTTATAAAATGTATTTGGTGTACTTTATTTAATATTATATGTACAATATATGAAATATATTTACTGTACTATTTGATATTTTATGTACGGTGTATAAGATATATTTGGTGAACTTTTGATATTTCATGTAAATTATATAATATATATTTGGTGTAGATTTTGATATTTTACATAGGGTGTGTCATATATATTTACGGTCCTTTTTAATATTCTATTTACAGTATATAATGTACATTTGGTGTAATTTTTGATATTTTATGTACAGTATATTAAATATAATTACTGTAGTTTTTGATAGTTTATTTACAGTATATATAACTCATATTTGGTGTACTTTTTGATATTTTACGTACAGTATGTAATATTCATTTACAGTACTTTTTGATATTTTATTCACAGTATATAAAATGTATTTGGTGTACTTTTAGTTAATATTATATGTACAATATATGAATTATATTTACTGTACTTTTTGATATTTTATGTACAGTATATAAGATATATTTGGTGTCCTTTTCATATTTTATGTTAATTATATAACATAAATTTTGTGTAGTTTTTGATATTTTACATAGGGTGTGTACTATATATTTACTTTCCTTTTTGATATTTTATTTACAGTCTAAAATATACATTTGTTGTAATTTTTGATATTTTATGTACAGTATATTAAATACAATTACTGTACATTTTGATAGTTTATTTACAGTATATATAACACATATTTGGTGTACTATTTGATATTTTATGTACAGTATGTAATATATATTTACTGTACTTTTTGATATTTTATTTACAGTATATAAAATGTATTTGGTGTACTTTTAGTTAATATTACATGTAGAATATATGAAATATATTTACTGTATTTTTCGATATTTTATGTACAGTATATAATATATATTTGGTGTCCTTTTGTTATTTTTTGTAAATTATATAATATGTATTCGGTGTAGTTTTTGATAGTTTACATAGGGTGTGTAGTATATATTTACTGTCTTTTTGATATTTTATTTACTGTATATAATATACATTTGGTGTAATTTTTGATATTTTATGTACAGTATATTAAATATAATTACTGTAATTTTTGATAGTTTATTTACAGTATATATAACACATATTTGCTGTACTTTTTGATATTTTATGTAGTGTATGTAATATATATTTACTGTACTTTTTGATATTTTATTTACAGTATATAAAATGTATTTGGTGTACTTTTAGTTAATATTATATGTACAATATATGAAATATAATTACTGTAGTTTTTGATAGTTTATTTACAGTATATATAACACATATTTGGTGTGCTTCTTGATATTTTATGTACTGTATGTAATATTTATTTACTGTACTTTTTGATATTTTATTTACAGTATATAAAATGCATTTGGTGTACTTTATTTAATATTATATGTACAATATATGAAATCTATTTACTGTACATTTGATATTTTATGTACGGTGTATAAGATATATTTGGTGACCTTTTGATATTTTATGTAAATTATATAATATATATTTCGTGTAGTTTTTGATATTTTACATAGGGTGTGTACTATATATTTACTGTCTTTTTGATATTTTATTTACGGTATATAATATACATTTGGTGTAATTTTTGATATTTTATGTACAGTATATTAAATATAATTACTGTAGTTTATGATAGTTTATTTACAGTATATATAACACATATTTGGTGTACTATTTTATATTTTATGTACAGTATTTAATATATATTTACCTTATTTTGATACTTTATTTACAGTATATAAAATGTATTTTGTGTACTTTTAGTTAATATTGTATGTACAATATATGAAATATATTTACTGTACATTTTGATATTTTATGTACTGTATATAATATATATTTGGTGTACATTTGATATTTTATGTAAATTATATAATATATATTTGGTGTAGACTTTGATATATTACATAGGGTGTGTCATATATATTTACTGTCCTTTTTAATATTTTATTTACAGTATATAATGTACATTTGGTATAATTTTTGTTATTTTATATACAGTATATTAAATATAATTACTGTGTTTTTTGATAGTTTATTTACAGTATATATAACACATATTTGGTGTACTTTTTGATATTTTATGTACAGTATGTAATATACATTTACAGTACCTTTGATATTTTATTCACAGTATATAAAATGTATTTGGTGTACTTTTAGTTAATATTATATGTACAATATATGAATTATATTTACTGTACTTTTTGATATTTTATGTACCGTATATAAGATATATTTGGTGTCCTTTTCATATTTTATGTTAATTATATAACATAAATTTTGTGTAGTTTTTGATATTTTACATAGGGTGTGTACTATATATTTACTTTCCTTTTTGATATTTTATTTACAGTCTAAAATATACATTTGGTGTAATTTTTGATATTTTATGTATAGTATATTAAATATAATAACTGTAGATTTTGATAGTTTATTTACTATATATATAACACATATTTGGTGTACTATTTGATATTTAATGTACAGTATGTAATATATATTTACTGTACTTTTTGATTTTTTATTTACAGTATATAAAATGTATTTGGTGTACTTTTAGTTAATATTATATGTACAATATATGAAATATAATTACTGTAGTTTTTGATAGTTTATTTACAGTATATATAACACATATTTGGTGTACTTTTGATATTTTATATAGTGTATGTAATATATATTTACTGTACTTTTTAGTATTTTATTTACTGTATATAAAATGTGTTTGGTGTACTTTTAGTTAATATTATATGTACAATATATGAAATATAATTACTGTAGTTTTTGATAGTTTATTTACAGTATATATAACACATATTTGGTGTATTTCTTGATATTTTATGTACTGTATGTAATACATATTTACTGTACTTTTTGATATTTTATTTACAGTATATAAAATGTATTTGGTGTACTTTAGTTAATATTATACGTACAATATATGAAATATATTTACTGAACTTTTTGATATTTTATGTACGGTGTATAAGATATATTTGGTGACCTTTTGATATTTTATGTAAATTATATAATATATATTTGGTGTAGATTTTGATATTTTACATAGGGTGTGTAGTATATATTTACTCTCCTTTTTGATATTTTATTTACAGTATATAATATACATTTGGTGTAATTTTTGATATTTTCTGTACAGTATATTAAATATAATTACTGTAGTTTATGATAGTTTATTTACAGTATATATAACACATATTTGGTGTACTTCTTGATATTTGATGTACTGTATGTAATATATATTTACTGTACTTTTTGATATTTTATTCACAGTATATAAAATGTATTTGGGTTACTTTATTTAATATTATAAGTACAATATATGAAATATATTTACTGTACTTTTTGATATTTTATGTACGGTGTATAAGATATATTTGGTGACCTTTTGATATTTTATGTAAATTATATAATATATATTTGGTGTAGTTTTTGATATTTTACATAGGGTGTGTACTATATATTTACTTTCCTTTTTGATATTTTATTTGCAGTATATAATATTCATTTGGTGTCATTATTGATATTTTATGTACAGTATATTAAATATAATTACTGTAGTTTGTTATATTTTATTTACAGTATATGTAACACGTATTTGGTGTACTTTTTGATATTTTATGTACAGTATGTAATATACAATTACAGTACTTTTTGATATTTTATTCACAGTATATAAAATGTATTTGGTGTACTTTTAGTTAATATTATATGTACAATATATGAAATATATTTACTGTACTTTTTGATATTTTATGTACAGTATATAAGATATATTTGGTGTCCTTTTCATATTTTATGTTAATTATATAATATAAATTTGGTGTAATTTTTCATATTTTACATAGGGTGTGTACTATATATTTACTTTCCTTTTTGATATTTTATTTACAGTCTAAAATATATGTTTGGTGTAATTTTTGATATTTTAAGTACAGTATATTAAATATAATTACTGTAGATTTTGATAGTTTATTTACAGTATATATAACACATATTTGGTGTACTATTTGATATTTTATGTACAGTATGTAATATATATTTACTGTACTTTTTGATATTTTATTTACAGTATATAAAATGTATTTGGTGTACTTTTAGTTAATATTACATGTACAATATATGAAATATATTTACTGTACTTTTTGATATTTTATGTACAGTATATAAGATATATTTGGTGTCCTTTTGATATTTTATGTAAATTATATAATATATATTTGGTGTAGTTTTTCATATTTTACATAGGTTGTGTCAGGTACATTTACTGTCTTTTTGATATTTTATTTTCAGTATATAATATACATTTGGTGTCATTATTGATATTTTATGTACAGTATATTAAATATATTTACTGTAGATTTTGATAGTTTATTTAGAGTATATAAAACACATATTTGGTGTAATTTTTGATATATTATGTACAGCATGTATTATATATTTACCGTACAGTTTGATATTTTATTTACAGTATATAAAATGTATTTGGTGTTCTTTTCGTTAATATTATATGTACAATATATGAAATGTATTTACTGTACATTTTGATATTTTATGTACAGTGTGAAAGATATATTTGGTGTCCTTTTGATATTTTATGTAAATTATATAATATATATTTGGTGTAGTTTTTGATATTTTACATAGGGTGTGTAATATGTATTTACTGTACTTTTTGATAATTTATTTACAGTATATACTATACATTTGGTGTAATTTTTGATATTTTATGTACAGTATGTTAAATATAAGTACTGTAGTTTTGATAGTTTATTAACAGTATATATAACACATATTTGGTTTACTTTTTGATATTTTACATACATTATGTAATATATATTTACTGTATTTTTGATATTTTATTTACACTATTTAAAATGTATTTGGTGTACTTTTAGTTAATTTGTACAATATATTAAATATATTTACTGTACTTTTTGATATTTTATGTACATTATATAAGATATATTTGTTGTCCTTTTGATATATTATGTAAATTATATAATATATATTTGGTGTAGTTTTTGATATTTTACATAGAGTGTGTCATATACATTTACAGTCCTTTTTGATATTTTATTTACAGTATATAATATACATTTGGTGTAATTTTTATATTTTATGTACAGTATATTAAATATAATTACTGTAGTTTTTGATAGTTTATTTACAGTATATATAACAAATTCTTGGTGTACTTTTTGATATCTTTAGTACAGTGTGTAATATACATTTAGTGTACTTTTTGATATCTCATTTACAGTATATAAAATGTATTTGGTGTACTTTTAGTTAATATTATATGTACATTATATGAAATATATTTACTGTACTTTTTGATGTTTTATGTACAGTATATAAGATATATTTGGTCTCCTTTTGATATTTTTTGTAAATTATATAGTATATATTTGGTGTAGTTTTTGATATTTTACATAGGGTGTGTAGTATATATTTACTGTCCTATTTGATATTTTATTTAGAGTTCATAATATACATTTGGTGCAATTTTTGATATTTTATGTACAGTATATTAAATATAATTTCTGTAGTTGTGATTGTTTATTTACAGTATATATAACACACATTTGTTGTACTACTTGATATTTTATGTACAGTATGTAATATACATTTACAGTACATTTTGATATTTTATTTACAGTATATAAAATGTATTTGTGTACTTTTAGTTAATATTATATATTCAATATATGAAATATATTTACTGTACTTTTTGATATTTTATGTACAGTATATAAGGTATATTTGGTGTCCTTTTGATATTTTATGTAAATTATATCATATATTTGGTTTAGTTTTTGATAATTCACATAGGGTGTGTAGTAAATATTTACTGTCCTTTTAGATATTTTATTTACAATTTATAATATACATTTGGTGTAATTTTTGATATTTTATGTACATTATATTAAATATAATTGCTGTAGATTTTGATAGTTTATTTACAGAATATATAACTCATATTTGGTGTACTTTTTGATATTTTATGTGCAGTATGTAATATATATTTACTGTACTTTTTGATATTTTATTTACAGTATAAAAATGTATTTGGAGTACTTTTAGTTAATATTATATGTACAATATTTGAAATATATTTACTGTACTTTTTGATATTTTATGTACAGTATATAAGATATATTTGGTGTCCTTTTGATATTTTATGTAAATTATATAATATATATATGGTGTAGTTTTTGATATTTTACATAGTGTGTGTAATACATATTTACTGTCATTTTCATATTTTTTTTACAATATATAATATACATTTGGTGTAATTTTTGATATTTTATGTACAGTATATTAAATATAATTACTGTAGTTTTTCATAGTTTATTTACAGTATATGTAACACATATTCGGTGTACTTTTTGATATTTTACGTACTGTATGTAATATATATTTACTGTACTTTTTGATATTTTATTTACAGTATATAAAATGTATTTGGTGTACTTTTAGTTAATATTATATATACAATATATGAAATATATTTACTGTACTTTTTGATATTTTATGTGCAGTGTATAAGATATATTTGGTGTCGTTTTGATAATTTATGTAAATTATATAATATATATTTGGTGTAGTTTTTGATATTTTACATAGGGTGTGTAGTATATATTTACTGTCCTTTTTGATATTTTATTTACACTATATAATATACATTTGGTGTAATTTTTGATATTTTATGTACAGTATATTAAATATAATTACAGTACTTTATGATAGTTTATTCACAGTATATATAACACATATTTGTTGTACTATTTGATATTTTATGTACAGTATGTACTATATATTTACTGTACTTTTTGATATTTTATGTAGTGTATGTAATATATATTTACTGTACATTTTGATATTTTATTTACAGTATATAAAATGTGTTTGGTGTACTTTTAGTTAATATTATATGTACAATATATGAAATATAATTACAGTAGTTTTTGATAGTTAACTTACGGTATATATAACACATATTTGGTGTACTTCTTGATATTTTATGTACTCTATGTAATGTATATTTACTGTATTTTTGATATTTTATTTACAGTATATAAAATGTATTTGCTGTACTTTATTTAATATTATATGTACAATATATGAAATATATTTACTGTACTTTTTGATATTTTATGTAAGGTGTATAAGATATATTTGGTGACCTTTTGATATTTTATGTAAATTATATAATATATATTTGGTGTAGTTTTTGATATTTTACATAGGTTGTTTAGTATATATTTACTGTTCTTTTTGATATTTTATTTACAGTATATAATATACATTTGGTGTAATCTTTGATATTTTATGTACAGTATATTAAATATAATTACTGTAGTTTATGATAGTTTATTTACAGTATATATAACACATATTTGGTGTACTTTTTGATATTTTATGTAGAGTATGTAATATATATTTACTGTATTTTGATATTTTATTTACAGTATATAAAATGTATTTTGCGTACTTTTAGTTAATATTATATGTTCAATATATGAAATATATTTACTGTACTTTTTGATATTTTATGTAAAGTATATCATATATATTTGGTGTACTTTTGATATTTTATGAAAATTATGTAATATATATTCGGTGTAGATTTTAATATTTTACATAGGGTGTGTCATATATATTTACTGTCCTTTTTAATATTTTATTTACTGTATATAATGTACATTTGGTGTAATTTTTGATATTTTATGTACAGTATATTAAATATACTTACTGTAGATTTTGATTGTTTATTTACAGTATATATAACACATATTTGGTGTACTATTTGATATTTTATGTACGGTATGTAATATATATTTACTGTACTTTTTGATATTTTATTTACAGTATATAAAATGTATTTGGTGTACTTTTAATTAATATCACATGTAGAATATATGAAATATATTTACTGTATTTTTCGATATTTTATGTACAGTATATAATATATATTTGGTGTCCTTTTTTTATTTAATATAAATTATATAATATGTATTTGGTGTAGTTTTTGATATTTTAGATAGTGTGTGTAGTATATATTTACTGTACTTTTTGATATTTTATTTACAGTATATAATATACATTTGGTGTACTTTTTTATATTTTATGTACAGTATATTAAATATAATTACTGTAGTTTTTGATAGTTTATTTACAGTATATATAACACATATTTGGTGTACTTTTTGATATTTTATGTAGTGTATGTAATATATATTTACTGTACTTTTTGATGTTTTATTTACATTATATAAAATGTGTTTGGTGTACTTTCAGTTAATATTATACGTACAATATATGAAATATAATTACTGTAGTTTTTGATAGTGAATTTACGGTATATATAACACATATTTGGTGTACTTTTGATATTTTATGTACTGTATGTAATATATATTTACTGTATTTTTGATATTTTATTTACAGTATATAAAATGTATTTGGTGTACTTTATTTAATATTATATGTACAATATATGAAATATATTTACTGTACTTTTTGATATTTTATGTAAGGTGTAGAAGATATATTTGGTGACCTTTTGATATTTTATGTAAATTATATAATATATATTTGGTGTAGATTTTGATATTGTACATAGGGTGTGTCATATATATTTACTGTCCTTTTTAATATTTTTTTACACTATATAATGTACATTTGTTGTAATTTTTGATATTTTATGTACAGTATATTAAATATAATTACTGTAGTTTTTGATGGTTTATTTACAGTATATATAACACATATTTGGTGTACTTTTTGATATTTTATGTACAGTATGTAATATACATTTACAGTACTTTTAGTATTTTATTCACAGTACATAAAATGTATTTGGTGTACTTTTAGTTAATATTAAATGTACAATATATGAATTATATTTACTGTACTTTTTCATATTTCATGTACAGTATATAAGATATATTTGGTGTCCTTTTCATATTTTATGTTAATTATATAACATAAATTTGGTGTAGTTTTTGATATTTTACATAGGGTGTGTACTATATATTTACTTTCCTTTTTGATATTTTATTTACAGTCTAAAATATGCATTTGGTGTAATTTTTGATATTTTATGTACAGTATATTAAATATAAATACTGTAGATTTTGATAGTTTATTTACAGTATATATAACACATATTTGGTGTACTATTTGATATTTTATGTACAGTATGTAATATATATTTACTGAACTTTTTGATATTTTATTTACAGTATATAAAATGTATTTGGTGTACTTTTAGTTAATATTACATGTAGAATATATGAAATATATTTACTGTACTTTTCGATATTTTATGTACAGTATATAATATATATTTGGTGTCCTTTTGTTATTTTATGTAAATTATATAATACGTATTTGGTGTAGTTTTTGATATTTTACATAGGGTGTGTAGAATATATTTACTGTACTTTTTGATATTTTATTTACAGTATATAATATACATTTGGTGTAATTTTTGATACTTTATGTACAGTATATTAAATATAATTACTGTAGTTTTTGATAGTTTATTTACAGTATCTATAACACATATTTGGTGTACTTTTTGATATTTTATGTAGTGTATGTAATATATATATACTGTACTTTTTGATATTTTATTTACAGTATATAAAATGTATTTGGTGTACTTTTAGTTAATATTATATGTACAATATATGAAATATATTTACTGTACTTTTCGATATTTTATGTACAGTATATAATGTATATTTGGTGTACTTTTGATATTTTATGTAAATTATATAATGTATATTTGGTGTAGATTTTGATATTTTACATAGGGTGTGTCATATATATTTACTGTCCTTTTTAATATTTTATTTACAGTATATAATGTACATTTGGTGTAATTTTTGATATTTCATGTACAGTATATTAAATATAATTACTGTAGTTTTTGATAGTTTACTGTATATATAACACATATTTGGTGTACTTCTTGATATTTTATGTACTGTGTGTAATATATATTTACTGTACTTTGTGATATTTTATTTACAGTATATAAAATGTATTTGGTGTACTTTTAGTTAATATTACATGTAGAATATATGAAATATATTTACAGTACTTTTCGATATTTTATGAACAGTATATAATATATATTTGGTGTCCTTTTGGTATTTTATGTAAATTATATAATATATATTTGCTGTACTTTTTGATATTTTACATAGGGTGTGTAGTTTATATTTACTGTCCATTTTGATATTTTATTTACAGTATATAATATACATTTGGTGTAATTTTTGATATTTTATGTACAGTATATTAAATATAATTACTGTAGTTTTTGATAGTTTATTTACAGTATATATAAAACATATTTGGTGTACTTTTTGATATTTTATGTAGTTTATATAATATATATTTACTGTGCTTTTGATATTTTATTTACAGTATATAAAATGTATTTGGTGTTCTTTTAGTTAATATTATATGTACAATATATTAATTATAATTACTGTAGTTTTTGATAGTTTATTTACAGTATATATAACACATATTTGGTGTACTACTTGATATTTTATGTACTGTATGTAATATATATTTACTGTACTTTTTGATATTTTATTTACAGTATATAAAATGTATTTGGTGTACTTTAGTTAATATTATATGTACAATATATGAAATATATTTAATGTACTTTTTGATATTTTATGTACAGTATATAATCTATATTTGGTGTCCTTTTGATATTTTATGTAAATTATATAATATACATTTGGTGTAGTTTTTGATATTTTACATAGGGTTTGTAATATATATTTACTGTACTTTTTGATAATTTAATTACAGTATATAATATACATTTGGTGTAATTTTTGATATTTTATGTACAGTATATTAAATATAATTAGTGTAGCTTTTGATAGTTTATTTACAGTGTATAAAACACATATTTGGTGTACTTTTTGATATTTCATGTAGTGTCTGTAATATATATTTACTGTATTTTGATATTTTCTTTACAGTATATAAAATGTATTTGGTTTACTTTTAGTTAATATTATATGTACAATATATGAAATACATTTACTGTAAATTTTGATATTTTATGTACAGTATATAATATATAATTGGTGTACTTTTGATATTTTATGTAAATTATATAATATATATTAGGTGTAGATTTTGATATTTTACATAGGTTGTGTCATATATATTTACTGTCTTTTTGATATTTTATTTACAGTATATAATATTCATTTGGTGTAATTTTTTATATTTTATGTACAGTATACTAAATATAATTACTGTAGTTTTTTATAGTCTATTTACAGTATATATAACACATATTTGGTGTACTTTTCGATATTTTATGTACAGTATGTAGTACCTATTTACTGTACTTTTTGATATTTTATTTACCCTATATAAAATGTATTTGGTGAACTTAGTTAATATTATATGTACAATATATGAAATATATTTACTGTACATTTTGATATTTTATGTACAGTATATAAGATATATTTGGTGTTCTTTTGATATTTTATGTAAATTATATAATATATATTTGGTGTAGATTATGATATTTTACATATGGTGTGAAATATATATTTACTGTATTTTTGATATTTTATTTACATTAAATAATATACATTTGGTGTAATTTTTGATATTTTATGTACAGTATATTAAATATAATTACTGTAGTATTTGATAGTTTATTTACAGTATATATAACACATATTTGCTGTACTTTTTGATATTTTAGGTACAGTATGTAATATATATTAACTCTAATTTTTGATACTTTATTAACAGTATTTAAAATGCATTTGGTGTACTTTTAGTTAATATTATATGTACCATATATGAAATATATTTACTGTACATTTTGATATTTTATGTACAGTATAAAAGATATATTTGGTGTCCTTTTGATATTTTATGTAAATTATATAACATATATTGGGTGTAGTTTGTGTTATTTTACATAGTGTGGGTAATATATATTTACTGTCCTTTTTGATATTTTATTTACAGTATATAATATACATTTGGTGTAATTTTTGATATTTCATGTACAGTATATTAAATATAATTTCTGTAGTTTTTGATAGTTTATTTACAGTATATATAACACATATTTGGTGTACTTTTTGATATTTTATGTACAGCATGTAATATGTATTTACTGTATATTTTGATATTTTATTTACAGTATATAAAATGTATTTGGTGTACTTTTAGTTAATATTATATGTACAATATATGAATTATGTTTACTGTACTTTTTGATATTTTATGTACCGTATATAAGATATATTTGGTGTCCTTTTCATATTTTATGTTAATTATATAACATAAATTTGGTGTAGTTTTTGATATTTTACATAGGGTGTGTACTATATATTTACTTTCCTGTTTGATATTTTATTTACAGTCTAAAATACACATTTGGTGTAATTTTTGATATTTTATGTACAGTATATTAAATATAATTAATGTAGATTTTGATAGTTTATTTACAGTATATATAACACATATTTGGTGTAATTATTTATATTTTATATACTGTATTTAATATATATTTACAGTATTTTTGATATTTTATTTACAGTAAAGAAATTGTATTTGGTGTACTTTTAGTTAATATTATATATACAATATATGAAATATATTTACTGTACTTTTTGATATTTTATTTCCAGTATATAATATATATTTGGTGTAATTCTGATATTTTATGTAGATTATATAATATATATTTGGTGTATTTTTTGATATTTTACATAGTGTGCATAATATAGATTTACTGTCATTTTTCATATTTTATTTAGGGTATATGATATACATTTGGTGTAATTTTTGATATTTTATATACAGTATATTAAATGTAATTACTGTAGTTTTTGATAGTTTATTTACAGTATTTATAACACATATTTGGTGTACTTTTTGATATTTTCTCTACAGTATTTAATATATATTTAATGTACTTTTTGATATTTTATTTACACTATATAAAATGTATTTGGTGTACTTTTAGTTAATATTATATATACAATATATGAAATATATTTACTGTACTTGTTGATATTTTATGTGCAGTATATAAGATATATTTGGTGTCCTTTTTATATGTTATGTAAATTATATAATATATATTTGGTGTAGTTTTTGATATTTTACATAGGGTGTGTCATATATATTAACTGTCCTTTTTGATATTTTATTTACATTATATAATATACATTTGGTGTAATTTTTCATATGTTATGTACAGTATATTAAATATAATTACTGCAGTTTTTGATAGTTTATTTACAGTATATATAACACATATTTGGTGTACTTTTTGATATTTTATGTACAGTATGTAATGTATATTTACTGTACATTTTGATGTATTATTTACACTATATAAAATGTATTTGGTGTACTTTTAGTTAATATTATATGTACAATATATGAAATATATTTACTGTACTTTTTGATATTTTATGTACAGTATATAGGATATATTTGGTGTACTTTTGATATTTTATGTAAATTATATAATATATATTTGGTGTAGTTTTTGATATTTTACATAGTGTGTAATATATATTTACTGTACTTTTTCATATTTTATTTACAGTATATAATATACATTTGGTGTAATTTTTGATATTTAATGTACAGTATATTAAACATAATTACTGTAGTTTTTATAGTTTATTAACAGTATATATAACACATATTTGGTGTAATTTTGATATATTATGTACAGTATGTAATGTATATTTACTGAAATTTTTGATATTTTATTTACACTATATACTATGTATTTGGTGTACTTTTAGTTAATATTATATGTACAATATATAAAATATATTTACTGTACTTTTTGATATTTTATGTACAGTATATAAGATATATTTGGTGTCCTTTTGATATTTTATGAAAATTATATAATATATATTTGGTGTAGTTTTTGACAATTTACAAAGGGTGTAGTATATGTTTACTGTCCTTTTTCATATTTTATTTAGAGTATATAATATACATTTGGTGGAATTTTTGATATTTTATGTACAGTATATTAAATATAATTACTGTAGTTTTTCATAGTTTATTTACAGTATATAAAAGACATATTTGGTGTACTTTTTGATATTTTATGTACAATATGTAATATATATTTACGGAACTTTTTGAAATTTTATTTACAGTATATAAAATGTATTTGCTGTACTTTTAGTTAATATTATATCTACAATATATGAAACATATTTACTGTACTTTTTGATATTTTATGTACAGTATATAAGATATATTTTGTGTCCTTTTGATATTTTATGTAAATTATATAATATATATTTGGTGTAGTTTGTGATATTTTACATACGGTGTGTAATATATGTTTACTGTACTTTTTGGTATTTTATTTACAGTAAATAATATACATTTGGTGTAATTTTTGATATTTTAAGTACAGTATATTAAACATAATTACTGTTGTTTTTGATAGTTTATTTACAGTATATATAACACATATTTGGTGTACTTTTTGATATTTTATGTACAGTATGTAATATATATTCACTGTAATTTTTGATATTTTATTTGCACTATATAAAATGTATTTGGTGTACTATTAGTTAATATTATATGTACAATATATGAAATAAATTTACTGTAGATTTTGATATTTTATGTAGAGTATATAAGATATATTTGGTGTCCTTTTGATATTTTTTGTAAATTATATAATGTATATTTGGTGTAGATTGTGATATTTTACATATGGTGTGTAATATATATTTACTGTAATTTTTGATATTTTATTTATACTATATAAAATGTATTTGGTGTACTTTTAGTTAATATTATATGTACAATATATGGAATATATTTACTGTACTTTTTGATAATTTATGTACAGTATATAAGATATATTTGGTGTCCTTTTGATATTTTATGTAAATTATATAATATATATTTGGTGTAGATTGTGATATTTTACATATGGTGTGTAATATATATTTACTGTCCTTTTTGATATTTTATTTACAGTATATAATATACATTTGGTGTAATTTTTGATATTTTATGTACAGTATATTAAATATAATTACTGTAGTTTTTGATAGTTTATTTACAGTATATATAACACATATTTGGTGTACTTTTTGATATTTTATGTACAGTATGTAATACATATTTACTGTACTTTTTGATATTTAATTTACACTATATAAAGTGTATTTGGTGTACTTTTAGTTAATATTATATGTACAATATATGAAATATATTTACTGTACTTTTTTATATTTTATGTACAGTATATAACATATACTTGGTGTCCTTTTGATATTTTATATAAATTATATAATATATCTTTGGTGTAGTTTGTGATATTTTACATAGGGTGTGTAATATATATTTACTGTATTTTTGATATTTTATTTACAGTAAATAATATACATTTGGTGTAATTTTTGATATTTTATGTACAGTATATTAAATATAATTACTGTAGTTTTTGATAGTTTATTTACAGTATACATAACACATATTTGGTGTACTTTTTGATATTTTATGTACAGTATGTAATATATATACACTGTAATTTTTGATATTTTATTTACACTATATAAAATGTATTTGGTGTGCTTTTAGTTAATATTATATGTACAATATATGAAATATATTTACTGTACTTTTTGATATTTTATGTACAGTATATAAGATATATTTGGTGTCCTTTTGATATTTTATGTAAATTATATAATATATATTTGGTGTAGATTGTGATATTTAACATATGGTGTGTAATATATATTTACTGTAATTTTTCATATTTTGTTTACACTATATAAAATGTATTTGCTGTACTTTTAGTTAATATTATATGTACAATATATGAAATATATTTACTGTAGTTTTTGATATTTTATGTACAGTATATAAGATATATTTGGTGTCCTTTTGATATTTTATGTAAATTATATAACATATATTTGGTGTAGTTTGTGATATTTTACATATGGCGTGTAATATATATTTACTGTACTTTTTGATATTTTATTTACAGTAAATAATATACATTTGGTGTAATTTTTGATATTTTATGTGCAGTATATTAAATATAATTACTGTAGTTTTTGATAGTTTATTTACAGCATATATAACACATATTTGTTGTACTTTTTGATATTTTATGTACAGTATGTAATATATATTTACTGTATTTTTGATATTGATTTATAGTATATAAAATGTATTTGGTGTACTTTTAGTTCATATTATATATACAATGTAGGAAATATATTTACTGTACTTTTTGATATTTTACGTAGAGTATATAATATATATTTGGTGTACTTTGATATTTTATGTAAATTATATAATATATATTTGGTGTAGTTTTTGATATTTCACATAGAGTGCATAATATATATTTACTGTCCTTTTCCATATTTTATTTAGAGTATATAATATACATATGGTGTAATTTTTGATATTTTATTTACAGTAAATAATATACATTTGGTGTAATTTTTGATATTTTATGTACAGTATATTAAATATAATTACTGCAGTTTTTGATAGTTTATTTACAATATATAACACATATTTGGTGTACTTTTTGATATTTTATGTACAGTATGTAATATATATTTACTGAAATTTTGATATTTTATTTACAGTATATAAAATGTATTTGGTGTACTTTTAGATAATATTATAAGTACAATATATGAAATATATTTACTGTACATTTTGATATTTTTTGTACAGTATATAAGGTATATTTGGTGTCCTTTTGATATTTTATGTAAATTATATAATATATATTTGGTGTAGTTTGTGATATTTTACATAGGGTGTGTAATATATACTTACTGTACTTTTTCGTATTTTATTTACAGTAAATAATATACATTTGGTGTAATTTTTGATATTATATTTAAAGTATATCAAATATAATTACTGTAGTTTTTCATAGTTTATTTACAGTATACATAACACATATTGGGTGTACTTTTTGATATTTTATGTACAGTATGATATATATATACACTGTAATTTTTGATATTTTATTTACACTATATAAAATGTATTTGGTTTGCTTTTAGTTAATATTATATGTACAATATATGAAATATATTTACTGTACATTTTGATATTTTATGTACAGTATATAAGATATATTTTGTGTCCTTTTGATATTTTATGTAAATTATATAATATATATTTGGTGTAGATTGTGATATATTACATATCGTGTGTAATATATATTTACTGTAATTTTTCATATTTTATTTACACTATATAAAATGTATTTGCTGTACTTTTAGTTAATATTATATGTAGAATATATGAAATATATTTACTGTACTTTTTGATATTTTATGTACAGTATGTAAGATATATTTGGTGTCCTTTTGATATTTTATGTAAATTATATAATATATATTTGGTGTAGATTGTGATATTTTACATATGGCGTGTAATATATATTTACCGTACTTTTTGATATTTTATTTACAGTAAATAATACACATTTGGTGTAATTTTTGATATTCTATGTACAGTATATTAAATATAATTACTGTAGTTTTTGATAGATTATTTACAGTATATATAACACATATTTGTTGTAATTTTTGATATTTTATGTACAGTATGTTATATATTTACTGTACTTTTTGATATTGATTTACAGTATAGAAAATGTATTTGGTGTACTTTTAGTTAATATTATATGTACAATATATGAAATATATTTACTGTACTTTTTGATATTTTATGTAGAGTATGTAATATTTATTTGGTGTACCTTTGATATTTTATGTAAAGTATATAATATATATTTGGTGTAGTTTGTGATATTTTACATAGAGTGCATAATATATATTTACTGTCCTTTTTCATATTTTATTTAGAGTATATAACATACATTTGGTGTAATTTTTGATATTTTATGTACAGTATATTAAATGTAATTACTGTAGTTTTTGATAGTTTATTTACAGTGTATGTGACACATATTTGGTGTACTTTGTGATATTTTATGTACAGTATGTAATATATATTCACTGTAATTTTTGATATTTTATTTACACTATATAAAATGTATTTGGTGTACTTTTAGTTAATATTATATGTACAATATATGAAATACATTTACTGTACATTTTGATATTTTATGTACAGTATATAAGGTATATTTGGTGTCCTTTTGGTATTTTATGTAAATTATATAATACATATTTGGTGTAGTTTGTGATATTTTACATAGGGTGTGTAATATATGTTTACTGTAATTTTTGCTATTTTATTTACAGTAAATAATATACATTTGGTGTAATTTTTGATATTTTATGTACAGTATATTAAATATAATTACTGTAGTTTTTGATAGTTTATTTACAGTATATATAACACATATTTGGTGTACTTTTTGATATTTTATGTACAGTATGTAATATATATTCACTGTAATTTTTGATATTTTATTTACACTATATTAAATGTATTTGGTGTTCTTTTACTTAATATTATATGTACAATATATGAAATATATTTACTGTACATTTTGAAATTTTATGGACAGTATATAAGATATATTTGGTGTCCTTTTGATATTTTATGTAAATTATATAATATATACTTGGTGTAGATTGTGATAGTTTACATGTGGTGTGTAATATATATTTACTGTACATTTTGATATTTTATTTACACTATATAAAATGTATTTGGTGTAATTTTAGTTAATATTATATGTACAATATATGAAATATATTTACTGTACATTTTGATATTTTATGTACAGTATATAAGATATATTTGGTGACCTTTTGATATTTTATGTCAATTATATTATATAAATTAGGTGTAGATTGTGATATTTTACATATGGGGTGTCATATATATTTACTGTACTTTTTGATATTTTATTTACAGTAAATAATATACATTTGGTGTAATTTTTGATATTGTATGTACAGTATATTAAATATAATTACTGTAGTTTTTGATAGTTTATTTACAGTATATATAACACATATTTGATGTACTTTTTGATATTTTATGTACAGTATGTAATATATATTTACTGTACTTTATGATATTTTATTTACAGTATATAAAATGTATTTGGTGTACTTTTAGTTAATATTATATGTACAATATATGAAATATATTTACTGTATTTTTGATATTTTATGTACAGTATATAAGATGTATTTGTTGTCCTTTTGATATTTTATGTAAATTATATACTATATATTTGGTGTAGTTTTTGATATTTTACATAGGGTGTGTAATATATATATACCGTCATTTTTGATATTTTCTTTACACTATATAATATACATTTGGTGTAATTTTTGATATTTTATGTACAGTATATTAAATATAATCACTGTAGTTTTTGATAGTTTATTTACAATATATATAACACATATTTGGTGTACATTTTGATACTTGATGTACAGTATGTAATATATATTTACTGTATTTTTGATATTTTATTTACAGTATATAAAATGTATTTGGTGTACTTTTAGTTAATATTATATGTACAATATATGAAATATATTTAATGTACTTTTTGATATTTTATGTACTGTATATAAGATATATTTGGTGTCCTTTTCATATTTTATGAAAATTATATAATATATATTTGGTGTAGTTTTTGATATTTTACATAGAGTGTAATATATATTTACTGTAATTTTTGGTATTTTATTTACAGTATAAAATATACATTTGGTGTAATTTTTGATATTTTATGTACTGTATATTAAACATAATTACTGTAGTTTTTGATAGTTTATTTACAGTATATATAACACATATTTGGTGTACTTTTTGATATATTATGTACAGTATGTAATGTATATTTGCTGAAATTTTTGATAATTTATTTACAGTATATAAAATGTGTTTGGTGTACTTTTAGTAAATATTATATGTACAATATATGAAATATATTTACTGTACATTTTCATATTTTTTGTACAGTATATAAGTTATATTTGGTGTCCTTTTGATATTTTATGTAAATTATATAATATATGTTTGGTGTAGTTTGTGATATTTTACATAGGGTGTGTAATATATACTTACTGTACTTTTTGGTATTTTATTTACAGTAAATAATATACATTTGGTGTAATTTTTTATATTTTATGTACAGTATATTAAATATAATTACTGTAGTTTTTTATAGTTTATTTACAGTATATATAACACATATTTGGTGTACTTTTTGATATTTTATGTACAGTATGTAATATATATTCACTGTAATTTTTGATATTTTATTTACACTATATAAAATGTATTTGGTGTGCTTTTAGTTTATATTATATGTACAATATATGAAATATATTTACTGTACTTTTTGATATTTTATGTACAGTATATAAGATATAATTGGTGTCCTTTTGATATTTTATGTAAATTATATAATATATATTTGGTGTAGATTGTGATATTTTACATATGGTGTGTAATATATATTTACTGTAATTTTTCATATTTTATTTACACTATATAAAATATATTTGGGGTACTTTTTGTTAATATTATATGTACAATATATGAAATATATTTACTGTACTTTTTGAAATTTTATTAACAGTATATTATACATTTGGGGTAATTTTTTATATTTTATGTACAGTATATTGAATATAATTATTGAAGTTTTCGATAGTTTATTTACAGTATATATAACACATATTTGGTGTAATTTTCAATATTTTATGTACAGTATATAATATATATTTACTGTAATTTTTGGTATTTTATTTACACTATATAAAATGTATTTGGTGTACTTTTAGTTAATATTATATGTAGAATATATGAAGTATATTTACTGTACTTTTGATATTTTATGTACAGTATATAAGATATATTTGGTGTCCTTTTGATATTTTATGTAAATTATATAATGTATATTTTGTGTAGATTGTGATATTTTACATATGGTGTGTAATATATATTTACTGTATTCTTATTATTTTATTTACACTAAATAATATACATTTGGTGTAATTTTTGATATTTTATGTACAGTATATTAAATATAATTACTGTAGTTTTTGATAGTTTATTAACTATATATAACACATATTTGGTGTACTTTTTGATATTTTATGTACAGTATGTAATATATATTTACTGTAATTATTGATATCTTATTTACTGTATATAAAATGTATTTGGTGTACTTTTAGTTAATATTATATGTACAATATATGAAATATATTTACTGTACATTTTGAAATTTTATGTATAGTATATAAGATATATTTGGTGTCCTTTTGATAAATTATGTAAATTATATAATATATATTTGGTGTAGTTTGTGATAATTTACATAGGGTGTGTAAAATATATTTACTATACTTTTTGATATTTTATTTACAGTATATTATACATTTGGTGTAATTTTTTATATTTAATGTACAGTATATTAAATATAATTATTGTAGTATTTTATTGTTAATTTACAGTACATATAACACATATTTTGTGTACTTTTTGATATTTTATGTACAGTATGTAAAATATATTTACTGTACTGTTTGATATTTTATTTACAGTACATAAAATGTATTTGGTGTACTTTTAGTTAATAATATATGAACAATATATGAAATATATTTACTGTACTTTTTGATATTTGATGTACAGTATATAAGATATATTTGGTGTCCTTTTCATATTTTATGTAAATTATATAATATATATTTGGTGTAGTTTTTGATATTTTACATAGGGTGTGTAATATATATTTACTGTCCTTTTTGATATTTTATTTACAGTAAATAATATACATTTGGTGTAATTTTTGATATTTTTTTACAGTATATGAAATATAATTACTGTAGTTTTTGATAGTTTATTTACAGTATATATAACACGAATTTGGTGTACTTTTTGATATTTTATGTACAGTATGTAATATATATTTATTGTAATATTTGATATTTTATTTACTCTATATAAAATGTATTTGGTGAACTTTTAGATAATATTATATATACAATATATGAAATATATTTACTGTACTTTTTGATATTTTATGTAGAGTATATAAGATATATTCGGTGTCCTTTTGATATTTTATGTAAATTATATAGTATATATTTGGTGTAGATTGTGATATTTTACATATGGTGTGTAATATATATTTACTGTACTTTTTGATATTTTTTTTACTGTAAATAATATACATTTGGTGTAATTTTTGATATTTTATGTACAGTATATTAAATATAATTACTGTAGATATGATAGTTTATTTACAGTATATATAACACATATTTGGTGTACTTTTTGATATTTTATGTACAGTATGTAATATATATTTACTGTAATTTTTGGTATTTTATTTACATTATATAAAATGTATTTGGGGTACTTTTAGTTAATATTATATGTACAATATATGAAATATATTTACTGTACATTTTGAAATTTTATGTACAGTATATAAGATATATTTGGTGTCCTTTAGATATTTTATGTAAATTATATAATATATATTTGGTGTAGTTTGTGATAATTTACATAGGGTGTGTAATATATATTTACTGTACTTTTTGATATTTTATTTACATTATATTTTACATTTCGTGTAATTTTTTATATTTTATGTACAGTATATTAAATATAATTATTTTAGTTTTTGATAGTTTATTTACACTATATATAACACATATTTGGTGTACTTTTCGATATTTTATGTTCAGTATGTTATATATTTACTGTACTTTTTGAAATTCTATTTACAGTACATAAAATGTATTTGGTGTACTTTTAGTTAATATTATATGCACAATATATGAAATATATTTACTGTACTTTTTGCTATTTTATGTACAGTATATAAGATATATTTAGTGTCCTTTGATATTTTTTGTAAATTATATAATATATATTTGGTGTGGTTTTTGATATTTTACATAGGGTGTGTAGTGTATATTTACTGTCCTTTTGAAATTTTATTTACAGTATATAATATACATTAGGTGTAATTTTTGAAATTTTACATACTGTATATTAAATATAATTACTGTAGTTTTTGATAGCATATTTACAGTATATATAACACATATTTGGTGTACTTTTTCATATTTTATGTACTGTAAGTAATATATATTTACTGTACATTTTGATATTTTATGTACAGTATCTAAAATATATTTGGTGTACTTTTAGTTAATATTATATGTACAATATATGAAATACATTAACTGTACTTTTTGATAGTTTATGTAGAGTATATAATATATATATGTTGTACTTTTGATATTTTATGTAAATTATATAATATACATTTGGTGTAGTTTATGATAATTTACATAGGGTTCGTAATATATATTTACTGTCATTTTTCATATTTTATTTAGAGTATATAATATACATTTGGTGTAATTTTTGATATTTTATATTCAGAATATTAAATGTAATTTCTGTAGTTTTTGATGGTTTATTTGCAGTATATATAACACATATATGGTGTACTATTTTATATTTTATGTACAGTATGTAATATATATTTACTGTACTTTTTGATATTTTATTTACAGTATATAAAATGTATTTGGTGTACTTTTAGTTAATATTATATATACAATATATGAAATATATTTACTGAAATTTTTGATATTTTATGTATAGTATATCAGATATATTTTTTGTCCTTTTGATATTTTATGTAAATTATAAAATATATATTTGTAGTTTTTGATATTTTACATAGAGTGTAATATATATTTACTGTCTTTTTCATATTTTATTTACAGCATATAATATACATTTGGTGTAATTTTTGATATTTTATGTACAGTATATTAAATATAATTACTGTAGTTTTTTATAGTTTATTTACAGTATATATAACACATATTTGGTGTACTTTTTGATATTTTATGTACAGTATGTAATACATATTTACTGTACTTTTTGATATTTTATTTACACTATATAAAATGTATTTGGTGTACTTTTAGTTAATATTATATGTACAATATATGAAATATATTTACTGTACTTTTTTATATTTTATGTACAGTATATAACATATACTTGGTGTCCTTTTGATATTTTATGTAAATTATATAATATATATTTGGTGTAGATTGTGATATTTTACATATGGTGTGTAATATATATTTACTGTAATTTTTCATATTTTATTTACACTATATAAATTGTATTTGCTGTACTTTTAGTTAATATTATATGTACAATATATGAAATATATTTACTGTACATTTTGATATTTTATGTACAGTATATAAGATATATTTGGTGTCCTTTTGATATTTTATGTAAATTATAGAATATATATTTGGTGTAGATTGTGATATTTTACATATGGCGTGTAATATATATTTACTGTACTTTTTGATATTTTATTTACAGTAAATAATATACATTTGGTGTAATTTTTGTTATTTTATGTACAGTATATTAAATATAATTACTGTAGTTTTTGATAGTTTATTTACAGTATATATAACACATATTTGTTGTACTTTTTGATATTTTATGTACAGTATGTAATATATATTTACTGTACTTTTTGATATTGATTTACAGTATATAAAATGTATTTGGTGTACTTTTAGTTAATATTATATGTACAATATATGAAATATATTTACTGTACTTTTTGATATTTTATGTAGAGTATATAATATATATTTGGTGTACCTTTGATATTTTATGTAAATTGTATAATATATATTTGGTGTTGTTTTTGATATTTTACATAGAGTGCATAATATATATTTACTGTCCTTTTTCATATTTTATTTAGAGTATATAATATACATTTGGTGTAATTTTTGATATTTTATGTACCGTATATTAAGTGTAATTACTGTAGTTTTTGATAGTTTATTTACAGTATATATAACACATATTTGGTGAAAATTGTGTTATTGTCACTATTTACCGCTATCTCTCTTTCACGGCTCTCCATCAGTTGTGAACATCTATTGGTTTATCCCAAGTCACTAAGCATATTTTTATTAGGTACACCTGTTTTTCCTTATACAGCTGTTTCTGGAGTATAGGGTCGCATACTCATAAACCCACTGTAACTCAGAAACGCATCTAATATTCCAATAATCCCATCATAACGTTGAAAAATCATAAATCAAACCACCGTAAGTCACGGTGTGTCCGTGGATATGGGCGTCATCAATTCCATTGTGTTCGGTAATGCTGTACACCATTAACAATGGCAGACTGATTGGGAGTGGATATTGATAGCATTATAAAAGTCAGTTATTAGAGGGATACTTCTTTAACCTGACTGAAGAACTGATCTAATGGCTTTAGTACAGTGCATGATTATGTGAGATGTTTTGAGACAGAGTAGTACATTTGTGAATGAAGTTTTTTCACTTAGTAGGAACCATTGTGTGTGGAAAAGTGAGAAAATTGCTTTCTGCTGTAGAGTCTGGCATTCATTGTAGACTTAAGCTTATTTTTCTGTGAGCAAATCTTATTCAATAAAATACTACTCTTTATACTAAAAAACAGAAACAGTGGTGATGTGTGGTCATTATGCTCAGCAAACTAATCCAGGGAAAGAAAACCAAACGCCTCATTCTCACTTATAATGAGAGGTGAAAAATGAGATCACATGGACACAGGAAGGGGAACAACACTCACTGGGGCCTTTCGGGAGGCAGAGCGTTAAGAAAAACAGCTACTGCATGCTGGGCTTAATACCTAGGTGATGGGTTGACAGGTGCAGCGAACCACCATGGCACACGTTTACCTTAGTAACAAATCTGCACATCCTGCACATATACCCCAGAACTTAGAAACGAAACGAAACAAAAGAAAACGAAAAAGCAATAGCAAAACGCTAAAGGCAAAATAAAGTTTCAAACTCAGAACGTGACAGACCAATGTTTGGTTCAAATCATGGTTCTCAACCCAGGTGCCATAAGGCCAGGATAAAGAATTTGATTACATATTGTAAATAAGACATGCAGCAAATGACCAGAAAGATTATTCTCAACATATGTGTGTCTTCTAATTCAATGGTGACGCTATCTACCGGGACATAGCTTTAGATTCCAAAGGGCCGAGTCCCGCCAGACAGGCCTCCCACACTAATAACAATGGGAAGCCCCACGTTGTTTTACCTGTGCTTCTCAGCAACTGGCTATAAATCAGGTTGCCACCACTCCCAGATTTAGTTGCATTCATTGGCTGGAAGAGCTCACAGCACGCAGGGAAACACTTACATTTGCCGTTGTATTTTAGCGGACTTTGCAAAAAGTTCAGAAATAAATGCGGGGCCCGGCGTGTGGGGAGGGGTGCACTACCTTCCAGGAAGTGTTATCCACAAGCTCTCTGAACCCAGTCCTTTTGGGTTTTTATGGAGACCTCATTCTATAGGCATGACGGGTTAAACCATAGGCTATTGGTGATCAACTCCACCTGAGGCTCTCAACCCTCCCTGGAAATTGGGGTTGAGGCTTTGCCATTCTCAGTCTGACTAAAAGAATTTACCCAAACGGAATTTTAAAACAGATGAGCATAACTGGAATCTTAATTAGATGATTGGATTATCTGGAGCCACACCTTGATATTCCTAACCCGAGCACCCTCATCCAACGAATGCTCCTCCCAACTGGCTCCCAAGTCTCTACGTGGTTCCAGAGCAAAAGAATGTTTATACAACGCATATCTCCACCTTTTCTTCAAAGTCTTTTCCCTTACACGGAAAGACTCCTTAAACTGTCATGCATCCGGATCAGGGGGAGGTATTGTTACACCGCAGATCTGTGGATCTCCGGGGTTTGGTTGTGGCAAGGATGCTGCTGGTGTCAAAACCACAACGTGGGAACCACAGAACCACTAGTTGGTTTTCAGTGTTTCAGTGCATACAATTCCTAATATATCTGGCCAAGAAAACTTGTAAGTTCTTAGATTGTCCCAAAGGTGGCGCATGAAATCAAAGCAGGAGAACAGTTTCCTACGAGGTGTAGCCTGGGAAAGTTGGGGGTGACTGATGGAAAGGAGGAGTGAAGCTCCGCCCTTTCCGCTGCTAGGCTGCGCCCGAGGCTATTTAAACCCACCCTGGCTGGCCTGTACTCAGATCTTCGCGGAGCGGATCAGCGGCCGGAGCGGTTGGCGGACTCTGCGTTGACTTGGAGCTCACAGCGTCTTGCGACTTGGAAGCGGATTCAGAGGACAGGACAGAACACTTGGGCAAGTGAATCTCTGTCTGTCTGTCTGTCTGTCTGTCTGTCTGTCTGTCTCATTGGTTGGTTGATTTCCATTTTCTTAAGGGGCACATACCTCACACCGCACACACACACACACACGCACACACACTCCTTCCTTCTGCGAGTTAGAAAATTAGTAGGGGCCCCTGGGAGCTGCAGGTTTCCTAATCATGTCTGCACCTAAGAACAGTAGGGTCTTGTCCGGCTCTTCTTATGAACGGTCCCCCAGCACGGACTCCCCAAGGTCCATGCGAGCCTCACCCAGCTTCTCCCTCTCCCCTCTCAGAAACTCAGGCTTCAGGGGAAGCTCCTCACCAGGGATCTGGAGCTACCATTCACCATCCCCTAGGGCTTCACCACACTCACCTCTGTCATCACCAGAATCCCACAAGCTCCCATTTCCCTGTCCTCACCGTGATGGGCAATCAATGAAGCCATTGGGCTCTCCCGTGTCCTCCTCTGAGGATTCCTCAGAGTCCCCACGTTCATCAATAATATACCACATGTTCTTACTGCCATCACCCAGCAGCTCACCCCCAGCTCTCGGGGGATCTCCTGTGTCTCCCAGCTACTCTCCAAACAACCCCAGATTTCAGCTGGAGTCAGCCCCCCACACCCGGGAATCACCTACAAACTCACGAGCCTCACGGTGCTCCACCCCTGTGTCTTTCATCTCTTCACCCCCAGGCCTCAGGGACTCTCCTGTGGCTCCCAGTTACTCTCCAGCCATCCCCAGGTTCCTGCGGGAGTCAGCCCCATGCACCCAGGAGTCCCCCAGAGACTCACACGTCTCGGGAGAATATGAGCGGTCCCCCAGCCCTGACTCCTCAAGATTCATGCCTGCCTCACCCAGCTTCTCCCTCTCCCCTCCCAGAAACTCAGACCCAAGGGGCAGCTCCTCACCAGGGATGTGGAAGTACTCTACATCACCCCGCAGGGCTTCACCACTCTCACATCCATCATCAACAGAATTCCACAACTTTACGTTTCCCTTTCCTAACCAAGCAGGACAGTCACTCATGTCATTGTGTTCTCCCGTGTCCTCCTCTGGAGATTCTTCACAGTCACCTCATTCATCAATAATATACCATATGTTCTTACTGCCATCATCCAGCAGCTCACCCCCAGCCACCCATGACTCTCCTGTCTGTCCCAGCTACTCTCCAACTACGCCCAGATTTCAGCGGGAGTCTCTACCCCACACCCCAGAAACACCTACAAACTCACAGACCTCAGTGAGATCCTCGCCAGTCTCTCTCACGTCTTCACCCCCAGCCCTTACGGACCCTCCAGTCTGTCCCAGCTACTCTCCAACCACGCCCACATTTCAGCGCGGGTCAGTTCCAGGAACCCAGGGATCACCACCAAGCCCACCACTTTCACTGAGTTACTCCCCAGTCTCTAGCACGTCTTTATCTCCAACCCTCAGGGACTCGCCTGTCTGTCCCAGCTACTCTCCAAACACGCCCACACTTCAGCGGGAGTCCGTTGCAGGCACCCAGAAATCACCACCAAACTCACCAATTTCACTGCGTTACTCCCCAGTCTCTCTCATGTCTTCACCATCCCTCAGGGACTCTCCCGTCTGTCCCAGCTACTCTCCAACCACGCCCACATTTCAGCTGCAGTCAGTTCCAGGCACCCCGGAATCACCACCAAACTCCCCAATTTCACTCAGTTACTCCTCACTCTCTAGCACGTCTTTATCTCCAACCCTCAGGGACTCTCCTGTGTGTCCCAGCTACTCTCCAACCACGCCCACACTTCAGCAGGAGTCAGTTCCAAGCACCCAGGAAGCACCACCAAACTCCCCAATTTCACTCACTTACTCTCCAGTCTCTCTCCTGTCTTCACCAGCCCTCAGGGACTCTCCTGTCTGTCCCAGCTACTCTCCAACCACGCACACATTTCAGCTGGAGTCAGTCCCAGGCACCCCGGAGTCACCACCAAACTCACCAGTTTCACTGAGGTACTCCCCGGTCTCTCTCATGTCTTCACCCCCAGCCCTCAGGGACTCTCCTGTGTGTCCCAGCTACTCTCCAACCATGCCCAGATTTCAGCGGGAGTCAGTTCCAGGCACCCAGGTATCACCACCAAACTCAGCAGTTTCGCTGAGTTACTCCCCAGTCTCTGTCATTTCTTCACCCCCAGCCCCCTGGGACTCTCCTGTCTGTCCCAGCTACTCTCCCACCACGCCCAGATTTCAGCGGGAATCAGCCTCCCACACTCCGGAATCACCTACAGACTCACAGACTTCACTGAAGTCCTCCCTGGTCTCTCTCAGGTCTTTGCCCTCAGCCCACAGGGACTCCTGTGTCTCTTTCAGCTACTCTCAAAACTTCGCTAGATTCCAGCTGGAGTCAGTTCCAGGCACCCACGATACACCACCGAACTCACGAATTTCACTGACTTACTCCCCAGTCTCCCTCATGTTCTCACCCCCAGCCCTCAAGGACTCTTCTGTCTCTCTCAGCTACACTCCGACCATCTCCAGATTTCACCTGGAGTCAGCTTCCCGCACCCAGGAATCACCTACAAACTCACGGACCTTACTGCAACCCTCCCCCATTTCTTTCACCTCTTCACCCCCTGCCTTCAGGGACTCTCCTGGGTCTCCCAGCTTCTCTCCAGCCTTCCCCAGATTTCTGCCACAGTCAGCCCCAGGCACCCAGGACAACCCTAGACACTCACAGGCCTCACGAGACTATCTCCCTATGACCTGTACCTATACAGGGATGGCTCCCACGCATCCCTCAGTGACCCCAAACCCATCTCCACTTACACTCAGACACTCCCAGGGCCTGACAGCTACTCCCCGTTATTGTCCTTCAGTTCGAAGCCCTGGCCAATCTACTAGCCCACATGACGCAGTTACCTGGCCATTTCTCCACGGTTCCCGTGAGGGCCCCACACCCAGCCGCACAAGAGCCCCTCCTGCATTCCGTCCTCACACGCAGGCTTGTCCATCTACTTGCTACTGTCACACTCTTGCCAGCAGAAGAGGCCCCTGTAATGGGCGATATCACCACCCAGTCTATCCTCACCCCACAGCTGTGCAGCGGGACCCTCCTGCTGGCCCACGTGGCTGCCAGAGCCCATGCTGGCACGACGCTCCAGCAGGTCGGCGTCCCTGCGGGCCACACTACCGGTGACATGGCTAGCATGACCCTCCTTCCTGGCAGTGACACTGTTGATGTGAACCCCGGTTTCACATCTGTCATTTGTAAATAGGACCATTTTCCCTTTTCGCTCTCCCTTCCATTCACAGGGCTTCTCATTCTCTCTCTTTCTGCCTCCGTTTCAGATATTTACTCACCTTTTTCTCTCTCACTATGTCTGCCGTGGTCTCCATGAGAGTGCGCCACAGAAGATTCCCCCATTAAAAGTCATGAATTGAGTGGCTTTTAGTATACCTGTGGTGGTGCACATTCAATTTTAATTCGCAATCCATTGTAGAACGTCTTATCACCCCCGACCAGAGAAAAACCCTGTAGACATTAGTCACTCCTCATTCTGTCTCAAACCCTCTCCCTGACCCTCAGCCCTAGGTAGCAACTACCTAGTGCGATCAATCCCATATGCATAGATTTCCATATTGTGGACATTTCCTATCAACGGAATTGCACAATAGGTGAGCTGTTATGACTGACACAACACGTAGCACAATATTTTCAAGATTCATCCACATTGTAGGCTTACCCACAGGGGGAAACCATTTTTTGGGGGGTTTTAGTAACACCGGGTGTTTTCTCCTTCCTTTCGTCCTTCCTTCCTTCCTTCCTTCCTTCCTTCCTTCCTTCCTACCTTCCTTCTTTCTTTCCTTCCTTCCTTCCTCCTATTTCTCTCTTACTCCTTCTGCCCTCTCTCTTTCATATGCCTTAGGTGCATCCCACATTCTGCGTTTTTTGGGAGAAATCCTCGACAGGTGCAGGAAAATTGTGTTATTGTAACTATTTACCGCTATCTCTCTTTCACGGCTCTCCATCAGTTGTGAACATCTATTGGTTTATCCCAAGTCACTAAGCATATTTTTATTAGGTACACCTGTTTTTCCTTATACAGCTGTTTCTGGACTATAGGGTCGCATACTCATAAACCCACTGTAACTCAGAAACGCATCTAATATTCCAATAATCCCATCATAACGTTGAAAAATCATAAATCAAACCACCGTAAGTCACGGTGGGTCCGTGGATATGGGCGTCATCAATTCCAGTGTATTCGGTAATGCTGTACACCATTAACAATGGTAGACTGATTGGGAGTGGATATTGATAGCATTATAAAAGTCAGTTATTAGAGGGATACTTCTTTAACCTGACTGAAGAACTGATCTAATGGCTTTAGTACAGTGCATGATTATGTGAGATGTTTTGAGACAGAGTAGTACATTTGTGAATGAAGATTTTTCACTTAGTAGGAACCATTGTGTGTGGAAAAGTGAGAAAATTGCTTTCTGCTGTAGAGTCTGGCATTCATTGTAGACTTAAGCTTATTTTTCTGTGAGCAAATCTTATTCAATAAAATACTACTCTTTATACTAAAAAACAGAAACAGTGGTGATGTGTGGTCATTATGCTCAGCAAACTAATCCAGGGAAAGAAAACCAAATGCCACATTCTCACTTATAATGAGAGCTGAAAAATGAGATCACATGGACACAGGAAGGGGAACAACACTCACTGGGGCCTTTCGGGAGGCAGAGCGTTAAGAAAAACAGCTACTGCATGCTGGGCTTAATACCTAGGTGATGGGTTGACAGGTGCAGCGAACCACCATGGCACACGTTTACCTTAGTAACAAATCTGCACATCCTGCACATATACCCCAGAACTTAGAAACGAAACGAAACAAAAGAAAACGAAAAAGCAATAGCAAAACGCTAAAGGCAAAATAAAGTTTCAAACTCAGAACGTGACAGACCAATGTTTGGTTCAAATCATGGTTCTCAACCCAGGTGCCATAAGGCCAGGATAAAGAATTTGATTACATATTGTAAATAAGACATGCAGCAAATGACCAGAAAGATTATTCTCAACATATGTGTGTCTTCTAATTCAATGGTGACGCTATCTACCGGGACATAGCTTTAGATTCCAAAGGGCCGAGTCCCGCCAGACAGGCCTCCCACACTAATAACAATGGGAAGCCCCACGTTGTTTTACCTGTGCTTCTCAGCAACTGGCTATAAATCAGGTTGCCACCACTCCCAGATTTAGTTGCATTCATTGGCTGGAAGAGCTCACAGCACGCAGGGAAACACTTACATTTGCCGTTGTATTTTAGCGGACTTTGCAAAAAGTTCAGAAATAAATGCGGGGCCCGGCGTGTGGGGAGGGGTGCACTACCTTCCAGGAAGTGTTATCCACAAGCTCTCTGAACCCAGTCCTTTTGGGTTTTTATGGAGACCTCATTCTATAGGCATGACGGGTTAAACCATAGGCTATTGGTGATCAACTCCACCTGAGGCTCTCAACCCTCCCTGGAAATTGGGGTTGAGGCTTTGCCATTCTCAGTCTGACTAAAAGAATTTACCCAAACGGAATTTTAAAACAGATGAGCATAACTGGAATCTTAATTAGATGATTGGATTATCTGGAGCCACACCTTGATATTCCTAACCCGAGCACCCTCATCCAACGAATGCTCCTCCCAACTGGCTCCCAAGTCTCTACGTGGTTCCAGAGCAAAAGAATGTTTATACAACGCATATCTCCACCTTTTCTTCAAAGTCTTTTCCCTTACACGGAAAGACTCCTTAAACTGTCATGCATCCGGATCAGGGGGAGGTATTGTTACACCGCAGATCTGTGGATCTCCGGGGTTTGGTTGTGGCAAGGATGCTGCTGGTGTCAAAACCACAACGTGGGAACCACAGAACCACTAGTTGGTTTTCAGTGTTTCAGTGCATACAATTCCTAATATATCTGGCCAAGAAAACTTGTAAGTTCTTAGATTGTCCCAAAGGTGGCGCATGAAATCAAAGCAGGAGAACAGTTTCCTACGAGGTGTAGCCTGGGAAAGTTGGGGGTGACTGATGGAAAGGAGGAGTGAAGCTCCGCCCTTTCCGCTGCTAGGCTGCGCCCGAGGCTATTTAAACCCACCCTGGCTGGCCTGTACTCAGATCTTCGCGGAGCGGATCAGCGGCCGGAGCGGTTGGCGGACTCTGCGTTGACTTGGAGCTCACAGCGTCTTGCGACTTGGAAGCGGATTCAGAGGACAGGACAGAACACTTGGGCAAGTGAATCTCTGTCTGTCTGTCTGTCTGTCTGTCTGTCTGTCTGTCTCATTGGTTGGTTGATTTCCATTTTCTTAAGGGGCACATACCTCACACCGCACACACACACACACACGCACACACACTCCTTCCTTCTGCGAGTTAGAAAATTAGTAGGGGCCCCTGGGAGCTGCAGGTTTCCTAATCATGTCTGCACCTAAGAACAGTAGGGTCTTGTCCGGCTCTTCTTATGAACGGTCCCCCAGCACGGACTCCCCAAGGTCCATGCGAGCCTCACCCAGCTTCTCCCTCTCCCCTCTCAGAAACTCAGGCTTCAGGGGAAGCTCCTCACCAGGGATCCGGAGCTACCATTCACCATCCCCTAGGGCTTCACCACACTCACCTCTGTCATCACCAGAATCCCACAAGCTCCCATTTCCCTGTCCTCACCGTGATGGGCAATCAATGAAGCCATTGGGCTCTCCCGTGTCCTCCTCTGAGGATTCCTCAGAGTCCCCACGTTCATCAATAATATACCACATGTTCTTACTGCCATCACCCAGCAGCTCACCCCCAGCTCTCGGGGGATCTCCTGTGTCTCCCAGCTACTCTCCAAACAACCCCAGATTTCAGCTGGAGTCAGCCCCCCACACCCGGGAATCACCTACAAACTCACGAGCCTCACGGTGCTCCACCCCTGTGTCTTTCATCTCTTCACCCCCAGGCCTCAGGGACTCTCCTGTGGCTCCCAGTTACTCTCCAGCCATCCCCAGGTTCCTGCGGGAGTCAGCCCCATGCACCCAGGAGTCCCCCAGAGACTCACACGTCTCGGGAGAATATGAGCGGTCCCCCAGCCCTGACTCCTCAAGATTCATGCCTGCCTCACCCAGCTTCTCCCTCTCCCCTCCCAGAAACTCAGACCCAAGGGGCAGCTCCTCACCAGGGATGTGGAAGTACTCTACATCACCCCGCAGGGCTTCACCACTCTCACATCCATCATCAACAGAATTCCACAACTTTACGTTTCCCTTTCCTAACCAAGCAGGACAGTCACTCATGTCATTGTGTTCTCCCGTGTCCTCCTCTGGAGATTCTTCACAGTCACCTCATTCATCAATAATATACCATATGTTCTTACTGCCATCATCCAGCAGCTCACCCCCAGCCACCCATGACTCTCCTGTCTGTCCCAGCTACTCTCCAACTACGCCCAGATTTCAGCGGGAGTCTCTACCCCACACCCCAGAAACACCTACAAACTCACAGACCTCAGTGAGATCCTCGCCAGTCTCTCTCACGTCTTCACCCCCAGCCCTTACGGACCCTCCAGTCTGTCCCAGCTACTCTCCAACCACGCCCACATTTCAGCGCGGGTCAGTTCCAGGAACCCAGGGATCACCACCAAGCCCACCACTTTCACTGAGTTACTCCCCAGTCTCTAGCACGTCTTTATCTCCAACCCTCAGGGACTCGCCTGTCTGTCCCAGCTACTCTCCAAACACGCCCACACTTCAGCGGGAGTCCGTTGCAGGCACCCAGAAATCACCACCAAACTCACCAATTTCACTGCGTTACTCCCCAGTCTCTCTCATGTCTTCACCATCCCTCAGGGACTCTCCCGTCTGTCCCAGCTACTCTCCAACCACGCCCACATTTCAGCTGCAGTCAGTTCCAGGCACCCCGGAATCACCACCAAACTCCCCAATTTCACTCAGTTACTCCTCACTCTCTAGCACGTCTTTATCTCCAACCCTCAGGGACTCTCCTGTGTGTCCCAGCTACTCTCCAACCACGCCCACACTTCAGCAGGAGTCAGTTCCAAGCACCCAGGAAGCACCACCAAACTCCCCAATTTCACTCACTTACTCTCCAGTCTCTCTCCTGTCTTCACCAGCCCTCAGGGACTCTCCTGTCTGTCCCAGCTACTCTCCAACCACGCACACATTTCAGCTGGAGTCAGTCCCAGGCACCCCGGAGTCACCACCAAACTCACCAGTTTCACTGAGGTACTCCCCGGTCTCTCTCATGTCTTCACCCCCAGCCCTCAGGGACTCTCCTGTGTGTCCCAGCTACTCTCCAACCATGCCCAGATTTCAGCGGGAGTCAGTTCCAGGCACCCAGGTATCACCACCAAACTCAGCAGTTTCGCTGAGTTACTCCCCAGTCTCTGTCATTTCTTCACCCCCAGCCCCCTGGGACTCTCCTGTCTGTCCCAGCTACTCTCCCACCACGCCCAGATTTCAGCGGGAATCAGCCTCCCACACTCCGGAATCACCTACAGACTCACAGACTTCACTGAAGTCCTCCCTGGTCTCTCTCAGGTCTTTGCCCTCAGCCCACAGGGACTCCTGTGTCTCTTTCAGCTACTCTCAAAACTTCGCTAGATTCCAGCTGGAGTCAGTTCCAGGCACCCACGATACACCACCGAACTCACGAATTTCACTGACTTACTCCCCAGTCTCCCTCATGTTCTCACCCCCAGCCCTCAAGGACTCTTCTGTCTCTCTCAGCTACACTCCGACCATCTCCAGATTTCACCTGGAGTCAGCTTCCCGCACCCAGGAATCACCTACAAACTCACGGACCTTACTGCAACCCTCCCCCATTTCTTTCACCTCTTCACCCCCTGCCTTCAGGGACTCTCCTGGGTCTCCCAGCTTCTCTCCAGCCTTCCCCAGATTTCTGCCACAGTCAGCCCCAGGCACCCAGGACAACCCTAGACACTCACAGGCCTCACGAGACTATCTCCCTATGACCTGTACCTATACAGGGATGGCTCCCACGCATCCCTCAGTGACCCCAAACCCATCTCCACTTACACTCAGACACTCCCAGGGCCTGACAGCTACTCCCCGTTATTGTCCTTCAGTTCGAAGCCCTGGCCAATCTACTAGCCCACATGACGCAGTTACCTGGCCATTTCTCCACGGTTCCCGTGAGGGCCCCACACCCAGCCGCACAAGAGCCCCTCCTGCATTCCGTCCTCACACGCAGGCTTGTCCATCTACTTGCTACTGTCACACTCTTGCCAGCAGAAGAGGCCCCTGTAATGGGCGATATCACCACCCAGTCTATCCTCACCCCACAGCTGTGCAGCGGGACCCTCCTGCTGGCCCACGTGGCTGCCAGAGCCCATGCTGGCACGACGCTCCAGCAGGTCGGCGTCCCTGCGGGCCACACTACCGGTGACATGGCTAGCATGACCCTCCTTCCTGGCAGTGACACTGTTGATGTGAACCCCGGTTTCACATCTGTCATTTGTAAATAGGACCATTTTCCCTTTTCGCTCTCCCTTCCATTCACAGGGCTTCTCATTCTCTCTCTTTCTGCCTCCGTTTCAGATATTTACTCACCTTTTTCTCTCTCACTATGTCTGCCGTGGTCTCCATGAGAGTGCGCCACAGAAGATTCCCCCATTAAAAGTCATGAATTGAGTGGCTTTTAGTATACCTGTGGTGGTGCACATTCAATTTTAATTCGCAATCCATTGTAGAACGTCTTATCACCCCCGACCAGAGAAAAACCCTGTAGACATTAGTCACTCCTCATTCTGTCTCAAACCCTCTCCCTGACCCTCAGCCCTAGGTAGCAACTACCTAGTGCGATCAATCCCATATGCATAGATTTCCATATTGTGGACATTTCCTATCAACGGAATTGCACAATAGGTGAGCTGTTATGACTGACACAACACGTAGCACAATATTTTCAAGATTCATCCACATTGTAGGCTTACCCACAGGGGGAAACCATTTTTTGGGGGGTTTTAGTAACACCGGGTGTTTTCTCCTTCCTTTCGTCCTTCCTTCCTTCCTTCCTTCCTTCCTTCCTTCCTTCCTACCTTCCTTCTTTCTTTCCTTCCTTCCTTCCTCCTATTTCTCTCTTACTCCTTCTGCCCTCTCTCTTTCATATGCCTTAGGTGCATCCCACATTCTGCGTTTTTTGGGAGAAATCCTCGACAGGTGCAGGAAAATTGTGTTATTGTAACTATTTACCGCTATCTCTCTTTCACGGCTCTCCATCAGTTGTGAACATCTATTGGTTTATCCCAAGTCACTAAGCATATTTTTATTAGGTACACCTGTTTTTCCTTATACAGCTGTTTCTGGACTATAGGGTCGCATACTCATAAACCCACTGTAACTCAGAAACGCATCTAATATTCCAATAATCCCATCATAACGTTGAAAAATCATAAATCAAACCACCGTAAGTCACGGTGGGTCCGTGGATATGGGCGTCATCAATTCCAGTGTATTCGGTAATGCTGTACACCATTAACAATGGTAGACTGATTGGGAGTGGATATTGATAGCATTATAAAAGTCAGTTATTAGAGGGATACTTCTTTAACCTGACTGAAGAACTGATCTAATGGCTTTAGTACAGTGCATGATTATGTGAGATGTTTTGAGACAGAGTAGTACATTTGTGAATGAAGATTTTTCACTTAGTAGGAACCATTGTGTGTGGAAAAGTGAGAAAATTGCTTTCTGCTGTAGAGTCTGGCATTCATTGTAGACTTAAGCTTATTTTTCTGTGAGCAAATCTTATTCAATAAAATACTACTCTTTATACTAAAAAACAGAAACAGTGGTGATGTGTGGTCATTATGCTCAGCAAACTAATCCAGGGAAAGAAAACCAAATGCCACATTCTCACTTATAATGAGAGCTGAAAAATGAGATCACATGGACACAGGAAGGGGAACAACACTCACTGGGGCCTTTCGGGAGGCAGAGCGTTAAGAAAAACAGCTACTGCATGCTGGGCTTAATACCTAGGTGATGGGTTGACAGGTGCAGCGAACCACCATGGCACACGTTTACCTTAGTAACAAATCTGCACATCCTGCACATATACCCCAGAACTTAGAAACGAAACGAAACAAAAGAAAACGAAAAAGCAATAGCAAAACGCTAAAGGCAAAATAAAGTTTCAAACTCAGAACGTGACAGACCAATGTTTGGTTCAAATCATGGTTCTCAACCCAGGTGCCATAAGGCCAGGATAAAGAATTTGATTACATATTGTAAATAAGACATGCAGCAAATGACCAGAAAGATTATTCTCAACATATGTGTGTCTTCTAATTCAATGGTGACGCTATCTACCGGGACATAGCTTTAGATTCCAAAGGGCCGAGTCCCGCCAGACAGGCCTCCCACACTAATAACAATGGGAAGCCCCACGTTGTTTTACCTGTGCTTCTCAGCAACTGGCTATAAATCAGGTTGCCACCACTCCCAGATTTAGTTGCATTCATTGGCTGGAAGAGCTCACAGCACGCAGGGAAACACTTACATTTGCCGTTGTATTTTAGCGGACTTTGCAAAAAGTTCAGAAATAAATGCGGGGCCCGGCGTGTGGGGAGGGGTGCACTACCTTCCAGGAAGTGTTATCCACAAGCTCTCTGAACCCAGTCCTTTTGGGTTTTTATGGAGACCTCATTCTATAGGCATGACGGGTTAAACCATAGGCTATTGGTGATCAACTCCACCTGAGGCTCTCAACCCTCCCTGGAAATTGGGGTTGAGGCTTTGCCATTCTCAGTCTGACTAAAAGAATTTACCCAAACGGAATTTTAAAACAGATGAGCATAACTGGAATCTTAATTAGATGATTGGATTATCTGGAGCCACACCTTGATATTCCTAACCCGAGCACCCTCATCCAACGAATGCTCCTCCCAACTGGCTCCCAAGTCTCTACGTGGTTCCAGAGCAAAAGAATGTTTATACAACGCATATCTCCACCTTTTCTTCAAAGTCTTTTCCCTTACACGGAAAGACTCCTTAAACTGTCATGCATCCGGATCAGGGGGAGGTATTGTTACACCGCAGATCTGTGGATCTCCGGGGTTTGGTTGTGGCAAGGATGCTGCTGGTGTCAAAACCACAACGTGGGAACCACAGAACCACTAGTTGGTTTTCAGTGTTTCAGTGCATACAATTCCTAATATATCTGGCCAAGAAAACTTGTAAGTTCTTAGATTGTCCCAAAGGTGGCGCATGAAATCAAAGCAGGAGAACAGTTTCCTACGAGGTGTAGCCTGGGAAAGTTGGGGGTGACTGATGGAAAGGAGGAGTGAAGCTCCGCCCTTTCCGCTGCTAGGCTGCGCCCGAGGCTATTTAAACCCACCCTGGCTGGCCTGTACTCAGATCTTCGCGGAGCGGATCAGCGGCCGGAGCGGTTGGCGGACTCTGCGTTGACTTGGAGCTCACAGCGTCTTGCGACTTGGAAGCGGATTCAGAGGACAGGACAGAACACTTGGGCAAGTGAATCTCTGTCTGTCTGTCTGTCTGTCTGTCTGTCTGTCTGTCTCATTGGTTGGTTGATTTCCATTTTCTTAAGGGGCACATACCTCACACCGCACACACACACACACACGCACACACACTCCTTCCTTCTGCGAGTTAGAAAATTAGTAGGGGCCCCTGGGAGCTGCAGGTTTCCTAATCATGTCTGCACCTAAGAACAGTAGGGTCTTGTCCGGCTCTTCTTATGAACGGTCCCCCAGCACGGACTCCCCAAGGTCCATGCGAGCCTCACCCAGCTTCTCCCTCTCCCCTCTCAGAAACTCAGGCTTCAGGGGAAGCTCCTCACCAGGGATCCGGAGCTACCATTCACCATCCCCTAGGGCTTCACCACACTCACCTCTGTCATCACCAGAATCCCACAAGCTCCCATTTCCCTGTCCTCACCGTGATGGGCAATCAATGAAGCCATTGGGCTCTCCCGTGTCCTCCTCTGAGGATTCCTCAGAGTCCCCACGTTCATCAATAATATACCACATGTTCTTACTGCCATCACCCAGCAGCTCACCCCCAGCTCTCGGGGGATCTCCTGTGTCTCCCAGCTACTCTCCAAACAACCCCAGATTTCAGCTGGAGTCAGCCCCCCACACCCGGGAATCACCTACAAACTCACGAGCCTCACGGTGCTCCACCCCTGTGTCTTTCATCTCTTCACCCCCAGGCCTCAGGGACTCTCCTGTGGCTCCCAGTTACTCTCCAGCCATCCCCAGGTTCCTGCGGGAGTCAGCCCCATGCACCCAGGAGTCCCCCAGAGACTCACACGTCTCGGGAGAATATGAGCGGTCCCCCAGCCCTGACTCCTCAAGATTCATGCCTGCCTCACCCAGCTTCTCCCTCTCCCCTCCCAGAAACTCAGACCCAAGGGGCAGCTCCTCACCAGGGATGTGGAAGTACTCTACATCACCCCGCAGGGCTTCACCACTCTCACATCCATCATCAACAGAATTCCACAACTTTACGTTTCCCTTTCCTAACCAAGCAGGACAGTCACTCATGTCATTGTGTTCTCCCGTGTCCTCCTCTGGAGATTCTTCACAGTCACCTCATTCATCAATAATATACCATATGTTCTTACTGCCATCATCCAGCAGCTCACCCCCAGCCACCCATGACTCTCCTGTCTGTCCCAGCTACTCTCCAACTACGCCCAGATTTCAGCGGGAGTCTCTACCCCACACCCCAGAAACACCTACAAACTCACAGACCTCAGTGAGATCCTCGCCAGTCTCTCTCACGTCTTCACCCCCAGCCCTTACGGACCCTCCAGTCTGTCCCAGCTACTCTCCAACCACGCCCACATTTCAGCGCGGGTCAGTTCCAGGAACCCAGGGATCACCACCAAGCCCACCACTTTCACTGAGTTACTCCCCAGTCTCTAGCACGTCTTTATCTCCAACCCTCAGGGACTCGCCTGTCTGTCCCAGCTACTCTCCAAACACGCCCACACTTCAGCGGGAGTCCGTTGCAGGCACCCAGAAATCACCACCAAACTCACCAATTTCACTGCGTTACTCCCCAGTCTCTCTCATGTCTTCACCATCCCTCAGGGACTCTCCCGTCTGTCCCAGCTACTCTCCAACCACGCCCACATTTCAGCTGCAGTCAGTTCCAGGCACCCCGGAATCACCACCAAACTCCCCAATTTCACTCAGTTACTCCTCACTCTCTAGCACGTCTTTATCTCCAACCCTCAGGGACTCTCCTGTGTGTCCCAGCTACTCTCCAACCACGCCCACACTTCAGCAGGAGTCAGTTCCAAGCACCCAGGAAGCACCACCAAACTCCCCAATTTCACTCACTTACTCTCCAGTCTCTCTCCTGTCTTCACCAGCCCTCAGGGACTCTCCTGTCTGTCCCAGCTACTCTCCAACCACGCACACATTTCAGCTGGAGTCAGTCCCAGGCACCCCGGAGTCACCACCAAACTCACCAGTTTCACTGAGGTACTCCCCGGTCTCTCTCATGTCTTCACCCCCAGCCCTCAGGGACTCTCCTGTGTGTCCCAGCTACTCTCCAACCATGCCCAGATTTCAGCGGGAGTCAGTTCCAGGCACCCAGGTATCACCACCAAACTCAGCAGTTTCGCTGAGTTACTCCCCAGTCTCTGTCATTTCTTCACCCCCAGCCCCCTGGGACTCTCCTGTCTGTCCCAGCTACTCTCCCACCACGCCCAGATTTCAGCGGGAGTCAGCCTCCCACACTCCGGAATCACCTACAGACTCACAGACTTCACTGAAGTCCTCCCTGGTCTCTCTCAGGTCTTTGCCCTCAGCCCACAGGGACTCCTGTGTCTCTTTCAGCTACTCTCAAAACTTCGCTAGATTCCAGCTGGAGTCAGTTCCAGGCACCCACGATACACCACCGAACTCACGAATTTCACTGACTTACTCCCCAGTCTCCCTCATGTTCTCACCCCCAGCCCTCAAGGACTCTTCTGTCTCTCTCAGCTACACTCCGACCGTCTCCAGATTTCACCTGGAGTCAGCTTCCCGCACCCAGGAATCACCTACAAACTCACGGACCTTACTGCAACCCTCCCCCATTTCTTTCACCTCTTCACCCCCTGCCTTCAGGGACTCTCCTGGGTCTCCCAGCTTCTCTCCAGCCTTCCCCAGATTTCTGCCACAGTCAGCCCCAGGCACCCAGGACAACCCTAGACACTCACAGGCCTCACGAGACTATCTCCCTATGACCTGTACCTATACAGGGATGGCTCCCACGCATCCCTCAGTGACCCCAAACCCATCTCCACTTACACTCAGACACTCCCAGGGCCTGACAGCTACTCCCCGTTATTGTCCTTCAGTTCGAAGCCCTGGCCAATCTACTAGCCCACATGACGCAGTTACCTGGCCATTTCTCCACGGTTCCCGTGAGGGCCCCACACCCAGCCGCACAAGAGCCCCTCCTGCATTCCGTCCTCACACGCAGGCTTGTCCATCTACTTGCTACTGTCACACTCTTGCCAGCAGAAGAGGCCCCTGTAATGGCCGATATCACCACCCAGTCTATCCTCACCCCACAGCTGTGCAGCGGGACCCTCTTGCTGGCCCACGTGGCTGCCAGAGCCCATGCTGGCACGACGCTCCAGCAGGTCGGCGTCCCTGCGGGCCACACTACCGGTGACATGGCTAGCATGACCCTCCTTCCTGGCAGTGACACTGTTGATGTGAACCCCAGTTTCACATCTGTCATTTGTAAATAGGACCATTTTCCCTTTTCGCTCTCCCTTCCATTCACAGGGCTTCTCATTCTCTCTCTTTCTGCCTCCGTTTCAGATATTTACTCACCTTTTTCTCTCTCACTATGTCTGCCGTGGTCTCCATGAGAGTGCGCCACAGAAGATTCCCCCATTAAAAGTCATGAATTGAGTGGCTTTTAGTATACCTGTGTTGGTGCCCATTCAATTTTAATTCGCAATCCATTGTAGAACGTCTTATCACCCCCGACCAGAGAAAAACCCTGTAGACATTAGTCACTCCTCATTCTGTCTCAAACCCTCTCCCTGACCCTCAGCCCTAGGTAGCAACTACCTAGTGCGATCAATCCCATATGCATAGATTTCCATATTGTGGACATTTCCTATCAACGGAATTGCACAATAGGTGAGCTGTTATGACTGACACAACACGTAGCACAATATTTTCAAGATTCATCCACATTGTAGGCTTACCCACAGGGGGAAACCATTTTTGGGGGGGTTTTAGTAACACCGGGTGTTTTCTCCTTCCTTTCGTCCTTCCTTCCTTCCTTCCTTCCTTCCTTCCTTCCTTCCTTCCTTCATTCCTTCCTACCTTCCTTCTTTCTTTCCTTCCTTCCTTCCTTCCTCCTATTTCTCTCTTACTCCTTCTGCCCTCTCTCTTTCATATGCCTTAGGTGCATCCCATATTCTGCGTTTTTTGGGAGAAATCCTCGACAGGTGCAGGAAAATTGTGTTATTGTAACTATTTACCGCTATCTCTCTTTCACGGCTCTCCATCAGTTGTGAACATCTATTGGTTTATCCCAAGTCACTAAGCATATTCTTATTAGGTACACCTGTTTTTCCTTATACAGCTGTTTCTGGAGTATAGGGTCGCATACTCATAAACCCACTGTAACTCAGAAACGCATCTAATATTCCAATAATCCCATCATAACGTTGAAAAATCATAAATCAAACCACCGTAAGTCACGGTGTGTCCGTGGATATGGGCGTCATCAATTCCATTGTATTCAGTAATGCTGTACACCATTAACAATGGCAGACTGATTGGGAGTGGATATTGATAGCATTATAAAAGTCAGTTATTAGAGCGATACTTCTTTAACCTGACTGAAGAACTGATCTAATGGCTTTAGTACAGTGCATGATTATGTGAGATGTTTTGAGACAGAGTAGTACATTTGTGAATGAAGTTTTTTCACTTAGTAGGAACCATTGTGTGTGGAAAAGTGAGAAAATTGCTTTCTGCTGTAGAGTCTGGCATTCATTGTAGACTTAAGCTTATTTTTCTGTGAGCAAATCTTATTCAATAAAATACTACTCTTTATACTAAAAAACAAAAACAGTGGTGATGTGTGGTCATTATGCTCAGCAAACTAATCCAGGGAAAGAAAACCAAACGCCACATTCTCACTTATAATGAGAGCTGAAAAATGAGATGACATGGACACAGGAAGGGGAACAACACTCACTGGGGCCTTTCGGGAGGCAGAGCGTTAAGAAAAACAGCTACTGCATGCTGGGCTTAATACCTAGGTGATGGGTTGACAGGTGCAACAAACCACCATGGCACACGTTTACCTTAGTAACAAATCTGCACATCCTGCACATATACCCCAGAACTTAGAAACGAAACGAAACAAAAGAAAACGAAAAAGCAATAGCAAAACGCTAAAGGCAAAATAAAGTTTCAAACTCAGAACGTGACAGACCAATGTTTGGTTCAAATCATGGTTCTCAACCCAGGTGCCATAAGGCCAGGATAAAGAATTTGATTACATATTGTAAATAAGACATGCAGCAAATGACCAGAAAGATTATTCTCAACATATGTGTGTCTTCTAATTCAATGGTGACGCTATCTACCGGGACATAGCTTTAGATTCCAAAGGGCCGAGTCCCGCCAGACAGGCCTCCCACACTAATAACAATGGGAAGCCCCACGTTGTTTTACCTGTGCTTCTCAGCAACTGGCTATAAATCAGGTTGCCACCACTCCCAGATTTAGTTGCATTCATTGGCTGGAAGAGCTCACAGCACGCAGGGAAACACTTACATTTGCCGTTGTATTTTAGCGGACTTTGCCAAAAGTTCAGAAATAAATGCGGGGCCCGGCGTGTGGGGAGGGGTGCACTACCTTCCAGGAAGTGTTATCCACAAGCTCTCTGAACCCAGTCCTTTTGGGTTTTTATGGAGACCTCATTCTATAGGCATGACGGGTTAAACCATAGGCTATTGGTGATCAACTCCACCTGAGGCTCTCAACCCTCCCTGGAAATTGGGGTTGAGGCTTTGCCATTCTCAGTCTGACTAAAAGAATTTACCCAAACGGAATTTTAAAACAGATGAGCATAACTGGAATCTTAATTAGATGATTGGATTATCTGGAGCCACACCTTGATATTCCTAACCCGAGCACCCTCATCCAACGAATGCTCCACGCAACTGGCTCCCAAGTCTCTACGTGGTTCCAGAGCAAAAGAATGTTTCTACAACGCATATCTCCACCTTTTCTTCAAAGTCTTTTCCCTTACACGGAAAGACTTCTTAAACTGCCATGCATCCGGATCAGGGGGAGGTATTGTTACACCGCAGATCTGTGGATCTCCGGGGTTTGATTGTGGCAAGGATGCTGCTGGTGTCAAAACCACAACGTGGGAACCACAGAACCACTAGTTGGTTTTCAGTGTTTCAGTGCATACAATTCCTAATATATCTGGCCAAGAAAACTTGTAAGTTCTTAGATTGTCCCAAAGGTGGCGCATGAAATCAAAGCAGGAGAACAGTTTCCTACGAGGTGTAGCCTGGGAAAGTTGGGGGTGACTGATGGAAAGGAGGAGTGAAGCTCCGCCCTTTCCGCTGCTAGGCTGCGCCCGAGGCTATTTAAACCCACCCTGGCTGGCCTGTACTCAGATCTTCGCGGAGCGGATCAGCGGCCGGAGCGGTTGGCGGACTCTGCGTTGACTTGGAGCTCACAGCGTCTTGCGACTTGGAAGCGGATTCAGAGGACAGGACAGAACACTTGGGCAAGTGAATCTCTGTCTGTCTGTCTGTCTGTCTGTCTGTCTGTCTGTCTCATTGGTTGGTTGATTTCCATTTTCTTAAGGGGCACATACCTCACACCGCACACACACACACACACGCACACACACTCCTTCCTTCTGCGAGTTAGAAAATTAGTAGGGGCCCCTGGGAGCTGCAGGTTTCCTAATCATGTCTGCACCTAAGAACAGTAGGGTCTTGTCCGGCTCTTCTTATGAACGGTCCCCCAGCACGGACTCCCCAAGGTCCATGCGAGCCTCACCCAGCTTCTCCCTCTCCCCTCTCAGAAACTCAGGCTTCAGGGGAAGCTCCTCACCAGGGATCCGGAGCTACCATTCACCATCCCCTAGGGCTTCACCACACTCACCTCTGTCATCACCAGAATCCCACAAGCTCCCATTTCCCTGTCCTCACCGTGATGGGCAATCAATGAAGCCATTGGGCTCTCCCGTGTCCTCCTCTGAGGATTCCTCAGAGTCCCCACGTTCATCAATAATATACCACATGTTCTTACTGCCATCACCCAGCAGCTCACCCCCAGCTCTCGGGGGATCTCCTGTGTCTCCCAGCTACTCTCCAAACAACCCCAGATTTCAGCTGGAGTCAGCCCCCCACACCCGGGAATCACCTACAAACTCACGAGCCTCACGGTGCTCCACCCCTGTGTCTTTCATCTCTTCACCCCCAGGCCTCAGGGACTCTCCTGTGGCTCCCAGTTACTCTCCAGCCATCCCCAGGTTCCTGCGGGAGTCAGCCCCATGCACCCAGGAGTCCCCCAGAGACTCACACGTCTCGGGAGAATATGAGCGGTCCCCCAGCCCTGACTCCTCAAGATTCATGCCTGCCTCACCCAGCTTCTCCCTCTCCCCTCCCAGAAACTCAGACCCAAGGGGCAGCTCCTCACCAGGGATGTGGAAGTACTCTACATCACCCCGCAGGGCTTCACCACTCTCACATCCATCATCAACAGAATTCCACAACTTTACGTTTCCCTTTCCTAACCAAGCAGGACAGTCACTCATGTCATTGTGTTCTCCCGTGTCCTCCTCTGGAGATTCTTCACAGTCACCTCATTCATCAATAATATACCATATGTTCTTACTGCCATCATCCAGCAGCTCACCCCCAGCCACCCATGACTCTCCTGTCTGTCCCAGCTACTCTCCAACTACGCCCAGATTTCAGCGGGAGTCTCTACCCCACACCCCAGAAACACCTACAAACTCACAGACCTCAGTGAGATCCTCGCCAGTCTCTCTCACGTCTTCACCCCCAGCCCTTACGGACCCTCCAGTCTGTCCCAGCTACTCTCCAACCACGCCCACATTTCAGCGCGGGTCAGTTCCAGGAACCCGGGGGTCACCACCAAGCCCACCACTTTCACTGAGTTACTCCCCAGTCTCTAGCACGTCTTTATCTCCAACCCTCAGGGACTCGCCTGTCTGTCCCAGCTACTCTCCAAACACGCCCACACTTCAGCGGGAGTCCGTTGCAGGCACCCAGAAATCACCACCAAACTCACCAATTTCACTGCGTTACTCCCCAGTCTCTCTCATGTCTTCACCATCCCTCAGGGACTCTCCCGTCTGTCCCAGCTACTCTCCAACCACGCCCACATTTCAGCTGCAGTCAGCTCCAGGCACCCCGGAATCACCACCAAACTCCCCAATTTCACTCAGTTACTCCTCACTCTCTAGCACGTCTTTATCTCCAACCCTCAGGGACTCTCCTGTGTGTCCCAGCTACTCTCCAACCACGCCCACACTTCAGCGGGAGTCAGTTCCAAGCACCCAGGAAGCACCACCAAACTCCCCAATTTCACTCACTTACTCTCCAGTCTCTCTCATGTCTTCACCAGCCCTCAGGGACTCTCCTGTCTGTCCCAGCTACTCTCCAACCACGCACGCATTTCAGCTGGAGTCAGTCCCAGGCACCCCGGAGTCACCACCAAACTCACCAGTTTCACTGAGGTACTCCCCGGTCTCTCTCATGTCTTCACCCCCAGCCCTCAGGGACTCTCCTGTGTGTCCCAGCTACTCTCCAACCATGCCCAGATTTCAGCGGGAGTCAGTTCCAGGCACCCAGGTATCACCACCAAACTCAGCAGTTTCGCTGAGTTACTCCCCAGTCTCTGTCATGTCTTCACCCCCAGCCCCCTGGGACTCTCCTGTCTGTCCCAGCTACTCTCCCACCACGCCCAGATTTCAGCGGCACTCAACCTCCCACACTCCGGAATCACCTACAGACTCACAGACTTCACTGAGGTCCTCCCTGGTCTCTCTCAGGTCTTTGCCCTCAGCCCACAGGGACTCCTGTGTCTCTTTCAGCTACTCTCAAAACTTCGCTAGATTCCAGCTGGAGTCAGTTCCAGGCACCCACGATACACCACCGAACTCACGAATTTCACTGACTTACTCCCCAGTCTCCCTCATGTTCTCACCCCCAGCCCTCAAGGACTCTTCTGTCTCTCTCAGCTACACTCCGACCATCTCCAGATTTCACCTGGAGTCAGCTTCCCGCACCCAGGAATCACCTACAAACTCACGGACCTTACTGCAACCCTCCCCCATTTCTTTCACCTCTTCACCCCCTGCCTTCAGGGACTCTCCTGGGTCTCCCAGCTTCTCTCCAGCCTTCCCCAGATTTCTGCCACAGTCAGCCCCAGGCACCCAGGACAACCCTAGACACTCACAGGCCTCACGAGACTATCTCCCTATGACCTGTACCTATACAGGGATGGCTCCCACGCATCCCTCAGTGACCCCAAACCCATCTCCACTTACACTCAGACACTCCCAGGGCCTGACAGCTACTCCCCGTTATTGTCCTTCAGTTCGAAGCCCTGGCCAATCTACTAGCCCACATGACGCAGTTACCTGGCCATTTCTCCACGGTTCCCGTGAGGGCCCCACACCCAGCCGCACAAGAGCCCCTCCTGCATTCCATCCTCACACGCAGGCTTGTCCATCTACTTGCTACTGTCACACTCTTGCCAGCAGAAGAGGCCCCTGTAATGGGCGATATCACCACCCAGTCTATCCTCACCCCACAGCTGTGCAGCGGGACCCTCCTGCTGGCCCACGTGGCTGCCAGAGCCCATGCTGGCACGACGCTCCAGCAGGTCGGCGTCCCTGCGGGCCACACTACCGGTGACATGGCTAGCATGACCCTCCTTCCTGGCAGTGACACTGTTGATGTGAACCCCGGTTTCACATCTGTCATTTGTAAATAGGACCATTTTCCCTTTTCGCTCTCCCTTCCATTCACAGGGCTTCTCATTCTCTCTCTTTCTGCCTCCGTTTCAGATATTTACTCACCTTTTTCTCTCTCACTATGTCTGCCGTGGTCTCCATGAGAGTGCGCCACAGAAGATTCCCCCATTAAAAGTCATGAATTGAGTGGCTTTTAGTATACCTGTGGTGGTGCACATTCAATTTTAATTCGCAATCCATTGTAGAACGTCTTATCACCCCCGACCAGAGAAAAACCCTGTAGACATTAGTCACTCCTCATTCTGTCTCAAACCCTCTCCCTGACCCTCAGCCCTAGGTAGCAACTACCTAGTGCGATCAATCCCATATGCATAGATTTCCATATTGTGGACATTTCCTATCAACGGAATTGCACAATAGGTGAGCTGTTATGACTGACACAACACGTAGCACAATATTTTCAAGATTCATCCACATTGTAGGCTTACCCACAGGGGGAAACCATTTTTTGGGGGGTTTTAGTAACACCGGGTGTTTTCTCCTTCCTTTCGTCCTTCTTTCCTTCCTTCCTTCCTTCCTTCCTTCCTTCCTTCCTACCTTCCTTCTTTCTTTCCTTCCTTCCTTCCTTCCTCCTATTTCTCTCTTACTCCTTCTGCCCTCTCTCTTTCATATGCCTTAGGTGCATCCCACATTCTGCGTTTTTTGGGAGAAATCCTCGACAGGTGCAGGAAAATTGTGTTATTGTAACTATTTACCGCTATCTCTCTTTCACGGCTCTCCATCAGTTGTGAACATCTATTGGTTTATCCCAAGTCACTAAGCATATTTTTATTAGGTACACCTGTTTTTCCTTATACAGCTGTTTCTGGACTATAGGGTCGCATACTCATAAACCCACTGTAACTCAGAAACGCATCTAATATTCCAATAATCCCATCATAACGTTGAAAAATCATAAATCAAACCACCGTAAGTCACGGTGTGTCCGTGGATATGGGCGTCATAAATTCCATTGTGTTCGGTAATGCTGTACACCATTAACAATGGCAGACTGATTGGGAGTGGATATTGATAGCATTATAAAAGTCAGTTATTAGAGGGATACTTCTTTAACCTGACTGAAGAACTGATCTAATGGCTTTAGTACAGTGCATGATTATGTGAGATGTTTTGAGACAGAGTAGTACATTTGTGAATGAAGATTTTTCACTTAGTAGGAACCATTGTGTGTGGAAAAGTGAGAAAATTGCTTTCTGCTGTAGAGTCTGGCATTCATTGTAGACTTAAGCTTATTTTTCTGTGAGCAAATCTTATTCAATAAAATACTACTCTTTATACTAAAAAACAGAAACAGTGGTGATGTGTGGTCATTATGCTCAGCAAACTAATCCAGGGAAAGAAAACCAAACGCCACATTCTCACTTATAATGAGAGCTGAAAAATGAGATCACATGGACACAGGAAGGGGAACAACACTCACTGGGGCCTTTCGGGAGGCAGAGCGTTAAGAAAAACAGCTACTGCATGCTGGGCTTAATACCTAGGTGATGGGTTGACAGGTGCAGCGAACCACCATGGCACACGTTTACCTTAGTAACAAATCTGCACATCCTGCACATATACCCCAGAACTTAGAAACGAAACGAAACAAAAGAAAACGAAAAAGCAATAGCAAAACGCTAAAGGCAAAATAAAGTTTCAAACTCAGAACGTGACAGACCAATGTTTGGTTCAAATCATGGTTCTCAACCCAGGTGCCATAAGGCCAGGATAAAGAATTTGATTACATATTGTAAATAAGACATGCAGCAAATGACCAGAAAGATTATTCTCAACATATGTGTGTCTTCTAATTCAATGGTGACGCTATCTACCGGGACATAGCTTTAGATTCCAAAGGGCCGAGTCCCGCCAGACAGGCCTCCCACACTAATAACAATGGGAAGCCCCACGTTGTTTTACCTGTGCTTCTCAGCAACTGGCTATAAATCAGGTTGCCACCACTCCCAGATTTAGTTGCATTCATTGGCTGGAAGAGCTCACAGCACGCAGGGAAACACTTACATTTGCCGTTGTATTTTAGCGGACTTTGCAAAAAGTTCAGAAATAAATGCGGGGCCCGGCGTGTGGGGAGGGGTGCACTACCTTCCAGGAAGTGTTATCCACAAGCTCTCTGAACCCAGTCCTTTTGGGTTTTTATGGAGACCTCATTCTATAGGCATGACGGGTTAAACCATAGGCTATTGGTGATCAACTCCACCTGAGGCTCTCAACCCTCCCTGGAAATTGGGGTTGAGGCTTTGCCATTCTCAGTCTGACTAAAAGAATTTACCCAAACGGAATTTTAAAACAGATGAGCATAACTGGAATCTTAATTAGATGATTGGATTATCTGGAGCCACACCTTGATATTCCTAACCCGAGCACCCTCATCCAACGAATGCTCCACGCAACTGGCTCCCAAGTCTCTACGTGGTTCCAGAGCAAAAGAATGTTTCTACAACGCATATCTCCACCTTTTCTTCAAAGTCTTTTCCCTTACACGGAAAGACTTCTTAAACTGCCATGCATCCGGATCAGGGGGAGGTATTGTTACACCGCAGATCTGTGGATCTCCGGGGTTTGATTGTGGCAAGGATGCTGCTGGTGTCAAAACCACAACGTGGGAACCACAGAACCACTAGTTGGTTTTCAGTGTTTCAGTGCATACAATTCCTAATATATCTGGCCAAGAAAACTTGTAAGTTCTTAGATTGTCCCAAAGGTGGCGCATGAAATCAAAGCAGGAGAACAGTTTCCTACGAGGTGTAGCCTGGGAAAGTTGGGGGTGACTGATGGAAAGGAGGAGTGAAGCTCCGCCCTTTCCGCTGCTAGGCTGCGCCCGAGGCTATTTAAACCCACCCTGGCTGGCCTGTACTCAGATCTTCGCGGAGCGGATCAGCGGCCGGAGCGGTTGGCGGACTCTGCGTTGACTTGGAGCTCACAGCGTCTTGCGACTTGGAAGCGGATTCAGAGGACAGGACAGAACACTTGGGCAAGTGAATCTCTGTCTGTCTGTCTGTCTGTCTGTCTGTCTCATTGGTTGGTTGATTTCCATTTTCTTAAGGGGCACATACCTCACACCGCACACACACACACACACGCACACACACTCCTTCCTTCTGCGAGTTAGAAAATTAGTAGGGGCCCCTGGGAGCTGCAGGTTTCCTAATCATGTCTGCACCTAAGAACAGTAGGGTCTTGTCCGGCTCTTCTTATGAACGGTCCCCCAGCACGGACTCCCCAAGGTCCATGCGAGCCTCACCCAGCTTCTCCCTCTCCCCTCTCAGAAACTCAGGCTTCAGGGGAAGCTCCTCACCAGGGATCCGGAGCTACCATTCACCATCCCCTAGGGCTTCACCACACTCACCTCTGTCATCACCAGAATCCCACAAGCTCCCATTTCCCTGTCCTCACCGTGATGGGCAATCAATGAAGCCATTGGGCTCTCCCGTGTCCTCCTCTGAGGATTCCTCAGAGTCCCCACGTTCATCAATAATATACCACATGTTCTTACTGCCATCACCCAGCAGCTCACCCCCAGCTCTCGGGGGATCTCCTGTGTCTCCCAGCTACTCTCCAAACAACCCCAGATTTCAGCTGGAGTCAGCCCCCCACACCCGGGAATCACCTACAAACTCACGAGCCTCACGGTGCTCCACCCCTGTGTCTTTCATCTCTTCACCCCCAGGCCTCAGGGACTCTCCTGTGGCTCCCAGTTACTCTCCAGCCATCCCCAGGTTCCTGCGGGAGTCAGCCCCATGCACCCAGGAGTCCCCCAGAGACTCACACGTCTCGGGAGAATATGAGCGGTCCCCCAGCCCTGACTCCTCAAGATTCATGCCTGCCTCACCCAGCTTCTCCCTCTCCCCTCCCAGAAACTCAGACCCAAGGGGCAGCTCCTCACCAGGGATGTGGAAGTACTCTACATCACCCCGCAGGGCTTCACCACTCTCACATCCATCATCAACAGAATTCCACAACTTTACGTTTCCCTTTCCTAACCAAGCAGGACAGTCACTCATGTCATTGTGTTCTCCCGTGTCCTCCTCTGGAGATTCTTCACAGTCACCTCATTCATCAATAATATACCATATGTTCTTACTGCCATCATCCAGCAGCTCACCCCCAGCCACCCATGACTCTCCTGTCTGTCCCAGCTACTCTCCAACTACGCCCAGATTTCAGCGGGAGTCTCTACCCCACACCCCAGAAACACCTACAAACTCACAGACCTCAGTGAGATCCTCGCCAGTCTCTCTCACGTCTTCACCCCCAGCCCTTACGGACCCTCCAGTCTGTCCCAGCTACTCTCCAACCACGCCCACATTTCAGCGCGGGTCAGTTCCAGGAACCCGGGGGTCACCACCAAGCCCACCACTTTCACTGAGTTACTCCCCAGTCTCTAGCACGTCTTTATCTCCAACCCTCAGGGACTCGCCTGTCTGTCCCAGCTACTCTCCAAACACGCCCACACTTCAGCGGGAGTCCGTTGCAGGCACCCAGAAATCACCACCAAACTCACCAATTTCACTGCGTTACTCCCCAGTCTCTCTCATGTCTTCACCATCCCTCAGGGACTCTCCCGTCTGTCCCAGCTACTCTCCAACCACGCCCACATTTCAGCTGCAGTCAGCTCCAGGCACCCCGGAATCACCACCAAACTCCCCAATTTCACTCAGTTACTCCTCACTCTCTAGCACGTCTTTATCTCCAACCCTCAGGGACTCTCCTGTGTGTCCCAGCTACTCTCCAACCACGCCCACACTTCAGCGGGAGTCAGTTCCAGGCACCCAGGAAGCACCACCAAACTCACCAATTTCACTCACTTACTCTCCAGTCTCTCTCATGTCTTCACCAGCCCTCAGGGACTCTCCTGTCTGTCCCAGCTACTCTCCAACCACGCACGCATTTCAGCTGGAGTCAGTCCCAGGCACCCCGGAGTCACCACCAAACTCACCAGTTTCACTGAGGTACTCCCCGGTCTCTCTCATGTCTTCACCCCCAGCCCTCAGGGACTCTCCTGTGTGTCCCAGCTACTCTCCAACCATGCCCAGATTTCAGCGGGAGTCAGTTCCAGGCACCCAGGTATCACCACCAAACTCAGCAGTTTCGCTGAGTTACTCCCCAGTCTCTGTCATGTCTTCACCCCCAGCCCCCTGGGACTCTCCTGTCTGTCCCAGCTACTCTCCCACCACGCCCAGATTTCAGCGGCACTCAGCCTCCCACACTCCGGAATCACCTACAGACTCACAGACTTCACTGAGGTCCTCCCTGGTCTCTCTCAGGTCTTTGCCCTCAGCCCACAGGGACTCCTGTGTCTCTTTCAGCTACTCTCAAAACTTCGCTAGATTCCAGCTGGAGTCAGTTCCAGGCACCCACGATACACCACCGAACTCACGAATTTCACTGACTTACTCCCCAGTCTCCCTCATGTTCTCACCCCCAGCCCTCAAGGACTCTTCTGTCTCTCTCAGCTACCCTCCGACCATCTCCAGATTTCACCTGGAGTCAGCTTCCCGCACCCAGGAATCACCTACAAACTCACGGACCTTACTGCAACCCTCCCCCATTTCTTTCACCTCTTCACCCCCTGCCTTCAGGGACTCTCCTGGGTCTCCCAGCTTCTCTCCAGCCTTCCCCAGATTTCTGCCACAGTCAGCCCCAGGCACCCAGGACAACCCTAGACACTCACAGGCCTCACGAGACTATCTCCCTATGACCTGTACCTATACAGGGATGGCTCCCACGCATCCCTCAGTGACCCCAAACCCATCTCCACTTACACTCAGACACTCCCAGGGCCTGACAGCTACTCCCCGTTATTGTCCTTCAGTTCGAAGCCCTGGCCAATCTACTAGCCCACATGACGCAGTTACCTGGCCATTTCTCCACGGTTCCCGTGAGGGCCCCACACCCAGCCGCACAAGAGCCCCTCCTGCATTCCGTCCTCACACGCAGGCTTGTCCATCTACTTGCTACTGTCACACTCTTGCCAGCAGAAGAGGCCCCTGTAATGGGCGATATCACCACCCAGTCTATCCTCACCCCACAGCTGTGCAGCGGGACCCTCCTGCTGGCCCACGTGGCTGCCAGAGCCCATGCTGGCACGACGCTCCAGCAGGTCGGCGTCCCTGCGGGCCACACTACCGGTGACATGGCTAGCATGACCCTCCTTCCTGGCAGTGACACTGTTGATGTGAACCCCGGTTTCACATCTGTCATTTGTAAATAGGACCATTTTCCCTTTTCGCTCTCCCTTCCATTCACAGGGCTTCTCATTCTCTCTCTTTCTGCCTCCGTTTCAGATATTTACTCACCTTTTTCTCTCTCACTATGTCTGCCGTGGTCTCCATGAGAGTGCGCCACAGAAGATTCCCCCATTAAAAGTCATGAATTGAGTGGCTTTTAGTATACCTGTGGTGGTGCACATTCAATTTTAATTCGCAATCCATTGTAGAACGTCTTATCACCCCCGACCAGAGAAAAACCCTGTAGACATTAGTCACTCCTCATTCTGTCTCAAACCCTCTCCCTGACCCTCAGCCCTAGGTAGCAACTACCTAGTGCGATCAATCCCATATGCATAGATTTCCATATTGTGGACATTTCCTATCAACGGAATTGCACAATAGGTGAGCTGTTATGACTGACACAACACGTAGCACAATATTTTCAAGATTCATCCACATTGTAGGCTTACCCACAGGGGGAAACCATTTTTTGGGGGGTTTTAGTAACACCGGGTGTTTTCTCCTTCCTTTCGTCCTTCTTTCCTTCCTTCCTTCCTTCCTTCCTTCCTTCCTTCCTTCCTTCCTACCTTCCTTCTTTCTTTCCTTCCTTCCTTCCTTCCTCCTATTTCTCTCTTACTCCTTCTGCCCTCTCTCTTTCATATGCCTTAGGTGCATCCCACATTCTGCGTTTTTTGGGAGAAATCCTCGACAGGTGCAGGAAAATTGTGTTATTGTAACTATTTACCGCTATCTCTCTTTCACGGCTCTCCATCAGTTGTGAACATCTATTGGTTTATCCCAAGTCACTAAGCATATTTTTATTAGGTACACCTGTTTTTCCTTATACAGCTGTTTCTGGACTATAGGGTCGCATACTCATAAACCCACTGTAACTCAGAAACGCATCTAATATTCCAATAATCCCATCATAACGTTGAAAAATCATAAATCAAACCACCGTAAGTCACGGTGTGTCCGTGGATATGGGCGTCATAAATTCCATTGTGTTCGGTAATGCTGTACACCATTAACAATGGCAGACTGATTGGGAGTGGATATTGATAGCATTATAAAAGTCAGTTATTAGAGGGATACTTCTTTAACCTGACTGAAGAACTGATCTAATGGCTTTAGTACAGTGCATGATTATGTGAGATGTTTTGAGACAGAGTAGTACATTTGTGAATGAAGATTTTTCACTTAGTAGGAACCATTGTGTGTGGAAAAGTGAGAAAATTGCTTTCTGCTGTAGAGTCTGGCATTCATTGTAGACTTAAGCTTATTTTTCTGTGAGCAAATCTTATTCAATAAAATACTACTCTTTATACTAAAAAACAGAAACAGTGGTGATGTGTGGTCATTATGCTCAGCAAACTAATCCAGGGAAAGAAAACCAAACGCCACATTCTCACTTATAATGAGAGCTGAAAAATGAGATCACATGGACACAAGAAGGGGAACAACACTCACTGGGGCCTTTCGGGAGGCAGAGCGTTAAGAAAAACAGCTACTGCATGCTGGGCTTAATACCTAGGTGATGGGTTGACAGGTGCAGCGAACCACCATGGCACACGTTTACCTTAGTAACAAATCTGCACATCCTGCACATATACCCCAGAACTTAGAAACGAAACGAAACAAAAGAAAACGAAAAAGCAATAGCAAAACGCTAAAGGCAAAATAAAGTTTCAAACTCAGAACGTGACAGACCAATGTTTGGTTCAAATCATGGTTCTCAACCCAGGTGCCATAAGGCCAGGATAAAGAATTTGATTACATATTGTAAATAAGACATGCAGCAAATGACCAGAAAGATTATTCTCAACATATGTGTGTCTTCTAATTCAATGGTGACGCTATCTACCGGGACATAGCTTTAGATTCCAAAGGGCCGAGTCCCGCCAGACAGGCCTCCCACACTAATAACAATGGGAAGCCCCACGTTGTTTTACCTGTGCTTCTCAGCAACTGGCTATAAATCAGGTTGCCACCACTCCCAGATTTAGTTGCATTCATTGGCTGGAAGAGCTCACAGCACGCAGGGAAACACTTACATTTGCCGTTGTATTTTAGCGGACTTTGCAAAAAGTTCAGAAATAAATGCGGGGCCCGGCGTGTGGGGAGGGGTGCACTACCTTCCAGGAAGTGTTATCCACAAGCTCTCTGAACCCAGTCCTTTTGGGTTTTTATGGAGACGTCATTCTATAGGCATGACGGGTTAAACCATAGGCTATTGGTGATCAACTCCACCTGAGGCTCTCAACCCTCCCTGGAAATTGGGGTTGAGGCTTTGCCATTCTCAGTCTGACTAAAAGAATTTACCCAAACGGAATTTTAAAACAGATGAGCATAACTGGAATCTTAATTAGATGATTGGATTATCTGGAGCCACACCTTGATATTCCTAACCCGAGCACCCTCATCCAACGAATGCTCCACGCAACTGGCTCCCAAGTCTCTACGTGGTTCCAGAGCAAAAGAATGTTTATACAACGCATATCTCCACCTTTTCTTCAAAGTCTTTTCCCTTACACGGAAAGACTTCTTAAACTGCCATGCATCCGGATCAGGGGGAGGTATTGTTACACCGCAGATCTGTGGATCTCCGGGGTTTGATTGTGGCAAGGATGCTGCTGGTGTCAAAACCACAACGTGGGAACCACAGAACCACTAGTTGGTTTTCAGTGTTTCAGTGCATACAATTCCTAATATATCTGGCCAAGAAAACTTGTAAGTTCTTAGATTGTCCCAAAGGTGGCGCATGAAATCAAAGCAGGAGAACAGTTTCCTACGAGGTGTAGCCTGGGAAAGTTGGGGGTGACTGATGGAAAGGAGGAGTGAAGCTCCGCCCTTTCCGCTGCTAGGCTGCGCCCGAGGCTATTTAAACCCACCCTGGCTGGCCTGTACTCAGATCTTCGCGGAGCGGATCAGCGGCCGGAGCGGTTGGCGGACTCTGCGTTGACTTGGAGCTCACAGCGTCTTGCGACTTGGAAGCGGATTCAGAGGACAGGACAGAACACTTGGGCAAGTGAATCTCTGTCTGTCTGTCTGTCTGTCTGTCTGTCTGTCTCATTGGTTGGTTGATTTCCATTTTCTTAAGGGGCACATACCTCACACCGCACACACACACACACACGCACACACACTCCTTCCTTCTGCGAGTTAGAAAATTAGTAGGGGCCCCTGGGAGCTGCAGGTTTCCTAATCATGTCTGCACCTAAGAACAGTAGGGTCTTGTCCGGCTCTTCTTATGAACGGTCCCCCAGCACGGACTCCCCAAGGTCCATGCGAGCCTCACCCAGCTTCTCCCTCTCCCCTCTCAGAAACTCAGGCTTCAGGGGAAGCTCCTCACCAGGGATCCGGAGCTACCATTCACCATCCCCTAGGGCTTCACCACACTCACCTCTGTCATCACCAGAATCCCACAAGCTCCCATTTCCCTGTCCTCACCGTGATGGGCAATCAATGAAGCCATTGGGCTCTCCCGTGTCCTCCTCTGAGGATTCCTCAGAGTCCCCACGTTCATCAATAATATACCACATGTTCTTACTGCCATCACCCAGCAGCTCACCCCCAGCTCTCGGGGGATCTCCTGTGTCTCCCAGCTACTCTCCAAACAACCCCAGATTTCAGCTGGAGTCAGCCCCCCACACCCGGGAATCACCTACAAACTCACGAGCCTCACGGTGCTCCACCCCTGTGTCTTTCATCTCTTCACCCCCAGGCCTCAGGGACTCTCCTGTGGCTCCCAGTTACTCTCCAGCCATCCCCAGGTTCCTGCGGGAGTCAGCCCCATGCACCCAGGAGTCCCCCAGAGACTCACACGTCTCGGGAGAATATGAGCGGTCCCCCAGCCCTGACTCCTCAAGATTCATGCCTGCCTCACCCAGCTTCTCCCTCTCCCCTCCCAGAAACTCAGACCCAAGGGGCAGCTCCTCACCAGGGATGTGGAAGTACTCTACATCACCCCGCAGGGCTTCACCACTCTCACATCCATCATCAACAGAATTCCACAACTTTACGTTTCCCTTTCCTAACCAAGCAGGACAGTCACTCATGTCATTGTGTTCTCCCGTGTCCTCCTCTGGAGATTCTTCACAGTCACCTCATTCATCAATAATATACCATATGTTCTTACTGCCATCATCCAGCAGCTCACCCCCAGCCACCCATGACTCTCCTGTCTGTCCCAGCTACTCTCCAACTACGCCCAGATTTCAGCGGGAGTCTCTACCCCACACCCCAGAAACACCTACAAACTCACAGACCTCAGTGAGATCCTCGCCAGTCTCTCTCACGTCTTCACCCCCAGCCCTTACGGACCCTCCAGTCTGTCCCAGCTACTCTCCAACCACGCCCACATTTCAGCGCGGGTCAGTTCCAGGAACCCGGGGGTCACCACCAAGCCCACCACTTTCACTGAGTTACTCCCCAGTCTCTAGCACGTCTTTATCTCCAACCCTCAGGGACTCGCCTGTCTGTCCCAGCTACTCTCCAAACACGCCCACACTTCAGCGGGAGTCCGTTGCAGGCACCCAGAAATCACCACCAAACTCACCAATTTCACTGCGTTACTCCCCAGTCTCTCTCATGTCTTCACCATCCCTCAGGGACTCTCCCGTCTGTCCCAGCTACTCTCCAACCACGCCCACATTTCAGCTGCAGTCAGCTCCAGGCACCCCGGAATCACCACCAAACTCCCCAATTTCACTCAGTTACTCCTCACTCTCTAGCACGTCTTTATCTCCAACCCTCAGGGACTCTCCTGTGTGTCCCAGCTACTCTCCAACCACGCCCACACTTCAGCGGGAGTCAGTTCCAGGCACCCAGGAAGCACCACCAAACTCACCAATTTCACTCACTTACTCTCCAGTCTCTCTCATGTCTTCACCAGCCCTCAGGGACTCTCCTGTCTGTCCCAGCTACTCTCCAACCACGCACGCATTTCAGCTGGAGTCAGTCCCAGGCACCCCGGAGTCACCACCAAACTCACCAGTTTCACTGAGGTACTCCCCGGTCTCTCTCATGTCTTCACCCCCAGCCCTCAGGGACTCTCCTGTGTGTCCCAGCTACTCTCCAACCATGCCCAGATTTCAGCGGGAGTCAGTTCCAGGCACCCAGGTATCACCACCAAACTCAGCAGTTTCGCTGAGTTACTCCCCAGTCTCTGTCATGTCTTCACCCCCAGCCCCCTGGGACTCTCCTGTCTGTCCCAGCTACTCTCCCACCACGCCCAGATTTCAGCGGCACTCAGCCTCCCACACTCCGGAATCACCTACAGACTCACAGACTTCACTGAGGTCCTCCCTGGTCTCTCTCAGGTCTTTGCCCTCAGCCCACAGGGACTCCTGTGTCTCTTTCAGCTACTCTCAAAACTTCGCTAGATTCCAGCTGGAGTCAGTTCCAGGCACCCACGATACACCACCGAACTCACGAATTTCACTGACTTACTCCCCAGTCTCCCTCATGTTCTCACCCCCAGCCCTCAAGGACTCTTCTGTCTCTCTCAGCTACACTCCGACCATCTCCAGATTTCACCTGGAGTCAGCTTCCCGCACCCAGGAATCACCTACAAACTCACGGACCTTACTGCAACCCTCCCCCATTTCTTTCACCTCTTCACCCCCTGCCTTCAGGGACTCTCCTGGGTCTCCCAGCTTCTCTCCAGCCTTCCCCAGATTTCTGCCACAGTCAGCCCCAGGCACCCAGGACAACCCTAGACACTCACAGGCCTCACGAGACTATCTCCCTATGACCTGTACCTATACAGGGATGGCTCCCACGCATCCCTCAGTGACCCCAAACCCATCTCCACTTACACTCAGACACTCCCAGGGCCTGACAGCTACTCCCCGTTATTGTCCTTCAGTTCGAAGCCCTGGCCAATCTACTAGCCCACATGACGCAGTTACCTGGCCATTTCTCCACGGTTCCCGTGAGGGCCCCACACCCAGCCGCACAAGAGCCCCTCCTGCATTCCGTCCTCACACGCAGGCTTGTCCATCTACTTGCTACTGTCACACTCTTGCCAGCAGAAGAGGCCCCTGTAATGGGCGATATCACCACCCAGTCTATCCTCACCCCACAGCTGTGCAGCGGGACCCTCCTGCTGGCCCACGTGGCTGCCAGAGCCCATGCTGGCACGACGCTCCAGCAGGTCGGCGTCCCTGCGGGCCACACTACCGGTGACATGGCTAGCATGACCCTCCTTCCTGGCAGTGACACTGTTGATGTGAACCCCGGTTTCACATCTGTCATTTGTAAATAGGACCATTTTCCCTTTTCGCTCTCCCTTCCATTCACAGGGCTTCTCATTCTCTCTCTTTCTGCCTCCGTTTCAGATATTTACTCACCTTTTTCTCTCTCACTATGTCTGCCGTGGTCTCCATGAGAGTGCGCCACAGAAGATTCCCCCATTAAAAGTCATGAATTGAGTGGCTTTTAGTATACCTGTGGTGGTGCACATTCAATTTTAATTCGCAATCCATTGTAGAACGTCTTATCACCCCCGACCAGAGAAAAACCCTGTAGACATTAGTCACTCCTCATTCTGTCTCAAACCCTCTCCCTGACCCTCAGCCCTAGGTAGCAACTACCTAGTGCGATCAATCCCATATGCATAGATTTCCATATTGTGGACATTTCCTATCAACGGAATTGCACAATAGGTGAGCTGTTATGACTGACACAACACGTAGCACAATATTTTCAAGATTCATCCACATTGTAGGCTTACCCACAGGGGGAAACCATTTTTTGGGGGGTTTTAGTAACACCGGGTGTTTTCTCCTTCCTTTCGTCCTTCTTTCCTTCCTTCCTTCCTTCCTTCCTTCCTTCCTCCCTTCCTACCTTCCTTCTTTCTTTCCTTCCTTCCTTCCTTCCTCCTATTTCTCTCTTACTCCTTCTGCCCTCTCTCTTTCATATGCCTTAGGTGCATCCCACATTCTGCGTTTTTTGGGAGAAATCCTCGACAGGTGCAGGAAAATTGTGTTATTGTAACTATTTACCGCTATCTCTCTTTCACGGCTCTCCATCAGTTGTGAACATCTATTGGTTTATCCCAAGTCACTAAGCATATTTTTATTAGGTACACCTGTTTTTCCTTATACAGCTGTTTCTGGACTATAGGGTCGCATACTCATAAACCCACTGTAACTCAGAAACGCATCTAATATTCCAATAATCCCATCATAACGTTGAAAAATCATAAATCAAACCACCGTAAGTCACGGTGTGTCCGTGGATATGGGCGTCATCAATTCCATTGTGTTCGGTAATGCTGTACACCATTAACAATGGCAGACTGATTGGGAGTGGATATTGATAGCATTATAAAAGTCAGTTATTAGAGGGATACTTCTTTAACCTGACTGAAGAACTGATCTAATGGCTTTAGTACAGTGCATGATTATGTGAGATGTTTTGAGACAGAGTAGTACATTTGTGAATGAAGATTTTTCACTTAGTAGGAACCATTGTGTGTGGAAAAGTGAGAAAATTGCTTTCTGCTGTAGAGTCTGGCATTCATTGTAGACTTAAGCTTATTTTTCTGTGAGCAAATCTTATTCAATAAAATACTACTCTTTATACTAAAAAACAGAAACAGTGGTGATGTGTGGTCATTATGCTCAGCAAACTAATCCAGGGAAAGAAAACCAAACGCCACATTCTCACTTATAATGAGAGCTGAAAAATGAGATCACATGGACACAGGAAGGGGAACAACACTCACTGGGGCCTTTCGGGAGGCAGAGCGTTAAGAAAAACAGCTACTGCATGCTGGGCTTAATACCTAGGTGATGGGTTGACAGGTGCAGCGAACCACCATGGCACACGTTTACCTTAGTAACAAATCTGCACATCCTGCACATATACCCCAGAACTTAGAAACGAAACGAAACAAAAGAAAACGAAAAAGCAATAGCAAAACGCTAAAGGCAAAATAAAGTTTCAAACTCAGAACGTGACAGACCAATGTTTGGTTCAAATCATGGTTCTCAACCCAGGTGCCATAAGGCCAGGATAAAGAATTTGATTACATATTGTAAATAAGACATGCAGCAAATGACCAGAAAGATTATTCTCAACATATGTGTGTCTTCTAATTCAATGGTGACGCTATCTACCGGGACATAGCTTTAGATTCCAAAGGGCCGAGTCCCGCCAGACAGGCCTCCCACACTAATAACAATGGGAAGCCCCACGTTGTTTTACCTGTGCTTCTCAGCAACTGGCTATAAATCAGGTTGCCACCACTCCCAGATTTAGTTGCATTCATTGGCTGGAAGAGCTCACAGCACGCAGGGAAACACTTACATTTGCCGTTGTATTTTAGCGGACTTTGCCAAAAGTTCAGAAATAAATGCGGGGCCCGGCGTGTGGGGAGGGGTGCACTACCTTCCAGGAAGTGTTATCCACAAGCTCTCTGAACCCAGTCCTTTTGGGTTTTTATGGAGACCTCATTCTATAGGCATGACGGGTTAAACCATAGGCTATTGGTGATCAACTCCACCTGAGGCTCTCAACCCTCCCTGGAAATTGGGGTTGAGGCTTTGCCATTCTCAGTCTGACTAAAAGAATTTACCCAAACGGAATTTTAAAACAGATGAGCATAACTGGAATCTTAATTAGATGATTGGATTATCTGGAGCCACACCTTGATATTCCTAACCCGAGCACCCTCATCCAACGAATGCTCCACGCAACTGGCTCCCAAGTCTCTACGTGGTTCCAGAGCAAAAGAATGTTTATACAACGCATATCTCCACCTTTTCTTCAAAGTCTTTTCCCTTACACGGAAAGACTTCTTAAACTGCCATGCATCCGGATCAGGGGGAGGTATTGTTACACCGCAGATCTGTGGATCTCCGGGGTTTGATTGTGGCAAGGATGCTGCTGGTGTCAAAACCACAACGTGGGAACCACAGAACCACTAGTTGGTTTTCAGTGTTTCAGTGCATACAATTCCTAATATATCTGGCCAAGAAAACTTGTAAGTTCTTAGATTGTCCCAAAGGTGGCGCATGAAATCAAAGCAGGAGAACAGTTTCCTACGAGGTGTAGCCTGGGAAAGTTGGGGGTGACTGATGGAAAGGAGGAGTGAAGCTCCGCCCTTTCCGCTGCTAGGCTGCGCCCGAGGCTATTTAAACCCACCCTGGCTGGCCTGTACTCAGATCTTCGCGGAGCGGATCAGCGGCCGGAGCGGTTGGCGGACTCTGCGTTGACTTGGAGCTCACAGCGTCTTGCGACTTGGAAGCGGATTCAGAGGACAGGACAGAACACTTGGGCAAGTGAATCTCTGTCTGTCTGTCTGTCTGTCTGTCTGTCTGTCTCATTGGTTGGTTGATTTCCATTTTCTTAAGGGGCACATACCTCACACCGCACACACACACACACACGCACACACACTCCTTCCTTCTGCGAGTTAGAAAATTAGTAGGGGCCCCTGGGAGCTGCAGGTTTCCTAATCATGTCTGCACCTAAGAACAGTAGGGTCTTGTCCGGCTCTTCTTATGAACGGTCCCCCAGCACGGACTCCCCAAGGTCCATGCGAGCCTCACCCAGCTTCTCCCTCTCCCCTCTCAGAAACTCAGGCTTCAGGGGAAGCTCCTCACCAGGGATCCGGAGCTACCATTCACCATCCCCTAGGGCTTCACCACACTCACCTCTGTCATCACCAGAATCCCACAAGCTCCCATTTCCCTGTCCTCACCGTGATGGGCAATCAATGAAGCCATTGGGCTCTCCCGTGTCCTCCTCTGAGGATTCCTCAGAGTCCCCACGTTCATCAATAATATACCACATGTTCTTACTGCCATCACCCAGCAGCTCACCCCCAGCTCTCGGGGGATCTCCTGTGTCTCCCAGCTACTCTCCAAACAACCCCAGATTTCAGCTGGAGTCAGCCCCCCACACCCGGGAATCACCTACAAACTCACGAGCCTCACGGTGCTCCACCCCTGTGTCTTTCATCTCTTCACCCCCAGGCCTCAGGGACTCTCCTGTGGCTCCCAGTTACTCTCCAGCCATCCCCAGGTTCCTGCGGGAGTCAGCCCCATGCACCCAGGAGTCCCCCAGAGACTCACACGTCTCGGGAGAATATGAGCGGTCCCCCAGCCCTGACTCCTCAAGATTCATGCCTGCCTCACCCAGCTTCTCCCTCTCCCCTCCCAGAAACTCAGACCCAAGGGGCAGCTCCTCACCAGGGATGTGGAAGTACTCTACATCACCCCGCAGGGCTTCACCACTCTCACATCCATCATCAACAGAATTCCACAACTTTACGTTTCCCTTTCCTAACCAAGCAGGACAGTCACTCATGTCATTGTGTTCTCCCGTGTCCTCCTCTGGAGATTCTTCACAGTCACCTCATTCATCAATAATATACCATATGTTCTTACTGCCATCATCCAGCAGCTCACCCCCAGCCACCCATGACTCTCCTGTCTGTCCCAGCTACTCTCCAACTACGCCCAGATTTCAGCGGGAGTCTCTACCCCACACCCCAGAAACACCTACAAACTCACAGACCTCAGTGAGATCCTCGCCAGTCTCTCTCACGTCTTCACCCCCAGCCCTTACGGACCCTCCAGTCTGTCCCAGCTACTCTCCAACCACGCCCACATTTCAGCGCGGGTCAGTTCCAGGAACCCGGGGGTCACCACCAAGCCCACCACTTTCACTGAGTTACTCCCCAGTCTCTAGCACGTCTTTATCTCCAACCCTCAGGGACTCGCCTGTCTGTCCCAGCTACTCTCCAAACACGCCCACACTTCAGCGGGAGTCCGTTGCAGGCACCCAGAAATCACCACCAAACTCACCAATTTCACTGCGTTACTCCCCAGTCTCTCTCATGTCTTCACCATCCCTCAGGGACTCTCCCGTCTGTCCCAGCTACTCTCCAACCACGCCCACATTTCAGCTGCAGTCAGCTCCAGGCACCCCGGAATCACCACCAAACTCCCCAATTTCACTCAGTTACTCCTCACTCTCTAGCACGTCTTTATCTCCAACCCTCAGGGACTCTCCTGTGTGTCCCAGCTACTCTCCAACCACGCCCACACTTCAGCGGGAGTCAGTTCCAGGCACCCAGGAAGCACCACCAAACTCACCAATTTCACTCACTTACTCTCCAGTCTCTCTCATGTCTTCACCAGCCCTCAGGGACTCTCCTGTCTGTCCCAGCTACTCTCCAACCACGCACGCATTTCAGCTGGAGTCAGTCCCAGGCACCCCGGAGTCACCACCAAACTCACCAGTTTCACTGAGGTACTCCCCGGTCTCTCTCATGTCTTCACCCCCAGCCCTCAGGGACTCTCCTGTGTGTCCCAGCTACTCTCCAACCATGCCCAGATTTCAGCGGGAGTCAGTTCCAGGCACCCAGGTATCACCACCAAACTCAGCAGTTTCGCTGAGTTACTCCCCAGTCTCTGTCATGTCTTCACCCCCAGCCCCCTGGGACTCTCCTGTCTGTCCCAGCTACTCTCCCACCACGCCCAGATTTCAGCGGCACTCAGCCTCCCACACTCCGGAATCACCTACAGACTCACAGACTTCACTGAGGTCCTCCCTGGTCTCTCTCAGGTCTTTGCCCTCAGCCCACAGGGACTCCTGTGTCTCTTTCAGCTACTCTCAAAACTTCGCTAGATTCCAGCTGGAGTCAGTTCCAGGCACCCACGATACACCACCGAACTCACGAATTTCACTGACTTACTCCCCAGTCTCCCTCATGTTCTCACCCCCAGCCCTCAAGGACTCTTCTGTCTCTCTCAGCTACACTCCGACCATCTCCAGATTTCACCTGGAGTCAGCTTCCCGCACCCAGGAATCACCTACAAACTCACGGACCTTACTGCAACCCTCCCCCATTTCTTTCACCTCTTCACCCCCTGCCTTCAGGGACTCTCCTGGGTCTCCCAGCTTCTCTCCAGCCTTCCCCAGATTTCTGCCACAGTCAGCCCCAGGCACCCAGGACAACCCTAGACACTCACAGGCCTCACGAGACTATCTCCCTATGACCTGTACCTATACAGGGATGGCTCCCACGCATCCCTCAGTGACCCCAAACCCATCTCCACTTACACTCAGACACTCCCAGGGCCTGACAGCTACTCCCCGTTATTGTCCTTCAGTTCGAAGCCCTGGCCAATCTACTAGCCCACATGACGCAGTTACCTGGCCATTTCTCCACGGTTCCCGTGAGGGCCCCACACCCAGCCGCACAAGAGCCCCTCCTGCATTCCGTCCTCACACGCAGGCTTGTCCATCTACTTGCTACTGTCACACTCTTGCCAGCAGAAGAGGCCCCTGTAATGGGCGATATCACCACCCAGTCTATCCTCACCCCACAGCTGTGCAGCGGGACCCTCCTGCTGGCCCACGTGGCTGCCAGAGCCCATGCTGGCACGACGCTCCAGCAGGTCGGCGTCCCTGCGGGCCACACTACCGGTGACATGGCTAGCATGACCCTCCTTCCTGGCAGTGACACTGTTGATGTGAACCCCGGTTTCACATCTGTCATTTGTAAATAGGACCATTTTCCCTTTTCGCTCTCCCTTCCATTCACAGGGCTTCTCATTCTCTCTCTTTCTGCCTCCGTTTCAGATATTTACTCACCTTTTTCTCTCTCACTATGTCTGCCGTGGTCTCCATGAGAGTGCGCCACAGAAGATTCCCCCATTAAAAGTCATGAATTGAGTGGCTTTTAGTATACCTGTGGTGGTGCACATTCAATTTTAATTCGCAATCCATTGTAGAACGTCTTATCACCCCCGACCAGAGAAAAACCCTGTAGACATTAGTCACTCCTCATTCTGTCTCAAACCCTCTCCCTGACCCTCAGCCCTAGGTAGCAACTACCTAGTGCGATCAATCCCATATGCATAGATTTCCATATTGTGGACATTTCCTATCAACGGAATTGCACAATAGGTGAGCTGTTATGACTGACACAACACGTAGCACAATATTTTCAAGATTCATCCACATTGTAGGCTTACCCACAGGGGGAAACCATTTTTTGGGGGGTTTTAGTAACACCGGGTGTTTTCTCCTTCCTTTCGTCCTTCTTTCCTTCCTTCCTTCCTTCCTTCCTTCCTTCCTACCTTCCTTCTTTCTTTCCTTCCTTCCTTCCTTCCTCCTATTTCTCTCTTACTCCTTCTGCCCTCTCTCTTTCATATGCCTTAGGTGCATCCCACATTCTGCGTTTTTTGGGAGAAATCCTCGACAGGTGCAGGAAAATTGTGTTATTGTAACTATTTACCGCTATCTCTCTTTCACGGCTCTCCATCAGTTGTGAACATCTATTGGTTTATCCCAAGTCACTAAGCATATTTTTATTAGGTACACCTGTTTTTCCTTATACAGCTGTTTCTGGACTATAGGGTCGCATACTCATAAACCCACTGTAACTCGAAACGCATCTAATATTCCAATAATCCCATCATAACGTTGAAAAATCATAAATCAAACCACCGTAAGTCACGGTGTGTCCGTGGATATGGGCGTCATCAATTCCATTGTGTTCGGTAATGCTGTACACCATTAACAATGGCAGACTGATTGGGAGTGGATATTGATAGCATTATAAAAGTCAGTTATTAGAGGGATACTTCTTTAACCTGACTGAAGAACTGATCTAATGGCTTTAGTACAGTGCATGATTATGTGAGATGTTTTGAGACAGAGTAGTACATTTGTGAATGAAGATTTTTCACTTAGTAGGAACCATTGTGTGTGGAAAAGTGAGAAAATTGCTTTCTGCTGTAGAGTCTGGCATTCATTGTAGACTTAAGCTTATTTTTCTGTGAGCAAATCTTATTCAATAAAATACTACTCTTTATACTAAAAAACAGAAACAGTGGTGATGTGTGGTCATTATGCTCAGCAAACTAATCCAGGGAAAGAAAACCAAACGCCACATTCTCACTTATAATGAGAGCTGAAAAATGAGATGACATGGACACAGGAAGGGGAACAACACTCACTGGGGCCTTTCGGGAGGCAGAGCGTTAAGAAAAACAGCTACTGCATGCTGGGCTTAATACCTAGGTGATGGGTTGACAGGTGCAGCGAACCACCATGGCACACGTTTACCTTAGTAACAAATCTGCACATCCTGCACATATACCCCAGAACTTAGAAACGAAACGAAACAAAAGAAAACGAAAAAGCAATAGCAAAACGCTAAAGGCAAAATAAAGTTTCAAACTCAGAACGTGACAGACCAATGTTTGGTTCAAATCATGGTTCTCAACCCAGGTGCCATAAGGCCAGGATAAAGAATTTGATTACATATTGTAAATAAGACATGCAGCAAATGACCAGAAAGATTATTCTCAACATATGTGTGTCTTCTAATTCAATGGTGACGCTATCTACCGGGACATAGCTTTAGATTCCAAAGGGCCGAGTCCCGCCAGACAGGCCTCCCACACTAATAACAATGGGAAGCCCCACGTTGTTTTACCTGTGCTTCTCAGCAACTGGCTATAAATCAGGTTGCCACCACTCCCAGATTTAGTTGCATTCATTGGCTGGAAGAGCTCACAGCACGCAGGGAAACACTTACATTTGCCGTTGTATTTTAGCGGACTTTGCCAAAAGTTCAGAAATAAATGCGGGGCCCGGCGTGTGGGGAGGGGTGCACTACCTTCCAGGAAGTGTTATCCACAAGCTCTCTGAACCCAGTCCTTTTGGGTTTTTATGGAGACCTCATTCTATAGGCATGACGGGTTAAACCATAGGCTATTGGTGATCAACTCCACCTGAGGCTCTCAACCCTCCCTGGAAATTGGGGTTGAGGCTTTGCCATTCTCAGTCTGACTAAAAGAATTTACCCAAACGGAATTTTAAAACAGATGAGCATAACTGGAATCTTAATTAGATGATTGGATTATCTGGAGCCACACCTTGATATTCCTAACCCGAGCACCCTCATCCAACGAATACTCCACGCAACTGGCTCCCAAGTCTCTACGTGGTTCCAGAGCAAAAGAATGTTTATACAACGCATATCTCCACCTTTTCTACAAAGTCTTTTCCCTTACACGGAAAGACTTCTTAAACTGCCATGCATCCGGATCAGGGGGAGGTATTGTTACACCGCAGATCTGTGGATCTCCGGGGTTTGATTGTGGCAAGGATGCTGCTGGTGTCAAAACCACAACGTGGGAACCACAGAACCACTAGTTGGTTTTCAGTGTTTCAGTGCATACAATTCCTAATATATCTGGCCAAGAAAACTTGTAAGTTCTTAGATTGTCCCAAAGGTGGCGCATGAAATCAAAGCAGGAGAACAGTTTCCTACGAGGTGTAGCCTGGGAAAGTTGGGGGTGACTGATGGAAAGGAGGAGTGAAGCTCCGCCCTTTCCGCTGCTAGGCTGCGCCCGAGGCTATTTAAACCCACCCTGGCTGGCCTGTACTCAGATCTTCGCGGAGCGGATCAGCGGCCGGAGCGGTTGGCGGACTCTGCGTTGACTTGGAGCTCACAGCGTCTTGCGACTTGGAAGCGGATTCAGAGGACAGGACAGAACACTTGGGCAAGTGAATCTCTGTCTGTCTGTCTGTCTGTCTGTCTGTCTGTCTGTCTCATTGGTTGGTTGATTTCCATTTTCTTAAGGGGCACATACCTCACACCGCACACACACACACACACGCACACACACTCCTTCCTTCTGCGAGTTAGAAAATTAGTAGGGGCCCCTGGGAGCTGCAGGTTTCCTAATCATGTCTGCACCTAAGAACAGTAGGGTCTTGTCCGGCTCTTCTTATGAACGGTCCCCCAGCACGGACTCCCCAAGGTCCATGCGAGCCTCACCCAGCTTCTCCCTCTCCCCTCTCAGAAACTCAGGCTTCAGGGGAAGCTCCTCACCAGGGATCCGGAGCTACCATTCACCATCCCCTAGGGCTTCACCACACTCACCTCTGTCATCACCAGAATCCCACAAGCTCCCATTTCCCTGTCCTCACCGTGATGGGCAATCAATGAAGCCATTGGGCTCTCCCGTGTCCTCCTCTGAGGATTCCTCAGAGTCCCCACGTTCATCAATAATATACCACATGTTCTTACTGCCATCACCCAGCAGCTCACCCCCAGCTCTCGGGGGATCTCCTGTGTCTCCCAGCTACTCTCCAAACAACCCCAGATTTCAGCTGGAGTCAGCCCCCCACACCCGGGAATCACCTACAAACTCACGAGCCTCACGGTGCTCCACCCCTGTGTCTTTCATCTCTTCACCCCCAGGCCTCAGGGACTCTCCTGTGGCTCCCAGTTACTCTCCAGCCATCCCCAGGTTCCTGCGGGAGTCAGCCCCATGCACCCAGGAGTCCCCCAGAGACTCACACGTCTCGGGAGAATATGAGCGGTCCCCCAGCCCTGACTCCTCAAGATTCATGCCTGCCTCACCCAGCTTCTCCCTCTCCCCTCCCAGAAACTCAGACCCAAGGGGCAGCTCCTCACCAGGGATGTGGAAGTACTCTACATCACCCCGCAGGGCTTCACCACTCTCACATCCATCATCAACAGAATTCCACAACTTTACGTTTCCCTTTCCTAACCAAGCAGGACAGTCACTCATGTCATTGTGTTCTCCCGTGTCCTCCTCTGGAGATTCTTCACAGTCACCTCATTCATCAATAATATACCATATGTTCTTACTGCCATCATCCAGCAGCTCACCCCCAGCCACCCATGACTCTCCTGTCTGTCCCAGCTACTCTCCAACTACGCCCAGATTTCAGCGGGAGTCTCTACCCCACACCCCAGAAACACCTACAAACTCACAGACCTCAGTGAGATCCTCGCCAGTCTCTCTCACGTCTTCACCCCCAGCCCTTACGGACCCTCCAGTCTGTCCCAGCTACTCTCCAACCACGCCCACATTTCAGCGCGGGTCAGTTCCAGGAACCCGGGGGTCACCACCAAGCCCACCACTTTCACTGAGTTACTCCCCAGTCTCTAGCACGTCTTTATCTCCAACCCTCAGGGACTCGCCTGTCTGTCCCAGCTACTCTCCAAACACGCCCACACTTCAGCGGGAGTCCGTTGCAGGCACCCAGAAATCACCACCAAACTCACCAATTTCACTGCGTTACTCCCCAGTCTCTCTCATGTCTTCACCATCCCTCAGGGACTCTCCCGTCTGTCCCAGCTACTCTCCAACCACGCCCACATTTCAGCTGCAGTCAGCTCCAGGCACCCCGGAATCACCACCAAACTCCCCAATTTCACTCAGTTACTCCTCACTCTCTAGCACGTCTTTATCTCCAACCCTCAGGGACTCTCCTGTGTGTCCCAGCTACTCTCCAACCACGCCCACACTTCAGCGGGAGTCAGTTCCAGGCACCCAGGAAGCACCACCAAACTCACCAATTTCACTCACTTACTCTCCAGTCTCTCTCATGTCTTCACCAGCCCTCAGGGACTCTCCTGTCTGTCCCAGCTACTCTCCAACCACGCACGCATTTCAGCTGGAGTCAGTCCCAGGCACCCCGGAGTCACCACCAAACTCACCAGTTTCACTGAGGTACTCCCCGGTCTCTCTCATGTCTTCACCCCCAGCCCTCAGGGACTCTCCTGTGTGTCCCAGCTACTCTCCAACCATGCCCAGATTTCAGCGGGAGTCAGTTCCAGGCACCCAGGTATCACCACCAAACTCAGCAGTTTCGCTGAGTTACTCCCCAGTCTCTGTCATGTCTTCACCCCCAGCCCCCTGGGACTCTCCTGTCTGTCCCAGCTACTCTCCCACCACGCCCAGATTTCAGCGGCACTCAGCCTCCCACACTCCGGAATCACCTACAGACTCACAGACTTCACTGAGGTCCTCCCTGGTCTCTCTCAGGTCTTTGCCCTCAGCCCACAGGGACTCCTGTGTCTCTTTCAGCTACTCTCAAAACTTCGCTAGATTCCAGCTGGAGTCAGTTCCAGGCACCCACGATACACCACCGAACTCACGAATTTCACTGACTTACTCCCCAGTCTCCCTCATGTTCTCACCCCCAGCCCTCAAGGACTCTTCTGTCTCTCTCAGCTACACTCCGACCATCTCCAGATTTCACCTGGAGTCAGCTTCCCGCACCCAGGAATCACCTACAAACTCACGGACCTTACTGCAACCCTCCCCCATTTCTTTCACCTCTTCACCCCCTGCCTTCAGGGACTCTCCTGGGTCTCCCAGCTTCTCTCCAGCCTTCCCCAGATTTCTGCCACAGTCAGCCCCAGGCACCCAGGACAACCCTAGACACTCACAGGCCTCACGAGACTATCTCCCTATGACCTGTACCTATACAGGGATGGCTCCCACGCATCCCTCAGTGACCCCAAACCCATCTCCACTTACACTCAGACACTCCCAGGGCCTGACAGCTACTCCCCGTTATTGTCCTTCAGTTCGAAGCCCTGGCCAATCTACTAGCCCACATGACGCAGTTACCTGGCCATTTCTCCACGGTTCCCGTGAGGGCCCCACACCCAGCCGCACAAGAGCCCCTCCTGCATTCCGTCCTCACACGCAGGCTTGTCCATCTACTTGCTACTGTCACACTCTTGCCAGCAGAAGAGGCCCCTGTAATGGGCGATATCACCACCCAGTCTATCCTCACCCCACAGCTGTGCAGCGGGACCCTCCTGCTGGCCCACGTGGCTGCCAGAGCCCATGCTGGCACGACGCTCCAGCAGGTCGGCGTCCCTGCGGGCCACACTACCGGTGACATGGCTAGCATGACCCTCCTTCCTGGCAGTGACACTGTTGATGTGAACCCCGGTTTCACATCTGTCATTTGTAAATAGGACCATTTTCCCTTTTCGCTCTCCCTTCCATTCACAGGGCTTCTCATTCTCTCTCTTTCTGCCTCCGTTTCAGATATTTACTCACCTTTTTCTCTCTCACTATGTCTGCCGTGGTCTCCATGAGAGTGCGCCACAGAAGATTCCCCCATTAAAAGTCATGAATTGAGTGGCTTTTAGTATACCTGTGGTGGTGCACATTCAATTTTAATTCGCAATCCATTGTAGAAGGTCTTATCACCCCCGACCAGAGAAAAACCCTGTAGACATTAGTCACTCCTCATTCTGTCTCAAACCCTCTCCCTGACCCTCAGCCCGAGGTAGCAACTACCTAGTGCGATCAATCCCATATGCATAGATTTCCATATTGTGGACATTTCCTATCAACGGAATTGCACAATAGGTGAGCTGTTATGACTGACACAACACGTAGCACAATATTTTCAAGATTCATCCACATTGTAGGCTTACCCACAGGGGGAAACCATTTTTTGGGGGGTTTTAGTAACACCGGGTGTTTTCTCCTTCCTTTCGTCCTTCTTTCCTTCCTTCCTTCCTTCCTTCCTTCCTACCTTCCTTCTTTCTTTCCTTCCTTCCTTCCTTCCTCCTATTTCTCTCTTACTCCTTCTGCCCTCTCTCTTTCATATGCCTTAGGTGCATCCCACATTCTGCGTTTTTTGGGAGAAATCCTCGACAGGTGCAGGAAAATTGTGTTATTGTAACTATTTACCGCTATCTCTCTTTCACGGCTCTCCATCAGTTGTGAACATCTATTGGTTTATCCCAAGTCACTAAGCATATTTTTATTAGGTACACCTGTTTTTCCTTATACAGCTGTTTCTGGACTATAGGGTCGCATACTCATAAACCCACTGTAACTCAGAAACGCATCTAATATTCCAATAATCCCATCATAACGTTGAAAAATCATAAATCAAACCACCGTAAGTCACGGTGTGTCCGTGGATATGGGCGTCATCAATTCCATTGTGTTCGGTAATGCTGTACACCATTAACAATGGCAGACTGATTGGGAGTGGATATTGATAGCATTATAAAAGTCAGTTATTAGAGGGATACTTCTTTAACCTGACTGAAGAACTGATCTAATGGCTTTAGTACAGTGCATGATTATGTGAGATGTTTTGAGACAGAGTAGTACATTTGTGAATGAAGTTTTTTCACTTAGTAGGAACCATTGTGTGTGGAAAAGTGAGAAAATTGCTTTCTGCTGTAGAGTCTGGCATTCATTGTAGACTTAAGCTTATTTTTCTGTGAGCAAATCTTATTCAATAAAATACTACTCTTTATACTAAAAAACAGAAACAGTGGTGATGTGTGGTCATTATGCTCAGCAAACTAATCCAGGGAAAGAAAACCAAACGCCACATTCTCACTTATAATGAGAGCTGAAAAATGAGATCACATGGACACAGGAAGGGGAACAACACTCACTGGGGCCTTTCGGGAGGCAGAGCGTTAAGAAAAACAGCTACTGCATGCTGGGCTTAATACCTAGGTGATGGGTTGACAGGTGCAGCGAACCACCATGGCACACGTTTACCTTAGTAACAAATCTGCACATCCTGCACATATACCCCAGAACTTAGAAACGAAACGAAACAAAAGAAAACGAAAAAGCAATAGCAAAACGCTAAAGGCAAAATAAAGTTTCAAACTCAGAACGTGACAGACCAATGTTTGGTTCCAATCATGGTTCTCAACCCAGGTGCCATAAGGCCAGGATAAAGAATTTGATTACATATTGTAAATAAGACATGCAGCAAATGACCAGAAAGATTATTCTCAACATATGTGTGTCTTCTAATTCAATGGTGACGCTATCTACCGGGACATAGCTTTAGATTCCAAAGGGCCGAGTCCCGCCAGACAGGCCTCCCACACTAATAACAATGGGAAGCCCCACGTTGTTTTACCTGTGCTTCTCAGCAACTGGCTATAAATCAGGTTGCCACCACTCCCAGATTTAGTTGCATTCATTGGCTGGAAGAGCTCACAGCACGCAGGGAAACACTTACATTTGCCGTTGTATTTTAGCGGACTTTGCCAAAAGTTCAGAAATAAATGCGGGGCCCGGCGTGTGGGGAGGGGTGCACTACCTTCCAGGAAGTGTTATCCACAAGCTCTCTGAACCCAGTCCTTTTGGGTTTTTATGGAGACCTCATTCTATAGGCATGACGGGTTAAACCATAGGCTATTGGTGATCAACTCCACCTGAGGCTCTCAACCCTCCCTGGAAATTGGGGTTGAGGCTTTGCCATTCTCAGTCTGACTAAAAGAATTTACCCAAACGGAATTTTAAAACAGATGAGCATAACTGGAATCATAATTAGATGATTGGATTATCTGGAGCCACACCTTGATATTCCTAACCCGAGCACCCTCATCCAACGAATGCTCCTCCCAACTGGCTCCCAAGTCTCTACGTGGTTCCAGAGCAAAAGAATGTTTATACAACGCATATCTCCACCTTTTCTACAAAGTCTTTTCCCTTACACGGAAAGACTTCTTAAACTGCCATGCATCCGGATCAGGGGGAGGTATTGTTACACCGCAGATCTGTGGATCTCCGGGGTTTGATTGTGGCAAGGATGCTGCTGGTGTCAAAACCACAGCGTGGGAACCACAGAACCACTAGTTGGTTTTCAGTGTTTCAGTGCATACAATTCCTAATATATCTGGCCAAGAAAACTTGTAAGTTCTTAGATTGTCCCAAAGGTGGCGCATGAAATCAAAGCAGGAGAACAGTTTCCTACGAGGTGTAGCCTGGGAAAGTTGGGGGTGACTGATGGAAAGGAGGAGTGAAGCTCCGCCCTTTCCGCTGCTAGGCTGCGCCCGAGGCTATTTAAACCCACCCTGGCTGGCCTGTACTCAGATCTTCACGGAGCGGATCAGCGGCCGGAGCGGTTGGCGGACTCTGCGTTGACTTGGAGCTCACAGCGTCTTGCGACTTGGAAGCGGATTCAGAGGACAGGACAGAACACTTGGGCAAGTGAATCTCTGTCTGTCTGTCTGTCTGTCTGTCTGTCTGTCTCATTGGTTGGTTGATTTCCATTTTCTTAAGGGGCACATACCTCACACCGCACACACACACACACACGCACACACACTCCTTCCTTCTGCGAGTTAGAAAATTAGTAGGGGCCCCTGGGAGCTGCAGGTTTCCTAATCATGTCTGCACCTAAGAACAGTAGGGTCTTGTCCGGCTCTTCTTATGAACGGTCCCCCAGCACGGACTCCCCAAGGTCCATGCGAGCCTCACCCAGCTTCTCCCTCTCCCCTCTCAGAAACTCAGGCTTCAGGGGAAGCTCCTCACCAGGGATCCGGAGCTACCATTCACCATCCCCTAGGGCTTCACCACACTCACCTCTGTCATCACCAGAATCCCACAAGCTCCCATTTCCCTGTCCTCACCGTGATGGGCAATCAATGAAGCCATTGGGCTCTCCCGTGTCCTCCTCTGAGGATTCCTCAGAGTCCCCACGTTCATCAATAATATACCACATGTTCTTACTGCCATCACCCAGCAGCTCACCCCCAGCTCTCGGGGGATCTCCTGTGTCTCCCAGCTACTCTCCAAACAACCCCAGATTTCAGCTGGAGTCAGTCCCCCACACCCGGGAATCACCTACAAACTCACGAGCCTCACGGTGCTCCACCCCTGTGTCTTTCATCTCTTCACCCCCAGGCCTCAGGGACTCTCCTGTGGCTCCCAGTTACTCTCCAGCCATCCCCAGGTTCCTGCGGGAGTCAGCCCCATGCACCCAGGAGTCCCCCAGAGACTCACACGTCTCGGGAGAATATGAGCGGTCCCCCAGCCCTGACTCCTCAAGATTCATGCCTGCCTCACCCAGCTTCTCCCTCTCCCCTCCCAGAAACTCAGACCCAAGGGGCAGCTCCTCACCAGGGATGTGGAAGTACTCTACATCACCCCGCAGGGCTTCACCACTCTCACATCCATCATCAACAGAATTCCACAACTTTACGTTTCCCTTTCCTAACCAAGCAGGACAGTCACTCATGTCATTGTGTTCTCCCGTGTCCTCCTCTGGAGATTCTTCACAGTCACCTCATTCATCAATAATATACCATATGTTCTTACTGCCATCATCCAGCAGCTCACCCCCAGCCACCCATGACTCTCCTGTCTGTCCCAGCTACTCTCCAACTACGCCCAGATTTCAGCGGGAGTCTCTACCCCACACCCCAGAAACACCTACAAACTCACAGACCTCAGTGAGATCCTCGCCAGTCTCTCTCACGTCTTCACCCCCAGCCCTTACGGACCCTCCAGTCTGTCCCAGCTACTCTCCAACCACGCCCACATTTCAGCGCGGGTCAGTTCCAGGAACCCGGGGGTCACCACCAAGCCCACCACTTTCACTGAGTTACTCCCCAGTCTCTAGCACGTCTTTATCTCCAACCCTCAGGGACTCGCCTGTCTGTCCCAGCTACTCTCCAAACACGCCCACACTTCAGCGGGAGTCCGTTGCAGGCACCCAGAAATCACCACCAAACTCACCAAT